>NC_137473.1:30303823-35303823 GCF_918807975.1 Aplidium turbinatum | reverse complement strand
AAACAGAAAAATATGTCATGGCTTAACTGTGAGTGAAATCTGCTTAAATCGTCAATGCTTTTCACACAAAATGTTATATTGAACAGAAAAATATATTGTTTTTTTAATGGGCGTGTTCGGCATTTATTTGTTGTCAGTCCAAGTTGCATCGGCAAAAGCTTTATCAATAAATTATTCAAGTTTTCGAACATGACTGAGTTCACTTTTAGTTATATAAATCAAATAATAACTACACTAAACACCAGTAAAAAAATATACCATAGCCTATATATTCAAGCGGGTGGTAGGCTTGAGAGAAGAGTAGCTTAGTTTTCTGTCAAAACCCTGACTAGGTTTTGCCATAGCTGAGCTGATACAATCTGCAGACTTCACTAGGAATAGCACCTAAATGAACGGGCACCACAGTGTGTGTGCCTATTTGATCGACGCCTAACTGTCTGCGCTTAAAAGACGTGGAAGCCTTCTTTCATTGACAAATCTTTTGTTTGTGTGTTTTTGATTTACAGATGTTTAGTTGACAACATTTTTTCAGTCTGTTACAACTGCAGTGCAGGGCTGATCTCTTAAGTGTTCAAAACTGGTTTTGACCACTAAGCTAAGCGGTTTTAACCTGTGAAAACTAGGTTTAAACTGGTCAAAACCCAGAAAAATATTTTTATGTATTGAATGGTCGTAATTTACCATTGCTTGGTCCTGCATTTATTCTTAATGCAATGCTCTCTAAAGTAACTGTAACCTCTATTAACCTCTAAATTTGTTGGAATAAATTCTTGTACTTCAGTTGGCTGTGCAAATTGTTCATCGTTCTACCAAGCATTTTTTGGTTCATCAGAAACTTATTTTTAGAATTTGAATTTTCTCAATAATTAAAATAACCAACTGATTGAAATATCAAAAATAAACGGAGAAATTGAATATTTTTTGTTCCAAATCCAGCATTTAGGTTTTTGTTAATCAAAACAAAATATAGTTGAACAATGAACATCATTACTAAACATGTAGGGTAATATTTTTAATTCAATTGAAAGGCAACTTGATTGTTGATTCATACACTAAAGGGGTTTTGACCAGTAATAGGTGGTCAAAACTGTCCGGTTTAAACCAGGTTTTAACCGGGCGGTTTAAACCGCCTCGGTTTAAACCGATCAATCCTGTAAAACTGAACAAAACTTTACTCAAACGGTTTGATCTAGTTGGTGGTTTAAATTTGTTGCTGTTTTGCAGTGTTTCTAAACAACATAGCTCATACAGTATGACTGACATAATTTAATGATTATATAAATAATAATTGTTTGTGACATTAACCAACCAGGGTCATGGCAAGTTTATTTGTACCTCTGGTGCGAAAGTCGCTTGTATCTTATGAACTTCTACATTTTTGCCTAAAATGCAGGTTGGTATTTTTTATTCTATTTTTTGTGAAAACTGAACCTATGAAAAATAAACATTATTATACGGTACCTTAATTTGTTCAAATTTCCTTAGCCTATCAATTTAAGTTTTATCATATCTTTTTGATTTTTAGAGTATTAAGTTTATTTTTTGCAAATCTCCATACACTAAATAACATTTCGTACAACACTCAAACAAAAGGCATTTGAAAATTGTACAAACTTCAAATGTACTTAATAAGTTTTTGAATACAATTTTGTATAGCACTGTATTTACTGTTTGGGTGGTGTTTTTATATGATAGAGTAAACACCACAAATGTATTTTTGTTGGTAAAAGTACTCCCATGTATGAATGAAATGTAATTTAAAATATCCAAATCTCACTTCAGTGTTGGTCGAAAATACAAAATTAAGTCAAATAGGTATGCATATATATATGGTATCAAAGTTCATTTTTTGGCTCATGTGATTTAATTTGTCTAACTACTGTGGAAGAAACGATAACACAGTGCCTAGGCAGCTTTAGTATAAAGGCAGAATAAAACTGGCCCATAATATTGAATTTTATTAAAATATCTTGCTCATGTCTTGGTTTTTAGATCTTCTGCGATAATTTCACCCTCAACAAGTTCTTCTGTACTTTTTCACAATAACAAAAAAAGTTTTCACACCACAACGCGGCACTTGAGTTTGGACGAATTTTTTGATGATCCCAAGAATCGTGGAAAGCAAAAAATTAAATCAGGAATGGCATGGTCAAAAGATTTATTGCGTCGAAAAAGTATTGTCGATCTTCAAAAGCTTTGGTGAGTACATTTTTTACAGTAGAGATGGAAATGTGCTTCTACACTCTACAGCAATGTAGTCGGATGTTTTTCTTTGATGGACTTCCATCAACTGCTGAATTTATTTCATTCTAGAATCTAGAGGGTGGCTAGGTATGTAAATGCAGTGAAATGTTTCTTATATCTGACTCATACTTTTGGAAAATCTTTTGTTAGCTAAAAAATCGTTTTTAAGTAAACCGTTGCTGGCTAAACAGTGGGCTACAACTTACTTGTGGGCTGTAGAGTGTAGACCTGTAGAAACAGCCACATAGCCTAATTTTAACTCGTTAAATTCTTACCCGTTTAATTGAACTTCAGATGGGTTCATAGCCATTGTCATTTCGTCGTCTTGCTATTTACAATTGCACAAATGTATTCGTTCAACTTCCTAACTGTAGTTTTAAAAATAGCATCACAACAAATGTATTCACATCATCACAACAAAGGAGCTAATTGTGGAAAATTGTCATATTATACCGTTAAATTTGTATTTTTAGGTTTTTACTGCTAAAAGAAAGAAACATGTTAAACACGCTGGAGTTGTACTGCCTGAACCACGACGAAGCTATGCCGGGGGCTGACCGACTTGACAAAGTATTAAGATTGGACTTATGCAACGCAGTATCAAGTTCGATTTCGTGTCATATTTTACTCATTTGTCAAAAACGTCATGTTGCATTATGCAGGGTTGGGAGTCGATAAAGGAAACGCGGCTATTTCCATTTAATGCTAAAATAGCAGTGAAAAGCAAAAAAAGTCAGTGGATGTGGATACTTAAAATGTAGTTTAAAAACACCTGATGTGATTACGTCATAATAAAAAGCTAATTTTGCAACAAATGCCTTCCAATCATGAAAACTCAACAAAACTTAGCTGGCAGGATATGGACACTCACATAATACCCAGGACCCAGGTATAAGTTTAGAAGCATTCAATAATTAATCAATCAATTACAGCTTATCGAATAGCGATAAAGAGATTTAATTTGAAAAGTGAATACAGCCATTGGATGTTTTTTTAAGAGCCGTAACGATTCAAATTTTCAAAAAGCTCTGAACAGGGATTTTCAGTAGATATTTTCAACCCTGACGTTATACTGTACATTGACAGAAAACGTTATGAAGGTGCCTGCAATAAGGCATATAGATGAGTGTTTGGTTTACATACAGTAGATATGAAACTGTGAGCACTCACCAAGTTCGTTGTGATCTAATTATCGGTGCTCTTTTGAGACAAAATGTGTATAATTTTCTGTTACGCTGCTCAGACAACGAATTCCGAAAATAACCTAATTTGTACCCTGCCAAATACTGATGTCTATCTAAGATCAAAATTTTATGATGTTGCCTGTGTGTGTATAATTGTTGTATTAGGAAGATTGAGGTCTTTGTATTCTTTCCTCTGTACATGTATTTTTCCTCTTTTTTTTCTCATTTAATTCCATGTGGATGTGTAATTGTGTGCATATCTGAAGCAAATAAATACAAAAAAAAAGATTTGGTACTATCGTATTGGAGTACTAAAGACAAAAATATTGTCATACATGCTATTTGAAGTGCTCCTTGTGCTTTCCCAGCGGATGGAACTAAAGTGCTTTACGAAGTATTTATGTATGGTCATCTTTTGTTTACGTTTTTTTCACTTTGTACTTCAACTTCTTAGGTGGCCGAATCGATGAGCAATGTACGAGATGTAATTGACGAGCGAGAAGAAAGCATCAACATGCTGCAGCATGGGACTCCAGATAAGATAGGAGGTAACTACTAACTATGGTCGCTAATCGCTATTGCACCAATGTATCACAGAAGTCGCATAAGAGAAATTACGATCATGGTTGAGTTGGAATGTGTTACAAAAGGATGAAAAGAATTCGGTCAAAAGGATGAATTGTTTCATGAGGTAAATGGTGGTAAAGGAAGACCGAAGTTTAGTTGAATAAATTCTATAGAGAACGGCATGTGCAATATGTGCATTGTGCAATGTTGAGTTGGAGAAAAAAGAAGAATGGTTTGCAGTGAAACCGGCTCGGCCGGGGCAGCAACCGTAAGACTGAAAGAAAAAGAACGAATCATATCATCATGTTTCCCTAAATACCAACAGCTTCATCACAAACAAAACGACCATGTTTATTATACAAAATCAGAAGGGTGGATCTTCTCTTCAGAGATGTTGGACGGGTTTTACTTCATGGAGAAACTACCATAATAACAAAGCTTTGTTCATAATTAATAGAAACTGCCGTTGTAGTTTTTTTTCTTCATCTGCTTGACAATCACGTCTTGGAAGAGGAGTGGTACGGAAAAGGCAAAGCTGGTTCCTAAATTTGATACCAAGCATCTGGGAAAGAAACGATAAGGTACACAGCCGAGTAGGGTGGTCAGTTTCTTCTCTTGGCCGCCTTCAACTACGCCTACCCGATTTATTAAACCTTGGGGAAGCAGTGTTTTTCAACAGCTAGTTGAAGCGGAGAGTCGAACCAGAATCGTATGTTTGACTTATGTGTGCCTTCTCACCACAGTACAGATGTAGTTTGTTCCAAATAAGGATAATAAAGTTGAAAATCATGATCTTAGTATGAGGAAATCTCCAGAAGCTTAGCGCCTCAAATTTTGATGTCATGCTAAAGTTGAGTTTGTGATGAAGTTTGCCTCTGGTCAAGTTCTAAAACTTATTTTTGAGTACATCATCCTACATAATTTACCGTGTCGTCGTCTGATCTTGCAACCTCTTACTGATCCGGTAGAAAGTCGAGGGTGGTTATTTCTCTCTTCTCTATAAGACTTGTTGGTTACTTAACCGTAAAAGTTTTGGGACAGACGTTGCCCTGTATAAGCCACTGCTACGTATAACTATTTGAACGAGAGAATGCAGACTCGACGACCTCCTACGCCTTCAGGGCTACGGTCTTTCGCACTCTCTCATTGGATGCACACTGTACGTTTTTGTTTTATGTACGTTTCGGCGTTTCGCATCCAAACAAAAATAAAATGACCATCCATCCATACTGTGAGAAGATTTTCTTTCTTTTTTGTTCTAATATTTTTGTGGTCTTTTCTTTTGTTTGGAAATATTGTGCATTTTTTTCTGCAAGACCACCTTTGTATTCAAACGGTTATTGAACTCATGTTGCTAGAATTAGATTGTAAATTTTGACGTAGGCTTACTACTGTATTTTAAATAGTTTAGAATGTTTTTTTTATTGCTTCCTCCACAGGTGAATGGCGAAAAAACGCCCTGGGGCACACGTACTTCTACAAATATCGAGAACATTTAATTCCCAGAGAGTTGCAAAAGGATTTTGGATCTGATCTTCCTGCAGATATGGCTTATTTCACTCCGAAATTAGAAGAATGGCATTTGTAAGTTTAACAGCAAGTTTTTTGTTTTCAATCGTTCATATTTAAGTTATCAAATAAGCTTCATCTTGATTTAATAAATTTCTAGTCTTATGCTGGTGAAAAATAACTTGTCGGATATTTCATGAAATCTTTTTTTGTTTTATCGGCTCTTCAAGTATGTTTTTGTATTTATTTATTTTTTCAATGCTGCAATAATGACGATTTGATTTTAGGAGAATGGAAGAAAGGCGACAGAAAAAGCGTGGAGGATTTTATCACTTGATCGGACAGAAATACGGTCAAATCAGATCAAGAAATCCTCATTTACCAAAGAGAATGCCTCAATGGTTTAAGGATAAGTTCAAAACCAAGTGGCGATATGGCATTCATCCACAAATGAGGATAATGATGAAACACAAAGATAAAGACTTTCGTATTATAACCACTCGGCCAAATCGTTATTAAGTATTTTGTGATGAATAAAAATCTTGTTGATTGGAAACATCGTTGTTTAAAATATCTGCAGCACCGCCCTTTTGCAAGACGTTTCTTCATGTTAACCCTTTCTTCCATTTCAAGAAACGCGTATGGTATTGACTGTTGGACGACTGAGGTGCTGGACAACTGTTTATTTTCGGGTGAAAGCTTCACTCCCTGATAAGCCTCATGATCATATGCCTGTCTGGAAGTAGCGATTGGTAGTGGGAATCTTACTCCTCGGACTGAGAAAGCTGCATCGTGGTAGTTTTGCATTCTTGTAAAGTTAAGGCTAGAGTTAGAGTCTGCAGAATCACTGTAGCCTTGGGGATTATACTGATTAGACATACAAAGCGTGCTTCTTCAAACAAGCGTAGTCATTATTGGTACTTGAAGCGACCAATCAATGGCAAAATTGTCAGACGTAGATCGACCTTGCTCATATTCTAACCCTTTAATAGGCGGTAGTCACGTGATGTATGTTTTGAAAAAAATGTATGTTGGTGAGCTTAGTTAGATATCAAAACCGTGCCAAAACTTTTTATTATCACGTTGGTGCATGTCGAAAACGCCCGGGAATATTCTTACCACTGCCTAATGCCTGTAGCTAAATGGTCATATCTTGCCTACGGTTTGTGCTAAAGCTCGTTTTCAAGAAAATCAAGCAAAAACACAAAGACTGTCAACTCATTTAAAAAACACGAAACCTTGCTTTATTTTTTATGAAATTTAGCAAAGCAAGATACAATGCAAAGTGATACTTTGCAAGTGCTGTAAGACATTTTGCTTCACTTGTCATGCTCAGCTGTTGAGCAAAGTTTGCATAGGCCTACTATAATACAGTCTTGTCTGCAGTAGCCTACGACAAGTCCTCTTAGGAACTTGGACAATAATAAGCTTATTACTTGCAGTCTGCTTTCTTTTTGCTGTTTGTTCAAATTGCCTTGTTGCCATTGTGAGTAAGTATAGCTGCAAGATGGACCATTTTATGAGGATATGGTAACTGGTTACCACTGGGCCTTGAAAACTTACTATCATTGTACTCTTCATTTTCTAAATCACTTGCATGATTTGGAACATCATTCAATTCAATTATTTTTCTTTGTCGGAAAACAACAGCAATGATAAGTTACCAATAGTTTACGGGAATAGAACCGACAAAAGGAAACGGCGGCAAAACCAAAGAAGTTTAAAACGTGCATGCGATGTAAATTTAAAAGATACGTCGATGAAAGCAAATTTAAGCACGGCCACCAAACCTAACAGTTTAAAATAGATGAATTAGTTGAAAGAATCAGTCGCCTCCACATACCTAAAGCAACTGGAGGTCTGACAGTTGATGAACCCATGCGGTGACGACTGAACCTTACAACCAACACACAAAAAAAGAAAAATCAAAAATAAGAGCATTTAAGAATAAAGGTACGATGAGCTTATTATACAAAAAAAAGTATGTAGGAAGGTCGGGACCTGTGAGCCACTTTTTTCTTTTAGATGCATATCTTCTACGTTTCTCAATATTTTTCTCTAAAAATTGGTTTTGCAATGACATGTAGTGCTACCTACTCTACAGCAAAAGCACAAGTTATTATTTCAGCGAATGTTTAATTTACGCTTAAAAACATAAACACGCGCCAAGCGTCTTATCGCACCCCACATGTGGGGAGAGATTAAGACACGTGTCGGGAGCGATAAGCCACAATTGCGATAAGCCAAAAAATGTAGTATTTTAGCAAAGAAATCACTTCACCATATCAAAATACAATTCTAAAACATAGTTGTATTATTTATGTGTCAAATCAATCTTCAAGCCAGCTTCCAAGCTTTGAATTTTGAAATAAGCGATGGAGAATTTTCAAATGATTTCTTGGGATGAGTTATCAGAATTTTCATGTGAAATAGCATAATTAATAGTTGCAAACAAAACAAAAGTCAGAATTGTGATATATCCTAATGGAAAGGTGTGAAAAGCAAAAAAATGATGTCTTATGACACTTTTACATCTACTATCACAGGCACTTGTCATGGCTTGCAGGTCTCAACACAAGGTGACTCAAGGCTCCCTACCTGATCTTTCAGAAATGAAACAACAGCTGAAAAAAAACTAACATTGCTATCTAAAAAACTTTCAGCTTAATCTCATCATAAATACATCACCTACCATTAAAAAAAAATTCATGAATATTTCTTGCATAACAAATGAGTTATAGTAAAACACATTCAGTCAAAAAAATTTACTTTTTTAACCCAAAACCTATAAATCTTCATTGCACCTTCATTTTTAGTACAATTTTGACCAAAGGATTGTGGGAAAGTTATTCAAGCATAAAAAATATGATGACGTCAAAAAATGCAAAAAGAATATCTTATATTATAAAAAACGGGGGCGGTTATGGCTCCCACCATGATCATGGGTCCCGACCTTCCCCTACAGTGTTTCGTGTTTAAATAAAATGAAGTGAAGTGTTTGCAGCAACGACAGTGGCGCAGTTTTAATATATCAATCGATAACTGATGGATTCAGGAATATACACTAATTATTATTTAAACATGATATTAAAGTGACGATCATGAATGATGAAAAATGTAGAGAAGAAGATATGAAAATGGTCTTGATGGCATGCGGGTGACTGCGGTATCGGAGAGGGGTGGAGTTTCCTATCATCGTCTTGAAATAGTTGATCAATAGTTTCAGCAATGCTCATCGATCTGGGTTTTGACATTATGGTATCGCCTACACACTTAGTCGGCTGCTCAGAAGCTTACTACCAATTAATGCAAATACCAAATACATTTCTGAAATAGTATACAGTATCACAGTAGGCCTATGGTAATAATAAGGCAAGATTTGAATGAATGCGTGTGGTGCAGGATATCATTGCCATGGCTAATACCTGTAGGTAGGGCCGTTGAGAGGATAATGTGGGCCTGGTAGCCTATCAGTGAGATCTTCGGCCCCCAATCATGAAACGTTCACTTTATCCAAAGAGTACGTGGTGGTTTCTGCAAGAGTCCGGGCCCCTATAATCATGGAGGGCCCCGGGTCTAAAATTATTCCCTGGACCCCCTGTCAAGGATACTGCCAGTAAGTCTACGTAGGCCTACCTACCAGTGGCGTAGCAGCCACTTGGCGGTTCTGGCTCTGCGCCAGGGGCGGCAGGCTGCAAGGGGGCGGTAAAATGAGGCTGCACAGTTCACACAGCACGAGAAATGAAGTAGTGCAAAAATAAATAATAAGTAAAACAAGAAAATGATTTACAAAGAGACAGCTAGCACACCTCAAAATGATAAAGTCGTATTTACGTTCTACCATGAATGATGATTGGCTATCAGCTCTATCGATTCTTCCTATAGAAAGAGACTACGTTCAAAAACTTGATTTTGAAGATATTATCGCTGATTTTGCTTTGGCGAAGGCTCAAAAAGTTCAATTTTGAGGCGGCTATTAAGCTTTTATTTGCCTAATACATTTGTTGTCCATTTTTTGTCTTTAATTTTGGCCTCAACGCTGAGGCTTCTTTCTCAAGCAATATAGAACTTCTGAGACGCGGCACATTATTTGTAATTATTTTTATTGAAAAGATTGCTTGAACATGAAACTATTTTAAAATTTGCTGCAGTCTAGCCTACTTAAGGCGGCATTTTCAACGAAAGCCAGGGGCGGCAGCATATGCTCCTACGCCACTGGTACCTACAAGCTGTCCAGCACAACAATGTATTGATAAATCTAGCAGTGAAAAATGCTTTTTTCTATTACTATCAAAATATTATTGGTTTTCAACCGCTGTTTCTAAAACTTTGTCAACCTATCACGCAGTGGGAATATATTACCCAGGGTGGTGAGTTTACAGCACTGCAAAGCAAACTGACTAGACTCTGTTGGAAAAGCTGCTGTGCTGTAATCTTATGACATATGGACACTGCCCTCAACACCACCATGAGAGGTTTTTAATACGTCTGACAATAGAAGGGCTTCTGTTTGTCGTAAATAATCTCTGTTTACCGTAAAATGACAATAGGCACCGATAGTAGTTTAATAAATCTTGTTATGATAACCTGGACTGCGCGAATAGCATCAGTCATTGATACTAATTGCATGCTCATGGTTACTTGTTAAGTCAACTACCCGTATACTTGCTTTAGGCCTACAACTACACTGCACTTAATGTCTGAGTATAAGTAAATGATAGCCTATAGTACCATCAAACTGCTTCTACTTATTCTCACCGTATCTCGCTAATTACTGTATATTTGCTTTTGTCTTACCAGTATGCTGTGTTGTATGTATATTGTATATGCCATTTTGTATTTTTGCATCATTTCTAGTAGTTCTGTTTTTTTTTTTGTTTTTTTTGTATATTGCACTGCTAAATTTCGTATGTGTATTTTTTTTATGTTGTATATAATATATATCTATCAATCAAATTAATCAATATATCAATCAATCAATATTTGCGTTCAACTTCGACACCGTTCCATTTTAAATAAGCCATGACACCACTCGGGTGTGGCAGACTCGATGACCAGTTCGGTCCTTCTGTCACTCCCATCGTCATCAGCAAACAACCTAGCTCACATTGTAATCTTGTATTGTTTTGTTATTTCGCATGTGCTGATGATCCAAAATAAAAGAACTTCTTCTTCTTCAGGGGTCCGCAAATAACACCATGTAACAAAATTTTGGAAAATCTTTAGTTGCGGAAAATTTTTTATGTATTGTGTTCTGTTACTTCAAACTAATCACCAAAATAGAAAAAAAAAATCTGAAGTGTCCTTACTTTTGATAAAATGTCACTTTTTATGATTGTTAGTTTTACTCAGAGATTGTCTGTATTAACCAGCATAGTTTTCTATTAAACGTGTAAGCATGCAAACACTAAAAATATTTTGCAAATATAAGCCATATATGCATCATGCAAAGATGAAAACACTTCAAAAGTGGTCACATTTGTGTGACTTGCGTCTATACACTGAGAAATCTTCTCTCGTATTGCCGACCATACACCCCCCCCTTTCATGTTGCAAATCCACTGCCCTAAATATTTTCTTTCCATATAAGATGAAACAGTTCACCATCTTTTCTGCTTCCACCAATCACCCATACAAGGATTACTAATACAATCAAGATGGGAGTGCAGGAAATGCATTTTTATGGACATGAAACATACCATTTTTCATATTCTTTCATCACATTGTTTCCAAAAGTTAATAATTATTGCTTCGTTGAGCCTATTACCAAAATTCTGAATTTATGTCTGCATTAGGTATGTTGAATTCGTCATGAGAGACTTTTTCTATATCTTGAGGCACTACCTTGTCTTATGCAGTTTTTTTGTTCGAGGGTTTGAGAATTGGCAACTCAGCTGCTGTCTGCTATGCGAAACAGGTGCAATAGAACATAATATGGAAGAATATGCAATGTCATGTCGGTTTTTTGTTTTTCTAAACCGTGAACTGTCAAGCATATAACAACAACGGTCTTCTGTATGATTTTGAGGTTCTCTCCAAACTCTTGAAATAGCAAATACTGTAGTATCAAATGTCGTTTTTCCTTAGTCAGGCATCTAAATTGGACCGATGTGTTCTGCAGATCACATAAGGTGCACAGCTTTTAACTTGGTCAATTTAGTCACTAATTTCCATACCAAAAAACATTTCATATGTATAAAAGCTTTGCTTCTAGCTTTGTTTCATTGCACATTTCGCTTATAGTCTGATGTGGTTACTAATATAGTCTATAGATAGACCACTGTGGATAGACCACAGACATAGCAAAAAGTTTTAAAACAATCAGTAGAAATTCAAAAACAAAGCTTCGTTCCTAAACTTTTCATCAAATTTTCCTATAATTCAACTGATGATCCACTGGGATGCACAAATTTAAAATTTAGTAAATCAGTAGAAAGTTTGCATTCACGTGATGATCCAATTCCCAACTTATCTGCAATTTAGGCTAGAGCTTTTTACAGAACACAGTAAGAAACAACGAATGATTGAAACATTTTAAGTTCTAACTTATATTTTCTGATTACATTGATAGTAAATAAAAACAACTTGAAATTTCTGTACTTGCTCTATTCCGCGACTATGACCAAACAAAGATCATTGTTATGATACAAGCTACAGTTATGAAGCTAAAATGATAGCTACTATGACGTCACACTTTACCTACCTTATAAGGAATTTAGATTAAGAGCTTGAGAAACAGGGTACTAAAAGTTCAAAAACCTTAAATAAATATTTTTTAAACGACACTTGTGGAAAAAAATTGCTAGAAACATGTTTTAATCAGCAATATCTTTCAAAAAATGCTAAAAACTTGACACAACTAATTTTTTGTTACATGGTGTAATGGGTCGCGACGCAAACTTGGGTCGCGAGACCATCCACAGTGGGTCGCAAAACGGTTTAAACCTACCATAAATATAACTTGTATTGCAAAAATAAATACAATCATATAGTCTTTGATGTGCTGAGTTTCGTACAATTTGGTAACTTAGGCTACAATAAAATTTATACTTTCGATTGCAGTATAGGCTACAGTAGTTAAGCCCACGGTTATATAGCCTGGAAGACACCTTGAGGCAGGGCATGAAAACTCTCTCAGCTTATCTCCAGAACTGGCGACTGAAACTCAGCGAAACCAAAACATTGGCGGCAGCTTTCCACTTACACAATCGGGAAGCTGATCGTGAGCTACAATGGAAAACTTCTGTCCTTCTGCCCCGAACCAAAATATCTTGGGGTGATACTGGACAGATCGCTCACATACCGCCAACATTTGGTGTCACTGCGCAAGAAAATGACATCCCGCGCTGCACTACTCAAGCGCCTGGCAGGCTCCAGCTGGGGGGCGAGTGCTGACACTTGCGTATAGCAGCCTTAGCCCTTGTCTACTCTTCAGCAGAGTACTGTGCACCTGTTTGGTACTGCAGTGCTCACTGCCATAACATCGACACTGCCATAAACAGCGCCCTACGTACAGTGACCGGATGCCTGTGTCCCACACCATTTGACAATTTTGCCATTCTCGCTGGCATCCAACCGGCTGAGCTTCGTCGCGAAGAAGCCACTCTGTTTCTTAGCCGACAGGCACTAGAGGTCTAGAGCCTAACCATCTTCTCCACCACAAGATCTCTGCTCTCTCAAACCAGCACCCCCGTCGACTGAAATCAAGACAACCATTCGTGCCAGTCGCTCAATTTCTGATCAACGAAGCAGATAAACTTTATCTCTGCGGCTACTTGGGTGGACTATAGGCTAAATGGAATTCTGAAGGGAAGTCAAGTACCACCAGACTCCATTCGTTCATCCACGACGCCGACACATGCCCCATCGGCCTGACACTACCAAGGCAAGCATGGGTGCGCCTTAACTGTCTTCGTACGGGTGTCGAGGTTTTCCGTTCATCCATGCACCAATGGGGAATCTGCCTCTTTCTCCTCCTGTGATTGTGGTGCCAAGGAACAGACTGCAGACCACATCATCAATGATTGTACCATCTTCAAACCATCTAACAGAGTGGAAGGTCTGCGTGTCATGGATGATGAAACTAAAAACTGATGGCTGCTCTCTAGTAGCCTTCCAGTATAGTCCGGAAACATCTTGAGTCAGGCGCGGTAAAAGGATTGAGTAGACCCTCGGCCCAAGAGGCTTGCACGACGAAGCACAAGGTTAACACTCTTAATGCCAGCGTTTGGAGCAATTTGGAGGAATTTTCCTCCTCCTCTTGTTGCCATGGTAATGAAAAAATGTGTTGCCAGGCTATCGGAACGCACTTTGAAATTTTGGGTGCAAATCGGTTTTGCGACTGATCGGTGAAACGACCCATTGCATTTACAAGCGCGTCGCGCCAGTCAGCAAATCAGTTCTTTTTTACATAGAATCAACCTATTCAGACGTGAAATCAATGTAGAGAAAAACTATAGGCTAACTGGGTGATTCAATGTATTCAGACGTTGAATCAATGTAAAAATGAACTGTTAGGCTAATTGGGTTCTTTGAACAAATCCAATGGCTTTTGTAAATGTTTCGTCTGGCGACGTTGAAACGATGTAAAAATGACAATTTTTGCTGGCCGGAAGCTAGGCTACCGTACTGAAGTTGAACTTGACCAATCGGTTGCAAACATATTTACTTTCGATGAAACCTATAGGCTACCACGTTTGGTTTGCGGTTACATTACATTCAAAAGTTTTATTCAGACGTTGAATCAATGTAAAATGAACTGTTAGGCTAATTGGGTTCTTTGAACAAATCCAGTGGCTTTTGTAAATGTTTCGTCTGGTGACGTTGAAACGATGTAACAATGACAATTTTTGCTGGCCAGAAGCTAGGCTACCCTACCGAAGTTGAACTTGACCAATCGGTTGCAAACATATTTACTTTCGATGAAACCTATAGGCTACCACGTTTGGTTTGCGGTTACATTACATTCAAAAGTTTTATTCAGACGTTGAATCAATGTAAAATGAACTGTTAGGCTAATTGGGTTCTTTGAACAAATCCAGTGGCTTTTGTAAATGTTTCGTCTGGCGACGTTGAAACGATGTAAAAATGACAATTTTTGCTGGCCGGAAGCTAGGCTACCCTACCGAAGTTGAACTTGACCAATCGGTTGCAAACAAATTTACTTTCGATGAAACCTATAGGCTACCACGTTTGGTTTGCGGTGACATTACACTCAAAAGTTTTATTCAGACGTTGAATCAATGTAAAATGAACTGTTAGGCTAATTGGGTTCTTTGAACAAATCCAATGGCTTTTGTAAATGTTTCGTCTGGCGACGTTGAAACGATGTAAAAATGACAATTTTTGCTGGCCGGAAGCTAGGCTACCGTACCGAAGTTGAACTTGACCAATCGGTTGCAAACATAGTTACTTTCGATGAAACCTATAGGCTACCACGTTTGGTTTGCGGTTACATTACATTCAAAAGTTTTATTCAGACGTTGAATCAATGGAAAATGAACTGTTAGGCCAACTGGGTTCTTGGAACAAATCAAAGGGCTTCTGTGAATGTTTCTCGAGTTTATTTAGGTTGGTTTGGAAAAAGATGCTTGAAACAACTCAGACACTACATCCTTCATCGGCACTATCAAAGAATCTCCACCTCTCATTAGCGATACCAAAAACACTCCATCCCTCATTGACGCTATAAAAGATGATTCAACTCTTATTAGAAATACCAAAAACACGCTGCTGTATCATCATGCTTCTTATGCTCTTACATGCGCAGGAAATTAATTTAAAAAAACAGAGCTTTTTTTAACTATTTTATCTTGATAATGAGCTGCCATATTATGCATTTGTTCTGCAATATTTAGGCTACTTAATGTCGTTGCTGCGAACACTTTATTTCTGTATAAAATCTGTAAATAGTCCTTGTTTTGATAGTCCGTTACGTAATTTCAACTGTGTATATTAGTTTGTTTCTGTGGTGTTGTTGGGTTCAGTCGTGTTCTCATTGCTTTAAGAATTGGCGCTCCAGTTGTTCCAGGAACGAGGAGGCGACTGATTAACTAATTCATCAGCTTATTTTAAAGTATCAGGTTTGGTGGCCGTGCTTAATTATATTTATTGATGCATATACCGCAATATTGGATCCTTTCATGCACGTCTTAAACCATTAAGGTTTTGCCACCTTTTCCTTATGTTGGTTTTGTTACTGTATTTCTTTTTCACAATATCATTTCTTTTGCATTCTGACAAAGAAAAATAAATTGAATTTTAAAGTATATCTGCTCAGAATCAACCTCCTGTGAACTACAATAAAAAGTTCAAAAACAACTTTCAAACTAAAACTTTTCTCTTTCTGTTATCCTCTATGATTGAAGTTACTTTGGAAAACAGCTTGTCACACATTCACATTGGTGGCACTAGCGAATTATTCAGAAACATTTCCCAGCGCTTGCAAAAGGCACTAAAAGCATGAAATTAACTGTTGCAAGTGTTGTCTAGATCTGATAGCCTACTAAATATCCCCTAATGAACCACCACGATGCTGAATTTTCGTAGCAAACTTAAATCTAATCACTCAAATCCGGGACGTCTTTTTTTCAAAAGCGGTTGCCTCTTTGCAGCTAGACTCACTAGATCAGCACTTCAAACATTAACCGCTCAATCACCAATTCGTATGACAATATTGTTGGTGCAACCACTGATCCCATGGATCAGGGTTGCCAGGTCAAATGTGCGTTAACGACGGCTACAACTACTGCAGTTCTTGCAGATTCATACAAGCACAGTTTTTGCACATCTTGTAATTTATGCCTGAAATCCAAAGGTTGGTTAACAAAAATTAAATTGACGGCTAAATTTTCCAACAGATTTGTGTGTAAACTCAATATTCGTCTTCATCTTCAATTTCATCTCCGTCCGTGGAGTCCAATCCAACCTCTTCATAATCTTTCTCCAAAGCGGCAAGATCCTCACGTGCTTCTGAGAATTCACCTTCCTCCATTCCTTCTCCCACATACCTGCAGAATATAATGGCATGCATATTTTGTCAAGTTGCAAGGAACAAGAGGAAAAGCTTAAAACTTGGTTCTTGAGGTTGCTTTTTGCGAAAACGGTCGAATTATTATTTATTTGCGTCAGACAAAGCTGTCCATATCCAAAATAAAACAACGAAATAATGTTTGCTGGGGAAACAGTGTCTGATTTACTTACCAATGCACGAAAGCGCGCTTGGCGTACATCAAGTCAAACTTGTGATCCAAACGTGCCCAAGCCTCAGCAATAGCAGTTGTGTTGCTCAACATGCAAACAGCGCGTTGCACTTTGGCCAGATCTCCTCCAGGAACAACAGTTGGTGGTTGGTAGTTAATACCAACCTTGAAACCAGTGGGACACCAATCTACAAACTGGAAATGTAATATTTATGAACAAAATTGTTTTCCTTGCGATATAGCATTAAAAATTAACATGACCACAAGACTAGACTACTGGTAGCGGTCAAAGTTACCCAGATGCTCTTAAATCCAAGCGAGTTCCAATGAAAACACGTTAGTATATAGTCGTGTCGTGTATACTGCATATCGGATTGGAGGTAAGCTGCATTGACCCGAAAATTTGTGAAGATTTATTTGACTTCATAAACTTTACCTGAATGGTTCGTTTCGTTTTGATATGCGCAATTGCAGCGTTGACATCCTTGGGCACAACGTCTCCTCGGTACAACATGCAGCAGGCCATGTACTTTCCATGGCGAGGATCGCACTTCACCATCTGGTTGGCTGGCTCGAAGCAAGCGTTAGTGATTTCGGAAACCGAAAGCTGTTCGTGGTAAGCTTTCTCAGCGGAGATAACTGGAGCATACGTCACCAAAGGAAAGTGAATGCGAGGGTACGGGACCAAGTTAGTTTGAAACTCGGTCAGGTCGACATTGAGAGCGCCATCAAATCGCAGAGAGGCAGTGATTGAAGACACGATTTGACCCATTAGGCGGTTTAAGTTGGTGTACGTTGGCCGCTCAATGTCGAGGTTTCTGCGACAAATATCGTAGATAGCTTCGTTGTCGACCATAAACGCGCAGTCAGAGTGCTCCAGTGTGGTGTGGGTGGTCAAAATCGAGTTGTATGGTTCAACAACGGCAGTGGACACCTACAAAAGCAATAAAAAATCTGAAATTTTGTTTTAAAACCGCAGCGCCAACACAAACCCAAACAAATCAGGGCCTATACTGGAAGGTTTACAGCTGGAACTTTGCATTAAAAATAACCTGATGAATGATGACTGTTCACCCCTCTGAGGAAGCTAAAATCATGAAATTACAAAATAGCTTCAGTCTTTTAAATAAACTATGGAAGTATCGCAGTCACAAAATGTTAACGTCCGTGTATCAATGCTTACTGCTGAGAATCCACACTATACCTGTGGAGCAGGATAGATTGCAAATTCGAGTTTCGACTTTTTTCCATAATCGACGGATAATCGCTCCATGAGAAGAGATGTAAATCCCGAACCAGTTCCTCCTCCGAAGGAATGGAAGAGCAAGAATCCTTGAAGCCCAGTGCACTGGTCGGCAAGTTTACGTGTTCGGTCTAAGACTTGATCGATCATCGACTTCCCTGATTGTTAAATTTTCACTGTTCAGTGTCAAAACTAAATTCATCACTTAAATAAAAAATAAAATATTGTGACAACCCTGATGATGTTCAGTACTTTTTGTCGGCACGTTCACATTATAATCTACCAGCTACGACTAAAAACCGAGTTGTCCTGATTTACAATGTAAATCTTTTCAAGCTTTCCAAACTGCAAATGTGAAACCGCACAATAACATACAATGGCGTTGATTGTTTTGACAGCCTTGTTTGTGGTGAGGATACACATGAAGTAGAACTTTCAAACATGGTCAGTGGCGTAGGCTACAAAGATTTTTTGAGAGGACTTTTTTTACATTTTGTAGAGCAACGCTCATTCCTCATAAATGCTAATTTTGAATAGTACCATGTCTTGACGATGGGACAAGTTAATGAATTTAGATCGAGATGCAAAACTACACCCATTTTTTTTCTTTTTTTTTTACTCCTGCCATCCAAAAACCAGACAAACTGAACATGGTAGTTTGTCTACATACCGACTGTGTAATGACCACGAGCGTAGTTGTTGGCCGCATCTTCGGAACCAGTGATTAGTTGTTCTGGATGAAAAAGTTGGCGATATGTACCAGTGCGAATTTCGTCTGAAACATACAAAATTATGTTTGATTTGCATAATACACACTATGTATTGCATAAGCCTATATTATATTCAAATCACGATTACAGTCGACATAACTTACGCTGAGTGATTTAAAATGTAAACTAAATATATTTCCTTTCATAGATTCCATAATAGTTTATTTGACAGGATAAGGACCTGAAGCTGATTGAGGGTTATGCATCTATGCTAATTAAACCATACACCAGCCTCCGCACCCACTACAGTCGGTTCCAGATCAACCATTATAGCTCTAGGAACGTGCTTTCCAGCTCCGGTTTCACTGAAGAACGTGTTGAAAGAGTCATCTGCGACTCCAACAGTTTTGTCACTCGGCATCTGTCCGTCAGGTTGGATGCCGTGCTCCAAGCAGTAAAGCTCCCAGCAGGCATTTCCAATCTGCACTCCTGCTTGGCCGACATGGATTGAGATACATTCACGCTGTAACATAACAGGCCTGCTGATAAAAATAAATTAAACTTCTGGATGTCCATTGTCTTTAATGAAACGTCCTTGCAAAGGAAATATGAACTGGCGTTTACAGGAAAGTAGAAGCAATAAAACGCGAACGATGAAGATTGAGCATGACCGCAACCACTTCACATATTAAAGGAATAAACAGACAGGCTTTGAAGGATCAAGAACGACATACAAAATGCATTTCGATATTGCGTGTTGGCTTTTTCATTTACGCAAAAATGCTATGAGATACCAGCCAAACCGAATGAAAGATCAAGCACATTTGTTTATGAGTGCAGTCAAGAAACTAATTACGGCGTTGTCACAAAATGTATGCCAGTCGAAAAAAATGGGCCTCAGGGTATTGAGCAGCAGCGGGAACTGGCAACAACAGGAAATCGTTATCAAAAGCGCGCCATTTCTCATCTCAGTTGAAAAAAATCAGATCACATAGATTTAACGTTGCCTAACAATGTTTTTATGTATTTTGCGAATCGCTGTGTTAAATTTTGACAGCGCACAGCTGCTGTGTTTTGGATGTGCAGAATTTTAATCTAGATCACGTGTTTTTTTAGATATAATCCCATGCACGCTACAGCATTCTACGGCTGGTTCACTTTTCACTTGTTTGTAGCCTACTGCATGCAGCTGTTCGTGACGAGCTCTATTCACAAAAGCTTCTAATTATAATTTCATGAGCCAGTCTTTCGAATCTGCGCTGTGATGCATGAACGTCATAATTGCAGTCGAAAAGATGTATCACGAAAGCATGGACGCGACACTGTAGCCAAGTTGATACACAGTAGCCTACATACTGCCACGCCCATGTTTCGATTGTTAGAAATGACTGCACTCAAGAGTTTAACCATATACATATACAAGGTAAAAAGTAAATTAAAAAAACGACACACTGAAATGGGTAGTAATACGCAATTGTGCCGCATGTTCAGCAAAAACCCTTCCAACATCTCGTATATTTCACTAGTTGTAGGGTTTTCTGGAGTAAATATTCAATAAAAACTTCCAAGCAGCTGATTTCACAACAAAACAACTAATGTTAGGAACATTTGTAAATAAAACCAAATTAGAAATTAAGAATTGCTGTGCAGATAAAACAAAACAACTGCTGATACGCGTAAACTCGCTTCTCATTTCTTTATGACTTAATCAGCTTTAAACAATAGAAATATCAAAAAAATACGTACCATGATTTCTTTGTTTGTTGAAGAGAAGAGGGAAAAGGTTTAATATTCGAAATATCACACCAAGTTTGTTTGAACCACAGCTTTACGCAGCGTTTCAACTTTGAAAAAGATGGCGTCGACCTCATGAGGTTCTTTATATACTTCCTCTGTTATGTGGTAATGCTTACGTGTGATGGCTGTGATTGGCTGAGACCAGAACCGATAATGTCACTCGAGTTGATTCAAATCCCTTGGCAAATTGCACAGTGAATAAATTGGCACGTGACGTGATGTTGTTGGACAAAAGTGCTTTGAATTGATCAAGCTAAGTATGAGCTTATCTTACAATTTATTAATCAGTCTATGAAAACTGAAAGTTTTATTGTTTTTCAGGATCATATTGTTTTTCAGGATCATTTACTTTTTCTGGTTGGTTAGAGATTATGCAACCAGCAGCGTAGGGGCACTTGGCTACTTCGCCCCCTCCCCCCCCCCAGAAACTAGCTCAGTGGCCGAGTGGTTACCGTCTTCGCCCTTAGGCTTTGGTGCTGATAGATCTGAGATCGATTTCAGGTCGGGTCATACAGAAGACTTTAAAACAATAGGCTACGGTTTTTTTTTTGCATAACCCAGTAAAGACAAGCCGGGTAATAATGTGATAACATCCTAAATATGATACAAAATTGAAAATGACCCGGGTCGCTAAAAGACCTTAGCAGTTGCAAAGCCACAATTAATTAACCATAACATTATCATTATTACACTGGCAACAACCGTATGAGAGTATGCCTTAAAAATTACAAAAAAGAACAATGGTTTCGTGGGGATTTGTTATTTTTATAGAGAATGGATTTGTTGCTTCAGTATATTGGTGCCTCAATGTGAATTCTTAGTTTACTATCCGCATTCACATTTCACAATTCACACTCCAAGTAGGCTAGGCCAGTTAGTTAAGCAAAGCCGAAAGAGATACATTAATAGTTGTTGCGTCACTTGTTCATTGTTATGCCATTAAACCTGAACGTCAGCCTACGGTTTTAATCTAAATGTTAATTAAATGGGGGTTCCGTGACAAAAGTGAAAGGATATCAGGGGTTTTACGATGACAAAAAAGTTGAAGAGCGCTGACCGAAATTTAACGCTTGTAAACGTTGCTGATCACCAACTCAGCTGTTCTGCTACTTTGTTAAATGAACTGAATCGCAAAGAATGTCCAAAAGTGCAATAAGCATAACATTGCCTTTGCCCTATTATTGCAAAAGAAATTGTGGCACATGGGTACTAACTGACAGTTTATGAGTTTATGTAGATGCAAATGGGAACAAATTTTATCTGTGATGCAGCAACAATGGTGCAACGAAAAACAAACAGCTTCTTAGTTCAGTGTTTTTCAGCATCTTGGCGGTTGTGTACAATTTCAATCATATTTCGTGCAAGCAATTTTATAATTTTGTTAGCTGATCCTGGTTTACTGAAAAAGTTAAGGAAACTGTGAAATGCTCGGGGCTGAATCTAACAAATAAATTGGTCTTGTTTGTTTGGACCCGGTTTTTGGTGTAACTTTTGCTAAATAGGCTAATTTTCCAAAAAAAATGTAAAAATTTTTTCAAGCTTAAAACTGCTACGTTTTTACTATAGTTCTACTCAGTGGCGTAGGCAGAAAATGTCCATCGAGGGAGGGGGTTGAAAAAACTTACGTGATACTATGTTGAAGTTTTTAGAAACCTACATTTACTTCAAGGCAGAAACAAAAGTAAGCCTTCGACAAAACGTAGCCGTATGCCTGTAATTGTGCTAATAGTGAGTTCTAAAAGATAGCCGAGAACACTTCACTGACATTGCCAGCAGCGTTGACAAGGGGTGCATAGAATAATTTTCGACCCGCGAGCCGGAATAATTGTAGGGGAACTTGAAAAAGCCACAGCGTATTCTTTTAATATAGGCTAGAGCAGTGGTTCTTAACCAGGGGGGCGCGCCCCCCAGGGGGGCGTGAAGCCTCTCTCAGGGGGGGGCGCGAGCTCCACAACAATTTCAATTTTTTTTAATTACTTTAATGTCCTAGGACCTATGCTGTTTGTCATATTTTGTATTTTATTGTATTTATTTGGATTTATCTGCGAAGCATTGAATACTCTCAACCTTTAGCATCAAGGGAAAAACATCAACATCATTAAGCATCATGACGTCATTCGAACTTTTATAGCTAAACTTGACCTCTGGAAGAGTCGAATTGAACAAGGAAATCCAGCGAGCTTCAGTAACTTGGATTCTGATCTCAAAGATGGTAACTTTGAGTCTGAATTGAAGAAACAAATAAAAATCCACTTTAATGAATTGAAAGCGGAGTTCATCAAATACTTTCCAGATCTGGATGAAAAGCGTGAAACCTGGAAGTTCATCAGAAATCCGTTTCAATGCGAAGTAGTTGATATTTTCGAAGAAGGACAAGAGGAGTTTCTTGAGATGAAGTTCAACTCCACAGCTAAAAAAGACTTCAAAGAACTGAAACTTGAGCCGTTCTGGGCCAATTACCTTCCTGTTTACCCTCTTATCGCAACTCGGGCTTTTCGAATTCTAACAATGTTTGGATCCACGTATCTTTGTGAAGCTGCATTTTCTGCTCTCGTTGCTACCAAGACCAAGTACAGAAACAGGCTGAGAGTTGAAGGAGACTTACGTTGTTCACTCTTTGGAGTTAAACCTCGCATTAAAAATCTAGTTGCTAAGAAGCAGTGTCAAGTATCTCACTGATGTGTACAATAAACAGACAAAAATGCAATTTTTTTGGTATGATACTTATTTAAAATCTAGGGGGGCGCGAGGCTCATGACCATTATTGAAGGGGGGCTTGATAGAAAAAAGGTTAAGAACCACTGGGCTAGAGTGTTTTCCTCCAATGCCTCTACAAGTATGCAAAAATGCCAGGATTAAGTTCTCATAAGAAGCATTCCCAGTCCGAATATAAAGATTAAAACCCTCTGTCTACCGAAAAAAAAATATGCAAGTTTTACCATTGGACCCCAAATTCCAAAGTAGCCTACTTGTTTTGGACAAAGAAAAATCAGCTCCGATGGTGAAATTAAAGCTCAATAGGAAAGGACGTAACAGACTACAAAAATCATAACTTATAAACACTGTAGCAAAATCAAAAATACTCGAAATTTAACAAAGAAGTCATATAGTAGCCCATGCACAAACCAAACTGATACGGAATTGGTCTGCCTGACCAATGGTCAAACTATTGAGAGATTTGGCTAAAAAACACATATTAGGCCTACATAGCCTATTAGTTCACAAGAAATATTGTGAGTTTAAAGATTATCGCATTCATTGCAAATGATTTGCGAATGTTTGGTCACAGCGGTAAACCATAATCTCTTCGTGGGAAAATTGTAACATAAGATTCCCAAATCCGTTCGTCTGCATGTAGGTGACCGAAAAATAAACACTCTTTCGAACCGTCTTTTCAAAAGTGTATTCCTGTAAAATTAGCCCGAGGCTATCGAAAACGAGGGGGGTGCAACGCCGTACACCACTGAAAACTGTCACTACAGAACAGATTACTTGGATAAAAGACGGAACCTTTGTCCAGCTAGCAAGCACTAAGCCAACAGTTAAATGTGCGGCCAACTTTCAAACAATCATTTTACGAATGACCAGAATAGATAGCAATATCTCAAATTCACGTATGCAGTAGGCCTACTGTGACGCAATAATGAAAGACAATTATGAAGTCATTCCAACAGGTGTTTAAAGCTGATGTAATATTTCCTGTTTAAACAGGCCCAAACAAGTCCAAACAGGTTTGACACAAGTCTATGAACGATGGTGCAATTTTGGCACATTTTCTAGCAACTTCCATGACGTAATATTCAGTAGACTTGAACGGTGTTTATATGACGTTTGAATAGGTGAACCATTGTCTGGAACATAGCGGCCCCTAGTTATGACAGTCTGACATGGCATAACTAAAAAAGAATTGACGACAATTGTGAGCCAATGAATAAAAACACATGATACACAAATTGTTTGAATCACTCACGTTTAAGTTAATACGCAAATACAAAGGGCATGCAAAGAATGAACAGCAATAAGAAATAATACGACGATACATGAAATTGGTACCATAGGTACACGCTAAAATGACGCTATATACAATTGTTGCGATAATAACCGACCGTTCTGGGCTCAGACAAGTATCGGCCACCGCAGACAAAACCAGGCTCAAACCCTAACACTTAGGTGTTCTTTACGGGGGCGAGGCACGAAATATCCCTCAACACATAGTCTACTTTCACTTTCCCCGTACTCTCATCATAGTTGCAGACGGCAACTTTAGCTCTACGAACCACAGGCTTCCCTTTCCTAATTTGTGGAACTACCTCATGCACCCTCCCAAGTTGATACTTCCCACGTTTACCAATGTCTTGGAGAGAACCTACCACTACAAGTTGACCAGGCTCCAAATTCTCGGCCATTTTTAGCCATTTTTTCCGGCCCTGAAGACCTGGCAAGTAAAAATCTATCCATTTACTCCAAAACTGCTGACAAAGTGACAAATTGAACCGATAATCCCTTTTTAGTTGGTCACGATCATGTGGTTGCCCAACAGCACAGTATGGGTCTAAGTATGGGGTCAAAAGTGAGGCAGGGGTGATGACAGTAAAGTCCCTAGGGTCGTCACTCAAAGGTACCAAAGGGCGTTCGTTCACGATCCGAACGGCACTGCCTGTGTACGTAAGCAGTTCAATAAAATTGGGCTTACGAATTGGAGTCCAAAATGTGAAAAAAGTATTTAATCACATCGGCCATGAAACCAAACCTTTCAAGCCGAAATCTAGCCAAGAGATCTGCCAGAGAGTTTAAGAAGTCAGGACACGAAAACATTACATCATTAACACAAGTTCCTCGAAATTCAGACTTGCCATCGTAAACAATACGCTTTTTTAATTGTGACGTCACAAAGTATGGTAAATACCATTCAAATCCCTTGACATTTCCTGCTTCACCAGCACGCTCAATATAGCCATTAGATTTAAGATCTTTCATGGTGTCAGTAAGGAAATCACGAAGTTCAGGTTGTTTTAAAGCCTTCTTCCTTAAAGCAGCAGCTCTATCTGACGCCAACACAAAATTGTTAGGTAAATCAATATCTTCCTTCAACGGAACAGGTATCTCAAATCGACCATCTTTCAACTCAATATTCGGTGCGACAAGTTCTCTAGCCAAAATATCATTGCGAGACAATTCACAGGTTTCATTTTGCAAAGTCAAATCCTGAATGACTTTATTCAGGTCTGCTATTTCCATATCGCGAGACTCAATTTTACGCTGAAAGCTAGAGATGACATCCGACTCTGAAGACGTCTGCACTCTGCACACTTTAGCAACGCTTTCAACTAAGGGTGACTTACCACCACAAGCCAACCAACCGAGAGGAGTGAGTAAAGCATGCGGTTCACTACGATTTTCACCAACACGCTCTTCTTTTGCACACATCAAATAAGCGTTGTCGTTGCCAATCAGTACATCTACAGTACTACAATCATTCAAATGAAACATATTCACGTCATAAAAATGACGGAAACCATTTAAATCCTGCTTATGTGGTAAAGTCTTAACATCGTCAGCCCAAGCTGGGTTAACCACCGAAGTTATATCACAAAACAGTTCATTCGTCTCTAACGACTGAATGTTGAGTTTAACAAGTTCAGCACAAGTAGGTTTCTGACCAGCCAGAGTATCCATTTTAAACGACGCTTTATCATACGGTTTAAGACCAAGTTCGCACACCAAATCACTCGAAACAAACGTCAACTGCGAACCAGGATCATGCTGACAATACACCAACTTCGATTTGCCAGTCATTGGATTCAAAACACGAGCAGCAGTAACGCGGTTAAAGGCTGCTTTAACATTTCCAATCTTAACATTACGCACAGGAACTCTGGCACCAGCCTCATCTTTACCGACCGAATCCAGAGAATCACGTGACGTCACATAAAAATCATGCAGAAGAAAATAGTGTTTCCTATCGTTGGTAGGTCCACACTTACGACAGTTATTTGCATGATTACAGTCTCTAACCATATGCTGGCGCAAACAATTCAAGCATTTGCCAGCTTTCACAATGACATCTCTCCGATCTTTAGGTGTCAAGCGCAAAAATTCTTTACAATTAGACAAAAAATGATATTCAACTTGACCACGTGACGAACAACAAAAACATGCCGGCAGGTCTTTACGTCTAGCCTCACCACCGCGCGGTGCGCCAACAGCAGTCGAGTACTGCGAACTTCCTGACATGACATTATCATGGGGTTTTACAGACGTCTGCCTAATCGGACATGAAGGCAATTTTCCTTTGCCAAACTTTTTAAAATGCTGCGACTCACCAGAATCGCCCATTAGCATAATGCTAAAATCAGTCGACTTGCGCGTTTCCTCCCGTACTACAAAATCAAACAAACTCTGAAAAGTAGATTCCTCAGTGCTACCATACTGATCACCTAAAAAGTCAAGATAACGCTGCTTAGCGTCAAACGGGAGTCGCTTAGCCAAATCCAAAACAAAACGTCCTTCTAATTTATCACGCTGACCATAAGCTTTCGCGTAAAGCAAACACTGCGACAATTCATCTTTAAACTCTTTCAAATCACTGGAAGAGATAGAAGTCAATTTGCTACCATAGCGATACTTTCTAATTTCTGGTTCTGCGAAAAGACCTCCACGAACTCCAAAACGTTGGGACAAGCGAGCTAACGACATTTCTATCCTGTCTTCCTCTGACAACCAGGAGTGTCGGAAACCAAATTAGCAATGGTTTGTGCACTGTGCAGCTGTTCTAACACAAGCTGCTTGCAACAAAGTCAAACGAGTTCCCTTAAAGGGCGAAGCTGCCATCAAGGCCATAACACGATTTTTAAAGAAGACAAATGGCATATTATTACCATCGTAACCAATCAAGGCCGCCTTATCGAAGAACGTCCTACTATTTTGGTATTCAAAAAAGCAATCCTGCTGTTGAGAACTCGATTTAGCGGGAGAAGACAAGCTATATCCCTTAAGGGGCTGAGTGGGCTCAGTCACATGTACAGCCCGATCACGATCCTCAAACACGTTAAAATCAGGAGACACGATACGCCTCTCACAACCACCCAAATTACGTGTAGCTGGGCGATCAGCAACTAGCGGCGCAGAAAACTTTGAAGGGGGCAAAGCATTACTGCTAATGGCGGCCCCGTGACCTGTACGCTCTGGGGGAGGAGTTCGGTTGTAATTTGCAGACCTTGGCTCTACAGTCTTCGGAAGACCCTTAGCCGCGGCCCCGAGACCTCCTGAAACAGCTGGAAAACATGTGGATTGTACAGGTCCACTTACGGATTGAACAGGCGTCTGGAAAAGGTTAGGTAAATTAAACTGTGATTGATGTTCACTTCTGGAATGCCTAGAAGATCCCTTCTTAGAGCTACGCCGGGAGCTCGACTCTGAACGATATTCAGCTAAAACTACCTCTTTACGTTGTTCAGCCCTCAACTGAGCGTCTTTGAGTGCGAACTCAGCAGCTCTCGCGGCAGCCTCAGCTCGAATGGCTTCAGCTCTCGCGGCGGCCTCAGCAGCTCTCGCTTCGGCCTCGGCTTGTATCTGGAGCTCCTCTCGTCTTAGCTGTAGGTTAATTTGTGCAATTATTCGTGACGAGCTCCTTGACATCCTAGTGCTTACATTTGAGGCGCTATCCTCAGGATGTATGTCAGCATCTAATATATCTGAGAACTCACTTTCTTTTTGTTCGAAGTTATTTTTCAACGAGTTAAATTCGGGATCTACCCTATCACGAAGTTCTGCTAAGATTGCAGAGTTAAAAATTTTACTCAAGAGAGCATGGAAATGCCGTAATTCCTCTTCTAAAGTAGATAACTTAGATCGAAAAATTAACAGTTCCTGCTTATCACTCAAAGAACCTAGGGCCACAGAAAGTTTCCCAATTTGAGTCAAAATATCCCGTCTAAGATGCCGGGCCTCTCGAACTGACTTAGCCTCATCGTTAATGGGTCCCTCCCCAGAATGGCCTGCCCGACCGCAAAGAACATCATCAGGCTTAAACTCAGTCGAGTCGACGGCGGTCGAGTCCCTGTCGCCACCGAGTGTAGACATATTAAATGTTAGGGCTAAATTTAACAATTAAAAAATTAAGTTACACAAACACACAAAATTACAGTAGTTATAAAAAACTTAACTGTAAAGACCGTAAAAAATACAAAAGAATTTAAATGCACGATACCGTAGCTGTACGAGTATGAAGTCCAAAAGTCCACAAAACTTGCTTGGATTCTTCCACTTGAATCTTCAAGCACAGTTGGATTGCCTTTAATCTTCTTTCTTGCCAATGAATGTCAAAGTTATTTTTCTTCTGTACCAAACTGAGAAGAAATGTCTTTACTTTTTAGCTTAAAGTTCTTCAGTTGCCTACCGAGAAGAAATGTCTTTAATTTTCTTTGCTTCTTTAGACTACCAACCAATAAGATCTTCTTTTATTATTTCTTTGCTTCTAAGTGCTTCTTAGCCTACCAACTAACAAACTTCGTCTTTTATTTTTTGCTTCTAAGTGCTTCTGTGCCAAACACTAGACTGAGAATCGTCTTTTATTTTTTATGGTCACAGCGGTAAACCATAATCTCTTCGTGGGAAAATTGTAACATAAGATTCCCAAATCCGTTCGTCTGCATGTAGGTGACCGAAAAATAAACACTCTTTCGAACCGTCTTTTCAAAAGTGTATTCCTGTAAAATTAGCCCGAGGCTACCGAAAACGAGGGGGGTGCAACGCCGTACACCACTGAAAACTGTCACTACAGAACAGATTACTTGGATAAAAGACGGAACCTTTGTCCAGCTAGCAAGCACTAAGCCAACAGTGAAATGTGCGGCCAACTTTCAAACAATCATTTTACGAATGACCAGAATAGATAGCAATATCTCAAATTCACGTATGCAGTAGGCCTACTGTGACGCAATAATGAAAGACAATTATGAAGTCATTCCAACAGGTGTTTAAAGCTGATGTAATATTTCCTGTTTAAACAGGCCCAAACAAGTCCAAACAGGTTTGACACAAGTCTATGAACGATGGTGCAATTTTGGCACATTTTCTAGCAACTTCCATGACGTAATATTCAGTAGACTTGAACGGTGTTTATATGACGTTTGAATAGGTGAACCATTGTCTGGAACAATGTTCTTGGCAAACATTGAGTTTGCAAGTAGTACAGAATTGTCTGCATTTTTGGTCTTTGTGTCTTTCGCAAAGATAGCATCTATACTCTATAGCAGGCCTGGCCAACCTGCGGCTCGCAAGCCGCATGCGGCTCTTTGCCCGGTATTATGCGGCTCTTTCGTTCATATTGTATTTGTGTTTTTTAGGAATTAGCAACAAGAAAACATAGAGACTTAGCTTTATTACCGAAAAATGCCCAAGAAAACATGATCTTATCCTTTTGCTATGCCACCAGACAGCACCATTTTACAGGAATATTTATACCCACATTTTTGTTGAAAATGCTCTCAGAATGCACCAAATTCAAAGTAATTTTACAAAAATTTTCTGGGGGAGGCCCCCCAGACCCCCCACCACTGGGTGTCGCCTTTGGCAAAGACGCCGTCGGGCTTTGCCCGCCGGCCGTCAAAACCCCTCCCCCCCCCTTTCTAAATTCCTGGCTACGCTACTGCCAATGTGTATGATGTGGCTCTTTGCGGTTAACACAGTAAGAAATGAGGCTCCTAGTCTCTGACTGGTTGGCCACCCCTGCTCTATAGCCTTCTTTAATTTTGGCGTTGGATCTTCAACAGCTGTTTCTTTTATTTTGTTGCGGATTTAGATGTCTTATTGTTGATATTGAAGTCGACGCTGGTAATCCAGCAAGCTCTTTTCCTAGTTGGATCTAAAATTTTCTTCTCTTGCATGCATGCATGCTTCAATGTTGTGCTGCTATTTTCGCCTTGCAATTGATGTCATATCACAAAAGCATTGACAGGTGTAACATCGGTCATATTGCAAAATAAAGCTATTGGCCATCTTTTCGTAATTCTTTTGGAAGTGTATTTCTTAACCATTCTGTCAATAGTATCGACTCCTCTTTTAGTGCTGTTGTAATACAAGAATACTTCGAATGCAGCAGGCTTGGGGTCCGTTGGACCCCACGGTACAAGATGCTAGTATTTTTTTCTATGCTCCCAACATTTGTTTGAGATCAATAATTATTATATTGTCCTAAAGATCAAGCAAAGCTGTGAAAATTCAAGGTATATCAATATCGTATCTGCTATATGTCCTGAGAAATCGCGGAGCGAAATTTGTTTTGGGGTCCATTGGACCCCACGGTAGACAGAGGGTTAAATCAATCAAGTGTCTTGATTTGGGGCCGAAATTCTTATTGACCCCGGGTCCAAATTAACCTCTGAACGGCCCTGGACAATGCGTTTTATGCGTTATTAAAAAAAAAAAATGGTTGAGGGGGCAATGAAATGTATAGATCATTATGGATGCAATCCACTTGGGCACTGCCCACAAATATTGCCCGTGCTATTTGGCCGGTCTTTGCTGTGGCGCAGGCCTACGAAGACGTTTTTCATGCATAGCCTACGTTGAGACTGCATCTCGTAGTGATTTTACTTCTACTCTACGACAAAAATAGGTCAAAAATGATAAAAATCTTTACAAACTCTGTGATTACCAAACAAAACAATTTTTTGAAATACGGTGTGTCTTGTTTGAAACACCCTTAAGTGAAAGTAGCCTATAGTCATTAGGCTACTAGGCTATATTAAATCAACACATTTTACGCAAAGCCGGCCACGGAGAAGCCGGCTTGTCAAGCTATTTACTTGACACTTTCTGCACTGTACAAATGTACAATTAGGCTACTGTGTGATGTGCAGTCTAACCATAGAAAGAGCTCAACACCTGCTCCCCTGGGCCACATTGAAACGGGCTTTTGCCTGAGGATGGGTTTCTTTTATGTCCGGTTTTCTTTCTCCATCCTATTATTATTATGACTGCTCATCCACATCAATATTGGAGCTGGCAAATTCAATCCACAACACTTTTCATTAGGCTGTCAATCTGTCATTCAATAGCCTACTACATGTGTGCTTCTCTCTGTTTTTGTTTTATTGTTTGCTATTTGTTTTTTTTGGGTTTTGTGGCCGTGCTAACTACTGATATATATAGCCTACTAGCCTACATAATTTTTCATTCAGGCACGTTTTAAACCTTTCAAGGTTTTGCCACCTTTTCCCGTTCGTTAACGTGCTGGTAGGTCTATATCGATTTTTGTACTTGTATCTTTTTCGTCCCGGACGCATTAATGACGAAAAATAAAATGATTGATTGATTGATTGATTGATTGATTCTAATGCAATAGCATTTCATCAAATTGCTGCGATGTCGAAATGAAAGAAGACAAAAGAATAGGAACAAACTTTATTTTAAAAATGTTTCGATGTCGCACTAAAGTTGCTTGTGTAGGCTACGCGAGCTGTCCCAGCAAACGGTAGAAACTGTTGCCTACTGAGAATATTAGCCTATTATTTCTTTGCGTCAGACAAAGCTGTCCATATCCACACCACAACAAAACAACGAAATAGCCCCCCACGATAATCAGACCAAACAGGTGGTTTAGGTCCACAATAACATCATTTTACTTCAAGCAACCCTACTAGGCTTATAAATAACAAAAAGCCAGAAAAAATTTAGAAATTTTGATGCCAGCGACTCATTTTTTTTTACTTTTTACTTTTTACAGACATTTCAAGCTCAATTGAAATATCAAGCCCCCTGACCTGCGTACTGGCATATTTCGTCTAGGCTATGTTAATTGATTGTTATGGTTTGTTTTTATGTCGCTTTACAACATCTAAGGTCTTTTAGCGACAGTCATTATTATAATAGGCTATGTAGGCTATTACTGTTCCTGTTTGAGGCTGTTTCTAACAAACAAACCATTGAATGATTGATCCACAAAAAGCATACCGTTGAAGCTGCCAGCATGATTGTTTTCCACGTCACGCTTTATTGCACAGAACTGTCTAAACGGCCTGTTGCTGAAATAACAAACTGCAGTTTGTTGCGGTTGGCACCTTAACATAGGACAATTTTCCGTGCAAACCAGCTGCCACCATTGCGCCGCGGGTCATGGCCGCGGCGCATTGGTTAAGAAAGGTAGGACAATTTTCCTTATAAACTCAATTGATTACAGTCATTAAGATCCTTTTTGCACTCAGTTCAGTTGCAGAAAAAAAAAGAACATTAGCAGAGGGTGAGAATCAAACCCACGCAATCGAAATGACTATTCCCTTGCCCTAACCTTAACTCATTAGGCCACGCTGCTTGTGGCGATACATTCACTTAATTTTCTTTGTATCAAAAATCTTTCGAGGAGATCGGTCAGAATATCACGTGCTGACTCGCATGACTGATATCAGCTGATTCGCAAGGAAAACTGCCCTATGTCAAAGTGCTTACAGCTTCAACCAGTGTTTAAAAATGTTGCCACATGCATGTAGCCAACTGCTCCATGTTCGCCACTGATTTTGGTGGCTGGACGATCCTTGATCAGGTGATCGACGTCCTGAATGTTAGATTCGCAGTGTTGGAATCCACAGCTACTGAGAGTAGGCTACCCAACCTATGTAGTGTTTAGATAGTGCGAGCGTGCTTGCTGACGATGATCCTGTTAGCTGCTACCTATTGTTGTGTGAAATCCTGAAAGAGCAGTTGTTGGATCGATGATAATGGTCTCCTTCCCATGACAAACCTGCGTGCCAGTAGGCTATTGGTTCCATTCAGATGCGAATCAACATTGTTGTAGCTAGTAACTTTAGCATAGATGGAAAAAATATAGGCACACAATAGGTCTATACAGGCAATGAAAATAGCTCAACAAAGCATTTAATTCATTCCGGACCTTTTGCAACGTAAAGTTACGGATCACAGCACCATATATAGCCTAATAAAGGTTTTGTATAGTCTGATTTGATGCACAAAAGGTTATGCATAGGCTGTTCGACAGGTTTTGAATCATAGTGGAGCGTAAACAATTCTTTACAAATTATATGTGCTAAAACCACGTTTTCAACGCACAGTCGTTCGAGATAGGCCTACCGGTTTGCGTAAACCAGCGTGGTCCAACTACTTTTGACTTACGGGCCACTTTACAAAAACGTGACATCTTGCGGGCCATTTCCAATATAGTGATAGTGGCTGCGTAATCGAAATTGTTAAACAATAGCAAATAGAAATTTATTGCAAAATCTATCAGTGAGATGCCTGTGGTCGAGGTTTCTCTGATACTACCGTTTCTACATCAATTTCAATGTTAGTGGTAGCAAGTCGGAGACTATCTTCCAGTATTTCATCTATCATTCGATTTCTGTTTTTAGACTTGACTTGCTTCATTCTAGAAAATGTACTCTCACACATGTATGTGCTTCCAAACATTGAGTGCATTTTTAATGCAAAATTTTTCAGTTTGGGAAATCTATCCTTGCTGACTAATTTCCAAAAGCACTCTGAGGTTTCATTTTTCCTTGACAGCAAGAATTGGTTGCACTGAAGCTCGCAGAGTTCGAGCTAAAGTTCTGGTAACTGTGTTTCCACATTAACATCCATAGGATTGTTATACAAATGGAGATTAGGTTTTAATCTGTCAAAATCTTTAAATCAAATTCACAAGATAAATCCTTAATATCTTTCACAAAACGGGAGCATTCCACTTCATAATCATCTACCATAAGTGTATGCAAAGATTCAAAGTGTGAAAGATCGTTATTTTTCAAGCATATAGCAAAAAGGCGCAGTTTCCTCTGGAAAGCTTCAATGTGTCCAACTAAATGTGAAATAGTTTGCACAGGAAGTTTTTGTCGCATAATTGAGTTTGGTACACTTGTGTTTCACCCAATTGTTCTGTTTGAAGAAATGATAGTAGCCTATTTCCTTCCAAAGACCAAAGAAATGAACAATAGGTACATATCAGCCTTTAAGAAGCCCAGTTGTACTGACGAGACCTGATGGGTTGAAACAGTGTAGGCCCTGCTGTCTACAACTTTGAATTAAATTTTTGACACTTTTTATCCAAATGTTATAGCCTACTTGTTCTAATTGAAATTACTTTCTGGAACATAAATACAAATTAAATCAATACTGTGAAAACTCGCGGGCCACAAAAATTCTATCCGCTGGCGCATGTGACCCGCGGGCCTGTAGTTGGACCACGCTGACGTAAACAATTCTCAAAGCAACGAAAATAATTTAGAAAATTGTTTCGAAACTTGCAATCAATGATTTTTTGGGTAGAGATCATGGGGTGGTGCGTTCCGGTTTGCAGCTCAAGTTTGTTGTCTATCTTTCTTTTAAAAGTACCAACGCATCCAAAATGTCATTATTGTGAGCTACAACTTGTCTAAGTTTTTTTTCCAAGTCGACAACTCCCAACTGCACACCATGAACTCCAACTAAATTTTCGCAATGACATCCATAAGCAGAAAATAAGAAGGAAGGTTTTACTTCCTTTCATTTTGCATGAACATCTTTTCCCTTCCAAACATGTTGGATCCATTATCATATAGGCTACCTGGCCATTGGCCAACGCAGTTTTTGAAGTCAAGGTTAATATGGTCAAGCAAAAATAGTAAGCTCTACGCTTAGCCAAACCAGCACCAGTTTTCAAGTTAAAACAACAGAAACAGTTCAGTGATACAGAAGTCAGTACGGTAAGCTTAATCACATCTTATGTCTTGAAACAGTTTAAGATAACCTACCTTAATTAATTAATACGAGAATGATTTGTTCTTGATTTGAAGTAGCACCTACATTGATCGAAAAATACTTGGAACTACCGTACGCATTTCATTCAAAAATTTGTTTATTTTCAAATTGGTAGCCTACATTTTTATTGTAGGCCTAGCAGTAAAAATGGCCCCCCCTTAAAAGTGACAAAACGAAAAACTACTCGTTTTTCCGTTACAGTGTTATGCTAGGGAGAAATTTGCCCGACTCCCCCCCCTCTCAGAGCCCCTGTTCAAGACACATAAGAAGTAGAAAGTAGCCTACACGTCATGGATGATGACACCAAAGAAGACTGGCTCGTCTCGAATAGCCTTTTAGTTTAGTCTGAGAACATCGTAAATCTTGGATGATGAAAGAATGAACCCTCGGCCCCAGATGCTCACACGCATAGCCGTTCGAGACCAAACCATTTTGGGGGGGCAGAACGTAAATTTGCCCAAATCTGCACGCTTTTATAGAAATTGCCCAAATATAATGTATGCGGTGCATGATAACAGTGAAAAACTAACATAACAAGATCACCAGCTAGCTAGAATTTCTTACCAAAGTAATCAAGATAGAACAACTGAATTCATCTTTGAAGATACTTTGCTTGTGCATTGCTCGATGCTTCTGCACTTTGGCATGGTAGGTAGGAGTAACATTTAGGAGTATTATATATTTCAGCAGTAGCATTTTAAATGTTGGTGAAATTAACATGACATAGTTGCATAAAGAAACTAAAAACTTTTTTGGGGCGCAACTGCATCATTTTAATTTGGGTAGTTTTATAAAAGTAACCAAACAAAGCTAAGCAACACCACAACATTAACATTACATGTAACAGGTATAACATTTTTTTGTTAAATGTTGTGGTGTTGTGGTAATATTTATATAGGCCTATTTTATTTAAGGTCTTAGGTTTGTTTATATTTGAATTAATATTAAGGCTGTCTAACTGCTTGATGAAAGTTCTATCTATCTAATTTATCTAGTTTGGCTATCTGACTCCATGAACTAATTTCCACACAATTGTTATTCGAATTATAATTTTAAGTTATCAGAAGGCGTTTATATAATATTGTAGGTTATGGCAAAATGAATTTAAACATTGTACAGTAGAATAACGAAACAAAAGGGTATGGATTTTCACATTACAACAGGCGTCCAACTTGTTACATACGTTTTCTTCACTGAGCTCAGTTTGAGTTGGTCTGACTGCTTTTCCAAATGCGAACAAATCATTTTATATTATCAGTTCCCTTTTTCTTATTCACTTCGAGAGCAGATTACATGGAAAATTACAGAAACACTAGGAATTAAATTTAGGTTAAACTAGTTCACTATAGTAAAAGGCAGGAAAACTTACATGATGAAATAATGGATCGCTACAGAGGCCCCCCCAAATTTAGGCTAAATTGGAACCAAGGGTACCAAGTTTAGTTCAAATTTAAGGAGTTAAAAACGTTATGGAATAAAATTGTAACAGATATAGTATAAACTAGGTATGTTTAGTGTTGGTGATAATTGTGGTGTTGTGTTTGTGATATCGTGTCGCAAAGTGATTCTGCGTGGTTCCACCGCCTTCCGCAAAGGAATGTTTGAGTTTGTGCCATGTATTTGAGTCCACTGCATGAAAAGTTTCATTGCTTTATGGGCGCCGTCGCAAGTCTTTGGAGGCATTCATTGTTTGTCTGACTCTTTTCGGTAAAGAACAGACAGTGCCTTGTGATTGGCTTGATCATGATGTAGCTTTGTCTTGCTTTGTCGTCGCAAGGATTTGTCAAACAACGTCGTTTGGCGTCATCACAGCAAGACAGCTTTTGTATTCGTTGTATGGCGCTAGAGAGACGCTGCAGCATTGGCTCTGAAGGCACTTTGTTTCTTTCCGGCGGTGAGAACGGCATAACACTCGCGTTTCTGATCTGAGTGGTTCATGATGGTTTCTGAGAAACGGCAAAATAAATTCAATTACACGTCCGACTATAGAAATATTTGTTGACTTGGTTTGTTAGCCGACCTGCACGAAATGTGAAGATACTATTTGTAATGCGAAAAAAAATTAATACATGACGAAAGAATACACGCTTCGATAGGTCTAAATACCATTCACAAATTCGTAAATGTTCATTAGTCTGAACAGTCGTTCAGCAACTGCAAATAAAACACAGAAATAAAAAAGATACAGTAGGCTACATGATTCAAAACCATAATGTAGTTTCATGCAGTATGGAGAGTAATGTTTCGTGGGCATATGCATGCGTGCCCAACATAGGTTAAATAGGTTAGTAACATGCCATGCCAACTGTTAGATACGCGCATTTGCATGCTAAACTCTCAGTTGCTGTCATATTCAACCATACACAATAAAACAAAAACGTTGAGCAAACAACTTATACAGAGAGAAAGGTTGAAATTGACAATCACTAGGTCTGCATTGGAAAGAATGCAGACAGTTGGAGAAAAAGACAACGATTTCGTATTAATGCAATATTTGCATTTTTCCTGCAACGAAGTTATGTACAGTTGGTCACAGCGGTAAACCATAATCTCTTCTTGGGAAAATTTTAACATAAAGTTCCCTAATCCGTTGGTCTGTATATAATGACCGAAGAAACACACACTTGAACTTCTTTTCAAACAGTGTATTCCTGTAAAATTAGCCCGAGGCTACCGAAAACGAGGGGGTGCAACGCCTACACCACTTAAACTGTCACTACACAACAGATTACTTGGTTAAAAGACGGAACTTTTGTCCAGCTAGCAAGCACTAAGCCAACAGTTAAATGTGCGGCCAACTTTCAAACAATCATTTTACGAATGACCAGAATAGATATCAATATCTCAAATTCACGTAGAAAGTAACTGTGACGCAATAAATGAAAGACAATTATGAAGTCATTCCAACAGGTGTTTAAAGCTGATGTAATATTTCCTGTTTAAACAGGCCCAAACAAGTCCTAACAAGTTTGACACAAGTCTATGAACGATGGTGCAATTTTGGCACATTTTCTAGCAACTTCCATGACGTAATATTCAGTAGACTTGAACGGTTTTATATGACGTTTGATTTGTACAGAGATTGGCCGTAACAACAGTGTAGGCAAGAACTTTTGAAACGCAGATTGGCCAGCTTGTAATCTACAAGCGACTTGAAAAGGAATTGCCAATTGGCTGAGATGCATCTCGTTCCGAAGTAGGCCACTTGAGATGGCTATACTGGAAGAAGCTGTACTTTCCTGTAAAGAACTACGTAGGATGACTAAACCAACACATGTATTTAAAACAAACAAAAATAACCTAATTCTGCGGGAACTACAGACTACAAAATAAACAAATGGACGAAATGTAGACAGGACAATGTCTGCCTAGTCAAGTGGACCGTGATTCGTCGTAAAACAACAGCTTGGCGCTGTTAAAAATACACAAACACTACAGTAAAAAGTTGCATGAGTAGCCTACAATATTAAAAACAACGTAATTGTAAAGTTAATATTTGCAGCTTTTAATCACATGAGCTGCCCATCCACTGTTCGGCGGATGACTTCACTGATTGATTGTGTTTTCGACCAGTTACAATTCCGGGGTCGTAGAGTTCATGCTACTGCTTTTCACAGCGTGTGACTCCACTAGTGGTGATAACCCAGCCAGCAAGCCTATATGGGCCCCACATGGGGACCCATATGGGCTGATGTACGGGCCCCATGTGAGATGCCCATATGGGGCCCATACACATTGTGTCCGCGGGCATCACATTGCCCCCATATAGGCTGCCCATATTCATTTATGGGTTTCATGTGGGTTGCTCACACTCAACCCACAAATCTAATATGGGCTGCCCATATGTATATCAGGTATATAACTGCAGACAGATGCCAAAGTGCCAAACTGCAAGCAGTGAACTTTGCGCAATGCATAGCAAGGTGCCCCCAATAAAGTGCTCAATCGGCGTAAGCCAAGAGCAGGGTTGTCAGATTAGTTGCAGTCTTCCCTTCCAGATTGCATGTCAGTTTGATTCTAATTATTCTAAAATTTATTCTAGACATTTCATTTTAAGTCTAAAACAAAATACCATTAAATACGCAGTGTACGTTGTAAATATATACGGTATACAAGTAGTGGCAAGAATCTTCCTGTTGAAATGAGAATATCCCTGAGATAAGATGGTGCCAGCACATTTTTTTTATGAAGTTTGTCGCCTTTGTTCGCCCCATTTTATATCTGTGCCTGCGTACTTGTTGAAAAAGTTTGTCAAATGATTAGCAGTGTTAAACGATGTATCCTAACAAATGAACACAGCAAGTTAAAGAGCAACTGTTTTTTCTTTGTATCATTAGAATTCTTGAAAAATGTACGTAGGATTGCCTCCTGCTGAGAAACCTTGCCCAGTTTTTGCCCGTTCGTGTAAGAGCTACCTGCAAGTTAATAGCTGTTTATCTGCTAATAAATTTCATACGAATATTACCCTAAAAGTGTTTCCAGAAAGCACTATAATCCATTATTTGAGTGTAATTTTGCAAAAATTTTCCGGGGGGCATGACCTCGGACCCCCCTACCTAGAATACGCGTACCTTCGGCACGTTATTACCCTCCACAAGTTTTATTGTTTCCCTTCAATGCCTTGCTCAACCCACCAGGATACGCCACTGCGTAGAGCTATATTCTTCCTACAATAAACTTCATGTAGTAGGCTACTCTTGGATTTTTGAACTTCTTATCTAACTTCTTCGATGCAACAAAATATGAAAATCAATAAATACCGTACTTAACAATAACTACGGTGTAACAACCTAAAAACATAACAGATTAAAACTAGTAAACTTAACAAACATGGAAATATAACCCAGTGTTAGTGTGCGGAAAGTCCTGTCAGCTAACTTGGGTTGCGTCACATTTCTCACAGACAGGCGTTCGCGCCAGAGAGCGTGCAATTTAGCAACAAAGTTTCAAACAAAGAGACGGAACTAGTGCAGAATGTTACGCGCACGCGTTGCAGCTACTAAATGCAATGAAAAGACAATTACCGAAACAATCTAGACTTGTCTAAACAATCCCAATTTGCTTCTAAAAATTATTCCAGATTCCAGACATTTTTTTTCCCTACTAGACAGTTCGTTTTGATTCCAGATCTGGAATCAATTATTCCAAACTGACAACCCTGGCCAAGATCGTCAACTGCAGACAGTGCACACGATGATGAACTGTTTTATTTTGATCAACAAATGCACGAGTAGGTATATAGCTCCATGTGACATTTTCCTATTTGTGGTACGTAAGCACAAAAAACAGTACTACTGCTAACCTTGCCAAAGTGCTCCAACTGCAAGCAGTGAGCTTTGCGCAATGCATAGCAAGGTGCCTCCAGTAATTTTGCTTGTTCAATTTCATTTTGTGTTTGTTTAAAAGATCAACAAAAGTCGTTTGAGACAAGTAAAAAATCTCAAAGTCTAGACAAATGCTGATCGAGGTGTATATCATATTAGTATGGGTTGCCCACAAACCTTTGAATCACTGTGTGGGTAGCCCATGGTCTGCCCATAAAAAATGTGGGCAGTATATGGTCTGCGCATAAAAAATGTGGGCAGCCCATGGCCTGCCCATGAAAAATGTGGGTAGCCCATGATCTGCCCATAAAAAATGTGGGCTGCCCATGTTCTGCCCATAAAAGATGTGGGCAGCCCATGGTCTGCCCATAAACAAAGTGGGCAGCCCATGGTCTGCCCATAAACAAAGTGGGAAGCCCATCAATATTTCATGCTTAGCCCATGATCAATAATTTTATGTGGCTAAATTTCTTAAAATGCACTTATATGATCACGCATTTGAAGATTGGAAGTTTTATATTCCACCTTGTCATTTAGCAACACATTCTGCAAGAAAGCCCATATTGGGCGCATATGGCAAAAACAAAAAAACCCACATAAAACTCACATGCCCACAAGCCCATTAAAATAGTATATGGGGCCCATATGGGCTTGCTGGCTGGGAATATAGCACTGTTAAGAAACAACATTATACAACAACATAATTAAAACATCGAAAACTGTTCACGCAACTTGAACACTAAGATTTGCAGTCAACCACATGGGTTGTCGGGAAGATTTTCAGCGATGTGCTACAAGACGGTTATTATACGTTGATCGGCCATATTTCGATGCAAATTGAAGAAATTATTGATTGATTGAATCTTTATCCTCGACTGGGAAAGCTTCTTGCAGAGCTTAATCCTGGCAGTTTCGCATACTTGTAGAGGCTTTGAATCACTGACGCAGGCCCGGTCACCGAGATTGACAGAGTAAAGTTTCCGATTGTTGAAATCTTGTTGCCGGGGAACTATTCCATCCATTAGATGCCGCTGAATGGAGAGCAGTCCTTAACGTGCGTTGCTCAAGTGCACACCCCGAGAGTCAAACCAGCGCCGCTTGATCTTGAAGCTTTTTCGTTCCAGAAGTGACGCACTAACCATTTGGGTCGAGGGAGACTGATGTCATCCATGGATTGTTTTGCTGGGTAAAAGTTAAGTGTGATGGATAGTGCTGTTTTGTCGATCTCAGCACCAGAACACGTGACAGTGATTCTGCCTTCTCAAGAGACAAGAAACATCACAAACAATGCTCTTACCTGGCTCCGACACTGGCGTGACAAGCTATGAATGAATGAAGAGACAAAAAATACAGCCAAATGCCAAGCAAGAGTACACAAAAAGTTCCATTATCAGGGTAAAAAAAATTGTACATACACAGTAGTGCAATGCAAACAAAAAAACAGCAGCCAAAATGACTAAACAAAGTTTCTTAAATCATGTTAGCTCCTAGTAGCCTAATATTAGAAAAAAAATTTTTTGGGCGAACGAAGGCGGCTTTGCATAATTTCTCCTGTCTTTGCGCCACAGAGTTATACAAACTGATGCTTCAGCTGAGAACATAAGGGTGGCAAAGTTGTGAAGCAAAGTTTTCACAATGATCTTTAAAAAAATTAAAGACTTTGTAAATTTTGATGCCGAGGCAACTGTATCATGCCAATTTGGGCAGTTTTATAAATAAACTATGATCAGATAATTTCATATTTTTTTGTTGCCCAAATCTAAACGATACAGTTATGTAAATGGGAAAAATTAATAAATTTGTTCATTTTGCGGAAATTGCCTCACGCTAATTTGGGCAGTTGCATAAACAGACTAATCAGTTTCATCAGATAATTTCATGTTTTCAGCTGCCCAAATCAACACGATGCATTTGTGAAAATTAATAAAATTAGCTATAGGCTATAGCAAATTTTGCGTTTTGATTTGGGCAGTTTCACAAAAGTATTAGAGACATATTTTGGTAATTTTTTACCACCCCCCGTAATTTTTTTCATACAACTATTTAGTGCCAAATGTGGATATTGTTGACTTTGACACGCTTCGTTAGGTTTTCCCACAGAAGTAACGTCATTTTTTGAGCTGATTTGTGAACAGGAGACCTCACTGCTGATTTTGACATAATTTTGTAAATTTTTGAGGTCGTACAACATGTTTTCTAGTTTTTTAACTTGAGTGATGTCTTGGCTTTCAGTGATAAGTGGTTAATGTACGATAAATTAGTGTTGTTTTTAGCTATGTTGAGTGAGACTAAAAGTTCAGGTTTTAGGCTGGGAGCAAAAAACTACCGGTCACGTGGTGCGTGACCTGTGAACCTCCCTGTTGGAGCGACCTGCAAGCTACCTTGCTCTGGGTCAACAATACGATCCAAAGAAATTAATTGATACCTGTTGACTTCTCTGTGTACAATTTTCAATAAACAAGTTTGTGGTGATGAAGTACAGTCATGTTTGTCCAATTTGGAAATCGCGAATTAAACTTGGTGCACGGACTATTTTGTGCTGATAGTAAGATTATCTGTGAGACCAGGGAGATCAATCAAAGAGATTTTCCGATGAGCGCATTCATTCAGTGTTTCCCATTTGACATCTCTTGTAGCAGCATGACAACAGCACAACATAAAACTGTTAAATAAATGGAAATTCGAAAATACTGCATGTTTTTTTCAAGCGGCTTAGAGGACCCTCCACATATGGTCGTAAGACCCTCACTTGCGGGTCCTATAAACCACTTTGGAGGACGCTACATTTTTTGCTCTAGAGACTTCCGCTTCCACCGGAACATGCTTAAAATCCATAAAAGTATGGAGACTGTAGGTAGGAAGATATACGTAAACTTTGAGACGAATCTTAGACACAAAACAAAAAAATATATGAGATTTTGTAAAAATCGGCTCGTAGGTCCCGCCCTTCCCCTACATCAATACGGGTGTGCCAAATGAAAATTTTGTGGCACATTTCTTGTGAAAATAAAAGGCTGTAGCCTACTTAGTTTGATAGGTAAAAGATATTAATTTGTAGTTGTTCTTAAGTCATGCAATTTTGAAGCTTTTCATATAGCAATTTTGTCCTAAGAATTGCAAGATTTTGCCCGAATTTGCGACGTTTTGAAACAACAGGGGGGCGGCTACCCCCTGGCTCGTACGGTTATGCTCACACGACAGAGAAGAAGAATACGGAGTTAGTTAAATTGTTGAATATCGATTGATAGGCTATATACTTTCATAATTTAAATTATTCTTTCCAGGGTGGCAATTGATCAGTGGATAGCATGGTTGTTTCGTTGTCTTCTTATCAAAACTTTATTGTTTGATGTCTTTTCTGTATTTTTTTATAAAATAAACAATTGATTGATTAAAGCAACTATAAACGTGTTGATTTATTGCTTCACTGACGTTTCGCGCACTATGACAATGCGCATCCCATGGTACATAGCGAAACGTCAGTGAAGCAATAAATTAACCTGTTTATTGTTGCTTTTACTTTCGCTTTTATCAGATGAACGTTACAACTAGTGCTAGAAACCATAATTATCCTGATGAGCACCCAAGCTTTTCAGTACGGTATTCTGATTGATTGATGTGAAACTTTTTGTGAAAAAACAAAACATTTAAGAAAACAACGGGATGGTAAATAAATGCAAAAAGTGGAACTGTCCCGCTCTAAACGATATGTCTGGTCACCCAAGTACTACTGCATATACTTAAGAATTGAAAGTGTCCTACATTGTGCAGCAGCTCAAGGCGAGGAAAAATTAAATTAAATTGAAACTTCTTTTGATAATTTTTGATTGGTAACATCGTGAATAAAAAACTGAGCTGAGCATTCAAGCGTGAAACATTAGCAAATAGCACTTAGCAGTTTGATGAAGGATGAGCTTGGTGGAAAGTGAATGTCAATTTTACTAAAAATTCCACGAGGTGTTTCAGGAGGCATTTAGTTCAATGACAAAACTTCTGGTGTAAACTATCAAGGTGTTTCAGTTTCATTCATAATTTGGGTATATTTTGACGTTTAGTCAATCAGACACGACTGACTTCTTCATGGGGCTTAACCTGGTAGTGGTAGGCTAATGTACCGTACAACAGAAAGTAATGACAAACCTTTTTGGTCAGAAAGTTTATTTTTGGTGTGCAAAAACATAAATGTAGACAAATGTACAACAGACATGCAACACATACACACAAACAATTATAAAATAAAACGAGACAGTGCAACAGGAAGCTTAAAATAATGCAAGGTTATGAAGTTTCCTTTGGCATTCTTTGAGAGTACCGTACAACATCCGCTACCTAAACTGGCACATTAGACAGTATATAAAAAAGTACTTTAGAAAAGATACAAAGGTGGTAGATAATTGTAGTTGTCATCAAGAAGGTGAAGTTTTATAGCCTATTGCATAACAGTTGGGAAGGGACAAGTGACTACGTCTACGGCGGGTGCAACCTAGTTCGTAGGTTACGGTACCGGGTACCCTGAACAGTTCGTACCTTGAAAAGATCGAGAGAAAAAATTTAAAAAAAGCCGAAGTCGCTATTTGGAGTTTCCGTAAACAAACAAACTGAAAAGATCGATAGAAAAAAATAGAACAAAGCCAAAGTCGCTGATCGCAGTTTCTGTTTTTTCGCAGTTTCCGCAAACATTTTAAAATTTCCGATAATGATCCTAAGAGTTTGCCGAAGTCGCTGATTGCAGTTTCTGCAAAAATTTTAAAAGGGTTAGGGTTAGGAAAAGATTGAGAGAAAAAATTAAAAAAGCCAAAGTCGCTGATCGGAGTTTCCGCAAACAAGCAAACTGAGAAGATCGAGAAAAAAAATAAAACAAAGCCTAAGTCGCTGATCGCAGTTTCTGTTTTTCCGTAGTTTCCGCAAACATTTTAAAATTTCTGGTAATGATTCTAAGAGTTTGCCAAAGTCGCTGATTGCAGTTTCCGCAAACATTTTAAAAGGGTTACAGTAGGGCTGAGATTGGAGTTTCTGCCATTTTTAAATTTCCGGTAATGATCCTGAGAGTTTTTGTTTCTTTGTGGAAACTGCAATCAGCGACTTCGGCTTTGTGCTATTTTTTCTCTCGATCTTTTCAGAGGGAAAATTTTAAAATGTTTGCGGAAACTGCAATCACCAACTTCGGCTTTTTTAATTTTTTCTCGCGATCTTTTCAGGGCAACTACGGTACCTAGGTTGCATCCGTCTACGGCACCATAAATTGATGCAACTTAGTCTACCTTGTTCAATTTTGCCTCAGATAAAATCCCTCTTGAAAACATTTCTCCAAGGCAAAAAAATTGAAATTATTTAGTTAAGAAGCAGGATATTTAGCAGAGTTGATTTTAGTAATTTATATTTACTAACTTATGAAATATATGCAGTATGCACTGCATGTTTAAATCTTTAATATACAATGTTTACATTGTTTAGTGTAGGTTGGCTTAAAATGTACAGTATGACCATTTGTATTGGAAACTGCTGGCTTGCTACATTATATTGTTAAGTGCTTCAAAGTTTCTGAAACAGATTTTTGTTAAAATCATTTTGGTTGTGGCAACATGCTACGAAGAGGGTCTGAAGGTAAAAAGCCTTTGAAAGAAAAAGTGCTATTGCTATACGATGCAATATTTAAGGTATGTTTGCATTCAGGTACAGCTGCTACAAAATGGCGTTGACATTTCAATTTGTGATATCTCAATGTAAATTTAAGATTTAATAATTTCTAAATGCTCATACATAGCATTATAACATACGGTACTATCAGCTATCGGTACTGTTTAATGATGTTTCAACTTGCTTGGTTAGTATTTTTATCAGATTGCAATAGTGATATGAGTACTAGCACACAATTATGTTCAATAACTTTACATTTAGGCATGGGTGAATAGCTGAATACTGAATATTTTCAACAAATTAAACTACAAGATGTTGATTTGTTATCATAAAAAAATATTTCTTTTTAAAAATGAGGTAACCTAGCTCAAATGGTATTTTTTAACAGTCATGTAGTAAAATTTGTTTTGACTTATAATAATGTAAAGTACGGTAGTATTTTATGTTAATCTAAAATGGGGCTAAACAACATATACCGTAATAAGTGCATTTTATTGTGGCATATGAGATACTTTAAGGTATTACACTGAAACAGATTTGTATCATAATGGATTTGTTATGATTTATCAAGTCTGTTAAGAAAAAGTTAATATTTACATACAGATGCCATAAAGTGATTGCCCCATGCTGGATGTCACAAAACTTGTACAACCTACAACTGAATAACAACACAAGCTTTCAGTTTTGACTAGTCAAGGATTACATTATTTCACAGTTAATAGGTTTATATTATGAGGGGAAGAATCGGCCAACCCCACTAGTGGGACAAAACCAAATTTGGATGATAATGATGAACAACAACAGTGAGAAAAAGCACAATAAGAGTTTCTGACACTTGTCGGCAACTTCTTAAACTGTGATTTTTCATTTTTGGCTGATATGACAGATTAATATAATACACTAAAACTTATTTTTAAGGGGGAAGATTTGGCATTGGAAAATCCAAACTTCTGGGATGAATTCTTTTTACTTAAGGTAACAATTTTGTTTGTATGAGAGGAGAAGTGTAGATAAACAGAAGATAATAATAATAATACCAATATTTATATAGCGCCATAATGGCATAATGTTATAAAAGTGAAGTCTATTCTCTTGCTTATTCAGCATCTTGTTTGACCCAAAAGAAAGAATGTTTAAACTGGCTAGTTTACAGTAGGCCTACTGTATGTTTCAGTAGTAGGTTGTTTAAATTATATTTAGGGGGATTTAGGTGATTGGGATCTTGTGAAAGAGAGAGATTTGAATCAATGGAATTTTGGGGAAATGGGGTGATTGAAATTTTTGGAAGGGAAAGAAATTTTAGGACAATTGAAGTTTGGGGGAAAGTAAAAAATTTAAACATAATTAATCTCCAAAATTCCATTCCATCATCAAAATCAAAGTTATCAGAATCACCACAAAGTTCATTTTATAATCAAAATATAATGTTTTTTTAATTTATTCTCTGTGTATCAAATCACTTTGAATTTATGAGTCTTGAAATGTTAATTTATTGTCTAATCACAAATATATACAAGAAAAAAGTTTTTTTTTAATTGTTTTTATTTTTTACATTGTTGCATGTATTTTAGGTTAATATGGAGTATTTGGAAAAGAAATTTGAAACTTTAACTGGAAAAGAGCTTCTGAATTTTAAAGATGATTTAAATCGGTTTTTCAGCAAATGTCTTGAATACATTGCCTCAGATCACTTAATACGGATGATCAATGCTGTGCAGGTGCATTTTACTTTATTGAAAGTTTTGTGCATCGTTTTTACTAACATTGCACAATTTCTTGTCGAACCCATCCTTGTTCCTAGTAGAAATGCACCGGAAGCAATATTTTTGCTGGAGACCATAGGCAGGATGTATTGGCTAGAAAATGTCAACTCCAACTGGAGGGCGGAGCTTCCGGAGTTATGTATTTTAGAAATACCAGAATTTGGGAGACCCCAGTCTCATTGGTCTCAGTTTCAGACACTCAGTCTCATTAGTAATGGCCCAAATTATCCATGGCAATGCTTACGGTCCTTTAAAAGAGTTTATTTAAGAGTGAACAGTTAGGTAGTTAGGTACATTTCAAATGTTGCTATGTTTTCTATCCATCTCATATTGTAGGCTGTTGTTTTTAAGATATGAAGATTTTTGATTGACTTCCCTAAATCCATTTTCAATCTTACATATACATTTAAGACGAATATTACAGCGAATATGTGTAATTGTTTATTCTTGCATCACTACAATGACACACAAAGTTAGATTTATCCAAGGTCATGAAAGTGACCACCAGACCACAGCCACAAACACAGTTTGACTAACACCTCGGGCCAGAACCACTATCGCCTGTAGCCGGAGTTAAACAAAGTGGCAGAGGTTGTTCCATCATTAGTTCTTAGATTGTTTTTGATGACCAGAGTATGCAGTGCACGGTAGTAATCCTTCTGCTGGGGTAATATCGTTGGAGTTTCATGACCTGACAAAATGAGTTCACAAGGAATCCCTTGTGTTCCATTTATGTGGGAGATTGAACTTCCACATTCTGGACAAATCCTGCATCTGCAAGTCTTGCACGCACGTCGCACGTGTCACAATGCTTGTTTGTGGTATGTGCTTTTAAAATTGTAAACTTTATTATTATATATGATCATAAGCGCCGACTTTTATTTTTGCACGGGGTGGCGGATAGCACAATATGGCAACCTAAAAACTTAGCCAAGGGAATTCGCTCTCCCACGATTTTTGATAGCTTCTCCCTTCAACAGCGATTATCCTGCTCGTGCTCAGTTTTTCCACCTCCTTGATCGTGCTAACGCCTTTTGGCAGTGGCACACTTTCGTTTCGTTCAGGCGTTTGGTCACTTTCATGCTGGCTGAAATCCTGACTAGACGCAACAAAAAATGACTCAACGGAGGGCTGCAACAAGCAACCCCTCTCTCAGACCAATAAATTTCCGCCTCAGACTTTTACTGGACAACTTTTGGTAATTTTGTCTATGATGTAACAAGCAATTCCTATGTCAGACCAATAAATTCCCGCCTTAGACTTTTACTGGACAACTTTTCGTAATTTTTTCTATGATCTAACAAGCAACTCCTATGTCAGACCAATAAATTCCCACCTCACAGTTTGTCACGCATTGACACGCAATATTACTGCATGAAGTAGATAACAAAGTAGAAATTAAAGCATGACATAGATGACAGTAGGCTACACTCCAATTGAAATCGGAAAATAATTCAAAATGCAAAATCTTGAGTAATTGAAAAAGGTTGCTTTTATTATTGGGAATTGGCAGGGGGTGTAGCTTTCCTCGAATAGAATCATGTAAACGTGTAAATTTGCAGAACGTTAAAACTGCTACTTTACTAGGGTCTGCTACTATTCGGTGAGTTCCTAACCCCTAACCCTAAAACGGCAATGATAATTAGGCTACGGTACCCGATAATTAAAAAAAAAATTGAAAAAATCCCCCGTTAAGAGATCGGACTCACCGAATCGGACTCACCAAAACAGGCCATTTTGACTTTACTAAGTGCACTTTTTAAATGAAACTCAAAAAGTTTAGAAAATTGCATTTTTTTAATGAAATTTGAAAATAGATTTTCATTTAGGGGGTGGAGCTTATCAATCATCGAGATAATTTTATTTCCAAGTATTTTATAGCTGTCATAATTTATAGCGATATTTTAAGCAGTTTAAAAATTAAAAAAAAAAATTTTGAGGCAGGTAATGGAAAGATCGTATTTTATTGATTAATAAATCCCATTGTAAACCTAACAAATGTAACAATGACATGACAAATAAAACGATCGCAACAACAAGGAAAAAAACTCGTAGCCACGTGTTGCGTAATCTTCACGTAGCTTGCTTGATGTTACGCGAGTATCATGCTTGTGACAAAAACAATCATTTTCTCCGTAATCCTGTATTGGTTCACCTCTTGCTTTACGTTGACTTGAAGCAAAAACCAATAATAAAAAAAAGATTGAAATGTCCGTTCAAATGACATTTATTTGCAGTAAGTAATGTAACCTAAACAAGGTGGCTGCCACCCGCCATAGCGGTTATGGGGTGGCGTGGCCACCCCGTAACCCCGTAAGTCGGCGCCAGTGTATATGATTTATGACACAAGAATTTAGTTGGGATTGGATTGATTGAATCTTTAAGAAGGGTTAAAGAATCTTTACAAATAAATTACACCAATTCAAAGCTTTTTTGATAATTGTATGCAGTGCAGTTGCTAGGATTATTTGGGCCTCAGTACTAATGACAGCCTTAGGCTCAAAATCAAGACACTTCAAAAAATACGTCAGGGCTACTCAACTAATGTTAGCAAAGGTCCATTTTGACAAGTTGAATATTTTTGCGGTCCGGTGGATATTTCACATGCAACCACGAAAATTAAACAACCAGTAGCCTACGAGCACCGAAACACTTTTTGGTAGTATGCAACACGACTTGGATTTTTGTCTGACACAAATAAATAAGAAAGGAAAAAATGTATTGTGTTTCTTTGTAGTGTAGCTGTGTGGATCGCACATCAGAGAAGACGGCAAAGCGTTAGGGGGTCTGGGGGCGAAGCCCTCAGCTCCTTGGATAATCACAAAACATTGCTTTTCCTTAATGGAAATCTGTTTATTGTGTTTAAAGAGGCCCTAAAATGTGGCAATGAGGTTATTCTTCCAGAAGCCCGAGGTCCACCTTCAACACCCAGAAGGTCCGGATTCGGACCGCGGTCCGCCAGTTGAGTAGCCCTGAAATACGTATTATATTTATCCAAAAATACACTGTGGTTTCATCAATTTCTTGGGCTTCTTGGAAAGATTATGGGGCCCTAAAATCATCCCGGGCACAGTCAAAAAGTTTCTCTTGGACCCACTGTCAATGCTAATTGCCGCTGGTTTTATGCAAATAAGGTCAAACTTAGCAGTCGATCCAACTGCTTCCAAATACCGAAACTGCTTCTTTTTGTTACACTAAAGTATCAGATATAATATTAGCATCATCTAATGTTGGCTTAAAAGTGATATCGGTACATCTAACATTTCTAATTATTATCGACATATATGCTGATCAGTGATCACCCAACATCTTTCTTAGAACCTGATACACTCAATTTCGTTTTCTTTCAGACGTTAACTGGTCTGTTCCGAATTGTTTTTGCACACGACCTTGGTGATCATAGCTTTGAGGTCATTGACATTTTGATGGGCTTCAACTCAGCAGATGTGCAAATGCAACTTCTGTTGAGAGCTCTCACAGGGATTCTTACCAATGTTCCTCTTACACCATCCATGGAAAAGGAGGATACTGAAGATGAAGAGAGAAGTTACCCAACTGACCTTAAAACTCTTGTCCTGCAACTTTTATTAACCATTATTACAGTAAGAATGAGATTAGGACATTTTTCGATTTATTCTGTTTATTTGATTCAAATATCATCACGTGTGTGAGGTTAGCCTTTCCATCAGATTTATCAAAATGATACAAGTTGTGTTGCATATATTCGTATGCATGAAGTCTAGCTCAGAAAGAAGTTACAATGATCCAATTACTACCTAGGCCAATAATAATTAGTACAAACACCTATGCTAATGTGTCCGTACCACAACTACAACCTATGCTAATGTTGCAAAGCGGTGCTATTCTAATTGTATATTATGTTACGTTGTGGATTTAGTAAGCTCATTTTGTTCTTTGTTATTGCCATATAATTTAAATTTTAAAGACAATGTGATGAAGTGAATTGACAAAAATCAGCAATTTTATAGTGAAAACTACCTATAATGCATTCTTCTTGTCACGCTAGGTCAGGCTTTCATAAGTAAAAAGCGACAAGCAGCATTATTTCACACCTTTGCCACCACGTTAAGGTTTTTTTGCATGATTCTCGAACAGATAATCTTATGTTCTTACGTCTAGCCAAGCATACTATGCGTTCTAGCTCGCGAGTTAAAATTGTTATTTTCAGGGCTATGATAACATCAGTCAAAGTCCCTTGTTGGAATACATCATACATGAAGAAGAACGAATTGAAAATGCACTCATCGAAATTTTAGCCAATCCTGTTGAACGAAGCAGACATGGACAAAACGTCGTGCTTATGCTAACATTACTCATCAACTATTGTAAATATGAGGTGAGATTTTTGTGATTTTGCTAAATAAAAAGCAATCACTAATGATCATAGGCGTCGATTTTTTCTTAGAAGAGAGGAATTCTGGGTGGGCGAGAGTTTTCAAACAGATTTCATTGAATGTGTATGTTTGCAAATTCGCAATGGTTCAGTCTTCGAAATGAGCATATTTTTACTTCGGCAAAAACGTTGCCGAGGCCAAACGGCAAAATTTGAAATTGCCTCGGTAATTACTGTGAATATTTAGTAGGAAAAGATTGTAGGTACTAAAACATGTAAAATGAGAAGCGAAAAATACTAGAGTAGTCTATTACGAACGCATTGTTTGATTTGTTGTGATGTAATAATACCAAAAGTAGCGATAAAGCGAGCAACAAGATGCGCACGCTGTTACGGTAATTCACGTTAAAAAACTAACGGGGAGGGGAAAGTAAGTTAATTTTGGGTTGATTCAACGTTCGAGTCAGCACAAATCGATATAATTTTTCCGGCGGGTAATATTGCGTAACAACAATGCCCAATAAGAAAGTTACGTTTGTTTTACAATAATTCGACATCTAGCAACGTTGAATTATCATAAAATAACGTTAATTGCTCAACCAGGTACAGGTAACATATTAATAGCTCCCTGCGAGAAGATCGCCTCGATATATGTAAGCTTATAAGCCAACATAATTTCGGCACAATTGGGACACTGCGAGCAACACAAAGTCTGTTTGATGAACTATAGTCAGAATCGGTATCATCAGATGCTGTATCAGCTGGACGAGATAACGGAAAGCGAGGCGCAACAAGGAGTAGATGCTTACAATAATTTGACGTCTACTGGAGTTAAATCAATGCAAATAGGGTGACATTTTTTTTTATAAAAGAATCTCCCAGCTGGGCACGTGTCTAAGCGCCGGCGAAGTAGGAAGTAACCCAAATAAAACATCCAGCAATAGTAAGATTGAATCAATCTCTTAGTCTGGTGTAGTCTTAAGAAAATTAGTTTTTTCTTGTAATCTTGTGGTCCTTACAATCACCTCGGCAATTGCCGACGCTAATTTCGAAAAGTGTGGTTAGTCTTTCTCACAAAGACTGCGTTTAGCGTCGCTGCAGCAATTAAGCTTTAATAGGTTGGATGTTTTCTTTCTTGCATCTTGCGATCTTATGAGCGCTGCTAGTTGCGACCTAAAAAGCGCGTGACTCGTGACCTGTTATCTTTAAAGTGGCGCCTTCGGATTAGCCGGATTTTGATTAGCAAAAGCGATTGTTTTAGTACGTCTTTAGTTTGTATCGGTTATTTTATTGTCATGTTCATTATGATGTCATATTCACATTCCCTTACGCTGACCGGGAACTGAAGTTTCATTGTAACGTAACCAAAGTGGGACCATTCCGAGAAAAAATCAAATTGCCGACGCAAATTCGGAGAAAAAATCAAACGTGGCTTTCTCTCACCATGAATTGCCAGCTGTGGCAGTTGCCGTAGCAACAACAATGCAGTGAGGACCGCATTTTTTCCACCGCATTTTTTCCACGCAGCGTTGTTGCGAAATTGCTTTGTTCTGTCGGATACCTAGCGAGAGACATAGCGTAAAACAAGAAGTTGCGCTGCAGTTGGTTGGATAGTCCAGCGTTTAAGAAAAACGGAAATAATTGTAACGAACACTTCAATAAGTGTCATGAAAACAGTGTGGGCGAAACATATTTTGCCCACCCTCGTTTCACGGCAAGGTGGGCGTCGCCCACCCGGCCCACCCTATTTCGACGCCTATGCTAATGATGTTAATTCTTCTTTTCACCACGCTGGCGCTTTGTATCAGACCATTTTGCATAAACCAGGACTATTCATTTTTTCGCCATGCAGTCCTATAATGCTAAGTTGACAGAGCCGTGGACAACTGGACATCGCTATTATAGCGACGTCCAGAACAATCCAATTACTGTAGTAGGTTACCGAGAATGAGCAGTGTTAGTAACATCTATAGCTTGGCTTTGTGTCAAACGTGGACTGTATGGATATAAATATAAAAACCAAGTGCCTTGTATTAATTAAGCAATCATGCTGCGGAAAGCTTACATAAAACTCATAAAATAAAACTAGTTTGTCAACATTTCAATTGAGAACTTTCTTTCGTATATACAGAAAATGACAATACATTTTGTATACCTTTGAAAAACTAACATTGTTGTAACAAATGTCTTCAGTCAATCAATCCGTATATCATGAAGCTGTCCGTACTTGACAACGAATTGGCTTTGAATGTAAGTGTAGCATTCTTATTTATTAGCGCGTTGAAACCAGGAAATTTTGTTTACGATGTGATAACTCAACTTTGTTCTTATAATTAGGTGTTAGGTTAGTACTGTCATCATTTATTTGTCCATCTTCTGTAGGCGTTTTTCCTCCAGCCGGGATTGAAACTCATTTCGTAAATGGCATAGATTTCATTGCAACAGAATAGTAAAACGCATTTTTAAACTTTTTTTTTCTTTATACCACATGTGAACTGTGCATTTCTGAACCACTGCCTTGCACGTCATTGCCTACATCAGGGGTGACGAACCTTTTTGCTGTCGCGGGCCACTTTGTCAATTACACATGAGTTATCGGGCCACACAACTTTTTAATCGTCAAAATTCCATGACGTCATAGATTGGAATCGACCAAAATTGGTAAATAGTGTTTTCACACCTTTACACACCACACCTTAGTCCGGGAACATCGTGAATCTGGGGTGGTAAAAGGATAGACCCTCGGCCCCAGACGCTCACACGACGACGACGACACCTTTACCTTATAACTTTCCTATTTTTTAACTTTAAACCCTGAAAGTTAGTGTTTAGGGCAGTGGTTGCCAACCTTTTTTACCTGGTCGGCCCTTTTGGTCGATATTCAAATCTAAATCCCCCCCCCCCCTATAAATTTAGTTTGTTAAAAACTCGTTTACATTAATATTTTAATCTAAGTTTTGGAAGATAAACTAAACTTTCACTAGTAATAACCTTTTTAGCTGGTAATATTCCTTTTCAAACTAAAATAATTTAATTAAAGAAGAACGTAGCTGAAAAGTATTTTATTCAAAGAATAGGCATTCAAAATTCTAAGAGTCAATGCATTTAACAGTCTGTGTGAATCTTGTGATTTTTTTTCGATAACTCATGAATGTCGTGGAAGAGTATTGGAAAGAGCACAACGATTATCATTCTCCACGTCTAATCTGTTTCTTTGTTTTGTTTTCATTTGCAAGAGTTGAAAAATCTGATTCGCATAGATAAGTGGAAGCAAATGGAAGGATACTTCGAGTAGCTTTCTCTGCCACTTTGGGATAGGAATTACACATCAATGGCCAAAATCCAGTAATTGATATCTTTCTGAATAAGTCTGTTGCGCAAGAATCCGTTTTGAGTTCTAAAACTTCATCCTGCAATTTATCGAGAAGTTTTTCCACCAGCAATGTGAATGAATTTTGTATTAAATCAAGCTCATCGTCATAAATTTTAGGAAAATATCGAATGAATTCCAGTTCTAATTCTAATGCTGTGAGATGTTGCAAAGTCAATTCTTTTTCCAACTCTGGAAGAACTTGTTCTTTGCCATCAACAACCAGCACCAATGATAATTCTTTAAACATGGGAACATGTTCAATTGTTCATTCTAACTTTTCCCTTTCAATTATTATCAAGCTTGCTGGTGAAAGCTTCCAAAGCATCTTTAAATGCTGAACGGTACTGGTATCTACTCCTGGAAGGGCCACCCAAACCAGCCTGGTCGAAATGTAGAGGCCAGACAAAACGTACTCCCCTCGCGAAGAAGACAGCAGAGCCTTCTAGTACCGACAATCTCCAAATGACGATGACATAAATCAATCACTCTCTTCCAACCTTCCTTGAACCATCATGGAAGCAGTAGCCTACAGTTTGTAAATTTCCATTGTATCAATATGTCAATGGCTCATGGATACAGATAACCCATGTTGATGAGCAATCTGCTTTAAACAGAGATGGCAATTGAATATATACCGTATATATTGGTGTTTTCCCTTGCATTTTCAGATTTAGTTTATTCAATGGACCAAACATATCAACCAAATAAGAAAGGAATCTAATCCATCTGTCATCATTCAGCAATCCACAAACAAATTTCAATTTTATTTAAAAGTCAAAAAATAATTTAAGCTTGTCTATGAGCTCAAACACTCGTTTGGTTACGTTTCCTCATGAAAGCCATCCAGTATTTAAATGAAAAAGGAGTAGGCCTACGTGATGGATTGCATCCATGTCAGATTGTCAGTGCACTTAAATAATCGGGAGTTAATCTAATAATAATTTTCTCTTTAACGCTCTAATCTAGGCCAACTTACTAGGCTTAAAAGGTTTACAATCCTAAAACCAAATTCCCCCTGAAAATTTTCCCCCTAATGGGGAATTCTCCCCCGGTTGGGAACCACTGGACTTTAGGGCAAGAAAATAGCAAAGGAAAGGTGTACCAGTGAAGGCATAAAACAGCTTTGAGATGTCTTTTGCCTTTAACGCATGAGCGATTGTCAAATTGTTTACGGGCCGCACAAAATTCTTTGACGGGCCGCATGCGGCCCGCGGGCCGCAGGTTCGTCACCTCTGGCCTACATTGTCCAGTGGTGGGAGCAGTTGCACGACCCTCAAAAGGTGGTCGGTTCGGCACCGCTCGTGAACATGATGCGTCTTGGCATGACACTTAATGGAATATCGAAATGAGAGCAGTTGACTGGCTGTGGCTTACTTTCACCTACTTCTGACTGTCTGTTATGTTGCATCTTCAATTTCTCTGTGTTGTCTTCATGGACACAAAATAAAATAATTGTTAACTAAGATAACAATGGAAGTTAGAAAGTAACTTCACTTCAGCAAAAGAAAACATTTTTTTAGCATCTATGCATTTTACAAAAGGATGCAGTTGCTTTTGTTTGCTTTAGGGCCTAGCCTCAGTCATTTCATCATGCCTCGCCTCCTTTAACCGGCAATTTGTCAACAAACAAGAAGAGACAAAAAGCAGTGGCTTGTTTTCCACTATCACGAATATGGTGAGATTTTTGCTTGCTTTCATGCAAACTGTGACATCACGTGGACTACGGCATTTGATAATGTAATTATCGTAATAAACTGGCGACGGCAACTACCTCCTCAGCAACCAATCTCAATGTTGAGTTTGCGAAAATCTGTTTCATTTACTTGAGTGGATTCATTGCTTTCTAGTCAAATCGAAACTGTTATGACGTCCCGGCAGCATTTTAATTTTCATTTATTCCTTGACCCTTTTCCAAAGATAAATTTGTCCTCACTGGGTATTTTTGGATCTGAACAAGTGCAGTTACTTTATCTTTTTACTTCAACACATGTGTCCTCTTACGAATGTAGTTTCCTTTCCTTTGAAGAACCCTTGGATATACCGCACATTCCTGTGACGATGAAGATATTTCACAATTAATTATTGTGTTTACACTTTATTAGTCTGTTGTAGCTAAGAACCGTTTCTATTTAAACTTTTTTATTAAGGTGGGAAGCATGTTCATTGGTGATTCTGACGAGCAAAAACAATTGATCAAGTGAGTTTTTGTTGTTTATGAAGATGATTTTTGTATCTACAGTATGTTATGATTGAATAGTGGTATTTTAACGCGTGCATTAGTTCCGCCTTTGGATAATTGGATATAGGTTCGATGCTTTGTTTTGTCATGCAAAATACCGTACCAAAATGCCACTGATTAGGCTACCATATTTGCTATTGGTGATCGACTGATCGTTGAAGAACTACATTCAGGATTATGTACTCGTTTCGCTGAAATGGTTTGCCTTGCGTTAGATATATACAGTGTAGTATAAAAGTGCTCATTGTTATTTCTATTAGTTACTAACAATTGTAATACACTGCGTGCAAACTACTTGGTAGAATTGTTTCTGGGAGCGTAGTTTTCGAAATATATTGAGTCACAGAATTTGCCAAACAAAATGTTCCAGGTCAAACGAAGCTGTCCTGCTTGCTCTGTATGAAGCGGTTCATCTCAATCGTAATTTCATTTCCGTTTTAACACATGTAAGTGATGTTGAAGGAACATTTGTTTGCGTTTTTACGGAGAATGGTTTGATAAAGGAGTTCACAATTTTTCATTGCCGCGCTGTCGTGTTAAAACATTGTAAAACGTCTACACTAGTAGTTGTTACTTGTAGAAACATCACGAAGGAGAGCTCTTCTAAAGTCATGTTTCTGGCACTCCTGCCAACGCAAAGTCGATCTAAGTCTCAATTTCATGGAATGTATTTAACCGGTCTGGTACACGATCAACGCACTTGCCACATGTTCTCATCAAATGCATCTAGTTTGACGTTTAAGTTGAATTTAAATTTTCTTTAGAAATTCCGCGACATGGAGTTGTTTATTGCAGTTTTGCAAACTAAAAAAAAAACTGAAAAACGAATTAATTTTTATTGAATTCTTGAATAACTTTTTGTGTCAAGATATAGAACTGAAACTTTTAAAGAAATACAATTCGAAACGAAACAATCAGCCGTTTTGAAATAGAAGAAAACTAAAGTTTTTCACTTGCGAATCATGTCATGCAATAGCTGGCCAAACAAATAATTTTCAAAAGTTCTCGGAATATATAATTTAACATTTTATTATGGTGGACGGTGGTCCTGGCACAAATATAGACACATTGAGACAATATTGGAAATTCGACGAAAGTTTTGGCTGAAAGAAGAGAAGGTTTTCAGAAAGTGACTGAAAATTTTGTATAGTTCCAATGCGTAGCTTATCATCCACTTACATAAATCCCCAAGGTGAATCGGTGACAGATTAAACAAATGCTGGTATCTGTGTATTAATCATTAATTTGCTGCATGAAAGCGCCAGTGTCAGTAAAAGCTTGTTAATAAGCAACATAGTGTTTCCAAGCGTCATGCTCCCATGTTTTCATTTGTTCCAGTCTCACCCGGATACGTTGATCGGGACTCCACCCACCACACCCAAAGGGGGCGAGGGAAGATCTAGCAACCCAACAAGTTAGTATTGTATGGTTGGTAGATTTTTAACTGAAAGGTTTGATTAAAATGTTGCGTATTGTTATTCAAATACTTGCAATGTTGCCTTGCCCATCTCAAATACTTTCTGCTTTGAGGCTAGTGTTCCGATACTAATAATAACATTCATTGTGAAGAAGGGAGCGTTCTTCCTGGCTATCAGCACAAGGCTGAGCATTCACTAGTACAGCGAGCAATTGGATGACCGTCTGAATGGCTGGCTTGGAAGCTACACCCTTATGGTTAGCGAATCGCAACTGCTCGCTGTACTAGTGAGTGCTCAACTGCTCAGCTTTGTGCTGATAGCCAGGAAGAACGCTTCCTTCTTCACAATGTCCTCCCCTGGCGCTTGCTTGTTTTGCTTGCTCTTTTCTTTCCACAAAGAATAAAGTTAAACTGACTGGTAAAAGCGGTGGTCGAATGTCCTTGTGGCGTGAATTAGTGGTGCCATACCGACGAGACACGTTGTCTATCGCTGTCAATTCTTGCTACAATCGGCTGCCAAGAAATATTATTCATATTAACTAAGTTATTATTTTGTACACTCTAAGGTAGAGGTAGACCAGTTGACCCGTGAAATTGAATTTTTTTTACTTTAAATGATTTTGGTGTATTTTTTGTTGCAATTGCAATATGACATACGTTTCTAGCGGCACATGACGATTTCCATAAACCGTTGTGAAGCTAAGCTTTGTATCATGTCGTTTCTGTATACTCATAGCTGTCCACACTATAGGAAATCGTGCAGAAAGAATGATATATATACTGTAATAAAATAAAGTTTGCAGCTGACTCGTGACTATGATCTTTCGCTGCTTCAAGCTTTGTGCTATGTTGTATCTGCAATTGCATTGCACTGTATGTTGCCATGATCAACACAAAGTAAAATGTTTGTTGTTGTATGATGACATGGTTTTGATTGCATTGCAAATGAATTATCTCATCTTCATTGGAGTGAATTCAACAAACTTCTTTTCCAGCTCCAACTGCTACCACAACGGACTACGTCGGAACAACCAATAATGTTCTGTGCACCTTCATCCAGTACACTTCAATAATCATGCAAGATACTAAAGGTATCTTCACTTGAAATAAAAGAAATAAGATTTCCACTAGTTGTGTTCTAGTCTGATAAACCATGAGAAACGTGGCTGGACCACCTTATCACTTAAAGTTGTTTATGGCTGACTAGCTTGTCCCTTTTATCTTGTTCTAGAAGTTTCTATTGAATTGTTGCACTAATGCTGTGAGGTTGCACGAGTTGTGGTAATTTACGTATGCAGTACAGTCTTATAATTCATTACCGTATGCGCAAAGAATACACAAAAAGTTGAGAAAAAAAATAGTAATGTGCAAAAACATATAACTGAATACGAATAGAGTATTAGGAAGCTGCAAGTTCTAGTATGATTGTTATCAAGTGCTACAGTATGCTTTAAACTTGGGAGTTTTGGCAGTTTTCTGTGTATTGAAATCAATACATCACCGGTATTATGTATTTAAAAAGCAGTTAATTTATTCAATTCAAAGTAATATTTGTAACAGATAAAAAAAATGTTCACATTTCAGTCAAGCAAAATATCAGCAGCGCCAAGTTATGCTTCGTCATATTGACTTGCATCACAGAGGATCAGTTTGCCAACTCATTCTTGCATGACGATAACATGATCTTTCGTATCCAGATTCACAGGATGGTAAATGTATTTATTGTATTTGATAGTTTATTTTGCAAGGGTATTCGCAGTGATCATGCATAACTAATAACTATGCATTTAGATTTAGAAAAAATAAAATAGTTTTGTTTATGTAGCTCGTGTTAAACTTGTTCATCTGTGATTAGTTAACTTCGTGCTTAAGAATACGATTAGCTTAAGTGGGCGCTAGAAAGATCCGCTGTGGATGTATCCAACTCTAACTATACTATGCAAGTATCTTCCCACTCGGTAAACTTTAAGTTATTTTAAGATTTGTTTTTGTGACTGCTATTAAAATTAAAGACCACAACAGTAACGCTGAATCAGAAGCATAAATTTAAAAATCGTGGTTGAATTTTTAAATTTAAACCGTTAACAACCGCTGTTCCTGTTTTTTTTTTTAACTTATACCTTTTCCAAACATAAATGATCTCTCCACTGCAGCCTATGCGTCATAGAAAGATTCACGCAACCGACGATGGCAGGAGTCGACCTTTGGCATGCTGGCTGTTCGATCTAGCTTCTGAGTTCCTAGTCAGTCATATGATGATGAAAGAATTTCCTTTCATGCAGCACATGTACGTTCGTGGAATTAATTAATCAGCATTTCAACGACTTTTTACAAATTGTGCAAAAGTGATAAAACTATCACACCATTCGCTTGTACTATAAAATGCAACAAAGAATCCAGAGTTAAATTTGCACGAAAACGTTCTCCTCTAGTGATTTCATCAACTGTCCTTTTCTAGTAGAACCTGTTACGGAATGGCCCGATTCGGCTAATCCGATTCGGCTAGTCCAATTCGGCTAGTCCAATTCGGCGGGTTCCCTATTCGGCGAGTTTTTGAAATTTGTTTTTGAAAGGGAATTATCGGGTACCGTAGCCTAACTGTTTTCACATCGTTTTAACGTCGCTGAACGTGCAGAAAGGAATAAAAATAAAATGTTTGAACTATTAAATTAAAATTCGTCATGTCAGTTCAGTTGTTTTTATTTCTGACGTCATATCAAAAAAAATACACGTCAACCTAGCAAAGGTAGAAGCGACAAAACGCGAACGCTAAAACGTGCTTGAATTCGTCATGTCAGTTCAGTTGTTTTTAAGGTAGAAGCGACAAAACGCGAACGTTAAAACGTGCTTGTGACCGAAGTAAGTTATTGAGTTGAAAGAAATTTGGCACGGTCGCAACAACTTCAGAAAAATTTAAGATGTGAAGGGAAAATAAAAAAGAAAATGTTACAAAAAAAAATCATGTTTATATCTATAAGTTAGTACTTTTGAATAGTTAAAATCAGGAGTGTGCAACGTGCGGCCCGCGGGCCAAATGCGGCCCGCGAAGAAAAATTATGTGGCCCGCGAAGATGTGCCAATTTTGAATTGTGTGCGGCCCGCGAAACGTGTTTATAATTTAGTTTAGTCTGGTACGTGTGAACAATTCATTGTGGAGTGGATTATTGTAGATTTCGCACCTTCTGTTAACCATTTTAGAAGTCTCCCACCGGCCACCGCTAATCCATTGTATTTAATTATTTGGAACGTAAAAATGTATGGTCACATAAAAGGCATTATGAACAAAGTACGACTTTGGAAAGCTCACGTACAGACAGGAAATCTTTTCCGCTTTCCAAGTTTAAGAGACTATGGAATGCATCCTGAGAAGAAAACTGAATTTGCTGACCAACTTGAAAAATTGTTGTATGAATTTTTGGCTCGTTTCAAGGACTTCAAATCTCATGAACATTTGTTTGGTATATTCTCTTCGCCATTCAACACAGACATTAACAAAGCACCAGAAGATATAACTTGAATTGATTGATCTTCAAGAGAAAACGGATTTGAAAGCAAAGTATTTAGAAATGAATCTTGGCGATTTTTACCGAAAGCATTTCAACTAAGATGACTTTCCACATTTGAAAAATCCATGGCTTCAAAAATGGCACTTTTTGGCTCAACGTATTTGTGCGAACATTTTTTTCTAAAACGGGCGTCATGAAATCTCCCTATTGATCGGTTCTGACAGACGAACACTTGGAAAATGGACTTCGAATTGCGATCATTAAAGTAAAGTATAGTATCCATTAAAGTAAATTTGGAAAAAGCCGTCGGGAAAAGAAGCCAGCTGCAAACTTCTCACTGAGCTCGTTTAAAGACGGTGTGACAATAAATTTGAATAGCAGTTTTCTTCAGAAATGTATGCGTCCTAACTTATTATTTCTGGAAGGAGATAACCCCTAATATAAGAATAATATGAATAACAAAAAAAATACTCTTTTGTGCCTGCAACTACTAAAAATCATATGTTAAATAAACGTGCGGCCCGCGGTTTCACCCAGTTATTCATATCTGGCCCTCCTGTAATAAAGGTTGCACACCCCTGGTTAAAATGATTAGTTTGGATCAACAAATGTGTGGCCTACAGCTTGGATTGTAAGGAAATTATCGGGTACCGTAGCCTAGTTATCCCTACCAGCAAAAATTTGTTCCAAGAACCCAGTTAGCCTAACAGTTTATTTTTTCATTGTAGTAACAGAATGAAAAGGCTAACCAAATGTGTGGCTTATCGTTTTAACGTCGCTAAACGTTGAAATCGTGTAGAAAAAGAACTTTGATGACTAGGATACATTGCAAGCCTTAAAGCAGCCGGCGGCCATGGCCGCTAAGTAGTGCTTGAATGACCGCCTGTGCTACCTCCTCCGTCGGCCAAGTTTGGCCACCTGTTTCTTCTAGCCAATTATTTAATTTCGTAATAGAATGATCGTGGATTAAATGTCAAAAATATGTAGTTTCAAAGAGTGACGCAGAATTAGGTCAGCGCATCATAATCACTACTGTTGTATTGGTTATATCCAGCTGCGATCACCAGCGCTGTAAGTCTTGTTTGCAATTCCCGATGTTTATTTTAACGAAGTGTTAATCTGAAGTGCTAATTTACATCGGCTGGCAATATTGTCGTTTTTATATCGATTCAATGTTGTCGGACATTGAATCGTTGTTAAAAAGGAGAACTGTGTTAGTTGACATCCGTGGGTAAAACACGTGTCTTCATAGTTGAGAATGCTGTGGGTTAGTGACTTCACACCCTCAATGGTGACATCATAACGGAATAAATGGTCAGGTTTTATGAAAGGCGGTATGCAGTTGAAACAATTTACTGAGCTGCGAGCAGTTAAAACAATTTAGGGTCGTCAGATGGTCCCGCAATACCGGATTACAATCCCGATAAAGCATTTAATGCGTGGTACAACGATTCTATTGCAGGACGTCGCCCAGACTTCAACAACGCTAAGTGATCATTGTAACATTGTTGCAAGTTTAATGCTATTTACTTGTGCTATCGCTATTGTATTTTGGCCTCCAAGCACGCAGATTTGGCCGCCGAGAAGGAGCTCTCGGTAGGCCACGATGGCTGCCGGAAAAAACACGAGTTTTAAGGCCTGCGTTGAAACTGAGAAACATTCACAGTAGCCCTTCAATACGTTGCATTTTTAAGATTATGCATTTTTAAGATAATGTATTCAGACGTTGAATCAATGTACAAATGAACTGTTAGGCTAAATGGGTTCTTGGAACAAATCGAAGGGCTTCTGTGAATGTTTCCCAGTTTCAACGTATCCTAGTCAGCAAAGTTCTCTTTTCTACACGATTTCAACGTTTAGCGACGTTAAAACGATGTAAAAGCGGCAATTTCTGCTGGTCGAGATAACTAGGCTACGGTACCCGATAATTTCCTTTCAATCCAAGCTGTAGGCCACACATTTGTTGATCCAAACTAATCATTTTAACTATTCAAAAGTACCAACTTATAGACATTAAACATGATTTTTTTTGTAACATTTTCTTTTTTTTATTTTCCCTTCATTTCTTAAATTTTTCTGAAGGTGTTGCGACCGTGCCAAATGTCTTTCAACTCAATAACTTACTTCGGTCACAAGCACGTTTTAACGTTCGCGTTTTGTCGCTTCTACCTTTGCTATGTTGACGTGTATTGTTTTTGATATGATGGTTAGAAATAAAAACAACTCAACTGAACTGACATGACGAATTTTAATTTAATAGTTCAAACATTTTATTTTTATTCTTTTCTGCACGATTTCAACGTTTAACGATGTAAAAACGGCAATTATAATTAGGCTACGGTACCCGATAATTCCCTTTCAAAAATAAAATTTCAAAAACTTGCCGAATAGGGCACTCGCCGAAAAAGGCTCTCGCCGAATCGGATTAGCCGAATCGGACTCGCTGAATAGTAGCAGACCCAACCTGTTAAACTGTGTCTGAACATAAATTTATAATCACGCTTCTTGTCAGGAGGTGCATCGGAATAATCCACAGATTAATGTGCTATCAGAAGAAGTACCATATTCGTCTGCAGTATCACTGGAAGGAATTGTGGACTTGTAAGATACTTTTAGCTGATCGTTTCCTGTTTAAACCGGATTTTACTTTTTTGAACAAAATTTAAAATCATCTTCAAGCTAAGTGTCGGTTGTTGTTAACTAAATAATTCTTTCTCGCAATTGAATATTCCAGTCTAAAATTATTCTTTTCCAGTGTAAGATACTTCTCCAGACGTTTAAACAACGTTATATGACAAGATTTTGTCTTCCAGCGCTACTGACTTTTCTCAAGTTTGTCCTCTCCAACGAGAGCAGCCTCGTCTCTCAATGGAAGAATGGCGCCTTCGTTCTCATGACTCAGGTAATTGATGCTGCGAGGTGCTGCAAATATCTAAAGATATTCAATATATTTTTGTCTAATTACGTGTAAAAAATAGCATTTCTTCTTTCGTATAAGGGCGAGAATTACATAGCAGAGTTGGTGTTGACCACTAAATACGGAATCTCCACCAACAAAATCACATTTTTAACTTTTGTGTGACTTCTATCGCTTCGAAGCTGACATTTCAAACCGGTTCGTCTGTTACCTTGCAGGTGATCAACTTGTTCAATATGTTCATCACTTTTGGAGATACTTTTCTCCCTTCGCCCACAAGTTACGATGAGCTCTATTATGAGATCATTCGCATGTCACAGCTGTTTGACAGTCTGCACTCAGTAGGTGAGCTGACGACACGCGGGATTTCAAAACTTTGATTTAAGTTCAATTTTTTGTCTTATGGTTCAGATGGTTTACTTGACACTTATACAGTTTTTTTGTAACGGTTATTTGTCAATTGGTTATCAAAAAATAACCAAAGTTACCTGGTCTCACACGGACAATCAATACCTCCTTCAATCGCAAAAAAATCGTCATTTTAGTATATCTTTGAAAAAATCATAAATTTGTAAACTTAAGTTCATGGCATTTTGAAGTGATATCATTGACATTGATTTCAATGTTACCTTCTGGCAGGTATTTCAACAGCTGGGTGGTCTGTTTCTGCATGACTGCAGATTAGGGTGTAACACTTTACACACTTTTTTTACAAATTGCTACTGGCTAGTTATTGTGGTTTGCAAAATTACCTAACTTGATCAAGGGGGAAAAAATTTTTGAAAAAAAAAATCATTTAAGCAGGCCACGCTCCCCATTTTTGTGGCGAAACCCCAACAACCCCACTATTTGCTATATTTCATCCCACGATGGAGGTAGAGAGCTAATTTTGCCACCAAAAGATGCAGAATACAAAAGTTTATATCCAACTTATGAATGTACCATAGCCCTAAACCCTTTAGTTTTTTCTATAATTGAGAAAAACTGTTTTTGACAGTAAAATTTGCATCTTTCGTAACCAAATGCTTGTATTTCAGGTCATGGCTTAGATGAATGTCATTCAGCCATTACAGATAGCCTTTATTCAAACTCACAACTGTGTAACTAGTACAGTCATTGAACAGAAGACAGTATTGTTGTTCTCAAACTTTTTCACAGAATTGAATCAGTATAATTTTACAAGTTTCCTTCACCAATATACAGCACTGTGCACTGGTATACAAAATTTTATGATGTTTATCTCAAAATTGATTACAAAGATGTAAGAAGTCGAATAATGAATTTTCCCCAGGTCACCAAAATAATGCTTTTTAAGCTGGTTAAGTAATTACCTCAGGTTTTAAAACTGCTGGTGTTAAATATCACATCAAAATATACTCAGCAATATGTCTGTGATAGAAACTCTTTCAGCATTACTTAAATGTATATACTAGACTAGCCGAATCGGACTAGCCGAAACAGGCCATTTCGCCCCTGCACAGTGCACAGACCATTGGAGAACAAAGGTTATTTGCTCTTGTCCAATGTCTTCAAGAGTTCATCCAAAAGAGCTAAGACTTCTTTTAGATCAGCGCTCAGAACGTAACATGGTGATTGGTGGTGTTGATGTGGCTGTCTGAAGCAAATACATTTGAAGCAAATACAAAACAGAACTCTCAGAACTTGCCATAAACACGCTAGTGATGATTTTGATCTTACTGGTAACAGTGATGAATTAGAGACATCTTTTGAAGAGGAAATGCCAAAGTCATCATCCAGTGAATTTGAGTGTATGAGTGGCAGTGAAGAGGAAATTGCTTCAACATCATCACACCTTGTGAGTTCTAATGTTTGTAAATTAACAGACAAAAGACTTGCATCCCAGTGCCGTACAAGGTTCATCAGTTGTCTTAAAAATGAGAAGCTTCATGAAAGCATGTAATGCTTCTGAGCCAGCGAAGAAATGCTTCATTGACCACAGTGAGAAATGGCTGAACCCAAAGACAGCTGTGTTGGGTGCACTGCATGCCAACATTGATGTATCTAGGATTTCAACAGCAAATAAAGCAGACACCAAAGCTCTGTTGTGGTCAAACCGTCCGCTGGCGGCATTTATGGATGCAACTTCTGCATTTTCACTATATCTGACACCAGGGAGTAAGGATGATTAGGAAGTGTTTCGAAACAACAATACTTCTTGTGATCGATTGATAGGCCACGTGAAGGAAACAATTAATAGCAAAAAATTCGTGACACAAGTGATGTTGACATAAAGACAAAGAGTTACATTAACAATGCATACTATTCGCAATGAGAAATTAACAGGACAATGTACTTTGTCCAGCACAGTGGTTCTCAACCTTTTTGTCTTGGTGGGACCCCTTTTGGTGCCTTCGAAGCAGTCGCAGACCCCTAACAATTTCTATTTGAAATTTTGGTATATCGCGTCTCCTTATGGAATCATATGTTATATAAGTTTCGAAGGAACACACTGAGAAGAATTTGCTGAATTCGCAACGCACTTGACGATTGATGAAATTATGTTATGACTTATGAGCTATAATTTGTTGGCACACAGGATCAAACATCAGTAATCTATATGCTGAGGATGTTTTTCTATAAATTTTATTAAAAGTTAATAGAATACTTGTGACCGTTACAAAGAATTTCTCTCTTTTTTCATTTGTAATCAATATTAATTCGTTATAATCACAGTCATTGCAAAATATGTGAGTTGCATTTCCAAGTTAATCATTGATCAACAATCTGCTGTCTCAAAAGAATTAAGTTGAACATAGCCAACATTGCTTTATTAAAAGGTTTAAGTCATTTATATGATATTTTTTAGTTAAAAAATCAAACCTTTGTGCAATGTTCTTTGCAATTTTAAACGACGCACCAGTGGGTTGCAACTTACAGTTTGAGAATCACTGTAAGCTAATATGATACATAAACAAAGCACAAACAATTTTTAAATTTCGTAATTTATCAATCATGCTGAAAACTCGAAAACTTTCGCGGACCCCCGGTTGAGAACCACTGGTCTAGCATGTATTGTATAGTTTTGTGTTGATTGTTTCCTGCCTCATTATTGAATAAAACATCACTGTTCTTATACAGCTTACAAGTTTGATTTATAAAGGTTATGTTTTTAATGACTGAATGACAATCGTGCAAGCCAAGATCTGAAATACAAGCATTTTGCTTCAAAAATGACAGATTTTACTCTCAAAACAGTTTTTCTCAATTATAGAAAGAAGTAAAGGTTTTAGGGCTGTAGCATGTTCATAAGTCGGATAGAAACTTTGGTATTCTGCATCTTTTGGTGGCAAAAGCAGCTCTCTATCTCCACCAGAATACGAGATATAGCAAATTGTGGGGTAATGGGGATTTCGCAACAAAAACGGGGAGCGTGGCCTGCTTAAACAATATTTTTTTTCCAAATTTTTTTTTCCATTGATCAAGTTAGGTCATTTCGCAAACCACAATAACTAGCCAACAAGTAAGTTGGTCGGAGCGTTACACCCTACTGCAGATCCGGAAGCCCAGTCAGGAAAAGTAGTTTTTTTACGTTATTTCAACGTAACTTTGATTTTTCATTGTCGTTGAAACGATGTAGAAAAGTCGTTTGTTTTTCTGGTTAGAGATGCAACCCTCTTTATTTGGGGATGGGTTGAATTATGGCTGGTGGCGGCAGTGGGACTGGGGAGGTGTGATTTGTTTTTAATCTTTGATACTTCTACCCATTCAGTGTCTCGGTATGTCAACCACCCTGAGTATAAAGACTTCGCCACAAGACTTAATAATTCTCTCGTTAACATCCGGGCCATCGTGCATCACTTTCGTCCAAAGATTGATAAATGGTCCAAAGAAAATAGCGTTACTTCTCTGACAGAGCAAGAGGTGAGATATTTCAATAAACTTATTTTTAAGTGGACTTTTAGTGTCAGATCACTTTTTCACAATATAAAATTAGCTAGCAAATCTATTTTGTAAGGATGCTGGCAGAGTTATGTTGTTTCAACACTAATGCTACAGAAATAACATTGGCCAGCATTAAATAGCTTAAATTTATAAATTGTTCAAATCTTTGCACTGTCATCATTGCACAATCTATCACCTATTACAGTGTAGATTGTCAGTGATAACGCTGCAAAGGATGATGTTTAGTGGCATGAACATAAGTTGCGATTGGCACGTGGATCGCTGCAATGGCTGGTTTGTAATGAAGGTTTCAAGCGCTACAAAACACACATCCCGGTCTAACATTGCTCTAACGCTTTGTTCCACATTTCCCGAACAGTGGTTGTTATTGACCGAATATTCCGGCGAGGTTTGCGCTTTCACTGTGTAGACATACAACTTATACTAACATGAGAACTGTCAAAACTCATTTCTCACATTGACATTCAATGTAGAACATGTTCCATTGTACTTGTTGCGATGGTGCTAGCTCCAGACATGCAACTTGGTCATTTTTTTGTTCTTTGCGTGCAGGTATATTATGTAACTTAATTTTAGCTGCTACTTTTTCCTTTCATCCGGACACGAAACAAAAACCGGCTTGACAATTCAGTACTTTGTTTTCTTATCATACGCTGTTCACTGTGTAGGTGTTGGCGGTCGTGAAAGACAATTATGACAGTCTTACTTTAAGACTGCAGGACAGTCTTGATGGATATGAAAGGTATTCTGAAAGACCTAAAGAAGCTGTTTTCTTCAGTGATTTGGTAAATATTTTACATACTTTTTGTCCGGTTTTCGTGTGAAATCTGTATGTCTATTGCCACTAAGGAAACAAAATAAAGAATATCTTTTCCCAGTTAGATTAAATAAAAAACGTAGCAAGTGTTTAATATTCTTTAATTAAGATTAGACTGAATAACATCATTCGAACTATAAAGAAACGAAAAAATAAAATGAAATTCTACGATTATGACGCTGAGCATTGAGCAATGCTTTTGTACGGATAATAACAAATTACCAGAAAATAAACCTATTCAACCCAATAAATTTGCTGTCGATCATTCGTTTATGGAAAAATTAATTCTCTCTTTACGTGTATTTTCAATCAGTCGTTTTTTGCGATAACTTGATTGAAATTTTGCTTTTGCCCAAATACATTTTCCCGTTTTACTCAGCAACCGCCAATCCGTCTGAAATGTCAATGCTCTTATATTTTGTTCTGCTGGACCCCATTGGACTAACTTGCGTTTCGAAATAAAGTTTAGTAAAAAAATTTATTCGTTGCTGCTCTTATTTCATATGATAGCGGAAACGTTCCCGAATTCCGATTGTGAAAGTAGTTTTTTGCATTTTGGATATTTTTATTTTATATTATGTTAGAAGTGAGATAAATATCATGGGTCTTTTCCCGGTTATAGCTTGGGTTTCTGTATTTTACATTCATAGTATTGCTACACTTCAACTTTGTTGTACTAGTTCAGGACATGCTCTTTTCTTTGAAAAGTTTAAAAGCTAGCAGCACCGCAAGAGTGCACTCTCCACCTAAGCTCTATTTTGAAAATACAGTTTACACGTTGTTGTTATGATTTTCAGGTACGTTCTGTCATTCAAGGTTATAGAAAAAACTTTATCTTTGATCACATTGATCTGCAGAAGTACTTGAGCATATCCTGATCACCGCGAACCATTTTACTGTGATTAGCCTGCTTAGACTGGAAGCCGCCATTTTTTTAGTAGTTTCTTGTATTGGGCATCTTTTCCTTTGTGTGCAATCATACGATTTTGGCTATTGCTTTGCTTCAAAAAACATATACCCTGATTCATCTACTAGCAGTTTTAAAACGTATAAAAGAACTTCCCTAACTCGGCCAGCTCGGTAGCACAACCACCCTGTTATCACGAGCTTTGTTTAAGTACCTTTTTTTTTGTTTTTTTTTATTTCCGCTATGGTCGTGTTGGTGTGAGGCAATAAATGATTTAAACTTAGAAAAGTAACATTCTTGCTCCATGGAATCTTGATCTCCACTCATTTTGATAAATACCATTGGGCTACATTCAATACTCTGCTGGTTCATATGTCTGTCTCAACCTATTGCACAGCATACGTTCCAGCAAAGACTGCCGTGACTATTCTTCCTGTTTCAAACGAACGTGGCGAAGTTTTACGAAACCGTTTTGCTTTTTTAATTGTCTATCCGCACAGCTTCTTCGCGCACATTTCAAGCCACCCACACAGTCCAACATGTACAACGGAATACATAATAATTTTGTGGTACAGGGTAGATAATGGTTGAGACTTTCTAATCGAAACAAACCTCGTGGAACCAATAGAAGTGTCGTGGTGGTTGTGTTATAGAGTGGGTTAGCTTATGCCTGAAGATAAACACGGGTTAGAGCTGTGGGAGAGTGATTCACCGCTATTTTAATGACATTTACCGTGGCGTTTAGTTTTACGCTTGACAAATAAGTTATTTTTTAATATATTTGAACTTGCAATTGGACCAGGCAATTGAGAGTTTTCGATTAGGTATAGGAATTTGACTCTGTTTGGTGGTTGCATGTTGAAAAACATAGTTCACCTTTACGTAGAGTGCAGTGGATTTTCTATCTTACTTTCTTGAGCGCAGTGGGCTAAGTCTCGCACAATATAAACCGTAATGGACCATTCTCCTCTCTGTGCCAGAATCGTGCGGCGTTATATAAATAACGCCTTTTTAGAAACACCACTCAACCACCATATTAATCATTAAAATATGATGTAATAGATTGAGTTTCACTTGTAGAAGCATGATCGTTACTTACTTGTGTTACAAGTGTATGTAGAACGATCTGTTTCAACTTGATACTGCGGTTTCGCTGTTGTAATCGTGGTTTTTCATGAGCTTCCCTACACAGTTCCTAAGTCATGTGCAATGCAGCATTATAGGCTGGAACAGATTGTTTTATCTAAACATGCTATATAGGCCTATAGTTACAGCAAAGCAAAGATCAACTGACACCAAATAGTAAGTTATTCCTGATTTGTCGACCAATTTTGCAGTCCTTGACTGCAACATAGTATTGCTTGCTCTTCTAAGTGGCCCTACCGTACTAGTTTGTTTGTCTTGATGTGCGAATTTTATTTGTTGTGCATATCTTGTTGCTGTTTTCTTCATTCGTTTTGATACGCGGTAAAAAATCTGCAGGTGATTCTGGCAAATGTTGCTTTGTCAGTTGCCATTGCGCAACATGAGTGTGACGCTTGACCGCTTTTTATCACGTGTAGTCAAACCAATACTATTTGATTTCATGAAAGGGTAACTTTATCTCCATTTGTAGGCTAGAACGCAGCCGTCAGATCGTATATACTTAATATTTAATGAATGAATGTGTAATAAATAAATAAATTTACGAATGAATATGTTTTCGGCTCAATGCAGTTGGATGGTTTTAAATCTTTATCCTCTGGCTGAAAAAACCTTGATAGATTATTCCTGGTAGCTTCGCATACTTACAGGCTTTTGACGCAATGGCGGTTACCGAGATTAACAGAGTGAAGTTTTTGATTGTTGAAGCTTGTTTCCAGGGAATTATTTTATCCATTTGGTGCCGCTGAATGGAGAGCAGTCCTTAAAATGCGTTGCTCAAGCACACACCCCGAGAGTCAAACCAGCACCGCTTGATCTTGAAGGTTCACGATGTCACGCGGTAACTAACTGAGCTATCGGGGTGGACAGTTGGTAACTAGACGCCCAACATTGTCTAATGCCAGTGAAGCTGCAATCCTGAGTTGATGAAAAGGAGTGATCCTAGATTATGCTCTATAATACTAACCTCCATACAGTGGCGTAACTACCCATTGGATCTTGTGGATAAATCCAGGGGCGGCACGTTGCTGGAGGGCGGCAAAATGTGATAACGTTTTAGACGAACAAAAACAGTCACATTAATTTATTCTCGGAGAGACTCAGACTTAAACGACCTAAGTTAACACTGATCTAAGTGAAGCCAAAAATTAAACAAGTTATGCCTATATAAACTAATTTGCAACTTTTTTTAGACTGTGCTTCATGTGGAATTTGTGACGGTTTAATGATAGGTTACTCATGCTGTTGAAGTAATAACAGAATGTCGGTTGTAACTTGTAAGCAATAGCATTGTTCAGTCAATTTAGCTTTGGTACGGTAGTTAAGTTTAGATTCGTTTTAAGTTTATTTCACTTTCGGGAGGAGACAGGAATGGACCGTGAGGTCATCGAGTCAACTGCCACCTTTACTGTCTGTGTGTGGTAGATAGATGGGATTCCTCTATCTTCATGTGTGAAGATGGCATGGGCTCTATCCAAGGGGGGGTGAGGGGGGTGATCACCCCCCCCACTAATTGGAGTGGGGGGGTGATCAATGCAAAATCACCCCCCCACTAATTTGGCTTTGAAAAGGTTTTGTGATATTTTATTGATCAAATTTTGAAAAATATATTTTCGCTGTTAGCACATTTTAAATTTTTTATCAATATGAATATATATTTCATTTCAATATAATTTTTTGGTTTGGCAACCCTGAACTACGAGCCAGGCGTTTACACTGTGTTTTAACTTAGTTTGCTTGGTAGCCACTTTAACAAGAAAAAATTCTGCCACTGCAAATGACTAGAATGACACCGCCAACCAATCAGAACATGTTATAAGAGGCTACCGTCCAATTGTGACCTTTCTCGCACTTAGCCAGAGAGTTAATCTTTGTTTTGAACTTTATTTGGTAATTACAGAAGAAAAAAGAGCAATAGCAGTTGTGAGAATCGAACCCACGTCAATGAAATGACTACTTTCTAACTCTAACCCCTAAAAAGCCGACCAGCTACCAACTTAGTCGGCAGCAGTGGCCGAGTAGTTAGCGCGTTGGGCTTGCAGTCGAGAGCCTGCATGTTCGACTCCACCCCCCCGCACTTGCTGTTGTTTCTCTGGGGAAGAAACTTCACTATAATTGCCTCTACCCAGTGATCGATTTCGAGTAATGGGTAGTACCAAATTTAAGTCATAAGTAGAGTAGACAACCGGAAACAGACATTGCAGTCGGCTGCAGCGTGGGTCAGGTGTAGGCTACGTCAGAAGGCGTACACCGATGCATATTGCATAGCGCTCAAGTCCGCTTTCCCGTAATGCAGGGTAAAAATATGAAAAACAAATAAACAAACAAACAAACAGCTGATAGAAAATCCAGCACTTGATTTGCTTTGTATCATCTTCTTTTCGCCCTTTTTCACGTCACGGAAAACGTAGTTTATGATTGGTTCGAGTTTTCATTTGCAGTGCCAGAATTATTTCTTGGTAAGTGACTACCAGTTTGCTTACCCAAAAATACCCTTTCCCGGAACATACTTTATGAAACGACTTGAAAACCCTATGCTTCGATCAGAAAGAAGCTGATGCTACAATGGGGGGCGTAGCCCCCCAGAAGTTGAAATGACTATAACGATTTTAGCCCACTGTCCAAAAATCACCCCCCCCCCCGAATTCTAAAAGTGGATAGAGCCCCTGGAAGATGGGTTAGGTTATAGTGAAAGGTTTACAGTTTCAGGTCTAAAATAGATCACTTAGCTTAACTCAGCAAATTTGCAATTATGGTTATTGTTTCTAACTAATGTGCTGCAGATTCCAGAACAAGATGGCGCTTTAAGGGGCGGCGTTTCGTGCAAAAATCCAAAGGCGGCATATTGCGTTACTACGCCACTGCCTCCATATGGAAGTGTATTTTCTTGCATTATTCTCAGAAGAATTTTTAACTTGTAAGTTAATAGATGTAAGAAACAAACTTGGACTATCGGTTTTTAGAATGATACCAAAGTCTGATGTGATTTAGGTTAATTTGTATTGTTATAACTTACTTCAGTGGGTCTCAAACTGTGTCTTATCAATTTTCCAAAGACGTCGCACAATAATTGTGTTTTATAATATCCAAACTCAATCACTGTAATAAAATGCCTTTAGAGTTTGTCCGCTGACATGTGCATTCAAACCCATTATATTACGAAACTGTAGCGATTTAGCCTATAATTTTGGTTCACTTCGCGGCAAGACATATGAAAGCTAGAGACGCGAATAAATAAAACAAATGCACTTCATGATGAGCTAAACGCATCAAGAGTGTTCCTCTCAAGACCATTAGCACTTTTGATAATGTACCAAGGTCGATCAACATTAACACCTGAAAATTAGCAACTTTTGTCTTGTTTTTATTGTTTTATTTATATAAATTTTAAAAAAATTTTACCTGCGCTTTTTTCCTTCGTTTTTTTTCTTCAAATTTTAAAAATTCTACTAAAGTGTTGTGACCGTGCTATATCCTGCAAAAGAATGTTTAAGGAAAAACTATACTAAACGTTGAATAAAGCAACAAACTTCGATGCTGCAACACTAGCTACAAGCTGCAACACTCATTCTATAGTTGTGCTTTTCCACTTTTTGTTTGTCTGGCGAAATAATAAGGAAAAGAGGGCTATCTGTATCTAAGTTTGAAGTAATTATATTTAACACAAGTTTACTTCTTCAACGGCGATTAAAAATGTGTGATGCGCTTAAATGTTTTAATTACGCAGCAAAGCGTTGCGCCTTGCGACACACAGTTTGAAAATTATTGGCGTAAATAAAACCATTATTATTTTCTAATTCCAATGTTGTTTTTCGTTTTTTTTTATTTAAACTAAGTGGGTTGTAAGAAGTAAGGTTACGTTTAAAAAACTGCTTTTATTAGTTCCAGTGCTTTTCGATGCTTTTACCTTTTTCACGCTTCTGACATGTTTTTAATTTAGCCTATCTATCATGGTCTGACCGTCGCAATAGTCAGAAATAAAAGCCATAATATTACCTAGTTCTAATTTATTTTTTACATTTAGGGCAGTATTTTTAGGAATGGCTCTTAAAAATAAGACAAAAAAGAGAAGTTACAGCCGCAAACTCTTTCAATTTAGGGAAAAAAATTCACATTCATCATTTTAGCAAAGAGTAAAGAAAAAATAAATAAATATGCCAACAATGCAATAGCGGATCTGGAAAGAAATTGGGGAAGAACCAGAGTTTTAACAAAGCAAAATTTATAAGATAAATGGATAATGCAAAACATGTCCGAAAAAGTAAAGTATGGAAGCGATGTGGGGGCTTGCTCTTCAGAAAATTCAGATGCAGAATTTTTTATGTCGTACAACATCACTGATGAATCCAAGGCTTTTGTGAAACATTTATGGGGCAATATCGATAGTCATCCTGTGGATGTTGAGAATTCAATGAAGGAATTGTGGACTTCGTGAAAAGAAAATATTTTAACTCATAACGTCTGTGTTGAAACGCAGCAGAATATTTTTGTTGGTTGGCATCTGCTGATACTTTGAATATTGAATTTAAATTCAACTTAAAATGTTAATCTTTTAGCGTGATCATTCATACGTTGGCTAGATGTTTTGTGGCCGTGCTAACTACTGATATATAGCCTACTACATAATTTTTCATTCAGGCACGTTTTAAACCTTTCAAGGTTTTGCCACCTTTTCCCGTTCGTTAACGTGCTGGTAGGTTATATCGATTTTTGTAGTTAGTATCTTTTTCGTCCCGGACGCGTTAATGACGAAAAATAAAATGATTGATGATTGATGATTGATGATGATGATGACTTGGCAGAGCAAAACAGTGTAAAAGCGTCACCTAAAGCGTCTGGTAATTTAAGTATTGATTAATTTTTACTTATCATGTTTGATCGCTGTAGTCATCAGCAAAACTTAAGATAAAATTAAAGATAGCCTATCAATCTAATCCAGCCAAGCAGTGCCGGACTTTGGGGTGTGCAAACCGTGCGATCGCACAAGGCCCGCAAATTAGGGGGCCCGCAATTTACTCAGAAAATACAGTAATTTTTGTCATTTACAATGGAAAACTTCAACAAAAGAATTAGCAACAAGAAAACATAGAGACACAACCTATTTCGTACCCTGAACATTTCGTACCCTGAAAAGATCGAGAGAAAAAAACAACAGAGCCGAAGTTGCTGATCGGAGTTGCCGCAAACAATTCAAAATTTCTCTCGGTCTTTTCAGGGGACGAAATAGGTTAAAATTCGATTTTGTTGATTGCGGACAGCACCATTTTACAGTAATATTCATACCCAAATTTTTGTTGAACATGCTCTCAGAATGCCCCAAATTCAAAGAAATTGTTCAAAATTTTCTGGGGGAGGTCTCCCCAGACCCCCCGCCGCTGAGTATCGCCTTTGGCGAACACACCATCAGGCAACACCCGCCGACCGTCAAACCACCCCCTCCCCTTTCAAAATACCTAGCTACGCTATTGAATTGGATCATTGTCATTGGGGCCCGCAAAGCATATTCCGCGCAGGCCCCGAAATACCCCAAGACCGCCACTGAGCCAAGGGTAAAGTGCGCAAAAAAAAAAACCAATGCCGTAAACCTAAACGACGACACCTTGCGCTCCGTCGAAGTCGTTATAGGATTTTTTTGGGAGTTTGACCTCAAGGCCTATTGCAATCAACGCCCAAAGTTTCTAGTAGAAGCAAGCAAGCGTTCAACAAACAGAACAGTGTTTTCCATAAAGCTATATTTTACATCAGCTGTGAACCTTCTTTCAATTTTTATTTCATTGCATGGAGACAAGCACAGCAGCAAACCGCTCGGCAGTATAAGCTAACCGCTGAAAGAGATAGAATACGAACTTACGTCATAATAAAACAAACAAAAGTTTTATCAATCTAAAAGTTTCAAGAACGTAGTGTAAGTAAGGCTTTGATGTCTAAGAGTGCTTCACTCAGGTAAAAATCTCTTGAACACAGCTTCACTCTGCTCAGGCAATAAAGTTTAATCCATTGAAACCACAATTTTTCTGGGTTTACCTTTTGCTAAAGTTAATTCCACGTTGAGCAGACCATAAGCAGACTTAAAACAGAGTGGTTCAGATCGGTGACTGACTGTTATTTTTGTACACTGAGCTGAGGCCAGGTTGAAGCAACATTGTTTATTGCATAAATATGATAAAAAGTGAAAGGAGTACTCTACAGTTGCGCCAACATCTTAGTTTTAATACATCGACAACGAGCTACGTTGATTGATTGAATCTTTATCTTCGCACTGGAAAAGCCTCTTTGAAAGCTTAACCCACCGTTTCGCATGCTTGTAAATGTAGCCTATATAGGATGGCAGATGCTTGATTTTGTCTTTGCTTTTCTTGTGATACCCGTAAAGTTTGTTCCAAGCAAAGGTAATAGCGTAGGAAATGATCTTTGCGAGAGTGCAATTTATGGCTGTTAAAAGCTGTTTACACTTTACGTACACGATTGCTATCGTCAAGTAGCAAGGCTAATTAGCCTTAGGCTAAAAGTTATGTAAACGTTACCGGAGAGCTATAGCCCTGGCAGCAAGTACAAGTGAGAAAATACGCGTAAGTAAAGTAAAACACTTAGGGAAATCATTTAGACTCCATTGGGTGTTCCAATAAATGCGATAATAATCACATGTACACTTCTATGAGACCACGTACGAAAAAGCAATATAACTTTGCATATTTTGAGTGTACAGCAGTAGCCTATGCTGTAGAGCCAAAACTTGACGTGATAGAAGAAAACTGGTGACCGGTTTGAAATCAGCACACCTATATTGCCTACACAAAGTGAAAAACCAAAGTCAACATTTTTTTTCAAAATTGTTCCCCCGTGTAATGAATTATGATTTTTTTTTTTTAGTTTTGCGTCCATTGCGAGAACACACAGTACACTACGAACACAGATGGGGATATAACAGACAACAGTAAGCAGCAAAGCGACATATTAGTCTTCGAGTTAACTGCTCCCCTTATTTTGGCATGTCATTAAGTGGCTTTGCCGAGACATAGCCACGTAGCCTACCCTGGAGCTGTGTCGAACCGACGTCCTTTCGAATGTCGTGCGGACGTTCAATTACGTTAATTTTAGTTTGATTTTACGAATTTATATCATCGGACTGAGAAAGCTTTTTTGAAAGCTTAATCCTGGCAATTTCGCATACTTGAAGAGGTTTCGAACCACTGACGCAGACCCGGTCACCGAAATTGACAAAGTGGAGTTTCCTATAGTTGTTGAAGTGTTATTGCCTAGGAATTATTCCATCCATTAGGTGCCGTTGAATGGAGAACAGTCAACGTGCGTTGCTTAAGCGCACACTCAGAGAGTCGAACCAGTGCCGCTTGATTTTGAAGCTTCTTCGTTCTTGACGTCACGCGCTGAACACATGTCATTGTTCATGGCCTGCTAAGACATATTATGTGATAGACAGAAGCGGATCCAGCGATTGCCGATTAGCCTTAGAGGGGGGGGGGGGGGAATTACAACAAAACCAGATGATGTGTGCGTCTACATTAATCTGACCTTATAAATACACCGTAAATAAAGTCACTTTTTGTGTTTCAGGCGATCGCCCTCCTGGATCCGCTACTGGTAGTAGACGACTAGCCTATTGAAACAGCATGGATCGATTGAAATACTCAATCAGTATGGTAGCCATGGTACAGCAATGCAAAATTATTACATCAACGACTGACTGAGGTCTGCTGAGATAACAGGTCGAGCCGGACCCAAGCGTAATTCTGGACCTTTTCTAAAAAAAGTAAGGCATCTTTAAAAATGTTTTTTCGACGAAAAGTTAGATGTTTGTTTTATAAGGAAGGACACCTCAGCTTATGGAGAGTAACAATGAGGACCTTTATAAAAAAATGTTGCGGGCTATTCAACAAGTTTTTGGATACCTAAAATGATGCGGGGCCCGGGTCTTTAAGTTCTCACTGGTCCACATATGTCAACGCTAGTGGTCACGATTCACGATATATATCGCTCAACATCGCGGAATTAGAAACGCAACTTACAAATAAAAAGTAGGCTAAGCATGAAAAGTGAAATTTTGACGTAACTGTATCAGTCTACCAACATTGTGTAAATTTGGACTATCATTTAATTTTAGACTGCTGCCGTAAAACAAATTTATCAACAACAATTTGAGTTGGAAAAAACGAAAAAGTTCATAACTTTTATTATTCACTTATTACAGTAAAATGAAGAACATAGTATTGCAGCATAGGAATTGAAATACAGCCTTGCGCCGGCTCTGATCATGGCTGACATCAAAAATTTGAAAATCGTAAATGCTGTGGTCTGGTCGATTGAAATGAGATGCTACGTTTTAAATTCAATTATGTGCTGAGTAGGCTAAGTGTTCGGTTATTCTGATTTTTAACTGACGACCAGTTTCACTTTCATATTGTTGAGGCTAGGCTGGGCTAACCCTAGAAATCATGGGTAGTGATGGGTGGCTTTGGCAATTCTGAAATCGTTCCAGATTAAATTTAACCAGGTGCTGTACTATATGGCGACGCTGGTGATACAGATATATCGAGTGTTGCTCTGGCTCGATAGGGCGCCTGTTCGACACTGTTCAAGAGCACGCGGTTGTTTCTTTGGCAAGACAATCTTAAAGGCATGCCGTCGATTGCGGAGTGGTTCCCCTTTAACTATAGCCCTTGATTACTCTCATGATTATAAACAAGACGCTGCTCTTAAGAGAAATCCCTACGGTCCTTCAAAGGGCTTTTGGGATTTCACTCCAGTTTCCCGTTTAACTTCCCATCTTTAGCGTTGATTTATATTATGTCAACCATCAAAGCATTTTAGTGATTGAAATAGCTTAGCTTGACAGTAACAGTAATAACCTACAGTCAGGGGCATAGTCAGGGGGAAATTGCTCTCCCCCTCTGAAATGTTTTGAATAAGTATTTTACCTTCTGTTACAGCATGCTTTGACAGAGTTTTACTATTGATTTAAGCTGAAAGTACTTTCAGAATGAGCAATTTTAAAGTACTTTTTCCAAAATTTTTTGGGGTAGACCCCTCCTCTGGGTACTTCGGTTTCTCCAATTCGTTGCCGGCTCATTGACATGTGCAATAACGCGTTTTTGCTTCTCTCCCCAAATTCTTTTGCTGTCTATGTTCCTGCCTACATTACGCAAGAGCTTATAGTATTTTGGAACTACGGTCTTTTTCCAGAATCAGACTGCTGCTGGGCGACAGTTGCTATATTACATAATATGCATTATGCAACATTTTCTGAATTTCAAGTAGCCCATTGAAAAGTTGACAATATTTTTTTAATGTCAATACTCTAAAATTTGTACTGGTGGAAAACTGGCAAGTGGAGCAGTGTTTTTCGGTGATAGTGTTGGCTGTGGCATTGACAGGATGTTTCAATCAGGAAAACCTTGAGGTGTCTGGCAAAGTAAGAACATCGTCGATACGAGATGTTTGAAAATGAGATTGAATTTTACCATAGATTACTTACTTTTACTTTTATTTACTTATATTTTACCAAATTGAACTTGGTTTCGGGTGAGCTAAGAATGGCGTGGTTGATTGGTTACAAATGAGATGAAGTAATCACTGTGAAGAGTTGTCCTTAATGTAAAGTAACAAGGCTTTCAGTCGATGGCTTTGGCTGCGCTGACAGACAACAGAAGTTACATGCGATTTAGCTATTCATTTGTTGCAAACATGAAGCAGGTTCTCAGCCAAACAATCAGCCATTTTTTGCATTGATTTAACGTCTGCAAACGTCCAATCAATAAAAAGTGGCTAATTTGCTGGCTCGGTTAGTTCTTTCTCATGGTGTATTATTCTTTTCAACAAAACAATGATCAACTATATTTTAGAAAAAGTTTAATACGTTGGTAATCAATATCTTTTAACAACATTACAGTATACGAACAACGTTGAGTGATCAGTTTTCCTGTAATTGACAACTTAGCAATGTTTCCTTTTTATATTGTTCTAACGTCGCCAAACGTTAAAACGATGCAGAACAGACAGCTTTGTAGGCTATGCCTAAAGCTGAAGTCGACTGCAGAATCACAAGTACCATGATTGCCCAGTCAGCAAAGTTGTCATGTTTGCATTATTCAACGTTCCCTGACGACAAAACCACGCAGAAACGATTGCATGTGTGGTTGGGAAATGGTGATAAACTACAGAGCAAGTGGCTGCACAACATTATTCGATTTATCACGAAACCAGTGAAACAAAGTTACATTGTTCAGCAATGTCGTTTCTACGAATTTATTGTTATCGTTTGTTCTATCTTTTCCATCCCAATCCTTGTCAGGATGCCAAGTTCTTCCAACAGAATAGTTTTTGCTGAAAAGTGAAAATGGAATGAGGCTGCTCACCAGGCATTCAAATAACATGATGCTTTCTACTGGTGCAAATTAAACTGAACTATCACAAGACAAGATGTATAAAGTTGCAATCTGCTTTTATTCTGACGTTTCGACTGACTTCTTCAGGGGGCTTAAGTTTTTGTAACTGTCATGCAAGTTCTAGCACTTTTACGCAGTCAATGTTTTATTTGAAAACCTTTTTTTAAGATTAAGCAAAAACTGACAAAAAAACACCATCAAAACGAGGTAAATTTTGGAGGATAGTTTGAAATTAGGGGAAAACTTGTTAAGGACAGGGATTTGGAGCAGTCTGAAAGTAGGGGAAAGATACCGGTAGTTTGAAATTATGGGGAAGTTTGTTACGGACAGGGCTTTGGAGCAAGTTATAAAAACGCTATCTGGAACCAATAAAGTTGATTACAACCAAACAAACAGCTATTTATCGTTTACTGGCCTAGTAACAGTAAATTTTTTTTGTAGACCAGTATAATCTATCAGAGGCTTTGTCAGTTCGAGGATAAAGATCCTAAAGCAACCAAGCGATTTTGGAAAAAATTGGCGAAGACTGGCAACACTGTTTATGAAGCTCTGCTCTTTTTTGATTCTCCAATCTGCGTTCATGTACGACCTGATTGCCTGACGTAGCTTGCAGTCCGTTAAAAATCAATGGTAGAAGAGATTGTTGTGGCAGGTTTTATGAAGATTATACGAACAAGATAGATAAGCAAATAACAAAAGTAGGAAGGAAAGAGCTCCATTACTAGGACAACTAGCCTGTAAGGCTATATCGTACTCTGGCAATCGACCCAAGATCAAGGTTTGAACGTTAAACGTGTATTTGTAAGAAAAACTTTATTTTTTACAATTCTGTTCTGTAAGTTTTGTGTTGCACAAGTCTTGCACCTTTTTCCCCTTAGCCGTACCGTTTCTTTGCAAGTGCTTGCTAAATGATGTAAATACTTGTCTTATGTGCCATTCTACCAAACGTAATATCTACGTATTGAAACCACTACTGCAAAGTAAGACAATGAAAAATTTTTTTTTTCCAGGCTGGTTGCTTGTAATCCATTGGCCTACGGAATTTATGTTGGAAAAAGGCAAAACCAAAGTTGAATAAGGTACTAATTTGTGAAATGGCATTGTGCTGGACTGGCACTCACAGAGCATGGCTGAAAACAAGACTGCGAAAGTTGCTTTTGCTTATTTCATGCATTTTTTTATTGTTTCTGATCATGATGTCAAATAATCTGAACAGGTACGTACAGTATTTCCAGTGAATGAATAATAGATATCGCTTAGACGCTTAAAGGGCGGGGAAACCCAAATTAACTTTGCGAGTTTTTTGTTTCAGCGTGATGTCATTGTGTACAACATGCGTTTTAGCAATAAAAAAATCCAAATTTTGTTGCCCTCGTCTCGCTAAGGCCGCTTTTGTTTGATACCCGTTTGCGAGGTCTCGTTGCGCATCAAGATGTGATTCTGTTCGCTGTGACGTCACAAGGTACATATAGTTGTGGCCAAAACTTTAAGACCAGACTTGATTTATGACGATTTTTGCATTACTTCAAAATACTGCATCAGATATAAGATGATGCATAAAGATGATGCAACTGAAACAATATATGATGCAGTATTTTGAAGTAATGCAAAAATCGTCATAAATCAAGTCTGGTCTTAAAGTTTTGGCCACAACTATATGTACCTTGTGACGTCACAGCGAACAGAATCACAGCTTGATGCGCGCGAGACCTCGCAAACGGGTATCAAACAAAAGCGGCCTTAGCGAGACGAGGGAAACAAAATTTGGATTTTTTTTTGCTAAAACGCATGTTGTACACAATGACATCACGCTGAAACAAAAAACTCGCAAAAAGTGAATTTGGGTTTCCCCGCCCTTTAAGACTTTAAAGCTAGCCTACAGTATTGTAGACCAGGCCGTGAGATAATTGCTATGCAGTATATTTTACATTACAAGCTGTGTTAGGCGGTTAGGGAACAGTGATCAATTTTTTTGCTTTGTTTCTTCGATTTCAACTAAATACAGACTTGCACAACACAAGTAATTGTAGTTGTAATGGAAAAAAAACGCCTAAGCTTTGTTGTACTGTATTGTTTCTGCACAATACGCATATGACCGCAAGCGTAGTAGGCCTATTTGAGTGTCTGGTGACTGACTCTGCCTTTTGTCTGATCTGTTGTAAAGATGCTACGTTTAGTGCTGCCACATTCTCAGAAACTTTTTTGCCTAATCTGGCAAATACATAGTCAAGTTTTGTGAATAAAAAATAGTTCAAAATCATGTGATTATTAGTTATTACCAGGGCTGTGGAGTCTAGAGGATTTTGGCGTGTCTGGAGTCCGAGTCGTTGAAAAAAGACCGACTCCGACTTAATACAAAACGATGAACAATAATATTTTTGTTTCCAACATTTTTTCAAAATGTTGGTTCTCGTTCTCGGTATTGCGCTTTAGACCTTTCCCAGAAAATAGAAGTGTTTGTTTTTGTGAAAGTCGCCGTTTCAATTTCGATCACAACTTCAGAAAGGACAAAAATTAAAAAAACATCTGGCAACCCTCAAGAATGTGGCAACATGGAAGTTGAATCCTCTTTCGAAAGTACTGTTAAGCTATAACGAGTTGTAATATGTTGGTCTACTTATTTGTGATAATTTACTGTTATGGCACTTCCACAACTGTAGCTTACCACACTGGTACTATTTAAAATGCAACCATCTACTGTATATTTCAGAAACTTACCAACTGAAGCATGCAAGAGAAAGTCTATGTTTCACAACAATGGAGGTAAAAGTTTTGTACGTAATCTTCTGTAATAGATTGGAGGTATGTGTGTGTAATGCATTTTTTTCAAAGAAAGCCTCATGACAAGCTTAACCGTAGTAGTTCCACGGACCTGTAGATTAGTAGGCTAATTCCCAAACCTTTTCACCTCACTTCAGGCCAGTTTTCTGAAAGCCCACAACGAAAATTTTTGGATAATTCGCATTGAAAAAAGATTTAAGAAAATACCAAAATATTGACCCTAAGTCACACAATGAAAACTAGCGTGCCGTACTTACTTCATGTGAGAAGATAATCGAAGCTTCACAAGAAGCTCACATGTTATTTAACGTGGAAAGTAAACGTCCACACGTCATTGGCCGATCTTTAAAATATTTTGTGTTTTTTATATTTTTTCTTGCCTTCAATCGCACTGCAGTATATAACCTTGTGAAATTTTTTTTCTAAGGATGCGCATTGTCATGGTGCGCGAAACGTCAGTGAATTAATAAACCATCCTGTTTATTGTTGCTTTTACTTGCAATCTCATCAGATGAACGTTGCAACTAGTGCTACAAACGATGTTAATGTAGTATACAGAATATCAGCAATGGGGCTGTTATTACGGATTGTTTCGCAGGAAACATCCAGAGAGAGGCACCGTAGGATAGCCTATGCTGTTTCCAGGTGACGTTGTGCTGTTTGCAAAGAGGAAGCGGAACAGAGCGTGGAGAGCTGCGATGGAGTACAGAGGGATGAAAATAAGCAGGCAAAAGACAGAATATCTCAAACTCCTGATGTCAACAGAAGATGAAAATGAAGCTGAAACAGAAATACAATTGCAAGGAGAAATAGTGAAACAAGAGAGAGAGTTAAAATATCATGGTTTAACAGTCCATGAGAGCGGAACAAGCAACAGAGAGGTGACAAGGAGATGTCAGGCAGGATCGGAGCATGGAAGAAAATGATAGGACTCATGTGTGACAGAAAGGTGCCAGAAAAGCTGAAGGCTAAACTACATAAAACTATTGTAAAACCAGCAATGTTGTATGAGACACAGGAAGGAAAAATGCTAGTGGCTAAGCAATGAAAATGCTGTGATGGTCTCTGGAGTTGACAAAGCTGGACTGAGGGGTGAAATGATCAGAAAACGAATGTAAGTCGGAAAACTTAAAGATAAGCTGAGAGAGACACGCTTTAAATGGTGGAGTCACGTGGTAAGAAGAGACGAAGATTATGTCGTAAGAAGAATGAGACAATTGGGACATCTGATTCTAAAGTGGCCCAAGTTAATTTGGGCCACTTATGAGGTTTTGATGGAATCTTGCACAAAACGATATAAGGTTGTTGCTGACAAAATTTGGAGTCTTTAGACCAAAAAAATTTTTTTTTATTAAGTGTCCAAAAGTAAACCAAGTTAACTTGGTCTCTTGGATAAAAAAAAATGTTATTGCAAGAAAGGCCCAAGCTCACTTGGGCCATTCTTGCATTTACGATACTGCAATTTTCACCAAATCAATAGAACCAAGTTATAGCTTGTAATGATAAATTGATTGGTTGGTAATACTGTACTGCGTATTTTTTTAGTCTCTACTCCTTTGTTAACGAATAAGCTAACATTAAACTTAAACAATGCTGAAGAATAGTTTCATTGTTACCTAGAATTGTCTTTTAATTTGCTTTTGCAGCTGTAGCCTGCTTTATAGTAGGGTCATTTTCAGAGGATCCTTGGCCGTGTTTAGCATACCAAAGTTTCTCAGTGGATTTAACAAGGGCAACTGATACTAAAAAAATAAGCTCCCATATACCTCACAAAAATGGCGGGAAAGTTGTTATTTTAGACGTTTTTCAAAATGGCTGCCACCGCCATCTTTGAAAACTAATAAAGTTCTATTTCTTGACGTGGATGGCCAAAAATGACAATTTAGGTGTCAATTCCCACTAATTTTGGTGTCAGAAACACAATGGGATGACATATTTCATGATTCAGAGTCCCCTTAACCTCAAAATCCAAGATGGCAGACGTATGTGGTCGCCTACTGTATTAGATTCACTATCACTGCAGGACAAATATGATGCACAGCTGTCAGAATCACTTCTGCTGTCATCATCACTGTTCCCTATATATAGATGACTTGGAGTTGTTGGAAGTTCCAGGGATCGTGGAAGTGCAGGTTGGGTATAGCGTACTGGGAGGCATATGCCATTTGCAAGGTGCAATCCATGGCCAATTGGTGACGGATGATTCTGAAGCTGGAAGTTCTTCTGCCGATATGTGAGGTAATTGGTGCGCTATAAGTGTGGTCGTAGACTGTCAGAGTCAGGTAAGCCTACCAGTCTGATGACCGTCTTTTTCTTGAGTACTGACCACTTTGCTGCTCTCACCTCTCACCGACATCAGCTACGATTTGCGTTTCAAGCACAAGAGTCCTGATATTTGCCGAGCCTTGCAAACATGCCACTCTCCATGAATTGTGCTTGGATATGGGAAAGACTTTCCAGGACTGCAATGAAATCTGGAAGACATATTTGCCGATCTGTGCAAACATGCCACTCTCCATGAATTGTGCTTGGATATGGGGAAGACTTTCCAGGACTGCAATGAAATCTGGAAGATGACGTCCATATCTATCATCATAGATACGCATCCAAGAAAGCATCAACTTCAGTGAGGACTTGAACTCCATCCAGTTTCTTGTCCTTATAGCATGGATGTTTTGAGAAAGTATCTCTACCATCTCCAAGAATGAAATCCAGAAATCTGCTTGTGGAGCACCATCTAAGTTCTCGAATAGAGAGTCAACAAGCACCTTGAGATAGGCATTTGCATCATTAAGTTCTTGTTGGTCTACTGAACAGCGTTACTTACTGAGAGATTCCTGGATCTTTTCAGACAGAGTGGAACCTTCCAAAGGTTTGTCTAGTGCATGGTGGACTAAAGCTTCGTAGAAGAGTCGAAGGCAACGCACACTGCGTTTGAAGTGTTTTCCACGCAGAGCTGGATCTATGGATCCATTTGCAATGACACCTGCAGCCACCAGTACATCTGAAATGCTTGAGCCTTTGAACCTCTTGTAGACCGCATTGATGAAAGGCATCTGAATATGAAAGGGTCCCATGCATGGCAATATGTCAGCAGTCATGTCTGGATTCTCACTTTTCAATTCTAGCAGTAATGCGTAGACAGGATGATCACCGACAATAACTGCAAATGGCATCTTCTTGTCATCACTTGCCTTTGCAAGCTTGCGCAGGACTTCATACAGAATGATCTTTCTTGGTGGATCAGGATAAGTCATGTGATAAATTGCTTGACTTTTCCGGGTTTCTGGTGATAGCTTGGCCTGGAAGCCAGAAAAGGCTGGTATGGTCTGGTCTTCTGGCTTTGGTCTTGTTGGGTCTGCCTTAGCTCGGGCATGGCCACCTGGAGATGCGGCCTGATTTGTCACATTTTGCAGATTTTGATTACAGCTACTGCCAGTGCTTGGCTGATATTTTTTGAGATGTTTTTACTTTTTGCGGTTTTCTAATGACATAAAACTTTTTTGTTGCCTTGGGGAAGCAGTAGCAAATGAGAAAAAGTACGTTGAAAAACGCAAAATCAGACTGTTATTGAAAATTAACAGTCTGACTAAAATCTTCGAAATCAAATTTTCTTTGTTTTTCAACATGTGAGGATGTTAAAACCTATTGTGTCATCTGGGGAAAAGAATAAAGAAAGCGTAAAAATCTAATTTTTAGAAAAATTTATTTAAGCGTTTGCCCAAAGTTAGAAAAACCTGGAAATTTCTGCAAAATGTGACAAATCAGGCCGTATCTTTAGGTGGCCATGGCTCGGGCCAATGCATGGATGACACCTCTCATTCTTTGAGGAGCTGTGTCCAGATGTTCATCCGTTACCCTTGGTCTGATGGGTGGTTCACCACGCTTGACTGTTTTGTATGGTTCAACTCTTTGCATCTGGCTCCCAAGTTCTTTGAGACTAGCAGAGAAGTGGGAAGTCAAGGTGGTATTTACAACTGGTCTATCCTCAATTAGGGTAGGTAGATTTAACTCAGGCAGATCTGGCTGAACAAATATGACATTTGTACGATGTGATTGGCCACTTCCAGTCAAATTATCACTTTTGAAATCATCGTTGTCGACTTGACTATACATATTGCGGGTGTTCTTTCAGAAAGTTCAAATGGACACTCAGTTGAATGCTTCAGGTCAGTAACTGACCTGAAATCTCTAAGCATAAGTACATCGTTGTAACTGATTCCCAGGCCATCCTTATGTAATATGTCTACCATTTCTCTGCTCTTTGCCATACCATGTACCAGTACAGCTAGGTTTGTCTTAAATGCAGTACGTCTTCCAGTGATATAGCTGGTCAAAATAGATGCAATTGATCTGACTGGGGGGGTGTCATCGACTTCAGACTTAGTAGGGTGCTTTAACCAAGTGATGAGCTTCAAGAGGAGATCATGTAAGTCTCCATTTTCTAACTCATGTATGTATGGAGGCCAAGGAATAGTTTTTGTTTTGATCGGATCTCTGAGTCTCCCAGCTACATTCTTCACCAGATTATCGTCACTTACACCTAGAGAGGATATTGCAGCCTCAAGATATGAGCCTGCAGCTCTCGTATCATATAGGCTACCAGTTCACTCACATTCTTCTGACCTCTTTCATGAAATGCTATGTCATTTCCGAATTCCTTGATCAGAATTTCCTTCAAGAAACTGGACTTTGCTGTGGAATAGTAACCACAATTTGAAGTAATGCGTTTGTAATCCATTAGTACCCCTTGCAGTGTATGGATTTCATGACTTTCAAAGATAACTTGACGGACATGATGAAAGAAGATTGCTTGAGCCTCTCGAAGATTAACCTGTTGCAGATGCTCTGTACTTTCATCAGACAAAGATTTCTTCAGAGGGTTGCTGACATAATTGCGCCAACATCCACGATGATAACGAATTTCCAATCCAAACGCCATTCGACTGTCAGGGATAGATGCGAGTAGGGTATTCAATCTTTCTCTTATAAGCTCATCTGACAGACAAAATGTATGCAATTGGATTCGGCTTCATGCGTCTTCTGTTGACAGCAGCAAAAGTTTGGATTTCCCAGATTTACTGTTTTTTATGGTCCCTTCATACATCACAAGACGCTAAACCACTAACCACAAGAAGCTTGATGCAAGACGATAAACAATAAAATTTTTGTTTGCATTTTTTTTCAAAATATTGTTTCTTGTTTTCTGTATTAACTTTACCGACAAATAGAAGTGTTTGTTCTTGTTAGTACGTGAAAGTTGCCATTTCGATCGCAATTTAAGTTAAATTAAATGAAAAAAAATCTGGCAACACTGAAGTCGGAATCAGCCAGCAGCTATAAATCGAGTGGGAATCGCATATTTTTTGCACGCTTCTACAGCCTTGGTTTTAAAGTTACGTTTCTTTTATAGCCCGTATTGTTGTTAACCGTTTGTTCTTTCAGTATTTTGTTGTTTGCTGTTTTTTCCTTATTTTAATAAAAAGGTATTAAAAGCTCTGTTTTTCGTGTAACATAAAAACAGGCAAAAAATATTTTTTTTAAACGCAAAATTTTTGACTTGGGCCACTTTTCTGTTATAAGAAAAGCTTTTATTATCTGTACCAAGTTAACTTGGGTCGCTAGTTTTGACTTATCTAATCATAGAAAAGTGGCCCAAGTTAAAACCTACGTAATAAACGAAGATGACGTCATCACTCAGTTAAACCAAGCATCACAAACAGTTTCTTGCTCACTCAAGTTTTCTCACATGCAAGATGAAGATTGCAAACCTTCAGTGACAATTTTTATCACAGCATGAATCTTTAAACTCGATTATCTCAAAACCACTTTTTTTGACTTGGGCCACTTTAGAATCAGACGTCCCAATTGGAAGTTGGTAAAAGAAAGCGAGGAAGGCCGTAAAGAAGATGAAAAGACTGTGCGGCAGAAGATATGGAAATAATGGGAGTGAAGGAAGACGATGCTGTTGACAGAGTGATGTAGAGGACTGTAATTTGCACGGCTACCCCACTTGAAGTGGAAATAAAGCCAGAAAAAGAAGCAGGGGGAAAGGGAGCAATTGCCCCTCCCTTTTTTACTTGTTTGTTGTTAATTTTTATTTATTGTTCTCTTGTTGTTATTGCCTCTTCGTTTTGTACGGTAGTTTATTTTTCTTATTTGCATGAGGGTGACAGCTGACTTCGTTGACCATGTGGTATTTCGCTGTCATCCTAGTACCAACACCACATTTAAGTATTTATTTTGTTTTTGTTTGTTTGTTTGTTTATCTTTATCCTGCATTGCGGGAAAGCGGACTTGAGCGCTATGCATCGGTGTACGCCTTCCGACATACACCTGACCCACGCTGCAGCCGACGGCAATGTTTGTTTCCGGTTGTCTACTCTACTTATGACTTAAATTTGGTACTACCCATTACTCGAAATCGATCACTGGGTAGAGGCAATTATCGTAAAGTTTCTTGCCTAGAGAAACAACAGCAAGTGCGGGTGGCTGGAGTCGAACATGCAGGCTTTCGACTGTGTGTTCGACTCCAGCCACCCGCACTTGCTAGTATCAGTGTATCAGTGTATCGAACTGATGTTTATGTGCTGTAGTACTAAACCAAATAAAAAAGAATCTGAATCTTGAAATATTTTTGTATCTGCAACCGACTAACAGACTTGTAAGCTATTGAAAAGCTATAGAAAAATTTATTAAAAGATGTATTTCGTTACGTACGCCTACACTTCAGATAGAATATGAACATTAGATAAGTATCAAGTATACTGTGTTGTATTTTGTGCTGGTTCGACTCTCGGGGTGTGCGCTTGAGCAACGCACGTTAAGGATTGCTCTCCATTCAGCGGCATCTAATGGATGGAATAGTTCCCCGCCAACAAGACTTCAACAATCGGAAACTTCACTCTGTCAATCTCGGTGACCGGGCCTGCGTCAGTGATTCAAAGCCTCTACAAGTATGCGAAACTGCCAGGATTAAGCTCTGCAAGAAGCTTTTCCAGTCCGAGGATAAAGATTCAATCAATCAATCAATTATTGACAAACCTAAGCCTATCAATCCTTAAACCAACCATTATAGGCCTACTCTATTTAGTTTTACAGCTGCACAGCTATGTAACTTGAATAAAGTCTGCTCCTTTAACTCAGTGGTTGCGAGCCGACAAGATCAAGCGGCGCTTGTTCGACTCTCGGGATGTGCGCTTAAGCAACGCATTACAGGACTGTTCTCCATTTAGCGGAATCTAGTGCATGGAATAATTCCCTGGCAACAACACTTCAACAACCATCGGAAGCTGCATTCTGTCAATCTCGGTAATCGGGCCTGCGTCAGTGATTCAAAGCTTCAACAAGTATTCAAAGCTGCCAGGATAAAGCTCTCAAAGAAGCTTTCCCATTCCGAGGATAAAGATTAAATCTAGCAATCAAGTTATCACCCAAATAGAGTTATCAACCAAAATAAAGTTATCAACCCTCTGACAGAGTTTTACTATTGATTTTGGCTGATATTACTCTCAGAATGCGCAAGGTTAAGCTTTTTTATTTTTTTTTGGAAGAGGCCCCCTCATCCCCCTCTGTGTGTTCGTTATTTATTTATTGTAGCCTAATCCGAAAACGATAGCCTAGGCTTTACCTAATTCCATTCTTGAAAAAAGAGGCTGCACTTCCACCACCTAGCAGGTGCAGATCCTGTTGAACAATGTTCAAGTATTGCTCATGATGAAGCCACCAAAGCGCGCAATAGGCTGAATAAAGCAACAGTGGTTAATCAAGATACCCTAAAGTCTATTCGACAATACGAGAGGAATTGACTCTGCCAAGTTTGATTGCATTGAAATCCCGCTTGTGTTGTGCCAAACACAGGCGTGAAAGTTATTTTGGTATTTGCTTCCAATGTCTTCGCTTTTGCACCAGATTCTTTCATGACTGCGATTTAAATGATTGGGGCTGTTCACTAAGGGTTCAATTTAAAAGCACGTTATTGTAGGTTTTTGCGGTTTACAAATTCTTGAAGGAACTAAGTCGGCAGCAGTGGCCGAGTGGTTAGCGCGTTGGGCTCGCAGTCGAGAGCCTGCATGTTCGACTCCAGCCACCCGCACTTGCTGTTGTTTCTCTAGGCAAGAAACTTTATTATAATTGCCTCTACCCAGCGATCGATTTCGAGTGATGGGTAATACCAAATTTCAGTCATAAGTAGAGTAGACAACCGGAAACTGACATTGCCGTCGGCTGCAGCGTGGGTCAGGTGTATGTCGGAAGGCGTACACCGATGCATAGCGCTCAAGTCCGCTTTCCCGCAATGCAGGATAAAGATAATAAAACAAAAACAGGTGATGATCACCTGTGATATGAATACACTACTACATCATTTTCTAAGTTAGCGCTTTGTGCCACCATCTTTTTCAAACGTAGTCAACACTAGGCCTAATTGAAAACAAAATCTTTATTTATCGCATAAGTATTAATTTCTTGTAGAATTTCGTCAATGCATGCCTCTCATGCTGGTAAAGGAATTGAAAACAACTGATGTTGAAACCGTGATTGGAAAGTACATGGAAGAAACAGAAAACTTAAGAAAAGATGCAGAATTTCTTGTGCGTCCAAATATTGTCACAACTACGTTCTCCAAATGCAAAACTACTACAGGTGTGTTGGCCACGTTTTCAAAGCATAGATAGTAATTTGGCCTTGCCTACATCTTCTTCAAGACTGGAGCGTAATACCTTGGTTCGCACAAAACGCGTTTAACGTAAAAATGGCTGCAATATACTTTATCAATGAGAAAATTGACTTTTTTTAAAAAACTGAAAAATATTTTGCAGCCCATATCTGGAAATATAAGATATCTTTAAAAATAAAGCACATCCGTGCTATTGTAATTTTACACTATCAAACTTAATCTACTTGGCTACGTTACTTCATATTTTTATAAATTCCTACAGAATATATTCTATTATTTAATAGAATTTATTTTTTATTTTTATTAATTTTGACAGTCGCCAAAACGAAGGCTGTTTTTTTTTTCATTGTGTTCGGCTGATATCAGTGTTTTTCAACTTGTTTTGTTATGTTTTGTTAAAGTTTTCTGGTTCTTGTCTTTCAGTTAAACCAGAGGTGTCCAAATTCCGGCCCGCGATACGTTTTTGTACGGCCCTCGAGTGTTGTTTCACAATGTGCGTATTTTTAGCCGTAGACAGGAATCATACCAAATCAACTTGCATTTTGAGAAAAATTAATTAAGATAGTATTTTCTCACAGACAAGAGAAAAACCAGACAAAAAAGTTAGAAACGTTTAGTTATAGTTATTTAGTGCACGGTTTTACGTCCTTTGTTTCTCGTATTGCGAGGATTATTGCGTCACTCATAATTGCGAGAGCTCTTATTGTCGTAAAGAGTATAGTGATGAGTATTGAGTAGGGCCCGCAAAAGTCAATAAAGTCAAAATTTTTTAAGGACCTCGTCTGTCCACAAATCAAAGAATAAAGTTGTTTTCACCACCTAGGGGACTGTTTCTATGAAGTTTATATGTCAAAATAAAGTCAAAATTTGTCAATTTATGGCTTTTGACAAACTTTTTGTGTTTCTTGAGAGTGATTTTTGTCAAAACCTCATAGAAGCATTGTAAATCAGTAACTGCGACACAATTAAACCATATTAACTCATAAAAGCAAGAAATTTGTCACAATGCCCACTTGAATCAGCAGTAATTTTTATCGCAAATTGTCCAATGTTTATTCATTGTTACGTATTTAAATAATTCCTATAAAACACTTCCTCTTCACAAACGTGGTCTTTTCGAAGATCAATTAGGAATAGCTTATTGACATTCTGTAATGCAGGGGTTCTTAACCAGGGGTACGTGTACCCCTTGTGGGTACGAACCACCAAAGCAAGGGGTACGACATACAGTGTGAAATTATACGCTATTTAGGCATATGTGTAAAGAATGCGTAATGACCAAATGAAAGACTATCTTATTGAGATGAAAGCTAGTAGTAAAAGCAAAATGGAGTTTGATTTAATGCAGTTGGATGTCTTCTGGTGTGCGCAACTTAACACATTTTCCCAGTTAGCAAAAAAGCTTTAGAAATCCTTGTGGCTTTTGCGACAACCTATCTATAAACTGGGTTCTCAACTCTTGTAAACATCAAAACTATACCGAATATTCGTTTGGATCCATGAGATGATATGCGTGTGTCCATCTCAAAGAAAGAACCTCGTTTCAGCATGATCATTGACATTGATCAACAAAATAGCGATTCGTGGATTGACTGATGAATATTGTGGAACTTACAAGACTGTTTTTAATGCATATTATAGGCTACATTCAACACGTAAGTTATAAATACACCGAGTTTAAATCCTATTATTACAGTTTTATTTGCTTCCGCTGGCCATTGTAGACAGGGGCAGTGCCGGTTTTTGGGGTGTGCAAACCGTGCGATCGCACAGGGCCCGCAATTTACTCAGAAAATTAGGGATTGTAGATTATACTGTAATGTAGGTCTACTGTTCTTATCAGAAAATGCAATAATTTTTGTCATTTCCAATTGAAAAAATTCAATTTGATTCGCAAGCAAGTACCGGTATTTTTGTTGAACATGCTCTTAGAATGCACCAAATTCAAAGTAATTTTTCAAAAAAATTTGGGGGAGGCCCCCCAGACCCCCCGCTGCTCGGTGTCAAGCCGTCAGGCTTCGTCCACAGGCCGTAAAAGAACCCCCCTCCCCTTTCAAAATACCTAGCTACGCTACTGAATTGGATCATTGTCATTGGGGGCCGCAAAGCATATTCCGTACAGGTCCCGAAATACCCTAAGACCGGCACTGACAAAGGGTACGAGAAAATTTCATGAAAGCTCAAAGGGTACGAGCGCTGAAAAGGTTAAGAAACACTGCTGTAATGCAAAAATGCCTAAGTAAGCTAAATCGTCTTCAGAAAAAGTTTGACAGATTTGTCGAGATTTTCTTGATGAATTTAATGCAACTCCCGGGGGTGATTTGAGCAATTTTTGCGAGTTTACAGTGAAGTGCGATAAAAAGTAGTTTGTTGAAAGCCACATGAATATTTAAGTAAACGCCATCAAGCTGGATTGGAGCGACAACAAGCATTGCAATCAAGACAAACTTTTATTGATCAAGCCCCTTTTATTGAACACGTTTGGGTCTGAAATCAACAAAATATTATGTTTGGGTAACTGGCATCAATTCAAGGAAAAATGTGGCCTCTACAAATAAGCAATTTCGTTAGGTCAAAATAAAGTCAAAATTTGATAAAAATAAAGGCAAAAATTTTTTTTAGGTCAAAATCAAAATAGCCCTAGTGATGAGGGATCTGCGTGCATTCATTCGTTTTCTTGCTGGCGAATTCATCGATCGCTTTTGGGATTTTGCCAGACTTATTGCTATTCGCTTCCTTCTGCTTGAACCCTGATGAGGCTCTGGCTCACCTGCAGGTGGTTGAGCTTCACTGCGACGCTGTGAAGCTCAATTGAATTTGTTCGGCTCATATATTTGTGGGAGCAGACGTTCTCGGTTATGAACCAAGAACCGCTGGAAATCAAAACTGAGCGACTCTCACATACGTGATATTTTATACTTGTCTACCACTAACCTTGAACCAAATCCGACTTGGATATTGAAATCAAGACGTCATTGTCATTCTTCACATCAACACAGCTATCACATGCTGTGATATGTAACTTATACAACACAATGCTTAAACCTGCATGTTGCTTTGTTGTACGAAAATGATATTAAATAACACAATACTAGCCTCTACTACATAATGCACCATTCTTTGAGCAAAACAAGATTATCAGAGATTGTTGGCTCGCCCGGGGAAAGGTTTGGACACCCCTGAGTTAAACTGTCAGGATATAGGCAATATTTATTGCAATTTCTAATATCCAGTAAGAAGTTTGCTGTTGACAACAGCACCTGCGTTTTAATTTTGGTGATGTTAAAAAAACAAAACGTTTTGCAAGTCCACTTCGCTTTCATATTGTAGGCCTATCAACCTTTTAAAGTTGAAAGTCGATGTTTGTAGACTTGTAGCCTACTTGTACAGTACACACGAAAATAGCATCACTTCTCAGCTTTTGAAGGCCTTGTATCCAAAAAAGCGAGCGAAAAAGTTGTAGAAACTGAAAAATTGCATGTTTTATCCGGTTTTATGAGCACGCCACCAACTGCCCTTTCCTGGAATGGCTTGAGGAAATAACTTCAAAATAGTCTACATAAATTTTTTTAGAATGTAGGCTCTTCCACAAAATCAATATAAGATCGATTTGTTTGCAGGTCAATGCGATGCATGAGTTCGGTGGCTTTCACAAAACTTTAAGATTAATGGTGTCTGTGTCTGTAATTTTAGTAAGGTATAGCGTCATGCTGCAAAACACGTGCTCGCTGAATTTAGCTTAAAAGCTTTGATGCATGTGATCTGAGTTGGATAAGCCTACTGCATTGTCATAATGCCCCCCCTAGTCGATTCGGCACCAGCACTCCCACTTGGTTTTAAACCTCAGTGACAGCATTGTGAGATTTAACCATGGTTAAATTAAGACTTAAATGGATTTAGGTCTTGTGAATTCTGTCTTGTTAACGCTTGCTTGATGCGATTGTGTCAGAGGTGGGCACCCGCTACTTTGAAAGTATCGCTACCACTATTTCTCCAGCTACTTTTCTCTTAAACTGACACAGCAGTTTGTGACGGCAAAAATGACCTTGGAAACGACCGACGTCGTTTGTTTACACTGCTATTTGAACGTCCATACAGAAAACACGTTCTAGGTGAAATTTATTGTTACGCATCTATCAAAAACACGAGCATTTCATAATGCGAGTCGCTGAGTCCTACACGCTTTGGCTTCAGCACGCTTTTCCAACAGAGAAAAGTATCTTCACCGCAGCACTCGAAGGAATGGCGGTTTGTATTTAATGAACAGACGTTTTAAATCAGTATTCAGAAAGCTCAAGGACTTGCTTTTGTCTGAAAAAAAGGCCTTCACAATTGACTTTTCTTTCTGTACCAACGGTTCATGCCATGGCACCAACACACCAAAAAAAAATATCCTCAGATTCGTGACTGGTGTTGGTGTCACTCTTGTGGGTATTAACGTTGCTTGATGTTTCCCGCAACAGTCAAATAATTTCTACTTTGATTTTTTCACGCATTTGTGCCATAAAAAATCTCCAAAAACAAGTCATTGTTTTAACTTTAAATTGGAAAGTAGCGGGTAATGAGAGTGCGACTGAAGATCAGAAAAAATTAAAGATGGGTTTGTGTTTCCTGATATGGAAGATGTTGCTTCTATCAGTCGAAAAGACATTGTGGTTGTTCTTTCTGCACCAACACCCGTGGCATCTACAAAACGGCTGTCGGGTGTTTTAAAGTTTTGTGAAAATTTAGAAAAACATGGTATTTAGATGGAGTGAAAACACCAAAAACACTTAAATTTCATGATAAAACCATTTTTCTAGTGCTTATTGCTTTTGTTGTTATGTTGTTTCTATAAGCTCCAGTGCATCAGCTTTTTGCCATGTAGAAGTGACCCGTTGGTCGAATAGCAGTGGCCCGTTGGTCGTATAGGGGTTTGACCAACGGGGCACTTTTTATTGTCATTTAAAAGTTAATTTTCGGCAGTTGGTAATTGGATAATTAAGAAACTTTTTTGGCTGAATATACCAGGGTGTGTGACCTACTGCTATGCCAAAAAAGGAGGGCGCATGACCTTTGTATAGACAGAAAATAAGAAATATGTAAAAAATGACCCGTTGGTGACCCCTAGTGCCTCTCCACTACATTGGAACAAACGTAGCGCCGCTACTCCAAAAAAATTAGCACCGCTACCAAAAACGTAGCGGTGCTACTGCCCACCTCTGCCTACTGTACTAGGTAGTGCAACCGTGCCAAATTTTAAACGTAGGCTATTATCTTATTTTGGTCTCAAGCACGATATAACGTTCTCGTTTTGTCTCTGCTACCATTTTGTAGATCTCTGCTATGTTTGTTGCTATGGGGGTCAGAAATTAAAAAAAAATCTTGAACTGGATTTTCATGTCAGTGTGGTGCGACGCCTCAAACAATCAATCACATTTTTTGCGGACCCAGTTATTCTCTTTCCAGCGGGAAAACTAGGCTTCACCGACTTGATGACTTAACAAAACTTTGGCTTCGACTCGTCGCACTATCTTGCTGAGAAAGTTTCTGCTGTATACGTACAAACAGGGGACATTTACTGGTAGCGAATGTAGTTGGTTACTGTCGGAACCTTGCTTTGTTGTTTGTTTAACATTTTCGTCCTTTTTGTCTAAATTCGCCAATCACTCCTTTCGATTTTTCCTCTTTTGAATCTTAAAATCGACATTGCCTGCTTTGGGATTTTGGAAACCACTGTTCAAGAAAATAACTAGGAAGAAATTAGCGTTTTTATAAATCATTTATTTGTTACAGATGAACTAAAATGGACGTTGATATTTCTTGTAAAAAGTTCTGCGAAAAACCACGAAAGAAGAAATGCCATTCGCTCTACTTGGGGCAGTGTTAAAGTTTTCAATTCTGTTAGATTAGAAACAGTTTTTATTGTTGGAACTACTGAAGATAAAGCTGTGAGTAAAGAAATTGAAAAAGAAACTCGACTTCACGGTGATATTTTACAAATAAATCTGCAGGACCACGCCAAGTGAGTATATAAAAAAAAAATATAATAAATAATGGGCTACTTCTGCAAGGCTTTAGTTCTTTTTTGCTATAGTCTGTGTCACTGTTCAGATTACCTCAGTAAAGTGGTCCGACTGCGATTTATAAGTGTATAATGACTAATGAGGTACGTTTTTAAGCATCGCTATAACAATACAAGTTTTCTTCTGAAGATTTGTAATTGCTAGCTCCGCACCGCTATCATCAGCCTCCAAGATAAACGATGTAGAATTGACAGTCCAGCAATATTGGCTTACAAGTTAAATGCATCTTGAATATCAAACTCGGTGGTTAAGCTTATCCCTTCCCAATCATCGCAGCCTTCTATTACACACTACAGTGCATACCTACTACCTAGCCTTGATATATGATTGGTGTTTTTTATACTACAGTACATCAGTAGGATTCTATCATGGCCACCTAGCGGCGCAGGCCTTGATAATGACTGGACTCACTTAGGCCGATTTAGTTTTCATTGCCAACTTTCTTCTTAAAGTATTGTACTTTATGTCTACGACAGTAGGATAGTTACCAAAAGCTGAAGTGCGATCACTAAATCTCAAATCACCTGAGTATAAGAAGCGTATGTCCGACTCAGATAAGCAATCATAAAAATCTGATAAAAAGAATGAACGCAAGACGCAAAAAATAGGCTGGCCGTTGTAAAAGCCGGAAATAAAACTTGTGATAATTGACACTAACTTTTTGTATTCAGGACAGTACCCGACAAACTATTGGCCGGAATGCAGTGGTCTTCACAAGTGTTGCCCTCGTCATGGATCTATGCGTCAGTTGATGATGACGTAGTTGTGCAAATCGCTAACCTTGTTAACTACTTGGATAAATTGCTGACTCCTGACATTTCTAACGTAGAAAAAATGTACCATTCCTTGAGACCTTGTTATGAAGATTTACCATTGGTCTGTGTCTACCAATATGAAAGCGGGGATGTTCCTGCTAGAAATGTAAAATCAAAATGGTATATTTCGGAACAAGATTTTCCAAACACTTATTGGCCAAAATACTGTCGAGGTGGTCTTTACGTTATGCCAGTGGAAATGGTGAAAAGGATGTTTGAGATATCCAAAACAACTTCCTACCTACATTTGGATGATGTTTGGATAACTGGATTTATGAGAAGAAAGCTTGGCGAACAAGACTGCAATATTTTGGTATTTTTATTGTTTTACAATAGAATTACGTTTCCATTAAGAAAATGCTGTATGTATCAAAATATCATATTTACTATTTAGTCTGTTTAAGTGTCTGCTTTTTACACACATAAAGTACTGTATGTGGGCTAGGCTGCCTACAGCAGGCTAACAAGAAACTGCATTCAATTGGACTTTTTCGAATGGTAAACTTTAGCCTATAATCTGGTTTACCGCCACAAATAAAATTGTAAGTTTTTTATTGCAATAAACATAAAGTTTAAAAGTAGTTTTTAGCGTAACATTTTAGGTTTTACCTTAGCGTGTAACAAATAGTAGAAACAATTTTTGCTTGTTTTTGTAGCCAGCACCATATAGCCAAAGTCCAGATGATGACTTTTGGAAATTGTTCTACTACACTGGCGGATCTAAGGCTTTTGTAAAACATTTATGGGGCAATATGGAGGATCAACCAGTGGATGTTGAGAAGTCAATTAAGCAAGCTTGGACTTCTTGGAAGGAAAACATTTTTACTCATGACGTCTGTGTTGAAACGTAGCAGAATGTTTTGGATCAAGCATTGAGTTGCACTCTTCTCTTTACAAAAATTTGTTTATATTAACATGTCCAATTTAGGGTGGGTCGATTTTCACATAAAATTGTCGGATTGTCGCATAAATCGGTATTTGGGTGAGGCTTGCCATACTAAATAAAGTGTTAAAATTTCAATGTGATGGTGTGCTCCTAACCACTTACCCCAGGTGGTATGGAAAAATACAATTTTCTACTTCACGGTAAATTATATTCAATTGTTAGGCTACAGTGAAAACGAAACACAATTGAAATGTAATGAGTTAAAGCCACACCTGGATGTTAAACTAAACAACACAGTCTTTCTTTGATTCAATCATAGGCCGCTGCTTCCTTGCATCTAAGATAGAATAAATCATAGAGTTCCTTTCCGACTTGAGGCTGACCTCAGCGACTACACGAATCATTCTTTCAACGGCTTGAGTCTGTGGTGTGTATGACGACTATGCTGGGACTGACTTTATTGCATCCCAAAGTTCATCCTCATTCTTAGTTCTTAGATGATAATAATGGTGGCTCAGTAACGTCAATCTGTGTCCAGTCTATCATATCAATATAATCCATTGATTTAGTTGATCAGCAGGGCGATGAAATCTTCATACTATTGTAGATGAAAGCTTTCGTGCTTTCAGAATTCGCCTAACAGCTACTTCACGAATGGGAGGTGTATTGTCATGAAGCATGGCATGTATAATTGCAAGTTTTCGGGGTGAGTTGCATAACAATTTTGCTTGATCGATTTGTCGATGACAGACTGCACTTCTACTGGCTCAAGTCCACGACTGAGTTGTATCATAAGGAAAAGTAGCCTACAGCTGGAGCATCGCTGATATCTGTGGCCATCTTAGTGCAATCCATACAGGCCCATATACATACAGTGTCAATGAATGTGCCAATGTCTTAACAGCTTCTGATGGATGGGTTTGACTAACATAATAGCGGCACATTCGATTTGCTCCTGTGAATGATTGTATTTCCCAGGATCTTTTTGTAAGAGTGTTTCAGAGCATTCCCCAGAACTGATTGCATTGCAGATTTCCAAAAGGTACATCTGGTCTGTGCTTAGAGCTTTGAATTGTCCAATGTTGGCAAATGGGAAGTTTCAATTTTATCAAACAATGCGATCTCCAAGGCTATAAGGTTTGACCACAGAATATCGCCAATTTCACCAATGAATGTTTCTGGACCAGATGTCTTTTTAAATAATATAAATAGATGCCGCAATGGTAACTAATTGATGGGCAGCATAAGCCAACATATACTCCGCTGAACTTTATAATGGATATGATCTTCTATTCTAGCAATTCCTCCATTATGATTGCCAGTGATCACTGCTGTCCCGTCACAACCTGTTATTCGAATTCCATCCATGTTCATATTTTCGTCGATCATACATTTCAAAATGTCAACTGAACGACCACTTGGTGTTTTGACATGAGAGATGTTAATGTCACCAGGTTGTGTCAGTAAAACGTAATGGTAGCCTATTCTTTTATTTTTCTCCTGTGGTGGTAGTCATCAAAGACATATGATTCACCCTTTCTCCCATCGAAATAGAGCGATATCAAATTATTGACGACATGTTGGGTTGGTTTTAATCCAGTACGCCTCTTGACTCGGCTATGTTTCACTTTCCGTGGGTCAATAATGACGTATGTGGAGAAGTCTTGTCCTAACACATCTTGCAAAGTAGCTGTAGCAATAGCAGCAACTGTTTCGTCAGAAACCATCTTTTGATGGACTTTCCTTGCAACACAAGGGATTGGGATGGTATTGTAGGCACTACTTGCTGAGACACTCTCCATGAAACTCGGATGAATAAGATAAAAATCAGTTTCACAAAGTTTTTTGTGGCGTGTTAAACCGCACAACTATTAGAAGTTCTCTCACTGCGCAGGATTGCCAGATTGGGCGAAAAAATGAGATAAAACGACAAAAATTTCCGCAACTTTTCTCCCAATCTGGCAACCCCGTTAAAGAAACAGAGGGTCATTGGGGTAATGGGTTGCTGTGCACAAAACGATTTTAAACTTTGAGGAAATGTTTAGAAGGTAAAGCCGCACCTATGTTCAAATTTATATGAGAAATTGACCCACCCTATGTCCATTATTATTAAAGCAGGCCAGAGATAGGCTATTACTTAAATATCCGTTGAGCAGGCCTATGCCAACTCGTGAACCATTCGACGATACCTTTAATAAATTTACACTGTCAAATTTGTATTTCATGATTAGGCTAACATATCTGAAAATAGGTGCCAGGAAGGGTGGCAGGCTAAAACGTTAATTTAGGGCGAAATTATTGGAGCCAAGAAGCAAAACGATTTTCAGAGAAGCGAAGTTAAAACTGCTCTAAGTTAAAGTCAAACGTGGGACATTTACAAATAGGCCTAACATTAGTGAGTTGAATGTGAAGAAGAAGCGTTCTTCCCGGCCGTCAGCACAAGGCTGAACACTCACTAGTACAGCGAGCAGCAGTTGCGATTCGCTAAGGGAACGTTCAAATATTACGTAACGCCTTCGAGGGGGAGGGGGGGGGTTTATGCAAAGCGTTACGTTAGCGTCACATCGGGGGGGGGGAGGGAGTTCAAGCAAAACGTTACGTAACGCTTTCGAGTACGGAATGGTAGTTTTTTATGCTAAATTCGTAGTGAAAAAGCGTTACATGGGGAAGGGGGGGATTGAAAAAAGCGTTATGTTGGCGTTACATGGGGGAGGGGGGGGTCAAATATTCGGAAAAAAAGCGTTACGTAATATTTGAACGTTCCCTAAACCATAACGGTGTAGATTTCACGCTAGCCATTCAGACCTCCAATAAACGATAAGTTTCTGGGCAGCCGATTTGTAGCAAGAATTGACAGCGATAAACACGTGTTTCGCCCATAAGGCTGGGCTCATCAGTATCGCACCGTATTCTTGTCGTGGCACAGCCACTTGCGCACGGTCGATTACCCAAGTGGCAAGAATACGGTGCGATACTGATGAGCCTCATGGGCGAAACACGTGTCTATCACTGTCAATTCTTGCTACAAATCGGCTGGCCAGAAACTTATCATTAGTGAGTTGAATGTAAATATCTCCCAACTTCAATTGGCTCAGTTTTTCGTACGAAGAATATAAAAAGGATGTATCATCAACAAAAACGCAATCAAACGCTTATAACTTTTTACGGTAAGCCGTGTGCAATATGAAGGCATAACCTCAGCTTTCAGAGAGCTATTTGTCAATCACGATGGTTTGCGTTAAAGCACAGATTCTAGTGAGGCAGTAAGCTATCCACCTTTTCGCTCATTCCTCTCAGTCTTTGGTTGGTTTGATTTCACACGCATTCAGGTTATTCTGTGGAAGAAAGTATTTTTTTAAATTCAGACTGTCATTTAAATAAACCGCTCCAGCTTCTGGCTATAGCCTAGCAAGCCCATGGTGGAGTAAATAAAAAGCCAAAACACGAAGGTTTGGGATTTTTTAAAACTCATTCCTCAAGTAGGCCTATGCCTAACCTATTCTGTTGTAAAAAGACGACAGTCGCTCTAGATATACTATTTATATATTATTTATAACAATGCAATCTTGGTAGCAACCTACCACACCCTTCAGTGCGGTACATCAAGATAATCTAAACAAACGCAATGGAAGTGCTTGTTACAGCACGAATGTAAGCAGGACAAATGTTCTCACGACAAGATTTACTCATTATTGAACTCATATTAATGGTGGTTGTTTTTACCTGGGCGCTGATGATACTACTTTGTGACAGCTAATATTGGAGATTTGAGATTTACACTTAAAATGTGAGCATAAGGTCCACTGTATAAAGGCCCCGTATTGGATTCACTTGGCCTATCCCATTATTTCAGGAAAATTAGTGTAAAGACAAGAGTTAGCAACTACTATAGCCCTAACCTAGTCATTGGACACTGAAGCGTACCAATGACCGCCAACGCATTGGCGAGTTTGGTATAGGCCCTTAGGGGCACACAAGCCAATGAATTATTTCTTAGATAACATATTTTCAACACATAGCCTACATGGGAGAAACTTAAAAAGAGCTAAAAGCCTACTTGGCGGCTACAGGAAGTAGAAACCACTTCAAAATTGTACTTTGTATAAAGCTTATGCAGCATAATACCATGGATTCAGAAGAATGGAATTTTCAACTAAACTACGTTAACTGCCAAAAAAGAGAGTTAAGAAAAAGTGTTGCCAGTTGTTTTTCAAATTTTATGCAGAAACACTACTTTAAAATGATGGAAATTTGAGCTTAAACCAAATTAGTCGAAAACAATTTGCAATCAACACATCTTGTAATGATATTCGTAATATTTTTTACTATAAAAGGAATCTACATGTTTGAAAAAGATTTCACTATGCCTTGGATACCGGTTGGATGCTAAAAAATTCGGAAAATTAAAACTACACCCAAAAAATATAAAGCATCATGTGTCAAGTGATAAATCTTGTAATTTCTTACTGGTTATAAGTTCTGTGCGTAAATTAAATTTGTTAAATAAAATAAAACATTATTAGGCTTTGATGAGTTTGTTTGTACCCCGAAGATTTAGTGATTATGGGAGACCATTGGAAAGAGGTAGAAGAAAAGTATGTAAAATGGAAAAATGCATTGGAAAACAAAGGTTTAAAGGTGAGTGTGAACAAAACAAAAGCAATGAGAACAAGAATAAAATCTTCAAACGAGGTATTGCGAGTCAGTGTTACGGACCCATGCGCAATATGTGGCATGAGAGTAATGACTAATGAGCAATTCTATTCAGTGCAAGTACTGGGTGCTCAGAGATGATCAGGCATTCACGGAAGATCGATGAGTGGCATGCGGTGTGAATGCTAAAAATGTAAAGGTTTTGTAGCTCATGAAACATACGAAAAAAATGTGAAATTGGGATGTGAATGTGATGAGATAAAAGTGGTTACAGAGTTTTGCTATATACTAAGAAAAAATAATTGCACCAGCAGAACAGTGACAGAAAAAATATACGTGCTGGTTGGAAAAAGTTTAAAGAATTGTCCGGCATGTGAAAGAAGTGCGAAAAGAATACAAGGCGTGTGAAAGAAGCGTGATTTGTTATGGAGGTGAAAGGTGGGCGATGAAGAAGCTTGATATCAAGCGAATGCAAACAATAGAAATGAGAATAGTTCAAATGATCTGCAAAGTTAGAAATGATGTATTGAGAGACGATGGATGTTGAAGATATTAAGGAGTACTTGCGTGAACATCGCCTGAGATGGTTTGGACGTATTAAACGAATGGATGAGAATAATTGGACAAAGCGAATTTGGAATAAGCTAGTGACGGGAAAAATGAGTAAAGAAAGACCTAAGAAAACATGGGAGGATACTGAAAAGGATGACCTGACAAAAAGGAATTTAAAAATTGAAAATGACAACAACAGAAAAAAATGGGCAAGGCTTGTGTTACCACTAGGCTACTGTCAAATAACGCTTAACCGGAAAAGTTTGAATAACATCTGGCAACACTAAAATTTAAAGCACTCTCTTTTTGGGAGATAGCTAGACATTCCATACTTTCCCTGCATAATGCATACCATTTAAAAAAGGATATATAGTTTACCCGGTGACGGGAGAAATAGTAGCCGACAAATACAGTATATGGGAATTATAGTAAAAATGATCAGATTATTTGGACAACTTTAAAATGATATCACAACGTTTGACGTTGCTTTGAGAACAAAAATCATAAAACCAAAAAAAAGTAACGTTTTCTGGTTTCATTGAGCCCGAAGAAAGAACTTGAGGCAATGAATGATTAGAATTTAAAAAAAAATCACGTAACAAAAAACATAATACGATAGGTGATTACGAAAAATATAATACAATCTAACGAATGTACATTGTACAGTAAGTACTAAGTAGTGTAGAACACTTGAGAATAGTACAAGATGGAAGTTGACTCTCTACCACAGGTGGACTATGTCAGGTAAGGTAGCATAATATACAACGACAAATAAGTGCACACAAACTTTTGAAAGTGATCATCACGATAACTGCACAACTTTGAGGATGCGACTCAATAAAATTGCCAACAGGCCACAGGCCTAAACGCACAAGTAAAGCAGTGTCATCGTGACTAGAATGTTTCGTAAGTCATAAAGTTTACTGTTTCTTAAAAAAAAGGAAACAGTATACCACTGGCTGTGGTCACAACCTTTTCGTAGCATCATTTTTTTTTTAATAAAAATTAACAGAACAAAGTCAAATCAATTCCAACAGTTTGCACAGACTTAATCATACCAACCTCAGAAGAAATCGAAAGAGTAAAAAAATGCTGACCATGCAATAACTACGGCAATAACATGCAGTACCACAAATCTGTAACACTAGTATGTGTAGAGCGGTAGGCCCTACAACTGCTGGAAGTAGGCTAACTGTTTAAAACTCAAAACCAAACAACTCATTGTCACTGATGTGAAGATCTTCTGGACGGACAATATCTTGAGTAAGCATTTCAGTTAGGTAATCTTTCAAATTAAGTGGTTTCATAGCAAGCTTGAAAGGAACTTTGCTCCATTGCTTCACAATATCACGAAAATCTTTGCCGTCCGTGATAATGAAGTTGGCTATCTTGAGAACGTATATGGCGGCTTTCTTGTAGAGCATGCGGGTTCCCCAAGGCTTCCTGTAGAAACAAAAGATGGTTGCTGATGTTCTACAATCGTGATCAGCGATTGCACAGTTTCGATTTTGTGCCATCACTGTTGGCCACATCTGCGAGACAATAACGCACGATCGACACAATGTCCTCATTTTCACCAAAGCATAATTTCATTGATCTTGAAAAGAAATAGCGTGATTACTGATTAGTCTTATTTGTTAAGTCGCTAACAATCTCAGTTCTGCAAAGAGCAGTAATGGGGACCGCATCGCTTGAGAAGCTGGTTGCATTAGCAAAAGGACCAAAGGTAAAAAAATTAGAAATCGCAGAGTCGTCAAAAGCAATACAACTATTACAGTGCAGTGGTCCAGGTGTAACGGACTGGAAGTTTCCAGGGTTGCCAAATAGCCTTTTATTAATTAACAGATGTACTTTTAGCTTAAGAAAACATCAAAAGAAAAATAATAACTATTCTGCAACCAACAATAAAAATTTTTGCATTGCACAGAAAATGTTTGAACTTTTAAACATAATTTTATAATCCTCTGTTTGATTACTTATTATTATTCATGAAAGCGTTGAGGAACTCTGCTACTGCAGGCAGTAGCCTGCTAAACTTGAAAGCGTCTCTCATACTATTAAAATATTATCAACCCTCGACAACTTACTCGCATTCGGTATTCTTGCAATATATCTTCCCCGTCAAGTACTCGTCAGGCTTGATTTCCTCATAACTTCTGTAACTGCGAATAAGGGCGCGATGCTTGAAATCTGGATCCACCACAACGTGATGCTGAAAATAACAGGTTTTAAAAAAGATGATATATATGAACCTAACAATCGGTTAGAGAGCGTTGGAACTTGGAAGTAAAAAAATGAAGTTTTCATGTCACTATTCATACACCATAGAAGGAAATGGGATGACTAGCTCCTTTCTTAACGTTTAGAGTGTTGGTCGTCATTCTTTAAAAAATTTGGCCTTCTTAGTTGATTGCACTCAAGATGTACTCAAATATTAGTATTGTAAAATAACTGAACCTTATTTACAACACTACGCATCCTGCACCTTTAATAGAGAGTTCACTTTGTTGTACCACAAACATATAAACTAAGTAACAAAACCGGATTTAAAACTATTTGATTCAGACACACGAACACAAGGCATTTGATGAGGGCAAAGTGCTTCGCAAAAAATGCCCAGTCTATTTCTTTGCTGATTTGTTTGCTAAGCTAAATAAAATATCCATAAATCCAGTTATGTTGCTTAGTTCCATTTATCTGTGATGCAACGTCTCATAGCGATTGCAAAGTAAAAGTCACATAGTAAATGAAGGAAGTCGGTAGTGAGACCGAGTGGTGAGAACATCTGTGTGATGTTCGATAGAACGTCGGTTCGAAACCACTCGAGCACGCGGCTGCATCACGGCAAGACACTCCATGCCATACCAAAATAATGGGAGCAGCTGCAATGACCTTTGCTAAAAAGACTTTCTGATTTAAGTGCAATCGTGCAATCATTAAAATAAATTGAAGAAAACACAGGTAGTTAGTACAGCAGTAAATTGCTTGACGTGCTCTTAGAACTGAATATGTACAAACACAGAGAGCAACATGTAAGCGTTGCGACAAAGTGTCTCATCATGCTGTCAATACGTTGCAGGATAGATTATAGTTGAGCAGCTCATTTTATATGGTCCGCTCCGATAACTCAGCTGGTTAAGCGTCCGAACTTTATGCACAAAGAAACAGGAAGATTACGCGGCGCTGGTTCGGCTCTCGGGGTGTGCTCTTAAGCGACGCCTTTCAAAGACAGCGCTCCATTTAGCCGCACATGTGGATGGAATGATTCGCCAACAACAACATTTCAACGACAATCGAATACAAGTACATTAGTACAAGTATGCGAAACTACCAGGAATAACCTATCAAGACTTTGTCAGTCTGAGGATAAAGATTCAAACCGGCCACGATTGAAACTAACCATTTAATTCCATAATTCGTAAACCGCTTGGAAAAAATCCCAAAAAACACCCATTACTTTATTATTGTGCGCTATTATTATGTTTACGTTATCAACTTATTACCTGGTTGTTTATGTGTTGAAAGAACCTCGAAGTAGTAACCGATGTTTTACAACCAACACATAATATCTCATATGGAGTGCTGTCTTCGATTTGTCGTTTACTAATTTGTTCCGCTATCCTTTGAAAGTCTCTTTCCTTCTTTTCTTTCCCTTGTATATCCAAAATCTAGAAAAATAAGAAAGATGGAATTGTTAATATATGAGTGAAACATAAATAATTCACAACAGCTTTGAGATATTTTCTGATAATGTAATCCAGAAAATATTTCAATATGCAATGCTCCACGTCAAAGCAAGTTCCACAGGCTGTTCGAACTTCTTTTGCTCAAAAAACTGTTTGGTGTATTTATTTAAAATTATAAAGGATAATGATTCTAAAGCCCTATTCTCCTAAGTCTTACCAGGAAAAAAATTCCGGAAAGATGTGAACTACAGTCAAGAGTATTTTAACTGCTCATAAATCAATGCACTGATCCCAAGAATATTTATATCAGTAATCGACCATAACAAGCTGTTATCATGTAATCATCCAATTCTAGCCCCAAAAACTAGAAATGTCATTGTTCTTTAACTAAAACGAAAAATTTTAAGAAGAGGATAAAATTTAGTGCAGTGTCACATGAAAAGTGCACCTGACCTCTGACTTCAAGACAGCAGGATCTTTTGCTTCAATCCGGTTCAATATGACGTCGGTGAGCTCAACCCTCTCTTGATTCATCCTCTCCCTCTGTGGGTGGCCACTGTCCGCCAAAGCGAGAACAATGTATCTGCTGTCTTTTGCTCTTCCACGTCCTATAAAAATGTTATAGTCATATTACATTCAACGCTCATCACCGTGGCTATCTATCGAAGTCGTACATATCGAGATTGACAAGCATGCTCTCACCTTTGCGTTGTACACGGCCAATCTCATTTGTTGAATAGCTGTAGCCAATTACTAGGTTGCATTCCTCAATATCCAACCCTTCTTCCGCCACTGAAGTTGCAACAATGATCTTGCTTTCTCCTTCTCTAAAAGCCTTTAAGTTGTTCTCCTGTTGAGTCTGGTTCATACCTTAGTAAAACATGACATACTTTCCTTATGTGTTTGCAACATTTAGGATGCTTTTTATTTGATGGATCACGTACGTTAACAACAACGAATGTGGTTTAATGTAGAGTTCCTGATTCTCTCTCGTTAAACGACCTTTTAAAGGCGCACAAAATAGGCAAAAAGTTTTTTTTATTGAATTAAAAGTTGTGTTTATGTTGCTAATTTGTTCCATTCTCAATTTAATTAAATAACAAAAAGATTTTGTAGTAACGCAAACAAATCTAACGCACCGAAAGATTCTGCCTTGGCATTTGCTCCAGTTATCAGCAAAGGATTAAGCTTGGCTTTAACAATCTCACGTTGGTCTTTCAAGTAGTCCACAATGGCTTTGGCAATCGGCCTGGTCTTCACAAAAATAATGGAACGCGATTCGGGCTTTTCTATGTACTGAGCTCTGACAATGAGTCGAAGTTTTTCCAGCATTGGGTTGGAGTTAACCACTGGCAAAGGATCTGCAATGTTAATTGTAAATTACTATGACTTCACTCCTCACTAAGCAACCGACCATTCCCACCACTATCGCTGATAGTTCCACCGACGTGTTGCGACTATGCCAAATGAGTAAGTGATTTCAGTCTGGTTTGCTTTAAGGTTTGTGTTTTGTCGCTTCTATCATTTTTTATAGACCCTTGTTATGTTATGGCAAGCAGTATGTGTTGCTTTGGTGGTAGGATAATAAAACTGAAAAATTGAAATATTTCGATGGCATTCTTGACTTGATTTACTTATCATTGGTTATAAGTTATAACTAAAGCTAAGTTTAATGAAAGGGTTATCACAGCATTCACAATAAGTTTGGCAATAAGCCAAAACGATTACTGCTGATAAACAGGGTTAATTTAAAATTTATCAACGCTGACAAGAAGTGAAAAACAAAATTTTGGATGTAGTAGGCATCCTTCAATCTTTTCAGATGATGGTAGCACTCTGGGTACGACAGCTTTTCATGTGGCTCTGAAGTCCAATCCTGGCGTGGCAGTCTCGTCCACAGTTTGGACATATGAAATCAGAGAAGTTCTGAGGCTGCTGTCTCTTTTTGTCTTCTTTACTCTAGTTGCTTCCTCCTCCTCGACTGACCCTTTGCTAGACCCGCACTGACTTCGTAGCGCCATCTGTTGCGGTTTGCTGCGATCAGTTCCCAGCTGGCAGGGTCTATGTCAGTTAGCTTCAGGTCGCGTTTGCAAACGTCTCTGTAACGCAGTGCAGTTGGTCGTCCTACTGGGCGTTTCCCTGTGGCAAGTTCACTGTACAGAATGTCCTTTGGAATGCGCCCATCCTTCATTCTGGATACATGCCCCAACCAGCGTAGACGTCTCTGGCAGAGGAGAAGGTGCATGCTCAGGGAGCAAGAACGTTCCAGAACAGTGGTGTTGGGTATTCTGTCCTTCCAGGAAATACCAAGAATACGCCTCAAGCAACGAAGATGAAAGCTTTCAAGGCGGTTTTCTTGTCTGGCATAAGTGGTCTAGGACTCACTACCGTACAGCAGAGTGCTAAGAACACACGCACGGTACACTTTGAGTTTTGTGTTAAGTGTCAAAAGATTATTGTCCCACACTCTCGCCCCGAGTTGAGTCATCACTCCTGCAGCCCTGGCTATCCGTCTGTCGATTTCCTTATCTCAGGACAGGTTGCTGGTGACCGTTGAACCAAGGTAGGTGAAGTGGTCTGTCACTTCGAGCACTTCTGGTCCTATGGTGATGACAGGTAGTTTGGGACATCTTGGCCCATGACTACTGTTTTCTTGATACTGATGGTCAGTGCGAATTCCCTACAGGCGTGTACAAACTGGTTGAGCAACTGCTGCAGCTCGTGCTCGACGTGTGCTGACAGTGCTGCGTCGTCGGCAAACAACAGTTCTCTGATCAGCACTGTAGGAACCTTTGTCTTGGCTCTCAGTCGGGCCAGGTTGAACAGTTTCCCATCACTGCGAGTGTGTAGGTGGACTCCTTGTCTGAAGTGACCGAATGCAAAGTTCAGCAACAGAGAGAAGAAAATCCTAAACAAAGTCGGCGCAAGGACACATCCTTGTTTCACATCAGACCGAATTGCAAAGGGTTCAAAGGTCTCCCCGTCGTAGCTGACCACACCCTGCATGTCCTTGTGGAAGAAGATGATGATGCTAAGCAGCTGTGGGGGACAGCCAATCTTCTGCAGTAGCTGAAACAGGCCTCTCCTGCTGACAAGGTCAAAATCCTTAGTCAGGTCAATAAAGGCGATGTATAACGGCCTCTGCTGCTCACGGCACTTCTCTTGAAACTGTCGTACGGAGAAAATCATGTCTGTTGACTGTTGTGGACCTCTGGCGCGGAACCCGCACTGAGATTCAGGGTAGACCCTGTCGGCCAATACCTGAAGGCGCCTAAGGATAACTTTGGCAAAGACTTTTCCCACGATGCTAAGCAGAGAGATGCCTCTGTAGCTGTTGCAATCAGTGCGATCCCCTTTGTTCTTGTACAGAGTAATGATCTTGGAGTTGCGCATGGACTGCGGTACTTGGCCCTCTTTCCAGCAAAGACGCAGTAACTCGTGCAGTGGTTTTAGCAGGACAGGTTTCCCACACTTTATGACCTCAACTGGAATGTTATCCTCTCCCGGTGCTTTCCCACTTTGCATAGAGTCAATGGCTTTACTCAGTTCTTCTAAAGTAGGTTCTGCATCAAGCTCTGCGATAACAGGTAGATCTTCAATGTTGTCTAGCACGTCTTGAGAGACTGAGTTTTCTGTTGAATGTAGTCCCAGGTAATGTTCCACCCAGCGTGCCATCTGCTTGTCCTTGTCTGTGAGGATCTCGCCAGTCGATGCTTTAAGGGGGGCACACTTTTTGATTGGTTTTCCTGTTGCTTGTTTGATGCCCTCATACATTTTTCTTATGTTGCCACTGTCTGATGCAAACTGGATACGTTCTGACAGCAGAAGCCAGTGGTTGTTTGCACAACGGCGTGAGGTTTGCTGAGCTTTGTGTCGGGCGGCTTTTAGGGCTTGTAGGTTCTGACTGCTTAGGTTTTGTTTGTAGCTGAGCAGTGCTTTAAGTTTCAGGTCGATAATAGGTTCCAACATAGAGATGTGTGCTTCAAACCAGTCTGTGTTCTTCCGCTCCTCTCCATAGGTCTGGACGGCTGCACGATGGATGGTCTTACTCAGTGACTCCCACATGTGTTCTGCGTCCTGAGTCTGGACAATGTTCAGGCTTCCTTCAAGATGTTCAAAGAACTTCTGGTTTTTGTTTGGAAGGGAGGTTTTGCTGACATCGATTTTTGGCTGGCCTTTCTTCTTGATGTGATGCAGCCTCTTGGGCCTTATTGATATCCTTGAGGCAACAAGAGAGTGGTCAGTGTCGCAGTCTGCACTGTGGTATGATCTTGTGTTGCAGACACTGTTTAAAGAGGTACGTCGTGTGATGACTAGATCCAGCTGGTGCCATCGTTGCGATCTGGGGTGTCGCCAGGATGCTTTATGGATAGCTTTGTTTTGGAAGAAAGTGTTTGTTACACAAAGGTTGTTGTAGCAGCAAAGCTCGAGGAGCCTTTGCCCGTTGTTGCTCATTTTGCCAATCCCATGGTGACCCAGCACAGTTTGCCAAGACTCATTGTCTGCGCCTACCCTGGCGTTGAAGTCCCCCAAGACGAAGATGTGCTCTGATGCTGGGATTTCCTGAACAGCCTTGTCTAATTGCTCATAGCACTGATCCTTGGCTTCAGGTGTGGCCTGCAGTGTTGGCGCATACACACACACGAGGTTTGCAGGACCTTCATGCGTGGAAAGGCGCAGTGTAAGGATTCTTTCTGTGCCTCCCGTAGGGGGTTCTATCATGTGCAGTATGGTATTTCTAACGGCAAAGCCAACCCCATGTTCTCTGGTTTCATCCCTTGCTTTCCCTTTCCGGAAGAAGGTATAGGAGTCCTCCTTTAGGGACCCACTGTCAGGAAGTCTTGTTTCTTGCAAAGCAGCTATATCAATGTTCAATCTGTAGAGTTCGCGATCGATCACTGCAGTCTTACGAAAGTCCTGTATATCTCTTAAGTCGTCGAATAGACCAGTACGCATAGTTCGTACATTCCAGCTTGCAATACGAACGGCTGGAGTTTTCTGTTTACTTCTGTCATTTCTTACTTTGTTGTCTGGTGTATGGCATACAACCCACCTATCGATTAAGACTCTAAGCTCCACACACTCAATGAAGCAGGTAAGTTGTGACGGGTCAGCACCTAACTGGCCGGGGGCTGCCCGGCTTAAAGCGAGCAGTAGCTGAACCAGTAGGATTTCGAGGATCCTTCCCACTGTCGAAAACAACCCGTGGCGTCTAGCTTTTACGTCAATTTAGCAAAGACTTATAGCCCGTAAACTGCTGTCCTACGGTTTGTTTTTCGCACCCAGGGATGGGGGCGACTGGAGTGACCTCTCCAGAGTGCTGGCCTGGGCGTCTGTATGGAGGTCTTGCGCTGCCCAAAAACACAACAGGACCCCCCTCTCTGCCTCTCCGGCGTGGTCCGAGGGAACGCAAAGCGTGACACTCCGCGACGGTTTGGCAGCAGGAGTTGCCGTAAGGATGTCAGAGTTTGACAGTCGACCGCCTCACGTACTCCACTCCGGATTTTCTGTCTGGGTTGACTCCCGTAGCCTTTTCCAGGACTGGATGTAGCCGCAAGACAGCGGAGGTTTTTGAATCAGGGTTTGCCTTCCCCTAGACGAACTGCCGTCCAAGGCTGACGGGCTCCGTCTGCCCGGCTGTTGTACTGTCTTTTGTCTGACCTCTCACCTGTAACCTGCCCGACATGGTTAGACCTGCCAGGGGCTACAAGCCTCCGTCGGTATAGCCCACAGTATTCTTGAGATACTCAAGCCTCCCCACCACGGCAAGGTAACAAGTACGGGAGAGGGTACCAATGTACCGGATTGATAAAGAACGGATTAATTTATAGTTATTTAAATGCTTAAAGCCCGAAATACACAGAATAGAAACAATAGAGTATGAAACTGGGATTTATTAGTGTTATTTCAAACAACATTCTATTAGAATAAGGACGCCTTACAACCCCACTTAAGTGCAAAAGATTGTAAAGACTTTCAGAACGGCGCTGATTTCAATCATTTCACATTAATGATCTTACTATGTTTTTCAAAGATCTCAAGCAACGTCTTATCGATATCATTTGGACTGCTTTTGTCGTAGAAAGTGTTCTCCAGATATTCTCTCACATCCGAGCTTCGAACATGATCATTCATGGTGAGAGCACGATTGTATTCCTGTAGAATGATAAATGTGAATGGCGATCAACTTTTATAGAAAGATTAATTAATGCTGAACCGATAATATGTTAAACGCGGTGCATTTTACATTGCGGCACTTACAAAATAATATTTCGATAACATTTTTGATGTTTATGTTGTTGTGAGGATAAACCACCACGCAACACAGTTCTTTCTTTATAAAGTTAAAGCATTTACAATATTAGAAAACGATTACAAATGTTTTTCTACTTTGCGCATCCATAGGCGCAGTTTTGCATGAAATACAAAAATAAAAAACAGTAAGATAGTTCAATGAAGTTTATCGCTTAGCAAAAAATCACATATTCTTTGCTACTAACCCGCAAATGTGTGGCAAATCCCATAAACCACGAGCTTGCTTCTTTGTGATCAATCAGTTTGCTGTCCTTGAGAAGATTAACAACAAAAGCTTCGTATTCTTGACTGTCATAGCTTCCGGAGCAATTGAAAGCGACCCCTTGAACGACTGCATAACAACAAGAACAAACAAAGAGATTGAGTAGAAAAAAAGGAAAGTAGGCCTATCTCTTGACAGGTGTCAAACCCACGGCAATGTGTCACATAAACCACAAGTCTTGTTATCGAAAAATAATTTATTTTCACTTAAGTTTGTTCAACCCAGCTAAATGCTAATGAAGTGACTCAAGTGAAATGAGCTATTCGCATGATGTGTCAAGTGCGTTCTCTGGGCGTCTTTAGAAGTGGATGTAATACCCTGTCGAACCAAACAATTTTCAAAAATGGTGCTAAGTTTCATTGCTGATGGGCATACAGCGTACAGAGAATAGATTTTGGTAACAATGTACTGTAATGACGGAATTCGCAATCTGTATCTATACGGTTGTGATGTAACTGTCTGCCTTGTAAAACATTGAAAACAATGCATATCTGCAATGGATACAGCGATATATAAAGAAAACATGATTGTCATATAACATCTGGGAGTGGGCAGGTATCTATGGTTCGTTATATCACCGCGTTTCTGTGGCAAATTTGCTTTGGACAACAAACTCACTTAACTTTAATTGCAAAGTGTATCATTTCAGAAGTTAAGGAAACAAAATCAATATAAAAAAAAACTGTAAAGGTATACAAAACAAACATGGTACGACTCTGCGTGCAGTACTGTAGACCTACCCGTCACTTTTGGTTAAAACGGAGCACAATGACTGAACGCTTGCAGTGTAAATCTGCAAACGGAATATCACCACCTGGTATGAGAGTTGAAACTTCTGCACCTTTCAACTTGCATTTTATAGGAAAGTAACGGGTTTCTGTAAAATACCATACTCCAGCTTTTTACCGGGGACACGATGAACAAGCCTCACCGTTATAAAACGTTTCTCTAAACTCTTGCATCATTCCTTCAATCTCCTTCATGGCGTCCCTGATTCGCCTAGAAAAATTGTCATCTGGATTTCTAGGCACAACGATGGTATCTTGAAAAACAAAAACAAACGCACCACTCAGTAACGAAGCACAACCCCCTACCCACAAGTACACCTTCCCTGTTGTTTCCATTACTTCAACGTCACAAAAGTTAAAATGACAATGGTTTTATTCAAGTACAAAGTGATAACATCTGTCAACAGATAATTTGGAGCCTGAAATATTAGACATATTTTTGGGCATACTTGGGGCGTTGATTCCGTGATTACGAAAATGCAATCATTTTTCTATCAGCTCTTGTTTTCGAGATATGGTATACTCCCTATGACCCCAGATTTTCAATAGCATTGATATATCTCAACGAGACCAGAATAGTTTAAACTATTTCTCAGGTGTATTATTTGCATAACATCAAAGTAGTTGGGTTTTTGAAATAATTTAGAATTTAGGCAATGCAAACTACTCAAAGACGTCATAAATGCAAGAAATGTATAAAAGAAACAATTCTATAAGATTCCATACAACATCAAAAATTGTCTTTTGTTGGACTTCCTCCAGGCCATTTTCTCTGCTGCCCTAACAGCACCCTGCGGTTTACCCAAATATGAAAACAATTAATTTCTTATCAGCCGAGGTTTGATTTGTTTATATGACCTAGGCTGCATACTTAAAATATTTAGCAGTGCTTGATTTGTGAGCTTTCAATAGCCACTTTTTGTCTTTTTGTAAATAATGAAATAAACCAAAATATATTTATTTATATTATAATTACTATATATACTTTACCAGTATTAGTATTCATTTTTAATGCACATGAATTGTAAAAAAAATCTGCCTTTTATATTTTATAAAGAAAGTTTTGAAAATGAAGCAACTTGTTGTACTTTATGACAGTGTTGATGAATTGACAACAAGTTGTGATGCAGAATTATTTTCGTTGTGATGGTCAGAAAAAAAAAAAAAAACTGACACTGAACTGAAGCATAAAAATCAAACCTTCATTGGCTTCAGTCTGATAATATTTAAGAGTGTCCCGACATCTTGTCACTCGTACGGGAGCTATTGTCACGTCAAGGTTGGCCATCAACATTTGGATGCTCTCTTCGGCCTTTTTCTCTGTCTTCGCTTTTCCAACACCGGGTGACGCGGTTAAGCCAACAATCTGAAACAACGGAAGACAAAACTTTACGATGGAACTTGCAATGATTCTTATAATAGTACAGCAGTTGGTTGTTGAAGAATGAAGATTGGTCAATGGAAAAAGCTCAGATTGGTGAATTTTCCGGTTCTTGTAAATCTAAACCAGATCATTCTTAATTTCTTTGCACGTCAAGCAGTTTATATTTTATTATTCCGAATTATCGATCATTGCAAGAGCTATGAAGCTATGACATGAAAATAACGCATTGGAATCAACAAATGTAATTTTCGACACAGTGCATGTCTTGTATTATTTTGTAAAGTCTATTACCTGTGTTTTTGTCTCAAGCATGTGCCACTAATTCCTATTGTAGAACAGATTTAACCATAAACATGTATTTTGTGGAATAAGTTGGAAACAAATTCGCAAACAAAGAAAGAAAAATAAAGTCATGAACCAAAAGTTGAATCACTCAGAAATTTCTGGTTTCCTGGTAGTGAAATTAGAAATTAATGCTCAGTTCGAATTCAGAGTCATCAAATTACTTGAGGAAATCGTTTTTCGGAGCAATCTTGTGTAACAGTAAGCTTTTCATCCAGATAAAGTCTCATGATTTCGTTGTAGACGGCATTCTTCATTGCGTGATGACATTCGTCGAACACGAGCAAAGTGATTTCTTCCAGGACCATGCCATCACTGTTGCGTCCGTTGCTGTTAACGAATACATTGTTACAAAACTTCCAAAATCAACAAGCCTTTTAAATCCTGGAATCGCTTTTTTACTTCACAGTAACTACAAATCAACAAAACATCAAATTATATTAATTCACTGATACTCACTTAAACATAGCCAGTAACTGAAAAACATATTATAATATGCATTGGATGCATCTTATAATGAGAAGTAAAGCTGTTGAATCACACCAAGGTTGTGAGCACATTTTGTACACTACAGGGTAGGCCAGGCCTATGATTGTAGGTTAATAACGTCAACACAAGGCTGTCATCCACATGGTGTTTGCATATCAAAGCTACACTGTTTGTATGCGATGGCTTTGGTTACTTTGTGTTGAAATATTTGCCAAGTAGACATTCGATTGTAGTATAATTAAGGTTCATAGCTCAGTAGTCGAACCTACACTTTGTTGCAAAGATTGACCCCAACTTTTAAAGCTCCCGATTTAACTTTTCCAATTTGTTTTAAAAGTTTTCACCATTAACTTAGGCTACTGTTAACTACATAAAGTGAAAAATCAGAAAAATGTAAGAACTCACTTAATTTCGCGAATAACACAGAAACTACGGCCCGTGGCCAAATCAGAATCAGGGATGATGCTTGGATTTGCTTATGAAAACGGCGGAAACACTAGACTAGACCTTGTGAAATGCAGTTTTTTAATATTTCTGTATATATAACTGGCAGTTGGCAAGTTATGAACGAGAAATCTCTAACGAATTCCCTGGTTAAGGTTTTAAAGGAGTTTATCTTTAGGCCTGCGGTTTTTAAATTATGGATCAAAATCGAAACTTAGGTTACCTAGAGTCCTATAGACACGTGAATAGGTCAACAAGAACTTGATGAATACAAACACAAGGTTTTCGTTCTGGTTTTAGAGTATTCAGCATAATGGTTATGTGGTCCACGCTAGTCAATTCTTCAGTTATTCGGCCCGCCATCAAAAATTTTAGTGATCCCTGTGTTTCTGAATTCAATAATGAGAAGAAAAATGCAAAATAATAAAGATAACGTCAGTTTGTTTTTCACGAGTTTGATTTATTGAATAATAGTCTTTTTATTTATTTATTCTAACAGTAACCTCCTGGCAACACTTCACGTCTTGTGATAGCGTACATTGTACAACAATAGCTCCTGAGGTTGATTTAAACCTCGGCTTTAGAAACACAGAAAAAGGCCAAGATCAAGCAACATCGGCTCAATTCTCCGTCCATGCGGCCGGCTAGCGCACTTAAAGGAAAGCTATCCATTAAAGATAACCAAGTGAATGCCATACCTACCGAACAATTAAATGTAAAAAAAATCTGCACATACTCACCATCGCTTAAACAACCTATATAGGTTTTAGTGAATTTATGCGATTGTGCTATTTAAACACCACAGAAATGAAGCTTCAAGTAAGCTCAGCTTAAAGAGATTGCATATTATACAATATTGATGTTTATATTGATACTTTACACAAACAGTTTAAGCTTCTTTCTGTTTAAAAATAATTTTGCATCGTTTTTAAAAGCTTTGGCTGGGAAGCAACTTTGTTTTTGGTAGCAACCAAACAAACAAAATTCTTACTTTAAAAGATTTAACAATCTTTGCGGGGTCATAACTGAGAGGGTATGATTTCTTATCGACACAGATGCAGGAACGGTTGAGCTATCTCCACAAACCTGGAAGACTATGTTTCCAAGGTATCTAAAAAAACAAAAACAGTAGCTTATTTATTATGGTTGGTACAAGAAAAATTTTACACTAAAAAAACACTTCAGTTTCTTAAACAGAGTGCCTTCTTGCTCTTTACGATAACCGTTTTGTTTACGAAACTGCATTTTTTTTGCAGAAATGAGCCGTCAATTCAGAAGGATGCTGCTTCGATGCTTAAGTAACCACGTACAAGCTATGGTTGTGTGTTGGCTACATAATGAACGTTAAGAAAGTTCTCAAAATGACAGGTGGGACACAGGTAAACGGCAGCAGCAGATGGTGATATACATTGTACGCAAATAAACTACGTGCACAAAAACCTGCCTACACAATTGAGCTCAGCCTCTAACATTGCTATACCTCTTCGTCGAGCCCACTCAATGCACATTTAGATTATAATAGCTATTAGATCATCAACAAACTATTGTCTGTGGAAACTCAAAATGACGTTAGTTCCATATGATCATCGAGAACATGCGACTGTATCGTGGCAAGACAATTAATGATATGCTGACTGAAGGTAGACACAAAGATAGAATTCCTTGTCCTTCCGTTCGATTAATTCAAATTTTTAACCGTTTGACATCAGCTTATAAATAATATTACAAAAGGCTACTCACAAGTAGCCTATAGAATGACACGTACAAATTATAACATGCAGTGACGTCTGTGAACGTCAAACATTGGTTCATGTTGCAAACGTTTACAGAAATGTGTGTACAAGATTTTACTTCACAACAAAATTCTGGTTGCTTGATTGTTGCGACTTTGAAGTAAATATAAAACGGCAACTTAGCTAATAAACAAACGCCGATAGGTCTACTACACGAGACTACCGTATAAACCACAAACAAGTACAACAAATTTCCAAAAGTCATGCCTAAAAACGTATAACGTTCTAGGAAAGATCGTGTTTCTCGACCTTGTCTGCTAAAGGTTCTGAAAAACACAGAATGTGATCAGAGAATACTGATCTGACGTCTTTGAATGAGCCTTTGGACAGAGGGTCCCTTTCACCACCTCATGTGATGCTGTTTCCCAGATAAGGAGGCTGCCCGGAAATGGAGGCTGTCAGAGAGCACTCAGCATTTAGTATCATTGTCCAAACCACGCAGGCCTTCTGGTACATTTAGTGGGCGTATGATGGTAGTCATTGTTGCTGTAATCTGAGGTCTGTTCCCTCAGCGTCACTCCCCAAAAAGAAAATGCTAATTTTCATTTGGTATGTGGTTTAACGGAAACGTCTACCGTCAGCATGAAGACGGGAACAACGACCGGCCAGACAAATAAAATGAAACAAAATAACATGGAATTATCGTCAAAACTTGTGATGTATGAAAGATAAACACTTACTTCGTGAACACTTGGTGTTGTTGCTTAACAAGAGGCACACGAGGAACCAAAAACAAAACTTTTGCATTTTGTGTGTTCTTGATGTGCTCCTTGCATATGTTCACAGCAACAAAAGTTTTTCCAGAGCCTATAAATGACAATTACATGAAAAATAAAAGTTCAATTTGAATCAGAAGGTTATCACATAGTTGTGATTTGAAAAGATGATATAATAAGTGGCGAGCAGTAGCCTACTTCAAGCTCATGAACAAATTTGGTATATTGCCTCCAACTCTCAATACGAGGAAGGAACATGATGATGATTTCATTATCAGACATCGAATATTTTCAGAGTATTATCAGACATCGAGTAAACAACTCAGTTACATGGCTTGTAATGCAAATAAATGTATGTTCACGCGAGTCAGTTAAATTTGAACCATAGGCATACGAAGCCGAGCAACGTGATCAAGTTTAGCATCTTCAAGTTTATTACATTTACATCAACATAAAACTACGCAACAAATTAAGTATCGAACGTTTTCGACATCACAAGATGTCCTCTTCAGGAATAACATACATTACCAATACTTACCAATTAACTACAACTGTAGTTAATTGGTATGTATGTTATTCCTGAAGAGGACATCTTGTGATGTCGAAAACGTTCGATACTTAATTTGTTGCGTAGTTTTATGTTTATGTAAATGTAATAAACTTGAAGATGCTAAACTTGATCACGTTGCTCGGCTTCGTATGCCTATGGTTCAACAAGACAAACTCTCTACCGAAGCTCTATCAGTTAAATTTCATACAGTTAAAATATTGATTTCAACTCGTTAGTGTTCAATTGGGGTTATTCAAATACAAACTAATCTATTTGAATAAGGCATGCTGTAGGTGATCTAGCAGATCGAAACCGATTTCTGGCTGTATAAAATTAAACTGGCTTGCCCATAAATAAATCTATTTGCACGTTTGAATGTTCTGAAACGCATCTTATCCCCTGCGTCACTTAACGCATTTATAAACTAAATATGTATTCACGCTACCGCTACTTGAATACATATGTAAAATTGGTGATACAAAAACCACACCTTTAAAATTGAAAAATAACAATAAAAACGTAGCAAGTTGATTATTTGTCTTCAGCTAAGCTCAATGAATTACATGAGAATCATTAAAAAATGAACCTTCCAGTCATAAAAGCAACATTTTAACAGAGAGACAAATCAACACTATCAATAAAGTTTGTCTCACTGTCTAAAGAGAGTGTTATTTTGACTTAAAATAAGTAGGCCCCGTACTCAGAAGTGTTGACAAAAAAAAAAACTTTGGAAAGGAGATTAATTGACACTTCACATTGCTTGATAATCCAAGTTTAGCATTATGACATTTATTTTATGGTAAGTTATAGCCTATGATTTGATAAATAGAATAACAAAATTGCAAAAAAACATACGTTTCAATATAACTATGCTATCAACAAATTAAAAAATATTCTTGCATCTCCAAAAAATACCTTCCAGTTTAAAACATCACCTGTTGGAGCTACTATGATGCAGTTTTTTCCTTCTAATCCAGGCGCGCTTAACTCTTCCTGATAGTCTCTCAGATTGAGGTTTGGCAGATCAATACTGCCATTAGCTTTCATTTCTAAAAGAATGGATGACACTTCTGGATAACATTGTAACAAAAATGTTATAATATACAAAATCATAGTGATCAAAACATGTATTAAAACGTCAAATGTTTTAAACTAGTGGATTAGTTTCATAAGCATTGTTTAAACTAAAATGTAAAAATATGCATTTGTACCAGGGAAAGTCGATAGTGATTTGTTGTTGCTAATGCGTTAAACGTTTCTGTTCCATTCAAGTATGTCTTCAATGGCCGAACATGTACAACCCAACAAATTATCAGTCAAATCCATCTCAGGCTGTGTCTCACCTTTAAGTGAAACTAACTCACCTGTGGTGAGGTCACTAACAATGGAAGGAGGCGTTAAAGATGAAGGGGAATCCAACTGATTGAGAGCAGAGGTGGATGTGGATGGATGCCTGGTGGACAAGGATATGTTTGACTGACTACGAGCACTAGTGGATGTAGATGGCATGCTGATAGAAAGCCTGCTGGTCATGGATGTAGAAGTAGATGCTTGGTTTGAAAAAGGATGAAAACAATGATTTCTAGGAATAAAATATAAATCACACTAAGAATTTGTTTAAACACAAACCTTTGTACAACAAATATACTACAGACATATACGAGTCTAATGCAACTAACAGCTCATTTCATTTAACATACCGAACAAGATCTTCTACTTCTGATTGAGATAGCTGTTGCATTAATATTCCTTCTTCAGCATTGACCATCAATGACTGGTTAAATAATACCTTTAAAAATAATAAAAAGTTTTTAACTTTTTAAAGGTTATTTTAAAAGAGAGTCTACTAGTGCATCTGCGCATTGTACTACGTGCATCTACTACGAGAACAATGGCGCATTGTATCCAACCCTCCATACGAGGAACAAAATGATGATGACTAGTGCATGTGATTGATAAATTAAAAAGTTGAACAAAGTGATAGCATACTGGAATCAGAACAAATATAATTAGTTGTTGCAACTTATCTTTTCAGATTGTGTTTGCAAACTGAAGACAAATTAACACAGTTCTGTTGTCTTAGCCAACAGTTCTCAAACTTAAATACATTCTACGCATATTTTGTATAATGTAGGTGAAAGTATCCAAAGTAGTTCTTTGTGTACCACAAAAGGAAAAACTACCATGCTGAATTACTTATATAGTAATAATGTGTTCATGTTTAGTGTACGTTTAATGCACTGATGAGACCTTAAAGTCGAAACAGTGGCATTCTGTCTGCAGTTTTGTATAATGTATATTAGGGTGGCTCTTAAAATTGAGTTTTTGAATTTTGCATGGGACACCCTTTCAAATGGTGAGGTTGTCAGAAAAAATAACTCTTGCAAATTTTTTTTAAATTTGAAGTTAATTTAGAGGTGGCCCTCCCCCCCTAAAGTTCTGTGCCCTCTCTCGAAATACCAAATCTGCGTATCTCGAAAACCACTTGAGCTAGAGATACGGTTTTTGTGTTAAAAGATGCAGAAAACATGGTTTTCTATCTGCTTTCTGAACATTGAATGCATCTATCTTGAGTAGAAAAGCAGTTATTTAGAAAAAACGCATTTGACCAAATCTTGATTTTACAACCTTTTTTGTGACCACGAAACCGTCTACAAAATTTCGTTTTTTTTTCTTAATTTTTGCACCTTAGAGGGAACACTGGTAACGATATTCATTTCAAAATGTAATTCTGGTCAGTACTGCAAGAAGCGATATTATCGACAATATTTTACATATTGCCTTGCGTATCGTGACAGGATGTCTGCGACCTACACATTGTACACAATCGGACAATTTCCCTGTCCTTGCAGGCAACCAACCAGCTGAGTTTTGTCGCGAAGAAGCCATCCTGTCTCTTTCTCGGCATTACGAACCCCAACCACTTGCTCCACTCAAGTCTCTACAAGTCTGTGAGCGAGCAATCGAGCATCCTCGCCAACTGAAATCGAGACACCCATTTGTATGTGACGCACAACTCCTGATGAAAACCGCTGAAAACCAATCCATCAGCGCGGCTACCTGGGAGGACAACAAATAGAGCTCAGAGAGGAAGAAGAACTCCTCAAGGCTCTAAAGTTTTATCTCCGACACCAGCCCCCATCCAACCAGAATGCATAATTTGCCAAGGAAGGCCTGGGTGTGGCACAACCGCATGCGTGCTGGGCTACTGGAGTCAGGCTATTCCGCTCAAACATGCACAAATTGGGGATGGCTCCATCCGCAATCTGTGAGCGTGGCATAGAGGAACAAACCACAGACCACACCATCTGTAACTGCGCCAAATGGTGTGCGTGGTCTGCTTGAACTGGATGACGAATCAATGCAATTGCTACTCGACACCTGCTCAAGCATCTAAACCACATCGGCACTGCCCAAGGGTGGTAAAAGATAGAGCCCCTTGACCCCTGGAGTAACAAAGAAGGTTTAAACAAAGAAGAATCGACAATATTGTTCTTGTTGGAATTTGGATTCAACAGTTTCCTGTGTTCAGTAACAACTTGCAAAAGAAACTGAAGTTGGTACTCATCTTCAGTTGAGAGTTTGTTAAAATCCGGGATTAGACTGAGAGCAACTCCTCTCTCTGCTCTGTCATTGACTACTGAAAGTCCCTTCGCCATGTGTAAAGCTTGAATAAATGCACCATCTTCAGTCCAATGAGCAGGATCCTTTGAAAGTCTAATTATTGCTTCATCTTCACCCAACAGCTGAAGCCATTTTGAATTAGAGGTGCAATACTGTTCTAGACCCTTATTGCTAAGAAACGCATCTACTTTGATGCTTCGTCTCCTTGGTGGACGTTCTGCTGTTTCATTTAACATGGTTGCCACCATTACCTTGTTACTTTCCACAGACAATCGAGAGTCAAACAAGGCTAGTTCAACCATTTCTTCAGACAGATACCATAAATGCAGACCAAGCTTTTGCATAAATCGCCTTCGCCTTCCAACAAGTGCAATGCATAGCACCTGAAGCTTGAAAGCAGATTCCACACTCAGGAGTTTCTTCAAGGAATATGACAAAAAACGGGCATTTTAGCTATTCATGAATGCATAAAAGTTTAGGAATACTTATTTCGTTTATTACTTTACCAGTTTTACAGGTTAGTTTATGAACTTTGTTTATTGAATAGCTTGGGCCACAATACTTGTTTAGCACTGTTTTGTGCTAGAATACCGAAAACAGGTTTTTTCTAAATAACTGCTTTTCTAATCAAGATAGACGCAATCACTGTTCAGAAAGCAGATAGGAAATCATGCTTTCTGCATCTTTTGACACAAAAACCGTATCTTTAGCTCAAACAGTTTTTGAGATATGCAGATTTGGTATTTGGGAGGAGGGCGCAAAACTTTAGGGGGGGAGGGCCACCTCTAAATCAATTTCAAAGTCAAAAATTTTTTTGCAGGAGTTATTTTTTCTGACAACCTCACCTTTTCAAAGGGTGTCCCACACAAAATTCAAATTTTTTTCATTTTTTGCCAAATAAGAGCCACCCTAATGTATATATTTTATAAGCTAACATACACATATGATACTTATTCAAATAAAATGATATATTTTATAGCCTATGCATTTTTTTTGCATATTCACAGTCACATTAAAATTTATTCATGAGTTTAATCAACAACACAAAATGGTAAAACAACAAGTCAATTATGATACTTATGTTTTTACATATACAAACATGCTATATTGTAACAAATTATTATATTGGCAAATCATTTTAACCTCTTTTCTTTCTTGATCAGTAAGACTTGATAAAATTGAGTCAGCTTCATATTTCAAATTTGCAAAATCAGTATCACCGTTGTCAAGAACAAGGCCGGTTCGAACAAGTTGTATCTTGCAAAATTTACATGGTGTAATAATGGGTTCTAAAACCGTTAGTTCTTGAAAAATCTTCTCGGTGGCATAATCTTCTAAAAGCACTTTTCTAGACATTTCTCCTTTGGTCAACACACCAACAAGAAGATTGTTATAAGCGAGAATTTTTGAGACAACTTGGCTTTCAGGTATTGTTGCAAAAGATGCACAAACAATGTTTATTATTGAAGAGTTTGATGTCAGAAGAGATGAAGAGTTAGTCGTTGTCAACTCAAACTCCCAGTAATGTACACTATCATCGTCCATGGTTAACCAACATTAAATGATTTGCTATACAGCACCTAATATTGATTTTTAAAGCTAGGATGTCTAAAATTTATTCAAAACAAAAACCAATTAATTTACTCTCATTCAAGTAAGAGTCGTAAGGCAATGATAAAATAAATTGTGATGTCATAGAAGATTGATCAAATCTTTATCGTCGGCCTGCGAAAGCTTCTTGCAGAGCTTAATCCTGGCAGTTTCGCATACTTGTAGAAGCTTTGAATCACTAACGCAGGCCCGGTTACCGAGATTGACAAAGTGAAGAGTCCGATTGTTGAAGTCTTGTTGCCTAGGAATTATTCCATCAATTAGATGCCGCTGAATGGAGAGCAATCCTTAACATGCGTTGCTCAAGTGCATACCCTGAGAGTCAAACCAGCGCCGCTTGATCTTGAACCTTCTTTGTTCCAGAAGTGATGCGCTAACCAATTGAGCTATCAGGACAAACTCAACAAGTGAAAAAATTAAGAAACTGGCTCAGGGTGACAATACAAATCCCGAATAAAAATAAAAACTGAGAAATAATTAAGTAGCCTATGATTCCCCGGCAACAAGACCAACAATCGGAAACTTCACTCTGTCAATCTCGGTGACCAGGCCTGCGTCAGTGATTCAAAGCCTCTACAAGTATGCGAAACTGCCAGGATTAAGCTCTGCAAGAAGCTTTTCCAATCCGAGGATAAAGATTCAACCAATCAATCAATCAATTAATTGTCTGATTCAAACGCTTTTTTTTCAACAAAAGGCAGCCAAGAGATAAAAGGCAAAAAAACATTTTAAAAAAAGGGAAGGAAAACGATTATAATTGTGACAATTTACACAAAAAAATAATATAAAGCTACACCTAAAACAGTTGTTGCTTGGTTTCATTTGATTCTTCCTTATCAAAATCAAAAAAATTAAGAAGACATATATTGAAAACGTCCATCTACCTTTCAAGCTGACAATACAATAAAAAATAACTCTTTACACCACCTCACAATACAACTAAGCTCATCTAGCTGTCTTATTTAGCAAAAACAAAAACCACAGTCCTACACTGGGGATTTCTTGGCAGGGACTTCCCCATGCACAAAACCTGACTCCTGCGGTTCGTGTTTCCTCAGTTAATTTTAAAATTTTGATATGCTTCCAAAATGTTTAAAAAATGCATTTTATTTCTTATTGTAATATTGATATACCATTGTACAAGTCAATATACCCAACAAATTATTTTATATGTTTTGAAAGCAGACAAAACAAAAAATTAAAATGCAGTTTTGTTTTTCTGTGGCAACATGAATTCATTTTTAGAGTCAGCCTGAGTTAATGACGTCATTTTCAAAAGCACTTTTTTTTACTTTAGTCAGTTCCTCTTTAGCTGTACTCAATGGCACTCCTAACGACTAAGTTCCTGATTGAATTGTTGTGAGGGATTGAGTTTGGGTTGTTTAATGTTTATCATATAGGCTATGTGAATCGTTTCCAGAAATTTGTCCCTTAACTTTTCATGCAAACTCTGCCACTGCATTCAGTTTGAATTGAATTAATCAATTTAGCATGTGAAGAATATACTTTGCTCTAATAGTATAGGCCTAAAAAGGAATAAAACCTTTGGTTTTGATTGTACTGTAGTTTGTCATGTTTGCTATAGCCTACAGCAGTAGTTCTCAAACTGTGCGTCCCGACGCCCTGGTGCGTCGTTTCAATTTTCCAAGGGCGTCGCAGAAGAGTTTTGTTTCGTAGCTGAATTCAGTTTATCTTATAAAGATGAGGTTAATCCTTTGATTAGCAGTTTCAGTTGTCATCAAAGTTGTTAGCTTCATTAAAACACGCCCACTGAAGTCAAGAGTTTTCAAAAAACTTTGTGGAGAAATGAATGCAGCGCATCGGAGTTTGCTCTTTTAATTTTCATCCAAGTGGCTTTCGCTTAGAAAATTCTTTGAACGCTTCTATGATTTGGTGGATGAATTTCAGGCTTTTTTGCGGCAAGAAAATAATCCACTTGCAGATTGTTTAGCTCAAAACAATTTTTTATTGAAATTATTTAAACAGCTTGAATCAATGGGCCACAAACACAACAGTTAAAACGAACGATTTTATACGAATGGCAAATAACAGAGAAGTTTGGAAGACCATGATCGCCAACGTTTGTATCAGATCAGGCACATAATCATCATCATTGAAATTGGCTTACTTTACTTGTGTGATATCTTCGCCAAACTGAACATTTCTATGCAAGGGCCGAATAAAAATGACATTTCAGATAAAATTGCAGCATTTGTTAAAAAGCTGCTATTGTGGAAGGAAGATATAGCAAACCTGTCTGGAAGCTCTCGATACTTCACTTTCTTGTCCAATTTGCTTGAAAAGAAAAGTATGACGCTGCCTTCAAATTTGTGAAGCATATTTGGGCAACATTTGTCCAAGCTCGAGTCGAAATTTGCAAAATACTTCCCGAAAAATTTATCAAACTACGAATGGATTCGTGATCCTTTCGTCCAACCTACTCCACTGTCTTTTACTGCACAAGAAAAAGAAGCCTACATTGACCTTTCTTGTGGCAATTCCCTGAAAAGGATGTTTAATTCAGGAAATCCGGCAAATTTCTGGATTTCAATGAATGGCGATTATCCAGCTTTGGTGAACAAAGCACTACGAATTATTATCCCATTTGTTTGTCACGTCATATTTATGTGAAGCAGGATTTTCTGCCTTGGCGGTGATAAAAAGCAAATTTCGATCACCAATAAACACTGAAAGACAAATGCGGGTGGCAATTTCAAAAATTCTCCCAAGATTTAATGAACTTTGTAAAATCAAACAAGCCCACACGTCACATTAAATAATATGCATTGCTTTTTGTTGTTGTATCAACAAACAAAACTTTAATAATAAGTTTCTTCATTAACTTTTATTTGCTGGTGCGTCGCAAGCCCAGAAAACTTTTCCAGAGGCGTCGCAACAAAAAAAATTTGACAACCACCGGCCTACAGCAATAGATGAGATCATCCAATGATGGTTGCTCAACTCTGTTTAAGAAGCGAAAGCTAGCAATTCAAAACTTACATGAAAGGTTTGAGTAGTTCTAACCTAGTTTATTTAGTAATGCAATTGTTTATCTCATCATTGGGTCGATGTGCGTATTTGTGACCATTAAGGTAATTGCGTCCACTTCACAAATTTGTAAATATTTTGCAATTGAGAATAATTTGACAGAAAAATATTTAAGACTTAAGAGTTTATTTATCAATAATGTTATCACAACTTGTGTAAGTTTTATCTTTTTAAGCCAACTATGTGGCTTGTTTTTTGTTTTCAAATTACTTTTCAGAAAAACTCTGCTTTTTATAAAAAATGACATCCTGACTTTTAAGCGGCTTAAAGCCGGCTGCATAGCCGAGTGGTGAGAACCCTGTCATTAACGGCAATCGAAAGGGCGCCGGTTCGACACCACTCAAGAGCATGCGGCTGTGTCTTTGGCAGGACACTTTAAGGCATGCCTGAAGGTGGACACGAAGATTGGCTTCCTTGCCTTTCCGTCCACTTAATCTAAATCTTCAACCACCAGGTGTAAGCCTGGATAAGACAAGCAAGCAAGCGGCTTAAAAATAAATTTGTCATTGAGATGTGCTTTTATCAGGGTTTGTGTGTTGTTGCTGTCAACACATTAATTACCGCATATTTTTTTACTAATTGTTTCATGAGGCGTATCACGCAGAAATATTCCGCCGGTAATCACAAAATGCGCTACTGTTTTTTAATTTTAATACACACAACAATACCGCCAAATTATTACACGCTTAAGAATATGAGAATATCTCTCTAATAAAAAGAGGAGTATAATAAGTGTTTAAGTTCACAAATACGATTTTCAGAGGTTCTTATAAACAAATGGTTGTAAATACGCACATGGACTATGTCTATATATATGTTTTTTAACACCACATCCAACCCAGATGTGCATTGCTTTCACAAAGCTAACAGCTTCAGTGCAGTTATATAGAGGCGCAACTGAGTACGTTATTCCAGATTTTTGGCTTTTCAAATAATTTGTGTATAAGAAGGTTTTGTAGTGAGTAAGACGTTATTGGATAAAGTTGTATCATATAGTAAATTTATGCACAAGTACCGTATGTTTTAGTCTAAGAATGGGTAACTTGTGGACCGTACCCGGCTCTCATGCAGCTTTTGTGTGGCTCTGGACAACATTCACAAAGTCTGCTCTGTGTATCCGGCCAGTGACCTTATTAAAAATTGGTGTTTTTGTTTGGTCGGCTATATGATGCAATTTATGGGTGCTCTTTCACAGTTCGCCCTGTTGGTCAACTGGATGATGACGTCAGCATACGTCACACGCATTTGAATGGACTATTATAAATATAAAGGAGGAAGTATGGGGTGGAAATGCACTGAAAAACACCTGAAGGAAATCGTCTCCCATTTATTCATTTGTTGTTCAATTTCAACAAATTTGCTATCGTTGGAAAGCACAAGCATAGATCTAACCAACTAAGTTAATACCAAGTCCCAAAAATAGTACTAGCTCCATCTGGTGGCCACCTAAACTTGACCAAATTCAAACCATTATCAAAAGTTTACTTTAAATCATAAAAACATTAAACAGCAGCCTATTAAAAGAACATGTTACTGTGTAGTGCGTACCGTACTGTATTACTAAACCTAAACCCTAACTCAGTGCATTTCCACCCGTACTTCATCCTTTATAACGTCCATTCCAACGTGTGTGACGTATGATGACGTCATCATCCAGTTGATCAACAGGGCGAATTGTGAAAGAGCACCAATTTATGTTGTCTATTCATAATTTTTTGTGTTTTTTTGCTAGTACAGACGAAATCGGTTAATCGTATCACCTATTTGCCAGACGTTTTGATACGATTGATTCGTTTAACCAATTTGCTAAAAAAAAAGGTTTATCGTGAATGAGCGTAATTGTTGAGAAGACGTCTGTGCTGACTAGGCTGCAACGCACATTGCAACTGATACTTCCTACAACTGTTTACAATTCTGGTTAAACTTTGAAGAGTTTGCTAGTTTTGTGTTATATAAACACTATGCTGTATGTTCCAGCCAGCAAAACTGGCCTTTTTACATTGATTCAGCGTCTGGCAGACGTTGAATCAATGTAAAAAAGACCAGCTTTGCTGACTGGGAGAGCATCTACGATCAAAGCATTTTTCTGCAAACTGCAGCAATCGGACAGCAAATCGGCAATCTTTCATATCACCGATCTCTGTGACGTCACAACGCGAACTTTGACGTTGAAGTTTTTGATGCAAGCGTGCTATTTTTAGCTCTGTACCTGCTGTGTAGTTTTGAGTATGGAACGTGACCTACAAAAATAGAGGTATCGTAGAAAAACACGTCACACTCAGTGTTTGTTTTGAAATCGCAAAGTTTTTTTTTTTCAAACCTTTTGCGCTGTCTGGTAAAATAATTAATTTGTGATGTTCTTCAACTGACGAAACTGCACAAATGAAATTACGCACTACATTTCACAACAGTAGGCTACTTGTATTCAGCATTAAAAAAAATTCTCCAAAGTAATCTGGTTTAAACTTTTGGACATGCTTGCTTCCCTCTCAAGCCGAAATAATTTGTCCTTGTCCATTCATTCCTTGGAAGGCCATTCGCCGACGGATGACATTAAAAGCATTTAAACTTCTTTAAGGGAAGTGTGATAATTCCTTTTGTCTGCTCTTCTGTTTTAATGAAGCCCAGCTATGCGAAAATTGGTTGTTTGCAGTGCGATGTCTAGCACATAAGATTATCGTCTGGGATTACAGACACTTGTCTTTGTTTTGGTCGCATGCGTCTGTCTCACCTTTGCTTCATTTCGCCTTTGAACTTTGCAGACAACTATGCAAAGCAAAAAAGAGACATTCTCTTTTCGCTTACGGGTACAATTATACGATTAAATGAATGAAGTATGCAAACGAGAAGCAAATCCTGATGCTTTTATCCGACTTATTCTTTTAAGCGATATACGCTTATTCGATGTTTTTACTTAACATTAGATTAGATTTGGTTTGAGATTTCAGGTTTTGATTCAAATAAACGATTGATACGTTTAAGCGGTATACTATTAACCGATTTCGTCTGTATATGTTTTGGCTGTGTCGCTATATTGCGTAGGCCTAATTCATTCAACAAATTCAAGTTTAGGTTGTTTTTAGAATAAAAACAATAGAAATGCACTTGTGGCATTTTGTGACCACAATTTTTTTTATTATTATTATATTGTATTCGGGTCCAGTACACATGATACTACAGAGAAAAACATTAACATACTCGCAAATTATATGCATACGCCTGATACAAGAACAGTAGTTATATTAAACAAATATGACTTTAAATATTTGAAATTAAGTTTGTCTACTCTTATGTTACTGCATGAGCATTGTTGCGGACTGCCTTCGCATTATAATTACTTTATCTGGCGTCGCATATAAATAGGTTGTGTAGTTGAATGAGTTTCGCTTTTAGCAGCATGATCGTTGCTTACTTCACAGTGTAGATTCAAACGATCTGTTATAGCCTGATGCTGCGGGTTCTTTTTGGCAATATCAAATTACACTAGCTTTCGGAACACAGTTCCCTAGTCATGTGCTATGACGAATGGTGTTGAAGTCAGTGAGTGGTTTTTTAAAGTGGCTCTTTGTTTTAGCTTGAGGCTGCCGGCTGTTGAGTTTCTGTGCTGTTGGGCAGTGCAATAACGCCTAACAGCACAGAAACTCAACAGCCGGCAGCCTCAAGCTAAAACAAAGAGCCACTTTAAAAAACCACTCACTGACTTCAACACCATTCGTCATTGCACATGACTATTGACTAGGGAACTGTGTTCCGAAAGCTAGTGTAATTTGATATTGCCAAAAAGAACCCGCAGCATCAGGCTATAACAGATCGTTTGAATCTGCACTGTGAAGTAAATAAATAGGTTGCCCACCCCTGTTTTAGTCAATGTAAAAAAAATGCTACAACATTTAATATGGCTGGGTAATGACCTAAATCCGTGCTTTAAATCTATTTTTCTACCAATTGCATTTTTGCTTTTATGTACAAGACGTTCTCGTTTTTTGTGAATATTCTCCTGAAGACTTATAATAACACAGTATGTTTTATTTTAGTGCTGCTGTATATATAATTGTTTTAATTTGCCAGTATGAATGAGTTGAAAAGCTCCTGCTCTTTGAACAGGGATGAACATAAAGATATCAATAGATTTTGTGTTGAGGCGTATTATGACTATTTGTTGGAGCAACTCGAACCTTCGATATGTCGAGATATTGCTGTAACATTGCAAATAGATGGAATATTCACCAGTGGTAAAACTATACATTTCATTTTTTTTATAATTTTATGTGACATTGTGTATAATATAGGCTATAGCTATGCTATACATACATTATACAAGTGACTTTGTGTTGATCATTATCACCATTTAATTTAAAAATTCACAGTAGTTTATTTAATAAGGTTACTTAGACTTACAATGAATATATATAGAATTACTTATTAGAGATACCGTAGTAATTCAATAGTTCTTGTATGCTACCAAATCCATGGTAACACCAATGCGTTTTGATGCTATGCATCACAGTACCAAACACAATTAATTTAAGCAGTGCCTGTACAAGAAATAAATCTGCTTGTTGATGGAACTGTTTCTTGTATCATACCATCTTAATGGATATTCTGTATTAAAACTGTTTGACAATTGTTTGTTGTCAGACCAATATGTGTTTATTTGGTGTCCGACGTTTTGTTCGTAAACAGTTGTTCATAAACAATTGTTTGTAAAATTAATTCTTCGTAATACTAATTGTTCGTAAAACAGTTACAATTATTTGCGAACAATTAATTAGGGTAGCGTATATGCAAGAGATGTGCTAGATGTGATGTGCTGTAGACGAGTAGACAGAGTGTAGAGTCCCTGATTCAGAATGGCAGCGAAAAAGAAAAGTCAAAACTTTTGTTTATAGTGGCCAGCTTTATTACAAAGATTATAGTGCACTTAACGCACAAGGAAAAGAAACTTACTTATTGGAAAGTTGAGCATTTTCAAAGGAAATGTCCTGCATGAGTAACAACAGGGGCATCGAAACAATTTTTGACTGGGGGGGGGCAGGATTATGAAATAGAGCACCTTTGTTGCTGAAAGGCCAATTGTTTTAAAACTTTTAAGATAAGATTATAGCGATAATGCTCATCTATCATCTCTCTACCGAGTAATAATACAAGTGTCTGGTATACAAAGAAGGACATCATGCCAAGTTATAATGATGTAACCTACTGTGTTGCAGAATTTGTGCTGTGAATATTTGTTTGTTTGTTTATCTTTATCCTGCATTGCGGGAAAGCGAACTTGAGCGCTATGCATCGGCGTACGCCTTCCGACATACACCTGACCCACGCTGCAGCCGACGGCAATGTCTATTTCCGGTTGTCTACTTATGACTTAAATTTGGTACTACCCATTACTCGAAATCGATCACTGGGTAGAGGCAATTATCGTAAAGTTTCTTGCCCAGAGAAACAACAGCAAGTGCGGGTGGCTGGAGTCGAACATGCAGGCTCTCGACTGCGAGCCCAACGCGCTAACCACTCGGCCACTGCACTCGGCCAAAAGTGAATAGCAGAAATTGTTATATTGCAAAACATGCAGTAGCTTACATGACTTTAAAAGGGCACCATTGCCCCCTGTCCCTCCATCAGTGCCGGTCTTAGGGCATTTCGGGCCCTGTGCGGAATATGATTTGCGGGCCCCAATGACAATGATCCAATTCAGTAGCGTAGCTAGGGATTTTGAACGGGGAGGGGGGTGGTTTCATGGTCGGCTGTGAAGCCTGACGGCACTCTGCGGCGGGGGATCAGGGGGGCCTCCCCCAGAAAATTTTGAAAATTTGCTTTGAATTTGGGGCATTCTGAGAGCATGTTCAAAATTTGGGTATGAATATTACTGGCATGGCAAAAGGATAAGATCATGCATTCTTGGGCATTTTTCGGAAATAAAGCTATGTTGAGTCTAGGTGCAACCTATTTCGTCCCCTGAAAAGTTCGTACCCCGATTTCGTACCCTGAAAGCGGAGTAACAAATCAAATTTCGTCCCCTGAAAAGATCGAGAGAAATTTGAAATGTTTGCGGCAACTCCGATCAGCAACTTCGGCTATGTTGTTTTTTTTTCTCGATCTTTTTAGGGGACGAAATAGGTTGCACCCGTTGAGTCTTTCTTGTTGCTAATTCCTTTGTTGAATTCACTTGTTGAATTTTTCCATTGGAAATGACAAAATTACTGCATTTTCTGAGTAAATTGCGGCCCCCTAATTTGCGGGCCCTGTGCGATCGCACGGTTTGCACACCCCAAAGACCGGCACTGCCTCCATGATGCCCTGCCCCCCGCTTCCGGTGCCCCTGGGTAACAACTGAAAAATTGTTCACAAACAATTGACCTATCACCTGTTTATGAACAATTTGCTATACGAACAATTGATGCATACGAAGAAATGATTTACGAAGAATTGTTTTATAAAGAATTAATTTTATGAACAATTGTTTTACGAACAACTGTTTACGAACAATTCACCTATAACCGTTTATTTGCATCATATTAGCAACAGTGTTTTTGTCTTCCTCTATTTCAAATTTGATTTTATTGTAACATTTAGGCTACTCTTGATAACTTTTTTTTGGAAAGTAATCTAGTTTGTATTTACGTTCTATTTTGATACAACCGGAATGGCCCGTTTCGGTGAGTCCGATACCTTAACGGGGGATTTTTTCAAATTTTTTTTAAATTATCGGGTACCGTAGCCTAATTATCATTGCCGTTTTAGGGGTTGGGGTTAGGACTCAGAGGTTAGGAACTCACCGAATCGGACTCACCGAATAGTAGCAGACCCGATACAACACCCTTCTCTGTGTATTGATACTTTCTGGTATGTGTGTGTCAGGCCTCGAAACTGAAGGCGGCCATCGGGGCCATGGCCGCAATTAACTTACAAAAACTGACATTTTGTCCGTTGAGTCTCGCCCTTCCGTCGACTGCATTTGTTCGCCATGAAGTTCCGAGAAAACTTTACGCAAGCGGCCTTGTGAATAAAGTACTTTGCTACTTATATCACAAAGGATTAGAAAGCAGTAACACAATACACACAGATGCTTGAATTGTTAACATTGATTGACCAAGCAGCTGATGTCTGACGATAAGCAGGATGCAAGTGACATCACATCACTATATACACTTTATTGATGCGATAAATCAGAACAGAAAGGAGTGAAAGCCAGTCAGAGCAGAGGTGCCAGATGGTGTAAAAAATTGGCCACAAGATTTTGAAAATCTGGGAAAATTTGAAATAATTTGGTGCCGACAAAAATTTGCGATTTACTCACGCGTGTCGAAGTTCCAATGGCCGCCATGTGCTTGTGATTGGCAGCCGAACAGCTTGCTTCAGTTGGACACGTTTGGCCACCGGAAAATTGCTTCGAGGCCTGTGTGTTACGCTTGTAATGTTTTTTTCTTCTTTTGTTTCAGAACAAGAATCTTCAATTGATACTTCAACTAATCAACATACCGGAAAACTATTTTTACGCACTTTATTGAAATCTTTTGACAACCATGCATGCTACGCAAGCTTTACAAAGGCTTTAAAGCAGTTAGGTGATGCACTGTTTTTGTTTGCATATGTGCAAAGGGTCATCAAAAAAAAAACACAAGCATTGAATCCACAGGAATTACGTAGCTTTAAAATTGTCACCTTTGCTTTGGTATAAATGTAAATGTACTAAATGTATAGCCTATTATTAGGTTAGGTGAAGTTTAGGGAGATATAACAAACCCCCAAAAACAAACAACACAACCGAATTGAGCATATACATAATATCTATTTCTATAGATAATATACATATTATACATAATATTTTTTTTACATAATATCTCGTATATTCATCATCTTCATCAATCATTATATTCCTTTTTTGTATTAGTTAGTGCACAGTTTTATGTTCTTTGTTCCCCGTATTGTGACGGCTGGACGTCAGCAAATTTTGATCTGGCTTGATGGCAGCTTTTCATGCACTCCTACTTTAAACGTTGACTGCCACAGGGAGGTCGCTCCACAGTCCACACGCTATCGCACCACTTCTTTTTTGGCCGTCCACGTGGGTCGTGGATCATGCCCTTTTGCTTCCAGCAACTGATTTTGAGGGTTGGATACTATGCACCATTGTTCTCCATCACGAGCTTTTCGTACTGCACTTTCATTATTTAATTTTGTCCTTTCAGTGATGTTTGTTGTCCAAATCGTTCTTTGGTTTTGTTTCTTTTACTATTTATATTCTCTTCTGTTAATTATTTTTGTAAGGAGTTTTGCCTTATTGTGTATCCGACGCATGGCTACCAAGCGATGCAACCTGATTTGTCACATTTGTGGATTTTGACTACGGTACTGCATAAAATCATAAAATTTTGTTTAATTTGGAAAAAAATCACAAAATAGCATACAATTTAGACACAATCATAAAAAATCATAAAATTTAGTTGTGATGGAGAACTGAGCATGTAAAAATCAAAAATTTTGTATATAATGTGTAATAGTTCCAATCATGATGACAGCGTAATTATTTGTGTACCGATTGTGACCCCGTCTGTGGAATGCGCTGATTTAGGATAACATGTGGTTGTGTAATCCACTTGCCTGTGAAGCTGGAATTACAAAAAGGAGCGTAGCTAGATAAGTTCATTGCATGTTTTAAACGTCATTAGACAAGTAGATGCTGACAAGATTTTAAGACATTGCAGTTATTGTGGTAGCATGGTGAAAGGATAATTTGACACCAATGTTTTGGGAAAAAGCGCAGGGCAAGGCAAGGAAACTATATAGTCAAGTGGGGTAATTACCGGACATTTTGTGAAAACGTTGTAATATTTTGTACAAGGACTCAAGCTATTTATATGTAAAGTATCTTGATTGCAAGGGTTGGCCTTCTTCTTTACATTACAAATTAACCTGATTCTCTACCATGTGTATTTTAGCAGAAATCACAAATTTTCTTTGTCCGGTAATTACCCCATCAAATGAGGGAATTATTGGACAGGATAGGGGTAATTGCTGGACATTGTCCAGTATTCACCCCTTATGTAAAAAAGTACTAGGAAGTTATTATTATTTGAATTCCTTGACCATTCTGAAGTGAAATTAGATGTGATGTAGTTTTATGTTTTGTTTATCTATTGCAATAAATGAAATTTTGTTTAAAATACAAGCATAAGGTTCTATCTAATATGCATTAGGGTGCGTCGTGTGCCCTCAAAAATTAAAAAAATGATTGCAAACAAAATTATTTTTCTGTGGGTGAGGCTTGGCTAAAAAAGAAAAATTACAAATTTTTAAAGAATTTGGTCAAGGTTTAGGTGCTCCACATCCCAATCGCCCGAATCCCCTTGTTTGCTTGACAATAGGGTGGAGTGAAAAAAACTGTTTTTTTCAATTAAAAAAGGGGATCTATACCCCTGACAAATTGGCAAAAAATAATAGCAAAACTAGTTTCAGGGAGTGCACCCCCTATTGGCCATGCTATGTTCTGGGCAGTGGCGTAGCCTGGGGGTATCTTCACCAAAGGCGACACCTAGTGGCGGGGGGTCTGGCGAAATTCCTCCAGAAAATTTTGAAAAATTACTTTGAATTTGGTACATTCTGAGAGCATTTTCAATGGGTATAATTAGTCCTGTAAAATGATGCTGTCCGGTGGCATACCAAAAGGATAAGATCATGTTTTCGTGGGCATTTTTTGGTAATAAAGCTAAGTCTCTATGTTTTCTTGTTGCTAATTCCTGGCTGAGATATTTCAATGTTTGGTATTGGACCATTATTGGCAAAACTCGCTCTTTTAATGCAGTTTCATTTAAAATTAGGCAAACTTTGTGTTAGAGTCGAGACTGAAAGCATCATTCTCAATATTGTGACGTCACACGCGTGCCAAAGAGGAGGTTGTAACCTCCAACCCCCCCCCCCACCTTGGCTACGCCACTGGTTCTGGGCATTGTTAAAAAGCTAGCTACTAAAAATACGCTATTTAAAATAAGTCTGCAGAGTGCAGAAGCAATGTTTCATGAGCTATCATTCAGTGTTTCTGGTGAAATTACAACCTTCAAGTGTCCAATAATTACCTCAGAACCGAGAAATTGTTATGGGGTAAATATTGGACACATTTTGTGGAAAATTGAATACAGCTGCTGCTCACACTCTGGCATTTTTAGAAGGTTCCATGCTTTTCTAGTTAGTATTGCCAGTTTGAAAATCCAAATACCTAATAATGTTGCCTACATTAAAAAATTACTTTTTTCACTTAGCTTCAAATTAATGCAAAATTTGACACCATCCACTCCAAGTCTTGCCAAAAAAATGTAAAGTCAGATAAAATAAGAGTTGCAACTGATTCATTTAGTTCAAAGCTTTGTCTAAATAGATGACTAACTTGCAAGGTCACATTGCACACAGGAAAAAAGTAAGCAGGGTGTCCACTAATTACCCCGTCATTTTAACTGTCCAGTAATTACCCCACTTGACTATACAGGCCATTTGCAAGCAATGTGTTACAATTCTGTTCGAAAGGAATTATGTATGATAAATTGGTTTCCGTGGGACCTGTAATTACTGGTTATTCCCAATGTCTTCGCAAGTCTGTTGTTGCATTGATTTGACTTTTAAAGTGCAGCTTGCTCTGAACTGAGCTAAACAATTTGACGATATTGGAAGAATGTAAAGTATAACAAGCTTACAGTATATATATATAGGCTATTATGTTTTCTACTTTTATTCAAAAGCTGTATGTTTGCTTTGACGTGATGGCTTGCATTGACTGTTTTTCTGTAATCGCTTCTTATGCTTAAAAAAAAGAAAAACTTAAAAAAGTTAAATGTAAGAAAACATCGAGCTCTGATGTAAAATCATAAAAAAGCACAGAGTTTTGATGAAAAATCGTAAAAAAAAAAATCATACAATAGCCAAAAAAATCATAAAATTTTTGATTTTTTTGGCATCAAATTATAAACAAATAGGAAAATCTTGTGAGACATCTGTTACTGCAATTATTGAGGATACTCTTGGGGGCAAAGAAAAAACCGTAATGGAAACGTCAACATAGCGGCTGCCTTGTATACCTCATAGGCCAGCATGGTGCCTCAACTTTCTTTTGTGACAATTCCATTCGAACAGGGTCTTGTTTACCCTGAACTCGTGCAGAAGTATCAATTGTAATGGAGATTAAGTGGCTCTCTTTACGCCATGGCACTCAGAACTTCTTTAGTTTATCTCGATCCCAGAAACGGATCTTAATTCAACAATTGCATACTTTATGAGGAACCCAGGACTCTCTTGATCTCCCAGCTTCATGCAAAGTAAGAAGCTTATGACTGACTGAAGCGCTTTTGCTTTGTCATGTAATTGTCACAGCTCCAGTAACATATATCTGGATTGTTGGCACACCACCCTACCCTACATGTTAAAGCAGGGGCGGGCAACTTCTCCAGGCGGCGGGCCTGATATGGGAAAATGAAGTAGTTGGCGGGCCGGATTCATGAATTGCTACATTAAGCGTGTATTTATCTACCTAGACAAAGAATGAATTCTATTTAATGTAATGTAAACTTTAAGTTTAAAGCATAAAGACCAAAAACAGTCTTTATTGAATTTATTAACAATTAACGTAATGTAGCTTCTGAACGTTTGATAGCTTCTGAAGTCAATGGGACATCTGTGGTCGATCAAAGTTGTCACTTTCATTGCAAAGCAAACAATAAACATCTATGGTAGCCTGCTGCTTTCTTGCCGACTTCTGTAAAAAGCGCTTGAGCATATTTGTTAAATTTGCGACACTCCTTTTCAACTTTACGTTTCTTGGCAAAATCCATAGAAAAATATTTATTGTAGGCTACATTCAAAATCTAATTCTAACTGAAAACAAAGAAACTAAAAACACAAAGAACCAGAGAATAACCAACAATCACTATTATTTGTATAGGTTCCCTTCCCGTGTAATTATAACACTAATCAGCCAAATTTCACTTTGATCTATTTTTCCAGCTTTAGACTGAAGGAGGTTTTTACAAGAGACAAAGAAAAAGGATGGAAGGCCCGTTAATGACGGAACATAACATGCTTGTCACTAGACTAAAAACCGAAAATAAATAGTCAAAGAAATAAAAAATAACCAACAGTCACTATTATTTGACGTAGTAAGCAACTAGTGGAGGATTGCGGTAGAGTGGCCGCAGGCCACATTGTGTAAAGACCGGAAACTGTCTGCGGGCCGCTCAAAATCCCGTCGCGGGTCGGATCCGGCCCGCGGGCCGCATGTTGCCCGTCCCTGTGTTAAAGGCATAGTTTATTAGCCTTTAGATAGATCAGGAAACTGATTTGTAGCCATTTTCATTGAACGTTTTTGCCCCCTCCCCTTGTATTGATCAATAACACTCTATTTCAACCCTTGCTTATGTTTTGAAATTTCTACAATACCAATCACTTGAACTAGACAAACGCAATATTGACATCATAATGATAACAAAACAGTACTCAAAATGAGTGATTTGCTGATTAAAAGCTTTTGACTAACGATTTCAAAGATACTTTCATTGTCGAATATTTCTAAAACTAGAACCAATTCGCAAAAACTAAGTGCATTTTCAGAATCAGGGGCCTTGAAATACTCTAAAATGACTCTCATCAGTCTCACCTATTGTCAATTTTTTGTGTTGGCCTGTGTCTGTTAACAGATTTAGCTTCAAAGAAAAAATAATAACTGTTTCTATAGCCTACCTAAAAGAGCAAACATGTCTTTCAATAGAATATATTTCAAAGTACGGTAATGCTATTGTTACATCATTCGAGATAAAGCGCCCGATTTCATTTGTACGACGTACTAAGCTACCGGTACTGAAGTTAAATACAGTATACACATATACAAAAACTATTTTACGATAAATTTATATTTCACAAGTATATTTCAAACTATATTTCATGTTTTCAAGTAAAACCAGTTGTTCTTTTCTTATTGTAACTGTAATAAACTATTAAATATAACAAACACACAAGCACTAACATCCGAAACCAACCTTATATATGTTTTTATATATGCCCTGGAGTTACTAAATGCTTACCACTCTTTGGAATTTCAAGAAGATTTATTTTCTAACTAGACCGATGTTCTTATACCACTGTAGTCAAAAGCCTACTGTAGTCTATCAGCTAAAAATGAATTGCTATCCATGACAACATGTGTTATGTTGTCATAGAGTGTAAAAAATATAGTTTCGACACCATGAAAACACTTCATATAGGCTATCTGCTCATGTGAAGTTGATAATAAATTCTTTGCAGAAGGAAAAGATTTTTCAGCATTAAACGCTTAGACAGTTATAATATGCCATAGACGCATATTGCCCATTAGTTGTAGATCGTTCTGCTTTAAGCTGTTATATTATGTATTTTAAACGTTACACAAGGTAGGATACCAAATCCAGTAAAAAGCAAGCATTCGAATTATCATGTTTTCCATTTACGTTTTTTTTTAATTAAACCGTAGCAAAATATCTATTGCCCATGAGCAAAGTTGTATTGGGGCAAAATTTCTTCACTGTTGCCAAACTTAGTCATTCCTGAGTAAAGTTTTCTGTCATCCTACGAGCAAGGTAGGTTTCTTACAGTGTGGAAAAATTCCCTAATGGTGTAAAAAAACAATCTTAATTGTTTCAATGGTTACAGAAAACCACAAAAAGTTGTGTTTGCACTTTGCAGTGTAGGCTTACATGAAGAAACAAAAATACTTCATTTTATAGGGTTGTCGCATGTCGTCGATACACTTGAAGACAATCACACAGAGCATTTTTGGGATGCTCGAGTATGGGAGAGAAGTCTAAAAAACAACAACTATCTGAAGTTGATTAATGACTTTAAACCAAAGCGGGTGTTAAGACGTTTCACTCGAGCTTTACTGAGTGACAGAGAAAGGTAAGTTTTTAGTTAGTCACTGATTTTCCTTTTGTAAAGTGGGTTATCACACGTTAAAACAGCCTGTCTACTGTGTCATTTCTACAATCGATCATAAATGTGAAATTGCAATAATTTTTCAACAATTTTTTAGTCCATTATGTATGTTAAGGGGCTTATAAAATATTGTATGATGCGCTTGAAAAGATTTGTCAGAATCGTCAAATTGCCTTGTGGAGGTCATTGTTTTTTGTCATCACGTTTTTTGTTTGTTTTGCAAAACATTTTGGTTATCCCAATAAAAAGAATCTTAGAACGATTTTGCCCTTTCTGTGAAGTGTAAATTATAAACTTTCAGTCTACAAACAACCTGAGCCAAGTCCAAGCTCAAACAGAATTATAGCATTTGAACAAGCAAACATTGTGGACTTCTGTAATGTTATTTTTGAGGAAAAAAGCCTCATTGCGTGAGTCATGACCTTATTGCAGAACAATTGACTGTCTTCCACAGAACCCCGTTTAACATAGATTGAGAGAAAATTGCATTTGACATTCAGAAAGATAAAGCAAACCAAAAAAATAATGTCATTTGATATTTTTGAATGGTCAGGTCATTAGTAAATCTGCTACAAGTAAAATGTAATCCTGTACCACTTGTTGCATACGGTAGCCCATCTGCTTAATCAAGTTGCAGGCACTCACCAACCCGCACTGAACCAGCATGGTGAGTAAAGGTTTAAACACACACTTAAAAAGACCCTCAGTACACACACTTAAAAAGACCCTGGCAGCCGAAAAGCAGAGGGTACAAAGAATCTTTGGGTTTTACATCTCTACATATAATGTAAGAAGCTTAAAAGATGAAGACGGGCATTTAACATTCACACACGAGCTAAATGAATTAAGGATGAAACGTGGCAAATAACTGGACTGGCAGAAACAAGACGAAAGAAGAACATCTAGTACAGATTGGAGGAGGACACATGCTCTACACCAGAGGGGAGATACTTCAACAACAAAAAGTTGGTTTCTCAATTCATCAAAGCATAAAACACAAAATTATAGAAATAAAAGGAATTAGTGATAGAGTGGCTTCTTTCATAATGAAACTTAACAGGAAATATTCTATGCAAGTAATACAAATATGCGCACCAACCTCAAGCTATGATAACGAAGAAGTAGAGGATTTGTAAGAGGAAGTAAATGAAGAAATGGAAAAGAATAAAAGTCACTACAAAGTAATCATGGAAGACTTTAATGCAAAAATAGGAAAACATCAACAGAGTGACGGAAATACCACTGGAGTATATGGAGTTGGAAAGAGAAATGCATGAAGGAATAGGATGATCCAGTTTGCAACATCAGAGAAACTGATCACAAATACTCTTTTTCAAAAGTCAAATGGAAGAAAATGGACTTCGAAAAGTCCAAATGGAAAGGTGAAAAATGAAATCGATTCTATTGTAACAAATAAACGGGACATTGCCCTTAATACTGAAGTTATTCAAAGGGTTAGCATTTAAAGTTATCACAGGATGGTTCGCAGCACTATAAAATTAAATGAAAAACAGGAAAGAAGTGGAATAATGAGAATGTCAAAACCAAAGATTGACAATGAAAGATTAATTCAGAGGGCAGATGAATTCCAAATAGAGTTGCAAAACCGTTTTGAAATACTTGAAAGTGACATCACTGATTTAGATAGAAAGACAAAACAATTAAACAGTATTATTCAAGAAAGTGCAAAGAAAGTTGGCGGAATAGTTAAGAGCCAAAGAGAAGAGAAACTCAAACCAGAGACTGAACAGATGCTGAAGAAACGCTGAGAAATATTGAGAGAAACATCTAAAAGCAATATCGAGTATCGAAAGTGATGCAAGAACATACAAAAAAGTATTAGACAAGACCTTATAGTCCGGCAGCCCGTGACGTTTTTGTAACATCATAAGGTACAAAAGGTTTGAGTGTTGTATCAACCTTGCCCCACTGTGGGATGTTCAGAAACCCACATTCGAGGTTTCACTGCTGGGGCGTTTGGGGGCTACGGCCCGGTGAAAAACCCATTTTGGGGGTCAAAAAAACATCATAAGGTACAAGAACAAAACCTACGCCAGAGTTTATGCCTTCACTTGTAGACTTTGGAACAAGTCGATCTGAGTGCCCCAGGTGGGGCATTCCCGAATAAGGGGCCCCCAAAGTTGGGGCAAAATACGTAAAAATAACATCATAAGGTAAAAAGATGGAACTTCTTTCATCAGTTGGGGCATGTTCCACTGAGTTCGAAACAACTTTTCTTATGGCCCCAAGGTGGGGCTTAACCTCATTTTGGGGGTATAACCCCTAAAATTCACAAAATTAACATCATAAGGTACATGGATGAAACCAAGTGTAGGTGATAGTACCTCACTTACGGACTTCAGAACATTAAAATTTGGTCGCCCAAGGTGGGGCATTCCCGAATAAGGGGCCCCCAAAGTTGGGGCAAAATACGTAAAAATAACATCATAAGGTACAAAGATGGAACTTCTTTCATCAGTTGGGGCATGTTCCACTGAGTTCGAAACAACTTTTCTTATGGCCCAAAGGTGGGGCTTAACCTCATTTTGGGGGTATAACCCCTAAAATTCACAAAATTAACATCATAAGGTACATGGATGAAACCAAGTGTAGGTGATAGTACCTCACTTACGGACTTCAGAACATTAAAATTTGGTCGCCCCAGGTGGAGCATTCCCGAATAAGGGCAGGCCTTAAAACTCGTGTTTTTTCCCGGCAGTTATCGTGGCCTACCGAGAGCTCCTTCTCGGCGGCAAAATCTGCGTGCTTGGAGGCCAAAATACAATAACGGTAGCACAAGTAAATAGCATTAAACTTGCAACAATGTTAAAATGATCACTTAGCGTTGTTGAAGTCTGGGCGACGTCCTGCAATAAAATCATTGTACCACGCATTAACTGCTTTATCGGGATTGTAATCCGGTATTGCGGGACCATCTAACGACCCTAAATTGTTTTAACTGCTCGCAGCTCAGTAAATTGTTTCAACTGCATACCGCCTTTCATAAAACCTGACCATTTATTCCGTTATGATGTCACCATTGAGGGTGTGAAGTCACTAACCCACAGCGTTCTCAACTATGAAGACACGTGTTTTACTCACGGATGTCAACTAACCTAGTTCTCCTGTTTAACAACGATTCAATGTCCGACAACATTGAATCGATATAAAAACGACAATATTGCCAGCCGATGTAAATTAGCACTTCGAATTAACACTTCGTTAAAGTAAACATCGGGAATTGCAAACAAGACTTACAGCGCTGGTGATCGCAGCTAGATGTATTCAATACAACAGTAGTGACTATGATGCGCTGACCTAATTCTGCGTCACTCTTTGATGGATGCTACATATTTTCGACATTTAATCCACGACCATTCTATTGCGAAATTAAATAATTGGCTAGAAGAAACCGGCGGCCAAACTTGGCCGACGGAGGAAGTAGCACTGGCGGTCATTCAAGCACTACTTAGCGGCCATGGCCGTCGGCTGCTTTAAGGCTTGTAAGGGGCCCCCAAAGTTGGGGCAAAATACGTAAAAATAACATCATAAGGTACAAAGATGGAACTTGTATCATCAGTTAAGGCATGTTCCACTGAGTTCGAAACAACTTTTCTTATGGCCCCAAGGTGGAGCTTAACCTTATTTTGGGGGTATAACCATTAAAATTCACAAAATTAACATCATAAGGTACATGGATGAAACCAAGCGTATAGGTGATAGTACCTCGCTTACGGATTTCAGAACATTCAAATTTGGTCGCCCCAGGTGAGGCATTCCCGAATAAGGAGCCCCAACGCTGGGACAAAATACGTAAAAATAACATCATAAGGTAGGCTACAAAAATGGAACTTTTATCATCAGTTGGGACGCGTTCCACCGAGTTCGAAAAAACTTTTCTTGTGGCTCCAAGGTGGGGCTTAACCTCATTTTAGGATATACAACCCCAAATTCAAGGTTGTAGCCTATTTAGATGGAACCAAGTGTTTGCAAAACGTCAAAATTTTTTTTGCTTTACCTGAGGATTTTTCCTAGCACAAAGACTGATACCGGGTGCGAAAGTCATAATTCCTTAAGCAACTATAATTTAATATTTCACCGGTTGAAGACTGTAGTGTACAGTAGCATACGTACATGTGGTAGCAAGAGTACCTGTGTGTTACATACGATCTGGCTATTGCAAAACATTCCCTCATCACTCAAGAGCAAGAAAGTCCAAAATGTGTCCATGTGCGCTTGTTCATATTACTGGGTGGTTTCCACATATCCATGGCGTTCTTTAAAGCTATGGGTAAGTACTTGGATGGTTCAGGTGGTTCGTACATCCTAACAGAAGCTGGTATTCTTGCCGAAGGATCCCTTAACGGATTTCTGCTTGGTACTCATTACAATAGGTGCAAACGAATACACGTTCTTTTCGGAACAGCATTAGAAATCTTGCATTTTAATCAATTCTTGTTACAATGCCCTTCTCCTGAAAATCTGGACGAAGAACTACGTCGTTTATGTATTCGTCCATCCCAGTCAACGATTGGCTTTTTGGATGACGATGTTAAAGACTTTTTGAGTTCCTACCAAGAATTTTTAAGAAAAACCGAAACAGGAGAAAATGACCAGACTGCCCAGTACTGGTATGGATACTTAAAACTTGTCAAGACATACCTCCTCTTTGCTCGAAGTATTCATTCTGCAAATCATCAGTTGTTTGTGCACTGCATAGGAGAGATGTCAAGCGTGTTCTTCATTTTCAACCAACCAAATTATGCAAGAGGGATTTTGCGACTGCAGGATAACATGCTAAAAATGGAAGCAACTCACCCTGAAATAAGTGATCTGTTTGAACAAGGCATCTTGTCCGTAAAAAGAACTCAAATAAACTTCTGCGGATGTGCTGTTGATCAAACTTTGGAGCAAACAATCAATGCAGAATCTGCCAATCGACTCACTGGGATTTCGTCTTTCACCAATTCAATTGGTGCCAGACAGAGATGGGCACTTACCCACTTTATGCACCGATCGATCCTTTACAACCTCTATGAAGATCTGGGGATGACATCAGCAGAGGAAGCATCATTTGACCTTCGTCCTTCAAGCACCGATAGAGACCGCAAACATTTGGATAAACTAATGCAAAAAAATAAGCAGTACAGTTAATCCATTTAATGCAAGCTTCGATGTATCCTTTCTATTCAATTTTAGCACAGGAAAAGCAGTCGCTCCTGCCACTTCAAATTTTTATTTGAATGTTTTTCAAAAAGGAACTGAGGATAGAAACAAATTTATAAGTCAATGCCACCAGGGCGCTAGCACCTTCAACAAGTCAACACGTAGAAACAAAATCTGCAACTTTGCTTCTGAAACTGCCGTTGTGAAAAGCATAACCCGCGAAGGCAAATTTTCTAAGTTGAGAATGGAACGCAATTTGATGGGAAGGCTTCTATGTTCAGCAGTAGATCACAAGGTAGACGTGGAATTGATGCTGTCTTACCCCCTCACACCAGTACCACTGTATTTGTGCCATATGATGCAACGATGAAATCAACCCAAAAGTCAATGCTTTTGAAGGCTCTTGAAATCGATAGTATGTTTCTTCTTCACACTCTTGGAGATTTGCCGATGACGTTCGGAGGTGTTGCAAAGACGACTTTGAAGAAATTGTGCAGACACAGTGGGAAAACAATACACGTTGTTTTCGATAGAACTGTATCGCCGTCCATGAAAGATGCCGAGCGAGATCGCCGAGCAATTCATGGCTTCCGCGATCAGCAATACGTCATCGAAGGAGAGGCCATAAAACAACCTGTTAATTTTGCAGCCGCATGAGGAATGACAACTTCAAGCAACATTGGTGCATTTTCTTGTTAATTCTTGAAAATCAGATGAGTATTCCAGCTTTCTCGACTTAAGGTTCTTTTATGCTACACTTGATGAAAAATGTTATGTTTATCGAAAAGATGGCGAAAAAATGTTGTGTGGTGAAGAGGAGTCCTTGTTATCCTACCACGAAGAAGCAGATACGCGCCTAATGTATACCACATCGTCACCGCATGCCAGATGTGAAAAATGTGGTAGTCCGCTCTAATGACACGAACGTTCTGATTATATTGTTGGGAAATTTGTTGTTTGTACAAAAAGACGTAACATATGGATGGAAGGTGGTGTAAAGGCAAACAACACTCTGAGATATATTGACGTATCAAAGCTTGGCAGTACTTTATCTCCAGACCTGCTTCGGTCGCTTCCCGGTTTTCATTGCTTTAAACTTAAAGGCTGTGATCGTACAGCTGCTTTTTCGGGTAAAGGGAAGGCTCGACCCCTTAATATATTGGAGAAAAATGTGCATGCTCAACATGCCTTTGCTGCTTTGGGGTGTTCGAAAAATCTTGATGAAAACATTGAAAAAGGCATTGAAAAATTTGTGTGCCAGATGTATGGATGTAAACGTGGTCATTGCGTTAATGAATTACGATTTAAAAAATTCATTGAGACATACAAACCGAAAGGTTCCAATCCATTGCGACGACGGAAAGGTTCAGATGGAAGCAACTTTCCCCTGAGCAAAACTGTGCTCCATCAGAAAATACTCAGAGCGAATTCCATTTGTGGCATTTGGAATCATGCTGCTGAAAAAGGAAGCTTTTTCCAGACACCAGTTGAAAGCGGCTGGCGTTTGGAAGATGGTAAATTCACTGGTTTGGTTTCAGGGAGATCCAGTTCCGTCCACGCTGGACAACGTTCTGCAAAGTGAGAAGGGTTTGGACCAAGACGGAACAGAATCAGATGATGAAACAACAGAAACGGATGAATGCGACTTTTCTGACGACAAACCTGCAAACCTTTAATGAATAGATGTTTTTGCCTTTCTCCACCTCAAGCATAAATAAACTGTAGGCTATAGCCTACATAAGCAACTTTTTACCTTTATTCTTGTAAACATGGGGATAGAGTATGATTTGAACTTGTATTAATTTTACAGTTTCCACCAGAACTTACGAAACCACATAGAACAAAGTGTTAAGATTGATCTTTTCAAATGGCTGCAAACCGGGGCCAATGGTGCATAGCCTACCCGAGAGAGATTATGCAGGAGGCATGCTTTTTCAAGAAGCCCTTTGACTTGATGAACAGGCCATACGTTTTTAAATAGTTCAATGTGCATCTTTTCGTTCTACTAGTGTATAATTTAACGTTTCTTTCACACGCCGTTCCAGGTTTCGTTATTTTGTAGCGAGCAATTTTTCCATTCCTTTCAGCAGAAGTCACATGTTATTCGAGAAGTCCTCTCAGTTGTTTAAATAAGACCACATAGTGTGATTTGTTCCTGTTCAGTGTTTAGTCTGAGAGAAACTTAAATGTAGGTAGGTCTACGTACAATCAGGGGCGGATTAGCAAATTGAATTAGCCCGGGAATTTAAAAATAACGGTCCACTTCTATCAAAATAGATTTAGCATAAAAATACTCGTTTCACAAACAATTTATTTCATTTCAGAAAAAGTCTTTCACCGGCAATATGATGTAGGCTATAAAGTTAGACATTGCACGTATTTGTATAGCAAGCTTCGATTTGTAACTTGAATCATTGTCAGTGTTATTCAAACAAAGAATAAGGATATAGCGCTACGACTATTGTATTTCAAATAAAATTTTCTTTTGTACATAAAACAGGACAGTGACCCTCTGACCGGCCAACCGGGAACGTTCTCGAATTCCCAGTAGGCTAATGATTAGCCGCCAATCCACCCCTGCGTACAATATGTATCTTCATAGTGATTAATTTTAACCTAATAAGAAAATGTTATGCTGTGTAGATATTATATCTTACATGCTTCGTTGATTTTCCAAAATATTTGCAGACGTTTTGAAATATACACGAGAGACACTTGGTTTTATACCTTATGATGTTAATTTTGTGAATTTTAGGGTTATACCCCAAAATGAGGTTAAGCCCCACCTTGGAGCCATAAGAAAAGTTGTTTCGAACTCAGACGTGGAACATGCCCTAACTGATGAAAGAAGTTCCATCTTTGCACCTTATCATGTTATTTTTACCGGTAGGCTACGTATTTTGATCCAACTTTGGGAGCCCCTTATTCGGGAATGCCCCACCTGGGGCGACCAAATTTTAATGTTCTGAAATCCGTAAGTGAGGTACTATCACCTACACTTGGTTCCATCCATGTACCTTATGATGTTAATTTTGTGAATTTTAGGGGTTATACCCCCAAAATGAGGTTAAGCCCCACCTTTGGGCCATAAGAAAAGTTGTTTCGAACTCAGTGGAACATGCCCTAACTGATGATACAAGTTTCATCTTTGTACCTTATGATGTTATTTTTACGTATTTTGCCCCAACTTTGGGGGCCCCTTATTCGGGAATGCCCCACCTGGGGCGACCAAATTTTAATGTTCTGAAGTCCGTAAGTGAGGTACTATCACCTACACTTGGTTTCATCCATGTACCTTATGATGTTAATTTTGTGAACTTTAGGGGTTATACCCCCAAAATGAGGTTAAGCCCCACCTTGGGGCCATAAGAAAAGTTGTTTCGAACTCAGTGGAACATGCCCCAACTGATGAAAGAAGTTCCATCTTTGTACCTTATGATGTTATTTTTACGTATTTTGCCCCAACTTTGGGGGCCCCTTATTCGGGAATGCCCCACCTGGGGCACCCAGATTGACTTGTTCCAAAGTCTACAAGTGAAGGCATAAACTCTGGCGTAGGTTTTGTTCTTGTACCTTATGATGTTTTTTTGACCCCCAAAATGGGTTTTTCACCGGGCCGTAGCCCCCAAACGCCCCAGCAGTGAAACCTCGGATGTGGGTTTCTGAACATCTCACAGTGGGGCAAGGTTGATAAAATACTCAAACCTTTTGTACCTTATGATGTTACAAAAACGTCACGGGCTGCCGGACTATTAGAAGATTCAACACCCTACAGGTGAAAAATGTAATTGAGACAGGCATCATCATCATCATCATCGGCCATGCCTGAATAAGGCGTCGGCTACCGTGAGTCTCCACAACGATCGATTGTCCATACTTCTAATTAGGTTTTCAAAATTTTGGTTTGTCCATGTTGAAAGATTTTTGAAGATTTCCAAACGTGGACGTCCCCGGTGCCTCTGACCAGGAAATCGCCCCATCATTACCGAGTGTTCAATTCCGCGTTTGCGGTAGACATGCCCGATAAATGTCATTTGCCTTTTTTTGATAGTTGTGATGAGGACGCCAGGGGTGCACCCAGAGCGTCTCCACACTTCTTCGTTAGTGATTTTATCCATCCAGTTAATTCCCATCATTCTACGAATGAACCAAATTTCAGCACTGTTGATCTTCTTCTCTATCTTCGGGCATACAGTCCAGGATTCACAGCCATATAGCAGAACTGACCAAATGTACACATGTAAAATTCTTATTCTAGTGTTTAGAGAGATTGAATTAGATTTCAGTATTTTGTCCATTTTGATGAAAGCCTGTTTGGATTGTGCAATTCTTGATTTTACGTCGCTCCAGCATCGACCATTCGAAGTGACCATAGAACCCAGATAGTTGAAACTATTTACTTGTGAGACTGTTGTATTTTGTATTTTGATAGTGCATACTGGAGTTATTTCTTTTGATGAGATGGTCATGCAGAAGGTTTTTGTTGCGTTCAAATTAAGTCCAAGGTTCGCACTTTGCTTAATGACTATGTCGAGTAAATTTTGTAAACTGAAGTTTGATGTGGCGATTAGTACTGTGTCGTCTGCATATCTTATGTTGTTGAAGTGTTGTCTGTCTACAGAGACGCCTTCTTCGTCATCTAGATGTCGTAAGATCATTTCGCCGTAGAATGAGAAAAGATCAGGTGAAACTACGCACCCCTGTCTAACACCTCTTCGAATTTGTGTCCATTTGCTCAGCTCGCCATCTATCCGGACTGCTGCTGATTGATCCCAGTAGAGATTTCTGAGAAGTCGAAGGTCTTTACCATCTGTGTCTAAGCTGTCAAGCATCTCCATGAGTGGCTCATGTCTAACGCGGTCGAAAGCTTTGCTGTAGTCCATAAAGCAGAGGTACAGGTCTTCCCTGTGTTCTATCGACCTCTCAGCAAGTGTTCTGATTAGGAATGTGGCGTTTCTAGTTCCTTTGTCTTTCACAAATCCGCATTGCACATCTGAGATTTCGGGATTGATGCATCTGCGTAGTCGATGGAGTAAAACGGTCAGAAAAATTTTGGTGACATGACTCATTAGACTGATTGTGCGGTGTAGTTCGCAATCGATCGCCCCGGGTTTCTTCGGTAATGTGATGACGATCGATTGTAATAGGTCTTCCGGAATTTTTCCGCTGTCATAAATCTCATTCGCGATTTCAGTCAACTTTTTTATTCCAAAATCGTCTAAAACCTTAAGGGTTTCTGTATGCACAGCGTCAGGACCTGGAGCTTTTTTCAATTTGGCTTTCTTTATAGCGTGACGTATTTCACTTTCTAGAATCGGTGGTCCATCCATCTCTTTCGATATCGCAGGTTTGTTTCCACGAGCATTGTCGAACAAGTCTCTGATATATTCAGCCCATCTCTCGAGGATTTCATCCTTCTCCAGCAAGATGTTACCGTTCTTGGCTTTGATGCAGCCTGTGCAGGAGTGCACAGAGTTCTTTTGCATCTTCTTCACTTGGATGTGAGCAATGGATGGTCTACGCTCAATCTCGTCACACTGTTGGTTCCACCATCATTCTTTCAGTTGCTTACATCGAGTTTTGATTTCCTTATTTAGTGAGTTGAAATTTTTCAGATCTTTCTTCGATTCTCTTTTCTTCTGAGATTTCGATCATTCTTCTGAGACAGGCAAGGGATTGAAAAATGCAAGATTGCAAAAGATGAAAAAAGGGCATTGATTCCGGCACTCAAGAATGAAGATGGCTCAGCAACATTAAATAGAGAAAGGCTAATTGAAAGATGCGCTGATTTCTACCAAATATTAAATAATCATCAAACACAAAACATCCAGTCAAACAAATTCCTCCAATTCTGCAAAGCAAATTGGAAAAAAGCAGTCAAAAAGATGAAAAACGGTAAAGCACCAGAAGAAGACCACATAGTAATAGAGATGGTCAAAGCAGAGAGTGATATTCTTCTTGAAAAGTTATGTAACTTATTTAATAAATACAATTTGGTGGAGAGGTAAACTTTTTGTTTGTTTATTTAATAAGGTGATCAAAACAGAAAAAGTACCAAAACAGTGGAAGAATGCCATAACTGCTCTCTTCTTTAAAAAAGGAAACAACAAGATCTTGCAAACTATTGCTCCGTTAGCCTACTCTCACATATTTACAGAGGTGGGCAGTAGCGCGCTACTTTTATAGCGCCGCTACTAGCGGCACTACTTTTAGTTGGAGTAGCGGCTGCAGTAGCGGTGCTATTTTTTCTCCAAAGTAGCGGTAGCGGGAGAGGCGCTACTTTTTTTCAGTCGCACTACCGCTACTTTTTAAATTAAATTGAAAAAAATGTTTGTTTTTTTTTGCAATACTGGCGTGGTCAAGCAGCTATATAATCAATTTGGTTGCAAAGTTTCGGTCTTTTCTAGCTGACGTCAACTTCTTCGGCGAATATCTCTGTGTGATGAAACCTATCTGCCAGGCTTTAGACATTCTCCAGGGCGAGTCCAAGGCGTATTACGGAGTCTTGCTTCCAACCATCATAATTTGTGCGAAGAAGTTGACCGAGATCAGTGATCTTGTGACCTGTGAGGAGTTGAGAGTGAAAGTCCTTGAGGGGGTGAAGAAACGATTCAACAAGTGCTTCAATGACATATAAGGCGTTATGGCATCATGTATTCATCCCTCCTTCAAGACGTCGTGGCTACAATTTCTGCACTATGTTTCCATGGATGATGCTGACGCACTGCGAGAAAAAGTTAAGACAGATGTAATTGGACTGTTGCGGGAGACATCAAGTCAGGTTGATACCGAGAAGAGTGACACCAACACCAGTCATGACTCCGAGGAAGAATTTTTTGGTGTATTGGCGCCATCCGGTGAAACGTCGGTGCAGAAGGAAGCAGCAATTATGGAGGCTATTTTTTCGGACCAGAGCAAGTTCTTGAGCTTTTCAAATACCGAGTTAAAACATCTGCTCATTAAATACAACACCCCCATTCCTTCCAGTGCTGCGGTGGAGAGACCTTTCTCTGTTGGAAAAGATGTGCTTAGGCGAAAGCTGGCAAGACTTAATGACTCTCATTTTAAAATGCTCGTGTTTTTGAAAGATGCATAACAATAAATTTCCCTTCGAATGTGTTTTCTATAACGACGTTAAAATGACAGTGCAAACGAATGATAACATTCGTTTTCAAGGTCATTTTTGCGTCACTAGGGACTTGAGTGTTTCCTAGCGTCACTTTAGACAAAAGTAGCAGTAGCGTGCGCTACTTTGGCCTGAGTAGCGGTAGCGGGTAGCGCGCTACTTTTGTAAATTGATAGCGGGTAGCGGTAGCGCGTGCTATTTTGGCCCAAGTAGCGGTAGCGGGTAGCGCGCTACTTTAAAAGTAGCGGGTGCCCACCTCTGCATATTTACAAACTATTTATGAAAACTATTAAGAACAGAATAAGCAGCAGTCTAAATCAATACCAGCCCTCCGAACAAGCAGCTTATAGAGAAGGATTCTCTTGCATTGATCACATGCATGCAGTTGGGCAGATATTAGATGAATGAACACTAATATTGCTACGTAAGTTATCATGAAGGTGAAGAAGCACTACTGTGCTTGCAACACCATTATTATTAATTATTATTAATACCAACAACCCATATTTATGGCATTTGTTGACTTTGAGAAGGCATTTGATTCCATTAAGCACTCTTCTGTCTTTTATGAAATTCAAACTCACTGAATATCAGATAAAATAGTAAACATTTTCAAAAATACATACATAAATGGCACTGCACAAATCAGAACAGAGAAGTTAAGTGATAAAATAAAGATTTAGAAAGGGGTGCGGCGTGCGCCAAGGTGACACTTTTTCACCTTTTATGTTTACAGCTGCAATTGAGGAGATATTTAAGAGGCTGAAATCTGAGACTGAACTTGTCATTAATGGACAACTGCTGAGCAATCTCTGATAAACAGATGACATCATCCTTTTTGCACAGTTAGAATGCACTCTGCAACAGTTGCTTGAGAAACTGAACAAGGAAGGGAAACGAGATGGAATGAAGGTGAACAAGAAAAAGACAGAAATAATGCGTAACAAGACAGCAAGGAATCAACCAAGGACGGTTATTTTCATAGATGAAGAAAATATAGAGGAGGTTGATTAATACAAATATCTAGAGAAAATGATAACACCAGGAAAGGCATCGAAACTGAGATAACCCAAAGGATACTTAAGGTTGAAGAAGATTTGGTCAGAATAGCACTTTTTCAAAGAGTAAAAACATTCCAATTAGCTTAAAACGAAGAATCATAGCCAGAGTAATATTGCCAACATTAACATATGGAGCGAAAACGTGGTCACTCACAAACGAGCAAACAAGAAACATGGAAAGAATAATACTATACATACGGTAAGTAGAAAAGACAAGATTAGAAGTGAAGTTATCAGAAACAGAACACATATCAAAGATGTCATTGAAACAGCAACAAATCTGATGTAGCAATCATGACACACATCAGATGGGCCAAAATAACCACAGAATAGACACAAAGGTATGCAAAAACAACTAGAGGGAGACCGAAAAGAAGATGGCGTGATGACATTGCAGAAAAGATTGGCATTACCTGGATGAGAACAGCGAAAGACAGAATGATGTTGAAACATATATGGAGACCATCTGCCAGCAGTGGCATGACTGGCTGATTATGATGATATTCTTGAACAAATGCTAGCCATGTGGTATATAGTCAAGTGGGTTAAAAAAAAAAAATTTCAGAAAGGTTGTTCTAGATTTTTTAGCTTATCAAGTATGACCACTAAAGTTGGTCACAATATACAGACCATGTATGATTGTATGTCTATCATCCCCCAATGAAATTTTTTAAATCCATTAACTGGTTTGAAAATTATGCCCAAAATACCTGAGTTTTTTTTTACCCCAGCTTTGGGGTAAAAAAAAATTTTTCATGGGGTAAAAAAAAAACACCTGTTAGTATAGCAGCTTCTTCATCTTTATTATTATAATATTGATTTCATATGTTTTGCTATTGATTTCATATGTAGTGTAAATGATTATCCACCAGAGGAAAGAAGCTTTGTGTAACTCATATATCAAAGACTGTGAGAGATGCTGAACCCATAGTCGAAACCGACCAGATGGGTCATGATGATGTAAACAATTTTGCCCACAATTTTTGTATGCACTTTTTATTAAAATACACATTGTGAAATCGCAAAGTCTCATTTTTGTAATAAAAACAGCAGCAAGACAAAAAATTGTGTCTAGTATACTTCTGCACGCCATCCTGAATTTTATCTGCAGCTCTGGTTTGAACATGCGAATGGGCGATTAAATTTCGCAGATCGTGAATCCTAAAAAATCAACCAGCAGTTTGTGAATGAACATACAACTAAAAAACAACAGACAGGAAATAAAGCAACAGTTTGTGTATGTATGATTGTATCTGTTGTGCACTATCGATTAATGGACCACTCTGTACTCTCAATCTGCGCTATTGATCGACTAACCCGCAACACTAACCTTAACCTCGGACCCCCAATTCCAACAAACATCGATTGATTGCGCATAACAAATGCATACATTGGCACTGATGCATCCAGAAGTTTGTTTTTGAATTTTTTGGTGATATACTGCTTGGCAGTTGACATAACACCAATACAAAGCCAAAACATTCCATAAAATGCACTGTTTTTTTTACCCCAAATCAACGAATTTTATTGAGGTAAAAAAAACACCTCAATAATAATTTACACAAACATTTGGAGGCCCCAGTCTTTGTTGCATCTAGTAGCCTCATAACATAGTACTCACAATATAACATTAAAACATTCATACTACCTATCACTAAAATTTAGCAAAAACCTTTAATAAACTCCTCCAAACCTTTTTTTTGCACCCTTTGCTGGCCATATTTACTCTATTTAACATATCTCTGCTTTGTCAAATCCAATCTTTTTCCTCTACCCCTCAAAGTAATCACCAGAGACCACTTAAACAGACACTAAAAAATTTGAGTGAATATCTACTCATTTTAGATGTGAGATGGTAAGTGTTTTTTTTTACCCCAATAACCCCACTATTTTTTTTACCCCATTTGACTATAGCTCTTTTTCTACATTTTCAAGTTCGAGACTAATGGTTGCAAATTAGCCAGAGGTGGGCATCTGCCCCTTTGAAAGTAGCACACTACCATTTGATAAAAAGTTACGTACTGCCGCTACTCAGTATCACATAGGCTACAGCACGCGCTGCTTCTACACATTACTTTTGTCTTAAACTGACACTGGAAAGCTCTATTTATAATAAGTACGTTGTGAAGTCAATATGACCTTGCAACGAATGATACACCCTTTCACAACCACATTTCTTCCCACAACCCTTTCAACGTTGTTATAGAAAACAAATTCTTGGTGAAATTTTATACCAAAAATCTTTAAAAAAGATTCATTTTTTTCCACTTTCAATTGAAAGTAGTGGAAGTACGACTGAAGCAAATGTAGTGCCTCTCCACTGCCGCTACATTGGGAATAAAGTAGCTTCACTACTGCAGACGCTACTTTTAAAGTAGTACGCTACTGCCCACCTCTGAAAGTAGCCTGCTAATTTTTTATGCTTGTTCAAAGAGTTGAATTTTGTTATATTGTATTAGTTACAACAATTTTTTAATCTCCTGATGAGGGCTTACGTCAACCGAAAACATTCGTCCGTTCAGACTATTTGTAAATATTTTAAATATATTATTGCAATGCTTAACTCTATTGTGTTGTTTTGCCTATCCGAGGGATAGCCATCATCATTTGTAAATATTTTTAATATATTATTGCAATGCTCAACTCTATTGTGTTGTTTTGCCTTGCTTGCCGTATTATAATTGTCTTTAATAAGTAAGTGACTCGTAATTGTATTTCAGCCAAGATGTGTTTGCCCAAAATACGGATCATGAAATGTGCCACAAACTGTTTCATTATCTTCGCAAAAGACCTCAGCTGTTCCCTCAATTTATTAATATTTTGAAACATCCTTCTTGTGGAGACTTATCGAAATGGGTTGAGCTTTTGGACCCACAAGGTAATATATACACATAATGGGCGTATTTGTTTTTTGTTTGAACTTAATTTATCGTAAAAAGAGGTCCCATGCTTGATTTCAAGAGCAGTGGATGAGAAGATAAGGTTCTCATTGTGCTCACCCTTCGGTACTGAGGAGAGTAGGGTGGCCAGTCCCTTTCTCTCGGCCGCCTTTTCTTCAAAAATTACAATTACATTAGCAATTCCAAGTTTTTAATTTGTCATATTAAGTCAGAAAATCAGAAAATAATAGTAATATAAAGTATATATAGCAATTATCAAGATGGCAAAATGTTGGGTAGTGACGTAGCGTTTCCGCAATGCAGAAAGTTTTTAGAAAGAATTTTATCCAGTGGGATATATTACATAAAAATAAAAAGCTATAGAACAGTTTCATGGAGAGATTTAAAGATTTTCAAACTTTGTTTTATTTGCAAAAAATGTGGTAGGCAGATTAACGTATTAGAGAACAGCTACTACACGCCCAGTCAAGCTGGTGCAAGAGAGAAGCCCAATTACAGATCAAAAGATACATTGCTTGGAATTTCAATGTTCATAATTGCATAAAAATTGTCATTATTACTGCTCGCAGACTAATTTCACAGACTAATTTGTTTCTTGGCAACCACATAACGTTTTTAGTCATTTTCTAAAGTGAACTGCTGTAAATTTTACTGTACTATGCTGTTGATAATGTTGTACTGAAGAGAGTTCAATACCCGAAATCGCGATCTGCAACACAAGAATTTCAAATTGGACTTTGTCATACATTTATTTTGAACATTTGTTGTATTTGTACATTTTATTAAACGTTTTGTATTTTTTTAGGTGACCTTCAAGGTCTGGTGTTTGTCAATTTAATTGAGGCCTTCTACCCTAAACTTGTTGAAGTTCTAGAGCCAAATGATATTCTTGATGGCATAACTGAGATTCCTGATACTTTAAGGTATTGTTTGTCCATTGCTGTAAGTAATTTTCATGATGCTTTGCAAACCTCAGTGGATGGAATCATTTTCTGACAACACTTCAAAAAAATCTCAATTTCCGAACTTACTAACTTTTGCAATAGATTTGAGTTTCGCTTTTAGCAACATGTTCGTTGCTTACTTTACAATGTAGATACTAACGACCTGTTTTAACCTGATGCTGCGAGTTCACTGTGGTAGTAGCGGTTTGCATTAGCGTTCAGAACACAGTTCTCTAGTCATGTGCTATGACTTGTGCTCGTCATAGCACATTAGGGAGTTGTGTTTCGAAAGCTAGTGCAAACCGCTACTGCCACAGCGAACTCGCAGTACCAGGCTAAAACGTGATGGTTTGTCTTGTATTAAGTTAGTAGGATACCGTAGCCTTCTTTTTTCATTGTCGCACTTGATTCCAAGTATCGACTGCCTCTTGTATAGAAAGTTTTCAAGATTCTACCTGATGGAAGCAGGATCTATTGTTTCGAAAAATCTTCCTCATTTCTAAAATAAACTTTTAAGAACGAAAGATTGAAGTTGCCATGATTACATGGAATTTTTAATAGCTACAGGCAAGCAATGATGTCAGCCATGGTACATTAAAGATTTATTGCAGTTGGCTTAAAAGTGGGAACGGGAGACTGAACAACCCGAAAACTGACAAATCAAAAAAATTTCATAAAAAGTGGTTGCGAGACCCAATAGGCTACTTATGAACAACTGAACAACAACAATAACAACAACAACAATACTTATGAACTTATGAACAAGAACCCTTTGAGTGCCCACGTTATTTCGTATGACAATTATGACAACTGTTTTATACTAGGATTAGATTTGTTCCCATTGAAAGGTATCTTATAGCTGGAGTAATGGCGACATGTAAGCTTGTCAAGCATTTACTGAATTTGTTTTTTCGTCTTAGCGAGCTCGTCAGGAAAAAGCCAACTAGAGAAGAACGTGTGAAAACATTTGTGAGCGTGCTCACAATGAGACCTCATGGTTGGTTCAAGTCTTTTCTCAGTGCGTTGTCGGGATGTGAAACGACTGACTACACAAAGTTGTTTACACTTTTATCTACATGTAAGTTGACTACATTTATTTCACACATTTTTCAAAGAACTGTTTCATGTGCAATTTTTGTATCCCTCACGTGATCACCTATTATGTTGTTTTGTGTTTAGCTCGTTCAACAGAGACTTGTGCTCCGGATAATAAGGTTGGTTTCGGATGTTAGTGCTTGCGTGTGTGTTATATTTAATAGTTTATTACAGTTATATATAATAAGAAAAGAACAGCTGGTTTTACTTGAAAATATGAAATTAATATGCTTGAAATATAATTTTATCAGTAAAATAGTTTTTATATATATGTAACATGTATATTTATTTTCAGTTTCGGTAGCTTAGTACATCGTACTAATTAAATTGGGCACTTTATCTCGAATGATGTAACAATCAATACCGTACTTTGAAATATATTTTATTGAAAAAACATGTTTTCTCTATAGGGTAGGCTATTGTATGATATGTTGTTGGGATAATGAAGTTGATGTGTTTCTACAAGTAAGCTGATATTTGTTTTAAAAATGGAATATTTCCGTTTAGCATTTTTGATATTTTGAAAACAGAGATTTTAAAGTTTTACATCACCATAAATTCTACTGTTTTGTTTGATTCAAAAGGAACAATCCAATGATGTTTCGGTCACAACTATTCATGCATCCAGTCAAGAAGCAAATGATGACAATCTCAAATGTGCTCCTCCATCTTCTTCTCATTTATCAGGTGAGTACTCTTTTTGATCTTTAGAGGCCACGAATAGAAAATTGTCACCCGGGAGTTGAACTGGTAGGTAGTGGGTCAGGGTCTGCTACTATTCGGTGAGTCCGATTCGATGAGTTCCTAACCTCTAACCCCTAACCCTAAAACGGCAATGATAATTAGGCTACGGTACCCAATAATTTAAAAAAAAAAAATGAAAAAATCACCGAATAGGGATCGGACTCACCGAAACGGGCCATTTCGAGTCGGTCAACCTCTACAAATAGGTGATGAGGAGTAACCCCGGGGTGAGGAATAACCTTAAGCGTTGAGGCCTATTGGTCAAAACCATATTTCACTATAATGTCTGTCTGCAGATAATTATATAATCTATATATATCGTGAAAATGTCGCTTTTAGAAATTGTATACAATGTAAATGTCATGCTAAATGTATATACTGCTAAAAACAATTTGAGAATTAAATAAGTGCATAGTTGAGTCTTATATTTTTCTCGTATTTACAATACAGGTTTGGTGGAGACTTTTTTGTTAAACGAAAGCATACATCACAATTAAAAAAAATAATCAACTGGCATGTGGAATATTATAAATTGCTGATATTTAGTGGCTTATTGTAACCGGCGTGTATTTCCTCTGTGTTGCAGAAGATTGCAATGTCGCTGATATTGTTGAAAAAAATAGTTTTGAAAGCTCGGAAAAGCACGATCTGAAAGGTAATCAAAAGTCTTTTCAATATAAATAAGTTTAAATTCATAATATCGATTCTATGCATCCATCATTATGATGATGATCGATTGTAATCAATGCATGCATCATTGTGATGATGATCGATTGTATGCCCCCAGTGAACAGACTCGTAAGTCACCTGAAGATTTAAGGCTAAAAGTGTTGTATTTTCCGGACTACTGTTGATGCGAAAATTATGAAACCGACATGTCAACTTTAGCATATTTTTGCAGCGTGAATGTATTATTTTACTCGGTTTGAATGTTAATTTTTTTTTAAAAAGATGCAGACACGTATAAAAACCGTTGTTTAGTTGCAGGTGAAACAGGCGGAGAAGAAGATTTTGCGCCTGCTTTTCCACCCAACGTACCAGGTAATTTACGTGATATATTGCGTATGTGAGATTGTGAAGCGTACTACTGTAACTTCTGTGGTCCTAACCCCATTAGCAATAAACAATAAATTTCTTTTTAGAAAGAGGCTAACTCAGAATTTTTGTTTGATGTTCTTTGATTTCTTATGTTACATGTTAGGATTTCTATAGGTGTAAAGTGGTTTCCACTTATTATGGCTGCTTGGGGCCAGACACTGGCCAATATTAAGCGGACCGAAGGGACTTCGAATCTACTTCCTATTTAGTTTTTATCTCACATAAATGGCCTGTCATTAGCCAAAGCCACCATATCTGGGGTTCTAGAATTAAATTTGTGGACCACCGTTTCCATACCAATTACCAATGACATTTTAATTATTCAATGTTTTTAGATCTCACAGCGTCATCCAGCACCGAGGAGAATGATTTTAATGCCACACAAACCCACGAAGGCAAAGGTCTGCTTTAAGTCTTCGTATATAATTGCCGTAAAAATTAAGGTCTTGCCTGCATGTAGAATGGAGTTATTAGTTGTCTAGTACCAAATAAACTGGTTAAAAAGATTTTCTCATTAATTTTTATGGCTTCTTCAAATTAGCACTACCTAGACTTTCGTGTTTGAGTAGCCATTAGCTGCATACTAAAAAAAACATCAAACAGTATTTTAAAGTTGAAATAATTTAATAACAGTTTTTGCAATTTTTCCATATGAACTCCAAATAAGAACGCCATGACGATACAGTATTTGCATAAAAAATATGTATAAATATAGTTTTTGATGTGATTAAGAAAGGGGAACTGTTTTTATTGTGTTGATATCTGTTGTGTTAAAGCATAATTATATATTTCTATCATATTTGATTCTATTTGAATAAGGACTTTCTGATAATCCCCCTTTTAGGTTCAAACACACTGTAGAGGTTTTAGACAGTGATAACTATATTTAATATATTTCTATTTGAATAAGGACTTTCCTAAGGTCTCCCAAAGATGAAAATTGCTGTTAAGTTTTTTTGACAATTTAGTAAATTACTGTTATAAATTGACATTATAACAACCTTATGGTAAGGTTTAATAAAGTAAAAAACTTAAACATAACTATAACATCAAATCAGATTAATCACTACAGCATAAACTGGTCCAATCACAAAAGCTTTGTACACAAAAAACACCAAGCACTTTTTCATAACTCTGCACTGCAAAGATGAACTGATTCAAAAGCGCACGTTTGCAGTGCTTGGGACTATTACTCACACTACACACTACGACAGGATAATTCGCTGCAGTAACTTTTATAACTTCTAATGTTGGTTTGTTCCCACAGTGGTTAGTGATCCACATGAAGAAGATCTCAAGTCCACCATTCCTGCAAATTCCCCAGGTATTTTCATCACAAAATGTTGCAGCAAAGTTTCTGGTTTAAACGCTTCTAATTGACTTCATATTACAGTGACTTATATTTTTATTTGAACGATGAGGATTTAGGTTTGTTTTCGACTTTTACCTTAAACAGCTCCAACTTTGTAACATCATACTTTTTCAAGAAGTTTGCATCTATTTTGAATGATATAGGGACCTTGGGTAAATATGTCGGAAGCACACTTCTGGCTGTTTTTGTTTTATGGTTTGAAGATTATTTTGAGTTGTGTTTTTCACAGTCACTCAACCACAATCACCTAGAAACGACAATCTTAATGATTTGGATGTTTCCGAGAAACATGAAAATGAAGGTAATATGCCCAGGGATCTCTAAAATAAAATTCAAGCTTTATTGTAAATGCCGTTATTTACTCCAAGTATGTTCATTTTGTTTTAACTGCGTATTGTAATGGCACTAGAATCAACAAGCAAAACTAGTTCTTTTTCTTATGATTTAACGCCTGCCAAGTTGTCTAGTGAACTTTTTTTTTGAAGTATTCAATGTAATTTATCATATTGTTCCATCGGTCATGCAGAAAAAGAAACCACAGAGAAACCAGACACGGCCACTGGGAGACCCTCCGTTGAACTTCGAAGCTATCAGCATGAGCTGGCACAGCAAGCTTTGACCGGACAAAATTGCATGATCGTCGCTCCAACAGGTTTATATTTTGCTTTTAAAGAATAATGAACATTGTAGCTTATAATGTCAGAAAATCTACAGTAAATGGGGAACGTAGAATATTCTGAAATATTTTATTTGGACGAGACCTATCTGACAATCCCAATAAAGATGAAAAAGCCTGTTGTTTTTTGAAGAATAACCACTATATAGTTGCTTTCTTCTGCTTAGCTTCTATGCTTGGCAATGAGCACTTCTTTTCGTAGTGTTAATAATATTTATTGTATTATACTGTACATAATGTACAGTATACATTGCTTAGTTAATTTTATATACTGTACATCTTCACTGCCTTCAGTGTAAGGTTTTTCAATTTTTGTTTTGTTCATTGTGTATATACTTGTGTAGTGTCGAGCTGATATGTCGCATATGAAAGCTGGTATAATTTATATTTTATCCCGAACAAGTTAATGATAAAAATGAAGGAAGCGTTTCTTACTTTTTTGTTTTTAGTCCATTATTAATTTGTTTTATAGAGTTGCTTCAAGAAGGCAGAAAAAGCCAGCATCGTTTTATTTCAAAACTTTCTGAAACTTAATCTTGCTAAGGTTAAAGTGGCTGTTTTATTCAATATCCTATCAATGTAGATACTGGTGTGTATTTGTGTTGTTTTATTCACTTTTGCAAAGCACAGCCTGATTCAAGTAGTGATGTATTAGAGATGTGTTCTTTTTGGATTATTTAGGAAGCGGAAAGACATATGTTGCTTTACACATTTGCCTGGAACACATCAAGAACAACCGTCATGCCAAAGTTGTGTTTCTTGTTCCTCGCGTTCCATTGGTTCAACAGCAGTACAACCTATTCTCCAAGTTAGTGCTGCAAATAAATTACAATTTGGCCTCACACAGTAAAACCGAAATAACTCTGAAATACTTGTCATATACTTCTGTCGTTTTTTATTACCTTTTTCTGATATTCGTTACCCCACTTTACCTTGCTCCTGACTGATTGAGTTATAGCAGAAACAGTTTTGTTGTTCCGTACTTGAAAACATGTGGCCTCGTTTATACTGTCATGTGCAGAAAATAGCCTAAATTCATCTTACACACTCTTCTGTTAATACTTCATCAGGTTTTTACCAGACGACCCGAACGTCATTTTTCAAGTTACTGGCGAGTCAAGCTTTTCTGTACCTGTCCACATTTCGATAAGAAGGCATGTTGTTACCATAATGACTGCTCAAATCCTCATGAATTTGCTCAGGTAATGACCGAGGGTTGTTCAAAAAGACACATTCTAGGTTTGTTCTCATAATTTTTTGATCGGGAAATTGGGAAAGAAATTATGTTTTCAAAAGTTTATTATACTGTGTAGGAAGCTGATAATAAAGGCATAGAAGACAAAACTGAGAAGCTTGTTGTAACTACAAAAGTTGAACCCCACTTGGTTTCTTATTGGGGTTATTCATGATTGTATGCTAGTGCTGCTTGACGACTGAAATCAAGAAGATGGTGGTAGTGATACGCAGATTGGATGAGTTTGTTGAGCAGCGGTCATGTTATGTAGAACGCAACTTTACACTGACGACAAAGATGCATTTAAACCGACGCGTGCAAAACACACATCTTTAAAGAAGTTGCAACTTGTACAGCGTTTTGAATTCCATTTACATAAAATATCAGAAAGTATTTATATCAGAAATATTATGGGAATATGTCGTTTTGTGACGAATGAGCAGCAGTGCATAACTAGAGTGCACGATTTGGAAGAATTTATCTTTACAAACCAAAGGAAAAATGACCATATTTGACTTCATTAAATAAAAGTTTTAGCTTCACTTTCTTCGGATTACTTCTGAATCGTCAAAATATAAGAGGTTTTTCTACGGGATTCGGAGAAATCCCAATTCGAAGACAGCCTTTTTCGGAGAAAACCGATTTGGTGATTTGAAAATCTCACGACGGCTTCTGTTTATTTAGAGAATTTGTAGGGATCATTTAGGTAGGCGTTTTTTTATGTTTACCTTACCATATCCATCCATCAAACGAGATAGTTATTGTTTCAGTGAGGTGGATGTACTTTAGCTGATATCTTGCGGGTATACTAGGCTATAGCGATATCTAGCAACGAATGATTTTATAGGATAGGCAATTAACCAAACCTATAATCGTTGATGTCACAGTTCTGGATCTTGCTAGTAACACTGAGGGGAGATTTCATACATCTGACAAAGAGAGGCAGTCGGTCTGCAGGTTAACAAAGTTAATTTATTGCGTTTTAAAGAAGTGATTACCAGTGGTGTGTTGACCGTGATATTGATTCATGCGTAACAAGTATGGATATGAAGCTGATGAACAAGACATCTCTGCGGCTACTTGGGCGGACCATAAATGGAATTCTGAATGGAGGTCAAGCACCACCAGACTCCATTCATCCCCGACGCCGACACACGCCCCATCGGCCTGACACTACAGAGACAGGTATGGGTGCGCCTCAACCGTCTCCGTACGGGCGTCGGGCTTTTCCGCTCAACCATGCACCAATGGGGAATGGCTTCTTTCTCCTCCTGTGAATGTGGTGCCGAGGAACAGACCGCAGACCACATCATCAATGACTGCTCCATCTTCAAGCCACCTAACGGAGTGGAAGGTCTGCGCGTCATGGATGATGAAACTAAAGACTGGCTGCTCTCTAGCAGCCTTCCAGTGTAGTCCGGGAACATCGTGAATCTGGGGTGGTAAAAGGATAGACCCTCGGCCCCAGAAGCTCAGACGACGACGACGATATGAAACGTTCTTTGAGAACTGTTTTTTTTTTTGCAAAGACTTTATTTAATTATCCTTTATTGGTGATCATGAACAATCATGAACAACGCCGTTTGACAATTTTTTTCTCTGTGAGACTTTGGTTCAGACTTCGCTGAGACTTCATTTGCTTAACCACCATTATAAGCGAATTTCTTTGAATAAACTGATGAGTAATGCCGCTGTGGGATTTTAGAAATCTTCGAAATTAAGGCTTTCTCCGAATTGGGATATCTTCGAATAGTAGCAGGCCGTTTTTTCTACAACCCTGCATATTTCTATGTATGGATTTTCATATCGCTCATGAAACGTCATCTAATTCTAAGCAATACAAGTTACATGCTCTTGCAATGCAGTAAAATTCTTGCCATGCTTCAAAACTTAGCTTGTGTAGGCGTACATTCAGTCACACAGTGTTGTCACGGAAGTTTTTACACTGTACGTCTTTTTACTTATTCTTAAAATAATTTTTCCATTTTTATCAGCGATGAAATAATGACGATTGACGAGATTTCCCTGTTAATCATTGACGAATGCCATCACACGGTCAAAAATGACCCTTACAACATGATAATGAGACTCTATTTGGACGAAAAGTTGACTGAAAAGGAGTTGCCTCAAGTAAGCTCGACTTTTTGATGATAAGCCTATGCCATGAGAGGCGTAACCTTGGAAGTCTGCAAATTTTTTTATAAAAACATATAAAGGTGTGAAGCGAATTCTTACGTGAAGCGAACTCGAACCAAAAGTAAGATTTTGTACAGATTTTCCGTTTGCACGTGGGTTGAACGATTTCTTGTAGAAATGTTGTTTTCTCGAAAGTCTGTCTTGAAAGCTTTTTTCTATTATTCAATTTACGAAAACTAGCCTATATTTTGGGTTAATAAGATGGACGATAATTCTAATGCAGTTCAACTTGCAGAATAATCTACAGTACATCAACTTTGACACTAATACAGTACCATAAGCCACGTAGCCTTTGTCTGACACGCTCCGTTTAAATAACGAAAACAATAATTGAAGCTGGAAATTTGCACCATCGAATCGGAAGCAACGAATTTAATTTTTAGGTTGTCGGGCTGACTGCCTCTCCAGGCATGGGAAAAGCTAAGACGATGGCAAAAGCTCACGAAAACATAAAGACATTGATGGCCAATCTTGATGTGACTACAGCTCCTGTACAAGTCAACGAAACTGTGCAAGATCTTTTGCAATTCCAGCATGAAGCACAAGATGGTAATAGCAATAAAAAGAGTCTGATTTACCTTGTACTTGTACGAATTAGTGGTTAAAGTGTTCGCCTCAGAACCTGTGGACGTGGGTTCGATACCTCGTCGGGTCATATCAAAAATCTTTTAAAATTGATGTTGGGTCATTACCCCGCTTAGCACTAAGGAAAGGGATACATTCTGGGTGACATATAATGCATGTTGGGGGATCATGCTTTGTTTATAAATAACACGTTATAAACTGCAACAGCTGACTTTACAGGGTGAACAAAAAGTCCTTGGACCAACTTATAAACGATTTGGTAGTAAAAACAGAGTGAGACTGTTCACCAGGCATTTGATAATTAAAGTAACTTGCGTCACTTGGAAATACAAAAAGCTAGTTATCATCTTTAACATCAGGAGGTAACCTAGTAAATAGTCACCAGAAGAACGCAAGTTGCTTTAATTATAAACGATTTATTAATAGAAAATAAATAAAATTTCGTCAAAAAGGTATCACAATGAGAGCTTACAATACTAGGAATAAATTTCTTTGTTTGTTTTCAACATGGCCACCCTTCACTTGGATAACTCTCTCAATTCTTTGTCTGAAGTTTTCGATCGAGGCAGCTCATCCTGGGATATTTTGGCCCATTCCCGCAGGAGTTATTGCTTCAGAGCATGAACACTTGGGTGAGCAACGGAACAGGCCTTTGCCTCCAATAACGACCACACACAAAAGTCCATGGGGTTCAAATCAGGCGATGAGAAAAGCCACATTCTTGGAAGTTGGCGTGAACACCAGTTCTGAGTCTTTCTTGAGGTGTGGGATGGTGCACCATATTGTGGGAATATGAAGGGCTGATCTTTGTAGTGTTTCTTTATCTCTTTAAGAGCTAGAACCAAAACATCCTTGATGGAGCGATTTGAATTGATTTTACCCCTTGTTCTACGAAAATCAGAGGAGACTTCCAAGTTTAGGAGATGGCGGCTTACACCATGACAGAAGACGGTTTTTGGCGTCGGTAAACTGTTCTCACAGAATCTTTAATATCTGCTGAAGACTTTGCATAAATTCTATCATTCTGATTACACTGGTCAACAAAAAAAAAATTTTTTTTTCTTGCATGGGCTTTAAGAACTGATTTAGGGTAACTTTGGGGTGCTGAATCCGAATCTGACCTCAGATTTATCCTATCACGTCAGGTTTGTGAGATATAATAACAGCAAATTGCTACTTTTGTCAAAAGTGGAAGATTTGGCGTTGCGTTTATCACCAACATATGCAGTGCTATAACGAAAGGTTAGTGTTAGACAGGCCAAAACAGCCTAAGTAAGGTTACTGAACAAGCATTGCCATAGGCCTGCTTAAATCTTTGTGGTTTCATGAAAAACATTGACGGGGGAGGGGGGCAGTTATACTTTTAGCCTCCCTTTTAGCTTGTTACTACTGCATGGTTAATAATGTTGCTTAGAAAACAAATTGGTATCAAAATTATAGTTGGTGGGTGTATTTCAGCTACTTATGTACTACATGGCCTGGATTTCTGGATAAAGCACAATGTGTATGTGCAATAAACGCAACGTCAAATCTTCCACTTTTGACAAAAGTAACAATTTGCTGTTATCATATCTCAGAAACCTGATGTGATAGGATAAATCTGAAATCAGATTTGGATTCAGCACCCCAAAATTACCCTAAATCCATTGAAAAACTCCATGCAAGAAAAGTTGTGTTGACCAGTGTTATTGAACTGAGCTTCTATTGTGAAGAGTTTTTCGTCTGAACAAATGGTCTCTTGCCATGCCTGCCTTTAGTTCTCTGAGAAGAATCTGTGCTTTTTCAAGTCTCTTGCTTTTGAAGAGGTTTAAGGAACTGCCGTTTTCTCATCTTGTAAGGAGACAATTGAAGATCTTGTTCCACAATGGTTGTCATTAAAGTGTTGCTCACATTCATGTCTTTTGCCATTTGACGATCTGTTTGGGTTTCTCCTCGCCCCTTTTCTGACAGCCTTAACCAGTGCGATGTCTTCCACTCCTAGGACGATCGTCACATCTACCAAGTTCCTTAAATCTATTCACAACATGGTAAACGGTGGATTTGGCAACTTTTAAGAGCTTAATGATCTCAGAGTTAGTTTTCCCCACGCGATAGAGCTGAATAATGGCTTCTCTTTGACTCATTTTACAATTAGACCTAAACTTGAGAGAGTTTAGCAAGATATCTAGCATATTAAAAAGGCATTTAAGTGACATACAATATGTTTAATCATAGAATGAAAAAAAGTTCAAGGACTTTCTGTTCACCCTGTACATTGTAAAGTTGTTCTTAGAAGAATACTAGTGAAAAGCAGATAGGTACCGTATTTTTATTCTTCTTCTCTCGTATTGTCGCTATATGTTAGGGCATCCGTTGGTTAGCCACTGCCTGGTGTCGTCATCGATGGATATTAGGCCTTCCATACCATGGGGTGGTCTATATAGCCGGCAATCCTTGATAATGTGGGCTGCCGTCTGCATTTCGCCACACTCACAAGCAGCACTCTCTGCCAAGCCCCAACGCAACATGTCTGCAACATGTCCAACACCAGTGAGCAAACGGTTACGCCTTGATGAGGCAAGTCTAGAGAGGCCATGTCCCATCTGGTTTTCGGACGGGGATCTGAATACTTGGCGAAGCGGGGACGTACTGCTTGACTATTGTTCACACCACGCCGCGTGGCACCACTGTTTGCTAGGGCTTCCACCAGAGGCTGCCAGAAGGTCTTGTGCAGCGCGTACAAATGGCTTTCTTGATTTTAGCCGCTGCTTTGGTGGATATCTCAGCGTGGTTGTGTGTAGCGGATGGCCAGGGTTTAGGGCTTTACGGCTCAGGGAAAGAACAGCACGTTGGCGCCGTAGTGCAGCTGGCTCAATGTTTGCAAGGACAGGCAAACAGTCAGTTGGAGTTGGGCGGAGGCAACCTGTGACAGTTCGAAGGCAGTTGTTGATTGGTACATCGACAAGGTCAGTATGGGCACTTCTGCACCAAGTAGCAGCACAGTATTCAGCAGGGGCGTAGACTAAGGCTAAACCACTTGTTCTCAGCACTGAGGAGCTAGCACCCCACCTTGTACCAGCAAGACGTTTCATGAGAGCAGTACGAGCTGTCACTTTTCCGCGTAAGTGTTCTAGGTGTTTGCGGTATGTAAGGGACCGATCAAGTCGAACTCAAAGGTATGTGGGTGTGGCTTCGAAAGGAAGTGTTCGGCCATTATTTTGGATGTTAATTTTCCTGTTTGAGTCTCTATTACATAGGTGGAAGACAGAAGTCACCGCCTTCGCTTCACTCAACTTGAAGCGCCATTGGTGCAGATAGGAAGATAGAATGTCCATATCCCTAGTCAAGGTGTTCTGCACTGTTTCCCATTTGCGATGAGAATAAAGAATAGCCAGGTCATCTGCGTATGCGTATTTATTAGAGAAAGTATTTGGAAGGTCATAAATGTAGATGTTGAACAACATTGGGGAGAGAACAGATCCCTGCGAAACTCCATTTCTTAAACGTCTCTGTCGGCTTTTCTTTCCGTCGCTGGTTTTAAGGATGAAGCTGCGGTTGGAGATGAGTTCTACAATAAACTTAACCATGTGTCTATCTGGGATTATCTGCAGCAGTTTGTAAGTGAGACCCCTGTGCCAAACAGTATCATATGCCGCAGTAAGGTCGAGGAAGACCGCTCCCGACTTCAAGTTGGCCTCAAACCCATCTTCGATGTTTTGTGTCAGCAAGGTTACTTGGTCGACTGTTGATCTTCCTCTCCTAAACCCCGCCTGTTCTTGTGGGAGTTTGGGGTCAATAGCGGGTTCCATTCGTCGGTGTAAGACGCGCTCCAGTAGTTTGAATGGCACGCACAATAGGGAGATGGGGCGATAGCTCTTTGGGTCAGTTACCGGTTTGTTTGGTTTTAGGACTGCAACAATCAATGCTTTCCGCCAGAGTTTAGGGATCTTTAGGGTTCGCATGCAATGAGAATAAAAATTTCGTAGCCAATTAATCGTTTCCTTTCCTAAGTTTTGTATGAATTCGGGGTGAATCAGGTCTGGTCCTGGGGCCTTCCCTGCTTTCAGTAACTTTATGGTTTCATTCATTTCTTCGGTCGAAAAGTCTTCAGTTAGTTCGTTGTTACGCGTGTCATCCTTCCACATTTCTGATGTGAGGCTTGAGAGTCTGCGTTGAAATTTGCGGTCTATATGTTGGTGTCGTCCATTTTCCACAACCTGCGATGCAATGGCATTAGGTGCTACAGGACATTTCGAACAAGTTCTGGAACTTCTTCCAGTCAGGCGATTGACCGTGTTCCATGCTTTACGACTGGAGTGGGTAAAGTCTATAGCTTCGACTGTCTCAATCCATCGCTCCTGACGTTTGGTGTTGAGGTGCTGCATCAGGCTTTCAGACGTTTCTTGGAAGTCTTCAGATGTTTCGGAGTCATTCAGGTCTTCGTACATACTTTGACACATTTCGTCCCAGCATGGTATGTATTCCTTGCATTGGCCACGGGGAATTGCCTGTTTTGCTGCATGGCGAAGCAGATCTGTGAAGGCTGTGTAGGAGGTATTGACATCTGCATTATTGGGTGGGGGTAGGGTATGAACTAGTTTACTCGTGATTTCAGAGAATTGCTTCCATCTAGCCTTCCTAAAGTTCCAGCGTCTGACTGGGTTAGTTGGTGGCGGTTGCACAATAGATGCAGGAAAGATTATAGAGGGTCTGTGCTGAGATTTGGGAAATTTTTCTATGATTTTACGATCTGGGATGGATTCGTCTTGGAGTACTCCTGCAAAAGCAAGGTCAGGATTGGTTCCTGTGTTCCAGCGTCCGGATAGAAAACTATCTGGTTCCCGAGGGTTATATAAAAGGGAAAGATCGTTTTTGGAAGCCCATTCATTTAAAGTTTCACCATCAGTGTTGTTGTTGCAATAACCCCAATCAGTGTGACGGCAATTAAAATCCCCTGCATATATGCAGGGTGCAGGAAATGGTGGTAATGATGTCGAAAGAAGTCTACTTGGAGGAGGTTTGTAGACATTTACAACAATCGTATCCTGTATTCGTACTGCGATCTGCTGTGGAAGTTGCTTCTAGTATCCAATGAAGGTCTTTTTTAACGAACGTTGCTATTCCATGCTTATTGCTGAGGGTGCAGGTAGCAAGATCAAAGTGTGGAATCTTAAGCTTCTCCGGGGTCAAGCAATGGGTTTCCTGGATGAGGATCACCGCTGCATCGTTGTTGTGGGCAAGCTGTGTGATGATGTCTAGTTTAGCGTTGGTGGTGCCTTCAACATTTAGTTCCAGAATGGTCACTCCTTGACCTACAACAGCTGGAGCTGTTCGCCCTGACAAGGGCGCTGTGCTTGGTCTGGGGGTACCATTCTGATGATTGTTTTTCCGCATGATGACTTTTATAGCGACAGTTGTAGCAAGTTTAGTTTCCCAAAGTAGGTACTTGCGGGGACGACCACGTGGAGGTACTTGCTTTCGTCCTCGCTTTCGTCCTATTTTTATTGTTAAAGCATTATGTTGTATTAGTTTATTTATTATGTTGTTTCTATGAAATACTGTATACCATAGCGCTTAATTTTTAAATGCAGATGTGATTGCCGTTCCGAAGAGAGAGCACGATCCATTTTCTATCGGCATAAAAAAAGCAATGAAAGAGATACAGGACAGCATTAAACAAGATATAAGTCGTTGTGAAAATGGTAAAAAATATATTTTATATTTTTGTTATTCTTTATCACAACGAATGATCTATTATACAATATAATATATTGTCTTCACATGTATGCTTGATTTTTTTTGTTATCTTTTTATTGTTTGTCCCAAACACTTTTTCAATGATGTCATGCAAAATATATCTTAGTGTGATGTTCTATGGTTTGTAGAGTTAATTTAGGTTTGTTAATTTAGGTTTGTTTTTCATACAGTTCTTGAAGGAAGGATAGCTTTTGATCTTCGCGCCGCTCCAGGGAGCCAAGATTATGAGGCATGGGCTGTAAATCTTCTGAACAAGAGCAAGCTTATAAAGGATGAAACAGCGAGTCAGTTCTTCATGGCCTACGCTACTCATCTGCGTGTAAGTATGCTAACTTTCTAAAAATAACATATAAATTTCAGAACGTATGGACAGTTAGCAAACCTCTCTAGCGTTATAGATTTCTAGATTAAAATATCTCTAAAACATGGGCCTCCAGCATGTGGCCCGTGGGCTGCATGCAGCATTCATTTGGTCTTCTGAGAAGTTTGAGTTTGAGACCCCTACTCTAGAATTTATAATCGTTCAATGTAGTAGGCGTCCTTCCATCTTTTCAGATGATGGTAGCACTCTGGGTACGCCAGCTTCTCATGTGGCTCTGAAGTCCAATCCTAGCGTGGCAGTCTCGTCCACAGTTTGGACATATGAAATCAGAGGAGTTCTGAGGCTGCTGTCTCTCTTTTCTTCTTTGTCTTTTTTGCTCTAGTTGCTTCCTCCGCCTCGACTGACCCTTTGCTAGACCCGCACTCACTTCGTAGCGCCATCTGTTGCGGTTTGCTGCGATCAGTTCCCAGCTGGCACGGTCTATGTCAGTTAGCTTCAGGTCTCGTTTGCAAACGTCTCTGTAACGCAGTGCAGTTGGTCGTCCTACTGGGCGTTTCTCTGTGGCAAGTTCACTGTACAGAATGTCCTTTGGAATGCACCCATCCTTCATTCTGGATACATGCCCCAACCAGCGTAGACGTCGCTGGCAGAGGAGAAGGTGCATGCTCAGGGAGCAAGAACGTTCCAGAACAGTGGTGTTGAGTATTCTGTCCTTCCAGGAAATACCAAGAATGCGCCTCAAGCAACGAAGGTGAAAGCTTTCAAGGCGGTTCAATGTATCGTTCAATGTAAGCTTTCGTAATTTGGACATGAAGTAAAGCATCGAGGTATGCGAAAATATGTGTCACGGAAAACAAAAAGCAGAAAAGAACACCAAATACTAGGTTGTTAGAAACACACTGTAGAATGTAGATTTGTAGATGGTATTGCGGAACCTTGCACGTTTTACAATATCCCAGTTCAAAGAACGAGCAATAAAGCGAGATGTGAAGTAGAACGGTCCATAAAGTCACCCATAGTTGGCCTTGTCTGACCTGGATCTGGTTGATTACCACGAATGCATTCATTCTAGTAACTTTAGTCATTGCTGCTTCGTGGTAACATGTAGGTTTTCCTCTTTATTGGTTGGATTTGATTTGGAAATTTTTGGAGGTATATTAAAAAATTTGAATTCTTGTCTTAAGGGTCAAGGTACCAATTAAAATGGTTTGAACGGTTGAGTTGCTATTCATCAACTGTTCAAACACACGTTGCACTCCATCCCAGCTTCGAAAGATGTCGTAGTAGGGCTCTTGAATTAAAAAATCTTTTTTTTTCGTAGATTAAGTTTAGTCTTTGCAAGGTTTTAAACCACTGACTCAGAACCGGTCACCAATGTTGACCGTGTGAAGTTTTCACTTATTGACATTGTTTGATCTTGCAGCTTCAACGTTCGAATATAACTAGACAACATCATTATGGCATAGTCTTGCTTCAAATTTATACAGTCCACCCCTCGCGATACAGGAACAAGAGACGTTACATTGTTTAGATAGATCAATGGATGGACGAAAAGTTTCACAATTTCAGTGGTGCATCAGTTGTCATGTTATTCAAATAAAAAGATGTATCGCGTCGTAAAATATTGAACAAACGTTACCTCACAGGAATACAACACAGCGCTGATGCTCAACGATCAAGTTAGAAGTATGGACGCACTGACTTACATCGATGATACACTTTTTGAACAAGAACCTAAAAATGATGCTGAAGAAAAAATGCAAGACATCTACGACAGGCACAGTAAGAACCTGTATCGTGCTGATCCTTTGGCTGCATTATTGGACTGAACTGTTCATCGTTTACTACTAATAAACTTATCATATTTATCTTTCATTGCAGGGCCGGAAATAAGCGATGATGTGAACCCAATGTTGGAACGCCTCACACTTTGCCTCTGCAGAGAGTTTATAAAGAAAGAACATTCCCGATGCATAATATTTGTAAAAACTCGGGCCATAGCAAAAGCTCTTCTTACTTATTTGGATGGAAATGAGGATTTACAACCTCACAAGTTAAACCCAAAGCAACTGACAGGCGCAGGAGCACGAGTAGATAGTTTTGGTACATGGCTTAGTTTCGTACAGCATATCCTTCTTGCCAGTAGCGCACCCAGAAAATTTTTTAGGGGGGGGCTAATTCAGAAATGTCGGCCGAGTGATTTGCGACAATAGTGACAGTAGGCCAATGCCCATCACCGGCCATCAGTGCCGGTCTTTGGGGTGTGCAAACCGTGCGATCGCACAGAGCCCCGCAATTTACTCAGAAAATGCAGTAATTTTGTTATTTCCAATGGAAAAATTCAACAAAGTGAATTCAACAAAGGAATTAGCAACAAGAAAACATAGAGACTCAACGGGTGCAACCTATTTTGTCCCCTGAACATTTCGTACCCTGAAAAGATCGAGAAAAAAAAACAACAGAGCCGAAGTCGCTGATCGGAGTTGCAGCAAACATTTCAAAATTTCTCTTGATCTTTTCAGGGGACGAATTTGGTCGAAATTTGATTTTGTTACTCCAATTTCAGGGTACGGAATCGGGGTAAGAATTTTTTAGGGGACGAAATAAGTTGCATCCAAATCAACATAGAGACATAGCTTTATATTTCCGAAAAGTGCTGAGGAAAGCATGATCTTATCCTTTTGCTATGCCACCGGACAGCACCATATTACAGTAATATTCATACCTAAATTTTTGTTGAACATGCTCTCAAATTGCCCCAAATTCAAAGCAATTTTTCAAAATTTTCGTTCTCTCAAATCAGATTAGAAGTTGGCCTAGTGAACCCTAAGCTATTAGAACCATCAACACTCTCATCCTTACGACCACTCTCGCAATCTTCTATAGATCTCGACTTTTCGTCATGTAGGCTTATGACAGGATAAAATTAGCTTTCCGTTTGCCAACACAGATAAGTGCGAAACCAACAACTAGCACGAAAACAGTTTGAAACAAAACACTAATTTTGTAAACAGTAGACTAAATTTGATGTGGACGTTTTTCCTATTTACAAAACATTCAAAATTAGTTCGTATTTTCAATTAAAGTCCCAGATGCTTTCGTTTCTCTGCTCAAATGTCGTAGGCCTATACAGTTTTACATGTCCGGGTGATTCGGCATTGACGTATGACGGTATGGTACATCGGTATGTCCAGTTGTCCACCAGGCATTTGACCACGAGAGTACGGGAGCATCTGAACTTTATAGGGAGTTAAAGAAAAGTGCCATCAAAGACCATATCATGGAGCGTTCTTTTTGCACAGATCAAAAATTCTCTGCTGATTCATTTATAATTTTAAGCAAAAGCCATCCCAATTTGACACCAAAATTCAGGAAGCACTGTTAACGCTATACGCTACAACCCAAATTTAAACAAATAATTATTTGCTGGAGGTGCGTCCATTCTCCTCAACATTTACTTGATGTATCACGTTCCCTGTGGTGCAAATTTTTTTGTAGTTATTTATGTAGTTGCCTTTTCCTAATGTAAATTCTAAACCTTTTCCTAAACCTTCAAGAAGTTAAAATTTATGGCATTTATTAATTATTTTCTGATTCTTGATTCGGGCTTAAAATTAAGCCGAAAACGCTCGACTGTGAAAACTATTTGCAAATATGTAAAATATATTGTTATAATGCTCGGCCCTGTTGTATTGTTGTGTCTTATTCATATCTAACCTGTCAGCAAAAGGTATACATAGGGAACTTACAAAAACTTTATTTTTTGTGGCGAGTTTGGGGGGGGCTTGAGCCCCCTTAGCCCCATGCTGGGTGCGCTACTGCTTCTTGCTTAGCTCCTTTAAGAAAGGTTCCATGCGTATGTGAATGTGCGATATTTATCCGTTTTTAAGTGCATTGAACTTGTTACTTTGCAAATGTGCAGTTTGTTATATTGTGTCGTAAATGCTTGCATCATACATTACTGGTACAATAACGAGAAATAGCAAAATTGCTATTATTGGCTACTACAGTTTTAACCGGATCTCTCCATAGAACATTGCTATGGCACCCAGACAGCAAAATCCGTCATTTTTACATAGATTCAACGTCTTTTTTACATGATTCAACGTCTGCAGACGTAAATAGAATATTAAAATATTTTGGTTGTATGGCGAAATATTTTGGTTACATAACGAAATATTTTGGTTACATAACGTAATACTTTGGCCAGGTATGACCAAAACTGGCCAAGAGGACACATTGAAAGACTTCAAGCAGGGCTTGTGCAAAGTACTTGTTGCAACTTCGGTCGCCGAGGAGGGATTGGACATCAAAGAATGCAACCTAATTGTGACGTACAATTATTCCACCAACGAGGTTGGTCAGGTTCAGAGAAAAGGTAATTTTAAACAAAGTTTTCACCGTTAAACCATAACACTGATGTCTCCTGGTTCAATGCTTTGAATCTTGATAAATGATCTGATTAGTATTAGTCTCATGTAGTAAACTCTTACTACTTGGAATTTCAATCATTAAGTGGTGTGATAACTATTTAAACGACGCTTTTAGTAACTTTTTCAGGCCCTAGTAAAACTTTAAATTTTGTTGGTTAGGTTGGTTGGTTTGTTAAGAAGTAGATTAATTTCTGTCACTATTACGTTAAGAAAAGAAAAAAAAGGCATCAGTTTAAGTATTTTATTTGCATCTGTTTCCCACAGGACGAGGAAGAGCTAAAGACAGCAAGGTGATAATGCTTGCTTACGCCGACAGTGGCCATGTTAAAAGAGAAAGGGAAAATTCAATCCGTGTCGAACTGACACAAGATATCCTCTCAAATATTAGAGCTATGGATCCACTCCAGTTACTAAGCGAGGTATGATGTATATTTTTTTCTGAACTCTCATCGAAAGTCACTTACAAAAAGAAAGGTTGTAGTGGGTAGCTACCCGGGTGACCTGCTTTTTTTTATAAAAAATGTTTATAATTTTTTTTCAAATTTCAAAAGGACATGGCTAGATCTACAAAACTAGTGTTGCCAGATGAATAGTTCTGCTCCAATTTAAGAAACCTTCAAAATTGTTTAAGAAAAAAACTTGTGGCAACACCTGTGACGGAACAAAGCTTTTACTTAAAAGTTTTACTTTCAAAAACTACTCAAATAAATACTGTTAAGTTTGGGTGTTCATCGGAATTGTTATCATTTCTAGCATTAATTTTGTTGCAACTATTGCTAGAAAAAAGAAAAAAAAAGTAATAGATATGTTTGAATCAAATTTTTGTTACATTTAGCAGGCTTAGCAACCAGCAACTCACTGCCTAAGAGCATGATTTTTCACATAAATGCACATCTCATAAATAATAGTCAAAATAATTATTTTTTGGGCTATTTTTACTTGATATAACTCATTTTGCCCATAAAACCGCTTTGTCCTTTTATTGAGAGATGCATAAGCCAGCTGGAATGGTAGCCAAGCTTGGCTTCTAGCAAACTATTGAAAAAGAACGTTTAGGTTTTTACACGTGCTTTTCTTGAATGTTAAACTCTTGTTAACGAAAAGCAATTGATCCTTCAGTCAATTGTCTTATAAAATGTTTGGGTTATTTGCAAAATTAAAGTTTAAAACGTTCATAAACAGTTATTAAGGTAGTGAAGTTGTTACAACCGTTGAAAAACTAAAATTTTTGTAGATGAAGTAACCCACGCAGCGACTTTTTAAGCAACCTGCCTAGCACTGAACAACCAAACTGTAGCTTAAAGCTAACCACTAAATTCCTTTACTCCTATTACAACTACATGCCTCTCCTGCCTACATACGCTAACCGCTGTTGTCGATTTAGATTAAAACAATCCAAGCCAGTCTGAAGAAAGACAGAGAGTTCGACAGAACCGTCAAGATGATCAAACAGAAGCAGAAGAAACCGAATGATGACGTGTACAAGTTGAGTTGCATCTGGTGCAAGAGACACGTGACCATGTCTGATCAACTGAGGCATATAAACCACCAGGTACGATGACATGCAGATAATATGTGAAGGTCGATGATTCTATCTTTCTTTTGGAATTGAAGCAAAAGTTGTTAGGCAAATTCTGAAAGCACGAAAGCTTTCATCTACAATAATACGAAGATTCCATCGATCAACTTAATATTAATGCAATGGATTAATATATTGATATGATCGACTGGACACAGATTGACGTTACTGAACCACCATTAGTAGCATCTAAAAGTGAGGATAAACTTTGGGATGCAATAAAGTCAGTCCCAGTAAAGTCGTCATACACACCACAAGCTCAAGCCGTTGAAAGAATGATTCGTGTAGTCGCTGAGGTCAGCCTCAAAACTGTCGGAAAGGAGAAAAGGAACTCTAGGAGTCATTCTATCTTAGATGCAAGGAAGCAGTGGCCTATTGTATTTGAATCAAAGAAAGACTGTACTTAGATCAAAACAATCCAAGCCAGTCTGAAGAAAGACAGAGAGTTCGACAGAACCGTCAAGATGATCAAACAGAAGCAGAAGAAACCGAATGATGACGTGTACAAGTTGAGTTGCATCTGGTGCAAGAGACACGTGACCATGTCTGATCAACTGAGGCATATAAACCACCAGGTACGATGACATGCAGAAAATATGTGAAGGTTGATGACTCTATCTTTCTTTTGGAATTGAAGCAAAAGTTGTCTTTTTAAAAATGTCAAAACGAATGCAAGCTTCGTCGCCACTTTTTAGCGTAGTGTCGGCATGTGATTTGTTCCCCAGGTTGATTTCAAAGTGATGAATACAATATTCAGCTTTTAAGGGTCGTATAGGCTTTGAGTTTAGTATTGGTTTCAAAAATTTCGCTTTGAAGGTTCTGACATACTAGTAATCAATAGAGAAAAAAATGTAGCTTCATTTATTAATTATATTTTGAAGTTATGCCTCATTGTAGTTCATTCAGGGCTATGGAGTCGGAGTCGGCCAGTTATAAAACCGTGGAGTCGGAGTCATATATTTTTCGCCCTACCCCACAGCCCTGATTTCATTATGGCACATAATGTCACGCTTAATAGATATAAATTTGAATTTGGGGTTGAAATTGGAATAAAATTAACTAAATTGGGCTTTTACTTGTTTGTGGGTCCTCCTACTCTTATGTTGTCATGGGATAAGAAAATAATTTAAAAGTATTTTTATCAAGCAATTTTATAATCGACGTTTATTACAACTAACCACAGGCAAACGTGTGTGTATATTTTTTTTATAACATATTTAAAAAATCTGAAAAAGTGGAGAAATTATTTATTTGTGAACTTTTGATCCATTGACTGGTTATCTCTTCTCGCCAGCATCGGGTGGTCACTGACGTGAACTTCGCAAAGAAGGCATTTTTCAAAGAAGTACCTGAGGGGAACGAAGGGAAACGAATTGGAGACGAACAGTTTGTGATTGGGAAGATATACTGCAGGAACCAAGCCTGCAGGTCAGTTGAATGCCTTCAAAAATACATGGTTTTCTGAAAGTAGACTTACACGTGGTTGGTTTACTTTTTTAAAATCCAATTATTTTGTTGACATACATGTGTAATTTCAATCATGTTTATTTGATAAATTGTTTGGTTGTAATAAATTTTTTTCTTTAATACTTCAGTTATTATTTTAAGCATTATTTAGCTCTTTTTCTGAATCTTCATCCTGGAAGTTGCTTTTTCTTGCACGATTTCGAGCCAGACTGATGTCCACTCACACTCAAAGAATTTGTTTTTCTATTTACTGCCGTTGTGATGTCATACATCAACATTACGTATGACGTCGAAAACCATCAATTAAAGCATTAGCATCGCAGTCTGCTATCCCTATTACGAGTCTGCTGTATTTCTTTAATTGGCCGTAACAAAACTTTTGCACGAACTGGAAAAGGGGCAAATCTAAATCTTAACACTGTCTCTCGCGCGTACCTGTTAAAGATTTGAACCACTAGCGCAGGCTCGGACACCAAAGTTGTAGTATTGTTGGTAATTTAATCTGAAATTACTTCTTTAAAATTGAATGTGTGTATTTAGTCGTGAATGGGGATTGCGCATGCGCTACAAAGGATGGCCAATATCGGTACCAAGGATATCAAACTTTCTGCTGACCGGTGACAAAGGCTACAGAGCTGTCAAAAAGCAATGGAAGGATGCGCCGTTTGTTGTCGACAAGGAACTGACGGTCGAGGATTTGCAAAGATTGGCTGAAGAAAATCCTTCCACTTCCCGCCAAACACAAGAAGACATCGATTACGAATTGTCCTTCTAAAATAGAAATATACTTTAAGAAATATAATTAAATTAATGAAAAGGAATTTATTTTACTTTATGTTACTTGATTTATGCATCAAATAACATCGATTTGTACATCCACGTTTACAAACAGCGCAATGGCCCAAAGGTGATTTGCAATATCGTCTGTAAATTGGGCGTTCAACCGATCTCCCATTAGCTATAAAAGTACCCGTTTGAGGTTTGCTTATGGTTATACTCTCACAGCTATTATTCCATCATTGAAAATTGTGTTATTTCGTTTCATTTTAATGTCCAGTTGCTCCCTGCCCGAGTTGTGAGAGCATCCGACCGATGGACAAAATGTCGGTTCAACTCTCACCAACAGCACGAGGCTGGGTATTGACATTTCATAACATGCCTGAAGGTGAAAGTACAAGAAAATACCTCACCTTCTCGTCTATGAAATTCATGCATGCACCCATGCAGTAAAATCCGTTATTTTTCATTGATTCAATGTCTGCAGATAAAACGATGGATTTTGCTCTCTGGGATTACCGCCAAGCAATAGAACGGATCTAAAAAAAAGTATTTTCTATTTGTTAGCGTGGCGCAGTACATACTCTTGTTTCTTTCTGCTTTGATTTGACAAAGAGTTGTTGAATAAAGCTAATTTGAAAGTTAGGTATGTTACGTTGTATTTCTTCATTTCCATGCACTTTGATGTCTGTGGTTTATCATCGTTTTCACTATCAAGTTCACATTTCATTGCAAAGGTATCTGTGTTTTTATTAATGCAGCATTAGTGTTTTTATGATGGTCCATTTTTGGTTTATTCTGAAAAGTTTGCGTCAAGCAATCTCATTTGATAGACCTTTGAATATAAAATTAAATTTTTTGTGCAAGCCAAAGCATTTAATCGTTGTTTACACCATGAAAACAATCATCAAAGATTTTGATATGCATTGTTTGGAATATATTATATCCCATGCGTGCAGAAAACACCTTGAAAACGTAAACAGAAATAAAACTCGCCTGCATATTGTTGCTTGTAGAAGGATTTGCCTTCTGTAGTTAATTTCATAATGGAAGTGTTTTTATTTACTGCTTGCAATTATTTTCATTGTGTAGAGGCTACTTGGATTTCTGGCGAGAACTGCCCTCATTGAAAGCAGAAAACTTTGGATTCATTTTTGCTGTTTAAAATCAATGATGTAATCTAATCTTAGTATCTGTATAGCCTACTTTCATTTACTCAACTTTTGCCTGATGACGTGTCCAGCTTTTTCACAATTGTATCAACAGTTAATCTTACCCCACTGCATCCATAGACCGATATGTGCTAGTGCAGTGGTTCCAACCTTTTTATTGTCACGATTCCTGTTCAAGAAGTTATCAAACCGTTGCTCTAAAACTTCTAAATGTGGGTCTGATTGAAAGTTTTGCTAACTTTACTTAAATATATAAATCTCGATGACTCAATGCACTTACGGAACAACCAGGGCCTTGTTAACCGCCCCTGTACCCCCCGGTTGGGGAGGACCCACGGCTGATTAGCGGCCCACTCATTTTAGTCTGTGTAATGTTTTTTGACTGTTTAAAAAATTAAAAAATACTGTTTTTTGCTCGATAATAATCAATAGCTAATTAAATCATGCACGTATTTACTGCTTTCCAGACCCCCGGGGCCTACCTTAAACTAGCGGCTCACTCATATTTAGTTCGTGCAGCGTTTTTCGGCTTGTAATTTTACAATTTTTTTCATTTTTGTAAGAATTTTTCACTCGCTTTTTTCGCTCAACCACATTTCGTTCATCTCGGCGATATTGGGCAAGCATAATTGGGGATTAAAGGTGAGAAAAATTTTTGTGTGTCTAATAAAACACTAAAAAAATGGTGCCATATTTCGAAGTAAACACTGCTCACTCAAATAGCCTAGTTAATTAATAATAATGAACTTGATAAATTTCAATGTGAATCGAGATAGGCTATGAAGTGAAAATGTTATCTGTGAAGGTGGGGACATCTCAAACTCAGAGGTAAAATTTTCGAACTTCTAGCCAACTGAAGGACTACAATACGCTAGGCTAATACAAACTTTCAAGAAACAAATCATTGAAATCCTTCTGTGATTGTGAATAATAAATTTTTAAAATGGTAGGCTAACTTAAATTTTAAACAAAACTTCTACCCCAATCCAATTTTAATTTGATGATTTTGCTTACATACAAAGTGTACATTTTGATAAAAAAAAATACTGTTTCTAAAAGTGACCAAAGCAAAATTATATTTTTTAAATTTTGTTGGGGCAAGCTTTCCACACCCCCTTTCCGTTTCATTTATTTAGACATTAAGTTTTGTGTTATTCATTTATGTTATAGCCTAAATTTTGCTTTGTTAAAACTCTGGTCCTTTTTCTCATGATCCCCTTCTGCATTGTCGGCATAGCCTATTAACTAATTTGTTTTCTATAAAATCTTAAAAGTTGTTTAGCCTACGTTTTGCTAAAATGAGGAATGTTAAGTTTTTCCTCACATTGCAAGAGTTTGCCACCCTGAACACTTTTTGGTCCTATTTTTAAGAGCAATCACTAAACATAGGGGCCCACTAGTGGATTTCGGGTGGTGCCCGAGGTGGTACTGAAACGGCTCTGGAACCAACGGTGGGTTTATGGGTCCAGGTTTGGAACCATTGCCTCAACGATTAACCGAGTTCAGATGATCGTGCCAGTGAACTCCATTGTTAATAAATTGATGTTTAAAGAGATCTTTGTAGGCCTACCGTACTTTTAGAATAACCACGCATTAGAAGCATCACGCTTTTGTTCAGTTCAGTTTGTTTTTATTTCTGACCATCACAACGAAAAAACAGTAGCCTATATACCAAACATAGCAGAGGTCTAGAAAAAGGTAGAAGCGACAAAACGCGGACGTTATAACGTGCATGATACTAATTAACATGATAGCCTACTGTTACTATCAATCTTTGTATTTGGTACACTATGACTATTTTTAGAAACAAGTAGGCTATCTGCTTTGTTTCTTTTATGTGTGATTGTAATTATGGACCATATCTTGAGTGTGATGCAAAATAAAAAACTAAAACAGGACAATCAGTTTAAAATGTGGTACGGCCGCAACACCTGATCAAATCCATCTACTGACACAAAGTGGAAATAAGCTCTACTACAGTTTGCTAATGCTGGACAGAATCTCTGCAGATGCTGGGTTAGAAATTAGTTTGGAAAAAGATGATAGGCCTATGAGTTGAAGTCCGCTCCGATGGCTCAGTTGGTTAGCGCGTGACTTCTGGAACGAAGAAGTTTCAAGATCAAGCGGCGCTGGTTCGACTCTCGCGGTGTGCGCTTGAGCAACGCACGTTAAGAACTGCTCTTCATGGAATAATTCCCAGCAACAATATTTCAACAATCGGAAACTTCACTCTGTCAATCTCGGTGACCGGGCCGCGAAAAAATTTTTCCCACGAGATTTCTGTCTCATTTACATATTTTGGTAAAAGTTTGTATTAAAACCCTGTGAATGCAACATTATCTCGATGTCAAAGTTGGTTCAGCGGCTTCATCGTCTGCCCAGTGAGGATGAGGGTTCGACACCCGTCGAAGTCAAACTTTTTTTTTCGTTGAATTAATTTTTGCGGTGCACAAGAGCTTTTCAAAAAAAGTAGAGTTAGGGAAAGCTTATATTTTATTATCATTGGCAAATAGTTATTTCGCAATCTGAATCAACCAATCTCTGAAAACACTTGTCGGAAAATCTTACTTTTAGAGTGACTAGAACCAATGATACAGAAATCTCGTGGGAAAAAAAATTTCGCGACCGGGCCTGCGTCAGTGATTCAAAGCCTATAGAAGTAGCCTTGTGAAACTGCCAGAATTAAGCTCTGCAAGAAGCGTTTCTAGTCCGAGAATAAAATTCCATCAAAAGTTTTAGGATTTCAGTCATACTAAGTATCTCAGGACAGCGTTTTGCAAACCATGGGTCGCATCCGTCCAGGGCCCCATGCGTTGTTTGTCAGACCATCCTTTTTTTTTGCAAGGTTGTTTAAAAAAGAAGATATTGAAAAGCTGTTACAGAAACTCAATAATTTATTGGATACGAGGATACACCTCGTCATCGAGTTTTGTTTTTTCGGTCATTATTTGCTTGACTTATATCAAAACAATCGGAAAATTTTTGCTTTTTTGTTAGAATTGATATAAGAAATCATAGCCAACTGCTTTCGCTTTCTTGGAAAGTTATTTTAATAGATGTTACAACAGGCCTTTTACAACATTAAACGCTTGTGAAATGGCAACAATCGACCAGTGCAAGCAAGCAAAACTGTCGAATTAAATTGAAGCCAGTGATACCAACAAACGGTAAATTAAAAATTAGATCTCGCATCAGTGAAAAACAATTAGCCAAAGTGGTTGGGTCGACGGTAGCCTTGCTTTATGTCAAGCAGCCTTTCTAATGCGATAAACGCCAGAAGCATTGCCTAGGCCACAATCAGGGGAAAATTTGCCAATTTTAGTACCAGTTAGCCTACATTTCTCTTTGTCGTACACGAACAATATCTTTGCCTCATCATCACAAAATCCATCTTCCGTGTCCTCACCACAGAACATTGCGGTGACGAAGAAAAATAGAAAATATAACGCACGTAAAACCCCGTATTGAAAAGTAAAAAAGCATAGGCTAAGATTATAAGCTCAGCTTGTTTCTAATATTTTAGAGCGCACTGGCAGGGTTTTTAAATAGTGGTAATAGCTATGAACAAACTCTAATTAAAAGTTAATGGGGGCGCTTAAGTATAATTAATGGCATCGCTCAATCAATAAATTTCTATGCAACGGTCTACTGGTGCCGGCTATGCAATTAAGTATCCCAAGGTCACTGACTGAGCAGCGATATTTTCGTTCTGGTTTGTAGACGATTTTGGATGGTGGACATGGCGGTGACTGGTCAAAGTTTCTTCAGAGCTGCAAACTTAAGAGGTTTTCATAGTAAAGCTGCTGATGATTAGTCTTGAAGGTTCATTTTCTGAATTTTTTTAATAGGTAGCCTATGATAAACGAGAAATCAACAGAGTTTTTTTTTTGTTGAGATCAAGTTCAGAAAAGACCAAGGTCTTATTATTCAAGTTTGAGTTCGAACAGGGACATAGCCATAGGTAAGGAAGGGGCTTGGGGGAGCAATATTGCTCCTGAAAAAATATTTTTTAATATACTATTACAACGTTTTAGTACCATTGTAGCCTAATTCATGTTTAATGACGTTTGCCCCCTCCCCCCTAACAGTTGCTTTTTGCCTCCCTAAAATTTTCTTTCTAGCGACACCTTTGCTTGAAAGGCTAAAAGAAATCTTTTAAATTTGTCATAGTTCCTCGTGTTTGAAATGAACGTTTAAAATTTGCCTTGTTGCAAATTGCTTATTCAGGTAGCCTAAATATTTGAGAATCGGATTAAGAGGTTTGTCTACAGTAAACTAGTTCTAGTGCAAAAAACACCAGTTTTGCAAAGTAAGCAAAGTTGATGTAGGCTACTACCCAAAACTCACCTAAAATGGCGTAATTAGACGTTTCTGTGACAGACTGACATTTTTCAGAGCCATTGGAGTGAAAGACCACAAATTGCAATGATGATGCAAAGGACTCGAATGATGCAACTACCTCACTATGAGGTAATAGCCTACCATAGACCAGGGCTACTCAACTAATGTTAGCAAAGGTCCATTTTGACAAGTTGAATATTTTTGCGGTCCGCTGAATATTTCATATGCAACCACGAAAATTAAACAACCAGTAGCCTACAAGCACCGAAACACTTTTCAGGTAGGGTAGTAGGCTATGTAACACGACTTGGATTTTTGTCTGACACAAACAAAGAAATAAAAAAGGAAAAATGTGTTGTGTCTTTTGTAGTGTAGCTGTGTGGATCGCACATCAAAGAATACGGCAAAGCGTTGGGGGGTCTGGGGGAAAGCCCCCAGCTCCTTGGATAATCACAAAAAATTGCTTTTCCCTGATGGAAATCTCTTTAAAGAGGCCTTAAAATGTGGAAATGAGGTTATTCTTCCAGAAGCCCAAGATCCACCTTCAACACCCAGAAGGTCCGGATTCGGACCGCGGTCCGCCAGTTGAGTAGCCCTTCCATAGATGGTAATACTACTATATTATAGTAGTTACGAAAAGAGGGCAAAATCTTGCTATTTGACTTAGGTTACTGGGTCAGTACTGGGTGGTGCAATTGCAGAGGTAGCCTACACTCATTTTTAGGAGTAGGCTATGGTCGGTCAATGAAAATGTTGACTTGTACATAATGATGATGGAATGATGGAATGACAAAATTAAACTGGAATAGCCTGTATTTAAAATATTGCCCAAACCAAGCCAATTTGATGTGGCTGTTCGGTTCGGTCCACATATGATACCTACAGAGAGAGAGAGAAATGGTCAGTTTGTAACATAGAGCTTTTATAGCAACTTTACTGAACCGCAGGAAAGTAGTTGTCAATAACATTTAACTGAAAGCAAAGTGAAGCCTCAAAACAAGTTTCTTGTCTTTGCAAATAATGAAATAACATCATTTTTCATTTAGCAATTGTAGGCTATTATTTCAAACTTTATAAGTGTATTTTTGAAGCTTTCCCTGCGCTCATAATAACCTCGACTCAAAACTCATCTGCTTTCCGCAAAAATGAAAATGAATGCCTGCAAGTGGATTACTTTTCCAGTGTTTGGGTATTGATATTACCTGAATCAAACCATATTGATTATCTGATGCAATTTCAGCAGAGGCACTAATGACTTTCAGGTTGTGTAGCAACCATAGCCTCGTGCTTGAGTGGGGGGGGGGGGAAAGCTAATAAATTAATTAGTAGTAGGCTGCTCACTCACATACAGTTGAGCATCAAATAATGATTTTGGTTCCACATATTTGCGAGACAGGTAAGTCGATATGGCCCAGCGGGAGCCTGGCTTCACTTTTGGTTGGCCATAAGAAAACAGTTGGACCTGCTTGACTTTAAATTAGGCTCATGGATCTGCTAACGAGAACAAGTTTGTTTGTTTATCTTTATCCTGCATTGCGGGAAAGCGGACTTGAGCGCTATGCTTCGGTGTACGCCTTCCGACATACACCTGACCCACGCTACAGCCGACTGCAATGTCAGTTTCCGGTTGTCTACTCTACTTATGACTTAAATGTGGTACTACCCATTACTCGAAATCGATCACTAGGTAGAGGCAATTATCGTAAAGTTTCTTGCCCAGAGAAACAACAGCAAGTGCGGGTGGCTGGAGTCGAACATGCAAGCTCTCGACTGCGAGCCCAACGCGCTAACCACTCGGCCACGGCTGCCGAGTGGCCACGGCTTCCAATAAACTGGTTCCACTTGGCCTACTTGTAATTCTTGCTATTTTAGTTACAGCACATATTAATAATGTCATGGTATGTTTATTGTCGCTATACAACAACTAAGGTATTTTTACGACAGGGCTCATGTTTAATTCTACATCAGATTTACGATGTCACGACATTACAGTATTACCCTGAATTATCCTCACTGCGTTATGCAAGAAAGAATACAATTGGTAGCCTACTGTTTTTAAAAGCACCAGAGTCGAAAGCGATAACCACTCGCAGGGCCGTTGAGAGGATATTTTGGGCCGGGTACCAATGAGATCCTTAGGCTCTGTAAACGAAAAACACAATGTATCCGCAGAAAACGCTATGAAGTCTTCATGTTTTCGGCCCCTTAAAAAGGTTCCAGGCACTTAAAGTTATCCCAGGTCCTGGTCCAAAAGTACTCCTGGACTCCTCTGTCATCGCTACCGACCACTCGGCCACTGAGCTGGCGTGGTTAGCACTTGTTATCAGTCGTTTTCAAGTGGCAATTTCCAATGGCTGTATCTTGATTACTAGAAAAAGCAAACAAAATTACACAATTTGGTTTGAGGCTTCTGCTCTTGTGAGAAATCACATGTATGAAAACCGTTTTTGTAATCGACACTTTATTCAGGCCCTTGGTGTTGTGACGTGTTATCAGAACAACATGGCTGCCACACACCATGCTTTCATTGACGTTGCCTTATCTTCGAAAGTCTGGAAAAACTCACAGCAGTTGAATCATGGCAGGGTGGTTTATCTTTTGTGCATCTTCTCATTATGAATAGTTAGAGGTGAAGCTTTCATTTGGTGAACAACGTTCATCTGCAGTTGTACTGAAAAGTAGCTATTTTACTGTCTAATATTTTAAAAATTATAAACAACCATTTGAGATGAAGTGTTGGCGGCTTACGTTGAAGTTGACAAAGATCTGACAACCTCCCGTTTGTGCGTACTTGGTTATTGCGTTGTTATTATGTAAAATGGTGAAAACCTAGCGTTAAGAACGGGAAGCAGCTTGATGCAGAGTAAAAGAATGTGCCATAAAGTTCATTTTTCTATCAATGCCACCACGCAAGTAAGACATTTTGAGCCGAATAGAAAGTCAACAAGAGGGACAAGCGGTTAGTGCAGTTGTGTTGTTAGAGTCAAAATAATGCTAATAAACGAAAAATATATATAACCTACGCGATGTAGTTTAGTAAAACTTTGTTTTTGGTCTTATTTAGCAGAGTTTGCTAGTTCATGTAATATCTAGTCTAACAAGGAATTTGGGCTACTTTTTAAAAACGTAAACGTAAGCTTTAAGTTTGGTTTTGGAATTTGCGTGGCTTGGAGGTGACTGATGTTGAAACATAGTTTATTGCAAAATTCCATTAAAGGTGTTCGATCCAGTCAAATGTTTTCCTTTTTTCCCCACAATTTGTGACTATTTTCTGCTCAAGAAAGCAAAGAGGCCACTTTGATTCAATAAATTCCAAATGACCACGCCCTTCAAGTAGTAAGTTTAATTTATATGCCAAAATATTGGTGAAAGCAAAGGGAAGACTATGATTGTATTTTTCTTAAGTAGGCCATATTGATTGTACGTGCGTCACTGCATCAAACGCAATCGTCTAAAGAAAAACATTAAAAAAATCAGTTTAAAGTTGTTTCATCCGTTCTAATAATATGCAGCCTACTTGGGCGAAATGCACTAAAACTACCTTTAACACATCACGGTGAGAAGCAGCAAAAGCCTGTGAGCTATCCGAGCTAGTAGCTACTTGGTTGTGAAGATTTACGATTTAGATGAGACTAATCAGAAAGCAACAAACTCAATCTTTGTGCCCATCTTTTGACATGCCGTTGTGTATTTCGTCAAGGCACAGACGAATATACACATTATGAGTGTGGACTGACGAAGTGAGTCATTCTCATCGTTTAGTCACGAAGCAACAATGATTTTATTGAGGTTTTATGACCCACTTTTGTACATTTGTGCTAGGGATGGTAGAAGTAGGGGATTGCTCACTTAAAAATAAGGTGGACAACATAAGCTAATGTTATGACAAAATTTGATGCAACTACAGCTTGAGGTCTACTACCATGTCGCATACTCAGGTGCAGTTTATATGACCTGTCCACGTGTGTGCAAAGAGTGTATCGCCAAAATAAATGTAGGAAATATGTGATATCATCTTTACATGAAATATGTGATATCATTTTTGATTGTGAAATCAGTTTCTTGCAAACCATCAAAAACGTCATGCGAACTATCAAGAGCTTTAGAAAATTTCGGATTTCATGTGTGAATGGTGGTTGCAAAGGTATCTGGGAATCGTTAATGTCACTAAGAATGATGTACGCAAAGTTTTTTTCATAAAAGGAAACATAGCTAACACAACTTACTAGCCAATTTTTATGCAAATGGTTGATTTTTAATGAAGGAAAATAGGAAACTATAGCCTTATAGGATTCCTAGATGTCGCAGCTGGAGTGCAAAGTTTACCCCTGCTGCTTTTTTAGTTATTCTTCCAGCAACAACAATTGGAAACGAATTGCTATATTGCACCACCCGACAGTAATACCAATATGTTATCCTAGCTAGCAAAATCCGCTTTCTTTACGTTGATTCAACATCTGCAAACCTGGAATCAATATATTATAAAAGACGGATATTCAGCAACAAACTAAAGCTTAAACTTTCCAGAGACACAATCGTATCGATTTTGAAATGATTTGTGTGGTGTGTAAGCACAAGATGCTGCTTATGCAATGACGTAACTTTCAGGTTGGTGTCAGAGAAGGAAATGTGGGCCAAAGGAACACATTGATTGCATGCTTTGTTGTAATCGTGGATTTCAGGCCCAATGTGAACAACAAAGCTTGTCTTGTTTCTACCTTTTGTTTCTAATGGGGGTGGTTTGCTTCATTTGTCAGTTGCGATTCTGTGACCATGCACGATTCCATTGTATGCATGAAACTCGTCGCGGTAAAGCAAAAAGCGAGAAAACCTTTAACTTGGTAGGCTACAAATCAACTTATTTTTACTTGACAATAAATAGTCAATTTTTTACCCTTATTAATTTTGCTATTAAGCTGCCTAGTCTGATCCATGATAATTATTGTCAGCAAGGTTTCACTGCCTTTTTCCTTCTAAAATAGTTCAGAAGATGAACATTATCCCCATCGCTTCCGTGTCTGGTGAAGTTAAAAAAGACCACTTTGCAATGGCGTGTGAAATGTTTCGAATAGTTCTAGCTTTTCTACCATTTGACAAAATGTTAAAAAGGGGAAAAATGTTGTTAGTTCACAAGGTATGTAAATGGCAACCACACCAAGTTTTCTGTCAATGACATGATTTATTCTAAATAAAACTTACTTCTGTGCCTCCTTGAAAATACAGGAGTAGGCTACTCAGTGCTACAGCATCCTGCAATAGTGCTATGCTATTGGAAATGTTGGCTACTATTCTACCCCTAAACGTTTTGAAGTTAGGTGAGTGAATGCAATATGAGCGTTAGTTTGTTGACCTCAAGAAAGCGGTTAGTCTGAGCAACTGAGCAACTTTAATACAAGATTGCAGAAATAAGCAAATATATTAATGTTAAATTTTCAAAAAAATCTTCCACAAGCAGCAGAGAAGGACCAAGTTTGATTCAAATTGTTTTTCTTCTATTATCAAACATGATCAATCTGTGAAATAAGAATAAACTATAAGCTTTTGTCAGACTGTAGACGGTTAGGCCTACTGTAGTTGAATGACATACTTTTCACATTTCATGGAGTAGTCAGTCAATGTTTTACATTTTCTCAAGATCCCTTTGCTTTTAAATATATTGCTCTTGATTGATAAAAATCAAAGGCTGGGTAGCACTTCTGTGCATGCAACAACCTCTATCAGTTTAAGTGGCCATAGAGCCGCTTCATAGGTTTGCAAGCTCTAAAGTCTTGCGGTGATCAACATTTCGGGTGAGAAACTTTTATGATCTGGCAGTCGGAGGCGGGCTTGATTTACGTCAGAGGATTAGCTGCTGATCTGCTAATTCTAACAGCCCGAGCTTCTGCTGATTGATTGCAAGCAATGTTTGTATAATTATTTAGCTGACCGAATTGGACACGCTAGAACTTATTCCATGACCTGTAGTTTACTAATTCTAGTGAAGACCCTAATAAAATTTTCTGGTATAAAAAAATAAAGTTTTATCCAATCCATTGTTATATACCACTATTGATTAGATAACTAATCCACTTTTATGTGTTAGAGCAGGGTTTCCCAAACTTTTTTGGGCCACAGACCACTATTTGTGAATTTGTTTATTCGCGGATCCCCAATTCCAATACAAAGGTAAAAATGAATAAAACCGAATTTTGTTTATTTAAAAAACTGACAACATCAATGGGACGGATGGGATTGCTTCTTATTGTATAAGTCACCAACTCTGGGAGTTGTTTGTGAAAGGCAAACTCGTAAGTCAGGGCCCACGGAAAGTCTGGACCTGTATTTTTTCTTCATGTTAGTAAGAGCTAAAAATGCTGTCTCACACATGTAGGTCGTGGTAAAAGGCAATACAATTTTAGTTGCTTTTCGCGATAGCAACAGGTATTCCTCCACAACACTTAATCAGAAAGATGCAATAGCTGTTTGATTGAAACTAAGCATTAAAATTCGATCAGATGATAATTCGGCTATTTCTTCTTCTTCACGTCCTGACAGATCAGTCTTTGTAACAACAAAAGGGTTTAAAATCCAGTAAAAATTCTCATATGTCTCTTTGAAAAAGTACTTCTTGAAATGTGCAGAAACCAATTCCAAATGTTGTGTAACGCCAGAGAAAATAAACTCTGTATCAATTAAGAACTGCGGCAATTATCTTTGACAAGGTACGTAATGTACAACGTGTTACGTGTATGTCTGACTTTTTAATTTCTTGTCATATCGCCACGGACCACCTGTGCAGTCGTCGCGGACCACCAATGGTCCGCGAACCACAGTTTGGGAAACCCTGTGTTAGAGCGAACATTATTTCATGCTTCAACATACATAAGGTACGTTAAACTTAGCATCGATTTGTAAAACTAACAATCAAAACAGAAAGCCTATTTTAACTTTTACAGAAATTTTATAATTTTTAGTTATTAGTTTTGGAAAAGATGAATGTTTTTTATGACACACCTTTTTCACGGATTATGAAGCTGAACTTGAAGATGGCAAAAGCGTTTCTTTTGGGTAAGTGACGTATCAACAGCTACAAGATTGATTATTACACACTAGATGGAGATATAGATTCACTGTCGTTTGTCGAAGCCCATACTTATTTGTGCTCCAAACAGTTCTGCTGAGCGCGGTCCAATATAATACTGATCATTGGAGCAAATACAAACTTGAAGAGCACTGACTTATCATATTTCAGCCCGTTTTTATTTGCTAGATTTATTGTTTTTAATTATTTTTTACGTAAAAATAAAATATGTGTCCTTCGTGATCTGAAGCTGCAAACAATGTAGGCTACCACTTGATAATAGCGAAAATTCATTAGATGCCCATTGAACAGCCTCATTCTCCGTATGTTGACTCGTAATAATCGCTAGATCCTAGTTCAACATTTTGACTAGGGTTGATTGAAACATAAAGTTTTCAAAATTTTCAAATGCAAGATCCAAGGGATAATTTTGGACCTGTGCCCGGGATAGTTTTAGGGGCCAGTAACCATTCCAAGAGGGCCGGGAACTAAAAGAAATCACCGCATACTTTTTAGATATATAGTGCGGTTTTCTCAAAAGTACCTTGATTTGAGGCGGAGAGTCTTATTAGTACCGGGTCCAAATTACCCTCTGAACGGTCCTGGGAAGAGGTTGTAACTTTTTATAAGTACAGTAGACACTGTGCAAAACAAACAAGACTTTCAGTTCGTAAGTATTTTTAATCGAACTCCCGCTTCTACTTCAAGTATAGTGGCGTCACATGTCTGGGTTATGCCTGTTTTTTTTCAGCAAAATTTGCATTGTGAATTCATAGACAACTGTGACAGAGCACTGTAGAAAAAAAGATGTTCTGACCATTGGACATGGTCAGAACTTCCTAAAAATTTATATCATTCGTAGTCAACTTTTAGGCTGTGATCTCAGTAAAACTGTGTTTTATGTAAAAACGTAGGTGATATCCCACAACGCATAAGGATTACGCAATGGTTAATTAAATATACATGTCGATCCGCTCAAGGTTAAAGCTCATAAAAAATAAATGAAAAATAGGACTCGATAATTGGTTTTGAATTACTGCCATTTGAAATTCTCTCCAAAAATGAATCGGATTTTTGCTTCGAGGCTGCAAAAGCTTCTTGATAGTTTGTTACGTAATGTTACATTTGTCTGCTGCAGAGTTGCAGCATATATCTAGCAAAGAAAGTTTCTATTTTTACAATATAGTACGTTTTTACGTCTAGTAATATTGAAATGACGTGCCAGTGGAAGCTTTTTTGGTTGGGGTACTGACGGATAACCTGCTTTTTCCTGCAATGAAAGGGGCATACAAGAACATGACGCATTGTTTGGAGATCAGTACCACAGAAACACGTGGTATATCAATCTTGCAAACTGTTGACACAAGTTTATATAAAAGGAATTTTTACAAATGAAAACTTGTCCTTTATGTAGGTAGGCCTATAGGCTATGTTGTCAGAATAGCTATCAATCCAAAATAGTAGGCCTTAAACTGTACAGCCTTTTTGTCTTGAAAGATGTGTATCTAGGCGTACCTTGATCAATCTCTTATTTTTGCATTTAATTTTTCAGGCATTCTCCTTATTTCGCTTTCCAATACGTCACTAACACTTGGTAACGAAGGTGGGTTCCCTTATGAAATTGGTTAAATTGTTTGTTAATAATAAAGCTTTGATAAAGCGCGTGCGTTTTGTATTGTGAATACATCGAACAAAGAAGCGCCATAGGAGCTTAGGACAATTTATTGTGTCTAATCCAAATGAGTGATTGAGAAAGAGTTTATGTTTCTGTTAGAAAACAGCGTAAACTAAAAATTGCAGTATCAACATCATTTCATGCGGCACACCTGGCTCGTTAATCTACTACTTTTGATTGCACTGTAATTCATTTAACAAAAATTTGTTGTCATGCAACGTAAGAAAAACGTCTTTTGTTTCAATAGCATTGACAATATCTTTTAACCAGACTACGGGTTGGATTAGCTAGTTTTGCATAAGAAGTTCAACGTTACTTTGAATCGATCGTTTTTAGTTTTCCTAGAAACGCATTTAATCAGATTTCTGCTTGGAGTTCCATTGAAGCCGAAAATGTTTACTTGATTTAAATAAATTTAATTATTAAGCCTTTACTCAAACTCAAACATAGTGAAACTTTCGGTCGTGTGTTGCATACAATTATTTATTAGTAATTCTTCCACACCTACCGTCCTACCATACTATTGTTGAAGCTACACCCCCTTTCTTTGTAATGGTTAGAGAAATAAAATATTCACATACATTTAGATGAGGGTACGATTATGGACAGCATGGATAAAGATCAATCACCAACTAAAACTCCAATCATAATGGTAAGTCAAGCGACTAGCTGGTGTGGATAATAAAATTTGCAGTGATTTTGGTTTCTTAGCAAAATTAAAGTAACTTGCGTTCTTCTGGTGACTATTTGCTAGGTTACCTCCTGATGTTAAAGATGATAACTAGCTTTTTGTATTTCCGACGTTTCGTTAGTCAGCACGACTAACTTTATCAAGGTGGCTAAAACAGGTTAACACAACCTGTTCAGCAACGATGGCACAACACAAAAACATACTGATAAAATGAATAAAGTAAAGCAGCAAGAATCAGAGTTAAAAACACGCAACAAGATGACTGGAGGTTATATAAGTAAAATTTAATGCGAGAAAAAGAGATTCAATAAACTCCTCATGTTGCCACTAACTACCAAGGAACAAATTTTAGACTCAATTTTGTGGTTTAAATTTGTCTTGAAAGATTTCTTGACACTTTTTTTTACGAGTTAAAACACATTGGATTCTATCCATCGCTATGATTCAATCTTTTGCTTTTGTTATGTTATTTCTTACGTAATCCATCACAACACAGTCACATCTGGCGGTGTTACTTTTCAACATATTTGTGGCCAATTAAACAAGCCAAACTCTCCATCAGAGCTCTGAAGTCGAACTTAACAAAATAAACAATTAGTACACACCGTTTTTTTGCATAACAGCTTGTACTTGGCTGGGATTGTTGGCAACACTGCGACATGCATTCCTATGAAACCACACACCAATATTTTTAGATCTATTCATATGAAGTTGGGCAATATTTTATCATTTTTCATTTACGAGTGAGAAAGGATAAACAGGACTAATCTCGTGAGCTTCCTGATTTCACTTAAGCTGAAATTACATTGTACTTGGAGAATATTTAGGATTAGTCAGAGAAATACCGGTTAGTTACTTGCGAGGAACGCAATGCTGCAATATCGTACAAAGAATATACACAAACATTGTCCGCGATTTTCCAATCGTTCCTGTAGCTGATAACTATTGTTTAAAATGTACTTTCAAATGCTAAAATGATGTAGCCTAACAAGAGTTTGTTGTTTTCACTCAAACAATAACGTTGTGCTATGTCTACTTTTAAAGGCATATCTAGCTTCTAGCATTAAATGTTTACGTTTATTTTTTTGTGACGTTTCATTAGTTACAATTCAGCTTTTTTATATAACTTCTATAATTATGTAGATTATTATCTATGCTCTTTGGTCGTCAATCATTTGAGACGAAACTTCTATGGGCCACTTCTTTTGGGTTGCAAATCAAATCAAATTTAAATAAGATTCCAAAGAATACGCCGTGCTTTCGTTCAGTTCCAGATCCATGACAAAGATTCAGGGCCTCTAAAATCATCGCTGGTCCTAGTTCAAAAGTACCCTCTGGACCTCACCCTGTCGACGCCACTGCCTACGCATAAACTCAAAACGATGTTCCTTAAAACATAATCACTGGTTAAATAATTTACCGGCTTGCCATTAAGATCCAATTTGTTTTTAATAGGTAAGCTACCTACCAGAGCTCTGCTGGGTACTTTGATTTTGACTTTCATAAAAGGACAACTTGTTTTATCAATGCCAGTGTTGCCAGGTCCTTTTCGATTTTCAGTGGAGAAGTGGTGGACAGTTGCTCCGGCAGCCTCCGGCAGCATCGCACCACTGTTTGCAAGTGAGTCCTTTTTATCAACATGCAGCAAATATTTTTCCGTTGCCACCTTTCCTAGCCAGCCCCGGATTTAGAGGGGGGCAGAGGGGTGCAATTGACCCCGGCTTCCCTTTCAAAGGGCCTCCACAAACGTATTTGCACGGGGCCCCCGATCTAAAAGTGTCCCGGGCAGTGGCGTAGCCAGAAAATTTTTTTTGGGGGGGCCACATATTTGATGAATTGAAAAGGACGACAAAGTGTTTGATTTAAGCCATCGCCACCTGATGTGCAGTGACGTATCCTAGTGGGTTGAACAAGGGAAGCAATCAAAGTGGTGGGGGTTAGAGCGTGCCGAAGGCACGCGTATTCTAGGGGGCCCGGGGGCATGCTCCCCTGGAAAAATTACGCTCAAATAATGGATTATAGCGCTTTCTGGAAACACTTTTAGGGTAATATCTGTATGAAATTTATTAGCAGATAAACAGCTATTAACTTATTAAAGGTAGCTATTACACACAAACGGGCAAAACCTGCGGCTAAAATTAGAGAACACCAAAAACTCAGCTACACAAAAACTCAATAACTACACAAAAACCCAACAGAGTAAGCCATTTTGAAATTGCTTCCACAAATTAGTTAAAAGAAACGTAAATCGCGTAAATGTTGCGCGATTTACGATTTGCAAAATTTATTGGTGTCTTTCTGTGCGTCTAAAACAAGTCCTTGGGGGTGTTAATAGCCAGATGTCTCGGAAAACGTTATAAATTTCTACAAATTTTATTATATTTTCAACAAAGGGCTCAACTTCGGAATCTAAAGTTTGAAAATTTGGGGGGCATGGCCCCTTTCGCCCCCCCTGGCTACGCCTATGGTCCCGGGCCCCCATCAGCTAAACCTGGCCCTGTTGCTAGCTCTCCCCGTCCTTTTACAAATACAACATTCGCTATGTTTTCAGCCTATTCTGGGCTTACAGACAACGTGTTTTTTTGCCCAACGCTCAGAGCTTAAAGTGCCCCTGACAGGTTGGATCCAAGTATAGTAACTTTTTAAAGCATTTCCTAGCGCAGAATTATACTTAGCGAACTTTTTAATCTTAACCTCGTAGCTCGACTGGTTAGGGCGTAATTTATATCGAACGATTGTTCCGCAGCGCCACCACAGGCGAAACTCATATTTCACTGCTCTGGGACGACTTTGGTGGTATTACGTCATCCTAAATGGGCGTCGTTAATGACGGATGAAACAAACGCTTCCTAGATGTAATTGGTGGATCACAGTTTGGTCGGATTTGGTACAAGCGGTTGCTTTTTTCAAAGATTTATTGTTTTTTGCAGTTTAATAAACCTGTACTGGATACGTTCCTACAAAAGCTAAAATATACTTGAAGTGAAAAATGAAGAAATTTACGAATCATCATTCATATTTAATTCATCATCACTATTCAAAAATAAATAAAAGTTCTCTCTCTCTCTCATAATGTGCCTTCAGTTGGCCATTGAAAACCTGTGTAACGGCCATCTGGATCTAGAAAATTGTTTCGGATTCACCAAACAATGCATGACGGCAGCACAATCCGATTGTTGCTTCCGAGAGCATCAAACTGCAAGCAGTGAGCTTTGCGCAATGCAAGTTGTCAGTGCCAGTTTTAACAAAATCTTAGTTATACAGTTACGTAAATAGCAGAGTCTATATATGTAAAATCCTACTTTACCTGTGCAAGGGTACGTTTTTGTACACGTTGTTGTTTAGAAGTGCTGGAATCATCATCAGCAACTGGTTGCATCTTTACTTTTATAGATGGTATGGCAGATTTTTTCAAAATGTAAAGTTCGCTCAAGCCCATTTTTACTTCAGTGGTATTAACAAAATCATCTTCATTGAAGTGAAGAGAACATAATACGACTAGTTTTGTATGGCCCATCCCACTTTCGAAGACTTGAAGAAAACTTTGACCATTTTCTTCTCAGCACCTTGTTTTGTGGGAAAGCGTGAAAAGAAAGCACACGGTCTTTGTCACTGACACTGTCACATAAACAGCAATTTGTAGGCATTGCCTCAACCATAAATTAAAAGTAAGCTACTGTTTGGGAGATACTATTGTTACACTGCAAATGGCTATAGCCAGATTAGGACAAATAAAAAAGTATCAAAATTATAGCCCTATAAAACTGCAATTTCAATTGAATTGAGATGCTGTTTAATAAAAATAAACTCAACCTATTTGATCGAAACCTGATAGTAATAATAAGTTCACTTTTTCATTTCGGTAATTCTTAATTTGCACATGCTTTAGACCTACAGAGCCCCACACATTCACGTTTTGCAGTAGCCGTACTATACTTTACCAAGTCACCACAGAGAAAGAATGTATCCTTCCCGCTTATGGTGACCTCACAGCGGTGTTGCCGTTTTTATTTTCGTAATTGACTGATTGCCAGATTCGCCGAAAGTGAACGAAAGTTTGCAAGCGTGTAACTTAGTAGCCTGTTGATATTTTTGACGATTTATTAGTCAGGAAACTTTGTTAGTGTCATCTTTTTGGTATCTTAGGTAAATTTAGCGAATTTATTTACCTGTCAGAGGCACTTTAAGGTCGATAACTTGCAATCAGATACGATATAGGCGACTGCCAAGCACAACCACTTTGCTGTTGAAATAAATTCATTATTAGTCCAAATTTCTGAAAACATCGGTTTCATGTTAAAGATGGCAATGGATTTTGAGATTTCACTGGTGACGCAACAAACGATCGACGCTATGAGGGTACAGTAGTTACGAATTGCAAAACAAAATACGTTCTCTCGCAAGCAAAAAGCATCACGTTTTTTCGCTTTTTGTTTTTAGGTCTATGGAAGGCGGTTAATTTTATTAGTATGAGTGAAGTTGTTTTAAGCTCTGACGATGACAGTGCAGGTTGATATCATCCTTTGTCGAATCACAATGTTGCTTAAATGCTTCATTTGACTACATGAAAGATTTGTAATGTTTTGCTGTAATGCTATTAAGTAGCTTACGTAAGAGTAGTAAGTTACTCGCTGTTCTCGTGATTTTAGATGACAAGTTCCATTGTTTTTTAATGCATGACTCGATGACGTCACAATCGGATTATGTCACGAGTCGGCATCAATCACAAGCGTCATCCTCTGAGGAAATCCTCTTCATTCGGCATTGTGAACAAAATGCTGCATTCAGCTGTCTGTAAAAGATTTTTCTGCGCTAAGTACGTATCTTTTCTTTCATCTTAAACGCTGTGTTGAGTTTCTTGGCTGAACGATCGCAAGAGTGCCGTTGATAAGCAAGCTTCGTGGGCTGCACGAGTGCACGTGCGCATTTTTACGATCCAAAATAAAAGTGTCTAACATTCAACGTCAAGGCAAGTCAAGATGGTTGGAGCTGGAGAAATGCGCCTTCATCCATTACAGCCGTTGTGCTGAGTAACTCCATCCACTTCTTCCTTTGGAAACTAACTTCTCAATATGGCAAACGTTTCTCAAACAACAACCAAAAAAACTAAAATTTGCTGTCATCACATTGATTCAGACATTGTGACAATGAAATCTGTAGCTTATTTGTCTGTTAAAGTTGATTTAAAAGCTTGTTTCTGAACGGTCAGAAAGTTAACTTTAGCAATAACAAATGTCCTCGCAGTATTTCCTGCAGAACGACTAAGCACGATCAGAAATTTGTGGCAAACATTGAAACAAATCGAACTTTGAGCTGATTATGTTTTTTAGTTTCCTGAGTCATAAAGTGGAAGCTGTGTTTGACCTATGATTTTTATTTTGAACTTGTAACAATGAGTGGCCGGAATTTTATGATCTGATCTGTAAAACAGAAGATATTTAAGCGCGCTCTGACGTGAATTCTCATTGAACCAATCAAAAACATATGCAGGCTACCGTTAAAAGGTTTCGACATTTTACACTTTTTATGAAAAAATGGCTTTGCTTTCCCATAGTGCTTTTATTTTTGTACATTGACGTAAACATTTAAGATATCAATGGGTTCTAACATATACAAGAAGCAGAAATCATTAGGCCATTTAAATGTTACGAGCGAGACTTCACGCCGCCAGTTCTGTGTTAAAGTCTGCGGTCTAATTGCTGTCTACACACCGTAGCCAGGCTATTCTAAATTGATACAAATTGCTGTCTCCTGGTGTAAACCTGTCCTTGATAACGGATGGTTTTAAGAACGACTTTAATACGTTTATACACATTTGATTTCATTGAAAATTGAACTTTAAATGCAGTTATTTTTTTTAAATTTCTACTTGACTATTGGTCGTCAAAGCTTGCCATTCAAAGGTAACTTGGCGTTGATTAAAAACGCCAAAATGTAACGCAATTTCATAACCAAAAATCTGCTGAACTTTCAGATCCTTTGTGCAATTTATGAAAGTCACTGGACAATAAACAATAAAGGCCAACTTTTTTGTAAATTTGCTTTAAATGGTGAACCAAAGTGACTTGGACTCTCAGTTTTGGACTGTCCATTTCCACCAGGTAGAAACAAAGCAACTGTTGTTGCAACAACCAAAAAGTAATAATTCATTGTTTTCATAATGGACATCTTAGAGTAGAATCTTATCACCATCTTACAGCACGGGTGATTTCATTTACTGGATTTGATATTTTCAAGACTAAGGTCTGGAATTTCAATGTTTTGTGTTAACAGTTTGAGATACCAGTTTAAAAGACTGAGCTCAAGTACAGCGGGGTGACCAGGCGCATACAACCTGTGAGACTGTGACGAACTGTAGTGCAAACAGTGACACTGTTTCGTTTTCTGTTTTGTTTTGGGTTCTCATCAGCCGATTACGGTGAGTGTGGTACAGGGTAGACCGCTGTGGATTAAATTGGCCCGGATACGACACAACACGCGTATTTTCTCCCATAAAGTTTGATCGTGGATGCGGCCGAGACATCGTTTTCGTTGTTCAGAGATGACTATTTCATAACTTTTTTTGTTCTTGCATAACGTTTATACATGCACATTTAAGCTTTGGCTGGTTCTTGTTCACGTTGACCAAAGTCTAATCCAGCATATAGCCTAGTGTGTGGTATTCACGCATCAGTGAGATTGGTAAATATTTCCAACTGAGGAGCGACTTTATTTAATGAAAAGATAAATAGATTTAAAGCCTTGGATTGCTTGCAGTTATTAAAGTTCAATGAGTTCAATGTTTTGCTTTTAAAGGGCATTTGTGGCTACAGCGGTTTGTTCTAAACGTTGCACTCCAGTTTGATTTTAACAATTTTCTTCACCATTTTTCTGCCACTCATCTACGTTAATGATTGATTCTGAAAGTGGCATGTGGAAAGAATATCGTATAATGATATACGAAACGTTTCTACTACATTTTACTCGTCCAACTTCCTGAAATGAAACGTTTCAATGCTTGTACCAAGCTGTGTGAACTACGTTATGCCATGTATCACAGCGTCATATCTCATTGGCTTCCGCACTGCCGCCAGTAAACGCGGTTATCGTATCCTTTCGCATGCACAAAGCACAGGGCAATCGCAAATTTTGCTTGATATCCAAGTAATGAAGATGTTGCCAGGTGTAGGCTACGTCTTAAATTTTTTTTTAGTTTCAAACGCGGTGGATGATTTCCTCGCATGTTTCCAATGATGATTTTATAGGCTAATACAACCGAGGAAACAAGTCAGTTGTAAAAAGTTGTGATGTCGTTACTAGTGCACAATGTAAAGATTGCCAAGTGTCTGGCTATCAAAATTTTCCTTACATTAATTCAACATCAATGTAAAAAATACCAAATTCTCTAGCTTACTGGAGGTTAAAAGTGAGTCCCATACTTGAATCCAAGCATTGGGGGATGAGAAGATAAGGTTCTCAGTATACCTAGTCTCACACACTAACGACAGTAGGGTGGCCTTTCTCTGGGTCGCCTTTCCTTAAGCAACTACGCCCATCCAATTTATTACACTTTGGGTAGAAGCCAGCTTAAGCCGGGAGTCGAACCGGGGTTGCTTAATTGAAAAGCGACCGATATGTGCGGTGGGATGACACAACGGATAAGGCGCTTATATGTACAACCACATGTACAAAATGTAAATAGTGAAGTCACTTTAACAACTAACAACTACTTAGAGATTGACCTTTGAATGAAAAAAAGCTATTGTAAAAGTGTAATATGACACAGTGTAGCAAAGCTGGGATTCGTTAGGCTTCCCCAAAAAAAGAGTTGAGGAAATACTGCAAGATGTCATCTGAAGAAAGTGGTGAAAATCCCGATTACTCCTAAACCCAATTACCGAGTGACGAGTGTTACTATCTTTGCGTCATTTCGACATCGAAAGGATGAAATAGGCTGTTGCTTTGCAAATTTACATTGGTCTTTTCTTGTACAAGCATGTTGGCGATTGCGTCATCCGTGAAACAAAGTTATAAAATCCATGAATTCAACAGCAGAAAGTTTAATTCATTTTTGTGAAGTTCGACGAAATTGACAATTTTAATTAAACGCATTTCAAATAAAAAATTGATTCATTTAAAAAATGTTATTGTAGGCTATTGTGTTTAATTTATTTTCAAGAAATTGTATGCAGTGGTCGTTTAAAAGAAGGAGGCTAACATAACAATGCAGTGTTGAGTGATTTTTGAAATCTAGCTGATACAAACAAGAAAAACAAGGTAGGCTATGTTAGAAACAAGAGTCTTTTTCATAAACTTACAATTGAAAACTTTCTATTTCTTAATCAACGCTTTGTTGACCACGACTTGAAATTTGCTGTAAGTTTGTGTTAGTTTCAATGCTTTGAACTCCTGCGCTTGTTCAGTTTATGCCGCAAAACTGAGCGTTTGAATGTATTTCATAAAAATGTCTAGAACAGTGGCTTCCTATCTCTGGGGTTCACAGACTCCAGTGAGTTCACGCGTTCAACTCTTTACAGTGGGGAGTGCCAGTGTCAGAGCGCGGCCTCAGTGGTGAAGTCGAGTGGTCTATATTTTCAGAATAAATCATTTGCGCAAATTGGAGGAAAATGTTTTTACAAGTCAAACATTCATGTCTTACAGTGCATCAGCCAGGTTCGGTAACTTGTGAACACGAATTGTAAAGTTTTCGTCATCGTAGTGGAGACTTCTTCATTATCTTATTCAAATAGAACAATAATGGCTGATTTTATTCCACATCTGACTGGAAAATCTTATGCACACCTAAAACTAATAGAATTCGTACGATCAAAGACCGACTAAAGCTCAAAGTTGCATTTAAATACATTTAATTTACTCTAATCATCATAACTTTTCACTTCTACCAAACATGCTATAAAGTTTGCGAACCGGGAAATCGAAAACCGATTGTTAGGCAAAGTGGTTCATACCAGCGCATTTATATGCCTAATTTTTATTTAACCAATGAATATGCAAGATTGTTATGAATATTCTAATACACCTTTAAAAATCAGTTACTTAAGATGTAACTCATTGGTAGCTAAGTAGGCCTACTTCAAGGCTTCATTATTTTACAAAATAATCTTATGCTTAAGCAATGCGTATATTGTATATTTAAGTTTCATTCCAAAAGAAGAAAGTTGTAACCGTGGTCAATACGGCGTTAGCATGGGGCCTACTGCAGTTGCTCATTTTCATTGTCGACAAGGTTGTAAACTCGATCACAGGTTTTTCTGAAACATGAGTTTCAATTATTATGTATGTGTTCTCACTGCTGGAAGGTAGTATACTGTCTTGTGCTGTAAGTGCTGCAAGACGATCTTTTGCTAACAAAAAATTAATGCAAGGCTCCTTGTCTCAATGCAAGGTTGCGAACTCTGTGTATTCCAGGCGTCGTTAACCGCTGGCACGTCGGATACACGAGGTGTTTGTTCACTGCACGCCTTGTCATTTTAAATGTAAATGGCAACAAGCTGTTGCATTATGACTAAAAGCTATCAATCTGGTGTCTTCAATGTAGTTTTTGATGAAAGAGGTCGTGAGGAAGTACATTAAGAGCTAAAGTGCTTGAACCGTATGTAGTCCACAGCATGGTACAAATAAGAGGACATATTATATAAAACAACTTTTTGATTAATTTCAGAAAAAGAGCTTAAATGTGAACAAGATATTTGCAGTTATAACCTTATGACAAACAACGCACATACTATGGTGAAAAAACACCACAGATTTGTCACTCTTATAGAGAAAATAGTTCATCTTTGTAAGTTTCATGATTTTATTTAAAAAAAAAAATCTTGTTAGAAAATGTTAAACCTAGCGTTAAACCCAGCGTTAAACCCAGCACTCTCTGTCTACTGTAAAAAAAAACTGAAAGCCCATCCCAAAATGTGCTTGTGAGCTGCGATGTAAGATTGTGCTTAGTCTCGGTAGGGTTTAATTGAGATTTGACATGACACGAAGGTCTAATCAAGATCAAGTTCTCCTGGTTCGGTAAGAAGGGGCCCTACAACAAATTGTCAAACGAAAAGGGATTTTCAAAACTGATTTTTTTACGAATATTTCTACACATCTTATCTGTTCTCTTCTACAGTATCATGGACAAAGAGTAGCATATTGGATCTTCCCAAGGCTTAGAGAAGTATTGTCAAATAATTAAATGATCACTTGCTGAATATCCGAAAGTCTGCCACTTTACGTTACTTACGCCTGCACCTATAACAATACTAATACTCAACCTTGCGATGATATCTATGTCGTTGTTACTTAGGCTACATCCATCAATTTGCAGCAGTTACTTGAATCGATTGAATGTAGTCATGACAGTCACAGTCATTTTAGTACGTTAGAGGTTTTTGCTGCCGAAATTTAGTTGTCTGAAACAGGTCAAAAGCCTTGCTTTCATCATCCTAGATCCCATTTGTTTAAAGCGGATGAATATTTTATCTGATGAAGGTTATTCTTAGTTTCCATTGCAACATACGTTTGATCGATCACTCTAAAACAAGTGTCCAATTCAAAGTGTCTATCTATTACCCGAAATTTTTATAGCTGAGAAAAAAGAGGCAAGAGCAAGAGTCAATTCTAAACTAAATTTATTGCATTACAATTATCTTTCTGTACTGAGTGTCTTTAGTGGTCTAGCTGAGGGCGGGAGCAAAGATAGCATTTCCCCCCAGACAAAGTATCCGGAGGCGCCAAATTTATCATTCTGAAATTCAAAATTCCAAGTAAAGCTTTGCGCTTTACTGGTCACACTTTTAACCCAATGGGCACAAACGTATCATTGTTTTCAGGTTCTGTAAGTTCCAGTTACGTTCCTGAATGTCTATATTAAAGGTATTTGTAAGCAAACATTATGTTATGACTTTTTTCTTAATATTAATGTTACACAATAAAATCAGTTTTCAATACACAACACAAAGAAGAAATTAACACAAGTCATTAACATTATAGCATAATGCGTAACTTAGCACTCTGTATTCAAAAGGTTGCCAACCTATTCTCTAGCTACGCAACAAAGTAGTCATCGTCAAGTAACAACACTCTCTTTCACAGCAACATGTTAAAATTATTTTTGACAGTGGGTATTTGGCTGATATTCGAAATTTCAACTCTGTAATGAAATAAAAGCGCATTCGTTTTCTTAGAGACTTGTTAATAAAATTATCTTAACTTAAAACTAGATGAAAAAATGCAGAAGGCTACAAAGTATGGGAAGAAAGTGTTAACTACACTGGAGCCGTGCACGAAAAGAGTCGCGAGCTTTCGAGACCGTCATACAAAAAAGTTGATAGATCCGTGCTTATTTGCACACGTTTTCCCGACAAAAGAAGTCTTATCGTGCAGATTAGAAAAAAATTATTGAGATATCATGTAGTTTAAAACGCTTGATATTTCTCTAAAAACGAAAAAACATGGGGTATAGCTGCATGTCCTGTATTGCAATCTGTAACTCAAAATCTTTCAACTTTCAGGCTAGTTTTGATCTTCGGCTCTTTTTTTCTCAGAACTTCGAAAATTTTCCAATCACAAGTTTTTGTCCTCAACAACCAGGAAAATTTATCCATATTGGGAACAGGATTTCCCATCCGGAAACATTGAGCTAAATGTTTCTTGATAAGCAATAAGCATGTCGCCTTAAATAACTTATAGTCAATCAAAATCATTTCAAAAAATCCAAAAAAGAGGCTATTGACATCACAATGGTTGACCATGCTATTGTAGTTCCCGTAGCAAAACTAACCATCACCCAGAATAGTCTGATTGAAATTGTACACTCAATATAATTTTTGGTTATAATTACTTAGCCAACGTTGGAGCCACATGTAACTGGGCAAAAAGGTGCATGCGGATGGCGAGCTACGATTTGTCCACTCCTGTGGACAAATCGTAGCTATATGGCTATATGAGATTATGCTATATGAGTATCGTGGCTATATGAGATTTTGGACGCCTTGACAATGGTCGGAATGGTGAAAATAAGATTGTCACGGTTGACATGAATGGTGACAAAGTTAATTGAAACAAAAAAATTTTTTCTTTTATTTTTAAGCCAAAATCCAAAGCTACTGAAAAACAGTTTTACTGAATTATGAATGACGTAACAACCAATTGCTTACACAACTCTCCTTTCACAAAGATAAAGATTGATCGTTTTATCGCTTCCTTTGTGATGTGCAATCACTTACCGATGGCGAAATTGCAAGTGGGCTACACAGATTTACACTGTTTGGTTCGTGATGAATTAGGTGCAATATAATCACGTAGAAAGCATGTGAGATACTGAAGATGAATTCTTTACTGGTGTACCTGCATCAGAAAAAGTCTGTTTTGAGTAAGACTTCATGCTATGTGCTGTTTGAAACCTCATCAAGATGCCTGACAATATTTGCATGGTTGCATTATTTCATCCTCTATAACTTGTAGGTTTCGTTATGTGTCACATTTTTAGCCACGTTTGTTAAACAAGTGGCGCTTATAGACTGCAGGCGTCTGATTTAGCTCTACCAAGAACGACAGAAGTAGTCTTATCAGACTTTTACATTGTGAGCGTTTGTTAACAAAAAGTATAGCTTAAGTGATTAAGTACTTATGTGAAATCTTGTGTTAACAATTGGTTTACACCGTTGGGGCCCAAGGATCTTGGAAATTAGCCTGGTGGTTCACTAATTTCAATAAATTGTAACAACCCTGATATGACCAGAACTTGAACCGTAAATAGCAGTTGCGGTGACTTTACATAATTACAATTTGGTTGTTTCACTTCTTTTAGCATGTCCATGCAACCTAGACACGTTTGAATTACCGTCGTAAAATACTTTTTGAAGCTCCTTGAAAGTTTGTTAGCAAGCTGTTACCAGCAACATGTAAAAGCGGAAGATGCAATTCTTGCCAGCAGAATTTGTCCTTTTTACAAAAAAGTATGCAAACGTTGTATCAATGTGAAAAGGGCAGATTTTGTTAGCTGGCTACCTGAAGGCTGGCACTGCAATAGAAACTCCCTTTATCGCCAGAACAGATTTATTAAAGATCGTCGCTAAACTGATGACTTCCCGGAAGACTGAATCCATCATGCATTGTTGAGCCAATAAAATGCATTAGCTCAACTCAGGATGTTTATACATTAATACAAAATAGCAAAGCTCTTCAACAAGAAATCGACTGAATGAGGTTGGAGCAACAGAGTTCACATGTTTAGAACTAAAACCAAAGAAAGGTGTGTTTTTGATTTGCAATGTAAGCCACTGTAACAATATAGCAATAGGCCTATAGCCTTCTAGAATCTACAGTAGATGAACTTTCAAGCTAAAAATATTTGAAGTTTGTACGGGAGCCCAAAAGATTCCTATAACACAGCTTTAGTTCCTAACGACGTTGAAGTAATGTTAACGGAGGACTTTTTGCGTTTGTCAACTGGGTCTTTTAATGTCTGCTGCTTGACGAGTTTGATTTGCATGGGTTTGCATGTGAGGAAAAAAGGCATCACGCGGTACAAGATTCTCTGCAGAGTGTGCTGTTGCTTCATTTCGATAGAATCTGTGAAGAGGCTAAGTCGATAGTGTAAGCTTGTGCACATGACATTGTATATCTTGTGTACCGCTGCGAGTAGAAGAGTGAATGACAATATGAAGAAATAGTTCAGTGGCGTATGTTATGATTTTGATGTACCTTCAGATATGGTATGTGATTTTGTGTCGTAAAATATCAACAACGAAGTAGCCTACACAGTACACACCCGCTATCAAATGCTTGCGCGACCAACATATGGCGTAAAAACCATCACGTCGGTAAACTGATGTACAGATAAACCTACTATCTACAATTATTGTGTAATTTTCCACAACTTGACGTAGATTTTTTTGTTTGTGACGTGTTCCTGGAAGATAACATTTGAATTTTTAGCTTTGTGGCTTGCAATTGATGACAAGAGTAAACTAAGTGCTGTTTGCTCAGATAATAAAAGCGTTTTAAATAACATTAACGTCAGCATATTATAGTTTTAAAGCCCGATTTGAGGTATGAGGTTTTGTTTAATTCCAGGACCACTAATTTAATCTTAAAAGATTCTATGTAATTGAAAATCCCAGTTTCATAGACTTTGAATTTTAAAAACAGTGCGGATTTATCGACACCTTTTAAATATAGCAGCTCCTCTGCTTCGCTTTCTGAACAAAACTAAAAAAAGAGTTTTATGCCTACCTGCAAAGCGCTGCTGTAAATGTTTGCCTGTCTGGTAGTAAGCAACGATTTAGAAAACTTCAAAATAATAGTTGGCCTGATAAGTTTTCCATGTGCTTTCAGGTCACTTGTGAAAACACTTAGGTAATAAATTTCATAACGGGAAGTTGTCTACTACATGAATGGTGATAAAAGCGTTTTGGGTTTTGCTTAAAAATCTTTAACCTCTTTACAAGATGATCGTTCTAATATTTCACGATCCCGACAGCTGGCAAAATTCACTTTAACAAAGCTTTCACCTGTAGCCTTATCGATGAGCTTTCATCTTCATTGTCCTATCGTTCGTATCTGGGTAATTACGTTCTAACGGCTTGTGTATAAATACCAGCAAACAATCATAAGTGGTTGTAGAAACTCTTGTAGAGTTGTCAAAGAGCTTGTGTATGGTTTATATTAATGCAAGTATTGATTTTTTGATTAAAAGCCGAATTTTTCATGGCAATTTAATACACAAAAGCGGAGATGTCCGTTAATTTGCGGACACCAATAGGCGTATAAAAAGACCGGCGAAATGAAAAGCCGTGCAGTCAGCTTGAATTGCTGTGGTAATGCATCTATAGCACTGAATTCGATATTCCACTTCCAGTCATCTGAAATCATCAAGTTCCGTGAATTCAATCGTTGCTGATATGATGGAAGTTTCCGCGGTGTTGTTGCGTCGACACCGGTGATATGATGACAGGTTAAAAGGGAGGGTGAATTTCAAATTTTGAACCGCCGTTTTAATTAGATAAGAAAAACCAGCCGCCTGTGCGGTGTTCGTTTGAAAGAGGCTATTTCAGTGTTTCTCTTTATTGACCCTGAGTTTTTTTGGAACAAAGCAATTTTACTTTTAAAATAAAAAAGGGGATAGAAGTGAGTTTCACATTCTGGAATGCAAATTGAAACAGTTTTTGTGAAATAATTAAAGACAGAGTAGAATTTTTAAAATCACCAAATAAAGCGTTGATAGATCTATAACATAAAATAAATTGGTGTTTTAACAAATAAGTTAAAAATAAAATTAGTTTGCGTTCTTCTGGTGACTATATGCTAGGTTACCTCGTGATGTTAAAGATGATAACTAGCTTTTGTATTTCCGACGTTTCGTCAGTCAGCACGACTGACTTTATCAAGGTGGCTAAAACAGGTTAACACAACCTGTTCAGCAACGATGGCACAACACAAAAACATACTGATAAAATGAGTAAAGTAAAGCAGCAAGAATCAGAATTAAAACACGCAACGATACCTAGAGGTTAAACTAAATGCAGTGAATGCCTAAAACCAGTAGGCTACTTTCCAACAGCGTAAATTTATCTATCTATTGGGCCGCTGTTGGAAAGTAGCCTACTGGTTTTAGGCATTCACTGCATTTAGTTTAACCTCTAGGTATCGTTGCGTGTTTTAATTCTGATTCTTGCTGCTTTACTTTACTCATTTTATCAGTATGTTTTTGTGTTGTGCCATCGTTGCTGAACAGGTTGTGTTAACCTGTTTTAGCCACCTTGATAAAGTCAGTCGTGCTGACTGACGAAACGTCGGAAATACAAAAGCTAATTATCATCTTTAACATCACGAGGTAACCTAGCATATAGTCACCAGAAGAACGCAAACTAATTTTATTACCAAATGCCTGGTGAACAGTCTCTCTCTGTTTTTAAGTTAAAAATATTGAGTAAGCTAGACGTTCATTTTTTTCTGAGTTGCAAAGAGTTTTTTTTGTGTTTTGAGTCAAGTGGTGACAATATATTTCAATGAAGCAAGGTGAGCAAAGAGTGAACACTTCTGTAAGCAGAATTTTATGTGTTTAAAGATTAGATTTCGGCTTCTTGATAAATAAACTTAAAAAACTCATCAACTCTTAACCAAAAACAAATTAAAATAAATGGTTCTACAATTTAGAAAATGAGACCACGTCGGCTACTACCCAGCGGTTTTATTACTTTTTAAAAAAAATATTTGCTACTCTACTCATGTCGGCCATTTCAGGTCATTTTCCAATGTGGCCTTGAATACTGTCACTCTTTCAACGCAGTATTCGCATTGAAGAAGAGCTTCTCTACGATGAAAAAAATAAAAAGTAAAAAATCATCTTTTATTCAGCGAAAAAGATTTAGAAACGGTTGAGTTGTTGAGGTTTGGAGTTGATAGAAATGACGTTTTTCTTGCGTTTGCTTAAAATGTTTTGCAATGACACCATTTGCACTTGGAAGATCACACGACCAGCATCACATGATTTTACTTACGTAACTTTGTTTCTTTTTTTTTTATCATAATCGGTTCAACATATCGCCGCGCATGATTTGACTCTGAGCAGCATGTCAACAAACTAAACTTTTTTTTTCCATAATTGAATGTTTCTTTCAGTCGTTGATATACTGCTCTTTTGCATTCATCAAATGCTGGCATTTGTAGGCAGTTGATATATTTATATATAAGGTTTCCCGATCTTTTTGTCTGTTTTACCCTTCATACATAGTACAGACTCAGACTCTATACATTTAAGTGAATGTAATTTTGTTTTGTCTTGGCCCAACTACAAATGCGTGGAATGTATTGCCAGGTGAACAATCCCTGTTGTTGAAGATTGTGCAAGAATTCACTGTTGATTTCAAACTCTATGCAATATTACTTTGAAATTTGAATGAGAATGCTCATGGTTTTTTCAAGCTTCAAAACTAACCCAGCTTTTCTTTGAAACTTTCAAATAACAAAAACAGTGTTCATTACATCTTTATTGTTCAAAAATTTGTCGCTGTATGGTTTTTTTAATCTGTAAAAATGTAAGTTGATGCAAATTAGTTTGGCATCAACCGTTACAACCATTTTACGCGAAAATTTTGGTGCTTCTAACAGTTCTAAGAGGTAATTAGTTTAGCTTTCAGGTGTTGTCTGGACAAGTAGAAGTAGGAATCATATAGGTCCAAGAACTGTTTTTGCTAAACTGTTTAAATTTCGCTCATCTATATATATTTTTTTTATCAATATGCTATATTTATTTACACTAGTGGAATTATGTGAGTTTGCTAGTTTTTCCTTTCGCAACAACGAAATTTTAGGTTGTCTTTACAGGATTTAAACAAATGTTCTTGGGCGAGGCAAACCTAATGATTTCAAATCCGACAGAACAATATTCTTACTTGAAGTTGAACCATGGCTGAATTAAACTTAATGCTTGGGAAAAAACTGACTGGTTTAATAAAATATTGAAATGTTGACATTTGATGAAAAGCAGTAGGAAATTGCTTTTATCTCGATTGACGCTATATCCTTCACTGTAAATTTTATACCATCGCTCGTAACCATTGATTGAAATATCCCGCCGATGACGTAAATACTGGTTTCACGTCAATGGGCAATGGAGTGTTCAAGTGATAAGAAAATATCAGCAACTGAAGCCCAATATGTTTCAGCAGTGACTTTCCAGAACTCGATAAATAACATTTTCAAAGTTTTTTTGAATGTTTTGTTTGGGAATTATCACCAAAAATCTGGGTAATGTAACCAGGTCTGCTTTCTAGCAGCAGTACTATTTAAGTATAACCCAACCTGTGAACAGCTTGCTTTGATACAAGTGCATTGGAGCCGCCGCTAACCAGATGCCAGTGTATATTGTTTGGTTGTTATAAAATATAACAATATTTCATTTTCCAGCTGGACGCTTGGTCATATCTAAAAGGCTTAAAGATATTATCCTTTTTCTGGATTTGTTGTCCTCTGATTGGTCGTACACAATTTGACATAGCAATTTTCGTAATTGTCTCAAGCATTGCGTCCGGATTTATCTGATAAATGTGTCACTGGTAGTTGTGCAAGAATTTTTTTTAATGCTAACTGCTTTACAAAGGCAGTCTGAATAGACTTTTAAAATACAATTTTAACAAGATCTTCAAAAAGCTTTCAAATAGAGCTTTACTTTAAATAAATAAAACAAAGTCACATTGCTCGTGCTCCAATCATTAATGGTAAAATACGATTATGGTATCACTGAAAATGAAAATACTGTATGGTAATGGTAAACTATTCTAATTGTCAATTACGATAAAAACTTTGTCATGTTACAGCATGACAAGTTGAGTTTTGATTGCAATTATTTGTTACCACTGGCATGTTTTCACACACCATTTCTACTTGGAAAACTTGAATGTAAATGATGCTTGTATGTTAGTGAGATGTCATTGCCGCAGCTGCTTTACATTTTAAGAGATTTACGTAAAACTTCACAGACTGACTCACACATGAAGGATTTAAAAATAACAAGAATTGAAATTTTTTGCCTTAATTACTTTAATTTTGTGTTAAAACGTAATTACACATTTGGCTACTCCATGTAATTCTTATTGTTTGAAGCTAATTCATTTTTTTACAAGGATACCAACACAGCTAGAAAGCTCAATCAACAGGTGTTCTGAAGCAAAGTCGTTTTGAAAAAAATAATTTCTGAAATTTACGAGATTGCTTTTAAACTTTTGAAATGTCTAACTTTTAAAATCTTTCGTGCTCGTTTCATAGTATGTTGTCGTGTCTCAATGTACCGGTAATGTACAGTAGAATATAGACTTCAATCTAACTGCGCTGTGCCAATAGAACTTTAACACAATTTCTGTCCCAGCAAGTAACCCAGTTGCAACTCCTTCAATGACTTGATATCTCTGGCGATAACGTGACACTACTTCATACACCGAAAGACCAATTTGATTTGAATCACCTGATAATGATTTTGACCTTCAATTTTTCGATCTGTGGCTGCTGTTTTGTTCATCTGTGATAACAAACAGTTGTATCTAGTTGCGCTATTAGAATGGTAGGCATTTTTGTAGTAACAATTCAATCTTTGTGAAATTTTTACATTTTTAAGGCACACGTCGTTTGTGCGTGTCGGTGTGAAACGGCTCAGTAAAACTAGACATTGTGAGTTTCTTATAATGCCAACCATACAAAAATTAGTGCGAAATTAAATTGTAAGAGTGACAGAAGGGTAGTAACAAAACTTAGACAACTACCTTGCTTAAAAATTTTACCTTGTTTTGATGGTGAAAAGATTTGGCCTATCCGAGACACCGAGCTTAGGTTAATATAGAAAACCTTGTATAAAGAGTACGAGGTTTGAAGCGTTAAGAAAGATACGGTTACTAAGATTGTCAATTTTACTAAGAAGTTACCTCGACTCAAAGTAGAAATAAGGTCCAATACAAAGCAGTCCATGCATTTATGACACCTGTCAGCATTTTCTAAAATTCCGAAGATGGAAAACGTTTAGCAGCATTCCTAAGACAGTGACTGAGAGCTATGCTAAGCGCGACGTACTAGGCTCCAGCAGCACAAAAGATTCAAGATAAAAATTTCCGAGTAAGGTAGATTGCAGAAGAGAAAGATTTTGAAACTTCATTGTCCTGATTAGACTTTTGGCACCATGACGATCCACTTCTGACCGTGTGCTCGCTGCACGTCATCAGTGATGACGTTGTGATGTACCGCAGCGGATTGACATGGTGTCAGAGACCTAGCAGGGACATTTTCAACATTTTGCAAGTTTGAGAATAAACTAGGCTATTAGGAACTTATGACAGCTCAACAAGAAGTATGAATTATGGCTTGCAATAATGCCATCCACTTTAGCAATATTGTATAGTGTGGAACTAGGTTGAGGCGACTTCCTTTTATGGCATTGGTTTAATTTTGTATTCAGAAGTCAGAGAGTACATGTTAAAAACTCGTAATACAGTGGTTGTTCTGGACTACTTTTTAACAAGGTTTTTTTTTGCGCGACCCCAATATTTGTGGTTTTACAAGGATTGAGATAGGCCACTTCGTCACCTATCATACACTACTGTAGGCCTACCAGTTATTTGAAGACCTTTGAGCAGGTTTAGTCAATTATTGCAGACTCAAAAAGCCCTTAACTTTTTTGTACTTTGCCTATTATGCCAGACAAAGGTTTTACATTTTTACAATAGTAATTTTATTATTTCCTAAAATTGAATTGTATTTTATACACCGATTTGCTCTATTAGTTTAAAGCGGTAATCGGTAAAAATCTTTCCGCAAAATACCCTCTGAAAATAATCCCCTTATTAATTTCGGAAAATATCCCCCCCAAAAAGTATCCATCTTTCAAAAGCTAAACGCAGTTTATGATGAAACACTTGTTAATGACGCAAAATCCAGGTCATCAAAAGGCTTAATCATTAAACACTTTTGCTCTATTAACGAAGACAAGATAGAGGCTACGCCAGTTTTACTGCGGTAAATCGGTCCAGCGTGGAGTTACTTTTACGAGGGATAACAACTTTGCAATGCTTTTGATTTCTTATTAAATTAGCATGGCAGAAAGATCATTTGCGGACTGGCAAAAACTACGCAGACAGGCGGCTTGAAACCATTGTTCTAAAATCTAAATTATAAACTTCGCATTTACTGTATCTCCGGCTCTTCAAAACGCATGGTTTTTGCCCAAAAGACCTAGTTTGTAAGCAATTTAAAAAGAAAGATGTTGTGATGTCATGGTAAAACATCAGCAATATAACAATAAAAGCTCAACATATTTGTAACAGAAACATCGTTGCAGTACCTGAATACCTTTTTGCGTTCAGTTTATTTTCCAATATCAATGTAAATTTTTAAAGGTATTGAGTGATTTTTAGTTTTGGCTGTGACACGTTTAGTTCGAAGCTTGCATTATGTTTGCAATAATATATTTTTTGAACAGCATTTCAGACATTAAAGTCTCTAAATATTGTTAAATGATGTTATGGTTTGTGAAATTTTGGAAAGCACCTAGCTGAAGCCTACGGTATGTATAGCTTACAAGAATTTTTGAAAATAGGGCTGTTCAAATCTAATTTGCTTTACACCAAAACAAAATGAAGCCACATATTACTGCATGATCGATGGTTTCAATTTCAACTAAAACGTATTTAGTACATTGATAGATGCAACTGCAGTAACGAGAAAACTATTGCTGATTGACTTGTTCAGGTAATATATTTTACTGACGGTCTATTTTCCACGGATATTTGCAAAATGAGGTAATCTAGAATCTTTGCGTTTTGGTCATCGATTGTTAAATGGAAGCAATAGATTCTTAAACATGTTGTGGTGTTAATTTTGTTCATTTTAGAGCAATGCACGCTGATGCATATGATACAAGCTCTTTTGTAAATTAAAGGAAGTTAATTAATCTCTTATTTAATTCTGTTTTACAGTATACTATTCAATTTATTTTTTATTTCTGGCGCAAACATGTAGATAACGATAAGGTAAATACACAAATTTGACACCAACAAAAGGAAAAGATGGCAAGACCTCGGTTTAAAATATGCATCGATAAACACTGTTTTGAAAACACTATCACAAAAATGCACAGCCACCAAACCTAGAAAAGAAAGAGAAAAAATATAACTTTTATTTCATCGGTTGTAAATTGTAAAAATAGACCTACAATCAACACTTGCAAGTGTAACAAAGGTAATTTAAATTTTACAACATAGTCTACAAAAAAAAAAATTCAAAAAGTAACAAGTTTTCTGAAGTTTTTACCTTGCCTCGAATTCCAAAACTTAGTTGTATATTCTTCTCTCGTTTGACTTGTAGTAGCTTAGATTGGCAATGCCTCCTCGTGCAGCCAAGATACGGTAGTTGGGTCCAGTTGTCGAATACCAGTGATTCCACTTGGGAGTCGTAAGATGGAACATTCGTGGAGTATGTGTTGCATTGTTTGTTCTACCGCTCCGCAGACACATATCGGCGAATTATGCAACCCCCACCTAAACAGATTAGCTCCAGTACAGCCAACGTCACATTATGCCAGCACTCTCCATCCCTCCTGGAGCAGACCTCTCAAAAAAGGCATGGGTCACATTGAACAGTTGTATATGAAACCTAGACATTTTAGAATTCAGAACCTAGGGATAATTCATTAAATTAGCACTGTTATACGATTTTAAAAATAGATGCTGATGGGCCTTTAACGACCGGCAAGTCTACAGTTCATCTTTAAACTGTCCAATTCTTCTTCAATTTAAATTGAGCTTCAAAGCATTGAAACATGACTTCCTTGTAAAAATAATTAATTTTAAGGTTTTATTGAATGAAAATGTGTACGCATTTCTTTTAGAGTTAGAAATTGTTTGTGCGAAACGATTTGAAGAATTAGTAGGTTAAATTATAGAGGCGCAACTTACAGTTATCCATTGGTGGTATTGGGTGTCGTTGTAACGATACATTAAATTAACAAACAACAGAAAACTTTGTAATAGCGTTGGCAACAGCAATTGGGATAGATTATCAAAGGTTATTAAAGTTTTCTTAATGTTTTATTTTAACTTGTTATTGTTAGTATATTTTTGCAACAAAAATATTTTAACGTTAGAGATATTTGATTATATCGAGCAGGCAAGTCAAGTTCAAACGTGAAAAGCTGAAATAGTATTAACGTTGTGCAGCGAAATAAAAGCAAATTAAATCAGTTAGAGTCGTGAAGTTGTAAAACTGTGACCATTCTTCAGATACTTTGAAATGCATCTTTTCGAAATAAAAAAACAATTCCTTGCCAATGTCGTTATTTATTTGTTCATCTGCTTTTTGTAGTCTGATAATTGCGAAAATCGTTACCACGCGCTAATTATCGCGCCATTTAATTGCACTCAGCAGATGGACCAAGTGTGATAACGGAAAAAACAAAGTCATTTTACAAACAACCTTTCAAAGTGTTGTCATCGTTTATGGTTAGGAAATTACAACATACTTGCATGGTGCAACCAGGCCATACTGATGGCATGACTAAACCACATGATAATAATGTCACACAACCTTTGACAAAACAAGCACACGTAATTCTTGATGCTATGAAGTGCAACATAACAATTTAATCGTCCTTCTTTCGCCACTTGCTTCCTCCAAAGATCAGAAGAATAGTTTTTCTTATATACTGCGTATACGGATGTTATTCAACCTAAATAATTTACTGTCGATCATCTAATGGCAGATCAACATCCAATGACATTTTCGCCATTATGTGACATATAATGACATATCATCATCGATAGATTGATGTTATTTGTGCTTAGTTTTGACAATGTCAATAAGAAACAGATAAGCTTGTGAAGAAGACGATTGCAAAAAAGGTTACTTTAGAAGGTTCTATAGGTTTCTTCTTTGCTCGATGAAATAAAAAGCAGGACATTTTGAAATTTAACATTCAGTCGAAGATATGCTCTCTATCACAATAAAATAGGGTTAACCATGGGTTAACAAAAATTAAATTTTGTAAATTTTTCCACAAACCGATGTTTTTATGACGAAAACAATTGATTACTCTTCAGTTGTAGTTTTACCAGCAATCTTTCTTCATGTGCCTTGTAACACGTTTTCGACTGAGGCTGTGACTGAATTAGGCCTGTGCTTTTCAACGCTATAGAATGCAGGAAATTAAGATTTTTCATCTAGTTCTAGTAAAAAGTGAAGTTAACATTTAAAACTACGTAAGCAACCGAAATCATTGTTTGTATCATGGTAACAGTATCACACCGTAATACAATAGCACCACAGGAGATAAATTGCATTAATGCTGCCTTTTGTGATTAAAACTATCTAGTTGAGTTGGACTCTCAAATACAATTCTAAAAAATCTTCTGGAATGATGTGCAAGCAATGGTTGCTGGTTGTTTACTTTTGACACCATGATGGGACGGTCACTGCCATGCAGGGGCGAGGAGTAACTAATAGGGGGCTAATTAGCAAAATAGGCTACGGCAGTTTTATCAAAAATGCAGCTACTCTGTTTCGTTTAACTGCATTTGTCTTTGTACGGCCCACACGTGTAGTTTTGCTGTTGGCTGTCAACAAGCTGTTACAAAACTGATGTAAATTCAAATAACTTCGCCCTCGTACTCAGCAAGAAGATTTTAAACACGTAAAAAAGTTAGGACTAGAAATCATTAATGTTCTTGACATTTTTGCAGGAAATCGTGTCGATTGATCGCGCTACTCTGAATTCCTCAGAAACAATCGGCTCTGGTGCTGGCGACGTAGACACAACAACTTGGTCTGATGAAACCACTCGTCCAAAAGGTAGTTTATGTTTTAATTGAGTTCATACGCATTTCTGTGCTTAAATAAAGATAGGCCTCCATCTGTTTTTTCGCTTTAGAAATTACCAGTAGTCCTAGAAACAGAAATAAATTTGATTGCATTATCACTTTAAAAAGATACGCGGTTTGTGATACTGTTCAGTAACTTCTTGAAGAACAGTTTTACAACATTTTTTGAATTAAAAATTTTGGCTGGCTTCAAGGAAGGTTTTCCAAAAACTGATGAAATGGGGTTCAAAGCTTTGCCTCAGCCTCATCATGTTTGGTTGTGAGCTACAATCAGGGCTGTGGAGTCAGGGATTTTGGCCCGTCCAGAGTACAAGCTGGCCAATTATAAAGCCGAGGAATTGGAATCGTATATTTGTAGCTCGACTTCGCAGCCCTGGCTGCAACACCTTTCGTGTTGAATGAAGTTGCGTTGGGTTGTGCCTTAAGCCATACATCAAGAACACAGGGGCTTGTTAATTAATGTGTTAAATTGTGTATGAATTATTATTTTTCGAAAAACAATTTGTTTCTCACAAAAGCTTAAGAACCATCAGTATAAATCCAAAAAAGATAGTCAGTGGTTAATTTTACAGCATTAAACTTTGACACTGCTGCTAGCGGATGGCTTGGAGCAGTGTCAAAGGAAATCAGGCCGGATAGAATCACGGTTTAAAGTTCAAGATTTTGTTCCATTGCGACATTGTATTTCCTGTTCAGTCCATAGGTTATCTTGGCCAAGTATCGCTTTCCACGTAAACGTAAAGCGATCACACGTGACCACGCCCTTCTAATCAGCACAGCCGAATGAATTCAATTCATGTTAAAGAGACGTGGTTCTGCGCATAACTACGCTGTACCAAAACAGCTACTACTGTATTGACTTTTTTCCTTTTCACGATATAAAACTGACAGGTTTTATAAAAATGGCAAAAACTTCAAGTTTTGAGTTTGATTGACAGGCGAAATTCATACACTTTCAAAATATTTCTCTTCAGACAAGACGCTCTACAACTCTTGACTTTCAGTTCGCTTTTTTAGGTTCCTCTTGTTGAAATGCAGATTACATCATTTCTGAAGATAGCTTTCTCATCAGTCACATAGTTTTCTGTAGTTGTACGTCAGTGTTTCAATTACATTTTCTACAAAATAGTTACTCTCACTAGAAGCAATTGTAAACGTTGACTGCTCAGAAACGCATATTGTTCAGGCCTCAGGGGTATATGTTTCACCACATCTAAATTATAACTTATTTGCTATTGTGGGCTATTTATGGCTCATTAACTCAATCAAAAATGCAGAAACTAAAAATTTCCAGTATGTTGCGTTTATTTTTGTTGGAAAAATGGTAGAAATTTGTTGATGTTAACCTAAATTTCATGCGCTGGTTTCTGGTTAAAAACACGGCCATAGGCTACATGTCTTGGTCAAGACTTGTGCATAAGGTAGTTTGAAGTACGGTAGTTAAATTAATGTAAAAGAATATTCAACCAGGGTTATACAGTAGGCTAGGTCATCATGAGAACAAAACTTAGTGGATTGACGGTAATTTATGCGTTAATTTGTTTAGTGTTTGTAATTTCAATAATTTTTATCTCAAAATTAGAATAACTTCCATGCTAATTTTAATGACTTGAGAAACTACACACCGAAACGTTTACACCGCAGGTCAATGCCAGTAAGTAGCCTAAATGAGTTTTCCCGTTAGGAAATTATGAAAGAACTTTTCGAAAGATACGCTCACACTCACACAGCATACGGTGTTCTTTGTGGAATCGATTTCTTTCATTGAAGGATATAAATTTAGCTACACGGAAAGTGTGACACATACAACACATTACGCTGACGCTTTTTATTCAATATCGATCCAGTAATTTGTTCGATTTTTAGTAATTAAACGATAAAATATCTTCGACTGATCGATCGGTACGAATGCCCGATGTGAATTTAAAAGTGAAGAGAAATGATTGGCCATCAGCTGTCACGTGAACACAAAACATAAAAGAATTACGTAATTCCGCTGATGAAAGAGTAATTTTTATGGCACCAATGTAATAGAATGGGATTTTTTTATTTCATACTCAGCAAAATTGTCTTCAATACTAAGAGTCTAGTTCCATATACGAAATCTTCCATTCCGCTCCATTTGATACAAAGGAAATTTCATTTTTACACAAGAGTTTTTCCGTTCTATTCCATGACATGTAGCAATGTCCATTGTCACAATATATTGTATATTATGAAATTCGTTCTTTTTCCCGATGATCATCAGAAGAGGATGCACAGACTGAAAATGTCGCAAGCTGTGATGTTGTTAAACGAGTTCGAATTCTATTTTTTAGATTACCTTGTGGTATGCCAACACTAAAATTGATTCTAAAACTGTTTTTCTAAAAATAACACAAGTAACGTTGTTATATGACAGACGGCACGGACTACGACAGCGGAAGTGGATTTCACACAACTCCGAAACCGGTATTCCTTTATTTGATTTTGTGAATTTTTGTTGCATGAATATCATTGTTAGTCTTTTCGAATCAATACATCAAACACAGGTGCAGTTTTCAAATTGAACATCATTGTACAAGTTTTCAAATTTACCAAACCGATAGTCAACATCTTTTTATTGGCCTTTTATGAGTTTTTCTTGAAAATATTTACAGCAATAAAATTAGACTACTTTTTCTTTCGTTCATTGGTTTCTTTTTAATACGTTTAGACCAGTACTACGGGGTCCAGCAGTAACGTGAGAAATCTGCAAATAATTATCGGCTTGTCGGTTACTGCTGCCTTCGTAAGCGTTCTTCTTGTCGCCATGGTGGTACGCGTTAGAAAGCACAAAAAGAAGAGAAAAGAAGAAGAGGCCAAGGTACTGGAGAAGCATTATTAGGCTACTATGTTTGGATTATACTGATGTTGTACTATACCTTTTCGTGCACTCTCTCCTTATCAGGCTCTACTCTTCGTCTGCTCCATTAAACAGGAGTCATCTTTTTATTAACTCACGATATTTACCCCTTTGCTAAGACTTGGACTAGTTCTGTCCAGATTGTTTTCGTTTCTGATTTTAAAACGAAAATAATGCCAGCGATAAAATACATAAAGTCTAGATAAAGGTAGAGCCGATAATTCTTGAATGTTAAATACTTGCCTGTGTTGCAGAAATAGACAATAAAGACGTAATAAGTTCAACTTAACTTTTTTTGGTTTTCCTAACAAGATGAAAACAACACATAGACCTACGCTACATTAATGAAAGAAATGTTAATTTTGCAACAAGGCTGGCATTGGGAAACAAAAGGCACCTGTCACCAGCATATTTAAATACATAGCAAAGACAATTACAATATTCAAAGCGCAAAGCCTACAAATAGTCTGACAAAACAAAGAAATCAGAAGGTACAAAAGCCGAATTAAGTGAAATACTTTTTTAAGGATATAAAATAAACCAAGATCCATGCCACTGGAAAATGAGCATCAACGTCGAATAGTTTTTCAGTGAGAATTCTCTTAGCTTGATGGCACTATCTTAAGTGGCAATACAAAAAGAACTGATTTGCTGACAGAGTTTAAATTTGCTCCAGTCAAATGACGTTGCTTGACGCTTGTACGTGAAAATTAAAAGTTCATAAAAATTCTTTCAGCAGAAACTGATCAGCCATTTAAAAACGAAGATTTCAAGTTTTTTTTCAATAAAACTTAAAATCTGGATTGGTAAATTAGACAACAATATACAATAGGCTACACAATTATACATATTCGCATAAGATTTACATATTCTAATAATGTGTACAATTCTTCAACAATTGTGATTTCCTAGTGGTTCATCGGGTAGCCATGACGCTGTATAGCTACTATACGATAAAAAGTTAAACACATCAGTTGCGGTGCTTAAATTCGTTGCGATGTGGTGAACTGCTACGTGCCATAGAAGTGTCAGTTCATCAAAACAACTGTCTGTCTTGCTGTTTGAAAAAAAAGTTTTGAAATATGATATCGAATAACATACGTTCTAGGTTGTTTGAGGCTGAGTTCAACGCAAGATAGCATGATTAAATATAGATGTGTCCTTGCCTTCGCATCAAAGCTTTTTTTAATTGCTAATAAAAATAAGATTGGCATCGTTTTAAAGTGTTGCAACTCAAGTTCTCGAATGGCTCTGCTCGTTGCAAAGGACATTCATAGCCTAGCCTCAACCAGTCATACTCAGACGTGATTGCTAATGCAGTTGTCATGCTTTGATGTTCATGCATAAACAGAAATGAAGTCATCACGAGTCTCCGCGGAAGGACTTTGCTCTTTCCCTCTCACTTGTACTCAAGAGCAGTGTGATGTTGCTTAAAAGCAACAGCCCATAAACCTCATACTATCACAGCTTTTAAGCGTTATGATATGTCGGTGCAAGTTTGCATCAATCTTTTCAAAATTGTGCTATAAAACACGAAATTAACTTCTATTTTGATTTTTTATGCCAGTCATAAAAACGTCAAAATGGACTATAAAATAAAAACCAACCAACCATACGTAGCACAAAAAAGTAAAGATTATAAATTTTCAATTAGACGACTTCATAGCCATGTAACTGGGCGAGAGTTTTTGTATGGCGTAAAAGAAAGTGCTTGGCGTGGTTACATGGTGTTTTTACATAAACGAACGTTAACAGTTATAGAACTATGAGATTTTATGTCGATTGCTGGTCTTGGTTGACCACTTAGCAGGCAAATGTTCTTTTTTACATTGACTCAGCATTTGGAAATGTTAATTCACTATAAACAAGGACTGGCTAGTTGGTTGAAAAGTCACTTCGCGAACGACGTAAAGCGAACAAAGTCTGAGCATCTTATAATAATATATCAACAACCTAGACATCAAATCAAACGTTTTTACATTGGGTCAATGTAAAAAACGGTTGATTTGCTGTCTGGGAGACGCAACTTGTTCACTGTCCCAGTAAAAGCTCAGCTCAGCCCAGCCCAGAGCTTGGTTAGCCTAAAAGAACTTCTTCTTTATACTAATTAATTATTTTTTTACAACGAAAAAAAGTTCAAAATACTCAAACTGTGCAACAAATGGATTAAGACATGCATTACAGCCTGGAATGCTTTGCAGCTTATACATTACCGATAAAAGTGTAGGCGAAGAATCCACCAAATCGGTTGAAGCAAAAAGTCAACACACGGATAACTTTGCTTAAATAGCGTCACCTTGTAAAAAAGTTCTTGTTTTGAATATTTCAATCAATAAAGTGTCGGTCCACTATCGAATTATTTTTAAAAAATAAATAAAAAATTTGATTTCTGGTCAAAAAGCAAGCTTTTCACAAAATCGATTGAAATGTTTTGATTTTCTCGAGACACTACTGAATTATTAAACACCCTTGAAAAGACGTAACACAAACCTAAAGATTGGTTGGATTTCTCATCTGGTATTTTCTGTTGCAGAGAAACATTCCTCTTTCTCACAGCGATGACGTCAGTGGCGAAGAAAAGCCAGAAGGAATCGAAAATCCAGCGCTCGAGGATTGTGAAAATACTTTAGCTCCATTTCGTGGTGAGGCAGGTTGTGAAAATGACAGCCGCATGGTGAAACTAAGTGCTGAAGATTTGGACGCATTTAACAATGCCAATGCATCGAGTGCTAAAAACAAAATTCAAGGGCTGGAAATGGAAGATACAAAGTTGTGAAAAATGTGGATTGTCGCCCAAGGTTATTTTTTCCTCCACTCGAACTTGCATACCGGTACAAAATGTTTGTCTTAGAGAAGCAGGGCTTCCCTGCTTTAATAATTTCTTAAGGATTAATCAATTTCCCCCTTTGGTGGATGCAATTGATGTTCGACTTAGAGTTTCTTTTGAAGATCATCGTTAATTGTACAGTGGATGACTTCCACAAACTCTTCGCACCTATCAGTCTGCCAGAGATCTGTACTTGATCGGTTCATTTACACTAAAATTAAATAAATTTTCAATAAAACGGTTAAGAATTGTCTCAACAAGTAGCAACCCTCCTACAGCCACCGACGTATGATACCAGTTTTTCTTTTCACGGTAGATACTAACTTGCTGTGTCGCACACTTGTAACTTTACCAGTAATTTTCACGCGTGTGTTGTGATTTATCACCTTGCCTTCTCGTGTGGCCTTATGACAATTTTTCAATAAAACTTCGTCACTATAGTTTTTTAAATACTGCAGCCTATCTGTTGAGGGTTATGTGTTTGTTAGTCAAGTGATCAATTGCTAGAAATCCATTATAAAACCCTGTCCTCGAAAGCAAGTACAGAAAGTGCTCCTTGTGCCAAGCGAAATATCTATCTGAGCTTTCCGAACAACCCAAAGTTCTTCTATTGCATGGTTTATGTTAGAAAAGAGGAAATACAAAATGAGCAAATATAACGAGGTCAGTGTTTCTCAACTTTTTTGTCTTGTAACCCACATTTGGGAGTTAAAAAAATTCAGGCCCACATGATCAAAAACTAGATTTTTAAATAGATTCAAAAACTCCTTTTTCCATTGTAAAAAAATCAAAAACCACTCCAACAAAATGATGCTGCTTGAATTAAACAGTAACTGAACTATTAATTAGACCAGAGAAATGCTCCGAATCATCAGTATTTGTACTGTGTTACAATCAACGTCAGCCGACGCTAAATCAAATCAACCACGCGAGTGGCTTAGAATTTTTTAAAACTAAACAAATGGCGCGTGGCCTACATAGATTTTTTGGTCTAACTTCAGTCCCACTTTAAAGGCTCTCAGACTCAAAAGTGAGAAACACTAGTATCGGCTACTGTTCAATGACATTGGTAAAATTTACTTCATAAAATAAAAGTTTAATTAGTAAGCTATTGACAAAGGTAAATGTTCACAGTATGAGCAATTGTACAAATCTCAACTCGTCTTCGTGGCCGATTGGTAAGAAAGCCTGAACGGTATTCGAATGGATCTCGGTTCGACACCCGCCGAAAGTACAGGCAAGACACGTAATTGCTTGATGGTGGCGTTGAGATGCCTCAACAAACACTCTATCTAGACATAAGCCTGGGTACGGCACAAGAAGATACAATTTACAGTGGGCTATGCTAGATATGCAGCTAATAAAATTAACTACCTTTGGTGAAAGAACAGCATATATATATATATATATTTTTTTTTTTAAATCTGAAATGGCTTTACAAAATTACAAGTTACATTCCTTCAAGAAATCTTAATCAAACGCGTGGTAAAATTATGAAAAGGCCTCATACCACTACAGTAAGTTCAGTTTAAATTGTAGGTAAAAACAGCATGCCGCAATACAACAAAAACAAAATTCTCTATTGATTTTTTAAGTGCAAGCTTTTAGGACGGACAAAACTGCGGTTCTTTTTCAGTATTCAAGTCAAAGCTGCAAAGTGGTGGTTCCCTGCAAACATTAGTACAACCCACCAATCAAATGCAACGATAAAACTATGTTAAAATGCAGCAGCCAAACGTTCTAAAACTTGCAAGCAGAGATGTAACTAAAAGTTTGTCCTGGTGGGGTGGACACATAAACGAGAGCTACATTTTGATATTAATTCCGCACTCTTTCTACTAAACCACTTACACCCCTGCTTGCAAGGTCCCAGCGGGAAAACTTTTCCATTTTTGAAAATGACGATGAAGTTCCAATGACAACGTTTGCTGGCTGAGATGATCAAAATTACTGCAGACGGATATACAAAATTGATTTGCCAATAAATAATGTAAATTGAAGTTTAGCATCATGACGTCCATAACGGAACTGACAACGGTTCTGAGTTCCCGTTTCAAATAAGCAACGTTGCAACTCATCAAAGGCTCACATCCGGGTTCCTGGAGAGATTGATCTTGCTCGCAGCGATTTTCGAGTTTTGCTGAAAATGCAAAGATTCACGTGGCGTCCATGCTTGCATTTTTGAAAAAATGCCATCATTTACAGCAGGTCCTGGTTTAAGATTCTTAGCCTATCGTTTGATTTATGAATGACAAAATGCATTGTAATTAAATCGTCTTGCAATCGGAAAGAATGTCTTCGTCATCAGCACTAGCCAGGGAAGCAAATAAAAATATTAAATTATTTAAGTCGAAGAAATTCGTCGACCATTATTCGCCTATTGTGAAACATTAAATATAAAGTAGGTGTGGAATTACTGTAAAACTAATGTAAAAATAATACGTACTTTTGCAACGATAAGGTACGCTTCATCACTCCTGCTGTACCGGGTCTGGATTGCCCTGAAGTGAAAAAGATAATATACAAATTGTGAAAGCTCGCTCGTTATCACCGACGAAAAAGATCAAAAACGAGCAACGGTTATCAATGTTAGTGATGGTTGTTTACAATAAAAAAAAAACAAAAACAGTTCGCTGGAAGCTCACCGGTGGATCAGTAATCGGCAATTCTAATCAGTGAATTGCATTCGGTGCATACAAAAAAATCGGCACTTAATCAGCAGATTTGTTTAATCGGTGAATCATCCACTGTTGGTACATTTAACCCTTAAAGTTTAATCGTAGCAATTTAGCATATTGCATTGAGGTTTGAACAACTAACCGAAGACCAGGCTAGCCTGCTGATGTCGTGGGTTACGTGATTACATTTCACTTGTTATAGTCTGCACCAGTTCGTGGAGCTATTGCTTGATTGATTGAATCTTTATCCTCGGACTGGGAAAGCTTCTTGTAGAGCTTAATCCTGGCAGTTTCGCATACTTGTAGAGGCTTTGAATCACTGACGCAGGCCCGGGCACCGAGATTGACAGAGTGAAGTTTCCTATTGTTGAAGTCTTGTTGCCGGGAAATTATTCCATCCATTAGATGCCGCTGAATGGAGAGCAGTCCTTAACGTGCGTTGCTCAAGCGCACACCCCGAGAGTCGAACCAGCGCCGCTATTGATCTTGAAGTTTCTTCGTTCCAGAAGTGACGCATTTGCAGTGAGATGTTGAGTTTAACTGTAAGCGTTCGGATGAGCCCATACAGGGTTGTAGCCAGGCTATGTTAAGGTATGGCATTCAACTTTCAGAGAGGGTGGCAAAAATACGAAATTAAGGCTCCCCGTACATTGAAAACATAACTTTAGCACCGTCAAGTACTCATGTAACCAAGCGGTCCAAAAAGATGTTTATTATATACTAAAAGAAGCTGCTGATACATATAATTGAGGTGGCTCATCCAGACACGTCCACTTACTACGTGCGACGGGTGCCTTGGGAATAGGCAGCCCTATGATGCTTTGTCGCTTAAACTCTGCCACAAACTCATCGGATATCCTGCCATCTTCATCCATGTTGCTGACCAGTGATTCGTACACCCCTTCGGCAGCTCTGCAGGCTGTCATCAGTTCCCGGCTGGCGCTACGGTTGAATGACAAATATCCTGGTGAAGCAAGCAGAATGTAACACCAAGAACGTTACACCAAGAACGTTACACCAAGAATATAGCCTTATGTTGCAATATTGTAAGTTGAAACATAAATTATAAGGTTTTAGATGGTAACTGGCAAGTCGGAATCAATAAATGCTTTTACATTTGAAATTGTGCGCAACAATGAACAATTTTTAGCTTAAGCCTCATAAAGCTTCACATTGTTGCACATGGAAAAGAAAATAGGTGATTAAAAAAAAATAAGAAGACAAACCAGTATGTCAGCAAGACAACGACAATGTGTTAATTTGTATTTCAATTTACAAGTTATAAGGATCGGTTGTGTATACTTCAACTTGTATTTATAGTTAAGCAAAGTGAACGGGGAATGTACGTGTTGAAAGAAAAATCGGCCATTTGGCCTTCGTTGGCGACCGAGTGTCACCCCACCTAGTGCTTGTGCGGCCGATGTTCGTATTTGATCGTTGCTCGATTGCAAGTCAGTGAGCAGCTTGGACACTGCGCCGGAAGTGACTATGGCTTCTGGCACTCCTGCCCTAGTATGGGCCAGGCTAGCCAGGTACCTTCCTGAAAAAGAAATTATTATTTACTTTAGGCTACTCAGTTTTAAAAATTAGTCAAAGTCATTCTGGGTTTTATTTTAATCGCAGTTTAAGCATGATTATTTTTACATCATAAAAATACATGCATTTGACATTTACCATTTTTAAAATAAATGAAAATAAATATCAGTGCATCTTCAAAGTAAAGAAAAAGCAACGCTCATGATTGGCTGCGACAAGACCGTCGGCGAAGCAATAAAAAAATGATGTGCTTCTGCTTTTTATTCTTATCCATTGGGTAAACATTACAGCGACAGATAAACGTTCAAGCTTTTCAGTATTCCACAAAGTAGCCATTGCGTCACCTGCAGCGATGATGACGTCAGGGTCGTCACTGTCCAACAAATGAACAAGTACAACGATGCCTCTAGCGGACGCATCCACAACTGTGGTGGAGGACACAACACGAGCGAGGACGACAAGCTGTGAAGAAATAACATCATCGATATGGGGGGTCGAGGGAAGAGAACTTGCCTCAAAAGCGAGAGGTCTCTGGTTCATATCCTTACCAAGACACACGAGTCTATGATTTTAGTTTGGTACCAGTGTTGTAGCAGATATGTCAATGCGGTAAATATTACTTGCGTTGTTTTTAGTCTAAGTACTTGTAAGTCAAAGTGCTGTCTGGTACAAAGTTATTTTTGTCTATAAAATGATGCGCATAACTTTACAAAAGAGTCTATAGACGGTGTAAGGAAACAAACAACGGCGATTTGGTTTTCTAGCCGCCAACGATCAGCCAACTAATAAAATCAACAAACTTGAAGGTTAAAACAACGTTTAAAATTGGACGGACTAAACAAATCATACTTTAGCAAAAGTGTTAAAAGGGTTCATACAAATAATTTAATACACAAAAGTACCATTACTGTAACAATAATTTCTCCTCTTTCAACTCATATCTGACTTCCATTTTGCTTTCCCTTCCTCGTGCTAATCTCAAATATTTTTTGTCTAAAACATTACACTAAATACCTCACAATGATAGACGAAGATGCTGCTTTATACATCGGATGATACAACTGGCAGTTCTGAAATAACAATTGCATTGAATTTCAAAAAGTTTCTAACATCGATTTACGTTGCCAATTCATGTACAAGTCGTAGCGTAACCGAAAATTCAAGCTAAACAGACTAACGTAGAAACTAATCATAACTATATTAACATGAACTATAAGTTCAGTAATTTTGACGCCTAATACAAAAAGTCTGTACATGTAGCCTGTTGTTATTGTCTCTTCTTTTTCTAGTTTTTTTTCCTCTTAGTCACATGAGGGTGGCAGCTGACTTCGTTGACCCTGTGATCTTTCGCTGTCATCATAGTACCAGCACCTTATTTAATCATATATCTATGTAGCTTGACTGATGTGTACGTGCTGTTATACCAAAATATGTAAAAAAAAAAGAACCTGAGTCTAGCTTATCCGAAAAAGCCATCACTTGACACCCCTGTCATTTGTGTTCCTCTGCACCAGCATTTGAGTTTCAATTTAAAAGAATTAAGTGGTTAACCTCATTGGATACATATTCAGTGAAAGTCTATATTATTTCCGAGTAGTAGAAAACGCTTTCTATGTTGTGTCGGTCAGTTTTGTGTGTCTTTCCAGTTTAATGTCTAGTTGCACTCGGTGAGTGTTGAACCCGAAACCATTGGAGCGTTGGTTAAACTTTCTTACTATTAGGCAATGAAGCCGAGGCCTATTTTCAACAATAAAATTTTTAGGGGACAAAAATTCGTATGAGACTGGACTATACACGTCTGATGTAACTGAATGTCGCTTGATCACTAAAAAATTGATTGCTTTTTATTTCAATCGCGTAGAAACATGGCTTCCCCATCTACCATATTCTCCTCATGTTGGCTTGAAAGTAGTAAGGTATCCTGCAAAAAGCACTCTTTCTATTTTAAACGTTTTCTGAAGACATTACTGGACTATTTGACATGGGATGTAATTTAGAGCTAATGAAGAGATGCGATACAGACTACTGACGAAGCATGTATTGTACATTGTACAATGTACAACGCCTGTGCAGACTCACCAGAAACCTCAGAAAAAATGTATAGAAATTCAAAAACATTTCATTCAATTCTTCTGGAAAATTCAATTTAAGGTTCAAGGTTAGTCACCTGAAACGCGGCACCTGCTTGCATGATTACGTCATTGGACTCTAGTAAGGTTTCAAACACGAAACAGGGAATTCCCCCAAGCTTCAGTATCTTCTGTTGCTGCGGGAGACGATTGAAGGCAAAGATCGTCAACGCTTGAGAGGCTCGAAATTTTACCAGCTGAAAATTTTAGAAAAATAAAGTTTGGTTTCATTTATTATTATCATTAACTAACTAGTAGCCTACTATCAGCACCAAAAGGTGTACCGGAAGCCCAATGAACAAAAAAATCTGCCAAATTAGTCTGAAATTTACATTAAAGCATGAATCAACTGTTTACGATTTTCAAATTTATATATGCAACTGGCAAGCCAAATACAGTTGCGCATATTTGTAAAGGTGTTCAACGACAGACGCGGGTCCGGTTTCCAGGGCTGACAGTTTAAAGATTACGCTATAATTGAAACTGTTGTCAATAAACCATTTGCTGGATCATATAAATAGGAATCTGCTCTACAAAAAGTGTTTTTAAGCTAAAACAAAAGTCTTGATCGTGTTTGGACACAAAGCAAGGATTATAGGGATTGACAAATTCTTGAAAACATTTGTTCAATTTCAAAACAAATCTTTTCATCGAAGAAAAAAGAAGCCTCCGTTGACGCGTGTGACTTTAACAAAGGAAAGCGAACGTCAAGATTATCAGAACTGAAATCAAAAACTAGGTGTCAACTGTCAGCATTAGACAACAGTAAACCGCCATTTCCCAAGCCTATAAATTAATTATCAGCCTCCACTTGATGAGACTGACACCAGCTAATGCAGATACAACATACTGTAAACATACAGGACGAATTGCTTGAAGTACAACGACCGGATTGCTGTTCAACAGCTGCTTTTTCAACCATCTTTTTCAAAAAGGTTTCAAGATTATGTCAAAGAAAAATAAACAGTTGTACGCTTATCGAAATGAGCTAATCCGTTTAAAAATTCTCTAGCCTATATGTGAAGCCCTTTCGTTTTGAAAAAGTATTTAAAACGATTCAAATAAAACTCACTTATTTATTTTAAAAATAGAATAATTCAGTAAACAGCAGAATTTCTTTGGCTTTTTCTCCAGCTGTAACATTGCACTCATAGGTTATTTTTATAATAAACTCAAGTACTACTCAGACTATGTGCATTGTGCATGCATGTTTTGAACATTACATTTATTCTCTTCCCCGCACATTGGCATCCGTATATTATATCACATATCGCAGTAGCAGGTATATTCCCAAACATGTTTAAGGCAAAAATAAAAAAACATTTCCTGTACCCATGCTGATAGACTAATTCAATTTTGTCGCTTGATAAAAGCATTATTACCAGAGTTTTTTTTTTATATTCAATACTTCTTGACGTTGAGCAGACAAATTGTTACATGTAATCACTCGAAAAAGTACTCACAAAATCGACAGAATTAAGTAGCTCCAGTAGGATTTCGAAACCGAAACTTCCCAACTCGTTCAGCCTGTCTTCATTTCCCGGGCACCCAGTCACAACATAAGCCAAGCACAGCAGAAAGTCAACCTGGTAGTAAAACGTCACCATGAAGGATTGTTTACACTACTGCGAGTATTGAGGTGTAAAGGGTTTTAAGCGCAAATCAGTTTTGCTATTTGGACAAATAACTGCGGCAAACACTCTTTGGTAGCTGAGTTGAAGTATTAAAGTTAAAGTGCTTCGGTAATTTTGCCAGTTGAAAAATAAATTCTTTTCATTTATATAAATCTTATTCATATTACAGTACAAAGCAACATAATATAAACATCATTTAGTACAACAAAAAGTTCAAACAAATGATATCGCCAAGACTAAGCAAGCCAAAAGTAAAGGCACCCGAACGATAGCAATGTATATAAAGGTTAAATCTGAAACTAAAAGTAAAATTGTTTTAAAATAATTCTTTTGAGTTAACAAAAAGTCAATGTTTTGACATGCTAAACTTAGTAGTAAGTAATTTCAAGTACCTGCATGGATTCGTCTCGGCTGGTCTGCCACACCCTGTCCATCAAAAGCTCAATGGCGCCCTCTTCAGCAATTTGTGACTGAGATTTCTTATTATTTAAATGAGCAACACCTGAACCAATCAAAAAGAATATCAAATATTATCATAGCAACCAGGCAAGTTTGCTTGATATTTCTGATGCTATTTTGTAGCAGTGTTTGTATTACTCAAAGGCATATCTCACCTTTTCGTTTAAATAAAAAAATTATAAAAAAGTCCAATGCTTGAAAAATACCGTACCCGAAGAGTATAAGTCGAATACGTTTTAAACTGATAATTAAGCTTCGTCTGATGCGGTTAGCTCATGTAGGTCTACAGTATGTACAAATAATTTTATAGATTGTATTTGATATGCTACCATAGAATTCGCTTCAAGAAGCCATTGGATTTCATAACCAGCCCCTTTGTAGGAAAAGTTATATTGAGTCAAATTGAAATCGGCTAAACTGTTCTTAAAACATTGCTGCCAGTTGATTTATAAAGCGGAATTCTGTGACATAACTTAAATGTAATGGCCATTGGCCAAATTGTTTGATCGACATTTCCAGACATTGACATTGTTGGATTGACATTTACCTACACACATGCTTCTGATGGCGTCCAGTGTTGCTATGGTGACCCTGCGGGACGTCCTGTCCAGTCTGAGCAAGCGGACCAGAGGTGGGACCGCCCCATCGTTGGTCAGTTTAGCTTGGCCACTCAGACGGTTTCTGCAAATTGCAGTCACCGCCTGACAACCTGGGAAGAATCATTGAGTTAAAGACGCTCTTAGTCAATTCCATCGACGCCATTGCTTTCACAAGCTCCGATTCAAACACAATTTTTTTATTCTAAGTATAGGCCTACGAAAGACAGAACAAAATGGAGGCAGTTCATATAGGAGATCACAGCTGATCAAACATGATCAATCTGTTGAAGAAGAAAATAGGCCTACAGATGATTTTTTTTTTACTTTTTCGGAAGACCATTCTTCTCGAACCGCAATCAATTACGAAGCACATAACAACACGAAATGTTTTTACTTTTCGTCACTGATGCGGCTTGAAAAATAAATACCAGCAAAAATTTGCAAATCAGTATATCTGCCTCCCCAGCGAAGTCACTCTTGCAACGCGGTGCAATTTAAAAACACAAAACTTTGGCATAGAGTTTATTTTGTTGCACCACACACATAGGCTATACAACCAAGCAACACAACCGGACTTAACATATCTATTTAAGCCCACAAAAAAAAAAGATTTAAAAACATGGAAACAAGAAATTGAGACTTATTGGAAAGGTAGATAGCCTACACATTTACCTATCCATTGGAGCGTGTCCGATTTACTTAACATCAAGTCAATGATCTGCTTCGTGCCAATCTTATGAGCGATGGCTCGCTGTTGTTCAGGGTGCTGCCCTGCCAAAGACCACAACGCGCTTGCACCTCGTTCTCTGACGGAGTCTGACCAAATCTGTAACAAATTTTCGATAATAAAAAATGTTTTGATGTTGAAAAGTGACTTGCTTTAAACTGGACTGATGAACTCAAGAGAAGTTTAATTTAAGAGTAATTTAATTTTTGCATTGCAGCCTTGTCTTCACAAAACGTCCAGCATGAGAAGCAAAGGTCAAAAGAGCTCACAATAAATTAGTCGTTTGGTAAAAAGAATTCAGTAGATATCAATATGCATTAGAACGAGTATACAAATGTCTGAACAGAAAAACATTAAAACCCGCAAAAGTGTTATACCGCTGGTTTTCAAAGCTTCAACACACTGATATCCATAAATCAACAATTTTGACCAAACACTATCAGTAGTAAACGTGTGGTGCAGCCTTGAGTGGTACCTTCATCCTGAGTTTAAAAGATTATAATTGATGTTATAAGACTCTCAGACCCAGAAAAAACAGGGGTTCACATGAAAAAGCGAGGCAACTACCTGGAATAACCGGCACAAAGCATCAGGAGCTTTCTTGACCGCGGCCTCTCGTTGCGCGTGTGGATTGTTGTTGGTGATAGAATCCACAGCTAGAGCCGCTTTTGTTTGAGCACCGATGTTATGTCCGCGTAGAATGACCACAAGAGGGTCAAGGACCCTTAGCTTGACAAAGCTGTTCTGAAAAGAAAACTTGTGGTGAAAAAAAGCTCAACATTGCCATCTTGCGATTAAGTGTTAACTAAAACAAAAAAATAATAATTAATTTATGCTGTTGTTTGTAACATAATTATTACATTATTGTAATCGCTGCAGATGTTGCAGTAGTTCAGTTGATCAGCTAATCAAATCACTCTTAGCAATAGTTAGTCATGGAAATAAAATGCAAGAGGATATCGTTAGTCAACCTGGTTATCTGTGTTGTTGTCACACACAGCGGCAATAGCATCAGCAGTAGCAGTTTGAAGCGCATCGTCTCTGACCCCGAGAAAATCCACGAGATAAGCGGCAGCTCCGCACTCCATAACCCGGCCCTGGATGTCTCCGTCGCCCGATGTGTCGCCACGACACAGCTCAGCAAGGGTAGTGACCACATTGACGAGAACATCAACAACCTAAGATGTTCAACTTGAAACAAACCACGGATGCAAAAAAGTTTCAAAATATCTAAAAGTTTCTCATATCTTGCCTTGCTTGATTAAAGTTTGTTTAAAGGGGTGGAGGCAAAAAATGGAAAAAAAATAAATTTTTTGGTCTGAAAAATTTATTTCTAACAATCCATCTAATTAAATATAAAACAAATATGTCACATACATTCATAAGAAGAGTTACGTGTTTCAGTTGAACGTGATTTCGGTTACTTAATACTTATACACAGTTCATTAAAAATGAAAAAACGCTTCTTCATAAAAATAAAGGCTTCAACCAACTAAAAATAACATGCAAAATATAAACAAGCACAAATTAAAGTTTGCCTATCACAAGCACCTAACATAAGATAACTCAATAACTACCAATCAGTAGAACAGTCTCACATTCAGAAAAAGCAACAGTTTTATAACAAAACGAAGACTAATTAGGTTAAAGCAGTGCGCGTCATCAATCTGAAGCAACACAAAGGATTTAACATTAAATTTCACAAAGGTGCTAATAGCTTGTACAAAAACATTAGCTTCAAACAAGTGTGAGAATGTTCTCCCATGAAATCAACATTTGAGGGTTTCCACATCATTATTTCAAATTTGGCTTACTGACCTCAAGTTGTAGCAAGTCCACCAGAGGGCGAACCCCGCCATGGTCGGCAATGCTCGATGCGTTGACTCGCGCAAGATCAGCAAGAACAACGGAAGATCGGGATTGAAGTTCATATCTCTCATCCAAAGTTTCGATGCAGTCTTTCTTCTCTTTGGTGGATTGAAGAGAAGCTCGCACTGGCTTGAGGAGTTCAATCAGCGCTAAAAATGGATAACTTTAAACAAAACGTTTTACCTAACTTTACCCATCGTCTGTGTTTGTCAATCACATTAGGCGTCAATTTTCTGCGATTTAAACTTTGTACTATACAAAATTCTTCATTTTGTTTAATATGTTTCTGTGTTGTGCCATTTGCTGCTAATCGGCAGGTAGTTTAACTTCTTTCAGCCCCTTGATAAAGCCAAACTGTCGTGCTGCCTGACGAAACGTTGGATATAAAAAGCTAGTCATCACTTTAATATCTTGTGATAGACCTGGTCTAGTCTACAGTCAAGTGTTTAAGTTAGGTAAAACGTAAACTTTACGTTGACCCTTGACATAAAGTGTAAACGTAAAATTAAAATCGACCAGTTGCGTTGATACAAAATTTGGCAACACTAAAGAACTAAAAGCGAGAGTAGGAGCAAGATCCGATAAGAACAGAAAGTTTTAAATACCCTAAAAATGCTTCATCAAACTCACTTGGGATAGCCCCTGCATCTGCCACCTCTCGTCGTACAGAATCCTGTTCAGACATCAAACACACAACCGAACAAGCCAATGAACGAATAGGTGGGTATGTTGAGTCCCCTGCAAGATAACAACTTATGCAAAGCGATAAGCGATTCCATCAAATAAGTAAAAAGAAACCTAGCATAGCTGACACAACACATGGCTTAAAATAGCCAACATGGCGAGTGTTTAAAAACAATAAAAAAGCAATAAAAACACGAATAAATTTGTAAAGTATATTTTCCGGGGCATTCTTTACAATGTAAGCTAGCTCTATCACAGACCCGCTTTTGTACTTTAGTACTAAACACAGAGAACAAGGTCCCTTACCGGGCTCGGAGTGAATGCTTGCAGATTTAGGACGCCGCTTGTTGCTACGGAGGAGTTTAACGAGGGGAACCACGGCTCCAGCTTCCTGTAGAGGGTGCCAGTAAGCAGATACGCGATGGAGCAGAACCTCAAGACATCTCAAGGAAGCGTCTTGTCTGACAACTGACTGAGATTTCAACATGTCTGCAAATGGTGAAAGCATTCAGAGCATGATGAAGCAACACCAGAAATGTTATGCGATGATTTAAAATAATTTTTTGCTTTGATGTCTTGTTTGACAAGCAAATGTCGATAATAAAATATCGTACGCAATACAAAATTTATTTGTAGTCACAAAAACGCAAGGTTTTGCTATAAATAATAGGCTAAAAATTATAAGCAAGAAATTAGGAGATCAGAAAATCAAGATCAAGAAATTCACGTAATTATCTAACAGGCGTTTGAACTTAACTTTGAAAACATATCCCTTAAAGTCACAGCATAATTTTTATAAAATTATTAAAAAGGTAAAAAATACTTAGCCCTTATAGCTTCTCTAGATGCAAAAATAAACAAACAAACGGAGTGATATGAAAAATGTTATGCAACATCAGATAAACGTTAAAATTACCAACTAAGATACTCCAAACTTTCACCGCGTCTTTGTCCTTCACTGTTGATGCTTCCCCAGTTATTTCCACGAAATATTCCAAAACATCAGCATGGAAGTTGAGCGCCGCCTTTTCAATGGCGCCATCGTTGTTGATGTCGGTAGCGATTATATTCGCTCCTTTTTTGATGAGGAATTTGAGAGTGAGAAGTGCACCACTAGAGGCAGCAACGAGAAGAGGTGTAGAGTTGTCACTGCAAAATGACTTAGTCTTTTTTTGTGGATTTACACTGTAGAACACTATGCAGCTATCAAGTAAAGACAGCAATAACCTTGATAAAATTTCCTTGTCTAAATATTTCAAGCATTACCCGACTAATAAATTACTAGCCGTAAATTCAACATCTCTAACTTTCAAGAATTAACGATGTGAGGAAAGAATTTTTTAACCGACTTTGGTAATATTTTTACTTCAGTAATTTAGAATTTAGATCAATTCAAACATGTTTTGGTCTTCATGAATAATTTTTTTATTTTCATTAGTTCAAGTTAAATTATATCACAACAACATTTGCAATCATTCACAAAAGCAAGCAAATTACAAGATACAACGAACAAAATTTGATGATTCAAAACAAAATTTATGGCACATTCAGCGAAACTTGTAGCCTCATATAAGTGAAGTGGTGCTGCTGCCTGGTGAATGCAAGTGATCAAATCTTTGTGAACATAAATGACTGGTAAATAAAGGTGACTTCAATTCATGAATGAAACCAGATTGATTTTTTTCAACAAAGTCCGAGACTCATTTATGGACAGCGCAATCCAACTCAGTTGGTGTAACATTAAGAAGCCTGTCCTTACGTTCTGTGATTCACAACGCATCAATGAGGTGTGGACACATGTCAAGCGATCAAATATAACATGATGACTTAGTCTCCGTTAGCAAATGCTTGAGATGGTGTGGGAATGACGAGCAAATTAACAGTGAGTGATTTGGTTAGCAAATGAATTGTGAATTTTTCATATTTCAAACAAGAATGACCAAATACCGTTAAGATACCGCATGTCCACTTCCTGTAAAAGTCGACGAATGAATAAACAGAAATAGCCTACATTGCAATTGAATTAGCTCACATTAAAACTAGCACCACCTTCTGCAAAGCAATAGCTGATGTTGTTGCCTTTATACCACAGCAATAAAAGATGTTGAAGGTCTCTTCAAAGAAGAGCTTATCTAAGTAAGAACTGTAACTTATGCTCATAGGACGTCATTATACACATTGCTCATTGTCAGAAAAGTATGAAGCAAAGTAGTGCTAATGTTAAATGCCTAAAAATGTGATGCACTGTATCTATGGGTTGAAGAATTGTTTGCCTTTGGACTGAGAAGTCATTTCTACGACTGTAGAAGCATTGAGCTATTGACGTAAGTCTGGTCGACAATGTTATTAAAACACTTTTCGATATTTTTACCATAGAAACATAAATCACCTGTTTTATAATAAATTTGAATTGTTAGCCATCTGTGTTCGTCCCAAATGGGTCTCTACTCTCTGGCCAAACACATTTTTGAAACGGTAGCCTGACGACATTTTAATGGGGCAACAGACTCGCTGATTGTCTGGTATTTTCGGTGTTTGCAGTAAAGCAGTCTCTCGTGTATACTGTAGTTGTTTTGTTGGATTTTTTGTTTGTAGTATGAAAAAACTTTCTAAATTGTAATTCCACACGGCACCTGCCAATAGCGGGAGACTCTAGAAGACCAGGGTGTCTTCGTAAAAGTGCGCGGGCTATCGGTAGCTGATCTGCCGCGGCAGCCTGGTGAATCGCCGATCTTCCAATTGCGTCGCTTAACATCGGATTAGCCCGACTGGCCAGCAGCGCAGATACACAGGACAGCGCTCCACACCGGGACGCAAAGTGCAAGGCGGTTGCACCTGAAATGCAACAAGAAATCAATTTTTAAACTTTGCAAGATTTCAATGGGTCATTGATTGTGGCCGTGCTTAATTTACTTTCATCTACAGTACACCATCAGAGTCCCTCCCCCCAGGAGCAAACGCTCCTTGGGCAAAGTGGAAAACATTAAATCGACTCCGAACCGGTGTTGGACGTACTAAGTCTGCAATGGTGGAGTGGGGCTACGACACGGGCCCTGCTGTATGTATCTGTGGCACCGAGCCCCAAACAGCGGACCACCTTCTTGTTTGCCCTCGGCTTGCCACCCGGTGCAGTAGGTGGGACCTGTCAGTGTACAACTCCGTTGCGGAAGAATGTGTCAATCTGTGGTGTATCAACAAACTTTAGAAGACTCGATAGAAGAAGATCTACAGTACATAACCTCCTATATACACGTCTTATATTTTTATGGCATTGCCACCCTTTCCTTTTCCGGGTTTAGTTTCCGTACTCTATTTTTTAATTTCATCATTTTCTGTTGCGTTTCAGCAAAGAAAAATAAAGTTGAATTGAATTGAACAGTGGAATTGAAAGATGTGACTTGAACAAGTACGAACATTCAACGTCTTTGCATTGTGTGGTGCAGCCTACTTAAAGAATCTGGATATGAATTTATAGATTTTTTTAGGTCTTAGGTTCACATGAGATTGAAAAAAAAAGTTTATTTCGTGTTGTTAGGTGTTAGATGTAAAAACACACACTTTACAGGAAAGCACACAGATTACAAGTTACAACAAATGACGTAAAATGATCAGGAAACAAGCAAATAAATCAACATAACAAACGATTAATAGCAAAACTATGAATTAAACACAAATGTTACGCAATGTTTCGCAACGGTGTTATGTCTGAAATTGAAACAATTTCGTCAAAAATTTCGATTCGTAGATAAAGAACAAAAGAAATCATGGAACAGTTCAAAACACAAATTGAAACACGGACTGGAAAACACAGTTCGACAAAACCACAGCATTTCATGTATACCAGTTTTTTCTTCTGGACTATAGCTCATGCTTCCAAAGTCAAAATTGCTTTGCGCTTTAACAAATAAAAATCAGTTAAAAGGTTTCTTTCTATAGAGATTTTGTACGCAAAATTATGCAGTCAGATACGTAATTGAACACAGAAAAATAGGCTTTCTGTGATGGAAATGCTACAGATGTGGATTCGGAGTCAGAACAGAGTTGGGTACTTGGTTAGATTACAATTCAGTAAATGTATCATACCTTCAAATTGGCAGTGAATTTTTTAAAATTTGTTTTATAAATGATATCGATATTAACGGAACCATTTTAATTCAAATACAAAAGCACTTGAATTTTGAAGTGCTTTGTATACTGAATACGACAATATCTTTGAAAATATGAGAAGTCGGATTAAAAATAAATAATTTTAAGCCCCAACTGAGAGTGTTGATAGCATCAAGTATAAAAGTGAATCCAGGACGAGAAAGTGAAAACTTAGAAGACAAAGCAACTCACGCGTCGATTTCGAGTTGATCTCAGTCCTTCTGGTGCTCAGGATTGGGTTTTGACTGAGAAGTAAACTTAAAATCGAGGGTTGGTTGTGAATGCACGCGTGATGAAGTAAAGTCATTCCCTGGGTTGAAGTTGCATCCGATTACGTGAATTGTAACTCACATTTTAACAGTCATTTGATAACCACAGCTACACAGCTTATGCTTTAAAGCTTATTAACCAGATGCTTTTATGTTCTATCTTGCTAAAGAGCTTTTTTCACATTCTCAAAACATGTTCAAGGCTTTAAGGATAAAATTGGTATTGCAAAGTGAAATTCACAAAATGCTAAAAAAATAAAGTTCAACCTACTTTTAAGTCAGGTGCAAATAATGCGGAGCTGGCTGTCTTCCGCATAAGGGCGATAAAAGGAGCTACCAGACCACGACACGAACACAGCCTCATACTTGCGTCTAGGCTCTGAAACACAACTTGCTGTTGCAGCGCTTTTAATTTAAACTTATTCATAATTATAATGTCTATGGAAAATCTTCATGGATGAATGTAAAACGTCGTGCAGCGTTTTATGTGCTGATAGAAATTGAATGAGACTTGTTGACAACTGAGCATTCAATGATAAAAAAGGTTGGTAACTTCATTACGATGAACTGCAGGACACAGACTGATTCCCTTTACGTTACATTTTTTTCTCGGTTAAATACAACTTAAACAGTGACTACTTCAAAAATCAAAAGCAATAAACATAAGCCTGAAATTCCACAACGTAGAAAATAAACAAAACTTTCGAAGAATATACAAAAAACGAAATATTTAACGCTCATGTAGTTGTTCGTACAAATGAAGTGTCCAAAAGTGGACAAAATTAAGACATAAAGTATACCATCGAATACTTTTATTGAAGAGAGCAAGAACCAACTGAACAGCGTATTATGAAACAGCCCTACCTTGTTGGCCAGGGCAATCCTGAATCCAAATATTTGCTTGAACATTTCCGCCAGTTGTAGATCAGTCATAGGAAGCTTTCGAGGCCGTAAGCTACTCAGCATCTGATACCTGGCATGTAACCAGGAGGGTAGGGGTGGGGAGGCAGGGTAGTATGTGGTGAGGGGAACATGCACCACGTAATAGTCTTTTCCATCTGAAACAATATAAAATTATTGATTTAATGACGACGCCATTTCTAATCAAATGACTGCGCAAAAGCATACTTAGTGGTTCGATGCAGATGGCAATCTTTCCTTTTAAAGTAAGTCATTTATTTTATTATAGTTGTTTCTTTTCAACTATTGCTTTGGGTATATTACAAGTGATTCAATCCAACCACGTGGTCGGACTTTCATTTCCACTCATTGCTTCAATGCAGAATCCGAAGCAAAAGAACAAAATATGTTATGTTTGGGATGATGCGCAATTTACTAATAACTACTGACTGAAAAACGGTTGCGATATTTACTAGGCCAGTGAAAGAACAAATGCATGACTAAACAATCATACAAATTACAAGACAAAACTAAAACAATCACATATCCTTTTGGAAACTAATATATCACAAAGATAATTAAGGCCGCTGTAGTATTAAAGCATCAACATAAAGTAGAAAGTTGTGTTGGTATGAAACTTGGTTCTACCAATGAAACAGAATTGAAATAAAATTGAAAACGTTTGTTAAGCAGTTTACAATCCGTCAAGGAAACTGAAGAGGAACCTGATTTATTTGGTATATTTTTTATTGCGATTAAAAAAAAGTTTTTGATTTTTAGTGATAGTTAAAATTGTTTTTTAGGGAAAGACCACATCAAGTACATTTATAAATTAAACGGTAACAAGGACAGCCTTATTGGTAAAGCTTGCTAAAACCAGTGAAGAAAGAGCCTTCATGTCTACGGCAGATGGCAATATGTAGATGCGACTGCAGAAAATTACAAAGTACAATTTAAGTATCTAACCTAGCTGTGTGCCAGGGACAGCGTACTCAGGACGGCGTGGCCGATCTTGCAATATGGCTTCCAAGTGATTGATGGCGTCAGATTGGATAGTACGACACCAAGCGGTATCAGAAAATGCCTGCATAAAAACGTAAGTCACTTTGTGAACGAAGTTTTTACTGCGGGAAAATTGCCACAACTTACTGTTAACACTCTTGATTTAATTACAAACAATTAAATCAAGAAAATTGAAATATTGTGGCCACATGATTCGCAATAATTCTATTCAAAGACAACTACTAGAAGGCAAAATGAACGGCAAACGAAATAGGGGCAGACCACCAAGTATTTGGACTAATGATATTGAAGACTGGTCAGGATTTAATTACAAAACTGCAGTAGAAAAATCTCACAACAGAGAAACTTGGCGCCTCATTGCCTCCAACCCTCGACGAGAGGAAGTAACATGATGATGACTGCTAACACCATAACGATAGCAACACTTGAAATAACAGTTGTCATGCAAATAATATTGTAGGCCATTTAATTTAATTAATTTCTAACTAATTATGGTAACTGAACTGAGTAAGATATTCGTTGCCAGGCTAGCCATTAAGACTATCCAATCTACCATATGTTTCTCAACAACCCATTGTGGCAAGAATTCACAGTGATAGACACGTGTCTCGCCCATGAGATGAGCTCAATCTCATGAGACAAACACGTGTCTATCACTGTCAATTCTTGCTACAATGGGCTGTCGAGAAACATTACCCTGCATTACAGGTGAATAACAGTGAAACACAGGCACTCAGGCAGAATACAGCAAATTGATATTTCACCAAGAACGGCCATTGATTAAACTGAAACCAACGTTGATTAAAGTTGAATCACTGACCTGTATGTCATCTGTGTCCACATCGAATTGTATTTCTCCATGAGTGTGAGTGATCTGCTTCCTTTCTCCTTTCCCACAAACGGAGAATGTTTCGCATGAATGATCACCAGGTTTATCGATAGCAAAGGGCGGAAGCTCTGCTTCAGTACGAAGAGTTTCACCTGCACATAATTTTTATACGGAATTTGTTCAAAGTTCAAAATTAGCACATCTGCTTCCGAAACTCCCTGAGTGAATTAAAGCATAATTTTTACCATTTCCTACTCCAGTCTTACACAAAACATTCCTGATATTTCCAAAACAATAACTGGTCACATCATCAAGTAAAAAATATCAACAAAACTGTATGTAAACTGCAGCACGGTATTGTTGCGATTTTTTTTAACTGTCCTTTTCAATATGACCAGAGTTGATGGTCGTGCCTTGTGGCTACACGGTAAGTTACATAAATCTAATTCACAACCTACGTCTTTCTGATTTGATAAAAATTAAACAAACTTGGCTTTATCGTTTTAGGGCGATAAAATTTGATAGAAACACAGGTAAAAATATTGTGAGCTAGGCGAAATTTAAAAAAATAACATTTTTTACGGCAAAAAATGCTTTGCCTGCGCATTGCATGGAAATACTTAATATGAATAAACTTCAGTTCAATCAAGCCTACTAGACAAGGGAGTAAGGAATCTATCAACATCCGGAGCTTTCATCATTCTCCTCCTCAGAGCAACCAAGATCAGGGAAGTAGCCGAAATAAACTTGAGAAGAGAAATATTGCGACGAGTAGCTGGATTCAAAAGCAAGCCTTTGCGGATTAGTTTCATCTGAAGAGGACACAAAAAAAAAATCATTAGTTCCAACGATAATAAACAAATACAGTAGCCATGAAAGTTTACATGTCGATAAACAAATTGCTATCCATTTGTTTCAAGAATAACAAAAACACTAAAGCAGTGGGATTCAACTTTCCTTCTTGGACGTCCTGCATTTACAGCAGAGATAACCAGAAAATTAAACGAAGTGTCACGCTGGTCTTATGGTTCATCAAACCGACGTGGTTCCACTACGTCACGTGAATCAACACATAATATGATATTGTGTAGGAAATCATGCTTACATCAGCAGAACTTTAAAAGAGGTTTACTTTTTGCTATGTGGTTAATGGTTTTACGAGGTTAACTGGTTTAAATTATCTACTGAAGCCTTACAAAACGCGCAAAATTGAAATGCTCTTTACAATATACAAGCTATATTTTAAAATGTGTTCAATAAAGATCTGCAAAAACCACAGTCAATAATAATTTATTAAATCAATGAAAAACTTTTAACTTTATATCCAGTTGCATACTTGTTGCCTAAGCCGTCGTCTTAATCGCTGTAGATCAACAGGAGCTATGAAATCATTATCTGGTAGAGTGATGGCTGAATTGATGTCATACAAAGCTTCAAAGGATATCACATTTTCAGCAGATGAACTTTGAACCCTTGACACGGTAATCGTCATGACGCAACGAACAAAATCTGTACACAATGATCAAACAATACAAAGGTATAATTAATAGATGAACAGGTTTTACCTTTCAAGGCCTCACAAAAGGTCAAAAGCACAACAATGGAAAGTGATCTATTAAAGTATAAAATTATTATATCATCTCTAAAATTTGTCAAACATTGCAAACTATTCAAAGGAGCTGACGATCTCCTTACCTCGTTATCTCGGTGTTACTACGGCAATACAAAAATAAAGATCTATAAACAAGTAGGGTGAAACTGAACCACTGAAAAACCATATGAAAGCAATCTAATTTATTAACTTATTCCATTTTAATGCAAATTTTACCATTAAGGTGGCCTCTTCAACATTCTTATTCGTACAGCAATGATAAAAAATAAAAACTGTAATTCACAATGAAATACTAAGTTTGTGAACATTTTTGCTTCTGTGTGCTAGATTTTGAAAATCAGAAGAACGCTTTGTTGGGGAACTCTACTTCAATCCGTCTCTTTAATTGTCAACATAGCCAACTGAAAATAACCTCGCGATTCTCGGCCAGTGCTGGTTTAAAGCACAACAATTAACATAATGGAAAGAAGCATTTGAAACCAGGGGTATGAAGGTGAATCTTGAAAAAACAAAAGTGATGGTGAGTGGAGCAGAAGGAACAGTTGTTGAGAGCAAAGTAGATCCCTGTGGAATATGTGGCAAGAGAGTGATGAGAAATTCAATGCAATGCAAGGAATGTGGAAAGTGGGTACATGCAAGATGTGTTAATGTCAAGAGAGCCGCAACAAGATTGGCGAAGTGTTTTGTTTATGGGAAATGCAGTAAAGGAAGGAATGAAGTGGAAGGCCATGATGTGGAGTTCTGCCATGGCATCGAAACAGTGACAGACTTCTGTTATCTGGGTGATCGGATAAATGGAAGTGGTGGATGTGAAGCAGCGGTGACAACAAGGGCAAGATTGGGCTGGGCAAAGTTCAGGGAATGTGGGGAAATGTTGTATGGCAGAAAATTTTCACTAAGGATGAAAGGAAAAGTGTATCGGAGCTGTGTGCGGCCTGCAATGCTATATGGTAGCGAGACATGGGTACTGAGAGAGAGTGAACTGGCAATCCTGAGAAGAACAGAAAGGTCAATGGTGAGAGCAATGTGTGGGGTAAAAACGAGAAGGGAAAAAAGGACTGAAGAATTGTTGGATATGCTAGAGATGAGAGAGACCATAGACCAACTGGCAAGGGCAAATGGAGTAAGATGGTATGGACATGTGATAAGGAGGGAGGAAGGAAGTTTTCTTAGAAAGGCACTAGATCTAAAGGTGGATGGGAAGAGGAGACGCGGTCGTCCAAGAAGAACGTGGAAACAACAAGTGAAGGATGAGTTTAAAAAAGTCGGACTGAAGGAGGAAGATGCAAGGGACAGGGTGAAATGGAGAAAAGGGATTAAGACAATTGCTGCGCGGAAACAATCGGCCACCCCCACTAGTGGGGAACAAACCGACGATGGATTATGATGATGATGAACGTCATTTATTGATAAGCTGCAAGTTGAAGCGAAGTATTTATGTAGTGAAAAATCTCTCCTGATTTGATGTTGACGGATGGCACATCCTATTGCATGTCGATGTCGCGCCTATCGCAGTAACTGAGTTGTTGTCATGTAGGAAGACTAGGAGGACAAAAAAGAGATTGCTGGAACTGGTGAAAGACAGGAAAGCAAGAAAAATAGCTTAAATCGAACCCTACAAAGAAGAATCATACCAAAACCTGGCAGACTCCTGCCAGAAAGGACAAATGCAGGTTCTAAGAACTGAGAATAAGGCAAACTGATGATCGTAGTGGAAATTTAAGCATCACAAGCAGGCTTACACAAAGCGGAATATCGAATGATGAATGATACTGTGATACACAAGTACAGTTGCTTTGTTTTGGAAAGACGTGATCGTGAAAAACACTTGTTTAAACATGTTCGGGGGGAACGCTGATTCAATAGCACATAATGGCATTATGTGGTGGATGAATGATGATAGATATTCAAAGATGGAAAATAGAATTTATATATTTAAAGATAACTTTCAATAAATAATAGAAATATTTCCTTGGCTAAATCCGTACACGCCACAAATCAGCTGAAATAATAAAACCAGCCTAAAAGATTTCCATTCACAAAGTTAATGGAATATTTAAATCTAGGATGAATCAACAAGACCTAGAGCCATTCAAACGCAATCTTTTATTGTTTAGAAAGTTACCGTACGTAACTTGTAAGCCGTCAAAATGTCACAGTCAGGTCACCTGAGTATGAATTGAAAAACTTGTTTTCTTTCTTAGAAACAAAATCACTGGGATCCACCTTGTTCAAGTCGCTATAAATGTCTTTGTAAACTGGATCGGAAGGCAGACATTCTTGACCTGCACAATTATACAAGCAAAGATCAGACAAAGCAGAAATGCAGTCATGTTACGAAACGTTTTGTATGTTTAAGTTAAACCGATACCATACTTTTTTAGGCTACTGATTGATGGGGATTGACTTTCAACGTGAACTTGAGTAAGCTAACAATGAAGTGTGGTGTGATTTGACTTATAAAATTCAAGTCTCTTACGAAACAAAGTTGTGCAGTGCCTCTCTGACTTTGCGCATCTACGCACCAGCGCACTTATTAATGGTAAAGAAAACGTCTTGAAAATGGATACACAACGAACTAAACATAATATAGAACGATGAATAAAAAATATTGCATTATCAAAAGTTGTATTTTTAAATGCGTTTTTAAAACTACCAAATCTGCAGCTAAAATGTTTAATCTGAACAAGTTCAATTACTGAATTGTATTATGATTTGATCTCTGGGTAAATCGTTGAAGAAATGAATTGCTTCATAGTTCATACAACGCTTTGTAAATGCGGTCACCATCATTATCACATGTTCGGGAGACGTAGTGTGGGGCCAAAATCGGCTTGGCTACAATTCGTTTGGACTATAATTGGACTATACTAAGCTTGAACTATAATTCATTTACGGTAGAGGGGAAAAGTTTAGGCGACAATACGTATCAGTAAGAAGCTTCAACTTGCATGGATACCTGCAGGATGACCAACAAAACTGTAGTCTAATTACCAGCATTGCTAAATTCTAAGGAAACATTTTTGACATGTCCATCAGATTCTCCTGTCGCAGAATTTACACCAAGTAAAGTTCGCCACCTTTCGGTCAACTTCGACCTCGTGCTTTTTGTGACGCACGCTCCATGCCATAATGACTTCATAGCGTAGTCAACAGCAATCAAAACTTGACCTGCGTATATGCGGAAATCAAATTGAAACTTCCTTTTTTTGAATTAAACGTTTTGGAACACATCTTCCACGGGTTGGTTCAACAAACGTATACAAGTGCACAACTAAAAACTTCACATTAACATGCAGATAAAAAGGGATTAAACTGTCACATAAATTACCACCATTCAACAAAATAGATTGATAAATAGATGCAAACAGTTGCATTACAGTACTTAAAAACGTAAATAAATCAACAAAATACGCAGTAGTTTATAAAAAACATTAATATAAAAACATTTCACTATTTCAAGCGTGATATTTTATTTACGTACAAGTGTACATATGACAACAGATGACAATTATTGCACTGAAGATGAACCAGCTTAGTTTTCATTATGGGCTCTTTATTTTTTGATTAGATTAACCCGACGTTCCGTTCCACCCCAATAGCTCAGTTGGTTGGGTGCCTGACGTCAAGAACGAAGAAACTTCAAGATCAAGCGGCGCTGGTTCGACTCTCGGGGTGTGCGCTTGAGCGACGCATTTCAAGGACTGCTCTCCATTCAGCAGCACTCTATGGATGGAATAATTCCTCGGCTACAACGCTTTAACAATCGGAAAACTTCACTCTGTCAATCTCGGTAACCGGTTCTGCGTCAAGAGCCTCTACAAGTATGCGAAACTACCAGGAATAACCTATCGAAGCTTTTGTCAGTCCGAGGATAAGGATTCAAAACCAACCCACCATTTTGTGTCTAAATATAAAACATGTTGGCGAACATCTGAGAAACCACCACCGCATCTGCTCTTTTTAGCTCTAGCCTCATTTCTAACCATCTAGGTATACGAACCGACTTTGGTGTCTTTGTACGCGATAGGAAGTTGACAAGTCGAGCTGAGGTCAAAGTTTGTTTGGAAACAAAGATGAGGCATTTGATTGACTCCAAATATCCCACTCGTTAGCTCACGAACTATCTAGTAAAATTTAACAACTCAAAAACGAGCACTATCAAAAGGTCGGCAAGGGATATAACCATTACGGATTACAGTAGTAGATATGCAGCTACATAAATCTTTTTTCTAGTTTAGTCAGAGAAGCTTCTCAAACAAAAAATTCAAAAATCTAGGCTATGGACATGTCCAAAATTTGTGATAAACGCTTTACTTGGTGAAGTTCTCTGTATTCCAAATCCGGTGCATTTGACTCCTTAGGAAAGAGAAGAGTCATGTAGGGTTTTTGACTGATCGTCAGGTTAGAGATTAGTCCGCATGGCAGCCCTGCTTGTCCCCTACATTGAAGTTATAAGATAGCATTACGAATAAGATAAACATATATTTTGAATAAAAAGCCATAAATATAGCAACTGGAGTAGCCTAACTTTTGCAGGTCAAAAATTGTGTAAATCTACATTAAATTAACTAATTCAATCAATCCTAGTTGGCTACACTATGTTTTGCAGATAACTTTACGTTACAAATTATTTCCACAAATAACAGCTAAGCATTGTAAGCAATGACCATTGACCAATCAAATAAGAACGTGCAATTTAATAATAAACTTTTCGCATGATAGTCAGTTCGAAAAAACAATGAAAATGAAAGAATAATGAAAAAACCTTTATCTGGATAGGCCTACTGGGGTTTTGATATAACAAAGACAGGTTTTCAACTTCGTTTGCACGTATGTAACAGTCTATTGTTCCATAAAAAAAAATTCAGTGTCCAATAGCAATGCTTCAATTCAACACAGCTACATGATCAAACAATGTTTCGTTTCTTGTGAAAACAATACTATTGAGAAAATGCACAAATCAGTCACCTAAAATCCGGGGAAAGCAACCAGCTAGCAGTGCTTTGTGCTATTAATTCTCGAAGTTCTTCCTTCTTGAACGCTTCAAAATAAGATGCAGCATCTCTGTGTTGGTCGTTGTCCACTTTCTATAAATGCATCATTACTTCAGATATTAACACTTGATACTCAATACAAAACGTTGCACAAATTTCTATGGTGTTTTGTTTGATCACTGATTACAGAACTTGTCTAACTTTGATCCTTAGACTATTGGTACTGCATGGATCCAGAGAAGAAGCTACAGAAAAATATTGCAAAAATAATCGTTTAAGTTTGTTTTTATTTTTGACCATCACAACGAAAAACAATATACCGTATGCCAAACATAGCAAAGTTATAGAAAAAGGTAGAAGTGACAAAACGAGGACGTTACGACGTGCATGATACCAAAGCAGGACAATCAGTTTAAAATATTAGAATTTTGTTTTTATATTGCATTATATTTATTGCAGATGTGCGTTGCGATAAAATACGAGTTTTGCAGAACATTGTGCTGATGCCATGCTTAAAGTGAGAAAACGTCATGAGCAGTTACATTTTTGGCTGCCCTAACCTCCCAGTGTTAAACAAAAAATGCATGCACTAGCTTATATGTGATACTAAAGTTGCATAAAAAAAACATAAAAACCTTATCAGAAGTCCTTGGAGTTATCGAAGAAATGCTGGAGCGTGATGTAGCAAGACCAGCAGTGGCCGGTCTAGGACTGGCTCGCACTCTAAACCACAGATCTGTTGTTTAATCATGAAGTACTAACCTACTTAACATTACACTTTTTATAAACAGTTTTATTTATAGTTAACCAAAAAACATATTAAATTAAATCTTCTACCACAAGTTGGATGGTAATTGGTAAGCTACCAGTAATCACGAAGTATCTTGGCGTATCATCTGGGAAAGTACCTAAGCTCACAAACAACTAAAAATCACTTCAGTAGTAGGCTACATCTTGTTGAATCTCAAACCTCAATCTAACCCAAATCATGACCAAGATATGCAATTTCATACTTTAATCATAAGATGCATAATAGCTTTATATTTCAATTCTCATATTAATGGTCATGCATATGTACATATCAGAATTAGAAAACTATAACTTTTTCTCAGAAACCACAACAAATGTGACAATTTTTCAAAGCATTATTACAGGTTAACATCTCCTCAACAAGTGGACTGCTGGTAACACTTGGATAAGACAATACACTATCTCCAAAATGTATAACCTCAGTCAAGCACATGAAAGGTTTGGTATCCACATGATGTAGTGTGTGCACCAAATGCAAAGTAACAAAAATTCAACAGAAACACAAAAAATGCTATGATCGTATTACATCTTGAAAAGACATCTCTCACCCATTTGTTTTGATGGGAGGGACAATAGCATCAGGATCTAATGCCTTTTCTGGAGTTGCAGCAGCACTTTGTGGTCTCACTCCAGACATCATTGACACTTTTCTAGTTTCACGTCACATGAACTATTAGATTCAGATTATTTTATGTTTTTACAGAAATTATTGCTACATCATAAATCCAATGATAAACTAAAATATACAATCAAAACTTACTGAGCAGTTATGACTATTACCAGTACTATTGAATATCAAAAATTCTATGCAGGTTACAACAATTTCAATATTGCACATAATAAATCAAAAGTATAATGGTATTTTTCAATGTTTATCAACAGTTACGTGTAGTATGTTCACCAAATAATAAAAGCTGTTTTTCTTTGTACCGATCGATCAACTGATAATCTGATATGTCAGTTAGTTAAGTGCCTGACTTTTTGTATATGAACAAAATTACAAGATCAAGCAGCATTGGCTAGGTTACTGGGGTGTGCGCACAACACACATAAACAAAAATAGCGTTCCATCCAGTGGCACTTAATGGGTGAAACAATTCACAAGCAATAAAACCTCGCTCAGTCAATCTCAGTAACCAGGTGTGTGTTAGTGGTTTAAAGTTTTTACAATATGTAAAACTGCAAGATTTAAACTTGCAAAGAAGTTTTCCCAGTTCGAGAATAGATATTTCTACAATCGATCAACAGGATATCATATCAGTTATTTGAGTTCGGATTTTAGAAGAATTCCCACAGCTATCCACCAGGCAGCAGTTAGTTATTTGAGTTCGGATTTCGGATTTTTGAAGAATTCCCACAACTATCCACCAGGCAGCAGTTAGTTTTTTGAGTTATTCAAATTTTTATACAGCAAATTTTTATATTCAAGTTTTTATTCAGCATCCTTCAGCAGGATAACAGCAATCAACAACTTTTACTAGTATGCAGTCTCAAGGGAAAGATACCTTCAAGCACTTTATTTACGCATTGGCTGGGTAGTGAAACGACTGCTTAAAGCTTGAAAAATGCTGGGTTGACACCTATTCAGCACATACAGCTGTGTCACCTTATGATGTGGTTGAAAGTAGACGAGACACCTTAAAATATGGTTGAAGGTAAACGCAAAGATTAAACATCCTTGTTTTCTCATCCAAGTAATCTAAATATTTCCCCATCGGGCATAAACCTGAATGCAACAAGCTTTATTTTTTAGCATACTCTGTCAAAAAAATCTGTTTCCCAAACGAATTTTACTAGCAGAACCACATGTAAGCTACTCAAATTTTTCTCTTTAGGTATATTGCTATTTCTGATTCAGGTAACAACGCCAGACAAAAATGATTTAAATGAAACAAGCTAAGATAATATATAGTAAATACTTTGCAATGACTCAAACAATTAGACTTATAAGCATTATTTGTCTGTGCAATGATTAATTACTGACTGGCTACTGGCTAGCAAGTAGTGATCCATATCACTTGTTTCCACTCTTTTTGAAATGACGAGGAATAAGGCGTGGGAACTAGACACAACAGATAATAAAATTCAATGGAAATCTGATAGGCTTTGTCACCATCAACACTACAATTCTTTTGTAAATTAATTTTTTCTTGCTGCTTGTAACACAGAATGGTATGTAACATTTACCTTCTAATATATGTAAGTGGTGCTTTTTCAAAAGAATGTAATTAAGAAACGTTTTATAATACACAAGGTTGATAAAACATTTATACAAAGGTATTGTACAATGTACATGATGTATTAATACTATTCAAAACAATATATGAACATATCTTACCTTAGCTCTTTATTATTTACTCTACAGTTTCAAAATAAAAGTTTGTGACAAGTGCTACTCTTCAGATAAAAAAAAACAAAACTAAATAGTTAAAACACGACATGCAAGTGTAAAAACAGTTATTTAGAAAACAAAGGTAGAAATCATACTAGATTACTAGCCTACATATGACAGTAATTACATATGGCCTACTGCCAACACACTCGTTTGTTAACAAAATCTTTAGCTTGATATATCAAACAGTGATGATGTAGTCATTACAAATTGATTTATTCACAAATATATCATACATTTATAAATAATTTCACGTAAATTGAATGGATATTTGTCATTCAAAATTTTTTGTTAGTTGAAAGCCAGAAAAGCCTACTAATAGTGAGAATAACAATAATCCTTATATTTTATATTGCACCCATTCTGACAATATACTGCAAACCAGATATATAACATATACAACAAAAACAGGGAGCAAAAAAGAGACATGCAGTCATTGAACCAGCTGCTGGCAACTATTTTAGCATATAAAATACATTTTTAAATGAGAATGGCTTGACAAATTGTAATGTTCTCAACAATAACCTTTAAAAAAATACATTGAAATGAAACAAAATCACTACGGGCAACAATCTTTCTAAAGCAGAACATTTGAATCAAATACTAGACGACTGTTATTAGAAATGTACAATAGGCTAAAACTCATGATTAGTCTATCTAAATAAAAGACATTATATCTAGGCTATACTGTGGGACTCGCCTACCTGTACTGTAGGCCGGTGAAACCTAAACAAACTTTTTGAAAAATGTCACTATGGTGAAATGTTACTAGCCTACCAGAAAGATATTATAGACAAATTATACCTGTAGTTCAAACATAAAATTTTGCAACAGATGCACCATAGCAAAATGTCAACAATCAACATACATACAGTAGGTAAATTCTACTGTGTTACAAAGTACAGTAGAATTCGCCTATAACGGTACCTCTAGGGGATTGCAAAACTGATGTTATAGTAGGACGTTATAGACGAACTACCGCAAACCATTCCAAAACTGTCTTTTGATTAAAAAAAGAGGTGTATAATCCAGACAGGTTTACTGTGTACCACCAAACTGACAAAAGTCACGCAGTAAATACAGTAAACAAAGAAATTGTTTAAAAAAAACCCTAAAACGAAACGTACAGAAAATTTGCGCAATACAGCTCGTTACACACAGTAGTAGATAAGTTCATTGTTCATTAGCAAAAAAGGCATTGATCTTTAGCTGTTTCGGTTTTGACACGGATTTCTCTACCACATAGCATAGTTGAGATTGAGTTGTTTAAACGTCAGCTGTAGAGCTGCTTTTTACACGTCATAGTTTTTCACGCGGGGAAAAAAGTTAATTCAGTTAATTAAAGTCCTTGTTGCGAACGACGTAGCAAAATAAAGGGAAGACATTTTTCAAGCAGCAGCGCTAACTGGATTAAAAGACTGACCGTTCGTGGGGAAGGTGATGGCTTAAAGTGACGTTATAAACGAACAAAAGACGTCTGGGGACCAATAAATGGTGCTGTTACATGCGAATTGACGATATAGGCAATGCTGTTGTAGCCAAACTACAATGTACGTAAAAGATAGAAATCCCGCCGGGACCGAGCGAAATGTGCCATAATAGGCGAATTGACATTACAAACGAAGCCGTTATAGGCGAATTCTACTGTACAACTCCTTGTACAGAAGTTTAATTTCAAAATAGTTTTGGGATGAACGTTTGAATGAAATGAGCATAAGTTGTACCTTGACATAGCTTACAGGCTACAAAATTGCTTTGATATAAGTGGGCCGTTTTTGTGTCTAATTTCCCGAGTCAGTTCAGTTTATTAATCTGCCGATGATTTTCTAAGTCTAATGGGTACATACTGGATAGGCCTAACATGCAAACAAGATTTACATTTGATACAACATCTAAAGCAGCAACTTTAAACGTTTCTGTAGTTGGGTATACCAATACCTACCTATAAATGATCAAGCTGTTGAATCCCAACCTAAAGTACGTCCTAAAGTCTATTGTCCTGTTGATTACATCAGAACTGTTCAATAATTTTTACAGCGTTTTTTCACGTTTTATAGTTTATTGTTCAGTTTATTTTGTTGGCGAAAAAGAAAGAAAAAAAACAACAATATACAAAAACACAATAAACACAAATAATTCGCTCAACAAGGATAGCAGTAAAAGACCAAAAGGTCACCAAAGTCAGCTGCCACCCAAAAATATACTGGCGTACTGCTATATCGCTTATTAAGGCAAGAATATTTTTTTCAGTCTCGGACATGTTCATTATAAAAAAATAAAATGACATCAGAGGTAAAAAACGTGTTCATGATAAAGCAGACAAGCAATCACCCTTAATTTGCACCAAATGACTAAAGCTTCCCTAGTTACAAAGCAGGCATGCGTGAAATCCGTACTGCCAGATAATAACAACAGAAGTTTCATTGCATTGCAAAAATCTTCTTTTTTTTAACAGATTAATCATTAGGGTGGATCGAAAAATCCAAAATTTTTATTTTTCTAAGCTAGTATGTCAAAAAGGTGCGAAATACCCATAATAACATACATGCAAATTTTTTTTTCGGTTTTGACAATTTTTTGATCGCCCCCCGCAAGGTTTTAATTTCCCTAATATCGGGTTGGAGAAAGTCTCTCGCAAAATTGGTCAAAAGCATAAATACTGTGTGACTCACTTATGCGCTTTATCATGTCATAATAAGCGACTTGTGTTTAAACAGATAGGCTACAATTGACCGTTTTATCACTATGGCTAAAATACTTGGTTGTGTATCTCAACAATTAGCTGATGTAGCATTTGATTCTTCAAAAGAATTCTAGATGTAAAAGAAGCTTTATAGTACAATTATTGGAATTTGCTTGCACTGCAGGCTCCACAAAGTTTAATAAAAGTTATTTGCGCTTCTTACGGATTAAAAGGCAGTTCACTTAGACTAGTACCGTAGTACGGGTAACTCTTCTGGGCGATGGCCTAGTTTTATACTTGGTACTCCCTTCATCAATCTTCACCATTGAGCTTACCAGTTTGTACTGGTGAATGTAGCATTGATCTGGCGATGCGAAACCCAGGATGCTTGAATCACTCAGACACTCACGATGGCTGACTACAGCTAATTAATAGAACCCTTAGATTATATGTCAGCGATAACAATCCGTATGAGAAACTGCAAGCATTGGTTATGTTCATGTTCCGTGTTTATGCTCCAATGTGGTTCGCAATAAAATCACACTCATCTTGCAAAGATGGAGCTAGACACATTCACCAAATGATAACCACATCACGATATCTTAGTCAGAAGCACATGAAAATTATCGACCCAGTTATGCACCGCAACTCATACTTTGCTCATCCGGAAAATATAATTTTGGCTATGATAACTTACCATCGACCACATATTCGAGAACTAGGCCTGCGTAGAGTGATGAAAGCTAGAGCTGCAAAACCCAGCGGAAAAATACAAAAATTTAAAGTTCCCTCAAAGCTTAATTTTGATGCAGTGAAATACTTCGAATTGATTAACTGGACAGATCTTCCTATCACGGAGCCTCCTGTAATTAAAACAATGACGGATGCTGAGCTCCTGCAATTCATCATGATAGATGTGACTCCCGCTGTATTTTTTCCCAAATTTCCATGTCACACGCAGGCTGTTGAAAGGCTCGTGCAAGTTGGTTACCGACGTATCTAAAGCAGTTTGTGGACCGAAATATCGAGACGGCTTCATTCGTGCCCGAATTGCTTCTCGTCAGTTAATGCCAACATTTGAGTCTAAACGTGACTTTACTCACTTCAATTTGTAACTGTTTGTTATATTGCTTGCAGTCTTTGTATGCATGAGCGCATAAATTAATAAGAAGTGACTTTGCCAATGGGCCACCTGTCAACCTAGTCATATAAAGTTTAAGCTTGTGGTCTATACTCGGGCCATCTGATGGCGATGCTTAATAGGCGTTTACATGTTGGAACCGCGGGTGGTCCATCAGCCAAGTCACTTTAAAATTAATATGTTGAAAGAGGGTGAAGTCAAAACTCTTAAGTACACAAATTTTCATTGTATTTGGTGTTATATTAGAACCTTTTGCCATGTCTGCAAAGCGAGTTAAAATCGACAAAAAATTTGCCATACAGTTCTTGTATGTATAAGTGCCTAAATTTGAATGTCGCGGGGGGAGATCAAAAACTTGTTCAAACCTCTTCAAATTTTTACATTGTGTTATGGTGATATATTGGCAACTTTTACCATATCTAGCTAATTAAAATGGAGAAAAAATTTTTTTTTTGCCATTTTTGATCCACCCTATTAATCATGTTTGTTAAAGCTGTGGCTTCCCATTTGATCTCCCCAGGGATATCTAAAGAAGGGGATATGAATGCTTTTAATACGTCTGACAATAGAAGGGCTTCTGTTTATCATAAATAATCTCTGTTTATCGTAAAATGACAATTGACACCGATAACAGTTTAATAATTCTTGTTATGATAACCTCCATTGCGCTATCAGCATCAGTCATTGATAATTTCAAAACCTTAAGTAGGGACTACGGTATACCAGTGACGTTCGGTAGCTTAAACCGTTGGGAAAGCAACTTGGAAATATGCTGCAGCAAAGGTAGTAGGCACGAAGGGCGTAACCGTCGGGCGAAGCCCGAAGGCGTGTTGCCGAAGGCAACACTTCCAGCGGGGGTCTGGAGCAGTGCTTCCACTTCTGACAATTGATAAATCCTTTTCAATTTCCTTTTTTGTCCTGAAAAATCCCTTTTTCCTCAGTCGGAAATCTTTCAAAATTCCCTTCATAGACGAGGTTATTTTTAACGTCATTTAGGTTAAAAAAGGTGCTAATACAACTTTAAAGTTATTATAATATAACCTCAGTTAAAGCTATTTTAATCTCGTTTTTATTCAGTAGCACCGGTATGTCGAAGCAACGTTGTTTTATTAGAACAGTAGGCTGCACAAAAGCAGCCCATATTTTACAATAACATGGTTTACTTCCTTTGCTCACTGTCCAGCCAAAAAACTGCTTGTCAGTTAGTCGGTTCTGGGACATTTACCACCTGGAGTCCTGGACATCATTTACCAATTACCACTCTCATCTTTCCTACCCGGACTCCTAACCCATACCTAACAGCAAAAATGTACAGGTGGTAAATGTCCAGTTTCAACGAATTATCCATCCATTAACAAATTTATTTTTGTGTTTAGTTTAGTTTTCCTTGATGCGCTAATCCGCTAACTTAACACTATTGGCTAGGCTATCTCTTTTTTCTTGTCAGTAACGCCTTCACAATCATTTGAGACTGACGAAAAACTCCAGGATACTAGGCCTATTCATGATACTGACTCAGTCTGACTGTGTACACTATCTATAGCCAGTGTTGTACGCGTCATTGAAATAATTTGACGGCGTCAGCGTCAGCGCGAATTGCCTAAAAACTTTACGGCGTAAAGGACTGCGTAAGCTCTTAAAGAAATTGATGGCGTCAGCGTCAGCGCTAATTTCTAGCGCTATTTTTTGCCAGCGTCTCATAAAACGGAAATATTTCAACCAAGTTCAGGCTAACAATAGCTATAAATAAAGAGCAGGTATTATGTTTTGAGACTGTATTGTAATTAGCTGCTCAGCTTATTAGTTATTTCCTTGCAGAAAAACAAGCATTTCAAAACGTTTGTCTGACAATCTGCTGCGTTTGGGACGCATATTCAGGGGCGCCGGAGCGATTTTTGACTGGATGGGCTGGAGTATGAAAAAAGGGCACTTTTGTTGCTGAAAGGCCAATTTCTTTTGTAAGGTTTAAGATAAGATATAGCGATAATGCTCATCTATCAGCTATTATCGAGTAATGATACAAGTGTCCGCTATACAAAGAACAATGGCACGAAAGGGCATCATGCTATTTTATAATGATGTAATATAACTTACTGTGATGGAAAATTTTGTGTCGTGAATATTATTTTGAGGCAAAAATAGAACATTATAATTAGGCTAAAAGCGAATAGCATATTGCAAAGTGTGCAGTAGCTTACATGACCTTAAAAGGGCACCATTGCCCCCTCTTCCCTCCCCATCCACAGAAATGTGAGGGCAGGGGGGCATCCGCTTCCCCTGCTCCCCCCCGCTTCCGGCGCCCCTGCGCATATTGTCCTTTCCAAGTGAAAACATGCGTGCCACAGCAGCGCTAGTTGGTATTGGTGTGTTGTATTTCAAAAACAAGTTGAAAACGTTTAGTCGGAAAGGTATCACTGTTCCAAGCGTGCTGTGATAGTTTAGCATTAATAACTCTTTTAACGAGGTCCACTGCACCAACATCTGTCTTTTCAGGAGCATAGAGCTCTTAAAATAAAGTATATTCAACGTCCGCGATGCCATTCATGGATTTTTCGCTTTCTGTCTCTGATCCCTCGTTCTCAATACAAGGGTGATCAGTTGATCACCATTTGGCGAACAGCTTCCGCATGTATTCCAGGGAGCCATTCCAACCAACGCAAAAGCCGGTAATTCGGATGAGTCGCGCTGGCCAGAATACATTGTGAAACTCTTATTGTGAAACGAGATTTTCCATGAAAACAAAAAATGACGCTTAGCGCTTGACGCTTAAAATCGGCAAAATAGTTGACGGCGCTATCACTTCCGTCAACTGAAAAATAAATTGACGGCGCTAGCCTCAGCGTCAACAAAAAGTTGACGCCGTCAACGTACAACACTGTCTATAGCCTACATGTTGTATAGGCCACATACTACATAGCCTCTATTATTATGACACCATCAGTTAGCATAGGCAAAAACTAACTTTTCTAAACATATCACTAGCACTAAAGATATCACTAGCCTAAGCTTATCATACCTAACTGTACGTCGAACCTCAGTGAACTTTGTTATTGCTACTCAACTTCAACTGTAAATCAACGGTTTACCTAGTTTTAACTCAAAGAATTGAGAACTACTCTGCAATCACGTCCGATTCCCAAAGTGGCGATAAAAGAAATCAAGCGATAGAAAGGCGAGGATGGGACAGGGAGTAAGAGGGGTTCCGGATGGCGAGTGACGATGGAAACCAGCTGATCATCGTTATTCCAGTCGTTTTTAGAACTTTTGAAAGAGAATATTAATAAAATTTTCTTCAAAATTGCTAAAAACAACAATTCCCTTTTTAAGACAAAAATTCCTTGTAAAATTATTAAAAATCCCTAAAAAATCCTTTTTTTCTTCAAATCCCTTTTTTATCCTTCGAAGCGTTGAAAAATCCCGATTTCGGGATAAAATTCTTCAAAGTGGAAGCACTGGTCTGGAGGGCCTCCCCCAGAAATTTTTGAAAAACATGTAGGGACCCATGATGAATATCTATTGCTTTCAACCTTGTGCAAAAGGTAATTCTCACATAACATTTGCGTCTCTTAAAAAAGGCTCACTTGTTGTGCACCTACACCCCTGCAAACACTTCCAATTTGGTGCGCTCTGAGAGCATTTCCAAAACAAATCAAAAATAAAAATCTGTCAAATTGTGCTTCGCCTATGTCGTGATCATACATTCATTTAATGTTTAGAAGTCATGAACAATCTTAATTTTAACGATGCAGGACCAAAATCCAGGGTTTGACATGGAATAATAGTTGTCTAAATATTTAATTCGTCATGAATGTTCATTCTCAGATATTCAGTTAGGCCTACACTACAAAAACTAACACTTAGGCCTAAACATTACAACAGCAGGCAATTTGTAAAAAAAGCTGGATAAGTTTGCCTCCTGCGTATAGAAGCTTAACGAACTAAATATTGCATCCGCACCTGAACGTTCTTTGGCAAAGTAACGTTATATCAACGCTGTAAAAATAGCAAAGGCATGACTATGAAAGTTAGTAGGCTAAAGTGCATGGCGAGGAGACATCAAAAAACAGCAACAATATTTTTGCTTTTATGATGCTGTGCTGTGTACCGTGACGAGAGACCATTCTGTGCGTATGACGAGTTAGTCTAGCGAATGTACGCATTGACTTCACTGGGAAAGAAACTCCAACCATAACACATCTGATTGGCTAAGCAGTTGGTGACGTTTTGCAAAACGAATGAGGATTGGATAAAACGAAGGCGTTTTTTGACGTTTTTGAACGTGGGGAAAGCAACTGTGAAAGTTGCTTTCCTGGAGCCTCAGTGGTTGTTTCTGACAGGAGCGTTTGCGTTAATTGGCATTTATAGGCAAAGACATGCGGTTTGGTGAGGACTTAGACTACTGACAGGAGCGTTTGCGTTAATTGGCATTTATAGGCAAGACATGCGGTTTGGTGAGGTCTTAGACTACTCACAAGCGTTACGAGTAATTCTAGTCACAAATACAGTAATTTTCAAGTTAAAATAGACGTGATAAAAATAATAAGAAGTTAAACCTAGAATTCAGTCATTAGCCTATATTTTGCATAGTTTTTGCTCAGGTAAGCACTGCTTTCCTTGCTTTCACTCACCCATCGTCACTGCGGTATGTATAAGTTTGGACAAATTTTAGATATGTTTTACTTATTCAGCCCCCCTGCAATTTTCGATAATTGCTTCAGCCCCCCCTAGAAAATTCTGACAATTTAAGGCCCTACACAACACAAATGTTGTTTAGAGTGTTGCAGTTGTAGGCTAACTCGTGAATCGTCTAAACGTAAACCTTTATTTATGTCGCTTTTTGGTTCCTATGAAGTTGCCTGCAATTTGTTGTGTTTGTGTCCGACCCGTTGGTGCGTTCGTGCTTCTGCCTTCGCTGGTGTTGTTAAGTGCTACCCTACCCTGTTACAATGCCTGACCGGCATGACAGAAGATAGTGCAATGAGAGGAGACGCAGGTGCAAAGATATTCGGCTTGTAAAACAAGCACGCACGATGTGGCTTCATTTTGCGATTAGCCTGCCTGCAGCGCAGCAGCGGTGAAGTTTTTCAGCCTGCAGAAGCCGTCGCAAGACAGCTCCAAAACAAGAAGATCTCTACTTCTTCAGCTTTGAAATCCAGCACCATTCTCCGCAAACGGATTAAAAATCTTAAAAAAGATGAATCCGTTTCCAAGTTTATGGAAGCAGCGAACGTCTTTGCGTCTGCCAATAACCTAAAAACGCGAAAGAATCCTCGAGTGAGCAAAACTCCAGCAAGATTTTGAAACACAGAGAAGGAGCGTGGAAAGGGCAATACATCGAAGCCCTTGATTTGGTTCAATCTGAGAAGCTTGGCTCAATCTTGATCGAAAATTCGACCAGGCTGATCTGCTTACAGCAGCCAATAGAGAGAAGGCCCTTTTCTCTATTGGCTGCTGTAGATGCAAACTGGAGGAAAGATCTGATGCTGAGATCAGCTTATCAGATGCCATCAGAAAAGATCGCCTAAAAACTGAACTTATCTTGCTAAGCGATGTTGTAGGCTACGTGGAAAAACCGCAAACTCCGTTGAAAAGGTTGCTGAGATACTATCGCAACTAAACCCTAAAATACCTATTAGATCTTTTCAAAAAAAAAAACGCAAAAGTTCGTGGAGCTTTCCCGGTTTCCGCTGCATCATCAGAATGCTCTTTTTTGCTCTAAGATTAAATGTTCTCTCATATGAGAAGGGTCTGGGGAGTGAAGCCCCCCAGAAGCTGACAACACTACGGCAGCTTCAGTCTGCCCTAGAGAAAAATAGTTCTCGCGCCACTAGCTACACTTCCACCGACCAACAAGCGAGCGGTAACCTACACCCATAGCCTAATCAAATATAGGGTTCATTTTATGCCGATATAACCAGTGTTTGAATGTAGCCTAGTAGGCTATGTTTTAGCAGTTTTGGTATTAGGCTACTATTATTGCTGCTAGTTTTAAGTATGGTTCTTGGTGCTGGTGTTATTTGATGGAAACGAAACGGTTGATGGCTTAGTTACGATGTTAGACCGGTCGACCTTCTCTTAGTTAAGAACATTTTGATGGTGGCGATTTTTTTGTTATTCTGGTTTTGTTATATGGTTAATGGTTTTGTTATTCTGGTTAAAGTTGTGTTATATCTGCATGGATCTGCAATAAACTGTGAAAACATAAGCTTTGTTTTTGAATCATCACCGTCGCTCCCGCGCTCTGGATGTCGCTGTCATGGTAACATCACGCCGCTACACTAGCTTAAGTTCTCTCAATAGGCCTATTTGAGAAATGATGCTTGATCAAGCAATAGTTTATTTGCCAACACAAAAATGGTGATTAATATGAACGTTCAACTAATATTTATCAGGATTTAGGAATGATCAATCGACATAATCTGGTGAATCGAATACCAATAGGCCTATTTACTTTTTTGTGAAATTTTCGTAAAAGTGGCGCTGCCGTGCCAAATCTTCATCAATCATCATATGTGTGTAAAGTATTGTCATTATTCAGGCAACGAACTACCGTTTCAGAAAGGTAAAAGTAGCCTAATAGAAGTAGGCTACAATTTTTACCCACCACCATCAAGGCCGGATTAACCATCAGGCTAATAAAGCTATAGCCTTAGGCCCTAGAAAAAGTCAGTCCTCAATTGTTTTTTAAGGTTAAATTTTTGTAAGGCTGATAGTGATACAGATCCAACACCAGAACATTACAGTTTTTGTTTAAAAACGAATGTCTGGGTTGAGGCAATACATATGAAGAGCCTATTTCCAAAACCACATAGGCGCTACTCACCGAAATTGAATTTAGAACTGGGGCTTTCAACCTGGAGATCGCCGGTCGCGAGCCGTTTTTCGGAGAGTCGCAAGGCGCTTGAAATTTCAGTATTTTTTTCAATTCTTTTTTTGCCAGAAAAGATTAAAAATTGTGTTTTTTTCGAAATCGCCATTTTTTTGCTGTATTGCTGTGTTTATGTTATTTTGCAGTAAATAATATGAACTTTTTATGTATGTATTCTTATTACTTTTTATAGCTTGGTTTGCAAAATTATGCCCTTTTCTAGTAAACAGCCTTAGGCCTACAGTAGGCTACCTTTAATCCGGCCCTGACCACAATGATAAAACAGATAAAAAATCATGAAAATTTCAAAGAATTAAAAATGGAAGACTTGAATCAAAAGCTAAAAGTTGTAGCCTGCATGAGCCGGGTTTTGAATTAACTTATTTGGGAGCTGGAAATTGGAGTCTTGGATTTCTGCCGAAGTCGGAGTGGAGCCGGAGTTTGAAACAAAAGCCGGTGTTTGATTTTCTTGCCAGTTCATACTTTTCCCGTACAAACTTTTATGTTGTACTTGGCACAGTTATTTTGCGTACATTGATGGTTTTATTTTCCAAGCAGTCGTTTTTTTCATTTGAAAATATGTTTTTCTACGGAAATTTTACATGTTTGACTTCAACAAATAGGAATACGGATAATCTAGCGGAAACCGGAAAGAGCAAAGAGTTTTTTTGTCTGTTTTGTGATGACGGAATCGTTAGTGATGCAGCAAATTTGGTGGCCAAATTCCCATTGAAATCGAATTTAAGTTGATGGGTACTGTAGGCAAGGATGCCAGAGCTTGGTTTTTCCACCTAGATCTGGGTTTTTTTTGACCACATCTGGGTTTTAAGTTTTTTTTTTTCAAATTTAGGTGAATCTAGGTTTTTTTTGTTTTTAACTTTGTACAGAGCTTGCACGGTATTAAGGCACTGGGATCCTCGGTAAATGGTCCACACTGCAACACAAAAATGATTTTAAGGTAATGTTTTTTGCATCAATTACTGTAGTCAGTGAGGTACAGCTGGTATACAGTAGTCTAGCGAGTTGTTGTGAGCAGGTTTTAATTGATACATATATTTGTCATCATTTATTACGCTTCTCAGGGGTATTGGTATTAAGCTGCCTAAGCTATAAGACTCAAATACGACTGTTAGTGTAGATCTAATGTTATAAACTTAACTGAACTCTTCTACAGTAACGGTATTCTTACAAAAACGAGTGATAAAAATAAAAAACCCAAAACGAAGCAAAAATTGTGGTATGGACAATCATTCGAAAAGGACTGGCTAAAAGTTCCTGAATTCAAAGATTGGTTGCAAATGAAAGAAGATGCTTCCAATAAAAACAACAGTTATATATTGTAAATATTGCAAAGCTATACTGAAAAATGCTAATAAATCAATGTTGTTAGCTCACAGCAAGACTGAAAAACACAAACAAAACTACAGTGCTGCTAAGTCTCATGTGAAAATCAATACGGTACCTTTTTAGCACAAAATTTAGCCACCCAGTCAGATCAAATTGCTAAAGCAGAAGCATTGCTTGCAGGTTATTTTTCTGAGCATCATGTACCATTCACTCACATTAATCATCTTGTTGATGTTTATAAGAAAGCATTTCCTGATAGTGCGATTGCAAAAAATAGATATGAAATAATGAAACGCAAGTGGTGCTAAAAGCACATCAGGCTTTTTTAACCGCTTTACTACATATTTTCTGGACCTGGTTTTTTTTTACCTCATCTGGGTTTTTTTCAGCACACAATCTAAGTTTATTGGAAATCTGTCGCTGGCATCCCTGACTGTAGGTGATCGTTTCTTTGCAAACACCAGTACTTAAAGAAGGGTTGCATAAATAGCATACGAAATTTAAAACACGATAACAGAATTTTCCAGTACCGGTAGTTGTTACCTATCAAGGATAGTAGGCTACGATAGGATATAGCCTGCTTACTTGAAAAACCTTAGGTAAATATATGTCTGATGTGACAACTGACTATATTGACTGCATGTTATGGTTCGAATTTTTATATTTTGAAGCTGGAATTAGGTTTGGAAGCTTAGCTTGTAATAAACTGTACTGAAATTCATAAGGTTGTTGGCACTATCAAAACAAATAAATTGACATGTACGATTGTACGGTACTAAAGAGTTAGTAGATTGGAAGTGGCTACGTTTACGGCGCCGTAAATACAGCCGTTCCATGCCTTTTTTTTAATCTTTACGTCGCTTTTACTGCGCATGCGCGCTGGTGCGTTTTTCAGGGTTCCCACGCAGTCGGGAAAGTAGGGAAAAAGTAGGGAATTTGAAAACCCGTTTTCCAGACCGGGAAAAGGTCGGGAATTTTGTGAAACCTCCCTCGTGGTATTGAAAAAGTGTGGAAAACCTTGATGACTAAATTGTAGATAAAAACTTCGATATCGGTGATATCGACCATTGTTTGAGTATCGGTATTGGCAAAATTTGGCCGATACTAAACATGTAAAAAAGGCGCTTGCTGCGGATTTTCTACAGAAGCAAAGATACAATTTTTTTAAAGTAGTAACTAACGTCACATTGATGTAGAAAAATAACAACCTGTTAAATTTTTGATATCTCACACTCCCATGACTTCTTGCGCGCGCATTTTGGCTTTGGTTACTTGCATTGATTCTTTCACTCAAACAAAACGTTTTGTTTCAGCAGTTTTGCGTTGTTCGATTCTTAAGTTGTGAAGGAGACTCAATTTCTCCAATATTTATCATTTGTGTTTCTTTTTTACTCTCAGCAGAGTATAAAACTTGTAAAAGTTTTTCTTCCTTACGACGTCATGAATGAAATTATATCTCAAATCGGCGTAATGACGTGACATCACCTAAATTCCATTGCTTTCATTTTGAGTGATCATACTGATTTTCAATTTATTCCTACAAGACATTATGATTACGTAATGAAAAAATATATGATAACTAAGGATGGAAGACATTACGTCAGTCATGTCTTTTCAATTCAAAATGAATTTTAAAAGTTATCTTTCGTTCATACTCGTAATCCTCCTTCAAAGCGGTAGTACAAAGAACATTGTTGTGGCGCAACATGCAGCTTTTCAATGAAGTTCGGTAACTGTTTTTTTCTTGTTCATCTGCGCTTTAAATACCGGTCATTTTCCATTGTTCATCCACTAAGCAGTTTAGGTGAACTGTGGTTAGCCTACTTGCAACAGAAGTTATACTGTACAAACAGTGGCGTAGCGTAACCATGGCATGACTTATTTAATTGTGGGGCACTCCAGAAGCAGAAATATTTAACTTGACATGGAAATTTAGCCTCGGGAGATTTTTGTTCTGTAGCCTGACATTCAAAATTTTACTTATTAGTTTGAGATTTTCGCAAAGTTGTTTTCACCTCAAAAAGCCAGGTTCGACTTATACACGGGACAAGCTGTTCCCAGCTCGACAGCCTTCAAAATTAACGCATTTTTTCTGCGGCAAAATTATTGCGACCTAGATTACTGAGTGTGAAACAGCGTCGGCTGACGTAAAAGTTTTGAATACGTTTATTTACCGTGATTCAAACTTCAGTTTCAAATTTAATGATTTTTGTCAATTCTAAACTGCATCGTATACACTTGTTGAGCAATACGCAAAGCTCACGAGACAAAAGAGCTGATTTAAGCAATCAATTTTTTTTTATTTTTGCGAGTATAATCGTTCTTATTACGTAACATTCCATGATCGTTGAAGTCGATTAGCGGCGCATATAACAATGATGTCAGGTTGGCTAGGTGATAATAGCGGTAAGAGACATCGTTAATGCAGGCAATATCTGTGACCAAGACCACAACACCTCAGTCCTCAATCACGGTGGCTTTTCATGTAAAACCTACTAGGCTATTATGACACAACAACAAAGACAATACCATTCATAAATCTTATTTACTGTACAATGTCTTTGTGATTCAGTGTTCAGAATCACAAAGACAGTGTTCTACTGTTCAGTGTTCTTTTCACTTACTTCATTTTGTCAGTAGTGTGATTTTTAATTGGTTTGGCTTATGGCAGGTTGCCATGTCCGATGGAATGAGGCTTTGAATTGCAATTTTAGTATAAATGTGACAGTTTATCCAAACTGATTTCAGTTCGGGTCTTTTGAAAAAAAAGAGTTTTTTCTTCAAACAAGAATCTTCTACTGTACATTTTTCATACTGTGCATGATCGTGTGTGGAAATAATACAGCACAGAAATTTTCATTGATTAAGCACTGTTAATGCGCAATTTAGATCAAAATCAAGTCGGAAATTTTTTTAATTTAGTATTGAAAAAGTAGGGAATTTTTAGAACTTAGTATTGAAAAAGTAGGGAATTTGTTTATAAAAAATGTGTGGGAACCCTGGTTTTTTTTCTTTTTTCATCTTCTCTTTTTAAGCAAAAGACGAAAGAAAAAGTGAATATATAACTTCTAAATTCAACCGCCTTTGCCAAGTGAGTCAGTGGCGCGTGCGATTTTTGTCTGGCTCTTACTCCCAAGGATATGAGTTCGATACCACCAGGAGGTGATTCTTTTTTAAACTAAATTCTAACCCGAAGTGGATGCAACCTAGTTCGTACTCTGAACAGTTCGTACCCCCAGTTCGTACCCTGAAAAGATCGAGAGAAAAAATCAAAAAAGCGGAAGTCGCTGATCGCAGTTTCCGCTTACCCTAACGCTAACCCTCGCTCATCGTAGTTTCCGCAAACATTTTTCCGCAGTTTCTGCTAACCCTAACTATAGAGTAATCTATGCTCTAACCCTAACCCTCGCTGATCGCAGTTTCTGCAAACATTTTTCCGCAGTTTCCGCTAAACCTAACTATAGACTAGACTAATCTATGCTCTAACCCTCGCTGATCGCAGTTTCCGCAAACATTTTTCCGCTAACCCAAACTCTAACTATAGAGTAATCTATGCTCTAACCCTAACCCTCGCTGATCGCAATTTCCGTAAACATTTTTTCGCAGTTTCCGCTAAACCTAACCCTCCAGTTTGTTTCAAATTGTTTGGGGAAACTCCAATCAGCGACTTCGGCTTTGTGCTATTAAACTGCAATCAGCAACTTCGGCTTTTTTCTATTTTTTCTCCCGATCTTTTCAGGGTACGAACTGGGGGTACGACTACGAACTGTTCAAGGTACGAACTAGGTTGCACCCACCCGAAGTGACTCAATTGTTAGGCTACGCATTTTTGTGGCCGTTCAGTTTAGTGTGTTTTTAGTTCTGACCATCACCAGGCCTCGAAATTCGTTTTTGTTGACGGCGGACAAACGTGTCCGGTTTTTTAAAATTATAGCGAAGTCACTTTAAAAGGCTTTCATCAGACCAACGACGTGCGCTTGAAGCTCTAGTCAAAGCGCCGTGTAGAGCTCTGCTTACACCGCATAACTGATTAATTTCCACCGAACGAGGTCGTGTGGCTTCTTGCGTCACAATGCTCTGGGCACGAGTCGGAAAATTTCTATACTAACGCTATTATATTCTGCTGTGCAAAGTTTCACTTGGCTTTTTTCTTTACGGTACGTTTATTTTTGCGTGTCATGTTACGAGCGAAAGTGAATTTTCCTTGGGCCTTTTCTTTTCACTGTAATACCAAAATTTAACAAATTTTGCTGCATCTTGCTGTTATAACCTACTCGTATTTATAATCTAATTTTTTAACCAACCTTGCCTTATCAATATTACTGGGGGATCAAAGCCAGACATTGTGACGTAAGACTTAAACTAAGTTGCGCGTGATTAGTGTAGAAGTACTGCTATTCCCATAGATTCTTAGCGAAGAATTCACCTTTGTTACGCTGATTCAATGTCATCAATTGTTAAAGCAACGTAAAAATCGAAAGTTACAGTATTTACATTTTCTAGATGCGCGTTAGAATGCACGAGAAATTATATTTTTGCAACAATTGTTCGTGCTATGCAATGACGATTTGTATCACTAGTTCCTGTGTTATTTCTCGGCGGACAAATATGACCGATCTAGATGGTACTTCCCGCGGACATCGCATGCTGTGACGGCGGACATGTCCGCCGTGAATTTCGAGGCCTGCATCACAACAAAAAAACAGTATATGATTAACACAGCAAAGGTCTAGAAAAAGGTAGAAGCGACAAAAAGCGGACGTTATAGGCTAGCGTGCATGATACCGAAACAGGACAATCAGTTTAAATATGGCACGGCCGTAACACTTTAATAAAAATTTTATAAATTTAGAACGAAGAGGAAAAAAGAGCTAGTGACTTTTTCTAAATTCATAAAATTTTTAGGTGTTATGACCGTGCCATATTTTAAACTGATTGTCCTGCTTTGCTATCATGCACGCTATAACCAGTGGCGTAGCCAGAAAAAAAATTTGAGGGGGCCAAATATTTAATGAATTGAAGAGAACGACAAAGTGTTTGATTTAAGACATTGCTACCTGATGTGCAATGGCGTATCCTGGTGGCTTAAGCAAGGGAAGCAATTAAGCTGCTGGGGAGTTAGAGCGTGCCGAAGGCACGCGTATTCTAGGGGGGTCCAAGGGCATGCTCTCCTGGAAAATTTTTGCAAAATTACTTTCAAATAATGGATTATAGCGCTTTCTGGAAACACTTTCACCTTTCAGGGTAATATTTGTATGAAATTTATTAGCAGATAAACAGCTATTAACTTATTAAAGGTAGCTGTTACACACGAACGGGCAAAAACTGCGGCTAAAATTAGAGAACACAAAAAACTCAGCTACACAATAACTACACAAAAACCCAACAGAGTAAGTGATTCTGAAATTGCTTCCACAAATTAGTTAAAAGAAGCGTAAATCGGGTAAACTTTGCGCGATTTACGATTTGCAAAATTTATTGGTGTCTTTCTGTGTGTCTAAAACAAGTCCTGGGGGTTGTTAATAATCAGATGTCTTAGAAAACAATATAAATTTATACAAATTATATTAGGAGCTAGTTGAGCACTCTCTTTTGATACAAGTTATATTATATTTTCAACAAAGGGTTCAACTTCGGAATCCAAACTTTGAAAATTTGGGGAGAGCCATGGCCCCTTTTGCCCCCCTGGCTACGCCTATGGCTATAACGTATGCATTTTGTCGCTTCTACCTTTTTTGCACAATAGATTTTCAAAAAAGTAGGGTTAGGGTTAATTCTTAATCAATTCCGAAAATCTTACTTTTAGAGTGACCAGAATCAATTGAAAAACAGTTACGTGCGCCTCGTGGAAACCAGTAATGGCTATAGCCTACAGCAGGGGTGGGGAACCTGCGGCCCGCGGGCCGAATGCGGCCCGCGTGACTGTTCCGTGTGGCCCGCGTCAAAATTTCTTTACCCAAAATATATTGAAACAACAGCTCAAAAAAGAGTAGTCTCTGCATTCTCAGTATGTTGGGGATGGCCTTCTATGACTAGTTAATCCATCATAGTCATCAGACATGCGGAAACATGCTTTGAAATATGTGTCTCTGTTTGGAAGCACCTACCGTTGCGAGCAGTTTTTTTCCAAATTGAATCTAACAAAAAGTCGGCTTCGCTCCAGACTGACTGATAAAAACGTGGAGATGCAGTTAAGAGTTGCAACATCTTCCGTGTTAGCAGACATCACACGACTCACCAAAAATAAAAACTTTCAGCCATCCCACTAGCTGTGAAAGTGATATAAATCATTGTCTACTTCGCTGCATTTTTTTATCTGTAAATAAAATTTCGAAATTTCTAGTGGCCCACCTGTGTTATTTCTCATTTTATGTGGCCCGCAATACTAAAAAGGTTCCCCACCCCTGGCCTACAGTTACAGAAATGTGCAAATGAGACAAAAAGTAAGTGGGAAAAAAATTTGCGGCCCGGTCACCGAGATTGACAGAGTAGAGTTTCCACTTGTGTTGTTGTTTATGTCGTCAGCAGTGATGATAATGTTGGAGTTATTGCTAGCATTTGTGTTCAAAACAGCAAAACAGCTTGATTCTTAAATAGCCATTTGCAGATGTTAGCCATCTAGCATGGCCAATAGTTTCCTGAGCATAGAAAAGATATTTCTTCATGTTGCATTTGCCTGTTGCTTTTTCTGGAACACTTCGAAATGTAGCACATGCAAGCACTAATCGACATGCCTGATCATCTCGAATCATGTTGTCTCTTGTAGTCTGATTAAGAGTGTAGTCAAGAATATGTGACAAATAATCCCTTGCCTTTGTTGTTGGAGTGACATCACATCTATAAAGCATAATATTAGCTAAAATGCTATTCAAATAATGAACCATTTAATAATAATAATTATAATATTGAGAAAATACTTCCCCTTCTTTGAACACTGCTAGAACAGCAAATCTTTCTTTACCGAGCACCTTTTTGCCGTCAATTGCAATTTGAAAAGGTGCATTTTTCAGCTTGTCCGCTCCTTTTTCAGTAGCTTCACGACACAACTTCTTCTTTTTTCAATAGAGTGTCATGTGGCTTTGTTTACTACCAACCCTTGACAGATTTTCAGCGGCATCATTTAAAATATCACTCGTTGATCGCAGACTGATATTGCGCTTGTCGCTTATCTTGCATGCACCAGAGCTAAAGATCGATTTTTGAGTGGCTTTTTCTTCATACTCCAATTCCATGCTGGACTTGCTTGTGTCACCACCTCCTAATCCATTTGATGATTCTTTTGACAGTGACAGCTAGTCATCATCAGATGAAAAAGATGCCTCTAGACTTTGCCCTGCAGTATGACGATTGCGAAGAATTTGGGTGTTTCCTGATGAAACCTGCATATCAACTTCCCCTATTCTCATCTTTCGAATGGTTTGCTGATCCAAGAGAAATTTTAGTTCTCTTGGATATATTCTGCTTTCCATCGGGCAAGAACAAATAACTTTAGATTTCCAAGGATCAGCACATGGAATTGCCGATTCTTCAATAGTGCTGTCGAAGGGAAACACACATTTACATGATGATATGTCGTACAGCATTTCACAATCCTGTTCAAATAGTTTAAGCTTGTCTAAATATGATTGGGCCATGGCCTTTTTTGTCTTGATCTTTAAATTTTTTCAACTTTTTGACAGCAGATAGAATCTTTTCTTGAATTCTTCGTGAAAAGAGTAAATTGTCCCCCAAACTAGCAAAATCCATGATTTCTTAATATCAAGTTCAAGCAACTTCTTGATTGGGAGATTGATATGAGGGTCCTTTACCTATTTGCAACTGATGTTGTTGCCAGAAATAGCCGTGAAATTCGTGAAATCGGGCCCGATTGCCATGGAAATAGGCCGTGGGGCTTGCTAAAACGACAAAATTTTTCAAAAATTTTTTGCCACTTTTTTAGTTAGACCATTTGGCATTAGAAAATTACTTACCAAAACAAATTTAAGAAAAAAAGACAAAAAGTGTTACACCCTACTAATTACTCCCAGACAGCAAATCAACCATTTTTTTTCATTGATTCAACGTCTGCAGACGTTGAATTGATATAAAAAACGGTTGATTTGCTGTCAATGTTTTTTTTGAAAGGATGCCTTTACTCTGTTTTTATATCATATTCTTCAACTTAGCCTACTAATATTTATCCTTACTCGTTAGATCGCTGATTTGTTGCTTAACTGAATTGTCACTGGCTGCCTCTTTGAAAAGTCTTGTTCATAGAATAACGGTTTGGAGGAATAAAAAACGTAGAGTACATGATTATTTATCATTGTGATGTCATATAGTAGCTTATTGTAGGGAGTTTCGAAAAACGTGTTATCACATAGCTAAATGGTTAGGGTATAGTCCAGTGGTTCCCAAACTTTTTCAGCTTGTGGCACCACTAGAAAAATTATAAAATGCTCGCGGCACACTTACAAAAGAAAATTTGCTTTAAAAAAAAAATATTTTCACCTGTTAATGCGATGGATGTGCTTGTTTATATGACTGAAACGAGGTTGCATTGTTGACAAACATACCCGCATTTCATCGTCAATTCCAAGCAGTCTCTCTCGTTTACAGCTTTTAATTTCAGTCAAAACAGAAAAGCCATGTTCACATAGCCACGAAGATGCAAATAGCAATATAATTTTGATTGCTTTTGCACCGATCATAGAATAGGATTTGGAAGCAGACAGCCAAAACTCATCCAAGTTTTTGTGGAAACAGCGTTTGAAAAAACGGGCCGTTTTGTAAATCAATAAGCTGTTCTTCTTCTGCAGAAAGATTGCTTGATTCATTGCTTCCAAATGGATTAACTACCCATCTAAAGTTGTTAATAGCAAATTCTGGGAAGTGATGTTGCAGTGCAAGCTGAAGTCCAGACAATGTGTTCATGATTTGCGGAATGATTTCTTGTTTATGAGTTGATTCATTAAGAGCGGGAAACGAATCAAAGACTTTCTTTGATCTTTTATTTTTCCCCTGCATTGAAAGACAACCATCAGTATTCAGTACAAACGCTCACGCAGTTACTCCATTTCAACTCAGAAAGCAAAACATTTTTATCTACCAATTTGAATATATGTCTTCTCCTTTGGTTGTACCCTTCAATCCTTTGCAAAACAAACATTCATTTACCAATGTTTCAGTATTAATGAAGAGAATAAAAGCCAGCAGATGAGATTTCCCAGTTCTGTCAGTAGATTTGTTAATTTGTAAAGACCATAATAGGCCTACAGACAGCTCGTTGTCTGTAGAAACAACGTGCAGCCGAACTATATCCTTTAAATCTGAGGATAGCTCTTCTATCCTTCGTGAAATTATGTTATTTGACAACGGAACTCTAACTTTTTCGGGTGAAGCACTACCAAACATTTCTTCAACAACAACGGCTAATGCTGGTCCAATTACTGTTTTTGCATCCGTGTGTGCTTTTTGATGTTTCGCCAACAAGTGAGCCACTTTGTAACTTGAAATCAATCCTTTTTCCGGCAGCTTGAGGTAGCTATTCATGATCTTTGCCTGCTTGTTTGTTTGGGACTTCAGGTTCGCAAAATATCCTTTTGGTTTATCCTTCCATGTTGGATGCTTTTTCTCCGAATGTCTGCTAAGCTTACTGGGAACAAGCGACTCATTAGATAAGGCTTCATTGCAGATAACGCAGAAAGGTTGTTGGTTATCTTTGGGTCCTGAAGCAATAAACCCGTACTGAACGTATTCTTTAGCAGCCCAATTATGACATGGCAATTACCCTACTCTATCGGCAATGCCATAATTGGTTTCATCGTCACATGTGCTTATTTATTATCTATTGAAGCAGTTAGAGCGCTTTTAAGTCGCATTTGCTTGTCTGCATGGCTTATTTTAAATATCTATACAGTTTTTTTCCAAAATTCCCAAAAGATTTGCGGCACACTTGAGAATCTGAGGCGGCACACTAGTGTGCCGCGGCACACAGTTTGGGAATCACTGGTATAGTCAGATGATCAAGCCCTTTAAAGAGTGAATTGTTAGTACTGTAATGTGTCGTTGCCCACTGTGACACAAAAGCAGGCCAGGGGGATCTCGCCCCCCCTGCCAAAATTCCGACATTCTCAAGCAACAGCTACAATTATAGAGATTCAATTTTTTCGGCCTCCCCTAAAAAAAGTTGGCCCCCCTTGCTCTGCGGTCTGGCTACGGCCCTGCACAAAAGCAAATGATCCCTTTCAAATTAATTTAACAGCTTGCATTAGGGCTGTAAAATTCCAATCACCAAACTCGCTAAAAGTAAGACAACCGGATTTCTCTATCTCAGACAGCAAATCAACCCTTTTTTAAATTGATTCAATGTCTGCAGGCGTTAAACCAATGTAGAAAACAGTTGATTTACTGGCTGAGATTGTAGTGAACCAAGCAGATGCAAAAACGCTTGATATAGTTCCTTGCACTGAAACTATTTTTATAGTATACCGTACTTCAAAAGCACAGCTAACAAATCCCTCCTATCAATTGACTTAGTGCAAACCTGGGGGTTACTTAGGCCTATTTCAGATTGTCTGTCAGGGGACACCCACCACCAAATTTGTCTGTCACATACATTTTTGTGAAGCTTAACACTCAAACATTAATTTTCAATTGGTTTCATCCGGTAACTATTTCAGATGACCTAGCTCAAGTTAGGGGGGTCACCTACTTTAGGTCGTCTGTCAGGGGACACCCACTACCAAATTTGTCTGTCACATACATTTTTGTGAAGCTTAACACTCACACATTAATTTTCAATTGGTTTTATCCGGTAACTATTTCAGCTGACCTAGCTCAGTTAGGGGGGTCACCTACTTTAGGTTGTCTGTCAGGGGACACCCACCACCAAATTTGCCTGTCACATATATTTTTGTGAAGCTTAACACTTACCGATTAATAATCTGTTGGTTTTTTCCGGTAACTTTTTCAGCTGACCTAGCGCAAATTTTGGAGGGTATAAAACTTGTCTGTCAGAGCCCCCCCACCACAAAAAATGTCTGTCACATACCAGACAATTATTTAGAAACAATTTACTTTACAGCCAACTAAGTTTCAAGCGGTAACTATTTCAGCTGATCTAGCGCATTTTTTGGGCCATGAAAAATGGGCCCTATAGGGCCTATACCCACCACCGGCGGCCCGGCAGACTTCCAGATTATGAGTACCCACATACCACAGGACATCGCTGTATGAATAGAAATTGGTAACTTTTTCAACTAGGGTGAACGTCGCGGGCTCCCGGTCTATATGCTTCTTTTAGTAATGTCCTTCACATCATTGAAATACTTATTTTATTACCTCGCCGTCATTGTCAACACAATCATGTCGAGCGTTGTTTTTCATTGCTAAAAAGAATTCTAGGCAGTGGCGAACTTCTTTAAAATCAGCCACATTGGAGACACTCGTGCGAGTGTCGTTAGATGGTCCCGCAGTAATTCGTTGTCATTTTCTTCAATTCATTAAATATTTGGCCCCCTCAAATTTTTTTTTCTGGTTACGCCACTAGTTATAGCGTGCATGATAGCAAAGCAGGACAATCAGTTTAAAATATGGCACGGTCGTAACACCTAAAAATTTTATGAATTTAGAAAAAGTCACTAGCTCTTTTTTCCTCTTCGTTCTAAATTTATAAAATTTTTATTAAGGTGTCTGTCACATACCAGACAACAATTTTTCAAGGCCACCCTTAATCATTAATATTTTTCTAAAATATTTCACACAAGGTATTTTTCACCAAATGGAAGGTTTTTAAAGGGTAGCTTGTAAGCATTTCAAAAGTTGATCCTTTTGAACCACCCTACTCCACAGTTTACTTGTTTTCAAATTTATGTCAGTTCGGTGAACACTTAACAAATGTTTGCTCAAACTTTGATCTAAACCTGTTGTTACTTACATTGAAATAGTCAAAAGGGGTAAAAAAAATTTTTTTTCAGAAAGGTTGTGCTACATTTTTTAGTTTATCAAGTATGACCACTAAAGTTGGTCACAATATAGAGACCATGCACATTGCACAAAATACCTGATTTTTTTTTACCGCAGCAGTAAAAAAAATTTCATTGGGTAAAAAAACACCTGTTTGTATAGCAGCTTCTTCTTAAAGTACGCATTGTGAAATCGCAAAGTTTCGTTTCTGTAGTAAAAACAGCAGCAAGACAAAAAATTGAGTCTAGTATACTTGTGCATGCCATCCTGAATTTTAACTGCAGCTCTAGTTTGAACGTGTGAGCAGGCGATTAAATTTCGCAGATCATGAATCCCAAAAATTCAATCAGCAGTTTGTGAAAAAACAACAGACAGGAAAATCAAACAAGTTCAGTTTGTATTGTTGTGTGATTATACTGCACCATCGATCAATGGATCACTCTGTGCTCTCAATCTGCGCTATTGATCGACTAACCCGCAACAGCAACACTAATCTTAACCTCGGACCCCAATTCTAACTACATCAATTGATTGTGCATAACACATACATACATTGGCACTGATCGGAAAGGCCCGTTTCGGCGAGTCCGATTCGACTAGTCCGATTCGGCGAGTTCCCTATTCGGCGAGAGCCTTTTTCGGCGAGTGCCCTATTCGGCGAGTTTTTGAAATTTTTAAAAGGAAATTATCGGGTACCGTAGCCTAATTACAATTGCCGTTTTTACATCGTTTTAACGTCGCTAAACGTTGAAATCGTGCAGAAAGGAATAAAAATAAAATGTTTGAACTATTAAATTAAAATTCGTCATGTCAGTTCAGTTGTTTTTATTTTTGACCATCACATCAAAAACAATACGTACGTCAACATAGCAAAGGTAGAAGCGACAAAACGCGAACGTTAAAACGTGCTTGAATTCGTCATGTCAGTTCAGTTATTTTTATTTTTGACCATCATATCAAAAACAATACACGTCAACATAGCAAAGGTAGAAGCGACAAAACGCGAACGTTAAAACGTGCTTGAATTCGTCATGTCAGTTCAGTTATTTTTATTTTTGACCGTCATATCAAAAACAATACACGTCAACATAGCAAAGGTAGAAGCGACAAAACGCAAACGTTAAAACGTGCTTGAATTCGTCATGTCAGTTCAGTTGTTTTTATTTCTGATCATGATATCAAAAACAATACGTCAACATAGCAAAGGTGTAGAAAAAGGTAGAAGCGACAAAACGCGAACGTTAAAACGTGCTTGTGACCGAAGTAAGTTATTGAGTTGAAAGAAATTTGGCAAGGTTGCATCACCTTCAGAAAAATTTAAGATATGAAGGAAAAATAAAACAAAGAAAAATAAAAAAAATAATGTTTATGTCTATAAGTTAGTACTTTTGAATAGTTAAAATCATAGGCGCCTAACTATTTTTTTGGCCGTGCGGGCGAAAGCGTGTTTCATCAGCAGCAACGTAAATTCAGCGAAATGTCACGCAGATGGATGACGTAATTATGTCGTCACACTAGGATTGCTTTTATTGCCACACTCGGAGTTATCGCTACGTTCGACCTGCCGTTAATTATTATAAACAAAGCTCGAGCAAAACACATGCTATGCGTCTGCGTTGGCTAGCGGTTGATGGACTGCGACTCTTTAAGCTAAGCACAACATAAAGTTTAGCAACAGATTTATTAGCATGAAACAAGAGACGAAAAGGTTTACTAAAAGGTATACTGTAAATGGAATGAAAATACTAACTTGATCATATACTTGAAAATATACTTGTTGAAAGCAAAATCATTCATGTTTACATCAATTCAACAGCACGTCACCTTTAATAAATTTAAAAGTTGCTAACATCCGTAAACAGCCCTTGGAAAATAGTTACAGAGAGACGTTTGATTAAGTTTTCGACTTGACATTGCTCCCTTTTCACTACAATATCGCAACTTATGGCTGACCAGCTTTCAAGTTTCAATTCGCTGTAATACGCCCGTTTTCGTGTTGCAGATGAAACAAAAGATGTGCATATTCCTCGCCTTTGATCGGGTTTCCATGGCAACGGACGTGTGTGCGCCATGCAGTTTGCGCGAGTCCGTTGTTGTGTTGATTATGCCGTGTGTGCGCAATGCGGTTAGTACCAGCCTTTGTTGCGTTGGTTAGTGGTAACCTCGGGCCGAGACTTCAAGTTCATTTTCACAGCAACCGATTCACTGCCGCGACAATTCTCTGCAGAGGTTTCGACTTTCGAAAGCGACAGCGAGGCTGTTTGCAAGCGCATTAAGTTAAACGCACGCTGCGTCAACGTAGCAAAGTATGTTGTTTTGGGGTGCATTCAACATCTGATGACATTGAATCGACGCAAAATGGTAGATTTTTGCTATGTCACAGGCAGCAAAATCAGTCATTTTTACATTGATTCAACGTCTGCAGACGTTAAATCAACGTAAAAATGACAGATTATTTTGTCTGGGGTGGGATTGTAGCATCGCTACTTGTTCTAGTGATTATTTACTGCGAAGCTGTTGCGGTTTGCATTTAAAAATGTTTTCCTGCTGCCGATCGCTAGTTCATCTATTGTTTTATGTATCAATGCCGCATAAAAAGTTGCTTCCACGCGGAAATATGCGTGGGGGCCTGGTCCCCACGGCTTAGGCGCCTATGGTTAAAATGATTAGTTTGGATCAACAAATGTGTGACCTACACTCCTACAGCTTAGATTGAAAGGAAATTATCGGGTAGGCTACCGTAGCCTAGTTATCCCGACCAGCAAAAATTTGTTCCAAGAACCCAGTTAGCCTAACAGTTCATTTTTACATTGTAGTAACAGAATGAAAAGGCTAGTCAAATGTGTGGCCTATCGTTTTAACGTCGCTAAGCGTTGAAATCGTGTAGAAAAGGGTGCTTTTGCTGACTAGGATACGTTGAAACTGAGAAACATTCACAGAAGCCCTACGATACGTTGCATTTTTAAGATAATGTATTCAGACGTTGAATCAATGTACAAATGAAATGTTAGGCTAAATGGGTTCTTGGAACAAAGCGTAAGGCTTCTGTGAATGTTTCTCAGTTTCAAAGTATCCTAGTCAGCAAAAGCTCCCTTTTCTACACGATTTCAACGTTTAGCGACGTTAACACGATAGGCCACACATTTGTTTAGCCTTTTTATTCTGTTACTACAATGTAAAAATGAACTGTGTTCTTGGAACAAATTTTTGCTGGTCGGGATAACTAGGCTACGGTACCCGATAACTTCCTTTCAATCCAAGCTGTAGGCCACACATTTGTTGGTCCAAACTAATCATTTTAACTATTGAAAAGTACTAACTTATAGACATAAACATGATCTATTTTATTTTTGTAACATTTTCTTTGTTTTATTTTCTCTTCATACCTTAAATTTTTCTGAAAGTGTTGCGACCGTGCCAAATTTCTTTCAACTCAATAACTTACTTCGGTCACAAGCACGTTTTAACGTTCGCGTTTTGTCGCTTCTACCTTTTTCTACACCTTTGCTATGTTGACGTGTATTGTTTTTGATATCATGATCAGAAATAAAAACAACTGAACTGACATGACGAATTCAAGCACGTTTTAACGTTCGCGTTTTGTCGCTTCTACCTTTGCTATGTTGACGTACCGTACGTATTGTTTTTCATATGATGGTCAGAAATAAAAACAACTGAACTGAGATGAAGAATTTTAATTTAATAGTTCAAACATTTTCTTTTTATTCCTTTCTGCACGATTTCAACGTTTAGCGACGTTAAAACGATGTAAAAACAGCAATTATAATTAGGCTACGATACCCGATAATTTCCTTTCAAAAATTTCAAAAACTCGCCAAATAGGGCGCTCGCCGAAAAGGGCTCTCGCCGAATAAGGAACTCGCCAAATCGGACTAGTCGAATCGGACTCGCCGAATAGTAGCAGACCCGGCACTGATGTATCCAGAAGTTTGTTTTTGTATCTTTTGTTGATATACTGCTTGGCAGTTGATGTATCATTAATACGAAGCCAAAACATTCCATAAAATGCACTGTTTTTTTTACTCTAAATCAACAAATTTTATTGGGGTAAAAAAAACACCTCAATAATAATCTACACAAACATTTGGAGGCCCCAGTCTTTGTTGTATCAATTAGCCTCAGAATATAACATTTAAACATTCATACTACCTGTCACTAAAACTGAGCATAAACCTTTAATTAACTCCTCCAAACCTTTTTTTGCACCCTTCACTGGCCATATTTACTCATATCTCTTCTTTGTCAAATCCAATCTGTTTTCACGGGAGCAAGTCTTTTAGGCGCTGACAATTAGGCGCTGGTCTAGTAGGCGCTCACACTGTGGCGTCTGGATATTTAGGTGCGGAGCACTGTGGCGCCCGGTCATTTAGGTGCTATTCCTAGTAAAGTCTGTAGATTGTAACAGCTTGGCAGCTTGCCAGAAATTTATATCATGGCTTCCGTGAGTGAAGCTGCTTAAACCGGCAATGCTTTTCACATAAAATGTTATATTGAACAGAAAAATATATTGTTGTTTTATTGATTTATTATTGTTTTATTTGTTGTTAGTCCAGGTTTGCGTTGGTGAAAGCTTCATCAATAAATTATTCAAGCTTCCGAACATTATTGGAAGTAATCCTACGGAAGTATCCCTACGTCGTAAATCATGGCAGATCCATAGTCTTTGCCTGTCCTTTTTTGGCTACGGTAATAATATAATATTTTGTGTGAAAATCATTGCCGGTTCAAGCAGCTTCACCCGTATATTTTTCTGTTTAATATAATATTTTGTGTGAAAAAGCATTGCCGGTTTAAGCAGCTTTACTCACGGAAGCCGTGACATATTTTTCTGTTTAATTTAACTTTTTGTGTGAAAAAGCATTGCCGGTTTAAGCAACTTCACTCACTGAAGCCATGACCAACAACGCACACGCATTAACAAAACACGGAATGGCCCGTTTCGGCGAGTCCGATTCGGCGAGTCCGATTCGACTAGTCCGATTCGGCGAGTTCCCTATTCGGCGAGAGCCCTTTTCGGCGAGTGCCCTATTCGGCGAGTTTTTGAAATTTTTAAAAGGAAATTATCGGGTATCGTAGCCTAATTGCAATTGCCGTTTTTACATCGTTTTAACGTCGCTAAACGTTGAAATCGTGCAGAAAGGAATAAAAAGAAAATGTTTGAACTATTAATTAAATTAAAATTCGTCATGTCAGTTCAGTTGTTTTTATTTCTGACCATCATATGAAAAACAATACACGTCAACATAGCAAAGGTAGAAGCGACAATTCACGTCAACATAGCAAAGGTGTAGAAAAAGGTAGAAACGACAAAACGCGAACGTTAAAACGTGCTTGTGACCGAAGTAAGTTATTGAGTTGAAAGAAAATTGTCAAGGTTGCATCACCTTCAAAAAAATTTAAGATATGAAGGAAAAATAAAACAAAGAAAAAGAAAAAAAATAATGTTTATGTCTATAAGTTAGTACTTTTGAATAGTTAAAATCATAGGCGCCTAACTATTTTTTTGGCCGTGCGGGCGAAAGCGTGTTTCATCAGCAGCAACGTAAATTCAGCAAAATGTCACGCGGATGGATGACGTAATTATGTCGTCACACTAGGATTGCTTTTATTGCCACACTCGGAGTTATCGCTACGTTCGACCTACCGTTAATTATTATAAACAAAGCTCGACCAAAACACATGCTATGCGTCTGCCGTCTGCGTTGGCTGGCGGTTGATGGACTGCGACTCTTACAGCTAAGCGCAACATAAAGTTTAGCAACAGATTTATTAGCATGAAACAAGAGACGAAAAGGTTTACTAAAAGGTATACTGTAAATGGAATGAAAATACTAACTTGATCATATGCTTGAAAATAATATATACCTGTTGAAAGCAAAATCATTCATGTTTACATCAATTCAACAGCACGTCACCTTTAATAAACTTAAAAGTTGCTGACATCCGTAAACAGCCCTTGAAAAATAGTTACAGAGAGATGTTTGATTAAGTTTTCGACTTGACATTGCTCCCTTTTCACTACAATATCGCAACTTATGGCTGACCAGCTTTCAAGTTTCAATTCGCTGTAATACGCCCGTTTTCGTGTTGCAGATGAAACAAAAGATGCGCATATTCCCCGACTTTGATCGGGTTTCCATGGCCACGGACGTGTGTGCGCCATGCAGTTTGCGCGAGTCCGTTGTTGTGTTGATTATGCCGCTTGTGCGACTGTGGGCAGTGCGGTTTGTACCAGCCCTTGTTACGTTGGTTAGTGGTTACCTCGGGCCGAGACTTCAAGTTCATTTTCACAGCAACCGATTCACAGCCGCGACAATTCTCTGCAGAGGTTTCAACTTTCGAAAGCGACAGGAGGCTGTTTGCAAGTGCATTAAGTTAAACGCACGCTGCATCAACGTAGCAAATTATGTTGTTTTTGGGTGCATTCAACATCTGATGACATTGAATCGACGCAAAATGGTAGATTTTTGCTATGTCACAGGCAGCAAAATCAGTCATTTTTACATTGATTCAACGTCTGCAGACGTTAAATCAACGTAAAAATGACAGATTTTTTTGTCTGGGGTGGGATTGTAGTATCGCTACTCGTTCTAGTGATTATTTACTGCGAAGCTGTTGCGGTTGGTATTTAAAAATGTTTTCCTGCTGCCGATCGCTAGTTCATCTAATGTTTTATGTATCAATGCCGCATAAAAAGTTGTTCCCACGCGGAAATATGCGTGGGGGCCTGGCCCCCACGGCTTAGGCGCCTATGGTTAAAATGATTAGTTTGGATCAACAAATGTGTGACCTACACTCCTACAGCTTAGATTGAAAGGAAATTATCGGGTAGGCTACCGTAGCCTAGTTATACCAACCAGCAAAAAATTGTTCCAAGAACCCAGTTAGCCTAACAGTTCATTTTTACATTGTAGTAACAGAATGAAAAGGCTAACCAAATGTGTGGCCTATCGTTTTAACGTCGCTAAACGTTGAAATCGTGTAGAAAAGGGTGCTTTTGCTGACTAGGATACGTTGAAACTGAGAAACATTCACAGAAGCCCTACGATACGTTGCGTAAGATAATGTATTCAGATGTTGAATCAATGTACAAATGAAATGTTATGCTAAATGGGTTCTTGGAACAAATCGTAGGGCTTCTGTGAATGTTTCTCAGTTTCAAAGTATCCTAGTCAGCAAAAGCTCCCTTTTCTACACGATTTCAACGTTTAGCGACGTTAACACGATAGGCCACACATTTGTTTAGCCTTTTTATTCTGTTACTACAATGTAAAAATGAACTGTTTTCTTGGAACAATTTTTTGCTGGTCGGGATAACTAGGCTACGGTACCCGATAATTTCCTTTCAATCTAAGCTGTAGGCCACACATTTGTTGGTCCAAACTAATCATTTTAACTATTGAAAAGTACTAACTTATAGACATAAACATGATCTATTTTATTTTTGTAACATTTTCTTTGTTTTATTTTTTCTTCATATCTTAAATTTTTCTGAAAGTGTTGCAACCGTGCCAAATTTCTTTCAACTCAATAACTTACTTCGGTCACAAGCACGTTTTAACGTTCGCGTTTTGTCGCTTCTACCTTTTTCTACACCTTTGCTATGTTGACGTATTGTTTTTGATATCATGATCAGAAAGAAAAACAACTGAACTGACATGACGAATTCAAGCACGTTTTAACGTTCGCGTTTTGTCGCTTCTACCTTTGCTATGTTGACGTGTATTGTTTTTCATATGATGGTCAGAAATAAAAACAACTGAACTGACATGACGAATTTTAATTTAATAGTTCAAACATTTTCTTTTTATTCCTTTCTTCACGATTTCAACGTTTAGCGACGTTAAAACGATGTAAAAACAGCAATTATAATTAGGCTACGATACCCGATAATTTCCTTTCAAAAATTTCAAAACCTCGCCGAATAGGGCACTCGCCGAAAAGGGCTCTCGCCGAATAGGGAACTCGCCGAATCGGACTAGTCGAATCGGACTCGCCGAATCGGACTCGCCGAATAGTAGCAGACCCAACAAAACAACATATTTTTCTGTTCAATATAATATTTTGTGTGAAAAGCATTGCCCTACGCCCCTACCTGCCAAGCTGATGCAATCTGCAGACTTTACTAGGAATAGCACCTAAATGACCGGGCGCCACAGTGCTCCGCACCTAAATATCCAGACGTCACAGTGTGCGCGCCTATTAGACCAGCGCCTAACTGTCAGCGCCTAATAGACGTGGACCCGTTTTCACTACTCCTTAAAGTATTCACCAGAGACTACTTAAACAGAAACTAAAAAAGTTGAGTGAATATCTACTCATTTTAGATGTAAAATAATATAGTGTTTTTTTTTTACCCAATACCCCCACTGTTTTATTTACCCCACTTGACTATAATTATTTATGCTCCATAAAAAGACTTTAAATGCAAATGTTTTAGGCCCAAATTTGAAGCTTGTCTCTGTCAACGTTTCATTTGTACTTCTCCTACAGAAAAATGAAGTTGATGGTGTAAGACTTTTAAGCCCCTAAATTTGTGTTACATTTTACAAAATTATATATACATATATATATATATATATATATATACTGTATACTGTATACGGTATACTGAGATCTTTCGTCCCAACGTTTCAGCCTACTTCTTCAAACAATGTTCTTTACAATATGTTTGTGCATAACCGAAAAATGACATGTGTTCATTTTTTTGTCTAATCAATGAATATTTTCTTTGTCCATAGAGCTAGATCTGTTGATATTATAGGGACCCATGATGAATATTCAGTGTTTTCAACCTTGTGCAAAATGTGTTTCTCCTGTCATATTTGCATTTCTTAAAAATTCACGTGTTGTGAACAAAAATCCACTCAATAACTCAACTGCAGCTTTTACCAGGATTCTGTTCAGTTCAATAGTGATTGATCGCTTTCAATTTTCTCCATTTTAGCAAAACGTTTCATTATGACGTCAAATTACTGATTTTACCAGCAATAACTTTCAAATAATAACGTCAGTTTCAAGGTGTTGTGAAGTAACAACTATTCAATATCTCCGCAGTTCACCTCTATGACGAAATCTCACCATTAGTTCACCCTTGTTGTAAACATATTGTTGCAATTTGCCAATTTTAAGTTACGTAATTACTTGCCTTTTCTTTTAATCTGAAAGTGCTTTATACCTCTGCACGAACAAGTTTTATATATATAAAATTCTTATTTCCAATATTCGAAATCTATTCATTCTAAAAACGCCAACTCAAAAATTGGTGTTCTAAATTTTGCAATTCGAACTCACAAATAAAATAATTCTTTGAGACTCATTTTTGTTACCTATGTGTCATCGAAGCATAGTAACGCCAGAACTCCAGCAGCGGTTCTGCTGTCATCAGGGGTTATTAAACTTATTAAAAAAAAACTCAGACCCCTGCAATATGAGTGCATATTCTTTGCAAGATTATAAACTCTTATCACATGATAATTGTAGCTTTTTTAGTCACAATTGCTTTCAGACAAGCCTACTATTAGTTCATTACCATAATAGACAGTTGAAATTAAAGGTCATGTCTTCATCCACCTCTGACGAATATAATCGAATGCTTTTATGTTGAATGCTGCAGTGGCTGTATTGTATATAAGGGTTGGTCTATTGGTTATTGAAAGCTGCAGTGGCCGAATTATATATAAGGGTTATTGTATTTTAGGGTTATGCTAACTTCGAATAAAACTTCTTTTTGGTCACAGTGTTTTGCCACTCTCAATCTTGCACGCTTGCCAGATGTTTCCTCTCTGAGATCTTTCGGCATTGCTTTGCCACTCTCAATCTTGCACTTTCCACCAAATGCCGATGTCTTGTAGGGCCAAAACATATCAGAGACAAAACATCAGGCACCCATACACTTCACCCTATATGTCTTGGGTGATTCCAATTTTTGATGTATATTCCTGTCATAGCATTTATGACCAGGGCGGAGACTTGTACACCAGCTCCAATTTCTCAATGTAGGCCATTTTCTAGGTTTTATTAATATTGGTTGGCTGGGTTATCTTTGATAAAAATTGTATATATATATATGTAAATTTTATCTTATAATTGCAGAAAACCCTTTCTATAAGTTAACAACATGCTTCGTAGTGATAAATATGAAACAAAGACTTTTTCTCCTGATTCTGGAGACAGATATGGAGTTGAAGGCTCGCTTAAAACTGGATTAAAACAAGTACGAAGTGAACTAAAGACTCCACACCCCTTAGCCGGATCTGAAAAGGACTATGATATTCGAATGAAACAAATCAATATGGCTTCACTTCGTAATAGCCAAGGAATCCATGCTCCATTAAAAATACAAATGGAATTGAATGCTGTGAATAAGGCCATGACTAGGTTGCCCTGCTTACCATCGTCAAATTTTGCAAAAGACATTTTGAATGGTGCCGATGATGTCATCAATCCACAAGACATATTTGGAAATGTAGAAGATACAGAAGTAATGGGGCAGCCACATTTGATGATGGAGCATAAACTTGGCTTGAAACCTTTGTAAACAAAAATCACAATATAAGTTAAAAAACTCATGTTACAAATGACATTGGCAATCACTTGTGGCAGTTATTGATCAACCGTCATGTTGAAGTCTGCATGTTTTCTTAAAACACCAAATGGATTTACAAAACTGTGTAGCTAACCCAGGCCTTTGAGCTCCTTTATTTTTTTGGCGACCAAGCGTGGTTTCTTAGCTTCATGCTAAAATACAAAATATGTTAAAAATTTGTGTTTAATTAATATCGTGTTTTTATGTTCACTTAGGTTAGAATGCAAACAAGGCCCTGATACATATTTGAAATTGTATTGAAATACACTGCTTCCCAAGTAGGTGAAGAGCTAGTCTTCGAGTTTTATAGATCCACGCTCAAACGTTTTGGGAAACTTTTATCAGAATTTTTTTTTGTTGGCATTTGCTAGACTTAGCCTTGTCTGTGAAAAAAGATTATAAATGCAAGTAAAAATGAAAAGTTGATACAGCGAGATACTTTCGAAGGCCATTTAATGATTTTTTTGGCAGCTATGGCCACCAGGAGCTTAAAGGCCTGTAGTCCTAGATTCAATACTTTGGACCAAGAATGTAGAATTCATAACGTTCACCATAAACATTCTTAACTGTTTTGTTACTACAAGGGCTTGGTTGGTGTATAGCACTACTATTGGCAGTGCAATGCTTATGGCTATTGAGTGTATGACAGTTAAATGCTAAGCGATGGTTTTTTATGATGAGCTTCATTGATAATTTTTTTCAAGATTATATAACTTTCAAACAAAATTCGTGAAATGCTTTGTCTGCTGCTTACTAAATCACAGTTAGACTTCTAAACTTGTCTCTTTGCTACTTGTCGGTTTGTCATCAGTCGAATCCAGGGCTCACCACGTGGAGGTTAACAACTTGAGCCCCAGTTAGTCTTCTAAAGAACACAGACTTTGTATCACTCCATTTTAACATGAAAATTATATTTAAAACTTTTGTGTCGGTATTCTGTTTATTGGTAATATTTGTTGTGTAACCTTGTTTCATCTTACAACAAATTGACTGCATTGAGTTTAATACAAGCTAGTCGGTTTGCTGCTCGATGGTGTTTTGAAACTCAAAGATAACACTTGTATACTGTAACGCAAGCGCCATGTGATTAATTTTCGGTTGAAAGCATGTATAGGCTATGAAGTTGTATCTTACAACATTTTGAATTTTTGTGAGCTGATGGTTTATTTGTTCAACATGCTTTAGGTGACAGGTGGATGGAGTAAATACTTATTCTTGAATACATATTGTTGACTGTTGTAACAATGAGTGATCAAGAAATAGCACCAGAAGAAGTGCAACCAAAGAAAAATACAACAAACGCAACTGATTCTTCTGAGTCTGTAAACAACCACAAGGCTCAACTATCAAAGACCTCTTTCAATGAAGGGCCTACTACAATCGACAGTGGTTTCAACGATGAAAGCATGACTACCGATAGCAACAGTATCAAGCACCACCTTACTGAATCTAACGGCAATGAAAACTTTACTCAAAGTATGGACATTGATTCAATTTCTACTGAAATATTGCAATCAGATGATTCTTTAGGTATGCCACAGGCAAAACGTCGCCCTCAAGAGTACCCCTTAAACAATGATCTGAAAAAACGTAATATGTCTCAAGATTGTTCAAAAATGTTTTTGACGATAATTGAACGAGTGTTGGCCATAACTTGGGATGACCAAAAGAACTCATCTCATGTGGTATTACCATCACATATGTTGAAAAATCTCAAGCAGAAAGACCTTGAAATTAGTGATTATAGCAATTTCATTGGTGAATGTTTCATGGAAATCATAACATTACTTGGCAACAGCTCTGTGTCAAATACTGATCAAAATCTATCCAACATCAAATTAAAACTGAAAATACCAAACGAAAGATCTAAAATTGATTCCAGTGTTCACTTTGGCTATTTTTTAGCTTGCTATGCTCGAGTGGAAGTGGAAGAACGTAGCAGCAGATTAAAGGACCATACCAAACTAGTTTTAGAAGAAATACGGAAACAATGTATTTCTTTCACAACTTTGCTGTTGCAAGGTGTCTTTTCTTTTGAAATCATGCAAGAAACAGTCGCTGCTGTAGGTGGTACTATCTTAAACAGAAAGTTACCATACGGGTTTCTAGAAGAGTTGATCAATTGTGCAGAAGCTGAAGGGGTTCTTCAAGAAATTATTGCTCCTCTTTTACAAACTTTGCGCCAAGCTGCAATGTCTGCATCATTGGAGAATGATGAATATGTTTTACCAATCACTGCCCTTGCAGAAATGTGCCAAATTGTCAGTAAATCAAATCCAAAAAGTCGACCAGTTTGTACTGCTATTGTAGAGTTGAAAGACTTTATGCCACAATTTCTCTCAAAAGCAAAGGGTCGGGAAATGCAATTTCTAACTTATCTTGGCCCTTTTCTTAATTTGTCAGTATTTGCTGAGGATGATGATAAAGTTGTGAAAAGATATCTTTCCAGTACAACATTAACACAAGAAAATGTCCAATTTGTGAAGTCTACATTGCAAGAAAGACTATCAAAAGCAAGGGAAGAAATGTTTGTTGTTTTTAAAACTCTACTCCTCAATGTTAAATCAAGAGATTCTGTGATACGATTCTTTGCTGCAGCATTGAATGCTAATGGTAAATGGGCTCACATGCAGCCTGACGAAACAATTCTTTCTAAACCCGGTTTCATGATAAATATTTTAGCGTGTCTTCAAAAGCTATGTGTGAAAGTAAAAATTGACAAAGTCGATCCATTGTACATTTTCTACGAGACTAGCAAAATTGATGTTGCTTCTGATACAAGAATCAAGGCTACAGAAGAGGAAATGAAAGAATGGTGTAAAAAGAACAAGGCTAAATGGCAGCAGGAAAACTCAAATTTTCCGACAGAATGTTTCTTTTTGACAATGCAATCCCATCACTTATCTGTACTCCCCATTGTTCGCTCTTTTAACAGGCGACAGCGAGGAATCAATGACTTACATGGTATTATTGAAGATCTCGAAGCATCTCAAAGTCAATGGAAAGGCACTCCAGCTGAAGGTAGGAACACAACAATGTTAAAGAAATGCAAACAACAACTGACAACTCTTATTCGCCAAAAAACTTGTTACATGATTGGAATTATGGACGAAGGCATGCTTTCTCAGTGTATCCAGTATTACACTAATGTTATACAGTACCTCTTTAAAATTGTGTCTCCAGAACAAGAAGTTCTTCAACTACCTCTCCCTTCAGATCCTCCTGAACGTTTTCTTATGCTTCCGGAGTTTTTTGTTGAGGATATAGCTGAGCATCTTTTATTTATCATCCAGTATGCTCCAACAGCTTTAGAAGGTCACAATGACATTGCATTATTTTTAATTGCTTTCATTTGTACCCCACGTTATTTCAAAAACCCGTATTTGGTTGCCAAGTTGGTTGAGGTTCTTTTTGTGTTAAATCCTGCTATCCAGCCAAGAACAAGAGCTTTGTATGACACAGTTGAAAGTCATCCGTATGCCATACAATTCCTAGGCCCAGCATTGATGAAGTTTTACACTGACATTGAGACAACTGGAAGCAGTAATGAATTTTATGACAAGTTCAGCATCCGGTACCACATTTCCATCATTTTCAAAAGTTTCTGGCGAAATCCTCAGTACCAAGATGTTGTGATTGAAGAAAGTCAATCAGGACAGGAGTTTGTCCGCTTTGTCAACATGCTGATCAACGATACGACGTTCCTTCTCGATGAAAGTTTGAACTCTTTGAAAAGCATTCATGACGTACAGGACTCCAAAAAGGACAGATCCGCTTGGGAAGCATTGCCAATGGAAACCAGGCAATCCCGTGAGGAACAGCTGCGCCAAGATGAACGCCAATGTAAGTCATATCTTACTCTCACTAATGAAACCCTTGCTATGCTTCACCACCTGACCAAACTAATTCAGAAGCCGTTTTTAAGGCCAGAACTTGCCGACAGAATAGCTGCTATGTTGAATTTTAATTTGCAACAGTTATGCGGCCCAAAGTGCAAGAACTTGAAGGTAGAACAGCCAGAAAAATACGGGTTTGAGCCGAAAAAACTTTTGGAGTATCTGAGCGATCTTTATTTGCATCTTGATTGCTCTGAGTTTGTTCATTATTTAGCAAGTGACGAAAGATCCTACAGCAAGGAACTTTTTCAGACCGCTATCAGAAGAATGGAAAAATCTGGAATCAAGGCTGCAATGGACATTGAACATTTCTCTGACTTGGCGGATAGAGTTGAGTCTTGCCGAATCAAGCTCAATAAAACCGAAGTCGACTACGGAGATATTCCAGACGAGTTCCGCGATCCTTTGATGCACACGTTGATGACAGATCCTGTACTTCTCCCCAGTGGTAACATCATGGATCGCAGTATCATTTTAAGACATCTTTTAAATTCGTCAACCGATCCTTTCAACAGGCAAGAGCTAAAAGAAGACATGCTGCAACCGGTCGAAGACTTAAAAAAGAAAATCGATGACTGGATTAAAGAGAAACAGCCGATGGCGTCAGAATGATGTCACACTGGTTTTGTGTTATTTTATTTGCGATTCACATCGGTGATACACAGAAGTATATTGCGTGAATCTTGCACAACATGGGAAGCAATTTAAAATTCTATCCTCTTCAGTTGTCACACTATAATTTATGCTTGTTTTCTTTAAAAAATATTCTTAAAAGTGTCCGAGATTGCTAAGTTAATTTATTTTTGCAACACTGGTAGCTTGCACGCAACGGTATATTAATGATGGAGTTAAATGTCAACTGACATCAAGTATAAATGTGGTAAACCTCTTGTGTCTGTGACGCATCCGATTGGGCAATATTTCATTGGCTGGCAACCGTAAGCGTGTTTGTGATCTGTAGGTCGTTGCAACAGATGTAGTGTTACACGCACGACCGCACGTGATATTGTTACCGTTCTTCTCGACACATTTCTGATAAAAACTAAATTTCAGTGAACGGCGCTTTGACGTCGGCTGCGTGGCCTAGCGGTTTGAGCGTTAGTGTTAAGAGGCAGAATTTCGATGACGTGAGTTCAATTCCCACCCTTGCCATTAAATTTTTTTCTTCTATTACCAAACAAAGTTCAAGCAAGAATCAACTCTCTGGCTTAATGTAAAAAAGGTCACTCCAGTCAACTGGTTCATAAGGAAAATAGTGCTATGTTTAAAGTGTCTACCGGTCAAAACAATCTGCTGCAGTGACCTGCACATTACAAATACGCCAAAAGTAATGTCAACTTTTGTTCGGGTATTTAAAATTCTAAACTAAACCATAAAAGTAAGATTAAATGAAAAACCATCTTGACTTGAAGTTTTATCTAGCGCCCCAGACAATCATCTGCTTTGCGCATCCATGTGCACTGTGCAGTGGGCACGGATTAGTTTAAAAGTGATTCAATTCAGGTTAGGAAAAGCTATAAATTTATATTTGTCTTGTAACTTAAGGCATGTCTCTACTGCATAAACCTTGTTTAAAGGTTTTCTCTTACATCAGTTGTAGCAAGTAGCCTTACAAATGTAGGCTATAAGTGGCTACGTCAGCTATCAGTGTTGGATGATTTTATGTTTGGAAATTTTACGCATTGAAGTAATTTAGATTTTTACATTATTTTGGTGAACGGCAATACAGTGAAACTAAATAGTTTATTTTACCCATTTTTCGTGTTCAAAGAAAGGAGTAACTTACCGATGTGTCATTTTTGGTGCTGAAGCAATCTAAACTACGCTTCCTACAGCTCATTTTTTACAGCTGAAAAAATGTATTGAACTGTATAAGTGTATAATTATGGAAACATAATTGCAAAGAGATAGTACAATTCTTGCATGTTTGTCATTTATCCTAGATACCTGCAAATAGTTACATGTTTCTGCTTTTTTGTTTGCTTTTACTGTATAAGCTGAAACTCCCATGAGAAAAGTTTGGAGCCTTTCTTCCCTCATTCACTTATATAATTGTTATTTACGGTCGCGCCTATCCTCCCAACCGTTAAATTGGGCTGGTGTGAAATTCATCAATTTCAACTTTGTTCAAGTGGCTAATTTTAAGATCATGAAGTGTAGATTTTCCAAACATCTCACTTTAGTATCGGTACTTAAAAGGTTTTGTGGCACCTTACATCCATTAGGCCTCCTCTTGTCTGGTTGAAACCTTTTTTAGTTGTTATTTTGTTCAGTTTGTTTTTATTTCTGACCATCACAACGAAAAACAATATATGCCAAACATAGCAGAGGTCTAGAAAAAAAATTGAAGCGACAAAACGCGGACGTTATGACGTGCATCATGCCAAAGCGGACCATCAGTTTAAAATATGGCACGGTCGCAACATTGCTTGTTGTATCTTGTTTGTTATTGTTGCTCGCGAACAAGCTCCGAGATGCATTTGAAAAAAGTGTAGCTTGTGTAACTGTTGTTTCAAAGTTAACTTGTTTCGCAGAGGTGGGCTATAGGGCGCTAATTTTTTGGTAGCGAGAGGGGCGCTACTATTTTGTTAGAGTAACGGCTGCAGTGGTTACACTACTATTTTCCAATATAGCGGAATGGCGCCACATTTGCTTCAGTTGTACTTCCGCTACTTTCCGGTTTAAAGTGAAAATGAAATGAATCATTTTTACAGATTTTTTATGGAAACATTGGCGTAAAAGTATAAATTTCACCGTGAACGTGTTTTCCATAACGACGTTAGAATGGTAGTGCATCCCTGTGGTAGTGTAAGCGAATGTGGCGTTGAAATGTGACATAATCTTTGTTTTCCAAGGTCATTTGACTTCACAAAGTACAGTACTGTACTTGAATAGAAGTTTCCAGTGTCAGCTTGGCAAAAGTAGACGAAGCGCGCGCTATTTTCGATCCGAGTAGCGGGAGTGTCGTTCTTTCGGCATATTTGAGCGGTAGCGATAAAGCCCTACCAGTATTTTCAAATTAGCAGTTGCCCACCTCTGTTCTGCAGTGGCCATGCTTTAAGAATCACCGTTTGAAATTTGTCAACAAATTGCTTTATGACGTATTTATGAATTGCCTACTTGAGACTTTTTGACGTATCATATCAACCTCACAAAACTGCAAACTATGAAGAGAAGTGTTCTGAAAAGAATTTAACTGTGGACTATGTTGTGTTCAGCTTACTATACACTTATACAGGACCAGGATTTTGTAAATTAAAAAAGAGCAATGGACGATCGATCGTTGCGGAAAATCACGATAGCCGACGTCTTATTCAGGCATGACCGATGATGTACCGTATGTAAAGACATTGCATACAATATGTGAAGCCAGTTTTGCACTTCTCCCCAAAGGCGTCGTATGATATCAGAACAACTCCATAAAGCAGCGGTGGTGCGAGTTAATTGGGACTGGTAATAACTAGGGCAACCAATTTTTTGACCTAAAAACTTGAAATTTTGACTTTATAATTTACAAATTTTGACCAATAACTTTCTTCGTTTGCAACCCAAACGTGAAATTTAGAAATCAAACCGTTAGGTAAGGATAGCTTCTTTTCTATTGAAATATGAAAAAAATGTGGAAGACTCAACACCACAGGTAATGAAGTCACTCAAAAAACTGCAAAAGATAAATATGGAGTGTCTAAATATCCCGAAATTACTGAGGGGGTTCTGCGCTATTATACTTCAACATCAAGTAATGTTTCACATTATCGTCTTTGAAGTTTCTGTCTCTCGCCAAAATTTTTCCTAAAATAGTGAAGCTTCTCTCTACTGATACAGAAGTTGCTTGGGAGTTCCTCAGCCTTCTATAAAAATGTGGTAAAATATCATCTCGTCCCATTTTCACAATGCACTTGATGCTATTCCTTAAGATTCTTGCTTGAATATATTTTCCAATTTGGCAGCCATCAACACCAAAGTTAAGAGACCTCATTTTCTGGTAAGCTTCTTGAATGGTGTAACGGCTGTTTTCCATCTTCTGAATTATATCAAACAGTGCACTGTACTGTACTGCTCCTCTATTTCTACAAGGTGAGTAGCTAAATTGGGAGCTTTTACAGCATCTTGAGCACGCCGCAGCAAGACACCACCAATCCACCATCATGGAAGCCTTCCACAATATTTCTTACTTTTGGTAGACTTCTTGAATAATAGAAAGCAGCTTTCAACCAAAGGCCCATCTAGTTACATTTGGCTTTGGAGTGTGGAGATTGGCCAATGGAAGTTAAACTAGCTCTTCTTGACCTGTTATTAATGGTCACTGCTTTAACCCTGGCAACCAACTCATCAACAGCAGGGTAGCTGGCTAATATTCAATCGTCAGTAGTGGCCCCAACAAGATTATTATCTCAGAAATTGCAACAGATGGATTATTACGTCAGAATAGCAACAGAAATTGCAACAAAAAATCAGTATCTGTGTAGATTTAATAAAATATCAATAGAGAGAAGAAAAACTACGTTAAAAGAAAATTTTGACCTAACCATGAATTTTGACTTTTTTTTTACTTAATAACTATGAAACCTCTCTTCGTGTCAGCCTGAAATTTAGTTTGTGGACGTTTTATAAACTTTGAACAAGGCAGAAAAATTTTGACTTTATTGACTTTTGGTTGCCCTAGTAATAACTCGTTAGATTTTTGGAAAGTTGGCACCTGGCAAACGAAGATAAACTTATGTGAAACAACTTAACGATAAGGCAGAAACAATCATTCATACAACATAGGTCTATCATAGGAATACTTGGTTTTATTATTCATCCGAAGCCGTCGATGTCTGGTTCAGGCAAGGCAATTGAAGGATAATTCGAAGTTTCCTGCAAACCGGAATATAAGGGCCCCTACAATTTTCTGGCAGTTAAAAAAGCAAGTCTGCAATGGTGGAGTGGGGCTACAACACGGGCCCAGTTGCATGTATCTGTAGCACCGAGCCCCAAACAGGGACCACCTTCTTGTTTGCCCTCGGCTTACCACCCGGTGCAGTATGTGGGACTTGTCAGTGTATAACTCCGTTGCGGAAGAATGTGTCAATCTGTGGTGTATCAACGAACTTTAGAAGACTCGATAGAAGAAGTTAAAAACGACATGGTATTTAAACGTCGATTTATTTTAACGAATGATGATATGCATATGTTTCTATCAATGCGAACAACACGGATGGATGAGTTAAAATAAAAATTGCCCAATGGCAATAGGTTAGTTATCACAAGGGTGCCCAAACTTTAACTCGCACGGCTGATACTACTGTAGTCTACAGATTATTTACGAAATGAAACTTAGGCTACCTTTGTAAAACAACAATATTTCTTTGACAAATAGTTTACTGAACAAAGCGTAGACCTACATTCAATATCTGTGTGAAGTAAAGCTTACGACTCGAAACGGATTCCGGTAGGCTAAAAAAAAATCTTTCTTCGTTTAGAGTTGAATAGGGCTACTCTTTTGGGAGGATTTGTCCTCTTTTTTTTTTTTTTTTTTATAAAAAATGAATTGCCCTCCGAGGACACTTGAATTGCTCAAATGTCCTCTTTTTTGCATTGCTATCATTGTCAACAAGGTTTTGCTCGGGTGGACTTACGCGACTGCAAGCATATCTTAGCAATAGTCAACTCGATTTTCGCAAAATGTGACTTTTAGAACTAAGCTCTTCAAATGTAAAACGCATGTTTTCTGTAGAGAAAATCAAATAAACAGCTACGGTAGCATAAATATTCATTGACGTAATCTGAAAAATATGTTATGTTTTTTATTTGTCACTTTTGCTACATAGGCTTATAACCATCTAAAAAGATGTAACAATAATTGTTTAAACATAAAAATCCATTGGCATTTTACTTGCTTACTAAACGTGTCCTCTTTTTGGGTGATGAAAATATGGTAGGCCTAGAGTTGAACAAAATAATCCTAAGCACTGCTCTGCGAGTAGGATCACTGACGAACACCTCTGCGGTGCACTCAGCTTTTCAAATTGTATCCACCAGATTAATTCCTAGCCATCATACCGTATGATTCATACGTAACACGTGGCTGCTTCTACTGCCACTGAATCTGAATGCACATATTTTTTGTGCCTAATGCTATCTACAGCTTTAAAATAATAGGCCTACGGTACGAACGACGTAAATAATTCCGTGCTCTTCATATTTAGTCGGAATGTAGGCTACTGTTTGCGCTAATGGGAATATCACTTGGCCTACACGAGCAGTAGCCTACATTTTGTGGGCTTGCGATTTGCGAACAAACCCTGACCGCGTGGTATTCGAAATAAAGCCCTGAGTATAAAAAAGACACTTCTGATCTAAAGTCGGAGAAGATATTAGCTTACAACAGTACGGTAGTGCAAGGTTTGGAATTTACGTCCACATCCTATGTTTTCCATTTGCGTGCCATGTTCACTGTTTAATCATCAGAACTGATAAGAAATCACGATTTGTGGTCTCATCAATTAAGCTGTTAAAGTGTTGTATGAAAAGCAACCATTGAAACCGATAAGATTGGAAAAACGACGAGAGATTACAGCAAAGCAATGATCCCAACATTTGCAAAAATTCAAAGATTGCAACACATAAGCTGAAATTATGTTTGCTGTTCACGTAACCTAATCATTGAATTGCTGATAACTGCTGTCAGACAGGGCCGGATTAAGACGAAACTGGGCCTGATGCTGCAGCGCAAAAACAGGCCTATTTTTTCTAGGCATTGGTACATATGCATTCGACACTCTGACTCCACCGTACACGCGTAATCAGACCGACCAAAGAGCCTTTATTGCTTTCGACGCAGTCAGCCAAATTTTAATGAACATGAACAATAATAACGACGTGTTATCGTAAAAACTCGAGAGTAACATCAGGCTATGTAACACCAACACAATTCAATACCAATATTGCCTGAAAAGCGGAGTTAATGAAGAAAAGGCTAATCCAGATCAACTTAACGTTGGCATATTGTCAATGCTGCGCTAGTGCTGCTTACTTATACTACTGTTTTTCGAGCCTTAGCAAGCGCGAAATCTTCGATCATGTCAGTGCAGTCAAGGCTGCTCAGCACCTCATGTTCAATGCTCATAAGCGCCAGCATGTTTAGCCTTTCCTCCCTCATCGAGGACCGCAGCTCTCCTTTGACTATTCCCAGTTTTGAGAAGCTCCGCTCGCCGGAGGCATTAGACACCATCAAGCACAGATAGATGCGCAAAGCAATCTCGACGTTTGGAAATGTTTGAGAAAGGTTCAACGACGACAAAAGCTTGTACATGGTAAGCTCTGCTGACTCGTTCACACTCACCGATTTCTGGGTGCGCATAAATGCAGCAAACTGTATGAGCTCAGCCACCAGCGTGTCTTCCAAGTCATCTGGATACGAGGAAACGAGATTTTGAGCTTTATTCTCGATCTGCTTTATGCTCAATGACGTTAGCTCCGAACCAACAAGTGTATTTTAACAAGAAGGAAAAAACTAAGACTTCTGAAACAAATAAATCTCAAAATGGAAATGAACCAAGTATCAGTAGGTGCAAATGTAAACTACGAAAAGGGCATATGCAGATAAGTTGAGTGTCACAGAGGGAAGTAAGAAACGAAAAGGGGAATTTGTCAGGCAATACAATAAAAATACTTGGAGCTTGGTTTTACAATAGTTCCGGGTAGTGAACAATCGTCACGGCCCTAATGTTTGGTGTGCTCCCAAATTCTGCCAAATGACGTTATGAAACCTTCTAAAGTTGTTCGTCACTTTCATTCAAAGCACAACAATCTTGAAGGCAAGCCACTTGAATATTTTGGACGAATATTCTCTGATATGAACGATTAAAAAAAGCAAATGAAAAGATAACGACTACCGAAAAATCCTTTCTTCATGAATCCTATCTAGTTTCTCTACGAATAGTTAAAACCAAAAAAAGCATACACGATTGGGGAAGAGTTAATAAAGCCGTGCATCTTATCTGCGGCTGAAGTAATGAAGGGCCCTGAAACAGCTCGAAAAGTGTTATAATTTTTCATCTTAAATAAGTAGTCTATGCCAAAATCTTGCTTTATCTTACGTGCCTAGGCGTAACACTGTGCCTAGGCGTGCGAAAGTCGGACTACAAATTTCATAATAAGAATTATTTGTGGGTTAATTAAGCAAAGGAAAACTGTTCAGCGTCCGGAAAATTCACGTCTGTTTTCGTCTGGGCCTATTTCAGGAATGGGCCTAATGCTGCAGCATCAATAGCATCCACCTTAATCCTGCACTGCTGTCAGATTAGGGGCCCTTGCGATCTGAGAAAAGTTTGTCCGGGTCTGTTGTAAGCCTTCAGGTGGAAGAGTTAACAGGACGGTACCCTGCGTATTTTCAGTTTTGCTTGCAGTAACGAATTTAAAGGCACACAGCAGCCTACTGGATAGGCTACCGACCACTAAACTTAAGCTTATATTTCCTAAAATGTCAATGCGAATCATCGTTGGAAAGACTTGATATTTATTTAGCACAGAAACACCATGCGACTGGTTTAATAGGCCCAACAAACAAAATATTTGCATTTATATAACATTAGATCCATAAATCACTCGATTCTCCACACTGTAAACCTGGAACTATGTACAAATGCCAACCTCCAGTCCAACCAATGGAAATTGAAACACCTTTTTTGAAACAAATACTGTACGAAATTAAGAAAACAATTTTTTACAAAAGAAGAAGTTGCAGAAAGAAGTTACATTGATTCAAAGTCTGCAGACGCTGAATCAATCAATGTAAAAAAAACGACTGATTTGCTGTCTGGGAAGTACCTTCACGTGAATTCAGCTTGCAGTCTTGGCATACATCACTACTTAGACCCTTCTTTCACTGACATCCAAAGGTAAAATCCTTCTGACAGTTTTTTGGATTGCAACCTGCCAAAAAAGCTTCGACACACTTGATACAAAACCGCATTCTTCCGCTCTCTTGCAAACACCTCCGCGCAGTGGGCCACGACCCAGAACCTTAACTCTTTACAGTTTTCCTCGCCCGACAAAGAGAAGCTCGGAGGCAACGCGAACAGTTCAAGGTGGAGAATGTCAGCTGCTTCCGAAGCGGTTAACCTCTGAAAAATAAATAAATGGCAGTTATTCGCCTGTGGCTCATCGTTCCTTTTGTGTGTGTTCTTATTTTGTCCAATACCTGTAGTTTACACCTCATGTGATCTGTTTCCCACCGCATAATTACTCGTAATCTTTCTTGTGTCATTTGTTCAATTCGTGCTTTTCAGTCCAGAGTGTCGTTACAGTTATAGTGCAAAGTCAAATTTATCTTACGATTTTTCATTTTATGTATATTGCAGATTTAATTCCTGATGAGGACACACGTACGTGTCGAAAACGTTTGAGTTTTGTTTTAATTATGTTATAATCTTTGTGTGTAAAAAAAGTATGTCAAACCCGCTAAGATTACTCTGTTTTATTTCTCTATGGTTCAACAAAGCAAACTCTCTACCAAAGCTTTAAATAAATAAATAGCGCTGACAAGTCTGTTCCAACGGAAACTGCAGTAGACGAGTGGTGGGAATGTCTGCAAGAGACTCGAAAGGACGTCGGTTCGACAAAGACAACACTCTAAAACAGGGGTCGGCAACCTTTCTTCAGTCGCGGGCCAAAACAAAACTGCGCAGATGTCAACGGGCCGTACAAGTTTTCCATTTGCACTTCCGTTTTCTTTACTTTTCATAATATTGTTAAAATTGGCGTTCTTATCAGAGTAGGCTCTCCATATTTAGCTACTATAGGCTTATATAGATTAATATAAAGAAAATTAGTAACAATTGGTAACGAAAAACACCAAGTACTTTATTTATTGACAGCACAACATTAATGTGATATTTGATGTTGTTTCCTGCTAGAAAGTTTCTGAAGGTCAGGTGATAGGTTGGATGAGGCAAGAATCATAACATCTTGCAAGTGGTCATCAGTAAGTTGTGTTCTCAACTTGCCGTTAAATATACGGTTAATTGACTATTACTAACGCAACTCATGTAGCCTGCAACTAGCATGCAGTAAATAGGCTAATATAACCGGACTTCAAGGTGAAACTGCCAAGTACCTTGATGCTACCTTCTGCAAGCTTAAGCTAAATTTTGCCCCAAACCTAGTTTACTATAACAAAGCGACCCGTGATCGATAGGTCGCGGGTACAAAGGCGCTTTGTGATAATTTCCTATGCTTGGTGGATTCTAACAAGCAGCAAATTCTTCAAAGACAAGAATCACTTGTTGAAAAAAACGGAAAAATGGAACTGGGAGTAAATTATAACTCTAAAAAATAAAGTAATTTAAAAGTCTGGACCGGCTGTCACTAAAAAGGCCAATTCCTGCTTCCTAAGCTACACATATTTCTAAATTATCAACCTTCAAACAAACTAATTCTTAAAACTTCAAATCTATCAAACTATCTGTCAGGCCTGCAACGTCGCTCTCTCTAAAATGCAGTTCGCAGAGAAAGAATATCAAGGAAATTCAAAATGGCGACAATGCCCTAACTAAGCATTGTTGCGGCATAAGTACACAGGCTACGTGATTACAAGTGAGCGTTACGGATAAATATGGAAAAGTAAAAATTGCGAAAGTTTTACATAACATTTAGTAATCTTAATTCGGTTATGTAAAACCAAATGGCAGCATAAAATAATGGGATGTTCGTTTTGGCCCGCCAACTACAATTTGCAAAAATGCTGCGGGCCGGATAATTTTGCTTGGCGGGCCGGATCCGGCCCGCGGGCCGTAGGTTGCCGACCCCTGCTCTAAAACATGCGGCTGTGTATGGCAAGACACTGGTTGGTTGGTTTTGAATCTTTATCCTCGGACTGACAAAGCCTTGATAGGTTATTCCTGGTAGTTTCGCATACTTGTAGACGGTAGAGGCTCTTGGCGCAGGGCCGGTTACCGAGATTGGCAGAGTGAAGTTTTCCGATTGTTGAAGTGTTGTTGCCGGGGAATTATTCCATTCACTAGGTGCCGCTGAATGGAGAGCAGTCCTTAGAATGCCATGCTCAAGCGGACCCCGAGAGTCGAACTAGCGCCGCCTGATCTTAAGCCGGGCGCGTAACCACTGAGCTAACGAGGCTAAAAATGACATGTCGACATATTAGGTTGATACACGTCACTTCGTTGCTTACTTTTGTGTTGCATCTGCATTCGCAGTATACTGTGTGTTGCCGCAATGAGCGCAAAGTAAAATCCCATTATTATTGTCAAGTATGTTCATCTCCAAAATCAAGTATATTCTACCTTTTTCAAATCATGTCTAAGAAGCATTTTCACCACTGCTCTCAAGACACTGGACGCTTCCACATCATCCAGAGTGGGAAGATCTTTTTCATGGTAAGTGCGTGAGTCTAAAACTCTTCCAGCACTATCTTCAGCTGAAACACATTGTCACAATTAATATGAGAAGCCTCACGACAAGCCACATTATGTCTTGACTGAGTGTACTATTTTATTTGTAAAATTCTTATACGACATGTTATTATCGGTTACTGTCCTATAGTGACCTTTGATTGCGAAATCCTTATATGTGACGTATTTCTAGAAGCTTCTGCGTACGTGAATGTCTGGAAGCTTCTCCAGCTTGCTTCTCACAATTTGCCAGGTGTAGGTTGTTATGACGTCACAAAGATGTGTAGTAAAACTTGACCAGAACAATGAGTTCTTATGTAACATTATCGCACCTTCTCGAAGTTACTAGACCAAACAAACCTGGTATAAATAGTGGCGTAATTTGCATAAATTATGGTAGTTAGAATTATAGAAGTAGAGAGCAATGATTGTTGATTGAAACTTGAATTTATTGAATACGAGTAGATGAGATTTGGTGCTATTATAAATTGTGATTGAGATTAGAGTTACGTATATGAGAAGCTGTGAGTGAAGTACGTTAGTCGATTATAAGAGTTACAGGTGTTGGACTCTATTGGTATTCACGGTTACTTTGATTGCTTGTTGGGAGTGTTGAGCTATTTGTTGAAGTCCTTCAAGAATTTTCATTTATCATCTCACTAGTAGAACTATTCGACCACTTAATTGACTGCTTTTCGTTGATATCCCATTAAATTACGTCATCAATCCTTTCCAAGTCTCTTTCCTGGTAAGAGATAGAAAGAATCGTGACATACACATAACCAGAAAAAAATAAGGGATTTGGTTCAAGTAGACTGATCGAAAATCTCAACTAGCGCCCAATCCGGACTTTGAAAACTACCGGACTTTAGCTACCGTGACATAGAATACAAAATATGCAATAATCTGCTGTGTGTCATATGACGAGGAGACTGCGAAAAGACCAAGCGGTCATCTAGTCAGCAGCCACCTCAAGCTAGGTGATGTAGGTCTAAATAACATGATACACAATAAATACACAAACAGTCATACAAAAAAATCAAGCATTTGCTGATATAGATACACGTGTTTTTATTAGGCAAAAAAAAACAAAAAAACTAAAAACCTAAGCAGGTTTACTACCGTGCTAGGCTACTGCATGAATTAATTGTGGAGTTTAAGAGATATCAATTGACAATTTTAGTCAGTAAAAAATCAAAAGTAACGTATACCAAAGAGGTGAGCATTGAGCAAATAGAATAATGTAATTATATATAGACAAAACAGTTATTATTTATACAGTGTCGTTTAAATCAAGAAGGTAGCGTTTAAATTTTCTTTTAAAAGAAGTTGGAGAAAGACCTTTGAGATCACCTGGAACCTCATGCCATATTTTAGGACTCTTGATTAACATCTGCTTTTTACCCAATTCAGTACGCACCCTTGATACAGAATAGTTACTACTGGATGATTGGCGAGTATTGTGTGAGTGGCATTCCGATAGTCTGCGGAAGATATCACATTCTGTTTCTGGTAATAAATTTAAATGGATTCTGTGCAAGTATTTTGCTATCTCTAGTTTGTAAATTTCTTGTATATTTAACAGCTGTAGTTTATGGAAAAGTTGCAATGTGTGAGCTGTATAGTTGCTGAATGTCATGATTCTAACAACTCTTTTATGTAGCTTAAATAAGTGATCCAGTGCACTGTCACAGGCTCCACCCCAGCTGGATATGCAGTATTGAAGTGTTAGTGTTAGTATCCACATAATTTCAGAGTGTTAGTATCCACATAATTTCTGAGTTGAAGAATGGCCCAGGAGCCTCTAGCAAGTTTTTTACAAACATTTTGAATGTGACATTTCCAGTTGAGGGAGTCATCAATTAATACACCAAGATATTTAATACACTTTTTTCTTTGCAATTCATTTTATTCCAATCCATACCCTTCTACAGCACTTCTAAGAATCATTGGTGATGATGAATCAACGTTTTGAAAGAACATTGTTTTTGGTCTACCTGCAACTTTTTTTTTACAAGCACCGTTCTCTTATCTTTTTCTTTCTGAGAACATGTCTAATTAACAACAGATCAACGTAACAACCGTAAATAAATTGAAAAAAGAAGGGGTGTAGTGAGGAATGCGTTCTTCCTGGCTATCAGCAGTCAGCACGATACTGACGAGCCCAACCTCATGGGCGAGACACGGTGTCTATCGCTATCACTTCTTGCTACAATCGGCAACCAAGAAACAAACCGTAAACATATTTACTTCTGAAAGGATTGTGACCAATCAAAATCTCGTACGCCACAACACCAGCGGACCAAGAGTCGGAATTTTGGTAATTGACGAAATTTCGAGAACCTGACTGGGCTCTGGATATCTGAGAAAACAAAAACAGTCGAAAGACTCTATGTAAATGTTATTATTGCGTAAAATGTAAATTCAATTGCCAAGTTAAGCCAAACAAATATTTAGAATTCTAGTAAGTGACACCGATTGTAGTTGAAAATGATTTGAAAAGGATTTTCAACTTTTGTCGGAAATGAAAAGGATTTTCAACTTTTGTCGCGTCAGTTACTTCTTTACCTCAGGGGCTTGTGCAGATAGCTTGCCAACACGAGTGTCAAGGGTTTCATGTTGAAATGGCACCTTCATGTCCCTCCACGATTCGGAGCAGTAGGAATTTCCAAATTCACCCAGAAGAATGTTGGGGTGCCCTTCTAAACAACCAGTTTAAAGCACGACGTAGAAACAAGATATCACTAGAGAATGGCCAAATCAGCCTGCGCGCTAAGGGAGCGTTCAAATATTACGTAACGCTGTTTTTCCGAATTTTTCACCCCCCTTCCCCCATGTGATGCCAACATAACGTTTTTGTCACCCCCCCCCCCTCCCCCACGTGACGCTTTTCCATTACAAAGCCCATTTTGCCAGTTTATATCAAAATTATGACGCGGAAACACGTGCTGATAAAATATCTTGGTTTGTATGCAGCTAAAGTATGATGTTTGAGACATGAAATTTTAGCTATATTCTTTTTTTGGATTAAAACGTTATGTACCTACTGAAAACGTTCAGTAGCCCACCGTTTAAAATGTTTCGATCTAAACCTTTCATTGTTTGGTTATGTATTGAAAAAAGCATCACTAAAGCGCAAAAGAAACCGCAAGGAAAGCTGAGCATCTTCGAATGGGGTCATCAATGCTACAAAAATGTTTCTATAGGTGGAGCAGTACTCTCGCTTGTGTGGTTCAAACTTGATGCATAATTGTCTTCTTCAGACTCGCACGTATGAATGTCTTCTACCTGTTGAGAGAACTCGGTTCAACTCAATAGAACCACCCTGTCCACAGCTAACACATTCTCTACTCTCTATATGTCTCTACTTAGTAATTAAAACGGATATAGTTCATAGGCTTTAAGTGATGATAAGTGATACTTTTATTTGCAATTTACTTAAAATAATACTTTCTAAACCGGTCAAAATTTACAGCCATAAAAAGGGCCAAATAAGGCCAGATTTTCTGGCCTTATTTGCATCAATTTTTTTAAGCCAACTGCAATTTAAAAAGGCCAGATTTTTGGAATTTGGCCTAAAAAAAGGCCATCTGGCAACCCTGATGTTGTTCACTCACATCAAAGCAAGCTTTGTGATGTAAGAATGCTGCCTTGCAATTTCGCAATGCGAGGTTTTAAGCACTTAGAACCTGTATGGAATTACAGTACCGTAGTTGATACTTGATAGAGATTTTGTTGGTGCTGAATTGGTGTTGTTGGATATGATTTCAGCTTAATTTAGTATCCAAACAACGATACCAGCCAGCACAAATAAACTACCGTAGCCTACTCGTAAGCGTTACGTAACGTTTTGCTTGAACCCCCTCCCCCCCGATGTGACGTTAACATAACGCTTTTCATAACCCCCCACTCCCCTCAATAGCGTTACGTAATATTTGAACGGTCCCTAAACTGAACTGAATCATGAAGTGAAATTGGATGATCGCACAGACTGATATATTGATTCGCTAACTAAATAACACCACGAAGATAATCTACATCTAAAAATGTCACACTCCTGCAAACAAGTAAAATATTTGCTACAGATATTCCAACATAACGCATACTTTTCCAGATTTCGATTCGATGAACAATTTCCATCTTAGTGTATACACAAACCAACTAACAAAGCTGCTAGATTAATCTTTGAAATGCTTACTCATATTACAATGACGTTAGAAAAATAACCACTTTAACACCATGCTAATTGCTTAACTTACCAATGTCCCATTCTAGAAAGATATTGTTGGAACTGATGTCACGATGGGCAATGCAGTGTGCTTGCAAATGAGCTACTGCTTCCAGCAGTTGTATAATGGCTATGCAGGCAGCATCCGCCGCAAAGGTATTCCGTTCCAGATACTGTTTCAAAGTCGTCTTGTGCCTAATTTGTAAAAGTCTTTTAGTAAAACGTTCATGTCACTTTGAAATAACGGATAATCGAAAGGTTACTACTTCACTAAGTTCACTGTAATGTAAGAATTAAAGCTCACCGGTGATGACTTCGTTCCAATATAACCTGTTTGTGCACCAATAGGGCCAATACAATTAGCGCGGCAAACGTAAAAATGTTTTTTTTATCTTTGCCAACATGAAGAAATTAACCATTTACGGAAAATGTGTCATGTTAGTGTTAAGGAATGCGGCCATCACCGGTCTGAGTCTCATGCACAGACACCTCTATTCTCTTCCATCGCTTCCCTGGTCCAAAGCTTGTGTGAGTAACCACGAAACATCAGGTTTCATAAAGAGATGGCTCAGTCATTTTAGAAATGACAACAGCAGCCAGTAAGCTGATTGGGTGTTGGCAACAGCAAGCCAAGCAACGTTATCGTGGAAATACTCTAAATCAAAGAACTATTCAAAGAATATAATAGTGCACAACATAAACTGACCATTTCGTGACCAAGAATAAAGCTTTGGTTGACATGGGATACACTTCTGAAAGCAGATTTTCTTCAAGCATAACATGCTGGTCTTGGTGGGTGCGCGTGAAATAGTCAATAAATACCTCTTCAATTTTGACAATGTTTGGATGAGGTGGCAGTTTTTTTCTTGGCCACTCTCTGCAGCAGAAAGAAGTCTGACAATCGGATTTTTATAATTGAGATTATTTTGATCAGCGCATCAATTTAAAATGAATAATTATTATCCTACTTCTACAAAAATGCAGTTTTGCGGGCTTTTTGTTAACAGTGGTTGTTCCATTATGGCATGGTTATGAATTTCCCACAGTAATTCCCCCAAAATATAAATCCAAAGTGCTAATACTGTGACATGTCGAACACTACCTACACTTTTAGTGCCAGTAAAACATACTTACAGATCTAATTCAAAGGCAGTCAAAAACAATAAACTATTCAATCAGTAAAATGAGCTACTCAAATATTAAGAAAAGTAGTTTAAACCAATCTCAAATCTGACCCGTCCATTCCAAGATGGTTCCCAAACTGCCCTCTTCCACAGCAAACCAACTCGTTTTCAGAATGCTTTACAACAGTTGCAATATTTCGCATTCCACCATGAGGCGTGATAGCCTTGATGCAGAAATCTGAAACAACTGTACTTTGACATTGATTGTTTCGCATGCCTAAGTGTTAGTGCTGTTCGGAGTAACTACTGATACTATATAACATGATCAATTGATCAGTGATCACAGAACTGACAGTGGTTCAGGTAAGACAGTCAGTTAGTCACTGCATTAAATACCTAAAACAGAAATAGTTTCTAGTCGTTGAACAAGCGCGAGGTTTCGTTTCCTTTTGCAAACAAGTTAAAGATTGTATCAGATGCATGCAAAGCAAAGTAACACAGTCAGATTTAGCATAATGATTTAAACACTTACAAAAACAAAATGATTTAGAAGTAAATGTACCGCTTTGGCAGACCGTTGTTGGATTTACACGCAGATTTTACAACGGATTTTACAACGTCTTAACCTATGTTTGTGTGCATTAGTGGTACAACAAAGCCAAATCTCTGCTAAAGCTCTCTGTTAAAGATTAATTAATGTTACAGGTTAAACAATGGCGCAATTCACAAATATAAGGATGCGAAACATAGCAAGAATCCAAGCTACCTAGCAACAAAAATTGAAAAGAATTACAGCTGTAATACAAGGACAACTGATTGCCTTGAACTTTCCAATGATCACTTCGTAGTTTTCCGTTACTGTATGATTGTAGAAATTCTAATCATTATATTATTGTCGTTTATCTGATATCGATATATATTTTGGCAACATGCTCTGCTTTTTATTGTACCAGTACAACTTTGCAGTAACAAATGCATGCGTACTTAAAACAATGTAAACTTTAAGATAATGATTAGAATTTCGGTGGATGCAAAAACATGAAGTTCGAGTTTAAGATCAAAATGGAAAGTTGAATTGAAGATTTTGCTTTCCATTTAAGTTATCTATTATTAAAAGATCATGTCATTTTCTTGAGTGATGTTATCATACCTCCATCTCGATTAGGTAATTTAGTTTCAGATGTTGACTCCGACAAATCAATGGAGAAATTCTTCAACCAGACGTAGCTGGCAAGACTTTCACATTCAGGAGTGTCTTCGCAAATTGCAATGTCGTCCTACGTCACAAAAACTTTCAGTGAAAACATAAAAAATATATACCGTACATAACTATTGGATACATTTACACCTTTTCATGCCTTTCGGATGTCCAGCACAAGTGTCAAAATCTAGTCTATCATTTGTATGATAACAAAAATTTCAAAAAAATTATACCAGATGTATGTCTTAGAATATACTGTTGTATCCTAAAATCAGGGATAAAGCTGAAATTAACATTACCCCACCCCCTTCTAACAAAAATGACTTAAAAAAAGTATATTTACTTCATCTGGCTTCAATCTTGCTGTGTATGCAATGGAATTTGGCTTAGAGTCAACAACGTTTTCCAAAATAAAATCATCCAATTTACTGCCACAGTTTTGTGGTAACGCATCATCTGGGGTAAAGCTTGGAAACAGCATCTGCAAAACAATTAAGAAATGAGATTAGTAATCACGCTAGCCAGAAACTTTATGATAAATCGTACTAAATACAACCACACAATTGTTTACACACATTTTACGTATCAAAAGTTTGACGAGGTGATTGGTGGTACAAAACTTGAAAATTTGCGAGTAAAACATTGCACATAGCTCGAATTTGCAGGTTTTCGTCTGAAGAGAGTCAGGTTCGAACTATGTGCAACCTTCCACTTGCAATACAGAAGTGTCTTTCAATCAGTTTCTTTATTATAACAAAATGAATATAATATAACTTTATATCAACATTCATTTTTAATGACCAGTGACCACTGTTATAATACAATGCCGTAGAACATTTAACATCACTGTAGACACTAACAAAGTGCTCAGCATTACATCAAAGTATATATGATTATTTATTATTGTACCGGTATGTTATATCTCTTTGTAATAAAACACGTTAAACCTGCTAAAGTTACTTTGTTTTGACAAAGCAAACTCTCTACCAAAGTTTAATAAAAATTAATGACAGAACTTCAACATCTGTGAACAAAATGATTCCTACAAAGCAATATGAGCTCTATAAAAAAGAGACTTTTGTGCCAGGTTTATGGTAAGTTGTTCATACACCTGGTCAGCCACGATCAATAGTTCCATGCCAAGTTGGCCGAGGCATATGTTGTGTACGCAAAAAATTTATATGTTGTGTACGCAAAAATTAAAAATTTTATGCGATATAATACTGTTTTAAACAATAAAATGCAGTACCGTAGCTCAGTGGTTGGACTACTAACACCAAAAATAACTTTAAACATAAAAATTAATATCAACACCACCTTAATATTGGAGCAAATATTGCTGAAGACTTCATACTGTGAATCTAATTTGGTGAAGGCTTTTTCTCTCTCTTCTTGGAATAAAAACAGACCACCAAATGCAATAAAATGAGCCCGTCTTGCTCGCCTCCAAAGAAAATCTTTACGAAAATAACTGTTCTCGCTGAGACCATTCTGAAGATTCAGTCTAATTCCGTTGCCTACAGAATTAAAAAATCGATATAAAACTTGTCTTGCCTAATTTCAGATACGTGCTGTATAAAAAAAAAGTACGGTACTTTAGAAAATTTTTCTACAGTTATCATAAATCATGGTGAGTGGTGACTTATATATATATATAAGCAGGCTTTGCCAAATATGATGAAATAGGCTGAAGAAATTTTAATTTGAACTCCAGGCTAAATGTACGGTATATACTTGCTACACTGTATCATATCACTTTCACTTTATAATAATAGCTATGTGAAACCAAATCACTATTTAAAGTGTGATCACTGATTGTCAAATCACTGCAAAATTTCTTCATTCCACAATAATATGGGGAAAATTTTATGACCAATGTTGCCAGATGATGTGTGGATTTCCAGAAAAAGTGCCAAAATGTCATCCAATATTTGCATGATAACAGGAACACAAAAACAGGCAAACATCACACAAAATACAAAGTAGCGATTACGAGGGTGTAGTTATTGCAAAATACTAGCGATTCTGCATTATGGAGGCAGTCAGTTTTCAGTCAAATTTGGAGATTGCATATTGGTATGGCTTGTGTACATACAGTATCACTAGGTCACTGCATCATCAACGCACAACACTGACAATGATACAACAAGGGTCTGCAACTACCATATCTTATCATTGAAACTATCACTGCATTCAAATCATAAACTTTTTTTTGCAAAATACTGAAAGCACTACAAACATAACAATGCCAATATTTTACCTTTCAAAGTACTTTTAAAATTTTGTAGTTGAGGTTTCCAGCTTTTATGAACAACCTGTTGCTGTGTTCCACTCTTCGAAGCAAAGTCCAAAACACTTTCTTTCTTAGCAGCTAGCAAAACAAAAAAACTTTTTGTACTATTTGAACTAAACTTAAATTCACTAATTGTAATTAATGTGAATATTTAATGAAAGTTTCACAAAAATTACAATACACATAAAAATAAAGTGCCATACAAAGTATATAGCCTATACCAACCTCTTTGAATGGTATTTTTCACAGACTGTGCAAGATTGTTGAATTCTTGCAATTGATTTTGGGCCCATTTGCCAACTTTTCCCACAGATTTTGAAAGGTTTGGAGTAATATAAGACATCATTTCGCTACCTGCCCTATATGCACTAGGTTTTTCACCAAGTGGTATAGGGCAGTTTAGTATATTGTTAACAAATATCTGATTAGAACTTCTACAACTAAAATAAAACTTTATTAAAACAATTATGTATATTGCAGATGAAGTCTATATCAAAAACAAAAAAGGCAATAACAAGCAAATTAGGCACAGTGATTTTGAAAAAGATCCTCAGTATCTCAAGCAACCAAAGTGAAAAAACTGTCTGATCACAGAAAGGCTATATGATATTTATTATATAACTGCTACTCAAACTATCAACTTATACTAGCGAGTGTAGCAGATCGGAAGTTGCTGATTGCAGTTTCTGCAAACGTTTTTAAATTTTACCCTGAAAAGATCGAGAGAAAGATAGCACAAAGCCGAAGTTGCTGATCGCAGTTTCCGCTAACCCTCACCCTAACGCTAACCTTCGCTGATCGCAGTTTCCGCAAACATTTTTCTGCACTTTCCGCTAACCCTAACCATAGACTAATCTATGCTTTAACCCTCGCTTATCGCAGTTTCTGCAAACATTTTTCTGTAGTTTCCGCTTACCCTTAGAGTAATCTATGCTCTAACCCTCGCTGATTACAGTTTCCGCTAACCTTTACCCTAACTCTAACCATAGAGTAATCTATGCTCTAACCATATTCCTAGTTCTAACCCTAACCCTCGTTGATCGCATTTTCCCCAAATACTTTGAAAGTACAAAAACATTGTTGACGTTTTGTATGTATACTTGCCCAGTCTAGATCTATAGAAAAACTTGACACATACCGGTACGGTACTTATTAAGAAGACTCTAGTCAAACTTGAAGCTTGCATATTGACAGCGCTTGTGTATTTACTGTGGGTTGTCATGTGACAGAGTGGACAAACAATCTCGTTGATGGCTCATAAGGGCAAGACAGCAAAGTGGTATGACGTTGCTATGACAAAATAATTGGAAAAATTTCATTGTTTAATACAGTTTGGTGTGAGTGATGATACAAACCAACTAGGTCAGTTTGTTGCATGCAGCCATGCATCATAGTTTTTAGTCTAAGTTCTCCTAATAGGCTACAGCTTTTGGTAAAAGTAACTTTTAGCCCAGGGGTTGGCAAACTTTTTCTAACCGCGGGCCAAAACCAAAATTTACAAAGTCTTGCCGGGCGTAGCCCACAAATTTTCCAATAACAAATCTGTTTTTTTATAATGCTGACATTACAACTTTCAAATTTACAGAACTCAGGCCTCGAAATTTGTACTTTTTTCCGGCGGTCAAGCATGTCCTACCGGACTGGCCCTTTCAGCGGACATTTAATATCTCAACCGGACATATTTTTTGCGTGAACTGTATCAGCGTGAATAAGGTCTCCACATTCGCCTAAGCACGTGCGGAACCCAGCTGAGACTTGCTTCTCTGTGACGTTTCTTTTTAACAAACGATCAATGTAACGCAATAATCCTCATTGTTAAAATTAGAATACATATCCTGCCGAAAAGTTCAGACAACTTTATTTCAAGGCAACATTGCAAGGCGTTGAAGTGATGTAAAAATGGCTACTTTTGCCATCAGCTCGTTTAACCACGCCACTTTAATGTGATCTTTAAAGCAGTTGCCTGTACTACTGTATGATTGTTTCAGCTCCGTATTTGTTCGCGTTAAACGAACAATTGTAACAATTCAAATTTAAAATATATTTTTGCTGCATTAGCTCTATTTTTGTCAAGAATTTTGCGGCGGTCATTTATGACCGACCAATGAGTCGGCTTCGGCAGACATTCGAGGTCATTCCGGAGGTCATGTCCGCCATGACCGCCGGATATTTCAAGGCCTGGAACTTAATCAGATTAAGTCCTGATTTTATTAGCAAAAGCACAAAATACAACATACATTTTTTGATAGTAGGCTACAACATTAATGCGAGATTTGCAGTTCTTTTGATTTGAAAGATTTTGAAGTTCAAGCGGTAAGTTAGATGAGGAAAGAAGCATGACATCCTGCAAGTGGTCATCAGCAGGGACAGGGTCGTCAGACAGCTTTTGAGAAAAAGAGCCAAACAATGTTGAAAAAAGGGCCAAACTGGGTGAAAAACAGCCAAATTGTTCAATAACGTTAATAACATTGTTAATAATGTTATTATGTCGGCTGCGTAGCCGAGTGGTGAGAACGTCTGTGCGACGTTCGAAAGGACGTGGGTTCGACACCACTCCAGAGCACGCGGCTGTGTCTCGGCAAAAGACACTTAATGGCTAGCCAAAATAAGGGGAGCAGCTGACTCGAAGACTATATGTCACTTCGCTGCTTCCTGTCGTCTGTTGTATCGCATCTGTGATCGCAGTGTACTGTATGTTATCGCAATGGGCGCAAATAAAAACACGATTATTATTATTATTAATAATACATAATAACGTTAATAATGTCAATAACGTAACGACTTACGACATTACAACATTCTACAAAAACATTAGAACAATTCCAAATCTTCATCTTCTACAGTGTTTCCACTCGAATCTTTGGCATTGGCTGAACATTGTCAGCTGTGAAATTTTGTAGCATGTTTGGTGATGCTTGAAAGTTGATATTGATAAAAAAAACTTTTGATAAAATAGACCAAGCACTGTCTAAAAAATCGTAATAACACTTTTCAGTCTCAATTTCCGAAACACATTTATTTAAATAGCTAGTTTGACTAATTAGTATGTGCCAACTTCTTTCAAAAAGAGCCAAATATTGAAAACAAAGGGCCAAGGGGCCAAGCAACTTCTTCTGTGCCAACTGCCTCTAAAAAGGGCCAATCTGACAACCCTGGACTTGTCAGTAAGTTTTGTTCTCAACTTGTTCTTGGTGAGTTGCATTGACGAAAATAAATTTTGTTTGTCATATCTTTACCCTGCATTGCGGGAAAACGGACTTGAGCGCTATGCATCGGTGTACGCCTTCCGACGTACACCTGACCTACGCTGCAGCCCAGGCCCGGATTTAGGGCCCCCCGACTTTTGAAGGGCCCCCCTATGTGGAAAAAAATGTGATTTTGTGTTATTTTATTCCTTTTGACCTTTAAAGTTTCTGCAAAATGCTGTGCAGTACTGGACTGATGCTACTGTAGACGTAGAGATGATTTTTACGCGCCGTAGGCGCAAAAAAATTTTTTGCACGGGGGCCCCCCGATCTAAAAGTGCCCCGGCCCCCCATCAGCTAAATCCGGCCCTGCTGCAGTCGACGGCAATGTCTGTTTCCGGTTGTCTATACTCTACTTATGACTTAAATCTGGTACTACCCATTACTCGAAATCGATCACTGGGTAGAGGCAATTATCGTAAAGTTTCTTGCCCAGAGAAACAACAGCAAGTGCGGGTGGCTGGAGTCGAACATGCAGGCTCTCGACTGCAAGCTCAACGAGCTAACCACTCGGCCACTGCTGCCGAGCGCCGACGCATGTAAATTGATTGATTGATTGTTATGGTTTGTTTTATGTCGCTTTACAACATCTAAGGTCTTTTAGCGACAGTCATTATTATAATAGCTATTTAGCACAGTTAGAGCACCACAGGGCATAGTGAAGGGTGCAATACGACACAACACAACATAATACGATACAGTAGTTTAGATACATCATTAGTGGAAAAGAAATTCTTGTAGGAGGTTAGGCCCACGAAAGTCAGGTACTTCTTTGGAATTGCACGCTTGGTGTTACAAACTGAAACAAAATAAGGAAAGCCCAGCCAGCAAATCAATCGCCTTCCACACCGATTCAGTGTCCAAAGACGCTGAATCAATGTAAGAGACGATCGATCTCTGGCTGGGAGCAGACACGACACGGGTGCACTACAGTATAACATGGACGATTACAGTGATTAAAATAATAATTTAAATAAGCTTATTGCAGGAGTTTATAAAAGCCAGCAGATGTGTAGTAGTTGGACGATTTTCAGCAAAATTTTTCACCGATATGTTTATTCCATACTTGCTCAGATTTTGTTCAAGACACTTCCTTTGAGTTGCATATTTACTGCAATGAAATAGAAAATGATTCACAGTCTCAGGGCTCATACATGTGTCGCATAGTCCAGAAGTGTGGCATCCGATCTTGAAGAGGTGTTGGTTTAAACGGCAGTGACCGGTGATGAGTCTAAAGACGGTTGGATGGTCAGGTACTTTGTTTGTTCCTGCACTTTTGGTGTCAGGATATATAGATTTGTAGAGTTGGCCTGTGGTACTGTTTATATAGTGATTATTCCATTTTTGCAGAGCTAGATCTTTGGTGAGGTTTTTGACTTCACTTAGGCTGAGTTTTGTGTTTGCGGAGATGGGGGTAATGGCTGATGTTGGTATTGCTGGTATGGCTCCTGAAGCAAGTTTTGCTAAGAAATCAGCAGTTTCGTTTCCAGGAATGCCTACATGACTAGGAACCCATAAAAACTTTACTTTTGTTGTTTTTGATATAATGCTGGAATGAAGCAGAAGTATGTCATTGATTAAGCTGTGTTTTGTCCAGGTTGGATTTGAAATCGTCCGTAGTGCACTTAAGCAGTCGATAATGATGACCGACTTACTTTGTTTGGTCTCTTTTATCCATATAAGTGCAGCCTTTATTGCAAACAGTTCGGCACTGAACACAGATGCGGATCTATTAATTCTGAAACAGCGTTTTATTCCATAGCGGTTTACAAAAAAGGAAGATCCGGTTTTCGTGTTGGTCTTGGATCCGTCTGTATATATGTTGAGAAATTCTGAGTAATTTTTTGTGAGGTGCTCAGCGACTATTCCAGAGATGGCATTTGGATGGTCAAGCTGGGAGGTTTCAGTCACAAGGGTGTAGTCAGTTATGGGTATATAGACTTCCCAGGGTGGGATAGATGGTTCTTGGATGAGGTTTACGGTAATATTCGTGTCTATTGTCTCGGTGAGGGAATGGAATGGTTGGTAGTTACTTGTGTTGGTCAAATTTCTTGGCAAACTTTCCTCGAGGATGTCATGTGCTGGGTGGTGTAAAAATGTCAGAATGTGGGCTTTGTAGTTTAGACAAAGTTGCTCGTATCTAAGTGACAAGGGTAATTCATTGCAGTAGTGTTGTAGGTTTGAAATGGGGGTACTTTTCATTGCTCTGGAGCATATTCTTAGAGCTTCATTTTGTAATGTCAGAATTGGTTGGAGTGTGGTTTTGTTTGTGGCAATGCTTCCATACCATATTCAATAACCGATCGTATTATGGCTCTGTAGATGCAAAGCAGTGCTGATTTTCCTGCTCTCCAGTTTGTGCCCTTCAGTACACGAAGGACATTTAGTCTTGATTTGGATTTTTCTGCAACATGTTTAGCATGGATGCTATACTTTCCATTTGACTGAAATGTGATTCCAAGGTATTTGTAGTCTTTTTTGATGGGGATTAACGAATTTTTTATTTCGAGTGTACACGGATCATATTTACGTTTGTTTGTAAAGAGCACAACCGCTGATTTGTTTGCGGAGATCTTGAAGCCCCATTTATCACACCAGTCTTTGGTTTTTGAAAAGTCAGATTTGATTATATTAGACAGAGTTGAGATGTCTTCTCCTGTTTTCCAAAAACAGAAGTCATCTGCAAAAAGTGCTGTAGAAGAGGTAATTAAGTTTGGTAAATCGTTGATCGCTACGTTGAATAGTAATGGACTAATAACGTTGCCTTGAGGAATTCCGTTTTCTAGTTTTCTTGTGGTAGATAAAGCTTTGACAACCTTGACTTGAAAAGTACGATTTGACAGGAAAGATTTGATCCAAGATAGCATGGCTCCTTTGATCCCTAGGTCATATAGTTTTAGGAGGACTGCGTCGTGATAGACCATATCATAAGCTTTCTCAAGGTCAAGAAATACAATTTGTACTGATTCACCGCAAGATAAGGATTTTTGGATGGTGTCGTGGAGTCTGATAATATGATCTGTCGTTCGACGTCTTTTTCTGAATCCAGACTGTTGAAGATGAAGTAAATTGTTTTGTTCTAGGTACCATCTGAGGCGATTAGTTACTATTTTCTCCATAGTTTTGCAAAGGGTGCTGGTTAAAGAAATTGGTCTGTAGGAGGAGGGTATACCCGTTGGTTTCTTTGGCTTATGAATTGGAATGATGATTGAATGTTTCCATTTGAGTGGCAGTGTACCTGTCGACCAGACGTAGTTAAAGAAGTCGAGTAGGATATTCAAACTGCAAGGGGGTAGATGACATAACATTTGATAATAAATGCCGTCCGCACCTGCAGCAGTGTTTTTATTACCTTTAAGGACTGTCTTCAACTCGTTCATTTGCAGGGGTGAATTGTAAGATTTATTGTAGAAATGGGTTGCCAGTTTTGATTGTAGATTGTTCGAAATTGAAAGACTGGAATTTTCACGGAATTTTTTTGAATAGTTGGTTGAGCTGCTAACTGAGAGAAATTGATCTGCAAGGATGTTGGCTTTGTTGGTATCACTTTCTGCTTTAGTGGCAAGAGTGGGAATTCTTTTGGTTTCCTTTATGCCTGAAAATTTTTTAATAATTTTCCACACTTTGTCAAGCTTTGTTTTACTATCGAGGGAACAGCAGAAATTGTTCCAGCTTTCTTTTTTTGCTTGGATGGTAGTTTTTCTGGCAATTGCCCGGAGGCGTTTAAAGGCTTGGATGTCTGTTGGGTGTCTGGTACGATGAAGACGTTGTAGTGCTATTTTTTTGTTCCTTACTGCTCGTTTACAATTGTCATTCCACCATGGAACGCCACTTAATTTGAATGGTTTGGTTTTAGGAATTGCTATAGACGCGCAGAGTTGGATAGTTTCGGAGAGGTTTTGGTTAAATGTATTTATATCATTTGAGACAACAGAAGAATTTAGCTTTTCTTGGCATAATTTGGAATACTTTGCCCAATCAGCTCTTTGGAATGCCCATGATGGTACAAAGTCTGCATTATGTGGGGAAGAAACATTGACTGTAGTAGCGACTATGCAGTGGTCACTACCCAAAAATTCATTGGTGACATCGGTGATGCATTTGTGACCAAGGGAAGTAGAAGCAATAGTGAGGTCTAGAGTGTTCCATCGGATTTCCGGCTTATTTAAAGACATGTGGGTGGGAACAGTGGTGTTGAGGATTACTGCGTCATGATTTTCAACTACTTCAAGTAGAGCATACCCTCTATTATTATTGTTGTTGCACCCCCACATGACATGGTGGGCATTGAAATCACCGCAAATTAATAATTTTTTATGGTTAGTGAAAATACAGTTTATTTGGTCACCTGCAAATGAGTTTGTGGGTGGGTTATATATACTGCATACAGTTAGGTGTTCGATTTTAATTGCAATAATTTCCAGCCGTGGGTCTGCATTCGGGATGGGTAGCTCTGTAAAGGAGATATTTCTTTTAATGCAGATTCCGACACCACCTCCTTTTCCCAAGTGAGCAGGTCTGTCTTTTCTGTAGAGATGATATACATTAATATTAGGGAAGTATTTAGGAGTTAGGTGTGTTTCTTGTAAGCAAATGATATCCGGTGGGGTTTGTGAGCTTGCTATTAGTTGATTCAATTCCGAGATTTTCCTATAAATTGACCGACAGTTCCACTGCCACACTGTGAAGAACATTAAATTATTAGTGATTTTAACATGTCCGAGTTTGTTAGAAATCCCATTCTAGAACCTGCTGCGTCGGCGATAATTTGAAAAATGTCAATTTCTTTATTTTGGCTTTGAGCGAACGTTGTCTTTGTAATCACTTCTGCTAAAAAAGCAAGAAATAAGATTGGGTTATTTATAAAGTGGCCGCTCTCGTCTCCTACGTTGGTTGGTTTCGAGGGTCCGGGTTTTTCCATTGTGACTGGAGTTATATTTATACTGTCATTACTTTGGTTAGAGGATAGATTTTTATTCAATTGGCTTGTTTGAGTTGTGCTTGCTACAAGAGGAGGGAAGTCCAGATCATAACTTGGCATTTCTGTATTTAGCCTACAGCTCTTTGCTGCTTGCAGGCTTCAGCATATGTTAGGTTCTTAGTGGTTTTCATTTTCTGAATGGCTTTTTCTTTCAAGTACTTGGGGCAGTTTTTAGAAATAGCGACGTGATTTCCACCACAATTTGAGCATTTTACTGCCATACTTGGGCATTCATCATGCCTGTGTTGTTCACCGCATCGGAGACATTTGGTTTTAGATCTGCAGAATTTTGCTATGTGTCCAAATCGATTGCAGTTGTAACATCTTAAGGGTTTTGGAATGTATTGCGAGACTCTAAATCGTTGATAACCTATTTTTATTGAGTCTGGTAGTGATTTGCTATTGAAGATTAATAATACAGTAGTAGATGCAATTAGTTCAGACGATTCAGAATTTCTTTTATTAAACCTTTTAACCGACCTTATGTTCGCATCCTTCAGCGCCGCAAGAATATCTCCATCCTCCATGCCGAGAGGAACATTGTATATTACTCCACTTGCTCCAGGTGGTCTTTTGGCGTAGGCGGTGATCGGAATGTTGATGGTGTTTCCATCCGTCAGTGTCTTTGTTTTGAGGATAACCTCTATCTGGCTTGGGTTTGCATTTAACTGAAGTCCTCCATCTTGTCTTGCTGAGCAGGATTTGTATTCGCCTATTAGATATTGCAGACATCGGTCGATCAGTATCGGCGAATACATTTTTAATGTTTTTTTTTGCTCTCCCGGCTGGTTCAATTTCAATATGACTGTAGTAGTATTGTTGCCATTTTCGTCTGGGTTGTTTTCCGTTTGGTACTCCTCTTCGGAATGCATTCGTTTCCTTTTTAGAGACGGCGTCTCCTTCTTGTTTTCTGGGTCGTCTGTCTCCAGTTTGGTTGAGTTGATGTAAAATTGAGACCTCAAATTTGTATTTCAAACTGCACCTTCCTTCTTGTTCTGCACCGCGCAAAACACTTGCTTCTCTGGGCAATTCGCAACCAAAAAATCGGCTATGCTTACTAGAGGAAATCTCACAACCTTCCTCTAGCTTGAAAACTCTAGTAAGTGCTGCCAAATAATGACACCCTTTTTTGGTATGATTAATCAAGTTGGGATATTGTTCCTTCTCAAGATGTTTTATAGAAGTCAATCAGTGATACACTCTTGGCGTGAAATTTAGATTTTAGCTCATTACTGCACTGTAGCTCAATTCCATTTGATGGCCTATTTTTCTTGCACTGTATCCACCTGTACATCAAAATGAAGTAAGACTCGGAATAACCTTGTTTAACCTAACCTATCAAGGCTTAGTTAGTCAGAAGATTAAAATTCCAAAGCCATCCAGTCTAAACCTCCTGGCAACACTTCCATGCCTGTTAAAAGCTTTCAACTGTTGCATTTGTGGCAACACTGCGACTTTGGTGACGTCAGTCAAAGTTGGCAAGAATAACTGAATAAGATCAGTTTTTCCATATTCTGATAATCAGTTTTCCTGGCTTTATTCCGTTATTAAGCTTTTTGCCTATATGTCTTAGTTATTGTTTTACTATGCACTGAGTGGTTATTTCAGCAATAATAGTGATTGTGTTATGTTATCCGCCCCGATACCGGTAGCTCAGTTGGTTAGCTTGTGACTGGAACGAAGAAGCTTCAAGATCAAGCGGCGCTGTTTCGACTCTCGGGGTGTGCGCTTGAGCAACGCACGTTAAGGACTGCTCTCCATTCAGCGGCATCTAATGGATGAAAATAATAATATAATGGATGAAAATAATAAATAATAATATAATAAATAATGAATAAATAATAATATATCAAAATAATAATAATATAAAAAAGGCAGTGGCTATTTGACCGGCTCCGGTCTTTGAATCTGAAACACTATTTGACCGGTCATGACGTCACTACATAAGCGCTTTTTCTCTTTCAAAGCAACAGACGAGAAGCGCCGATATAAGTTCTAACTTCAACACGTATTCTTCAACTCAGTCCGCGGCGCGTGCGATACGTTTCCGGCTGCCGATCTAGAGGGGATGAGTTCGATACTATCCGGAAGCATTCTTTTTTTTTTATCTAAATTTTGACCCGAAGCGCATTTTTGTGGTCAATTTTTAATTTGAGTAGCCTACAGCCCATTTTTTATGTCTTCAAATGTGAGTAATAATGTTAGAGTTTTTTAATTTGCTGGAATTTGAGAATTTCTCTTGGTAATTTTCCGATCGTCATAAGTGAACGTGTGTTGCCAAACGACCCTACATTTTTCTCTCAAGTTAGTTATATACAATACTTCTTTAAAAAATGGTTTTACCATTATCATTTCTTTTAAAAGAAGTATTGTATATAACTAACTTGAGAACTATACTTGAGAACTATTAACTAACTTGGACTGTAGGCTACTCAAATTAAAAATTGAGCACATAAATGCGCTTCGGGTCAAAATTTAGATAAAAAAAAAAGAAAAAAAGAATGCTTCCGGATAGTATCGAACTCATCCCCTCTAGATTGGCAGCCTGAGACGAACCCTACGCGCCACGGACTGAGTTGAAGAATACGTGTTGAATTTAGAAGTTATGTCAGCGCTTCTCGTCTTTTGCTTTGAAAGAGAAAAAGAAAAAAGTGCTTATGTAGTGACGTCATGACCGGTCAAATAGTGTTTCAGATTCAAAGACCGGAGCCGGTCAAATAGCCACTGCCTATAAAAAATCTAATGGATGAATCCTTGGCAACAAGACTTCAACAAGCAAAAACTTCACTTTGTCATTCTCGTTGACCAGGCCTGTGTCAGTGATTCAAAGCCTCTACAAGTATGCAAAACTACCAGGATTAAGCTCTTCAAGAAGCTTTCCCAGATCCATATCTTAAAATGCAAAAACAGGGTCGAATCAGGATCTTAAAAATCTTGAATCTGTACATATCTGCTCTACAGGGGATGCAACCTATTTCGTCCCTCGATTTTGTCCCCTGAAAAGATTGAGAGAAAAAATAGAAGTATAAAACTAAGCCGAAGTGGCTGATCTGAGTTTCCGCAAACATTTAAAAGTTTTCCCCTTGAATTAATCATTGAATTTTAATGGGCAACCGCAAAATAAGTTTGACTTTGTCTTTGTAATTTTGTTTAAAAATATTAGTTGGAAGTGAATAGATCATTCCAGTGTGGCAGCTCGTGATCGCTGATCATATGTAATAGAGGGGCTACAATCTTAAATCGATAACCCTAACCCGAAAGTGAGGTTCGGCTTGTCAACTATTATTTCAAGATACATAGCGTGGTCAGCTGTTTCGACAACTCCGATCAGTGACTTCAGCTTTGCTGTATTTTATTTCTCAATCTTTTCATAGGACGAAATCGGGGGATGAAGTCTTCAGGGGACGAAACAAGTTACACCCCTCTATAGGCCTGTAGGCAGGGTTGCAAGTCGATATTGAAAAAAGTAGGGGATAAATTGAGATCGATAGTCAAACAAAATAGCAGAGAAATATCCGATTTCGATACCCTCCCAAAAAAGTAGAGAAATATCCGATTTTGATAGCTACCCAAAAAAGTAGAGAAAGATCCGATTTCAATAGCCTCCCAAAAAAGTAGAGATTAAAGAATAGGCTAATCGATATTAAACGCAATTACACAAAATACAAATCATGTATCTGATTTTATATATATATACTGCCTACCAGTGTTCCCTGTCTGCTCAATCATGCATACCTTCAAACAAAATGCTTATTCTTTCCACTCCGCTTGATCGGTATAGTTCAATTATCGTTTTTCTTGCATGAGCGTCAAAATATGCTATGATATCTTTGTCCGTTGTATGTTATTAAGTAGAATTAAAGGCTTGAAAAAAGTCGCAAAACAATCGAGTAAAGAATATCAATTCAGTCAAAAAAAGTAAAGAAAGGACCATAAACGATATTGGTGGAAAAAAGAAAAGACTTGGATGTAATCGATATTAAAAAAGTAGAGAATAGTGCTATCGAATAGCGACTTGGAACCGATACTTGCAACCCTGCCTGTAGGTTATGTATGTGGTGGATTAAGTGGAAGTAGGCCTATATTATTGTTCATAACATTTTTATGTAATTCTCCAGTTTACAAGCATGTTTGCAGGTTTTCACTGGTACTGTATATATTAAATAACACAACTATGGCTTCTTTGAAAACTAAACGCAAACTTTCTTCTGTAATTTATTATAAGATCCTCAATGAAGCCCCAAAGTTTTTAATTGATCCTTCATATACTTGGATGTTGGGTCTTCTTTTGTGGGGTTTTGAGATTTTCCTAAATCTTTTTATAATAACACGTGTACAATGTGAGTAGTTTGCTTTACTTTTTTTAATATAATAGATAGGCTATATTTTTGTTATCTATAGGCTATATTAAGTTGGGCCACTACATACAATGCAAGGTGTTCTTGCAGTACAGTATCTCAGGTTTAGTGTACAGTATATGTATAATGCTATGTATATATTAAGTATGTATTTTGTGATGATTGCAATTCAGGCCTCTAAGCTTTATTTTTCCGGCGACCAATCATGGATTGCCAGAGCTTCTTCCCAGCGACCAAATTCTGGCACCCGCCAGCCAAAATAAAAATTCCATAGAAGGTTTGTGTTTTTAAATATCTGGCAATTAATATCTTGTTTTTGCATTCACTCATGCAAGGACAATGCAAGCAAAGCCTTGAAACATATTTGTAATTGTCATTTAGGTGTAGAGCTAGTCTTTAGGTTAATAAAGGGCAACGCTCAGACTTTTTTTGCAAAATTTTTATCACTATATCAGCAATATTTCTCATAATAATAGTAATAGTAATTTATGAGATGTTGTAAAGCAGAGTGCTTATTCATCTTTCAATCACGTACAGTAAACATCTAATAAAGATAATAACAATATTAAGATTAACAGAGGTATCAACAGTGATACACACGCAAAAGTAAACAGCTATATAATATCAATGTGACTAGGTAAAAAGACACACAAAAACAATACCAAAATTTTTTGTTATTGTACTAAAGCAATATTGGTATGCATCAATTAGGCAGTGACTACTGGAATGCCTAATGCTAACAGTGAGGTACTTTGCCTTGTTTGTGAAAAACAGTTGGGAATGTGAGTGAAGAAAAAACGCTTATGTACCAATGTGAGTGAGTGGATAAAACGTTTAAAATATGAACGAGAGGGAAGAAAAACAAATTTTCCAAATATCAATTCTCAGACAGCAAATCAGTTATTTTTTTACCTTGGAAACTATCACGCTGGTAGGCTGGGTTTTTTTTCGGTCACTTATCGGTCATTGACCAATTTTTTAGCAAAATGTTTGAAAAAAATATAGTCAATTCGGTCAAAATGTCCAAAAAAAAAGCAACATTTCTCAGCGAAACTTAATGTTGTAGCTAGTCAGGAAGTGCAAATTCTGGTTTGTATCAGCTACTTGAAAGGAAATATTTTCATCAGAAAAAATGACCGAAATAAATAAAAAATGACCGAATTTTTTTCAAGTCATTTCGGTCAAATGATCGAAAAGTCTCAGCAAAAAAAAACCCAGCTGGTAGGCCATGTTTGGTCGCCGGCTTCCAAAAGGCAACACTCACTGCGTTCCCAGACAACAAATCAATCGATATTTTGCATTGATTCAACCAATGTAATATGTTCATACAATGTAAAAAACGATTGATTTGTTGTCTGGAAATGCAGTGGAGAAATGTGCTTTTGGAAGGCAATGACCAAACATGCCTAATTGCCTACCGGCGAGGTAGTTATGGAGTACTTAGTACAGTTATAAAAACAAAAAAGCTTTCAAATATCAATGCCTGGAAAAATCAGCTTTTTGCATGCATGCCATAACTTTAGATCATAAAATAACATGGAGCAATTGTAAAATTCTAAAAGTTGTAAGTGATTAATCGTTTAATTGTAAGTGAGTTGTAAGTGATTAATTGGTTTATCGATCAAAAGCCCTGTGTAATAAATCGTAGTGGTGGCATCTCTTTTCCTACTACTGTACGGTATTTATAAAAAAAAATTATTGTAAGTGGTTGTTTGGTGTAGTTAAATTGGTTTCATGCTGATTGAAAATTGTGCAGTGTTTCTTTGTGACTCATATTGTTCACTCTCTTTCTGCTCTGGCATTATTTAAGTTTCTTGATGATAACATTTAAACTCTTCTTTCTAGGTTAAAAATTTGCGTGTGATAATGTTTGTTTGTTTGAACGTTGAATTTCATTTTGCATGTTTGGTTGGTTTATTAGACAGGTAGTCACTGCCTGACCTAGCCCCCTGAAGAAGTCAATTGTATCTGATTGACGAAACATCGGAATAAAGCAGATTGTAATCTTATACATCTTGTGCTAGTTCAGCTTAGTTTGCACCTGAAGAATGTATATCATGTTATTTATTCATTCATATGTTGTTGTTCTTCCCTCATATTGTAACACTAAATTTTAGGGTACTCGTTAGTTGTTGTTTGGTGTCTTCAGCAGAGATCAAGTGCTTTATTTGACAATACACAACGCAGACCATAATAAGAAATATCTGTTGCTAACATAAAATCGTCCCAAAAGTGCATGGTTTTTGTGATGAGGGTGCGATGTTTTTGAGGTTTGCACATTTTTTGTCAGTCATGAGAAGTAGACGGGCAGTTGAAATTGATCTGTGGTATTCAGTGACAGTTTGAAGATTGTTGTTTGTAAGCAGTGGGCACACCGGCAAGGTCAGTGTATGGCGTAGTAGGCGGGTCTGCTACTATTCGGTGAGTCCGATTCGGTGAGCCCGATTCGGTGAGAGCCCTATTTGGTGATTTTTTTAAATTTTTTTTTGAAAATTATCGGGTACCGTAGCCTAATTAACACCCCTGCAGGCCTCGAAATTCCGGCGGTCATGGCGGACATGACCTCCGGAATGACCTCGAATGTCTGCCGAAGCCGACTCATTGGTCGGTCATAAATGACCGCCGCAAAATTCTTGACAAAAATAGAGCTAATGCAGCAAAAATATATTTTAAATTTGAATTGTTACAATTGTTTGTTTAACGCGAACAAAAACGGAGCTGAAACAATAACACAGGTTAACAAAATTTGAAAAAAATTTTTAATCGAGAATGGGAGTAACTTTTCTTAGACCACAATTTGCTGCTGATTTCAAATCTGGCGCTAGTTTCGCTCTAGCACATCAGGTTTTAAAGTTATTGGTCTGAAAATTTTTGACCAGAAACGTCAATATTGCGTTCAAATACCGATTTTGTCGCTACAATTTTCAAATTTAGATTAGCTTCAGAGAGCAGAGTGTTTCAGATTTGTGCATTGCTTTCACAGATTCAACACTATTTAGTTGCATATGTATGCATACTAGACACTAGAGTGCAAAAAATGCCTCTTAAACCTTGTCTGAGGTACTAAATACTTGAGCTAGCACAATACTGAAGTGTCAGGTTTTTAAGCTCCCTGTAATATATTACAAAAACACAAGAAAAACGTTCAGCATGATACCAAAGATAGTGTTTAAAATGTTGCAATGACACTTAGACATTGCTGCATTAAAATCGCTGGGCATAGGTGTACATGTTGGATCATCGCGATGCAGCATCCAACAGTGATCACCCATCATCCTTTCGTTCCAGAACCCTTGATAGCGTGCTTTCATGCTTTGGATATCTTGGTGAAACCTTTCACCTTGTTCATCACTTACTGCACCAAGGTTCTCAGGGAAAAAGTCCAGGTGGGAATGAAGAAAATGAATCTTGAGGGACATGCGGCAGCCCATGTCATTGTAAGTTGAGAGCAACCTTTCAAGACCTTTTCTGAAGGAAGCAGCCTTGAAATTTCCCAAAAAGTTAAAGCATAACCATTTAAAGGATTGCCATGCTCGACATTCTGATAAAGTGAGTGATTTTTCAAAGTCAGTATCTTTTAAAACTTTTCGAATCTGTGGACCAACAAATATTCCTTCTTTAAGCTATGCATGACTTAGTTTTGGAAATTTCTTACTGAGGTACAGAAAACCGTTTGAATTTGATTTGCCCATTGCTTTCACAAAATTCTTCATCAAGCCGAGTTTGATATGTAACGGCGGCAAAAGAATTTTGTCAGGATTAACTAGCGGTACATTTTGGACACTTTCTCACCCAGGATTGTAGGAGCTTCTTGTTGGCCAATCCTTTTTCTGGTAGTGCTCAGTAGTAGCGCGACTATCCCACAGACACAAGAAACAACAGTACTTTGTAAATCCCCCTTGCATCCCCATTAAGATTCCAATCATTTTCAGGTCTCCACAAATACTCCACTCATAATCCCTGTAATTAATAGCATTGAGAAGAATTTCGATGTTTTCATAAGATTCCTTTAGGTGCACCGAGTGTGCTATGGGAATGGATGGCTTTTCATTTCCGTTATGTAAAAGAACAGCTTTCAGGCTTCTTTTCGAGAAATCAATGAAAACTCGCCACTCATGAGGATTGCGAACTTCTCCCAATTTGTGAAAAAGTTCTTCAATATCATGACAAAAGCACAGGGGCCATCAACTTTAAACAAAGCAGCGAGGTCTTTGTTTTGTTTTCCCTAATGGCTCACTGCAACACCTTCCTCAACCAGATTTCGCTCTTTTAATCTTGACGCAAGGATTTCTGACTTTTGCTTTGAAAGGCCAAGGTCTCTAATCAAATCATTGAGGTGCTCCTGGGAAAATAACTGTGGCCTGCCTTCTTCTTCTTCTTGATACTCAGAACTTGTTGATGAGAGTTCGCTTAATGAAGCGACGTCATCACCATCATTTTCAATGGAATCTAGGCCTCCCTGTGGAGGTAAAGGTGGCGACATGGTTTCATCATGAGGAACCGGCCGGCGAGCAGATTCCAAGTTTGGATAAGTTATTTTGTCCCTTTGCTTGATTATGACGTATCATTGTTTTATTGTTTATATCATTGTTTTATTATGACGTCACACTTAATTTGCGAATAAAAAAACTGCTTTACTTGCCTGTAAATGTGGCATGTCTTCAAAATTTAAAAATTGGAATATCTAGAAAACATGATGTGCTAGGAAAAAAGTAAAGACATTTTTGAAATCAGCGCACAAAATGCTTCTAGAATCAATCAATCACGAGCTCGATTAAAATTTGCTGTTGACCAGTGTAATAGTACAGGCAATTGCTTTAAAGATCACATTAGAGTGGCGTGGTTAACGAACTGATGGCAAAAGTAGCCATTTTTACGCCATTTCAACGCTTTGCAATGTTGCCTTGAACTAAAGTTGTCTGAACTTTTCGGCAGGATATGTATTCTAATTTTAACAATGAGGATTATTGCGTTACATTGATCGTTTGTTAAAAAGAAACGTCACAGAGAAGCAAGTCTCAGCTGGGTTCCGCACGTGCTTAGGCGAATGTGGCGACCTTATTCACGCTGATACTGATAGAAATAGAATTTCTGCACATATGGGAGAGTGTATGCTTAGACATAGGCGCCTAACCCGTGGGGGCGTGGGGGCCAGGCCCCCACGCATATTTATGCGTGAGAGCAACTTTTTATGCTGCATTGATACATAAAACAATAGATGAACTAGCGATATTGGCAGCAGAAAAACATTTTTAAATGCAAACCGCAACAGCTTCGCGCTAAATAATCACTAGAACGAATAGCGATGCTACAATCCCACACCAAAAAAAAAAATCTGTCATTTTTACATTGATTTAACGTCTGCAGACGTTGAATCAATGTAAAATGACTGATTTTACTGCCTGAGACATAGCAAAAATCTACCATTTTGCGTCCATTCAATGTAATCAGATGTTGAATGCACCCAAAAACAACATAATTTGCTACGCTGACGCAGCGTGCGTTTAGCTTTATACGCATGCAAACAGACTCGATGTCGCTTTCGAAAGTCGAAACCTCTGCAGAGAATTGTCGCGGCAGTGAATCGGTTGCTGTGAAAATGAACTTGAAGTCTCGGCCCGAGGTAACCACTAACCAACGTAACAAGGGCTGGTGCAAACCGCATTGCGCACACGCGGCATAATCAACACAACAACGGACTCGCGCAAACTGCATGGCGCACACACGACCGTTGCCATAGAAACCCGATCAAAGGCGGGGATTCCGGGGAATATGCGCATCTTTTGTTTTATCTGCAACACGAAAACGGGCGTATCACAGCGAATTGAAACTTGAAAGCTGGTCTGCGATAAGTTGCGATATTGTAGTGAAAAGGGAGCAATGTCAAGTCGAAAACTTAATCAAACGTCTCTCCGTAACTATTTTTCAAGGGCTGTTTACGGATGTCAGCAACTTTTCAATTTATTTAAGGTGACGTGCTGTTGAATTGATGTAAACATGACTGATTTTGCTTTCAACAGGTATATTTTCAAGCGTATGATCAAGTTAGTATTTTCATTCCATTTACAGACAATACCTTTTAGTAAACCTTTTCGTCTCTTGTTTCATGCTAATAAATCTAGTTCGTTGCTAAACTTTATGTTGTGCTTAGCTTAAAGAATCGCAGTCCATCAACCGCTAGCCAACGCAGACGCATAGCATGTGTTTTGGTCGAGTTTTGTTTATAATAATTAACGGTAGGTCGAACGTAGCGATAACTCCGAGTGTGGCAATAAAAGCAATTCTAGTGTGACGACATAATTACGTCATCCATCTGCATGACATTTCGCTGAATTTACGTTGCTGCTGGTGAAACACGCTTTCACCCCCACGGCCAAAAAAATAGTTAGGCGCCTACGGTATGTGCTTAGAGTATGCCACCACGCCAGAGTGTGAGCTTAGAGCTTAGAGTAGTTGCTTTAACACTAACACTATTGAGTCACTAATGCGCATTTGTCTGGACAGTCCTGACATGAAGATTTACGACCCCGCGCCGGCAGTAATCGCTTGGCACAACGATTCTATAACGCCAAAACTACGGAATAAGTGATCGTAGTTGCTTTTGTAATAAGGAAATTTGGATTGTTGTTTTCAATTGTGTTTATTGCGTCATTACACGACTGTCATTAACGCACTGATTTATTTGCAAGCAATCTGCTCCAGTATAGGCTACTTCAGGGTCGGTTATTTAAGCCATTAACCATTGCAGAGTAGGGTGGCCAAAAAAAATGGAAATTTTTTATTTTTGTTTGCACACCCTCTCATTTGAGGAGGATTCATGAAAAAATGACACTGTGAAAATTTGAAGTGAATCCGACAAGAGGAAGTGCTCTCCCACCGACCTCAAAGTTTGCTTTCTTTGGCATAATTCGTCAAAATTCCTTGAATATGTGACGTAATTCTTTTTTGACTTATTTACATTGCAGTTGCAGCATTTTTGTGTAAACCATTGTTTTACTCTGAATTTATGATATATACAATAAGTGTTTCCACATGCAGAAAAACAGAAATAATACACAAAATAGATCACATTAACAAGCGTTTGGTATGAAATAAAATGCACTAAACTTTAGCTAAAACCGCATAAAAGTACGTTCACCAGTCACGATCGCAACACTTTATGTGACAACACATTGCCCAGAAATTGCAAGAGAAATGTTCGTAAAGAGTCAAGCCATTGGTTGACTTTATTGCACTTGTTGGAAGCAGCTTTCTGTGGTGCTTGACCACTTGATAGAGGAGCTGGCGCTGTTGTTCATTTTTTGTATGGACTTCATTGAAGTCAGTAGCTAATTTGACTGCCCGCTCTGCACAATCATTGACGGCTTTGAGATGACGCCAAACTTTGCATGCTTCTTTATAATCATCACGATCACGCCATGTGTCAACAGAAGCAGTGACTCGAAAAGGTTAAGTGAACGCTATGTTACAAACTGTGCCAAAGAGAGACGTTAAAACTTGACAATTTTGTTTGGGGCAACACGACGAACATCTTCGGGAAATGGGTCTTTCTTAAGAGCATTAACGATTGCCTTCTTTTCATCATCTGTGTTATTATCACTGAATAAAGGCAGTGCAGCAAGATCCTCACTGATGTACCACAAGCGCAACCTCAACTTTTTTTTGCCACTTGAGAAATTGCATTGTCAACCTCTTTCTAATCCTCTGTGAGCTGTAACATTGCTAGGTCATTTGTAGGGGCAGATATTGATGAAGGTGCTGCAAACCAAAAAGTGGCATAGATGGTAGTAGTTAATATTACTTCATCTGCAACTGTACTGCATGCAAGTGGCAGTGTAATCTTATTGACCTTCATCTCGTAGTAGACGGCGAAGAACCACACCCCATACAGGCAGCTGACATGGCCCTCAAGAGAGTCAACAAATGGACACCCACTCTCTAGTGTTGACTCCCTTGAGGGGCTATGTCAGCTGCCTGTATGGGGTGTGGTTCTACGAGATGAAGATCAATAAGGTTACACTGCCACTTGCTTGCAGTACAGTTCTTGTGAGTGAAAGCTAATATCGCTACCACTGCAAAGACTCACGTTGTTACCAAACTAAAACGCATCCGTCAAGAGCATATAAGAGAATCAAAGCACAAAGGGAGGCGAAATTCAGCTTCCCAGCTGACCTCAGAAGCTGACTTCACCCAGAGCTTAAGTGCATTATTTGATATTGCTAACTATCAGCTAACTGGGAATGCCGCATAACAATACCAGAAGATTGCCAGTTTTTGATAGACCAAGGTGGTGCATGACAGATACTGATGACAACAGAGGACCCAATGCATCGGCAAGCTGCTGCAAAGTATAGAAAGCGCAAAGATGATGAACAGAGACGCAACGGAAATCGCATTGATCCAGTACCATCAAGTGCTGCTGCTTTCTCATCTGAAAATGATTAGCAGATGATGAAGATTCTTCCAGTGACCCACTGTTTGCACCGTAAATCCAAATAACACCAAAACAAAAGAAAACCCAGTAGGAGCAGCCATTACCAAAACGCTGCATTATCGATAATCCACTGTTTAATGCAGCACTGAACAGAACTATAACATCAAGTCGTCAAGCAATGATGATCGTCACTCCTGCTCTTGCTGCAGCTGGAATTGATATAAATGAATTGACAATGTCACATTCCTCTGTCATGAATGCTCGAAACACCTCATGTGAAAGCCTGGCAGCTGCAGTGCTGCAAAAATTTAAACCAACAGTTACAGTTCCACTTGTTGTTCATTTTCATGGTAAATATTTGACTAATGCCAATGGCACAAAGTGCGAATCTTTGGCCATTGTAGTTTCTGGTATGCATGTTGAGATACTGCTTGGCATTCCGAAGCTGCCTGTTGGAACGGGATCACTAATGGGCCAAAAAGTAGTGGAATTCATACACGAGTTGTAGCAGAGCACTTAGCTGCACTTTGTTTTGACACGACATCAAGCAATACGGGAATCCACACTGGAGCTATCACTGTCATGCAGCAGGCATTTAATCGAAGGCTGCTAGTTCTTGCATGCCATGATCTCAAAGTCGTCAATGATTGTGCAGAGCGGGCACCGGGCAGTCAAATTAGCTACTGACTTCAATGAAGTCCTTACGGAAAATGAACAACAGCGCCAGCTCCTCTATCAGGTGATCGAGCACCACAGAAAGCTGCTTCCAACAAGTGCAAGTAAACGCCAACATGCCAACAGCTCCATTAAATAAAATCAATGGCTTGACTCTTTACAAACATTTCTTTTGCTTTTTCTGGGCAATGTGTTGTCACCTGAAGCGTTGCGATTGTGACTGGTGAACGTACTTTTATACGGTTTTCGCTAAAGTTCAGTGCATGTAATTTCATTCCAAACGCTTGTTAATGTGATCTATTTTGTGCATTATTTATGTTTTTCTGCATGTGGAAACACTTGTTATATCATAAATTCAGAGTAAAACAATGGTTAACACAAAAATGCTGCAACTGCAATGTAGATAAGTCAAAAAAAAATTACGTCACATATTCAAGGAATTTTGATGAATTATGCCAAAGAAAGCAAATTTATAGGTCGGTGGGAGAGCACTTCCTCTTGTCGGATTCACTTCAAATTTTCACAGTGTCATTTTTTCATGAATCCTCCTCAAATGAGAGGGTGTGCAAACAAAAATAAAAAATTTCCATTTTTTTTGGCCACCCTATTGCAGAGTTATTCTGTTGTAGAAGATCTTCTTCTACAAACACGACTACACAATACTGTAGTGTGATTTTGTACAAAATCTACATGCAAAAAATATGTCCGGTTGAGATATTAAATGTCCGCTGAATGAGCCAGTCTGGTAGGACATGCTTGACCGCCGGAAAAAAGTACAAATTTCGAGGCCTGGAGTAACCCCAAACCCCCTAACCTCAAACCCAAAAACCAAACCCCCAAAAACCCAAACCCCCAAACCCCAAAAACCCCCAAACCCCCAAACCCCACAAACCCCAAAACCCCCAAACCTATCCCCTAACCAAACCCCAAAACCCCTAACCCCTATAACGGCAATGATAATTAGGCTACGGCGCGCAATAATTTAAAAAAAAACTCACCGAATAGGGCTCTCACCGAAAAAGGCTCTCACCGAATAGGGAACTCACCGAATCGGACTCGCCGAATCGGGCCATTCCGGTAGTAGGCACTTCACCAAGTTGCAGCACTGTACTCAGCTTTAGTATATATACATCTTCTAAGGTAATTTTTCTCAGTACTAAGGGGCTACAAATTGTTCTTCTTACAAGACACTTTAAGAGCATGGTGTGAGCTGACACGTTTGTGTGTAGGTGTTTTAGATGTTTATAAATGCTAAGGTAAAACTGTTCAAGTTGAATGATGATATGTACCGTGTTGTTTTAAAAAAAGAATCCGGTCATGGGCTTGGATGTTAATTTAATGATCGAATTCTTTGTTAAGTAAAGTTTCAGTCTTTGCTTCACCTACGTTTGGTGCAGTTAAGAATATAGAGCGTTGATGACCTTGGTACAGTCTCTATTTGCAATGTATGGAAATAATGGATAAAGTCATCTGCATTTGGTAGCCTACTATTTGGTGGCGATATAGTTATCAGGTCATGACTTTGACTAATTGGTTTGCCTTGTATTGGAAAAATTAACAGTGAATTTCCAAGATTATGACATGGTTTTGTAAAAAATGTGTGGAATATCACTTGACCGATTTAGAAAAACAAATTATTCATAAATGCCATTTGCAAATTATGCGATAATACAGTTTTTAATAATTGTACTATTGTTAAACTTTTACAGATACAGAGATTGATTGGGTTGCATATATGCAAGAGGTAGAAGGATTTCTTAACGGAACACATGACTACATACAATTGAAAGGAAATACTGGCCCACTTGTATATCCAGCAGGTATATTATTATGTTTGTACACATATTTTGTGACTTGCTATCTATGGGATGATTTTTCAAGATGCATTTTAATTTTTACCATTGTCATCTGGTGTCATTCTCATGAAGATTGACACTTCAATGGCATGTATTGTATTCACACACAAGGATGTTTAGTGCATTAACTTCATCGGATACTTTAATTTCATGTCCACCTGACCATTCCATTCAGTGCTTGTTGTAAGAACAGTTTATCGCAATAGATTTGAGTGACATTTTATTTTTAGGATTTGTATATCTTTACTCAATGCTGTATTATGCTACAAGCCATGGACAAAACATTCGATTTGCGCAGTATCTTTTCTTTATATTTTATCTTGTCAATCTTTATCTTGTTATACGAATTTATCATCGAACTCAAAAGGTATGACGAAACTTTTATACTTATTGTACTTTGAAGTGCTAACATAATCAGTTATACCGTATATAAGCTGTTTTTAATCTCTAATTTCTATATATATAATTATATATAGTTGGTTTTCAATCAAAAGTTTTGTTTGTTCCTTAAAATTAAAATCTTTGTTGCAGTGTCCGCCTTATGTGCTTGTATTTTTATGCTGTACATCATACAGAGTACATTCTTTGTTTGTTCTTCGTCTTTTCAATGATCCAATTGCAATGCTCATTTTATTCATCTCTGTCAATCTCTTCATTGAAAAACATTGGTATGATTTTAATTTTATTGTTTTTATACAGTGTTTCTGCTGATGTAACCATATCACAGCACAACGTAAATTCTGTTCCGCACTGCTTGGAAGTACATTCTCAATGATGCAATGCTTGACAATTACGCCAATAGTTCATCTGTTTTCCAAAGTTGCTGTTTTGTTAATTTTTTCTTTGTTTTCTTGCTGTTTGTCTGCTTTTGGAAACGAACTTTTCGGAACGTTGTTTTTTTTTGCGGAAGTATTTCGGTCGTTCGTCAGAATTTGCGTACAAAATTTCGGTCATTTTCAATTTAATTCGGTCACTCTTCTATTTAATTTTTTTCTGGCTCTTAAGTGACCCCTGGTCTAAACAGGTTTGAAATTGCTTATCCAGACAGCAAAATGTGTCTTTTGTGTCTAAAGTGTCTATAAACGTTGATTCAATGTAAAAAAACGGATTTTGCTTGGTAGGTATTTTTAACTACCGTACGCGCAAAATAAGTTTCGCTTGGATGTTGGGCCTTCTTCTGTGGGTTTTGAGATTTTCCTAAATCTTTTTATATAACTCGTGTACAATGTGAGTAGTTTGCTTTACTTTTTTTAATATAATAGGCTGTATTTTTGTTATCTATATATTAAGTTGGGCCACTACATACAATGCAAATTGCAAAGTATTCTTTCGGTATCTCAAGTTTAGTGTACCAAAGTTGAACGTGCAGTCTGTTTTCTTTGCTGTTTAGTGTTTATCTTTGTTAATGTTTGTCGTGCAGGTATATTGGATCATTCTTTTTCAGCCTGGCGGTATCAGTCAAAATGAATATCTTGTTGTTTGCCCCTGGTCTGCTTGTTTTGTTCCTGGCTGAAAATGGAATATTAAAGACTATTTATAATCTTTCCATATGTGCTTTTACACAGGTGACCTATGCTTAGTTTGAAATTTCACTCAGATCAGAGCCAGGTATAGATTTTATCTTTTTTGCGATTGAAGATTATTTTATTTTAGTCAGTGGAGGACAGTTGTGAACTTTATTAATGCGAATATTTATGTAAATAATAAGTACCGGTACCATTAATATTGCTATAACAAGTGCTCAATGCCAAGCAAAAAAGCCGAGCAGAGTGAATTACATCAAATGCAGTTACTATTCACTAATAACCTAACAGGCTGTTTCACCCTGACTAGAATCATCAAATAGTTCTTATTCAATAAAATTACTCAGAAGTAACGTCTTGGCGTACATGTAAGTGTAACTAGCGGATGTAACTTTTGGGCGTGTAAACGCTGTCTGCTGTGATGCTGAAGTAGCTTACAATCTATATTATATCTGGGCAATTAGTGACCGTGCACAATTTCTTTCAATAGTCTACGACAAAATTAAATGTTTTACAAGTTCATTAACTTCTGGTCTACTGCAACGGCTCAGTGGTCCAGAAGTTTCCAGTGATTCCCTACGTTTTCGCTGCTGCTGACACAACAACAAGGTTTAAGTATTTACTGCTCAATATGCTTTAATGTTGTTGATACATGCGTATCTTTCATGTCATGCGCATAAACATAATATTTCTTGGCCATAAATAGTTGTATTTTTTAATTGAAAAGTTGATGCATTGTTTGAATTGCTTTACTTTTAGCTTGTTTTGGCTCTGCCGTTCCTTTTTGCAAATCCACATGGTTATATGGTACGTTCTTTTGACCTTGGTCGTCAATTCTTCCAAGTGTGGACTGTGAATTGGAGATTTTTAGACGAGAATATCTTTTTGGATAGACGATTTCATGCTGTCTTATTATCATTGCACCTTTTGGCATTGTTTGCTTTTTCGGCAAAAAGATGGAGGAAGTATGGCATTTTTATTGTACTGTAAATACTTGAAAGTAGGATTTTCTTGCATACAACGTACCGTTACGCCTTAAATGGTGATGAAGATATGGGCTATATAAATATTACTCAGTTGTTGTGTTAATGTGAAGTTACTATGAAAAATTTACCATATTATAAATAGATGTCTTGAAATATACAGTCTTTTAGTTTGAATTTTACAGGTATTATATTATAATGATTTGAATGTACTTAATTTCGTCTGAAAACATAGCTGTTAAAACGAGTGAACTTTTATTACACAACGTTTTATGCATAATGCATACACTTGTATTATATTCTTAACAGGAATCTCAAGCATCTGTTCAATTTAGTGGATTTTAGATCTCATTGGAAGGAAGGAGAGATGAGCTTGTCACCAAATCATATCCTTTTTGTTAAGACGTTTCTAATTTTTCCTAGTTAGGAATTATTGTGGTGTAACCAGTCTGTGTAACAGGTCCGTTCTTGTTGTTTTGCCGTACTTATTGAGTTATTTTTCTGCTGGCAAAGTTCTTTTTGACCATTTTTGATTGTTTTCCAACTATCAACCCTGTCCGATTGGTTCTAATAAATGCTGCTGTTTAAACTAATAAAATTGTCACTTTTTCTTGGAAGATTAAACTCATTAACCCAACTTCTAAGCGCATCATAATCTGAAAGCAACCTTATCATTATCTGGCCATGTCTATTGTCTAGTCGTTACACTTCCTTAACTGTTGGCCATACAATTAGTGCTGGTGCTGTTTACCAGCAAGTTCATCGGAATGTGCTTCAGTCGATCTCTTCATTACCAATTTTACGTCTGGTATTACCATTCGCTACCATATTTGTTGTGGTCTACTTCATATTCTTCACCTTTCAGGTACAACTTGTGTTGCTCATGATTTGTCTTGGAAACACCGATCTTTGTGTTGAAAATTTCAATCTTAAAATCTAAATATTTTGTCGATGTTTCACCCCGTTTTAGAAAATTCTGACCCAACTTATGCTTTAATCTGAAAGAGAGATTTTTTAGTTGGTCTCTAAGTGAATAGTTTAGTATGTACATTGTACACATCTTTTTAACGTTTCATATTTTTTATTCGAGGTTGCTCTTGTTTGGTGTGATCGAGTTATGCTGGAACACGTACCCTTCTACAGATTGGAGCTCAATTGCTTTGCATGTAGCGCATGCTTTCATTCTATATGGTTTGTGGAAGGAAAACACAATTGTGTTACAAAAAGAAGGCGAAAAATCAAAAGAAAAGCAGCGCTAACCGAATTGTGTTTTATGTTTTACCTGTCTAAGCGTATCTTGTGAAGATGATCTGCTTTATAATCAATTACCGTTGGCTATTGATAAGTTTTTTTTTACCGGACAGAAACGTTTTATCTTGCTGTTGTTTAGTGAGCTTGTGTGGATTTGAGCAATAATCTAGTTCAGTGGTTTCCAACCTTAAGCACCGTTCAAAAGATAAAGATATTTTGTGATAGGTTTAGGGAGCGTTCAAATATTACGTAACGCTGTTTTTCCGAATTTTTGACCCCCCCTCCCCCATGTGACGCCAACGTAACGTTTATGTCAACCCCCCCTCCCCCACGTGACGCTTTTCCATTACAAAGCCCGTTATGCCAGTTTATATCAAAATTGTGACGTGGAAACACGTGCTGATAAAATATCTTGGTTTGTATGCACCTAAAGCTTACGTTTGAGACATGAAATTTTAGCTATATTCTTTTTTTGAATTAAAACGTTATGTACCTACTGAAAACGTTTAGTAGCCCACCGTCCAAAATGTTTCGATCCAAACCTTTCATTGTTTGGTTATGTATTGAAAGAAACATCACAAAAGCGCAAACGAAACCGCAAGGAAAGCTAAACATCTTCGAATGGGGTCATCAATGCTTCAAAAATGTTTCTATATATTGGAGCAGTAGCCTACTCTCGCTTGTATGGTTCGAACTTGATGCATAATTGTCTTCATTAGACTCGCACGTACGAATGTCTTCTACCTGTTGAGAGGTTTGTGTCAAAGTCATTTGGTTCTTTAATGAACATATGTAGGCCTTAATTATGTAACAGTCATAGGCAGTGGCGTACGTACAGTCATAGGCAGTTGCATGGCCCAATGCCCCCCCCCTGCGTACGCTAGTGGTCATAGGTACACCCATGGCCACCTAAAGATACGGCCTGATTTGTCACATTTTGCAGAAATTTCCAGGTTTTTCTAACTTTAGGCGAACGTTTAAATAAATTTTTCTAAAAATTAGATTTTTACGCTTTCTTTACTCTTTTCCCCAGATGACACAATAGGTTTTAACATCCTCACATGTTGAAAAACAAAGAAAATTTGATTTCGAAGATTTTAGTCAGACTGTTAATTTTCAATAACAGTCTGATTTTGCGTTTTTCAACTTACTTTTTCTCATTTGCTATTGCTTCCCCAAGGCAACAAAAAAGTATTATGCCATTAGAAAACCGCAAAAAGTAAAAACATCTCAAAAAATGTCAGTCAAGCACTAGCAGTAGCTGTAATCAAAATCTGCAAAATGTGACAAATCAGGCCGCATCTCCAGGTGGCCATGGTACATCTACATACCTGTTCATCACCATGTGTCGCTTTTTTGCTGCTTGACTTGGAAAGTATGCACAAATAAACTACCGTACTCGTAACGTTTTGCTTGAACCCCCTCCCCCCCGATGTGACGCTAACGTAACGCTTTTCATAAACCCCCCCTCCCCCTCGATAGCGTTACGTAATATTTGAACGGTCCGTTACCCGTTGGCAGACCAACGATCTTTCACCTTTTCATTTATTTTTATTAACAACAATAATCCTAGCTGACCATTTGAAGACGGATAAAAATGAATATGAGAAATAGCTCGCGACATCCCAGAGTATTGTGAATGACTCCCCAAGGTAGCCTACCTCGTCACCCCGGTTGTAACCACTCATCTTGCTCGTTGAGAATTTCTGTTTCATGTGCTCAACCTGTCAGTAGGTTTGTTAAACTATGCAGCAATTTGTTACGATTAATAATTTTGATACTGTCAGAAATTACTTAGTCTTCAGTTACAAAATGTTGCTATTCCACAATACAACATTACAAACTGCCCAATGCCGATGGGTCTGTCCTTTATTATAGCAGCCTATTTAGAAAATTGTACCGAGACAAATGTGTAGTGAAATATGTCCTCGTTGGGACACAACTTTCTATTCTGAATTTTGCTAAACTGAGACATGTGTCTCTACTGTCTACTTCCATCCTTTCCTGCTATTTAGTACCGGTAGCAGCTATTGTAATTAATCGTATTAAGAGCTGTTTAACTATCATGTCGGCTTACGCCATTTCGCTATTATCGGAAAAGTCATTAACTGGCTGATGGCCTATAGCCTAAGTTATTTTGCCTCTACAAGTAGCCTACGCGAAACTGTTAGGATAAGCTCTCAGAGAAGCTTTTCCAGTCCGAGGATAAAGATTTAATTAATCATTAAAAAAAAAACTGTTACAAATGATCTTGAATTTTTTCAACGGAGAAGACAAAAACACAGTTTTTTCGCGCAACGCCCAGACCTTAAAGCCAATAGCCTATGCAGGTTGATATTTTTTTTCATACAGACACATGCGATGCCACTGATTGAGCTGTAAACTAACAACAATCGTTAGAAGCTTCAACATGTGCTAACTGTTGGTTGGTTTTGAATCTTTATCCTCTGACAAAGCCTTGATTGGTTAATCCTGGTAGTTTCGCATAGGCTACTTGTAAAGGCTCTTGACGCAGGGTTGGTTACCGAGTTTGGCAGAGTTAAGTTTTTCGATTGTTGAAGTCTTGTAGCCGGGGAATTATTCCCTTCACTAGGTGCCGCTAAATGGAGAGCAGTCATGAAAGTGCTCAAGCGCACACCCCAAAAGTTGAACCAGCGCCGCGTGATCTTGAGCCCGGAAAGTAAGGAGTAGGCCTCACCAACGGGGCTGACTATTTACTTTGTTCCTCTGTATGCTACTACAAAACTTCAACGAAGCACCAAGTATAGTGGAGTAAAAATATGAAACTCAATCCCACTAGACATTAAAAAAAAATCTTTTGACTCATTTAAAAAACTTTACAAAAGCTATCTAATTGCAAAATATTAAAGTTGAATCCAGTGTAATTTACTAATGTGGACCGATATTTTTTAATCGTTGACTATCAACACCTAATATTGGAACTTGAAACTTTGGCATATCATGGATGCAAGTTTGGTTCTGTCTTGACTCTCTGTTGCAAGTGTAGATATTTTAGTGTAGGCTAATGTTTATCATCGACTTGGCTGAGGGTGGCTGCTTGACTCGAAGACCGTCATGGTCACTTCGCAGCTTCCCGTTGTGATTCACTTACGGTACGGTACTTCAAAGATGCAGTGTACATTTGTTATTTTTCTTTGTTTCAATTGTGTTCATTAAGCGTGCTGCATCATTTAATGATTTTGCTGTTATAATATTGCACAACAAAATAAACCAATCAATCAAAAGTTAAAAAAAAACGTTAGAGCAATTTGTCAAGTGCTTCTGTTTCAGCAAAAACTTTCAGGTAATTTGTAAAGTGCTTTAATTTGTAAATTCCAGCTGGCCCACCGAAACTTCAATCAACCAAATCAAGGGCTTAGATGTAGGCTACCGTATTGCCGTTTCCACGCTCCTTCTCCCGCAGACGACAAAGCATCCGATTCCTCTGTGTTTCGAAATCTTGCTGGAGTTTTGCTCACTCGGGGATGCTTTGGCGTCTTTAGGTTAGGCTACTGGCAGACGCAAAGACGTTCACTGCTTCCATAAGCTTGGAAACGGATTCATTTTTTCTGAGATTTTTGATCCGTTCGCGGAGAATGGTGATTGATTCCAAAGCTGAAGAAGCAGAGATTTTGTTTAAGAGCGGTCTTGCGACGGCTTCTGCAGGCTGAAAAACCAAGCTGCATGTAATCGCAAAATATAGCTGCATCGTGCATGCTTTTTTTACCAAACCGAATATTTTTGACGTGTGCTCCTCTCATTGCACTGTCTTCTGTCATGTCGGTCAGACATTGTAACAGGGTAGGGTAGGCCTAGCACTTAACAATAAGTGGATGAGTAGGCTACGCTACAAGCCAGCAACATAGGCTATAGCTGGTAAACTACAAACGAAAAAAAAAACAAGAAAAAGCAATAGGCTATCATGGAATAATGAGCAGAAGTAGCCTACAGCGTGAAATGTAAATATTGCAGAATGATGTCCATACTAAACGATGGATCGCCGTGTTAGTGGGGAGTGTGGCTAGTACCGCTACTGCGAAGTAGCCTATTATAACTCCCTGTGATTGACGACTCTTTATTGCGAATGATGAGCGCGGCCGCAGGACCTGTGGTATTGTTCGAATAATCATTTGAAAATATGTTATGTACCGGTACCTAAAATTGTTAGAATTTTCTAGGGAGGGCTGAAGCAATTATCGAAAATTCTAGGGTGGTGAATTAGCTCTAAGGGGGCTGCAGCCCTTTGAGCATCCATAGGCCACTTCCCGCGCTCATGTCTTCATGCACACCAAGTTGCACCAAAACAAGACCCCAGATAGGTCTTCTAGTTCTAATTTCTAACACTAGACGGGAGTAAATTATAGAAAAATATTATTGTTAAATTTTTAGCATTAACTTAGGCCAGGAGTCACCAAATTTTTTTCTCTGAGAGCCGGAGTGCTGTGAGATTAACAACTGCGGCCGGATGCAAATTGGCGAAACTATTTAGAATCTTCATTGACTTGAATTGAGCACAGTAAATAACAAAGTCGGCGTGGAATAGCAAAGTTGTGATGAAACTTCACTCTGTCAATCTCGGTAACCGGGCCTGCGTCAGTGATTCAAAGCCTCTACAAGTATGCGAAACTGCTGGTCACAGCGGTAAACCATAATCTCTTCGTAGGAAAATTGTAACATAAATTTCCCGGATCCGTTCGTCTGTAGCCTATGCAATGACCGAAAGAAACACTCTTCTGAATACGTCTATTCAAGAATTGTATTTCTGTAAAAATAGCCTCAAGGCTGTCGAAATTGGGAGAAACACCGTACCCACTAAAACTTGTCACTACAATACAAATTACTGAGATAAAGACGGAAATGTCGTCCAGCTGGTAAGCACCAAGCAAAGCCGTTTTAATATGCGACCAACTTTTCAAGCAACAATTTTAAAATGACGAGAATGATTGCAATTGAAAGCAATATTTCAAACGCACTTAACCATCTTAGGTGACATAATAATGATAAGCATTATGAAGCTATTCCAGCACCTGTTAAGTTTGGCTTACATTAGGCCAGTGCTACTCAAACTTTTTTATGCCGTGTACCGGCTGAGCACTTTCCATCACTTGGCGTCCCGGTCAATTTGCGAAAAAAAGACAAGAGCAAAATCATTATTACTTTTATAGATGAAACCAAGCAACCACACGGCATTTAATATATTTATTTATTTTTTTATTATTTATTTGCGTCAAACAAAGTTGTCCATATCCAAAACAAAAACAACGAAATAATACACAAACTGAAAATGCACAAAGATCACAGAGAGCCACCTTGGATGCCGTCGGTTTAAAAGCTCACTAAATGGGCTATCTACTGTTACAAATTTATATACAATGAGCGTTGGAAGAATTGAAAGTATTCAGAGCGATAAAAACAATCAGATGACATCAGGTCTGATATAAAGCGATTGGAGGAGTAAATGCAACGGTTGATAAACGAAAACATGTTTTTTCTCAATAAAGCATCAAACGTTGTTATATTATACATTACTTGATATTCACGGGCACTGACATAACGAGGCAAGTTGTGCAATATTCTAAAAGAATCATTGTAAGCAACACGTAATCGTTTTATACTAGAAGATCTAAACTTGTTCCACAACTGGGATGCGTAAAAGGACATACAATAAGAGCGAAATACAATGTTTTTTTACAGAGGGTGAGCATTTAGCGAAATGAGATTTTGCATTGTTTGCAGCACAGTAGGCTACTGAGAGCGTACCTGCCTTGAAATATCATTCTCATCTGAGAGAGAACTCTCAATAAATACACCCAGGTATTTTACAGAGTCTGTGAACACAATTTCAGATTTACCTAGATGTAGCAGAGGAGCACGTGAAAGATAAAAGTTTTTTGGGGAAAATAACATACCAAATGACTTTTTAGAATTGAAAGTAATTTCATGTTCAACAGCATACTTGTGGCAAACATCTAACAAATTTTGTAAGCCACACAAACTAGGCGAGATGCAGCAAATGTCATCAGCAAACATAATATGGTTTAGACAAGAGTTGCCAACATAGCAACCAACTTTTGTTTTATTGAGCTCATAAGAAAGCTGATCAATATATACTGCAAAAAGATAGGGGCTTAACACCCCACCTTGTCTGACTCCATTGGACACATTAAATGATTGGGACAGATGACCTCCCCACCTCACTTGCATGGTTTGTTTACTATAGCCTACCAGTATTCCAATAAGCGAACAAAATACATAGGCACGTTGCGTGTGATAAGTGTTTTAAACAATAAATTATGATTGACTTTGTCGAAGGCTTTTGAAGCATCCAAAAAAACAGAATATACAGGAGTGTCATGACTGATATAAGAGGACACTGCTTGTTTTAATAAGAAAACACTCATGTCAGTACTATGGGCAGACTTAAACCCAAATTGATTGTCACTAGTATTCAAAAAAGGCAATAGATGATTCAAAATAAAACGTTCAAACAGTTTTGAGATTACTGTAGCTACAGCAATAGGTCTATAGTTACCTGAATCTTGAATGTCGCCATTCAAATTCTTTACAATTGGGACTAAGACAGTGTCCAAGCAAGAATTTGGTACAATACCATGACTAAGACACATATTAAAAAGTACACTAATATAAAAACGAATAGAATAATCAGCATATACAAGGTGTTCAGCTGAAATTTTATCAGCACCAGCAGCGCGATTTAATGGCAGTTTGACAAGCAAGGGACCAACTGTGTCCATGTTGCAACGAAATATTGAAAGATTATGATATTTATCCCTAGAAGAAATACACGAGTTAACAAATTCTTTTTCAGTGTTGATTTTGCTGGAATTTAGCAAGGAGCTGTAATGATGCTTCCACATCTCAGCAATTGCTTCAGGACCTTTTGCTCCACCAACATTTACAGGAAGAGAACTATTTTTGCAAGTAGATTTTTTTACCTTCTGCCAAAATGACTTTTGTGAGCTGTCCAAGTTGAGTGCTGAGGCAAGTGCATTAGCTCTATGTTGTTCAGAGGCATTTTTGCAACGGCGAAAGGCTTTTTTAAACTCCTTTCGTTTATTCTGCATCAACTCATACAGATAACCATTTCGTTGTTTCCCATGTTTCACCCACATGATGTAAGTTTTTCTGGCAATAGCATGAGCCTGCTTAACTTCATTATTCCAACCAGGGACAGAAAATCTATTGCATTTTTTCTTATCAACAAAGATATAATATATTAAACTGAACATAAACTATCTACGAACGTTTTCGGCCATACACATGTTAGCCCTTTTCAAGTAAAGCCTTTTCGGCCATCAACATGAACAATAAGCCTTTTTCAAGTTCACTTGCTGATTGCTGCAATCTGAAAAGCGGTTTTGGTCTAATTTTTAGTGCAGAAATAGGGATAGTAATCTTCTTACCTATGCCAGTTCAGTTTTTGAGTTTGAACAAATATTAGCCTGTTTATTTTGAAATTCGTGTAGCGGGTAATCTTCGTGGTTAGAGAAATCACTATATAGCCTACTAGACTAAATTCTTATTTTACTGTTTGGTGGCAGAAGTGGCTATATTTTATCACCAGGAAGCTGAAGTGGGCCCGGTAGGCCTATCTCTGATGGCAATTCCTTTAGATCTGATTATATTAAGATCTTGATAATGTTTGAAATCGCGAGAATTTTTTTAAATCCGGGCCCCTTAAAGATTCCGGGCCCGGGTCCAAAAGTACCACCTAGACCCCCCTGTCAACGCCCCTGCGTCCCGGTTAGCAAAATGTCCCGGAATTTTACTTTAGTAAAATTTTCAAAATTAACTCTAACCTGATGCAAAATTATGAAATAATTCCATCCGAAAAGACATAACTTTGCTTTAACTCGAGGCTTATTTTAATATCTTATTTTTTTTAGCTTATTAGGTTGAGTAAAATATCGCGCATAGCTTGAAAAATCCTTTAGTTAGGGAATAATGAGTGACGTTTATTGCATCATTACTCTATTGACTTCAATGAAACGATGAAGCCAATGGTTTCTGAATGCATCCCCCTATAAATGTTTCATTTGTGAGGTAGTGTTATTTCTTTGTTCTCAGTGTTTGTTCTTTCTTTTTTTTTCTTATAAATGTCTGATTTGTGACTTGGTGTTGCTTAAATTAACATGTATTTTCCTTTAAATAAAGCAGGGATATCTATAACTACGGGATTGGAAACTCTGTGGAACTGAAAACACTTTTATACACCAGTAGGGTCAACTGTTCTTTGCGTCGCTGTGATAAAGGTTTACATAAGTTGACCTTAAAAAATAGCAAGGAGTAAACAGACAAGGAAAAGTGTAACAATCAATGCACCTGCCGTAAACTGTAAAGTATACACTTGCCTAGTTTATTTAGTGTGATTGTATTCCATTTGTGCAATCCTGTCGTATTTCGTTTGCTGCTGAATGATTTCAAAACCGAGTATTAGTTTTACTTCTTATGACATCTTAAACGTAGGCTATTGATTTCGTACTGGGTTGGTCTGTGAATAAGTTTATCATAAAAGCCTACGACAACACATTTCACTGATTGTTGAACACTCTTCGTTTACTTCTGATCCGGTTTGCAATACTCAAAATGTTAAAGAACAGGAAATTTTTGGATTCTTTGCATTCATTTATTTTTTGTTATTTTGGATTCTTGGTTTTAAACTTTTGTACATCAAATATGTTTTGATGTGAGTGTACCTGCACATTTTATATTGCTATTGCGAAATTGAATTTTATACATTCTTTAGTTGAAACAAACAGTGTTTTATTTTAATAATTATTCTGCAGTCATAGTAATATGTTGACCCTACTGATGTATAGCACCGAAAAGAGTTTCCAATCCCGTAGTTATAGATATCCCTAAAATAAAGTAATAAAATTTTTTATTCAATCTAAGTAGAATACTTTATTACGCAATATTAAAGCTTATAATAATAATTTATTTGCATCAGACAAAGCTGTCCATATCCAAAACAAAACAACAAAATAATACACAAACTGCAAATGCACAAATAACGAACAACAACAACGAAATAACATCAAAAAATAACAAAATAATACACAAACTGCAAATGCACAAAATCTCAATATATAGGCTAGGCCTATCTACTGTTACAAGTTTACAGACAATGGTACGGTAGCGTTACAAGTTAGAAGAACTGAAAGTATTGAGAACGATAAAAACAATCAGATGACATGGCAGCCATCAAAACTAGATAATAGCATACATAGAATTATTATAATGAAGACGGTAATTTGATATACGATGGCAATCAGACCTCATCAGGGAGGCAACAATAGAGTTAGACGATACTTCGCATCTTCCAACAAAAGAAAAAACATATTTACGAAGTAATGCATCAAATGTTATGATGTGACACGCATGTGACACACTTATAAATATGGAGTAAAAATTTGCAAAGCTCAGGCCTTCGGCCTTTCGTCAAGTTATTTCATTCATAGTTTTGAGTTTGTCCCGGATTATGCCCAAGAAATTATGGTAAGTCTAGTTTTATGTGACGTTTGATTTGTACAGATATTGTCCGTAACAACTGCCAGGATTAAGTTCCGCTAGAAGCTTTCCCAGTCCGAGGATAAAGATTCAATGAATCAATCAAAATCGAAAGGTTGCTGGAAAAGTTATCTCCTCCTGTGATACACTACAGGCCATCGTGCTCTTGAAAAAACTTTACATCTTTCCAAATTTGGCCTAGGCTGTCCCCATTTGTGGTGGCCTAATGATAAAAACAGAATTATTAGCAGGTTGCGTGTAGCTCAACAGCAACGTCAGTCCTTTACGAAAAGTTTGGTAACTTTTTTTCTAAACAGTTGTAGTGCAGCTGTTATTTCGGCAGCACGTTGCGGGCCGAATGAAATCAGTTCGCGGGTCGGTTCCGGCCCGCGGGCCGTAGTTTGGTGACCTCTGACTTAGGCTAACCACAATATTTGCAGATGAAAGAAATTTCTATGATGGAAAGGAAGAAAACCTCACGATGAATCATGGGAAAAAAAATTTTGTCTCTGCTTTACAGCTTCATAGTTCAGTATGTAAATTTTCAGTTTGAATGTTTTTTTTGCATTATTGTAAAGCAAAGTAAGTTATTTACACTACAGCATTGTTTGAGACATTTCATTTAATAAAATAATTTAATGTGTTAGTCTCTTGGCGATGTGTCATCTTTTGGCAACACTGTGATTTTGTTTTTGTTTAAAACTCTAAGCTGGAAAGTTCTGCTGACGTGTAGAGATTCTCGAAATTTCTTCTTGCCATAAATAAAGAAGTGCGAAAACAATTGTTGTGGAACTTCAAACAATCTGAATGGTGTGAGGAAATGCTGTTAAGCTGGTTTTATACTTCGGTGCGTGGACGAAGAGTCTATTGAGCATGGGTTGTAACTGTTGACTAATTGTTTCCAAACTGTGACACACTAAAATCTAGTCTGTGGTAGGTTAGGCTATGCTAACAACATACAGAGGTGGGCAGTAGCACACTACTTTGATTGGCCAGAGCCCTCAATAAGCCGCACATCATCAAAGTGCATGTCATTAGGCCTAATTAACTATTCTGGGAATGTCTTTTTACGGTCTGTGACGACGCAATTCTGTTGATTTTTGTTCTTTTCGGTTAGAACAAACTCTCAAATTCAGTTGTAAATTAGCTGCTAACTTATAAAATTAGTCAAGTAAAATATATTTTTAATAAAATGAATCAAAAAAAAAGTGTCAGAGGAAAACAGAGAATTCCAGGGTAACACTAAAAGGCGGAAACACGGAATAAGCCAAAATAACTTTAGAATTAAAACAGTCATAGTATTTAATGATCTCACAATTGCTTCTAAATAATATCTTTCAATGATATTTCAACATAAGAAAATGTTCGGTATTGAGTTGTGGCTAAAAATCGCATTTCCGCCTTTTTCCTATTTCAATAAATTCCATTAAATTTCGAAATTTACTCCAATAACTGTGGAATTAAAACAGTCAAAGTATTTAATGACCTCACAATTGCTTCTAAACAATATCTTTCAATGATATTTCAACATAAAAGTACCGTAGGTTCGGTGATGAGTTGTTGTTAAAAATCGCATTTCCGCCTTTTTCCATGTTGCAACATTTCATTCTTTCATGATGAAGTTATCGCTATGTTAAACAATATGGACGCCAAGATCGTACTTCCGCGTTTTCTACATCGGCATTAAATCGCTACTTCTGTGGACAATACGCCATTTCATGCCCGGCTGGGTTTTTTTTTTTCGCTGAGACTTTTCGGTCATTTGTCCGAAATGACTTGAAAAAATTCGGTCATTTTTCATTTATTTCGGTCATTTTTTCTGATGAAAATATTTTCTTTCAAGTAGCTGATACTAACCAAAATTTGCACTTCCTGACTAGCTACAACATTAAGTTTCACTGAGAAACGTTGTCATGTTTTGTCTGAGCAAAGTTAGAACAGACAAACGTTTCTTCAACGTCCATCAGCGAAACTCAACCTTGTAACACGCGGCCGCAGACATCTTTTATTGCACACTAACACACGTTCAAAAATAACGCAAAACAAAAATACAGTAGGCTACAACGGAAAGGAATAAAAACAAGTAAGAATGACCAAATAAAAAAACACGTTACGCTCTAATGGTTCGCAATTACAAAGTGATTCAACTCTTCAACAATTTTACCGCTCACGTTGTAGCGTGCTCGCTTCGCGTTACTGTGCCAGTGCGCGTATGCCACGTCATAATTAAATGTTTTGTATGATGCAGCATTTAACCTCAAACGCATAAGTTTATCTGCAGTTGAACAACGCAAGCGATTTCTTGTTGGAGTTCGCAACCGAGAAAGCAAACTGAATCCACGTTCTACGGTTGCGTTCTCTGCATTAAAAGTCAGCAGAGCATTAGCAATAGCTGCCAAACTTGGCCAATCTATGCCACGCTTCGCAGCTATTGTTAAAACTTTCCGCCAATAGTCACCTGGTTCGCAATTACACATTACTTCAAATTTAAAAATTTTCCATTCTTCAACAGTGCTGTGTACATCTAATTTGTAAAACGAGGCCAAAGCGCCGACATTTTCGTTACCATAGCTTACGATGTTAGGGTTGTTTGAAGGGAAATTATCAGGTATAAAAATTTGAGCAAGGCCGAAGATGGAATCCTTTGTAGGCTCGGGAAAGCGGTCACTTAAATTAGCGATGACATCGTCTACAAACTTTTTTAAAGCTTGTTTTGTGTGTTCGGGATTTATTGTGTTTGCGCGTGTACGAAATGGTGATAAGACTATTTTTTTATCATCGATGAGCTCATCTAAATGTTTCATCGTTGGTGATTTTCTGAGGGCTCCATCAGGCTCCAGCATGGTCATTCTCAGCTCATCTCGAGCGGCTTCAACTTTTTTCCGTAGATCAAATGGATGAAGGCCATGCCTACAAGAAAAAAATGAAAATAATTGAAAACTTGATTTACAGCAATATGGTCCTGCTAGACAATTAGTCATAACCTGATTCAGACCCCAGTCGTGTCTAATTGACGAAACATCGGGGTGAATGCAGATTATCACTTGAAACACCTTGTGATAGTTTAGTTTATTGAACTAAATGCCTGGTGAACAGCCTCTTTCAATGTTTAATGTCAAAATAGTTCATCAATTGCGGCATCCGCATCTTCTGCTTCGTAATACTAAGAAATTGAATTGTGCGTTTGCTACTACTACATGGTAGGAAAAGACTAGTAAAACTATACCAAACGTTTTAAGGTTGGCTGCTAAGCTCAAAACCCTGTGACGAATCTAAAGTCATTTCATCAACTGGTGTGAACGGTCATACCTTTGAAAAGATTTGTTAAGCCGGCCGGTTATAGCAAGAACATCGCGCATTGTGGCCAAAGTCATCAAAAACGCATGCGTTAGAATATTTCTTGCATGACCTTCCGCGATCGGCCCAGTTGCGCTATCGTGGCTCAGATTTTGTAGATGTTGAGCAATCACAGAAAGACTCCGCCATACTTTGCTGACTGCGGTTTGACGAGAAAGCCAACGAATGTCAATTACTCGCTCAGGGGAAATAAATTCCTGCAAAGTGCAAACATGTTAAAAAGAACTGTCATGCATTAAATGGAAGCCCATTCAATTAAGTATGCAGTTTCACAACAACACCGTTCCATACCTCATTCAGAATATCTGCCAATTCTCGTAATGAAGCCAAGTTTTTGCTTGTCCGAAGAAATGAAATCAGAGAACGCAATTGCACATCGATCATTTTCACAATATCATTAGAATTGTACGCATCTTTAATGCACAAAGCTTCTCTGTGTGGAGCACAATGAAGCTCGAGCAATAACGGGCAATGTTGCTTCAACTTCTGCGCCACTCCGTTTCTGCACCCAAGCATAGTACTGGCACCATCTGACACAAACAACACGCACTTATCCAATGGCACTTGTCGCTTGGTAAAGGATTCGACAATCGCTTCAGTGATTGACGTGGCATTAGCGGTCGTCAATGGAATTAGTTTCCAGTGTAATGTTCGAAGTTCGAAACTTTTTGACAAAATATTGACGAAAATCAAAGCAGTCTTTTGCTGGGAAACATCAGTGGTTTCATCAATCTGCACAGAAAAAAATGGCGCAGAACAAACATCACTTGTGTCAATTTCAACTTGACATGCGTTCATTGATTCAAAAAAGGTGTGCGTTGCAAAATTCGAGTGATGGTCTTGAGTTGGCTCACATAAATTTTGAGTAGCATTTCGTATTTGAATGTTGGTCAATGAATGCAATTCGGAAGCAAAGTGGATCGGGCGCTCATTTTGAATGCAGAACAAAATGTTTATCAGCAAACCTAAAAAATACACAAATCACAGGGAAAGTATTAAGCGAAAAAGCAATTATTAATGAGAAGATTTATTTTTCTTTTGTACAAAAACACCAAAGCAATAAATTGTATCCTGTTGTAATAGATATAATGCGTATAATACGGCTGCGCGACCGATCTATGGGAAGCATGCAGATGCAGGTGTGCACTTGCAATGCCTTTTACCTGAGAGGACACGGAGGTGGGCTTCCTTTCCATCAACAAGCACGCATAACAAAAAATGCGACAGAAATAAATAAAAATATTTACTTTTAGTATGTGGAGCTGCTCGTGCCACAGATGTGCTCAAAGCCACGTTCCAATTCTTTCTCTCGCGTGTGGCCGATTGCGCAAACTTATGCTGTTTCGAGCTCTGATGGTCTTCCAATTGGCTCACTCGCCACCCCGATGAAATTCCTCCCGTGCCCGAAGTAAATTTATTTTTCAACTGCGCTTCTCGGCAAATGTAGCAAAAAGCAGGAGATGTTGCATCGTCGTAGCGCAACCAGGAAAAAGTATTTAACCACACTTTCCTGAAAGAACGCTTTACAGACCTAAACATGCACATTTCGGATATCAAAATTTGTAAGATGTGCAACGTGATAAAAGAAATTAAACAAAATGAACAACAGAACGTGTTTAACGTTTATGAATAAGTTAGGCTATGCAAACTTACTTTTTCATTGATTCTTTTTCTGAATTTTCTGTTGCTAGATGTTGCATTGTAATTTCAGAACTTCCATCGCTGTGCTCTAATATATTTTGGGAGGTTTCTACTGATACAGCTTCGGAACTTTCTGATGTATGCTGAACCGTTTCAGAGCCAGGAATGTCTTCGCTACTATCACCGCGCTGCCTAGGTCTCCGAGTTAAAAATCCAAATAACGTTGGTTGGCCTGGTCCTGACCTGTCAACTTTAGCTTTTTTTTTTGCCTGGTGTCCCCTCTCCATTTTGAATATATGACGAAGTTTCTTACTGTTCACCGGTATAAAAAGAAACGACTGTATCGTATTATATTTTTTGTCGGGCTTTTTGCGTCTACTCAATGGAGTACGACGTTGCAAAAACCATCACACAAAATCACTATCTATCCATGTGGAGTCAAACATTTCACAGAGGTTATCACCAGCTCAAAAGTTAACAACATTATGCAACATGCTGGGATAATTTCCAGGCTAACAGATCAATCTTTTCTACGACTCGAAGGAAAGATTTGAAAACGCAGTAGCATCTCTTGAAAGTTGAAGTCTTTGAGTGTGTTTCTTTCATGTTTGCATTTATAACAAGCAATGAGACATTGGATCAACGTACAAAGGGATACTTCGTTATTTATCGAGGTCTGGTCAATAACATTTCAAAAGGGTTGACCACCACCCACCAGCTCAAAAATTGATAATATATGCAACATGCTGAGAAAATAGCCGGATTGACAGAACGGACCGATCAATCTCTACCAAGCGATTTGACCTTTCCAAGGCAACGCAGCATTGCGTCACACTCGAAAGCACCACGTCAGTCACGTTTGGGAAATGTTACTTCTGTATTTGCGTTATCTCATAATAAGACATTGGATCAACGTTCAAACACTAAGTCTACGTCTTGTATTTCCGATTGACAAAAAATCGTAAAGTGGCGCAAGAAGCTTCGTTGCAATCACTGAAATCGATTTGCGCGCGTTGACTACATATTTTTTCGGACATTTTGACCGAATTGACTATATTTTTTTCGGACATTTTGCTAAAAAATCGGTCAATGACCGACAAATGACCGAAAAAAAAAACCCAGATGCCCGGCTTATTTCCGCCTTCCGCATTTCCGCCTTTTAGGGTTGCCCAGAATTCCATTCTAATTCTATGAGTGAGGTAAAGTATTTTTGCCAATAACACTGGTAAACCACAGTGTGCTTGGTGTCACTGGTGTGCTTGCAAGTAATATCTCTTTCAAAACAGTTTAGAAGACTTTACACTGAAAAGATGCTCCGTGTTTGGTAGCACATTTGCAAAAGCACTTTTTTAATTCTGAAGCGATTGAAAAGCGGTACTCTAAACAAAATGGGTAATGAAACCCTAGATACTTGCTTCTATCGACCACAAAATTCAAAGCAAAGACTGACACAGTAACCAAAAGCAAGAAACAATAATTTTGTCTTGTCTTGATCAGAAACAAAATAGGTTTGTCTATAACTAAAGGTTGATACTTTACAGTACGATACATATATAAATTATTATCGATTGTATTTTATCAATATTGGTGCAAGCAGACTCAATCTCCTTTTAATAAAGATTTTGTTGTATAATATATATATATATTGTATGATTTTCAGAATGCATTAAAATTATATTATTTATTTCAGGGACTATGAGATAACAGTCACTAACTTGTCTGCATTTTGTTGATAGTTGAATTTTCAACATGAAATCTGCCTTAATTTTTTTGTTTCGATTGGGCTATCACATCAGCAGCACCTTCAGTCAAGGGGCTTATACTTATACAAAGCGTTTTCTTATGTTTGGTCTTCTCCCAGTTATATCTTGCCAGTTTATGTTAATGGTTTTGGGAAGTTCTTGATGTTCAAGGATATAGATGGCATTCTTGGTAAGACTTGAAATATTGACACCTGCATTTCCCATTATTATCTTGTTATGTCTATTGGAATGGAGGCATCTTCCTGAATATTGCCTTTATTTTGTCATTGCTTGAATTTGAGTTTCTTGTTGCTTGTCTTTTCATTTTCAAGAATTCTGCAAAAATTCAGACATCGAGGAATGTTTTAAGTTTTCGGAACTTTATACCATCGTATAAAGGTAAATACATGGCAAGCCTATTGTAAATGTTATTGTCAACTTTATGTCTTTATTATTGTCAACTTTTCAAGGTCATTACTTGTTTTTTTAAATTTGTTCTTATCTTGATAACTTTCAATAGGAAGTATACACTATACAGTATGTATCTTTTTTGTAGTATTTATGTATGCAACCATTGAATGCAACTATTTGCTTAACCAACATGAAATTGTATATACTATTTTAAATAGAACAGTGATTTGCCACTGTTACATTCACAGTTAAAAAACATGACTTGACCTGTCAAGTTGAAATGTAAAATATATTATATAGCTTTATTTTTTTAATAGCTTACTTAAATTATTTCCTTGTTATTACTGCCATTAATTCCTTCTTGAAGTGCATCATTACAAAGGGCATGTTTTTAATTGTTTGAGCTGCTCATGGATTTAGCACTTTAGTTGCAGATAAAATACATCGCTTGACTAACTTCTTTTCATATATAAAAATATATAGTCAATTGCCTATATATGACTAAAAATGACCGAAATAAATTAAAAATGACCGAATGTTTTCAAGTCATTTTGTACAAATGACCGAAAAGTCTCAGCGAAAAAAAAACCCAGGTTGTCACAATGTCACATTACCACTTGCTTAGATCATCTATTTCGTGGAGTAGCTTGGTGTTTAAAATAATTTGCTTACTGTTATATCTAAGGGAAAAGTCTCTGGACAAAAATCCCAAGCCAATGGAAGATGATTCTGTTTCGACATTGTCTCAATCAGACCGCTGCCAAACTGGCATTTGCACCATTAAGCCTGAATATTAAATGAAAACAGTAAAATCCACAATTTGTATTTAAGACATACCAACAATACCAGATTATTTTGCAAACTGGAAGAAACTGATAAGGATCGATGATTAGAGACATTAAACGCATCTGTTTTACACAATATCATACAATTAGGGACAGTGGAAGGTTCACTGCGACATTGAAAAATTGGTAGTACTATATTGCAAAAAGTTTTCTTTGCTTTCCCATAAATTCATTCTTGTGCGATGTCTACCGCTGCATTAGCATGATTCGCATAATGTTCAATAAACATGATATCACATATTTCCATGCATTGCCATCATATGGGTGATACACACTTTGTACACACTTGGACAGTTCACATGTGCTGCTCCTGAGTATGTGACATATGGCAGTAAATATGAAGCTGTAGCACCAAATTAGTCATAACATTATGACCCTCCAGTTGTCCACCTCCTTTTTCGTGAGCAACCCTGCACTTCTACCACCCTTACATAAATTTATGAGAAATAATTTAGCATTGATACAACATGTAAAGTATATTCTATTTTTATTGTACCTTTTGTTGCAGGATCTGCTCAATTCTCAGTTTGGTTGTTATACATTTGGTGCCGGAATCAGGGATATGAGTATTGATATTTTTATTCCAAGAACTTTCAAAGCAACCACAGTCATCTATGCTGACTTCGGCAATGACTAAGCGACTCATGTGTTGGTTGTTGAGTGCAATAATTCTTACCTGAAAAGCTGTGAATAAAATATCAAATGTATGAAAAGCTGCATAACAGCGCATTTTGCTTTTTACCTTCGTACTCGTCGGCTTTAAATCGTTTAACAAACTTTTTTGTGGATTGTAAAAAGCAACTATTTTTCTTCTATTGACAACGTTTTTCGTTGGATTATTTTGGTTTCGCACTTTGCACATGACAAAATTTGCTAGATACTTCGCAATATTGCCTTTCTGAGTTTTGTTTGCAATTTTCTTAAAAAATCACCTAAGCACAAGTGATGAGTCGTAGAAGTGCTGCATGTGAAAGTTTGGTTGTATGAATTTTCAATTCCAACGTGAGTAGTTTAAATTGTTTGAAAGGTATTTAGGCGGCAGTTACCAGCAGCAGTTTGGTACTGTTTTTATGCATTCAGTGTTCATTTGAAGACTGAAGTTGTACTGTATTTTGAATGCTGCTAAACGAAAAAAAAAAATACTAAGTTTCAAACACACTAACGAGTGCACGACGTGACGACGTAGCCTATATAATTGTTGAAACGATGTGCTTGGCGTGATGCTGTTGTGCGTAACGTTCGGTTCATATTTGAAAATAAAAATATTTATCATTACCACCTGTCTGTAGTATCCATGTTTGAGCTTCCAAGTGTGCTGCTAGATCTCTAAACGGCGTCAAAAACACAAAACGACTAGTATTGATCGATATTTGAAAAATCTCTTTGTGCCAATTGTGAAAAGAATCAGAGGACGCGGATCAAGAGCTTAATCATTATGCGTCGTGTCAATGTCATCAGACGTTGAAAAGGTGTGCATCTGGAAACCGTGGTAGTTGCAAAACAAATCAAGTGAGGGCGTAAACAGGATATCGCGTTTGGTTGTCACGTAGTTGTTACAGACGGTTGTTCGCCTGGTCAAACGTCATGTAGAAACCGTTCGGGTCTACTGAATATTACGTCATGGAAATTCCTAAAACATGAGCCAAAATTGCACCATCGTCCGTAAGACTCGTGTCAGACCGGTTTAAACCTGTTTCAGTTTGAGACCTGTTTGGACATGAAATATTGCGTCACGAACTGCTCTCGTGCCTTTGAGTTATCACAAATTTTTCTGATTCATTCTCGAAGTTGTTTGTTGGAAGTCGGTCGCACATTTAACTGGTTTATTTGGTGCTTGCTAGCTGGACAAATTCTCCGTCTTTTATCCAAGTAATCTGTATCGTAGTGACAGTTTTAGAGGTGTAGGCATTGCATACCCATTTCGATAGCCGCGGGCTAATTTTACAGAAATACACTGTTTGAAAAGAAGTTCAAGTGTGTGTTTCTTCGGTCATTATATACAGACGAACGGATTCGGGAACTTTATGTTAAAATTTTCCCACGAAGAGATTATGGTTTACCGCTGTGACCATAAAAAATAAAAGACGAGTTCTTGTCAGTTGGTAGGTCAAGAAGAAATTAAAAAAAAAAAAAAAATAAAAGAAGATTTGTTGGTTGGTAGTCTACACTCTTACAGAAGCAAAGAAAAGTAAAGACAATTCTTCTCAGTTTGGTACAGAAGAAAAATAACTTTGACATTCATTGGCAAGAAAGAAGATTAAAAGACAATCCATCTGTGCTTGTAGATTCAAGTGGAAGAATCCAAGCAAGTTTTGTGGACTTTAGGACTTCATACCCGTACAGCTACGGTATCGTGCATTTAAATTCTTTTTTGTATTTTTACGGTCTTGGCAGTTAAGTTTTTTATAACTACTGTAGCCTAATAATTTTGTGTGTTTGTGTAACTTCATTTTTTTAATTGTTAAATTTAGCCCCAACATTTAATATGTCTACACTCGGTGGCGACAAGGACTCGACCGCCGTAGACTCGACTGAGTTTAAGCCTGATGATGTTCTTTGCGGTCGGGCAGGCCATTCTGGGGAGGGACCCATTAACGATGAGGCTAAGTCAGTTCGAGAGGCCCGGCATCTTAGACGGGATATTTTGACTCAAATTGGGAAACTTTCTGTAGCCCTAGGTTCTTTGAGTGATAAGCAGGAACTGTTAATTTTTAGATCTAAGTTATCTACTTTAGAAGAGGAATTACGGCATTTCCATGCTCTTTTGACTAAAATCTTTAACTCTGCAGTCTTGGCAGAACTTCGTGATAGGGTAGATCCCGAATTTAACTCATTAAAAAATAACTTCGAACAAAAAGAAAGTGAGTACTCCGAAATGTTGGATGCTGACATACATCCTGAGGATAGCGCCTCAAATGTAAGCACTAGGATGTCTAAGAGCTCGTCTCGGATAGTTGCACAAATTAACCTACAGCTAAGACGAGAGGAGCTCCAGATCCAAGCTGAGGCCGAAGCAAGAGCTGCTGAAGCCGCCGCGAAAGCCGAAGCAAGAGCTGCTGAAGCCGCCGCGAAAGCCGAAGCGAGAGCTGCTGAGTTCGCACTCAAAGACGCTCAGTTGAGGGCTGAACAACGTAAAGAGGTAGTTTTAGCTGAATATCGATCAGAGGCGGGCTCCCGGCGTAGCTCTAAGAAGAGCTCTTCTAGGCATTCCAGAAATGAACATCAATCGCAGTTTAATTTACATAACCTTTTCCAAACGCCCGTTCAACCTGTGAGTGGACCAGGGCAATCCACACGTTTTCCAGCTGTTTCAGGAGGTCTCAGGGCCGCGGCTAAGGGTCTTCCGAATGCTGTAGAGCCAAGGTCTGCGAATTACAACCGAACTCCTCCCCCAGAGCGTACAGGTCACGGGGCCGCCATTAGTAGTAATGCTTTACCCCCTTCACAGTTTTCTGCGCCGCTAGGTTTTGATCGCCCAGCTACACGTAATTTGGGTGGTTGTGAGAGGCGTATCGCGTCTCCTGATTTTAACGTGTGTGAGGATCGTGATCGGGCTGTGCATGTGACTGAGCCCACTCAGCCCCTTAAGGGATATAGCTTGTCTTCTCCCGCTAAATCGAGTTCTCAACAGCAGGATTGCTTTTTTGAATACCAAAATAGTAGGACGTTTTTCGATAAGGCGGCCTTGATTGGTTACGATGGTAATAATATGCCATTTATCTTCTTTAAAAATCGTGTTACGGCCTTAATGGCAGCTTCGCCCTTTAAGGGGACTCGTTTGACTTTGTTACAAGCAGCTTGTGTTAGGACAGCTGCGCAAACGATTGCTAATTTGGTTTCTGACACCCCTGGCTTGTCAGAGGAAAACAGGATAGAAATGTCGTTAGCTCGCTTGTCCCAGCGTTTTGGGGTTCGTGGAGGTCTTTTTGCAGAACCGGAAATTAGAAAGTATCGCTATGGTAGCAAATTGACTTCGACCTCTTCCAGTGATCTGAAAGAGTTTAAAGATGAATTATCGCAGTGTTTGCTTTACGCGCAAGCTTATGGTCAGCGTGACAAATTGGAAGGACGTTTTGTTTTGGATTTGGCTAAGCGACTCCCGTTTGACGCTAAGCAGCGTTATCTTGACTTTTTAGGTGATCAGTATGGTGGCACTGATGAGCCTACTTTTCAGAGTTTGTTTGAATTTGTAGTACGGGAGGAAACGCGTAAGTCGACTGATTTTAGCATTATGCTAATGGGCGATTCTGGTGAGTCGCAGCAATTTAAAAAGTTTGGCAAAGGAAAATTGCCTTCATGTCCGGTTAGGCAGACGTCCGTAAAACCCCATGATGATGTGATGTCAGGGAGTTCGCAGTACTCGACTGTTGTTGGCGCACCGCGCGGTGGTGAAGCCAGACGTAAAAACCTACCGGCATGCATTTGTTGTTCGTCACGTGGTCAAGTTGAATATCATTTTTTGTCTAATTGTAAAGAATTTTTGCGCTTGACACCTAAAGATCGGAGAGATGTCATTGTGAAAGCTGGCAAATGCTTGAATTGTTTGCGCCAGCATATGGTTAGGGATTGCGTTCATGCAAATAACTGTCGTAAGTGTGGGCCTAACAACGATAGGAAACACTATTTTCTTCTGCATGATTTTTATGTGAGGTCACGTGATTCTCTGGATTCGGTTGGGAAAGATGATGCTCGTGCCAGAGTTCCTGTGCGTAATGTTAAGATTGGAAATGTTAAAGCAGCCTTTAACCGCGTTACTGCTGCTCGTGTTTTGAATCCAATGACTGGCAAATCGAAGTTGGTGTATTGTCAGCATGATCCTGGTTCGCAGTTGACGTTTGTTTCGAGTGATTTGGTGTGTGAACTTGATCTTAAACCGTACGATAAAGCGTCGTTTAAAATGGATACCCTGGCTGGTCAGAAAGCTACTTGTGCTGATCTTGTCAAACTCAACATCCAGTCGTTAGAGACAGATGAACTGTTTTGTGATATAACCTCGGTGGTTAACCCAGCTTGGGCTGATGATGTTAAAACTTTACCACATAAACAAGATTTAAATGGTTTCCGTCATTTTCATGACGTGAATATGTTTCATTTGAATGATTGTAGTACTGTAGATGTACTGATTGGCAACGACAACGCTTATTTGATGTGGGCAAAAGAAGAACGTGTTGGTGAAAATCGTAGTGAACCGCATGCTTTACTCACTCCTCTCGGTTGGTTGGCTTGTGGTGGTAAGTCACCCTTAGAGGAAAGCGTTGCTAAAGTGTGCAGAGTGCAGACGTCTTCAGAGTCGGATGTCATCTCTGGCTTTCAGCGTAAAATTGAGTCTCGTGATATGGAAATAGCAGACCTGAATAAAGTCATTCAGGATTTGACGTTGCAAAATGAAACCTGTGAATTGTCTCGCAATGATAAGTTGGCTAGAGAACTTGTTGAACCGAATATTGAGTTGAAAGATGGTCGATTTGAGATACCTGTTCCGTTGAAGGAAGATATTGATCTACCTAACAATTTTGTGTTGGCCTCAGATAGAGTTGCTGCTTTAAGGAAGAAGGCTTTAAAACAACCTGAACTTCGTGATTTCCTTACTGACACCATGAAAGATCTTAAATCAAATGGCTACATTGAGCGTACTGGTGAAGCAGGAAATGTCAAGGGATTTGAATGGTATTTACCATACTTTGTTACGTCACAATTAAAAAAGCGCATTGTTTACGATGGCAAGTCTGAATTTCGAGGAACTTGTGTTAATGATGTAATGTTTTCGGGTCCTGACTTGTTAAACCCTCTGGTAGATGTCTTGGCTAGATTTCGGCTTGGTAGATTTGGTCTCATGGCTGATGTGACTAAATGCTTCTTTCAAATAAAGTTACCTGAGTCGCAAAGGGATTTGTTTCGTATATTGTGGTTTGAAGATGATGACCTTGAAAATGGTAGGATGGTACCATTTCGTTTTTGTGTACACCCTTGGGGAATAAAGAGTAGCCCGTATATCGCTTGCTTGGCTATAAAGAAAATGATCGAGCAGAATCCCAGCGGTGCTGGTGAACTAACTCTCTGCAATATTGCAGATAATATGTACATGGATGATTTTATATTTTCGGCTGATAGCTTAGAGGAAGCTCAGCAAATCACTCATGAATCAATTGCTTTGTTTGATAGCCGTGGGTTTAAACTTGGTAAGTGGAGTGCTAACAAGGAGGCTATGATTGTCTTGTCAAATTTGGATAATGAGATGCTTTCACCTTTGATTCGTGACATTGACTTTCAGACTGAAAATATGACTTTGCCATCAGCGAAGACATTGGGTTGTGTGTGGCAAACCGAGTCTGACGAGATGCGTATCGCATGTTCCTTAAAGCCCTTAGCTAAACACACGCGCCGAAGTATGCTCAGTCAGCTTGGACAAAATTTTGATCCGCTAGGCTTTGGAGCGCCATTTTTTCTAAAAGCACGCCTTATACTTCAGCAATTGGCGATAGACAAGTTTGATTGGGACACCGAGGTCCCTGATAGCTTTGTTAAAGAGTGGGAGTCGTGGCTTCGCTCTTTGGACCTGCTTAAGGATTTTTCGTTACCGAGATGGTATTTTGCAAACTCTGGTGTGTGCAGTCCGGATGATATTGTTTCATATCAATTGCATGGGTTTAGTGATGCTTCGAATCAAGCTTTCTCTTCTGTTGTTTACTTACGTAGACTGGTTAACGGAGTTCCAAGTGTGTCTTTCGTTCTGGGTAAATCTACCATTGTTGTAAAAAATCAGTTTTCTTGGCCGATAGCTAGGAAAGAGCTTGTTGCCGCTTTGAATACAGCAAGACTCGTGAAGCAGGCCTACGAGGCATTGAAGATGCCCGACTGCCTTAAGTATTTTTGGTGTGATTCTCGTACTGTGTTGCAGTGGGTTAAAAACCCTGATTTACGTTTGAATAAGTTTATTACGCGTCGAGTTGAGCATATTTTATTGTTGTCTGGAGCCCAGGATTGGCGTTTTTGCCCTACCGATATGAACCCAGCTGATGTTGGCACAAGGCCAAATCTTATTACAAAGAAAGAATTTCGAGAGTTGTGGTTAAATGGTTCTAGTCTTCTCTACCAGTGTGAGGAAATTCCATCTGTAGAAAATGCCACTCCAGTACCTGTCCATAGCCTATATCTTCGTGACGAAGAGGAGTCGCTTGACGTTGGACAGGGTGGTCTTCACAGATTGATCGAGGCCGCACCTTCTTTGTATGTTATGAAAAAGAGAATCGCTTATTTGGTTGCTTTTGTTGAATTTTTGTGTTGTAAAACGAGAAAGCGTAGCTTTGTGAAGCCAAAACTGGATGCATCTTATCTTAACAGTGCTTCAGAGTTGGCTGTGAAGTTTGTTCAGAAGAGCGTGTATGGCGATGTGGTACATTTAATGACCAAACGATCGCCGGATGCCCTTGAGGAAGTGATAAAGCGAGGTAGTGTTGGCGCTTCGCAACGTGAGAAGGAACGGTTGAAAGAATTACGTTCACTTAAAAAGTACAGACCTTGTGTAGATGACGCTGGTGTAATCCGCATTGAAGGGCGCTTAAGTAATTCTCCCGAGATCTCTCTTGAAGCAAAGCATCCGATTGTTTTGCCTTCGAAGCACCCCTTCACTAGGCTTGTTGTACTGTCGCATCATAATGGAAATGCGCACTGTGGAGTACAGCACACTTTGTTGTCTACGCGACAGAAGTTTTGGATCGCTAATGGTAATGCTTCCGTGAAGAGGTATCTTAATGATTGTTGTGTATGTGCGATTGAGAAAGCTCGGCCTATAAGGCAGCTCATGTCTGATTTACCTTTGTCTCGCACAACTGCCCATAGGAAACCCTTTTTTGATTGCGGCTTAGACTATCTTGGACCTTTAACTTTCGTTGAAGGTAGAAGTCACAAAAAAGCTTGGGGACTCTTGTTCACATGTATGGCATCTCGCGCTATTCATGTTGAGCTGGTTACGTCATTGTCGCTGAGTGATTTTTTACTTGCCTTTACAAGGTTTACAGATTTACGTGGGCAGGTTAATGCTATCTATTCCGACAATGGAAGTACCTTTCAGGCAGCATCTAAGAAGTTACCCGAGTTGATAGAATCAGCTGAATTTCACAACGCCCTGAGACAGAGAGAGATAAACTGGGAATTTATACCTCCGTATGCTCCGGCGCAAGGTGGCGCCTGGGAGGCAATGGTTAAACAATTTAAAATTGCATTTTTTCACATTTTGGACTCTTCAAGTCGTAAGCCCAATTTTATTGAACTGCTTACGTACACAGGCAGTGCCGTTCGGATCGTGAACGAACGCCCTTTGGTACCTTTGAGTGACGACCCTAGGGATTTTACTGTCATCACCCCTGCCTCACTTTTGACCCCATACTTAGACCCATACTGTGCTGTTGGGCAACCACATGATCGTGACCAATTAAGAAGGGATTATCGGTTCAATTTGTCACTTTCTCATCAGTTTTGGAGTAAATGGATCGATTTTTACTTGCCAGGTCTTCAGGGCCGGAAAAAATGGCTAAAAATGGCCGAGAATTTGGAGCCTGGTCAACTTGTAGTGGTAGGTTCTCTCCAGGACATTGGTAAACGTGGGAAGTATCAACTTGGGAGGGTGCATGAGGTAGTTCCACAAATTAGGAAAGGGAAGCCTGTGGTTCGTAGAGCTAAAGTTGCCGTCTGCAACTATGATGAGAGTACGGGGAAAGTGAAAGTAGACTGTGTGTTGAGGGATATTTCGTGCCTCGCCCCCGTAAAGAACACCTAAGTGTTAAGGTTTGAGCCTGGTTTTGTCTGCGGTGGCCGACACTTGTCTGAGCCCAGAACAGTCGGTTATTATCGCAACCATGGTATATAGCGTCATTTTTTGCGTGTACCTAATACCTATGGTACCAATTTCATGTATCGTCGTGTTTATTCTTATTGTTGTTCATTCTTTGCATGCCCTTTGTATTTGCGTATTAACTTAAACGTGAGTGATTCAAACAATTTGTGTATCATGTGTTTTTATTCATTGGCTCACAATTGTCGTCAATTCTTTTTTAGTTATGCCATGTCAGACTGTCATAACTAGGGGCCGCTATGTTACAGACGGTTGTTCGCCTGGTCAAACGTCATGTAGAAACCGTTCGGGTCTACTGAATATTACGTCATGGAAATTCCTAAAACATGAGCCAAAATTGCACCATCGTCCGTAAGACTCGTGTCAGACCGGTTTAAACCTGTTTCAGTTTGAGACCTGTTTGGACATGAAATATTGCGTCACGAACTGCTCTCGTGCCTTTGAGTTATCACAAATTTTTCTGATTCATTCTCGAAGTTGTTTGTTGGAAGTCGGTCGCACATTTAACTGGTTTATTTGGTGCTTGCTAGCTGGACAAATTCTCCGTCTTTTATCCAAGTAATCTGTATCGTAGTGACAGTTTTAGAGGTGTAGGCATTGCATACCCATTTCGATAGCCGCGGGCTAATTTTACAGAAATACACTGTTTGAAAAGAAGTTCAAGTGTGTGTTTCTTCGGTCATTATATACAGACGAACGGATTCGGGAACTTTATGTTAAAATTTTCCCACGAAGAGATTATGGTTTACCGCTGTGACCAGTAGTTGTTAGTTAACTATAGGTTGCACGATGGCACCTTTAAATACTTATTTTCAATTTCATTGTTTTGTTGACGTTCAAGAAAAAATGAAACACACATTATTTTAAAGATTGGCCAAAGATGTGTGAGCGGTTATGAGGTTAGTGGTTTTAACCGCTCACACATCATTGGCCGACCTTTAAAATAATGTGTGTTTCATTTCTTCTTGCCCTCAACCGCACTGCAATATATAACTTTGTCGATTTTATTTTGTATGTTATTCGTTCTGAGGATGCGCGAAACATCAGTGAAGCAATAAATCAACCTGTTTTTGTTGCTTTCACTTTCATCAGATGGACGTTGCAACTAGTGCTAGAAACTGTTCATTTTATAGTTCGCTGCGGTTGAGCCCACTTTTTTTCTACAATGTTATCCTATGTCAAATGTCGTCTTCCACTCCGTTAAGTAGCTTGAAGATGGTACAGTCGTTGATGATGTGGTCTGTTTCTCGGCACCACATTTACAGGAGGAGGAAGAGGCCGTTTTTGATTGGTGCATGGTTGAGCGGAAAAGTTCGACATCTGCACGAAAACGGTTGAGGCGCACGCACGCCTATCTTTGTAGTGTCAGACCGATGGACCGTATGTCGGCGTCGGGAATGAATTGATGGAAACTGGTGGTTCTCGACTTCCATTCAGAGTTCCATTTATGGTCCGCCCAATTAGCCGCAGAGATGTCTAGTTTATCAGCTTCATCGATCAGAATTTGAGCAACTGGCACGGGTGTATCGATTTCAGTCGACGGAGGTAGGCCTACTCGTTTGTAGGAGCAGAGACCTTTGAATGAAGACGATAGCTGGGCTATATTCCCATCTAAAAAGTGGCTTCTTTGCGAGCAGGTTGGATACCAACAAGAACGGGGAGATTGTCCTATGATGTGGGACGCATGCATCCTGTCACTATGGGCAGGGCGATGTGGTAGTATCGATGTTGTAGCAGTGGGCACTGCGGCACAAATTAGGTGCACAATAGCCTATTTTTCTAAAGAGTAGAGAAGGGCTAAGGCTGCTATGCGCAAAATGTTAGCCTTCGCTCCCCAGCTGGAACCTGCCAGGCTCTTGGGTAGCGCAGCGATGTCAGATTTTTATGCTGTGACACCAAATGGTGGAGTAGGCCACATGAGCGATCTGTCTTATATGCCATCCCAAGACATTTCGGTTCGGAGCAGAAGGACAGAGATGTTCTATTATGGAGAAACGGTAGGCTATATCAAGAGGAAGAACCATCGAAAAACATAAAGGCAACTCAAATTTTTCGGTCACATCATCAGAAAAGAGAATCAAGTACCAGCATGATGTTTATGTTTGGAAAGTAGCCTACATCAATTCATTGTAATATAACTTAGAGATGAAGCATGTAGGATTATCAGTTTTATCGCTATTTGCAAATTATGGTTTAATGACGTCATCATTTTCGTAGTCAGTACACAATGAATTGGATTCTCCTAATTATATTGAATCTGTTGACGCATAAATCGTCTTTTTACAATAAGAATTAAATAAGTAATGTCATTTTCAAATCTCGTGAAAACAACTCTATTAAAAACAATGCATTTTCAAGTCTCGAAAAAATCGCTTCAACCTACCTTTATAAATTGCAATTTTTGGAAATGAAGACGATGTCCGATCAAGCTCAAACTTTCAGGAATGTCGTTTTATGACTATTTGCATGAAAGAAAAGTTTGCAGCAATGAAATCGGAAAAAAATCCATATTTCGACCCACTCTATTGTATAGCCTACCGTAGGCAACCTATGTAGAATAGGCAAACGTAACTCGAACTCTTGATAGAATAGGCGAACTCTTGCGTTTCGCAATGGAATTTAAAGCATTGGATTTCCCAGCATGCCAAGTCGCATCCCGACAATTACCTTCTACGAAGTTTTGCGGTTTTGTAATGATGAGAACTTTTCTATATGTTGCCTGGAAGAGATCTCTTAATATTCACGGGAGTATAGGCTACCATACCATAGGTTAATTTACCTCGGTTCAGCCGGTTGAAAACTTTTGCTAGATGAGTAATAGATAAGCATTTCGCAAAACAAAGTTTAAATAAAAACAGTTTTAAAGTCTGGCTTAATTCGGTGAACATTTTGAAAATACTTTCAAAACAGACAATGTGGCAGCTGTAGGTTACAACGTAGGTAAAAAGTAGGCTAACCGAATTCAACAAAATTAAACGCGAAGCATTTCTAAATGTTACTGAGTGTTGAAATTTTCTAAAAAATACCGACATAGACAGGCCGTAGCCAGCATGGGCCAGGGGGGCCTTGCCCCCTGAAAAAAAAATTCGCCCCCCCCTGGCAAAATCCCAACATTCTCGAGCAACAGCTACAATTATAATGATTTTTTCCCGTTTCAGAGCTCCAACCTTGGCCCAATTAACTACAATTTGTTTAGTTAACAGCTAAGATGATTAAACAATTTCGCCCTCCCCTACCCCCTCTTTTGGCAACCTCAACATGTTCAACTCAACCAAGGCCAACACGTGTTAGGTTGGTAGAAAAATTGTCAGAAACTGTGCAAAATAGAAATGTTTTGGGAAAGAAGGATAACCTTACAAAAAGGAAATGGTTTTCCAGCAGGCCCACAAACCGGTAGAAATTAGGCTATTTGATATCAGCTGTCGCTATTCTCGGTACCATACCTAATTCTAAGGGTCAGTGATAACCAATTTGTGCAGTGATAAACCAAATTTGTGCAGTGATAAATCGCAAAATGTGCAGTGGTAAAGCAAGTGGTTTTGAAGACAACGCATACAAAATATAAACCCGTAATCTTTTAAGCAGTGTTTATTTTTTCTCTTTAATCCAATCAGTGTAAATAAATTTTGTTTCTAGTTTTCTGATCTGTGAAGTGTTCAACCTTGCAGCAGATATTGCTACATTTGGATCTAGCACTGCCGTTTGTGAGTGTGGATTCTCAGTGTTAACAAGGGTTGACGCTCCCACTAGACTTGACGGAGCATGTTACAACCAAGACAGGCGAACTTGGTGCTTATGGCCTTTCAATATTCTGTATCGAAATCTATCGATTTAGACTTGTTTGTGAGACGGTTTGCATCCAAACATCTGCGACTGCAATTGCAATAGACTAGCGCACGGGTGTATAGGCGGAATATAATCATATATATCAAAATCCGGCACTAGCTTCTTCGAGCCAGTTAAAGTTTTTTTCATAACAAGTAGGCCTACCGCTATTTATACAAGTCAACAATTGCTGTGTTATGTTCGTCATTGTAATATGGTTGTTGGTATATTTAGGGCTACCATAGGCCTATGTCCTCTTTTAGGAGGATTTGTCCTCTTTTTTCATAAAAAATGAATTGTCCTCCGAAGACACTTAAAAATGCTCAAATGTCCTCTTTTTTGCACTGCTATCATTTTTAACAAGGTTTTATTTTTATGTGACCTTGGCGAAAGCTAAATAAGGCTAAGCAACGATACCAAAAAGGAAAAGTATGTTTTCTGTGAGCTGTGGCAGAAGTAGGCTATCCTTGTTTAAGAAAAGTGTTTATTGACTGAGGTTGACAATACATTGCTTGCTGTGGATATGGACAATTGGACATGGTCGATACATTTACTTCTGTGGCAAACGAAGACAGTGTTGCTCGATGACCATGTCAGATTTATTTTTATTGTTCGACTCTTGTGTTGCCTATTGGGATGAATAGACCACTAATTTCATTTTTCGAGTTTACATCCTTTGATTGGATGCTTATTGCTTATGCTGTCTTAGTGTCTTACACCAAAGAATAGGATAACTCTTTTCAGCGGTGTGTAGAAGTATCTGTCAGGCAAAATGTTAGCATTGATGATGTTAAACTACTGTATTCGATCTATATCAAAGCTAGCGCAAAGGCGTCTTAAACCTGATAGCTAGCTTGCATTAGCTTTGTTTAAATGATGGCACATTAGAAAATAGACAAAATAGTTCAAATATTGCAGAACGATAGATTTTTTAATGAATTGTTAAAAATCAAACAATTCTTCATCTGCAATAAGCTATGGCTCGAAATGCAAATGTAAAACGTATGTTTTCTGTGGAGAAAATCTAAGAAACAGCAAAATGTTCATTGACTAAATCTGACAAATAAATATGATATAGTTTTTATTTGTCACGTTTGCTACATATAGGCTATAGGCCTATAATCATCTAAGAAGATGTAAAAATTGTTTAAACGTAAAAAGCCACTGGCATTTCACTTGTTTACTAAAGATGTCCTCTTTTTGGGTGATGAAAATATGGTAGGCCTAGGTATATTGTAATGTGATTTAACTAGCGGATAAAATAAGAGACCAGTGTTGATCTTAACACTAATCTGATATATTACAATTTTTGTGGATACCGGTATTTAAGAGGTTAAAATGCCAAAATCATTTAAATTTTTTCGCCCCCCCTAAAAAAAAGTTTGCAAACTTTGCTCTACGGTCTGGCTACGGCGTGGACATATTACTACGCATCTCACAACCCGCAGTTTGGTATTGAACATCACTGCGCCATCGCTACTCTTATCTTCACTTCATTTGTTGACTTTCCATTTTCATGAATTGTGCACCCTGTTTTCTATTAGCCTAGATCGATAAATTATTGCATTATCATTAGCAGGGTTGCATTCCTGGGGGGGCTCGGGGGGAGCTCAGACCCCGAAATATGAAAAAGCTTGATGTGGGGGGGAGGGCTTCGGGGGGGCTCATTCAAGCTTCCACTTTTCAGCTCTTCTGGCTGAACAACAACTTATCGACTGAACAAGTAACACTTTAACAGCTTTCTCACAACAGAACTACAGAAATACACGAACATAAGTTAATAGCAATCGCCGTTTTCCGTGATTAGGTCTCATATAGTTAGCTTAATTCTATCACGCAATCTACACTACATGTATATACAGTAAATCAAACTTTTTGCAAATAGGGCAATAAAGAACGACATAAACATTTTGTGGCTCTTTTGACATTCTAGATATCTGCGTGTGATGTGACTCTTGCATTGAATAGCCTTTCTCACCCATGTGCCTTAAAATTTAGGAAAGTGGGTAAAATTTTCAGTGTGCGTTGTGTTGCGTCCTCACATTGTGCTATCAATGCTCTCGCTCTGTGGAATAGTTTCCCAGCATTGTATAAACACTTCACAGCTTTCGTAGAAAGGAAGAACATTAGAGAAACAGATCGGGCCAAATTCAGAGGCTCAGAGTTCTCTGCATCAAAATGACCACCAAGGAATTCGTAGAAGATCTGGCGCTTTTAAAAGATTGTCATCGGTAATTATCGCTTTTGTTAGAAACTCATCAGATTGAGAATATCAACTTCGTAGCCTAGTAGCTAATCGTCACGTCAAATGGACTGCAAATTCTCTATTTCAAATTAAAAAAAAAAACTGTTCAAGAAGGAAAGTATTCGTTTGATGAAGTTGTTAATTTGAGTCCTGAAAGTACAAAAACTACTCCTTTAAAGGCACAATGTTGGACCAGTTCAAAGCTCGACGAAGAGACTATCCTTCTTTTGATCGGAATCGGTTTATTCAAGTTTCAGTTGACAACATTGGAAGTAGGATGGTGGACACCAACAATACAAATTCTGTGAAGAGCTTGGAAATTATTGCACCAGAGTTATGGCCCGCTGTAATCGAAGTTCCATAACAAAAAAGGGAGCAGATATTACGGAAAATAGAGGAGAGATTTCATTTCACCACTCTTATTTCCGATTTTCGATTGTACGTTGACAATCCTTGCCATATACCAGATACGATATAGTTGCTCAAGAATGTATTAGGCCTACTAAACATGATTGCTAAAAGTTCTGCTGAAACCGAACGTGGATTTTCGCAAATAAACTTGGTCATCACACCGCTACGATCACGGCTGACCAAATCACTTGCTTCAGTAGGCTAATGTTGTTCATCAGCATCAATGGACAACCTCCTCATAATGGAATGGCACTGTGGTAACTCAGAAGTGGTTGCGGACTCATCGATCGGCTGTGGATACTCAGGTTAATAAGCATTCTAAGCTGCCCACATTGAATGAACTCAGATGTGTGCAAAAACTGTTTGCTGGCTAAAATCAAAGACTGGCGTGGTGCTTATAACTTAGCCCATAAAACCAAAGACCTGGCAGATTTGTTTTGTTGCCTATAATCTCGTTTGCACCAACTTGGAATATGCTTTTGCTGTATTTGGAGTTGTAGCCTACTGTTCGTTAGCTAAATGAGATTTTAGTGTAACTGTCACTTTGGCAGCTTATTGGTTCTTACTCGCAATCACAAGCGCTCATTTCAGGAGATGCATTTTCTCACTTTCCTACAGTCAATTTTTTTTTGCAAGTTTGCTTAGAATTGGCACATTCAAATAAGTACGGTAGCCTACGATTGAGTTAGGACAGCGGTCGGCAACCTGCGGCTTCTTTTTAAAAAAAGGTAAAGATTGTTGGCTCACCTACACCGATTACTTATCCTTTGTCTATAACAACACAGCTAGGTGTTAATAGAGCCCCCCAAATAAAATGCTAGGAATGCACCCCTGATCATTAGGTAACAATTATGCAACAACAAATATAAATTAGATGTGTTGCGTTGCATTAACTATTTCAGTCGTAAAGATGCCATAACAAAGATGTCATATCTCATTGTGGATCACACAATAAAACTTGCATTAAAAGTGGATCGCAAACTGAAAATGGTTGGGAAGCACTGGTCTAAAACAAACTCTACTTGTGACACTTTTCTGTAAAGCCACACGCGACTGCTGAAGTGCGGATAGCTGCCATTGTTTAAACATACAGCGTAGAACGAATGGTATGATTCTCGGGCTTCCAGCATATGCCAAAACCAGCTTCCTCTGCACCAAGCGATTTATGTTAAATAATAACAATCCAGTAGGATTTTAAACAGTAGGATATTTCTCTTGTACAGTAGAGTACAATAGCGAGATAAATAACAGTTGCTTTGCTTCGTGTAGGCCTAACGCACAATAAGAGTATTCTAATGTTATAACGCAGTAGGCTATCCATCAAATATATTGTATGTTTTAAAGGCAGTAGACAAGTTTAAGGCAGTAAACAGTTTCAGCACAAGATCGCTGCCAAGTAGGCTACATAGGCATAATTACCTTCAGTGTATTTTCTCATTGTTGAGTACTACATGTAAACAAAAACGAAATTCAGCGCCATTCCTGAGATATTTGCTTTGGACCGGACAACTAACAGGGCATTGAACTGATGTGTATAAAGTCGGCGGAGAACACTCTATTCATTAAGCTATCAAGCCGGTTCAACCAAACAGATAAAATTACAAACATTTGAAAAAACAAATCTCATACAGCGAACTTGCAGTTGGATGTATTTTTAAAAACAAACCCGTTCAAATAATGGTGTGATGATTGAATGCATAAAAGGAATCGCCTTCGATGATGTAATCAAAACTCGAAGTTTAGTAGCCTAAAGCGGGACTGCTCTCAATTGTGGCCGAAGGGTATCAATTGTGTAGGATCAGTGTAGCACCCCTTTTTTTGAAGCCCTTTAGATGTAATGAAGTTAAAAACAAAACTTTACAAATGACAATAAAAGATAAAGCGTTGCTCATGTTCTTGTTGTTGTGAATGCATAAACTATATTATTATTTGTGTAGATTACATTCGCGGTCTAATGTTAAAGGTATAATGACACAGTTCGAGAACCCGGTTTTACCTGCGTATCTGAGCGTTGATGCTACAGGAACATCGGCATTACGTAATATCAACCACCAACGGACATCATTTTATATTGATAACATCCTTGCATCACCATCGGAAAGCTCAAGTGCCAGTAGTCCAAAAAGTCATGGAGCAATTTCTGACGACGGTTTAAATGAAGCAGGAGACTTATTAAGAGATTCTCCGCTGTGCACAACAATAAATGATCGACCTGACGTTGAACATACAAAACACTCTCAAAGATCCGGAGAAAAATGTAAAGAAAATGTGCAGTCGCGTGGATCGAAACAATCTTCTTCATCATTCAAACCTCAAAATCCATTTTTTCTGAACCGTTTTTCTGAAATTTCCCAAGCCACTCCAACTGTCACTTCAAAATTCCAATGGAAACTTGGAGATGCACACACCCATCAAAGTGTAACAGACCCAGTTGACCGTTCTGGTGTACAAGCAACACTTCCCCGACATTCTTTTCTTCAAAAGAATCATCATTTGCTTGCGGAAATGCTTGCCTATTCTAAGCCGTTCAGCTTGTACAACTTTGCTCCTGAGTTTTCAAGATTGTGCAAAGTACAAACTGATCCATACGACTCGGGTTTTCATTCCAAAGCGCAGGCTTCACTCGCATCCATGCTCGCTCTGTATCCATTTCAAAATTTAAAATATGATTGGCCTCTAGAGAAACAACCGTACTTCACAAAAGGTAATCAATATTAAATGAATACTTTCTTAAATTGATCAGCGAAGCTACAAGTTAAATAAAAAAAATAGTATGATATGGAACATTGCTTTGATGAATCCTGTTCAATGAAAGCAATTTCTTGTAGGCCATAGGCTTACTGTAGGCTTACTTGTTTGTTACACTCGAAAATGTTCTGGACACTTCTTGTTTTATTCATTTTCCTAACGGTAGGTAAGCTACTGTTCTCGTTTATTTCATCAATGAGACCATTTTAACTTATTTTGGTGATTAAATCAGAGCTTCCCAAAGTGTGTATCGTAAGATGGTCACAAGCGTGCATGGATGTCTGCTGATTTGTATATTGCAACCGGAGGGCAAGGCTGCAAAGCATCAAATTATTTTAGAAGGATGCACTTGCTTTTGTGTTACAATAGACCGAAAATTAACCGACGACGATCCCTTGATCGCCAGACTGCTCCTAAATGATGTCAAGATTACTTGTACACAAAATCAAGCACAGCTTTTACATTGCACTAAAAGTAGCCGATTTTACTGTTGTACTTTAATAAATGGCGCAGCGGATAAGGCGCTCGCTTTCCAATCATACAACCCTGGTTCGACTCCCGGCTTCAACTGGTTGTTGGTAAACACCTAAGCCATAAACACATATAACATACACACCCAAACACCATAAACACCTAAGCCTCTATATATACCCAGGGTGTAGCCTAATAAATTGGGTGGGCGTAGTAGCTGAAGGAAAGGCGGCCGAGAGAATAGAACTGGCCATCCTACCCTTGTTAGTGCCGAAGGCTTAGTGAGAACCACTATATTGGCTACTAGATGATAATCGTAAATAATCGCAAAAAAAATCCCGGTAGTTTCAAGATGGCATCAAGTTAAAAGTATATTGAATGTTGTTTGACTGCAAACTTTTGCTAGTAAAAGTTATATGACTTTAGTTCACAGCTAGGCATTACACCCACTGAAGCTATTTATGCTAGAGGTACTTTCAGAATAAAATATCTGTTTCTGATTACAGGTTGTTCATATATGTGGGATGCAGTATTCCGCCGTGGCTTCAATAGACGCAAGGGAGGTCAAGTTAGATTCTCTAACAATCAAACAAATGACCTTGAAAAGGTGTTTGTTAAGCAGAAATACCTTTCACCACCAGAACGAAAAAGTATTGCAAAAACTCTTCAACTTTCGGAAAGACAGGTACACCACATCAAATAAGTGAAGAGAAAAATATCGTGTTGCGGCGGGCTGCTACTATATTTTTGGTGTATGGAAAGAATGCTATTAACGAAAATAAAACAATTTTTTGATATGAAACTAAATTCAAAGCGAGATCAGAATAAATAGTTAATTTTCATCAAAGTAGCATAAAGCAAAACAGGAAAACATTTTTTTTTTACATTTTTTAACCTCCTTGGTCATTTTTTCTGTCTATTTATAGAATTGAAGACTGATTTATTGAATTCCAATCAAATATTTTTGAAAGCTGGGAATCGGTGGGTTAGCACTTCGCAGCGGTTCGCACGAACCGCTATCTAAAAATGAAAAAAAAATTGCAAAAGCGGTTTCTGACTAACTTTTTCGAGTGGATCTAATACAATTATCTCATAAAGAGTTAGCAGATGTAGCTAATTTTTGTCAAAGCGAGTCGGGTGCTAACTTAATTGAATCCCACAACTGGTATGAAAAATTTCTTCTAAAAGTTCTAGCCCCACCATAGCATACACAAAAACAACATTTGTTCCAATTCACCAATTTGTTGAGCACTCACGCGCAATATGCTCCTACTTTCCCACTGAAGTTTTCAAAACAGAAGGAAGTCACGTAACTTCAACTCTTCCTATGGCGCTATGGGAATTATGGCCGGAGTTTACATCAGTCCATGTGTTGGGTTTAGAGATAGCTAAACAAGTAGCCGTATTGTGCAATATGCCACCATACGTGTTTACTGAGCCATATTGTTATTATAATGTAAAAAAAACGCAGCATATGATGAAACTGCATTATAATTTATTTAAATCGTGCAATTACAATTGACGTGTCGTTTGCAACTTTCACTAGAAGTTTTAAAAAAATCCTGAAATAATCCTATAGATGAAAAACAATTAAAATATCCATATTCAATCTCCATCTCTGCTTGATGCAGATTGCGCATCAACATTGGTTATCTGTTTCCATGAGTTACGGTTTTTAGCTAGCTTGCCCAGTGCCGTCAAACTGAGTTCGACCCATGCCTCGATGTTGTCTCCCATATTGACACTGATATAAATCAATCGCTTTCTTCCAACCTGTTTTGAGCTCGCGTGGAAGCAGAAGGCTACAGCTTGTTAAGTCACATGATATCAATATGTTAAAGTGATGTGGCTTGCGAACAAGTGGAAACTGGCTCTTCTAATTACTGTGATTGTTTTATGTTTACAACCTTGTTTTATTTTACGTAATGCTAATTCAATTATTATTAGACTATTTGTAAAGAGTAGTTTGTAGTTCTGAAACGACCTTTCATTAAATGCTAATGCTCGTAATTGCTTACAGGTTAAAACGTGGTTCCAAAACCGAAGAGCCAAATGGCGAAAATTGAAGCGAAATGGGGGCAAAGAACAAAAATCAAGTGACAATTTTCAAAACAAAAAAACAAATTTTGTTGATGTACAGCTCGGTTCTGGGGTTGACAACTCTATGTTAGCGGCACGACACGAGAACATGAATAATGAGAAAGAAAGTGTGAACGTCACAGCATGTAACAACGAGCAGCATGACCTTGTGCACTGCGATATCAAACAAATTGAAACTGGAATGTTTTGTCAAAGCAATGTTTCTTCTTTTTCACCACTTCCTGCTTCACCCAAGAAAACAGAAGCAAATTTAGCGCGAAATTTTCAGAGACAATCATGCAGTGATCCTTCTGCAGATGTGATACTTCAGAGAGAAAATCGTGTGCAAATCCCGTTTGAGTGATTGTGCTTTGTTAATCCAATCGTCCATGATAATCATAGCCTATGCCAAGGACATTGTGTTTGTTCAATTTATCTATTTTTAGGCAATTAGTAATTATATACCAGATTAAACGAGGTGTTTATGTTTTTTATGTAAGATAGTCGATTATATTCATCCATTTTTTAATATTTAATACCAAGTGTGTCAAAGGAGAACAAGACTCCAATAGTAGCCTCAATGTCTAAGCGGCATTTTTGATAAAAAGCACACAATGATCAAATACGTTAGGTATTACATTTGAATTTTTAAGAGTGAGATTTAACTTTCCCACTCACCCTTGTTAGCTACACTCCTGTTTAGTTAAATGGAATTTTGAAAATTTAACTAAGTTTATTTGCTTTATTTGACTTCATTTTCTATTTAAATAGCTTGTAGCATGGCCACCTGGAGATGCGGCCTGATTTGTCACATTTTGCAGATTTTGTTTACGGCTACTGCTGGTGCTTAACTGATATTTTTTGAGATGTTTTTACTGTTTGCGGTTTCCTAATGACATAAAACTTTTTTGTTGCCTTGGGGAAGCAGCAGCAAATGAAAAAAAGTAAGTTGAAAAACGCTAAATCAGACTGTTATTGAAAAATTAACAGCCTGACTAAAATCTTCGAAATCAAATTTTCTTTGTTTTTCAACATGTGAGGATGTTAAAACCTATTGTGACATCTGGGGAAAAGAGAAAAGAAAGCGTAAAAATCTAAATTTTAGAAAAATTTATTTAAACGTTCGCCCAAAGTTAAAAAAAAACCTGGAAATTTCTGCAAAATGTGACAAATCAGGCCGTATCTTTAGGTGGCCATGCTTGTAGTATATTTTTTCAATATAGACTTATACAGAAAATAATCATGAAATAGCGTGCGACGTGCACCTTGCCAAATTTCTTGTTTTCTATCCGAATATATCGATTGAATCTTTATCCTCGGATATAGATAGCTTCATTGAGAGCTTAATCTTGGCGGTTTCGCTTGTAGAGGCTTTGAACAACTGACGCAGGCCCGGTCAGAGTGAAGTTTCCGATTGTTGCAATGTTGTTATCTGTGAGTTATTCCATCCACTAGATGCCACTGAACGAAGAGCTGTTCTTAATGAAATGCGTTGCTCATGCGCACATCCCGAGAGTCGATCCTAGTTATGTCGGATTTGTTGTTTGATGGAATTTATTTGAAGGCTTGCTCATTCTATTTATTATATTCAAGTATTGCATAGGGTTCTACGTTATTTTTCCCTCAAGTTATTCGAGCTAGGCTACAAAGCTTTTCCTAGAAAAGTACTATTATTCAGATAAAATTTTGTTTTCTAATTTGTTGTAAAAGATTACAAATGATGTTTTTAGACTGTATTCAAGTGTCTAGTAATCATGAGGTCAAGAATCTTGCTTGCAAGTACTGAATCAGATTTGTTTCACTTTTATTGTATTGGTATCTCAAACTTGTGTGGTTATTGTTTTTCACAAATAAACAATTGCGATTTAATAGCAGCGGCTGTTGGATTAGCCTACACATTTTTAAGTGGCCTAAGTCTATGTCATGTTATAAGACAAACTTCTTCTTTCGTGTGAAACAGGATTGTTCAGATTTCAGGGTAGGTGATAGAAAGCCAGCTGAGTGTGGCTTCGTCCACTGCTGCTATTGCCTATCATGCAGTTAATTTGTTGAGTTGTAAATAGGACATTCAAGAACGACGTGGTCAGCAGTTTATTCCTCCGCACTGCATTCGGAGCCCGATGTGAGAGCCAAGCCACTTGTGCATATTGGAATGAAAATGGCCGACTCTTGTTTGAATTTTATTAAGCTTGACCCAAGTCGGCAGGGGCAGGTCCATACCAGAGGACGCGCCACCGGGTGAGGTATAAGACCATAGCCTACAGTTTGGTGTGGATAGCACACCGTGTGTTTGGTGGCACACGTAAGACAAACCGAAAATTGCAAAAAATTCTGTGATTTTAGTGCATTAAACTATAAGCAATCTTCATATTAGCTGTAACGTTGTAGAGATATCTTATTAAACGATCTCTACACTTCCTGCAACAAAATTCTGGCAAAATTTTGAAAACAAAGGACCTTTTATCATGCACAGTATTTCTGGATCAAAACTTAAGTTTTATTACAAAACTTACCTTTCCTGCTTCAGGAAAGTAATATGTTTGACAGCTGAATATAGCCTACATCAGTTTGCGCTATGGAGTTTTAAGGCGAAGTACAGTGTGCGCAATCTTGGCCTCACCCTTTAAACACAAGGTTCTTCTGCCCTGACTCAGCATGCTGACACGAGGACAGTGAGATCCCTGAGTTGTAGATTTTATGTCAGACTTTCCTTGTCTTGGCTTCTGGTTTAAGAACATTTTCTTTTTACCTAAGTTAGTGCTAAGGACTTGGTTTGGGTAGGGCATGTTAAGGCGTGTAGCCTACATTGCAGTACGAGTACACATCGCACCTCAAGTCTTTTCCAGGAATTTAACCCATACCTGGAGCCCTGACAGGTAGACTACCGTACTACTGCTCTGGGCCAGAGCAATCCTGGGACTCTGGGAGTCATAATTAAAAGGTAACTCCACATTCCCCAAAGTCCCACAGTGGTATCTGCTCACCGGTTGCAGCTTTATTTTGAATATATCCAGCTGACAGCTAAATATCTCCAGGGATAGATTTATTCCTAATTTTAAACCTCTGATTTCATTTATTGTTGAACAGCTGACGCGATGTGGAAGCGGCGGAAACAACATTTTGGCTTATCATAGTTTTTGGCAAACATCGAAACCATAAGGAAAGCAACAGGAAGAGGCGGTGCCTACTGTATAGCCTACACGCAGTCACATTTTGAAAGAACAAAAAGCACAAGCTTTCCTCGAATATAAGAGGTTTCGCAGTTACTCAAGTGACCACCTTCTTGCACTCCTTTACAGGGCCGTTGAGAGGATACTTTGGGCTCTGTACCAATGAGATCTTCAGGCTCCAAATCAAAACATTTCTAAAAAAACTCACTAAATCCAAAGACTAAGTGGTGGCTTTTTCATGTTCTCTGGCTTCTTGAAAAGGTTAGCCTACGCGTCCCTAAAATCATCCCTGACCCGAGTCCAAAAAGTACCACCTGGACTCCTCTATCTACGCTACTGCTACTATATCTCCTACAGACAGGGCCGGCCGACAAGGCCATTCTGTGCCCTTTCTGCGCCCCTGTTGGCTAAACATTTTACTGTTGGCTACGCGGTGAACAATAATAGTTATGGATGTTCTTTAGTTTCTGTAACTCAAATTGTTGTTGGTCGAATTACTTTATAGTGGAAGGTGGCAGTTCCAGTAGCGTAGCTAGGGGGGGCGGACCGCCCCGAGCGGCGCGTCTGGGGGCGGCACTTTCAGACTACGATTTTTGATTTTGATTATAATCTGATAAAAAACGCATTTCATTTTCACATGCTTTATCTTGAAGGGGCGACAAAATCTGAATCCGCCCCGGGCGGCACATTCGGCCACATTCCCTAGCTACGCCACTGGGCAGTTCAAAAGTAAATGATACCAGTAATCAAAATTTACACAATGATGGTGCACTGATACAGCTTAGGTTAGGCTACGTCAAAATATCACTCTTCATGCTTACATTTCCATTTGCAAGTTTCATCACCAATCTCGCTATGCTGAGCGCGAAAGCATAGCCAGGCTCAATGTATATCGTAGCCTCTAGCGTTGACATAAATGGTGCAAGTAAGTGCCTTTGGACCAAGACCCGATATAATTTTAGGTAGGTCACCAAAAAACTTTTTGAAAAGCCCAAAGTATTTTTATAAATGTCCTCGTTTTTGCATTATAAAACAAACACCTAACCCTTTCTTGGAAAACATTTTTTAGAGGTCATAGTTATTTCAGAGAAGGTCCGAAATTACGCTTGGTACCGGGCCAGACCTGTTTTCTCAGCGGCCCTCATCGCAGCTACTGAAATCCATCATCCAGAGTCCAGACAGCAAATCAGTTCTTTTTTCATTGATACAACATCTGTAGACGTTGAGTCAGTGTCAAAACGAATCGATTTACTAACTCTGCAAACCTAGCCTAGACCACTGTAGAGCATATATAGGATGCAGTCGTTTTGATGAGTTTCAGCTTTGAAAAGCTTCGCTTAGGGCTTGCCACAGATATTGGAAGCGTCAATAGAATATGCAAATCTATGAAGCATCGGTATATTGTCTGAAAGTTTTTATTGCATCAAAAGCGATAGCACCTTGAGGTGTCATAAATTTCAGGAACTTTGTAGTTATCGGTGTTAGTTATTTGGGGTATCGTATAGGCCAGGGTTACTCAACTAATCTTAACAAAGGTCCAGTTTGACAAGTTAAATATTTTTAGCGGTCCGGTGAATAAGTTATTTCACACGCAACCACGAAAGTAAAACTATCTGTACCAAACCACTTTTTTATGTAAAATGTAACTCGAATTGGATTTCTGAGAAAGTGTTGGGGAGTCTGGGAATCGAAGCCCCCGAGCAACTAGGATACCAAACCACTTTTTAGGTAAAATGTAACTCAAATTGGATTTCTAAGAAAGTGTTGGGGAGTCTAGGAAGCCCCCCAGCAACTAGGATACACAGTAAAAATTGCTTCCTCCCAGTAGAAATGTTGTTTAAAGAAGCCCTGAAACGTGGCAATGAGGTTATTCTTTCAAACGCACAAGGTCCACCATCAGCACCGAGAAGGTCCGGATTCGGACCGCGGTCCGCCAGTTGATTGAGTAGCCCTGGTATAGGCTATGTCGTCTTTTATTAGGAAAAATAAATTGTCCTCCAAGGGCACTAAAATCCTCAAATGTTCTTTTTTTTAGAATTATGGATTTTTTGCTTATATTTTTAAGAGGATTTGATTGTTTGATGAGTTTTCGGCAACGGCTTAGGCTATTTGTTTGCCAAACATTCTGTGGGCTATAGGCTAAGCTACCAATGTAACCTGCTGATTCATAGAAATTGGCCCATCTTATGGAACTGTTGTTGAACGTTCATTGTCTGGTTCATTGTAACATGTTAAACAACATTTTAAAGGCTATGCTCACACTTTCACAAAAAAATATTCTTTGACCCAAATAGGCTACGTTTTTTTTTTTGAAACAACACTAAAGGGTTTGGCTCGTTTGTTAATTAAAACACATCGAAACAATTGTTAAAAAGACCTAGGCCTACAGCAAAAAAGTGGCACGAATAGGCCTACACTTAGAGCTTTGCAAGAAAAGGAACATCATTTTAGTAGCCTATACACTCCAATTTTAGCATCTTAACGGTTATGTGTAGCCTATAATTTCAATCATATTTCTTGCAAGTAATTTAATAATTTCGTTACGACCATTCCTTAGGGCTAGGCTACTGAAAAAAGTTAAGGCATGGATACCTAGAGCTAGAGATCCTGCCTGATTTGCCACAATTTGCAGATTGTTGCGATCATTGCTGTCTAACTGAATTTTTTTTTAAATTAACATTTTTTCACTATTTGCTGAATCTTAATAAGTTAGGCTAATATAAAAGCTTTTGTTGTCTTAGAAACTAAAAATGAGAAAAAATAAGTTAAAAAACATTCAGTCAAACTGTTTTTGGCTGCATAGACCTATTGTCATAAAAAGATGTACCGGTAGGAGGTAGCCTAAAAGATTCTTTAAGAGTAAAATTGTTCTTGTCTGCGAAACGTGTTCTCTTTTTAGGCGATAAAAATAATTATGGTAGGCCTATAATCAGTGACGTTCGGTGGCTTAAACCGTTGGGAAAGCAACTTGGAAATATGCTGCAGCAAGGTAGTAGGCACGAAGGGCGTAACCGTCTGGCGAAGCCCGAAGGCGTGTTGCCGAAGGCAACACTTCCAGCGGGGAGTCTGGGGAGCCTCCCCCAGAAATGTTTGAAAAACACTTCCAATTTGGTGCGCTCTGAGAGCATTTCCAAAACAAATCAAAAATAAAAATCTGTCAAATTGTGCTTCGCCTATGTCGTGATCATGCATCCATTTAATGTTTAGAAGTCATGAACAATCTTAATTTTAACGTTGCAGGACCAAAATCCAGTGTTAGACATGGAATAATAGTTGTCTAAATATTTCATTCGTCATGAATGTTCATTCTCAGATATTCAGTTAGGCCTACACTACAAAAACTAACACTTAGGCCTAAACATTACAACCGCAAGCAATTTGTACAAAAAGCTGGATAAGTTTGCCTCCTGCGTATAGAAGCTTAACGAACTAAATATTGCATCCGCACCTGAACGTTCATAGGTAAAGTAACGTTATATCAACGCTGTAAAAAGGGCAAAAGCATGACTATGAAGGCTAGTAGACTAAAGTAGGCTACATGGCGAGGAGACATCAAAAAACAGTAACAATCTTTTCGCCTTTATGATGCTGTGCTGTGTACCGTGACGAGAAACCATTCTGTGGGTATGACGAGATAGTCTAGCGATTGTACGCATTGACGTCACTGGGAAAGCAATTCTAACCATAGCACATCTGATTGGCTAAGCAGCTGGTGACGTTTTTCAAAACGATTGAGGATTGGATAAAACGAAGGCGTTTTTTGACGTTTTTGAACGTGGGGAAATCAACTTTGAAAGTTGATTTCCCTGGACCTCAGTGGTTGTTTCTGACAGGAGCGTTTGCGTTAATTGGCATTTATAGGCAAGACATGTGGTTTGGTGAGGACTTAAACTACTCACAAGCGTTACGAGTAATTCTAGTCACGAACACAGTAATTTTTAAGTTAAAATAGACGTGATAAAAATAAAAAGAAGTTAAACCTAGAATTCAGTCATTATATTTTGCATAGTTTTCGCTCAGGTAGGCTAAGCACTGCTTTCCTTGCTTTCCCTCACCGATCGTTACTGCCTACAATTTAGTTTACAGCTCAACTTATTATTAGCATCAATATGCCTGCTCGCTTGCACCAATGTGTTTTAAAATTTGCAACAATTTTAAACTCTTGAGACTTGAGAGTGAGACGACGATTTTGCTAATGCAAGTCCGCATTCCCAGAAGAGCTCATCAAACTTGCGATTTTATTGCATCAGAGCGACTTTCTCATTTATTTTGTAAAGTAGGCTATAGGCAGTGTTGGGCGCGATAACTCATTTTTCAGTTAAGCGATAACGATAATCGATAAACGAAAAATGCCTAAAGCGATAACGATAAACGATAAATCAAAAAAAAGTTAAGCGATAACGATAAACGATAAATTATCGCCGATAATGTCCGATAACGATAATTTTTTTTTCTTGATTAGCGCTGCCCCATCCCATGCAGCACAAACTGTTTTCATCAACATGACGAAAAATCGAACATAATATACTGTAGTGTAAAGGGACAAAACTTTTTGTAAGTTATGCATAAATAGAATCGCAACAGCGGCAGTAAGTAACGAATCTTCAACTTCTTGATCCAGAATCAAACCACTGAGGTAACCGCCGTGCTTATAATTATACCTTCAGATACCAGTTGGATGCTTTTATCAATTGAGTTACACTGCCGCTTACGTGCAGTAGGCAAAATAATTAAATCAAATGAAAATACCATAAAAAATTCCAAACTTTGTATTTTGCTTTTAAAGGGCTGTTTAGTGTTTACAGCAAAGTCAGCAATAATTGAAAAAATTCCAAAAAACGCAAAATGCTTGAAAATTTATCAGTAATCTTAAGCGTTATTGGTAGTAAAAATGTGCATAGCCTACGTTGTGAAATCCATCAAGCTTGTCAAATTAGTCGTGTTTGTTTAAGAACAAAAACATAATTATCGTAATTTACTGATAATTTAGGATAATTTTTTGTTGTTGGCAGAACGGTGAGTTGTTGAGATAAGAATATTACAATATAGGCACTGTATTTGTGGGAATAAAAATATTTGATTGAGGTAGGCTATGTCGCATAGGTAAATGAGAAAGGTTATACTGTATTTAGCATAATTTTACCACGCAACTCGGTGCACCTATTGTCATGCAAAAACTACTACAAGATGCAAAAAATGTGATGTCGGTCTGCATGTCAAATGCTTCAAGCAATATCCTATTCCGCAATGACTTGTTTCAGTCGTCGTCGTCGTGTGAGCGTCTGGGGCCGAGGGTCTATCCTTTTACCACCCCAGATTCACGATGTTCCCGGACAACATTGGAAGGCTATTAGAGAGCAGCCATCAGTCTTTGGTTTCATCATCCATGACACGCAGACCTTCCACTCTGTTAGGTGGCTTGAAGATGGAGCAGTCATTGATGATGTGGTCTGCGGTCTGTTCCTCGGCACCACATTCACAGGAGGAGGAAGAGGCCATTCCCCATTGGTGCATGGTTGAGCGGAAAAGCCCGACGCCCGTACGGAGACGATTGAGGCGCACCCATGCCTGTCTTGGTAGTGTTAGACCGATAGGGCGTGTGTCGGCGTTGGGATGAACGAATAGAATCTGGTGGCGGTTGACTTCCATTCAGAACTCCATTTACGGTCCGCCCAAGCAGCCGCAGAAATGTCTTGTACATCAGCTTCGTTCATCAGAAGTTGAGCGGCTGGCACGAATGGGTGTCTTGATTTCAGTCGACGGAGGTGCTCGTTTGGAAGAGCAGAGATCTTGTGGTGGAGAAGGTGGTTAGGCTCCAGTGCCCGTCGACCGAGGGACAGAGTGGCTTCTTCGCGACGAAGCTCAGCGGGTTGAATGCCAGCGAGAATGGGGAGATTGTCCAACGGTGTGGGACGCAGGCATCCGGTCACTGTGCACAGGGCGCTGTTTATGGCAGTGTCGATGTTATGGCAGTGAGCACTGCGGCACCAAACAGGTGCACAGTACTCTGCTGAAGAGTAGACAAGGGCTAAGGCTGCTATACGCAAAGTGTCAGCCCTTTCCCCCCAGCTAGAGCCTGCCAGGCGCTTGAGTAGCGCAGCGCGAGATGTCAGTTTCTTGCGCAGTGACACCAAATGGTGGCGGCAAGTGAGCGATCTGTCCAGATTATCCAGATCCGATTGTTTCAGTGATGTTGTGTTACTTTGCTAATTTTCATCTTCATATTTTTTGAACTTTCATTTCAATAAAATGCTCGATGACACTAATGACATGACAAGACATGAACAAGACATTTCCCATTTATCACTTTGAGCGATAAGTAAAATGTAATAACGCTTAAGCATTACGCACAAGAAACTTGTGAAATTTGATAACGGATTTGCCTAGCGTCTTATATGTAGGACGGCTTTTTTCTCAAAAAGTACAAACACAATTAGGAAAAAAATAATTGTGATATGTTTTTTAGGTCATAAGTATGCAATATTTAAATTTTCCGAAAATTTTTTTAAGTGCTTTCACTTTCGGCACAAATGGGTTAACTTTTTAAGTTAAATGGCACTTACGCATTTGGTTAGGCTATTATTTTTGGATTAAAGTTATATCGCCAAGCTAGAAAAAAATTGATCTTACAGTTTATAACCGATCTTGTGTTGTTATTGTGTGTGAATTTTGTCTTTTAAACTGAGTTTGTGACGTAACCGCACGTCTCAAGGCCAGTCCTTGCAATTTTAGTTAATCTACTCATCTAAAGATTTAATTAGCTTAAAACAGTAAGTTTCATCTTTTGAAGAGAGAGATTTTATTTTTTTACGACAATTACTAAAAACTAACACTTCCAACGAAAAAAGAAAACACAAGAATAAAATAGCTGATCGTGAGGTGGCGTGAAAGACCATGTTTCCGATGTAAAAGCGGCCTCGTATTGCGACACTTTCACAAACCACTTGCCAATTTCATTCGTTTCGCTTCAAAGGAATCTGTACCGCCTGTGCGCTTACATTTTGTAAAATTCACTCGCGATTGCCGATTGCAGCAAAACAACAAGAGCCTTGTTGCATGCATTTCATTGCATTGCAATTTGCAACTCTAAAAATTATTGTGTTGTCAGGGCCGTCGCTGCAGGGGGGCGTGCCCCCTCCCCTGACAACGACCTGTGCACACACACTTCAGACACTGAAGAAGAACTGGTTTTAATTTTAGTTTCATTAACTAGGTGGCTAGTAAAAATATTACTTTTCATGGTCCTTCCACTTGTGTGTTGATCCGAAATAAAATTTATCGGCGATTAATTATCGGCGATAATCAAATATTGCCTTTGGCGATAACGATAAACGATAACTGAAAAAATAATTGAGCGATAACGATAAACGATAAAAATTTATCGCCGATAATTATCGCCGATAAATTATCGCCGATAATGCCCATCACTGGCTATAGGCCTGCACTGCGTACGACAACAACAGGTCAACAGCATTTCAAAAATCGGAAAACTTCACTCTGTTAATCTTGGTAACTGGCCCTGAGTCAAAAGCCTCTAAGTATGCGAAACTACCAGGAATAACCTATCATAGGCTATCAAGGTTTTGTCAGTTCGAGGATAAAGATTCAAAGCTGCACATTTTTATTTGTTTTAACGCAATGCTTGATAACCAATACGACACCGTCACAAAAGGGGATGAGAGCTTCACCAAAATCCAGTGGCGTAGCTAGGGAATGTGCCGCCGGGGGCGGATTCAGATTTTGTCGCCCCTCCAAGAAAAAGCATGTGAAAATGACATGCGTTTTTTTATCAGATTATAATCAAAATCAAAAATCGTAGTCTGAAAGTGCCGCCTCCAGACGTGCCGCCCTGGGCGGTCCGCCCCCCCCCTAGATACGCCACTGCCAACATCACCATCTTATCTACCAGCAGCTCATCCATTCCACCACCCACCAGGACAAGAAACAATAACTTAAACTGGATCTCGAACAATCGTCGTAGGCTACTGTGTGATGTGCAGTCTAACCATAAAAAGAGCTCAACATCTGCTCTCCTGGGCCACATCGAAACGGGCTTTTGCCTAAAGATGGGTTTCTTTCTCTATTCTCTCATTATAAGGCCTATGATGACTGCTTATATATTTTTTAAGCTTAGGTCTACATCAATATTGAACCTGCCAAATTCAATCTACAACACTTTTCCTTAGGTTGTCATTTATTACTAGCCTATTGTTACGAACAATCGTTCTTCAAATCAAACGTCACATAACTTACGTCATGGAATATTTAAAAAAATGTGCAGAGATTGCAACATATTTCGTAAGACTTGCAAAACATTGCACCTGTAACATAACATAACGTAACATACATAGCATAACATTGCACAAACCGTTTCAACACCTGTGAAATTGCATAACAATACATATGGACTATTACGTCACAGAAGCTGGTTACGTGCGTTTGAAATATCTCAAGTCAATTTGCAATCTATTCTCGTCATTTTAAAATTGTTGCTTGAAAAATTGGTCGAATATTTAACTGTTTGCTTGGTGCTTACCAACTAGACGAAATTTCCGTCTTTATCTCAGTAATTTGTATTGTGGTGACAAGTTTTCTACTGCGTAGTGCATACGCGTTGCACTAATTTTCGACAGCCGGGGGCTACTTTTTGCTGAAATACAATTCTTGAAAAATACGTTTCAGAAGAGTATTCTTTTTCGGGGTCGTCGCATACTGACGAACGGATCCGGAAATTTTATGTTACAACTTTCCCACGAAGATATTATGGTTTACCGCTGTGACCACCTATATGTGTTATGTGCTTCTCTTTGTTTTTGTTTTATGTTTTGCTGTTTGGTTTTTGGGTTTTATTGTGAACGTGCTAACTATACAGACATATAGCCTAGCCTATCAATCAATCAAGTTTATTTCGGCATAGCTCCACATTCATTTTCAATGTAGGCTACACATCAGGAGATATAGGCTAATAATATGCTTCATATCTACTACATTATTCAGGCACGTTTTAAACCTTTCAAGGTTTTTCCACCTTTTCCCGTTCATTGACGTGCTGGTAGACCTACAGGTAGATTACATATTGATTGATTAAATCTTTATCCCCTGACTGGGAAAGCTTCTTGCAGAGCTTAATCCTGGCAGTTAATTTTGCATACTTGTAGACAGGGCCGGGTTAAGCTGATGAGGGGCCGGGCACTTTTAGATCGGAGGGCCCCGTGCAAAAATGTTTTTCGCCCTGAAAGTCACCTACACCGCTAATGCCTTTACGCCAAGCTCAGTCACCACCTTGTGACTAAAAATTAACCTTAAAAGAAAAAGGAGGCATTTTGCAGAAACTTCAAAGGCTGAGAGAAAATAATAATAATAACACAAAATCACATTTGTCCACGTCGGGGGCCATTTGCAATGCAACTGCACCCTCTGCCCTCCTAAATCCGGGCCTGCTTGTAGAGAGCTTTGAATCACTGACACCATCTGACACAGGCCCGGTCACTGAGATTGACAGAGTGAAGTCTCCGATTGTTGAAGTCTTGTTGCCTGGAATTATTCCATCCATTAGGTGCCGCTTAATGGAGAGCAGTCCTTTAACGTGCGTTGCTCAAGCGCACCAGCGCGGCTGCGCACCAGCGCACCGCGCGGCAAGCAACCGCGCGGCAAGCAACAGCGCGGCTTGATCTTTGAAGTTTCTTCATTCCATAAGTCACGGGCTAACCAACTGAGTTATCGGGGCGATATATTATATCGACTATTGTAGATATTAGCCTAGTAGCAGGGCCTCTAAGAGAAATTTTCACTAAGGGTACGAAGAGTCATTCCGGGCCCCCCTCTCACTCCGGGCCCTCTTTGTCTTGAGAAAAAAGTGTGATGTGATCTGATCTGTCCCTCGCCAATTTGTGTATCCTGCATTGAATTCGTGTGTCAGTTGTTGATGGTTCTGTTGAAAAGTGTCGCTTGTAGGCTACATCTTTAATGTAAAATTTTTAAATTCATTTTTTTTTTATTTCTTTTAGATGTAGCTTATAATTATTTTTGAAAAGGACACTATGTGGTGTCAAAAACGTTGGATTTAGTAGTTTTTTTTGTGTGTTTAGCTCTCCATCAAGCTTCAAACATAACATCTTGTTAAAACATAATCTAGTTAATCATCTGACCAATCCTAACCTTTCTTCGTTAACTTTTGCATTCACCACATGCCCAGCACTAGCACTAGACTTACCATAATTTTTTGGGCATAATCCGGGCCAAACTCAAAACTATGAATGAAATAACTGGACGAAAGGCCGAAGGCCTAAGCTTGGCAAATTTTTATTCCATGTTTATATTTAAGCTTTAATATTGCATAATAAAGTATTCTACTTAGATTGAATAAATCAATCAATCAATCAATGTTTTATTTGTCAGTAATAGGAACATAGGTACATGTTTGAAATATGCAATATACACAGTACAAAAGTTACACAAGTTCCCATACCGACAGGGAGACAACGAGACGACCATACGGTCTACTAGTCAATTGCCACCCTACGGAAATTACGATTTTGCCATTTAAAATAAGCTTACAAGAGAAAAAATAATGATTGAAACGTTCCCGCGCTTCAACAACAGCATACGCACAAAAAAAAACATATTGATGATAACGTAGGCCAAAACACAAAATTCCATGAAGCAAGCAGAAAATAATCAAGCTTCCGAAGAAACTGACAAGTTGGTTTCCATAACATATCACTTACGATGCACTGTAGCTTTGTAAAATTAACGTTTTGATTTCTTTTTTGAAACAATGAAATGATAAGTTTTTTAGCCTACTTGGAACCTCTGACCAGAGCATTGGTCCCTATACCTGCATGGACTTCTTGCCAAATTCTGTGTTTGATCTATTTATAAAATAGTTGTTGTTTGTTTGATATCTTGTGTTATGCTGATGAATAGACGAAGCATTTGTAAATAAATCACAATACGTAAACGGATACTCATTCATATGAACTTTGTACATATGTTTTTTTATTTCAATGTTATGTATGTCGTTTAGTTTCAAGATGTTCATTTTGAAAAATAAAAAATTAGTGTGAGCATAGTAATTTTGTTTCGTAATTATTCTTATAACCTTTTTTTGTAATTTTATTAAAGGATCTAATGCACTGTCACAGGCCTTTCCCCAGATATACAATATTGCAAATGACAGTAAATCAAAGCGTGATACACATCTTTTAAAGTGTCTGTGTTGACATAATTTCTGAGTTTAAGCAACGCCCATGAACCTTTTGCTACTTTTCCGCAAATTTTATCTATGTGATATTTCCATGTTAATTTGTTATCTATGTAAACGCCAAGGTATTTTATTTGATCTTTTTGTTGAATGCTTGTGTTACCAATGTTAATGTTAAAATTTTTTATGTGTTTTTTATTTGTTATTACCATGTATTCAGTTTTTGAGAAATTTAACGATAATCTATTAAGCTTCAACCAGTTGTAAACTTTTTGCATTTCGGCATTCACATTGTTCTGCAAATTTATTTCACATTTGTCGCTCATCGTAAGATTGGTGTCGTCAGCAAATAGTTTAACATTCATGTTTGTTGAATTTGGTAAGTCATTTATATACAGTAAGAAAAGAAGGGGTCCCAATGTCGATCCTTGGGGCACACCGCAGGTATCCTGTCTTGAGTTTGAAGAGATTCCATTGACGACCGTGTGCTGTAGACGATTGCTGATATAGCTTTTTAACAATTGTAATGAAAGGCCCCGAAAACCATATGTTTGCAGTTTCTGTATGAGAATAGTGTGATCAACTGTGTCGAAGGCTTTAGCTAAATCAAGAAATACAGAGCAAGTTGTATCCTCATTATCTAGGTTAGTTAAGATGTTATCACAAACGTTTGACACAGCTAACGAAGTGGAATATTGTGGTCTAAATCCATACTGATGTGATGTGATCAGGTCTTTTTTTGTTAGATAATTGTACATTTGTTCATACAGGCATTTTTCGAATATTTTGGTGAAGGGGGACAATAGTGATATGGGCCTATAGTTGGAACAATTTTTCCTGGAGCCACTTTTGAAGATTGGGGTAACTTGAGCGACCTTTAGTACATCAGGATATACACCTTTATCGATACACTCATTGAATAAGTTGATGAGGAAAGGGGCGATTATTGGTGAGGATAGTTTGACAAATCTTATAGGTATTCCATCATGTCCTGTACTTTTAGAGACAGAAAGATTATTAAGATGTTTTATTACTTCTTCTTGATTGACAGGTTTTAGGAAAAAGGAGAATGGGACACTTTGCAATTTCAGTAATGAGCCAGGTGACGGTAGAGGGATTTTAGATGCCATGGAAGGACCAATTTCTGTGAAATAATCATTAAAACAGTTACTTATTTGTGCAGGGTCAGATATTTTTTCATTGTCAGTGCTAATTATTTCTTCTGGTATGTGAGCTGTGTGCTTATGTTTGTACTTGATGATGTCATTTATGGTTTTCCATATTTTTTCAGGGTTGTGCTTGCTTTGCGTAATAAGAAAACTGTAATGCATTTTTTTTTTGCTTGCTCTTTGGTATGAGTAAGTACATTTCTGTACTTTTTGTATGTTGCTTGTGCAGAAGTGTTTGTTGGGTGTTTTATTTTTAAGTGATATAGTCTGTTTTTAGTTTTGATGGAGTTCAAAATTCCTTTTGTTAGCCATGGTTTGGTCTTGAGTTTTCTTTCTCTTCGAGACAACAATCGTAAAGGTGCATGCTTGTTTAAAGTTTCATTAAAAGTGTCGATGAAATCATTAAATTTGCTATGAACTGAATCATTCCTTTCTGTGTATTGGTTGGTCAAGCTATTTTCCAGATCACAAACAAATTCATCAGCAACAAAGTTTTTCATGTTCCTTACTTTTTGTGTATATTTTTCTTGTTTTGGCTTTACAGAGTTTATCACAACTACAATCGGAAAGTGGTCAGAAACATCGTGAATAAGAACATGGCATTGAATTTTATTTGATTGGTCATTGCTGTATACATGATCGATTAAAGTTGAACTTGTGGAAGTTACACGGGTTGGGGATTGTACTAATTGATTGCAGCCTAAAGAGAGAAACGCATCACAATAATTTTTTACAGCAGAATTTTTTGTCTTTGCTAACATATCAATATTAAAATCACCACAAATGTAATATTGTTTTTTGAAATTATTTAACGAATCAATGCACTCACAGAATTTGGTTTGAAACTCAATTAACTTATTTTTGGGATGCCTGTATACTACACCAACTGTGCACTGTCTACTGTTTGATAAAGTAATACCCACCCAGAGATCTTCACATTCCTGTAAGTTTAAACTTAAATTATTTAAAAAATTTTATTACTTTATTTAAAGGAAAATACATGTTAATTTAAGCAACATTAAGTCACAAACCAGACATTTATAAGGAAAAAAAAGAACAAACACTGAGAACAAAGAAACAACACTAACTAACTCACAAATCAAACATTTATAGGGGGATGCATTCAGAAACCATTGGCTTCATCGTTTCATTGAAGTTGTGGCAATATTTTATTTAGGTTATTTAAGTATGAGAATGGTTTGTTTATAAGTTGAATTAAGATGAAGGCTGTCTAACTGCTTGGTGAAATTTCTATCTATCTAATTTATCTAGTTTGGCTATCTGACTCCATGAACTAATTTCCACACAATTGTTATTCGAATTATAATTTTAAGTTATCAGAAGGTGTTCATATAATATTGTAGGTCTCTAACACAATTTGAATTTATACATTACAGAATAGTGAAATTACAGAACAGGGAAACATTATTGTAACTACTGAACAGGGAAACATTATTACAAATCATTACATTTTTAACTAAACAATCAATTTAATGTTTTCTGAGAGCTGAACTGGTCTAACTGAGCTCTTTTCCAAAATTGAGCTGGTTTGATGTGAGCTGGTTTCGTGTGAGCTCTCGTCAAAGGGCGAACAAACCCTTTTATTTTCTGTTCCCTTTTTTCTATTTACTTCGGGAGCAGTTTACATGGAAAATTACAGAAACTTTAGTAAAAGGCAGGAAAACTTATATGTTGAAATAATGGATCGCTACAAAGTCAGTAGAATAATGACGCAATAAACGTCATTCATTATTCCCTAACTAAAGGATTTCTCAAGCTATGCGCGATATTTTACTCAACCTAATAAGCTAAAAAAATTAAGATATTAAAATAAGCCTCGAGTTAAAGCAAAGTTATGCCTTTTGGGACGGAATTATTTCATAATTTTGCATCAGGTTAGAGTTAATTTTGAAAATTTCACTAAAGTAAAATTCCGGGACATTTTGCTAACCGGGACGGGACACCGGGAGTCGGGACAGACGTTTAAACCGGGACTGTCCCGGCCAAACCGGGACGTATGGTAGGTCTAAGCAGAGGTGAACGAGAGAAGTCACTTTTTTTGACTCCGGCTCCGGTCCTGCTCCGAAAAATTCTCCGGCTCCGCTGTAACTTCGAAATTCATTTTGAAGTAAAATAAGCGTGAAACTACCTTTGTCAAATAGTTTTTAAAAAACACAAAAAAAACACCCGGGCTTTTTGCCCGGGTTTTTCTCAAATCTGCTTTTGCTAAACTATGCCCCTTCCCCCCCCCCCGGACAGGAGAATAACTAACTTTTATGATTGAATTTAGGGTGCTTTTAACAGAACGTTTTTGCACGTAAAGCATTAAATTACCACTTTGGGCCCTTAATTTGCTCGCAAAGCACTCGATCACCTTTCTGGGCCCTTTTGCTACATTACGGGCCCCCCAGGACTAAAGAATAACAACTTTTATGCTTGAAATCAGTCGTTTAGGATGGTTTTAACCAAACATTTTTGAGCGTAAACTATAAAACTACAATTTCGGGCCCCCCAACAAACACAGGCCTGGGCCCTCAAGGGTAGCCTACGCCGTAAGCTACCCTCCGTACCCCCCTCTCATAGGCCTTGCCTAGTAGGCAGGCCTGGATTAACCATTGTGCTAGGGTGTGCTAAAGCACAGGGGCCAAGCAGACAGAGGGCCCCACTTTTCCTAAAAATGAAATAAATAAAATAAAATAACAATTTTTCCTGAAAAAAATTTTCAAGAAAAGAAATTAAGAAAAGTTGGGCCCCTCTGTCTAAAAAAAGTAACACATTTATCAATAGCCAGAAAAAAGTCGTTCGACTGAATTTCATGTTAGTTTTCTAAATCCTATTGGAGTTATGGTGAATGAAAGAGCAGTTTAGAATAGAAATTCAGAATAACCTTTTATTGCAATTTGCAGTGTAGTGTGCAGCAGGCTACTAACAGTGGTCCCTTGCTACAATGTTTTCCCTTGCACGGTTTCGTTGATTTAATGTGTGTGAATTTGCATCCATTAAAACGTAAACATTGTTGACTTAATTTGCACATGCTTATTTAATCATCGATCACGTGCTATTTCAAAGTTATCTAACTTACCTTAGCAAGGCTCGGTTTCCTCTGCAAGCGAAACCAGCTTACTTCCATTATGCTCCACGTAAGCTGGTAAGGGCCAGTGGCGCCAGCAGGGGGGGGGCAGGCGGGGCAGCTGCCCCCCCAATGTTTTGGGCATCATCTTTTTAATTTTTTTTTTGTTATTAATACATATTAATATTTTTTTTTAATATTTGGATCCCAACCTCAAGTAAGTCAACTCAAGTTGCAAGAGGGTGGGGGGGGGGAGGTAAAAGCTCTTTCTTTAAAAAAAAGTATGGAAAACCTTGATGACTAAATTGTACAGTAGATAAAAAGATTTTCTACAGAAGCAAAGATATAGACTTTTTAAAGTTTTAACTAACGTCACATTGATATTTTTGATACTTCACACTCCCATGACTTCCGCGCGCATTTTGGCATTGGTTGCTTGCAGTGATTCTTTCACTTAAACAAAACGTTTTGTTTCAGCAGTTTTGAGTTGTTCGATTCTTAAGTTGTAAAGGAGACTCAATTTCTCCAATATTTATCATTTATGTTTCTTCTTTAATCTCAGCAGAGTATAAAACTTGTAAAAGTTTTTCATCCATACGACGTCATGAATGAAATTATATCTCAAATCGGAGTAATGACGTGACATCATCTAAGCATTTTACCGAATAATAAATTAACAAATTCGATCGTCAAAAGTGGTTTGGTGGTGGTAAACAGTGCAGGATTAAGGTGGATGCTATTGATGCTGCAGCATTAGGCCCATTCCTGAAATAGGCCCAGACGAAAACAGACGTGAATTTTCCGGACGCTGAACAGTTTTCCTTTGCTTAATTAACCCACAAATAATTCTTATTATGAAATTTGTAGTCCGACTTTCGCACGCCTAGGCACAGTGTTACGCCTAGGCACGTAAGATAAAGCAAGATTTTGGCATAGACTACTTATTTAAGATGAAAAATTATAACACTTTTCGAGCTGTTTCAGGGCCCTTCATTACTTCAGCCGCAGATAAGATGCACGGCTTTATTAACTCTTCCCCAATCGTGTATGCTTTTTTTGGTTTTAACTATTCGTAGAGAAACTAGATAGGATTCATGAAGAAAGGATTTTTCGGTAGTCGTTATCTTTTCATTTGCTTTTTTTAATCGTTCATATCAGAGAATATTCGTCCAAAATATTCAAGTGGCTTGCCTTCAAGATTGTTGTGCTTTGAATGAAAGTGACGAACAACTTTAGAAGGTTTCATAACGTCATTTGGCAGAATTTGGGAGCACACCAAACATTAGGGCCGTGACGATTGTTCACTACCCGGAACTATTGTAAAACCAAGCTCCAAGTATTTTTATTGTATTGCCTGACAAATTCCCCTTTTCGTTTCTTACTTCCCTCTGTGACACTCAACTTATCTGCATATGCCCTTTTCGTAGTTTACATTTGCACCTACTGATACTTGGTTCATTTCCATTTTGAGATTTATTTGTTTCAGAAGTCTTAGTTTTTTCCTTCTTGTTAAAATACACTTGTTGGTTCGGAGCTAACGTCATTGAGCATAAAGCAGATCGAGAATAAAGCTCAAAATCTCGTTTCCTCGTATCCAGATGACTTGGAAGACACGCTGGTGGCTGAGCTCATACAGTTTGCTGCATTTATGCGCACCCAGAAATCGGTGAGTGTGAACGAGTCAGCAGAGCTTACCATGTACAAGCTTTTGTCGTCGTTGAACCTTTCTCAAACATTTCCAAACGTCGAGATTGCTTTGCGCATCTATCTGTGCTTGATGGTGTCTAATGCCTCCGGCGAGCGGAGCTTCTCAAAACTGGGAATAGTCAAAGGAGAGCTGCGGTCCTCGATGAGGGAGGAAAGGCTAAACATGCTGGCGCTTATGAGCATTGAACATGAGGTGCTGAGCAGCCTTGACTGCACTGACATGATCGAAGATTTCGCGCTTGCTAAGGCTCGAAAAACAGTAGTATAAGTAAGCAGCACTAGCGCAGCATTGACAATATGCCAACGTTAAGTTGATCTGGATTAGCCTTTTCTTCATTAACTCCGCTTTTCAGGCAATATTGGTATTGAATTGTGTTGGTGTTACATAGCCTGATGTTACTCTCGAGTTTTTACGATAACACGTCGTTATTATTGTTCATGTTCATTAAAATTTGGCTGACTGCGTCGAAAGCAATAAAGGCTCTTTGGTCGGTCTGATTACGCGTGTACGGTGGAGTCAGAGTGTCGAATGCATATGTACCAATGCCTAGAAAAAATAGGCCTGTTTTTGCGCTGCAGCATCAGGCCCAGTTTCGTCTTAATCCGGCCCTGGTGGTAAATATTACGTAATGAAAAAAATGTGATAAGTTTGGAAGACATTACGTCATGTATTTTCAATACAAATATGAAGTTTAAAGTTTATTCTTTTGTTCATAGTCGTAATCCACCTTCAAAGCGGTACTACAAAGAACAATTTTCGATAAGGGGGGCATCAAGAATAAGTCGACATGACTTTTAACCCTTAGAAGGTTGGGCTCCTGGAGTCTTGCTCAGTTTGGGGGGGGGGGGGGCTGTCAGTTCTTCTTATGCTTTAGGAGTGATATCTCTGTTATTTGGGCACGATTTCAAAATTTGGGATTCACTTTGTAAAATTATTCACGCTGAGCATATCCGAAAATTAAAACTATGTGAATTTTAGAACTGCTCATATACGTTGAAATGTTGAGGTCACTTATGAGTGTAATTTGTAGCCTGAGTTTACACATTATTTTTTGGTAGAGTAATCAAGAACGTGCATAGTAATGTTGTGATTAATTTTTTTTTACATTATTTTACATACAGCCAATGCCCTTCACGCTGTGAAACAGTTAGGATTAATTAAATGGGCCAAATTAATTACTTTCATCCAGCTGGTGGGAAAATTTTTCACAGTAGAATATGAAATATTTCAGAGGATGTGCTGAGAAATGCCTTATATCTTTCAATTTATAACCTTTATTCGCTCAAAATTTCAGCTCAATAGAGGTGAATAAAAGTTAGGAAAAGTCAAGAAATCTCGTAGTCGCAGCCTCAGTGGTTTTAGAGATACAACTGTTGATACAAAAAAGTTGAATAAACAGATCTATGCCTTAAGGTTTACGTCAGCTCCTGAGATCAGTAAAATATAAGGTTGTCATCTTCAGTGCAACAAGACCATTGATTGATTGGTTTAGTGAGGATTCGTAGTCCCATTGCTTTCATTTTGAGTGATCATACTGATTTTCAATTTATTCCTACAAGACGTTACGTAATGAAAAAATATATAACTAAGGTTTCAAAATGAAGTTTAAAATTTATTCTTTTGTTCATAGTCGCAATCCTCCTTCAAAGCGGTATTACAAAGAACAATTTTCGATAAGGGGGGCATCAAGAATATGTCGACATGACTTTTAAGGTTTACGTCAGCTCGGGAGATCAGTAAAATATAAGGTTCTCATTATCATGACTGTAAGCCGCGAGAAATTTTTTCTCTAAAAAACACATTCCCGGGAAGCTAAACATTTTTTCCAGCCCTAATAGAAAACAAGAGAAATTAAATAATATACCACTGTCTTGCACCAGTGGCGTAGCCAAGGGAGGGGGGTTCGGGGGTTTCAACCTTTCAAATTGAATTTACGGATGTTAATACATTGTTTACAAGAAAAGTTTTAACCTATGATGTAATTTCTCGTCAAACTGTGCAAGGATGCAAGCCATCTGCAACTGCTGAGATCGCTTGTTCGATCTAGATCAGTGGTTCTCAACCGGGGGTCCGCGGACCCCAAGGGGTCCGTGAAGCGATTTCCGGGGGGTCCACGAAAGTTTCCGAGTTTTCAACATGACGGATAAATTAAGAAATTTAAAAATTGTTTGTGCTTTGTTTATGTATTAGCCTACAGTGATTCTTAAACTGTAAGTCGCAACGCACTGGTGCGTCGTTTGAAATTGCAAAGGACATTGCACAAAGGTTTGGTTTCTTAACTAAAATATCATATAAATTACTTAAACCTTTTAATAAGGCTATGTTGGCTATTTTCAACTAAATTCTTTTAAGACAACAGATTATTGATCAATGCTTAACTTAGAAATGCAAACGTTAGTCAGCAGTCTATCACCACTCACAGTTTTGTAATGACAAAGATTATAACGAATTAATATTGATTTTAAATGAAAAAAGGGAGAAATTTTTTGTAACAGTCGCAAGTATTCTATTAACTTTTGATAAAAGTTATAGAAAAACATCAAATGAGCATATAGCTTACCGATGTTTGATCCTGTGTGCCAACATATAGCTCATAAGTCATAACATAATTTCGTCAATCTCATCAATCATCAAGTGCGTTGCGAATTCAGCAACTTCTTTTAAGTGTGTTGCTTTGAAACTTATGTAACATATGATTCCATAAGGAAACGCGATATACCAAAATTTCAAATTGAAATTTTTAGGGGTCCGCGACCGCTTCGAAGACACCAAAAGGGGTCCACTAAGACAAAAAGGTTGAGAACCACTGATCTAGATTAACATCTAAACAGCTATTCGTTATACAAAACTTGAATATATCAGAAATAAAGTAACTTACATTGTCTCAAAGCTTTTTGTTTGACACTCATCAAGATGTATGACCTCTATGACGTTACATTTTCTAAACTTTGGGTTGACTTCAGAGCATAAAAGTTAGTGACTTACCGGAATAAGATCGTTTTTTGAATCAACCAAAGAGAAAATTGATAAATAATAAAACTGTAATAATCTCGCAAAAAAAAGCAATCAACCTATGTTTCTAAAACAAAGTTTGCCTAATTTTAAACGAAACTGCATTAAAAGAGCGAGTTTTGTCAATACCAAACATTCAAATATCTCAGTCTGGAATTAGCAACAAGAAAACATAGAGACTTAGGTGGCTCTCTGTGATCTTTGTGCATTTTCAGTTTGTGTATTATTTCGTGGTTTTTGTTTTGGATATGGACAACTTTGTTTGACGCAAATAAATATAATAATAATTTCCGAAAAATGCCAAAGAAAACATGATCTTATCCTTTTGCTATGCCACCGGACATCACCATTTTACAGAAACATTCATACCCACAATTTTGTTGAAAATGCTCTCAAAATGCACCAAACTGAAAGTAATTTTTCAAAAATTTCTGGGGGAGACCCCCCAGGCCCCCCGCCGCTAAGTGTCGCCTTCGGCGAACACGCCATCGGGCTGCGCCCGCCGGCTGTCAACACCCTCCCTTTCAAAATTTTTGACTATGCTACTGTCTTGCACTGCCAATATTTTGCCCCCCCATTGTTGAAGGTCTGGCGGCGCCACTATGGTAAGGGCCCCCATAAAATTCATTAGAACAGGGGCCCCATTTGACCTTAATCCGGGCCTGCTAGTAGGCCTATATATTTCGTCCAGGATGCGTTAACGAAAAATAAAATGAATGAATTATTGAAAAAAAAGTTGAAAAAAACTGTAAGAATACTGTAGGCTAAGTAGTTTCTGCGTCTCCTTGAAGGCTGCACCCTAGCCCCTAGGCGACTGCCTAATAGAGGCGTCGGTCCGCGAAAATTTTTTTCCCACGAAAATTTCGCCGCCGGTTCTCCGTAGGGCTATGTAATATCATAGGTAATATGTAGGTCATCGCCTATTACAATTCACTTGAAAGAAAAAACAAGTTATACTTAAAAAAGAAAGGCACCACTGGGATTCGAACCCAGGATCTCCTGTTTACTAGACAGGCGCTGTAACCGCTTAGCCATGGCGCCACTCTGCCACAACGTTCAAAAAACACTATATTGACTGCGGACGGTACTTTGCGTGACCAACTTTTATTATTGTTTTTTTTTAGTTATTTTTCGGTGTTTTATTCTGTACTTGTAGCACAATTTCATTTCATTTTTTTGTCTGCGACTGCATTCTAAAGAAATAATGTAGTTAAAATAAAGTCAAGGCAAAAAGGTTGCAAAACCACAAAATTAAAGACATGCATTCACATACGACACCAATTTGATATAGGCTAGTTTGATTGATTGAATCTTTATCCTCGGACTGGGAAAGCTTCTTGCAGAGCTTAATCCTGGCAGTTTCGCATAGCCTACTTGTAGAGGCTTTGAATCACTGACGCAGGCCCGGTCGCGAAATATTTTTTCCTACGAGATTTTTGTCTCATTTACATATTTTGGTAAAAGTTTGTATTAAAACCTTGTGGAATGCAACAATTTCACGTTGGCACGGTTGGTTCAGTGGTATCATCCTCCGCCTAGAAATCGTGAGAACGAGGGTTCGACGCCCGTCGAAGTCAAACTTTTTTTTTTTCTTTAAATTAATTTTTGCGGTGCACAAGAGCTTTTCAAAAAAGTAGGGTTAGGGAAAGCTTATATTTTATTATCATTGCAGAATTTCATTGGCAAATAGTTATTTCGCAATCTGAATCAACCAATCTCTCAAACACTTTCGGAAAATCTTACTTTTAAAGTGACTAAAATAAATGAGACAAAAATCTCGTAGTAAAAAAAATTTCGCGGCCCGGTCACCGAGATTGACAGAGTGAAGTTTCCGATTGTTGAAGTCTTGTTGCCGGGGAACTATTCCATCCATTAGATGCCGCTGAATGGAGAGCAGTCCTTAACGTGCGTTGCTCAAGCGCACACCCCGAGAGTCGAACCAGCGCCGCTTGATCTTGAAGTTTCTTCGTTCCAAAAGTGACGCGCTAACCAATTGATTGAACTATCGATAGTTGACTCGGACGCTCGGACATAAAACTGCAATACATCTTACATATTGTTTTTGTTTGTTTGTTTTTTTCATATCTTTATCCTGCATATGGCGTCACTTTTGTGTGTACGAAAAGCAAGATATTTAGCATGGAACTCGATGGAACTATATAAATAGAATATAGAAATTATGGTCATAACAAAGAAAAAAGAAGCCCAATTAAACTCCTGTTTGTAACTCCTATTCTTCTCCTATTCTCCTATTGTCTATATTTTGTACCGTATACTTTTCTCGCAACAGACAAAATAAAAGGTTTCTCTCTCTCTCTCTCCAACCTTTTTAAATATGTCAAAGAGGTTCACAGCCTGTCTACAAGAAACCATGATAATGATTCTCTAAACCAGTGGTTCTCAAACTTTTTGAGACACGCCTCCCTTTTACAATTCTAACAAAATTCGCGCCCCACCTTGTTTCAAAAAAAAAAAAACATTATTTAGGACAGCAATTCATTTTCAGGTAAGTTGCATTAATGTGAAGGATGTAACTTTTTTTGGATACCAAATGTTTAATTTGGGGATTATAGTAGCAGATAATGCACATCTCAGATCAGCTTCACATTCAAGTTTGTTTCTAGATTTTGTCTTTATGTTCACGAGAGTAGAAAAACCATTTTCGCACAAGTAAGTGGATGAAAATGGAAGAAGTGTGCGCACACCCACACTCTTGTAAATGTGCACATATTTCGCCCAGAACTCAGTGTAGTGTCTGTGTATTTACATAATCTGTATTGGAAACCCGTAACGTGCTAGTATATAAATGACTCGTGTCTCGCTGTTTGGGTTCTTTGTTCCGCCACGCAAATACAAGTGCTATGACAATGACAAGTAAGTTAAATCTGAACTATCAAGTTGTGTAAAGCAAGCTAGGCAGACACAACACTCAGTTAGTGGCATTGCTTCAAGAATTCCTCTTGTAAATTGTCAGGAATAATTTCCTCATTTAGACGAAAAGGATTTCTTGTCATCTACCATTCTGGAAGTTCGGTGTCACCCAAGTCTGGAAAATAGCGCAGGGGCGGATCTACCGGGTGGGCCTGATTGGTACAGGCCCACCCAGATTGAAAGTGGGCCCACCCAAAATCAGATTCATGAAAAAAAAACATATTAAAGGGCGGGGAACCCAAATTAACTTTTTGCGAGTTTTTTGTTTCAGCGTGATGTCATTGTGTCCAACATGCGTTTTAGCAAAAAAAAAAATCCAAATTTTGTAGCCCTCGTCTCGCTAAGGCCGCTTTTGTTTGCTACCCGTTTGATTTTTGTATTACTTCAAAATACTGCATCATATATTGTTTCAGTTGCATCATCTTTATGCATCATCTTATATCTGATGCAGTATTTTGAAGTAATGCAAAAATCGTCATAAATCAAGTCTGGTCTTAAACTTTTGGCCACAACTATATGTACCTTGTGACGTCACAGAGAACAGCATCACAGCTTAATGCGCAACGAGACCTCGCAAACGGGTATCAAACAAAAGCGGCCTTAGCGAGACGAGGGCAACAAAATTTGGATTTTTTTATTGCTAAAACGCATGTTGTACACAATGACATCACGCTGAAACAAAAAACTCGCAAAGTTAATTTGGGTTTCCCCGCCCTTTAATGTTTAACACTAGAACAACCAAGCGGCACTGAATTGTCTGTGGCAGCATTATTTCACAGCATGATATTAACAGCCCATAAACATTCACGAACTTGTCACATCTTTATAACGCTAGCTCAAGACGGACTATATAGTGACTATAGTCCGTCCACGGCCTACTAAAACACGGCCAAATATGTTGCTGACACCTGTCATTTTTCCACTTACAGAAGTATGTAAAACAAGCAACATTTGCATCTAGACATATTTTTGGCTTGTTTTACCAGAGATTAGATATGTATGTTCAGCACAATTTATGCAATAATAATGTAAAATATGTAAGACTTTCCAACTGCATCCTGGAGGTTAGTCTCATCATACAGTGGTTAGGTTTTTTTGTAAAGCAGGATGTTTCGCCAATAGCCATATTTTACTTGCAAAACTAAACTTGGCGAAAAACAAACAAATTAAAATTTAAATTGACACCTCAAATGAACAGCTTACAACATTGCATCCACAAAAAATCCTTGATATTTTAAATGGAACATGCAATTGCACCAAACGATACTACCTCCAGGGTGCAGTTGAAAAGTCTTACATATTACATTCTTATTGTGTAAACTGTGCTCAACGTAGCCTACATACCTAATCTCCGATTAAACAAGCCAAACATTAAACAAGCCTAGGTGCAAATATTACTTATTTACTTACTTCTGGTAATGGCAAGATGACAGATTTATCATAGCTATGATTGTAACAATTCAGACTCTTAGAAATTTCCTCAAATAGCAACATATTTGGCCGTGTTCTAGTAGGTCGTGGTCCGTCTTACTCTTACACTAGCTTAATTGCCATGCATTGTTATAGCCTACACACAGGCCTGGATTAACCATTGTGCAAGGGTGTGCTAAAGCACAGGGGCCCGCAGACAGAGGGCCCCACTTTTCCTAAAAATGAAATAAACAAAATAACAATAATTTACAAAAGAGTTGCTAAGAATTTCTCGTTTTTAATTTATCTTCATGCATCAAAGGAACAGATTTTACAGAGTGTCATGAATTTAGCGAAAGAATTTCCTATTGATGTTGATCTCTGTCTTGTTGATGAACTTTTGAATTTGTACCTGTATCTTAAAAAGGCTTATGGAAATAAAGCAAGTTTTAGTCATGAAAACATGTACCAGATAATAAAGAATGACAAAGTTGAAGCTGCTTTCCCTAATGTAGAAACAATTCTTATTGTAGATTGTTTCTTTGTATGATGGTCACTAACTGTTCTGGAGAAAGATCATTCTCTAAGCTAAAAAGAATCAAAAACGTACTTCGGTCTACAATGACACGAGAGCGGTTGGCTAATCTGAGCCTTCTCAGCAGGCCTGGCCAACCCGCGGCTCGCGAGCTGCATGCGGCTCTTTGCCCGGTATTATGCGGCTCTTTCGTTCATATTGTATTTGTGTTTTTTAGGAATTAGCAGCCAGAAAACATAGAGACTTAGCTTTATTACCGGTACCGAAAAATGCCCAAGAAAACATGATCTTATCCTTTTGCTATGCCACCAGACAGCACCATTTTACAGGAATATTTATACCCACATTTTTGTTGAAAATGCTCTCACAATGCACCAAATTCAAAGTAATTTTTTTTAAATTTCTGGGGGAGGCCCCCCAGACCCCCCGCCGCTGGGTGTCGCTTTTGGCAAAGACGCCGTCGGGCTTCGCCCGCCGACCGTCAAAACCCCCCCTTTCTAAATTCCTGGCTACGCTACTGCCAATGTGTACGATGTGGCTCTTTGCGGTTAACACAGTAAGAAATGAGGCTGGTTGGCCACCCCTGCTTCTCAGCATAGAGTGTGATAAACTGCGACTTCTCAATTTTGATGGTTTCGTTGACTTAATGTGTGTGATTTTGCATCCATTATAACGTAAACATTGTTGACTTAATTTGCACATGCTTATTTAATCATCGACCACGTGCTATTTCAAAGTTAGCCTGTCTTACTTAGACTACCTAAGCAAGGCTCGGTTTCCTCTGCAAGCGAAACCAGCTTACTTCCACTACGCTCCACGTTAGCTGGGAAGGGCCCCCATAAAATTCATTAGCACAGGGGGCCCATTTGACCTTCATCCGGGCCTGCCTACACATCATAGACGAACTTGTTTTACGAACGGCTCGTTCATTCCTTTTCATTCATAAAAACAGTTTTTTTGTAGCCTATAGTGCATTTTTGTCAGTTTTTGCTGAGTCGAAATTTGTATTCGGTGGTTTTGAATTTCGAACGTTTTGTTAGCATCCTAGTCAGCATATTTATAAATTTTGGATACCAGTAGGCCTACGCGCCTACCTATGCCAGTACAGCAGTTTACTTACTGTAGTTTCAGTAAACTTAGTTTCAGTAAACTGCTGTGCTTAGTTTTCAGTTTTTTTTTTTAGTGTAGTTTCGTAACGTATTCTAACGACATAACGAAAGACATCTGACTCATTGACAGTTCGGATTATGATGACATAATCAACTTTTTTAACTCGAAACCTAGGAGACTCCGCCTTGTGTAGGTTGTAGAAGCTCCGGTAACACTAAGTTTTTGTATGCTAGCCCGCCGTGGCATTATTGGTGAAGGCCACCAAAATGTTTCCTAGGCCCACCCATGGCCACCTGGAGATGCCGCCTGATTTGTCACATTTTGCATATTTTGAATACAGCTACAGCTAGTGTTTGACTGACATTTTCTGAGATTTTTTTACTTTTTGCTGTCTCCTAATGATATAAAATCTTTTTGTTGCCTTGGGGAAGCAGTAGAAAATGAGAAAAAGTAAGTTGAAACACGCTAAATCAGACTGTTATTGAAAAATTAACAGTCTGACTAAAATCTTCGAAATCAAATTTTCTTTGTTTTTTAACATCTGAGGATGTTAAAACCTATTGTGTTATCTGGGGAAAACAGTACAGAATGCGTAAAAATATAATTTTTAGAAAAATTGATTTAAACATTCGCAAAAAGTTAGCAAAATCTAGAAATTTCTGCAAAATGTGACAAATCAGCCCGTATCTTTAGGTGGTCATGATGGCCCACCCATAAATTACGTTCTGAATCCGCCACTGAAATAGCGTTCAAATTCTTGTTTCAACAGTTGACGGTGACGATGCCACACATAGGCGTAGCCAGGGGGGGTGAAAGGGGCCATGGCCCCCCCAAATATTCCAAGTTTGGATTCCGAAGTTGAGCCCTTTGTTGAAAATGTGATAAAATTTGTAGAAATTTATAACGTTTTCCAAGACATCCGGCTATTAACACCCCCCAGGACTTGTTTTAGACACAAAGAAAGATACCAATAAATTTTGCAAATCGTAAATCGCGCAAAGCTTACGCGATTTACGTTTCTTTGAACTAATTTGTGGAAGCAATTTCAGAATGGCTTACTCTGTTGAGTTTCTGTGTAGTTATTGAGTTTTTGTGTAGCTGAGTTTTTGGGTGTTCTCTAATTTTAGCCGCAGTTTTTACCCGTTCGTGTGTAAGAGCTACCTTTAATAAGTTAATAGCTGTTTATCTGCTAATAAACTTCATACAAATATTACCCTAAAAGTGTTTCCAGAAAGCGCTATAATCCATTATTTGAGTGTAATTTTTCAAAAAATTTCCGGGGGGACATGCCCCCGGACCCACCTAGAATACGAGTGCCTTCGGCACGCTCTAACCCCCCCACCACTTTCATTGCTTCCCTTGCTCAACCCATCAGGATGCGCCACTGCACATCAACTGGCGATGGCTTAAATCAAACACTTTGTTGTTCTCTTCAATTCATCAAATATTTGGCCCCCACCAAAATGTTTTTCTGGCTACGCCACTGATGCCACAGCCCCAGTTTTGCCATAAAAGCATGGATGGCACCATAGTCTTTGATGCGATTAGTATACTTGCTCTGCAGGGGCAGATTTAAATTATTAAGGGGTTCAAAAATGTCCACGAGGTAGGCCAACTCGACGATGCCAAATTCCGAAAGACGCTTCTATAGACTTACCATAATTTCTTGGGCATAATCCGGGACAAACTCAAAGCTATGAATGAAATAACTGGACGAAAGGCCGAAGGCCTAAGCTTGGCAAATTTTTATTCCATATTTATATTTATAAGCTTTAATATTGCATAATAAAGTATTCTACTTAAATTGAATTAAAATTTTTATTACTTTATTTGAAGGAAAATACATGTTAATTTAAGCAACATTAAGTCACAAATCAGACATTTATAAGAAAAAAAGAAAGAACAAACACTAAGAACAAAGAAATAACACTAACTCACAAATCAAACATTTATAGGGGGATGCATTCAGAAACCATGGGCTTCATCGTTTCATTGAAGTCAATAGAATAATGACGCAATAAACGTCATTCATTATTCCCTAACTGAAGGGTTTCTCAAGCTATGCGCGATATTTTACTCAACTTAATAAGCTAAAAAAATTAAGATAATAAAATAAGCCTCGAGTTAAAGCAAAGTTATGCCTTTTGGGACGGAATTATTTCATAATTTTGCATCAGGTTAGAGTTAATTTTGAAAATTTCACTACAGTAAAATTCCGGGACATTTTGCTAACCGGGATGGGACACTATGATAGGTCTACGCTTCTACAACTTCCGCCGACGACGATTGGCGAAAGCACTCGCTACTTGTATCTTCATTTTTTTTTTAAAAGAGTCTTTGGAAATAAGCTAAAGGTTTACTCTGGTGGTCAAGGTGTTTTTTTTTTTCAAGATAACGCTGCGACTGGTCTCAGGCCGTCGTTGCTCAAATTTTATAAACATGCGACGCATTGTGGTACAACTTAGTCATTTATTATGGCATCTATGGCACCTAAACAGGTCCAAAAATTTAAATACCTCGGTAGGCCTACTATGGTGAATTGGGATGCAAGAAACAAAACAGAGCTCAACATAAGAACAGCCCACAGATTGCTAGACTAGAGTCTAGATATCTCTGGACTGGAACAGCCCAAGCAAAAGCAAGCTTCCAACAAAAGAAACCCATTCTTTGCAACAAAAATATCTCCTCTAAGACAAGGTTTAGAGTTTTAAACTGCTATATTTATGCTGTTTTTCATTGCAACTCTGAAACCTGGAATATCTCAACAGAAATGACTGAAAAAATTAATGCTTTTGAAATGTGGTGCTTCTGTAGAATGCAACGTAGCCTATTTCATGACTTGCAAAGAAAATAAATAAAGAAGTTTTAGGCCTACACCAAGTGAACCAAACCAGATCTATGTTAAAAAAAATGAAAACCAGACAATATAAATTTCTCGGCCACGTAGGCTAATAATATCTTTCACGTGCTCCTCTGCTACATCTAGGTAAATCTGAAATTGTGTTCACAGACTCTGTAAAATATCTGGGTGTATTTATTGAGAGTTTTCTCTCAGATGAAAATGATATTTCAAGGCAGGTAGGCTACGCTCTCAGAGTCTCAGTAGGCTACTTTGCTGCAAACAATGCAAAATCTCGTTTTTCTAAATGTCCACAAGTTGTAAAAAACATTGTATTTCGTTCTTATTGTATGTCGTTTTACGCATCCCAGTTGTGGAACAAGTTTAGATCTTCTACTTCTAGTATGAAACGATTACGTGTTGCTTACAATGATTTTTTCAGAATATTGCACAATTTGCCTCGTTACGTCAGTGCCCGTGAATATCAAGTAATGAATAATATAACAACGTTTGATGCTTTATTGAGGAAAGACATGTTTTCGTTTATTAACCGTTGCATACACTCCTCATATCGCTTAATATCAGACCTTATGTCATCTGATTGTTTTTATCGTTCTGAATACTTTCAACTCTTCCAACGCTCATTGTATGTTAATTTGTAACAGTAGATATTTAATGAGCTCACTGACGACATCCAAAGAGGCTCTCTGTGACCTTTGTGCATTTGCAGTTTGTGTATTATTTCGTTGTTTTGTTTTGGATATGGACAGCATTGTCTAACGCAAATAAATAATAATAATAAGAAAGCAAAAACTGGAACATTTCTCTTTAACTGGTAAAATTTGTGAAAAGCGGGTTCCATGGCAGACAAAGACAAACTCATCTGAAACAATTTAACGACAAGACAGAAACAATTATCCATGCAACATATTAGGAAAATTTGGTCTAAATTATTTATCTGAGGCCGTCAATGAATTGAAAAAGATTCACATAGCCAACGATGTTCAGTTAAAAGGAAACGCTAAACATTAGAACACGACCATGGATTTAACAAAGATAAAAAGAAGCAAAAGCTGTGCCGTAACGAAAAAAAGAGAGATTTTTTCCTTGCTGCATTTTCTTTAGCCTGGCCTCCGCCACCTAAAGCTGGTGGACCTCCCTCCCGGGTGCCGTCACCGCAAAATCAAGCCGCTCTCCGCTGCCGCGGGGTGTGCACTGTGCAGGCTGGTTCTTCAAAGTCTCTGGTCTGGCCATGTTTATTGTGCTCTTCTCGCCGTGTCAAAAGTTACTTTTTTTCACTAAAGTTACTTTTTTTTAGTTGTAGCCTACTTGTACCAATCAGTCCCCGGTACCAATTAACAAAAGAAATGTAAAACCAAAATTTCATGGTTCTGGGGTCAATATTTAAGAACTTATAAAGTTACCAAAAGTCACTTTTGTGTTTTTTAGGTTACTTTTTATTTGTTAGATCACTATATTTTGCATATTTTTTTGCCTTATTTCCCTATTTATTTATCTTTCATTGCTACTGGAGAGATGAATTTACATTCCATATAATGCCAAGAACCAAGACTTTAACCAATTGTTTTCCCTGCAACAGCTAAAGTGTTTGACTGACAGAAACTTCCTGCCAGAGAATGTAAAACATTACATATGTGTAATTTGAATGTGTAATTCTGATTTAAGTACAAATTGAAACTAATTTAGATGCTTTTTTTATGTTGAATCGCTGCCATTTCTTTCGCTTTCTTGTTTTCGTTGAATAAAGTTACTTTTTCGCAAAATTAAAGTCACTTTTTAAGTTTTTTAGGTTACAAAAAAATCGCACTGGTAATTACCTTATCAACAAAGAAACCATGCATGCAGTTTTGTGTGTAGTTAGCGGACTAAACTACTTAAAAGGTTTGTTTAAAGCAACTAGTTGCGTAGGCGTATTCAGTAGTCTATGTGTAAATTCCACCCGTGAGATAAACGATTGTAGGCTATGCAGTTGGATGTTGATTATATTTTTTTCATTTGTTTTTGAATAGAACTGCAGTTTTTTGTTTAAAAGCATTGTTTCAGTAGCCGACAAGTATAGTGAAGCTATAAAATGAGAATTTATAAAATATTTTGAAAAAATTATTAGACAAAGTTTGACTTAATTCATTAATATTACTAAATACGAAAAATATTAAAGTAGGCTACAAATATTTTAAAAACCTGATGTGCTAGACTTAGAGAAAAAACGAGCGCAGATTTGGAATCAGCGTAAAAAAATCATCTAGAAAAGTTTATGCTATACTTGTATCTCTAATTAAAAATTTTAGTAAAAAATTGTTGACCAGGATTATTTTAAAGCTGTAACTTACAAATACTGTAGTAAATAAATGTAGGCTACTGGTATGATAAAGTTTGAATATCATTTAGGTGTAAGACATGATTCAATTTTTTTGAAAACGTTTCGCGAAGAAGCCACTCTGTCTCTCAAGTAGGCTACCGCTAGTCTCCATTCGTTCAACACCACCCCTATCGGTCTAAAACTACAAAGATAGGCGTGGGTGCGCCTCAACCGTCTTCGCACGGGCGTCGGACTTTTCCGCTTAACCATGCACCAATGGAGAATGGTTTTTCCCTCCTCCTGCAAATGTGGTACCGAGGAACAGACTACAAACTACGCATCATCAATGATTGTACCATGACCGTGCCATCTACCTTCAAGCCACCTATCGGAGTGGAAGGTTTGCGTGTATTGGATGAGGAAACCAAAGACTGTCTACTCTCTAGTAGCCTTCCAGTGTAGTCCGGGAACATCCTGAATCTGCGGTGGTAAAAGGATAAACCCTCGGTCCAAGAGGCTCTCACGACGAAGAAGAACAAGGTTTTGTTGATTTTGTCACTACGCTAAACATAGGCGAGTGCGCATAAATACTGTATAAGTTGCGAAATGGGAATTTTAAAGTAGAGTATAGGCTACATATTTTGTGCAACTTGTAGTTTTTCTGATTGGTTTAAAAGACAGCAGGAGGGCAACTGCCCAGCTGGCTGGTATGCCTATGGCCAGAGGGGTAGACTTACATAAAAAATGGTTGTTAGCTTTTGTAAACTCGATTAGCTTATTTAAAATCATAGCTTTAAATTAAATGTATACACTCCACAGAAACCTATCTTGAGTTACATTGAGGATTGTGGTGAAATATTGGTAGGCCTACAAGCGTGCATCTTAAACAAGAAGCATTTTTGGAGCAAAAAAAAATACTCATAAAGCTACCAAACAAAATTTTCTTGGACAAGGCCCCAGACCTGGGTTCTCATTTTTTAATGTTAATAATACCTCAAAACATTGTATTCTTATTTTGATTTTGGACATTTGTGCTTTGACTTGACTCTGCTCCCCAAAAAAAGATGTTTCTAGATCCGCTTCCAACTATAGGCCTACAGCAGGGTTACTCAACTAGTCCAAAGGTCCAGTTTGACAAGTTGAATATTTTTAGCGGTCCGGTGAATAGGTTATTTCACACGCAACCACGAAAGTTAAATAATCTCTACCAAACCACTTTTTTAGGTAAAATGTAACTCGACTTGGATTTCTGAGAAAGTGCTGGGGGGGTGGAACTTTCCAGCAACAAAGATAATCACAGAAAAAAGTGCTTCCTCCCAGTAGAAATCTGTTTAAAGAAGCCCTGAAACGTGGCAATGAGGTTATTCTTCCAAAAGCTCAAGGTCCACCATCAGCACCAAGAAGGGCCGGATTCGGACCGTGGTCCGCCAGTTGAGTAGCCCTGAACTACTGTCTTTAAAATTGCAATTGGATTAGTCTACATTTTTTGTTAGGAAAGGAACTTGTAACCTAATAAACGCACTTAAAGTAAATGACATTAACCAGCTAAACTAACCAATTTCATCAGTGGTACGATTCAGAACGCCTAAAATATAGCCTACAAGCCGAGCCCAGCCTAGGTGTAGGCTAAAAAGCCGTGTCATTCAAATTGAAAAGCATCTCATTTTTTCTATTTTTCATCTGCGACGTAACAATTACTGATTTATAATTGCTATGTATAGAGGCAATCATGTATGAATGCATTTAATGCCACCAATACAATAATAGCAACAGCTTAAAGCCACTGTAGCAGCAGGCAGCTACAAAGACACTTCCAAAAAATACAAAGCAATCAACAGTCCCAATTTGCTCGTTTCCATTAAGTAGAGGGTAACCTGTGACTTACTGGTTAGTTATATGTTTTGAAAACAGCCCAGTCTCCATCAGTGGCGGATTCAGGACGTAATTTATGGGTGGGCCTAGGAAATATTTTGGTGGGCCTTCACCAGTAATGAAACGGCCGGCCAGCATACAAAAACTTAATGTTACCGAATATCTCTTACAAATACTGTGAAATAGTGAGGCCACAGACAATTAAGTGCCACTTGGTTGTTCAAAAGTTAAACATTAATATATATTTTTTCAAGAATCTGATTTTGTGTGGGCCCACTGTCAATCTAGGTGGGCCTGTACCAATCAGGTCCACCCGGTAGATCCGCTCCTGGTTTCCATCAAGTTGTTGGTAGACTCTTCCATTTCAAAATTGCATTTTTGTCTGGTGCATTTTTTGGTTCATCACGTTTATCTACCGGTTTATGGGATGTGTCTTCTGGTTTGTCTTCTAATTCTCCTCAATCATTGGCTTTATCTAGTTTATCAGGTTCATCTTAAGATTCATCAGGTTTGTCTTCAGGTTCATCAGGTTTATCTTCCGGTTGATCTGGTGTATCTTCTCGTTCACCAGATTTGTCGTTAGGTTGATCTGATGAGTCGGTCGATTCATCCGATGTGTCTTTAGGTTCATCAGGTTCATCTTCTGGTTCATCTGATGTATCTTTTGGTTCCTCAGGTTTGTTGTCTGACTTATCAGGTTTGTCATCAGATTCATCAGGCGTGTCTTCCGATTCATCTTCTGGTTCATCAGATTTATCTTCAGGTTCATCAGGTTCGTCTTCAGGTTCATCTTCCGGTTCATCTAGTGTATCTTTTGGTTCCTCAAGCTTATCGTTGGTTTCATCAGGTGTATCTTCAGAGTCATCAGGCGTGTCTTCCGGTTCATCAGGTTCATCTTCTGGTTCGACAGGTTTGTCTTCAGGTTCATCAAGTTTGTCTTCAGGTTCATCTTCAGGTTCATCTTGTGTAGGCCTATCTTTTGGTTCCTCACGTTCATCGTTCGTTTCATCAGGTTTGTCTTCAGGTTCATCTTCCGGTTCATCTAGTGTATCTTTTGGTTCATCAGGTTCATCATCTGTTTCATCAGGTTTATCTTCAGATTTATCAGGCGTGTCTTCAGGTTCATCAGGTGCATCTTCAGATTCATCAGGCGCGTCTTCCGGTTCATCTGTTTTATCTTCTGATTCACCCGGTTTGTCTTCAGGATCATCAGATTCATCTTCCGGTTCATCAGGTTTGTCTTCAGGTTCATCAGGTTCATCTTCCGGTTGATCTAGTGTATCTGTTGGTTCCTCAGGTTCATCGTTCGTTTCATCAGGTTTGTCTTCAGGTTCATTAGGTTCGTCTTCAGGTTCATCTTCCGGTTCATCTAGTGTATCTTTTGGTTCATCAGGTTCATCGTTTGTTTCATCAGGTGTATCTTCAGAGTCATCAGGCGTATCTTCAGGTTCATCAGGTTCGTCTTCAAGTTCATCTTCCGGTTTATCTTGTGGATCTTTTGGTTCCTCAGGTTCATCGTTCGTTTCATCAGGTTTGTCTTCAGGTTCGTCTTCAGGTTCATCTTCCGGTTCATCTAGTGTATCTTTTGGTTCATCAGGTTCATCGTTTGTTGCATCAGGTGTATCTTCAGATTCATCAGGCGTGTCTCCAGGTTCATCAGGTGCATCGTCAGATTCATCAGGCTTGTCTTCTGGTTCATTTGTTGTATCTTCTGGTTCACCAGGTTTGTCTTCAGGTTCATCAAGCTTGTCTTCAGATTCATCAGGCGTGTCTTCTGGTTTATCTTCTGGTTCATCAAGCGTGTCTTCCGGTTTATTAGTTTTGTCATCAGGTTTATCAGGTGCATTTTCTGTTATATTAGGTTCATCTTCCAGTTCATCAGGTTCATCTTCAGGTTTATTTTGAGGTTCATCTTTCTGTTCATTTGGCGTGTCTTCTGGTTCATCAGGCTCATCGTTTGTTTTACCAGGCTTGTCGTCAGATTCATCAGGCTTTTCTTCAGGTTGATTAGTTTTGTCATCACGTTCATCAGGTGCATCTTCTGTTTTATCCAGTTCATCAGGTTCATCTTCAGGTTCATTTTCAGGTTCATCTTCCTGTTCATCTGGCGTGTCTTCAGGTTCATCAGGTGTATCTTCAGGTTCGTTAGGTTTGTCTTCTGGTTCAGCATGTTTGTCTTCAGGTTGATCAGGCTTATCTTCCGGTTCATCTGGCCTATCTTCCGGTTCATCAGGTTTGTTGTCAGGTTGATCTGATGAGTCGGTCGATTCATCAGGTGCGTCTTCCGGTTCATCAAGTTCGTCTTCTGGGTCATCTTCTGGTTCATTAAGTTTGTCTTCCGGTTTACCAGGTGTATCTTCTAGTTCATCTGGCGTGTCTTCCGAGTCATCAGGTGTATCTTTAAGTTTATCTGGTGTGTCATTCGGGTCATCAGGCGTATCCTCCGGCTCATTTGGTTTGTCTTTTGGTTCATTAGGTTTATCTTTCGCTTCATCAGGTTCATCGTCTGGTTCATGTGGCGTATCTTCTGGTCCATCAGGTTTGTCGTCAGCTTTATCTGATGAGTTAGTCGATTCATCTGGTGTGTCTTCCGTTTCATCAGATTTATCTTCTGGGTTATCTTCTGGTTCATCTTCTGGGTTATCTTCTGGTTCATCTGGATTATCTTGTAGTTTATCAGGTTCATATTCTGGTTTATCAGACTCATCAGGTTTATCTACTGGCCCATCCTCTTCCGGTTTGTTATCTAACCGATTTTCCGGTTTGTCAACCTTTTCATCACGTGGTTCTTGATTGTCTGGTTCAATTGCAGTATGCTCTGGGCTCTTTCCAGCTTTAACTGGTTTACCGTCAAGCTGTTTTTGAAGTGCGTCATCAGAATCATTCTTTTCGTTTATAATTGAGTTGACCAATTGGTTCTTCTCAGGGTTGCTTGATCGCCTTTGTTGTTTTGGTCTAATTTTGGTTCGCTCTTTGTCATCTTTTGGCTTCCGTTTTACCTTTTGTTTTTGTTTATTTTTAACATCATGCTTCTCAGAAATATTGTGAGCAACATTTACAGAAGATGGCTTTGGATGTCTGCGTGTTTTACCATCTGACATGTTTTTCGCTACGACCCCATAGGGTGGTGATGAAAAATTTGGAAGTGTGTTGGAAGCTCGAGGAGTTTGACTTCGTACGAGATCATTTAAGTATTTAGCCATCATGATTTGATGATTTGTATCCTCCAAGCTAGGGAGAGTTTCAGCTGGTTTTGGATTCCGTTGGTTAAAATCATATCGTCTTTCTCGAGGAGCTGAATCTGATTTCATTTGGTCCATGTAAGCACATTCCTCGTTTGGTGTCATATTTCTTATTCGTTGCCCTTTTTTAGCTGGTCGGGTGGGTGGTCGCACATTTCCGTACGTGCTTTGGGATGGCGATTGGTATAATGGAGGTATTTTTGCTCCTGAGCTGTTGGCTTCAAATTTTGCTCCTGGAAACATGTATGGATTTCTTTGACCACCATCGTATACATCTTTTCGATTCAAGCATGTGGAACAACTGCAAAGTAACATACAACATACATAACTAGCTTAATATCAATACATCGGTGCAACCGTTAATGTTAGGGTTTTAATCCTCGAAAAATCAAATGGTAGAGTAAAGTTAGCTGTTCATTGTAGTCTTGTAATATTAGCTTCATAATGTATTGGCTATAAAGTTCAGTCATTCCGCATGGTTTCATTAACTGACACACCTCGTTGCTTTAGGTATGTGGAGCCGACTGGTTCTTTCACCTATTTCAAATTGTTAAGTTTTGTGGCCGTACTTAATTTACTTTCATCTACGTAACCTCTAAATCTACATCGTATGCACGTCTTAAACTTTTATGGTTTGACCAACTTTTCCTTTTGTTGGTTTTGTTTTAATACTCTATTTTTTAACTTCATCAGTTGTTGTATTCCGACAAAGCAAATTAAATTGGATTCAATGACAAATACTTCATTCTTTCTTTCTGTTCGTTCTTTCTCCAAACTCAATAATCTAATTTACATTTATGGATTTCACACCATCCTCGTTTGTGCATTAAGTAAGCATGAGGTAAACTGTGCCTGTGCCTAACTGCCTAACCTTCAGAAAGTTTTTCCAGTCGGCCAAACGTATATGACTTCGTCCTCTTTTAAAAACCCACTAGGCAAACATCAAAATGCATCGAACTAAACACTAAACAGTACAAGTAAGCTAGAGAATAACTTTCATTGTCTTAAATTTTGTTTATCTTTTGGATATTTCTGCTTACTATCAAACCATGAACGTTAGTCCAGCTGTGTTTAGATCGAGGCTTATGCCTCGATATTTGAAGATTTTAGAAGCCAATTGTCGTGTCCACCTTCAGGCATATCTTTAGGTAATTTGCCAAAGACACAGCCGCATTCTCTTGAGCGGTATGGAACCGGTACCCTTTCAAGCGTTGTATCAGAGCTTTTTGACCACCCGCTGAGCTTGTAATACTTAAATAGGCTATTCTTTGTCGTCGTCGGCGTATGAGGACGACGAAAGAGTATTTAGGTATAAATTAAATACTCTTTAATTGGCACTAAACGAATGCGATAACCAAATATTGTCAAAACCACAAATTTACTCCGATTTAAGCTACGTAGGCTTAGCAAAGTCACATCGGCGTTCGACCAGATCAACAAATCGCGGTGAAAGCAAGCTGGTTCTTATAGTCCAGGAGTTATACGAGTTTAATTACATTTTCATTAGAAAAATTAAGGAAGAACTTTTTAGATGTATTTTTGGGCGTAGAATCCAAAAATCGAGTGCTTACACGCCGAAAACTGGACATTTTTGAGATATTAGCAATTTTTAATGTTTGTGGGCTACTTCCGTTTTTTATTTGCTAATTTTTTCCTTTAGCAATTTGTCACTAAATTAAGACAGCTTCTTAGTTGAAAAAGTGAAATTGGTCAAATTCTGCCAAGACCAAAGGTTATCTGTCAAGGCTTTTGAGTAACTGTAACAGTTTTTGTGTTTTTCAAATATGAAACTGTAAAAAAAATACAATCTGAAATACAAGATTTAGTTAGATAATGTTAAAATTATCATTCTGACTTTCACTGTCATCTGAATCGTCAGATAAATTCGAATCCTCATAGTCACTGTCATTGTTATATTGGTCAACTTTAAGAGAATTTGGCACTATCTTGCCGCTATTATCCTCTTTCCACCCATGGTCTAAGGGTGACTCTGTCACAGGCTTGAATTCATTTGCAAGTTTCCACATCCTTGCAATAAAATTTGCTCGCTTAATGTGCTGGATAAACGCTGCCCTGCAAGAAGGTATTGCTGTAGGTTCCAAACCTTATACTTTTTGCAGAGGCCGCTCACTATGTATTGGCGTAAACTTCGTTTCAAATATAACTCTGCGGGCTTCATTGACGTCACGAAGTTGCCTTTTCCCGTATGTTGCACATACAAGCTCTTCGAGAGCAGCTTCCGTGGCAGAGCTAACACTGATGAAACTGCCTAACTCTGCCAGTGCTTGAAGGAGTTGAGGGTACTTTAATGCAATTAAGAGTGGTCTAGTTTTCCCTTTGCCAAAGAAACAGGAATCGTAATCACACCTTGTGATGGCATGGTATCCTGGCAAAGCTGTACAGAATAAGTCATTAATTTCACTGAGCTCCCCCATCATGCTTCTGATGTTAACAATACGCCGAGTATTGTTGTAAGCATGACCCATTTCTAATAAAACTTATGTTTGCAGATCCACATCGCTGCAATAATGCAAGAGAATGATCATTACATCTCTGTCATTACAACGCACATTCACTCGCAGAGGATTGTTACTACTTTTGTAAAGCTGAAAGATGTGATGCACCATCCTTGTGTCCGTTTCAATGTGTTCGCAGTCATATAAACAGCAGTTCTGTCTTATTATAAGATTGTTACTTTGCACACTAAATTCATAGCACTTTTTTCCCTTTGCCAAAACTACCTTCTTGTTCCCGATTACTTCAGCATAGGCATTTGACTGCCACTCATAAAACAAGAAAGCAAGGAAAGAATCTTTGAACTGTGATGAGGATAGGCACTTTGAAAAGTCTTTAGGTCTTTTTTGGCTAGGACCAGTCATGCTGACGACAGTGTCGGTGTCCCCCCGAACTTCATGAGCCGAATCTTTGATTGTGTTCTGAGTAGTCTATAATCGTCACATATAAAGTGCACTTCTTCGCTAGTAGGCTTTACAAACCATAGTTAAGAGAGCTTTGAAAATTCCACCATAAGTAGAAGGAAGGTTCGTAATCATTCTGATCAAGAACATGCCATTAAAAATACTCACATCGCTTCCCGTATTCAATGGTTCATTAGCTGCCGTCGCAAGTGATTCAAGATGATTAGCCAACTTGGACTTGTTGGTTGTGGTCATACTTCCATCTACATTGCATAGACTAAGGGGAACTACTGACTGGATGAGATAGGACTTTTCTTAAGTCAAGCTTTTTTTGGCAGGACAAGTAAAGAAGTCTGCCAAACATGTCTCTGGAACATTTCAGCTCTACCACTTGCTTATCTTTTGTGGTGACGAAAACCTTTTCTGCATTGCTAACAAAATTTCTAACTTTCCTTCTCTTGATGGGCTTTTCAATTCGAGCTGGATCTTCTTTTATTTCATCAAGGAACTCCTGTTGCCATTCAGAACCTTTGCTAATTGTGTTCAAGAGATCATTTCTGATCTCATCTTGAGCTGGTCTTCCAGATGATAGCTTGATCAAGTGATTGCTTTGTTCAACATGTTGAATGGATTCATGGTCGAATCGATAGTTTCACCAATCTTCATGAAATCAGCATGGTTTCTTTTTATTCCGTAAGGTTTTGATTCCTGGTAAACAGTTTCATAATGTTTCATATAGGGACAGTGGAATACCGGGACGACTCACTCTACTGATTTTTCTTGTGAAATAGACAGCTGGAGGGTCACTAAAAAGTTCAAAAATTAGCAGAACTGCACAACGTTTTCTTTGCTTTTGCGTAAATTCATTCTCATCAAATGAATTGCTATATTTAGTAAAAATTTTGGGTGTTAGAAAATCTGCAGAACCTTACTGCAGCAGTGTGAGGCTACCTACTGTTACCGCTGTTACGTGAAGTTAATCGCAGCATTGCCATGACTTGAATACCTATTAAATAAACATGATAATACATATTTCCTACATTTCTTTTGGCGATACACTCTTTGTATACACGTGGGCAGGTCATACAAATTGCACCTGAGTATGCGACATATGGTAGTAGACCTCAAGCTGTATTTGCATCAAATTTTGTCATAATATTATGACCCTGCAGTTGTCCCCCTTACTTTTGAGTGAGCAATCCCCTACTTCTACCATCCCTAGTTTCATACCAGCCTTCCCCATCGCATAATTTATCACTTGACTTCTTACATACCTCGTGACACTCCATCTTCGTTGGGAAGGAAAACTCTGGGTGAATGCACTTATGCCGGTCATCCTGGATGCAGCATCCACATTCACAGCCATCGCCACTGCTTGATCAACAGGTAATCTAGAGAAAAATGTCCAGACAACCTCACAGAGAAGGCTCCTTTCTCCAGCTGATCACGTATGCCAGGGTGTGTGTACTGTGTAGTCCATGTTCAACAGTTTCAGGAAGTACAATAGCATGTGTCTGGAATAGTTAGGTTTGTTGCATGCAAAAAACACAGGGATTATTGTTTTCAGAGCATAAGTGAAGAGCTCAATATCATTCTTCTTTACAGCTCTGTTCATAAGTAAAAATTGCTGTACAAGATTGATGTAAAGAATCCAGAACTGGGCTGTACCGCCATGGTTGCCGTTCGGTGTGTCGTCACGGAACTTCTCATAATCATTCATAAGACCTTTCATCATCATTGTCAGCCATTGTTGTTCCACTGCAGGATGAAGGCCTTCCCCATATCTTCATAATTTTGTCTGTCTTTGCACGTTTGTGTCCAGTGTTTGTCGAATTGGTAGAGTTCGTCTCGCCATCTTGTTTCCTGTTTCCCTCTTTTGCGTTTATTGTCAAGCGGTATCCAGTTAGTAGCTCTTCTTGTCTACCTGTTGTCAGTTGTTTGCATGATATGTCCTGCCCAATTCCACTTTAAACTTTTTATTGTTTGAATGATATCTTTGATTTGTGACATTGTGACTTTGATTTGTGACAAGACCTTTAAAGGCATCTGATTTCTCTACATCTTCAATATGTATACTGTTTCGAAGCATTGCTGTGATGATAGCATGTCTATTCCCATTGTCCTTCATCTGCTCTAAGAACGACTCTACATGTTTTTTTTCCTGAACGCAGTGGCAAGTAAAACATGCAATCGTTTACACCCGTTATAATGATTTCCTGATAAGAAGCCGCTAATTGACCTAGGAGCTAGTACTTCCGATTAAGTAAGGATGTATGGACCTCCAGATGGCTCCATCAGGTAACCCAAGCAACCAAAGTATCTGAATATGATGTGGAACGGTTCATAGTGGATGAATAACCTATCAAGTCTGGGAGCCAGAATATTCTGAATTTGGGCAGCAGGCTTTGCAATACCAAGGCCATACGTAACATTCATGTAATGTTCCTTGCATTCATCCGCTACTTTCAAGCTTGTTTTCATAGTATCAAGAACTACATCATGTCTTGTAGGTGGTGTCCCTATATTTGGCATGTATGCAACTGTCTGGCGTGGCAGGGGATCTTTTGTAAGCTGAGTATTTAATCCTGACCACATAGGCGTGTCTTTACAGCCAGCAAAGGCGATTGACCAAATCACATCCCTTTTTGTCACACTTTGTAGATTTTCAGGAGAAGTTTTGAAAGGCATATCGAAAGTTTTGAAATTGGTAGAAACTTTCTTTGGTTTTTTTCTTACAGGCTCCAGCTCAATATGAGGGATTGCAAGACTGCTTTTTCTAATCCAAGACAAACCAGAATTGCTACTATCACTCTGTGATGGGCCTTGTTCTTTTGATCCATCTAACTCTGTTGTCATATTGTGAAAGCATATTCCTTGTGTATCATGGAGGGTGCCACTGCCTGAAAGCGTATCTTTATTCTGATCACAATTGTCCCAAGCAATTGCAATTGCTAAACCTTTTTTCTCCAATTATTCCTTCTGGAGAAGCTTTTTCCTTCTCCAAAGCCTGTAGAGCAATTTCTGTTTCATACTCCTCACACAAAGTGTAGCCTAAGCAGTGTCCAAAATGGTTAAGAAGTTCAATGACTTTTTTGGAGCCCGTCAACGACTTCAGAGTCATCCCTAACAGCAGATGCTTTGCAGGTTTGATTCTCCCATATGTAGCTTTGTAAACATCGCCTTCAGCGGATGACCTTGCATATCTTTCACAGCGCTCAGTCATGGTATCTTGGCCACCATACATATATTTGTAGAACTGCACAAGGTCTTCAGGTGGTTGTATTTTACCATCATTCAACAGATCCGCTGTTATAGGTGGCTTTAACTGCTTTACCTAAGACATTTTAATCTTATTTCTGAGAATCATGGCAGCAGCTTTGATGATGTCCTGCTTTGAGTAGTATTTGTGGGCAGTAATAATTATTCCTTTTTTTCTGCTTTGTTTATCTGTTTTAATATTGGACCCAAAACACCTTTTCAGTACCCAAAACACCCAAAATTGGACCCAAAATACCTTTCAAAATACACACAGAAATTGTGCTTTGAAACTTAGATTTGCGATTCATTCTTCAGAGAGAAATTCAAGATACTTTTTTGATATGTTTGTGAGCGTCTCACTCTTGTCCTTCTTTAGAACTTCTATCTTAATGTAAATTTCCAGCCCAAATTTCTAGGAAAACTAGCCTAAAAGTAGCCCAATCGTTAAACGTAATGAAACAAGCACAAATGTAACCCAACTTTAGAAAAATTGTGCAAAGTGAAGTCATCAAAACTGAAAATTGTGAAGTAACAATAATATTTATTCTATGAAAGTTGGTTCGAATTGAAACGAAACAACCAGATCACAAACCATCACAACTAAAATTTTGCCGCGACCAGGAAACAAAACTACCCGAACTCCGTGGGAAAACAGAGGAACTAGCTACTTTGGTTTTGAGCCATGTATTCAAATGCAGCCGCTATCCAACGATCGCGAATCTCTCCTGAGCTCCCAAGCAATGACGTCATTCTCTTGCTAGCCCAAAAAATGCAAATATCTCAAAAATGTCCAGTTTTCGGCTTGTAAGCACTCGATTTTTAGATTCTACGTCCAAAAATACATCTAAAAAAGTCATCGTTAAAATTCCTAATGAAAATGTAATTAAAGCCATGTAACTCCTGCTCTATTATACTTGATCACAAGGATTGGAAGATGAAAAGATAAGGATCTTATTGCAAAGTCAAACACATTAACCAGAATAAGGTGGCCAACTCCTTTTTCCCGGCTGCCTTTCTTCCAGTAACTATCGCCACCCAATTTATTACAATCTGGGTAGCATTTTTCACCAACCTGCTTAAGCCGGTAGTCGAACCAGGATCGCATGAGTGGACAGCGAGCGGTTCATGTGCTGCCCAATCCCAAGCTTGGGAATACAGTCACATCGGGTTTGACTGTTAGATCAACAAATCGCAATAGACGTACACGAAAGACAAAAGACTATTTGCTAGCAAAGTTACATTACAAATACATTAGCTACTAACTTTACTTTCCTACATACAAGTAGCCTAAAGACTAACATGGAAAAAACGCAGTCACAATATTGAAAAATTAAATAAACACCTTGTGTATGACATGTTGTCGCAATTGCATTCTTCACAGCTGCTTGAAAAATAGTCGTTGTTTTCGTCGGTTGTTTGTTTTGTTAAAAAGCCGCTGGATGATGGTAACGTCTCTAAGCCAGGAATCTGACCTAACATTATGCAAGACAGGTTTCTTTACATAACAAAGAACAAACAAGCAAGATAGGCTATTCCAATAATGCACAGACGAAGTAAAACAGGCAAAAGCAAACATTAAATTCAGATTAACCGATAGACCCTGAGTTATTATGCCTTTTTATCGTAAATCGAAACTCGATCGAGAACATTTGCTTTTGAGGTCGGAGCTTCTCACTTAGCTTAAGTGTTACAATTAGTAGGCCTGTGTAACGTTTAAATCATGTCACTCGTGACTGTTCAATATGATTGTATTTTTACTGATAATGCAGAATCCAAAAGCGGCCTAATGCGTCCCATCAGACTCTTTCCTTCTTCTAAAGTTATAAGAACACCGATTATATAGCCTAGTAATTACCTGACTTAAGAAGTCTTTCCAACTTTGTAAGTCCATCATTCAACTGAGTGACATCCCTCGTAGTTAGTGCGTTTTTGATGTCATTGGTTCGAAGAGATTGAGATCTTGGCGGGGCTGTTGGTTGCTTTGGCTTTGGAAGTTTAGAATCAATGCACACAAACCTGTACGTTGCTTCCATGATTTTATTAGCAGTTTGAAGAAAACCGTCAATAAAACTGAAGAAATCCTGCAAAAAGTTTCTTAAGTTTTAAGCTTCAAAAAAACGTCTAAGCACATAAAAGCAAGCAGTTCGAAATTGGTTAGCCTAGTTAGAGTTGGACTGGCTTACTTATCAATGAAAACTTGAGCTGATGATAAATCAATTCAAAACCTCATTTAAAGCACTTTTCTTACTTCTTTGTGATAATGACCGATTCTCAGTTCAAGTTGCTTGGACATATCCAACAAATGCTTTGCTAAGGCAGTAATGCGCTCGCTCAGACTCGTAAATACTTGAACATTTTGGTCGCCTTTAGATTGATACTCCAGGAGTACGCTCTTTATTAGTTTAGAAGAAAGATTGGTAGCAGCCTGTGTTGCCAACATAAGATTTGTATTCCTGTGTACAAGATGTTGATTGACACATTACAGAAGTGTAGCGCTTCCTTCTTTAAAGACTTAGTATAGCTTACACATTACTAGCCCACCATTATATAAAAAGTGGCTCTATACTGACAAACAGCCATGTATAGTTTGCTAAAACAATGAATAGTGAATACGCTCCTTCAAAAGAATGAAATTTAGTTTACAGTAATAAGTTCAACACAAATTGATTTACATTTTTCATAGCATTGATAAAAACTCTTAATGTTTACTTTTCTACTTTGATAATTTTATTACAAACTGTAGTTAAAAACAGCTTACAAGCGTGGGTTTAACACATCACGCATGACGTGGTGGATTTGACAAGCAAGTCTTGACGAAGGTGTGACGTAATAACCGCTTCCATCTGTCGTCATAACATTGATATGCTGTTTAGCACTTTCCAAACACAAGATAATTTTTTTCAGCAATTGCTCGCCAGCAATTTTATCCAACTTAGCAAGAAGTTCCTAAATCAAAACACACAACAATCAAAAAACAATCTTTGCAAGTTTGAATGTTATTAGGCTAAGAGTATCCTCTCTTTTAAGCTAGTAAAAGCAAAAATGTATAAAATTGTATGATATTTTGGCAGCGGATTGCAGCAAGAATTGACAGCGACAGATAGCCTACGTGTTTCGCCCATAAGGCTGGACTCATCAGTATCGCACCACCAATTCTTGCTACAATCGGTTGCCGAAAAACATATGGTTGATTGGATGACCCCTAAATGGCTAACGTGGAGGCTTGATTTTGATTAGAGAATCGCAAACACAGAAAAGAATTTAGAAGCGGGAGGGGGACTTCAAATTTTTTTAAAGTCACCTCAGGCAATCTTAATCAAACTATGAGCACCATTTTTTCGGTATCAGAGATACGGCGCAAAGAGAGATTAAAATTTCTATCATACTCGTATTAAACAAAAAGTTGTTGCTACGAACAGTCTAACGTACCGTATTAATTTAATATCTTTTTGCAATGTGAACTCAATAATATGAAACTAGCTCAAAGTCCTAAACTGTACAAAGCGTGCGCAATAGCCTACGTAGTTTTCCACAAATGCCGTAAACACATAACGAATTCGTCAAATTCGTAGGTCAAGAAAAAACTAAAAATATTTGCTACAGCATAATATATGGTAGTCTGATGGGCCTATGGGTACAGTAAGCTTAGGTAAAGCTAAAATAGCTTAAGTCACCCACAACGTGAGGTTGTAGCCCACCTGAATGGTAATTCTTTCTTTTTTTGTGGAAATGTTTTTTACAGGAGCATTAGGAAGAGTATTTACATTGGTAGGTCGTACATCTTTGACACTTGAATATGATTGTGTTTTCGGTTTGCTTTGATGGGAATAATGACTGCTTGCTGGCATGGTTTGCGACACCACGTGCTCAGGTGGGGGTAGCGAATAAATCTGCTCTTGCTGTTGTACCTAAATGATTATATTTAGCACATGATATAATTTCAATTTCAATCTAAAACAAGTTGTTTAATCCTTTGCAAAACCTTTAGATGTTACTATAGGTGTATAAGAAATTTTCTTACTTTTTTTGGAAGTTCAGTAATTGTGTGATTAGATTCTTCGTCCGAATCTTTTGTATTTTTTAAAAGAAATTCCAATTCAGCAAGCTTTAGCTTTAAATTTTTTACCACCTGTAAACAAAGTACCAAACTGTGAAAACTGCATAGTAAAGCACAATAATAAAAATAATCATCTGGATTGGGAACCAAAGTATTTTAATTTTGAGGCACTGAAAATATACAATGTACAATGTACATCATGTCATCATCTGTCGTAACCTAACGTTACTTTGATGAGGCCTAGTTAGGTTGCAGTTCAGTCCTTTAAGAATCATTGGAGACCAATAAAGCCACGTGGCCTAAAGTAGTTTAGTATCGTCTTTGTATCTTTCTTTGTCACATATATTTTACGTGCTGTAGTTGTTGCATACGGCGTTTTGCTTTCAGTTTAATTGATTTGTTGCTCTTCAAATTAGCAAGTTATTTTTACAACTCAGTCGACAAACACACTGCTTCAAAAACGGGCAACATTCGGTAGTTTATTTTATATTTGTAGTGTTTTTAGCTTAACCCTTAGTTTTCTTAGAATCTTTGATCTAAATAATATATTCACAAAGCCCAATTCGCAACAACCAAGTTTTCGACAAAAATAACAAATTTTTCAACATTGCGTCACTTTTTTTTGTCCTTGAACGTCATAAGGGTTGCAATCCCATTCATCCATAACTGATTCAGGAGGTTCAGGAAAGGAAGGTTTCCGTTGACGCTGGAATGTGTATTGCACATTGAGTATTATTGCTAACACAAGTGGATCAAACCAAGTTTGCTACTCACGGATCAAATGGTGGTATAATATTTTCATAACATTTTGACTTTTAAATATTTTTTCTTTGCAAACAAAACCAACCTCTCGTGTTGATTTACTTTTTCGTTTCTTTCTACGTGAATGCTTGGGCGCTTCTCTTTCCTCATTATGGCCTACGTTTGATACACTGTCTGCGGGTTGAAGAGCAATGGACTCAACGTAACCGGAAAGTCTAAATATAATACAATAAGTAAATCGTACGTTAATTAATTGAAATGGAATTTGTCTAAAGCTTTTGCCAAGTATCAAGTTGTTACTTGACTAGTAAGCGTCCAATCACAAGATTGCATAAAGTAACTTTTAAAGAAAAGTTTATGTCTGGAAAAAGCCAGCTTAGCTGAAAGATCTCACTGAGCACTGCTTGGTGCAATGTTTTTGATTTAAAAGTGAGCAAAGAAAAGGTTTAGTAACGTTTAGTTAACTAGTGGAGCTGTTCGCCTTCTGTAAGTTATACGACCGAGTTATAGATAGAAATAGTTTTTAAGTTTTCAAGTAAGACACACAGTGAAAACATCTACGCCCATTGGTTGCTGTTCTAGCCTATATCTGACAAATTCAACATATATTATGCACCTGTTGTAATATTCCTGCAGCTCATTTTTTTGAGCAAAGATGTGTTCTTTCCATTCGTGAAGTATTCCCACAAGTTCGTCAGCATCAGTTTCAACGTTGTCTTGCAAATAACCAGGAGGACTCATTGCCACATCTATTGGGGCTGATCTAAGCATTACATTGAAAATGGCTCTCACAATGCATTTCAAAGGGAAAACTTTCAAATGTTAGTTGAATAGGTAGCCTACTGCTATTTTGCATTCATCAAATGCTGGCATTTGCACAACAATCTAACCTCAGTGTAATTTATTAAGAATCGATTTCGCTATAGTAATATCATCTTCAGCTTATTCAAATTGCGTAACCTACCATGTTATTGGTTCAGAGTTAAGTCATTAGAACTAACTTAATCAATTGTACAGACCAATTAAAATTATTAAATTGTTGCCATTGAAATTTCTAGCTCGTAGCTTAACAGTTTGACTTGTCAGCAACACATTACGTGGTTTGAAGTAGGCTACTAGATCGCTAAACATAGTATGAAGTCAGCATGCAATAAAAACATAAAGAAAGTATAATGCATCCAGAGATGGGCAAGATCACCAGTATTGGTGATCTTGAAGATCAAGATCAAGATCACCAAACTATGTGATCTTGAAGATCAAGATCGTGATCTTGAAGATCAAGATCAGTTTCAAGATCACGTTTTGTGTACTTGAAAAAAATCAAGTTTTTGATCAATGATGTTGCATAAAGTAATTACTATAAGCCACCTGGGTAAAGGTATATAGTTAGTATTGCTAACTTTTACTTTTAACTACTCGAACGCTAGCCTAAGAATTGTAATCAGTTAGTGACTGTTGCTATTAGGCCTATTAATTGTTGACGTAGTTTGCGTAAAATCGCAACGTCACACCCAAGGCCGAGGTTAATTACAGTGGATTTGCAATTAGTTTTATACTTTTTGTTTATAATAAATAAACGAAAATAAATTTTGAACTGCATCATTTTTTACCAAATTTTTGTCTGGTCCGTGTGGGAGTTTTTATTCGTGTTACTAAGTAGTTTTAACTTTCACTGTATTATGTCAATGTTTATTGCACCATTTACCCATCTGGCAACCTTGATACTGTTGTCTGCTTTCAAAAACGTTCAGAGGTTTGCGGTCAGACAAACCACTTCATACTCAGACCCTAAACAAGTCTTGGTCTGGTTGATTTGCTGCAATAAACCACTTTACATGACCAAAGTCGGCTAGAGTCCAGATTTTTTAACACCGCCAATCTAGACTTTTGAAACATCTAAAATTGAGTCAAAGAAAGCAAACATTTCTTTAAAATTCATACATGAAAATTGTGAACAAAGTTAAATCATTTTTAATATAAGTCAACATAAAGTACCATACACGGAAGTTGACTTCTTCATTATGACCAACACAGAAAACTTCTTTCAATTTGAAATGGCAACACTGACCAGTGACCAGATTAGATGAACTTTAAATCGTCTTTTGTTGGACACATATCAAATTAACTGTGGCTTATTGTTAGTAGTTGCCACTAACTACTTTGTACAGTACGAGTTCTAAAAAAATGCCTCTTTCTAGTAAGTAAACTTCAATTTTAAAGTGATCTTGATCTTATTGTTCTTCAAGATCAAAATCACACGAAAAAAAAGTGATCTTAGATCAAGATCAAGATCACCAAAAAAAAAGTGATCTTCAAGATCAAGATCACGCCCATCTCTGGGTGCATCAATAGTTGATTTGCACGAAATCTGTAGGGGAGTGTAGCCTAACTTATCTGCAGCAGTATGTAAACTGAAAAACTCGAAAGTGCGCTCGTAGTTTCAACTACTTCGTAAACTTAAACTCATTGTCACAATCAGGGCAGGATTAACCATTAGGCTAATAAGGCTATAGCCTCAGGCCCTAGAAAAATTCGGCCCTCAATTTTCGAAAGGCTGATAGTGATACAGATCCAGTTACAATAGGCCTACAGTACAGTTTTTTGCTTAAAAACGAATGACCGAATTGAGTCAATACATATGAAGAGCTTATTTCCAAAACCACGTAGGCGCCACTTTTACCGAAATTGAGTTTAGAGCAGGGCTTTTCAGAGATGTACGTATACGCCGCAAATTATGTAAAAAAGTCTACAAAAAGTCTACGCCGCAAGTATGCGGCGTAGACTTTTTGTTTGCGCTAACGCTTACGGCTACACTTTTTTGGATAGTTTGCGCTTGAGGCTACGCCGTAAAGTTTTTGCGGTTTTTTAGCGCATAGCGTCAACGCATACTTTTTAATGTATTTTTTTCGCTACAACACGCCAATACCTTCCAGCGCTGCAGTTGAAAGAATGTTTTCAATGGGCAAAGACATGTTGGAACCAAAACACAGCAAAATGTCAGATGAACACTTTCAGATGCTTGTGTTTCTTCGTGGAAATTCAAAATAAAACTTGTTTGTTTCGAATGGTTTATACCGTGTGAATGTTTGGCACCTTGCAAACTAAATGAGTTTACGCTAGTGTATGCGCTGGCGCCACCAACTTTTTTTACAAGTTACGTTGACGCATACGGCGTATGATTTTTCGAACGTTTGCGTTTACGCTGACGGCGTCAATATTTTTTGTATGCGCGTACATCACTGGGGCTTTTCAACCTAGGAATCACCGGTCGCGAGCCGTTTTTCGGAGGTTCGCGAGGCGCTTGAAATTTCAGTGTATTGTTTTCAATTCTTTTTTGCCAGAAAAGATTAAAAACTGTGTTTTTTTGCAATCGCCCATTCCTCTACTTGAGGTTATTATATTGTTTAAGCCAGGGGTCACCAACTGGGGCCCGCGGCAGGGCCTCTGAGAGAAATCTTTACTAGGGGTACGAAGAGTCATTCCGGGCCCCCTTTCACTCCGGGCCCCCTTTGTTTTTGGCAAAACGCGTGAAGTTTGCTTAGTCGTATTGCACGCCATACAACATTTTACTGCAGAATTGGACATCTGTGCGCAATAATAGTATCAGGCTGCAATAAAACTATTATTTTGTGTTGTGCATATCATGTGATCTTTCCCTCGCCAATTTGTGTAGGCCTATCCTGCATTAAATTCGTGTGTCAGTTGTTGATGGTGCTGTTGAGAGGTGTCGCTTATTGCACATCTTTAATGTAAAATTTTTAAATTCATTTTTTTATTTCTCTTAGATGTAACTTATAATTACTTCTGAACAGGACACTGTGTGGTGTCGAAAACGTTGGATTTAATAGTTTTTTCACGTTTTTTTGTGTGTTTTACGTTGAATCCGTTAACGTTGCTGAGTGTTATATGTATCTGGTACAAGCCAAGCTCTCTACCAAGGCTCAAACATAGCATCTTGTTAAAACATAATTTAGTTAATCATCTGACCAATCCTAACCTTTCTTCATTAACTTTTGCATTCACCACATGCCTAGCAGAGGTGAACGACAGAAGTCGGCAGCAGTGGCCGAGTGGTTAGCGCGTTGGGCTCGCAGTCGAGAGCCTGCATGTTCGACTCCAGCCACCCGCACTTGCTGTTGTTTCTCTGGGCATGAAACTTTACGATAATTTCCTCTACCCAGTGATCGATTTCGAGTAATGGGTAGTACCAAATTTAAGTCTTATGTAGAGTAGACAACCGGAAACAGACATTGCCGTCGGTTGCAGCGTGGGTCAGGTGTACGTCGGAAGGTGTACACCGATGCATAGCGCTCAAGTCCGCTGAAGTGAAATAAGCGTGAAACTACCTTTGTCAAACAGTTTTTAAAAAACACAACAAAAAACAAAAACACCCGGCCCATGGAAGGTATCAGCGTACAAGTACATAACCAAAAATACTTTCCTTGAGAAGTTAAAGAGCATGAAGGCAAAAAATACTTTCAGGGAAGCGTATTTTCGCTTTGCCAACGATTCCACCGACCGACCAATCAGATTGTAGTTCTAGGTGGGGTTCGCTTAAAGTTATTCCAATGCAATGTCCAGTCCAGCCACACTGTCCCAGTGGTTGATTAAAACGCGTACAAAGTGAAATTATTATGCTTCCGGGCAGTTGAAAAATATTTAGCTTAGTACTGCAAAAATGATGTAAATCAACAATTCTTGGCCATGCTGATAAGCACCGCATGTGGCAGTTGTCTAATACAATCAAAGAAAAACGGTTTTGTAGACTCTCACAAAAAGGATGAAAAACTAACTCATTGCTTTTTTAGAGGGAATGCTGTTCATGAGTTAGAGATAGAAACCTTTTATCGGTGATTTCCACAAGCGTTTGTTGCATGGTGCCTGGTTTCTTTCTCCTTGTTATTGGAGCCTATTTTCGCTGATACGTTTGCCGGTTACTATAATTGTTGCCTGTATTGCGATGTGTCAAACATTTCTTTGTTTACTGAAATTGTTAATTGCAAGATATTTTTTGTGAAGCGAAGTGACGACACCACTTTTGCTTGGCGATGAATATTCTGATGAAACCGCTCGCCTCGCTACAAGTGCGCAAAACAAGTGGCCTCGTTTATTAGACATTGTTAAAGAAGTCAAAAGTGTTGTTAAAGGAGCTTGGCCTGGCAGTAGCGTTGTTCGACTAATTTTGTTGCTGCGGTATTCTAAGATAAATATTATCTTAACATGTAACACTGGATATTGCGTACGAAATGTGCTCTTTTCTAGCATAACAGTCATCCTACTTAAAATGTTATTAGTGCGGCCCGCCACAGCTCTCCTTAGCGCCAAAGTGGCCCGCATGCAAAAAAGGTTGGTGACCGCTGGTTTAAGCTTTTAGACGTTGCAAAAGGCTCTATAGGAAAGCATTCGATATTTTTCACCAAGTTCTTGTAGGCTACGTTGCTTTGTGCAGACTAAAGTTAACTAGTAACAACGCTATGGTAAAAAAGCAAAATTATGTAGAATCCTATGCAAAATATACATTTCTCAGTATCGTTTTCAATGGCATTGAAACAAATTAGTGTCGGCTATTTTGTTTCGAAGTTCTTTCAGCAACAGATGCACGCATTGACGTTGCACGCAAGTTGAAAATATGCAGCACCAACCATCTCACTGAAATTAATTTAAACAAATCCATAAAAGATTGCTATAAATTTAACCTGTGAAAGTGCGAAAACGTAGATTATTCTCATTATTTTTTTCTCCTATTATCTAGCTAAGCTTGATAGAAAATGGAAATAACAATCGGAGGAAATGTAATAAGCTTAAAAGCCGTGATATCATCGCAAAAAAACGTTTTTCGTTTCGGAAGTTTACGTTGGAACAGCAAAACTAAACATAACTAGATGTCGGCACGAATAAAATTTGGTTAAATTTTGCATTAAATATGCTTTTAAAGCTTTGGTAGAGAGTTTGCTTTGTTGAACCATAGAGAAATAAAACATAGTAACTTTAGCGGGTTTAGCATACTTTATTTCACACAAAATATAACATAATTAAAATAAAATAAACTCAAACGTTTTCGACACGTACATGTGTCCTCATCAGGAATTAAATCTGCAATACATAAAATGAAAATCGTAAGATAAATTTGACTATGCACTGTAACTGTAACGACACTCTGGACTGAAAGCACAAACTGAACAAATGATACGAGAATGATTGCGAGTAAATTATGCGGTGGGAAACAGATCACGTGAGGTGCAGACTACAAGCATTGGACAAAACAGTTGGAATACACACAAAAGAAACGATGAGCCACAGGCGAATAACTGCCGGTTGAGAGATGGATTGTTACGTTTGATTCTTAAGGCTTCCATGATCTTAGTCTGAAAATCAGATCTGCCTCGAGAGATGATTTTAAATTGGTCGATCGAGATATTGTCAGTGCACGTTTCACAAGAGGCGATGTGCTCTTTAATTGCACTTTTAGTTGTTAGGTTTGGGTTTAAGTGCTCCCCGGCCCTTGTCAACAAATGTCTGGTTGACATACCAATGTATGTCTGGTTTGCGTCACGCAAACAACTAAATTCATACACAACATTTGAAGAAAGAGCAAAGGGGGTATGCAACTTCAGTTGAAAATATTGGTGCACTTTAAATGTTTTATACACAGGATGAATGTCACGTGAAAATTTCTTTTTTATAAGTTTAGCTAGGTTTTTCGCAAATATGCTTTTGTTGAATACTTTTATGGGGTGACGCGAGACCACATTGATTGCTCTGAGGGGGTCGCGGTGGAAAAAAGGTTGAAAACTCCTGGTTTAGAGTGTCATTAGGTAAAGTATTACCATAGGTATACCTACTATCCATTTCTTTCTTTTCAAAATCTTTTTCATCTGCTTCAAATTTGACAGTAAAAATTGTGTTTGTTTCCAAAACCAATTATGCGCCATCATTAGCCATTTTTCTGTTATGTTTATGTTATTTTACACTAAATAATTTCAATTTTTTATGTATTTTTATTACTTTTTGTAGCTTGGTTTGCAAAAATAGGCTCTTCTCTAGAAAACAGCCTTAGGCCCACAGTACCCTTAATCCGGCCCTGGTCACAATCACTAGGTAGCCTGTAGCCCAGACGGCAGGTCTTTATCGTACATTATATGTTCTTTAAACAAGTGTGCTACTTTAATTGAGTAATTCTTGCGAGGTGTTATTGTCGGTTACTGTTCTAAAGCAACCTTTAATTACGCAATCTTTTATTGCAAAACTTGCTTCTGAAAGATTTTGCATTCGTGCAATTCTGGAAACGTATATCTTATCATATATTACACCCGAATGGATAAGGATGATGATTACTATCTTTACTCTTCCATGAATAAGCTACTATACCGTATTGCATAATTTAATATTTGCCAGATAAGAATAAATCACTAAGTTACTACAAGCTTGCATCTAACTACCCCCTGGTTATTATAAGCTATTATGTTTGTTCAGAGGATCGCTTGACTTTTCGTAAGATTATTGTTTAGATTAGTTTGGAAAAGATGCTTGAAACAACTCAGACAGTACATCCTTCATCGACACTATACCAAAGAATCTTCACCTCTCATTAGCGATACCAAAAACACTCCATCCCTCACTGACGCTATAAAAGATGATTCAACTCTTATTGGCAATACCAAAAACACGCTGCTATATCATCATACTTCTTATGCTCTTACATGTGCAGGAAATTAATTTAAAAAACAAAGCTTTTTTAACTATTTTATCGTGATAATGAGCTGCCATATTGTGTATTTGTTCTGCAATCTATCGGCTACTTAATATCATTGCTGCGAACACTTTATTTCTGTATAAAATCTGTAAATAGTCCTTGTTTTGATAGCCGGTTACGTAATTACAATATGTGTGTGTGTATTAGTTTGTTTTTGTGATGTTGTTGGGTTCAGTCGTGTTCTCATTGCTGAATTGGCGCTCCAGTTGTTTCAGGAACGAGAAGGCGACTGATTCTTAACTGATTCATCTATTTGTTTTAAAGTATCAGGTTTGGTGGCCGTGCTTAACTATATTTATCGATGCATATACGGCAATATTAGATCCTTTCATGCACGTCACCATTATGGTTTTGCCACCTTTTCCTTTTGTTGGTTTTGTTACTGTATTTTTTTTTCACAATATCATTTCTTTTGCATTCTGACAAAGAAAAATAAAATTGAAACCATTTGTTTAGTCCTTCAAAGATTTCTGGAAGCAATCAACAATCTCAAAAGCAGACCTATTTGACATTTAATTGACTGTTTAACGTTTGATATCCCCATAAAGTACGTCATCAATATTTCGAAAGTCTCTTTACGTGTAAGAGATAGAGAGAACTGTGACACCCACATAAAGGTGCAGGTTTTAAATAATGGGATTTCAGCAACAGACATTATCAAAATAGCAGAATTTCAAACAGTGTGTTTTTAACGTGAAAAACTTGTAGGCCTATTCCTTTCTCCTGTAAGCCTTATTTTATATGATCTTGCCTGGAAACTTTTTTTGCTGCAGGATGACCTTCTGATCCACTGTGAGTAGCAAATGTTGTTGCGACTGACTCTAAATCAGGAAGACATTGTGGATTTTTGACAGGGGGTGGTGGAAGAGGCCTTTGTTCTTTTGCTATATATTGTTAAAAAAAAAGCAAAAGTGCAGTGTAAGTTGCATAAACTAAATGCAATCCAGAAGCGTATAATGTTTAGACATTGCACCTGAAATTATACTTACATGTTAAGCTCTAAAATTAACAAGCATCTAGTTAATAAAGCTCAACATGGGATTATTTTAACCCCCCAATAGCCAAGGGTAAAATTATCTAAAAGAAAAAGAGATGATAAGATACGTGCCCAAAGTCGGACATGAAAGTACAATGTGGGTATATTTATCTTTAGACAGTCAGCGAAGGATCATGAGTTTAAAACGGTGTAGAAAATAAAATAGACGTAGGCTATCACTTATTAGAATGATAAATTTATTATTGAAGTCTACTGGCTAGTGTTGTGCAAAAAATAATTTAAAATTTCACTCTATTTTTAAAGCAAAATTTGTCTTTGTTTTGTTTCGGTTTGTAATAGATTTCAAATCGAAGAAATTAGTTTCTTGACGTTTTCCACCGAATAAAAAAATTAAAAAAATTGTTAAAGTAAAATTTAGTCCGGCCTTTCTTTGTTGGCTATGAATTGTACATTAATCTGACAAGTAGTCCTCACTTTATGCAAACTAAATTTTTAAGACATTTCTAGATACCTGCAGCAGTTTGACGAGACTCTTTCATAATGGCTGGAATGTTTTTAAGCGAAGGTGAGTTTGACACAAATGCTCTGCATTCCTGTAACAAAAACTCATGAACTTCTAAAAAATTTCAAAAAATGAATGCAAAGATCGCTTTTTTTTCATCAGGTGAATCGACTTTGCCAAAAAGGTGTCTGAGTTTGTAAATACAAATTTTTGTTCTTTTCATTTGCAATGCATCAAAAGAAGTTGCTGTAAAGAGGTGAAAATACTTCAGAAATTCAACGCACATTAAAAAAGCCGGAAGTTCCATCCGTGTTTTCATTTTCATAAAAACTATTGTTAATGCCACCACGAGAATTCTCAAAGCCTATCGTAATGCTAAGATAAAATTTAGATCGGCCCTATATTGATTTCATTATTTTATGTGGTAAGTTATTGGGCTACATAGTCTTACAAAAGAAGGCGACATTTTGATCTAGCTCATTCAATCAGACTCGTTTGTTTCAAACGTTCATTGACATTAAAATGATAAAAAAAAGGAAAAATTTATGGACTGGAGATAATTTATGACTCTTTTCAACCGGTAGTGAACAAGAACATTTAAAAAAAAATAAGGTAAAAATATAACACCGCAATAAACAAAACCTTTGCTTACGTTATTAGCACCTACGTTATCTACATCCGGAGGAGGAGGTGGTGGTGGAGCTCTTCTAGATTGTGTTTTTCTTTTGTTGTCGTGGACTGGCAGATTTTCGTATGTGCATTCTATTTGAACACATAACAAAAGAATAGAATTGGATAAAAGATGTAAGTTACTTATCCTTGTAACAAAGCAAAAACAAAACGGCAAAGGAAAGATCAATCACAGAAAATTAAGATAAAATTTAATTCAATTTATTCAATTTTATTTTTCATTGCTGGCGCGAACATATAGAGAACGATAAAGCAAACACACGAATTTTACACCAACAAAAGGAGAAAGAAGAAAAAAGGAAACAAAAAATAACCACATTATTCACAGCAGAGTGTGTATCAACAATGTAACGATAAGAGGTTAGTGTTGGGAAGTCAGCTAAAATAGGGAGGTGATCCAAGTGTTTGTAGTTTTATGCAAAACAAATACACAGTATATATGTGACGCTGCTAGAATGTGACAGAAAACGAAGCGAAAAGTGAAACAAAGCCTAATCATAAATCCTTAGCCTGTTGAGGTAAAAAGACTTGCAGTACAAGTACTGTAGGTTATTATTGAACTTTTTACAAGTTAAGTTTTTAGAAAACATATTGTACGCCTATTAAATTTGTGCTAGCAAAATGTTAATAAACAATTTTACCCCCTGGAGGAGGAGGCGCTTTTCGCTTCAGTGTTTCCGATTCGTTGTGGACCATGTTGATATTTTTCTAAATTATATTAATTTTATAAAGAATTATCTTTTGCATAATTATTTCTTTGTGCATTTGCATTGCTTGCATGTCGCCTGTTGTAAGAGCACAGTTGAGCTTGCTCAAATTTTCTACACAAAAAGGTAGCCTAGGCTATACATTACAATCAATACAGTTCAACAGGCCATAGCCCAAAGAAGGGCCGAAAGCATTTCTCTCTAGAGCAGCGTACTGTTAGTCATATTTATGAGGGAAATCAAGAGCTATAGTCTAAAGGGGCGCCACTCCGCAATTCACGGCACGCCTTTAATGTCTTGCTAAAGACTGAGCCGCATACTCTTGAGTGGTGTCGAACGTCGAACCATGGCTCTAACCACTCGGCTATGCAGCCGGGTACACTACAGGCAATAAATCAAAAATAAAACTTTTGAAACCAAAAGTTTCTTCAAATCGCACACGTTTTATTGGAACTCTACGGAATCTTTACTTTCCCTAGATTACCGTCTGGCGTCTGCAATCTATTCAAACCTAGTCAAAGATAAACATTAAACATTCCTATAAATTATGATAGTGAGAGCAGCGTAATATTCAAGAAGCATGTTGAAAATAGCCTATCCAGAGTTTTCGATATGTTTTCTTCAGATTGCAACAATAGGCTACAACTAATGGCCTGAACGTCAGAAGTGGACATTGGTTTCTTTAAATGTAGCACGCTCTCGCTACCGCTGCAATGTGCGAAAAGGTGACAGCATAACTCCATTCTTAAGAAGGTCATATGATAAAACTCATCTTCGATATAGCGAGTTGTTGACATTACCGATTCTTGCCGTTGTAGTTCACATTGAGCGGAAGCGTTGTTGAGGTTGTTCTGTGTCCAGTTTGTATTGCTTTGCCCGGGAAGATAGCTTGTCCTAAAAATTAAAAACTGATTGACCAGTAGTTGACGTTTCTGGCCTAAGTTTTCTTTTTTTAAATATTGTTAGGCCTACCTTAGCTATTAAAAATAGTAGGCTACAGCTATTTAAAGTGACTTTTTAATTTGGTCGTTTACAGTCATAGCCTAATAATTTTGAATTTGTGGATAAAGTAGGCTATCCGATCATTCGTGAGCAGCATGATTATTATTATCAGTCAAATGTTTTTACGCGAGTGGAATACATGATCCAAGCGATTGTTTTTATCTTTCTGAATAGCCTACTTTCAGTACTGTCTTGTAAAAAAAAGCACAGGGTTTATTGTCAGATTTGCCAATATGATAAATAATACACAACTTGCAAAATGCTAATCTTTATTCTACCATAACACCAATTATATCAACATCAAAGTTGGACGAGAGACACAAAATTGTTCATTTTTTTATGAATACTTTCCAAACAGCCTGCCGAGAGGAATCTACCTCTTTATCCTCTTTACAAATTTGGTATCTAATCGCCAGCATCCTTAGCTGAACGGTGGTTTAGCAGCCAGGATCTTACATATTTTTTAGCAGTAAATTGAGCCACAGGTGGTCTATTGCAATTAATAAACATCAAACAGCTCGCACTATCAATGAGCAAAGATGCTCTTAAACCTATGATAATATTGTTCATCAAACTGAAACCACGTTCACATTCTGCTGTCGAACAAGGTAAAGTTGAAATAGCTGTCAAGAGAGACTTCAAATTATTGGGCACAATTTCAACTTTTTCTTTAAAGTCTCTTAATCCTTAGATCGACTGTATTTCATCAATGTCAAAGCGTTTACAAATTTGAGGACCAATGGTAGGCTACTCCTGCGTGTACCATTGGTCCTCAAACGGTTAAGTAGTTAGTTTAGTATAGTTGTCAAGAATCAGTAAAGATGGCATAGGCGCTCTCTTTGGAAAACCAAGGGGTATATTATAAGCTTAGTTGCTCGAAAAAGCAGAGAGAGAGAGAGAGAGTATACTGCGTATAGGCTACTGCCATGATACCGTGTACCGCACTACACCGTATACCTTCGAATACAGCACTGCCTACTTTCTATTCTTAGTATTTAAATTCGTAAAAGTAGACTTTCAGTAGCCTAAGCTCAACCGGCGACAGAAAAAGTGATTCTCTGTAATTTTTGTAGATTTGCAACTTGTGAATTATTTCGTTGTCTTGGATACGGACAATAATGGCTGATGCAAATCAATAACAAATAAGCATTTCCTACAATCAGGGACGTGTGAATACCATTTTCCTTCACCGAAATCTATTAGTGGGCCTTATGTTTAGAAATTGCTCTTAAAAATAGGACAAAAAAGAGTTAGGTTATGGCCGCAAACTCTTTCAATGTAAGGAAAATTTTCACATTCATCATTTCACCAATAAGTACACAACTCTTAGATATTTTAGAAAAAAAAGTAAGTATGCCGACAATGCAGCAGCGGAACTGGAATAAAAATGGGGAAAGACCAGAGTTTTAACAAAGCAAAACTTATAAGATAAATGGACAATGCGAAACTCCATGTCCGAAAATCAAAGCTTGGTAGGGGATATTGGGAGGCTTGCCCACCGAAAAGTTGGTCAAGTATAATCATGTTTTGATCACTTTTGAGACATTTTTGACGCAATAATGTATTTGTTAAGATACACAATTTGTAGGTAACCATAGGTTGTTATGTAAGCTTATTTAACCAAATTTATTAAATTAAAATTGGATTTGTGTAGAAGGTTTGGTTTAAAATTTAAGTTTGCCTGCCATTTCAAAAAAAGTTTATTCACAATCATAGAAGTATTTCAATAATTTATTTCTTGACAGCTTGTATGGCCTATGGCGTAGCCTTTCAGCAGGCTAGAACTTCGAAAATTTATCTAAGGTGTCCTGACCATCGTTTCACTTAAGCCTATAGTGTTTTCACGGCACATTTCACTTTATAACCTATATCAATTAACACTGAAATTCATTTGAGTGAGCAAGCTTTACTTCGGAATATTACCTACATTATTTTGTTAGTTTTTCGTGAGACACAAAAAACTTTTTATTCTCTTAATTTACCTCTAAACCTATGCATGCCCAATGTCACTGGTCAGGTGAATAAAATGTGGTTGAGCGAGCTAAAATTTAAAAAAAAAATGGAAAAATAACATATAATAAGTGCTAAAACAATGAAAATTATTAATACTACAAAAAGTGCTCAATGCTAAGCAAAAAGGCAAAGCAGAGCGAATTAAACCAAAAAGACCTTCTGATGATCCGTTAGGTGAAACAGGCTGTTAAAGGATTCAGATAGTAATAACTATATTTGGTATGATAAGTGTCACATGTAAAATTACAAGCTAAAATACGTTGAACGAACTGAATAGATGCGCGGAGTTCCACGACAAAGGTAGGCCCCAGCCGGGGGCTGGGAAGCAGTAACTGCGGCCTTGTATGATTTAAGCTATTGATTATCGAGCTTGTGTAGTATATATAAAAAATTTTAAGAACATTTAAAAAACATTAGAAACATAGGCTACTAAAATGAGTAGCCCCCAAAACAGCCATGTGTTTTCCCCGGCCGGGGACACGGGGAGATGTTTACACGGCCCTGTCCACAACAGACCTATAGAAAAAACACCTTTGAGAAGTTTGCAGTAATTTTTTTTACCTCGCAGTTCCGTTTTCCTCGTATCCTGCATTTGCAAATCCCTCTCCCCACAAAGATGGATTCTGCAATTGAAATTTCAACTAGAATTTTTTGGCGCTTTTTCTCACGCCATTATCTGCATTTATTTATTGTAGGCATTACGTGAGCGTCAGCCTGAAAACATTTCCTTAGCAATTCAGTTTGAAAACTGAAAATAGCGACCCCCAAGGGGCTAAAAGTTTTTCATAAAAGAAATCAGGTGGACTCCGTATTTTTCTCAATCGAGAACGCTAAAGCAAAAATGAAAGCAGACTTCTGTAGGTCATTGTTTTAAAACTTCGTTTTTGGTTGTAAATTTTACTTTAGGCTAGGTAATAGGCCTACTAGCACACATTAGTTTAATTTAATGTATTTTACCATCGATAGGTTGGTCATCAATAGTTAGAGCAGTTTAGAATTTAGACTACCATTCATCTAGCTATTTTACTGAATGATTAAGTTAGCGTAAATTAAACTGTTAAAAAATTGAAATGAAATTGGGTGATTCTTGTGATTGTTCTTGAATATTTCAGTTTTTGTATATTCTTGCTTTGAACAATTTGTTTAATATAGCTCTAGTAGCCTAAGCCTACAGGCTTAACCTAGCCTACGGTTATGTCTACCGTTAGGTGCAAGCCCGCAACCAGGGGGGGGGGGCATTGGGGGCATTTGCCCCCCCGAAAATTTTTGAAAATTTTTTAAGCGTTTTATGCAGTATGAAATGTACTATTAATAGACGTACGTCGTACACGTACAGCCATACTGTACAGCCATAACATATGTACAGCCATAAACATATGTTATTGTAAATAATCGGGAATCTCAGCGTCAACTGTCTGGGTCGCTAAAAGAAAATCCTTTACCATATACTGCAAAAAAAACCAACTTACCTTGGAGTAAAACTTGACCGGCAGTTGACCTACAGACCCCACATCGAGTCACTCCATGCCAAGGTTACCTCGCGAAATAACCTCTTGAGAAGCCTAGCAGGAACAGGATGGGGAGCCCGAGCATCAACCTTGCGTACAAGTGCACTAGCCTTAGTCTACAGCTCAGCCGAATATGCCTCAGCTGTGTGGAACCGCAGCAGACACACAAAAAAAAAAGATGGATGTATGCATTAACGACACCTTGCGCATCATCACTGGCTGTCTCCGCCCCACACCTACTGCTTATCTGCCAACTTTGGCTGGCATTGCTTCTGCTCATGGCCGTAGGGAAGAAGCCTCTCACGAACTGGCTTTGCATGCGAGACTCGATCCTCAACACCTTCTCCACAGTCACTCCCAAACAAATGGACCAGTCAGACCTCAAAACCTATCATCAAGGCGCCCATTCCATCGATATGCTACACAACGTGTGGATAAGAACTTTAGCTGCATGGAAACATGGGCCCAGGAATGGAACGAGCTGCCACATATCCCTCCCCAGTTTTCAGTTATACCAGCACTCTCCATCCCTCCTGGAGCAGACCTCTCAAGAAAGGCATGGGTCACATTGAACAGGATCAGATGTGACGTTGGCTGCACTGGAGCTAATCTGTTTAGGTGGGGGTTGCATAATTCGCCGATATGTGTCTGCGGAGCGGTAGAACAAACAATGCAACACATACTCCACGAATGTTCCATCTTACGGCCCCGAAGTGGAATCACTGGTATTCGACAACTGGGCGCAACTACCGTATCTTGGCTGCACGAGGAGGCATTGCCAATCTAAGCTACTACAAGTCAAACGAGAGAAGAAGAAGAAGAGAAGAAGAAGCCATACTGTAGAGTGTAGACTATCGAAACCAAAAGTAGGCTACGCTGGTTGGAAGCTATGCTACCGATTTTGTTCGATAAATTAGGCTGGCATCCTCATTATCTGTTTCGTTAGCGTATACAGAATGTCACAGTGACGATCGGTGAGGGAAAGCAAGGAAAGCAGTGCTTACCTTAGCAAAAACTATGCAAAATATAATGACTGAATTCTAGGTTTAACTTATTATTTTTATCACGTCTATTTTAACTTGAAAATTACTGTATTCGTGACTAGAATTACTCGTAACGCTTGTGAGTAGTCTAAGTCCTCACCAAACCGCATGTCTTGCCTATAAATGCCAATTGACGCAAACGCTTCTGTCAGAAACAATCACTGAGGCTCCAGGTAAGCAACTATCAAACTTGCTTTCCCAGATTCAAAAATGTCAAAAAACGCCTTCGTTTTATCCAATCCTCACCCGTTTTGCAAAACGTCACCAGCTGCTTAGCCAATCAGATGTGTTATGGTTATGGTAGGTTAGTTGTGCTTTCCCAGTGACGTCAATGCGTACATTCGCTAGAGCGACTAGACTAATTCGTCAGAATGGTATCTCGTCACGGTAAACGCACAGCATCATAATGCCAAAAAGCTTGTTGCTGTTTTTTGATGTCTCCTCGCCATGTACTTTAGCCTACTGTACTAGCTTTCATAGTCATGCCTTTGCCCTTTTTACAGCGTTGATATAACGTTACTTCGCCAATGAACGTTCAGGTGCGAATGCAATATTTAGTTCGTTAAGCTTCTATACGCAGGAGGCAAACTTATCCAGCTTTTTGTACAAATTGCTTGCGGTTGTAATGTTTAGGCCTAAGTGTTAGTTTTTGTAGTGTAGGCTTAACTGAATATCTGAGAATGAACATTCATGACGAATTAAACATTTAGACAACTATTATTCCATGTCTAACACAGGATTTTGGTCCTGCAACGTTAAAATTAAGATTGTTCATGACTTCTAAACATTAAATGGATGTATGATCACGACATAGGCGAAGCACAATTTGACAGATTTTTATTTTTGATTTGTTTTGGAAATGCTCTCAGAGCGCACCAAATTGGAAGTGTTTTTCAAAAATTTCAGGGGGAGGCCCCCCCAGACCCCCCGCTGGAAATATTTGCTGGTTGCGGGCCTGGTTAGGTGGGTAGGGTAGGGTAGGCTATATTGCAAAATTAGGCACTGGGCTAATCGTGGAAAACTGCTCTTAGTTGACCTGTATCGAGCAGTGATAGGAAGGAGAAGTTCTTTGAAGCAAGGCTCGATTTTTCTCCATTTTGCGTTTTTTTCGCTTTCGCTTGCAATAAAAATACAAGCACACAAATGCAATGAACACAGCCAAAAGAAAGACGATGATCAGAATGACAGCCCAAAATGGAATGATTGGAGCTGAGGAATCACTGCAAATAAATTGAATTGATTTAATGATATTAACTCAAGTTTGCTGTGTCGTAAATGTACACAAATGTAGTCTACTGTAGCCTGAGCCCTATTATCAGTTTGAAGGTAAACCTAAGTAGGCTACTGTATAGAATTGAATCAATATCTCCATTGCTCAATAATGTCGTGCCCCTGGTAGTGCAATTAGGGTTAAAGGAGTCTACCAATGTCAGAAGAACAAGCGTGAACGCCAAACTTTGGAAATGCTATGTTTGATGCAGGAAAATTATAGGCCTATAGCCTACCCTAAAATTAACTAAAGCAAAAGTATAATTCAGTTTTACATTAGTTTTTCCCGAATGAGTGATTTACATCTTACTCTCTGTCAATTTCATTTCTATTCGGTCCCAGTGTTTGTAACAAAAGAAATCACTGCTGAAACCAAAAAAGAACATAGCCTACGTGTTATTGTTGGTATTTGGGTTGTCCAAGACGTCGTTGTTGATGTGGATGTCATGGTTTGTATTCTGTAGAAAATCTGGCCGTTTGGCAAAATCCGGAATTCTGTTTGCCATAATCTGTCACATAAAACCCAGTAAAATTGTGTTTTATAGCTTAAGCCAGGGGTGTGTTAACTTGCAGCACTGCTGGGCCAAATACACATAACCAGGCACCAGCTTGGTCCGCGGCCAAAACTATAAATATCTATTGTTCACTATATTATGTCGAATGTGCACGCAACAAATGACCACGCAGCCACTTCACCCCTAAAGGCTTGTTTTTTAAGTTTAAACTTATAGCAGACAAACTCCAATTTACGAAACTGTGAAAACGACCTTGAACAAAAATGTATGAACGTTAACTCCAGTAAGGGGAGAAACGTTTTCAAACAGTAGTAAAATCTTTGCTGCTGTAGCATTAGGCTAGCTACTCTGCTGAGCCAAGGCCTATAATTGTTTTTAGATAATATTAAATAAGCAAATTCTAGTTTTCTTTGCAACTGTCTACCTGATTGTTTGTTTAGGCTATTTTTCGTTCAGTTCTTGACTTCTTTCCAATCCACCACAGATCACTTGCGGTCTTTGTGAATATCAAGTATCAGAGCGGCTAGACAGGTTTGTACGAGGTTGGTTTGTGCCCAGCGGCGATGCTTATAGTTGAAGAAATACATTGAATCGATTCAATCAATATGTGCTGCGATCAGACTGATTCAAACCAATCGTACGTACGCAGAATTTCCCAAACTACGGGCCGCGACGACTGCACAGGTGGTCCGTGGCGATATAACAAGAAATTAAAAAGTCACACATATACGTTGTACAGTACTTTTACCCTGTCAAAGATAATTGCCGCAGTTCTTTACAACTTAAATGATTTAGAAAGCTTTTGCTATTTTTTACGTCACTTAAACCGTAGCTTATGATTGGTTGGCGGTTTCATTCTAGTCATTTTTAGTGGCAGAATTTCGACTTGTTAAAGTGGCTACCAGTCCAATCATTGTACGGCAAAAATTTTATATTTCAGTTCAGTTTGTTGGAAAGCTTATTTCTGACCATCATACGAAAAACAATATATGCCAAACATAGGACAGGTCCGTGGACGTTATAACGTGCATGATACCAAAGCAGGACAATCAGTTTAAAATCGTGATAGGAAGATTGCCCGTCGGAAACTTGCCCGTGTGGGAAGATTGCCGTCGAGAAAATTGCCACGCGGAAAATTGCCCGTCTTTGAGGAAGAAATAGCTGCGAAAAAAATCCAGCTGTGAGTCTGTATTGAACCATGATTGTTCCTCGAATAGTCTAAACTTAGCACCCTTGCAACTAGATTAGTGCGACGAGATTTAATTATCACGTTTTGACACTGATCTTTGTCATGTATTAGACAAAATTCATGAAGTAGCCTACTTTAATCTGTAGCAAACTTGAAAATGCACATTAGGCAATTCGCAGTAATAAAGGCACATCACGTTTCTCGGCAGCCGATTTGTAGCAAGAATTGACAGCGACAGACACGTGTTTCGCCCATGAGGCTGGGCTCATCAGTATCGCACCGTATTCTGCCACAAATTTATTCGACCACCGCTTTACCATGGCAGAGTTAAACTGACTGGTAAAGCGGTGGTCGAATAAATTTGTGGCAGAATACGGTGCGATACTGATGAGCCCAGCCTCATGGGCGAAACACGTGTCTGTCGCTGTCAATTCTTGCTACAAATCGGCTGCCGAGAAACATATTGTTGATTGGATGGTCTGAATGGCTTAGCGTGGAAGCTACACCGTTATGGTTGGCGAATCGCAGCTGCTCGCTGTACTAGTGAGTGCTCAGCCTTGTGCTGATAGCCGGGAAGAACGCCCCTTTCTTCACAAAGGCACATCACATCATAAATTTATCATTTAGACCAGTGGTTCCCAACCTTTTTGACCTTGCGGCACCCTATCAAAAAGATAAATAGTTTGCGGCACCCTGGCAAAACTGGATCAATTTTATGAGGTTTCTGTATTAAAAATAACTGTATGAAATAACACAGAATGAGTTCTACAGGATAGCGCGCGTAAATAATTGCATTTGTTCAAAAGTCAGTGTGAAATTTGGGCTTGACTTCTTGCACAAAGTCCCTTAATATATGGGGCACATTCGATAAAACCGCATTTCTTTAACCAGTCGTTCTCGTTGTTTAGAGTTTACGTTCGATAATACGGAAAACCTACTCTCACATAGGTATGACGTGGAAAACTGCAGCAAAAGCACAATAGCTTTCTTTCCAACGCAAGGATATTCATTTTGAATTTTTATCCACAACTCATCGAGAGCCATCTGCTTGTGTATAAGCTTACAATTTTCATGGTTTTGAATGTCAATTAAATTTTCTCCTTCTTTAAGATTCAAAACAATATGAGAGTCCAGCTAGACAAGCTGGAAAAATACTTCTCAGTTTTTTCTTCCTATGATTGTAGGTGCTGAGTTGACACAATTTCTTTGTTCTTCATTTCAGAGAAATGTGAAAGCATGTCAATGTTTCCGTTCTCCACTTTTAAGGACCACATTTTCAGTTTTATTCTCACTTCTTTCATTTCATCCTTTGAAGTTAAGAGAGTTTCATTTTTACCATTTACGTTATTTAAATGGTTGAAGATATCTACTAATTACGCTAATTTGGAGACCCAATTGAGCGTAGTGAAGCGCAAAATAAAATCATGAAACCTGGTAATAATGATGCGTTTCAAACGAGTCAGAATCGCTTTCACGCTGTTTTTCCTGTGCGAGAAAAAAAAGGCATACCGCGGATTAATTATCTACATACAGCCGGCGACTTCCAGAAACTCTTTGCCGGATACTCTTTGAAACCCAGTTAGAAGTTAATAAATTTCGCACTTAACGGGTAAAAGTTAAAACAAAGAATGGGTCGCAGTATTGCAATATCTCGCGGCACCCTTGAGCATTGCAATTGGCACCCCGGTTGGGAACCACTGATTTAGACATTGAAAGTAGCAACAACTTTCATGTGGGAATGACAAGTATGGGGAAGGTTTAATTGATATCAGAAATTTACATGATTACTATTGTTGCTCATGTGTTAACCAAAGCGATCATACAGAAGGCAAATAATGAGAGTACATCCATCAATTCAACTACAACAGGGGTCACCAAACTTTTTTCTCTGAGGGCCGGATTGCTGCGAGATTATGCAAAAAGATATAACTTACAACTATTTAGAACCTCCATTGACTTGAATTGAGCACAATAAATAAAAAAGCCAGCGGTGGAATAGCAAAGTTGTGATGAAAATCGAAAGGTTGCTGGAAAAGTTATCCCCTGTTGTGATACAGTACAGGGCATCGTGCTCTTCAAAAAAACATTACATCTTTCCAAATTTGACCTAGGCTGTCCCCATTTGTGGTAGCCTAATGATACAAAACAGTTGTAGTGCAGCTGTTATTTCTGCAGCACGTGGCGGGCCGGTTCTGGCCCGCGAGCCGTAGTTTGGTGACCACTGATGTACTGTACAAGAATGTCTTTTCAGCGCTTACTTTTTATGATGGTCACCATTTTGGGGTGACAAAATTTGAGACAATAGCTTAATCCATGGGCTGTATCCAAGGGGGTGATCACCCCCCACTTATTGGAGTGGTTTGGAATAACTAAGACGATTTTAGCCCACTGTCTAAAAATCACCCCCGCCCCCGAATTCTAAAAGTGGATAGAGCCCCTGGCTTAATCCGAAAGAAGACTGTCCTCAGAACACAGTGTAAAGCTGTATACTTTTGTCGGCATGAGATAAAGAGTTGATATTTATATTCCCCAGAAGCATTTTTTCATTTAGTTTTTGTATTTGCAGATTAAATTTATCACGCCTTTTATTACAGCTGGGTGCTAAGTTTAAACTATTTGAGGAACAATGGTTCAATAGGCTACAGACTCCAGCTGGACTTTTGTCGCAGCTATTTTCTTACTCAAAGACGGCAATTTTCCGGGTGGCAATTTTCTCGACGGCAATGTTCCCACACGGGCAGTTTTCTGGCGGGCAATATTCCCACACGGGTAATTATCCGACGGGCAACTTTCCTAGTGCCGTTTAAAATATGGCACGGTCGCAACGCCTAAATCTTTTGATGGGTTATTCCTGGTAGTTTCGCATACTTGTAGAGGCTTTGTGATGCAGCCTCGTTTACCGAGATTGTCAGAATGAAGTTTCCGCATGTTGAAACTTCATTCTGACAATCTCGGTAAACGAGGCTGCATCACAAAGCCTCTACAAGTATGCGAAACTACCAGGAATAACCCATCAAAGGCTTTCGCAGTCCGAGGATAAAGATTTAAAAACAACCAAACATTAGAATCTTTCGAGTGTAGACCACCAACGTGTAACCAACATTGGAGTGTTCAAACTTGCAACCATGGTATATTTACTTGAATTAACGATTAAAGAACTTCATAGATATGCAAAGTTACAAAAGAATTAAGCTTTATCGCCGAAACGTACGCACCCTCTACTGTACGGTGACCGTAGATCTCACACGCTTAGGGCAGAGTAGGGGTGTTGGAAAAAAACAACTTTGTACATATTTTTTGGTTTCACTTTGAAGTTTTTCAGCGACAAATTTCCTTTTAACACCATATCCAAGCAGCTTGTTATAGAAGTAGAGCCGAGAAATACGAAGTAAGCGGCATCGCATCTTGTTCTTTGAAGGTTTGCTACAGTGGGGCATGAAAACAAAATTGTCGCCAAGAACTTTGAAACCAAACCTCGATTCAAACAATGCACATGATCCCTGTTTTGAAGACAAACTTCATATGACGAGAGAGATTATAAAAGTTTTAAATGCATTAAACTGACAAAATCGCACAGACAATATTGTAATTCGTGACGTAGTAACTCTCTACATTGTTATAAATAGCGGTATGCATACATGAAATATCGTTAAATTTAACAAATTAAACATAACACCAAATCTTTGAGTTGTTGTAAGTCACAAATGACGAGAAAAAACGCAAACAACTAAACGTTGAGCGTTTGAAGAAACCAAAATATGCTACACGCATTTCATGGCAATTCATTATTGACAAGGCATAAATTCAAAATTAGTAGGCTGAGTAAGTGGTGAATTACAGTGAAATTAGATGAACGCTTACTTTGAGAGCAAGAGAAAAATAATGTGCAGCAATAGTTGAAAAACAGTTTACAGTACAACTATAAGTGCAAAGCTTACACCATATCATACTTCATCACAAACAATTCATAACTGATGGACAATAAGGGGTTAGGCTACGTGTAAAAACCACGTTTAATTGTAATGATCGAAAAGACGTATACTTTCCATTTGAACACTTTGACAAAGCCTCCACTCAACAGCCCTATACGTAGACCATTGTAATGGAGCGATAGCTGTATAAAGTGTATAGCCTACGCTTCATTGTAACGAAAAATCGTTCACAGTTTTATTTTTAGTCTGGCGGTGCAAAAATTACACAAGTACTACACACAATGCAGGAATGTGTACAAAAGGAACCCGGAAAGCTTGGAGGAGAACTATGCGTATTTCACGGGCCCTGAGAGGAAAAAAAGGCAAATCTGTGACGGAAAAAACCGCAACAAATAGAACATGCATTATCTCGTCTTCTTTCTTGCAACAAAAACAAATTCTTCATCCGAATCCTCATCGGGTCGACACATCCGGGCTCGTCGTTTTGTATTGTTGGAAAACGTTTGCGTTTTCTCGTCTGAAACTTGCTGCTTCAACTTTCCAAATGGTTTGTATAAAGCCTGCACAGATTCAGAAAAAAACAGAGATTAAAATTATAGTAATGTATTGCTTTTGCACGGAAAGTATATGCAATTGTCCACTTTACCAAACACTAGTATTTTGAACATCGGGATCTTCGAGAAAAGTATTGAAACAAAATTAGAAACGCAATTAAAAAATATTAAAAAAAGCCATTAAACCCAGTTCTTATCATATTGCCTTTCATCCATGACTTAGATCGGCACCAACTTATGCTGAATGAACTTCCTCACTAAGTTGGGCTGGGGCAGTTGCTGGATGAAAAGCCTCTGTGTTTTGAGTTTTATAAGATGATTTTTTCTTAATCAGTGACTGGTGCTAAGTAGGACAAAAATTTAATCAGTTCAACCAAGTTTTTATACAGTATGACACAACGGAATAAATCAGCCACGTACGCAAAACGGACACTCTAGATAGGATATGACCTTGAGAAGGAAAACTCTGTAGAATGTGTTGTGTAGGTAATGTGCACCAGGCAACTTACTCACCGTCTCAAGCTTTTGTGGTGAAGAATGATGTGCAAAGCATATTTCCTTGAGTCTGTTTTCGACCGATTGAAAAGTTTCTCCGGGCCGTGGTATCACGTTGGCGTGGATGGCACCAGGCTTCAAATATCGCAAAAAATCACAAACCTAAAAATAACAGTCAACGTCAATAAAAACGGCTTAGTTTAATTCGCCGACCAACAGGTTAAAAAGTTATTCTGTCGCAGTTTCTGATGAAATAAGAAAACTGTTTGTAAATTTTAAACTCGGTTATTTAATTATTTTATACTCAAATATGAAACATTGACACAGACCAAGCATTTTTATACCACTACATCCCCATTCCCCAGGTTTGATGACTTAAAAATTTCATTTTTACCTACACTTGTTACAAGTTTTGGCACGAAAGTCAAGGTAAAAGTCTCACTGCTCAATGCTCATGCATTGCACAGGGTAACATTCAAACGATGTCACTTTGTCTATTTACTACTGTACACATAGCTGAGTATGAAAGGAAGGCACGGGCATGGACAATTTTCACTCAAAAAACAAATTTTTCTCAAAAATGAGTAATACCAAACTTGAAGGAAAAACATAAATCACTGGCACTGAAAGCTTGAAACTGTCGACATTTGTAACAAAAATGATGACAAATCAAAGTCATGCAAAAATATCATTGACAAAAAAAACAGCATCTACTAGAAGCAGTAGACTCCAATTCAATTGAAAAAACTGGACTAGCGTGCAAAAATCTACAGTTGTAATCCGAGGTAAAAAAATCAAGTCTACAAGAACTACTGAAATGCAGAGACAGAAAGTACTAACCTCACTAAGCGATGAATGAAATGAAAAGCATAAGCGATAGTGATTCTTTCGAATCCAGATTTGCACATCTTCGGGAGCAGCATTGAAAGTGAAGTACAATGTACTTAGTGTAATGTTAAGGTACTCTAGTTTATGGTGTTGCGAAGGCATTACTTCACCATTGTCATTCTGCCACTGACTCCAGACTTTTTCTTTCACTTTCTGAAAAACCATTTATCACAATTTTAGTGTTTACAGTACAACATTACAGAACAAGACCAGTTTGTGCATAACATAGACTCATTAGTACGGTATCGTATGAGACAAATAATTTTTTCAGGTTGTTTCCAATATGAATTTTAACTTCAATTTGGCTAGAAATCCACAAACGTGGTTATACGCACAAATCGTAAATCATGGTTTACGGTAAATCCAAGTGAAGAAAGACTGTTTGTAGCTGTCTTGCAGCATGTTGGCGATTTTTAATAAAGTAGCAGATAATATTTGAGATTTAAATAGTAAAAACAAAAAAGTAAATAATACAATATGAGGCAGTTTTACGGCATCTTAAATATAACCTTTCCTGGGAGGTTAGATGAAAATTTAAAAAAAATATATACCAATGGGCTTAGAATATCCTGTTGTATCTGAAAATCAGGACTTAAGTTAAATTTAAAAGTTTTGCCAAATAAGCTCCAAGTTTTAAATATAATAAAGCCCTATTAATATATACATGGGGGTCGAAATAGGGTGGGCGGCGCCCACCCTGCCGTGAAACGAGGGGGGGCAAAATATGTTTCGCCCACCCTGTTTTCATGACACTTATGAAGTGTTCGTTACAATTATTTCCGTTTTTGTTAAACGCTAAATTATCCAACCAGCTGCAGCGCAAATTCTTGTTTTACGCTATGTCTCTCGCTAGGTATCCGACAGAACAAAGCAATTCCGCAACAACGCTGCGTTGAAAAAAAAGGCGTTTGGGCATGATTTGACATCAAGCCAATACGCTGTAAAACCACCGAACTCCTCCTTCTCTCTCTCTTGGGACGTCGCACGTTGAAAACCTGTCTAGAGCAGAAAGCCAAGATAATTAGAATCCGCGTGACCTAGCTTTTCGTGGTAATCGAAATTGCGCTGACAAGTGTATCTGTACTTGAAACGCTAAATCGGATGAGTGCATTTACCGCACTCCTCTCTTCTAAAAGGACCTGTCGTACGTTTTCTCTATTCTATTTGCATTTATTGAATATCGTCGCGGTTAGAAGCAAAAATACTCACTGCATTGTTGTTGCTACGGTAACTGCCATACGCTGGCAATTCCTGGTGAGAGAAAGCCACGTTTGATCTTTTCTCCGAATGGTCTCACTTTCGTTACGTCACAATCAAACTTCAGTTCCGGGTCAGCGTAAGGGAATATGAATATGACATCATAATGAACATGACAATAAAATAACCGATACAAACTAAAGACGTACTGAAACAATCGCTTATGGCAGCGATCATAAGATCGCAAGGCGCAAAAAAACAAATATCAAACCTATTAAAGCTTAATTGCTGCAGCGACGCTAACCGCAGTCTTTGTGAGAAAGACTAACCAACCATTGCGAATTTGCGAACATACACATTCAATGAAATCTGTTTGAAAACTCTCACCCACCCAGAATTCCTCTCTTCTAAGAAAAAATCGACGCCTATGAATATATATAACTATGAAATAAATACAGTATAGGAGTTTTACAAATGAAACCACACCTCTGTTTTGAAGCAAGTGTATATTTGAGCATGAGTTGGGTCATCTGTCAGAATGTTCACAATATCAGGAAGACAACGATAGACATTAGTCCGAGAGCAATAAATCTTCTTTTTAAAGCGTTGAAAAAGTGCCTTGTAGATATATTCATATCCATACTTTGCACTGATATTTAAGCGCACAATATGACTGGGACCTGAAAATGGAAGTTGGAATTGAAAATATTTGGCAGATGTTGATCTGAGTATTATTTTAAAAATAAAGTCATGTGGATCACACCGCATTTTGTCTTATGTAAAAGCAGAGCTAACTATAAATAAGTTAAAAAAAATTGTACAGATATTTTGACTAACAATGAATGATATGATGACCGTTAATAATGAATAAAGATCCAATAGGTACAGTACATTACTACAACACCTGGAAATAAATAATACTCTACCGAACCTTAAGGGGAATCCCTGATGGGAATCCTAAAAAAATATTGAAGTTATTAACATAAACTAATTTCAGCCTTTTAAAATCATACACTTTCTTTTATTATAGTTTTCTTTCTTTCAAGTCGTACATTTTTTCTTGATTATGAGACTGTAGCATACCTTTACAGATCCAACCTTCTACTAATGATGTCAATGACTCAACACATTGCTCACGATCAGGAATGTAGGTTGCCTCAGGTATGCAGAATGTGGTATCGACGTGGATGTGATCGATTTTTTTTAACACGTTATCACCTAAACATAAGGGACACTCCTGATGGAAATATTTCTTTTTTATCAAAAACTTTCTTTGTATCCAAAAAGCAGTAAATTTCATCAGGATTCTGAATATATTAAAGTTTGAATCTATTCAATGTCTTTGTGTGTTAAAACTTACAGTGAAGAATGTGAGTAATGTAGCTTGTGTTTGGGTGTTTTTCAAATCGATTTTCTTTGAAACTTGATTTTTAATGTTTTCAACTATAAACTCAATTTACAACTACTCATTTCTTGTCATATGTCATAATATATAAATACTGGAGAAGTGATCTATGAGAGGATTTTAGCTACTTCTGTGTAGTTTCACTTCAAATTAAAAAACAATCGCAAATATGTCAAGATTTTCTAGTACAGAAATTTAAAATGCATTTATTTTTTAAATATATACACAGTCACACTAGTGATATCTAGAGAAGGGGATACAAAGGCTTTCATTACGTCTGACAATAGAAGGGCTTCTATTTATCTTAAATAATCTCTGTTTATGGTAAAATGACAATTGGCACATATAGTAATTTAATAAACTTTGTTATGACATCCTGCATTGCACTATTACAACCAGGTATGGATATTCAATGAATGCTCATAATCACTTGTTAATTCAACTACCTGTATACTTGCTTTACACCTGGCCAACTGCAAAGATTTTGTCAAAAAAGCAGCTAAACTGGTCACCTTTCAACTGTCTTTTCAAACAAGTATTCTTTAAATATGTTCTACATAACACTTGCTAACTGTCTTGTGTAGCTAAGTGTACCAGCTGCACTACAAAACTTTCTGTAATTTTAAAATGTTTAACGCTGTACCAACTACCGCCCATCTAGTGTCATGAGAATCAGCAATTGCTCTGAGCCTTCGTATCCCCTTCTTTAGATATCCCTGAGTCACACCTGTGGAAAAAAAATTCTTAACATTATAAAGGTAGTAAAAATTGAAAAAAAAACGGAAAAACTTTTGCATTTCTTAGACATTTTTTTCTTTATAGAAACGTTTTTCATCTATTTAAGTGCCATATTTTTATTGCGATTTTCATACTTTTTTTAAAGATATATGTACAGTATATATAATATATATGTAAGGTTTTCTAGGTGTTAACAATATTTTTCAATCATTTTATTAAGGGCAGTGCTGATCCATCAGAAGTGCCCCTTTACAAAATACTGTAAGTTCACTTTTTTTGAAATGGAAAGCCATGTCATATATATATATATATAATGATTAGGCCTACTAATACAAAGCTCAGAGGTTATGGTTATCATATACAGTAGCTATGGCATCTGCCCATATCAAAAGAGATTCACAACATCATAATCTGAATACCAGCATGCAGATGCCTTAATCTTGCAGCTGACCCTTTGGGTAAGCGAAAGTCTCCAGTGTACAAGCAGGTGCCCTCACTTCCTTCAAACAAAAACCTTAAAAGATGAATTTTGATTTTAAAATGTGACATATCATAACAAGTTTGAATATTTAATAGCTTATTAGCTGCATAGTAAAACCACATTGCATTTAAGTATTAAATCTTAGCTTAATATTTCTTTTGTAATGTAGGCCTATCGCATTTGTATATCTTTATTTATAAAATATTTTATAAACTTTTTTAATTTTTGTTTTTATAAGTTGGTAAAGATAAATTGGTTACTTAATGGATATTCAATTACCTACATCACTGAACCAGGACAATGTCCAGCAGGTAGCAGTGTCACTGTGACATTATCAGCACCATCATGCATTCCTCCAATACTAATCAGCTAGGTATGAAATTAAACAATTAGATGTTAAAGAATCAGCAAATACACATTAATCAGTTCACAACACAGACAGAAATGTGAAAATAAATTTCTGGAACTAGCGTACAAGGCTCCACCCTGATAATAAATGCAATAAAGTCAAAATATGTGAAAGATTGGATTCGATGAATATATAAAAGAGAGAAACCTTTTTTTTATAGGGTGAAGTGTGTGAACAGTAAAGCAAAGGTAAAGTAGTTTCACCCTATCTTTTTAGTTGATTCCAATGTATGACATCGTGGTACCGTATATTTGATTCGGGTGGAGACTTGTATACCAGCTCCAAATATTCTTTACTTAACATTTAAAAATGCTTTCTTTATTTTACCATTATGAGCTTACCAGTAGCGCAACAGTTTAATGTCAGTTTGTATAAGCACATACGACACAGTAGTAGTCTAGAAAAATTGTCCAATAGATGTAAAATTCCAGAACAAAGCTTAAAGTGGTAACAAAAAAATATTAACTTACTTTTGGATCTTCTATTGGTAGAACACAAATATGTGGCTCTAAAGATTCATATTTAGAATCTTCTAGAAGCAGCAACCTTGTCACATCGGACACATAAAGCTTTAAGTCAGGATTCGATTTCAATCTGTTTTGAAAGTAAATACTGGAAAGACCCACCATGTGATCAGTGTGGCAGTGGGAAAGGAAAAATGCAGAAGCTTCCAGATTTACTCCATCAAAACGGTCAATGGATATCTGCTTATAGAGCTCCATTTGACCAGAAAAACAACTCATTGCCTATCAACCGTTTGAGTGACACTCAAAGCTAATGTTGTTTTTTATCCTAAGTTGCTTTGTTAGTGCAGTGTGCATCCACAGTGGTGATAAGAACTCAACAATAAAAAAAAGCTGTCACTTGTCAGGCTCAGGCATAATTTCAATTCCAGGTGCAAACGTGTTGCCAAATTAATCGTGAACTAAAAACAGAGTGAAACTGTTCACCAGGCATTTGATAATTAAAGTAACTTGCGTTCTTCTGGTGACTATTTACGAAACGTCGGAAATACACAAAGCTAGTTATCATCTATAACATCAGGAGGTAACCTAGTAAATAGTCACCAAAAGAACGCAAGTTGCTTTAATTAATCGCGAACGTTGCGTTGTTAAACCCCAGAGATTAAATCTAATTTCAATTAAGTTTTTTATTTTTGTTTTTATTATTTTTATCCTGCATTGCGGAAAGCGGACTTGAGCGCTATACATCGGTGTATGCCTTCCGACGTACACCTGACCCACGCTGCAGCCCACTGCAATGTCTGTTTCCGGTTGTCTACTCTACTTATGACTTAAATTTGGTACTACCCATTACTCGAAATCGATCACTAGGTAGAGGCAATTATCGTAAAGTTTCTTGCCCAGACAAACAACAGCAAGTGCGGGTGGCTGGAGTCGAACATGCAGGCTCTCGACTGCGAGCCTAACGCGCTAACCACTCGGCCACTGCTGCCGATATCATTGCTGACGCGAACATATGTAGAGAACAATAAAGTACAAACGAGTTTGACATCAAAAAAAGAAAGATTACAAACTAAAAGGTTTAAAATACACATCAATAAAACAGTGTTTGGAAAACACTATTTTAAAAATGCTTAGGCAACAAAACTGGATTATTGATGTTCATGATATTTTATTATCTATTTATGATTTATGGATGTACAGAAACTTCACTTTAAATCCGGCGGATTTGAGGCAAATGACCGGATTTGGAGTTAATTTATTTCAATAAAGACCTTTTTTTAGACCTTTGCTGTGTTGGGCATATTATATTGTTTTTCGTTGTGATGGTCAAAAATAAAAACAAACTGAACAATCGCATTTGAATATGAGAAAAATGATTTTTCTTTATTTTTTTATTAATAAACTGGTTGCGTAAAAACCTTTAATCATAGTAAGTGTTTTTTTAAGGTGTTTTGGGGGACCGAAACGGCCCCCCAAATTTCTCCAGCGGTTTCCCAAAATTTGGACTTTCAACTACAGTAGCCTAATAAATAATTCGTTTAAGCAAATATGGCTATTTTTTGGTACGGTATTTAAGTGAAACACTTGCGGTTTCTTAAAACTACTTAGCGGTCACCCAAACCAAACTTGATCATAGTAATCCTTTTATTATGACAAATTATACTTTCAGACTAATAATGTTAGTTTATTGGCGGATTTATAATTGAATTTAGATTTCATTTCACAATGCTTATGATCTGTATTTGGACTTTGATTTTCAATTCTAAAACCCTAACGTCTGCGCCAGACCTCACTGTGCAAAGTTACCCTGTGTCGATCCATAAACTACCCAGACAACAACGCTTCAACAAGTGTAAACTTCATATAGGCAATCTCGATGCTCGCGCGAGTTTCAGTGGTTCAAAGACTCTGCAAGTATGCGAAACTGTCAGGATTAAGTTCTCAAAGAAGCTTTCCCAGTCTGAGGATAGATTTAATCAATGAAATTGTGGTATAAAGCTGGCAGCACTGCACTTATGTGATTGATTGATTGATTGAATCTTTATCCTCGGACTGGGAAAGCTTCTTGCAGAGCTTAATCCTGGCAGTTTCGCATACTTGTAGAGGCTTTGAATCACTGACGCAGGCCCGGTCACCGAGATTGACAGAGTGAAGTTTCCGAGTGTTGAAGTCTTGTTGCCGGGGAACTATTCCATCCATTAGATGCCGCTGAATGGAGAGCAGTCCTTAACGTGCGTTGCTCAAGCGCACACCCCGAGAGTCGAACCAGCGCCGCTTGATCTTGAAGCTTCTTCGTTCCAGAAGTGACGCGCTAACCAATTGAGCTATCGGGGCGGATTGCATTTATTATTAAAATTGCCAGATTGTAGTTTTCAGCCAAACATTGACAAGTTTTTTTTTTAATTATTTTCAATATTTGTTTTATTGTAGTTATAAAGCTGGCGGCTCTGCACTTTTTTGCAAATCAAGAATGCCAGATTGTATTTTTCAGCCAAAAATTGACAAAATTATTTCTTGTTAAGTGCTTTAGCTTGAAAACTTGCGTTTCGCTTTTTGGCTTGAAGCATTCAAAAAGGATAATCTCTTGAATGAGGAAAAAATTGTATAGCTTTCACTACATCAAGAATTGAATTAATCCCACATTCTAGTTTTTTACATCAGCGGTTAATTTTCAAGTTGATTTAACTTTTTTTTTTAGTTTTGAAATTGGCAACCTTGGTGCAAATGTGCTGTTTTCGTGTTTGGCCTGTTGGCCATGCCATGATGGAGATTTTGCAGAAAACGTGTTTCTCTAAACTCTAAAGACTGAGCGGAAGCCTATGCGTTAAAAACTTTCTGTTTTGGAATAATATATATTTTGCTGTAATAGCTTAATTCGCACCTGTAGAACCTGACGAAAAATAAAATGATTGATTGCATCATGTTATTTAACTAAACGCCTGGTGAACAGCCTCATTCAATTTGCAGCATATACCGTAGGCCTACTGTATATTTTTCTTTCATATTATTGCAGAAATTTTTGGATAGGCTGTGTCAAGAAAAGAATTGCTGTTATTTGAGTTTATCATTATTGGACTTTTTAAGTGTTTTACTGAACTCAGCAGAAGCTACAAATCTTGAAAAAAAAACATGACACAAAAGGTACGGTAATGTAAGTATATGTGAAGCAAACTACAGCGCCTTGCATGCTTTCAATTATAATTTGTCATATAAAAACTCTTGATTTTGAGTAACTTTCGAAGGAAATCTACCAATGTTTCTTACAGATGCAACCTATTTCGTCCCCTGAACACTTCGTACCACGATATCGTCCCCTGAAATTGGAGTACAAAGTGTTCTGGGGACGAAATAAATTGCATCCATTTAACACTATTTTACTTATCGGTAGCGTAGTTACACACTATTCAAATTTAAAGCAGCTCATAGAATGGCATTGCTTTTTTGTTGCTTCTGGCTGGCAATAACTATTTTGTGGAACTTTTGTATTTGTATGTATGTTATCACAATAAAAAGTTCATGCATGATTTTACATTTTGCGAAGAGAATTGTTGAAGTGTATGAGGTCACGCTCGAGTGTAAGGTAACCAATAACCACAGCCACAGAGATGAGCATCTCAAAATGAGCAAAAGAAAGCACATTTTATTGACGTTATAATGGTTGATTTGTACTACCTCAAAACATTTACTAAAATGTAAAGCACTACCAACTTGCTGAAATGTTTTAACAGCACAACTGTCATCTTTTAAAAAAAATATTATTATGTAAGGATTAACTGTGTTGCAGAAGTCTAAAGCAAAGCAAAGAATAATGCAAAAGTTTTCAAAGAAGTCTGAAACATCTGCAAATGATAAAGAAGTTTCAGATGTTGAGTCGTCTTATGAAGAAGATGAATCTGATGATCAAGAAGGTATTTTTGATGAGAACGATACATCTGATGATGAAACTGATGACAATAATCAAATGGTGATTTTTCGTTTTGCTTTCACAGTCTTGTAGGTTTTTGTAGTGGCTATTGATACCACAAAAGGAACCATAGCACTCTTAGCCTATGATTAGAGAGTCACTTGCTGGTTATGTGTTTGTGTGTGTTAGGGTGGCTCTTAAAATTGAGTTTTTGAATTTTGCTTGGGACACCCTTGCAAGTGGTGAGGTTGTCAGAAAAAATAACTCTTGCAAATTTTTTTTAAATTTGAAGTTGATTTAGAGGTGGCCCTCCCCCCCTAAAGTTCTGTGCCCTCCCTCAAAATACCAAATCTGCATATCTCGAAAACCACTTCAGCTAGAGATACAGTTTTTGTGTTAAAAGATGCAGAAAACATGGTTTTCTATCTGCTTTCTGAACATTGAATGCATCTACCTTGAGTAGAAAAGCAGTTATTTAGAAAAAACGCATTTGACCAAATCTTGATTTTACAACCTTTTTTGTGACCACAAAACCGTGTACAAAATTTCGTTTTTTTTGTCTTAATTTTTGCACCTTAGAGGGAACACTGGTAACGATATTCATTTCAAAATGTAATTCTGGTCAGTACTGGAAGAAGCGATATTATCGACAATATTTTACATATTGCCTTGCGTATCGTGACAGGATGTCTGCGACCTACACCATCGGACAATTTCCCTGTCCTTGCAGGCAACCAACCAACTGAGTTTCGTCGCGAAGAAGCCATCCTGTCTCTTTCTCGCCGCACTACGAACCCCAACCACTTGCTCCACTCAAGTCTCTATGAGTCTATGAGCGAGCAATCGAGCATCCTCGGCAACTGAAATCGAGACAACCATTTGTATGTGACGCACAACTCCTGATAATGAAAACCGCTGAAGACCAATCCATCAGCGCGACTACCTGGGAGGACAACAAATGGAGCTCAGAGTGGAAGAAGAACTTCTCAAGACTCTAAAGTTGTATCTCCGACACCAGCCCCCATCCAACCGGAATGCATAATTTGCCAAGGAAGGCCTGGGTGCGGCTCAACCGCCTGCGTACTGGGCTAGCCTACAGGAGTCAGACTATTCCGCTCCAACATGCACAAATGGGGGATGGCTCCATCCGCAATCTGTGAGTGTGGCAAAGAGGAACAAACCACAGACCACACCATCTGTAACTGCGCCAAATGGGGTGCGTGGTCTGCTTGAACTGGATGACGAATCAATGGATAAATGGACGAATCAAAGGATTGCTGCTCGACACTTGCTCAAGCATCTAAACCGCATTGCCACTGCCCAAGAGTGGTAAAAGACAGAGCCCTTGACCCCTGGAGTAACAAAGAAGGTTTAAACGAAGAAGAATCGACAATATTGTTCTTGTTGGAATTTGGAAACAGTTTCCTGTGTTCAGTAACAACTTGCAAAAGAAACTGAAGTTGTGGCTCATCTTCAGTTAAGATTTTGTTAAAATCCTGGATTAGACTTAGAGCAACTCCTCTCTCTGCTCTGTCATTCACTACTGAAAGTCCCTTCGCCATGTGTAAAGCTTGAATAAATGCACCATCTTCAGTCCAATGAGCAAGATCCTTTGAAAGTATAATTATTGCTTCATCTTCACCCAACAGCTGAAGAAGCCATTTTGAATTAGAGGTGTAATATAATACTGTTCTACACCCTTATTGCTAAGAAACGCATCTACTTTGATGCTTGGTCTCCTTGGTGGACGTTCTCCTGTTTCATCTAACATGGTTGCCACCATTAGCTTTTTACTTTCCACAGACAATCAAGAGTCAAACAAGGCTAGTCCAACCATTTCTTCGGACAGATACCATGAATGCAAATCAAGCTTTTTGCATAAATCGCCTTCGCCATCCAACAAGTGCGATGCATAGCACCTGAAGCTGGAAAGCGGATTCCACGCTCAGGAGTTTCTCCAAGGAATATGATAAAAAACGGTTATTTTAGCTATGCATGAATGCATAAAAGTTAAAGAATACTTATTTCGTTTATTGCTTTACCAGTTTTACAGGTTAGTTTATGAACTTTGTTAATTGAATAGGTTGGGCCACAATACTTGTTTAGCACTGTTTTGTGCTAGAATACCGAAAACAGGTTTTTTCTAAATAACTGCTTTTCTACTCAAGATAGACGCAATCACTGTTCAGAAAGCAGATAGGAAATCATGCTTTCTGCATCTTTTGACACAAAAACCGTATCTCTAGCTCAAGCAGTTTTTGAGATATGCAGGTTTTGTATTTTGGAGGAGGGCGCAAAACTTTAGGGGGGGAGGGCCACCTCTAAATCAATTTGAAATTCAAAAATTTTTTACAGGTGTTATTTTTTCTTACAACCTCACCTTTTAAAAGGGTGTCCCACACAAAATTCAATTTTTTTTCATTTTTTGCCAAATAAGAGCCACCCTACGTGTGTGTCTTTTTTTTTTGCAAGCAGCACTGCTGATCCCTATTTTATGTTTTCTAAGCTGCAACTGTTTCTTGAGAACAATATTGAAAAATAATACCTGTTCTTCAACAATGCGCACAAGCTGACTTGATAGCGTTTGGGTTGTTCCAAATTGACTCGCATAGCTTTAGTTCAGTTGACCATAGCCCCAAGAAGGGCCGTATGCATTTCTCTCTAAAGCAGCGTACTGGTAATAATTATAAAACAAATCAAAGACTATAGTTAAAGGGGCACCACTCCACAATCGACGGTTGGCTTAGTGGTCACATAAAAGCCCTGGTTTTTGGCAAAATACTTGATTATACAAAACGGCTCTTAATCTCTTTATGTGTTGTTGCTTCCAGCTGCCTGTTGCATTACATTTTCAAATAAATACAGTGGGCTGGGCCCCAAGTAACATTATGATTATTTTATTCTATGTTTACCTGAGAAACTACTGTTGCCTTTAACAGTAACTGTGGCCACTGCCTTCGAAACAAACTTAAAATTTCCAAAAAGCACTCAAAACAGTTTGAAATATTTCATATTAACATCAATAAATTCAAATGAGATTGATGTTGTTTATAGCAATAGAATAGTTACAGTTTTGTAATTTATTTTTATTTAGGTAGATTCCGATGCTAGTGATGCCAAGGACAAAAGTGGCTCAAATAAAGACTTGGAAGAACAACTGTCTGAACCCAAAACTGTTTTTGGCAAAAAACTCAAAAGTGATTATATATTTTTATTCCCATGATAGCATTTTGCTGTTTTTATTGTAGGAATAAGCATTTTTCTATTCTTTAAGATTCAAACCTATTCCTGAATATCAGATCCGATTCGATGCATTTAAGTCAAAGAAAATAATGTTAAGGTTTTGTTTGTTGCAATAAACCTTGTCTATTAAAATATAAAGTATATATATATTGCATAAGGGTCATTCCAGCTCAATTCACCCAGTGCTGTTAACACCACCATCACCGATTTACATCAAATTTGGTTTGTGGTTAGGTTTTCGGCAAAAACGCATAAATTTTAAATTTTATCAAAATCCGGCCAGTGGTTTTGGAGATATGGCCCTGTGAAATTTCGTATTTTGGGGGAAAATTGGGGTACCCGGCTTATTTCAAAATGCCATTTCTCAGCAACCACTGGGTGTATTTTAATGAAATTGGTGTCATTTTGCAGGAAATTGGTCAAGGATTTCATTTCTGCGGTTAATTTTTAAAAATAAGCATGTTTAGGGGTAATGACCTTTTGACCTTTGCTTTGACCTTGATTTTGACCCTGTGGATCACGTGATACAAAAAACTTGTCTACATGAAAAATATTCCTTGATACCATCTCTATAACATATGAAAAAATGGGAGAGGTAATATTTTTAGTTTAGCCATAGTTTTCATTCAAAGAGGACGATATCTGTGAAATTTTCATAAAATCCGGTTAGCTTAAACCTTATATTGTAGAATAATTCTTGCTGCTCTTGCAACAACAGTGTACCAGCTTCATTTTTAATATGAGAAATTGATTTCGCCATACTGTTATAGCATGGTCAGTCTGATAAGGAATATCGTTATCCATAGGCGCCGAGTTTTCAAAATAGCTGGGCGGGCGAACACATACTGTCACATCATTAAGGTTATTTTGTGCGTTTTACAAAAGGGCGATTTTGCTAGGTAGTTGGGCTAGCCTAGTTTTACATTTAAGTCTATGTCTCCTCTAACACGATTTGGAAACAAGTAATAAATATAATTGGTACGCAACAACGTCTGGTCCTGGTAATTCCGTTCCGCATATTTTTTGTGATTGGTATGTGCGGGTTGCGGGACGAAACTTGCGAGTTTAATATCAGTGACGTAACAAACACAACTGTGATGATTGAGACGGCAAATTTAGAGCATTTTGGCAGCAGAGTTAATTGATAATAACGTTGTTTAGGAGAAAATTACTCCTTTGAAGAACAATGCTACAGTTTTTACACCGATTTAACATCTGGCGATGTTAAAACGATGTAAAAGCAGTGGAAATTGCGGTCAGACTTTTGCCGCAAATGAACTTCCTCACAGGTTTGCGCAATTTACTTGATTTATAGCACTGGGCTACCAGTAGCAGAGTGGAGACAAACGGCGCAGCTGGACACTTTTGCTCCTTTAACGGCGAATCAACGTTGTTTGACGTTGCATGAATGTAACAATAGCAATAATTGACAAAAACTAATCGCTTAATTAGTAGGTCTAGTAAGGCCCAACATACAAGGAATTCAATTTTTCAATGTCAAGCCTGACCGGATTTTGAAGCTTGCAAAGAAAAATTGAAAAAAAGATTCTCGTTGGCAAAGACAATAAAAGGAACACTAAAATTCCATAGATTTGTTCCGATTTCTGAAACAAAGTTATTCGCGTACAAACTCAGTGCTCAAAAAAATCTGCCTGAAATAGTGTCAGTGAGATGAAGACCTTGCACTTGAAGCATTGAATGAACCTATCAACATCGCAAAACAAACATATGTGTGCTGACTGCTGTATACAGTGGCGTAGCCAAGGGGGGGGGTTTTGGGGGTTACAACCCCCCCCCCCCTTTGGCATGCGTGTGACGTCACGATATTGAGAATGATGCTTTCCGTCTAAAAAAAAATTGCCAAATTTTTAACAAAACTGCATTAAAAGAGCGAGTTTTGCCAATACCAAACATTCAAATATCTCAGCCAGGAATTAGCAACAAGAAAACATAGAGACTTAGCTTTATTTCCGAAAAATGCTGAAAAAAACATGATCTTATCCTTTCGCTATGCCACCGGACAGCACCATTTTACAGGAATATTCATACCCAGATTTTTATTGAAAATGCTCTCAGAATGCACCAAATTCAAAGTAATTTTTCAAAATTTTCTGGGGGAGACCCCCCAGACCCCCCGCCGCTGGGTCGTCAAAACCCCTCCCATTCAAAATTCCTGGCTACGCTACTGGCTGTATATATGATTATGAACCGTGGATAGGTTTGGTGAAAGACATTTCTGATGAGTTTGGAGACTATCATGTAAACTTTATGCATCCTCATGGTCCAGCCAGAATCTTCTACTGGCCTACCTCTGCTGATAAACGCTGGATCGATATTAATAACATTGTTCGTAACATTGAAACTCCTTCCATGATTGCATCTGGCAGATGTCATTACACTATTTCCAAAAACGATACAATTAAACTTCACAGGTTGTGTAAAAACTGGTCAGCTCAGTGATTGCTGTCTATGGAAAACTTTCAGAACCTAACATTTTGTCTGTTGTGTCTTGACTAAACTGTGTCATTTAACTCATTTTTATGCAGTATTAATTGGGAGCGTTTATGTATTACATCATCAGAATTTGAGATATTTTACCCCTTCCCCCATTTGCCATCATTTCCCAATGTTATAAGCTTATTTTACAAAAAAACAAACACCCCTCATCATCATTTTGGACCCATTCTTTCTGATGATGCAATGTGCATATCGTTCCATTTGTACATACCATATATGCTATTTTTGAAGGTGATTTTAAAAAAATTTGTTGAAAAATCATGAGACATGCAAACTTTGAGTGAAAACTATGGCTAAAATAAAAATATTACCTCTCCCATTTTTTCATATGTTATAGAGATAGTGCCAAAGAATATTTTTCATGTAGACAAGTTTTTTGTATCACGTAATCCACAGGGTCAAAATCAAGGTCAAAGCAAAGGTCAAAAGGTCATTACCCCTAAACATGCTTATTTTTGAAAATTACCCACAGAAATGAAATCCTTGACCAATTTCCTGCAAAATGACACCAATTTCATTAAAATACACCCAGTGGTTGCTGAGAAATGGCATTTTGAAATAAGCCGGGTACCCCAATTTTCCCCCAAAATACGAAATTTCACAGGCCCATATCTCCAAAACCACTGGCCGGATTTTGATAAAATTTGAAATTCATGCTTTTTTACCCAGAACTCACACACAAACCAAATTTGAGGAAAGTTGGAGATGGTGGTGTTAAAAATTTCATTTTTTTTGGGTGATTTGATGTGGAATGACCCATAACAGTGTTTGTGACCTTCTGTACTAGGGTGTAACGCTCCGACCAACTTACTTGTTGGCTAGTTATTGTGGTTTGCGAAATGACCTAACTTGATCAATGGAAAAAAAAATTTGGAAAAAAAATATTGTTTAAGCAGGCCACGCTCCCCGTTTTTGTTGCGAAATCCCCATTACCCCACAATTTGCTATATCTCGTATTCTGGTGGAGATAGAGAGCTGCTTTTGCCACCAAAAGATGCAGAATACCAAAGTTTCTATCCGACTTATGAACATGCTACAGCCCTAAAACCTTTACTTCTTTCTATAATTGAGAAAAACTGTTTTGAGAGTAAAATCTGTCATTTTTGAAGCAAAATGCTTGTATTTCAGATCTTGGCTTGCACGATTGTCATTCAGTCATTAAAAACATAACCTTTATAAATCAAACTTGTAAGCTGTATAAGAACAGTGATGTTTTATTCAATAATGAGGCAGGAAACAATCAACACAAAACTATACAATACATGCTAGACCAGTGGTTCTCAACCGGGGGTCCGCGAAAGTTTTCGAGTTTTCAGCATGATTGATAAATTACGAAATTTAAAAATTGTTTGTGCTTTGTTTATGTATCATATTAGCTTACAGTGATTCTCAAACTGTAAGTTGCAACCCACTGGTGCGTCGTTTAAAATTGCAAAGAACATTGCACAAAGGTTTGATTTTTTAACTAAAAAATATCATATAAATGACTTAAACCTTTTAATAAAGCAATGTTGGCTATGTTCAACTTAATTCTTTTGAGACAGCAGATTGTTGATCAATGATTAACTTGGAAATGCAACTCACATATTTTGCAATGACTGTGATTATAACGAATTAATATTGATTACAAATGAAAAAAGAGAGAAATTCTTTGTAACGGTCACAAGTATTCTATTAACTTTTAATAAAATTTATAGAAAAACATCCTCAGCATATAGATTACTGATGTTTGATCCTGTGTGCCAACAAATTATAGCTCATAAGTCATAACATAATTTCATCAATCGTCAAGTGCGTTGTGAATTCAGCAAATTCTTCTCAGTGTGTTCCTTCGAAACTTATATAACATATGATTCCATAAGGAGACGCGATATACCAAAATTTCAAATAGAAATTGTTAGGGGTCTGCGACTGCTTCGAAGGCACCAAAAGGGGTCCCACCAAGACAAAAAGGTTGAGAACCACTGTGCTGGACAAAGTACATTGTCCTGTTAATTTCTCATTGCGAATAGTATGCATTGTTAATGTAACTCTTTGTCTTTATGTCAACATCACTTGTGTCACGAATTTTTTGCTATTAATTGTTTCCTTCATGTGGCCTATCAATCGATCACAAGAAGTATTGTTGTTTCGAAACACTTCCTAATCATCCTTACTCCCTGGTGTCAGATATAGTGAAAATGCAGAAGTTGCATCCATAAATGCCGCCAGCGGACGGTTTGACCACAACAGAGCTTTGGTGTCTGCTTTATTTGCTGTTGAAATCCTAGATACATCAATGTTGGCATGCAGTGCACCCAACACAGCTGTCTTTGGGTTCGGCCATTTCTCACTGTGGTCAATGAAGCATTTCTTCGCTGGCTCAGAAGCATTACATGCTTTCATGAAGCTTCTCATTTTTAAGACAACTGATGAACCTTGTACGGCACTGGGATGCAAGTCTTTTGTCTGTTAATTTACAAACATTAGAACTCACAAGGTGTGATGATGTTGAAGCAATTTCCTCTTCACTGCCACTCATACACTCAAATTCACTGGATGATGACTTTGGCATTTCCTCTTCAAAAGATGTCTCTAATTCATCACTGTTACCAGTAAGATCAAAATCATCACTAGCGTGTTTATGGCAAGTTCTGAGAGTTCTGTTTTGTATTTGCTTCAAATGTATTTGCTTCAGACAGCCACATCAACACCACCAATCACCATGTTACGTTCTGAGCGCTGATCTAAAAGAAGTCTTAGCTCTTTTGGATGAACTCTTGAAGACATTGGACAAGAGCAAATAACCTTTGTTCTCCAATGGTCTGTGCACTGTGCAGGGGCGAAATGGCCTGTTTCGGCTAGTCCGATTCGGCTAGTCTAGTATATACATTTAAGTAATGCTGAAAGAGTTTCTATCACAGACATATTGCTGAGTATATTTTGATGTGATATTTAACACCAGCAGTTTTAAAACCTGAGGTAATTACTTAACCAGCTTAAAAAGCATTATTTTGGTGACCTGGCGAAAATTCATCATTCGACTTCTTACATCTTTGTAATCAATTTTGAGATAAACATCATAAAATTTTGTATACCAGTGCACAGTGCTGTACATTGGTGAAGGAAACTTGTAAAATTATACTGATTCAATTCTGTGAAAAAGTTTGAGAACAACAATACTGTCTTCTGTTCAATGACTGTACTAGTTACACAGTTGTGAGTTTGAATAAAGGCTATCTGTAATGGCTGAATGACATTCATCTAAGCCATGACCTGAAATACAAGCATTTGGTTACGAAAGATGCAAATTTTACTGTCAAAAACAGTTTTTCTCAATTATAGAAAAAACTAAAGGGTTTAGGGCTATGGTACATTCATAAGTTGGATATAAACTTTTGTATTCTGCATCTTTTGGTGGCAAAATTAGCTCTCTACCTCCATCGTGGGATGAAATATAGCAAATAGTGGGGTTGTTGGGGTTTCGCCACAAAAATGGGGAGCGTGGCCTGCTTAAATGATTTTTTTTTTTTTTAATTTTTTCCCCCTTGATCAAGTTAGGTAATTTTGCAAACCACAATAACTAGCCAGTAGCAATTTGTAAAAAAAGTGTGTAAAGTGTTACACCCTATTCTGTACCCTTTCCTGTTACTGCAAAACTTTCCAATTTAAGGTTGTAATCTTTAATTGACACAAATGTATATTTTTTTATGTTCAAGGATGTTAAATTATATGACTATCAGCTGCTTTTCAAATTCTGATCTCAAGAATTAGCCAAAAAAGTTCATAAAATAAACGCAATGAAACTGCTCATTGAAATTCTAAATCATGTAATGACGAAACCGGTCAAATACTCAGATCACCCTCCTGCTTATTCTTACAACTCCACTGGAGAACCTTGAACAAAACTTAAAATTTAAAATGATTAGTGATAAAGTATCAAAAACGGATTACCTGTATCAACCAAATCATATTACTTGGTATTTAGGATTCGAATCAATTTAGTATTCCAAATTGGAATATGTATATATTGTATATAATTTCACCCAGAAACACAACTTTACCAAAAGAAAATTGCTAAGTTTTCTCTGTAAACCTTTAAAGGTGAAGTAATAGGTTAGGAAGCTAAAGCTAGCTAAATAGGTTAATATTGTTTTGGGTGGTCAATATACACTTACGAGCCTTTGGGACTAAAAGTCCCTTTACTAGCCTATGTTGCAATAAAACGACAGATTTCATTTATAACATTGTGTATATACTTTGAATTATTTTCAGAAAAAGAAGCGGTTACAGTATTGTTTTCCAACATTCCTGTTGGAATGGATGATGCCAGTGTTGTGGAGTTTTTTAGAAGTAAAGGGATTGAAGTTCATGGATGCAGAGCAAAATATGAACAACAGTATGGTGATATGCATTATTTAAAAGTTTTTCTGGTGACCATTTGCAAAGGTCAAGTGTTTTGCTTTCATTTTGAATAAGCGTAGAGTAGACAAAGAACACAGTTTCAAGTTTTTACGGCATTTCTCCTTTTCAATATCTTATTTTAATTTGTTATTTTATTGATATCTAGAAGTTATGTAATTTTATTAGCGTCAATCAAGAACCTAAGCCATGTTTGGATGATTTGAATTCATTGCTTGTTGATTTAAGTCACTTTTTTCATTTATCTAATAGTTGGCTTGGAATAAGCTTTTAGCATCAAGAAATAAAAGTTTATAATACTGCTTTTCATGCCATTCTGTAAGTACTGTTTGCCACATAAAACGTTTTTATGCGTATTTTTTAGTTCTTTACATAATTTTTGCAAAATCATGATTTTTTCCAGGAAAATTTTTGTTGATGTTAAAGTGAAGGATTGCGAAAGGACCCTGGCTCTTGACGAGCAGTCGTGGTCTGGTTGTGAACTATCTGTTGAAATTGATGAATTGGAAAAAGAAAGAAAACAGAAAAGAAAAGGTACTTCACTTATTACACTGACACATTTATCCTCTCCATAAATCTGCTGGCTTATGCAGCATTCTCAGTAAACCTTTTATAAAGAAGTTATTATAAATTACGCTGATTAGTTTGTGGTGACTGGTGAAGTTATTTCTTCATGGATAAACAAAATCGTTTTTAAACCTTACAGGGGGGTCATTGTGCTCAACAGATTCTATTGAGGAGCTAAATCCCAAACCTCAGTACTGGAGAGAAGCTTGAATTTTGAAGTTTTCAATTTGTTTGAAATTGCCAAAATGATTAGGTTTTGCTGAGCAACTTTAATTGAAAATCCCAAGTGCATTTGAGTAGACTTGACCCGATGTGGTTGATTTTACCATTTAGGGTGGCAATATACGCAGTTGTTCACTGCTTCATTTTTTGAGTATATACAACACATCTTTTAGCTGACAAACATGCCAGATGTTACCACTATAATTTTTGTCGTAACAAGTATATCTACGAAAAAAATTGAGTTTATAGTTACTTAGTAGAAAAGCTGTTCATGTAGTTTACAACTTTGCACAACAACATATTGTCCTGTAAAATTTGCGTCTGTTGTTGACTTTGTATACTTCATTTTGTCTAGAATTGAAAACCCATAGAAGCCAAAAGGATAATCGAACCTTGTGTGTGAAAAACCTCCCCTTTACTGCTGTTGCTCAACAGATAGAGATGTTGTTTCGAAGAGTTGAAGATGTTCGCATACTTACAGACTATGATACTGCAACAAGAGGGTAATATTCTAATAGAATGTGTTCGTTCTACGTAACTATGACTTTCAGAGAGTGAAGTATGGGTAATTGGGTATAGTACCGTTACAAAATTATCTTACGAAGATAAAATAACCTTTAAAGTTGCAGAGGTAATCAAACCCACCATCTTACAGTTTCTTGGCATGTGTGCTGATCATTAAAGCTAACACCACCTGAAGGAGACTAGAAACAACATGAAGTGGAGACTAATTTGAATTGAAATAAAAAAAATTGCAACCTGATTTTTTTAATATGTTGCACGAAGATGTACAAGCAAAAACTCAATCCCTTGAGCAATTCACAAACTCATGGGTACCAGAAAAAGAAATACGTATTATATAAACTTTTTGTATTTTTCCAGCATTGCGTTTGTTCAGTTCGATACAAAACAAGATATGGAAAATGCACTGGCCATGAAAAACAGTTATAAACTTGAAGGTCGGAAGTTGCGGTTGGACCCTTGTGGTAAAGAATCAAAACTCCGTAAACGAGAACACAACCCTGAAGCTGATGATGCAAGAAAGAGGGGGCGGTTTTGGGGGCGTCGGTTTGAAAGGGGGAGCGGAAGAGGAAGAAGTTTCGAGATGGAAAGGATGAAAGAAATGTGGTCTTCAAATGACAAGAGTTTCGGAAGAGGGAGGGGAGCAAGCAGAGGAAGAAGTAAAAGAGGTGAGTGATTTGGTTTTGGAAGAGGACGTGCCGGCACTAAAGGTTTGTTTTCCGATACTATTGTTTGCAACACAATTTAAATTTAAACCTTTCTGTGCCTTATACTGCTCAATCATGAAGCTATTGTTTTTCATCTCTTTTAAATCATCATTTGTATAGATAAGATAGCAGTGATAAATATCCAGGGATATTTATATTTTGCAGGGCTGCAAATTATAAATATCTAATTAGTTTCATTTTGAATTATACCAAGTTTGACTTCATTCAGATCACTGCAAAGAAATGCACAAACATTTGTTAGCGCGTATAAAAGCTGATAAATCTTCATCTCACGTCGCTTCAACGTGTCAACAGGTCGCGGTCGAATGAGGGCTACCCAGTGATATGGGAGATTGTCATCTTCAGCTCTATGTTCTGCCCAAGTGGGGTATGCACAGTTTGTGGAAATAGTTGCTCGAAACCCACCGACCCTGGCCATAGGCGTCATTTCAGGGGTGCGAAGGGTGCTTGAGCACCCCAAAATGAAAATCTGAGGTAACAACATAAATGCGAGAGCACCCCTGGGCCCTGGTTTGCATACAAAATACACCGATTCAAATGGAAATTTGCATTGCTAAATAACGTTTTTTTTTTCTTTCTTGAAAGTCGTTTCACCAAAGCGCAATATTTTCAGTGTTTTACATTTGTGGGTGGCACGCAGCGCCACACATATCAAAGGCAGACATGATTGTACTATTGCGTAACAATTAAGCACAAACACGCGCACTGCGTCAAGAAGTGCTGTTTTCTACTCAAACGTCTACAAAAACATTCTGCAAACGGCGTCAGATGCAATCGTTAGCCGTTTCCCTTCTTCATCATACCGAATGGCAGACTTGCTACTAGAGCTGCTAGAGCAGTGGTTCTCAACGGGGGCGGTACCGCCCCCCAGGGGGCGTTTTGATTTTGTAGGGGGGCGGTATGATTATATCGGCTCAAGGGGGGCGTTTTGATCATTAAGGTGCATTCTGGTTTAACCCATCTACCGCCCAGCGTAACGATTTTGTCAAAGAGCTCGCATCTTCGTGGTAGCATTTCCTACTTAATACCTGGTGGAAAAATGGTTTAGCGGTGTTAATCTGCTACATACCAAACAGCGAAACCCACTTGACATATCCATAAGAGGTGATCTTCGAATGTTTCTCACTGGCTTTACCCCGGATGTGAAGAAACTGGCACTTTCTCACCAAGCCCAAGGTTCACACTGACTACCAGTAGCCTAGGCCTATAGCCTACTGTTTTCATGCTGGCAAATATATATTTGCTTTTCGTTAAATAAAGTCACTAGTCTCTAAAACCCTTACAGCCTGTTTCATCCTAAAAGGGGAATCATCAAAAGAGGAATCATCAAAAATCTATTTGAATAAGGACCTTCTGATAATCCCCCTTTTAGGGTAAAACAGGCTGTAAAGGTTTTAGAGATTGGTAACTAGCCTATGTTTGATGTAATTCGTTCTGCTTGGCTTTTTGCTTGGCATTGAGCACTTTTTGTAGTATTGATAGTAAGTTATTCATTGTTTTATATTTGCTTTTTGTAATTAATCGATTTTGTTGGGGGATGGGGGGGCGGTAATATTTTGCCAGTTTATGAAGGGGGCGTTGGGCCAAAAAAGGTTGAGAATCACTGTGCTAGAGAATCCCACAATGAAAGAAGCCGATGTTACGAAAGTAAGCAAATTTTATGATGGTGACTGGGAACGCAAGGATTTGCTGCGTGAACGCAAACAGTGGTTCGCTTGTTGCAAACGTGACGGTGATGTTGTGACAGTGAATACGCTAAGTCAGAAATTCATTGCACAGCCGTCAATGGTCGATATAATGCCAAATATATATGCAGCTTTGGTAACTTACATTGTTATGCCGACTTCTTCCTGTGAAGCCGAACGTTCCTTTTCGTTATTACGACGCTTGAAGACCTACCTTCGCAGCACTCAAACGCAACAACGACCGAACAATTTGGCCGTTACAGGTAGTCATCGCGAATTGGCGGAGAAATTAAACATGGAAGAACTTGTGACGGAGTTTGTTTCCAAGACAACGACCCGCAGAAACAAATTTGGATGTGATTAATTTATAGCAAGCCGCATTATAAGGCAGACGTGAACAAATTAAAGTCGAATATATTTCAATATTCAATGTAAGATCACTTTCGCCTCGCATGTAATACTTGTTTTCATTTCTATCTGATCGTTTGACATACCGCTGCAGTCTATTCGATTACACATACGACAAAATTATCTTCTTTTATGTTGATTCGACGTTTCATGACGTAGGCTAAACATGGTTGAATTTACTATTAGATTGAGTCATTTGTTTTAACATTTTCCATCGGTCAGGTTTTCAATTGATTAGCCTATATTGACAATTTTCATAAGATAACTTAGAGCACCCCTAATTTCGTCAAATTTTTTAAAAAAATTACGCCAATGACCCTGGCGAGAATGCTTCAAGCGGTGGATTGAAAGACTAAGAAAAAAGTGTTGGAGATTCATGACCATTACTTTTTCATTACGCTTTGTTTCTGCACTTGTTAGTCGATGTTGATATTATTTTCAATACTCTGGCGTTCGGTCAAAGAAGGCGATCGCCCTTCTTTTTATTGCCAACGCAGAGCACAGATTCAATAAATCAACCGCAAAACTTGTTGATACATTGATCACACGGAATATGAAACACCGACATTTGATTACCGTATATGATGGTTCATTCGGAGGTTGTCAAAAATATAGCTTTCAACTTAACTGTTTTGTTTTGTGACTGTTGCTTTAAATCTCAGATTTGTTACGTACACTTTGAAATCATTGAAGTTGGACGCAAAAAGGCTGAGCAACATTTTCCCGTGTTGCATTTTCTTATTCCGCATTTATTTTGTTGTGTCTGCATGAGTTAATAATATTGATTTTGAGTTAATTGTAATGGATACTGTATTCACATATAATAATAATAATGCTTGTTTTTATATAGCGCTATATCCATCTCAGAATGCGTTGCTCCTCAGCGTTTTACAAAGCAGACAGTGTCAATGCAGCCGTATAGAGGCGCAACTGAGTACATTATTACTCGAATCCATTCCATTGCTCAGTGCCAAGCAGGAATTAGATATCATTCGAGTCTGGATATTAATGACATCATTCTGTTTAGATTTTTCCATAGCAGACACATTCTTGCAAATAATTCTTTGCGATATTTGTGTAATGTCTGCTAATTAAGCTTCATATGTATATGACTCATCTCAAACAAAAAGTCAGATGTTGGTATCGAAACTAGCCGAAGAGGATATTCACAAATGGAAAACTATGTATCACTGTTGCCATTTTGATACGATGGTGTACCAGTGTACAGTTTTATTATTTTTATCTAAGGGAACGTTCAAATATTACGTAACGCTTTTTTTCCGAATTTTTGACCCCCCCTCCCCCATGTAACGCCAACGTAACGCTTTTTTCAGTCCCCCCCTCCCCCATGTAACGCTTTTTCACTACGAATTCAGCACAAAAAACTACCATTCCGTACTCGAAAGCGTTACGTAACGTTTTGCTTGAACCCCCTCCCCCCCGATGTGACGCTAACGTAACGCTTTGCATAAACCCCCCCCTCCCCCTCGAAGGCGTTACGTAATATTTGAACGTTCCCTAACAACATTCGTGGATAGTGGATCTTTCGCTTAATTTTTCATTCGAGTCTAGATACACACGAATTGTTTCATTTGGCTATTGTGATCGAACTTAATATTAAACCTTTTTTGTGCCAAAGAGGCAATGGTAACTTTTCCTTATTGTTTTTCTTTTGCCAGCTTAATAAATGGTATGTTGTATAATTTTCAGGCAAAAGTTAGGCTTGTGATTTTTTTCAATTGATTGCAATTTATAACTTGTGTATACATCCCATCGCATCATGGTGCTATTGAAAGGCAAGGTAAGTATTACTACACTAGTGTTACAGCAATTGACCAAATAGCAACGTTACGTTTGAAATTTGTCCATCAAAGCGCGAGCCCGTGCAAGCTAACGCGTATTAGTTCAATTTTTAGAATGTTTTCTGGACGTCATAAAATTTGTGTCGGGGTTTTACAGGGTGGAAAAAAGACCAAGACCGCGGTGGTGAAGCCAATCAAGAAAGCAAGCATTGCTGAAGAAGTAGAGGTGCGGTGTATGACAGAAATCCTGTCAGTTATTTTTGTTAGTCGTGAAGTTTGAGCACTTTGACAGCACAGACTCCACAGAGTTTCCACTTGAAAATACAAAAGAATGGTTTGAAATTGTGATATCATTATTCAAAATGTTGAAACGGTTCAAACTCTTCAATTCAACGCGTTTTTAGTAATCATTCAGATGACTTCATCTCGACTTTTTTTTAGTGTTAATTGGCTTATATGTGAAACCTTTCAAATCAATAAAAACGGTTCTACGTGCTTCTAGATTGGAAAGTTTCAGAAAGTCTCTTGTTATAGCCAACTTATAGGTTCGGTGCATGTGAACCACTGTGCTGACAGTTTAAAGTGATTCTCCACTTTTTATGGTTTCTTAACTCAGCCGATTGCCAGTCTATAAATTTGCTATTTTTACATTACTTCCACCTCCGGCAATGTTGAAGTGATGAAAGAATGGCAACTTTGGCAGCTATGTTAATTGTTTGTTTAAAAACATCATTTCGTTTTGCTACTATGCAGTAAACATTTTTTACACAAAGTATACAATTGCAGGAACCGAAATTAAAAAAGGGGAAAAAAGCCAAGAAAGTAGATCCAGAACCAGTGCAGGAGGAGCCAGAAGAAGTTGAAGAAGATTCTGATTATGAATTAGAGGTAAGTGCAATGTAACATTTCTGTCCAGTTGCGTGATAAAATGCCCTTTGGTTATCAATGTTTAGAAAATTGACAAAATGGCTTTTTTGTCGGTTTGTTTGGAAGGTTTCTTTCTCATCTAAACCTCCTGAGCTTTGTTCCCATAAAAGAAAAGGTTTTTCAATTGTAAAATGCATGCGGATGATGTAGGAATAAGCGTGGTTCTGATGAGCCCAATCGACTACCGATTTGCACAAGTCTTGCTTGATTGATTGGCAATTTGGCATCAGTTATGTTTCTTTTTCCCAACCACGTTTGAGAACATCGCACTGTGCTCTTGATGTTCGATTGTTCGTGGTAGGGTGTGTCTGGTGTGGTGCGTGTTGTGTTGCCATTTGTCGATCACAATGTCTTCGGCCACCTAACCTTCCCAAATCTTTAGCTGCATCAGTGAAAGTTTACGTTTTGTTATTCTAAAAGGAAGCAATTGGAGACATAAATTCTCCCGCTGAAGATATGGAAAATGACGAGGAGGGAAGTGATGAATATGAAGACATTGAAGACGACAGTGATGAGGTACAAGATGAGGATGATGATGAAAGTGAAGAAGAAATCGAGGTGATGACAATTAAATTTCATCTTTTTATGTTTATTCGTCGAGCTTATTCACTTAAAACATTTTGGAAACATTTTTTACAGATTCCTACTAAAAAAGGAAAGACGAAAGTAGTCGCATCAAAAGAGGGAGAGTCAGACAGCGAAGAGGAGCAAGAAGATGACGATGAAATCGAAGAAGATGATGACGTAAGAGACAATTAAATAATGTAAAAATTCTCGTAACGTTAACGTTTTGTACTTTTTTCAACTTGATTAAACCTTTTTCAACGTCCTTATCTTTTCTCAGGATGAAGAGATTGTAGGTGAAGACGAGGATGAAGAAGTAAGAAGTGTTAATAGATATATTTTTGAGAGTGTATGGTTTATTGTAATCACCCTTTAAAACTGCTGCGCTTTTGATGCATTTTTTAAAATTTAGCTTGAGCAAGGCTTTGATTTTGAGCTGCTGTATTTTGAGAACGGTAACTGCCAGAAAAAAACCAAAACATGAAAATTGTTGTATTGTTAACAATCTTTTGAAATATGTTCATAATTTTTTTTTTTCGAAAATGACTAAAATGTCTAAAAAACTACAAAAATTTAGCTTTTTTTGGGGATTTTTGTTTCCGTTTAGACATCTGAAAAAAATACTTAAACTGCGGTAAACTTCACCGCCAGATGTCAGGCTTTCCACACAGACGTTGTCACAGAGATGTGTTTTGAGCAGAAACAACCAAATGAACTTCACATAGCAAACAAATTAAAATTTTCCTATAGATGATTGAAAATTGCAGAAAAAATTCAAATTAAAACCTAGTATTTATTTTTCCACTTTTAGAAAGTATGTCTTCCTCTTTCTAAAAAAAACAAAGACTAGAGTTATGGGGATTGCAAACAGTGTGTATTTTATTTAGGGCTTGGGCTCTTTGAAGAGCCCTTGGCAGTTAAAGGGTTAAAGCTGTGGTCGGAAAACCGGAGTAAGATCCAAATTTCCAGATGTGATTTTAGGAGTTTGTTACTTGCAGATTTTCTAAGCATACACCTAAGAGTAAGAAAAGCGTTTTTAAGAGATACATGTTTGAAAATCTAAACTACTGGAAAAAAAAGAAAACTAGAATGTCTGTGACACGCGCGCTTCAGACGGCAATGTATAAATGCTATACCGCACTTTGTTTTGTACAAACTTATGCAACTTGTAAAAAAAGTGGCACGCAGTTTGAAGAGACGATGTACAAGTTTCTTGATTTAATTTGATGTTCTTATCTTAGATGGAAAGCGAGGAAGAAGTGGAACCTGTTAAAGAGAAAGTGCAGACAAAAACTAAAACAAATTTAAAGCGCAAGAAAACGAACGAAAATGAAAAACAAGCAAAAAAATCGAAAACAGAAGAAAGTAAGTTTGCGTTTTTTTACGTAACTGGAATTGGACTACTGAATAATTTTAAGTCCTACCACCAACATCAATAGGAATCTTATTTGAACACAGAGGTGCTGTGATTTTCTCCAATGACGATTTGCAATGTACACAACACATTTATGTTTCACCTGCTGTTTCATGTCGAAACAGCGGAACTTTCTACTAGTTTATTCTTCAACGCGATTTTTAAAGTGGTTATAAAAACGATACTGAACTTTTTCCAGGCGACACGATCACTGTGCAGTTCACGGATTTGCCGGAAGGTTTGAACGATTCCGATTTCAATAAATTCCTCAAAAGCAAAGGAGTGCGACCTGCAGCATGTCGCGCCAACTACGGGAAAGGGTAGGTCGTTGAAATCCTAATCTTGTGGCTTTGTGGGTCGAATGTTTCGTGATCAGTTTGATCACGCTATTACGTCAGCACACTGCTGAGAATGAAGTTTTAAGCTTATTCTGAAAGTCAAGAAACAAATCAACACAAGCTTGCTACGTTTAGGTATACGCAATGTAAATGAACGTAAATATAATATGCGATCCCTATACAAATGCCACCATAGAAAACAATAGCTTATTAGCTTGCTCATCAAACTGGTTTTCTAAACAGTGTTATATGTTTGTGTTATAAATGCTGATTTCATTATTCATTACCGTATTTTTTGTCAACACGATGGATTCTAAATATGTATTCTAAACTTTTTTGTATTGCTTCAGAAATGTCACTTCTGTCATCAGACGCTTCCGATCACAAACTTTTCGATAGAAAGCTTCTTTTTTGTTTGCAGAAAAGCATTTATTGATGTCAAAAAATGGGACCAATCAAAAGTTCTAGCCATGAATGATTGTGCGTTCAAGGGCTCCCGAATTTCAGTGAAAATAGATGAAAAAGACGCTAAAACTACCGGAGCTGGTATGTATCGTAGTTTCTTTTTCATATATCACCACACTGTCTTCTGTTACAGTTTTTTTTTAAAGTAAATTTTACTTTTCATATTACTGTATCTATGTCAATGCATAAACGCTTGTGCTGCAGAAGCCATTGCATACTCCGTTGCCGAGCATCGGCAATATGAACTTTATGTTCAGGCTTTTAGTACACGCTTGGCAACGAAGTATGCAATCGCTTCTGCAGCATAAGCGTTTATGCAAGGTTTGATCTACTGCAGTCCTGCGGCACCAATGAGAAAAGGCCGGTTAGTTTCTTTCCGCTGTCTGTACAATAGCAGAGGTGAGCGCTGTAATTGCTCATTCGTGGAGGTGTTACGTTTTCAATTATTTTATGCTGGTTTGACATCCTACTACAAAGTGCCAAATGCATGATTTGATTACTTTTAAAACGTTTTTGCAAAAAAATATTCGTTTTTAGCCCAAGATGCGCCACGAGACGAGAGAGACGCGTTGTCATTGTTCTGCAAAAATCTTCCCTTCGACGCAACCAAGGCGCAAATCGCCGAACTATTCGAGGGGGTTAAGGAAGTTCGAATTTTAACAAGCCGTGACACCGGGAAATCGAAAGGGTAGGTCGCTTTCGAAAATATCGAGTTGCGTTCACGCCCTCAATAGCGACCGGTTTGTAGCGCGCTTTACAATCTACGTGGAATTGCAGATTGTGTTTTATCGAATTCAATTCCAAAGAAGAGAAAGAAGCTGCCTACGCTCTGAAAGATGATCTCGAGTTGGATGGCCGCACTCTGTTTCTTGACTCCTGTGGGGGACGTCCCCGAGGAAATGCAAAGGCCAAAGAAGAGAAGGGAAACACTAAAAAGTCAGGCGGAAACAAACGTGAGCCTCTTGGTGTCTCAGTTGATGATTGGCTCAAGTCGATTATCAATTTAATAATTATTAATGGATAAGCTAATGCCGCGACTTCGTTTAGTCACTTTTTCCGTTTATAAAGTTCTTGTAAATTTGAAAGTCATGCCTACATGTTACTGATCAGTAGTTTTAATTTGCTATGACATGAATGCTTGATAATGCATCCATGTTGCCTTGTAGATGGCCACAACTATCTAATTAACGTTGTTTCGTGGATTTTGTTTTCTAAAAGTGTTAACGGAAATACTGTTACTGGATTTCCATGTCTTGTACAATTTGGAAATGGGGATCGTGACAAAAAGAGATTTTACGTAAACAAAACACATTGGTTTTCCAGTATTATAACCAAGGTTGCTATGTTATACGATTTTAAAATGGGCTTGCTTCATTCTGAGTAAGCATAACCTATGTTGAAAGACATAAAAATGTGTTTTGTTGGCTGCAGCTGGCAAAGTCCTCTTTGTGAAAGGCATTACTGAAGATATGACTACAGACGTCCTTCTAGAAAACTTTGATGGAGCAGTTGACGCAAGAATCCCTCAAGACAGAGACACCGGAAAAAACAGATTGTAAGTAAAAAAACTACATTGGTTTATCTTTAATTCAACGTTGTATAACGCTTGAATTGCTCTGATGGTATCGTAAAGTGCATTTTACTGCAACTTTTCATCTATCAAAACTCCACCACTTGAACCAACGTTGTTTCTCAGCTTCGGATATGTTGAGTTTGAATCCGAAACCGCAGCCACAGAAATGTACAAGAACTCCAAAGGAGGATTGGAAGTGGACGGATCTCAGCTCATCGTGGATTACGCCGCAGAGCGTCGGGAAGGCGGTGGAAGGGGTAGAGGTAGGATAGTCACTAGTCAGTGGTCACATTTCAATCATTTAAAGAGTGTTCGTAGGAAACGTAAGACTGTGTGTATCGCGTAGTTTAGCTTGCTTGAAAAAGATGCCAAAACGTTAATCCTGGAAGTTTCGCGTTCCAGTAGTCCAGTACTTGCTGAAGCTATGAAGCACTAGCACATACACGGTCACCGAGATTGAAGGTTTAAAGTTGCCGTTTGTAGCGTTATCAGTAAACGATCATCCGCCCAGCGGAAAGCAGTCTGTTATTTGACTGTCCATCCTTGCTTGACGGTACCGTTTTGTTTGACTTATCGTGTAAAAATATTGTCGCTGCACGATAGGCTCCAATGCCACATAGATGACAGAGGTGCGTACAAATTCATGTTTGCTTGCAGGTCGAGGTGGATTTGGCCGTGGGAGAGGTCGTGGCGGAGGCTTTAAGCGACGTGGAGGTTCTCATTAGATCGAGACTTTGGTGCAAAGCTATGAAAAGAAATCGTCATTGACATGGCAACTCTGGCCGACGAGCCTTTTTTACGTGACGTCACAATGGCTGGTTTTACTCATGGAGTGAACGACGTCAGAGGATTTTAATCCGTTTTGTGAGAGCAGCTAGCTTGTAACTCTGTTCAGGTTTCTCTTGCAAACTTCATGCTGCCGTCTTAACGCAATTATCAATGTTAGATTTTTCGGTCGCAATTAAATTATTTCCCTACTTTTAAGAATATGAACTTGCAAAACGGCATTTACTAAATGTGTCATATTTTTCAACTGGAGCATGATATACGACAGTCAACAGCTGTTCAATTGTTCATTGTGTCAACACATTGTACACTGTTTTCCTTTGATTTTTTTTACAACAATAATAATAATCAATAGTTATCATTGCCACCGCCGCGATTTTTAGCGTGCGCACTTCAGCTTTGTTGGCGCAAATTGACTGTGTTGAACCAAGTATCGTGTTAACATTTTTTCGCAAAATAAAAAATGAATTGAAATTTGTACTTTCTTTGTTGCTGCATCAAAGCTAGCATGTAGTCTTGAAATTCATCATTTTATTGCCATAAGAAATTTCATCACTGAGAATCAACGAAAACACTACACAGTATGCATAGATGAAGGACCAGTATACAACACAGAGGTACGGTTTTTACATATATACAGTAGATATAACTTTTATACAACGAAGCGCGTAAGAAAATACGATAGCCTACTGTTTAGATTGTAGGCAAAAATTCTCTTGAATACAATCAAACTACACACACAACAAGTTTTGACTTCGAAAACTGTCTCATTACGCCGCCACCTTTTAGTTGGGGTGTGAGAATAAGTCTCTAATCCAACCAGCTAACCCTCTTATTGAAGCTGCTCAAATATCAGGGAACATTTTCTTCACCTTCCCACCAAAAGCGTCATATATTTGGACAGCTACTCAACGGAAAGCGCTTGCATTGTAAGACGGTTACCATATATGTTTGAACTTGGATCAAGATTTTACTATTTACAAAATTATAACTGAAGTAGAACAGTAGCTTGCTTCACGTAAAAATTATCATATGGGCTAGTTGTACAGAAACAAAGTGTAATGTTTTGACTTGGAAGCAATATTATTGGAGACCACACTGAGCCGTCAAATTTTCAAGATACAGTTGTTCGAAAATTTGATAATAAAATGATGATGTCTATAGGCTATATTTTACACACTCGTTCTTCCTAACTGTCAGCAAAAGGCTAAACGTGTGTAAACTATAGACAACTGTGAACGACGTTACATACGGTAGCACAGCTATAGTAAGTGAGGAGATTATACAATCACTTTGCTGAGGATATAAGAAAATAACACTGCCTTGAAATCGCGGTAAAAATGACGTTTGAGTTTTCCATGAAGTTTTAATCGCATGCTTGTATTTCCTGAGGTAGGCTATGTGCTTATTGATATAATCAACTTGTTGTTGGAATCAAGTTATGGCGATCTTTGTTGAGAACGCTGTGGGTGAGACATACAAGTCAGTTGCTGGATAAGACAACCTTTTCAGCAATATTATAACTATAGACAGCTCTTGCAATGTCACATAACCATGCGTAGGCCTAAGGCAAGTATAAGAAAAGCAACAACTTATATAGTATTACCGTAGTAGGCCTAACGTCAATGAATCAAGAAAAAAAAGAAAATCAATTTTTTTTAAGAAAACCTTAGAATAAAACTGAGGCCTACGTTGTAACAATCCCGCAAAACAAGCAATAAACAAAAATAAGTTATGAGAATCAAAAAGTCATAATTTTACAAGGCATTGAAAAGGTTTGATTAAATAGACTACTTAGACTGAACTTATTGCACATAGACCCGAACGTGGTTGAAAGCAACCGTAAAAGAACGACAATTTCAATATACAAAATGATAAGCTTGAAGAACATGCAAGGCTATATAAAAACAACAAATAAATTGAGTTGTAAAATTGCAAGATAGTCTAAAAAGCACTGAAAAGAATATAATTCATTTTGTACCAAGAAAAATTGTTATCACATAAAAACGATTTGAATAAAATCACAATGAAGCAACAGCCTGTAGGTTATAATAGTCCAATTGCTTACATGTACAGTAACAGATTCAGAAAAAAAAAGGTAGGCTTAAATGGTTGGTTTGGAATCTTTATCCTCGGACTGACAAAGCCTTGATAGGTTATCCCTGGTAGTTTCGCATACTTGTAGAGGCTCTTGACGCAGGGCCGGTTACCGAGATTGGCAGAGTGAAGTTTTCCGATTGTTGAAGTGTTGTTGCCGGGGAATTATTCCATATAGGTGCCGCTGAATGGAGAGCAGTCCTGAAAATGCGTTACTCAAGCGCACACCCAGAGAGTCGAACCAGCGCCGCGTGATCTTGAGCCGGGCGTGTAACCACTGAGCTAACGGGCGGACAAATTAGGCTACATTGGGCGTACCACAGTTTCGTTTCTTAAATAAGCATTGCAAGAGAAGATATTGTAGAATAGATGTATAGGCCTAAAATCAGCTGTAGTTGAAAAGTTTCCCAGCCCAGAACACTTCTGTTTTTGTCACAAAACACTCCATTTTATTTTGCGAAAGAAGCATGTCACGAAATGCTCTAGATGAATACGGCTTAACAGATTTACTGCAGCTTTACAGTTTGCGGTTAAAAAATAAATAGCCTACAGGTAAAAATTACAATTTTTAATCTTATTTACATTAAAAAAAATATATACAAAGCGGCAACCAGTTTAATACGGAAGGTCTGATAGTAATTTCTTTCTCAGGTGGTAAATGCTTAAAAATAATGCTGGTTACATTGAAAAGAGCTTATTGAGGGAGAGAAAGTGTTTTTAACCCCTCTCTGATTGCGGGCTTTCGTTCATAGATATAAACAAAATGTGATCACTGACTGGGCTACATTTTTGGAGAAAATCATTTTGCAGCTATCAAATAATTGATTTTGATCAAAACAAAGTTTTGAAGCTTTTAACGTTTTTGACACGTCCATTGACATAACAGCTTCAAGTTAATCAGCACTTTTTTGAAGCAGTAATTTACTTATCTGGCAACTTTTAGTGCAAGGAATCATATTCCGCTGCCTTTCGCCGTTTACGGTAAACAAAAAATACAATTCCGGCAAATATTACGAAGACAATGAGTCCACCGATGACCGAAACTATCGTAATTTTCTTCGTGCTCCACTTGGTAGCATTGCAATCATCCGCTGTTGAGAATGTCAACAAAATTAATTATGAATAGTACGATAGCAAGGTTTTAAATCAAAGAAAAAAAAAGCAATAACACGGACTAGGCTAATTTAACCCTAAATTAACTTCTGTCTTTTTAAGCATTAAAAGTAGGCTATGTGAGAAAGAATACGATAACTTAAGAATCTGCAGGTTAAACTTCTTGAAACTGTTTGGAGTGTTTCTTGTCTCATTTGTTTTTAAACCTTAAAATCGTTATTTTTGCCCCAGGGTAGCCCATGATCCATAAAAAGCCCGCAACCAGCGTATTTTTTCCCACGAGAAGTTGTGCCATTCTTGCTTTTTAACACCTAAATTACTGCTTAGCAGCCTTCAACGTAGTGAAGAATCAGAAATGAATTGCAATTGAAAAACAATCCGCTGATGAGAGCAAGTGAGTGAAAGAGTTTGTTAAAACTGGTCCAGATCAATAACCTAATAATAGGCTACAGAGTTTGATATTCGCTTCTTTCCTTGTACTTTTGTATTATAAAATAGATCAAGGAGCTGGTAAAAATGACAAACAGCAATCCGCAGAGACAGCCCACCACAATCATTGTTGCTGTGAATCGCTTTTGCTTGTCCGCAGAGCATTTATCAGCTATGAAGAAAGAAGTCACGTGAGATGTTGAGCGCCTGACACTGCAGTAAGTTAGGCAAATAACCGAAGGACCCATTGTGACGTAAAAATTCAACTGCGCATATTTACGCTTTAATTATTTTCATAAAAATGAAGTTAAAGCATAAAAAATATTTGTTGAAAAAGTTCATCAAAATAATAATAAAATCTCATACTAAACAAAGCGTAAAGGTTTTTCGAATTTAGGAAAATTAACCAGAAAAAATGAAAAGACTTTGCGGCAGGGCAAACTACTGTGGGTTTGTTCCACCAATTTCGAAATTTTAATTGTCACGATTTTAATTTTACTATCTCGTGTTTAAACGATAAATTATTTTCAAACTCTGCATAAAATCTAAAATCCATTGTGTTGAGTCAAGCAAAAATTTTATGCCATTATTTACCTGAGCTAAAGTCGCCATTTTTTTCGAGACCAAACGGTTGAACTTGGACGTTTTTGAATTGAACATCCGCCATTGTGTGGTTCAGAGTTGCCGAAGCAGCAGCAGCGCATTTATAGGAATGTGAGTTGTCAGATTCAAAAAGGTTCAAGGTTGAATTGAGCAAGAGGATATTGTTGCTATCTGAGAACAATACACTAGACAAATTAAAACCGGTTTTAAAATAAAGATTTTGTAAAATTCCGTTAAAGGTGTTGGAAAATTTTGTTTTTCATCGACTTTAATTGAACGACTGTTTCTGAAAATTCTATAAAAAGATTTGGCAAGTTTTGTTCCCAATCACAAAGTAACAAACAGTTTCTCACCACTATATGCGTGGTTTGGGAGGTACTTCGAAGGCAAGGTGTAGCCCACAACCACCGCATACATATGATACTTGAACTTGCCACCATTCACATCTGTCTTATTGAACAAGAAAGCAAACGTGATTTGCTCCATCTGTACCCAGAAGTAAGATGACTCGTTTTGGCATGCACCGTCAAAATAGTTGGTTGAGTTTCCGATTTGAAATACCATAGATTTTTGCTGAAATGAGGAATAGCAGGATATGAATTGATAGAACACATTAATCTGAATACTGAAAAGTTTGCGTGTTCATCAGGACAATTATTATCGATTCTAGCACTAGCTGCAACGTCAATCTGATGAAAGTGAAAGTAAAAGCAACAATGTTATTCGTTCTGACGATGTGCATTGTGATGGTGTGCGAAACGACAGTAAAGCAATAAATCAACCTGTTTGTCGTTGCTTTTACTTTCACTTTCATTAGATGAACGTTGCAACTAGTGCTAAAAACAAGAACAAATGAAACTGAAATCGGTTACAATGTATTCTTTTATTGATGCGTAGCCTATATGACATTTGTAAGAGTAGCCTAGACTTATCCCAAACAGCCACGCTCAGTCAACTTTTATATTGTTTGTGTGGGTGTTGTACAAGTATAATATGGAGATTTTGAAATTTTGTTGTGAGTGAATAATAATAAAAGCTAATCAGTTGAAAGCTTTAAACAATTACCTACTTCACACATAGCTTAATCGTAGTAGGCTCTCAAAAGCACAAAGATTGAATTAATAGTAATATTAATTTCTAAATAATAATAGTCTATAGGCAAGTTTGGATGAGCAAACTAGAAAGTCCATATGAAAAGTCGACTTGATCACGCTGAAATCAAGCACTTGATGGAAATAGTTACAAGCGACGAAATGTAGGTTCTTTTTTTACCTTTCCAAGGACAGTTGGGTAAGTGATGTTGAAAGTCGCTGAAAATATGTACTTGGCACAGGCTGTTTTATTCGCAGACACAGTCCATTGTCCGATTGTGGCTTTGGTTGGTAAAGTGTCAGAAAGACATTGAGATACTGCAAAAAATTCAGCAGACACATTATGCATATATGTAAAACCAAAAAAATGTTGTATAAGAATGAAGACACAACCTCCAAATTGAAATTAAGTCGTGTAGGTGCTTCTGATGAGTTGACAGCCTCATCCTTTCCCGTATTAGTAGCCTACCACCTTTTTTTTTTTTTTTTTTTTTTATCATAGACAGATATGAAGATTAGAGAAAGTTTCACTGACGCAGCTTTACCTCACCATCAGATTTTTATTGTTGATTACAGATAGGCCCAAGTTGCGAATTGACAAAGTAACTTTATGTGAAAGAGCATAGGAAGTAAAACACACAACAACAAGTTTGAGGACTATTCAACAGTATCAAAGATAGATGTCGTAAAACTTGCCTGGTGAAAATATTTCGTTTTCAACATCAAATGCCTGCAATTGTTTTCCCATTATGCGTACAATGACGTTGTTTCCTACATCAACGAGAATGTCCGTTTCGTCGGAACAGTTGTAAGATTGTTTCAGCGATGTGCTCAACTCTGTCAGATTACCAATGGAAAATTCGTACGGGTTTGTTATATCTGCAAGTATAGAGTAAACGAAAAGCTGATTACCATCTATGGATGAATTTAACTTAGAAAAATACTCAAACTTTTGGAAAAGTACAAATTTCAATATTTTGCAATCTACCACGATAGGTTACAGCAGTGGTTCTCAACCTTTTGTCTTGGTGGACCAGTTTTGGTGCCTCGAAGCAGTCGCGGACCCTTAAAAAAATTATGTGAAATTTTGGTATGTTGCGTCTCCTAATGGAATCAAATGTTTCATAAGTTTCGAAGCGACACACTTAGAAGAATTAGCTGAACTAGTGACGCACTTATGATGATTGATAACATCGACGAAGTTATGTTATGACCTATATGTTGGCACATAGCATCAAAAATCAGTAATATCTATATGCTGATTCAATGTTTTCTATAAATTTTATCAAAATTTAATAGAATTTTGCGACCGTTACAAAGAAATTCTTTCTTTTTTTGATTTGTAAGTTAATTAATATTTTGCTATAATCACACTCATGGTATTACTGTGAGTGCTGATAGACTGCTGATTAACATTTGCATTTCTAAGTTAAGCATTGATCAACATATTCTACAATCCGCTATCTCAAAAGAATTAAGTTGAACATAGCCAACATAGCGTCAGTAATAGATTTTAACTTATTTAGATGATTTTTTTAGTCAGAAAACCTTTGAAATGTCAAACGACGCTCCAGTGCTGAGCGACCTACAGTTTGAGAATCACTGTATAGCCTACTGCACAAATAAAGCAACCAGTTGTTAGATTTCATAATTAATCAATGATGCTGCAAACTCAGAAACTTTTACGGACCTCCAGTTGAGAACCACCGAGCTATAATCTAGTAGGCCCCACATTATTAAACGCTCTGCAAAGAGTTTGTTATAGTTGGCTCACAAAAACATTACAGATGAAGTAGCTGTGCCCAGTGCCAACGTTTTGATTGTCTGTGTCTTTTTAGAATTCTCTTCTTTGCACTTTTACGTAATCAAGGCTTAAGCATCGATCTTGAGATCACAACTAGGCTACAAGTAAGACAAAGCGTTGCTCAGATAAAACGCTCTTCCACCACAACCAGTCACTGTCAATATGTTTACAATCGCAAGCTTTTTTGCTGATTAAATGAGACCAGACTAAAGTCTCAATCAAAGCAAGCCAGTTTTCGGAACATTTGATTTTGTCACCGAAACTTTTTGACAAGGATTCATACTATGAACCCCTGCTTTTTGACTATGAATATTACTGGATCTTGCAGTCATTACCAGTATGACGAATGTTCAGGACTTTTTATCCCAGTGATCGCTGTCACTCAATATAGTTTCATGAGCTGGAAACTATTTTAGATTCCACAGAAGAAATTGTTGAATGCATTGAATCGTCAACTCGCCTGAACTTGAGTATTAGGCTTTTAGTGGAAAATTTAAACACTAGATGAAATCTTTCAACTGCAGCAGCCTACTCTAAACTGCTTTAATTTGAAAACAGATGTTTTACCACGAATTTAGCCTACTGTAGGTTTGCAAATATCATAGTTTGGAAAAATTTAACTGAGTTGTAAATATGACACAAAAATGTTTTACTTACTGTTGTCATGATTAGGATAAGAACTTGTGATGTTATACTTGACGTGAACCATGCTGAGATATGTTTTGTTGTTACTACGGGAGAAAGTCAAAGTTACGGTTTGCGTGTCATGCTTGTTGTAAAAAGTAACCATAGAAGTGTTGCCCTTCGAACAACTCCCAGTAACTTCGGTTTCATTGGGATTCATGTTGAAGCCAATATTTGCCTAAAATTTAATAACATCCAATTGCAATCAATAATACAGTAGTCGGCTGCCAAACATTGTTTCACCCCGTTTTCATGTTGAAAATATCTCTTCGTGCCTTCCAGGACAAAAATAAAATGTTTAAAATTGGTTTTAGTGTGTCCAGATTAAACATAACACAGAATAGCGTTAAATAAATAACTAGTTGACATGGATTGAGAAACTGATGCTTTTTTAGCGTTATGTAAAAACTATACTTTTAAAGCCAAGTCAGATTTAAATTATAAAATTCGAATCTTTTGAAGTAGTGCAAAAATGCAAACTTACGTGATACAAAGGAACTTTTATTGGTTAGGAACCAAGCAGACATGTTAATCAACGTTTTATGGTAAACTAGGCTACTTGTTCAGGAAACTATTGACCAGCCATTTGGCTACTACCAAGAAAAAACGAACAGTAGGCTACTTACCAATCCTGGTTTGGTAGTGTTGTAGTCCATACGTATTTGGACGCCAATGACAGCAAGAAGGCAGACGGTTTTGTTATCCCCTGCGTCCCTCACTAAAATCTTAGCTGCAAGATGCACAAAATGATTGCTATGATGACTGTGTATTTTTTTTTAAATTGAGTAAACTTTAATTGCTTTTACGTGAGTTTTCACAGTTGGAAGCATTAGCCTACACATGGATATAAATTAAAGTTGTTTACAAAATTATTCTAAATTGTTTAGCCTATATAGTTCATTGAGCTAGATATACTGCAGCAATGCAACCGACACCTCAGTTGGTAGCGTCCGAGTTTTGCACGAAGAAGTCACAAGCTCAAGCATCGTTGGTTGAACTATCGAGGTGTGCGCTTGAGCAAAACGTTTTAATTTTCAAGGTTCTCCATTTAGCGGCACCTAGTGGGTGGAATAAACTAATCAACATTTTAACAAGCGGAAACTTGGCTTTGTTAATATCGGTGACTAGGCTGACGTCAGTAGCTCAAAAGCCTTTACAAGAATAGGCTAAAAGATTGCTAGAATTAAGCTGTCAAAGAAACGTGATCAATTCGAAGACAGAGATTTCCACAGCCAATCATATCTAGGATGAAGTTTCTCTTTCACTTGCTGCAGTTTGGCTAGCTTACTTTGAGAAAGCATTGCACTGCTAAGACATGTTCGGTCACAGAAAATAACAATTTTAACTTTTTTTTGAAATGAAAAGTAAATTTCGTTTATTTTGTCAATCACCTCCTGGATTTAAATTACAGGATGTTTGTCTTGCACATTCCTTTTTCATAAAGTGGAATGGAATTGACGTCAGCTAATCAGACTCAGCCGTCCAAATCCAGCACAAGAGTAGCCTACTATTTTCACATTTTTTAATCTGCATAATCTGGTAAAATTTACAAATAAAACTTACACACTACTGGATCAGAGGGAATGTGAGGTTGAGGTGTCACTGCAAAATAAAGTGCACAGTTCGGCAAGATGGATTATTATAGATTAACTTATTTAATAAATAGCATTCAAACCGAGCTAATGCTATTCAAATGAAAGCCAAGTTATGCATTCAACCTCCATTTTTCGTGGGATTGAAATTATAGAAAAAAGCAAAGTTTAATTTACTTGCTCTTCATCAGCCAAGCTCATCCAACCTTAATTCGCTTTTTACTTTGTCGTCGTCGTCGTGTGAGCCTCTGGGGCCGAGGGTTTATCCTTTTATATACCCACCTAAATTCACGATGGTCCCCCACTACACTGAAAGGCCACTAGAGAGCAGCCAGTCTTTGGTTTCATCATCCAAGACGCGCAGACCTTCCACTCCGTTAGGTGGCTTGAAGATGGTACAGTCATTGAGAATATGGTATGCGGTTCGTTCCGCGGCACCACATTCACAGAAGGAATTCCTCATTGGTGCATGGCTGAGCGGAAAACCCCGACGCCCGTACGAAGACGGTTGAGGTACACCTATGCCTGTCTTTGTAGTGTCAGGTCGATGGGGCGTGTGTGGGCGTCGGAGATGAACGAGTTGAGTTTGCTGGTACTTGACTTCCATTCAGATTTCCGTTTATGGTCCGCCCAAGTAGCCGCAGAGATGTCTTGTTCATCAGCTTCGCTGATCAGAAGTTGAGCGGCTGGCACGAATGGGTGTCTTGATTTCAGTCGACGGGGTGCTCGTTTGGGGGAGCAGAGGTCTTGTGGTGGAGAAGATGGTTAGCAGGGATGGATCCAGCCTCTAATTTTTGGGGGGGTGCTGCTGAAGTCTATTTTCATTGAAGGAGGTCCATCAGTGTGGCACTGTCAAAATGTGTTTCTGTTGTATTTGACATACTGATAAGCATTCATGTTGTTAATACATATGTTTTTGTTTAATATTAATAAAGACCTGAAAACGGAGAAAGTGTGCATGAAAAATCAAGTCTTAAAAACAAGCATGAATAAAAAACACTTATAGTATAACAAAATTCAAGAACGTGATGAAATTTTAGGAAATATTCTAAAGTTTAAAAACATGAGCAGTACAAAACACATGATTATTTCCATTGGTACACATTCCATAATCTACGCAGCATCAATTCGTTACATGCTGATATAAAATGCTATGATCTATCAAAATATAAAGTAATACTAGTAAAGTATATCTTAATACCATTAGTTTATTAAAATAATAGCAGTTTGAAAATTTTTTTGGGGGGTGCGTTGTTAGGCTCCTGCGCCCGTCGTCAGAGAGACAGTATGGCTTTTTCGCAACAAAGCTCAATAGGTTGGATACCAGCGAGAATGGGGAGATTGTCTAATGGTGCGGAACGCAGGCATTCGGTCACTGTGCGCAGTACGCTGTTTATGGCAGTGTCGATGTTATGGCAGTGTCGATGTTATGGCAGTGAGCGCTGCAGCACCAAACAGGTGCACAGTACTCTGCTGAAGAGTAGACAAAGGCTAAGGCTGCTTTACGCAAAGTGTCAGCCTTCGACCTCCAGGCGCTTGAGTAGCGCAGCTCGGGTTACCAGTTTCTTGCGCAGTGACACCAAATGGTGGCGCGGTATGTGAGCGATCTGTCTAGTGTTACCCCAAGATACATTGGTTCGGGGCAGGACAGAGGCTTTCCATTACTTCGGACATGTATTTCACTATCAGCTTCTCGATTGTGTAGGTGGAAAGCAGCTGCTGCCATCGTTTTGGTTTCGCTGAGTTTCAATCGCCATTTCCGGAGATATGCTGAGAGAGTTTTCATGTCTCAAGGTGTTGTTTAGGTTTTCCCACGATTTTTTGGAGTGGAGAATTGCCAGGTCGTCCACATAAGCGTATTTTGCAGAGACCGTTGTTGGAAGGTCATGGGTGTAGATGTTGAAAAGAAGTGGAGCCAGGACCAGACTTGGACAACTAGATAATTCAAGTTGCCTAATTCGATGAATTAGAGCAAAACGTTAGTAATTCTAATTCTAATCTAATTTGGTAAAAACTTGTTTACATTGATTTCAATCGGCTTTTTTGAAGTTCCATCGCTTCACCGGTGAAATCGGGACAAGAGCCACACGTTTTAGGACGATGATGAGGGACGGCCAGTGTTGGGATCGCGGGAAATTGCAAGCACACGTCTGTCTGAAAGAGAGCTGTGGACATTCGCGGAGGTCAAGTCAGAGTTTTTCCCTGTTCCCCAGCGACCGAAATGGAAACTGGCGTTTTTTTTTAGGATGAATAGGAGGGCAAGATGGTCTGCAGAGGCCCAGTCAGCCAATTCTCCGTCGCTGCTTATGTTGTTGTAACCCCAGTCAGTGTGCTGGCAGTGGAAATCGCCAGCGTAAAGACTGGGGGAAGAGAAGTTTTTTACTTGATGTCATCGTTATTTTACGATCAGATCTCACGGTTGCTCCCAACTTTTCCTAACTGCTTACAAAAGAGGAACCAATCAGCCAATTTTTTTATGTCTGATTTGATCCGAGTTGGAATCAAACTCCAGGTATTCAGAAACAATAGCGAAAATTCTATGGTTGGCCTTTTAAAATTAAAATTATTAAAAGTATTAAAATTCAAGTTGAATTGCAAGCTTGTGCTGACAATGACATAATTTGATATGAAAGCATATAATACAAACACAGTAGGCCTAAAAATAACGTTTCTTACCCGGGACTGTTGTTTTTGGAGCAACTGTGCTAACTTCAGCGGGACAAAGGTTTGCTGCGACAAAAATGAATAAACGTTATTTAAACGTATTGTTATGTCCACGTCACATAAACAACACGATAAAAATGACACAACATAAAAGCACTGTTTGTCATATTCATCAAACTGCTGCATTTCGGCAAGAAACTTCATGTCCATCTTTAACTAATCAACCGACCGATATGCTATTACCTATTACACATCTTGCTAAAGTACATCCACGTGGCATTGATTGATACATCTGCTGGACTGCGAGCTAACAACAGACGCTGACCATGTGCAACACCTTGCATTACACAGCAGCAAAGCAGAATATTTCCAAATGTGTTGGTTTATACCTTCACTGAAATTTCCAGAATTATTGAGAGAAAACGCTTCCCATCGTGCTTGCTCAAAGTCAACCACCATAGAGTTCTGCGTTTCATTTCCTACATTACTGGTTTGAAGTAAGTCGCATTGGTAAGAGTATCCTACTGGTGTTGGAAACAGCGATAGGTCAGAACCAGACGTAACCTTCACCAGTGTTCCATAGGCTGAAAGGCAAACTCATTGTTAGTGAGCCAATGGCTGAACAGCCTTACAAAAAGTGACCAGCACAACATGGATTGAAACGTATGTCGATGTCGATGGAATATAAAAATGGTTGTCTTCGCAATAAAACTTAAAAATTGCTGTTTCAACTATTAGTGAGTTAGCGTTAAAGTGCGTCACTACTTTAAAAGATTAAGCGTACACGAAGTTTGAAAGACAAATCTTCAAACCGCAAAAGATAAATGAGGTTGCTTTGTTCAACTTCAATAAATCTTCAGGAGAAAAGCAAATTTGCTTCCATATAAGCATATTATTATTAACAGTAAAGTTATTACATAGAATAGAATCATTCCTACAAATTTAGTCGGCACAATACTGCGCCAAAAACGTTCGAATTTGTTTTGTTAGTTTCGATATTGTTTGAATGATGTTATTTAATCTAAATTACTTTGCTGTCAATCATGGCTACTTCAAGTTACGGCCTGATTTGTCATAAATTGCGGATTTCGATTACCACTACTGCTACTGCAATACTGCATGACTGAAATTTTCTAAGATTTTCTTACTTTTGCTGACTCGTAATGATATAATAGCTTTTTGTTACCTTGGGGAAGCAGGACTGTGCAAATACAATTGAAAACTAAATGTAAAAATACATAAAATAAAACCACTTAGGTTTCGCCCGACTTCAGGCTATTTCTTTTAAATCAAGTTTCTGATCATAAAAAAATAATATTGGGTCTGATAAACACTTATGATAAATTTAGTTTAGTTTATTGCATGCAATTGGTATTTCGTTTACGAGTCTGGCTTTAAAATAAAGAAAAAAGATCATATTTACTTTTATGATTTTGAAAGTATCGATGATCCGACATGTAGGAAAACATGATTTCATTCATCACATAATCTTGTTCATCTGCCGCGAAGAAGCGAGACTTTGGAACTATCTTGTAAGCGAGGGTGAGGTTCAACATTTTTGTATTTTCAATGTCCAATACAATCCTGGTTGTGTTGTTTGTGCATTCACTATCCACAACACTCACATTGTTTCCTTCCACTGGTATTGTGACGTATTGGATCTGAATGCAAAGACAACAATACAATGTAGTCACGAGTGAAATCTTTCAAGTTATCAGCTCAAGGCTGAGCATTCACTGTCCCAGTCACTAAATCTGTATTTTTTACACTGATTCAATCTTTGCAATCGTTGAAACAATGTGCAAGAGACTGATCTGGTCGCTAGGATTGCTACATAATCATTTGTTCTTCGCTTATCGGTGTAGGATTGTAAGTACACGCAAGACATGAAACTTCTAACCATGCAACTTGTTCAACAGTCAGTTGCAGAAAGCATGATCACTCCAAACAGTTGCTAACTCATTATTGGCAGTAACAGGTTTAGGGGGACCACTTCATTTACTCCCTCCAAATTGAAAAAATATGCAATTTTTCTCTGCATGAATACCGGTTTAAAAGTTTCTGTCTATTCGAACTGTGTCTACCATCTCATGATTCAATAAACCGCTTAATATATAAATATACAATTTTGTCTGGTTTATGCAAAGTATAGGCCTAATAACAAAATTTTCTGTCGTGGTTGTAATTGAAACAAAATATCGATCAGAATTGTATCTCAAAAGAAAATGTGAATAGTAACCTCTAAACGTCTCATAAGATTTGATAAACTTTATTAGCCAACTTATATTTAAGAAAAATTCTTTTACAAATAGTCAAATTAAGAAAATTGAAATATTTTGGACACACAATAAAGCAAAACTCGGTATAAAGATCATTAATAGATGGGAAGATAAATGGTAAAAGAAACGAAGGCTTAACTGGAATGGTTTGGACAACAAACATCTTTAATTGGACGGAATTGAAAAAATTATGAAAATGCAGCACAAACAGCTCATGGTCGACAATAATGGCGCAATATATCTAACCCTCAATACGATGAAGGAATATAGGCCTAGTGATGATGATACCTATAATATACAGCAAAACATTACAGCAAAGCTTACGCATCACATCGTTTGATTGTGTTCTTCCCTTTGCAGTTGTTTCTATCAGTAACAAATATTAATATATGAGTTTAACATTTTAGAAATTTATTGTTTGTGCGTCACAAAATCGGACTTTTTTTAAAGCTTTGCAAGAAAAAGGCTTGAGAACCACTGTCTACCTGTACACCTTATCTTATTCATATCGAGCTAAACCGACCTTATCCATAATGTCCAAGTAGGCTACTTGCAGAGTGAAATTCGATTTTATTCTGGCACAAGTTCTGTTTTTGTTTTTGATTATCCAATCTCCTTGCGTCGAAGGTGGTGTCGCTCGGTCGCGGAAGCATTCGTCTGAAAGGGTGAAAACAATCTTTTTTATTTTTGCTTTGATATGCGCTACGATTGATGTTGAGCCTCTCGATGCAATTAGATCTGTAATCCAAGTTTTGAAATTAAAAAAAAGAGTTGTTTTATAAGTTAAGTTGCGTTTGAATTATTGTAAAATGTAGAAATTTCAGATAAATAAACATGCATTTCAACATACCGAAGTGTTATCATCACTTTTTCTTTTTTGAATTATTTTTGCCAAGTTCATTAGCCTACTTCAGTCTATAAAATATAACGTATGAAAACAAGGATGTTTAACAAATCTTACTTCTGACGTTTGAAAACTTTCCATTTACTGGAAATGATTCCAGATCTGATACGTTATAAATGCGTAAAAAGATGTTGGATATACTGGAAGCACTTTCGTTGCCGGATACTCTCACTTGTGTTTCCATGGAACAATAATATGTTTGATTGATGGAGCTTGGCATGAGAACTATTTTGGGGTTACTGTATGCCTCCACCGTCGTATTTAACGCTAATGAAAACAACGATAACGCAATAAACAGAATTCAAATTCTGAGAAGAATGGGTAAGGGGGAGAGCAATGTGTGGGTTGAAAAGGAGGGGAAGAACAATACTGAAGAATTGATGGATAAGCTAAAGATGATGACCACAGATCGACCAACTTGCAAAGACAAATGGAGTAAGACGGTATAAGCATGTGCCAAGGAGAGAAAAAGGAAAGGCATGTGGTTTAAAGTGGATGGGAAGAGGAAATAAGGACACCGGAACAGAACATGGAAGGAACGAGGAAGACAAAGTCAGACTAAACAAGAAAGATAGGATGGACACAATTTGATAGAAAACAGAGGTAAAAACAATTGCTGCAATGAATGAATCGGCCACTCTCCACTTGTCGGACAAAACCGAATATGGATGATAATGACGAAATCACCGTTAAAAAAGCACAAAAAAAAAGCTAGTATTAAAAAGCCATGATAATAATTCAGAAAATATAAATGTGATTTTTCCAAACTACAGTACCATTTGTTTAGTTTTTTTCGAAACTATAGTTATCTATTAATTCTATTTTCTCAGGCAAAAAGTAAATCTCACAAAAAATTCACCATTCATTTACTTCTTTAGATATAGAAATAATTTTTCCTCTCCTTTTGATATCTACTTAGACATAACATTGTGAAGAGTTTTGTTGACAACAGAATTTGTTGGTCTGAAGAAATCCAACACAGAGATGCCTACAAACGTGTCAGAAAAATTAGCACATTTATAAACTACACAAGGATAGGCAAACGAGACTCTGGAATTTTAGTCTTTTACACTTTTACGTCAGCCAGAAGTCGAAATTCTTTTTAGGAGCAAAAAAGTGTTTTCGGTCTGAAACTAAAAAATAAGTTCAACCTCTGGCCCGAGATGTTCAAACGTAAAAGTAGAAAAACTGCTTTTGCTCCATTTTCTTACTTGTAGCGTTTACGAATGTTCCATTGTTCACTTGGAAAGTGATCTTGACACCGGTCAAAGCATATTGCGTCATGTTATCGCGTTTGGAGAAAGTAAGAAGAACGGATTGATTTCTTGACGTCTTGTCACCCCAACTTCCAATTGTCACGTTCATTGAATCTTTGCTACAATTTGTTGAAGACACTGTATCCGTGGCATTGTTGAAATCAAACCAAACCTGTGACAAAACCATTTAATTTGATAGTATCAAACCAAAATCTTTAAAGCCTTGTACATAAAACGTTACAATCCACCTTTGAACAGACAATTGTATGCTTGCGGCTCATCTTTCTTGCTCTCTGTATTTTATAATTAGTCTTTTCACATCTTGCCTTTCTACCACATCATGTGATCTGTTCAACACTTTTTGATGCAGTTACATTTGATTCTCGTAAAGCCTATATGGTTGAGTTTGAGCTAGTCAGAAGTAGGCTACTGTGCAGTTTTTATTTTCCTGTTTATAGTTATAATAGCCATTGTATTTTATTCAGATGGAGCTAAATTGTAGCTTATATATGTTATTCCTGAAGAGGACATCTTGTGATGTCGAAAACGTTCGATATTTAATTTGTTGCGTAGTTTTATGTTTCTGTAAGTGTAATAAACTTGATAACGTTGCTCGGCTTCGTATGCCTATGGTTCAACAAGACAAACTCTCTACCGAAGCTCAATCTTGGATTTATTTACAAAGGTTTATCATGGATATTCTAAGATTACAAGTTGATTTGTCAGATTTCCCGGACGTTGCTAACAATTTGATTAAGATTTTTTTTATTAGTCACCTCTTGGGTCGCTTCAAGAAGATAATTTGCTGCAGTTAGGTCCTCAGTAAGCTTACTCAAAAGAGAATTATTACTGCATTCTACAACTCAGTATCACTATCAAGAAATCAAAAATATTTACGAGGTAGGCCTATTTAATAAACTCTAAAAGTAAAGTACGTTCTGCAACAGCTCTTTTTTCTGCCGTCATTTTAACTAGAAATGACTTTATCAATTTCGTTGGTCCTTCACCTGGGTGGTTTCTTTGTCTCCTTTTTTGAGGTAAGAGGCTCGAAACTGGAATCCAGCAACGGCCAGAAAACAGGTTCGATTCCCATCCAATGCTTTCCATAAGTCTGAAAAAAAGAAAGTAATTTGAAATACAGAATAAAAAAAAGTTTTCCTTTGTCTGAACAAAGATCCCCATGCATGAAAAGAAGTTTCAAACCTTCAGAACAAACCCTCAAATATTCATTGATAAAAAGAAACTGTTTTTTTCTGACGCTAAACTGGTTCTTCGTTAGCTGTGACGTATTCCATTACTTAAGCTAATTTTCAAATTCGTAGTGTTATTATTTTGTGAATTTCTATGGCTAACAACGTTGAACAGTAACTTATAAAATATAAACATAAAGTCTAATAGGCCTATAATAAGTCTAAATATAAAGTCTAAATACATAGTTTAATATAAAGTCTAATCAACATTCAACAAGCCACGTACAGGTTTCCGGAATGATCGGGTTGGGTTGGGGAGTGGTAACTAAAACAAAAACAGATGTTGTAAAGAATTCCGAACATTTTTTTTAATGATGTCAACAGTTATTTTACAGTTGGAGCAAAGTACTTGGAACATTTGTCAAACTTAACAGAAGTATAAACAGACATAACTAAGCAACAACACTACATTTAACATTATAAAAACAAAAAACTACAAGCGAACGTTTTCTGTTGTTGTTTTTTGTTTTTATAATGTTAAATGTAGTGTTGCTGCTTAGTTATGTCTGTTTATGGTTTAAAAGAGTTACCTCTCTACCCAAATTGTATTAACAGAAGTAACCTAATAGTCAAAAATGTGGAAGCATATATGGTTTAACAAATATTTTTATAAGTTTAGTTCTCATAATTTTTGATGTAGACCTACACAGTAATTGCCTTTGTTTTTGTATTATCCGTCATTTTTAAGGAGGCTAAATACTATGAAAAATGTCTCCATTGTTTTTATATGTATTTTAGCCATCCTTCTTTTTGTCAACATTTTGAAACCTTTCAATCTCTTAATCTTCTTTTTTTCAACATTAAAGAATCCAATCTCTAATACTTCAGGGCATTACATGACATAGTCTTCACCATCTCCTATTCTAATCACTCTAGGTGCGTTTTATTAAAACAAATCATCAGTTTACGGAATAGCCTGCCATCTCCTCACTGCTGGCAATTCTTGTCTTCATTTCATTTTTACTCCAAGCACCTTCAGATATACTGCAGAAACGTCATAAATACTTAAACTGCAAGACTTGTTCGATTATGCTTTTATTGATAAATAATTCTTCTACAGTATTTTCTTTAGATAATCTTCATCACTTTAGTTAAATACAAGACTTAATAATGATCGAAGTAAAAAAACAAAAAAGTAACCTACACATCCAAACAATACAGAATGAGACAACACATTTAACTTTTGTACCTGGAGGCATTGGTGTTGTTTTCATCTCTTCACAGTCTGAGGCTGAAATCAAATATTTGTACGGTTGCATTTCTCGATATTATACTGCAATAACTATTTTATCTGTAAAGTTACAATCTTTGAAAGCCTGTTTTAAGTTCATTGAGCTATACAGTGATTGCTAAACAGAAGCAGGGCCGGCTTTATTTAATTTATTGTTGTTCGACTTTGCATTATAATTTTTAATGAAAGCTAAATTGAACTTGTTGCATCACAGTTTTGCATTATTTCGAATATTATTTCAATAAACTTGAATTGCTAGTTCTTATTTGGGTAATTTTACAAAAATTGTATTTTAAAATAAAGCAATAAGCTAAGTTATGCCAGCAGTGCTGTACAATCAGTACCATTGTGAAATCCTTTGCTTTTTAAGTTTCCAAAAGCTTCCCACTGGGTGTCGCTCAACATTACAGACATATTCGATGTCACTGGTAATATTTCGTCCACCATGCACATATAAGACATCCCTTCTGGGGTGGAATGGGCATTGAGGGATGTGTTTGAAATCGGTATTAGTTTAGTTGAATCTAAAAGGAAACAAACAAAAGATAAAGTAGTTTGCGAAAAGGTAGTTAGTAAAAAAAATAGGGAGTAAAGTGATTACAAACTTTTACTTTGCTCTTGACAATAAAACCAGAGAAACGTGAATTCTAATTGGCATCATAAAAAAAACGATTCAACAATTTAATGGATTAAATTTTATGTTTATAAAAGCTTCTGCAGCCCAAGTGAATGAAACTAAGTTTAACCGATAGATCGCGTCAAAATGAGTGATCCTTACATGGAGCATTTGGGAAAAAGCGATTGCTTGAGTTATACGTCAGCGTCACTGTGGCAAGTAGATAACTCTTCGCAGCCTTTGCTTTGGCAGGAACGAGATCGTATTCTAGATATAACTGAACGCCATCACCATCCAACGATATGGTCCCTTTTATCTTTTTCTTGCCACAATTGGCGCTTGAAACAGTGGCGTTTGGAGGTATAGGAATTGTAGTCTTTATTGTCTGTCAAAAGATTAAAAAAAAATCAGAGCTTATTTCATGACAGCACTGAAGTCGTTCCATTCTTTAAAACCTACTTCAAGCAAGATTTTTCTAGGTAAATTGCATTTATGATAAAAACGTATTACAACGCTTCAGTAAATCACGTTTTAAAAAATCTTGTTTGTCGAGATATATGTACTAAAGAAAAAGGTGCATATGCTGTATATACATAATAGTGACAATGAAAATATATACTGTCATAATAGCTGATCAATTGGGTTTCCAGATCAAGTTTTATTCAGGGGCACGCTTTGACTATGACACAATATAGCCTGGTTCTAGCACTATCAAACGCAAAAAATTATTCATCTTAAGTAAATTTCTCAGCTTAATTAAATTAGTAGGCAATTATTCCAATAACCTAATTGATTTCTTCTTGTTAGTTAGGAGTATCACAATCAGGATTTCTTAAAAAACAACAGGTTTGGATTTTCAAGACATCATGAATTCCACTTCCAGTGACATTCTCAAGAAAAAACAAAACTTGCCTTTCCTGAGATTTGAGCATAAACAACCTCAACAGAAACTTTTGCAGAAATTCGTGCACAAACAGTTTTCCCCTTAATAAACTCCAACGTTTCGTTGTGTGCTTGATGAGATCGATCGCCAAAGCATTTGGCAGCTGTCATATTGAAGTGAACGTTTATTCCAATGTAAGTTTTAAGATACGTAGGATGCAAAATGCTTATTATTAAATAAAAAATAAACTCACAACCAGAAAATCAAGCTATTTACAGTAGAAAGAGGCGTACGCCCTTGGGGGTAGGAGTGAGGGTTAAAACCGACGCTGTCAATTACGATTTAATATGTAGAATTTTTAATTTCTCTAAAGAAACTTTGTATGGTTCATCAAACAATCAATGCAAATGAGACCAACGATGTTAAAACCCTAGCAAGATATTTTATTTATGTCATGATAAGTTGATATTGTGAATTTGAATTCTATAAACCTTGTGTCTGATGCAAACAAGTAAGTAAAACCTGTGGAAAAGTTGGTGCTGTTTGAGAAAGCTTCCAATTGCAGACCGCTCATGCTCAGCCAAGCAGCTGTGAGAGTGTCATTGGGACTCAGCTGGAGTTCCGTATCCAACAAACACTGGTAAGAGTTATTCAACTTCGTAAGAAAAACGCCGTTGACATGTTCCATTTTTGCTGATACGGTTTTGTTTGTATCTGTGCAACAAAATAGAATTTTTTTCTACCTGGTCCTTTGATATAGTAAATAATAAAATATTTTCTCAAAGCCCTTTTATGGAGGGAGGAGAATGAAATTTCATTATCATGTGGCTAGAATAAACTGTAACAATAGTAGACTATAGGCTAGGCTTATGCTATGGCGGTAATAAAAAACCCACCATATCAAACGAATACGGGATGTTTTTTCAAGGTTCTGGGCGTCTAAAATCATCTCCGGTCAAAAGCATCCCCTGGGTCCCTTGTCAACACTTCTACTGACATGCGAATCATGGGAAATGGGTGCACGTGCAATACACTTGTGTGCATGACGTATGTGGCCGACTCGTCACATTGGGGTGTTTCAACAATCGGAAAATTTAAATGAGAATTGAAGTGTGACATTGCTCTTGTCACCAACCGTATATCGCCAACATGTAGAATTTACTGAGAGCCACTGAGTCCGGTTTTCTTTGTATTACCACAATCATTTTCACCCTTCACCAAAAATTCTTAAAACGGCAGGCCATCTACTAGCTATGCAATGTGTGAAAAAGTGAAGAAATGTGTACAACGAGAAAGTAGCATGTTGTATACTATAGCATGCATTGCTCTAAGCTAATCACAAAGTATGTCAACATTGTTCTTGTATGGGCGACTACAAGGTAACAAATGACGTACTTGTTGCATTAGGAAACGTTGTGTTGTCCATCACAAATTTTACAGTGAGAGCATTCATCCAATAGTTTTTCCCGTCGTTCATGTACATCATATTCAACGAATGCATATTCTTTTTGTCGGTGATTGTGACATTGATGAAAGTGGAATTAGTAGACGCAGAAGAAATGTCACATTCTTCTTTCTTAAAGGAAATAGATACCTAAAAAGTAACAAAAGTTACATAATAATTACGGAAAGCGATCGATTTTGTAAATTGTAGGTAAATGGGCACAAAACGGAGAGAGTTTAATTAACCCAAAGAGAACAAAATGTTCTCAATAGCAAATTGGGTCTTGTACAAATGTACAGTAGGTTACATGATGTTGCGATCTTACTCAAACTACAACAACGATTGATAAATAGTAGCCTACAGTCACTGGCTTACCACAACCGTTTGACCAGCGCTCGAGTAGTTAAAAGCAAAACTTAGCAACACCAACTACTGTATCTTTAACCGGGTTGCTTACAAATAAGATTTGTTTGCTTTTGCATTCCCATTAATCAAGAATTGCATTTTTTCAAGCACACAAAAAGTGATCACGATCTTGATCTGTAGGATCACATGCAGTATTCTTGGTGGTTTTGCCCATCTCTGACTGTACTTAGTCAATTGTTATTTAATTGCATACTGCCATCTTCACATTGTTTTCCCTCCTTTGTTTTCTCTTAGTTACAGACTATGCCACTAATTGCAATACACGGCAGGAAACGTTTTTCATAGCAAAAGCAGTAATTTTTAAACAACCATACCTGAGATTTAGATCCATTGCTCATAGTGTACGTCGTATACAGTTGAAAAGTTGTGTTTGCAAGAAAAACCACGTTGTTTGAGGTTCCATTTTTTACAGTCCACAGTTCTAATTGCAATGCAGCATTAATTTTAATACGGCATTCACAACCCACTCAGTCATTCAATCAGTCCTTTTATATATTAGTTGATGTTCTGGATATTTTATTGAGTATAGGCTAATTTTATGCTTCAGCTGGATCCAGTCTAACGCTGGTTAGCATTTCAGTAATTCTGCCTGCTCCTTTAGGCCTAATAAATAGCCTACCGGTAGGCCAAGTAGATTTACATGTAAATTCAGTTCAGGAGGCCATAACCCTAAGAAAGGCCGTAGGCATTTGTCTCTAAAGTTGTGTAGGCTACTGTTCATAATTATGAGAAATCAAGGGCTGTAGTCGAAGGGGCGCAACTCCGCAATCTAGGGCGTGCTTTTAAGTGTCTTTCCAAAGTAAAGCCACTTGCTCTTGAGCGGTGTCGAACCAGTGCCCTATTGACCAGGGCTCTTACTACTCAGCTATGCTGCAGGCACATATTAATTACGTTACTATAATAATTTGAGATAAAAACTGAATAAACTTATTTAAATTTACTGACCTGATTTCACAGTGACGTGGCTGGCAGCGACAAGCCTTCCACTCGCAGTTACTGCAAATTTGTTTGCGGTAAATTAATAATTGGTTAATAGAATTAAGACATAAACTGTATCACAAAAAGGAGTGCCATTTCTTTACACAATTCTTTCCTACATGCGCGTTCAAGTTTACTGTGCGATGCTACCGCTACAGTAGCCTAACTCCATCCACCAGACACGCCGATTGCATGCTTTACCCTGCTCGCATGATAAACCTTTCAACAAAACACCACTGCAAAAGAAACCAACACGTCCAGTTAAACGGCGGTGACTGAAACGAAGTGGAAATATCGATACGTGGTAGGTGCGATATCAATCTTGTCATAAAAAAAGTTTTTTTTTTATCATTGCTCATTACTAATAGAGCAAACTTCAGCCTTTTGATGTTTTAACAATGCGGTATAAGCTATGTAACTACATAGGTAGGCTATAGATAGCCTACAGTTATGGTAGGCAATATTCATTTGACAAAGTCGTCCCGTTAAAATCAGAGTCCATAAAGTGCAACTTTAATATCAACGGGTAAACAAACATGAGCGGCATATGTCAGGAGGTAATGTCTCCACGTGTTTGCTATGTTCCAACTGTGAAGCAAGCAATTTTATACTAAGAATGCTCATAAATGCTAAATGGTTTGACAAGTCACAGGAATTTCTTTACATTTATGCAGACGCAGTAGTCCTACTGCATAAACATGAAATAACCTAATAGACAAACACGGTAAATTACAACGGCTATCAATGCAAATTATATTCTAAATTTAAAACACCTGTTTTTGAGCGACAACTTACAGATCACTTCAGTCAAACGGGAAGGTTTTAAAAGTGAGAATTTGTTTTTCAGAAATTAACGTTCCGTTTTTGAGATAAAAGCTTCTTGTGGTTACACTTTACCCCCCCGGTCAAGTGATTGGGAGATGAAACCATTGGCAATCCTTTGAGTTTAGAAACATTTGCTCAATTTGTATCAGAAAAATATAGCTTACTTAGCAATAATAAAGAAACAAAAGCAAACAACATCTGGTTTAATTTTAATCAAAAACTAAGCCTTTCAAATTTATTAACCCATGCTATTGTAGCCTACATTCTCAGCGTTGCGCACATTTTCTCAAATTCACCTGCACTTATAGCATAGGCCTACTCCATAGGCTATGCTTAGACCTACATAGCAAGGAGCAGCAGCGCATAAATAACAGCCTAACCATCAGAAAAAGTGGGAAGTGCAAAAATTCAGATAAAGGAAGAGAGGCTTAGCCTACGTATTCGTAGCTTACTCAAAAAAATTCTTTCCTTGTTTTGGCGTAATACTTGTCTTTCGTAGACTATTTCTTCTTAAAAGTGGAAGTTAAGTCTACCTTTTGAGTCAGTTCTTCCCTTGCTAAAATGTTGGGCTTCCAATAAACAAAAAATGGCTTTATCTTAGTTTTCAAACATGAAAACTTTTGATTATTATCATATTTAACGCTTTTGCATTTTCATTCCATATCATTGCCAGATAGCCTATCTTAAGCGAACAAGCATGGTTGATTTGTGAAACGATCTGATAAACCTGAACTAGCAAAAGCTTTGTTCCAACACAGTAGGCCAAGTGAGGAGAGCTTTGACATTCTGTTCTGTTCTAGCATTTGGTCTCTGTCCACATAGGCCTATTGTTCATAATTGAAAAAAATCGCTCATCTGGTGCTGATGCCCGGGCAAACAAAACACAAACTTTTTTTCAAAAAACAAAGTTTTTGAAAGTTTGGAATGGTTATGTTTTTGTTCATAAATGTTTGGAACAATTGGATCCACTTTTGTTCAAGAGATGTCGCTGCATTTTGCCATGATTCTTTCCTTATACTACCAGACATGTGCAGGTATTTCTTTACCTCATCGAAAAGGAAGTCGATAAATAAAGTGACTTGCGTTCTTCGATGTTGATCATTTGCTTTTGAAACATTTTGTTGATATATTCCGCAGATCCACTTGAGAAAGAATTGCTAAAATAGCTAACTCAAGAATTTTTTTCTGTAAATCTCAAATTCCGGGACAAACTGGTTAACCGGGCAGGACAACGCCTTAAAACCGGGACTATCCCGGCTAAACCGGGACGTATGGCAAGCCTAACTCTGGTGCCAGAGGCGCAGAATGACATGCTAGGCCACGTGCGATTTTTTCTAATTAACCTAACCGGTAGGATTAAGGCAGGTGTGTTGCATATCACCAGCCGTGCTAAGGAGCAAAAGTTTGGTTACGTGCGTATCAAAAACTGAGAAACTTTTTCCTATTTTAGTTTCGCTCCAAATAAGTTATGGCATGATTTACGCACAATTACGAATTGTTTCAAAATTGCTGAAACTTGGTGATCGAGCATGTCAAAGATAAAGTGCATGCCGAACGTAGAAATGTTAAGGGCAAAATCATAGAACGATCAACCTAGATTTTAAAATCTACATTTGTACATTGGCACTAAAGTGTAGGCCTATAGCCTAAAGCAGTGTGTTTACTCACGACTTGTCACTTTAATTACTTGCTTTTATTTATTTGCTTCAGCATGTTACACATCCATATGGAGCTACATGAGAGAAAAAAATGCGAAAAAGCTGGTATTAGACTGACAGGTACTAATTAGCCAAATTAAAAAAGCTAACTAATTATGAAATAACACAACTTTATAGAGAGTACTATTTTTATTCAAATTCACACATCCGAAACTTGTAGGCCTATAGCAAAAGATACTCCAAAAACAGAGAGAGACTGTTCACCAGGCATTTGGTAATAAAATTAATTTGCGTTCTTCTGGTGACTATTTACTAGGTTACTTATTACAAGGTTACAAGGTTACTTTACAAGGTTACTTTATAGGGTTAATTTACAACGTTACTATTTACTAGGTCACTGCATTTAGTTTAACCTCTAGGTATCTTGTTGCGTGTTTTAATTCTGATTCTTGCTGCTTTACTTTACTCATTTTATCAGTATGTTTTTGTGTTGTGCCATCGTTGCTGAACAGGTTGTATTAACCTGTTTTAGCCACCTTGATAAAGTCAGTCGTGCTGACTGACGAAACGTCGGAAAAAAAGCTAGTTATCATCTTTAACATCACGAGGTAACCTAGTAAATAGTCACTAGAAGAACGCAAATTAATTTTAGATACTCCAAATTTTATTGACAAACAAGACACACAATTTATTTAGACACAAGTTACACAAAACGTTGTAGCACAAGTGAGATAGTCAGACAGAGCGATTTGGGCTGGTTGAATAATAATTTGCGCATTTTTAGGTTAATTTTGAAGCAAGTGACGCTTGTAGCCAATAAATGCATGAAAATACAAAGTACGTCCCTCCATTAACTTTGTGCGGAGTTGTCATCAGACATGAAGTTGCACGAACGAAGTTTAAAATTTCACTGACTGTATTGAAACTTGCTCGTTTCCGTACAACAACGTCTTGCACTGAAGCCTGATCTTCTTAAATTTAGCAAACCATGTAGTGTAGAAACGACGTAAAAACAGCAACTTTTGCTGAGTATACCACGTCTTTTGTCATTGCGAACAATGTTGAAATAATTTCGATAGGCTTAAAAAAACTGGGTAGCCTCTGTAACAGTAATATTCGGGCAAATTATAAAATAATGAACGCTTTCCATAATTTTTTTTATTCCTTTATAAGGCCGCAATGAATGTGAATTTGCTTATTTGCAGAAAAGATTTTCAGATTGGTAACGCAAAGCTGATGAACACCCTGGATTGCAATCTTGTTCTGCACACGGCTATTGAAAATTACAGCTTTTTTTACTGTATAGCCATTTAACTACTAAAAAATTCAAATCACTACTCTTACTTCACTATTACACTAACTCACATAAACACGACAATTACATAAAAAAATACTTTGGTTAAGTTCAAAGTAAACTACACTTTGATTCCACCCTTGCAAAATTATAAATGACATGGCGCAAACTCAAAAACAAAACCGTAAGTTATTCTAAAAAAAATTATGACATTGGCCATTCTAAAGAACAAAACAAATGCACCGCATGAGCGATGACGAACGCCACGAAAATTCTAGCACAGTTTTCTTTAATGACGTACTTTCACACGTTTTATCTTTCACGTTGAGTGGCGGTAATGAATTGAGCGCTTAACCACAATGCAACAAATTTTAGGTGTGTTTCTCGGCAGCCGATTTGTAGCAAGACTTGAGCATTTCGAAGCGAAAATGTAAGCGGCTGCTCGAATAGATGACGCCTGCGGGAAAAGGATTGCCAGAACCTTGATATAGGTCGGCGACAAAGATATGGGGATGTGGGGAATGAGCAATTATAGTAAGTGATATCAAAGAAGCTTGCTTTATGGATGCACTTTGTCAAAAAAGTGCTGCTGTAAGATAAATAACAAAAACATGAGATGATGAAATAACGGTAGGTAGGTGGAGTGAAAAACTCTCGGACAAGGGTAGTTACATAGCCTCGTATCTGTGCTGCATACGCCTTCTCCCAATCATATACGCAACAACAACCAAGATAATAAGACCGGCAACAGCGCATCCAACAGCAATAGGGATGATGACGTTGTTTCCAATGTCAGCTACGCAAACTTGGGCTGTAATAAATAAAAGCCGTTAAGTGATATTGCAAAACTTGTACAACTGGTGCCAGACAGGTGTGGGCACTGGGCAAAACGTAATCAGCCGGCAGGATCTTCTCTGTAGACGAGATTATCCCACCAGCAAGTTTTGAATACCCATGGCTTAGACAGCTGCTAACGATTGCTGAATACTTACTTATTACCACTAACTACACGAATATTAGACGATACGGCATAATGACGAAGTGGGGCGCTAGGCTTCCAAGAATGCCAACCTGCCACGACTCACCTACTAAAAGTGCAAGATTATATTGGGTGAGCGTAGCAGCCAAAAGAATGGTGAGGTCGCACTGTGTTGCCATTAGAGTTGTAAATGCAAAAAAAACGTGTTTTTTTTCAAAAAAAACTTGGGCCAAAAAAAACACGCGTTTTTTGTTTTTTTTCATATTTTTCAGGAAAAGTTGCAAATTTTTTACAATTTGCAGCTTAGTTTCATTATAGTGCTCTTGAAAAACATTAAACTAGTAAAATTGGTTTTATTGGTGTGCTGAAATTCCTAAGTGTTTGTGCTTGGCAGCAGCATATGTTTTTTGCATAGCCCTATAGCCTTCGTTGTTTCACTTTCTTCTTCATTCTCAGGCATATTTGTGGCAGTAGACCTGACAAACATTGAATTAATGCAATTTGATACATGACATAATGTAGAAGAGTTAATTTCTTTTTCCTTTTATGGAAGTGCCCTTTATGGAAGGTAGCCTACGATGTTAGTATATCGCTAGGCCTACTGGTTATTCTTGTACACACTCAATGGGTTGACGAAATTTTGGCAAAAACAAGATGGCAGTATTCTGAACACACATTACCTTGTTTGTGGTAATATTGCTATTGCCAATAGCTTATTTAAACATGTTTTTTAACTGATAGCTTAACAACGATGTATATGCTTTATAAATGTTGAAACATAAGTATTCTTTTCGTGTGTTGTAAGGTCTTACACACTTTATCATTGATGCTTCCTGCAGATCATTTGTGACATAATGCAAGAGATCTTATCACTAATATTTTTAGCTGTCAAAAGTAAGTGCATTTGTCAGAAAAGGTTTAGGTTAATGTTCCTTTCAAATGCCCACCACCCATGTTGACTATTGCTAGTAACTACCAACCATGAATGAAGAAATTTTCCCTTCAAAGTGGAGTTTTTTTTCAGCACTGCTCAGTGCTCAGTGTTCACATTGTGAATAAATGCTTCATAATACTTTTCCTGACAAGAATGAAGTTTTACCCATATTCCCGCAATGCAGGATAAAGATACCAAACAAACATCAAAGATGAAAACTTATTTTATTTGGGAACTACGCTGGAGTAAAAAGGAGTGAGAATTGACCTCTTGTCGTTACGCACCAATAAAACCATGATGCGTAACTTTAATTTTTTTTTTTATTGAGTAGAGGAAAGATTGATGAAAAGTTTGGCAAAAACATAAAAGTGCGAAAGTCTCAAAGTCCTGAAAACTACAGTAGTTCAATATGGATGGATAAGTGCAACCATACTTCTTTTAAAAATGTCTATGACAGCACAATGGTATGATTAAGGGAAAAGAAACATGACTATGACATCACAAAGGAGTATTGAACCTCTTCAGGAAAAATAAAAAACATCAAAATGTTTCCATCTTTCACTACATTTAAATGTGATTTGGGCTAAAAGTTGGGACTTAAGCACTACACTGCTTTTGCCAAACTTTTCATCAATCTTTCCTCTACCCGATTAAAAAAAATTTTTTTTTTTTAAGTTACGCATCATGGTTTTATTGGTGCGTAACGACAAGAGGTTAATTTCTTTTTATCTGAAAAAGTAGTAGCCAAAACTTGTTTTAATGTTCATAAACAGATAGCCCACCCCAGAAAACATGGGGTAGAGCTGAACATCATCCAAATATGTTGAGCGGTTCTTGAGATATTGCCATTTTTCTATTGCTCCTTATCTATGAAGCCATCTAGTGGCTAAGGTTACTTCACTTATAACTCGAGAACCGCTTGTGTGATTTTTATCAAGTTTGCACCAAATGCACATCAACTGGAACAACCTCTTGACGTTGTACTGGAAAAGGTGTGGAGTGCTGGTCAAAAGTGCCTTTGTTAAGTAGAAAAACAGGACACTGACCACCTGGTCCTAACATGCCCATTAACCAAAATCCCAGGTGGCTTCGAAACTGTACACGAGTGTGGTACTGCATTTAACAACTGGCTCGACCAAATTACAGACAATACTTGAGATGTGCCAACCATAGGACACTGTTACTACTATTTGAGACAATGAGAAATCTTTATGGCTCGTTTGTTGAGACTTGGGATCTACAAAATTGCAATGAAAAAATAGGCCTATACCAGACATATATAGTCTGATTTAAAGTAAGTTATACGAGTTATGAGACTGTTTCTTTGTTGAAAGAGACGCTATTGCAATGAGTTTACCCTAATTGCTGCATATTGTGACATTTAATGTCAAAATAGGTAAAAAAAAACAAAAAAAACGAATAAAAAACAAAAAAAAACGATAAAAAACAAAAAAAACGAGCTCGTTTTTTTTAAAAACAAAAAAAAACGTTTTTTTACATCTCTAGTTGCCATGGTGAGCGAAACTTCAGTGAAACATTAAACTTTTTTCGATATTTTTGATATAAAGAGCAATTTCGGATTTTCAACACTTCAAACAGTTTGTGGTGTATTTTTCTCTTTGGCAAACACTGCCTTTAACGCGAGCAAGCATTTGTCTCTCAACCTTTGTTCTGGTTCCTCGATGTTATTGAAGATGAAAAGTTATACAAGGATTGTTCATTTAAGATGCAACCGAACAATTAAACATAATAAGTAAAGAAAATTAGTCAGGTTCGAAAATTTGCATAATTTATCGACCAAGCTTTCGCCAAATGCCTTCTTCAGTTTCTTCAATTCCAACAGACCAAGAGCCAGCGACATTTACCCTCAGGCCTTCTAAGAATTTGCGGTAAAAGAATTACCAAGTTTTGTTTACACCAGAACATCCTGTGGCCTGTATTGCGTACTGTTCTTGTTCTGAGGTGTTTAAAACGGCGAAACTACGTCACATGAACATCATTTTGCCTTCAGATATGCACGTGCTATGGAAAATTCTTCATAATTTACAGGTAAATTTTGTTGTACTTTCTCTGTTGATGAATGAAGCGAGTTATTGTACTAAATTTTACAATTTTTTCGAACGCCACTTTTATGTTCAACAACGTTGTTGCAATACTTGTAGTTTGTCAGATGGAGTTTGGTCTGGAAAAACAAATAACCCAGCCACAGTGGAGCAAAGTTAGAAGTGTGGTGATGTAGTATGTACAATATTGTACATACATGTAATAAAACTGCTTAAAACGCTCCACGTAAGAGAGGACAACGGCGTAACTGAATAGATGTAACCGTAGAAAGACAACTAAAAATTGGTGTAAATTGTACAAAAAATCCATCCAAAAATAATGTATCCAATGCTAACTGCCAAGGCTAGTAGCAATCCTGTTCTACTCATGTTTTATGAGCAGGCCTCGAAATTCGTTTTTGTTGACGGCGGACAAACGTGTCCGGTCTGAGCAGCTATCTCGGCGGACAAATGAAGTTTCACGGCGGACACGCCAGTTTTAGCGTCAAACGTCATGCTTAATCAGTATAATCACTTTATCTTGATAGTTCTTCGCCATTTGATAACTATAGCTACGGTTTAAACGAAGTCAATCTGAAATGCTTTCATCAGATCAACGACGTGCGCTTGAAGAGTCAAAGCGCTGCGTAGCTGCTTAATACGCTGCATAACTGATTAACTTCCACCGAACGAGGTTGTGTGGCTTCTTGCGTCACAATGCTCTGGGCACGAGTCGGAAAACTTCTACACCAACGCTACTATTTTCTAATGTGCAAAGTTTTACTAGGTTTTTTTCTTTAGGTTTATTTTTGCGTATCATTTAACGAAAGTGAATTTTCTCTGGCCTTTTCTTTCTCACGGTAATACCAAAACTTAACAAATTTTGCTGTAGTAGCCTACTCGTAGAATCTAATTTTGTAACCAACCTTGCCTTATCAATATTACTCGATCAAAGCCAGACATTGTGACGTAAGACTTGAACTAAGTTGCGCGTGATTAATGTAGAAGTACTCCCATCGATTCTTAGCAAAGAATTCACCTTTGTTACGCTGATTCGATGTCGTCAATCGTTGAAGCAACGTAAAAATCGAAAGTTTTCCTGCTTGAATGGAAGCTAAGGGATACAGTATTCACATTTTTTAGATGCGCAGGAAATTATACTCTCGCAACAGTTGTTCGTGCTATACAATGACGATTAGTATCGCTGGTTCCTGTGTTAATTCTCGGCGGACAAATATGACCGATCTAGATGGTACTTCCCGCGGACATCACATGCTGTGACGGCGGACATGACCGCCGTGTCCGCCGTGAATTTCGAGGCCTGTATGAGGATGGCAGAATGAGCAATTGAGCATATTGAGTTTTCTAAGTGTCAAGACTCAGTTTATAATGAAACTCTTCAACTATCAAAACTGATCAAAGGCAATCAAGGAAGACCAGCAGAAACATTCAAGCAAAAAGTTCGATCTTTTACAAAGCACAGCCAGAAAGAACTGCAATAGTTGGAGGAAAATCGCCAATTATGGAGACTTTTCTATGTTGCACCCAACTGGTGGGAATTAAATTACTATCATTATCAAGTGTCAAGAAAAATGGCAAGATGCTGCATAAATAATTTTCTCTTTTTGTCGTTATGCCAATGCGTCAAGCAGAAAACAATTAAACGTGTACGAGTCATTATCATATGACAACTTTTATATGCTGCATTACTGGGCACAGCGCATAGCTACATAAAGCAATCAGTCTTTTCTGGTGTGCAGCAAAATTGGGTAAGAGAGTGGTCTTCGGAAATCGGCCGGCAGTGCGATTGACGTAATTACAGTAACTATTGCTTATTCTCAGCAGGTAAATAAATCCTTTTACGTTGCAGACGTTGAATCAAAAGACCCGTTTTGCTAGCTGACTTGCTGCGCGTGATCTCGATTGTGATCAATTTCGATACCTCCACCAGGGATTACGCATTACGATTACGTTATTCTGCTCACTTCAAGAAAGCTGCTCATGAAATTATAACAATATTGTATTGCTGCTACTGCTGCGTTTTTATCTGTTATAACTTTGAGTCAAATAAACTCATCATTGCAATTGTGCACCATGCAGATGTATGGTAGTGTTACAGAAACACCTGAATTGGTTTCGTAAATTGCTGAGCTTGTGTATTGTGGAGCCATTAGCGTCAGTAAAACTGCAATTAAGTTTCCAATACCGTTTGTTTGATTAATTGCCAGTTCAAAAGGGTGTTATCATTACGTGTGCTGTTTAAGTTTAAATATTAACTGTTGCAGATGAACGCACAGTACCAGGCCAGCATTGAAAAAGTAAACAGAGGATGGAAAGTCAGAAGATTAAACTCTTATCCAAACTTTCCACGTCATGACAAGTTGAGACATATCTTGCTCACACACATAAAGTAATCAACACGCATGCAATAACTCAAGAGTGAACAGTTGTGTTGATGACTGGCTCTGTTATTATCATGCGATCGGGATTTAAACAACATTTACAAAACCCTGAACCGGTGCCAGCTAATCACAAATTGTTTTACTGGTACAAATTGTTTTTGAAAGGGGTGAAATGACATAAAAAAAAGTTTTGCAACACATAGTACACACCTGTTGCAAATGTTTCATTCTTGACTCCAAAGGCTTGGTATTGGATATTTGTGCCCACAAAAATCAAATTGTTACTCAATGTGACATTGAACCCAGACACGCAAACGTAAGATGCCATAAGACTTGTTTGGCCAAGTTTAAGGCCTGTTGCATTCGACTTTTCTAAATACAGAAAGAAAACAGTTGTTAAATTATATTTTGGGTGCATAATTGAACGTTCTGACAATTACCGTTTCAAAAACCTTGAAACCAACCAAGTTTTAAGGTATGATATAGTTTTAATTATGAAGAAAACAACAAATTGACTCTAGAGATGTTGCATTGATTTTAACAAACTGTGATAGTTCTGATCTAAAACATAATCATTACTCAATGTTCTTTGTCCAAATCCAGAACAAGCTTTGGGACATTGCAAAGTGTTACCAAAAGAATAAACAGAAGGTTATCACTAATTTACAAAATGCTGACCTTGTATAAACGACTTTCCCCTATAGTTACTTTCAGATCATAACATGCCCAACGCCCATCTATCATAGTCTATCTTTCTTACTTAACATTAATATATTGCATCAAAGGATGAAAATTAAAAACGAATTGAAAAAACTCTTGGCACTAAAGTGATTTTTTATCTTTGATACCTTTGTTGATAACGGCTACTATTTCGTCCAAATGATAGGAATTGGTATTATTCTTGAATACCAGTGAAAATGAGTTGTTACCGAAGGTTACAGTCAGCATCCCACAAGAGCTCTGATCTTGATCGACTGCTGCAACATCTGTTACGTTGATGGGAACGTTGGTTGACTGAACAATAAGAAATATTAAGCTGAAAACAAGGAATTAAACATCACACCTAGATTACAGTTTGCTTACCTTGCAAGCAGAAGCACAGGTGCTTAAAAACACATCCTTTTCCAGCTAGCAATTTAAGCTATCTTTTTTACACCTAGCGACATTGAACAAGGTATTTTTCGCAAACCTGGATTAACCTAAATGATTGAAATAGCCGGATTTGGTGGGGGTATCTTAAATAATCTTGTTTCGGTGCTGCTTTCGTTTATTTCAGAAAGAATTATAGCTATCATTTACGAAGAGCGTGTCTTGTAAGCGCAAATATGTAGACGTATGATAGGTGGGCTCTCACACTCTCGCTCCAGGCGGTTTCGTTGCTGCTTCACTATGATGCAAGATGATTAAGAGGTTATTCCGAGTAAAGCCTATTTTATTGAATGCTTGGTGAAAATATCTTACAATAGCTTAATTTATATATTTTAGTTCTAATAACAACGTTTATACCAATAACCCAAGGCTATTGTCACGGATTTTCTGTTTTTCATCTTGGTAGATCAATGCTTTTCACACAAAAGTTTGTACAAAACAATAAAAAATATGCAGAAGTAAAGTAAACGAAATTAAAAAAAAGTAAATTAAGAAGCAGAACATGAATCGTCCGGAGCTACAGTGCGGGCACTTAGTTGGACCTCAATTAGGCAGGTGATTATCATGTTTATGTTCTATCTGTTTCACGATCAGGTGAAACTACATCGACGCTACAATTGTGGGTAATTTTAACTGCTCGATTTATAGGTTAATTAATCAATGAGCATTTATGTCATCTGGCTTGTGCCGGCCTCATACTGCGGATGCTGACCGGTTTGTTGCATTTCCCTCACTGCAACACATTTATAACATAATTATCAAAATTATCAATTACAACACAATAACACAATTATAAGTTTCGAATATAAACATGGAAACCACCTTTCCAAACGATCTCTACAATTTCTCTAAACAAATAGAAGCAGCACTGAAACAAAATTTTCGAAAACGTCCCCATAAAGCGTCTATAAATCGGCAACGCCGAAATATCATAGACCACTAAATGAGAGATACTGTGAGGAAAAGGTAAATTGTAGGTGCATATCAAATTTGAATAAGCAAGCTAGTCTGTGCTTGGAGGGTGAAAGTTATGAAATAATGAGGAAAACTGCCAAGGAATCCATCAGACCCTAATTCAAACTGCATGATATCACAAGCCAAGACGTGTGATTTTAAATAGAACTGATACCATACAACGTTTCAAATTGATTGTCACATTTTTAACAAACAACAACTGGAACAAACGGCAAGATCCAAGATGGCATTATGAAGTCTACTATTTTTGTTAAAACGCTACACTAAGTCAGACTATGGAGCTAGTTAAAAAATCCTTCTGATTAGTAACAGAGATCATGAATAATTTAACAACCGTTTGTGGTCTTTTTCACGCAAACTAAATATTTACATATCATTTTACAAAAGTTTTTTTTCATGAGGTGTATGGAAATCTAAACAGTGTCTGCCGTAAATTTATATTTTTCTAGTCGCCAAGAACCATAGTTAACATACCTTATTTACAAAGGCAACAGTCATATTCACAAGCAAGCATGTCACGTTATTCTTAACAACAGAGTACTCGTTGAGAGTAGCAAATGTGGCTGGTTTGGGAGAAGGGGGTGCTGTTGTGGATTCTTTGGGAGCGGTTGTAGTTGGTGCAGCTGTGGGGCCAGCAGTAGTTCCCATCTTGGCACTGGTTTGGTCACTTGATGTGGTTGGCACAGTGACAGTAGAGGTTGGCTGTCCAGCACTGCTAGATGAAGAAGTAATCGAAGGGCTTGTTGCAGTGGAAACATCAGTGGTTGTATCATTATCAGCACAAACAGCAGCTGAACAAAAATATTAGTAATTATGTTTTGAGCAAAAAGTTACATACAGTACACTAATACATACGGTATCTGATTTTATTACATTTCCAAATGGAGAAAAACATGCAGAAGAAAATGTTCTTTTTTTAAATCACCCAAAACATAAAAGAGAAAGTGTTTTAGGCGCCGGTCAAGTAGGTGCACACACTGTGGCGTCTGGATATTTAGGTGCGGAGCACTGTGGCGCCCGTTCATTTAGGTGCTATTCCTAGTAAAGTCTGCAGATTGTATCAGCTTGGCAGGTAGGGCAATGCTTTTCACACAAAATGTTATATTGAACAGAAAAATATGTTGTTTTGTTAATGCGCGTGCATTTACTTGTTGTTAGTAATAGCTTCAGTGAGTGAAGCTGCTTTATCTGGCAATGCTTTTCACACAAAATGTTGTATTGAACAGAAAAATATGTCATGGTTTCGGTGAGTGAAGCTGCTTAAACCGGCAATGCTTTTCACACAAAATGTTGTATTGAACAGAAAAATATGCCATGGCTTCGGTGAGTGAAGCTGCTTAAACCGGTAATGCTTTTCACACAAAATCTGATATTGAACAAAAAAATATATCATTGTTTTAATGGGTGTGTTCGGCATTTATTTGTTGTTAGTCCAGGTTTGCATCGGCGAAAGCTTTATCAATAAATTATTCAAGTTTCCGAACATGACTGAGTTCACTTTTAGTTATATAAGTCAAATAATAACTACACTAATCTTCAGTAAAAAACATACCGTAGCCTATATTCAAGCGGGTGGTAGGCTTGAGTGAAGAGAAACTTAGTTTTCCATCAAAACCCCGACTAGGTTTTGCCAAAGCTGAGCTGACACAATCAGCAGAATAGCACCTAAATGAACGGGCGCCACAGTGCTCCGCACCTAAATATCCTGACGCCACAGTGTGCGCGCCTGTTTGACCAGCGCCTAACTGTCTGCGCCTAATAGACGTGGATCCAAACATAAAGTTTCAATTAAACTGAATTTTGGTGAAAAATAATTTTAACAAGTAAAAATTCGAAAAATTTTCAAATTAAGTTACACATCTGGCCAAGCTGCATGGCACTTCAAAAATTTATCACTGCCAGTAAACGCATATCCATAATCCATATTGATGTACCATTTTAACATGCATGGTTAGAATTCTCAGGTCTGCTACTATTCGGCGAGAGCCTTTTTTCAGCGAGGGCCTTTTTCGGCGAGTGCCCTATTCGGCGAGTTTTGGAAAATCAAACGATGCCTTCTGCAAATCCAACGATTGAATATTATTGAATATTCAGACATTGAATCAATGTAAAAATGAACTGTTAGGCTAACTGGGTTCTTGGAACAAATCGAAGGGCTTCTGTGAATGTTTCTCAGTTTCAACGTATCCTAGTCAGCAAAAGTTCTTTTCTCTATACGATTTCAATGTTTAGCGACATTAAAACGATGTAAAAACGGCAATTTCTGCTGGTCGGGATGACTAGGCTACGGTACCTGATAATTTCCTTTCAATCCTAGCTGTAGGCCACACATTTGGTTAGCCTTTTCATTCTGTTACTACAATGTAAAAATGAACTGTTCGGCTAACTGGGTTCTTGGAACAAATTTTTGCTGTTCGGGATAACTAGGGTACGGTACCCGATAATTTCCTTTCAATCCAAATCCAAGCTAAGCTGTCCAGTGTCCACACATTATTGTTGATCCAAAGTAGGCTAATCATTTTAACTATTCAAAAGTACTTCAAACATTTTATTTTTAGTTTTTTCTGCACAATTTCAACGTTTAGCGACGTTAAAACGATGTAAAAACGGTAATGATAACCTTTCAAAAAATCGCCCGATAATTTCCTTTAAAAATTTCAGAAACTTGATTGCAAACATAATCAGAATAAATTATGCACAAAGAATAATCAACAATTCATTTGCAATTTATCTATAGCTTTACATTGAATGAAAGAAGTTTGTATCACAACTGGGGAGTCAAGGTGGAAATGAAAATTTCATCATGTCCAGTAACATTGTTCGTTCCTAACACTGTATCAATTCAAACTACCTATTTTAATTGTGTTATTTATCTTTGCTAAAGTCGGACCACATTGCTATGACTCCCCAGCCATGATTCACATATTTTTGAAAACTGATTGCTTTGACAATATCCCAATACACCAATGGGATTCTACCAGGGATATCTAGAGAAGGGGATATGAAGGCTCGCAGCGATTGCCTTATTCTCATGACACTACCAGGGCGGTAGTTTGCAGTGCTTTAACATGTGGTTCTTTTTAAAATCGTAGAAAGTTTTGTAGTGCAGCTGGTACAATGAGCTACAGAAGACAGTTAGCAATTGTTACGTAGAGCATATTTAAAGAATACTTGTTTACAAAGACAGTTGAAAAGTTACCATTAAGCTGTTTTTTTTTTAACAAAGCCTTTGCAGTAGGCTAGATGTAAAGCAAGTATATATGTAGTTGAATTAACAAGCAACCATGAGCATGCTGTGAACATCCAGGCCTGATGCTAATAGCGCAATGCAAGTTATCATAACAAGATTTATTAAACTACTATCGGTGCCAATTGTCATTTTACGATAAACACAGATTATTTACGATAAACAAAAGCCCTTCTATTGTCAGACTTCATAAAAGCCTTCGTATCCCCTTCTTTAGATATCCCTGGATTCTACATACAGCTTGATTGCTTATGCTAATTTCATTCCGAAATTAATAGGCACACATGTAGAGTTGTAGACTAGTTGTTATAGGCAATTAGTATGTCAGTTTTATTTGTACTGTGTTTAGTGTGAAACTATCAAAGCATATGTTTCAACCTAAAGTAGTAAAGTATAGACTAGGGATTGTTGGAATGAATGAACCAAATAAAATTTAATTAGTGGTTTCCTAATGCAAAAATTGATTTTTTTGATGGATGTCAAATTGCCAAACCACACATTACCCACCTAAGAATCGAAATAGGAGCATTTCCAATTTTTCAGTGAATCCACTAAAGTGTATATATGCTTTTTGACTAGCTAAGAACGCTTTCTAATGTGACAAGCATTCTACCAGTAGCACGCTGCAATTATTCCTTCACACACAGAATGATTCAACAGAGCAAAGATTCAGATGGAAGTAGGCCAAAACTGTGTTATGACATAACTTTGATTCAAAAAGTATAAATTTCTCTCCGCCGTACTCGCCACTCGGTCGGGGCAACTTGCTTTAAAAAGCATTATGTATTGTAGGCTGATGATGATGATGATGATGATGTTCGCCCTTCGTTTCCGAAGATGGCCAATGAGACTGAGATCAAGTTTCTTTTTTCTTTTTTTAGTGTTGACTTTGGTCAGTGTAGGCTACATGAGTGCGGAGATGGCTGATGAGGCCTATCTGTGCGGTGAAACTTCTGCTGCAGGATGGACATTGGAAGGATGGTTGGCTAGGGCCAGGGTTGTTTGAGGCTCGGGCCTTGCGATGTTCTCGTTTTCTGACAGCAGATAGCGTACGGTGTTTCTCAGCTGATTCTGCGCCTTTATAAATAAGACTGCGCCATGTTGGTCGTTCTGCGGCTAAGTCTTCCCACGAATCTACGTCGATGGCGAATTCTTTCATGGAAGCTTTTAAAGTGTCCTTAAAGCGTTTTCTTTGACCACCTACATGACGTTTGCCGTTAGTCAGTTCTCCGTAGAGCAGTTGTTTAGGAATGCGGTGGTTCGGCATCCGGTGGACATGGCCAGCCCATCTTATTTGTGCCTTTTTTACGAGGGTAAGAGTGCTGGGCATGTTTGCTTTACTGAGAACGTATTGTAGGCTACCAACTTAATGTCTAACCTAAAGCAACTAGAAAAATCAAAATTAAGATTTGAAAAGATAGAGAAGTACAAAACCTCAAATGACTTACATTCTTAATGTAATGTTCCTTTTTAGCCTACACTAAGCCTACATTTTTACAATATTTTAATTCATAGATCTGACATTTTTCAATGACAAAAGGCTGCAATTTGCTTAAAATAGGCCTACTCTATTCTGCCAAGAAACTTTAACAAAAATACAAAACAAAATTCTGAATGTGAAGCTGACTCCTGTCTAAGAAAACTGGAGAAAAAAAACAACTGGAGACAAATATCTGACATCGAAAAAACAACATCAAATACAGAAATGATGTCTTCTGCATTGGGTTGAGTCACTGCCTGTTCACATTGCTTGGATACAACTGTCATGTGCCCCACAGCAACACAAAACTTTCATCAACTGCATCACTAAAGGTATATGTCTAAATAACTAAAGCTAAATATATATAAAGCTAAACAACTCTACTATAAATAGAAATACATGATGAAACTAATTAGGCTAATCAATATACATCTCCCTACGCTACAGCCTACACATAGACTTATTTGTTCTTTTTTCTGGACTGATACACTCTTAAAATTAGGCAATAACCAATGCATCTACATTAAGTCAGCTATCGTATTTTAGTAAAGAATAAATTTGAAATGAAAAAGATATGATATATATATAGTTAGTTTCTAACACATCATCAATATATTAATGTAAAATAGGCTTCAATCAAGTTTGTCTGCTTGCCAAGTTTGCCTATGATCATAAGTCAGTTTTGAATAAATAATGTTTTAGTCACATTATCATGAACCTGATAACTTATATGCTAGATCTTTAATTTATTATAAATACTAAAAAATACACACAAATAAAAACAACTCCTGAGATACGTCTGGTTCCAACATCAATCATTTAAAGATAACAAAATGCAACAAAAAAACAGTTTTTTGAATGCCAAAAACTGGTGAAATAATAAATATGATCTGCTCAACTCAACAAACCTACTAAATTGTTTAATAACTTGTGAAAAATAAATTTCAATATGGCATATAGGCCTATTATATATACCTTTTACATTTGAAGCATGAGCAACTATATATACAATTTTATTACTCATATGAATGTACTCTGTGCACAAACAGCAATAATAATTCACAACATTTTGCAGGTAAAGTATAATAATTCTTAATTTCATTTCTAGGAATGTTTATTTCAGAGTACTGGAATATTTTGAAATGAATAATATTTTTGTATTCCATTAAAAAATGATACAATCAACATTATGAGGGGAATGAAAAGTTCTACAATTTTTTTTTTATGTTTTTGAACGAAACAAAGTGACGAGTTCACCTATTAGATGAGTTTTCAACGACTACTTCATGATTTAAGTCTAGTTTAAAGTTGGAACTAACTTTAGAAAGATTGTTATTCTGAAATTGACATTCTCATCAATTTCACACAATCCCTATGCATTGCATATACAAACATAACAAGACTACTTACCCAAGATAGCAACCACAGCTAAAGCAAAAACCAATCTTTTCATGTTGCTTTTTGAACAAACAATTTAACTTTAATTTAACTTGACCTTGACCAAAAATCAAAACGTGTACCTAAAAAACAAAGATATTACGTACAGTACCAACATGAAGCTAAAAACAGAAAAGACTTAAGCTACATGTGTACAACCCTGATTGTATCAACATTTCAACTTGAAAGCAATGCGCTGCATTCAAATGCACTTCAAAATACTCATGGTGAAATAAAAATTATTTTGATGCATACTGACAAGAAGTACGGTAGCTGAAAGTTTATGCTTATCAAAATTGTGTTTGTAATAATGGCCAATTTAGAAAGTCTATTAAATTCTATTGAAAAATCTACATATTCAAATATATTGTAAAACAGAACTATACCACTGCCTTGTGGTTTAAAGCTATTGCTAGCAATATGCTATGTCAATGGGGCTAAAAGTTTTTCCAAAATAACATCCAACATTACAAACGATATCATGTGAAATTAGATAACAATGACATCACAATAAGAAAAACAGAAAGATATCATACAAATCATAAATATTATATAAATCAAATATAGTTATTATAATACTCTCTAAACCCTTGACAGCCTGTTTCACCAACAAGGAGGATCATCAGAAGGTCATTATTCAAATAGAATTTCTATTTGAATAAGGACCTTCTGATGATCCTCCTTTTTGGTGAAACAGGCTGTCAAGGGTTTAGAGAGTAATAACTATATATATTTGATTTAATTCGCTCTGCTTGGCTTTTTGCTTGGCATTGAGCAGTTTTTGTAGTATTTATAGTTTTCATTGTTTTAATATTATATATGTATGACGTATATATGTAGTACATGAAACAAGCTTTGCATGTCCAATTGTCCATTGTCAACATCAGCCTTAGTAATGAACAGTTTCATGTGCCAAAACATTTAAATTTTTGTTTTGGTGTTTTCAGTGCATATGTATGACCTAACAAGGTTACATAATTGTGAAACAGATTTGAAGAAAACACACCATCAAACCAAAGTTTATTCCAAACTTCTCATTCTGTGTACTCTGAAACTAGCAATAAAATTGGCAGCAAATGGTGTATCAGAACAGAGAAACATGATTCTTTGACAGGATATAAACACTTAAATTTTTGTATATAATATCTTCTACATTGGTTTACCACATGACCACATCTTCTATGATAAATGGGTTTTCAATTTTTTTTTTAAATATTTATATCTTGTTGTCCAGTGTAATCAAACAAATTTTCTTTCTGTTTTTCAAGTTCAAGGCGATAAAAATCTCTAACTCGAATGAAAAATGTACAAATGAAACATGTGTACATACCGTAGTACTACATATGTACACAAGACAAAACAACAAAATAGTTTTAAAAAGTTGTAAAACATAAACCAACATATCTGTATTCAAACTTATGTCATATAGACAGAAAAGCAATGAAGTCTACTTTGTTTCGACAATGCAAATCTTATAAACAGCTGAAGTTCTGTGTATTTCAGTTATAGGATGCATGCTACAATATTGTGTTCAATGAATGTATAATACAGACTACAGAAAGTTTTGATTTTCACATGTGGAGGAAATGACTTTGATATTTATTTCCTAAAACAATTAAGTTAGTATCCTATGATAACTAACTTATGCTAATAAAAAATTTCCTTGGTCTCGCTAGGTGCTTGTTCCACAGGGCAATATGGACACTTTACTTTAGAGTTTATGACCAACTTGTGAAGAGCATCTGTTGAAATGACGTGGCCACAAACCAAACGCAAAGGAGGATTTTTTGAAGTGGTCTGTTGTCGTAATATAGGACAAGCAAAGACAGAGTGATATTGTGGCGAATCTTCTAAATCAAGTTCAATTGGAAGTTCATCATTATTTGAAAACAAACCAGAACACTGTCGTTGTTCAATAACTGACTTGATTGCTACTAAAGCTGGGAGTGCCTGACATCCGGCACTAAAAATGGTCATCAAAGGGCTCTCAATTGACATTCCCATGGTGCGGCATGCTTCTTTAGAAAAAGATTCATACACGTCATCCCATATATGTTCAGAGAACAAATGTGCATAAGGAGACTGGGATATATCTTGTTTCAAATAAAGAAAACAACCCATTAATTGCTGAACATCAAGACTGTACTCAGGACAAAACTGTTGAAAGTGCTTAGAATATTGAAGTGCTTCATGTTGATGAGATGAGCCTTGTTTTAAGATTTGCAAAAATTTCAGTCGATGTAATTTGAACATAAGATTGCTTTGATTAGTACTCAGCTGCTCCATACTCTTTCCAGCCCACTCTAAAGCAAGATCAACTTGCTTATTTTTAAGACTTTGCAGTATTTCATTCATTTCAACAAATGGTTTATGCCACCTATCATCAACTTGTAAAGAACATTCTTTTGCAAGGCTTTCTGCAACCGTCAATGATCCTTTTCTATAGAAGTGTTCACAAATGGCAGTATTTAATAAATTATGTTGATTTTCATCTTCCAAGATTTCAGGCATACTAACAGAGTTACATTCAGCATCAAAATTTCTGTCTATGGTTTTGCCAATCTTCGATACGCTACTGTGTAAATCTTTGTGTTGTGATGAAAGTTTTTGACAAAACAGTTTCATTTTTTTGTTTTGTTGGTTCAGGAGCACTTGCTGTGACTTAGTCAAAGTACTATCTGCATCAAATTGAAGAAATTCTTCTTTAAGTTTGCTAATTTGTTCATGAAGTTGGTCAAGATTGGAAAAGTTTTGCTTCTTGTAAGATGTAAACTTACTTAAAAGTTTTTCAACATCCTTTTCTGTATTTAAACAACCCTCCATGATACAACCACAGCCTAAAACAAAGTTTATTAACACATATGATAGCTTTCAGAAAAAATTTTGGACAACAACAATTTAAAAAAATGAATTATGTATTGTGTCATTGATTGTGTGGCCGAGTGGTGAGAACATCTGCACGATGCTCAAAAGGATGTGGAGTCAACACTGCTCCAGAGCACACGGCTGCGTTGCAGCAAAGACACTTAATATCATGCCTAAAGAAGGGGGGCAGCTGATTGGTTATCTTGTTTAGTTCTTAAGTTATAGTGATTTCAATAAACCAAATCCAGGGGGTAAGGAGGTAGGGATGCAACCTAGTTCGTACCCTGAACAGTTCGTAGTACCCTCAGTTTGTACTCTGAAAAGATCGATGGAAAAAATAAAAAAAAGCAGAAGTCGCTGATCGCAGTTTCCGCAAACATTTTAAAATTTTCCCCCTGAAAAGATCGAGAAAAAGATAGCACAAAGCCAAAGTCGCTGATCGCAGTTTATTAACCCTTACCCTAACGCTAACCCTCGCTCATTGCAGTTTTCGCAAACATTTTTCAGTAGTTTCCGCTAACCGCAGTTTCTGCTAACCCTTACCCTAACCATAGAGTAATCTATGCTCTAACCCTCGCTGATCGCAGTTTCCGCAAACATTTTTCTGCAGTTTCCGCTAACCTTTACCCTAACCATAGAGTAATCTATGTTCTAACGGTTAGTTAGAGTCTAACCCTAACCCTTGTTGATCGCAGTTTCCGCAAACATTTTTCCGCAGTTTTGCAGTTTCCGCTTACCCTAACCATCGAGTAATTTATGCTCTCTAACCCTAACCCTCGCTGATCGCAGTTTTCCCAAATATTTTTCTGCAGTTTTGCAATTTCCACTAACCCTAACCCTCGAATTTGTTTGCGGAAACTCCGATCAGCGACTTTGGCTTTGTGAGCTATTAAACTGCAATCAGCAACTTCGGCTTTTTTTATTTTTTCTCTCAATCTTTACAGAGTACGAACTAGGTTGTACCCTAGAGTAATCTATACTCTAACCCTCGCTGATCGCAGTTTCCGCAAACATTTTTCCGCAGTTTCCGCTTACCCTAACTCTAACTATCGAGTAATCTACTGGTATGCTCTCTAACATAACTGATTAACCCTTGCCAGGGCTCGAAATTCGTTTTTATTGACGGCGGACAAACGTGTCCGGTTTTAGCAGCTATCTCAGCGGACAAATTAAGTCTCACGGTGGACACACCGGTTTTTGCGTCAATCGTCATGCTTAATCAGTTTATCTTGAAAATTCTTTGCCATTTGAGAACTATAGCTACGGTTTGGAATGCATTTTATAATTTCAGCAAAGTCACTCTGAAAGACGTGCGCTTGAAGAGTCAAAGCGCCGTGTACCTGCTCAAAACGCCGCATAACTGATTAACATCTACCGAACGAGGTCATGTGGCTTCTTGCGTCACAATGCTCTGGGCACGAGTCGGAACAACTTCTACACTAACGCTAGAGCTCGGCCGATATCACTTTTTCAGGCCGATACCGATATCAATATTTATGAAATTTTTAGGCCGATACCGATATATATCGGCCGATATATATCAGCTACGAAAAATTTGTTACCAACAAAGTTATTAAGCAACAAACCAGTCCAAGAAAGTTTATGCATTAGTTGCTGTGATGGAAAAATCATTCTTAACACTAATCACAAAAAAACACCAAACAAAAAAGAAACAACCCAGGCCTCGAAATTCGTTTTTGCTGACGGCGGACAAACGTGTTCGGTCTGAATTCTTCGCCATTTAAGAGCTATGGCTACGGTTTGGAAGGCTTTTTAAAATTTCAGCAAAGGCTTTCATCAGACCAACGAGGACTGCGCTTGGAGAGTCAAAGCGCCGTGTAGCTGCAGTACGCGGCATAACTGATTAACTTCCATCGAACGAAATCGTGTGGATTTTTGCGTCACAATGCTCTGGGCACGAGTCGGAAAACTTCTACACTACTATTTTCTGCTGTACAAAGTTTCACTGCGCATTTTCTTTGGGTATATTTTTGCGTGTTATGTGAGCGAAAGTAAATTTTCCATGGGCCTTTTTTTTCTTACTGTAATACCAAAACTTAACAAATTTTGCTTCATCTTGCTGTAATAACCTACTCGTATAATCTAACTTTGTAATGAACCTTGCCTTATCAATATTACTCAGAGATCAAAGCCAGACATTGTGACGTAAGACTTGAACTAAGTTGCGCGTGCTTCCATCGATTCTTAGCGAATAATTCACCTTTGTTATGTTGATTCAATGTCATCAATCGTTGAAGCAACGTAAAACTCGAAAGTTTTCCTGCTTGAATGGAAGCTAAGGGATACAGTATTAACATTTTCTAGATGCGCGCGCTAGAATGCGCGGGAAATTATATTCTCGCAACAATTGTTTGTGCTATGCAAGCACGTTTGAGCAACTTGTGTTTCTTCTAAAGGCATGTATGGCTGGTTTTGAGTACGCTTTTGCTGGCCGATGTTTATCGGCGAAAAATGGCCGATACAATATATCGGCTACACCTGATATCGGCCGATACATATCGGCTGACCGATATATCGGTTGAGCTCTAACTAACGCTACTATTTTCTGCTGTGCAACGTTTCACTAGGCTTTTTTTTAAGTTAATTTTTGCGCGTCATGTGAGCGAAAGTGAATTTTTCCTGGGCCTTTCCTTACAGTAATGCCAAAACTTAACAAATTTTGCTGCATTTTGCTGTAATAGCCTACCGAACTCGTATAATCTAATTTTGTATCCAACCTTGCCTTATCAATATTACTCGGAGATCAAAGCCAGACATTGTGACGTAAAACTTGAACAAAGTTGCGCTGATTAGTGTGGAAGTATCGGTACTCCTATCGATTCTTAGTGAAGAATTCACCTTTGTTACGATGATTCAATGTCATCAATCGTTGAAGCAACGTATAAATCGAAAGTTTTCCTGCTTGAATGGAAGCTACCCAGGCAACAAAATTTATCATTTTTACATTGATTCAACGTCTGCGTCTACATTGAATTAATATAAGAATGATAGATTTTGTTGTCTGGGTGAGAGATACAGCATTCATATTTTCTAGATGCGCTGGAAATTATATTCTCGCAACAATAATTGTTAGTACTATGCAATGACGATTTGTATCGTCAGTTTCCGTGTTATTTCTCGGCGGACAAATATGACCGATCTAGATGGTACTTCCCACGGACATCACATGCTGTGACGGCGAACATGACCGCCGTGAATTTCGAGGCCTGCCTTGCTGATCGCAGTTTCCGCAAATATTTTTCCGCAGTTTCCGCTAACCTTAACCCTCGAATTTGTTTGCGGAAACTCCGATCAGCGACTTCGGCTTTGTGCTATTAAACTGCGATCAGCGACTTCTGCTTTTTTATCCTTTCTCTCGATCTTTTCAGGGTACGAACTGTTCAGGGTACAAACTAGGTTGCGCCCAGGAGGTATTGGTAGGGGGTCTGGTGACCAGGCCTCGAAATTCACGGCGGACACGGCGGTCATGTCCGCCGTCACAGCATGTGATGTCCGCGGGAAGTACCATCTAGATCGGTCATATTTGTCCGCCGAGAAATAGCGGTAGAAATCGTCATTGCATAGCACGAACAATTGTTGCGGATATATAATTTCCCGTGCATTCTAGCGCGCATCTAGAAAATGTTAATACTGTATCCCTTAGTTTCCATTCAAGCAGGAAAACTTTCGACTTTTACGTTGCTTCAACGATTGGTGACATTGAATCAGCGTAACAAAGGTGAATTATTCGCTAAGAACCGATGGGAGTACTGGTACTTTTACACTAATCACGCGCAACTTAGTTCAAGTCTTACGTCACAATGTCTGGCTTTGATCTCCAGTAAGATTGATAAGGCAAGGTTGGTTACTAAATTAGATTACACGAGTAGGCTATTACAGCAAGATGCAGCGAAATTTGTTTAGTTTTGGTATTACAGTAAGAAAGAAAAGGCCCAGGAAAAATTTACTTTCGCTCATATGACTCGCAAAAATAACCTAAAGAAAAAAGCCTAGTGAAACTTTGCACAACAGAAAATAGTAGCGTTAGTGTAGTAGTTTTTCAACTTGTGTCCAGAGCATTGTGACGCAAGAAGCCACACGACCTCGTTCGGTGGAAGTTAATCAGTTATGCGGCGTAAAGCAGCTACGCGACGCTTTGACTCTTCAAGCTCACGTCGGTAGTCTGATGAAAGCTTTTCAGAGACAGTGAATGCGCTGAAATTTTAAAAAGCCTTCTAAACCGTAGCTATAGTTCTCAAATGGCAAGGAATTATCAAGATAAAGTGATTAAGCGTGACGATCGACGCTAAAACTGGTGTGTCCGCCGTGAGACTTAATTTGTCCGCCGAGATAGCTGCTCAGACCGGACACGTTTGTCCGCCGTCAACAAAAACGAATTTCGAGGCCTGGGTGACCCATATTGTTTTTGATTGAATCTAACTTGGAATGGTCAATATTTCTCAATGACTTAAGTTGAATTTCCAAAATATAGAGGAAATGATGCACCCTAGCCTATATTCAGGTTGTCTTATAATAATAACACATGAAATGTTGCAAAGAAGAGTGCATATTCATCTTTTAAATACATACGGTATATACAGTAGGGTGGGTCGATTTCTCCATTTATCATATAAATTTGAACATAGGTGAGACTTTACCTTCTAAACATTTTGTCAAAGTTTAAAATCGTTTTGGGCACAGCAACCCCTTACCCCAATGACCCTCTGTTTCTATAACAGGATTGCCAGATTGGGCGAAAAGTTGCAAAAAAAAAATGTGATTTTACCTCATTTTTTCGCCCAATCTGGCAATTCTGCGCAGTGGGTGAACTTATAATAGTTGTGCGGTTTAACTCATCACAAAAAGCTTTGTGAAACTGACTATTTATCTTATTCATCCGAAAATGATCCAAGTTTCATGGAGAGTGTCTCAACAAGTAGTGCCTACAATACCATACCAATCCCTTGTTGTGCAAGGAAAGCCGATCGAAAGATGGTTTCTGACGAAACAGTTGCTGTTATTGCCACTGCTACTTTGCAGGATGTGTTAGAAGAAGATTTCTCCAGACATCAATTTTGACCCACGGAAAGTGAGACATACCCAAGTCAAGATGAGTACTGGATTGAAACCAACCCAACATGTCGTCAATAATTTTATATCGCTCTATTTCGATGGGAGAAAGGATGAATCATATGTCCTTGATGACTACCACCACAGGAGAAAAATAAAAGAATACCATTACGTTTTACTGACATAACCTGGTGACATCTACATCTCTCATGTCACAACACCAAGTGGTCGTGCAGTTGACATTTGAAAATGTATGATCGACGAGAATATGAACATGGATGGAATTCGAATAACAGGTTGTGACGGACAGCAGTGAACACTGGGAATCGTAATGGAGTAATTGCTAGAATAGAAGATCATATCCATTATCCAGTATGAAGTTCAGTGGAATATATGTTGGCCTATGTTGCCCATCAATGAGTTACCATTGCGGCATCTATCTGGATTATTTGGAAAGACATCTGGTGCAGAAACATTCATAATTGGTGAAATTGACGATATTCTGTAGTCAAACCTTATAGCCGTGGAGATCGCATTGTTTGATAAAATTGTAACTCCCCATTTGCCAAAATTGGACAATTCAAAGAATCTAAGCACAGACCAGATGTACCTTTTGGAAATCTGCCATGCAATCAGTTCTGGGGAATGCTCTGAAACACTCTTACTAATAGGGGCGTGAGACCAGAGGGGGGGGTACCCAAAAAATAGTATATCCAATTTTATTTTGATAGATATACTAAATCTAGGCTGTATACCAAATTTTAGGTCAAAATATTGAAAAACCATTCATTAGGGGCAAAAAATGTGATTTTTGACCCCAGCGAGGGAATTTTTTTCATAAAAATTAATTTTGGATATAAAATCTGACACAGTTGAGGGAATCAGTTGATTTAAAAGTGTATTCCTACTCATTTTTCAGCAATGAATCCATTTTTAATGGTTAAAATCATCTATCTCATGTAGAAAGTGGCCAAAACTTGAATTTTCTTCCAAAAATACTGAAAAAATACCCCTCCAAAAAAAAATTATTGTAAAAATCTTCTTGCTGTGCCCCCCACATCCCAATTCCAGTATTTTAAGCCCTTGTGTGGGATGGTCAGAATAAATGCAAACATTTTGGTGCAAGAAAAAGCTCTTGAAATGGTCAAATGGTGCCATTTATGGCATTATATACATTAGGGTGATTCAGAAATTGATTTTTTTTAATTCAATGGGGCACCCTCTTGTATCGTGTCAATACCTGAAAAAATAATCCTGTCAAATTTTTAGGGCAATCGAAAGCATTTTTAAGGTTGCTACCGACTTTGAAAGCTGCACATAATATACAAATGGATCATTCCCTGTCAACTCAACAGGGTGTGCAAGCTCGACCATCTTAGATTTTCTTGAAATTTACACTAAAGTTTCATATTGATGTATAATGAACACAAAAAAAATTTCAGCTCATTATCTCAAGACGTTTAGAAATTACAGCCCTTCAAAAGTCACCAAGGTCCCTCAAAATGTGTTCGCATGTACAATTGTACATTTTCCTCCATGTTTGGGTCTTCATAACTTTTAATCTAAAGCATTTACAAAGCTGAAATTTGGTATTCTGATTAAGAAGCAGCCTTAGTTTTCATATCTACTACCAAAATTGCTAATTTCCAATTAGTTTTAGATATGATATAGAACTTTTCAAAAATTGAAATTTTTTACATTTGAAAATTTTTTATCAATTTTTGATGTCCGCTATCTCCCAAACCAATAATCACAGAACTACCATTTTGCATATCATTAATCTATACAAGTTGATAATTAACCCCCATGAGACTGACACCAAACAAATGTAAAATTATTGAAGTTTGGAGGGTGTAAAGATGGTTCTTCATTCTTTATTCACACTCATCCTCATGAACGAGCATCTAATCCAGAATTATACCGCCAAGTAGAATCTCAATTGAAGAAAAGGTGGAAAATTTATGCATACTGTTAGGCGGTTCCTATGGCACAGCAATATCATCTGCTCATGTAGCATTGCCTACCAATGAAGACGCATTGGCAATAATCTCGAACCAACCTGCTCTATTTCTCTTTTTGAGGTCAATGAACTTTGCGCTACATTATGGTGGAACGAGATACTGTAGTTTGGTATATTGGATACTTCAAGGAGATGCTTTCAGCCAAAGATTATAGTATTGAACATCTTGTGAGAAAGGACTCTGAAAAGAATGTTTATATACTGGATACATGCAGAAAAACCAGTTGATGACAAAGTTGATGTAGAACAGATCCTTACAAAATGAAAAAAGGCTTATTATTACAGGAAAGTGGGACTTTGGTAGAACAAACAAATTCTGTTTGAAAAATGCCAAAGAAATCGAAGCTCTATTCAACAAAGCAAAACCTACCTTCTAAGTGTATCAATATCATGCACAATTGCTTATCTAAATATCAGTAAATATGAACATAATTCTGATATGCATAAACAATAAACATTCATTATGGCAACACAGAAATATTGGGACACATCAGAGGTGAATATTCTTCTCAAAACACCTGATATAATCCCCTGCTAATCTCTCAATCTCCCCCCACCAATATAATAAACAAAGAAGGAGTCAAATACAAACCTTTGAATTTCCACATGCATTGGGGAAGAACATCCACCCCTGGGACACAACACTGACTATAGTCTATCCTTGTGCTCAATATACTGTGTACATATATATTATGTGAGTTAATTATGTGCTATGCAATGAAGCAAATTTTCAAATTTTCGCGTGTATATAATACCATAAATGGCACCATTTGGCCATTTCAAGAGCTTTTTCACTTTTTCTTGCACCAAAATGTTTGCATTTATTCTGACCATCCCACACGAGGGCTTAAAATACTGGAATTGGGATGTGGGGGGCACAGCAAGAAAATTTTTACAATAATTTTTTTTTCGAGGGGTATTTTTTCAGTATTTTTGGAAGAAAAATCAAGTTTTGGCCACTTTCTACATGAGATAGATGATTTTAACCACCAAAACTGGATTCATTGCTGAAAAATGAGTAGGAAGACACTTTTAAATCAACTGATTCCCTCAACTGTGTCAGATTTTATATCCAAAATTAATTTTTATGAAAAAAATTCCCTCGCTGGGGTCAAAAATCACATTTTTTGCCCCTAATGAATGGTTTTTCAATATTTTGACCTAAAATTTGGTATACGGCCTAGATTTAGTATATCTATCAAAATAAAATTGGATATACTATTTTTTGGGTACCCCCCCCTCTGGTCTCACGCCCCTACAGTCTTACACAGAGATCCTGGGAAATATAATCATTCACAGGAGCAAATCGAATGTGCCGCTATCATGTTAGTCAAACCCATCCATCAGAATCTGTTAAGTCATTGACACGATTCCATTGCAACTGATAGGCCTGTATGGTTTGCCACTAAGATGGCCACAGATATCAGCGATGCTCCAGCAGTACTTTTCCTTATGATACAACTCAGTCGTGGACTTGAGCCAGTAGAAGTGCACTCTGTCATCGACAAATCTATCAAGCAAAATTGTTATGCAGCTCACCCCAAAAACTTGCTATAAGTTATACCATGTTTCATGACAATGGACCTGACATTCGTGAGGTAGCTGTTAGGCGAATTCTGAAAGCTTTCATCTACAATAATACGAAGATCCCATCGCCCTGCTTATCAACTTAATCTTAATGCAAAGGGAAAGGATTATATTGATATGATCGACTGGACACAGATTGACGTTACTGATCCACCATTATTAGCATGTAAGAGTGAGGATGAACTTTAGGATGTAATAAAGTCAGTCCCAGTAAAGTCGTCATACACACCACAGACTCAAGCCGTTGAAAGCATGATTTGTGTAGCCTAGTCGCTGAGGTCAGCCTCAAAACTGTCGGAAAGGAGAAAAGGAACTCTATGATTCATTCTATCTTAGATGCAAGGAAGCAGCGGCCTAGGCTATATTTGAATCAAAGAAAGACTGTGTTGTTTAGTTTAACATCCAGGTGTGATTTTAACTCATTAAATTTCAATTGTGTTTCGTTTTCACTCCAGCCTACCTATTGAATATGATTTACCCTGAAGTAGAAAATTGTATTTTTCCATACCACCTGGGGTAAGTGGTTAAGAGCACACTATCACATTAAAATTTTAACACTTTATTTAGTATGGCAAGCCTCACCTAAATACCAATTTATGCGACAATCCGACAATTTTATGTGAAAATCGACCCACCCTAATATACAGTAAACAAACTAATAAAGTTAATTACTATAATGAAGTTAGCAGTTGGTATCAACAATGATACACACGCAAAAGTAGGCTAACCAAATAACAGTGAAAATGGGTACAAAGAGAAGTGAAAACAATACCAAAAAAATTTTTCTTAATGACTGTATTCAAGTAGGCCTATAAATGTATTGACTGACTGTGTTAGAGTATGAATTAATACAACTATTTAGTTGAATGAGTTTCGCTTTTAGCAGCATGATCGTTGCTTACTTCACAGTGTAGATTCAAACGATCTGTTATAGCCTGATGCTGCGAGTTTGCTGTGGCAATATCAAATTACACTAGCTTTCGGAACACAGTTCCCTAGTCATGTGCTATGACGAATGGTGTTGAAGTCAGTGAGTGGTTCTTTAAAGTGGCTCTTTGGTTTAGCTCTTTGGTAAAGAGCCACTTTCAAGAACCACTCACTGACTTCAACACCATTCGTCATAGCACATGACTAGGGAACTGTGTTCCGAAAGCTAGTGTAATTTGATATTGGGTCATTCCATGTCAACTCAACAGGGTGTGCAAGCTCGACCCTCTTAGATTTTCTTGAAATTCACACTAAAGTTTCATATTGATGTATAATGAACACAAAAAAAATTTCAGTTCATTATTTCAAGACGTTTAGAAATAACAGCCCTTCAAAGTCACCAAGGTCCCTCAAAATGCGTTCGCATGTAAATTTTCCTCCATGTTTGGGTCTTCACAACTTTTCATGTAAAGCATTTACAAATCTGAAATTTGGTATTCTGATTAAGAAGCAGCCCTAGTTTTCATATCTACCATCAAAATTGCTAATTTCAAATTAATTTTAGATATAGAACCTTTCACAAATTGAAATTTTTTACATTTGAAAAAATTACATCAATTTTTGATGTCCGCTATCTCCCAAACCAATAGTCCCAGAACTACCATTTTGCATATCATTATTCTATACTAGTTGGTAATTAACCCCCATGAGACTGACACCAAAAAAATGTGAAATTATTGAAGTTTGGAGGGTGCAAAAATGAAGCGCAAGCAAAAAAGCTCAAAATGCGCCATCTTGTGGTTAATATTTGACCCTGTGGACAGTCATTCAAGAAGTTGAAACTTTTAGAAAAAAATCTTCTTTGCCTAAGCTATAAACAGTTCAAGTTTCAAATATGTAACCCAACTCCTTCAATAGTAAATGCAGCTGTGAAATCATGAGTTTGACCATCACATGCAAAAGTCTTGGGGGTGTGAGGTAGTGTGGCTTACTTGGCAAACATGAAAATGTTTTGAATTTTGCTGAGGACACCCATTTAAATTGTGAAGTTGTCAGAAAAATAACTCCTTCAAAACATTTTTGAATTTGAAATTGATTTAGGGGTGGCCCTCTCCCCCTGAAGTTCTGCGCCCTCCCCCAAAAAAACAAATCTTCATATCTCAAAAACTGCTGGAGCTAGAGATACAGTTTTTGTGTCAAAAGATGCAGAAAACATGATTTCCTATCTGCTTTCTGAACAGTGATTGTGCCTATCTTGAGTAGAAAAGCAGTTATTTAAAAAAAAAATGTTTTGGGTATTCTAGGACAAAACACCGCTGAACAAGTATTGTGGTCCAAGCTATTCAATACACAAAGTTCATAAACTAACTTGTATATAACTGGTTAGTTTCAAGATAAAAATGAAACTAAACAAACAAGCAAGCAAACAAAGAAAAAAAGTCAAATGAATCAGTAATAGGTCACAACTCGCAGCTATAACTAAGTCAAAACAGGAGAGTTGTATTGTTTCATGTTTTTGTGAATCTCTGCTATTTACTGTTGACTTTTTAAGATCATAGCATGCATAACCATCACAACGGGTAGATGGCTTTTCCGTGTTTCAGCATAATTATTTTTAAATGCCTTGCTCAATAGCACATTGAGTTGGTAACAGTAAAATAAAGCAGCACTAACACAACAAAGCAAGTATGGTACTGTAGTTAGCAAAGCACATTCAACAGTATGAGGCAAAGAATATTGCACAGCAAAATAATATAACTCCATAAGTGTACAGGATATATTTGTCAAAGGACATCCCCGGCCAGGGATAAAAAAAAAAAATTAACACTGAGATTTGCAAGTCAGAACATCTTACATAAGACTTAAACACTGGAAGCAAAGTAACGGACACAAAAGATTGTGGCAAGTCATTACAATTCATTTGCAGTGTGATGGCAAAATAATCATAATTCGATCATAGTCCATTGTGTTTAATCTGTACTGTCTGCCACCATGCCCTTGCAACTGTAGAGGACTTATTATACACAAAATATCCAGGAATGGAACCCAGTACTCATTTGTGAGTTTTGAGAGCATCTTCTGATGTGATGCTGCTACTACCTATTGCTGATTCATTTGGTTTTTTTTTCTTTGTTTGCTTGCTTATTTGTTTAGTTTCATTTTTACCTTGAAACTAACCAGCTATACAAGTTAGTTTATGAACTTTGTGCATTGAATAACTTGGACCAAAATACTTGTTCAGCGCTGCTTTGTGCTGGAATACCCGAAACAGGTTTTTTGAAATAACTGCTTTTCTACTCAAGATAGGCACAATCACTGTTCAGAAAGCAGATAGGAAATCATGTTTTCTGCATCTTTTGACACAAAAACTGTATCTCTAGCTCCAGCAGTTTTTGAGATATGAAGATTTGGTATTTTGGGGAAGGGCGCAGAACTTCAGGGGGAGAGGGCCACCCCTAAATCAATTTCAAATTCAAAAATGTTTTGAAGCAGTTATTTTTTTTGACAACTTCACAATTTAAATGGGTGTCCTCAGCAAAATTCAAAACATTTTCATGTTTGCCAAGTAAGCCACACTACCTCACACCCCCAAGACTTTTGCATGTGATGGTCAAACTCATGATTTCACAGCTGCATTTACTATTGAAGGAGTTGGGTTACATATTTGAAACTTGAACTGTTTATAGCTTAGGCAAAGAAGATTTTTTTCTGAAAGTTTTAACTTCCTGAATGACTGTCCACAGGGTCAAATATTAACCACAAGATGGCGCATTTTGAGCTTTTTTGCTTGCGCTTCATCTTTGCACCCTCCAAACTTCAATAATTTCACATTTTTTTAGTGTAAGTCTCATGGGGGTTAATTACCAACTAGTATAGAATAATAATATGCAAAATGGTAGTTCTGGGACTATTGGTTTGGGAGATAGCGGACATCAAAAATTGATGTAATTTTTTCAAATGTAAAAAATTTCAATTTTTGAAAGGTTCTATATCTAAAACTAATTTGAAATTAGCAATTTCGATGGTAGATATGAAAACTAGGGCTGCTTCTTAATCAGAATACCAAATTTCAGATTTGTAAATGCTTTACATGAAAAGTTGTGAAGACCCAAACATGGAGGAAAATTTACATGCAAACACATTTTGAGGGACCTTGGTGACTTTGAAGGGCTGTAATTTCTAAACGTCTTGAGATAATGAGCTGACATTTTTTTGTGTTCATTAGCCTATACATCAATATGAAACTTTAGTGTGAATTTCAAGAAAATCTAAGAGGGTCGAGCTTGCACTTTTCCAAAAACCTGTTGAGTTGACATGGAATGACCCTATTGCCAAAAAGAACCCGCAGCATCAGGCTATAACAGATCGTTTGAATCTACACTGTGAAGTGATAAACTATTACCAGGCCTACTTTTGGTGTTTTCAGTTTTTACTCAGTCCTTTCAAGCAGGCGCTATTTTTGCACCGACGTTTTTATTTCTCACTACTTTTGCAGGGCATAGTATATTTTGATATTTCAATAAACCCACAGGATTTCACTTTGAGTATTGCAGTAACAAATAATTTCTTTGTTTTGTTTCTGAACATCAACCTATCCTGTTTCAAGATAATTTGCAGATGCTTGATATTTGTCACATTAAAAACAGGGAAAGCAGCTGACTCGACGACTCTTTCGCAGCATCCTGTTTGTTTTGGTGCTATTTTATTCGAATTGTTTATAATTGCACCGTAAGGTACTATTCTCGCCAGTGCTTCCACTTTTGACAAATAATAAATCCTCTTCAGTTTCCTTTTTATCCTGAAAAATCCCTTTTTTCTCAATCGGAAATCCTTTAAAATTTCCTTCATAAGCGAGGTTATTTTTGACGTTATTTAAGTTAAAAAAAAAATGCCAATGCAACTTTAAAGTTATTTTAATCTCACCTAAGTTACGTTTTAACCTGAAAGAACAAAAAATCAGTGAATTGAAGAAGTGGTATAGTATTCAAATCGCTACAAAAAACAAAACCTTGCAGGCAGTAGCATGGCTGATTTAGTTGACAAACCCAATCTGATAACATAAAGTTGCTGAATAAATTACAAAGGTTAGCTTGATTTTTTTTCAGTAGCAACGGTATGTCGAAGCCACGCTGTTTTATTAGAACAGTACCGTAGGCTACACAAAAGCAGCACATATTTTACAATAACATGGTTTACTTCCTTTGTTCACTGTCCAGCCAAAAAACCGCTTGTCAGTTAGTCGGTTCTAGGATATTTACCACCGTCCTGGAGTCTTTGGACATCATTTACCAATTACTACTCTCATCTTTCCCACACGGACTCTTCAACCTATCCCTAACACCGAAAATATACAGGTGGTAAATGTGCAGTAACGAATTATCCATCGACTAACAAATTTATTTTTGAGTTTAGTTCGGTTTTCCTTGATGCGCTAACTTGTTCAACTCTACAAGGCTAGGTTATCTCTTTTTTCTCCTTGTCAGTAACGTCTTCACAATCATCTGAGACTGATGAAAACTTTAGGATACTAGGCCTATTCATGATACTGACTCAGTCTGACTATGTACACCATACGGTACAATTATAGGCTACATGTCGTATACACAGCCTAGCTAGCTCTATTATGGGTGCAACCTAATTCGTATCCTGAACACTTGGTATAATACCCTCATTTCATAGTGACCGTACCCTGAAAACTAACTCACTCACTGCACTCATGTCAAATTCCCAAAATGGCGAGAATAGAAATCAAGTGACGGACAGGCGAGAATGGGAAAGAGAGTAAGAGGAGGTTTCGGATGGCGAGTGACGACGGAAACCAGCTGATCATCGTTATTCCAGTCGTTTTTAGAACTTTTGAATGGAAATATTAATAAAATTTTCTTTATAATAATATTGTTAAAAACAACAATTCCCTTTTCAAGACAAAATTTCCTTGGAAAATTGTTAAAAATCCCTTCTGATCTTCATTTTCCTTTTTTATCCTTCGAAGCGTTGAAAAATCCCTTTTTCGGGATAAAATCCTTCAAAGTGGAAGCACTGATTCTCGCAACAGACGAATTCCAAATCCCAATTCACTCTCTCACACAAAGAAAATAAGTTTTATTTTTTGGCGTTGCCAGATATATTATTTCAACAAGATCATTAAGCTTGCATTGCATACAAGAAAACGCAATTAAAAAAAAGGTTTTTGTCAAAGAATTGCTTATGCGTATGATCAATGTATTTTTTTCAGCAAAGTACTTATTTCAATAATTGAAGCTAAAGAATTGCGTTTTACCAGATTTGTGGTGTTTGTTTTATTCGGTTGTTTGTGTATTAAATACCAGCACAAAAAAAGAAAAAAGTTAGTTTCAATTGGAAAAAAAATTTAATCTGTCTAGTAAAAAAAAAACACCAGTTGCAAAAAAAGATGTCAGCAATACATTATTCATGCAAAAAAGCATGCTTGGCAACATTATAAAAGGCACGAGATAGCCCAAGGGGATTGCACAAATGCCTGCAGTTAGCATGTTTCCTTGATTACTTTTGCACTCCTTTTGTCACGTGTACTCCGCGAGGCAGTACTCTGTTCTATTCGTATCATTTCATTCTGGCAGGCTAGCGAACAACAGCTTCTTTTGTTCTAGTTCTAGTGTTGAGTTTAATATCTTACGTTGTGTATTTTGTTGCAGAAATTGCGATTCAATCATTTTTCTTTTGTTAATACATTTAAGAAAAATAACCGTCTTTGTTCATGATCGAATCGCAATAGGATAAGGTTAATCTAAAGAAATTTGTGGAATGGTGGTGATAACATGCGCCTTTCCCAAATGTAATTTTGAAACAGCCGACGTGCCCGAAGCGGTTGCTTGTGTGGTGCTGCAAAGTCACACGTACAGTCATGCTGATACGACGCGCAACGTTCCAGCGCCCGTAAACCTTGGTCCGAAGCTTATTCGACCTACTGTAGACATTGGAGTTTCTCCGGAAGAATGGAACGTGTTCACCAGAAGATGGAAGGCTTTCAAAGAAGGTTGCAGAATTTCTGATGAAGCAGCTTCAGCCCAGTTATTCCAATGTACCGGCCAAGCCCTAGGGGACAGCCTTCTCCAAGCTGACGCTGAAACAGTGAGTAAACCTGTAGATGAACTTTTGCTTGCAATGCAACAACTGGCCGTTATACCTGTCGCCACAGGGGTGTTACGAACAGAGTTTATGGCTATGCACCAAATGCGCGATGAAAAATTTCGCGCTTTTGCAGCTCGTGCTCGAGGAAAAGCGGATATATGTGCATTCACTACTAAATGTTCTTGCGGCCTGAAAGTCAGTTATACAGATCACATGATCCGAGACACACTACTCAGTGGAATTTCTGACAATGAGATTCGTCGCGACATGATGGGAATGGACAAAGTATTGTCGATTCCCATTAACGATATCATCGCCCTTGTCGAGAATAAAGAAATGGCTCGCAATGCGGTACCATCTCATGACGTTTCGGCAGTGTCGACTTTCAAGCGCAAGAAAAGCCAAAGCCCTATTCCAAGAGACCGTGGACACACCCAGGCAGCACCCTCCTCTCCCAATTGGTCAAAACAAACTCACTGCCCTAAATGCAATAGATTATTCAATCGTTACAGAGAAGGCCCCAGAGGTTGGAACACTACGCCTTATTCCCTTTGTCTCGAATGCTTTCGGTCATCTCGTCATAAAAGCAAATGGGGCGCTCCTCCTAAAGATCCCAGTAAACATTGATTGTTGGGGCAACATTGGCAAGAAGTTGGCCGCAACATTGGCAAGATGCAGACGCCAACGTTGGCAAGATGTTTTATGCACCATTTGGATGCATCTGGCCAGCGTTGGCGTCTGCATCTTGCCGCCGTTGGCTTCTGCATCTTGCCAACATTGGATTATGCATCTTGCCAACGCTGGCTTCTGCATTTTGCCAACGTTGGCTTCTGCATCTTGCCAACATTGGCAAAATGTTTTATGCACCATTTGGATGCATCTGGCCAGCGTTGGCGTCTGCATCTTGCCAACGCTGGCTTCTGCATCTTGCCAACGTTGGCTTCTGCATCTTGCCAACATTGGCTTCTGCATCTTGCCAACGTTGGCAAAATGTTTTATGCACCATTTGGATGCATCTGACCAGCGTTGGCGTCTGCATCTTGCCACCGTTGGCGTCTGCATTTAGCCAACGTCGACTTCTGCATCTAGCCAACGTTGGCTTCTGTATCTTGCCAACGTTGGCAAAATGTTTTATGCACCATTTTGCTTCATCTTGCCAACGTTGGCATCTGTGTCTGGCCAACGTTGGCAAGATGGCTTGTACACCATTTTGCTTCATCTGGCGCCTAAATTCTGGTTGACTTTTATGCATCATGATGCTACTTCTGACCTATTGACTATTGTGATGCCCGCGCTTTGACCAAGGTTGGACATGCGAAGCAAGCTGGTGCATAAAACATCTGAACAGCATTGGCATCTACATTTGCCAAACGTCTCTGTACCTAAACCTCGCTCATCACCAAAAGTTTATTGTTGAACCTAGCTAATCCTTGGGCGAAAGAACAGCAGCAACATGGATTTATAAGCAACACTACTCCCTTTGTGACAAAGCAAAGTAACAGCCGAGCTTCGTATATTTTCACATTTATTAGAAACAAGCCACATCAAATCGTATTGATAGATGGAGATTCATTGCACATCAGCAGCTTTTTCTTGCGCATCTTTATCATTCTGAATTCCTGCAAATGAAACAAAAATATTTAATTCAAGAGGGCTGTTTGGCAACAGTGTAGGATTTTGATCAGTTGTCGTCCAGGATAATACGAAGTTAATTGACAATCTAGTTCATCTAGTTCATCAAAGTTCATCAAAGTTCATCAAAGTTCATCTAGTACATCTAGTTCATCAAAGGCCGCATCGGCTATGATACTGTTGATGATGATGAATTGACAATCTGCAATATCAATGTAATATCCCTCTCTCCAACGTGCGTGACAAAAAACTTATCATTCGATTCTGCGCCACGCAGAGCAATAATCAAGTTCCAATACATTCTAATTGCGTGTACAGTAGTTATTCAACAACTAAAGCAACACATTCGCTGTTGTCTTTCAAACATATAACAAGCTCACCAAAAGTTAGTTTTTGCCCTTTTCGGCCACCAATTGCCTGTCTTTCCAATTTCGAAATCACTCTGAAACTCTTCATCAATTTGCTGCACGGCAGCAGCTTTGTCGTGCGCCATCACCATGTCTAATCATGAAAGTAAAAAAAGAAGTGTTAAATCAGTATATAAATGCCGACATAGCCTACTAACCACCATGTTCGTTGTTCACATCAATGCGAGTACACCACTAAAACATTTTCATACATTACTCAATACTCTTCACAATTACATCATACATTAATCAAAAGAGCAAAATGGCATAGTTATGACATAATCATTTAGTCGTAGTAGAAACATTTATCCGTACTCACCAAGAACAACTTTTTTCAGATTCTTTTTTAAACAATCAAACGAGTGCTTAGACTTCACGATGTTTTTTTCTTTTCTTTCTTTGTTCTCGACATGACTTGAACTGTGTTGTGTTAGATAATAATAGTTGACATAAGTTCACTGATACAATCGCTTGCATTTTTGCCAACAACTTGACTTAAATTTGCGACCTGCAAAATGTAAATCGAATGTAATGACAGGGGTTTCATCCATCATATTAAAAAGCCTCAGCACTTGTTACAGACATTTTCGACTGTTACAAATGACAACCAACGTTTAAAGTTTATTTTGGGATTCCAGTCGTCTGTTGTGTTGCGTATGTAGGTCGCAGTGCAGGCTACTGTAGTCTATATGTTGTCGCAATGGGCGCAAAATAAAACATATTATTATTATTATTATTCAGCTGACTGCAATGAAAGCTACATTTGCAAATACTCTACAACCATCACAAACCTATCCACACGACATAAAAATACGAACACATTCAAGCAGTCAGGCAAACACCGCCGGAGCAGCAAAATCAAAGATTGAGTAAAACCCTACACATGTTGTGGGGCATCACAAGCTCTGCTACTTTGCTGATATGTTCTTAGCACTCATCTAAGAGCACTGGCACTAAATTTGTCACGAGAATATTTCATATGAAAGTTTTCCATTGGTCATTGAGTTTTATAACTTTCTTTAAATTGAGTAAACGTAGCCTAGTGACAAAAACGACTTTACACAATTATTTCAGGTTCAATGAATAAAAGACATTCACTTACCAGGTTTTCATAAACATTGTAGTAAGTCATTCCTATAGTTTCATTTTGATTATTTCTAAAACTCCTTTCGGCCGTAATATCTCAATTGAATTCGATTTTTTTATATTTTCGATGCAAGAAGCGAAAATTCCTCTTAGCGTTGTTCACATAAACATTGTGCTTTCGGCTCTCCACGTAATTGTGTATTGCGCACAACCGCCATGCTTGAACAGTCGAAGTGAATCGAGTGACGTCATAATCCCTTTAGCAAAGAATTAAGTCATGGCCTTTGTCTTCCTTCATAAAAAAAACAAGTTCTTCTTCTAAATTGCGTCTCCTCACGTTGATATAACACATCGCCGCATTCTAAAGCTTTGTTGCCTATTTCACTTCAACGCGTCATATTGCCCAGTCAAAGTTTAAGTAGTGACGTCATAATGGAGTTTTCACAACAATTATTGTGCCTGCAGTATTGTTCTATGCAACGCGGGAGAGGAAAAAACGATTTGCCGGATCGTTGAAAGTAAAAGTAGCGATCGTTTTGTGAAATCTCGCTTCAAGAAATTGAGGAGAGATTTCGACGCAACATGACTGCTCCTGACAAAATATTAAAACACATTATAGTATTGTTAAACGTGAAAGTTAATAAAGTTGTTGTTGACTCCAGGAAAAAAAATGAAGACCTGGCAACTTGAATTTGCAACCACGTTTTTATTTTTATTATTTGTTAGCTGTTGCTAACAATATATTGGTGGCGCCAAAGCGTAAACTTCCTGGAAGTGCCCTCTGAATCACAAGACATCTCTTGCACTAAATTATCTGAAGCAATTGAATATGAACAAACGATTTATATCATAATGTTGTTGGTGCCAGAATATGCTGGAGAAACTATGTTTTTCCACTAAACCACATGAAAGAGTCATTTAGGCTATTGGTATTTTTAAATTATAAAACAAGTGCTGAAATGAAGTGCTAACACATCAAGCATATAATAACCAACCTTACAATTGTTTATTTTGTGGAAACGTGTAGGCTAATGGAAACTTTAAACTGTTTCGGCATCAAGCACGTTATCACGCTCGCGTTTTGTTGCTCCTACCATTTTCAAGATCTCTGCTTCGTTTGACATAAACCAACTAAAACGCTGGTTCTAAATATTCATAGTACCGGTAAGTTATATTTGTACGGTATCATAAAAAGAATAACAGCATTGATAGCCTATTATTACAATCATAGCAAAATGATGGTATACATTTGCTTAATTTGAAAGAAAACACCAAAATTGTTATGAATTGGCACAACGTTGGCAATGCTTCTGACCGAGGTTGGCCAATCACACAACAGTGTTTTGCAGCAATACCACGTGAAAAAGGTTTGTGTTAGTATTTTTCAAGTTTAAAACAAATAAACCTGAAATAAAATTTTTGAGACCTTTTTGAACGCTTAATAAGAAGTATTGAAATTGTTGGCATATTGTTGGCAATGTTAGACGAAATTGCCGACCTTGTGCCCTCACATCCAGCATATAGCCAACGTTGCAATTGTTTATTTTGTACAAAAGTGTAGGCTAATGGAAACTTTAAACTGTTTCGGTATCAAGCACGTTATCGCGTTCGCGTTTTGTTGCTCCTACCTTTTTCTAGACCTCTGCTCAGTTTGGCATAAACAAACTGAAATGAAACTACTTTGTTGGCAAAGCATTGGCTACTCTTCTGACCAACGCTGGTCTTAAATATTCATAATATACTTGTACGGTATCAGAAAATAATAACAGCATTGATCGCCTATTATTAAAATTTAAAATTATAGCAAAATGATGGCATACATTTGCTTAATTTGAAAGAAAACACTGAAATTGTTATGAATTGGCACAACGTTGGCAATGCTTCTGACCGATGTTAGCCAATCACACAACTGTGGTTTGCAGCAATACCACGTGAAAAGAGGTTTGTGTTAGTATTTTTCAAGTTTAAAACAAATAAACCTGAAATAAAATCTTTGAGACCTTTTTGAACGCTTAATAAGAAGTATTGAAATTGTTGGCAATGTTGGACGAAATTGCCGACCTTGTGCCCTCACATCCAGCATATAGCCAACGTTGCAATTGTTTATTTTGTGGAAACGTGTAGGCTAATGGAAACTGTAAAACTGTTTCGGTCAAGCACATTATCTCGTTCGCGTTTTGTTGCTCCTACCTTTTTCTTGACCTCTGCTCAGTTTGGCATAAACAAACTGAAATGAAACTATACTTTGTTGGCAAAGCATTGGCTACTCTTCTGACCAACGCTGGTCTTAAATATTCATAATATACTTGTACGGTATCAGAAAATAATAACAGCATTGATCGCCTATTATTAAAATTTAAAATTGTAGCAAAATGATGGCATACATTTGCATAATTTGAAAGAAAACACTGAAATTGTTATGAATTGGCACAACGTTGGCAATGCTTCTGACCGATGTTAGCCAATCACACAACTGTGTTTTGAAGCAATACCACGTGAAAAGAGGTTTGTGTTAGTATTTTTCAAGTTTGAAACAAATAAACCTGAAATAAAATCTTCGAGACCTTTTTGAACGCTTAATAAGAAGTATTGAAATTGTTGGCATATTGTTGGCAATGTTGGACAAAATTGCCGACCTTGTGCCCTCACATCCAGCATATAGCCAACGTTGCAATTGTTTATTTTGTGGAAACGTGTAGGCTAATGGAAACTTTAAACTGTTTCGGTCAAGCACGTTATCTCGTTCGCGTTTTGTTGCTCCTACCTTTTTCTAGATCTCTGCTCAGTTTGGCATAAACAAACTGAAATGAAACTACTTTGTTGGCAAAGCATTGGCTACTCTTCTGACCAACGCTGGTCTTAAATATTCATAATATACTTGTACGGTATCAGAAAATAATGACAGCATTGATCGCCTATTATTAAAATTTAAAATTGTAGCAAAATGATGGCATACATTTGCATAATTTGAAAGAAAACGCCAAAATTGTTATGAATTGGCACAACGTTGGCAATGCTTCTGACCGATGTTAACCAATCACACAACTGTGTTTTGAAGCAATACCACATGAAAAGAGGTTTGTGTTAGTATTTTTCAAGTTTAAAACAAATAAACCTGAAATAAAATCTTTGAGACCTTTTTCAACGCTCAATAAGAAGTATTGAAATTGTTGGCGTATTGTTGGCAATGTTGGCAAAATGTTGGACGAAATTGCCGACCTTGTGCCAACATACCCAGCATATAGCCAATGCTGGCCCAGCAATCAATGTTTGCTGGGATGCATCAGTCGGAGCACTCTGTGCAGCACCTACTGTACCTCAAATAGGCACATTTGCCTCAACACAAACTGACATCGTAGCCCGAGACCCAATGTGCTCAACAATTCGTGGTCCTCACCACACATTCCAAAAAGGGCATTGGACACCATCCCGCATGCGAGAACATCCCACAGTTAGGGTAGACATATCTATGGATGACTCATGTCATCATGGCAGTTACACTAGCGTGATAGCACAAGTAACAGCAATCGCAGATACTGGTGCCCAAATAAATGTATGGTCACTGAAGAACTTTGTGCAATCCGGCTTTGGACAAGAAACCCTTGTACCCGCACCAAACCTAATAGCTGCAAATCGCTCTACTATTTCCATTACAGGAGCATTTCGTGCCATCATTCGGGGTACAGCGCACGGCTGCAATGTTGAATGTCGGAGCATGATTTACATCAGTCAAGACGTTGACAAGTTATACTTATCTCATGACACACTATTGCATTTAGGTGCCCTATCCCCGAAGTTCCCAACTCTTGGGGAACATCAGATCAAGCAAGAAATGGCGCACAATCTTATCGAACCAGAAATCAACGTCGTCAGACTTGTTAACGGTGGCTGCACATTACCCAGCAAGCAACTGGAGTCGTGCACTTGCCCTCAACGTGGTGCAGTTCCAGCTCTCCCAACCAAGCTTCCGTTCCCGTGCACACCTGAAAACAATGACAAGATGGCAAACTGGCTACTCCAGAGGTACGCCGCATCCACTTTCAACACTTGCCCGCACCGCGCGCTACATTGTATGGCTGGTCCTCCCATAGAAATTCATGTTGACCCCAACGCGAAGCCAGTGGCCGTTCATACACCAGCGAAAAGAAATACAATCAAGAAAAAATACATCAAGAAAAAGTACACGCTGATCTCCTCCGCGACGAGGCTCTGGGAATCCTTGAAAAAGTCCCCCACGGCGAACCCACCACATGGTGTCATCGTATGGTTATCACACGCAAAAATGATGGCTCACCACGCCGTACTGTCGACCTTTCCCCCTTAAACAAATTCTGCCAGAGAGAAACCTTCGCCTCTGAAGCTCCATTCCAGCTATCCCGTCGTGTCCCCAGAAACACTTGGAAATCGGTGACTGACGCATGGAACGGCTATCACAGTGTTCCACTGCGTCCTTCTGATCGGCACCTCACAACTTTCATCACTCCCTTTGGAAGATGGCGCTACACTAGGGCACCGCAAGGATTCCTATCCTCTGGGGATGGCTACAATCGCCGTTTCAATACCATATTAACTGATTTTGTGCGCAAAGAACGCTGTGTCGACGACACAGTGTTCTATGATAGCGAACTGGAAGAACATTGGTGGCGAACCATAGAATTCCTCACTTTAGTGGGACGGGCGGGCATTGTCCTTAACCCTGACAAGTTTCAATTTGCCCAACGCACCGTAGATTTTGCTGGGTTCCGTATCTCAGAAGCAATGGTCGAGCCCCTCCCTAAATACTTGCTCGCCATCCAAGAATTTCCAGTCCCGAATAATATCACAGACATACGCAGCTGGTTCGGATTAATCAACCAAGTAGGAAACTATGCTCAACTGCGTGACCTAATGGCACCGTTCAAGCCGTTCCTTAGCCCAAAGCATAAGTTCGAATGGTCTCAGGAGCTGGATTCCGCATTTGCCGCCTCCAAATCGGCAATTGTTGACGCTATTCGCCATGGGGTAGAAATCTTTGATCCCTGCCGTCGAACATGTTTGCGCCCTGACTGGTCTAATAAAGGCATCGGATATTTCCTTCTCCAAAAACACTGCGTATGTGCTTCCACTATACCGGACTGCTGCTCATCAGGTTGGAAAGTGACTCTTGCAGGATCCCGATTCCTCTCATCGGCTGAACGACGTTATGCCCCCATAGAAGGCGAAGCCCTAGCAATTGCGTGGGGCCTAGAACAGACAAAGTATTTTACGCAAGGCTGTGATAATTTGGTTATTGTAACGGATCATAAGCCATTGGTAAAAATATTTGGAGACCGTACGTTGGACGAAATCACTAACACTCGCCTGTTTCGTTTAAAACAGCGTACACTAATGTGGCGCTTTGATATCGCACACTTACCCGGCACAACCAACTGCGCAGCCGATGCTGCCTCACGTCATCCAGTATCATGCGATCTCATTGCTGTAGCGTCGTGTGCAGAAAATAATGTAGCAGAAATGGCGCTGGTTACTACCATACAGGCAGATGCCGCCCATACCTTTTGCTTGCAATGATCTGAAATCGTTCGGGAAACAGCATCCGATCCAAACCTTAGCAAGTTAATGGTAGCTATTGAAACGGGATTCACCTTTCCCAACACCGGCGACATTCGCCCATATCTCCCCTATCGAACGTGATCGTATTGTTGTACCACCATCGCTTAGGCCTAGAGTAGGCCTACTCTCAACGTTGCATGCTAGTCATCAAGGTGTGTCTGCCATGGAACGTCGGGCACGTGCTATAGTATTTTGGCCCGGTATGACTAATGATATCCATGCTATTCGTGATTCGTGTACATCATGTAATCGTAATGCTCCATCTCAAGCAGCTCCTCCCCCGACGCCATGTGATCCCCCAGCTACACCATTTGAGAAAATTTTTGCAGATTATTTTGACTATGGGGGCCGTCACTTTTTGGTCATTGGGGACAGATTCTCGGGGTGGTCGGATGTATTTTCCACGCCATCAGGATCGAGTGCCGCAGGAGCAGCTGCTTTGACTCAACTTTTGCGCTCGTACTTTGCCACGTTTGGTGTTCCTGAGGAAATATCTACAGATGGGGGTCCCGAATTTACTGCTGCCGTTACTGAACTCTTTCTTAAAAATTGGGGTGTGCAGCACCGCATATCGTCATCTTACTTCCCTCAATCTAATGGTCGAGCTGAGGTGGCTGTCAAAACTGTCAAACGCTTGCTCATGACTAATGTAAGCCCAAACGGAGACCTGAACAACGATTCCTTCTTACGTGCATTGTTACAGTTACGTAACACACCTGATCCTGACTGTGATATCTCTCCAGCAGAGATCGTGTTCGGTCACCCTCTGCGCGACGCATTCGGTTTTGTAAACCGCCTAGTCAAGTTCTCCAATCGTCACATTCGTCGTACATGGCGGGATACATGGAAGGCAAAGGAAGACGCCCTTCGCCTGCGAGCTGGTCGAACCGATAAGGCGCTGTCTCAGCATATTCGTCCTTTACGTACTTTACAATGTGGAAACCGCGTATTTATCCAAAACCAAAACGGTAACTATCCTCGAAAATGGGACAAAGTGGGAATGGCTGTCGAAACGTTGCCACATGACAAATATGTAGTGAAAGTTGACGGGTCGGGCAGAATCACAAAACGGAATCGACGTTTCTTGCGAGTAATTCCACATAGCCTACTAAAGCATGTGCCGATCCCATCCCTCCTCAACCAAACATCAATGCTCACCCACAGAGCCCCCCATCATCTTCTTTTGCCCAGCCTCCTGAAACGGACTACTGCCCTCCCCACCCTCCGCATCTTGAGATAGGCCCTAGCCCAGAAATTGGAGAATCACCGATGTTGCCTCTCGATGCAGATCACAGCCCGCCTGCACTCTCCTGCCCCACACCAGCCTCAAGCCCGAAGCTTTGTGAGCCACAGCACTCACCTGAACCTCCAAAGCAGCCGCTACCTTTCGATTCAGTGGAACCAACCGAACCCACAAGTGGAGTCCCTCATATTGAAAAATCGCCTGTTTTGCGCCGTTCTACGCGGTCCCGACGGCCGGCGTTGGATTTAGACGCATCCTCTGGTCAATGGGTAATCAAGGGTTCGAGCTCGTAAGTCTACAGTTTCGCCTTACGAGCTGGGGGGGATGCACAAATGCCTGCAGTTAGCATGCTTCCTTGATTACTTTTGCACTCCTTTTGTCACGTGTACTCCGCGAGGCAGTACTCTGTTCTATTCGTATCATTTCAATCTGGCAGGCTAGCGAACAACAGCTTCTTTTGTTCTAGTTCTAGTGTTGAGTTTAATATCTTACGTTGTGTATTTTGTTGCAGAAATTGCGATTCGATCATTTTTCTTTTGTTAATACATTTAAGAAAAATAACCGTCTTTGTTCAGGGATCAAATTCAATTTTTACAACAGCTAAAAACTATCATTTCATTGGAATACAGAAGACGCGATAAGTTTGTTTCATTCGGTTGTTTGTGTATTAAATACCGGTACAAAAAAATAAAAAAGTTAGTTTCAACTGAAAAAAAAAATTTAATTTGTCTAGTAAAAAAAACAAAAAAACACCACTTGCAAAAAAAGATGTCAGCAATACAAAAAAGCATGCTTGGCAACACTATAAAAGGCACGAGACTAGCCCAAGGGCCAGGGGATCAAATTTAATTTTTACAATATGGCAATGTAAACCTCTCCCTCGTAGATGACTGTGAAAGTCCCATTACGGCCGGGGAGGTGGAGGTTTTGACGGATTGTTCCGCCCCTGGTTCTGACGGATTGTTCTACGGTTCTGGAAGAACCTGGACCCAAGAGGGGGACTCTTGGCCAGCCTTTTCGAGACCTGCCGGATCAACCGTCGTGTACCGGACCAGTGGAAAACCAGCAAATCCACACTCATATGCCAAGACCCTGAGGGTGATCTGCACGACGTCAGCAACTGGCGGCCCATCTCCATCTGCCGAAACATATATAAGATTTACGCCGCCGTATTGGCCCGACGCCTGCAGCGATGGGCGGTGGAGGGGAATGTCATCAGCCGAGAGCAAAAGGGATTCATGCCCACGGAGGGCGTCTACGAGCATGTGTTCATGCTCGACACCATCCTCTCGGATGCACAGTCACGCAAAAGGCCTGTGTCGGTTGCGTTTCTGGACATTCGAAACGCCTTTGGCAGTGTCAGGCACGAGTGCATAGCCGAGGTCCTGCGTCATTTCGACGCCCCCACCGACCTTATTGAGTGCATCTCCGACATATACGTCGCCAACACCTGCACCGTCCGTTGCGGCAATGGTGAAACCGACCGTATCCCTGTGGGGCGGGGAGTCCGTCAGGGCTGCCCGTTGTCTGGGCTGCTATTCAATTTGGTCATCGAGGTGCTCCTCAGGGGCGTCCGTGACAAAACGGATTGCGGCTACAACCTTCCTGCTAAAGAAGACATCAAAGTACGTTGTATGGCCTATGCGGACGACATCTGTCTCGTTTCTTCCGATCGCGAGCAGATGGTTTCTCTCCTATCTACTACTGATCCTTTCTCTTCCTGGTCCGGCCTGCGGTTTAACCCACGCAAGTGTGGCACCTTATCCTATAGGAAAGCGTCGGCGTCCCGTCTGCGGGTCGACCCGTATTCTTTCTCCGAGTCATCCCCAAAGGCGAAACGTACAAATACCTTGGCGCTCGAACCGGTTACGCCTCGGATGCGTCCCTTACCCAACCTTTCATCTCCACACTGGAGAAACACATTTCCTCTTTAATGAAATCTTTCCTCACTCCAAGCCAGGAACTTCTGGCACTTACTTCTATTATTCTTTCGTCCGCGTCATACCATCTGCGAGTGCGGCGCTTCAGACAGTATGAGCTTCTGAAGCTCGATCGACTGGTATTGCTTTGTTTGAAGGTGGCGTGGCGTCTTCCCAGGTGAGCGTGCAGCGCTTTCGTTTACTGTAAGCCTGCATTGGGGGGTTTTGGTGTGTTAAATCTGTGTCGCGAAAGCGACGCGCTTTCGATAGCCCAGGCCTTAAAGATGCTGACGTCTCCTGACGATCGTGTCTCTGCCATCGCTTTCGGGCAGGTTAGGCGTTGTGCCAGTCTGAGGTTTGGCACTCCAGAGCCAGCTAGCCAGTTACTTGAATAAGGACCCCACTGAAGGTGCCGTTCTCGACCGTGCCCAACAGGCGAAAGCTTGTGGGGCCGCGTCTCGGCGGCTACCCGTCGTTTAAATGTACGTTGGTCCGCAAGCCCGGATGGCGGCCTCGAGTTGACCGCGGGGAGCTCCAAAATCACCCCTCCCGTAAGAAAAGAAGTGGTGCCGACCCTCCACCAACACAATGACTTGTGGTGGAGGAGACAGTGGGAATCCAAACCTGACCAAGGCAAGACGGTCAGTGCCCACTGTCTGTCCGGATTTTCGAATTCTCGGACTCGGTGCCCGGAGCTCCTGGATCACGCGAACCGTGCATTTGCCTACAAGGCCCGCCTGAACTTATTTCCTTTGAAATCCAAACCAAGCCATGGCCGCCCTTATAAACCTGCCATATGTCGCGCGTGTGGGAAAGCAGAAGAGACTCTCCCTCATATATTGAACCACTGCCCTACCGTGATGCCTGTTGTCACGGAACGGCACGATTCAGTATTGTGAGAGATCGTGAAGCATGTAGGCTACCTGCCGAATGGCAACCCTTGCTTTCCAAAAATAGTAGGCTACGTTTCCACAACACGTGGAAGCGGGCGGTGCTGATCTGCGCCCTGACATTGTCCTGCAACGCCCTGACGGTGTCACGGTTGTATGCAGTGTTGGGCGCGATAACTCATTTTTCAGTTAAGCGATAACGATAATCGATAAACGAAAAATGCCTAAAGCGATAACGATAAACGATAAATCAAAAAAAAGTTAAGCGATAACGATAAACGATAAATTATCGCCGATAATGTCCGATAACGATAATTTTTTTTTTTGATTAGCGCTGCACCATCCCATGCAGCACGAACTGTTTTCATCAACATGACGAAAAATCGAACATAATATACTGTAAAGGGACAAAACTTTTTGTAAGTTATGCATGAATAGAATTGCAACAGCGGCAGTAGGTATCGAATCTTCAACCTCTTGATCCAGAATCAAACCACTGAGGTAACCGCCGTGCTTATAATTATACCTTCAGATACCAGTTGGATGCTTTTATCAATTGAGTTACACTGCCGCTGACGTGCAGTAGGCAAAATATTTAAATCAAATGAAAATACCATAAAAAATTCCAAACTTTGTATTTTGCTTTCTACGGGCTGTTTACAGCAAAGTCAGCAATAATTGAAAAAATTCCAAAAACGCAAAATGCTTGAAAATTTATCAGTAATATTAAGCGTTATTGGTAGTAAAAATGTGCATACTGTGAAATCCATCATGCTTGTCAAATTAGTCGTGTTTGTTCAAGAATAATAACATAATTATCGTAATTTACTGATAGTTTCAGATAAATTTTTCTGTTTTCTTTGTGAACACCATCATTAAAGCAATGGCAGAACGCTGAGTTGTTGAGATAAGAATTACAATATAGGCACTGTATTAATAATGGGAATAAAAATATTTGATTGAGCGTTGGCTATGTCGCATAGGTAAATCGTCGTCGTATCCAGGCTTACGCCCGGTGGTTGAAGATTTAGATTAAGTGGACGGGAAGGCAAGGAAGCCAATCTTCATGTCCACTTTCAGGCATGCCTTTAAGTGTCCTGCGAAAGACAGTGTCCTGCCCTTTCGATTGCCGTTCCAGCGCTCTCACCACTCGGCTATGCAGCATAGGTAAATGAGAAAGGTTATAAACTTAATGTATTTAGCATAATTTTACCACGCAACTCGATGCGCCTATTGTCATGCAAAAACTACTACAAGATGCAAAAAGTGTGATGTCGGTCTGCATGTCGAATGCTTCAAGCAATATCATATTCTGCAATGACTTGTTTCAGTGATGGTGGCGCGAAAGACCATGTTTCCGATGTAAAAGCGGCCTCGCATTGCGACACTTTCATAAACCACTTGCCAATTTCTTTCGCTTCGCTTCAAAGGAATCTGTACCGCCTGTGCGCTTACATTTTAATTGTAAAATTCACTCGCGATTGCCGATTGCAGCAAAACAACAAGAGACTTGTTGCATGCATTTCATTGCATTGCAATTTGCAACTCTAAAAATTATTGTGTTGTCAGGGCCGTCGCTGCAGGGGGCGTGCCCCTCCCATGACAACGACCTGTGCACACACACTTCAGGCACTGAAGAAGAACTGGTTTTAATTTTAGTTTCATGAACTAGATGGCTAGTAAAAATATTACTTTTCATGTTCTTTCCACTTGTGTGTTGACCCGAAATAAAATTTATCGGCGATTAACTATCGGCGATAATCAAATATTGCCTTTGGCGATAACGATAAACGATAACTGAAAAAAAAATTAAGCGATAACGATAAGCGATAAAAATTTATCGCCGATAATTATCGCCGATAATGCCCATCACTGGTTGTATGTGACGTCACTTGCCCGTTCGACTACGGCGCGGATTCCTTTTGAAAGGCCGCCGACAGGAAACACGACAAGTACGGCGAGTTATGTGTAAACATAAAGGAAGACAGGAAGCGCCCTTGCAGGAACGTCCTGTCACTTCCGTTCGTCGTAGGCTCCCTCGGGAGCTATGCTCCGTTGAGCTCTCGGGCTCTGACGGCCTTGGGCGTTCCTGCTCGTGGGGTAGCAGAGGTGGCTAGAAAAGCGGCTTCCCTCTCAATCGAAGGCTCCCTCCGTGTCTGGAAGGCTTGGAACGCCGGGCTCACTCGTGGAGGGGCTACGTCATAGAAAAGACGATTCCAGCGATAAGAAGCTCAATTCCCCAACAACAGAAGCTCTGCAATAAGCATCCGAGCGTGCGAGAAAGCAAACCTCAAAACCTGCCAGCAATTGTGTGACGTCATGGTATGTTAAATCCATTGCTTCATTATCAATTTATCTGTAAACAATTGTCGTTTCATCAGCAAGCTGCAGCTCAATGAAGAATACAATCATCATCAATAAAAAAAAAATATATATGTAATATATGAATTAAGTATATATTGCATATCGTGAATGGATTCATATCATCTATCAATTACGCAATATCATTAACAACACTGGATCTGTATTTTTACCTTTCAATATTTTAGTTTATCACACACAACTTCTGATAGGCCTATGCTGCTCTTGCCCGCTCGGATCAACCTCGCGTTGCTTTTAATTAATATATCGATAAACATGATTTCCCGATCAACTCGATGCAACCTCTAAAGTTTCATCCCACCATTCTATATTTTTCCTGGTAACGTAGCCTAGTCATACCTACGCTTCGATCGCTAGTCCCCCCGACTCAGCTGGGCGAACCTGCTCCAACGTCTGGCCAGTGCACATCCGTGCTCGTTGGTTCAACGTCAACACTTTTCCGGTACCGTAGGTAAAGCATAGCCTACAATATATTCTCACTTACCATATTTTTTACACTAATTAATTGAGCCTTTACTCTAGATTTTTTATATAATTTTCGTCTCCCACGAGTATTTAAATTCTTCTTGTAGCTAAGCTTCTCTTCCTCGTGGGAGACCCCAAAGTTTATCCGCTCTGCCTAAGGGCAGACCGGGTATAGGAGTCAAACGTATTTGTGTTGCGGTCACGTGACGGAGACGTGGGCACTGCCCGGCTTTAAAACTTCTGCCGGTACCAGTCGCTCCACACGACGTCGTGAGCTGACCTGTCGTGAGCTGACAGTTGAGCTGACCGTGAGCTGACACGTCGTGAGCTGACCTGTTTGCGGAAAGCTAAGCCTGTCTCCCTGGCCCGTTCCGCCATTTTAAATTTTGCGGACAAGTCGCACAAAATTTTCGATCCACACTTTCCTTCCACAGGTAAGCTACCTAGACTCCCCAGCCTGGCCCCCGCGACCTAAGCTGGTGGACTTCCCTTCCGGGTGCATCGCCACCCAGTGGCTCCGAGAGGGGGGGAAGTCGGGCCAGTTTCCCCCCTAGCAAAACATTGTAAAGGAAAAACGAGTAGTTTTTTGTTTTTGCACTTTTGAGGGGGGCCCATTTTTAGTACTAAAGTAAAAATGTACCAACTAAATAATCAACAAATTCTTAAATGAAGTGCCTAGTTCCAAGTATTTCTCAATCATTGTAAATATCACTCTCGATGCTTCTCATCAAGATCAAATTATTTTCGTGTTAAGGTAGGCGATGTTGAATAGCTTCAAGACGTAAAATCTGAAGCTGAAATGATTTCATTATCACTGAACGGTTTCGATTGTATTGATAGTTTCAACTTGAAAACTGGTGCTGTTTTAGCAAAGCGGGAACTATTTTTGCTTGACACCTGAACCTTAACTTCAAAAACTGCGTTGGCCAGACATAGGATGTTGTATCCAACATAAGTTATCTGGGAAAGTTAAAGGTATCAGTCCAAGCACGATTAAAGAAAGTGAATCCTGTATATTTTTTGTTTATGGATCATCATCAGTCATCATCTCCGCCTGCAGCAGATTGCGCATCATCATGAGTTATTTTCTTCCAAGAGTGGCGATTTTGAGCCAGCTCTCCAATTGTCGCCAAGTTGAGTCCGGTCCACGATTGGACGTTGTCTTGCCATCGTTTTGGTTGTCTGCCACGTTTTCTTTTTTCTTCTACTTTTCCTTCTGTGCAAACTTTGCTGATTCCGAATTGTGATCTTTTTGTGTGGCCGAACAGTTTTAAAACTTTTGATTTTATTATTGCTACAATTGGATGTAATTTTGTCATAGTTAAAAGATCTTCTGTTTTCGTTTGGTCAAGTAGCCTTTTGGTGGTCATGCTTTTTATGATGTGATTTTGGAAGGTATAGTGAGTTTTTTCTTTATCTGAGTTTTTTGTTTATGGATGTTTTTGTTTGGCTAAATCTAGTTGGAATTCATAATGTTGCCTACAGACAGCGTTGTTCAAATGTCTTATCATTTTTGGATTAATTGATTATCTGTAAGATTGTGACGTCTTTAAAGTTATAGTCCAGTCAGAGAAAAAATTCTGAAAAATCTAAAGAAAGCTGTCCTATCATCTTGTAAAGAAAATTGACTTCGAGAGGGTAATCAAGACGTGGTGCAGTCAAACCCAATGCTTTACATTACCCTTTTGCAATTGAAGCTGTAAAGACATTTCTTAAATGCACCAAGTTGGAACCAACAAGAGCTTGATCGGAAGCTGAGTCAATGCTAAAGTAGCCTACAACTAGCAGTTTTAAATACGTGACTGCTTTGCATTTTGTGCATTACGGTCCTAAACAAGATTCACTGATGAATTTAATGAAATTAAAGGAAGATGTAATCTATATAAGAGAAAGCTGAGAAGAGTAGGCTACTACTCGCAAGCTAAAGTTGCAGTGGCAATTATAAATTTAAAAGAAAATAAGTTTCTTTTCCTGAGGACAGAACGCTTTTATAACTCCACTTAGGCTAACTAGCTGAATCATTCGAAGGAAATGTTTTCTACCGTACATTGTAAAGGATTCGATAGTTGTTGGAATTGACAAATGTATCAACAAACTCAAACATATCGTCGATGAGTTTGAAGTTCCATGAAAATTTCATCGTATGTCTGCTGAGCAGTTGCGGGCATGTGGGACAAATTTAAACCATTTGTAGGCTACAACAATGACATTTTTCAAGATATTTTGGATGAGTTGGTCCTTTTGACAGAAAGCCACACAGCAAACTTCAGCTGCAAACCAAAACGAACCACCCCATAATCTCTACACCAGGAATCATTGATTGCAAATTTAGAAAGGTTTTTCCAAAGAGTTTTGTTATGATTTTTTTTGTGTTCCGGTAGCTATCTCCAACGGTTGCGCTTTGAGAACGTGGTTTTAGCAATTACTGAAATATGTAAAGAATTGTTTGCGCTCCAGTAGGCCTATGACTCAAAACGGATTGAAAAGCCTAACTATATTATACATGTTGTGCATCAACTTAGACGTCGCAAAATTTTATCATTTGATGCTGTGATCCGTAACTTTGCATTGCAAAAAGTCCAGAAAGGGTTGAATTAAATCAGGGATGTCCAAAGTCCAGCCCACGGGCCAACTCCGTGTGGGAAAAAGTTCGGACACTCCTGAATTAAAAGCTTGGTTGAACTATTTTCGTTGCCTGTATTGTGGTTTACAAAGCTTTCTAGACAAAATAGTTTGCCTCAATGGCATTTTTGCTGCAAGTGTAATCCAGTGATTATTGTTGATTTTTACATTGAAGGAAGTTCTTTTCATGCTGAGGAAAGTAGGCTAATTTCAGCTTAACACGAACCTGCAACGCAAGATACAAATTAGTTGTATATTTGCTAAAAAATATTATGGGGCCCATTTTTCGTATTGTTTCCCGACCAGTACTGATTTCTCTCGGAGGCCCTGTCGCCACCCCATAATCACGCCGCTCCCCGCCTCCGCGGGGCGTGGCAGGCCGGTTCTTTAACGTCTCTGACCTGGCTATGTTTATTGCGTTCTTCTCGCCGTGTCAATTATTTTGTACTCGTGCGTTTTTGATCAAAATAAAACAGTTCATCATCTATCATTTCATAGGAATATTGAAGACGCGATAAAAGAAAAAATGTTTATGAAGTGAATTTGACGACTGTGAAGTCGGAAGGATATTGGCATTTCCCGAGGCCGAATTGTCGAAAAAAGGCCGACTCCAGTTTGATACAAAACGATGAACAACAAAACTTTGTTTGCAATTTTTCCAAATAATGAACCTTTATTCTCGAACTGGGAAAGCTTCTTGCAAAGCTCAATCCTGGCAGTTTCGCATACCGTACTTGTAAAGTTTTCGAATCAGTGATGCAGGCCCGGTTACCGAGATTGACGGAGCGAAGTTTCCAATTGTTGCAGTCTTATTGCCGGGGAATTATTCCATCCATTAGATGCTGCTGAATGGAGAGCAGTTCGTAACGTGCGATGCTCAAGCACACACCCTAAGAGTCGAACCAGCGCCGCTTGATCTTGAAGCTTCTTCGTTCCAGAAGTGACGCGCTAACCAACTAAACTATCAGGGCGGACTGGCGGGTAGACGGAGAAAGAGAAGTAACTTTATTTGCCAATCAGATTCTATAATAGTACGATACACAATAAGCTTACATCACAATAACAAACAGTTCATGAACATAGAGGAACGCATAAGTACGCTCAGTGTTAACAAATTCAATCTGATTAACCAGGAGCAGCGAAAGACCATTTGGTCGCCTAATCAGCTGCTTTAATATTGTTTCTTGTTTTCGCCTTGCGCTTCTAAACTTTACAGAAAATAAAAATGCTTGTTTTTGTCAGTTTTTATTAGAGTCGTTGTTTCAATATCGATTGCAACTTAAGTGAAACAAACTAAACTTTAATGTAATGAAAAACGTCAAGTATTAAAAGGAAAGTGAAAACTTTCAAAAGTTTGGCAACACTAAAACGGAGTCTTAGAGGGAGAGTCAAGGTTAACATGTTGGTGTGATTAATGTCAATTTAGCGTTTTTAAAACAAATGTATTTGGCAAGGTATTTATGGTTTAACATCAGGGATATCTAGAGAAGGGGATATGAAGGCTCACAGCGATTGCCTTATTCTCATGACACTACCAGGGCGGTAGTTTGTAGCGCGTGAAACATAAGGTTTTTTTCAAAATTGCAGAAAATTTTGTAGTGCAACTGGTACAGTCAGCTACCAAAGACAGTTAGTAAACGTTACATAAAGTATATTTAAAGAATACTTGTTTACAAAGACGGTTGAAAAGTTACCAGTAAGCTGTTTTTTTAAACAAAGCCTTTGCAGTAGGCTAGATGTAAAGCAAGTATATGGGTAGTTAAATTAACAAGCAACCATGAGCATGCTGTGAAGATCCAGGCCTGATGCTAATAACGCAATGCAAGTTATCATAACAAGATTTATCAAACTGCTATCGGTGGCAATTGTCATTTCACGATAAACACAGATTATTTACGTTTAACAAAAGCCCTTCTATTGTCAGACTTCATAAAAGCCTTCGTATCCCCTTCTTTAGATATCCCTGTTTAACATTTAGGAATTTTTTGGCGTTTTGATGTTATTTTTAGAAATTTGAAGACATTTAAAAAAAACTGCGTTTTATTAATTTGCTATATGTATCTTAAATCTGGTTTGAAATGGTTATTTATGGCAACTTCACTGTCTCATTCTCAATTTGATTTGATTCCGTACTTCCATAATCCTGACATTTTGGGCTAATGAACCATTTTGCGATTTTCGCCTCAATAGGCAATCTGCCTCCTATCTGCTAAATGTTTTCACGTAATTTTTCATCATTGATTTGTGTTTTTACCTAGGCACTTTAGCGTCATGTGATTTTGCTTCTCCTCTGCCTTGCCGTGTCATTCTTATGCGTTACTTTTTTTGATTTTTGTGTATGTAGCCTAAGGGTCATTCCATGCCAAGCATCCTAGACCTATCAGTTTGACCCTCTTCAATTTTGCTCAAACTTGGTCAAAATGTTATATGGCATGATTTAGCCATGCATTACAAATTTTAGCTCAGTATCTATTATAGTTTTGGAAATATGATGCTTTAAAGTTTTAGGTACCCCCTAAACTTTTCCGCATTCGTTTTTTTGGACCATTTTCAATTAACCATATTTTTTTCTCCGAAGGTTGTATAAAGTTTATTTTTGGTAAAATGATTCACTTTTAGCTACATTACATGATTGCATTGTCAAAATGCAATTAATGTGCAGCATAATGGAGTAATCAAGGCTCAAAGTAGCTCTTTTCTTCACCTAATATAATACAAATTTTGTGCCATATTTGGAAGTCTGTAACTTTTTTATGAAAAGTAGGATGGTTATAATATTATATTTATCATATATATGATATAGCCTACCGGTATGCTCTTTCCCTACCAGGCAACAACTTCACCAAGTTTGATAAGTAACATTAATATTTATTAGAAAGTTACAATGCATCAAAATATGCACCCCAAGCAAAAAAGCCAAAATAACGCCATCTTGTGGCATACAAATACCCCCGTAACAAAATGTTTACAAAATAATCTTTTTAACCATTTGAAGAACATTACCTAAGGAACTTGTGTACAAAGTTTTGACTTTGTCACTCAATCTTTTAAGCGGTTGAAGTGAAAGAGCAAAAAATAACTGTAGAGACAAAACTATTGCTCTGAGCCATTTGGAATTGTTTTTATTGAATTCAGTGCTGAAAACCCCCAAACAGCAATTTTTCCCACTCCTCTACCATCTATATAAAAAATATACTTAAAAATCACTCATGCGTAACCAGAATTTGCCCCTCGTGTGGCCAAATTGCAATATCTCGAGAACCGAAGGCCATAGAATGCTAATTTTTTTTTTAAAACAGTTGTCTCAAAGAGCTCTATCTGAACACAATATATCATAAAATTCTGGAACCATGGGTGTACTAATATTTTTTTCCTTAAATTAAGCATGGAAAGACTCCTCTGCAAATAAGCCAATTTTTAATTATGGGGAGTTAAAAATTGGCCCCCAACTTACCTCTCAATAGTTGAGTGACAAAGTCAAAACTTTGTACACAAGTTCCTTAGGTAATGTTCTTCAAATGGTTAAAAAGATTATTTTGTAAACACCTTGTTACGTATTTTTATACCACAAGATGGCGTTATTTTGACTTTTTTGCTTGGGGTGCATCTGCATATTTTGATGCATTGTAACTTTCTAATAAATATAATGTTACTTATCAAACTTGGTGAAGTTGTTGCCTGGTAGGGAAAGAGCATACATTATAAATATAATAACCATCCTACTTTTCATAAAAAAGTTACAGACTTCCAAATATGGCACAAAATTTGTTTTTGATAAAGAAAAGAGCTACTTTGAGGCTTGATTACTCGACTATGCTGCATATTAATTGCATTTTGACAAGGCAATCATGTAATGTAGCTAAAAGTGAATCATTTTACCAAAAATAAACTTAATATAACCTTCGGAGAAAAAGATATGGTTAATTAAGAATGGTCCAAAAAACGAATGCGGAAAAGTTAAGGGGTACCTAAAACTTTAAAGCATCATATTTCCAAAACTACAATAGATATTGAGCTAAAATTTCTAATGTATATATTAGGGTGGCCCTTAAAAATCATTTTTCTGAAATTTACTGCTCCTAACCCTTAAAAAGTTTCGTCCTTACAAAAAATGAGGTCTTGCAAAAAATTTTTAAATTTGAAGATAATTTAGAGGGTGCACAAGACCCCTCAAGTTCCGCATCCCCCTAAAAATGCAAAATTTGGATATCTCGAAAACCGCTTGAGCTAGAGATGTGCTTTTGGTGTCTACAGATGCAGAAGACAAGGTTTTCTATACGCTTTATGAACATTGAATGTGCCCATCTTAAGTAGAAAAGCAGTAATTTTGAAAAAACTACTTTTTAGGGGTTTTGCGTGTAAGATTCATAGTTAAACAATAGTGCAGACCAAAAACCACAATTTTACAATTTACCTTTCTAACCTGTTAAATTGTGATGTTACAAGTAAACAAATAGCATTGTTTAAAGTGACTAGAAATCCAGCGACCTGGGCATCAGATACACAATGTTCATAACCTTTAACAATCTGTAAGTACTGTTTTCATGTCCCTAAGTCTAGCTGAGTTCCGAGCTAATGTAAAACTTCATAAAATTCATGTAAAACTTAAAGCTGAGTTCCGAGCTAATGTTCCTGCGGTTGTCAACTGGGATGGAAAGCTTCTCAGAGACTTAACAACCAAACAGCATGTCGACCGCTTGCCGATTATTGTAACTGGTAATGAATTTCTCAGCTGTTGCAAGTAGCAAAATAGCCAAACGGAACGGGATCAAAACAAGCAAAAGCTGCTGTAGAAGCTCTCAATGAATGGGGCCTAATAGTAATAGAACAAGTGATTGCATTATCATTTGACACTACTGCTTCCAACACAGGGCGAAAGCTTGGCTCATGTGTCCTCATTGAAACTAGCATGCTGCCATCATATTCATGAGCAGCTAGTACAAACAGCTTTTACCACAATCATGGGAAGCACTGCTTCACCAGATGTTCTGGTATTTAAAAGATTTCAAACACGCTGGGAGTTTATAGGCAAGACGAGGTTCACCACAATAGTTGAAAACAAAGAAATAGCTGATACAGCCATCGATGTGGATCTATAATAGCTTGGACTGAAAAATCTTTGAAGGAAAGAAAAGATTTACGTGATGATGATGATAACAGAGAATTTATAGAGCTCTCATTAATTTTTATTGGAGCTATTCCTCCGAGAGGTGTTCATTTTATAATTCCTGGCCCAATGCATCATGCTAGATGGATGTCGAAGATTTTGTACTCATTAAAAGTTTGGATGTTTTATGACCAGTTTAAACTTGCAGAAAGAGAAAGGAGTGGGCTCTTGCAGATGTGTATTTTTGCCACAAAATTGTACCTTAAGGCATAGATAGAATCTCCTGCCGCAGCCCCGAATAACGATCTAAATCTTTTGAAGTCTTTTAAAACATATTCCAGCATTAACACTGCAGTGTCGAATGCTGTATTATTATCCACGTTTTCCTCCCACCTGTGGTATCTGTCTGAAGAACTAGCTGCCCTTGCCTTTTTTGATCGTTCTGTATCGGCCCAAACCTAAAGACTCATGGTTAAAGTAATACAAGAGCGGGAAGAAACTGAGGATGCCCCTTAACGACCGACAATCAATTCTGCAATGACTGATCGACTGGAGTTGTCTGACCAGGTCATTAAGGGGTCATTGTCACTGTTCAAAAAACTGGACATATCAACTGAGTTTATAGAACAGGATCCAGAAACCTGGGCAATCTGTGATGGTTACTGTGAAGCATCAAACATAGTAGACACTCTAACTGTCACAGATGACCACGCTGAGCGGGGTCTGCTACTATTCGGCGAGTCCGATTCGGCGAGTCCGATTCGACTAGTCCGATTCGGCGAGTTCCCTATTCGGCGAGAGCCCTTTTCGGCGAGTGCCCTATTCGGCGAGTTTTTGAAATTTTTGAAAGGAAATTATCGGGTATGTAGCCTAATTGCAATTGCCGTTTTTACATCGTTTTAACGTCGCTAAACGTTGAAATCGCGCAGAAAGGAATAAAAATAAAATGTTTGAACTATTAAGTTAAAATTCGTCATGTCAGTTCAGTTGTTTTTATTTCTGACCATCATATGAAAAACAATACACGTCAACATAGCAAAGGTAGAAGCGACAAAACGCGAACGTTAAAACGTGCTTGAATTCGTCATGTCAGTTCAGTTGTTTTACTTTCTGATCATGATATCAAAAACAATACACGTCAACATAGCAAAGGTGTAGAAAAAGGTAGAAGCGACAAAACGCGAACGTTAAAACGTGCTTGTGACCGAAGTAAGTTATTCAGTTGAAAGAAATTTGGCACGGTCGCAACACTTTCAGAAAAATTTAAGATATGAAGGAAAAATAAAACAAAGAAAATGTTACAAAAAAAAAAAAATAGATCATGTTTATGTCTATAAGTTAGTGCTTTTGAATAGTTAAAATGATTAGTTTGGACCAACAAATGTGTGGCCTACAGCTTGGATTGAAAGGAAATTATCGGGTACCGTAGCCTAGTTATCCCAACCAGCAAAAAATTGTTCCAAGAACACAGTTCATTTTTACATTGTAGTAACAGAATGAAAAGGCTAAACAAATGTGTGGCCTATCGTGTTAACGTCGCTAAACGTTGAAATCGTGTAGAAAAGGGAGCTTTTGCTGACTAGGATACTTTGAAACTGAGAAACATTCACAGAAGCCCTACGATTTGTTCCAAGAACCCATTTAGCATAACATTTCATTTGTACATTGATTCAACGTCTGAATACATTATCTTAAAAATGTAACGTATCGTAGGGCTTCTGTGAATGTTTCTCAGTTTCAACGTATTCTAGTCAGCAAAAGCACCCTTTTCTACACGATTTCAACGTTTAGCGACGTTAAAACGATAGGCCACACATTTGGTTAGCCTTTTCATTCTGTTACTACAATGTAAAAATGAACTGTTAGGCTAACTGGGTTCTTGGAACAAATTTTTGCTGTTCGGGATAACTAGGCTACGGTAGCCTACCCGATAATTTCCTTTTAATGTAAGCTGTAGGAGTGTAGGTCACACATTTGTTGATCCAAACTAATCATTTTAACCATAGGCGCCTAAGCCGTGGGGGCCAGGCCCCCACGCATATTTCCGCGTGGGAGCAACTTTTTATGCTGCATTGATACATAAAACAATAGATGAACTAGCGATCGGCAGCAGGAAAACATTTTTAAATGCAAACCGCAACAGCTTCGCAGTAAATAATCACTAGAACGAGTAGCGATGCTGCAATCCCACCCTAGACAAAAACATCTGTCATTTTTACGTTGATTTAACGTCTGCAGACGTTGAATCAATGTAAAAATGACTGATTTTGCTGCCTGTGACATAGCAAAAATCTACCATTTTGCGTCGATTCAATGTCATCAGATGTTGAATGCACCCAAAAACAACATAATTTGCTACGTTGACGCAGCGTGCGTTTAACTTAATGCGCTTGCAAACAGCCTCGCTGTCGCTTTCAAAAGTTGAAACCTCTGCAGAGAATTGTCGCGGCAGTGAATCGGTTGCTGTGAAAATGAACTTCAAGTCTCGGCCCGAGGTTACCACCAACCAACGTAACAAGGGCTGGTACAAACCGCACTGCCCACAGTCGCACAAGCGGCATAATCAACACAACAACGGCCTCGCGCAAACTGCATGGCGCACACACGTCCGTTGCCATAGAAACCCGATCAAAGGCGGAGGAATATGCGCATCTTTTGTTTCATCTGCAACACGAAAACGGGCGTATTACAGCGAATTGAAACTTGAAAGCTGGTCAGCCATAAGTTGCGATATTGTAGTGAAAAGGGAGCAATGTCAAGTCGAAAACTTAATCAAACGTCTCTCTGTAACTATTTTACAAGGGCTGTTTACGGATGTCAGCAACTTTTAAATTTATTAAAGGTGACGTGCTGTTGAATTGCTGTAAACATGAATGATTTTGCTTTCAACGGGTATATTTTCAAGCATATGACCAAGTTAGTATTTTCATTCCATTTACAGTATACCTTTTAGTAAACCTTTTCGTCTCTTGTTTCATGCTAATAAATCTAGTTCGTTGCTAAACTTTATGTTGCGCATAGCTTAAAGAGTCGCAGTCCATCAACCGCTAGCCAATGCAGACGCATAGCATGTGTTTTGGTCGAGCTTTGTTTGTTATAATTAACGGTAGGTCGAACGTAGCGATAACTCCGAGTGTGGCAATAAAAGCAATCCTAGTGTGACGACATAATTACGTCATCCATCTGCGTGACATTTCGCTGAATTTACGTTGCTGCTGATGAAACACGCTTTCGCCCCCACGGCCAAAAAAATAGTTAGGCGCCTATGATTTTAACTATTCAAAAGTACTAACTTATAGACATAAACATTATTTTTTTTGTAACATTTTCTTTGTTTTATTTTTCCTTCATATCTTAAATTTTTCTGAAGGTGATGCAACCTTGCCAAATTTCTTTCAACTCAATAACTTACTTCGGTCACAAGCACGTTTTAACGTTCGCGTTTTGTCGCTTTTATCTTTTTCTACACCTTTGCTATGTTGACGTGAATTGTTTTTGATATCATGATCAGAAAGATAAACAACTGAACTGACATGACGAATTCAAGCACGTTTTAACGTTCGCGTTTTGTCGCTTCTACCTTTGCTATGTTGACGTGTATTGTTTTTCATATGATGGTCAAAAATAAAAATAACTGAACTGACATGACGAATTCAAGCATGTTTTAACGTTCGCGTTTTGTCGCTTCTACCTTTGCTATGTTGACGTGTATTGTTTTTGATATGATGGTCAAAAATAAAAATAACTGAACTGACATGACGAATTTTAACTTAATAGTTCAAACATTTTATTTTTATTCTTTTCTGCACGATTTCAACGTTTAGCGACGTTAAAACGATGTAAAAACGGCAATTGCAATTAGGCTACGGTACCTGATACTTTCCTTTTAAAAATTTCAAAAACTTGCCGAATAGGGCACTCGCCGAAAAAGGCTCTCGCCGAATAGGGAACTCGCCGAAACGGGCCATTCCGGCTGAGCGAGGTGTAGCTCTCATAGAGGAATAGTAACTGCATCCTCACTCACAATGAAGAACAGGTTCAGTATCTGATGCAGGTGGTTGCAGACCTTCGGAAACGATTTCCAAACTGCAATAAAGCCACTTTAGCTGACAAGCATGTGTTGGCAAACAATTAACAATGCGGACAGAAAAACTATGTGCTTTTTATGCCTAGGCAATGCGAAAAGCTAGTTAATTTTGCTGTCAGTGACTGATATTCTGAAAAAGCCCAATAATTTGTCATAATGCTAAGCTTATGCTTTGTATCATATAGTTTATTGCGCATTGTTTTCCTATTTTTGATTACAAGAAGTGCTTTTGTAGCCTTTTTCAAAAACAAATTACCGAATCTCAGAATTTACATGCATTTTCTCATAAGGACCACCTTACCTGGCCCTGTTATTTGTGTAAGGACCACCCTACTACCCTACAACACATGTTTGAAATGTTCTATTTGTTTACTTGTAACATCACAATTTAACAGGTTAGAAAGGTAAACTGTAAAATTGTGGTTTTTGGTCTGCACTATTGTTTAACTATGAATCTTACACGCAAAACCCCTAAAAAGTAGTTTTTTCAAAATTACTGCTTTTCTACTTAAGATGGGCATATTCAATGTTCATAAAGCGTATAGAAAACCTTGTCTTCTGCATCTTTAGACACCAAAAGTACATCTCTAGCTCAAGCGGTTTTCGAAATATCCAAATTTTACATTTTTAGGGGGATGCGGAACTTGAGGGGTCTTGTGCACCCTTTAAATCAGTGTTTCCCAAACATTTTTTAATAGCGCCCCCCTGGACAACGAACAGAGTATCAAACGCCCCCTCGACAAAAAAAAGTAAAACCAAAGTTGTTTTCCATTCATTACAACTTAAAGTCCAACTCTAATGAGACAGATGAGGTTGGTGCAATGTTATCAGCCTCTTGATATCGGGTTCCAGTTTGGATAGGAACAATCTTAAGTCTCCCCGTCTAACTTTGTCAAGACGGTTTCTTTTGTTATCCAGAAGCATTGTCATGGCACTGCAAGCACGCTCCACCAAGTATAGGCTGAGAAAGGCTATGATAAACACTTTGACCCGATTCCACACGTGAGGGTATTTCTCTTTGATTTGGTTCTGCAGCCATAACGATTAATGCGAGATATTGAACTTCGGTTTGAGTGCAAAATCGCTTTGCAGTGTTATCAGTTCCTTCTCAAGAATTCCATGTTCAGAAATATCACAGAATGGGTCGATTATCCAGTCAGGGATTTCTAAATGGAATACATCCTGGAATCGAACTACCATGTCTTTGTGTACTTCTTGAAGATGATTGCTTTACGTCTCTACATCAACATCAGATATGCCTTTGTCACTGGTATCAAGTTGATACAAGCTTGAGATTTGGAAAAAGTTTCGTCTATCTAAATTTCTCTGATACAACACGAGCTAATTACTGAAACCAGACAGTGCCGATTTTACTTTGATTAGATTTACTTCGTTACCCAGAAGGGATACATTTAATTCATGAAATTTGGAAAATATGTGGCACGAAACAGCTTAATACGCTTTCAGGATTTTGCTCTATTTCGGTACCACAAACCTAAGTTGTTTCTGGTAGAACACAATGGTCGACTTTCCTTCGCTGAGCAACCAAACATCGGGAGCTCCCACTCTCGCATGTTGCCTTCAACGTCGACTAAAGGGCGTGAGGACTAGTCACCCTCCCCCGCACTGGTAACCCCCGACGTTCAGAACAACGCAAGACACTCTACCTTTGCGTGTCTCGGGCAAACCCAGCCCTCAGACACTAGTGGGGTGTTATGAAACAGCTTAATCCGCTTTCGGGATTTAGCTCTATTTCGGTACCACAAACCTAAGTTGTTTCTGGTAGAACACAAGGGTCGACTTGCCTTCGCTGAGAAACCCAACATATAAGGAGCTCTCACTCTCGTATGTAAGGCAAAGTCGACCAAAGGTCGTGAGGACTATAGTCACCCTCTCCCGTAAATATGTCTGACAAGCAGGCGATATCATTTATCACAACCAGAAGGCCATTAGCAAGATCAGGGTGACAACTCTGTAGAAATTCCACGAGAGTTTCAAACAGCGAATAAAATCGTGCAAGGCAATTTTCCTTGAAAAGCCATCGTAGTCTACTTCGGTGTGGAGTAGTAAGCACTCAAAAGATAGGATTTGCGTAATCGCAGTGCTTCAAAGTAAGTCATGCGTTACGACCCAACAAACTTGTAAGGTACTGCGAAGCGGCGTTGCCAACATAATTGCATGATAACAAAATGCTTTGCGATCCTCTTGTAAATGCCCCAATTTACTCTCAGCGCCCCCCAATTGCCCACTTTATAGCCAGCGCCCCCTTCATGGTTGCAAACACCCCCAGGGGGGCGCTGGCGCCCACTTTGGGAACCACTGCTCTAAATTATCTTCAAATTTAAAATTTTTTTACAAGACCTCATTTTTTGTAAGGACGAAACTTTTTAAGGGTTAGGAGCAGTAAATTTCAGAAAAATGATTTTTAAGGGCCACCCTAGTACCTATGGCTAAATCATGCCAAATAACATTTTGAGAAAGTTTGAGCAAAATCGAAGAGGGTCAAACTGGGATCTTTATGATTTTCAGGACGTTTGGCATGGAATGACCCCTAAATCAGTTTTGTAATTTCAATTTATGAAGAACATCAGTCAGTTGGTTACTTGTAAAGGGTTAACATGACAGGGTTGAGAAAAACCCGGGTTTTTTTAAAAAGCCCAACCCGCCCGGGTTTTTTAAAAAAAAAAACGTTTTTTTTTGGGTTTTATTGTTTTTTTTTAAAATAGATGCAAAAAAAGGTAGATTCATGCTTATTTCACCTCAAAACTACTTTTTACGAGTGAAGTGCCTTTCACTCACAGTACATGCTTGCATAACTCAATAAAATAATGCACTAGGGCTGTTGTTGCTTGAATGTTGCATCATCCATTAGTTTCAACATCAAGTTGGATGTTGCATCATCCACTGATTGCCCGCACCCGAAACCGGAGCAAGCCTACGAGGGTTTCTAAATTCAAAGGAAACGATTAGATACAAACACATAACGTATAGCGTCAATGACTGAGCACGAGTAAAAAACGTAGCCTAACTACCCTAATGATAACTGCCTCTGATCCAGAATCAAAGGTGTGGGAAATGTTGAGCAACGCCTAATCAGACGCTGTAAAGCGAAATGCTGCACTCACAACGATGTGATTGAAGATACCATTCATAATCGACACGTAGTAAATATACAAACTAATTAGGCCTACATAAACTACAATAGTCGCACAGGAATTAAGAATCAAGTAGTTGAAAAATTAGTAATGTTAACCACTTAACCTAACATTTCGATAACGAAAACGTACATGATAACCTAACACTTCGATAACCAGAACATACACGATAATCTAAACACTTTGATCATCATAACCATAGCAGCTCTTACCGGAGAAATGGAACAACACGAAATGTTTCCTTATTGGAAGCTGCTCGTAACAAATTAATACACAATACAAACAAATACTACAAAGCAAACTGAATACCCAGGGCAAATATCAATGATTGTCCATACGCGCGAGAATCAGTTTATCGATCATCAGTCATTTCATCAACCTTTCCTTCCAGAAGACACACCTTTCGGATATCACGAACCAAAGTGGAGTGGGCAGTGCGCACCTTGATTCGACGCACAAGTTCATTACTGTCAGGCATTACATCTTCAACAATTCCCTTAGGCCAGCGTCCGCGTTTGGCAGATTTGTCCATCACTAATACAAGGTCTCCGCGTTTAAAACAGGGAGAAGTACCAAACCATTTCTGCCGTGGTTGAAGTAGTGGTAAATATTCGCTGAGCCAACGCTTCCAGAACACTTCCGTGAGATACTGCGTTTTTCTCCAGGACTTGCGATAATTATCAGCTTTAAGAAACACACCAGGGGGGACTCCATCTGCAATAGAACCTGTTAGTATCATATTTGGGGTCAACGCGAAAAGATCATCGGGGCTGGATGGGAGGGCCGTAATCGGTCGATTGTTTAGAATCCGCTCTATTTCACTCATCAAGGTTAGCAGGTCAAATTCATCGAGGGTTGCTTCTCCAACAAGAGAACGGATCATTTTCCGCACGAGTCGAAAAAATGCTTCGGTGAAGCCATTCTGGTGCGAAGCCAAAGGAGGGCCGAAATGCCAGTCGATTTCTTGTTGCAACATAGCGTCTTGAAAGTTTTTGCTTTTCCACAAGGTTGTACAGGCTTTCAATTCTCGATTCGCCGCGGTAAAATTCCCACCGTTGTCACTGTACATATGGCGAACCGGAGTTACTCTTCTGTTGCAAAAACGGCGAAACGCTTGGATGAACGAACTTGCATCCATGGATTGTACGACTTCGAAATGGACGGCTCTAGTAGCTAAACAGTTGAATATGCAAACGTACCGTTTCACGTTGCTTCTCCCAATTCTTACGTAAATTGGACCCATTAAGTCGGTTCCACAGGCGCTAAATGGAGCATTTCGTGTAACTCTGTGAGCTGGTAAATCACCCATCTGTTGTTGTCCGGTCTTGGCGTTCCAGAATTTGCAATTTAAACAAGAACGTAAAGTTTTCTTCACAGCAGCTCTTCCCTTTGATATCCAGTAGGATTGGTGCATAGCTGCTAAAACATATGAAATACCCATATGTCCTTCACGAATGTGGTAAAACATAATCAGTAATCTCGTCACAGGATGATCACTTGGTAAAAGGATAGGATGCTTTATGGATTTGTCAAGCGAGGCGTTTCGTAAACGGCCCCCAACACGTATTATACCATCCACAATATAAGGATTCAAAGACCTAAGTGGCCGTAAGAACGGCCGTTTGATTTGTGAGTCTGAAGGTAGTTGAACCGGACTTTGGAAACTGGGATGAGCTGGAAGAGTCGTCATTACTTCGGGAAAAGCTTCCCATTGCGTTAACCTCACGATCGCTAGGGTAGCTTTTGACATCTCACCAGTCGTAAGCAAACCCAGGGCTGGCTTTTCGATGTTAACCTTCGCCTTCCATTGCAGATAGGATTTGTACCTCAGTAACCAGGCAACTGAGCGTTGCAACCTGGAAAAGTCAGAATATCGTCTCAATAGCAAGGGCAAGCCGTCACACTTTGGTTCAGATATCCGAACGGCGCAAATCTTCTTCACGTTAGGATCTTCTTTCTTCGGGTCTCCACAAATTTCTGGTTGTATCGGCCACTGGGTTTCAGTGCACGTTAAAAATTTTGGTCCATAGAACCACATAACAGCCTCATTTGCCTTACTGGGCGAGAGGCCGCGCGACGCAAAGTCAGCAGGATTATGATCAGTGGGCACATATCTCCACTGATCCAACGAGGTTAATGAATGAAGTAGTTCAAGTCTATTGGCCACAAATGTATGGAAACGAGACGTTCTATTACGTAAATAATGTAGTACAACAGTGGCGTCTGTCCAATAGGTCACAGAAGAAAATTTAAATTCAAGTGAACAGCTAGTACAGCTGCAGTCAACTCCAGCCTAGGAACACTAATCGATTTAAGTGGAGCGACTCTAGCTTTTCCCATAACAAGCGCACAAGTAATTAAATTATTCTTATAAACAACACGCACGTAAGCACACGCTCCGTAACCATCAACTGAAGCATCTGAGAATACATGCAATTCGATTTTGTCAGTTTCCTGGTTAGGGAGCTTAAAGCTTCTTGCAAGAGATACCTCTTTCAAATTTGGTAATGCCTGCACCCATTCTAACCAGGCCCTCTCCAAACCCCCCATGGACGGAAGAGGTTCATCCCAAGAAAGACCCAAACGGCAAGTCTCTTGCAAGATTTTCCTAGCAGGCAGGACAAATGGCTGTAGCAGCCCTAGAGGGTCATATGTTTGAGCAATAACTGATAACAGCCCCCTCCTAGTACAAGGTTTTACATTGAGGTTCACTTTAACCTCCAGGCAATCGGAATCCGCATTCCAAAACATGCCCAGTGCCTTCTGAGTAGGCAGTTCTCGTTGCTGCAGGTCAACTACAGTCGAAGCACGATCCTTTTCTGAAATAAGACTTAGAACATCCTTATTATTTGAAAGGAACTTAGTTAATTTAAATCCGCCACTATCAAGAAGTTTGCACAGCTCCTTTATTAAACATGAGGCTTGATTAGGTGTAGCACATGATTTACACAGATCATCCACATAAAAATTTTTTTAGCACAGTGCTTACCGTTTCAGGAGAAGCTTCACTCAAGTTTTCCTCTGCTGTTCGGCGAAGAGCAAAAGCTGCCACGGAAGGTGACGAGGTGGCCCCAAATAGATGCACATTCATCCGAAAGGCTGCGGGGGTGCGAGTTAGATCATTGTCCGGGTACCAGAGAAACCTAAAAACATCACGATCCTTCTCTTCCACAAGTACCTGGTAAAACATACTTTTTATGTCTGCCACCACTGCAATAGGCTCTTGTCTAAAGCGCATTAAGACACCCACAAGACTATTGGTTAGGTCAGGTCCTTGGAGCAGCTTGTCATTCAGCGACACGCCATTGGCCTTAGCACTGCAGTCGAAGACCACCCTAAATTTAGTCAGAACTGACGTGCAGTGATGCGGTACATACCAAGTCTTACCTTCTGGTTCAACAGCTCCATCCGGTATTTGGCAGCAGAAACCGTTAGCAACCAGCTCAGTCATCTTCTCAGTGTACTTTCTACGTAAGTCGGGATTTGCAATTAGCTTCTTCGTCAGATCTCGAAGACGTTTCTCGGCTACGTGGAGGTTATTCGGCAAGTAAAAGTTGTCTTTCTTCCATGGAAGACCAATTTGGTGATGTTTACCAACTTTTAAGGCAGACCTTTCCATGATGTCAATGGCACGCCTGTCTTCTTTTGACATACACGGCAGTTGCGGCGCATCAAGATCATGGAAATCCTGGTCAAGAATACGTAGTAACTCCTTGCAACCTTGTTTATCTACACCAAGCTCACTGACAAAGTTAACACGTACCTCGTGGTTATCAAGCTCATTCTGGGAGACATAATCCACCCCCCACAACGTCTATCCCAGGGCAGTGTGCAAGCCAAAAGGTTGGTTATCTAACCCATACCTACTCTCACTAACCCGGAACGCATTGTGGACATTTTGCTCCAGCAATAAGTCTACTGTATTTGTTTCTAATTTTGGGAAGGACAGATTTTGAAGATGTGGAAATAGGCTCGTTAGTTCATTTGTAGGAATGCTTGTGTGCACATCGACTATGGAATCCTGCACCAAAACATCGTTAACAGTAAAAACTCGGCTCTCACCAACTCCTTGAATATAAAAATGTTTAATTTTCGAAGAGACCTCTGTCACGGCATTGCTGGTGTGCATTTTTACGTTGGCCTTTGCCAAATCTGCACCAATTCGCTTAGCAAGGGCCGTTGTACACAAAGTGGTCTCAGACCCATCATCCATGTAGGCATATGTGTTCACGTAATTATCAGGATTTGATACCCACACTTTGACTGGGCGACTTTATGCAATTTCCTGCTGCGCTCAATCTTTTTGTCATTGTAAGAACTACATGCGACAAGAACATTGCTGTCATTTTGTGCAGTTTTTGTCCGAGATACAGGCTTGTCAAAATGGAGCAAGGAATTATGACGCTTGCCACATTCTCGACAGACCAGAAGAACACTCACGTACGCTGTGCCCAGACTGGAGACAGTTGAAACACAGCCCATGTAATTTAACAAATTGGTGTCGTTTATCAACAGGTCGCTCTTTAAAGGTAGGACATTGCCATAGCCAGTGCACACCTTTACACAACTCACAACTCTTTTGAACATTTGAAGGCGTAGCAGAGCTCTCCTTTACGGCATTTACCTTGACCTGACTACGCGATCGCGAGTATTTAGATCCTGTAAACGTTTTTAACTGACTCGCAAACATATCCTGGCCTAATGCACATTCCGCATCAGCCGCAGCATCGTCTACAAGAGTCCTCAACTCCTTAAACCCTCCACAGCCTCTACGAGACATAGGCACAAAATCTCTTTTTACTTTCTCGGGAAGACGATTAAATATTTTATGAATCACTTCAGGTGAGTTTAACTCTGCCAAACGTCCTAGAGACAGATACGTCTGCTCACATTCAAACATTCTGTCTCTGAGGCAGTTTAAAGCAGATGAGTCGAACTCCTTTATGGGGGGACCATTTAACATTCCCTCTCGTAGTCTTGATGCCAAAAGGTTCTGATTACCAAACCGCTGGTCCAATCTTTCCCAAGCAGTTTGATAAGCCAGAGTCCTGTTTGAGTGCCCTCCAAGACCACGAATAGCTCTTCCTGCCTCACCTGTGCATAAAGATTGCAGATGCAACATCTTTACATCGTCATCTGAATATATACACGCCACAAATTTAAAGAACTTACGCTTAAACTCTGGATATTCCAGGATATCACCATTAAATTTCTCAAGTGTCACAGGTGGAACCACACCATGTGCGCTCTGCCTGAAACTGGGCGTCAAAACATTAACTGGCGCCACCGATGGTCCAGCTATACCGAAGCCTTGTGGCTGCATTGTATTCGACACTCTACTCAGCACAATAGGGGACGATGACAAATCACCGACATATGCCTGTCCTACTTGTGAAGTTTCATACGCAGCCGTATTTACGCTCACACTCGGGTAGACGCTAGTCTGAGCACCAGAAATGAAAGGGTTGTCTACACCATTGGTTAACAGCGAAGTTGTTGTACTTAATGAAGACGTTGTACTAATTGGCACATGAGCAAGCGACGTTCCTATAGCAGCACTATCGTTAACTGTAGTGGTGTTTGTTATCATAGAAGGGCTAGACATCGCTCCAGACACATAACTAGGAGACGCCCCAGACGCGACATTTGTATCTGCCGAAGTCTGGCACTGCTCCCTGATAAAGTCCATAGCACGTCCAAGATCAAACCACCTGTGCCTTACAAGCTGCTTACTCGAATCTGAGAGCCAAACATTCGACATTATCTTGTCAAAGGAAATTTTAACATCTCGCAGTTCCATTTCGCAACACTGTATTAGATTATTCATTTTGTCAACACTCTGTTTTTGTATTAAAGGCCAAATAATTGCTTTTGCATCGCATAAACTCCTTTATGCATGCGAGAGATTCTCCAAAAACAATGTAAACTCTACTGAAGGGTTCGAATGGCTACTACTCACTAACATGGGAGATTGTGATGCAACAGTGTCAGTTAAAGTTGTTTTTACGTTAAATTTGCTGTTTATGGTAATTAAAGATTGCTCTCCAAACGACATCAGAGGCGCTGATTGAGTAGCAATCACAGTGACGGCGGAAGTATCTACCTGCGATGGTGCCAAGGTTACGTTACTTTCACTCAATGAAACTTCAGTCATATTTAAAGGGTTCTTGGTTACACTTGATCTAAGGAAATAGTGACTCATTTGCACAACAGCAAAGTAAATCAACAGCTTAGAAGCAAAATACGAAACTATAATGAAACAATGTAACTTACAATGAAATACCTTTTTAACTCTAACAATAGTGCCTACAGGCTACAACACGAGCACGAACAGCAATATGGTACGCTTCCACGTGAAGCAATTAACCAAAAACAACAGATCCACTGACCTAGAGCAACTGGAGACGCACACAAGAATGCCGATTGCCACTAAATTCACGCGCGATGACCAACTACGTCACCGTGCCACTAGGTCCGAGTGAATGAAAGAAAACTAAGCAACTTCTAGTCAAAGCACTAGACAAAAACACAAGGTGACCAGCTCACTACACTGTTACTGAATCCACCAAAAAATAACAGGATTAAACCACAAGCCTGACCAAAATGGTACAGATGAAATTTTTTCAATAATATAATGTAACAACCGAATTTTGCTGGGTCTTTAACGGACCCTGCATCCGACAGTTGTGCTTTATTTTGTCCGACAAGAACGGCTACCAGGTTAGGCCTCAATTGATTACTTCTGACTCAAGCTGACCTATGTTTATACAAGTACACGAAAACACTTACTTGTAATCCACGCACACAAGCCAACCATCATCAGAAAGAAATTATTGAAAAAATGCGACCGTCCACCGCTCAAGTCGAAACACAAAAAAGAACACCTTTCAATAAATGAAACACTAATTCAAACTCATTCAAGTGGAGGTCACTGAAGCGTGAACGCAAAACAAGAACATTCAAAAAATAAGAAAGGAATTGCATAAATCGTTTCTACACTGATTTCTATACCAAGTTGATGCTACTGTGGTAGAAATCACATTATTGCATCATTTGTTTAGATTTGAAGGCAAGGAGCATTTATGCCATCATGTTTAAATATTTTTTATCATTTATATATATATTATATATAGTAATGGATGAGCAATTGAGCGATTGCGTGGCCAATTAGGCAAATGCTCTGAAACAGCCATGCGTTAGAATCCAGAATCTGTAATTGGTAAATAGCCTCCTAAATTGCATTTCACATCATATATACAGACTACAGTAGAGTAGTACTTTCACCAATTTAACTATAAGGCCTTCTTGCATAAATGAGTTTTAGTGTAGTATACACAAAGTGACATTACTTGATTTTTGTGTACTGTGCAATATCCACTGCGTTTTCAGTTTATTCTTGGAAATTACTGCACAATCACATCCTTAAGTCCTAATTTAAAGTTTGTTGTAAGTGCCTTGTAGTGTTTTTGTAAATTTTGTTAATTTTCCAATAAAAACTGGACAAATATGATGCTCTGGGTTTTTTTATGGGTTTTTTCGGGTTTTTTTAAGTGGGTTTTATTAAAAAAACCCACCCGGGTTTTTTTGGGTCGGGTAAAATACCAACAACCCTGTAACATGAGTATGGCCGAAAAATGGGATGCAACCTAGTTCGTACCCTGAACAGTTCGTATCCTGAATAGATCAAGAGAAAAAATTAAAAAAAAGCCGAAGTCGCTGATCGCAGTTTCTGCAAACAAAAACTCTTAGGTTCATTACCGGAAATTTTTAAATGTTTGCGGAAACTTCGATAAACCCTAACCCTTTTAAAATGTTTGCGAAAACTCTGATCAGCGACTTCGGCTATTTCTAATTTTTTCTTCTTGATCTTTTCCTAACCCCAACCCTTTTAAAATGTTTGCGGAAACTGTGATCAGCAACTTCGGCAAACTCTTAGGATCATCATCAGAAATTTTAAAATGTTTGCGGAAACTGCAGAAAAACGGAAACTTCGATCAACGACTTCGGCTTTGTTCAATTTTTTTCTCAATTTTTTCAGGGGGAAAGTTTTAAAATGTTTGCGGAAACTGCGATCAGCGATTTCGGCTTTTTTAATTTTTTCTCTTGATCTTTTCAGGGTACAAACTGTTCAGGGTACAAACTAGGTTGCACCCCGAAAAATGTCTGTAATTTTATATTTATTTTCATGTTATTATGTTAAATGCTGTCTGGTTGTTAGGTTTTATTTGTCTTAAACATTGTTTCTCAACCTTCCTTTTTTTGCCCAACTTCTCAACTTCATGAACTGGCAAATTTTTACCGCCCCTCAACAAAAACAATTAATTACGAAAAGTGAATATAAAACAATAAATACCGTACTATTAATACTACAACAAGTGCTTAATGCCAAGCAAACAGCCAAGCAGAGCGAATTACATCAAATATAGGCTAGTTACCAGTCTCTAAAACCCTTACACTTACAGCCTGCTTCACCCTAAAAGGGGGATCATCAAGAGGTCCTTATTCTAGTAGAAATAGAATTCTATTTGAATAAGGACCTTCTGATGATCCCCCTTTGAGGGTAAAACAGGCTGTAAGGGTTTTAGAGACTAGTAACTATATTTTCTGAAAAGCAAATATATTATATATATATTGGCAAGCATGAAAACAGTATAGGCCTACTGGTAGTCAGTGTGAACCTTGGGCTTGGTGAGAAAGTGCCAGTTTCTTTACATCCGGTGTAAAGCCAGTAAGAAACATTCGAAGATCACCTCTTATGTCAAGTGGGTTTCGCTGTTTGGTAGGCTATGTAGAAGAACAACACAGCTGAATCCCTTTTCCACCAGGTATGAGGTAGGAAATGCTACCACGAAGGTAGGAGCCTTTTGGGTTAAACCAGAATGCCCCCTAATAATCACCCCCCACCCCTTTAATCTGAGGTAATCATACCCCTCATGCAAAATCAAAGTGCCCCCCGGGGGCGGTACTGCCCTCGTTAGAGAATCACTGGTCTAAAGACAGGTCTCGGTCTCGCTCAGCCCCTCGAAAGATTTTCTTGATAAGCTCATACTGATTGGCATAGGGCAAGATAACTCACTGTGACTGGCTATAGCAAGGATACATAGTTACATACGATAGGGGTATTTATGATGTGTACGGTATGTCGCTGCAGTAACCACGTGAAATTGTGAGCGTCTTTCTCAAAACTTTCTGATATGAAGTAAATTAAACGAGCGATTCAGTAGCAGCAGATTGACAACATGGTTTGGTTGAACGTCATTTTGATGACGTTGGTCGACTCCCCACATCTAACATTAGCCTTTTTTTTTTTATTGAATTACCCTACCATAGTTCAAAGCAAGAATCAATTCTCTATCTCATTGCAGGATTGATCGGTTTAAACCGGGGCTGTGTAAACCGCCCGGTTAAAACCTGGTTTAAACCGGGCAGTTTTGACCACCTATTACTGGTCAAAACCCCTTTAGTGTATGAATCAAGTTGATTTTCAATTGAATTAAAAATATTACCCTCCATGTTTAGTAATGACGTTCAACTATATTTTGTTTTGATCAACAATAACCTAAATGCTGGATTTGGAACAAAAAATATTCAATTTCTCTGTTTATTTTTGAAATTTCAATCAGTTGGTTACCGTATTTTACGGACCATAAAGCGCATCCGATTATAAGGCGCACTGTCAATAAATTGCTTTGATTAGTTTTTTGTTTAGACATAAGACGCACAGGGCTATAGAATGCAACGTATTTTAAGGAGTATGGGTTACCGTATAAAGCTCATTAAACAAAAATGCGTAATAAATGTAAGCAAGTCACAATAGTACAATGAGCAAAAGAAAAAATGGGCCTAGTGAATATCACAGTTTCTAGTTGCTTTTACCATAGTTTATTGTGTAAGACGGTGGTTTATTTATATAATAATAGTATCAGTACTGGTTTTGAATGTAGGCAATAAAGCACTACGTGATCCATACATTAGGCGCATCGGCTTATAAAGCGCACAATCAATTTATAAGAAAAAAAAGGATTTAAATTGCGCCTTCTGGTCTGTAAAATACGGGTATTTTAATTATTGAGAAAATTCAAATTCTAAAAATACCTAAGTTTCTGATGAACCAAAAAATGCTTGGTAGAACGATGAGCAATTTGCACAGCCAACTGAAGTACAAGAATTAATTCCAACAATTTTTTATGAAAGACATTTACCATCAAATTTTGCTTGACAGGTTGGTATTGGCGGCCATTAATGAAAGTTCAGGCGGCCATGGTCACCAGCTATTTCGACGCCTGCATATCAAAATGGTCATAACTCACAACTGCTTTTATATTTCCTCAATAGTCCATAGCCCAGGTAGCCGACCTTTCATTACCGGTACATACAAATATTTTTTTGGGTTTTGACCGGTTAAAACCTAGTTTTCACCGGTTAAAACCAGGTTTAAACCGCTTAAGATCAACCCTGTCTCATTGCTACAAGGGTCACAAAGACTGCAGTCAGCTGGTTTAATGGTTTATACGATACCAAAAATGGTCTTATATTTGAGGTACAGTACTTAGTCACTGCCTACCGGTCAGAATGCTCTATCTGCAGGTTATAAATACGCAATTACGCATACACACTACGCAGTGCTGTATTCGTAAAAAAAGCACAGGGTATATATACTGTCAGATTCATACAGACATAGCAGAATTGCAAATTTGGTAATTAAAAAAAATTAAGGACTTTTAAAAATAGTAGCCTACCGGTACCAAATTGATTGTTTTTTTGTTTGTTCATTATCAACTAACCCCACAGGTTGTAGGCCTACCAAACTGAAAGAATAACGTGACAAACACCACAATAAATATTTAAAATGTTTTAAGCCTACTTTTGCAATTCTGCTTTTGTAGCCTACGTTTCAGCAAAAATGCATATTCCCAGCAAATATCAAGTCTTTCTGCAGCGTTGCTCATAATCACTCACTGGGAACAACATGGGTATTGACACTCGATCTGAAATGCAACAGCCCGCCGGCATATGAAGTCTATTCGGCAGCGTAGTTCATAATCACTCACCGGGGACAATGGTCATTGACTCTCGAGCTGAAATCCAACAGCCTGCCGCATATGAAGCTTTTCCTGATGGTGTAAATGATTGCGCGTCCCGATGTATGAGCGGACGACATCGTCGCCACCCATCATTGGCTGCCTACGACACTGTATGGCACAGTGGCCTTACCTGCAAACTACTCCGTCTCCTTCCTGACAGGCACATGGTCCATATGATTATGGAACTTGTGCAAAACCGCAGCTTTACCCTTTCCACCGGTAGAGGCCGACGAAGTAGACTACGTCAACTCAGGAACGGCGTCCCACAGGGCTCTGTCCTGGCCCCCCTCCTCTTAACCACTTACATCTATGACCTGTCTGACACCATCTCCAGGAAGTATGCTTACGCAGACAACCTGGCTCTCCTACATCCAGCCGGAGATTTGCAGTCAATGGAGAGGAACCTAAGCCAGGACATGTCAACTATATTAACATATCTCCAGAAATGGAAGCTACAGCTCAGCAAGGCAAAGACAGTGTCGGCGGCCTTCCATCTAAACAACAAGGAAGCAAAACGTGAGATCAGCATTACCACCGATGACAAATGCCTGCCATACTGCGCCGAACCCACCTACATCAGCGTAACCCCGGACAGGTCACTCACGTACCGACGACACCTGGAGTCACTGCGCAATAAACTATCTGCGCGCGTTGCACTTTTGAGGCGGCTGGCGGTTCCGGCTTGGGAGCTGACGAGAAAACCCTTCGCACAGCTACTTTGGCCCTCGTTCATTCTACCGCCAAGTACTGCGCACCAGTGTGGTGCCGCAGCTCTCACACCCGCCACATTGACACCGCCATCAACGACGCACTACGCACTGTGACTGGATGCCTTCCCATCCTTGCAGGCATCCAACCTGCTGAGCTTTGTCGTAAAGGAGCCATGATTTCCCTTGCTTGTCGCGCACTGGACCCCGACCACCTCCTCCACAGTACATTCCAGCGCCTACCTGGAGAACAGCAGCGACTGAAATCAAGACGCCCATTTGCGCCCGCCACACGACAGCTTGTGAACAACTTGGAATAAGTGTCGTTGAAGATCTTGGAATAAGTGCGGCACACTGGACGAACTACACATGGAACACGGAGTGGCAAAACAACACCTCCCGACTTCGTGATTTCCTACCTGACGTCGATCCCCACCCTTCGGGAATGTCCCTTGCAAGACTTGCATGGGTTTGGCTTGACCGCCTACAAACCGGCGTCGGTCGCTTTCGTTCAGACATGTGCAGATAGGGCCTGGCTCCCTCACCGGGATGCGAGTGTGGTGCCACAGACCAGACAGTAGACCATGTCGTCCATGACTGCTCAATCCATCAACCACCACATGGAACGCTTGGACTGAAGACCCTGGATGATGAGACTGTCGAGTGGCTGATGACCTCATGCCTAAACATATAGTCCGGAAGAAAGCTCATACGACAAAGAAGAAGATTGGTTATGGATATTTTATTTAGGAATATTATTCATTATTTGATTTATTTATATTTATTTATATATCAAAAACAACATAAGGGAGAAGTAAAACACAATAACAGACAATGTTACTTTTTTTAAAACTACAAAATGACCACGACCATGCAGTTCTGGTCAAATTATGTACTGTATTATTCTGTGAGACTCTTAGAGCTAAACTTCACAGATTTTTTGGAACAGGGATTTTATGATTCTTTTTAACAACCTGTATTATGAATTCACCTTATAATAATGCTCCACCACCTTCACAACAATCCTCTTGTCCAACTTTTGGAAAAGGACGTGGAACAAGAAAAAAGAGAAAGCAACAAGACAATGCTGGTTCCAATACTAGTAAGAAAAGCAAAATAGAAGTTCCATATAATCAGGTATACTGTAAATAATATATTATATACATACAGTTAATATTTTTTGTAAATTTTTATAATCTAAAGAAAACTGTCTTAAATATTGAAATTGAGGGAAGGGCTGTTTTAGTTTAATTCCAATGGTAATAAATTGTATACTGGTTTTTTTTTTTTCGCTGAGACTTTTCGGTCATTTGTCCGAAATGACTTGAAAAAATTCGGTCATTTTTTATTTATTTTGGTCATTTTTTCTGATAAATATACTTCCTTTCAAGTAGCTGATACAAAAAAAAAATTGCACTTCCTGACTAGCTGCAACGTTATGTTTATCTGAGAAAAGTTAGAGCAGACAAACGTTCATCAGCGAAACTTAACCTTGCAACACCCGGCCGCAGACATCTTTTATTGCACACTAACACCGTGACTAACACATGTTCAAAAATAACGCAAAACAAAAATACAGTACAACGGAAAGGAATGAAAACAAGTAAGAATGACCAAATAAAAAAACAGGTTACGCTCTAATGGTTCGCAATTACAAAGTGAATATTAACTCCTCAACAATTTCACCGCTCACGTTGTAGCGTGCTGGCTTCGCGTTACTGTGCCGTGCGTGCGTGTATTGCGTGCGCGTATGCCACGCCATAATTGAATGTTTTGTATGATGCAACATTTAACCTCAAACGCATAAGTTTATCTGTTGTTGAACAACGCAAGCGATTTCTTGTTGGAGTTCGCAACCGAGAAAGCAAACTGAATCCACGTTGCACGGTTGCGTTCTCTGCATTAAAAGTCAGCAAAGCATTAGCGATAGCTGCCAAACTTGGCCAATCTATGCCATGCTTTGTAGCTATTGTTAAAACTTTCTGCCAATTGTCACCTGGTTTGCAATCAATAATGATAACAATGCAAGCATAGACAGTGTGTATTCTGATTTATCGGGTGCTTTGACTGCTTTCTAATCCTTTGTGATTATAAGTGGCAAAGTACTTTATTCACAAGACCGCTTGCGTAAAATTTTCTCGGAACTTCATGGCGGACAAATGCGGCCGACGGAAGTGCGAGACCTAGCGGACAAATGTCGGTTTTTGTAGGTTAATCGCGGCCATGTTCGCGATGGCCGCCTTCAGTGTCGAGGCCTGTTTCAAGTTGGAAGTTGTTTTAATTCGTATTCAGGTTAAGAAATTACGAAATTGTTTTACTGAAAAATATCATCTTCTCTTTTTTCAATTTTGACAGGGTTTGAGGCTTCCCTTGCTTCCATTGAGGATACGCCCCTGAGGCTACTCAATACTTATCGAAAACGAAAAAATTCCAGCTAAATTGAAATGATTTCCCACCTGCTCATTAAAAGTTACAAACAGTTATATTTTTGTAGGTTTTTTTGCGTCTACTCAATGGAGTACGACGTTGCAAAAACCATCGCACAAAATCACTATCTATCGATGTGGAGTCAAACATTTCACAGAGGTTATCACCAGCTCCAAAGTTAACAACATTATGCAATATGCTGGGATAATTTCTCGACTGACTGATCAATTTTTTCCACGACTTGAAGTAGAGCTCGACCGATATCACTTTTTCAGGCCGATGCCGATACCGATATTTATGAAATTTTTAGGCCGATACCGATATATTTCAACCGATATATATCAACCACGAAAAATTTGTTACCAACAACGTTATTAAGCAACAAGCCAATCCAAGAAAGTTTATGCATTGGTTGCTGTAATGGAAAAATCATTCTTAGCACTAATCACAAAAAAGAAACAACCAAATGCAATAGCCTACTGTTTTGTGTTCAATTCAATAATCAAAGTTAAACAGTTTCAAATTGTAGTTCAAAAAACATAGTTTCTCAGCATACATGCCAAGAAGAGAACATCTTTTGTCATCGTAAATCAGTCCAACACGACAGGATTTTCTGCTAGGATTCGCACAAAGACCGGTGTCACCGCCACTAGCCCGATAAACAGAAGCACAACCAGGCAGCACCAATTAAATAGGCAGCTAGAAGAGCGCCCTTCCACGTGCACAAAACAAGACATTCAAAAGCATACCCAAGTGCTGCGTGCAAAAATAGATTGTGTGCACTGTGCAGCCGCTTGCACTTGCACGTAATTAAAACGAAAGAGTTTAAATGCGCGTTTGAGCAACTTGTGTTTCTTCTAAAGGCATGTATGACTAATTTTGAGTGTGCTTTTGCTGGCCGATGTTTATCGGCGAAAAATAGCCGATACAATTTATCGGCTACTCCTGATATCGGCCGATAAATATCGGCTGACCGATATATCGGTCGAGCTCTAACTTGAAGGAAAGATTTGAAAACACAGTGGTATTTCTAGAAAGTTGAAGTCTTTGAGTGTGTTATTTTCATGTTTGCGTTTATCACAAGCAATGAGACATTAGATCAACGTATAAAGGGATACTTGGTTGTTTATCGAGATCTGGTCAATAACATTTCGAAAGGGTTGACCACCAGCTCAAAAATTAATAATATATGCAACATGCTGAGAAAATGTCCCGATTGACAGAACAAACCGATCAATCTCTACCAAGCGGTTTGACCTTTCCAAGGCAACGCAACATTGCGTCACACTTGAAAGCACCACGCCAGTCACGTTTGGGAAATGTTACTTCTGTATTTACGTTATCACATACAATAAGACATTGGATCAACGTTCAAACACTAAGTCTACGTTTTGTATTTTTAATTGACAAAAAATCGTAAAGTGGCACCAGAAGCTTCTTTGCAATCACTGAAATCGATTTGCGTGCGTACATATTTTTTCTGGCATTTTGACCGAATTAACTATAGCCTATATTTTTTCGGACATTTTGACCGAATTGACTATATTTTTTTCGGACATATCGGTCAATGACCGATAAATGACCGAAAAAAAAACCCAGATTTGTATATAATGTTCAGTGTTTACTGTTTATTAATTAAAAGAAAAAAAGAGAATTTTCTTTAAGAATTATACCTTTTGTAAAAGTAGGCTAAAGCAGTTAAGGGGAGAAAAGCAATGAAGTTGACCTGTCATGCTCTGAATTGATTTTTTGATTGATCAGAGCTTTCTTCATATTTCAAGCAGATGCAGGGTTGCCAGTTCCATGAGTTTCCCTGCAAAATTGGGCTCGTTTTATTTAAGATTTGCTTGGAAATTTAAGCAGTTGCTGGTTATGAGAGGAAGAATTTATACTAGTTATCTGAGATCTGCAATGCTGTACGGAAGTGGGACAAAGTAAGACATGGTGCTTACTGGAAAATGAATTGGCGATTTTAAGAAGAACTGAGAGAGCGATGGTGAGAGCAATGTGTGGTGTGAAGCTGATAGACAAAAAGAATACCGAAGAACTTATCAACTTGCTTTGATTAAATGAGAATGTTGATGAGAAAGTTGAATGAGAAAGTTGGCAAAAGCGAATGGAGTGAGGTGGTATGGGCATGTTTTGAGAAGGGATGAAGATGATGTTTTGAGAAGAGTGCTGGAGTTGCAAGTGGAGGGTCGTACACAACAAGAAAAGCCAAGAAAACGTGGAAAAGGCAAGTTGAGGAAAGCAGCAAGGTGGGCTTGACCAGAGAGGACTTGTTAGACAGATCAATGTGGAGCCAGGGTGTGAAGGCGATTGCGACAGTTGGATGTGAATCTGGCCATCCTTGGTAATGGGGACATCACCGGATTAAAACTGGACTACTACTGGTTGATTTTGTTTGGTTTCATTACATTTCAAACCAGATTTCACCAAAGAAATACCGTTTTTAGCCAGAAATTTTTTTTTTTTTTACTGTAATTTGTGTAAACGTTAAATTTTATGATATTCTTGGGCTTGTTTCAACTTGCAAATAATTGGGCTACTTTTTAGTGGCAATTGGACCAAAAATGTAAAAAAATGTATATATGGCAACCTTGACCAGATATCACACTTTTCTCTTTTCACACCCTTTCTCCAGTTATGTTATGGTCATTGGTCACCTAAGCATCCTTTTGTTCTATTCCTTTCAAGTTTGTACAATATGTGTAGTAGGGTGTGGCTGGTGCCGTTATGTTATTCAAATCACCTCTTCTTTTAGCATACTCTGTGGATGTGTGATACAAACTCACCTGCAAATTTTCAGCTGATTTCGACAACATGTAGGTGTAGCACACGGGATTTAAAGAAATCTTGCGCAATCACGTGGGACGTTTCACCGAAAATAGTCAAAAATCACTTGTTTTTTTAACATTTTTCAATAATACAAGCATATTTTCAACTATAAAATGTATTATTGGCCAATGTGAAATAGGGTGGTCTTTAGTTGTATATACACTAAAATAAATTATTTTGGAAAATTGTTTGTATGACCCTGCCAAAACGTTCCTTTTGGTTAAAAAACACCATGTGTAAAATTTTATTAATATTCATTATTATATTGTTTAGAGGTGGCTCATTGGATCCGAAATTCCACCCAGATGAGGTATAGAACACATAAGCACTTCCATAGTTGCTTTCTGCCCAACGCTCACATGCCTGGGCCCCCCATTTTATTGTGTTCCTTAACAGTGGATATTAGCTGCTCAATGCTGATCGGCAGGGGTATTGTGATGACAAATATCACTTGTTGTTGCACAGTAAGGTCTGCTTCAGGATGTTAGAGAACTTTTTACGGTGGTCAGCAACAACTCTCAATGCAAACTGCAGTTGCTCTTTGTCCTTTGTGAGAGGGCCAGAGAAATCCTTAACTAAGGCAACGCCACGTTCAACGTGGTCATTGGTGACAGCCAATGTGTTGATGAAGTTTTTTGCAGCAATGAAGCTAGGCTGATCCTTCCACTGAGCTGCCGGATATTCAAGGAAACCAACCCAAAGACCCAAGTTCTTGAAACGAAGTGTTAAGTTCCTCATCGTAAAGTCAATTACAGTCTTCTCTTGAATGAGTCTTAAGTCGATAGTTGCACACTTAAATGGCTCTTCTTCCGCTTCTTTCTCTTTCTTAGCCACAACCATCTTGCCCAAGCCATTGTCCAAAACGTCATCAAACAATGCCAAGCCAACCAACTGCTCAGAAAGGAACCACAGTTGGGTTGCAATCTTTTTCACTGTAGCGTTGGATATGTCAGCATTAATCGTTTGATACTTCTGCAAATGCTTCAGCAGCTTTAGGTCCTTTCTTGGGGCCTGCTCTTTACAACAATGCTCGCTGTTGCCCATGCTTCAACGTAGATGTGGGAAAAGAATATGCAGAGTTCCTGCAATCCACGATGCTGGCGTGCTGTCAATTTAAACTGTGAAAGAATAATCCAGACTTTGAAAGTGTAGATCACTTTTGCCATCCATTGGTGCATGGCTCCGGGAGCTAAAAAGTGGATGCTTTGAGGAGGGACAGCTCAAAGAAAAATAATGGCCAGCTCCAGTAGTTCTACGTAGCCATCTCTTGGCTGAGTGACTTTCACAACCGTCTCCAAGACCTTCACCATCTCATTGTGGATGTCAACCACAGCATTGGCTGTATGTGTACTGTATAGACGAGTTCAAATGCAGTCTGGTCAATAAACTGCCATCTTGTTTTGAAGCGCTTGAACAAGAGAATATCAGGAGCTGATGAAGTTCCCATGGCTTCAGAAAAGGCTAAAGCAGCAATCAGAAGCATCCAGAGGACCAAATTACACTTTATTTAATTGCTTTAGAACAAACTGGGACAGTATTACAAATCAGGATTTTGCGTAATTGAATGTTTTTAATTGAAAAGATGTTAATAATACAGAGTTTTCATACGACTGTAAAGCACAACCAATTGAAACAGCTACCTCTATGATGGCTGCGAATCTGAGATTTCGGTGCAGGGATGACTACAGAGAGATGTTGCATCTTTCATTGGTATATGCTGGCTTAAGCTTAGTGAAACTTGATAATTACACGATGCTAAAGCCTGGTGCACTCTATCAGGCACGGTGGATGGGGCACGAGTTTTGTAAGCAATTAAGATTGTTCTTTTTGAAAACAAGATTAGAACTGAATTGAAAAAAAATGTAATTTTGTCATCATTACAATTTTTAAAGTTGAAACGATTTGGAAATTTCATGGTGTTTGTGTATGTGCCATGGTGGACTGGCACCTTACAATGCAAAGCATCACTGGTACCTTACAGAAGATTTGATACAATTTTCCCTGTTTAGTTTAAAGGTTAACTTGTCCTCAAAGGAAAAAATTGCAACAAAACTTTAAGAGCCTTGATAAAGATACAAAATTCATCAATCGAATTGGTTTCTCTGCTGAAAAAGGTTATGGAACACCCCAGTTTCTCAAGGAGGTATCATCGTCATCTTCTTTAGATCAATTTGTGGGCGCTGCTTCATGGATGTTTTTTGATTTGTTTAAAATTGATACAGCTTTCCTTGAACTACCCGTTGAAAGTTGGGAGTCTGATGCTTCTTATCAACAAAGCGGCTGCATAGCCGAGTGGTGAGAGCCCTGGAACGGCAATTGAATTGGCGCCGGTTCGACACCACTCAAGAGCATGCGGCTGTGTCTTTGGCAGGACACTTAAACATGTACCTGAAGGTGGACATGAAGATTGGCTTCCTTGCCTTCCCGTCCACTTAATCTAAATCTTCAACCACCAGGTGTAAGCCTGGATACGACAAATAAAGTATAAAAAGCTATTATCAACAGTGAATGTGTCAAATGATACTGCTGAAATAGGATTGAAGCTTGCTTCTGATTTCTTACATCACTCCAAAACTGAAGAAAAGTATCAGAACATTCTCCAAGTTGTTGAAAACGATCGAAAGGTTCTTCCTAACCAGCGTGAACGTTCCTCTGGGGATAGTTTAAAAACCTGGTTTCTGTATACATCATAAACATTTTTGCTATGCTAATGTGTATTATATTTAATATTGGTTTTAACTGTGTTTGTGTAGTACTGTATCTGTGTGAAATAATAAATTTTCAAAAATCAAAGTTTTTCGTTGCTTCGACGAAAAAAAACAATACCAAAAATTTATGGAAATTAGGAGAAAAAGCAAATAAATTATCACAATTCACAATAATACCCAAATATTATAATGCAAACAATACTTACTTTGACATTGGCCAATAATACATTTTATAGTTGAAAATATGCTTGTATTATTGAAAAATGCTAAAAAAACAAGCTGTTTTTGACTATTTTTGATGCAGCGTGATTGCGCAATCTTCAAATCCCGTGTGCTACACTTAAATGTTGTCAAAATCAGCAGAAATTTTGCAGGTGAGTTTCTATCACCCATCCACAGAGTATACCAAAAAAGAGCTGATTTAGTAAAGTATTTAATTTTTGGTAGGCACCAGCCACACCCTAATGTGTAGCCAAGTCCAAGGATCACTTTTCTAAAGCATGAACTATATCACATATGCTGCATGCAATTTTGCCAGTATTCAAGCAATCCACAGTTGGCAACAAGTAAAATGTCATGCATGCATGTGGTTAGAGTATCCAATGAAAACTTTCAAAAGATGAAAACCGAATTCTTACTACCTGGGATGACTTCTTCATCCTGTTTAACCACAAGTACTTTTTAGTGGGACGCAGTTACACTTTTAAAATAACACTGGACTATTCGTCATTCCTAAATTGAGCCACTGCCTGGTGTTAATTAACCCTTTTACTAATACCACACTGCAGACATTGAGAGTTGTACTATAATCGTTATGTACAAATAGCAACAAAACATATTTTGTACTGATATTATTCGTTTTTGCATTTTAGAGGTTGCCAGCTCATGGTTTTCCATTGGAGCATCCGTTCAACAAGGATGGCTACAGATATATACTGGCTGAGCCAGATCCTCACATACCTGATAATGATCCAGATCCTGACATACCTGGAAAGCCAATTCCTGGGAAATTGTATCGAAAATGGTTGCATGGAAAAGTGTTATTGACATTGCATGACAGGTATCTTTGTACAATGAATGTTTGTGTTATTCAGGGTTGTATTTGATAGTTAAAATTTTGTATCAAGTGGATTAACAAAACCAGTTGTAGAGCAATTGCAGGTGTTCATGCAAGTACTAAAGTTTCATTCACTTCAGTGCTTAAGATTTTTACAGGCTGTAGCGTAGCAGCGCATACTTCGTATTTTTTCTTGGAAACGTGTCAGTGAATCAAACATTTTTTCTGCAGAGCTCCACAGCTCAAAGTAGCTGATGATAGATTGTCAGTCACCGGAGAAAAAGGTTATTCCATGATAAGAGCTTCCCATGCTGTGCATCGAGGTGGTTGGTATTATGAAGCGATAATCACTCAATTGCCTGAAGGATCTGCAACGAGAATCGGGTGGTCGCAGAAACTGGGCAACCTCCAAGCCCCGTTGGGTTACGACAAATTTAGTTATTCATGGAGAAGCAGGAAAGGCACAAGGTTATTATAGTTTTATATCTTAGCTTAAATTGTGTATAGATTGTGTTCAGTCCTGCCTATTTGGTTAAGTTTTTATGCAATATCCAGCGTTATCGCCGAGTCAAGTTGTCGTCAGATATTTTGTATGTCATCTCACGTCAACGCAGATTAATGTGAAGCTTAAAGCGGGGTGCTGAACGTCTTTGCACATGTACTTATTTATCAGAGGTGTATTTATCTGTGCAATTGTTTTGTTGTTAGGTTTCACCAAAGCCGTGGAAAACATTATAGCAGTGGATATGGAAAAGGAGATGTGTTAGGGTTTTATATCTATTTGCCCAGTACGAAGGGAGACAGCGGTCTTACCGATACCTGCAAAAACAACGCTTTAATCAAATTTAAAAGTTTCTTTTATTTCGAAGAGAAGGTAAGTGAAAGACCGTTTGAATTTTGGTATTCTGTGTAAGTACGAGATAAAACTTTTCAAATGCGGGTCATACTTTTTACTGAGCGGAACTTTTGTAGATTTGCAACTTTTTTCAACATATAGACTTTATAAACTCTATTGGTATAGGCTTAGATTATACCTGTATATCGGTCTTATTTAGAGTCAAATCTAATAGAGTTCATATTCATTCAGTTCATACAGTTCATTCAGTTCATGTTCATATTGTAACTATTCTGCAGTACTTACAAGCTTAACCAAATGTAAAATGACTTGCAACTGAGCAATAGACTCTCCGTTCAAAACGGTGCATTATCTCAAAAACTACCATTCACAGCACTTTGTTGTGTTTGTGATTTACGCTTAAAAATGCATCAACTTGTACTTATCACGTCATACCGTGTAAGTGTACGACATCAACTATGAAAAACTCGTTACTTTGAGGTTTTTTTTCTGCAGTAGATCATATGGCGCGATTTTCACCTGCAGTCCTGCACCTACTGTAACCTAGCTCATATTTAAACACACTTCTCTTAACGTTAGGATGAAGTGGAACTTGCAGAAAAAATGCTCCGACCATTGCCAGGTGCTTACATGGAGTTTTTCAAGAACGGGGTTTCTCAAGGAAAAGTATGGAAAGACGAAATATACGCTGGAGAATATTACCCCTGCATCTCTATTTACAAATCAGCAACAGTTAAAGTAAACTTCGGTCCGAGATTTAAGTTTCCACCTAAGACAATTCAGCATCAGTGCAATTCTGTTCACGTGAGAGCGAAAACTGATATCATTGAATGTTGTATGGCGGATCTTTTATACGCTGTTGAGCTTGACATCAATGGAGAAAAGTGACCAAATCAATTTATCTGTGTCTTGTGTAACATTTTTTTAAAAGCACGTGTCAAGATGACTAAGATTTGAAGCTTTTTTGGCATGTCCACTTGTCTCTTAGTTCACAAAGTTTTTTACCTCAAAAAACTTTAATGGCTTGGAGTGAACTTGATGTTGTCTTATGTCTAGCCTCCGTCAATGCTACGATTTAAACTTTTGATTTGCTCATTTCAGCTTGTGCCCTACACCCACAAGCTAATAAATGCGTTTCACTTAATTTTCAATCTAATCTACAAAGGTTTAGTTGCAAATAGTCATGAGTCAATCATATGCTGCTGTTTGTGTACAACTGTATGACTTTTATTTCTGTGTGTTTCTTTTTTTGTTGTTGATTCGAATATGGACATTATTGTCTGATACAAGTAAATAATAATAATATCAGAGCCACGGAGATATTGTCGCATTACCGTATCAAACTCTGAATTTATTTCTTAGCAGCCGATTGAGCAAGCGTACTCAGTGAAGCCTCAGCCTTGTCCTGATAGCCAGGAAGAACGTTCCCTTCTTCACAAACTCTTTGTTATCTCGCGCGTTGTGTGCAGCTTAACCCAGATAGCAGAAGTGGCCCAGTTTACATTGATTTAAAGTTTTCAAAGGTAATTAATCGTTTGCTGAACCTTAGAATAATTAGTTCTGCTAAATGCAAAAAATACAGTAATAAATAGGAAAACGTCCAAATTTTTGCACTGTATGTTTTCATTTATCTTAATTAAGGGGACAGTTGTATCAGGGTTCTACTTAGAAAAAAAAATTTCAAATTTTATTTTGTTGATATATATTGGAAATTTATCGTAGATTCCGAATATGCAGTCAGTTTTTACCTATTTGCCCTCATTAGGCTTCAAACGGAAGGTTTTCTGAACGTACCTTAGTTTAAAATGTGAATAAAAATTTGCATTTTTGTGAGAATGTTAGTTGTAAAATGTTTTATATTTTCCCTTACAAAATCTAATAATAAATAAGCTAAATAGCGCCACCTTTTCAAAAGGTTAACCAAGTTTATTGAGAATACAATGGACATAGAAAAAAAAGTCACATTTAAAGTCAAAGACATAAATTTACCTAATTCTATTTTTCAAATGCGATTTTCTCAAAATCATGTTTTTGTAGACTAAAAATGTTTCTTCTAGAAAACTACTTGTCAGAATTGGCTAAAATTTTTAACAGATGCACAATTGCACAGTAGGCTCTTACGGACATAATGATTGAGTTTTGTTTCAATATTCAGAGTAATAAATATTTTATTACCAAATCCTGAAGTCAAATTTGCTCTCGATGCATAGCAATTATGAAATTTTTTATATTTAAAAAAATAAAAGAGTTAAAAGAAATCCCCTCTATCAATTTATTGCTAGGATACCCTACTAGATCACCATGCAGTTTGAAGTCCCTACCTCTAGCCATTTTCGAGTTTTTAGGGCTGCAATGGAGACAATCGGTTGATTTTATGTACAAATTCAAAATGGTATAAACCCTTAATAGATTGCCCCAGCCTAACAAAGTAAATATTTTTGGATAGCTTGTTTCCTCCTTTTTCCAGCAATATATGGTTTGTGGGTGAACTTTTGTGTGTAGATTCAATTGTTATTTATGACAAGTACGAAAAATGCGATTCTAAGTAGAACTGCCCCCTTAAATGCTCCAAATATTTTGCGTTTAAAGTGGTTGTTTTAACGGACTTCACCATACGATGTTTTATCTCAGATATATAGACCTGTCTGAGACACTGCGTGCTCAGCTTACCCTTTTGATTATGTCCTCTACTGTTTCTTGATGATGTTGTTTCTCTACAGACTAGTTTAACAAGAATTGACTGCGATAGACACGTGTTTCAGATGTGAGGCTCGGCACATCTATATCCGGAAGCTGGGTAATAAATGGAGTATCGAAGTTAGGAGAACCGCAGTGAAGGAATTGAAGAAAAGCTAGAGTAGCCTAGTTTCCAAATTTTCAAACAAAACTAACTTAAAACTGACAACTCTAGTATTGACTCTTCCCCTTCGTCATTGTGTGAGCCTCTGGGGCCTAGGATCTATTCTATCCTTTTAGCCTACTACCCCAGATTCACGTTGTATCCGGACTACATTGGAAGGCTACTAGAGAGCAGTCAGTCTTTGGTTTCATCATCCAAGACGCGCAGACCTTCCACTCCGTTAAGTGGCTTGAAGATGGTAGGCTACAGTCATTGCTGATATGGTCTGCGGTCTGTTCCTCAGCAACACAGGAGGGGAAAGAGGTCATTTCCCATTGGTGCATGGTTGAGTGAAAAAGCCCGACGCCTGTACAGAGACGGTTGAGGCGCACCATGGCCACCTGGAGATGCGGCCTGATTTGTCACATTTTGCAGATTTTGATTACAGCTACTGCTGGTGCTTGACTGACATTTTTTGAGATGTTTTTCCTTTTTGCGGTTTCCTAATGACATAAAACTTTTTTGTTGCCTTGGGGAAGCAGTAGCAAATGAGAAAAAGTAAGTTGAAAAACGCAAAATCAGACTGTTATTGAAAATTAACAGTCTGACTAAAATCTTCGAAATCAAATTTTCTTTGTTTTTCAACATGTGAGGATGTTAAAACCTATTGTGTCATCTGGGGAAAAGAATAAAGAAAGCGTAAAAATCTAATTTTTAGAAAAATTTATTTAAACGTTCGCCCAAAGTTAGAAAAACCTGAAAATTTCTGCAAAATGTGACAAATCAGGCCGTATCTTTAGGTGGCCATGGGCGCACCTATGCCTGTCTTTGAAGTACTAGGCCGATGGGGCGTGTGTCGGCGTTGGAGATAAAACGAATAGGGCATGGTGGTACTTGACTTCCATTTATGGTCAACCCAATTAGCCGCAGAGATGTCTTGTTCACCAGCTTCTTTGATCAGAAGTTGAGCGACTGGCACGAATGGGTGTCTTGATTTCAGTCGATGAGGGTGCTCGTTTGCGGAAGCTGAGATCTTGTGGTGGAGAAGATGGTTATAAGCTCCAGTGCCTGTCGACCGAGAGAAATTGGCTTCTTCGCGACGAAGCTCAGCAAGTTGGATGCCAGCGAGAATGGGCAAATTGTCTAATGATGTGGGACGCAGGCATCCGGTCACTGTGCGCAGAGCGCTGTTTATGGCAATGTCGATGTTGTGACAGTGAGCACTGCGGCACTAAACAGGTGTAGCCTACTGTACTCTGATGAAGAATACACAAGGGCTAGAGGCTGCTATACACAAAGTGTCAGCCTTCGCTCCCCAGCTGGAGCCTGCCAGGCGCTTGAGTAGCGCAGCGCGGGATGTCAGTTTCTTGAGCAGTGACACCAATTGGTGAAGTATGTGAGCGATCTGTCTAATGTCACCCCAAGATACTTTGGTTCGGGGCAGAAGGACAGAGGTTTTCCGTTATTTTGGACATGACAAAGCTTTGGTAGAGAATTTGCTTTGTTGAACCATAGAGAAATAAAACATAGTAGGCTAACTTTAGCGGGTTTAGCATACTTTATTTCACACAAAATATAACATAATTAAAATAAAATTAACTCAAACGTTTTCGACACGTAGGCTAAGGCACCTGCAGCTAATAAGGCCCGGCCAGTAATAAGGCCCACCCCCTGGATCTCCGTTGTTACAAATCTTTTAAACAAAATTGGAAGCTCTGATTGGTGCTATGGTGAATTGAGACTAACTGGTAAAGTTTCACAGCCTAAAGTTGAGAACTTTTTGAGTTACGGAAAGTTGAAGTTTGGGGGGGCTGAAATTGAGTGGTTTTATTAATTTTCACATAGTTTAGACTGTTCTGCAGTTAACAAACCGCTTTGACTTCCGTTTTTTTTGCATTTTATGTGAAAGATATGTGCATGCTGATGCAGTAAAACCAATAAATTCGAACTTTTTTTCTTATTAAAGCAAGACTGATAATGATGATCAGACTAGGCTAATTTTGATAATGAGGCCCATGGGCCCCTGGGGTAACGTTGTGCACCCCTGGTTAAGAAAGTGGGGGTTAAAGACTTGAGTGACCTAAAAAATTCTTGTTACACCATTAATCCAATTTGTTATTGCAATGGAAATATCATAATATCAGAATCAAAATACTTTAGTATCCCTACCATATCTAAAAACACCATGTCGCTTTTTAAAAAATGGAGCATGGGGCGGGGGAGGGAATAGTTGTCTCTGTGTATTTAATTATTAGTTATGTGCCTGTGTTGCCGATTAGAATTTGTTTTGTGGTGTTGTTATTGTGAAAATACACCTTTTCCATCAATTTTGGTGCTAATTCAAACCGGGCCTTATTCACAACACGTGCATCTAATAAGGCCCGCTTGAGATTTTTTTTATTTTTTTAATATTTTACAACTCCTTTAACTTAGAAACTTGTTTCACAGATATGTTGTTTAGATAGACCCAAAGTATCCTCATTCCAAGTTTCGTTCAAAATTATGCAGTATTTAGAAAAATATTGAGGCTTGAAAATTAGCGGGCCTTATTAGCTGCAGGTGCCTTACGTGTGTCCTCATCAGGAATTAAATCTGCAATACATAAAATAAAAAATCGTAAGATAAATTTATGCACTCAGTTCTTGCAGCAGTGACGTTCGGTGGCTTAAACCATTGGGAAAGCAACTTGGAAATATGCTGCAGCAAGGTGGTAGGCACGAAGGGCGTAACCGTCGGGCGAAGCCCGAAGGCGTGTTGCCGAAGGCAACACTACCAGCGGGGGGTCTGGGGGGCCTCCCCCAGAAAATTTTGAAAAACTCTTCCAATTTGGTGCGCTCTGAGAGCATTTCCAAAACAAAATCTTCGGACTTTCCCAGTCCGAGGATAAAGATTTAATCAATCAATCAAACTGGGACTAGTCTAGAATGTTGGCTGCGTTTTTAGACTGAGCACAAAAACTTATTGTCAATGTCATCTGTAAGCATTTAAGACATGCATTGGACTGGTGCACTAGTAAAGAGCAAATAATCAGCCTATAAATTAAGCTAGTCCATTTTTGAAGAACACAAGTAAATTTGCTCTGAACTAGTGATGTCAGTCTATTGACCCAAAAGAATTTAAAAAACACTTGTGCTGTTTCAGTAGCCTACTGGTTGGTTAATGTACCCTTTGGAATTGCATGTTTTATTGTAGAATCTATGTTTTTTTTGGTAAGAGAACCAGCTTTATTTTCAGCGTACTCAGTAGCCTATAGTTACAAGCGCGCAAATCACTCATGCGTAGAGGTTGTATTCCTTTCGTCTGAAACCAAAAGCAGCCGCTATGAGATACGCATGACGTCACTGGGAAAGCACAACTAACCACACCATAACCATAACACATCTGATTGGCTAAGCAGCTGGTGACGTTTTGCAAAACGATTGATGATTGGATAAAACGAAGGCGTTTTTTGACATTTTTGAACCTGGGAAAGCAACTTTGAAAGTTGATTTCCCTGAAGCTTCAGTGATGGTTTCTGACAAAAGCGTTTGCGTTAATTGGCATTTATAGGCAAGACATGCGGTTTGGTGAGGACTTAGACTACTCACAAGCGTTACGAGTAATTGTAGTCACGAACACAGTAATTTTCAAGTTAAAATAGACTTGATAAAAATAATAAGAAGTTAAACCTAGAATTCAGTCATTATATTTTGCATAGTTTTCGCTCAGGTAAGCACTGCTTTCCTTGCTTTCCCTCACCGATCGTCACTGTCTTGCAGAAGAAAAAAAAAACATTAGCGGAGATTGGGAATCGAACCCACGCAATCGAAATGACTATTCCCTTGCCCTAACCTTAACCCATTAGGCCACGCTGCTTTTGGCGATCGTTCACTTAATTTTCTTTTTATCAAAAATCTTTCGAGTAGATCGGTCAGAATATCACGTGCTGAGTCGCATGACTGAAATCAGCTGATTTGCAAGGAAAACTATATGTCCTATGTCAAAGTGCCTGCCGTCACACTGTGGGTCGCTCAGCCATTTTTTTTTATGACAGACACAATATAACTTTTTTTAAGTTGTGATTATTTTTGTAATACTGTACTGAAAATGTATTGGCTTGAACTCTTATTGGTTGCACTAAAGTTTAAACACCCTTGCTACAAGAGTAGGCTATATTGATTTCAAAAGTTTTCTTTTTCTTCTATTTGAACAGCCGAAATAAAGTTTATATTTGAATAAAACCACAGGACTTCACTTGAGTATGGCAGCAGCACATGACTTCTTTTTTTCTTCTTTTAATTTTTTTCAACCTAGGCTATCTTGTTTCCATCTCTGTTTCAACGTAATTTGCCGATGCTTGACATTTGTCATAGAAGCAGCTGACTCGATGACTGAGTGATAGGCCGAGATATAGTGAGATATAGATATAGTGATATAGTGAGATATAGTGAGATATATATCTCACTAGATATAGTGAGATATAGTCTTTCGCTGCTTCCTGTCTGTTGTGTTATCTAGATTGCCATGGCCCATGGTGCTATTTTGTTCGTAGTGTGTGTAATTGTGCCACACTATTGTCGCAACAGACGAAATGAAAGTTTTCTTTCTTCTCTCTCTGTAAATTGATCACCTCTCATAGAACTTTTGGCTCTAATATAAAAAACATCCTGACCTGACTTGCTTTATGTTATCATTGTAGGCTATAATGTTATTTTCAAAACATAAGCTATTGCAGTAGGCCTAAACAATAAACATGTGACAAGCAAAACTTACGACCAAATTTACAAAAATTATGATTTTCCCACATCTACTTTGACCCGAGCACAATCTCAATGTTGTCACAACTGCAATAGTTCAAAACTTTTTTCTAGTTTGGAAATGTTCATTAACACTTTGCTCCTCAAAGGGAGGCCAGATTTGGCCCCCCCCTCATATTTCCTTTAATTATTTGAAGCACAGTAACGCCATGCACTTGGTTTTTCTTGACTTTTCCTAAAATTGCCAGGCGGATCTGATGATATTAAATTTGATGCTGAAAGTTGTGTAGTTTTCTTGTAAATTCAAGATTTTGGTGAATTTTTGCTATTTCTAGCTAACTTCCAGCAAAGCGTGAAATGGATTACATTGCGATGACAAGCCATAAGCTCATAATTGCTTCGTGCATCGATATGCGCGAGCAGAGAGAAACATCCTCTTGCTTTCTTTTGTTTGGTTTGACCTCAATAATACAAAGCGCGTTATTTCTTATGCTACAAAGAAAAGCCAGTGATCACAAAGCTGTTAATTAGAAACAATAATAGCAAACGTTTTTTGCGTTATCAGCTCTACAAAGAAGAATAGCAATCCACGATCAAAATAGTAGGCTATGGAGGCCACAAACTATTCAAAACAGTTGTTTCAAGCAGATAATATTCATTGACGAATAAAAAACGTTACAATAAGAAATCTTCTCTTGGATAAAGACACGAAAACCTGGTTTCGAAATAAACGTTCTATGGAAATGCTCTCATTGACAAAACTTGCAATTGAGGAAATGTATCACTGCAAATGCTTTTGGGAGAAGCCGGAGAAATAGCGTTTTTGCAAACAGTAATTGTGAGATACACTCAAAATTATGAGATAGGCTCCATTTACACGTAGCAGCTAACTCGATGGCGTCCCTTCACTGCTTTATGTCGCCTACTTGTTGTTATGTTCTGTATTTTTGTTTCACAGTGCACTGTGTTTTGTTCCAAAGAGCGCAAAATAAAGATGATAATGCCTCATCTACATTACAACATATTTTGTAATGTAGGCCTACAAACAAAATGTACAATGTACACAATGTACATTACAAAATATTTTGTACTGTAGACGAGGCATAAAGTTAGGCGTCACATAAGACAAACAACAAATCAGCTTTCTTCATCATTGATTCAACATCTGAATACGTTGCGCCAATGTATAAGGGGCCGGCTATTGTGAAGACCCGCCATTTATAAACGATCCGATTATACCAAAAGTGAGACAAACTAGTGGATCAAAGAATGAATAAACAATGCTGAGAAAACTAAATCTAAGTGACGAACAATAAAGATGTCTTCATTTATCTTGGAAAAATGCTGCCTAAACTTATCAACAAAAAATACCGTAAATAACGGCAAGGATCCCGAAAGAAGAATTTGCTCGACTTTGGCATGAATTTAGTCAGACATCTACAGTAATAATTCCACACATACAATAACGGGCTCTCAACTGCTGTAAGATACATAATAATCAACCTGGTTCTGGGCGATTTGTGTAACAGTTTAGGGGAAGACACTACTTGAAATGAAGCACCACACAAAAGATTTTCATTGAAGACTGAGTCTAAAAACCGATGTGGATTGTGCTGCACAATAACTTCAAGTTTAGGACAGAAGAGGCACAAAATATCACGATAAAAATATAGACCTTGTGGGAAATTTTCGAGAATCATAACACGATGCAAATACCATAAACGCTTAGTTTGCATGCTGCTCTAAGCTGGCCGGCAACCACAAAGGTAGACAATAGCCTACAGGCAGTTTATAATTCGATAACAGCGCAATAAACATTATAAATACGTAAACCGACAATTTTCTTTTACAAACGTTTTACGTCTAATAGTAAATTTTCCCCCAACAATTTTTTGTGAAGCACTTGCAAACCACGGTTTTGTAAAATAATTCATCATTATTATTTTTTACTTCTCGGATATTGTAAAACGTCATCAGCAAAATCACAAAAAAAATTTCATGTAGTAGGCCTAAGAATTTTTTATAGAATTGTAGCCACGTTGTTTCAACAAAGAAGCAATCTTTTAGCAATATAAAGTTATAGAAAATAATTTGCAATCATGCAAATGGTTGGAAAGAATCTAGGAAGTCTTCTCACAATCTGGCACAAAATGATTATGTTTATTGTATCTCTGTAAAATGTTTTACGACAAACTTTGAAGCTTCGTTATAATCATTTTTATCTTTGAAGTCAAAAGTTATTTTTTTTTGGCCAGAAACATAATCACTGCCTTGCTGATGTTGTCGCTTTTACGCGTATTTTTAGTGCTTCAAACAATAAGGACCCAGTCAGCAATCCAGTCCTTTTACATTGATTCAACATTTGTAAACGTTAAATTTATGTAGATTTGCTGACTATGGGTTATTTCACATTTCCTTTGTTCACGCATGTTCCTCAATTCGCTGTTGCATTATTTCGACCCTGGCGGACTAAAAATGTATTTTCAAATTGATTGACACAATCTTCAATAAAAAGTGAGCTTCGAACTTAGCTTTGTTGATGTAAATGCTGTATTTTTTGTGGATGTAATTTATGAGTCATGTTTATAAACACCCGTAAGCGAAATGACTTATGATGTGGCCGGCATGATATTTGTGATGCGACTTGACACAAATCCACAATTTCAAAAGCACCTAATTTGACTTAGAAATTTCAGATAATTTCAACAACTTGTTCAATTGTCTTCTCTCTACTAAAAATATTCATACTACAAACTCAATTGTAAACCTAAAATACACAAACGAAGATGTAAACAGCTATTCAAGCAGGCTAAGGTGTTACTTATGAGAAATTTGGTTCCATAAAACTAGAAGCTAGCCATGAGTTTCGGAATGCATTAGTTTAGGATAAAAATGTAAGACAACAAACGCAGTTTTGTTTTTTTTCAAATTCGTGTAACAATGTTACTCTGATTGTAACTATTTTAGAATCAGTGAGTAGCTTACAATAAGATTTGCTCGCAAGTCGTAAATTCTAATCAATGCAATGATTCGGCACACCGCACACACACTTCGTGCGTTCGATCGAGCTCTTTGTTATTTAGAAGTTTGCATGAAATCGGATTAGCACGGTAATTAAATAGCGGCAAGTTAAATCAAAATTGTCGTTTTTGGGTACCTTTGCAAAAATTGAAATATCAAGTTTAACATATAAAATTTTAAAATAATGACTTTTCAAACTTATAGACAAATGATTTGCTTTCACACCAGTGCAACTTCTGTTGAAATAGCATCAGTGGATAACACGTAACAGCTGATTGAATTTGATCCAAAAACGGCCCCCCCTTGAGCAGTTAACTTCCAAAAAAACGTTGAAAAGCAAAGGGTTAAGCCGAAGCAGCAACCCTTATTTAAAATTTAGGTTTTTCTGTTCAATACTCAAAAAAAGTCATAAAAATATTTAGAATCCAGATCTGGTTTTTATCAAACAAACAAGATGCAGATCGGATCCGTTGAAAAACACTAAGATTCGGTCGGAATCTGCACATGCATCGCTGATTCTCTGCAAGCAACAACAATAAAATGTTTCTAGTGGCAACACTGCGCCTAGCCCAAAGGGTGCGATATTTTCATTTTCTCAGCTGTTTTTTCAAAGAATAGAAAGCGAGCCCCAGCAAGTGGCATAATAAGCAACATTACTAACAAAGGTAGATTACATCCGTGTTCCGAACAGAAGATTGATTTCATTAGCGCTGGAATAACATTACCGTAACCTACTTCAGAAAAGAAAAGAGCTTAGTTTTGGGCCAATATATTATTTTCTTTTAGTTTTACGTTGTCAAGAATATGGTGTGAAGCTATTTGTATTTTAGGTATTTTTAAAACGTGGTTTATTTTTCTAACTTTTTTTAAGTTGAAAATTTAATATTATTGTTTGTAAATGATAAATACCACCAGAAGTGCCGGAAAATTGTATAAATTTATGTTAATATAAGTTTCAAACAATGAAAGAGTTTAAAGTGGTGGTACTCGGGTCAGGAGGTGTTGGAAAAAGTGCATTGACTGTTCAGTTTGTGACCGGGACATTTGCTGAGAAGTATGATCCAACAATAGAGGACTTTTATCGGTAAGTAAAACTGGTACAGATCTTTTGACACGAATGATGACATTAGATTTACCCTACTGCGCATTTACAAATGTATAATTTAGAATCAGTGTTTTACGGTAGGCTAACCTTTTTTACCTCAGGGTGTTTGGTTTTTAAATCTTTAGATATCCTTGCACCGACAAAGCCTTGATAGGTTATTCTTGGTAGTTTTGCATAGTTTTTTTTGTAGAGGTTTTTGATGGAGGGCCAGTTTGCAAGATTGACGAAGTGAAGTGTTGTTGCCCTGGAATTATTCCATCCAGTGCCGCTGAATTGAGAACGGTCCTTAAAATGTGTTAAGCACAAGCGCACACCCGTTTGCTCAACCAGCATCGCTTGATCTTGAAGCTTTTTCGTTCACTAAGTCATGTGCTAACCAACTGAGCTATCGGGCGGATCTCTTAATAAATGTTGGCACACAAGGCAAGCATGGAATTTTATAGGTACCGATATTCTAGTGTTTCTCTTGAATTGCTTGCAAGCTTTTATTACACAGTCCTCATAGTTGCATTATTGTAAAAGTGCTATATGTTCAATAAGATAAGCAATAATAGAAAGCAAATTTTTTTTAAGAAATATAATAGGCTAAATCTTTTATGATGAATCATGATTATGTGCCTGATCTGATGCAGGCGTTGACGATCATGGTCTTCAAACTTCTCTGTCTTTTGACATCTATATATAATCAGTAGTTTTGATGTGTTTATGACCCATTGGTTTAAGCTGTTTAAATAAGAATCTTTACTGACCTCTGCTTCTTTTTGCTTGTATCATGCCCAATAGTGCTAATTTTTTCAAATCTCCGTGTTTGTGAATATGACCAACAAATTCCATCTGTCACCTAACCGTTGTTATTATTCTCCTTTCTGTTTTTGCCAATTCCACAACCTTGTCAGGGTCTGCTACTATTCGGTGAGTCCGATTCGGTGAGTCCGATTCGGTGAGTTACTAACTTCTAACCCCTAACCCAAACCCCTAACCCTAAAACGGCAATGATAGTTAGGCTATGGTACCCGATAATTTAAAAAAAAAATTGAAAAAATCCCCCGTTAAGGGATCGGACTCACCGAATCGGACTAACCGAATCGGACTCACCGAATCGGACTCACCGAAACGGGCCATTCCAACCTTGTCATTAGGCTAAGTCTCTTCTTTTCAAGAGATCTTCAACATTCTTTTGAGAAACCACATCTCATGAACCTCTATGTTTTTCTTCATTTTTTTACTTATCGTTCAGCATTCGCATCCGTAGGTTAAACTAGATTCCACATATGATTTTACTACTTTATGCATATAGTAATTTCAGTTTTTACTGTTATGTTGCAATTTTTGAAGACTGTGTTCATTTTTACAGGAAGTGAAAATAAGCACAGGTTTGCACAAGCTGTTTATATTGTAATGCCTTCAAATTATAAAAACACACAGCATGACCTTTCTTTGGTTGAAAAAAAAACTTCGCTCTGACTTACAAAATATTATGCCAATATTTATGTAGGCTACTGAACTTCCCGTTTTATTGCCTCAAATTCAGAGAACACATATATATTTTCTATTCTTAGTTCTAGAAATAATACAGATTTTTTTTCCATTTCTGTGTGGCGCACCAGTGAGAGCTCAGAAGTGCTGTTTCAAAAGTAATTTCACAGTAATACTATGTAATAGAGCCCAGTTTACAGCTAGGTTTGACTTTTCGGTCATTTGTTCGAAATGACTTGAAAAAATTCGGTCATTTTTTTTGATGAAAATATTTCTTTTCAAGTAGCTGATACAAACCAAAATTTGCACTTCCTAACTAGCTACAACATTAAGTTTCGCTGGGAAACGTTATGTTATGTACGTTACGTTATTATTTTTTTCGCAACCAAGCATGGCCTACCAGAGCTTTTTTCCGGTGGCCAAATTCTCCCGCCCGGCAGCCAAAATAACAAATCCGTTAAAAATTTGTTTTTAATCTGTTACTTAATATCGTGTTAATTAATATCATGGTTCTGCATTTATTCAGGTAAGAACAACAAAACTAAGGCCTTGAAACATAGGATATTTAGGTGTGGCGCACTGTGGTGCCGGTCATTTAGGTGCTATTCGGTGTGTTGAATTACACTCATAATCATTTATCAGAAATGCTTGATTCTGTGACACTTTTCCCCATGGTGTTACAAAGTGAATTTCACTTTGAAACATATCAGACTATGCAGTGCCTGACTGCGCAAGTACAGCCAGTTTTTTAATGTTTTTTAGCTATTTGAATTGAAAAAAAAACCGATGTAAATACTGCTATAGAAGCTCGATATTCAACAACAGCTTTGTAAGCTAACAAAGTATCCTCAATGCAAGCTGAATATGGGAGGCCAATCTTATACAGTATAACTGGCTGGTTATAATTAGCAAATGGACTTTTTTGTTAGTTTTCGATTCGAAGATGGAGTGCATTTTGAATGACCCCCTCTTTGAGAAAATCCTGCATACACCACTGTCTGCAGTATTACCATCAAACACCCAATAAAATAGACTTTACTGGGAATAGCACCTTTGACGTGGTGCCGCACCTAAATATCCTAATACCACAGTGTGCGCGCTTTATTCGGCAGGCACCTAACTGTTCGCACCCAAGTCCCAAAAGGCATGCTCCTCTGCTACATTTGTCTGATGCGAAATTAGAAACAGTAACATATGAGTTCTTTCATTGCTTCAATGACGATGTCTTTAGAGCGAATGACATAGAAACAAAATAAAGTTTAAAAAATTTGACTTGCGTCCTACAAAAATATACTTCTGTGCACTAAAATCAATTTTGCACAGAAATACAGCATAATATCATTTGGCAGACTAAACTCTGTAGACCGCTCTGCAATGCATGCAACAACTCAGCAAGTGCATTTCAACTACTGTCCAAGTCAGCAAATGAGATTTTGATCTAGCATCGGACTTGCTTGGTCATTGCTTGCTAAACTGCATTTGCAGACTTGTCACTTGTGACATGCCTAGTTACGACTGGCTCTGTTCTGTTGTTACTTTCTCAATTTCATCATTCGTCAACTTCAGCCACTTGCTGAAATGTTGCTGGCTAAGTTGTTACATGCTGAACTGCTATTTGCTCAGTTCACAATTGCTGACTTGTAAGAGACTCGTTCGTTTTTGGTCCAATATGGTCTTCCTGCTTACAAATATCAGATGAATGTTTTTACCAAAGTATGTAAAGAAGTGGTAACTGTCCAATGTGTCCATTTTTCTCCTTTTGTATTGTCGCTTAAAATCAGGGCACTTGTCTGTTAGCTACTTTGTCAATGGGTGTCGAATGGTGTCAATTGATGATTTTGTCAATGGGTGTCGAGTGGTATCAATTGGTGACTTTGTCAATAGGTACCAGGCACTGTACATCATGGGATGGCCTGTACAGATGACAGTCGTTGGTTGTGTTATCTGACCATCATGTCCATCACTTTTCTATGATATGAAACTTACGTATGGTAGTATACAGAAGGTATAACCCAAGCTTCAATTTCTGACATCAAAATTTGTCATAACCTATTAGCGTCACTTGAAAAGGTCGAGTGGGCTGAATATTGGTTTTGATCATTCTGAGTGCTAGATTTTGCTGGCTACGTTTCAGTGTGTTTTTATCATTTGAATTCCATGTTTTCAAAAAGTTTTATTCAATCCATAGTCTTTCCATGTGCTGCTAGCGCTTTCCCAGTTTGTATCTAAATGACTTGCTTTTACTTTATAACAACACTTCTTCACTATTATTAGCATGATATTCTTTAATGTTGTCTTATAGAAAAGAGATTGAAGTCGATCAAACACCATCCATATTAGAGATTTTGGACACAGCTGGCACAGAACAATTTGCTTCAATGAGAGATTTGTACATTAAGAATGGGCAAGGCTTTATATTGGTGTACTCGCTTGTCAATGCTCAATCGTTTCATGATATTAAACCGATGAGGGAACAGATATGCAGATTGAAAGGGACCAATAAAGTTCCTATCATTTTAGTTGGAAACAAGGTTTGATTATAACGTCAATTGTGATTTACTAATGTCACCGTGTCACCTGCGTAGGGTTACTCTGTGAATACTTTGTATATATATATATCAAATATGCGTTTGGTGTAGATTTTGCTTTTATGCGTTATATTAGATATTACAAGTAACAGGTGTGAGACTGGGTGTTGTAGAATGTAGATGTCCTGTCATAAACGACTACAGAGTACAGTCTGTGGTAGTACAGTATAATATTGTTAATTTATATAAAATTTTGAAATAAGAATTGCGTTTGGTTTTACAGTACATTAGTTTGCACCACTTAGTGTATATAGTTACTAGCTACGATTTTGTAGGTTCGGGTTAAAGTTTGCGTTTATAAGCTCAAAACTTTTGTACTGTAATCTCGTATATGAAAACGTTTCTTTCAATACGTGCTGTTTCTCTGTTTTGACAAAGTATATTTTGTTTCAGTGTATATTTATACCTTTGCAGCTTGATCTTGTTGTAATCTTTCGAGATCTGTCTATGTTTTAAGCGATGTTGCTGGATACAATCGCATTGTGAATCATTTTCTTAGATTGATCTGGAGTCGGAACGTGAAGTTGGGACGGCAGATGGTACCACGCTTGCCAACGAGTGGGGATGTCCGTTTCTGGAGACAAGTGCCAAAAGCAAACGAAACGTCGACGAGTTATTTGCTGAAATAGTGAGAGAAACAAACTTTTTGTCACAGCCTCAATCCAACGATAGCTGCTGTGCAGTGTTATAACTAAACTCCCTCCTGGAATCAACCAGGACATTCTCTCCACGATTTTCCGCCAGGTGAGGCAACAGCATGAAAAGTTGATTATGAAGTGTCGCAGTGAGCAATCCCCAACCTGCAAATCAGCGGTTGTTACACAATTGATTCAACGTTACATGTTGAAAACTGTCTTGCTGGTTGGGTCGGCCTTGTGCTGATAGCTTGCAGAAAAGCCTCCCGGTGCTATTTCCTAACCAGCAAATTATTTTTTTATGTCGGCTCAACGACTACCGACGGTTAGCTGAAGCGCTGTATTGTTTTCATTTCACAAAGCGGATATTCATCTGCCATAAACAGATTAAACACTAAACAGTGCTTGACCACTATATTTGCAAGAATAGTGTTTGCTAATGAGGCTCATTAGTTGCAAAAACTGTATGAAATATTCCTTCAATATTAACAATACTCAACTGTTGACCTCTAAAAGTAGCTCGGCAGATTTGCAATTGGCACGGATTAAGAATAGGATTGAGAAATTCTAGTCTAAGTGTATTCTAAAGAAAACCATGCTTGGCAAAATCAAGATAATGAAATCTTCTGATAGGTGTCAAACCCACAACAATGCTTTACATGAACGACTCGGTTACATCATTACATGTCTTGTTTTACAAACAAATTTATTTTCACACGAGTCAGTTCAATCATAAACAATCATATGATTGTTTGTGATTGAAATGACTCGTGTGAAAATAAAAAAAATTTGTTTGTATTGCTTGGCAAAATCTTTCTCCCTATTAATGGGTCTAGTAGTAGTGTCTCCACTGATGTTGTTTAAAGCATGAATTTTTACAGTGCACCAAACAGACTTCCTGCCTGTTTATTTTTTTATAAATATTGTTTAATGTTTGTTTTTCTTCTTAGGTTGTTTTGCTGTTAAGAACGATTACGTCATATTCTGCATAGACATCCTGTAATTTTTTGACTTGTAAATATGAGTTGGACAATTGACATCACATATCAAAGAAAGGCCATGGTCAGATTGCCTGACAATGACCATTGACGAGGCACATGGTTTTGCTTAAGTTACCACGTCCAATTGTCCATACCGCATAACGCTACAACTGTGTCTTCACAGTGTTTGTGGATTAACGGTTTGTTTGACAAAGCTACACCGCAAAAGTCTTCCAAGGCGCGATGGCTTAACCCGGTCAGCTGATCAATCCTTTTATACTTTGATTCAACATCTGCAGGCTTTGAGTCATTGTAACAAAAGGCTGATTTGCGGACTTGAATTCTACAGAAACATACTTGAAAAGTATCTGAGTTTAGAAATATCTAATGCAGTTTGAACTTCATCTTTTCAGTCGAAAATTCATCTCACTAATCATTGGACTTCATGTCCTTAAATGTAGACGTATTGTGAAAATATTTCGTTTGTTAAGGCTTTTTAGTCCTTTAGCATCGTCGGAAAATTTCGATCTCGCGTACACTTCAGCAATGCAGATGTTTTCAAACTTGAAAGAGTTGTACCAAAATAAATTACCAGTAATGCTGACGAACAATGTTGGTGTTTTTAAATCAATTGTCATCACTAATGTCTCCGGTTATCTACATCGATCTAAATCTCAACTATTGAGAAAGCATCAGTAAAAATGCTCTGTTTAATACAAACTTGAATTCTACAACCAGCCACCCCTAACCTAATTTAGAAAGTGCTGACAATATAATCAGAACTGCCGAGCCTTTCTATTTCTTTTTATCAGATTTAGTCGCTACAGTTGGTATAGATTGAAGAAGAACTTAAAAAAATTGCTATTTCTCCACAAATCATTGCAGTTAAAGATTTGTTTATTTTTCCTCATGATCGTGTCGAGCAGAAATTTTTTCCCACAATGCATTGCGCTCAGTTGTTTGTTAGACAGAAAAAGTCATTCACATTTTCAATGAACAGATCTAAGCAATCGAACAGTTACTTTTACTTCGTTAGAGTGTAGACTGTAGAGCGATGTAAAAAAGACAGCTTTTGTTCGTTGTCATGCAAAGATAAGTTTTCGACTTTTTCTATATTTGTTTCCATTGCTCTGTGAAGAACCTTGTTTTTTTCAGTATTGACATTTTTTAGATGCCTTGTTGTTTAATCAACGTGGATTCTGTCTAAAAATATCAGTTATCATTTCCATTGCTGTGAATATTCTATTTCATTTATGTAATTTTGCATTTATTTCTAAATGTTGTTTCTTCCTTTTCGTGTTTGATGAACTCGAAATCTTGCAACCAATCACTTATTTGTTCGTTGATTTCACAAAACAACGTTAAGTTAACGTAGAGAATCGCTTATCTAGTTGCATGTTTTGCAACTTTGAGTTTTATTGTTTGTAATTCACTTCATTTCAGATTGAAGTCATGGCGATGAGGTTATTACAATAAAATGTATATTGAAATGTTGCAACAATTTCGTATTTGGTGTTCTTTCAACCACACTCTACGGCAAAATAATTGTTGTCTACAACGTTTTCTTTATGTGCCTAACCATTTATCAAGCCTTTGGATGGCGTCCTTGTCCGCAATAAATACTTTCTATTTGGAAAAAGCTTGATTGACAGATTGTGAGAATCTATAAGCTTATCTTTGGACCGAGAAGGCCTCTTGGAAAGCTTAAACTTAATAGTTTCGCCAACTGGTAAAGAGTTTGTACCACTAATGCAGGCAATAGCGTAAAAGCAGAGGGGGGCAATTGCCCCCCTGCAAAATACTGTTCTTAAATTTTGGCTATAAATACTGTTCTCACGCTTATTTTGTGAAAACAATAAGCTATGTGTGAAACGTAGATTTAGCTTAGGGAACGTTCAAATATTACGTAACGCCTTCGAGGGGGAGGGGGGGGTTTATGCAAAGCGTTACGTTAGCGTCACATTGGGGGGGAGGGGGTTCAAGCAAAACGTTACGTAACGCTTTCGAGTACGGAACGGTAGTTTTTGTGCTGAATTCGTACTGAAAAAGCGTTACATGGGGGAGGGGGGGATTGAAAAAAGCGTTACGTTGGCGTTACATGGGGGAGGGGGGGGGGGTCAAAAATTCGGAAAAAAAGCGTTACGTAATATTTGAACGTTCCCTTATGTTGTATGGGAGGTAGCGTTAACATTGGGGTAGCCTACTTTTGGACTCGAGATAGTTTTATAGGCCGTAACCTCGCCAAGGGGCCCGGCATGTAGAAGAAACCTCCGCGTATTCTTTGGGTGTGTTTTTTTGGAAGTGTCTTGTTTGGGGCCCGACTTTTCCAAAAACTGGAGAGAACAAAACGCTTCTGGTGAAGTTTAAAAAAACAATGAAAAAGGTTGCCAGCAAGAAGTTTTCATCTTCGAAGAATTGTTCATCGTTTTAGGGAACGTTCAAATATTACGTAACGCCTTCGAGGGGAGGGGGGAGGGTATGCAAAGCGTTACGTTAGCGTCACATCGGGGGGGAGGGGGTTCAAGCAAAACGTTACGTAACGCTTTCGAGTACGGAATGGTAGTTTTTTGTGCTGAATTCGTACTGAAAAAGCGTTACATGGGGGAGGGGGGGATTGAAAAAAGCGTTACGTTGGCGTTACATGGGGGAGGGAGGGCGTCAAAAATTCGGAAAAAAAGCGTTACGTAATATTTGAACGTTCCCTATACTGTATAATATGTACATCAAGTCGGCCTTTTATTTAACAACTCTGACTCCGGACACGCCAAAACCCTTCCGACTTCACAGCCCTTGCTGAATCTAAACATTTTTTTTTAGCCGTAACTTTTCCTGCATAGGCCTGTAATCAAGTTATACAAGATGTAAAACATTCTTTGAACATTAAACTCTAGTTGCATTTTGCTGCAGACGAAAGGAGTAGGCTGCTCTTTGGGCGACGTAGGCTACATAATAATTTTGGTTCGTTATAGACTTAAACTTAAAATAAGTTTGTGATGACAACATAATGATTTCAGTAGGCCAATTTATTTTTTCAAAGTTTGAACAACCTTTATGATGATCTGGGGCAGGGGTCACCAAACTACGGCACACGGGCCGGAACCGGCCCGCCACGTGCTGCAGAAATAACAGCTGCATTACAGTTGTTAAGGAAAAAAGTTACTAAACTTTTTGTAAAGGACTGACGTTGCTGTTTATCATTAGGCCACCACAAATGGGATCAGCCTAGGCCAAATTTGGAAAGATGTAATGTTTTTTCAAGAGCACGATGGCCTGTAGTGTAGCCTATCACAGCAGGGGATAACTTTTCCAGCAACCTTTCGATTTTCATTACAACTTTGCTATTCCACCGCTGACTTTGTTATTTATTGTGTTCAATTCAAGTCCATGGAGATTCTAAATAGTTGTATATCTTTTCACAATTTGCATCCGGCCCGAAGCTGTTAATCTCGCAGCAATCCGGCCCTCAGAGAAAAGTTTGGTGACCCCTGATCTGGGGTAAGACAGTCTAAAAGGAGAACAGACGTCGGAGACATGACATAGCTAGCATAGCCTGCTATACCTAGCCTATCTATTTTAGCATTTTTTTTTAAAGAAAGACTGCAATTATTCTGCTTAGGCTACCATGGTTGATTAATTTTGAATCTTTATCCTTGAACTGACAAAGCCTCTGATAAATTGATCCCGGTAATAGATTGAGTTTCGCTTTTAGCAGCATGACTGTTGTTAACTTTACGAATGCAAATATAAATGTTTTAGCCTGATGCTGCGAGTTCTCTGTGGTAGTAGGCCTGGCGGTTTGCATTAGCTTTCAGAACAGTTTCTTGGTCATTTGCTATGACAAAATTTCGGTAACGTTTGCACTAGCTTATTAGGGAACTGTATTCCGAAAGCTAATGCAAACCGCTATTACCACAGCGAACTTTCAGCATCGCGGTAAAACTAGGCCTACCATATTTTCATCGCCTAAAAGGAGGACACGCTTTGCAGCAAGTAGAAGTTTACGCTTGAAGAATCTTTTACGTGTTTTTAGATCATTACAGTAGGCTATAGGCCTACGCAGCAAAAGTTACCAAAAAAACAAACAAGAAAACAGATTACTGAACGTTTAACTTATTTTTTCTCATTTCTAGTGTAAGGCAACAAATGATTCAAAATTTTTAAGAGTCAGCAAAAAATGAAAGAAGACCTAATTTTTAGACAGTTTCATTCGACAGACAGCAATGATTGCAAAAATCTGCAAAATGTGACAAATCAGACACGACCTCCAGGACCAACTAAGGAGTGGTCAGCCTTAACAAAATTGTTAAATTATTTGCAAGAAATATGATTAAAACAGTAGGCTGCACATAACCGTTAAGATGCTAAAAACGGCGTGAACTAAGAAGCTGTTCCTTTCCTTGCAAAGCTGCAGGCCTATCCATGCCACGATTTCTTTTGCTGTAGGTTAGGTGTTATACGCATTGTATTTTTAGACATTCGTTTCGATTTGTTTCAAGTAACAAACGAACCAAACTGACTTGGTAATCAACAACGTCTACAGCGTTGTATCAATAAGTTATAAAACATATGAAGGTAAATAAATAATTTTTTTGTGAAAGTGTGTGCAGTGCATGGCCTTTAAAATGTTTAATATCTTACAATGAACCAAGCAATGAACGTTCAACAACAGTTCCATAAAATGCGCCAGTTTCTTGTAGAATTTATAAATCAGCATGTTACATTGGTACGGTAGCCTATACAAAATGTTTAGAAAACAAATAACCTACAAGCCGTCGTTGAAACGTCATCAAGCAATATAATCCCGTTGAAAATATAAGCATGAAAACCCAAACTGTCAAAAAAGAGGACATTTGAGCATTTTTTAGTGTCCTCGGAGGACAATTCATTTTTCTTGAAAAAAGAGGACAAATCCTCTTAAAAGAGGACGTATGGCAGCCCTAGGTAAAACAGGTCCTTTGTATCTACATCTTTGATGTCATTCCTGGTAGTGTTGCATATACAGTAGATAGAGCCTGTTAGCGAGCTTTTGAAGTATAGATAGAGCCTGTTAGAGGCTTTTGAAGTATAGATAGAGCCTGTTAGCGAGATTGGCAGAGTGAAGTTTCCGATTGTTGTTTAAGTGTTCTTGTCTGTCAATTATTCCATCCACTAAGTGCCGCTGAATAGAGAGCAATCCTGAAATGTGCACACCCCGACAGCCAAACCAGCGCCGCTTGATTTTGAGTCTGGTGCTCCACTGAACTGAACTAACAGGCGGAAATTTTTCACTGTGATATTATCCCAAGAATCACAAACTTTTATCTTTGCTTTTTTTGATTTTCAAGTAGGCTAAGTTAGATGAGTAATTGCGAAAATCCTTTCAAGGTTCCTTCATCTTCCTTTATCACAATGCTTCAGCCTATATTTTGGGGCACCTTTTAATATTTACTTTTTTGAAATGACTATTGCAGTTCACAAACTAGCCTTGCTTTTAGCTTTATAGTTCCTTTGAAATGAAGGTACGGTCCCATACAGCAAAAGCCGTCATGTTTACATTGATTCAACGTCTGCAAACGTTGAATCAATGTAAAAATGACGGATTTTGCTGTCTGGGTTATGGCCCATAGCCTATACTTCAATCCCTAATTCTCACTCCATGTGTTGGAAATAATATAGTTTAGTAGTAGGTAGGCCTACCGTAGCCTAAATTAAAGTTTACCCAACGTTTTTGCTTCTATAGGAATAGGATAAATTAATTGTTTATTTGATGTAGCCTAGCCCTAGCCTACTTGAATAAAATGCTTTTATAGCGGAACACTGATTCATGATCAAATTTTACTCCTGAAATTTGCTGCTGATTTGAAACACTTGTGTGGCGTGCCTTTTTCCACAGATTAGGTTAGAACGATGTAATTAAACGAGCGATCAGAGTGAGAAAATTTGCTTGCATTTTCTGACTTTTTTTAGGGAACACGTGACCAAGTGCTCCCTGGATCCTCGACTGTGTTTAACAAGAATACAGAATTAAGTGTAGGCTAGTTTAGGACAACAAATTTTGGAATGCTTGTTGTCACTCTGAATACAATTTTCCGGTTTATCTTGAGTATTTACGTTTTAGGCTTTGATAGATAGAAATAAACCGTAACGTGATTTGAAAGTGAACAAATTGAACTAAGCCTTTCTTGAAGCTGAGGTGAAAATTTTAGTGAAAAGTTTAACTTTAATTCTATGTCAACAATCTTTACATCCAACAGCAACAGAAATTTTGCTTTCAAATCTTTTTTGTCTCTTTTGGTGCTATTAAATTTTCAAAGTTACAATCTCCAGATTTCTTGTAATCCAACTCCCTTTTAAGAGACCTTACATTAATTTGCAAGACGGATTAAGCGCTGGTGGGACGATCCCATCTATACTTGTGGTTGGCATTTCTTGGTTTCCAAACAGGAGAATTTTCATTTGTTTCCAACATTAGCGACAAAGATCCATGTCTCAGATGAGCTTGTTGACCTGAGGAAAAAAAAGTTCAGTAGGCTACATGCGCATGAAACTTAATTGTAGGCCTATGCTGAAACATTGATAGTTTTGATAGTTTTGTTAAGGTAGGCTTAATATGAGTTGTTACTCTGTGAAGATTTTTTTGAGTAATAAGTAGGTTCGGAACGGCAATCTTAGCTTGATTGACCGAAACGAATAGATTGATCAGCAGCCAAATAATAATTACCGGTAATAGTAGTCTTTGTGATTGTATTGTCCACAATGTAAAAAGTGTCAAATTCTTCATTAACATACAGTAGACTAAAAATTGATTAGTTATTTTGTAACTTATTTACAGCTGGAGCACAACTTCAATGAATATGTAAGACATTGGGACTGTTGTGTAACCAAACGTTTGTGCCAAATTAAAGACAAACATATTTGAAAGGGACTGATTTGCCGTTTTTTACAGCAACATTAATTCCGCAGTTGTAACATAAAATATTGCGAAATTTTAGTCATATTTCTCAGTCAAATAAGCAACTATGTCCATGTGACATTCTTGTTTATTTAAAGGAGAAAACGCAACTTTACTGGTGTAGAACAAAAACAGAACTACTGCTACCCAGACAGCAAATCTATTATTTTTACATTGATTAAACGCTGCAGGCGACTTATGTCTTCTAATAACCATCCACCCCGTGTTGTCCTTCTAATGATTTCTGTATTAGGAACATAAAATATGTGGATTTTATTTCTGGAGGTGATCTAGCTAGTAAAAGCCTATTGTCTAAATATCAACGTAAATAGGCCTACATAGCAGTCACAGTCATTGCACTGCCTCGTCGTCCTGTAAGGGGATCTGGAGAAGACCACACACTATCATATAAAAGCTTTGACCAAGCCATATAGGTTTGTTTGTCGACAAATGGGAGTAGAGAGCAATAATTTATCTGACAACTTAAAAATATGTAAAACAAGGCACAAAAAAACAATGGCCTCACAGGTGCATCAATAGAGATTACCTTCATGAAGATAGCATCAATAATTTGTAATTTTCCTACAGAATATTGAAAAGAAGAATGGCGCCGTTTAGGCCTACAGCTCTTCGAACAAAATCAATATGATGAGAAAATTAATAAATTAAGTATTTATTGAGGGCAAAACTTCTGAAGGGTTAAATCAGCACCAATAAATAATTCATGTTTTACCTTCTAACAGTTGATCTTTTTCTGACAATGATTCTTGCCATTTTCTTTGCAATGGTGTTTGTTCCTTTTGGTGTTTTTCAGAAGATTTTGGAGATCTTGTTGTTGTTTCTGGTGCGTGTTTCAAGCTTTTTTGTTCCATGTTTTTGCACTGATGCAAATAATTTTTTAATAAGATCGTTGTTAAATGTGTTCATTAGTTTTCACAGACTACTGCATCACAAGGCAGTTTGCATGAAAAAAGACCTAGCTTAATGGTAGGCCTACAGTTTATAGACAATTACGGACCATCATAAATATTTGGAAACCACTGGCCTCAGCTTTAAAAATACAATAAAATGTTTGCTTTTTATACGCCAGGCCTTGTTGCGTGATTAAATTATTAACTTTTTGCGTCAAAGTAATTTTAATTCAAAGCTTTAACCATGGGCTACCCCTCGATAAGCTACATATAAAAATAACGTTGTTTGTTGTACAAGTAGGCCAGGTTCGCTTAGCCTATATGTTGTTGCATAAATAGACTACAGTGTAATACCCTACCGGTTTGTTGCGATATAGATCATTGATGTTAAAGAATGCATCAAGTGTTACATGTAAAAGTAAATGCCATTGACTAACTTTACATATCGAAAATGGTTCAAAGTATAGCCTACTTCCCACCGATTCAAGAGATGATATGTAGCTTTTGTGTCTCGCTATCTCTTTGTTATTCCATCTGATGAAGTGTATGACGTACGTTATGGTTCCACCCATCCAGGCAAAGATGACAATAAGAAGAATAACGTCAATCTTAGCTTCCCTCATCACACAAGTATTAACAACAGTTCGGACTTTTCCTGAAGGAGCGTGAGCCAAAACTTCAGTTGACAATCTGAAATTTAACTTGAACATTGCAACACCTAATTGTCTTGCTGGCCTTAGGCTATGGGCGAGTTGTCTTGGAGTCAAGTTATTCAACGGTTGAACCACCACCAAAACATGCGTCGTAGTAAGAATGTAAGATAAAAATAAAGTGAACGATAAACATAGCATAAGCAAACTATCTTGTCTTCTCTAATATAATTTTAAATCTTATACCAATGCACATGGACCTGGACAAGACAAAAATAGATCTGATCAAACAACGGTTATTTCAAATTCAAGAACTTAAATTCAACAAGCTAAAACCTCAATTGCTAAGATCAGAACAGATCAGAACTGACGATGCACTGAATAAGTGCGAAATATATTTTCTGTAACATCTACTGACAACTGATCCCTGTTACCTTAGCAATTGAGGTTTTAGCTTTCTAGATATGGAACAGGGATCGTTTCAGAATAAGACTAGGTCAGAAAGCGAGGCAGACTCCGACGCAGCTCAGCATCAGCCAAGAGCAGTTAGCTACAGCTATTAAATTCAGCAACAACGATTTTTCCACTAATAATGTACCGTAGTCCTCTTTACACTGATATTGATACTGAAAGGAATAAAAAATGTAACAAAAATATCACTTACCTATTCAAAGGCACATGAATCAAATTTCCTGGACTACTGCAGTAACCAATGTTTGATGTTGATTTCGAAGTAGGAATAAAGCTGTGATTTAATGAGACCAGTAAGAAATCATAATAGCATTTTCAAATCTCAGAAATCAAAAGGCCCTTCCTTAGATGTAGGCCTAAAACTAATCTTTCATCATCATCACGTGCCGTCTCCGATCCGAAGGTTGGCTGTCATTTTCTTCCACAAGTCACGTTCTTTCGCTACTCTTTTTGTTTCTCCAATGCTTGACAAATCAGCCCACTGTATTACGTCATCTCCCCATGTTCGTCTCCTTCTTCCCCTGCACCTCTTTCCTTCCACCATACCTTCAATAACCAATTGATGTAGCTGTCCTGCCGATCCTCTCAAAATGTGTCCGCGAATTTCATCTTTTGTTTTGCTAAGCAACTATCTTGCACTCCAATTCTTTTCCTAATTGCTTCGTTTGTAATGTGTTTTTTATATGATATTTTTAATATTCTTCTGTAGCACCAGAGTTGAAAAGCATTAATTTTTTTGTGAATTTCTTTGCTGTACGTCCAACTTTCACTTCCATATGACATGACTGGTTTAATGTAACAAGATAGAAGTCTTAGTTTTAATTGTAAATTACTTTCTCCTTTTAAAAATTCCTTGCATTGAGAAAACGACGCTTTTGCTTGACCGATCCTTCTTTTTACATCATTGGTGCATCTTCCATCTTGTGTAATGAGGGACCCTAGGTACGTGTACGTGGTGACCTGATCCAATTGTTCTCCTTCCAGCTTAATTTTTACTTTATTATTTCCATTGCTTTTTTCGATCAGCAGTGTCTTTGTTTTTGACTTTACGACTTACAGTACATTGGTTGTATGGTTTATGGATTCTTTGAGACTTGTCCTCATCGTTTTCGAATCCTCTCTGCTCACCTTCCCGCCAGAAGAAGTCGTTAAAAATAGACGAATTGTTTCGTGTTTGCAGCGTTGTGAATAAATTTTGTAAATATCCATTCATTAGCCTATACATTAACAATAAATTATTTTTATTCCGTTTAAATTCTCCATGTTTTCATTTATTTTTTGTATTTATGGTTCGCCTTCGTCAACATATTGATCATGCTTGATCAGCTGTGACCCTCTCTTCATTTTGTTCCATCTTTCGCCTAACTTAATTCTGATATGCTTTTGTCCTGTAATTGCCTGATGTTGTCAAAATAGTTGATTTTTCTCGACCTTTAGTTGCTTCCTTAATTGTATCATGCACCTTGTAGACGACAATTTAAAGATAGAGCAACTTAATGAAACTCAGAAATCAACTTACTCAATGCAGCTAAATCCAGTTGTATCGACTTTAATACATGTGTGATTTAGAATAAAATTTTGCATGTAGCATGTGCAACGCCATTTGTTTCCTTTGAGCATCAGAGAGAGCATCCTGTTTTGATTGTCTTGAATTGACGGACATGGTAGGTAGTGAATCTGCGGGGTCCAAGGACACAAGCTCCCATCTGGGATTGTTGTGAGAAAGTTGTTGCTCAAATCGAGATACGTAAGCTTGAGCAGCAAACGAAACGTGTCATTCGAAAAGCTGTAAAAAACAAACAATAAAATATTTTAGATTTTAATTATTAGGAATACTTCCACTTAGTCTATCATGATATGAGATGTTGATATTTTAGATAACCCTTTTGCACTAGAAAATTATGAGCCGTAGTAACAATTAATAGTAAATCATCTAACAATGACTTTCTCAACCTTAATTATTCGGGGCATATATCTATTACCTCAATGGCTCCACAAGCCATAATTGCTTACTACAGTATAAAAACACCCAGCATTTTAACATTTTACAAAAAGGCGATTACACAGATTGCCGCTTCTGTTGTCACACCAAGTATACTCTACTACAGCTTGTTTTGTTTTGAAGAAGTTGTTAAATATCTATGCATTGCTCAAAACGGTCATAGAAGATCACCGATTCTAACATCTTTTTTTATTTATTCTGCAGTAGAAATGATCAAACTACGGTCTACGAGATTAAAGTTTAAGGTGCACACTAAACTTGCTGCACAACGAATCAAATAAGCATTCCCCGTAGCTTATTTACACATAAATATAGAGCAAGAGCTTAAAAAGATGTAGGCTACATTAGACTAATTTTTAACAAGAAACGAAGAAAACAAACCAAAAAGGTTTGGTAACATATTTAAATTGGTAAATCTTCTGTTTTGCCGCAGGATTTTTTTTATTTTTAGTTAGGCTACGACTTTTGATGGTTATTGCTTTGGGAGGTTAAAAAGTTTTAGATGTAGATGATTTCTAAATTCTGAAGTTGGCAACTAGAATGAGGCAGTTTGTTTTAAGTATAGTTCACTGTTTGAAGTAAATGTGCGACATGGTCCAAATAATACTAAATTATTATGTTACCTACATTTAAAGAATGGAGGAATTGAATAGGAATCCTGAAAATTACTATCAAACTTAGACTACGTCTCATAAAAAGCCTCATGCGTTTTCTCAACCCTTGGGTATTTAACTGTTTCAGTGATTAGGTACTGTACAGTGTACACTACAGCAGTCACTGTTGTTTTAACTGCTCAATTTAAGACATAGCTTATTTTAATTAAAATCCCTTGCACCAAGAGAAAGTATTCGTTAGATACAGGAATGCTTTCTTTAGCCTACTGTAAGATGTGTGGCCAGAAGAATGATTGTGCTGAGCTCAATGCGCTTTTTGTATTGCAAGGTTTTGTCATTTTTCCAGTGATGTATTACCTACAGTATGATTGAGCAACAAACGTTTGGACAGATGGCCTATTCATAATAGGCTGTAATAAATTAATATTAAAAAGTGGTACTTTTTACTACAAATTTACCTTGGTAAAGAAAACTGAACCGTTATGCCATGGTAAAAAAATATTTGTAACAGAAATACTGAGTTTTCATTCAATATTGAAATGACAACTTGCAGCAAAGTGTAATTTTGCTACAGTATGCACTACAGTACTTTAGCGCTATAAATAAAATATAGAGCGAAAGCGTTACTACAAGGCATATTTCTTTGTCGTTTTTAATGTAACTTACTAAGAACACAAGCAATCACCTGACGAGCTTGTTATTTGCAAGTACAAGAGCTTGTAGTTCGAAAAGGTTTTGAAACGATGATCCGTTCAGAGTTGTCAGCTCGTTGTAAGCTAAATATAAATCGGTTGTCCATTGGGAAATATCTGTAGGTATGTTGCGCAGCCATTGCCTGGAAAAGAATCTTTCAATTACTGCGCAAATGGTGGAAGCTTCAAACAAGAGGTAGTTAAATTTTTCTATGCTGACAATACGCAGCATGCAACGTTGTTTCTACATATCTTTTTGGCGTTTGTTTTTTCGGCCAAGCAAGTTGTGGTAACTTGCGTGCGGCGCACATTGAGTTTGAGTGATGCATGACTATGGCGTGAAATGGCCTTCTATCTTTTGAAAACACTGCTTTAATTGAGCTCCAAAAAGTGAATCTGAATTGCGGAGAGCTTTGATTGATAAAAAAACTAACAATATCTTTCATTGTGGAGCTGTCAGTCTACATTCTAAATTTACATTTATCATGAAACATTTCATCACCCAGACAGCAAAATCAGTCGTTTTCACATTGATCTAACATCTGCCGTGCAGACGTTGGATTAATGTGAAAAAAAAGGATTTTTCTGTCTGCGCCCGTTTTATTAAGGACACAATAATTGCATCGGCTACTTACAAACCTACGCTTTGCATTATGTTTTTTTTCTTTTGCAGAAAATGACATCGATAACATGCGGTCTCTTATAACAAGAATGTTTGCTGGTATGTAAACTTAAAAATCCATAAATATGTTACCAAATGATTGGTTGGAAAAGTTTGTTTGTCGATTGGGTGAAGATGGTTTATGCATGTGTCTGTTTAGTTTAGAATATTCCAGTCTAGCAGTTACTGTTCTGAAACTTTAACTTCCCTTGAGATATGCTATTCCACAAAACAGCATAAAGCAAACAGGCATTTATTTATATTCATTCAATGGTCTTAGACTTGAAAGCCGCGTTGCAAAACTAAAAAACGCTTGAGAGTAAGGACTTCATAATCAGCCTCCATTGAGTTATTCGTCTCAGTTCTTATCATGTTTCATTTTGATGTAACAACCATAATCCGCTGATTAGAATCTCTCATTTCTGATCCTACAACAAACTTTATGCAAACTAATTCTCAAATAGCTAGTCAGACGATTAGCTTAATCGGTTGCTTAAAAGATCCGACGTTGGTACATCCAACCCTCAATGTCGTATTGTACAAGCACACATTTTACCAACGCGATGAAGCCGTTGTAAGAGACTTTTTGCGTCATGGCGGCCCTCACGCCCGTTGGAATAAGCCACACAAAAGGGAAAGGGGACATTTGTAACATGAATCCAAATTTTGGAAGCTCAAGTCATTAAAAGCTTTGGCCTTTGGTAGAGAGATAATTCTGGAATACCATAGACAGATGATTGGTAACAACTTGATAGAATTGAATTGCATAATTCAAAAACAACACATAATCTGAACAATACTTTATGTTTAGATATTTTTGCGATTTTAACCATTTGAGAACGGCTGCTATTTTTATTTCGCTTATGCTACTAGACGGGACTAATTTCAGAGAAAACTTTCGTTTTTACTGTAATTTTGTTTTTGAATGGCTTTTCAGTTTGGTGGTTTCGCCAGTCACAACATAATAATGTTGCCAACACTAAAATGAAGAGTTGCTGAAAGATTTGCGCAGATGAACGGCACTCACCTTTTTGTTAAACAGTCAAACTACGTATACGTCATCCATCTTATTGCAAAAGTTTTCTCGAGTATATATCCGTCCACAATTGGTTTTTGGTATAGCTTTGCAACTTAAATTAAAGAAGAAAAAAACTGTCGGTACATGTGATTAGCCTGATTATAAATCACTATCTTAATACAATAATTACACAGCCCGCTCTTTCCCATAATGATTTCTTCGCATCTTTCCTTCGTATGCTGCAAGACAAACGTAGGCTACAACACATCTCTAAAATGTGTGTAGCAGTTTGCAAAACATTGAAGTGTGTTGCTCTGTTGCATATAAGGTGGGCTTTCGGTAACATTCCGTTGCAGGTTATTCACTGACTACAAGGTGAAGGAGCAGCATAATATCTTCAAATACTTTAACATTCGAACAGGCCTTGCTACAAAGACGCTGTAAATACCTTTTTTTTTTGTTTCTTTTCATTTATGCAAAGGAAAATATTCTGTGATGGATTTCATTAAAAAAGAAATATCGATTATAGTAATGCAGTCTACGTCAAAAGACTATCGAACTGGCAATCTCCCAATTTCTAAAAAGATTCAACAAACTTGTAAAAAACAAATAGGAAGCTCCCACACCACATTAGTTCAGTGTGTACGTCATTTTGTTTTCGTTTGAATAAATGAAACTTTGTTAATACAGTATATCAGTCTCAAACAAATTCACTGTTGGCACGTTCACTGTATTTTCAAATTCACTGTAAACAAATAAGCAAGGAATCTAATCTTCTTTTTCTTCTTGCATTTGAGGCCGCCGCAGATCACATTGTTACATCCAGGCGCAGCAGCCAATGGATTGCGTGATTGAATGATCCATTCGTCAGTATTCAGCAATGAAACAAATTCCAATTTTATGTTGGTCAAAAAATAATTTAAGCTCATATCTGGGCTCAAACACTCGCTAGGTTACGTTTCCTCTTGAAAGCCATCGGGTATTTGCATGAAACAGAAGTAGAAACAAAACAGAAGTAAACATGAAACATGAACCTACGTGATGATCTGCATCCATGTCAGTGCACAGTTGCTTAAATATCGGCAGTTAATCTAATAATAATTTCATCTTTAACGCTCTAGTCTAGGCCAACTTACTAGGCTTAAAAAGGTTTACGGTACAATCCTAAAACCAAATTCCTCCCTGAAAATTGCAACATTTCCCCCTAGTGGGGAATTCCCCCCGGTTGGAAACCACTGCCCTAACAAGTACTACTGCTCTGAGCCAGAGCAGACCTGGGAGTCATTAGAATTAAAAAATAATCCTACATTCCCCAAAATCCCACATAATTCAAAGTGGTATCTCCTTACCGGCAGCAGTTTTATGTCAGTTGGCCTACCTAGGACAGTAAACACACTACAATAAACGCATAAAAATCTGACATGTTTCGTTGAAAATGTATAATATGTTTTACATTGTAAATATAGAAAAAATAAAATTTAAATAATGAGAAAAATAATATTTCAAGATGTAGAAAGTTGTATTGAAATCTAACACAACTTCGTACAGTACAACTTCGTACAGTACAACTTCGTACAGTACAACTTCGTACAGTACAGCACCAAAAAAACACGATCTCTGCATGCCACATTCCAGCAAAACTTAGCTGATACGCAAATAACTTAATGCTTTTACCTTTGGCAAGTGGTGATATTGACTCTTTGTCTCACTTCACCTCTATATTCCAACACTTCAAGCACTTCGTTATCCACAGAAAAACATTTGCATTTGTCTGGACATCTTCCAACTTTGTTTGTAGATTGTCGCGCAAGTATTATTTGAGACAGGGCGCAAAACAAATATAGTTGAGATACGACTGTTTGCAGCATTTTCAGTTTCACATCGTTAGAGGATTATATCCATTCTTATTTTTTTCTTATCCTAAAGTTTTTAACAGACAGCGATCAAAATATTATGCAAATGCACTATCAAACTGTTTGTTTTCGATTATTTTTTGTCAAAATCCTTTGATTTTTTACATAGCTTATTGAAGAATACGAACAATCCAATCGTAATCTCACAATCACAGAAAACCCCAAAAACAAAGTAGGCTATAACTTAGGAGTATTAAATTATTTCGCAATGTATAGATACGACCTGTTTTAGGTTATAAAATAGGTCGTTAATATCTACATTGTGCAGTAAGCAACGATCATGCTGCTAAAAGCGAAACTCAATCTATGGTATAAAATTATGTTTAACAAAATTAGTTGCAATATATTAACTTTGAAGGCAACTGTCACGAACGACAGAAAGTTGATGTAACATTTAACTTTAAAGTAGCTAAGCTTAAACTCTAATTAAGCATTGGTCAATTTCAGACAGTGTAATTTGGTGACACTTTGTGTTTGTGATCATAAAATAAACTAGAGCCTGACTCAAGTATATGCACCGACGTCAAAATCATCAGAGAAAGGAAGTCGCTAAATTTTATTGAGAATTTTATCATGCAAAAACTAAAGAGTTACCAATGGAGATTTCGAAGTAAGGAAGCTGATTTTGAATACAATGCGGATAAGAAGTTGGTAGGCTTGAATATTGATTCCCGTGGCCTCGGAGAAAGAAATGAAAAACAAGCACGTTTGTGGATTGATGCAAGGATAACAAACAGAAACAAGTCATCTCAAAAATATGGTTTTAAAATTACAAAATACACGTTTGGACATGGCCCGCGATACTATGTGAACACGTAAAAAGTTTTTAAAAAAATCACAAAATGTACAGAATATGATCGAAAATTTCTACGATAAATGAAACTAAAATAGAAGAAAATATCAGGATGTAAGATGAAGAAAAAACGTCTTCCATTCTACCTCACACCTTGGCTGAAAAAAAAATCAAACAAACAATCAGGAATTAGATAGACTACTTTACGCTATTACAAAAGTCTAAGACTGCAGTCCTCATTACTAAAACTAATTCTGGAGCGGATTGCAACAGTGATCATGTGCCTGTTCTAGCCACATATAAACTAAAACTCAATATGCGATATAAAAGGAAACCAAACCAAGTCACTATGACTACATTGCTTGCAGAAATATTTCAACACAAACTGAAATACAAAATGAAGTTGGCTCATACGATCACTTGGGAAGATGTCGCAGATAAAGGACACGTCAGTCACATAATTTACGCCGTTGCTAAACATGACTTTATTTTACTTCAAATGTGTTACCGAATAAAAATCTTTCAATATCTATCCGCCATTACGTGTTAAAATATTGTATCTGGTCTGTGTAGCTACACAGTTGCGAATCATGAACACTATGAACCTCACTCACAAAGAATCTAGAAACCTGTAGAGTTGCAGAGACATACATATGTAAAGCATTAGAGCAATTTACTGCAAAATCTGGTCAAATTTAAACACATCACATCTTTGCAGATTAGGCCTATACTATAAACAGAAACACCCAGAAATGTCGTTGTGCATTGGCTCTTACGCCTGCATCAGCCAATTCGACTTGAGGAAAAAGGCTACAAAGTATCCTACTTTTAACAAAAAGCAATTTTTTCTTGAATTAATTATTCTTTTGACCACATCAGCCAGTTCCAAAAAAAAACATTCTAATAAACGTCTACACTATTCATTTTTGGACAAAATTTTGCTTGTAATTCGCTAATGATAGACCCATCTGAGGAAGCGTAACTCAAGCAATACATATTTTCTTGATGGATGTTACCTTATTAGGTTAATAAAGTCCTCAAGCGCAAATCTTTTATCCAAAAGAGCCGGTAATTGAGAAATGACAAGAGAGAAATGACTAGACAAGCAATCTATCCAAAGCTTGCTTTTATTTCAAATTTCTGAACCTTTACTAAAATACTTAGGACTCAAAGGCAAGTATGAGGTGAGCGGTGAGAAAACAAAATGATTTGAGAAGAAGCGATCTTCCTGGCGTCAGCACTACCTGACTACTCACTATAGAACAGCGAGCATTGTGTTTCGCTAACCATACCGGTGTAGCCTCCACACTAGCCATCAAGACCTTTCGCAAAAACACTCGACTGCCCAGAAACAAAACAAAATGACTTAAAGCACTCGAAGACGATCGCTTGCATTATTGATATGGAAGAAATCTTGAAACTTAATCTAGTATTTTATTATTCAAATTTGTCTTTTAAATTACAGTAAAGCCCACACCTGTCTCAAAAAAAAATCCACGGCTTACGACTTTAAATATTTGAAGTTATTTGCCTTTCCCACAAACGCTTTAATTATTTAGCTTTTACTGGAGATTAGTTTTGCTTTATCTCGACGGCTTATAATTTACAACTCTGTGATTTTCAACATAAGGATGCACACTGTAGCCTACCTGTATTTCGATTGCGCAGCGCAGCCTTTTCTGCAATTCAATTGTATTGGGGGTCTCGTCTGACTGATATGTGTATTACGTACAGGTTATGATAGAACGTCTCGTTAGAATCACTGAACTGGAACCATAGTGTAAAGCTTGTGCACGACAACAGTGCTGTAAAACTTACATGTCTAACTTCCTACCTTACCAGTGTCGTTGATCTTCAATCGTATGAATATAACCAAACTGTTTTATGACAACACACAGACCTATTCCATTCTAAAAATAACTTATAACTTACAGTTCATATTTTATCCAAAATATATAGCCTTAAACACGCTTTCTTAAATCAAATCATGAAGACTGATTTTTAAGGGAAGCTTTCCCAATGTACTTCTCGCTTTTTAATCTTTAGTTTAAGTACTGCAGCCTTCCTACAGTATATCAATTATTTATTTCTACGTAGCTCACGTTATTTTTTTCAATATGTTTCTTCGATGCACAAACTTTAAAGCTGTAAGAAATAGTAAGATCGCTCAACTCAGTGATCACTGATCAGTATTGTCAATCAAACCTAAAAGCTAGAAACTCATAATCTAGTTTTTTTCTCTACACTGAACATCATTTAACGCTTAAGTCTAGTGTTTGAATTTCCGGGTATAATATTTCATTATGGCAAAAAAACTGATTTCAATTCAATTCAATTTATTTTTCTTTTTACGTATTTTTACGTTTTCATTTTACGTATTTTTCAAACTTTCTTTTTTACATGTGCTAGCTGAAGATGCTATTACTATAGCGAAATCGATTCTTAACTTAATAAATTACACTAAGAGGTTAGATTGTTGTGCAAATGCCAGCATTTGATGAATGCAAAATAGCAGTACCATCAGAATATAAAAGAAATGATATTGTGAAAAAGAAATACAGTAACAAAACCAACAAAAGGAAAAGGTGGCAAAACCATTATGGTTTAAGGCGTGCATGAAAGGATCTAACAGAAACACTGGTCAACTTGTTGAATAAGTGTTTTAAAGGTTCGTATACTTTTTTAAACTTTAGCCTTGTTTCAAAACACCAGCTTATTAGATAATTTATTGAAGACAAAAGTTTGAGAAACACTGGTCAACTATAGCCTGCTTAACACGGAACAGCAGAAGGGAATTATTTTGACCGCTTTTTAAGCATTTTCGAAATATCATGTTTTTCTATTGAAGCATTGTATCGCAAACAAACTTGTGACTATTTCTAACCATTGCTTCAACGTACTTCGTAGAAATTCTAAGCTAAAATCCCGATCCGCTAACTCCAGAGCGGTTTTTGCTTGAACAGCCAAGAGCGTTCGTTTTAATCATCCTAAACATACGGCAAGTTCTCGTTTTCTAATGGCAGAAACGTGTGGAATTTTCATTTTACTGTAATTATTAGGCTATTAATTCTTAAAATAGTCTATGGTTTTGTCTTCTTCGTCGCCCAGCAGCGACATCTAACTTTGGTGCACAGCTAACGATTTGGTTGAATGTGTAGCATGGTCTTCTAAATGTGTAAAACAAGTAAAGTTAGACGCTACTTAAAAAAAAAAAATGATAAGTTGAGAGGCAAATTTTGATTACAACTAATTTAAAACGATTTTCTAAGGCGTAATTATTACTCACACGAAAACAAAATACAAAGGGCATATTGGTCTATTTTATAGAAAAATCAGCGCCATACTGTTTGCGGTCAAAATAATTGCAGATGGCTGTTTCAGGCAACTGAATGCCGCGACTGTTTTGGTGTTAATGTATTCAAATTAAAGTTTGATGCAGAACATAACTGGTTGCCGCAGTTACTGCTATGACACCGTTCGTAAAGTAAAAGTGATTGTCCAACAAATCGGCGTGAACCGGCGCAATTCATAAGATGCCACACAACTCTAATTCTTGTTTAGAAACATGGAATAATGCAAGCCTGGTACACAACTTGCAGACATGCTTCAGGTTAAAAAATCATCAAAGCACAACGTATAAAAAAAGGATTTAAGTTTTTATACTTTTTTGATTTATTGTTTTACACAGAGTTTATAGGCTTATGATACTTTATATACAGAAGCTGGTGATTTGCCATACTGTGTATAAGCTACTTATGGTGACGTATCAAAAGTGAGCAATATATAAAATGAGTTGCCTGGGTGATGAAAAATACTTGGAAGTGTTAGGCCATATAGGCTTTCTAAAACTTTCAAAACGTGTGGATTATCATCAAATCTAGTAAACCACTAGTGGATTTTACGATACTGGTAGTCAACTTTGAAAAGCTGGTCACTTGAGAACTAGATCTTGAATAAAAAAAAGGTTGGGCACACTTGCTTCCAGTGTGGTTTCTAGTTGAGCACATATGATAGATTATAATACGTTAAAGTCAAAACTTGATACCATTTCCACAATTTTTGACTTAAAATGCAACAAAAAGTGAATCGTTATTTTACTTTTAGCTCTAAAAAAAGACCCACATGCTCTACGACAGTGGTTTCCAAACTTTTTTGAGCGCAACCCAAATCTGAGTTTGGTGAACATCTCGCGACCCAACACAACGTGTATAAACAAATTCACCACTCTATAATGTTTTTTGTTTTCAATCTTTGCCTGCCATGAACAAGACATCAACCAGTTGTAGAGTGGTCTACTATAGCTCGACTTGCTCAGAGGCTAAGTAGAAGCGCTGGATACGTTGCCTCTTCTCGGTGCTTAAAAATACGCTAGGTTTTTGTATACGTCAGATGTCTCTTTAACTTGTTCTTCTTTAAGGATTCGTTTGACACAATTTTACATCACAGCCTACGTAGCGGCTTCCCAGCACCAGGATTGCAGATAAAAATGAACTTCAAATTAAAAACATGTTGTTGCAAGACGCTGAAGCTTATGCCAATATCGAGAAATATCAATGCACTACTGAAACGATACAATTGCTACTATGCAAATTACCCTTTAATGGATCTGCTGGAAGTGATAAAATTTCAGCCGAACATCTAGTGCAACGGTGTTCAACCTGCGGCCGTACGGCCGCATGCGGCCGTCGATGAATAATTATGCGGCCGTTAACAGGTAATTTAATAAGCATGTGTTGGCGGCCGTGCCCTGTTTTTGAAATAAAAAAATTATTTCATTAATAAAAATGAAATGTACTTTAAATATTATACAGGGATATCTAGAACCACTGGATACCCTTGTAGCTTGTAATTATATATAATATTTCAAATTTTAAAACTTGAAAAACATTCTCATCATAAGTTTTTGTAGGCTAGGCTATATTGTTAAAATCGTTTTGAGACAAAACTTTTTCCTCAACCTAATTTCATTGTAACGGTAACCTACATTCAGTGCCGGTCTTTGGGGTGAGCAAATCGTGCGATCGCACAGTGCCCGAAAATTAGGGGGCCCCGCAATTTAAGCTACTCAAAAAATGCAGTAATTTTTGTCATTTCCAATAGAAAAAATTCAATTCGATTCACAAGCAAGTACCGGTAGCCCATTCCTTGAAGTCATAGTTGCGACTTTAGGGTGAGGCAAGTGCTGAGGGTGAGGGTGAGGCAAGCACCATTTTACAGTAATATTCATACCCAAATTTTTGTTGAACATGCTCTCAGAATGCAATAAATTCAAAGTAATTTTTCAAAAATTTCTGAGGCATTCCAGTCCAGACGCTGGGTGTCACCTTCGGCGAACACGCCGTCAAAACCCCTTCCCCTTTCAAATACCTAGCTACGCTACTGAATTGGATCATTGTCATTAGGGCCCGCAAAGCATATTCCGCACAGGGCCCGAAATGCCCTAAGACCGGCACTGCCTACATTGCATTATGTCCTTAAAAAGAAAAAGAACATTAGCAGAGGAGAAAAGGGTATTCAATTCCAAATGGGAGTTGGGTTATTTCATGATGGAGACGGCAGCGCATACTATGATGTGTCTAATATGCAGTCAAGTGGTTAAAACTGTTAAAGGAAATAATGCAAAACAGCATTTTTGTCGTCATATGTCACACCATTATGCAAAATTGGAAGGCGAGTCGAGGAAAATCTGTGTCGAAAATTTGAAGAAAAGTGTGGGTCTGCCTTTTCACGAATGAAGTACCTACAAAAACGAGTACCGAACAAATCAGGCTAACTGAGACTGGTGTCTTAACCGGTGCTCGTATGCAAAATCAAGGGAGTTGCAATGTCGCAGACTTTTATTGAATAAATTCATTTCAAAATGTTTGATATTTCATGGTACTATTAGGTATAGCCTAAGTATGATAAGTTTAGTAAATATTAACGAATACATTCTTCTCTTAGATAACACAAATTGAAAAAAAAAATCATTTAAAACTCACTGGCGGCCGTGCTTTATAGAATTAATCGGAATGCGGCCGGCAATAGCAAAAAGGTTGTGCACCCCTGACTAGTGTATGCAGATGAACTATTGTGCTTCTTATTCAGCTTATTGTTTAACGTATGCCTTTCTCATGCTGGTATGCTACCTTCACCTTGTTTAAATACCATAATTATCCCTGTTTGTAAAAACAACAAAGGCAATATTCAGGATGCTGGAAATTACAGACCCATTGCAGTGGCAACTGTAGTGTCCAAATTATTTGAACATTATATCCTTGAGCATATTTCACCGTTTTTAAATACATCTGACAATCACTTTGGATTTAAGTCAAAACATGGCACAGATTTATGTGTTTATCTTTATAAACAAACAGTATCTCATTACATACATAGCAATAGTCCTGTGTTTAGTGTATTTCTAGATGCATCCAAAGCATTTGATACAGTTAATCACAATATCTTATTTAACAAGTTAGTTTCACGGAATGTTCCTATGTGTTTTGTACGATTATTGAAGCATTGGTATAAAGAACAAATAATGGAAATAAAGTGGGGAAATCAAATTTCTGACCCCTTCCATGTCACCAACGGAGTAAGGCAGGTAGGGGTTTTAAGTCCTTACCTGTTTTCTCTGTATATAGATGACTTATCGACTGAATTGAATTCCCTAGATGTCGGATGTAATACTGGTTCATCTCACTTGAATCACCTAATGCTTGCAGATTACTTGTGTGTATTTAGTCCAAGTGCTAAAGGTACCCAAAAACTCATTGATGTCTGTGAATCCTATGCTTCTAGACATGACATTATTTTCAACTGCAACAAAACTGTTGGATTGGTCCATCAACGTCGCAAATTAGTTTTGACTTCTCCATGCATGCGGCTGTACAATACACAAATTAAATTTGTTAGGCAAGTGAAATATTTAGGTATACTGATTGATGATACCATCAGTGATGACGCGGATATTAAAAGACAAGTGCGATCTCTTTATGTCGCTGCCAATCAGCTTAGGTCCAAGTTTGGAAATTGCTCTACCGAAGTTAAAAATGTAATGTACCAATCATATTGTATGCCAATGTATGGTTCGCAGCTATGGTGTAACTATAAAACTTCTACTTTAAATCGCATACGAGTTGCTTACAACCAGTGGCGTATTTAGAAATTTTGTTAGGGGGAGGCCAAGACATTGTGTCAGTCAGCCGCACAGCGGCTGAATCGGCGGCTGGAGTCCAATGGGGGTCTGGGGGTAGTACACACGGGGTAGTCAACGGTAGTACACAGAAAGCTCAAACTTGATAAAAATGGCATTCAATTGGTTCAAATTTATTCTACTTGGGTTGAAATTAGACTTGTTTGAGCCTTTAAATAGGGGTGGGGTATATCAAAATGTCATATGATGCGTCAGAACGGGGGGAGGGGGTTAGCTGAAACTGTCAGATAAGGGGAGAGAGGGTCCAAAATCAAGAGCGAATCCGCAGAAGTAAGTTACTGTTCCGATCAATGAACCAACAAAAGATATGAAACACTTCAGAACATAAACAATAAGTTAGTCCTCCCGACCTCGAATACCTTTTGAACATTCTCTGCGATTCGCAATGACAATTTACAGTTTAATGCGATGGCTGTGCTTGGCAAATATATCAATGACTGCATCATGCTCGAGTACAATATCCTTATTTAAATACATCTGAGCTAGACCATCCAAACGTGGCTCGGTCATGGTCGTGCTGTAATAATTTTTCAAATTTTTCAGGTACTTTAGTGAACTGAAACATCGCTCATTGGAGGCAGTTGTAACTGGAAGCGTAGCAAAGATTCGAAGGAATAATTTATGGATAATCGGATAAGTGCCTAGTTGTTCAGCCACTTGATACGCATCCACAAGAGTCGCAGGTCGTTTATCCACAGAAACTGCAAGCCAAATCGCTCTCCATCTTCGCAATTCAATAGTAGCTGCAAAGCAATTGCTTGGTTCAACATCCAGCATTCCATGGTAGAAGTCGAAAATCTCGTCGATCGTGCAGTTCTCATCTTCATGAATCAATGAAGGCAGAAATGTGCTGACTTTAAAAGCTAAGCAGTGCTCATTGAATCTATCGTGAATTTGTGCCATGCAATTGTCAAGAAAAGGAAGAAAAACTGTTGATAAATTACATTGCAAAAAGTATACCCCGCCCCCCGCGCTAGGATGAATCATCCAAGCAATTATTGCGCTACAACTTTTTTTTTTGCAAAATTTGTATTTTATTTTATTTTTTTACCTGATCATTAGGGGGAGGCCATCGCCCTTTATCCTCCCCCCTAAATACGCTACTGCTTACAACGACTCGTACAGAATTATCCACCAGTTGTCGAGATGCGACAGTGCTAGAGTGTATCAGGTAGGCCTACAGAACGACATGTTAACATTTGATGCTCTATTAAGAAAAAATTGCTATGCATTTGTAGAACGTTGCAAAAGATCAATTAATCCACTTTTGCGCAATATTATGTCTTCTGATTATTACTTTAATTCTACATTTTATATTCACTACAACAGTATTTTGTACGTTGTTTGATGTAGCCTGCTTGGTGTTGCGTTAGTCTGATATTTTGTGTGATGACTGTTAAAAATTTGAATTCTATGGACTTTGAGTCTGATTGCAAATAAATAAATAAAAAATAAATAAAAAATAGTTCAGAAATCTTGAATTTTGAACTTACAGCATAATTCACGTTTACCGTGATTTATTAAAGGAAGTGACTTGACTGCCGGTAAAACTGTTTGTCATAATTGATTTTGATAAGAGAAGCCAAATAAATGCGTATGATGCAATAATACTGTCGATGTTGGGATTAAAACAACTTAAAAGAATTTTTTATAAATTAAATACAACAGTCACAATTTGGCAGATTTAGATCGCTTCTGCACGACCCATGTTCTGACCCTTCGCGACCCATGTTTGGGTCGTGACCCATAGTTTGGGAACCACTGCTCTACAACCTGCCAGTGACGTTCTACTTATGCGTCATAACTTCCACAAAAACTGCTTGTCATGCAGCCGAGGTTAATTATGATGTAAAGGTGATGCGTCATGAAGTTTGATCTCTTGAAGCAGTCCCAGAATAAACAATCGTATGTCAATGATGAATTCGTTGTTAACATATTAAACTGATGACGCAAAAACAAAATTTTGATGGCATAAATCACCTTTGCCATCCAACGAGCGAGATACATGGTACCTAGAGCTTGAAAGCGGATTCCACGTTCAGGAGTTTTTCCAAGGAATATGACAAAAAACAAGGGCATTTTAGCTATGTATGAATGCAAATTTTTGCATTACTACAATTTACAACAATAACACTACTTATTGGTAAAGTTAAAATAGAAAACTAAAAAAAGCATGGGTGTCCAAACTAATGCTCGCTGCCTCATTTTGACCGAAATTGCTGTTCTTTGTGACCAGCAGAGTTGGGATTTTAAAAATACTGTAAAATTGAATGCAAGCTTTTTTTAAAAATAGAACTTTGCAAGAACAACAAAAAAATATCAAAACTAAAGAGACTAAAATGCAGAAACTAAATTCATGTTATGCCATAAAACTGCGTTCATCTTCAGACTTAGTGCTATAAATTAAAAAAATCAAATTGTATAAACTCAATAATAAATTGAGATAAATCGTAAATTTAATTTACAGCACTGGAGATGAAAGTGGTTTCGTTTCCAAAACATTTGCCAACACGAGTTCAGTTTCTACATTTTGGACTCTTTAGTTTTGACCATTAAGCACTTTCAAGAGCGAAATGTTCTTCATTCTGTAAATATTTACGAATCAAACATGGCGATTTTTCAATTCAAAGTCACTGTCAAGTAGATCATTTTGCACGTGTTTAAAATTGATTCCAGTTGGTCTGAATTATGCCTGAATGCATCAAAATCTTAAAAAAATCTTCCTTGAAGAATCTCAATTTTTATTTGGAGCATGTTTTGTTTATTGTATATTTGAAAATTTTTCCCATTGCTATTAGAGTCATCAGCAACAGGAAATAAAGATGTTTCTGCCTTCGTTTTCGATTCATTGAACAATGATTGACTGCGAGAGATCAATTTTAGTAGACTATTCAATATAATCGACAAGTATCTCTGCCATGCAAGCCAATGCATAGCTTTGCAGTCACAACCAAGACATTACTTTCTGACTTGCCGTTGTGGATAACAGGTCTCAGCGTTACTGGTTCCTTGAAAATGCGCTGTTTACAGCATTTTATATACCTTACACTTACAATTATTCATGCGTACAATACCAACTGTAAATTATTATTTAATTTTCTTCATGTTTATTTATTACGTGCAGTTTGCATTGATACGACGTGATACCACTATACGCCTAGGTTTTTATGAAAAAAGAGTATTATGTACCTTTTTTTTAATAATCCTGGCACTGTGCTTGGCCTATTATTGTAAATATTGTTTTTGGTAAAACAATTAGGACACTTATGATCTAAAGTCATAAGTTCAAAAATATGTATACAAAAATTGAGGCAGCAATTTTTGCAATTTGCACAAAGTGGGAGGTTGTTGAATGCTTTTCTGCATCATAGTTTTACTGATCAGTGATCACGTTCAATTTTGAATTATCGCAACTAACGATTTAGATCAGACCGTTTGGAGTTTGCTGGTTTCATAAATTTAGCTGTTTTTTAAAGTTTTTTACAGAAAGCTGCTGTTGAAAAAAACAAGATAGCGAAAGCAATGGAGCAACCGACCAGAGAGTACATTAGCGTAAAATTAATTAGAAAAATAGGGGTTGCACGTGGCCTAGGGATTTCACAATATTGCAATCTGATTTTGGATGCTTTAACCCTTAAATCTAAAGTAAAAATTTCTAACTTGGGGATTCCTTTTACCTGGAGCCTTGTCACATCATCACTAAAAGTCATTTCTTGAGTTCATAAATATGTAAGCCAGCTGTGTTAAAATATCGTACGATTGTTACTTTTAAAGGTTTGAAGTGATTGTTTAATGGAAAATATTCAATATCCAATCTCACTCACCTTCCTGAAAAACATCACAATAACGAGAAAGCATATTATCCAGTTTTGATTCAGCTATCATCAATTAAATGCAGCAAACACACATATACCATCACAACGGAACCGTCATATATAAGGAAAGAATTGCAGCAACAATATTAAACAGAAAATAGTTTTCAAATGAAATGTACAATTGTACATGTAACCGCAATATGGATCAAAATGACATTATGCATCGGCATAATTTTTTTCTTGCATGCTAGTGGTAAATAAAAAAATGCTAACCTTGAGAAAAAATGTTTGTATCAATGAAAATGGAATAATTTCTAAACCGACACGTCACCAACAAACATTTTATACCCGACCACTCTATTTATATCATCAGTTTGGAAAGAGGCCAATTTGTTCTGTATGTCTCATAAGTTAGTAAGCTGAACAAGTTGTGACCCCATGCTGTCTGCTGGGTTACTTTTCCGTCTGACTTGTCTAAGCAATTGCAACATAAAAGTGGTGAGTCACCATAGTGTATTAGTTTTAACTCTCACAAACTACATGAGTTTGCAGAAGCAATAGCCTGCTGTAAATTGCTAAACTATCGTTGAAATAATTGTAGCTGTGTGAACTGGGGTAATTAAGATACCAACTAACCCATCATCGTACAAGAAGCATTCTGTCAACCTGTATATAACAACGCAACAAAAACACTTCTCTTCCACGGAGAGAGTATACTCAGCAATGCTCTAGACGGGCTGACAACATACTACACGGAGAACCACCTGCGTGTCAACCCCAATAAAACCCAAGTTTGAGCATTCCGCCTTAGAAACCGGGATGCATCACGCCGACTAAACATTTCTTAGAATGGAACCAAACTGGCACACTATACCAATCCCACATACTTCAGTGTCAAACTAGATAGGTCCCTCACATACAAGTTCCATATCGAAAAAGTAAGAGTTTAGGTGGCTTCTCAATATGATACCTTACAATATAAACTAGGAAACTCTGATTGGGGTGCTGCTCCGGATAAAATGCGATCATGTGCTTTAGCCTTTAGTATACCATTCAGCTGCAGAATATGCCTGCGCGCTCGGCGCATGCCAAGCAAATCGATTCTATGTTGAAACAAATCTGCCGTTTGATTACAGGCTGTCTCAAACCAACCAACATCACGTCGTTACACATTCTGTCTGGAATTGCTCCTCCGAACATCAGAAAAAGCGTGACCAGCAAAAAAGAAAGATCTTGTCAGGACATGGATTTGAGACACCCATTATATGGCCAAACTCCAGCACACAGACGATTTAAGTCAAGAAAAAGTTTCAGCAAATTATCAAGTTAGTTAAATGTCTAAAACCTATCAATGAATAGGCAACTACGTAGGAATACACAAGAAGGAAAATTCTGTTTTTACACGAGTTATTTTATATCTTCCTTTGTCATCGCAACCTATTTTCTTTTTTAGAAATTTAAGTTAGGAAATAAACAATTTTGTTGTGATGAACCTGAGAAATTATTATCAATGACAGAGACAAAAAAAAAAAACAATTTGCACTTAACGCACTTTTTATTAGCACAATATTTGCTTGGAAGACTTTACTCCTTTTAAAAACATAAAAGCGCAATAGTTATGATCAGCAGTATAAATCTGTTTCTTTTACGGTATGATATTTCAGTTGAGTCCATCATAGTAAATTTTCAATATCATCAAAAGTTTTCTTAATGGTAAAAACTTGAAATGTTACCAGCATCTGCCATGATGTTGCTCCATGCAGTTTTGCAAAGTGAAGCAAAGTTACAAAATACAAGAACAAACAGACAATCTGATTAAACGTAGTGTCAAAGGGGGTAGCAGTTGGTGAAGGTTATTGAAGGTTAAGTGAAGGCTCACCGAAAAATTTTTGTTGAGCAGTTCTGAATTATCAAGATTTTATGTCTTTAGTTTAATAAAATCTTACAAGCAAATGATGAGCTGAAAAGACCCGATTCGACATTGGGTTCCATCCATCAGACAACCACCTGTCAAGACAATTTCGTATCTAACTCTGTACACAAGCAATTTAGCGTCGGATTGTTCCGCTCAAACATGCACAAATCAGTGGTGTCATGATGTGCGGTATGTGAAGAACAAACGGAACAAAACGCACACCACATCATCAACTGCGTCATCTATCACGGCCAAACCGTGAGCATGGTGGTCTGAATGAACTGGATGATCAACCAATACAAAAGCTACTTCACAGTTGCTCAAACAACTAACTCGAATCACCGTCACTGCTCAAGGGTGGTTAAAGGCAAAGTTTTTCATCCCTTGTTCCACCAAAGTAAAAAATTCAAAAGATAGCCTAAAGAAGACAAAATCCTTTTCGAAAGGAAATTGTTTTTTTAAATTCTTGAATTGTTTACATTAAAAACATTTATTTTTCATAAGAATAAATATTTGTCTTTGCTTTATTTCATTTTTGCACATATAAAATCTCAGAATGCTATAGCGGCTTTATACAGCACACAAAATTTAGATATGAAATGCAATAAAAAGGAAGGACTTTCTCCTAAGGTAAAAGATAGCAAAGTACTTTTCGTCATATTTACTTTGAAAAATATACATACATTATAGTTAAATAAAATTTAATAAGATGTTAGTCCAATATACCTGATTTAAAATTCTGCGTTGGTGTTTTTCATGAATTCTTTTGTGTCAGGCTATATGTTTTATAATTTGTATGACTCTTACTGAGCTTGTTATACATCACCTGTAGTTTTATATTTCACCAAGCAAGATGACAACATGATGAAAAAAACAGTTCAAAACATCAACTGCGCCATCTATCGCGCGCCAAACCGTTAGCATGGTCTTGTGTGAACTGCATGATCAATCAATACAATGGTTGCTCTACACTTGCTCTATCATATAACCCGAGTCACAGTAGTTGCTCAAAGGTAATAAAATGCTGAGCACTTGGGCTTTTGACTTAGTCTAATTTGTTCAAGAAAAGAATGAATCCTCTGCATAGACTAAAATTTACGCTTTGTAAAATCTTGAAATTTTTATAATAAGAACTTTCATTTTTTAAATATGCTTTTACAAGAAAAACTGCTGGCGTTTGCTTCATTTTATTTTTGCATGTAAATTCTCAGGATGCCATAGCTGTTTTACACTTGGAAAGTGAAGTCTCTCAAGCGGAGTAAACGAATGAAATCTAATACAAAAATTTTGTTTCGCAGATGGAAGATGGAGAACCTCATCCAAAGACATATGCTCTTGGCTAGAATTTCAATCTTCATCATACTTTCAAGTTATAAACTTCTGACTGCTTTTTTTTTTTTTTTTTTTATGTCGACTTGCATTGCGTTATTTATGTAGGGTAATCAACAAATTTATTTTATAAAGGTAGAAACAAATAAAGTCACACGCGTGTATTCTGAAACATGTATTCTATCACTTGTTACACACAGTGAACTTGTTAGGTACAAAAATAGAGTAACTAATCATTGATTGGCCGAAAACGGTGTATGTTTATGGCCGAAAATGTTTGTAGTTTATACTTTATGTTGATATTAATGTATTATGTTAAATGCCGCGTGGTTGCTTGGTTTTACCTGTCTATGGTTGAAGAAAGTCACCTCTTTACCAAAATTGAATCATTGATTGATTCAAAACAAAGTATTTTATTAAGCCTGGTTTGCATCATTTTTTTTTAGTTTTGAAAATCTACATCAAAGCAAAGTTGCATACGCTGCAATCTAGCGGCTGGATCATATAACTGACACCAAAAATAGGACCATAATCTAATGCAACCATATTTGTTTCACAACCTCAATTTAAACAAAAACAAAATAGCCAGGTATCACTGTAAAACAAGAATAAATAATAACTCATGTAAAAAGGGGTTTGCTCTTTTCCTGTGTACGCTTACACAGTAAGCTAACATTTGCATCGATCATTTTGTTAACTCATCAGTTTTTTTTACCAAAGTCTCAATTTAAATATTATTTCCGCTTTACTTCTAGCTTCCTATCACGTTGCTATCCTTTCCTTATCTTTACAATAGTTTATCAATTAATTTAGTTTTGTTAATTAAGGAAAAGAATCACTCGAATAGGCCTACGCTAAAAGATCAAATAACGAAAAAGCTAACGCTAATAATCTACACATAACCTTTAAAATTAGTAGATGTTTTTGATGAAATCTCTCGTTCCCCAGTGTCTTCGTTCCATTGTCTATAAATTCACTTGTTCATGAGACACGAATCTGACGTGCATAGGCACTACTAGACAATTGGCTGCAAGAGCAAAGGAACATCTTAATTTAACAGATACCAACAAACATACTACAATTATAGGCCATGTCTATGATGCATTATTTATTGTAACATCAATTTTACATTGGATTTATTCAAAATTGTCATTCAAAATTTGAAATTAAAATTTTCGAGATACTTCAAATAATACAACGCAATCCCAAGCTCAACAAGCAATGATTCGCTGTAGGGGCATCTATCCTTGACCGAGAGTCTTGTCAAAAACATTTGAATCTATTGTGTTGTTATTTTATTAGTTTATTGTATTGTTTATGAATAGGCTAATGCTATTCAATCCAATTAAGGTGTTGGCAGCGGAAGGGAGTATTGCTCAACCGACACGTCACCAATAAAGATTCTATGTTTGACCATTCCGTTCATGCTATCAGATTGAAAAGATGCGAGTTCAGCTCTAATGTGTTCAGCTTTCATAAGCAATGTAAGGTTCAATTGTAAGTTGAGAAACCGTGTGGCCTCATGACGTCACGTATAGCCTATCAGTTTCCAGACGTAGTTATTCTAATAAACAAAAACGTAGCCTAAATGTGGTGAGTCACCAAAATAGATTGTATTTAAACTGTGATGCCTGTAGGTCAGACCACAGGTGAAAAAAACAAGATATACTATTTATTGCCGAACTGCAATAGATGTAGCCTAAGTCTTTTGATAACAATGTGAGCGGAAGCAAATGAGAAAGTGGAAATAATATTTAACGAAACTTTAACTGAAAGACCAACAGACAAGTTAATAAAATGAACGAGACCTAGAAATGCATAAGTTACAGTGTAGGTGTGCGCAAGAAACGAAGCAAACATTTTTACATGTTATTTGTATTTTTCTTTATCATCATCGCAGTCCACTTATGTTCTTTGTTCAAATTGAGGTTATGGGAAAAAGTATTTTGGTGGTGATATAGCAAAAAAATTATTAATGAAAAAACAGAAACGATCTTTGTTATAAAATTTCTTATTTTTTTCGCGTTGTTGTTTCTTAAATCTTTATAAAACAATGTAATTCGAAACAAAGCGAATGCATGACAAAGAAATTTCTATGGATGCTTTCTGAGTTCTCAGTAGATAGGTAGACTTATGTCAATATATCATATAAATGCTTCAATACTTTAGAACTCTGCATATCGTGCAAACAATTTTTACGCCAGATAAAAACGTTTTATAAAATTGTGTTTCAAAGTTTGAGTTTATTTGGTGCAAACTTAAAAAGTTAATTTTTGTGGACTTGACAGGTCACACCAAGTGATAGTCACGCCTCTATTTTTTCTTCGTCAGGTGCAATAGAGCATTCGTTTAGCATTCATGACAACTGACCGGTGTTTATCTCATTCTTAATTAAATTAAGTATGAAGAAATGCGTAACAACGTTTGTTTGTTTGTTTTATTTATTATTTGCAACGGAAAGTTCATCACAAAGAACTGAATTGTTGTTTTCAACGGAAAGTTTATCACAAAGAACTGAATTGTTGTTATCAACGGAAAGTTTATCACAAAGAAGTGAATCCTGGACAGCTTGGGCGTCATGTGATCCTGCCCATCTTTGCTATAGAAGAAGAGTTGTGGAATGTACAACTGATGGTGTGACTACAATTGGATCGCTATGTGCTACACCTAATGTTAACTTCAATTTTGAACAGATAGCACAGATTGGATGCGATGACGCGTGTATTGCAAACAATAGTTGGATTACTAGATTGGTGAGTGCCGTTCAATAAATTATCGACCAATTTACATCTTGCTGAATTTAGATTACAAAACAATAGAGCCATGATTTTATTTCCAAAAAGCATTGCGTAGACTTTTTTTGATGATTGTTAAAATTGTATTATTATTAACGTATGAAAGTAATTTTTATAAAAAAAAAAGGTTTTGTTAGCTACTGTAAGTGCAACAGCTTTACCATTGAACTATACAAGTAACAAAACTAACTAAATGATAATGTATTCTTAATCTACTGTCTGTACTTTATTACATATAACATATTATTAACAATTTTAATAACATGTAAATTATTTGCTTTGATTCATGAAACGATATTTCAGGTAGGGAGGGTTTGTCGAAGAGAATGTCACGATACATCGTTTGTTAAAATATCCGCATGCTGGACAAACTTTAATTGCACTCGGAGAAGCACCTATCGATGTTACAATGAGGATTCTTGCTCTGGAACATGGACAGCGCCAGAGCCAAGTAATTGTTCAGCTCCTTGTGGTGGTGGAACTCGAGTTCTATCTTCGTTTTGTAGGAACGCTACAGGTGAATATCTAAAAGCTTCTTACGCACAGAAAGAGGATATACAGCAATAAAAACGCACTCGCTTATGGTATTCTACATACTATAATTTAATCAAGAAAATGAAGTAACTTCTGACAGGTGTCAAACGCACTCGCTTATAGTATCCTACATAACTTACTATAATTTAATTTATTTAATATTCAAACTTAATACACTAGGCTATGTGCCAACAATAAGACTAATAGAAAAAACTTTGTAGCTTAAGACATAAACCTCCATGCAGTAATTTTAACAATTGAAATTAACGAGATTGAAAAGAATAAATATTTAGCAGTTCATGATAGCATATCAAGTGCTTCTACTAAACAATGTTGGACAATTATGTTTCGCGTGATAAAAAGCTTTGCAACAGACTTGAAATACTAAAAATAACACAAACGTACGACTTTACTTCTATTTAGGAGCTTTGTCGTACAACTGCAAGGGAATAGGAGGTGACATCAGCGCAACGTCTCAACCAGGAAGTCAACAAGGTAATGATAAACTCAACCTAGATCACGTGTCATAGTCTGTAAAACGTTTATGTTAACTTCAAGACTTGCAAAATATATCTGGAAAAGTCACTATTGTCAAAAGCCAACAAACTATTTGATCTTTTTCAGTTTACATCTTCTGTTGCAGGTGACAGCAGAGTAAGATCAGTGATTGAACCATGCAATGTTGAATCATGTTCGAACTCAACAACTTCCCCATGCAGCATTGAACCGTGTATGACGTCATCACACAACAATCAATCATACGTTATTCCAACAGAGACCACATACAGTCAAAGAGGTATTGCTGCTGATACTTTTGATTTGATACAGCTACTTTAACAACTTTTACCAAATTTAAATATGACAACGATACTAGAGACTATAACTGCATTGCTGCAAAAACCTCACAATGTACTTTAACGAAAATCGGACTTACTTAAGGTTTGTGTCGCGTGGAAACTCAAGTGAAAGCCTAGGGCTTGTAGAAACTGTCATTTTTGATCTATCTTACTTTTTTGCATGAAACCGCTACGAAGAGAAATTGATGCATCTTAATGCTACGACATAGCCGTAGGAAATCGGGGAAGGGGGCGATCACCTCACTCCCCCGCTGAAAAAAAAAACATCGCGAATTTGGGCAAGAAATGTCTAGGTATTTGGGCAAATCAATCGTTTCATATTTCGACATCTTACAAGTTTAAGAACTTTGTATAATTATTATAATTTATGAGATACATTAATATTTTCCAATGAATGTAAAATGTATTATGGATTTTGGAAACTATGGCATGTGGTATTGCAATTTGGGCAGAATGATAAGTTTCAATTCGACAACTGCAAAAAATAAATGTGAAAGAGCATAGTTGACGAACAGTGGTAAGCTTATTACTGATATTCACTAACATGGATAGGCTGCACTTGTTCACGGGTAAGATATAAAAGCTTGCTGGGAACCGGTAATTTGATGAGGTTTTTTGCTTTTTTTCTCAATATCTTACTAATGTAGTTATTTTTGTAATCCAATTGGGCAAAGATGTCTCGGTGTTTGAACAAATCAATTCTTATCATGAGTTTTCAACTTTCTACCAGCTTGTAGTCTTGTTGAACTGTTGTAATTTACTAGATGGATGCCCATTCACACTTATTCTTTATTGACGTTTTATCAATGTAAACTTACGGCAATGGACTGAAACTAAATTGCGTTTTTCTTTGTATTCGCCTTCTTAAACTGTTGTAATTTACTAGATGGATGATAAGGATAATGTATTTCTTGAATTTTGTACCAGTATATTGTTGGAAATCGTGGGAGAACACCAGTTAAGATTTAGGCTTGCAGGTTTTGATTTTAAATATTATGTAACCACCTATTTAAAATATAATTTTATGCGTGTTGATAACATCGGAGTTTGCTTTATTTGTTCATTTTACGTATTTTTCAAATTTTCTTTTTTACATGTGCTAGCTGAAGATGCTACTACTATAGCGAAATCGATTCTTAACTTGATAAATTACACTAAGAGGTTAGATTGTTGTGCAAATGCCAGCATTTGATGAATGCAAAATAGCAGTACCAGCTTAGTAACTTTGTATATTTGTTTATAGTGCTGTATTTTGTATGAAATACAATATAAAATGTAGCATCGACAATATGGGAAAATTTAGTATTGCAATTGGGGCAGAATGTTCAATTTTGATTCACTATCTGCAGAAACTGAACGTAAAATAATGCAATTGGCGAACTGAAGTAAGCTTTATACAGATATTCGTTAGGGTATACAGCACACGCTAGCCTACATCTTTATCGGTAGAATTTTGAAACCCTGCTGGTTACTGGTAACCTTATGAAGTTTTTTTGCTGTTTTCTCTATATCCTACTGAGTACTGATGTAGTTGTTTGTAAAAAATATTTGGGCAAAGATATCTACTAATTGGACAAATCAATCTTACCAAGAGGAATGCTATGCTCACAAAACTTAACTTAAATACTACAAAGATAGCTTATCATTTTTAGATATGGCCAAAACTGTTAAACATTTGTCATAAATTTTAAAAACCAACAGTTGTGAGGCCGCATACAGCTTACACCACTTTTGTGAGTGTTTGATTTCAGCAACTAACTATTGGCCTGCACAAAGTGAAAAAGTATATTAAATGAAAACAATTGGTGAATTTTCTAGCATTCGATTTCATGTCTTTGTGGGCTACGGTTTAACTGTTTTTTATAAAGATGTTTTTGTATAAACTGCTGTTTGTCTTTGCCGGTCCTATAGGGTCAATATGCTCAGCTATTTATCATCTATAGCACAGTATCATAGCAAAAATGATCAAATATAAAGGCAAGTAGCCTATTATATATGGTGTTTTGTCATCCAATTCATGCAGTTGATGCATCGATCAAGCAATGTAGACAGTGCTGTTGGTAATGTGGTCTATATTTTTTTGGCAAGCATTACGTTTGAAGATATTACCTATATAGATCATGTTTCTTCAGTGCTTGCGATTTTGTACTGCCTAGATGCTTGATTTTGAAGTTAGAATATCTCTGTGATGATGTTCTGAAAGAACATTAACTATGATATTAATATTTAATATTAATATTTGTGATATATAAAAGTAGTTTTGTTCAAAGGTGCAAGCTTGATGCGCATAGCATGATAAACTATTAAATTCTTTTCAGGCTGCAGGGTTTGAAGTAGCATGAATTAAGTAATGTTACTGGTTTGATAAGTAAATAAGCATTCATTTTAGCTTTTTTTCAATGCAAATTTTCAAATAGTGATTCGTTGGAGTATCGTTATAGTGAAGAGATTGAGCTACTTTTGGTCTGGCCTGTTGTTGCAATTGGGCTGGAGATCTTCAATTTAATCTGACTACATGGATATGCAGCCACTGTTGTCTATAGTTATTGCTGAAAATCTCGGTTCAGATTGTTGGTGAATCCATGTATAGGCCTGATATACAGTGCTGTGTTAAGCCCTTGGTGGGCCCCGGGGCCAAAATAATTTTGGGCCCCTTATCGGCAAGCAGACTTATGATAATATAGTGTGTATGTTAACTGCACTGATATGGAAAGGTGGTTCCCTTCACTAGACTTTCTCATCAGTTGAGAAAACAATACAAATGTAAATAAGAGCAAACACAGGTCTATCAAGTCATAGCTACACCTTTGCTTGCAATGAAAGCCAAAAGTGTTAACGATTTCTAAACATACTGGCAACGGTCATGAAGCGTAGGGCCAGGGGTCATTCAACCCAGATCTTATAACACACAGTAGAAGTTAGCATAAAAATTTGATATGCTTATCACATTGAGTTCATACAATTTTTTACATCGAACAAGAATTGACAAAGTTATGAGAATTTTAAATTGATTAGTTACATTTGAAAGCAATTTTTTCCAAAAATTACAATTGGCATTTGAAATTTCACTAACCTATTATTTTTAAATGTATAGCCATAACATAGCAAAACAGTTTAGAAGTGCAAAAAAAAAGGTGAATTCACAAATGCTTTAACAAACAACATTTTAATACTTTCACCAAGTGGTAATTATGTTTTGCCTTGTAGGATCGCCGGGGTAGAGGCTGACTTGGTGACCTCATAAGGTCTTTCGCTTCCTTCCTCTCTCACTTTTATGTAATGTACCAGTGCATTTGATGTAATATTTTGTGAAAAAACATAAACCAGTGATTGATTAAACCACTCACCATTACAATACTTTCAAAAAGCTACCCAAGCACCCATTCAAAATGCTAACATGAAAACTCAAGTGTACTCAAAACTCAAATGTGCATAATCAGGAACTTTAGTATGATAAAAACAGTAGTTACCAATCTAGTGATATACTTTCAATTCACAACAGAACAGTGTTAATTTATAACAGCACAGAATGGCGTACATGGTTTATTAACTAGGCCTACTCACACAAGATACACTATTATTAGAAACCTGTTGTTAATCATGCTATATTTCACTAAAACATTTTTTTATTAATTGCTTTATTTTTGGAACATTGTGATTGTTGAATTTAAGAAGCACAATTATTATGAGCAGCAGTTGCTGTAATCTAACTGTTGAATTAACTTTACTACATGTAATTATTTTTTTCATATATGCAAACACCATTGGTCATGCTAAAAACAGCTGTTATTGGAATGGTGCATGGGCATGAATGCTGACTTATGTAGATGAAGTTTAATAACTTCATCACATGTTGCAACTACTTCACAGGAATCACAGCATACATAAGAAAATTACTATGAACTTTAACAAAACGGAGCAATATTTACAGTGCAACACTAGTTAATAGGTTTCTAGGTAAGGTCTAACAGCTTCATTACTCACTGATAACTTTGCAGTACTCAGAAAGCCTTCATACGTTACTGGTGCTTAATGAAATGTTGTAATGCTTACTGCACAATAACTACTACCTAGTTAAACTTTTATAACTTCATAAACAACCATCAACCCAGCAGTGTACAGAACACAGCAGAAATATAACTTATAGTAAACACAGGTCTATCAAGTTATAGCTTCATCTTTGCTTGGAATGAAAGAAATGAGATATAAAGCAGCAACGATTTAAAATCACAAACAAAATCCCGGCAACTGTCATAAAATACTTATTATACTGGTATCTAAATGTATGCTGGTTACACTTGCTGATAGCTACCTCTGTAAAGTCAGGGATATTTATAATTACGGGATTGTAAATGCTAAAAATGAAATGCTAATTAATCTATGAGAAATGCTATTTTGTTTACTGTTTACAATTTTTTAGCAGTAAACAAAATATGACTGCAGAAATGGAATAGGCTACAAATAAGACAAACATTTTTATGGCCTACATCTAAAGGTAGGTGAATTGATTATTACACTACTCAATGTCCGCTTATTACTTGCTGACCTTTGAGGTCAGTTTTTGAATTGTTTGCCTTACTTTTGGTGGTCGTTCTTCAGCTTGTGGCCTGCTGGTCACTTTATCTGGTTCTTACCACAGCAATTAAAGACATGGGTAAAGATCGCATTAAATGCTTCATGGTTTCTGGTACATTCAAGGTTTAACATTTGGCTCAACATAACTTTTGAAAAAAAAAACTATGCAAAGAGCTTTGAGAAAAACATTCCCTTGTTTGGAACATCTGCAAAACTTTTGCAGCACATCTGCACCATTGGTAGTCATAGTAAACAAATGTACTTCAATGGCAATAATGGCAAAGCAAAGTTTGCTTGGTTCTGACAAACCTCCATGGTCAGCCATTTCAAAGAATTCCTCTTTGAGAGTTTTGTTTATAAATCTGAAATGTTCAAAGCAAGAATGTCGCTAGTTCAAACATGACATCTTCTTTATGAAATGCTGAATAAAATCTTGGTACATAGCAAGGTTACACCATTCTAGAGTTAGACTACCGTACCAGTTGTAAACCAGTAACATTCACTTTGAAGTTAAGCTTAAGAAAACAAAACACCCTGTAAAACCAAAACGTTAAGCTAAAAGTGCAACAGCCTTAATGCAGCTTATGACACTTCAAAAAGACTTTTACCTTGCAAGTTATACCAGTAGATGTAGAAAAATACTTTATTGTTAAAAGGGATATCAATAGACCAACCAAACTTTCAGCTAGTCCAGTATTACAAAAAGTATTTCATGTGACTTGTTTAGTTATTGGCAGACTTCAAAATCAATCGTACCTCACTCTTAAAGTTTATGCTAAAGAGAAGCTAACCTACAAAACATGAACGCTTTCACCTTACCTGGTATGCTAAAGAAAGGTTTCAATCTATGCTTTTGCAAAATTTAGACAAGGCATTGCAATTAAGTTATGCAAATGTCTTATATAATTTGCCCATTTATGACAATCATTTTAAAATGAGCTGTCTACTTCGTGGTTTAACAGTAGCTTACAAAGTATGGTGATCCTACCAGTGTATAAAGTTGTTTCAGTTCAACAGTTGCTAATTCCAATGTTCTACCACAAAATACGAAAAAATAAACAACCAAAATCAATCCACAACTGGCAAATTCAATCCACAACACTTTTCATTAGGCTGTCATTCAATACTACATGTGTGCTTCCCTGTTTTTGTTTTATTTTTTGCTATTTGTTTTTTTAGGTTTTGTGGCCGTGCTAACTACTGATATATAGCCTACTACATAATTTTTCATTCAGGCACGTTTTAAACCTTTCAAGGTTTTGCCACCTTTTCCCGTTCGTTAACGTGCTGGTAGGTTTATATCGATTTTTGTAGTTAGTATCTTTTTCGTCCCGGACGCGTTAATGACGAAAAATAAAATGATATGATGATATGAAAATAATTAAAAAACATTTATCGAAAAACACACCTTTGTGGGAATTGGGCCCGTCTTGACTTCAAGTATTCAATTGCAACCAACCTGTTTTATTTCAAATATATACAGGTAATTTTACTAATGTTGTCGTATTTTAACTTTTCTTAAAGATAATGTGGTGTTTTTAGAGATGTTTTGGTATAAGGGCCCAGCATCTCATTGGTACCGGGCCTAAATTATATTCTTAATGGACAAGTAGGCTACACGCAGTAAACTTTAACAACTAAAAAAACACATTGTTACTGAAACGCAACAGTCTATTACCTGTGGGCCCCCTGAGATTCCATCACAAAATAACTACGGTACAACACATTTATTTTAAACTAGGCCTACCATATTTTCATTTCCTGAAAAGAGGACACGTTTATTCAGCAAGTAAAATTTTACGCTTGAAGAATCTTTTACATGTTTTTAGATCATTACAGTATAGGCCTATGCAGCAAAAGTTACCAAAAAAAAAACAAGAAAACAGAGTGACTGAACGTTTAACTTATTTTTCTCATTTCTAGTGCTTCCTTAAGACAACAAATGATTTTATAAGATTCAGCAAAAAGTTAAAAAATACCTAATTTTTAGACAGTTTCAGTCAGACAGCAATGATCGCAAATATCTGCAAAATGTGACAAATCAGGCACAACCTCTAGGGCAAGCCTTAGCTTTTTTCAACAAGGAATGGTCAGCCTTAACGAAATTGTTACATTATTTACAAGAAATATGACTAAAACAGTAGGCTGCACAATGCACATTGCTGTCAAAGATGCTAAAAACAGCGTGAACTAAAAAGCTGTTCCTTTCCTTGCAAAGCTGTAGGCCTATCCATGCAACGACTTCTTTTGCTGTAGGTTAGGTGTTATAGGCTGCACATTGCATTTTTAGACATTCGTTTCAGTTTGTTTCAAGTAACAAACGAACCGAACTGAGTTGGTAATCAACAACGTCTACAAGCGTTGTATCAACATAAAGAGTATGAAGGTAAAAGAATAATTTTTGTGAAAGTGTGAGCATGGCCTTTAAAATGTCGTTTAATATCTTACAGTGAACCAAGCAATGAACGTTCAACAACAGTTGCATAAAATGTGCCAATTTCTTGTAGAATTTATAAATTAGCATGTTACATTGGTATACAAAATGTTTAGAAAACAAATAGCATACAAGCCATCGTTGAAACGTCATCAAGCAATATAATCCGGTTGAAAATATAAGCAAAAAAACCAAAGTCAAAAAAGAGGACATTTGAGCATTTTTTAGCGTCCTCGGAGGACAATTCATTTTTCTTGAAAAAAGAGGACAAATCCTCTTAAAAGAGGACGTATGGTAGCCCTATTTTAAACACACCTTTGTGGTAATTGGGCCCTTCTTGATTTCAAGTATTCAATTGCAACCAACCTGTTTTGTTTCAAATACAAATGGTTTTACTAATGTTGTCGCAGCCTATTTTAACTTTGATTCAAGATAATATGGTGATTTTTGAGATATTTTGGTATAGGCTAAGGGCCCAGGCCCGGCATCTCATTGGTACCGGACCTAAATTATCTTCTCAATGGAAGTACACGGAGTAAACTTTAGCAGCTAAAAAACATGCCACTGACGCGCAAAAGTCTATTACTTGTGGGCCCCCTGAGATGGTGGGCCCGGGGGCCGGGCCCCCTTTGGCCCCCCCCTTGACACAGCACTGCTGATATATTAAAACAATGAAAACTATTAATACTACAAAAAGTGCTCAATGCCAAGCAAAAAGGCAAAGCAGAGCGAATTAAATCAAATATAGTTATTACTATCTGAAGCCTTTACAAATTGTTTCACCTAACGGATCATCAGAAGGTCTTATTCAAATAGAATCTATATAGATTCTATTTGAATATGACCTTCTGAGGCCTGATATATTATATATTTTTTGTGCCAAAAGAAAGTCTTAACTTGATGGTTTATTTAATTGGAACGCAGACAGGTCTATGACTGTAGGTTAAACTTAATTCAGCCTTGTCTTAGTTTTGTACGTTTTTTTGTCTGTGTTTTCGTACACGCCAAGTTGATGCCTGTCGAGTTATTAGACTACACCAGTGGATCTCAACCGCCGGTCCGCGGACCGGTGCCGATCCGTGTAATTTTTTGCCGGTCCGCAGAATATCTTACTGTCTGCGAAGCTTATTTTAATGTGGAGTCATTAGCATATTGTAAAATTGTGATCGCACTGTGAAACATGCACAGCTGTAAAAATGACATATCTCCACGTAAAATTGAACACATATCTCTACGTAAATAAAGGTGAACTTTTTGATGACCTAACTCTGTGCCGTTCAGTGGCGTAGCCAGAAAAAAAAAATTGTGGTGGGCCAAATATTTGATGAATTGAAGAGGACGACAAAGTGTTTGATTTAAGCCATCGCCACCTGATGTGCAGTGACGTATCCTGGTGGGTTGAGCAAGGGAAGCAATAAAAGTGGTGGGAGTTAGAGCCGCGTATTCTAGGGAGTCCGGGGGCATGCTCCCCCGGAAAAATTTTGCAAAATTACACTCTAATAATGGATTATAGCGCTTTCTGGAAACACATTTAGGTAATATTTGTATGAAATTTATTAGCAGATAAACAGCTATTAACTTATTAAAGGTAGCTCTTACACACGAACGGACAAAAACTGCGACTAAACTTAGAGAACACCAAAAACTCAGCTACACAAAAACTCAATAACTACACAAAAACCCAACACAGTAAGCCATTCTGAAATTGCTTCTACAAATTAGTTAAAAGAAACGTAAATCGCGTAACTTTTGCGCTATTTAGCCTACGATTTGCAAAATTTATTGGTGTCTTTCTGTGTGTCTAAAACAAGTCCTTGGGGGTGTTAATAGCCAGATGTCTTGGAAAACGTTATAAATTTCTACAAATTTTATTATATTTTCAACAAAGGGTTCAACTTCGGAATCCAAAGTTTGCAAATTTGGGGGGGCATGGCCCCTTTCGCCCCCCTGGCTACGCCTATGGTGCCGTTGATAATGTTTTTGTCACAAATTGCGTGTAGTTTTCAAAAAGTTTTGAAACACTGAGGTACATAATCAAATGGGGAATTTTGTCCTTGATTTTGAAAAAATTCAAAGTCGTTGTAGACGAAAATTTGAAATTAGATAAATTTGAAGTTCGGTATAAAGTCAGGCCTGCAATTTAAATTTGCCAGAACCGGAGTTTGAGAAAGCAAAGATATTGTTTTTCAAAGACTACGCGGAAAATAGCGCTTCGGAATAGAATGAAAACAAGCCAATTTGCTGTGGAAAATGCTGGTGAAATGGAGTGGTAAAAAAAGTAAAAAGAGGTGCTAAGCATTGTGAGTCAACACTTCAAAGAGTTGGCTAACAATTTTGACGATCATTTTGCGTAACATGAAGATCCTCGACATGGAAACTTTTGGATAAACAATCCATGCATCGATGATGTCAACACATGCGACTTTAATATTCATGAAAAAGTCTGATCGAATTACAATATGTTGTGCTTCTACTTTGCAGTCCAGATTCGAAAAACATTATCGTCACACTTCTGGTTATCTCATGCAAACAAATTCGTGCCTAACTTTCAAAACAATCGATTTGATGGTAACTGTTTCAACTAGCTCTTTAGAAACGACAATTCTTTTTCATCTCTAGCTTTAATAACAAAGCAAATTTCCCACTGACATTGATATTGTATGCAAATGGACATTTTTCTGTTTGAGTTGATTTGATTGCCGTTTTATTCCAAATTTTGTCCTGAATACAAATCATATGCTAAAACCTTGCATTATGGTGCGTAACGACAACTTTGGTTAACAAAACGTTACAAATATTCATTCTATTCACCACGATCTTTGTTTGCCGGTCCGGGAACATTTTTTAAAAATTTTGCAGGTCCCCCACTGTTAAAAGGTTGAGAACCACTGGACTACACTACCTCAGCAATTGAGTAATGTTACTTTTCTGGAAACATTTTTGCAAAGACAAAATTTGGGCAAAGTTTGAAAAATTTGGACAAATTTTGTTTGCACAACCCCAAAATGTTTTACTCTCCTAAGGCTATGTGCTACGAACATGAGATGCAATCTTAACGTTATCTCTTTGAAAATGTCTTCTTACTCCATAGGAAAGACCGATTTAATATCGCGTGTAATATTTGTGAACAGGTTATCGTATTGCATATTATTATATAGCCAACTAAATTAACAAATTAAGAAGGCTTTAACCTTAAAAACGTAATGGTTGTAATGCGCTCTGGACAAACTTGTAGCCATGGCGATCAGCGCAATTTCTGGCCTAGCCCACATTTGGTGTTTTATGTTAGGTCCACTTTTGGTTTTGCCGTGTAAAACTAGCACAGGCTACCATAGTTTTACATAGCCGAGCCTCATGCAAAAGCTAGTTGTCATCGGGGCACCGTGAGCACCATCTTGTCAACCCACCCGATATCCACTAGTGTTTAGTAATGTTTCAATGTAGGAAAAAAATTCACATTCATCTTTCAGCAAAGAGTAGCCTAAATAAATCTACAAAATTCTTGAAAAAAGTGAATATGCCGACAATGCAGTAGCGGATGTAGAAAAAAGCTGGAGAAGGACTAGAGTTTTAACAAGCAAAAGTTATAATATAAATAGACAATGCAAAACTTATTGTCCGAAAAGTAAAGTAGGATAAGGGATGTGGAGGTTTTTCCTTCGGGACATTTTGACAAATATAATCTTGTTTTTGTCAGTTTTTGTCATTTTTTGCACAATAATGTTTTTTTTATCAAGATGTACACTTTGTATATAACCATAAGCCGCTTTGTAAGTAATCAAATTTATCAAATTGAAATGGAATTTGGGTAGAAAGTTTGGTGTACAATATAAGCTAGCCTACCATTTTAAAAACACTGCATTCACGACCAAGTCAATACTACCCCAGGAGAGCTTTAGAAAATTTTTTCCACCCAAAATAATAATTTGTGAAGGAAAGGGACAACATATCGTGTATTGATTGTTGTTGCTCTAATACTATGTAATAAATAGTAAATAGCTGAGCATATCATTAAGGTTATAGCATAAAGAAAATACCAATGTCAAAATATGCATACTTTAGTACTTTTTTGAAGTACAACCATGGAATATCTCAAAAATTAGAGCCAATTCTTAAAAACCAAGGTCATTTTCAAATTCAGCGGCATCAAAATACCCCAAAACTGTTAAAACTTTCTTGGCACCAAAATGTGTGTCGACCAGTGTAATAATTTGTATTTATTAAACATCTGTTTCAGCCTCGGATGGCCTATGCTCATGTCAATCTCTTTATTACATGACCATTCCCATCTTTGTTCTAACAATAGCTGTGGTGATCCTTGCAATCTTCTTTAAGCGTGAGAGGAACAAAAATAGTCGACACAAAGGTCTGCCAGCTTCCGCCACAATTTCATCAAACAATTCCAAGTCAGTATCAAGACAAGAGAATACATTGAGTTAACTTGGGTTGTTTTCAATATCGTTTGCTAAAAATCTCTATTTTTTGTGTTTTCAACTAGAAATCCTCAATCTTCGATTAACCAAGACGACCACAAGTTTTCGGATCATAATAGTAAGTAACCTGTGTAGAATAATATCACATAACGACTTAACTTAAAATAACTGAAACAGTGCCAAGATTCTATATAGAGGCATTATGGTGTTTTTTTTAATCTTTTTGTTGAGATATTGTTTTTGTTTGTTTTTTCATATCTTTATCCTGCATTGTGGGAAAGCGGACTTGAGCGCTATGCATCGGTGTACGCCTTCCGACGTACACTTGACCCACGCTGCAGCCGACTGCAATGTCTGTTTCCAGTTGTCTACTCTACTTATGACTTAAATTTAGTACTACCCATTACTCGAAATCGATCACTGGGTAAAGGCAATTATCGTAAAGTTTCTTGCCCAGAGAAACAACAGCAAGTACGGGAGGCTGGAGTCGAACATGCAGGCTCTCGACTGCGAGCCTAACGCGCTAACCACTCGGCTACTGCTGCCTTATGTCTGAAAGAACATGATCTGGAAGATTGGTTCATATATTTTAGAAATTTTAATAAACCAAACCTTTGAAGTTTTAGATTGCTTAAAAATTCTTAAGCCTAGTCAACGTTATTTGCATATAGTAGCAACATACTTGTCGGTTCTTCGTAAAATAGAACATAGCGAATACATGCTAAAATGCAATGCAAATCATTGTGAAGCTCGAAGTAGGCAAATGCTTATCCATTTTTACTTTCAAGGTGATGCACAACCCTCACATCAATCTCAATACGAACAAATTGATGTGCATTCTGGAATGCAGTATGTCAACGTTCCAGTCTATGAAAAATTTAAAGAAACCGATAAATTTGAAGAAACTGATGGATATGTGGCTCCGAATGTGTTTTGAAAGTTACTTTAAAATTTCCGTATGAAAACTATAACTTACAAGTCTCATTTATGGAGTTTGCACTTTACATCCTTGTTTTTTTCAACATTTGTTGCTTTGTACCTAGACTCCTAGAGTATCGCTGCTGTGATTTACTGCATTAGCTAAGCTACAGAAACTCATTTGATACCCTACAAATACAGCCTGAATAAAAGTGTATATTATACAATAATCTAATAAAGAAGATTGTGCTCTCAATGTAAAAAAGCACAAACATAATTAACTGAGACAAACGGAGGTGACAAACCTGCGGCCGCCCGCGGACCGCATGCGACCTGTCAAAGAATTTTGTGCGGCCCGCAAAACAATTTGACAATCGCTCATGCATTAAAGACAAAAGACATCTTAAAGCTGTTTTATGCCTTCACTGGTACACTTTTCCTTTGCTATTTTCTTGCCCTAAACACTAACTTTCAGGGTTTAAAATTAGAAAATATGAAAGTTATAAGGTAAAGTTGTGAAAACACTATTCACCAACTTCACCTTGTATTTTTGGTCGATTCCAATCTATGACGTCACAATTAAAATGTTGTAGTGCCCGATAACTCATGTGTAATTGACAAAGTGGCTCGCGACCGCAAAAAGGTTTGTCATTCCTGAATTAGAAGATGCATTTTGAAGAGCAAATGTACAAAATGAAACCAGGTCAGTGGCCAAGTAGTTATCGTTATTGGCTCAAGTGCTGGGGGATTTGAGATTGATTCTAGGTCAAAGCAAAGACTTTAAAAACCGCCCCAACTGTATCCTTTCTTGCATAAAGGCAGTTAAGATAAGTCGGGTAATAATGTGTTGACAGTAAATCTGAGAGAAAATTAAAGATGAACCCTGTACCTAAATGATCTTAGCAGTTGAAGAGCGACAATTAATCAACCGTAAGATTATTAAAAGAAAAAACTTAGCTACATATACCTTTTTACCTTTCTATTCAAGTGTTTAAAATTGCGTGCCTTGTTGGTTCTGACAAACATGTGTCAAACCTCGGAAATGGGTTAAACTTGCTGGTTTTCTTTTTATAGCGAAAACAAAACCAATGACTTTGATGTAATTCCTCTCATTTTGCTTGAAAGAGAATGATGTAAAATGAATGAAATTAACAATTTGGGCCCTTCAAAAATCAGGATATTGGGGTCTCAATTCCCATAAAAGTTAATAAACAAACAAGGTGCTTAATATAAATGGAAACAACCAAACGACAATTACTTTAACGAATGTTTATAGAAATATATATTTCTACAACAATAACATTTGTAGGCTACTGTACATTACTAATGGGTAAAGTTAAAATAGAAAACTAAATAAAGCAGAGGTGTCCAAACTAAGGCCCTCTGCCTAATTCTGACCGAAATTGCTGTTCCTTGTGACCAGGGTAATTTTAAAGTTAAAATTGAATGTGAGCTTTTTAAAAATAGAACTTTTCAAAAACAACAAAAAATTATCAAAGCTAAAGAGACTAAAATGTAGAAATTAAATTATTGTTATTCAATAAAACTGCGTTCATCTTCAGTGCTATAAATAAAAAAGTTAAATTGTAAAACTCAATAATAAATTGAGATAAATCGCAAATTTAATTTACAGCACTGAAGATGAAAGTGGTTTCGTTTTCGAAACGTTTGCCAACACGAGTTTAGTTTTTACATTTTGAATTCTTTAGTGTTGACCATTAAGCACTTTCAATAGCAAAATTTTCTTGATGCTGTAAATTTTCACGAATCATACATGGCGATTTTTCGATTCAACATCACTGTCAAGTAGATGATTTTTCTTAAAATTGATTCCAGTTGGCCTGAATCATGCCGGAATGCATCAGAATAGGAATATTCCTTAAAGAATCTCAATTTTTATTTGGAGCATTTTTGTTTATTGTGTACTGTATTTGAAAATTTTTCCATTGTTATTAGAGTCATCAGCAAGAGGAAATAAAGATGTTTTTGCCTTCGTTTTCAATTTGTTGAACAGTGATTGACTGCGACAGATCAATTGACAATATACATTAGACTATTCAATATAACCCACAAATATCTCTGCCATGCACGCCAATGCATAGCTTTGCAGTCACAACCAAGACATTACTTCCTGACCTGCCATTGCGGATAACAGGTCTAAGGATTACTGCTCCCTTGAATACGCGCTGTTTACAGCATTTTATATACGGTACCTTACAAATATTCATGCGTAAAATACCAACTGTAAATTGTTGAATTTTTTTCATGTTTATTCATTGCGTGTAGTTTACATTGATACAAACGTGATACCACAATATGCTTTATGTTTTTATGAAAAAAGAGTATTATGTAACTTTCTTGATGGTCCTGGCACTGTGCTTGGCTTATTATTGTAAATATTGTTTTTGATAAAATATGTATAGAAAAACTTAGGCTACAATTTTTGTAATTAGCACAAAAACAGTGGGAGGTTGTGAAATCATCAATTATACTGAAACAATGGTCGTTTGTGTGTTACGAAAATGACAGAAATGTGACATGGTTTGGTTTTGTTGTCACAGGCATTGTCCACAAATGTTATATTTCATTCGAATTATTCACAAAGCTACATTTATGTTTAAATTAAATCACAATAAACCACTGCAGGCAAAGTCTAGATTTACAGTAGAACAAACTCGTTTATTTTTAAAGAAATATTTGCACGACTTACAGAGTTTTAAAGAGTTTGAAAAATATGTTGATGACATACGCAAAAAAGTGTAGGCTATGTTACAAAATTCTTTGTCTTGCTTTTGTTTATGATATATTTCCTCGATTAGAATTTATTGCCTGCAACTGAAAAAAAAATGTTGGCTACAAACTGTGATAGCAAATTACGACGCGTAAACAAGGACATTCAATAAAGCGAGATCCGCGGAGTTGCAGCAAACGCGTCTTTTCAGCTCATCATTTGCTGGTAAGATTTTTTAATTAAAGACATACAATCGTGATAATTGTAAAAATAGTGAAAATAGTTAGTGAAAATAGTTAGTGAAAATATTTCAGTGAGCTATCTTTGCTTTACTGAACCTTCAATAACCTTCAACAACTGCTACCTCGTGTAATGAGACAAACCGGGGCGTGTTGTCACAAGGGGCGTGTTGTCACAGCAATTTTTTTGTACTTGCCCTGACTGCTTCGCTAAGAGTTATCTTCATTTTAAGGTTAGCAAAGTCAAGAAAAGACAGCAGGTTTAGCTTAGATTAAATTATTATCAAAAATTTGATCATCGATGTAACTGTAGTGAAACCATCTACAATTCCTCTATTAAGAAGTTTATTACGCTAAAATGCAACTAGGTTGTTCTGACGACATAAACTGCAAACTGAATTGAGACTGAAAATAAACACCAGTAAAAACGACAAAGGAACTTAAGGCAACGTAACAAAGCAATCAGCAACGAAGCAATCAGCAACAACGTAAATTACAATGCAACTTAAAGCAATAACACGTCATTCACCCCTTCCATAGATTATCAATAGGGATCAACAAAAGTTAAAGGCGCTAATACATTAAATACATTTAATTAATTTACAAATCTGTTTGGCGGTCGCCTTGAACGAGATGAGCGCCGGGGCATGGGGCACTCGCTGGAATCAGTCGGTATATGAGTTTCCGATGACGGGGCAGGTGCATCTTCATTGACAGACTCATTATTAGTTGTTATTTGTTCGGGAAATTCCACAGATGGATTGTTTATCCCTTCGTTTGGACTCCCGGGATCCGGCAAACTAAGAGTCGACTCGTCAAGGCCACCACGAGCAGTTGGAGCGATGTCACGAATTGACACTGTGGTTTCGCGTCCGTTCGCGAAACGAACGTGCGCGTAGTTCGGAGTTGCATGAGTCATTTCCACTTCTTCGACAAGCGGTTCATACTTGCTAGCACGAACGTGTCGTCTCAATAAAACCTTTTGAGGACATTTAACCCAAGTAGGTATGGAAAGACCTAGACTTGAACGACGCTGAAAATTAAAAAATCGCTCGTGTGGCGTCACGTTTGTTGCAGTACATAATAAAGAGCGCATAGAATGTAAAACATCAGGTAGAACACACTCCCACTTAGAAATAGGAAGATCTCGAGTTTTCAAAGCAAGTTTTACAGAAGTCCAAATTACGTCGTTGTATCTTTCGCATTGGCCATTAGCCCGTGGATTGTATATAGAGGTTCTGCTGGTAGGAATACGCAAACTGTACATGTAAGACACAAAATCCTTAGACATAAACGATGCACCTCTATCCGAATGCACATAACCACATTTACCAAACACTGCAAAAAGACTAGACATGCACGAGATTACAGTTTCAGTGTCTACTTTACTACAAGGAAAGGCGAAAGGAAATCGAGAGTACTCATCTACTACAGTCAGAATGTATTTGTTATTCGTAGCAGAAGGTAAAGGTCCTTTGAAATCGATGCTTAAGCGCTCCATAGGTTGCGTAGCTTTTATCAATGGAATTTCAATTGGCTTGTAGAACCTAGGTTTCAACTCAGCACAAATTTCACAAGCGGATGTCATTTTACGGATGTCATCAATAGAATAAGGCAAATTCTTTGTTTTATCATAATGATGCATGCGAGTTACTCCAGGGTGGCATAAGGCCGCATGAATTTCATACAACGAATTGTCCATCATAGTTGCACAATACACTCTAGATAAAGTGTCGGGAGCAGTATTATACTTCCCTGCTCGATAAACAATTTCATAATCGTACTGTGATAGTTCCAGTCGCCATCTCAAAATTTTTGCGTTTTTTACCTTGCCATGGTTGTTGCTGTTGTACATGAATGCCACCGATTTTTGATCTGTGACAAGTTTGAATCGGCGTCCCGCTAGAAAATGACTCCATTTTCGAATGGCTTCGATAATTGCCGTCGCTTCTTTCTCTATGCTTGAGTGAACTTTTTCACTTTTGTTGAGTGTCCTGGAAAAAAAAGCAACGGGTCGCCCGTTCTGATTTAAAGTGGCTGAAATGGCAATGTCAGATGCGTCAGTTTCTACTGTAAATGAAATTTCTTCATCTATCACCCCAAGCGTAACTTGAGCCAATTCAGCTTTCAACGTCGCGAAAGAGTTTAGGGCTGCATCATTCAGAGGAAAGGTAGTGTTTCGAATTAGAGGCTGAATCTTGTCAGAATAACGCGAAATCCATTGCGCATAATACGCAAATAAACCGACAATCCTCTGCTGTTGTTTACTACTTTTTGGAGGCGGGATTTTTAGTGAAGATTCCACTCTTTCGGGGTTAGGACTTAAAGTACCTTTAGAGATTCTATATCCAAGCAAGTCGATTGTATCTGCCGAATAAGTACTTTTTGCTTCATTGAAAGTTAGATTGCATTCTCGAGCTACTGCAAGAAATTTTGATAAATTTTGATCGTGCTCTTCTTGGGTTTTCCCACAAATGGTAATATTGTCAAGATAAGCGTACGTACCTTTGCACTCGTAGTCTTTGATAATGTTGTCCATTATCCGTTGAAAACCAGGTACTGCATTCGTTAGACCAAACGGCGTTCTCTTCCATTGCCACAAGCTTCCATCGGCTTCGAAAGCAGTGTAATTTCGATCTTGCAGAGGAACTTCTACCTGGTGGTACGCACTTTTTAAATCTAGCGTTGTGTAGATGCTGTTCCTAGCAACATTGTTCACTACGTCTGACATAAGAGGTAAAGGATACGCGTCCAAACAAGTGAATTTGTTTATGGTTTGGCTAAAATCGATGACCATACGCTTTTTGTGATTTTCTTGAGTGACCACAAGAGGTTGTGCTCGCCATGGCGAACGACTCGGCTCAATTAAACCTTCCTTATAAAGTCGCTGCACCTCTGAAGAGATAAAACTTCTATCGGCTTGAGAATACTTTCTAGGCTTTGTAGCAATCGGATGGCACTCCTTCCTTAAGTGTTTGAAAAGCTGTATTGAAGTAGACGTTTTAATAGCTTCTAATGCTCTGATCTGTAACGTTGGCATAGGCCCTCCAAATTGAATGTTCACGCTTTTGTGCTGTTTCATAAAAGTTTGTCCGATAATTAGGTCGGTGAGCAAATTTTTCAAAACAGTGACTCCTACATTATCATACTCTTGTCCAAAAAGCGCGACTTTTACGTTACAGATTCCTAAACTTTGCGATGAACATCCTTTCACGGCTAAACCAATGCGGCATTCACTTTCTTCAAGATTTAGTTTTAGACGCTTTCTTAAACGGTCGCTCATGTGACAAAGGGTAGAGCCAGTGTCGATGAGAGCATTGGCTTGAACTCCGTTAACTGTAACAGGGACGTTGACCTTTTTTAGAACATTTGAAACAAATAACTTCACGAGCAGGGCAATATTCTACTATGTCGCCTATTTCCGCAATAGTTACACTTTTCAACCAACGCGGCGCTAACATCTGAGCTTTCTTCCTTATCTGAAGAATCTTCAATTTTAAAGGTAGGACGTGTTTCAAAAGCTGTTGCGCCACAATCAAGTGAAGACGGAGTCTGGCTCGCAGTCATTTCGACACGATTGCAAAACGTTTGGGCATCATCTAAGGATCGAGCTTTATCAAAAGTTTGTTGTAGCGAAGCATTTTTGTCCTCTAGCAAACGTTGTTTAATGTGATTTGACGAAATCCCAGCGATAAACGAGTCACGTATAGCTTCCTCTTTATGCGCAACTGCCGATACGGCCCGAAAGTCACAGGAGAGGCTCAATCGCTTTAAGGTCTGCATGTACTCGTCTAGTGATTCATCTGGCTTCTGCTTCCTAGTTTTTAAAACAAATCGAGAAAACATGGGGTTAGAAACCTTTTCAAAAAGGCGCTTCAGTTGTTCGATAGCTTCATCATAATTTGTTGTCTCACACACCAGTTCATATATTGAAGCGTCTATATGATTTATAAGCAAATTCAACTTGTCTTCAGCTGAAACTTCTCCGAGCTTTTCTAGATAAATTGTAAAAGACTTGTACCAATGCACCCATTGTCGTTTAGCGTCTTTACTTTGCGGGTCCGCAGCTAAGAGTCTAGGGCGCAAGTCTTTTAGATCCATACTTTATTAGCGTAATAAAATGTAGTGAAACCATCTACAATTCCTCTATTAAGAAGTTTATTACGCTAAAATGCAACTAGGTTGTTCTGACGACATAAACTGCAAACTGAATTGAGACTGAAAATAAACACCAGTAAAAACGACAAAGGAACTTAAGGCAACGTAACAAAGCAATCAGCAACGAAGCAATCAGCAACAACGTAAATTACAATGCAACTTAAAGCAATAACACGTCAGTAACTTTCACTAACTTATCAAAATTGTGTGACGCTTTCGTAAGAGCAGTCTGACCGCAAGTATGAAATCAGTTTTATAGCTTATTATGTTTGGAGTTTAGCTGACACTTTAGAAGTTAATAGCGTGCCTTTTCTAGCCGCCATTAAAACTTTTGTCTGACTGCGTACGTCGGGGCGAGTTGTCACACCTGTGATGATGGTCACAGCAACGAGAAGCAGAAGCAAAATTTGGCATAATTTACCGAACCCTTGGTCGATATGTTAAGGCAAAAAACAAGACTCAAAGCAGTTGTTGAATTAATGTAAACTTGTTTATAAATGTGTAAATTCCACGTAATAAAATTGGATTTTGTAAGGCAAACAGGGGCGTGTTGTCACATTTGGGGTTTTTCGATTTGTGCTTTTGCTATATACAATGCAAGTGATTTGGTTACCGTATATCATTCGTACACTGTCCACTTACACTTCATTTTTTAATCGCAAAAAGATTTCAAGAAAATCAAGTTTTTGTAAAAAAAAAAAAAATTGTGACAACACGCCTCGTGCTGGGGCGTGTTGTCACAATTTTTTTTTTTTACAAAGTTTGATTTTCTTGAAATCCTTTTGCGGTTAAAAAGTTTAACTAGTGGCAAAAGGAAGTGTAAGTGAACAGCGTACGAATGATATAACCAAATCACTCGCATTGTATATAGCAAAAGCACAAATCGAAAAATCTCAAACCTGTGACAACACGCCCCGGTTTGCCTTACTACTTTTAATCAGATTGTCTGTTTGTTCTTGTATTTTGTTACTTTGTTTCGAGTCTTGTTTCACTTTGCAAAACTGCATGAAGCAACAACATGGCAGACGTTGGTTTAAAGTTTTTACCACTAAGGACACTTTTGATATGACACAATTTTCTTGTTTTGCTGCAGTTGAAGTAATGCTTTAAGTAATTTACTTTCAAAGTACTTCATGAACTATCATTAGCTCAACTGAAATATCATACCGTAAAAGAACCAGAATGGCACTGCTGACCATACTTATTGCGCTTTTATGTTTTTTAAGGAATAAAGTCTTCCTAGCAAACATTGTGTTCACTTTTGATGCCATTCTCATTGAGGTCAAGAAGCAGGGGCATGCATCGCTTGAGTGGTAAACAAACGTATTTTGGAGAGTCGTGCAAACGCGTTCTAGAAACATAAAAAAAACGATGCACTATGATACAAATCCAGTAAAATTAAAGCTTTACAGTTTCAAGATGTGGAACATACTAGAGTTAGATTAAACTCTTTTGGCCAGCAACGTATTTGTTTATGTATAATACTTTGGACACATATCAAGGAATAAAAGTGATCAAAACGGTTGACGTTGCAATTCTAAATTTAACACGTCATTTCAGATTACACTTTAAAATGATAAATAAGTTGCACGTATTAGTCATTAATATCAAAGTGATTAATGATTAGAACATCTGTTTCAGACTTGGATGGCCTACACTCAGAGCTGCAAGATTGTTCAGTAAATCTAATCGAAGTTAAGTTTTGTGTTTAAAAAATTTGTAAACGTTTTTGGTTTAGTGAGAAACTTGGCTATGGACTCTGAATTATGAACAATAGAACAGATAAAACGGACATGATCCGTTTTATAAAGTACGAAGGTATCAAAAATTACCAAAATCTTGGCGACATGTCAAAATTCACTTCTTGCTTGTTATGACCAGTGTTTTTAGGCTAAGTCGTTTTATGGGGCCAAACGCTCCCATACATTTCCTCTGCTGTCCATAGAATTGCTGACTATACGATCTTCATGTTAGCAAGCATGTCGTTATTTCATGTCATGGAGCTGTTGCAATGATAATATCGGCCTCATAAAAATTTATTGGGTGGCCTCTTAAACAGGATTTAAAAAAAACTTGGTTATTACCCAATAATACCCCTAGTTATAGGTTAAGAATCACTGCACTAGAGTTTTATTTTGCACTTGCAGGTCAGTTTAAAAGCTATCACCAATTTGAAGATCAGTATTATCGGCAATGTTTCGCTCACTAATGATCTGCACCAGATGTTCAAGTCTTTGTGGTGACATGGCAGTTCGCAGATAATTGTTTATTATTTCAACTTTGTTCAGAATACAATGCAAATGGTACGTTCACAAGATGCCACAGTCACGAGCAATGTAGCAACAATAGCAATAATTTGAAACAAATCGCTGTATAGATCGTTTTGTCCAAACAATTTTAAAAGTGAAAGCATAAACACAACCACGGGGTCTTGGTTAATCCATTTTGGTGGTTTTCAAATTCTAGTTCCACTTTTGACCATTAGCTGACCTCAAAAAAGAATATATTGCTGCCCAACTTGATTTTTATTGAAATTGTAGAATTTGGCTAAATATTCAACTTTAGGCAAACTTGATTGAGACATGTGCGTGAAATAAAATGCAGCTGCATTTGACATTAATGCACAGGCTTGATCCGAGTATCGCTTTTTAAGTTCATTTAGCATTCTGTCAAAAAAAGAAGAAAAAATTTTTTTCTTAACTTTTCTGTAGTGGATTCAGATTCACTTTACGAAGACTGTTGCAACCTGTCAATAATGTTTGACCATCTCGAAAATGGCTTGGTAAGTAGCGGCATCGCTTAGCCGCGAGGTGGTTTCACTAGTAATTTGATTTCAATCCGCAAACAGCGATGAGTTGAAAACCAATTTGTTGAATTCTTCCTCTGAACGTAGTGAGTCCCATGATCTTGTCAAATCTTTGATAGCAGCGACCTTAGTGGTGAGATCCATTTCTTCACTTTGTAAATAATCTGAAGCCTGGTTACTTATAAGGAAAAGCATTTATGAGGAATAAGACTAGCAGTAACAAATTCAATTTGCTTAATACGGAACAACAAACCAGTAGCTACACCATTACCTTCGCTTGACCATGGCTTGACATTTGTTGGAACATTGACAGCATTGCTGGATATACATGAATAATAGAATCCAGATTATCTAAACAGCAGACTATTTAGTATCAAACAGACCATCTAGTATCAAACAGACCATCTAGTATCAAACAGACCATGCAGTGGTTTCCAAACCTTTTGTTGTCACGGACCCCTTTAGACAAATTATTAATTCTGCGGACCCCTACCTAAATTTTGCCTGAAACTCAATTAACATACTAGCCTATTGACTATTGCAAAGAAATCTATTTTCACACGAGTCAGTTCAATCACAGTACTATTGACTATTGTAATAATTATGCTACTCAACTACTGTACGGTGTCATATTGCATTGCCGCTGACTCCTGCGGCAAATATCAGGTTAAACAGTTGCTCAAATAAGAAAATAAATGGATTGTTCAAGAAATGTCAGCAGTGTTTGAATATTAAGGTGACCCTAAGTGCCATGCCGAAACTTTTTCAACGTAAGCAAATTGAATGAGATGGTTGTTGTTGCCTTTCCTGAACTAAACGATTGAACTGTGCTTTAGTTTTTGACAATGCAACACGCATGTCATCTTCAGCGTCCACTGTCCAGGCGATTTCGATGTTGCTTTTATTGTAACAAGAGCTGAGAATCCTGCCTCGCAAAGGTTGAACAAATGTTGAACAAATTGCAAAAGATTTTCGATGCTATGTTGTCAGATAAATTATCTGCATCATGTGAAAATTTGATTGATCTATCTTGCGCAGTTTTTGAGTTACACGAGCTCAAAGTGCTAGTGTCGAACCGACCCCCCCGTCCGCAGGTCAACTGGCCAAAAGACGTCACAGGAAAAAGGGCTAATGTGTTCAGCTTCCATAAGCAGTGTAAGGTTCAGTTGTAAATTGAAAAAACTGTGCCCCATGACGTCACGTATAGCCTATCACTTTCCAGACGTAGTTATTCCAATAAACAAAAAAGTGTAAGTGTTGAGTCACTAAAATATATTTAAACTGTGACGCCGGTAAGTCAGACCACAGGTGAAGAGCACAAGATATACTATTTATTGCCAAACTGCAATAGATGTAAGTCTTTTGATCACAATGTGAGCGGAAGCAAATAAGAAAGTGGAAACTACTTGAGACTTTAACTGAAAGACCAACAGACAAATTAACAAAATGACCGAGACATAGAAATGCGCATGCTTCAGTGTAGGTGTGCACAAGAAACGAAGCAAACTCATTTTAACATGCTATTTGTATTTTTCTTTATCATCGTAACCTACCAACGTTCTTTGTTCAAATTTAGGTTAGAGAAGAAGTACTGTATTTTGGTGGTGACATAGCAAAAGCATTATTAGTAAAAAAAAAAGAAACTCTCTTTGGTATGAAAATTCTTATTTTTTTTGCTTTGTTTTATCTGAAATCCTTATAAAACAGAAGCGAATGAATGCCAAAGAAATTTCTATCGGTATTTTCTGAGTGTCACTATATCATATAAACGCTTTCATATTTGAAAAATCTGCCTATCGTGCGAACATTTTTTACGCCAGATAAAAAAAAAAGTTTTATAAAATTGTGTTTCAAAGTTTGAGTTTATTTGGTGCAAATTTAAAAAGTTAACTTTTGTGGACTTGACACTTGACAGGTCACACCAAGTGATAGTCACGCCTCTATTTTTTCTTCGTCAGGTGCAATAGAGCATTCGTTTAGCATTCATGACAACTGACCGGTGTTTATCTCATTCTTAATTAAATTAAGTATGAAGAAATGCGTAACAACGTTTGTTTGTTTGTTTTATTTATTATTTGCAACGGAAAGTTTATCACAAAGAACTGAATTGTTGTTATCAACGGAAAGTTTATCACAAAGGACTGAATCCTGGACAGCTTGGGCACCATGTGATCCTGCCCATCTTTGCTATAGAAGAAGAGTTGTGGAATGCACGACTGATAATGTGACTACAATTGGATTGCGATGTGCTATTGTTAACTTCAATTTTGAACAGATAGCACAGATTGGATGCGATGACACGTGTATTGCAAACAATCGTTGGATTAATACAAGGGTGGGTGTCGTTCAATCAATTGTTGACCAATTGACACCTTGCTGAGATTTGATTACACAACAATGGAGCCAATGATTTCATTTCTTTTATTTCCAAACAGCATTGCGTAGACATGATTTTTGATAATTGTCAAAATTAACGTATGAAAGCATTTTTTGTGAAAATATAATTTTGTACGCTATGTGCAACAACTTTGCCATTGAAATATAAAAGTTACTAAACTAAACAAATGAAAATGTATTCTTAATCGACTGTACTTTACATTATTACAAACAAAATATCTTCAACAATTTTAATAATGTGTAAATGATTTGTTTTTATTCATACAACGATATTCCAGAGAGCGACGACTTGTCGAGGAGATTGTTATGATGCATCTCATGTTGAACAATCCACATGCGCCACAAACAGCAACTGCTTTCTGAGAAACACTTTTCGATGCTACAATGAGGAGTCCTGCTCTGGAACATGGACAACGTCAGAGCCAAGTAATTGTTCAGCTCCTTGTGGTGGTGGAACTCGAGTTCTATATTCGTTTTGTAGGAACTCTACAGGTGAATATCTAAAAGCTTCTTACGCACAGAAAAAGGATGTAGAGCAATAAAAACGCAGTCGCTTATGGTATTCTACATACTATAATTTAATCAAGAAAATGAAGTATCTTCTGACAGGTGTCAAACTATATTGCATTATTATAATTTAATGATATTGATATTCAAGTTTTATACAGTAGGTTATCTGCCAACAATAAGACTAATAGTAAAAACCTTTTGTAGCTTACTGCATAAGCCCCATGCAGTAATTTTAACGATTGAAATTAACAAAATTCAAAAGAATAATTAATTAGAAGTTTATATAATAGCATATTAAGAGCTTCTACTAAATATTGTCTGACAATTATGTTGCGTTGCCTCGATGTTTGGACCTGCTTAAATCTTTGGCTAGTTAAAATACAAATGTTTTTGTTAAAGTAACCTAATGAATTTCAGCTTGAAACCGAAAAAGCCTAATTATCTTCAAGATACAGACCAATCAAACTTAGAAAAGTACACTTTTCAGAAAAAAAACCTAAAACGAAAAAAATTTAACAAACAAAATTTGCTATATTTAATCTATTACTTTTCTGTATTGTTAAAGCGGAGTTTGATAGAAAGCTTTGCAACAGACTTGAAATGCTAAATATAACACAAATATACGACTTTATTTTTGTTTAGTAGCTTTGTCGTACAACTGCAATGGAACAGGAGGAGACATCAGCGCAACGTCACAAGCAGGAAATGTACAAGGTAAAGATAAACTCAACCAAGATCACGTGTATCACGTGTATATCAACCAAGACTGTAATACGTTTAGGTGAACTTCAAGACTTGCAAAATAAATCAGGAAAAGTCACTAATAATATATAATTACAACATTCATGTATAATGCCACATTTACAGTTCAAACTATGCTTTTGGGCGCTGTCAAAAGTCAACAAACTATTTGATCTTTTCATGTTTACATCTTCTGTTGCAGGTGACAGGAGAGTAAGATTAGTGATTGAACCATGCAACGTTGAGTCATGTTTGAGCTCAACAACTTCCCCTTGCAGCATTGAACCTTGTATGACGTCATCACGCAACAATCAATCATACGTAATTCCAACAGAGACCACAAGCAGTCAAAGAGGTATTGCTGCTGACACCTTTGATTTGATTCAGCTACTGTAACAACTCCTACCAAATTCAAATATGACAACGATGGTAGCGACTATAGCTGCATTGCTGCAAAACCTTCACAATCTACTTTAACAGCAATCAGACTCACTTAATATTTGTGTCGTGTGGAAACTCAAGTGAAAGCCTAGGGCTTGTAGAAACTATCATCTTTGATCTATCTTACTTTTTTGCAGTAGATTAAAACGAAACCGTTACGTAGAGAAATTGATACATCCTATTATTACGAACATGAGATGCAAGCTTAACGTTACCTCTTTGAAAATATCTTCGTAATCCATGGGAAAGACCGATCTAATATTAGGTGCAATATTTGTGAGCAGGGTATCGTATTGCATATGTAGCCAACATTACATTGCCTACTAACCTAACAAATTTAAGAAGGTTTTAACCCAAAAAATGTAATGGTTGTAATGCGCTCTGGACAAACTTGTAGCCATGGCGATCAACGCAATTTAAGGCCTAGCTTACATTTGCCAAATGTCATTTGGTGTCCTTCATAGGCGCCGGGTTTTGAAAATTGCCGGGAGGGCAAACTTTCTAGCCGACTGATTGCTTACATTCAAAATGCTGATGTTTGTTTGTCAGAATGGATGTTTGCTTGCGCCTATCTGCCATTGTATATCGCCAAGCTTTATAATGTAGGCTCGGGCCTCGAAATTCACGGCATGTGATGTCTGCGGGAACCGGGAAGTACCATCTAGATCGGTCATATTTGTCCGCCGAGAAATAACACAGGAACTGGCGATACAAATCGTCATTGCATAGCACGAACAATTGTTGCGAGAATATAATCCCCGGCGCCAGTAGCGCACCCAGAAAAAAGTTTAGGGGGGGGCTAATTCAGAAATGTCGGCTGAGTGATTTGCGACAATAGTGACAGCAGTGGCATATCCTGGTGGGTTGAGCAAGGGAAGCAATAAAAGTCGTGGGGTAAAAGCGTGCCGAAGGCACGCGTATTTTAGGGAGATCCGGCGGCGTGCCCCCCGGAAATTTTTTGCAAAATTACACTCAAATAATGGATTATAGTGCTTTCTGGAAACATTTTTAGGGTAATATTTGTATGAAATTTATTAGCAGATAAACAGCTATTAACTTAAAATGAAAGACAGCTCTCACACGAACGGGCAAAAACTGCGGCTCAAATTAGAGAACACCAAAAATTCAGCCTAACTGCTCAGTTACAGCTACCTAGTGCTGTAGTACTAGTAGTAACAGTGTAAATCTAACATTAGGCTCAAACTTTTCCTTGCGAGGCAGATATAACCCCAAAGCCTTAGATTTTCTCATTACGTACCGGAATAATACCCAACAGGAAGCAACTCTGAGATTGCTTACACAGATTAGTTAAAAGAAACGTAGGTTAAATCGCGTAAACTTTGCTCTGCTTTTTTCCTTTGTTTCTCACCTTGTTTCTTCGTATAGCAAAAACGAGAGCAATGGATGCGGTACGAATCTCTGCTTCCGTAAGCTTCCAGCTTTTTAAAATTAAAACCTAGACGGGGACATGAGTTAAAAACTGTTCTAATTCGTAAAAAACTGTTCTACCGGTATTCAGGTAAAGAAATTACGAAATCGTTTCACTGAAAAATATTATATATTTTTTCAATTGGGGTAGGGAAGCAATGCTTCCCTTGAGGATACGCCCCTGAGTGACAGTGACAATAGGCCACCCATCCCTTTGATTAATAATTAAGGCACTCACGGCCCACAACCCATCGGTTGCCGATACATCAGGATTTGTTCTCTCAATCAGATTACAAGTTGGTCTAGTGAACCCACTATACTAGCACCATCCGCATCCTCATTCCTCCCTCTACTCTCGCAATCTTTTATAGATCTTGACTTTTTTCTCATGTAGGCTATGACAAAATAGAATTAGCTTTCTGTTTGCCAATACAAATAAGTGTGAAAACAACAACTAGCATGAAAACAGTTTGAAACAAAACACTAATTTTGTAAACATTAAATTTGATGTGAACGTTTTTCCTACTTACAAAACATTCAAAATTAGTTCGTATTTTCAACTGAAGTCCTATAGACGCTTTCGTCTTTCTGCTCAAATTTCGTATAGCCTACAGTTTTACATGTCCGTGTGCTTCAGCATTGTCGTACGGTACATTAGTATTTCCACCAGACATTTGACGACGAGAGCATCTGAACTTTAAAAGTGCCATCAAAGACCATATCATGGTATCATGGAGTGTTCTTTTTGTAGCCTACCGATCGAAAATTCTCTGCTGACTCATTTAAAATTTTACGCAAAGCGGCAAAGGCAAATCCCAATTCGACATCAAAATTCAGGAAGCAGTGTTAATCAAAAGCTACAACCCAAATTTAAACAAACAATTAACTTATTTGCTGGAGGCGCGTCTATTTTCCTCAACATTTATTTGATGTAGGTGTCACGTTTCCTGTGGTGCAATTTTTTTGTAGTTATTCATGTAGTTGCCTTTTCCTAATAGTCGAAATTTATTGTATTTTTACAAATATTTTCAGGTTCCTGATGAGGGCTTAAGTTAAGCCGAAAACGTTCTAGTGTTAAAATTATTTGTAAATATGTAAAATATATTGTTATAATGATCAGCTCTTTTGTATTGTTGTGTCTTATTCATATATCTAACCTGTAAGCAAAAGGTATAAATGGGAAACATACAAAAACTTGATTTTTGGTGGCAGGTTTGGGGGGGGTTTGAGCCCCTTTAGCCCCATGCTGGGTGCGCTACAGCCCGGCGCATTCTAGCGCGCATCTAGAAAATGTGAATACTGTATCCCTTAGCTTCCATTCAAGGAGGAAAACTTTCAATTTTTACATTGCTTCAACGATTGATGACATTGAATCAGCGTAACAAAGGTGAATTCTTCGCTAAGAATCGATAGGACTACAGGTACTTCTACACTAATCACGCGCAATTTAGTTCAAGTTTTACGTCACAATGTCTGGCTTTGATCTCCGAGTAATAATGATACGGCAAGGTTGGTTACTAAATTAGATTATACGAGTAGGCTATTACAGCAAGATGCAACAAAATTTGTTAAGTTTTAGTATTACAGTAAGAAAGAAAAAACCCAAGGAAAATTCACTTTCGATCACATGACACGCAAAAATAAACTTAAAGAAAAAAGCCTGTGAAACTTTGTACAGCAGAAAATAGTAGCGTTAGTGTAGAAATTTTCCGACTCCTGCCTAGAACATTGTGACGCAATAAGCCACACGACCTCGTTCGGTGGAAGTTAATCAGTTATGTGACGTATTGACCAGCTACACGGCGCTTTGATTCTTCAAGCGCAAGTCGTTGGTCTGATGAGTCTTTCAGAGTGACTTTACTGAATTCTTAAAAAGCCTTCTAAAACCATAGTTATAGTTCTGAAATGGCGAAGAATTATTATCAAGATAAAGTGATTAAGCATGACGATCGACGGCTAAAACTGGTGTGTCCGCCGTGAGACTTAATTTGTCCGCCGAGATAGCTGCTCAGACCGAACACGTTTGTCCGCCGTCAACAAAAACGAATTTCGAGGCTTGTAGGCTACTTTGAATTATATGCTGGTCACTCTGAACTTTAGCTCTTTCTACGCGTAGATACTAAACTGAGCAAACAGCAAACTGCACCTCGTTATTGACACTCCCAAGAAAAAACAAAGCAGAAGAAATCAAGAAAAACGTTTTTCAATCATTGTTACTATGCTTCAACGGCACCATGCTGGCGTTTATCAGCAACCGTACTTCTGTTTTGTTTTTTTTTTGTTATCTTAGGAGCAGCGCTGTTGTTGCAACAAGTAGATATTTTAATTGAAGGTCAAACTAAATCCGCAATGAAGGTCAAACTAACGCAAATCTGCACTTCGAAACATTTGATTTAGGATTTTTTTAAAATAATTTGCGGGGGGCAGCCACCCCGAGCTAAATTCACGGGGGGACGGTGCCCCCCCGCCCCCCCGGAGTCGGCGCCTATGTGTCCTATGTTAGATCCACTTTTGGTTTTGTCGTGTAGAACTAGCATAGGCTACCATAGTTTTACAGAGCTGAGCCTCATGCAAAAGCTAGTTGTCATCAGGGCAGCGTGAGCATCTTGTCAACCCACCCAATATCCACTAGTGTTTAATAATGTTTCAATGTAGGAAAAAAATTCACATTCATCATTCAGCAAAGAGTAAACAACTCTGTGAAATTTTTGAAAAAAAAGTGAATATGCCGACAATGCAGTAGCGGATGTAGAAAAAATCTGGAGAAGGACTAGAGTTTTAACAAGCAAAAATTATAATATAAATAGACAATGCAAAACTTATTGTCCAAAATAGTAAAGTGGGATAAGGGATGTGGGAGTTTTATTATTGCATGTAAATGTAATATTCTTGGACTTAACGATTTAATTCTAAACTGAAGGGTATGCACCTAGCAATCTTCTTTAGTCAGACACACACAAATATAAACCACTTATTCGTAAGTGACTCACTACTACTAGCATAAATTTACGCAGGCCGGTATAGCTCACTGGTACGCGGACAGGCGGTTGACAAACACTGGTCAAAACAACAAATCACTTCACATATGTGGCCTACTAAAATTGTTGGACAAGCCTCTCAGTGAAAAAGCAAGAATTGCTCACAAATTTGATGCATGACCAAAATGTGATTAACCTAGAGAGGAGAGACAAATTACCTCTCAGCAAAACCAATGTAAAGTTGGTCCCTTTTGATAATATTTTCTTTTAAATACACGTAATTTGTCCCAAATTTACTGCCATTAGGTTGATTTTAGCTCTCTTTGCCTCTCGTTGGTACAAGTCTCTGCTCAGCCTACGTCGCTGCACAATGTAGGCTACTCTGTGTAACCAGCTTGTAGCCAACCGTTGTAGCACAGCTTCAGACTGGGCTATTCAAATGCGGTTTCCAGATTGGCCGGGCTATAAATTTAAAAGCATTTGTGGCTAAATTAGGACTGACATTGCAGAAGAACGTTTTAACTTTGCCATATATTCATTGTAACTTAAGTTCTTGTATCTTCAGTGATGTAAGATCCCTTGCAAAGATAAGTATCATTACCAGCTTTTCATCGACCTACTGGCAGTGTAAGTCTGTCAGGAGGGTAAGTCGAGTTTGAGTCTTTCGGGCCAGAAAAACAAGTTAATACTCGTCATAAGTATTTCTTCAAGAAACCATAAACCCGTTTGAAGAGTCCTTAATGATTTTGTGATAACGAAACTACTTCTTTCCCACCAGCTATATTCGGTTTTATAAAAAAAAAACAATGTAGCTAAATGTGTGTGGTAGTTCTATAGACATAATTTTGTTGTGGTCGTCTTCTTTCGTGTGATACAGATTATTCGAGTTTCAACGTACCGGTACTGAATGTGGTGGAAAGCTATATAGCAGTGGTTTTCAACCAGGGTTCCGCGGAACGCTAAGGTTCCGCCAGCAAGTCTACGGGTTCCGCAAGTTTACATTCTAATCCGAGAGTCTATTTTAATCAAATATTGATTAGGTTTGTCACTATTAATAAATTTGCTACATTTTAACACGTTCGCTGCGATTCCGAATTTTCGTTGTTTTCTTGTGGTGCGATTACCTGTAACTTTCTGCTTTCCCGCCAAATTTCGTCAACATGTTTTCTTCGCTTCAAGGAGTATTCTAATTTAATTTTATTGATGTTTTTTGCATAAGGCAATTAAACTATTGAACAGGAGTTCCTCGAGCTTTTGGAATGTTTGATTTGGTTCCGTTCCACCACAAAGGTTGAAAACCACTGATATATAGGTTGTGGTAGCTGCTTCATGTGCTTCTATCATGCACATTCGTAGGTTACTGAGATAACCAATCAACACTTGTGCATGTTGAAATAGAAGCGGCCAACTCCTGCTTGAATTCGATTTAGCTTGACCTAAGTGGTTGGGCTTATGCAATTCTTAGGGCAGCTCCACTGGGTGAGAAACAAATTTTTGGAGTCTGGTGTTAGTAGTACACCATACACTGTAAATGAAAAAGGTTCGTTTAGGGTTCTTTTAGGGTTCTTTTTTCGAGAAAAACCCTAGGCTTAGGGTTCTTTTAACAAAAAAGGTTCTTTATTGCAAAAAGAACCCTTTGCTTGCCAAAAAACCCCTAAGCCTAGGGTTCTTTTTCGGAACTTGTTTCGAAAAGAACCCTGCAGAAAAGTTCTTTTCGAAAAGGTTTTTTTTGGAACCTTTCTGTGAGATTATTTTAACAACAACGCAACTATACACAAGGAATTCAATATATGCTGCCGCTTTGAACCACGCCATTTCAAAGTGTCTGGTGAATATGCAGACGCTTGCTTTCTATGGATATCGACCACCATTCTTTGGAGCGTCGCGCAAACGTTCACTTAACTCCGCCATTTAGTCAATAAAATTAAGGTTTTTTAAGTGAAAGTTCTACAATACATTAGTGTTAAACTAACTTTTTTGGCAAGTAGATCGAATACCTTGCATACACCTCAGAAAATAACATGAATCAGATGTTGAACAATTGAGCTTTCATTCTAAATTTAATACGACACTTCAGTTCATGCACGAAACTGATTAATAATAATGTATATTTATTAAACACCTGTTTCAGGCTCGGATGGCCTACGCTAATGTCAATATATTTATTACATGACCATTCCCATATATGTTCTAACAATAGCTATGACACTGAAATGACTTTAGCTCAAGAGGTACATGCTTTGTAGCAGAAGATGGAAGTGATGAAGAACAAAAGTTTGATGTCGGCGCTCGAGTAATGCAAAAAGAAATGCTGCCATATGAAGCAAACAAAAAAAAGGCCAGAAAACCTGAACAATTTATATGCAGCATTGAAAATTATTAAGCCAACATCTGTTGAGGCTGAATATGCATTCTCAGCTCTTGGATATTTTGCCAGCAAAATCATAAATCGTCTTAACGATGATACTGTATACGCTCTCATGTTTTTTGCGTCAGTATTACAATAAATAAATAAATATGGTTTGTGTAACTTGCATGTGTATTTTTCTACTTTGCTAATCCTGACAAATGCCGGAATTAAGGAGTAAAAATCCTGTGAAATCTCGATCCTGGAATTTCAAATTTGATCCGGAAATCCCAACCCTACTTTGCTTACACGTCAGAGAATAACATGAATCAGAAGTGGATCGATTGAGATTTTCATTCTAAGTTTAATACGACATGTCAGTTTATACACTAAACTAAAGTGATTAATAATAATGTATATTTATTAAACATCTGTTTCAGGTTCGGATGGCCTATGCTCATGTCAATATGTTTATTACATGACCATTCCCATCTTTGTTCTAACAATAGCTGTGGTGATGCTTGCAATCTTCTTCAAGCGTGAGAGGAACAAAAATAGTCGACACAAAGGTCTGGCAGCTTCCGCCACAATTTCATCAAACAATTCCAAGTCAGTATCAAGACAAAAGAATACATTGAGTTAACTTGGGTTGTTTTCAATATCGTTTGCTAAAAATCTCTATTTTTGTGTTTCCAATTAGAACTCCGCAATCTTCGATTAATCAAGAAGGCCACAAGTTTTCGGATCACAATAGTAAGTAACTTGTCTATAATAATATCACATAACGACATAACTTACAATAACTGAAGAAGGACCAAGATTCTAGGGGCACTGTGGTGGTTTTTTATCTTTGTGTTAAAATGTTATGTCTGAAAGAACATGATCTGGTAAATTGGTTGATAAAATTTAGCAATTTTAATAAACTAAACCTTTGAAGTTCTAGATTGCTTTGAAAAGTCTTAGACCTAGTCAACGTTATTCTCATATTGCAACAGACTTGTCGTTTCTTTGTAAAATAGAACATAGCGAATGCATGCTAAAATGCAATGCAAATCATTGTGAACCTCAAAGCAGGCAAATGCTTAACCATTTTTATTTTGAAGGTGATGCATTACCCACACATCAATCTCAATACGAACAAATTGATTTGCATTCTGGAACGCAGTATGTCAACGTTCCTGTTTATGAAAAAGTTAAAGAAACAGATAAATTTGAAGAAACTGATGGATATCTGGCTCCGAATGTGTTTTGAATATTCCATTAAAACTCCAACATACAAACTATACAAGTCTCATTTATGCAGTTTGCCCTTTCCTTGCTTTTTTTAAAATTTGTTTTTTACGTAGAGTATCGCTGCTGTGATTTACTGCATTGGCTAAGCTACAGAAACTCGTTTGATATCCTGCAAATACAACCAGTACTAATCTTATAAAGAAGATTATGCTCTCAATGTAAAAAAACACAAACATTATAATTAACTGAGACAACTAATTAGAAGATGCATCTTGAAGGACAAATATACAAAATGAAGCCAGCTCAGTGGCCGAGTGGTTATCGCTTTTTGTTCCAGTGCTGGGAGATCTGACATCGAATCCTTTCTTGCATAAACGCAGTGAAGATAAGTCGGGTAATAATGTGGTGACAGTAAATCTGATATAAAATTAAAGATGAACCCTGTCCCTAAATGACTTTAGCAGTTGAAAAGCGACAATAAATAAACCATCACAATATTAAAATCAAAAACTTGGCTTTAAATAACTTTTTACCACTCCATTCAAGTTTGCGAAATTACGTGCCTTGTTAATTCTGGCAAACATGTTTCAAACCTCGGGACTGGGTCAAACCTGATATTTATCTTTTTATAGTAATAACAAAACCAATGACGTTGATGTAATTCTCTTTTTGCTTGAAATAGAATAATGTAAAATGAAAGAAATTAACAATTTGGACCCTTTCCAAACCAGGATATTGGAGTCTCAAATCCCCCTTAGGCAAGGGCGCGGGAAGTAGGGGTGCTCAAGGGGCTGCAGCCTCCCTAGAACAAATTCAGCCCCCACTGGAATTTTCAACAATTGATTCAGTCTCCCCTAAAGAATTGTGACAATTTAAGGTAGGCCTAGCCTACATAACATATTTTCAGAAATTTTTTCGAACAATAACTGCTACGATGAATCGAGTTTCTGTTAGGTTACTTGTGGTCGCGCTCATCATTTCCAATGATGATGATGATGGCGTATGAGCGCACCGTGTGGAGGCCGGTGGATTAGGCAGTGGTAGATGACATGGTCTGCGGTCTGTTCCGTGGCACCACACTCGCATTCTGATGAAGGAGCCAGGCCCCACTTGTGCATGTCCGAACAAAAGCGGCCGACGCCAGTTCGCAGGCGTCATTTGCAATGAAGAGTCGTCAATCATAGGGAGCTATACCTTGCAGTAGCGGTATTAGCCAACCTGCCTATACTAACACGATGGTCCATCGTTTATTAGACACCATTCTGAAGTATTTACATTTCATACATACTTCTGAACATTACAATAATACATGATATTGCTTTGTCATGTCTGACTGACATGACAGAAGATAGTGCAATGAGAGGAGACGCACATGCAAACATATTCGGCTTGGTAAAACAAGCACGCACGATGCGACTTTATTTTGCGATTACCTGCAGCGGTGAAGTTTTTCAGCCTGCAGAAGCCGTCGCAAGACAGCTGCAAAACAAGATCCTTGCTTCTTCAGCTTTGGAATCAATCACCATGCTCCGCGAACGGATCAAAAATCTTAGAAATGATGAATTCGTTTCCAAGCTTATGGAAGCAGCGAACGTCTTTACGTCTGTCAATAACCTAAAGACGCCAAAGGATCCCCGAGTGAGCAAAACTCCAGCAAGATTTCGAAACACAGAGGAATCGGATACTTTGTCGTCTGCGGGAGAAGGAGCTTGGAAACGGCAATAGCCTACATCGAAGCCTTTGATTTGGTTCAAGCTGAGCTTGATCGAAGATTTGACCGCAGGCGGATCTGCTTACAGCAGCCAACAGAGAGAAGGCCCTTTTGAGCTGTGCAAACGGTGAGGAAAGATCTGATACTGAGATCAGCTTACCCGATGCCATCGCCTCAAAACGGAACTTACTTTGCTCAGCGATGTTAAGTGGAAAAACCGCAAACTCCGTTCAAAAGGTTGCTGAGCTATTATCGCAACTAAACCCTCAAACACTAGATCTTTTCAAAGAAACGCGAAAATTCGTGCTCTGCCTTTGCCTCTCGGTTTCAGCTGCATCATCACAACGTTCTTTTCCTGCTCTAAGACGCCTGAAAACGTGGTTGAGAAGCTCAATGACACAATAAAGACTTATGGTAGGTAGGCTACTTATCTTACGTTGATGCATGTCCACCAAAGCATTTTAGACACTGTCGATGTGAAAGAATTCATGACACAGTTCTTAGAGAAAACACCTGAGCGAAAATCAATCTTAGGAAGCGTGTGAGAGCACATTTTTACAAACTGTCGTTTTCATATCACTTTCTAATTTGTTCGTTTTCATTCTTCATTTTTTACAATTTACAATGTGTGTGTTTTGGCGCCGTTTTGTTTTTACGCAGGAGATGACCGAATGCCCACTATCAGTTTAAAATGTCCTCTCACAAAAGGGGGTCTGGGGGCGAAGCACCCCAGAAGCTGACAACACTACGGCAGCTTCAGCCCCCCCTCAAGAGAAAAATAGTTCCCGCGCCACTGCCCTTAGGAGCTAATAAACAACGAGGTGCTTAATATAAATGGAAACAACCAAACGTCAATTACTTTTACCAAATGTTTATAGAAATATGTATTTCTGCAACAATAACATTAGTAGGCTACATTACTAATGGGTAAAGTTAAAATAGAAAAATAAATAAAATAGCCTATAAAGGTGTGTCCAAACTAAAGCTCGCTGCCTAACTTTGACCGAAATTGCTGTTCCTTGTGACCAGGGTAGTTTTAAAATTAAAATTGAACGCGAGCTTTTTAAAAACAAAACTTTGCAAAAACAACAAAAAATATCAAAGCCAAAGAGATAAAAATGTAGAAACTAAATTCATGTTATTCAATAAAACTGCTTTCATCTTCAGTGCTATCAATTAAAAAAATCACATTGTATAAACTCAATAATAAATTGAGATAAATCGTAAATTTAATTTACAACACTGAAGATGAAAGCGGTTTCGTTTTCAAAACATTTGCTAACATGAGTTTAGTTTCTACATTTTGGACTCTCTATAGTGTTGACCATTAAGCAGTTTCAAGAGCAAAATTTTCTTGATGCTGTAAATATTCACGAATTAAACATGGCGACTTTTAGATTCAACATCAATGTCAAGTAGATCATTTTGCTTAAAACTGATTCCAGTTGGCCTGAATCGTGTCTGAATGCATCAGAATAGAAATCTTCCTCAAAGATTCTCCATTTTCATTTGGAACATTTTTTGTTTAGCCTATTGTGTATTTGAAATATTTTCCTATTGCTATTAGAGTCATCAACAAGAGGAAGTAAAGATTGTTCTGCCTTCGTTTTCAATTTGTTGAACAGTGATTGACTGCGAGAGTCCAATTGACAATGAGTAGATTATTCAATATAATCGACAAGTATCTTTGCCATGCACGCCAATGCATAGCTTTGCAGTGGCAACCAACACATCACTTCCTGACTTGTCATCGTGAATAACAGGTGTCAGCATTACTGCTCCCTTGAATACGCGCTGTTCACAGCATTTTATATGCCTTACAAGTATTCATGCGTACAATACCAACTGTAAAGTATTACATTTTTTTCATTTTAAGTCATTACGTGAAGTTTGCATTGATACGACGTATTAGCACTATAGGCCTACAATAGGTTTGCATGAAAAACGAGCATTATGTTCTTGTCTTAATGTGTCTGGCCTATTATTGTAAATATTGTTTTTGGTAAATCAGTTAGGACACTTGTGTCCGAAAATATGTATAGAAAAATTTCAGACTGTGACTTTTGTAATTAGCACAAAACAGTGGGAGTTGTGGAATGCTCTCGTCATCAATACTGAAACAATAGTCATACTGTAACAATAGTCAAGAAGACAGAAATGTGACATGGTTTGTTTTGTTGTTATGGGCATTGTCCACAAATGTTATATTTCATTCGAGTTATTCACAAAGCTACATTTATGTTTAAATTAAATCACAATAAACTACTGCAGACAAAGTCTAGATTTACAATAGAAGAAACTCGTTTGTTTTAAAGAAGTATTTGCACGACTTACACAATTTTAAAGAGTTTAAAAAATATGTTGATGACATACGTAAAAAAGTGTAAGTTACAAAATTCTTTGTCTTGCTTTTGTTTATGATATATCTCCTCCATTAGAATTTATTGCCTATAACTGAAAAAAATGTAGGCTACAAACTTTGATAGCAAATTACGACGCGTAAACAAGGACATTCAATATAGAGCGAGATCCGCGGGAGCTGCGACAAATGGGTCTTTTCAGCTCATCATTTGCTTGTAAGATTTTATTAAACTAAAGACATAAAATCGTGATAATTCAGATCTGCTCAACAAAAAATATTTCAGTGAGCCTTCTTTCCTTTACTGAACCTTCAATAACCTTCACCAACTGCTACCTCGTGTAATCAGGGGCTCCGAGAGGGGGGAGGAAGTCGGGCTACTTTCCCCCCTAGCACAACATTGTAAAGGAAAAACGAGTATTTATGTGTCACTGAACGGTTTGGTTGGTTGTTTGGTTTTGAATCTTTATCCTCGGACTGACAAAGCCTTGATAGGGGATTCCTGATAGTTTTGGCATACTTGTGGAGGCTTTTGACGCAGGGCCGGTTTCCGAGATTGGCGGAATGAAGTTTCCTATTGTTGAAATGCTGTTGCCGGGGAATTATTCCATCCATTAGCTTATGTGCCTCTGAATGGAGAGCAGTCCTTAGAATGCATTGCTCAAGCGCACACCACGAAAGTCGAACCAGCGTCGCTTGATCTTCAAGTTTCTTCGTTGACGAAGTCACGCGCTAACCACTTGAGCTATCTGGGCGGTTTCTGTTGTTTTAACTCTTGCTTGACCAGCTGAACCTTGACTTCAGAAACTGCGTTGGCCAGGCATATTGATCCAACATGCCTGGAAAGTTGAAAGATTTTCAAGCAAGATAAAGGAAGTAAATCCTTCCTGCCTGTTTTCTGCTAATGGAGACATTGCTTTAATCTAGTTAGGTTCATAGTGTAGGCTACAGTGTTGTCCAGATGTCATATCAATTTTGTAGTAATTGGTGGAATGCAAGCTTGTGTCATTTTCGATTATTGTAACCGGCCAGACAGGAAATTCTAAAGAAAGCTATCCCATTATTTAATCAGCCTACTTGCAGCCTACAGTTTAAATTAATCTATGCCATTATGTGGTTTACAGTCCTAAACGAAATTCACTCCACCAACTTATTCATACAGCGAAAGGACTCTTCAGTAGACAATCAGCTGATGAATTTAATGAAATTACAGGAAGATGTAAATAAAATGAGAGAAAGCTGGAAAGAGTAGACTACTCACAAGCTAAATTTGTTGTGGGAAGTATGTATTAAAAAGAAAAAAGATTTTCTGCTGACGGAACGCTCCTACAAAACCGCTTCACCGGCTCAATAATACAAACGAAATTTATTGTATCGCAGGCTATGTTGGAAAAGATTCGCTAGCTGTTGATAGTCTAGTAACAAATGTATCAAGAAAGTCAAACACATCATCGATTCGTTTGAAGTTCTATAGAAATTTTATCGTACCGTATGTCTGATGTGTAGTTGCAAGCATGTAGAACAAATTTAAACTAGTTGTACAATAATGACATTTTGGATGAGTTTGTACTTTTGAAGGAAAGCTACAGAGTAAACTTTAGCTGCAAACTGGAACTCATCACCCAGGATCTTCACTCAAGGAAATCTCAACTTTCGAAACACTTTTCCAGATAGGCTACTTTTGGTGCTTTGAGAATCTTTTACGTAAACCGGTATCTCCAACGTTGCGTGTTAAAAACGTGGTTTTAGCACAGTGAAATTTGTAAAGAATCACTTGTAAAAACTATGACTCAAAACCGATTGAAAAGCCGTAGCTATAGGCCTACATGTTTTGCACCAAATCAGACTTGCATTTGATGTTGTGATCCACAAGTTTGCATTGTTAAAAGTCCGGAGTGGGTTGCAGGGCCGGATTAAGAGTTTATGGGGCCCTGGGCTGAGCTGAAAGTGGGGGCCCTTCTCAAGTGACATTTTTCACTAAAAAGGTTATCGATCAATGACGTTAAAAGCATTTCTCAGCAGCTGGGGGATCCGCCACCAAACCCCGAGTTGTGTGTATTGTGTAGTTGGTAGCCTACTATGTGCTTTTCTGCGATTGGGATCGAAAAAAGCGATTAAACAAAAGCACTATTTTTAGAACAACAAAATGACATAATTCGTTTAATGCTGACTTTATTAGAGGGGCGCAAACTTTCAAACTTACCCGAGCGACGCCTCTATTTTCTAGGTACGCCACTGTTCTCTAGTTGTCTTTTTGAAAGCAAAACCAATCATTTTAGAGCAGATCAACAAACGTATCCGTTTGTGAGATTGGCTATCACTGTTCAAAGTGAACTTGATCCTTTCTCCACAATTTTTAGTAGCAACACTTTCAATACGAATTCCTTAGGCTATAGGCGATTATTGATATACTGTGCGATAACATGCTCATTTTGTGTAATACTGTAGGCTACTGCTCAAAACAAACACTTTTGCCCCAAGAAAATTGTGAGGAAAAACCTGGTTAATTTTCAAAAGTATTTCTTCGGAAAAGTTTCGTTTTCTGGTTGAAAAGCAAATTTAGCAATGACAATAAACTTTTAGTGCTTGGTGTGAATGGTGTCGAATACTTAAACACAAAACTGTTGAGATACAGAGCGATCAAAGTAAGCTTAATCGTTTCACAAAAAACTAAACGTTTGTTTTTGGCCGCAACTTTATGTATGAACTGTGAATTGTTTGTCAGCTTCACACGATAAAAACAGAATCATATTCATAAGACTATAGGCCATAAATTAAAAATGAAACTGCAAACTGGTAGGCGGTACCGGTAGTCATTTTGTTTGCTGCCCTAGAAAATTGTTCATATCAACTCAAAATGGACGCTTTCTTGCTATTCTCGTGGCAAAATTGCTGATCAATTCTTCAAAATTCAATGAATCTAAAATATCGTGTTCAATGCTTAGAAGCGAAAGATTCGAAACTCGCTCTTGCCGCGAAGAATTTCGAACTTCGTTTTTGATTCTCCTTAATTTTGAAAAAGATCTTTCTCCACTGCAGTTGGAGACCATCATACACAAATAAATTCGCAGAGCAACGAAGACATTGGAAAAGGTTTCAACGCACCTGTTTTCCCTTAGAAGTAAGAATATGTTGAGCTCGAACAGTAAGAACAGTAAGTTGAACAGTAAGAACATGGTGAACATGTTGAACACTGTCTTTCACTTTGTGTTTATCAAGGTTTTCTGAGGCTTCTTTTCCACCATCAGCAGTTTTCACTTTGAAAAATTCTGCAAAATGAATTGTTTCAATTGGAAAATTGGCTTCGAAATCCATGGAATATTCCTTCATCAATGCAGTAGCTTGATGAATCTCCTTAGGGCTAAGATCCATCAGTTTTGAAATGAAACCAAACTTACTTTCGACGTCACGGTATGCTTTCAAACGCTTATCCAGTTCTGCAGATAGTTTGTCAATTATGGCAAAATACACTTCAACTGTAAATTTATCTCTTGGGGGAAAAAATCGTTGGCTCTGTAGAGGGCTCATCAAAATGCCTATAACGTTGGATTTGAATTCGTTTTGAAGAACCTGCGTAGGTGTTGGATCCACATTTCTTCTTACCCTTTTCTTCATACGTTTCAAAGTTGGATCTTTCGCTTTTGACAAAGCTCATGAGACTTTGTAACAACTGTACTGCATTATTCAAACACAATCCACTTTTTTGAAAGGACAGGTTTGTTTTTTGAAACCTTTCCAAAATTGCACTCCACATTTCAAGCAAAATAGCTGTCTCCAGTTGTTTCAACTTTTTTTACAAATCCTTCTTCGACTTTGCTCTCTCGAGATTGTGCATCATCAGAGGCCAGTTCTTCAAGCACTAAAATGGTCTCACTGTATCCTTTGTTTTATGCACTGACTGCATCATATCTAGCTGACCATCTTGTATCAGATAATGTCTTTAAAACAGGCAAACCATCTAGGAATTTTCGATGGACTTGCCAACGATGAGTACTAGACGAGACGAGCCATGAATAAAGGCTTTTGCAACAATTCATAAAGCTCAGCGGCAGAACGGCATGTTTCTACAGCACATTTAGCCTACCGGCATGTTTCTACAGCAGATTTTTTTCTTTGAGGTGGGGCCCCCCAAAATTGGGAGCCCTGGGCTTCAGCCCACTTCGCCCCCCCCCCCTTAATCCGGCACTGGTGGGTTGAATGCTTTGTTGAGCTTTTTTCATTGCCTGCAGCCTATTTTATGCTCACAATTTTTCTCCTGTATGCACTCCTGTATAACTCCAGTATGCACAATCAAAATACAAAATACAACAGTCTCACAAGTAAATAGTTTCAACTATCTGGGTTCTATAGTCACTTCGAATGGTCGATGCTGAAGCGATGTAAAATCAAGAATTGCACAATCCAAACAAGCTTTCATCAAAATGGCCAAAATACTGAAATCTAATTCAATCTCTCTAAACACTAGAATAAGAATTTTACATGTGTGCATTTGGTCAGTTCTGCTATATGGCTGTGAATCCTGGACTGTATGCCCGAAGATAGAGAAGATCAACAGTGCTGAAATTTGGTTTATTCGTAGAATGATGGGAATTAACTGGACGGATAAGATCACTAACGAAGAAGTGTGGAGGCGCTCCGGGTGCACCCCTGGCGTCCTCATCACAACTATCAAAAAAAGGCAAATAACATTTCTCGGGCACGTCTACCGCAAACGCGGAATTGAACACTCGGCAATGATGGGCGACTTCCTGGTCAAAGGCACCAGGGGCGTCCACGTTTGGAAATCTTCAAAAATCTTTCAACATGCACCAACCAAAATTTTGAAAACATAATAAGAACTATGGACAATCGATCGTTGTGGAGACTCTCGGTAGCCGACGCCTTATTCAGGCATGGCCTATGATGATGATGATGAGGCTATACTAAATTATCAGCTACAACAATTTCGATTCGCACCATAATCGGAACCAATACTGGCCTGGCACGTGGATTTGTCAAGGGGAGGAGACGTTATCACTGACTAAACAACGGCTCTTCCAGGATTTCACACAACAAACAGACAAGAATGGGTAACAACTAACAGGATCATCAGCAAAAATGCTCGCATTACCCAAACACTACATGGATGGAACACTCTCAGCAGCTCTAAACACTGCGAATCCAACATTCAGGACGTCGATCACCTGGTCAAGGATTGCCCATCTACTAACATCAGAGGCAGATATGGAGCAGTAGTTTACAGGCATGTGAACTATGTTTTTAAACAATGGTTAAAGCTTCAAAGGAACTGCGTATTAGATGTGCACGCCATACGACTATAGGCCTACTGTAACTTTTATAGACAAAATAGAGAGGAACAATGACAATTTCGCTACAAATTGGTTGATTTTCATATTGAAAAAAGTTTTTTTTATAACCATACGTCGTAAAACTCTAAACTTCAAAGAAATTCAAGTTCATACTGAGGAAAGTAGGCCAAGTTCAGCGAGATATGATGCAACGCATGATATACATATGTTGCTTTTATTTTTGCTGGAAATTGTTTCTTGGGAGCCTATTTTTCGTATTGTTTCCCGACCAGTTCTGATTTCTCTCGGAGGCCCTGCGTGTAATAGGCCTAGTACTTTTAATCAGATTGTCTGTTTGTTCTTGTATTTTGTTGCTTTGTTTAGAGTTTTGTTTCACTTTGCAAAACTGCATGAATCAACAACATGACAGACGCTGGTTTAAAGTTTTTACCATGAAGGACGCTTTTGATATGACACAATTTTCCTGTTTTGCTGCAGTTGAAGTAATGCTTTAAGTAATTTACTTTCAAAGTACTTCATGAACTATCATTAGCTCAACTAAAATATCATATCGTAAAAGAACCAGAATTCCCTGCTGATCATACTTATTGCGCTTTTATGTTTTTTACAGGAATAAAGTCTTCCTAGTAAACGTTGTGTTCACCTTTCGATATCATCCTCATTGAGGTCAAGAAGCAGGCGCGTACATCGTTTGAGTGGTGATCAAACGTATTTTGGAGAGTCGTGCAAACGCTTTCTAAAAACATAAAAAACGATGCACTATGAGATAAATCCAGTAAAATTAAAGCTTTACAGCTTCAATATTTAGAACATAGTAGTTAGTTTAAACTCTTTTGGCCAGTAACGTGTTTGTTTAGGTACAATACTTTGGACACATATCAAGGAATAAAAGGGATCAGATGCAAAACGATTGACGTTGCAATTCAAAATTTAACACGTCATTTCAGATTACACTTTAAAATGATTAATAATTTGCAATTATTAGTCATTTATATCAAAGTGATTAATGATTAGAACAGCTGTGTCAGACTTGGATGGCCTACACTCAGAGCTGCAAGATTGTTCAGTAAATCTAATCGAAGTTAAGTTTTTTGTTGAAATTTGTAAACGTTTTTAGTTTAGTGAGAAATTTGGCTATGGACTCTGAATTATGAACAATAGAATAGATAAAACGGACATGATCCGTTTTATAAAGCACAAAGGTATCAAAAATTACCAAAATCTTGGTGACATATTAAAATTCCCTTCTCGCTGGTTATGACTAGTGTTTTTAAGGCGTTATGGGGCCAAACGCTCCCATACGTTTCCTCTATGCTGTCCGTAGAATTGCTGAGTATACGATCTTGATGTTACCAAGCATGTCGTTGTTTCATGTCATGGAGCTGCTGCAATGATAATATCGGCCTTATAAAAATTTATTGGGTGGCCCTTAAACAGAATTAAAAAAACTTGGTTATTACCCAATAATACCCTCAGTTATAGGTTAAGAATCACTGCACTAGAGTGTTATTTTGCACTTGCAGGTCAGTTTAAAAGATTTCACCAACTTTGAAGATCAGTATTATCGGCAATATCTCGCTCACTGTTGATCTGCACCAGATGTTCGAGTCTTTGTGATGACATGGCAGCTCCCAGATAATTGTTATATTGTATAAGATGTACACTTATTATCTTAACTTTGCTGTACCCAACTTGATTTTCATCGAAATTATAGAATTTAGCTAAATATTCAACTTTAGGCAAATTGGATTGAGACATGTGCTTGAAACAAAATGCAGCTGCATTTGACATTAATGCACAGGCTTTATCCGAGTATAACGCTTTTTAAGTTCATTTAGCATTCTGTCAAAAAAAGAACAAAACAATTTCTTCTTAACGTTTCTATATAATGAATTCAGATTCACTCCACGGAAGACTGTTGCAACCTATCAATAAGGTCTGACCATCTCGGAAATGGCTTGGTAGGTAGCGGCATCGCTTAGCCGCGCAGTGGTTTCAATGGTAATTTGATTTCAATCCGCAAACAGCGCTGAGTTGACAACCAATTTTCTAAATTCTTCTTCTGAACGTAGTGAGTCAAATGCTCTTGTCAAGTCGTTGATAGCAGCGACCCCAGTGTCTGATCCATTTCTTCACTTTGTAAATAATCTGAAGCCTGGTTACTTAACGAAAAGCTTTTATGAGGAATAAGACTAGCAGTAACAAGTTCAATTTGCTTAATGCGGAATAACAAACCAGTAGCTACACCATTACCTTCGTTTGACATTTGTTGGAACATGGACAGCAGTGCTGGATATACATTAATAATAACATCCAGATTATCTGAACAGCAGACCATCTAGTATCAAACAGACCATCTAGTATCAGATAACGAGTGCAATGCAATTTCTCTAGACGTGATTCCTTCCTTTTTCAAATGCTCTTTATACAAAGAATGTCTCTTGAGAAAACAGTCCATGAAGCGTTAGATGTCACCAATTGTTTCAAAAATTGTTTTGACTGTTGCCACGTTTTCAACACTGTGCTCAAGCACAAGATTTAATCGGTGTGCAAAACAATGAAAATAAAACACCGACAGTTTGGTACCCGTTGCAACTATAGGTGTTGCTGTACACCTTCATCCTTGCCTGACACTTTGGCGGCCCCATCAAAACCTTTGCTTATTAGGTCTTTCAAAGCTTGTGTCTCAGCTGTTACGTGATAAAAGCAATCACCTTAAAATGATAAAATTAGAATATAATCAATCAATACAACAGAGCGATAACAATGATGATTCTTCATTTCTTCGTATAAGTCAATGCGGCAAAAGTAATGGTATTTCATAAGAAGTTGAAATTAATTTATGACGCAGTTATTTGTCCCCCCTAATCTCCACATACACTCCCCAAGTTTTCTCATCGGATCTCAACGACTTACAAAATTGACCCTAAATAGGAGTGGGGTGGACATATACACCCCAGTTCTCCTCGTGGCGCCGCTACTGCTACCGCTACATTTCTAAAACGTATCGTCGCTACTGCAGTGGCAAGTCCTGAAGAATGTAGTGCCGCCAAGTCTGTCACTACAAAAAAGTACTCAATGGCGTAAGTAGCGGCGATACAAAAGTAGCTTGTTCCTGTCCACCTCCAAAATACAAGATAGGGTACCTACTTATGTGATTTGAAGACTATCGGTGATTCTGGTTAATACAGGATTTCAGATTTCTAGTTGAAACCACAAAAATGGAGTTTGGTAGCAATCGGCAGTGGAATTCAGACATGTCATCCCAATGTATTCTAATTGTTAGGGCCATTTAAAGTCATTAAAGTCATATTTTTTTCTACGCATCAGTAAGTCGTGAAATCAATTTTAACGCAAAAACCGCATCCCTATGAGGTATATTAAGAAAGTTATGAAGTCATATAAAGTCATATTTTCCTGGTTAGGTCATAAATCAGCTTTTTATGTTATATAGTCATATTTTTGAGTTATAAAGTCATACCGTTGTATACTTTAAATAAAAAGTACCAATTTAAGCGGTGAAGCAATTAAGCGAAGATCCGCTTGAGCTAAAAAATTACATTAAGAAGCGATTGGACAAAAACGATGTGAAACAAATTATGGAGCTACAAAGACAAGACATTTCACCAGCGCTTTATGCAAAACTGCAGAAGTGTCAACCCACATCAGCGTCTGTAGAGCGCTCATTTTCCTTACTAAAGTCATTTTTACATCCAAATCGTAACTTCAAAGACTCTAACATTCCACACTACATGAAACTGTACTACAACAGTGGTTTAAAATAAAAATGGATGTGTATTACTGTTATGTTGCGTATGTTTTACTCTTTAGTTCCGTGAGTGACGTTGTTTGCATGTAAAAATAAACGATTTTCACATAAAGTCATATAAAGTCATATTTTCCAAAAAATAAAGTCATATTATTGATTTTTTAAGGTCATATAAAAATGGCCCTACTAATTGTACTACAGTAACTTAAAGTTATGTGTTAAAATTGTGACGGAAGGTGATTATTTACAAGACCTTTGTGTCGACTATTTTTGTTCCTTTTACGCTTCAAGATGATTGCAAACATCACCGCAACTATTATTAAAACAGAAGTGGGAATAGCCATGTCAGGAATATATTGACATGTCTGTAAAGGCCATAAATACAAACCTACATTTTTTAACCTACCACTCTATTTATATCATCAGTTTGGGAAGGGGCGAGTTTGGCTGATATGTCTCATAAGCAATGCAGGTTGAGTTAATAAGCTGAACAACTTGTGACCCCATGTCATCTGCTGTGTTACTTTTCTGTCTGACTTGTTTAATCAACTGCAACGTAAAAGTGGTGAGTCACCTTATTGTATTAAGTTTAATCTTTCAAACCAAATGTCCTTATAAAAGCAACAGCGTACTGTATTAATTGCTAAAATATTATTAAAGTAGCTAAAGTGTAGCAATGTGAAATGGAGTAAATGAGAAGTGGCAATAATGTTTAACGATACTTTGTCAAGCAAAATGAATCTAAACATTTAAAACCTAGGAATGCATAAGCAGCAACTGTGTAGCGAGTAACTATAGCATAAAATAAAAAGCAAACCAAATTATTACATGAATTATTGTCAATTTATCTTTGTCATCGTAATTGTTTGTTGAAATTAAAAAAAGAAATATTTTTGTCATGATAAAGCTGGGAAATCATCAATGACCGAGAAAAAATAAACATGGCTTGGCGTGTCTGGTCTGCAGCAATTTTCCCGCTGGAGCGGGCCTCATCAGCACAATATTAGCTAGCAAAACATAAAAGCGTAATAGTTATAAACCAAAGATATACAAAAAATACAGTTGTGAACATCAATACATCATAAAAATCATGGCAATTCTGGTCCTTTTATGGTATGATACTCTAGTTATACCTATGGTAATCTATGGAGTACTTTGAAAGTAAAATACTTAAATCATAACTTTAAATGCAACAAAATTGGTAAATTGTTTCAAAATTTTCAATATGTATTGTGAAAAGTGTCCATGCAGGGAGAAAATTCAAATATTTGTCGTAAAATTGTCTGCTCAATGCAGTTTTACAAAGTGTAACAAAAGTCAAAACAAAGCAACAAAAAACCAAACAAACAAACAAGAATAAGCAGAAAATCTGCTTAAACGTGAAGTTATACAAGGGAGAAATAGATTAAAGGGGACCTGAAGTTAAAGTTTTAAGTTTTTTTGTGATTCTTCAGCATTAAAGCATTACAGGGGAGACCGAAAGGTACTTTTGAACCCGGGGCGGATGAATTTAGTGCCCGTACCTTTGCGAGGGGCTCGGAACTCGAAGAAACCATCTCTTATTTGTGAGATATATTGTGTTTTCCTCAGAAGCGTCGAAAATTAGAGCCCGAAGATTTCATTGGCATCGGGCCCAAATTATCCTCTCAACGGCCCTGCCGACAGCAGTTGGATAGAAAATTTGTATTGGTGCAGGTGGAAAAATTGTGCCATTATGCCAACAATAATTAAAGAAAATGCTTTCAGGTGAATGACGTCGTGGTAGCCAAAACAAATACAGCCGGTCTAAACATAATTCAGGCCAGCAGCTTTGAAAAGCACTGCATTGACAGTGACTTTTACCTATCTTAAAAAAATCAAAGACAAAAGGAACAGCTACAGAAATGAGCAGCTGTCTGGGTTTGGTGGTCTGTTGTTTTAAAAAAAAAACTCTATATCATTTTTAGAGTCTTAGTATTTTGCCACAGTGCCACAAACACGTTGACCAATACAATTTCCAAAAAACCTACACACACTGACAGATATTTAAATTTTAATCCATTCCATCCAAGGAAAAAAAGCAAAGGAAAAGAAACACCAAAGCAGCAGTGGCCGAGTGGTTAGCGCGTTGGGCTCGCAGTCGAGAGCCTGCATGTTCGACTCCAGCCGCCCGCACTGCTGTTGTTTCTCTGGGCAAGAAACTTTACGATAATTGCCTCTACCCAGTGATCGATTTCGAGTAATGGGTAGTACCAAATTTAAGTCATAAGCAGAGTAGACAACCGGAAACAGACATTGCTGTCTGCTGCAGCGTGGGTCAGGTATATGTCGGAAGGCGTACACCGATGCATAGCGCTCAAGTCCGTTTTCCCGCAATGCAGGATAAAGATAAACAAACAAACAAACAAACAAACTTAATGTAGCCAAAACCTTGTATGACCGCATTGACACTCATGTCACAGATGCACATGAACGTTCACGACAAAACAAAGTATTACACAATACTTTAGGCCTCAATGAATTTTCAAGAAAGTACCTTTGTTAACGACAACTTAAAAGCTTAGCACATCCATCCAGCGCCGGATTAACTATAGTAGCAGATGTAGCAGCTGCTACGGGCCTCGCGGTTCACAAGGCCCCGCGCTTGGTGAGCAAAACATTTTTTTTTTGTAAAAATCTGTCTATAGTTGGTAAGTAATTTTGGCTTGCAAGCTGGAATGACATGAGAAAATATTATAGTTGTGGGATTAAATTACTTAGTCCCAACGTATTATCCCTTTCTAATTATTGTAAACTTTAAAAACCGGTAATTTCCGCTGGAGGCAACTGCCTGATCGAGTGCCACGAGCCCACGACACTAGTTGTTTGAAAAATTATTCGACTGTGAGAAGAGTACTGTACACCAGTGAGAAGAGTATCAATCTTGCCGATTGCCTTGGACAGAATTATTACAACGCGTCCAACATGAGCGGGAAATATAACGGAGTAGGCCTACAGGCACTTGTCAAAAAAAATTGGTACTGTTGCAGAATGTCTTCCATTCTAAGCTCATTTGCTGAATTTAGTTGGTGTATGCGCTGTACAATCGTGTCCAGAAACAGTTCAGTTCTTTGACTTCGTTGAAAATATCTATGTAGGCTATTCTTTGCTGATTTAACACACCGGTGGTCCGTTCTGGAATATTCCGGTGGTGGAGTGCTAAAGAAGCTCTCTGAAACGCGATGGTCCGGAAGAGCTGATGCCATTAAGGTAATTAAAGAACGTTTTCTTTTCAAAAAGACGGCACTGGAGAAACTTGCAAGTGACCGAGTGCAAAAGACAGAATGTTGACAGCAGGAAAATGGACTCCTCAAGAAAATGGAGTTGCTCGAAATTGGAATCTTAGTGGTTTTTTGAAATAGCTTGCTCGATCGCTTCCAGGCAAGTCAAGCCTCTCTTCAAACAAAGCTGCAAAATCTCAACATTGCTTTAGCGTTGTGTGCCTCTTTGGCAGGATCCCTACATACTTTCAGAGAACAATTCGCTAAGTTTGAGTCAGAGGCGCAGAAGCTGACTCAAGTGTCGGATTACCGACCAACAAGCACAAGAGGAATTGTCCAAAATCGAACGCACGATGAGAATGTAGGCAGTGGCCGTTCAGTTTCAGATGCAATGGATATCAACTAAAGACAGATCTCCGGTGGAAGTTTTCCTTGCAGTATTGGACAGCCTACAATCTGCGCTGGAGCAACGTCGCATCCACCAATTTTTAAAACACATTGCTATTGATTGCTCCTCTCCAGAAATCAACTATTTCACTTCGATTAAAGAAAACAATATTGACACTACGTTTCCTAACATTGACAATTTGTTACGCATTTATCTATGTATGATGGTAACTAATTGTACTGGAGAGAGATCATTTTCAAAATTGAAGTTGATTAAAAACTAGCCTATCTGCGAAACACGATGGGGCAAGAGCAGCTACACTATAATCAAAAAATATCCAATCTATAAAATATCCTATTAGACTACTTCCCAGTCATTATCTGTTCATCAAGTCAATCTGCTACAGGCCCCGCGCTCGGTAATCCCGGCACTGCATCCATCTACCCAGTATAAGCCTTTTGTTTCTTTATCTTGTGTTAAGGGAATTTCTAAAAAAATTCGGCTTACCTAAAATGAAATTGGTGTAAAAGTCGCTTTGAAACTTTTCTTGACCATATGCAAATTTTTGCAGTCTTTAAAAGATCTCTTGAAACGAAGAGAAATCTCAGGTTTAGTGTAGCCCTACCAAGTATCTTCTATCTTGTGATGATTCCGATTTAATTTATGTGGCCCAAACAAAACGATGTCTTAAATATTGCATGAATGAACACAAAAGAGCTTTCAAATATCAACGCCCGGAACAATGTACTCCCTGCATGCATGCCATAACTTCAGACCATAAAATAACATGGAGCAATTCTAAAAGTTGTAAGTGATTATAAAAAACGAATGTTTTCAGAAAGTTGGTTTATCAATCAAAAGCCTCATATAATGAATCGTAATGGTGGCATCTCTTTCCTGTTATTTACAAAAAACTCTTGAAAGTGCTTGTTTGATGTTTTTAAATTGATTACACTGGGGAACAATTTTGGAAAAATTTTTTGTTGACTTTGATTTTACACTTGATTTAGGCTAATTCCGGTGTGCTGATTTCAAAAATGCCGCCAGTTTTCTTCTATCACGTCAAGTTTTTGCTCTACAGCATACATCCAAAATATGCAACTTTTCACGACTTTAGCCGTGTATTGCTTTTCCATACGTAATAGAAATGCACAAGCTAATCATATAGTAAGTTATATACAAGAAGGGTCAACTGAATTATTAAGCAAAAAAGGCACAGGCATCGATTTAGGTCGATGCTATTTCCCCCACTTTTGGTTGGAGGATGCAATCGTCCAACGATGCAATCATCAATTTTGAAGTTAGTTGCTTTCCACTTTCAACCATGTTTGTTTGTTAGAATACTATCTTGTCTGCCACTGTGTCTGCTGGTTCTCGTCGTCAGTGTCTCAATAACCTGGTTTCCTTTTGTTATATTTGCGGCAGTTTTACTATTCCTAGCCAAAGAAAAGACTTCAGTGCATTTGTCAAACAAGCCTACTTTGCATATTTTAAAATAAAACTTGGAAATCAAGATAAGTCTTGGGCACCCCACAAGGTATGCAAGCAGTGTATCGAGAGTTTGCGGATGTAGACCAAGGAAACACGTGACAAATTGGCATTCGGTATACCCATGGTTTGGCGAGAGCCTAAAAATCATTAGACAGACTGTTACTTTTGCTTGGTGCAAACTTCAGGGTATAAAAAGAAAAACAGACGTAAAATTGAGTACCCAAGTCTTCCATCAGCTATACGTCCAGTGCCTCATTCAGCTGAAATCCCAGTTTTTGTTCAAACATCTATGCTCGAAAATTTGGATCATGATGAATGTATTAGTGATGACAGGCCTAATGATGAAGATTTTGCAATGGAAAATGATTCAGAACGTGTAGTCTTCCATCAACATGAGTTGAATGATTTGGCACGAGATTTGGGACTAGGAAAAAAAAGCTTCAGAACTCTTAGCATCCAGACTAAATGAGAAAAATTTACTTGGGAAAGGAGTGAAGGTATCACTTTCCATCGAAAGAAAGTGCGTTTTTACCGTACTTTTGAAGTGACAGTAGCTTTGTGGCCGAGATCTGACCTTAAACCTGGTGATCCTAATATTCTAAATGAGCCACTTGTTGACAGAGTGAAAATTATTTTTCCACCTCTGCATATAAAGCGCGGCCTGACGAAGCAATTTGTTAAAGCATTGTCCACTGAAAGCAGCTGTTTCAATTACCTCGTTTTGGCTTTTCCTGGCCTGTCAATACAAAAAATTAAGGCTGGTGTATTTGATTATCCACAAATTCGGCAACTCATCAAAGATGAACGTTTCAGTGGTTCAATGTCAGAATTGGAAGAAAATGCGTGGTTATCATTTAAAAACTTTGTCAAGGGATTTCTTGGGAATACACGGGCAGAGAATTATATCGAAATTGTTCAGAAGCTATTCGAAAGCTACGAAGAACTCAGCTGCAACATGAGCATCAAGATGCATTTTTTGCATAGCCGTCTTGCTAATTTCCCGGAAAACCTTGGTGCGGTCAGCGATGAGCAAGGAGAAAGATTCCACCAAAATTTGAAGGTGATGGTGGAAAGATATCAGGGAAGATTGGACTTAGATAGCCTATGCTGGCCGGCTATTGCTGGAGTATTAAGCGAAACTGCTCATAGCTTGAACATGCCAGGAAAAGCTACAAGTGTAAATTTTTGCCCTAAAACTCGCACTCTATTTGTCCTGCAGAAGCAATATCCGTTTTAAGGAACAGAATATAGCTGTATGAATGTTTATTTGAAAACCATGGAGATACTTTCGGTTGCTTGTAGTTCTTAAAACGTTTTATACAATAAACGCAGATGTCTTAAATGTTGTACTTTTGTGGGTTATGAGACAAGGCGGTGGGTGCCTAGCTCAAAAACTTGACGTGATAGAGAAAAACTAATGTCATTTTTGGATTCAGCGCCCAAAAGTTAGTCAAAAACAATTGTAAGATCGAAGTCAACAAAAATTGTGTTCCCTTGTGTTATTGGTCTCATGCTGATTGTAAACTGTGCAGTGGTTCGTGCGTGAACAATTAGATTCTTTATGATTCCTATACAGTCCACTGTCTCCTTTCTCTGCCGATATTTAAGTTTCTCCTTGATTGTCAACCTTTAAACTCATTTCTTTTATTTTTTCAAAATTTGCGTACCATAATCTTGGTTTGGAAGTTGAATTTCATTTTGCATGTTTAGTTAATTTACAGCAACATGGTCTTGTGTTTTGCCATGCTAAACAGGTAGTCACTACCTGGTCCAGCCCCATGAAGAAGTCAGTGGTGTTTGATTGACAAAACTTCGAAATAAAAGCAGATTGTCACCTTATACATCTTGGGATAGTTTAGCTTAGGTTGCACCAGAAAAATGCACATCATGTTTTTTAACTAAATGCCTGGTGAATAGCCTCATTCAATTTTTAAAACCAAACGATGGCACAGTTCTGTTTTCGTCAGGTACAAACGACCATTCTTTCAGTATTGATATCGAAGGTTCGTTTGATTCTAAAAATAAATTAGATATGAAGAACTGCAGAACATTGTATGCTTGTTTAATTTATTTGTTGTTATCAACGGAAAGTTTATCACAAAGAACTGAATCCTGGACAGCTTGGGCACCATGTGATCCTGCCTATCTTTGCTATAGAAGAAGAGTTGTGGAATGCACAACTGATGGTGTGACTACAATTGGATTGCAATGTGTTACAATAAGTGGTAACGTCTTAGCTTTTGAGCAAATAGCAAAGATTGGATGCGATGACGCGTGTATTGCAAGCAATCGTTGGATCAATACTGTGGTACGTTCTATGCATAGAGTTGTTTAATGAATTGTCCATAATACACATTAATATCTTCTTGAATCTAGATTACATGAAAGTAGATACAAATAATTTTGTAACTTTTGTTTCGACTTGTATGTCATCACGCACTGCATAGAATCTGTTTTTATGCCTCTTTAAGCTTTTTTCGATTAATTTTTTAAGTAGCCTATAGTTTAAGTGATCTTTCCCTAAAAGCCAGGACAAGTCCAATAATAATTTAATAGAAATGTTTTAAACGTTTTTTTTTTTGCATCAAAACACGAAATCAAAACAAAAATTTTCGTGTTGAAGCAAAACTAAATATTTCAAAAATACAAAACACAATTTTTGCTAAATAGGCTATTTCAAAATATAAGCCCTCAATTTTTTCAAATTTGCAAAATAAAATTAGTAACTTCCGCTCACAAAGTCGTGACAACAGGGAAGGTGCACGCATGCAGTATAACATAGCCTGATGGAAATGTGGAGATCGCAATCCCCTTTTTTCAGGTATGACATTACAATAATTGGATTTACAATGCAAAAATGCTAAAAGGGCAAACCGAGCAAATATCATGAAGCGTGTGCAATGTATTTTTCAAGACCCATTTATGCGTGAGCTGCAGTATTTGACGTCACTACAACAAGCCTTGCGTCACTTGTTTTAAACATTTTAGAAAACTAGGTGTTATTTAAAATTGGTTCTGAGATCAACAGTGTATACTGTATATCGGATCTGTAGCAATAAGTGAATTCAATTAAGCGCAAGATGTCGTAGTCTTGTAGTACTCAGTGAACGATTTCAATAGACAAGATAATATCTGCAATCCTCCTCCAGTAGGTCTAATGATAAAATTTCTTGTTTTTTATTCTCCCTCCTCCGAAGTAATATGGCCATTATAATGTGCAGTGATGTACGCAAGGAGTTTTTTTCTGGGTCAAAACCCTGAAATATAGCATGATATGTGATATTTTTTGTGGTTATATTGCTTATTATGGACTTCTTAGATAAACTATCGTGCATTTTATTTATCAGTCCAGCGGTTTTTGTTCCAATCGAGCTTGAGAAAGATGTATTTTTGCTGTGATGTAACAACTACTATAGCGAAGAAATTGACTGCAACGGAACACTTACAAAGTAAAAAAAGGAAAATGACTACAGTAATATCAAATTTTCTCTCTTTTATGCTTGCTTGAGCTACTATTTTATGTGTTTGTGTTGAAAGGCCTAGTTAGACTGCTCACATAGCAAAATTAGGCGATGGTAACTATCGACCCAGGCAAACAAAGCGCTTGAATTACAGTTCTAATTTTGATTAACGTCTAGTCTAATTAGTAGGCTACAGTTTCCACCGTTTTATGGCATCAGCATTTGCATTAATTTTAACAATACCAGCAATTTATGGACCACAGGCCAAATTGGTTAAGCTGCAATGAGATCTGTTCTGGTTGAGTTGGTTTAATACCAAAAACATTTTTGAACAAACTTTTGTTTCATTTTGATGAAACAATTTTTGCTTTTTATTTCGAGATTGCCGCAGTTTGGTTTCTCTAGGTGTACGAAACAAATATGAAATGCATGACAAGCTTACTTTTAATGCTTACTTTAAGCTCATTTTAATGCAAAATTTGGCCTGGACGTTAATTTTCCCCATAGCGACAATGGGCTAAAGCAGGGGTGGGCAAACTTTTTGTACTGAGGACCACATTTGAAAAAAATGTTGCAGCCGGGGGCCGCACACTCTCATTACAAAGTAGGAAAATTCACCCGGTGTGTAAATAAACGCATATTCATATTAAACACAATTTTTGTATTTCACACTCAGTTACGTTTAAAGCTATGCAATCATCATCACAAAAGTTAATGAGACTTGTGCAACTGTTCACAGTTTTTCACAATCTTCTGGTTTGGTTGTGTCTTTTTAAATTGTACTCCTTGAAAACAGCCACGGACTCACGGCACAAACAGCAAACTGCTTTATTCCCCATTTCGATAAAATAATATTTAACAGCCAATCCTTATTGAAAACAAGACTTTCGTCTTCAATCTTTCGCTTCTTATCAGCACTCATTATTTAAACAGAGTAAACATATAAATCTATTATTTTTTAACAAAAATCCTGTCGAAGTTGAAAGCATTAAACTGTGCGTCTCAAATAACAATGAAAAGCTATTTGGAGGAAAGTAGAAGTACTGGTAGGTCACTAGGCCTACGGTAGCCGCTACCGTATTTGTATTTTATGATCAAACAATGAGTGAGAGCATGTTGCAATACATACGCGACTGACGTGTGTGTGTTTACGCACTGAAAGTGAAGAGAAAAACACACTCGTAAAGGGAATAATATTTTGTCATGTAACCTGTTTAATTAAAACAATAAGTGATGAGTAGTAATTTCTGCAAGTGCCGGCGGGCCGCATAAAATTGTCTCGCGGGCCGCATGCGGCCCGCGGGCCGTAGTTCGCCCACCCCTGGGCTAAAGCGATCATAGAAAACTTCAAACAAATGTATCTTGTCATTGCTCCTAGTGTACAATGTATTTCTCAAGCCACGTGCACCTACACATGAGTGTTTTTTTTTTGCAGATTGCTTCAGTATTTGACGTTACTACAACAAGCCTTCCATCACTTGTTTTTAACATTTCGGAAAACTAGGTGTTGGATTAAAATTGATTTGTAGATTGAGGGTGTATGTCAGATCTGCAGCAATAAGTGAATTCAATAAAGCGCAAAATATTGTAGTATTGTAGTTCTCAGTGAATGATTTCAATAGACAAGATAATACATGCAGTCCACTTACAAGCCATTACAAGCATTGAAGGCCATTTAAATATTGTTGTCCCTCGATCAAAATTCAGCATTTCTTGAGTTTTATTACACCTCTTCCCAAAATAGTATCGCTGAATAAATATTTCCTGTTTCCTTTTTTTTACAGTATAGTGAGTCACATAATATGCTTTTGTGTTTGTTTATTGAAAATAGGGTTTGTATATCATAGGGATGCGAAACTACATCCACTTTTGGCTTATGCGCAACACTAGAAAAGTTAGGCTACGATTTTTTCGAATTTACAAAATATTGTACTTTTTATGGGTTATACAAGAAGAGTGAAGTCGATTTTAAAATAATATAAGGTTTTTAGTTAAAAGCAAGCCAGCAGCAAAGCGTAAAAAAAAGGTCAAATTGGCAATTGACTTTTCTAATGTTGGCGGAACAACGGAGTTGGGCGTCCGGTTTTGTAGGCTACCGTTCCTACTTGAAAATACTTTTTTTTTAAATTTGAGACAAATCATGCTACACAAACTTTCAACGCTACTAGCAGAAAAAACCAAGCCCCTGCTAGAAACTTCTGCTTACTTCGGTATACATTCCACCACAAAACGAACCTCTTTATTTAAATCACATATGTAAATACAAACCACTTGCTTTAGCCTGATGCTGCAAGTTTGCTGTGGTAGTGACTCTTTGCTTTCGGAACTATACGTTTGTGAAATAAACAACACAAGCTCTATTGCTCTTTATTATGGGTGACATATGATATTTAAACATACGTTTACCAAATTCAAGTTGTTGGAACAGCTAAAAAAGTGTGCTAGCTGCCTAGCTTCACCATTATTGAAAAACGAATCTGATTGACTTTTCATTTGTTTGCATATATTCACTTGGGCTTCAACAAATGTTCATTTTGCATTTGGTGCCCTTTTTGAACACTTTGTTTAATTTTCTTTTTCTGAAACGTCAGTGTAGTATAATAATGGTAGAAAATAGTTAAAGAATTGATGATGTCCAACATTTAGAAGAGTTTCTAATTTTATTTTTGTGAATTTCCATCATGAAACACCACCATATTATGAAACGCAATAAATGATCAAATTAAGAATCATTTTCATTAAAAAATTAATTATAAAAGAGTAGTTTGCATTAGGAATAGTTGAATATTTAACTAAAAATTAAAACCCTTATAGTTAGTTGATTTAAACCCAAGCATAGAGCATATATCTTTGGTACAGAGAAGTTGCCCAAATCTTACATTCACACTCAAATGACAAAGTTACAATTGAATAAAGAAACTTAATGATCTCAATGCATCTATATTGTAAATTGTGTGTGATTATTTGTTTGGCCTTTCGGCCCATTTAAAGTACATCTAAAATTGATAGGGAAATGGTTTGCAAACTTTGGTAACTTCTAGACAAGGATAACTCCTAGACCAGGGATGTCCAACCTTTTATTTTAGTGGGCCGCATTGTCATTTGAACTAATTCAATGGGCCGCAGAACCTATTAAATTTCAAGAAAAATGGGTACATAAACCATTAATTTCATCTTTGAAAATAAGAACAAATAACACACGTATAGAAAGAAACAAAAATTTATTTCTACAATATTTTTGACATTGTTTTCTAGCTAAGATGTTATCAACATTTGCATTAAAGGACGTTGTCTTTATTCTTAGGATGTTTGCTACCCAGATAGCAAAATCTGTCATTTTTACATTGATTCAACGTGACGGATTTTGTTGTCTGGGATAAGTGTTTGTCGGTCAGTCTGTTTCTTTCTGCATTTTTTATCTGTTTTTTTTATGGATGAAAATAACTGCTCGCAACAATATGTGCTGCCCCCACATGTACAATAATTTTCTGGACAAACTAAGTAATTCATTAAATTGATTACATGAATGTAATTCTTTATAAAATAAAGGAAAAGTGTGTTCTCAGTGGAAAGTTTTCAAACTTTCTCGACTTTGCAGTTCAATCAGTTCAAGTTGGAATTCGAGTGACGCTTTAGGCTATCACACTGAAATGAAACTGGGTCACTGAATAATTTTAAGTCAATTTCAATCTTTTTGAAGTCAGAAAATGCAAATTTTCAATTCTACAAGCAAACCAGTAATTCACATAACTTAGCATACTTTTCATAGTTTACAGAAAAGTCTTGAGTTTTTTCAGATAGACTACGAAATTATGCAATTGCGCCAGCTGTCAGTTGTGCTATGAAAAGTTTTAATTTCCTGGTAAAGCTACATACTTATTCGCTCGAACATTGAACTACACAACTGGCCTTTTCCTTGTAAATGCAAATTGAGCTCAGCTGGCATTTCTGTGATGTCATCTAATAAAGACAAGTAATTCAACCCTTCTTCATTTTCTTCAAGTTTACATTTTATTTCTTTTTTTCCATAAACTGTTTTATTTCGGATAACAATAATTGAAATCTTTTTAAGGTGGCTGTTCTACTGATCCATCGAACTTTAGATATAATCGGACTTATACCTAATTCTGTTGCTGCCATACTATACTATTACTACACCCCTACAAACTGATTGGTGCATTTTTATTAGGCTAAGATTCAAAATACTACTTGGAGTGAAAATGATTAGCGGGCCGCAGTGCAGCCCGCTGGCCGCAGGTTGGACATCCCTGTCCTAGACCATTACACCAGATTGAAAATTCCTGTATTCCCTCATTTTGCGATGCCGATCATTATTAAGGTTTTGACAAATAAGAAGCAAGATTAGTTTAAGCAAGCCATGGATTTTAGGTGTTATCTGGATTCTGAGATTTTTGTGCGTTTTGATTTTATAACGAAACAAAAGCGCTTGTAATTCGTAACGAGACAAAATTATTCACACAGATTTTTTTTTCAAAATAAGAACAAAAACAGGATGTGGAAATTTCGAAGTATTTTTGTTTTGATCAGTCCTGATATCCATAATCAACATCACTAAAGCATAAAAAAATAAAAATTAAGTCTGCCTTGCTGAAAGTCACAAATTTTTTTTAAAATTTGCATAAGTTCTTTGTTTACTTTACTTACAATATTCCAGAGAGCGACCATTTGTCGAGGAGATTGTTACAATGCATCGTTTGTTGAACAATCCACATGCGCGACAAACAGCAACTGCCGTCTGAGAAACACCTTTCGATGCAACAATAAGGATTCCTGCTCTGGAGCATGGACAACGCCAAAGCCAAGTAATTGTTCAGCTCTTTGTGATGGTGGAACTCGAGTTCGATATTCAAGTTGCAGAAACGCTGCACCTAATTATCTAAAACGTCTTACATACAGAAATGAATAGACACTAATTATAACGCAATCTACTTGACCATGATTTTCAATTTCGCACCTCTACATTTACCAACAATGAAATCAGCATTAAACACTTTTATAACCTTGTTAAACGTTGTGTTTTGCGAGTTTCCTCAAAGTTTGTGTAATACTATATAGTTATTATATGCATTGCAAATGAGTCATAATAAGCGAGATTTCTGCTGTTTGTTTCTCACCAGAAGCGCTGATCCTCTTTTGTACCGCATTCTTTTTGAGAAAAAATTTTACGACTGGTTCAGGTAGTCTAATTAGAGTCTAGTCTAGAGACACTCTAGACTAGATTCTAATTAGACTACTGGTTTCCAACCAGAGGGAAATTCATCCACAGAGAGAAATTTTATTACTTCATAAGTAGAATTTTGAAGTTATTCAACATAAACGTTTTTAAAAACAGAGAGAACGTTTTTGTTTTTACTTTGGCAGCTTTATGATTTACACAACATTTTTATTGTGTTACGTGGCAGATGTTACGTAGAGCATTTAAAGAATACTTGTTTGGAAAGACAGTTGAAAAGTTACCAATAAGCTGTTTTTTTTTTAACAAAGCATTTGCAATAGGCTAGATGTAAAACAAGAATACGGGTAGTTGAATTAACAAGTAACCATGAGCATGCGGTCAACATCCAGGACTGATGCTAAAAGCGCAATGCAGGCTATCATAACATGATTTATTAAACTATTATCGGTGTCAAGTCATTTTACGATAAGCAGAGATTATTGACGTTAAACAGAAGCCTTTCTATAGTTAGACGTAATAAAAGTCTTCGTATCCCATTCTTATATTTCTGAGGCAAATGCTAGCTGATGACACGTTTGAAGCTGTGCAAGTACAGGAACAGGCAAGAAAAAGTCGATAGACTGTGTGTATACAGGTGATTCAACATCAGTAAATGAGTGAAGGCAATGAGAGAAGGAATAGTCTAACTAAGACAAGTAGGCTAGGTGAAATGACGGGCACCTTGAATTGTAGTGAGATAATGTGGAAAAAAATGCTAGAAAGTTAATCTGAAAATCTGGACGGTTGAACAATGATGCGTCCACTACGAGTAGCCTTAAGTTGGAATGGAATGAACGAAGGTTCGCTCAAGATGGATTCTGTAACGGGGAAGGGCAATTGCGATAAGGCAAAGAGTTCGTCTTTAGTGTGAGAAAAGGACGTTGGAGAGGTGTTGCTGCATGTGAGGAGTGATCTCCCGTTGGTGTATGGAAACAAAAAAATTTTTAATCTGTCAATGGAGACATTGGAAATGCGGGAACAGATTCGATGTGAAGTATTTGTCTGACCGTGACTCAACGTGGAAAGGGCCTTGATAAGGATGGTAAAGTGGTGTTTAGACAGTGTCGTCGCGAACAAAAACATTATTGAATTAAAATTATACAGCGCTGAAAGCGAGGCACGCAAAGGCACAGAAACACTAACAATAGTATTCGACGTTACTACGGCATCGTGGATGCAGTGCTATCTAGAGTTAAAAAAGGTGTAGAATTATTAGAATGAATTGTTTGAGACATTAAAAAGGGCGCAGACGTAGCCTACGTTCAGGCGCAGCGCCAATGGGGTGGAATGCTGGGTAAGAGCATAACACACTGTACGAAAGCGATGCATAATGGGTAGGCTTATAATGAATATGCTTGATAATTACATGTAGTTAAAAAATTTCTATGTGCGGTGGTTTTTACAACAACCACTGAGATATACTACAGTATAGTAAAATAGGTATGTTACAGGTAAAATACTACAGAATGTGGTTACTCAAAGCAAACTAAAATAAAGCACATGTGACATTACCAGCCATCGTTTTAAATTGTGAGTAATTGTGGCAATCTTCGTCCAAAGTCCTGAGTTCTAAGGATATCGGGGAACCATTGTAACAGATGCAGGTTGAAATGGATTACAACCCAACGTTGACGCGAAGTGGTAAAAGGAATTTGATGGTCGTCTTCTGCTGGCTAACTACAGTAAATTGCAACAACAAGTGTTGAAGTGCAATGAGGGCTTCTTACTGATTAACTATTGACGAACACGAGTGGCATTCTCGTTAAGCTAAACTTGAACAGTAGTTGAAGTCAGAGAGTCCATATGTATTGTTGCCAGATGTTGTACGGATAGACCCAACGAGGCTTCCTTGATTAATGCTCTATACGGAACAGGAGGCAAGGAAAAGACCCCTTGGAAGACCAATTATTTGATATAAAGATCAGCTAAAAGTATCTTTGAACCAATCTTGCATTGATCTGGAATCGTGAGAACACTTTCCAGTGACAAGTCAATCTTGAAAAAGAAAACTCTGGATAGCCTAATACGCAATTTTTTTTGGGAAAAAAAGAAAATAAAGGCTCAGGACAAACGAAACATTAAAAATAAGCTAACAAAGCACGTTCCCTATACTCTCTATCTACAGTACAATACGACTTTTGCCCACATCTACACCACTACAGACTAAGCCTCCAAAGCCTCATCCGACATCACCATCCAAAGTCACACCCGACAACTTGAAAACAAAACCAATGCTCGGACACGAGTTTGAGCGGACGACGGCCGACGGTGGTAAATGTAAATCCATTTACAATAAGAAAAAAGTTGCTTAGTGATTTCATCACCGACCGGTCGATCGCCAGTAATTAAAAAATTTTCTAGTCGATTACAAGCGATAAGAAGTTGGCCACCCTTGCCGTAGAACACTAATTTACAACGATTTTTACAAGAAAATTATCGCCTACATTTGTTTATTTGCAACTTCATAGGCTTCTAATGTACAGTAAGCTACCGTATAGTAGCCAACTGTATAAGTGGAAAAACCTTCAATGGTTAGTTGGTTACATAACTTTAAGAACACAATTTCAAAATAGAACACAGTGAAGAAGATAATTATGCATTTTAATATTTGTAACTTTGCACAATTAACCAATAAAGTGTGCGTCAAGTTGCATTTCCATTACAGGGCAAAGTTCAGGGATCATCTCTATCGTGGCTCCTGTGGCGGGAACAGTCGTGTTGATCATCATCATGCTTGGAATACTTTACGTGCTTAAAAAGAAGCAACAAAGAAAGGAAGAAATTCCTGAAATAAATAATATTTCGGTTTCAACGTACATAGATATGGATCAAAATAATGATAAAAAACCCGAAATGCAACTTTCACACCAAACAACAGATATATCTTTTTCTGGTCCATCTACACTAGAAAGTAAGAAGCTAATGGATAGTTTAAATAAGACTACACTACCAATATGTCTCATCCTACCAAACGGTTATTTCTATGATCATCTCTACTGAGAGGACGACGACTGCCTACATAGGCTATGCAGCATTGCAATATTCATCGCAGATAGGCCATATGCCTTGCACTTAGCGCTTTTCAAGGCACACAGTTTCGACGCAGCCCAACAGCGGCACGGCCAAGTATTTTTGTTGGTGCAACGACAAACAAGAAAGTCAGTTTTTCAGCCGTTTCATGGTGAAATATTGTCGGTTTGATGAGAATTACCTGTGCTTTGACAAGACGCTCTACTAACCACGTAAAATCAGTTTTGATACAATTTAAAAGTGAACGAGATCGAATTCAACAATACAAGGCATTGCTGATACATTGCTGACTATTACGTTAGCCATACGTCTATCAAGCGTCTGATGTAACAAGCAGAAGTTTTAAAGTTTTGTCATGCTTTTTTCGGTTGGAAAAACTGCTTTCGTTTGATTTATTTCACTGTTACAGAAATAGAGCCTCAGGATGCGATAGCTGCTTCATACAGCACTCCAAACTTGGACAAGAAACGCATCAAAAAAGAAAGATCTGCTCGTCAAGGTAAGAAATGCTTATTAACAAGGTACTTTTCGTCAAATCTACTTTGACAAAATATCCATGATTGAATAAAAGTTAATCAGATATTGTTCGTGATAACTGGTTCAAAAATTATTCAAAGTTTTTGTTTATTCATGAGCGTTTTACATCAGGCCACATGTTTTGTATAAACTTGTAAAAACGTTCGCAAACTTCATCAACTGTTTATTGAGTAACAATAAGCTTGCTTTAATTAGAAACCAACAATGCCTCCTACAGCACTTCTTTCACATCACAAAAATATCACTAACTCGTCTTTAAACAAAGATTCGAGATATGCTACATTGCTATACATGTACATGAAAAAATTAAAGCTACAAGTCTTCAAACTCTGCTCTGCCACCATGTTACTAGTCTAAGCTCTAGCACAGTGTTTCTCAACCTTTTTTGGCCCAACGCCCCCTTTATAAACTGGCGAAATTTTACCGCACCCCAACAAAAACGATTACTTACCAAAAGCTAATATATATTCATCATCATCATCATTTTCAGCCTGTGAGAGCCCACTGCAGAGCGTAAGCCTTCCCCTTTTCATGCCAATTTACATGATTATGTGCTAGTTGGTACCAATTGGTTGTATTGTATTGTTTGTTAATGTCGTCCCTCCATCTTACTTTTGGTTTTCCTTTCTTTCTTTTGGTTTCTCGTGGTGTCCATGTTGTTAATTTTTTAGTCCATCTATTGTCCTGATATCTTGCTATATGACCTGCCCAGGACCATTTTAGTTTCTTGATTGTGCTCAATACACCTCGTAATTTTGTTTGATTTCTGATCCATTCGGCAGTCTTTTTGTCTCGCCATGTTAAACCCATCATGATTCGTTCATGTGCTCTCTGCATAGTTCTTAGTTTAAGTGTTGATTTCTTTGTAAGATTCCAAGTTTCTGCACCATATGTAGCGGTTGGAAGGATGCATTGATCGTAGACTTGAATATATATTAACGAGCATGAAAACAGTAAACTGGTAGGAGTGGTTGCGTCATAATGGAACTCACCAGATTTTGTGATATACTGAAAAATTACTGAATTCAAATTTTAAATAGATAGCGTTCGTAACCTAAACAAAACGGTTGGTCAATCAAATACGACGATGGTGTAAGAGAAATTGTTTGGCTATCGTGCAAGCATGTAGAGTAGATTACATGGCCACCTGGAGATGCGGCCTGATTTGTCACATTTTGATTACCGCTAATGCTAGTGTTTGACTGACATCTTTTGAAATGTTTTTACTTTTTGCTGTCTCCTAATGATATAAAAGCTCTTAGTTGCCTTGGGGAAGCAGAAGCAAATGAGAAAAAGTAAGTTGAAAAACGCTCAATCAGACTGTTATTAAAAAATGGCAACATCTGGAAATTTCTTCAAAATGTGACAAGTCTGGCCGTATCTTTAGGCAGCCATGCCCCTAATAATCGAAACACCCCCCCCCCCCCCCCTTAAGCCGAGGCAATCATACCGCGCCCCGGGGGGCGGTACCTCCCCCGTTGAGAACCACTGCTCTAGCAGAACACTACTCACTTGTGCGTTAGCCTCGAAGTGTCCACTGCCTCCAAACTGACAATGCTACAAAAACGCCTTGTATATTATGACTGGTTTCTTGGGCTTTAACCTAATAAATCCATCCTCCTTGTATCTCTTTCTTATCGCGCCATAAATTCCAATTACTTGTTCCACTCCAGGCTCTTTGAATCTGCAAGCAAGCAATCTCGGCGATGGAAATCGAGTAACTCATTTGTGCAGGCCGCATTACTTTTGATAAAAATTGTTGAACATCTCCAACTGAATGGACTCCCAATGGAGTATGAAATGGAAGAAGAGCACCACAATATTTCAAAGCTTCATCTTTAATAGTGGCTTCCATTTACCTGGAATGCACCTGTTGAGCAAAACCTGGGGTGTGTTTCAACGACCTGCGCACTACAAAGTCGGATTGTTCTGCTTTAACATGCTCAAATGAAGAATGACACTATTCGAGATTTGTGAGGAACAAACAAAAAAAGACGCAAACCACAACATCAACTGGGCCATTTATCGCGCATCCGATTGTAAGCATGGTCTGAGTGAACTGGATGACCAATCACTACAATGCTGTTCCACACTTGCTTTAAGATCAAATCCAGGGGTGTCCGACGTTTTTTTCGTAAACCGTTGTTTGTAAAACAATTGTTCGTAAACAATTGTTCGTAAAACAATTGTTCGTAAAGTTAAATCTTCGTAAAACAATTCTTCATAAAGCATTTCTTCGTGCATGCAATTGAGAATTGATGTATACCAAGAAATGCTTTACGAAGAATTGTTTTAGGGATTTAATTTTACGAACAACTGCTTACGAACAATTGTTTTACGAACAACTGTTTACGAACAATTGTTTTACGAACAATTGTTTACGAACAATTTACCTATAACCAAATCCAGGTCATCGCTACTGTTCAAGGGTGGTAAAGTATAGAAACCTTGGCCCTTGGTTTAACGAAGTAAAAGGTTCATACGAAAATAAACCTTTTCAAGACTAAAATTAATGTAATTTTTTTAAATTCTTGAATAATTCACATTAAAATCATTCACATTTTGAATATGACTTCATAAGAAAAAGTACCTGCGTGTGATTTATTTCACTTTTGCTGATATAGAATCACAGAATGCGATGGCTGCTTTAAACAGCACTCCAAACTTGGATAAGAAACGCATTCAAGATAGAAGACCTCCTCCTCAAGGTAAGACATAGCTTACATATAAACAAAGTAGTTCTCGTCATTTCTACACTGACAAAAATGCGTGATTAAATAAATAAGGTATTAGTTCAATATAATTGGTTTAAAATTATCTGAGTTGTCATTTACTCATGAGTTTTGCATTAGACCACATGTTTTACATAACCTTGTATAAATACTTGAAAACTTTATCTACCTTTTACTGAGTAATAATAAGCTGCTCTGTTTAGATACCAAACCTAACCGTTACAATATACCTTTACCATACCTTACCATACACTGCTGTGCTACCATTTTGCTAGTACAAGCTTCAACACAATACGTCACACCTGTGCGGAGTCGCAGTGTCTACTGCCATCAAATTGACACTGCTACGAAATCGCCTTGTGTACTGTGGTTGGTTACTTACGACCTTCGCCATCGTACAACCCCTTGTCTTTACAGGCCTTTACCAGTCTGGGTTTCTTTCCGAAAAAAATTTCACCTTTATGAAATTTTCGTCGCGTCATGAATTCCCATTATTTGTTCCACTCCAGGCTTTGTGAGTCCGCAAGACTTTTATGAGAAAAGGTGGAGACCACCAATAGACCATGGAATGAAAGAAAAGCTCCACAAGAGTTTAAAACTTTACATTCAACAGTAGTTTTCATCTACTCAGAATGCATCTGTCAAAAAGAAACTTTTGTTCCACTTAATCATAAACAAATGAAGGATGAGACGATTAGCGATCCGTGAGAAACAAACGGAGCAAAACGCACACCACACCATCAACTGCGTCATCTATCGCGCACCAAACTGAAAGCATGGTCTGCATGAACTAGATGATCAATCAATAGAAAGGCTGCTCCACAGTTGCTCTAACAATTAAACCGAATCACCGTCACTGCTCAAGGGTCGTAAAAAGCAAAGTCTTTCGTCGCTTGGTCCACTGAAGTAAAAAATTCAAAACATACAGAAGACGAAGTCCTTTGTGGAAGGAAACTTTTTTTGAATTCTTGAATTGTTTGCGCTCAACAAATTCATTTTTAAAAAAAGATTAAATAAAAAAAATTATTTGTCATTGCTTTTGTCACTTTTGCACATATAGATTCTCAGAATGCGATAGCTGCTTTGTACAGCACTCCAAACTTGGATAAGAAACGCCATAAAAAGGGAAGACCTTCTTCACAAGGTTCGAGATACTAATAAGTAAAGTACTTTTCGTCATATTTACTTTGACAAAAATACATAATTAAATAAAAATTAATAAGACAGCAGTTCAATATAACTGATTCAAAATTCTGCGTTGGTGTTTATTCATGAATTGTTTGCATCAGGCTACATGTTCTCTGATTTCGTGTAACTTTTACAGAGCTTCTTATACATCACCTGTAGTATCATTTTCACCAAGCAAAGATAACAATATGTAAAAATCCACAGTCCAAAACATCAACTGCGCCATCTATCGTGCGCCAAACCGTTTGCGTGGTCTTGCGTGAACTGCATGACCAATCAGTGCAAAGGCTACTCCACACCTGCTCCATCATATAACCCGAGTCACCGCAATTGCTCAAGGGTGGTAAAATGCTGAGCATTTGGGCTTTTGATTTAGTGAAGTAAATTGTTTTAAAAAAAAGAATGAATCCTCTGCATAGACTAAAATTTTGTTTAGTAAATTCTTGGATTGTTTGTATTAAGAAATTTCATTTTTTAAATATTCTTTAACAAGAAAAACTGCTGGTGTTTGCTTCATTTCACTTTTGCATGTAGAATCTCAGGATGCGATAGCTGCTTTATACAGCACTCCAAACTTGGATAAGAAACGCAATAAACAGAAAAGGCCTCCTCCACAAGGTAAGAAATACTTAAAAGCAAAGTACTTTTATCATATCTACGTTGAAGAAACATGCACGATGAAACAAAAATTAACAAGATATAGTTCAGTAGAGCAGATTTTAAAAAATCAAAGTTGTTATTTTGCCTACATATTTTGTAGAAATATGCACAAAACATTTTCAAATGTTTACTGACAACAATAAACTGCTCTTTTAAAATACCAATAATGACAAAGTCAAAGACTCTTACAGTGAGTTTTACACATCACCAAACCTATCATTAAATCACCAGCCATCATATTCTCCAAATTTTGCAGATTAACGCAATATGATTACGCATCATGAAGCAGTCAACTACACTCCAAGAAATTTTACGCCATGCTATCTCTAAATAAAAACAAAAACATTTTGGCCAAAAACTTATATGAACTAATAATAGTCAGAATTTCATATTTTTCCTACATTGAACGTTCATTAATCCATCTATTTTTACAACGTTTAGGTCTTTCTTTAGAATGCATTGGAGATGGTTCAACCGAGCCAGCACAAAAGTTGTCAGAAACGGAAACTTTTTTGGAAAGAGAAGTCTCTCAAACGGAGTGAAAGAATGAAATCCAACACAAAAAATTTGTCTCGCAGATGGCAGGTGGAGCACCTCATCCAAAGACTTATGCTCTTGGCTAGACTCTCAATCCTCATCATACTTTCAAGTTATAAATTTCTGTCTGTTTTTTTTTAAATCTTTAGATCGAAGTGCATTGTGTTATTTACGTAGGCTAAACAATAAATTTATTCTATAAAAGTAGAAATAAAGTTACACGCGTGTATGCTGAAACATGCATTCTATCACATTATACACATAGTGAACTTGTTAGGTACAGAAATATAGTAACTAATCATTGATTGATTCAAAACAAAGTATTTTGTAAGCCTAGTTTGCATTTTTTTAGTATTGTTTGTTTGTTTGTTTTATCTTTATCCTGCATTGCGGGAAAGCGAATTGAGCGCATCGGTCTACGCCTTCCGACGTACACCTGACACACGCTGCAGCCGACGGCAATGTCTGTTTCCGGTTGTCTACTCTACTTATGACTTAAATTTGGTACTACCCATTACTCGAAATCGATCACTGAGTAGAGGCAATTATCGTAAAGTTTCTTGCCCAGAGAAACAACAGCAAGTGCGGGTGGCTGGAGTCGAACATGCAGGCTCTCGACTGCGAGCCCAACGCGCTAACCACTCGGCCTATTAAAAACATAAATCCAAGCAAAGTTGCATAACCTAAGTTACAAACTAGCAGCTGGATTATATAACTTACACCAAAAATAGGAACATCTTTGATTAGTTAACATGTGACAGACAGGTCAATCTATCACTTTGTGTCTGTGGAAATTTTTTTTCATCTGGCGTTTTTTTTAATAAATATTTGAACAAATTCAGAATCTCAACTCTGAAAGTGTTTGTAAAATATTTTATTGGCGCACACAGAAATAATTCATATCATTACATTCATTACATTGTGTTGGTTTTGTTGCATTTCAAATCATATCGTTTGTGAAAAATTTGTTGCTTACAACGAAACAAATTGACAAACTTTCATACCAAAGTGCAGTCAACTTTATTTTAGTTGTAGCTGCATTACTGACAAATACTTAACTATTCTAATACAACTATATTTGTTCCCCAACCTCAATGTAAACAAAATAGCCAGGTTTCAATGGCAAAACAAAAATAAAAATAAATAATAACTCATGTAAGAAGGGGTTTGCTCTTTTCTTGTGTACGCTTACACAGTTAGGCTAACTTTTATATGGCCCTATGTACGTCGCGATCATTTTGTTAACTCATCTTTTTTTTTACCAAAGTCTCAGGTTAAATATTATTTCCGCTTTCCTACTAACTCCCTATCACGTTGCTATCCTTTCTTTATCTTAACAATAGTTTATCAAGTAATTTAGTTTTATTTATTAAGGAAAATAATCACTCGAATAGGCCTACGCTAAAAAACTAACGAAACGCAAATGTAATATCGACATTGTTCCTCTAGACAAAACATTTAAAATTAATAGATATTTTACGCTGAAATCTCCAGTTACCCAGTCTCTACGTTCCAGCATTGTCTATAAATTCACTTGTTCGTGTAACATGAATATGACGTGCATACTGCATAGGCACTAGAAGACACTTGGCTACAAGAGCAAAGGAACATCTTAATGTAACAGATATCAACAAGCACAGTGCAATTAAAGGCCGTGTCTATGATGCAATATTTATTGTCACATAAATTTTACATTGGATTCATTTAAAATAATTTTAAATCGTCAATCAGAATTTGAAACCAAAATTCACGAGATACTTTAAATAATACAACGCAATCCCAAGCTCAACAAGCAATGATTCGATGAGGGGCATCTATCCTGCTGACTTTGTTTAAATTACGTTAGTTTCATGCTTTAAAGTTGTTTCTTCGGATTTTCTTAATGTTGTTACCTCTCGCTATCCCGCAACCTTTTCTTGTGATTACACTCTAATATACTCAACGCTCTTGTATACTGCAATAGTGTAATAAAAACAGAATATTAGCACTTGTGTTATCTGTTCTTCAGTTGTGTCTGTACTTAACTCAGTGCATAAGGATAAGGTAAGTACTTTTTAGTCATTTATTATTATCATTATTTACTGTTATTTGTTTTTTGTTCTGATGTATTAGGTTATTTTATGATGAGGACCAAGAGTCTTTCCAAAAAAGTTTGAATCTAATGTGTTGTTATTTTGTTTGTTTATTGTATTGTTTTTGAATAGGCTATTGCTATTCAATCCAATTAAGGTGTTGTTAACGGATAGGAAGTATTGCTCAACCGACACGTCACCAATAAAGATTCTATGTCTGACCACTCCATTCATGATATCAGATAGAAAAGGTGCGAGTTCAGCTCTAATGTGTTCAGCTCCCATAAGCAATGTAAGGTTCAGTTGTAGGTTGTGAAGCTGTGTGGCCTCATGACGTCAGGTATAGCCTATCAGTTTCCAGACGTAGTTATTCTAATAAACAATAACGTAGCCTATATGTGTTGAGTCACTAAAATATATTTAAACTGTAACGCTGGTAAGTCAGACCACAGGTGAAAAAAACAAGATATACTATTTATTGCCAAACTGCAATAGATGCAGCCTAAGTCTTTTGGATACAATGTAAGCGGAAGCAAAGGAGAAAGTGGAAATAATATTTAACGAAACTTTAACTGAAAGAACAACAGACAAGTTAATAAAATGACCGAGACCTAGAAATGCTCATGCTACCGTGTAGGTGTGCACAAGAAACGAAGCAAACCTATTTTCACATGTTATTTGTATTTTTGTTTATCATCGTAACCTACCAACATTCTTTGTTCAAATTTAGGTTAGAGAGAGAAGTACCGTATTTTGGTGGTGACACAGCAAAAGCATTATTAGTCAAAAAAAAACTCTCTTTGGTATGAAAATTCTTATTTTTTTCGCTTTGTTTTATCTGAAGTCCTTATAAAACAGTGAATAAATGACAAAGAAATTTTTATCGATGTTTTCTGAGTGTCAATGTATCATATAAACGTTTTCATATTTGAAAAATCTGCATATCGTGCGAACATTTTTTACGCAAGATAAAAAAAATGTTTTATAAAATTGTGTTTCAAAGTTTGGGTTTATTTGGTGCAAATTTAAAAAGTTAACTTTTGTGGACTTGACAGGTCACACCAAGCGATAACCACATCTCTGTCTTTTCTTCGTCAGGTACAAAAGAGCATTGGTTTAGCATTCATGACAACTGACTGGTGTTCATCTCATTCTTAATAAGAAGTATGAAGAAATGCGTCACTACGTTTGCTTGTTTGTTTTATTTATTATTTGCAACTGAAAGTTTATCACAAAGAAGTGATTCCTGGACAGCTTGGGCGTCATGTGATCCTGCCCATCTTTGCTATAGAAGAAGAGTTGTGGAATGTACAACAGATGGTGTGACTACAACAATTGGATTGCGATGTACTAATGTTAACCATATTTTTGAACAAATAGCACAGATTGGATGCGCTGACGCGTGTATTGCAAACAATCGTTGGACCAATACAAGGGTGGGTGTCGTTCATGGAATTATCGACCAATTAACATCTTGTTGCAATTAAATTACAAAACAATGGAGCCAATGATTTCATTTCTTTTATTTTCAAAAAGCATTGCGTAGACATTTCTTTTGATAATTGGCAAAATTAACGTATGAAAGTATTTTTTTGTAAAAAAATAATTTTGTACGCTATGTGCAACAACTTTGCCATTGAAATATAAAAGTTACTAAACTAAACACAATGAAAATGTATTCTTAATCAAATGTACTTTACTTTATTACAAATAACATATCTTTAACAATTTTAATAACGTGTAAATGATTCATTTTGATTCATACAACGATATTCCAGAGAGCGACGATTTGTCGGGGAGATTGTTACGATGCATCGTTTGTTGAAGAATCCGCATGCGCGACAAACAGTAACTGCCGTCTGAGAAGCACTTTTCGATGTTACAATGAGGATTCCTGCGCTGGAACATGGACAATGACAGAGCCAAGTAATTGTTCAGCTCCTTGTGGTGGTGGAACTCGAGTTCTGTATTCGTTTTGTAGGAACGCTACAGGTGAATATCTAAAAGTTTCCTACGCACAGAAAGAGGATATACAGCAATAACAACGCAGTAGCTTATCGTAATGTAATTAACATACTATAATTTACTGTTATGAAATATTCAAACTTAATACAGTAGGCTATGTGCCAATAATAAGACTAATAGTAAAAACCTTTTGTAGCTTACAGCATAGACCCCACGCAGTAATTTTTACGATTGAATTTAACGAACATCAAAAGAATAATTAATTAGTAGTTCATGATAGCACATTTAATGCTTCCACTAAACATTGTCGGACAATTATGTTGCGTTGCCTCGATGTTTGGACCTGTCAAAATCATTGGCTAGTTAAAATACACATTTTTTTGTTGAAGTGGCCTAGTTTCAGCTTGAAATCGAAAAAATGTAATTGGCTTCAAGATATTGTGGAGAAGAGAGCGTTCTTCCTGGCTATCAGCACAAAGCTGAGCATTCACTAGTACAGTGAACAATTGCGATTCGCTAACCATAAATGTGTAGCTTCCACGCTAGCCATTTAGACTATCCAATCAACTACATATCTTCGGCAGCCGATTGTAGCTTTGTAGCTAGAATTGACAGCGATAGACACCGTGACATCGTGTTTCGCCCATGAGGCTGGGCTCCTTTTTTTCTCTCTTTTTTGAGGGCTCGATTTTATTTTTTTATTTTTTATTTTTTTTCTTCGCGCAGCGCTCATAGTTCAAGGTGGATATCACTACATCTTACAGGTTTACAATTTTTCATATGAAATGGATTTGTTACCTGACTCGATTAATGTGTCGCTCCGGGAGCCGTCCACATACCCAAACACTCAGCAGGTACACCATACTTACATGGAAAATACCTACCAGGAAGGTGAGGGACTTACTCTGACCAAAGGACTTACTCTGACCCACCGGCCACCACCTTAGATGTTATTCTGTTGGTATATAAAGAAGGTTATTGGCTGCCTCAAGCTGGTCTACCTGTCTCAATTTTCCTCTTGCTGATGTTGGAGCAGACTAAAAGTGGCAGGTCAAGCTTGAGAACTAGCACGTTTTGATAAAATTTTCATTTATGATGATTTGTGTGTGTGTGAGTTTCTTATTGGTGCTCGTTTGAAGAAGGGCACAGGCATGTGGAAAAAGGGCCACTGCAGTCTGACATCTCAATTGGCGGAGATGCCAGAGAAGGGGGGCCAGAGGGAGAGTAGCTTTCGCTGGTTCCAGTCTTCATTGATTGGGCCGCTGTAATCCTGTCATCCCAAGGCGAGAGGGACGAAGAAGGAGAAGGACGGTTAAAGATTTCCACGCTGCAATCACTCTTCCGGCATCAACCCGTCTCAGCTGCTAAAGATGGGTTGTTACATCCTTGGCTGTTTAAACTTTTTCAAAGATGTTCTACGACTGTATTAAGTTAGTGAGGCCCACCGCTGCAATCAATCATCCCTACCATCAAGGATGACTGAGAGGGGCGGTTGAAGAGAGAGAGTCTCGACTGGTTCTTCTTTCTTCTGACCGTAGGAAAAGGTTTAGGAGGAAGGGAAATGTCAGATGATAATGGAATGTTATGTTTTTGTTTTATGTCTTTTGTTTTTGTCATGATCACCTATACTGCTTGAATAGTGGACCGGTTTGTGTTCCATATGTATGTGTTGCTATTATCCAGAGATATCTTTTTTTTTTTTTGAACGATTGTATGTTTAGCGACATTCATCATGCTGCTGCAAAGTTACCATCACCTGAAACATGCAACTCAGACGAGGCATACCAGGACTTCTGCAATGCCATAATAACTGCGGCAAAGGCCACAATACCACGTGGCCATCGAACCAGCTATACACCATGCTGGGACTCTGAGTGTGAAGATCACTATCGCTCCTACCTAAGCGCCACAAGTGGTGCTGCTTCTAACACCGCCGCCATCAGACTACCTGAGCGGCTGGACACAAAGAAGCTTGAGCGATGGAACGAAGCTGTCCAAACCATCGACTTCTCACACTCAAGCCGCAAAGCATGGAGCATCATCAACAACCTCACAGGGCGCTCAGCAAACTCCCCTCGTCTGTGCCCCGTTTCTGCTAATGCCATCGCTTCCCAGCTAGTGCAGAACGGGGTCTACAAGACAAAGGACCGCAAGGCATCCGCCTTGTTGCCAAGGAAGTATCTGCCCTTTGGCGAGTGGAAACACCACAAGAGGAAGCAATCTCTGTAGACTTCACCCCAGAGGAATTCTCCACCGCCCTCCGCCTAGTGAAACCACACAAGTTTCCAGGGCCGGATAAGATCTGCCCTGAGCTTGTGCTCCATGCTGGCCATGCCCTAAAGTCCTGGTTACGTAGATTCCTCTCTTCCTGCCTGCACCACCTCACAATCCCAAAAATCTGGAGAAGAGCTTTAGTAGTTGCGATCCCTAAGCCTCACAAGCCACCAGAGGACCCAAGAAGTTATCGTCCGATATCCCTCCTCTGTGTTCCTTTCAAGATCCTCGAAAGACTGATCTACGCACGCGTCAACCCAATCATCGACCCGCTCCTTCCAAAAGATCAAGCTGGGTTTCGGCGCGGAAAATCCACCGTAGATCAGGTCACACTCTTAACCCAAGACATCGAGGACTGCTTTGAGGCAAAAAAGAAGGCCGGCGCTGTCTTTCTAGATCTTACAGCTCTTAGCTGCCTATGACACCGTATGGCAACGCGGCCTTACTTGCAAGCTGCTTCGCCTGCTTCCTGGTCGACATATGGTTCATATGATTATGGAACTTGTCAGGAATCGAAGCTTCACCCTCACCACCAGTAGCTCACTGCGAAGCAGACTGAGACGCCTGAAAAACGGCGTCTCACAGGAATCGGTCCTGGCTCCACTTCTTTTCAACATCTACACCCACGACCTGCCAACTACGTCTCCGCAAAATATGCTTATGCGGACGACCTGGCAATTCTCCACTCCACAAAGTCGTGGGAAAATCTAGAAGACACCTTGAGCCAGGACATGAAAACTCTCTCAGCCTACCTCCAGAACTGGCGACTGAAACTCAGCGAAACCAAAACTGTGGCAGCAGCTTTCCACCTCGATAATCGGGAAGCTGATAGTGAGCTACATGTCCAGAACAAAGAAAATCTCTGTCCTTCTGCCCCGAACCAAGATATCTTGGGGTGACACTGGACAGATCGCTCACATACCACCACCATTTTGTGTCACTGCGCAAGAAACTCACATCCAGCGCTGCACTACTCAAGCGCCTGGCAAGCTCTAGCTGGGGGGGCGAGGGCTGACACTTTGCGTATAGCAGCCGTAGCCCTTGTCTACTCTTCAGCAGAGTACTGTACACCTGTTTGGTGCCTCAGTGCTCACTGCCATAACATCGACACTGCCATAAACAGCGCCCTGCGCACAGTGACCGGATGCCTGCGTCCCACACCATTGGACAATCTCCCCATTTTCGCTGGCATTCAACCCGCTGAGCTTCGTCGCGAAGAAGCCACTCTGTCCCTCGGTCGAAGGGCATTGGAGCCTAGCCACTTTCTCCACCACAAGATCTCTGCTCTCCCAAACGAGCACCCCCGTCGACTGAAATCAAGACACCCATTGCAAACATTGAGCCAGCTGCACTACGGCGCCAACGTGCTGTTCTTTCCCTGAGCCGTAAAGTCCTAAACCCTGGCCATCCGCTACACACAACCACGCTGAGATATCCATCAAAGCAGCGGCTAAAATCAAGAAAGCCATTTGTACGCGCTGCACAAGACCTTCTGGCAGCCTCTGGTGGAAGCCCTAGCAAACAGTGGTGCCACGCGGCGTGGTGTGAACAATGGTCAAGCAGCACGTCCCCACTTCGCCAAGTATTCAGATCCCCGTCCGAAAACCAGCTGGGACATGGCCTCTCTAGACTTGCCTCATCAAGGCGTAACCGTTTGCTCACTGGTGTTGGACGCTATGGTGCAGACATGTTGCGTTGGGGCTTGGCAGAGAGTGCTGCTTGTGAGTGTGGCGAAATGCAGACGGCAGCCCACATTATCAAGGATTGCCGGCTATATAGATCACCCCATGGTATGGAAGGCCTAATTTCCATCGATGATGACACCAGGCAGTGGCTAACCAACGGATGCCCTGACATATAGCGACAATACGAGAGAAGAAGACCCCCGTCGACTGAAATCAAGACACCCATTCGTGCCAGCCGCTCAATTTCTTATCAACGAAGCTAATGTACAAGACATCTCTGCGGCTGCTTGGGCGGACCATAAATGGAGTTCTGAATGGAAGTCAACCACCACCAGACTCTATTTGTTCATCCCCGACGCCGACACACGCTCCATCGGTCTAACACTACCAAGACAGGCATGGGTGCGCCTCAACCGTCTCCGTACGGGCGTCGGGCTTTTCCGCTCAACCATGCACCAATGGGGAATGGCCTCTTCCCCCTCCTGTGAATGTGGTGCCGAGGAACAGACCGCAGACCACATCATCAATGACTGCTCCATCTTCAAGCCACCTAACGGAGTGGAAGGTCTGCGTGTCATGGATGATGAAACCAAAGACTGGCTGCTCTCTAGTAGCCTTCCAGTGTAATCCGGGAACATCGTGAATCTGGGGTGGTAAAAGGATAGACCCTCGGCCCCAGACGCTCACACGACGACGACGACGACGACGACGACGACATTCATCATAATCAAAGATATTGGATTCCTTTTTTGTCCGCCGGGAAACTAACTGTAGAATATCATATCCTTTCTTATTTCGAAAATAACATTGCTTAAGTCAGAATAATGCTGTTTCAGGCGCTCCCATATTCCTAGTGCAACAAGCACTGTGAGGACGTGGCTCACATTGTCATCAGATTTTGGAACAATTTGCAGCTTGTGATTCTACTGGATTGTAGGCCTATTGATCTTTCAAAGTCACCCCATTTGTTTTCTCCGTGTGCTATTCAAAATTAAGAAGCGGTTAGATGAGGTGGAAGGCAGTGTTTAAATTGTTTTCTTTGAGAAAGATGTCGTTCCAAGAGATGGTTTTTCCTTGTTGATCATATTTCGAAATCTTCTTTTCATTTTGGATTTTCAGATTGATAGGCTATATGTGTTTTTATAGGAGGTGTTTTTCCAGTCGTGTTTTAAGGTCAGTATCGCACCACTAATTCATACCACAAGGGTATTTTACCACGGCCTTTACCGGTCAGTTTAACTCTTATCCTTGCAGAAAGGAAAAAGTCAAGCCAACAAAGCTAGTAAGCGCCATAGGAAAACCTTGTGAAGAAGGTAGCTTTCTTTCTGGCTATCAGAACAAGGCTGAGCATTCACTGGTAGCTACAGCGAGCAATTGCGATTCGCTAAGATATTTAGAAAATTACACTTTTCAGAAAATAAAACTGAAAACGAAAAAAATATAACAAACAAATCTGCAATATTCAATCTATTACTTTTCTGTATTGTTAAAGCGGAGATTGATAAAAAGCTTTGCAACAGACTTGAAATAGCAAAAATAACACAAATATACAACTTTATTTTTGTTTAGGAGCTATGTCGTACAACTGCAAGGGAACAGGAGGAGACATCAGCGCAACGTCTCAACCAGGAAGTGCACAAGGTAATGATAAACTGAACGAAGATCACGTGTCATAGACTGTAAAACGTTCATGTCAACTTCAAGACTTGCAAAATATATCTGGAAAAGTCACTATTGTCAAAAGTCAACAAACTATTTGATCTTTTCATGTTTACATCTTCTGTTACAGTTGACAGGAGAATAAGATCAGTGATTGAACCATGCAACGTTGAGTCATGTTCGAACTCAACAACTTCCCCTTGCAGCATTGAACCTTGTATGACGTCATCACGCAACAATCAATCATACGTTATTCCAACAGAGACCACTAACAGTCAAAGAGGTATGGCTGCTGATACCATTGATTTAATACAGCTACTTTAACAACTTTTACCAAATTCTAATATGACAACGATACTAGCGACTATAGTTGCATTGCTGCAAAACTTCACAATGTACTATAACAGCAATCAGACTCACTTAAGGTTCGTGCGTGTGGAAACTCAGGTGAAAGACTCTATCTGGACACATTTTTACTACTGTACAAATGCGTACTTTTGCAATTATGAAACACGTTTAGTACAATAATGATTAACTAAAGTTAGTTTCATGTGTGTTGCTTCGTTCAGAATTAGATTATTATAGTTAAGCTACAACACCGCAGCACCGTTTTTACAACTGTAATTCAAGAAAAATTAAACTTTTGATTTGCAAATTTACAAGTTCCTAATGCAGCGATGGAAAAATAAAATTTAAAAGTCTCATAATTTCAAAACATAAATTTAACATAAAAGAAAAGGCTTTAACTAAAGTGTGTGTTGATTTCAGCATTCCAAAATGTGATTGCTAATTTTTTTCATAGTGTTAAATTAAAAGATTTTTTTCAGCTGCAAGCTGTATTTTACATTGCAGGGCAAAGGATTGCCCCTATCGTGGCTCCTGTGGTAGGAATAGTTGTGCTAATCATCATCATACTTGGAATTATTTACGTGCTTAAAAAGAAACAACAGAGAAAAGAAGACTCCAATGAGACAAACAACGTTTCCGTTTCAACGTACATAGATATGGATCAAATAAATGACAAACAACCAGAAATTCAACTTTCACACCAAACAACTGATTTGTCTCCATCTACACCAAAAAGTAAGTCTCCTGTTGCTTATACTGTAAGTAAGAAATAAAAACTAGACAAATATACTAAAGTTGTTAAGTTGTTTATGTATTTTTGTATTTTGAAATGCAACATATTTTTTGGCTTTATCCAATTAGCTTATTTTGATAATAATTGTACTACCGTAAGCTACTATAGGCTAGATATGGTTCATTGCAAATAAATTTGCGTAGTGTCAAGATGGGCATTGATAAATTCTGCTTGTAGTTAAAGTGTTTCTTGTAAGTACACCATTTAATTCATCAGATGCCGCTAAACTGTTCTTGGCATGCACTGCTCAAATACACACGCCTTATACACGGTTGATAGACAAGTATGGACCAGCATTTATTGTACTTTATTTTACTTTTGCAGATACAGAATCTCAAAATGCGGTAGCTACTACATACAGCACTCCACGCTTGGAAAATAAACGCATCAAAAAGGAAATTTTTCCGCCTCAAAGTAAGGGATTCCTGTAAAATATGTAGCCTCATTGTTGTCATTTCTACTTTGACAAAAAGTGTGAGTAAAGCAAGGAAGAACAAACCGCAGACTATGCCATCAACTGCGCTACCTATCGTGCGCCAGACGAGTGCATGCATGTTGTCTGCATGAACTGAATGACCAGTTAATACAATGCTTCCACACTTGCACTTACATCTAACCCAAGACACCGCCACTGCTCAAAGGTGGTAAAAGCGAAGTATTTCGCCCCTTGTCTGGAAAACTTAAAGGTTCAAATGAAGAAGAAAAACCTTTTGCAGACCAAAACTTTTTTATTTCTTAAATTGTTGCAATAAAAACTAGAGATTAGCCACCGCTTATTAAGCCCACAGTTAAAACACCCACCCACTTATCAAGCTCTTTTTGGTCCGATCCAAAATTACTGAATGTATAAAATTGGCAAAGAATCGTCCCGGGCTTAATATAGACCCGCCCGCTTAGGGAAAGACGAGGCAAAGCGGGACACGGGGCAAAGCGGGACATCGCGATTTCTCACGTTTTGTATTCTTTGGCTCCCTCTAACCGGAAGCACTAGTTAGGCAACTATAAACTGTATTTGCTGTGAAAAAATGGCGACTGGCAGAGCACAACGCGTGTCGTGAGGAAGCAAAATGTGTTTTGGCATGGTTTGTTATAAGAAAAAGATGGAAAAGTAGCTACCACATTCGTTAGCATAAGCGAATTTGTTGGTAGCTTTGTTTTTATCTTAGACATTGAGACAGTATTTGTTGGTAACAAAAGCAACTTTTACCTAAAACTTTACAGTTTTCAGCAGAGATGTAATTTTCTAAAGGCTATACTTTGGGGTAAAGCGGGACAGCTTTATTAGGGCAAAGTGGGACAGTGCATTAGGGTAATATGAGACTCTAGAAGTCTAGATTGTATCTGTGGTTCTTCTGTTGATTGAATTTTTGTTTATAACTTTTTTAGCCTTCAGGATAGTAAAATATTTATCAGCATTCATTTATATTGTACCGGTAGGCCTACGCAATTTAATTCTGACAATGGTTCGTCGCTATAATAGAAAAACTGAAATAGGTAAATGGACGGATAGGCTATCAATATTAAGAATGCAATAGAAGATGTGAAAAGCAAGAAGTTGTCTTTGAGAGAAGCGGTTAAACAGTACCAAATCATGCAAAAATGAAGTGTCCCGCTTTGCCCCACGGCTGGGGCAAAGCGGGACATTTAAAAAAAAAATTCTTTTTTTGATTTGTACTATAACAGTAGAAAGATTCCGCTTGATCTTCGAACCAAATATGTTGACCAACTAAGGCTTTCGATTAAAAAAGAAATTAACTAAATCCAACCATCACTGTTGCTGAAATTACGTTTTTACGAAAAGTGTCCCGCTTTGCCCCGTCTTCCCCTAATAAGCACAAAATCGTTCTGTCCCGAGATGGGCTTAATAAGCGAAAACTACCCTATAAGATTTAATAAAAAAAAAATTACTGGCATTAAATTTGTTTCACTTTTGCACGTATAGAATCACAAGATGCAACAGCTGCTTTATACAGCATTCCAAACTTGAATCAAAAACGCATTAAAAAGGAAAGATCTCCTCCTCAAAGTAAGAGATACTCATAAGCAAAGTACTTTTTGTCAATTTTATTTTAAGGAAACATGCATGATTAAATAAAAGTTGATAACATACATTATTACAGTAGTTTAATACTTCTGCTTGGAAAATATCTGAGATGTTGTTCATTTATACGTTTTTGTATCAGGCTACATGTTTTGTAGCATTTCGTTGAAACAATATTCTAAATTTATCAAATTTTGACTGAGTACCAATAGGCTGCTCTGTTTAGAAACCAACAGTGACAAATCCACCAACTCCTACAGCGATGCTTATGCATCACCAAAGAATACTCACCAGTCATTATTTCCAACAAGGAAAACCGACAATATGCAAGGCAAGCTTAGAAAAAAATAAAGTGAAACTATAAGTAGCTTACTCAAACCTTCTGTAGACTAAGATTATGTTTTGTTACGGTTAACAACTTACTAAAACACTTCTTTAAAACAAGATTTCCTTTCAAAAGTGCATTTCACCATGTAGCAGTTTTTGAGATTTTGATGACAGATTTAATTTTTCGCTTCACTTACACCATGACTTACATCATTCATGCTAAATCAGAAAAAAAATGTTTGAAGATTTTACTGCTAAATAGGTCACAAGCTTGTTATAGACAACTAGCAATTCAATGTATGACGGGTTTCATTTTTTTTACTAAATATTTATCTACGTTTGCTATTTTCAGTAAAATGCTGCTTTGTTTGTATGAGCAAATTAAGCTTAACATATTAGTTGATTATTGTCTTCTTGCTTTTGCGTGAAGTAGAAAATATAGTTAGATTTACCACTCTGATTTTATCAACATATTTTATTTAATGTGAACTTATTTCCTTCAGGCGAACTTACAAAGCAAAATGATTACACATCTAACCCAATGCCAAGAAACTCAATCCAAAGCTTTCACGAATACGACACGTTGCATGCTAACAAAGGTGGGATAAACCAACTAATGTAGGCTACTTTAAAATCCTAATGCCAACAGTAGCCTACGCCTGGCTCAGACTGAAACTTGCTGGTAATAATGAAAAGAGGTTGGCAATATAAGGCTTTCACCTGATTTGTTTGTAGGCTTCATTTTTAAAATACTAAGTACCGTTACAATTGAACTTGAAGTGAATTAATGAAGAGGACACTCTAAAAAACTTAATTTAACTTTTATTGTTTAATTCGTCTTTTTTTCATTCTCAGAAGCAGAAATTTATCCAGTAGGCTAACTGTTTTAAAAAATTGTAACTTACAGCCATTGCTCCCCATATTTAAAATTAAAAATTAATTAAAAATTAGTGCAGTTAAGTATTGCATATGCAACACTTAACTGCAGTCCCAAAAGTTTAGCAATGGGCCATCTCATAGCACGTAGAAATAAATATATTTTGGCTGAAAATTCACTTAAAATAAAAAAACACTAAAAAGAAGAATTCTTTTATTGCAGGGTCAAAAGAACCACAAGATCAAAATAACTTTAAAAATAATTCAGAAATGGTTGGCGACTACGATCAGCTTCGTGCTACAAACAGTAAGTTTTATTTAAAGTTAAACAATATTAATTGTTAAATTAACTGGTGAATTTTAGCAAGCACAACAAATCTTAAAACGCATTTACATGTGATAAGATTAATGCTAACTCGTAACATATTTAGTGCTTTATAACTTTTTGTATGACTTTACCGCTAGAACTTTAAAGCGCAAAAATGTTTAATGAGTTGAAAACTTTTTTCAAAGAAAAAGCTGTACTTGGACAAGGAGAAGTTCAAAGCGTTTATAATGTTGCGGAAAAACCTCCACCTGTGTTCAATGAATATAGTCACCTTCAAATCCCTAAGAAAGGTAAGTCGATATTTTTAAAACATGCATCAGGTCTACGTCATAACTCGCATTGCTACTGCACCAGGACGCATATTGTTAAGTGTCTTGATTTTTTGTTTTTGTTTCCCGTACTATCGTTTCATATTTTTGTAATCCCGGTCTCAATCATTCGTCAGAAGCCTGATGCAACTAAAAACTATGGTAATAATTATTTAGATGGAGAAGCAAATCTCCGATCGGAATTGAGTCTGCCAAATGGAGATGACGTGGGATATACGCACATGAGAAGCTTAGCTGGGTCAATGACGTACGTTTCCGCAAAGTTATGAATCGTTAAAGCTGTAACAAACTTCTATAAAGTCATGTTTTTGGAAACTGCACAACTTAAACAAACCTTTTCCTTTGTTCTTAGACGTTAAACCATTTAAGAGATTCTGAACTTTGAAATCTATTTTTAAACTTGTGCCTATAGGGCATAAGCATATACTCACTATACTAATCAACAAAATGAAGTATCTTCTGTTTTATCTTCTATATCTTCTATTTGAATAAGCTTAACTTAAGATGATTTAGCTTCTTGCTGATCGAAATCGATTTTTAGCTATAGTATATATGATTGAGCTGACTCGTATGAAAATAAACTTCTTTGCACTCACTATACTACCATCATTTTGCAGAGGTCAACCTATGGGCGGACTTATACAATCAGCAAGCGAAACAGACTCATGCTGGACAAGTACGTTTCAAGTTAGGTCTACAACATTGGAAAAATGTTGCCTATAGTTCTTTCAAATGCACAACAGCGATCGATTAATCATACAGTAAAGAATAAGACCAGTAGACAGCCTTTTCGACCGTTTGGGCTTGATATCACATCACATTTACTATTGCAGCTTTATAAGCAAATAACTAACGTGAAAGCTTCACTTTGAATAACAAAGATTAACAGTAATTTCTTAACATTGCTATGCAACAACAAACTAAAACATATCAAAATATTGTGTTTATACAATAACAGTTGTCTACTGCTCTACTCTACCGGGTTTTCCTTTTTTTTTCTGAAACGTGCCAGTGCAAGGCATCGTTCGTTTGTAACTTTCCAGCAAAACGAATTCACATGAAACAAAGGCTGTTTGGTTTAGACTTTTGAATACACGCTTCAAAGTTTTCACACTTTTGCATTGTATTGACATTGTATTGGTTTGTAGATAATTAGGAAATCCATTTTCTCACTACTTAGGCCTAATCCATATTAATCGATCGATATGAACTACTGCTTATACCAGCTAGAAAGTCTAAACTTCTAACAATGCAAGGCTTGTAGCCTACTACGTTTTGTTGAAAAAACATATTTTGCTTCACAGGTGATTCCTGGTCTGACAAAAATACCTTGGGATCTTCCAATCGAAAAGAAACAGTCCGTGCAAAGCGATCTGTGAAAAAAAGTAGAAAAGTGAGAGATCAGACATCTAAGAACTCCAAGAAGTGACATTCAATAAATGAATACCAAAACGTATTCAGCAACGCTATCAATTGTATGGCATGTTAAGATGAAAGCACCTTTGTGCTGGATACTCACAGCTTTGCAAAAATACTATTAGAGATATTAATTTACCGTAGCAATGTACTCATCATAGATGAATTGTCTTCAGAGCACAAACTGTTTTGAGTATCATTGTGAAAAAATGTCACGAACGACATCACTTCTAACACTCAGCAATGAAACTGTGAAACCATGACAACTAAACAATTTTGAAACAAACATTGATGTAGAATGAATATTAAATATGATGAATATAATCACATAGAGCACCCACATAACAAACGATTAGCTGTTACTTTGTGTTGTCGATAACAAGGATAAGACAACGTAAATTGTCAAATTTGTCATTTCTGTAAGTAAGGGCTTTTTTCCAATCATAAGTTTTACGCGTGCATCAATTTTACATTGAAAGCTCTCTGCAAGTCGCTCGGTTTTTTAATCATTGACCCAAAGACCAACCTCTGGCTTAATTGTTATGCATTGTGCAAAGGTTTTAAAGTACCATCCAACTCAAATACAAACTCCGATGCATGAGAATATTGAATCATAAGATTGTCGCATTAAACTACAATGGCTTACTAGTGTTAAATCATTATGATTTATGATGATGTCATGATGAGTGTAATTATTGTAGCGTCTTACGTTGCTTTTTACGTATTTAAATTAGAACAGTAAGTTTTATTGTGTGTGCTTTTTATTACTCATCGGAAACATTAGTAAGTACATTCGTTATAACAAACGTTCCATTGTGAGTCGTGTGATAGATTTACAACTTCCGCAATATAGATGATTCAGTTGTTTGGTAATTTAAAAAAATGTATGCTTCACCCATGAAAATAGCGCAGTCTACACAGCAAGTGGAATCACCATTTTCCAGCGACCCCTATGATTCCATTGCTCATGATATCAGAATGAAAACCCACGACCTGTGTCGTTAATCCGCCTCCGAATACAGGAGTATTTGTGACAGCTCCAAACAAGAGATTCGCTTCAGACATTGCAGTTTTGTCCGTCAGAGCCTCACCATCGGTTCCCTTTGAAAAGTAGCCAACACCAAGGATGACCTAGGCCTACTTGAAACCCGAGAATCTTTACAAAGTGGCAAGATCTAATCTACCCCAAACTGTTGCAAAGTTGTCTTTATAATGGATGATCATTTATTTTTGTTTGGATGCAAAACAAAACGCACATAAAACAAAAACGTACAGTGTGCATACAATGAGAGAGTGCGAAAGGCCTTAGCCCTAAAAAGGCGTTGAAGGTCGTCGAGTCTGCACTCTCTCATTCAAACAGTTATACGAAAGCAAGTATTGCGTTTTTAAACAGCAAATTGACACAATGAAGAAGAAGATGGAAGAACAGAAAAAAGCAAAACAAAAAAATAAATAAGGCCTGCAAAGAAATGCAAAAAAAAATAATGGCATTGGACGTAAAGTCAGGTAGTGGACGTCGCTTCTATAGCTCATTCTTAATAAAGTGTTTTTTGCAAGTTTTACTGAACAATTTGTAGCCTTTTTTCATGTATTTTTTCATAGTTTGAGGTAAATTGTCCCATACCTTGATTCCCATGCATTTTAAACTTTTTTGGAAAAATTGGTTATTTGCCTGTTGAGTATAAAGCGAATTGGAGCTTGAGCGTCGGGTGTTATACGAATGTATAGATGATACATGTGTGAAGAAAGTTTTGAAGGTTTCCGGTAGTTTGTTATTATAAAATTTGAACATAAATTTGCTTATTTCTAGTTGATGAGTGGAATTTACGTTTAGTTGGCTATACCATTATCTTGATAGCGTGGCAGTAATTTTGTTTTCATTTCAAATGCTCCTGTAACGATTTTAATTATATTATTTTGTATGACTTGGATTCTAAGATCTAGGATTGCATGATAAGTATTTTGTAGGTGCGCATCCCCAGTTGATAGTTTTATATTGTATAAGTGAGAGTATACAATGCTATAATAAATATTTATGAGAACTTTTCTAGAAGCAAATTGTCTAAGTTTACTCAGTATGCCTGAAGAAGAGGATAGTTTTTTCGAGAGGTTATCAATATGCATATTCCAGTTGAGTTTGTTATCTATTGTGACTCTTAAATAGCTCGCGTAGTCAACCTAGTTAATTATTGTACCATCTAATTTAATTTGCTTACCGGAGAGTTTAGTCTTTTTATTGTTAAAGACTAAAGAGTATGTAGTTAGTTTTACTCAAGTTGAGTGTCAACTGATTGTTATCAAGTCAAATGTATAGTTTGCATAATTCTTTGTTGATCATCGGTTGGAGGTTGCTAGTATAGTTTTTCAAGTCAAATAAAGAACTGTATCATCGGCTTAAAGTACACTTTTAAATTAATTGCATCGGGAACATCGTTTATGTAAATTGAGGACAAAAAGGGGCCAATTACACTGCCCTGAGGAACTCCAACAGTAATATTTGAGCGAGAAGAGTTGATTTCCCCGCCATACACATATTGCTGCCTATTTGTTAAGTATGAATGAAGAAGATTTTTAACGTTTCCCCTTACTTACGCCATAATGCTTCAACTTTTCAATTGAGATTTTGTGATTAACTGTATCGAATGCTTTTTTGAGATCTATAAACACAGAGCACACAGTGTGATTGTTGTTTAGCTTGTTTATGACATCCTCATGAAAGTGAGTAGGCTAATTGCTAAATTAGTTGAGTAGTTTGTTTTTTTTCGAAAATGCAAAGGGGAGAAGAGTTTACAGTATATTTTTCCCAGAAATTAGCCAAGCGTTTGTGAATGATTGTCTCAAAATGAATACTGTCTAAAACAGAAGCTTTAAATTTTCCACTTTGCGTTTACTTTTTGACATCTTTTGTAGAATCAGACGTAGCCTACTCGCGATATCTTCTGATGAGGTTCTCAAATAGAATCGTGGATGGATGATCGCTGTTATTTTTAGATGCCCGCTCAGTGATGCACTTTCTACTTCCGAGTTGAGCCCTTCACGAACTGGTTTGATGGCACTTGGAGTCTCTTCTTTGGTGAAAACTCGAAAGCTCACTCATTTTGCATGCGAAAGTTGGCTTTGTCATTCTTTATTTACACGCCCTCTGGCCACGTGTTCAAACTTGCATGGAATATGTCCTCAAATCGAACCTGAAACATTTTTGAATGTACTGTACAGTATGTGATAAGACTTGAAGTCTATCGAAACTGCATCTGCAACAAAAACTCATAAACATGATGCAACATGCAACGTTCGGAAAAAAACCTTTACAAGCTTAAATATTAACATGAACCACGTAGACTTAGCCCACATCAACTCATCTTTTTAGTCATATGTAATAAGTGAACGAACATAAAACCATGATGAGACAACCAAAGGTGCTAGAAATAAATCTTTAAGGTGACGGTTTCAGGCTTCAACTGAAAACACACTTTTTTTTGGAGAAAATTGCTTAAAGTGACCGATAACATTTCACGGAGAATAAAGTGTTAGTGGTATACGTTATAATCAACAAGTTAACTTTTTTCATTCTGGGGGGAAACCCTGATTTAACGAGGAGAGTAATTTATCTTACATTATTATTTTCTACAGTAATACTATAGATATGTACTAGTGGGGTATTTTTATAAGTTAATATTAAATCAGGTCTCAAGTGTTGGCCTACTTATTTTTAAGAAGTCTTTATGCAAATTTACATCGGCAGTATAAAATCTCGAAGCTAAAATCGTGAATTAGCTGTTTAAACATTCATCGAAAGACATAATTTATTATCAGCTTGTTAACAGGATCACCTGAATACTTTAGCAAATTGCCAAACATGCTGTTGATAGTGATAGGTTTCTCCTAGTTTACATATTTTACAACTATCCATGTTGCTTGTAACACTTGTAACTCTTGCTTGTAGCACAGGAGTTGCGTCGGCAAAAGAGTTACTATAAGTGCGGACTCGTTGAGAGACAGAACAGGACGATTACGAAAGAACTATTAAAAGTCTTGGTTGCTCATCTCGTGTTGCTGAAAACAGTTTGAGAAAAAAGGTGGAGATAAAACATGGGAGTGGCCTACTTAATCTTATGGCAACAGTCGTTATTTTTGTCATAAATATACTCCCAATCTCCAGTAGCCTATCTTTGCAATATTGTACAAAATTAAGGGAGAGCATTTTTTTAATATGAACTAAAGGTTTGGAGATTAGATACTTAACATAGAATAAGAACTGGAGGTAGCCTACATGTTTAAGTCTAAATCATGATGTCGAAACTTCATTGTGTTTTTGTTTTTATCTTCAGTAAAAATTTCTAGAATAATAAACATTTATCTCTTTTTAAATTTTTTATCTACGATATTAGAATCAAAACTTAACGTTAGACCTGCTGCTGTATATCATGCTGCTTTTTAAAGAGAGTCACCCTATAGGCTGCTCTTAAAAAAATGTATGTTTTGTTGGACTTGCGAGGACTGAAAGCTGGTCTGGCAACTGATGACTTCAATGTCCGTGGGAAAGTAAAAACTCGCACAGGAAAAAAAGCCATAAAAAGCCCAAGTACCATCGTGTCGTTCATAGGCTGTACTGTATTTATGTATTAAAGGCCACGACTGTATTTCACGTCTATAGTGAAAACGGCAAGCGTCAAATTATCTATTAGCCTTAGTCATAGACGATAGCCTACTTAGATGTCATCGGTCATCACTTGAGACGGAAAGCTTGTTGCAGGAGCACAATGCAAGGTCTTGGATGGCATTTATTGCTGCAGATAAATTGTTCCAACATCAGCACCAATCATAAGCTCTATTTCAGTTACAGCCTACAAAAAGAGATTTGAGTATAGGCCACATACGTAGAAACTGTGATCTACAGGTCGCTGGCTGACTGCAACTTGCGATAGATCTCTGCAGTACTGCAAATGCTTATTGTTACTGTATAAAATACCCTCTCTGTAAAAATTCCATTTGCGTGTGAGTATTCTCTAATGCGGGTGATGACACCATTCCTGCGTGAACGGTTCAATCACACAGGAATGTAAAAGCCATTTACCGCATAGAGCATGACTTTATCAACAGAGCTTACGTTTATTTCGTTACTAAACTATTATTCTTACAAATCACTTAATAACTTTTTCCTGAACAAACTTTGTTGTAACGCCGATCATCATCAGCAGGCTGCAGCAGTGCTGCTAACTTGGTGCTACAGTACTAAAAGTAAAACTCCTTCCTGAACAACCATTCAATAAATCTGAAAAATCAAAAAAAAATGCCTTTCAATCAAGGACTAAACGTGTAAAGTAAAGTATAACCTACTTGAGTCACAGTAGCCAGTAATAAGTTATTGGCACTTCAATAAAGAAAAGGTCATTTATAAACCAATCATCTGCAGACCCAGCTACACGCTTCGAAATTCAGCTTATTCTTTAGGTCCAAAAGTTATCAGTTCACATTTGAAATTCAAATCAATAGGCCTGCTGCGCATGAAAGTGATGAAGGAATATTACTCCAGCAAATGTTGCATAGCAACCGAATAAAATGAAGTTAAATGGGTTAAAATGGCTTCTTTTAGTTTTTGAAGTTGAAAATCGTTAAATGCTTCTAAAAATACTTCATCATCATTTAGTTTTGTTTGCTGTCCTTGAGACAGGCATGCAGCTGACCACCCAATTGGTATGCACACTGCACATATGAAAACATAGCCTGTGGTATCCAGTACGTCGCGTTAGTATATCTGGTACGTTTTCGTCCCGAACAGGTGAACGACGAATTGAAAATCAGCTGAAAATGGAGCCTAACATTTTTTTCTCATTATTTACTTAATTAGACAAACCTATTACTTTGACATGCCTGCGAACTTAATCTGCGTTTAATCGTTTACTTCTACGCAGCTACACCGGTGCTAAAATTTTCAATGTACAACTTTGGAGCGTTCATGACTTGCCGTTTCAAAGAACTCTTGTCAAGCTTTTAAGTATTTTATTACAATTAAGGCTAAATAAAAACCATCCACATAAAAGTTATAGAACAACCAACAAATTGATAATAACTTTCTGATACCGGTACTACAACTAAACTCGTGATTGATTACAGAAGTTCCAAGTTGCCTACAAATTAAGCTTTTCTGATTTTACTCAATAAATAAAAATTACACATCGCTCTAAGCTTGCATTTAAGCTGCCGACAATAAACAGCCGTAGATCATGCGTGCCACACCACACAGCCGTCAAGTATTTGAGAAATGTTGCTTGTATTCAGCAACAAACTTATTTTTATTTGTATTCTGAGAAAGAAAAGTAATTTTACCTCAATTATAAAATAATACCTTGTGTTTTTGAACAAAAACACGAGCACGCAGATAATATTTTTTTAATTAATGCCTGGTGAATAGTCTTATTCTGTAAAAACGCCAACATTAAAAATTACTGAAACTAGAAGGTGAAATTACCTGAGGCCATTAGTACTTTTTCTTAATTTGTAAACATTCGAAAGCATTTTGTGTGTATTTTATCTGTCTTGTAAGAACAAGATTCCAGAACTGAGTTTAGAAGACAATATCCTTCGACTTTGTGACCAAAACAAAAACTTATCTATTCGGTCTGCTTTAATCTTACCAGCAATATAGCTTTGTGTTACTTCAACGCAGTAGAATTTGCCTTATTGCCGACGAAAATTGGAACGGCAAGAGCAATTTATATAAACTTTCTCCATTAGTAAGGCAAAGCTTAACCTCCACGATAGTGGAATTTTTATATCAATTATTCATGCGACCAACGCGTGCCATAGACGAAGCAAAACAAATCACATCAACCGCTAAAGCTTGCTAACAATTTTATACAGAAAGAAAACGGTAAGGTATAACATTGTTTTGTTAACTTAAAAAAACTGCGGTTTACGAATGTTATTAGCAAATCTAATATATCACCCTTCACTGCTTTTGCTTGCTTGAACTCCTTTCTTCACTATTCTACATAAAACAAAATTCTGTCTCTTAACATTCATTTAGTAGTAAGTTTAGAATGAGCTAACAACAAATAGAAATCATACCGGAAATCGTAAAATTAGTGTTTAACGTAAAACGCAATAGACAAGCGGCAACAGTCCAGTTTGTCAACGGTTTAAGCTTTGGAATTAAAGCTACAGTGGGCGGAGAAGTATTAGAACTACATTTTTAACTTGGCTCTAGTCACAACAGAAGAACTTTTTAATTTTTTTTATATTTTTAAATCGCTCAGTAGCAAATTCAAAGAAGCATTTGGCCAGGTGCTCCAAAAAAACTTGAGAAAAACATGTATTCTAACTTGTCTCCGTTTTTGAAACATTTTTTCCTTTGCTTGCTCGTTTGATCTTATTTGATTACCTTAACTGGAAGCAATGGGTATGCATCTTTTAAGCAGTGGATTTAAGGAATAAACTACGGTACACATTTTTGTACCTTTCAAAACCTGAAACAAAAATAGTGTAATATTCTGTGGTAAAAATATTGCTTGTTCAAACAGCTGACTATTAAATGTATCTGTCCCAGTGTTACTAAAACATTACTGGTCCTCAAAATACGCAAAAAGCGGCATCAGCGTTTACATTGTTCATTTTGTCTAATAGATTTTGTTTTAATGAAACTCTGATGTCTCCCTTTTTTTTCTAGATCAGCTGCTGAAATGTTTACGTTTGGCTAATACACTGCTCTACAGTAGAATTCTTAAAAAATTAAGTTTTTGATAGAAATTCTATAAGTAAGAATAAAATCAACAAAGAAGGATTCTCACTTTCACTTTAGCAAAAATAACGTGAGCAGACATTTTTAGGCTATAACCTTGTACCAGTCAAATGAAACACAATCTCTGTTGTTGATATTTCATCCGAAAAGCGTATGCTTTTATTATATAAATGCCATTGGACGTCGAGTATACGTTAAAAAATGAAAAAAACATTGCACAAAATTTGTTTTCGGGAGCACATCTGTGTCGAATCGATGTTGAGAAGCATAATTTTTTGTTTGGAGTTAAATAAATTAGTATTTACTTTTCTCGACGCTTGTTTGTTGAAGCATATGCCCAATTGCCCAATGACTAAATTCTTTTCGTAAGAACACTTTTTTGTGAGTTTATTAGTTTAGGGTGTTGTCTTAGTTTCGTCAAAGAACACACACAATAAGTTGCACCGTTTGAATACGCTCCACTGAACATCCTGGTTTTTAATCAGTTTTTTCTACTGTTTTACATAAACGTTGCAAAACAAGAATATAAACAAACACAAAAGATAAACAAAGTCTATTTACAGTATCATGCGTTTTGGCTAAAAAGAAATAAATAAATCATCACCAGGTGGTGCTAACTGCATGCTACGAATACTGATGTTAGCACGAGGAAAAGATTTAATATTCTTATCTCAATTGCAACTGCCCAGCACAGTTCATATAAAATTATTTCAAAACAAAAATTTAAAATTCGGTTTGAGTATAAACGTGTTAACGATACAGCTTTTTACTTATGTTTGCTTTTTTCTTGAAATCTTTAAATAAAACAATCTGTGATAACAGTCGCCTTATAAAAAGTCTATGTTTTTTAAATATTTTTTTATAAATTGTATCAGGAATTATGGGATTTAGAATATCAAAAAAGTTTAAATACCGTAATAAAAATATATAAAAAGGCGGAAATGATTCCGGTAATTATTTGTATTCAAAAATCGCTTGAAAAATGCAAATATCTTATTTGATGTCTCTTTGCAACGCACAGTGTAAGTATGTACAGTAACTATGGTTGAAAACTTCATAGCAATGGTAATATAGACTATGTCCGGGTCAAAAGTTTTGTTTTCAAAAATAAAAAGTCGATATCGATTCTAATTCGATATATCTCACGTCTTTAGATTACAAAATAAGAACCCTGTATATTTTTATGCTGCTTGAGCTCTATTTATAGTTAGCTTACAAAACTTATTTTACACTGCAAGATTGATCTTTTTTACAATTATACTCCATGTGTGCATGACGTGTGAAGATGATAAATCAATGCATAAAGGGTCAAATGTTTTTGCTACTGTGAAAAACTAATAAACGCTTAATAGATTTTTATTTTCAAGAACAATATTAAAGTATTTGCATAATGCTGTCAACTTACATTGAAAAGTTCTTCAAAGTTTTCTACTTTACCACAAGTCGAACAACATTTATCCTTGGTCAGTCAGGGCTTTATTGCAACTTTAACTTTCTTCTGATCACGTTTGAAAATTGTTGGATACTTTCCCTGTCTCACTCCACATGAAGTATTAGTGACAAAACTTTCCATTTGTATGACTGCCAACGAATCTCTGCTGCCAAGCAACAAATCTGCTCGAAAGTTTCTTTGATGTCCTTTAAAAGTTGCCATTAATGATTTTGACGAAAAAGTTTGGTTTATCAATATGGAATAAGGAATTCTATCAGTGTTTTGCTAAGCCAACGACTATTGCTGTCTTACAGTACAGTCAAGGGATTAAAGGAGAAAAACTGAAATAACAAAAGCGCTTATGAATGTAGGGTTTGTTGACTTTAGGGGCAAAGAAACACAAAGCTTGAAAATAACTGAAAACTGAGCACGAGAGAAACACAATTGACGTTAAAGTTGTTAAGCAAACACAAAACGAAGATTAATTGTTACAACAATGCGTTTTTGAAGGCTACATTCAAATCTAAACGATTTCTACTGGACGTTTTTTAACAATAACACAAGAAAAAAACATTTGTGCGTTTCCAAAAAACTGAAACTGTCAAACGCATTGACCAAGTAGAAGTAAATAATATTCCAACACCTGGAGTTGGGTTAAATGAATACAGAAATAACCTAAACATAGTCTCAAGTGCAGCATATGCTGTCATAAACACGAATATTTAAAACCAACCTTAGCAAAACAAGAAAAATTGTTAAAACCAGAGCTTGATATCAAGAAACGCTAGGTGGAAATCGATTTGAAAGTTCTAATTATTATGTAACCACAATTGAACTTTGGAAGTTAGAGAAGCCCAGATTCCTTATTGCTTTATTGTATTGTGTATTTTTTGCTATGTTCTTTATTTCTTGAACAAATTACATTCCAACTGAAAAATGTTACCTTGTGGTGTTGTGTAATCCCATCATATCCAACTAAAAAATCAAAATTGACATCTTGTAAATTAGTTTGGAAAGGAATAACGCAAACAACAATGAACTTGCAAATTTGCAATATTCTACTATAAAGCATCAGACAATTATTTTCTTTTTTTTTAATTAAAAGTTTTCTTCTTGATCCCCCGAAAATTAGGTGTCGTTTATAAGCAATGTGGGCGTTATGCGATTTGGAAGCTTGGCAACCCGCAACGGTGGAGGAGTGGCCCACGTAATCAAGGTTTTCAATGATTCTTTAAAAGATCATAAATTGTTAAGTACACCAAGCACAGCATTGTTTAGTAGCCTACTAGTAGGCTACCCCAAGAGATAATATTTAGGCTACAATAATAATGTCTCAACAATTAATAACTGATAATTTTGTATTTTGTGGAAGGGAATGCAACCTAAGCTTCTTATTTTTATGAGGTAATTTATTTTTCATTCATTTTTGCTGAACGCAAACTGAATGAAAAAAAGAAACGGTATTCAACTTGTAACAAAAACTCAAACTTGAAATAGAATTCCAAAGAACAAGGAATGCTTTCTTAGTTCCAAAGCCTCTCAGATGACTCCGGTTCTGGTCTAAAATATCTCCTGGACCCTCCCTACTGGCTACACGACTTAGATCTCAATTTTAAATTTCATATCAACCAAGGTACTGCCGTTGTCATTTGAATTGATAACAAGTAGAGATTAAACCAACACTGGAGGTCATGAGAAGGATGAAAATTTTCAACAACAAAAGCTTATGAAAACAATTTTGTCATTTCAAAATGATACAAGAAAATCCAAAGATGAATTCAGGCTCATTGGAATGGCTCTATCATAACATTTTTATTAACTAACGGTTTTAAGCAACCGTTCTGCTAACTGTCGAGAGTGTGAATACTATTTTAGATAGTAGCCTAGTTTGGAAAACAACACAACTATAATAAGCCAGTAAATAACATTTTTTTTTTGAATTTGCATTTTTTATGACATATATACCTACTGTATAATATGTCTACTGCAACTTTAAAACATGTTATAGTGTTTGTTTAAACTGCAACCACGTGCCCTCAAATAATATTGAACCGACAACCTTTTGTAGCTTGCGTAGCAGAAAATATTGACAATCTGTTGTCAAACTCACTGTCCAAAGTACAGTAATGTACTAAACGAAGCATCCTAAAGTTGGGCGAAAAACAGAGAGAATATACTGTAATAATGATCGAGTTTAATTTATCTTTTTCTAGTTAGTGATGCTAAGTTATTATTTTTCGGTAACCTACTTCAACTGTAATTACTTCAATGGTGATCACAAATAAAAAAGAAAGTAAAATTCCAATTTGTCAAAATACAAGGTATAAAATAGCTATAAAGGAAGTAAAACGTTTTCGATATCTTGGGACAATAATAAACTGGGACGTAAAATATGATAAGGAGTTTAATGTACGTGTTGCTCAAGCAAAAGCTGCTTTTCAGCAAATGAAATCAATATTGTGCAACAAGTACATATCTTTCCCAACTACTGTAGATAGGTACAGAGTATTAAAGTGTTGCATTTATTTAATTTTTAAATAAAATTCAGAAACCTGGACAATCAACAAAGGTATGAAGAGAATTTCCTGGACTGCCAGAAAAATCATCCAAAGTGTTTTAAATCAAGTTAATCAAACAAAGACTCTACTGCAAAATATCAAAGAAAAACAATTTCTACTTCTAGGACACGTGCTGCGAAAAAGAAAATTAAAACATCTCTTTCTCAGGCAATATTGAAAGGAAACGTGCCCAAGGTAGACAAAGATTAACCTATTTAAACCGACAAACCGACAAAACCAGCACCGACATACATCTAATACACATAACAACTGACCAAAAATCTTGGAAACTTTTCATACAAGAGGCAGTGAATGCTTGGAATTAAGTAGCAGAATAAAACAAAAAGACTTCAATTATTACAATATTAATTGACTTTATTGCTTTATTTAGCTCATTAAGCTCAAAAAACTTTACAAGCGATTTGCAGACGGGCAACTTAATCTATTAACCAAACAACACTGTTCATAGCGACTTAATACTTTTCAAAGTTTGCCGCTTTTTTCATTTATGAACGAAGCTTACTGGTTTGGTAAGGTAGGCTATACCTTTCATTTCGTTCTGGGCAGATTAGCAATAAAAATTAAATAATATGTTGGCTACAAACCAACATAAACAGCTAAGTAACCTGTTCTGGTCTTTTTTTTAAATACAAATAAGTAATAAAAAAGAAGAAGTTGTAAATAGGAAGATAAGCTCAAACATTCTTATTAGTTTGTTGCGTTCTGAAACAAACGAGGTTTGCAAGGATAGAAATCCACGTCGAAGAATATGGCTTTTCAGATTACATCAAATATAGTTATTACTCTGTATCTAAAACCTTTACAGCCTGTTTCACCCTAAAAGGGGGATCATCAGAAGTTCCTTCTTCAAATAGACTCTTCTAATTTTTAAATTAATTAATTAAATTTTTAATTTGAACTTCGGCTTTTTCAGATTAATGCAAACTGGTATACTTATCGTGTTAATCACAATGCAAAAACACACAACAAAGTAGTTAAAGAATAGGCCATGCAACCACACAATAACAAGAATTTGTCACGTGACCAACCCAAGTGCCGACTTGGCTCTGTACCATACAGTGCCAGTTTTCAATATCTCTCAGACGAAAAACTACAAGTAATCGATTGTGAGAAATTTAAATCTTTGTGGTTGCTTTTTACATTAAATACCTGCGATAGAAATTAGTGCCAGCCACGGTACGACGTAGACAGGTTTGTTGTTATGTTTATGATAATGTCACGTTCACAAAATTTTACGTTTATAAAATGAGTGGCAAAAGTATGATTGCACCATTGGCGTAGCGTGACCAGTTTTTTGAACGTTTACTCTTTTCTGCAAACTTTAGTCTGCTTGTATTCAAAAACGCCCTGGATTCAGTACGGTCAATCGAGTAAGCTTCACTGTTCGTTTTTTGTGTTTTTTTGTTCGTTTTTTTACGGTAGCCTATATGTTAAAAGTTTACTGAAAACGTGAATACCCAAAACTAAAGGTCTTGCGACGCCACTGGATTGCACCAGTGTTTACCTGGCTGACCCATGACCAGTCGCAATAATTTATTGATGAAAACTTGAAGCTCATGCAATCCTTCTGTTCTAAACCTAACTTAACTACATTCTAATGCTGCTGCATATAACTTTGAACGTCTGTTACACAAATGCTCTCTGTTGCCGTTGCCAGCGATAAGTTAACAGACACTGAGGTAATTTTCCCATGAGCAGTAACGGAGTTTTTTTTTTTAAATAAAAAAGTTAAACTTTTAAAACTGCTTCGAGCAAGGACTTTATATCCTGAAATTAGTAAGTTTTGTTTACGATTCATAAAGTTTGTCACCCATTGTGCGCGGTGACGTCATATCAACACAAACGATTGTTATCGCAGTATCGAACGACGCTAAAAAAAAATTTCGAAATTATTTGAACAGCAAAAAAAGTTTTTCCCGTAACTCGAAGCGTTTTCTGTTACAAGAATAAATTTAAAAACAACTTGCTTGAAAAATTGTATCCCATAGCGACGCACTCAACGGAAAGCTTGTTTTATTACCGTTAGGTTTTGAACAAATCTATTTCATTTGTTCGCCAATCGACCATTCCATCACAAACCCCTAAAGCAAACAACAGCCTCCTGTATCGTAATATAACGTTTTGTTAATGGAGTCCACAACCACAACCCTTCTGGTATATTCACATAAGTTACACAAAAACTTTCACTCGCCAAGTTTTCTTTATCGCATAAATCAAGGAAGAGCTTTCTTTCACTTGCATTGCCCAAATTAAAACTCGTTTGTAACACAAAAGAATGTTTTTCGTACGTAGTCGAAGAGTTCGTCTATAATCTATATGCACAACGAATTTTTAATCTATTCAAAATTTTCTATTATTACTGCACGTGCATGAAAATTTCTTTATACTATCTTTGTCAGGGGTGGGGAAACTATTGTATTTACTATCGCGGGCCACATGATCACATTGTCGTCAAGCCACAAAGACGGGCCACATTGTCGGCGAGCCACAAAATTTAATTTTTAGTGCCATCGGTCAAAATCATACCAAAACGCCTATTCAAGTTAAGCTTAAACAAAACTGTTTTATTAATAGACGGATTCAACATGTAAAAGTTCGCAATTAGTGAAATAACAGAAGGTCGCTTTAATTTAAGTTTGTGGAGCTTTTTAAATTGTTGCATACATTTATTCAGCAAGCATTGGTCTAGCCTGCTTTTGAGTTGATAGATCTCCTGCTAGAAATGTAATAAACATTTGGTAGCCTAATTCTTATTTAACTAACCTCTTCCTAGCAATTACCATCACATCTTATATTTCTAATCTTTGGTTTTCAGTTTTTTTTTTTTTGCAAGCATTAATCTTATTTATTAACCTTTAACGGCTCTACAACGGTTTCAGTTTGACAGTTTTCGCCACGGCAAAAGGCAAAATGGCAAATCAGATCTATTTTATCTTTGCTGTTTTACACATAGCCTATAAGTCTACTTTTCCATTTAATTTTTCTACCAATAAACGTGCTTTCATCAGCAATCTTTTTTGTCCTTTCCAGAAAACATTTAAACATTTTGCAACTAACTACGCTTCAATCACTCTACAAAGCACCAAAAGGAATGCATGGCATAGCAGAACTGGACGGAGCTACACTGGCTTGGCTTTCCATTACCTGCTCAGAAACCCAAACGATCTTTCTCCTACGAAAAAAGAAGAATCACATTTCAAATCACTTTTACTGTTAACACATTATTCTTGAATGAGGAAAGATTTTGAGAAAATTGGAAGACTGATCACTTCTTGTGAAAGAGCGGTTTACAGTTCAAATAAAAACTTCTAGATATAAAGTTGAAAAATGTAAAAATAGTGTAGGCCTGAAACCAAAAACATCAAAAGCGTCGATAAACTTCAAATTAAGAGCATTTACATAGCCTACTTATTTTTAATTACCAAATTTAAGTCATAAGTGGAGTAGACAACCGGAAACTGACATTGCCGTCGGCTGCAGCGTGGGTCAGGTGTATGTCGGAAGGCGTACACCGATGTATAGCGCTCAAGTCCGCTTTCCCGCAATGCAGGATAAAGATAAACAAACAAACAAAACAAACAATTTGGACTCTTAGGGTTTTTAACAGGTGAGGATCTCAATAACTATCCACCACTTTTTAAAAGTTTAGCAACCGTGGCTTTTCCGACAAAAAGTAACACGTAGCCTAACAGTAACCGACACCGGACTTCCAATTGTAAGCATTACATTGGTTCAAAGCTGTACTGCAGTAAACTCCATTTCATATACTACAATAATAACTTACCGTTGAAAAGTTTTAAGACTAGGACAAAAAATGTATGAAATGTCAAACTTAAACCAAAAAATAGTGCTTGAGGAATTTTGAATAAAAAACAAACGTATCAAATTTTAACAAAAAAGCTCAGTTGCTTTTATAACACTATTTGGACTGCCGTCTGGCTACATAAGTAACGCTAACTAGAAATCACTTCACAATAAGTAGGCACTCTTCGCTAGTCCTCACCTCGAACCGCAACCAAACTCATTGCTAATATCGTCGACCTTTCACCAAGAAACGCCGATAGAGACCAAGTTTGCTGCATAGTATTGTGTATCAAAGACGTCTTCTTTGATAGCCACCCTATCGAATAATTCTGCTGTGGTTGAATGGATGTTTGTTGCGCTTTTACATTTTATAGCCTGCGGTTTTAATTGAAAACTAATTACTTTATAACAAAGTGCTGAAAATCTTTTCGCTTGATTTTGTGATAAAAATGACCCAAGATACTATCAACAACAAACAACCTGCCGAAAAATGTTCCACTACTTGAAATTGAGTTTCAATCGGTTTCTAAATAATTACGCAATGTTTTATAATTATATTACAGTACTTTGGGACGTAAATTTTTTTTGTACGAGTAATGCATTATTGCATTTGAGCCTGAGGCAACGAAAAGTTGCATAGTCAAGACTGGAAATTTTTCAATACCTATTTAAATAGGCCTAGTTAGCACAACCTGAAAACAGTTTCTGCTAAAGGCATAGCTTTAACTAAATTTCTGCACCTTCCAAACGAGCAACTGGCAATAAAATATAGCTAAATTTGAGACCTTTTTTACTATTTAGATTCTTTTTTTTTTCTTCTGAAATGCGGAAATTTATCACAGATAGGCAAAGCTACAGTTGTGTGTAACCTAATTAAAGCCTTTTTTATTTTCTCGTATATCACTAAATATTAAGGCATCCGTCGGATAGCCAGTAGCTACTACCTGGTGTTATCGTCAAAGAAAACTGGGCCCTTCACACCAGGCGGTGGTCTGTAGCCTACAGCGGGTAGTTCTTGATTGTATGCCTGCCGTCTGTCCCTCACCGCATTTACAGGAAACACTCACTGCCAAGCGCCAACCCAACATATTTGCACCCGCTCGCACAACACTAGTGAGCAGGCGTTTACACTTTGATGTGGCAAGTCTGGAGATGCCATGACCCATCACCCAACTGGCTCTCAAATGAAAATCCGATCACTCGATGCAGTAGAGATGTGTTACCTGACCATGTTTAACAATTCACACCACGCCGTATAGCACTAGCGTTAGCGAGAGCACCCACCAGAGATTGCCAGAAGGTTGATTTTCGAAGGTCGACACTTGCAGCGCGTACAAATTCGCACTTCACACCGTCCTGGCCTCATAAAGCTTTCTTGATGTTAAATGTTCCTTTGGTAGTTTTCTTGCTGTGGTTGCATGTAACAGATCGCCGGAGTTTTGATTTTTACTTCTTAGCGAGAGGACTGCACGCTTGTGCTGCAAAGTAGCTGACTCAATGCTAGTAAGGGCGTCGGGTAGAGATGGTCGTCGAAGACATTCAGTCACAGTTCGCAGCAATTGTTAACTGGCACAACGATAAGGTCAGAGTTGGCGATTCTGCTCCAATTAACAGCTCAGCATAGTTGATGCCCAAACGTCGCAACCATAGCTAGAAGGTTTAGGAATCATAAAATGTAACCAGTAGCCTAGTTCCGTGTAACCTACAATACAGTAGGCTATGTGCCTTGGAAAACGAGTAGGCCTACAACATATCAGAATCAGATGAAAAGTTATGGGCCACCATAGCACCATGGGAGCTATAGCCTACTGATAAAATTAAACTGTCAATACAATAGTAAAGATCCAAAAAACTGTAAAAGCATAAGTTGGGCGTTATAGCACTTATTTTCATTAAAAGGATATCCACTTAACTCTCTTTGAATATATAATCCCTCTGGCTTAACCTTACTGTATCTTGTATTTCATCAGCGGTTATTTACTCATCTGCATGGCATAAGTGGAGCAAATATCCAAAGTTAGATAGATAGGCCTAGTGGGTTCCTCACTCACCTTAGTCACCTAGTCTGCGTCTTGGCTAAATAAACAGTTAATATGCTTTGAGATGGACGATTGACTGCATGGTACTTTTTGTTACGACATCACCATCACCATCCAAAGCCAAATTCGATTTGAAGACAAACCAATGCTTGGACACGAGCTGGAGTCGACGACTTTTTGTTACCTCAAGACATTTTACCACAGACGTAAAACCTTGCACTAGACAAAGTGGCATGCTGTTTGCATTTTTATGTTATCTGGGCAGACAAAGATAAAAGTATTTTTCTGGTTTATTTACAATAACTTGAAGCTCATTCCCAATAACCTCAGCTTAACCTACTTTAGCCTTAATAATTATAACAATAATTTAAAAACGTATTTGTTTGATAAAGCTACCATTTAGCTTACTTATCTTTTTCTAGCATCATTATAAAAAAAAAACGCAACAATAAAAGTGTCCAGAATAGCCATATTATATAATTTGTATAACATAATGTTTTACTAACATTAAGCAAAAACGCAGGTGACTTTTGAGATTCTGTTTTGAAACCTTATTTTAAAAAATGTTGTGAGTCTAAAAATGAAAGCGCTTAGGTAAAGAACGTGACAGAAAACGCCCAAAATGTTAAACAATAATGTCAGTGTTTCTTGAAAATCAATATTTAAGCAAAGATAAGAAAAAGTGTGAAAGTTGGGCTACTGCATTAAGAAGCACAATTAATCAATGCTCCTCAAGGCAAACATATATTGAAATCAAATTCTATTTGAATAAGGAAGAAAATTCAAACCGCGTTTGATATATTTGATAAAAAAAAGCTTCGATCGTATAATATGTATGCATACATGCGAATATGAATTTATTGCTTTTACTGAAATCTTTGCTTGTGCCCGGTTGCAATAGGATGTTCACTGTTCAGTTGATACACTTTTCACATTTGTTCACTTTGTGCAAAAGGTAAACATAATAAAAGCTTGAAATTTTTTGGTTTTGTGGAATATTATCTCATCTATTCACAATCTTTCAGAATCGCATCTTGTACAGTTCACGCATATAGCGCGCAATTTAAAAGATGTAGGCTACTCAAATGTATCAACTCACCTACCACCGCAGGTTAGTTGATACACCATAGAGAGTCAGTCGATATACTACCTAAACTGCATAGCCTACTGCGCTAACAAGTAAATTTTAAAGTAGGCTACAATGTTACAAGAATCTTTATAACATGTTTTGCACACATGCAAAAACAAAACATCATGAGGGTGTGAAAGAACAATTATACACCGGCTTATAGAACTGCTGCACGGGAATTACTAGGTCATGTAAATTCTATCAACAATGAATAAAAGTGTGTGCAAGACTGCATGACTACAGCATAAAAGTAAGAAAAACTCAACGTAAAATGATAGAACTTATTGACTAAGCATCATAAAAAATATACCACTTAAAATTTTTATGTACATAGCTCAGGTCAGCTCATACACGTGCATCAACTGATCCCTACCTATAAATAATAATAAAATGTCCATTTTTGAGGTTTACCAATGCAGGTAACAAAATAAAAAATATTTTACCTCAAAACCTCCCTTCTGATTAAGTTAAAACAGTAAACACCATCCCATTTGTCTGAAAAGTTCTCTGGTTTTTGCAAGACGACGATAAAAAATGTTTAAAAAATTTACTCACAGACTAAACATTTTGTTTTTTCAAATTACACAATTGTCTTTTGGGAAAATTCATTTAATTAAGTTTTGACTGTAATTTTTTAACCTGAATTATCGTTAGTTGGCAATACATTTTTTCGAAAAGTTTTATTTTTCTCTAGAAGGGGGGTGTATCAACTGATCTTCCGTATCAACTCACTCACCCTTCCCTTATTGTGGTATGACATACTCGGTGTCATGCTTTTCAGCTTTTTCAGAGCTTGGTGATATAAATTTGTGCATGCGATTCTGCGCTTGCTAAGCATGGTAATAAGATCAATGAACACTAGAACACAAGTTGTTTACTCGTTTTGCAATCTCAAAAATTTAGAAGTCACGATAAACACGTATTTACTAACAGTCTCAGCTAATTTGTAACCATCGCACTTCTCTTAGTCGTGAACACTCCCATGGAGATGATACCCACTGGAGAACCATTGATCTAAAGTTAAACCTTATCTCTACACCCATTCTAAAGCTACAAACTCTAGGAGGGGTAATGTATTGCATGTAACTATACCATGCTGATAAAAACTGCTCCTTAAAGCTGACAATACAATGCATAGCAGCTTAAGGCCAACTAAAAATGTCCAACATGCCCACAGTTGAGCACCTTCTTACAGTTTAGTGATCACTACATTATATAATAGTAGTAAAGAAAAGCTTCCAAGAAAGGCAAATCAAAAGCCATAAACAGAGGTGGGCAGTACCGAGTACAATTGTACCGAGGTACTGTACCGGGGTACTTTTTGTGTACCGGTACCGCGGTACTTTTTGAAATTTGTACCGGTTGCCTAAATACCCAGTACTTTTTTGGTCAAAATACCCTATACTTTTATCGGTACTTTTTTTTCAACAATGTTAACTCATATCGTTAACAATATCGTTGGTGACAATATCAACGATGTTAACAATATCGTTGGTGTTTGCTTGCCGTTAGTGACAGTTTGATGGAAGCCATCCAAACGAGATTTCATCACGTACTCCACATCATCACGATCATCAACTCACCATGGCGTTGCATCCACATTTCCGGCTCTCGTTGATCCCACAATCGAACATGAATGAACGATTGTCATTTCTTTTGGAAAGCATCAAGACTCAGTTGATCAGCAAGCTTGAATCTTGGCTTGAGCAAGAAAGTCGAAGAATGAAGCTGAAAGCAGCAGCGACGACTGAGAAGAAGTTGCTCAGCAAGACGAGTTTTTCGTTTTTTTGGTTGAGCAACTGAGAAGCCGACAACAAAGTGCATCTAAACTGGTCGATGAATTTCTCAAAATGAGTCCTCAGAGATGCATCACAGATGCATGCTTTAAGCGTCCGACGATCGAAAGATTGTTTATTAAAACAAACACTGCAATCCCTTCAAGTGCTGCTATTGATAGAGTTTTTTTTTACCGCTAAAGACATTTTGAGGCCGAAACGAGCTGGATTAAGTGACACTCATTTGGAGATGCTACTGTTTTTGAAAGCGAATGCCTAGAACAGGCTTGCCCCAAACTTTTATTAAATACCCAATTAGTTATAAAGTAATAGGCCTTTAACTTTAGGGTCTTATCAATTTTTTTATGAAGTGTTGGGGACTGTAGGCTACTGCAATTCCTAAAATTTTTCCTAAAAAAAGTTTAAAAAAATTCCAATAAAAATTCGTTGTTTTGCGGTTTGCTCCGTATGTAGCATAATTACTGCTTTTCAAATGATATGGGCCCCTGTTTAATCTTTAGAGATTAATGTTGAACAGAGGTGTAAAAAGCAGTCCAATTGAATAGTCAAGTAAAAGTACAGTTACTGAAGGTCAATTCTAATTCGTTACAATTACAAGTAGAAAGTACCAGAGCACATTATCACTCAACTATGAAGTAAAAAAGTACTGACCTTTATAATTACTCAAGTAGAATTAGTAAATTTTGCAGTCAAAAAACAAACATTTTTGACAAATTTCATCATGTTTTGAAAAATATTTTAAAATCCCAATATTTTTAGTCATAAAATATCTCACTTAATAATTTAATTTTTAATGAATCATTTAGGTCTTAGAAAGATAAACTTTTTGTTTTAACAATTCTTTTTAACAAACCTTTTCATTTTTAACAATTTCTCTTTAAAATATATTTTTATCTTAGAAATGAAACCTTTTTAACAGATTTTTATCAAAGTTACAACTTTCTACTTGACAAAATATAAATTACCAGAGTAACGTTTCTTTGGCATAAAACTAAACAAGTGAAAGTAGAAAGTAATGAAAAATAAACTACTCAAAAAGTACTAGTTACTGAACATTGCTACAAAAGTAAAAAGGAATTATAGTGCCACTGTCTTTTATTTTTTGCAAGTTGCTTTTATGTTTATGCTAATTTTTATGCTAATTGCAAGCCAGTCCATTTTAGATGGATAGCCTACCAGTTTTTTTGTTTTATTGCTACTTAAGTAACACTCCTTTCATTACTTTACACCTCTGATGTTGAATGGCCTTTACTTCCAATAGCCCTCTATACGGCATGTTGGGTTGGCCCTTAACTATAAGTCTATAAACTAACAAGTATTAATATGCCTACCTTAAATTTACGCATTTATACTGAGCAAAATCAAGAGACTTGTGACTTTATTTTCCGATCTGTTCCATTCAGCTTTGCGTGCCTACCAAAGGGCTGGTTGAGCAGTCTTTGTGTAGAATATGAACATCGTCATGGCGCGTTGCTGTTACTTGTTAATATAACACATACTCCACGAATGCCCCATCTTACGGCCCCCAAGTGGAATCATTGGTATTCGAAAACTGGACCCAACTACCGTATCATAGCTGCACGATGAGGCATTGCCAATCTAAGCTAGGGTAATGCGGGGCAAGACTAGTCACATTTTGGTATCATTGTGTATATCTTCAGATAAAGTTAAAAATGTTTCAATTTTTAGTGTTAAACAGTTATACTAAGGCTTCCTTAAACAAGATAGCAAAAAAAAAGTGAAATTTATTTTTAAGTTATGTTAATACAACATCATTTTTACGACCGAGTCAAATGACTGGTTTTGCCCCTAAGTAAGGGTAAAACAGGTCAGTGTTTTTTTGATGAGAGAAAGAGTATATTTACACATACAAAGTGCAGTTTCACATACAAAGTACACCACTGCAGCACATTCGTTCAGAACAGACATCAGCAAACATGCTGGATTCCATTTTATGACATTATTGTTCAATTGCTGTGCCGAATATCCATGGTTCTTCTGGACGACAAAACAAACTGAGCAAGGAAGATTATGACAAAATTTGCCATTTTGTTAACAATGAGGTCCACATGGTACATTACAGTTGCCAAATGTTAGAACAATTGCTTTTGTGAACAATTGATAGAAACACAATCGAAAATACACTTCAAACGTTTTCTAGTAGGCTATAGTTCAATATTGTTACATTTTTTTTAAATCTTTTATTTGTGATTTTTTGCGTTTTTGTCCAAACTTTGACGCACACTTTCTATAAGAAAACATTGAGAACCATAAATGAATTTTGCGTGGTAGACTTATCATATCTTAGTGAATAAGTGGACAAAATTTCAATGCAAATTTTCACTGGGGTCACGAGTAACCAAGATATTAAAAAGACCCCACCTTTTAGCTTTTTTTTCATTTCGACCGATGTTTCACATTAAATAACTCCCAAATCCTTTAATATTTTGTATTGATATTTTCTCAGTGCATAGAGAATCTTATAAACAACATTTCTACCAAATTTCAGCCAAAACTAATCACAAATGGGGTCTTGGCAAGGTTTTAAAATTTTGGAAAATCTTAGCTGAGAGCTGGAAACGGCTATCTTTGGATGTCTATGACCTTTGACCTTTTAGAGTGACAATGTGAACGATGTTGTTTTTTCAATATTTGGCAGAAGTACTATCACCTGTAAAAAATTTAGGTTGTTACTTAATTTGGTTTAGCAGTGATAGGGCCTCAAACATGGCCAAAAATCAAAAAAAATCGTGCCCCCTTGGTAGACCCCCTCCCAAACTAAATGCTTCGATCACACTAGGATAAGCTGATTTTTGATGTAATAGGCAAATAATACCCTATGAACCAGGTAGCCTAAGCCTACATGACAGTTTGGTTAAAGAATTTAGCATTTTCATCAAAAGTTTGGCACAACATTTCATGACTGACTTGTGTTGCCCCAACCAAAATAGCCATGACTGAACAAAAATAAATACCCAATAAAACTAATTTCCAAGGAAGAACTACAAGATGAGTAGTTTTGAGACAAATTACAATAATTGTAATTTCGTTTAAACTAGAAAGTCTTGGTTTAATTAACAATTTTCATAGTGTAATGCTCTGTTTCGTCTAAACCACAAAAAAAAAGTTAGTCCAAAATATGAAGGTAAAATTTTACACCAACTTACGTTTCGCAGCCTAGACAAAGATAGCAAGCAAAACCTGCATAGCAGTTGCTGTTGTCGCATCACAAAAGAACCACTAAGTGCGCTAAAGCAGGGGTCACCAAATGGCGGCCCGCGGGCCACATGCGGCCCGCCACGCTGTATCGCTGCGGCCCGCGGAAGGTATCAGCGTACAAGTATAACCAAAAATACTTTTCTTGAGGAGTTAAAGAGCACGAAGGCAAAAAATACTTTCCGGGAAGCATATTTTCGCTTTGCATACGATTCCACCGACCTACCAATCAGATTATAGTTCTAGATGGGGGTTGCTTAAAGTTATTCCAATGCGATGTCCAGCCACACTGTTCCAGTGGTTGATTAAAACGTCTGTTTTCGAATTTCGAAATTGTCTGTGAGCAAAAGGTTGCTTATTTTAAGCTTGCAAATGTCATGTAAACACTAGTGTGCGTTTCACCGTTATTGTGTTTCACGAGCAGTGTTCTCTTTATGCAAGTTTTTGTTGGAAAATTAGGTCTGTGTGCCAACTCAATTTATAATAAATTGGCAAAATATTATATTATGAATTTAAAGACTTTTTTCTGATTGTATTATGAAAATATTTAGCTTAGTAGCCTACTGCAAAATGTTTTTTTTTTAAAGAAATATGAAACGCTTCATGATTTTGCGTGTCATCCTTGCGCAGGGGCCATGCTAATCTTCTCTGTATCGTTCCAATTTTAGTATATGTTCTGCCGAAGCAAGTCCTGCAAAATGTTGTTAATCAACAATTCTTGCCACGCTTATAAGCACCGCAAGTGACAGTTGTCAATAATCAAAGAAAGACGGTTTTATAGACTCTCACAAAAAGGATAAAAACCAGCTCATTGCTTTTTTAGAGGGAAGACTGTTCAAGAATTACGATAGAATTACAATTTTTCGGTGATTTCCACAAGCGTTTGTATCATGGTTGCCTGGTTTCTTTTTCCCTGTTATTGGAGCCTATTTTTCGCTGATATGTTTGCAGGTCACTATGGTTGCCTATATTGCGATGTGTCAAACATTTCCTTGTTTACTGAAATTGCTAATTGCAAAATATCTTTTGTGAAGCGAAGTGACAACTCCACTCTTGCTTGGCGATGAATATTCTGATTTTTTTTGTTTGTCGTATCCAGGTTTACACCTGGTAGTTGAAGATTTAGATTAAGTGGACGGGAAGGTAAGGAAGCCAATCTGGGTACGAAATGCGTTCTTTTCTAGCATAAGATTCAACCTACCTAACATTTTATTAGTGCGGCCCGCCACAGCTCTCCTTAGTGCCAAAGTGGCCCGCATGCAAAAAAGGTTGGTGACCCCTGCGCTAAAGCATTTTTTTGAGTGTGTTATTTCCAAAAAAAAGTTATGCTTGATTAAAATCAAACTGACCGGTTTTACCAGACGACTTGTTTTGCCCCGAACTACCCTACTACAAGTCAAACGAGAGAAAGAGAGAGAATATAATTGTGATGGAGATGAATCACATTTGTGGTTTTAAATGTAAGATTATTTCGATTACAATCACAAAAAAATTCATCATTCTAAGTCTTGCAACTTGTATTTGAAAAAGTACCGTACCGAGTACCGTACCGGTACCGCGGTACTATTTTTGACCAGTATCGAGTAACGGTACCGCGGTACTTTTAAATTGTACCGTGCCCATCTCTGGCCATAAATAAAAGATAAAATTATTATAAACACAAACCATGGATTCATAGATTAGCCTATGAATTCATAGATTCATGTTCATAAATTGATAGAAACTTTGAATCCCTAACGCAAACGTGCAATGTTTTTTTGTCGAACATCCAAATGTGTTCAACTGGTTACAACTAGCCTACCTCTCATTTGAAATAGAAATGCAATCCACTAAAGTACTAAACATTAAAAAAATATTACCAACAATTTTAAAACACTTTACAACTAATAATAACATAGCAGAAATCTAACTCTCTGGACTTGCTAATTATTCTATTCTTAGCCGACAAGGTAGCCGCATTCATTCTTTTTTTAGATTCTTAAAATGAACAACTGATTGCTAATGGCGTTTTCTCGTTTTGTTTAAGCTACTTGCGTACAGCAGGGCGTAAATAAACAGAGTTGTAAATTACTTGACAAACAGTACACTTCAAAGCGCTTACCACCCTCTACTTCAGTTTTTCTGCTGATTCTTCATATTGAATGTTGAACTTCTGTCTCATGAGTGTAGCCTAAGCACTAACTTACACTATAGATTACCATTGGTTGGTTTGGTTTGTTGGTTTGAAATCCTTATCCTCGGACTGACAAACCTTTGATAGGTTATTCCTGGTAGTTTCGCATACTTGTAGAGGCTTTTGACGGAGAGCCGGTTACCGAGATTGGCAGAGTGAAGTTTTCGATTGTTGAAGTCTTGTTGCCGGAGAATTATTTTATCCATAAGGTGCCGCTGAATGGAGAACAGTGCTGAAATGCGTTGCTCAAGCGCACATCCCGAGAATTGAACCAAAGCCGCTGGGTTTTAAAGCTTCTTCGTTCACGAAGCCACACGCAAACCAACTGAGTTATGGGGGCAGACACTGAACTATCGAGTCGGACAAGCTGTAACTACAGTAACATTTTATAAAGTGTTAAATTACTGCAAGTTATTAGCTGTCCCATAAGTCAGCATCATGACAGTACATACCTTCCGAATTTAACCCAGCGATTTGTTTTTGGCTAACATCTCAAGATTACTTTATACATTGATTTGCTTGCTTACGTGATTGCGTGAATCGCTTCACTGGCAGAGAAAACGTCTGTGGAAGCTTAATCTTTGCAATCTCGCATACTTGTTGAGGCCAAGATCAAGTAGCGCTGGTTTAGCTTTCAGGGTGTGCGCTTAAGCATAAAGCAACGTATTTCAAGATAGCTCTCCTTTTAGCGACATTTAGTGGACAGAATAATTTACCGACAGCAACACTTCAATAACAAGAAGAAACTTCATTCCTGCTTAATTAAGTGATTAAGTAAAAAGATGTAGCCTTTCGTGTAATTTTAATTTTTTCTTCCATATAATTTCAAAAAACTGTAAGACAACCACACAGTTGATAAATATCACGGTGTAGGCCATTCCTGTTAACGTTTGGTTTGTATTGCAAATAATTGACCTTACGAAGTCGACTAATTAGTTTAGACTTTTTCGGGCTCACCCCCTTTTTAAAAAAATCTGGTGATCAAGCGGTTCACTTAGCCTAATTAGTTGTCGGCAATTTAAAGCTACCTACTGTAACATGATAGCAAATGTTTTTTTCCTAAATTTAACTCTTTGCATTCTTTTCTTGTGACATGATATGCTGGTGTGCCACGGCACACCGTTTGGGAAGCTTTAGTACTCTGACTTTGTAACCTGCGACCAGCGCCGGATTAAGTATAGTAGCAGATGTAGCAGCTGCTACGGGCCCCGCGCTTCACAAGGCCCCGCGCTTGGCAAGCAAAACTTTTTTTTGCAAAAAAATGTCGAACATGGCAATTAATTTTTGGCTTGCAAACTGGAATGGCAAAGGACAACATTATAATTGTAGGATTAAATTACTAGTCCCAACGTCTTGTCCCTTCCGAATTATTCTAAATTTAAAAAAAAACAGTAATTTCCACTGGAGGCAACTGCCTGTTCGAATGCCACTAGCCCACGATGCCAGTCCTATAGTTGTTTGAGGGAACATTTAAGAGAATGGCAACTTCGCGCATTGTGTTGTCACAGGGAAGAATTTAATTTCTTTAATTTCAATTTCGTTTCTTGTGTGCGATTTTAAGGTTAGTTAGAGTTGAGTGCTAAAGAGGCTCTCTGCAACACGATGGTCCGCAAGAGCTGATGCCATTAAGGTATTAAAGAACGGTTTCCTTTCATAAAGGAGGCACTGGAGAAACTTGCGAATGACCAAGAGCAAAAGGTAGAATGTCGACAGCAGGCAAATGGACTCCTCGAGAAAATGGAGTTGCTCGAAACTGGAATCTTAGTGGTTTTTTGGAATAGCTTACTCGATTGCTTCCAGGCAACTCAAGCCTCTCTTCAAGCAAAGCAGCAAAATCTCAACATTGCTTCAGCTTTGTGTGCCTCTTTGGCAGGATCTCTACAGACTTTCAGAGAACAATTCGCTAAGTTTGAGTCAGAAGCGCAGAAGCTGACTCAAGTGCCGGATTACCGACCAACAAGCACAAGAAGAATTGTCCGAAATCGAAGGCACGATAAGGATGTAAGCAGCGGCCATTTAGTTCCAGATGCAATGGATAATAATCAATCATCTAAAGACAGACTCCGGGTGGAAGTTTTCCTTGCAGTATTGGACAGCCTACAATCTGCGCTGGAGCAACGTCGCAAGGCATACACCCAATTGAACACACGGTTTAGTTTTTTGCGAAATCTACATGACCCAACACCTGCGCAAATCCCAGAAAGTGCTGACAGACCTTTAGAAGCATATTCCCGGGATTTGGAAGACGGATTGAAAGATGAACTACCTCAGTTTTCAGAATTCGTAAAGCACATTGCTATTGATTGCTCCTCTCCACAACTCAACTATTTCACTTTGAAGAAAACAGTATTGACACCACATTTCCTAACATTGACAATTTGTTGCGCATTTATCAATGTATGATGGTAACTAATTGTACTGGAGAAAGATCATTTTTAAAATTGAAGTTGATTAAAAACTATCTGCGAAACACGATGGGGCAAGAGCGGCTACACTATGTAACTCTTTTGAATATTGAAAATGCCATTCTAAAGTCACTGAACTCATCTGAAATAATTGCCAAATTTGCAGAAATCAAAATGCGTCGAAAAGACCTTTGAGTGATATTGTTGAAGTTTTATATTTCTCCTTGCAAATAAAACATTACATTAGACTTTTGTTATTTTTATTTTTGTAGAATGTAGATCAAATCTATGAAATATTCAATTACTTCACGGGTATTATCTGTACATCAAATCAATCTGCTACAGGCCCCGCACTTGGTTAATCCGGCACTGCCTACGACAAGGACTGAGTCAATAGCGAATTTTGAGGTGGGAGAAAATAAATTTAACCATGTGCTCCGCAGAAGCTGAGAAATAGACTATTGCGGTTTTCGTTAGCAACCAATTTCCACATAGGCTTACAGTAAAGTTAGCAGAAGGAAAAGAAGTTATCCTAATTTGTCATCCTTTGAAATTGGAATCGTCTCCAATTTTCCTCAATCAATGGAAAGTCAAAGGTCAAACAATTTTTCATTTCAATTGTTACTGAAGAAATAGTTTCCAAAATTTAACTTCTACAAAACTTTGTTTGATTTGTAGATAATTCCATAGTTTATTTAGAATCTTCTAATGTTACTGATGGCAGCCAGAACTTGCAAGAAAATTTTTCGTGAAGGGTTTTATTTGGAGGAAAAGACAGTTGGGATATGGGATGACATGGAAAACTTTTTTTTTCCATCCTGAAGTTTTCTCCATTCCATCCCATTCCCTGAACACTGCTACACCATCCTCCGCTGACAAAGAACAGCTTTTGACTGCATTTAATTTGTTTAAGAACTATTAGCCTACTTTTATTGACTTAAGTTTGTTCTCATGGCTAAAATCAAGCTGCAACTTAAGCCTGGTAGTACTATTTAGGCGGTAGCTTACGCCTACGAAGCCTCAGCGATCTTACTTTTCTGCAAATTTATAGCCTACATGATATAGAAGATACGAACAGTTCGATATGTTTGCGTACCGGTACCAAATTGTCACTGACTTGCGGTAGGCTTCTCTCAAGACAAATCCTCGATAGACGCCTGCTTCAAAGCATTGCTACAAGGGCTGTTGCTTTTTTTCACCACTCTAACAGCACTTCAGTGGTGACGTCACCACTTTAAACTTTCAAAAATGTGATGGATATTAATGTTGACTACTGTAGTTTATTTCAGACTAGGACAATCCAGATAACCAGTGCTGTATTCGTAAAAAAGCACCGGGTATGCTGTCAGATTTGCCAAGGTTATAAACAACACACAATTAACTTGCAAAATACTAATCGTTATTCTACCATAACATGAATTATAACAACATCAGTATTGGACGAGAGCTACCAAATTGTTTATTTTTCTATGAATACATTCCAAACACTCAAACAGCCTGTGGAAAGGAATCTACATCTTTATCCTCTTTATAAATTTGGGATCTAGTGTCCTTAGCTGATCAGTGGTTCAGCAGCCAGGATCTTACATATTTTTTAGCGGTAAACTCAGCCACAGGTGGTCAATTGCAATTAATAAACATCAAACAGCCCACATTATCAATGAGCAAAGATGCTCTTAAACCTATGATAATATTGTTCATCAAACCGAAACCACGTTCACATTTTGCTGTCGAACAAGGTAAAGTTGAAATAGCTGTCAAGAGAGGCTTCGAATTATTGGTCACAATTTCAACTTTTTCACTAAAATCTCTTAATCCTTGGATTGACTGTATTTTATCAATGTCAAACCTTCTATAAATTCTCACCTCTGCTTCTCCATGACGCAAATTTCCTTCTATCATTTTTTCAGGTTGCAAGTTAGCAATATCATCCAGTAGCTGACCATTGTCAGTGTCGGCATAAGTGCAAAGTCTAATTTGCATTCTGCTAACAATGCTCTAAAGTCTAAATGAATTGATTCGCCTTAATTGGCACCATTTTAGAATTCTGTATCAGAGGTATATTTCTGAACATTAAATTATCCTTCGCTGCTAAATCCAAATGTGTTTTTTCTCCCGGATTTTCCTTGAAACTCTTAATAATTCGTAACTTATTGTTCTTTTTATTAAAAATTTGGCTCTCAGTAAAGTTGTACTTCGAGACTGAAGTTCAATGGATAACATGGATAATTCTTGCAGAACATTACACATTAGGAATCATAAGGATAGCATAGGCACTCTCTTTGAAAAACCAGAGGGTAAAGCTACTATTAGTTGCTCGAAAAAGCAGAGAGTATAACTTACTGCGTATACCGCCATATAGCCTACCCTTGAATACAGCACTGCAGATAACTCAGTAAAAATTACAAATAAACAAAAACACGATAGGCTTGCCCATGGCTTGCCGTAAACACTTCTAAATATTTATCTGTAGAGTAGGCTAATGGAGACGTATCACCAATAATACTTAGGATACAGTAGCCTGGATTATTGTGTTAGGTGACATAAGGAATATGCTAGATCCCAGCTTGCAAATCAATCTTTTTACATGGATTCAACGTTTGTTGTTGAATCAATGAAAAAAGGTTATTTTTGCTGGGCTGAAGACTACCATGTTGACGTCAAACAATCACATGTCCAACAAAACTATTGGTCTATTTAGTGGTTTTCAAAGTAGAGTCCGAGATCTTTCGGAAGTTCCCGAAGCAATAATCTGGGACCGCGTAACACCTTCGTGAAACACTGCGTGTTCTTCTTCAAACGAATTTTGCAATATTCAAGCCAGCAAGCTCTATATTTTATTTTTCTTGCGCCGGACAGTGGCCCTTTTTCGTTTTCTTCATTACAGCAGATTGAGCGGTGGACAGATTTTTTTGCTGTTGTGAAATTACGGCTGGAATCTGCTCTTCCATTCTTGGAAACAAGCGGTGCCACATTTTTATTCTTAAAGATGAAATTTACAGTTACTTTCCCAATACAGGATCTTCAAAAGTACTGTTGATTCATCAACAACCCGTTTGGAACTAGGTTATAATGTCAGCGATTTGCTTTCAAAAGAAACTTAATTCAAAAGCAGTTAATGAATTGGAGTGCAAAACGTATTTCCTGTGAGATGTGTTGCAGTGACTTTTGGGTTGAAATGGTGCAGTCTTAAATGGTTGAATACGATGCATGATATAGGCCTATGGTGGTCACGTTGTGCAAAATAAAAGATAACATGGAAGAACTGGTATCAGCCAAGCAGGTGTACCATGGCTTACTATATTAATACAGTAAGCCATGAGGTGTACCCATCTGCTTGAAGTTGATTTACTATTTCTGTGCGAATTTGCTTCAATTTTATACTGAACCATGAATCATTGAAAAAATCTCAAGGAGATGATTACACAAACACAATTTGTTTTGAAAAATTTGAGAACCACTGGTCTCTGTATAATAAATATTCTATAACTACAAGCCATTCCTGGTTGGTTTTGAATCTTTATCCTCGGACTGACAAAGCCTTGTTAGGTTATTCCTTGCAGTTTCGCATACTTGTAGAGGCTCTTGACGCAGGGCCGGTTACCGAGATTCATTTGGCAGAGTGAAGTTTTCCGATTGTTGGTGGAGTTATGCCATTCACTAGGTGCCGCTGATTAGAGAGCAGTCCTGAAATGCGTTGCTCAAGCGCACATCCCGAGAGTCGAACCAGCGCCGCGTGATCTTGAGCCGGGCGCGTAACCACTGAGCTAATGGAGCGGACATTCCGTGTTCATTTCTGCTAACAACATATTGATTTTAATTTTTGTTTTACCAGTTTAGCATAGGCTGACATGTGAGATCATGTTTCACGTAGGCCTACTGACTGTGCTATTTAAAATATTTTTCAAGACAAATAGGGTTGCCGGTATTAATTAATGTACAAACAATCCTGGTCTCATGATTTGTCTTTTTCAATTGGTTAGAACCGTTAGGGTTAAAACAAGCGAAATCGTTCAACACACAGCTTTAAAAAATAAAATACCATAAGGCTTTATTTTTCTCTTCTGGGCATATGCAGCGATTAAAATGACCTACACTTCTCCACAAAATTAAAAATGATGTCTTGAGAGTGGACTGATGTTGAATACTTGCCTGGTCATCGTCTGAGATGGGTTGGACATCTTGAAAGAATTGAATGAGAACCATTTGACAAAGCGAGTCTGGAATGAGGTAGTGATAGGAAAAATCAGAAAAGGAAAGCCAAAGAAAACGTTGGATGACACTGTAAAAGATGACATGAACAAAATAAACTTGAAAATTGAAGCTGCCAACAATAGAGAGAGATGGAGGAGTCGTTGCAGATAACTGGTCGACCCTGATGTTTCGGGATGAATACGAAGCTTTTTTGAAGTAAAATGAATGAATGATCTTCTCTCGTGTTGTCGCTATATGTCAGGGCATCCGTTGGTTAGCCACTGCCTGGTGTCGTCGTCGATAGAAACTAGGCTTTCCATACCATGAGGTGGTCTGTATAGCCGGCAATCCTTGATAATGTGGGCTGCCGTCTGCATTTCACCACACTCACTGCCAAGCCCCAGTGCAACATGTCTGCACCATAGCGTCCAACACCAGTGAGCAAACGGTTACGCCTTGATGAGGCAAGTCTAGAGAGGCCATGCCCATGGCCCAGCAGGTTCTCGGGCGGGGATCTGAATACTTGGCGAAGTGGGGATGCGCTGCTTGACCATTGTTCACACAACGCCGCGTGGCATCACTGTTTGCTAGGGCTTCCACCAGAGGCTGCCAGAAGGTCTTGTGCAGCGCGTACAAATAGCTTTCTTGGTTTTAGCCGCTGCTTTGATGGATATATCAGCGTGATTGCGTGTAGCAGATGGCCGGGGTTTAGGGCTTTACGCTCAGGGAAAGAACAGCACGTTGGTGCCGTGATGCAGCTGGCTCAATTTTTGCAAGGACAGCCAAGCAAGCAGTCAGTTGGAGTTGGACGGAGGCAACGTGTGACAGTTCGCAGGCAGTTGTTAATTGGCACATCGACAAGGTCAGTATGGGCGCTTCTGCACCAAGTAGCAGCACAGTATTCAGGAGGGGCGTAGACAATGAATGATTCTTCTTCTTGCGTTTGAGGCCGCCACAGATCACGTTGTTACATCCAGGCGCAGCAGCCAAACAATGAATGATGAATGGCCTACTTCCGAACGTGGCATATATAGTGGTTTACGATTACCAAAATTCCAGACAGCGTTTCAAACCTTTTTTCAATGCATAACTGAACTTGTATAAAAAGCAATACAGATGTGTATGAACTATGAAGGTAATTTCACGCCTGCTCCGTCTCAGTAGATCAGCTGAATAAACTTCGAATTATGTAAACGAAGAAGTCAAGTTATTTTGTTTTAATAGCGCCACAATCAAACAGAGTAAATGAAAAGTAACAACACATTGTAAGTTACAGCTGTTGGTTAAATCATGGCGCAATCAGAATGGTAGCGAAAGACATTAAGCGGTCATCTAGTCACAAGTCAGCCACCACCCCATAACAATAAATCTAACTAACACTGCTATTCTCGCAACAGGCGAAATAAAAGGGGTTTGTCAGTCAATTGGATGGTGCGTTATTTTAGTCAGTTCACCACGGATTCTTTTTCTTGGAAGTCACGGTGTCAATTTAGTTATAGTTTTCATGTTCTGAATCAGTTCAATTCGTTCTATTTATGATCAAGGCATTATTTGCTTGCGACGTTTTCAGTCTGGAAGTTCGTTACTTTACATACAATAAACTCGTAATCGCAGAAGAATAAGGTATCATTCCTCAGATCGTCCCCACTACCCACCTGGTACTTGGGATGTTGCTGTAGCATTTACAGCTAAATATGGGCGGATGTTCAGACAATCCTACGTCCGCTACAAAGTCATGACTGTACAAGAGCAAGAAGAATGTATTCAATTCGACAAGATCGCACGCTAAGACTAAGATTTTCCGGTCTACCTTTGGAACGTTTTTGGGTGATGACTTCCACGGAGTTTCCTATTGATAGGCATCTTTGAAGCTCTTGATGCCTATTGGATACCAACTCATATATATATTCAATGAATCAAGTTTATTTTAGTAACATACAATTTAATGTATAGCCTAACACATGGGTCCATTTTATTCATGTTGAAGCCACACCGCGGAGGCACCAAAAATGTGATATTAATAAATGATAAAAAATCATTGGGATTCTGAATTCTCAAACTCGTTTGGTTAACAATTGTAACTAAACATGTTATGATGTGAGCTTCCCATGTTAGAAACTGCCATTTATGCGAAGAAACTATGGAGCTTAAATCAAATTTAGCAATGGCATATTTCACAATTCACATCAATGGCATGCCAGTACTAACCTATACAGCAAATCAATTGTTTTTACATTCATTGAATCAATGAGGAAAGCTACATCAATTGGTTATTGAAGGTATGGTGGAAGGAAAGAAGTGCAGGGGAAGAAGGAGACGAACATGGGGAGATGACGAAATACAGTGGGCTGATTTGTCAAGTATCGGAGAAACAAAAAGAGTAGCTGAAGAACGTGACTTGTGGAAGAAAATGACAGCCAATCTTCGGATCGGAGACAGCACGTGATGATGAATCAATGATACTTTGAATCAAAGTAAAAAAACAACTAATTTGCTGTCTTTTAAAAAAACAATTATGAATCAAATGAGTTGATACGGATGGATAATTTCACAATTTACATCAATGGCATGCCAGTACTAACCTATACAGCAAATCATTTTTTTTTACATTGATTGAATCAATGAAACGTTGAATCACAATTATTACACTAACACAATTATTAATCAAATGAGTTGATAGCTTTGAATGATACGTACACGGAGAGTTGCATTCCAGATAATTGCATTTGCAATGTTTTAAAACAAGAAATCTTACGTAGTGCTTAATTACGATATTTGTTAATTTTTATTGTTATCAGGTTTTGACATGATTTTATCACACTTTAGAAAAGCTCCATCCATAGGGAGCATACAGTATAACAATTTAATAAATACAATACCTACAGACTACAGTCCACAAATGTTATACGATTAATGAAAAACATGCTTTCTCTATCTTGCTATGCATCAGCTTTTGGCTAAGTGCTAAAACATAAAATATACGGTACCAGAAACAGGTTTGATAAAACCATTAAAATTCTACAAAGAACTCAAAATTGCAGCATGAATAGATAGCCTATTATATCATAGCCTAGCAAGTTAACAAAATTAAGTCTGAAACGTAAATTGAAGTCTCTTTTTCCACTACTGACATTATAAATTTTTATGTATGAGTTGCATACAATAAAAAACATAACATACTGTACACATGCAAGACGATGTAATCAGAAAAATATTTATGCATAAAATTTCTTAAAACTATTATCAAATTAAATATTTTTTTAAAATGTAGGTGTCTTAAAGTTAGACAGCAAAAAAGCTAAAACAACTTTCCTTTAGCCTTTCTTTTAGTTTTAATCTTTTTAGGTTGTGTGGTTTTAAATTCTTGTACTGGAGCAACATCACTCTTTGACATTGTACTAATAAGCTCATCGTCACTTGGATCCAATACACAACCTCTAACAGCTGGGCGGGGTCTTCTTCGCTTCATTCTTTTTTTGTTTAGAACATTGTTAGATGCAATCTCTGCCGAGCATAAATTGCTTGAAGTTTTCACAGAGGGTGATTGTGTCAATTTGATCATTTCATCTGATTTACTTTCAACAGAAGACGATATTAGAAGATCATTGAAAGATCGTCCAGCTGCAATCTTGAGTGGGTCTTTTGTAATGACAAAGCCATACTCCTTGGTACTTTTCAAGTCTTTTTCAAAAGAAGTTGAATCAAACATCTCTGTTTGCAAATGTGGACGACTCACTTTATATCCGCTATCTCTGTAATCACTGATTTCATTGTCTTTTTGTTTGATTACATCTTTCAATTTTGTATTTTCATATTGCAGACGTGAAATAGATATAATCATAGGATCATAAAGAAGCTGTTTTGACAGAGAATCATCACTCCCTTGCAATGCCACATCTTGTTTACAATCAAATCTCCAATGGAAAGGAATTCCGCTGTGAAAATAATTTGAAAATGAAAATTCAACAATTTGTTGGGTATTTTTACTGGTATAAAATGAGAAGTCACGATAATGCAGTAAGCTTTGTTGCAAATGTTTCAAAATATTCTCAACTGGAGCTTCTAGTCGTTCATTTATTTGTTTACATCGTGACTCTATTTCTTTTTCTGTCAATACTTCCATATAAACAGTCGAAATGTTTGTTAAAGCAATTAAAAAGGAATTATCTTCCAATAAAAACTTAAACAACCATTCTGCGTTTCCATGATTTGTCTTAAGTTGTTCCCATGGACATAAATGCAATTTTGAAGCATCACAATTCATTTTAGTTACTAAAAGCTCAGCCAGCAACCTGGCAGTCAACTGTGTATCCTGACAAGCAATTGAGATATATAGATTAATGTAGTTAATTTATAGCAACATTTCATTAGCAGGCCAGTTCCATAAAAACATAAACTTATCTTGCACCAGCCTTTCTCTCTAGAGCAGCTTACTGCTAATTCTAGAAAGAAATCAAGCTATAGTCAAAAGGGCATTTGCAATCGACGGCGTGCCTTTAAGTGTCTTGCCAAAGACACAGCCACATGCTCTTGAATGGAGTTGAACCGGCAGCCTTTCAAACTTCAAACCATGGCTCTCCTATCACCACTCGGTTATGCAGCCGGCTGATGGACATTGGACATGTTAGTCAACCCAAAAACAAAATATGTTTTACATGAAAGGAAAGATAACAAACTAAGCTGTTGTAAGTTGTGGGTACGAAGTGTATATACAAGCTGTTATTTATATAGATTAATGGAGACATTGAGCAAGGCAATCAAGTGTTTCAGTGAACGACTGAACGGTCTAGTATGATTTTCGTTATGTGCATGACTGCCCGCAAAACCAAAAAAAATATCATCGCACAGAAGAAACCTTTGGATAAAATTAGATTTGCCTATGACGTTGTGAAATAAAAGCTCACCACATTCAATGAAAAATCATGAAGCCATATGTAATCCAAAAAACCGCAACTCGCGACTGCTGAATTTTTCCAGTAACTGCGAAAGAACTAGTAACTCTTCCTGAGAGACTGAGACAAGTCCAGACAACGTTTGTGATTGTGTGAACTGTAGATTGTGGAAACTGGAAAGCCTGACTGCCCGAGTGCCTGACATCTAGTCTAGATATAGCTAGCCATAGATAATAGCCATGTACCCTGACATCTAGCAGTGGCCGGTGAGGTTTACCGCACTTTGAAAAAAAATTTCAGATGTCCAACCGGAAACAAACAAATCAAAACATCGCAAAAATTTCAATTATTTATGGCATTTTCAAAATATATACACAAAATTTGTGAACTTATTTCAAAAGCTTATTAAAAATAAAAATACAACCACTTTCATGTTTCGATGTTTTCTGACAGTTATCGTTCTAAAAATACATCAGCTCAAGCCAATACCACAGCAAATCAATGTTTTGCTGAGCAAGGCTTGCTCATTGCTCAACCTAAATTCTAAAAGGTGCATAAAAAAACGAGGCAGTTAAAAAGCTTCGCTCAGCGCTTGTCATGGATATTGAAAGCGCCAGTGGGATATGCAAATCTATGAAGCATTTGGTGTTCTGTCTGAAAGTTTTTATTGCATGATTGCATCAAAAATGAAACACATCTTCAGGTGTCATAAGCAGGCCCTCCAAGAGAAATCAGGACTGGTCGGGAAACAATACGTAAAATGGGCCCAAAATTTTTTTTTTCTGCAAAAATAAAAGCAACGAATTTGTATCATGCGTTGCATCATATGTTTTAAGCTAAACTTGGCCTACTTTCCTCAGCGTGAAATTGAATTCCTTTCCTGGTAGTTTTGCACACTAGTAGGCCTAGAGGCTTTTGACTACTGTTGCCACTCTCTTGTACCGGAAAAGTACTAAATTTGACTGAAAAAAACACTAGATTCATAAACAAAACACTAGTATCATAAATACACGATCATTTACATGCACAATATACAAAAATTACAGCCAATGGCGTTAGTAAGTGTTACAAGTCCTTAAAATTTCAAAATAAAACTAAATTTCCTTGAAAGTGAGAGCCCTGAAGTCATAGCCGTAGGAGAGTAAAACATTTGGGGGGGGCAAACAAAAATTTTCACAAATTTCCCCCAAACTTGGCCTTTGTAAATATATTGTCAAAAACGCAATATTACTCACAATTATCTCTTAGGTAGTGTAGTCTAAGAACTCCACACTCATTTAATGTAGGCAGTGGCTATTTGACCGGCGCCGGTCTTTGAATCTGAAACACTATTTGACCGTCATTACGTCACTATACAGTCACTTTTTTTCTTTTTCTCTTTCAAATCAAAGAACGAGAAACGCGTATATAAATTCTAAATCCGATCATGTTCTTCAACTCGTTACGTGGTGCGTGCGATACGTCGGCGGATCTTATTCTAGAGGGCCTGAGTTCGTTACTACCCGGAAGCGTCCCTTTTCTTTTATTTATTTTTTTTTTTAACTAAACTTTGACCCGAAGTGCATTTTTGTTTAAAACGTCTGAAACGTGCCTGAATGAAAAATTATGTAGTAGGCTATAGTTAGCACGGCCACAAATGGAAAATTACCCAGAGAAATTTTCAAATTTCAGCAAATTAAAAAACTCTAACTTCATTACTCACATTTGAAAAGACATAAAAAATTGGGATGTAGAAAACTCAAATTAAAAATTGACTACAAAAATGCACTTCGGGTCAAAATTTGTTTAAAAAAAAAATAAATAAAAAAAGGAGCGCTTCCGCTTAGTATCGAACTCAGTCCCTCTAGGCTAGGAGCCGGCGACGTATCGCACGCGCCACGTAACACGTTGAATAAAAATGGTCGGATTTAGAACTTATATACGCGCTACTCGTCTTTTGCTTTGAAAGAGAAAAAGAAAAAAAGTGACTGTTTAGTGACGTAATGACGGTTAAATAGTGTTTCAAATTCAAAGACCGGCGCCGGTCAAATAGCCACTGCCTTTAATGTAAGCCGACGAAATGTAAGCCTCCGATACCATATGGTATGGTACCGTTAGGCTATGCTACCAAGCCTACTTTAGTTTACTTTGAACACTTTTCACAGTCATTTATGTGTATTTTTTAAAGTATTTATGCTAAATATCTCAAATTTGGTCATCGTTGGGTGTAACTAAACAAAAATCTCATGTCCACTTTGAAAAGCACTACAAACACATTGATGCAGCCAAACAAAAATAGGAGGGGCTACTTTGAACACTGTCCAAACTTATGCACACCAATCTAAAAAAACACAAAAAATATCAAAAAAACACTAGATAGCAAAAAAAAAAACACTAGAACACTAGATGCAACCCAAAAACACTAGATCAGTGGTTTTCAACCGGGGGTCCGCGGACCCCAAGGGGTCTGTGAAGCGATTTCCGGGGGTCCGCGAAAGTTTCCAAGTTTTCAACATGACGGATAAATTAAAAAATTTAAAAATTGTTTGTGCTTTTTTTATGTATTAGCCTACAGTGATTCTTAAAGTCGCAACGCACTGGTGCGTCGTTTGAAATTGCAAAGGACATTGCACAAAGGTTTGGTTTCATAACTAAAATATCATATAAATTACTTAAACTCTTTAATAAGGCTATGTTCAACTTAATTCTTTTGAGACAGCAGATTGTTGATCAATGATTAATTTAGAAATACAAACGTTAGTCAGCAGTCTATCACCACTCACAGGTTTGCAATGACTGTGATCATAACGAATTAATATTGATTTCAAATGAAAAAAGGGAGAAACTCTTTGTAACAGTCGCAAGTATTCTATTAACTTTTGATAAAAGTTATAGAAAAACATCAAATGAGCATATAGCTTACCGATGTTTGATCCTGTGTGCCAACATATAGCTCATAAGTCATAACATAATTTCGTCAATCTCATCAATCGTCAAGTGCGTTGCGAATTCAGCAAATTCTTTTAAGTGTGTTGCTTTGAAACTTATGTAACATATGATTCCATAAGGAAACGCGATATACCAAAATTTCAAATTGAAATTTTTAGGGGTCCGCGACCGCTTCGAAGACACCAAAAGGGGTCCACCAAGACAAAAAGGTTGAGAACCACTGCACTAGATCTAGCGGAAAAACACTAGGAGTGGCACCACTGCTTTTGATTTTGACGCAGGGCCCGTTACCGAGATTGACAGAGTAAAGTTTCCGATTATGGAAGTGTTGCCGGGGAATTATTCCATCCATTAGGTGCCGCTGAATTAAGCGCACACTCAGAGAGTCGGACTAGCGCAGCTTGATCTTGAAGCTTCTTCGTTCACGAAGTCGCACTCGCCAACCAACTGGGAAAAACCTAGAACATCACACAACTCAGGCGAAAGAGAAATTGAAAAAAGAAAAATAATCGGAAAAAAATGATAGTTACTTTTATACTTGTGAAGTTGTGATGAAAGGAAAAGCGAGATGTTTAATTTTGCATCTAGTTTTCTTTTTTCAATTTTTTCTTTCTCCTTAATTGTGTAATGTTCTAGGCGTTACCAACCAACTGAGCTGTCGTCGTATCCAGGCACCTAGTGGTTGAAGATTTAGATTGATTGATTGATTGAATCTTTATCCTCGGACTGGGAAAGCTTCTTGCAGAGCTAAATCCTGGCAGTTTCGCATACTTGTAGAGGCTTCGGATCACTGACGCAGACCCGGTCACCGAGATTGACAGAGTGAAGTTTCCGATTGGTGAAGTCTTGTTGCCGGGGAACTATTCCATCCATTAGATGCCGCTGAATGGAGAGCAGTCCTTAACGTGCGTTGCTCAAGCGCACACCCCGAGAGTCGAACCAGCGCCGCTTGATCTTGAAGTTTCTTCGTTCCAGAAGTGACGCGCTAACCAATTGAGCTATTGGGGCGGACTTAAGTGGGGCGGGGGCGGACTTAAGTGAACGGAAGGCAAGGCAGCCAATCTTCATGTCAACCTTCAAGGCATAACTTTAAGTGTCCTGCCAAAGACACGGCTGCATGCTCATGAGCGGTGTTTAACCGGCGCCCTTTCGATTGCCGTTCCAGCGCTCTCACCACTCAGCTATGCAGCCTACTGAGTTATCTGGGCGGACATCGATCCATTGAATATCTAGCTATCCATTAAACAGTTCTTTATCGCTGTATGAATAGGTTATAATCGAGTGAATATTGTTTAGAACTGCAAAGCACAAAATGCAGAGAAACATAGCCAAGATTTGAAACTGTGGTAAGCTCAAGTAGGCAGCTTGGATGAGACAGCTTTCTTTAGAACTTCCTATCTGGCCGGGTTATAATTAAAAATGACACTTAACCCTTAACATACCAAGCGGGGTCTCGTAGGGACCCCAGAGGTGAATTTTTTTATCTCCCGCTTTACCTATAGCAACAATTTTTCTCCTAATCTTTGTATGTGTCATAAATTTAAGTAAGTTCAGTATAGTGCAACAAAAATTAAAAAATTATTTGAAACATATGCAAAAAACAGCATAACGTTACCTGGGGTCCTGATGGGACCCCCCTTGGTATACTAGGTTACAAATGCTGAATGTTATCCAGTTAACTTCACGCGAAAAACGTCCTTACATTTTGCCAGAGTTTGAAAATTTGATGACAAATCAACACGTGATCAAAGAAAAGAAAATGCTAAACTTGCAGCTTTTTGCGAAATTTGGGATGGATTTGTAGAAAACTGCAAAAAACGCTATAAGCCATTTGAAGAAGTAACGGTAGATGAACAATTAGTCTCTTTCCTAGGGAAATGTCCAATGAGACAGTACATGAAATCAAAACCAGCAAGGTATGGAATTAAAGTGTGGGCAGCTGAAGACGTGAAAACCACTTGCCTGTGTAATCTCCAAGTCTATACTGGAAAACTTCCTGGGAGTGCACCAGAGAAAAATCAAGGACGTCGGGTTGTGTGTGACATGATGAAATCACTGCTTGCAACTGGAAGAAGTGTCACCACAGATAATTTTTTTACATCAGTGCCAAATGCAGAATTTTTGCTCCAGATAAATATCACCAAGACAGAAACACTGAGAAAAAAGTCAGATATTCCTGCAGTTATGGAAGTTGCGACGGGACGATATGTTTTATCGTCAAACTTTATCTTTTCAGATAAACTGTCAGTTGGAGGCTATGTGCCTAAAAAAACAAGATGGTTCGTTTACTATCTTATCAGTATCTTGATGATTCACTGTCTAATGAAGATCACAAGAAACCCAACATGATACTTGAATATAACCGCACTAAAGGCGGAGTGGATGATGCAGACAAGTTGGTGAGTGAATATTCTTGTGCCAGACGAATGTCAAGATGGCCTTTCCGACTTTTTATGAACGTGCTTGACATTGGAGATCTGAATTCCTATATCACTTGGGTGTTCAAAAACAGAGACTGGAACAGTAGAAAATCTAATCGAGGATATCATTTCTTTGTGGATATAGGCAAAGAATTGACGAAACCTAATGTCTTGCGCAGAGCATGTATTCCATCTGGTTTTCAGCTTCACATTGTTAGAGCTATTGAAGGTATGGGAGTTTCTGTAGCTCGAAACACTGAAGCTTTAAATCTATTCTTAGCGTCAAGGCAGCTAGTGAGACGGAAGAGAGGAAGATGTTTTCAATGTCCTTGAAACAACGATAGAAAAGTTAACATTATATGTTCCAAATACACACGTTTCGTTTGCGAACAGCACCGAGTCACCAACACAACTGTGACAAGTGCAAAAGAATGTAAAGATGACAGTGAATGAACTGTGTGTTTATGAATATGATCCTTTGTCTAAGTAATTTGTAGAAACACATATATTATACTTTAAAACAATGAAAACTATATTATACTTTATGTGATGCTAAGACTAAAATTTTAGTTTTTATAGCACTTGGGATAAAAACAGGGGTTTGTTACAGTGTCATAAAAATGGCATCTGCTTTAGCCTACTTACAATTTCAGAAATCTTCCTTTGTTACATTAGCTGTATAAACTGTAATCTAACTAAGGATGAGGAAAGTAGACTACAAGTTGGCTTGTGCTTAGGTGTGCCTGTATACTGATTGTATGTATTGTGAGAGAACGCAAAACTGGCTCAGCCAATTTGCAGTTTTTCATTTCCAAGGAAGAATGGCCTCCTTCATCCCCAAATCTGAACTCCCTAGACCTAGACTTTGGCATCTGGTCTTACCTGGAGAGCAGGGTTTCGACTAAGCACCACCAACGTTTGGAAGCACTGAAGGCTAATCTAAAAAAAGAATGAGCCAAAATACCTCAAAAAGTTATTCGTGACTATTGCAGGTCTTTTTCGAAGCGTCTCCGACTTGTTATCGACGCAAATGGCCGACACATTGAGTAAAACTTGTTTTTCCTAAATATTTATTTATTTGACAATGTTCATTACTCAATTATTATCTACCGTTTGTTAAATACATTTGTTTGAAGTTGTAACGTTAATTATTGATGACCCTGTATATACTGTATACTTTAAGCAATAGAAACGATGGGGTTTTTGGAGGACCCCACCTTGGTAAACGACGTTGGTGAGCTAGGCTTGGTATGTTAAAGGTTAAGCTTAGCCTACAATCAGTTTTGGGCGCGATAACTCATTTTTCAGTTAAGCGATAACGATAATCGATAAACAAAAAATGCCTAAAGCGATAACGATAAACAATAACTCAAAAAAAAGTTAAGCGATAACGATAAACGATAAAATCATCGCCGATAATATCCGATAACGATATTTTTTTTTCTTGATTAGCGCTGCCCCATCCCATGCAGCACGAACTATTTTCATCAACATGGCGAAAATCGAACGTAATATACTGTAAAGGGACAAAACTTTTTGTAAGTTATGCATGAATAGAATCGCAACAGCGGCAGTGTGTATCGAATCTTCAACCTCTTGATCCAGAATCAAACCACTGAGGTAACCGCCGTGCTTATAATTATACCTTCAGATACCAGTTGGATGCTTTTATCAATTGAGTTATACTGCCGCTTACGTGCAGTAGGCAAAATAATTAAACCAAATGAAAATACCATAAAAAATTCCAAACTTTGTATTTTGCTTTCTGCTTAAAGGGCTGTTTACAGCAAAATCAGCAATAATTGAAAAAATTCCAAAAAACGCAAAATTAAACGAAATTTATATCGGAACAACAATATTGGATTTTTCAAAGTTAAAATTAGCCATCTAGGTAGGCTTACCATACGTCCCGTTTTAGGCGGGACAGTCCCGCTTTTTAACGTCTTGTCCCGGTGTCCCGACCGGTCAGCCAAACGTCCCGCTTGGGCGTTCAGCCAGCATAATACACAAACATTACCAATTAACATGTTCTCGTTACTGTTGTTGCTGTGTAGCCTACTTGCTGAAGGTGAATTTTTTCCATCATGAAGAGCATGTGGTCTGAGAGCAGAAGCAGGATGCTGGAGCAGAACGTGAAAGCCGTTTCAAAAATATTGATTGGTCCAATGGTCCTGCTCTGACTTTTACGAGAATGTAAAATTTAACAATGTCTTTTTGAAGAAGGTGTTATCTACAGAAAAGTATGATTGGGCGAATAAGTAAATTCGCAAATGCATGTCCGTGACGCAGTGTTGGGTAAATTCAGTGCAATTGGGAGTTACTTATCGACTTGAAAACCGCAGGCTATTTTATTATTCTTTCTTCCTTTTGCTTTATAGAAAAAACCTAAATTCGAATTATTTTGTATCGTTAACGTCAATTCCTTTCTATTTTTCGAACTGAAACCGATATTTAGACAGAGAATATGCGCATGAACTCTCGATGACAATACGGTCAATGAAGACAGCCGGGATGGCTTTAAATGTAGGCCTATGTAATAGGCTAATATCGGAAAATGTAAAGTTAAAAAACCACAGCTAAGTGGTCTTGGTCTTTGGAGGCGTCCCGTTTTGAAGTCACAAAAATATGGTAAGCCTACATTTAGGCTATAATTCCAAAAACTCTCTAATAAACTTCCTGAGCTTCCGATCCTTGGATTCCACTGAGTGAGTTTGCAGCGCTTCCCCAGTTTTTTTGGCTGGATTTTAAATGATTTTTCATTCAAATTCACTAGGTTATTATTTGTTACGTTTTTGTCTCTGTGGTTTCTCCTTATAGGCTAAACCGATTTCTTATTATGTTGATTAGTTATTTGTTAACTCTGATTTGCAAAATTACCATTCAGCATTCATAATATTGTTGCCCGTTGCCCCACGAAAACTTTTGGTGTTTATTATGTGACTTGCTTTTTATGATTTGTTCATTAGGTTAACATTTTGGTGCTCTCTCACTTTGGGCAGGTGCCCCCCTCCCTACTTTTTTCGCTCTGGTGAGAGCACTGAACTATAGGCCTACTGTATTGTTCTTGCATCTTTTCTCGATGGTCATACATAGCTTATCTACTTCATACTTACTGCATGGCTAATCTTCTTTAACTTTAAACTTTAAACTTTAAACTTCAACTTTTAACTTGCTACGCCCCTAATCTATGCCTAGGCTATGCAATAAAATCCCACTCTCCAGAGTCTTGATCTTGAAAAGTGCGGTAAAATGCACGATGCTGCAATCAGAGTTCTCTTTCTGTTGCAATGCTTCATAGGCCTATTTGAAAGTGGCCTCGTATTCAGGGGGGCCTCGTATTCAGGCGTAGCCAGGGGGGCAATAGGGGCCATGCCCCTTCAAATTTTCAAAGTTTGGATTCCGAAGTTGAGCCCTTTGTTGAAAATGTAATAAAATTTGTAGAAATTTATTACGTTTTCCAAGACATCTGGCTATTAACACTTCCAAGGACTTGTTTTAGACACATAGAAAAACACCAATAAATTTTGCAAATCGTAAATCGCGCAAAATTTACGCGATTTACGTTTCTTTGAGCTAATTTGTGGAAGCAATTTCAGAATAGCTTACTCTGTTGGGTTTTTGTGTAGTTATTGAGTTTTTGTGTAGCTGAGTTTTTGGTGTTCTCTAATTTTAGCCGCAGTTTTGCTCGTTCGTGTGTAAGAGCTACCTTTAATAAGTTAATAGTTGTTTATCTGCTAATAAATTTTGTACAAATATTACCCTAAAAGTGTTTCCAAAAAGCGCTATAATCCATTATTTGAGTGTAATTTTTCAAAAAATTTCCGGGGGAGCATGCAACCTGACCCCCCTAGGATACGCGTGCCTTAGGCACGCTATAACCCCCCACCAGTTTTCTTGTTTGCCTTGCTCAACCCACCAGGATACGCCACTGCACATCAAGTGGCAATTGCTTAAATCAAACACTATGTTGTTCTCTTCAAGTTCTCTTTTGTTGCAATTACAGATTCATCAAATGTTTGCCCCCCAAAATATTTTTTTTTTGGCTACGCCACTGCTCGTATTGCGACACTTTCCCAAACCACTTGCCAATTTCTTTCGCTTTGCTTCATAGGAAGCTGACGCGCCTGTGCGCTTACATTCTAATTGTAAAATTCACTCGCAATTGTCGATTGCAGCAAAACAACAAGAAAATTGTTGCATGCATTTTATTGCATTGCAATTTGCAACTCTAAAAATTATTGTGTTGTCAGGGCCGTCGCTGCAGGGGGGCGTGCCCTCTCCCATGACAACGACCTGTGCACACACACTTCAGGCACTGAAGAAAAACTGGTTTCAATTTTAGTTTCATTAACTAAGTGCCTAGTAAAAACATTACTTTTCATGGTCCTTCCACTTGTGTGTTGATCCGAAATAAAATTTATCGGCGATTATCGGCGATTATCGGCGATAATCAAATATTGCCTTTGGCGATAACGATAAACGATAACTGAAAAAATAATTGAGCGATATCGATAAGCGATAAAAATTTATCGCCGATAAATATCGCCGATAAATTATCGCCGATAATGCCCATCACTGCCTACAATCGATGAACTACTCCAAAAATGATATGACATCTGGACAACAACTACTATCATTCATTCATTTTCATTCATTAATTTTATTTTTCGTCATTGACGCATCCGGGACGAAAAAGGTACTAACTACAAAAATCGATATAGACCTCTCTCTCTGTAGGTATCATGGCTGATACAGCCCTCGATGTACAATGATGTTCCAGTTTGATCGATCTCGTGCGTCTTGCCAAATTTTAGTGGGGTTTTTGATATGTGGTTGAAAGTTGTGCAAAAATGTGAATCTTTGAGCTCCTTTTGACCGTTTTCCTAGTATTTTTCCGCTTAAAGATAAATCTTCAAGTTCGCCTTTCCTTATGATGTGACCCAAGAACTTCAGCTGCCGCATTTCTATAGATCTCATTATCTGCTGCTCCTGGCCCATCTGTTGGAAAACTGCTCTGTTGGTTCGAAAAGCTGTCCAGGGAATTTTAAGAATTCTTCGGTAAAACCACATTTCTGCAGCTTCAAGCTTTTCTCGGGTTTTTGCCGTTAGCGTCCAGGTTTCACATCCGTACATCAAAATTGACCAAACAAAGCATTTTAACAAACGAATTTTTAATGTTTTGGAGAGCTTTCTATCTTTAAAGATTTTTGCCATGGTGTTGAAACTTGACTTTGATAATGCAATGCGTCGTCTAATTTCTTTTTCACATCTGGTGCTTGGATTCAGTATTGAGCTCAAATAATTAAATTTTTGAACCTGTTCAATTTTGTTATCATTGCAGTACACGCAAATTGTTGGTTCAGGAAGACGTTTCGAGACTGTCAGAGTTTTAGTTTTATTAATATTTATTTTTAGTCCATATTTTTCACTAGATGTTTGAACTGCATCTAGTAAAATTTGCAAACCCCATTGTGACGTTGCAAGCAAGACTGTGTCATCTGCATATCGAATGTTATTTATAAGTTTTCCGTTTATATTAATTCCTTCATCAATATATTCCAGTTGTCTAAGAATGAGTTCACAATACAAATTGAAGAGATCTGGGCTCATGGCACAGCCCTGTCGAACACCTCTTGATATTTCTATCCATTCAGTGATTCCATTGGGAAGCATGACAGCGGCTTGCTGCTTGTAGTATAGATTGTGTATCATACGGAAATCTTTATCATCAACCCCAATTCGTTTTAGTGATGAAAGAAGCTGGAAATGGCGTACTTTATCGAAAGCTTTCTGATAATCTATAAAACACAGAAATACATCTTGTTGGTGTTGTATTGAACGTTCACACAGCATGCGAACTACAAAAATTGCATTTCTCGTTGCTCTGTCAGGCATGAATCCGTATTGGCAAGCAGATATTTCCGGTAAAATCTTCCTTCATATTCTTTGGAGGACAATTTTCAAGAGCAGTTTTAATGTATGTGACATTAGACTTATCGTTCTGTGATTTCCACACTCAAGTGTGTTTGGTTTTTTCGGAAGGGCAATAAAATAAGATTTCAGCATATCCTTAGGTAATTCACCACTTTCATAAATGGTATTAATGAGATTCCACAACAAGTTTATTTCATCTTCTTTCAAGGCAATCAACATTTCCACCACAACTTGATCTGGGCCTGCTGCCTTACCGGTTTTTGAATTATCTACAGCCCACTGTACTTCTTCCTTTAATATTGGTGGTCCAGTTTCACAATTAATCATATTATTATCAACATCTTCTCTGTCATCTTGAAAAAGGTTAGTAATGTACTCTTCCCAACGTTTCTTCACATCCTTTGGTTCATAGAGAATTTTGCCATCAGAAGATCGAATGCACTTCGAGGTTAATACAGGACTGGTTTTGGATATTAAGCGTATTTCCTTGAACAGTTCCTTCGGGCTGATGTTTTTGAGCCTTTCAATTTTTTCACACTTTTCTTCTAACTATTGTTCTTTTGCAGATTTGCACTTTTCTTGAATAGATTGATGAATTTTGTTATATTTTTCTCGGTTTGTTTTTGACTGTCTTCTTTCTGACATAAGATTTTTTATTTCTTCTGTCATCCAGTGAGGCTGTTTAGTTCGTCTGGTTTCTTTTGGTATAACTTTATCTGCTGCTGTTAGAATACTTGTTTTGAGATTGTCCCACTGATTATCTACTGTTTCTTTCTTTTGATTAGCTGGGAGATTATCCAGGACAGCATGACAAAAATCTGTTCTTGTTACAGGGTTTTTCAGAGCAGTAAATAAATATTTCGGTTTGCATTTCGGTTGTTTTAAAGTGTTTAAACGAATTTTAATTGTTGCAATTACAGGGTTATGATCACTGTTTGCATCAGCACCTGGATAGGCTCTTGCATTAGAAATGGAAGACCTATATCTTTCATTTATCATAATGTAGTCAATTTGATTTCTTGATCGGTCACCAGGACTTGTCCAAGTATATCGACGCCGAGGGTGTGCCGCAAACCATGTGTTCATAACAGCAAGCTTTTTTCCTTCACACCAGTCAATGAGCATCTCACCGCGATCGTTTTGTGATCCAAGGCCGTGAGGTATAACAGTTTTTCCATGTTTGTTGCAGCCAACTTTAGCATTAAAATCACCCATCACAATATTCACTTCCTGTGATTTACATTCTTTGTATAATTCATCCAACGTGAGTCGTAGAAATCACCAATTTCCGAGTCATCTGCATCCGTTGTTGGTGCATAAGCAACAATCAGATTGATATTAAAAGGACTAGCTTTCAGTTTCACGAGAAGCAAACGATCAGATTTAGGCCAACTACCCAATATTGATTTAGAAAGTTGTTTGTCAATAATCACAGCGACACCTCTTTGATGTTGATTACCTCCAGAATATATGATTGTTTTATCATCTTTCATAAATTGACCAGTTTTTGTCCATCTTACATCGCAAAGACCCAAGCAGTTCGTTCTCATTCTGTCCATTTCTAGCATAACATTGTCCAGTTTTCCTTGTTGGTAAAGTGTTCGTACATTCCATATGGCAATTCTTTGAGTTCGTTGTCGGAGTGTTTTTGCATTAATTATATACAGTTGTTGAATGACGATCGAAGGAGCCCTGCAATTGGTGACTCCGACTACCGGGCGAGGGGCTCTGGTTTCTAGAACTCGGAGACCCATTTACGCCGTTTCTCGTATTTTTGTTAAACTTTTGCATCATTGTAGACATTATCAAAATATTGATATAGACCTACCAGCACGTTAATGAACGGGAAAAGGTGACAAAACCTTGAAAGGTTTAAAACGTGCCTGAATGGAAAATCATGTAGTAGGCTATATATCAGTATAGTTAGGTGAGTCCCATACTTGATCCAAGCATCGGAGAACGAGAAGATAAGGTTCTCATTATACTAAGCCTTCAGCACTAACAGTATAGTTAGCTAACAGTATAGTTAGCACTGCCACAAAACCAAAAAAAATAAATACCGGTAGCAAAAAATAAAAAAAAAACAAAGAGAAGCACACATGTAGGCCTACTAGTAATGAATGACAACCTAATGAAAAATGTTGTGGATTGAATTTGCCAGTTCCAATATTGATGTGGAATGTAGATGAGCAGTCATAATAATAATAATAGGATGGAGAAAGAAAACCAGACATAAAAGAAACCCATCCTCAGGCAAAAGCCCGTTTCGATGTGGCCCAGGAGAGAAGGTGTTGAGCTCTTTTTGTAGTTAGACTGCACATCACACAGTAGCCTAAGACGATTGAGATCCAGTTGTTTCTTGTCCTGGTCCTTTCATGAACTCCAACCAGATTTAAGCAATGACATCCATAAGCAGACTACAGGCAAAACGGGTTTAGCCTACTTCCTTTAAATTAAATCCTGCTTAAATATTTTTAATTTTTCCAGACATGTTGGATCAATATGCCTGGCCAACGTAGTTTTTGAAGTCAAAGTTCAGTTGGTCAAGCAAAAATAGTAGGTTGCACGCTTAGCCAAACGCAGCAGCACCACGTTTCAAGTTAAAACTAGAGGAACCCTTTAAAGATGCAGAAATCATTGGACTTCAACATCAAATTTTACGTCTTGAAGCAGTTTAACATAGCCTACCTTAATACAAAAATGATTTGTTCTTGATGAGAAATATCTGAAGTAGCCTAGCATCTACCATTACCGAAAAATACTTGGAACTGCCTATTTCATTCAAAAATTAGTTTAGTTTTTAAGTTGATACACTATTATTTTATTGACAAAAATAGGCCCGCCTCAAACGTGAAAAAACGAAAAACTACTCGTTTTTCCTTTACAAAGTTATGCTAGGGGGGAAAGTTGCCCGACTTCCCTCCCTCTCGAAGCTCCTGGTCATAAGCTTGGGGAATCTCTTGAGAGGGGTTTGCAAAGGTAAGTGCGTAGCTTATTCCCATATGAGCTTATCAAACTTGTGCTTTTAATGCACCAGAGCGACTTTCTCGTTTATTACCGATATTTTGTAAACGTAAAGTAGGCTATAGGGCTACGCCTACAGTTCGTACGACAATATATGAAACACAAAGACATCTTTATTCAAATAAAAATAACTTTAAAAAGTTAAACAAAACTGCAAAAAAAACGAATTTTTTGCGCTCTCTTGAACCCTTATTTATTGAATATAGTGCGTTTTTGATAGAAGTGTCCTGATTTGGAGCCCGGGATTTCATTGGTAGGCTACTGGCCCAAAAGTAGGCTATCATTTTAACGTCCTTGCCGAAGATGATTTTTTGGTGTGTTGATGCCAGTATCGTAGCGACAAAAGAGCACGAGGGGCACGTGTACGTCTCCCCAATAATTTTAATTGTGTAGTAAACTGGGGATACCTTGAACACTTTTCGTCTTTTTTATATCGTAAAATTTTACACTCTGGACCAACCGTCCCAGGGCCGTGGCCAGACTGCAGAGCAAGGAGGGGCCAACTTTTGTTAAGAGGGGCCGGAAAAATTTAAATGATTTTAGCATTTTAACCTCTTAAATACCGGTATCCACAAAAATTGCAATTTATCAGATTAGTGTTAAGACCAACACTGGTCTCTTATTTTATCCGCTAGTTAAATCACGGCAACCATATTACAATGACCAACATAACACAGCAATTGTTGACTTGTTGTATAAATAGCGGTACTTGTTATGAGCAAAAACTTTAACTGGCTTGAAGAAGTTATAGGCTAGTGCCGAGGATTTTGATAGGCTATATATGATTACATTCCGCCTATACTCCCGTGAGCTAGTCTACTGCAATTGCAGTCGTGGATGTTTGGATGCAAACCGTCTCACAAACAAGTCTAAATCGATAGATTTCGATACAGAATGTTCAAAGGCCATAAGCACCAAGTTTGCCTGTCTTGGTTGTAACATGCTCCATCTAGTGGGAGCGTCAACCCTTGTTAACACTGAGAATCCACACTCACAAACGGCAGTGCTAGATCCAAATGTAGCAATATCTGCTGCAAGGTTGAACACTTCACAGATCAGAAAACTAGAAACAAAATTTATTTACACTGATTGGATTGAAGAGAAAAAATAAACACTGCTTAAAAGATTACGGGTTTATATTTTGTATGCGTTGTCTTCAAAAACCACTTGCTTTACCACTGCACATTTTGCGATTTATCACTGCACAAATCTAGTTTATCACTGCACAAATTGGTTGTCACTGACCCTTAGAATTAGGTATGGTACCGAGAATAGTGACAGCTGATATCAAATAGCCTAATTTGTACCGGTTTGTAGGCCTGCTGGAAAACCATTCACTCTTTGTTGGGTTATCATTCTTTCCCAAAACATTTTTATTTTGCACAGTTTCTGACAATTTTTCTACCAACCTAACACGTGTTGGCCTTGGTTGAAGTAAACATGTTGAGGTTGCCAAAGGAGGGGGTAGGGGCAGTGTTGGGCGCAATAACTCATTTTTCAGTTAAGCGATAACGATAATCGATAAACGAAAAATACCTAAAGCGATAACGATAAACAACAAATCAAAAAAAAGTTAAGCGATGACGACAAACGATAAAATTATCGCCGATAATGTCCGATAACGATAATTTGTTTTCTTGATTAGCGCTGCCCCATCCCATGCAGCACGAACTGTTTTTCTCAAAATGACGAAAAATTGAACATAATATAGGCCTACTGTAAAGGGACAAAACTTTTTGTACGGTAAGTTATGCATGAATAGAATCGCAACAGCGGCAGTGTGTATCGAATCTTCAACCTCCTGATCCAGAATCAAACCACTGAGGTAACCGCCGTGCTAATAAATATACCTTCAGATACCAGTTGGATGCTTTTATCAATTGAGTTACACTGCCGCTTACGTGCAGTAGGCAAAATGTTAAATCAAATGAAAATACCATAAAAATTCCAAACTTTATATTTTGCTTTCTGCTTAAAGGGCTGTTTACAGCAAAGTCAGCAATAATTGAAAAAATTTCAAAAAACCCAAAATGATTGAAAATTTATCAGTAATCTTAAGCGTTATTGGTAGTAAAAATGTGCATACTGTGAAATCCATCAAGCTTGTCAAATTAGTCGTGTTTGTTTTAGAAACAATAACATAATTATCGTAATTTACTGATAATTTCAGATAATGTTTTTTTGTTTTCTTTGTAAACACTATCATAAAAGCAATGGCAAAACGCTGAGTTGTTGAAATAAGAATTACAATAGGCTATAGGCACTGTATTAGTGGGAATAAAAATATTTGATTGAGGTAGGCTATGTCGCATAAGTAAATGAGAAAGATTATACTGTATTTAGCATAATTTTACCACGCAACTCGATGCGCCTATTGTCATGCAAAAACTACTAGGCTACTAGATGCAAAAAATGTGATGTCGGTCTGTATGTCAAATGCTTCAAGCATAGCCGTACGAGCCAAGGGGGGCAGCTTCCCCCTCCTGTTGTTTCAAAACGTCGCGTATTTGGGCAAAATTTTGCAATTATTAGGGCAAAAATTGGTATATGAAAAGCTACAAAATTGCATGAATTAAGAAAAACTAAAAATTAATATTTTTTACCTATCAAACTAAGTACAGCCTCTTATTTGCACAAGAAATGTGCCGCAAAAGTTTTATTTGACACACCCGTATTGATGTATTGTATTGCATGGTGATCAAACTGTAGTACGAAATGCATTTAATCAACTGCATCATTCCAATTTGGGAAGCCACCAAAATATGTCTCAAATACTTTTGTGAAACTGCCCAAATCAAAACGCAAAATTTGCTATATAGCTAATTTTATTAATTTTCACAAATGCATCGTGTTGATTTGGGCAGCTGAAAACATGAAATTATTTGATAAAACTGATTAGTCTGTTTATGCAACTGCCCAAATTAGCGTGAGGCAGTTTCCCCAAAATGAACAAATTCATTAATTTAATCATCGTTATTTGGGTTTGATTTTGATTTGGTTTTGATTTGATTTGCAACGAATGATATCATTCGTTTACAGGATCATTTTAACGTCACAAAGTGCTTCCTGTGTCGGTGTAAGACAAAAGTAGCGGTAGTAGTAGGCTACGCGCTACTTCAGCCCGAGTAGAGGTAGCGGGTAGCGCGCTACTTTTAAAGTAACGTTTGCTCAACTCTGTTTGTGTGAGCACACTATTTCGTTTGTAAACAAAATTGAGCGAGTCCCACCTTCGTGGTGTTTTAGGCTGTCTACCATAAATTCCGAACCAGACTTTACCTGTGTATCGAAATCAATTTCATTCTTCATATTAACATAGACAGATGACTCACATAAAACCTGCATTTTGCATTGTTCCATGAAAATGATAACATCACATTACTACTGTAAATAATGCATCTTTCTTTGCTCAAAACAAGATTATACAAACATTGTTGGCCTTCGGGCTCTTTCGCATTATTAAATCTGGCCGGTCTGGGAGAAAGTTTGGACACCCATGCTTTAGACCAGAGGTGACAAACCTGCGGCCCGTCAAAGAATTTTTTGCGGCCCGCAAAACAATTTGACAATCGCTCATGGATTAAAGACAAAAGATATCTCAAAGCTGTTTTATGCCTTCACTGGTACATCTTTCCTTTGCTATTTTCTTGTCCTAAACACTGACTTTCACGGTTTAAAATTATAAAATAGGAAAGCTATAAGGTGAAAACATTATTCACCAACTTCACCTTGTATTTTGAGAGTTGCTACATCGTCTGTTCGACCTAATACTGAACGCTTAGTTAAGCAAAAAACTTCCTAAAAATCCTACTAAGCAAAAAAATTCAATGCTTCAATGTTATTTTTTAATATTTTATGCTTCATTGCTGCATTAGATAGCTTCAGCTGTATGATTCGCATGGGCTTTTGTTTGTTGTTTGTAAAAGAAATTTCATTAACTGATTTGTTGTTTCGGGGCATAATGGTCGAAAGATTTAGTCAACTTGAGCAAAAAGGATAGAGCCAAAAAAGAAGAAATCATACTCATATGAAAGCAAACGCTTCGAAAATTAAACTGTCTTCATTATCAGTGCAAGTAACTGTTGCTCTATCTTTTTTACTCAAGTTGATTTGTTTTTATTTTTTACTGTTGTATGTTTCGATTCTGCGTAAGATAATTTCAACTGTATAGGTTTTATTACTTTCATCTGCCGTTTGTTACTTTTCATGAATAATATCTTGAGTCGCTTCTAAAAGATTTTATAGTAGGTTACGATTAAAAAGTTGTGTGGCCCGATAAGTCATGTGTAATTGACAAAGTGGCCCTCGACCGCAAAAAGGTTTGTCACCCCTGCTTTACACCAACAAAAAGTCGGCCCACTGTGAGAGAGTAGCACCTTGTCTTTGGTAGAAGTTAGGCTAAGATTGGAATCACGGAATGGAACTTGAAGTATTATTAAGCCGGTGGCCATTCACATAATAGCTTCCAAATAGCTTGCTAGAGGTTTAGTTGCGCATTGTTACAGTGCGCGCAACGTCAGTGAAGCAATAAATCAACTTATTTCTCTTTACTTTTACTTTCATCAGATGAACGTTGCAACTATAGTGCTAGAAACGATAATTAACCTGCTGAACACTCAAACATTTCAGTATTTAATATGTAGGCTGGTTGAAATATATAGAAACATTTAGTTTAATACCCCCGTTGCGAGACAAAATAACCTAAGAAGTTTTCATGTGCATAAAAATAGGCCTACAAGTGATTTAAGCTTTAGGCTTACAATAACTATATAGTCCGACACTGCTAGTGCTACTTTATGCAAAAATATTTTTTATGAATGAAAATAAGAATAAGCATAAAACCGTTTTGTGGTATAGTGTTATTCTACTGTACCGGTATTTCACTGATTGTGAGTGATTGTAGGGTAGGCCGTTTCCCAAAAGTTTATCAACAGTTTATATAACTCAACATCATTTTTCCTTCTGTATCCAACACAAAATGTTCTGGATGAGCTCCGTCCAGTGGCCATATTGCCGTCAAATCCCAAAGATTTAAAAATACCACGTTTTTCATGTTTTGAAAAATACTTCTTAAAATTTGTTCAAAACGGTATATATTCCAGTTCCCATAAGTACTAACCACATTTAAACCTTTGACTATGAAACGAGTATCTGAAAATTTTTGATGGTGCTCAAGGATGGCTTTGCGTACGCCTTTCAATCGATGTATAAAAAACAAGGGATGATACGAGACAAGATGATGGCCAATGCTGAAAACAACGTATACCCCCTTTCCTCCAACTGGTATGCCAATAATTGAATCACTTATGTAAGGTCTGGTGTATGATGGCCCAGGGTTTTGCAGAGGGGGGCCATGTGCTCTGTAATACAATCGTAAATTAAATGCACTTTTTTGTTGAGAAGATGCAACTCTAGGTTGCTGTCTAAACTGCGAGTTGTCAGAATCAATTTCTGTGAGGTCAAAATCTTTAACAAACTTTTGATAAAACTGCCTTACAGTGGAGTCGCCAAAAAAATAAATGGTTTTTGCATGCATTGTTTTGAATTGTTGATTTGGTGAGCAGTTCAAAAATATCCATAAATTGTTTTTAAGGTATCCACTTGGTGACAATCTTGGAGTAATTCCTTTGAAATCTTTGCTGCATGGAGGCAGTAAACTTTTGTCGATGGTGACAACATCACTTTGCAAAAAAGTTACTTTGATTTTTTTGGTCGCAGTTAAATCACAAGAGTATTTTTTACACGCATTTCGACTAAGGTTTGTTTTCCAGGTTGCAGTCCGAGCTGATTTCATTGAAATGATAGGGGAGCATTGTTTGGAACGTGGCTCACTACAAAACCAGGGTTCTTCATTGCGAGGATTACTGTAATCACACCTGGCCGCCTTTGTAAACCTGGGAAAATAAAAACAAGTCAACCAGTAGCCTACAATAGAGGTCTGTATAGGCCTAACCACACGTCCATGATATTTTACGTGTGGTTGATTCTAGGAATCTCTCGGAATGAGCATGCCTTTTTAGCAGCTCAAGTCCAAGCATTTTTGCATACTTGCAGAGTCTTTGCATCACTGATGCAGACCTGGTCGCGAAGATTGACAGAGCGAAGTTTCCTCTCAAGAGTGAGCACTTATTGAAATACATTGCTCAAGCGCATGCGCCAAGAGTCAAACAAGCGCGCTTGATTTTGTGGGTTTTTTCGTTTTTCTTTGTTTTTTTTCATATCTTTATCCTGCACTGCGGAAAGCGGACTTGAGCGCTATGCATCGGTGTACACCTTCCGACTTACACCTGACCCACGCTGCAACCGACGGCAATGCCTGTTTCCGGTTGTCTATTCTACTTATGACTTAAATTTGGTACTACCCATTACTTGAAATCAATCACTGGGTATAGGCAATTATCGTAAAGTTTCTTGTCCAGAGAAACAACAGCAAATGCGGGTGGCTGGAGTCGAACATGCAAGCTCTCGATTGCGAGCCCAACGCGCTAACCACTCGGCCACTGCTGCTAAAAAGTCAAGAGCTTTTAACTAATTGAGCTATCGGGACGAACTCCAGAAATTACTTTTTTATCGCATCCTTTTTTAGCACTACTACTATCTCGCAATTTCTTGCTTGCGAGAAACTCGTATAGTTACATTACAATCACTTATTGTGTCTTTTCGGATAGTAATCATGGTAGCCTATTAGCTGAAGTCAGTTCTTCAAAGGTTTACTTTTTTCCCGTGCTTTTAAAAGTTGTTTGCTGGATTTTTACTGTCCAGGTCCGTCGTTTTGTTTGAGTTGGTAGCCTAGGCTACAGAGTTTTTTCATCTCTTTGTTCCCACTACTTTTTCTTGGGATTTAACGTTCTTACTACATTTTTATTGCATTTTAATTGTGTTATGCTGTTTATTGGCGGTGGGATCGCGCAACGGATAAGGCGTTGGCTTTCCAATAATACAAACCTGGTTTGACTCCAGGAAGCTAGTTGTTAATAAATACCTCTCACCTCTACCTAGGGTGTAATAAATTGAGTGGGCATATAATTGCTGAAGAATAGGCGGCCGAGAGAAAGAAATTGGCCACCCTACTCTTCTTAGCGCCAATCTACATCCTACTCCTTAGCGCCGAGAACCTTATCTTGCCATACCAGACATTTGAATCAAGTAGGTGAGACCACGTTTACCTTCCTTTTTTTTTGATTTCTCATTGCGTATTGCGGCCCTCAGGTTAATTTACAAGTGTTCATTTGGCCCTCAGAGCGATTTGAGTTTGAGATCCTTTTTCTAAACATAAGCTACTGACTACTATAGTGTTAAGATTTTTAAGAGAGTAACTACTATATTTGCTGTACATGACCTTTTCTGTAGTTGGAAATATTGTTTAGTCAAAACTTACCTTTTAGCAGCAAAATGATTGAGACCACATTCAACAGATTCGCCAGAATTTAAAGTAGCGATGATCTTGTAGTCTGTCCATATCTTCAATTTGTCCTGCACATTGGCTAATTCAAACAATGCCTCAACAGAGTGTATGATACGTACATTTAATCTCATTGTACCTTGATGTACAATCGGGGCTTTGGCGACATAAGTTCCATCGCCTCGATCTATCACCTGACATGCTATTCCATCACTTGGCCTCTTTCCGTCCTTTCGAGTTAATGTAGCTCTGATATAATCGCCTCCAAAAGTTTTTCTTTGCCCAACTGCGTCGTATAATTGTATGGTAGCGACAAGCTCCTCTCCTATGTAATAATAGGTTTTTGATAAAGAAATAGAAAAAGTAGAAGTAGCAAATGAGGAGTTTCTGTTTGGATTTTTTATTTGGTAGTTTTTGAACGCTGAAACCAGTTTTGGAAAATACTCTTTCCAGTCTTCGTCCTTTCTCTGTTGCAAATGGTCAATATTAAAATCGCTAAGCGGTAAACCGTAAGTATCTTTGTAATTTTGTCCATAAAATGGAGATCTTGGATCTTGTGCAAAGATTAAGGAACTTTTCAATGCTTTTTGCAGTCTTTTACTGAATGCATGGCCATTGCTCTTAAAGACTGTTCGGTTTGCAATTATTGTCATTGCACTTTTTTTGTAAGCGTTGATCTGTTTATCCAAATGTGATTCTGAAAATGGACGGAAAAACCTTGTCTTTACAACTGCTTGTGCTCTTTTGTTTGTTTTTATACGAATAAATGAGCAATACAGCAATAAATATATTGAGACACCGAGCAACCCAAAAATACATAAGTTTCGAAAGAAATGTGCTTGTGAACTGTTTTTCCCCATAACTTATGAGTTAAATGGTGGAGTAAGCTTATTGCTATTTCTGATTGCAATAAAATAAGTTAATCGTTGAAAAAAGAGTAGCCTCCCAGTAAACATTGATTGTTGGGGCAACATTGGCAAGAAGTTGGCCGCAACATTGGCAAGATGCAGACGCCAACATTGGCAAGATGTTTTATGCACCATTTGGATGCATCTGGCCAGCGTTGGCGTCTGCATCTTGCCATCGTTGGCGTCTGCATCTTGCCAACATTGGATTATGCATCTTGCCAACGCTGGCTTCTTCATCTTGCCAACATTGGCTTCTGCATCTTGCCAACGGTGGCAAAGTGTTTTATGCACCATTTGGATGCATCTGGCCAGCGTTGGCGTCTGCATCTTGCCAACGCTGGCTTCTGCATCTTGCCAACGTTGGCTTCTGCATCTAGCCAACATTGGCTTCTGCATCTTACCAACGTTGGCAAAATGTTTTATGCACCATTTGGATGCATCTGGCCAGCGTTGGCGTATGCATCTTGCAACCGTTGGCGTCTGCATCTGGCCAACGTCGACTTCTGCATCTAGCCAACGTTGGCTTCTGTATCTTGCCAACGTTGGCAAAATGTTTTATGCACCATTTTGCTTCATCTTGCCAACGTTGGCAAGATGGCTTGTGCACCATTTTGCTTCATCTGGCGCCTAAATTCTGGTTGACTTTTATGCACCATGATGCTGCTTCATCTGATCTATTGACTATTGTGATGCCCGCGCTTTGACCAAGGTTGGCCATGCAAAGCAAGCTGGTGCATAAAACATCTGAACAGCATTGGCATCTACATTTGCCAAACGTCTCTGTACTTAAACCTCGCTCATCACCAAAAGTTTATTGTTGAACCTAGCTAATCCTTGGGCGAAAGAACAGCAGCAACACGGATTTATAAGCAACACTTCTCCCTTTGTGACAAAGCAAAGTAACAGCCGAGCTTCGTATATTTTCACATTTATTAGAAACAAGCCACATCAAATCGTATTGACAGATGGAGATTCATTGCACATCAGCAGCTTTTTCTTGTGTATCTTTATCATTGTGAATTCCTGCGAATGAAACAAAAATATTTAAATCAAGAGGGCTGTTTGGCAACAGTGTAGGAATCATAGGCGTAACCAGGGGGGCAAAAGGGGCAATGCCCCCCCAAATTTTCAAACTTTGGATTCCGAAGTTGAGCCCTTTGTTGAAAATGCAATAAAGTTTGTAGAAATTTATATCGTTTTCCAAGAGATCTGGCTATTAACACCCCCAAGGACTTGTTTTAGACACACAGAAAGACACCAATAAATTTTCCAAATCGTAAATCGCCCAAAATTTACGCGATTTACATTTCTTTGAACTAATTTGTGGAAGCAATTTCAGAATGGCTTACTCTGTTGGGCTTTTGTGTAGTTATTGAGTTTTTGTTTAGCTGTGTTTTTGGTGTTCTCTAATTTAGCCGCAGTTTTTGCCAGTTCGTGTGTAAGAGCTATCTTTAATAAGTTAATAGCTGTTTATCTGCTAATAAATTTCATACAAATATTACCCTAAAAGTGTTTTCAGAAAGCGCTATAATCCATTATTTGAGTGTAATTTTTCAAAAATTTTCCGGGGGAGCATGCCCCCGGACCCCCTTAGAATACGCGTGCCTTCGGCACGCTCTAACCCCGCTACCACTTTTATTGCTTCAACCCACCAGGATACGCCACTGCACATCAAGTGGCGATGGCTTTAAATCAAACACTTTGTTGTTCTCTTCAATTCATCAAATATTTGGCCCCCCCAAAACATTTTTCTGGCTACGCCACTGTGTAGGATTTTGATCAGTTGTCGTTCAGGATACTACGAAGTTAATTGACAATCTGCAATATCAATGTAATATCCCTCTCTCCAACGTGCGTGACAAAAAACTTATCATTCGATTCTGCGCCACGCAGAGCAATAATCAAGTTCAAATACATTCTAATTGCGTGTACAGTAGCTATTCAACAACTAAAGCAACACATGCGCTGTTGTCTTTCAAACATATAACAAGCTCACCAAAAGTTAGTTTTTGCCGTTTTCAGCCACCTTGCCTGTCCTTCCAATTTCGAAATCACTCTGAAACTCTTCATCAATTTGCTGCACGGCAGCAGCTTTGTCGTGCGCCATCACCATGTCTAATCATGAAAGTAAAAAAAGAAGTGTTAAATCAGTATATAAATGCCGACATAGCCTACTAACCACCATGTTCGTTGTTCACATCACTGCGAATACACCACTAAAACATTTTCATACATTACTCAATACTAGGGATGGGCAAAATAGAATAATTAGCTATTCTAGAATATTCTAGAATACTGAAACCGAATATAGAATACAGATATCTATTCTAGAATAATTGATCGTTTTTACCATCAACACATTTTAATGATTTTATAAAAGCAATGAACATCACAAAGTTCCTTATTGCAGTGTAACAAATTGAGGCTTTTTAAATGTTCACCAGTCAAACGGGATCTCATCTTGGTGGCAGTTAGCGTTGGGCGATAACTCGTAACTGCAAACCCTTACAAAAACGTTGCCGAGGCCAAACGGCAAAAGTTGAAATTGCCTCGGCAATTGCTTTGAACGTTTATTACGAAAAAAATTGTACCAAAACATGTAAAACGAAAAGTGAAAAATATACTAGAGTAGTCCATCACGACCGCACTGTTTGATTTGTTGTGATGTAATAATGCCAAAAGTAGCGATAAAGCGAGCAACACGATACGCACGCTGTTACGGTACGGTAATTCACATTAAATAACTCACGGGGAGGAAAAGTAAGTTAGTTTTGGGTTGATTCAACGTTTGAGTCAGCACAAATCGATTTAATTTTCCCGGCGGGTTATATTGCGTAACAACAATGCCCAAAAAGAAATTTACATTTGTTTTACATTAATTCGACATCTAGCGACGTTAAAGTATCATAAAATAACGTTAATTGCTCAACCAGGTACCGGTAACAAATTAATAGCTCCCTGCGAGAAGATTGCCTCGATTTACGTATGCACTAACATAGTTTCGGCACAATTGGGATACTGCGAGCAACACAAAGTCTATTTGATAAAGAACTAGGGTAGCTGTCAGAATCGGAATCATCAGATGCTTTATCGGAGGATGAGGTTGTCGCGTCATCACTGGAATCAGACACATCAAGAGGCTCATCGCTTGGCTGTAAATCTATACTGCCTTCGCCGTTCGCAATGAAGCGTGCACGTTTTGCGACTTTCGTGCTTTGATACCCATCCACACGCCTCTATCGCAGAGCTCCATCAGGGTGTTGACTAAGGAACAAATCTATGGCTGTGCCATAGCGACTGGCAGGAATGTCTAGTACCCTAACCTTACAAGCGCTCGTGTGGCCTCGGCATTTTTATTGCCGACGCTAATTTCAAAGACTGAGAAACTCTTTTCTTAATTAGAACAAAAATATCGAAAAGTATCGAAATATCGAGTATTTTCAAATATCGTATCGTTTTGTTTTTTTCAATATCGCCCAACAACCAACACTAGTGACAATTAAACCTGCACTTGAAAAACATCTCTCAGAAGAAGCAGATGTGGCAGTTACACCAAAATATTGCGCTTGACAAGAAAGATCTCTAACAACGAAACTCGTACGTCTTTCCTATGCCGAATTGCACTAAATCGATAAACAATTCTACTTTCGCTGCAACGAGACCAGACGGAGCGGTACGGAGTCGATCGTTAAAGCAGTTTCAATTATCCGATTTCATATGGATTTTGAAACCGGTTAGGCTTCACAACCGGTTGTTCTATATTCGGTATTCTATTTTGACCATCCCTACTCAATACTCTTCACAATTACATCATACATTAATCAAAAGAACAAAATGGCATAGTTATGACATAATCATTTAGTCGTAGTAAAAACATTTATCCGTACTCACCAAGAACAATCTTTTTCAGATTCTTTTTTAAACAATCAAACGAGTGCTTAGACTTCACGACGTTTTTTTTTTCCTTTCTTTTTTCTCGACATGCTTTGAACTGTGTTGTGTTCATAATTAGTTGGTAATAAGTCCACTGATACAATCGCTTGCATTTTTGCCAACAGCTTGACTTAAATTTGCTACCTGCAAAATGTAAATCGAATGTAATGACAGGGGTTTCATCCATCATATTAAAAAGCTTCAGCACTTGTTACAGACATTTTCGACTGTTACAAATGACAGCCAACGTTTAAAGTTTATTTTGGGATTCCAGTCGTCTGTTTTGTTGCGTATGTAGGTCGCAGTGTAGGCTACTGTAGGCTATGTTGTCGCAATGGGCGCAAAATAAAACATGTTATTATTATTATTATTCAGTTGACGGCAATGAAAGCTACATTTGCAAATACTCTACATCCATCACAGACCTATCCACACGACATAAAAATACAAACACATTCAAGCAGTCAGGCAAACACTGCCGGAGCAGCAAAATCAAAGATTGAGCAGAACCCTACACATGTTGTGGGACATCACAAGCTCTGCTACTTTGCTGATATCTTCTTAGCACTCATCTAGAAGCACTGGCACTAAATTTGTCACGAGAATATTTCATATGAAAGTTTTCCATTGGTCATTGAGTTTTATAACTTTCTCTAAATTGAGTTTTATAACTTTCTTTAAATTGTGTAAACGTAGCCTAGTGACAAAAACGACTTTACACAATTATTTCAGGTTCAATGAATAAAAGACATTCACTTACCAGGTTTTCATAAACATTGTCGTAAGTCATTCTTATAGTTTCATTTTGATCATTTCTAAAACTTCTTTCGGCCGTAATAGGCCTATCTCAATTGAATTCGATTTTTTATATTTTCGATGCAAGAAGCGAAAATTCCTCTTAGCGCTGTTCACATTTAAGCATTGTGCTTTCGGCTCTCCACGTAATTGTGTATTGAGCACAACCGCCATGCTTGAACAGTCGAAGTGAATCGAGTGACGTCATAATCCCTTTAGCAAAGGATTAAGTCATGGCCTCTGTCTTCCTTCATCAAAACAAACCAAGTTCTTCTGCTAAATTGCATCTCCTCACGTTGATATAACACATCGCCGCATTCTAAAGCTTTGTTGCCTCTTTCACTTCAACGCGTCATATTGCCCAGTCAAAGTTTAAGTAGTGACGTCATAATGGAGTTTTCACAACAATTATTGTGCCTGCAGTGTTGTTCTATGCACCGCCGGAGTAGAAAAAACGATTTGCCGGATCGTTGAAAGTAAAAGTAGCAATCGTTTTGTGAAATCTCGCTTCAAGAAATTGAGGAGAGATTTCGACGCAACATGACTGCTCCTGAAGCTGGCCTATTGTGCAAGCTTTGCTACATTTAAAGTAAAGACGCCCCTTTGTTGGCGACACGAGAATCTCACTCACGTGGTCAAAATCAGACAGTGAGCGAGACTGCTCTCAGAACAAAATCAACAAGTGATACTGCATCAATCGATTTTTTTTACATTGATTCAGCGTCTGCAGACAGGTCAGCAGCGCGGCGGCAGTGCAGCCGCAACTCAATGATTACATGATCACCACAATCATGCTGCTGTGTCGAGCGCTACTAAACATCAACAAGTGAATTCGATTAAGCTTACAAGTTGTTTTAAATTTTCTTGAACTGCACGCAAATTTTGAGGTTAGTCCTGAAAAAATGTTTTCAAAAATATTACAAAACATTTTAGTATAGTTAAACTTGAAAACTAAAAAAGCTTTTGTTGAACATAAGAAAAAAATGAAGACCTGGCAACTTGAATTAGCAACCACGTTTTTAAGTTTATCGCTTGTTAGTTACCTTACCAACGTCTGCAGACGTTGAATCAATGTAAACAGAACGGAATATGCTAGTTGGGTATTGGAGGCGCCAAAGCCTAAACTTTCTGGAAGTGTTCTCTGAATCACAAGACATTTATTGCACTAAATTATCTGAAGCAATTGAATATGAACAAACGATTTTTATCATGGCGTTGTTGGTACAAGAATACGGTATGCGAAAGAAACTGTGTTTTTCCACTAAACCACATGAGTCATTTAGTTAAAGAGTCATTTTATTGTTGGCTATTAATATTTTCAAAGAATAAATCCAGTGAAGCTGAAATAAAGTAGCCAACGTTGCAATTGTTTATTTTGTAGAAACGCGTAGGGCGAATGGAAACTTTAAACTGGTTCGGTATCAAGCACGTTATCGCGTTCGCGTTTTGTTGCTCCTACCTTTTTCTAGACCTCTGCTCCGTTTGGCATAAACAAACTTGGCAAACTGTTGGCTACACTTCTGACCAACTCTGGTCTTAACTATTCATAGTATACTTGTACGGTATCAAAAAATAATAACAGCATTGATAGCCTATTATAAAAATGTAAAATTGTAGCAAAATCATGGTATACATTTGCATAATTTTAAAGAAAACACCGAAATTGTTATGAATTGGCACAACGCTGGCAATGCTTCTGACCGATGTTAGCCAACCACACAACTGTGTTTTGAAGCAATACCACATGAAAAGAAGTTTGTGTTAGTAATTTTAAAGATTAAAACAAATAAACCTGAAATAAAATCTTTGAGACCTTTTTGAACGCATGATAAGAAATAAGTTATTGAAATTGATGGCGTATTGTTGGCAAAATGTTGGACATAATTGCCAATCTTGTGCCCTCACATCCAGCATATAGCCGACATTGCAATTGTTTATTTTGTGGAAACGTGTAGGGCTAATGGAAAGTTTAAACTGTTTGGGTATCAAGCACGTTATCGCGTTCGCGTTTTGTTGCTCCAGCCTTTTTCTAGACCTGTGCTCAGTTTGGCATAAACAAACTAAAATGAAACTACTTTGTTGGCAAACTGTTGGCTACCCTTCTGACCAACGCTGGTCTTAACTATTCATAGTATACTTGTACGGTATCAGAAAATAATAACAGCATTGATAGCCTATTATTAAAATGTAAAATTGTAGCAAAATGATGGTATTACATTTGCATAATTTTGAAGAAAACACGGAAATTGTTATGAATTGGCACAACACTGGCAATGCTTCTGACCGATGTCAGCCAATCACACAACTGTGTTTTGAAGCAATACCACATGAAAAGAGGTTTGTGTTAGTATTTTTACAGTTTAAAACAAATAAACCTGAAACAAAATCTTTAAGACCTTTTTGAACGCATAATAAGAAGTATTGAAATTGTTGGCGTAATGTTGGCAATGTTGGCAAAATGTTGAACAAAATTGCCAGCCTTGTGCCAACATACCCAGCATATAGCCGACGCTGGCCCAGCAATCAATGTTTGCTGGGCTGCAGCCTACCCATGAAAGAAATATAGCCTACGTAAAACTAGGCTTACATTAACAATACACAAACTGAGTTTACCTAATGCTCAAAGTAGCCTATATATTTAATGAGATAGCTACAATTTACTAAATAAGTTAGTAGGCTACAGTGTTTGCTCGATGTCAAGATTTCAGTCAGACTTTAGCGGGTAGCCTATAGTATAGCCTACACAAGCCTACTTAAGTTTCTTAAACTCAAAGAAATTCAACTTTTTTACATGAAATTGAAATTTATGCAACTTATCAATAGAAATATTAAGAAAAATTTATGCTTTTATTAGCGTCCTCGCAGTGCCGGTCTTAGGGTATTTCGGGCCCTGTGCGGAATATGCTTTGCGGGCCTCAATGACAATGATCCAATTCAGTAGCGTAGCTAGGTATTTTAAAAGGGGAGGGGTGGTGGCGACGTGATCGCCTGACAGCGTGATCGCTGAAGGCGACACCCAGCGGCGGGGGGTCTGGGGGCCTCCTCCAGAATTTTTTGAAAAATTAATTTCAATTTGGGGCATTCTGAGAGGGGTGCAACTTAATTCGTACCATGAACAATTCGTATCGTCAGTTTGTACATTGAAAAGATCGAGAGAAAAAATTTAAAAAAAGCCGAAGTCGCTCATCGCAGTTTCCGCAAACAAACAAACTGAAAAGATCGAGAGAAAAAAATAGAACAAAGCCGAAGTCGCTGATCGCAGTTTCCGATAGAACAAAGCCGAAGTCGCTGATCGGAGTTTCCGCAAACAAACAAACTGAAAAGATCGAGAGAAAAAATAGAACAAAGCCGAAGTCGCTAATTGCAGTTTCCGTTTTTCCGCAAACATTTTAAAATTTCCGGTAATGATCCTAAAAGTTTGCCGAAGTCGCTGATTTCAGTTTCCGCAAACATTTTAAAAGGGTTAGGTTTACGGTTGATCGGAGTTTCTGCAAACATTTTAAATGGGTTAGGGTGTTTCCCCAAACAAACAAACTGAAAAGATCGAGAGAAAAAAATAGAACAAAGCCGAAGTCGCTGATCGCAGTTTCCGTTTTGCCGCAGTTTCCGCAAACATTTTAAAATTTCCAGTAGCCTAATGATCCTAAGAATTTGCCGAAGTCGCTGATCGCAGTTCCGCAAACATTTCCGGGTTAGGGTTGATCGGAGTTTCGGCAAATATTTTAAAAGGGTTAGGGTTTAGGCTTAGGGTTAATCGGAGTTTCCGCAAACATTTTAAAATTTCCGATACTATAATGATCCTAAGAGTTTTTGTTTGTTTGCGAAATTTCGATCAGCGACTTCGGCTTTTTAATTTTTTCTCTCGATCTTTTCAAGGTACGAACTGACGGTACGAATTGTTCATGGTACGAATTAGGTTGCACCCACGATTTCAGGGTACGAAATCGGGGTACGAATTTTTCAGGGAATTAAATAGGTTGCATCCAGACTCAACATAGAGACATAGCTTCATTTCCGAAAAATGCCAAAAAAAGCATGATTCTTATCCTTTTACTATGCCACTGCAGGGTTGCCAGATTCTGCAGAGCAATATATACCAAATAGTAAAAAAAAATATACCAAATATATACCAAACTTAAAAAATTATACCAAGTTTATACCAAAAAGATCTGAAAAACAAAAGTTTACACAAAAATTACGTTTTGCACACCTCAACTAGCTGAACAATATTTAATTTTTAACTTGGGCAAAGAACGTTTTAGTTTGGGCTAATTTTAATATATATGACCCAAACATGAATTGATCACCACAGCGATTTCGCATGATATTTAGTCAAGTTTCAGAAAACAAAAAAAATAAACGTTGCTGGAGCGTTAGTTCCTGTGATGCAGACGAAACTACGCCCACTTGGCTAATGCATAAAACCCACCATGCAACCATCAAGAACCCAACAAAATAGACTTTATTCCGAATAGCACCAAAATGACCGCGTGCCACACCTAAATGTCCCGACGTCACAGTGTGCGCACCTATCTGGCAGGCACCTAATTGTCTGCGCCCAGTGGCGTAGCCAGGAATTTTGAAAGGGGGGGTTTGACGGTCGGCGGGCGACCCAGCGACAGGGGGTATGGACCTCCTCCTGAAAATTTTGAAAAATTACTTTGAATTTGGTGCACTCTGAGAGCATTTTCAACAAAAATATAGGTATAAATATTCCTGTAAAATGGTGCTGTCCGGTGGCATAGCAAAAGGATAAGATCATGTTTTGTTCGGCATTTTTTGGTAATAAAGCAAAGTCTCTGTTTTCTTGTTGCTAATTCCTGGCTGAGATATTAAAATGTTTGGTATTGGCAAAACTTGCTCTTTTTAATGCAGTTTCGTTTAAAATTAGGCAAACTTTGTTTTAGAGACATAGAGATTGAAAGCATCATTTTCAATATCGTGGCGTCACACGCGTGCCAAAGGGGGGGTTGTAACCCCCCTTTGGCTACGCCACTGTCTGCGCCTAATAGACGTGCTCCAAAAATTTAGCAAATTTTTCACTTTGCCAAAGTATCAACGTCAGGGTAATAAAGAATTAAGTAATTATGATTCAATAATTACATACAATATAACACAATAAGGGTATTAGTAAGCATAAAAAAAGTTTTAGTCACACATTAACAACACTGTTCAACATTTTGAAACCAAAATTTACATTCCATCAACAGCACAGTAAAAATCATAAGTCAACAACACTTGCAATGTTGCTCACTGAGAAGCTTTAACATTCCTTAACACCTTGAAATAACAATACGTTGTAAAACATTACAGTTAAGCAACTCCAATGACACTCATGCTTTAGAAAACCTTTAGGTTTTTATGGTCATTGGGCTAAATCTCAAATGGTACATCTATTTTAGTGTTTCAACTTAACTTTTTTAAAGAAGAAACAAGTTTTTATTGGTTAACACACTCCAAATTTGTACATTGAAAAAAATACTAGTCAATTGACACAATATTATAAAATATACCAAACTCATAAAATCACCTACCAAATGCTACAAAATATACCAAATATATACCAATATACCAAACGAAAATTTCAACTACCAAACATAAAAAAAATATACCAGATTTGCGAAATTTGGTATATAAATATACCAGATGGCAACCTTGTGCCACTGGACAGCACCATTTTACAGTAATATTCATATCCAAATTTTTGTTGAACATGCTCTCAGAAGGATGAAACCTAAATTCGTACCCTGAAATTGTGTAACAAAATCAAATTTCGACCTATTTCGTCCCCTGAAAAGATCGAGAGAAATTTTGAAATGTTTGCGGCAACTCCGATCAGCAACTTCGGCTATGTTGTTTTTTTTTCTCGATCTGTTCAGGGTACGAAATGTTCAGGGGACGAAATAGGTTGCACTCGTTGAGTTTCTATGTTTTCTTGTTGCTAATTCCTTTGTTGAATTTTTCCATTGGAAATGACAAGATTGCTGCATTTTCTGAGTAAATTGCGGGCCCCTAATTTGCGGGCCCTATGCGATCGCACGGTTTGCACACCCCGAAGACCGGCACTGGTCCTCAGCACAAAAGTTGTAGTCTAGTATTTCTGGTATTTTTTCCAAAATAATCTGCTTCTTGTTAAGCAAGTGGTACGCTTACATACAAAATATCTGAAATTATTTAACAGCCATATCAACTGATTGATAGTGTAAAGCGGAAATGATTGGACTCAGACCAAGAAAGCTTTTTTTGATAACATAATTGTGCAGTTTTTCATCCTCTAAGATGCACTGATAACCACTGACGCAAGCCAGGTCACCAATTTTGATGGAGTGAAATTTCCGCTTGTTATCATGAAGTGTTGTTGTCAGTAAACTATTTTATCCATTTGGGTCGATGGATGGTGACTGGTGAGTTTTTTCTGAAATGCGTTGTTCAAGCACACTAAAAGTTGAAGCAACATTACTTGAACTTATAGCTCCTCCTTTCACAAAGTCCGGAGCACATTCAACTGAGCTAACGAGTGAACGAATTGCAAAAAGTCTAAGTAAGTCATCTCGACTTTTTTCCACCATGTAGGCTAACTTTTTTTGCCAGTGTCTGCTTACGTGCTTATATTCATGCATTCTATGGTAGGCCTGTAGTCTACAGTAGGCTACGTTTGAATATAGCATGGTCTTTTTTCCGCAAAATGACTACACTAAAAAGCCTGTAAACGACTTGTGATTCCAAATTGTCACTTATTTTTTGATACAAAGTAGGCTATTGCGAGTGGTGCCGAAGTAGGGGGATGAGGGGGATATATCCGCCCAAAATTTTGTCAGCATCTCCAGCCCCCCCCCCCCCCACCCAATAATTTAGAAAAAATTATTTGCTATGAAGTTGTAGGCTACTTCAATTTAATTAATTTAACTGTTTGCAAGCATCTCTGATTGCTGTTTTTTTTTTGTATTGATGATGTTTGATCACAGTTCAAAATTGTCTTGGATTTGACGCTAGACAATGAAGGACCTTGGTTTACTGTCTATGCTCGAAGCAAAAATGAAAGCACAAGGAATTTTAACAAGCTTAGATAAAGCTGAAACATATTTGGGACTTGTGCTGATTTTGAAGCCTTTGGCACTTATGGAGCAATTTAGTATCACGTTGCAAGAGAAAAGCTTGACATTGACTCTTGTGAAGAGCTGTTTCAGACACTGAAAATCACTCTAGAGAAATATCGCGATTTGGAGTTTGAGAACAATTAGTACAAAAATGCAGTTTCACTTCCAGAAAGATTTTTTGCTAATTTTATCACGCGTTTACAAGCGCCACGGCAAAGAAGAGTCCCTGAAAGATCAGCTACTGCAGACACTCAACTGCATTATAAAATACTTTACAATCAGTTCATAGACAGAGTTATCTCTGAACTAACCGAACGGCTTAAAAGTAGCCTGAATTCCGATTCGGCAAAGTATAAAGAACTTGCACGAATTTTCAAGACCGGCTTAGTTCCTGAAAATGGTCAAAATTATTCAGAGCTGAATAGACAATCGATGAGTTATCAAATTGATTCATTCAGAAAGGCAACAGGAGCAAAATCTCTGTACAATGCTAAAAGAGCTTACCAGGCATTGTCGAAGTTGGAAAAACCTCTCTATTCTCAAATACTCCAGCTGATTAAGATCCTCTTGTAGTTTGCCTGGAAAGCTCTGCTTCTTGTGAGAGGTCGTTTTCCAATCTTCGTAGATTGAAAACCTGGCTGAGAATTACTTTGGGACAGGAAAGGTTGAATGCTAGCATTGTTTGCAACATTTTCCAAAATATTCTCAAATGACATCAGCATAAATGACATTGCTATAATGTGTTTTTAATGCGCACTACCATAAAACGCAATATGTTCGGTTGTGACAAGTTCTTGTGATGTGTTTGAAAGTTATTATTTTTGTCATAAATTTGCAGATGTTCTTCTGTAGTTTCGATTGCGTTCAGTTTCCTGACTAGTGACTCTGTCCTATAGTGCACTAAGTGTAGTGATTCTAGTGAAGAAGAGGACAAGAAGAAAAGTAGCCTATAACTTCTGTTTTTTTGGAAAAATTAAGTATTCGTTGGAAGGCCATAGATTCGAATCCCGCTGGCGGTACCAATTTTTCTTTGCTTGTTTCTAAATCTTGCAGCAGCTGCCATTCACAAGAGCACTGGTAGCACTTTTATCTCCATGATTTCTTATCTGTATATTATGCTGTTAGCAGCTAATTTACCGAGGCCCGGTGATTGTTAAACATAATACCGGTAGGCCTACCACTACAATTGTGTATAAAAATATGCATCTCTCCAAATGTTCAAAATCGTCTAAAATTTGATAAAATGTTGATTTATCTCCTCCAATCCCCAACTAACTTCGGCACCACTGGCTATTGCCATATGCATCTGCACACTGCACAGCTCTATAGGGCGATAGCCTACTTCAAAATGTAAACAAGCAGAAGCTTAAACCTGCATCGGAAAGACGCTTCCATTGAAAATCTGAGAATGTTGAAGGAGGCAGATTGTCTGAATAATATTTTTGGAGGGTAGACAAGTTCGATAATCTAGCTTACTTAAATGCTAGCAGCGCTCCTGTGAAAATGATGTTTTGGAAAACTTACCTTATTCAGTTTCGTATGTTCTTTTTTTTTATGCATAAAACTACCACAGAACACCACGAAGCAAAACAGTTAAACAGCAAGTTTTAAAAAAAAGTTAAAGCAAATTGGACATTTTCAATTTCTACAAACTTTTCAGTTTTATATTTTCCCAAAAACTGGTCATTTAGTTCAGTGCTTTCCAACCTTTTTCAATTCGCGACCCACTTTTAATGCAAGTTATATTGTGCGACCCACAATGAGATATGACATCTTTATTATGGCATCTTTACTACTGGCGTACGTACTACGTACTGAAATAGTTAATGCCACACAAAACGTCTAATTGTTACATATTTGTTACATTGTTGCATAATTGTTACGTAATGATAATGCAACAGTTTCCCAATCTAATAGAAAACAGGGTGCACAATTCATGAAAATGGAAAGTCAACAAATGAAGTGAAGATAATAGTAGCGATGGCGAAGGCGCAGTACTGTCAAGACCAAACTGCGGCTTGTGAGATCCACAGTAATGTCGGTATTTTTTAGAAAATTTTAACATTCAGTAGCATTTAGAAATGCTTCGCAACCCACCTGAAATAGCTTCGCGACCAGAGCCGTTGACAGGATTTCTCGGGCTCGGTACCAATTTATTTTCGGGCCCCTTTCATCGACATTGTTATGACTTATGAATATGAAAGTTGTGTACAAACTTTTATTGATGTGCTGTTAAAATGAGGTTGACACATGCCGCTCTAAGTAAAAAATTAAGAGGGAATATCATACATATTATTATATTCTCAAAGGCATTAAAAACTTTCTACATAGGCCTACCACGATGCGCTTATCATAATCTTGGCGCTGCTGGTAGCCTGTAATGCAGTAGCTTGCTCTTGTTTGTAGCGTCAGTCTTGTCAGATGTAAAGCTTTTTGTTATTCTGTGATCGATCAAACCCGATATGCCAAAAGCAGCCGAGTCGTTTAACAAATCTTGCGCAATCTTAACATTTTCCGAACCGCAAAACTTACTTTCTCTGTTTAGCGGTTACTTTTTGAACTTTTATTTGTCACATGGCGGTAGAGTATTACTTCCCGATTCCATTGACGTTTCACTGGTCATTCTAGGCTCACCAAAAGAAAATTTACAGCAAAGTTAGTGTCAGTGAAGCAATAAACCATCTTGTTTGTTGTTAATTTTACTTTCAATTTCATCAGATGAACGTAGCAACTAGTGCTAGAAACGATAATTGTCCTGATAAACACCCAAACTTTTCAGTATTCAAAGTTAGTGCAGACGGTCAGAAAGTTTTCAATTTGATTTGGAAAAGGTTTTTGGGCCAAACATTTGCTGATTGCTGAAATCTGAAAAGTGGTTTTGGTCTAATTTTTAGTGCAGAAATAGGGATAGCAATTTTCTTACCTGTGCCATTTCAATTTTTGAGTTTAAACAGACATTAGGCTACCTGCTTATTTTGAAAAGCGTGTTTCGGGTTTATATTTATTGAGTTCCATTAAGGATAGGGGATCTCCTGGCTACGAAGCAGCAGGCCAGCGATTCTTCATCAAGTTCAGTTCACAGTTCAGTATTTTTATTAAAAATGGATGGAGAATCAGCAAAGCCCTATTAATGGCATATGCATTTTGCTCTACTAGTGTAGAACATCATTAGTGCCTTATTCAAACATAAACTTTTTGGTTTATGTTTCAGGTTATTTCACTAAATATTCGTGGTTAGGGAAATCACTATATGGTAGACTAAATACTAGTAATTTATCCTGAAAAGCAGACTACTGTTTAGAAACCAAAATTTGTTTCTTCGTAGCGTATAGGCTACCAGTACTGCATATGAAATTGGTTGCCTGACCATTGACCAACCATTTCTAAGAGGGATCACGGATATTGTGCTAGTTTCTAATACAAGAAAAAGATATTTCATTACAATGTAGCCCATTGTATGGATAAATGTAATGTCTACGCTCAAACAGTCAAAAACGTGATGGCCTACTATGTTCTGTTTTTACATACTGGTCACAGCGGTAAACCATAATCTCTTCGTGGGAAAATTGTAACGTAAGATTCCCAAATCCGTTCGTCTGCATGCAATGACCGAAAAATAAACACACTTTCGAAACGTCTATTCAAAAGTGTATTCCAGTAAAATTAGCCCGCGGCTATCGAAACGACTGGTGCAACGCCGTACACCTAAAAACTGTCACTACAATACAAATTACTTGGATAAAAGACGGAACCTTTGTCCAGCTAGCAAGCACTAAGCCAACAGTTAAATGTGCGGCCAACTTTCAAACAATCATTTTACGAATGACCAGAATAGATAGCAATATCTCAAATTCACGTATGCAGTACTGTGACGCAATAATGAAAGACAATTATGAAGTCATTCCAACAGGTGTTTAAAGCTGATGTAATATTTCCTGTTTAAACAGGCCCAAACAGGTTTGACACAATTCTTATGAACGCTGGTGCAATTTTGGCTCATGTTTTAGGAATTTCCATGACGTAATATTCAGTAGACTTGAACGGTTTTTATATGACGTTTGATTTGGTGAAAATTGTCGGGAACACATACTAGACTAAACTAAATTCTTATTTTACTGTTTGGTGGCTGAAGTGGCTTTTTTAACCTCTGATGGCAATTCCTTAACATCTGATTATATTAAGATCTTGATAATGTTTGAAGTCGGGGGGAATCTTTAAAATCCAGGCCCCCTAAATATTCCGGGCCCGGGTTCAAAAGTACCACCTAGACCCCCCTGTCAACGCCCCTGTCCACCGGTTGGGAAGTAGCCTACTGATTTAGTTGATGTTGTTCTCATGTGTAAATAACAAACCCAGGGTGGCAAAACATGCGCCCACACCTGCCTCATCGAACGGCCAATCATTGCGTACTTCGACTGGATTCTTGCGTCCAATTCCATCAAAGTAGCTACATGCCAATCCTTGCAGGCATAACCTGCTGACTGAGTGCTGAGCTTCGCCGAAAGGGGTCCAAACTGTTACACAATGCCACATGGCACGAAAACTATGAAATTGCAAAAGCAGCTTTTCCGATTACCTCGATCCTGATTTTGCTTGCTATGTGTAGCGGAAGCGGCAGTTAACACGCGCGCTCATATACAGCCGTCAATGCTGACGGCGACATTCCTGGGCAGAACTGGCGAGGAATGACCAGGACACGATCAGGGGCGGCGCCAGACAAAAATGAGTGGGGTGGACAAAAATATTTCGAGGTAATATACTACTGTAAAGTATGGTCACTAAGATTACCGACTGCGATGTGATTCACTGCAGTTCGGTTGTGAAATTTATTGAAAAATAAACAAAGAAAATTGAAAGGGGGAAAAAGCTGGTTTTCCATTAAGAGCACTCTAAATTATGAACAAAAGAATAGAATGGGACCAAACGATCCCATACATTTCATCTGCGGTCCATAGAATTGCCGACTACGATCTTGATGTTAGCAAACATGTCGTTATTTTATGTCATGGAGCTGCTGCAATGATAGGCGGCCTCATCAAATTTATTGGGAGGCCCCTTCAACAGAATTTTAAAAAACCTGGCTATTACCCAATAATATCCATAGCCATAGGTTGAGAATCACTACACTAAAGTTTTATTTTGCGCTCGCAGGTCAGTATAAAAGCTTTCACCAATTTTTGAGGACCAGTGTTATCGGCAATGTCTCGCTCACTGCTGATCTGCACCAGATGTTCAAATCTTTGTGATGACATGGCAGGTGGCAGATAATTGTTTATTGTCTTAACTTTGCTGTGGATATGTTCACAAGATGCCACAGTCATGGGCAAAGTAGCAACAGTAGCAATAATTTGAAACAAATCACTGTACAAATGATTTAACATTGCTTTGTCCACACAATTTCAAAAGTGAAGGCAAACACAACCACGCGGTCTTGGTCAATCCACTTTGGTGCTTTTCAAATTCTAGTTTCCACTTGTGATAATCAAAAAAAGAAGATCCTACTGCTGCCGAACCTGATTTTCATCGAAATTATAGAATTTGACTAAATATTCAACTTTAGGCAAATTTGATGGAGACATGTGCGTGAAATAAAATGCAGCTGCATTTGACATTAGCCTAATTCTCATGCTTGATCCGAGTAACGCTTTTTAAGTTCATTTAGCATTCTGTCAAAGGATAAAGAAAAATCTCTTCTTAACTTTTCTGTAATTGATTCAGATTCACTCCACGGAAAGACTGTTGCGACCTATCAATAATATCTGACCATCTCGGAAATGGCTTGGTGGGTAGTAGCATCGCTTAGCCGGCGTGGTGGTTTCAATGGTAATTTGACTTCTATCCGTAAACAGCGATGAGTTGAAAACCAATTTGTTAAAATATTCCTCTGAACGCAGTGAGTCAAATGCTCTTGTCAAGTCGTTGATAGCAGCAACCCCAGTGGTGAGATCTATTTCTTCACTTTTTGAATAATCTGAAGCCTGTTTGCTTAACGAAAAGCATTTATGAGGAATAGCCGAAGACTAGCAGTAACAAATTCAGTTTGCTTGATGCGGAACAACAAACCAGTAGCTACACCATTACCTTCGTTTGACATTTGTTGGAACATTGACAGCAGTGCTGGATATAGGCTACATTAATAACAACATCCAGATCATCTGAACGTGCAGACCATCTATAGTACCGTAGTCTATCAGATAACGAGTGCAATGCAGTTTTTCCAGACGTGATTCCTTCCTTTTTCAAATGCTCTTTATACAAAAAATGTCTCTTGGGAAAACAGTCCATGAAGTGGTATAGCCTACATGTTACTAATCGTTTCAAAAATTGTTTTTGACTGTCGCTACGTTTTTAACGCTGTGCCCAAGCACAAGATTTAATCGGTGTGCAAAACAATGAAAATATACCGACAGTTTAGCACCCGCTGCAACTAGGTGTTGCTGTGCACCTTCATTCTTGCCTGACATGTTGGCGGCCCCATCAAAACCTTTGCCATTAGGTCTTTCAAAGCTTGTGTCTCAGCTGTGATAAAAGCCATCATCTCAAAATGGTAAAATTAGACCACAATCAATCAATAGGCTACAACAGCGCGATAACAATGAAGATTCCTCATTTCTTCGTATGTCAATACTGCAAAAGTAATTCATACGTAAGAAGTTGAAAATAATTGATGACGCAATCACAAGGCCCCCCTAACCTGCTGCATACACCCCCCAAGTTTTCTCATCGGATCTTGACGAATTACAAAATTGACCCTAAATAGGAGTGGGGTGGACATGTCCACCCCAGTCCACCCCGTGGCGCCGCTACTGGACACGATAGTCTTCTTTACTACCTTATCTGTCGACTGGTTTGACAGAATAATACTTGATCACAAAATAGAGTTCTTTAAGGCTGCGTTGTTTATTAGCTTGGCTTCTAGTTTCCGAAGAACAGAATCCGAACACATCAAAATGAGAACACCGAACTACTGATAATTCCACTACCAAAACACTAGCATGCTTGCGTATTACATTATGAACTCCATTACAAGGAAAAGAACTTCAACTTCGGAGTAAAAGAACTGCGTTTACAACTGCATCTTCCAGAGAATAGAATTTTACATATTACCTTTTACCAATTACATTCTAGAAGCCGCAGAAACCAACCAACTAGCTAACCGATAAGATTAAAGATTTAGTATTGAGTGTAATAATAATAATGTCATGGTTTTATTTATTGTCGCTCCACAACAGCTAAAGTCATTTAGCGACAGGGTTCATTTTTAATTTATATCAGGTTTACGATGTTATCACATTATTACCCGACTCATTCTCACTGCGTTATGCAGGATAGAACACAATCGGTACCGTTTTTAAAGTCTTCGGTTTGGCCCGACCTGGAATCGATCTCAGATCTACCAGCACCAGAGCCGAAGGCGAAACCACTCGGCCGCTGAGCTGGTTAGTTTTGAGTGTCACAGGGATCATAGTTGGAGTTTCTTAAAAAGAACTCTAGTTTTAATTGGAAATTGGAGAGGCGCATCCACAGGCATTGCCAATTCTACATGCGACCATCTAACGTAATATAACGGTGGATTTACGTGTCGATGAATTACAGTGGGAATGCGATTCAGGCGCAATGCAAAAATTGATTACAAGACTGCATTCCTAGCGCACGCGATATTTGTTAATTGGAAAGGAAGGTTCTAGAATATGACATGACGTCATGGAAGTGACGCGCGCTACGTCAGAGAAAATGGCTCTCTAACGCCACAGACAATGTTCTAGAATACGGCTGGACGTCATAGAAGTGACGCGCGTTGCGTCAGAGAAAATTAGCTCTCGGGCGCCACACTATGCATCACAGTTTTATTTATTTAGGCTACTCTGCAACATCCAATTTTGTTTTTGTGATTTTGACGAGAATTGATCCCAATCAAGTTGCATTTTGATAAGTAGAACAGATGGAAAATACTAAAAAACACATAAATTTTTTTTAACCCATTAAAAGCCGCCATAAGTTCCCGTTGCTCTTTTTAGGTGATATTTTAGCCACAAAGTTGTATTGTCATAACTTTTTGATTAGATCAAAAAAATCTGGTGATTTCTGCTTTTTTGATGCATTTTTTTGTTTGCCTTTTAAAAAGACACCGGCCATAAGGTCAAATATAAATCTCGTCATACCTTAACAGAAGCAGGTGTTTGTTTCGGTAGAAATTTGTCAGATCTTTCTTGAAAGACGTTTCAAAATTATTGTAGCCTATAAACATATTATATTCACGGTAACCATCGGCGTAGCTAGTGGGAGGGCGGTACTCCCAGTAGGCAGTTTCCCTCCCTCCCGGTCGGCAGCTTGTGGGCAGCAGAATTTTTAATTGTAAAGGAAAAATCATAGTAAAAATCCTTTTTAAAACGGATTTGGCTCAAATTCTATTTGCTGGCTCCTACTGAACGCGATCAAAGGTAGAAAAATCATGGTCCACCCCGGCGGCACAAACCCTACATATAGGCTACGCCTCTGACACTCGTTGTTGTCGGCTCCAGCTCGTGTCCGAGCATTGGCTTCGTCTTCAAATTGAAATTGGCTTTGGATGGTGATTTTTTTATATGGCTTTGGAGGCCCAGTCTATGATGGCAAAGACGTGGGCAAAAGTCACATTGTATTGAGGGTAGGGGACGTGGTAGTTTTAGCTTTTCTAGTGTTTCGTTTTTCTTGGGCTTTTTGTATCCTGTTTTTTGTTTCAAAAATTTCCGTGCCTTCCCTAGATCTTTTTCTCCAGCGTGATCTGTCACTAGCAAGTTGTTCCCATGAATCCAGATCAATGTTTGCATGGTTGAGAGAGACTTTCAGCTGATCTTTGTATCTCATTTTGGTCTTCCGGGGGGGGGGTCTTTTTCCTGTCTCTAGTTCACCATAAAGCATTATTCGTGGAAGCCTCGTTGGGTCCATTCGCATGACATGTCTTTGTCTAGCGAAGGAGGTGTTGCAATATGGTGGCTTCTAAACTGGGTAACCTAGCGCGATCAAGGATTACATCGTTGGTAAGACAAAGCAATCTTCCCAACGAGTGCCTAGCATTTGCCTCAGAACGACTGCCAGGAGGACCATAATTTTTGTGAGGATAGATAGAGCATGATTGTTGAAAACACGATGGTTAAGTTTTCCATAGGCACAATGTGCTGCTTTTATACGATGTTCAATATCTTTTGACAGTGTAACAAACACCCCAAAAAAATTGGCTATGTGGCCGGTGTCCTTTTAAAAGGCAACCACAAATATAAAGCAAAATAAACAAACAAAAGAAGCAAAACCTTACACAAATTAGAGTGTAGTAGGAAGCACAATATTATAGAGTGTTAAATTATGAAGAGACATTATTCATATCTATTACTAATAAGCAATAAAACTTGTACTTTCCTCCTCACTTCACCTCTTCCGGCTCTTCTCATTTTTCAACAATCTTTAATCTTTTACAAAATCCAGAAAAAGTACGCTGTTCTCAAATATTTATCAGCACCTTCCAAAACAGACCTTAAACAACTACTAGCAAGTCCAAAATGATTCAATCAAAATAGAATGATACAATACTGAGTCATTCAAAACGATGTCCTTTTAAAAGGACACGGCCGTGAATGGGTTAAGTCAGTCAAGCGCTTGATTGGTTAATCAAAACCGCTTTTGATGTGGTGTCACACAGTGGCGGCTGGTGAGTCCTAGAAATGGGGGTGCTACGGACGGGTGAGCCCAGCAGAGTGTCCGCCAAAGGCAAATGCAACAGCGGGGGGTCTCCCTCAAAACAAATTACATTTCATTTGGTGCATTCTGAGCTTATTTTAGCTCTAAATTGTGATAATACAGTAGTTTAAGTAAAACTTGGCTTATTTATGAGTTTTGCATATGTGTAATATTTTGAAGAGGATGATCAACAAACATAAGTGAATAAAATGTTCTAAATGATAAAACGCTTGTATTTTTTTTCATCACCTACTCCACAAAAAATCTTCCTGTAACCTATTTCACTTTACATTTTGGATGCAGATACCGGTACGTTGCTTATGGCATTTTTCCGTGTGCTGACAGCACATCGGTTGGCTATACGTTTGTATTGGCAATGCAAGAAACCTCGCGGCTCTACAGCGTCACCATCGAATGGCTCTTTGGTTGTAACCTTGCGCAAAATATTTCACAGCACGCAGAGTTTCCAAATATAAACCCTAGTGTGGCGCACGGTTACCAAACTTAGGTTTGGTGGCCGTGCTTAAATTTACTTTCATCGACGTATCCTTTAAATTTACATCGCATGCACGTTTTAAACTTCTTTGGTCTTGCCGCCGTTTCTTTTTGTTGGTTTTATTCCCGTAAACTGTTGGTAACTTTATCATTGCTGTTGTTTTCTGACAAAGAAAAATAAATTGAATTAAATTGAATATAATTTGCACTTATAACAGTCAGCAATTCTGTGAACAGAGAACATATAAAATACATTTTGGGCAGAAACGCTAAGATATTTGAGAAACTTTTTGTGAAAACTTTCATGCCCTTCCTGCAGCCCCGCAGCACGGAAAGAGGAAATTACTGTTTATTTTATTTTCATCATTCGCAATAAAGAGTCATCAATTACAGGGACCTCGCAGTAGCGGTAGCCTACTAGCCAACCTCCCTACTAACACGGCGGTCCATCATTTATTGGACATCATTCTGCAATATTACAGTAACATTTCACGCTGTACTTCGCAACTAAACCCTCAAACACTAAATCTATTCAAAGAAACGCGAAAATTCGTGGAGCTCTTCCTTTGCCTTCCGGTTTCAGCTGCATCATCAGAACGATCTTTTTCTGCTCTAAGACACCTGAAAACGTGGTTGAGACTCATGACACAGTTCATAGAGAAAACACCTGAGCGAAAAGCAATCTTTGGAAGCGTGTGAGAACTCATTTCCACAAATTGTCGTTTTCATATCACTTTCTAGTTTTTTTTGTTTTTATTTTAATTTCCTGAACAGCTGCTTTGTCGTTGCCGCTCTTCATTTGTTACAATTGACAATGTGTGTGTTTTGGCGTCGTTTGACACAGGAGGGGACGGAATGCTTATTGCTTACTACCAGTTTTAAATGTTGTCCAACATAAGGCGCTCTGGGAGGCAAAGCCCCCAGAAGCTGACAACTGAAGTTGAGACCCACAGAAGCCCTCCAGAAGCTGACAATACTACGGCAGCTTCAGCCCCCCCACCCTACTTAGAAAAAAATAGTTTCGTGCCACTGTATTACAGTGTTTGAAGATAGCGTGGCGTCTTCCCAAGTGGGCATGCAGCGCTTTCTTTTACTGTAGCCTGCATTAGGGGGGATTTGGTGTGCTGAATCTGTGTCGTGAAAGCGACACGCTTTCGATAGCCCAGGCAGTGGTGTACCTATGCGCTCATGGCAAAGTTTAAATATGCGCCCTTTTTAACATAATGCATACAACACAAGTCTTTTATGAACAAATCACGAAGAAAATAAATGTGTTATTGCCGTCTTATTATGTTCAAAGGCAGTCACGTGAGATGGTTTCGTCGTGCAAGTTTTGTTCTCTCTGCGGAGCTAATCAATTTGAAATACTGTAGCTTATTACCAAGAGAATTATTGGACATAATCGTACATCAGTTTGTTATGACCTTCTAGTTACCAGGGCCTCTGAGAAAAATTTTCACTAGGGGTACAAAGAGTCATTCCGGGCCCCCCTCTCACTCTGGGCCCCCTTTGTCTAGAGCAAAAAGTGTGCTGCTTGCTTAAGCGTATTGCACACTACACAACATTTTACTGCAAAGTTGGACGTCTGTGCGCAGTAATAGTATCAGACATATACAACCAAGCAACCACACGGCATTTAACATAATGGATTAAAATTGAACATAAACTATAAGCTACAAACGTTTTCGGCCATACACACGTTAGCCCTTATCAAGTAACAAAAAATAACTGCTTATCATATCTACAATGAAAATGAATGACTGATCTAAACACTGAATTGAAAAACGTTCTGCCGTTTCATTTTGCATTTCGTTTTTCAATTCAGTGTTTAGATCAGTCATTCATTTTCATTGTAGATATGATAAGCAGTTATTTTTTGTTACTTGATAAGGGCTAACGTGTGTATGGCCGAAAACGTTTGTAGCTTATAGTTTATGTTCAATTTTAATCCATTATGTTAAATGCCGTGTGGTTGCTTGGTTGTATATGTCTGTGGCTGAAGAAAGTAACCTCTTTACCAAAATTGTAATAGTATCAGGCTGCAATAAAACCATTACTTTGTGTTGTGCACATCATGTGATCTGTCCCTCGCCAATTTGTGTATCCTGCATTGAATTCGTGTGTCAGTTGTTGATGGTGCTGTTGAGAGGTGTCGCTTATTGTACCGTACATCTTTAATGTAAAAATTTTAAATTCTTTTTTTATTTCTCTTAAATGTAGCTTATGATTATTTCTGAAGAGGACAGTGTGTGGTGTCAAAAACGTTGGATTTAGTAGTTTTTTTTTTGTGTGTTTAATGTTAAATCCGTTAACGTTACTGAGTGTTATATGTAGCCTAGGCTATCTGGTACAAGCCAAGCTCTCTACCAAGGCTCAAACGTAACATCTTGTTAAAACATAATCAAGTTAGTCATCTCACCAATCCTAACCTTTTTTCATTCACCACATGCCCAGCACTAGCAGAGTTTAACGAGAGAAGTCACTTTTTTTGACTCCGGCTCCGATCCTGTTCCGAAAGTATTCTCCGGGGATCCTGCTCTAACTCCGAAATTCATTTTGAAGTGAAATAAGCATGAAACTACCTTTGTCAAATAGTTTTTAAAAAACACACAAAAAACTGTTTTCTCAAACCTGCTTTTGCTACACTGTGCCCCCCCGGACAGGAGAAGAACTAAGTTTTATGATTTAATTTAGGGTGCTTTTAATAGAACATTTTTGAACGTAAAGCATTAAATTAACTTACCACTTTGGGCCCCTAATTTGCTCCCAAAGCACTCGATTACTTTTCTGGGCCCTTTTGCTAGATTACAGACCTCCCAGGACTAAAGAATAACAATTTTTATGCTTAAAATCAGTCGTTTTACGACGCAAAAGTTTCACACAGCTGTTTGATATTATAAATGCATGTGAAAACCCATCGGATGCCAGAATAGCTCCATGCAATACAAGATGGCTTGTGAAAGGCAAAGCTCGTTACAATTTATCAACCAATTGGAATGAGCTTTCCGCATAGCCTACTTTACCGCAGCAGAAAATGCTCAATGAAGACCTGATGCCAGATATAAAGCACGTTTGCTTCGGTACCTCTAAATACCCATTGTCAGGCATTGTAGGCATTGTAGGCATTGTCGGGCATTGTCGGCTTTTTGGGGGGTTGTGGAGCATTTCTAGGGGGGATTTTCAGAGGTTGTCAGGCATTGTAGAGTAGCTACTTTCATGCATAGTTGGGAGTTTCCAAGCATTGTCTAGGATTTCCAAGCATTGTCGATCATTATCAGTGGCTGACGGGTTTGTTAGGCATTATAGCATTTTCAGGGGTTGTCAGGCATTGTAGAGTAGCTACTTTCAGGCATTGTTGGGAATTTCCAGGCATTGTCTAGGATTTCCAGGCATTGTCGATCATTATCAGTGGTTGACGGGTTTGTTAGGCATTGTAGCATTTTCAGGGATTGTCAGGCATTGTAGAGTAGCTACTTTTCAGGCATTGTTGGGAATTTCCAGTCATTGTCTAGGACTTCCAGGCATTGTCGATCATTATCAGTGGTTGACAGGTTTGTTAGGCATTATAGAACATTTTCAGGCATTGTCGAACATTTTCAGGGGTTGTCGAGCATTTTCCGGAGTTGTCAGGCATTGTAGAGTAGCTACTTTCAGGCATTGTCTATAATTTAAAGGCATTGTCTAGAATTTCCAGGCATTGTCGATCATTATCAGTGGTTGACAGATTTTTTTAGTCATTATAGAACATTTTCAGGCATTGTCAAACATTTTCAGGAGTTGTCGAGGATTTTCAGGGGTTGTCAGGCATTGTAGAGTAGCTACTTTCAGGCATTGTCGGTAATTTCAAGGCATTGTCTAGGACAGTGGTTCGCAACCGGGAGGGAATTCTCCACCAGGGGGAATTTTGCAATTGTCAGGGTGGAATTTGGTTTTAGGATTGTAAAGCTTTTTAAGCCTAGTAAGTTGGCTTAGACCAAAGCTGTAAAGAGTTAAAGAGGAGCCCTTATAATTCCCATCACATAGACCTACTTTTTTTTCATGCAAATTCTCGATGGCTTTCAAGAAGATACGTAACCGAGAGTGTTTGAGCTCAGAGACGAGCTTAAATTATTTTTTGACCTTTAAATAAAATTGAAATTTTTTTCATTGCTGAATGATGACAGATGGATTAGATTCTTTGCTTATTTGGTTGATATGTTTGGTCCATTGAATAAACTGAATCTGAAAATGCAAGGGAAAAACACCAATATACGGTATATATTCAATCGCCATCTCCGTTATAAACAGATTGCGCATCAACATGGATTATCTGTATCCATGCGCCATTGACATATTGATACCATGTGAATTTACAAACTGTAGCCTACTACTTCCATGCTGGCTCAAGGCAGGTTGGAAGAGAGTGATTGATTTATATCAGTGTCATTAGGAGATTGTCAGGTACTATAAGGCTCTGCTGTCCTGATTGCGGCTGAACTACGTTTTGTCTGGCCTCTACCTTTCGACCAGCCTGGCTTGGGTGGCCCTTCCAGGAGCAGATGCCAGTACCGCTCAGCATTTAAAGATGTTTTGGAAGCTTTCACTAACAAGCTTGATGATTGAAAAAGAAAAGTTAGAATGAACAATTTAATATGTCACCATGTTTAAAGAATTATCATCGGTGCTGGTTGCTGACGGCAAAGAACAAGTTCTTCCAGAGTTGGAAAAAGAATTGATTTTGCAACATCTCACAGCATTAGAACTGAGATTCATTCGATATTTTTCTGAAATTTATGACGATGAGCTTGATTTAATACGAAATTCATTCACATTGTTGATGGAAAAACTTCCCGATAAATTGCAGAATGAACTTTTAGAACTCAAAACGGATTCTTGCACAAGAGACTTGTTCAGAGAAAAAAATCAATCACTGGATTTTGGCCATTAACGTGTAATTCCTATCCAAAAGTGGCAGAGAAAGCTATTTTGCTTCCACTTAGGCTATCTGCAAATAAGGTTTTTCAACTCTTGCAAATGAAAAGAAAACAGAGAAACAGATTAGACGTGGAGAATGATATTCGTTATGCTCTTTCCAATACTCTTCCACCACATTCATGAGTTGTCGAAACAAAAAAGCACAAGCTTCACACAGACTGTTATGCATTGACTCTTATATTTTGAATGTCGTTGGCTCCAGCTCGTGTCCGATCGAATTTGGCTTGGGATGGTGATGTCACATGTGGCTTTGGAGGCCCAGTCTATGATGGGAAGGACGTGGGAAAACATCACATTGTATGGATGGTGGGGGACGTGGTAGTTTTAGCTTTTCTTTTCTAGTGTTTCGTTTTTCCTGGGCTTTTTGTATCATTTTTTTTTCGAAAATTTCCGTGCCTTCCCTAGTTCTTTTTCTCCAGAGTGACCTGTCACTAGCAAGTTGTTTCCATGAATCGAAATCAATGTTTGCATGGTTGAGGGAGACTTTCAGCCGGTCTTTTGTATCTCTTTTTTTTTCTTTCTTTGAATAACATACTTTTCAGCAACGTTCTTCATTAATTAAATTATTTTAGTATGAAAAGGCTAAAAGCTTATTAGCCTACTAGTGAAAGTTTAATTTATCTTACAAGACTTAGATTATGTAATTGTCACAATCAATGTGCAAGGCCTCGCGTCGGGCTGCTTTGCGTCTTGACAGAATGTGCTGTTTTCATTATAAAATTCTTGAGCGGTATGTTATTATCGGTCAATGACCAGTAGTAACCTCTAATTGTGAAGTCGTTGTTCTGTAACGTAATTCTAGATCATTCTGTATCTGGAACGTTCTGTTGTTTTCACAATTGCCAATATCGTTTGTCATGATGTCACAAGGTTGTTTACGAATGGCCCTCTGATTACGAAATCTGCATTATGTAACAGTCCTCTACTCCTACGTGACATTCTTTAGACTTCTTTAAACTTGCTTGTTTATGCCGCTCAATGCTACGTGACCGACGATGAGTTCGTGTGATGCAACACCACGTAACCTTCTCGAAGTTACTAGACCGAACAAACGTTTTATAAATAGTGGTGTAATTTGCGTAATGGATTATTATGATGATTATTATTATTGAGTTGGTTATGAGAGTTGTGTTATGAGTTGTGGATTGGTAGTTGATGCAGAAATTATTGTTGATTGAGAGTTGAAGTAATCGAATACAAGTAGATGAGAATTGATGCTGATATAATTTCTGATCAAAATTAGAGTTATTTGAGAAGCCGTTCGTTAAAGTCCTTCAAAAAGTTAGATTATCATTCCACTAGTAGAATTATTCGACATTTAATTGACTGCTTTTCGGTTTGACCCATTAAACTACGTCATTGAACCTTTCCAAGTCTTTTTCCTGGTAAGAGATAGAAAGAAATCGTGACAGTAATAGCCTATAAACGAGTTTTTAACAAGCTAAAGTTATAGGGGCTAATTTAGATTTAAATATTGACTAAAAGGGTCCACCGGCTAAAAAAGGTTGGGAACCACTGGTCTAGGATTTCCAGGCATTGTCGATCATTATCAATGGTTGACAGACTTGTGAGGCATTGTAGGAAATTTTCAAGCATTGTCGAACATATTCAGGGGTTGTCGATCATTTTCAGGTGTCAGGGGTTCTCAGGCATTGTAAAGTAGCCTACTTTAGATTCTTTCTGGCAGGCATTGTCGGACATCTTCAGGCATTGTCTAGGATTTCCAGGCATTGTCGAACATATTCAGTGGTTGATAGGTTTGTTAGGCACTGTCGAACGTTTTCTTGGGTTGTCGATCATTACCAGGTTTTGACAGGTTTGTCAGGCATTGTCGATGTTACACACTATCCACAATACACAGCAAAAAACAAACATTAACACATGTTTTTGATAACAAACAGTCATACAAGAAAGAACAACATTCCTAAAAAGCATGTTTTTGATCAATAATCCGGAAAGAAAACATCTCGATCGACTCAGATAATTTGCTTTTGGTAGATAAATCCAGTCAGAGCTTTAGTAAGTATAGAAAGAAAATATCCATTGCTGAAAAATAAAAATGGTTTTTGATGATTTTGAATTTCGATTTAGTGTTTTTCATGAAATCGAAGAAATAGTCGACTACGTCTCATACCCGTTCAAGTCGGATTTAATTGTGTCTACTCTCTACTAATTTCTCTCAAAATAAATGAAATATTTTTTTTGTTGGAAACAGGTACGTAGGTACGATTGAAGTGGAAATGTAGACATTGAAGGTTCGAGCATCCGAAGATGATTTCTGGTGGTTTGTTGTTGATGCAAAATAGTGCAATATCAAAAGATGTACGGAACACATCCATTCTTGTTTTGGTTCAACTTATTTATGTCAATCTGCATTTTCATTTGTGAACGTAATCAAAACAAAGCAACGTGCTGTGCTAACCGACCGCCACCTGGACGATTGCTTAGACACCTGATGTCCTGATAACGGCAAGCTGAAGTACCTACAACATGATGACTCTAATATCTCACTGACTCATTAAAAGAAATTTAAAGTAAATTTTAGTTGTAGAACATAATTATTCTTGTTTTTTTTTTGTTTGTTTATCTTTATCCTGCATTGCGGGAAAGCGGACTTGAGCGCTATGCATCGGTGTACGCCTTCCGACGTACACCTGACCCACGCTGCAGCCGACGACAATGTCTGTTTCCGGTTGTCTACTCTGCTTATGACTTTAATTTGGAACTACCCATTACTCGAAATCGATCACTGGGTAGAGGCAATTGTCGTAAAGTTTCTTGCCCAGAGAAACAACAGCAGGTGCGGGTGGCTGGAGTCGAACACGCAGGCTCTCGACTGTGAGCCCAACGCGCTAACCACTCGGCCACTGCTGCCTATTGTAAAAGACTAAATTAACTGAAACATGAATAGACTGCTCTGTGCTGACGAATGTGACGATGGTAAATGTGTGATAAATGTAAATGCATTTACAGTAAAGGTGTCACTGGAAAAAAATTGTTTAGTGACTTTATCACCGACCGGTCGATTGCTAGTGATTAAGAAATTTTCTAGTCAATCACAATCGACGAGAAGTTGGCCATCCCTGGCCTAGCAACGCATTTTAAAGACAGTTTGTTTTTATTTCTGACCATCACAGCGAATAACAATATATGCCAAACTTAACAGAGGTCTAGAAAAAGCAGAAGCGACAAAACGCAAAAGTTATAACGTGCTTGACACCAAAATAGAATACTCAGCTTAAAATATGACACAAAGGTAAGCAACACCTTCGAAGATTTATTGCTTTGATGCTTCGGCAAGATTTTGCGAGTCACTGGTGCAACAAAAAACGCACAAACTAATGTATTCCTGTTCAGTAGCCTTGTTTTTCTTCGTCCAGTTCCCTGGTACAGGCATAAGAGCCAATGCACAATGACATTTCCAGTGTTGCAAAAGATTTGCTGTGACAGACTAATCTTACATGGACAGCCACTTTATCTGATCCAGATCTGGTCAAATCCGTACCCGATCTGGTAAAGATCTACACCAAATAAAGTGGTTGTCTGGGTATAAGCCTACATTGCAGGTAAATGTTGATTTCGAAAGTAGCCTACTTTATTATTTTGACAAAATCTACAATCGAATAAGCTCTATCAAAGAGGTTTGGTTGATTTAACAGATCGAAATTTTTCAACCATGTCCAAATAAATAAACTTGTAGTTGCAGTCCACTACAACACACGTAACCGAATCGTTCATATCAAGCATTCTTCTGAGTTTGACAGCCGACAAAGCAAAAAAGTATTTACAAGAAAAGTTGGAATAAAAACACCTATTTAATAAAAGTTTGGCCTACACGTAGGCGTGGATGTTTTACTGAAGTAAGGTAATTTCAGGGGGATCAGAATTCCCACTAATCCTGAAAGTGATTTTTCAAGTTGCCGATTTTCAGTCTAACTCTAAACGATTGTTATGCACTATTTGAGAACCAAAATGTCGCGATTGTCGTACAACATTTTGTGCACCATGTAGTTTGGCTGTAATTGCGTAACTTTGACCAAACGCCTTTGAAGACAAGCAGCGAAACCCTCGCATGCTTAGGACTGGGTTAATAAATACTAGGCTACACAGGGCCGTTGACAGGATTTCTCGGGCCCGGTACCAACTTATTTTCGGGCCCCCTTCATCGACAATGTTATGAATATAAAGGTTGTGTACAAACTTTTATTGATGTGCTGTTAAAATGAAGATGACACATGCCGTTCAAAGTAGAAAATTAAGAGGAATATCATTTATATATTCTCAAAGATTTGTTGTACCGTATCCACGAATTTTCCCAACTGTGCAATTACGCATTAGGGATTTCTTCATAAACTGCAAAAACCTTGCTCTCAATCACGATCTTCGTCGATATGTTTAAAATTGTTGGAGTTTTCGGCTGAAATTAATTCTTTGTAAAGTAGAGTAGCCGTAGGAGAGTAAAACATTTTGGGGGCGGCGAACATCATTTGCCCAAATTTTGTCTTTGTGTATATATGTTCAAAAATACAAAATTACTCACAATCTCTGAGAGTCATCAACTTGGCCATGTACGAAACACAAGCAAAAAAAAAACACGTAGCCTACAACAGCAAAACAAGGCTGAACTTACTTTAATTTATGTTCATAGACCTGTCTGTGTCCCAATTAAATAAACCATCAAATTAAAACATTCTTGTGTATCACAAAAAAATATACAGTATGGTATGTTAAGCCTGACTGTATTCAAAAAAATTTGAACTGAGACTTCACCAATAACTGGATAACAATAACTGCTGAATATTCATGTCACCAGATTATATGAAAATCTCCAGCCCAACTTCAATAAGCCTGCCCAGCCTGACCAAAAGTAGCTCAATCTTTTCAATTCATAGATAGTCCAAAGACTCAATATTTGTAAATTTGCATTGAGAAAAAACTAAAATGACAATCCGTTTACTTATCAAACCAGTAACATTACATACTTGATCCATGCTGCTTCAAATCCTACAGCCTGAAAAGAATTTGACAGTTTACCTTGCTACGTGCATCAAACTTCTACCTTTGAACAAAACTACTTTTGATACCAAAAATATTGATATTATATTACAATGAAATCATAGTCAACGCTTTTTTAGAGAAGATCATTACAAAGATAATCTTACTTCACAATGAAGCAGCTAGGCCTACTCAAATCACAAGCACTGAAGAAAAATGACTTCCAGTCTCCCGGATAATAACTTCAAACTCAATCGTTGCCACAAAATAATTACATTACCAAAACATGACACAAAAATAGCACTGTTTACATTGCCTGATATATTAACTGCATGAATTGGATGACAAAACAACAAAACATTACCAAAACATGACACAAAAATAGCACTGTTTACATTGCCTGATATATTAACTGCATGAATTGGATGACAAAACAACATATATAACATGTGTCTTTGTATTTGATTGTTGTTGCTCTAATACTGTGTCATAGATAGTAAATATCTGAGCATATCAACCCTGGGACTGGCAAAGACAAACAGCAGTTTATACTAAACATTCAATATAGAAAACAGTTAAACCATAGCTCACAAAAACATGAAATTTAATCCAGGAAAATTCACAAGTTGTTTTCATTTAATATACTTTTTTACTTTGTGCATAACTATAGTTAGTGGCCGGGATCAAAGTGGTGTATATGTGGCCTCACAACTGTTGATTAAAGTTTATAACAAATGCTTATTTTGTTTGACCATATCTAAACATGATAAGCTATCTTTGTAGTATTTAAGTCAAGTTTTGCGAGCACAGCATAACTCATGGTAAAATTGACTTCTACCAATGAAGGAATGTAGGCTAGTGTGATATTCTAATGAACATCTGTAATAAGCTTATCTCAGCCTGTCGAAGCATTACTTTCTGCAAATACTGAATCAAAACTTAACATTCTGCCCAAATTTTAATACCAAATATAAAAGTTTTCAAAATTGTCGATACTCTGTTTTACATTCAAAGCAAAATGTTTTTACACAAAATGCAACACTATAAAGTTATTAAACTGGTAGAATGTTGAAAACTTTTGGTAAAAATTGATTTGTCCAAATAACTAGACATTTTTGCCAAATTGATTTTTATAATCAACTACATTAGTAGGATATTGAGAAAAAACAAAAAACCTCATAAAGATACCATTACCCAGTAGGCTTTTAAATCTTACCCATGAAGAAATGCAGCCTACTACATGCTAGTGAATATCAGTAATAAGCTTACCTCTGTTTCCCAACTGTGCTTTTTTACAGTTCTATTTTGCAGTTGTCGAATCGAAACTTATCATTCTGCCCAGATTGCAGTACCACATGCAACAGTTTTCGAAGTCGGTGATGATACATTTACATTCATTGGAAAAATATTTATGTATCTCATAAATTACAACAATTATGTAAAGTTTCTAAACTGGTGAGGCGTCGAAACATTGTGGTAAGATTGATTTGCCCAAATAACTGGACATTTTTTGCCCAAATTTGCTACATTTTTTTTTTCAGCGGGGGAGCGACTGCCCCCCCTTCCCCCATCTCCTACGGCTAAGTAGGCCTAATGTAGATGCAAGTAGCTAGAAGTGATTACCACCAAAACTATATATATTCAGAATTAAAGAGTGGGTGAAGATAAATATTTCGTGTTTTTGAAAAAAATATCGTGGTTAGGGAAATCACTATACCCGGAAGGGGGCCCGGTACTTTACCATCTGACGGCTGAAGTGGCTGTTTTAACCTTTGATGACAATTCCTTTGGATCTGATTATATTAAGATCTTGATAATGTTTGAAGTCGCGGGGAATCTTTTAAATCCGGGCCCCCTAAATATTCCGGGCCCGGGTCCAAAAGTACCACCTAGACCCCCCTGTCAACGCCCCTGAGGCTACAACCCAATGAATATCTTTCGTTCAGGTTTGAATATGTCGGTCAATCAACAAACAATCCCCACAAAACAAAGATATAAAGATAGAATGACAACAGTGCACAACAGTTTTGGTTACTACTTGTCTGAATACCTACTATTGGCCATTTTCCCTTCACACAATCCTGATATATAGGCTAGCTTGAACAGTTTTTGCGTTCTACCTGTGAAATGAAGTCACAAACTCGATCCAAACTTGTTGCGACGGGTTTGACTTCTGGAAACAAACTTATCTACGGTTTCGATGAGATCGAGGGCTTCCACATGATTTCAACAAGTAGCCTACTTATGATAGCCAGGTCACTTAAACTCTGCTGTGTTTGTGTATATCGTAAATACGTTTACAACCTACGCAAAATTGAAAGGGATCATTCTGCTGCGCATGCAGAGCTGGGAATAAAAATGCATGAACATGTTCGACAATGCCTGACAAACGTGACAATGCCTGGAAATCCTAGACAATGCTAGGAAATTCCCAACCTAAAAATGCTAGACAAACCCCTGAAAATGTTCGACAATGCCTGACAAACCTGTCAACCACTAATAATGATCAACAATGCCTGGAAATCTTAGACAATGCATGGAAATGCCCAATGCCTAAAAGTAGCTACTCTACAATGCCTGACAACCCCTGAAAATGCTCGACAACCACTGAAAATGTTCGACAATGCCTGAAAATGTTCTATAATGCCTAATAAGCCTGTCAACCACTGATAATGATCGACAATGCCTTTAAATCGTAGACAATGCCTGGAAATTATCGACAATGCCTGAAAGTAGCTACTCTACAATGCCCGACAACCCCTGAATATGTTCGATAATGCCTGCAAATGTTCGACAATGCCTCACAAGCCTGTCAACAACTGGTAATGATCAACAATGCCTGGAAATCCTAGACAATGCCTGGAAATTCTAGACAATGCCTGGAAATTCCCAACAATGCATGAAAGTAGTTAGCCTACTCCACAATACCTGACAACCCTTGAAAATGCTCGACAACCCCTGAAAATGCTCCACAACCCCCCAAAAAGCCGACAATGCCCGACAATGCCTGACAATGCCTGACAATGCCCGACAATGCCCGACAATGCCCGACAATCGGTATTTAGAGGTAGGCTACCGGTACCAGTAATGGATCGAAAAAAGTAGGCCTATCTGTATTTTGTATTTTCTACAGTAGGCTACACCCATCGTCCAAGAATTTGAGGGCGTCAATGCAGATGCCATGCATTTGTGGTAATAACTGTAGCCTCTTGACATGTAAAGTTATTAGGTGTATTTCCTTTATGTCATTAACATTGGATATTTGCCAATGGTGTTTCTTGACGGGTGCAACCTAATTCGTACCATGAACAATTCGTACAGTCAGTTCGTACCTTGAAAAGATCGGGACCGGGAGAAAAAATTTAAAAAAAGCGAAGCCGCTGATCGCAGTTTCCGCAAACATTTTAAAAGGGTTAGGGTATCGGAGTATGGGTTAGGTATCGCCATTGCTATCCGCAAACAAACTGAAAAGATCGAGAGAAAAAAATAGAACATCGCTGATCTCAGTTTCCGTTTTCGTTTCCGTTTCCGCAAACATTTTAAAATTTCCGGTGATGATCCTAAGAGTTTGCCGAAGTCACTGATCGCAGTTTCCGCAAACCTTTTAAAAGCCAATGGTGTTTCTTGGTGTTGGTGTTTCTTGGCATACACTTGTACTGTATGCCAATGTATGGATCTCAGCTGTGGTGTAAATATTTTTCTTACGGTATCAATCGTCTACGTGTAGCGTATAATAACAGCTATAGAATTGTATTTCATCTTCCGAGACGTATAAGTATAAGCTCTGTGATGGTAACTAACAAAATTACGACGTTTTATGCTCTCCTTCGTAAAAGTATATATAAATTTACTGATCGCTGCTTTAACACATCGAATACGTGGATTCAGCATTTGATGAATTCCGAGTGTTATTATCAATCTGCTTTCTTCCAGCATCGTGATCGTGCTCTCCAGCCTGAAACTTGTGGTTAATATTTGTGTAGTACCGATAGCTGCTACTCGATTTCTGTGTGGTGTTGTATTTCGTTTTCTTTGTGTGTTTGTATCCTATGGACCATTTCTACTTGTGTCTGAAACAAAATCCAAATAAATAAATAAAAGGGTTAGGGTTGATCGGAGTTTCCGCAAACATTTTAAAAGGGTTAGGGTGTTTCCGCAAACAAACTGAAAAGATGATGATGATGATGGCGTATGAGCGATCTTTCCAGGCTAGATTGGAGGGCAGGAAATCTTCAGCCACTCAGCAGTCTCGTCGTCCAGGACCCTCAGACCATGCGCACCGTGTGGAGGCCGGTGGGTTAGGCAGTGGTGGATGACATGGTCTGCGTTCTGTTCCGTGGCACCACACCCGCATTCTGATGAAGGAGCCAGGCCCCACTTGTGCATATCCGAACGAAAGCGGCCGACGCCAGTTCGCAGGCGGTTAAGCCTGACCCACGCAAGCCTTGCGAGGGACATCCCTGGTGGACGGGGATCGGCGTCGGGTATGAAGTCACGGAGCGAGGAGGTGTGATTTTGCCACTCCGTGTTCCACATGTGGTTCGTCCAGTGTGCCGCACTTAAACCAAGTTCTTCTGCGCTCTTAAGTACCGGTAGTTGTTGTGCGGCAGGCACAAAGGGGCGTCTTGATTTCAGCCGCTGCTTTATAGGTGGTGATCGCTTGAATGTTGCATGGAGGAGATGGTCGGGGTCCAAAGCACAACGAGCGAGAGAAATCGTGGCTCCTTTACGGCGTAGCTCAGCGGGTTGGATGCCTGCTAGGATGGGTTGGCAGTCCGTTGGAGTGGGACGCAGGCATCCAGTCACAGTACGCAGTGCGTTGTTGATGGCGGTATCAATCTGGTGGGTGTGAGAACTACGACACCAGACCGGCGCGCAGTACTCAGCGGTGGAATGAACAAGGGCTAGGGTAGCTGTACGCAGAGTTTTAGCACCACTAGCTCCCCAGCCGGAACCCGCCAATCGCCTTAAAAGTGCGACGCGTGTAGATAGTTTTTTGCGCAGTGACTTCAAGTGCCGGCGGTACGTGAGTAACCTGTCCAGGGTTATGCCGAGGTATGTAGGTTCGGCACAGTAGGGCAGGCGTTCCTCATCAATGTTGATGTTTATCTCACGCTGTGCCTCTCGGTTGTTCAGGTGGAAGGCCGCCGACACTGTCTTTGACTTGCTGAACTGTAGCTTCCATTTCTGGAGGTATGCTGATAGTGTTTGCATGTCTTGGCTGAGGTTCCTCTCCACTGACTGCCAGTTTCCTGAAAAGATCAAAAGCCGATCGAAAGAAAAAAAATAGAACGTCGCTGATCGCAGTTTCCGTTTTTCCGTATTTTCCGCAAACATTATAAAATTTCCGGTAATGATCCTAAGAGTTTGCCGAAGTTGCTGATCGCAGTTTCCGCAACCATTTTAAAATTTCTGGTAATGATCCTAAGAGTTGTTTGTTTGCGGAAAATGAGCCTAAGAGTTTGAGTTTGTTCTTTCTGGTAATGATCCCAAGAGTTTGTTTGTTTGCGGAAACTGCGATCAGCAACTTCGGCTTTTTTAATTTTTTCTATCGATCTTTTCAAGGTACGAACTGATGGTACGAATTGTTCATGGTACGAATTAGGTTGCATCCTTTCTTGACATTGTCCGCTTTTCTCCTGTTGAAGTTTAATGCTGAGTTTTTGTTTTTCAGACTTTGGCTAGGTTGGTTATAAAGAGTGCATTAAATGAATGGCCTACTGTATAAAAATTAGACAGAATGTTTGATGTCAGAATGTTTGTGGAGACAGAATGTTTGTGTCGCTCAGCAAGAAAAACAAACATACCACTACCAGTGATTCTGGTAATGAGGAATGCTATTGCATGCAGGTCAAACTTATAAAACCTGCTAGAAAAACAGCCCTCCCCCAGGCCAGGCCAATCGGTCTTTATCACCTTCCTCTGATTGCGCTTCGTTGATACTTGATAGCTCCAACTATGTGGCTTCCCCCTGGCAACCCTGACTCAGCTTGTGGCTGAGTGGTGCTCAGGGTTACCAGATTGGCCTTTTAAGGCCAAATTCCTCGAATTTGGCCTTTTTTAAAGTCTGTTAGCCTTAGAAATTATACGTTTGGCCTTTTTCTAGATTTGGCCTTTTTTTAAATTTACTCTTCAAAATGCATAATAATCAATATTTCTCATATATCGCAACCTTACCAGATGAAACCATATTGACCATTGTTCAATGCATGTTCTATCCTTGTTTAATACTCGTAATGTGACGCCGGCGCCGAGTCAGACTGCGCTCAACCCGCTAAGACATCCAGTGGTGCCAGATGTCACCACTGTAGCGGATTAAAACTCATCCACTACAGTCCTTTTTTATATATGAAATAATTGCTACTTTCAGCATTATTTTTGCTATAATTTATTAAAACCCGCTACAAGTCATAAAATATTGATAAATATGAATATTATAGACATTATTTTGGAATTATAATGTCAACACTCAAAAGTAGGTAGCCTATACAGAAACGTAACGTGTTCACTTTTCGATCGATCTGTAGTCTCACACAACCGCTGGCTTGCCAGCCGAGCATGCTTTCAGAAATTCAGTTGTTGAGCAATGCAAGTGATTCGTGGTTGTGCAAATAATAAATATTATTAGGTTAGGTTAATAAAGTAAGTAGCCTAGATGCAGGTTAAGTTATAATCAATTATATCAGGGGTGTGCAACGTGCGGCCCGCGAAGAAAAAATGTGCGGCCCGCAAAGATGTGCCAATTTTGAATTGCATGCGGCCCGCGAAACGTGTTTATAATTTAGTTTAGTCTGGTACGTGTAAAACAATTCATTGTGGAGTGGATTATTATCGATTTCGCACCTTCTGTTAACCATTTTAGAAATCTCCCAGAGGCCACCACTAATCCATTGTGTTTAATTATCTGGAACGTAAAAATGTATGGTCACATAAACGGCTTTATGAACAAATTACGACTTTGGAAAGCTCACGTACAGATAGGAATTCTTTTCCACTTTCCAACTTTGAGAGACTATGGAATGCATCCTGAGAAGAAAACTAAATTTGAAAAATTGTTGTATGAATTTTTGGCTCTTCAAGAACTTCAAATCTCATGAATATTTGTTTGGTATATTCTCTTCGCCATTCGACACAGACATTGACAAAGCACCATCTGATATCCAGCTTGAACTGATTGATCTTCAAGAGAAAACGGATTTGAAAGCAAAGTAGGCTATTTAGAAATGAATCTTGGCGATTTTTACCGAAAACATATCAACCAAGATGACTTTCCACATTTGAAAAAATCTATTGCTTCAAAAGTGGCTCTTTTTGGCTCAACGTATTTGTGCAAACAATTTTTTTTCTAAAATGGGCGTCATAAAATCTCCCTATCGATCGGTTCTGACAGATGAACACTTGGAAAATGGACTTCGAATTGCCAGCATTTACATTAAAGTAAATTTGAAAAAAGCCGTCGGGAAAAGAAGCCAGCTGCAAACTTCTCACCGAACTCGTTTAAAGACGGTGTGATAATAAATTGGAATAACAGTTTTCTTCAGAAATTTATGCGTCTTAACTTATTATTTCTGCAAGGAGACAACCCCTAATAATGCCATAAGAATAACATGAAAAACAAAAAAAATGCTTTTTTGTGCCTGCAACTACTAGAAATCACATATTAAATAAACGTGCGGCCCGCGGTTTCACCCAGTTATTTATATCTGGCCCTCCTGTAATAAAGGTTGCACACCCCTGAATTATATTAACCTAGCCTATATAATATATACATTTAAAAAGCACAATTAATATTTATTATTGTGGTTATCCTAGTTGACTGCAACCTTACACTTAACTAGAAATTTACTGTACGGTAGGCTACCGTAATTTCAATTTGCAGCTGGTGTCAATGTGTTTTATATTTAGGCTACTTATTATTGTTTATTCCTTTGTAGATTCATACTTTCATCCCTTTACAATGCCTAAGTGGAAGAATAGTTATGAAAGTGGACGAAAATATAATAAAGCTTGGGAAAAATCTTACGCATGGTTAAAATGTGCGGATGACGGCAAAGTGGTTAGGCTACTGTGTAATGTGCAAGGTGAATATATTGCCAAAGCTAAGCAACATTTCTGCACATGAAAAAACCAAGAAACACCTAAATAAAATACCAAACTCCTCTCAAAGTTCTCTCACTAAATTTGTCCATAAAGTCACTGATTCAGAAAAAATAGCAGAAATTGATCTTAGTTTAACCATAGCGTGCCATGCATCTATTCGCTCAATTGATCACATTGGTGAAATGGTGAAGTACCATGGTAAAAAAAGTATTCTTGAAAATATAAACCTGCATAGAACCAAATGCACTGCAATCACCAAGAATATTATTTTAAAGTCACTTAAAACAGAACTAAAAAATGACCTGCTAGATAAAAAGTATGTTTTACTTGTGGACGAGTCTACAGATATAGCGGTACAAAAGCACCTTTGCATACTTGTGCGATACTGCGAAAAAAAGGCAAGAATCCAAACAGCTTTTATGTCTCTTGTTCCTGTTGTTGACACTACAGCACAATGTTTGTTTGATAAAATAGTAGAGGAAATAACATCATTCGGTCAAACTCTGAAAAATTGTATAGGGTTTGCAAGTGATGGAGCTGCCACCATGGTTGGTGGCAGCAATTCAGTGTGGAGCAGGATCAAGGTCGAATCACCAAACTGTGTTCAATTGAAATGCATATGCCATTCCCTAAGTCTCTGCATTGAACATGCGTTTTCAAAACTCCCATCAAATGTTGGGTTCATTCTCACTGAAGTGCCATTGTGGTTTCACATAGTATTCTGAGAAGAGAACATTTCAAAACACTGTTTGAGGTGATGAATGCTTCAGAAAGTGCAGACAGTCAAAGAGAAGCCCCCACTTCCATTTAAAAAATTGTCCAAAACAAGATGGTTAATCAGAGGAAAAGTTCTATATAATATTTTGATAAATTGGGAAGAATTATTGGCTTACTTTAGCAGTTGTGAAGCTAACTTAGGTTTGAATGCAAAGTATAAATGTAGATTAATAAAAGAAATGTTTGCAGATAGAATGAATTATTTATATTTTGTATTTGCCACTCCAATTGTTGAAGAATTTGAAATGATAAACTCACTATTCCAACAAACTAATGGCGACCCATATGAACTTTCAAAACAATTGTTCATGCACCATGAGAGCTTATATAGAAGGCTTTACAACAAAGATAAGACCAGTGAAATTTTAAATAATGTTTACTTTGGTTGTAAATTCAATCAAGAAATTAGCATTCATTTGACTAAAGTACCAAATAGCTGCAAAGATGAAGAAAAGGAAAAAATAAGGCAGGTCAAAATAAGGTGTCAGTCTATGCTTCAAGAAGCATTAAGTCAGGTAGAGAAGAGGCTTCCAGATTCTGTCAACATATTCAAAGGTCTTTCTTAACTGAATCCATGCACAATTCTTAGTCAGACAAAAAAAGGAAATATTGAAGATTTGCCATTTTTGCATCTCATGAAGGATAATACTAGTTTGATCGAATCCCAGTACAGAAAGGTCAGTCTTGTTGAATGGTGTGAAAAAGAATGTTTTTCAGAAAGTGGTAGCCTATTCCAAAAGACTCTCTTTCATTCTGGCAAGGTGTGTTTAAACACAATAACTTTAAAGAGCTCTCAAAATATGCTCTAACTTCTTTGATAACACCTGCAAGTAATGCAGTTGTTGAAAGAATATTTTCACTAGTTACTGCTGTAAAAACAAAGCCTAGAAACAGAACACAAATTCAACTATTGGAAGCTATCATAAGAATTCGTTCTCACCTGTTGGACCAAAAAATGTGTTGCAAAGACTTCAAGTGCACCCAAAATATGGTTGAATTGCACAACAGTGAGAATTTGTATATTTCATCAGAAAATGAAGAAACCAACTATTTAGAAGAAATTCTTCAATAACCCAATAAAATATAAGTAAATTTGTTAACCCTTTGCTTTTCAACTTTTTTTTTGGAAGTTAACTGCTCAAAGGGGGGAGGAGCGTTTTTGGATCAAATTCAATAATTCAATCAGCTGTTACGTGTTATCCGCTGGTGCTATTTCAACAGAAATTGCACTGGTGTGAAAAAAAATCATTTGTCTAGTTGAATCAATGTAAAAATGAAGGATTTATTTGTCTAGGATGTTTTTGTGCCGTTTTTGGTCCTAAACTTGAAGTCACTGTGCAGCACAATCCACATCGCTTTTTAGACTCAGTCTTCATTGAAAATCGTTTGTGTGGTGCATCCTTTCAAGTAATGTCTTCCCCTGAACTGTTACACAAACCGCCCAGAACCAGGTTGATTATGCATATTACTATTACAGGCGTTGAGCGGCCGTTATTGTATGTGTGGATTTATTAGACGTCTGACTAAATTCACGCCAAAGTTGAGCAAATTCTGCTTTCGGGATCCCTGCCGTTATTTACTGTATTTTTTGTTGATTAGTTTAGGCAGCATTTTTCCAAGATGAATGAAGGCATCGGTATTGTTCGTCACTTAGATTTAGTTTTCTCAGCATTGTTTATTCATTCTTTGATTCATTAGTTTGTCCCACTATTAGACGTATATAAATGGCGGGTCTTCACAATAACCGGCCTCTTATATATTGGCGCAACGTATTCAGATGTAAAATCAATGATCAAGAAAGCGGATTTTTTGTTTGTCTTATGTGACGCCTAGCATTGTGCCTCATCTACCCTATCAAATATTTTATAGTGTAGACGAGGCATTATCATTTTTATTTTGCGATCTTTGGAACAACACACGGTGCACGGTGAAACAAAAATGCAGGACACAACAAGTAGGCGACATAAAGTAGGGAACAGACATGCAGCTATCGAGTTAGCTGCTACGTGTAAATAGGCCTATCTCATAACTTTGAGTGTATCTTACAATTACTGTTTGCAAAAACGCTATTTTTCCAGCTTTTCGTAAAAGCATTTGTAGTGATACATTTCCTCAATTGCAAGTTTTATCAAAACACGATTGAGCATTTCAATAGACCAGTGGTTCCCGACCTGGGGTTCGCGGACCCCTTGGGGGTCCGTGAGAAAGCATTTGGGGGTCCGTGATTACCTTAATGAATTTTGGAAAAAAAATTGTTCTCTATGCACGGATAGAGCACCAGCTATGCTCGGGAACAAATCCGGATTTGCTGCTTTAATAAAAAACGAAGCTCCTCGCGTGGTTGTTACCCATAGCTTCTTGCATAGCCTACGCCTTAGCAGCAAAAACTTTCCCAGCAAGTCTCTAGGAAATTCTGAAGAATTGTGTGAAAGTTGTTAATTTCATCAAAAGCAGAGCTGTAAACCACCGTACTTTTAAAGCGCTCTGTCAAGTAGTAGGGTCAGATTACGAAGTACTTTTGTATCATTCTGAGGTAGGCTACGTTGGTTATCTAGAGGAGAAGTTTTAAAACGACTGCCACAGCTAAAAAATGAGGTATCAACTCTTTTGAAAGCAAAAGGAAGTCTGTAGATTTCCATCACGCATTGAAGCGGTGATCTAATAATGAAATTTTCTACGGTTCGAGAAAAAGTTTTCTCTGCCTATAAAACGTTGAATGGTAGTTTAATTAATTAAAAGGAAGTCCCCTCTCAAAATTGTTTGAGAATAAAAGTTTTCTATACGGCATGGCCTACTTAGCCGATATTTTCGGTCATATTAACAATGTTAATTGTGGCATTCAAGAACCAGGTGTGACAATAATTGATGCAGCTGAAAAACTGAAAGCGTTTTTAGCCAAGTTGCCTGGTTTAGAAACGCAGATTGGAAGCAGGTAATTACGCTAACTTCCCAATGTTAGAAGATCTTATCTTGATGAATGAAACTCAAAGAGAATGTAGTATTTTGATCTCTATGAGAGAAAAATTTTGCGCACATTTGGAAACCTTGCAAATCTCATTTCAACGTTATTTTAATTTAGAACACCTGCCACACGAAGTTGAAACATGGATTCGAAATCCTTTTCTTTTTGACTTGAGCAACATTAGCGATGACGATCTCAATAAAGATGACCTAATTGATTTAAGATCAAAAGAGTTATTACGCATTGAATTTCATTCAAAAACTGTGGAAGAATTTTGATGCTCACAACTGCAAACCTACCCATTCTTGGCAAAGCAAACGATTATTGTTTTGTTACCATACATAACCACTTACCTTTGCGAGGCAGGATTCTCAGCTCTTGTTACAATAAACTAAACATCAAAATCACCTGGACGTTGAAGATGACATGCGTGTTGCATTGTCAAAAACTCAAGCACAGTTAAGTCGTTTAGTTCAGGAAAGGCAACAACAGCCCTCTCATTAAATTTGCTTACGTTGAAAAAAGTTTCGGCATGGCACTTTGGGTCACCTTAATATTCAAATACTGCTGACATTTCTTGAACAATTCATTCATTTTCTTGTTTGAGCAACTGTTTAACCTGATATTTGCCGCAGGAGTCATAGCGGCAATGCAATATGACACAGTACAGTAGTTGAGTAGCATAATTATTACAATAGTCAATAGTATGTTAATTGAGTTTCAGGCAAAATTTAGGTAGGGGTACGCAGAATTAATAATTTGTCTAAAGGGGTCCGTGACAACAAAAAGGTTGGGAACCACTGCAATAGACCGTTTATTTCGAAACCAGGTTTTTCGTGTCTTTACCCAAAGTAAGATTTCTTATTGTAACGTTTTTTATTTGTCAATGGATATTTGCGGGTTGAAACAACTGTTTTGAATAATTTGTGGCCTACAGATTATTTTGTTCGTGGATTGCTATTCTTCATAGAGCTGATAACGCAACAAAAAAAATGTTTTGCTAGTATTGTTTCTAATTAACAACTTTGTGATCACTGGCTTTTCTATTGGATAGATAGATAGGCTAGATGCTTATTGGCTGCTGCGAAAAAGATGCACAACAAATCAAAACACAATGTACATAGCAAAACTGTTGAAATGATTACAATTAAAAAAAAAAAAATGATGTTTTTTGTTTTTATCCTGCATAGCGGGAAAGCGGCCTTGAGCGCTATGCATCCGTGTACGCCTTCCGACGTAGCCTAGACCTGACCCACACTGCAGCCGACTGCAATGTCTGTTTCCGGTTGTCTACTCCACTTATGACTTAAATTTGGTGCTACCCATTACTCGAAATCGATCACTGGGTAGAGGCAATTATCGTAAAGCTTCTTGCCCACAGAAACAACAGCAAGTGCGCGGGTGGCTGGAGTCGAACATGCAGGCTTTCGACTGCGAGCCCAACGCGCTAACCACTCGGCCACGGCTGCCTTAAGCATCACAACAGCGGGAGGCTGCGAAGTGACCATTTAAGGCAGTGGTTCCCAACCTTTTTGTTGTCACGGACCCCTTTAGACAAATTATTAATTCTGCGGACCCCTACCTAAATTTTGCCTGAAACTCAATTAACATACTATTGACTATTGTAATAATTATGCTACTCAACAACTGTGCTGTGTCATATTGCATTGCCGCTATGACTCCTGCGGCAAATATCAGGTTAAACAGTTGCTCAAATAAGAAAATGAATGAATTGTTCAAGAAATGTCAGCAGTATTTGAATATTAAGGTGACCCAAAGTAGGCTACCATGCCGAAACTTTTTCAAGAGAGGGCTGTTGTTGCCTTTCCTGAACTAAACGACTTAACTGTGCTTGAGTTTTTGACAATGCAACACGCATGTCATCTTCAACGTCCAGGCGATATCGATGTTTAGTTTTTATTGTAACAAGAGCTGTGAATCCTGCCTCGCAAAGGTAAGTGGTTATGAATGGTAACAAAACAATAATCGCTTGCTTTGTCAAGAATGGGTAGGTTTGCAGTTGTGAGCACCAAAATTCTTCCACAGTTTTTGAACGAAATTCAATGCGTAATATTTTGAAATTCAATGCTCTTTTGATCTCAAATCAAGTAGGTCATCTTTACTGAGAACGTCATCGCTAATGTTGTTCAAGGCAAAAAGAAAAGGATTTCGAATCCATGTTTCAATTTCGTTCGGCGGGTGTTCTAAATTAAAATAACGTTGAAATGAGATTTGCAAGGTTTCCAAGTGTGCGCAAAATTTTTCTCTCTGCTTTCTATTACTAGGCGGGTCAATATAAGGTTTGACCCCAAAAAAATTTATACAAAAGGTTTTATTGTTCTAAGTGTATGATTAGGTTGTACTATACCCCAGAAAAAAAGTATATAAAAATCTGACCCCGGGAAAGTGGTCAATTAAATAATTTGAAAATAGTGACCCCCAAATTTTTCAATGTACACAAAATTTTTTTTTACTTCAATTAACACACTATAAATGTATTAAACACATATAAACATGGTATCTATGCACCAAATGAACATATCAAAATCAGTCTGTGATGTCATTATGATGTCATGGAAGACATAGGCGTAGATTTTTTAACATGTAAGAAAAAATCTGAGGGAGCAAGATGATAAAAAGTGTGAAAGATGTACCCAAATTTGAACAGTTCCATAAAATTACACTGTCAAAGCTACAAAAAAGAACAAAAAAACAGGGTGGCTGCCCCCTCAAACAGTTTCTACGGGGGGGCGCGCCCCCCTGCCTCCCGGGAATCGACGCCTATGATGGAAGAGTATATGCACTAAACGTCAGTAGATGAAGTACCATTTTTCAAGATATGATTGTTACATACTGTACTAGTAGTCGTCACAATTATCATCGGTACTGTCTGTGTCGTCTTGTTTCAATGGAAGGACATTGTTTGGGTTTTCACAGCACACAAGTTGGCATTGTCCACAAGCAGAGGTACACGGAAATCCGTACCTCCTACATGTACATCGCCGTGTTGTGCAAGCGATCGTGCAATTACAATGCATAATCTTTAACAGATTGTCCGGTGCAGGGTTTTTCAGAGTCATTACTGGTGCGAATTGTTTGTCCTCAATCTTCCAACCCCAGCCAGTAGGGTCCAAATTGCTTTCTAGTCCTAACCAAATCATTATTTTATAGTAAGCACGCAGGGAATGGAATATTGTAGAAGATGCAGTTGGTGGGAGTCGGGATGGCGCCACGAAGGATGACACTGAAACTACTTTCTTTTCCAACACAGAATGTCGCAAAGATGCCAGCGAATCGCTTTGCTTTCCAGCATAGAGTAGAACCATTGACTGTTTGCCATACTCTTCAATTGCATCCACCCTCTGGCCAGGTTTTGTAAATGCAAGTGCCAAGGATTCTAGCACTTTGTCGCCTTTGGTGGCTTTCTGAAAGAGTGTTCTCTTTCCTATTCCGAAGATTCGTGAGGTAGTATCGCATACTGTAAACGCATGGATGAAGAGTAACTGAGAACATAGCTGTTGTCCGAGACATTCCTTTAGGGTATTAATATTGTACACCCTCTGATCTTTAGACCTCTTGTCCGAACGAAAATACATTGTCTTCTTCCAACTGTTCATATGATAAAGGAGAAGGATCAAGAGATCTGTGTCTTCTCCAACCACGGTTGTAGTGTGGTATTCAGGAGTCTGCTACTATTCGGTGAGTCCGATTCGGTGAGTTCCTAACCTCTAACCCCTAACCCTAAAACGGCAATGATAATTAGGCCACGGTACCCTATAATTTAAAAAAAAAAATTGAAAAAATCCCCTGCTAAGGGATCGGACTCACCGAATCGGACTCACCGAAACGGGCCATTCCGGGTATTCAGAAGCTGCAATAGCTGCCTGAACAATATCATAGTCGGCATCTCCTTCAGCGTTTATAACTGTGGGGCATTTCTCTCGCAGTTTGTTGCTTATCATATTGATCAGCCCTTGCTTATTGCAGCCCTGTGACAAGAATTCCTCCTATTCATATTCGAGTTGCAGATGAGAATAAAAGAGAATGCATTCTTGAGACAATCTGTATGTTCCACAGACATACTGTACGTATATTGATGCTTACTCATCAAAGCAGAAGACTTGCTGTGACGTTTTCATAGTCCATAGAAAACCTATGCGAAATTTAAGTTTGCGCACTATCAGTCTGGAATGGCACGAAAAAGTTAAATCTTGTCAGCCTTCATTAAAACTCATACCTGGAAAAAAACTTTGTTCCAACTGCAGAATGAAAATTCAACAATTTATAGATACTTCTGGAAGAGCTTCTTCATCTAGTGAAAGCGATATAGGTTACAATCACTGCAGGTAGATAGTGTCAGTAGTGACTCATTGAACATTTTAAATGAAAGTTTAGGCAATTTGGGTGAATCACCAGTGAAACTTCAAAATAGGTCAAGAAAGAGTATGTACCCTAAGTGACAAAATGTTGTTCTGGAATTTAGAATTTATCATTGTTGCTCAGATGGATCTAAGGCTTAAAATTTTTAAGTAGCAGGACCCATATTAGTTGAAAAACATAAATTTTTGGCACAATCTTGTTGTTGGCTCCTCTCCCTGAAAGTCGTTGAGGAGGAGCCATTCCAAGTTGTTTAGTGGTCAAACCATGGCCTCCCCCACACAGCCACAAGCTTGGTCGCTTTTGTGGGATTTGTCCAAGGGTGGTTGTGTCCAGGGAAGTTGGGAGCTTGGGGCATTCAAATGGGTGTCTTGGATGTGTGGAGAGTGTTTTTGCATTGTTTGGCACAATCTTCTTCAATTATAATATTTAATGAGCCTATTTTAAATTATAAATATACAAAACATCACTAGGGGAACTTGGCATAGCGCACTTGCAATAAAAAAATAGTACTGATTTTCAAACACAAGCTTTTGTTTTCACTTTGTGAGGTGAAATACTCAATAAGCCATTAATTTTATTTCTGATATCAATTCTCCTTGAAAATACCTTTAAAATGATGCATTGCATGTGATTGTAACTACTGAGCACCATGGGTTATTTATGATCAAAAATTATGTTCCGCATGATTGAGCACAATTGGGCTACTAATAAACATGAGGTTAAAGGTCAAAGGTGATGGTCAAGAGCTTTAGTTTTGAGTGATATGGCTGAAGAAGTAAATGTCCTACAATACCTGAAAATATCAATCAGTACTATTTTTTACAAGCTGGGAAATATCTTCCTATAGTTAAACTTGTGAAAGCGAAATGGACTTTACGCTTCAGCGATCACAAAAAGCAGTCAACTTTAAGTGGCCGTAACTTTTGTTTTAGTTGACCAATTTAAAAAAAAATTAAATTTTTGAAATCAGAAAGAAAAGTTTTATCAGTGTGTGAATTTTCATTAAAATCTGAGACGGAGGGTTACGAAATCCCATTTTTCTGGATCACTTGACATGGAATGACCCAATAGTTATGTTAATTAACTACTTTCCCGGGGTCGGATTTTTGTAGACTTTTTTTCTGGGGTATAGTACAACCTAATCATACACTTGAAACAAAAAAACCTTTTGTATAAATTTTTTTGGGGTTGCCCCCATATTTTTCATATATTGACCCGCCTATACGTAATAGACGAGCCAATCCTGATTTGACTGATCGACATGCATTGTAGGGTTGCCAGATTGGGCGCTTTTACGCCCAATTAGGCTACTTTTAATTTCTCCAGGCGCCAAAAATTCGCGTTGGGCACGCTTTTTTAGTTGGCGCCCAATTGGGCTACTTTTTTTTAAATATAATATAACTTTTTATGTAAAAATTGTATCATGTTTAAGATGTTTACCTAATTCGTAGTTATTTCATTGAGGAGCAGCGTTTTTAGAGGCCTCGGTCAGGCAGCGTTACCAATTTGGTACGTATAAAGATGCCAATTTTCAAAAATGTGCATGTTTAGGCTTTAATATCTGGCAATTCTGGCAACTTAAGTGATCCAGGTTTTCATGAAAATGCAGTGGAATTGTGGATATCAGATCAGTTCAGTTTGTTTTTATTTCTGACGATCACAACGAAAAACAATATATTTCAAACATAGCAAGGGTCTAGAAAAAGGTAGAAGCAACAAAACACGGACGCTATGTGCATGACGCCAAAGCAGGGCAATCAGTTATGGCATGGTCGCAACACCTTAATAAAGTTTTTACAAATGTAGAAAGATGAGAAAAGAAAGGCCAGTGAAATTTTTTTCAACAATTTATATAAGTAAAAAAAAAGATAGTTTCTACGTTGATCGACCAAGATGGGTTATCAAAACTGTTGATGGTCTTGAGGGGAACACTCTTGATGCGTTAGCTCATCACGAAAAGCAATTAAACCACTTTTTGTGTTGCTTGCTGTGGAACCGGTACTTGTTTGTAGTTATTTTAACAAACAGTTGAGTGAATGCATGGTTGGCAATCTGTCTGAAAGATGTGAAGAACTGGAAAAACACTTATAATTTGGGACTGATGATCAAGCGTTTTTGAAGAATTTTGTATAATAGCCTATCTCTTTGCTTGGGCTCCAATTTGGGCTCCATTTTAAAACCCCCAAAAAATTGGGCTACTTTTGGGCTACTTTTTGCATAAGCTTGGGCTCTTTTTTATATTAACCTCTGGCAACCCTAATGCATTGTGGTAGATGTAGTTTAACCGTATCTGTTACTGGCGTAGACCTAATGGTCTCGCCCTCTGCTAATTCAGCAATTTCACATAGAAGCAGTGACGCTAGAAACCTGAGATTTCTTGACTTTTAGTTTATTTTCTTGCCCCAACTTTTAATCCCGATTATGCTGGTATCCGATAATTGTGAAGTTTACAATAAACCTTTTGTCACAGCCGGTTATAAAATGCAAGAAATTTCCTGATATTCAATAGCTTGATTGACAGTTTACTATTAGCGTGCGGTTTCATTTTGTGTTTGTTATTCATTACGCGACAGCGCTAAAATTCCATTCTCCACCCAAGCAGCAAAATCCGTCATTTTTACATTGATTCAATGTCGATTTTGCTGTCTGGGTAAGGAGTTGGTCTTTGACGCGATATGAGTCATTCTTTGCTGGCGGACAATGATTAGGAAAATAATTTATTATTTGCGCAAATTGCTTTGTAGTGCAAAAAGTGCATGGAATACTGTTTGTACAGAAATGGAAAAACAAAATTGATGAAATTCTGTGTTCTATGCAAGAGGACTTTAAAAATAAAATGTGAACTGAGAAATTTGACCAAGAAATGGCGAAAATAGGTCAAAAACCGAGTCTTTATCACCTTTTCTACCTAAAATACACAATCACGAATATATTTTGCGAAATATCAATCAATCAATCAATCATTTTATTTTTCGTCATTAACGCGTCCGGGACGAAAAAGATACTAACTACAAAAATCGATATAAACCTACCAGCACGTTAACGAACGGGAAAAGGTGGCAAAACCTTGAAAGGTTTAAAACGTGCCTGAATGAAAAATTATGTAGTAGGCTATATATCAGTAGTTAGCACGGCCACAAAACCCAAAAAAACAAATAGCAAAAAAATAAAACAAAAACAGAGAGAAGCACACATGTAGTAAACATGTAGTAATGAATGACGGCCTAATGAAAAGTGTTGTGGATTGAATTTGCCAGTTCCAATATTGATGTGGATGAACAGTCATAATAATAATAATAATAGGATGGAGAAAGAAAACCGGACATAAAAGAAACCCATCCTCAGGCAAAAGCCCGTTTCAATGTGGCCCAGGAGAGCAGGTGTTGAGCCAGCGTTGCCAGATGGGGAAATAGGAAACCAAATAAAAAAAATTCTGGTGAAATTTAGAGGTCTTTGGTGTCAAGCTTTTTGACCTTGGAACCAGACAACTTTTTGGTGAAATCTGGTGAAATTTTCCTCATTTAAGTTTTTCCCAATTTTTTAAACTTTTTAGCAATAAATCCACGCTAGTATAGAAAACGTTTTGCAAGAGGTTTGTGCATGTGTGATGGCAGTGTGTTGCAAGTTTAGAGTGACCAATTTGCGCTCTTCAATCAATCTTTTGAATCTGACAGCAGCACTGTACCAGCAATCTTGTAGCTTTTGCCACTGGCATGGTTGCAGGCAGTGGCCAGACCAGTAGCGTAGCCAGAAATTTTGAAAGGGGGGGGTTTTGACCACCCAGCGGCGAGGGGTCTGGGGGGCCTCCCCCAGAAAATTTTGAAAAATTACTTTGAATTTGGTGCATTCTGAGAGCATTTTCAACAAAAATGTGGGTACCAATATTCCTGTAAAATGGTGCTGTCCGGCAGCATAGCAAAAGGATAAGATCATGTTTTCTTCGGCATTTTTCGGAAATAAAGTTAAGTCTCTGTGTTTTCTTGTTGCTAATTCCTGGCTGAGATGTTTGAATGTTTGGTATTGGCAAAACTCGCTTTTTTAATGCAATTTTGTTTAAAATTAAGCAATTTTTTTTAGACTGAAAGCATCATTCTCAATATCGTGACGTCACACGTTTGCCAAAGGGGGGGGTTGTAACCCCCAAAACCCCCCCCCTTGGCTACGCCACTGGGCCAGACACTGCTTTTTGGAGAGTTCTTTTTACCGAAAAACTGGCCAAAATCTCATTTTCAAGGATATCCTGAGCAGGATATGCAAAAGTCTTTCAAATTTTTTCATTGCGATGTTATTGCATCTTTGAGTGCATTTTAACCATGGCAGTAAAAGTTGCCGCTTTTAAAGTAAAAACAGCAACTTTTTTAAGAACTTTTCATGTTTACTGATAATTATGACTGCTACAGTTATAATCCGTGTATGCAATGTGTGACAAAACATGTGGTTTGCATATTCGTTTCATTTTAGTCTTATGTCTTCAAAACTATTTGTATTTTTAGGCGAAATTGCTTTATTTAGGATGTTTTAAATATCTGGTGAAATTGTATGCAATCTGGTGAAATTTTAGTTACTTTTTGGTGCCAAGCAGCTTCCAGCATCTGGCAACGCTGTGTTGAGCTCTTTCTATGGTTAGACTGCACATCAGGGTTGTCATATTGGCGTTTTTCCTGCCAAATTCCACAAATTTGGCGTTTTTTGAAAGCGTTTGGCAGGAGAAAATTACGTTTGGCAGTTTGGCATTTTTTTGGCGTTTTTTATTTTTGTGTCTGGCATCTTTTGGTATTTTTGTAATTATTACAGGTAGCCTACAACTCACCATTACAGTTTTTCAAAAACTTTTATTAATGATGGTCCATCAAAAAAGTTTAATTTATGGACTGGAAACTCCGAATCCTAATTTATTCAAATGGAAGCTCCAAAATAATCCAAATGTCACTGGCCAGTCACCAACCAATGTTGGAGTTGGACTGGACAGCTGGAGGGATGCGTTTTTGACATTTATTTTCTTGCCAATGGTAAGTGTTACGGTAACAGGGTATGGTTAATGATGCGATGTCGCAGTCGCACCCTTTGAGTTGAAAGCATAGCTTAGGCCAGAGACCTTGAGCTGTTGAATTGATGAAGTTCCTGATTAGTTAGTTCCCCACCAGTAGGCTACCGTAGGCCTTCTTACAGTCTAGCCTACCGTAAGGACGCTAAAAAAATTGCCTTTTTTAAGCCCATTTCAACAAATTTACTGGTACGCCGTTTATTTTTAAACGAGTCAGTTCAATCATAAACAGGTAAAAATCGATTTTGATTCCCTGGTAGCGAGATCATCTTCAGTTAAGCTTATTCAAATAGAATATTTGCCATTTGCAATGCAAAAGTTTCACATAGCTGTTTGATATTATGAATGCATGTGAAAACTCATCGGATGCCAGAATAGCTCCACATCCTTTTGTAAAAACATGTGCAATACAAGATGGCTTGTGAGAGGGAAAGTTCGTTACAACTTATCAACCAATTGGAATGAGCTTACCGCATACTTTACCGCAGCAGAAAATGCTCAATCAAGACCTGATGCCAGATATAAAGCACGTTTGCTTAAGCAAATGGTAATGGATCACAAAAATTATCTGTATGTTGTATTTTCTACAGCACACTAATCGTCCAAGAATTTGAGGGCGTCAATGCAGATGCCATGCATTTGTGCTAATAACTGCAGCCTCTTGACATGTAAAGTTATTAGGTGTATTTCCTTCATGCCATTGACATTGTGAAAATCCTTAAACCTTAGAAGTGTTTGTGATATTTGTCAATGGTGTTTCTTGACATTGTCCACTTTTCTCCTGTTGAAGTTTAACGCTGAGTTTTTTTATTTTTCAGACTTTGGCTAGGTTGGTTATAAAGCATGCATTAAATGAATGGCCTACTGTGAAAAGTAGGCATGTGGAACAGAATGTTTGTGTCACCCAGCAAGGAAAACAAACATGAACTAACATACCACTACCAGTGATTCTGATAATGAGTAATGCTATTGCATGCAGGTTAAACTTATAAAACCTGTTAGAAAAGCAGCCCTACCCCATAGACTCCCCCCAGGCCAATTGGTCTTTATCACCTTCCTCTGATTACGCTTGGTTGGTGGCTGCCCCCTACAACCTTTGAAAGTTTGTTTTAATTTAGCTTGATACATGCAGTTTGTGTTTTATTATGCAATATGCATACTAAGTGGTCTATCAAGTTATCTCAAGACAATATACCATATCAGAGCTATATGTAGCACCAAATATTATGGTGTATGACCTTGCTGATTAACAGGACAAGCCGCACTAACAGTTTGGCAGCTTTTTTGGCAGTTTTTTTAAAACCCTGAAAAATTTGGCAGTTTTTTGGCGGTTTTTATGAAACATTTGGCAGGCAAAGCTATTTTGGATCTGGCAACCCTGCTGCACATCACACAGTAGCCTAAGACGATTGAGGTTTGATATCCAGTTTAAGTTATTGTTTTTTGTCCTGGTGGGTGATGAAATGGATGAGCTGGTAGATGATGATGTGGATGATGATGTCCTGATGGTGTTGATGAAGCTCTCATCCCCTTTTGCAATGTGTCGTGTTGATTATGGAGTATTGTGTTTGCTGTTAATATCTACAAACAAAAAAGTACAGCACAAGCAATCGATATTACCGGTATTGTTAGGTAAGCCTAGTCTTTTGTAAATAATTTCGGATTTCTACTAAAATCTTCACAAGAAGCCTTTCTACGTTATCTTTCTATTCAATCTATACTATTGCGTGTCCGTTTTGCTTAAATGTTGTTTTAGTTTGTGAATAAAAAGTGACTTTGTATCAGTCTTTCTAATTGAAGAAGGAAATTCGTTCCATGTTTTCGCACCTGTGAATTCTATTGAATGTTGAGTAAGCGTTTTTGAGAAGTATAATATGGAATGTTTAGAGAATCATTATCATGGTTTCTTGTAGACAAGCTGTGAACCTCTTTGACATATTTAAAAAGGTTAGTGAAGCAATCTGGTAGTAAATTGTTGTGAAATTTAAACACGAAAACACCAATTTCCAGTTTGAACAATTGCTCAATTGATATCGGGATCTTGCTACAACTATCATTGTTGGGACGGAAAATACGATGAAATTTGTCACAGACTTTTTGAAGTTTTTGTATAAGTCCTTCGTTGCCATATTTCCAAGTCGTAATGCAATACCTCAGGTTACTTTCAATTAAAGAATGGTATAAGCAGATCAAATTTGATAAATTAAGACAGGGTCTAATCTTGGTAATTATGCCAAAATTTCTTCGAAGCTTTTGCAGCAAATGTTGCATGTGTGGTTTCCATGAAAGATTTTCATTCAGAGTCAGGCCAAGGAAACTGATATTTTGTACTCTCTCAATTGGTTGATCATTTATACTTAAGATTTGCTTACACTTATTCGCACGTAAACTGTTAGTATCAAATACCATGTATTTTGTTTTGTTTACATTGAGTGATAACTTATTTGCTACAAGCCATTTGACAACTTCTTGCATTTCTGTATTGGCCGCTTCATGCAATTTATCCACACTCTTACCTGACATCAGGAGATTTGTGTCATCCGCGAAAATGATAGAATCAGTACAATTTAAACAATTTGGGAAGTCGTTAATGTAAATTATGAATAATAGGGGGCCTAAAATAGAACCTTGGGGCACACCACACTTTGTCTCTAATGGAGTTGAAACACTACCAGAAATTTCTACTGTCTGAAAACGATTATTTAAGTAGCTTCGAAACCACTGGAGGGGTGTTCCTCTGATACCATAGTGATAAAGTTTTGTCAGAAGTATTTCATGATTTACTGTGTCAAAAGCCTTTGATAAATCTAGAAAGATGCCAAGGGTTGCTTCTTTATTTTCCATTGCTTTGTAGATCTTGTTGGTTAGAAGTGTAGTAGCCTGGTTCGTGGAGTGGTTATGTCTAAAACCAAACTGCTGGGTGTAAAAGAAATTACGCTGATCAAGGAAATAGTATAATCTTGAGTACATGACTTTTTCTAAGACTTTTGAGAAGCAAGACAAAAGACTAACTGGTCTATAGTTACTGCAATTGCTTGGGTCTCCTTTTTTATAGATTGGCACTACTTTACCGATTTTAAATGCTTTTATGAAGTCACCATGTACCAAAGATAAGTTAAAAATATGTGTTAGTACTGTTATTATGTTATCGGGGGTATGCCTTAAAATTTTGCCTGGAATGCCATCAGTACCACAACTTAATTTTGGTTTCAAAGATTTAATAAATCCGTAAATTTCTTCAAAACTTGCAGGTTTTAAAAATATTGAGTGGGGTGATGAATTTGGAAGATACTTGGAAAAATGATTAGCAGAATGGGGAATTTTTTCAAGTAATTTTTCTGCCACAGAAGTAAAATATTCATTAAAGTGATTGCATTTTTGTGAAGTATCATTTACTACCTGACCATTAATGCTAATGGGGTAGTCACTTTTAGGTTTTTTCCTTCCAAGCAAACTATTTATGACACTCCAGGTCTTTTTAAGATCATTTTTGTGCTTATGCAGAAGGGTTTTGAAATAATTTTGTTTCTTAAATTTCAAAAATCTTTCATAAGTATTTCTTTGTTTATTATATGCTGCTTTGTTTGTTGGAGTTGGTTTTCTAAGAAATTTTTTATATGCCAATTGTTTAGCTCGATGCATTTCTTTCAATTCATTATCATACCATATGTTATGTTTCTTGTTTTTGTCATTACATACTGGAAAACAAGTTTTGAAAAGAGTATTATACTTAACTCAGCAACAACACTACATTTAACATTATAAAAACAAAAAACAAAAAGCGAACGTTTTCGGCTAGTCATATAGCCCTTTTCAAGCCTATAAGAAAATACATTATTAAAAGAAATGCTAAAGAATCATATAGTATCACAGCAAAAATATGGTCAAAGCTAAACATTTGAGAAACTGCCTCGCTCACACAAAATGATAACTGAAAATTACACAGCACAACGGGTCAAGTATTTCAGAGGTAAAATTAATTGATTGTTCAGACAAGGACTCAGGCAAATTACGCAAGAAAGACAGAAGCACAAGAGATAGTGGCACAAAACAAAGTAAATGCGAGAAACACAAGACGTGATAATTCAATCAAAAAACTGCTAAAAGGTAAGAAGCTCCGCAAGCAAATAATTGCCTGTTGAGCCCTGGGTTTAAAGATTTGATGATCAATGCCTCGTGAATCTTGGTGTCGAATTCGGACAAACACTTACGAACAATTTTGAAAGACTGCAAAGACGGTTTATTGTTAGAGCACGATTGGCAGTTTCTAATATGGTCTTTAATTGCACTGTTTTTATTAAAATTAGCTAAATTCAAATGCTCTCCCACTCTCGTCACCAAATGTCGTGTGGTCATACCAACGTATGACGATCTCGCATCATGCGAGCAAGTGAACTTATACACGACGTTAGAACATAAGCGGAAAGGAGTTTTAGACTTCAACTGAAAATAATAACCAGCTTTAAATGTTTTATAAACGGGAAAAATCTTAACGTTAAACTTCAAGGCAATAAATCTGGACAAACTTGTGGCAAAACGTTTGGATTCCTTGCCAACAAACGGGATTGTTAGAAAGTTTTTGAAATCAGGTTCCTCAACTGGAGACGTAGTGGAAACCGAATTCAAAAATCCTCTAAGAACCTTGTTAAAAAACCAAGTCGGATAATGATTAGCACCAAAGTATGAGCGTAATTTATTAATTTCATTGTTGAAACAGTCATTGTTCGAGCAAATGTCGCGAGCTCGCGAGATAAGGCACTTGATCAAAGCAGATTTGTAATTAGACGGGCAAACAGCGCTGAAATTAAGGAAAAGATTAGTGTTTGTAGGTTTACGCCAGACCCAAGTATCAAATCCATTACCATTTATCTTGATTTCTACATCCAAAAAAGGTATAGTCTCCGTTGCTTTTTCTAGGAACCTGATTTCAAAAACTTTCTAACAATCCCGTTTGTTGGCAAGGAATCCAAACGTTTTGCCACAAGTTTGTCCAGATTTATTGCCTTGAAGTTTAACGTTAAGATTTTTCCCGTTTATAAAACATTTAAAGCTGGTTATTATTTTCAGTTGAAGTCTAAAACTCCTTTCCGCTTATGTTCTAACGTCGTGTATAAGTTCACTTGCTCGCATGATGCGAGATCGTCATACGTTGGTATGACCACACGACATTTGGTGACGAGAGTGGGAGAGCATTTGAATTTAGCTAATTTTAATAAAAACAGTGCAATTAAAGACCATATTAGAAACTGCCAATCGTGCTCTAACAATAAACCGTCTTTGCAGTCTTTCAAAATTGTTCGTAAGTGTTTGTCCGAATTCGACACCAAGATTCACGAGGCATTGATCATCAAATCTTTAAACCCAGGGCTCAACAGGCAATTATTTGCTTGCGGAGCTTCTTACCTTTTAGCAGTTTTTTGATTGAATTATCACGTCTTGTGTTTCTCGCATTTACTTTGTTTTGTGCCACTATCTCTTGTGCTTCTGTCTTTCTTGCGTAATTTGCCTGAGTCCTTGTCTGAACAATCAATTAATTTTACCTCTGAAATACTTGACCCGTTGTGCTGTGTAATTTTCAGTTATCATTTTGTGTGAGCGAGGCAGTTTCTCAAATGTTTAGCTTTGACCATATTTTTGCTGTGATACTATATGATTCTTTAGCATTTCTTTTAATAATGTATTTTCTTATAGGCTTGAAAAGGGCTATATGACTAGCCGAAAACGTTCGCTTTTTGTTTTTTGTTTTTATAATGTTAAATGTAGTGTTGTTGCTGAGTTATGTCTGTTTATGGTTTAAAAGAGTTACCTCTCTACCCAAATAGTATTATACTTGTCAATAAATATATCATATGCTTGGTTTGCATCAGTTTCATAATATATGTCAGAGATATCTAATTGTTGTAACTTTTTTGTAAATATTGCAATGTTTTTATCACATAAATTTCTATGTTCTTTTTGAAAATTACACTGTTTGACTAATCCTAATTGTGAGCATTGTAATACTGGAAGATGGTCTGCAATACAGTCAGTGAGCAGTAGAGCACTGCTGTTTTTATTTGAGCATTGTAGACATTTGTCCAAATGTGATCAATTATTGTGGCTGCTGAATTGCATATTCTGGTTGGTTTATTAATGATAGGATAGTAGCTGTAATCAAACATGGTTTCAACAAATCCGTTGGTGTGTTTGTTGTTTAGATCAAGAAGGTTATAGTTAAGATCACCCAAAATATAACAATCATTTTTAGTTGATTGTAGAACTTGAGTTAAATGTTGAATAAAAGAGTAGTGAGATTTGGAGTCATTTTTAGGTGATCGGTATATAGTCCCAACAGTATACTTTTTATTACTAACAGAAACTTCAATGAATAAAGATTCAAAAATTTTCTCTTCCATAATTGTAAGTTTATTGTTCACAGTAAACACAATGTCATTTTTTATATACAATGCAACACCTCCACCTCTGTATTGTTTTCTACTATTTGCTAGAAATATGTAGCCATCAAGTGACTTAAAATTTCCATATTGATTTTCCTTCAGCCATGTTTCATTGATTGAAGTGATAGATAAGGCTTTTGACCAACGGCATACTTTTTCCCGTTGTTATTTGATATAAGCCGACGGAGTAATTAGCAATAAGAGAGACGTAGACCTGATGGTCTCGGCCAGTAACTCTTGCCTCCAAAAGGAAGCAGTGACAGATACGGTTAAGGTCAATGTACATTGTACACACTGTAGGCAGCAGCATAGATTTATTTTAATGCATACCGGTACAGTTTATTCTCGCGGGCTTGAGCTTGACACATTTCATTTAAAGAGAGAAATGAAGGTAAAAAGATCGCTTTTCGTTTGTTTTCGAAAATTCATCAAGGTAATCACGGACTCCCAAATGCTTTCTCACGGACCCACAAAAAAAATCAGGTAGGCCGACGTAGCCTGTGTTACAATTGCAAGCCTGATTTATAGCATTTGTCTAATACAGTATGTGTCAATAATTTTCTTTTTGTACATTCTTTTAAAAGTTGTGAAGGAGGATTTGCGATTTTCATCTGGTATATTATTCCAAATTTTTGCGCCAGAGTATTTTATTGAGCGTTGTAGTTTTGTGGTTGTGTATCGATAATAATAGTAATCGATAACAATAGTATTGTAGCATAAGAAATAACGCGCTTTGTGGTATATGGCCCCCCCTTTGAGGAGCAAAGTGTTCAATATATGTAATTATGTGTATTTCATTATTTTTAATATAAACAGGTAAATATCCATTTGGCCTTTTTTATCTAATATTTTCCTTGTTTTGGCCTTTTTTTTGTATTATTTCGGCATTAAGACCTTTTCATAGTCTTTGCAACCGTGATTACAATGCTTATTTTATGTTGTTTGAGTTTGGCTTATTTTTGGCCTTTTTTCTACCTATTTGGCCTCAATTTGGCCTTTTTTCTTGGTGAGTTTGGCCTTTTTTGCAAATTTTAGTCTGGCAACCTTGGTGGTGCTGGTGGTGAGGAGATGAGAAAGTCCCTCGTAAAGACATTGTTTCGATACCGCTCTAAACTTTAGAGTCTAAAGCAAGCAGCTGTGTATCTACTGATAGGATACAGTAACAGATTACAGAATGGCATGCGAAAATATTAAAACATTTGAAATTCGATCACTATATTACTACCTACACTGGTATAGGCTTTTGTAACTGCTTTATATCAAGTTCAACAAGAATTGGTTTGGTTTGGTTTGGAATCTTTATCCTCGGACTGACAAAGCCTTGATAGGTTATTCCTGGTACTTGTTCGCATACTTGTAGAGGCTCTTGACGCAGGGCCGGTTACCGAGATTGGCAGAGTGAAGTTTTCCGATTGTTGAAGTGTTGTTGCCAGGTAATTATTCCATTCACTAGTTGCCGCTAAATGGAGAGCAGTCCTGAAATGCGTTGCTCAAGCGCATACCCCGAGAGTCGAACCAGCGCCGCGTGATCTTGAGCCCGACGCGTAACCACTGAGCTAACGGGGCGGCACTATTGACTATTGACGGGGTGGCAAATTGACAGACTATGGACACATTTTTCGCTCATAAGCCTTAACTTATTAGCAGTGTAGCAGCAGTCGAGAGGCCTGTGGTATGAGTTAATAGTGTGATACTGATAAGCAGGGCTGGAAAAAATGTTTACCTTCCCGGGAATCTGTTTTTTAGCGAAAAAATTTCCCGCGGCTTACAATCACAACAATGACGTCATATTACACCGTTTACAGTTTTCCGGCGAAAAGCTTCACGCAAAAAATATAGACGGCCATCTGTAGCTTCATAGTTCCAATAAAGAATCTTGGTATCGTATTCGTAAGTAGGCATGGCGCACTGTTTGTGCCTGATGTGCCCGCTTTGATCAAAATACATTGGCCAACAATAGCTTAATAAATTAGACGCCGCATGCTTACAAATTAGATCCACTGACTCACCGACCACCGTGTGAATGTCATGAAACAATACAACATCACGAGCCGCTAGTTACGTACTTGACAAGTTGACAAATGACAATATGCTTCATGCTCGAACGGGTTGATAGTATGTGCAATGTGCATGAATAGCATAACTAATTATTAAGCGATATAGGCATATAGCACAAAAAACGGCCAGACGGCTGAATGCACAACAAGTTTCGCTGAGTGAGAACACAAGACAGGCCTCAAAATTTGTATTTTTTTCCGGCGGTCAAGCAGTTCCTACCGGACTGGCCCTTTCAGCGGACAATTAATATCTCAACCGGACATATTTTTGCATGTAGATTTTGCACAAAAATCACACTACAGTATTGTGTAGTCGTGTTTGTAGAAGAAGATTTTCTACAGCAGACAAATGTGTCTAACACCCTCCCTTCTGTGCAGAAATTCTATTTCTATCAGTATCAGCGTAAATAAGGTCGCCACATTCGCCTTAGCACGTGCGGAACCCAGCTGAGACTTGCTTTTCTGTGACGTTTATTTTTAACAAACGATCAATGTAACGCAATAATCCTCATTGTTAAAATTAGAATACATATCCTGCCGAAAAGTTCAGACAACTTTATTTCAAGGCAACATTGCAAGGCGTTGAAATGATGTAAAAATGGCTACTTTTGCCATCAGCTCGTTAACCACGCCACTTTAATGTGATCTTTAAAGCAATTGCTTGTAGCCTACTATTATTGTTTCAGCTCCGTATTTGTTCGGGTTAAACAAACAATTGTAACAATTCAAATTTAAAATATATATTTGCTGCATTAGCTCTATTTTTGTCAAGAATTTTGGGGCGGTCATTTATGACCGACCAATGAGTCGGCTTCGGCAGACATTCGCGGTCATTCCGGAGGTCATGACCGCCGGATATTTCGAGGCCTGCAAGACGTTGGGAAAATTACTTCTGTAACCTACAATACAACCAGTCGGTTACACGAAGAATAACGAAACGCATTAATTAATTTGACAACGAAATCAAAATTACGACGCTAAAACAGCTGTTTGTGTAAATCAAAGAAACCGCAAGCAAGTTTTGCCCATGCGAAATTACTACAAATACATTACCAGGACATAAAAAATGGTGACGATTTCTTGTTGTTTGGTCTATCTACCACAGCAGACACTTTGTACATTTTCGAGCGAACGTCATTAGTACTAAAATGCCATAGTTTTCCTTTGAAATGTAGGTTAACAGCTTGTTTCACGATGTATTACACTTGCTTATGTGAGGCCCATTCCAGTGAATGAGCAGCTCGTTGCTAATGTCTTTATTTTTTATTTGTGGATGTTTTTGTACCTCCGCAAACATTTCGAATTTTTTCAATTACACTTCCCGTGCTTTTTACGACGCTTTCGGGCGGACTATACTGCAATATATTTGCGCAATTTCGCTAAGAAGTTGTTCAGCTCTGAGGTACAAGTTGGAAATCGTAAATACGCACTACGCAGTGATACGAATCAGTGTCGGAACTGCAATGTGTCAGCAAATTACGATGACGGTTGACGGTGAATGAAAGACGTTAGTAACGTGATTCTTACGGTAAAAATTTCCCGCAAACCGACAAATTTCCCGGGAATGTCATTCCCGGATTCCACATTTTTTCCAGGCCTGCTGATAAGCTCAGTGTTATTGACAAAACATGTGTCTTTCGCTCTCAGTACGAATGTACGATAGGCCTACCCAACCAACCTTGTGTATAATGTCAGGTGGATGGCTCCTATAGAGGAACTACCGTACATGGTATTTTTGCATTGAAAATGCGGAAACTGCGATCAGCAACGGGTCATTCTATGCCAAATGAGCAATTTTTTTGGAAAAACTACACCACATGTCATAGATTTTATTGAATTTTGGCATACTTGTAGATGTCAAAGAAATATTAAGAATTCAAAAAAAAAATTTTAAACATTGGTGGAGTTATGGTCGTTAGAAAAATCACCAGTTTTGCCTGTTGCGCTTAAGTGATTTTGTCCAATTTCTTGTCATATTTCTAATTTCTTAACCTACGATCATACCATATGGCTGAAAATTGCTAGACAGACATTTTAAGACTCAAGGAATCCAAAAATATAGATTAAAAAGTCGTCAGAGAAATGCTTGATATGATTATAGAGATTTCAATTTGATACATGCATTTTTTGGAGGCCAAACTTTGGGGGCCTATAAAAAAAATGGGTATAAAAATTAAGAACTGAAATTCACTTGTTTTATACTTATACCAATACTTTTTCATGTCAAATAAAAAATATGAATTAATTTTGATAACTACTACTATGATAAAAGCTAAATTTTTTGACTTGCAAATTTTGTACTTTTTTACACTCATTGTACAAAATTTTTGTCTGATAGTGGGTCTTAAAATGTCTGGGTCTTAAAATATCTGTCTAGCAATTTTCAGCCATTTTGTTTGATCACAGGTTAAGAAATTGGAAAGATAATAAGAAATTGGACAAAAGCACTGAAGCAGAACAGGCAAAAATGGTGATTTTTCTAATGACCATAACTCTACTAATATTTAAAATTTTCAAAAATTTTTTTTGCATTCTTAATATTTCTTTGACAACTACAAGTATGCCAAATTTCGATAAAATCTATGACATGTGGTGTAAGCCATTTGCTCATTTGGCATGGAATGACCCCAACTTCAGTTTTGTGCTACCGTATTTTTTCTCTCAATCTTTTCAGTGGAAAATTTTAAAATGTTTGCGAAAACTGCGATCAGCGACTTTGGCTTTTTTAATTTTTTCTCTCGATCTTTTCTGGGTACGAAATGAGGGTACGAAGTGTTCAAGGTACGAAATAGGTTGCATCTCTAACACATTATCTAATATGTATCGTAGTTACACACTTTTTTATAGATTGACTCGCTTAAAATAACATTTGGCAGTTTTTTTTAGGTGCATTTGGCATTTTTAAAATTTGGTTCTGGCAAGACTGTGGGTACGCTATGTAGGACCGGAATGGCCCGTTTCGGTGAGTCCGATCCCTATTCGGTAATTTTTTCAATTTTTTTTTTTTATTATCGGGTACTGTAGCCTAATTATCATTGCCGTTTTAGGGTTAGAGGTTAGGAACTTGCCGAATCGGACTCACTGAATAGTAGCAGACCCATGTAGGGCAATGATCAATTGATCATATGTGTTCTCATTTCTCAATGTTTATGTAGGCTTTAGAATAAAGCAAAGCCCAATTAATTTTATACATACCAGCCACTGCTGGCACGGACAACTTATAGCCTCTGAGTCTAATGTTAAATGATGGTGTGACCCACATTCTAATTTAGTTAAGCACATTTAGCCCATTTATATGTAAATTGATTGATTGATTGAATCTTTATCCTCGGACTGGGAAAGCTTCTTGCAGAGCTTAATCCTGGCAGTTTCGCATACTTGTAGAGGCTTTGAATCACTGACGCAGGCCCGGTCACCGAGATCGACAGAGTGAAGTTTCCGATTGTTGAAGTCTTGTTGCCGGGGAACTATTCCATCCATTAGATGCCGCTGAATGGAGAGCAGTCCTTAACGTGCGTTGCTCAAGCGTACACCCCGAGAGTCGAACCAGCGCCGCTTGATCTTGAAGCTTCTTTGTTCCAGAAGTGACGCGCTAACCAATTGAGCTATCGGGGCGGATGAAAACAGTTGCACCACTCTGTTTTAAGCAATGGTTGACAATGAATTAAAATTTACAATTCTTGTATGTGTAATAAATTCTTTTTAAAGTGATGTCTCATGTCTGTGTAAAATTGCTGTGTCACAATATCTTCTCTGCATTATGATAAGGTTTTTTATTGTACTGTAATAAAACGATTTCTTTATTGTTTTGACTAAAGTTCACTTCACAAAATAGCTAAAAATCAATTTTCTATAAGATGAAGTGTTCTTTTGACTTTGAATGTTCTTCCGACTTTGAAGAGTGCTGTAATGGCTTTTGTTCGTCATTTTGTGACATTGAACCAATCGCCAATGCTGCCATCAATATCAGGTTAGTTGAATTTACTTAGTTTATTGTTTTTGTACATTCTTTTTTGTTTGCATGTAACTCAAAACGGCACCTGATCTTTATGGTTAGGCTCGTCATGATGTAGCTGGTCTTCATACCAGGACTGGAAACTGAAAGCACCTGAAATAGACAGATTTTTTATTTGTCATTTAACATTATATTATACGGTATTAAAGTCAATTGTACATACAGCAAACATATCATATAGACAAAAAGCACTAACAAACCTTGTGGTTTTCTGTCAAAGTGTTTCTTGTGTCATCATCATTTATCATACGTATAAAAATACAAATCTTTAAACATAAATAAACACATTAAGGGGGCACAGTGGCACACCTTTTTAAAGTATTAATTTTCAACAATTGGTTTGGTTTTGAATCATTTTCCTCAGACGTACAAAGCCTTGATAGGTTATTTCTGGTAGTTTCACATACTTGTAGAGGCTCTTGACGCAGGGCCGGTTACCGAGATTCACAGAGTGAGTTTTCCTCTTGTTAAAGTGTTGTTGCCGGAGAATTATTTCATTCACTATATGCCGCTGAATGGAGAGCAGTCCTGAAATGCGTTGCTCAAACGCACACACCCCGAGAGTCCAACCAGTTCCACATGATCTTGAGCCGGGTGCGTACTGCGTAACCACTGAGCTAAGGGAGCGGTCAAAATCAGTTTTTTTATTTTAGTTGATTTAAATTTAAACAGTAAATTTAATGAGGATTCAGAATGTGTAATTATTTTTTCCATATTCAAACTCTTGGTATCTTAAAATTGCAATTTTTTAATGTACCTAGCAATTCTGAACCTAATTTTTGTGAAAAAATGTTTAATTTTACTGCTTTTTTGTTCATTTTCATTGTCTGATAGGTGTAGAAATATCTCTAGAAATAATATAAAATCTTGTCAAGAACAGCTTGAAATAAGTGTTAAAAGATCTTTTGCTCATAATGGAGTTCCTGTGAGAGCCAGTCTTCTTGGAGATGAAATAGGAATATTTTTTTCTGTTTTCAAATACTTTATGTTTAATGCTGATTTTTGTTACCAAAATTGCAACTCTGCCGTGCTCAAACCACTTATCCAATTTTTCTGATAGTTTACAGCAGTGGTTTCCAACCTTTTTGGGCTTGCGGCACCCTACAAGAGAGAAAAATATTTTGCGACACCCCTGTAGCAGTTTGTAGGAACAAACCTTAACCGTTTCATACCAAAAACTTTGAAGAATGGTGTTCATAATTATAGCTTCTCTGCTTGACTTTAAGCTCTAATGCAATGTGGAAAAAGGTGGACAGTGGACACGTTTGTCGTTTGCTTATTGTGCCTTTAAGAAAGCAAATTAACAATAACAACGTCAGCAATCAATATAAATAAAGTAACACAGCAGTTTTCTTGAAGAATGAAAGCCACTCTGAAACAGCATTTTGAAAAGAAAGCAAAGTAGGCTATACCGGATTACCGGTAGTTTAATTATTTCGAAGTCAGTGTGAAATTTGTTTTTAGTTTTGCCTTAAAATCCCATTTAGCCTATATCTGAGTGCACACAATTCAATAAAGCTAATCTCATTTCTTTCTTTCTTGTAGCCTTTTAATTTTTCTATGTTTGTCAAAGCTGAAAATCCAATCTCGCATTGGTATAATGTGGAAAACTGTAGTAAAATCACTAATGCCTTTTCTCCAATACAAGGATATTTATTTCGAATTTTTATCCAGAACTCATGTAGCAGCATCTTCCTGTGTATCAGCTTCATGTTTCTGTCGTTATGCATGTCATGTCTGTTAGTTACTTACTCTTTGAGATTCAAAATAACATGAGAGTCCGGTGATGAAAATGGATCTCTTACCGATGCATAATTTTCTGTTCATATCTTTGGAAAATAATTCTTAAATTTTTCTACAAAGATTTGAGATGCTGTGTAATTAATGGAAAGATTTCTTTGTTTTTGTTTTAGAAATATTGAAGACAGATAAAAAATGATTATGAGAAATAGTTTGCGGCACCCCAGAGTATTATGAATGGCACCCCGATTGGAAACCAATGGTTTACAGCAATGCTTGTTAAAGTATAAACCACCAATTAATAGAGTGTTTTTGAAAAATTTTGTCTGTGAAGGCTAGTAGGGGTAAACACTCAAAGTTCAGAGTGCATCTACCAAAAAAATTAAATTTCACTACAGAAACATTATTTTTTAAAAAGCCTCCATTAACTTATTTAGATAAGGGTCAATCCATGCCAAATGAGCACATTTTTTGGAAAAATTACATCACATGTCTTAGATTTTATTGAAGTTTGTAGTACTTGCAGATCAAATAAATATGAAGAATGCAAAAAATTGAAAATTTTGAAATATTAGTGGAGTTATGGTCATTAGAAAAATTGCCATTTTTATCTGTTCCACTTCAGCGACTTTGCCCAATTTCATATCATACTTCTAATTCCTTAGTCTATATGATCATCATACATACGCGCCGACTTCCGGGGGGGCCGGGGGGCGGCGCCCCCCGTAAATTTATGGTTGAGGGGCTACAAAAATGGTGATTCCAAGTGGTGTTTTAAAGATAAAAAGTTCGCGAAAGAGATTTAGATAATTTAAACGGACTTAAAGAATGCCGAAAGCAAGAAAAGCCTACGTTGTTCTTGCCCGCAAAACAGCAGCTGATCGCATGGCTTTCTCATACGGTATGGAAATTTCAAAGTAGATGGTAAAGTAACTTACGCTGCTGGACAGTAAACCAGCTAAATTAGATGCGCTATTTTCAACGAGGTATTCCCGCTGTGAGACAATTATGATTCAAAAGAACGCATTGTTTTCTTTGCAATGTGTGAGAATTAAATCGAAAACCGATAAAAGAAAAGGTGTTTAATGGTCTTGGTCGCAGATATTGCCTGCATTAACGACGTCTCTTACCGCTATTATCACCTAGCTAACCTAGCATCATTGTTTTATGCGGCCGCTCAGGTTTGACATCGACTTTAACGATCATGGAATGTTATGTAATAATAAGAACGATTATATCCTACACGCAAAAATAAAAAATGATCTCTTAAAACAGCTCTTTCTGTTTTGTCTCGTGAGCTTTGCATATTGCTCAACAAATGCATAAAGTTTAGAATTGACAAGAAATCATTGAATTTGAAAATTAAGTTTGAATCACTGCAAATAAACGTATTCAAAACTTTTACTTAGGCCGACGCGATTTCACACTCCGTAATCTACGTCGACAATGATTTTTAGTGCGTTCATTTTGAAAACTGCCGAGCTGGAGACAACAGCATGTCCACGTGTTAGTTGAACTTGCCTTTTTGAGGTGAAAATCACTTGCGAACATCTCGACCTTTACTCGAGTATATAGCCTACTGTATTCAATAAAAGACTACAAAGACTTTCGATAAAAAACAGAAGAGAAAACACTTCGCCGTTGTCAACGCTTTGAAAGTAAGTAATTAGCGAAACGAGGTTAATATAACTGATAGCGGGTTTTCACTCTGCTTGAGATCATCATTTTTTGCGTTTTATTTCGATAACTTTACTGTCTTGATCGTTGTTACTCACTCGCACGAAACGGAAACGAATCGTCTTGTTTTCCAACTGTTCCAATTACGAGCTAACAATATCAAAATTTTTACGACTAGGTGTACTGCGTCTGCATGCGTAAAACTAATCGTTTCAAGCAGCGGTTCTAATGAATTCGGTTTGTGACCTATTTGTCAATATAAACAAGACACTAAGCTTAATCAAAGACTATTTTAATTGAGTAAAATAGCGTTACGGTTATGACGTCATCACCTTTTTCGCCCCCCCAAGGTTTTTTGAAAAGTCGGCGCCTATGTCATCATACCATATGGCTGAAAATTGCTGGACAGACATTTTAAGACCCAAGGAATCCAAAAATATAGATTAAAAAGTTGACAGAGAACTGCATGATATGATTATAAAGGTTTCAATTTTCTTTATGCATTTTGCTGAGGCCAAACTTTGGGGACCTGTAAAAATGGGGACGAAACTTAAGAACTGAAATTCACATGTTTTATACCAATACTCTTTCATGTTGAATAAAAAATATGAATTGATTTTGATAGCTAGGCTACTATGATAAAAGGTAATTTTCTGACTTGTAAGTTTTGTACTTTTTGCCTGTCATTGTTCAAGATTTTTGTTGATGACATTTTGCTTACAAGTAAGAATGTGAAACGCAAGCCCTGTGGGAATTTTTTTTCTAGGGAGGTGTGCCCCCTTAATCGCGTAATAATAATCATATTTTGTATTGTCCCCAAACAATATGACTGTTTTTTTTAACTGAGACTTTTCGGTCATTTGTCCGAAATGATTTTAAAAAATTCGGTCATTTTTTCTGATGAAAATATTTTCTTTCGAGTAGCCAATGGTACAAACCAAAATTTGCACTTTCTAACTACCGTAGCTACAACATGAAGTTTCGCTGAGAAACGTTGACTGAATTGACATATTTTTTCGAACATTTTGACTGAATTGACTATATTTTTATCGGACGTTTTTCTAAAAAATTGGTCAATGACTGATAAATGATCGAAAAAAAAACCAAGCAATATGAGATATACTGCAGGCTAACTAAATTTGCATTGAGTTGAATTTTTCATGTCACTTTTAATTGAAAGTGGCTGCTTCCTCTGTAATGTAAGTGTACTAAAGGTTCATCAGCTCCATGTAGGCATAACTGACTTCTAGATGTGCCAATCTTGGAAACTATTAAGCTTCACACACACTGATAAACAAAGGTGTAAATTTGGTATCCATGATGCCTATGCAAGATGCAACCAATACAAATACAGTAGAAGCTGTGGGATATTTCTGACCTTCTCCCTCAATAGTTTTGTTGTGGTTGGTTGTTCTTTTCGTTATGTGATCAGCTTTGTCATACTGCAAATAACTGATTGGTGCTATTACTTTGGGGCATCTTTCCATGTCTGATATTTTTCGGTTTTGCAATCAACATTTCTACAAAGTGATTGGCTTTAAAACGATGATTGAAATTTTCAGCATTGGAGTCATAGTTGCCATTGTTGTTGGGGTTCTAATTGTGATCGGTGGTTGCATTACTGCATGTGTTTGTTGCTGTAAATACTCTCAACATGGCGGTGTGCAAGGGCCTCGTACAGTAACTACTGCCACAACAAACATTACAGGTATTTGAATGCTACTGATGGGTTGTAAAACTATTTTGTATTTAAACTTGCTCTTTTAAAAAGTTTGTCTAAAATTATAAGTATGAATGCCACTTACAAACAAATTTTGACTAAGCATTAGACAATTTACTCTGTAGTGTGTTTAATCTGAATTTTAACTGAATTTTAACTGTTTAATCTGAATTTTAACGCAGAATGTAGGCTACTATATATTTTTTGCTTTGAAGAAATTCGTTTTATGCTCAAACACAAAATTGGAGGTAGAAATATTATATTGACTTAAGCTGTTGTGACAGACCAACAAAAAGGCTCATATAGAAGTGTAAATATTTTAAGTCACACTACCACTGCAGGATTTTATTATCTGACGAGTCAAAATAGCTAGTTGGTGAATCACAAGACATAGCCTACACTACTACTCAAACAATATTTATATACATGCACAATTGCACAGTGCACACACACTTAAAAGTGCCAGTAGAGTAAAATGATTTGCTGGTTATAACTACAGCATTGGTTCTCCAACTTTTTTGTTGTGAAGCCTTTGAAAAAGTTTGCTGGACCTATCTGACTCAGCCATGGGAATTTCAATAATTTTTGTTTGTACTGTATCTCCACTAGGGTGATGACTAAATTTTTTTTTGAGGAAATCGAAAACGCCTGCTATGGGAAACGATGAACTTTTTTATGTGTACCAAGAATGTGAAATTTTTTTTTGAAAATTTTTCAAAAACCTCCCCCACCAATTGATTTTTCTGACGTCACCTAAGTACATTTTTCTCCTTTTTTACTCCTCATACATTGTTTAAACTTGTTACAGACTCCTTACCATACTAAAACAGTGGCCCACAGTATGGTGCAGATTTTGGAAAAAAAATTGTCGAAAAAAGTCAAGGGGGTTCAGAGATTTTACCCTTTTTGTCATTATTTTTCGCAACAGCGCCTCTAGCGGAAAATTTTTAATTAGTGTAACTTCAAGAATTCTTAAGGGATTTCGACAATTTTTTTTTGTCAGATGGTTTATTTTTGATACTGGGTGACTTGGTAGTTTGTTAGTTGTTACATTTTTACCACTAGATGGCAGTAATTTGTTTTTTTAGTGTAAAACTTGCAAAATCCTTAAATCGACTGCATGATACCCAAATTTATCGTATATTTCCATGTTCTTTTCTTCATATTCATTCAGGCTTCATATTCATTTAAAATTCGTTCCAATTCATTATAAATATCTTGAGCAGATCCACTTTTGCACTTTAGTATTCCAAGTTTGACCTCATTTGTTTCTCTTTGGAGGCAAACCACCTGAAACTCCTTCCCAGACAACCTTTTTCCATCAAAATGGAGACACTAATATTTTCCTTCTTTCAACAGCAACTTTATTTTATCCTTTTCGTTGTTTCCAGCTCTTATAACACTACGCCACACACCAGACTGCGATAGAGTAGGGAGAGTAACCCCTTCTTCATTCAGAGTGGAGCACACACCCGATGCTTTGTGGGTGGACAAAGAATGGCGAACCACCATTTTTGTTACTGACAATGTTGACGATCTCCTCTTCTTTTCAAACCCATCTTCTTCTTCTGATATTATGCTCTCGGAATAACTGGAGGCCCTGTCACTTTCAGAATCACCATCTTTGCTGGACAATTACGTATTGTTGAAGCAGGAGGAATTTGTAACTTTAGCCTTTTTGAAGGGTGTATTGCAGAGAGTGAGGAAGGTTTCAGAGTGGTGTAGCCAACTCTTCCACGTGACTCAATTTGCTTTTTGTAAAGCTCTTTATCTTCGTTAGACAGCCACTTTCCATCACTTATAGTTATATCAAAAATGATAGGTAAGTCTTCTTTAAATTTTTCGTTTGGCCTTCGTTTGGATTTTTCGTATTGTGAAACCAACTTGTCTAAACGGGCATTGATTACCTGTTTCCTGAGAACTGGAAAACTAAATTTTTGCCACAACTGGGTCAGTTCTTCTTGTATTGTTGCCATTCTTACTTTTTTTTAGCTTTTCAGCTTCCAGCAGCACATGATATCGACCTAAAACCTGGTAATTTGATGGCAGCCGAACACAGGTATTCAAATTCTCCATTCTTGGCAGGTCTCGTCGTTTGGTGTAGCTGGAGGAGGGTAGATTTGCAGCCCAAATTCCTTTTTTCTTGGAAACAGCAGTATTCGACTTCAAAAACGACATATTTTTAAAAGTAGCCTATGGTATAGGTTACAGGTAATTCCTAACAAAACTAAAAATGATAATCTTTTTTTGCCATATAATTACGATATTAACTGCTCTGGACAACATTTACAGCTAATTAACAATCTATAGGCCCATTATTCAATTTCGTAACAGTTGCATGGACAAGGATTAACGAAACATTGGTTCACCATGTTTATTACCATTAAACTACATAAAGAATGAGCTACCGCACAAATGAAAAAGGAGTGGCAGAAATCTATCTCACTCATGATATGCAATCCAAAACAACCAGTTAAGCACCCCCAACTCCAAAACCCAATACCGGTAACTAAAAAACTAACCCGATAACTAGGCTAACGTGAATTCAGTTGCATGATAAATTGCATGAGCGTATTATAGGCCCATTAAATAGACTAGGCTACACTATCAAGATTTTATGTACAGTACAACAAGCTGCTAATAATTAATAGATCAAATGATTTCAATTATTCTTTTAAATTCTCAGCAACTTGCAATGCTATTAAAAACTCTTATCTGGTCTAGCTTTATAGACTATCAGTTCAGATATAAAACACTAGTGCCCTCTAGTGACAAAAATATATCAAAATAAAGTAACAATAAACCTCCTTAGCATTCAAAATGAGCTTATTGACAAAAAAATTTACCGAAATCGCTTAAGAATTCTTGAAGTTACACTAATTAAAAATTTTCCGCTAGAGGCGCTGTTGCGAAAAATAATGACAAAAAGGGTAAAATCTCAGAACCCCCTTGACTTTTTTCGACAATTTTTTTTTCAAAATCTTCACCATACTGTGGGCCACCTTTTTAGTGTGGTAAGGAGTCTTTAACAAGTTTAAACAATGTATGAGGAGTAAAAAAGGAGAAAAATGTACTTAGGTGACGTCAGAAAAATCAATTGGTGGGGGAGGTTTTTGAAAAATTTTCAAAAAAAAATTTCACATTCTTGGTACACATAAAAAAGTTCATCGTTTCCCATAGCAGGCAAAAAAAATTTTTTTTAGTCATCACCCTAATCTCCACTCTCCAGCCCTTATCTGTCTCACCCCTGAGTGCAAAACTGTGCCATGTGGTGGCTATTTCATAGTCATTGATTACAGCTAAGTCATTGATTACAGTTTCCACGAAAATTTTTCATTATTGTTGGAGAGTGTTTGGATTCTTTCATTTGTTGAAAATCAATCACTGAATTGTTATGAACCACCACAAACCCATCACCTAAACCTTAACCCCTTTTCGACAAATAAAAGTTTTCCAACTTTCCCTAACAAAATTTAAAAAAATTGTGGAAACTCCAATCAGCGACTTTTGCGTTACCCATCAAATTCTAAAAAGTTTGCGAAAATTGCAATGAGTGGTTTCGGTGAGGTTTAATTCATTGTCTCAATCTTTTCAGGGGGCAGATTCTTTTCACCTAATTCATTGTAATATAAAGCAAGCAGCTGAAGGTGTTATTTTTCTAAGTTAGGCTACGGTACTGCAAGAATGCTAATTTAGTTTTCTGCTCAAAGCCAACCAAGTTCATTTGATTGGGAAAGTCTTCCAGTCTGAAGGATTTTGAAGTGTCCGAAGTCAGAGTCGTTAAAAAAGCGGTCCACTCCGGCTTTATGCAAAACACAATGATTTTTGTTTGCAATGGTTTTCAAAGTATTGTTTTTAGTTCTCGTTTTGAGCTTTCGAACTTCACTAGAAAAGGTATGTGTTAGTTATTAGTTTTTGTGATAGTCGCTGAATTAATTAGTTCAGTAATTTAATTTCGATCAGAACTTTAGTAAAATTAAATTTTAAAAATTGATAAAAAATTGGCAACTTTCCAAAATCCGGCAACACTGAAGTCAGAGTTGGCCAGTTATAAACCGAGGAGTTAGAGCCGCACATTTTTTGCCTGACACCACAGCCCTGAAATGTTCATTGTTGGAGTGAAAAAGTGAAAACTTCTTTGAAAGGATAATCCTTGCAGTTTTACATACTTTTAGGTGCTTAAACTACTGTCGCAGGTCAAGTTACACAGTGCAGTGTTATAAAAGTTGTTTGTGAATCAATCTATCCACAAGATGCCACTAAATGGAGATCTGCTCTTGAAGTGCATTGCTCAAGCATGCACGAGTGTAAAACTGTCTGTCTTGATCTTGCTGTATTTGTTCTTCCACAATGACAGACGCTTAATCATTTTTGCTGTCGGGTGTTTTTTTAACAATATGCACTGCACTCCATTATAACACAGTAGGTCATTTTCTTGCATCAATCTCAACTAGAATGTACATTGTACATCACATAACTTACCCTGCAAGCATACATGTGGAACACATTACACATACTATTTCGACACACCCATGTTTGCTTTCTTTCACCATCATTGACAATTTGACATGCTCTATTAACTCATATTTACAAAATGTAAAGGTATATATATATGATATATTTTCATTAGCAACTAAAATAAAATGAATTACTTTCAAATATCTAAAAAAATTATAAAAATGCGATATATTTTTTTATTTTGGTATGTACAGTTTTTGCAAATGGTTTTTTACTACCAAAAATGAAGAAATTTACACAATGTTAAGAAATTCTTGTATTTTTCCTGTTGTATTTTAATGACAAAAGTTAGGTCGTAGTGATCGTTGATTAGTGATAACTAATTTGTTTTTATATTACTTAGTAGCGCCACAACAACATATACCCCAGAGTGGCCCCCCTCCTGGATACCATGGCAACCAAGCATATCCAATGCAACAGCCTATGCAGAATTACCCTCCTCAACAAGGATATCCCCAGCAGCAGCCACAAGTGTTTCCCCCACAGCCTGCCGTACAAACAGCTTCTTTCCAGACTCCCAATCCTGGATACCCAACTTATTCTCAGCAACCCCCACAAGGAATAGAATACACTCAGCCTGCGACAAACCCAAACTTCAAGCCTCCAGTAGATGCACCATCTTATCCTGGATCAGTCCCCAACAGTGAACCGCCTCCATATTCACCGTAGAAAACACACAAGTATCACTAGATGCTTTGTAGCTTGTGTTGGTGCTTTGTTTTAATGTTTTGTGTCACAGTAAAGTTTTGTAGTTTTGCTTTAGACCAGTGGTTCTCAACCGGGGGTCCGCGGACCCCAAGGGGTCTGTGAAGCGATTTCCGGGGATCCGCAAAAGTTTCCGAGTTTTCAACATGACGGATAAATTAAGAAATTTAAAAATTGTTTGTGCTTTGTTTATGTATTAGCCTACAGTGATTCTTAAACTGTAAGTCGCAACGCACTGGTGCGTCGTTTGAAATTGCAAAGGACATTGCACAAAGGTTTGGTTTCTTAACTAAAATATCATATAAATTACTTAAACCTTTTAATAAGGCTATGTTGGCTATGTTCAACTAAATTCTTTTAAGACAACAGATTGATGATCAATGATTAATTTAGAAATACAAACGTTAGTCAGCAGTCTATCACCACTCACAGTTTTGCAATGACTGTGATTATAACGAATTAATATTGATTTCAAATGAAAAAAGGGAGAAATTCTTTGTAACAGTCGCAAGTATTCTATTAACTTTTGATAAAAGTTATAGAAAAACATCAAATGAGCATATAGCTTACCGATGTTTGATCCTGTGTGCCAACATATAGCTCATAAGTCATAACATAATTTCGTCAATCTCATCAATCGTCAAGTGCGTTGCGAATTCAGCAAATTCTTTTAAGTGTGTTGCTTTGAAACTTATGTAACATATGATTCCATAAGGAAACGCGATATACCAAAATTTCAAATTGAAATTTTTAGGGGTCCGCGACCGCTTCGAAGACACCAAAAGGGGTCCACCAAGACAAAAAGGTTGAGAACCACTGCTTTAGACGAATATTGAAGGTGCTTATCTTAATTGCCAGATTTGAGATGACATGCAATAAAGCAAATATATTTTGGTAGTGCCAATAGTTAATAAGAGCATGAACTTATGAAAGCTATAAAACAAAAAAATCGATCGCTGTGTTTCTTAGGTGCCAATAAGTTTTTTTTTCAAAGAAATCAAAAACATGAGAACTGCGACTTGTGCCATCTTGTTTCTGAGAGTAGGGTGCATTATACAAAAGTATTACCAAGTGTTCTTAAAAAATTTTAGCTAAATAAGTAAAGCATTTCTTGCCTGTTAGAACTTCACAGATTCACAAATTATTGTCAACTCAATGTCCAGCCATATGCTTGGATACAATAATAACATTAGGTTATCAGCACAATACTGTTAGTGAATTTAGCCTGCCAACCTGAAAGAATATATGAAGTTAATTAAATAATGGACTCGTGCAGTCGTACTTCTATTTAATGCATTAATGATTTTCGCTGCAATTTTTGATGAAGTTATTGTTTTGAGGTCATAGCTTGCTTTGAATGATCTAAATTTTCAAATACTTTTCCATTGACAAGTTAGTGCAGCATCTCTATTTTAGTAGTGCGGTTTTGAATATTTTGCTCTGATAAGATCTTAATACAGTATTAACGTTGTAGAAACGTCTGGTAACATTTTAGTTTAATGCACTCTCCTCTCTGTACATATTAGTCTTTTTATAGTTTGAGAAATTCATGATTTGTTTTTAAACAATCGTACTATTTTTTTCAGTAAATAGAATTTACAGTCTTTTTTAGACCTGTGCAATCTCTATCGCTTATCAGGTTTTGTATCACTGATCACAATGTTTGCATTTTGAACGTAGCTATTAGTATTAAATTTTGTTGTTTTGTAATGATGTCAGACATCTTTTCCATTTGCCATGTTTTGTGTTTATTTGGATTTGAAATTCTTGGTGGGCAATCTTACTGGATCATAAAAGATTTCACATTTTAAACCCATCACGTTTACAATCTGATTTTAGAAAGAAGAATTGTGTTTGACAACAGGACATACGAAAAAGCGTAAAATTGATGTTGCAACTCAATAATATTCCTAAACACGATATTAGTTTGTTTCAAATGCTCCCCTCGCGGTTTTGCCGTTTGTACTAATGAAATAAAATTGTTGTGCCCACGAATGAAGTTCAACTGCCAAGAATTACTCTTTGGTGATAAGTGCTCTGCCTCGTTTCCTTGTCACAACATTTTTCATTTCTTTTAATCATGGATTGAATCATAGCTTATCAATGATCCCAATATCTTATTCAATAACATCGTTTGCTCTATTTATGAAAAATTTGCGCTATTGGTCGATGTATAAAAAATGATCTTACGAAATGGATGTAGCCAGGGTGGAGTAAAAAAAAATTTTTTCATATCAAAAAACCAGATATTTTACAAAAGTGGTGTTTAGGCCTAAAACAACATCCAAGGTAATTTTGGTCATCTGCACACTTCAGGTGGGGTCGCTGGTGCAGATTATACTCCTCCACATCATTCTGTCAGCAGCATCTTTCTCCTTCACTCCTACTATTTCCATATCTTTTGTCACACCATCTTTCCATCTTTTTTTCGGCCTTTAAGGTAAACAACAACTTTCAATTGTCGTATTTTTTGTCTTACGATGTGACTTTTCGTCTCCTTGCGATGTGACCCAACCATTTAAGGCATGTCTCTCAGCTTATCTTCTAACTCTCCGACTTGCATTTGTTCTCTGATGATTTCATTTCCTACTCTGTTCTGCTTTGTTAACCTCAGAGACCATCGCAACATTTTTATTTCTGCCGCTTACATTTTCCCTTCTTGTGTTTTTGTCAGGGCTACCACCTGCATCCCATACAATATTGCTGTATCATTTTCAGTATCATTTAAGTATCAAGATAGAAAAAAAAAAAAAACAAATTTGTATGCACTAAACTGTTTCTTTGTGTTAAAGGTTTTCATCACTTTTCTTGATCTTATCTTTTGCTTTATATGTTCATCTCTTCCTTGGAATCCACTAACAACGTTTGATGCTTCAGTGAGCAACTTCACATGACTTTCAATTATCACATGGATGCTCCAGAATTAATTTGTCTATAATCGCTTCAACTTCCACATTTACCAATCCCCTTTCAAAGAGGTTAAGAGAGTGGAGATAACCTCAGAGTAAACCCTTCAGATAGGGTTCTTGCATATCTTTTAAATTTAAATTAGACAAGTGACAACACGTTTTGGCATGAATATTTACTTGTGGCACAATGAATCTTCTGGTAGTTGAAAAAAATCTGTTTTTGATATTTGAAGAAGCTTCACTGAAGATGATCCAATTGATCCATTTGTCTGCTGATCAAAATCGATTTTCAGCTGTTGATGATTGAACTGACTCTTGTGAAAATAAATGCATTTGTATTCCTTTTTCATCAGTGTTAAAATCTTTTAAAGGCATACTAAAGGAAAATTTCAAACCGGAATTAAGCATTAAAATGAGTAAACTGAACATTCAAGAATACATTTCAAAAACAATTACCCAAAAAAATTTGTTTTCAATGGCGCTGGCAAGGCCCAAAGTCCAGTGTTTCATTTATTTTCATTTTTTTCAAAATGACCAAAACGTGCAAACACAGCTCAAGAATACGTCATAAAGTCCAGCAATAACAAAAGCCACGTTACCACATCTGATGTTTTGAGCAAACTGTCTGCTGTTTTGATGTTGAAATGTGCTGTTTTGATGTACATACATACATAGCCTACAGTCAAATCGCCCGCAGTAACAATTATTGCGTGATCGGTTGACTGCTAGACTTTATGACGTTCTTTACAGTCGCACGCTTCGTTGCTCAGGCCAATCTCGTTTTGAAAGCTCTGACAAAAGCGCGCGCACAATGGTGGTCAGACCGCAATGGGGCAAAATTTTATTGAAAATCGTTTTATGGTAGCATGTTAAACACAAAGAACGTGGAAAATTGCCAAGTCAGGTTTTTCCTTTAATACCCCTTTAACTGGTCATCAGTCTGCACAATGCCATATTTATTGGTCACTTCTCTAATGATAAGTATTTTATTCACTGCTAGATGACGGACACTTTCATCATTGTTACCCAACATTGCAAGGAGCACATTTACGTCATGAGCAAACTATGCATTTATTTAAAAAACCTTAATAACAGCCTCCCGAACATTATATCTTGGAAACTTTATTGTCCTTCAACAATATTAAAAAAGTTCACTGATTCATCAGTAATCTTGTTGTTTGATTTGAATCCATCTAGAACAATAAAGTTTTATTGCATATTTTATTAATGTACTTAAAGCAGATGATGCTCTTTCTCGTGACACATAAAAGCAAAGTATTCAACACCCAAGCGTCAAACACTTTGAATGGTTTAATCCTCCTACTTGAAGAAGTTGCAAGCTAGCATCAATTGACCCCAACATGACATTAATGTATTAGCCATTAATATAGTAATGGCATATACACTGAGCAGATAATGAAATCATGTATCTTCAAAGAAAATTGAGCTAAAAACCATTTGTCATAACGAGTGAGAACTGAATTAAATAAGACATGTCCTCTTAATGTTCATGTTGTGCTGAACTAATTCGAAAACTTATCAAGTAGTACGAATTAGTGGTCATACACAAGCTGTAAAACAACCCAATTTTTGTTGTATATAGTGTAACATAGTAATTGCATAATACTTAAGGGTATACTATTGTACTAGCTTAGCAATGGTATAGAATAGGCTGTTAAATGCACACCTCTAGTCCTCTACAGTACACAGCATATACAGTTTTTTTTTCTTTGCGTCAACGCTGATATTTAAGGTAAAATGTGTTTTTTGCCAATTTGCGATCGTCGTGATACTTTTAGAAGCAAATGTTGTATTAATATAGCATAATAAACATGGACCTTCTTAGCATTATAAGTCCAAAACCAGCATTCAAGCTAACCGCCTCTCAAGTTATAAAATGTTTGCCGATTTTGAAGGTTACATGACCTTTCGGGCCATCTGGGTACAGGTGGCAGAAGACCAAAATCACCTTGGAAGTTGTTTTTTAGGTCTAAAGGTCACTATTTTGATATGAAAAACTTTTTTTTTCATTCCACCCTAGCAGCCACATCTTATCCAATTAATCTCGTTACTGATGCTTCAGCGTTACCCTAAAATGAGCAAATCAAATTTTACCTACCCTGCCACATCGCGATTGCACATGTTCAATATTCATGTTCTTGTACTATCAAATAGTTTGCCACATCTTTCATGTCGTACACCTTTTTAGTGGAATGTTTCGTCTAGTTTTGCAGTATATTTCTGCTTTAGCCTAAGCTTACAAGTGTAACTTCTGCATTTGCAACATCTTGATTTGCCTCGCGGCATACGTCACCATTTAACTTTGTATCTAATCATAACTATCTGTTGCCTTTCTAAAACAATGCAGACCATTGGTCTCAGACAGCAGGGAGGTCTCAGACCACAGACTTGGTCTCAGACCAAGTCTGCTTCTCGGAAAATTTTCAACCTGAATGTAAAGGCAATTAGTTGTTTGTTTTGACACCTCAAAGACGTTCGAATGAATATTATTGCAAAAATAGGAAATGTATTAGTGAAACAGTCAAAGGCTGTTCTTTTTGCTTGTCAACGTTGTATTCTGGCTTTAAAGTGGCGTGAAAATAGTTTGTATTAAAAAATTAAGCAAGTAGCCTATTCATGTGCGTCTGGCAAAAAGAGATCTAACGTTATGGTATTTTTCAACCAGGACTTTGCTTATCGCTGTATATCGTTCAATGTATTGCATTTGCTCATATATTTCATTGCACTTTTGTTAATAAACTTTCATGTAGATGCTTTGATTGTAACCGTGCATTGATATAAAACTCATCGAGCTCAGAATATCCCAGCTAGCAAATCAGTCCTTTTTACATTGATTCAATGTTTGCAGACAATGAGTCAATGCAAAAAGGATTGATTTGTGCCTTCATTTTATAGCGTATTTGGCGGAGTGCTCACAATCTTTCCCACCTACACTGATATAACAGCACCAGCCATGTTGGTCACAAGGAGTTTGCACTGTATGGTTGTGGTAACATTTATAAGAGATTATGGAGATTTTATAATTCAATTGATTGTCTAATGAAATTCTGTCTGCCTGATGAATATTCTAGCTGATTTGACTCCATCAAACACTTTCCAGATAATTGTTGTTCAGAGGGTATTTGCATAATTTTGTAGGCCTAGTTCTAATAAAAATGTAAGTGTTGTTACCGAGGAATTATTCCATCCATTAGTTGCCGCTAAATGGAGAGCAGTCCTCAACGTGCGTTGCTCAAGCGCACGCCCCGAGAGTCGAACCAGCGCCGCTCGATCTTGAAGCTTCTTTGTTTCAGAAGTCACGCGCTAAGTGACTGAGATATTGCTTTGCTATGCATTGATAGTCCAGTCGCTGAATGATTTGACCCGGAAAAAAATAATACCAAGCTGAAACTTTGTCAGGAGGTTCGATTGGTGATGTGTAGTCACCAAAAAAAAAGCCCCATGATTCCCCCTTGGGAATAGTGAGTTTTGGCCATTTTTCCATAATGGCCGTAGCCCCCATAAGCCAAAAATTCGAAATCGTCTAAAATTGATGTTTTATACCTCATTCGAAAGATAATTTCATACTGAATCACTTTCACAAAAGAACTATGGTCAAAAAATACACACATTTGAAGTTATTAGCCATTAAATGCGGACTATAAGGCAGAATCCACCATTAGGCTTTAGCCTGGCGGATTTTTGTGAGGAGTGACAAGCAATGAATTACTCCATGGTTAAACCAGAGCTTACGAAAAAGTGTACAATTTCCCATCAGAAGTTACTCCTCAAACTGATTTAGGAAAACTTAATATATAAACAAAAAGTCTCCATAAAAGTGGAAAATTTAAACCAATTGTAGGTGTAGAAATTCAAAAATTGCTGAATCTATAATTTTTGGAATATTTTATCCTGAATTACTCCCAAACCAATATTAACATATTTTTGACATTAAAATAGGCTACACCACACTGAAAAATGTTGACCGGTAAATAGCAAAATTGTAGAAATTATGTAAAAAAAATATGAAAAATGTTCCATATTTTGTATTAGAATAAATCAAAGATATTCCGTCCATCATCATCGTCGTTATCATTATCACTTGATTCGTAAACTTCGAGTACCGTATCTAAAATTAATAACATTGATCTTTATGAAATATCTGACTGCATGTCACCTGACATAGCCTATAAATAGTTGAAGTCACTCCAAACAACTAAAATAATGGTCACATGACTTGCTTCTGTTGTAATGAATTATGGCGTTATACACTTATTTTCATCTTAATTGACTAAAAGCTTGATTATCCAAGAAATTAGAAGACATTGAACTGAAGAACTGTTTACCTCTTTATTTTCACATCCTTCACCATGACAACCACTGCATGCTGTTACACAACTGAGGCCATGCTTCTTACATGAACATCTCTTTGTACCACACTGATTTTTCGTTGATTGGCATTTGCATCTTATAACCTGCAGGAGACACTCTGGAGAAACTTTATTGTCCGTCATTATTGGAGAATAATTGTTGTCTTGAAGTTTCCAGCCCCACTCCTCTTCCTTTGACTCTATTTCCCTATTGCTTAAAAATTTCCATATGGTTACTTGATGATGTGCACGAAGAGCATGGTAATGAGCTGCTCTGCTTGTTGGTGGCATTTTTCTGGTTCCAACACACCCTTTGTGGGGTTTTCTTTGCCTGCCTTGCTCTTTGCTATGAGCTAAACGCATCAAGACGTGTTCCCCTTACGACCATCAGCACTCTTGATAACGCACCATGGCCGATCTTCATAGCAACTGTCCATACAAATCTTCAATATATCAGCTAAAGTTATGTAGGCTAATAAAGTTATAGCCTATAGGCTATATGTTTATTTGTTTTGTAACATTTTTTATTTTTTTAATTTTCCCTTTATATCTTAAATTTTTGTGAAGGTGTTGCGACCGTGCCAAATTTTTTTCAACTCAATAACTTACTTCGATCACAAGCACGTTTTAACGTTCGCGTTTTGTCGCTTCTACCTTTTTCTTGACCTTTGCTATGTTGATGTGTATTGTGTTGATATGATGGTCAGAAATAAAAAAACAACTGAACTGAACAACTGAACTGAACTATGTCCAAAGTAAAATAGTAATGGAAGGTATATGAAATGATAACTTATTACAGGGATGTTTAAAAGATCAAGGAAATTATCTTAAATTGCCTCTCTTCTGCGTTAATTAGTTAAAATGTTGCACCCTTATTCACAAATGCAATGTCTTTGAGATTCGTGCTAAAATGCTGATTTGTTATGTGGTTCTTTAATTTTCTGTAGGCTACTAGGGTAATATAAAGTGATCTTCAGTGAGCAATACATATGTATACACTATACAATAACTGACTGAGCCAATACTATTAAAACTAACCTGAGATTCGTTAAGGTTTCAAATTTCTTTTCACCATACATTGCTACAAAGGTTGGTTCTGCTAACATTGCAATTTGAGCTTGGTCTTCCCAAACATCACTCATTTTCATAGATAAATCTTTCAGTTCATCAGATTTTTTCACAAGCTTGAGAAAGCTTACTTTTCCTTTTCCAAATGGAGCCGAAACAGTATCACAGCCGGACCATGCATGAATAAACAGAGGATGCTCTCTGATTGTCTCCAGTGGTGGTGGTACAGTTTTCATGCTCCATCCCTTCTGAGCCCTTTCTTGGAAAAATACAACATCTTGAAAATCTCCCTTCCAATGATAAAGTAACATAACAATGATGTCTGTGTCGTCGGCTACAACAACAATAGGATTTCGTGTGCTTGCAGAAAGATTGATTGCTGTTTCTACAATTTCAGTGTCAGCATCATCATCACAGTTACCGTAGTTACTTGCTGTCCATCTTTCTTCAAACTCTCAGAAATCAGATCAATAAGTAGAGCTTTGTTGTGTTCATTCGAAAGAAAACGATCTTGTGTAGCTGGTACAGAATTGATAGACGCCACTTCAACATTTGGACACTTTTTACTAGCAGTTTGTCAAATATGTTCATATGACTTTGCACAGTAGAAGCGTATTTATATCCATCAAAGATAACATGAGCAGAACCATAGTGTCATCTAACATAAGATACATAGAGTTGAGCCAATTCAGCGAATGTTGAGTCTTTCAACCATCTGACTCCGTGAAGTAGGGCACCTCCATCAACAACATACAATCTGGTCCAATTACCAACAGCTTCTGTATTATTCATCAGTGCTGTTCTCAAAGCAGCTTTATCAGATTTTCTCATAAGTCCATCCTTCAACAGTGAAGGAGGATATGGTATCATTTCGAATGAAAAGTAGGCTACTTCTCAACATCGTCTTCACGTTCTGCAATAGCGGCCAGTCTTGTAAAATGAATGATTGGAATGACATTTATGTGTTCCTTGTCTGTCTTTACAAAGATTCCAAGTACCTCAAGTGGTTTAATGCAGGTTTTGTGTTGAATAGTTGCAGTTGCTACATTTTGACCATCCAATGTTTTATGAATGATTGCTCCTATCTCCTCTGATCTCTCACAATTAACCAAATCTTCTCCAGATATAGAAACCCAGCCGGATGTCAAGGAATGTAGATGCTCATCAGAAAAAGTAAATGGATTGCGTTGTTCAAGCCAATCTCTAAACATTACATAATCATCATAGTCGCGCTTGCGTCTGGAGTCGCCCATATCTATGTGCTGTTCACTTGACTTTATATCTAGCGCGAAAAGCACCAGGCTAAAGCCTAATGGTGGATTCTGCCTTATAGTCCGCATTTCATGGCTAATAACTTCAAATGTGTGCATTATTTGACCATAGTTCTTTTGTAAAAGTGATTCAGTATGAAATTATCTTTCGAATGAGGTATAAAACATCAATTTTAGACGATTTCGAATTTTTGGCTTATGGGGGCTGCGGCCATTATGGAAAAATGGCCAAAACTCACTATTCCCAAGGGGGAATCATGGGGCTTTTTTTTTGGTGGCTCCACATCACCAATCGAACCTCCTGACAAAGTTTCAGCTTGGTATTATTTTTTTCCGGGTTTGACCATTTTTTTCAGTTCAGCGACTGGACTATGAATGGATATTTCAACAACCATAGTGGTTGTGTCATGTAGGCTATGCATTTGAATGAAGAAAGATAACACATTTATAGCCTACAAGTTAAGATGCTTGTTGTGTAGAGACCAAAAGTGCTACAAGAGATGATCAGCCATTAAATGCATATTGTACGGTAGGCTAAGCAAGGCATCATACACCTACTGAGTAGGCTAGTAGCCCATGCTACTGAATTTAATGAATCCATCTTGTAAACGGTTTTACAGAGAGGGTGATTCTGCTGTGTGGTGAAATACTTTTACTGTGAAATTTTAGACATAAAATTACTTCGAATCTGTTGCGGATCCGGATCTGAGATAGGCCTAACCAGGGCTCCCATTCCTGGGTTTTTAAGTTTTTTTTTTATAAAACGTTGATATCTGTTTTTTTTCTGCATTTTCAACTTTTCTCAAATATCTATTGCTTTTGCATAAAATTATAGGAATCGCGAGCTGAATTAACCATTTTAAATAATTATTTCGCTACAAAATATAGCCTACGGTATCTAAAATAAATTCTGTCTGATTTAAAAGCTATAAGCTAGTTCCCCCTCCTGATCACAAATAAAGCATTCAGTTCCAATCAATCTATCAAAAAAGATTCAATCAGTTTGAGTACTGGTAGGCCTAATGATTTTCAGTCAAGTTCAAATGCAGTTTTAACAGGCTGATCTGCTGAGTATCACTAGTTTTGGTTCAATTGCTAGTTTTGTGAAAGATTTGTTCATAGCAAAACAGACCATAAAAAGAGCGGGGCAAAACTGTCATACCTGAAAACCTAAAAGAAAATTGGTGAACGAAGTAATGGAGGGTCTTTGCCATCAACGCAGGGATATCTAAAGAAGGGGATACGAAGGCTCAGAGCGATTGCTGATTCTCATGACACTAAAAGCGCGGTAGTTGGTACCGCGTTAAACATACGGTTCTTTTTAAAATTGCAGAAAGTTTTGTAGTGCAGCTAGTACACTCAGCTACACAAGACAGTTAGCAAGTGTTATGTAAAAGTGACATGAGAATTGCTGTTTCCGAGACCAAGCCTCGAATCTCACTATTGGTCTCAGAAAAACAACAACAGAAGTCTCATTGATAGTAATGCATTACTATTAAATGTGGTAGATTTTGTTTTTGTAACTCAGCGAAAATTTGGGGTTCAACGAAAGCTTGCAGATTATTGTAAGGGTTTGCAGGTTAGTAAAGGTTAAGAACCACTGTTTTAAGGCTTTGTCAGTCTGGTCTGAGGATAAAGATTCAAAACCAACCAGCCAAACCAACTCCTGTATAATTCACGTTGAGCTTAACAACAGTTTAAGTGCATTGTGACAAGCGTTGCTGTATTAAAATAACATCACACCATGTTTTGAAACTTTGTTTTCCTTTTTTCAAACATGTTGAGATTTTTCATTGTCTTGGACAGCTTTTAGATAAGAAACATATTTTCAGTATAAATCTAGGATTTCTTTTTAGCCTACTTAAAGTGTTTATATTTTGTGAATTAGTTTACTAATTTGTAGGTCTACGTACATACATTGGTATATATGTCTAATTGTCTATGTGACATTTGTTGGCCATAAGAGTGAAAGAACATGTTGAAGTTATTTAATTTATACAACACATTTGTGCTATTATAGAGCTTATCTAAACAGTCTTAATCACTTATTTTCTGGATGCTTTAAAACATTTAGCATATGCGATTGATGTATTTAGCCAATTTGCTCAAGAAATAAAGGTTTATCATAAATAGGCGTTATTGTTGGTATGGGTTTGTGTGTATGCTCGGTTGTAATGGACGTTACAAATGTGTGGTACAGTTCTACGATTGTTTCTAATTTTGGTTAAATTTGAAATAGTTCATTAGTGCTATGTTACACAAAAGTTGTATCATAATCTTAATTTTTTTTTTTTTTTTAGACATAAAATTTTGTTCTTTAATTCTTTCTTATTTTTAAAATTTACTCAAGCTGTTGTTATGCTACAATCCAATCTAAATTTTATAATTTTTACAAGGATTATTGTTACATTTTACAGTTTCCATTAATGCTGAATATCTGTTTCAAGTTAATTTCTCATTTAACAAAAAAAAAACACCATGCAACAAATTACTGTTGTTCTGTTAGTTGTGTGCATTGGAGTTGTTGCTTCGTTGAACCGAAAATACAACTCAAAAATTGTTTTCAATGACTCTCCATATGATCCTCCAAATGAAATACAAAAGGCCAAAAGAGCAAGATATCTCTTACATAATGTAAATTGGGGAATTCTTTCCACGCTTTCTACCCATTACAACAGAACAGGATTGCCATTTTCAAATATGGTTGCAGTCAGTGATGGCCCAGCTGGAAATAGTTCTGGTACTCCATACTTTTATCTCATGGATATGGATATTAGCATGCAGGATGTGAAGAAGAACAACGAAGTGTCATTTACCATTTCAGAAGAAGAGACATCTTACTGCAAGATGAATAATTACAATCCTGAATATCCTTTGTGTGCTAGAGTCACTCTTTGTGGAAAATTGGTCAAAGTTACTGATCCAACTGATAAAGCATTTGCATTGAATGCTTTATTTTCCAAATTTCCTGATATGAAAACTTGGCCATCCAGTCACAGTTTCTATCCTGCTCGTATCAATATAGAGTTGGTTTGGATGTTGGATTTCTTTGGCCCATCTACAGTTGTTCCTGTCAAGCAGTATTATGCAGCTGATCCCCTTCAATAAATGAAAGCAGCATGCTGAAGCAAGATTGTCCAAACGTTTTTTATTACAAAGTTTAATTGATTGCTATTCGCTTTTGGCCTTCAACTGTCTATGGCCTGGAAATGCCTTGCTCTTTGTTTTTTTTCTTGCAGCGTAATTGCTTCTTCACTCATTATGTTTTTTTTGTCTGGACTTGTGTTTCAATATATTCATTAGTGACTGATAGTCAAACATGTTTAGGTGAAGAAAATGTGATAATTATCAAGTAGTATTAAAATGTGAACTTCATAATCGAGTGATAAGATCCCTCTCGAAAAGGCATAGGTTTGACACCGTGTATTGTACATGCTGCTGTGGATTGAAGACACATGGCAAGACACTTGAATACTGGCTTTCTTGCCTTACCAAGTTACCATCCACTAAATCCAAATCTTCAACTACTAGGCATTAGCTTGAATATGACAAAAAAATATGAACCAACCTGCTGTTAAGTGCCAAATTCTATGTTGAATGTTGATAGAAATGCAGAGTCATACGTTTGGCATGTATGTACAGTTTTACGATTATTCGTTGTGTTTACTTTCAAGTTGCATTGATTTTTCAAACTATCATGATAACTCGCACTGGCTAGATTTAACACATTATCTGTGAAAGAATTGTTGCAACTTACATTTATAGAACGTATCTTCATTCTGGTGAATGTCATTGGTATATATATATTTCAAATATTACTTTTAACAGTTGTGGTGCTGCTGATGTCGATACAACCTAGTTCAGGGGTCACCAACCTTTTTTGCATGCAGGCCAATTTGGCACTGAGGACTGAGGAGAGCTGTGGCGAAAATATGCTTCCCGGAAAGTATTTTTTGCCTTTGTGCTCTTTAACTCCTCAAGAGAAGTATTTTTGGTTATACTAATATACTTGTACGCTGATACCTTCCGCGGGCCGCATGCGGCCCGCCAGTTGGTGACCCCTGACCTAGTTTGTTCCACCAAAAAGTTTAAACCTTTGAAAGTAGTAAATGTCTTGAATAAGTTCAGCTTTATGTTTTGCTATTTTAAAGATAATTGATTGTTGCCTCTCAATAACTGTTAGGCCTACATGAGTTACGTTTCCAGTTCAGTTTCTACTACTGTATTCAGTGTTATTTTTAGTATTACTTCCTATTCTTCTTTTAATAAATGTCCTATGTCTTGATTTATCTTTATGATTTTTCCTGCATTGCTCATGTAAAAAGTGTAGTACAGATTTGCTGTTTGATTTTGAAGTTAACTCAAACCTTTCATATGAAGGAAAACTGTTTTCTGAATCAATTGTTAAATATAAAACAGTTTACCATTGAAAAGATGTTTGGCGCATAAAAATTGTTCTTATAGTACCGTAGCACACTGTTCTGGTAGCTACCATAAGCCTATTGAAGCACATTTATTAAACGTGTGTATTGTATTATATTGGGTAATGTGTGAAACATTTAAAAAGTCTAATCAAGGGTGGGGTGTATTGCTTCTGAGGTTAATGAAGATGATTTTCTTGATTAATTCATAGCTCAAATTGTATTGATATTATTGCTACATTAATAGTCGCTACATATTTTTATTGAGCAAATCTTGCTTTTTTTTTGCTTTTGCTACATGAATCATAACATTGTGTTTTTTGATCATTTAGCATAGGGGTTTGCAATAGCATTTTACTTTTGACACGGAAATTGTATGATGTGTGAAGACATGGATTTGAAAAGTGTAGACACACTTTTATTGCTACAGATCATCAGCCAATGGTGTAAACATTTCTTTTCATGAGATGACTTGCAGCCAGAAAGATGGGATTTACAAGCTATAGCAACTTTCATTCATTTCTTCAAAGCTCACAATCGAAGCTGTAACTATCCCTCCACGTCATGGTTAAGACCAACTCCAGGTGGTATGCTGCGAGTTCTTTTTTCAGGGCTGTGAGAGTTAGAATCAAATAGACCCAAAATCATGCACTGCGCAGTTTTTGAGGAAGCAACTTTGAAAACTGTTTGTGTAGTACAATTATTGTAGAATCTCATTTATTTTGACTGAATTAAATATATCTTCGCTTTGTGAGACAAAGTTGTCAATATACTTATTGGTTGAGCAGACATTAGAATCGTTAGCAGTGTAATTAGTGACTTGTAGAACATTAAAATCATCCAATATGTGTAATTGTGTATTATTATTAATTTTATGTTTGATGATCATCATTCTTTTCAATGCAGGGTGTAATTCAGTTGATATATAATGCATTAAACTTTGAATTTTGATGTGAAAACATGGAATCGACCAAAAGTGAAATAGATATGCATAAACATTGTATGCATTGCTTCAATAAAATTTGTGTAGATTCTTTTGAGAAAACATGTCCGTTAATCCCCTGCTTACATGGGTGTGGAATGATGCTGCATTCTTGTAAGGTGGAAGATCATAAGATCATTTGTTTTAATTTGATACAACCATGTATAAATTCTATTTATGGCTGCCCTTTCATGTTGCGCAGAAGTCAAATTGGCAAACATCTTTCCACTTGTCCTGCTAGCTGTATTGTATGCACAATGGAATGGAACAGAAGACCTTTGCACTTAGAAGACACCATGTCTATGAAAGATTATGATCCTAATAGTGTTGTATCTGATCAGTTGGAAGCAGCATTAGCCCTGAAAGATCAACGAGTTTTGCTTGAAGCAATGGTTCCATGCGGAATACTAAAACAGATTTTGAAATACAATGACAGTTCACAAAAAGTATCATTTCCATTTATGACTACAAATATCAAAAATATAGACGACGATAGTTCTGAAACAACTGAAAATACCAAGAAATTTGGTTCAGATGTTGTTTCAAAGTGTGATGAAAAACCAAACTTTACTGACAACAGTCACGCTTCAAATCTTCAAGCAAACTCATTGCCCTCTCAGAAGAATGATGACATTCCTATGACTCCTCGTAAACCACTACTAAGGTCAAAATTTAGACTTGCACCCAAGAAAGAGTATGCTGATGCTTCTTGTGACACTTCAGACCTTGAAATCAACTGCATGAATATGAACTGGATGAATCCAGGCCTGAAAGTTAACAGCACAAATCCAATTAACTCTATGTTTGAAATGATAGGTGCTTATGAAAAGCGCGAAGCCATTTCAAATCCTCATCACAGTGAGGGAATAAGGTGTGCAATGAGTGATGTTCGTTTGTGTTCTTTTAGGCATGTTGCCACACAAACTCGTCCGTTTTTCGACATGAACAAGCACAATTTCAAAATTGGCAATGCACTACAAGAGGTATTTAACCAAGATAGCACTTTTACCTTGTCTAGCTTTCACAGCTTGCAATTATATGAAACTCTTGCACTTAATCAAGTTATGGAATGTTTGCCGAGGTATGAAAGAAAAACAAGGTCAACTTATACTTTTATGTGCAATAACCTTTTTCGTAGAGATCAGTTTCAATCGCATTTTCAAAATGTACACAGTGAAATTTACAGCAACTTGAATGGTTGGCTGGAGGAAAAATGTCCTTATTCACAATATGGCTGCCGCTACTCTCAGTTTAGGTTCTTACCTGATAATGACAAAAACAAACTTGTTTTTGATAATCAGCGTAGTTGCTTAACAGTAAAAACAGAGTGCTCTTTTCCTAAAATTAATTCTGATGGTAGTGATACACAAGTTAACATCTTAAGCCTTCCCTGGGAAATCCAAGAGAGAATTCTTTATTTTTTAGATAGCTACAGCATAGGACAACTTCTTCAAACCTGCAAATATTTTAAAAACTTTTGCGTTTTTCATTTGAAAGAATGTGGCATTGTGTCACTTAATTGGGAAAAATTCAAACGAATTGATGGATCCATTTCATGGCAATCGGTGGATCACACATGGCACTTTAGCAACTCTTTCTCTCCTGTTAAGAAATGGGTGTTCAACAATGTGCCAAGCATGTGTCACCACATAAACAAATGCCTTTATGCAACGACTGTTACGCTCAAATATCCAGAAAAGACACCAGTGAAGCTTCTTTGCACTATTGAAAACTGTGAAGATATTTTTCCATCAAAGTGTTTGGAACGTTCAAAGCTGGGTTGCCCAAAAAGCAGTGAAACCCACTGTGCTCTAAACGCTCAGACTGTTGATGCTTTGGTTGTTATTAATGATAAAGATAGTTGAAATTGCAAGTTCTGTATATCAACACTAACATACAATCATTGTCCATGTCGAAGTGGAGAAAGTAATTTAGCAATATTTATTGTACAGTGTAGACAGATATTTGCCAACGAATCAATGGAATTGATCAGCATTATTCAAACAATTCGATGAACTAACTTACATATTAAATTCGGGTCTGCTACTATTCGGCGAGTCCGATTCGGAGAGTTTCCTATTCGGAGACAGCCTTTTTCGGAGAGTTCCCTATTCGGAGATTTTTTGAAATTTTTTTTGAAAATTATCGGGTACCGTAGCCTAACTATCATTGCCGTTTTTACATCGTTTTAACGTCGCTAAACGTTGAAATCGTGCAGAAAAAATAGAAATAAAATGTTTGAACTATTAAATGAAAATTCGTCATGTCAGTTGAATTGTTTTTATTTGTGCCCATCATTAGGCTACGGTACCCGATAATTTCAAAAAAAATTTCAAAAAATCTCCGAATAGGGAACTCTCCGAAAAAGGCTGTCTCCGAATAGGGAACTCTCCGAATCGGACTCCCCGAATCGGACTCGCCGAATCGGACTCTCCGAAACGGGCCATTCCGATTAAATTCATAAGTTTTGGTAAAACTCAGGAAAATAATCTGATACATCACAAATAACAAAAACAAACATTACTTAAATGACTAAGAGAGATACAATTTGCACACTAACAAGCTAACAGTCGATCACGTTTGATTTCTTGATTGAATTTAATATGTATGAGCTGTTCATTGCATTGTTTTGAGTAATGTTATTCAATTTTATTACAGTACATGCTTGTGATACTGAATTTCACTTTATAAAAAAAGCATCTTGATCTACCGCTCTATTAAAGCAATTTTAAGTAAGGTCATATCTTCATTGAAGTTTATTGATGGTTACTAAAATGTTAGATTGTTGTGCAAATGCCAACATTTGATGAATGCAAAATACCAGTACCCTGTTTTGTAAGGGTCTGCTACTATTCGGTGAGTTCCTAACCTCTAACCCCTAACCCTAAAACGGCAATGATAATTAGGCTACGGTACCCGATAATTAAAAAAAAAAATTAAAAAATCACCGAATAGGGATCGGACTCACCGAATCGGACTCACCGAAACGGGCCATTCCGGTTTTGTAAGGTATAGGTTACCTGTAGGTAAAACATAATATGTAATGCACAGTGCACTAAGTTATTTTTTCGCCACACTTTAAACGATTTTCTGACTTGGCAAGTTTGCTACATATTTTAGTTGATATATACCATATGTGTAAAACTTTGATTTTTGGCAAACAGGGACAACAGTAAATGCATGCAACCTTTCAAACTTGCTTTGCAATTTTATATATATTTTGCTGTGCATCATACAAGGGTCTACATTCTATGCATTGCACATACATTTCGGACTAGTTTTTCTCTATTCATCTTCATGCCATAAATTGTCTATGTATAATTCAAATAATAGACTCATTTTAGCCGCAGAATCAAAACACAAATCACGTTTATTGCCATAATATTGTACGGTACTTTATTGCAGCATGACAATTGATAAAAATTTTCTGTGGATAATCTGAAATTTAACAGAATGAAGTTTTGTGAAAAGCAGGTCATATTGTTTGCTTCCTTTAACGTTTGTTTGATTTTAGTCGAGCATATGCCTGTTGCAAATGTTCTGTCTACGTGACAACTTACCGACCAGTTGTTATTGCATTGCATAATGCTATGTTTGTTTGAAAAGTGTGTTTGCTGACTTGCACTTCTTATGGGATATTATATATGCATTTGCACTGTTAAAACATATAATTTCTAAATCTTTGCATTTAATGAACGTTTAATGATGTTGTTCTAACTTTAAATGTTGATTTTATGATTAAGCTGATATGACATGTTTTGGTGTGTTGCACTCACACTACAGTAGGTGAAGGAAAGAGTATTACACAATATTGAGATTTTGTTCAGAAAACCAGACATGTGATTGCACAAAAGGTCAAAATGCAATGCTGATTTTTTAACGTAGATGCATTAAATTTCGAACCACTGCATTTATGAACTTTGGAATCTATTAATTTTTGTGGGCAAAATAGTGAGACAAATCACTGTTGAATAGTTATCTGTGTAGACGTCATTCAAAATTCCATTGACATTTCTGTCTTCAGCAAACGTTTAAGCTTTCAAAATTGTGAAAATGTTAAAAACGATTAATTTTTGTCTTGATAGCCTAACCAGCGACAGTACAGAGCATTACTTCCCTGCCACATTTTCTTTAGCAGTTTAAATCCCGCTGAAGGATATTCAATTGCTCTATGGGTGCAAGCTGCAAAGTTAAAGCGAATACTCACTGAAAAACAAATATTCTACATTTTGGGGCAGCCTATTACGTGAAAAATCTCGTTTAACAAAACGTTGAATGGTAGATTCATGTAGTTTCAGATTCAGCCAATTTTGATCACATTCTTAAAGCTATAGTTTGATGTACTGTGTACTGTCGTGTAAGGTAAAAAAACACTTCTTGTTCAGTATGAAAACTATTCATATCGCTTATATGCTTTCATCTTTGCACATTGCTTAGCCTGTTCACTTACTGTAATTTGGCAAGTAACAAATCCATGGTAACAAACATAGCTGCTGAAATTTTCGATAAGTTGAAACTTTGATTCTACGTGTATTCCTTGCTTCTTAAACGATCCTGAAAAGATATTCTTTAAAAATGGTTCTCTCACAACTCCCGGATCATGGAAAGTTTTACGACCTCAATGTCCCAGCTGATAGCCTGAAAATTAATCCAGAAAATTTAACCATGCTTGTGGATTTGGGTTATGAAGTGATTGCTTTGACGAACTATTGGGAAAGTTCGAAGAAGATTACACAAGGTTTGACGATTTCATTGCATTTTGAGACTAAAATTTCTTGAATTATATAATTGATATGCGTAAACGACCTGGATTGCCACTTTGACGTTATTAACCCTGCTAGGCGAAAGCATCGATGACTCTGTCAGACGCGATCAACGCAAGGTTTGCCTGTATTGACACTGTTGTGGAGGAGATGCAAGCATAGGCGCCAACTCCGGGGGGGCGGAGAGGTGGCGCCCCCCCGTGAATTTAGCTCGGGGTGGCTGCCCCCCCGCAAATTATGTAAAAAAATCCTAAATCAAATGCTTCTAAGTTCAGATTTGCGTTAGTTTGACCTTCATTGCGGATCGATCTCAATTAAAAGATCTACTTGTTGCAACAAGGGCGCTGCTCCTAAGATAACAAAAGAAACAGAAGTACGGTAGCTGATAAACGTCAGCATGGTGCCGTTGAAGCGGGTCTGCTACTATTCGGTGAGTCCGATTCGGTGAGAGCCTTTTTCGGAGAGTTCCCTATTCGGTGATTTTTTGAATTTTTTTTTGAAAATTATCCTGTACCGCAGCCTAATTATGATTGCCGCTTTTACATCGTTTTAACGTTGCTATACGTTGAAATAAGATCCCAACCCCTAACCCTAAAACGGCAATGATAATTAGGCTACGGTACCCGATAATTTAAAAAAAAATCACCGAATAGGGCTCTCATCGAAAAAGGCTCTCACCGAATAGGGAACTCACCGAATCGGACTCACCGAAACGGGCCATTCCGCGTTGAAGCATAGTAACTAGGTTGAAAAACGTTTTTCTTGATTTCTTTCGCTTTGTTTTTTCTTGGGAGTGTCAATAACGAGGTGCTGTTTGCTCAGTTTAGTATCTACGCGTATTACGAGCTAAAGTTCAAAGTGACCAGCATTTAATTCGAAGTAGCCTACAGGCCTCGAAATTCCTTTTTGTTGACGGCGGACAAACGTGTCCGGTCTGAGCAGCTATCTCGGCGGACACACCAGTTTTAGCCGTCGATTGTCATGCTTAATTACTTTATCTTGATAATAATTCTTCGCCATTTCAGAACTATAACTATGGTTTTAGAAGGCTTTTTAAAAAATCAGTAAAGTCACTCTGAAAGGCTTTCATCAGACCAACGACTTGCGCTTGAAGAGTCAAAGCGCTGTGTAGCTGGTCAATACGTCACAAAACTGATTAACTTCCACCGAACGAGCTCGTGTGGCTTCTTGCGTCACAATGCTCTGGGCAGGAGTCGGAAAATTTCTACACCAATGCTACTATTTTCTGCTGTGCAAAGTTTTTTTGTTTATTTTTGCGTGTCATGTGAGCGAAAGTGAATTTTCCTTGGGTCTTTTCTTTCTTACTTTAATACCAAAACTTAACAAATTTTGTTGCATCTTGCTGTAAATAATAGCCTACTCGTATAATCTAATTTAGTAACCAACCTTGCCGTATCAATATTACTCGGAGATCAAAGCCAGACATTGTGAGGTAAAACTTGAACTAAATTGCGCGTGATTAGTGTAGAAGTACCTGTACTCCTATCGATTCTTAGCGAAGAATTCACCTTTGTTACGCTGATTCAACGTCATCAATCGTTGAAGCAACGTAAAAATCGAAAGTTTTCCTCCTTGAATGGAGGCTAAGGGATACAGTATTCACATTTTGTAGATGCGTGCTAGAATGCGCTGGAAAATATATTATCGCAGCAATTGTTCGTGCTATGCAATGACGATTTGTATCGCTAGTTCCTGTGTTATTTCTCGGCGGACAAATATGACCGATCTAGATGGTACTTCCTGCGGACATCACATGCTGTGACGGTGGACATGTCCGCCGTGAATTTCGAGGCGTGAGCCTACATTATATAGCTTGGCTATATACAATGGCAAATAGACGCAAACAAACATCAATGCTGACAAACATCAGCATTTTGAATGTAAGCAACAGCCCTCGAAATTAGCTTCCATCTACGACGGCAAAAACATTGCCGTCGCCAAATCAACAAACCTTGAATTGCGGCGGCAATTGCCGTATGCTTTAATTAAACGAAATTTCATGCACTTCATCGTGTCACACGGCGGTAGCCCAGAGTATTACGCAAGCTACTGTATTTTATGCGCTGACAATGCTCTTGTGAACTGTAAAAAGTTTGCAACCTTACAAATACTGGCTTAATTGTTACGCAAAAGTTACTCTTTCATCGAATAAATGGTTCTTTGGCAGTAAAGAAAAGTAATGCTTCCGATGATATGGCATCGCGTTCATGAAAGGGTAGTTTTGCGTCTGCAAGTATTTCAGTGACGACGCGACAACCTCATCCTCCGATGATTCCGACTCTGACTAGTTCTTTATCCAACAGACTTTGTGTTGTTCGCAGTATCCTAATTGTGCCGAAAATATGTGAGTGTATACGTAAATCGAGGCAATCTTCTCGCAGAGAGCTATTGATTTGTTACCGGTACCTGATTGAGCAATTAACGTTATTTCATGATAATTCAACGTCGCTAGATGTCGAATTAATGTAAAACAAACGTAAATTTCTTATTGGGCATTGTAGTTACACATAACCCACCGGCAAAATTAAATCGATTTGTGCTGACTCGAACGTTGACCCAACTCAAAATTAACTTGTAAACTTCCTCCCCCCCGTGACTTATTTAACGTGAATCACCGTAACAGCGTGCGTATCGCGTTGTTCGCTTTATCGCTACTTTTGGTATTATTACACCACAACAAATCAAACAGTGCGGTCGTGATAGACTATTCGAATATTTTTTTTCTCTTCTTGTTTTACATGTTTTGGTACAATTTTTTCGGTACAAATAAATTGTTTTGGTACAAATAAACGTTCACAGCAATTGCCGAGGCAATTTCAACTTTTGCCGTTTGGCCTCATCAACGTTTTTGCGAAGTAAAAATATCCTAATTTCGAAAACTGCGTGAGTGCTCACAGCAAGTAAAATAGTCCGAGGTGAGGTCTTGGTGCGATGTTTCTGCTGATTAAACTCACGCTGCGAGTAAATCAAACAGGAGGAAATTTTGAACAATTTTTGTCCGAATTAAATGCTTATTTTGCGACGGCATTTTTATTGCCGTAGCAGAATGGCCATTATGACGTTTGCGGCGGCATTTACCACGGCAATTGCCGTGTGCCGCCGCTAATTTCGAGGACTGAAGCAATCGGTCGACTAAAAAGTTTGCCCCCCCGGCAATTTTCAATACCCGGCGCCTATGGATGCAAGATCCAACTTGACTCAAAAATAGTGCAATTTTCTCACATTTGTACTGCAACAAACAATTTTCTGAGTAATACATATGGATGAATAGCTAGTGGATATGATCTGTGAATGAAATAATAGACCTATTCGCCTCGGTGTGTAGGCTTTTTGATGTGAGCTGTCTTTAGTGTAGGCTTTTGCTTATTGAGAGTCTCTAGCTACAAGTGGATAATTTAGGGTTTCTTTCGAGGTGTATGATTGCCTACAAAATTAAACAAGTTAAATGTAATGTTAAATGTATTTTTCGTTAATCAAAGTTACTAGCTTTTACTCGGGAAATCACAGATCACTCTAAGATGGTGCCACCAAGACCTCCATCGAAGATTGAAGAAACATCGGAAATTAGTAAAATTTTGAAGCGACATAATCAGACTTTGATGCAGCTGACGAGGCTGACAATCGAACTGCGGCAAGCAAGTGATCTGCTAAAGGTAAACTTCATTTTTACCTCACCGTAACTACGCACTTAGTAGTTTTCAGTAAAAAGCTTATTTTTCAATGAGCAGAGTGTTTTGAGTGTCACCAATCAGCATTCCACCTATGCGGTTGAGTCAAACTAAAAACGTTTTTGTCATCTGCGTAGCAATGATTCGACACGAGTCATACAGGTACTGAGTCATAGGTATGTTGTACATATAATATAGCTAACTGCTCTTGGCTGATGCTGAGCTGCGTCGGAGTCTGCCTCGCTTTCTGACCTAGTCTTATTCTGAAACGATCCCTGTTCCATATCTAGAAAGCTAAAACCTCAATTGCTAAGGTAACAGGGATCAGTTGTCAGTAGATGTTACAGAAAATATATTTCGCACTTATTCAGTGCATCGTCAGTTCTGATAAAGGGCAGTTAAAACCTACAAGTAATGTTTTAAACAACATTACAGTGACGCAATAATGTCAAAACATGAGCGTAAAAAAATTGAAAAAGCATAAGCGTAAATATTGAAGAAATGCTGAATGAAAACTGAACCAAGCCGGCAGTAAAGTAAATTACGTATCAAATATAAAATATAAACTAGAATTGATGAAAGAGCGATGAGCAAAGCCTGCAAATGTAGCGTTGTGACAAATTACGGCAAAGAAAATAAAGTATATGCGGAACACGGCAGTCAAAGGCAGTGATAAACAAACTAAGTACAGCGATAAATAATTAAATGGAGCGTCTTGGAAAACACAAAATGTAGCGTTGTGGAAAAAAGAGTAGGCAAAGACGGCAGTGAATAATAAGGCAGTAAAATATTGAAAAAATACCAAAAATGTAGTGGAGCGTCAAAAAATTAAACTTGTGGCAGAATTAATTTTTGGATATTTATTTTGGCATGTATCCTATGTATTCATTTATCTTCACAAGGATCTAGATCAGGGGTGGGCACAGTTGTTCAAAGAAAGAGCCGCTTGCGGATAAACCATAAACACCAGCGAGCCGCAAAATCAGTTGACACAAAATAACATAACAGCAATAAAAACACAATGATTGTTTATCCATATCAGTTTTGTACTTGACTCGCTAATCTCTGAAAATTTGAACGATAAGTTGTTAATGCTGTGCGAATTAATTCTTCCAAGTGTTCATTTGTCAATGTTGCACGATGTTTTGATTTTACAAAGTTCTTTACAGAGAATAAAGATTCACAACCATAAGTTGTTAGAAAAACAGAAATGAGTCGTGCAGTGGTCTTTTTGTGTTCTGAATATTTATTCTCAGGAACCTGCAGATTTTTTCAAAAACTGATATTAATTAATTTAATTTGTCGCAGACATTTGTTGCCTGTCGGCGGGTTTTGTAACCGTTGGGTTGTATGCTAACTAGAGATTGAAAAATCGATGGCAAATCATTCCCAATATTGGTGTGTTCTACTACGAATTGAGTTCCTTTTATCCGTTTGATAACTTGAGGAAGTTAGGTAAAAGTACGGTACCGTTTATTCATAAAGCACAGCTTGTGAATGAACCTCAAAACTTCAAACTGCTAAGTTCTAAGCAGCGCCAGCACAGCACGTAAAAATAAATCATACCTAGCATAATTCTTGGTCTCAAAATTTCGTATAATCATGCTTATAGGCTCAATAATACTTTAATGTTAATTTCTTCCCAGAACAGACTGAGTGCTCTGGTCAGGCCAAGTTGAAGTCATACAAATACAACAGATTAGATTTATAAATTCTTACAAAAATGAATAGCCTAAGTAAGTTCTGGTGCTACTTCTAAGCTTCAACTAATCGCTGCTTAGTGACTTTACTAAACTTCCAATTGTTGCTGACTGAGCGCAAAATGAGCCAGGAGAGGCACAATGTTGCTTTTGCAACGTCACAATTCCATTGTTTAACAATGGCTACAGTAAAAGAGAGACTCCTTTTTGATCTTTGTATTGTATTGCCTATTGGGCGCAAATTAGATTTTGAAGAAAGTGTTAGTCACAAACTTTAATTTATAGCAACCGATTTTTGCGCCCCTATCAATGTGGTGCCCACGACTCGAGCCATGCCTGCCATAACCTAGGTACGCCACTGCTTGGTTGACAGCGCGAGATAACATATTTAAAATAATCTTAATTTTTTTTGTAATATTACGATTCAATACAAGAGCCACAAAATATATGTTGAAGAGCCGCATGCGGCTCGCGAGCCGCAGTTTGCCCACCGTTGATCTAGATTATCAATATTGGGTTGTTCAACAAATGTGACATTGTAGCATTGGGAAAGTTGTGGTTCAGTACTTAGATCATGAAATACAGCAAAATGTTTTAATAACGCAGCCCTGTCATTATTAGAAGAAAAATCGAAAGTGTTCCAAGTTGCACGATGGCCTGACCAGCGAACCGAAAATTTATTAACCGTTTGTCCAACATATTGTTCATGGCAAAGTAAACATGTTGCTACATAAATCCCATAATTGCTGCAATTGAGTTCCTGTTTTAACTTAAAAAGTCTTTGCGGAGTGCTCAATGTCGTTGTACGTGAAACCATTGACAAACGATGATGACCATGGTTACCACACAACGCACAGCGACCACAAGGGGCAGAATAACCTCTTTGTAGAACAGAAGATTGGATTTTTTTTGATAGATCTTTGTAGTTTGTAACATAATTTCCAATTGTTTTTGGCCTTGTGTATGTGACCATGACATCAGGTTTAAGTTCCTTTTCTTTTTCACTCATTTTTAATAAAGCTGGGAAAGCAGTAGCCCACACAGTCTTGCTGTTTTTCTTTTGAGGTTTTGGTGGCCTAAGTCTGTCAGTCCAAGTTGAAGCAATTCCAATCATGTCATTTGTCATCGCGATAGGGAAATCTGACCTAGTAGCTTTTTCTTTGAGTCTGTCTTTGAGTCAGTCCTTTTTCTTTGAGCTACATATAATATGCGTTAATAACCACTGGCAGCAGCATTTTACATGAGAAGACTATTATAGATCGGCTGCGGAAACGATTATGGCGACAGACAGTTGTTTGGATCTTGTGAGCCTTGTCAGTGTCACGTCAATTTTGGCCATATGGTATCGATCACTGTTTATAAAATTGATCGTTTTTTTGTGCAAAGCAGCAATCAACCGTTGCACCCATCGTGGAAAAAGGCCGTTCAGTCCTGTTATTATCTGCTTCAGACTGATCATTCTCAGTAGGCTACAGCAAGAATTTCTTAAAATTTAGTACGGCAGCCCATATCAGTAATTATGCTGAAGCTGAAGATAGTTACTCATCTTTCACTGCAATCGAATAAACGTCCCTGAAGCGTGGGATCACGTGCAGTTGCCATGGTTATATTAAAATTGGTTAAAGCTGATTACGTTTCTGAGAAATGACAGCTTTATTGCCAAGCCGTATTGACGTGAAGTAACCAACTGCAAATGATTCATTGTAGCCAAGCACAACTAATTTAACAAAAAAAGTGTACATTGCCTGGGCGCTATCTATGGCTGTCTTTACATTCCCCAGCCAGTTAGCAAACTTTCTTTCGCCCTGACTATTTTACTAGTAGACTACATGTCGTCACCAGGAAGAGATTTTAACGTTAGATTATTATATTTTGACTTTACCCTAACGGTTTAACATCAAACTTTGAATATTATAAAATCTTTCAGAGATGCAATTGTCGCACCACTGATACAACCGTCAGCTGCATAACCGAGTAGTGATAGGCCTGGTATGTTGCTCGAAACCGCGCCCGTTCGACACCGCTGAATAGCACGAGGCTGTATCTTTGGTAATGTACTTCATGACATGCTTGTGGGTGAACAGAAAGATTCACTCCCTTGTTATCCTCTCCACTTCGGCTGAATTGCCAACCAACGTGATACGACAAAGTCACGTGATTACGACAAAAACTGATTCAGTTCTTCCGTTTTTGTGTTAGTATTACAACCACATGTATGTAGCTTTCAATGTAGCAAAGCTGGCCAATCAAGTTTGAAGCAGAGCTGCAAATGTGAACTTGAATAAAACATGGATGGATTTGCTGCACCCCTGGTTGGTAGGCTAACAAGATAGAAAAACGAGACTAAATTGTTCATTTGCACTGCATTTACCGCTTCTGTTTAAAATGTTCGCGATTAGCAAGACAAGATTTATTTGAGAATCATTCTTCTTGTGTGTCGGTGGTTCATTGGCTTATTCAAGTAGAAAAAAAGAAAAGGAAGATACAAAGTGGAATAAAAGCTGCCCAACTATTGGAAAGACACATTGAGAAAATTGTTTTTGATTATTTCCACAGCTTGTGTCTGATTATTGATTTTTATTAAAATAAATTGGAATGATCTACAGCTGGGGTGTTCTCAACAATCATGTGCCACGCTAGTTCATTGCAAGCCCATGTCTGAAAATACGCACTTGGTAGCCAAGCGATAAGCGAAGTACTGTAGTAGTATTTCGTCATACCACACCTGCTCTGTCTATTATATTTTATATCCTCTTCTATAGCGTTGACTTTTTCTTACAAAACTAATTTGATTGCAGGTCGAAAAGGCTGTGGATAGTGGATTGTACGATATCTTGGCTGTTCGTCCACATTCAGAGGAGTTGTTCAATACCAGCTGTACAGATCTTGACATTGACTTGATCTGTATAGAAGGAGTAGACAAACTCACGTTCACACCAGACCCTGCAGCAATAAATCGCGCAATTTCTAAAGGAATTTACTTTGAAGTAAATATTTTAAAAAGATTTTATTAATTTAAAGTAACAGACGAAAAGGTTCCTACTTAATTTTTTTCCTACCTTCTATTTTTATGTTATATGCTGTTTCATCATCACGCATCGTTTAATTAACAAAAACTTTGTATTTCAGGCTTTATATTCCCCAATGATAGAGGATAACTCTATTCGTCGTGTTACAATAAGCAACGTTCAGAAAGTGATGCTTTTAACCAAAGGCAACAACTTGGTGTTGTCCAGCGCATCAGTGAATCCGGCCAATTGCCGAGGACCGTAAGTAATATGATAATTCGAAGAAAGATTTTTGTCAAATTCTCAGTTCGTATTGTTGGCTGAAGCATTCCAACAATTTTATGTCCTACAACTTGAACGATGTATGTAACTGTGTCTAATGTGCTATCTCGGTGCGTCTGGTAGAAAATTTAAAAGGTAGTTGCTGGGGCGAAGTATTTAATTCTTTTTTTTTTTGAAACAAAAAGTTCTAAGTTCATAACAGGTGTGGTCGACACGACATGCCTTGTCGGTGAATCAACATAAAAAAGGACTGATTTGTTGACTAGGGAGGAAAAGCGATGACTTCTGTAGTTCGATGCCATGCTGCGATGTTGATATTTGCATCATCAACAGAACGAGTTTACACGTACCGTGCTATTTAATGCCATCATATCACAAATTATTTAATATCTTCACAGTTGGCTTGTCAGTAACCACAGCGTGTTACATAGACTTAGGGTATATTTCATTACGTTGGTCAGCTACTAAAACTGAGGGTGAGAAAAATCTAGCAAACCAAATATAAAATCTATGCCTCTTATCTTTCGTGTCAAATACATGTAGCCTCAATGCCAGGAACTGCCTCTGCCTCAGACCAGTTTCATTTTCCCTACTGCTAAGACACGTTCTTATGAATTTCTTTATTTTTTTGAATTACCGTAAACTGTTGAGTTTTTTTTCCTTGCAGGTATGACGTAGTCAGTCTAAATTACTTTTTCGGCGTCAAAGAAAATTCTTTTATTCACACAATATCAAGGAACTGTAGAACTGTTGTTGTTCGTGGGCTTTGTCGGAAATCTAATGACAAAGAAACGGAACCGTTTGAAAATGCATCAAAAGCCGGCGATCAAAAAGATGCAGACACTTTCAGCCAAGCAACTTCGGAAAAATTGGATATAAAAAGCGCAAATGATGCTGTTAATAAGGAAATTCTAGGTTCTAAATTGTCCAGGAAAAAGAAGAAAAGAAAAGCAAATTTAAATCCCACTAATGAAATGGTTTTTAAAAAGAAAACCAAGACATCCGAATAAGATCACCAATAAAAATTATTGCGTTTTTTACGAGTGTGTATTTTGTGAGTTCCAGTACGAGTGTGTTTGTCAATGTCAGCAACCAATAGAGCAGGTTATAGAATCCGGTTTAGAATTTTTGCTTTACATTCATTAGAGGATCTACAATAATTGTGGAAGCACCAGAGTTCAGCCGAAGTAAAAATGTGGTACAGTAGGCCTATAAATCGTCACCTTCAAGAAAAAACGACGAAATAGGAAACCGACCCTTCTGCGCATTTTGGTACTAATTTTGTCGATCTATGATACGTGGTTCCGGAGATACGGCCAAATTTCGAGATTTTGAGGCTCAAAAATTTCAAACCTTGTGGACCACCTCAATAGGACGTCATAATTGAAAAAAATTGGGATGTAAACTTTTTACCCCAAATACCACCAGATGGGACCCCAGACATTTTGAATTTCAAAAATGGTGAAAAAATAAAACACCCTAATAGGCCTACTGTCGGGATCGACAAAAATGTGACGAATGCGATGTAAACAGGCCCGTAATTGCCGGGGGGGCAATGCCCCCCCAAGCTCAAAGTAAAAACTCTGCCAGGCAAGCTACATTTGGTTTTCCAATTCCAAATGAGTAGCCTACGGTAATCCCAGACCCAAGACTTTCTATAGTTAATTTTTTTTGATTCTCATATGTCACTTTGTACAATTATCTTGCTTGTAATTTTGTAGTTGTTATGTACTGGTGGGGTAATAGTTATAGGGTTATTCCAGACAGATTGCACGATGATGATTTTTAAATTTGGGTGAGTTTTTTTGGCAAGGCATCTCAGGTAAAAGCAATTACAATGGAGTAAGATGCTGGTTTTGGAAATATTGTCCATGAATATCTCTTAAAAGCAAATAAATCAACATTGGTATCAGCTTGGATAGCTGTTAGTGTTTTTTGACGTTTACTGCCGAATATTACACCCCAAAGGGGATAAATTGGTTTGGTGGAGACCTGTACCAGACAAAGTCACGAGGGTCATTCCTGACAAAGCTGTGTGTTAAAAATATTGCATCCAGTGGCGTAGCCAAGGGGGGGGGGGGAGGTTGGGGATTACAACCCCCCCCCTTTGGCATGTGTGATGCTTTCAGTCTAAAAAGAAATTGCCTAATTTTAAGCAAAACTGCATTAAAAACATTCAAACATCTCAGCCAGGATTTAACAACAAGAAAACATAGAGACTTAGCTTTATTTCCGAAAAATGCCGAAGAAAACATGATCTTATTCTTTTGCTATGCCACCGGACAGCACAATTTTGCAGGAATATTCATACCCACATTTTTGTTGAAAATGCTCTCAGAATGCACCAAATCCAAAGCAATTTTTCAAAATTTTCTGGGGGAGGCCCCCCAGACCCCCCGCCGCTGGGTCGTCAAAAACCCCCCCTTTACAAATTCCTGGCTACGCCACTGATTGCATCTATTCTATTCTGCAATCATTTTGGCTGGAATTACCCATGTTTTGGCTGGAATTATCCCAATCATTCGAAATTACTGCTATCTAGCACCTTGTGACTTTATAACGCTGCTTTAACACATCGAATACGTGGATTCAGCATTTGATGAATTCCGAGTGTTATTATCAATCTGCTTTCTTCCAGCATCGTGATCGTGCTCTCCAGCCTGAAACTTGTGGTTAATATTTGTGTAGTACCGATAGCTGCTACTCGATTTCTGTGTGGTGTTGTATTTCGTTTTCTTTGTGTGTTTGTATCCTATGGACCAATTCTACTTGTGTCTGAAACAAAATCCAAATAAAAATAAATAACATATGCCGTGCCTTTGCCCGAAAAACCGCAAATTAGACTAATTGCAACTACAAATGTTATGTGCATAGCCTTTTACTTCGCAACAGCTTTTGAGCCCCCCCAAGCTAAAATGTATAATTGGGAACGCGCCAGAAAATCAACAAGAGAAATAGATCAGTGTCGCATTTATATCATTTGCCTTGATTTACTTCATTGTTGGAACGATCACACAATCGTAGCAATATCGCCACTGGAAGGAACTCAACAACGGTTTAAGAACAAAATCAGTATCATAAGATCATCACCCGCAATAGTACCAACAACGCATCTACATCGCACAATGACATATATCATCAAATACTTTAAGAACATACAACTTATTATCACAGCAACAGAAACCACACATTAACTGCACAAGACCTTATCTAATACAATTATATCATTAACTGAACAGTATCAAAATCGACTGACTAATATCAAAATCGACTGACTAATATCAAAACCGACTGCCTAATATCAAAATCGACTGAATAATATCAAAACCGACTGAATAATATCAAAATCGACTGAATAATATCAAAATCGACTGACTAATATCAAAATCGACTGAATAATATCAAAATCGACTGCCTAATATCAAAATCGACTGCCTAATATCAAAACCGACTGAATAATATCAAAATCGACTGACTAATATCAAAATCGACTGCCTAATATCAAAATCGACTGACTAATATCAAAATCGACTGAATAATATCAAAATCGACTGACTAATATCAAAATCGACTGAATAATATCAAAACCGACTGCTTAATATCAAAACCGACTGACTAATATCAAAATCGACTGACTAATATCAAAATCGACTGACTAATATCAAAATCGACTGAATAATATCAAAATCGACTGAATAATATCAAAATCGACTGACTAATATCAAAATCGATTGCCTAATATCAAAATCGACTGACTAATATCAAAATCGACTGACTAATATCAAAACCGACTGAATAATATCAAAATCGACTGACTATTATCAAAATCGACTGAATAATATCAAAATCGACTGAATAATATCAAAACCGACTGAATAATATCAAAATCGACTGACTAATATCAAAACCGACTGCTTAATATCAAAATCGACTGAATAGTATCAAAATCGACTGCCTAATATCAAAAACGATCGCTTAATATCAAAACCGACGGATTAATATCAAAATCGATTAGTTGCTTAAAAAATCAAAGTCCCAATTGGTGTACAATAGAAAGTCCATGCAAAGCTTTTGCTCGCGTTAGGCTAATGCGATAAACTAAAGCAATTATCCCTTGCTCCTCCCCGCAGACAATGGAAGAATTGCACTTGTATAGCGGATTAGTAGGCCTACAGTTTTCCTAGAAAACTGTCTGATAACAATAGACTTAATCTACTTTCTCGCTATTGTTTGTTTTCGTTCCAACTTTGGAAAACTAGTCCAGCTGTGATTATTATTTAATGTTGAAGTAGGTGCTGAGAATACCGTATTATATTAATAGATAATGTATTTAATCAAAATTATTGAAATTATTTTAATACGCTGTAGCTGAATTTCAAAGATACAACTGTTGATACAAAAAAGTTGAATTGACATCCCCCCAACCCCCATCTCCTCAGGTATTGATCCTTTCACGAGGGCAATGAAGCACACACAAGTCGGAGAGGCGATCGGAAATCATCGCTTAGCATAACTATGTCTTCACTTGTTTCATGCACGAAAATGACCTCTCAGCCTCAACAGTTGTTGCGGGTGACGCCATGATGAATTTGATTGCGTTACAATGCCTACAACAGTGGTGATTATGACGCGCTGACCTAATTCTGCGTCACTCTTTCTTACTACATATTTTCGACATTTAATCGACGCTCATTCTATTGCGAAATTAAATAATTGGCTAGAAGAAACCGGCGACCAAATATGGCCGACTGAGAAGGTAGCACCGGCGGTCATTCAAGCCTTACTTAGCGGCGATGGCCGCCGGCTGCTTTAAGGCTTGTTTTGTATCATTAGGCTTGTATACTTGGCGTTCCCAACCATTCGAACAACATGCTTTTTGAACTCTATCTCTGCGAAATCGATGCAAAATTAAAGTAGTTTTTAAAAATTCCCTTTATCGTCGGAATGCCCGCGCAAAGGGATGTTACTTAAAGGCATAGAATGTTACAGTTTTAACAATGGAAGTCATTGTGTTTCTATTTTCTTTCGTTTGCATAGCGTATTTTGCCTCTAAGTTCGCACACACATTTTGGCCAATTTCCATGCTTTTGACTATATTTTTTGCTGCAGAAGTTGCTTCTTTGTGGTAACCAGCATCTCGGTGATCAACAGCCTTTTCAATAAATTTCTTGAAGTCAATGCATGGTTCTTCGGTATCTAGAAAGCACACGCAAATGAATAACGCGAAGCTATTAGAATAATAATTATAGGGAAAAAGTGACTGGTAAATCAGACTAAAAACACTGTTTAGACATTATAAAACGTAAAATTTGTGAAACATTACAAACTGCAAAACATTTGTTGCAAAAGTTATTGTAAAACTGTTTATAAATCAGACGTAATTAAATACTGAGAAACAATGGAGGCAAACTTATGCTGACTCTAATTTCCTGATTGATCTGAGTAGCCTACATTGTTTCTCAATATTTAATTAGTCTAATTTCTGAACAGTTTTACAATAACTTTTGCAAGAAATATTTCGCTGATTTTCAATGTTTTACAAATTTTACTTTTTAAATTGTCTAAAAAGTGTTTTTAGCTTGATTTACTTGTCAATTTTTCTGTATAATATTCTTACAATTTCGAGTTATTTATTTACGAGTCACGATTAAAGTAATTTCACGTGCAAAACCAAACATTTACAGGATGTACAAAATGATCGGATACAGTTGCAGGTTTAATAAAACTGAAATAAAGTAAATAAAGAAAAAATTCTGTTTCTTTTTCGGATAGTACGTGTCTGCTAGTAGCAACATGAAAAATTGGTTCTCAACGAAACACAAAACAATAAGGTAAGACACAAGTAGCCTATACAACAAAGTAGAAACATTGGAGCAACACAAAAAACAGCGACGAGACATAGCGAATAAGACCAGCCTGAACAAACACAAAACAATAAGGTAAGACACAAGTAGCCTACTGTATACAAGTAGAAACATTGGAGCAACACAAAAAACAGCGACGAGACATAGCGAATAAGACCAGCCTGAACATCATCATTGTTTTAAAGGCGAATTCACAAAGTCGGATCGCATCTCCTATAACTCGACCTCGGATTGAGCCTACAATTTTGTAGGCTTATTCAGAAATTAGAAGTTAATCACTGATTCGCCACTTCTTTCATTAATGAAAGATTGTTTAAATCTGAGATGAAAGACAAGTAAAATCAAAGATGAAATCCGAGTTTGTGAACAGGAAATTGTGCGTTCGATCCAAGATTCGATCCGACTTCACGAATTCGGCCTTTTGCTGAAGCCTAGAATTGGGCAAAACCAATTACAAAATTGATAGATCGTAAGTGACGCTGTGGTCTGCTGACCCAGTACATTCATTAAACTAATCTAACATGATAAAGCTTTGGTAGAGAATTTGCTTTGTTGAACCATAGAGAAATATAACAAAGTAACTTCAGCGGGTTTAACATGATGTATTACATACACATTACACAAATATAACATAATTAAAAATAAACTCTAACGTTTTCGACACGTACGTGTGTCCTCATCAGGAATTACATATCTGCAATATACATAAAATGAAAATTGTAAGGTAAATTTTACTTTGCACTACGTGATCTGCTTTCCGCCGTATAATTTACTTGTAATTATTCCTGTGTCACTCGTTCAGTTGTGCTTTTCAGTCTGGAGTGTCGTTAGTATACAGTTACAGTTATAGTGCATAGTAAAATTTACCTTACAATTTTCATTTTATGTATATTGCAGATATGTAATTCCTGATGAGGACACACGTACGTGTCGAAAACGTTAGAGTTTATTTTTAATTATGTTATATTTGTGTAATGTGTATGTAATACATCATGTTAAACCCGCTGAAGTTACTTTGTTATATTTCTCTATAATCTAACATGCAAAACAAAACACAAACAACGTTAACTACGAAAATATTTTAATTATTTTGGCCACAGTTACACGACATGTCGGACAATGGTATCCCAAATCTACGATCTGTGACGCGCAACTTTCACATGCATTAGCGTGGCCACAGGGATCGAAGCAAAAGTGGCTGAACGAGGTTGAAGGCAAACGACACAATTTTCTTGTGATGGCTGACTTGTCACAACATCCGTTCCAATATTCGAAGCAAGATGAACTGCTTCTAGATCTGCTTCATTGGCTGATATGGACTGGATATATTCCAGAAGGGTAATCTGATTCCTTCTAAACTTCTCCTTCAGATCTGTTCTCAAATCGAACAGATCTTGAGTAGCTTGTCTGCGTGGCCGCGAAATTTCCAGCCCATTTGCTAACCGCTGATATTCGTTGTCAAAATCAGCTATTACATTGTTAATGTTCTTCATAAAGACCCATATATTGGGCCTGTTCACTTTCACACGCTGCTTTAGTTTGGCGTGAAAGGACTCTGCACCGTTGTTTGTGGCGATGTCAACATCAAATACAGAGAGTTCCATCGCTTGCACCCTATCTAACCAGTATGATTTAACATACTTTTTGAACTTGTCTAATTTCAGCAATACTGATTGTTGTAAAGTGATGTCGATGTGCTCATTCAATGCATCATATGCAGCATTTATATCTGAGGCGGGTGCGAACGGAAGTGCCATTGCACATTTTATCCAATTTTTCAAGGAGCTGTTTGAAAAGTAACTACTGACTAGACCATGGTGTTGCAATTGGCGCCAAAGTGCTTGCTTGTAATAAAACATACAACCTACAAGGCTGATGTTGGGAAATACTTCCTTAATAGCGCCTCGTGATGCTGCCTCAAAATCAGAGATGGCCCTTGTCGGGTGAAATGAAGGCACCATTGCTTTAATTTCTAAAAATACTGCCTTATAATGTTTCTTCGTTTTTGACACCATAAAACATATCACGGCTGGTAGCGTATGGTTGTTTTTGAAGACAAATATGGCAAACATCTGAAAGAAAAGCTTTGGAACTGTAAAAAAGGTTCCATCAAATTGTATGGTGTGCGAATTTTCAAGTTCACTCTTCATGGTATCGCTGGAGAGAAGGACGGCACACACACTTCCTTCGCACTCAACATTCCGTTGATAGTAGGTGTTAAACCCGCTTTGCATCAAGGAATCAATAAAGTCTTCTATCGTTTTAGGGACTTTGGGCACTGTAGAAGCTCTTCTTTTTGACATCGAGCTTTCCATTTCCTTGAATGAAATACTTGCACCAAAGGGGTGACTTCTCGTTTCGTTATCGAAAAGTTCACGCAAACTTCCTGTTTCATTCTCAGCTTTCCTTTTGAGAGTGCTTTTCAAAGCAACAACTTCAGCTTGATATAATGTCTCATCATGGTTATGAGGTTTCGTAACCAATATACTCAATGACGATGCATCAAAAGTACCTGCACCTTTGCAGTTATTTGATTTGTACAAAGTACATCGCACGTACATCTTTCCATTTCGACTGTAATTTAACAAATATCGAAAGCCTTCGTGTACGTAAATATTGGAACCACGCCTTTGGCCTTCTTCAATTTTAACACTCATTATCAGTAGCCTAAAGCAAACGATTATAATAGCAAGCAAAAAATACTTTCAAAACTAATCTGAAACAACAAACAAGCAATAACAGTTGAAACAAGCAAATCGATTGAAGCTGAACGTTTCGTACAATATTTTCCGACACACTTAAAAAATGACAAGCAAAATTAGAGTGATCTAGCCTAAGTCTGCTTTTTCTCGTGGTTACTGGTCGAGTAGTCGTATCTACATGCTGCTGATATAGGGTTAGGGACTTAGGGTGTTAGGCGGATAGTTGCAAAAAACGCTGTTCGAATAACGAATTTATCCAGACATTCGTCTGAAATTCGCAGTTCTTACCAAATCCTTGATTCGTAATACATGAAGAATCACTGCAGTTTCGATCCAACCCAACCACGGCCTTTTTATTCAATAAGTTATTATCTTTTTGTTAAGAATATACTTTTGTAGTCAACTGGGAAAACACATTGGAAACATGTAACTAAACTTCTGCCCGTTTCTGCATTGGTGCGATATCGCTAAGTATTGCAAGAACGCAAATTGAAGAAAATAAGCCTGAAAAGGTTTTCACAAGTATCATCGTATCTAGACACATTTTTCACTGCATGACTAGGCCTATATTTAGCCTATATGGTTAGGAACTTCAATCACTGCTGAATATGAGTGTTTTATGTACCAAGTGGTGTGTTTAATTTGATCGAATCCTCCCGTGAAACTGTAGGAGTTGACGATTTTAATCTTTAAATAAGCAGAAAATATCGAATAAACCTTCCTAATCCTAGTCCTAATAAACCTTTCAACACTGTTCTGCAATTGCATCCTTCGCGTGTCTGATTCTCTGTCTGACGAATTTTGTGAGGATTCGGATGGCGATAGTATGCCACACAACCAACAAAAGGCGAAAAAAAATCTTTAATTTACAGATTACATGTTTTTCTTGTGACATACCGCAGAGTGATCTTATTCTTGTGAAACTGAATAGGTTAACACTAGCTTTACGGAGGTGTCGTTGTCGACACCAGTAGCTCGGCTTTTTTTTATATGCAAAGTAAATAAAACCAGCCAGGTTCGGTAACTTGTATAATTTATTGATAAAGCTTTCGCCATGGTAAAGGCGGCTTCTTCAGTATCTGAAAAGTACACGAAAATGCATAATTCGAATCTATAAGAATATATAATTATATATAGAAGAAATGACTGGAAAATTAAGCTGGACGCAATGTTTAGATAATTCAAAAAGTAGTATTTATTAAACATTAAAAAACTGCAAATATTTGTTATCAAAGTTATTGTAAAACTGTATAAAAATTAGACCTAATTAAGCATAGGCGCCGAGTTTTCAAAATAGCTGGGTGGCCGAACACATTCTGTCACGCCATAAAGGTTATTTTGTGCGTTTTTCAATATACAATACAGATATTTACTGTTACAATGTTTTTCTATTGCGCTCCTGCCTCTCTTCCAGTCGCGAAACCCTGTCACCCAAACCTTTCCCTTCACCTCAAGTACTTTTTTCGTAGACGGGCTAGCACGTCCAGATTGTACTGCCCATTGGAACATCTGCACTTTCAGTTTCACTGGGGTTAGCATTTCTCGGTCTCTTTGAGGCGGAACTAAAAAATGAATCTATACGTTTTGTTCCAATGTTAGTCATATTCCTCGACATTACGATACTAGGAAGGGTGATCACCAATCAGTGGCGTATTTAGAAAGTTTCTTAGGGGGGGCCAAGACATTGTGTCAGTCAGCCGCGTAGCGGCTGACTTGGCGGCTGGATGCCAATGGGGGTCTCGGAGTAGTACACACGGGGTAGTCTCAATGGTAGTAGCCTACACAGAAAGCTCAAATTCGGTGAAAATGGATGGCTGTTAATCGGTTCAAATTTTTTCTATTTGGGTTAAAATTAGATTTTTTGACCTTTTTAATAGGGGTGGGGTATACCAAAATGTCATATGATGCGTCAGAACGGGGGGAGGAGGTTAGATGAAACCGTCAGAATACTGTCAGGTAGGGGAGTCCAGAATCAAGAGCGAATCCGTAGAAGTAAGTTACTGTTCCAATCAATGAACCAACAAAAGATATCATCACTTCAGAACATAAACAATAAGTTAGTCCTTCCGACCTCAAATACCTTTTGAAAATTCTCGGCGATTTGCAACGACAATTTACAGTTCCATGCGATGGCTGCGCTTGGAAAATATATCAATAACTGCATCATACTCGAGTACAATATCCTTGTTTAAATACATCTGAGCTAGACCATCCAAACGTGGCTCGGCCATGGTCGTGCGGTAATAATTTTTCAGGTAGGCTACTTTAGTGAACTGAAACATGGCTCATTGGAGGCAGTTGTAATTGGAAGCGTAGCAAAGATTCGAAATAATTTATGGGTAATCGGATTAGTGTCGAGTTGTTCAGCAGCTTGACTCGCATCCAGAAGAGTCGCAGGTCGTTTATCCACAGAAACTGCAAGCCAATTTGCTCTCCATCTTCGCAACTCAATGGCATTGAGTTGTTGAACCAAAGCAATTGCTTGGTTCAACATCCAGCATTTCATGGTAGAAGTCGAAAGTCTCGTCGATCGGGAGTCCTCATCTTCATGAATCAATGATGGCAGAAATGTGCTGACTTTAAAAGCTAGCGAGCAGTGCTCATTGAATCTCTCGTGAACTAGTGCCATGCAATTGTCAAGAAAAGGAAGAAAAACTGTTTGTTTAAAATAGATCTCCCCAGTTTCAGCTGGAATGTTAGGTTGATGTTGTTGTCTAGGTGCTCTCCGGGGCATTCGGATTTCTTCGCCAAAAACTGAGCAAGCCTTGCCAAAAAGTTGGTGAAAAAGCCTATTATCGCCCCTTAGGTCTTGCAACACAGTTACGTAGCTTCTAACATTCACCATTGCAGAATTCAACGTAGCCTAGCCTATGTGTAACTTAGGTCCTTGCAGGAGCTTATTTATGGTGCTGCAGCACCATTAGACGAGCCGCCACTGTATGCAGTGTATACTAGTGATTGCTTGCTTAATTAAATATTTTTAACTTATTGTAATCAAGATTAAACTAGAAGTTGATTTGGAAACTCAGAATAATATTGGCAAATTGTATCGCAAAAAGTAGCCTATACCCCTCTCCTCCCTCGCGCTAGGATGAATCATCCAAGAAATTATGTCTTCTGCTACAACTTTTTTTTGCAAAATTTGTAACTTATATATTTTTATTTTTTTTACCTGATCATTAGGGGGGGGGCCATCGCCCCTTATCCTCCCCCCTAAATACGCTACTGTCACCAATAATAATGTAGAACTCCTGTAGAACCCTATGTTCTACGTAGCAAGCGATTTCACCTATTGAGATCTCTCGCCAAACCCGAATAGCTAAGATAAGCGGCTTTCTTAGGCAATTGGGTCGCTAATCTTCTCGTCTGCAGGTGCCAAACGAAATGCTCTCAAATAATTTCTATTAATTTCCAACGTTTCCACTCAAAAAGACAGTAGGCTACGCTTGCAATAGTAAATTCGAAATAAACTATATCAAATTGAGATTGGTATTTAAAGACAAAGAAAAAGAGAGATTTCGAATAGTTGTGGCAAACACCTACAACGAGCTTAAATCTGAAAGATAGAACGAAACTATTACTGTTTATATTCATGCCATAAATGAAGCTGCACTAAAAGTACGAATACATGCTATGCTCACATCAAGCTACTAAACTGATCAAATAAATTGAATGATGGATGGAAAGCGCCGTTTGACGCTGTTCGCGTTCGACTGGCCCATATCTTTACTAAATACATAGAAGTTACGTTGGACAACACAACACAGACATCATAGCGGGAGAGAAAGAAAGTCGCTGTCCTAGGACTCCACATGATTCGTATCCACAGTTTCAAACGCCGCCTTTCTGGCGACAAATGTAGGAGACCTAAACATGACGTAGCTAAGACGAATATTTACGCAATATCTACGTAACATTAAAATCAGAGAGAAAGCATTACAGCCGGCCCGAACCGACGATATGTTTGTAACAACTCCACTGTTGTTTTCTTACAACAATAATTGACGAAAACTAATGGCTTAATTAGTAAGGGGCCTATCATATGGCGACAAAACCCTACGAATAACAAGAGATTAAATATAGCCTACTTTTGTTTTATATCTTCTAATTTGATTTTGATATTATTCAGTCGATTTTGATATTATTCAGTCGATTTTGATATTAGTCAGTCGATTTTGATATTATGCAGTCGATTTTGATATTATTCAGTCGGTTTTGATATTAGTCAGTCGGTTTTGATATTAGTCAGTCGATTTTGATATTGTTCAGTCGATTTTGATATTAGTCAGTCGATTTTGATATTAGTCAGTCGGTTTTGATATTAGTCAGTCGATTTTGATATTAGTCAGTCGATTTTGATATTGTTCAGTCGATTTTGATATTAGGCAGTCGGTTTTGATATTATTCAGTCGATTTTGATATTAGTCAGTCGATTTTGATATTAGTCAGTCGATTTTGATATTATTCAGTCGATTTTGATATTAGTCAGTCGGTTTTAATATTATTCAGTCGGTTTTGATATTAGTCAGTCGATTTTGATATTATTCAGTCGATTTTGATATTATTTAGTCGATTTTGATATTATTCAGTCGATTTTGATATTGTTCAGTCGATTTTGATATTATTCAGTCGATTTTGATATTAGTCAGTCGATTTTGATATTAGGCAGTCGATTTTGATATTATTCAGTCGATTTTGATATTGTTCAGTCGATTTTGATATTAGGCAGTCGGTTTTGATATTATTCAGTCGATTTTGATATTAGTCAGTCGATTTTGATATTATTCAGTCGATTTTGATATTATTCAGTCGATTTTGATATTAGTCAGTCGGTTTTGATATTATTCAGTCGGTTTTGATATTAGTCAGTCGATTTTGATATTATTCAGTCGATTTTGATATTATTTAGTCGATTTTGATATTATTCAGTCGATTTTGATATTGTTCAGTCGATTTTGATATTGTTCAGTCGATTTTGATATTAGTCAGTCGGTTTTGATATTAATCAGTCGATTTTGATATTATTCAGTCGGTTTTGATATTAGTCAGTCGATTTTGATATTGTTCAGTCGATTTTTATATTAGGCAGTCGGTTTTGATATTATTCAGCCGATTTTGATATTATTCAGTCGGTTTTGATATTAGTCAGTCGATTTTGATATTATTCAGTCGATTTTGATATTAGTCCGTCAGTTTTGATATAAGTGAACTGATTATTTCAATCATGAGTTGATATTGGTGATGTGATGGCGACGATGCTGAGATGGTATTCATATTGCGTTGATAGTGTTGTGGTGGTGATGCAACTACTAGGGTGGTATTGACACGTGGCTGATATAAGTAACGTTTAGGTTACGTTCCTTCATTGGTATTGCTATGGTGTAGCTCTACGGCTGCTTTTGTGATTAATTCTACGGATTTGATATCATTCAGTTGCTGTTTTCAGTCTGTTGTTGGTGCTAATGGTGGAGTCTGTATAATTACGGGCCTGGATGTAAACGATAACGAATTGTAGCTTACTGTACACTATAGTAGGCCTCCATAGGCTAGGCTGTTATGTGTGAGAATTTGGTTCCAGAACACGTTGCTTTGGCGACATAGCTTAAGTTGTAAAACAACAGAAGAAAGGTAAGGACGTCTTCTATTTTACGCCCCAGTAAAAATAGTTTGCGACAAATAACATAAACGACAATCGTACAATAACAGCGCAGCAAAATATAAAGCTAATTTTTTGTGTGTTCTTGCTATAATAAGCTAATAGTGGGCAATTCTTGAAAAAACGTTTAGTAGCCTAATGGACATGAACTAACTGATAAGCAGAGTTTAGCCCATTGAGGCCATGGGTAGACTTTAGACAGTGTCCAGATATCACGCCATATAGGGATTTAGCTTAAATGTTGCAGAAAAAAAGATACCGTAGCCTACCAAAAGTGCAAACCGGTTGCCTAAGCCAGTTAAAATGAAATTACAAAATAGTGTAGCCTAACTTAAAAAATTATTTGGTCGTCATTTAGGCTAACTTACTCTATAACTTTTCAGCTGAAACGTAATAGACTTTACCTCTCAACCATGCGCCAATGGGGAATGGCCTCTTCCAGCATTGCCGGTCTTTGGGGTGTAGGCTACAAACCGTGCGATCGCACAGGGCCCGCAATTTACTTAGAAAATGCAGTAATTTTTGTCATTTCCAATGGAAAAAAATCGATTCACAAGCAAGTAGGCTACCGGTATCCTTGAAGTCAGTTGCGGCTTTAGGAATTAGCAACAAGAAAACATGGAGACTCAGCTTTATTTCCGAAAAATCCCAGAGAAAACATGATCTTATCCTTTTGCTATGCCACCCGACAGCACCATTTTACAGTTAATATTCATACCCAAATTTTTGTTAAACATGCGCTCAGAATGCACCAAATTCAAAGTAATTTTTCTGTGGGAGGCCCCTCAGACCCTACTCCGCTGGGTGTCGCCTTCGGAGAACACGCCGTCAGGCTTCGCCCGCCGGCCGTCAATCCCCCCACCCCTTTCTAAATACTTAGCCTAGCTACGCTACTGAATTGGATCATTGTCATTGGGGCCTGCAAAGCACATTCCGCACAGGGCCCGAAATACCCTAAGACCGCCACTGCTTCCAGTAAATGTAATGCCGAAGAACAGATCGTAAACCACATGATCAACGAATGTAAGCTATCATATTTAAGCCACCTAACGGAGCAGAAGGTCTGCAAGTCTAAGATGATGAAACCAAACACTGGCTGCTTTCCAGTGTGGTCCGGTAACATCATTAATCTGTGGTGGTAAAAGGATGGACTCTTGGCCCCAGAAGCTCACAAGACTAAGCTGAAACATCAATGATTGGAAGCAGGCTAGTCGTATTCAGTTGCAAAGTCTTCGTTTTTCATGATTTTCTCATTAGGCTACAGCAAAATACAGTTGAGCTTTAGAAATATATCCCATAGCAGTTTTTTAGGTTTAAAGAGCACGTAGGCTAGGCCTAACCAATAGATTAGGCTTACTTCCCACTCCTTTAATCCCTTGCTTGCAAACAACGAAAACCAACCAACAAAGTTTTCTCGGTTTTAGACGAGTGACAGGTAACCAAGGGTTCTCGAAATACAACTTTTCAAAATGTAGGCCTATCATAGAAAATTTCCCTACTTGAAATCTGACCAATAGAGCGGCGCTGATCAGTTAGAGCTGATATTGATTGATTGAATCTTTATTCTCGGGCTGGTAAAGCTTTTTTGAGAGCTTAATCCTGGCAGTTTCACATACTTGTAGAGGTTTTGAACCATTGACTCAGGCCATGTCAATGAGATTAATAGAGTGAAAACTGACATTTCCTATCATTGAAGTGCTGCTGTCGAGGCCCTAGGAATTATTCCATCCATTAGATGCCGCTGAATGGAGAGCAGTCCTTAACGTGCGTTGCTCAAGCTAACATGCAGAGTCGAACGAGCGTCGCTTGATCCTGAAGATTTTTTGTTTACGAAATCACGCGTTAACCAGCTGCTATCGAGGAGGACCAGCTGAAACTATGTGGAAATATGAAGCCTACTTTAGCATTTAAAACAATGCCTTGTCTTTTTAACCTTTCACCATAGCTCACCTAGGGACATTTAGCTCATGAATTTATTTGATGTTTTTAAAGATTTAGTCTTAAAACCCCTTTCTTTAGGTTGGCATTTTATAAATCATGTTTGCATTCCAGAAGTGAAAACTAATTAACTTGAGCACAATTAAATCAGCAACATTGTTGAACATTCTTTAGCTACCGGAAAGCTTAAAGTTGACCAAGTTATCAAATTTTAAGACTAAACATTAAATTAATGATACCGTACCGCATAGCACTAAGCTTAAATTTTAAGCTATTAATATTAGACCTACTGTAGCCTACTGTATCTAGACTGAACCAATATCTTTGTTTAATAGCTGGTAACAACTAAATCTTACTTAGGCCTAATCTCAATTTAATTTTATCCGTTGTGTGGAGCAAGGTGTCAACAAACTTTGTGCAATCAAAATAGAAGTGACAACACATCAGTGACTTTCCAAGAAGTGAAAAAGTATTTGTTATGAAAACCGGTTCACTGACATGACCTTGCGGTGCAGTAAGACCTTTGGAATTTATCATTTTATTTGTTTTGGATGCAGTAGGCCTAAGACCTTGTGCTGTTAAAGCGATTTAATTTAATCAGTCACGACACCAATCGGCTTTTTATTGATGAAATTATAATCTAAAGTTTTTTTATCACAAATTTTTTTCAGTTTTACTCCTTCAATGTTCTTTAATAGTCTGTGCACTTATCCAGTAACATGCTTTAGAGTGCAAAGCAGTTCGGTATTTTGTGTTAAGCGGTCATCATTCCCTGGCCTAGAGCAGGGCTACTCAACTGGCGGACCGCAGTCCGAATCCGGACCTCCTGGGTGTTGAAGGTGGATTTCGGGCTTCTGGAAGAATAACCTCATTGCCACATTTTAAGGCCTCTTTAAACAGATTTCTACTATGGAAAAGCAAATTTTTTGATTATCCAAAGAGCTGGGGGCTTCGCCCCCAAACGCTTTGCCGTCTTCTCTGATGCGCGATCCATACAGCTACACTAGGCTACAAAGAAACACAATACATTTTTTCCTATTTTTATTTTTTTGTTTGTGTCAGACAAAAATTCAAGTCATGCTTCATTCGGTAGGCCAACTCGTTACTACCTGAAAAGTGTTTCGGTGCTCGTACTGGTTGTTTAATTTTCGTGGTTGCATGTGAAATATTCACCGTACCGCAGAAATATTCAACTTGTCAAAATGGACCTTTGCTAACATTAGTTGAGTAGCCCTGGCCTAGAAGATTAGCATAAAAAGTCACCTTTTTATGCCAAGCGACAAACTCAATGTCATGTTCCATAATTTGATTTGTCAATTGAAATGATGAGCTGCAATATGTATCCAGTAAACTACAACTGTATGATGCGTCCTAAGTGGTTTGGCCTATAGCCTTTTCGCGTTTCTCAATGCAGGCCAAGCTTTTGATTAGTTCACTTTGCCCAACAAAATTTTGTAAAAATGATGATTTAGGTTTTAGACTAGGCCATGCATTTTTAGAATGCGTAATTATAGCATTAATAGTTTTGTGTTTGCTCTGACAAAAAAAAATACATTTTTATAAATAATAACTCCGACCTCCATAAAAGATCAGAATCACACTTCCAGAACAACTTCTGCAAAATTAGGCAACGTTATTAGCTTGTTTCAGTTTTTTTTTTTTTAAACAATTTTCTAAAACCTTTTAAAAAACTAGTCTTTGGCGGGATAAAGTTAATTAAACTCCATGAAGGATTGCATGAAAACAGGAAACTGTGGGATCCATTTCGAGGAAGGATATCATAGTTTCAGGATGATAAAACGCCTGCGTGTCCGGAATGCCTAATTTCCTGCCTCAACCAAAAACATGTTTAAGACAAAAAGCGCTTCACTGACCTGGTTTGACTTTTTCTAAACAGAAGCATGTCTTGATAGGAAAATAAACAGCAGGTGCATGAGAATGTTTGTTGAGATGTTAGCACTAGGTCATAACAGTGGTTCTCGATGTGTTTTAACTTTTATAGCTTTCTAACCAACCGATTCACTTCGTTCGTTATCACAAAAAGTATATTTTTCATAAATAAATCGATCACGATTTTAATTTAACGAATAAAAATAAGACAATAGTAGAACATAGACAAACGATTCAAGCAAAACTAATTCAAATATTGCCAAACAACAAAAAAATACTGCACGTATGACAACCAACACATAGGTAAGGTATATCTCCAAGTTGAACCAACGAAACAAATAATCTGTGAAAGTTCTACGAAGACCTGAAACAATAAGCCAATCAACTTCGTCTTGATCTGTTCTACCGTATTGTGGTTTTGAACAGAATGAACGTCGCGAGTTGAGACGTAAAAAATGGACTGTATTAAGCAGGGCTGCCAACAGGAATTTGCGGTTTTAGGATCTTTAAATTTCCACTAGTGTACAGTGGTGCAGTACCTGAAGAGCGAACGATTTTGTTTCCTCTAGATAATCAACTTTTCTTCAGAATGAGCAATGCTATTGCCACTTTCCTACGAGCACAAATATGATGATTTAGCACTTTTAGTCTTGAGGTGGTACGGCGACCGTGACGTCATCACTGATGACGCAGTTCCCTTCGAGCTATTAAAAACATTGGCACAAGCGTCGTTTTCACTTTGCTCTCAGCTCGAGACAAATTCACGAAGCTGGATCTCAAAGTCTTCATTTTCAAAAGATCAGGATTTAATCCTCATCTAAAAGGTCACAGTGTTGAAAAGAAGATTAGGATTCAGGAGCGCGTTGTTCTATTTTGCTGATTTCGACTCTCGGAACGAGATGATACTAATGCGGATGATGCCGCCACAAGATCCCAATTGTTAGTTTCCAAGATCTGTCTGCATCCTTCTTCCGTTGACAATCCACTTCGACTTAATTGCTTGACCTGAAGCATACAATTTACATCATGAATTATCTTAATTCATTTACAATAACTATGTACAAGAAAAAAATTACAAATTAAACATTTTTAACTTTTATGGAACCCTATTCAAGAAGCTAAATACGAAGCCGCAAACGTTCGATTTCTTTCTTTGTGCAATTGTGAGTGCATTAAAGAATACAGCCGCGTTGTTACAGTACTTGGTTTAGCATGCTTGTGATACAACCAGGTAAACTTTACATTAAATCGTTACACACAAGATTTTTCTTTACCTTTAAAAACTTCATCGCTTTCTCAACGTCCCAAGAATTGTGTCGAAGAGCTGATTGGCAATCCTCGGTGGTGACCCCAAAAACCTCGTTCACCAGGACGATTACCTTCTCACTGGGACCCATTTCGGAGTAAGGAGAAAGAGTTCGGGATCGACCGTTAATGGAGGAATCCAAGGAACCCCCAAAAGCAGGAGGAGATCGTCTCGGAGGATAAGTTGAGGCAGGATGAGATGATGTTGTGGAGTTTACAGGAGGAGTCAAGGATCTAGTTGTATTTGAAACCCGATTGGAATCTAAAGAAGCATAAAAACCATTTTGACTTTTGTTTCAGTTGAAAGGAAACGCAATGGGTTGCTAACAAAATAGATTTTTGTGGTTTTAAGTGAAGAAAATACTAAATCTAGTTCAATAAAAACAATAGAGTAAATGCACTTCCGTGTAAATTTATTACCATTCTAAAAACGCATCAGCGTATAAGTTTTCAGTTTGTGCTACTTACCGCAAGGAAGAAGATTAAACATTGTGCTAGTGGGAGGGGGAGGTCTTGGTGGAGGAGACCCACAAGAGCGGCTAAATGGGGCGACCATGGCAGAAGGGGTAGGGCGTGCAATTCCATTAAGGGGTCCGAATTTTGGTTGAGAGGGTCGCTGACTTTTTGGAATGGACTGAAATAAAGATCGAAACAATTACGAAACATTCCACAAAAATAATGTAACAATAAAGATATTACACTGTATTACCGTCGTTAATTTTAGACAAATTTAATAAAATCGCAAAAAGTAAACTATCTAAAATGTACATATGACTTTTGAAGTGTTTTACCTTTTCATCACCAAGAAGATAATAATGGGTGAAGCTCTCTTGTTTCCCATCTTTCATAATTGGAAGAATGATGGGGTTCGAACCAGCGTCTCTTGGAGGCATAGCAGAAAACACTGTTGTCGTGCATGATTGGGTTTGATGCTTTGGCCGAGTGCTTTCGAAAGGACTCATCGACGAAAAACTAGTCGTAGATGACGGTGGTGACGTGGAGGTAGGGGAAGGGGTGATTGAACGGTGGTGAGGGGGTGAATTACGTGAGGGGCGCACTGGCTCACGAGGGGGTACTAAGGGAGGAATGTCACTCCAATTTACATCTTTATCGGAATTAGAAGATGGCAATGTAGCACTTGACGAAAAGTCTGTAACCTCAAAACCGCTTTTCTGCTTGTTTCTAGTAACGTCCAATGGTTGTTTACAGCTCACTGTTGCAGGCTGCTGTTGGCTATGAGGGACATCGCCTGAGGATGTCACTATCGCAGCCGATAAGGACAATGATGACATGGGCGGCAGCGATTTTTGCGGTTTAAAACTAACGGCACCGTTGACACCGACAAAGCCGTATTTCTTCATCATTTCATTTTTTAAATCCTCAAAGTCATGTTCCATTGTTTGGGAGATGGGACGATTTGTGTTCTCCCTGGAAGTCTGCTGTTGTAACGACGTAAAGTTAAGAGCTTGAATGAGCTTGATGGCTTGATCTTCTGCATCGCCATGCCTGGAAGGAACTCTTCTTTCCAATGATTTTACATCTGAAATTTACAGAAAAACATTTAAAAAAATGAGTCAAGGTTTAAACAAGGCTTGAGTGCAGCACAATTCAACAAACAACACAAAACAAAAGCTTTTTCGTTAACTAACTTCGCTGCACGACATTAGCAGTGTATGAAAAAACAATCGGCCACCTACCAACATTGGGCCACGATGACGTAGTTTCATCGGCTGCCACGACGTCATATCGAAGACATGGTGTCATTAAAGCTGGATTCTGTAAGTAAAATTGAAAGCGTTAAATAACTTGCCATACTTTCAAGCGGAAACGCCATTTTGTCTTTTCTGCAAAAAACTCATGTTACCTCAGTCGTGATCGAGTCAATTGAATCGTGAAAAACCGGCTTCCAGACGTTGCTATTCCGGCCAACTGGGATCTCGGCGTCCGATATAGGAGTAAAGGGATTTGAAGCGGTTACAGGCTTAATAGGAGAAGGGAGACCTTGAATAAGAAACGGTTGTGAGTTGTTTGAAAATAAGATAAACAGAAAGCAATTAACAAGATTGGTTAACATCGCAAACTTGTAACGATTGCTTGTAACCATCTAATTTAAACTTCGTCCCAAACAGCGATCAAATCACACAGAATGTCAACAAGCCATGTAAATACTAACCAGGAGATGCTCGCCTATCCATGATGGTATTCGCTGTTGCCGAGTCTTTGTTGTTGACCGGACTTTTGCTCCTGGGGCTATTTCGCTTCGGGGCCAGAGGTGGTTGTTCTACAGGAACGGGAGGAGGTGGCGTCGAAGGGGGTGGGGGAGTCTCAATCTTGCAGGGACTTTTTGGCGGGGTTCTCGGAGGACTTTTTCGTGTTTTCGTGATATGCTGCCACTTAGGCTTGCTAAATAATGGAAAATAAAGACTTCAACAAATTTGACGAAGTAATGGGTAAGTAACGCTGATTGCTAAAGAAAGGAAGCAAGTAATTTTTAAAAGCCTATTTAACTTCACGTTTTACTTTTGAAAATCGTGTCAGCTTACCCGAAAACGTTTTTTCTTTTGTCTGTCTTGTTTGATTTCTTTGTCTGATATGGCTTAGTTTCGGTGGGTTCGTAGGCTCCATCTGTAAAACAAGTTTCATGATAATTCCTAACAAGTAACAAGCAGGAACAAACTACCACCTTCAATAATTACTAACTAGTTATGGAAAAATTTTAAACAGCACATTGAACGCTGACGTAACTTTAGTCTGTCATTATGTATGGTAACACAAGAGTGATGGTGATTTAACAACGTCACAGTAGCTTTGCCAATGCCAAACTAATGATCTGACAGTTGTACATCATATTCTTCATATCATTAGAAACAATGCACTCAAACATAAATCCATTGCTGTTAGCTGTAGAAAAAAATAAATCCTAAAAGCCTGGCTTTGTAACCAAGTGCTAAGACTGTTAAATGCTTACCAGAATCGGGTCGTCTGGTTACACAGGCATACATTTCTTTAAGTTTCATAATGAAAAACTTTTCAAGTTGATAGTGAAAACTGATGATATTGCAGTATTAACGTTTCTTTTTGTAAGCATCAGATTTGCTTGTTGAAATGCTAGATATTCTGTTTGGAAAAAAGGACGAAGTGATAACAAATGAAAATTTGCTACTTGGCGATTATAGTATGAAAAGTATGAAGAGTTAAAAAAATTAACCTTTGTTTGAAAGTCAAATCTCGTCTAAGTCTGCAACATTCAACAAGCATTTTAAAATCTAGCAGAACTGCAGAAGCTATCTCCATGGACTAACTTTCAGCCTAATACTTAAAAGTAGTTTCTGTAAATTATGTTTCTAAGATGGGTTTTACTTCCTGGCCTATTAGCTTGTAGAAGGATGCCAACTCAAAATCAAACTTTATTTATTACTTTAAAACTCAAATGCTACGCGTGCTGTCAGCTGCTGGTAGGACAGAGATGCGTTAGCATTAGAAAACTGGAAGCATCAGAAGAGATGCTCATGCGGCTGAGCAAAATTGTGAATGAAGCTGTTCTCGAATGTGCTGCGAATCTGTTTCAAGATTGAAGCCTTGCCTCAGCGGTGAAACCCCGACGCATGCTGCGCATACACACACTCAAACTCGAGCACGCACACGCCCGAAACAGCAACAAGACTGCACTGAATCAGCTCGTCGAGGTCGGGGAGAAAATTATGTTCTTTCGTACCTCATACGGAAGATACAGCGGTCGACTTTGGAGAAGATTGGACAAAATACACTCTTTCTACAAACGGAAAAAGCTCTATAAAAACAATGGTATTTTGAATAAAATTGTTAGGTCACCAAACTTATCATTGTGACAACATACAGTACACTGTTGTTACAGATGCAACGGGAAAGACAGCTAAAGGACATGTAGCCATCGAGTCAGACGTTCTCAAATATTGTGGCATACCATTTAGTGTCACTGTCCAGCCTGCACAACCGACGTCCTTTTAAACGCCGCGGAAGCGCTCTCACTCTTGGCCTGCGCAATCGACAAATATGATTATTTCCCAAGCCTCATCATCATCATTAAGTTCCTTCTTCTCGTCGAGGGTTGGAGGCAATGAGACGCCAAGTTTCTCTGTTTTGAGCTTTTTCTTTTGCAGTTTTGTAGTTAAGTCCTGACCAGTCTTCAATATCATTAGTCCAAATTCTTGGTGGTCTGCCCCTATTTTGGTCTCCCCCTATTGGTTCCCAAGCCTAAACATGCTTTATTTTTCGGTACTGTAAACGCAAGCCGAACCCCTGACCTAAACTATAACAGCACACAAAATGTCATATGACGATCTAGCGCGGTTAACACAAACACGATCGATGTCTTAAATTTTATTTGAAAAAAACAACAGCAAAAAACTAAATCTAATTGTGACCAATCATTATCATGGGACAAAGCATTGACGTACAGAGCTCAACGTCTAATTTTTTCAAATCATTTTAATTGTACGTTCCCTTTTAGGCAACTTTTTTCTATAATAATATCTCGAGTTATAGACTTCAGACTTTCTGAGCGTTACCAATCCTGTAATGACAGATAGACTGCTGTGACAGAGCTGGTTTTAAGTAACAATTGTTGCAAAAGAAAGTTAATTTAAGCTGAGTTCGAGCAAAGTTGTAAAAAAAAAACGGCATTAAGGTTTGTAGAGTACAGTTACATGTAAACACTTTAAATGCTTCATGTACAGAAGCACCATTAAAATTCCATTTTTTTTTGTCGTATCCAAACATGTCAAACAGTTAACGATTTAGATTTTAGATGAAATGTACGGAAAGACAAGTAAATCAATCTTTGTTTCCAGTTCTAAGCATTTATGTAGCTTGTTTGCAACAAAGCCGCATGCTCTCAGACTATGTGAAACTCTGGATCACAATGAAGAAGGAAAATAATAATGTTGGCTGTAGTAACAGGACGGTGGGATCGAAGAGATTTTACCATACTTTGTGAGATATTTTACGCTGGACTCAACTTGTTTTTTCGTAATGCTTTTTTCCAAGCCCTTCAATTGATTAACATTAAGAGAAAAAAAAAGTCTTTCATTGCGTACAAAAAAAACTTACAAGAATTTACAATATACAAGTAGCGGAGAAGCAGCCAGTTTTGTAATTGGCCGAGTCGTCTGCCAACGTTAAGTCCGTACTTAGTTAACCCGCGGTTTCCCTACGTTATTAGCAATTACATCAACACAACTGTTTGAAATACGGGTAGAACAAACTGGGTAACAAATGCGTTGCCATTTGCGCAATTTTGACAGAAATGCTAGTTACGAAGATTTTGTTTTCATGTCAGAGTACTTGAAACGGCAAGATATTTTACTACAAGCCACGAGACATTAAAATAAGAAGTGCAGCAGGATATGAAGCAGACCATTAAATGTCTTCTTTCAATAACAGAATATTGCATGAGATAACATTCACAGAAGTACTACAAAAGTAATTAATTATTATTATCCAACGGATTAATCCTATATCAGTTGATAAGTAACACTCTATTGATATTATATTGACATCAAGAAGTCTCACTCAAAGTTAAGAAACCACGAATTTGTGAATTCAAGCGCTCTATCAGTGGATCATACTGGAGACCTTACCGGTAAATTGACTAAATGTGGACAAAAAGACTGACACATCTAAAGCTTTGATAAAAATCAGAAGATTCAGTAGAGAGATGTCCAACACAATCACCCCGAGAAGTATTTTTCTCAAAAAATAACAAAAAAACAAACAAACAAACAAAAACAACTTTAACAATGGTAAAATCATTGCAACGTGCAATCGCATGCTGCAAATCTTAGATGAATGAATAAAAACTGGATGTCTCTTTGTGCACCCACGCACAGTTTCAAATCAAACAAGCTTTCAAGCCTCCCAAGCTGATTTCAAACTAACCATCCGCAACAGATTGCGTGATGGGCCGTATTTCACGTTTTTCTATGTCTGGATAGGATTGAAAAAGAAGCAAACAAAGCAACTGTCCACTTAAAACTCAGCTAACTAGCCAAGGACATAAGTGTCCTCACGCACATCAGATGATTAAGCTCAACGCAGCCACACTACGCATGCAAACGACACGTCCCTTCCGGTACTGAAACGGATATGACGTCATCAACAACGAATGCATCACGAGAAAATCGCGAGTGATAAGATGAGTTCTGCGGATCACGTGTTGTTTTGGCAAAACACATGTTCATGGCGTTGTTACAACGATACAAGACGTAAATTAGAAAAATTTAAAAGCACAGGTTGAATGCTCTTCTGCATACAAGATCAAGATTAATGGCTCCAATTGAATACATCCGACATATTAACAGCTGCAAATTTAATAAAAGAGCAATTTAAGGCAAAAACAAGCACGATTTAGGACAGCACCTTGGTGTTACCAATCACAATGGCTCAACGAATAACAAGCAACACGAATTCAGAAAGAGACGTGCAATATTGTTCAATGATCATAACCAATATTAAATCAAAGCATGCCCAAATCTTTGCAGAGAGGCATATAATTCTATTTGAAGAAATATTCTTTCCGTTTTTGTTTTTTCCACTGTCGGGCCAAAGATGAATGTTACGACCAAAAACGGAAATCTTAGTCAAAAATATGTTTGCAAAGGACTAGCTAGCCATCGCTAGCATAGTAGACCACAGTACATATGTCTTTGTAATGAGCTGCAATTAGTTTAACCATCACAGTAAGTTAAAAAAACGATGTTATGAAAAGTGAACTCAAATCTACGAGGAAACTACAAGGGAATATTTTGTTGTTCACAATAAATACAAAACAATTCAATTTCGTTCCTACTAAAACTGTTTGTGCCACTAACAAGTCTGATTTTAATACAAGTTGCTCAGCATTCTAATTTTTAATACACTGACAACAGTACACAAGCTATGAAGTATGAATCTGCACATTAGAAGTAAGCACGAATTGAGAGTTAAGCTCACCGCACTGACGTCACTGCTAAAGTAAAAAGTGACTAATTTGAACTTTCAACATAAACAAGATTGGGTTTCTCAGAAAAGGATTTGCTTGTTCATCCATCTCAAACCGAGCTAGTTCGACGTTAAAGGACGTGTTTTATAATTTTTACAAACTGAGCGGTATTAGAACATCTAGCACGCGTACATAGTTTTTTTTTTTTTAATAGAACATTTTCCTTCAGCAAAGAATTAAGTGGTAAAGCACTAATCTAAATTTCTGTTTTCAAACTTACGTTACACATATATTTTAATGTTTATTTCACTCTCAAGGTGTTTAGTGAAAACCTTGCATTGTTGTTGCTTTGTTTAAGTAGACATTTATAAATTTGTTGTATGGTAGAATAGAAAAGCTACAAACATCAACAGAGAAACAAAAAACAGTCCAATACAACTGGGCTAATATAATATGGATTGAGTGTTTGTAGCAACAACAACAAAGGTACTATGGTCAAGGTTGTAAAAAAACGCCTTTTTTTCAATAAAACCCAGCCCGCCCGGGTTTTATGGACAAAATGGGGTTTATTGGGCAAAAACAGCATACATTTTTTTGGCGTATATGGTTAATCGGTTTAAGAATAACTTGACTATTATTTATGCAATATGCAATGCATTCATGTGAAAAATCATGCTCCTATGCAGTGAGTTGCTGGTTGCTAAGCCTGCTAAATGTAACAAGAATTTGATTAGTTTTTTTTTCTTTTCTAGCAATACTTGCTACAAAACTAATGCTACAAAAGATAACAATTCCGATGAACACCCAAACTTTGCAGTATTTAATTGATTTTTATTGAAAATAACAATTTTGAAAGTTTTGAGAAAAAGCTTTGTTCTGTCACTGGTGTTGCCATAAATTTTTTCTTGAAGAGTTTTGAAGTTTTTTCAAACTGGAGCAAAATTCTTCATCTGGCAACACTGGTTTTGTAGATCTAGCCACGCTCTTTTAAAAAAACCATTATGGGCTTTCAAATATAACAATTTACAATATGACAACTTGGTGCGCAATTTTGCATGACAATTTGAAATGGACAGAAACCTGTGATAGCTTAAAATGCATTAAGCAAACTAATCGGTTTATTGAAAATCATAAAAAGGCAACCAAGGTTCATGTGGAGTCAAAGTATAATTTTTTAGTTACTTTGTATGAAATATTTATAGCTAATGGGGAATATCTTAACAAACTTATCCATAGACTGCGAAATTAAATGTTAAGTGTAATTTAAAACTTTTGGTCAATAGTGTTTCTTTTCACTATGTATAGTTTTGGTCATAGCTGTATAGTTGATGTTGTATCACTGCCGTTTTTTTATATAAAAAAAAACCCAGCCTACCCGGGTAGCAACCGGGGACCCGGGCAGTTATCCTTTTACAACCCTGACTATTGTAGGCCTATCAGCCTGCCTGCCTGTTCAAAGTTCATCTTGACAATTGAAGAGATTAAATACCTCAAATATTAATAAGACATTGTATTTACAACATGGCTATTGTTCATTGGCCGTCTTTAAAACAACGAAACAAAAACGAGCAACATCAACAAACTGGAAGACACAGTCTGGTGGGTAAAGATAACGTGAGATACAAGCATGGGGAAATGAATCAAGGTACATTTCTCCAAACAAAATTTTGCAGTACAAACCTGCTGCAAAAACTGCTTATTCAGGTTAGGAACAAAATTGGAAAAGAATATTTAGCTGCCTCAACGTCACATGAAGGAATGGAGAAACAACCATAGGAAAACGCACTGGTCAGATTTAGGCAGGTTCTCATAAAAATTCCAATATAAACTTTTCAAAATTTAACTACAAGAATGATTAATTGTTTTATCTGGTCCGCACATAGTTTCTAAAATATGATAGATAGACAAAATTGACTTATCATTTATAATTCTAAAACCATTTCTCACAATAGACGAACTTTGACCAAAAATGATTGGCAATTGATAACTCGGTTGAAATTCTTGCTATTTGTGTTCGCATGCAAACGGCCAAAGGCATTACTGGAAACGAACAAATTTCTCATCAATAAATACAACACCTACCAAACACACCTTCCCAATTCAAAAATTAAGCCTACTGGTTTTGATCAATCGCATTGCACATAATGATATTGAAGGCCGGACAGGATTTCAATATGAAACTGGAATTGAAAAATACCCAATAAAAAATTTTGGCGTTTAATTTCCTCCAACCCTCGACGAGAAGAATACGTATGGTAATGGTGCTGAATCAGCATTGTGAGAAGTTTTTAAAGTTTAGTGAATAAGAAATTAAACCCTCGAAAAATCTTGGTACCTCTATTTTGATTCACAAAAACAGCTGTCAAAAGCCATGGCAGCCAGGTTGCTAAGAAAACCTAAATTGAGTGAAATGCCACCACGCCTTGCGGTTGAAGAGATGTGCGTCACATGCACATGCCAACGCCACGTATCTTTCAAGACAACACCATGAGTTGAACTAAATACAAACGTGAACAAAGAAACAACAAAAATAAAAACTTCACGCCAACAACACGCCCAAGCAGGCGAGATGTTTTTTTGCCCAAATATGTCGTCCAAGGAAGACACAGTAACTATAAGCCATACGCACAAGATTAGCAAGATATAAAGTTTGTGAGTACTGGATTAAATCACAGTAACAACAAAAATGTGGTACTGAAAATAATAATCAGTCTGGTATCATACTATGCTAGGCTTTGCTATTAGCTTTAACTTATAAGGTGGTTGCGAAGAGGTTGCGCAGAAGAGACAACTTTAAACTGAACTTGAGCAGCGGGTTTCAGTTACAAAAAGCTGAGATATATTTTTCTGAGCTTGCAGGAACAAAGCAGCCTTGGAAATGGCAGGGACAAGCAATGTCAAGAGCGTACGGAAAAAGATTGGAACTCATATAGGCCTAACTCATAACGAGTGACTTCGTCGTCTGCAGGTCGTGTTGTTAATAATAAAGTTAATCAACGCAATGGAAACACTTTGAACACAATAAAAGAAGACTTGGTTATACTTTGGATTCTTCTTGTTCTTGCATTTGACAGAAGGACTTTCACATAAGATCAGAGACTTGGTGTGCTTTTGCTATTGAAATCTGCTGAGCCTTGGATGAGCCTGCTGATAGCACCCATAGATTAAACTACTTCGTAAAAATTGATTTAAACAGGTATTTTTTTTGCCTGGTTGTTAAAAAATTGGATCGAGAAAACAATGAAGGCTATATTCGTGATCTGCTGTCCAAACATGAGTTTCAGAGTCAACATCTGTTTTCCAACTGCTTGTCCTAATTAGTTGGATCGTACAAGAGAACAGCTGTTAATCATGCTAAGGTTGAAAAAAATGCTAGTTAAAACGTGCAGTTCGGATAACATAAGTTGGTAAACTGCCCAAATCTTCCGCTTATAAAGTGGAAATGGGGATTTGCTTTCGCTCTAGACGCATACAATAAAACTACAGGTGTGTAATTACCAATGTCTGCTGACCATTTCACCTCCACTAATGTTATTCATTAAAAGTCCTTAAAAGGCAATGAGACAGCATCAAGCAATAGATTGATCGAGATTTTTGATCACCATTTTTACGTGCAATTAATAAGTTTTTGTCAAAAGATAAAACTTACATGCTATTTTGCATCAATTGAAAAAAGGATGCTATAAAATTTGTGATTCTCTTCGTGGATATGGTGGCAGGTTGTCAATCGTACAAAATCATTTCCTGTCGGCAAATCAATCCATTGTGCGTTGATTCAACGTGTATATGCGTTGCATAAGTACAAAAAAAGACGGATCTGCTGGCGGATCACTAAAGTTCAGTCTGCGACCTTTGTCGCGTCCAGACAATCACACTTAATGAACTTTCTTGATTATTATCAAAAACTAATGGATTGCAAATTAAAAGATCGAGCTAGGGGAAATGCGTAAAAAGACTTGAATTTGCATGAAACATGGCCGATTGGAGTCAATTAACAGACGTAGACCGAATATATTTCGACGCCGTGACAAAAACTTATAGGGACTATCAACTTTTTCTTTTGCATGAAGTGTTGTTTCACAAAAATCAGCCCGGAAAACGGAAATGCATATTTTGATTGATTATAAGCTGCATTGTAAAATTATATCAACACATGAAAACTCGTGCTCGATAGTAATTTAACTCAAAATGTAGATGTGGATCATACAAATTCTTTGCTTTGTGGTCAGACGTATACCTGAGAAGTGGAACCACTCTAAGGAACTCCTACTTTTTTTCTGACTCAACCCCAAGTTACACCACTGTTTGAAAGGTACCAACCTAAGGGCTCACAACACGTTGCAGCGAGGAAAAGATAAGCAGTTTAGCACAGTACCGATAATACATAAACAATGAGGTTATGACATGCGCAAACAGTGCAAGGCTGCATGCAACCAACAATGTACAAACAAGATTACAATGAAGTTAAGAACAGTTTTTTTCCTAATACGTTTTCTTCAGTATGATACCTAGTAGTATGACTTTGCAGTAGCTGTAACAGATGCACTTTATTATTCTATTTGGGTGACAACGGGCACCTGATTCTGTTCTGACATGTTGTATGGTCAGGTTAAAATAGCGAGAAAAAAAATTGAAATTCTCTCCCACAAAATCTTTCTTTATTTATGATTGATGACGACTAGAAGATGTGAGCCTAAAATGATGAACATCCAAACATACGCAAAGAACTAACTCTTTCCAAAAATCATTGCTAATTAATGTGGAGTACATGCCAGAAAGAATACGTGTCGCATGAACGTCAGCACCACACTAACACAAAACAGTAATCACTTGGTGACATCGCGTTTGAGACTGATGATACCTGGTTGGACCATTAATATAGTTTTGATATCGCTTAAACGTGGTCGGATGTTACATCGATGCAAAATCGACAGAACTCGTTATCTGGAAAACCGGATAGATACCATCCGGACAAAATAGAGCTGCAAAATGTCAACAACCCAGATCTTCAATGGTAAAATCATCGAAAGACGTTTAATCAACGTTATAAAATAAAAAAGCTGCCATAAAAAATCAGTCTCAGGCTGATGTGTAAGCTTTTTATGAATGAAACACGTTACTTCCCCAGTAGATTAATCATAAGACAAAAGAGTAATTAATCTGGCGGGTAGTAAGCAAATCTGATGAGAATTCTTAGAAATCCACTACATGTTGAACAAACTCCGAAGCTTCATTTGATACTGCATAAGCTAATGTTGAAACAACGTAAAAGGGGTGGGCATTTGATAATCAGATAAAAAATTCGAAATCCTACAGCTAGATTTTGAATGAAAATCTGTAGTTGAAAGTAATGCTAGTGAAAACACAATTCATCAAACGCGTTCTTCCACATTCGCAACGTAATTATTATGTCACTCCACTAGTTTTATGTTGCAAATTATATCACATGCTTGCTGAGCCAAAAATGAAAACCAAACAAGAAAAACCTATGTCATATCTTGAACACAATTTTTTTTTTTTAAAGCAAAGATTCATCAAGAGCTTTTTTTACCTTGGAAATTGCACTTCAGTATTAAATGTAAAAACAAAAATACAATTTAATTTGAAATTTCTGTTTTTTAAGAAATTGAAGAAATAATGGTTGGTGGGTGTTGAGATTCGTATCATTGTTACCATAATGCAATCATAAAACAAACATTTTCACAAAAAAACAAGTAGTCAAAAACATGAGTCCTAAAGTATTAGTCGACAAAACAAGTTTAATTTTAACCTATTTTGCAATACAAAAAACGTTGCTACGTTTGTTTGTAACGTCCAAAACACAATCGAGTCCAGTGGAGACTAAAAGGCTAGTCAGCTAATTTGCGTCAATGAACGCACCGGAAATGATTTAGCCTGACCTATGCATCAAGGTCAATTCACGTGACAACCACCGACAAAGGTATGCTCTGAGGGTCAAGTCATGGGCCATACTGAAGGAAGGTGATAGTGTCACTGGCCAGGTGAGTTACATAACATTTGCAGCAATTTGACGTCAAAAACTGTTTGAGAAACAAACGAAAAAAATCATTAAAATCGCTTTTTTGGTTTAAGAAATGAACCCTTTTTTGACTTGACATTTATCAAAAATTTCAAGTTCGTGTCAATAAATTAAAAAACATTTACGGTACTTCGGTAAATTTACTGTATTAACAATTGCATCATTATAGGAATTTTAATCAACTTGATGTTTACAAGTTGCTTGTATGGCAGTGCTGATGGAAAAGTGGTGATATTTTGCACTGGAGCCTTCAAACATAGTTTTCTCAATGATTTTTAATGTTAGAAAAAAGTTGGTTTCTGTTGTTATTTAGCATTTGTAAACAAAGGATTTTTCTGATTCAATATCCAATAACGCTCATCACCAACAGATTCTGAAAGTTGTTGATCAAAATTGCAAGTGGATATGCTGTTAGAGGAAAGATATTACTAATTTTACAACTTGGTAGACTTCCTCTTATGACAAGGGTGCAGCAATACGTCGCAGTAAATGAAAATCTTGAATGAAAGTTCAGACACAAACAAAACAGTTTGAAATAAAAAACAACTAAATAGAATGAAACGCTAACAAACAACGAACATCTACTGTACGTACACATATGAATAAGACAAGCTCCAAAACCATGGTTAAAATACGTATTTTAAAGTTTCGCAAGTGTTGCCACTTACGTACGACGTCACACTGTAACACTGTCGGTCAATGATTACGAAGTTCTTTTCTGATTCAAGCAATAATAACTTCAGCCTGATGGTTGAATGCATGTTGCGTTGAGACGAAACACGGATGAAATCATGCTAAACATTTATTGTAGAGTTGATATTGGAGTAAACAGAGTGAAAATAATTCTCAAACGAGAATAAATTTCCGATTTATTCAAGTATAACTTGTTGGCATATAAGCAAAAGATAATAATGCTGACAACTAAAGGATTGTTGGAGATTGCTCTGCTACGGAGATTCAGCTTTCAAGTAACCATGAATGACAAAGTGATAAAAATAGAACAACCTGATAAAATTGTAGGTCGATGTGTAAAATCTGTGCAAAGTTTTTACGTTTAATATTGTAAGTTCGTCAATTCCCGGTTAAGAGCACTCACTTTGCACCTTTGGACGTTGAGATTTAAATGAGGTTTCTGGAATTTATTCTGGTGTTTGAAGCCAAAGGAAAGGTTTGTGTCAAAGTTATTGGGCTTTGCTCACAAGAAACGCAACCTCTGCTGAAAGTGACGGTTTAATCAAGAAAGCATTTCGAGTACAAAATGTAGTCGCTGAGAAGCTTGCTGACCAAAAGAAACTAGACGCCATTGGAATGAACCCAAAAAGGAAAAGGGAAAACATAACCAATTTTATATTGCTTTCCGGAATTAGATATCATAGCAATCTCCATCCACCTTTAATGTGGAGTGGAGCTACTGAAAAGTTTGGATGCTCATCAAAATCATTAACTTTTCTAGCAAAGCTCATCTGATAATAGAACAAGAGAAAACAGAAAAATATGTATAGATTGTTTTAATGCTTCACTGACATTTCACACACCATGACGATACCTAGCTTCATTGCAAACATTATACTTCTATTCTCGATTTTTGATGTGCGTAAAAAAATTGAACTCTGTTATTCGTGGGGTGACACAGCAGAATAGTTGGATCAAGGAATGGACATAAAACCAAACACTTTCGACTCCACTTGTCTTATTGCCTCAACTCGCATAGTTTACCTCAGCTAAGCTACGGAGGGAACAGGTCAAGCTGGCTAGACAAGCTCTTTCTCGCAGCAATTGCTCTCTGTTAGGGTATACTGTACTTGCATGGAACAACACAGTTTAGTATCACAGAAATCGCTCCATCAACACTGATCAAGCCAATGAATGGCATCACGCTGAAGTTTGCTCATCAAACGCAAAAATTGTGGTGATGTCTAATCAAATTTGTTGACGACTAAAGTACGAATGAGTTGTTTTCACAAAGATTAAAACCAGTAAGTCCATTGATAAGATGCAAGCAAACTGTTGTTGTCAACCTTTGCAATGATATTACTTCGCTTTTTGGAGCTAAGCGTTTTGTGCGTTTCTCGTATTGTGTTTACTTTACCTTCACCGTAGTGTGCAATGATATAAAACACAAATCAAACAAATGTACGGTAAACGGGTTAGTGGAAAACGACTGGTTTATGTTTTGTTTATTTTTTATATAATTTATAGCAGTTTCGAAAAAAAAAAATTGATTTGTAGCTTACATTACAAAATCCTTATTTGTTACAAAGGCGTTGATCTTCTTGAATGAGTAATGTAAAGCACACTTTAGCCACAGTGCAACATTTCAGAAAATACTACGGTGCCAGGCAGCAAAACCCATTTTTCATGCATCATGACAGTCTCAGGTGGTTGAATTAGATTGATTTAACGTTGAATCAATGCGAACACAACGATACAGTTGCTAAGACAACGACAATGTTTTGAAACAAATTAGAAATAAGAGACACCTTCTAAGCGTGTTCAAATCGCCCACTTAAAGTAACATCTGCCTAACGCGCAAAACTACTGAGAAAGGGAACGATATAACATCACTAACCAAGCCTACCACTTGTCGCAAGTCGGTACCTTATCCCTGACTCATTTTAATGGACTTCGCACACATTGGGAGAAGAGCTTTCGTGCTGAGATTTGTTTGTGTCCTTTTTCGTAAGTTAAAAAGCGTAGGATGCATGTTTTCAGCCGATGAAATGATTTCAAAATAAATGCAATTTCAAAAACTGTAAACAATTATCACCAGGCAGAGGTGCAACAGATACTCAGACTGCATTAGTTCAATATGGAGTGTAACCAACATACGTATTATATAACGCGGTGGTAAAACACGTAGAAAGTGGTAGCCAGTGGCGTAGCCAAGGGGGGGGGGGGGGGGGGTTAGGGGTTACAACCCCCCCCCCCTTTGGCACGCGTGTGACGTCACGATATTGAGAATGATGCTTTCAGTCTAAAACAAATTGCCTAATTTTCAACAAAACTGCATTAAAAGAACGAGTTTTGCCAATACCAAACATCTCAGCCAGGAATTAGCAACAAGAAAACACAGAGACTTAGCTTTATTTCCGAAAAATGCCGAAGAAAACATGATCTTATCCTTTTGCTATGCCACGGACACTCGGACAGCACCATTTACAGGAATATTCATACCCACATTTTTGTTGAAAATGCTCTCAGAATGCACCAAATTCAAAGTAATTTTTCAAAATTTTCTGGGTGAGGCCCCCCAGACCCCCCGCCGCTGGGTTGTCAAAACCCCCCTTTTAAAATTCCTGGCTACGCTACTGGTGGTAGCCACAACATTCCAGCAACGTGTTTATGGCCGACTTTTTTGTAGCAGACAATATGAGAAACCAAAAATTACAGCAATAAAAATCCTAGAGTGATAGCAAGCATGTAAATAAAAACGGTTTCTACATGAATTCAACACGTGATGACACTTTCCAATCAAATTACAGTTAGTGATGGTGAAAACGACAGATGCTATGACAAGAATAATAATAATTCGTTCTTTGACAAAAATGGCAATACACCGAAGACAAAAATGATGAAGTAACCAAATTATAGAATCTCACTTCGCATACCACAAGTAGCTTCGATGAAAACTTTACAAGACACACTTGTGAAAAGACTTTTACTCATTATAACAAAGATATTCAAACAGCAATAGGAACTAAACGACACAAAAACTGGTGCGTTCGGTTCCATATCAGGATTCGTTGTTGTAGTGTGTTGCTGGCCATGCTAACCCAAACAGTGAAAGCAAAAGCACACGAAGTTATTTTAATGCGTCGGCTACGGTTCGTCAGCGAACTACTTGTTTGTGATTTTTACACTATCAGATGAGTGGTGATGGAACAGTTGATACGATCACTCCTTGACCAGCTGTTGTAGGTCAAGGAGTGACCATTCTGCAACTAAATGTTGAAGGCATCACCAACGCTAAACTAGACATCATCACACAGCAGTTGATACGATCGATCATAACGCATATTTGTTGCCCCTGCAAAGGTTGGGGATATAGAATCGTCACAATCGCATTTCCCAGACTGCAAACAGATGCCGTTTTCATATCGCTCCATTGTCTAACCACTGAAGAGATGTAAAAAAGGTAACTTTTGCTGTCTGGGATCCAGACGTTTTCCTCCCACGCCAACATAATCGATGGTAGGAAGCGAAACAAGTACTTAAACTTTCTCTCAAGCAAGTGTAAACTTGTAATTCAAACAGAGGTGGTAGCGGGAGAAGGTTCTTTACGAATAAACAAATGAGATTGTTTTTCCATATATGGGCTAGCCGTCAAATTAAGAACTAAAGAAGATTGAAAATCAAGCAACTGGAAAGATCTCATCAACCCAACACGCAGTAGACTGCAGATAAGCCTGTGATATCGGCCGAAAGATCGGTAGCAATACTGCGGCAAGAATGCCCAACACAGAAAAACTAAACCTTTTACCTTGATTTAACGTGTGTCGACGTTGAATCAATGCAAATGGACTGTTTTGTTACCGGAGACTCACTATTCCTTACTCGGTTTGAACGTGGCTTACGTGGTAGTTTTAATGACATTTAATCCTGGCATGACTCAATTCATACAACTATCTGTAAAAGCTGGGTTATTCCAAAGACGAAATGAATTCCGTAGTGCCAGAATGCAACTACGACGTAAATCACGAAATAAAGTGAATGCCTTGAGTCAAATACAATTCATAAAAATCAGTAAGCGTTAAAAATTAATATGACGCAAATGGAAATATATTGAGTTCTAAGTTTTAAATTGACGCTAAAACAATGAAAGTAACAACTCAGTTGAACATAATCCGAGTTTGCAACGCGCATTAGTCGTAGGAAATGAATTCCTAGTTTGATCAGACGTATTTTCAAATCTACTTTCATTCAATGCGTGATGTTGAGTGGAATGAAAACTTTCTATACCGTACTTCATTGGCTACTGTGCGAAATTTCTCGTTGTACATTTTATGTTTTTCTTCCGTACATTCAACCTTGAGTCTCAAAAATTTTCAAGTCACAACTTGAAATTTTTTAAAGGTAAGCATCGTTGTGGAAAACTAACAATTTTGTTTATTAAACAAAAGTCTTCATCTCACAATGAACAAGGTTGCCTCAATTTTTAATATCTAAAGTGGTCGAAACATAGTTAGCAAAACAGTCGCTGTGTTTACTTTGTTGTTCTAAAAACATATAAAATTAAACAAAACATAAGACCACAAAGCCATGTTTTTTCAAAGGTGACAATAATACGAAGAAATATATCGAAAGTTTTCAGCTTTCATGGAACCCTCATCAGGAAATCTGGATGTGGTTATGCAATAGAAGTGACCGTAAAATTGCTATTCCTAAAATAATTTCAGTTAGAAATTATTACTGTATGACCTGAGAAACAGTAAGACTCCCAACATCGGACGCAATAAAGATGAGTAGGTAGACGATACACTCTGCAATGAGTAGCAGAATCAGGTGACGCGAGGCGTGAAAGAGAAGCAAACACGCAAAAAAGCAATCTTTACTCGAACGTTGTCGTTGCAAAAAAATGTAAAATAAATATTCAAAACAATAAATTAGGCAAATATGGCAACTGTATGAAAATATGAAACCTTTCCTTAGAGTTTGGAGCCGTGACTAATGGTTGACTACCCCTCGGGTTAACAATCATTGATCTAAACTGAAAGATGCAGTTTTTATTTAATTATTTAATTTCGTTTTTACTTTTCAATTACCCAATGCAAAGATCACACCTTTTTAAAACTCCAGTTGATGGGCATTTTTCTCGCGCCAAATGTCCATTTCTATTGGCAATACACCGTAATTGCAACCAACCATTCAATGACAAAAGTATACATCCTACTTACAAAAAAAAAAAAACGCTAACAAACAATGCATCACGTTTTTCGTGAACAATAAGTGACTTATCCAACACAGTCAACAAAACACTTGAATAAAAAATATTTTTAGTTTATGATAAAGATCATAATGTATCAGAAAGAAAAGCTTTGTACTAGTAAGTGCGAATGGAACCACCAAACATGTCTTGATAAAAAGAAGTAATTTTCACTTGTCTGCCTGCAGAATGGCAATTATCCTGGTGATTCCTTTCATTATTTCGTCATTATGACGACAAGAATTATGAAATTTGCGTGGCTATCTATTTTGATAACCTACACGTGCGTAAAGCTAACGGGAGAAAGTATAGGTTCTTGTGAACAATCACTCTCCGTTTCAGACATCAATTATGGCAATTAAATGACATTTAGATTAAACTATTAAAACATAGAGCTCAACATCTTAATTCCCCTGTGTCTGATGCTAAGCATGGACCAAACCATGCAAGAAGAGTTGAATGCAAATACCACAACAGTTTAAGTATAAATCAGGTTAATTAACCTAGAAACCTTTAAAAGTGACAAGACAGAACAGTTAACCACGTGCTTTCACTTTACAAATGTCTGTTTCTTATTACTGCTCCTTGACAAACAAATATCATCAATGACTCTACTATCCTTCGCCTACCAAACGAAGTAGAAAAGCTACCTTTCCTGAATGATCAGATCAAAGATTCGATGCTCTTTCGTGGCATCTCAATGTGTTCCTAGAAGAACATCGATAATCTGAGGTGGTGAACGGAAAGGGTGATAGACCCTCAGCCCAAGATGTTCAGACGAAGTAGAAGGTAAGATAGGAAAAAAATGCAACTTGTCTGTTGTTATAAACCACAACAGCACCGATACGAAGTTTCAACCATGCAAAAGCATTGTGCGTAAAAAGAGGTGACAAGCAGTGTTTCCTCTAAGAATAGTTTTCAATGCATAATCAATTTTTTCAGTGAGCAGTAGTATTTTAAGGCTGCATTTGCAAAGTTGCAAGTGAATTACGAACTTAGTGAATCGTTAGAAGTAATCTCAAAGCATGGTGGCATATACAAGTCTAGTTTACTGTGTGTGATAAGTTTACTAGAGGTCACCATGTCTCAAAGCATCAAAGAGCAAGAAGAAACTGCAAACTTTCGTAGAAACAGCTCTTCTTTGCTTTCGCGCTTTTTCTGATGATTACGCACTTTTTATTGCACTGTCGTTATCAATTAATTACTATTGATGCTTTAGTCGAGACAGATTTGACCATCACCGGGTAGATAATCTACAAATAAAATTTGGGGACACGGAGCTCCGTTCAAAAATAAGAAAAAAAGGATAATATAAAAATCTGAATTTTTAAGTATGAGGAAATATATGAAAATAAGTTAGGGTCTGGGGGCTTTCTCTCAGAAAAAATTGACAAGTTTTTAGCTTATTTTAGTCGTTTTTTTTACTCTGATAATGCTTTTTGTTTAAGATGCACACTTTAATTGTATTTAAGAATAATGCAACAAATCACAGATGCTTTCTGAAGAAGTTAAACTTATAAGCTTTTTTTACGTTTGAAGCGTTGCAGGTGCGCAAAAACCAAATCTGACTGCGCAAACGGTCTGGTGTTACCGCGCATTGCGCACCTTAGGTTTAGACTTTAGAGGGAACACTGGTGACAATACAGATTATATTTTCATACCACAAGAAAAACACACACAGTTGTCTCCAGAATACAAAATAGGTAAATTATTAACTTAGTATTGACAACCATCTAACAACACATAAACAGTAAACACTTAATAACTATTTCTTCGTACGAACTCTTGTTCGTCTTCACCAACTCAACGATTGACCTGCTTTGAATATATAACTGCAATTGGGTCGGTTGACCTGGTATTTCGTTTAGTAACTGTAGTACAATAACACACAACCAACCAGACCACCAACCGCGTAAAGACCATTTATTAATACTATTGGAAATATTCTTCAAGATATTGAAAACTTATTGAAAAGATAGTGTATTTACTTCCAATGATATTGTTGTTTATTCACTATTTTTACCAACATTATCTGTCTGTAAAATTCTCCTTAGTGACGTGGTGTCGTCTGCAAAGCTGCAATTGTATAGTTTTTTTAATCGATCTCTTTGAAGTCCACAAAAGAAAAACTGCCAAACGGAAGCAACAACTGGTTTACAAAAACAGTATCATTGTCTCAAGAGACTTAAAGTTGTTTTTAAAATGACATGGAGAAAGCGACTGAACCTTGTTTCCGAATTCGGGTGCAAAGTATTGTACTACATTTTGTTGAAACATTTGCATATTTAAAGTTGATACAAAGTTTCAAAGTAAAATCTGTGACCTGTGTGGTTGAATTTTTTTCTCGAACCTACACTATTTGATGTTTTCCAAGTGCACCACATCAAATGCAACACGGAAATGCTTTCGAAACAACGCTTTGACATTCTCATACGTGTTTTGGTAAGTTCATCTCCCATAATTCTAAAGAAGCTCAAAATTTTCGATTGAAACAAAATGTTTCAACAACTTTTAAATTCACTTCAAGGTTTTAACCAAAATTCTCCCAAGGTGCTGGAAATTACTTTTTACAATAATCAAACAAAAATGAATAATTTTGTTCTTGTGTTTTCTTCACAGCTTTACCACTCATCTGTCAGTTGAAATGTATGAATAAGTTGATAATGAGCCATTTAAGAATGCAGGTAAAACTCTACAAAGTAATAATAATTCACCCGGTCAAAACCTCCCACGTTAAAATCTTTCATGGCAAACATCCTCATAGTAATTACCTCCCATGATACAAATGCTTCAGTAAATAGTTTTCGACTGGACAACGGCACATTTTCGTTGGTTTTTTTTTTACAATTGTCGGTATTTGATTATCTTGTGAGTGCATAGTGCACCATATGAGAAGTTTGTAAGCTACTGTAAAAGGTTTTGTCAAGGTCACGTGTGGGAGTGCTGTTCAGAGATTAACAATGGCTAAAAATAAAACAAGGTTAAAAGGGTATTTTTCCTCGTTAAATTTAGCTCCAGTTCTAAATGTGTAGCAAAATCAAGCAATACTATTGCTCGTACGACTTGACGTCGTTCACAACGATTTACAAGTACGTCAAGCAAAAAGGTAGTTTTGGTTCCGTGAAGTTTGTGAAGTAATCACAAGCTCAGACACTGAGTGCAAATAGAAGAGATGTGGATCATTTAGCGTCCAAACTCCGAGCTGTTTTATGGCAAATATCGCGCTCTATTTTTCCTTCATTCTTTTCTGACAAGACAAAACCGTGCTTCCAATCTAGTTCCTAACTCGTCGTTCTGATGAAATGTAATGGTCGGTCATCGCTTTTCACATTTGTTGCTAGTCGACCTAAGCTTATAGTCACGAGAAGAACCCGAAAGGATCACACCATGGTCACTGTGAACACTGAACAGCCCCATTCAACATTCATAAAAAAGCTTTTAGAAATCTTGCATTATTATCCTTGAAAACAATAATAAAATAAACATACCTGTTAACGTGATAAACAAAAAAACGAGAGACCTTGAAAGACTATAGCTTCTTCAATATATTAAAACAACCTTGCCAGTCAGGGTATGGAAATAGAATTAACATCACTTGACGTCACCTTCACGGTACTTGACGCAGAGTTAAAATGTATAACAGTTACATCATAGATTTGCAGTCTGGTAGGTCATGTACGTGAGGGATTTCAACAAGATCCTTCGTATACAAAATAACGGATTGACTAAATCATCAACAATATGGTATTCGGTTAACGTCTCTACTCTGCGGGTGTAAATTAGGTAAATGCAACATAAATAAACAAGTATTTAACTCAGTGAAATGTCGAAACATGTCGGTAAATCGCTTTGTTGCTGCTTTCTAACAATGGCAAAATTAAAAAAGCAAAGCCAATTTTTAGGCTCCGCAATCATCGAAAATCCAAAGGGATTTAACCCAGAGCGAATAAACTTCATTATTCACTCAAGATTAAAAACGTCGCACGGATTATGTTTGTCCTACAATTGCTCGAGACATGTAAACTTAGTAACGTAGAAGATCTATTTGGCATACATTTGATATCCATAGCAGATAGAACAATTGGCGGAAAAGAAAACATAAAATCCTGTTGCAAGACTTTGTACAAAACGTGTTCTGCGATGTTTACAGTTATCTGAAAATAAAGCAAAACACTGAAAATAGAAAGGCAAGCGGAACTGAAAGCCGCAGGGTCGGAAATTGCATGAGACTTAAAATTAATTTGTATGGCGCAACAGAGCATTTCAAGATTAAAAATGCCTTTATTTGCATAATTAGATGGATCTAAATAAATTATCAAAAATCAATGCAAATCATCTGAACAAAAATGCGGTTTGCAAAAGACGAATAACTTATTTTCTTAGCTCGTTTCCGTAAAATGACTAGTTTCTTGCACAAATATCGTTAAAAAGCGATGCGCTCTGCAAACGTAATGTTCTTTCAATTACAAATTGTATGTAGCGAAGTGGCGATTGTAAACATAAGTAAACATGTTTGTGGAGTTGTAGCCAGCGCCGGATCTAAAAAAGGCAAGTGATCTTACTCCAATGTCGAAATCACAGAAAGCGGAAGTGGACATTAACTTTCAGCCATTGTGAAAAAGAACGAAAAAGGCCTTTGTTATCATCGCCATGATTGATGTCTCAGACAGAGTGAGAAAACTGAAATATGTCATCAGAAGGTCGCTTTAAATTCGATGTTTTATTTAAACAACAAGCCAATGATTTCATAAGTAATCATCACACCATGTGAGCAAAACATGTGACAAAATCTGCCATATGCCAATAGTCTGAAAGCGTGGTCTGAACTGAAGCAACTTGCACAGTATTTATCATCACTACACAAAATTCCACCAGTTTATCCCTGTTACACCAACTTCAACCTTAAAAGTGTGACCATTGATGCTAGCAAAAAAGAGGGAAATTATTTGCTTCAAACACTAGTAATTTTTCCACAATATCTTCAACCGATTTTCTTTCTCTTTAAATGATATTATCAAAACAGGTAGAATGATAACTTCAGCATGCCACACAGTTTTCATGTTTGCACAATAAATCAAATTTGCAAAATGCAGAATGCTTTGTGCATGAAGTGTGTTTTTTTTACATTGTTTTCTTGTTTCTAAACATCAGCTGAGTGCAAGTGTAGCACAGATGACATTGAAACGAGAAGCCATCTCTGTAAAAATCAGTTGACTTCACAACAAACTTAAAAGGTCGGTCAAACAAATACATTTTTGCATGGAGAACGGCTCAAAAATCTCTTGAACCAACACAATTGATCAAAAATTTGACAACTGCTTATACAATTTGTCAGGGGCGTAAAAACATTGCGTATTTCGTAGAAAAATAAAGATAATAACATGAATCGCAATAAATGTAAACCAGGAACTCATGATAATTTCTTAATTTAGTTTATTAACCCCTTGTTGACTTTTTAAAGTAAAATTTACCACCACCAGATAATCAGATGGAAATTTGCACATTGCTCACACAGTCTACGCCTCAAAGAATTGAAAGATTCGGAACGGTCAATCGGTCATTCTTACCCAAGTTATGACACGTTTTTCACACATAGAGTGAAACTTGGTGAGAAAGAAATTGTTTGGGTTCTTATGTTATTTGATTATCGTCTTTAACAAACGTAAGTTTCACACAAACACACGACAAGGAAGGTCAAATTTTCGCATGTAGCCTACTACAAAAACTAGGCAAGGCTTCACGGCAGTGGCAGTGTGGCTTGAACAGTTGGAAAAACGCAAGACAAACAGGATACACACTTCAATTATTAAGATTGTAGACACTTTGTTGAAACAAAGAATCTGCAAGCTTAGCTGCTGCCAAAAACGAGATTTATTTATTTTTTACATTGGTGAGAGCCAACACTAAGTAATCTATTTTAGTGCATGGATGGAAATGATGTCCATTTTTGCAGCTTTTGCTTCAACAGTTTATTTTAAAGGAACGACAAAGACATTTCGTTAACGAGAATTTATGTATATTAAAGCTAACTCATTTTCTTGTAAGTTTTCGGAAATAACTGGATATTAGAAATAGAAAAAGAGACAGGAAATAGCAAGAAATAAATAGAAATGGACATAAACGGAAAATGCTTGATACAAATGCATACAACTTAGTGGAAACTGTCATAAAACGTCAACAAATAAACTGATCGGGTTATAATTAAGATAAGTGACCCTAAACATCACTTTTAGGGAAAAAAGTAATTTGATAATTTGAAAGATCATTTCAGTTTTTTTTTTATGCATAACTTACAACACCAGTGTAATTTGCGATATGTTCATTAAGGCAAAATTAAATACCTTATAATTATGATTGAAAAAGCGAACGGAAGCGAACAGTTAAACACCATGGTCTACAATCAAAGGAAGGAAAACTAAAAATCACATTACAACTCATTACACCATTTAACGAGAAGACAGTCGAAAAGTCAAAAATAGAATGTAAACAAAACCAAGAAGTGACTCCCACAAAAACCTTCACCAACTGCTATTTACATTAAATTTAAGAGCTAACACCTTAACAAAGTATACCACAACTAGAACGGACAACACTAAACGAAAATTCCCTCCATTTGAAAGTTCACTTGTTCTATCAATGGACCACAGCTAGACGCACATCCTGACAAATTGCCCACTCCGATACACTTTTCAGGCATTTGAGTTCGAATTTGCATTGCAATGCGATTGGTGTAATAGCACCGCTATTTTCGCATGGACAATTCAAAAGTAAAAACGGCATCATGTATTGATTCGGATCTTAATAAGTGGGGAATACAGCAATGAAATGAAAAATATTGTTTCTGTTTCAGTTTTGCGCGTTGCGTCACGGTCGTCATTTGAATGAAGTAGAAAGTACCAAGTGCAATGTATCAATGTGTTCCCGAACAGGAAAACCCACTGGGACTTCAAATCAACACTGGGCTTCTTGGTTGGAAGGTGAAAATATCTACGACAAAAGCTATAAATTATGCCTTAAATCATTTTCAAGAAACCTTCCAAAAATACCACAAGTCTACGCACGCGGAAGCGCGAACGTAACATTTTAATGTTTCATACAATATACTAGAGTAAGTTACTCTAGTACTAGAGTACTAGAGTATACAATATACAATATACTAGTTTTTAAACGCCACGTGATGTGCCTTTCTTCTGTTCTGCCGTTTCATTTTGCATTTCGGTTTTCAATTCAGTGTTTAGATCAGTCATTCATTTTCATTGTAGATATGATAAGCAGTTATTTTTTGTTACTTGATAAGGGCTAACGTGTGTATGGCCGAAAACGTTTGTAGCTTATAGTTTATGTTCAATTTTAATCCATTATGTTAAATGCCGTGTGGTTGCTTGGTTGTATATGTCTGTGGCTGAATATACTAGAGGTCTAATAGAACCATCTTCAACAGCAAAAGCAACGGATTTTTGGCCAAATGAGCTCAGCTTGAAACAGATAGGCCTAAAACCAACGACAGAAAATAAAAACTCAGTCACTTGCGGATCTTGCGTTTGAGCTACAGACAAAGCACTATAGTAAAACATGTGAAAATTTAGGGTTTAAGAAGTAAAAAGCGTCTTTTGGCAAGGAGAAAAGTAGAATGATGACCTCCCAAGGTTTTCACCGCTGTGTTGTACAAAGCATAAGGACAACTCACAACCTAGCATTCCAACGTATTGAGGGAAACAATTTCTGGAAATGCCAGAAATTGCACTTAAAATATTCAAACAGATACTTTAGTCACCCGGCAATGAACAGAATGGGTCTCGTGTTACAAGTTCAAGTCTCATGAGAACCGTTCTCGTTCGAAAAAAATTATCAGATTAATCAAGTACTTGTCATTTGCTTCAAAGCAGGATGCAATGCAGTCAGAATATATCTGTCATAAAAAGATATCAATTAAAGATGCTTACCTCCAAGTCAAGCGTATTCAAATGACCACTGAAATAGTACAGTCTGACCTATGTGCATGTTGTAATTTTTGCGACAAATTAAATGATCCATTCCAGCAATGCAGCGCCTCTACTGGTTAATCAACTGTCATTTACGTTATTTGAGAACCAAAATAAATAAGTCTACACACAATGCATTGACAGAGATCTGTTTTAATTAGTTGGTTGATGCATGGTGATGTAATTAGGTACAAACTTTCTCAATTAATCAATAAAACTTCAGAGGTTTGATGAAGAATTTACAACACGAGTGAGGTTGTAAATTTATGAATTAAAAGTCGCCATGTCCAAAACAAACATAACAAAAGAGACAAAAACGTGACAAAATGAAATCTCTGAGACAAACACCAGCTCGAGCCAAACGTGCTTGTTAAACGCGTAAGGTCACTTCCTTCCGATCACGTGACCGGTCATCTTCCAAACTAAAAGGCATGATTTTCGAGTTGTGTAAGTTTTATAACTGGTTCCTTCTTTCATTCACAAGGTGTAAACAACCGAGGCTCAATAAACGTTCGGTCTAAGAACTCTACACGTGCACCTGACAATGCGTTTCAAAAGAGGCCCCCCTTCTGGACGGAAAAATAATTCATCAACTAAAAGTCATGTTGTCTTGAGCAGGTTTTTCAACATTTAAAGTCTTTCACGGATAAACTAAGCTATGCAGTACATATATACTGTTGATACGCTAAGTAAATGTTTGGTATTGGCACATTACAGATGTTTTTTGGCATTTAGTATCAATTGGAGTGGTGTGATAGTCTATGGATCATGCAAAGTGTTCTTGAAACACATTTAAAAAAAAAAGATTCATCGAAATCAAAATTACTCAAAGCAAAACCACAATAAATGCAATGTAAAAATTCAATTAACTGTGATGAAAAAAAGATCGATATCAGACAAGTATTTGCAGTTGCATACAACATGATTAAACATATGAAGCAACTTTTCAAGTCGTAAACAGTTCGTTGCATGTCGGCAACATAAATGATACTGCACAAATTACGTTGCCAAAACATGTCTTTTAAGTTATAAGTAAAACAGTACAATTAAAGCATCTAAACCGGCAACATTATGAAAATATTTCCAGTGGTAAATGAACACAAAAATCAAACTAAAGAAAAAATACCACGTACTTTTAAAGAAATTGCCAAAACCAGTCGTTACAAAGCGAAAAGATAACAGAAAAACCTTTTGTGTTACCTGGAAAGCACCTGTCATGTCAACCCTAGGAAATGCAAGGACTTCTCAACAGAAAGTTCACTTCCTTTTCACTAGAAGGCCTCATTGTGCTGAAACAGTTGTGCTGTTGTGTGTGAGAAAAAAAGGATCCAAGTGACAGTTAAAACCAGGGGCTCTATCCACTTTTAGAATTCGGGGGGGGGGGGGTGATTTTTAGACAGTGGGCTAAAATCGTCTTAGTTATTTCAAACCACTCCAATAAGTGGGGGGGGGGTGATCACCCCCCCTTGGATACAGCCCATGGTTAAAACAACATTTACACTCACCACCTTCCTGCAGTTTTTTTGGAAAAGGGTAATTTTGTTTATACACGAATGTAGGCAAGTGACGTTAATGCTACAGGTTGCTTCTGCGGCACTAATGCATCGAATACCTGCTACGCTTCAGGCCTCAAAATTTGTACTTTTTTCCGGCGGTCAAGTATGTCCTACCGGACTGGCCCTTTCAGCGGACATTTAATATCTCAACCGGAGATATTTTTGCATGTAGATTTTGCACAAAATCACACTACAGTATTGTGTAGTCGTGTTTGTAGAAGAAGATTTTCTACAACAGGATAACTCTGCTATGGTGAATAGGGTGAATAAGGTCACCACATTCGCCTAAGCACGTGCGGAACCCAGCTGAGACTTGCTTCTCTGTGACGTTTCTTTTTAACAAACGATCAATGTAACGCAATAATCTTCATTGTTAAAATTAGAATACATAGTATCTTGCCGAAAAGTTCAGACAACTTTACTTCAAGGCAACATTGCATGGCGTTGAAATGATGTAAAAATGCTCGTTAGAGCTCGTTAACCACGCCACTCTAATGCAAGGATGCCAGCGCTTTTCCACCAGGTTTTTCCACCTAGATCTGGGTTTTTTGACCACATCTGGGTTTTAAGTTTTGTTTTCAAATTTGGGTAAATCTAGGTTTTTCGGTTTGTAACGTTTCTTTAATTCAAAAAGTTGCTGATACAGGCTACAGCTCAACATAAAATTACAAAACTAGCACAAACATGATAGCTTTCTTGAGAACAGGTCATCAGCAGCATATTAGAGCAGTGGGAAGATGGTTTTGTATTTTCAGTCTCAATGTAAGACTGCCAAGGTTGATGATGCAAAACGGATTTATGATGCACTTGTTAATCGTGGAACAAAGTATATGCTCGTTTTTTTGTAATATGTTCTTAAAATGGTCAATAATGTCAACCTGGAATTCTAACTTATTGTGAGCATTTTCGTCTGCACAAGTTGTTTTTTATGGTTTCTACAAAATATAGAAATAATTTGAGTCTCTTCATCAGAGAAGATTACATCATGCACAGAAAATTAGAATAGATCCAAGCAATACTGAAAAACATAGGAACAATAAGGAACATGTCAGCTGTGTACTTTGGTGGACGAACAATGGCCCTGTTGGAACAGGAACCCCATTTGTTTTTGTATATAGTTATATGCCATAATAACTACCAACATAAGCATGTATATTTGTATAGCCTAATTATATATAGGCCTACGTGTTACTATTTGCAGCTTTCTGAGGATTCTGTGTAATGATATAAATTGGTATTAAAAGCACATACAGGTACTTTTAACCGCTTTACTAATACTACATCTTTTCTGGACCTGGGTTTTCTTTTACTCATCTGGTTTTTTTTGAACACACGATCTAAGTTTATTGGATGTTTGTCGCTGGCATCCTTGCTCTAATGTGATCTTTAAAGCAATTGCCTGTAATATTATTGTTTCAGATCCGTATTTGTTCGCGTTAAACAAACAATTGTAACAATTCAAACTTAAAATATTTTTTTGCTGCATTAGCTCTATTTTTGTCAAGAATTTTGCGGCAGTCATTTATGACCGACCAATGAGTCGGCTTCGGCAGACATTCGAGGTCATTCCGGAGGTCATGTCCGCCATGACCGCCGGATATTTCGAGGCCTGCGCTTTATAGCAGACAGCGTTTTTTGATTTAGAAACAAATTTAAAATCAACTGGTTATGAAAGTAGAGTTTCGTTTTTGTGCGAATTTTGTTTGTAAAGACATTAGATTCATTCTTTAGCACTAGCTACAAAAAATGGACACAGAAAACATTGACAATTATAAAACACGAATATACAGTAGAAAAGATCAATCAGAAACATCGCTTCGACGATAACGAAATACAAAATCATAGATTTCTCTTATATTCCTTATTATTTTGGCGACCGTTGATAAGTGTCGTCTGATAAATTAAATCTAAACTAACAAAAATATCCATTGCAGTTGTTGGAATGACATGGAAGATAGCTCTAAGGTGGCGTTTATTGTGTTTATTCTTTTTAATGCTTGAGCAAACTGACGTAAAAGCTGGTGACAAGTCCCAAGAACTGACTTTTCTCCATTCCGCTTTTGCTTCCTTGACGATTCCCATAAGAGATTCGACTATGGAACGCAGAAATAATTAATCACATGTTCACGAAACATTAGACGGGACTATGCACTTCCGAAGAAAATTAAATATTAAAATTATGTCGCCAACGACGAAAAGCGACCATTAAAAACCCCCATCCTATCGATCATAACATTTCCCCAAGAGAAAATTGTGTTAAATCATGTGCAAGGAGTAAGCATACGATCGACATATGGATTGCTTTCTCGTTGGTGCTTTCTTGAATAAAAACTAAACAAACTTGACTTGGCGTTTTATTAGATGCCAATGATAAAGCATTTCGAGATGAGAAAAATCCAATTATAGTTAATGTGTGCGTCTTGTAAAATTACCACGTAATCCACTGAAATTAAAAATGAAACCAGTGAAGAAATAATGCATGAGATAACTACCCTGGATGGCTTTGTTCCTAGAAGATGTGATACAAGACGTGTGAAATGCAAGTGCAAGAAGTCTGCTTTTTTTTTTAAATTTCTCCATGATCTACAATTTACATCATCGATAGCCCACAAGTGAGCACATTGTCTTGGAATTAGAGTTGTAGACGGATATGTCTCACTTTGTGTATTGAGTGGTAAGTTTAAATGAACGAGTCAGAAACTAACCAAAATAACGAACACAAAATCTTTTTCTTGTCGTCAGACAGTCAAGAAAACGATTTCATACACCTGCAATTCCTTATAGAGCTGCAGCATGTGGTTTCTTTTTTTAATTTAGAAATATGAGTGTTCTCCCAAAATCGATAAAGTATTTTCTCAGAAGTACAAAAAGACAGCGGATGTAAGTATTTTTCAGAGTATGGAACTAAATGGAAGGATTCTATCATTGCAAAAAAAGTTACAGTTTAAACTCAAAACTTAAGAAAAAAGTTGTAGAAACCAGCCAATTTTCTTTGAAAAACCTTGGATATAAAAGACATTAACAAATTAAAAGAAGAAAAACTATAGTTGTACACTAACTGTAAGCGAGATGACAGCTACGTGACAGTTGTCATAAAAATTGTGTTGTCAATGACGTCAGAGGAGAAAATAATAATTGATATGTTCAATAAAAAAAATTTAACTTATCGCAACTATCTCAGCTCATTTTAACTTTTTTAACAACAAAATTAGATAGTTTTGCAGACTTAAAACCACGTCATAAAGTTAAGTCAGAGTCGAGAGAACAAAGTTCACAGTGCGCTTATATTAACAATTTAAGAGAACACATAGCAGACTAAAAAAATTCCGTATTTTGTCCGTAAGTTTATAATATTCGCTAATGAGGCTAATTATCAAACGATAAAATAGATACAGATGCAGCCGAATACAGCAATGCGACAAGAAACCAAGACATATAATAAAAATCAAGTTAGATTCGGGACTAGCGAAAAATGATCCGATTAAACGTAGACCAATTAATTTGGGTTGATTGTATAACTGAAAACGTTCAAAACTAACCTCCCTACAATATTATACAGTCTTGAAACTAAGGCCGAATTTGAAGGACAAAAATGGGTTAAAATGTAATGGCGCCCGCCAAGACTCACGAATAGCAAATGCGGCCAGTTGCTAAAAACATATTGGGCATCCCTGACAATCGCCTATGCAAGAACGCTTATGCGAAAATTGCAAGTAAAATAACGATAAAGGTGTGAAGAGAAAAGATTAAAGCTCAAAAAGTTCGTGAATTGCAATGCAATGAAAAAAAGAAACACGTTTTTGGACAAAATTCTTCACAAACGAAATAGCTCAAACTCAGTAAAAATACTATCAAAATAATCGGTTGCTTGTGGATTGTGAAAGTTGGGGGGATTGACAATTCAACGATGACAGATTCCGTCCACAAAACTGATTAAGACTCGGACCACTGGAGAGAAGTTCGATAATGTGATGTCTCGAGGATCGATCACGACATCGAAAAGTGACAAGGAAAAACAAGCTCGCACATTGTGCTGCAACATCACATGCACCTCAATTTCTTCTGGTTCTTATTGATTTTTCTGTCTCGTTCTAAGTGCACTGATCAATACATAGTTCCGGTACAATTTTTTACAAAAAAATTATAACTATTTTAGACAAGAATTAATGTTGATACAACATCCACATATCCACTAACACAACACACTAAAAATTTATGAAAATACACAGTTGCCGCCAACAAAATTAAAGCAGACTACAATAAAGACATGAAGTACAGTACAGGGATGTACACCTGGTTTGCCATTTCAAAGTAGGCAAACCTCTTTTCACTGAACGTTAAACGCTTTCCAGAAGTCCGACTGGTTGGAAACTATTCTCATGAAGTTGATATAAGAGATCCATTGTCGCGTTTCGTGAAAGCGATTTTTCAAGTTCCCAGTAGCATGATCAGCAATTTCAGCGGAGTTTATTAAACAGCGAAAAAGTGGAATGTTTTTTGTTTTAACATCAAATTCCGGAGGAAAGAAAACAAGAGTTACTTCTATGAACGATAACATAGACTTTGATTGCTATCACGTATTTTCTATTCCCGCCCGTCGTTTCGCAAATTTGAGGTGAGTTTACATTGAGAGACGTTGAAACACGAAATTAAAACAAAATTTTAAATCTAGGTAGCTGTGTTGTCAGATAACATCAATAAACTTAATCTACTTGCGCGGTAAAACTTAATCTACTTGCAACAACGGGTTTGATGATCACTGCTTGTAAAGATGCAAATCCTCAACCACACATCAATAAGAAACACGGCACAAAATGAAGAAAAGAATATACTTCAGCTAAGCACACAATACGAAAGGTTTGGACATGTAAAAAGAAAAAATACAATTTCAAAAACTAATCTCAGAACGAGCGCAAAAATGCAGCTTTGATAATTCGCCAACCACGAAAGAATAAACAGTACAAGACATCTGCTGCAAACCCGTAAAGCATAATTATGCAGCAAGCTTCTCATAATTTCTGGTAATAAAAACAGCAGGTAACACGATTCATAACGGTAAAGTGACAACGGAAATCCGTGAACTTTATTTCAACTTTGGCGATCGTGTCGCTGATTAGAGTACCAAGCAAATGACGTCACAAGTGAGATTGTTTACGATAAGCACAGCGCAAGATGGGAGTCGAAAGAATGGAGAAAATGCTTGCAAGAAGTCGACCATGATGAAAGGCAAAGATAACAGAGAAAAAGTCACTCACGACAAACCGAATCATTTTGATAGCGGAAGTACAAGGATCTTTGATGTTATCTTACGTCGAAATCGCTGGTTTTGCACACTGGTTTCTACACACGGTTTGGAGCTAATATATCATTCGATAAAACTCAACTCTAAGTTCAACCAAAGCAGTTATCGCAAATTGCATTCCAGCTTAATATACTTTGATCAACAAAGTTCCAATGCAGACGTCATTGTGGGAAACAAGTTCGGGAAACAGAAAAGCAGCTTACAGATAAATTCGCAGCAGTGGATAGAACAAGACAGTTGCGCATCTACATTGACATTTTTAAAAATAGCATCTCAAACCACACAACGAGAATTAGCAAAAAAATTTGAGACTCTATTGATTCCCTCTGTTCATTGGTCCGACAAACATTTTAATTTTGGAACGTGTTTTATGATTTCGTTGTCTTCGCATGAGTGAAGATGGCTGAGTGAACAGGTGCAACCTTCTTTCTGTAGACTGCTCTAATCATGTCACATTGGTGGTAAATGAGCAGACGCGTAATGGTTCTTAGAAAGCAGCAAATGTTCGCACATACACATCGAGTTTTTAAAAACAAACAAAACAATAATCAATCATAGGTCGAAATCTTGGAGTAAGGACCATCCGAAAAAAAGAAAAATAATGGATTAAAGATTGGTCAGACTGTGTAACGCAGAAAAATCTGCTTTATGTCTGAATCTGGACAAAGGCAAATAAGTTGAACAGCTCTACAAATTGATGTTTTCTAATATGAGAAAGCGCCTTGTGGGAGAAACTCTTTGAACAGATGTTCAACTTAATTCAAAAGACATTTCAACAAGCTGTAACTTACCATAATTTCTCTTGAATCACATACAAGTATTGGTTTTATGGCTTGACAGATGAGATCACGGCTTTATTGAAACATTCTTGAGGACATGAGTCACATAAATATAGTGCAAACGAAAAATCAAATCAGCTGTTTTTGGTATTCTACATTCCACGACACCAAATGATAAAATTTAGAGCAAAATCCATTGATTTGTGACTCAGCGGAAACTTTAGGATTAAGTTTTTCTATTTATTGTTTTAACTAAACTTACATTTCGCCGAAAGTCTACAGTGTAATTTAAGTCCGCGGTTTACTTGTAATTGCAAGTTTGTAAAAAGTTTTTGTTTCGGCATTTTTGTTTATTCTATAAATAAAATGCTTTAACTTTGGTCAGTCGTAAAGAATCCGCAGCAAAGTTTCCAAACAATTGTCATATAAGGTAACTCATAACAGCTATTTCGTTTAACAAACAGAAATCCAAAGTTATAAACTATTTACGTGATAAATTAGATTTGAGATTAAAAGACTACTCATGTTTGGACTACAATAATCTTGTTTGGACGAAACCTCTTTTGCTTACGTTTATGAATGATAGAGTGTACAAACATATGCAGGATCTCATAAGCTTTTTTAGCTAAATTTTAGCTTATCAAAATCGGTACTTCATTTTCTTTAAAAGTTTGATATCTTTCGTATTATCAGATCGTATGATTAACTATTGTATTTTATCAATTCAACCTGATGCTTAGTTTTTTGTATCGAAGCTAACGTCCGGTAGTTGAAGATTTAGATAAAGTGGATGAGAAGGCAAGGAAGCCAATGTTCGTGTCCACCTTCAGGCATGCCTTATTCAATCAAGACCACCACACCAAGTCTGTCGGTTGTCGTGCCTGTGACCCTTTTATAGGAAACCACGTAAAGCTTTGTAAGCAACCGACGCTAAATCGCAAGCTGACTGTTTGGTTTGAAACCTGCTTCGAAGGAAGGGCGAATGTTTCTTTCAAGAATCGGAGGCAATTTTGATTATTAAATAAACATTAACATAAAGCAGACACTGGCATGAGACGTAAAGTACAAAACTAGGTAGATTAGGTAAAGACGTCAACGATAGATATTCTACCACATAAAAGTGCCAAAGTTCAAAGTTGAAAACTGCATTTTGGGAATACAACATTTTCAATGAACACTTTACATTATAACTAAACGATTCAAAAGTTTGTATTGTTTTCGCCTGAGCACCAAGACAGTTGCGCGTTACCCTGACTTCAATAAGATTTGATTAATGGTGCGAGATTTCCAGAAGGTATTGTATTAATGATGCCGCGATGATACGTATTTTTTCTCCTGCTTTTCAGTATTTGTTTGATTAACTTAACATAACTTCGTGAAAGAATCCTTCATCTTTCAAATCAAACGCAAAGATGGTTGCATAATGCATATACTTTTAGATTTTGTCCTCAGTTTTCGCAATCTTTTCGTTTAAAAGTCTCTTCGCAAATGTACAGGAAGCCAGGAAAGGGTAACAGAGTTGGTTTGAACGAAAAGCTCTATCGATGAACGGACGGCACAAACAAAAGAAGGTGTTCTGTAGCGCTTTTCGACCAAACAATTGATCAGTAAACTTCAGTAAAAACCAAACACCGAGCCACTGCTCTAAAACTCCTTTTTCAAACTTTATCGACTGTGGAATTCTCACAGGATAGTAACGAGGTATTCATCATTCTGTTGATACTCCAATGAAATTTTGCAAAAAAAAAAAAAAGCAGACAAAAACTTGAAATTAACTCACTCTAATACAAAAATGTTGTTTTGTCAGCGTTCAATTAACATGCAAAAAATACAATACATGCAAAAAAACAAGACTCACTTAAGCTACCGATTAAGAAATTTTGTGTGAATAAGTTCTTAAAAAATAAAAACCGCCACACATTCTCGCTCAGGACCGCAACCACTTTAAAATGTGTGCACTTCTTTTACGCCCTTAATGTCGTTCACATCGACGTACTTGTTTCTGCCATATCAGCATCCTCTTCTAATACGGAGGTCATATCAATGAGGTCCGGGGGTTCCATAGGGTTGTTCAGGTACAATCTGTTACAAGAAAATAAGAGTTTCATTAAAAATGAAAAGTTAAAAAGCTTAAATGCTTAAATGAAAACTTTCAACTGCTTATGAGCAGCATAAATCACCACAATATTTGAACCAGCACCGATAACACAAATTCATTTATATGACTTAATGATACGGAACTAAAACAGTTTCTAAATTTGCAAATGTTGACATAATAATAGGGGGGGGGGGTTAATCGGCTTTTTTTTTTCAAATCCAATTTTAGCCCTGATTTTAGAATGCAACAGGTCATTCTAAGACTTCAAATTTTAAAATTTCGGTTTAAATTCACCCCCAACCCTAAAAATTACTTTTTGCGTTTAATTTCCTAATATTGTACTGAAGTCACTATTTGTTTATGAATTGTTTATGAACTTCAAACATTATTTGCCACTGTACTAGAACACATTAAATATGTTGCAAGACTGCCACAAACATTTTTCTGGACAGAAATTTCAATTTTTTTCCAGAGGTCTTAGAATGTCCTGTTGTATCATAAAATCAGGGCTAAAGTTGAAATTAAAATTAATCCCCCCTCCCCTAATAATAAATCGCAAGAAATTTCAACTGGCTTCTGTTCAATGAACCGGAAACTGAAAGATACGAACTAAACGTTGTGTTTTACTTGGGAAAGGTGGCAAAGCTATCGGAAGAACAGCAAAGATCACAAACGGACTTATAAAAAAATGTCTTTAAATGTTCTTTGATAAAAAAACGCAGCCAAGCACCCATACACACTTCTCATCAACCGGCACATTGAAATTCATCTAACCTTGATCACCAAAGAAGATGATTAAGCTGCCAAACATTTGGGCAATCAGGCTTACAATAAATAATACAACAATGAAGCTATTTCCTAAAAGACGGTTATCAATTACGTTGACATCCTGGGTGACAAACAAACAAAACAGTTGTTTGGTTTGTTCGCCCAAAATGTTATAAGGATAAACAAATGGCATTATTTGGTGTAATTGCTGTAGTTTTAATAAAAATGTTCAGGTAAAACTCAGCTGCTGATAACGATGAAAGCTCTGAAATAAAATTGAAAAAACTGTTATGTAACTAAAGCTATGTAGTGCTTATGATGTAGTGCGTAAATTTAACCAAAGATTATTGTACAGGAAAATAATAATATTTGAAAGTTAATCTCTTCGAAGCTTTTAATCTCGAGAAGAAAAGCACAGTGTTTTTAGAACAGAAATTTTAGAGTAATCTTTCAGTGCTTCTTGGAAAATATGTTTTGCAAACTTTACCTGACACATAACCTGATACGATGCTGCAAAAGAATCAAGCAAGTGGCAATGTTTAGATTAGTGTTTCAACTCTTAATAACCTCTTTTCTGAATTTCAATCCTTTTCATGATGGTGATGTCAGTTACCAGCTCCAAAAGTGGGCATAAATGGTAATGCTGTGGTGCTTAACTCATGATAATAAATTAATCAATCACCTTTCTCAAGAAACTCAGTAAACTGAGGAATGTGATAAAGACTTAGCGCGAAGCAACGCGTCGTAAATATGGTACAAAATATAAGGAGATACAGTGGCAGTAAAACCTTACAACTAGCATGCTCGGTTCTTTCTGCATTGACGTTGATTCAACATATATACATGTGATTTCACGTAAACGGACTTTGCTAGATCGGTAGCTGTTGAAGAGTGACAAAGCATAAACTGTAACTTCATCATCATCTACGAACGAGGTCATAACTAAGTCAAATTTTTTCGAATTTCTTTCTTAGTCACTATGAGAAATACCGCGGCATGAACTCTGTAGAGGAAGCAGGTTTTTTGGAACTAAAAGCCTCCTGACCTTCTGCATAACTTTCAAGAGCAGCAGCAATGCCAACGTTCGGCCAGGAAGGAAATCTTTCAGACGTTAAAAACGCCGACAATTCACCCAATAGCGAAAAGTTGAAAGGCAGGCCGCGTTGAATATGGAAATTATACAATCCGATAAGTTCAGCTTGCACCAACCAGGGTTGTTCAAAACGAAACCCAACACATACGGAATGTATTGCATACAGATATGGTTTAGGAAAATCACTATGTCAGACTTTCATCCCAAATGGTACAACTAAAAACTCGTCAGTCGCCACCAAGGTTGACAGTTGACACTATGACGATTCAGCTTGTATACAAGCATTCCATTGCCAGCACCACAATATTCCACCAGATTTACCTGAACAAGCTGTCAATAAACAATACTTGTTTAATTACTGAGGGCAAAATACGAACTATGATCACCTATCAGAGCCATTAAATATACTATTCTAAAACGTGAGTAGTTGCTTGCTCAACAATTTTAATGCAAATGGTATTTCCAGTCCAGTCTGCGTTTATACTCGCATAAGGAAATCCTTACACAGCCAAGCAGGCATCTGACTAGCAATTTATTTCGCAAGAAAGAGCAACAGATCAAACTATATGAACCGAGGTAACACACATCAGACGTTATATCTTACGATAACGCACGATTTAGCTGCTCTTTGTGATGACACTCTGTAAAGAAGATGATGCATCATCTTGACACTCTGCATTAACTTACTAAATGGTCACTGTTTGTTCAAACAAAGAAACTTTCAAAATACAGTTTCAATAACGGACTTTTCGTCTCTGCTTGGAGATTGTCGTATGACTGAGATAGGAAAACGAAAAGCAGAGAAACCAAATATCAGAATTCGTTGTTAAGTTAATACTACATCATCATCATCAGCCGGTCATGCCACTGCTGGCAGATGGCCTCCACATATGTTTCCACATCATTCTGTGTTTTGCTGTTCTCATCCAGGTGATGCCAATCTTTTCTTCTATATATCAGTATCATATCGCCATCTTCTTTTTGGTTGGTTTGAATCAGTTTTTTGATCCCTTTTTTTTGATCAATACTACATCAGATGATGCTAAACTAAGCATGAAAATATAAGAAAGAAAAGTAGGCGTTGACCTTGAGATCTCAAATTATCTAGAAGGCCAATATGAAATTAAGATTATAATTAGCAGCTAGCATGTAGTTACATCAAAAATGGCTGAATACTTTAAAATGACACGTAGTAACACTTTAATGCAGTGCATATTAACCGTATTTAACCACAATCGACCTAGAGTGAGCCGTGATTTAACACCACATTGCCATATGGCAACCGATTATGACTTCACATAACCTCCGCTGAATCGTACCATATTTTCATGATTGCGTCATGCACTAGTCTGTGACGGTTAAGTAGCTTCACTTACAACATGCAAAAAGATTCTGCTATTTTGAAGAATTTAAAACGAACCAATTTCTTATTTTCTACTAATACACGCCACTGGGTAATTCAGAGTGAAAGGTACAGCAAGTGGTGGAAAACCATCACTTTATTTATCGTACTGAAGGTAGTCCACCATAGTTTAGAAAATATTTTCTAAACATGTGTTTACTTTAGGTTGTGCATTTTGAACACCGTACTTTTACTTTTATTTGTGCATTGCATTGCATTGTAATAACGTTGTAAATAATGTAAATATAAACGATGCCAACACTGGACATCATCTTCATTTGAACCTCAGGAGCCGACGATAGACCATACGATGAACGTTTATCTTTTACAAATCCAGCTTACCGATGTTTGCCCGAACTACACTGAGAGACCACCGAGAGCAGCCTAACATTGTTATAACCCCATACACAGACTTTTTGCTCAGTTAATTTAAGAAAAAAAATCCGCAGTATTGTATTGCAGCAATGTCTTCAGTGTCATACTCTTACCAAAAAGATGCAGCTCTCCACTGATTCGTGGTTAAGCGAAAACTCTCGAGGCCTGCAAGCAGATGGTTGAGATATCCACACATGTCTAGTCTAGGTAAGGACAGAACCGGATGTCGACGTCATGGATTAATAAGCCGGATAGTCTTCATTTCACTTTTCATTAATGGTTCGCCAAAATATCTACAGAGTGACTGGCACAAATCCGTGTTTTTGCAGAATATATTGACTTTCTAACTCAAAAATGAGCAAATTTGGAAAGTTTCAGAAAATATTGTTGTTTAATTGCAAGAATCTGTAAGCTACCGATTGATTTCGAGTTTATGCTAATTTTAAGTGATAAAAGCTTGCTACAATGAAATTTGTTCTTCTTCCATTTCACAAAACAAACTAAAACTAAACGCAGTGACAAGAAAATATGTAACGAGATAAAAAACTTATTTGAAATATCAGTATGATTTCGCCTGATCAAGTGATTTTTAAACGTTAAAAGCATATAAAATCGTCAAAAGAATGGATTAGAACACTGTCTTCTAAAATCAGTAGAAATATTTTCCTTAACATGGGATGGAAAAGTTAGGGAAAACAACGGTGACAATGCCAGGAAAGTTATCAGGTTGAAAACAACCAGGAGTTCGATGAACAGTCGAATTATGAATCAGTCATTTGTCAATTATTGCGCCAAAGACACGTTTTAAAATATCTGGCAACAGAATATAGAAATGGAAGTGTTGGAAACACTTCAGGATTTTCGTGCGTCAGTTTGTCCCGGTGTTGACAGACTTCCTGGAAAAGTGAAACCGTTTGGACGCTTGAACAGATTTGAATTTTGATTTATTGCTTACGTGGGAATCATTCTTGGACAGAAAAAGCATGCATGCTTGCAAACGCTTTGACGCTGACGAAAAACCGAATTACAGAGGTTGAAAGTTCAAAGTTTCCCACCGCTAATTAATGCTTTTCAGTGGTAAATGTAAATGGTGTGTTTGAAAAACCGAATGTTAAAAAAATAGCTGAAATTTGTGATGTTAGGTAGAATAGTGATTGTTCTGTATCGGGCAATGTGCATGCATCACCTTTTTTTAAATGGGGCATAATGAGTTGTTATGGCATATCATTGAAGAAAAACCGCATTAAATACGATTTGCAATTTTATCAAAGCAAATCACCATCAAACAGTTTGAACTGCAAATTTTCACCGCAGAAGTAGTAAAAAGAAGTAACGATTTTTTTGGCATAAGCATGTAGAAAAAAATACGCTTATGAATCAAAATATGCTCACTAGACTCGCGCATGTGCTGCCAAGTCAAGCAGTGGTGGAAGATAAATGAATATGATACAGTTGATGTTTTCGTAGATCTTTCCAACTACTCACTGGCGACACCAGACGGGCACCTTCCAGAGTAAAATGAAATTTACTCTGCTAAGTTCCTGATTTACTTCACTTTGTTTGAAATTTTACGACTACAACAATTTTTACTGACAAAATTTATCAGCAAGGCGTCATACCACATTGGCAAAGCGATTGTTTCTACCCTAAGATGCTCTTAAATTGCTAGAATTTGAACTTATTTTGATGCAAAAAAAAAAAAATCAAAAATTAGTAACTACAATAACATAAAAGCACAGTTGCACCTTAATATCACACAGTGTCAAACCACAGCTTCACCAATAGCCGGCAACAGGAACGTCTTGCTAAATATACAACGGTGATTTGAAGTGATTACTAATTAGTAATTCTGAAATGAGTGACATTACCTCGACGTCTCTGTGCTTGCTATAATTTGTATACTGCATATCTCCAGATAGCAAATCAACTGTTTTTACATTGATCCAATGGCCAAAGGCAGTTAATTTTCTGTCTGGATCGTCCATAGTGTTTAGCTTTTCAACTTGACAAAGACCAACCTAATTTTTTCTCAACTCAAAATGTTGACTGCAATAATTTCTGTAGAGTTGCAAAAAATCAATTGCTTTATAAAAAGAATCAATTGATTGGTAAAGCAATTGGAAAGTCGAATACTGGGCGGCGACATATCAAGTTTTAGAACTCCTGGCTTTGGCTTAGGCTAAGCAAATCAGTTGTTTCAGAGATAAAATACAGTCATGTAATCCTGAAGATGAAAGCTTCAATTGATCATTTTAATTTTTATTGGAACGTTCACTTTCAATGTATTATTCTCAGACAGCAAAATCCGTCATTTTACATTGATTCTTTACATTGATACAATGTAAAATGACGGGTTTTGCTATCTGGGTTATTATCATTAAATAGGTGTGCGTAATTCGACAAATATTTTAGCGGTTCACATGTATTTCATTTTATCAGCGGCTTGAACGATGAAAACTTGTAGTGAAATAATTTTATGATCTACAAATAACTCAGCAGTGTCTGTAGACTGATTTCAAGCAATAAAGTCAAGAAAAAAATGCTGATGCTTTTCTATTTTTGCGGTACCGTTTTATTGGAACGTTCATCCAACTGACAACAACCGAGTGCCGAAGATGCATGGTTGTTGCCATAAACATGATGCAAAAATGAAGTTTGCTTTATTTTTACGCCAGTACCATACTACAAATAATCAACAAAATGGTTACTTGAAAAGGGCTCACACGAATACGGCCGAAAACGTTTGTAATTTTTAGTTTATTTTCATGTTATTATGTTAAATGCCGTCTGGTTGTTAGGTTTTATTTGTCTAATAAACAAAAGTCAAGAAACTAAAAAAAAACATGCGCAAAAGATCGTATCTACAAGGCTAAGTGCAGGTGTGCTTTGGAACTAAATATATCCTGATTAAAGCCACAAAGAAGCTTTATGGAACAAAAAGTGGAAGTGTTTCATCTTGAAGTGTTGTACTAGAAACGACACCAACACAAATCACAAAGTACTGTAATTTTTATTGAATTTTTACGGCGTTGAATTTTTATGATAATTATTATGGGACAACCACATCTGCTTACTCATCAATGCAGTCCGGACTCCCCCAGCACTGGTCAGGATCAATGCTCCCGTGTCCGGTGTGGATGAATGAATGCTTCAGCGGGAGGCTGATGTCTTCGGTTGCAACAGTATCAGCTGGAAAAGGAAGGTAAGCGAATGAAATAAGTGCAAAAACCGGACAAACAAAAATCTCGAAAATTAACGGTTGGCCGTTTTTATTGTTATTGCTGCATCAGCTGTTAAAGGTAAAGGTGGTCATATACTTCATTCAAGTGTTGGGTATAGGAGAAAGTTCTCATTGTACTAAGCCTTCGGCACTAAGGAGAGTAGGGTGGCCAGTTTCTTTCTCTCGGTCGCCTTTCCTGCAGCAATCAGCTGTTGCATTGAAATAAAGTTCATATTGGTCAAGTCACCAAAATAGGTAACTCACCAAACTGACTAGTGACTATGTATAGGTTTGCAAAATGAAACGTAAAAAACGACTTCCATATCGAACACTTATTGAAACAGAATTAGTTTAAACTTGACCTTTTAATCTCCAGTATAGTCATAACCAATGCTTGATGAGTAATGATAAAAAGTTGATGTAAAACAGGCTCCATAAAACAGTAATGGATTAGTTGAGTTTTGTTTTTGCTCATCCTATATGTATATTCAATGTTCATTTACAGTATCAGCTTAACGTTTACCGAGGCAGCAAATGTACAACATCGGCACTTACGGCCCCGATCGGCAATGTTCCGAGCAAACAAGCCAACCTCCATTGTCCGCTTGTTTTGTCCTCTCCACCAAAAATTTTCAGCTCTGAAACAACAAACACAATTACAACATTGTGAGCAAATCTTTGCCTCCTGTAGACTCTATTTTAAAATGTCACATGGGTTCTTCATAAGGAAACGTCATAAAACTTGCTAGACTTGTTCAATATTCTGAGCATGATGTACTCTAGCACAATGGTCGGCAAATCAATCATTTTTTGCTTTGATTTAGCGTCTGCGGACATTGAATCAATGCAAAAAAGGAGACATTTACTGGTTAGCAAAGTTACTGAAACAATAAATTTGCTACTGCCGAACAAGCAAGTGGGAGAAAAGCAAAATTATAGCTACCACAAAACAATTTAGTTATTTAACCGGAGTAGTCCAACTTACTTCTTGATTTTTTACAAAGGACTTTATAAAACTAGGTAGAGGGTATTAGTTTAAATTTTAAAACATTCACTTTTGAATCTACTTGTTCATGAATAAATGATAACAACCTGCCACGTAAAACTGTAATGGCGTCTCCGTTGTTCAAACTCAAACGACCCGGTTCAGAGAAAGCAACTTTTGACTGCACTTCTTTCGGAAAGGACTGAAGAAAAAATAACGAATGAAATAATGATAATAAATAGTAATATATATGTAATAAATTAATAATAATGTTACAGCTATATTGTGCATTACTTTACAACTTACACCAAAGATTTTTTATGATTGTGCTGCATGTTTTATTTTTTACCAAATTTACAGCTGAAGCCCGACGTATCATCAATGCATCAAGTAAAAAAGAACACAAACCGGTGTCATTTTTATTGTCATTGGTACGACCTAACCTGGAATCGAACCAACAACTATAAATCAAGTATGCTCACCAGTCTACCAACTAGCAGGCCCCAGATAAAAAAAAAAAAAAAAAAAACATTTTCAAGCACCAACGCATGATAGTTTACACTGTGTTGATTGCGATCAGCTACTGTACAACTAAAAAAATGTTTGCACCAAGAACAAGACTGAAGCAACTTTGTTTCATACAGGCTAAAAAAATTCGTTTAACTAAACTTGTAACTTTCCATAGAAAGTTAACCATTTTCTAACGTCATTGCAACTCATTTACCTTGGAAGTCATTTCTTTAATCTGAGAGAACGAAGGTCGTTCGCTGGGTCGCAACTTCCAACATTTCCGCATGATGACGTACATTGAATCAGGGCAATTATCAGGCTGTGGCAACCTTTCGCCTTCTTTCTCGATCTTGTGAAGAATCTAAAAATATAGACAGTTATTTGATTCAGGTCACCAAGAGGTTGATTGTAATAAGCTCCTTGCAACTTCGTTTTGAGATAATATCGATTTTTAAATATTTAAGCTGATGGGTCATTACATTATAGTTTTAAGAGAATTCATGATCTTTTCCACAGAGTTCTCCAATATTCATAATTTTTTGGTATACTTATTAGTATGAAAACTAATAAACACCAACAATTTTTAAAAAATTAGTTAAACGGTTTTCGTGATAAAGTGGTTTGAAATATTCACCACTAGTTGGCGATTTTATGTCTGAGCAAGGTGGTCATGCAGGCCTTTTTGTTAATATATGATGTTGTGGTTACATTATTTAGCATAAATATATGCAATTATGCATCTCTCCATTTTGGGGGTCGAGAACCTCAAATCTGAGGTCTAAAATGCATTTAAATCAACTAAATCGAGTGCATCATAATTATATGCAATGTCGATTTTGTAATAATGAAGTATTTTTGTCTGAAGACAATGTTAAAAAGTAACCTAAAATAATCTTCTGGCTAATTAGCATGAAATTTGCAAGATTATTTATACATAAGACTTTCAAATTTTTCTATGGTCATTATCACATTGCAAATCATACATTTTATAGTAGAATGGGAATCATACATGATGAATTGATGATAAAAAAAAATGTCTCAACTTTTCCCAACATTCCAAAAATGTCTTCAGAAGTTTATCAAGTGCAAAGTATAAAAATTGATTTTAAAATGCTATTTCGACCCACTTTAGTTGATTTAAATGCATATATTAGACCTCAGATTTGAGCTCCTCGACCCCCAAAATAGAGGGATGCATAATTGCATATATTTATGCTAAATAATGTAACCACAACATCATATATTAACAAAAAGGCCTGCATGACCACCTTGCTCAGACATAAAATTGCCACCTAGTGGTGAATATTTCAAACCACTGTATCACGAAAACCGTTTAACCGATTTAAAAAGCTTGAACGGGGAGATTTGAAATATCCAACATGTTTCCAATTTAACTGCTGAATTAAAAGAAAACTACGCAGCCCATAATTCCAAGCTGCCTTGCTAATATTTCTACATTTGTCTTTTAGTATAAGGACGTTGAAACAGTGTAAGAAGCGCAGATTTTCTGGCTGAGATAGTATTTAGAGCAGATTTACTTTCAGATGGTCAAATAACATTAGCCGAAATCAAATCGTGAAAAATGGCTAACCCTCGCTTCAGTCATTCAGATCAAATCTAATAAATCAACCGCATTTTACTTTCGTTAGTAGGATAATTAATACCCTAGGTGTCCCTGAATAATAATCATTTAGACATAAAAAAGCAAAGGTGAAGCTTTTCTGAACTGATTTAAGCAGCAGATAAAGCAAACATAAACTTTCTTCAAACTCAACAGCAATAAAAGGCTTCACAATGTCATCAAATTGAAGAAATTTTATGGTGGATGTGCAAAAATGAGACGTTTTGGAAGCAATGCGTTATTGGATTGAATAACAATTTAAAATTTTGCCACCAACAAGTAATTACTTTCCATACTAATCTTGACCTTATGAAAACATGGATAAAAGTTTCAGATCTTGCACACCAATCCCAATTATCTAGCCAACGATGACGTAACGGTTAATATTAGCCATTTCGTCATAGATGTTTGTATGTCAGTGAAAAAAAATTAGACAGCACAATTGTCCAAATTGACTGCCAATGTCTGGTCAACTCTAAATATGCACCAAACTGTGCCGTTTCACACTTACTTCCCGTCAACGGATCATTTTGAGTTTAAAAACGTGTTTTGGCAAACAAAATAATTACAAGAAAAACAAGAAACAGTTAAAGCTGAATATTGTAAAAAAGAACGTTTAGCCAACACTTGACAGAGTAAAATTTCTAAGTATAGACATCCAGAAGTTAAGGAAGGACTTCTGTGACGTGTGCAAGTGCAAATTGTCGTCTTAAGCAGTATATCCGGTTAACATCGAGTTAACAGAATAACATGGCACCACTCTACGACTCTACGTGCATGAGCCATTATTGACTAGTTTAACGTAGGAAAGCAGGTAAACACAAACAGGCCATCTCATATAGCTACAGAACGCTCAACGCACTACTCAAATCAAGGTAAAAGTTTTTCCAAACTTCCTGATGGAATCTCGTAAAATTAAGGCTAAATATCTCAGAGGAAGGCACTAAGCCAGAGTTTTGATAAAAGCTACTTTTTCAGCTCTTTCTACATAAAATAAGTTTCTTATAAAACATTGGATAAGCTTTCCATCAAAATTACCGCGATACTTCGGGCAAGGAGAAACTTTTTGTTTCAAACATAAGAAAAATCTGTAAAGTGCAAAACAATAGTATTGCAATGGTGGAGAGTTGAGACACAACATGCCCACTCCAAGCTACTTGTGGTATCATGAAGCTCGCAGCAATGCGGTTGAGCGTTAAAAATAAATAAAACCGCTGACATCAATCCGTACAACGTTACGTGACTGCAAATAAATAACCAGTGTCAGACATTGCTAGCGTGGCTGCAAGAAATCAATAAAACTAATTTGAAAGGAAATCCGTGAAAACAAAACCATATTTGGTGATGTTGCAACGACAGATTGTGTAGTAACAAAACTGATTATGCACGAGCAATTGTGCGATTTCCCGTCATGTCAAATTCTTTTCACAAGATTATTTCAAAATCCTGATGTTTGATAATATTCATTCAACCTAAATCTTGTTTAACTTTTCCTCCAACACAGCTCAATGGAACGTTAGCTAAGTATAGCGTTTCAGTTGTAAAATAATTTAACTAATTACTAACATTTTAATGCGATACCAGCAATTACGGAAATGTACCTCATTGAGAAACTATTGCCACACCTGTTCCCATTACTTTAAAATAGATTGATTTACAGGAACCTTTTTTTTACTTCAAAACTATTTAAATCAACAACAAAGTTATTAACTTTCCCGACAAAATTGGAGAACATATGTCACACTGTCACAGGTATTTTAGCCTCTGAGCTGGTAGTCATGGGTGTCCTACTTCGTACCATCAAAAGTTTGCCGAAACGATACGGACTTTTAGTTTGGTTCGGCAAATTCGTTGCAGTGTAGAGAGGCAGGTCTGATGGCCTATCTCATGGTGTGTTTCACACAGTAGCGTAGCCAGGAATTTTGAAAGGGGGGGTTTTGACGGGTCTGGGGGGCCTCCCCCAGAAAATTTTGAAAAATTACTTTGAATTTGATGCATTCTGAGAGCATTTTCAACAAAAATGTGGTTAAGAATATTCCTGTAAAATGGTGGTGTCCGGTGGCATAGCAAAAGGATAAGATCATGTTTTCTTCGGCATTTTTCGGAAATAAAGCTAAGTTTCTATGTTTTCTTGTTGCTAATTTCTGGCTGAGATGTTTGGTATTGGCAAAACTTGCTCTTTTAATGCAATTTTGTTTAAAATTAAGCAATTTTTTTAGACTGAAAGCATCATTCTCAATATCGTGACGTCACACGCGTGCCAAAGGGGGGGGGGGGTTGTAACCCTCAACCCCCCCCCCCCCCTTGGCTACGCCACTGGTTTCACACATGACTTTCTTCCTTTGGTTCACAAGACACGGACCAAGTAACATTTGGTTAAATATACCTACGTTTGAAGAACTACAAACCAGTGCATAGTGATGAGCAACAATATTTTTAGGCACTAGTTTGTTTATTTTGCTACGAACGACAGCATTGTTACGATTACGTGCTACAAACCGGCTATTACATTCTGGCATAAAAAAACAACAACAACAGGGCTCTAGAAGATGATCGCAACGGACCGATCATTATATCAGACATAACAACGTTGTCAAACACCTTTCACTAAGCTCGGAGAAGGTAGTGGGATGTCACTTTTAAACTAAAGACAAGCTAGTGGCCGTGCCAAACAGCGCAGGTATGCAAAGCTGTGAACTACGCCAAGTGAGGGGAACAAAGACGGAAGAGAAAGAGGATTTGCATTTTATGCTTTTTCCAATCAACTCGTGCCATTTTTACACAACATACAGTTTTCCACCTACCGTTAAATTAAAATTAACTTTCAGAATAAGACGAGTCATTGATTAACTTTTAGTTGCAGATCTCCTTTAAGGTTAAAATGTCTGCAAGCTTAAAAAGAACGGTAAATGACTGATTAGGCTGGGGCAAAAGACTCTTTCAAAACAAAAACCATTTCGAGCAAGTTTCAATAAATTTCAATAATGTAATCATTCCACAAAAGGTGGTGCGTCAATACACAAAGCTCGTTACGTAGTGCCCAGAACTCCAAACAAAAGTACAACACTCAATTGTTGCACAAAAAAAAAGACACATCACTGTTGCTGTCCAACGAAACGGGTCGGGACAGGACACAGCTAACTTAACGCCGGGCGGTTTTCACTTGACGATTGGCCAAATACTCAACCACAATCTAACAAAGCCACGGTAATTTGGCGAGAATTATACACAAACACATCTGAACGGACCTTTTTTGACACAAAACTCTACTAAAGCAGTTTATTTGTTCGAAAATGCTACGCACCTTCTAAACGAGAGATAGACGCAGTGCATCCAAAAAAGCTCATCAAACCTATTACAAGTTTTTACCTGCGCTCCATTGTAACTCAGCCACGGTTCTTGCCCGTACGTGAATAACTCCCACAGCGTCACTCCAAACATCCAAGCGTCACTGGCGTGGGAAAACTGACGAAGTTTAAGGGACTCCGGAGCAGACCTGGAAGAATTGGAAGATATCTCTACTTGTTACTTTCAACAATACACAATACAAAGAAGACCAAGGGAGTGTGATCAATATTAAACATGATGAAAATAAAGCAACGACGAACCAGCAACAATGATTTATCAAAAGTTGCATAGAAGACAAACAATCTGACTCCCAGGTGTTCTTAAAGTAAACTACTACAGTGATGTAATGATGTATTGGTTAAGAAGTTTCACATTTAATAACATGATGGACGATTTGTTTAAAGACTAGAAGACATGGTTAATAATGCGCACATTGAGTTACGTGTCAAGTTGGCAAGTGCCATTGAATATTGATTTGTCTCAGTGGTGAGCGCTGCTACAGTTTTTAATTTTCAAGTAACAGAAAGTTCATGCAAAGAGTATGAGAAAAATCACAAATCTTGAAAAAAAAATTCCTATCCTAACAAGAGTAATGATTCCTTTTTTTCACGATGTAATCTATGCGGCATGCTTAGTACTTCCAGATCATAAGATACAAACGTCAAATAACATGCTTTAAACCAGTGGTTTCAAACCTTTTTGCAGACAGGGATCATTTTTCAATAAATATCTAACATGTCCCAGTTGTCCCACCACTAACTAAAGAATCTTGCAAAATTACTCTTGTGCGCTTAAACTTCAATGCTTTCGTATGAAAGTGCATTCACGGACCAATAAATAACTTTTAACGATTCTGTGGACCCCTGATTGGGAACTACTGCTTTAAACATAGAAAAAATTAGTATAAAATTATAAGATTAAGACACTAGCGGACTCTTATGCAAAAGTTAGCCAATGCGTTCAAAAACATATACTCGTAGTAGAAATAAAGTGATTGGGTTACAAAATAAAGTGTTAGTGTCAGTTGTAAAAGAAACAGTTACCATGCAAAAGGAACTTTTCTTTGCTCTTTCATAACGTAGTGATCATCTTTAGCGTCCAATGCTCGCATTAAACCGAAGTCCCCAATTTTAACCTAATGCGAAACACAAATGTTTTTAAAACAAAACTTAGCACTTCAGTCCACAAACCCTTAGCTAAACGGATTGAAGATGAAAATAAAAGCCATTTTTCGGGTGAGCCAACCACTCTTGAGGTAAGTTTCCTGTTTGATTCGTATCAAGAATACGGTCAACAGTGGATGTGTTAATTGTGTTAGGTTGGAGCATGGCCTTAGTAGGAGATTTCGATTTGTTAAGTAAAGCGACATGCGCTTGAGAATCAAGTATCGACTTTTGTTACACAGAACAAGCTATTTGCAAATGTAGGCTAAGGGTGTGAACACTCATCTTTGTCATTTTACAGACAGTTTTTCCTATTTTCAATATTTCTTAATTTTAAGTTTTATTTCAATTTCGTGTTCAAAAAAGTAGATAGTTTACCGAACCAAACTTTTAATCAAGATTAGAGTTAATTTCTTAACGTTACATTTCGCCTTTTCCAACATTTAGAATTAGTGAGTTTCAACTTTTAAAGACTGGTTTTCTTACGCCATACACAATCCAATTTGGAAAATAAACGAAGTTTTGCCAAACGAAAAAATATTAATGGAGAACAATGTAACCTTTTCTAGAAAGTCATGCTCGAAAATCAATTACAGCATTGCGCAAACATTTCGAATAAAGTTCAACGCCTTGAAGAAACGTTCTCAGCTTCACGCTGTCAGTCGTTCGCAGATTCACAGAGACAATTGCTGTCACACTCACACGACAAGATCAATCACGTTCACATCAACAAAGTTTGTAGTGGGCTTGTTGAATGAATGGTGACAAAGTGCGATGCAAGAAAGTGAAGTCATGACAATTTGGCAAGAAGAAGGCCGCAGAAACATGATTAATATTAAAGGACAGTTTACACTTCAGAAGTAAAGGACAAAATCTCAACGCTTCTTTGCTGGAAATAGTTTGAAGTAGTTTTTTTGAAACTTATACTGGTACCAGAAAAGCAAAAACGCTAGAGGGCTTTTAACGATAGTGTGAACGTTCCTTATGGGTTGAGTCAATGAAAACTTAATTGCAAAACATAGGCTTTGACAAAACACGTCAGATACAGATCAATTAAGTGATAAATCAAATACAAAAATGAACGGAAATTAAGCTAGACAAACCCTTTCAGAAGATGATAGCAAAATGTTGCGTGTTGCTAAGTCTCTGTGGATGAACCGTTTGTGCTCCAAGTAAGCCATTCCTATGGCTATTTGAACAGCATATTCACACAATGTCAAAATAATGTGACGTTCGAACTTTCTAAGTCGGTCCAATAATGACCCCAATGGAGCCAGTTCTGTCACCTGCAAGATCAATCAATAATCAGGTTGAAGATGAATCATTAAAATCTAACAGAAAAATTTTTTCAACGCCCTTTAAAATACGATATCACTTTGAAGTACAAGATAAAGACACTAAATATACAGTAAGTGAAATCAATCCTTGCCAACTTGGTAAAAGTGACACGTGTTCAGATATCGTACACATGTCTAACAAAAGGTCATATTCTAAGATTACTTGCACTGTTTGAACACAAAACCGTCTAGTTCAAGTGACTATACAGTCAAGCTAAGAAGAAATTTCCAATAATCTTGAAAAGGAGAAAGGGCCGGCTTGCAGTAAAATTACGTTTCAAGCAACAGTCATTGATTAAAATCTTTCATCTGCTGCATACCAATGGCAGTAAGTCAGTCCCTTGTAAAATTTATTCAACGTCTGCAGACATCAAATAAATGAAAAGAGGACTGGTCTTCTGGCTGGAGCAGGCTGAGTCTCAGGTTGATTTACCATTTTCATTGGTGAAGATATCACAATTCCAAACAATCGGATAAGGTTTGGATGGTCAAGCATGTGCATAGCGTTAACCTCCTTGACAAAGTCATCAAATACGTTTGAATCACTGACCATATCTTGCTTAAGGCATTTCACCGCCACTTTAATCTGAAAGCAAATAACATTGTTGTGAAACAGCAAAAAAACATCTTCGAACATCACAATGAAGTCAGCACAGCACATAATGTGAATACCTTGTCATGACACAATTCCAATCATAGTTTACGTTGAAGAAACGTATTTGCAATCTCATTGATGTGACAACACACGAAACAGGTCATGTCTGAAACATGTCGGTGGGTCGAGAAAGCATGAAAGCCTAACCCATCCAACATAAGTTGTCAATTTTACATCCTTCTCCTGTCTAGCGACGTTGAAACGACGTAAAATTACTGAAAATTGTTAGAACTGAAAAGCAACAAATCACATTGTGTTCTGAAGAATAAGAGGGTACAGTACACGTTGATTAATGTTGTATAAGTGTTACTGACATTGAGTACGGTAAATGAATTGGTTCGTTGTCAGAACTGCTTGAGGCGAGCAACTTCCGAACTATCGAATGCATGAGCTAACACCGACATGACAGTGCTGGTGAATGAAAATAGCATAAAAGACGTCAAATGAACACTTAGTGATCATGTAAATGCTTTCCGGTTTTCTGGAAGAGAAATTGCCTTTCAAAGCTACGCATTACAGATTGGCAAAATGTAAAAGCTATAGGCATGAGGTCACCAGCCTTGAATGCACTCTTTTGTACAAACGTTCTAACAGTATATACTCGCCAGACTAACGCTCATTAGAGTTGATAGGACGTATTATCATTTAGCGTGATGCCATTACTCCACAACAGCAGATCGCAACCGGATGTTCACAGATTTTCACGGTATACAAAAATTGTTTTGAGATTCATGAAATTTGCATTTTTTTTGCACTACAGGAATCGAGCTAGCATAACCTTCAAATAACATATTGCTGTCGTAAACCAGTTACAAAAGATCACCACATAATTGCTGAATGGTGTGAAATACTATTTGTAACATGGTAAGCTTGACTAAATGTCCATGATCTTGAGCATTCAGGGTGAAGGTTTTCTCTTGAAACAACTCAGTGAATTTTTGCTAGCAAATACAGGCCTCGAAATTCACGGCGGACATGTCAGCCGTCACAGCATGCGATGTCCGCGGGAAGTACCACCTAGATCGGTCATATTGTCCGCCGAGAAATAACATAAGAAAAGCGATGAGAGTACTGATACTTCTACACTAATTACGCGCAACTTAGTTCAAGTCTTACGTCACAATGTCTGGCTTTGATCTCTGAGTAATATTGATAAGGCAAGGTTAGTTACAAAATTAAGTTATGAGAGTAGGCTATTACAGCAAGATGCAGCAACATTTGTTAAGTTTTGGTATTACAGTAAGAAAGAAAAGACCCAGGGAAATTTCACTTTCGCTCACATGACACGCAACAATAAACTTAAAGAAAAACGCCTAATGAAACTTTGCACAGCAGAAAATAGTAACGTTAGCGTAGAAGTTTTTCGACTCGTGCCCAGAGGATTGTGACGCAAGAAGCACGACCACGTTCGGTGGAAGTTAATCAGTTATGCGGCGTATTGAGCAGCTACACGGCGCTTTGACTCTTCAAGCGCACGTCGTTGGTATAATGATTCAAGCCTTTCAGAGTGACTTCGCTGAAATTTTAAAAAGCCTTGTAAACCGTAGCTATAGTTCTCAAATGGCGAAGAATTACCAAGAGAAAGTGATTAAACATGACGATCGACGCTAAAACTGGTGTGTCCGCCGTGAGACTTAATTTGTCCGCCGAGATAGCTGCTCAGACCGGACAGTCCGGACACGTTTGTCCGCCATCAACAAAAACGAATTTCGAGGCTTGAAATAGTTCGTGAAAGTATGTTCAGATAAAACAAAACATACTTTCAATAAATAAAAATAAGCTTCATAAATAAAATTTATTTTGAAAAACAAAAATTACTGTAGCTCCACTTGGGGGTGTCCATTCTCCTTTTCGGACAACACCAAATGTTCCATCACCAAGTTTTTCTTGTAAAGTTAGTTCCTTCTGGCTTATTAAGCAAGTTAATCCAGATCCTGGTACAGGAGTGGCACTGCTTTCCTCTAAAACTGGTCCACTGGTACCAGTTTTCTGGTATAAAAAAGCATATTATATTGTGTAAGTTAAAAGTTAGTGTGAAAAGTTGTTTAAATTTTCAACTTTAATTAAAAACTCTTTCTTTTGGTGAAATTGAAATGCCCATTGTACAGTTTTCAGTTACAGATTGCAAACTAAATCAGTAAACTAATAATATCTTGTTATTAGTTGTTAGCAGATAAAATATTGCTGAGAGGTTAAATACGTTCAAACGGTTATTCACAGTAATGCAAGCATTTGGTTCAAAACACTAGTTCACAGTTGAAAATTGCCAAATAACAAAAAAAAAAATCAACCTCAGCGGTTTTTATAAAGGAGTAACTATGCGAGGATAGATACATAAGAAGAAGACATTGACAAGGTAGCACACAACAATTAAAATACTTCCAATCACCTTTTTGTTAAACTTTGATTTTTTCTGCGATGCTTTTAGCTTCTTCACTGCATCCCATAACCTTCTCTGAGCTGGCTTTCCCAAGCCAATTTTTTCAAGGTCATCAGACTTGACATACTCAAAGTGTGCTAGTCGAGTGACCTGCAGACAGAATATTTGATAAGAGTTTCCTTTACTCTTTGCTTCAGCAATATATCCAAATATACATTGTTAAACCATGCTATTTAGTTTTAAGCTAATTTTTTTACCCTCATGTGCAGTGAGTGATCTTTAAGGCTAAGTTTGCTGTGCGACTTTAATTTCTATCCACTAAGATGGTGAAGCAGCAGATAGGTATTAGGTATTTCTACACTTCTTAGGGTTAAATTCAAGAATGGCACGTGTTGGGTGATGTTACGAAGAATCTACACCAAGCCAATGTAAATTGATTGCACACTTGGGAACTGCATTGCAATACACTGAAATCTGCTTTCCAGTTTTCTAATAGCATAGTTTGAACATGTTGAGAAGCAAAGGCGTTAATCTTTGTCACTCTGTTGTGGATAAGTTTCGGCTTTAGATGAATTGTCAATTGTAATACTTTTTGACCGTAAGTTCTAAAACAATCTGACACAAACACACTGGCGCACTTTGCAAGTCTGAGTTAAACAAAACCATGTAAGCACCTAACGATGCACGATGAAAATATTATATCGGTTTAACTTTCAGGTAGCTGTGAAGGTTACATGTTATATACAAACTAAAAAGTTAGATTTTTAAAGCAAACTACAATACAAAAGCAACTAGTCAGTGTACTGTACCCACTGTTCAAAACTTCAAGTTATGAAGTATTATATATATAACCCAGACAGCAAATCAGTCCTGTATATCATATGGCTTATTTATGAACAGTTGCACTTAGTGAAATCCATCATAATAATGTCTTATTTAAATAATTTTCTAATAGTTTGTTCCATGTTTTATGACATTTCACTGCATGCATACAAATTTTTCGGTAGCACCGGAGGCAGGATGTTTCAGCTAGAGAATGCCAATTCCAGTCAGAGCTTTCTGCTTTTGTTCATAGCTACCTCATATAATCAATGTTTTATCCAGTTTGTTGGCAGGAGCGTTGACGAGGAGGTCCAGAAGGTAGAACTTTTGTACCAGGGATGATTTTAAGAGACTATTACTATTTCAAGAAGCCGAGAACATAAAGAGACCACCTCATCTTTGTCGAATATATTATATATAGTGCGTTTTTTTTAGAAGTGTCTAAACTGAGGAGTGAGGACCTGAGAGTCTCATTGGTACCGGGCCCAAATTATGCTTTGAACAACCCTGGTTGTTGGTACAACACTGACATCAAGCAGTAAAGCGATAAATAAGGTGGTGTATGGCAATGCTTACGGTCCTTTAAAAAGGTTCATTTAGGAGTAAACATTTGGGTAGATGTCAATTTTGGCTATGTTTTCTGTCCACCTGATGTAGCATTGTTTTTAAGAAATTAAAGATTTTTGATTGACTTCTTTGAACTCATTTTCCATCTTACATTTTAGGCTAATGTTACAGCCGACATGTGTAATTGTGTATTTGTGCATTACTACAATACCACATTGTTGCATTTATAAACTACATTTTTCCAAGATCATGAACTTGACTTCAGCCACACACACCACCGGCTCCGGGCCGGACCAACTATCACCTCCGGCAGGAAACCAGAGTTGAAAACAGTGGCCAGAGCCAAAGATTGTTCTATTACTAGATTTAACATCTGCAGACAAGTTTTGTCGACCTTTCTAAAACAGGATTGATTTGCTGGCTGGGAAGTAATCAGTTCAAAAGTATCGGTAATAAAGTGTGTTTTCTTATGACTTGCCTAATTTGAAATAATATTATATGAACAAATTAAAAAAAAAACTACAGTAAAAAAGTTAGCAAAGGCAAAAAATGTAGCACTGGTTCAAATCTCCCTTGTACGTACACCCACTAACACTATGTAATTACTAGGGCCATTTAAAGTCATTAAAGTCATATTTTTTTCTATGCATCAGTAAGTCATGAAATCAATTTTGACACAAAAACCGCATCCCTATGAGGTATATTAAGAAAGTTATAAAGTCATATAAAGTCATATTTTCCTGGTTAGGTCATAAATCAGCTTTTTAAGTTATATAGTCATATTTTTGAGTTATAAAGTCATATCGTTGTATACTTTAAACAAAAATTATATACCAATTTAAGCGGTGAAGCAATTAAGCCAAGAACAGAAGCAGAGCTGCCGATTTCGATTCATGTGGCATACCACCACAGCCCATAGTTACTCGTTGGGGTAGATGGTTGAATGCTGCTCAATATTATGCCGAGAGACTTCCACAAGTGAAAGAAATAGTCAATGCATGGGAAGGTGAAGGAGTTATTGTAAAGAGCGTCAAAAATTCAGTCAACGATCCAAAGTTGACTTGTCAGTTAACAGAAATATGCCTCCACTACAACAATATTTCAAACTTAATACTCAAAATGGAAAGTTGTACGTACACCATCAAAGATGCCCATGCTGATCTAAATGCGCTTGATTTCGGAAAAGATCCGCTTGAGCTCAAAAATTACATTAAGAAGCGATTCGACAAAAACGATGTGAAACAAATTATGGAGCTACAAAGACAAGACATTTCACCAGCGCTTTATGCAAAACTGCAGAAGTGTCAACCCACATCAGCGTCTGTGGAGCGCTCATTTTCCTTACCAAAGTCATTTTTACGTCCAAATCGTAACTTCAAAGACTCTAACATTCCACACTACATGAAACTGTACTACAACAGTGGTTTAAAATAAAAATGGATGTGTATTACTGTTATGTTGCGTATGTTTTACTCTTTAGTTCCGTGAGTGACGTTGTTCGCATGTAAAAATAAACGATTTTCACATAAAGTCATATAAAGTCATATTTTCCAAAAAATAAAATCATATTATTGATTTTTTAAGGTCATATAAAAATGGCCCTAGTAATTACTCCTTAATATACAAGTGATCAAAAACCACAGCACAAAAAACTGAGGAGCATTCTAAAAATCAAAACCTATTGTCTAGTTTAATTAGATTCAAGTTATTTCAATTATAAATTCAAATCTATTTGGATTTGGTAATTTAAATTGCCATTCTTGTACACTACTCAATACTCATAGAACTATTGTATCAGGATGACAATTTAAATTACCAAATCCAAATAGATTTGAATATATTGATAGACTTATTAATATAATACTTATTTTTTGGAGATGACCATTGAGATAAATCTCCCACTGAGAGTTCCAGTGCTTGTTTTCAGTAATTTAAATGGGCAACTTAACACTCTTTGTCTAAATTATCACAGCCTATTGATGTTAAAAGTACGGTACATAAACTTACAGACTTGGTTTATAAAAAAAAACTTACTGTTGTCAACTTAAAAATTTGGCTTTAAAAGTTGCAAGGGTTCTATGGCTCTAGAAAAATACTTTTCACCTGTAATTCATCTCTGATCTTCAAATAAAATTGTTCCAATTGAACGTCAATTAGAAGTTGTCTTAACCAAGTTGTACTGTTAATGCTCGATCCAGCAGCCATCATGGAAATGTACTTTTCATCTTTAGAAACTCATACAAAATGAAATTAATACACAAACCTTGACCAAAAAAGAGTATTAAAAAACTGGCCTAATCAATATGCTAATGAAATGATATAGCCTAAAAAGCTGACGTTGCTGAAAAAATCAATAGGTACTGCAATGTCCACTACTCTTACCACTTTCATCATGATCTATTAATATTATGTTAACCTGGTTAAATTTTGAATAAGAAATAAGTCACCTTATGGTATTGGCAACTATAATACATACAGCAATGCTATCTCAACATCTAAATTTCACTAAGGCTATCCTATTATCCTAACCAGTCATCTGGACAACTTGGCATACAGAATAATAGACACAATTACCCCTCTGCAACAAACTACATTTGCAGCCAACTAAAGGACAAAGCAAAATTCATTGAAAGGCAAACTGAGATGATCACTTGACGGCTCAGTGTACGAACTGTTGAGGACACCACACTTCATTTGTCCCCTAAGCCCTTCATCCCAGGGCCTTCTTGCTGTAACACTTGCAATTGCATGACATGTAAAAATTGTCATGCAAGTATTACAGTTATTACAGTATTAGAAGTTAATATATTATATGCAGATTTACATTGCATAAATAAACTGTACACACCTGAACAGACTTATAAATACAACACAATGGACATTGAAAGATAAAATTAGTCAATGCAAAAGTGTGATGCGAATATAATTGAGCTAAGATATAAACAAAGCGTGAAAAATGAAAAAAGGTAAAAAAGTTCACCAGCCTAAAATCATTTTTTTTCTTCATGATTCAACCGTTTTATGGTAAGTTTTGATTGAAATATCACAATGCACGTGTTGTGTAGGCTAGCTAAGATAAAGGTAGAGGCTCAAGTTATCATCTCTATTATTAAACGTACCGGTAACCTCCCAGGCTATGGCTACATTATGTCAATCGAACATGATATCATGTACTCATGAATATACCGTACTTTTGAATAAACATAAAAACTCGGTACCGTACTGAAAAGAAAATGGAAAATTAAACATATACATTGATACAAAGATTCTATCAGAAATCAGTACTGCTAATTTGTAGTACAGCTACGTACCAAACTTATTCGTTAATAGGTAAAAAAGTCGGCTGCATAGCAGAGTGATGAGAGCCCTGGAACGAATTCAGAAGATAAGTAATTTAATTGGCTGTGGCTATATTTACACTATATTGTGTATATATAGCCTGAATAGTGTTGCCAGATAAAGATTTCTGCACTAATTTGAGAAATTTTTAAAGCCGTTGAAAAACAAAAGCTTGTATTTTGGAAACTTTTTTTGGTCCTGGGAAGATCAAAACCCTAGACTTATGCTTAACTCTAACCCTTATTTTAACTCATCCTAACTTCAATCCTAACTCTGGCAACACCTGATTGTGGAAAAATAGCCACTTCCAATTTAATTATGATTCAACAGAAGGGATTTTTTTATATCAGATGCGTTAAAATTAAAGTAAAAATTAGCATGTGGCCTCTCAAACTTCCAGTTGTATGCTAAATAAAACTGAAAGTGAGCGATAAAGTCATGCAAAGCAACCAAGTTGAAGATGATATCTTGTCCTGCATAGGTCAACCCTGCTTTTATTATAGAGATGACAATTGCCTGTAAATATTGGGGAATACACGATAGTGCATTAAATTGATTTTATTTTGGCACATGGTTGAGTTCTTTGCATGTTTTTATTGTTAAAACATCAAATTAAGCTTAACTTTTCCTGTTCTTTTAAGTTAACAGATGCCTCGAACCGCACAAATAAGCAAAATCAACACGACAAATCAATTAGGCTATGGTACCAAAACCACTTTGGGATACTGTATGACACCTTACCAGTTCAACATTAAGGTCATCATAGGTGGCTTTGACCATGACACATAATTATATAAAACAATAAAATGCTTCATGATTATGGGGAAGTGCCCAATTTACATGGGCTATCAAAACACTAAGCCTTCATCTAAAAGCTGGTGTGATGCCAACTTAGCTTGAATGAAATAGGCTATACAATTCTTGGTAAATTCCCCAAAAAAACACAAATCCTTTTCTGATAAAGTGTGAAGACTAAACATTAAGGGTAAGGGAAGATAAGGAATATGACGACTACCGTACCAGGCTTTTTTGTCTCGAACCAAGAGTTTCACTATTTTACATTCATTAGACAGACTAAACTTTAAAATTTTGTATCTAGCAACACCGAAAAACAAAGCAAAGGGCTGTATTTTTTTGGTTTGTATTGGGCCACAGAGGTGTACAAGATCCGGACCATAGACCTTCTTGTTTTTTAACAGATCTAGATCTTTATTTATTTTTATAAAAACCTAAATCTTCATGTCTTTTTGCATTTCGAAAACAAAAACATAAATCTTAAGGTATTTTCTGGAAAATTTATCTGGCAACTCTAAATTGCAAGATTTGTTGCCATCAAGGTTTTTTAAAAATAAACTAGATGAAGCTAAAACACAGACCAGAATAAACCAAATTGACGCAGAAATAAACTAAACAATAAACCAACATACAATACTGATGACAAATCGCATTACGACACATGAAGCTAAACAAAAAAGACCAGAATAAGCCAATTTGAATCAGAAACAAACTAAAAAATAAAACGGAAAGTATGTTAAAAAAAAAAACTAATATAAACTATAAACCAAATCGAAAAAAAATAAACCAGATTCGGTTTTAAATAGACTAAAATGGTAACACTTTAATGCAATTTTTCAGGGTTACCACATTGGCGTTTTTGGTTTGGTTTTGAACAGAGTTGCCAGATTGGCCGTTTTACGGCCAAATTTCAGAAATTTGGCCTTTTTGAAAAGTGTTTGGCCGGACAATTTTTCTTTTTTTGGCCTTTTGTAGTTTCCCGATTGGCATTTGTTTGGCCTTTTTTTTTATTTGGTTTTCATAGTTCTTTTGGTTATCCCTAGCAACAGTGAAAAGTTTTGGTGTAGCGTTTTTCATCATGCCCATTTCAAAGACCTTGCTAGCTATGCTTTAGCATGTCTCTGCATCCCTGTCAGTAATACAGTAGTAGAGAGGATTTTTTCATTACTTACTGCAGTGAAAACAAAACCACGAAACAAAATGCAGACTGAGCTTTTGGAAGTGATTTTGCGAATACGAACAGACATGCTGCTGAATGGAAAATGTTGCACAAACTTTGATGTTAGTGCCATAATGACAAGGCGTTTCACATCTGATATTGTTTATAGTGAAACTAGCAGTAACGAAATGGCAGAGGCGCTAGCATTCCTAGAATAAGGAGTGTTCATTGTGGAAGGATGTTGGACATAAATGCAATTGATTTCTCTGATTTTGCAGTGTTGGGTGTTTAATGTAGCCTACAAGTAATTGTAATGGGTATAAATATTATATACCGGTATATATACTATTTCATATTGCATTAAGTGATATGCCAATATTAACTCCTTTTTCCTCTGCTTACTAGTCACCAGGGTCTCACTGGTGGACGTTATTGGCTTTTTAGTCTACAGGATGATGCTTAGCCTAATGTTATATACATATTTCAGTTGTATTGTAATTGTTTCCATACCTATCTGTTTGTATTTTATGGATTGCATTTTTTCAGGAATTTTACTAAGCAATTCTTCTTTAACAGATAACATGTAGAACAGTAGAAACTGGGTAAATATTATCTAATTTGTTGTTGAAAGTAAGTGCAAAAACACCACTGATTTCAACAAAGAGAACAGAATCTCAGGTTTGGCCTTTTTTTCTATAATTTGGCCGTTTTTGGGGATGCATTTGGCCTTTTTTGTTTTATCAATCTGGCAACTCTGGTTTTGATACTTCATCCTTTATCCTCGGACTGACAAAGCCTTTTGTGGTAAATTTGTAACTTATTTAACTCGTGCTACTGCGCTGCTTGTAGGTTTACGCTCAATCAGTGCTCCGCGTTTGTGCCTTCAGCGCTTTGCCTCCCTTTCTTAGTTCTACAACGCTAGCTTTCTATTGTGTATTTGTTTTACCAGCTCAGTGGCCGAGTGGTTTCGCCTTCGGCTCTGGTGCTGGTAGATCTGAGATCGATTCCAGGTTGGGTCAAACCGAAGACTTTAAAAACTGTACCGATTGTGTTCTATCCTGCATAGCGCAGTGAGAATGAGTCGGGTGATAATGTGATAACATCGTAAACCAGATATAAATTAAAAATGAGCCCTGTCGCTAAAAGACCTTAGCTGTTGTAGAGCGACAATAAATAAAACCATAACATTATTATTATTATTTGTGTATTTGTCAATCCTTGTAACTGCTAGTTTTAGTTACTGTAGCTTAACATAATTCTTGAGCGGCTGCCAGATTAGTTTGTAAGTTATTTAGTTTTGTATTATTATCTCTCTCTTTTCTTATTTTCAGAACTGTGTTATGGATGTGTCAATTCTAAGTTTATTAAAGCCTACGGTACCGGTAATTAACGCTTGTTTTTCTTGAGCTTGTTATGGTCAGGTTATTCTTGGTAGTTTTGCTTACTTGTAGAGGCTTTTAAGTTTTAACGCAGGGCCGGTTACCGAGATTGACAGAGTGAAATTTCTGGTTGTTGAAGTCTTGTTGCTGGAAAATTGTTCCATCCATTAGGTGCCACTGAATGGAGAGCAATCCTTAGAATGCGTTAAGCGCACACCCAGAGATTCGAACCAGCGCTGCTTGATCTTGAAGCTTCTTCTTGGGTTTTGCAACAATTGACAGAGATACACCCTTTTTTACTCATGAGACTGGACTCATCAGCGGTTGAGAGCTTTGTGGCTTAAATTAGTGTTACAATTATAAACCCAGTGTCATAGTCAAAACATTTGTCTTTTGCTCTCAATTTTTGCTACACTTGACTACAAATGTAGGCTACAATACTGTAGCTTACTTAGCCTTATTCATTATCGGTTGTCAGGTGGATTGCTCTTTCTGAATAGGCCTAGCCGCCTAATGCTATTTTTGCATCAAAAAAGCATCCAACAACATCTGACAATGACACATTTTTGTTGATTGATTCCCGGGGATTGATTCAGGACTTTAAAATAACATTTGGGATTTTTTCCCTGGTTTGGCAGATTTTTGAGGTGCATTTAGCATTTTTTTAAAATTTGGGTCTGGTAACCTTGGTGCTTAATCCTAAAGCTTTGATAATTATTTAAGGTGCAACCTACTTCGTACCCTGAACAGTTCGTACCCTGAAAAGATCGAGAGAAAAAATTAAAAAAAGCCGAAGTCGCTGATCGCAGTTTCTGCAAACATTTTAAAATTTTTTTCCTAAAAAGATCAAGAGAAAAACGCAGTTTCCGAAAACAAACAAACTAAAACAATGAGAGAAATAAATAGAACAAAGCCGAAGTCGCTGATCGGAGTTTTCGCTTTTCCGCAAACATTTTTAAAATTTCCAGTAATGATCCTAAGAGTTTGCCGAAGTCACTGATCGCAGTTTCAGCAAACATTTTAAAAGGGCTAGAAAAGATCGAGAAGAAAAATTTAAAAATAGCCGAAGTCGCTGATCGGAGTTTCCGCAAACAAACTAAAAAGATCGAGAGAAAAAAATAGAACAAAGCGGAAGTCACTGATCGCAGTTTCCGCAAACATTTTAAATTTCTGGTAATGATCCTAAGAGTTTGCCGAAGTCGCTGATTGCAGTTTCCGCAAGCATTTTAAAAGGGGTTAGGGTTAGGAAACAATCGAGTGAAAAAAATAAAAAAAGCCGAAGTAGCTGATCGGAGTTTCCGCAAACAAACAAACTGAAAAGATCGAGAGAAAAAATAGAACCATTTTTTCGCAGTTTCTGCAAACGTTTTAAAATTTCCGGTAATGATCCTAACAGTTTTTGTTTGTTTGCAGAAACTGCAATCAGCGACTTCGAGTTTTTTAAATTTTTTCTTTAGATCTTTTCATGGTACGAACTGTTCAGGGTACGATCTAGGTTGCATCCAATTATTTATAATATGTTTTACTGAATAGCAATAGCTTGTCATCATTGTTACTCTATAAATTGCAGTTTTTGTTGCAGAAACGTTACAAATTTCTATGCAGCTTTTGACATGGCAGATACTTGGCCTGAAATAACACAATGTTTATCTGAAACCCGACGTGAATTGGTACTGAAAGGGAATGATCTTCGTGAACGAGTTGTAAAAGCAAATGGTGAACTTCCTCTTCAGCTCTATGACTTAACCCTTCTCAATTTTCTTGAAATCAATTCTTTGGAAGTAAAAATTTTGAATGACCACGTTAAAGAGCTAAAAAATTTGACACAATTATTTCTCAGACAAAATAAGCTCAGCTGTATTCCAGAAAGTTTATGCACTATCAAATCATTAAAAGTTCTTGATGTATCAGAAAACTGCATAGAAAAATTACCTACTGATATTGGAGAGCTTGTTAACTTACACACTCTAAACATATCCAGTAATGAATTGACGTCACTGCCAACTTCTTTTAGCAATCTTGCTAGTCTTGCTGTTCTTCACATGACAAAAAATAGATTTGCGGAGTTTCCTTCTGTGCTGTGTGAAGAGCCTGTATGTGCACGTTTGGCTGAGTTTTATACATCTCATAATCAAATAGAAGACATCAGTGATTCAATAGAAAAAGTTATTCTTTTGAAAGTGTTTGATATTTCTGATAACAAGATAGAAGAGTTGACCCAGGCAATCGGAAGGTGCTTGAAGTTAAAACAAATTAATTTCAAAGGCAATCCAATAAAAGACAAGAGATTAAAGAAATTGGTTGAAAACAACAATTCACATAAATCGACTTTGGATTACATACGTACCAAGGGACGAAAAGCTGCAGTATCTGGTCAGGTCGAAAAGGCTGAAAAGGGGCATGGAAAAGGATCTCGTAAAAAGCTGAAGGATCAGAAAGTGCAAGCAGAAGCAACTGAAAGTTCGAAAGATTTAGTGAAATATTTTATGGAAGTTTTAAGAATTGATGATGGAAAAGGTATGTTAATGTTTTTGTTTGATAGTATGTCTGAATAAAATGTACTTTTTGTTGTTGTCATGCTTCACACCGGCACCAACGCACACATCTGAAAGCTAGATCGTGGTTAATATGTAGGCCTATGGTAGTGTATATACTGTATTTATTGTATTATATATACCTTTTGTATTACCATTTATGGATTGATCTTGTTTAATGTTAAGCTATTGTTACTTGGATTAGCTTTGAGTTGGGATGGCAGACCTCTGACTGCAAGTCACAAAGTATCCTATCTCTAGAATTTTAATTGCTAACCCATTTGCCATTTCAAGAAAATCAAATGTTGGTAATAAATAGGGTATCCGTGCCTATCAGAGATGTGAGTAGGGCTCAGCCTTAGCTTGTTCGCTCAATTAAACATTGTTATCTTTAAACAAGCTAAAGTAATTACAGTATAATATATATAAAATATATATACCTTATTTGTTTCAGATGAAAGTCAACCATTTCGAATAATAGTTCAGGATGATGTGAAGGAAGTTCGACCATATATTGTTGGGTGCATCATAAAAGATTTAGATTTGGACTCTGGAGATAAATTTAAAAGCTTTATAACCTTGCAGGTAACATTTTCAGTGAAGAATCTTTAAAGAATATAAAGTTGCATGATAGAGGTTTTGCATCTTTATTTTAAACTCCTCTATAACCATCTTTATTTTACTGTATACACTAGTTTTCCACATGTAATGCCGAATTAATGAGGAACAGTATTAATCTAAGACAAAAAAAGTGGAATTAAAAACCGGTTCCATGTGTTCATAAAAATGAGAACTGCAAACGTTGCTGTCAAATTATCATGGGCATTTTAGACAAAATGTTTGCATTAAAGTATTAAAATTAAACAAGTGAAGCTTTCAACAGTTTGAGACAACTTTTACCATAAAGATGACTCGTTTTGGTTTGATACAGACAAGATTGCATGAAGATGTTTGTCAAAAGCGCACAATAGCCACTATTGCCACGCATGATGTAAGACAAATCCCCGATGCAGTTGTACATTATGATGCACAAGATCCAAGGTTGTTTACTGTAAGTGGAACAAGTATTTATGTGAAAAATATGTAACTTTTGTTCAATTAATGTGACGATTTAATTTGTGGTTCAATCTTCAAAGTGTTTTTTAGTTTTTTTCTGAGTACAAAATTAGTCTTTCCAACAAGTAAACGTCATTTTTGACAACTTAGGAAAAAATGCACTTGTCTAAAAACTTATAGAGTAAGATTCTACTTATCGATAAAAACAAATAAACAACATTTCATCAGTGCATATAACCATTCAGATTCAACCACTAGGTAAGAAAGGCAATGTATCCGCAATATCTCTTTATCAAAAACTCTGCAAGGAAGCAGACGAGCAAAGAAAAGAGAAAAAGCGCAATCAAGTATCTGGGATACACAAGTGAATACTATGTTATGCATTTATGCAATGATGTCTTTTCTGCTTGATAAAAAACTGAAAGTGTGTTTGTCTACGACTACGTCTACGATATGTATGATTGACAAAACATGAACATTGTTCTAAAAATCTAAATTATGCTCGTACCTTTGGGAACTGAGATATCTTTTTCATCAACTTCTTCACATTCATACTACAGCAAGATCAATTTCATGGTAGTTCTTGCCTTAAAAACTTATTAAACTCATCACTATGCAGTAAGATACTTTTAAATAAAACAGCTTAAATATATTGGAACCACCAATAATTCTATTTTAATTGTTTAAAATCGTTAATGTATTACTTTATTGTACTACCTATAATAAGTAATTCATGTCATTCCTTTGATCAGTTCCGAACGAAATCTAAACAATAATAACAATACTTTATTTCACACCAGTTGGGTGCAAAGTAGCGTCAATACAAAGTCTCCATAATTGATGATTTTTAATCAACTGTCATAGTTCTTCCGGATTGTGGAGGGATCGAATTCTAAGCATGAAAGGTTATGCTTATCTTTCTCCGTTTCTTTTGTTTCGGATCAGTTTTGAATAGGAGAATTTTATTCTAAACTGAGTTCGTTGGATGTCGTATTCTATGTCCCAATACGACATCCAATAGACTCGGTTTAAACAATAATAAGTTAATTAGCCATGTGTTTTTCCCTGGATATTCGACTCGTATTGATCTACCTCGTCTAGCTTTTCTCCACATTATTTTACACGGTAGTTTAATGACAACAGATGACACCGGCTATGATGGCCGACATTGTATAAGTAATAAGTATATACCCGTAGCCGTATACATGATCCTTTGAATGTCTACTCCAGATACCTCAACCTCCTGAAGGATAAAGAGTTGTTCGCTTGTGTCCGGAGGAGCTCAGATGGTCGTGTCATTTCTCTTCCTCCTCTAACAAACTGCGAAGCCACCAAGATATCTCGGGATTCGTCAGATGTATTTGTTGAGGTATTGAAACGGTGTCCTTATTTTTGCAGTCAAAAAAACAAACATCACGGTAAATTCCCACTCGACAAAACCCGTTTTTTAATTGATCCAATGTCTGCAGAAGAATGCGAAATGTCTTTCCTCTAACTGAGAATGCCTCTGTGAAAGCTTAATTCTAGCACATTTGCAAGCATTAGTTACTACTTATAGAGGTTTTGATTCACTAATGTGGACTTGGTCATCCACGTTGCCATCTTAAAACTATTCCTCTTATAATTTTAATACTGTATGTTCAGTTTGTTCACTTGTACACTATTTCATCCATTGTTATCGCCGATTGAAGAACCGTCCTTGGGGCGCGTTACATGAAAAGCTTAAAGTTGCTTTATGTTATAATTTAAATAAGCTGAATAAGAATTGAATAGAATGAATACATTTTAATAAGCCGAAGATGCTGTTATAGCAAGATCGTTTCTTATAAATTAAGCTTATCTTCAATGAGTGCGAATTAGAAGTACGTATCACCTTCTTTTATAAAGCTGCGTTTTCAATTGAGCATCGGGAAAAGTCTGCAAATGTTATCATAGCATCAGTGTTATATTATTTGTAAGCAATTATAATAGAAACGGTTTCGTGCTTTAAATAAAAATTTTATCAATCAATCTACAATCAATATAGACTTTAAGCCATAGCAAAGACTTCGCAAGCTCTTTTGCTGTTGTTTGAATTAATGACGAAAGCACGATACTGTGTTCACAGTGATTTTTTATATATTTTTTATCAAAAAATCTTTCAACCTTTAGGTCACCGGCTCGAAGTCTCTTAACACATGCAAAGCAGTGCTCGATGAACTGTTAAAGAAAATGGTCGAACTGGGATTTTATTCTCGTAAGCCTAAAGTAAGTAGGTTTGAGTTCACGTATTTCGAGGCCGAATTGATCTTGAATCCCACGGCCAGCCAGCAAACCATGTCTCTTTTGTTTGATTCAGACGTAGAACCAGTGTAAAACAAACGTTGAATCAACTTCAAAGCCATTATGATTAAAATAAAATTTTGGTTGATTGAATCAATTACACTGCAGGGGTTCCCAACCTTTTTTTCTGTTCGTACTCCTTTGTCAGGTCAGAGCATTGTTCGTACCCCCAAAAAATTCTGATTGAATTTTTTAGGCATATATTGCTAAATTAAATTGCTTTTATAGCTGAATTAAATGTTAAACTGATATTTCACATAAAAATGCAATAATCAAAAGAAATTAAATGTCACTTATTTTGTTTGTCACTTCTCGGTGAGATATTTGTTGCTACTTCATTGATAAAATCCTCTCAAACGATGGTTCCATTTTACTCAAGGCAACATCTTCATTCAGTTGCAGACGATTTATGTACTTATTCTTGAATCTTGATATACATCATGGTCGAAAAGCCACTTTCACAGTAATAAGTTGTTGAGAAGAGAATTAACACTGTCATGGTTTCCATAGCAAGACTTGGAAAAGATTCACAGCAAAACATCAAAAATCTTTTAACTTTGATTTTTCAAATAGCCGTTTCAAGTTTTGGCAGCTTTTCATTTCGATGATGTTCTTCTTCAAATTATCCTCATCCGACAATCAAAAAAAAAAGGATTTATCATCCAATGCTGGAAATAATTCAATTCACCAGCGAAAAAGTAACCATCGAAAGAATCAACCAGCATCTTTGAATGGGAAATAATTTCATTTTTGACATTTTGCAGCAAAGAGTTATTTGCAATTTGATCAAGACAAGAAAAATTAGCAAGGTTTTCATTTTCAGCAGCAGCAAGTAAAAAAACTCATTGTTATGAGACAATGAGGCTTCTAGCCTACTAAATAACGGGTCTGCTACTATTCGGTGAGTCCGATTCGGAGAGTTCCCTATTCGTAGACAGCTTTTTTCGGAGAGTTCCCCTATTTGGAGATTTTTTGAAATTTTTTTTGAAAATTATCGGGAACCGTAGCCTAATTATCGTTGCCACTTTTACATCGTTTTAACGTCGCTAAACGTTCAAATCGTGCAGAAAAAAATAGAAATAAAATGTTTGAACAATTAAATGAAAATTCGTCATGTCAGTTCAGTTGAATTGTTTTTATTTGTGACCATCATATAAAAAACAATACACGTCAACATAGCAAAGGTAAAAGCGACAAAACGCGAACGTTAAAACGTGCTTGTGATCGAAGTAAGTTGAAAGAAATTTGGTTGAAAGAAGTTTGGCACGGCCGCAACACCTTCAGAAAAATTTAAGATATGAAGGGAAAATAAAAAAAAGAAAATGTTACAAAACAAATAAATCATAGATTACCGGTAGTTTGGATCAACAAATGTGTGGCCTGCAGCTTGGGTTGAAAGGAAATTATCGAGTACCGTAGCCTAGTTATCCCGACCTAGTTATCTGAGCAAACATTAATAGTTCAAAAATAAATTTAATTCGCTTTTTAGTCTTAAGATCTCAATGGTTAGGTCTAAACCCCACTCATCTAAAGCTTCGACTATTTTTTTTTCTGCACGATTTGAACGTTTAGCGACGTTAGAACGATGTAAAAGCGGCAATGATAATTAGGCTATGGTACCGACGAATTTTCATTTAATTGTTCAAACATTTTATTTCCATTTTTTCCTGCACGATTTAAACGTTTAGCGACGTTAAAACGATGTAAAAGCGGCAATGATAATTAGGCTACGGTACCGACGAATTTTCATTTAATTGTTCAAACATTTTACTTCTATTTTTTTTCTGCACGATTTGAACGTTTAGCGACGTTAAAACGATGTAAAAGCGGCAATGATAATTAGGCTACGGTACCGACAAATTTTCATTTAATTGTTCAAACATTTTATTTCCATTTTTTCCTGCACGATTTGAACGTTTAGCGACGTTAAAACGATGTAAAAGCGGCAATGATAATTAGGCTACGGTACCGACGAATTTTCATTTAATTGTTCAAACATTTTACTTCTATTTTTTTCTGCACGATTTGAACGTTTAGCGACGTTGCAACGATGTAAAAGCGGCAATGATAATTAGGCTATGGTACCCCATAATTTTAAAAAAAAAATTCAAAAAAACTCCGAATAGGAAACTTTCCAAATCGGTCTCTCCGAATCGGACTCACCGAAACGGGCCATTTCGTAAATAACAATTCAATGATTTGTAGATTTTTTTTTTTTTTGAAGCAAAGATGGTGATGGCATAATATCATCTACAATTCCAAAATAAAGCTGTACTTTGAAATCTGTTTGAAAAGCTGCTCTGTGGCACAAGAATCTTCGTACCCCTTGATGTTTAATCTCGTACCCCCAAGGGGTACGAAATGGAAACCCCCTGAATTACAGTAATTCTCGCTTATTAAGCCCAACTTGGTCCTGTCCAGAGGTGATCTTGTTATAAACAGGGACGACTGTACTATCCTTTTTGACAATAGTTTAGAATTGATCGTTGCAATAACAAATATCGTGATCTTTCAGGGAGGAGATTTTTACGATGATTCCAGTGAAGATGAAGAGTTGTCGACAGAGGAGAAAAAATCCCTCTTCGTAAAGCAAGTCCGTGTGGAAACGGAGGAGGGGGACGTCAAGGTCATTTATCCATCCAGAACTGATCTTTCTTTTGATTCCAAGGAAATCAAAGTCATCCGCTCTTGGTAGAAGAATAACGTTGCAGTATGATTCCTCCAAGTTGGAATTACTTTACTCCGCATTTTCGTATTTTGGCAATTGTGCTGCAGGCTGCCGAGCTGTGGACTAGTTAGATTGAAATTCAATGCAAATATAACTTGACACAAATGTGCCCTTTTGTCCTCAGTTTTATAAATTTAAAACAAAAAGTCAGCAATGTTGATATTATTCAAGTATTCAATTATCATTGTACAAAAAGTACGTTTTTCGCACGAAGTTTGTAATTTCTCGTGTCAAAGCCCAGTAAATTACATTTTGTTTTCACTGCATCTGTGTTCGGTTGAAAACATTTTGAAAATACTTCTGCATTCAAGCCTTGGTGTGTCACTACTACTCGGTTACATTTCGCTCACGAGACAATGAATTTACTCACTGACATTCATTGATCCTTGTCCGAGAAATATCTTTCCAAAACCCTGCCGTGGCCGCATGACTGAATTCCTATGGAGAACGTCGTGTGTAGTAGCCTATTTATTACTTATGTTGCATCGCCGCTTCAATTAATTTCGCTATAGAAATGCATTGCAAACACACTACTGTAAGTTAATTGAAAGAGTTGGTTTCTGCTGCACTTGCTTCTCAAGTTTTCAACTTCACAAGGCTTCGTCAATTTAATTCACAGTGCAGTCGCGCAGGATATCATCACAGAAATTTGTTGGCGTTGATGTTAGGAGGTTTGCGATAAGTCGACGCTTGACCAAACAACGTTGATAAACGCCGCGCTCAGCGTTTCCAAAAGTATCCTACTTAGGTATCCGACTGGTTGAGTGGCCACTTCCATTCTAACTGACGCAATAAGGCCACTGCTGAGCAGGAGCGATCTTCCTGGCGTCCGCACTCCAGTAGTGCGGACGCTTGGAAGATCGCTCCCTCTCAGCAGTGCATATCCTTGGCGACAGTTAGTTTAGTTGTTTTCTTTCCACAAAGGTAAGGATTCAATTGACTGACAAAACGGTTGAGATCTATCTGGCATGAATTAGTGGTGCGATACTGATGAGCCCAGCCTCATGGCAAAACACATGTCTATCGCTGTCAATTCTTGCTACACTCAACTGCCGAGAAATGCAATAAGGCCAGTTGTGAAATCACAGCCGCACAAGCTACTCAGCTGAAAGTACCAAATAATTGTTGCGTCAATGAAACAATCTCATCTGAATGCGGTTTCCTTGGTCAGCTTTTTTACAACACACAGTTAAAAGCTAAAATATTTTTTAATTAGGTACTGTATAAAAACCATCTTTAAAAGGTCGGCTAATTGTGTATGGAGAATCTGTAGGTACTTCACCAAGGTGATCTTGCAGCTTTTCAGGCTAGTTGTTTTATAAAATTTCTTACGTTTTGACGATCACTAGCAAAAAATTTTGTAGGTAGCCTACCGTACCGAGTTGTTCTCGTAGTGATAGGTGACCAAAATTATAGCAAGGAAGGAGTTGGAATCGTTATACTGCATAAACGACATCTAGACCTTATAAATGACATGCAATAGCTTTTTAGTAAAATAAAATGATGTTAACGGGATCATCACGTAGAAAATGTAAAGGACCCAGCTTGTCAAACCAGTTCTTTACAGCTTTTTTGAAAAGATGGCTAGATTCTTTTGCACAGAGGCATGTTTGGTTTTGAATCTCTATAAGGGAACGTTCAAATATTACGTAACGCTTTTTTTTCCGAATTTTTGACCCCCACTCCCCCATGTAACGCCAACGTAACGCTTTTTCAATCCCCCCCCTTCCCCATGTAACGCTTTTTCACTACAAATTCAGCACAAAAAACTACCATTCCATACTCGAAAGCGTTACGTAACGTTTTGCTTGAACCCCCTCCCCCCCGATGTGACGCTAACGTAACGCTTTGCATAACCCCCCCCCCCCCCCCCCCCTTCCCTCGAAGGCGTTACGTAATATTTGAACGTTCCCTAATCGGACAGACAAAGCCTTGGTAGTTTATTCCTGGCAGTTTCGCATATTTGTAGAGGCTTTTGACGCAGGGCCGGTTACCGAGATCGAAGTTTTCCAATTGTTGTTGCTGTAGAATTATTCCACCCATTAGCCTAGGTGCCGCTGAATGGAGAGCAGTTCTTGGAATGCGCTGCTCAAGGGCACACCCCGAGAATGGAACCAGCGCCGTTTGATCTAGAACAGGGGTGACAAACCTTTTTGTGGTCGCGGGCCACTTTGTCAATTACGCATAAGTTATCGGGCCACACAACTTTTTAATCATAACCTACTGTACTATGAAATCTTTTAGAAGCGACTCAAGATGAAGATATTATTCATGAAAAGTAACAAACGGCAGATGAAAGTAATAAAACCCACACAGTTAAAATTATCTTACGCAGAATCGAAACATACAACAGTAAAACATAAAAACAAATCAACTTGAGCAAAAAGGATACAGCGACACCTACTTGCACAACAGTATTTGAGCAAAAAGGATAGAGCAACAGATAATGAAGACAGTTTAATTTTCGAAGCGTTTGCTGCTGTTACATGAATATGATTTTTTTTGGCTCTATCCTTTTTGCTCAAGTTGACTAAACGTTTCGACCATTATGCTCTGAGACAACTGTTCCAGACAATTGTTCACCAAATCAAACGTCATATAAAACCGTTCAGATCTACTGAATCTTAGCGTATTACGTAATGGAATATTTCTAAAAAAATGAGCAGATTGCACCATCGTTTGCAAGACCTGTAAAACATTGCAGCTGCAGCATAACATTACATCATCGTTAAATGATTCTTAAATTACGAGATATGGTGTAAGCCAAATTGAACACCTGCTGGAATAGCATTATAATGGTTATCATTACTACGTCACAGAAACTGCTTACGTGCGTTTGAGATATTGCAATCTATTCTCGTCATTTTTAAAATGGTTGCTTGAAGGTTGGTCGCATGTTTAACTGTTTTGCTTTGTGCTTACCAGCTGGACGAAACTTCCGTCTTTTATCTCAGTAATTTGTATTGTAGTGACAAGTTTTTAGTAGCGTACGGTGTTGCGTCGCAATTTCGACAGCCTTGGGACTATTTTTACAGAAATACAGTTCTTGAATAGACGTTTCAGAAGAGTGTTTCTTTTCGGTCATTGCATACAGACGAACGGATCCGGAAATCTTATGTTACAATTTTCCCATGAAGAGATTATGGTTTACCGCTGTGACCAACAACAATCAGTTAATGAAATTTATTTTTCAACAAACAAAAGCCAGGGATATCTAGAACAACGGGATTGCTGACTTTGCAAATTTCGATACAGCGATGGACACTAGAAGGGTCAGCACTGTTAACGCCCGAAAATGAAGAAGGCGAAAGCGCGTGTCAATTACGCTGTTGAGAAGTCGCTTTTTCTAGATACCCCTGCTGTGAAGCTAAAATAAGGTCTTGAAAGTGAGCACTCCTAGGCATCTTCCCTAGCAACACCCATAGCAACAACTAATGGCTGGCCTTGTCTATAACTTAAGATCATCATTTTAAAGCAAACTTTTGCTGTTAGTCATCTAAGACTATTGAGTATTGAACACAGCTTTGGTTTTCATATTTAATTGATTATTGCATCACTTTTGGGCAAGTTTTAGTCATCAAAAATAGGAAATAAAAAAAACATGAAAGGAAGTAAGAAAATTCAATTTCGTGGTATTGCTAAACAAAGAAAGTTGGATAAGGTTGGTTGTAAGTCTAACAATGGTGGTAGACTTGATGAACTGTTACTGTAACACAAGTGTAACCTTTTCTGTAACACCAGAAAGCCATCCAACAACAGAGGATCAAAGCCCTTTTTGCCAACCTTCTACTTCAGCAAAAAAAATTAGGAAAACAAGACAGTGGCAAAATCTCTGCATATTCAGAAATCTGCCAAATAGGCTACTCGACAAGTTTTGACTTGACAAATCAAGAAAAAAGAAGCTTTAACACATCTAAGGCCAGGAGAAAAACATTAAAAGCACTTAAGAAAAAGTTACAAACCCAAGCAGAGGCAAAAAAAGGGTCAACTTATGATAAAAGAGGCTTTAAAGTGTTGAAAATGTTTATTGTTGTTTTTCGTAAAATGTGATTTTGACCAAGTACTGTACCAAATTTTAATCCCAAATATCTCTTTCATTTATTTGCCAATCGCTTTCAAATTTTTAACACTATCAGACAGAGTAAACATGCAAAGCCTCTGGTCAAAGAATTTTGAAAATTTGGCCATGATGCTGTCGACACCCATTTGTTTTATGTCAGAGGATCAAGATTTTTGAAAAAATCCAACACTTCGAATAACTTTTTATTTTCTCAAAATATCTTCATTTCCTTCCATAGAGCTTCAGTCTTGCTACTTGTAAACATTCTATTAAAATGTGATTCAAATCCAGTAAGTGGTATTAAAAATATTTGTGTTTAAAATTTGTGTATTTTTCACCACTTGGTGGCAGTTTGAGGAAAAACGGCCACATTTTCAATTTTTTTTTGCTTTTTTTAAATTATTTTATCTTCAAGCATCATTTTAAAAACAAGAAATATGTTGTATGTTGAGAAATCCACATTTTAGTTTGTGCAGTAATGATGCAGTAACCCTCCTATTGTCCACTTCAAAACAGAGTCAGCAATCCCGTTGTTCTAGATATCACTGACAAAAGCCCATGCGAGTCATACAGCTGAAGCTATCTAATGCAGCATTGAAGCATAAAATATTAAAAAATAACATTGAAGCATTGAATTTTTTTGCTTAGTGGGATTTTTGGAAAGTTTTTTGCTTGACTAAGCGTTCAATATTAGGTCGAACAGACAATGTGGCAATACTCTCAACTGCATAGGCTACTAAGATTTTCATCTTTCATACCGATATCACATGATCAAACTTCACAGATTTTGCGCAAAGGCTTTGCTGGTGAATAATGCAATGACACAAAGGAAAGATGTAGGGCAAAGGCAGGTTAGTTGATACAAATTTTACATAAAATGCGTTTTTTCACGAAACGCTAGGTGTAGCAACGGAACTTAGGTGCATATGAAAGCTCATTTATAGGGTTACTTTTTTGCCAAGTTTGGCTCCTTGCATTTAAATAGCAATCAGTTAATGCACCTTGGAATACAACATTCTATAATGTATCAACTAACCTTTCGAAAAGGTTAGTTGATACACTCTTAAGGTTAGTTGATACACACATTGCAGTCCAGCAGGTTAGTTGACGCATGGCTGTAGCCTATTCAAGCTGAAAAATCAGGAAATAAATGTTCATGAGCAAAGCAGTGAGCAGTCTTTTTTTAACCCTTTGAGGACCGTTGGTACATATGTGTACCATGAACTTTTTCCACGATGTCTAACCATTTTCTTGCAGTTATCAAAAAGTATTTGTCTCTAAACGTTTCTTAAATAGATAATCTATTTATGAATAAAAAAAATTTGGAAATTGTATTTTGTTTAAGCTTTGTTTTAACTAGTTTTGTTTGGTGAATTCGTCAGGGTTTGAAGCGGTAAACTTTGAAAGATCAACAAGACAAGAAAAAAATGTAAAAAAAATATAATTTTTATTCTACATCAATGTTTAGTGATTAATCTGACTTATCCCATCAGTAAAACCATAAAAAAAAATTAAAAAAAATGTTGCTAGACAATGCTAAACTTTTGTGGTACACATATGTACCAAAGGTCCTGAAGGGTAAATTCTATTAGTCTAATGGAGGGATACAGTGATGTGGGAAAAACATAAAAATTAAGACTGTTGTTTTGAAATTTTAATGTAAATAACACGAAATATATTAGGAATGTATTTTAGACCTACATGCAAAGGTAAATTTAACTGATAGCATTACTTCCGGTTGAAAAATTATCAATAATTTGTCGCGAATTATGTCAATACTGTATATACAAGCAATTATGATTTTCGTCGTCGTCGCCGTGTGAGCCTCTGAAAACAGTCCCACCTAATCAAATAACTTTACAGACTTTTTGAAGTTAGTTTTTATTTCGCAGAGTAGCGATGAGCCATGAATGTAGAAGTGTTAGCTGTAGAGTTAGGGTATTCAACAGGTTATAGGAAGTGCTAATCCAGCCTAGGGCATCTCAAAATCACTTGAACCTTGTATGCAACGGCTAGGCTAGTCAAGACTAAGCTCAATACTAGTAAAGTTTATCTCCAAAGCAATACTGTTGGGTTTTTTTAAAATACAGTTTAGGAATATCAACTTTTCAACAAAGTTTGAAAGCATTTTTTCAAAATTTGGGGTAAAAACGTGCTCAGAACGCACCAAATTTAATGCCATTTTTCAAATTTTTCTGGGAGGAGACCCCCCATACCCCCCCCGCGAAGTCGTTCGCCTTCGGTGATCTCAGTGGCGGGCTTCGCCCCCCCCTCCACTATTCATTGCAGCCCCACTGCTCACAAATAGCACCAGCCGCCACTGTGTAAAACCATACCCATCCAACATAAGTTGTCAATTTTACATCCTTCTCCTGTCTAGCGACGTTGAAACGACGTAAAATTACTGAAAATTGTTAGAACTGAAAAGCAACAAATCACATTGTGTTCTGAAGAATAAGAGGGTACAGTACACGTTGATTAATGTTGTATAAGTGTTACTGACATTGAGTACGGTAAATGAATTGGTTCGTTGTCAGAACTGCTTGAGGCGAGCAACTTCCGAACTATCGAATGCATGAGCTAACACCGACATGACAGTGCTGGTGAATGAAAATAGCATAAAAGACGTCAAATGAACACTTAGTGATCATGTAAATGCTTTCCGGTTTTCTGGAAGAGAAATTGCCTTTCAAAGCTACGCATTACAGATTGGCAAAATGTAAAAGCTATAGGCATGAGGTCACCAGCCTTGAATGCACTCTTTTGTACAAACGTTCTAACAGTATATACTCGCCAGACTAACGCTCATTAGAGTTGATAGGACGTATTATCATTTAGCGTGATGCCATTACTCCACAACAGCAGATCGCAACCGGATGTTCACAGATTTTCACGGTATACAAAAATTGTTTTGAGATTCATGAAATTTGCATTTTTTTTGCACTACAGGAATCGAGCTAGCATAACCTTCAAATAACATATTGCTGTCGTAAACCAGTTACAAAAGATCACCACATAATTGCTGAATGGTGTGAAATACTATTTGTAACATGGTAAGCTTGACTAAATGTCCATGATCTTGAGCATTCAGGGTGAAGGTTTTCTCTTGAAACAACTCAGTGAATTTTTGCTAGCAAATACAGGCCTCGAAATTCACGGCGGACATGTCAGCCGTCACAGCATGCGATGTCCGCGGGAAGTACCACCTAGATCGGTCATATTGTCCGCCGAGAAATAACATAAGAAAAGCGATGAGAGTACTGATACTTCTACACTAATTACGCGCAACTTAGTTCAAGTCTTACGTCACAATGTCTGGCTTTGATCTCTGAGTAATATTGATAAGGCAAGGTTAGTTACAAAATTAAGTTATGAGAGTAGGCTATTACAGCAAGATGCAGCAACATTTGTTAAGTTTTGGTATTACAGTAAGAAAGAAAAGACCCAGGGAAATTTCACTTTCGCTCACATGACACGCAACAATAAACTTAAAGAAAAACGCCTAATGAAACTTTGCACAGCAGAAAATAGTAACGTTAGCGTAGAAGTTTTTCGACTCGTGCCCAGAGGATTGTGACGCAAGAAGCACGACCACGTTCGGTGGAAGTTAATCAGTTATGCGGCGTATTGAGCAGCTACACGGCGCTTTGACTCTTCAAGCGCACGTCGTTGGTATAATGATTCAAGCCTTTCAGAGTGACTTCGCTGAAATTTTAAAAAGCCTTGTAAACCGTAGCTATAGTTCTCAAATGGCGAAGAATTACCAAGAGAAAGTGATTAAACATGACGATCGACGCTAAAACTGGTGTGTCCGCCGTGAGACTTAATTTGTCCGCCGAGATAGCTGCTCAGACCGGACAGTCCGGACACGTTTGTCCGCCATCAACAAAAACGAATTTCGAGGCTTGAAATAGTTCGTGAAAGTATGTTCAGATAAAACAAAACATACTTTCAATAAATAAAAATAAGCTTCATAAATAAAATTTATTTTGAAAAACAAAAATTACTGTAGCTCCACTTGGGGGTGTCCATTCTCCTTTTCGGACAACACCAAATGTTCCATCACCAAGTTTTTCTTGTAAAGTTAGTTCCTTCTGGCTTATTAAGCAAGTTAATCCAGATCCTGGTACAGGAGTGGCACTGCTTTCCTCTAAAACTGGTCCACTGGTACCAGTTTTCTGGTATAAAAAAGCATATTATATTGTGTAAGTTAAAAGTTAGTGTGAAAAGTTGTTTAAATTTTCAACTTTAATTAAAAACTCTTTCTTTTGGTGAAATTGAAATGCCCATTGTACAGTTTTCAGTTACAGATTGCAAACTAAATCAGTAAACTAATAATATCTTGTTATTAGTTGTTAGCAGATAAAATATTGCTGAGAGGTTAAATACGTTCAAACGGTTATTCACAGTAATGCAAGCATTTGGTTCAAAACACTAGTTCACAGTTGAAAATTGCCAAATAACAAAAAAAAAAATCAACCTCAGCGGTTTTTATAAAGGAGTAACTATGCGAGGATAGATACATAAGAAGAAGACATTGACAAGGTAGCACACAACAATTAAAATACTTCCAATCACCTTTTTGTTAAACTTTGATTTTTTCTGCGATGCTTTTAGCTTCTTCACTGCATCCCATAACCTTCTCTGAGCTGGCTTTCCCAAGCCAATTTTTTCAAGGTCATCAGACTTGACATACTCAAAGTGTGCTAGTCGAGTGACCTGCAGACAGAATATTTGATAAGAGTTTCCTTTACTCTTTGCTTCAGCAATATATCCAAATATACATTGTTAAACCATGCTATTTAGTTTTAAGCTAATTTTTTTACCCTCATGTGCAGTGAGTGATCTTTAAGGCTAAGTTTGCTGTGCGACTTTAATTTCTATCCACTAAGATGGTGAAGCAGCAGATAGGTATTAGGTATTTCTACACTTCTTAGGGTTAAATTCAAGAATGGCACGTGTTGGGTGATGTTACGAAGAATCTACACCAAGCCAATGTAAATTGATTGCACACTTGGGAACTGCATTGCAATACACTGAAATCTGCTTTCCAGTTTTCTAATAGCATAGTTTGAACATGTTGAGAAGCAAAGGCGTTAATCTTTGTCACTCTGTTGTGGATAAGTTTCGGCTTTAGATGAATTGTCAATTGTAATACTTTTTGACCGTAAGTTCTAAAACAATCTGACACAAACACACTGGCGCACTTTGCAAGTCTGAGTTAAACAAAACCATGTAAGCACCTAACGATGCACGATGAAAATATTATATCGGTTTAACTTTCAGGTAGCTGTGAAGGTTACATGTTATATACAAACTAAAAAGTTAGATTTTTAAAGCAAACTACAATACAAAAGCAACTAGTCAGTGTACTGTACCCACTGTTCAAAACTTCAAGTTATGAAGTATTATATATATAACCCAGACAGCAAATCAGTCCTGTATATCATATGGCTTATTTATGAACAGTTGCACTTAGTGAAATCCATCATAATAATGTCTTATTTAAATAATTTTCTAATAGTTTGTTCCATGTTTTATGACATTTCACTGCATGCATACAAATTTTTCGGTAGCACCGGAGGCAGGATGTTTCAGCTAGAGAATGCCAATTCCAGTCAGAGCTTTCTGCTTTTGTTCATAGCTACCTCATATAATCAATGTTTTATCCAGTTTGTTGGCAGGAGCGTTGACGAGGAGGTCCAGAAGGTAGAACTTTTGTACCAGGGATGATTTTAAGAGACTATTACTATTTCAAGAAGCCGAGAACATAAAGAGACCACCTCATCTTTGTCGAATATATTATATATAGTGCGTTTTTTTTAGAAGTGTCTAAACTGAGGAGTGAGGACCTGAGAGTCTCATTGGTACCGGGCCCAAATTATGCTTTGAACAACCCTGGTTGTTGGTACAACACTGACATCAAGCAGTAAAGCGATAAATAAGGTGGTGTATGGCAATGCTTACGGTCCTTTAAAAAGGTTCATTTAGGAGTAAACATTTGGGTAGATGTCAATTTTGGCTATGTTTTCTGTCCACCTGATGTAGCATTGTTTTTAAGAAATTAAAGATTTTTGATTGACTTCTTTGAACTCATTTTCCATCTTACATTTTAGGCTAATGTTACAGCCGACATGTGTAATTGTGTATTTGTGCATTACTACAATACCACATTGTTGCATTTATAAACTACATTTTTCCAAGATCATGAACTTGACTTCAGCCACACACACCACCGGCTCCGGGCCGGACCAACTATCACCTCCGGCAGGAAACCAGAGTTGAAAACAGTGGCCAGAGCCAAAGATTGTTCTATTACTAGATTTAACATCTGCAGACAAGTTTTGTCGACCTTTCTAAAACAGGATTGATTTGCTGGCTGGGAAGTAATCAGTTCAAAAGTATCGGTAATAAAGTGTGTTTTCTTATGACTTGCCTAATTTGAAATAATATTATATGAACAAATTAAAAAAAAAACTACAGTAAAAAAGTTAGCAAAGGCAAAAAATGTAGCACTGGTTCAAATCTCCCTTGTACGTACACCCACTAACACTATGTAATTACTAGGGCCATTTAAAGTCATTAAAGTCATATTTTTTTCTATGCATCAGTAAGTCATGAAATCAATTTTGACACAAAAACCGCATCCCTATGAGGTATATTAAGAAAGTTATAAAGTCATATAAAGTCATATTTTCCTGGTTAGGTCATAAATCAGCTTTTTAAGTTATATAGTCATATTTTTGAGTTATAAAGTCATATCGTTGTATACTTTAAACAAAAATTATATACCAATTTAAGCGGTGAAGCAATTAAGCCAAGAACAGAAGCAGAGCTGCCGATTTCGATTCATGTGGCATACCACCACAGCCCATAGTTACTCGTTGGGGTAGATGGTTGAATGCTGCTCAATATTATGCCGAGAGACTTCCACAAGTGAAAGAAATAGTCAATGCATGGGAAGGTGAAGGAGTTATTGTAAAGAGCGTCAAAAATTCAGTCAACGATCCAAAGTTGACTTGTCAGTTAACAGAAATATGCCTCCACTACAACAATATTTCAAACTTAATACTCAAAATGGAAAGTTGTACGTACACCATCAAAGATGCCCATGCTGATCTAAATGCGCTTGATTTCGGAAAAGATCCGCTTGAGCTCAAAAATTACATTAAGAAGCGATTCGACAAAAACGATGTGAAACAAATTATGGAGCTACAAAGACAAGACATTTCACCAGCGCTTTATGCAAAACTGCAGAAGTGTCAACCCACATCAGCGTCTGTGGAGCGCTCATTTTCCTTACCAAAGTCATTTTTACGTCCAAATCGTAACTTCAAAGACTCTAACATTCCACACTACATGAAACTGTACTACAACAGTGGTTTAAAATAAAAATGGATGTGTATTACTGTTATGTTGCGTATGTTTTACTCTTTAGTTCCGTGAGTGACGTTGTTCGCATGTAAAAATAAACGATTTTCACATAAAGTCATATAAAGTCATATTTTCCAAAAAATAAAATCATATTATTGATTTTTTAAGGTCATATAAAAATGGCCCTAGTAATTACTCCTTAATATACAAGTGATCAAAAACCACAGCACAAAAAACTGAGGAGCATTCTAAAAATCAAAACCTATTGTCTAGTTTAATTAGATTCAAGTTATTTCAATTATAAATTCAAATCTATTTGGATTTGGTAATTTAAATTGCCATTCTTGTACACTACTCAATACTCATAGAACTATTGTATCAGGATGACAATTTAAATTACCAAATCCAAATAGATTTGAATATATTGATAGACTTATTAATATAATACTTATTTTTTGGAGATGACCATTGAGATAAATCTCCCACTGAGAGTTCCAGTGCTTGTTTTCAGTAATTTAAATGGGCAACTTAACACTCTTTGTCTAAATTATCACAGCCTATTGATGTTAAAAGTACGGTACATAAACTTACAGACTTGGTTTATAAAAAAAAACTTACTGTTGTCAACTTAAAAATTTGGCTTTAAAAGTTGCAAGGGTTCTATGGCTCTAGAAAAATACTTTTCACCTGTAATTCATCTCTGATCTTCAAATAAAATTGTTCCAATTGAACGTCAATTAGAAGTTGTCTTAACCAAGTTGTACTGTTAATGCTCGATCCAGCAGCCATCATGGAAATGTACTTTTCATCTTTAGAAACTCATACAAAATGAAATTAATACACAAACCTTGACCAAAAAAGAGTATTAAAAAACTGGCCTAATCAATATGCTAATGAAATGATATAGCCTAAAAAGCTGACGTTGCTGAAAAAATCAATAGGTACTGCAATGTCCACTACTCTTACCACTTTCATCATGATCTATTAATATTATGTTAACCTGGTTAAATTTTGAATAAGAAATAAGTCACCTTATGGTATTGGCAACTATAATACATACAGCAATGCTATCTCAACATCTAAATTTCACTAAGGCTATCCTATTATCCTAACCAGTCATCTGGACAACTTGGCATACAGAATAATAGACACAATTACCCCTCTGCAACAAACTACATTTGCAGCCAACTAAAGGACAAAGCAAAATTCATTGAAAGGCAAACTGAGATGATCACTTGACGGCTCAGTGTACGAACTGTTGAGGACACCACACTTCATTTGTCCCCTAAGCCCTTCATCCCAGGGCCTTCTTGCTGTAACACTTGCAATTGCATGACATGTAAAAATTGTCATGCAAGTATTACAGTTATTACAGTATTAGAAGTTAATATATTATATGCAGATTTACATTGCATAAATAAACTGTACACACCTGAACAGACTTATAAATACAACACAATGGACATTGAAAGATAAAATTAGTCAATGCAAAAGTGTGATGCGAATATAATTGAGCTAAGATATAAACAAAGCGTGAAAAATGAAAAAAGGTAAAAAAGTTCACCAGCCTAAAATCATTTTTTTTCTTCATGATTCAACCGTTTTATGGTAAGTTTTGATTGAAATATCACAATGCACGTGTTGTGTAGGCTAGCTAAGATAAAGGTAGAGGCTCAAGTTATCATCTCTATTATTAAACGTACCGGTAACCTCCCAGGCTATGGCTACATTATGTCAATCGAACATGATATCATGTACTCATGAATATACCGTACTTTTGAATAAACATAAAAACTCGGTACCGTACTGAAAAGAAAATGGAAAATTAAACATATACATTGATACAAAGATTCTATCAGAAATCAGTACTGCTAATTTGTAGTACAGCTACGTACCAAACTTATTCGTTAATAGGTAAAAAAGTCGGCTGCATAGCAGAGTGATGAGAGCCCTGGAACGAATTCAGAAGATAAGTAATTTAATTGGCTGTGGCTATATTTACACTATATTGTGTATATATAGCCTGAATAGTGTTGCCAGATAAAGATTTCTGCACTAATTTGAGAAATTTTTAAAGCCGTTGAAAAACAAAAGCTTGTATTTTGGAAACTTTTTTTGGTCCTGGGAAGATCAAAACCCTAGACTTATGCTTAACTCTAACCCTTATTTTAACTCATCCTAACTTCAATCCTAACTCTGGCAACACCTGATTGTGGAAAAATAGCCACTTCCAATTTAATTATGATTCAACAGAAGGGATTTTTTTATATCAGATGCGTTAAAATTAAAGTAAAAATTAGCATGTGGCCTCTCAAACTTCCAGTTGTATGCTAAATAAAACTGAAAGTGAGCGATAAAGTCATGCAAAGCAACCAAGTTGAAGATGATATCTTGTCCTGCATAGGTCAACCCTGCTTTTATTATAGAGATGACAATTGCCTGTAAATATTGGGGAATACACGATAGTGCATTAAATTGATTTTATTTTGGCACATGGTTGAGTTCTTTGCATGTTTTTATTGTTAAAACATCAAATTAAGCTTAACTTTTCCTGTTCTTTTAAGTTAACAGATGCCTCGAACCGCACAAATAAGCAAAATCAACACGACAAATCAATTAGGCTATGGTACCAAAACCACTTTGGGATACTGTATGACACCTTACCAGTTCAACATTAAGGTCATCATAGGTGGCTTTGACCATGACACATAATTATATAAAACAATAAAATGCTTCATGATTATGGGGAAGTGCCCAATTTACATGGGCTATCAAAACACTAAGCCTTCATCTAAAAGCTGGTGTGATGCCAACTTAGCTTGAATGAAATAGGCTATACAATTCTTGGTAAATTCCCCAAAAAAACACAAATCCTTTTCTGATAAAGTGTGAAGACTAAACATTAAGGGTAAGGGAAGATAAGGAATATGACGACTACCGTACCAGGCTTTTTTGTCTCGAACCAAGAGTTTCACTATTTTACATTCATTAGACAGACTAAACTTTAAAATTTTGTATCTAGCAACACCGAAAAACAAAGCAAAGGGCTGTATTTTTTTGGTTTGTATTGGGCCACAGAGGTGTACAAGATCCGGACCATAGACCTTCTTGTTTTTTAACAGATCTAGATCTTTATTTATTTTTATAAAAACCTAAATCTTCATGTCTTTTTGCATTTCGAAAACAAAAACATAAATCTTAAGGTATTTTCTGGAAAATTTATCTGGCAACTCTAAATTGCAAGATTTGTTGCCATCAAGGTTTTTTAAAAATAAACTAGATGAAGCTAAAACACAGACCAGAATAAACCAAATTGACGCAGAAATAAACTAAACAATAAACCAACATACAATACTGATGACAAATCGCATTACGACACATGAAGCTAAACAAAAAAGACCAGAATAAGCCAATTTGAATCAGAAACAAACTAAAAAATAAAACGGAAAGTATGTTAAAAAAAAAAACTAATATAAACTATAAACCAAATCGAAAAAAAATAAACCAGATTCGGTTTTAAATAGACTAAAATGGTAACACTTTAATGCAATTTTTCAGGGTTACCACATTGGCGTTTTTGGTTTGGTTTTGAACAGAGTTGCCAGATTGGCCGTTTTACGGCCAAATTTCAGAAATTTGGCCTTTTTGAAAAGTGTTTGGCCGGACAATTTTTCTTTTTTTGGCCTTTTGTAGTTTCCCGATTGGCATTTGTTTGGCCTTTTTTTTTATTTGGTTTTCATAGTTCTTTTGGTTATCCCTAGCAACAGTGAAAAGTTTTGGTGTAGCGTTTTTCATCATGCCCATTTCAAAGACCTTGCTAGCTATGCTTTAGCATGTCTCTGCATCCCTGTCAGTAATACAGTAGTAGAGAGGATTTTTTCATTACTTACTGCAGTGAAAACAAAACCACGAAACAAAATGCAGACTGAGCTTTTGGAAGTGATTTTGCGAATACGAACAGACATGCTGCTGAATGGAAAATGTTGCACAAACTTTGATGTTAGTGCCATAATGACAAGGCGTTTCACATCTGATATTGTTTATAGTGAAACTAGCAGTAACGAAATGGCAGAGGCGCTAGCATTCCTAGAATAAGGAGTGTTCATTGTGGAAGGATGTTGGACATAAATGCAATTGATTTCTCTGATTTTGCAGTGTTGGGTGTTTAATGTAGCCTACAAGTAATTGTAATGGGTATAAATATTATATACCGGTATATATACTATTTCATATTGCATTAAGTGATATGCCAATATTAACTCCTTTTTCCTCTGCTTACTAGTCACCAGGGTCTCACTGGTGGACGTTATTGGCTTTTTAGTCTACAGGATGATGCTTAGCCTAATGTTATATACATATTTCAGTTGTATTGTAATTGTTTCCATACCTATCTGTTTGTATTTTATGGATTGCATTTTTTCAGGAATTTTACTAAGCAATTCTTCTTTAACAGATAACATGTAGAACAGTAGAAACTGGGTAAATATTATCTAATTTGTTGTTGAAAGTAAGTGCAAAAACACCACTGATTTCAACAAAGAGAACAGAATCTCAGGTTTGGCCTTTTTTTCTATAATTTGGCCGTTTTTGGGGATGCATTTGGCCTTTTTTGTTTTATCAATCTGGCAACTCTGGTTTTGATACTTCATCCTTTATCCTCGGACTGACAAAGCCTTTTGTGGTAAATTTGTAACTTATTTAACTCGTGCTACTGCGCTGCTTGTAGGTTTACGCTCAATCAGTGCTCCGCGTTTGTGCCTTCAGCGCTTTGCCTCCCTTTCTTAGTTCTACAACGCTAGCTTTCTATTGTGTATTTGTTTTACCAGCTCAGTGGCCGAGTGGTTTCGCCTTCGGCTCTGGTGCTGGTAGATCTGAGATCGATTCCAGGTTGGGTCAAACCGAAGACTTTAAAAACTGTACCGATTGTGTTCTATCCTGCATAGCGCAGTGAGAATGAGTCGGGTGATAATGTGATAACATCGTAAACCAGATATAAATTAAAAATGAGCCCTGTCGCTAAAAGACCTTAGCTGTTGTAGAGCGACAATAAATAAAACCATAACATTATTATTATTATTTGTGTATTTGTCAATCCTTGTAACTGCTAGTTTTAGTTACTGTAGCTTAACATAATTCTTGAGCGGCTGCCAGATTAGTTTGTAAGTTATTTAGTTTTGTATTATTATCTCTCTCTTTTCTTATTTTCAGAACTGTGTTATGGATGTGTCAATTCTAAGTTTATTAAAGCCTACGGTACCGGTAATTAACGCTTGTTTTTCTTGAGCTTGTTATGGTCAGGTTATTCTTGGTAGTTTTGCTTACTTGTAGAGGCTTTTAAGTTTTAACGCAGGGCCGGTTACCGAGATTGACAGAGTGAAATTTCTGGTTGTTGAAGTCTTGTTGCTGGAAAATTGTTCCATCCATTAGGTGCCACTGAATGGAGAGCAATCCTTAGAATGCGTTAAGCGCACACCCAGAGATTCGAACCAGCGCTGCTTGATCTTGAAGCTTCTTCTTGGGTTTTGCAACAATTGACAGAGATACACCCTTTTTTACTCATGAGACTGGACTCATCAGCGGTTGAGAGCTTTGTGGCTTAAATTAGTGTTACAATTATAAACCCAGTGTCATAGTCAAAACATTTGTCTTTTGCTCTCAATTTTTGCTACACTTGACTACAAATGTAGGCTACAATACTGTAGCTTACTTAGCCTTATTCATTATCGGTTGTCAGGTGGATTGCTCTTTCTGAATAGGCCTAGCCGCCTAATGCTATTTTTGCATCAAAAAAGCATCCAACAACATCTGACAATGACACATTTTTGTTGATTGATTCCCGGGGATTGATTCAGGACTTTAAAATAACATTTGGGATTTTTTCCCTGGTTTGGCAGATTTTTGAGGTGCATTTAGCATTTTTTTAAAATTTGGGTCTGGTAACCTTGGTGCTTAATCCTAAAGCTTTGATAATTATTTAAGGTGCAACCTACTTCGTACCCTGAACAGTTCGTACCCTGAAAAGATCGAGAGAAAAAATTAAAAAAAGCCGAAGTCGCTGATCGCAGTTTCTGCAAACATTTTAAAATTTTTTTCCTAAAAAGATCAAGAGAAAAACGCAGTTTCCGAAAACAAACAAACTAAAACAATGAGAGAAATAAATAGAACAAAGCCGAAGTCGCTGATCGGAGTTTTCGCTTTTCCGCAAACATTTTTAAAATTTCCAGTAATGATCCTAAGAGTTTGCCGAAGTCACTGATCGCAGTTTCAGCAAACATTTTAAAAGGGCTAGAAAAGATCGAGAAGAAAAATTTAAAAATAGCCGAAGTCGCTGATCGGAGTTTCCGCAAACAAACTAAAAAGATCGAGAGAAAAAAATAGAACAAAGCGGAAGTCACTGATCGCAGTTTCCGCAAACATTTTAAATTTCTGGTAATGATCCTAAGAGTTTGCCGAAGTCGCTGATTGCAGTTTCCGCAAGCATTTTAAAAGGGGTTAGGGTTAGGAAACAATCGAGTGAAAAAAATAAAAAAAGCCGAAGTAGCTGATCGGAGTTTCCGCAAACAAACAAACTGAAAAGATCGAGAGAAAAAATAGAACCATTTTTTCGCAGTTTCTGCAAACGTTTTAAAATTTCCGGTAATGATCCTAACAGTTTTTGTTTGTTTGCAGAAACTGCAATCAGCGACTTCGAGTTTTTTAAATTTTTTCTTTAGATCTTTTCATGGTACGAACTGTTCAGGGTACGATCTAGGTTGCATCCAATTATTTATAATATGTTTTACTGAATAGCAATAGCTTGTCATCATTGTTACTCTATAAATTGCAGTTTTTGTTGCAGAAACGTTACAAATTTCTATGCAGCTTTTGACATGGCAGATACTTGGCCTGAAATAACACAATGTTTATCTGAAACCCGACGTGAATTGGTACTGAAAGGGAATGATCTTCGTGAACGAGTTGTAAAAGCAAATGGTGAACTTCCTCTTCAGCTCTATGACTTAACCCTTCTCAATTTTCTTGAAATCAATTCTTTGGAAGTAAAAATTTTGAATGACCACGTTAAAGAGCTAAAAAATTTGACACAATTATTTCTCAGACAAAATAAGCTCAGCTGTATTCCAGAAAGTTTATGCACTATCAAATCATTAAAAGTTCTTGATGTATCAGAAAACTGCATAGAAAAATTACCTACTGATATTGGAGAGCTTGTTAACTTACACACTCTAAACATATCCAGTAATGAATTGACGTCACTGCCAACTTCTTTTAGCAATCTTGCTAGTCTTGCTGTTCTTCACATGACAAAAAATAGATTTGCGGAGTTTCCTTCTGTGCTGTGTGAAGAGCCTGTATGTGCACGTTTGGCTGAGTTTTATACATCTCATAATCAAATAGAAGACATCAGTGATTCAATAGAAAAAGTTATTCTTTTGAAAGTGTTTGATATTTCTGATAACAAGATAGAAGAGTTGACCCAGGCAATCGGAAGGTGCTTGAAGTTAAAACAAATTAATTTCAAAGGCAATCCAATAAAAGACAAGAGATTAAAGAAATTGGTTGAAAACAACAATTCACATAAATCGACTTTGGATTACATACGTACCAAGGGACGAAAAGCTGCAGTATCTGGTCAGGTCGAAAAGGCTGAAAAGGGGCATGGAAAAGGATCTCGTAAAAAGCTGAAGGATCAGAAAGTGCAAGCAGAAGCAACTGAAAGTTCGAAAGATTTAGTGAAATATTTTATGGAAGTTTTAAGAATTGATGATGGAAAAGGTATGTTAATGTTTTTGTTTGATAGTATGTCTGAATAAAATGTACTTTTTGTTGTTGTCATGCTTCACACCGGCACCAACGCACACATCTGAAAGCTAGATCGTGGTTAATATGTAGGCCTATGGTAGTGTATATACTGTATTTATTGTATTATATATACCTTTTGTATTACCATTTATGGATTGATCTTGTTTAATGTTAAGCTATTGTTACTTGGATTAGCTTTGAGTTGGGATGGCAGACCTCTGACTGCAAGTCACAAAGTATCCTATCTCTAGAATTTTAATTGCTAACCCATTTGCCATTTCAAGAAAATCAAATGTTGGTAATAAATAGGGTATCCGTGCCTATCAGAGATGTGAGTAGGGCTCAGCCTTAGCTTGTTCGCTCAATTAAACATTGTTATCTTTAAACAAGCTAAAGTAATTACAGTATAATATATATAAAATATATATACCTTATTTGTTTCAGATGAAAGTCAACCATTTCGAATAATAGTTCAGGATGATGTGAAGGAAGTTCGACCATATATTGTTGGGTGCATCATAAAAGATTTAGATTTGGACTCTGGAGATAAATTTAAAAGCTTTATAACCTTGCAGGTAACATTTTCAGTGAAGAATCTTTAAAGAATATAAAGTTGCATGATAGAGGTTTTGCATCTTTATTTTAAACTCCTCTATAACCATCTTTATTTTACTGTATACACTAGTTTTCCACATGTAATGCCGAATTAATGAGGAACAGTATTAATCTAAGACAAAAAAAGTGGAATTAAAAACCGGTTCCATGTGTTCATAAAAATGAGAACTGCAAACGTTGCTGTCAAATTATCATGGGCATTTTAGACAAAATGTTTGCATTAAAGTATTAAAATTAAACAAGTGAAGCTTTCAACAGTTTGAGACAACTTTTACCATAAAGATGACTCGTTTTGGTTTGATACAGACAAGATTGCATGAAGATGTTTGTCAAAAGCGCACAATAGCCACTATTGCCACGCATGATGTAAGACAAATCCCCGATGCAGTTGTACATTATGATGCACAAGATCCAAGGTTGTTTACTGTAAGTGGAACAAGTATTTATGTGAAAAATATGTAACTTTTGTTCAATTAATGTGACGATTTAATTTGTGGTTCAATCTTCAAAGTGTTTTTTAGTTTTTTTCTGAGTACAAAATTAGTCTTTCCAACAAGTAAACGTCATTTTTGACAACTTAGGAAAAAATGCACTTGTCTAAAAACTTATAGAGTAAGATTCTACTTATCGATAAAAACAAATAAACAACATTTCATCAGTGCATATAACCATTCAGATTCAACCACTAGGTAAGAAAGGCAATGTATCCGCAATATCTCTTTATCAAAAACTCTGCAAGGAAGCAGACGAGCAAAGAAAAGAGAAAAAGCGCAATCAAGTATCTGGGATACACAAGTGAATACTATGTTATGCATTTATGCAATGATGTCTTTTCTGCTTGATAAAAAACTGAAAGTGTGTTTGTCTACGACTACGTCTACGATATGTATGATTGACAAAACATGAACATTGTTCTAAAAATCTAAATTATGCTCGTACCTTTGGGAACTGAGATATCTTTTTCATCAACTTCTTCACATTCATACTACAGCAAGATCAATTTCATGGTAGTTCTTGCCTTAAAAACTTATTAAACTCATCACTATGCAGTAAGATACTTTTAAATAAAACAGCTTAAATATATTGGAACCACCAATAATTCTATTTTAATTGTTTAAAATCGTTAATGTATTACTTTATTGTACTACCTATAATAAGTAATTCATGTCATTCCTTTGATCAGTTCCGAACGAAATCTAAACAATAATAACAATACTTTATTTCACACCAGTTGGGTGCAAAGTAGCGTCAATACAAAGTCTCCATAATTGATGATTTTTAATCAACTGTCATAGTTCTTCCGGATTGTGGAGGGATCGAATTCTAAGCATGAAAGGTTATGCTTATCTTTCTCCGTTTCTTTTGTTTCGGATCAGTTTTGAATAGGAGAATTTTATTCTAAACTGAGTTCGTTGGATGTCGTATTCTATGTCCCAATACGACATCCAATAGACTCGGTTTAAACAATAATAAGTTAATTAGCCATGTGTTTTTCCCTGGATATTCGACTCGTATTGATCTACCTCGTCTAGCTTTTCTCCACATTATTTTACACGGTAGTTTAATGACAACAGATGACACCGGCTATGATGGCCGACATTGTATAAGTAATAAGTATATACCCGTAGCCGTATACATGATCCTTTGAATGTCTACTCCAGATACCTCAACCTCCTGAAGGATAAAGAGTTGTTCGCTTGTGTCCGGAGGAGCTCAGATGGTCGTGTCATTTCTCTTCCTCCTCTAACAAACTGCGAAGCCACCAAGATATCTCGGGATTCGTCAGATGTATTTGTTGAGGTATTGAAACGGTGTCCTTATTTTTGCAGTCAAAAAAACAAACATCACGGTAAATTCCCACTCGACAAAACCCGTTTTTTAATTGATCCAATGTCTGCAGAAGAATGCGAAATGTCTTTCCTCTAACTGAGAATGCCTCTGTGAAAGCTTAATTCTAGCACATTTGCAAGCATTAGTTACTACTTATAGAGGTTTTGATTCACTAATGTGGACTTGGTCATCCACGTTGCCATCTTAAAACTATTCCTCTTATAATTTTAATACTGTATGTTCAGTTTGTTCACTTGTACACTATTTCATCCATTGTTATCGCCGATTGAAGAACCGTCCTTGGGGCGCGTTACATGAAAAGCTTAAAGTTGCTTTATGTTATAATTTAAATAAGCTGAATAAGAATTGAATAGAATGAATACATTTTAATAAGCCGAAGATGCTGTTATAGCAAGATCGTTTCTTATAAATTAAGCTTATCTTCAATGAGTGCGAATTAGAAGTACGTATCACCTTCTTTTATAAAGCTGCGTTTTCAATTGAGCATCGGGAAAAGTCTGCAAATGTTATCATAGCATCAGTGTTATATTATTTGTAAGCAATTATAATAGAAACGGTTTCGTGCTTTAAATAAAAATTTTATCAATCAATCTACAATCAATATAGACTTTAAGCCATAGCAAAGACTTCGCAAGCTCTTTTGCTGTTGTTTGAATTAATGACGAAAGCACGATACTGTGTTCACAGTGATTTTTTATATATTTTTTATCAAAAAATCTTTCAACCTTTAGGTCACCGGCTCGAAGTCTCTTAACACATGCAAAGCAGTGCTCGATGAACTGTTAAAGAAAATGGTCGAACTGGGATTTTATTCTCGTAAGCCTAAAGTAAGTAGGTTTGAGTTCACGTATTTCGAGGCCGAATTGATCTTGAATCCCACGGCCAGCCAGCAAACCATGTCTCTTTTGTTTGATTCAGACGTAGAACCAGTGTAAAACAAACGTTGAATCAACTTCAAAGCCATTATGATTAAAATAAAATTTTGGTTGATTGAATCAATTACACTGCAGGGGTTCCCAACCTTTTTTTCTGTTCGTACTCCTTTGTCAGGTCAGAGCATTGTTCGTACCCCCAAAAAATTCTGATTGAATTTTTTAGGCATATATTGCTAAATTAAATTGCTTTTATAGCTGAATTAAATGTTAAACTGATATTTCACATAAAAATGCAATAATCAAAAGAAATTAAATGTCACTTATTTTGTTTGTCACTTCTCGGTGAGATATTTGTTGCTACTTCATTGATAAAATCCTCTCAAACGATGGTTCCATTTTACTCAAGGCAACATCTTCATTCAGTTGCAGACGATTTATGTACTTATTCTTGAATCTTGATATACATCATGGTCGAAAAGCCACTTTCACAGTAATAAGTTGTTGAGAAGAGAATTAACACTGTCATGGTTTCCATAGCAAGACTTGGAAAAGATTCACAGCAAAACATCAAAAATCTTTTAACTTTGATTTTTCAAATAGCCGTTTCAAGTTTTGGCAGCTTTTCATTTCGATGATGTTCTTCTTCAAATTATCCTCATCCGACAATCAAAAAAAAAAGGATTTATCATCCAATGCTGGAAATAATTCAATTCACCAGCGAAAAAGTAACCATCGAAAGAATCAACCAGCATCTTTGAATGGGAAATAATTTCATTTTTGACATTTTGCAGCAAAGAGTTATTTGCAATTTGATCAAGACAAGAAAAATTAGCAAGGTTTTCATTTTCAGCAGCAGCAAGTAAAAAAACTCATTGTTATGAGACAATGAGGCTTCTAGCCTACTAAATAACGGGTCTGCTACTATTCGGTGAGTCCGATTCGGAGAGTTCCCTATTCGTAGACAGCTTTTTTCGGAGAGTTCCCCTATTTGGAGATTTTTTGAAATTTTTTTTGAAAATTATCGGGAACCGTAGCCTAATTATCGTTGCCACTTTTACATCGTTTTAACGTCGCTAAACGTTCAAATCGTGCAGAAAAAAATAGAAATAAAATGTTTGAACAATTAAATGAAAATTCGTCATGTCAGTTCAGTTGAATTGTTTTTATTTGTGACCATCATATAAAAAACAATACACGTCAACATAGCAAAGGTAAAAGCGACAAAACGCGAACGTTAAAACGTGCTTGTGATCGAAGTAAGTTGAAAGAAATTTGGTTGAAAGAAGTTTGGCACGGCCGCAACACCTTCAGAAAAATTTAAGATATGAAGGGAAAATAAAAAAAAGAAAATGTTACAAAACAAATAAATCATAGATTACCGGTAGTTTGGATCAACAAATGTGTGGCCTGCAGCTTGGGTTGAAAGGAAATTATCGAGTACCGTAGCCTAGTTATCCCGACCTAGTTATCTGAGCAAACATTAATAGTTCAAAAATAAATTTAATTCGCTTTTTAGTCTTAAGATCTCAATGGTTAGGTCTAAACCCCACTCATCTAAAGCTTCGACTATTTTTTTTTCTGCACGATTTGAACGTTTAGCGACGTTAGAACGATGTAAAAGCGGCAATGATAATTAGGCTATGGTACCGACGAATTTTCATTTAATTGTTCAAACATTTTATTTCCATTTTTTCCTGCACGATTTAAACGTTTAGCGACGTTAAAACGATGTAAAAGCGGCAATGATAATTAGGCTACGGTACCGACGAATTTTCATTTAATTGTTCAAACATTTTACTTCTATTTTTTTTCTGCACGATTTGAACGTTTAGCGACGTTAAAACGATGTAAAAGCGGCAATGATAATTAGGCTACGGTACCGACAAATTTTCATTTAATTGTTCAAACATTTTATTTCCATTTTTTCCTGCACGATTTGAACGTTTAGCGACGTTAAAACGATGTAAAAGCGGCAATGATAATTAGGCTACGGTACCGACGAATTTTCATTTAATTGTTCAAACATTTTACTTCTATTTTTTTCTGCACGATTTGAACGTTTAGCGACGTTGCAACGATGTAAAAGCGGCAATGATAATTAGGCTATGGTACCCCATAATTTTAAAAAAAAAATTCAAAAAAACTCCGAATAGGAAACTTTCCAAATCGGTCTCTCCGAATCGGACTCACCGAAACGGGCCATTTCGTAAATAACAATTCAATGATTTGTAGATTTTTTTTTTTTTTGAAGCAAAGATGGTGATGGCATAATATCATCTACAATTCCAAAATAAAGCTGTACTTTGAAATCTGTTTGAAAAGCTGCTCTGTGGCACAAGAATCTTCGTACCCCTTGATGTTTAATCTCGTACCCCCAAGGGGTACGAAATGGAAACCCCCTGAATTACAGTAATTCTCGCTTATTAAGCCCAACTTGGTCCTGTCCAGAGGTGATCTTGTTATAAACAGGGACGACTGTACTATCCTTTTTGACAATAGTTTAGAATTGATCGTTGCAATAACAAATATCGTGATCTTTCAGGGAGGAGATTTTTACGATGATTCCAGTGAAGATGAAGAGTTGTCGACAGAGGAGAAAAAATCCCTCTTCGTAAAGCAAGTCCGTGTGGAAACGGAGGAGGGGGACGTCAAGGTCATTTATCCATCCAGAACTGATCTTTCTTTTGATTCCAAGGAAATCAAAGTCATCCGCTCTTGGTAGAAGAATAACGTTGCAGTATGATTCCTCCAAGTTGGAATTACTTTACTCCGCATTTTCGTATTTTGGCAATTGTGCTGCAGGCTGCCGAGCTGTGGACTAGTTAGATTGAAATTCAATGCAAATATAACTTGACACAAATGTGCCCTTTTGTCCTCAGTTTTATAAATTTAAAACAAAAAGTCAGCAATGTTGATATTATTCAAGTATTCAATTATCATTGTACAAAAAGTACGTTTTTCGCACGAAGTTTGTAATTTCTCGTGTCAAAGCCCAGTAAATTACATTTTGTTTTCACTGCATCTGTGTTCGGTTGAAAACATTTTGAAAATACTTCTGCATTCAAGCCTTGGTGTGTCACTACTACTCGGTTACATTTCGCTCACGAGACAATGAATTTACTCACTGACATTCATTGATCCTTGTCCGAGAAATATCTTTCCAAAACCCTGCCGTGGCCGCATGACTGAATTCCTATGGAGAACGTCGTGTGTAGTAGCCTATTTATTACTTATGTTGCATCGCCGCTTCAATTAATTTCGCTATAGAAATGCATTGCAAACACACTACTGTAAGTTAATTGAAAGAGTTGGTTTCTGCTGCACTTGCTTCTCAAGTTTTCAACTTCACAAGGCTTCGTCAATTTAATTCACAGTGCAGTCGCGCAGGATATCATCACAGAAATTTGTTGACGTTGATGTTAGGAGGTTTGCGATAAGTCGACGCTTGACCAAACAACGTTGATAAACGCCGCGCTCAGCGTTTCCAAAAGTATCCTACTTAGGTATCCGACTGGTTGAGTGGCCACTTCCATTCTAACTGACGCAATAAGGCCACTGCTGAGCAGGAGCGATCTTCCTGGCGTCCGCACTCCAGTAGTGCGGACGCTTGGAAGATCGCTCCCTCTCAGCAGTGCATATCCTTGGCGACAGTTAGTTTAGTTGTTTTCTTTCCACAAAGGTAAGGATTCAATTGACTGACAAAACGGTTGAGATCTATCTGGCATGAATTAGTGGTGCGATACTGATGAGCCCAGCCTCATGGCAAAACACATGTCTATCGCTGTCAATTCTTGCTACACTCAACTGCCGAGAAATGCAATAAGGCCAGTTGTGAAATCACAGCCGCACAAGCTACTCAGCTGAAAGTACCAAATAATTGTTGCGTCAATGAAACAATCTCATCTGAATGCGGTTTCCTTGGTCAGCTTTTTTACAACACACAGTTAAAAGCTAAAATATTTTTTAATTAGGTACTGTATAAAAACCATCTTTAAAAGGTCGGCTAATTGTGTATGGAGAATCTGTAGGTACTTCACCAAGGTGATCTTGCAGCTTTTCAGGCTAGTTGTTTTATAAAATTTCTTACGTTTTGACGATCACTAGCAAAAAATTTTGTAGGTAGCCTACCGTACCGAGTTGTTCTCGTAGTGATAGGTGACCAAAATTATAGCAAGGAAGGAGTTGGAATCGTTATACTGCATAAACGACATCTAGACCTTATAAATGACATGCAATAGCTTTTTAGTAAAATAAAATGATGTTAACGGGATCATCACGTAGAAAATGTAAAGGACCCAGCTTGTCAAACCAGTTCTTTACAGCTTTTTTGAAAAGATGGCTAGATTCTTTTGCACAGAGGCATGTTTGGTTTTGAATCTCTATAAGGGAACGTTCAAATATTACGTAACGCTTTTTTTTCCGAATTTTTGACCCCCACTCCCCCATGTAACGCCAACGTAACGCTTTTTCAATCCCCCCCCTTCCCCATGTAACGCTTTTTCACTACAAATTCAGCACAAAAAACTACCATTCCATACTCGAAAGCGTTACGTAACGTTTTGCTTGAACCCCCTCCCCCCCGATGTGACGCTAACGTAACGCTTTGCATAACCCCCCCCCCCCCCCCCCCCCTTCCCTCGAAGGCGTTACGTAATATTTGAACGTTCCCTAATCGGACAGACAAAGCCTTGGTAGTTTATTCCTGGCAGTTTCGCATATTTGTAGAGGCTTTTGACGCAGGGCCGGTTACCGAGATCGAAGTTTTCCAATTGTTGTTGCTGTAGAATTATTCCACCCATTAGCCTAGGTGCCGCTGAATGGAGAGCAGTTCTTGGAATGCGCTGCTCAAGGGCACACCCCGAGAATGGAACCAGCGCCGTTTGATCTAGAACAGGGGTGACAAACCTTTTTGTGGTCGCGGGCCACTTTGTCAATTACGCATAAGTTATCGGGCCACACAACTTTTTAATCATAACCTACTGTACTATGAAATCTTTTAGAAGCGACTCAAGATGAAGATATTATTCATGAAAAGTAACAAACGGCAGATGAAAGTAATAAAACCCACACAGTTAAAATTATCTTACGCAGAATCGAAACATACAACAGTAAAACATAAAAACAAATCAACTTGAGCAAAAAGGATACAGCGACACCTACTTGCACAACAGTATTTGAGCAAAAAGGATAGAGCAACAGATAATGAAGACAGTTTAATTTTCGAAGCGTTTGCTGCTGTTACATGAATATGATTTTTTTTGGCTCTATCCTTTTTGCTCAAGTTGACTAAACGTTTCGACCATTATGCTCTGAGACAACTGTTCCAGACAATTGTTCACCAAATCAAACGTCATATAAAACCGTTCAGATCTACTGAATCTTAGCGTATTACGTAATGGAATATTTCTAAAAAAATGAGCAGATTGCACCATCGTTTGCAAGACCTGTAAAACATTGCAGCTGCAGCATAACATTACATCATCGTTAAATGATTCTTAAATTACGAGATATGGTGTAAGCCAAATTGAACACCTGCTGGAATAGCATTATAATGGTTATCATTACTACGTCACAGAAACTGCTTACGTGCGTTTGAGATATTGCAATCTATTCTCGTCATTTTTAAAATGGTTGCTTGAAGGTTGGTCGCATGTTTAACTGTTTTGCTTTGTGCTTACCAGCTGGACGAAACTTCCGTCTTTTATCTCAGTAATTTGTATTGTAGTGACAAGTTTTTAGTAGCGTACGGTGTTGCGTCGCAATTTCGACAGCCTTGGGACTATTTTTACAGAAATACAGTTCTTGAATAGACGTTTCAGAAGAGTGTTTCTTTTCGGTCATTGCATACAGACGAACGGATCCGGAAATCTTATGTTACAATTTTCCCATGAAGAGATTATGGTTTACCGCTGTGACCAACAACAATCAGTTAATGAAATTTATTTTTCAACAAACAAAAGCCAGGGATATCTAGAACAACGGGATTGCTGACTTTGCAAATTTCGATACAGCGATGGACACTAGAAGGGTCAGCACTGTTAACGCCCGAAAATGAAGAAGGCGAAAGCGCGTGTCAATTACGCTGTTGAGAAGTCGCTTTTTCTAGATACCCCTGCTGTGAAGCTAAAATAAGGTCTTGAAAGTGAGCACTCCTAGGCATCTTCCCTAGCAACACCCATAGCAACAACTAATGGCTGGCCTTGTCTATAACTTAAGATCATCATTTTAAAGCAAACTTTTGCTGTTAGTCATCTAAGACTATTGAGTATTGAACACAGCTTTGGTTTTCATATTTAATTGATTATTGCATCACTTTTGGGCAAGTTTTAGTCATCAAAAATAGGAAATAAAAAAAACATGAAAGGAAGTAAGAAAATTCAATTTCGTGGTATTGCTAAACAAAGAAAGTTGGATAAGGTTGGTTGTAAGTCTAACAATGGTGGTAGACTTGATGAACTGTTACTGTAACACAAGTGTAACCTTTTCTGTAACACCAGAAAGCCATCCAACAACAGAGGATCAAAGCCCTTTTTGCCAACCTTCTACTTCAGCAAAAAAAATTAGGAAAACAAGACAGTGGCAAAATCTCTGCATATTCAGAAATCTGCCAAATAGGCTACTCGACAAGTTTTGACTTGACAAATCAAGAAAAAAGAAGCTTTAACACATCTAAGGCCAGGAGAAAAACATTAAAAGCACTTAAGAAAAAGTTACAAACCCAAGCAGAGGCAAAAAAAGGGTCAACTTATGATAAAAGAGGCTTTAAAGTGTTGAAAATGTTTATTGTTGTTTTTCGTAAAATGTGATTTTGACCAAGTACTGTACCAAATTTTAATCCCAAATATCTCTTTCATTTATTTGCCAATCGCTTTCAAATTTTTAACACTATCAGACAGAGTAAACATGCAAAGCCTCTGGTCAAAGAATTTTGAAAATTTGGCCATGATGCTGTCGACACCCATTTGTTTTATGTCAGAGGATCAAGATTTTTGAAAAAATCCAACACTTCGAATAACTTTTTATTTTCTCAAAATATCTTCATTTCCTTCCATAGAGCTTCAGTCTTGCTACTTGTAAACATTCTATTAAAATGTGATTCAAATCCAGTAAGTGGTATTAAAAATATTTGTGTTTAAAATTTGTGTATTTTTCACCACTTGGTGGCAGTTTGAGGAAAAACGGCCACATTTTCAATTTTTTTTTGCTTTTTTTAAATTATTTTATCTTCAAGCATCATTTTAAAAACAAGAAATATGTTGTATGTTGAGAAATCCACATTTTAGTTTGTGCAGTAATGATGCAGTAACCCTCCTATTGTCCACTTCAAAACAGAGTCAGCAATCCCGTTGTTCTAGATATCACTGACAAAAGCCCATGCGAGTCATACAGCTGAAGCTATCTAATGCAGCATTGAAGCATAAAATATTAAAAAATAACATTGAAGCATTGAATTTTTTTGCTTAGTGGGATTTTTGGAAAGTTTTTTGCTTGACTAAGCGTTCAATATTAGGTCGAACAGACAATGTGGCAATACTCTCAACTGCATAGGCTACTAAGATTTTCATCTTTCATACCGATATCACATGATCAAACTTCACAGATTTTGCGCAAAGGCTTTGCTGGTGAATAATGCAATGACACAAAGGAAAGATGTAGGGCAAAGGCAGGTTAGTTGATACAAATTTTACATAAAATGCGTTTTTTCACGAAACGCTAGGTGTAGCAACGGAACTTAGGTGCATATGAAAGCTCATTTATAGGGTTACTTTTTTGCCAAGTTTGGCTCCTTGCATTTAAATAGCAATCAGTTAATGCACCTTGGAATACAACATTCTATAATGTATCAACTAACCTTTCGAAAAGGTTAGTTGATACACTCTTAAGGTTAGTTGATACACACATTGCAGTCCAGCAGGTTAGTTGACGCATGGCTGTAGCCTATTCAAGCTGAAAAATCAGGAAATAAATGTTCATGAGCAAAGCAGTGAGCAGTCTTTTTTTAACCCTTTGAGGACCGTTGGTACATATGTGTACCATGAACTTTTTCCACGATGTCTAACCATTTTCTTGCAGTTATCAAAAAGTATTTGTCTCTAAACGTTTCTTAAATAGATAATCTATTTATGAATAAAAAAAATTTGGAAATTGTATTTTGTTTAAGCTTTGTTTTAACTAGTTTTGTTTGGTGAATTCGTCAGGGTTTGAAGCGGTAAACTTTGAAAGATCAACAAGACAAGAAAAAAATGTAAAAAAAATATAATTTTTATTCTACATCAATGTTTAGTGATTAATCTGACTTATCCCATCAGTAAAACCATAAAAAAAAATTAAAAAAAATGTTGCTAGACAATGCTAAACTTTTGTGGTACACATATGTACCAAAGGTCCTGAAGGGTAAATTCTATTAGTCTAATGGAGGGATACAGTGATGTGGGAAAAACATAAAAATTAAGACTGTTGTTTTGAAATTTTAATGTAAATAACACGAAATATATTAGGAATGTATTTTAGACCTACATGCAAAGGTAAATTTAACTGATAGCATTACTTCCGGTTGAAAAATTATCAATAATTTGTCGCGAATTATGTCAATACTGTATATACAAGCAATTATGATTTTCGTCGTCGTCGCCGTGTGAGCCTCTGAAAACAGTCCCACCTAATCAAATAACTTTACAGACTTTTTGAAGTTAGTTTTTATTTCGCAGAGTAGCGATGAGCCATGAATGTAGAAGTGTTAGCTGTAGAGTTAGGGTATTCAACAGGTTATAGGAAGTGCTAATCCAGCCTAGGGCATCTCAAAATCACTTGAACCTTGTATGCAACGGCTAGGCTAGTCAAGACTAAGCTCAATACTAGTAAAGTTTATCTCCAAAGCAATACTGTTGGGTTTTTTTAAAATACAGTTTAGGAATATCAACTTTTCAACAAAGTTTGAAAGCATTTTTTCAAAATTTGGGGTAAAAACGTGCTCAGAACGCACCAAATTTAATGCCATTTTTCAAATTTTTCTGGGAGGAGACCCCCCATACCCCCCCCGCGAAGTCGTTCGCCTTCGGTGATCTCAGTGGCGGGCTTCGCCCCCCCCTCCACTATTCATTGCAGCCCCACTGCTCACAAATAGCACCAGCCGCCACTGTGTAAAACCATACCAGCAATGATGCTAAAGACATTACCCTTAAGGACCAATGGTACACATATGTACCACAGCGTAACTTCTATTTGAAATAAAAAAAAATTAATTTTTTTTCAAATACCTCTTTAAAGTGATAAACTTGTAGTAAAAATCATCAATATTTCAATAAAACATGTCTCAAAAGTTTATGGTCCTCAAAGGGTTGTTAAATTTCTCCAGCGGTTTCCCAAAATTTGGACTTGCAACTACAGTAGAAAAGTAATGGTTGTTTCTCGCTATGTCTTAAGCAAATATGGCTATTTTTTAGTATTTAAATGAAACACTTGCGGTCTCTTAAAACAAACCTTAAAAAAAACCTGGCAGTGAGTATTACCGTCCACAATAAAACACACCACACAAACGAATGCCCTTTTTGTAAACAATTATATTGTCAGATTAGTAGGCCAAATCCCACTACTTCAAATAGTTGCTCCTTCTGGAAGACCCTCCTAAAGCATTGGGGTATGGCATTTTATAAAACTGTGGCATACCAGTTATGTCTGATACACAAACCATTTATTGAATTAATTTATACAAGATATTGAATTATTATCTGTAAAACATAATGCAACCTTTTTGGGCACATGCCAATACTTTTAATTTTGCTATTTTTCCCATAGCAATTAAATTTTGGGGCACTAGCAGACTTGTCAAAATCTTGAGGGAACACTGCCCCTAACTATCACATCATTGACTTTGCCCAATACAATCTAGGCCTATCTTAAGGTTAGAGGGGATTGATGTAGATATTGCATAAAACCTTGATAATTTTGGTCATGCAGGTTAGTTGATACAGTGTCTTAACTAACCCATAGATTAATGTATCAACTAACCTTTTCTTAAAATTTTGAAAAACATGGACGTCATTGTGCCAACACAAGAGTTGGAAAACTTTTTCACTTGCACATTGTTACCTTGCCTCAAGATACTAAATCTCACCTATAAGTAAATATTCTACCTTAACTAAAAATTAATTAAAAATGAGCCCTGTCGCTAAAAGACCTTAGCTGTTGTAGAGCGACAATAAATAAAACCATAACATTATTATTATTATCTACCTTAACTCAACTTTCTCTAATTCATTGTAATGAAAATCTGATAAAAATTACAAAAAACTCTAAATTTCTAACTTTTTTCCAAATTAAGCAACTCTACGCTGCCAAATCTTTATCTGATATAATTATCATAACACTTGACCAGCTGATGGCAGTATTTCCCAAAAATATTGTTTATTTGTTTTGGGGGGTGTATCAACTAACCTGTCCTTGCCCTACCTGTGAAGGCATAAAACAGCTTTGAAATGTCTTTAATGCAGAAGCGATTGTCAAATTGTTTTTGCGGCCCGCACAAAATTCTTTGACGGGGCCGCAGGTTCGTCACCTCTGATCTAGAAGCTTCTTCGTTCACTAACCAACTAAGCTATCGGGGAGGATGAATTGCTTTGCTACAGTAAATTCATAAAAATCAACTAGCTCACAGTGATAGACTTATTGAATAATATGACAGAAGGCTGAAAATATTTTGAACACAACCTACTTTTTGCCTGTTTACTTTCACGCAATTAATTTTTCTAGGATTTCGAAGCGAAATTTTGTTTGGAAAGCAGGCTTTATCACGTAACCTACTTTTGAGAATAGCTGTATGACTGAGCAATCAAGTTTCGTTTTTTTTTTCTAATTTACAAGATTGATGACAAACCAGTAAAAAGTTTCAAATTTATTTACAGAAGACGAAAAATGACAAGACAGTATTTTACAAAACACACATTTTTACATGAATAATGTAAGCCTATGTTCACATGGTCATTCTAAAATGCTGCATTGCCTAAGGCCAAATACATGAATAAAAAAAATCAAATCAATATTTTTTTGAGCGAAAGTGATTTGAAAATAACAAGCGGGATCTTAATTTGTAATGATCTCGATGACATGCAAACTTCACTTAGAACAATTATTGTATCAAAAATATCTTTAGGGGCGTAGGTAACTTAAAACATTATCTCCAACCGTTGCAAAAACAATAGGCTACGTAATGAGACACATGAGAAACATTTTTATTTTTCCAAGAATAGAAAAATCCAAGATTTCTCTGAACAAAAATTCGGTCCTCATATCTTAGATTGCGGCACAACTCAAACCAGACAAACTTGCCAATTTTGCAATCCTTGACGAAAAGGAGAGAAGGAAAAAAGACTTGTTCAGTGGAAGAATTTGACAGGTGGTTCGTAAAAAAAATCAGTAGCATTCATTTATCTGAGATCAAGTTGTTATGCGCTCTTTTTTATCCTATCCAGGCTTGCGCCAGGTCACTGGAAATTTATTTTAAGTTGACCAAAAGGCAAGGGATCCAATATTCATGTCCACATTCAGACAGGCCATGAAATGTCTTTGCAAAGACACAGCGGCTCCCACCACTCGGCTATCCAGCCAGCATGTGATCGTGTTGCTCTCAAGCAAAATCTTATAGATTTTACAACGCTACCTAACTACGTTTTCAAAAACAGCAGGAAAAAGAACTGCCATTATGAAAAATGTGTTTTTTTTCTAAGCTTACAACATATTAGAAAAGGAGGCAATCGTGCATTTTTTTTAAAATAATCTGACAGTAGCGATTAAACGATCTTTCGAACAGAGCTACGTTTGAAAAATTAAGATGAGCAAAACTAGCAATACCACAAAATTCAGTTGGAGTGGCGGTAACAGCACAAGTTAGCCAATGATGGAAAACCTTAACCACAAATTTGTTTCAACTGTGTAAGCGCATAGCCCAGTGGCGTAGCTAGGGGGGGACGGACCGCCCTGGGCGGCACGTCTGGGGGGCGGCACTTTCAGACAGGACGTTTTGTTTTTTTGTTGATAATGCAATGTCTCTAAAACAAAGTTTGCCTAATTTTAAACGAAACTCCATTAAAAGAGCGAGTTTTGCCAATACCAAACATTCAAATATCTCAGCCAGGAATTAGCAACAAGAAAACATAGAGACTTAGCTTTAGCAACAAGAAAACATAGAGACTTAGCTTTATTAAGTTACCGAAAAATTCTCAAGAAAACATGATCTTATCCTTTTGCTATGCCACCGGACAGCACCATTTTACAGGAATATTTATACTAAGGGATTTATACCCACATTTTTGTTGAAAATGCTCTCAGAATGCACCAAATCCAAAGTAATTTTTCAAAACTTTCCCCCAGACCCCCGCCGCTGGGTGTCGTCTTTGGCGAGGACGCCGTCGGGCTTCGTCCGCGGGCCCTTAAAACTCCCCCTTTCAAAATTACTGGCTACGCTACTGGTTCAAAACATACAATAATTCCACTTTTAGTCAATTCAAAAAATTTCATTTTCACATGCTTTTTCTTGAAGAGGCGGCAAAATCTGAATCCGCCCCGGGCGGCACATTCCCTAGCTACGCCACTGGCACAGCCTAGCAGGTGCACAGTCATACCGACAGCGTGATATTTCTCACAAGCAAATAATAAATATATGTTGTTAAAAACAATTCAGTTCGAGCTTTCTGCTTCGGTGTGGAATGCAAATCCACAAGATAGACAAATAGCGTTGGAATAAAACAGTGTTTCATTTTTTACAAAGTAAATGCGCTTTATTTAAGCTTTTGTAAAAACAAAAATTATAGAAAATGGGCAAATCAGGGAATTATAGCCTATTTTCAATCCACACAACATCAAAATTTACAAAAAATACAGTTAAAACAACAATAAGTTACTTGCAAGTTTATTCAAAAAGTGTTTTTTTTTGTCGTAAACAATGTCTTCTTTATATCTGCTAAGTTGGATTTTTAAAAATGCTGCAAAATGTTCGTTTGGCGCCACCAGGTGAACAAAAGTATACAGAAAGATGAAGACTTATTGTCAGAACGGTTTTGGAAGTACTTACTAAAAGAAGTTTTACCAAATTTAAGTATATTATATGCATCAAGCAGAGAAAGCAAGAGCCAGATCTGGCATTAAGCAAGGCAGTCATTGAAAACAAATGCACTCAAGGGTCCGAGGCAGGTTGATCAATTAACAAAAATTGATTCAACAAGAAAAATGCACTTATAAGCGGGGTTGTGGTGTCAGGCAAAAATGTACGACTCAAAGTTCAAACTCCTCGATGTATAACTGGCCGACTCCGACGTCAGTGTTGCTAGATTAGTTTAAATTTTTGATCTTTTTCATTTTTTTTAAATTAATTTCCCTTAAATTTTACGTAAGGCAACTTTCACAAAATCTGACAAAAACAAACAATTCTATTTCTTCAAAAAATGGAGAGGGTAACACGGGTAACAAAAAACAATACTTAAAAAAAAATTGCCAACAAAAATGTTATTGTTCATCGTTTTGTATCAAGCGGAGTCGGCCTTTTCTTTAACAAATCCGACTCCGGACGCGCTAAAATCTCTCCGACTCCACAGCAAGCAACGTAAATTTTTGAATCATTAAAGTTCTCAGCAATGATAATTCAGCAGTTGTTGATTCAAAAACGATTCTACACAACATCATTTTTTATCACCAACCGACGTTTAACTCAACCAGCCAATGGATTTGAATAGTACGAAAGTGAAGTAACAATCATGAAAAACTAGATGCCATATGTCAAACAACAAAAAAATAATTTCTTCAGCTCTGCAAAGCAACCAATCTTGGATGCACATATGCATAAAAATCTAATGTGAAACCAAACGCTTCACAATAAAGCCCAAATACAAATATCGCTATATCTACATAACTTTGGCAATGAGAAAATAACAACCACCCAGACACCAAACCAGTTGTTTGTTTGCTCTTTTTTATTTTTTTAAAATTAAGTTCACTTAAATTTCACGAAAGGCAACTTTCACAAAATCTGACAAGAACAAACAATTATATTTCCTAAAAAAAAATTATGAGGGCAATACGGAGAACAAGAAAACGTTAAATCAATGTAAAAAAACAACTGATTAGTTGTCTAGAAATTAAGATTACTAAAAATTGAGGTTATATCAGACTGTGCTTCAAGTTCAACTAGTTTTTCTTGTACCCTCCGTATATTCATGAAAACGTCTTTATCACAGAAATAAAATGACTGATGATAAAACATCACAACCACAACGATAGGTCCCAGACAGCAAAATCCGATTATTACACTGATTCAACGTGTAATGTAAAATGACGTATTTTTCTAAGTGGGGAGTTAGACAAATCAACGCTCATTTAAGGTTTGTGAGATGTATGCTATTGGCCTTCAGCTCAGAGCACATTTCCGATACATAATATCAGCAATTTGCATTTATTGACCAAGTTACTGACCAGAACAAACTTGGGAAAGTTTTGTGGTGCGCTTGACAACTTTCCGCGAAACACGGTTGAAAACCACTACTCAACAAGCAAAAAAAACTTTTTACATTAATTCAATGTCAGTAAACGCAATGTCAATGTAAAAAGGGATAGTTGCTTGTTGGGCAAATTAGAGGAAAATTTTCAATTTTTTTTGGAGTATCGCAACAAGATCTCCTGCCTTGTCACAATTCTTAAATGTTAAAATTAAGCTAACCGACACATCTGAGACATTCTGTTACAAATCGACAAAAATATTCACACTTTGGCAGGTATGTTGCTTGCTTCTGTGATCAAAGACTAAACGTTATCAAACTGCATTTGCAGAATGATTATGGTATATAATATCCGTAAAAATGTTTTATCTTAGGACTAAACGGCTAAGGATATAAACCTGCAAGATCTGAAGAAAATGTCACAATGATGGATAATGATGTTAACTACTGAAATATCAAAATATCCGAAGCAGAAATAAGACAACCATCCAGCAAAAATAGAAAGTCGCAGATAAGACAAAATAACCACTAATTAGACTCTAACAAAGAGAAAAAAAACGCAGCCTCGGGGAAGATTAAAACAAATGACCGGATGATACTGATGAAAACAAAATTGAGTGGTCAGAACAAGTTTTTGGAAGTTGCTTGCTACAAGTGACATGATCTGGTGAGGATAAAGATACGGATCAGATATCCATGAATTTGCCAATGTTGCTAAACTTGTTGAGGCCTGAAAATTTGTATAGATTTGTTTGAAAATAATTCCTAAATAATTAAACAGCAAACAAAACTCACACTAAAATAAAGGAATTTCTATCTTTTTACAATTTCAAGGAAGTTTTGATGTTCAATAAATTTAAAAAGTTTTTAAGATACTCCTCTTTCATAAACGTTTTTGCATAAAACGCAAGGTAGATGCAAACTACAAGACATACTCTTAATCCCATGGCATGGCTAGGGATTTGAGAGACATCCGGAAGTGACATTGCCGTAAAAGTTCACTGGCTAATTGTTTTTTAATTATCGTCAAAAAGGTATAACAAACAGAACTGAAGTAAGCAAAAGCGTTTGCTGTCTTCTAAAGTGACACCAAAAGCGTTTGCGTGTTGCACAGATCGAGAAATTACGTACATCACACAATGAATGCTATCTCATCTCAAAAAATAAACATTTGTTACTTGAGCTGACTTATGTGAGATCACACAAATTGGTTGAAAAGTTAACTGTACGTCAGTTAATTACGTTTTGTGAAAAGATTTGTTGCGCCCTTACAACATATTTTCGCTATAAATTCATTCCGTTAGAGAAATTTACTTTCAATAAAAATTAAGGCATTTATAAAATAGTCACTTTAAATTGTGCAAATGCACAAACATACAACTTTCGAGTAATAAAACTAAACCAAAAATCCAATTTTATAGTAACTTTTGTATTATACAATCCCTTTAAGCAGTAAAAAGATTTTTGCGTGTTAAGATTTCTGGAGCAAACGGAGCTAAAAAGTGGCAGAAATTCCGAAAGTAGCGCAAGTGTCCGTATCGAATACACCATTTGGGAAAACAACGTTCTTAAAAGTGTAAAGGAATCTGTCAAAGCATGAGTTGAAAAAGTTCAATTTACACTAACAGCATGTCATAACACGAAGAATAAGCAGATGGTCAAAACAACAAATTCAATTCAAATAGAACTATTTCAAAAAACACATCAACAATCATCACTACAGAGTATCAACAGTCTACATGTCAATTTAAGTTTCCGAAATAACGTTAGTTAGCACAATTTATATTTTTCAAATCCAGAAACTCGCCCAAAAACATAGCTACATAGAAACATCCAATGATCATGATTTTGCAAAAAAACTATATTATACCTATCTAATCTACCTCTACGACTTAACGTCTCATGCTCCCGTATTGCGAGGGATGAATACCAACGAATGTCTTCTTTGAATGATGGCATTTCTCCAAGAAATCCGGTCATGAGAGTAGACCGAAACAAGACCTTTCAATCGAAGATAAAACAAAAAAATTCATAAAAGTGGGTTCTTTCAAATTCTACATATTGATTGATTTCTCACTTTCGATACGAATGCGATACATTCGAGCGAGTCGACCGTATGTTTTGTGCCTTTAACTACTATGTGCGGACAACTCAGCAACATAAAAATTATTTTAAATTGTGCTTCTCACAGATATTTAACGCCAGATAAAATAAAATCAACAATTATCAGAGTAAAAACAGAGAGAGACTGTTCAGTGTTCACCAGGCATTTGATAATAAAAATAATTTGCGTTCTTCTGGTGACTATTTACTAGGTTACCTCCTGATCGTTGCTGAACAGGTTGTGTTAACCTGTTTTAGCCACCTTGATAAAGTCAGTCGTGCTGACTGACGAAACGTCGGAAATACAAAAGTTAGTTATCATCTTTAACATCAGGAGATAACCTAGTAAATAGTCACCAGAAGAACGCAAATTACTTTTATAATTATCAGAGTTATGTGAACCTTTGGCAATTACCTTTGTGGCAAGAATACGGTGCGATACTGATGAGCCCAGCCTCATGGGCGGAACACGTGTCTATCGCTGTCTATTCGATGCTACAAATCGGCTGCCCAGAAACTAATTATCAGAGTGTTAACTTTTCGGGACAGGTGAGGGGGTTTATTGAATTGCTTTTCGAGCAATGTTCATTTGATGAAGTAGATATATAGACAGTAGAAGAAAAAAACGTACAAAGTATTTCACTACTTCGCTGGCGTTTAACACACCATGATAAAGTGTATCTCCAAAGCGAGTGATGTGCAATGCAAAACAACGAAGATGACATATGCAATACTAGTGATAGCTGAACCTTTGTCTTCCATTATCACTTTGAGTTTGTTTATTAAAGATGCATTGTACATTGTTCGTCTTGATAATGCATAGACCGACCTGGAAATAAAGTGAGATAACCATAAAAATAATTCTTGTTTTTACTAGACTTCATGCAAGAGAAACTTCAGTAACATCACAATGATGTCTAATTGTCTATGGCAGAAACTAATTCAGAATGTACGATTACTGTTAACGTCTGTTTTGTACTCTCGTCAGTCAAATCTTGTTATTTTCGCATAGCAAGCAAAAAAAAAAGCTTTTCAAGAGAAGAACACCTAGAAGAAAAAGTATTCTGCAACGTTCTTCTTAATCAATTTGTTGACAAGCATAGGAATTTTAACCACATATTGACCTTCACTTTCAGAAATAAACTGGGCCTCAATTGGAAGCAATTCCATACAACTTTTCAGTTCAGTGTTTGCTGCTTCATTCCATTTTGGCCCAGGAATAGGTCTAACATCAGCAAGAGAGCAATGCAGAGCTTGAATTGGTAGATTTGTGTATTCCTCAGGCAAAGGTTGTATTTTGTCCGCACTGACCAGTTCGCAATTACCATAGTCCACAAACCTCACTAGAACCTTTTCAGTTTCAGCAGTTTGGCTGTCTTTTGCAGAGAGCACAACTGCCCGATTCCAAGTTCCTTCACTGGCATAAAATGCAGCGCAATACGTACCTTCAAAAACTGGGCTTAAAATACCAGATTGATTGGAGTCACAACAAGATGTCAAATTTTCAACAAGTTCTGCCAAAGCTAATAGGTCTTCGTGAATAAGCTGACAATAAAAAAGACCTTCACGATCAATGGAAGTTAAGCCGATTTGTAATGTTTGTTTCATTGTTGGTTGTGCAAATAAGATATTAGATTCAAAATTAGTTGCTACTTTTTGCTCTTTACTTACAGGTTCAGCTTTCAGTGGAGATGAAAGTTTATTCTTTGGTCTTTCAGCAACTGCAAGTTCTGAAGATACCAAAAGGCGATTAACCGAGACATCTTCCTCAGAAGTATACAAAATAAGATTAACCACGTCTTCTCTTATTTGCTTCATTTCCACAATGCAGCGGTTATTTTCAAAGTTTTTCAAAATTGCTACAGCTTCCTCACTCCAGGATTGGCATGGTAAAGGAAAGCAGTCAGCCAAACTTGAATGAAAAGTTTGAATGGGCAAAAAAAACTCTTTCGGCAAAACTTGAATTTGGTCCAATGGTACAGGAGCCTGGTTACCATAATCCACATACTGAATCAAAAACAGCTCTGGAGTTATACCATCTAAAACTTTTCCTCGGCACCATTTTCCATCTTCAGCGTAAACAGCAGAACAAAATTGTCCGACTTCTGGTGAGAATGGTTTCTTATTTGACGAAACAAACTCTTCTAGGTTTTCCAAAGCTTGGTGTAATGCAAACAAATCATCATTTAAAATCTGACAATAAAAATGATCAGGACTTTCAACAAAAGATACTATCACATCAAATTGGCCTTCAGGAATTGCTGCACATTGAAGCAATGATTTTTCATCAGGGACAGCTGGCAAGGAAATTGAAGAAGCAAAATTGAAAGATTTTTGTTCATCTGGCGATTGTTCTTTCATCTCCACATTTGAACTACTTTTTGAGCTTGAAGTTGACAGTTTTCTTTTAGGTGGTGGAGAAGTTGCAAGTTGTTGCATTTTTTTATTAACAGATGTGTCACCAAGCTTCAAATGAGCATACACAAAATCTTCACAAACTTCTGTAATGTTTGCTGTCAATACGCCACCACTTTCTTGCAAGAAGGTACCAAGACACTGAATTTGCTTCTCAGACCAGCTTGTAGCCGCATTGTATCCAGACAGTTTACACTGCACACAAAATGCTGGATCTTGGCAAAAAGATGCATCTATCTGCATGAGTTTGTTGAGCTTTACTACTTCTGAATTTCCGTAGTCAACATATTGAATAAGTGCTGTTTCATCTGTATTAAGTTGCTTGACTACAGCACGATACCATTGCTCGTCTTCTGCAAACAGACAAGCACATGCATCACCAACTGCAGGAGAGACTAAACAATGTGCTTGAGTCATCAGAGAAGTATTTAAAGCAACTTGATTCTTTTTTAAAGTTGAATGAGCAGTCTGATGATGAACTTGAAAGCTGATTATACCAAATTCTGAATTAACCTCAGTGACCAGTACATCTAATTCTTTATCTACACTTACTTGTGGAGAAAACAAAGTAATTGTAAGTTTTTGTGCTACGTTTTGACTTGTTTCATTTTTTTGTTTGGCATCGACATTCTTTTGTTGAGTAGAAAGTGTACTTTCCAAGAGACGAGAGAGGTCTTCACATAAAGCCTCTTCTGCAACCACCAGGGGATCATCTGTATCCATGTAGTCTTCTTTCAACTGCTTGCATATATGTTTGTGTACTTTCCAGTCCTTTGTTTGGCAGGGTAGAGAACAATATCTTGTGACAGAGCATGAACCACATATCTTGTTGGTGATGGTTTGACAAACATGACAAGGTCTTCCTTTCTTTTCTTTGTCATTTTTGTTAGGTGATGGTGTTTTATATGGTTCCTCTCTCTTTTCAAGAACTTGATCTTTTCCCAAACTTTGATCACTGTTTACCATTGATGTTGTAGTAGGCTTAAAGACTTTTTGATGTGTTTCGAAAGGTCTTCGATTCTTTTTGATAAAGTATTTGTTTCTGTCAATAGCTCGTTGATTATCTTCAGAAGCACTACTGTTACTTTCAAATTGTTTTTTTGACTTCCCCACATTATCTGCATCCTTAAATTTTTCACATCCATCATTACTTTTGTTAACAAACCTTTTTGGTTGATCAAAACTTTTATTTCTACCAAAAGAATGATTTGTTTTCTCAGAAGAATTTCGATGAATGAATGGCTCACGAGGAGAATTAGTTTTTAACTGATGTTGTGTGCGAGGTGAAAGAGATTGTTTTGAGCTCATTCCCAATCTGTCTCCGCTTGCTCTTAAATCATCATTGCCAACAGGTTTTGAACCTGGTCTTTGAGAAACCTCATCTTCAGCTTTTTGCATTAACTTTTTTAGATCACCTTTAACTAGCGGACCACTTTCCAACTTTTGTAACAACTGGGAGTAACTGTCATCAGGATGTTTTCTTGGACGAGCAAATTCAACTCTTAAGGTGTATTTTCCAAGCTTGTGTCCATTTAAATTATTAATACCATTTTCTGCTTCCTTTTTAGTGATGTAATCTACAAAACCAACACAAGTACCCAAATTTTCATATTTGGGAGGCACTATCCTAGCACTTTGCACATTACTGTATGTTGCAAACAAATTTCTCAAACCGTTTTCTGTGAGTTCAGAAGGGATTCCAGTAACATAAAGAGAAAATTTGGTCTCTGAATCTGAATCACTTCTACCAGTATGTGAGTTAGGAGACATTCTTCGACTTTCATTCATTTGTTTATTGAAATTCCAATTTCTTACTGATGACGGCATGATGCAAAACAATCACAGCTTTAAAAACTTTTTAATGTACAACAGTTAGTTTCTTTGTGGAAAAAGATGCATTAGCAATAGATTACCATATGAATATTTATAATTGAATTGAATAAAACAGTCATCAAGTATCACTAAAAATTATAAATCCTACTAAAACTGTGATACTTTATCCTGTGTAAATAAGCTGAACTACAGGGTGATCAAACCAAGTGTAGACAATTATTTATTGAAATAACAGTACATCCAAACTGAAAAAAATTTAGACGTACAAAGAAAAGTATAAATAAACTAAATGTACTCTTACTTTTCAATATATCCTCTTTTTGCCTTCACCAAACGCCTCAGTCTACTTGACTGAACGAGGCACGTCGTATAGCATCTAATGATATTTTTTTCCAACAAGTCCACAATTTTGCCTTCAGAGCTGTAATGCTTGAATGATTTGAAGAACAGGCTTCACTCTCCAAGAAACTCCATATTGCAAAGCTGGGTTTTTTTTTTCGCTGAGACTTTTCGGTCATTTGTCCGAAATGACTTGAAAAAATTTGGTCATTTTTTATTTATTTCGGTCATTTTTTCTGATGAAAATATTTCCTTTTAAGTATTGTAGCTAATACAAACCAAAATTTGCACTTCTTGACTAGCTACAACATTAAGTTTCACTTAGAAATGTTGTTTTTTTTCGGACATTTTGACCGAATTGACTATGCGTTTTTTCAGACATTTTGACTAAATTTTTTTCAGACATTTTGCTAAAAAATTGGTCAATGACTGATAAATGACCAAAAAAAAACCCAGTTGCGAAGTCCATTGGGTTTTAATCAGGAGAGAATGGAGGCCATCATTCCTTTGGTCTAAACCCTGCCATATTCTCCTTACACCAGTCCTGGACAAGATTCACTGTGTGGGACAACTGGGACATAGCCCCATCTTGTTGAACAGTTATTCCATCTTCTCCAAATGTTGCATTGATCCAGGGAATCAATTTCTCCTTCAACATTTTCAAATAAACATGCTGATTAAGTATTACTCCCTCTTCAATGAAGAGGGGAGTTTGTTTACCAGTTGAAGCTACCTCACCCCAAACCATCACAAAGGCTGGTTTCGATCTCTGGAACATCAGCCTTTAATTCAGTGGGAAATCTTCTTTATACTTTGCATGAACACGGTCATTCTGATGATTCTGCACAGCCTGGACAGTGACTAACTTTTTATCTGTCCAAAAAACTAGTGGCTACGTGCCTCATACAGTCAAGTGCATAACAGACTAAGGCATTCGGTGAAAGCAAAGGGAGGATATATTGAAAAATAAGCGTGAACTTTGTTTATTTATACTTTTCTTTGTATTTTTCTTTATGTGTAAATCTTTTCCTCCTTGGATGTACTGTTATTTCAATAAATATTTGTCTACACTTGGTGTGATCAGAATCAGATCACACTCTATGATTAGATATTGTAGCATAATATTGTTACTTCGATGTATTACTTTTGTTTTAAACTGACACTTCAAACTCTATTTATTCAAGTATTATACCATGTGAAATTAAAATGGATTTGAAAACGAATATCACTTTTCAGTAAAACATATGTTTACACAACCATCTCAGTGTCGTTATGGAAAACGAGTTACAGGTGAAATGTTATTTTTATTCTCCAGTAGTTCTATCACAACCTCTAAAAGCAATTTATCTTTTAAGTTGAAAAGTAAATAGCATGACTGATGCAAATGTAGCGCCTCTCTGATACGGATGCAACCTATTTCGTCCTCTGAACAGTTACCCGACTTCGTCCCTTAAAAAGATCGAGAAAAAAAATAGAAGTGGAAGTCGCTGATTGGAGTTTCCACAAACATTTAAAAATTTTCCCCTTGAATTGATCATTGAATTTTTATGGGCCACCACATAATAAGTGTGACTTTTTCTTTGTAATTTTCTGTAGAAATGATTGTTAGTTGGAAGTGAATAGATCATTCCAGTGTGGCAGCTCGTGGTCATTTGTAATGGAGGGGCTGCAATCTTAATTCGATTTGTGTATTGACCGGTAGGGAACGTTCAAATATTATGTAACGCTTTTTTTCCGAATTTTTGACCCCCCCCTTCCCCATGTAACGCCAACGTAACGCTTTTTTCAATCCCCCCCTCCCCATGTAACGCTTTTTTACTACAAATTCAGCACAAAAAACTACCATTCCGTACTCAAAAGCGTTACGTAACGTTTTGCTTGAACCCCCTCCCCCCCCGATGTGACGCTAACGTAACGCTTTGCATAACCCCCCCTCCCCCTCGAAGGCGTTACGTAATATTTGAACGTTCCCTAATGATACACTGTCATTAGCCTACGTTGTGTTACCAATGCTGCTTCAGCTAGAAAATTAAAAATTCCAATACACTTATTTTTTGTTGTTTAAACATGATTGGCAATCGAATGCAGTGTTGTACCTTGACGGCGTCAACTTTTTGTTGGCGCTGATGCTAGCGCCGTCAGTTTATTTTTTAGTTGACGGAAGTGATAGCGCCGTCAACTATTTTTCTGATTTTAACAGTCACGCGCTATGAGTCATTTTTTGTTTTCATTGAAAATCTCGCTTCAGAATCATAGTTTCACAATGTATTCTGGCCAGCGCAGCTCATCCGAATTACCGGCTTTCGAGTTGGTTGCAATGCGGCTACCTGGAATGCAAGCGGAAGAAGTTCGCTATAATGGTGATCCCTCATATCATGAGCAGTATCGAGAACGAGGAATCAGAGAGAGAAAGCAAAAAATTAATGAATGTCATTGCGAAGGTTGAAGATACTTTATTTCAAGAGCTCTATGCCCCTGAAAAGAGCGATGTTGGCGCAATGGACCTCGTTGAAAGATTTATATAATTATGCTAAACCATCACAGCATGCTTGGAACAGTGATACCTTTTCAAGTAAACGTTTTCAAAGCTTGTTTTTGAAATATAACACACCAATACCATCCAGCGCTGCTGTGGAACGCATGTTTTCACTTGGAAAGCACATTACGCGTCCCCAACGCAGCAGATTGTCAAACAAACGTCTTGAAATGCTTGTGTTTCTACAAGGATATGACTAATAGGCTAAGCAGCTAATTACAATACAGTTTGAAAACATAATATATACATATTATACCTGCTCTTTATTTATAGCTGTTGTTAGCCTAAACTTGGTTGAAATACTATCGTTTTGTGAGACCCTGGCTAAAATAGCGCTAAAAATTAGAGCTGATGTCGTCAATTTCTTTAAGAGGTGACGCAGTACTTTAAGCCGTGAAGTTTTTAGACAGTTCGCGCTGATGCCGTCAATTTATTTCATTGACACGTACAACACTGAATATATACTATTATATAGTTTTTAAAACTTCGAACGTTTTCCGCCATACACATGTTATCCCTCTTCAAGTAACGACAAAATAACGATTAAAGACCATATATTCGATTGCCAATCATATTTAAACAACAAAACATACTTGAAATCTTTTAGCGTTTTGCGTAAATGTTTCATCAAATTTGACACTAAAATCCATGAGGCTTTGCTAATAAAATCATGCAATCTTCGCCTCAATATGCAGTTGTTTGCCGCAGGTGCTTCTTATTTGCTTAACATCTTTTCTTAATTCATCATATGATGTGTGTTTGTCTTGCGGAATTAACCGCCATGTGATGTGCCTTTCTCCTCTGCTTTGCCGTTTCAGGCGTTTCATTCTTATGCATTTCGTTTTCAATTAATTGTGTAGATCAGTTATTTATTTCGGATGCAACCTAGTTCGTACCATGAACAGTTTGTACCGTCAGTTCGTACCTTGAAAAGATCGAGAAAAAAAAACAAAAAAAGCCGAAGTCGCTGATCGCAGTTTTCGCAATCGCTTTAAAATTTTCCCCCTGAAAAAATTGAGAGAAAAAATAGCTCAAAACCGAAGTCCGCTGATCGCAGTTTCCGCAAACATTTTTCCGCAGTTTCCGCTAACCTTAACCATAGAGTAATCTATGCTCTAACCCTCGCTGATCGCAGTTTCCACAAAATTTTTTCCGCAGTTTCCGTTACCCCTTACCCTAATTCTAACTTCTAACCATAGAGTAATCTATGCTCTAACCCTAACCCTCGCTGATCGCAGTTTCCGCAAACATTTTTCTGCAGTTTCCGCTTTTACCCTAACCATAGAGTAATCTATGCTCTAACCCTCGCTGATCGCACTTTCCGCAAACATTTTCCAGCAGTTTCCGCCAACCGCAGTTTCCGCTTACCCTAACTCTAACCATAGAGTAATCTATGCTCTAACCCTAACCCTCGCTGATTGCAGTTTCCGCAAAGATTTTTCCGCAGTTTCCGCTAACTTTTACCCTAACCATAGAGTGATCTATGCTCTAACCCTCGCTGATCACAGTTTCCGCAAACTTTTTTCTGCAGTTTCCGCTTTTACCCTAACCATAGAGTAATCTATGCTCTAACCCTCGCTGATCGCAGTTTCCGCAAACATTTTCCAGCAGTTTCCGCCAACCGCAGTTTCCGCTTACCCTAACTCTAACCATAGAGTAATCTATGCTCTAACCCTAACCCTCGCTGATTGCAGTTTCCGCAAAGATTTTTCCGCAGTTTCCGCTAACTTTTACCCTAACCATAGAGTGATCTATGCTCTAACCCTCGCTGATCACAGTTTCTGCAAACATTTTTCCGCAGTTTCCGCTTACCCTAACTCTAACTATAGAGTAATCTATGCTCTAACCCTAACCCTCGCTGATCGCAGTTTCCACAAACATTTTCCCGCAGTTTCGCAATTTCCGCTAACCACAGTTTCCGCTAACCCTCGAGTTTGTTTCAAATTATTTGGGGAAACTCCGAGCAGCGACTTCGACTTTGTGCTATTAAACTGCAATCAGCGACTTCGGCTTTTTTAAATTTTTTCTCTTGATCTTTTCAGAGTACGAACTGACTGTACAAATGGTTCAAGGTACGAACTAGGTTGCACCCATTTATTTCAATGTAGATGTAAAATCAGTTATTTTTTTGTTACTTGAAAAGGGCTAACATGTGTATGACTGAAATCATTCGTAGTTGTAATGTATGTTCAGTTGAATATATTATGTTAAATGCCGTGTGGTTGCTTGGTTTTATCTGTTTAAGAATTTCTAATCTAAACACTTGAAAAGTACCGTACTCGTTTATTTTTGGTTGTAGGAACATAATCTTTGATTTTGTACCTATTGCGACAACATAGCCTATTCCGGTAGTGCACTACAATCACAGCAGGAAGCAGCTAAGGGACACAGTCACAGAGCATTTTGACTTGACATGCCATTACGTGTCTTACAAAGACAGCCGCAAGTGGTGGCTACTGTCCAAGCGACATTATTTATCAAGTTCCACAGTAGGGTGGAGTGAAAAAAATTTTTTTTTTCAAATCAAAAAATGAGATTTACCGAAAGTGGCGTATGAACTTAAAACCAACTTCTGAGAAGGTTTTGGGTTTGTGCCACCTTCACCCAGGTGGCCCATAATTTTTAAAGGTCATCCGAGGGTCAAATTTTATGAAAATCCCATAACTTGGAAACCGGTTAAGCTAGAATGTTGGTTCTTGGCTTAAAACGTTCAGAAGGTCCATATTTATATCTGTTATATTGCAACTTTTGTCTCTATTTCTACCGCATAAGCCAGAATTTGCCAAAATAAAGCTTTTGCCTTATTCTTATGAAAAACGTAGCATCCATCATCATGTTTGATTTTCAAATGGAACCTTTCACAATAGAATATTTTAATAGCAATGATCAATGATCATCCCTCCCTTTTCTTTGCCATTGCACCATGTGATTTCTATGGAACTACACTGCTCATTAGTGCTTAGTCAATAGTCATCCATGACATTCTGCTAGGTGCACATGGCTCAGTGCAGTTTGCAGTAACCTAGTGTAGGTGTTACTGGTAAGTTTCAGTTTGTCAACTAATAAACCAATCATATAGAAGTGTACTTGAAATAGCCTAGAATTGTTATGTTGAGATTGCTGGCCCATATGCTGTATTTCTGCCAATGGGCATGTTTGTTAGAAAAATTATGACAGTGCAGAAGTCTGGTTGTACCATCCTGCCCAATTGTATTTTGAAAATTCCGTGAACTGTGTATTTTGGACGCTGCACATTTATTTTGTAAAATTCAGACCGTGAAACTATATTACTGAGTTTTGAAATAGCCTTAAACCGTTGTTTAAAATGCTTACAAGAAAGGTTGTGACAAGGATTTGGGAACGTCAAGGAGAGTATAAGTTTATGAGTACTGGTTCATTCCCTATGGGTGTTCTTCCCACAAAAAGAGATGTACTACAAAGATTATTGCATGAGCGGAACTGGAGAACAAAAGCAGCAATTGTTAACATCGCTTCCGAATTTGTTGAGCGTTGAATTCATCGCAATGTTTATTGCAGCACTGTAAATGGTGTAGTTTGTAGACTTCAAAAGGTAGTTAAAGGTTTTAGATACATGGAATCTCGGCCTAAAAAAGGAAAATGGGCAGCTACAAAAAGTGCGAAGCAGGACATTAAGGCGCGAACAAAACGGCGCGAGACAAAAAGGCGCAGAAAAAAGGGCGCAGAGACAAAATGGCGCAGAGGCAAAACGGCGCAGACAAAACGGCGCCAAATCAATGTAACAATTTTTTTTTCTTTTGAAAATACTTAACTCAAGCGCGAAGGTTGATCAATAATAGTTTTGATTCAAACGCGTTGCTCACTTCAAGTTCATTTGGGAAGCACGAATAACATTATTGTGAAGAGAAACTGCTGTGCAATAATATCTAATTTGTGATAATTAAATGAGTTTAACACTCAATGACATTCTTAATTCAAATGCGTTGCTCCTTAAAGAAGTTTAAATGCTTTTGATGTCATCCGTCGGCGACTGGCCTCCAAGGAATGGACACGGACAAATTGTTTCGGCTTGGGAGGGAAGTGTTGGAAAGCATGTCCAAAAGTTTAAACCAGAAAACTTTGGAGAATTTTTTTTAAATTGCTGAAAAAAAGTAGCCTACTGTTGTGAAATGCAGTGCGTAATTTCATTTGTGCAGTTTCGTTCAGTTGAGGAACATTGCAAATTAATTAATTTACCAGACAGCGCAAAAAACTTGAAAAAAAAAACCTTGGCGATTTCAAAACAAGCAATGAGTGTGCACCGTGTTTTTCTATCTTATCACTATTTTCGTAGGCCACATTCCATTCTCAAAACTACACAGCTGGTAAGGAGCTAAAAATAGCACGCTTGAATCAAAAACTTCAACAGTCAAAGTTCCCGTTGTGACATCACAGAGGTCGGTGAGATGAAAACAAGTCCGATTGCCGCAGTTTGTAGAAAAATGCTTTGATCGTACATGCTCTCCCAGTCAGCAAAGATGGTCTTTTTTACATTGTTTCAATGTCTGCTGACGATAAATCAATGTAAAAAGGACCAGTTTTGCTGGCTGGAACATACATCATAGTGTTAATGTGACACAGAACTAGTAAACTCTTTAAAGTTTAACCAGAATTGTAAACAGTTGTATGCAGTATCAGTTGTAATGTGCGTTGCTGCCTAGTCAGCACAGACACCTTCTCAACAATTACGCCCATTCACAATTACTGCAGAAACGTAGTAAATAAACAATTCCTGATTTCGCTAATCATCGGCAAACCGTTGCAATTTGTACCCAGCTCGAAAAGTAAAAATAAAACCCGTCTGGTTTGCCATAGATTCCGTCCAACTGTGGTATTGATTTGCATCCTATCTTTGACACCCATCTCTCTGAACTGTCACGTGCGCTAATTCTGTACTACAAAGCAATTATCCAGGTAACAATATCCGCCATTATAACTTTGATTCAACGTTGCCAGACTTTGAATCAACATCAATGCAAAATCAATGGAATTGTTAGCTGTGTAAGAATATATTTTTGCAGCTTGTAGCCAAATCTGCCTACATCTCAAGCAAACATTTGTTTTCGATCTTCGTACCTTTCAAAACAAACAATTTTCAAGTCTAAGCACTGTGGTCGCACTTTTGCCAGCTGGATAATTACAGAATAAATAGTTTCTTGGCAGTTGATAAGCCGTCACGGTTGTTAGTGTGAGAGACAGAACGCAAAGTGTGATGCGGGAATATTAATCGCGCCGTATTTTGTCTTGAAAATGATGCGACATAATCTTTGAACTTATTGCAAACAAATGTACGCTGTTTCAAATTGCTCCCCGACCAAATGTGGTCTTTACTTCTCGACTGAACTTGACTTCAAATATAAGGAGCAACGCATTTGAATTAAGAATGTCATTGAGTGTTATTGAACTCATTTAATTATCACAAATTAGATATTATTGCACAGCAGTTTCTCTTTACAATAATGTTATTTCGTGCTTCCCAAATGAACTTGAAGTGAGCAACGCGTTTGAATCAAAACTATTATTGATCAACCTTCGCGCTTGAGTTAAGTATTTTCAAAAGAAAAAAAAATTGTTACATTGACTTTGGCGCCGTTTTGTCTGCGCCGTTTTGCCTCTGCGCCATTTTGTCTCTGCGCCCTTTTTTCTGCGCCTTTTTGTCTCGCGCCGTTTTGTTCGCGCCTTAATGTCGTGGACCGCAAAAAGTGCAAATTTAATCTTTTACTCAAAGTCTATTTCCCTAGCTGGTTCCAAATCAAGCTCAAGAGCAAGATTACTGATGGACCAATAAATTTCTATAGTATTGTTGATTGTGTGGTAAAGTTTCCAAAGAAAAATGTACGAGATATTGCATTGAAAGTTCTTCAAAGAAATGCATATTTTGCGCACCATGAAAATGTTTTATTGGCAATGCTGACCGATGACGATGAAGGCGTTCGCCGGCTTGGGGTTAATAAGGTGCTTAGCATGTGACGAGCAGCAGGACAATATTTCATTGAAAATGAGGCAAATTGTGTTGATGATGGCAGCGACATTTAAGAATTGGCAACCACTGAAGAGTTTGGCCACAGTTCAGATCAAAAAGTCCAAAAGTTTCAAATTCCAAAAATTGATCCAACTGCTAAAGTATATTATAAATTATCCAGTTTGAATCTGAAAGCCATGTCCGAGCCACCTGCATTACAACAGTTGAAGAATGAAAATATTGAAGATTTTAGACAGAACAAGTTAAAAATCGAGCACCCATGTCACAACCAAGCCGTTGAAAGGCACATTAAGTTGGTAACCGAAGCTTCATCAGCTGTCGCCGGATTTGAAAGAAGGGATGGTCATATACGTCAGAAAATGAGATCGCGAAAACTCATGAAGAGATTCAATACAAAGCAACAGTTTGCTACATAGCCAAATTCTTAATTTAGTGTTTAATTAATAAACAATCAAGCATGTATTTTCATAGGATGTTTAGAATAAGCTTAAATTGTTGGGAACTAGTATCAGCAAAACTAATATATTTTGCTCTGCTAGTTATTTCCAGAGGTGGGCAGTAGCGCGCTACTTTTGTAGCGGTAGCGGCGCTACTTTTTAGTTGGAGTAGCGGCTGCAGTAGCGGCGCTATTTTTATTCCAAAGTAGCGGTAGCGGGAGAGACGCTACTTTTTTCAGTCGCACTCCCGCTACCCGCTACTTTTTAATTTAAATTGAAAAAAATGCTTGCTTTTTTTGCAATACTGGCATGGTCAAGCAGCTATATAATCGGCTTGATTGCAAAGTTTCGGTCTTTTCTAGCTGACGCCAACTTCTTCGGCGAATATCTCCATGTGATGAAGCCTATCTGCCAGGCTTTAGACATTCTCCAGGGCGAGTCCAAGGCATATTACGGAGTCTTGCTTCCAACCATCACAATTTGCGGGAAGAAGTTGACCGAGATCAGTGATCTTGTGACCTGTGAAGAGTTGAAAGTGAAAGTCCTTGAAGGGGTGAGGAAACGATTCAACAAGTGCTTCAACAACATGAAATGCGTTATGGCATCATGTCTTCATCTCTCCTTCAAGACGTCGTGGCTACAATTTCTGCACTAACTTACGTTTCCACGGATGATGCTGACGCACTGCAAGAAAAAGTCAAGACAGATGTAATTCGACTGTTGCGGGAGACATCAAGCCAGGTTGATACCGAGAAGAGTGACACCAACACCAGTCATGACTTCGAGGATGTATTTTTTGGAGTGTTTGCGCCATCCCGGAAACGTCGATGCAGAAGGAAGCCACAATTGTGGACGCCTTTTTTTTCGGACAAGAGCAAGTCCTTGAGTTTTTCGAATACCGAGTTAAAACATCTGTTCATTAAATACAACAACCCCATTCCTTCCAGTGCTGCGGTGGTGAGACTTTTCTCTGTTGGAAAAGATGTGCTTAAGTGAAAGGGTCTGCTACTATTCGGCTGGTCCGATTGGGCTGATCCGATTCGGCTAGTCCGATTCGGCTATTACCCTTTTCGGCTACAGCCCGATTCGGCTAGTCCGATTTGGCTGATCCGATTCGGCTAGTTCCCTATTGGGCTACAGTCTTTAGCGGTTAGTTCCCTATTTGGCAATTTTTTTGAAAATCCAACGATAATCCTTCTGTAATCCAACATCGTTTCTTTTGCATTCCGACAAAGAAAAGCAAATTGAAATGAAATCTAGCGAAAAATGTTTGAACTATTAAATTTAACTGTTTGCTCACATAAAATGGACAACGACGTCTTCTGTTTATTTAGAGAATGTTGTAATATCGCTTCTTTTATAGCCTAGTTGAAATCATCGAAGCTTTAGATGAGTGGGGTTTAGACCTAACCATTGAGATCTTAAAACTAAAAAACGAATTAAATTTATTTTTGAACTATCAATGTTTGCTCAGATAAAATTGACGTGTATCATGCATCGCCGTCTGCATGCAAACTTAGAATATATTAGAATCCTCAACAACTACAAAATTCTAAATCCAACGACGCCTTCTGTTTATTTGCAGTAGAGAATTTTGTATTTTATTCCACAATAGTTGATCTCGAAGCTTTAGATGAGTGGAGTCAAGACCTAACCACTGAGATCATAAATCATATTTATGACACCGGTTACATCCCTAGTGATATGGTACGTTCCATATTCATAACTTTACCAAAAAAAAAACGGAGCAACAGAATGGTCACTCCACAGAACAATTAGCCTTGTGAATTACGTAACAAACAGCTTACTCCGAATCATGTTGATGAGATTGAGACCAAAACTACAATCGGAAATTTCAACAGCACAGTTTTTATTTTCAGACAAAGGGACCACAAAAGGAATTTTTACATTAAAAATGATAACAGAGAAATGTATGTCCGGTTCTTCTGTTTATTTAGAGGATTTTGTATTTTAATTCGACAATATGGTATCTTTTGCATTCTTGCATTTTATCCAGTGTTTACCTTTGAGTGCTTTCCCAGACGGCAAAATCCGTCATTTTTACATTCATTCAACGTCTGCAGACGTTGAATCAATGTAAAAATGACGAGTTTTGATGTCTGGGTTCGTTCAAAATATGTGTTTTACATGAAAATAACAGTTTTCATGATTACCAATAGGGGTTAATGAGATGAAGTCTCAGCCAAAACGTGTCAACGAAAAAAAGACAGTTGCCAAATAGCGTTTGCCATAAAAGATGAAGTTAAAACCTAAGTGGCAGTTTAGAGTATACCTGGGTTTCGGCGTTACATGACCTGAAATTCCTTTGGTTAGTTCCTTCGTTAGACTCTCAGTTGATGTTACTTGATCATGGCAGAGGAATCGATTAGTACGCAGCGCAAAGGTGGGGTTTTTCTACATGATGGCTACATGTTTCAACTAGCTCAATATAGTCCAGACGGGCTTAAGAAATACTGGCGTTGTTCCCGACGTGATGACAAATGCAAGGCTCGCATCCACACTTGTGTGGCAACAAATCAGATAATAATGTGTGTTATGATGACTATATTTCGATCATTTGAGAAAATGTGCCAAGAAATGTCAAATACTTGAATTGTAATAATCGCAACCATTGTTCACCTGCATTGACGTTGGACCTGGGAATACACCACGGACTGGCCTACCCTAATAATTACAACTGCTTTGATAGTGACGTTGTGCTATTACTTATTACTAGGGCCATTTGTTTTTACATAAAAAATTGAAAAATATGACTTTATTTTTTGAAATATATGATAATATATGACTTTGTTTTATAGCATCAAATTTATGCTAATCTCTAATTAATAACTCGTATGTAAGTTTTTACATGTATTTTGAACAATAACACACTCGAACAACTAACAAAACACTTCTGTTTCGCTTGAAAATCATTACAAAAATGCAAATGTCTAATGCATCCACTGGCGCCGACTTACGGGGTGGCCAGCCACGCCACCCCATAACCTCTATGGCATGATGGCAGCCACCCCGTTTAGGTTACATTACTTACTGCAAATAAATGTAATTTGAACGAACGTTTAAATCTTTTTTTGATCATTGGTTTTCGCTTCAAGTCAACGTAAAGCAAGAGGTGAACCAATACAGTATTGCGAAGAAAATGATTGTTTTTGTCATAAGCATGATACTCGCGTAACATCAAGCAAGCTACGTGAAGATTACGCAACACGTGGCAGCCGTGGCTACGAGTTTTTTCCTTGTTGCGATCGTATTATTTGTTACTTTTCATAAGTCATTGTTACAATTGTTAGGTTTACAATGGGATTTATTAATCAATAAAATACGATCTTTCCATTGCCTCCCTCAAAAATCTTTTTTGAAAAATTTTAAACTGCTCATAATATCGCTATAAATTATGCCAGCTATAAAATACTTGGAAATAAAATTATCTCGATGATTTATAGCTCCACCTCCTAAATGAATATCTATTTTCAAATTTTATTAAAAAAAATGCAATTTTTGAAACTTTTTGAGTTTTTATTTAAAAAGTGCACCTAGTAAAGTAGCAGTTTTAACGTTCTGCAAATTTACACGTTTACATGATTCTATTCGAGGAAAGCTACACCCCCTGCCAATTTCCAATAATAAAGCAGTCTTTTTCAATTACTCAAGATTTTGCATTTTGAATTGTTTTCCGATTTCAATTGGAGTGTACTGTCATCTACGTCTTGCTTTAATTTCTACTTTGTTATCTACTTCATGCAGTAATAATGTAATATTGCGTGTCAATGCGTGACAAATTGTGAGGCGGGAATTTATTGGTCTTACATAGGAGTTGCTTGTTACATCATAGAAAAAATTACGAAAAGTTGTCCTGTAAAAGTTTGAGGAGGGAATTTATTGGTCTGACATAAGTTAGGAGTTGCTTGTTACATCATAGAAAAAATTACAAAAAGTCGTCCAGTAAAAGTTTTCCCCGACATTCCAGTTTTATTCAGCTTAAAGATGCCACCGAAAAAGCGTTCAACTGTCGCAACTGTTTGATCTATTTGCAAGCAATGAAACAAGATCATTAATGCTTCCAAACGTAGTCTGCATTGTGAAAATATACTTATCGTTGCCTTCCACCACCTGCGAGGCGGAGCGATCGTTTAGTAGTGCACTCAGGCGCATAAAAACCTACTTGTGATCTACCATGACGCAACAGCGATAGAACCACATCCTAATTTTAAATGTTTATCAAGCTGAAGCTTAACGGTTACAACTTGACCAGTTGATTAACAGTTGGATTGACAGAGCTGCCGTTCGCAAAAATACTTTTGCCAAATGTTAAATGTCGGAGCGACAACGTAACAATAAAATTCACGACATACTTCCTGTGGTTTGTTGTAAAGTTGTTTTGTAAATAATCGAGCTACAAATCAGGTGTGAAAAGACAATTGCATCTACGAAACACGCTTAGTAAAAAACAAAAACATGCAGTTTGAAAGTTTTTAGGTTGCCATATTGTGCTATCCGCCACCCCGTGCAAAATTAAAAGTCGGTGCCTATGCCGGTGTCATAAATATGATTTATGATCTCAGTGGTTAGGTCTAAACCCCACTCATCTAAAGCTTCGAGATCAAAATACAAAATTCTCTACTGTAAATAAACAGAAGGCGTCGTTGGATTTAGAATTTTGTAATAGTTGAGGATTCTAATATATTCTAAGTTTGCATGCAGACGGCGACGCATGATACATGTCAATTTCATCTGAGTAAACATTAATAGTTCAAAAATAAATTTAATTCGCTTTTTAGTTTTAAGATCTCAATGGTTAGGTCAAAACCCCACTCATCTAAAGCTTCGATAATTTCAACTATAAAAGAAATTTAATAATTCAAACATTTTTCGCTAAATTTGTCGGAATGCAAAAGAAACGATGTTGGATTTTGTTGGATTACAGAAGGATTATCGTTGGATTTTCAAAAAATTGCCAAATAGGGAACTAACCGCTAAAGACTGTAGCCCAATAGGGAACTAGCCGAATCGGATCAGCCAAATCGGACTAGCCGAATCGGGCTGTAGCCGAAAAGGGTAATAGCCGAATCGGACTAGCCGAATCGGATCAGCCCAATCGGACTAGCCGAAACGGGCCATTCCGTAAGTGAAAGCGGGCAGGACTTAGTGACTCTCATTTTGAAATGCTCGTGTTTTTGAAAGATGCGTAACAATAAATTTCCCTTAGAATAATTTCTATAACGACGTTAAAATGACAGCGTAATAACATACGAATGATAACATTCGTTTTCAAGTTTAATTTTGCGTCACTATAATTATAGGGACTTGAGTGTTTCCTAATGTCATTTTAGACAAAAGTAGCGGAAGAAGTAGCGGTAGCGCGCGCTACTTTGGCCCGAGTAGCGGTAGCGCGCGCTACTTTGGCCCAAGTAGCGGTAGCGGGTAACGCGCTACTTTAAAAGTAGCGGGTGCCCACCTCTGGTTATTTCAATAAACTTGTGCTGTGTATTGCTATTGGATACGTGTAATTACAAATGAGTTGATGTCATGGTTTCTGTAACACTCATTGCAAACAGTGGTGAATTAAGGTTGGCAAGGGTCTTTACCAAAGCCCAGTCAGCCTTGCCCAAATTTGCAATGTATCAGAGTCGAAATATATTTTTTCTGACTTTGATAGTCCTGATGTTTTCAGGTTGAAGATTTTCAATATTTTTTCACCACATAATAATTTTTATAATGCGACCCTGATTGTAAGTAGTTTCTCATAAATGTCATGGAAACCAAAGATGTAAATTTTTAAACTTAAGGTCAAATAACATTGTAACATTATCATATGTATTGCATATGAGTCTTTGCTTCATTATTTTTGTCATTGAGTTTTTTTGTCACATATCCATGATTGTTGCTTGCATATCCTTTGTACTAACTACTTAGAAAACAAATCAATAGCTTTTTTTCCCTAAAAGTCTGAACCTTAAAACATTTGACCAGGCTAACACTCACAATAGTACTCTAATAATAATAGTAACACTCACTTTTCCGGTTAGTTTTTCCCACTTTTGATACTAACTACTTAGAAAGTATTTTAAGCAGTACCGTACTTAGTCAGTTTGTACCTATTATGCCTTAACACATAACTATGGGTGCAAATAGTTCAAATATAGCATTTTCACTTCTTCGCGTTACATAGTTTTTAAACTAAAACGTCATTTTTTATTATTATCAGCTTATGTAGTTAAAATAGAGACAAAAGTTGCATTAGAGCACATATAAACATGGACCTTCTGGAAATTTTAAGCCAAAAACTAACATTCTAGCTTAAGTGGTTTCCAAGTTATGGGATTTTCATGAAATTTGACCCTCGGATGACCTTTAAAAATTATGGGCCACCTGGGTATAGGTGGCACAAACCCAAAACCTTCTCAGAAGTTGGTTTTAGGTCCATACGCTAATTTTGGTTAATCTGATTTTTTGATTTGAAAAAAAAATTTTTTCACTCCATCCTATTCCACAGACATTCTCACCAATTGCTCACCCAGAAGGAATGATTGATTGAATTGTTTTCCTCGGACTGGGAAAGCTTCTTGCAGAGCTTAATCCTGGCAGTTTCGCATACTTGTAGAGGCTTTGAATCACTGACACAGGCCCAGTCACCGAGATTGGCAAAGTGAAGTTTCTGATTGTTGAAGTCTTGTTGCCGGGGAACTATTTCATCCATTAGATGCCGCTGAATGGAGAGCAGTCCTTAACGTGGGTTGCTCAAGTCAAGCGCACACCCTGAAAATGGCGAGAGTTGAACCAGGGCTGCTAGATCTTGAAGCGTCTTGCTAACCAACTGCGCTATCGGGGCGGATGATATTTTAATTCTGTTCTAGCCTAGTGCCACTTATTGTGCTTATGTTTACTTAGGGACTAATGTTTACTATGACAAAACTACATTGAAAAGCTGTACAAATAATTTAAATGAAAATGAAACTAAATTTCCTCAAAAAAGTGAAAACGTTGGCACTTAAACATCAAATTCTTATTATAAATGCTTATTCGGTTACACTCAATTATTTCTCATTTACAATCTATTCAATTTGTTTGTCAAATTATACAGTCACACTGCGCTAGTTTCATGCAGCCTAACAGGCCACACTGAGAGTCACTCAGCCATTTCAAAAGGCAGTGGCTATTTGACCGGCTCCGGTCTTTGAATCTGAAACACTATTTGACCGGTCATGACGTCATTACATAAGTACTTTTTTCTTTTTCTCTTTCAAAGCAAAAGACGTGAAGCGCCGATATAAAGTTCTAAATTCAACACGTTCTCTTCAACTCAGTCCGTGGCGCATACGTTGCGTCTCGGGTTGCCATTCTAGAGGGGATGAGTTCGATATTATCCGGAAGCATTGACTTTTTTTTCATTTTTTTTTTTTTTATTTAAACTTTGAACCGAAGCGCATTTTTGTGATCAATTTTTAATTTGAGTAGCCTACAGCTCATTTTTTTATGTCTTTTCAAATGTGAGAAATAAAGTTAGAGTTTTTTTAATTTGCTGGAATTTGAGAATTTCTCTTGGTAATTTTCCGATCGTGATAAGTGGTCCAATTTTCCAATCGTCCATTTTTTTTAAAAGAAAATTACATTTTTGCTCTCAAGTTAGTTATAGCCTATACAATACTTCTTTAAAAAATATAACTAACTTGAGAGCAAAAATGTAGGGTCGTTCAGCAAACACGGTCACTTATGACGATCGGAAAATTACCCAGAGAAATTCTCAAATTCCAGCTAATTAAAAAAAGGCAGTGGCTATTTGACCGGCTCCGGTCTTTGAGTCTGAAACACTATTTGACCGGTCATGACGTCACTACATAAGCACTTTTTTCTTTCAAAGCAAAAGACGATAAGCGCCTTAAGTTTTAAATTCAACACGTTTACTTCAACTGAGTCCGTGGCGCATACGTAACGTCTCGGGCTGCCATTCTAGAGGGAATGAGTTCGATACTATCCGGAAGCGTTCTTTTTTTTTTTTTTAAACTGATATGAATGAATCAACAAGTGAATAAAAAAGTTTCAAAACGAATTAAAAAAGTTTTTTCTAGTCTTTATTTTTAACAAATTCCTTTCATTTCTTTGCACAAATTCTCTAAAAAAATCACACCTTCTAATAGGCTGTAAGATTATGTTTCGCTGAAGTCCGAAGTTAAAAATTAAATCCAGTCTCATTGTCGCACAACAATCAGTCAAGTTTCAAATCATCATCTCAACCAACCCTTCAAGACAACTTTCCACTTTCACTTTACTACGCTACGCTGAAGAGGTCGGGAGATCGAAACACTGGCCTTTGTCCGTAGTTGCTTTTCATAATGTCTTTTTAGACATTCTTTTTGGGTCAATAATGTCTTTTTAGATATTACTTTTAAAGAAATAAAAAGGAGTCAAAAGGCATGTAAATTTCACTCTGTGTGGAGCTACATGTACTTGAGAGGTTAACTGTTATTCTTTTATTCTTATGTAGTGTACGTCATGTACTTATGTAGTGACGTCATGACCGGTCAAATAGTGTTTCAGATTCAAAGACCGGAGCCGGTCAAATAGCCACTGCCTTAAAAAAACTCTAACTTTATTACTCACATTTGAAAAGACATAAAAAAATGGGCTGTAGGCTACTCAAATAAAAAATTGACCACAAAAATGCGCTTCGGTTCAAAGTTTAGATAAAAAAAAATGAAAAATAAGTCAATGCTCCTGGATAGCATCGAACTCATCTCCTCTAGAATGGCAACCCGAGACGCAACGTATGCGCCACGGACTGAGTTGAAGAAAACGTGTTGAATTTAGAACTTTATATCGGCGCTTCACGTCTTTTGCTTTGAAAGAGAAAAAGAAAAAAGTACTTATGTAATGACGTCATGACCGGTCAAATAGTGTTTCAGATTCAAAGACCGGAGCCGGTCAAATAGCCACTGCCTTTCTTTTATGACAGAACAATAGGCCTATACCTTTTTTTAAACTGTGATTATTTTTGTATTGTAATACTGTTACTGAAAATGTTTTTACTCGTAGCCTTGTACTATTTATTGGCTTGAACTTTTCTTGGTTGCACTGAAGTTTAAACGCCCTTGCTACAAGAGTTTATTGATTTCAAAAGTTTTTCCTATTTTTAATCACCCGGAATAAAGTTTATATTTGAATAAAACCTTGAGGATCGCAGCAGCACATGATTTCTTTTTTTCCATTAATATTACTAAACATCAGCTTATCTTGTTTTAACAACGTAATTTGCCGATGCTTGACATTTGTCACATTAAGAACTGGGAAGCAGCTGACTTGATATAGTCTTTCACTGCTTCCTGTCTGTTGTGGTATTTAGATAGCTATGGTACTATTTTATTCGTATTGTGTATAATTGTACCGTACTATTGTCGCAACAGACAAAATAAAAGGTTTCTCTCTCTCACTCTCAACACATGTTAAGAAATGAAATTTGCTTGGCACAGAGAAGTGTTGCCAGACTCCACAAAATAAAATTTCAATTCACACGTATTGTAAATTCTACAATCACAACTTCATTTTCAGCACTTTTTGACAGCAAATTGCCTTATGAAATTCTTTTTTTTAATCACTTTTTTGAATGTCAAATCCTCCGGTCCTTCAACTCAGGCCACGCTTTCTACTCAAACATCCCGAAACCTTAAAGTTTATTTGATTCTAAATGTTAGCAAGTGACTTCGTGAACACAGAAGTTTCAAGATCAAGTTGCGCTGGTTCCACTCTTGGGGTGTGAGCTTGAGCATTAGCAAAGCATTCTAAGGACTGCTTTCCATTTAGCGGCACCCAATGAATGGAATAAATCCCTGGAAACAACACTTCAACAATAGTAAACTTCTCTCTGCCAATCTCGCCCTCGGTAACCGGCCTTGCGTCAAAAGTCTCTACAAGTATGCCAGACCAGTAGCGCACTCAGCATGGGGCTAAGGGGCTCAAGCCCCCCCCAAACTCGCCACAAAAAATAAAGTTTTTGTATGTTTCCTATGTAGGCTAGGCTATACCTTTTGCTTACAGGTTAGATATGAATAAGACACAACAATACAACAGGCCCGAGCATTATAACAATATATTTTACATAATTACCGTACAAATAGTTTTAACAGTCGAACGTTTTCGGCTTAATTTTAAGCCCTGGTCACAGCGGTAAACCATAATCTCTTCGTGGGAAAATTGTAACATAAGATTCCCAAATCCGTTCGTCTGTATATAATGACCGAAGAAACACACACTTGAACTTCTTTTCAAACAGTGTATTCCTGTAAAATTAGCCCGAGGCTACCGAAAACGAGGGGGTGCAACGCCTACACCACTTAAACTGTCACTACACAACAGATTACTTGGATAAAAGACGGAACCTTTGTCCAGCTAGCAAGCACTAAGCCAACAGTTAAATGTGCGGCCAACTTTCAAACAATCATTTTACGAATGACCAGAATAGATAGCAATATCTCAAATTCACGTATGCAGTACTGTGACGCAATAATGAAAGACAATTATGAAGTCATTCCAACAGGTGTTTAAAGCTGATGTAATATTTCCTGTTTAAACAGGCCCAAACAGGTCTGACACAAGTCTATGAACAATGGTGCAATTTCGGCACATTTTCTAGCAAGTTCCATGACGTAATATTCAGTAGACTTGAACGGTTTTATATGACGTTTGATTTGTACAGAGATTGGCCGTAACATAGCGGCCCCTAGTTATGACAGTCTAACATGGCATAACTAAAAAAGAATTGAAGGACAATCGTGAGCCAATGAATAAAAACACATGATACACAAATTGTTTGAATCACTCACGTTTAAGTTAATACGCAAATACAAAGGGCATGCAAAGAATGAACAGCAATACGAAATAATACACGATACATGAAATTGGTACCATAGGTACACGCTAAAATGACGCTATATACAATGGTTGCGCTAATAACCGACTGTTCCGGGCTCAGACAAGGGTCGGCCACCGCAGACAAAACCAGGCTCAAACCCTAACACTTAGGTGTTCTTTACGGGGGCGAGGCACGAAATATCCCTCAACACGTAGTCTACTTTTACTTTCCCCGTACTCTCATCATAGTTGCAGACGGCAACTTTGGCTCTACGAACCACAGGCTTCCCTTTCCTAATTTGTGGAACTACCTCATGCACCCTCCCAAGTTGATACTTCCCACGTTTACCAATGTCTTGGAGAGAACCCACCACTACAAGTTGACCAGGCTCCAAATTCTCGGCCATTTTTAGCCATTTTTTCCGGCCCTGAAGACCTGGCAAGTAAAAATCGATCCATTTACTCCAAAACTGCTGAGAAAGTGACAAATTGAACCGATAATCCCTTCTTAATTGGTCACGATCATGTGGTTGCCCAACAGCACAGTATGGGTCTAAGTATGGGGTCAAAAGTGAGGCAGGGGTGATGACAGTAAAATCCCTAGGGTCGTCACTCAAAGGTACCAAAGGGCGTTCGTTCACGATCCGAACGGCACTGCCTGTGTACGTAAGCAGTTCAATAAAATTGGGCTTACGAATTGAAAAGTCCAAAATGTGAAAAAATGCAATTTTAAATTGTTTAACCATTGCCTCCCAGGCGCCACCTTGCGCCGGAGCATACGGAGGTATAAATTCCCAGTTTATCTCTCTCTGTCTCAGGGCGTTGTGAAATTCAGCTGATTCTATCAACTCGGGTAACTTCTTAGATGCTGCCTGAAAGGTACTTCCATTATCGGAATAGATAGCATTAACCTGCCCACGTAAATCTGTAAACCTTGTAAAGGCAAGTAAAAAATCACTCAGCGACAATGACGTAACCAGCTCAACATGAATAGCGCGAGATGCCATACATGTGAATAAGAGTCCCCAAGCTTTTTTGTGACTCCTACCTTCAACAAAGGTCAATGGTCCAAGATAGTCCAAGCCGCAATCAAAAAAGGGTTTCCTATGGGCAGTTGTGCGAGACAAAGGTAAATCAGACATGAGCTGCCTTATAGGCCGAGCTTTCTCAATCGCACATACACCACAATCATTAAGATACCTCTTCACGGAAGCATTACCATTAGCGATCCAAAACTTCTGTCGCGTAGACAACAAAGTGTGCTGTACTCCACAGTGCGCATTTCGATTATGATGCGACAGTACAACAAGCCTAGTGAAGGGGTGCTTCGAAGGCAAAACAATCGGATGCTTTGCTTCTAGAGAAATCTCGGGAGAATTACTTAAGCGCCCTTCAATGCGGATTACACCAGCATCATCTACACAAGGTCTGTACTTTTTAAGTGAACGCAATCCTTTCAAGCGTTCCTTCTCACGTTGCGAAGCGCCAACACTACCCCACTTTATCACTTCCTCAAGTGCATCCGGCGATCGTTTGGTCATTAAATGTAACACATCGCCATACACGCTTTTCTGAACAAACTTCACAGTTAAGTCTAAGGCTCTATCAAGATAAGAGGCGTCCAGTTTTGGCTTCATAAAGCTACGCTTTTTCGTTTTACAGCACAAAAATTCAACAAAAGCAACCAAATAAGCAATTCTCTTTTTCATAACATACAAAGAAGGTGCGGCCTCGATCAATCTGTGAAGGCCACCCTGTCCAACGTCAAGCGACCCCTCTTCGTCACGAAGATATAGGCTATGGACAGATACTGGAGTGGGATTTTCTACAGATGGAATTTCTTCACACTGATAGAGAAGACTAGAACCATTTAACCACAACTCTCGAAACTCTTTCTTTGTAATAAGATTTGGCCTTGTGCCAACATCAGCTGGGTTCATATCGGTAGGGCAAAAACGCCAATCCTGGGCTCCAGACAACAATAAAATATGCTCAACTCGACGCGTAATAAACTTATTCAAACGTAAATCAGGGTTCTTAATCCACTGCAACACAGTCCGAGAATCACACCAAAAATACTTACTGCAGTCGGGCATCTTCAATGCCTCGTAGGCCTGCTTCACGAGTCTTGCTGTATTTAAAGCGGCAACAAGCTCTTTCCTAGCTATCGGCCAAGAAAACTGATTTTTTACAACAATGGTAGATTTACCCAGAACGAAAGACACACTCGGAACTCCGTTAACCAGTCTACGTAAGTAAACAACAGAAGAGAAAGCTTGATTCGAAGCATCACTAAACCCATGCAATTGATATGAAACAATATCATCAGGACTGCACACACCAGAGTTTGCAAAATACCATCTCGGTAACGAAAAATCCTTAAGCAGGTCCAAAGAGCGAAGCCACGACTCCCACTCTTTAACAAAGCTATCAGGGACCTCGGTGTCCCAATCAAACTTGTCTATCGCCAATTGCTGAAGTATAAGGCGTGCTTTTAGAAAAAATGGCGCTCCAAAGCCTAGCGGATCAAAATTTTGTCCAAGCTGACTGAGCATACTTCGGCGCGTGTGTTTAGCTAAGGGCTTTAAGGAACATGCGATACGCATCTCGTCAGACTCGGTTTGCCACACACAACCCAATGTCTTCGCTGATGGCAAAGTCATATTTTCAGTCTGAAAGTCAATGTCACGAATCAAAGGTGAAAGCATCTCATTATCCAAATTTGACAAGACAATCATAGACTCCTTGTTAGCACTCCACTTAACAAGTTTAAACCCACGGCTATCAAACAAAGCAATTGATTCATGAGTGATTTGCTGAGCTTCCTCTAAGCTATCAGCCGAAAATATAAAATCATCCATGTACATATTATTTGCAATATTGCAGAGAGTCAATTCACCAGCACTGCTGGGATTCTGCTCGATCATTTTCTTTATAGCCAAGCAAGCGATATACGGGCTACTCTTTATTCCCCAAGGGTGTACACAAAAACGAAATGGTACCATCCTACCATTTTCAAGGTCATCATCTTCAAACCACAATATACGAAACAAATCCCTTTGCGACTCCGGTAACTTTATTTGAAAGAAGCATTTAGTCACATCAGCCATGAGACCAAATCTACCAAGCCGAAATCTAGCCAAGACATCTACCAGAGGGTTTAACAAGTCAGGACCCGAAAACATTACATCATTAACACAAGTTCCTCGAAATTCAGACTTGCCATCGTAAACAATACGCTTTTTTAATTGTGACGTCACAAAGTATGGTAAATACCATTCAAATCCCTTGACATTTCCTGCTTCACCCGCACGCTCAATATAGCCATTAGATTTAAGATCTTTCATGGTGTCAGTAAGGAAATCACGAAGTTCAGGTTGTTTTAAAGCCTTCTTCCTTAAAGCAGCAGCTCTATCTGACGCCAACACAAAATTGTTAGGTAGATCAATATCTTCCTTCAACGGAACAGGTATCTCAAATCGACCATCTTTCAACTCAATATTCGGTTCGACAAGTTCTCTAGCCAAATTATCATTGCGAGACAATTCACAGGTTTCATTTTGCAAAGTCAAATCCTGAATGACTTTATTCAGGTCTGCTATTTCCATATCACGAGACTGAATTTTACGCTGAAAGCCAGAGATGACATCCGACTCTGAAGACGTCTGCAGCTCTGCACTCTGCACACTTTAGCAACGCTTTCAACTAAGGGTGACTTACCACCACAAGCCAACCAACCGAGAGGAGTGAGTAAAGCATGCGGTTCACTACGATTTTCACCAACACGTTCTTCTTTTGTCCACATCAAATAAGCGTTGTCATTGCCAATCAGTACATCTACAGTACTACAATCATTCAAATGAAACATATTCACGTCATGGAAATGACGGAAACCACTTAAATCTTGTTTATGGGGTAAAGTTTTAACATCGTCAGCCCAAGCTGGGTTAACCACCGAGGTTATATCACAAAACAGTTCATCAGTCTCTAACGACTGGATGTTGAGTTTAACAAGGTCAGCACAAGTAAGTTTCTGACCAGCCAGAGTATCTATTTTAAACGACGCTTTATCTTACGGTTTAAGACCAAGTTCGCACACCAAGTCACTCGAAACAAAGGTCAACTGCGAACCAGGATCATGCTGACAATACACCAACTTCGATTTGCCAGTCATTGGATTCAAAACACGAGCAGCAGTAACGCGGTTAAAGGCTGCTTTAACATTTCCAATCTTAACATTACGCACAGGAACTCTGGCACCAGCATCATCTTTACCGACCGAATCCAGAGAATCACGTGACGTCACATAAAAATCATGCAGAAGAAAATAGTGTTTCCTATCGTTGTTAGGCCCACACTGACGACAGTTGTTTGCATGATTACAGTCCTTAACCATATGCTGGCGCAAACAGTTCAAGCATTTTCCAGCTTTCACAATGACATCTCTCCGACCTTTAGGTGTCAAGCGCAAAAATTCTTTACAATTAGACAAAAAATGATATTCAACTTGACCACGTGACGAACAACAAAAACATGCCGGTATGTCACTACGTCTGGCCACACCGCCGCGCGGTGCGCCAACAGCAGTCGAGTACTGCGAACTCCCTGAAATCACATTATCATGGGGTTTTACCGACGTCTGCCTAACCGGACATGAAAGCAATTTTCCTTTGCCAAACTTTTTAAAATGCTGCGACTCACCAGAATCGCCCATTAGCATGATGCTAAAATCAGTCGACTTGCGCGTTTCCTCCCGTACTACAAAATCAAACAAACTCTGAAAAGTAGGTTCCTCAGTGCTACCATACTGATCACCTAAAAAGTCAAGATAACGCTGCTTAGCGTCAAACGGGAGTCGTTTAGCCAAATCCAAAACAAAACGTCCTTCTAATTTATCACGCTGACCATAAGCTTTCGCGTAAAGCAAACACTGCGACAATTCATCTTTAAACTCTTTCAAATCACTGGAAGAGATAGAAGTCAATTTGCTACCATAGCGATACTTTCTAATTTCTGGTTCTGCGAAAAGATCTCCACGAACTCCAAAACGTTGGGACAAGCGAGCTAACGACATTTCTATCCTGTCTTCCTCTGACAAGCCAGGAGTGTCAGAAACCAAATTAGCAATCGTTTGTGCAGCTGTTCTAACACAAGCTGCTTGCAACAAAGTCAAACGAGTTCCCTTAAAGGGCGAAGCTGCCATCAAGGCCATAACACGATTTTTAAAGAAGACAAATGGCATATTATTACCATCGTAACCAATCAAGGCCGCCTTATCGAAGAACGTCCTACTATTTTGGTATTCAAAAAAGCAATCCTGCTGTTGAGAACTCGATTTAGCGGGAGAAGACAAGCTATATCCCTTAAGGGGCTGAGTGGGCTCAGTCACATGCACAGCCCGATCACGATCCTCACACACGTTAAAATCAGGAGACGCGATACGCCTCTCACAACCACCCAAATTACGTGTAGCTGGGCGATCAAAAACTAGCGGCGCTGAAAACTGTGAAGGGGGCAAAGCATTACTGCTAATGGCGGCCCCGTGACCTGTACGCTCTGGGGGAGGAGTTCGGTTGTAATTTGCAGACCTTGGCTCTACAGCCTTCGGAAGACCCTTAGCCGCGGCCCCGAGACCTCCTGAAACAGCTGGAAAACATGTGGATTGTACAGGTCCACTTACGGATTGAACAGGCGTCTGGAAAAGGTTAGGTAAATTAAACTGTGATTGATGTTCACTTCTGGAATGCCTAGAAGAGCCCTTCCTAGAGCTACGCCGGGAGCCCAACTCAGAACGATATTCAGCTAAAACTACCTCTTTACGTTGTTCGGCCCTCAACTGAGCGTCTTTGAGTGCGAACTCAGCAGCTCTAGCTTCGGCTCTCGCGGCGGCCTCAGCAGCTCTCGCTTCGGCCTCAGCTCTCGCGGCAGCCTCTGCTCGTGTGGCCTCAGCTCTTGCGGCAGCCTCAGCTCGTATGGCTTCAGCTCTTGCGATGGCCTCAGCAGCTCTTGCTTCGGCCTCAGCTTGGATCTGGAGCTCCTCTCGTCTTAACTGTAGGTTAATTTGTGCAACTATCCGTGACGAGCTCTCAGACATTCTAGTGCTTACATTTGAGGCGCTATCCTCAGGATGTATGTCAGCATCCAACCTATCTGAGAACTCACTTTCTTTTTGTTCGAAGTTATTTTTTAACGAGTTAAATTCGGGATCTACCCTATCACGAAGTTCTGCTAAGATTGCAGAGTTAAAAATTTTACTCAAGAGAGCATCGAAATGCCGTAATTCCTCTTCTAAAGTAGATAACTTAGATCTAAAAATTAACAGTTCCTGCTTATCACTCAAAGAACCTAGGGCTACAGAAAGTTTCCCAATTTGAGTCAAAATATCCCGTCTAAGATGCCGGGCCTCTCGAACTGACTTAGCCTCATCGTTAATGGGTCCCTCCCCAGAATGGCCTGCCCGACCGCAAAGAACATCATCAGGCTTAAACTCAGTCGAGTCGACGGCGGTCGAGTCCCTGTCACCACCGAGTGTAGACATATTAAATGTTAGGGCTAAATTTAACAATAAAAAATTAAGTTACACAAACACACAAAATTACAGTAGTTATAAAAAACTTAACTGCAAGACCGTAAAAAATACAAAAAAGAATTTAAATGCACGATACCGTAGCTGTACGAGTATGTGAAGTCCAAACGTCCACAAAACTTGCTTGGATTCTTCCACTTGAATCTTCAAGCACAGATGGATTGCCTTTAATCTTCTTTCTTGCCAATAAATGTCAAAGTTATTTTTCTTCTGTACCAAACTGAGAAGAAATGTCTTTACTTTTTAGCTTAAAGTTCTTCAGTTGCCTACCGAGAAGAAATGTCTTTAATTTTCTTTGCTTCTAAGTGCTTCTTAGCCTACCAACTACAAACTTCGTCTTTTATTTTTTTATGCTTTAATTTCTTGGCCCACCAGCTAACAAGAACTCGTCTTTTATTTTTTATGGTCACAGCGGTAAACCATAATCTCTTCGTGGGAAAATTGTAACATAAGATTCCCAAATCCGTTCGTCTGTATATAATGACCGAAGAAACACACACTTGAACTTCTTTTCAAACAGTGTATTCCTGTAAAATTAGCCCGAGGCTACCGAAAACGAGGGGGTGCAACGCCTACACCACTTAAACTGTCACTACACAACAGATTACTTGGATAAAAGACGGAACCTTTGTCCAGCTAGCAAGCACTAAGCCAACAGTTAAATGTGCGGCCAACTTTCAAACAATCATTTTACGAATGACCAGAATAGATAGCAATATCTCAAATTCACGTATGCAGTACTGTGACGCAATAATGAAAGACAATTATGAAGTCATTCCAACAGGTGTTTAAAGCTGATGTAATATTTCCTGTTTAAACAGGCCCAAACAGGCCCAAACAGGTCTGACACAAGTCTATGAACAATGGTGCAATTTCGGCACATTTTCTAGCAAGTTCCATGACGTAATATTCAGTAGACTTGAACGGTTTTATATGACGTTTGATTTGTACAGAGATTGGCCGTAACAAGCCCTAATCAAGAATCAGAAAATAATTAATAAATGCAATAAATTTCAACTTTTTGAAGGTAAATTTACATTAGGAAAAGGCAACTACATAAATAACTAAGCTTACAAAAAAATTTGCACCACAGGGAACGTGATACATCAAGTAAATGTTGAGGAGAATGAACGCGCCTCCAGCAAATAATTGTTTGTTTAAATTTGGGTTGTAGCGTATAGCGTTAACAGTGCTTCCTGAATTTTGGTGTCAAATTGGGATTTTCCTTTGCGTAAAATTATAAATGAGTCAGCAGAGAATTTTTGATCTGTGTAAAAAAGAACGCTCCATGATATGGTCTTTGATGGCACCTTTCTTTAACTCCCTAAAGCTCAGATGCTCCCGTACTCTCGTGGTCAAATGTCTGGTGGACAACTGAACATACCGATGTACCATAGCGTCACACGTCAATGCCGAATCACACGGACATGTAAATGGCCGAGTGGTTAGCGCGTTGGGCTCGCAGTCGAGAGCCTGCATGTTCGACTCCAGCCACCCGCACTTGCTGTTGTTTCTCTGGGCAAGAAACTTTACGATAATTGCCTCTACCCAGTGATCGATTTCGAGTAATGGGTAGTACCAAATTTAAGTCATAAGTAGAGTAGACAACCGAAACAGTCATTGCCGTCAGCTGCAACGTGGGTCAGGTGTACGTCGGAAGGCGTACACCGGTGCATAGCGCTCAAGTCCGCTTTCCCGCAATGCAGGATAAAGATAAACAAACAAACAAACAAACTGCATAGGCCTACGACATTTGAGCAGAGAGACGAAGGCGTCTGGGACTTTAATTGAAAATACGAACTAATTTTGAATGTTTTGTAAATAGGAAAAACATCCACATCAAATTTACTGATTACAAAATTAGTGTTTTGTTTCAAACTGTTTTCGTGCTAGTTGTTGGTTTCGCACTTATCTGTGTTGGCAAACGGAAAGCTAATTTTGTCTTGTCATAGGCCTAGATGACGAAAAGTCGAGATCTATAGAAGATTGCGAAAGTGGACGTATAGGGATGAGAGTGTTGATGATTATAATAGCGTGGGGTTCACTAGGCCAACTTCTAATCTGATTTGAGAAAACGAATCCTGATGTATCGGCAAACCGGTGGGTAGTGGGCCGTGAGTGCCTTTAAATATTAGGCCTAATCAAAGGGATGGGCACCGTGCCGATCTTAGGGTATTTCGGGCCCTGTGCGGAACGTACTTTGCTGGCCCCAATGACAATGATCCAATTCAGTAGCTAAGCTAGATATTTTGAAAAGGGAGGTGGGTGGTCTTACGTTCGGCGGGCGAAGCCTGACGGCGTCATCGCCGAAGGCCACCCTGTGGCGGGGGGTCTTCTCCTAGAAAATTTTGAAAAATTACTTTGACTTTGGGGAATTCTGAGAGCATGTTCAACAAAAATTTGGGTATGAATATTACAGTAAAATGGTGCTGTCCGGTGGCATAGCAAAAGGATAAGATCATGCTTTCCTCAGCATTTTTTGAAAATATAAAACTATGTCTCTACTCTATGTTGATTTGGATGCAACCTATTTTGTCCCCTAACAAATTTTTACCCCGATTCTGTACCCTGAAATCCAGGCGCGGATTTATGGGGGGGGCCCAGGGGGCCCGGGCCCCCCCCGAAATGTTGTGAGGAATTATTGTTGAAATTCTATGTATCCGCATCAAATCGTTTGATGTACGTCTAAACAGCTGATATTAGTCCCAAGGCGGACTTAACTTATCTGGGGGGGGGGGGGGGGGGGTAATTTTTTGTTATTATTATGGTTAAAATCATGCATCGATCAGACTCCTTTATTCCGTTATACAACTGTAAGTGCATTTTAATAGCAACATTTGTTGGTGCTGACTCAGCTGAAACCAATGCTGAACCAAATGACGTCAGTTGAAACAATCTGAAACCTTGAATGGCTGTTTTATAGTTTTTAGCCTTCATTATAATTTCAATCAATTGCCGTCTATGCTTGCAAACATACAAACATCCAATTGGTTATGGACACTGCATAAAGGGTTTTAAACCAGATTTCAAGTTTACTTTGCATGCTTAGCAGTTTTTATTCAAGCAAAATGTATTTTTCAAACATTTACAATTGACGAAATGGCTGTTTCTTTTAATGTCTATTTTATTTTATGGCATATCGTATATGTCGTAGTATAGTGGTATAGTGGCTTAGCCAAGGGGAGGGGGGGTTACAACCCCCCCCCCCCCCTTGGCACGCGTGCGACATCACGATATTGAGAATGAAGCTTTCAGTATCTATGTCTCTTAAACAAAGTTTTCCTAATTTTAAACGAAACTGCATTAAAAGAGCGAGTTTTGCCAATACCAAACATTCAAATATCTCAGCCAGGAATTAGCAACAAGAAAACATAGAGACTTAGGTTTATTACCGAAAAATCCGAAGAAAACATGATCTTATCCTTTTGCTATGCCACCAGACAGCACCATTTTATAAGAATATTTTTACTCACATTTTTGTTGAAAATGCTCTCAGAATGCACCAAATTCAAAGTAATTTTTCAAAATTTTCTGGGGGCTGCCCCCCAGACCCCCCGCCGGCCGTCAAAACCCCCCCTTTCAAAATTCCTGGCTACGCTACTGTCGTAGTATCATTGTTCATATCTGCTTTATCTTTTTCTTTCTGTTTAATTGCTTTTCAAATTTTCTGGCCCCCCCCGAAAAAAACTCCTAGATCCGCGCCTGCAGTGAAATCGGAGTAACAAAATCAAATTTCGACTTAATTCGTCGCCTGAAAAGTTCAAGAGAAATTTTGAAATGTTTGCGGCAACTCCGATCAGCGACTTCGGCTCTGTTGTTTTTTTTCTCGATCTTTTCAGGATACGAAATATTCAGGGGACAAAAAAGGTTGCACCCGTTGAGTCTCTATGTTTTCTTGTTGCTAATTCCTTTATTGAATTCACTTTGTTGAATTTTTCCATTGGAAATAACAAAATTACTGCATTTTGTGAGTAGATTGCGGCCCCCTAATTTGCGGCCCTGTGCGATCGCACGGTTTGCACACCCCAAACACCGGCACTGATGGGCATTGGCCTACCGTCACTATTATCGCAAATCACTCGGCCGACATTTCTGAATTAGCCCCCCCTAAATTTTTTTCTGGGTGCGCTACTATGCCAGACTACCAGAAGTCCAGTAGCGTAGCCAGGAATTTTGAAAGGGGGGGGTTTTGACCACCCAACGGCGGGGGGTCTGGGGGGCCTCCCCCAGAAAATTTTGAAAAATTACTTTGAATTTGGTGCATTCTGAGAGCATTTTCAACAAAAATGTGGGTACGAATATTCCTGTAAAATGGTGCTGTCCGGTAGCATAGCAAAAGGATAAGATCATGTTTTCTTCGGCATTTTTCGGAAATAAAGCTAAGTCTCTGTGTTTTCTTGTTGCTAATTCCTGACTGAGATGTTTGAATGTTTGGTATTGGCAAAACTCGCTCTTTTAATGCAATTTTGTTTAAAACTAGGCAATTTTTTTTAGACTGAAAGCATCATTCTCAATATCGTGACGTCACACACGTGCCAAAGGGGGGGGTTGTGACCCCCAAAACCCCCCCCTTGGCTACGCCACTGCAGAAGTCACAATAAAAATGAAAACAAAAAATTGTTTACCGCTGTGATAGTCAAGCGAAAGTTTGTGGTTTTATTCAAACATCAAAAAATATCATGCCCTACAAAAGTAGTATGAGAAAAAGGCAGAACCAAGAAAGAAAACAAAACACCTATGCAAAAATGATAACTGTAAACTGCTAGCATAATGCACGAAGCAAAACCACCAAACCTAAGTCTAATCAATAATCATAGTTTATAACTTCATACTCGGTCAGTCCAGTCAGTTCATATGCCGACTTGAATAGCCTACAGTCAATAAGATAACAGCCAAAATTGTTCAGTCCGAAACAATTTGCTAAACAGTCGTCAATGTTGTGAGTATGACAATAGAAAAAGTCATAGACAAAGTTTATTCAAATAAATTTTAAGTTTTTTTGTGAAAGTTTTTATAATCGTAGCCCCGACTATTTTTGAAAGTAAATCATTTCTTATTTTTGGCCCTAAGAATTTCAAGCTGCCTTGACCTTTCCTTGAGCTGACTCTTTGTAGCCTAAGTGAAAGTTTTGTTTGAAAAGCTCTCGTGCGACGGCAAGGTAGGCCTACTTCAGAAATTTCCTGAAAGTAAGATTCAAAGTAGCCAGACAATAGCATATTTTTGAATTTAAAGACAAGTTTAGAAATTTTCAATTGATGCAAATTACTGATAGGAAGTATGTCGAGATATTGATACAGTATAGTTAAAGTTTTGCTCTTTTGTTGCTAAAGGTTATTGTGCAAATGATTCGATTTTGCATTGTTGAAATCACCATGGTTGAAATCTTCTTGAGCAGTTTTTTGTGTGCTTGAACCCCCACACAAAATGTCATATTGGAAGCTATTATTGAGAGTGCAAGAGCATAGTAGGCCCATGACAAACTCAAAGTTGTGGCATAACGATACGAAAACTAAATACATTTAGCAAGATATCAAATCTTGCAAAATAATTCCTTTTTAGGCTGATTGCTATTGTAGTAAAAAAATCACTAAAATTTTGACTTTTTTCTTCTGCAAAATTGAAGGTTATGGTTATTTAAAAAATGTACTTTTATGACTAAATCTAAACGATTGAAATAGCTTTTTTCATGTTGTCAACGGTACCCGGTTAGTTGGTCGACAGGACAATTGGTCGACAAGACAGTTGGTCGACAGGACGTTAGGTCGACAGAACGATTAATTTTAGGGTTAGGGTTAGTTAACTAACCTTAACCCTAACCTAACTCTAACTCTAACCCTAACCCTAACCCTAAAATGAATCGTCGTCGACCTAACGTCCTGTCGACCAACTGTCTTGTCGACCAATTGTCCTGTCGACCAAATGTCTGTCGACCAATCGACCGTGCACCGTCCTTCTCAACCCCTAGGTCGCGACCCAAAACTGGGTCGCCGTTTCATTTGGCTGGGTAGCTGTAAGATGTGGTAATAAAAGATAATGTCCCTTGAGCAAAGTTAAAACTGCCTACCACTAGCTACTTTAGTTTTTGTAATTTCCACTATTCAAACTACGCCGCAGGTTTCACTATCGGATTTTGCCACACGCATTTTGGATAAAGTGTAGGCGTACACAGTACTGTATACAACAGCACACACTACAGCACTAGGGAATTGTAACAATTAATTGCTTCAAAAACCACACTAAACATAAAGATCGCGTCCCAGGAAATAGCATCATTTACTGTTTTGAATTAGTTACTGGAAGACACGGAGTTAAGGCTTTGACGATGTCCAATTGTCCAGCTTGTCATAGAAAGGCATTTGGGTTCATTAATACGAGAATTTGATTATCCCTAAAAGTGCAAAGGATTTGACTTTCAGTGCGACAGTGTACTGATGAACTGTTTTAAAAAAGACACCCTTGGTCAATTTTGGACAAAAGTCAAGAATGAAAAGACTATTTTTGGCACGCACGCACGCAGCAAAAGCTCTCCTGCCATATGTTACTGCCTGCCTGTGAGCGGGTTTTCTACGCTTACTCACATCAAAACAAAGAGAAATTGTCTTCAGCGTGAAGATAACATGAGATTGGCACTAAGCAAGATAGCTCCAAATTTTGACAAGATTGTTGAAACAATACAAAGTCAAGGCTCACATTAATTAAATTTGACATTTTGTTGTTATGTTCTCGTGTTATATACGAGTGTGGCTCATTTTTTCATGCTTACAAAACGTTGTGCGAAACGTAGTTTTAGAAATAGGGTCGCCAAATCTTCGCTATTAATTTAACCTAGCCTACATATTTGGGTCGCCACAAATAAAGGTTGAGAAGCACTGGCTTAGGCGTATTGCACACTACACAACATTTTACTGCAGAATTGGACATCTGTGCGCAATAATAGTAGGCCTATCAGGCTGCAATAAAACTATTATTTTGTGTTGTGCACAGTGCACATCATGATATCTGTCCTTTGCCAATTTATGTATCCTGCATTGAATTCGTGTGTCAGTTGTTGATGGTGCTGTTGAGAGGTGTCGCTTGTAGCTACATCTTTAATGTAAAATTTTTAAATTCATTTTTTTATTTTTCTTAGATGTAGCTTCTAATTATTTCTGAAGAGGACACTATGTGGTGTCGAAAACGTTGGGTTTAGTAGTTTTTTCATGTTATTTTTGTGTGTTTAATGTTAAATCCGTTAACGTTAGCCTACTGAGTGTTAGGCTATATATGTATCTGGTAGGCCTACAGCTACAAGCCAAGCTCTCTACCAAGGCTCAAACATAACATCTTGTGAAAACATAATCAAGTTAATCATCTGACCAATCCTAACCTTTCTTCATTAACTTTTGCATTCACCACATGCCCAGCACCAGCAGAAGTGAACGAGAGAAGTCACTTTTTTGACTCCGGCTCCGGTCCTGCTCCGAAAGTTTTTAAAAAATACTCGGGCTTTTTGCCCGGGCTTTTCTCAAACCTGCTTTTACTACACTATGCCCCTCCCCTTCCCCCTCCCCTACCAAGAGAATTCCTAACTTTTATGATTTAATTTAGGGTGCTTTTAACAGAACATTTTTGCACGTAAAGTATTAAATTACCACTTTGGGCCCCTAATTTGCTCGCAAAGCACTCGATTACCTTTCTGGGCCCTTTTGCTAGATTACGGTCTCCCCAGGACTAAAGAATAACAACTTTTATGCTTGAGATCAGTCGTTTAGGATGGTTTTAACCAAACTTTTTGCGCGTAAACCATAAAACCACGATTTCGGGCCCCCTACAAGCACAGGCCTGAGCCCTCAAGGGTACGCCGTACCCTTCGTACCCCCCTCTCATAGGCCTTGGTCACAATACATCATAGAGATGTTTTTCCGAACCAAAGACCCAGAAACCAATTTTGTTTCACATTGGTTCAGACGTCTGCAGACGTTTTGAGCTTTTTCTTGTTTAATTCTCTTTGTTCAAACTATTATGATCAATATTAAGCCTATCAATGTAAATAAATATTTGAGATAAATATTTCAGAAGTCAATACGAATTGTCACAAAAAGGCAACAGCTTATTTGTTTGCTGTCTGTGAGTGTGACTGGCTATTTTTAAAACCAGAACAAATCAACAAGCTCTTTCAAGCACTCATTTAAACTTTATAGTTCAAACTAACTTTGTTGATTAGCATGAATTTATTCAAAGCTTTTAGGAAATTGACCTAATTTGTGAAATTGGTCGCAGTTCAGCTTCTCAACGTATTTAAAACATTAGGTTTGCATCAGAATAACGATTATCATTACGAAGTATTCAAGTGCTACTTTTGACTGATTGGTGATGGGAAAACCTGTGAAAAGTCTAATTTCCTGAATAAACAACTTTGTTTATTTTAGACTCATGCAAAACCTTGACAGATAACGCAATCAGTTAAGTCATGTCCTTATTTGCTTTAACAAAGACGTAAAAATTTTCTACGATACTGTAACTCCGCTGAAATTTACGACATGCATTTCTGTTTAAACATTAGTTTCAGTCACTGGCGTTAGAGCGACATTCTCTTTTAATCACTTGCTTTTGTTAGTGATCCGATAGACTAGATTTATTAATTACGACACAGAAATCAAAGACTCGAGCGAAAAGTTTACAATCTTGACCAAAACATGAACTAAGTTAACGAGCATAAAAAAAGGACTGAAACAAAGAAGTGCGTATCATTCGATGTGCTTGAAGCAAACTTTCTGGGTTAACGATAAAATCAGTGCTTTGCTAGAAATAGAGACCACGTTCAAAACAGTAAACAATATGGGCTAAAAATGCCATGATAAGCTGAACATGAATGAAACTCACAGCTTCTTTCTGGAAAATGTTAAGCAGTTTGATACCCATCTGAAGTAGCTTAGAAAAAGTCAATGATTGGCAAACCGGAAGAATCTCTGCATACTTGTTTGCATTCAAGCAGCTGTGTTTTGTTTTATTGAGCAAATAAGGCATGATCACAAAAGTGCGTATGTGCTTAACCTAAAATCTATCTTATTCTTTCAGCAACTACAAATCGGCTTACTAATGGACCCATTGCATTTTCTCGCTTGGAACGTCACTTTTTAGAACAAACAATATTTGATTTTTACTTTCAAAGAGTTATCAACTTCTCATACTGAAAAAATAGCATGTAGCCGATCCCAAGTTATATAAAAGTAGGGGGTTTTGTTCTTGGCTGTCAGAAAGAACATTTTAACAGCTTTACGTTGATATTTTCAAGCCGTTTTAGATGACGTTATTTGGGCAAGTGAGTACTTTTTAATAATTGTTAACTTAACTCAAAGGCAATTCAAAACAAAACACCTTGATAAACCTGAAACTAAATACAAGAACAATCAAAAATTTAACTCATTTGAAGATATTCTGTTGAATGACGTTAAAACTCTTGTTTTCTCATTACATGGAACATATTTTTGTTTCATTAGTTTCGTCCAAAACACCAAAAAATATTTCTATTATGCAACATTTTTTTGTGGATTCAGCTACTACAGTAATGTTTAGCAGACGACGTAGACGAATTCCTGAAGTCAAAGAATTATTTTGGTAGGTGGCGTTCACGAGCACTCAAATCGGAGACATCAGAATATCTGAAAGGAAAAAAGGGCTGTCTGTCCAGCAAGATGCGCTTGTCGAATTCAATAGCACATCAATTCAAAGCACTCTTTTGAACTCTCAAGTCACTGAAGTCAGTCAGAACAAAAGCTCGGTCTGAATGGTTGCATGACTTCGAAGTGGACATTTGCACAGGAGATAGCTCAGTCACTTGTTTACAATGAACAACGCTATTGCCGAAGCTGCCGTATCATAATAGTTGTTGGCAAAGTTGCTGTTTTCGAATCAGCTGTTCATGTGAGGCCGGCGGGACTATGAACGCTTAGAAAAGTCGAGCTAAGATAGAATCGTAACCTACATTACAATACCACAAGTTTTAAAAGCACACCAATTTTTCAAGTGAAGTGTCTTGTCTCGGTGATTAATTTTTAATAAGAAAAGTTGAATTAGGCCTAGAATTATACATTTTTGTATCTGTTTGCGATTGACAAAACTTGTTGTGTTTCATTTGTAAGCTCTATGAAATTGATTGAGACTGGACGCACACTAGGCATTTTACGGGAAACAGTTTCTTGTGGAAATAGGCTAGTTACACTCTTCAGCTCAGTCTAATTATACATTCAAATTTATTGATTTAGTATTGCTTAATTTTTAAATGTTTTTGGTAGAGCGAGCTGGTCACCAATACGGCCTGTTTCTAATGTAGTAGCCTGATTATTGGATTTAGTAGAATTTTTAAAAATCAAATGAGAGGAGCTCTGGTTGAAATTCAATTTTAGCTGAAACCCTCAAACTCAGTATTTTGTTGGTATTGTGTGAATCAATGGGTACAGCAGCCCATCAGATAGCTCCGCTTGGCATTCAACAATCGGTTTCGATTTAACAAGTTGGGTAATCAGCTGCTGACATATTTAGGAACTTACACGCCGGTTCTCGTCTGAATGAACAAGCTACAGCAAAATGCAGCTTGCATTTTTTCCTTACTTTAATGAAAGGTCATTTTAGCTTTGCCGCGGCATTAGCGTTAAAAGCTGATTTGTGAATGTCATCACAGGGGTGTTGTCGCCACAAGTTATGAGACAAGACAGCAAGATGAACTTGAGCGTCATTGCAGCTCATACGTTACAGCCAAGATGACTTATGAAATATTATTCAACAATGCAACATGTTGTTGAGTTTCAGCTACGGTAATCTGCATTCTGCTTTTCATGTCAGGAACTTTGTTGTTATTTTCCAGGTTGTACTTTTATATAATTTGCAGCTAAAAATTTGAGCTTTAGACAACAGCACAAAGACGTCTCTTTTAAGCCGGATGGCTTTCTCACTAAGCTTGGTGTCAGTTGTTATGGGATTATTTTTCTGTTTTGCGTTATCAAAAGAAGGTAATTTTAAAATTGTTTACTTCTATCATTGGCTAAGTTACCTTAAAAACGAGGACAGTAGGGTTCAGGATTTGAAAGTACTTTTCATCCAATCTAAACTTTGAAAATGTCTCCGATTTGTTAAAATACCAATCATCATTTAAAATTTTTATCTGGCAACTTTGAGTAATTCTTTTTCAAGTTATCTTGTATGACGTTTTAAGTTAAACAGCTTTCTACATTGCAGTCTACTGCACATTGTTAAAAAAAAAATGTCAGGTAATAAAATGGTGCTGGTTTTTATTGTAAATTTTACGGTTTTTATTTGACTTTTTAAATGTTTTCCTGCAACATGGTTCTGTGATCTGCCACATGTTCCGATAAGAATGCACCAGCGCTTTAAATGGTAGAATAATATTTGTAGTTTCTGTTGGTGCCCCTTACGCAAGCTGAGAAAGGTGCAGATTTTTTCTCATTCATACCTCAATTCAAAAACGTTTGCCTGAAAAAGAGCCTTCTTAAAATGTAATTATGACTTTTAAGTAAGTTAAATGTGCTTTATCTTGAATTAAGTATTTACCTTTCACCTTAGGTTAATTTTGGGCCTGACCTTTTGGCGTGTGTGCGTTTTTGGAAGCCAGTGTAGTTGATTTGAGTTAGCAATATCTCGCCACATTAAAATAGAGAAAAACTTTGACTGACTTGGTCACTAACTTTTAACTTTCTTTTAAGTCGAATAAATTTGATTTTGCTTCATCATGGGGTGCACTTAAATTCATTCACTTAGCTTCTTCAAAGCGATTCGTATTCACTCCTGGCGGTTACAGTAACTTTAGACCTGCATAAAAACAACGTAATTTGAAACTTGGGGATGTATTGTTTTGTTGAAATCTAACATTTGCAGTTGTATTGCAGTGACAATCATCGATACACGTAATGCCACGTCCGACTTGGGATGGCCGTCCTCTGGATTAGGGGTAAGCTTTCATTTAATTATAATTATTTTTGTTCAACATCATTCCGTCTCCGTTAGTTGTGGTAGTAATTATTTTAGCCTATGACTGCTGCATCTCAACGACGGTGCGTGTTACTGATATCATTTGTTGACTATTGAGAATATTTACATAATCTTTCCGAAGCGGTAACGATAGAGGTTTTAGCCTTAAAAAATTGTTTAAAATTTATAGTGCTCATCATTCTTGTCATGTTATGCCTTTGAGCTGGAATTTCTTTCCAGAATTTTTTAAATATAATAATTTATTTGCATCAGACAAAGCTGTCCATATCCAAAACAAAACAACAAAATAATACACAAACTGCAAATGCACAAATAACGAACAACAACAACGAAATAACATCACAAAATAACAAAATAATACACAAACTGCAAATGCACAAAATCTCAATAAATAGGCTATCTACTGTTACAAGTTTACAGACAATGGTACGGTAGCGTTACAAGTTAGAAGAACTGAAAGTATTGAGAACGATAAAAACAATCAGATGACATGGCAGCCATCAAAACTAGTTAATAGCATACATAGAATTATTATAATGAAGACGGTAATTTGATATACGATGGCAATCAGACCTCATCAGCTTCTCATAAAGACCTCATCAGAACTCATAAAAACACCGATATTTTCCAACAAATATTTAGGGGCCCGAAACTTTTTCAAAGGGCTAGGAAGCATGAAGAAACCACAGCGTATTATTTGGATACATTGCATTTTCCTTGTAAATATCTTGATTTGTGGCCCAAGGATCGCATTGGCATCGGGTCCCAAATATCCTCTTTATGGCCTTGTCTGTCACATATTTTGTTTGTAATAATCAAATCAACAAAATCGTATCAACTGTCGTCTGTAAGATTTTAGTTTAACAGTGATTCCACTTTATCACGATTTTCATTCGAATATGACAAAACAAGAATTAAATAAATGATACCGTATGATTTCCTTTCGAATCTCTAATGGAGATTTGGCTCATGAAATATAGATGGTTTCTTTGTTGTGGCATAGACCGTAGATACGGCGTTTGTTGAGCTAGTAGTCGGTACTGGGGTTGTGGTCGCATATTCACAAACATACTTAATGCACTTTGTCCCTACGATACTATCTCATCACGTTACAATTTTTTTCTATGTATAATATTGTTATTTTTATTTTATTCACGAAGTATTAATTTTTTTCAAAGCTTAAACTTAACCTTTTTATTTATGCTATACGTTGATCACTAACTGAAAACAATGTATAAAAAAATAAGAGAATTTGATAAAAACTCCGATTACACGGAGATTTTTTATCAACTTTGCAGAATTTGTAACAAGCTGTTGTGGCTATGAAGTAAATTGCACACTATTGATAGGACGATGCGTCAACATTAATTACAAATGTCTCCTCGGTAATATAATTGTCAATGTTTGTAATTGCGTCATTATAACAAGCGTTGTCAAAATCTATTCGTTTCAATTCTTTGCTTCAGACGGCGAAGCACTGCAATCATTTCCAAGCTCTTAATGCACCCTGATGACATATAATTACACGGCTATAGCTACCCTGTCTAATATACTCAGCAGGCCAGTGGCCACCCGTGTATCATCAGCTACTAATCAACATGGCATTGTAGTTGTATCTAAACGTCTTCAACAATCGTAGACGAAATTTGCACGATATTGCGAAGTAAATTTTTTTAATACGGATAGTATTCTATGTTTTTGCAACTGTGCTTTGATTGAATTCATTGTCAGATTCAATCTTTTTTGGTGTCAGAATGTTATCAGGGCATCTGCATTATCACTAAGCCAACCGGTTTTGTGACGGGAAGCCATCTGTCACCACTACGACATTTTGCTCATAGTTGCATAATTTAGCCTTTGTATCAGTTATTTTAACGTTGAATAGCGAAATGTCACTGCACCAAGCATCTTTGCATCTTGACACACATTTATTTGATCAAATATACAGTCAAAGAAAAGTTGCTTTGTTGCATCAACGTCTGCTACTACTTCATATTTAGCACTTAAAGCGAACCGATCGATGATGTCATATAAAAGAATCTTTTGCAAGTATAAAAACTTGTACATTCACAGTGGACGGAAGTTACCAACACAGACGAGACGGAAGCAGACTTACGTACATTCCAAGTCTGCAGGATACGACGCCCTCACCAGAATAATTGGATGCGTACCCCTTATTTGGAAGTCGGGAATGCGCAAAGAATATTTGTCGAAATTCGCTTTACCATCAGGTGAGTACGGGATGATATTATGGCGAGGTTGACGAAAATAAACTTGAGCAACACAAACCAAGCAAACCAGACAGTGGGCAATGCAAACTTACTTGTTCAAGATGTTAACGTTACGTAGTGTATGCGTCACGCTTAAATATTTCTAGCTGATATCCGTACATTTCAAAAGATTGTATTTCTAACGGTAGCATTGAGAATATGAGCATATGTTTCACTTGCGTTAAAACTGTTTTATAATCAAGCACCTTTGCAGATCTTGTGAAGGAATGAAGCGAATCGTCTCGTGCAAGGAAACGTTCAATTTATATTATCTACCATCTGATGGGCAGGACGATGCCCGAGCATCGCATATGAACGTCATGACGTATACAAAAGTAAGTGTTTTCACCCTATTCTGCCAAGGGGTTATGCGCTCATCTTTGATTTTACGATAATCGTACATCCACCAGCCAATAGCATTTCCTAGCTGTGTGTCGTGACCTGCATGGTATGGTCATCAAGCCAAACTCCTTGAGTAGCATTGGCTTTGGAACAAGAGCCTACTTGGCTGTGTTGTTTGCAATGTGATGGATAGTTGTGGAGTTTCCACCTTGCAAGTGCGCTTCGGGTTCTGATGGTCATGTACGGAGTCTGTTTAATGTTGTTCAGGCATCTTCAACATATTTTAAAAGTTAGAGGCTTTGGAGCACTATTTTAAGCTTCAAATATACTGTAATTTGGTGATGATAGCTGTAGGCAGCACTAATGTAGTGTCACCCAATCCTCTTGGCCATGAAGGAATATGTGCTGTTATTTCGAAATAAAGATTAGACCCTTTTCAATATATTGTTTCTTCACTTTCTTCAGGCTGGTGTCCTCCCATGCGTCACCATAATGTAGTTTTTAGAAAATATATATCAATCTAATTTTAAACTACTGTACATCGCTACAATGTACATCTATATTTTAAATGTGATTTACGGCAACCATTTAAAAGTTGTTCGATTGCGCAGCTGCTGATGGCTACCCTCTTCTATTATAAACATGGGTTTAAAATAGTTGCCATGCTGAATTACTCAGCAACCAGATATTTTCAGTCATTTTGAAGAATTGAACCTTTTTGTGTTTCTTAATCATTTTTTGACAATGATGCATACAAGCTGATTTTTGCGTTATTTTAGCGTAATGGCGTGCTGATTGAATCGGTGATTCCTTTCGTTAGCCTTTGGGTGAAGAGATTTGATGGAAGAGCCTTCATTTCTCGAGTTACTTTGCTTTTGCTCTGGATCCAAATCCAACAAACGTTGCATCAACGTAAAGCCGGACAAATTTATTTTCCGATAAAAATGTTGAGGATAATATGTTTGGACCTCCCATCAAGTACTTGCCTGCGATTTAACAATCGATTAATCTTTCATTCTTTTCCAGGTGGGGACCATTGCAGCGGATGAGAGGTTTGAACCTCATTCCATTAGCACCAACACTGAAACACGAATTATTTCGCCTTTGCATACGAGAGGCTTATACATTGCATTTCAGGTACGTTTTACTACCATCAGCTTGTTTGTCAAATAAAAAAATACGGCACCTTTCTACAGACTGAGATGAGTTTCTTAAAGCTTTCAATAAAAGGTTCAACGCACTACTATCAAAGGAGCCGGCAATCTTGTTTGGGGCTATCAATTTGCTGTCGTACTCTGCTTGCTCTCCATACTTAGTATCTTGCGTTCAACTTTACATTTTTAAAATGGTGGTACAAAATGATGATGAAACAGTGAATGGGGATGCAAATGTCAAGAGAGTAATTATCTGCCACTGCACCGGCTTACGGAATACATTTTTGATCAATATTTACTGAATAAATTGAAGCAACTTTGCCTTTCTGCCTATAGGTGTCGCGTATAGGTGTTTGACAGCAGTGTCACGTAACGTTGGTTAAATATATATTCTACCTCAACAGATAATGTAGTTTTCTACACAATTTCGTTTCGAGTTGTTGCTTCTCACAAAAACCATATGGAGAAGATTGCAAGCGCTGCTATGATGCAGGAAATGCTTGATCTATCTGATGCAAGGATAACTTAAAAGCTCAGATTTTTGCCATCCTTAAAATTGTTAATTTTTCGACGATTCTGGCTTTGATTTAAGCAGTTTTGACTTGAAAATTTTTCTGTGGCTGAACTTATGCAGCCTAAAGCTTGATTTTGAATGGAGTGTGCTTGACTTGATCACAAACTATCAATTCTTACAGGACACAGGAGCTTGCATGACTATCATGCATGTGCGCATTTACTACAAAACTTGTACGGAGACCTTCCGAGATCTTGCCTGGTTTCCAGAAACAGTCGCTGGACCGGAAACGACATCATTGGTTGATGTGACTGGAGTTTGCGTCGAAAATGCGATTGAATTGCGTCACGATCCAGGTTTGCCGTCCAATTCTATTCACTGTTTCACTCGCTCAGATGGCACGAGATTTCAAGTCCTGCTAAATTTGCAACAATTTTGTTACTTTTGTTTGTAATTATATTTTGTTAAAGACCCATAGATGGTAAAGAGCATGAAAAACGTGCTGAAATAAGGCAACCCCTATGATGCTTAGCCAATAGCCATGTTCTTTTCACAATAGAGAATGTTTTGAAACAAGCGTATCAGTTGCATAAGCCCTATTCCCTTGTCAGCTTACTTAATATTAACCCGATTAGTCGCAAGATTGTCAGTCGCAGTTTGACAGTCGTTGAAATGTCGTCTGTGAACAGAGCATTGATGAAACATTTTTGGTATAATGATACTGAATTTGTTTATACTTCCCACATTATTGACAACTTTGTGCTCATTGCCCTTCACAAATTCACTCTTTTATTTTTGACACCGCAGCGAAAACGGAAACTGTAGTTTCAGCAATAATAAATTTATATTTATCAAGCTGGGATTATGTTGTGTATCAGTTGCATTTGTTGCCTTACGTTCATACTCAGCGTTACAAGAAGTTTGACTCAGGCGTGGATTAGCCAAAACAATGTCGTTTGCTACGTTGATGATGCTGTAGCTGCCGTGGTGGTCAGTTTTGTCATGCAACCATCAACGAATGGTAGAAGGTTTCATGTACGCTGATGTTATGCATACTTTAAAAATGAGCTCTTTTTGTTGATTCAACGTTTGCAAAATTTGAAACGAAATGAAACGGATCAATTTAGTAAGCTGGGTATGCTCTCCTGCTGATTATGCTTTGGTGCCCAACACACCTCAATGTGTTTCCAGCATTTTGATAAGTTTCGTCGTTGCTTTAAGCTAGTACAATTGTTCGGCAGAGGTCATTTTTAGCGTTTGCATAATAGGCTTTTGGGTTATTTGACTTATCAGAACCTCATCTATTCTTAGTCTATTAATATTTCATTGCTTCTTCCTCTAGTTGGCATGCCTTTTCTTTTTCTTATTATTTCAGCTTGCATGTATTGTCACCATTCAAATAATTTTTTCTAGTTCAAATTCAATGTTGAATTCGTCACGCAAATAATTGTAGTCTATCTGAAAAAATGTGTGAATTAATAAAGACTATTCTTCTCTCTTTCAATGGTTTATAGGCCTAATATTAGTAACAGAACGAAGCTTCAGGGTAGCTCTAAAACCTTTGATGTAAAAATCTTTTTTTTAAATGTTGCTGTTATTGAAAGTATAGAAATTGGTGTTGCCATAAAATGTTCCCCACTTTAATTTGAACACAAACTTGAGGATTTCAAGTCAACCAATCTAAGAGGTTTTGCTTCAAATTTGTCTACCACAGAACAATTCACACCGGAACAAAACATGGTTTTCATAAGTGTTTCTTTTATAATCCTACAGTTACTTAGTTCACATTGTGCAGCGACTGATGATTTTTCCGACATTTCGTTCTTTATATACTTTGCTCTATTTCTGATAAATTGCACAATAAACTTCCGTTTAAACCTGTGCATTTCCTAATTATACGATGTTTTGAACAGTTCCTACTTTACATTGCAATGGAGAAGGCCAATGGCTGGTACCATCTGGCAACTGCCTCTGCAAACCAGGATTTCAACCCAATAAACAACTCACAGAATGCAATGGTACGTATATAAATTTTTGTTAGGCGCTCAAACGGAAACTTGTAGTATAATTGAGCGAACACATTATGTGATTGTTGTGTAGAATTTCAATAGCGAGCGAGCACTACAGGCTATTCATCTATCAATTTTATTTTGATAAACTAAAGGTCAACTTGATTTCAACTATATTCATCCTATGCATTAATTTTTTACTGATTTTAAGTAGCACTGACAATGTTGTCTGTCTGTACTGGTGGCGAACCATACCTGGTTGATCTTTCCAAGGAGTGGTCTTTTTCAAAAAGCAGCTTAACTATTTTCAATAGTAGAGATTTTCTACGAGACCGTCTCTTAATTTTCATTGCTTATCTAAGTACTGTAAATTAGTATACTTCAGTAGATGTTCATTGTGATGGCTGTTTTTTGCTTTGAACATTAAGTCTGTCTTAACAAAAAAAAAAACTTAAGCGAGTAATGTCGGTCTGAAATTGCATGCAGGAATTTATTTACAAATAATAAACGTTGAAATAATGTTCGCTGTAGAAATGGCGCGTTTTAAGCAGGAATCTTTAGGATAATCCCATTTATTCAAAGCGCAATGATCAGGGTGAAGAAGAGTTTAAATCCCCTGCTTTTTACGCCCCCCTGGTTTGTTTAATAATAAAAAGGAAATCTGATTTGCAAAGATCAGGAATCTTTTTCATTTTTGAATGAGTTTATTGAAGAGCCCAATTAATGTAATGGGTGAATTTTCATTGACTGTTTTTGCAAAGCTTATTGTTTAATTTTATTGGGATTTAAAACAGCATTGCAGAACTTCGAAGAGCTAACTAGTCATTTGGGTTGTGCTTTGCACTGAAGTCAAACTGTAAATTATAAATTTACAGAAGTTATATACTGCAGTGCGGCTGCAGGCAAAAAAAAAAAAATGAAACACACATTGTTTTAAAGATTGGCCAAAAGATCTTGTTAGAATTAGAAACTGGAAGGTGCTCATGGAACGTACTCCACACCAGTCTATTTGACGTAGCCTAGTATGCGTATACGCTTTGTGGATGCTTTTGTTATCTAAACTTAAATCTTTCGCATGTAATGGGCCACTAAACCTCGACATTGGTAAAAAAGTTAATCAAACGTTTTAAAAACATGAACAACTAACTGTAGTTTGATTACAAGATGCAATGCCATATTCCATTACTAATGCTGCAGTGCATAAGTATATTTAGGTTTAATGATAGCCTTAATTTAATAATATGATATTCTTCATCGTTTGAGTTATTTCGGCTGGACAAAGATCAAGAAACTGATATTCAAACAGTATTTCCAATAGCACAGATTTTAATGGATCTTTTGTTGTTTTTGTGCTGTTTTCGCTTTCATTCAGGAACTTTTTCTTCGACAAACAACTCTGAAACAGTCTATACCTGCAAAATGATCGCAAAATGATGTATTTAAACGGTTAAACAAAGTGAAAGAGTTCATCCAATCAGTTTATGATCCAAGTTAGTTTTTTGCTTTTTCAAAGAAGTCTTAACATCCATAGATCACCGCATTATGAATCTCAACCAGTTTGCTGATTTTATGGATATTCAATATATTATTGGATATTCAACTTCGTGTTTGTACAATATTTTGCCAGGTTGTACCAAGAATTGATAAAAGCGTTGCTTTCAGTAGGTAGTTCTCATTTAGTGATCATCATGTTACATGGGCTTGACTCAGACTGTACCTCGACTGTACGCGACTGCGAAGAAACTGAACCATCTGGTCTGTAAGACGCTGGTAGTAACATGTATTCACAATAGATGAATGGAAGCGTTGTACCTGAGCGTATGGATATATCGATCTAAACGTTGACTTTTTGATATTTGCTAATATGTGTCAACAAACATATCAACTTTAATTTATGAAGAGGATATGAATTTTTCATGCAACAACTCTTGAATAATCCAGTGCTAATGTGCCCTGGAGACCAAGGGCATTAAATAAGGTAACGACAGATGGTATCAACGTTCATCTGATGCAAGTGAAAGTAAAAGCAACAACAATCAAGTTGATTTGCATTTTACGTTTTTATGTTGCTTTGACTTATCCGATAAACGTTGCAACTAGTGCTAGAAACGAAAAATGTCCTGATAAACACCCAAGCTATTCAGTATTCAGACGGTATCAAATGAAGAAGTGCGTTTCAACAGTTTTTAAGAAACATTGCAACGGGCTGGAGAGTTAAGTTTGAAGTTTACAGTTCCCAACTACGTTTGTATTGGCGCTTTACTATCCGAGACAACAAAATAAAGGATTTCTGGGTAAAAACACGAATCATCTGCGAGCTCGAGCCCTAAGAGAATCTACCTGGCGGTCAGAGGGACGGGTCTGCTACTATTCGGTGAGTCCGATTCGGTGAGTCCGATTCGGTGAGTCTGATTCGGTGAGTTCCTAACTTATAACCCCTAACCTTAACTCCTAACCTCTAACCCTAAAACGGCAATGATAATTAGGCTACGGTACCCAATAATTTAAAAAAAAAAATTGAAAAAATCCCCCGTTAAGGGATCGGACTCACCGAATCGGACTAACCGAATCGGACTCACCGAATCGGACTCACCGAAACGGGCCATTCCGCAAAGGGACACCGTTTTGATGCTCACTGAAACCAAATGTCGGTTGCGTTAGCGCACTTCGGTGCATACCAATAATAAATGCATCTTATTCAAATTAAACCACGCTGCACTTGTCTTATACTACCACACCGTTCTAATGTTTTGACTACGTTGTAACATCAATCACGTCAGATTAATGGGATTATATGTAAAATACACGAAAAGAAAGCGTTGCTCATGCATGGCTTTGGTGTTAAGAAAAAGAATATGCAAAATAACATGCTCAGACAAAACTTCATTTCTTTTTTTTATCGATTATTTCCTGTAAAAAATTGTATTCTAGATCTCTCAGTAATCAATATCAGTGTCTTACATACCTTGTTAAGTATTTCTTGGCTTTGAATTTTTGGATTTTGTAGGTTGTGAGAAGCAGACTTTGGCAAAGCTGATTGTGAACAGAATATATGCCTTCCTATTTTGATCTAGTTTAGAAGCAAAACATTTCTAGGTTGTTGTTGACGTAATTTTGATGTAACAACAAGGTAACTATGGAACGCTTGAGCATAGAGATGAAAAACAATGTCGTGATTTGGGTCCTTTCAATATTTATCCGGATTAAGACGTAAGTTGTTTTCAAAGCATATTTTTCCTTAAGTCTTGATATTTCAACAAGCAAACTGAAGCGTACTTCTCAGTGCTTTAACTATTGTAACTCTCAGCCAAAAACAACATTTTTTCAAGAGTTAACTTAAAATACAAATATAATCTGAATCCTTTGAAATTTCCGTTTCCGAAATACCACTTTAGGTTCTACTTCTGACACTAAAATTTGTTTAGCTAAACGTTTTAATAACATATCTTATTGAACAACCTAACGCTTGATGGTAAGTTATAAAATTTCATGCTTCGTACAGCAGGTACTTTATATTTTGAAGCTTATAAAAAAAATGTTTAGCAAATAGCCTAATGAAGGTTTTGCGATGCACATGTCTATCTGTGTTGTTGTGATGTTGATTTAACATCAGTTGATGTTACAGTATTGTGAATGATAGTGAAAACTTTTTGTTTCAATAACTGCACAGCTGCAGACACATTAAATTTTTTACGCGGTTGGTGTTGAATATGTTGATGTTTGACTTTGAGCTATACCTCGTGTTTATAATTTCCTTTAAATTATTTAAAAACTTTCAACTGACTTTTTCATTACACAGTTAAAACTTTCCCTTTTAGGAATGTTTCAAAAATGTTATTTGTTGTGAACGCTTGATGCAAAATTTCTTTGTTTTTGCGTTTTTTTAACGTAGAAAGTGCAAATTTATTACCAAATCAATCACTAACGTTCTTCGTTCACACAGGCTTTCACTGGTTTTTCAAAGGTTTTGCTTTTGTATCACACAATCCTGACACCAACAATTGGAGTCACATTAGCGATACATGTCTTTTGCGATGTAACATTATCTCTTTACATGGCAGCTTCTTTTGAATGCTTTATCTTTACCACAACAGGTCTCCAGAGAATTGGGAGTTGGAAACCTGATCACTCAATTACTACAAACAGTTTCATCGAACATCTCTCAAACCATTCACGAGTTTCACACGTTGAAATTATTTGCGCTTAATTTATGGCAACAAAGAAAATTACTTGCGTTAAAGTTAAAATCACGAAGACGAAAAGTTGATATGAAGTAAAAAAAAGTAAAAGGTTTTAAACCAAGTTGAAGCCTTTCAAACATTTATACTTTTTCACTTTTCTTTGGTTGAAACTTCGCGTCTTGGTGCCAAGTTTTAATGTGTTGGTGTTAGTGTTCTCAGCAACTGATGTTAGGTTGTGGTTGTTCAGTGGTTGCGGTTGTAAAAATATAACTTTCTTTCGTTTTTTTGTTTGTTTAGGCCTTTAGGGGATCGATAGAATTTTGTAGACACAACTTTAGCATTTTCATGTATTTAGTTAATTTAAAAACCGAGCAAAACACACTTTCAATACAAAAATTTTGCTAACCTGAGCAGCTGTTCTATCAACTTGTCCCCGAGGATCCGAAACACTTCTTTGTAACAAAATTGCTTAGAACAGTCGCACATTTGTCAAGCAATATGTTTACATCGGTCTGTTCAAAAGACCATTGTACCTCTTCTTCCACACGAGAATTTGATCTTTTTCAATGCACTTTTGTTTTCTAATTTCCCATTCTTAACTTGCCGAGGGCTTTTGTTATTCAACCCAACGCTCTGAAATTTGTAACATTACCACGCAACTTATTGGGGTATGCCAGTGAATACCCTCAATACGTTTAAGGGCTCTATAGTGGTAAATGTACTTGCATCTTTTCGTTGCTATACCTTGCTACTAATCAAGTTTTTGTTTTTACATATTCACTTCCAAAATTAACAGTTGTTGTTTATTAAATTGAAGTTGCTGCTGTCTCCTACCATGCCATGCATCACCTTATTTCAAAGAAGGCTTATCTCAGACAGCAAAATCGGTTATTTTTGCTGACGGATTTTGCTGCCTGGGATTATTCTATAGTTCTTGAGTATGTGGATAGCCATTGCACGTGAAAGTCAGTCACCTATTTATTTTTGTTTTTAGCTTACTTTTCCTATCTCACTGCCGAATCTTATTGTAGTTTCAATCGGCATTGTTTAGCTTATATCGCTTTTACCAACCAGTGTAATTTTTTAAAATTGGAATAAATAAAAAATGATAAGAATAAATACACAAAAAATAAAAGAATTACTACAAATACATATGCCCAAATAAGCAGTATTGGAAACGCTAAGTAGATTTTTTTTTAATGTTTAGAAATGCAACAGGTGGTTTCGCATTCAGCTACTGAATCAACCAAAACTATTAAACGTGGTTAGTTTGTTTGAATTGCACATGAGAATGCCTTAACCCTCACAACTACATTGTTTTATGAGTGCTGACAGAACATGCTTCAATGCTGTTTAGAAAGCATGCAGTAAAAAGTATTTACTTATCTTCAACGTGCATAAAGATATTATTATTACACTGCCAAGAAGGGATTTAATGAGTTCAGCACCCCAGTGATTTTTATAGTAATTCAACGTCTTGGGAGTCATGCTAAAAGACTGATTTGCTGACTGAAAAGGGGACGAAAAATAAAAAATTGGTAAATTCTTTCGAAATGAATCTTCAATACAAATGAGGGATTGATGGTCTTGGCGTCTTGAGTCAAATTGTTTTGTCTGCTTAGTTGTAATGACGAATTTTGCTTCCATAAAAAAAGAAAACAAGTTGTAACTTATTTTTAGTATCAGAGTGAATTTATCACTTTCAGGTTGAAGAGATAATTGACTGAAATATAGATAAATTTTGTTTTCTTAAATAACACTTTTGTTCTTTTTACACAAACTCAATGAAATCATAACGTTAAAATGAAATTAAGAAAAGCATTCAATCTTCTGCCAAACTGTCAGCGTGACAACCCATGTAGGAAAATTCGTCTATTTTTCATTGTTGAATCAATGCAAAAATAACGGATTGTGATGTCTAGGAGCGCATCCATGGTGGTTACATGCATGCTGCTGTGTGTAACTGTTCCAATCAGCATTGATCATACTCGTACATATAATGAAGGAAGGTTGCGGTGATGCCGCCAAACGTGATGGATTGAAGTCGTTTAGACGTTTGGAGTCTTTCTAACCACAATACGTCGGCTTGTTATTTTAAACGAGTGTTTTTTTGTTTCTCTTTTTACAAGATAGTAAATTTGGCAATAATAATTGTAATAAATCGAGTATCGTTAGACTTTTTGTCAAAGCGGAAATTGAGGAAACAGATTCAATTCAATTCACAGGCGCCTAGTTCAGACAGCTGAACTTTTTCACACAAATTGTGAACTTTTTGGCGTGTCTATTCCTTCTACAACGACGTAGTTTCAATGTCAAAGAAATGCTTTTTTTTTTCATCGTTGGTTGATATTCATCCTCTTTTGGCAAACGATCATTTGTTGTTTAACAGTTGCTTTTTCTGTAACTTGCATAAATCTTTCAGTACTTCGAATCTCTTTTGCTGTTTTTAAAACATGGGTAGACTAATAAGTCTTATTTTAATTTCTATGTTACTACGTTCGTAGACAATATTGCTGCACAAGTTGATGCTGACACATTTTTCAACACTTTCATAGCATTGAAAACGTGCAGACAACTCCTTCGACATTCCAGTTATAAAATTTGAACAGTCATCAAACTTTTCAACTCATCTCCAAAACAAGTGGTCAGCTTTGAGATCGTGCCATTTGCATTGATTTAACGTATGCAGACGTAAAAGTGTTGTTGCAAGGATCGTTTTCCACGCAGCAGACAGTAATAAAACAGAAAGCTAAACTTGTCTTGCATTGAGAGCTTAGCTTGCTTCGTTGCCCTGGTTGTTTTTTTAAAGGTTGAAACGTAATTTTTGTACTACTTAGTTATGACTATCAATTTTACAAGAAAACCTTGGAAACAAACGCTTGGGCCTTCATTGCATTTTTTCATGAACACATATCTTTCCTAAAAACAAAACGGAGTGAAACGTTTCGCACATCTGTGTCATTGCGTCGTACAAAGTCTCGAGGAAAAAGGATAGGAGGTTTTGAAATATGTTTTGATGCTTTTGTGTGGCCACATTCGTTTTGTTTCCGTCTAAGCAGACAATCCTTTGTGAAAGCGAGAACTTTATTCATGATGGATCGTTGTTTTTTGCAAAATTTGTTGTTTCTGTTCCTGTCGTATCAATCTCTTACTCATCACTTCCACAAACGGTTTACACCAAGTTAACCTACTTCCCACCTACATCACATTAACATAAAAACAACCTTTGCAATTGTGTTTGTTTGCCAGAGCTGTCCTGGCCAGTGACCACGCTGAAGATTCCAGCCAAGTGATTGCAGTTAGAAGATGCGTGTTGCATTTTCACACATGCTAACTACCACACTTTTACATGAAAAGCTGCTAGTTATAATAGATTTACAAAGGAATGGGATATGCTGCTAAAGTTTTTTGAAAACAGAATCACTGTCCTGTATCATCCCAGTGATGAGGCTTAGCGTAATGATATCTTATCACAGATCCACATGCATAAACATACGTAATAATCGAGTATACATTTTGAAACTTAATCTTATAAAGACGCATAATCATGTTTGAAAGCTGAGAGTATCATTATGACGTAATGAAACGCAGACACCGTAAAGCAATTATTTTAACATTTTAGTTTAGAAAGTTTGAAGCTGAACCTCATAACTGGCTGACAGATTTTCGAAAGGAGAAGGTTTGATGCCCCCTGATAGCATGTGCTTTTATGCCTGTGTCTAGACAAGGCACTCAGTGACCTACCAAAAAGCGGGCACGAGGATTTGTTTCTCTACTTTTGGTAATACATTTTAAAATCATTTAAAATGATTAACATCATTGGAGATGAGAAAATGTCCTTCTTTATGAAAGTAGCCTACTTCTCCTCCGACTTATCTCTAACATCCACATCAAAGTCCGATAATAACGATCTTCTTGATTGACGATTATAGAAACGTTTCCTCCTTTCCTCATGATAACAACAAAGCAAGCTTTTGTTCCTCAGTAACAATTTTGCTTTCACAGCAATGTAACTTTATGTTTTTTTACCGTTTTTTAGCAAAAGTGTTTTTTTGAGTGGCATGCTGAAACGATTATAAAATTGTGGAGTTTTTAGACAGTTTGGATGATTTTTTTAGTTGCTTGACAATTTGATAATAATGTTGTATCAACCACACAACTTTGCTTCACAAGCAAAATATTTTATTACCGTTTTGTGTGAGTAATAAAAGTACAAAGAAGTAAAACCCTTATCTTTACAAGTTTATCCATTATTCGTGTGGGCTAAGTTTCGATACTCCACTCCTTTAGTTTGAGACGATGAATCAGCATCGCCTTTTGTAGGTTGAACGTATGTAATAAGTTAACTCAAAAATTTATAACAACAAAAGGTATTTGCTCAGGCTCATCTTGAGTGTCATATTTTCCTATTTTCACCTTTCGTTTCAAGCCCTATTTCATTATGACGTCACAATGTATAGCATGTGACTGTTTCACAAGATAGCGATTTGTATGTCCCTTTACCTTGTTATCAACATATTTTTCCACTTAACACTACTTGTGAAGCACCTTAGTTCACAAGAGAATTACCACAGGGTCCTACACTTTAAAAAATTAAGTCACATTTCCTTAATTCGGTATGTGTAATTTGTACATCAACCATCAAGTACTTGTGCGCTATCACCTGCGCACGCAAATGGGCCAGTTGGAGATTTTTGAAGACGAATTAAACGATATAATGTCATTTCAACTGTGTCTCTTCAACATCAGTTGTTGTACACATGGAAACCAGTTGGATTTTTATTTTTGCTTGTGAATGAGTACACATGCCAGTGCTCTTTTATGTCTTCTCACGAATGCATAGTGTTTCACAGTCCAGAAAGAAGTGTTTCACTGAATTTATTCATTTTGCGTACGGCTACTTCAAAAAAACTATTGTTGTTTTTGAAAACTGCCTCTAACCTGAAATACTCGATTTTGCCTAGCATTGAGTTCTTTCCCTTGTTGAAGTGGCAATGCGGCATTCTCACAGATGCGTTTCCTTTTTAGAATGTCCAGTTGGTAAATACAAGTCATCAGAGGGAAACGAAGACTGCAAGAACTGCCCTTCAAACAGCTTTTCTCTCGATTTTGGATCAACATCCTGCAGATGTTCGTCAGGGTTTTTCAAAGCCGCCGAAGACCGACCTAACCTGCCCTGTTCAAGTGAGGATCTTCGTATGATTGTTTTCAGTTCTACGCATTGCTTCACAGTTTAGTTCGGGCAATTATCTTAGCTAACCAGAGTGACTTACTGTAACTTGAGTTTTACAACCAAAAGATTGAAGTCACATTGATGATATTACATGATATATTTAAGAAAATATCAGGGCCTAGTTTACTTTTTACACATGGTTTCCGAAAAGTGCTCCTATTCAGAAACAATTTCTGAAATCTGTCGCTGAAAGGTTCTGTAGTGATATTGCAACTGGGACAAATTGTCGTTGCAAGAAGTATAAAATCCTTCTATTTAAAATACTTTTGAAACCAAGTCATTAAAATAGATTTTTCATTTTATTATGGGTTCAAAATCACATTTTTCTAATTTTATATTTTATTTCTTACCACAACAATATCAGACCAAATCTTAATCTCTTTAATACTGCAATTTCCAATCAAATCGTGACAAGGATCACATTTTATCGATCACTTTGTGCAATCAAACTGTCAAGGTTCCTCATGCATTAGTTAGTTTGTGTTCCGTTGTTAAGTTTAATTGATTGAACATTGATTTCCAGGTGATACATTTAATGTTTTGTGATTCGTTAGCGCTGAAACATGTCAATCTTATGTTATAGTACAGCTTCATTTGTTGGGCGGTTAACTTTTTGAAAAATTCTTGTTAAAAAATCCATTACAGATTTTACATGAAAGCTTGGCTCTGGAACGTTCGCCAACAGCACGCAAACTACAATACAGCTCTAATTTAAATGATATGAGATGTTCTACTGGTGCAAATTAAGCTAAACTATCACAAGATGCACCAGTAGAACATCTCATATCATTTAATTTAATGCCTGGTGAACAGCCTCATTCAATTTTCAACAGCTCTAATTTTTTGTATTTTTGAATCGTTTTCGAGTTTGTTGAGTTAATTTGCAAGAAACTGAATTGAGCTCAAAGTTTTTTAATGTAAACTACTTAGTATTTTCTTGAAAACTTGACGGTTTTTGGATTGTTTCAAAGCATTTCACTCTCAAATTAGAGTAAAAGCAGCAATGTTGATATCATTCTTGCGGCCATAAACAACGCATTGCTACAAACCCATTATCTTATTATGGAGTTCATAGGTTCTTCGAGGTCATGTATTTGATTAAAAAACAAAGTAGGCTACGGAGTATTGGTTGCTACTCTATGCAACAACAGTGCTAGCAAGAGGTTACCTAATGCATGAATTATCACCAGCATTCATTATTACAGCACCTTGTAACAACCAATTGGTTTTGCTTAGGTTTAACAAATTTTTGTTTTAACATGGTCTGGCGTCGAAAGTTCGAAATTCTATTATAAAAGTAACTGATTTATGAACTTAGTATTTGTGACAACGTGTTTTTGAAAACTCAGTCGAGATTTTTTAAACAAACCGATTTGTTACCCACTAAATTGCTTACTTCAACATTTGTTTCGTTAACAAGAATAAACAAAGCTTGCAGGTGTTTTCTATGCTTTCTTTTTCTACCTCTGATTGCAGCTGCAGTGTTAGTAGTGGCAAATAACATCAATCTTAATTTCGCATCAACAGATCAGACTTTAAATTTTCCTGTTTTTTTTTTATTTAACTTTTAAATACGATAGAGTCTACTAGAGTAGCACACCAACCCAGATAGCAAAATCCGCCATTTTTACATTGATTCAACGTATGCAGTATAAAAATAACGGATTTTGCTATCTGGGAATGAACAAGAAAAGTTTAAATGCACAATATCAACGGCATTTGCCACTAGAATGCATAAAACAAAGCTATTAGGAGATTTATTTCTATCTTTAGAGCCTCCAAGTGCACCGACCTTGGCTGAGGCTGTTGTCAACGAGACCTCAGTGGTAGTCACGTGGGCTGAACCACGTGACAATGGCGGCAGAGCTGACATCACGTACAGGTAAGGAGTAATGAGGCATTGTTGTAGAATGTAGGCTACTTGTCTAGCCTACCTACCTCAAATTTAATCACCAACGTACCCAATAGTCTGAGGTATCAAGTACTGTAATACAATAGTTTAACAGCGCCTGGTTCAAAAAATATTTTTATGCTTTTTTGCGTTTGTTTTAAGTGTTTAATTTTAGGGTATTAGACTACAAGAAAGATAATTTTCCTTTGTGCATTTCTAGTAGGCCTATTTGTAGACTTACGGTTAAGTTATTGTCGTGTAACATTTGCAATAACCATCATTTTCAGTTTGTCTTGCCAAAAGTGCGACTTGACGTTTTCCTCGTGCGTATCTTGTGAAAACAAAGTAAAGTTCATTCCGGGACGTTCAGGCCTAACATCTAGGAAAGTGTTCATCCGGGACCTTTCGTCACACACAAATTACAAATTCAAGGTTAGACGAAAAACCACAAGCTAGACTTCAAAGACTTCAAAATCTGTTTACAATTTAATTTACTTAATACGTTGCCTGTAAGTAAATTACTCTATATCGCCTTTGTGATTGGCTAGAAACAATTATGTTTCACGGTAGTTTAATTTACTTTTAGAATGGTTTATTTTTAGATCTTTTCCTTCAACGGGGTTTCTGGAGTTAGCGTAATGAAATCACAATATGCAACAGTGCGAGTGAAAACTAACCAAGCAGGTACGAACAAGCAAACGTCAAATAAAATAAAAATTATTAGGATTAATTCCACAAGCTGTATCATACTTGTAAGGCAAAGTGTTTTTTTTCTGTCGTGTTCTACCACACCTAATGTGTGTTTACCTCAGAGATTTTTGATATTCACTGATCGCAAAGAACAGAAAGAGTAAAGACTGAAATAAATCAGAATACTAACTCTTAGATCAACAAACATTTTGAAAATAAATATTCTCAGGCCAACACACAATAAATATATGAACCTTATCAAAGGTTGGTGACAAACGTGTCAATTTTGTGTGATTTTGTAACTATATCATATTTTTTTACCAAGACTGTCCATTTTTACATTTGTAAACTTGGTAAGACTGCTGCTGTTAAAATACAATATGATACTTTCAAACAATCACCGCCCCATCTGCTCATTTACGTTCTCCTGTAATCTTTTTATTCAACGAAGTTTGTGATTGGTATTAGTCAACAGGAGATCGCCAAAACTTGATTTAAATTCGTGACTTGGTAAAAGTCTGATCCAAGGTTCACCACTGAAAACCTTCATCTGACCTTTTGTCAGAACGAGCTGATGTCTCTGTTAAGAGGGATTAGACGTCTGCATTTTTGATTTCAAACTCATCAAAACTGGAAGGCACTTGAGTTCTAGAAAAAATGTTCATTTAGTAAATGCGCGTATCATTGAGCTACAGTAGACATTGTATTCAGCATCGTTATTTTTCAAACCATGGATTTATCATGCCTCTAAATGAGGATATTTCTTTTTTTCTATTATCACTGGTTTTATATGATTAAAATATTTTAATCTTTCTGAATGTGAGAGATTGTGATATTAAAAATAAAATAGAAATTTGTGTTGCTTCATCATTGCAAAAAGGATGTGATGAGGGCATAATCAATTAATCATCCAACAAAAGTAGAAAAATAATTTGAAATTAAACTGATTTTTTTAAATGCGGAAGTCCTTCTCCTCTAGAAGTTTACTTGTCCGGATCTTTCAATTGTTTAATCAGCTTCTGCTGCGTTTATCACTGAGTTCTTCTTGTAGCGCCTTCCATAGTGCGATTGGTCCGTATGCACTCCATAACCGTGAAGGAAGCCGTTTTAGAGTGGGAAAAACCAGCCTCCCAATCCAGTCCAATTGTAAGATACCAGATACAATACAGCGACTCAAAAGAAACGAAGAGTAATTCAACAAAATCAAACACGTTTACGCTGACTGGCCTGAGACCTGCAACATCTTATGTAGTACAGGTATTGGTTGGTTTGTTGTTGATTAGTTTAATTTTTCTTTATCAAGGGGATAAAGTTAGACTTATAGAAAATGCAACATATGATGTTATTTTTGACAAAATCAACCAGTTGTGCGTCACAATAATAATACAATCATACGTTATGTAATATTTAAGCACAATGCTGAACGTCCACTGTATCAGCGAGCATTCGGTGCCACTATCACAATGCCACTTCGACTTTATGTACGATATGGCTTCCACTATACTATACAACAATACGTGCAATCGTGCATTTGGGCAGGTTGAAGAACTTCTTGTCCAAATTTATCGTTTAAGAAAAATAATATTGCTTTTGATCTTAAAATTCCTTAATATTTGTTTGATGATGTTTTGAGAATAATATTATGATGAACATTGAAGTTGCATAAAATTTTAATACATCACAATGGAATTGTTCTAACCTTGTAGGTACGAGCTGAAAGCAAGGCTGGGTTTGGATTATTCAGTCGACGGACCGCCTTCAGAACCAAAGCTGACAGATCCAACTCTGCTTCAGTTTCTTACGACGCCAACGTTTCACCAAGCGATCTAAATCTTAAAACAATCAGTCCGGTAGACGACGCTACAGTAACCCCGCCGCCTTCAGACAAGGAGCACCTTATCGTTGCCATAGTCGTCACATGCGCTTTGCTGCTCATAACAGTTGGCGTGTTGATGATTATATGTGGACGCCGTGCCAAGTATGTCAAAGCTGCAAGCATCGACCTAGAGAAATATCCTGGTTTTATCAATCATAGCACAGGTAACTGTCAGTTTATAATTATGTGGGCGGACTGTGTATTTAAAGGCAGTTTGTTACGGAATTTCTACGCGTTTATTCCGCAAGTAATTAAGAATTTATTCTTGATCAATAAAATACTATTTTATTGGTTCAGTATTGTGCTTAAGCGTTTCTTTTTATTGACATTTAAAAATGTCGCAAAAATATCACATTATGCTTCTTATTTACAAAAAAACTATGTCACTTTGTTCGATGTTAGTAGTGCGTAGTGATGCATGTAATACGTATGACGTATCTGTTGTAGTGGAATTGGTCACTTCGAAGACCTATGTTGATCCAAGCACATATGAAGATCCTTATAACGCGGTCGTCGAATTTGCAAAAGAAATTTTCTCAAATCTCATTCGAATCGAGCAAGTCATTGGCCGAGGTGAGTTCGTGCGCAACTTTTGAGTGATCAATTTTGTTTTGTTGTTGATTAATTTTGATTTTAGCCATTGTTAAATCCAGTAACTCCCTGGCGACATCTTTATCGCTATGATACTTCATTCAGACTGCTAACAACTTAAAAATGTCTGTGTTCATTATCTTGCCGTCAAATGTTCTTGGCCTGCAAACTCATCCCGGTATTGTCGTTTGTTATTGGCGTTATCTGTATATCTTGATCGCCGCAGAAAGTCAGAATAATGTTCACATTGACATATTTGACATTACTCTACCCTGACGTCACTCATCAGAGTGTAGTTGTACGATTCTTTCACTAGGCCGCATTTTCATGGGTTTGCAACCTCACCATTTCTTGTTTACCTGGTCTAAAGTATAAGTGTATATTCGAAACTTTATTGTTCGTACTTGCAGGGGAATTCGGAGAGGTGTGCAAAGGACAACTTGATCCACATGGACAAGCGGTGGCTGTCAAAACCCTTAAAAGTGGTTACAGCAACCAAGAAAAATTAGACTTTCTAAGCGAAGCCTCTATCATGGGACAGTTTGAACACCCAAACGTAATCCGACTGGAAGGAGTAGTTACTAGGAGTCGCCCTATGATGATCATCACCGAATACATGGAGAATGGCTCGTTGGATAGCTTTTTAAGGGTAAGTTTTTGCTCGTTCCTTTTTTCAAGGCCATTTTCTATGAAAGCCAAACATAACCAAAACTTGTTTTAATAAAGGAACAAAGCGCTGAAGTATTTGCAAGCTTGTTATCAATACTAATTCTTTTCAGAACAACGGGGCCAAGCTAGTACCCTTCCAACTTGCCAAATTTCTTTTCGATATTGCTTGCGGAATGAGATACCTCAGTGATATGGGATATGTGCACAGAGACTTGGCTGCGAGGAATGTCCTAGTCAATTCTGATCTCGAATGTAAAGTATCGGATTTTGGCCTCTCTCGATTCCTGGAAGAAGATCCGGATGAGCAAGTTGCCATGTACACGACGAGAGTAAGATCATTGGTTCATTCGTCACGTATAAGCGCAGACACACAATCATTCGTGAATTGAAACTTGTTTTTTTTCTATCCAAATGAACCCCGTGCCGTGATGTTTGTTGCTCAGCTTCTTATGTAGCTGAGAGTGGAAAAAAATTTTGGAGCTCCATAAATTGCCACATTATCATTCAGATTCTACGTTAATAACGTCCTGCTACAAACTTTGATCATACGTTCACGAAACCTGTGAAGTATCTAAACTACAGTAAAAACTGCTACAAAATCATTAGTTCCAAAATAGTTGCTTTTGTGTAAGGACATCGTGCATACTATTGTATTATTGATTTCTCATATCCAGTATATGTTCTAGGGAGGAATGATCCCCATTCGATGGACAGCTCCAGAGGCAATTGCAAAGAGAACTTTCAGCTCGTCAAGTGACGTGTGGAGTTACGGAATCGTGACGTGGGAAGTGATGTCATTCGGTGAAAGGCCTTATTGGGAGATAACTAACCAAGACGTAAGTATTTTTTATTCAATTTTTTTTTCTTTCTCGCTATGTATTTGAGTTAAAATAATACACGGTTTTGTTATTCACTCAAAGGTGACAAGATTCCTACATTTTTACGCGGTTATCGGCTAGTGCAGAACCAGTCAGCTGATTTGCCCACCTAAACCTTACCATTTACTGTTACTCTTTTATTTAGTTAATCTACAGTGGGCCTACAACTTGAAATTTACAAACTTTCTTAAAAAGGTATTTTTTGTTTCGTTATTATGTCAAACCTGCGATCGAATTGACTGATTTTCTAAATACAGTACTGAGCTAAATCAAGGTTTTGCATCCCAGGTTGTTCATCTGGTTGACAGCGGCTACCGCCTTCCAGCGCCATGCTATTGCCCGCGTGTTTTTCATAAGATGATGCTGGAATGCTGGCACGAAGATTTAGCACAACGACCTTCTTTTAACCATTTGGTGGAGTTGCTGAGCAGTTTTCTCGACGACCCAACTTGCCTCCAAGATACTACAAACAACAGGTGATTTTGTTTCTTTAATGCTAAGTTACAGTATCCTCCCTCAAAGCAATCTAAATAGGTTTGCGAAGTAATTTAGCATGAATTGTTACCTGTCTGGTATTTTTAACGCCATCACCTCGATATTTACTTTACATATATCTGAGAATTTTATTTATCGTTATATTTATAGTTATTTTTATTTTTCGTTTTTATTTATCAATCTGATCATTTTAGCTATAAAGATTTTTTTTTTCATTTTGTTCTTATGTACAGCGATACAGCCCAAAACAAATTTGTAATCGTCGGTTATTTTTTTAGCCAGAATGTATCCCTTTGTTATTTATTTTCTTTGTACTTTCATTGTCCATCTAAAAGGATTTTTGAAATGAAAACTTATCTTTAATTTAAACGGTAACTTTATACCATGGCGAAGGCCCTTGAGCTAAACGATATTCCTAACCCTGATTATTTTCTGCAGACCTCTTAGAGATCAAGATGACTGCATTCCTGTGTTAACGGATTTATCTTGTCTCGGGTTATGGCTGGAGCAAACATATCTCCTCCGATACAAACCGATCCTCTTAGAGCACGGGATCGCCACAGCGGAGCAGATAATGAGACTCACTGCGAGGTAGAAACGTTAAAGAATTAGTCGAAAAAATGACATCTTAAACAATTTATAAGAACTATTTAATGATTGTTTACTCAAAATTTGTTTATTCAGAGCAGGATTGCCAGATATGTTTTAGTTGCATTCAATATTTTGTTAATTTTTTGTTGTTGAATAATACAAGATGTATTGTTTTCTTTTCTTTTTCTTTTTTATCTTATCTTTGTTTGTAAAATCGACTACTAGACGTGTATGCGTTTGTATGTGTATGCGTTTGTGGAAATTATAAATATGTCTTTTTCTTTGCTAGCGAGCTCCACGATATGGGAATCGCCTTTCCGAATGACGTCAACACCTTTCTTCGGGGAGCAGACATGTTACGTCAGAAAATTGAAGAAGCAAGCAGCAAAGGAATTTCGGTTTGATGGGGACCCGCTGAAGTAAATTTCAAAGAGAAAGTGAATGACGAGTGAAGCGATGACAGGGGAACGTGTTGTCGTGAACATGGCGCAACGGACAACGACCAAGTTGTTAAATGCTAATTGATTATAGCTTGACGTTGTAACAACGTTGTCTTGGAGAAGAAATCGGATCAGTTTGAAAATTCTAACTTCGATAAAGATTGCGAATCTAACGTACCATTGGCGTTAAACTTGCTTGTTTTTCCAACGCAATATTCTATGATGTAACGTCATGACGTGACATTAGGTCATGACGTCAGGTTGTTTTGACTTTACCTGGATCAGCAGTCTCACTGTGAGGTTTACAGACAATCATGCCGGAACACCGGTTTGTTGTGTTCCCGGCAAAAGGACGGGTACCTAGAAAATGGAAGATGAAAGTGCAAAAAAACTTTATTGAATGACCTGATTGAAATAAGTGAGCATTGCTTTTTGTTTCGTTTTCGGTTGCTTCCAAATCCATTCTTTCTTCTTGACAAAGAGTAATGAGTTCTATTTTATAATAAATCTAAAATAAACTCGCAGTTGATTTTCTTTTCTTTTTTTTTTATTAACATTGAATGCATTTTCTTTATTATACAATTATATTCGTTTTTGATGCCACTGGTATCATTTTTGCAGCAGCTTTTCCGATATACCACCCCAGCTAGAAATTTCACGTGTATTACACGTAGATTCTACGTACCTTGGGTCGTGTATTATACGTTAATTTTCACGTATAATACACGCATATGTGTAGACACTATTTCACGTGCATTACACGTATATTTGGTGGTGGATTTTACGTGTTTTACGCCCGCATTGCACCTAATTTCCTCGTATCTGACAACACTAATACACGTGTTTTCCACGTATATTTGGTGGTGGATTTTACGTGTTTTACACCCGCATTACACCTAATTTCCTCGTATCTGACACGTAGATTCTACGTACCTTGGGTCGTGTATTATACGTTAATTTTCACGTATAATACACGCATATGTGTAGACACTATTTCACGTGTATTACACGTATATCTGGTGGTGGATTTTACGTGTTTTACACCCGCATTACACCTAATTTCCTCGTATCTGACACGTAGATTCTAAGTTTCTTAGGTCGTGTATTTTACGTTAATTTTCACGTATAATACACGTATAAGTGTCGACACTATTTCACGTGTATTACACGTATATTTGGTGGTGGATTTTACGTGTTTTTACACCCACATTCTACCTAATTTCCGCGTACCGTATCTGAAATCAACAATTTAACACATTTGTATTTATTTAACACATTTGTATAACACATATTGTTATAAGAGGCTACTGTCCAATTGTGACCCTTCTAGCACTCATCCGGAGAGTAAACGCTTGTTTTGAACTTTATTTGGAATTAGAGAAGAAAAAGAGCAATAGCAGTGGTGGGAATCGAACCCGCGTCAATGAAAGCCAACCAGCTGACAAAACCCCTAAGCCAACCAGCTGACAAAAAACCCATCACTTAATTTGCTTTCTATCATCTTCTTTTCGCCATTTTTACGTCACTTAAACCGGAGCTTATGATTGGTTGGCGGTTTCATTCTAGTCAATTTTAGTGGCAGAATTTCGACTTGTTAAAGTGGCTACCGTACCAAACCTTAGTAAGTAATTGTTTAATATCAGTAAGCGAGACCAGTTAAATTTACACTAAGAACTATCGTTAAAAGATCACATTAATTTGCGACTAAAAAATGTCACGAAGTTTCCTTTTTACATAACGTAATAAAAACGTGTAAAGACACCTACAAAAACACATAATCTAACTTATATCCTAAAAAATGCGGAGGAGCGTGGTTGACACCAATCCACTTGAGTGGAGAATTCTTTCTGTTTATACCGTCCTTGGGAGGTAGTTTTACCTAACACAGATTAAAAATTGCCCAAATGAACGAAAGAACTTCAACACGTTTAATATACGTGGAAAACACGTGTTACTTTTCAACAGATGGAAACGTGGAAACAACATATAATCAAAATACAAAAAATTCCGATAAACCATCCTTCTGCTGGGGTAAACATTTTTTCTCTTTTGTATGCCCTCTTTTGGGTGTGATTTTACCTTATATACCTTAAAAATTAGTCAAATAATCATAGGATTTTGAACACGTGTAATATACATGGAAAACACGTGTTATTTTTGCAAGAGTTATATTCAAAAAATAATCCCTGATAAAACTTCTAGAATCATATTTACACACTAGTCATACTAAATGATAGCTAAAATATGTCTCTAAAAAAATGTTTTTTAAACAAGTGAATTTGTGTTGGTGTACACAAACTCCTTAATAACCCCTGAATTCTACCTAAGATACCATACTACCTAAAATCAACCAAAAATCAACGTGTAGTATACGTAGCTTTCTAGCTGGGACATCTATATAGCAGCTTTTCCTAAAGAAATCGTTTTTGATATTTTCTGAATTGGATGATATTTAAGAAGGCAAATAAACAGCCACCAGTTTAACTATGTTGAGGATTTTTTCTGTTCATTTGTGGTGCGTTGTTTTTTACTTTGGCTTTTACGTTTTACTGTTGTTGTTTCTGGAGACTACGCTAAAATGCGGGAACATAGGTGAAGTGGCACATTGTGAACAGCAGCAAGAATTGGTACCAATGTAGTCATATCTTAGTGTCAGTGTTCTACACAAAATGAGCATTTTAAAATGCTTTGTTTTTTATATAGAATACAAGCAAGACTACAACTGAAAAACCAAAATCAATCTCTTTAAATACTAGGATTACATTTCCGCCTTTTAGCGTTGCAAATTCTTTGCATTAAATGTTTTTTTCCAATTGTTTGTAACTCTTTTCTTTTCCTTCATCATCATTCAATAATAATAATTGGTTGTTTTCGATATTCAGACTTTAACTTTTGTGTTGTATTAATATGTACGGTAATGACCAAAATGTTTCATTTTTCTTCAAAATGTTGCAAATATACTTTTCAAACCAGTAGGCAAAGCCTTCACTGCTATGGAACATGCTTTCATATAATAAAATGATTCGTTTTTCTGAATGTGTCTGTATGTTTTTATGCAAGTGTAGGCATATAATGATAGCACTCAAAAATACTACCGGTACATCATTTAACCAGAAATTAAACCATGTTTTGAGTTTCAGTAGAAAGTCAGTTTTATTATTCGTGCTGTAGCGACAGCTAGAGAGGTTAACACAACCAACAAGCGAAACAAGTCAAGTTTTTCAGCTTTTATTTAGCAAAGATTCTGTGCTGTGCAACATAACCTATAAACGTAAATAGACATAAAGCAACCACGTCTGAAAGGAGCGGAAGCTCGCAAGTAACGTTGAAACAACTCGATTGTAATTCGCAAGGTGTCTCGAAAGAGCAACGCCGTTTTTTCAGCAGAGAAACAAACGTTGGTTGCGAGTGAAGGTGAGAGACAGAAAAAAAAGAAGCATTTGAATCCTCAAATGTTTTGTTTGATCAAAAGTTAGCAGACATTCCACTAGTTTCAGTAATTGGCAGCACGCGCAATGTTGACGCTTGTTGAGACTTTGACTTTGCTGCTTCTATGTGTCAGATTTCGGCTTTCTCTGCAAGTCAGTAGATTTTAATGCAAGGCGAAGAATTATAAAATTTAGAAAAACATTCAGTTGAGCTACACAGCTCCTGTTTAAATGGTAGGCTAATAACTGTTCTCATGAGATATTACAGCTAAGAAGGCTTGAGGCCGTGTATTAATTACAGTTGCTTTTTAATGTCAGTATTTTTGAACCATAAAGGTTTTTTAAGTAAGTTACCGAGATATGTTTTTATGAAATTCTTAGTTCTTTCTTGTAGGCTACTGAAAAAATCACCGAAATGTTTAGGAAATTTTGAGCAATATTCATGCCGAGTTTTCTTCATATTTTTGTGGCTACTCGAAAAAAAGTTTCCATCAAGCATTTGTCATTAAATCGATTGTGAATTAGGTTACCAAATCTGATCTCTCCATATTTTTTTCTAAGTAGCCTGAATGGAGCCTGTCAATTTCATAAGCTAATGGCTTATGAACATTTTTGCATGAAGATCGGATTGAAACGTGCCACAAGTAAAAGTCACATATTCGTCCACTTAAACATTGTTTCTGCTCTTCGATTTCAGAGGACTTAAAAAAATTTGAAAAATGGATAACGAGCAGTAAAAGTGTCGTATCTGCCAGAGGTAAATAGCTTAATTCATAAGTTTGGTCAAATCAACAAGGGATATTTGGTTTGCAAAAGCAACGGTTTGCCGAATCGGAATCAAGTCTAGCCTTATTTCTGTGGACTAGTCTGCCCGTTGAAAGGCCAAGGACATGCAGCACATCTTTTTCACAAAGAGCTGTTTGCTTTTTCAAGTTTTCCTGTTTTTGGGCACTGTTATCATCTACAAAGCATCTGGAAAAGAAGGTATGTGAGTTTGACTTTATTGGGCGTGTCGGTGAAAACCTGATAACACGGTCAAGTGATATTTGAATTTGACATTTATGACATCTGAACCTTACGTTTCTCACGAAAGGGAAATATTTGTGACATGTATAACTTTGTATGTCGTCTAAAACAACTGTAAACATAACTGTTGCCCACAGCAACCAATATAACAAGCACAGTAATATCTATTTTAAAATATTCGATAACTTTTATTTAGTTTTGTAAATGTTTTTGAAACTGTGCACTGTGCAGCAAAGTTTTCTTCTGACCCATACTGGGCTTGTCTAAAAAGTCTGTTTATTTATGGTTGAAATGGCATAACTACAGAACAATAATCGTGGTTGACGTTTCGTTGGTATCATTTTCAATGTGAGATTTTTCTGGACATGTTTGTAATATGTCAGTGGATTGCTTTGACAGTAGCAAGAGGTCGCATGCGACAAGCTATGCTTTTGGGTTGAGCAGACATTTTTTTTCTACAAGTCTTTTCTCCTTGCTTGTCATTCAGTGTTGTTTCACATTCATTCAACATTTGCAGACGTTGAGTTAATGTGAAAAAAATTAATGCTGAATCAAAGTAAAAATGACTGGATTGCTGTCTGAGATGACCAGGTAGCTAGCAGAGACGAAGAATTTGCATCAGCAAAATTTAAAAAAATCCGAAATGCTGTTACTCGCTGTGGAAGAGTTCGTATGAGCTGCAAATCATTGAATTCTTGTCGCCAAGTTGTACCAAATTAAGTCAAACGAAAAAGCAAATGTCCTCACCAGAAATACTGCGAATGAAGTATGTGCTGTGTTTGTTTGCTTTAGAGAAACATCAAACATGAAAATTTTTGGGAATGGCCCGATGTTGGGCTCCCAGTTTTCAATTTATTAAACATTGACGAATGCCGGTTTCAAGTCGTGGTTAGTTTAAAAGACGTTGTACGGGTGTAATACTTACTTTCAACAAATATTAACATTACTCATTCTCTTCACCTGGACATGTCATATTTTTATTAGAAGTTATTACCTTTTGTACTCGATGTCTGGGGTTGAGTCATAGTTTGAAACCTTTCGGCTATTGTGTGGTTTGGTTTGGCGCAACGCAGAGATAACGGCGGTAAATCACGTCTTTAGTAAATATTTATCCATTTACGGTTTGATTCTGCCCGACATCGACTATATTGGATACGATGATGCGAAAATAACTACAAAGCCGCTGGTTTTGTGCCACTTTTCATAACTTTAGTTTCTGATTTACGACTTGAAGAAAAAAGTGGCAATCAAACGCCAAATTTCGTCTTGCCTGCGGCGTGTGTTAAACTAGGAACTTAAAGGTCTGATACCTTTCCCAGTTCTAATAAATGATCGGGTTGCAAGTCGGGAAATAAAATTTCGAAGACTCGATCTTTCTTGGTAGCATCTTCGTTTTCCTAATGGATAATTTGAATGATAAGTTTGTGCTAAATCAACAGCTGTTGTGTTTTGTAACAACAGCATTTCCTAATGTTGTTTTGGCTTTGTATTGCCTTATTATGTGTCTTCATTGTTGTGATTCCTTGCCCCACCAACCAAGCAAAGATCTCAAACAAAACAATATTTTCCTCAAGTTGATTACTCTCCGATGAAATGTAGCCGGCGTGTTGAAGATGAGACAAGTACTAAAGAAAATTATTATTTGAGGGTAGTCTTCGTTTCAAACCATCCAGCCAGCAAATCAATTCTTTTTGTGTTGAATTTGTCACATATGCTTTTTATATTTTTGTAGACGTTGGACCGATGTAAAAAAAGACTGATCAGTCGACTGGCTAACATCACCATTTTCACAGAAAAGTTTGTGAATCGTTAAAAATAATAGCATTGATTTTCCGGTCATAAAAAGTTGAAAACATGACATTGCTTCATCTTTACCTCACTGTAAATAATGCCTTAAAATCGTTCAAAAATAGACGTCGGCAGTTCTAAAATCGTTTTATTTGAATGCTGATAGAGATAACGCCTTCTCAACTTTCCACGTCATGCCGGGGCATTGATCACAACAAACAAGCAACAAAAAACATTCAAAAAGTTTTTTTTTTGCAACCTCTTCATTCATGCAGAGAAACTAGAGACTCTCGCAGCCCTATTAATGTTCGATTTGTCTTTCTGTGCATCAACCGAGAATTAGAATCTGACATGGTTCTATTAAATTGCAATTTCTCTTCACTGATTTTCCATGCAGCCCCTCCATGACGATGTTAAATCGCCATTATTGTCTACTTATGGGTTCTTAAAGTCATTGGTATAATTTAAAAAATACGTTGAAAAATCCCCCACAGCACTATTTAAAAACCGTCCTACTTGCAAGTTAAAACAGCGTAATTTTGCATTTAATCAATATCAAAATGCAATGGTTTGTTAAGACTTGTAGAATATCCAATTTTAGTTGGTCTTTTTGGCTTTTTTTCAATTTGGCGAGTCCTCTTCGTGCAAAGACGGAAAATTTGTTTGCCGTTTTGCCTGTATTGTTGAGTATATTTTTATCCATGAAAAGCGATATTTCACCAAGACCATGTTTGTGATGTCTAAACACAGACAGACTTTGGGTGATTCACTTTATTTGTTCTACAAACTTGAAAAAAAAATCGTTCCGTTACTTGGTACGGAAACTAATGTCTCAATCGTTGAAGAATAGACCCGCATTAGGAGTTAATGCGGATTGTGGGGGAATTTGAATCATCAGGTTTTACATAACAAGCTTCTACATAACTCCAGTCTACCGTTACAAGCATGCGAATGACTGACAACTGTTTCAATCTTATTACCATGTGCTTTTCTTTAGTTCTACTTTTATACTCACTTTTTGTCGACCAGTAGTCATTTTACGGACTAGATTTCAGCGTCATGTTAAATATTTATTATTTATTTTCCCTCCACATCTTGTTTGTATACATTTGTTAGCTTGCAGTATTGCTAAGCGACTTATCTGATCCTGGGCGGAACTTCGTCCGCTATTACAGCAATGGGCTTTCAGAGGCATACGCCTTTCTTCTCTACTCCAGCAAATGGAACTCTTTTTGTAAGGATGCAACGTCTGCAGTCATTGAATCAATGCATACAGGACCAACTTTTTGTAGTGAGACCTTTTCAGACAATCGCATGTAAACGCTGCATGCAATTATCGCACAGCAAAGATCCCGAATGCGTTCAGCTTTGCGTTACAACCACATTGTGGTTATGGCAATGTCAATTTCAAATTTTTTGTTGACATGAAATCGTTGAAGCGATGTGTCAGGTTGCAGTAGCCCAGAGTAAAAGGAGTTATGATGAATGCCAAACAAACATAAACCGTTTTAAATTGTAAAGCCTAGGTTATCAGATCTGTGCAATATATATTCAGAATCAGAGAGAAGAGGAAGATTTGTGGTTTTGTAATAATACATCGAACATCAACAGAGTTTTTTTGACCAACCACAACACGCTACCTGACAATATTGAACCAGTTTTCATGAAAAAGGTTTCATCTCTTAATGTTCTATTCAGCATCAACAATGTCTGTTTTACTTTTTCATTAGTAAAAAATATCAAATTCTTGTCAATACACGTTAAATCACCCTATGCATTTCACAGTTTCTACAACACCTCCTTATCTCTTATCTTTTTCGCTAGCGCCTCTGTGATCAAGTTCCTTATCTTTAATGTCAATCAGAACCAGACGAACCCAGCTGAAATTGACCAGTTTCAAAGTCTTAATTTAGCTTTCTATTTGCTCAAGGATAAGCAGTCTACATCGTCCAATGATAAAGGAATCTTCTCACTTTGTAGTGTACTGGTTTTGTGTGTCTTGTGCTATGTTTTGGTATGTCGCTACCAATTACACTTTCGATGATACTTTACAGTTCACGTTTTTTAGGCCATTTCAAATCAGAAGATCTGTGATAAACTTGGTTTTCTGATGTATTTGTTATACGGTCTAAAGCAGAATTTTGTTTGTCTGGGAGTTAGTCTTTTTTTTTTTTTTTGCGCAAACGCTCAGAGCTCAAGGTCGATACCCCAGGGTTACACCATACAAATTTATGTAATTTTTCCATACAAGATGGAATGTGTTACCTGGCACATTTCGATTGTAAGGGGGTAACTAGCTCCTCTACCAATTACTTTCTTTCAAACGGTATACGCTGATCATCATTTGCTACATAACGTATGCGTAAAAAATTGACATGGCAGTTTTTGAATCACTGCTGTCCTGGTTTAACCCCAAGTTGTCGTAAGATGAGTAATTTCCTTATGTTATAGTCTCCTCCCGCCGGCTAGTCACTGGTTGAAAGAACGGGAGCAAAGTCGCTCGTATGTGAACAAAGATTATAAACTTTGGTCCCGATCTTGACTATGACAAATTAGACGCATCGTGTCATGAGTTTGCAGGACTGTCGCATCTACGTGTCCACTTGGTGCGTTTACTATTGTTGCGTATGTTTGTATAATATACCCAATTACTCACGTTTTTCCTCCAATGTCACAGTTGTGTTAATGTGCGTAATATCAGATACCTACTCAATCCTACTCACAAACTCCGGCAAACAAACAACTTTTATATGTCAGAAATGCAACTTTTTTAATTTACAAGTTATCGTTTAATCCAGTAGTTTTTTAGCCTAGGTCTCGAAGCGATTTGCATTGGTCATTAAGAATGTTTTAACACTTTGGTTTTCTAGTGTTCATGCATAGGGTTCTTACTTCTTCTATCGAGTGTTCTAAGTTTAGGTGATTCATCACAGATTGACACATTCCTTTGCGATGGAGTTGTACTGAAAGTTTTTAACGTATTAATTGTCTTTTGTCATATCGGTAGGAGCGAATCAACGTCTTCAGTCGGTATCTTTACTCAAACAGATTGTTCCAGTCGGGCTCTAGTGTATTATGTTACCGAATCGTTCCATATTGTTGGCTTGTGCTGCTAGTGTTAATAATTTGTCAATTCAACATTGTGAATTCAGCAAGATTTTAATTCAAAAAATTGCGAGGTAACAGCAACTTAGCAAGCGGAGAATGTCTCTGGTCTGTGCTGCAGAAAATTGTTGATAAAAAATAGACTACATTGGTGTTCTGCATTCAATAACTTAACACACAAATTGTGCGCGTTTCTAATGTTGACAAGATTAACTAAGCAGCATTTCAAGAGCACAACTCCCCAAGATGAATCTTAGTAAGATTTTTGGTCACCGCACGTTTTGAAACCAATGCGTGACAGTTACACTTTTCAATTTGCTGTACAGTCCGTTTTCTAAAAAGAAGTTAATCATGACTTCTGTTCAATCATTGCTAATCTGTTCTAAAACAAAATTACAAAAAACATATTTTTTGTTTGACTTCAATCTATTTTGATTGATATATATCAATCTTGCATATCATGTTCAAGTTTTCCAGTACATATTTGGCTTGTCAGAGGTGTGGTGCCTGCTCTGTTGATTATGTTGACAGGTCAGCTATTTACTACCTGTCAGTGTGATTGTCTTGGTTCAATCGCATTGGGCTGTTTTAACTGGCCCAACGGTGTTTCTCGGTCGTCAGTCTTCTGATTCCAAATCAAGTTGATGTTTACAGATTTTAATCCACAAGCTTTGGATAAAAAACAAGTGATCAGTCAATAAAATGTACCGTTGTGGTGTTTTTACATAAATTTGCTCTTTTTGGTTTTACTCTTTAATTGTAGAATACACGAAAAGTAGTAGTAATAAGTAGACCATTAGAACTTTTGATGAACTATGTTTCTGCTTATGTTTGCATTGTCATGACAAGAGGATGCTGTTTATTGTATAAGGTCCGCTAGAGTTGAAATAAGTTAATGTTTTCAACCAAAATATCAGGCAGTACCACCAAAGTGGTAAAAACGCACATATTATCACTTAGTGGAAATAAGTTGTACTAAATAAATCAAAGTAACTTGATATATATTCAAATTTACGATAAGATGTAATGATTACGTAGAAGTGCTTACAAAACTTGAAAATTAGCCTATTCAAAAACTCAAACACATAACTACGTGTTCGAAGAACCCGACTCAGTTCCCATTGTTTTTTACATTTTTGAAAGTAAAAAAGGTCCAATGTTGTTTGTGGGAAAGTTCGGATAAGTTCTAAGTCTTGGAATGAAGTGGTCACTCACAATACTTGCTGATTGTTCTGGACACATCGTCATTCACCACATGTACTTTACATTAAACTAACATTCAATGATGTAAACGTTACAATATGATCACATTTTTTTCCTTGGTTAAAACTGTGAAAATTTACAATCAGTCAGCCGTCGTAGTGAAGTACATCTTGTGTTCTAACTTTGCTCTGAATCGCAAAGAACGATTTTAGAATGCTACTTCACTTGGAAAATGTCGAAACTCAACAAAACCATCTCGCTGTCGTTACAGCGTTTAGAACTGACGTTGAAAGTACGTCATCGTTGAAACTACGTCAAAAACGAAAGATTTGAAATCTTCGAGTTGACTACAGCCCACTTGATTATTGAATAGGTTTCTCAGGTTTAACATGCTCCAGTAAGATTTTTCATAAGAATCTGCTCCAGATTTAGGTAGGTAGGTATAGCATGAGCAGATAGGTAGTATTGCGTGCACAAGTGCCAGCAATACGATTTTGGCGACTTTGTTATTACTGATAACACGACGTCTGATATTGTTGTATGGCAACATTATGTGATTGTTCCTGTATGTAACTTTTGATGAAAAAAAAGTGTCAAAGGGATGCTTAACTTCTTCCAGTTTATTAATTTTCATTAACACCTATCTTCACATCACTAAAACTACAGAAAGGCATCTACCTCAACCGCATAACTTCAAACTTTGTTTTGCATCTTAGAATTCGCTATGAGCTAGAAGATAATCTTTCGTGATCTAAATTTAAATCCACTTATTTTTTCACAAAGACATGCCAATGAAAAACTTCTCGTTGATTGAAAGCATACACTTATACTATACATTTATGATTGTTTCTTTCGCTTCGAGCTATCTAGCAAGTAAATTCTTCGCTTAATTAATGCTTTTAAGCTTTTCCAAGCCGATTAAATCATAGTCATACACGATGTAGCTAAATTCTTACTTTGCTTTAGTCAAGTCGAAGCTTCAGAACGATAGAAATTTGAAGACATTTCCCTTTAGCTTATACCCATACAAGGAGTGGTATGCAGGCAACGTTTGCTTGGTCTTATCAGGTGGCAGGCTTGAAAATGTCTCAAACTGGATTGTCATTAAGAAAGATAATGAAGAACAAGATTGAAGCACAATTTTACAACATTTTGCTCTGTGTCCATGGTATCACAAGACTTTGAAAACCGATAGAAATTGCTGGCAGTTTATTGATGTCAAATAAATTGAATGTTCTGGTGAATCGACGCTGCACTGACAGATATCTAGGTGTTTACTGGGTTGCTTCAGTGCATGCTGTTGGTATTCACCTTGGTTATCAGAAAGATTATGACCATTTGCTTTGCATGTTCCCAAGACAATCTTTACTAAATCTTCATCAATCAAAATGACAAATGTTCCATGTATTATTTTTACCATCCACCACCAGCCATAGTCTAATTAGTTTACTATTTTATTCAATAAGATAAAACACTTCTTTTTATTCTCATTTTGTCTGTGCATTGGTAATGAAGTGAAATGGTTTAATTTGGATCAATTAGCGGAAGATTCAGGACACGCGCATGATTGAAATTGTGGTGTTTGGTTTTCCTGAATGTGTTTTTGTAAGACATTGTCACAAAGTCACATGCTGCATGCAATGTTGTCGTAATCCTTTTATTGATAGACGTGGTCAATGGTCATGGCGTTACTCAAAAATCTGAAAACTTCCTGGTGAAGACAAAATATTCCTTCCGTCGTATCAATGAATTGGTTGCTCTTTTGTCTGCAATTAGAGCAAAAAACGTCTCACTAATTTATCCATCTAAAACTTGTGGAATTGACGATTAATAAATTTTATTTTATCATCACGCTGCAAACAAACTTCTAAATTGTAAACCGGAAAATTGGAATTTTTAGCTTCCCAATAAATGAGTTGATATGATGGAGAACGTTGATTTAAACGTTGCATGCAGTTGCACGAATCGTGCCTTGAGCTCAACATCATCATCATTACGTTCCTTCCTCGTATCGAGGGTTGGAGGCGATGTTCACAATCTTGTCGTCGTTGGTACAATAATTTCATTTTAAATATTGATATAATTGGTCAAACTCACTTTTAGCAGCTTGGGAGCATTAGAACATTTTCAGAAACCTTTGTCAAGTGCTAAGTGATTGTTCTTCTTCTTGCTTAATGATTGGACTGTTATTACAAAGTTGTGCAACAGCAAAAAGTTATGTGTATGCCCGTGGAGTGCAAAGTCGCGATGCCGTTAGGTTTGAGCGATTTATGGGGACACACATTCTTATGGTTTAAAGTTTTAACTTTAGATTTTAAACTCTGATTATTTCAGAAAAACCACTAAAGTATTGTATTTAAACTCACAATTAGTTGTAGTTTTGGCTGAAGACTTCGGGTCACTTTTTATGTTTTTTAACTAGCCGGTCTAGCCCCACTGGTTGTTTTCAATATTGGCTTTGGGATTAGCTCTTCGGTCTTCAATATTAATGCGCAATTATCGAGGTCCGAGGCTGTGCTATTGCAAAGCGGTAAATTGGCCATTGCCAACTGTATTATTAATTCTTTAGACTTTCAATTGATAAGAAGGTTTTGTCTGAGAAAGTTAATTTTGTCTAATTGAACAGTACAATGTATGATTGGGTATTCTACGTGCAACAACAAACATGTCAAAATTTATTTAATTCTTGATGGTTATATCTGGATCTTGAACTTCACATTTTCTCTAAAAAGTAATCAAAGATATCTAATTTATACGGCAATATATAGGCTGCAAATAGTTTGTAGCAAACGAAACGTGCGTTTGTATGGAAGCCAGGTCTTTTAGAGAGTTTAGGAAAAGTTTAATCTGAAAAGAAACATTGTTTCATGAAATCATAAAATACGCAGCTATGAAAGCGGCTTTGTTATCGTACACTTATCACGACGTATCATGAAAACGATTAAATTTTCGTAACGAAGGATAATAATCATATATATTGTAGCCTGTTTATACTTGAGCCTTGAGGTTATATCTTAGCCTGTTTATACGTAGCCTGTTTATACTTTATACTTGAGATTGCAATGCCCTGACTTGTCATGAATTGATTTTTGTGACACTGAATATCAATTTTGGTAAATAGTAGCTCGCGTTGCCGAGGCCCTATTTTCGTATTTCCACACAAACCCTTTTTTGATCTTCAAAAGTTAAATGACATTCAACTGATACATGCAATCTTCTGCCAAATAGAATAGATGCTGCCGCAAAATTACTCCTTGTGATAAAATATGCATGAGATAATTTAATCTCTTAATCTAACCCGTGACAAGTGATTCTATTGTAAAACCCAGCAATGCTGTTTAAAGTTTTATAGTCTTTGTGTTAAATCTACCTCTTTTTGTCTTTCGGAACATTGAATCATCGTCAGATAGCTCATTTGGAATGGTTTGAATTAAATGATGGTCGGAAAAGTAGATGCTGTCAATTGGGGTCAAACCATGCAGCAAAAGCACAAAAGATAAGAAGTAAAAGTAATTTGGAGTGGGGTACCAGCAGCTATTTCATCGATTAATGAAAAAAATGTCGTCGTTTGTTAATCCTAGTTGCGGTCGTATTTGAGACCAGCTGTTTTCCGTTTGTTGCCAACATATCCTGTGATTGGTCATTAAGCTGCACTTGCCTTTAGCTGAGTGTAACCATGCAATGATAGCAAGTGCTTTCTCAAGTACCCTGTTCTACAAAATGCCCAGATGGATAACAAGCATTAAGTAACTCTTAATAGTGAAATAATCCCTCAATCAATCGGTGTTATCTTCATCGTAAATGCGGGAGACTGTGAGTTCCGCTTTGTTCTATTCTACTTCTAGACCAGTCAGTCGATATCTCATAAATGTCTCTTGTCTAGTGTTTTAAGTCTTAGCGCATTCTCTGCGTGTTTCATATCGATACCAGGATTTGTATTGTATTTTATAGCACTATATCTAACATTGATAGTGTTGCTCTCAAAGCTTTACTATGTAAAATTCCTTTTTACGACGTTTTATGAGGCGTAGGCCACACACAGTAGGTCTGTGTGTTACATACTTCTATCACCACTTCGACTTAGAACTATGAAAGAAATTTAAGAATATATCATAATTCACAAAAAAGAAAAAATCTTCTTTGGGATATATTCTTTATGCTTGTATTGTATTCCCTGGGTTTCAAAGAATATTAGTATTTTTACGTTGGAAGCAACGAGTTTCACTAATACCTGGCTTGGCCCATCTTTTATTGAAGCAATAAATCTGTAATTAATTTTTTACTGGGTTGTTTACTCAGCCAAAGCAGGCACTTGCTTTTCGCGTGAACCGATTCGTTTAAGATCCCAGTCACACCTAAATGGCCCCTTTTGGTTTGTAATCTAATCAAACTATGAGCCAACTCATACGCGCATCTGTCATACTTGACATCGTCTTCAGATTCACATTGAAAACCGAATCGTAAAACAAGACGATTTTCAATGGATTTTTACGTTATTTCTACGCCGGAAAGATTTATCGCTGCAGAATTAGTCGTTTTGTCAACCGATAGCCTTTTGTTCGGAGACATGTTGTTAAAACATACAGACTTATACACCGTGAAAACCTTTGTATATTTGCATTGGTAGGGTTGCCGTGAGTTCACGAGTTATTAGATCAGTTGAGAAACTCAGATTTCTGTGAAAATCCAAAGTTTAATGAAGACAACGTAGAGATTTTCATTCAAAATATTCACTTCACAACTGTCAAATAATTTCTTTTCAATTCAAGGAAAATCTAGAATAAATAATTTTGCCTGGTGGTAGCCCATAGAATACTATTTTTTTCTTTTAGCTTAAACTATTTTTTGTCATGTCTTCGCAAATACATCAATCATCGCAAGAAAATGAACAAAATGGCATTTTGCTGAGAACAATGTATTTTATAACACCGCAGGTCTATACGCTTTGTTGAGATATTACTTTGCACAGTAATATCTACCTCAAAAAGCCACAAAAATATTTTTGCTGTAAGATAACCTGCGCATAACACTAATGTGCTTTAAATTATGTGATTTGATATTGTTCAACTTATTTCTGTTTTTTTTTTTTGCACTGAAATAAATTGCTTTTTAGCGGCTAAACAATTGGAACTTGTTGCTTATGTGTGATTTGTGTAATTTGAATCAAAATGAAGAAGGTATGGTAAATCCCGTGACAGAAATCTATAAAAAGTTTGGTTTTACAACGACCCAGCATGAACAAGGTGCATTTGCAACGCCAACGCGTTGTTCGTGCAGTTCAAGCAAATGTGGGAGTGGGTTGCCTCGAAGATTGGTGACTGACAAGAGCTTAGTGTTGTTTTTAGCTTGTCAATTAAAATATCAAATAATTAAAATCATTTTTCCTCATTAACTGAAGTTATGCAGATAGATGCAAAAATTGAAGCAATATTTCTAATTCATATTTACACAGGTAAAGTTCTTCTTTATAACATCCTTTCATTAAAATTTATTCCGTCAAAATTCGAAAGGTTCCAACACACTTCATCATCTGTTCTCGATGGAAATTTATCAATTATTTCTGTCAATTCCGACTAAACTAGAAAGATTGGTCAATTATCTGGTTTTTGTATTTCAAAATGTCAACGAGACCAAGTGCATGCATATTTAAATGGAAATTTATGAAGAGAAAGAAATCATGTTGAATTAGACTGCAATTTCTGTTCTCCCAAAGGAGATGAATTAAAATAGAAGAGTGCCTTTCGGAAGCGTATGGCCAATATGTCACAAGATTTACTAGTTATGATCTCCGCTAAAATCAGCAGATTTTTTGACATGATCCTGCTTTTACTTGGCAAAATGCGTTAGGGAATTACAAAAATAAAGAATTCTTTAAAAGAAAAACGAAAGGAAACTTTTTGTTGCGAAGCTGATATCTTTGAGAATATATTGGGCAATGAATCTCTTCTTTTCTCGCGATCTAGCCCTGAAGGAAGGTTTACTCAAAAATAGTTGGTCGTTTTCAAAAGCAATTTTCAGCAGGTGTGTGAAACGAAGAGTGTTTATTGAAATGAAGCACAGCAAACGAACAAAACCTAACTGAAAAGAACAACTTTTGTTCTTACCATGACGCCTATCAAAACTTACATATAATGAAAACTGATACAAATAGCGAACACTGAGACATTAACTAACCAATCAAATATCATTGAGTGAAGTTGAAAGGTCAAGACCTTGAATTGTAAGGTCTTTGTTTCATAATTTTAGCTACAAATCCATGCAAACCCAGACAACAAATCAGTCATTTTTAACGTTGATTCAACGATATGAATGACTGATTTGCTGTCTGGGAACACAACTCTATCTCCTAAGGCTCACGCCTTAAATTGGTTAATGATTCGAATCTCTGTTTGCACAGCCCTTGGTCACATGAACCTCTCGCAATTAATCAAATTCTACAGCTGACAACCTGCTACTTTTTGATAGCCTCTGTCAAATTTACATCCACTTAACCAGTGTTTGACATAAAAGTGATACAAACGCGATTAATTTGTTTAATTAGGAACTCTCCGCATTAATGGCATCGCCCTGAGCGCGGAGAAAAGGCCATGACGTATGAAAATAGTTGAGTCGAAATCCTGGCAGGAAATCTCACAATTGCCTGACAAGTGAATTTTCATCTCTTCACTGTACAGTATTACGTTTTTGAACGATATAATTTCATTTACAGGGTGGTTGCTTTTGAATCTGTCTATCGTCTACTTTTTTTACAATCACTTTTGTCTAAATTATGTTTTCTTGTATTGCAGCTATTTTATTGGACACAAGAACAGCGCTGTCGGATCTGGGATGGACAATGTCACAAGGATCCGAGGTAAGATGAGGTTCTTGTTTTCTGTGTAAAAACGACGTGCAAAGGAACTAGTTATCTTGCGAATGTGCAATATACAATATTATTGCCCAAGTCTAAGCTTCTGATAGCAATAAATGTAAAACCAGCATTGCAATGAATTCTGACCAGGTTACCAAAGCAAAAAATACAAAACACAACCAAACAAATCTCGTATAGATTACTTTTAGCAAAAGAAATAGCCATGTGGGCCGTAGTGCTTGTATATTTAAAGAGGTTATGCTTAATTTAAAAGTCACTACTTTGTACACCAGCATTTGTTTGGTTATTTAAGTTCAGCAGAAAAGAAAATCTTAAACAATGTGGAGTTGGATGGTAATACGATGTTGGATGACATACGATTAACGTACATAACACCTTGTTCCAACTATCTTGGCAATCTCTCCCTTAGAGTCTTGAGTGTACATTCCCTTCTTGTAGTTCATGAAATCTGATTTATTTTGTAAATACAAGAAAACCACACTAACGCAAGGTGAAGTGCACATATTTAACCAAGTAGATCTGTGGTGGGGCTTTGTGTACGCTTCCAACTTCTGCCATGTGATCTCAGCTGCCCAGCGCTCTCAATGGCGTCTGAGATTTTATCTTTTTTCCCAATCTACTGTGAAATTATGTCCAGGTAGCCAATTCTTTCAGGGTTACGAGGAGAAATTGCAAAGCTCTTTTGTCTAAACTTATCAACCATTAACGTTGGATTGGTATCGAAAAAACGCTTCGCCCTGTTAAAATTTAGCTTTTGAGTGGCGGAGTATGTGTCATGGTTGAACGGAATAACGGTTTCCTACTTTTTTGCTACTTGCTTTAACTGTTTTGCAACAAACGCTAAAAATAAACAAATGTATTTCTGCTTCTAAGTTCCAAACACTTTTGAAAATAATCAGTAAATATTTGCCGTTACTCAATAAGACACGCACTTGCTACCTGTTTCTCAACCTTGGCTGCCTTCATGAAGATGGCAAAAAGTGTTATCACTTGCTCAAACTTCTTTTCCTTAAAAGTTATTAAAGTCGTATCGAAACATTGCGAGTTGCAGTTTTCCTCACCAATTTATTACTAACTTGTTTAAGAGCTTCATTGTAGCCAGATATGCGGAACTTCGATCCGAAACAACTGAATTTATATTGAAATTTCTGGTTTAAGCTGGAAAGAACAAATGTTGTACTGCAGTCTGCACCGCTGCAGGCAGGTATCATAAATTTGCGATTGCTTCAAACCTTTCGAGCTTTTGAAGGCTGTAGTTTTTTACTTAATTGTAAAATCCAGAAAATTAGACTTGGTTATAGTTCAATACTTCATATCAATGGTTAAATACCATTTCGAAACTTGTTCATGTAAAAATTGTATTATTCGTTTAATATAAATTCTGCTAATTCATTGTTAAAAAGAATTGGTTTGTTTGCGTACTGGAAGTGACAATCCAATGAAGCCAGTTGCTACCTGCTTTTCTAAACCATGCTGAAAATGTTTTAACCTTTAGCTCAAGATAATTGTTGCAAAATATGTTATTGAAATGGGAAGAAATAGGCCTAATTGGAAGCCAAGGCTTTCACGAAAGAAGTAGCATTTCAAAAAATGTGATAACAAAATCAGTTCCAAAGCAGAAACCAAACGTGTGGTCCAGCAAACGTTTCCACAAGTGAACTATCTTCACCTTCATTCCTAAAATCAAGAAGAAAAATTTAGTCTTGATTTTTCACCATTGAAATGTATTTGAAGTTTTGAATTTCTGTTTGTAATATTTCCATAGAGGATAAATATTTTTGAAACGTTTGTTGTGACACGGTTTTTAGGTAACTGCATTGAGTCAAATCTTCAGAGACTCAATGCTGTATAGTGTATACAAGTACAATTCAGTAATAATTCTAAGTTAGCTTAAATCTTGCGTAATTGTGACCCAGTGTGACGCTGTCCTTATCACAGCAAACACGTTTTTACTTTTCTTTTTTGTCGACTTGGGCGATCTTTTTGGATTTTTTGGTTTAGTGACCTTTGACATCACGTGACCTTGAGAAGTAACGCTACTCGTTCAGGTGACGTATAATGCATATCTTGAGTTACAAATCGAAAACTCAAGACATTACTCATTGCTGATAATGGCAGGGCAGACAAAAGCGGACGGGAAAGCCTTTAAATTTCAGTCAACCCTTTTGGGCAGCAACTGTGTAAATAACCAAGTTATCTCAAGCACAACGCTTATACTGAAACTTCTTGACGCATAAAGAATTCAAAAAAATAGTTTGACATGATGAAAAGCTAAACCTTTTCGGACATAAAATACAAATGTGTCATTAATGGGATCTTTGTTGGCTTTTGCTACATTTTTCTTGTTCAAACCTCTGGAGATGTTGATACCTTTTTCTTGTTTATACCAGTTTCTTTTCAGCGCATGCATGATAAAACATACCTCGGTGAAATCTTGTTGAAGTGTGATAAATCACCACTTTTTGTGGATTGCCATTCTGAAGAAAAACTACAAACAGTCGTTTAAAAATTTGCCTACTTGTTCAAGTCGTTTCAAAGGTTTCCAAGTTTTTAAAAGGCTGTAATATATATGTTTATTTTGCATTTGGTAATGTAGGGTATGTGTGGAAAAGTAGCTATTGATGGCTTGATTGTCCTGCAAAGCATTAAGCAAAGTGTATTTGATTTAACACAGAGCTGGCTCGTTTATCATCCAAAGAACTTGGGTTCGGTCGAAAGATTACAGATGGTGCTAAGATAGCAGACTATCAGCCTCACGGTTAATGGATTCGGTAATGACTGACAAAAACCAGCTTCTGTTTTCAAAAACAGGCCGAAGACATATGGCCTTGAAAATCAAATTTTCGTTTTTTTTTTTTTTAATGCAAGCATATTGTCGAATTCAGTGTAGTTGACTTCATAAGCTCTTTGTATCAATGCTTTTTGCCTTCGTTTTATAACTTTGATTGTGATACAATTAAGTGCGTAAAATAAGCAAAATATACAAACAGGTTATCCACCGTAATATAAAAAATGAGGTTTCAAAGCAGAACGCACAATGCATAAGCTAACTTCTTGGTATGATAAATATTTCTTGATAGCTAAACTGTTTTAATTTTAAATTTTAGCACTTCCGCATAATATTTAACTGTCACATTTGGCTATCACCTTTTTGTCAAATAGACTTCTGGTTAAGTACAAACGACGTTAGTTCAGTTTCTAAACAGAAAGTTTTTTAACATTGCCTGGTGTTATACGCATTATCTGAAGCATCAAGGTTAGAAAATACTGGAATGCAATTTGGCCAGAGCAGACTAAACTCTTTGAAATTTTACGAGTCATTTGACCTCGACCGGGGTTGCATGACCCATTTGCTCTGCACATTACACCAGTGGTGCCCGCGGAGTAACATAATCTATATAGAAAACTAAACCCAAGAATCGTAAACTTGCACCACAACACAAGTGCTTCCACGAAGCAGCATAGTTTCAACAAACTGTGTTGTTGCGATGTTTATTTATGTAAAACGCTTGAAATTTGTTCCCTGTGTTGAAACATCTGCACAAGAGAATGCGCACAGTGAGTCTATGAACCAAACCTATGCAAATAATGAAAACCTTTCAAAAACGTTCGCAAATGCACAAACAGTAATGCAGCCTTTCGATGTGTAACAACTTTAAAAAAATTAAAATAGTAAAAATACATCAAAGAAATGCCGGGAACCTGTGAGTGAGGGGGACGGAAAGTGACAAGCAATATGGCTACTGTTGTTGGCCAAGCTTCAAGTCAAAATTGAAGATGATAGATAGTCCTAATTGTCTTTTCGACAAACGAATTTCACCATTCACTGTTTTGTACATTTTGTATTTGAAACTGATTGCTGATACGCCTAATGCCTTTAAGTTTAGACGCTGACATACTGGCCTTTAGACGCTATTTCCGAAGGCTACCAATTCTTGCTTCTGATTTTCTTGTTTCTTTTTAGTGAATTTTTGATTTCCGACTTAAATTTATGTGAAAACATAAAGGAAGCTAAGGCCTGAACACAAATCGGCTTTATATTAGTATTTAGGAAAAAGTTGGCTACAATAGTAGCTCTTCTGCTAGCAGTAGACCAAACCACTTTATTTTGCATTAAATAAGCAAGAGGTCATGTTAATTGGGGCATTTTATTACCGAAGTACATGAAATGTTCAAGTTTAGATCAAAGAATGAAAGATTGGACTCACAAGTGATCCTGTTTGCATTGTGTACTGCATTTATAATGTACAACAGTTTGACTTGCCTTTGTTCGCAGTAAGATGGTGGAGGGCTGGAGGTGGCATCCAACATGCGACGTGGCGACTTAATGTTCAGTTCAGCTTGGCACAATTCAGTGTTATTTACGTTCACTGAAGTTGTTTTGTTGTTGATAGTGGCAAGAAATGAGTGGAAGTGATAAGGATGGCAACGAACGACGCATGCTGGCAGTCTGTCAGATTAAAAAACCTGATCAAAACAACTGGATGCGAACCCAATACATTCCTGTGCAAGGAGCCCGAAGGGTTTACGTCGAAGTCGAGTTTACAATACGGTGAGAGGACATAACTTCGAAACATTGTTTTAAGTAATACTGTACAAGAATAAATTCAAAGTTTATACTTCTCATCGTAAAAGGTATTCGAGTTGATTAGAAACAAATATGAAGTTTTTCATCCACTCGTTAAGCCGATTTGTTTTCTGTTTAAATTAAACATGATACTAAAGTTACAAGATTTTTTACCTGAGTAGACATAACAGTCTAATTACATTTAGGTCGTGCGAGGATGTACCCAATGTTGCTTCATGCAAGGAAACCTTTAATTTATTTTATTATGAAACGGACAGAGATGAAGCAAGCAGTACATTTCCTCCTTGGAAAGAAGGGGCTTATATTAAGGTAAAAATGCACTTGTGGCCTTTACATTATTAATACATTAATGCATAGGCGCCTAACTATTTTTTTGGCCGTGGGGGCGAAAGCGTGTTTAATCAGCGTGTTTAATACGCATGGTATAGCAACGCTGGACGAAGCTACACTCACCTGGCTCTCCACCACCTGCCCTGAAATTTGATCTAGTCTCAAACGAAAGAAGAAGAAGAAGCAACTTAAATTCAGCAAAATGTCACGCAGATGGATGACGTAATTATGTCGTCACACTAGGATTGCTTTTATTACCACACTCGGAGTTATCGCTACGTTCGACCTACCGTTAATTATTATAAATAAAACTTGACCAAAACACATGCCATGCGTCTGCGTTGGCTAGCGGTTGATGGTCTGTGACTCTTTAAGCTAAGCACAACATAAAGTTTAGCAACGAACTAGATTTATTAGCATGAAACAAGAGACGAAAAGGTTTACTAAAATGTATAATACTGTAAATAGAATTGAAAATACTAACTTGATCATACGCTTGAAAATGTACCTGTTGAAAGCAAAATCATTCATGTTTACATCAATCAAAGCGCATCAATTCAACAGCACGTCACCTTGAATAAATTTAAAAGTTGCTGACATCCGTAAACAGCTTTTGAAAAATAGTTACGGAGAGACGTTTGATTAAGTTTTCGACTTGACATTGCTTCCTTTTTACTACAATATCGCAACTTATGACTGACCTGCTTTCAATTCGCTGTAAAACGCCCGTTTTCGTGTGGCAGATGAAACAAAAGATGCGCACATTCCCGCCTTTGATCGGGTTTCTGTGGCAACGGTCGTGTGTGCGCCATGCAGTTTGCGCGAGTCCGTTGTTGCGTTGATTATGCCGTGTGTGTGCAATGCGATTTGTACCAGCCCTTGTTGCGTTGGTTAGTGGTTATCTCGGGCCCAGACTTCAAGTTCATTTTTACAGCGAGCGATTCACTGCCGCGACTATTCACTGCAGAGGTTTGGACTTTCGAAAGCGACATCGAGTCTGTTTGCAAGCGCATTAAGCCAAACGCACGCTGCGTCTACGTAGCAATTTATGTTGTTTTTGGGTGCATTCAACATCTGATGACATTGAATCGACGCAAAATGGTAGATTTTTGCTATGTCCCAGGCAGCAAATTCAGTCATTTTTACATTAATTCAACGTCTGCAGACGTTAAATCAATGTAAAAATGAATTTTTTGTCTGGGGTGGGATTGTAGCATCGCTACTCGTTCTGGTGATCATTTATCACGAAGCTGTTGCGGTTTGCATTTAAAAAATGTTTTCCTGCTGCCGATCGCTAGTTCATCTATTGTTTTATGTATCAATACAGCATAAAAAGTTGCTCTCACGCAGAAATATGCGTGGGGGCCTGGCCCCCACGCCCCCACGGGTTAGGCGCCTATGCATTAATGGCTACGTCTGCTTTTTTAATTGGTGCTGCTATTTTTCTTTTCTGGTTTATAAACCACAGCAAAGAAAAAAACAAGGAAATAAAATCCAACATGGTGATTTTGATTACATTATGAAGGATAACTAAAACCATTCATGAATCATGAGGTGTTTTGATACTCCTTCATAAAATTTCAATTTACTCATCATTACCTAACTTGTTTTTTGCATTGCATTGTATGTTTTGAGGTAGGTACTTATTAATAGATTTTTAAATTTGCGTTTCGGCTTGATATGCAAGACACGTTTCAATGAAGTACCGTAAGGTTAAAACAAAAACAATTGCTTCAAGACAAATCCCTAAAGGTAAAAAACGTTGTTTTGTCCAATAGTTATTTGCTCGAGCACTCTCAGACATGTTGAGACAAATGCTGTTTTATGATGTTTTTTGCTAAAATTAAACAACTGATCACTCAGGCAGTTTTACTGGTATCAAAATGTAACAAGCTACTCACATTTATTACGACATCTAGTTTACTAGAGTCGTTCAAAAACATTTGTAGTGCCAGTACGGAAAGTCGGCTTTGCAAACCATCGATTGACATTCAAGCTTTTAAGCTTTTTTGATGTAACTTGTCAAAAAGCTATTTGTTGATGACAATCATGGACTCTAAAGCTCCTGTGCATTGTTTGCCAGCTTAAAGCATACACTTGCGCTTAGAATATCGCACACTGCTCACAGTGCTCAGAGCTGTTTTTGACTCCAGCTCAGTTTTGTGTGTTGCTACGTTTGCAGAGACCATTTTTCGTGTTGTTTGTGCTTGTTGCATTACATAGTCATCCGATGTGTGAACGTAAAAAAAAATAATTTACTGATTTTTGTACCGTAGCCTATTACGCCTGCGATATACATGGACCAAACATTGAAAACTGTTCTTTTGACATTGAATTGATGTAAGATAACTTTTAAGTACTTGTTTGCCAGTTTGCGTCAATTATAAGAAAATGAATCGAATAATTGGTGACAGGGTTGGTGGAAAATCAAATGAAACTGGAGCCATTTAATCTTAAGAGCCCTGCAAAGGGTTTGTTTGCTATTTGCAAAGTCCCAGGCTACCTGAAATAAAACCCTGCTGGTAATAGTGGTATCGTGAGATTCGGCAACAACCAGGCTAGCCAAACCCCATAACTGTTTTTGCATCGTCTCAACATCACAAGATGTTTTTGTTTGCTTAAAAAAAAACTTATTTTTTGACGGTTATGCCAAAAAATGCAGCAGGGAATGCCTCAAACAAAACAAAGCAGGAAATGAGCAGCAAAATTAAACTTGAAACTTCAGTATTTTTGTGCACACTCATGCAAATCCTCTGAAAACTATTTAGGAACTTTTTTACCTTTCTGCAAACTTGCGACTTCTTGTTATTTTGTTTTACGGAACTGCCTTAAACTTTCTGTCTACCCGTTCACACGCTAGTTTTTACTTTCTAAGAAGTGCAATAGCAATGCATTCGCTTCTTTACTTTAACTTACAAAGTATTGAACTATTGAAAAAAGGATGAATGTAGTGGAACAAAATGATCTATGCTTTGTATCAAAGTGCGGTGTTTGTCTGCTGTATAAACATCAAGCTTTCACAAAGCTATGTCGTTTGTAGATCTTCTGTAGCGTTTCTCTTTAGCAAGCAAAATTGTTTACACCCCTGACCTTCAGCTCCGTCTGCCAAAAAATGTTTTTGGTTCAAGTTTTTTTTCAGCTCTGGCATGGTCACAAGTCAGTAACACGTTATTGCTTGCAGGTTGACACTATCGCAGCCGATCAAAGATTTCAACCAGGTTCTTTGGAAACAAATTTTGAGACACGGGACATAGGGCCTATCACAAAGAATGGAATTTATCTGGCCGTCCAGGTATTCTGCTATTTGACACCTATTGCTTTCTAACGCGAATTTCAATTTGGCAATGCTGCTGCGAACGATGAAGTAGATCCTGGCTGTAGTTTAAAACTTAAACAAAACTGTTAGTTTCGCACAAAACGTTGCAGCAGTGGTCTATGTTTACCTGACCTGCTTCATGTTAGGCCAATATAGAGCAAAATTAAATTTTACCTTTCGCAACAAAAATTTATTACTGTACTGATAATGGCGTTGGGCGGTTTGAAGTTTACTCGTCATCATAATCCATCGTCGGTTTGTTCCCCACTAGTGGGGGTGGCCGATTGTTTCCGCGCAGCAATTGTCTTAATCCCTTTTCTCCATTTCACCCTGTCCCTTGCATCTTCCTCCTTCAGTCCGACTTTTTTAAAGGAGGAAGATGCTTTAGAATTTAATTAATCAAGCAATAAAGAGACCTGCAACATGGCTAACGCACTGTAATAACAAAACTTATGTTTATTCAGTTCCATTAAGGATATGGGATATCCTGACTATAGTAGTAGAGCGATATATGCCGTAAATAGGGCTCTGCAAACTCTCCATGCGTTTTTAATAAAAAATACTGAACAAAACTTATGATAATAATATACGAATAGTGATATTGATAATATTCTATTATGATCGGTCATCACAAGCCTACAGTTTTACTGCATTTTTTAAACAATTTCTGCAACCCTGAATACAAAGAAATGTAATGTTTATTCCTGCTAGTTTTTCAGTTTTTGAATTAATAGCGCATTTTAAGTAAGTCGTACTTTCCGTTTTTTTTTTTTTTTTTTTTTTAATTCTTATCAACAGCAAAGTAATGACATGTAATTTTTTTAGCTTGTTTACACTTGTTAATGTGAAAAACCGAAATTCCACCCGCATATAGTTATTAAGAGGATTAAAAGATCCACAAGCGCTGTTGTGCCAAGAACTTTGAAAGTAATTCTTGAACACGTTTGGTTGTGACAGATACGTTTTTCGCATCTACAGTAAATAAATGTATTTTTCCACATGTGCAACACCAACTTAATATTCTAATCTAGCCCAAGACAACGACTTCGATAAAAACTTAATTTTAAAGCACTCTTGATAAACCTTTCATGAGCTTTAAATTTCCTGCACACAATAATAGAGGTGCAGTCCGTTCACGTTTTTCTTGAAAATCGCAATGCTTAATCATACGATTAAGAAAAGGACATTTTGACTAGAACATTGTTTGTGAAGCCAGTGAATCAAATCGCCTTTTCTCAGTACCTGACATGATTTAAATCCTTTGACTATAGGACATGTGCTCGTTCCTAGCACCTGACTCGTTTTATAGCGGCTAATTGGTCCTGCGTTCGAAGGCATTTACTAAAATATGGTTCTAAAACGTGGGCGCAGTAGAGTCCAGTGCTCCGCAACCTTTATTTACTCACGGCACACTTAAAAACTCTTTAAAGTTCTGCGGCACAATTTGGCCGACACATACTCAAAATGTAAAAAAAACTATAGCTTAATTTATTTATGAGATATTTGCGCTTGTTTCAATGAGCACAGTCGCTGTATGTTTGGCTCAATATTTGAAAGGGCAACTCGAAGTTCACCATCAATTTCTTTTAAGCAGGATCTTTTATCGTTTTTGATCAATACCAAAGTAGAAAAACTTTGTTCACACAAATAAGTGGTGCAAAACTGGAGCAGAATTTTAATAGCAGCCTGCGAAATTTGCTTATATTCTTCTTCAATTGAAATCCAAAACTCATCAAGTGGAACATCGCTGAATTTTAATCTCAAAGTTCTATCATTTCGTAGTTCAAGAAAGTTTTCTCTAACAGGCAAAGTCAAGTCTTGCGTTGATATTTCAGCATTAGCCGCAAAAGGATTTCGGATCCAATCGTATTGTTCCGTGTTAATTGTGAAAAAGTAATGGTCATATTTCTCATGCAACAAAGTTAAGTGCTCTTTGGCCAAATCAAACACCAATTCTTTATCAATACTATTTAGGTTGCTTCTGGGAAACATTTTCAGTGATCCCCTTTTTAACTCGTTTTTCCAGAGCACTATTTTCTCTTTAAATCCTCTTATCTTGTCAGAACATGTCAGTATGTTTTCACCTTTGCCTTGCATTTTGATATTGAGTTCATTCAAGTGTTCAAATATGTCGGCCATGTATGCAAGTTTGGCAATCCAATGATCATCTTCAAGATGTTTATACAAATCATGGTTGTTCTGATTTAATAAGAATTGACTTATTTCATGCCGTAGTTCGAAAAGTCTTGCGAGAACTTTTCCCCGGGAAAGCCAACGCACAGAAGTGTAAAATAGCAGTGATTGATGTTCTGATCCCATTTCTTCGCATAGCAATGAAAAAATTCTTGAATTCAAAGCTCTTGCTTTAATAAAGTTAACAATTTGGATACAGTCGTTCATTGTTTCTGTCAGCTCCGTTGGCAAATGTTTGATCATCAAGGCTTCCCTGTGTAAGCAGCAATGCGTAAGTTGAATGGCTGGATTTTGACGTTTTACCCATGCAGCAAAACCTCTTCCTTCGCCCACCATTGCTGATGCACCATCTGTGCAAACATTGATGCAGTTATTCCAATGGATACCATGGGCTATGAAAAACTCGTTGGTCACTCTAAAAATTTCCTGGCCAGTCGTTCGTTCTGGAAGTTCTTTGCAAAATAAATACTCGTTTGTTATGGAGTCGCCATTGACAAAACGTACTACACTTAACAGCTGTGCTTTTTTGTTAATATCTGTTGTTTCATCAATCTGAAGAGAAAACTTCCCAGACGTTTTTAGTTTATTAATTAGAGTTTCAAGTATATCACCAGACATATCATCAATTCGTCTTTTAATAGTTTCTGCAGACAATGACACTTTCCGTACCTCTTCAACTTCCTTTGGTCCAAGCATCAATCGAACAATTTCTAGGCATGCTGGTTTTAAGAGTTTTTCCCCAATACTATGCGGTTTTTTCTGTTGTGCAATCAGTTTTGCTACGTGATAACTAGCTTCTAATGCTTTTTCCGAAATTGTGAAAGACGATTTCATAAAGTGTTTTTGCTTTCTATTTTGACTTAAAATCCGCTGAAAGAATTTCTTATCCTTGTTGGCATAATTGACATGTTTTGTTTGTAAGTGGCGGATAAGTTTACTTGGAACCATTGCTTGATTTGCAAGTTGCTCTCCACAAATTACACATTGTGGTTTCGAAGCTTCTTCGTTACCACACCAAGTAAATCCAAACCGAAGGTAATCTGCTTTGTATTTCCTCTTTAAAACCTTCGGTCTTTTTGCAACATGGCTTGTACTAGGCATGCTATCTGGTTCTATTGATCTTTTCAAGAACTTATCCATTAGATTTTTAGTTAATTTTAGTTTTCAAGGATTTTCTTAAGGACTGCAAATGAATTAGCTTATTAGCTCACAATAAAGCGAAGCTAGAAAAATACAAGGAAACAAATACGAAAATTTTTATTAAACACTGCTGACTGACAATTCGAAATGACCTATCCTGACTTCTAAAAACAGACTAACCACGTTAACTAGCCTTTTTTTAAAACTAGGGCTGCCTTCCCATTGCGAAAACTTTAATTGTAAATACAAGGAAACAAATACGAAAATTTTTATTGAACACTGCTGACTGACAATTCGAAATGACCTAGCCTGACTTCTAAAAACACACTAACCACGTTAACCAGCCTTTTTCAGAACTAAGGCAGCCTTCCCATTGCGAAAACTTTAATTGTGAGTTATAAAAACATCATAAATACACAGTGGGAAGTCTAGCTGGAGTTTGAGTTGTCTTGCAGTGGTAAAGCGCGAATTTTTAAAACACAAAACTCCTTTCTTTTCAAAAAGTATGTTCTGATGATAGTTATCCCGCGGCACACCTAGCATCGCCTCGCGGCACACCGGCACCGCGGTGTGCCGCGGCACACCGGTTGCGGAGCACTGCAGTAGACCACAACTACAAAACAAAGTTCAATGAGAACTACATGAGAAACGTATTTTGGCTTTGATCCTGTTCTTCACAAGTGCAAGGGTGGTCACGGGGCTTCATTTAGTGATACAACTATTTGAAATGCATCAGCAACTATGTATTTGCAATGGCAGTATAAAAAATGTTATGACATGATGTTTCTTGTGTAAGTTTTACATGGTTTGGAGTTGGTCTTTGATGTAAAATTATAGACAGTTCTCCCAGCTCACATGCAGTGAGAAAAGTTGCCAGAAAAGATCTTACCACATCGTCTTTGTTTGGAATGTGCTCAATCCGAATTCAACTGCTATGCGTTTTCATCAGTTGTATTCCGAGTGTATCCCACCTAAAAATCTATTTCTCCAACTGTTGCAAATACACCATGATTGTTAATGTGATGTTTGTTCATTTTTTTTTCAGGATACAGGAGGCTGTGTGGCCTTGATGCACGTTAGAGTCTACTACAAGTATTGTGACAAAGACACCAAGAACTTGGCAACTTTTACTCGAACAACTGCTGGACAAGATTTGACGTCATTGGTTGAAACGAAAGGTTCCTGTGTTCGAAACGCGATAACGGTAATTTTATAACTTTGGCTTTGTAACCATAATATGTAGCAATGCAATACACTATTAGGCTATCATTCTTTAGACTTTTTACAGAAAAAAAGTAACTACAGAAATTAAATAATGAATAAAAGTTTATGTCTTCTAAAGGTGCCAATGTTTAATCATTTTGTGACTAGTGTAAACTTCATTTTAGGAAAACAGGGCCCGTCCAAGTTTATATTGTAACGGGGAAGGTGATTGGACTGTTCCATCTGGGACGTGCGTCTGTACCGCTGGCTATGAACCTAATCATGACCTTACTCAATGCAGAGGTTGGTACATTGCGTGGTTGGTTATGACAACTCATTGAAGGCGACTCTTCGTTTTGAAATGGGAACACCAAACTTACACCATCGTGATTAAATAACTGATAGTTCTAGTAAATGCAACTACCTGCTTGCTTAGATTTTGTGTGTGTGTAGAATACTTCAAATGCAACAAGCTGTGAGAGCTGACCTGATTTACTGTTCACTTTTTTACTTTTGCTTTAGGATTTTCTGTTGATATCGCTGAGCCGTTTTTCTTTGATCTTTTTCAAAGCTTCATTCCACGTCTTTTATTGTGTCTTTTGTTATGATTCATACAGTGTGTCTTTCACCTTGTGAGCCAATCTAGCACTTTCACATGGGTCAGTTGCGGGGATCAGTTGTTTGCGGCGATCGACTGCTGAACCAACGCGAACAAAAGTTATCTTTGTATTTGCTTTGATTTCATGTCTTAGCAACGTTGAAAAACTGCTTCTATTTTTGATTGCAAAAATGTTCGTTCGGTCACGGTGCTGGGTTGTTTATGTTACAATCGCACCACATGTCCACGCTGTTTTTGTTGGACAATAGGTCAAATATTAAGGTCCCGCTCGTTCTGAATGGCTAACGATGATAGATAGGTTGGATGTGGTTGTTTACGAAAAGCCACCTACAAGTTTTGCTTTTACGTTCGTCATTTGATTAATTCCATGTAGAAATGCGATTAATTTTCGTAAAAGTATTTTTCACTTTACTTCAACTGTCCGGTTGCTATGGCAATAGTAACGTCATGGAGAAGTTAAACCGGGCATGTTGTGTTTATTTTATCTGTTTATAGTTGTTTAGAATTCGCTTAATATTGCAAGCGCAAAAGATGTTGTGGCATTCAGTAAAATAATCTTACAACAGCGTACAGCAAAAAAAGAAAATTTTGAATAATAATTGATATATGAAAGCACTTTGGCGTGAATATAGTTTTGTGTTGTTCTGTTTTTCTCATTGATTAGTTTTACTGCTTCCCTACCCCTCAAAAAAGTATGTATGAACTTTCTGTACTACCGGTATGTACATATTGAAAAGGTAATGTTATGACAAAAAATAGGAAATTTACTAGTCCCACAGAAAATAGCATTTTTGAAGCATAATTCTATAAGTGAAAAGAAAAATATGGTGCCGAAAATACCAGTAGAAATTCGTTAATAAATGTTCAAGAAAATATAGTTTCGGGAGAGAGTTTGCTTTTTTATACCAAAAACAGGCAAGACACAACAATAACACAGGATTGTTCAAGAAAATATTGCAATTTTTTTTGCCATGCGCATTTCAATATCATTGTATTTAATAGTACAGTACGTTATGGCATGTCAACTCTAACCTATGTATTTTCGGCATGTGTGGCCAATGCTGTAAAGCCATATCATATGATACCGCGCTCCTCGGCTTTGCTAAAGTTTTAATAAGTTTATCAACGTGTCAGATATATCACTTCTGATACTATCAACCTGAAACACAACGCTAAGTTTAATCTTCCTTGCCTTTCAAAGTTTCAAATCACTCGAAAGCAGACTTATCATCTTAAAACAGTTTAAGTGGCAGGTTGTAGCATGTTGTGTATATTCTAGTTTTTAGACATATAATAAGCAGAGACTGTAAGAATAAGCAATTTAAACATTTTGTTTTTTGTAAAAGTATGAATGTTAAGTGTTCCTCAACATCCCGTTCGAATCATTCAAAGACAAGTTGCTTAGCCCATAACTGACTTCTTTAATATGGGTTTGAAAATGACTATGCTCATTTCAAAACTTAAACCTCAAATTAAAATTGAATACTATTCACTCTCGAAAAGTGTTCGGTTGACAGAAGATTTCTAGTCGTTATAATAACATCTGTGGCAATTATTTTGCTGTTACTGCTGCCAGAATTTTTTTGATGATGCAGTTTTCTCAAGACCATGGCGTATATTTTGTACAGTAAGTGCAGTAATTGTCAAAATATTCCTTTTGCATTCTTTTCCTCTTCAAAATCAAATTAAACCCGCTTTGAACCTGTAATAAACTGGATTAGCGTTCACACCGACGATTTGCAATGTGTTCTGTTGTTACATTTAATCACACAAAGCAGAACATTTGCCGTAGGGCCTTAACTTAGTCCAAACGTACACTACGTTGGCGGATATAATCAATCAAAGGCTTCTTCTAAACGTTTTGTAAACTTGATATGAATTGTAATAAAACAACAATAACGTTGTTATGTTTTTGTACGGTTTAGGTTACAAATTGCTTTAATTTACTTTTCATACTTGATTGCTTTTTTGTTTATAGGCAACAAGTTTCTTCTTTGTGCACTCAGAGCCAATAGTTTTCGCATTTTTGTGGTTAGTGCTGTCACGCATGATTAAGTACTAGTGCAGAAGCTGTAATGCATGACTGGCTTTTCTTTAATTTTTAAACCATACAAACTGGTATTTTTAGCACTTCTATGTCAAAAATATCTAGAATACTTTATCTTTCGTGATTGATATAGACATTTTTGGTCTTCCATGTTGGCACAGTGAGGGAGCAATGCTAGAACTAACATCTCTTTTATATCAATTCTTTATCGAATTCCTTTAAATCAACGTAATAAATGCTATTGCTACGTCATGCCCCAGTAACTTCATAGGTCTGTAAGTTGAGCTGTCAACAAAATTTTGAGCATAATTTCGAAACTCAGGTAGTAAACTCCGTCATTTTTACATTGATTTCAACGTCTGCAGACGTTCAATCAGTGCAAAAATGACAAAGTTTACTGTCAGGGAATGTTCGCTGCTGGTGAAGCGTAACCCACAAAGCTGTCCACGATCCTACAATCTACAGTAAAGCCGAATGCCTGGTTCACCATTCCTCAAACCACTTTTCAACGTTATTATTGTCGCACAAACAGATTCTGCGATTTTAAACAAATTTGAATGTTTGATAGTTTATTCACAAAGATTAAGGCTAGATCAGTCATATTCTAGAAGTCGCTTGCGATGTGAAAAACAGAGCCTTTTTCAGAGTGCACATGTTTTGATATAATGAATGGGTGCAGAGAAACACTCGATATAGAAATTGTTGGTTTATTCTTCTATGGGCAAGACTACAATTACCGCGTTTCGTAAGTCACCAATCGATTTGTGTTGTCGTCTGGGTTTAAAACTTTAAATAACGGTTTGCTGAGTCTCGTTTGGTGTCGCAAAATTCCTATTGTGTCTTTCTGCAAGTCCGGTGAGCACCAGTATCCTAGTTAACAAAAGTTGCTTTTTTATTGTTGAAACAATGTAAAAAAGATACTTTTGGTTTTTGGGATGCAACACCAAGCACTCGGTCCACCTTTAGTTCTTTCTCGCGTAGGAGAGGACGTAGTGCTCAAGGTTTCAATCAATTATGGCTATCCGTTACGTTTGCACCGCATTGTTTTGAATACTGATACGTTTGGATGTTTAGCAAGGGTTCCAATGCTATTTACATTTCCATCAGCAGTTGTAGCGCTCACCCGACGAGTGAAAGTGAAAGCAGAAACATTTTAGTTGTTTTAGTGTCAGCATTATAGACTACAAATAAAACAAGTTGTATCTTTCGGCTTCTACTTTCAAACGTATGAGATGAAAAGCAACAAAATGTAATGTTCTTTTGCGAGGTTTTGTCAGATCGTTTGCAACCATGGATTGAAATTTAGTGAACATTTCGTTTTTTACATTTCGAACATTTTTAATTTTGTTTCTCGCAAAACTTCGTTTTTTGCAAAACTTCGTTTTTCTGCTAACGTTTTCTTTGAAAGGTCAAAATTGCATTGTTAATTTTGTTACAGCGTGTAGACCTGGAAATTATAAGTCAACCGTCGCCAATCAACCATGCAAAAGATGCCCGGATTATAGTTTATCAAAATCACAAGGGGCAACACTGTGCGATTGCATGGATGGTTACTTTCGGGCTCACTCAGACGACGCAGATGACCAATGTACTAGTAAGTTAGTTTCTTTTTAAAGGATGTATTTTGTATGCGTGTTTTGAGGGCATGAGTTAATCTCACCCTGTTTAAACTACATCGCAACCCATCACATTGTTGATACGGAGATGTGACACAATTTATCCGTTTTTAACACAAGCTAATTGTATCAAAAATTGATATTTGATTGGCAAGATTTAAAACTGTTCTAATTTTTTTACAATTTACTTCAAAAAAAAAAGTATCCATTTGTAGGGCTCCATTACTTTTTAATTTCTACTGCCGATATTTTGTTGGCTGAAAACAGGCTGAAAACTATACATTTTCAGTAGGCTACATAATTTTTTTTTATTGGTATAATGCAGTGTAGAGTCCACTGTAGGCTACAGTATATCCAATAACTACACACTAAAAAGCTTTACAAGCTTGAAGGTATGCTTTGTAATTGGCATTATTTTATGACTTTTAAAGCTTTTGGTTTGATTGACTGGAACAAACACGACATTCTTCATCCAACAAAAGCTGAAAGTATTTTTCTCACAATCTTTACTTTGTGTTTATCTAAATAACGTGCCTAAGCCATAATCACCATGTTGCTAAGTCTGACTTAAGAACAAGACCAAATAACATATTTACTTTTGCTGTGTTGAAGTAGTGGTTGTTTTCATGAAGTGATCAAACGATAATATTGCTTTATGCCTTTTTTTGATCATTGCGATCAATTTAACTGCAAAAAATGTAAATTTGGTGTTGAGTTTATCAACTGTAAACCGGTTTCTTCAAATTCTCACACAAACAAAAGATCGACTTCAGATGGTGTTTTTTTATTGGTTTACCTGCTAAAGCTTATGTTTTGTAACATTTGTAACATCCAGGGGGTGGATCTCTCCAATCACCCCCCCCCCCCCCCTGGATCTGCCACTATCAAGCATTTCGCAAAAAATGGTGGTCGGAAACAAGAAATGTTTTTCAATCGGTCACATTGACACTCAAGATCAGGAGTTAGTATGAAAAAGTCTTCATTCTACTAGCCCAGCAAATACCTTGAAGTTTCTAAATGAATCTTTTCAGCCAGTTGTTGTACCAGTTTGTTAGCAACATTGTAGTCACAGCCACGCACTTAATGGGTTTTTATGGTCGTTATTTGAAAAAAAGACTGGAGTGTTTGCCAACTGTGAGGACACTGTTCAAAGTGTTATCAAAATCGTTGACACAATCAAAGTTATTTAAATTGTGAAGTGTTTGCAAAGCCTAACCTAGAAAAAAAAGATTGAAGGATATTCGTCATTTCCGCTGAACGACTCAAGAAATATAACTAACTTGCAAAAAGTTTAAAGTGATAATTTGCATTCTGAATTCTGTTGATAAAAAATGCAAGATTTTGAGTCAAAACAATAACGAGCGTCTTCGCTTTCCCGCGCCCATAAGACCAGCATCAACATTTATCATTACAACTAAAGTGGAAAGCCTCCAGCGATTTTACATACGTAGGCGAATCGTACATGACTGTCTAGTTTTTTTGCAACTCCTTGAATGTTGGTTTCAATTTGTTTTTGCAAGCAGTATTTTACAGTTAAGATGACGCGTTTTACAATGCATGCATTTCTGCATTATGTTTAACCGATACACGATTGCGGAGTGGTGTCCCATGGAATATAGCCCTTGATTTCTCTCATGATTATGAACAGTAAGCTCTTATAGAGAAAGAAATGCCTACATTCCTCCTTAGGACAATGGCCTACTGAACTGAAATATCAACTTCACAAATTAATGTTTGCCAATGCAAGCGTTTTCTTATACTGTAAACTGTAATATTGCTGATAATGACGTGCTGTAATGATGCTTGTAAAAGACATATTTAAACGTATATATACTTAAACCAGCATGAAGTGCTTTTTTTCTATATTTTTGTGATTTAAAATATTTTAGACAACTTTTAAATTTACATTTAATTGGTCAGTTGTATCATTTTCAAATTTCGTTGCTTTATGCAAATCCGTGTTCAAATATTTGCAGCGATTATTGTAACACAGCTGTTCTAAATTACCATTCCCGTACTACCTAATAGTATAAAGACACTTCAAAGCCCTAACCAAAAGCTGCTTGACGAGATTGTCGAGTTATATGGAAAAATGTAACTTTTTAGTTACGTTATGGTTTTAGTAGTTGAATCTTAATATCTCTTTCGAAATTTTATACTTTTTACAGATATCAATTAATATAGAAATTCCTGGTTTTGTCGCAGTGCTTTGTTTGTTCTTTTTCTAAAATTTATTTTTAATTCTTGTAAGTGATAACTTGAAATGGTGTTGTCTATGGACAATTAGTAAAAGTTAGTTTCTCACAAAACGCGAAGCATGCGCCACGCCAAAGAACGGTTGTTGTCTCACCGACTGGGACAGTTCAGGCTGCGTCGTGGCCGGTTTTTGTCAATCTCCAAATTCTTATGCACAATCAACATTTGGTGTGTCACGGTTATGATGTCGCCAAGTGTCGAACTAGAAAGTCTCTTACTCAACAGTTGCTGCGTAATTTAATCTTTGCTCTAGTGAAAAAGTCACAGGTCATAAAAACGTCGTTGGCAGTTTCAATGGAGTATTTCATTGACCGTCTCATTTTTAGACTGAATAAGCTATGACAGTTTTGTTTAAGCTTTGCTGTGCAGCACTGCCCATTATCTTCCGTTTAAAATCATTTATTTTGGAACGCTAAACCCCAATGTTTTGTTTCAGAACCTCCAACAAAACCAGTCAACGCTTATTCCCAAGTTAATAAAACATCCGTCACCCTGAAGTGGTCCCAACCATTGAATACCGGCGGAAGAAACGACCTAACTTATCGGTAAGGGGATCATTGTACATTATGTACAATATTATCATTAATTTGCGGAAATGTTAATTGTTTTTTCCTATTGCCCCCTATTCAATGGAGAAGCGACGCTCTTCATAGTATAGTAAAAGTAAACAATGTACAATGCAGAATGGTTTCGCAGCTGCACGGATACTGCAATCTAGTAGTTTGTATTTTTTTTTTAATATTTTCATATCTAGGAGGAGGACTTTGTCATATACTGCCTAGAAATAAAAAAAAATGCATAATTTTGTGACAAAATAATGTCATGAAGTAGAGATTTTGTCAGGATATGTGTGTCAAACTGCAAGACAAAACTAGCCTCATTCAAGCTGGCTCATAGCCTTCATTTTTTTTTTGCAAGAATTATTTAGAAACCAAGCTACCCTCGAATTTAGAAACTCGATCCTATCAAGTTTTTTTCCTAAATCCATAACTAAGTTCCCAAACAACAAATCAGCTTTTTTACGCTGAGTCTACGACTGCAGACGTTGAATCAATGTAAAAACGGCTGATTTGTTGTCTACGTTCAGTTATTGACTGCTCAGCCTTGCGCAAAAATGAAGTTCAATCTCTTTTTAATAAGTGTTAATATCAACCAGATGTGGGCTTTGCTATTTCAAAAATTTGTCTTCCCAAATTACCTCAATGTTCAATTTTCTTCAGCGTACCGATATGGCCAAATACAGCTAATGTGAGAGTAGCATGGTGCAATTATGTAGTTGTAGGATCAAGAAATTATAGCACATTCCTGTATAGCTTCTTCAAAAAGGACACTTATGTGTTGGAGGTGGCAGTACCGGCGTAGCAAATTATACGTTGTGTCTAGGCTGGGTTCTGATTGTGCGATGTTCTGATAAACCACTGTGCACATCAGCTGCTGTTACAAGCCTATAATGTATGAAGGGATAGCCTAACTTCAATTAGTCTATAACTGTTTTTATTGTCCTACGCCAATACGCCATGTCTTTGTATATTTATTTTGTTTTATCATCCAATGCAGAGTTAAACTAAGTTCTTCAAAAAGTGGTAGTTAGTTACAACAACAACAATTGAGTTTTACGATAAAACAATTTAGTTTTGGTATCTTTTTTTATTATTATTTGACAACAGCATTATTGTTGTTTTGGTATCGTTTGCTGAGTTAGTAATATAGGATCTGCATTTTGGTCTCTATTGTTTTACCTTACGTTTGTTGTGTTTTGTTTGTGGAAACACTGAATGGATTATGGGCAGTCTTCAGCATCGTCAGGTTTGAATGCAATAAATTGTCATTCGTGTTTACCTAGGGCCTGTTGCTAATGCTTTCACACTGTTGTGTCATAGGGGCAGTTAGAAGCAATTTCATGTGACTTCTGCAACTTAGGATTGTATAAATTTCAGTGGTGGATGAGTTGTTGTCAATTGTGTATTTTCTGAGTCAGAAGTTAGTTGCATGGAATGCATCCTTGTGTAAAAATAAGTTTTTATATTCATTCTTTATTTTTATTTGTCGTTAACTTAATTCTATTTATTGACTTGTTTTTTTGGCATTATTTTAACTTTGTGGTTGCGTTCATTAATTAAAAAATAAAAACAATATTTCACCCATGGTTGTGTGACTCGCGCAGTGATCTATTGTATGTTGGTGAATTGTTGGTTTAAAGTCCTTTATCAAATCACGTTTATGGTTGTTTCTAATTTGTCTATGTTGCTTCAACTTGAAGGCATATATATCTGAAAAGTAGACAAAGCTCACGTGCTACAGTGACTAGAGCATAGTTTAGAATTAGATACATAATCTTTTTTTACATTGAAAAAAATTTGCTGGGTAGATAGTTGCGGCATACATGAACAATATGCTAATAAAAATACACAGCTGATATTATCTCCATATAAAAAAATCGGATTAGCAATGATCTGTCTCCAAATATTGTTCATTTATTTATGAGAAATTGTAAAACAGAGCCTCTCATCAAAGAGAGACTCCAACAATCCAAACGAAAATCAACTTAACTGGCCGATTGAACGTGATATTCACTTTGGCACAAACACTTCAATAACCTACTGCAATTGCGTCAAAGGTTTAAACATCGGCCATTTTGTAGTAATTTTCGCATTACAATTTTCAAAATATTTCGAACGTGTGAATTACGTCTGTCGATTTACATGCCAATTTTCAATTGCATTATCCAGTTAAAATAACGTTTCTGAATTTGTTTAAATTTTTCTAAAATTCGCTGCGGAATTATGCGGTAGTTTTAACCCTGGTTTCATAAAAATGTAAGTAGCTTTTAATGATTACACTCCAATACTGACCCTTTGTAATGTTTCAAACGTACAATTTTCTGTTTTTGAAAAGGGGAGGGTGCTCTTCTTGATCCTAGAAATGTTACAACTTAAAAAAAATTTGCAGCATGTTCGGTATTTGGAAGTACACGTAATAAAAAAACATGCGAGTGCAATGATTTCCTTGTAAGCTATATTGGAAAGGCTTTTCATTTTATCATGGCGATTGGTACTTTTATAAGTTGCGCCATCATTGTAGCCTACTAAATATTGTAAGCTATTTTAGTACAACATCTTTTCGTTGTCACTCAGCACAAGTTAGAGTGCTCATCACCATTGCAGTCGGAAATGTGTATTGCTCAACACGCCAGTGTGGTATCCGCACCATCAACAATACTTTACTGAAATATGCGCACGTTTAAAAACACAAAAGGGTTCAGCAAGTGTGACAAAATCTTGTTTTTCTTTATTTTTTAGACTCCAGTGCTTTCGTTGTGAAGTTGCATTTAAGAATTGTCGTCAGTGTGCAGATTCTGTCAAGTATCAACCGGATCAAACTGGACTGAGGTCGACAACTGCCATCGTGTCGGTTCTCAGTTCGTACGCGTACTACAAGTTCAAAGTATGTAAAAGTTTTGGATCTATTTAGGTCTATGACAAACGGAAATAGCAACAGGATCAAAGCGAAATTTTGCTCATTAATTTGTGTATATTTTTAAATTTGACTATTTTGCTCTTTTCTTCAAATTAACAACCGTTAAGGCTGAGATGGCTCAGAGGATAAGGCGTTGGATTGCCAACTATGCCAACCTGGTTCGACTCTCGGCTTAAGCTGGTTGATGAAAATACCGCTCAAATCTACCTAGGGTGTTATAAATTGGGTCGGCATAATTGCTGAAGAAAAGGTGGCCGAGAGAAAGGAACTGGTCTCCTTACTCTCGTTAGTGCCGAAAGTGCTCGTTATGCTTGGATCAAGTATGGGACTACCTTTTACCTTTTAATGCAAACGGTGCATCGGTAATTGTAGTTCTTGAACGTTTTGGTTTTCACATCGTCGGCAACGTTGAAATGACGTAAAAAGACAACTTTTATTTGCGTCATAGAGTAAGCTTGATGTCATATGACTGAAAGAAAAGCTCAAAAACATATCAAGTTGAAATTGAGTCATTTTCCAAATGTCTAAAAAGTAAAAAATAATAAAAAATCAGGAATGAATTTTAAACTTTGACTTCCCAATGTAGGCTATTTAAAGACTGTATATCACATGCAATGTTATGCTCACATAAATCTGAAGGCTACTGTATAAGGTTTCCAAAAAAGTCATAGAATGATATAATATATAGATATTAAATAGTCGAAGTATTGCAAAATGAGTTTACTATTACCTTACCAGATTTGCGCCTACAACGGAGTGACCAGTGTTGCCAAGTCAAGCGGGCAAGGAAAGGATGACTGCGTCGAACTTCGAGTTGAGACCAACCAAGCTGGTGAGCTGTCGCTTTTAAAGTTACATTAGCATTTAGCTTACAATATAAGCTTAAAATGCGTCAGTCGTTGGAAGTGCAGTTTACTCATGTAAAAGCAGTCGTTGTATAAACATGGTGGTCTTTTTTATTCTTTTTTATTGAAATTTTGTAAACAGCAAAACAGTAAATATACGACAAGTAGAAATTTTGGAATTTTAAGTGGTTTACAGCAACTTAAAGCTGCTTTCATTTATGTCCAATAACTGGTTAAAATCAGATCTTCTTTTTTTAAAGTCAGTTGCTGGTAGTTGTAAAAATGCGAGGTAAAAGATATCTAGTATCGAGTTGTATTATATGTAAAACTGTTGGCATAGATGATTTAGTAAGGTGCTTCATTAAATCTCTATGTATTTATATTTTCTTGTCGCTATTTTAATATATTTTTCTAAATTCTAGTTAAACCTGCTTTGACTGTTTCGTTTTACTTAACATTATTTTACCTAAGAATCGATTTCATGATCCAAAATGCTTTTGGTGACCCACGTGATACTTGAAAGTATATGTAAGCTCATGGCACTAGCTTTAAACCTAATAATTTAATTGTGTAAAAATAATTCACTACTTTGTTCAGAAAAGCGTTTCAAAATCCGTTTCTAAAATCTGTTTTAAAGTCTAGCGTTGTCAAAAATAGTTTCTTTGTTTGGTTTTGAGTGGTTTATGTTTTGATCACGTTAAAACTGCGTTAAAAACAATTAATTACTCGTAGTGATATACAATAATGCACTTTTCTCAGAAAAACGTTGACATACATTGTAAAAACGTAATACCAGCGTGTTTGTTTACTAAGATTTTCTCATGTTAGTCAATGTTAGCATAGAGCAGAGTGGCTGCTTCTTTTTTCACGGGTGACCACAGATGTTAAGTATTTCACTGGAGTACGTGGTTACTTGGTAGATATTCTCCCCAAAGGTCGCACTCAATTTCAACAACTAGCCATAATTTGGCCCTCAGCCCATCGTATTTACGTGACAAAATAAGAAGTGGACAGATCAGGAGCCATCTTTTTATTTACTTTTCGGTTTAAAAAAGGTGTCACCTATCGACTAAGCAACTTGATGGTTATTTGCAAATAACCGATGGAATTTTTGTCAAGTTTTAAATTTCAATTCTTTTGCGCTTGTATTGTTTACAAATTTCAAAGTCCCATGGATAGGTGTCGTAAATAAGAAATGTTTTGATTTAGTGTGCTGTTCCAGGATTCCAGTCTTCGACGCCTTGCATGAATAGTTGCTGCATTTAACTTTGTTGAGTCATTTCACCGCTTATTTACGGTGTGGTAGCTTATCCAACGTACCACTTGTACGTTATTTGTAAAACAGGTTGGGGCTCACAAAGCATTTCTCTTTCTGCAATGACTATTCTAAAGCCATTCTCCATAACGATTTCATATTGCATAAAAATAGTATATTATAAATACCGAAGAGTTTGGGTGTTCATCAGGATAATTATCGTTTCAAGCACTCGTTCCAACGTCCATCCAATGAAAGTAAAAGTAAAGACTTGGGATAAGTGGAGTCTGTCTCATTAAAAAAGATAAATTTGTTTCACCTATTTCCTTACTCTATGTTTTGTTTTTTAGCTCCGTCCGCAGTGGTTGGTGTCCACGTGTTGCAAATCGCTCATCATTCATTTGTTGTTGCCTGGGATGCACCCCTGAGTATGAATGGTCCGATCCAAGACTACGAGGTTGCTGTAGAAACCGTCATGTCCCCTGCGAAATTGTCCAACTTAAATTCCATTATAAGAAACCGAACTGACCAAAGAAAGATAACCATCACAGGGCTGGAAAGCGGAGCTGAATATTTAGTCAAAGTAAGTTAAGGTTATATCAATTTTTTTTAAGGTTTTTATGTTCATTTCTCTCACATCTGTTTAACCTACGTCAAAGGTGTTAAATCATGTTGTTTATGCGCGCCAATACCTCAACGGAATCGTTAGCACTTTGTGAAACATCGCTTTTTTGTTTAACAAGCCGTTAACAATCACGTGATTGACAACACCTTTATAAGAACAAACATATTTTATTCTTACTTTTACCCAGGTTCGTGCACGTACCACTGCTGGCATTGGACCGTTTAGTACGTCAATCCGTGTGAAAACTACCAGCACAACTGTTGCCCCTTCACAACCGAAAAATGAAAAGGAAGTGAAGCCGACGAAAGGAATTGATACGATGTTAATAGCTGCCATTTGCGGAGGGGTTGTCCTGGTCATTGTGGTTATTGTGGCCCTCTTGTGTTATCGCAGGTATGGCTGTTGTGTATTTTGTAAGCCTTTGTAAAACTTACTAAGTATCACCATCACCACCTCAAAACACACCACCAAATTTATTTTTGTTACTAAAATTTTAATTTCATTTGTAGAAGACGAGCAAAGAAAATCAGATCCAGAAAAAATAGTGCGAAGAAACTACCAGCCGTTTACAATGGATCAAGTGTCAAATTCAATCGAACGTTCAGCTCCGGCCACAAAACCTACATCGACCCCACAACCTATGAGGATCCAAATAGGGCCGTGAGGGAGTTCACTAAAGAAATCGATACTTTGTATGTGAAGATCGAGCAAGTTATTGGAGGAGGTAAATTTTTCTACGCAATTGATTTCCCTTGTTTTTTCTCGCATCACGTCGCGTTTATTAAACGTAAAAGATAATACTTTGATTTTGTAAATACTTCTTAAAAATGTAATTGAATTTCATCTGCAACATTTTATTAATGATAAGTTTGGAGTTGTAAAATGATTTGTAAACACATTTTAAAGAAAAAAAAGGGAAGTTTGAGTCAACGAATGGAAAAACTTTAATCCATTTGAAAAAAAATAAAAAATTCATAATGCACTTGACAATTTTTTTATTTGGCATTAACCACCATAGTACAAAATGGCTTGACAAGTTACTGTACTCGAAATGTGCAACCGAAGAATGCAATGTGCTACATGTTGGCAAAGAGAGAAATAAAAGAAGAAACAGAAATATTTTGATCCACTTTTTCAGAGATTGAGTTTCAGGAAGTTGCTCAGATTGATGTTGTGCTTTGCATAAAGGTGAAAAATAGTTGAGTCAGACTCTTCGGCAAACATCGTACAATTTCGGCAATAATCGCAAACTTACATAACATTGATTGGTTGGTTTCTTAAAGTTGTGCGCAACCATCTGATGAAAATTACAAAAACTGATATTCTATCCAAATGAAAGAAATAACTGACATAGTTTTTCTGAAACAGAAACTGATGATTTCTTATGCAAAGTCAACGTCATTTAACGTATAACGTTTGTTGCAAATGCATTCATCAGTAAAGATTCTTTCCAATTAACTGAAACATTAGACTATGACTAATAAATATCCATACACGCTTTAAGGCCATCTGTCAAGCTTTGTCAAACAAGAGATTAAATCGACCATTTTTACTTCTCACTTTATAACATACCGTGATCGATGTTTTGGCGGGACTTCTTGCCTGGCTGAATGTAAAGTTGAGAAAATCTTGTCGGCCAAAAGAATAAGTTTATTTTCTGAAACTCTGATTAACACACTGAAAATACGATATTGCATAATTTTGTTTCCAAACTTTTTAAAAAGTAAATAATTTTCGCACGCTGAATCATGTTGGGTTCCTAAAAGTGTAAGCCCACAGAAAAAACAAACAGGGATTGAATACTTTTCAAGCGTACACAGCAGTGTTTCCGTTTTGAAACCATCTTTTATTGCTCGTATAAGTGCCAAGAGTCGTGGTTGGAAGTATTTTGTCGCATCGAGAGTTAAAAATGTTCCTGAGTGAAAGGTCAGACTGTTTGCAGCCCGACTCTGACCTTATCACACCATGTATGTTCTCAAGGCAGATTTGGCGGAGTTGTTTTTGAACTAGCTTTAATTATTCAGTATGAGGATATATGACGTCTCTCCAGTTTTTGGATAGTTACTCACCATCGTCTTTACTCTGATGTGACCATAACCTAAAGAATGACCAACCATTATTTGCAGTAGTATTAAGAAACAATAGATTGGAATTAGCGTAGAAATGATGTCAGCGTATAAATTCAAAGTAGTTCCAGCAACCTTATCGTCTTTGTAGGATGGGGTGCGAAGTCCCGTTGATGGTACCTTTTCTTTACAAACTATTGGTTGCAAGTAAATGGCATTTCTTGTAAGTTCAAGCCAAACGAAACTAGTTCAAGCCGGTTGACGATGCACAGCGCACAGTAAACTGCTTCTTAATCTGCGATCAATGTTTGTGAATAATCCTTATATTTTTTCTATAGGTGAATTTGGAGAAGTTTGTCGAGGGAGATTGCAGCTTCCAAATAAGCCCGAGCAAGACATCGCCATAAAGACACTGAAGACAGGATACAGCACTCAGCAGAAGTTGGATTTTCTTGGCGAAGCTTCGATCATGGGCCAGTTTGAACACCCAAACGTAATCCGACTGGAAGGGGTGGTTACTAGGAGTCGCCCTCTCATGATCATCACCGAATACATGGAGAATGGCTCGCTTGATAGCTTTTTAAGGGTAATTCACCTTTCTTTCAATAATAATATTGTTTTAGGACTAGTTTCTTTGTTTTTAAAAAGCCAATTGTGAACTGCGTGCTGTTAAACAAATGCTTGGCAAAACACATGTTTTGAGATCTGTAATTTGAATTGACAAGAAGTTCTGTTTTTCGAGTTAGCCGTTGTTTTCAAAGCTCACAATGCAAAGATCAACTTCGACATTAGCTAATTAGCGTGCCAGGTGCTTGGTGCCATCATAACAAGGCACGTTTTAGTTTCGCGCCATGAAGACGAGAGTCATGAAAAAACGTTTCACTTTTGTTTATTATAAAAAGCGACGCGCAGTTACAAATGTAGCAATCATGGCGATTTGATTTCATTACAGAGAGGAAGTAATGAATTACTTTAATTTTGAGTCAGCTGCATCCTTTGCATCTTACTATTATACCGCCAGCGTTTTTCTCTCTTGAGGTCTTTGTAAAAGTTGAAGGTTATTACAGGAAAACTGATTAAGACTTAATATTAGGAAATAAACCAAACAACCACAACTACGCACAACGATCCCTTGCAGCAACAGCTGTGTAATAATCGTTTTGTAAATAAAAGACGTAGAAGGTTAGCACGTAAATAAAAGACATAGAAGGTTAGCACGTAAATAAAAGACGTAGAAGGTTAACACGTTAAGTTAGTAAATTTAATTTTATTAAAGCTTTCACCATATAAGTATCGCTTTTTCCGCAAATAGCACTTCACTTGAAAGCCACATTTTAATTATGTACAATACCTTTGTTTCACCATCTACCGTAATCACACATTGGTGTGGGAGCTTTAATATTAGATTTCGTTAGTTTGACCATGGTTTGACGTGGCGCTTCCTTTGCAATACGTGGCAAAGATGACTTTAAATTTATTGAAAATGGTTGTAGGCAAGAGAACTCAACGATCTTTCTTAGCGAGCCATTCAGTTTATTTATTAATTAATTTTCCTCAGAATCATGACAACGAGTTCACAGTGCTCCAGTTGGTCGGGATGTTGCGCAACATTGCTGCCGGAATGAAGTATTTGTCTGACATGGGTTACGTGCACAGGGACTTGGCTGCAAGGAACATACTGGTGAACGCCCAACTCGTTTGTAAAGTGTCGGATTTTGGCATGAGCAGGGTCCTTGAGGAAGACTCTGATGCAGCTTACACAGCCAGAGTAAGAAACGATCATTTTGATGATGAATTATGTCGTTGTCGTTTATGATAGCTATCCTTGACATCGTTGCCTGGCTGCGGTTGTGCAGACAGATGATGAGAGTGTCTAGTCCAGATCGAAACTCTAGCAGTTCGCCGCCAATGTTGAGAAGGTGGCTGTTCTTTGACAATACAGTGTATTTATTAATATGCTTGATTGGGCATGAACATTGACTTGCTTACCTTTTTGTCGACTCAAGTCTACACCTGAGACAAACCTGCCACGCCTGCCAGGCGTACGATAAAACCCCAACCTTCTCCGCTTGTCGTATTGTGAAATAAAACTATTTTTATTATGACAATACAAGTTTAATATTCTGATCTCTTGTCTCCTTTGTCTGGTTATGTGTCGAACTTCCATGGAATTTTATTAAGTTGCCCACTGTGAGTCACCGTTAACTAAATCATGATCTTTCAAAGAAAATAACTTTGGAAATGTAAATCCATAGTTGAGTGCATGTCATGTGACGTTTTTCTCTTGAATTTTGAAAATCATTTGTGTCATATGTATTAGGGAGGTAAGATCCCAATCCGTTGGACTGCTCCTGAAGCCTTCACCTTCCGCAAGTTTACGTCAGCAAGTGACGTATGGAGCTACGGCATTGTGATGTGGGAGGTGATGTCGTATGGGGAAAGGCCTTATTGGGGAATGTCAAATCGAGACGTAAGTGTGAGGTTACAGTTTGTAAAAAATAAATTGCGGAGGACTGGTAATACATTAAAGTCATTTCCTTTGTTAAATTTTTGTATGAGTATCGTTGGAAGTTATCACGCAATAACTATTCTTGTTTCATCCTGCTCTTCTAACCAGGTGATGAATGCTGTGGAGACGGGATACAGACTTCCTGCTCCTATGGATTGCCCAGAAGTTCAACACCGCCTGATGTTAGAGTGTTGGAAGAAAGATAGGAACCAGAGACCAAAGTTTGGCCAAATTGTCTCATCATTAGATAAAGTCTTAAGAGATCCTTCTCAGCTCAAAGCCAAAGTCGCAAATGAGTAAGTTAATCGTCAGATGGAGCCAAAAGCTGTATATTTTCCTCGTTATTTAATTTTGCTCGTTTATCATCAATAAAAGGGTTAGTGTTTCCAGAATATATGCAACAATAAGTTATATGTAAGTTACCAGGCGTAAGAAGAAACATAAGAACAAACGTTAAGCTAAAAAAATATATCAAAGCTGCATGAGTTGCCAGATACTTCAATATCAACTGCAAAACATATAAACCATCCTTTCCTGGGGTAATGCATCGTTTTCAAAAAGTGTCTTTTTAAAAGGATACAGTGAACTTATTTTTTACTTCTTTTTATTTTCAGGCGGAACTTAAACGGACCGAATGGAACTCATGTTCGCTCTGCTTCCACTATTCCTACTGAAGCCTCCAATGCGGCTACTCCCCAAGCAAGAACATCTGCCACTCCTCCTGTTCCCTCCGCCACAACGGATTCCGGAATAAACGAAGACACGGATGAAGATGCCCCAATGCTTCGAGCAACAGAAACGGAGCTAAAGCCTCTTCATCAAACGAACTTTTCTTCTCTTGGAGTATGGCTGGAGAGCATTGGTTTCACACAATATAAGGAAAACTTTATGAGAAACGGTTGTTCTTCCTTGGAGCAAGTCATCCAGCTTAACTCTAGGTAGGTTTATATTTTCCTACATTGCACATTACTTTTGTATTCTTTTTTAGTGACAGTTAGTATGAAAATGCATACAGTACTACAAGTTTTACCTTTGGTGAAAAGGTTGTTTTCACCCGCACAACGTTTGTAGCGATATGGGGTAACAAAAAAAACTTTGAATTTTTTACCAGCTTACGTCACTATGTCACTATGGTCAATTAAAAATAATTTAATAAAAATGGAAAAAGTAGTAAAATACGAAAATAATGCAATACCGTATCGTAACCTACGTATACCAACAAATTCGCGTATCATTGCATGCTATTGAGCATGCATCATTCAAGTGGTTTTGATGAAGTTGAGGACTTCATACTCAAGTTCAGACACTTGCAGGGCGTAGATAACATTTTTACCGAAAATAGCGAGCGCTGATGTCTTAGAAATAGCACTGCGTGACGATTAATCCGTTTTTTCTGCATGGCCGAATGTTCTTCTTGACCTACGACGCTCAATAAGGCATTCCACCGGAATCTAGTTCTCTTAATCTTGCAGAAAGGTTGATAAGTTCACCCAGTTCATTCCGCTACCCATCTTAAAAAGAGATTAAACTTAATTTCTTTTGCAAATTTTGATGCTAGCTTATTTATAGTAAAAATATCAAAATGGAAAAGCACAACAGCATTTACTTTGTAAGTGTAGGCCTACCCATCTATCCTTGATAATAATAGAAATCGTCTTATACAGAAAGTATCTTTAAGCCAACTGTCATTTGATCTGGAAATACAATCACCAACGTTTAATTATTATTTTTAGTGATCTTGCAAGAATCGGCATTGTGGATGAAAACCACCAAGTGTCGCTATTGAACAGTATTCAAGATATTCCCCCACCTGCCGGTCACAGACAGCAACCTGGTTTACCAACGTATACAGAAAGTATGATGATGCCCCCAGGGATTTCTGTATGAGTCCACCAAGAGAAAGCCAACTTATGCTTGAGTTGACCTGCTGCTTTGTGACGTGACTGGCGAGGTCAAGGGTGAGAGATCAAAGGTTCCTGTGAAAGAATCTCCAGAAAGCAACAAGAACAGCATTTAATAAACTTGCTGTTGTTGAAGTGAAACTAAACTTTTTCCGTTTATGCTCATATTTTACGGAAAAAGAAATGGAAGCCCAAGGCTTAAAACGGCTTTTATTGCCACTTGGCTACGTGATAAAGGAGTAGTGGTTAGATCTTCAACGTCACGTCTGACATCACTGTTATGTCACAAGTGGGTGTTTAAACTCATAAATGTCTGCGCACACTTGCTTTACTTCGGCAACCGATCTTCATTAGAGCAATTTTTAACTCATAAAAGTTTTATAAATATTTTCGTTCATCTAAGTTTTATTTTTGCCGAAACCTACTGTACTTTGATGTTCCAGGTACATTTCATTTTTTTGTCTACGATAAGATTTTTTTATGTTAATTTTGTATGTTTATTGTATTTGCAGAAAAAATTGCTTTTGCGGCCGTGTTTGAATGTTTGGATCGATTTTTAAGTTTTGTAGCGGTGCCTGGCACATACATGTATCTTGCACCCAAATAACGGTTTATCGACGATATAAACATCGTAAGGTTTCCTTATCTTTTTTCCGTCGTTCTGGCAACGAGAAAAGTCGAGGTTTGGAAAAAGTTTAATTTGCAAGAATGTTTTTGACGCATTATTTTGGCAGTTAGGCCTATGCGGTCTGTTTGAATTGTCTCAAAAATGTATTGAGTTAAATCTTAAAAGGACGATCAGTTCTGCTTACTGGTTGTGCTTTGTGCAATTTGCTTTGTCAGATATCTGTTGCTTTGTTTTTACTGCCGTTTGATGCTTCATGCAATACTGTAGACACATGACCATTTTATGACGTGATCAATGACGTGTGCCACACTACTTCACAAGAACAAGGTTTTTGATAAAAAATTTTTTTAAATGCAATTCTATCTCCAACCAAACTTGTAAAACAAGTCTGGCTCAAAAACAAATGTCACTTTAGCCACCTTTTTCAATGGGTTTGCGTTGCAACGAAAGTAAAAGTTTCCCGAATTTTGCTTTAATGCTCTTGTATTGCTGAGCTTTTTTGAACAAGCTACCTAGACCTATTGACAGCTAGATCACTACCTTTATCAAAAAGGTAATCCGTGTCTACTCCTATTGCCACTACTTTTACTGTATTTTGATCTGTCGGGACAGTATTGTAATAAACAAGCAATTTCATTGCGTATCTGAATCATGCAAAGCTAAGAATGGCAAAAGACTTGTAAGCTGTAGTGACTAGTGACTACTACACTGAGTGTAATCGAAGCGAAAAGTCAAGTTTAAAGAATTGAAGGAAATTTGAAGTCTACGACATGCAGTCCGCTGACGACTGAAGATGTACACTGCATGTTTCTGGTTTAGAAAAAAAAAACTTTAAGAGAATTTTAATTCCTAATAAAATACCAACATTTAGCCCACTTACTGTAAGGTTACAAAAATCAGATTTTTAAACAACTTGTAACCCCTTTCCTTCATAGCAACTTTGCATGATTAGGCCTACTTGTCTACATAGCAGGAACTATTCTGTCTAATTCAGGGGTCACCAAATGGCGGCCCGCGGGCCGCATGCGGCCCGCCACGCTGTATCGCTGCGGCCCGCGGAAGGTATCAGCGTACAAGTATAACCAAAAATACTTTTCTTGAGGAGTTAAAGAGCACGAAGGCAAAAAATACTTTCCGGGAAGCATATTTTCGCTTTGCATACGATTCCACCGACCGACCAATCAGATTATAGTTCTAGGTGGGGGTTGCTTAAAGCTATTCCAATGCGATGTCCAGCCACACTGTAACAGTGGTTGATTAAAACGTCTGTTTTCGAATTTCGAAAATGTCTGTGAGCATAGGGTTGCTTATTTTAAGTTTGCAAATGTCATGTAAACACTAGTGTGGGTTTCACCGTTATTATGTTTCACGACCAGTGTTCTCTTTATGCAAGTTTTTGTTGGCAAAATAGTTCGGTGTGCCAACCCAATTTATAATAAATTGGCAAAATATTATATATAAATTTAAAGACTTTTTCTGATTGTATTATGAAAATATCTAGCTTAGTACTGCAAAATGTTTTTTTTTCTTTTTTTAAAGAAATATGGAACGCTTCACGATTTCGCGTGTCATCCTTGCGCAGGGCCATGCTAATCTTCTCTGTATCGTTCCAATTTTAGTATATGTAGGCTACTGCCGAAGCAAGTTCTGCAAAATGTTGTTAATCAACAAATTCTTGCCACGCTGATAGGCTAAGTATCGCAAGTGTCAGTTGTATACAACAAAAGAAAGACGGTTTTATAGACTTTCACAACAAGGATGAAAAACCAACTCATTGCTTTTTTAAAGGGAAGACTGTTCATGAATTACGATAGAATTACGATTTTTGGGTGATTTCTACAAGCATTTGTTTCATGGTGCCTGATTTCTTTTTCCCTGTTATTGGAGCCTCTTTTTCACTGATATGTTTGTAGGTCACTATTGTTGCCTGTATTGCGATGTGTCAAACATTTCCTTGTTTACTAAAATTGTTAATGGCAAGATATCTTTTGTGAAGCGAAGTGACAACACCACTCTTACTTGGCGATGCATATTCTGATGAAACCGCTCGCCTCGCTATAAGTGCGCAAAACAAGTGGCCTGGTTTATCATGCATTCTTAAAAAAAAGTCAAAAGTGTTGTAAAAGGAGCTTGGCCTGGCAGTAGCGTTGTTCGATTAATTTTGTTGCTGCGGTATTCTAACATAAGTATGAACAACATGTAACGCTGGATACTGGGTACGAAATGCGTTCTTTTTTAGCATAAGAGTCAACCTACCTAACATTTTATTAGTGCGGCCCGCCACAGCTCTTCTTAGTGCCAAAGTGGCCCGCATGCAAAAAAGGTTGGTGACCCCTGGTCTAATTGATTAGACTTCATTTATCTAAGTTCAAGTAGGTAGTAACAAGACCAATAAATACAATTTTTCAGAGCTGAAGAACAAATTTACAACAAATTTTTAAATTACGGTACAATTAGTTACACTTAAATCGCCAACGTAGCCCAGAAATAACTTCTCCTTACACGATTTTTAAAGAGGACAAAATTATTAGTAGGGACATTTGCTTGTCTACAGACGTCATACGTCCTACTTCGTTGCAGAGAAGGTGATTATCTTCAACACACCAAGGTTGTAGCAATTTGCAATGGCAACAAACCATTGTAATTTCCTATGCAGAGCACGGCAGTATCATAGACCCAAGAAGTTTATTCATGTGGAGTACCAAAAAGAGCGTTACGCTACATGTGAAGATAACGTTGTACGCAAGCTGCTTAATGATACCCCGTGTAGGCCTACTGTTATGTGGAAACATACTGTTATGTGGAAACATCAGTTATCTGTCTTCAAAGTATACAGTCCATTAATCACCGTACTCTTTGATTTTTGCAGAAGACTATCTGATTAATGCAGCAACTTTTACAATCTTTTACAACTACAGCCAGTTTTCTAAATATTTAAAACCAATAAAAAATTGTTTCTCACAGCTTTTGGAAGCTGTTCCTAATAATGTAGTGAAAGTTGTGTATTCATTCTTTTTTGAAACAAGGTTTCACTGCAACTTTTTCCAAATATTATGCCAATGGAGAGAGTGTCTTCAAATAGAAGGCTTAAGCCTTGAAAGAGGTTACAGTTGTGCTTTGTACAGATCCATTTGGCATAAACTTTCATGTAAATCATTGGCTAACGTAATACCTGACATGGCGAAGCGATTCAATGCAACTGCAATGTTGAGCGTCTGTTTGGAATGACTTGGCATTGTAGGCTAGGTGTTTTGGGGACATGACTAAACCCAGTAGCGTAGCCAGGAATTTTGAAAGGGGAGGTTTTTTGCCTAAAACGACACCCAGCGGCGGGGGGTCTGGGGGTCTTCCCCCAGAAAATTTTGAAAAATTACTTTGAATTTGGTGCATTCTGAGAGCATTTTCAACAAAAATGTGAGTATGAATATTACTGTAAAATGGTGCTGTCCGGTGGCATAGCAAAAGGATAAATCATGTTTTCTTCGGCATTTTTCGGAAATAAAGCTATAAGTGTCTATGTTTTCTTGTTGCTAATTCCTGGCTGAGATGTTTGAATGTTTGGTATTGGCGAAACTTACTCTTTTAATGCAGTTTTGTATAAAATTAGGCATTTTTTTTAGATTGAAAGCATCATTCTCAATATCGTGACGTCACACGCGTACCAAAGGGGGGGGGGTTGTAACCCCCAAAACCCCCCCCTTGGCTACGCCACTGACTAAACCTATGCTTTGAAATTCTCGCATTTGAAAACAATTTTAACAGCAAATTAAAAATCAAACGAATAAACCAGGGTTGACAAACCTTTTTGCGGTCGCGAGCCACTTTGTCAATTACACATGAGTTATCGGGCCACACAACTTTTTAATCGTAACCTACTATGAAATGTTTTAGAAGCGACTCAAGATATTATTCATGAAAAGTAACAAACGGCAGATGAAAGTAATAAAACACATACAGTTGCATTATCTTACGCAGAATCGAAACATACAACAGTAAAAAATAAAAACAAATCAACTTGAGCAAAAAGGATAGAGCAACAGTGGGCTACTTGCACTGATAATGAAGACAGTTTAATTTTCGAAGCGTTGCTTTCATATGAGTATGATTTCTTCTTTTTTTGGCTCTTTCCTTTTTGCTCAAGTTGACTAAATGTTTCGACCATTATGCTCCGAAACAACAAATCAGTTAATGAAATTTCTTTTTCAAACAACAAACAAAAGCCCATGCGAGTCATACAGCTGAAGCTATCTAATGCAGCACTGAAGCATAAAATATTAAAAAATAACATTGAAGCATTGAATTTTTTTGCTGAGTGGGATTTTTGGAAAGTTTTTTGCTTGACTAAGCGTTTGAGATGTGTTTTGTCTTTAATGCTTGAGCGATTGTTATATTGTTTTGCGGGGCGCACAAAATTCTTTGACGGCCGCATGCGGCCCGCAGGCCGCAGGTTCGTCACCTCTAGAATAAACTTTCCTTACTGTTTCACTGCAACAAAAAGGGGCCTTACATATTGCACAGAAGTTTTTGCACCACAATCAAGATAGCTTGCAGTAAGTAGTCAAACTTAATTGACAAAGCTCAATTATATTTTTCTGCTGCTGCAAAGTTTTGTTTTTGGCCACAGTTGAATGTCGAGGGCTGTCTTTCTTCTTGCTTAAATTTACAAGTCCACTAAATTAAACTTAATTTAGATATAGAATTGAGTTTGACAAGTTTTAATAGCACGCTTTTTAATAAGAAGCTTTGTTTATTTTAAAAACACATTTTAAAGGTTAAATTCATAACCGAACATGTTGCATTTACGTCAAACCATCACTCAATGTATACACCGGTGGTTCTCAACCTTGACCACAACATACAGTGCAACATTAAAACATTTTTATCACTATCATTTGATATTAAGATGAAGACAATTTTTAGGATAAGTTTAGTCATAATTAATAAATGTACGTTGCTATGACGTCTGTTTCTGCGTGTCAGAGCGTGGAGCCAGTGAGAAGTGACTAGCCGACAGCCACTTGGTCTTCTGATAGGACGGTCACTAACAAGTTTCTTAGCTTATCCACAATGCTGCTCAAGCCCATGACCAGGGCTGTGGAGTTGGGCAAAATATATGCCACTCCAACTCCTCCGTTTCTAACTGGCTGACTCCGACTCGGACACGCCAAAATCCTTTCGACTCCGACTCCACAGCCCTAATGGCTGAGAGGTTTTTACCTACTTTGTCAATTTTTTAAGATCGCGGAACTTCTCGTGAGTGTTTGGTGGAAGAGAATGGCAAACTAATTAGTGCATGAAAATGCGAGCAGCGATGAATTTCTGCAAGTGTTGTATGCGTCACAGGAGTTCATTGTTGGAATATTAGTCAATAAAAGCTACATATTTCTATACCATTGCTCACAAAACCGGACCTATTACTTGAAAAAGGAGCAAGTGTCTTCTTCGCAAATTGAATTTGTCCAGCAGCGTCGTTGTACAAAACGCACTGCAAGCTTCTGCTGTTATATCACAATACTTTATAAAATCACTTGGTCATTTAAAAGGCGACACTGCAGAAAATTCTTTTCAAAACTTTCATTTTATCAATTGCGTTTTTTTAGACACGTTGCCGAGTTCTGAGGTGTACGAACCTCTCTTTGAGAACCATTAATCTAGACTTCTAAACTAGGTTCTCACAAAACACAAGAACGTAACATTACATACCGACGATACCGTAACTTACAGTTGCAACCCAGACAGTCACTTTATGTGGTCCAGATCTGATCAGATCCGTACCCGATCTTATAATGATCTGGGCCAGATAAAGTGGTTATCTGCAAATTTTTCATTGTCGAGTGTAGCGATCGTGCATGTAACATGTTTTGAGATGGGTTATCTCGATTTGTCGCCGTTTTTCAATGTTTTCTTAAATGCCAATAGGCCCAGGCTGTACTGCATAACCATAAACACATTTGTGGTTTCAGTTATTTTTATACAGGAATCAAAATTTGTTGTAATATTACAAAGTGTCAGTGAAATTACCTCCTTTAAAGATATTCGGTAGATTTGCGTCTTGTTTGCAACATTTAGAAAATAGTTTTGATCAATCACACAAACTTAACAGTTTATCCTAAATACTTGTCAACAGGGGTGGATTTAGTAAGCAACCTTAAGGGGAGATTTTAATAAAACATATGGATGTGTACTGTGTAGATAACATTAATCCGAAATTGCGAATACAATAGGCCACACCGTAAATAAAGTTACTTTTCTGTGTTTCAGGCTGTGTTTTAGAATCGTCTTGAGTGGTGGGCGAATTGCCACTAATAGTTTATAAGTGAGTCAAGCAAAGTACTCCAGATTAAGTTACTTTCATGACGTTCTCTTTTCGAGATTAAATATATTTTAATAATGCGCAAACTTCATTAAGTTACAATACAACAATTAAGATAGGATTCATCATCAGTATGCATTTGGTCATGCGACATATTTTCTGCAAGGTGGAAGTAAAGGTTAACTTAGGCTTCAACTAAAAGATTCTAAGTAAGTTATAGGATGAAATTTTTTCAAACTCAATGCATCATACTTGGCAAAAAATTAATGAAGGCAAGATAAATTACAGTATTTTAGGAATTGCATGCATCAATTCATTTTCATTGATAAATCTAAACATTTGATTTTCTTTACTGCGTTCACTGTTATAATTGGGCAGTTTTAGCATTGCAAAAAATAAATCATTTCTTTCGGTTCTGATTCTTCTAAATCATGCAGATCAGTGATTCTCAACTTTTTGTCTTAGCCTTTTAGGTGTTCTCGAAGCGGTAGTGGACAGTGGCGTATATTCAGGGTGTTCAAGGTGTGCACTGAACACCCCAAGAAATCCAGAAAAAAATAAAACTTTCATCGGTTGTCGATGTTCTTTACTTTCATGATATTCTAACATCTTGCTGCATGCTGATTGCTTTCTTTTCAATTGCATTTGTCCCCTTCTAATTTTAATACTCCAACGTTTGAGGTCATTGCCTTTAATTTTTTTCGGTCATTACCTTTAAGCTGGGTGTGCACTCACAGCTTGGCGAGAGCTATTTAAAATAAACAATTAAGAAAAATGACGTCACAAGGCAGCGAAAACAGCAATGGTTTTAGGTCAGCCAGGCTGTGCACTCGCTGATCTGCACACCTTGGCGCGTCATTGGGGGAATCCCAGGCAATAGCAAGTTTTAGCTTGTTGGATTAGAGTTTAAGGTGATCAGAGTTGGAAACAAGATAAGATAAAATGTTTTTTATGCACCAAGTGCCAGTAAATTAGCACTAACTTGTCTGAATCTGCAACAAAGCTTATGGCAACAGCCAATATCATTGATGCACCATTCTAAAACAACACATCTAATCGTTTTGTAATTAGAGTGTTTGTATGTTACTGGTATTGTACCTTATTGCTGAAACACCTTAATTATATAGCAGGTGCCAGCTGACTCAAAGTCGCTTCCTGTGTCTCCTGGTTTGTCTCACATTAATTATTGCCTATGTTTGTTTCGTCTTGGGTGTACCACCGGTACGGTACTATAATATATATATTAAAATGTGAAGCTAATGAACAAAATGATACCGGTACTGATAATAAAAAAATTGGCTAGTGGCTATTGGCTAAAGCTGCGTTTAGACTACATCCGTTTTTACTACATGTTTGTTTTTAATTCGCTTGTACATTTCTCAAGGTGTTGCGACCGTGCCTAATCCTTGCATGAAGTAAATCATTTCCATCTCGAGCACGCTTTAACTTTCGCGTTTTTTCAGACTCCTGCTGTGTTATGGCAAGTAATATTGTTCGTTTTGATGGTCGGAAATAAAAACTGAACTGAAGTATGTGACTTTAGAAATGCAACTTAATGTTTGATATTATTAAGTCTTTCATTCAATAGGCGCTGTCAAATAAATATCTATTTTGTATTCTTCTCCATTCCGACAACATTATTTTTGTCAGTTCTGTTCATGTTCAGAATTTGTGCTGAAAATGCTCTCAGAACGCACCAAATTCAATGTTAATTTTAAAAATTTTCTGGGGGAGGCCCCCCAGACCCCCCGCTGTTGGTTTGCCGTCACTGAACACCCTGTCAAAGTGGTCACGGTACGCCATTGGTAGTGGACTCCCCCAAGCATTTTTTTCCTGAAATTTTAGTACATTGCGTCTACTAACTAAAAACTATAAATGTTTCATAAATTTGGCAGCGACCCACTTAGAAGAAGTTAGCTCAATGGTTACGCGCCCGGCTCAAGATCACGCGGCACTGGTTCGACTCTCGGGGTGTGCGCTTGAGCAATGCACTTTCAGGACTGCTCTCCATTCAGCGGCACCTAGCGAATGGAATAATTCCCCAGCAGCAAGACTTCAACAAGCGGAAAACTTTACTCTGTGAATCTCGGTAACTGGCCCTGCGTCAAGAGCCTCTACAAGTAGGCTATGCGAAACTACCAGGAATAACCTATCAAGGCTTTGTCAGTCCGAGGATAAAGATTCAAAACCAACCAACCAAATGCAAATAGACTGCTAACTAACGTTTGCATCTCTGAACCAAGGATTGATCAATAATCTGCTGTTTTCAAAGAATGAAGTTAAACTTAGATAGCCTGATGAAAAGTTTTAATTTTTTTATGCGATTTTTTTAGTTAGAAACCGAACCTTCGTTCGACACCATTTGAAATTTTAAACGACGCACAGGGAGTCTCGACGCACAGTTTGAGGATCACTGTAAAATGCACAAATAAAGCATAAATGGTTTTTAAATGTCATAATTCATCAATTATGCTGGGAATTCGGAAATTTTCACCGTCGTCTTGAAAGTGCTTCTTCGCGGACCCCCAAAGGGTCTGCGGACCTTTGGGGGTCCGCGAAGAAATTCTCAAAATTGGGATCTCAATGATTGCAAACGCAATGACCTTAAACGCAAGAAGAAGAATGATTAAACAAAGTCCTAAAGACCCTGAAGCAAGTTTGTTGCCTTATGCAAGATAATTTTGCTGTTCTGCAGCGCTGGACTAGTTTTACAGTATAAAAACGTTCCATCCTGCAGAATCATCGCTCGAGTAAAATACCAGTTTCAAGGTTTTCCATTGAAAAGATAAACCCCGGGGAGATGTGTCACCTACGGGTCATTTTTTTACAAATTTTTTATTTTCTGTCCATACAAAGGTCATGCGTCCTCCTTTTTTGGCATAACAGTAGGTCACATATACCCTGGTACATTCTGCCAAAAAAGTTTTTTTAATTTTCCAACTACTAACTGCCGAAAATTAATTTTTAAATGATAATAAAAAGTGCCCCGTTGGTCAAAACCCTATACGATCAACGGGCCACTGCTATTCGACCAACGGGTCACTTCTACATAGCAAAAAGCTGATGCACTGAAGCTTATTTTGGAATATCTAATACACGAACAACATACAAACAACACAACAACATAAGCAATAAGCACTAGAAATATGCTTTGATTATGAAATTTATTATTATGAAATTTATTCATTTCATATTTTCATATTCAATTCAATTTCATAATATGAGATTCTAGTGTTTTGGTGTTTATTTTACTCTTTTTAAATCTCGTATTTTTCTAACGTTGCAGAAAACTTTAAGATATCAGATAGGCGTTTTGTAGATGCCACTGGTGTTGGTGCAGTAGTTTTCTCACTATCCATTGATTCAACGTTGTTCGTGGTATATCATATTTTTTTGCCGACATTCGAACAAAAATATTTTGTTTCAATACATCTTCAACAGCTTTGTTGAGATTTTTTTGAGAACTAAACAACCTTGTTTTATTGCTAGTTGTTTTAATTTCTGACATCTTTAGTTTGAATACATAAAGGAAGACATTGTTAATTGAACAATTAGCTAGTGACCCAATGATCAAACAAGTGGGTGGTCCGTTGGTCAGATACATGATAATTCTTGGATTTTATGGCCTAGTTTGATGATGGATAAAATTTAAACATTTAATTCATTGCAATTTAATTAATCAATGAATAAGCAATCAGCAAACAAAAAACAGTCTTGAAAAAATAAACCGATGGGTGAAAAAAATTGCATCAGAAAAATGTTCAAAATTTACTTTCTACCTTGTAAACCATACTTTCCTTCATAACAATACGAAAAAAAATCACAGGTCCCCGCAAGGAAGATTTCCAAAATCAAAAAGGTTAATCTCGATACCACAATAACACTTTTCGTGCTTCCGACTTTTATTTTAAGGAATAGAAGGGTGGTCCGTTGGTCGTACCCTGTCCGTTAGTGGAACATCATTGTGTTAACGCATTTAATTTGTTTCAGTTTTTGCTTCAGAAAACTCTCTTATACAGATTACGATTCGCTCCAAATTCCAATTAGGCTAGATATTGTTCAACTCTATGCATTTTCAGTTTTTCAAACTCTTTCGACTTCGTTAGCTAAAGAAATTCCACTTGGAGTGGGTGTTGTTAGGTTTGAAATTTTATGTTTAAAAGTTGACCTCAAGTTACAAGTAAATAATTTTGCCTAAGATTTATTAAACATTTAAAAATAAGAATCCAATTTGAGTCTGAATTTAGCTTGACGGACTAGCCCATTGTATGTAGCTTTTTTTTTGAAGTTTTGTCTGTGTTATTGACATCTTAGCCTAAGGTTTAAATCTAAAACTTTAACGTAGACCAGGAATTCTCAAGACCTTTAACCTTAGTGTTTTTGTTGGCTTATCAAATTTCTCATAACAAGCAAACAGCAGAAAAAATGTTCACGCTTCGTCAAGAGAAAAACAGCATTAAAAGTTGAAATCTGCTTTAAAAGAATTTTTCAAGCTTTAAATTGGCATCAGCTGGAGGTAACGCCAAGATGCAATTTAAAGCTTTAAAAGAATTTTTCAAGCTTTAAATTGGCATCAGCTGGAGGTAACGCCAAGATGCACCAAGCATTTTTAGATGAAGCTGGTGTCAGAAACATCAAGAGTTTTTGCAAAAATCTTTGGCACAAGAAAAATAAAAAAGGTTTTGTTTTCCGATGTTGACCTTAACAACATCTTTGAAGTCTTCAGAGCAAGTATTTGCATGCCGCAAACATTTTATGGTATAGAGTATAGACAGAAGTGGGCTAGTTTCATTTGGGTAGCCGGAAATTTGTAAGGGCTAAAGCCGATTTCGTGCCGTTATCTAAAAAAAACATTTTTCTCATTTAGAAGTTTTTTTTGATCTATAGGTGAGAGTTTTGGCCGTTGGGAACCCCCTTGGTTACCCTACAGGCTTGCTCAATGGGGATTGAGGATTATTTATTATGCTTATGTAGAATCGGTTGAGTCATTCTACTGTCAGAAACATATCCCCAGTGGTTACCCTACAGGGACACCAGGAAAAAGCTCCAGTCAAGCAACTGATTGCATAATCTTGTTGGGCTTACTTTCAGCATTCAAAATATCATGCTTGTTCTTGTTCAACAAAGTAGCTAATGAGTTCATTGTATCTACAGTACGTTTATTCTCCTGTATACAACTTTTAATCACCTCCCGTTTATATTATAGAAAGGCTATATATAACGCGAAGAAAGCCCTTAACGTGGCGGACACGTTCAGTGTTGGAGCTGGGCCTGGGTAAATTGCGTTTGTCCTGTTAGTGCACAATACACTTGTGTCACTGCTCACGTTGTAGCATTGTTTTTTTTCTAGCTGTTAAATCTATCTATGTGATCTATGAATTTTGTTTGTTTGTTTGTTTGTTTATCTTTATCCTGCATTGCGGGAAAGCGGACTTGAGCGCTATGCATCGGTGTACGCCTTCCGACATACACCTGACCCACGCTGCAGCCGACGGCAATGTCTGTTTCCGGTTGTCTACTCTACTTATGACTTAAATTTGGTACTACCCATTGCTCGAAATCGATCACTAGGTAGAGGCAATTATCGTTAAGTTTCTTGCCCAGAGAAGCAACAGCAAGTGCGGGTGGCTGGAGTCGAACATGCAGGCTATCGACTGCGAGCCCAACGCGCTAACCACTCGGCCACGGCTGCCGACGAATGAATGCAGTAGTAGAGCAAAGACAAGAACTTTCAAGCAGATAAAGTGATGTTGTTACCAATTCTTGCAGCAATATTTAAATGAACATTTATTAAAAAGTTGCTGTCTATCTGCTAACTGGTTGTTCGGCATGGCAACAGTTTTACATCCAACAATTGGAATTCAGCTTTCTTCCCCTACCCAGCCAGGTTGGATAATAATTTTTTTCTCAATAAAAAATTAATTCTACTTTAATTAAAGTACCTAATCGCATACATTTTTTTTTTCTTTTTTACCAACAGTTTATGATAGTGTGGTTATTGGAAACGATTGTTTAAAGTTGAGCTTTTTTTTTAAAGTTGCGTTGTGTAGCCTACCACGAACTGCTTTATCGTCTCGGTGATTTACGATGGATAAGTCGCTATACTACTGTAAAACTTAAGATGAAAAATGAAAAATTTGCATTCGTTTCAGGGCTTTCCAACAGCATGCTATTTTTGAATAAGAAAAAAGCCGATGGCAAAAGCATGAATGACATGATAGCACAATTCGACCGTCTGATTAAAACAGCAACTGGTGATGCTGATAAAGATTATGACATCATATTCAACGGTGCAATTAAAATTTGTTTTATGCTACAAAAAGACTCTCAATTTGAGAATTGTCTTATTTTGCTTCAGTGGAGCATCACTGCTATCGACAAATTTATTCAGCCTTTGTTAAAACTGGAAAAAATAAAAGATTGTGGAAGATGCTTTTGGATATGCGCTTTAGCTATGAAGAGAAAAAAGAGTAACATGATAGCCGAAATAAAGCATCTAGTACTTCCAGCTTTAAATCTGTTACTTCAGAAAATTCATCAAATTAACACTAAAGATGTTCAAACCTTAACACTCACTACAACTTGGTGTCTATACTTCAGCGCCGCATGCTTCCACTACATCAAAAACTATCGTTCAGTTCACAACTGTGCACAGCAAGTCATTTGCTTGATGAAAGAACAGTTTGGCGAGGAATACATCAAGTATAGAGTAGGAGGATTGAGTTATGCTATCAGCGCTGCTGCCTACGAAGAAGAAAAAAGGTACGACTTGGCTATTCAAGAATATCAACACGCCACATCAGTTTTTAAAGCAGCTGAAGATATCAATGACGCTTATAGAAAAAGTTGCGTGGTTTATGAAAAATCCCAAGTGTCACAGCTTTCACTGACGCAAACGATTAAAAAGCACTGCTGTTGCTTTTGTTGAAGAATTCATGAAAGCAGGTTTCTACGTGTGCAAATTCGGAGCAAAATTGGAGAAATGCAATAATCGCTTTTGCAATTGCCATGCATTTTTGTAAAGCAGGTTCACTGAGACTGATGTGAACAATAGAACAAGTAAAAAAGCTTGTATGGTAAATGGATGACGTGGACCTTTTCAAGTGATCATCAGAAGTCGCTGGGTATAATCGACAAGTATCAGCTCACAAAGCAGACGTGCAGTAGGCTATTACATTTTAAAGCGATACTACAACTATGGTGTTTGCTTTAGTAAAAAATATCGTTTATGTGACAGGTATACGGTGACTACATTGTCAATTGCGTCAATTAAGTTATAATATGAGTTCTTTCACGATTGTGCCACAGACACAGCAGCTCAACATATGATAGTGTTTGGGTTATTTTCTGTTTCGTGCACAGTGTCATATAAACTTGTCAATATCGTGACTTATCTTTAATGCGTTAAATTAACAAAAAGGCCACTATCGGTAGCCAAACACATTTTAAGGTCTTTGGCATGAATTGACCCGGAACCAAACCCAGACATAAAACAAGTAAAGCTTAGTCTACAATCATGTCTACAATCAATAAAGTAGGCCTAAAAGTAAGTACCGTATAAGGCTTTCTGCTCCCTGAACAAAGTTTAGGGCGGATTTACTTGTGGAAACTAACTTTTTGTAAAGTTTCAAGTCTCAAGTATAAAAATGTTTAATTTTAAACCTGTTTTGGGTATCAGTGCTTTGCAGTGGCGCCGGCAGGGGGGGGGGGCAGGCGGGGAAGCTGGGGGGGGGGGGGGTAAAACCTCTCTTTAAAAAAAAGTATGGAAAACCTTGATGACTAAATTGTACAGTAGATAGAAAGATTTTCTACAGAAGCAAAGACATAGACTTTTTAAAGTTTTAACTAACGTCACATTGATGTAGAAAAATAACAACCTGTTAAATTTTTGATACCTCACACTCCCATGACTTCTTCCGCTCGCATTTTGGCATTGGTTGCTTGCAGTGATTCTTTCACTTGAACAAAACGTTTTGTTTCAGCAGTTTTGAGTTGTTCAATTCTTAAGCTGTAAAGGAGACTCAATTTCTCCAATATTTATCATTTATTTTTCTTCTTTAATCTCAGCAGAGTATAAAACTTGTAAAAGTTTTTCATCCATACGACGTCATGAATGAAATTATATCTCAAATCGGCGTAATGCCGTGACATCATCTGAACATTTTACCGAATAATAAATTAACAAATTCGATCGTCAAAAGTGGTTTGGTGGTGGTAAATATTACGTAATGAAAAAAATGTGATAAGGTTGGAAGACATTACGTCATGTCTTTTCAATACAAATTGAAGTTTAAAATTTATTCTTTTGTTCATAGTCGTAACTCGTAATCCACCTTCAAAGCGGTACTACAAAAAACAATTTTCGATAAGGGGGGCATCAAGAATAAGTCGACATGACTTTTAACCCTTAGAAAGTTGGGCTCCTGGAGTCTTGCTCAGTTTGGGGGGGGGGCTGTCGATTCTTCTTATGCTTTAGGAGTGATATCTTTCTTATTTTGGCACGGTTTCACAATTTGGGATTCACTTTGTAAAATTATTCACGCTGAGCATATCCGAAAATTAAAACTATGTGAGTTTTAGAACTGCTCATATACGTTGTAATGTTGAGGTCACTTATGAGTGTAATTTGTAGCGTGAGTTTACACATAATTTTTCGGCAGAGTAATGAAGAACGTCCATTGTAATGTTGTGATTATTTTTTTTTACATTATTGTACAATTTTACATACAGCCAATGCCTTTCACGCTGTGAAACAGTTAAGATTAACGAGACATGGACCAAATTAATTACTTTCATCCAGCTGGTGGGAAAATGTTTCACAATAAAATATGAAATATTTCAGAGGATGTGCTGAGAAATGCCTTATATCTTTCAATTTATAACCTTTATTCGCTCAAAATTTCAGCTCAATAGAGGTGAATAAAAGTTGGGAAAAGTCAAGAAATCTCATAGTGGCAGCCTCAGTGGTTTTAGAGATACAACTGTTGATACAAAAAAAGTTGAATTGACAGGCCCCCCCCCAACCTTCAAAGGGTTTGCTTTGAGTCAACAGATCTATGCCTTAAGGTTTACGTCAGCTCCGGAGATCAGTAAAATATGAGGTTGTCATCTTCGGTGCAACACGACCATTGATTGATTGGTTTAGTGAGGATTCGTAGTCCCATTGCTTTCATTTTGAGTGATCATACTGATTTTCAATTTATTCCTACAAGACGTTACGTAATGAAAAAATATATAACTAAGGTTGGAAGACATTACGTCATGTCTTTTCAATTCAAAATGAAGTTTAAAATTTATTCTTTTGTTCATAGTCGTAACTCGTAATCCTCCTTCAAAGCGGTATTACAAAGAACAATTTTCGATAAGGGGGGCATCAAGAATATGTCGACATTACTTTTAAGGTTTACGTCAGCCCCCGAGATCAGTAAAATATAAGGTTCTCATTATCGTGATTGTAAGCCGCGGGAAATTTTTTCTCTAAAAAGCAAATTCCCGGGAAGCTAAACATTTTTTCCAGCCCTAATAGAAAACAAGAGAAATTAAATAATATACCACTGTCTTGCATGTCTTGCACCAGTGGCGTAGCCAAGGAAGGGGAGTTCAGGGGTTTCCACCTTTCAAATTGAATTTACGGATGTTAATACATTGTTTACAAGAAAAGCTTTAGCCTATGATGTAATTTCTCGTCAAACTGTGCAAGGATGCAAGCCATCTGCAACTGCTGAGATCGCTTGTTCGATCTAGAATGATTAACATCTAAACAGCTATTCGTTATACAAAACTTGAATACATAAGAAATAGCCTCAAGTAACTTCATTGTCTCAAAGCTTTTTGTTTGACACTCATCAAGATGTATAACCTCTATGACGTTACATTTTCTAAACTTTGGGTTGACTTCAGAACATAAAAGTTAGTGACTTACCTGAATAAGATCGCTTTTTGAATCAACCAAGGAGAAAATTGATAAATAATAAAGCTGAAATAATCTCACAAAGAAAAGCAATCAACCTATGTCTCTAAAACAAAGTTTGCCTAATTTTAAACGAAACTGCATTAAAAGAGCGAGTTTTGCCAATACCAAACATTTAAGTATCTCAGTCTGGAATTAGCAGCAAGAAAACATAGAGACTTAGCTTTATTTTCGAAAAATGCCGAAGAAAACATGATCTTATCCTTTTGCTATGCCACCGGACAGCACCATTTTACAGAAATATTTATACCCACAATTTTGTTGAAAATGCTCTCAGAATGCACCAAACTGAAAGTAATTTTTCAAAATTTTCTGGGGTAGGCCCCCCAGACCCCCACCGCTAAGTGTAGCCTTCGGGCTGCGCCTGCCGGCTGTCAACACCCCCCCTTTCAAAATTATTGACTACGCTACTGTCTTGCACTGTCAATATTTTGCCCCCCCCATTGTTGAAGGTCTGGCGGCGCCACTGACTGCTTTGCAATAAACAATTATGCAGCTAACAGTTTTGGTAATAAGCTTTAAAAATTAAACTCAAAGGCAAGTTTCTCACAATGGGTATGAATTTATATCAGGATAAATCACATGATTTTATCAGTTCAGTTTCACGTGTTTAGCAAAAGGCTTTGTCCGATCTTAACTTGTTTAGTTCCATACTAGGCCTACCAAGTTTTCTGTCTTCGTTTTGAGCTTAATTTTATTTCTTAAACAATAGAATTTAGAAAAAAATGCTGTTTATTAAATCATTTGGGTTATCCGTTAAGTGGGGCACTTTACTGGTAAATGAAAAGTGACGTGTGCAAGATCATTCTTCGGAGTTTCCCACCATATGGTTTCATGGAGTAGACAATTGTGACTCTGAAGGTGGAAAATTCCACCCTATAACCAATCCATCTTACAACTATCTCAATAACACCCATAGCCGTACGAGACCAAACCATTTTGGAGTGGCAGAACGTGAATTTGCTCAAATCTGCACGCTTTTATAGAAATTGCCCAAATATAATGTATGCGGTGCATGATAACAGTGAAAATCTAACATAACAAGATCACCAGCTAGCTATAGAATTTCTTACCATGAAGTAATCAAGATAGAACAACTGAATTCATCTTTGAAGATGCGCATGCAGCTTCCGAACATTTTTTTTGCAACCATAAAAAGCAGGTCAAGTTAATGCAAACAACTGGATCTGTCTCCACAGAACAGAAGTCAAGATATTATTGAAAATAAGTGGAGCTACCATGTTTCACACAAAATCTTGCAAAGCAAATATTTTGCAAGCTTGCATGGCAGGTTTTGAGTTTGGAAAGCTTTGAAATAAATGTATTGAGATTATTTCAGCAGCAACATTTTAAACGTTGGTGAAATTAACATGACACAGTCGCATAAACAAACTAAATATATATATATATTTTTTTTGGGGCGCAACTGCATTATTTTAATTTGGGTAGTTTTATAAAAGTAACCAAACAAAGCTAAGCAACACCACAACGTTAACATTACATTTAACAGGTATAACATTTTTTTGTTAAATGTTGTGGTGTTGCTTATAGCTACGTCCGTTTATGGTTGAAAAAGTACTGTAACCTCTCCACCCGAATTGTTTTATAAAAGTAATTACCAGATTTTATATAAATTCATATTTTGTAGTTGCCCAAATCAAGATGATGCATTTATGGATATTACCGGGTATGAAAAAAATTAAAGACTTTGTAAATTTTGATGCCGAGGCAACTGCATCATGCCAATTTGGGCAGTTTTATAAATAGACTATGATCAGATAATTTCATATTTTTTGTTGCCCTAATCTAAACGATACAGTTATGCAAATGGTAAATAAACTAAATTTGTTCATTTTGTGGAAACTGCCTCACGCTAATTTGGGCAGTTGCATAAACAGACTAATCAGATAATTTCATGTTTTCAGCTGCTCAAATCAACACGATGCATTTGTGAAAATTAAAAAAATTAACTATATAGCAAATTTTGCGTTTTGATTTGGGCAGTTTCATAAAAGTATTAGAGACATATTTTGGTGGCTGCCCAAATTGGCATGATGCAGTTGGTTAAATGCATTTCATACTACAGTTTGATCACCATGCAATACGGGTGTGCCAAATGAAAATTTTGCAGCACATTTCTTGTGCAAATAAGAGGCTGTACTTAGTTTGATAGGTAAAAGATATTAATTTATAGTTTTTCTTAATTCATGCAATTTTGTAGCTTTTCATATAGCAATTTTTGTCCTGATAATTGCAAGATTTTGCCCGAATTCGCGATGTTTTGAAACAACAGGGGGGGCAGCTGCCCCCCCTGCCCCCTGGCTCGTACGGCTATGATAACACCTCTAAGAGCTTTTCTGCCATCCCACATTCTGATTGAATGAACAATTCCATATATGAATGTGAAAAAAATTCACGCTGTAACTGAGGTGGAAACGTCACCACAATATACTTTACCATGCTCTAATTCAGAGGTTCTTAACCGGGGGTAAATTTACCCCCTGGGGGTAAATTTCACCTACCGAGGGGGTAAATTTAATGAATCATAAACTAAAGTAAACTTCATTTTTTCAGTTATTAAAGAACTGTTATTGTTGTACTCGATTTTGATTCAAATTTATGCTGTTCTCCTTTATCACACTGAAGTTCGGTGGCTCTCTAGGGGTCTTGTTTTGTCTCAAATTTTCGAACTACATGGTGAAATCGAGATTTTTCTTCGAGAACGCAAATCTCCGTTGAGTAAGCACTTTGGCGAAAATAAATTTATTGGTGCATTGGCTTACTTGACAAACATTTTTTCAAGTTTGAACCAGCTCAATATGCAACTGCAAGGAAAAAGTGTTACCATTATAGATGTACAGCTACATGATAAAATTCAGGGCTTTCAGACAAAATTAGATCTGTGGAGTAAAAGAGATCAAAAAGGAATTTACGTAAAGTTTCCAACTTTGATGATTGGAAAAGCAACAACAAAAAACTTTCCAATCAACATGTGATGATTGGAAAGTTAGTAGAAGTCGCAACGAGATTTCTGACCTCGAAGTCGAAATATGCCAGCACCTTGCCGCCTTAAAGAACTTTGACGGTTACTTCGAAGGTGAAAGTTTTAACAGTAGGCCTACTGCTCATTGGATAACTCATCCCTTCGAAGCCAAGTTTGAAAGTATTGCTGACGATGATCTTTGCAAAGATGAATTGATTGATCTTCAATGTTCAACAACGCTTTGTTCCAAATTCTTATCGTGCAATGGTGACTTTTCCAAATTTTGCTGTGGATTAGTCGAAGAGTTTCCTACGCTGACTAAGCGTGCATTGAAGTCATTATACCTTTTCCAACTACTTACTGTATCTGTGTGAAGCAGGATTCTCTTCATTGTTGACTAAATCAAAACATCGATCTCGCTTAGTTCCCAAAGACAGCATGCGAGTAGCTCTTTCAACGACTGTTTTAAGAATCTCCAATGTTGTTCGTGGAAAACAAGCACAAAAGTCTCACTCATTGACTGTTGAAATTGGGTGTCAGTTATTAATAAAAGAAAAAAAAGCTAAACATTCTTGTGTGCTTTTATCATAGTTATTTAGGACATTTGAGTAGACAGTATTTTTCACATGACCCCGTCAACAACAATCGTGTCTTCGGCAAATAAACAGCTTGTTTTTGATATTTGCCAAGATGAATTCAGAGAAAAGGATGTTTTGCATTTCCTTGCATGGTTGACTGGACACGATGACATCACAAGGGGCCACCAAAACGGTGGGGGTAAATTTTACTTTTTTCATTCGGCAAGGGGTAAACGAGACAAAAAAGGTTAAGAACCCCTGCTCTAATTACTTTCTCCTATACTTTTTTCCTCAAATGCTTTACTACATGGCTTGGAAACATGTTGCATATGCCAAATAATGATTCAAAACTGGTGTATTGAGATGTTCACATTAATGTGATGTGAGTACAAGATACAATTAATAAACCCTGTTTAAGACACATATGAACTGGATGGGGGGGATATGTGAAAGCCTTAGAACAGCCTTAAAACAGGGGTTTCCGACCGGGAGAAGTTTGGAATTTGCAGAGGAAAATTTAATTTTAGGATTGTAAAGCTTTTTAAGCCTATAGTAGGTTGGCCCAGACTATAGCTTTAGAGCAGTGGTTCTTAAACTTTGGAGACACGGCTCCCTTTTACAATTCCAGCAAAATTCACGCCCCACCTTGTTTCAACATCAAAAAACATTAAGCAGAACAGCAATTCTTTTCCAGGTAAGTTGCATTAATGCGAAGTATGTAACTGTTTTTGGATACTAAATGTTTAATTTGAGGATTAGTAGCAGAAAATGCACATCTCAGATCTGCTTCACAGTCAAGTTTGTGTCTAGATTTTGTCTTTATGTTCATGAGCCAAATGACGTAACCAAGCAGAAGTGACGTTGTTAGCGCTTGAATGCACACGGTCGCAAAATCAAACCTGCCAGTGTAGACAGTTTTTAGTCAGTCGAGGCTGGACAATGCAGGCGTTTACGCTTTTCTGGTTTGTAGTGTGGACCAGGCTTTAAGGTGTCGCAGAAACGTTTAGCAACGTCTAAAACATCACAAAAAATATTAAATGACAACAACACGCTTTACAAACACTGTGCCACTGTAACACAAAGTTTCATCTTCAACAATCGACTGTCCAGCGTAGTTGTGAAGACATATTTAGTCATAATTCATGCAGAGTTTTTCAATTTCTTGCGCCACCCTTGTGAACCTCACACGCCCCCCAAGGGGGGCGCGTACCCCAGTTTAAGAACCACTGCTTTAGAGCGTGTTTAAATCATTGTTGTATTAACATGTTTTCACACACTAACTAAGCCTTTTCAACTTCATATTTCTCACTCAAAAGTTAAAAATATCAATAGACAATGAAAAGAGTAAACAAAGCATCTGTGATGTGTCAGATACCATACGAACTATATATCATAATTAGAGCCTGTTTGGGAAAGCAAGCAATAACACGCAACAATTTTTAGTTACAGTAGTTGGTGCAGTGATACAGTACGAGAGGAATTGTTTTTCATACCATCAAAATATTGTAGTGCTCAAACTTGCAATATAAAACATTTTTTCCTTACAATTTAACACTGGAATCAGATTTTTTGACTCTTTTGCAAATGAAAACACAACAGAGAAACATATTAGACGTGGAAAATGATATTCGTTGTGCTCTTTCCAATACTCTTCCACGCATCCAAAAGTTGTCGAGATAAAAACAATCACAAGCTTCTCACTGACTGTTAAATGCGCTGACTCTTATTTTTTGAATATTTTCTTTGAACAAAACGTTTATCAGCAAAGTTCATTTTAGTATGAAGAGGATAATTAGATGCAAAAAAGTCTATTACTAGTGGGAATTTAGTTCCTCTTCTAAGACTTAAATTAAACTATTAATGTAAACGAGTTTTTAACAAACTGAATTTGCAGGAGAGAAATTTAGATTTGAATATCTCCTAAAACGGTCCACAGGATAAATAATTTTGGGAACCACCCGCCTTAGAAGATCACCCCACACAATGTAAACAAAGTTCATGCAATGTTGTTATTCGAAACAATTTTTTTCATACGATTTATACCAAGATGTTAAGCTTGCAGTAAAGACTGCATTGAAAAAATAATAATTAATGGTACTTGCCAAATGCTATATAAAATAAAAACCATAACACCATGTCAGAATGCAAATGAAAACATTGTTGGTTGCTAATGCTTGCCTCACGCTTTCGCTTGTTGGAGTTGCTGTCTGTAGTGTTGTAGGTTGAGAAGTGGAATGACGATTGCAGTTGGTAGTGTTGCAGCAGAACTTACTGCATGAGCTAAAAACATAATAATAGTTTATAGCAGTGGTTCTTAACCGGGGGGGGCGCGCCCCCCCAGGGGGGCGTAAAGCCTCTCTCAGGGGGGGCGCAAGCTCTACAACAATTTCAATTTTTTTTAATTACTTTAATGTCCTAGGACCTATGCTGTTTGTCATATTTTGTATTTTATTGTATTTATCTGCGAAGCATTGAATACTCTCAACCTTTAGCTTCAAGGGAAAAACATCAACATCATTAAGCATCATGACATCATTTGAACTTTTATAGCTAAACTTGACCTCTGGAAGAGTCGAATTGAACAAGGAAATCCAGCGAGCTTCAGTATAAACTTAGATTCTGCTCTCAAAGATGGTAACTTTGAGTCTGAGTTGAAGAAACAAATAGAAATCCACTTTAATGAATTGAAAGCGGAGTTCATCAAATACTTTCCAGATCTGGATGAGAAGCGTGAAGCCTGGAAGTTCATCAGAAACCCGTTTCAATGGGAAGTAGTTGATATTTTCGAAGAAGGACAAGAGGAGTTGCTTGAGATGAAGTTCAACTTCACAGCTAAAGAAGACTTCAAAAAACTGGAACTTGAGACGTTCTGGGCCAATTACCTTCCTGTTTACCCTCTTATCGCAACTCGGGTTTTTCGAATTCTAACAATGTTTGGATACACGTATCTTTGTGAAGCTGCATTTTCTGCTCTCGTTGCTATCAAGACCAAGTACAGAAACAGGTTGAGAGTTGAAGGAGACTTAGGGGAAAGCCGTGTATTATGAACCGCCTAACAATAAACGTTCCTAATTTCACAACTTCAATGAAAATATGGACAATATTTACAGAACAGCAAGCTAACATGCATACCTATTCCCCATCAATATATTAGTATGTGATATTTTGCAATAAAAAAGTTATTTCAATTTTATTAATTTACCAAAAGAGTTCATATTACACAACCCTCTGTGTAATATGAACCGCTTTGAATCATTGCTGAATAGAGGTGGATTGACTACACAAAACTGCACTAAAGCAAGCCACATTGCATGTGCAACATAACAAAATTTATTACCATAAGGCAGGGATATCTATAACTACGGGATTGGAAACTCTATCCAGTGCTATACATCAGCAGGGTCATCACATTACTACGACTACAGAAAGATTAACAAAACAAAATACCGACTAAAAGATAGACAAAATTCGATTATACAATAATAATACAAAATGTACACTCATATTAAAACTTAATTGATTATAAAAGTACATTTACGCTGCTAGAAAAAAAACGATGAATACAAAAAATGAATAAATGCAACGAGTCCAAAAACAGCCTACTGTTGATCTTTAGCATTTTGCGTGCTGCAAATCGGATCAGAAGTAAATGAGGAGTGTTCAGCAATCAGTGAAATATGCTGTTGTATCATCAACTTGTTCACAGACCAATCCAATACGAAACCAATACGTTCAAGATGTCATCAGAACTATAACCAACAGTCATTCTTGAATTTTTTTAAGCAGCAAACAAAATACAACATGACTACGCTAATGGAATACAAACAAATAAACAAACCAGGCAAGCGTAATCCTTACAATTTACAGCAGGTGAATTGATTGCTACACATTTGGTTGTTCGTTTAGCCTACTACTTGCTGCCCTTTGTGGTCAATTTACGTGATTATTTATCACAGCAGCGCACAAAGAAAAGTGACCCTACTGGTGTATAAAATGGTTTTCAGTTCCACAGAGTTTCCAATCCCGTAGTTATAGATATCCCTGCCATAAGGTTTTCAAATAATTTACACCAATTTTAGTAAACATGCACTACTTTTTAAATGTAAGCATTAAATTCACAAAAAGATAAGCAACATTAATCGAATGACGTGCACTGCATTGAGAATGCTGGTAAAATTGAAGTCTGAACCCCAGTTTACAGAACCCAGAACCACCCCAGTTTACAGAAACCCAGTTTACAAAAATTCATTACACCATCATAAAGCACTTGGTAATATGAACCTGGGTTCATATTACACATTCAGCTAGGGTTCATGTTACACACTAGTGGTGATTCCAGTTAAAATGCTGATAGTCAACGAAATAATGCATTTTTTAAACAAAAAATGCATTATTTAGTTGATTTCCATCACTTGTTGTGATTTCCATCATCAAGTTTATTTGAGAGTATATTAATCAAAAAATTACAAGTCCATTGATACACTGATAAAAAAAAAAACTGCAATTTCTCCATCTGCAAAATAATATCACACAAGCTTTAAACCTTCATACCCCCAAAACTTCAGCAACACGCCAACTCTCAACAAGAACATTTCCGGTCGAATGACCAGCAAACTTGCTTAATTCAAGATGTTAAAAGTCAAACATTTTTATTGCCACGTTTTCTGAAAACAACAGGGGGTTCATAATACACAGCAGTTCATGTTACACGGCTTTCCCCTACGTTGTTCATTCTTTGGAGTTAAACCTCGCATCAAAAATCTAGTTGCTAAGAAGCAGTGTCAAGTATCTTACTGATGTGTACAATAAACAGACAAAAATGCAATTTTTTTGGTATGATACTTATTTAAAGTCTAGGGGGGCGCGTGGCTCATGACCATTATTGAAGGGGGGCTTGATAGAAAAAAGGTTAAGAACCACTGGTTTATAGTTTTATTTATTATTGCTCTGCTAAAATAAAGGACGACAATAGGATACTTTTATATATTTTGATCTTGTTGTGTCTCCATAATCTCATCACTTCAATCTATCACATTCTTACTGCTATAGACTACAAACGATTATATGAAAATAAACTAACATGAATTTGAAGTGCAGTTTATAAAAAGCAAATTTGTCCATCAGTCCGCCATTCAGTTGTTTTGAGTTCAGCAAATTGACTGTGCAAGACGAAACAAGGAGCTGTCATATTTTTATAGTTTTACATTAAGTTTTGCAAAAAATTAGCTTATTGCAGTCACAAATGTTTCCAATAACCGTTTACCAAGCCAGTCAATGAAAATTAATGTTTTAATGAAATGTAGGTACACATATAACTTACTGTGTATACGTAGTTTTTTCAAAGGCTTATCAACCTTATATGAAGTCTCACTTTAATTTATGAACACTCATTCAGTGGTTTAGATTTACTTCCAAACCAATTGTCATCAATTTCATTTCCACCGAAATACTTGATGAACAATAAAATTTAACTTACTGTATTATTTTGTTGCTTTTATGACGTGTCGTAAGGTTGCCTAAACAAATCGTTAATGTAGGGTAGCTATATCTCATGTAGAATGTGGGTTTTCAGCCGATTTTAACCGAGCAAGTGAGGTGAGTGGGTGTGGGTTGTTAGGCCTACTATGATTTGTTTAACCTTTATAGCCAATGAAGAATTGAGGATGTCATTAAAGATGGATAAGTTAACATAACATGGAATATCACTTGCAGAATTTTTTGGAGGATTTTTTAATAGTCGACAGTCTGTGTTTGACTGCTCGTGCAAACAGCTCAAAATGACCCTCAAATCTATACGTGTTTGTGAACATACCAGCGTTGCCGTTGGCTTAAACTACGAAGTAAGAAGCCATAAGCATTGAAATGCTTGTAATATCAAGCTAAATGAGTTTTGTACAGTGCTAGATAAAGACAAATACTTTTTCATTCAAAAATTCCATAAATTTGTCTTAGTTTTGCTGTTTTTCCTGTCCATTGTTGTGCTATGGTTGGCATGGATATTGTACCTGACCGTGGGTCTTTGTTTTGTTTCATCTTAAACCCGTTAATGACAAAATATAAAATAAACTTACTTAGCTCACATAATAGGCTACTAATAACAATCCATCAACCCCGAAAAGTGAGTAAATGTATTTTTTAGCTATTTAAACTCTCTTAGAGCTTATTTGTAGCAGTTAAAAATGAGCTGCTGTTTTTGAGTGTAAGTTGCATTTGCATCAATGTGTCGGCACAAGGTTTCAGGCTTATTATTTCTTATTATTAGGCTAATTACTTCAACTTCATTAAAAAAACATCTCAGTTATCGGTTACATATTGCGAATATTTTAGATTTGTTTTCAAAAGAGATAAAAGCAATGTATCGATTAAAAATTAAACCTACCAGCTGCAAACTCAAAACTTTTCGGAGCCCCTATAGAATTATTGTGCAAAATCCTGGTTGGGTTTCGTTTATAGGTTAATGAAAATACCTTACAGAAGTTGTTGTCTGAACAAAAATGGCGATTTATGTAACGGCACAGGTAACTTATGTTAACGTCACATGTAACAATAGCCACTTATGTGGCACCACAATGTAGCTTTTAAAAATAAAAGGCAATCAAAGACTCTCAGTATTACAATATCAATCTATTTACAATATCAATCTTTACAATACCCAATCTTTTTTGCGGTTGTAAGATCAAATCCAAGGTTTATTTGTGCTGATATCCATCTTTGAATTAAGCGATCAGTGAAATCTTGACAGGATAACATGCACGTCGCAATAGATCCACATTCTCCGACTACGAATTTTACTGAAATAAAATACTAGCATCAGGCGTGTGAAAAATGTAAAGGGGGTCCCATATTTGATTCAAGTGTCGGGTATGAGAAGATAAGGTTCTCATGGTATTAAGCCTTCGGCACTAAGGAGAGTAGAGTGGCCAGTTCCTTTCTCTCGGCTGCCTTTTCTGCAGCAATTATACCCATCCAATTTATTACACCTTAGTGGTGAGTGTTGTTTTTAACAACCAGCTGAGGCCGGGAGTCGAACCAGCCAACGCCTTATCCGTTGCTCCATCCCACCGCTTCATAAATCATTTATTTTCTGATATAATGTTGTCGTATCCAGGCTTACGCCCGGTGTTTGAAGGCTTTGATTGAGTGGACGGGAAGGAAGCCAATCTTCGTGTCCACCTTCAGGCATGCCTCCAAGTGTCCTGTTAAAGATACCGCGAGCGATAAATGCTCGAGCTGTGTCGAACCAGTTCCCTTTGCAAAATAATCTGAACAGTTATTGGTTCTCAACAACAACAAAAAAAAATTTGTATTCAATATCAGTTGTAACAATTCTAAAATACCAAACTGTACTAAAATAATCGGTTTAACTTGCTTACAGAGCATTGAAACTTGTGTTTTGAATGAAGAATAACGATCACATATTGGAAGATGATTCCCGACCCGATGTGTGATTGTGGCTTAGACAATCAGACGATGAAGCACATCCTCACAACCCCCCCCCCCCCTTAACCCTTCCTGTGATGACAGGGACCTCAAAACATGACTGACGATGCTCGTATCTAACTACGACATTGGAGTGACAAGCTAGGAATGAATGACCCAGAAAAGGTTGGAGCTGGTCCAACGAGAAATCTCTCTGTACTATAAGTAAAAAGGCTACGCATCATCATTTCAATGTTTTTTGTGTCCAGCTTGTAAGTTATGTTTAGTATATGTAGATGTAAGTGAACGGGAAGGAAAAAATCAAAGCTTCTTATCAGCCATCAAACATTTTTATTGTGTGTCTTTTTAAACACAGCCGCATGTTTTCAAAAGAAGTGAAACCGACTTCATTTTAATCACAATTCTTTCCATTCGACCATCATGATAACAGTGCCAACAATCTCATTGTGAAATGGTTTGTAAAATCTTTGGTCGGGCATAGTAGGCATAGTATAGCATAGTTGGCAAAAACAAAGGTAGACAAATAGAAGAGATGTAAAAGATTATAGTATTCAACCATTTCCATTAAATTACTTTGTCGTCAGTTTCATGGTGATGATTAAAGATTCATTCATCCGGGAACACTAGGGCTACCATATGTCCTCTTTTAGGAGGATTTGTCGTCTTTTTTCATAAAAAATGCATTGTCCTCCAAGGACACTTGAAAATGCTCAAGTGTCCCCTTTTTTGCATTGCTATCATTTTCAACGAGGTTTTATTTTGATGTGACCTTGGCGAAAGCTAGATAAGGCTAAGCAAGGATACCAAAAACTAAAAGTGTGTTTTCTGTGAGCTGTAGCAGAAGTAGGCTATCCTTGTTTAAGAAAAGTGTTTATTGACTTTGAGGTTGACAATACATTGCTTGCTGTGGATATGGTGGTTACATTTATTTCTGTTCCAAACGAATTAGGCAGTGTTACTCGATGACCATGTCAGATGTATTTTTATTGTTCGACTCTTGTGTTGCCTATTTGGATGAACAGACCACTAATTTCTTTTTCCGAGTTTACATCCTTTGATTGGATGCTCATTGCTTATGCTGTCTTACACCAAAATATAGAATAACGCTTTTCAGCGGTGTGTGGAAGTAGGCCTATCTGTCAGAGAAAAATGTTGGCATTGATGATGTTAAACTGTTCGATCTATACCAAAGCTAGTGCAAAGGCATCTTAAACCGGATAGCTAGCTTGCATTAGCTTTGTTTAAATGATGGCACAGTAGAAAATAAACAGGATAGTTCAAATATTGCAGAACTATAATTTTTTTTTTAATGAATTGTTAAAAATCGAGCAATTCTTCGTCTGCAATAAGCTATGGCTCAAAATGCAAATGTAAAACGCATGTTTTCTGCGAAGAAAATCAAATGAACAGCAAAATGTTCATTGACTGAATCTGACAAATAAATATGTTATGTTTTTTGTTTGTCACTTTTGCTACATAGGCCTATAATCATCTAAGAATATGTAAAAATTGTTTAAACGTAAAAATCCACTTGCTTACTAAACATGTCCTCTTTTTGGGTGATGAAAATATGGTAGGCCTAGGGAACACCCCAGAGCTCCTTTGAAAACTACCCATGTTTCGCGGGAATTTCAGTTTTTAGATTCGACATTTATCAAACGTATTGCTATTATGTCAAAACTTTTGAATCATTTCAAATTATTTAAGTAAAATATACAGTAGTTTGATTTAGAAAAAAATGTGAATTTGCAAGACTAAGCATATCCAAAAGCAGCTGAGAACGACTTAGGCTATAGGCTATAGGCTATCGCTCTGAAAGGCGTGTAGCCTACGTTCAGAAACAAACCCTGATGATACCTGCATTAATGATTAGTTACTAACTTTAAAAAAATTACCACGTTTGTCGTCATCTAATTCGAGAGTGAACTCTTGCCTTAAGCATTCGTTTCCAATAAATTCAGGATTGACGTTAGCACTAGGATTAGTTTCGCATAAGGTTTCCACCCAATTCTCCATGGGGGGAGAAGTAAGTTTTCCACCAACAGAACACATTATCCTTTTTTCAAAATCTAGAAAAATGTTTAAACAATATTTACAGTTTTAGTTTGTACGGTCTCTGAACAAAGGAACTGATACTATTCCCAAACATGATTCGAAAAAAAAATTAATTACAGCAGACTTACTGTACTGTATATTGCTTTTTTTGTAACATAAAAAAAACACTGGTTTTTGCAACGGAAAAGCTTTATTCTATTAAATTAAAACAAACAAAATGACGAATATCTTGTAGATTTTGTAAATTGTTATAAAAAAAAGTTCACTCAAAAAGCGTGAACTCGTTGAAAACTTCTCTCTTGAATGTGTGAAATTTTTCAGATGTTTTGAAGGTTGAAATGATGTTTATAACAAGTGGCTTTAAATATTACAAAAAAGTCGCTTCATGCTGACAGAATGCAATGTATTGCACGCTTGTAAATAATAAAGCTTTGGTAGAGAGTTTGCTTTGTTGAACCATAGAGAAATAAAACAAAGTAACTTCAGCGGGTTTAACATGATGTATTACATACACCAGGGGTCACTAACCTTTTTTGCGAGCGGGCCGCTTTGGCACTAAGGAGAGCTGTGGCGGGCCGCACTAATAAAATGTTAGGTAGGTTGACTCTTATGCTAGAAAAGAACGCATTTCGTACCCAGTATTCAGCGTTACATGTAGTTCATATTTAATATGTTAGAATACCGCAGGAACAAAATTAATCGAACGACGCTACTGGCAGGCCAAGCTCCTTTTACAACACTTTTGACTTTTTAACAATGCCTAATAAACGAGGCCACTTGTTTTGCGCACTTATAGAGAGACGAGCCGCGGTTTCATCAGGCTGCATACAATAGTGACCTGCAAACATATCAGCGAAAAATAGGCTCCAATAACAGGGAAAAATAAACCAGGCACCATGAAACAAACGCTTGTGGAAATCACCGAAAAATCGTAATTCTATCGTAATTCATGAACAGTCTTCCCTCTAAAAAAGCAATGAGTTGGTTTTTCATCATCTTTTTGTGAGAGTCTACAAAACCGTCTTTCTTTGACTATTAGACAACTGTCACTTGCGGTGCTTATCAGCATGGCAAGAATTGTTGATTAACAACATTTTGCAGGACTTGCTTCGGCAGAACATATACTAAAATTGGAACGATACAGAGAAAATTAGCATGGTCCCTGCGCAAGGATGACACACAAAATCGTGAAACGTTCCATATTTCTTTAAAAAAAAAAAATTTTGCAGTAGGCCTACTAAGCTAAATATTTTCATAATACAATCAGAAAAAGTCTTTCAATTTATATATAATATTTTGCCAATTTATTATAAATTGAGTTGGCACACCGACCTATTTTGCCAACAAAAACTTGCATAAAGAGAACACTGCTCGTGAAACACAATAACGGTGAAACGCACACTAGTGTTTACATGACATTTGCAAACTTAAAACAAGCAACCCTATGCTCACAGACAAATTCGAAAACAGACGTTTTAATCAACCACTGGATCAGTGTGGCTGGACATCGCATTGGAATAACTTTAAGCAAACCCCACCGAGAACTATAATCTGATTGGTCGGTCGGTGGAATCGTATGCAAAACGAAAATATGCTTCCCAGAAAGTATTTTTTGCCTTCGTGCTCTTTAACTCCTCAAGAAAAGTATTTTTGGTTATACTTGTACGCTGATACCTTTCGCGGGCCGCAGCGATACAGCGTGGCGGGCCGCAGCGATACAGCGTGGCGGGCCGCCAGTTGGTGACCCCTGACATACACAAATATAACATAACTAAAAATAAACTCTAACGTTTTCGACACGTAGCCTACGTGTGTCCTCATCAGGAATTACATATCTGCAATATACATAAAATGAAAATTGTAAGGTAAATTTGACTTTGCACTATAACTGTAACTGTATACTAACGACACTCCAGACTGAAAAGCACAAACTAAACGAGTGACACAGGAATGATTACAAGTAAATTATACGGTGGAAAACAGATCACATGAGGTGTAAACTACAGGCATTTGACAAACAACTAAAACACACACGAGAGGAACGATGAGCCACAGGCAAATAACTGCCGGTTGAGAGGCGGATTATTACGTTTGATTCTTAAGGCTTCCATGATTTTAGTCTGAAATTCAAATCTGCTTCGAGAGATGATTTTAAATCGTAAATAAGTAAACAACTTGTAAATAAGTAAACAACTCTGATTCTGATGTCATTGACATATCAATGGTCTGTTTGAAATATGCAAGTTATCTATACAATGCAAAAGTTGCAAGTTTCCATGCTGACAGGGGCACAACGAGACGACTATACGGTCCAGTCAGATCAATAATACCAAAGATGAATTTAATAAAGATTCATATATTACTTACCACCCGCTATGATTTCTTTCGACGCTAAAAGTGATTTATCATTGTTGCAAGCATTTGTGTTGCAACAGCTCAAATTGCAATATCTGAATATAATTAAATTATAAAAATATAAATGCAATCAAAATTAATTGGAAGTTTAACAGCCCAGCCCAAGTGAATATCATTTCTAAATTATTTCAACGATCCCAGGTGTGGGCCGGCAATGACACCAATATCGATCAATGACTTATTGTTAAGTGTTAACACATCATCTACATCTAAAGCAAGCTAATTTTAACAAATCTGAACACAGTTCTATGTTACAAAAAAAACACACAATTAAAAAGTTATATGTTTAGTTTTGATTCGTTTTGAAAGAACAAACTCCCTCATTATACTGCTCTGTCTATGTTACCGAAGACCATAATCTTTGTAAAAGTTAATTGCCCATGGATCATCTTCAGGAAAGTTGACTTCTCCACAAGGACGATCACAGGTGGACACGTTACCACACCATCCTTCAACCACGGATGCTGTAGAAAACATATTGTTTTAAAATGTTAATAAAGCTATAAGTGTAGCTGTGTAAGCTATTCTTTGGATATGAAGAAGAAGAAGACTCGGGGTTTCAACAACTGTTTCTGTGCTATCATAGATTGAAGTCTGGGGCCTACAGTGGATTCAAAATTTTAAGCCAATAAGTCAAAAGGTACAGTGAAAATAAAACAAAACATTTAGTTACATTCAATAGCAAAAAAGCATGTTTCCCCATTAACAGTAAGCAAATATTTTATAACCTATATTAAGCATTTTAAAATGTAATACACAATTTTCTTTTCGTTTGGTCGTAGCATTATACATCATCTTTGTAGCCTGCAATAAATATAGCCTATACGTCATATTTTAAAGGCAATTTGTTAAACTACTAAAATTCCCGAAAAAAGTTTTTTGTTAGAAACGCAGGTTAATTTTATCAAAAGCTAATACTAATATATACTCGTAGTTTACCTATGTCTGAAGGACCAGAAGCAATAGGTGGATTTAAAATTCTTTCTCTTCTTATGCATGTTGAAAACTCATCTGAAGAGCATTCTTGCTGGTTCCAGACGTTGACCATAGCAACCAACCTCGAATTGAAAATACGCCCATTGCTACAGTTTAAGCCATTTGCTGATGCCCAGTAAAGAACTAATATAAATCCCGCGGTGATCATTGAGCCTAATAATTGATTTAAACTGGAAAATTGATCTATCATAGACAGATAATTGATAGCAACTTGATGGAATTGAATTGCCCAATTCAAAATGATTCAAATATGTTATTTGTTGTTTTGTTTAGAACTTTAGATGAAGTAGTTATTTTCCTGACGAAGGCAGAAAGTTTGCCGAAAACGATTGAATTTATGTAGTTAACTTTTATTTTATGTATTGTTCTTGAATTATGCAATTCAATCCCATCAAATTGCTATCAATTAATTATCTGTCTATGGTATTCAAAAATTATCTCTCTACTAAAGCTATACTGATCTATGACAGATGCAGGCCTAATGTATTTCGAATAATTCATGTCTGTATAAAGTCGTCTACTAATCACTAATTGACTTTCACATTTGCTTTAACATTAGCGAATACAAAACTTCCTTAATCCCTGTAAGGACATCGTCATCATAATATAATCTTGAAAGGCATGCTTGAACAATTTCATTTAATACATACTAATTTTGTGAGACGGTTGACAGAAAATGTTTCTTTTCATTACTCTTGTTACATTGCTGCATAGGCCAACGTATGCAAACGCTTGCACGTGATACCTGGTTATATGCTTTTGCATATACAATGGCTCAATTCCAGTCGTGATGTTACCGATGTGAAACCAGTAGGGCAGTCTTATATGCTCTTGCTTGTTATACTTTGCAAATTGGTAACAAAACTTTGACTTGTGATAAGCGTCGATGCAGTTGCAGCGATAATTTGTTGCGCTATCTTGTTTTAAAAAATCTCATTTTCTTCTGCGTACGATAAAAACGTTTTTGTATTTGCTTTCTACTCATTTTCTGCCTAAAGCGCAGAGATAAAACAGTGTTCCAAGATGTGAATCTCAATCAATCTGCGTCTTCCTACCAAGATGCAAAGGTTTGCTTTCGCTGCGACTTTTAACTCACAAGTAATGGTAGAATAATTTAATTTTGAATGCCTTTTGCTGTTGCTAATTTATCCTCTTGTCAAACAGCAACTTCCTTGTCCACTAATGTGGCGTGACCAAAATACGTGTAGTGAAGAAAAAAAATCGACCAGCAATCAATGGCATCAAGTTTTGGTAAATGTAATTTTTGTTGATAATGGTAAACAATAGTTGCACCTCTTCAGCGACAGTCCGTTTTCACTTTGATATGGCAGTACTGTGAAGTTTTTCTACTTAGCTCTCCTGTTTTAAACATGCATGAAATAAGTAATAGTTTTAGCCTAATATAGGCTAGAAGTAAAAATTGATTGTGGCCTGTAGTGGTAGCCCAGTCAACAGTCGTCAAAACTTCAAAATAAATTTTAACAGACAGTAGACACCTGATGAACAGTTTTATTTATGGGTCATTTCTGTTGTTTAAAATTTTTAATGTTAAACTTCAACGTCATCGAGATCTAATAGTGACTTTGCTTTATATAGTAATGAATAAAAAAAGTGTTTCTCTTTGTGTTGCTTTTTTTTATAATATTCAGCAATACCAATTTAAAAGATTCACTAAGTAGGCGATATTCTTAAAAAATCAAAAGGAATTTTCTAGTATTTTTCCCACACGATTATAACAATCATTGCATGAATAATAAATAATAATTTTTGATTTGTATTAGAGTTTCTTCATGCGATCATTGTGAACACCTACGCATCATCACCAAGCACCGTTGGAACAAAATTATTTTTTTGTTGTGAAAGTTATTTTTATATTTCTTCACTTTTAAACACTTTGACTTCTAACCGAAAATTTTTTTTGCATTAGGTTCATGCGTAGTCCAAGGCAGGCGCGAATTTAAGAGTTTTTTTCGGGGGGGGGCCCAGAAAATTTGAAAATCAATTAAAAAGAAAGAAAAAGCTAAACAGATATGAACAATGATACTACGACATATACGATATGCTAGAAAATAGACATTAAAACAACCATTTTCATCAATTGTGATGCCGAGGGACTAATATCAGCTGTTTAGAAGCATATCAAACCATTTGATGCGGAAACATACAATTTTTCACAAAATTTCGGGGGGGGGGGCCCGGGCCCCCTGGCCCCCCCCATAAATCCGCGCCTGGTCCAAGGAACTTTGACCAAAAATAGCGCCTGTGCTTCATACGAATGTTCAATGTTCATATACTGTAAGCATGTGCTACAAATGGTAAACCTAAATTGGTAAATAATAACCATAGAAAAGAAGGATGTTATCTTTTAGAAGGCTGTGCCACAGATAATAGTTAGCGTACACGGTCTAGTATTATCTCAACACAAACCAGTAATTACAACTCAAATGACAACTAGCTTTGAGCAAGAAAGGAGCAAGAAAAATGAAAAAGCAAGAATGCGATAACGAAACAGGCAGACGTTTAGGGTCCTGCTTGATCGTGTTTTGACTTTGAATGTACATGATAAGCATATTTCATTTAGGTACAGCAGCGCTTGTGAGATGTACAGGTTAAGTTTTTCCTATGGTTGAAGTTTAAAGAAGAAAGCTCATATAAGTGCATGAGACTTTTACTCAATCATCCAGTTCAAGTCACTTTGGAGTTTGTTGCGCGTTTAACAGTCTAAGTTTAACAACTAAACCAAAAACAGCAAAACAGAACTAACATCGACGCTTTTTTGGCCACTATAGAAACAGAAAGTAGTAGGCAAATGGTAAACCTGACAGTAGTAAATATTATTTGAAATTTGAATTGTTTACCACTGACCAGAGTAAAATTCACTTTTTTATGTCAGATCTTTTGGCGGTCAGGTACGGCAGGTCGCTTTACACTTTTGAAGCTGGAAACCAATTGAAGTATTTCTAAAATACCAACCTAAAAAAATAAAATCTCGGATAATTAATTTACGACAGTTATTTCAAGGTTTGCATGCAAATATTCCAAGGATGCTTAAACAGAAATCTTTAAATTCTGGAACAAATAGTAAAATCATTTACATGCTAGTGAATGTTAAGCGAATGCATGAAATATTGCTGAAGCTTTTTGTGGAGATAACTTTACGTTTTATTTAGTTAAAAAAGTATTTTCCTATAAGGCATGTAAGGTTCTACTAATAGCTGACCTTTACAATTTGTAGAATGTTTTTTCAGTCCGTTTACATTTCGAATGCTTTGTGCAACAATTAATCTTAATGATCAAGCCTGGCTCAGTCATTCAAAACTTACAAGTGTAAGAAAGTGCTCGAAGTGAGCTTCAATAGAGACTTTTGAGTGTGAAAATACACGTTTCCTCCATTAAATAATGCTGACTAACTCATAAATGTTTATTCTTGATCAAGACAAGATTTAAAGGACAATGGTGAGCAGTGACCAATCCACGTGTTGTCGTGTTTGATGATCACCACCACTTTGGTTGCTGAATGTGTGAGAGCGCGATGTCTCACACTGTAAAGTAGTATTAGTAGCCTACTTCGAATCGCTGAAGATTTGCATTATCTTCTGTTTAAAACTTACAGAGTTCGTTACATGCAGGTAGTGGGGTCAATGTGGCATCTCAGGTAATGGGTAAAATAATGATAAGATGATGATATTCTTAAGAGTTAACTTAGAAAAAGTTATGAAAGGTTCTTGAAAGGAATGTAAATTATCTTTTTATCGCAATAATGCCTGACACAATTCAAATTTTGACGTTTTTATTTGCTTACAAAGAAACAACGGTTTTTGTAGAAGTAGGCGTTTGGGACGCAAGGCCCAAACTTTTCTCCCTCGTACTCTAGTGGCTAAACATCTGATGACTTGTGTTAAAAAAAAATCACAATTTCAAGGCTATTAAAACGAGATAGTTAAGCATAAAGTCATCAAGCTAGTTCGTTTTCAAAATTACACGTATATCCGTCACGTTGCTTAACCGATCTGAGCAAATTGTGTTTAGTGACTTCATGATAAATGTGAATATCGATGGGAAAGTTTTACTTGAAATTATCATACTAATAGCTTACTGTTGCTTTAAAAAGTTGATCACAACTGCTTAAAGCACAGCACCTTCCAGCAATATATCAAACCTTTAATGGAAATTCGGAAGTGTACCAAGGTAAAAGTAATATCTGGAACACACCGTTTAATTGTTTCATGCCTGACAGCAATAATCAAAATAATGAGCAAAAAATAGTTTAAAAAACTGAGAGATTTGCAGGGTGCAGAATACGTATAAGCCGACACTGTAGCGGCTACTAATGGCCCAGAAAAGCTGGACAAACTTGAGAAGTTGTACAGCACAAACAGTGGTGGAAAATATATGTTTTTGTGAAGACAAGCAAAGTAGTAAGGAAGTGGACCAGCAGATCATAAGTTTCTATCAACTACAAAAAATATTACGTTACCCCTAGTCTCTGCTGTATAACAACTGATAAAGTGAATCTGGTTGATTAGAACTAAATATCAAACAGTGGCATAACCAAGGAGGGGCAAGGAAGGAGGAAATTGCCTCCCCTGTAAAATTTATTGCCCCCCTCTTGTCCCTCTGTAAAAATGCAGCTAATAAAAGGTAAATCAAGAAAATCAGTTTATGATCGGAATTCGCATAGTGCAGCACGTTAGCTCGCCTAATTTGCCCACATACGGTCAAACACATCCGTTTTCCTTGATCAGCTGAAAACAGTAGCCCATATGTCACAAGTGATGATGTGATATCTTGATCCAGAATATTCTTTGTTTAGAAACTGTAATTTGCGTTGTTTTTCCTTCAGTTATAACCAAACCAGAATCCGCAAGTGCAATACGTATAACCAATCATTGGCATTGCCTCCCTTTCTAAAACATTTTTGCATATGTAATCGACTAACAAATTTGTAAGCTATTGAAAAGCTGTAGAAAAGTTTGTTAAAAAAGATATATTTTTTTTATCAAATTTATGCAGCCATGATGCAGCATTTAGTCATGTAGCCTAACACTTTTGCTACTATCAGTAGTCAGAGGCAGTGGTAGGCTATATGCATTTTCGTTGTTTACCGCTTTGCTTACCAGCAGTAGCCAAATGAAATGTTGAATGTTTGTTGCTACGTACGATGCACACCTCAGACCTAATATGAACATTAGATAAGTAGGGTAGGCTACTGTGTTGTATTTTGTACGAAAGGTATTTATTGACATACTGAAGCCTACCACTGAAACAGCCATTTACAGGCCTACTTCAGTCTATTTATTCTTACTGCTGTTTTGGTTTTATATAACTTCAATAATTTTTTTTACTCTTTGCACGGCCTACTAGAACACGGCCAAATATGTTGCTATTTGGGAAAATTTCTAAGAGTCTTAATTTACAATCATAGCCATAACAAACCTGTCATTTTCGCACTTACAGAAGTATGTAAAATAAGCAATATTTGCCTCTAGACATATTTTTGGCTTGTTTTGGCGGAGATTAGATATGTACGTTAAGCACAATTATGCAATAATAATGTAAAATATGTAAGACCTTCCAACTGCATCCTGGAGGTAATCTCATAATACAGTCGTTAGGTTTTTTGTATAGCAGGGTCGTTTGCCAAAAGACATATTTTACTTGCACAATTAAACTTGGCGAAAAACAATACAAACTAAAGTTTAAATTGGCAAATCAAATGAACATCTCACAACATAGAATTCACAAAAATCCTTGATATTTTAAATGGAACATGCAATTGCATCAAACGATACTACCTCCAGGGTGCAGTTGGAAAGTCTTACACATTACATTATTATTGTGTAAACTATGCTCAACATACATACCCAATCTCCAGTTAAACAAGCCAAACATATGTCTAGGTGCAAATATTGCTTATTTTACTTACTTCTGGAAATGGGAAGATGACAGGTTTGTCATAGTTATGATTGTAACAATTCAGACTCTTAAAAATTTCCTCTAATAGCAACATATTTGGCCGTGTTCTAGTAGGTCATGCCCTCTGTCTACCCTCAATACTCTCAAAACGCGCAATTTCAAAGTTTTTTTTTTGTTTAAAAAATTTCTCAGGGAGGCCACCCAGACCTCACTTGCGGCTACTCACTTGTTCCTTCTCAGATTCTGCGATCGTTACCCTGCACATTACCAGTCCAAAAAAGCCTTTCAAAGTTAAGCTTTCATCGTCAAATAAAATTTAACGTTCACCTCAATTTGAAAGCAATTAATATCGCTTCGTTTATGACGTCACTGAAAATGGTGCCCCTCTTGGAAAAAGCCTTGCTCTCTCTCTTGTTTTGTTTTTCATATCTTTATCCTGCATTGCGGGAAAGCGGACTTGAGCGCTATGCATCGGTGTACGCCTTCCGACGTACACTTGACCCACGCTGCAGCCGACGGCAATGTCTGTTTTCGGTTGTCTACTCTACTTATGACTTAAATTTGCCTCTACCCATTACTCGAAATCGATCACTGGGTAGAGGCAATTATCGTACAGGTTCTTGCCCGGAGAAACAACAGCAAGTGCGGGTGGCTGGAGTCGAACATACAGGCTCTCAACTGCGAGCCCAACGCGCTAACCACTCGGCCACTGCTGTAAAACTGACCTGGATACGCCACTGATACCAGACCATGATGCAATTTTGTTCTTCTTTATATCTGGTCATGGCACAAACATATACCAGCTGCACATTGCAAGCTCATTATGAATTTACACACATAGGCTATTATTATTATGAATTCACACATTACAAATTTACACACACACATATTCCTGGTTTGAGTTTGCAACGAGTTTTTTGATAGTTTAGCGATAATCAAAACAAAACTGCTAGAACAATTTAAAGTAGGTTTTTATTATTTTTTAAACAAAATAGCTAAAATATTTTGTCTAAAACAATATTTTTTGAGACCAAACTGATGTATAAAATGAAAATAATATTGATAGAATTGCGGATCACGTCAGTAGCATCTTTAAGTAAATTGTTTTTGGTTAATTAGGTTGTTCGTTATGGTTGGTTATTAACCTGACTAAAATATAAGATTCTTGTGATGTCGAGTAAGCACAAATCCTTTGATCAGTGTTCCTAAAGGGAAAAGAATGATAAATATGCAACATACCACTGTATTTGTGCTGCTATATTTTCATCCGTAAGCCTAATTGCCACACGCAGGCATTAAATAGAACCTGTCTCCAGGCAATCATAGTGATGTAGCATTAGCTAAACTATCGCTTTAGAAATTAAGCACAGGATTACAGTAGCAATTTTCCAACAAATTAACCTTTTCGCAATGTGTTCATGGCAGAAAAACTACGGCTATCCATCTGTAGCCTCGATATTAATTTAAATAGAAAAGGAAATTGTTGATGATTCTACAATTTGTTATTTCTTATAAATTTCTTAAAATTCTTTTATGTTTCAGGTACGTTTGACAAAATGTGTGCTGTTGCACTAACTGTGATGGCAAGCATGCTGTAATCCAAACAGTAGCAACGTGTTCATCAAAGCACTCCTCATTAACACTTTCTGCTGATCTGTAAGGCTACTATTCAATTTATTTAGAATCTTTTTAGATGATGCCCATTGTATTTGGTGCCATGAAGATGCAAAACACCCTACTTTTCGGTGCTCTTATTGCATTGCAAATGACTTCAGTTAGCAGTTTAACCTGCGCCACTGGTTTTGAGTTGGATTCAGATTTGGTTATGGAAACTACGTGGAATATAACAGAATGTCGATCAGATGTACCACAACTGTGTCAAAGAAAGGACGTCACATTAGTTGGCTTTGAAATTTTAGAAAGTGAGTAAAAAAATATGCCTACTGCCTTACAACTTGTATCACAGAAATTCATGCTTTCAAACACACTTCGAACGTAGCTAACAAGCACCAGAAGGGAAATCAACGTCTTCACCTCGTCGCACCCACACATACTAAGTGGTAGAATTATTTCGGTTGATTAAGCAAGTTGATTCAAAGTTGATAGGTATCTCATCACTCAAACCTATACTGTACAGTGGTTTAGATTTGGACAGCAAAGAATAAGGCTTCACAAAAAAAGTGATTTCGTGTTGGTAGATTTAACAAAAATTGCAAAAGGAACACGACCTTTACATTATCTGGTAAACTTACTTTTCAGAGTTCAGGAAAAGTTCGAACAAGCATTTGCGAATTTATGCGAATGTTCATTTATACATCCAACTTAAATTCCCGTTACGCAGTTTGCTTTAACTGCATGTAAACATAGCGCTGTACCTTCATTTCACGTATTATGTGCAAGTTCATGCGTTGCTCTCAGCAGATCACACATTCCATAGAATCTCTTGTTGTCTCAAAACGAATAGTATGTTTAGATAATTTAAAATAATTTGTTTTGGACAGTCTCAAGTCATTAGGGCACCAAAGTGAACTGCAAAAGGAACGATCATCGTTGATCGAACGATCATCATCGTTCCTTTTGTGTGTGTTCTAATTGTTTGTCGAATGCCTGTAGTCTACAGCTCATGTGATCTGTTTCCCACCGCATGCTTTTCAGTCCAGAGTGTCGTTACAGTTACAGTGCAAAGTCAAATTTATCTTACGATTTTTCATTTTATGTATATTGCAGATTTAATTCCTGATGAGGACACACATACGTGTCGAAAACGTTTGAGTTTATTTTAATTACGTAAATCTTTTGTGTGTAATAAAGTATGTTAAACCCGCTAAGGTTACTCTGTTTGATTTCTCTATGGTTCAACAAAGCAAACTCTTTACCAAAGCTTTATCTGTCCATTATTTCAAATGTAATTTCCCTATGTGGATCATGGATCAAAGTTCAATATTATTTTTAAAAAGTCTTTAAAAGAAGCTTAAACAGAGAAGTATCGAGCTCACAGATACAAAAATGAAGCTTGCGTCATCCACATAAGGTGTAAGTTAATGTTGGTTATCATTAAACCAGCGTACTCTTTCCATGATCCCTGTCAATATTTTGTTCTTCTTTAGTTTATGTTGCAACTGGAGACTGTGTTAACGCCTCAGTATGTAACGAACCCTGCGAAGCTTTCATTGATGATTTGTTGACTTCGGGAAACACAAATTCAACACCAGATCTTCGACAATTTTCACCAAGGTTTTTGAATGCTTTCTCATTTACTCTGTACATAAAGTGCATCATGCATTTATTGACTTTGCACCAAAATGTAAGTTAAATTTGTAACAGGTTCCCAACCATTCTAGGATAATATCTTTATAAGTCGATCAAAAAGTTTGATTCAGTCGAATTCAAAACGTTATTAGCACAGTACTGCTGGAGTCATTTTAATCCACATTTGCATATGGCAGTACTTCAAAACAAAGTTTGACGTTCAGACTTCAGAGTCACGTCACTTGCAGGCTCTCCTATTAAAAGGCTGAGCTGGCTGCCAGGCGCGACCGCAACGGAAACATGTAAACGCCACCACTAGTGATGATAGAGAATTTTGACAGATTTGCTTATTGCCGAAACTCAAGTAATTGCACTTATAGTACAACTTAGATAGGAGATCTAGTTCAAAGCAGATATTATCCACTATTCTTTATTTAAAGGTTTTGGTCTTATTGTTTTGTATCTCGCTTCACTTTCATAAGGAAAATAGTGCACTCTGTTTAGACGCTGCCAAATCACCTGTTGTCCAACGGATAATTGCAATAAACCCCTCCCTTTTCATTCGAATTCAAAAGTAACATCCACAACCTCTTCATCAGCCAACTTCAAAGAACCATCAGGTAAGTGTAAGTCTAAGTCAGGGGTTCTTAACCAGGGGTGCACGCACCACTAAGGGGTGCGAGACCTGTGCCTAGGTGGTGCGGGGATGCTGAATTATCAAGGTTTGTTACAGTATAATATGACGTAAGAAGAAAAGTTGTTTTATCAGGTTTCAACAAAAATTTCAAACCGTAGGCGACTATTACTTTTCAACCAATCCTAGGAGGGGGTGCGAGAACTGGTTGGTAATTTCAAGATAGTTTCGACAAGGCAAAAGGTTAAGAACCGCTGGTCTAAGTCATGAAAACCTCTGTAGTTAATCTTGAAACTTGTTGCTTTACGTCTACGGTACATTTGACATGTTTATGTTTGTTTTGAAAGTATACGCAATAATTTAATTCAGCACGTTTTTTTGCATGTTTTGAACAGTGCTAAGAGTAGACTAAAGTCTATATTATTCATTGTAATTATCGTGTATAATTTGAGAGTGCTATGTTGAAATAAGTTGGTTAAATATAACTGAAATGTAAGTCGCTTGATTCCGGCTATTTCCATGAAATCGATTAATTGTACAGCACACATCAACATGGATGAATAAATGTGACTCATATTTTCGTACCTTTTCTATCGGTTAAAAATTGCCATGCTTTATAAACATCAAAACAACACGATAAGCTAGCTGAAATCAAAACTTTTTATTTTATTTGAAGGCTTTTTAGCATTTCAGGCCATTACTTTGTAAAAGTGGTAGTACAATTTAAGATGATATCATAACTGATAATAATTGTTTATTAAAAGTAGGAATTTAGCAATTACAGGCCTTATTAATATTACATTACAAACATCAAACCCTCACATGGGATTTATATCGCACATGAGGCGTAACTGGGTTAACTCATTGACTTTCTAATGGTAGTTAGACCTATTAAGCTCTTAAACGACCAAACAAAAATAAGACAGTGGCACACAGCATTTATCCATTTCCTTTAAAGCAATATATACTTATATTCCTTTTTAAAAAGTGATGTATATTTTATTTAACAAGTAAGCGTTGAAGTACTAGTCAGATTATTAGTTGTATTCCCAATTTTTCATTTACGTTCTCTGAAGCTGAACCAGAAAATAGAACTAAGATGACGCAGAGATTGTCGTAACTTGGCAGCGAAAAGGGTTCGATGCAACTTTAGGATGGGCAACTATTTTATTCAATTTAAATAAAGTTTATTTAAATTGAATAACAATATGTAGGTAAAAAAGAAGGCAAGTTATAACAATAGGCCTACTTTAATCAATTATTTTTTACAACTGCTTATCTCGAATAGCCCCTAGTGTCATTGCAATTTTACACTGCCACAATGCAACCAAAATTCATATAGGCCTACTTTGTTGAAAAGATCCGAATTAAAACTGACAATCTTTTAACTAAAACTGTTGTTTCTTGTGATCTTCAATACTTCCGCAAGACGTAAATTTGTATAGAAGTACCGTTTTGTGGTTGCAATTGTTTCTGAAACGCTCAGATCTTTAACACCGCATCGTTTTCAATTGCAGCTGTGGAGTCTTCAAAAACAACTCCATCCACTGACGAACCACCGTTCACATCGCAATCTACGACGACTCTCTCTTCTCTCCGCTGTTCAAGAGGATATGAAGTTGCTGACAATGCCCTAATCAACTGGGGTTCTGCACAGTGCTCTCCCAACGGTAACTCGGCTTGTTTTAAGCAAGAAGTGACTCTGATGAACGCAGAAACTAAAGAAAAATGTAAGTGCTATGATAAAATAATAGATCTGTGCTGTTGCATTTTATACTATTTTTCTTCAACAAAGAAGAGCTTTTTTATATTAATAAAATTGTTATTGTTTTGCATCAATAATAAAAAGTTTGATACAACATAACTTTTTGTATATTAGTATTGAGACCATTTTTAATGAAACTTTAAGAGTTTTGCAAAGTTATCGTCTGTTTTGTTCTATGCATGATACGCTATTTCTTTCCGTGTAGCTTAATAACGATTTTAAGCTAATCTTGCATCTTTAATACCTAGAAAAGCTGACTTGCAAATTCTGAATAAAAATTGGAAAATGAAAGAATGAAAAACCCAATCTAACTTATTGCATAAAACTTTTGACAAAAGATTTGAAGAGAAAGTAGGTAGCTGTTTAAAACCAGATTTACATTGCAGTTTCCATTTACATTGGGAGCTGTGTAAAGGAAAGAGTTTGTAACGACCCTTGTAATGATCTGGCTATGCGGTTGATAACTACGAGTCGACTGGCCGATGTGAACAACTCCAGTCTAAATTTTGCCAACGCTTCTATTGAGTAAGATATTATTTATTTTTGTGAGATTTATATGCTGCGTTTACATGTAACTAATACAATATCTTTATTCGCTTAGAATTTTCTTTATTGGTACTGCCTTGTAGCATGTGTTCATGCTTTTTAGCCTTCTTATAAGTTGCATTCAATTCTTAAATGCATGTCGTTTTGACCCTCTTTGCTTAAATATTGCTAAAGAAAATCCTAAAAAGTACTGACCGCAGCAAAAACTTAACTATAGTTGCTATGCGCTCTCCTGCTTAAGTCGCGATCCACGATTGTTGGTGAGATCGTTTAATATCAACTTCATCTGGTAGTGCCGTTAGAAGTTTTTTGAGAGTATATTATCCAAGTATTCTTTAGTTCTTGCTAAATTTCTAACTTATTTAATGGTATGAAGCTTTACTGCATTGTAGTTCTGAATCCAACGTGGCCACTGTCCTTAAGTTCCAGGAAAATATTGAGACTAACTATGTTCTGTCTCCTTCTTCATGTTTCTGTGCTTTTGTCTTCCATCCTGTCTTCTGCTCAAAGTTGTTTTTTATAGGCCCTTTCACAAATTCATGAAATATACAAGTTATGCGTTTGGACATGGATGGAGTTGGGACCTTTCTTTAGAGACAAACCTTAACATTCGCTTGTTTCAACATTTACTTGGTCTAAACGTGAAACAAAGAAATGATCATCTTTAACACAAAATTAAACAGAGTTACATATCTATTGTATGGAATAGAGTTTTCTATTAGCTATATAATACAGTATATCTTAGTGGCATCATCAATGTCCGTGACGCGACAATTTATCGAAAGACAATTTATTGAAACGACAGTTAATCGAACCGATCGTTTATCGAAACGGCAGTTTATCGACCGACTGTTTACCGAAACGGCAGTTCATCGACCGACTGTTTATCGAAACGACAGTTTATCGAACGACGAATCTCCCGAAACAAATTTTATCTAAAATTTTAATGCACATATGCAATGGAATACTCAAGGGTTAAGGTTAGGGTTAGGTTTTCGATTGACTGTGGTTCGATTAATTGTCGTTCGGTGAACAGTCGTTTCGATAAACTGTCGTGATGGTACCATCAATGTCAATGGATCACGAATTATCGACAATGATTTTGTTGAAATCGAGCTTCTGGCAATAATTTTCTATATTCGGTAATATTGTCCAAACATATTTGCATACATATTCCAGACAATAGCTTCTGAAGGAGATAACACTTGAAAAAACGTGCAGTTTGTTTCAAATCATTTGATGAAAAAAGATTATTAGTTATTTGTGAGGCGACATTACGAAAAACGTGTTAATATTTAATTGCAAGCAACTTGAAAAAAAAATTCAAATGTAATGATTTAATTTTGATTTAACTATTAATATATTTTTGATATCACATAAAAATCTATCTAACTTTTCAAGAAAAGGAAGTAATCTGGTAGACACAGTTTATGTTAAATTTTTATGAAAACTATCTGTGTGTTTTCAGATGGCGATATCAGGAATGTTGTTACAGTTAGTGTGTAGCTGAGCATTACTCTTTTCAAAAAAAGAAAGCCTATAAAGTTATAATATCTTTTGAGACGATCGCTTTTGCAAAATATTGTGTATAATTTTTTTTAACTTATTAACTGCGTAGCGGGGTATTTCCCTGCTGCGTAATTGCCTTTGACGAGACATGCGCCTAATTATAAAAAAAACTGTTGACCAATAAATAAACATTGATAATTTATCAGAATAGATTATTTTAGAGATAGTTTAAACTATATTTGCGGTTCGCATGAACACATACACCTTTTTTTGAAACTGAAATCTATTTTTATTTGTTTCGTTGGTAGGTCAAACGCAACACCCAAATGCAGGCCATCTAACAGTCAGATAGGCTAGTAATGCATTGTCTCTGCAAAAATAATGTTATATGAATGTAACTTCAATACATAGTTTTTTTAATTTGCGTTTTACAATTTGTTGGAATCTTTTAGCACTCTGCGAGTGTGCAATGTACAATTACGCAGTTTAAAAAAACAGTAAGAGCAAAGAACAACAGTTACAAAATTAAGTATTAATTGTCGTCTAAAGCTAACCCTGTATTTAAAAAAAAAATTAACGGTCGAACCATACCCCAGTTAGGCTAGAACACCTCTGATTCCGCTTAAAAGTGTAACTCTGAATTGCATAATATTCTGCATGTTTCTACATAGCTTGTTGCAGCAGCTGCTCCATTTAACTTTCTGGTGTTATTTTATACAAGTTCAGCACAGACTCGCTTTGTTCTTACAGCAAATTTATTTGAGTTATATTTGGCTACTCGGTTACTCGTCTTTATATGTTTGACGTATGGCAAGGAAATGTCTTTATCAAAGTCCTACATCGTTCATCACTCCATTGATAACAAAATGTTTAGTTATTAATTTTTGTTAGTTTTTGGGATTCTGAAAATTAGATTTGTGTTTCTAATAGAATGTTCAATCTAAATAAACAACCAAAATGGCTTTTGCTATTGCTCAAGCAAAGAAAAATGTTTTCTTTAGATCCTGCGAGCAAGCCTGCTGCCGTCATTCCAACTGCAACAAATATTCTGTCAATCAAATCCGCAAAGATGAAAGTGGAGGGACGATGGCTTCGGTGGCAAACAAACTGATGATTCTTTCTTTTTCTTTATTATGTGTTTCATATTTTTGCTCTGTATATCAATAAATATCTACCTCTAAAAAAACCTTTGTTTCAACTCTTATAGTGGCAGTGATGGGATCCAAAATGTCCACTCCTTTAGCTAAGTGGTTACGTGCCCGACTTAAGATCAAGCGGCGCTGGTTCGGCTCTCTGGGTGTGCGCTTGAGCAACGCATTTCAGAACTGCTCTCCATTCAGCGGCATATCGTGGATGGAATAGCTCAGAGACAACATCTCAACAACTATAAAAGTTTCGCTGTGATAATCTCGGTAACCCATCCTATGTCAGTGGTACAAAGCTTCAGCAAGTATGTGAAACTGCCAGGAATACCCTATAAAGACTTTGTCAGTCCAAGGATAAAGATTCAAAAACCAAAATTCTCCAAACTGTTCTATTTTTCAAAATCAGTAACCCTTTTCGGGCAATAAAAGCAAACACATCTCTCCAAAAGTAGGGCCCTCCAAAAACTACAAGTAAGATGCGATGACTGTTTGAACTTCACATGAACACAAAAAAAATTACGCATATGCTCTCAGCAGTCAACAGACTTTAATACATACTTTTTATACCTACAAACCAAACTTATGATAATATGAAACTTGTTTTTTTAAGGGTGCTTGAATTAGCCTTGGTCGCGTTAATTGTATCATTGTGATTAATCTTTAATCTGCAAGGAGAACGTTTTTCATAGCTCAAAGCTGCAGGTGTTTGTTTAACTCTCTTTAGAAGCTGTTGTCAGAATAAAGTAAATTTAAATGTGGTAAAGTATTTATAGTAAACAAACAAAACAAAAAAATTTGTTTATGCCTTAAAGCTCCTCCAAAGGGAACAGCCTATGCCTCCAACTTCTATCTTTATCTACATTCGACCCTGATTGTATAGGTGCAGTTAGTTCATACTGAAAAATTAATGTAATAGTTTATAGCTACATAGATGAACTTTGACCATGAAGTTGGCCTATTTATCAGTGTTGGAATTCATTTGATGGATAAGCCTAATGCAATCAGTAGCGGATCTAAAAAAATGTTGGGAGTGGGAGAGCGGGTTTTAACCAAGTAAAGATTCTAAGAGAAATAATAATAACAATATTTGGGTGCAAAATAGCGTCAGAGAAATAAATAATATAAAAGTTGAGATCCGAAAAAGAAAATACTTTAGCCTACTCAGAAGTCTGGAGGAAAAGCTCCCCAGAAATATGACAACTTTTACCTTGTTTTGTTCAATTCTTGTTTTGTGGCCCGATATAGTCACTTAAGACGCATACTTTGTGTTCAAACCAAAATTTTTAAATAAACTAAATTTCTGCGGAAATTAAAGTTACAAGATTTAGTTTAAAATTGAAGATCAGTTTTAACTATTTATTTTTTTCAGGACCACAAAAATATTTCAATAATTTATTTTTTGATGAAGTTTTGCGTAGTCTTTATGGTAGTAAAATATTTTCCTTTCGCTGTGGCTCTTGTGAATAAACCATACAATGTACCTTCCACGTCGATGTTTATATACCTCCTCAATGCGTAGTCAAAATACTTCAATAATAGCTTTGCTTGATCAAAACATTCAAACACACTACTGTCTACAGAAGGCTACATAGCCTACTACGACACTGCGATTATGATTTTTACACTACTGCTCCTAAATGTCATATTGTTCGTCCTCCAACGTAGAATGCATCTAGTCTGGAGACTGCAACGCAAGTAGTCGTACTTGTTACTCGAAATACTGAACTTGTTTACAATTGACACAAAGAACAAAAGAGGTGCCGGTGGTTGGCTTGCGCTGGAAATGTCATTAAACGCTCCATACTCAAAATGAATGTCATTAGTGCTGTATTCGTAAAAAAAGCACAGAGTATACTGTCAGATTTGCCAAAATGATAAATAATACACAACTTGCAAAATACTAATCTTTATTCTACCATAACATGATGTATCAACATCAAAATTGAACGGGAGGAACAAAATTATTTATTTTTGGAAAACCAGAGGGCATACTATACGTTGCTCGAAAAAGCAGAGAGTATACTGCGTATACCGCCGTATACCCTCGAATACAGCACTGAATGTCATATAAAAAAAATATTTGGTTTAAAGAAACTTTAAATACGAATTTATTTCTGCGTCATGTTAATGAATTAATGGTGCATCTTGCATGGCTGGATTCGTTATGTCTGTTGAGTTCGAAGAAACTATCACTCAAAGCTTTACAGGAGAATTATGCAAACTTCGGTAAGCTTAGACAACTTTCAAAATGTAAGCACAAGCATTGCAACGCGTCAAAATACATCATTACGTTGTAACTATCAACTTTTCAACTTTGTTTCCGCTTAGCAACCCTGACATTTGTTTCACGTTTTGCTTCACAGGATGTGGAAATATCCACAGTCTTCGTTTTGATTTTTTTCTTGTGTTGATTGTCAGATTGAGTTGTTCACGCATTGCTTCAACAACTGGCACACCTTCAGAAATTTTAGATTTGTACATTCCGTCAAACTGCAACTTTATTTGTGTGGTCTGATGACCAGTTTTGTAACTACAAGGAAAAGTGGGTCTTGAAATGGAAGACACTTGTTTTGTATTATTTTGTATGACAATGTTTGATTCAAACCGATCAAGGGTCTGCACAGCTTCAAACATGGTTTTGAAAGAAGTTAGAGGAAACATTGGAGCTCGCAAGTGTCTTAACATTTTGATCACTCAGCATTTTGTGCCTATTCTAATTTCTTTTATTAAATTACTGCAGGTAAGTTACTAAACTTAAGTATATATTTGTGCTTGTCTGCCCAAAACACATGGTCTGGGAAAACTCATTAATAGAAAAGATAAACATTAAAAAACACAAAAAATAAAATCCAAAAATGTTACATCTGCAGCAATGAAAAGAAACTTTATAATATCGTTTTTAATCATAGAATACTCAAAAGGAAATTAGAAAAAATAAATTGGCATGAAAACATACCTCAGTCTCTTTCCAAATTCTTGAAACGTCTTGACTACTGTCGTGTCGACCGAACCATCGACTTGTTCCTTATAAATTGGTAAAGATGCATTTAACTTGAAAACCCATCTTGTGTCACGTTTCTCCCATTAAAGACACTGAAGGCAACTTTAGGTCGAATAAAGTCAACGCTGTATTTTAAAATCGACTGCAGTTGTGAACTGAGTAAACGACAACTGAGCTAGCAACATTACAGCAAGTGGCTGAAGTTAGTAAATGATGAAACTGAGTAAGTAACGACTGAGTAAGCCAAACCATAACTAAACGTCACAAGTCAGCAAAATGAGTTTGACAAGCGATGACCAAGCAAGTTCGACGTGAGCACGTAAATCTCATTTGCTGACTTGGAAGTAGTTGAAATGTAATTGATGACTTGAAGCACTTGCTGAGTTGTCGCATGCCGAGTGGTTCCACTACCATTCCATATGATCACAGTGGAGCTTGTCTGCAATAAAGGTTTTACCGTAACTTTCGAGTCGCAACAAAGCAAACAGAGTCGTGTAAAATATGACGTCTTACCACAGAGACCACAGTCCTAAATCCACTTTTTAGTGTCCGTAGTAAAAAATGACTTTGTTATGGGACACAAAAGGGAGTTCAGCGTTTCTCCAGAAATGACAGTAAACCGAGCTACGCTCTCTGGATAGCCTCTCGGCTTGTTCATGACAAACGATGACAGTTGACACCCTGTGATGGTGAAAGAATAGACATCGGCTCCAGCAAAGACTCAAATGATGATGACGTCAAATGCAGCAAAGACACGTTTTATTAAATTTTTTTGCATATTTGCCACTGTTGTAAATTTTTTGTAAAAATACAATAAACAAAAAATGCCACAAAAAGAAAATGTAAATCAATAATTGACGGAACAGGCATTTGCAAAGTCGTTTTGTAACAACATAAAGCATAGGCGTCATAAATCAAATAATTTGTACATTGGCAATACAATGCACTTTTATAAATTATACTGCATTCCAAACAGTCACGAATTCAATTTACGACTAATTTATTTATTTCCTTGTTTGATTTTCATATACAATACACTGGCGTTTTATATGGTAGGCTAATCCTTATTTTTACAAAAAAAAGCTTCATAAAAATTAGTTGACAGCATAATAATGTCAATGCAGCTGCAGTTGTTTAGACTCTCTAAATGTGTTACAGCTGAATTGATTGGTCGCGGAATATTTTCCTTAAAACAAAGCTACTTTTCATATCTTTTCAAAATCTTGGCAGTCTTGGCAGTCAGGACCAAACCTTCTAAAAATGACCGATATACAAACTTGCTTAAAAGATTTTTGATAAATTTGACATATTGATATATTGGCAAACTAAGCAGCACAAGTAAAGAGTTAAACAGTTCTTACTTTATCAATCTTTCACTTTCTTCATCTATATGATCATGTATTTATAATAAAATGCTTTATTTTTGCTATTTTCAATTCAAGTCAATCCAAAAACACAGTATCATGGTTGCTTTCAAGTATCCACAGTAAGTTGTACTTGCAAAAGTAAGTGTTGCTTCAAATTTACAACACATCTTTAATATTGTCAAGATTTTAGTAACTTTGCAGTTGCATTTACTAAGATACACTCCAAGACAACCACTTTATCGAGTACGGATCTTTTCCTGATCAGGTCTGATCCGTACTCGATCTGATGAAAATATATACTAGATAAACTTGTTGTCTGGGCAATAGCTAAATAATCAAAGTAATGATACAGTATAATTTTTAATTACTTCTCAAATCATTGAGAGAACTATGAATGACGTTATTGCAAACACTAAGTTTAAAGTTTGACTAGGAATGACATCTTCGGCATGTGATCCCGCATTTCCATCATCAGTGCTTGTAAACTGGTCGTTGCAGAGATTGTATTGGCAACAAGACTGCTTGCAAGAACTGAAACAAATTTAATTGTTAAGCACCGAGTTAAAACCAAACAATTCTTTAAATTTTAAAATTTTCAGAAAGTTAAAAAAACAAAACGAAATCATTCTTTCAAGGAAATCATTTTTGACTAATTTTGACGATTTAATTTCATGATTTGGTTATAACAGAGGTATGAGTGATCTGATCCACAAAGTCACAACGTTTTCAAATATTTACTTAAGACAGGTTTCTCGTTTAAAGAACCCTTGGAAAACATTACCTTATGTGGGAATTTTCCATGGATACATTTTTCTCACCATGCAAAGAAATTTAATTGCGCCTGTTGCTTTATCGCATTTTCTATAGAATGTTATACCAAATTTGGTAGTTTTGCATCACATGAAACGAGGTCATGACTTAATTAGTTTTTGTAACAGAATAATTGCATGTGCTCAAGAGAGCCCAAACCTTGATACAATTTTCAACTAATAAACCAGACCAAATAAGGGAAAGAAATTTCAGTGTAAATCATGATCGAAAATGATTCGTAGTATTAACAAAGATCGAAATATGAGTCCATACCAACATAAACTCTAAAATCGGCATTGATAACCACGACAAAACTGCTTGGGTTAAACAAACGAGAGTAAATTTTTGCAAATATTTCATACTAAAATGTATATCAATATTTAGATTTGCAAACGAAAAAATATAGCAAACTTTGTGATGTAATTTAACTGTTAATTTTGCAATATTTTTTATGTAAAATGGTCTTAAAAAACTCTTCAAAGCTATTTTTGAACTGTTGCCCAAAAAAGGAGTTAATGCTGGAAAGAGACTTACCGTAAACAGAAAGAAACAAACGCGTTGCCGCAAGTGGCTACGCATAACAATAAAATAAAGGAAGGTCAACTAGTCGTTGCCAAAAATTGACATGTTTGTCAAAATGACGCCACTGACTCCAAAATAATCTCAGAGAAATAAAAGTCTAATTGAAAACGCAACAATTACATTTCACTGTTTCCTCACATAGCCTATTACCTGATCATATATGGCCCCTCTTCAAGAACTCCATCAGGAATCAGTGTTCCAATGTTGACGTCTGCTACAGTTTGACATTCATCTACGCAATTTCCAGGGTTGGAACACTTTGCTAACGTGATAGTCACTGCAAAAATAGTATGGTAAACTCTTACTGCTTTGGCAATGCGATACTGTAGTTTTGTAAAATTACAACAGCGAGACTATATACAAAACACAACGCTTGTCATAAACAACATAGATTGTGTGTATTTTTGCTAGCACTGTATGGTATTGTTCTGGATCTATTTTACATGAAGCCAAATGCAGCAAAAATACATTGCAGAGGACTTGTAACTGTCAAAGAAAATGAAGGGGTGTACCAGCAAACACGTATAGCAGCTGTTCTCAACCGTAGAGATTTTTCAGGGGGTTGAGAGTTTCCAAGTTTACAGTTTGATTGATAAATTACTTTTAAAAATTGGTTGTGCTTTATTTGCGTATAACAGTGATTCTCAAACTGTGCGTCGTTTGAAATTTTAAAGGACATCCACACACAAAGGCACATCGCAACACAGGTTGTATGTTCACTTGTTCAGCTTAATTTTTTGAGACAGCAAGTTGTTGTTAAATGCTTAACTTAGAAATTAGTCAGCAGTCTATCCGCACTTACAGTTTGTCATGACTATACAGTAAATTAGCCTACAATGAAATATTGATTACATATAAAAAAAGGAAAAATTCTTCGTCAAGATCGCAAAAATTCTATTAATTTTCAATAAAATTTATAGAAAAACATCAAATCAACATCACTGATGTTTGATCCTGCGTGTCAGCATATAGGCTAGCAGCTCATAACGTAACTTTGTCAACGTCATTGATCGCCATAAGTGCGTCGTCATAAAACAAAACATTTGATCCCATTAGGAGACTCGATATACCGAAATTTCAGATGAACATTTTCTGGGGGTCTTCGACCGCTTCGAAAGTATCAAAAGGGGTTCGTCAAGACAAAAAGGTTGAAAACCAATAAGATTCTATAGGATTGGGTCGTAACTGAAACTTGATAATTAAAAAAAATATTGGTAAATTTTTGAATTGTTAAAAATAGGAAAAAACATAAAAGAGTGATTTTACTTCTTTCAACAATTCAACATTTCCAAGTGAAACATTGGAAATTGGAAACAAGAACGACCTTCTGTTGTGTAAATCTTACCTGGATTCTTGTCGTCAGATTGCACCTTAAGTTGCTGACTCATGCAAGCGTAGTTAGCGTTTGGTGGGCAGACTTGAGAATTGTAGTTGCTGAGAATTTTTTCTTTTTTTACTTGATACCCCACCTGACACTGAAGAAGAACTTCAGGAGGTGCAGTCGGTAAAGTTGCATTTGTCATCAATATTTCCTCGTTTGTTGCGGTAGTTACAGCAGACTGAGGTGTTTCTGCCGACAAGACTGCGGAAACACAACAAGAAAAAGCAATGTCAATGTCTTCAATTAACTCATGATATTTTCATAATCAATTCGTATGATTTAGTTTCATTCCTTCATTCTTGTTTTCGATAGAATGACTGAATATTTTGATACTACTTTTGATAAATTTTGTATTGAGATCTCCTTTGTCTAATCAATGCAAAGTTTATGTGTATGAACTACTGTTGATCTACCATAGATGGCAAGCAGAATTTCAGATGTTTGTCCACCCTTAAAACTACCATAAAGCTTGGAAAGTTTATCTGGTGTAGACTGCTGAATCCAAGCTCCTACAAGTAAACTGTAGTTCTTAGAAATTACACCTTAACATATTGGTTTATATTTATACAGCCGTCAGTTCGTTTATTCAAGAATGCTTTTTTTACTGCTAAACAATGAATAACAGAAATATCCATCTTTTTAATGTAACTTTTCCGTTTTTTATTGAATGTTTTAAGATGTAGGCTTACAGAACCATTCACGAGTTAGTTATACCCACAAAATAGTAAACAACTGAAATGTTTGTAGCAGATGCCGTGATATGTTGCAGTATATCGTGATTTCATCGGAAGATTGTACGTGCTGTACTTGTTGATAGTCTTCATTGTCAGACCAAATTGTGATTATTTCTGAATTTCATGGATTTCAATGGTCAAAAAATATAATTGTTTAATCTAAAAAATACCTAGCTTCTGAAAATAATTTTAATTACAGTAATCTTTACACTTGAAATACAGTAAAATACACAATAAAAAGTAAACAATAGTTAATAAAAAGTCTACAATAGTTTATACCAGGAGACAAGATTCTTCACTAGTTTTATTCAATATTCTTCTACAATTTCAGTCTAAAACCGCTTTTGGTTCCAAAAACGTTTCATGCAACAAAGAATCTATCAAAGAATCTATTCATTTTGGCTCTATGACATGATTTCTATTCAACACCAGCATTACCGTCCACCATTCATTTTTGCCGCTATTGCACTGTATCTCAAGCAAACACCTATTTGATTACATTAAGCTTACTTGAAGAACTTGGCGAGATGGAAGGCAGCCTTTGACTTGTAATATCAGTAGTAACAGAACTTTGTTGAATCTGGCTGACAGTGTTTCTATTGCAGTTGTCTGTGTCGCAGCAAATCCGGTTGCAAGAGCTAAAATGGTAAATTCTGTTGTACACCATGTCGTAATACGAAGTTATTTTCCAATGCCATACTCAAAGATATATATTAGGTCCAACTAAATTAGTAGTCACCACTATTTAACGGCAATACAATTTTGTATCATTTGAATGACATCAATTGCACCCAAACAGAGATAGCAAAAGCATCAAAAAGATTAGAAAAGAAAAGTTTCGCAATTAAAAGAAATTTTCACAAAATGTGCACTTTAATATGTTTTAAAATAGGCTGTGACATCATGCAAACGCAAACCACGCAAACAAATGGTCGCAGCCACTTAAGAAATAAAATTAGTAAAGTAGAACAAATCATAATATAGGTAGGCTAAGGGTGTTCGAAATTAATTCTATTCAAGTAAAGCAAAACAAAATTAACACAAAAATGTCTTGAAAATTTCATTGGAAAGTAAATTCAAAACAAAACTAAAATAAAAGAATTTCTAAAGTAAACAAAACCTTCGTTTTGGAAAAGTTTTGTTTAGATTTTAAACATTGTAATAGTTATACTAATCCTTTTTCTTTATCCCTTTTAGTAAACAAAACCAAGCTTAGTGGCTGGTTTGTTTGACTTTTGCTTGATGGATTTAAATTGTAGTAAATGCATATTGCAGAAGATATGTCGATGTTAAGGTCAATCAGAAAATGAAGGTAGACTGATTTTACAGTAGAATAATGTTTTTTAGCGTCACAAAATCTCGCAAAGACTATCGAAACACAATTTTGTTTAACCTATTTGTGTAATGTACCTGACTTCAAATTGGCTGCCCCCAACGGCTGCTTCGTCAGAACCAAGGATGGTACCAAGCAATTCATCACACGACAACGCACAAGAGGACAGAGCTACGCAAGTTCCACTTACAAAATCAGCTGCATAATGAACAAAACCTGAAGCTGTTTCACTATGCTACATAAAAAATGTACAAATTTCAATTTCAACTTCATTGAAGAACACAAAGTTTTTAAAACTTTTGCAACAAAACTATGTGTCGGAAAATTAACATGGAAAAGATGTTTTTTTGGCAGCTTTACAAACGGTAGATGAAGATCGCAATATCACCGGTAGATACATTGTTTGTAAAATCTTTATTGACAAAGAAAAAATAATAGTGAGTACTTTGCGTTATGACCATTTGAATTTCTAGTGGTTACTTCGTACATGTTTAGCTTGCTTTGATTCTACCCTCAATAAAACCTATAACACATCACATACTTAGGCTACCATTCATAACGCACTAACTAACCATTGACTCCAAATGTGGTTATAATTCCTTCTCCACGGATGCATCTCTGCGTCTCATTGCCAAGACATTCAATTTCTTCCCAAACTGTTTGCGGTGGAAGTAATTCAGCAGTTAACTCATATCCTCGGTTGCATCTCAAAGCGTGAGATTGATAAAACAAGGCAATAAAGGTGAAGAAAGCAGCATATTTGATTGAGGTCGTAACAACCATCTTTGATTAGTTCAACAAATGTGTGTTCAAATAATCTACAAACAAAAATCACCGATATTTAATTTTTAAACATTTATACTATTCCAGGTTGCAATAGCACAGCAAGTCCAGAAAGAAGTATTTTGCAGCATCAATTAAAACTGTAGATGCGGCTAGACATTTTTAACGAAAGCGCAAAACCAAATAGGAACGTAAGCTGTTTTCATTTATCATAGATTTCCAAACAGAAACAAGTAATAAAAAACAATAATCCGAAGTTGTAGCGTTATCGGAGAAGAGTAATACTTAATAGTAATACATATATTGATTTCCATTAAGGATATGCTAGGGGATCTCCTGACTAAGAAGCAGCGGGCCAGCGATTCTCCATCAAGTATCAATTAATCATTCTTTATTACAAAATACATGGAAAATCAGCAGAGCCCTATTGGCATATGCATTTCGCTCTAACTTTAGAGCATCTTTAGTGCCTAAAAAGCAAACATAAGAAAGCAAAACCTAAAAACTGTCACTAAATAAATAAATAAATGAATCTGCAGTAGCCTAAGATACTGACCAAGACTAACTGCCAAAACTAACTGGTAGAATACTGCGTAAATATTAACTGGCTGCGTAAAATATTAATATTAAAATTATTAAATATTAATATTAAATATTAATATTTAAATATTAAAATATTAAAATATTAAAATATTAAAATATTAATATTAAATTTATTAATATTAAATATTAAAATCTGCAGTATCTTAGGCTACTGCAGATTCATTTATTTATTTATTTAGTGACAGTTTTTAGGTTTTGCTTTCTTATGTTTGCTTTTTAGGCACTAATGATGCTCTAAAGTTAGAGCGAAATGCATATGCCAATAGGGCTCTGCTGATTTTCCATGTATTTTGTAATAAAGAATGATTACTTAATAGTAATCATGTGTTCTTTAGCCCCTATTGCGACAAACTTCACTACAAATTAGCTGGTTTTGTTATTTTGGCAAAGTTAAAGGTTACCATTTAAAAGTTAACCATCGGATTCTTGATGAAACCGTTTGTTGTACCATTCTCTTTCTGGCTATGTTCCTTGTTCTCTTGAAAACTTAATGATGACTGCGAATAAGTGCTCAACAATCTCTCCACATAGTGAATGGATTTCTTGACATAACTTTTTTAACAAAAGATTTTTTTTATCATTTAGTATAAAATACTTTGTTACTCACGCAACACAGTTTTCCAGATTAATTTTTGATAGTCAGATATCGATTATACTATTATGGCATCATCATGCATTCAAATTACAATTGATTAGACTGATGATACTATAACAGTAATATCGAAATCGATTTCTGATTTATTAAAAATGAAGCTGGTAAACGGTAGTTGCGCGAGGAACAAGACATCTCATATTAAAAGATGACTAGGCGTGGTTTAAAATATGATTTGGCTATTTTTGACAGCGATATAGGCCTTCTGGCATTTGGTTTGTAAAATTTGATTTCGTCCTTTTTACAATCTTCATGCAAGATCCAAATGTTAACACAGTTCATACTTACAAGTTACAACCTCACTCTTTTGGTGTTATTGGTTTGTAACAACATTCGAGTTTGTCAAAGTTTGAAACTCAGTCTGTATTTTAAAAACTTCTCCATTTCAGAAATTTCTTTAGAAAATTCTTTTTCAAACAATGAAATACATCAAATCATACACCAGGACTCACTGTAATACATTCCCTCGCAAGCGGCCCACTTCAATTCAAGCGTTTTTTCTGGTATACTTTAAATAAAGTTGTTAAGCTTTTTGAACAGATTATAGCCTACACATGGGTCCTCTTCAAATGAAAAAAAATCTAAAGCAAAACTTGAATATCACAAAGTGCTACCAGACACTAAACTTTTGTGACTAGCTTGAACCATTGGTATTTCAACTGATTTAATAAAAAAAAAATATGAAAAAATTGGTCATAAAACTTTGCATGTTTAACTGATACTAAAATATGTAACGGTGACGTAATTGCAGAAAGTTTCAAGTGGTCTTCACGGAAGCGTGTTGAGTCTGTCACGACTGATGCGCTTGCATGGCAAAATATTAATTACACACAGTACTTCCATGAAACGAATGTTTAATCGTGAGTGAAAAATATGTCAGGTATTGGCTAATACAATTAGAAATATTTTTTAGCCAGTACGTCTGAAAGGAATTTGATATCATTTGGTTGTGAATCAAATTGGATCGATAAGACATCAAAGAGGACACAAAAATCAGAGAGGACACACGTCTCTGAATCACTTCTTTACTTCTTTTTGAATTTTAACATTAATTTTTGATCCAAATTATCTGAGTGCATAATGAAGCGTAAAAAACAACAAGATGAAAATAATAATGTATGATTCCACAAATACAACGAAAACTGAACTTATTTCATCTTTTGTGTTGTTTCAATGGCAGTTTGACAATTTAATTTGTGAAAATGAAAACATTTTAGTTTCAAACACTTTTTAAACAACAGCCTAAATTTTGTTACAGTTCGTACTTTGCTATTTTTGTCGTGACCAGACATTTCGTCACATGACGGTTTGTCAAACACACATCGAAATAACGCAGCTGAAATGTGCAATAAGTGTTCAAGAAAACGGGTGGCCAAAGTTGATTTAACATTTGTTTGGGTCGCTGATGAAAACTGTTTTAAGAATCGCCAGTACATTCTATATGTAGGCAAACAAATTAAAAAGTTTATAACCCGTAGTGCTGAAATCAATCAACAACATAAAGCAAATAAACAATCTCGATAGATATCACAGCACTACACCCTCAAAGCATGTTTAATATTAAGAAGAAGATAGGTCAGTTTCAGTTGTAAAAATTTGTATTGGCTCTCATATTTTTTGGGCTCTGTGGTGAGAGAGAGAGAGAGAGACATGTTCTTTTATTTGTCCTTCCTACACAAAAAATTGAGTAGTTATACATTAGAACACATGTAATGGAAAAAGGACTGGCAGCACCGAATAACTTTGCGATATCCTCGTCGAGCTGCTGTCTGATGTCATGAAGGTGATCATGACTTTCTTTTAAAACGAAACAAGTCAAACAATCAATTTTAAACATAACTAGGCTTTTTTTCTCATCCTGAACTTGAAAGCGAAAACAATGGTGTCTCTTGTAATCACAATAGCATGGGCTATGTTGATGAGTTGTTGCACGGCTTTACTTCCGAGGGTCTATGATGGCAATAGGATAATGACGCTTCTTTAACCCTCCCACGTAGGATCTGTCGATAAGCTGTTCTGTTGTCTTGACGAGGTTCGAATGTGAAAAGGCGATACATTTTGTTTTAGTGCAACTGTCTTTGTTTTGATATATTTTCATATTAATTTTTTTCGTGAAGAATTTCGTTTCATTTTGAACCGCTTTGTTACTGCCAAACTTCGTTTCATTCTCATTCGAAATATTTGTGTCCAAAAGCGCTAATTTTCGGAGCATCGCTTTACTGACTGTCATCCAAGAGAGTAAGGCGAGCTGTCTTTGATTAGAGTAAGGTCTCAAACACGCGACTCCGTGATGACTTTTGGCGCGGCCAGCGATGCACTTTAAGCTTTTAAATAATTAACAGTTACAGTACGTATGTTTTCTATAGATTTAAGAACATAAAATGCACTCTAAAATTGCTCAAAAAGTCTGAAAGTGCCCATCAAACTTCATACGACATTAGCACTACTGTCGCGCCATTTTTTGCTTGAAAGAAACTCGCATTGTTATATCACAATCACATTGCCAAGTCAGTTCTTGGTTTGGTTTTGAATCTTTATCCTCATACTGACAAAGCCTTGATAGGTTATTCCTAGTAGTTTTGCTTACCTGTAGAGGCTCTTGACGCAGGGCCGGTTACCGAGATTGGCAGAGTGAAGTTTTCCGATTGTTGAAGTGTTGTTTCCGGGAAATTATTCCATTCACTAGGTGCCGCTGAATGGAGAGCAGTCCTGAAATGCGTAGCTCAAGCGCACACCCCCAGAGTCGAACTTGCGCCGCGTGATCTTGAGCTGGGCGGTTAACCACTGAGCTAACGGGGCGGATAAGTTCTTAGGGTTTAGTTTTTCCCGAGCTTTTTGAAAGATTGCAAGATTTTTATTCCCCAGGTCTGTCGTTTCGTTTTTTTCCTTTGCGTTTTTTTTGCGTTACTACAGTGTTTTTTGATCTCCTTGTTTTTTCTACTTTTTCTTGCGATCTAACGTTCTTGGTGCGCTCTTGCCACATTTTCTACTGCATTTTAACTGTGTTATTTTGTTTATTGATTTTTCACTGTATATTGTGTTTATTTGACCCTCAGATCAATTTAAGTTTGAGACCCTTGGTAGACGGTTCGTAAGAGACATATTTAGACCTGACGTTTATAATTCATTAATACTTTGTTGTTGCAAGCGTCCACCCTGCGATCGACGAATAAGCAAGTTCTGCATTGAAAATCCACTTTGTTCTATTAGCCTACGTAGGCAACTGCCTTGCCGAAGCTCACACTACAACCTTAATGCAAAGCAGACGAGCGGTATCATGTTGGGCAAAGTATAGTAGCCTATGTTGCGCTATGTTGTTCACGAACACAGGGCCTGCCTAAGGAACGGAGAAAGTTAAAGCAATTATATCGCATAGTTTGCAGCCTGAAAAGCCGGATCAGGTTTGAGAAAAGCGAGATATAATACACAAGAACAGGACTTACGGCTGAAAACAGTCTATAATATAACGTAAACCAAAGCGAGTGCAACTTTCACCCTTTCTGTAAGGTTATGAGAAAAGTGTTGTTTTGCCAAGCAACTTGTCAATGCGAAGTTAAAAGTTGCGCCTGATGCTTGTAGAAAGTAGGCTCCTTGATGGTTGGTACTAATAGAGAGCTGTTCACGGTAAATGCTCAAATATTGCCATCCATTGTGACAGTCCACACACTCACACAGTCCACGCAGTTCTCAAACCACCGTGCCTCAAAAATGTCGATTACTGCACAAAATAATTCAAAATGCCTTTCAAAGCAAATAAATTTTCTAAACCTGCAAATATTAATTAGACAAGCTTACAACTCCTTGATTTTGAATACACTTATAAAAATACAATGGTTGAATGTCTATGCCCCACTACCCCCAGTTTAGTGGAGCTTACATTAGCACAAAAAAAACAGTGGTGGAGCCCATTGGAACTAAATGTCTTCGAAATTGTTTTTTAAACAACATCAGCAAAACAAACTCGATAACTTAAAACAAATAAAGCCAGGTGCTATTTTTATAACAAAATTGTAAACTGCAGTATACAATATAGCCTACAGTGCAAAGTGAATGAACACTGGTGGCCTTTTACATCTTTTTATCGTGATAGACGTGGCTGGCTCAATGCTTCCATCATGTGACAAGAAATACCAATCCTTAGAACTGTAAAACAAGAAAGATTTTTTCAGTTTGTAAAGGAGTTGAAAAGATTTTTGCACAAAACTTGAAATAGGCTAAAACAGATTCATCATCGAGCGTTTAGAAAAAAGCAACCAAATAATCTGTTACTGCGTAAAGTGTAGGACTTTATGCGGGAGAGGAATTTATCTCCAGGGAGAAATTTCATGATTTCAGAAGAATTTTAACTGGGGTTAATCAGCGTTTTTGTAACATACTGCTGAGAGCCTTAGTAGCCCATGATAACTGAGCAGATAAAATGTTTAATGGCATGTTTAAAGGTGCACTCGAAGATTGGCGTTTTTTTATCCATTTCACATCATCTAAACTGTCATCAAGTGCGCAAGCTTGTATAAAACAAAATGATTTTTTTTTTCAAGAAGACATTGACATTATCAATTAATAGCACCAATTTTTATTGCACATTTTGAAAAACTTTTGAACTTATGTTATCATATCTAGATTTATGAATGACTGTTGAAAATTGTAGACATGAAGGCATTTGCATCCGACTTCCTACAAAGCAGCAGCATGCTTGCGTTTGACGATGATACGACGTTCTTTTGATGTCGAACAGACACCTTTAACCATGTAGCTGACCAGTCATCTTAAATAAACCATTTGCTTCTCCGCTGACAGTTCTGCTCAGGTTTGCAGTTTTTAAAAGTAAGGGGGAGAAAGCCTGGTAAATCACAAACATAGTGTAATTTGAAAGAAGGTATATTTTCTCCTAGAAAAGGAAGTTTAAATTTAATTTTATAAGATCATTTTAATTTAAAATAAGTTTACTGTTTCAATCTTTGTCTTTGTGGCCGACATATGAAAGTCTCAACAACTTGACTGCAACGATGCAACACTTTGCCAGATGTCGCTTGCTTAATGTACTGTGCTAAGGGATAAATGAAAAGCTTGATCATAAGCAAAGTGAAGAACGGATTTTAAAAAGTATGTGAACCACTGCATTAGTAGGTATTGCATATGCATGAGTTGAAGAAGCGCTGTGCAGCGATTTTTATTTCACAACCACCAGCTTCCCATCCACCCAGTCGATATTGTGTATCACTTGTCACACTGTTGGCTTGGACACGACAACAAGTTACAGATTGTAATTTTATTGTGTAAATGAAAATGAGCCTGGTTTGTACTCTCTTGGAATTTGGAAAGTATTCAATTACAAAGAAACTTGATAGGCATTGTTTTAAAATAAATTGAACAAGTCTGAAATCGATTTTTCTTTTGTCTTTTCTTTCAAACGCCAAAGGTTCACGAACACAGTGACAAATAATAATGTCAAGTTAGTATATCGGCTGGAAATGAAAAGCATTTGATTGAAAAAGCTTTCCCTTGATTGTTACAAAACTGGGCCGTAATACTGTAAGTTTAAAGACAGATTAAAGTGACAAGTGTGTTTTACAACAGATTAATCAGAAAACGAGGTTTATTTTAGCTAGTGGCAACAAAGTAAGTGTCGGACAGAGTTACAGATGAACAGAGGTAGGCTACTATGAGACAAGTTTGCTGCAGACCAAACGATTTGTATGAGTTGATAAAACGAGTTATGACAATTTTTTACACAAACAAATCAAACGATATTGTATGAGTGGTTGCTACAATAATTGACTAAGACAATTAAAAATTTTCATTACATTAAACCAAAGATCGAAGACCTATTTTTAACCTGTGGTTGTTTAGTAAGATTGCATAACACACCCTTACATAAAAAAGATGAATTTGTAAGAGAAATATTGATGTGCATATTGAACTTTAGAGTTAGATTTTCTAGTATCGCTTTCATTCAATGAGGCACTGGGCTGCATAACAATCAACGAACTCGTAATAGTGCAACCAACTGCAGCGCTCGTATTAAAAATAGTTGATTCTTGCTTTATTGAATAATTAAACTTACAGGTGAAAAAAAGTAGCATCGTAATGTTTCTATCAAGTCTATTCGTTCTTGCCGCCTTTTTAACTTTAGCGCACGCACAAAGTCTGACGTGTGATGTTGGTGCCACGGTAACAAGGGGATCTATTGTTTTCTATGATACTTGGTTTCGTAGTTTGGCATGTCCTACTACTGGACCCCCTCAAAGATGCTTAAGAGGTGAAGGTTCTTTCTCGGTGTTAGGCATTGCAGGTTGGTGAATTCGTATTTAGCTTTATGGATTTATACACAATTGTTTTTAAACACCACTTGCATAAGAGTCTTCACCTTTTGTTCTGAAAAGATAAAATGCTGAATTATTTTGTTTCAAGTAAATTTTAGGTGAATTGTAATCTACAGTTTAAATTTTCAAAAAGATTGTTAATTTAAAATAAACAGTACACAGTAAATGTTTTGATTTTACGCAAATAGCGACAAAAGAGTTAACAAAAACAAAACAACAATAGATAAATGCTATTTCTAATGTCTTTTTATCGACTTGTCAAGGGCATAAAAACTTTTACTTCAATACGAAATTGATAACTGTTATACTCATTGTTATACAAAGTTTGGACTCTTATGTTCTTTCATACTTAACAAAATAAGCTAATGTTGAAAATTCAGCAAGGCTCCAAACGATCTGGTGGAAAGATGACGTCATTGCTATACATTTTACACATTTGCCAACAGTACTTCTAATGTTTTGTATTATTGTTATTATCGCTTGCCTTATTTTTCAACAGTACCATTGTTGGTTTCTCATTTTCTACACACGAGACGCACTTTAGGCTATGTCCTTCTTACGATGATGTGTTGTTTCAATGCATTTCCGTTTAACCTCTCTTGTATTATTTTGATGCTATAGTGGACCTCATTGGGGGATTTTGTGTGAACGACACAATATGCCTGGAAACATGCACAAACCTTGCAAATCGCCTCATCAGTGACACTCAAACCAATGGACTCAGTGTGGGAGGAATAGATCTTTCTGTAGTATCAGTTTCTACTCAGTAAGTACCCAAACGCGTTATCTGAAAGGTTTGATAACGATTCTATATTCAGTCTGTTTTGTTGAAAACTTCTACCGCAAGATGACAGTGCATAGCAATCATTGTTGTTTGTTTTTAGATAGAATTTATTTACATGCTGTGGTGCGAATTGTGCAAAATCTTCAACAAATCTGACGACCCCATTGCCTACTATCAGAATATATTTTCAAGTTGTGACTTGTTGACCTTTTAGTTGATCTTATCGATTCTTGGGGGGGAAGAACAAGCACCTTCTCGTGGTCCCTCCCGTCAGTACCATATCTTTGAGAAAAGATATGCGAAACGAAGCTTGTCACACTCGAGCAAACCAGGCCCAGGTTCAGCCCAGGGTGGATAGGGAAACGCCCTTGTCAGGGCGCGGCAGCTCCTCTGTCGAAAAGTACCGACGACCCACCGTACTGCAGCTGAACACCGAGGGCATCACGGCCAGCAAGCTCAGCATCATCGAGTATCTGGCCACAAAACATCAGGCCCTCGTTATTCTCCTCCAGGAGACCCACTGCACATCTGTGGATAAGTTGGTATTACCCAACTTCACACTCGCAGGCGCAACCATCAGCAGGAAACACGGCCTCGCCACGTTTGTCCATGAGCAACTGAGCTGGACGCCAATAGACCAGTCCAGTGCCCAGTCGGAGATAGAGTGGTTATGCATAGACATATCAGGCTATCACATCATCAATGTCTATAAGCCACCACCCTCACGCTTAACACCAACAGCCATCCCAGTGTTCCCCCAACCCAGCCTCTATGCTGGCGATTTTAATTGCCACCACGTTGATTGGGGCTACAACACCACCAACACCGACGGAGAAAGCCTGGCCTCATGGTCAGCCAATAACAACCTCACCCTACTGCACGATCCCAAGGGTGCAGCGAGCTTCTTCTCCGGACGCTGGAACACTGGTACAAACCCCGATCTGGCTTTCGCAAGTGATGACCCCGATAATTGCCAACCGGACAGACGTGTGCTAGAGAAGTTCCCCAGGTCCCAACATCGACCCTCGATTATCACGGCTCCAACGCTCATAATGCCTGTCCCGAGCAAGCCTGTTAATCGATGGAACTTCAGAATGGCTAACTGGGAGTACTATAGCCTCCTCACCAATGAAGCCACACAGTATCTCCCATCCCCTCACACCAACAACGTGGAAGAAGCCTACCAGGACTTTTGTGATGCAATAACATCAGCGGCAAAACAATCCATCCCCCGCGGCCGACGAAAGACCTACATACCGTGCTGGGATAAGGAGTGCGAAAGCCTCTACTCCAACTTCCTCCACGCCCCTCAGGGCAATGACACCAACAGCTCAGCCACAGCTCTGCTGGCAAGGCTGGACTTAAAGAGGAAGGAGCGCTGGACAGAAGCCGTTGAATCAATCGACTTCACGCACTCCAGCCGCATAGCATGGAGTACACTGAACAACCTAACTGGCAGATCACGTGCCTCTCATCAACAATGTCCCGTTTCAGCAAACTCCATCGCCTCACAACTTGTGGAGAACGGGAAATACAAATCGAGAGACCGTGAATCTGATAGATCCGTCTTGCAAGAAATGACGGACCTCTGGAGGGTAACAACCCCAGACGGGGACAACATCTCGGGTGAGTTCACCCCGGAAGAATTTTCCGCCGCCCTCCAGCACATAAAGCCAGGTAAAGCCCCGGGCCCTGACCACCTATGCCCGGAGTTGATACTCCATGCTGCTGCCTCCTTAAAGTCCTGGTTAAAAGACTTCCTTTCCTGCTGTTTGCGCCACCTGAGAATTCCCAGAATCTGGAGAAGAGCCCTTGTGGTTGCAGTCCCTAAGCCGAAGAAGCCCCCAGGGGACCCGAAGAGTTATCGTCCAATCTCACTGCTCTGCATCCCCTTCAAGATCCTCGAGAGACTCATCTACGCCCGTGTCGAACCAATAATAGATCCGCAGCTCCCCCGTGAACAAGCTGGTTTCCGACACGGACGATCAACCGTAGATCAGGTCACACTTATGACCCAAGACATTGAGGACAGCTTCTCGGCTAAGAAGAAGGCTGGCGCCGTGTTTGTTGATCTCACGGCTGCCTATGACACCGTATGGCATAGCGGCCTTACCTGCAAGTTACTCCGTCTGCTCCCTGACAGACACATGGTCCATATGATGATGGAACTTGTGCAAAACCGCAGTTTTACCCTCACAACCGGTAGCGGTCGTCGAAGCAGACTACGCCGACTTAAAAACGGCGTCCCACAGGGCTCAGTCTTGGCTCCTCTCCTGTTCAACATATACACCTACGACTTGCCCCCCACCACCTCCAGGAAGTATGCTTACGCAGACGACCTGGCACTCCTGCACTCAGCAGGAAACTGGCAGTCAGTGGAGAGGAACCTCAGCCAAGACATGCAAACACTATCAGCATACCTCCAGAAATGGAAGCTACAGCTCAGCAAGCCAAAGACAGTGTCGGCGGCCTTCCACCTTAACAACCGGGAGGCACAGCGTGAGATAAACATCAAGATTGATGGGGAACGCCTGCCCTACTGTGCCGAACCTACATACCTCGGCATAACCTTGGACAGGTCACTCACGTACCGCCGGCACTTGAAGTCACTGCGCAAAAAACTATCTACACGCGTCGCACTTTTGAGGCGATTGGCGGGTTCCGGCTGGGGAGCTGGTGCTAAAACTCTTCGTACAGCTACCCTAGCCCTTGTTCATTCCACCGCTGAGTACTGCGCGCCGGTCTGGTGTCGTAGTTCTCACACCCACCAGATTGATACCGCCATTAACGACGCACTGCGTACTGTGACTGGATGCCTGCGTCCCACTCCAACGGACTGCCTACCCATCCTAGCAGGCATCCAACCCGCTGAGCTACGCCGTAAAGGAGCCACGATTTCTCTCGCTCGCCGCGCTTTGGACCCCGACCATCTCCTCCATGCAACACTCAAGAGACCACCACCTATAAAGCAGCGCTTGAAATCAAGACGCCCCTTTGTGCCTGCCGCACAACAACTCCTTAAGCACGCAGAAGAACTTAGTTTAAGTGCGGCACACTGGACGAACCACATGTGGAACACGGAGTGGCAAAATCACACCTCCACGCTCCGTGACTTCATACCCAACGCCGATCCCCGTCCACCAGGGATGTCCCTCGCAAGGCTTGCGTGGGTCAGGCTTAACCGCCTGCGAACTGGCGTCGGCCGCTTTCGTTCGGACATGCACAAATGGGGCCTGGCTCCTTCATCAGAATGCGAGTGTGGTGCCACGGAACAGACCGCAGACCATGTCATCCACCACTGCCTAACCCACCGGCCTCCACACGGTGCGCATGGTCTGAGAATCCTGGACGACGAGACTGCCGAGTGGCTGAAGATTTCCTGCCCTCCAATCTAGCCTGGAAAGATCGCTCATACGCCATCATCATCATCGATTCTTACTCTTGTACTGTATGATGTTATTATTTCGTACAATAACTTTTGTAATTTAGAACCCTAGGGAAAGTACCCGGGTGTCGAGGCGCATTGGTTTGGAGCAGCACTTAAATGAGTTTAGTTTGTTTTAAGCCTGGTGGAGAAATGTTTGAGCATAAATGTAAAATTTTTAATTTTTTTCTACATTTTAATAGGATTGGTTTGTTAATAAACAGACAGTTTATTGAAATGTTTTTTCCAAAAAATTTACCCAAACAAAATTCTATCAAAGAAAAACCAGCTACTATTGTGAGTGGAGAAACAGTTTCATGTAGTTTTCTTTGAAAAATCCAAACAAAATCTTCTTCAATTAACGACCTGGTACTGTCGACAATAGATGTTCGATAAACTATCTTAGCACCGTCTGCTTCAGAATTTGATTAAGTTGAAATTGTGTTTCATCCATTTCTGGTCACCTCTGGTGCTAGACAATTTAAATGATGAAATTTGTAAGCATTGTAGCATTGCCTATCTACTGTAAGTAGCATTAGCGATAGACATCAATGCAATTGACAACGTCTTCTCGAACTTTAAGGTTAATTACAGTATAGCCTACTATTAAACTTACAACATTTCATGTTTGTACCTGGTAACAAAGCAAACAGTTGTTAAGGACTAATTGGCTGGCTTTTTAGGGTTCTAACAGGCTTATTAACTGCTGTGCTTTTTGTTTTCCACATTCAGGTCTTGTGATTTTGAATGTTGCGACACCAATGATTGCAGTCGACAATCGATTGACCAACTTCGAGCTGTTGCAGGGAAGGCAACTTCTCACAATAAACACTTCTGCAGATATTTCACTATTGCTCAGACAGTCATCACTTTCTTGTTGTGCTTTTTACTACAGTTTTGATCTCTTTAATCTACTAACTTTAAAAAAGACGTAGCTTTGATAAAAAATGCCTTTTGTGTAATGAACTTAAAATATAAATAAATAAACACCAGATGTATAATCAGCTTCCATAACGTCCCGCTTAAGAAAATGTAAATACACTGGAAAGTAACACAAGCAGTAGCAAATGTTTTGTCCTAAAAAAATTTTGTGTAGTACAAGGTATGACAAAAAATTGGGACTTTTGTCAGGACATATAATTTGGCTCACAGCCACTTTGTATTTTTTTTTTTTTTCTTTTTTTTCTGCGCAAACTTTTACTTTGTAACAAAAACTGAAGCTTGCCCAACTCTCGTTCATCATTGCGTCAACTCTCTTAAGTTATGCGAGTATTTGAGCTTTTGCTTCGATAATGCCATGCTCGGAAGCATTTGGAAAACTACTTACCTCTTGAGCTCTTTAGTTTTCACGATATTGAAGCTTTGCTCTTTTTCTCAAGATGTTAACTCAGTTGGCTCCATTTCATTCTGAACAGGGAATGAACTAGGAATTTTTTGTAATACGCAAAAAGGAAGCGGAAGGTGCATGCTAAAATGAAACCGAAGATGTCATCAAAACAGAGCCCTCAATCAACCTCTGTATTCTCCTGGTCTAGTACGACGCGACTTTTTTTTCTGTACAGGTTGATTGGTTGAATATTTATCCTCGCACTGGGAAAGCTTCTTTGAGAGCTTAAACTTGGCAGTTTCGCATAACCATCGAGGCTTTGAACCAGTGACGCAAGCCAGGTCACCGAGATTGACAAAGTGAAGTATCCGATTGTTGAAGCGTTGTTGTCGAAGAATTATCGCATTCATTATAGCCTATGCCGCTAAATGGAGAGCAGCCCTTAACGTGCGTCGCTTAAGCGCATTTCCCGAAAGTCGAACAAGCGCCGCTTGATCCTGAGGCTTTTTCGTTCACAAAGTTACGCTCTAACCAACTGAGCTTTCATCCACTGTCGCTCGCACTGTCATTCTGCAATCACTTTGAACCACCAGATTTAATCTGACGATGTTTTTGTTTGTCTTTGTTATGGATTCATATTCTTGTGGTCAGGATCACTCTTTTAGCAGTTATGCTGTTCCGAGACTAGTATCGTCCGCATCAAATCGTCGGCTTCTTAGGAGCTCAAAGCACTCAACTGAACACCCTGTCTGCTCTCGCCACAACTTTACGTTGGTAAGTTACCCTACTTTGGAACGGCAGTGGGTGCACACAAGCGCAAAAAAAACTAAGATGACGTTTACAAAAAAAAAACTGAAAAAAACGATTGGATTAATGAAACATATGGCAACACTATAACGCAAAGAAGTTGCTCCACACGCAGCATTGAAAACAACCTGCATTTTGCTTATATAGCTTGAAAAATGCTTGCTTAGGTGATATTATTTTTATGCTGATCAATTTAAACGTCCTATAGTTGGTTTTCATATGTGATAACATACAACCATTCCAAACCCGTATTCTCTAACACTGACACCTAAATCAAACATTTTTCAATAACCTGAACAAAATATACATATCATTGATGGTGAGTGGTGAGAACGTATTCGAGACCTTCATAAGGACGTCGGTTCGACACCGCTCCAGAGCACGCTCAATGCGTTCTGCAACACTTAATGAAATGCCAAAATAATAGAAGTTGCTGACTCGATGACTACACGTCTCTCTCCTGCTGCCTGTTGCATGTTGCATTGTAATCGCAGTGTACTGTGTGTTGTCGAAATAGGCATAGAATTAAACATGGATATTATAGTTATGTTAAACCCGCTAAGGTTACTTTGTTTTGTTTGTTTTTGTTTAATTGTTTACAACCTTAAGTGTTCCAGTTAAACTTTTCTTCCTGGATTTTAAGTGTTTAAGTCCGTTTAAACTTGTTTTGAGTCAATAAATATATTTCATTATGTTATTCAAAGGAATTTATTTTCACACGAGTCAGTTCAATCATAAATAACTAAAAATCGATTTCGATCAGGTAGCAGCTAGATCAACTTCAGTTAAGCTTATTCAAATCGATCGAAATCAACTTTTAGCTATTTATAATTGAACTGACTCGTGTGAAAATAAATTCTTTTGCATTACAAGACATGTTACCGAGTCGTTCATATCAAGCATTGTTGTGGGTTTGACACCTGTCAGAAGATATTTCATTTTCTTGATTTCATTATGTTGAATTAAAAATTTGTGTAATGAGAAAAGTGTTTTTTGTCTCAATGTGGCTTACTGTAAATAAATCTTTGTATCTGAAGATATTTGTAATCACCCGACATTATATACGTGTCCTGCCGGAAACAAACATTGCTTTTATGCCTTGACAGATATTTTTATAGATATTGAATTTGACAATTTTGAACTATTTTTTTCTTGTGAAATGTATGTTACTGTATGTTACTTATTACTGACCTCCTTTGTTGCACCTTCTGACAACATGTATAGCAGACAGAGTGAAAAATTAAATTGTAGAACATTCTTCTTTAAAGCCTTCTAATGGATTGGTTTTGTTGATAGGTTATATTTTTAACAAGAACAAGGATGATACGATACAAAATTACTAACAAAGTTGATCTACAATTTTGCGAGGGATGTAGAACTTTTAGCAAAGAAAGCCAAGGGATTAGCTAGGTCAGGAAACTTTCGCAATAAATGGAGAGAGATCATTTTCGTGTCACTGAGGTATACCCCAAAGTATTCCCGTTAAAAGACACTCCTTAGTTTTGTTTAGAAGCGACGCGGTTATAGACAGAAATGTTTTAACTTCTAGCTCTACGAGCGCTTTAGAAAATGTAGATCTAATTTGTCTTACCTCTTAAAATTCAAAAATTGCGAAAATGTTTTACATTCATTGCTTTCGTGTCATCAACCAATTCATTTTTGGTCAGCTAAAACTTGCTAGGTTTACTTTCCATGAAATACGTATGTTAGTGTCTTTTTCCCGATTCTAGGACAATTGCCCCCCGGACAATTTCTTCCATCGAAAAGTGTGGTAAAGTTTTTTCTTAATTAGTGCTAACAGTTTGATTCTTATTTGCAACAGAAAGATATACGGAGTGTTTCAAAAAATTTGACATCATTTGAGACTTAAATGTCTCGAAAAGTATGTACTCCAAGAGTCCAAGCCAATAAAACTGGACAGGTACAAGGGTAAACATAACAGCACTTAATGTCCCCGCATTAACGTAACAGAATATGAAGAAACAATTTTTCGACTTCAAAATTCAGTTTAAACAATTAGCACATTATACACTGGGAAAGTTTTCCACTCGGGTAGTTCAGTCCAGTGGCGTAGCCAGAAAAAAAAATTTTGGGGGGGGGGGCAAATATTTGATAAATTGAAGAAAACGACAAAGTGTTTTATTTAAGCCATCGCCACCTGATGTGCAGTGGCGTGTCCTGGTAGGTTAAGCAAGGGAAGCAATAAAGCTGGTGGGGGGTTAGTGCCAAAGGCACGCGTATTTTAGGGGGTCCGGGGCATGCTCCTCCGGAAATTTTTTTGAAAAATTACACTCAAATCATGGATTATAGCTCTTTCTGGATACACTTTCAGGGTAATATTTGTATGAAATTTATTAGCAGATAAACAGCTATTAACTTATTAAAGGTAACAGAATAATCTACCCTGTACCTCAGCATGTGGACAGTGCAACTTGATGCCTGTGGCAATACGTACAATCAGTCGTTACTGGATGAAAATGATGACCATGACTTATTAAGCAACTGAATGTAAAAACTTAATAAGTGGTGTGTGATTCTTGTACTGTCAAGTCTTTCACTATTGGTTTTGTTTCATATAAGTCTTTTCATTAAACTAATTAGTTAATTTCATTTTGAATAGTTTTAATGAATTCCTTACCACCTTAAATCTAGGGATAGACGCCAGAATTAGAGCTCTAGCATGAATATTAAGTGAATTATTGTCACTATACTGTTTGGCGGCCATCTTGAAAATGACAACTTTCCGGTGCTCTGATTCTCCTAGATTTTTAATATATTATTCTTGATGATAAATACTAGAAAAAGCGTTGGAAAACCTTTTGTAGGAATTTTTTAGGGTCAAATCATATATTGACCTGACTATAAGTGAACAAAATTATCGTTTTTGGAACTATTGTACATTAGCGTAGGCTATTATATAATATTTTGTTAATGTCACTTCGTTTAAAGTCAAATATAGTTGTTATTGAGTACCTACTTGCTTATTAATTGTGACAAGAATAACATCATATTTTAAAGAAGCCGTAGTATGACGATACTTCGGAAAAATATTCACTTTTTTTTATCCGGAATTTGAGAAAAAAATGGCGAATTTTCATAAAAGGCGGATAACATTTTTTCACCAAATGATTTTCACGGGGATTTTTTTTTGGTCAATGTACATAATCAACAGAAACAATGTGCAAAGTTTCAGCTTTACACCAATTAAGTCAAGGTTCGGTCCTTTTTTTCGCTTTAACGACTAGACTAGAAAGCTGCTTTCAGAGCTTAAACTTGGCATTTTCGCATGCTTATCGAGGCTTTGAACCAGTGACGCAAGCCAGGTCACCGAGATTAACAAAGTGAAGTTTCCCATTGATGAAGTGTTGTTGCCGAGGAATTATTCCATCCATTAGATGCGTCTTTTGTACGTAGTAGTGCTACTCTTTGCAGTCAACAGCCTCGACCGCAAAACATGGCAGTGCAACATAAAAGCAGTTGTGGTTGGTCAGCCAAGCAAATCTAGTTGTCAGAAAACCGAGTTGTATTAAAAGAAAGGGAACTGTGAAGCATTTGCACGTTGCGTGATAATAAGGTATTGTGAGGCTGCGAAACTGCATAAAGTGGAAACGACTTGTGCCCTCGTTGGCAGTGACATACCATAGGCTAATGCAAGCTTTCACAACCACATTGTGGGTACTTGTTCAGGCAGAAGACGGTTGCAGAAGCATTAGCACAACTTGAAATATAGGCTACTGAATATGGCTAGACACATTTCGACAGAGGATGATGTATTGGACTTAATTTCGTCAAGTAGGCCTACTGATGAAACAGCTTCCAGTGAAGAGAGAGATATGGATATTATGGAGTTTGAAGCTGATTCAACAGAAGATTTAGAAGAAAGGTCAGACGAATGGCAAAGTTCTGATGAAGACGATATGGACGTTAGTAATGTAACTGATGGTGCTGCAAGTGTTGCTGATGTCGGTGCTTCCAGCACTACTCAATACTCATGGTGTTTGGAAACTTTTACATCGACTGACAGTAACTTTCAAAAGTTTCCGTTCAATGGCAGCAATCCCGGCATCACGCTTACTACCAGTGGGTAGTATGAAGACGAGATTATTTTTTATCGGTTGCTTTTTTTTTCTGATGACATTAGCCTATCAATAAAACTGTTCAGAAAAAAAAAAACAGATACGCAGAGGAAAATATTCAATCTGCCTCACCACTGAGCAAACGTTCTATTTAGAAATCTTGGAAATACACTCCAGTAGAGGACATGAAAGCACTTCTAGGAGTTGTAATAAATATGGGTTTGAATGATAGATATGAAAGTTTTCAAAAAAAAAAAATTTAGACAGAATGCCGTGTTTTGTAGATGTGTTTTCCCGTCAACGATTTTTCAAAATTGATTGTGTGCTGCACAATGCACTTGCAGAAACCAGTTGGACAAGAATTTCGCCGGGACAAGGTTCAAAATCTGGTCAACGGCATAAACTTCAAATGCCGTGAATACTTTGTGCCAGATGAACACATTTTTGTGGATGAAAGCACAATTGGATTCAAGGGGCGTGTCCTATGGATATGCTACAACCCCAGCAAGCCTACAAAATGGGTACTCAGGGTATACACCATTACACCATGTATGACAGCGCTTGGAACAGACCGCAGACCACATCAACAATGACTGCTCCATCTTCAAGCCACCTAACAGAATGGAAGGTCTGCGTGTCATGGATGATGAAACCAAAGACTGGCTGCTCTCTAGTAGACTTCCGATGTAGTCCGGAAACATCGTGAATCTAGAATGGTAAAAGGATAGACCCTCGGCCCCAGACGCTCACACGACGACGACGACGACAGCGCTTCTGTTTATATTGTGGCATTTGTTTCTTATTATGGCAAATCGCACAACAGATGGTTTGGTTAGGCCTGACTTACCTTTCATAAGTAGAATTATGTTGGAATTGTGCAACATGCTATCTTCTTTTCTTCAGCGAGTGGAACAGGTTACCACATATTTACTGACCGCTTCTACACTAGTCCCGTTTAATGTAAAGAGCTGGTATGAGGAAAGTGTCTTTTCATCTCATTGAAACCGTCATGGCAAGCAGAAAGAGTATAGCTACTGATTTTGCCAAAAAGAATAGAAAACCAAAAGTGCATGAAGTTGTGACACTCAGGAAAAAATCGCAACGTAAATGGCTCTGCAATGGAAGAACAAACGCGTGGTGACATAACTAAAATCGTTTCATTATTATAATCCGTATATAATACGAAATGTGAAAATGTGCAACGAATCTTGGGCAATAAAATTTCAGCAATAATTTCAAAACCGATGGTCGTCGTCGTCATGTGAGCGTCTGGGGCCGAGGGTCTATCCTTTTACCACCCCAGATTCACGATGTTTCCGGACTACATCGGAAGTCTACTAGAGAGCAGCCAGTCTTTGGTTTCATCATCCATGACACGCAGACCTTCCATTCTGTTAGGTGGCTTGAAGGTGGAGCAGTCATTGATGATGTGGTCTGCGGTCTGTTCCTCGGCACCACATTCACAGGAGGAGGAAGAGGCCAAACCGGTGGTAATATCACAATACACAAAATACATGGGTGGAGTGGACAGAGCCGATCACTACTGTGGAAGTTATGCGTTTTTAAGAAAATCAGCTAAGTGGTGGTGTGTGATGTTTTTTTGGTGTGGGTGTTGTCAATAGCGGTGGGATGGCGCAGTGGACAAGGCGCTTGCTTTTGAATAATGCAATCCTGGTTCGACTTTCGGCTTAAGCTGGTTGTTGAAAAACACCGCTCACCTCTACCCAGGGTGTAATAAATTGGGTGGGCGTAGTTGCTGAAGTAAAGGCGGCTGAGAGAAAGGAACTGGCCACCCTACTCTCGTTAGTGCCGATGGCTTAGTATAATGAGAACCTTATCTTCTCATCCCACGATGCTTGGATTCAAGTATGGGACTCACCTTTTTATTGTCAATAGCTTTTTGTTGTACAACATCATCAACAAGGAGCAGCAACGTTTGAATGCTGCAAGACACAAGAATTTTCGTAAAAACCTTGTTACACAGCTGGTAGGAAGTATCCGAAACAAGAATTCATGAAGACACGGAAAGCATTGTGACGAGCACGAAACTGAACGACTTTCTGGGCGGCATTTTACTTCAAAAATTTCCAATGAAAAAGCAAAGGATTGTTCAGTGTGCAGTGATAAAAAGACGAAGCAAATTCAGATCGTTTACCACTGCGAAACATGTTCGAGACAACATGGGCTACATCATGGCCACCTGGAGATGCGGCCTGATTTGTCACATTTTGCAGATTTTGATTACAGCTACTGCTAGTGCTTGACTGATATTTTTTGAGATGTTTTTACTTTTTGCGGTTTCCTAATTACATAAAACTTTTTTGTTGCCTTGGGGAAGCAGTAGCAAATGAGAAAAAGTAAGTTGAAACAAGCAAAATCAGACTGTTATTGAAAATTAACAGTCTGACTAAAATCTTCGAAATCGATTTTTCTTTGTTTTTCAACATGTGAGAATGTTAAAACCTATTGTGTCATCTGGGGAAAAGAATAAAGAAAGTGTAAAAATCTAATTTTTAGAAAAATTTATTTAAACGTTCGCCCAAAGTTAGAAAAACCTGGAAATTTCTGCAAAATGTGACAAATCAGGCCGTATCTTTAGGTGGCCATGGCTACATCCAGAAAAATGTTTCAAGAAATACCACGTAGAAAAAAATACAAATGACTACTTTTGGAATCAATAAATTCTGTTTGAATAAGAAACTGAAGAAGTCGCTTTGCCGCTTTTATGGTGGTGAAAACTTGAGCAATAAATTACACAAGTTTCCGAACCTGGCTCATATCATTTGCTTACAATCATTATGTAGCCTACTTTTGTACTTCAAATATGCAATAATCGAGTTATTTGCGAGTTTATTCGAAAACGACTAACAAACGCACATAGGGAAATTTGCAGACGACCGCAAAAATAGTTGATTCTTGCATTACTAAATAATTACAGGTGAAATCAATTAGAATCGTAATGTTTCTATCAAGTCTATTCGTTCTTGCCGCCTTTTTAACTTTAGGGCATGCACAAAGTCTGACGTGTGATGTTGGCGCTACTGCAACAAGTTCATTTCCTGTTGGCTATGATACTTGGTTTCGTAGTTTGGCATGTCCTACTACTGGACCCCCACAAAAATGCTTAAGAGGTGAAGGTTCTTTCTCGATATTAGGCATTGCAGGTTCGTAAATTAGTATTTAGCTTTATGAATTTATACACAATTGTTTTTAAACACCACTCACATAAGAGTCTTCACCTTTTGTTCTGAAAAGATAAAATGCTGAATTATTTAGTTTCAAGTAAATTGTAACCAGCACCCGTGGCTGAGTGGTTATCGCCTTCGGCTCTGGTGCTGGTAGCCCTGGGTTCAATTCCAGGTCGGGTCATACCAAAGACATTAAAAAGGGTACCGATTGTGTTCTTTCTTGCACAACGCAGTGAAGATCAATCGGGTAATAATCTGGTGACTTATCATCCTCTTCCAATCTGTCTTGAGCCAGCATGGAAGCAGTACGGCTCATAAAATCACATGGAACCCTGTAAAGTAACCCCTGTTGATGCGCACACTGCTGCAAGCGGAGATAGCAAATGATTATTAAATTGTAGCCTACTCAGGGCTACTCAACTGGCGGACCGCGGTCCGAATCTGCTCATTCTGGGTGATGGTGGACCTTGAGCGTTTGGAAGAATAACCTCATTGCCACGTTTCAGGGCTTCTTTAAACAGATTTCTACTAGGAGGAAGTAATTTTTACTGTGATTATCTTAGTCGCTGGGGGGCTTCGACTCCTAGACTCCCAACACTTTCTCAGAAATCCAATTCGAGTTAGATTTCACCTAAAAAAGTAGTTTGGTACAGATAGTTTAACTTTCGTGGTTGCTTGTGAAATAACTTATTCAACAAACCGCAAAAAATATTCATTTTGTCAAATTGGATCTTTGTTAAGATTAGTTGAGTCACTTTGGCCTACAGTTTAAAATTTTGAATAGACTATTAATTTAAAGTGAACAGTACACAGTAAACGTTTTGATTTTACGCAAATAGCGACAACAGAATCAACTAAAACAAAACAACAATAGGTAAATGTTATTTCTAATAGCCTATCTTTTTACCGACTTGTCAAGGTCATAACTTTTACTTCAATAATTACTTCGCAATTGAAAGTTGTTATACTCATTCTTACACAAAGTTTAAACTGTTACGTGTTCTTTCATACTTAACAAAACAAGCTAATGTTTATAATTCAGCAAGGCTCCAAACGTTCTAGTGGAAAGATGACGTCATTGCTATACATTTTTCGCATTTGCCGAAAGCATTTCTAATGTTTTGTATTATTGTTAGTAGGCTACATCATGTTCGCTTGCCTTATTTTTCAACAGTAGGCTACCATTGTTGGTTTCTGATTTTTCTACAGACAAGACGCATTGTAGGCTATGTCCTTCTGACGATGATGTGTTGTTTCAATACATTTCCGTTTAACCTCTCTTGTATTGTTTTGATGCTATAGTGGACCTCATTGGGGGATTTTGTGTGAACGACACAATGTGTCTGGAAACATGCACAAACCTTGCAAATCGCCTCATCAGTGACATTCAAACCAATGGACTCAGTGTGGGAGGAATAGATCTTTCTGCAGTATCAATTTCTATTAGGTAAATATACAAACACGCTGTCTAAAAGGTTTGATAACGATTTCATATTCAGTCTATTTTGTACACCTACCACAAGGTGACAGTCCATAGCAGTAATCTGTTGTTTGTCTTTAGATAATCTTGATAACAATAAGTTTATACCGACCCTGTGAAACATGAGTGTTTGTTTCTAAAACTGGTTAAAGATAAAAAAGTGAAATAAATTGAAAGATGCTTTGTTGTGCTGCTGTCATGAATGTCGAGCTCACTTAATGACTGCACGAATTTTATCACAGAGGTTTGTTAAATTTACTTCGAATTTATTCACATCCTGTGGTCCGCCAAATTGTGCAAAATCTTTAACAGATCTGACGACCTTAGCTATTGCCTACTATCAGAATATCTTTTCAAGTTGTAACTTCTTGACCTTATAGTTGATCTTATTAATTCTTGCTCCTGTACTGTATGGAAAAGACTAGAACATCACACGCCCAGGGCGAAAGAGAAAATTGAATTGAGTCCTGTCTTTGTTATGAGTTACCAAGGAGGGTGGGGGGGGGGGACTTATATACCAGTCCCAGGTATAACCTGTTCCCCCCACCCCTCATGGTAACTCATGACAAAGACAGGACTCAATTCAATTTTCTCTTTCGCCCTGGGCGTGTGATGTTCTAGTCGTTACCGTACTGTATGATGTTATTATCTCGTACAATAACTTTTGTAAATTAAAACCCCAGGGAAAGTGCCAGGTGTCGAGATGCATTGGTTTTGAACACTTCAAGGAGTTTAAATTATTTTAGGCTTGGGTGGAGAAATGTTTAGGCATGAATGTAAAATTTTTTAATTTTTTCTACATTTTAATAGGATTGGTTTGTTAATAAACAGACAGTTTATTGAAATGTTTTTTTCCAAAAATTTACCTAAACTAATTTCTATCAAAGAAAAACCAGCTACTATTGTGAGTGGAGGAAAAGTTTCATGTTATAGTTTTCTTTGAAGAATTCAAACAAAAATCTTCTTCAATTAACGACCTGGTACTGTCGACAATAGATGTTCGATAAACTATCTTAGCACCGTCTGCTTCAGAATTAGATTAAGTTGAAATTGTGTTTCATCCATTTCTGGTCACCTCTGGTGCTAGACAATTTAAATGATGAAATTGTAAGCATTGTAGCATTGCCTATCTACTGTAAGTAGCATTAGCGATAGACATCAATGCAATTGACAACGTCTTCTCGGACTTTAAAGTTAATTACCGTATAGCCTACTATTAAACTTACAACATTTCATGTTTGTACCTAGTCACAAAGCAAATAGTTTTTAAGGACTAATTGGCTGGCTTTTTAGGGTTCTAACAGGCTTATTAATTGCTGTGCTTTTTGTTTTCCACATTCAGGTCTTGTGATTTTGAATGTTGCGACACCAATGATTGCAGTCGACAATCGATTGATCAACTTCGAGCCGTTGCAGGGAAGGCAACTTCTCACAATATACACTTCTGCAGATTTTTCACTATTGCTCAGACAGTCATCACTTTCTTGTTGTGCTTTTTACTACAGTTTTGATCTCTAACTACTAACTTTAAAAAAGATGTAGCTTTGATAAAAAATGCCTTTTGTATAATAAACTTAATGTATAAATAAATAAATAAACACCAGATGTATCTTCCATACAGTCCCGCTTAAGAAAATGTAAATACATTGAAAAGTAACACAAGCAGTAGCAAATGTTTTGCCCTAAAAAATTTTTGTGTAGTATAAGGTATGACAAAAAATTGGGACTTTTGTCGGGACATATAATTTGGCTCACAGCCACTTTGTAACAAAAACTGAAGCTTGCCCAACTCTCTTAAGTTCATCATTGCGTCAACTCTCTTAAGTTATGCGAGTATTTAAGGTTTTGCTTCGATAATGCCATGCTCGGAAGCATTTGGAAAACTACTTACCTCTTGAGCTCTTTAGTTTTCTCGATATTGAAGCTTTGCTCTTTTTCTCAAGATGTTAACTCAGTTGGCTCCATTTCATTCTGAACAGGGAATGAACTAGGAATTTTCTGTAATAGGCTACGCAAAAAGGAAGCGGAAGGTTCCTGCTAAAATGAAACCGAAGATGTCATCAAAGCAGAGCTCTCAATCAACCTCTGTATTCTCCTGGTCTAGTAGGACGCGACTTTTTTTTCTGTACAGGTTGAATATTTATCCTCGCACTGGGAAAGCTTCTTTGAGAGCTTAAACTTGGCAGTTTCGCATAACCATCGAAGCTTTGAACCAGTGACGCAAGCCAGGTCACCGAGATTGACAAAGTGAAGTATCCGATTGTTGAAGCGTTGTTGTCGAGGAATCATTGCATCCATTATATGCCGCTAAATGGAGAGCAGCCCTTAACGTGCGTTGCTTAAGCGCATTTCCCGAGAGTCGAACAAGCGCCGCTTGATCTTGAAGCTTTTTCGTTCACGAAGTCACGCTCTAACCAACTGAGCTTTCATCCGCTGTCGCTCGCACTGTCATTCTGCAATCACTTTGAACCACCAGCTTTAATCTGACGATGTTTTTGTTTGTCTTTGTTATGGATTCATATTCTTGTGGTCATGGTCACTCTTTTAGCAGTTATGCTGTTCAGAGACTAGTATCCTCCACATCAAATCGTCGGCTTCTTAGGAGCTCAAAGCACTCAACTGAACACCCTGTCTGCTCTCGCCACAACTTTACGTTGATAAGTTACCCTACTTTGGAACGGCAGTGGGTGCAAACAAACGCAAAAAAAAACTAAGATGACGTTTAAAAAAAAAAAACTGAAAAAAAAACGATTGGATTATTGAAACATATTGCAACACTATAACGCAAAGAAGTTGCTCCACACGCAGCAATGAAAATAACCTGCAGTGTTCTTGTATAGCTTGAAAAATGCTTGCTTAGTTGGTATCAATTTTATGCTTATCAATTTAAACGTCCAATAGTTGGTTTTCATATGTGATAACATACAACCATTCCAAACCCGTATTCTCTAACACTGACACCTAAATCAAACACTTTTCAATAACCTTAACAAAATATACATATCATTGTTGGTGAGTGGTGAGAACGTATGCGAGACTTTCATAAGGACGTCGGTTCGACACCGCTCCAGAGCACGCTCAATGTGTTCTGCAACACTTAATGACTTGCCAAAACAATGGGAGTAGCTGACTCGATGACTACACGTCTCTCTTTGCTTGCTGTTGCTTGTTGTGTTGCATTGTAATCGCTGTGTACTGTGTTGTTGTAGCAATAGGCATAGAATTAAACATGATTATTATAATTATGTTACACCCGCTAAGGTTACTTTGTTTTACTTGTTTATGTTTAATTGTTTACAATCTTAAGTGTTCCAGTTAAACTTTTCTTCCTGGATGTTAAGTGTTTAAGTGCCTTGTTCGTCCGATTAAACTTGTTTTGAGTCAATAAATGTATTTCATTATGTTATTCAAAGGAATTTATTTTCACACGAGTCAGTTCAATCATAAATAACTAAAAATCGATTTCGATCAGCTATAGATCATCTTTAGTTAAGCTTATTCAAATCGATCGAAATCAACTTTTAGCTATTGAACTGACTCGTGTGAAAATAAATTCCTTTGCATTACAAGACATGTAACCGAGTCGTTCATATCAAGCATTGTTGTGGGTTTTACACCTGTCAGAAGATATTTCATTTTCTTGATTTCATTATGTTGAATTAAAAATTTGTGTCATGAGAAAAGTGTTTTTTGTTTCAATGTGGCTTACTGTAGATAAATCTTTGTACCTGAAGATATTTTTAATCACCCGACATTATATACGGGTCCTGCCGGAAACAAACATTGCTTTTATGCCTTGACAGATAGTTTTATAGATATTGAATTTGACAATTTTGAACTATTTTTTTCTTGTGAAATGTATATTAGTGTATGTTACTTATTACTGAATTCCTTTGTTGTACTTTTTGACAACTTGTATAGCAGACAGAGTGAAAAATTAAATTGTAGAAAATTCTTCTTTAAAGCCTTCTAATGGATTGGTTTTGTTGATAGGCTATATTTTTAACAAGAATAAGAATGATACGATACAAAATTGCTAACAAAGTTGATCTACAATTTTGCGAGGGATGTAGAACTTTTAGCGAAGAAAGCTAAGGGTTTAGCTAGGTCAGGAAACTTTCGCAATAAATGGAGAGAGATCATTTTTGTGTTATACTGAGGTATACCCCAGAGTTTTCCCGTTAAAAGACACTCCTTAGTTTTGTTTAGAAGTGACACGGTTATAGACAGAAATGTTTTTAATTCTAACTCTACGAGCGCTTTAGAAAATGTAGATCTAATTTGTTTTACCTCTTAAAATTCAAAAAATTGCGAAACATTTTTTTTTTCAATTTGGATACAACTTGACTAATTTACCTGAAGATGTTGAAGATACCGCAGCCAACTAATTTAATTGCTTTCGTGTCATCAACCAATTCATTTTTTGGTCAGCTGAAATTTGCTAGGTTCACCTTCCATGAAATACGTATCTTAGTGTCTTTTTCCAATCAATCAATTTGAAGGATGTAGGCAAGTTCCAGCCAATACATGTAATGACTAAATTACCATATTTGACGATGGTAGACATTTTAAGCGTGATAGCGTAGTCTTATAGCTAGGCTGTTGATTTTTGATATAGCGCTCGGCATGCAGGCAACAATCCCATCTTAACCATAAGGGCAATCAATAGCAAACCTGTAAGCATAAAATTACTTTTCTGCTAGTTTTATGACAAGCAGCTGAACGTACGATGGAAATCTTTTTTAAAGGGTTGTAATGCTATAACCGAAGAGTTTTTATACTGTTAGCCTATATTGAAAGTCTGTCACAACAACCTTAATAAACTAAAAATAATTTTTGTGTACGAGTGGAAAGGGAACAGACAAAAAGTTTATTTTTAATTTTCATTAAGGCAATATTAATGTTCACTTTACTTTACAGACGAGTGGTCAGTCTTGATGGTGATAGACAGGAAAAACTTCTTTTTACTTTGATTGACAGTAACGCCAGTTAACATATCACTTAAATTTATAAGCGAATAATTAAATTTTATTGCTTTTTCAATTTGTTTGAATTTTTTGATCTCAAAGACTTTAACCGCCTATTTCTGATCCTAAACTCCATGCAATAAACTCTTTAGCCTACTGCGATAAAGAGTTGAATGTTTTAACCGGTTCAGAGTGGGTATGTTGGACTAGAACTTTACAAAAGTGTCGAAAGAATACTATGCTTATGAATGGAAAAATAAATGTACAGTGCAGCTGACTGTAGACGATTTCCTACATTGCAAAACTGAGAATTGTTTTTTAATCACACTTGTTTATTTATCATCAGCTTGTCAAAATCAAATAGTTTTAGCCATCAATTTCTCGGCAAATGGAGAAATAATGCCTTACCAGCTTGATTGACCATTTTCAGTAAGTTAAAGACTTGTAGAGTAACAGCAACATGAAAAAATACTAGTGATCGTAATTGCAAACCAAAGTTCAGGATTCTTACAAAGTGGAACCAGGCATGTGCCAGATGTTCTATACAAGCTGTAATTTTTTATTGAAAAAAAATCCTGCAATCTCTAAAATTAGTTTATAAACATTAGTAGGACTATCTTTAATAACCTTTTTTACTGTTAAACTGTTTTAATGCAATTTTTACCATCAAATGATAACCTTCCTTTGCAATAATGGATGGTGAATCATGTTGGAATATACATGGCTTAACTTACTTTCGTACCATACTTTATTTCAACAAATTGAAAATCATTTTAAACATAAAAAAACGCGTTTAGTTCCATGAATGGGTGTCTCACCCTATGTCATTATTATTTTGCTTTGTAAACCTAAAAATTTTTCTGACATTTTTCTCCAATTAAGTCGTCTTCTGTTTCGATTTTTTTTATCCAGCAAAATACGGTACAGTGCATTAACGTAACAGAATATAAAAATACGATTTTTCAGCTTCAAAATTAAGTCTGTACAATTCGCACATTATGCACTGTGCATGTTTGCCACTCAGGGTAGTTCAGTCACTGTGTTTCAAATTAGGCTTGTTTTATTTAATTGCCTTTCAGATTGTTTCAAAATGGGCTGCCAACTTTTTTAAATAATGAGGCATGAGTAGATTTCCAAGACTGCAAAACAAACTGCAAAAGTACAGCATGCGTCCCGTCAATTGTAAAAAATATCTAATAACTGTACTTTTTGTATTAAATTGTGACTTTGAAATAATCCAAACAGTTGTTTGCTTATATGGACAGAGATTTTTGTGATGCAGAATTTAAAAACTTCTGTTTTTGGCCGCTGGTGAAAGCTACATTCGAGAAATAGATTATAGCCACGAAAAGGGATTGATGGGTAAAAGATGATATTCTCGCTCTATGAGATGTAACAACTGGTCATAATATACTGTATACGTATGCCAGTTATCATAGATTTTACCCCACCAAACATTGAATTCGTTTGCAAATTTTTACATATTTATGTCGGTCACCTAAGACGGCATTCGAAGGATGTAAATTACTTTCGACTTAACTTGGGTTATAAGTTTACTTTGTTCTTTATGATGAGACAACTCATGAAACAAAACTGGTATTAACGTGATAGAACGAGCTATTGCTACCAGACGGTTGCCATTGACTGCAAGTAAACATAGGGCAGAAAAAGTCATTCATTTGAGATTGAATACGTGTATAAAACATTACATTACGTAAAAAATAACAGGATAAGCTGACTCTATTGCCTCTACTTTACATCTTAATTGCAACGTGAATTGCTGCGCTATATTTGTGATGACAGATTATTTGGTGTCAAAATAACGAGTTCACTTGTCGATCTTTATTATGGCACTCTTCATTGCAAATTGCATGGACATATAAAAATAGAATTATTTTTACTTTGAAGTTGCAAGTCAAACTGCTATTGCTTAGGCATGGTCTTGATAAAGAAAATACACAGATTTTGTTTAATATGTTTTGATAATGTGATCTTATTGGAGAAATCAGTCTCCACATTTTAAACTACATTATCAGAAAACAATCGTTTAATTAGGTCATTCATACATAGGATAACTTGCGAATGCTATGCAAAGTAAAGGATAAGGATAGACAGTTTTTTTATACTATTCTTTTTATAATAACTCTTGAAATGTGCCATGTTAATGTTTTTCATTTGAGTTTTTGGAAACGAGGTTACTTTTGCTACCCCGTACTGCAATGTTTCCCCGACTTTACTGAAAAGCTACTAGGGAGCAGCCATCCTTAAACTAATAACCAACAGGCATAAGTTAATTGAAAAGACTTGGATTAAACAGAAAGTCATGAAAAGAAGCTATTGACCATACAACTGCACAATAGTTTTGTTTGAAGCGATTGCTGAGATGATACTTGACCTCTGTAACGGTCTGTAGGCTATTTGCTATAGTCAGCTGCGAGTTTAGACTGAAAAAAAGACGTTGATATACATTGCCTGGTTTTACAATCACCTTTTCACTGCTATTAAATCAATTGAACATTTGTGAACGGGGCACTTTGAAAGAATATTAATTTCCAAGGCAATAGATCTGAGATCGGAAAACAACTGATGTACCCAGAGTCTCATTTAGACCAGAACAATTTTGGTCATATTTTACGTTTTTTTATATTTTACCTGTGCAGTAAAGTATGCCTGGGTAATTAGAGCCGGAGCATAAAAAAGGGATAGAGGCAAGTAGTTTAGACCAACTTCAACGTATTTTTTTGTCCAACTCCACAATATCATCCATCAACCAATTTTGATTATACAGGCCATGAATTAATTCTCATGTTGAAGATGTTGCCTGTTTGTCTGTCAAGGGTGAAGTCATCCTCTCCACATCTCGGGTCTATCGTGTTGGCAAAACCCATGTTTAGGGCTACAAGGTCACGCTTTGCGGATTCTTCCCAAGAAAGTTTTAATTTATTTTGATTCCATTGTGCTGCAATGTTGACGCACCTGACTCGCGAATTCCAGCCGGTGGTGCGTTCAAGCGCTCAAAAGACATATCAGTCTGTCCAATTAGAGGACTTCACCAATGTCTCTCATTTCAAGCCGAATAAAAGAGTATAACTGGATTTTGTCTTCAGGTTTGACTAACCAAGGCATCTTATCATCGCTCTGTCAATACGTTGTACACGCTTGAAGATGCTTGCTAATGTTTCTCACCTTTGGGTCTAGAAATAGCCTAGGCCTACTGTAAAATGACACTCCTCACACAGCTGGAAAAAACATGACCTCTGATTGCAGAAAGAAGTTGCTTGCTTGTAAAAATAGAGATGTGTTTTCTGAACATTTTCCAGGCTGACTTGCGCCGGGTTATGGCCCCAAACTCAGATCCCCTACAGACGACATGGCATCTCCAAGAAACAAAAAGTTAATTGCCACGTCAAGTGTGCCACCTTTCACCCTAACCTTGTTTACTGGCCTACCATTGGTCTTGCTGTGCACTTACAGCGTTGGCAAAAGTATAATGGATCCGGTCTGAGTGTACCTTTAACTTCATCTCAATTCTTGTGGACCCAGCGAGAGCAATTGGTGCTGAAGATATTTTTTTTCGTTACCACTTAGACACACTGGGAAACGATGCTTTCCTGATCTTTTCAAGGAGTTCATGTTGACCATAAATCGTTACTTTGGTCTATCTCATGTTCACTCTTAGGCTTTTTGCTTCCATTCCCTTCTTCCAGCTTTATCAAACTAACGATTGAATTGCACTTGGAGATGACAATGAGCAGACTTATTAAACAAAGTATTTTTCTATGGATATTATAGTAGGCTAATCAAGCAATGATAGGAGATCTGTTATAGACTTAAGTAAACGGTAGACTACGGTAGTGGAATTGTATTGAAAGTTGAATTTTTGATTTATCGTTCATTTATCGATTTGGAGTAAACAATTCAAGTAAATGATAAAATTTCGGTTTAAAGCTAATAAGATTCAGAACTTGAATAGGCTACATCACACTTAGAAAGTGTAACTTATTTTCGTGGTAAGGAAAAACTACAGTACAATATTTTGCTAGTAGCCTATGGTCATTGGTCATGTCACTGCAGAAATGTACTGCTATAAGCTAAAAAGTCAAAAAAAAAATTCGACTTCAGACGATGTGGGAAATTTAGTGCATTGTTGGTATATTTTATTTTTTATTTCAGCGTAAAGAATATTGAGTTAAAGTAAAAAGTCTACAAAATTGGATAAAAAGTAAAGATATTGGTATACTAAGTATTTGAAACTTGCAAAAAGTATAGCCTACAATGGCCGCTCTTCTTGTCAAATCACTTATTCTATTCTTTGCGTATGCTCAAGTGAGCAGTCTAACTTGTCACAATGCTTTGAATGTCAGCACACCGTCACAGATGTTTGAAACGTTTTCATTTTCGTCGGAGATTGATTGTTCAAAGGATTCCTCGTCGAGATGTTTGCGACTTGAAGGCAGATATCAAGTTGACTCCATAGAAGGTAAGTAGCCTACTTCGAAGTACTGGTACTGAAAATAATGCTAATTTTAACCAGTATATGACATCTCACAAACGTTCTTCGTGATTTACTGTACATATTTAAAAGTCAAGTAGACTACTTCCCCTGAACAAGGAAACGACACGTGTGATCTACATCTTATCACATGCCAATTTCTTAACGCGCGCTCACCACAGTAGGCTACATAAAATGAGTGCATGAAGTTTAACTTTCTGTTTCAGCAAAGGAGGCTAGTTCTGAGTTGAGAAGTAGAACGTAGTGTTACTTATATCTACACCTTTGTAGTTGTTATAGGTAAAGAGGTAAAGGGGGTAAGAGCGTGCCAAAGGCACGCCTATTCTAGGGGGTTCGGCGACATGCTCTCCCGGAAATTTTTTGCAAAATTACACTCAAATAATGGATTATAGTGCTTTCTGGAAACACTTTTAGGGTAATGTTTGTATGAAATTTATTAGCAGATAAGAAGCTATTAACTTATTAAAAGTAGCTCTTACATGGACGGGCAAAAAATGCGGCTCAAATTAGAGAACACCAAAAATAGTCTATACCTTTTTAATTACCAAACCTGGTTGCTTTTTTACTGATTTTATATGTTTGGTTGAATCCTTTTACCTGGATCCTACAAATAATATATGTCCTGCAATTCTCTAAACACCGAGAAGCCAGATCAGAGGTTAAGAGTCTTCAGATACATTTTATTATTCTTAGCTATATCTGATTGTAAATAACACACTATTTAGGGAGTTTTTTTTTTTCGTTTTAAAAACAAGAGATATGTGAAGAAAAAAAAACAAGGGATACGTGAAGGAAAAAAACAAGGGATATGTAATTTATACACACATTGGCTTGAGATTGTAGAAACTTAGAAATAATCTCGGAAATTTACAAGTACTGAACAAAATGAAAAACTCGGTGGCTTCACTTTTGTTTGTCAAGTGGCTGGGTTTAAGCAGAATCGTCAGAGCTTGACTTTTCTTGTTATAAGTCAATACAAATATAAATAAACATATGCTTATACTTTAATGGAAGTTAGATGAATAGGCCTTTAGACTATAAGAGTGATTCGATTCTCTGCATGTTTATATGTTTGTCTTACATTGACATCTCTTTTGCATTGGTGCTGTTTGTTGAAAAAGAATCTACAATTTTCAAGGTCTTCACAACTATTTGATAAACTTTAACACAAACAATTGACTTTGCAGTGGATTTGACCGCAAGGATTTGTACCAATGAGACAATCTGCATGCAAAACTGTGGAGAAGTAGCGTCCGATTTGCTTCGAGAAATTGTGCAACAAGGCGTCATTAACACCCCGTTGGATCTGACTTCGGCTACGATGTCACCTGAGTAAGCAAACACAGCTTCTACAGTAATTTAAATTCAGTCAAAATCGAATTTAATATCTATAATCATATAAAATATAGTCTGATCTAAACCATGTTTTTTATAGTGTATGTTTTTCAAGTACTTCTTACAAATGCAATATTTCTGTTAGGCTTAAATAGGGCTATATGAGTAGCCGAAAACTTTCGCTTTATTTTATGTTTTGTTTGTTATAATGTTAAATGTTGTCGTGTTGCTCAGCTGTGTCTGTTTATGGTTGGAAAAAGTTACCTCTTTACCCAAATTGTAATCTCTATAATGTTTATAAATACTGCACATAATCATAGCAGTAAAAGCGAAAAGTAAGGCGTTACCCAGATTTCCTCGAGACTAGCAATGTTATTCTCTTTAGCTTGCACAAAAGTCAGCATAGTGCATACTGTAACTTTTTTTCTATGTTTTTTTTTTCTATTGTTGACTCTGTTGTGACGCATTGAGCACTTTTGTTTGTAAGTCCTGTATCCTAATTTTGCAGTATAAATATTAAATCAAGACAAATACAACTTGTGAATACACAAGATAAAAATATGCCATACTGTAGGCCTATCAATGTTTACTATACTTTCCTTTATTATGAACAAGTGGTCAATTTTAAATTTTATTAATGCAAAACATGACAAGGGATAAAACACTTAAAAGAGAATATGAAAAGCTCTAAAGTCCTAGTATACACATTAGACCAAATTCAATCTGCAAAGTTTAAAATATGTTTCCAAACAAACAATGCAGCTTTTTCCAAACAACCTTGCTTTGATATTTCACTATGTACCAAAAAATTTCAATGTCTAAAATGTTTTTTTGTTCAGAAATTGTCAACGAGCGTGCTGCAACACAGACAACTGCAATGGGGAGTCAATCAGCTCAATCGGAGTGGAATATGAAAAAACTACTTATACTCCTTCAGGAGAAGGAACAGTGAACATGAGCAAACGATTCCTTATTCTGGTTACAGCTTCGACGATGATCTCTTCTAAACTTCTCTTGCATTGAGAATGAGTTACTTGAATTAGGTTTCAAATATGGACAAAGGCATAATCATGAGAAATGGAAGATGATACATGGCAGTCTAAATGTGCAAATTTATCATGTGATCGTGAATAAAAAGCGTGATGTAAAATGCTTTTGCAACAAAACGAAACACTTGCAGAAAGGATTGACTGCAATGTGTGTTGTGTCGATTGTAACGTTTACAAGATCAAGAAAAATCTTTTTTTCCGTTCTGTGTCTTTGCTTTTACTTGTATTTGCTTGTGATTTCTTGTGGTCAAAACTAATGATGAACTGACCACCTACAAGAAAATTAAGCTCGTGTGCCTCTATTATTGCTTTCACAATACTCTTAAAATGCATTGCACATAAATTTCTACCTGTAGTAGCAGTACATCTTTTATTGTATTATATATTGTATACTTAAAATCATAAGGTTTGGCCTGCACTTGGTTATTTCCGAATTGGGGAGGGATTGTCTGTGTTTTATGGTTAGTTTTACGCATCTAAAAACCATATCGAATTAACAATGTTCCTTTCAAACGGCAATTTTTGCTTGGTTATACAAGTACGTTTGATGTTTTTTTTTTTTTTTTGATGCACCATGTGACGTTGCATGACCAAATCACTAATTACATTTTCTAGCATGCTCAACTAATCAACGTTTTTCTAGTAAATTCCGACCTCGAGCACACCCGGAAACAAAGCAATAGTGCGCAGTGATTTCTCAATCAATTAATATGAATGTTGGCCAAGAAAAAGATTATTAATGTACATAAATTAATGAATATGTGAATATGTAAATTTAACTTCTGCTGTACATACGTAGCAAATCTATTGACAAGTATACAATAAATTTATTTCTTCAAGATGATCGCGATTTCAGTAAATTAAAATGTCTTTTTTAAAGTACTGAACACTTTTTATAGCTTGCAAAAGACCATGTCAATCATTTGTATAGAGCATTCGCTGAGCAAGCTTATCTAAAAAGAATTAACGTTAAATCGTTTGCATATACGCAATATCCGATCACAGTTTTAATATTCACAAAATTCGTTTTTGATAAACATACAGTACAACGAGACAAGTAGTCAAAAAGCGTAAGAATTATATCAACAGATCCGGCATGTATCCCATCCGTAAAGTGCAAAACCTCTTTAACTATCGTGTGCGAAACAGGCATCAGTAGACGCTTTGTTGGTTTGAGGATGAATTCTACCTCCGTCAATCATACAATAAATCTGAATTGCATAATTCATCATTTTTCTGCGGCGAAGATTAAGATGATGTTCAATGGATGGTGTCAAGTTCGAAAGTATCAAAGCATGCATAGTCTGAACGAAATATGTCATCGTATTCGTCTCTTCAAGTTCTTTCTAGATAGTTTAAAATTCTTAGATAAACTCATCAAAATATGTTTCCAGGGCCGTGTTTAATATCTGCCGGAGCCGGGAGGCCTAGCCGTCGAGTGATCTATCTAGTTTTAGTCTGGTAGTGTTGTTTTGGTTTTGGAAAAAAAGGGTAAAATTGTTGTTGCCTAAGGTCGGTGTCTAATTGCTTATACTATATTATGGAGTTTTGACTTCTTGGTATCACTTGGTATGATTATTCCAAGTCGACAAAGCCAGTGAGTTTATGCTGCAGTATTTTGTTAAATTTGATAGAGGAAATACTATAGTTTCGCTTTTTAGGATTTTTTTTCAATAATAGGCAAAACAAAGATTTTGCAATATTAAGTCGGGAAGAATTTGGAGCGTTTATAGCAGTTTAGATATTTTTTCTATAGTAGTTGAACGCTACAGACCTTCGTAACGTTTTCAATTTAAGGACGGCGTGGTTTTCCAGAAAATTGTAAAATCAAAGTCTGGTATTTTCAATCAGAATTCTCAAACCGCGTGTGTTTTGAATCTTAGTTTTGAATCTTAGTTTTGAAAGTTTTGAATCTTTATCCTCCGACTGACAAAGCCTTGATGGGTTATTCCTGGTAGTTTCGCATTCTCGTAGAGGCTCTTGACGCAGGGCCGGTTACCGAGATTGACAGAGTGAATTTTCCGATTGTTGAAATGTTGTTGTCGGGGAATTATTCCAATCACTAGGTGCCGCTGAATGGAGAGCAGTCCTGAAATGCGTTGCTCCAGCGCACACCCTGAGAGTCGAGCCAGCGCTGCGTGATCATGAGCCGGTTGCGTAACCACTGAGCTAACGGGGCGGACGAATCACTGAGCTAACGGTGTCACAACATAAGTGCCATAAGTAACCTAAAACAAGTGGAGCATGAACAGTAACACTTCAAATAAACAGCTCATGGTTGGCGGACTCTGATTGAAATTACTGCAATGTCTGCTGTCTGCGTGATTAACTAGTGTTTCTAAAGGACAAGATTTTTATTCTATGCTGAAATAATAGAAATAATATTGTTTATTTCCATGCATTTAAAAGATTTTGTGGCTTTCAACCAAAACAAACTTTTAAATTAACACATCTAAAAAATGGATAAATTAAGTTGAGTTTTTAAATATTGCAGCAAACACCAAACAAAAATTGTACTAAAAATATAGGTTAAGGCTTGGGCTGCACTAAGATGCATATGATATAGCTTTACTTTATAGAATTAATGATGAGTCAGCCACAGACATATACAACCAAGCAACCACACGGCATTTAACATAATGGATTAAAATTGAACATAAACTATAAGCTACAAACGTTTTCGGCCATACACACGTTAGCCCTTATCAAGTAACAAAAAATAACTGCTTATCATATCTACAATGAAAATGAATGACTGATCTAAACAATGAATTGAAAAACGAAATGCAAAATGAAACGGCAGAACAGAAGAAAGGCACATCACGTGGCGTTTAAATTACACCAGGCAAAGACGCAACATATGACGTATCAAGAAAAGACGTTGAGTAGATAAGCAGTTATTTTTTGTTACTTGATAAGGGCTAACGTGTGTATGGCCGAAAACGTTTGTAGCTTATAGTTTATGTTCAATTTTAATCCATTATGTTAAATGCCGTGTGGTTGCTTGGTTGTATATGTCTGTGGCTGAAGAAAGTAACCTCTTTACCAAAATTGTATAATGATGAGTCAGGTAACAAATCCATTTTATATGGAAAATTGTAAACCTGCAAGATGTAGTAGTATCCATTTTGAACTCTGAGCGTTGCGCAAAAAAAATAAAATATATACTATATAGGGACATTGATAATATCACGTGACGAGCCAAAAGGTTAAAGAAATCAAAAGTTGCGATAACAGGGGTGTTTCAAAACAGTTTGCGATAGCAACTCTTTATGATAAGAGAAATTTAAAACATACCACACAATATGCAAATCTTGTATTGAAATGCAAGTACATTAATTACGCAGAAAAGCGTATGCTATCTGTCATACGCGTCTGACTAATTAATTTTTGCAATCCACAGTCTAATGCAGGAGTTGGTAACCTTTTTTTTGTTGGCATCATTGCAATCTGTGATGTGAATGTATAACCAGGCGAATAAATCACACCTTTTTACCTCATATTGTAACTTACCTCATTGGGACAATACCCATCCACTCTTTTAGGATGCGAACACCTCTGGGAACGTCTGGCCTCGTCGATTACTGCTTACCGTATAGATACAAAGTTGCCTCCAGACTTTTTCCCACATATAACCCAAAGTTTTGTTATCAGATTGCCCTTGGTATTGATTGTAGTTGATGATAAATATTCAACAATCCACCCACAAGTTTATGACCTATCCTTAGCAGTTTATCTATGTTTTAATACAAACATTGCAATTTTCCTCAAGCTATTTACATGCGTCAACCCAATGGTAACATTAGTATGACTCACACAGGTGTGGCCTGATAAGATTTTAATAGCATTGCAAGAATTTCCTCAAGGTAAAATAACCTTGAAAATTTGAAAACTTATCAAACAGCTTAAACAAGTCGCTGCGGTGAAAAATATTTTGATGACGTTCTGCATAGTGAAAAAATATTAGTGAAGGAACAAGCAGAGAAAAAAATTTAAATTCCTATGCAATCTTCGAATACAAGGGACAAAAATCAAGAAATTATTTAAGATTATAAGTTAGCACATAGCAGTAGTAATTACTTCTGAGTGAATTTGCAAACGTATCTGATATATCGCTCTACTGCTTATTGTTTTCATGCCAGTAGTTAGGCCGAGAAAGTCGAGAGAAGAAAATTCACACAGCTTCAGTAGATTTAGATAGCCTATTTATTCGACCTTTTGATCGATACGCAGAAGGTTAGATTTCATATGTAACCAAACAGTTTAGTCTAAAGTGTTTGAGACATTTAAGCAGAAAAACAAACATTTGATATAATACTTGCAATTAATGTATTTTATTGGCTACTGTATACTTTTACTGTAAACAATTTTTAGGTTATGCAAATAGATTTAATGCTTATTTTGGAGGAGCACTGCATAAACGGAAAAGAAGATTTTGTCGAAATGTGATATTTCACGACGCAATTGCAAAACACAAGTAATCTTCAATAAATCACTTGAAAGTGTATCCACATCTATATTTTTTTTGTCACATGTTGATTGCAGCTTATTATCATTGCATTTTACTTTAAAAACATATTGACAAAATTTATCGTTCGGTTTAGGCGACCAGGTGGTAAAGCATATGTTGCTTTGACCAGTTTGTTAGGCCATGACTCATGTTGTGTTTCAATTGTCGTCAGCGCCTAGTTTGTGTACGATTGTTAATCTTATATTTGTATGTGTAAGCTAGAGTTAGAGTTTACACAATGTTACATTAAAGCAGTAGAGCAATCTTTTTCAAAACCATTCATGTGTTCTAGATAATTCTTATAAAAGCATAAAACTGGCTTCGAGCTGTCTTCTGTCGTGGTGCAACGCAGTGAATGTGATTGCAGTCAGGGTTGCCAGATTCTGCAGGGCAATATATACCAAATAGTAAAAAAATATATACCAAACTTAAAAAATTATACCAAGTTTATACCAAAAAGATCTGAAAAATAAAAGTTTACACAAAAATTACGTTTTGCACACCTCAACTAGCTGAACAATGTTTAATTTTTAACTTGGGCAAAGAACGTTTTAGTTTGGGCTAATTTTAATATATATGACCCAAAGATGAATTGATTACCACAGCGATTTCGCATGATATTTAATCAAGTTTCAGAAAACAAAAAAAATAAACGTTGCTGGAGCGTTGGTTCCTGTGATGCAGACGAGACTACGCCCACTTGGCTAATGCATAAAACCCACCATGCAACCATCAAGAACCCAACAAAATAGACTTTACTCCGAATAGTACCAAAATGACCGCGTGCCACACCTAAATGTCCCGACGTCACAGTGTGCGCACCTATCTTGCAGGCACGTAATTGTCTGCGCCCAGTAGCGTAGCCAGGAATTTTGAAAGGGGGGGTTTGACGGCCGGCGGGCGACCCAGCGACAGGGGGTATGGACCTCCCCCAGAAAATTTTGAAAAATTACTTTGAATTTGGTGCACTCTGAGAGCATTTTCAACAAAAATGTGGGTATAAATATTCCTGTAAAATGGTGCTGTCCGGTGGCATAGCAAAAGTATAAGATCATGTTTTCTTCGGCATTTTTTGGTAATAAAGCTAAGTCTCTATATTTTCTTGTTGCTAATTCCTGGTTGAGATATTTAAATGTTTGGTATTGGCAAAACTTGCTCTTTTAATACAGTTTCGTTTAAAATTAGGCAAACTTTGTTTTAGAGACATAGAGATTGAAAGCATCATTGTCAATATTGTGGCGTCACACGCATGCCAAAGGGGGGAGGGTGTAACCCCCAACCCCCCCCTTGGCTACGCCACTGTCTGCGCCTAATAGACGTGCTCCGAAAATTTAGGAAATTTTTCACTTTGCCAAAGTATCAACGTCAGGGTAATAAAGAATTAAGTAATTATGATTCAATAATTACATACGATATAACACAATAAGGGTATTAGTAAGCATAAAAAAAGTTTTAGTCACACATTCACAACACTGTTCAACATTTTGAAACCAAAATTTACATTCCATCAACAGCACAGTAAAAATCATAAGTCAACAACACTTGCAATGTTGCTCACTGAGAAGCTTTAACATTCTTTAACACCTTGAGATAACAATACGTTGTAAAACATTACAGTTAAGCAACTCCAATGACACTCATGCTTTAGAAAACCTTTAGGTTTTTATGGTCATTAGGCTAAATCTCAAATGGTACATCCATTTTAGTGTTTCAACTTAACTTTTTTAAAGAAGAAACAAGTTTTTATTGGTTAAAGGCATACTAAAGGAAAATTTCAAACCGGAATTAAGCATTAAAATGAGTAAACTGAACATTCAAGAATACATTTCAAAAACAATTACCGAAAAAAATTTGTTTTCAATGGCGCTGGCAAGGCCCAAAGTCCAGAGTTTCATTTATTTTCATTTTTTTCAAAATGACCAAAACGTGCAAACACTGCTCGAGAATACGTCATAAAGGCCAGCAATAACAAAAGCCACGTTACCAATCTGATGTTTTGAGCAAACTGTCTGCTGTTTTGATGTTAAAATGTGCTGTTTTGATGTAAATACATACATAGCCTACAGTCAAATCGCCCGCAGAAACAATTATTGCGTGATCGGTTGATTGCTATAGCCTTTATGACGTAGACTGCACAGTCGCACGCTTCGTTGCTCAGGCTCAATCTCATTTTGAAAGCCCTGACAAAAGCACGCCCACAATGGTGGTCAGACCGCAATGGGGCAAAATTTTATTGAAAATCGTTTTATGGTAGCATGTTAAACACAAAGAACGTGGAAAATCGCCAAGTCAGGTTTTTCCTTTAGTACCCCTTTAACACACTCCAAATTTGTACATTGAAAAAACTACTAGTCAATTGACACAATATTATAAAATATACCAAACTCATAAAATCACCTACCAAATGCTACAAAATATACCAAATATATACCAATATACCAAACAAAAATTTCAACTACCAAACATAAAAAAAATATACCAGATTTGTGAAATTTGGTATATAAATATACCAGATGGCAACCTTGATTGCAGTTCATTGAGTTTTATGAAAAATTGCGTTTTCCTAAATTTCAAACATAGCCATTAAAGAAATAGTGGCGCCAGTAATCATAGCCACAAATCTTAAGTAGTTTTGAATACAATGAACTTTTCAGAAGCATAAAAACAAACAAATCATGAACTGTCCTTCACTGTTGTCATGAAGGGGATTTTTGTAGGATTCAAAAATGTTCCACGATGACGCTAATTTAATGATGGCAAGCTATAAGCCTGGCACCTCACTAGATTATTTCTCACTTCTTTCTTGTTGCTTCAACCAACTTACGATGTCATGCCATGTCAGTATTTTGGCATACTACACTTAAATTGCTAAGTACTCTGATGTAATTTCATGTCTCAGCTGTTGCGCTTTCAAATTGATGCATATGACAAAACAACTCAAATGACATTTCACAAATCACGATAAAACTACCACTTAGTATCAAATATGGGGTGAAGAAAATTTTTACACCAAACAATAATATTGTTTCTTGAATATTTAAAACAACAAAACTAGTTTTCAACAAACAATATAAGCCAATAACTTGTTCACCAATAATAGTGAGTGGAAACTGATTGCAATACAAATTGAAGTCGTGTCTAGATCGCCAAACGATATTTATTTTAGAGGTCTTAGTTTATAGTCTATCAAAGAATATAAAGTAGGTTTTTTGAAACATTTTCAAAGTTTAAAGATGGTGGGAAAATTCTGAAAAGTTTCATACATAGGCCCATCAAGTCTATAGCCTACTGGAGGAACTTATACAGTAACTATTGTAAAATCTATAGTTATTGAGTTTACATTGACAATAGGCTACGGCTAAGTCATACAACAAGAACGTCGGTTTCTCCTAAAAGAGCATTTCCTTACAAACTTTGTTACGCTACGCAGTTAGCTTACTTGCTGCATTATAGCTTTCACTCAACTGCTGAAGAGAAAAGTAGTAAACCATTCATGCACTAACTTTAAATTTTATATCCTAAACAATGAGAATAAGTTGAAATCTCGGCGACCATGAGATGAGGGATAAAGATCTTTCGAAAAAGATCAATTTAAATGATCAATTTTTTTGTGATCAAAAATTGTTTTGTTTCCTTAGGGCGTTTGTGAGCAGAATAATTGACATACCTACCTGTAAGCCATGAAAAGGGCAAAACCGACCGCAGCGTAAACGGGGATTATTCGTTTTTTCAGAAGATGTATAAGATTGGATAACTTTTTTTGATTGTAGTTGTTCACAATGCATTTACACAACGATGGTATGACAATCGATCTAACTTACTACCGACTTTAGAAAATTTGGGTTTAGAATGTTACTCAGTTGTCTCCCTGTCTTTAACAAAAAAGATGAGATGAATTTTCGTTTGTATTCTGTTTTAGATAAAAGCTGATAATCTTGAAGTATATTTTGGATAGCAGATCTTATAGTGTTTGCGCGCAGCATGTAGTCAAACTAAGTGGCATGTTGCAGTTTTGAGGTGGCCTCCTTTCAAAATATTTCATGTTTTTCTTACTGATGTGGATGAAGGATGTTCAGTGTGTAGCCATGGCTAGTTGGTATCTTTAGATAGCCATAGTGTGGCTCATTGCAAATCTTCGAATTTGTATCATATACTTATTATTAGGCTATTTTCACAAATTTTCAGATTTTGTTTTCTTTTGTCATGTCTCCAAACAGCAATATTACTGCGCAACAAGCACTTAAAAGTTAGAAAACCAATCAGAGAGATGACTCTTACGTTGGGCGAAGATGAGAAAACTTAACTATACAAGATAGATAGAGTTTACTGTTACTCGCAATGATGAGGTTAGCAACTTCTGACATTGACATAGATATTGCTGAAAATGAGCAAAATAGTGTCTGCTGTGTCTAAAAAACAACATCTGCATGTTGTTTTTCAAAATGTGATATTTCTGAAAGCAGATTGTGACGAACTTGAACGTATAAACAGGGACTATATGAAACACAACCTTGGTCCAACTTTAGGTAGAGCATGTTGAGCTGGTGTACGGTCGATTGGTCGACAGACATTTGGTCGACAGGACGTTTGGTCGACAAGACATTCGGTCGACAGGACGGTAGGTCGACAGAACGATTCATTTTAGGGTTAGGGTTATAGTTAGGGTTAGGTTAGGGTTAAGGTTAGTTAACTAACCCTAACCCTAAAATGAATCGTTCTGTCGACCTAACGTCCTGTCGACCAAACGTCCTGTCGACCAAACGTCCTGTCGACCAAACGTCCTGTCGACCAAATGTATGTCGACCAATTGTCCTGTCGACCAACTGACCTGGTACCGTTGAGCTAGGGGTATTTTTGAATGTCTTTCTCCAACGTCGTATTGTCATAAATCCGTCATGCATGAAAGCATCTACTCTACATTATGTGTTCATAGACAAGAATATGCTCATGGGTCTTCGTTGGAAAGCATACTTCTGTAAAGCAACTTTGGAGCAGATGGAGCATCCGATGTTCGATAAAGCAACAGATACGGTACAAGGCAAAAAATATTACACTTTGAGATGAAATAATGTTCTTAGTCAAAAAAAGAAGATAAACTGACAAATCTGGCTTGAGTTCCAAGGTGTGGAATTGCTTTATATGGAAAACTGTTCGCATAAGTGTCAAGTTTTGATCTGACCGTGTTTGTGCTGCTGTGCATATAAATCAGTTACTTGGCCATTGCAAACAGGATGTTCCCTTTTACAAATCAGCCAGATAAAGTTGTGATTTAATTTTAAACTTGACTGATACTTAGTCAAAATATCTGTGCAACGGAAAACCATATTTAGAAAAAGACTTCGGAAGCCACATGCAAGTTACTTATTAATAGTCCTCGCGATGTGGGCTTGAACTTTCTGAAAGCTCATTACAATAAAGTAGAATTTTAAAAGAACTGATAGCCTACAAGGCTACAACATTCTGGAAATTTTGTCTAAAGTTTTGACAATCTTTTCCAATTCCCATTAAATTCAACACATATTTCTCAACTTTTACAAGCAAAAACAAGCATATTTGAATAGACTAATATTACATTTCTTGCAATATAATAGCACAACTTTGAATAATTATGCAAATAAGTTATAATATGGAAAAAGGTTTTATTTTAATAGAATTAATAAAATAATATGATGGACGTTTTTCATAACTTTTTGATAAATTTGTAAAAATTCTAAACAACTAAAAAGCATTTGAGGGTGCGACTAGTTCGTAGCAGAAAGAATCGACATTGCGTATTTGGAAGTCATGCTAATTTTTTTTTATGTTAACACGACCTAATATAGTTTGAAACAAAATGCTTGAAACTCCTGGCCAATCTAATGAAAAATAAATAAAGACCCCCAAAACGTAGGTACCAAACTCATGTTTAGCAAACTAATTAAAGAAAATATGCACCGAAGATGAAAGCAGTCCAATTTTTTGAAGCGTTTGCTAAACATGAGTTTAGTATCTAAATTTTGGAGAGTTTATTTTTTGATTACATCATACATCTATTGTTTATTAAATTGTGAAACAGTAGGTTGTGAAAATCAATTTGAAATTCACGTGACACATCTCGTGAGAGTTGGGACTAAATTATTTCCGTGTTTTAAGCAATCTGCGAGTTAGCTAATTTCGTAATCAATCTTCCAACAACAAGCTTCAATTTGTTCCTGTACGTGCGTTGTTTTAAACAATGTTCAAAATAAAAATCAAGTCAGTCGCATTTGCATGATTGATTCAACGATCCATGTTCTTTGCAACAACGTAACTCTTGGCATGGTTTGGGCAACTATTTTGAGTGATTGTTGGAGACAAGCATTCAGGATTGCCAGAAAGCGAGATTTTTGTAATTAAATTTTCATTCGTAATCACTGGAAAAAAGTTACACTTTAAAGAAGGGAGGAGCGGATAAAGCACATTTGGAAAGAGCCTAGATTTTAAAACTACAAAAGCAACAGCTACTATACAAAAGGAAATTAAGTTTTGTATAGAATGTGTGCTTGGGCAAACATGTAGCTTAGACAGGCATGTGAAGAGTATGATACACTCACCTCACAGAAATCGGCTAAAAGGTTAATGTGGTGTTCATATGTTTTGGAATCGTTTGTCAAAAACAATAGAATTTAAAAATAACTTATATACAGTATTTTTTTATATCCACGTAGTGTAGGCGCCAGCAAATACATTTAGTTTTACGCGAGTGAGTCAGTTCAAACCTACAACTTACGGCTAAGCATCGATTTTAGCCTTTTGAAGCATTTTCTTACGGTCTTACTTTAAAAAAATTAGCTGGCCCAACTGACTAAATAATCTATCAAAATCAAAATTTATTTTTAGCTATATAAGATTGAACTGACTCACTCGAAAACAGATTTATTTGTATCATAAGACATGTAATCGTGTCGTTTATATGAAGCATTGCTGTAGGTTCGCAACCTGTCAAAAGAATTTCTTTCTTTTCTTTGCAGCTAAAGTATGCAGTCTGAAAGCAAAATATTATTTCGCACTATTTTGACTTTGGCGATTGTAGCCTACTTCGTGGCTTACATGTAGGCCTACTGCAGAGCATTGTTGTTAGAATTAAATTACTTCGCGCTGTAGAGCAGTGGTTGTAGACCTTCCAACCCCGAGGATGTCTATTTCCACGCACGTTGGTTTGTGTGGTCCTCGTCTGCGCCGCTTCCAAGAAGTGCAAAAAATGGCAGTCTATCTGGGAACCAACACATTTTTCACTGGTGACCCCTGGAAGTTCCAGAAGTCCTATTAAGACCCCAGCCTAGAGTAAAACATTTGGTTACTGAAGCATTTTTCTCCAATTTATGCTATTTAAATTTAAAGTAGCCAACTTAACACATGGCAAGAAGTTTTAAATGTTTATTTTCACATATCCTACTATTTGGAAATTCGCCAAGCAACTATAATTTTAAGTGTCCTTTTTACATTAGTGTACAATTTTGTTGACAATATGTTAAAAAGTCTCGTTAATCTGAACAAAGTAATTTGATTTTAGTAGTGACTGACAAATGTATTAATTTTATACAGAAAACGATTATTTTTTAAGCTTCGGCAGCCAGCTTAAGAGTTGTGAAGGAAGTTGTGAAGTTACGATTAACGATTGAGAAAAAGTCTAAATACATAATTTATACCATGTTTCTCAGTACACACAGTAATATTATATACAATATAATATGCACAATTGCACATAGCCTTGAGCTATTTTTAGACGAGTATTTTTGATGTTTCTGAATTTTGAGGAGAGCGTTAATTTCCTGGTTTCTTGTGAGTACAATGTGAATCAAGTAAAAAATCAAAAAACTTTTACTTGACTTTTAACGTTTAATTTACTAATTACCATGAAGTTTGAAGTACTTGCATTCTGCACAGCATTACATTACTTGACGACGTGGTCAGTCATATTGATTCAATGATAAATGGAGGACAGCGTCGTTTCATGATTACGTAATAATACGCATCGTCACTGATGGCTTTGTGTTGGATACTTATGCTCCATTAAGCATCGGAAGACGCATTTGCCAGTGAGATATAGCATTTCTTATGAATATGACGAATGAATTTTGAAATGTTTTTGCAAAAGTGTTAACAACATTTTTGAATGAACGAATGAATGATAAAACGTTGCATACACGTTGCTCAATAATAATCATTGTTTTACTTCAACTTTTCTTTTTTGACCAATATTGTGCTATTCGTGTCGCTACGGAACTTTTTACACCATGATTTTTAATATGGATGTGAACGGTTTTGAAAGGTTTGAAATCATTTAAAAAGCCTCTAATCGAAGGAAATGCTTCATAAGTTTTGTATCACTTAATGCATGCATTATTTTTAACTGAGTCTACTAAAATGGTACTTGCATTGCTTTCACAAGGCACCCGGCAACTGTAATAAATGTGATGTTGCATATTGACTATATTGAGTTATACTTTTCTAACTTTGTATAGTTTAATTTTGTTGATGTCAGTTCCACTGATTTACATATTACATAGGCTACCAACATAAATAAATCATTGGAAAACAGATTAATTAAATGATATGATTTAAATAAAATTAGCTTAAAACCAGATAAAGAAAGTCAATTCCTTTGCTGAAACTTTATTCTTAGATTGAACCAGCCAAACAAAGTAAGTCTACAACTTTTCAGTTCAGTTTTAGTTTCATGTTTCATATCCGAACATCACAACAAAAAGTGTTACTTACCACAATACAGCAAGAGTCTGGAAAGAAGTTGAAGACAAAACGCGAACGTTAAAAATGCTCGAAAAGGAAATGATTTATCAAATGGGCCTACAGAGATTTGGCCCCGGTTGCAACATCACATAATACGAGTGAATTATCATTAAACTTGAGGCATACTATGTTTTCCAAAGTAACGTATTTTATATTTGTATTTTTACTTTTATGTTAGCATGTATTTCTTTATATACTTGTGCAAGAACAGCCTTATAACGAATTTGGTTTGTCGTTCGGAAATAATCCGAAAGGGTAATATTCAGGTAAAAATGTCAGCTTGGACTCTATGCCATGGAGAAACAAAGTAGTGCAAACGCATGCAAATTTGTTGCTTGGGCTCAAATTATATATATCATTAATTTGCAATTGTGTTAAGTAAAATCAGTAAACGAATTTATTTTTTAAGGTGTTTAGCAAAAACAATATGAATGCAAATACTGTATTGGTAGTAGTAAGCTTACTATCTAATAGTTTGTTAGCTAATGCCATTCTATGTAACGTGGGCTATTCAGTACAATCAGAGTTTTTGAATGATGATCAACTTAATATCCAGCAATGTGAAGCAGACCAGCAATGTCTTAGAGGGGACGCAATGATAAATTATATTGTTCCAAGTAAGTCTTTATCTTTCTTAATTTTCCCAGACAGCCACTTTATCTGGTCCAGGTCTTTACCAGATCTGGTACGGATCTGACCAGAGCTTTACCAGATCTGAACCAGATAAAGTGGCTGTCTGGGTTGTTTCATTTTTTTTATTTATTGTTGTTCGTCGTTGGCGTATTCTTAACAGCAAAAAGTCTAACTACTCTACCTTTCGCGATATTCAAAACTCAAAAGTACCAATGAACAGATGAAGGTAGCAAAACTTATTTTTATCATGTCGTTGACTAAAAAATTGAAGTTCCTACCGTTGCTTTTGTCAATCAAGTTGTGATCACTGCCCAAGTCTGGCCAAGTCGACTACATGTAAAAAATATCAGTTTCATGCTTTGTTGCATATAACAGATTGTCTGCAGTATATTACTGATATGGGAAAATAGAGTAAAGTAAAATTTAATTATGCTTGTGAATAGAATTATATCCGCATTTTAATTGCTTCATTTTAATCGTGCAAGTTTATCACGCTTTATTTATACGTTAAAGCTTAAGTTGTATGCAATTTTCAGTAAAAACGCTTTTGATCTGTTTTACATATTGAATATACATTGTAATAACCATATATTACCTACGTTGTTAAGGTAACAATACTCAGAAGCCTATGTTTGCTTGATAAAAGCTCAAAATAGAACTAAATTGACAGATTTAACACTACGTTTTCTTTCATTCATGTTGTTTACAATATAAAACACTGCGTACCAAACCATGAATTCATATCCTGGAATGCATTTTAAATGTTTTATGCTGAACTAGGTATAGTGCCGCATTACTGAAACGAGGGTCAAAGGTCAAACTATCAAAACTGTAAACAAACATAGAAAGATCTACATTTGAAATATACCAGCAAGTTAATTTTAGTACCAGACGTGACCGTGGTTTCCATTGGATTAAGCCTACTTCCTGGTTCAAACATTTTCCTTACCAAGGTTTAATTGTATTGCTTAGTGGAACTTGCTGTTGGAAGTTGTGTAACCCCGACTGAATGCGAATGGGAATGCGCAACATTGGTCGTAGAAGCTGCTGCAGAATTTTTCAGCCTTACGGGAGAGCCAGCAGATGTCCGGTAAATCAAATAAATTATGTGTGTTTAATGTTTATAAGTCGTCAAGAAAATGCTTATCCATGAAGTGACAAAGTTTGTGTTTATTTTGTTGTTTGTTCAACATATTCTTGTTTACACCTGCTTGTAGTTTTGTTAAAGAAACTACTTTTCTAGAGCGTTGTTATAATTCGCAGATAAAAGAAGTTTTATTGCCAGCCACATGCCTCGTTAAAAGTTGACCAACTCGAGAGACGATCTACTGACCCGTTGCATTTAAGCTAATGATTTATGGCAATAAATCTTTTAGCGTTCTGCAACACTGTTTTTTGCACTCTGCAATGCCTGATGCAGATTTATCTGTAGATTTCCATCACGCATTGAAGCGGTGATCTGATAATGAAATTTTCTACGGTTCGAGAAAAAGTTTTCTCTGCCTATAAAACGTTGAATGGTAGTTTAATTAATTAAATCTTTTAGAATAATGCATTTAACTAAAGAAAAATGAATTGTTAATCTTGTTGTTAATCCACTGTTGATTTATTTAGCTCGTGCCAAAGAGCCTGCTGCGGCTATGACAATTGCAACGCTCACAGGGTTGGAGTTTTGGACAACTATGAGCGCCCCAGTACCAGACCGGTAGCTCTTCGAACAACTTTACCAGGTAGTCAATGTTTTACAGCAGTTAGTTAAAAATATTCCCAAACTTCACTGAACGTTAAAAATAATAACAACATAAAAAGACATGTACACCATTACTTCAGTGATATTGTATTTCTCACATTTCTTTTTAATCATAGTTGATTTCATGATTAAGATTTCCATGTGTTTTAATCAGCTACAATCGGAGCAAGTGCGTGTTACAGTGGGATCTCCAACCTTAGCACCGGAGAGAATACATTGATGTTGTCATCACTTTGCTCCTCAACCAACAGTCAATGCCTCCGCCAGGAAACAACAACAATGTCTCAGAGTGGTGCTTTGGGTAAATAACTTTATACGTAAGGTTTTCTTAAACTGTGTATAAGGTACATTTTGAATCTGGGCTTGGCCATTACAAGATACTCCATAGGTGTGACGGGAAAGAGTGATATTGTTGTAAATCACATTTGTGTGTTACAGCGCTAAGATTATGAGCTGTCAATTACAGTATTTACTCAACTGGTACTCATTGTATTACAGTATCATTACCTGTAATTCTTAATTGTACACTCTCTTTGCACGAGTATTCCAAACGTTTAAAAATGCTTGAGGTAAAGATTACAAAATTTCTTCTAAAATTTTAAATTAAAGTATCAAAGAATACAAATTTTTAACACACATTGAAACAACTTGCAGCTATTGACCTAAAATATACTTTTGCAGTTAAATATATTATTGGGGCTTGCGTTAATCAGACTACATGCACGAGAAGCTGTAGCTCGATGGCTCTTGAAATCATCGGTGACCCGTCGTTATCAACAAGGTAAAATTTGAAATGATAGATTTTTATATTTATTGTCATCAGCAAAAGCCGAAGACTAGGAAAGAATGGTCTAGTGTAACAGCATAGGTACCAGTACTTTCTAATTATTATTCCGTTTGAAATGTCTGGAATAAGAATATTGATTTCATGGAACTAGTCATCATCTATGCGGACCATTTCTTTTCTACTACGCTAACGTTTTTCGATTCTACAGTAATATACAAATTTCCTCCATTTTGGTGCAATTATTTTTCATGTTAAGGCCAAATGAATCTAGCTTTAATTTGTAATGTAATGCTGGTTTGGAGTTTACTTCAATTTCTAATACAATGTGTGTCAATGCAACAGTTCAAATCGAACAGGAGAGTATAGATAAGGACTGAAGTCAGATTTTAGTTGATTTTGAGCTAGTAGCCGAAAAAGATTTTTATTTTTTTAGACTAAAGCTGCTTTTTCAGTAGGTAATATAGCCACAATAATACTTTTAAATAAATAAATAAAAACTAATTAAATGAAAATATAAATGCTAAATAACACCTAAATAATAAGTGCCTTTGCCGCTTTTTCAGCACTACTAGGAGCATAAATACATTTTCATGACTTCACTTTTACCAACAAAAATATAATTTTAATTGAGTTCTACATTGCACTTAGATCTTGTCAGATGGCGTGCTGTGACTTTGATAACTGTAACTCCTTACCGATTGATGTTTTGAGTGTCACAACTCATGAAGATGAATTTATATCACCTACTCCAGTTGACATTGCCAGTGCTAAAACCAACAATGCTAAAGGTATTTTTTTCTGTTTTAAACACACTATCAGCAGTTGAAATAAATACATGTGAATAAAAGTAGACTACGTAAATTATTTTTTCTGTCGTTTAAAATCTTATCTACCATCAGCACCGTTTAGGGTTCTTCCGATGTTGTTTTAAGGAACATTCTTTCGCATTCATAACAAGTTGCTTTTTTGACATTTTTAACCTATTTAACTTTTGATTGATTGCTCTGTAGCCTATTTATTTTTATAAAATTTTTAGTTTGCATTGAAATGCTTTTTTATTGGACTTGGTGATATATAAGCTCCATAACGTATATATATATATATACTGTAGCCTACTACGAATAAGCTGAACAATGTACGTGTACCACATGTTATTGATCCTAAAAGTATACTCTTTTGTCATCAAAATTTGTTTTCCTAGTTACAACCACCATCAAATCCAAACCTTCCACCACGACAACACGTCAAACTATAACTACGACAACGCGCCCACTTGTAACTACGACAACACTCCAACGGACAACTACGGCAAAGCTCCGAACCACAAGCACATTGCTTCCTGATACATCACAAGAAAAAACAACATCCTCTTCTTTAATAAGACCTTTTACAACTGATGTAGTTTCATTATCACCTGAAAGTGCAGCAGTACCAACAACACTTCCAATTACATCAAAAATTAGAAGCTTACCACCCGTAACAGATTCCCCAACTTCAGCAAAACAAACAAGTTCACCTAGCGAGATCTGGAGCCTTGGAACAAGTGTTGGACAAACATGGTCTGTTGCACCAGCAAGTGCATCACTTAACTGCGCAGTCGGCTCGATGGTAATTCTACCACAATCAGGAATATCTGCTTGGCATTCAAGTGCGTGTCCTCCTTCCAAAAGTTATGGCTGCCTGCGACAAGAAATTTTAATATCTTTGGACAACGAAACGACAGGTGAGAGAGTGGAGAATTTGCATGAGCTTACATATTATGTAAGAAGTACTGCTTGTAGTTTGATTTAGACTACTTTACGTTGTATTACAGAAGGAGATTTGTTATGAAAACAATTTTTGCGCATAAGTACATGAAATCTACAGTTTCTCTTTCGGTCTTTGCTTCAATTTCTCCTACATACGTAATTCCTTGACCCGGAAATTGAACACTTAGGAAGGCTTTTCGGGTTGTGAGAAAAACATCGGTTTTAATGTTTCAAAACAACTCAGAAGAAGTTTTCTGAGTGTTTTCGTTTCTACAGAAAGCAATTTATTTCAATTTTCAGCTTGTAATATATCTTACAGTATGCCGAAAGAATTCTGCTAGTCTTTCCATGATTCTAAGTAAATCAAAATTGACAAAGTTTTTTACAAAATTACCCAGCAAGTCTATAAGCTGCTGTTGATAACAAATGTTTTAGAGTCTGTGAAGCTTATTTATGTTGTTTCTCTTTTTTTATTGAAGCTTCACAGCCATTTTACAGCAAAGTGAGATATGAGGAGTGTACCTTTATCTGAATTCATTTCTCAGTCTTTAAACTTGAGGTGTTGGTTTTAGCGATAATATAATAAAATATTGAAAAAACTTTTTGCTTAGATTTAACAAATGATTTCTTTATACCTGTGACATTTTTATTTTTCTACACAGCTAAATTATCCAAAAAAGTGTTGAATGTACCAAAAAAATATGTATATATAAAAATCGAAACAAAAGTGTGTTTAAAATGAAACATAAAAAGAGTTTTTATCATTTTTTTGGCAAATCAAAGGATGACAACATTTTGAAGCAACACAAATTTTGTAAAAAAAGTAGTGTAGGCTAATTTCGACTTACATTGTAAGTGTTTATTTAAAATGGTCTATCAAAGCTCTGGTATATAGTGTTTGTTTAAAATGCTCTGGTATAATCAAAGCATGATCTACGAGAAATTACACTCTACTTGTACATAAATTGCTTGACGGTTTTCACAAATCAAAATTGTTTTTGTGTTTATCGTTGTGTTACAAATAACTATAACAGTGACAGCAATCAGTGGATTCACTTATGGGATAGAGATTGTAAATTATCCAATTTACTTAAATCATGTTTTGAGATCAAAGGCCAAAGATCAAAAAGCAAATTTATCACTGTCTGCTTCAAAAATGCTGTCTGTAGGTTCAAGCAACGGTAACGTCTAGTGCGTGCACTCAGGCAAAAACTGGCACACAGAGCACAGTATCCTCGTTTCACCTAAATTACACAATCACGAGACAGTAAATAACAAAATCAAAGACAATCAGATATTTTCAAAATTGCTTTTATTTGTACAAGGTGAAAACGTTACTGTTACAAGAAAATCAATTCTTTATTATTTAGAAGGTTGATATATTGCCAAAATATCACCATTTAGAATAAAACTTGTGTATGCACTGTACAGTATATCGAAAAAAAAACTTGAATAAAAGAACAAGCATGGTGCTGTCTCTGCTAATGATCCAGCTAAAATATTGATACCGATAAATGTTTTTCTTTCGGTTGTGAAATTTAAGTGTGACGTGTTCTTTAAGGTTGCAGCATTTTAGCTATTCTCCTTGTTAAATTTAGTTCTAAAGTGTTTAACACATCTAGATTATGGAGGATGACAGACAGATTACGTAAGTTTATTTAACAACACGTCATTTTGTTTGGAACAGCAAATGTTACTTTTGGGAGTTGCGCCAATCAGACGACTTGCATGGGTACGTGCAACGATTTGGCGATGGATCAGGATCAAAATCATATTTTTCAAGAGTTAAGAGATCGTCACTTTGATATTTCTTCTCATTCTTTTGCGTGAGTACATTTTGCTATATTTGGGATGATTAAAATAGAATCATGTAGATTTCTCAGCAATCGACCAATTGCTTTCTTTCTGTTGGAATCACAAGTTAAAACTCTGTAGAGTGTAGATTACCTCATCGTTTGTTACTTTTTTATTTGTTTATTTCAGTATAAATCAAAAGTACTAATGTATTTTTTAATATCTATTGCGATTGAATGATTAAAGATTTGTTGTCAAAAAATACAACAGGCCTATTTCTAATAATGAACTAATTTGTCAGCAGTAGTCTATTACTTGTAGAAACCACAGAAACTAGGCGGTATAGTAACCAGGTGTTTGATTGCAACCTTAACCTTTTATTATGTTCTGAGAATGAAATTTTGTATGTGTGGTGTAGCCTACTGCATGGGCTCCGTTAGAGGGGGGGCGCGGGGGTGATTACCCTCCCACCAATCGGAGTGGGGAGTAACTAATGCAAAATTACCTCCCCACTAATGAAGAGATAAAAATTTCATTTTAATGTATTTTTAGTTTTGTGTTTTATTTTCATGTTTTTATTTTGTTGCACAACTTTTGAGGTTTTTGCTTGGAAACTGACTCGCAAGACAACGTGAAGTCATCTATGGCCAAACTATGTATCCTGTCAAAAACATACGCATCACAATGCGCTTTGTGTGACGTCATAGTTTCTCACTGCTGCAAACTGTTTAATTTCGCTTTTACCACTCAAGAACGAAACCACTACAGTTTATCAAATGTACATGTACAGTTTATCAAATGTACACTACATTGTATCAATGTCTTTATACTTTCGGTTGTTGTAAAAGTTAATGCATTTTAGCTTTTATTTTATTTTTTTCTGAATTGAATGTAGGCCCAGACCCTTATCGTGTTGTATTCATGCAATTGTAAATTAAGTTATAGAAACCTTTGACCTTAACGCTTTTGATCTTTTAAATCTAACCATTTAGCGCCTGAAGTGCAAAATTTGGAGAACTTGAGCCAAGGAAGAATACAGAGAGAAATTTTTGCGTACGTCCCAACCTTTTCCAGTTAAAATTGTCTAAAAACCTCAAAAAATGTGGCAAATGTTAAAGAGCTTTTGCTCGCGATGTCAGATTCGTTGAAATAATTTTTTGATTTTAAGTCGTGCTGAAAAGCAAAAATTATGCGCCTTCGGCACGAAACATGCCGCCTGCGACGCTGTATAAGTAACTGAAGCTTTCAGTAATGCGAAAGAGGGTCTGGGTGGCGACCTCCCAGAAGTACTGTATATGTGATGCGATAATCCAATAAGCCCCCTGTCGATGTCAAAATATCGTTCCCGCCCCTGCTTAAATTACCCCCCCACTCTCAGGAAGTGTCCGGAGCCCCTGGCCTACTGTACACTACAGTGGTCGTACGAAAGAATTTTGTTTTCTGTTTTACGAGTAATTATTTGGCGTTTAATATATTTGCTAACATATTACGTATTTTTTTCTATATTTATGTGTGCTATCTGAATAATTATGTTGTTATTATAGCAAAATAAATAATATAGCAAAAGTTTTGCATAAAATAAACAATGTCGAGACAACAGGTCGCTGTGCAAACAAGCAAGAGGAACTATAGCGATGAAAACGAACAATGAGTAGCCCATAGTAACCTACTTGCAATTCTTTTTTCTTAAAGTAAGACGAATGTAAAAGTTAAAGTTTAAACCAATACTTTCAATTATTTTTCAGACCCTGCAAACTCACTTGCTGCCATGCCGACGGCTGCTATCAGAACACCATCTCAAATTTTCAGTATCAAGAAATGCAAAAAACTGCAAGTACAAGAATACCTGAAACAACTGCATCATTAGAGGTATTGCCAACAACACCAGATACTATGCCTAGAGCAAAGTCTCAAGCAATCGTGGACACAACAGTAGCCAGTGGCGTCACGAAGGCAAAGAAAATACTTACAAAGACCACTTCAACAAAAACTATGCTTTCTGCCACCAAGCGGATTGAAATACTTACAACTGACTTAAAATCTGACAGCGGTTCACGGAGATTATCGATCAGTAAATGTTTAAGCGCAATTATATGTTTGCTATGTATATCTATTTGGAATATATAATAAGTGTAGTGCACCTGCTCGTTGGAAGTAATTCCAATGCAGATTTTTCCTTCAAAGAAATATTTAACTGGTAATCGTCGTCGTCTTCGTGTGAGCCTCTGGGGTCGAGGGTCTATCCTTTTACCACTCCAGATTTACGATGTAGTTCGGGAACAAATCCAGTGTAGTCCGGGAACTGGTCATAAAACCGCAAAACGCTACAAACTTTAACCAAGCTCAGTGGTAATTTTCATTATCCAACAGAACATTTACATATGTGTCAATGAGAAAAAGATTGCTAAATAAATGATGAGTAACTTGTTCAACCGAGCCAAAAGTCGGACATGGCAATTAACATATCAAGAATTGGCTTCTCTTTTCTGCAGACTAATCGTGCTTCATTTCAATAACTAACGTCCGGTGAAAAATTGCGTTGGAATAAGTTTGACATTTTAAGGTGCCTTCTGTGTTGATGTTTTGTTTTAGCGCTTTATTTGTAGAATTTGAGTGTTGAACAAAAAGGCGTGAACGTTTTTGGGATGTAATTAACAACCCTATTTGTAATTTTACTAACAAATGCCATTTTCATGTTTATCGATTGCTATTTCTCGCTTCGACTTTTCAACATCAATGACTTAAAGTTACAAAAAATATTTTTAAAAATACTTTTTAGTTGCAAGAATATTTTGTATTTGGGCATCTAGGTGTATGTGCATTATCGCGTCGAAAGACGCCAACCTTTTCTTTGTGTTTTATTGTACACAAAGGGAAACTTTTTTGTAATAAAAGGGCTGTAAAAACTTTCCGTCTGACAATAAAATATTTTTTGAAGGCAAAAATTAAAACAAAAATAAAATGCCATTCTAATTAAATATTGTAGGCCTAACATTTGGTTGTCAATACGAAATGGTAAGGCGAAAAATAATATTGTTTTACTTTATAATAATTGACATAACAAAACAAAGCAACTTTAGCGGGTTTAACTTATTTTATTACAAATTGATGTAAGGTAATTAAAAAATCAACTAAAACGTTTTTTTCGACACGTACGTGTGTCCTCATCAGGAACTACTTAAATTTGCTATAACTTATAGGCTATAAAAAGTAAATTTTTACGATAAATCTGACTATGCACTACATGTAACTGTAACGACACTCCGAACTGAAAAGCACAAACTGAACAAGTGATACAAAAATGGTTCAGTCCGAAGTGTTGTTATTGTCGTGTCGTTAGTGTCGTGTCGTTATTAATTGTTTTTTCAGTTCGGAGTGTCGGTACGGTTATATAGTGCATAGTCAGATTGATCTTATACTTTTTCATTTTATGTATATTGCAGATTTAAGTAATTCCTGATGAGGACACACGTACGTCTCGAAAACGTTTGAGTAGATTTTTTAATTACGTTATATCTCTTTGTATTGAAACATGTTAAACCTGCTAAAATTATTTTGTCTTGTTTGTCTATGGTTTAACAAAGCAAACACTCTCTACCATAGCTTTATCATTTCATAATAATAATTAATTTATTTTATCTATGTCTACAAAAGTCTTATCATTCCTATCAAAAACCGATGTAGAGAAATAAATTTGTGTTCTCTGCACATTGGCTGGAGGTTTTTACAGTAGAACGCTACGGAAGAGCAACAAGTGAAGTTATTTATTTTCTTCGACCAGAACATTTGTGCTGGATGAGATTATTTGCTTTTTTGCTTTTGGTAGGCACATTTGCAATCTGCAGGTCGCTACAGCAGATGAGGTTTATTAACCAATCAGAAGGCAAGATTTCAAGTCAGAAAATAATGTTAAGCAGTTAATCGATAAGGATCTATCTATATTGCTTTAATGTAAACGTGACCGGCATTATCGTACGTGTACTTGCCACCACGTGCTATTAGGGACCACCAGCATTTTGTCTTCAAAGACTCACAGAGGATTTAATACTGCACTGCTTCTTAGTCAGTGTTGCTAATAAAAGTGATTAATTAAACAATCGAATATACGATAGGTATCGTCAGGGCTCTCGCTATTTGAAAAGCATACAAAAAATTCAAAAGATATAAAAAATCCCTTAAAGGCAACAATAACTGTTTAGGCTACTATGTTGGTGTGTTGCAATACGATCGCATAATGTTGAAGGATCAGAAACCTCATGTTGTTTCAATAATTCATAGAAATCATTAAAATCAGATTCCTTGTAGGAAAGTTTGGATTAATCAATTTGTGAAACATGACTTCTTTTCACACTTCGCGTGTGCAAATTGTTGTCCCTTTTGACCTTTGTTGGCATTTAAAGCAACCGAATTTCATTTTCTCGGTGCGCTTGAAACTGGACTTGGTTCAATAATTTCTCTGGCCGGCCACTAACTTGACAGGTTGTTTAATCTCTCTTAGCTTGCCAACCAGACATTTCTGTTGTTTCAAAGATGTCAGATTTAAAAATAGAGACAATCTTCTGACAAGTTTGATTGCAGTTATACGTGATAGGGTCTACATTAGTTTAATCCAAGACAAGATATGCGCAGTATAAACAAGAAACTAAATTAAAACTTTTAAGCTTTTATAAATTCTTTACTAAAAATTCACATCTAAGCTACAATGAAAGTTGCTAGTAAAAGTATAACTCTTTTGGAAAATTACAAATCAATGTTATTTTATTTTAAAGCTTCGAATAGACGGACTTGTAGCCTATAGACCGACGGCTTCGAATAGAAATCACATTGAATACAAAAGACTGCAAGGATCGTCTTGTTCATTTTGTAACAAAATAAATCGTGGAAATACATCAAATACTAAAATGCGAATATAAAAAAATATTTCAAAATTTTTTCATAAACAACCAAGAAAAAAGCAACTTTTTGACGTTATTTCTTGTCTGCAACTCAATACAAAGTTCAGAGTCGTGAACCAATTGCAGACAACGATTTGTAGACGGTGTTATTCTTCGAGTGTTCTCGGCTCTCCGGTGAGCTTGCGATATTTGTAGTTTCACCAATGCTGGTTGTATTTCGACCAAACATAGACATAAGAAATGCAGCAATAAAACATAATTTGCCATGTTTTAATTTAGAATGAAACAGAAACAAGAACAACAATAAACATTATAGCCTATGCTTAGTATCTAATGAAATGATACGGTTAAATTCCATTAAACCAGCGTCTATGCGTGTGGGATTATGCAAGATGCCTAAATTTTTAGAAGGAGCAAACTTTAGTTTAGGACAATACATTCCTTTTTTATCTTAGAAGCAGAACGCTGAAAAAATTTATGGAGAGTGAAATTTGGATCAAGAGTGCTGTTTTGAACGCGATCTGATTTGTTGCATAACAAATGATGACTCATCGTGGATTCGTTGTTCAGACAAGAATTTAACTCAAAGAGAACGAGCTCCTTTGGGTGCTCAAAATTGCTATCAGGTAAGTCTTCATCTCTTATTGTAGTATAGTTGTTGTCATGCCTGTAAAAGACAAATGTCACAAACGAGTTATTATCATGATTGTTGTTGAAAAGCAATGAGTAGTTTTCAAAAGAACCAGCATTGCGCAAGGCCACCCATTGTAGCTTTTTCCACGCAATTGCCTTTAAATGGTATTTTACCTACCTTGCTTCATAAAACTTCACAATAACTACAGGCTTAGTGCTGCAACTTGGGTTGCACGAAATTACATTTTTGTTAAAGATAAAACGAGATTCATTATCAGAAAAATAGTTTAAAATATCAAAACAAAAACTTTGCAACCAAACAAAATAAAAACTTTTGCACTTTTGAAAATGTGTCAAGTAGTTTATTTTAACAGAGACGAAAAAACATTGTGCACAATCCAAACGCATTTTACGTTACCTTCCACTTACAGTTCACAAATTGCCATCAGTTCATGTGTGCACACATTCGAAGCATTGTCTGACATTCCTCCATCGTGGTGGTGGATGATGGCTAGTTGGTTATTATTGTTATCGTTTTCTAGCGCGTAGAAGTCATGCAAAAATTTCAAAACGCCGTTGTCCTGACTGCAATCAATATACACGTATATTTCAGCCTAAAGATATTTAACACCAAAATTTTATTGTACTATAATGTATTTGTAGGCCTATATACATTTTGGGCATTTAATTCGTAACAAAGCTATTTCATTTTGAAGCAACGTACCGTTGGCTTCATATGCTTTTTTTTCATACTTTGACAAATAAGGGTGATTTTTATCTTAAATGTGATTTAATGTATTAAGCTCTGGAATCATTTTACAAAACAAAATTTAAATTAAGTTCTCAACCTAACTTCGATAAAACCTCTTTTCTTTGTATAATTGTTTGTGCAAACGTAAAATTCAAACTAACTTGGTCGTGTTGTCTGGGTCCATCTTTGTGCAAACATCTGCGGTTGCATTCCAACTGAGGGCATTAGAAATTTTGTAAATTTGGATTTTATTTCCATACTTGTGGCTAGTCGAATTCAAATCTGACATTTGTTGAATCGAATCACCATCGTTTCTAAATATATATAAAAGAATAAGATTGCTAGGTGTAGTCCCATAAAATAGAACAGAAGCCATAGTATCAAAATCATGTAGCCTACTTTTTGAACATATTTTTCTACAGTTTTAAAAACGTTCAACTTTTAAGAGTACTTCCATGAACAATACAATTAACCAAGCTCACAAAATAAAATAATGTCTATGATAAAGGCAATCGGTGGGATGGCGCAGCGGGTAAGGCGTTCGCTTTCCAATCATGCAATCCTGGTTCGACTCCCGGCTTAAGCTGGTTGTTGACAAAACACCGCTCACCTTTACCCAGGGTGGGCGTAGTTTCTGAAGTAAAGGCGGCCGAGAGAAAGGAACTGGCCACCCTACTCTCGTTAGTGCCCAAGGCTTATAATGTAATAATTAGTATAATGAAAACCTTATCTTCTTATCTCATGAAATGGGACTCACCTTTACCCTTAATAAAGGAAAACATCAGCTTAGCCTACGTTAGTCATCATGAACCAGTGATATATAAACCTAGAATTCATTTAAATTGTTACTTTATATCTTATTATCTTAACTAAGTTGCTTATTATCCCAAATATGTTGTTCTTGACCCCAGTTTTTGGAAAGTAGAGGGTGAAATATATTACTTTTTTTCATTGAAATCAATGCAATGTTACCTTTCTTCGACTGAACTATTGAAGTCACGTGGGCTTAGTAAGGACCAATCATATTCCACATAACACTCATCACTTTCATTTGTTTGAATAACTGGTTGTTGGTGGGATGAATTCAGAACGTCCATTGAAAAACAAATTCCCCTAAAAGTATTGTAAATAAAATTGGACTGTGTCCTACAATGAACATAAGTGGAAGATAAAAAAGTATTGTTTTGAAAACGTTTAATATGACACACCCATAGAAGACGAAGGACAATCAAATGGTAAAAAAGTTGAGCGACACAAAGTTCAGAAGTCGCATTGATATTCAATCCCAGTGACTGTTAATAGCCAAAAGCACTGAATTATGATCATGCTGTTTGCTCCTTAGCAGAATAATGAGACTCTGGTTCGATCCTCGAAAGTGCACCGGTTTTACACTGCTCAAAAGCATGTGGCCGTGTCTTTGGCAAGACACGTAATACCTCCAACTAACTATAATGTAAGCCAGCATACAACCATCATGCTGCAGTGCATTAAAAATGTTGTGCTATTGACAAAAAGCTTCACTCTTTCACATACCAGTATGTTTTGCACCCAGTATTAAGGGCCTGCAAAGAATTATTGATGTGTGCCAGCAGTATGCTATGTTGCATGACATTATATTTAATTGTAATAAAACTGTTGGAGTTATGTTCAAAACTAAGTTCTTAAAACTTGATTTCCAACCGTTTGTTTATCTGGGTGATGAATGTATTCGTTTTGAAACGACAGTAAAGTACTTAGGCATTGTGATTAACAACATGCTGTCTGATGATGAAGACATGAAAAGACAGCTCCGGTCACTTTACTGCTCTGGCAATATGCTGAGAGCAAGATTCCCCAGGTGTTCTACCACTGTCAAAAACGTATTATTTCGATCCTACTGTATGCCAATGTATGGATCTCAGCTGTGGTGTAAATATTTTTCGTACAGTATCAATCGTCTACGTGTAGCGTATAATAACAGCTATAGAATTACATTTCATCTTCCGAGACGTATAAGTATAAGCTCTGTGATGGTAACTAACAAAATTACGACGTTTCATGCTCTCCTTCGTAAAAGTATATATAAATTTACTGATCGCTGCTTTAACACATCGAATACGTGGATTCAGCATTTGATGAATTCCGAGTGTTATCATCAATCTGCTTTCTTCCAGCATCGTGATCGTGCTCTCCAGCCTGAAACTTGTGCTTAATATTTGTGTAGTACCGATAGCTGCTAGGCCTACTCGATTTCTGTGTGGTGTTGTATTTCGTTTTCTTTGTGTGTTTGTATCCTATGGACCAATTCTACTTGTGTCTGAAACAAAATCCAAATAAATACCAGCCAGAAATGAAATCTGTGATATTAGATCCGTCTTGTTCAGACAAACACAGCCTACTGCTGACCACGCATTCTTAATTTTAGCTCTCGTAAGTCGCCAATTACTGTAAAATGCATGATCTATAAGAAGTGAATGAAGCTGGCTCAATCAGGCTTGCGATCGACAAGGTCTAAAGTACTTTGTTTGAGCGATCGACAAGGTCTAAAGTACCTTGTTTGAGAACAAACCTTGTCAAAGGAGAGCTACACTTAAAATAAAAACACACATAACCCTCCTGATGTTAATATGTATTTCAAAGTTAAACAACCAGATTGCCTTACTGGACTGTCGTGTTTGACTCTGCTTCCCATTTGGCGACATGTTCCTTCATTGAGCGCCAGATACTTAATTCAATTCCGGTTATGAAGTTGACCTCATCATGCTTGGAAGATTGTGGAATTAATTTGATCGGAACCATGCTAAAAAGAAATCAAGTTTTCTTTGTAAAAGCTTTTAAAGCGACGCAACATTCAACAATGCGCTTTTGGTCGATCTTCAAAAAGCAACAGTTGCATGTAGCTTATTCTTCTTGCATTAGTTGTGGCCTAGCTCGATAAATGATCACGTTATATTTAAAGTCAGGGCTACCTCTTGTCGTTTGCCGTCTCAAAAAACGCAGTTGACCCATTTAGATTGAATACTTGTAGCAAGTAGTTTTGTTTCATCCCACTGGCTTTTAACAACAGATCGCTTCCCTTTTCTTCCACAACTTTTATCTTTAGCTTTCTTGTTTTTTTTTAGCAAACTTCTAATATCATCCTGTGATTAGATAGCCGTTTAAGTAACGAAAAATTACATCTCATTATTTTGAAGATGTTTACTCACATGTTTTGTGTATTATTGCTACTAGCTGGATCGGCATCTTGATTGCATTCTTCGATGATTTTGCAAATGTCTTGCTCAACTGCGCCAGCTACCGGAAAGCCGATATCGGTTTTTGAATCGTTTTGCTTCTCAACAAAACCTTCATCTTGATTCCAGCAGACCTTTATTTCTCGAGCATTGGAAAGACAAACAAGGAAGAAAAAAAGAACCAAAAGCTCCATCTTAACAGTTATAAATTGTCTAAACACAAATAAGTCTTCAAACAAACAGACAAACATTTACCAACAACTACAAACAATCTATTAAAAAAATAGAGTTTAAAACATCATCACACAAAACATAAGCAGATAGATATTCAGTTGTGACGTAATAAACAATTAAATTATCCTGCTAATCTTTCTAATAAACTTATTAAAATTTCCAAAATCAATCGTCATCTTTGAAATCTTCCTTAGAATTAATCAATTATCTAAAAGGATGCCTAGTACAATAAAAATAATCAAAAAAGTAAAGAGTATCACTCTAAATTGGCAATTTTAAGTTTATTATAGAGTTTTTGCCACACAAGTGTGGTTTCGTCGATATGCATTTCAATAAGCAGCTTCTGACGATCCCGCAAAGGGTGAAACATACTGTAAAGGTTACTTTGATAATAGTGATTGCATTTATTTATATATTCTCTTTTAAATAGAATTTAAATATAATATATGCTTATTCAAATAAAATTCGTACTCAAATATGTCTACTGTATTAGAATGAGAATATATACCAACGAAGCCACACTTGTGTGGCGAAAGCTCTATAATAAAATTAAATTTGCCAATTCAGTGTGAAAAAATGGCTGCAATGCTTATTGCTTAGTCAATCAAAGTGAAGAATGAAGAAACCAAAATTAGCTTTGCTGCAAAAAATATTTTTTAAGACTCATAGATATCAAATATTTCTCATAGATATCTGCTGCAAAACAATACCACTTAAATGATCGTTGTCAAAACCAAAGTTAAAGAAAAATTGCAGTCTTAATTTCAGGTGGGCATTAACCACGAAAAGCTCTTTTAAAATGAAACAATGTTTTTAACTGTACTTTACCAAGCTTCTTTACCAAACTTTACCAAGCAATAACAAATCACACTACTAAACAATGAGTATATTATTCCAACTCAGCATATAGGCTAATGCACAATTTTGTTTCGACATGGCTTTTGCTCAACATCAATTATACCACGTTGTGCAGCATACAACTGGGGGACAAGTTACTGAAAGGATTGATAACTTTTGCAAGGATCTGCAACAAATATTTGAAAATTGCAAAAATAGGTTGCCTGAAAGACATCACACAGGATAGGCTTTTCACTGGCAACACGCTCTAAATTAAGGGATTTCTGTGGAAATTTCTTCAAATAAAATTTATTTTTGAGGTAAATTTGTATTAAATAGGCTAATATATTTCCTGATATCTAGAGGAGATAGATTTTATGATTGCGGTTTCCTTTTCAAATAATTTTTATAGTTTTATATTTTCATAAATTTTTTAACGCAACTGCGCTATTTTCCAGAAAGTAAAAGCAATAAAAAAAAAGAAATACGTATGTTTGGCAACTCTTGTCGTACATGTGCTGATATAATATCAGGTGCAGTTATGCAAGGATTTAAATTTAAAACTTTTGTATTTTACGTGTAAATTACTCATTGTAACAAACTTGAGCTTTTTTGCTTAAGTGTTATGCAATTCATACTTTTTGTATATATAACTAACACACCTTACAGTCACTAAACAGTAGCCTGAAGCCAAACTCGATAAAGCACTATTCAGCTTTACAATACTGTATCTAAAACAAAATAGAAAAAAATATGTTTGTTTAATTCCACTTTGTATTGATCCTTCTAACTCTGTCTAATATCACTCCAAAATGTCGGTACTGACATTCTGTATCCATATCATGTAGTCATAAACGTTACGTATGTGGGTAGTCAATAGGCAGTTCAGTTATGTTTACGTTTAAATGGATGTATAATGATGTAGCAACCATTGATTTGATAAGCAATTAGTTTGATTCATTCTTATCAAATAATAACAATATGTAGCGGCGCATGTTTTCGTAAACAATTCAATTATTCATGCAACGGAAACAAATGCTTTGTTGTTTGTTTGGTTGGCAGTTTTAGTGCACAGATACGCAAGCATTGTTATCATACGTCATCAATAGAGCAATCGAAACGAGACAAAATACCTTCAAAAAATCCATTACGATAACAAATAAGCTACTGTTATTAAAAAAAAAAAAAAAAAATTTAAACTTGAATAAGTGAATTACGGTATCTCAAATTTAAAAAATAACCTATCGCCTGTTATTGATACCTCAAGACACATCATAAATTTTAAAACGTTTCATTTGGTGAGTCAATTGTTTGTTAAACTAAGTATACAGCGAAACATGCTTGTTTTACAAAATAATAATGGTCTTATTTTGGTTTGCTAAATGGGTAAAAATTGCATCTCAGAACGCCAGAAACTCAGTGAGTGCTTTCATGCTGGTCCGTCTTTTTCTATTTTCCAATGGCTGTCCGCCTAGTTGACTGTACTGATAGTTTGATCAACGGTATATTTTATCCAAAATTGCGCAACTAATACAAATGGATTCCTCAAGTTCGCCCACTGTGGTTGCTCGCTTATAAACGTGCAGAGCTTGGGACAGTCCAAGTAAGTGAGAATTGTGATGCAATGGGAAAGAAATAGCCAAGTGCGGCTTCCTGCAGACCAATGTTAGATGACTGGATACGTGGTATGAGCGAAGAAGTTATCTAATGGGCTCAGTGGCAAACATCTAATCGCAATACTGCATCCATACCGCTAATACTGCACACAAAGTGTTGTTTAAAATTGTGTCAATTTGGTGGAAGTGGGTGCTGTAAAGCAAACCTAACAAGCGTACAGGATTCCGCGATAACGTCCTAGTTGGATTGGAGCAGTAGTAACGATCCGCTAGGTGGGCCAAGTAAGAAAAAAATGCACATTCAAAACTTTGTGACAATGTCGTTCTACAGGCTACAGCATCGTAACTTTATGCGTTGGCAGATACTATTAATTACAAGAGCTTTGCATGCCTTTAGAATGGTAAACAAAGATGAGATCGTTCATTATAAAGTTACTGAAGATGTTGTCTCAGTCTTTACACAGGGTAGAGCAGTACTTTACACAGGGTAGAGTTCTCTGTAGTCAGGTTAGGCGTCTGCAAGTAAACTTGTAGTCACTTTTCGTACCGTAAACCTTCTTTTGTTCAAGTTGTGATGCAATAATTTTTGAATTGGTCACGTCTCTGTGAGTTTAGTCGTAGGTGAGAGAACAACTGATGTGGGTTCACACTCTGGATCTCTAGTGTAAGCTATGTGCGTTCTTGGTAAGCGTTATCTAATCTAAGTTGATACTAAATAATGATAACTTTACCAAGTCTTTATTGATTGAGTAGTTGTGACGTAATCTACTTAAACATAGTCCGCCCCGTTAGCTCAGTGTTTACGCGCCCGCCTCAAGATCACGTGGCTCTGGTTCGACTCTCGGGGCGTGTGCTTGAGCAACGCATTTCAGGACTGCTCTCTATTCAGCGGCACTTAGTGAATGGAATAATTCCCCAGCAGCAACACTTCAACAATCGGAAAACTTCACTCTGTCAATCTCGGTAACCGGCCCTGCGTTAAGAACCTCTACAGGTAAGCAAAACTACCAGGAATATCCTATCAAGGTTTTGTCAGTCCGAAGATAACGATTTAAAACCAAACCAAAAAACAACATTCAATTCTCATGATTTCAATTATGTAGCCTAACATGCGCAGCATTCAACGTATTGTAAAGACGCAAAGCCCAGTAGTTTTTGTTCGTTTTCAAACGCGACTTTGTTTAAAGATGATACTGGTTAGAGAAAGAAACCAATAATAGGTTATTATTTGAATAAAATCTTTCATTCAATAGAGTAACAGAGCATCTACTGGTCTTGGAGTAAATAGTTTATGCATAGGCCTATAGCCACTCTTTCGTCGCTTGTTGCACTCCCAAAAATTATAAAACGGTACTTTATCCTCTTTTATTTGATCAGGTATCAAACTATTGGCTACTGGATCATCTAATCAAAGACAAAAATCCACTGCTTTAGATACTAGCTAATCTAGAAATCTGAAGGCTGCTGCCGTTGAAAAGTTTTTTTTTCTATTTGTTACTTCTAATTTTTGAAAACATAACATCAAAATCATGGCGCGAGAATTCAAACGTTGATGTGCGTGCATGAAAGAAATAGCACTCGTGTAGGTATCAACTGACAAATATGCGTTCAATCTGATGCAGTGTACGCTTTTATCGAATTGCAACATACCAGTAATACACATAGAAATGTCTGTCTTTAACAGCACCATATTTGGTCAGCATAAAAACCATCATAACAGGCAGTACCGCGTCAAACATGAAACATATTACGTAACCACCGTAATGATTTAGTATTTTATCAAAACAACTTTCCAGGACACACAAAGAAAATGGCAACTTGAATAAGTCATAAACTTGAGCGTATGTGAAATGTAGCTCAGTATCTTCTTGATACTTGAAAAAATTCCTTTTGAAGCAATGGTTGCAGTATATTGCAGCCTACATGTACATTGTACAGCCATTGAGAGTAAAGCTGATGTTTTAATAGCTATTGGTAAAACATGACAGGTCGGCAAATGTGAAATGCTTAAAAATTTCATAATCAGTGCGTCACGGCAAAGCTAAACTAAAACGTAAACAAAACAATAACAAGCAAAGTAAATGATTGCAATATAAAAAAATGTTTTTATAAAATGAAATTGTGTAGAAAAATCCGTTGCAAAATTAGGGCGCTAAAAATGAAGAACAAAGGTCACATATTGTACGTTGAAATCTATAAGGGTTGTTGTCGTTACGGCAGCTACCCTTTCAATAGCCTAAGTTATCTCAATAAGCAGAAAGTGATGCATATTCTTCACAAACACTTGTAATTGTAAAGAAAACAAATTCAGCAATAGTGCTCATGCGACATTACATTGTCCAATAGCCTAATTTATCCAGTTTTTATTTTACATGTTTCATTGTATCGGACCTTGCTTTGAATAAGTATTTGAGTTTAAAGTGCTCCTTTTTCCAAACATTTGATTTAGTGAATTTTGAGGACAACTTGGCAGGCTTATTACAAACACATAGGTTACGATACAAAGCTTGAGGTAGCCTACACAGGATTCAGAATGGTTTGAGTGTAATTGGGATATAAAACGCTTCTCTATGCAATAAATAACTTAGAAAAGAGTTGCAGAAATTGCACTTTACTCAGTTTTTACACTGGTGTACTTTCAAGAGTAACCCTGTTTTGTCCGGCAGTTATTGGTTGTGTTTTAGGAATACAAGCCCGGCATGGAACTGAAGAAAAACTAGTACATTCTTCCACATTATTGTTCTGACTTACATTGTTCCTTTGGATCCGTTTTTTTCGGATACTACCAGGCGGTAAAGTGCTTGGTACCGAAATTGAATCAATAATCTCATCTATATTGCGGATGAATACAGAAATGTGGGCTTCTGGGGAAAGCGGTATTTCGCTTTGGTTTGCAGTAGAGTTGTTAGCAGCGTTTCTATCTCTAACTTCATTACGTTGCACAGAAGAAAAATGATTGCAAGTTTGTGTTTCCCCTCTAGCTCTGCCGTCGCTCTCTATGGTTCTGTGGGCATCAGTACCAAAGCTGTCTTCACCAGCTGAAGGAAGAGGGCATTGGCTGGGTTCATGTTGCTGAGATGCGTTAGGTCTAGCAACCGAGTGGGATATTCCTGGCCTTGCGGTTTGTTCAATCGAGGCCCGTGCGTCATTAGGAAGGTCATCATCTCCATTGAAAGAAAAATTAACAGTGCCCATGGCCACCTGCACAACAAACAAAAATTAACTTCAAACGTCTGCAATTCTCAGTCACAAAAATACTATTGGATAACCAAATACCGGGAAGATGTTTACACCTACTAATGTTTAAAGAATATATTATGATAAATAAAGAAACGCGATCTTGCATTGTTTACGTTTATGTTCCTACTTCCAGCATCAGTTGAAACTGACAGAACTAAAATCACCCATATTTCATTGAAAAAAAAAGTTTTTCTAAAAAACACTCATTCACTTCAAGCTGCACCTATTTAAAGCTACTTTGAAAAAGTGAACAAAAAACTTGGATTCAGGAGAATTTCGGTTAACTGCGCTACAAACAGACCAAATGTATAAACAAAACATCAGAAACGCAAAAACGTGAAAAACGACTTTGTTTATCAACTCTGTTCTACCTTAAAATATGAAGGCGGGGCATCTTCTCGTTCAATGGCGGCCATAACCTGACCATAGCTGGGCAAACCTGAATTTCTGCTGACAGAAGAAACGTTGCTTCTTGAGTTTGAGCCATTTTCTATCCCATTGGGAGACCGGTCACGACCGTTTACCATGAAGCGTCGCCTTTTTCTCACTATGGTCACAATAATTCTGCAAAACATAATTATGATCTAGTTCAAAAAACGCGTATTGTAAAAAAAATACCAAACAGTTGCGTTTTATTGTGAGCTCGAAAACCTAACAACCTCACTCCTCAAAAATTATTAAAAAATTCAAATCGCGCTTTACTATGTTCTTGAGCTTTGGTAATTAATATATTAGAGTTTAGGGCCATTCGGGGTAATCAGACAAAAATACTTTAAGATGAAAGAAATTTTGTTCCTTTCAGTTCAAAATCTCTTGATTTCATTTCTAATTAGGTTTCTGAGTGAACGGTTTCTGAAGCGAATTGAAGTTCATCTGGTCCTTTGTCTCCATTCATAGAATTTGAGCATACGCTGACGACGACGAGTGAACAGTTTAGTTTTCGACTACTTGGAGTTACAAATTTCAAATTCTTTGAAAATGGCCTATAGCTCATTGACAACTGCACAGTGCACACTGCACATACGTTCAACTACAATAATCTTAAATGCAATCAGTTGAGTGAAGTGAAAACTTGTTTTCATGCAATTGTGTTATGTGAAGGAGTAGCAAAGCAAGTAAAGGTTTATTTTTAAAACTTGCAAATTTTAATCATTCTCTCCAGAGTGCAAGAATTTTTTTTCAATACAAGTCTAAGCGTGTCTTAGTAACTTGTTTATTTTTCTCTGCGTTTAGAGGTCTTCGTAGTCAAAACCACGACGTACAGTAGCCTATTACCTTCGAGCAATCAATCCAATAGATACAAGGATGAAAATGCCTAAGACCAACACAATGGGAATAAGGATTTTGGTAGTAAACAAAAAAGGATGGTCATCGCTTTTGTCTCCAGTCTTTTCACCACTATCCGTAGCAGGAATCTCTGATGCAGATTGTTGATCGCAGTCATATATTTTACATGGGTCCATAAATCTTCAATGAGTGTGATGTTAACCAATTTTAAATAAATACCTACAGTCCAATACGTGTTCTGCAAAGCAAAAAATTAAAGCCAAAGTTATAAAGTGTACTACTTTATTTACAGATTTTATTTTCATGGAAATAGAAAATTTTCAAAAATATACTGACTACGTTGTTAAAAGTGTAGTACAGTAAGTACTGTAGCTTAAGTTGTAACAACGTAGTCAACAAATAAATAAGCGAATCTAACAGAATGCTTTGAAAAAACATCATATAGCCATAAAATGAAAACATGCCCAAATTGCCCATAACAAAATTATCGTAAAATAACGTTAAAAAGCAAAACGTGGCAGAACGCATTGAACACTTCGCTTCTGAACTGCATTTTGCAATTTCTTAATAGCTTTCCTAATCTTTTCATTTGTTCAGTCCTTGTCAGCATAACACATTGAAACTAACATCTAGTCCTACACGATCTGAGCTGTTCACTCCCTTCTCTATGTTGAATAACAATTTGTGCACAAGCAATTTACTGTAGCGTCGTTTATCCTTTCTTGCTACGAGTTATTGTAATTCGATTTCTGTCATCATTTCTTTCGCAAGCACATTAGTATTAATGTTGCTAAGTTACGTTAAAACTCCCCAAGAGACATGATAAGCAAACATACGACGAAAGACGGTTCTGACAAGCAACATGGCTGACCGTATGTTGAGAAAAATGGAACTCACATGGGCCTCCTACGGTCGCCAGCCATATGCTGCTGCTTTATTCCTTATAAGAATATGTAATGTTTTCGTAATATCTTAGCGTACTGCTTCAGCACACTACATCACGTTTAATTTTGAGTTTTCTACAGTTTACAAGTTACAAAGCAGCTTGGTAACGCAGCCATATTTACATTTCCTATAAAGTATCTGCATATATTCATTTTCTTTTTATTAACCATAACAAATTTAAATTTAATTGTTTAAGTTAAGAATTGAAAAATCGACGTAATTGAAGCACTTGAATACGTCACAAAAGTTTTTTAACATAGCAAAACTATCACAAGTGGTTTTTATACAAACAATTGAATAGACTGTTACAAATTTTGAAAAAGTATGGTTTATTAACTAGAAAAGCAAATTGCCCTTTTCACTCTTTGATATCTCTGCACTCTACTGAGTACTGTACACAGTACTAGAGAGTAAACTTTGCCAGAATGTGATATTTAAACCACTTACAAGCTTTAAATACAAGATAACCTTTTAAAATTCAAAACAATCTGCTTGTTCCTGTAATTAAAGTCAAATCGGAATTGCTGCATTGAAGCTTTGTGCATGTCGATGGAATAAAAATGTGCTCATAAAAGGCTGGGTATGCTATCAATGAGCTAACTTGCAGGTTTTTTGTAGCAATTTGATTTAATAATTTGCAATTTGCGTATAGCTAGGCTCTAACTAGTTGAAGTTTCAGGAATGAATAAAAAACTGTAAAACCTGTTACGTTTCGACAAATTGTATAATTTTCAAATCGTTTGGCGTTAAACAGTGATCTTTTATTGTGACTGATACACTTGGCAACTAGAAAGTAATGTAAACCATGAAGTCATTTCAAGGTCATTAAACCAAAACTGTACTCATAAAGGATGGAGCCTTGTTACAGGCTGCATACATAAAACAAACTTTAACAAAATGGCAATGAGAGAAAAAAATGAAATAAATCTAAATAACCAATTTGTGTGTTTTTAAGAAATACTAGAGCTTTGCAGTCATTAATTTAAAAATTAAATAACTGTTAACGTTGCATGAAGGTAACTGTGTTGTATTGACAGAAATATTTTAACTTCAATGACTTTGAAAAGGATTAAATAACGGTATGTAAGTTATTTTAGAAGCATCATCTAAGCATTCACAACGTGCAAACTAAATGGATGATATAAATAGGTTAAAACATTTCTACACGGTTTTAGCAAGAAAACGAGAACATCTGGCAGACGGGGATTGCCTGGTGGTCCACAGTGTGACCGTCGCAATCCTTCTGCTGGAGAATAAATGATAATTTCATTATAACTGCCGTTTCTCTAGTCTGTCTGTTTGTCTGGTAAGCATAAAAAAAATCACTGTTAATTTTATCAGTTTACACACACCAACATATTAAATCACTGCAGCAAAGCACTGACAATGGAAGGGTCCACATAGGATAATGTTTATTCTGCCGGCATGATCAATTGGATGTTGAATTATACGCCAAATGTGCGCTGATCGCACACTAAAATTTCAACATCTAAGCAAGTTCTTGCAAAGCGACATACTGTAGTCTTATAAAACATGCTCAAATTTACAGTAGCTATGACCGGAGTACTGTACTTCACGAAAAATTTTCTACGCTTTAAAATCAATCGTGCTGGTCTTTGTTCTTTTGGTTTTGACTATTTGGTCTTGAACCATCGCATTCATGTACAAATCGAGAAGACTGGTCTCATTTTGCTTGACTAAAAATCAAATGTAGGCAATGTATCTTTGCTTCTAACACTACTTTGCATTGTTAAAGGAGGTCTTCATACAAAACCAATTTAACTTCACAAAAACAAGTGCAATGAATATTTTAAATTAACTAGCAAGACCAAAAAGCTTTTGAAAAACATGTCAACCCAGTTTGAAACTGTAAGTCACGCGTTTTTGCCTGATAAGCATTGCTTTCGATTATATCATATTTATTTGAAAAGGAGCAGACAAGAATAATTTACAGTAATTTAGTCACCAAAGCATCGATGCCAAAATATCGATTCAGCAAATGGTGACCAAATAAATTCTTAATTTGCTTTTCTCTTAACTGGAGGAGCATTGCTTCCATGCGAAATGTCAGCACTGAGCTTTAATCATAATAATGATATAAATTGCACCGGCTCATTTCATTCTTTGAAACCAGATTTTTGCAAGCTCTAAGCAAACCAAATGACCAGACACAAAGACCTGCTTGCTGATATCCGAGATGATTTTTAATCGTTTTCTGAGATTTTCACTTGATTGTTTTTAAAAAGTTATCTTGAAATCAAACACAAACAAGATGATATCCTGCTAAACTTTACACTTTTTAAAGTAAAGTCACAGATTCACTAAGATAAACCATGGATAAACTCTTAAATAGTAAACCATTGAACAAATCTGCCCTAGACTAAGAAACGTCATCACACAGATAAATGCTATTTGATTAACAACTGTTAGGTGGAAAGTCTCAACGAATGTTTGCATTTGGCCAATAAGTTACACACAAAATTAAACCTGATTGTAGAAATGGTGATAAAGAAAAATTTGGATTGGTTTAGATTTGTAGATCAACTAGCAATATATGCAAATGCTGTTTCCAGCAAGTGACACTGATCAAACAATACAGCATAGTGGACTGTCAGCGTCTGGAAGCAATATTTCGAGAAAATGAAACCACTTTTACTGACAAAAAGTACAAAAACGACAAAAATTGTTTCCAAATTTATAACTCAAGTTGCAACTGTATTTTGCAGACACTTCATATTGCATTAGGAAAAGCGAGAGCGACAGTTTATATTCAAGTACACTATACAAACAAGTCTGATGAAAATAGTCACCTCATTAATATTGAACAGAAAACTGCTTCTTAGTTTTGAGCTACGCGTATTTCGAAGTCGTGTGGGAGTTTGTTTTGACCAAGATTACGAAGCCTAAAAATAAATATAGGGCGTTCAACGTTTGGGGTTAAGCTTTTAAGAGGCAAAACTTCTTTAGAATTTTTCAAACTGTATGACGGACTTGCTGTAGACAAAGTTATTTAGACATTTATTCAAAGTCTAAACAAACATCCTGAGAAAACGCAACGTCATATCATCAGTGTAAGCCCAACCAGGCACAAAGAAAGTTATCGCCGTCATCCCACAGACGCATACATACAATCCCTTAGTCATTCAAACGAAGCGAAAAATTTAATGCATCACAATGTTCGTATTTTTGACTTGTTTCATAAATTAGTATAGCTTGTGTTTCTATCGTTTCTTATACCATGCACTCAAACTGCTTAAATGCGTTGTAACATAACTGTGGCTACAGTGTTCTACACTCCAGATGTACTTAAGCTTTAATGTTCTAAAACAATATCTTTAAAGTCAAATTCTAGATAGCTAACTAACACTTTCATCGTTTATTGCAATGTATCTACAGTAGTGTTTTCAACTTCGTATCCTGAAGTGAAGTTAATGTAATAACCACGTTTTTTTTTTTTTTTTGAAACAAAGGAAAAATCTATTGGTAATATAAGAATAGTCTATTATGCTTCAAGCATAACCCACTTTTGCTCTTTCGTATCTTAACATAGCCACATTTGAAATATGCCTTTTCAAGCTAACCTAAATTATAACTTACGGTGAATTAAAATAGTCGCAATATTTTCGACTTGGTTTTATTTCCTGAAAAATTTGTTTTTTAAAAAATCTCCAAAAGTAGGCTATTGGAATTATTAGGATTTATTTAGTTTTATTTTGTGAGAGTTCATCATTTTTTCCATGTTTGTTTTTTTTTCTCACTGTTTTGAATATAGAACATTTCTCTCAGGTGACAGATGTAGGCTATGTTGGATGCCTTGCAGATCATATTTTAAAGCTTTAATTTTACATCATTTTAGCCAAAAAATAGCCTATGCTATATATCTGTATGTCAGTGACTTGACAACTTTCGTCATTCACTCACAAGCAATATGATTACAAAACATGTATTGTCTTTTTGTTAAACGTTATTGTTTGAGAGCAAATGAAACGCAAAATATAAATAAACCTTGGCTAGAACCTTTCTACCACTTCAAGCGCTTGTCTCACTAAGCCTGCCTGCCATCAATCTAATAAGTGCGAATCTGCGAGACTTTTACAGCTTTATATGCAGAGCGATAGTAAAACCTCATTTTGTAAATAAACAGAAATCAGCTGCGCAACTCTTTTTATTACGACACAAAGGTAGTTTGAAAATTGCAAGCAAAAACATCCTACTCAGCATTCCCGGTAAGATAATCACTATGTGTTAATGAAGTTGCACAACTGCGGTTTGAAAGGATTGTTTTCACAAATAGATTTTCCTTCAGCTATAAAAAGTTGGTGTAAGCGCAAGACTGGGTTGTTAATCATCTATCAAATCTGTAGATAGCAGATGTGGCAGAAAAAAAGGTGATTCAATGAAGACAAACTATATAGCTCGAGGCTACATGTGTCTAAACTCATATTTTTAATTATTTGTTTATTGCACCAGTGCTCATGAACAAGCACTAAGTTATCTGACGTCAGTTTGTTAACATCACCACGTAATCACAATGCTTGTGAAGCAGATAACCTGATATAGTGGGATGTTTCTTGTTTTCTCAAAAATAAAATAATATTTTTTGATTTTTCCAGTGTGTAATGAGGTTAACAATAACTAACTAGAAACAACAATATTTTGAAACTATTCTGAATCTTCAAAATATTTTGGTTTGTTTGATCGCTTCATTTTACTTTTATTTTAAAATGAACTTCTTAGGAAATAATTTTATTTTGCTTCAAAATAATAATTTTCAATTTGCAACAAAACTAAAACAAGCAATAACGTTTGAACACAAAAAGGCAATAGTTGCATGCCCTTGATAAATCAGGAATACGAGTGTTTGTTACAAACGTAGTTCGAAGATTTTGAAACAAAGCTCAATTTTGCTTTGCTTCGAGGTGAAGTGCCTTTGTCTTGATTTCGTTGCAATTGTTTATGTTTCACTTTTAACCGCTTTCATGGGGTAAGTTTTGTTTCATTTCAACTAAATAATTAACGTTTCGAAATGTAAGCACCATTGCTGCTGGTTTATTAACTACACAAACAAGCTAAAATTACGCAAACATAATATAACTTTTTGGTAATAAACAATTACGGAAAAAAGAAGCTGTACTTACGTATCAATAAACAGTTATGCGGTGACACATTGCACCATCTGAGGTGCAATCTAATGTCAAACGTAAAAGCCAAAATTTTAATCTGATTGCTGAAAACAGCAAAAAATATCAACATAAGCATTTCGCTTTTTTGCGCAATCGTTTGCACCGTTTCACCACACACCGTTGAGAAACACACCCAGTGCCTCTAAGAAAAAGCTGACTCAATCAAATGTAAAGATGCCACGTTCTATTCAAAAGAATCTTTTGCGATGAAATAATACGTTACTTTCTTTATTAAAGTATTGTTTTAATACATGGTGGTCTTGGAATGTGCTAAATAGGTTTGTTTTCGAAAGCAGGCTAACTTTAATTTACATAGAACTTGCCACGGCAACACGCTCATTATCAGATAGGGTATTTTGCATGGTATTTTGTAACGTTTTACTGATAAAGACGTAAAACAAAAATTTCAAATATCAAGCTCAATGGGGGGCTTTAACTCCCCATTGCGTACGCCACTGCTTCCTGACAGTCAGAACAAGGCTGAACTCGCTAGAACAGCAAGCTAGTTGTGAGTCGCTCAGCAACGCGGTATAGCATACTGGCCAATAAGACTCCGATTAACTACACTACTGCAGTTTATGTTTGTCAGCAGCTGAGTTCAATTAACTTATAAAAGAGGCGTTTTGATGTTATGTGGCATGAAATACTGGTGATACTGATGATCCTAGCTTCATGGGCGAAACACCGGTGTCTATCACTGTCAATTCTTGCTACAGTTGGCTACCGAAAAACATATCTGCTATAGGCTACTGGCCATGATTTCCTACCTTGTTATATGGAAAACCATTTGCTGACAAATCAATTCTAAGTTGTTTTTTGAATATGTAAATCAATTTCCTAAGAAAGTAGCTACTAATTAGAACTGTTCAGGATTACTTTATTCATAAAGTGAATTGTCTTGCAAATTCTAATGTCTTGCATTTGTGAATTCTTCGTTCGGTAGGCCTATGTCTATGACAACCGCACGTCACAACTTTAAGAATAAGCTGGACATTTAATGATTTGTAGCACACAGCATGACGAGTGGATACAATTATTCAAATATACGAACAACTTATGACTGCGTTTCAAATAAATATAAAGTAATGTCAATTTGTATTATTTAGAGCAGGGGCGACGAACCTTTTTGCGGTCGCGGGCCACTTTGTCAATTACGTTATTACGTTATTACGAAGAGTTATCGGGCCACACAACTTTTTAATCGTAACCTACTATGGAATGTTTTAGAAACAACTCAAGATATTATTTATGAAAAGTAACAAACGGCAGATGAAAGTAATAAAACCCACACAGTTGAAATTATCTTACGCAGAATCGAAACATACAACAGTGAAAATAGAAACAAATCAACTTGAGCAAAAAGGATAGACTAACAGTAGGCTACTTGCGCTGAAGACAGTTTAATTTTCTAAGTTTAATTTTCCGGTTTAAGCGTTTGCTTTCATATGAGTATGATTTCTTCTTTTTTTGGCTCTATCCTTTTTGCTCAAGTTGACTAAATGTTTCGACCATTATGCTTCGAAACAACAAATCAGTTAATGAAATTTCTTTTTCAAACAACAAACAAAAGCCCATGCAAATCATACAGCTCAAGCTATCTAATGCAGCATTGAAGCATAAAATATCAAAAAATAACATTGAAGCATAGAATTTTTATGCTTAGTGGGATTTTTGGAAAGTTTTTTGCTTCACTAAGCTTTTAATAGGCTATTAGGTCGAACAGACGATGTGGCAACTCTCAACTGCACACTAAGATTTTCATCTGTCAGCCTCGACCTGTAACGACCTGTAGCAAAGGAAAGGTGTACCAGTGAAAGCATAAAACAGCTTTGAGATGTCTTTTGTCTTTAATGCATGAGCGATTGTCAAATTGTTTTACGAGGCGCACGAAATTCTTTGACGGACCGCATGCGGCCCGCGGGCCGCAGGTTCGTCACCTCTGATTTAGACTATAATCATGGCACTGCAAACACATCAGTGACTTTTTACCTTTCATAACACAATGAATTATGATTAATACAATAAAAATATCAAAGATATTCCATAGGCCTAAGTAACAGAGAGCAAGGACTACTGTTATTTATGTGCAACAGACAAAGTTGTCCATATTCAAACCAATAAAATGTAACAAGATGTATAGTCCGCACACAGACTGCAACAACACGAAAATCGTTGTCAATTAGCTATCCGCATTTGTAGCACCAAACACACAGGAAATAAACAACAGGTATATTGCAATCAGATTTAGTCTAACCTCTAGAGTTTCAATCCTTCGTATTTTAGATGAAAAAGGAAATCGCTGTGAGCATGATCATAATAAGAAAGGAAGCATTAAGCAGGCATATGTTTTTCAAATTGTAATGATGATTGTCTCTTTGAAAAACATGATGCCAAATCACTTTGAAACAAGGATAATTTTCAGCTTGTTTTATCACTCAAAATTTTTTGTAAGCTTCCTTTGAAATGCATAACGAAGCAGATTTGATTGTAACGAAGCAAAATCATTCCGACAGAAGCTTAGGAACGAAACCAAGACAAGGAAGTTTTCTTCGAAACAACCTGCATTTTTACAGCTATTTCTGGTGGTAACGTTTCAACTACGAGACAGAGCTCTGTCGCTGTTCTTGAATAGGAATAAACCTTTAATGTAATAATGTTTAATTTCAGAATAGGAACCATGATTGGAACATTTGTTTATACAGTAGAATTCGCCTATAACGGCTTCGTTTATAACGTCAATTCGCCTATTACGTCACATTTCGCTCGGTTCCGGCAGAATTCCTATCTTTTACGTGCATTGTAGTTCGGCTACAACAGCATCGCCTATAACGTCAATTCGCATGTAACAGCACCCTTTATTGGTTTCCAGATGTCTTTTGTTCGTTTATAACGTCACTTTAAGCCATCATCTTCACCACGAGCGGTCAGTCTTTTAATCCAGTTAGCGCTGCTGCTTGCAAAATGTCTTCCCTTTATTTTGCTACGTCGTTCGCAACAGGGACTTTAATTAACTGAATTAACTTTTTTCCCGCGTGAAAAACTATCACGTGTAAAAAGCAGCTCTACAGCTGACCTCTAAACAACTCAATTCAAAGCAACAGTTGTACGTGCTACTGTATGTAACGAGCTGTATTGCGCAAATTTCCTGTACCTTTCGCTGTAGGTTATTTTTTTTTAAACAATTTCTTTGTTTACTGTATTTTCTGCGTGACTTTTGTCAGTTTGATGGTACACAGTAAACCTGACTGGATTATACACCTCTTTCTTTAATCAAAAGACAGTTTTGGAATAGTTTGCGGTAGTTGGTCTATAACGTCAATTCGGCTATAACGTCAGTTTTTGCAATCCCCTAGAGATGCCGTTATAGGCGAATTCTACTGTATTTTGCTATTCCGCATGTGATATTGTCTTAGTAATGGTTCCTGCCATGTGTGTGGATACGTTAAATGAAGGTAAATTTAAAATAATTCTCAAGATGTAAATGATATACACAGGCGCGGATCTAGGAGTTTTTTTCGGGGGGGGCCAGAAAATTTGAAAATCAATTAAAGAAAAAGATAAAACACATATGAACAATGATACTACGACATATAGCCCAGATATGATATAAAATAGACATTAAAACAGCTATTTTCATCAATTGTGAATGTTTAAGAAATAAATTTTGTTTCAATAAAAATTGCTAAGCATGCAAAGTAAACTTGAAATCTGGTTTAAAACCCTGCATGTAGTATCCATGACCAATTGGGTATATTTTATGTTTGCAGGCATAGCCTATACGGTAATTGATTGAAATTATAATGAAGACTAAGAAATATAAAACAGCTATTCCAGTGGCTTTGCCAGAATTTTTGAAAGATTTTTTTTATGACGTTAGGCGGGCGAAGCCCACCGGCGTGTTCGCCTAAGACGACACCCAGCAGCGGGGGGGTCTGGGGGGACCCCCCCATAAAATTTTGAATATTTACTTTGAATTTGGTGCATTCTGAGAGCATTTTCAACAAAAATGTGGGTATGAATATTCCTATAAAATGGTGCTGTCCGGTGGAATAGCAAAAGGATAAGATCATGGTTTCTTCGGCATTTTTCGGAAATAAAGCTAAGTCTCTATGTTTTCTTGTTGCTAATTCCTGGCTGAGATATTTGAATGTTTGGTATTGGAAAAACTCGCTCTTTTAATGCAGTTTCGTTTAAAGTTAAGTAAACTTTGTTTTAGAGACATAAAGAGACTGAAAGCATCATTCTCAATATCATGACGTCACACGCGTGCCAATAGGGGAGGTTGAAACCCCCCAACCCCCTTCCTGGCTACGCCACTGAGCCATTCAAGCTTTCAGATTGTTTCAACTGACGCCATTTGGTTCAGCGTTGGTTTCAGCCCCAACAAATGTTGCTATTAAAATGTATTTGATGTTGTATGAAAGAAAATAACGGAGTCTGATCGATGGATAATTTCAACCATAATAACAAAAAAACTATCCCCCCCCGGGATAAGTTAAGTCCGCCGTGGGACTAACATCAGCTGTTTAGAAGCATATCGAACCATTTGATGCGGAAACATACTATTTCAACAATTCCTCACAAAACTTCGGGGGGGGCCCGGGCCCCCTGGGCCCCCCCCCATAAATCCGCGCCTGGATATACAGTAGGTACCTGTAAAAACGTAAAAAATAAAATAAAAGCTCTTGAACATAAACTGATGTAATTTTATATGATAGCTTAAACAACAAGCGGTCGCACAGGGTTGTAATAATTTTCCGCAAAGGCTTTTCAGCACAAGGGCTTTCTACAGTAGAATAAATATTTTCGCACGAATGTAATGGTTTTCAAAAAGTTTTCAAATTAAGAGTTTCATCTTTTAGTAACTTTCGATTTGCAAGTGACTGTTAGTTGGTTCTTGAATCTTAACGTGCACCGGTTTCTTGTGCATCACCGAGAGCAACGTTTTGAAAACATGTTGTCATCAAAGGAATGACAGGATTACTTATGACTGTGACGTACATCAGGCAAAAAAAAATTGCGAGTTTATCATCAATATTTGCTTTTTCTTAAAGGTAAACTAGTTCTTAAAACCTTTGTTTAGATTATTAACTTGTTTGATGAAAAATAAAAATGACCGCATGATTGTTTGAACCTTTCAAGACAAATATTTCGTTTTGTATTGTGACACTAGGTATTTTTCTCTTAGAACAAACATAACTAGACGTATTAACATTGAACACGCACGTGCTTTCATGGAATAAAAAAATAAAATAATTTATTTTTATCCCAACGATGGTTTTAACTTTTTGGTTAACATTTAGTTTAATTTTGCTTTGTTTCAGTTTAACTTAGTTTTAGGCGTCACAGGGAAAACAGTGCATACAAGTCTAGAAAAAATAGAAGCTGTGAGTTTTAGTTTCAGTTCTTCAATAAAAACAATGGACTGCTTCAAATATATTTCACTACAATTGTTCTGTTTTTACAAATAACTTCTTCACTATAAAAATTGAATAAAATTGAACGTGTGTACCGTTGACTTATTTTCATATATTTACTTTTTGCTCTTTAGCGACAGCTATGTGTCGAGATAATAATAAAAATATTTCTTTAAGTGAAAAAATAAACACAATAAAACTTATGAAAGATTCCACTTTTTTGACGTGTTTTGAAAAGAATTTCTCAATTAATTGTTTGATAAAATATTTATCGTCCAGCAACATTACCGTCTAAATTTATGTTAAAAATGATTTAAACCAAAATTTTATAAGTTTACACATAACCTACTATAATACACTGATATATTATAGCCTACTGTGCAGTGTGCATGCTATATCAAACAGTGAACAATTTATATTGCTCTGATATTTCATTTCATCTGGTCTAGGCGTCAAGTAACTTTGTTTTAAGATAAATATTCTTTATGTACAAAATTATCAATCTTACAGCCGTAGTATTTTCTTTGACAATAATTTGTGGAAAAATCAAAAAGGTTTCTTTCTCTCAATGCTCCTCTGCCACAAATACAATATAAACTGCACAAAATTCTTAAATGATACTTCGTTGGATTGTTGTCTCATTGCGGCAAAACCACGAATAAAAGAAGTTGTGGGATCACAATGCAAATGTCATGCCACGTTTTGGATAATATGCGACTAAGGTCAAACCTCTTCTAAATCGTGTGAGTACCTCGTCCTGGAACTATGTTTTCTTATCTTGAAATATATTGATCAAAAGTGTTGAAGAACTAATTCTTTGTTGCTGACCTGAGGTGATCTTCATTGATCGTGAAAATATTTATCTTCAGACTGAGAAAGCTTCTTTTCAGAGCTTAATCCTGGCAGTTTCGCATACTTGTAGACGCTTTGAACAACTGACGCAGGGCCGAGCACCGAGATTGACAGAGTGGAGTTTCCGATTGTTGAAATGTTGTTGTCTGTGAATTATTCAACCCACTAGATGCCGTTGAATAGAAAGCTGTCCTTGAAATGCGTTGCTGAAGCACACACCCCGAGAGCTGAATCAGCTTAACTTGATTTTGCTGTTTTTTTTTCTTCAAAAAGTAGAGCGCTAAACTAACTGAGCTATCGGGATGGATTATATTTCCTTAGAACTAAACTAAAGCAAACTGTTAACAAGAAGCAGGAAACTGACGTTTGCCAAGAATTATGTCGGCTGGCTAGATCAAAATTGTTGTCGATTCTCAACGTCAAGTCATCCGAATATTATTCAGAAACTTTGAAACTCAGTTTTTGGCATAGAAAAGGACGAAGGAAATGGGTCTAAGCGAAACAAGAATCAAACCCAAGTCTCCAGCATAGCCAAAATGTTATACTTCTGCTTCTTTTCTCGCAATTTGTCTATGAGGAATGATAGACGTGTCGTATAATGCAAAGGAATCTCACAGTAGCTGATTTTCGAGAGTTTTTTAACTTTGTATAAATGTTTTCGCAGCATTTTGCATAATCCGTCATAGAGATTAGCAGAGGTATGTATTTTATATATATATTTTATTTTTCAGTAAACGTACAAGCAGAAGTTACAGTAAGCCTACAAGGAGCGATATACGATCAAATGAGCTGGTAGTTGTATCGTTGAAGCAACGTATGGTGAAAGACATTGCGCGGCAGTGCCGTTGTAGTAAACACCAACAACAAAAGTGTTTCATTGGCATGTAAACATATTTAACAAATAAAAGTTTTTCATTTAAGTTGGCAGGAAAAAGCTACTACACCTCACTTTAAAAACTTAAATGCACCTCGTGTGTTTGCGTAAACATTCTTCAAAAAAGTATCAAGCTAATGGACTTTTTTAATGAAAACAACTCGGAAAGTAGTTCAACCAAGGCTGCCTTTCAATTTATTTGACCAATGGAATTTCTGTATTCGTTTGATAGATGTGACTTTGGGAACAGCGAACGTTTGACAAACATTAATTTGCGCAAACTAAAATCATATAATTCTTTCAGTACGTGCCATAATTCATACAATTCTGTGGGTTATATGAGTTGTCGTCACTTTGAACCCAAAAAATTGAATAAACAAAAGAATGATAAAATACAATTCGGTAAACTCAAACGTGCTTCACAGTGTCAATCAAAAGAAAACGCAGGTGTAGAATAAAAACTTTACAATACAGAGAAACCTTGAATTCTCCAACCAGTATTCACAAAAAAAGAGTTCCATGCTTTACCACGTCACCGAAACACACTATTCCTCACAGTGGTCTATGTAAACAGTATGTACTATTACCTTCATGCGGCATGCATACACCGTGTACATGAATGTGTATAAAATGCAAACGCAGTCCACGTTATTGTGTATCGCGGCACTACGAGAACTACTAAACACTAACAAACTCTACTTTTTGTGTTACTTTGAATCTCAGACAGCAAAATCTGACATTTTAACATTGTTGTAACGTTTGAAGTTGAATCAATGTAAAAATGACGGATTTGGTTGTTTGAGATGTTACAGAAACAAGACACTTGATGTTGGAAAGATGTAAAGACACGAACCGTTTTGGCAACACTGTAGACTACGGACAAAACGCAAAATATTCACGAATACAGATATCGTCTCCGGAGAGAGGCTTTAATTTGCAGAGTACTCCTAAGAACTCAGGCTCGCTACCTTATGACATTTAATCTCACTTGACAATAACAGGAAAATTACAAAACAATACAAAACGTGTTGTAGTTCTGCCTAAGCCTCTAGAAGTGGAGCGTAAATCATGATTATTAAAATTGAATAAAGTTTTCAGGTTTTTCTTTTTTAAGTTTAAGCCTTTCAATGTTACATTACCAAAGAGCTGAAGTTTTTGTCGTGGCTGTCAACTGTGATAACAGTAAAAACACCAAACTTAAAAAATATTTATTTTGAAAGGAAGTTTCAAGTTGTTTGCTTGATGGTTTATCGCAACACCACTTTGAAATAAAAATTTCTAAAAGTTGTGACATATTAGCGAAGAAGAACTTTCAAAATGTTGATCTATCTTATCAAACATCGTTGAGGAAAGCTGATGAAGAAGGATGATAAACGTTTGGAATTGAATGCGAACATAAAAGTGAAAAACAATTACAAGGCTATATCAACAAGACAATTTATTGAAGATAAAGAAACGAAACAAACAGAAAGCTGTCATAATAATTTTGAAAAATGGCCAAACGGAAAGTGAGTAAGTTTTTTTACCGATAGTGAATCATGGTTAAATAACTAGTGTAGTTCAACAAATTAAAAAAAAAATGTTATATATTATATTATATATGATTATGTAATTCGATTTAAAGATAACAGTCCCGTTCGATCCTTTTAATTTTCCTGTAGTTCTTTTCCATGCTAACTAAAGTGTGCGGAAGTAGCCTCAGTGTAAAGTCATCTCTGATGTGGTACCTGCAAAAACAAAACACAACTTAAAAACCAGCGATCATAGGTTTCGTTTTGGTGTTTAACACGCAACAATTGTCGTTTTCGTGATCGCAGCTATTCATGACACTTTTAATTTCGCTTTCCTCTATTCGCTTTGTCTGAATGGCGTTATAAAGAAACCAAGGAACATTGTTTCGAATGACAATGCAGTGATCATGGATTCATGCGATTGCATCAGAAAACAATAGTCCACTTCTCCGGAATGGTCAAAACGACAAAATGAAGCACAAAGTACAAATAAAAATTTAAACAAAAGCTTCTTGCGCTGTAGGCTAGGGACTCCCCAATACTCTACAAAGTAATAATGCGACAAAAAAATGCTAGGAGTCGCTAAATTAAATGCGCACAATAACTTGAGTTGCAAAAAGTTTATTGCGCACTTAGCGGGTTAAAACCATTGCATTGAGTTTTCTTCCTGCTTACAGCAAGTTCTCAAGAAAAGAATGCGGTTAATGATTTTCAGGGCTGTACGAAAACTATTTGAGGGTACAGCATGTTAGATTTGAGAGCATCGATTAAACGTAATACACGGTACTTATGAAGGATCAAGTGTTATTTGGCATAATGATTCTGTCACAATGTTGTAACACAATTTACCTTTTTCACAGTTGCTCCCATGGAAAGAAGGGGGGCAAACGCAAGACCCCTTCCTGCATTTTCCACCATTCTGGCATTTAACTTGTGAGCATAATGACTTGTGAGACTTAGCAAGTCGTCTTGCAACACAATTTTCCGCAAACAGCTTAAATCCTTTGTCGCATTTACAGACTCCTCGTTTACTGCAATGGCTGTTTGCACCACATGGACCAGCACAAGACTTTCCTGAAAAGTAGGCAACGATTTATTCACGTTGAAATGTAGCAAGTTGTAACGATTTATTGATATGAAATCTCACCGGGAGTGGTTCTAAAGCAGTCAATTCCCAATCACTGCAAATCATGTTTAACACCTTGCAATAGAAAGCAGGCAAATGCTGCTAAATGTGTTCTTCAGTACCGTTATTTTTTACTCCATCGTTTAAATGTTATGTATGAGAAAAACAGACTTCAACTAATTTTTCTAAATAAGCTAGCAAGTAATTGGAATGTCGAGATCAGCGACTTACTGTGGTTAGACCTGTGGTTTTTCTTCTTGTTCGAAATCTTGCAGCACATCACTCCTGATGTCGATCCTTTTTTATAGCTGCATGAATGCTTTGCATTTTTTGTCTGGATATCGAGGCTTTTTGTTGGGTTTCTGTGGCTCCAGACATCTACTCGTCCCGTGTGTAGGCAAGAGCTCAGATTCTTCTTTTGCATTTCACAATTTGCACCGATGCCTGACATACTATTGCCTTTTTGTCGATGGGAGCACCTAGATTACAAGATTATGATAAGGTTATAATTGATAGATACTGTAAGAGTTTATAAAACGTGGGCTAAGTTTTCTGATTAATTGTATTAATTTTCACTCCCAACTTCCAGAAAGCAATAATCCATTTATCATATGGTACTCCTTTCCAGTGATAGGGATTTTTTTCAGCTGGTACTAGTTTAATATCTTCGACTTCATTAGAAATCTTTTTTAATGTTGTAATCGGTTTGCTGTTTCTTGTGGTAGTTTTACATCATTAAAATGTACAATAATTATAGTACTTCAGAAATAATGTTACTTTCTCAAATACTCACTTTGTGCAAGCAAAGTTGTCAGAAGTGGATGCATCATAAGCGTAACATCCTTTCAGTGAGGTGATATCCTCCCATGACAACTGTTGAAGGGTACTAAGATCTCTCAAGCCACATACACGCCATCCTTTGCCGCACAGCTGCTTGCCAGAGTGCCTCACACGACCCTTCCAACTTCCTTTGCAAGCTGCCACGGTAGCACTGGAATAAATGAAATGTCTAATTGATTAATTCTCTTGATGGATTGTTGGTGAATGCTACACTTTTGTTCTGCGTCATGCTTTATGCTTAATTGAAAATGGGCGGTGAAAAGGAATCTACTGTACATCGCTTACTTTTCCATTTAAGATTTTTTTATTCAACTCAAGACAACTTTATTAAAATTTGAAATTAAATTTATATAAAAATACAGAATTTCAAAATGCCCTTCCATTCTTTTTTTCTTTTTTGAAGAAATGTGGATTTTTGCTGAACTTTTTTATTGAAATTGATTTTAATCCACAGACCTATTTGCTATCGCGAACATAGAGTTTGTCTTACCCGTTGAGAAGAATTTGATGACGATGTTTTCTACAAGCCGCTAAGTTTGGCTTCGCACGATAAGTTGTCACGTCCGACGTGTAAGAGATGACATCACCATGACTGAAAAAAATAAATAAATAATTGAGCAACATTATTTTACATGCAGGGCGACCAAAAGCAAAGTGACAGTGTTACATTTCAAGATTTAGCTTTCTTGTAAAGTACTTAACTCATTTTGATCTTCAACTTATTATTTTTTTCAAATTGTTTTTTAAATTCATGCTCGCACCGTGTTGTGTACATGTTACATCCTACTCTTCGGGATGTTGAATGAATGATTTTAGGCTACACCAAAAAAACAAAGTCTCTTCTCTGTCACTCGAGTAGAATTACTTTGCAGGATCCACTCGTCCTTCAAATTAATGCAATACTTTTTCTTTGCAAAATAAACTGTTTGTCGTTATTTTTTTGAGGTTAGTTCAATCTTTGATATGCATTTTGAAACAAAGTTATTGCATTAAATACTGTTGTAATGTGGAATCACAAAAGATTTTCTTACAGCGTTACCGGTATTCGTTTTCATGAAACTACACATTGTTACGCCAACAGAGTGTCAGTCGCTGCGCATGAGAGAGGCGTAGAAATTCAATTCAAAGATGTCGACAGTGATTGGACAATAAATTAAACACCCCACGAATTCAGCCTTTTGACGTATGGGCTGGAAAGCTAGTTTTGTAATTGCTAACTGGTGGAGATCAAAATCGAAACTAAAAGGCTTTGGTATCGAGATTTTAAGTGTCTAATTACAAAATGACTTTTTCATGTTGCTTTAATCAGTTTTCTTAATCACAAGAAATAACAACTAATCTTGTTCAACTGATTATTTTTTGCTCTCAAATTTTCTTAAAGCGTAGTCAACTGCGCTAAAGTCGCCGAAGACCAAGTCAACCAAGCGATATGTTTAAACAAAAAATTATTGAATGTTGATTTTTAGTCTTCACTGGATCTAGAATAATGGAATTACTGAAAATCACGGAAAAGTTCCTTACTAAACACAGTCAATTGTGAAAGATTTTCTGATAAATGATTTTGATTTTTCAGTATCACCAATTTCAGTCGGAGCGCACATTTGCAGCAATGAATACTCTGAGGCAACCAAACTGAATTGCATAAATTGATACTATTAAAATAACATTTTCAAATGAGACTATGCCTTCCAGTCATGATATCTCTGATGGTTGAAATCGTGAAGTTTAAAAGTAGATTAAGTCGAAGAGTTGCCACAAACATCAATTTCAAGCTATTTTTTGTTTGCACGTAAGCTAACCACAAGGCTGAACATTTTTTTGCACTGTCAGCAAGTCAGTGATTCAGAAGCAATCGACTACCGACTTCATTCAAGGCGACAATCCGCCCACACAAAACATTTGTAGATCATGTTAACAAGATTTTAGCTGACGTCAAAGCAATTACAAACATTGGAAATTTATCTCATTTCAAAACATGGTCTTATAGGCTACCATGCTTTGCGTACGTGCTTGCAAAATGGTAGGTACGCTGAATACTGATATCACAGTATTTGGGGTATAACATTCATGTAAGTGGATGTATGGCGGTACAGAATTAAATAGTTCAACCTTCTCACCTATTTTTTGCTTTACAAAGATACAGTCCATTGTGCGAATGGCGAGCTTTAGAGATCATCAACTTGGAGGAGACTGTGTTTCCAACTGTCTCAACCACATCTTTCAATCCTTCTGGAGTGACTGGATGCCCATTTTTGTACCACATAATGTGAGGCGTAGGGATTCCTTCCGCTTTGCATCTTAAAACGATCTTTTCACCCTGCTGAACTCGGATTGTGGAAATTGGGGAGTCAATGATAGTTGGAGCTTTTCCTAAAAAGAAACAAAAATGATGTTATCAAAAGTAACAAAGTTAGGATCAAAACCAAATGCAAACAAGTGTTCTGATCTGAAAGCACTGAGATGTCAACTCTCCAAAGCGATAATAACAACCCAAACCAAAATGCTGTTACAATCCCTGTAATTTCTCAGCATGTCAATTTATGGAAGCATTTGGTATGAAAAATTTCGACAACTATTAGCTTTGTTTCTTTTGCTACTGCCATACCAGCTATTCTAACAAGTGATTTCAATTCTCACTTACAAAATAATGTATACTGTGAAGGCCTTTCCCTATTCTTGTCATTCTAGTCGATCTTATGTTGCAGCGTGGCGAACACATTAGATGGGGCCATGGTTGCAGCTACGCGGCTTGTAAAACAGCGCAGAGGTAGAATTCCAAAATTTTAAACATTTGCATTGAGGTTTCAGTTTTTAACTTTACTAATATGTTTCTGTGCCAGCTTGGGGGGAAAGAGTTTAAACAAAAAATTGATTATTTTTTTTTCTCCACAAGTTGAGAGTTTTTAAAACACGGTGAGACAAGCATATGCTTTTTTTAAAGAAAAGGTATTGCTAATCAATCTATTGTAATTTTTACGCAGCCAATCTCACTTTCAAGAACTAACATGGCGTAATGTGCCTCAAGCATCCTTTGCAAAGATACACTTGTTAATCGTTTAAGTATTTTTCAAACGTTTTGAAGATTTAAGAACCGACTACAAGATAATTTCGCAATCGTGTTTCCGTTAGGCTTGAGGCTACTGTTCAAGCCGCAAAGTACATGCTCAAAAGGTACAGTATTTTAAAAATGTAATTTTCTTAAAATTGTTTTGAGGTTTAAAGGTTGAGTCCAAAGTTCGATGGGATCGATACAAGAACAGTTTAAATTCTGATCAAAGTACAAAGTCACTTTGCCAAGAACTATGAAGTCATTGATGCATAGTTTTCCTGTCTAACTCATAGGTTTGCGTGCAAAAAAAATTCCACAATAATAGTTTAAAATTTAACTGCTATGTTTGTAACCTATACATGAAAACAGTTTAATTTAATCAAAGTGGACACATGTTAACTGCCAATAATGCCAGACATAAAAATGATACAAAATAGACCTTATTTTAGAGATATTCTTCTCAACAAAATTTCCGAAAAATTAATCTGGAAAGAATAGTCTTGGTGTGTTTTGAAAATCTGATAAAGTGTAAGAAAAACTGCATTGTCAAACAATTTCTTATTTTTAAGAAATTTAGCTAGCAAATCTTATTTTTCCGGTTGAGTAGGCTATGTCAGCATAACAAGTCAGCTTGCCAAAAGGAGATTTTCCTCCCATGCACATTAGACAGCGAGAGCATTATCTGACATTTTAATTTATTTGTCCTCTTTTCGGTACAAAACGCAAACTCATACTTCTACGTTTCACGCTTAGTTGACTATAGATTTGTTGTTGTTAGTAAATAATTTTTCCACGGGAGCCACAAAGCTAGAATTTTAATGTTTATTCATTAGTTTAAAGCAAATAAAAACGTCTTTAACAACTCAATTTTTTTCAGACAAGGTACTTTTTATTACCTGACTTCCTGTCTCTGCAGCAAACCACACCAGTCATCCATTGACGAAAAACGCAAGCACCATGTCCATGAGCAGTGGAGCAACAAGAAGAGTCGATGCGTCCGTTTCCAATGCACGAACTGCTCTTCGTGTTTATGATTGGGCAATCGGCACCAAGTCCAGCCAGTTCGTCCTGAAAAAATATTTTTACTGAAGTTGAAAAAAATGAATAAAATTATACCGTATGACAAAAGAGAGAAAAATAGTACAGTCAGTCGATGAATCTCCAATAATATGTAATAGTTTCATTGCAACAGAAAACAACTCAAAGCTGAAAATCATTGTTGCTGTTACAGAAAAAAGACGTGAAATTCGTACAATGAAGTACATTTTTCTAAGCCAGATGTAGAAGTAAAGAAATCACAAAATTTTTAATCACTGAGTGTAGAAGGTTTTAAAAAACAAAAAGATGTTTTATTGAAAACAAAAATAGATTCACAATGAGAAACGACATTATCTCACAAAGGCAACATAACTGCTTTTACAAAGCTTTACAAGTAAGTTTATATGGCATTTCGCAATCTTTTTGATAAGACAATACATCAATGCGCACTGTTATTGTTACTTTAATAAAACGTAGTGAGTCGTTTAATTGACGAAAACGTCCATGAGTTCAAGAGAACAATGAAAACATGAATATCTTTACCGCGCGGCTAGAGCACTCTTGACATACTCCATCGTTTTGCGCAGCATTTATTGCAAAACATCCATCGATGTGACTTGCTTCGTAATACGAAATTGCTGAAAGCATTTCCGTATCATTCCTGAACAACATATTTGAATGGTTGTTAAAAAAATTCTTTAAAAACTAAAATATTAAGTTGGAGTCAATTGTTACTTTGCTCCCGAGAAAGTAAAGTTCTAACATCTGAGTCGTTGTACAGAATATTTTCTTGTATTCACATATCCGTTTGGGTCACCGTCATACCAAAGACCTAATGAGTGGTACTGGTCGTTGTTACTTAACCCTCAGCATCGCTGCAGTAAATTTCAGGTATGATGAGCTGGCCTGTGGCTTTGTATGACTGCGCATAACTCCCCGCCTTTCAATGTCTTTATTGTCAAAAACCATATTATATGATACATTCAATGGTTTATAGCCTATCAAGTTTGCAAAAATAAAACTATCCACCAAAGATACGGTGAAATGCTCAGAGCAACTCCAAGGCAAACAGCTTCAGCCGAAATTACAGAATAGCTCGTCCGTCGATTAATCTGTATTATTGGCTATGTGTTATTAATATTACTTTGTTACTCGGCCGACTTACCAATTACAAACATGCCATCCAATAGAGCACAGGTTTGCTTGGCTCACGTGTCCTCCCCAAGAACCTTGACAAGCAGATACATCACTGTGCCCTAACAGGCTGAACTTTCTTCCGCTGGTGCAACCAATATCTACGAAATAAATTGGCAATTGATAATTTTCATTGAATCTATGTAGATACAATGCCTGATCTAAATCTAAAGTTCCTTAATATGTTTTTTTCAACTGCTGATTTGAAGAAAGGTTAAATTTTGCTTTAATTTTATTTACTTAGTTGTAATAAACAAACACAAATGTTCCTTTTAATCAAATGGAATTTTTCTCACCTGCAGGTACGTGAAAAAGCATATTCCCTTTAACTTTCAAAAATGAGTTGGATAGAACGATTGCAAATGTAACAATAAAGAACGCACTGAACGACATATCGCTTTTGACAAATTGAGAGCTAATTGAATGAATTTAAACGACGAAAATTCTTTTGAACTAAAATTTGACTGCAATAATACATTAAAAGTAATCGTGGAGGGTATGCAATTATATGACGCAATAAACCAGTTTCTAAAACTTATTTTATTTATTTTTGTCCGAGTTTGTTAATTATTTTCTTCATTGCAATTTAATCTTTTTTCCTCTGAACTTGCTTCGTCAAGCCATTGCTTCTGCAACTGAGACTAAACTCTGAAAGACTTGATAAGTTGCCACGTTGAACTACCGAGTTACGCGATACGCTGTGTTTGCTTGTAATCTTGTTTATAAGCGGTTTCCTTTTTTCCACTGAAATCTCGCTGCAGGCCATCGCTTCATTGGTTGCTTTTTGACAAGATAAGATGTTTTTTGAGATAAGGTTTCAACAGAAGTTTGTTACCTGGTCAAAGGCCAATCATTTGAATGTAACATGTCAGTGTTTTTTGTGAGAAAAAGTAATGAAATGCTCTTGGACCTTGAAAGGAAGATTTAAATGAAGATTCGATAACCCACTACCGCGGGTTAGATCATGCGCAAAAAACAATTGCGATTTGTCAGACTATTGTCATTCAAAAGGTCCGAAAGTTTGTTATAATGCTCTTCATAATTACCGTAGCGATCCCTTTGTCGTCGTTCAAGATTTTGATGGAGATGTCAGATTTCATTTTTGTAAAGCTGTCGTTTCTTCTGGAAGAAGGTTAGGTGGCGGGAGTCTTGCAGGTTGCTGAATTTGAGTAATTCTTGACCTGGCTATTGGAACACTAGCTGCATCATTTACACTTCTGCAGCTTTTCTTTATTGTTGCGAGAATGTCCAACTGCGGGATTGAATTGGAAGAAACAGCGAAATTGAGACTTTTTCCTAGCACTTTATAAAACACAATCGATTACAAATGCAACAACAATATACAGAATGAACAAATAAGTTGAGAGCTCCCTTTCACTACAGAAATAAAACCTTTCGAAGTTTTGCCACCTTTTCCCTTTCATAGATATGCAGGTATATGGACTAAAGCAGTGCTACTCAAACTGTGGTGCGTGTGACTGCCGGGAAGCGATTAGTTTGAAAATAATGATTTATTGAGTATTGTTTTGATTGAAATGTGTTCTTCACCATGCTTAAGATATTTTTTGTACAATTTCAGTACTTTTTGTGCTTTTATAACGATATTGCATTCCACTCGTAGGCTATTCCCTGACATGGTATAATATGACTAATGATGATCTAGCAAATCGAAATCGATCTGTTAGCTGTATAAGATTAAATTGACTTTCGTGGAAATAAATTTGTTTGCATCTTTTGTTTCTAATTTGCCCTATGCGTTCATAAAATGTTTGAAACACCTGACCTGATCGCGAGAAACTATTTAGCCTATTTATACAAAAAAAGTGTATATACTTGTTATAATAGTATTTTTATGAAGCAAAATATTATATAATTGTTCTATTTGGCTGCAAATATTTGGAAATTAAATTAGCTAAAAGTAGTTTCAACTTAATTTTTAAATGACAAAGCATAGTCTCATGGGCACAAACTATACATCCAGCAAGCAATTTCTCGTGGGGGGTAAGGGCAAATAAGCATTACTGCACATGTCAGTAAGTCGGACGGCAATACTTGAAACATGCCAAGTATGGCATCACAATCTTTTGGCTGTTCATCAGAACTTAAATCTGAGAAGCAATTTGCTTATCCAGCTAACATCCCAATTTAAGGCTCAGAAAGGTGTCGATGGACAACAATTTTGCAGATGCTGCCTTAATAAAATCAATGCTTCAACACAACTTAACTGTATTGTTGGAAGAATGAGGAAAATCACGAGAAAATCCGGAGTGCATGAATACTACAAAGTCTTGAACTTCAAATACATCAGTAGCTTAATTGGTTTTAACGATCAAATGACAATGGTGATTGGTGAGCGCTATGCTTTCAAAAGAATAAAGTACAGTAGTTATTTTATAGAGCACAATCCGTCATGATACAAGCATTGATGATGAAGATCCAAAATGAAAGCCAGAAGTTATCCAAATTTATAACTAGTCAAAGATTGATGTTTGGTGGATTTGAGTAGCCATACTTCAACGGAACAAAAACAGCAAATATGTTGCAGAAGAAGAAGCGGTACCTCGTCTACTCAAAAGTAAACTGCATGAAAGTTGCAAAATTTTGCTTCTGCTGTTGCAGGCCAGTATGTCCAGAACATTTTGTCACCACCATCACGTTTAATGAATGATATGAAAAATCCAGAAAAATTTCAAGTGTCAAAATGTGGACTCAGCACTTTTGTTTTCTTCATTTTTCACAGCCCCATTCTGTTCTGTATTCTGCGTTTTTGTTAATATGTTTATTTCTTTCAACCAGGGATTTCCAACCTGTGGTACTCGCACCACTAGTGGTACGCGAGTAACTTTTATTTCTTTACAAAAAATGGATTTACAGTTTTCTAGTTCAGATATTGGGTTTTGTTTCTAAATTAATAAATTTTCCTTAAGCTTTTTTATTGCTATTGTTTCATAACATTACAATCTTCAAAATGTAGGTCATGTCAACAGAAAGCACAGTTGCAGTAGAACACTTTGAACGTTAAATAAATGTTACTTCTCTTATGTTTTCACAGAAACAACGCATTTTTGAATAGCAATTGAAGGAAAGCATACTTGGAGTAAGCCAATTAATTAATTCAGCTAGAATAATAAACTGCTTTCATCTACAAAAAAAAAACAAAGAACAACGATTCTGGTGAGGGTCTGCAGTCCGAAATTCGGACTTATCGAAGAGAAATGTGGAAAGTTTAGTTTCTTTCAGCTGTTGAAGTTGATATCAGTGAGGAGCTTTTCCAGGAAATCATTCATCATCTCTCATCACATTGTGCAAAATTGTTGCATTACTTTCGAGTTGCAATAAGTTGTGCCCACATCAACGATCCTTTCTCAAATGATCTAGTCGACTTATCTATCGGGAATTTTGCAACAGGAGCAAGTTCAAGCAAGAAGCAGAGCAAAAATGCAAGAAGGGCCGATATACTGTATATCCAAGACAGGGATTCATAGTATAGGGATCGCCAACTAGGCTGAAAATCCGACAATTGGAGTGCAAAAGTGTTGCCAGATATTTTTTGTAGCCTATTTTTAGAACAAAATATTATTTTGGCATTTTTAAAGAGTAGTGGTCGCCCAAAGCTTGTCCGTTTAAAACTAACCTGAAGTTTAAAGTTGCACAAGATTGAGTTAAAGTAGTTTGTAGTTGTGTAACTTTGCAATAAGAATGTTCTAAATTTATGTACCATACTTAAATAAAACTTGCAGGTGTAAAAAAGCTTATTAGAAACCAGTTAAGAACAAAAAATTGAGGAAATTAAAATTCACCTCAGGAATAAAGAGCTTCATGTTTTAAGTGTTGAAGCCGGTAATTATTTTTCAAGTAGGCTTAATATGTTTTATGTACAAGAGAGGGTAAATTTGCCAAAAATATGATAGCTTGATAAGTGAACAATAAAATTGCTTTAGATTAGTTTTAAAATATTTATTTACGGGCAAGTTTTGGGCAACTACTACTTTAAAAATGCAAAAATAATATTTTTTCTAAAAATATAAAAACTATCTGGCAACACTTTTACACTCCGGTTGTCGGATATTCAACCGAGTTGGCGATCCCTATAGTATGAATCCCTGATCCAAGAGAACCAAACAGCAAAAAAAAACACAAAAATATGATCTCTGATAAACTTCTGGGTTAGTATGGCCTTTTCATATTCGACGTCACCTTCCCACGCTGTTCGCAGGTGGTGATTTTCTTTTTCAACCTTGGAATGCGAACAGGAATTTTCAGTCATGATGAACATCAAATCAAAACCTACTAAGTGGGCCCAGAATTTAACTTTCGACTCGCTGTTTGCAAATTTGCACCATGCATTGGCCAAATGGTAAAAAACAAACAAAAATTTCATTAAATTTAGTTGCGATGTATTATTGTTATTTTAATGTACCTTATACTATTCTTTTGAATAAACTAAGATTAAAAAAAAACTTAGTGAAAGAAGTGATACGCGTTGACAGTACGGGATGCCCAAATAATACAAAATCGTAAAATGGTTAAGAACCCCTGCATTAGGCTGTTGTCTATAATAACGAAACATGCAATGATAACGGAACCGTCAGATATGAGGAAAGAACTACAGCAACAATATTGAACAAAAATAGTCTTTAAAATAAAGATTATATACAGGCCTAACCTCAATACGAGTCAAAATGACCTATATTATGCATGAGGGTGAATTTTTACACGCATGCATGCTAGGGTTAACCAGCTTTTTTGCTTGGAAAAGTAAACAAGAAATTAGGCTTGGCCATTGGCAATGCATTAATTCTCTGCCAGCTTTCAATGGAAAAAAATTTAATATATTTGCTAGTTATTAATAATTAACCATCCCATCATGAGGTCACAATGAAACAGAGAAAAGTTTAATACTTTTTTTATGCTCAACAAAGAAATCGTATTTTACTTGTGCCATCTTGCTGCTAGTGTCAGTTTAAACCATGGTTTAAACCATGGACGGTAGCAAAAAAATCAATTTTATTATAAATTACAGTATAGCCATTTCATTACAGTTAATGTTTTAATGTTTAGTGCAGTGATGTGACCTCATCATTTAAGTGGTCAAACAATTTGCTAGATTCTTCATTATCAGATTAATACAAAAACTGGACTCATATCTGCATTAGTATCTTGTGCCGTCAGTTTAAACTTACGCTAAGTGGATATGAGTTAAATAAACAAACTGCAAAGTATTGGAGTGTTACTTCAATACTTTCTCGTCAGTATAACGAGTTAATATAACGAGGAGTAAATATAATTTTTAACAGCATTGATTTAGCGCAACACTATGGACGATGTCGTCACACAGAGCTATAGAACGAATTGGCGACTTGCAGTTTGAACATGTCAGCAGTTTATGGCTGATCGCTGATCAAACAGTGGGAGTATGTGAGCAGTAGCTAGATTGTCTGAGGTGCAGTTGCAATTAGTTAAAAACTTATAAATTGTGGTTAAGACGTTATTAAAGGTTGCATTTAGTAACTTCCCTAGATTCATGAGAGAGTCAGTTTTTTTTAGAAAAAAAAATGCGTATTGATTTTGTTTTCAACAAGTATTTTTCAAGTTGTCATAATATATAATCACACTGCTAGCCAGTGTTTCATCATGCAATAAAATATTTTATAGAGCATTATACTGTAATTTAAAAATTGCGTTGAAAAAGTTGCAAGTGAATTACGAACTTAGTGAATTGTTAGAAGTAATCTCAACTTATCAAAGAACACGAATAATTTCTTCATCATTATCATGTGCCTGCTTCGATCCGATGGTTGGCTCTCATTTACTTCTACACGTCACGTTCCTTCGCTACTCTTTTTGCTTCTGGGATGCTTGACAAGTCACCAAGTCAGCCACTGTTGTACATCATCTCCTCCAGTGTTTCTTCTTCCTCGCACTCCATTTTTTCACTGTACCTCCAACCACCAATTTATGTAGTTGGCCTGCTGATTCTTTCAAACTATATCCACGACTTTCATCGTTTGTTTTGCTAATCGTTTGCCCATCTGTCTTGCTTTCCAAATTTTTTTAATTGCTTTGATTGTAATGTGTTTCTTATATGATAACTCTAATCTTCTTCTGTAACACCAGAGTTGAAAAGCGTGAATAATTCTCAGAAAACATCATTTCAACAATCTGAAAGTTTGATATGCCAAACTCGGTGACTGGGCTTGCGTCATTCAAAGCCTCCGCAAGGAGGTATGCAAAGCTGCCAAGATTAATCCTATCTTGATACGAGCTGTTTTGGTACGCCGAAAGTACGTTACGGACTACCTTAGCCCCGTGCTAATTAATCGTTAATAACGGGAGCTATGAAAATCACAGAGACAAAATATTTTACAAGACAACAGCTATGTGTATTGTGCATATAGAAATTAAGTTTTTACTCAACAAATTTATTGAAATAAATTGTTTGAGATGAAAAAACGTCAGAAAGTCGGTTTTGCTTTTAATTTCCCGAAAAAGCTTCAAAACTAAAATATTTGAATTATAACATAGAGTTATGCTAAACTAAACAAAAAAATTACACTTTCTCATACATGTAAGGCATTTTTGGGCGTTTTTACATTTCAAAGTAATTGCACTAACATTTATATTGCACTAACATTAAGATATATATAACTAGCATTGCACGGAAATGTCTAGCCACCAGAGACGAAATGCTTATTGTGGAGGGCAGGAAGGTAGAAAAAAGACCAGTTTAGGTCTTAAAAATTTGCAAAGAATAAAAACTAAAAGTCAAGAAATTTCACATTTCTAGCATATTTCCTTCTGTGAAACTTTTCACTACTAGAGTGGAGCGTCCTGATAAAGCCCCGTGTCGCTATAGATAGGGTTAAGTCTCAACCTTAATTCACCAGTGGGCCTACTATTGCAAGAATAAAAACTTTTAAGACATACCTGTATTTTGCCTAACAGGGTGAGAATTAAACTTAGGGTATTAAAGGTGTATAATAAATACTGTAGTTTAATACCCTAAGTTTAATTCTCACCCTGTTAGGCAAAATACAGGTATGTCTTAAAAGTTTTTATTCTTGCAATAGTAGGCCCACTGGTGAATTAAGGTTGAGACTTAACCCTATCTATAGCGACAATGAGACTTAACCCTATCTATAGCAGTTGAATAAGATTAAAACCACGGAACGGAATTAAACTAGAATCAATTACCAAACCTGTGCGGTCATTCACATAATAGCTGGCAGCGGTGGAATAACTTGATAAAGGTGTATAATAAATACTGTAGTTTATCAAGTTATTCCACCGCTGCCAGCTATTATGTGAATGACCGCACAGGTTTGGTAATTGATTCTAGTTTAATTCCGTTCCGTGGTTTTAATCTTATTCAACTCTTCCGGAAGAAAAGATACTGAACTGTTGATTGGATTCAAACAGGCAATTTGTTTTCACAAAACATTAGTAGCGAAATAAATCCTTTAAAGCAGTAGCTTACAAAAAGTCAAAGATTGAAGTTCAAATGACAAGTCACTAACATTGTAGCATATAAAAATTTTAAGACGGTGACCTTTCTTGCTTTTGCAGTCGCACAGTTGTGAAGAGTATTGTCAAATACTTAATCTTCCATGAGTGACTTTCTTATTTATGGTTGGCCGAATATCCGTGGGTCTAAAGCAGGCATGTGGCTTAGGGGAAGGTGGGGCAAGATGGGACGTGGGGCAGGACGGGACACCGTGGATATTTTTAAAAGTATTAGCTTTAGCGTCCTCTACCCATTTAGATGTTAAAGAACACCATGATTCTCGATGACTTGCAAAAAAAAGAGATGTTCAGAGAAAAAACGTGGTCGTGGCAACAAGATAACTGATTAAAGGCTAGTTGCTATAAGAAATCTTATCAAAACTTTTCACATTTTAGCATGATTTCAGAAAAATTTGGAAGATGATACGTGGTCTGGAGATACAGTAATAAAAGTGCTTTTTGGGGTATCTGACTTTTTAGATGTGAGTTGCATATAATAAACAAACAGAAAATTTCAAAATGTCAGTCATTGGGGAAAAACGGGACAGAGCTGCTTGGGGCAGGATGGGACATCTGTTCTGCTTATAATGGGCGTGGCAATTTTGTATGTGATTTTTATGGAAAAAAGTAGTCTGTCATTTTGCCCTGATGTAATTACGTGTTCTGTAAATGCAAGTCATTTTTGAAATTACAAGGTATTACCAGTAGATTTGTGGTTTTACAGGTGATTCCTCATATGAACAATACGCGTCCCGTCCTGCCCCAGGTGTGGGGCAAGATGGGACAGATTAATTTTTTTTGTTTTTGTTAATTATAAGGTCATGCGATACTAACTGAGTCTTTGTATCTTGCTGGTTGGTAGTAGTGTGCAATAGAAATAACATGATACCAAAGTTACCGATATTGATAAAAAGGAATTCTGCAAAACATCGATTAAAGTTAAGTGTCCCGTCCTGCCCCACCTTCCCCTACAACCTATTTTATTGGTGGGCCGAATACCAAGCTTTGAATGATAACGCGGCCGCATCAATTATTTTAGAAAAAAATTTACTATTATTTTCTTATGAAAGTAGTTTATGTCAAGAAACAGATTTGACGCAGTCCACGACACATTTTTTCGATAACCGTTGTGAGGTAATCTACACGAATGAAAGAACTGCAGGTTTTCGCCGTCAGGGCAGGTTTTCTGTATAAATTAAATTGACTGTAAGTTTCGAATCATTTCTGTTTCGTAGCCATTGAAGGATTTGAATGCCTTATTTTTGACGACGTTTTGCCTATTCTTGTATTGTATCACATAGTGTTTAGAAATTTTCCAGATATCTGTTCGCGGTGTTATCTTTCCACATAGCATACTGTACCTACACAAGGAACGTTTCACCTCATTGTTATTAGCACAGGGATAGGTTGAATATAATGTATTGTTAGCTAGTTGAGTGAGCAATGTGTTTAACTTTGGATTGTTGAAGCGTAGCTTATTATTTTCTCAGTTTTTGATGAGCACAAAAGTTCACAGCCCTTAGGCTATATGCTGTGTATACTGTCGAAAATACGCGAGTCCTATGCTGCTGGTCATATGGGTCAAAGAAATGTGATAGAGCGAGACATTTTGGTAATAGCAGAGAAAAGTTACATGTTTCTCTCTTTTTCTGTGTTTAGGAGGAACGTGATCAAGTGCTCTTCCTCTCCCAAATTGGCGACTGTTTGTAGACATTTCTTTATGTCTTTGATGGGGAAAAGAACAGTGGCAGAAAAGAATTAGAAATGAGAGTTACATTACTTCATGATGGCGACAGCAACGCATTTCATGATGTGTTTAACATGCAGTCAAGCTGTACATTATACAGTAGATAATGCAAAGCAGTATTTCCTTTTTATCGTTACGTAAGCTGAATTGCAAGGCGAGTGGAAGAAGATCTGGGTAGAAAATTTGAAAAAGAGATTTTCGCTAAGTCTACTACTAGCCTACTCGATGTGAAACTTTCTATGGTGTGGCAACGTGGCATATCATCGGAGTGTGGCAGAAAAGCTTCTTAGAATAGGGAACTCTTAAGAGTCATGGACGTTGTTATTGTACTGTAAAGTGCAGTAGCATAGGGTGACTGATTTGATAGGAAGAGCACCCCACAAGCACAAAGATATAACTTGACATGAAAATTTACCTTTTTGCAACCTATTGTTTGTAAAATTAAAAATTTTACCTACCTACTATCCAATAAACCCATTTGAAATAAAACCTAACCATTTTCACCTTTCTAAATTGGTTCATGTGCAAACTCATACGATATGAACAACAAAAAAAGACTCATAACAGACAAAAATGAAAACATGTGCGCAGTGCGGCCTAGGCTTCTTGATTTTATTGAAATTCATAAGCGGGCTTTGAATACAACCAAACAGTAGACCGTTTCTATTCCAATAAGTACAAGTGGGGTCGCTCCCTCATCCGCCTGCGTGAGTGGCGTTCTTGAATGCCCCATTTACAAGGCACCAAATGATATGCATGGCATAGCAAAACCGGACAAAAGTATACCCTCGCATGGCTTTCCAAACACCTGCCCTGAAATCTGAACAATCCTGTCTCACACGAAAGAAGAAGGGCTTTGAAAGACAAATTATTGAAATTAGCCTACAGTCTCTGCTACATCGTCACAAAATGAAGTATCGTCATTTACTTCATCAGTAGGACTATGTAGGCATATGCTATATACCTTGAAAAAAAAAACAATTTTTTGAGTTAGTGACTTATGCAGAACAATTTCATGGGGGATGGGATGAGAAAAAATGCATGAAGCTACGTTAAACAGAACCATGCTGGTAACTAAACTTTACTCCACAGAGAAACGTAACTAAGCTGAGGAGTGAGGAACAGTTACAAAATGTAGGTTTGTATTTATAGTATACAGTATTCATGATCCGAACTGCAAGATTGTTCAGTAAATCAACTCGACGTTACGGTACGTTTGTTAGGAAATTCGTAAACTACAGAATATTGGTTTAGTGAGCAACGTAGACTATGCCTAATTGCCTATGCAATGTACTGTAGGCTATATTTAAGCAATCTATTGTCGACAAATTCTTGTTGCACTGGGTGTTTGGTCAGTCTATCATTTCGTATGAGTTACGTTAAGATTCCATTATCGTACTGTTGAAGTGATTTGCTTTTACTTTACGCCAGAAAGAAGTAAGTGCATGATAATAAAAATTTCTGTAAATTTTGCGAATAGACAATAGACATATCTTAAACTCTTATCCGTTGTTGATGCAGCTCTTTGACCATACAGGCATACAGATCATACTAACTAGCACTATAAAAAGATTGTAAATTGTAACCTACTAAAAATTAGATTAGCCGCCAGTTAAAATTATACCGATTTAATTATTCAAGCGTGAGATTTGTCTGAAAAATAAAAATATACGTACCGGTAAGGCAAGAAATGCAATAACAGAATGCCATAATGTCAATGAAACAATAAAAAAGTTCAAATATTACGCTCAAATATCCTATCGCGCTCAACTCGTGTTGTTGACTCCCTGTCCCCCTATCCAACGAGCATGAAGATTTTAGTAATGAGGAAACTCATAAATATTATTAGAAACTGCAAATCGTGTTAAAACAATAAACCTTCATTGGAGTCCTTCGAAATTGTTCGTAAGTGTTTGTCCGAGTTCGACACCAAGATTCACGAGGCATTGATCATCAAATCTTTCAACCCAGAGCTCAACACTCAACAGGCAACTATTTGCTAGTGGAACTTTCTATCTTTTAACAGTTTTTGATTGAATTATCACATCTTGTGCTTCTAGCATTTGCTTTGTTTGTGTCACTATCTCGTGTTGTTCTTCTGTCCATCTTGCCTCTCAAATACTTGACCCGTTGCATAGCATCTTTTCACAAATTGGGACTAGGTGGGAAAATTTAAAAAAAGGGCACTTTTAGCGCGAGAGTTATGTTAAAAAGGGCACTTTTCGCGCGTAAATGATGGGAAAAAGGGCATTTTTTCCTGAGCGTAAACTATGCAAGCTTAAATATGTAGATTTCTCAGGCAAATTGTGGGTAAAAAGGCATATTATACCTAGACTAAACATTTGAGACCCATAATTGATTCCTACATTCATCCCTGCCCACAATATTTTATAAATAATAACACAAGCCAACACACTTTTTGTGTCAGCATAGTAAATGTCATTCTAGGCCCTAGGGTATATTTTGGGTGCTGAATTCAAAAATCACATCAGATTTTTTGTATCACATCAGGATTTCATGATATCTGTATGCTTTTTTGGTAAAATCGACTCCTGATCTGTATTGGTAGACTATGGCGTTTCATGGAATTTGAACCCTTTTTCGTCAACAAGGTCTGCAATAAAGTCTAAATTCATCACGATAAAGTCTACACAAGACATACAAATATAATATTAATGAAAACATTGAGGTATTTCAAGACCTGTTTTATTTTTTTTTATTTTATTGACGTCTGGTAACTTGAACCCAATTCCTTAAAGTTTATCTGCTAACCCTTAACGTTCAACGTTCTTTTTCTTACAAGAGTAGGCTACATTGTTATTTTTTTCGTGTTAAGAAGTAGGTTTGGTGGCTGTGCAAATCTCCAATGCATATTTTAAACCTTTTGATTTTGCCATCTTGTCCTTTTGTTGGTGCTACAGTTGTGTGTTTGTAATGTCATTCGCTATATGTTTGCGCCAGCAAAGAAAAATAAATTTGTAGAAATTGAATAGAATAGACACTTAAAAATAGGTTCAGTTCTACAGAAAAAAGAAAATTTACATGCAGTTTTGGGAAATGTTACTCTGGGACAAACTTTCGCTTGCATGATTTTCGTGAATGTTGTGAGTTGATTTAGGATTTCCATTGATTTATCGTCTTAGGTTTTCCACACAAGCTTTACATGCAGTATGTGGAGCCCATGATTTGTCCTGATCACCCAGGCGAATTTTGAAGTATGCAAGATATGCTTGTTTCACAAAATTTGTTATGGTTTGCCTTTGGTTAGGAACAGTAGCCTATAACTGCCACATATGTAACAAAAACATCAGGGTCATTTTATCCTTGAAGATGCCATCCTGCTACTTATTCACACCACAAACAGAATTAACACCTTGATAATATGAAAAAATCTGAATACATGAAAATTCAAAAAAGAATGAGTTATAGACAAGTTTCACATAAGCTTAAATCTCCACGTTCAGCAAAAAAGATAAAACCGATGTTATATATCAAAAGTGGAGTGGTACTGACAACGTGAATGTAACCCTGCCTGTAAGGGGTGTTTATGGACAGTTCTGGGGGGGAAGGTTCTGGAGGGGGGGAAGTTCTGGAGGGGGGGAAGAACAAGCACCTTCTCGTGGTCCCTCCCGTCAGTACCATATCTTTGAGAAAAGATATGCGAAACGAAGCTTGTCACACTCGAGCAAACCAGGCCCAGGTTCAGCCCAGGGTGGATAGGGAAACGCCCTTCTCAGGGCGCGGCAGCTCCTCTGTCGAAAAGTACCGACGACCCACCGTACTGCAGCTGAACACCGAGGGCATTACTGCCAGCAAGCTCAGCATCATCGAGTATCTGGCCACAAAACATCAGGCCCTCGTTATTCTCCTCCAGGAGACCCACTGCACATCTGTGGATAAGTTGGTATTACCCAACTTCACACTCGCAGGCGCAACCATCAGCAGGAAACACGGCCTCGCCACGTTTGTCCATGAGCAACTGAGCTGGACGCCAATAGACCAGTCCAGTGCCCAGTCGGAGATAGAGTGGTTATGCATAGACATATCAGGCTATCACATCATCAATGTCTATAAGCCACCACCCTCACGCTTAACACCAACAGCCATCCCAGTGTTCCCCCAACCCAGCCTCTATGCTGGCGATTTTAATTGCCACCACGTCGACTGGGGCTACAACACCACCAACACCGACGGAGAAAGCCTGGCCTCATGGTCAGCCAATAACAACCTCACCCTACTGCACGATCCCAAGGGTGCAGCGAGCTTCTTCTCCGGACGCTGGAACACTGGTACAAACCCCGATCTGGCTTTCGCAAGTGATGACCCCGATAATTGCCAACCGGACAGACGTGTGCTAGAGAAGTTCCCCAGGTCCCAACATCGACCCTCGATTATCACGGCTCCAACGCTCATAATGCCTGTCCCGAGCAAGCCTGTTAATCGATGGAACTTCAGAATGGCTAACTGGGAGTACTACAGCCTCCTCACCAATGAAGCCACACAGTATCTCCCATCCCCTCACACCAACAACGTGGAAGAAGCCTACCAGGACTTTTGTGATGCAATAACATCAGCGGCAAAACAATCCATCTCCCGCGGCCGACGAAAGACCTACATACCGTGCTGGGACAAGGAGTGCGAAAGCCTCTACTCCGACTTCCTCCACGCCCCTCAGGGCAATGACACCAACAGCTCAGCCACAGCTCTGCTGGCAAGGCTGGACTCAAAGAGGAAGGAGCGCTGGACAGAAGCCGTTGAATCAATCGACTTCACGCACTCCAGCCGCATAGCATGGAGTACACTGAACAATCTAACTGGCAGATCACGTGCCTCTCGTCAACAATGTCCCGTTTCAGCAAATTCCATCGCCTCACAACTTGTGGAGAACGGGAAATACAAATCGAGAGACCGTGAATCCGATAGATCCGTCTTGCAAGAAATGACGGACCTCTGGAGGGTAACAACCCCAGACGGGGACAACATCTCGGGTGAGTTCACCCCGGAAGAATTTTCCGCCGCCCTCCAGCACATAAAGCCAGGTAAAGCCCCGGGCCCTGACCACCTATGCCCGGAGTTGATACTCCATGCTGCTGCCTCCTTAAAGTCCTGGTTAAAAGACTTCCTTTCCTGCTGTTTGCGCCACCTGAGAATTCCCAGAATCTGGAGAAGAGCCCTTGTGGTTGCAGTCCCTAAGCCGAAGAAGCCCCCAGGGGACCCGAAGAGTTACCGTCCAATCTCACTGCTCTGCATCCCCTTCAAGATCCTCGAGAGACTCATCTACGCTCGTGTCGAACCAATAATAGATCCGCAGCTCCCCCGTGAACAAGCTGGTTTCCGACACGGACGATCAACCGTAGATCAGGTCACACTTATGACCCAAGACATTGAGGACAGCTTCTCGGCTAAGAAGAAGGCTGGCGCCGTGTTTGTTGATCTCACGGCTGCCTATGACACCGAATGGCATAGCGGCCTTACCTGCAAGTTACTCCGTCTGCTCCCTGACAGACACATGGTCCATATGATGATGGAACTTGTGCAAAACCGCAGTTTTACCCTCACAACCGGTAGCGGTCGTCGAAGCAGACTACGCCGACTTAAAAACGGCGTCCCACAGGGCTCAGTCTTGGCTCCTCTCCTGTTCAACATATACACCTACGACTTGCCCCCCACCATCTCCAGGAAATATGCTTACGCAGACGACCTGGCACTCCTGCACTCAGCAGGAAACTGGCAGTCAGTGGAGAGGAACCTCAGCCAAGACATGCAAACACTATCAGCGTACCTCCAGAAATGGAAGCTACAGCTCAGCAAGTCAAAGACAGTGTCGGCGGCCTTCCACCTTAACAACCGGGAGGCACAGCGTGAGATAAACATCAAGATTGATGGGGAACGCCTGCCCTACTGTGCCGAACCTACATACCTCGGCATAACCCTGGACAGGTCACTCACGTACCGCCGGCACTTGAAGTCACTGCGTAAAAAACTATCTACACGCGTCGCACTTTTGAGGCGATTGGCGGGTTCCGGCTGGGGAGCTGGTGCTAAAACTCTTCGTACAGCTACCCTAGCCCTTGTTCATTCCACCGCTGAGTACTGCGCGCCGGTCTGGTGTCGTAGTTCTCACACCCACCAGATTGATACCGCCATCAACGACGCACTGCGTACTGTGACTGGATGCCTGCGTCCCACTCCAACGGACTGTCTACCCATCCTAGCAGGCATCCAACCCGCTGAGCTACGCCGTAAAGGAGCCACGATTTCTCTCGCTCGCCGCGCTTTGGACCCCGACCATCTCCTCCATGCAACACTCAAGAGACCACCACCTATAAAGCAGCGGTTGAAATCAAGACGCCCCTTTGTGCCTGCCGCACAACAACTCCTTAAGAACGCAGAAGAACTTGATTTAAGTGCGGCACACTGGACGAACCACATGTGGAACACGGAATGGCAAAATCACACCTCCACGCTCCGTGACTTCATACCCGACGCCGATCCCCGTCCACCAGGGATGTCCCTCGCAAGGCTTGCGTGGGTCAGGCTTAACCGCCTGCGAACTGGCGTCGGCCGCTTTCGTTCGGACATGCACAAGTGGGGCCTGGCTCCTTCATCAGAATGCGAGTGTGGTGCCACGGAACAGAGCGCAGACCATGTCATCCACCACTGCCTAATCCACCGGCCTCCACACGGTGCGCATGGTCTGAGAATCCTGGACGACGAGACTGCTGAGTGGCTGAAGATTTCCTGCCCTCCAATCTAGCCTGGAAACATCGCTCATACGCCATCATCATGGACAGTTCTCAGAAGATACATAAGTTGGATGGTCTACTATAGACAGATAGTCCACTAGCCAGATGGTCTATGTGACTTTTTTGACCAGTAGACTATCTAGCTAGGGGGTCTTCTGACTAGTGTACCTTCTGAAAATAGGTCGGTCACCCCAATGGTCATGGTGTCATCATACATCTCCAAATGTTACAAAATAAAATCATTTCCATGATTATGACAAATTTTCAAACACTATTGCCTCATAAAATCTTTATAAAACGGTAACAGTAAGAGAAAATTCGGCCAAAAAGCCAAAATTATGAAAAAAAATGTCATGCAAAAATCTCAAAAACTTGATGTAATGGGTAAAATCTGTGATTTTTGAAATCAGCAGCCTCAATATACCCCAAATCACATTGCAGGCACAAAATTTTTTATATTTTTTGTTGGCCTGTGTAATCTAATAAAATTTAATCTAGCGACATTTAGTTGCAGAGGTCTCTTGTACTAAAGTAAAAAGAAACAACTATGATAATAGCCATAAAAGAAACAACGATGATAATACAGTATATGAAACACAACTGCTAAGATAGTACAATGAGTTGAATCTTTGCAGAATTAGATGATTCTAAAGAGCTGATGGTATTTTATTTTAATGAAAATCAGGAAACAAACTTCGGTAATTCAGACATTTAGAATCTCACACAAAATATGAGATACTCACAACACCAATTGATAATAATTAATCTGCTTGAATGGAACATTAAGGATATTATAAGTAAAGTCAAAGGTAGGCTGATAAGTTCTAAATGTATGCTGAAGCTTTCCATTTAGCTGTTCATTCTTTAACTTGGGTCTAACCTAAACAAAAATTAGGTCTTAAAAATTGCCCACCTAGTTTCAAACTAGGTGGGCAAAGAAAGGGCTAGGGGGGCAAGCAAAGGGACTAGGTGGGCAATTGCCCACCTAGTTTATATGTGAAAAGATGCTATGACCCGTTGTGCTGCATAATTTTTCAGTTATCATTTTGCGTGAGCTGGTTTAAGTAGTTTCTCAAATTTTTCTCAAATGTTTAGATTTGGCCATAATTTTGCTGTGATACTGTATAAATCTTTAGTATTTCTTTAAAAAAAAACATTTTTTATATAGGCTTGAAAAGGGATGTATAACTAGCTGAAAACGTTTACTTATTTTTTTTTATATTGTTAAATGTAGTGTTGTTGCTGAGTTATGTCTGCTTGTGGCTTCCCATAGTATTTTGACAACTTTGTTTCGTTTCTGTTTTCTTGTGTTGCTTGGTTTGAAGCGATCTTGATTGTCTTCCAAACTACAATGAAATACTTCAACTTCTCCTGTAATTTCTTGTACAACATGAGTTTCTAGCAAATCTTCGTGGTCATTCTCTTCATCTCTAACGTCATTCTTATTTTCTTATTTCACCAATGCCACCAAGCACATCAACTGCTTCGAGAGTTGTCAGAAATTGTGTTGACATATTCAGCATATTAGCTAAAAGTTGTTTATTTCTTAGATTTAAAATAAAGTTCTATCTTTGAATATTTCCAATAAAACTTCCACATAGTTCAAACCACTGCTAATACACACAACATACAACCAGTTCAGTTCAGTTTATTTTTTGTTTTGTTGGCAAAAAAGAAAGAAAAAAAAAGAAAATATATACAAAAACACAATAAACACAAATAATTCGCACAACAAGGATGGCAGCAAAATACCAAAAGGTCACCAAAGTCAGCTGCCACCCAAACAACAACCAAATGACCTAGATTCACTGTTACGACAGAAACCTATCTGTAAGATGCATTTGTTGCTTCACGAAATTTAGTTTTGCTTGGCCTGCTGCAGTACGCTGTATAAAGCCGCGATATAGCATAATCAATACGAAGTTCCCAATGGGAACATCATAAAACAATGTAAAAATACTATATCTTATAATTTTTGCGTAAACATGAAAATAGGTATGCAACACTATGCATGCATCCAAAAGGGTAAAAAATAAGAATACAACTGAAAGGTATTATTTCCGCTTCCGCTTTTTCAATGAACGGACAAAATGGGAGACGACCCCGAAAAGTCAAATTTTCCCTAAACTTCGACCTTTACTCTGGTTTGAATAAACAACTCAGAAAAAAATATATGCAATCATGGCCACCTGGAGATGTGGCCTGCTTTGTCACATTTTGCAGATTTTGATTACAGCTACTGCTAGTGCTTGACTTACATTTTCTAAGATGTTTTTACTTTTTGCGGTTTCCTAATGACATAAAACTTTTTTGTTGCCTTGGGGAAGCAGCAGCAAATGAGAAAAAGTAAGTTGAAAAACACAAAATCAGACTGTTATTGAAAATTAACAGTCTGATTAAAATCTTCAAAATCAAATTTTCTTTGTTTTTCAACATGTGAGGATGTTAAAACCTATTGTGTCATCTGGGGAAAAGAATAAAGAAAGCGTAAAAATCTAAATTTTTAGAAAAATTTATTTAAACGTTTGCCCAAAGTTAGAAAAACCTGGAAATTTCTGCAAAATGTGACAAATCAGGTCGTATCTTTAGGTGGCCATGATGCAATTATGGTATAGTTTCAACTTTACTCTCTGACATTTATCAAAAGATATTCAAATATGTTTTATTTTCCTGCCCAAAAAAACAAAAGTCAAAACTTTGTTCCCGCACGGAAACATTGGACATTAATGGGTTAACAAGTTGAAAGCTGAAAACTAACAATTTATGGTGAATAGCTTGACCTAGGTCAATGTTCTGGAATTAATTCGTATTTCACATATGTTTTTCTATGAGATTATGTGCGCATAATGTGTACATATGTACAAATGTGCATAATGTGTATATGTACAATGTACATGTGCGCATAACTACGCATATGTGCAATAAAAGCGCTGTGGATATGATTTTTCTTTGCATGGAACGGCTATTCGCACGGAGGTGGAGCCACTAAATTTGCTCATTTATTTTATCAATGTTGTAATGCCATGTTGCTCCGTTTACAATTTTGCATTTGAAACACAACAAAGCCACTGTTAGAGTTATTTCATTTGAAAACGTAATAACTAAATCAACCTATTTTCAGTTTTTGATGCAAATACGTCATCAATACATCTGTTACATTTTAGCAATCCCAAGCAAACTGAGTTCTCGCGAAATGAATGAACGTTTAGACAGGCCGATTGTTGTCGAGACTGAAGACGAAATTTCATCAGCTTTGTTGCTTCATGATGGTCATCCTGGTAAGTTCTTCAATAAATTCTGTATCAGTGTTTGTCGTTTCATCTTTTCATGAATTTTATCTGATTTTAAAAAAACTTGTAATTGATATGGATTGTTTGCAAAAGCAGTTGCTGGTTCATGTCTAAATAGTTGTTCCATCAACTTGGCAGATACTCCAAGAGAATTACTTGATACCTTGAGCCAAGTTTTCCAAAATACAAATCAAGGTGAGTCTGTCTAAGATCTATATATAATTATATACAATAGCCTCGCCTATTTAGCCCACGTTTCATAGGCCTACCCGCTTATTAAGCCCAATTTGGTCCAGAATTTCCAAATGTACAGAAGTGGCAGACAATTGTCTCCGCTTAATAAGCCCAAAATCGTCCGATCCCGAGATGGGCTTAATAAGCGGAGACCATTTAATAATAATTTCATTTTCCCATTACACACAGTAGGCCAAAATAAAAAGAAAACAAATAAAGAAATTCTACACCAAGTGAACCAAACCAGAACTCTGTTAAAAAGTATGAAAACCAGACAATATAAATTTCTCGGCCATGTAGTAAGAAAGCAAAAACTGGAGCATCTCTCTTTAACTGGTAAAATTTTTGGAAAGCGGGCACCTGGCAGACAAAGACAAACACATCTGGAACAATTTAACGACAAGACAGAAACAATCATCCATGCAACATATAATAGGAACATTTGGTCTAATTATTCATCTGAGGCCGTCGATGCCTGGTTCAGGCAAGGCAATTGAAGAAGAAGAAGGCCAAAATAGCAAATTACCAATGCCACACAAATTCAAAGATTTATCAAATTCAAGATATTTTCAAGCTATTGAGTAGTCGGTGACAATATTATTGCATGTAGCCTACCATACGACGCATTGTTTCTAAGAAACGCATTGACATTAGCAGAGGTGGGCAGTAGCGCGCTACTTTTGTAGCGGCGCTTCTTTTTTGGTAAAAGTAGCGGTAGCGACTCTACTTTTTAGTTGCAGTAGCGGCTGCAGTAGCGGTTTATTCCAAAGTAGCTGTAGCGGGAGAGGCGCTACTTTTTTTTAGTCGCACTCCCGCTACCCGCTACTTTTTAATTTAAATTGAAAAAAATGCTTGTTTTTTTGCAATACTGTCGTGGTCAAGCAGCTATATAATCGGCTTGGTTGCAAAGTTTCGGTCTTTTCTAGCTGACGTTAACTTCTTCGGCGAATATCTCCGTGTGATGAAGCCTATCTGCCAGGCTTTAGACATTCTCCAGGGCGAGTCCAAGGCATATTACGGAGTCTTGCTTCCAACCATCACAATTTGCGGGAAAAAGTTGACCGAGATCAGTGATCTTGTGACCTGTGGGGAGTTGAAAGTGAAAGTCCTTGAAGGGGTGAAGAACAAGTGCTTCAACAACATGAAATGCGTTATGGCATCATGTCTTCATCCCTCCTTCAAGACGTCGTGGCTACAATTTCTGCACTACGTTTCCACGGATGATGTTGACGCACTGGGAGAAAAAGTCAAGACAGATGTAATTCGACTGTTGCGGGAGACATCAAGCCAGGTTGATACCGAGAAGAGTGACACCAACACCAGTCATGACTCCGAGGATGTATTTTTTGGAGTGTTTGCGCCATCCCGTGTAGCGTCGGTGCAGAAGGAAGCAACAATTGTGGACGGCTTTTTTTCGGACAAGAGCAAGTCCTTGAGCTTTTCGAATACCGAGTTAAAACATCTGTTCATTAAATAGAACACCCTCATTCCTTTCAGTGCTGTGGTGAAGAGACTTTTCTCTGTTGGAAAAGATGTGCTTAAGCGAAAGCGGGCAGGACTCAATGACTCTCATTTTAAAATGCTCGTGTTTTTGAAAGATGCGTAACAATATATTTCCCTTAGAATGTGTTTTCTATAACGACGTTAAAGTGACAGCGTAAACGAATGATAACATTCGTTTTCAAGGTCATTTTTGCGTCACTAGAAACTTGAGTGTTTCCTAGTGTCATTTTAGACAAAAGTAGCGGAAGAAGTAGCGGTAGCGCGCGCTACTTTGGCCCGAGTAGCGGTAGCGGGTAGCGCGCTACTTTTGTAAATTGGTAGCGGGTAGCGGTAGCACGCGCTACTTTGGCCCAAGTAGCGGTAGCGGGTAGCGCGCTACTTTTAAAGTAGCGGGTGCCCACCTCTGGACATTAGTGAAATGACTATGTCTATTGTTTGCTTAATGCAATATAACAGCAACACGGTAGAGGAGATAACTGTACCTGTACAGTTTTGTTGTAAAACTTCTAGTACAAGCTACAGTAGCCTACATTAGGTAGAAAAGATTTCTGTTTTTTTTTCTTTTTCCTTTTGGGGATACAATCCTTTAAAGAGCTTTTCTTAAAGAGTTACTCTTTTGACAAGTAGGCCTACTAAGTTTTATTGAGTTTATTTTTGAATTCAATCCTTACTTTTACATAAAAAAGTTGGTGGTGTTGCAATAATAAAGCTTGGGAATTGTGCTCCGAAAGCTAGTGCAAATCGCTATTAGGCTATCACAGCGAAGTCGCAGCATCAGGCTAAAACAAGTCGTTAATATCTACATTGCGAAGTAAGCTGCGAACCTGCTGCTAAAAACGAAACTCAGTCTATTGCATAACACTATTTAACCTAACAATTTAACAATGTTCTGGATTTAATTTCTTTTAATGGTGTTTGATTAAGATTTAAACCTAGTTTTATAAAGGTTTTGGTAGCAAATCGCTAGGCTATCAAACTCCAAACTCACATTCACAGACTTGAAAAGGTTTTTATGAATACGATTTAATGAGATGGTGTTTGGATATATTTTAGTTGCGTGGAAGAATTAAAGTTTTTTTCTGTTAATAGTGTCCATCACCTGTTTGTGAATAGTTTGTTTGTTTGTTTATCTTTATCCTGCATTGCGGGAAAGCGGACTTGAGCGCTATGCATCGGTGTACGCCTTCCGATATACACCTGACCCACGCTGCAGCCGACGGCAATGTCTGTTTCCGGTTGTCTACTCTAGCCTACTTATGACTTAAATTTGGTACTACCCATTACTCGAAATCGATCACTGGGTAGAGGCAATTATCGTAAAGTTTCTTGCCCAGAGAAACAACAGCAAGTGCGGGTGACTGGAGTCGAACATGCAGGCTCTCGACTGCGAGCCCAACGCGCTCACCACTCGGCCAACATTGGGTTGTTTAAACTGTTGTCTGTCATTGTGGTGCGAAGCAACGTTTTTACTCTCCTCATGGCGCTAAAACTACGTTCAGCATTGACCGAGACGAGCGCGATTGTTCGATAAATGCACAAAAGTTTGTGTATTTCCGAAAGATAGTCTTTGTTGCTTGTTTAGAACAGGGGTCCGCAAATACTTGTTGGCGCGACCCAAAAAACAATCGTTCGAAATTTTCGCGGCCCAAACGTTTCAGAAGCATATAATTTTGCGCAAAATACTTTGCAATTTAATATCAATTTTAATACGGTCGTCCCAGCTTATTAAGCCCACATTGGGACCGGACAATTTTGGGCTTATTGATGGGGGGGGATTTTCTACCACTCCTATACCTTCAGGAATGGACCAAATTTGGCTTAATAAGCGAGTGGACCTACTAACTGTGGGCTTCGTCGTCGTCGTGTAAGCCTCTGGGGCCGAGGGTCTATCCTTTTACCGCTCCAGATTCACGATGTTCCCGGACTACACTGGAAGGCTACTAGAGAGCAGCCAGTCTTTGGTTTCATCATCCAAGACGCGCAGACCTTCCACTCCGTTCTACTCAGTCATTGATGATGTGGTCTGCGGTCTTTTCCTCGGCACCACATTCACAGGAGGAGGAAGAGGCTATTCAACATTGGTGCATGGTTGAGCGGAAAATCCCGAAAACCGTACGAAGACTGTTGAGGCGCATCCATGTCAGTCTTTGTAGTGTCAGGCCTGTGGAGCATGTGTCGGCGCAGGAAATGAACGAATGGAGCCTGGTGATACTTGACTTCCGTTCAGAAATCCATTGATGGTCCGCCCAAGCAGCCGCAGAGATGTTTTGTTCATCAGCTTCGTTGATCAGAAGTTGAGCAGCTGGCACGAATGTGTGTCTTGATTTCAGTCGACAGGGGTGCTCGTTTGGGAGAGCAGAGACCTTGTCGTGGAGAAGATGGTCAGGCTCCAATGCCAGTCGACCGAGAGACAGAGTGGCTTCTTCACGACGAAGCTCAGCAGGTTGGATGCCAGCGAGACTGGGGAGATTGTCCAATGGTGTGGGACGCAGGCATCCGGTCACTGTGCGCAAGGCGCTGTTTATGGCTGTGTCGATGTTGTGGCAGCGAGCACTGCAGCACCAAACAGGTGCACAGTACTCTGATTTTTTTTTTGTCGTATCCAGGCTTACACCTGGTGGTTGAAGATTTAGATTAAGTGGACGGGAAGGCAAGGAAGCCAATCTTCGTGTCCACCTTCAGGCATGCCTTAAAGTGTCCTGCCAAAGACACAGCCGCATGCTCTTGAGCGGTGTCGAACCGGCGCTCTTTCGATTGCCGTTCCAGGGTTCTCACCACTCGGCTATGCAGTAGCCTACTCTGATGAAGAGTAGACAAGGGCTAAGGTTGCTATACACGAAGTGTCAGCTCTCGCCCCCAAACTGGAGCCTGCCAGGCGCTTGAGTAGCCCAACGCGGGATGTCAGTTTTTTGCGCAGTGACAGCAAACGGTGGTGGTATGTGAGCGATCTGTCTAGTGTCACCCCAAGATATTTTAGGTGGGGAAAAAAGGACAGAGGTTTTCCATTGTTCTGAACATGTAGCTCACGATCAGCTTCTCGATTTTTTAGGTGGAAAGACGAAACTCAGTATGTCAAAGAGTATATGATTGTATTTATTTTTGACGTACAAGTTATATTTATAGTAAGTTTCAACCCTTTTGCGAACCACTGTGGATGGTCTCGCGATCTAAATTTGGGTCGAGACCCACTATTTGCGGATCCCTGGTTTAGAGCCTCGCATATCGTAGACAATTTAGGCTAAAAGCGACTAGCAAAAATTGTTATATTGCAAAATGTGCAGTAGCTTACAATTTACATGACCTTAAAACACAGGCCTTAAAAGGGCATCCGTCCCCTCTGCCCCCTGCTTCCGGTGCCCCTGTCGGTTCCACTGTGGATGTGCTATTGGTAATGTGAAAATTGTTTGTAGCCTATTTATTTATTTCGTTTTTGTAATGTTGACAATTTGAAGTTTGTTTTGTTTGTTGGTCTACATATTATGTACTGCCACTTCCTATGTTTTAATTGCTTGCTTGTGGACACGCAAAGAAGAAAGTGTTATCAAAAGGTCCATATTTTTGGATTTGGGAACCCCCCCCTTGAAAATGTCTGGCTACAGGCCTGCTGTTATAAAAATTTTTATAATATATTTCTGCTTTAATTTTGAACAAAAATTCTATCACCGCCAATGTTACAATTTAAAAATTTCAACATAACTTCATATTTTTTTTCTTACGTTATGAAGATGACTGTTCCAGTTGTTGATTTCACAACAATGTTTTTTCTACTATTTTTTTTTTATAAATAAAACTTCAATTTAAACATTAACACCTACAAAAGCCTACACAATGCATGTAAAGTTATAATTTTCTATTATTCATGTTTGTCTAGGAATAACTCAGGTCAACCTTAACGTCAGCTATCAGCCTGTTGGTCAACTAGTTCATCAGGAAAACCAACAAAACATCAGCAACACCTACGACCTATCTCACAGTAGAGGTGCACGAATTGGATCTGGCGAAGAAGAACAGCAAGGTTAAATAGTTTGATATTCATAAACAAGTTTTGTTGACTTTGATTTAACAGCTGTGTTTAGCTATTTTTGGGGCGCTGAATTCAAAAATGACATCAGTATTATTTGTATTAAAATTTTGAGTTAGACACCTACCACTTTATCTCAGAACCCACAAAATGTCACCATTTTATGACATCTGCGTTTATAGTAGCCTATAACGCTCCAAAACTTACAAACAATATAACCTTCTTCAATCAGGGACGTATAGCTTCGCCCCCACCATAAAAACGTGTTTTGATACCATTGTAATTCATGTTGTATGACGTTTGCCCCCCCCCCCCCACCCAACAGTTGCTCTTGCCCCCAAAGATTTTCTTTTTATTCCTACAACACTATTCTCTGTTTCTTTAAACGGCTTCTGCTTCTGCTGGCCAAAATTATTGCCAGGTTTAGAATCAAAACTTATCTTTGTAGCTTTTTCAGTCATGCACAAGCTGTGTGCAGTCTCACTAGATGCTCCAACAATACTGTAGTCAGCCAACACATGTAAATCTTACCTCCATCACAAATCTTAATGGCATTTTTCTGATTGCTAAATCCACCAAGGTTTTTCGGCATACTGGAAAGATGTTTGTGCAAAAACGGATCTTGATAGAGGAGAGTGGGGCAAGATGATCACTTTTTTATTTAAATGACCATAACTTTCAATTTCTTGTAAACTTTATCAAAACCGAGGTATTGGGAAAAATAACAACTTGTGCAGTGTTGATTATGTGTTTATTGAACAGTTTATAAACTTGTTAAATTGCTACAGTACATAGTAAGAAAGACACCGATACAACATTATTTTGCAGCAAACGTATCTTCATTTAATCGTGAAGAATTGCAAGACACAATTCCAAACACAACAGAGTCTTCATCTTTACAATTTTCATCATCTTTCCTACAAGAATTACCTTCAACATCTGTACCAAAACTTCAAATATCAAGTGAAACATCAAGTACTACAATAGTTTAAACATAAATACTGATGACGATACAATTCAAATTTATAAGTCATCAAAGATGCACTCGTCATCGTTGTTGAATTGCTTTGAATGCCCTTACAAACATAGCTTCTACCTTTGTTAGAACAATAACTATAGGCGATAACTAGTATAACATTGGTCAACAGCAAATTTTAAACAAAAAAAGCTGCATTTGCCCATAAAAATATTTTGAAGATGTTTTTAAAAATGCCTTTGTTTGTTTCTAACACATCAAGTGTTTAACATATTTTGTATTTTTTAATTTGATCTACAAAAGGTTGCCTCAGTGATGCCAGATGCAACCAAGTTTTCCACGGTACCGCCTCAAAATTTCTTCAATTGCACAGGCGTTTCGCACTGTAGTGCATCTGTATCATATGATGGGAAGTGTGTGTATTTCGTGTGGGATTTTAATCTATACTTTAGAATCTTGTGCTTGTTTGGCTGGAGTTTGATTTTTTCAAACCTTGGTAAAAATAATAGCTGTTCTGTTTGGGTTTAGACCCTGGTGGCAGAAGCACTGTGCAGTTTTTGTTTTTCCTGTTGGTAAATTTAATATTTAACCATTATATTTGTTCAGATGTAGATGACTCTATTAGATTCCTGACGAAGACATCGTGTGATGTCGGAAACATTCGATGTATAATTTGTTTCAATGTAGTTTTTGTTTTCTGAAAATTTTAAATTAAATGTAAATATGTTAAATCTGATTACGTTACCCGGCTTCGTATGCATCTGATTCAATTTTATATTTATAGATGAGGTGCACCGGTTGTACGCAGTATTTCTGTTAGAGTGGAGCTTCTGTAGTTTTCGTTCGCAGAATTTTATGGCTTAAATAATTCTGTTTTGTAAATTCCTTTTCCAAGCTTCATCAAAAATTTTACTAGTAACATTTTAAAGAAGTAAGTTTACTTCATTTCATTTCTTTGTAACTGTTTACATTTACACATTTTCACCATTCTAACTTAAGCGTGGCAACAACTTCAAATTCACCGACCTAAACATTTTACGTATCGCAACAATGTGAATTGCATAGCTATCTAGTAATCCATGCTCTGGTATTACAGTATAACATAAAAGAGAAAAATCCAAAGCAATATTCAGAATAGTCAAAATTCTTACATCACGACGCTGTAGTTATTAGCCTACATGACACAAGTGCTTTGTTGGAGATAATTAACTGTACAATGGTGATTTGTTTACAAGAAAAAGAACAGAAATGCTATTATCTTAAATCTTCACATGATAGAAAATTCTGACTTAGCCCAAGCTTCGTCCGGTAGCATAAGTGTAACTTTTGCGTTTTCAAGTTGTGATAACTTTTTGCTGGAAGCTGTATTGACCTGAAATTTCCTAACATTTCTACATTTTTGAGTTAGATTGTGTAAGCCAAACTTCAGAAAAAAATCTTTACACGTTCCTGGTAGCCTATAGAGGGACAAATTGTTTTTACACTCTTAACAGGAGGAATAGATACAATTGTATCTTCGCAATATTTTGTATGGAATTAGGCCTAATGCAAGAAAAAATACTTATTTTTTTATTTTTGAAAGAATAATGTTTTGTGATAACAAAAGAGTACAAAACACCTTACTTACAAATTCAACGATAATTTAGGAAGCTTTTTTTTATTTTTTTTCACAAATAACACAAGTTGTTTTTGCATGTGAATGTTCGTGGAAAAAAGGTGGGGCGCAAATCACAACTTTTCCAAGTTTTACGTTGTTTTGTGTTTTACGCTTTTACATTTTGTGTCCAAGTTTTACGCTTGTGGTCTCGCAGACTTAGCAACTGCCATAAATTAGAGGAATTGTCTAAGTGGTGCATTAAAACTTTTGGACCAATAGGAGCATACAGAAAGTATACCTACGCTCAGTGGCATACGCAGAGGGGGCCATAGGACCACCTCCCCCCCTTCAAAAAATAATGATTTTTTAGCGTGTTGTGATTGTGCAGTGCAAACCTGTTATTGTTGAAGAGTGGTTTTGGATAGCAGGGCTGTATTAACCGCCCCTTGTACCTACACTCCTTTCAGTTTGTTTAATGCTTTTTTTGCTATTTGAAACGAAAAAATCTTGTAAATATGGCTACAAAAGCTCGATATGCAATACCTTAAATCGCGCAAGGCCCTATATGTCGCTTCCGAAATCTCAGTTAGTGGGCCCAAATCTCTGTTTAGGGGCCCTCTCCTATTCATACTTAGTTGGTGGTGCACCGTTTATTGTCGATTTAAAAAAAAATGTAACAATACTGCTACTAAAGCACAAATGTCATAGCTTAGGCTGCATCTATCAAGTTTGTAGCCTAATTGATCATGATTTGAAATGACTATTTTAAATCAGCGAAACTGGTAAATCCATGTTATTTTGTTGAAGTTAACGGAGGAAATAGCCCACTGTACTACGCTCTCACTTTCTTGGAAAATGTGTTTCTTCAGTTGATAGTACAAGACTTGTCTTAAATTAAATGCTCGTGCAACGACAAAGATGTTTAATAATGGCATCCAGAAGCGTGACAGCAATTATTCAGCGTATACTTTTGAATTCAAGATGATTTTTTTAATTCAAAAACTTTTGAGGAGGGAGGGAGCTTGCATACGGAAGTAAACTCCACGTCATGAGTTTTTTTGTAACTACCTTGTTGAAGTAGGCTGTTTTGTATTCAACCTAGCGTCTTATTTATGTAAAGACAAACGCTAGGTTATTCTTTTCCCTAAGTTTTAGTTTTTATATTTTAAGAGTGACGCAATATTACATGTTTTAGAGACGAACTTTTTCATTGCCAAACTATCCACTGAAAACAACCCTGTAAAATCATTTAATTTTTTTAATTAAACTCCATAGCTCTTTGAATTGTTATGTAGCCAAACATGGAGTCCCAACAAATTGCGGAGTCAGTCAAATGTCTTTGATTCAAATTCACAACCTATGGTTTAAAAACATTTTAGGCATCTTTACTAAAACGTAGGGGCCCACTAATGAATTTCGGAGGGAGGGGAGCGAGATAGTGCTCACACGGCCCTGTAAGGCAGGCCTTCTTTTTTGTTATATATGTTCAAAGTTTGTTTAAAGAACGGTACCGTAATAAATTGGTTTAGTTCTTAGAAGTTTTTACTCACGTAGAAATAGGCCCACATGAGCTTTAGGCCTGCATTACCCATATTCCGGCATTGCTTAACAGCTTTAAAGAGTCGAGCTCAACGTACCCAAAGTACCAAGAAGTGTTTGTTTTACTGTAGTTTTTTAAAATTTCTTGTTGACCAGGGTGATAACTTTATATTTGTTTTTTAATAATATGGTCTTTTGTTAAATTTTAATTGTTACTATAATTTGCAAACAATCATTAAAACAAGGTTGTTGCATTTAATGAATTGAAATTTAACTATAGGCAGACAAAACAAAGTAACTTTAACGGGTTTAACATAATGTATGACACAAAAAATATAAATACGGTATATTATAACATAATTAAAATAAATTTTTCACATTTTCGACACATACTTGTGCTCTCATCACGAACAATAAATCTGCAGTATAAGACATAAAATGAAAATTATAAGATAAATCTGATTATGCACTATACTGTAACTGTAACGACACTCCGGACTGAAAAGCATTAACTCGACGAGTGATTCAAGAATGATTAAGAATGAATTGAAGTTTTCAAACAGATAGTCGTGTCAAAGCTACAAAGCAATCCATTGATTACTTAAAAATGATATAAATCTTTGTTAATGTTGGTTTTTTGCTTTTAGGCTCAAAAGTGGAAATAGACAAACTTAAAGAAAGGACGCTCAAATTATATGATCCAAAATATGATGTTGATTCATGCAACTTCACGATCTCTTCAGACAATTTGCCAGAAGTTTGTGCTGAACTTTTTTTAGTTCATTTCTATCAAGGAAGGCTCATTCCCAACGACAACAAGTATAATCCTAAAACCCTAGAAATTGAGTTAGCGCAATCGGACCAAAAAGTGGATGTTGATCAATTAGTTTTTAACGCTCGAAATAACCATCTGATATCCATAATTGGATACCCTGGAGCAGGAAAAACGACCTTGTCCAAGCGCCTGGCAAGACGTCTTTGTCAACATGGAGATTTGCTTGTTTTACGAAAGCTTTTTATGTACATGAATAACTGTGATGGCGAAACATTTACCTTACAAGAATTTTTATTGGGAGATAGTAACTATAATTTGAATGAGAACGAAAAAAATTCTGTTTTTAAATGGATTAACACCAATCAAGATAAAGTTTGCATCATTCTTGATGGATTTGATCAAGTGAAATGGAATCTGAAAGAAAAAGTAAAACATTCCAGTTACAGCAGTTCACTCACTTTTCAAGAGCTTGTGTCAAACCTTTTCTATGGAAAGTTTCTATGTAACTGCCATCTCATCTTCACTTCTCGTCCACACGCATTGCTTTCTATTCCTCAAAAGTGTAGACCGAATCTTTCTTTCTTTCTTCGTGGTTTTACCTCTTCGGACATGAGAAAATTGTTTAACGCTTTAATAAACAATCAGAGCAAAGCCGATGAACTTTGGGAAGCCTCGACCACAAAAACGCCCCAGATAAAATCATTATGGCACAATCCACTGATGTTGCAACTGTGTGTTAGTGCCTTATTGAGTTCATCAAAACAAGTCAAACAGATTTCTACAATGACTAATGTGTTTCAGATTGTACTACAAAATCTTAAAGCGTCAGGTCATGCCATTTCCTTGTCGGATAAAATTGTCATGAAATTATCTAAAATCGCTTATAAAGCAACAAAAAAAGGCACTGTACTAATCAGCACAAAAAATCTTAAACGAAAAAATCTTACAATCGAGAAAGTCCAGGATCTCATCGTAACTTTATTAGGAGCCAACACAAAGTGTGCACTGTTGGAAGGTACCCAACAATTGTATTTTACACACCAAACATTTCAAGAGTACTTCTCAGCTTTGTATCTTTGTCACAAAATGTCGACAAGAAAGTTTGCATTGTTTGTCCGAACCAATCTGCTCAATGATCATTGGTCGATTGTTATACAATTTCTATCTGGGCTTCTGCTGGATCCAAGCAAAGAAAATGGTAACTTCACACTTTGTAAAACATTTATTGGTCTATCGTATGCAACTTAATGTTTTTGCTTTATGAATGATTTTTTTTGTTTATGATGACCAATTTTAATGTTTGTTTTTTTTCTGGAGAAAGTAATTTTTTAACAAGTAAATTTTGGTTATGTTTTTCCGCTTAGTAAATCAGCCCGGAGCAGGATTTAAACATTTTTTAAATCTAAATTGAAAATAAGAAAAACAATTGTGACGTTTACACTCCTCAATAGATATTATTTTTTTATCAGTTTTTAAAACAAATCAACAATATTAAAAAGTAGTTTAAATTTGAGATTACAATAATTTCAATTTTCACAGCAATGGGTTAAAGCATCACGTGATCTTCAACTAAGCACCTTTCTAAAAAAGTCGAATTGTTTTTATTACAAAAACTTTAGACTTTCTAAAAATGAAACATTTTGTTTATAACTTCAGCGGAAATGTGAGTATTTACATTTTGTGTAGGTCCATGCAGTGACACAAAGAACTGTCAGTCATCAATTGAACCAGCTTCAACGTCTTCACATTGTTCTCAACACTCCGAAACCTCATCCAATACTTCACGTGAACAACTATTATCTCAACCTTTGTCAGTGGTTCAAACCATAAGAAATGTTTTAAGAGCTACTATGAAAAGATTGTTTCCAGGTGAAGAGCCTAGTAATATAATATTTATAGTTTGCCTCCCTGGTTTGCCTATAGACTAGTTGAAACAATGTAGGCCAGATGCATTGTGCCTTTTCCTTAAGTTTCATTCTGCTGGCTTCAGCGTAGGAAAAAGTAAACTCGGTTGCTGAAATGAAGTAGCCAACTTGTAGGCTAGTTTGCTTATGTGTTTTCTCTAAATTCTTGAGCTTCATGCTGACATTGTTTGCGTGAATATCTAAAACTGTTAGGCTAACTGGTTTTTCCTCATTTATGTTGTCGATTTTACGTATCTTATGTGATGCAACATATAGATTTGTTTGTTATGTCAAGCCAGGTCAATTTAATTGTTTCGATAGCGCCATATAACAAACAAACAAACATAGTGAATACAATTTTCGAAGAAATGTATTGTATATCAGTAGGTTAGAGCAGGGGTCCGCAAATAGCCGGTCACGATCTAAAATTTGGGTCGTGAGATCATCCAAAATGGGTCACAAAACGCTTAAAACTTACTATACAATATACTGTAACTTGTATGGAAAAAATAAATACATTCATAAACTCTTTGATGTGCTGAGTTTCGTACAATTTTTTACAAGAAAATTTATACCTTTGATTGTAGTACAGTAGTCCCTGCTTATTAAGCCCACGGGTATAAAGCCTAGAAGACACCTTCAGCAAGGACATGAAAACTCTCTCAGCTTATCTCCAGAACTGGCGACTGAAACTCAGCGAAACCAAAAATGTGGCAGCTACTTTCCACCTACACAATCGGGAAGCTTATCGTGAGCTACATGTTCAGAACAAAGGAAAAATTCTGTCCTTCTGCCCCGAATCAAGGTATCTGGGGTGACATTAGACAGATTGCTCACATACCACCACCATTTGGTGCTACTGCGCAAGAAACTGACATCCTGCGCTGCGCTATTCAAGCGCCTGGCAGGCTCCAGCTGGGGGGCGAGAGCTGACACTTTGTGTATAGAAGCCTTAGCCCTTGTCTGCTCTTCAGAAGAGTACTGTGCACCTGTTTGGTGTGGCAGTGAGCACTGCGACTGGTGAGCACTGGCAGTGAGCACTGGCAGTGAGCACTGCCAGTGAGAACATCGACACTGCCATAAACAGCGCATTACGCAGAGTGACCGGGTGCCTGCGTCTCACACCATTGGACAATTTTCCCATTCTCGCTGGCATCCAACCTGCTGAGCTTCGTCGCGAAGCCGACGGGCACTGGAGCCTAACCATCTTCTTCACCACAAGATCTCTGGCCCCCCACACGAGCATCCCCGTCGACTGCAATCAAGACACCCATTCGTGCCAGCCGCTCAACTTTTGATCAACGCAGTTGTTGAACAAGACATCTCTGCGGTTACTTGAGCGGACCATGAATGGAATTCTGAATGGAAGTCAAGTACCACCAGACTCCATTCGTTCATCTCCGACGCCGACACATGTCCCATCGGCCTGACACTGCAAAGACAGGAATGGGTGCGCCTCAACCGTTTTCGCACGGGTGCCGGGCTTTTCGCTCAACCATGCACCGATGGGGAATGGCCTCTTCTTCCTTCACTTATGAATGTGGCGCTGAGGAACAAACCGCAGACCACATCATCAATGACTGTACCATCTTCAAGCCACCTAACGGAGTGGAAGGTCTGCGCGTCTTGGATGATGAAACCAAAGACTGGCTGCTCTCTAGTAGCCTTCCAGTGTAGTCCGGGAAAATCGTGAGCCTGGGATGGTAAAAGGATAGAGCCGAGGCTTAGGCTACACGAAGACGACGCCCACGGTTAATAGGTCCACCCAGTTATTAAGCCCAATTTGGTCTATTCCGGAATTACTGAAGGTGTAAGAGTGGTAGAAAATTGTCTCCCTGCTTAAAGGGATACTAAAGGAAAAACCTGACTTGGCGATTTTCCACGTTCTTTGTGTTTAACATACTACCATAAAACGATTTTCAATAAAATTTTGCCCCATTGCGGTCTGATCAGCATTCCGCGCGTACTTTTGTCAGAGCTTTCAAAACCAGAATGGGCCTGAGCAGCCAAGCGTGCGACTGTACAGTCTACGTAATAAAAGACGAGCAATCAGCTGATCACGCAACAATTGTTACTGCCGGCGATTTAACTGTAGGCTATGTATGTATCTACATCAAAACATCAGATTTCAACGTCAAAACATCAGACAGTTTGCTCAAAACCTCAGATCTGATGTTAAAACATCAGATGTTGTAACGTGGCTTTGTTATTGCTGTCTTTTGTGACGTATTCTCGAGCTGTGTTTGCACTTTTTGGTCATTTTGAGAAAAAAAATGAAAATAAAGGAAACATTGGACTATGAGCCTTGCCAGCGCCATTGAAAACAAATTTTTTTTAGGTAATTTTTTTTTGAAATGTATTCTTGAATGTTCAGTTTACTCATTTTAATGCTTAATTCCCGTTTGAAATTTTCATTTATAGGCCTTTAATAAGCCCAAAATCGTCCGGTCCTGATGTGGGCTTAATAAGCAGGGACGACCGTATTGAAATGAATATTAAATTGCAAAGTATTTTGCACAAAATTATATGCTTCTGAAACATTTGGGTTGCGAAGCTTTCGAACGATTGTCTTTTGGGTCGCACTCGCATCAACAAGTATTTGCGAACCCCTGGGTTAGAGTAGCCTACCTCATCAAAGTCAGAATGCCATTGCGTCTAGCGACCAATAAGCGGTCATCTAGTGAGCCACCATCCCATTACAATAGGTCTAATTACACATTTATCCTGAAAGGCGTGTGAAGACAGACGTAGCCTACTTTAATAAAAAAAAAGATTAGCCAGTGAAATTGAAAATAAGCGTTATATAAACGTTGTATCTGCTGGCCTAGCATAATTTTTCATAATCAGTTTAGTTGCAGTTACTTAATGTGTGAGAAGATTGACTGCGTTTCCAACCGAGTGAATAAGTATAAGTAGGCTACAGTTCATAGTTCATTCGGAGAAGAGCGAGTTACATTTTGTCAAGTTATTCTTTCAATGTAAAACTTGATTTTCTAGATTTTTGAAATAATTTTTTTATTTAAACATAAATGGGTAAGCAGGAAAAACAACTTAAGAGCCATTGACCTAAAGCCCTACTCTAGATCAATGGTTCTTAACCTGGGAGACAAGACACTCAAAGGAGTGTCAACTATTTCTCACAGCAACAAAGAGCGAAAGCTCTACAGTCTTCAACAATACTTAATTACTCTTGCAGTGTGCTGTAATGTCAATATCTGTTATTTTTTTTGCCGTTCATATTTTTTTGGGAACTAGGAATCACATGGAGGTATATATGCAAACAGAGCCTTGTTGAGCTTGCTTTGCAGTCTGGCTTCCTTTTAAGTGAAAAAGAATACTGTAAAATTCTTAGTGCTAGTATTTATTGCATTATATAACGAAAAGCCTTAGCATCCCAAACATCTATTTTTTTACCATTGCAACTTACTGTATTGATAGTTTTTATGTAAATCGAACTAGTGAACGCGTAGCCTATTTTTGTTGTGATGTTTCAAATATAGCCAATGCATAATAGCACTAGACACACGCGTTTCTAATCAGCAGTGAATTAAGCAAGTAGAATTTAGGTGACGTCCCTCAAAAACTGAGAGATGTGAAATAATCCGAAATGAAAACATTTCTCACTTAACTATAGGTTACACGCACTAAGTAAACTATTAGGCTAACTTAAGCAATCTTAGTTTTAATAGAGGTATGCAGGGTTGGAAGTAACGACTAGTTGTCACTATTCGATAGCGTTATTCGTTGCTTTCCGAATATCGAATGCTCATACCCATTCCTTTTAAAAATAAATATCGAATGCGCGTTATTCACTGCTTTTTTATGCAAGCAACGAAATCATTATTCGTTTTTCACTAATCGATCTTTAGGAGAACTGCTGAATCATTTTTTGTTGTTCACTCACTTCGTCGTCAAAACGAATTTACGAGATTTAGTTTTCGGATTACTATCCGACCTAGCCCCCTTCCGGTTTTCGAACTTTAAAGGGTTAAGGAAAATTTTGCAGCAACAAAGTTCAGAAAAACCATGCCAGAGTCATTAACAGTGTTGCCAACCTTGCGGTGTTCCCACAAGTTTGGGCTTATTTTTGTTTTCAAGTTTGCGTATTTTTTTTTCAGTTTGCCGGTTGCTTGTTTTTGAGCTTGTTTTTTGGCCAGTCAAACTTTTTTTAACTTGTTTTTGACACTGAAATTGCGAGGTTTTTATTGTAGTCAACATTGTATCCTTTCTTTTCAAGATAATTGCTTGGAATGGCGTAAACAAATGTCATTCTTGAAATAAACGTGATGTATGGACTGCAAAGGTTATATTGAAAATTGAACTGCTAAACTGCGTGCTTTATGCTGATTGGTATTGGTTGCAAATTATTGGGCTTGTTTTTGTGTTGATATGCCTGTTTTAGGCTTGTATTTTAGATTCACTTGTTTGTTTAAAAAAAAAACAACTTGGCATCACTGGTCTTTAAATACGCAAATGCAATATTTTTAGTAATTGCTAGGGTTGCCAGATTGGGCGCTTTTACGCCCAATTGGGCTACTTTTGATTTCTTCAGGCGCCAAAAATTTGCGTTGGGCGCGCTTTTTTGGATGGCGCCCAATTGGGCTACTTTTTTTATAGTATAATATAATTTTTTATGTAAAAATTGTGTCATGTTTAAGATTTTTACCTAATTCGTAGTTATTTCATTGAGGAGGAGCATTTTTGGAGGCCTCGGTCAGGCAGGGTTACCAATTTGGTAGGCTATAAAGATGCCAATTTTCAAAAATGTGCATATTCATTCTTTAGTATCTGGCAAACCTGGCAACTTAAGTGATCCAGGTTTTCATGAAAATGCAGTGAGTGGACATCAGTTCAGATTTGTTTTTATTTCTGACCATCGCAACGAAAAACAATGTGTGTCAAACATAGCAGGGGTCTAGAAAAAGGTAGAAGCGACAAAACACGGACGCTATAACGTGCATGATGCCAAAGCAGGACAATCAGTTATGACATGGTCGCAACACCTTAATAAAGTTTTTACAAAATGTAGAAAGATGAGAAAAAAAGGCTAGTGAAGGCATTTTTTGTGTTTAGGTACCGGTGCCTGTTTGTAGTTATTTTAACAAACAGTTGATTGAATCTTTATCCTCGGACTGGGAAAGCTTCTTGAATAGCTTAATCCTGGCAGTTTCGCATACTTGTAGAGGCTTTAAATTACTGACGCAGGCCCGGTCACCAAGATTGACAGAGTGAAGTTGTCGATTGTTGAAGTGTTGTCGCCGAGGAACTAACCCATCCATTAGGTGCCACTGAATGGAGATCAGTCCTGAAAATGAGTTGCTCAAGCGCACACCCCGAGAGTCGAACCAGTGCCGCTTGATCTTAAAGCTTCTTCGTTCTTGAAGTCACGCGCAATGCGCTAACCAAGTACCAACTGAGCTATCGGGTGATTGCATGGTTGCCAATCTGTTTGAAAGATGTGAAGAACTGGAAAAACACTTAAAATTTGGGACTGATGGTCAAGCGCTCCGGAATAATTTTGTATATTAGCCTATCTTTTTGCTCGGGCTCCATTTTGGGCTCCATTTTAGAACCCCCAAAAAAATTGGGCTACTTTTTGCATCAGCTTGGGCTCTTTTTTATATTAACCTCTGGCAACCCTAGTAATTGCTTTTCATTGCTTTTTTTAAGTATCGATAGCGGAGAGTCGTTGCTTTTTTGGGCACTATCGAATAGTGAAATAGTCGTTGCTTTTTGACTAACGACTTCCAACCCTGGAGGTATGAGATAGTATACTTTGTATATTGTAGTGAAAAAAGGAACACCTCGGATTAATTTTGGAAGTTTTACAGTTTCGTGAAAAGTTGTGAATCTCATATGAGTGAAATCGGTTCCTCAAAATGCGCACGCTGAATGTTAAACGATCATTGGTTAATTGTGCCGTTTCTTCGTTCACAAAGTCCGACGTGCACTGATGTCGGTTCAGTATACGTAACATTAACTTTGTAAATGTGCCATATGTTTAGGTAAAGACAAAAACAAAAAGGGTGTGTTTCTAAAAGAGTTAAGACGAAGAACAAAGAAGGCTGCTAAAAGTAGGTATTGGTCTTGTGTTTCCCTCATTTAAGTTAGCTAAAATAACCTGAATTATTTTATATACACTTAGTTTGTTCAAGTAGTTGAAATTTTATTATCAAAAGTGTGGGACATTGTTATTATGCAAGGGCTTGTACAAAACAAAAAAAATTAAATTCAACTTCTGCATAGCATTTGGATGCAACAGGATATTCTACGACCTCTGGTAAATTGTTTTTTAAATTCCCGTCTAAACCTCAAGCTAACAACTGGTGCGTGACGCTTCTACCAAACTACAGTATATTGAGTGTTAAGTTGTAGTAGGGAATGGTTGTTGACGTGTGTTGAAGTTGATTGCTAAAACCAGTTCTATCAAATGGACACAAGACAGTACACCGTGGTGTCAACGTTCAGAAGATTTTTTTCAAATAGGCTATCCTCACAATGCACGACATTACACACTAGGCAAGAAAAGTAAAATTTGTCTATAAATAAATGAACTGTTTTTTTTTAAACTTATTTTCCGATAAGCCTTGCAACCAGAGTCGTGCGAGCACCGGCCTTCCCCCTTCCCCGAAATCCACCAGTGAGCCTATGTTTAGTGATGACGCTTAAAAATAGGACAAGAAAGCGTAAAGTGAGGGCCGCAAACTGGTTTGGTTTTGACACTTCATCCTTGGACTGACAAAGCATTGATGCAAAGCACACAGATATTCTTGGTAGTTTCGCATACTTGTAGAGGCTTAATAACAGATAAATTGTATTTAATCTGTAACCATTTTCTACTGTAGTACCGTATTTAAAACAAGCTAAGCTTTGGTTTTCTAGTAAGACTACATTACTACAGCTTGGTTCAAAAGGCTAGGCCTATCAATTATTCTTTGTTGTATGGTTAGGTCATAATCGTCGACCTATCCTTCATATCAGCAAGATATTGCGGGAAAGTAACAATTGTGAGGTCATGAAGACGATAGGGAGTTGTTTTGATGACGGTTGGATACAAATGTACCATTCCGACACTCAAAATGACTTTCACGCAGTGATGTCATTCTTGAAGTCCATGCCGGCTCGAATCGGATTCCTTGGTCTACGTGGAATGACATCGAATGAACTTCTTCCATGGATCGAGGCAATCCAATCAATGCCGGGATCGGTAAAATATTTTCTTTAATTTTCATTTTATTGGAGTATAGTTATTTTACATTAAGATCGGTAATGATTCATTATGTTCATTTAATGTGGTATTCGGTGCCATACGTAAGCCTAAGAGGTATGGGGCAGCAAGCTGCCAAATTGTCAAAAAAGAGACAAATTTTGTCGAAAAATCTACAATTATTTGGGCAAAAGTTGGTAAACAACAAGCAGTAAATTTACATCAGTTAAAAAGTTTCAAGTTTCACAAAACGTGTAGGTCAACTTCAACATGTAATATTTGTTTTGTACAGTGTCCAAATAACAAAATTTTATGTATTTTGTGTACTTACCGCTCGGTATCAGCCTGATTGTATCATGTTGATTTGGAAAGCTACTGTACAAAAATGAAATTATTTTGCATTATTTAATATTTCTAAAGAAATAATGAAATTAACATGATGCTGTTGCTATAACAGCAATATCCAGTAATCCCTAAACAAGAAGACCTTTTTGCTTGTAAAAAAAAAACAATGGCAGGCTGGGTTTTATTGAAACATTTATTGACAAATCTGGTTTGAGATGAAAATCAAGGGTCGGTTGCTTTAACTTTTGCCATGCTCAATTGCTCAAATGAGGATTGATAGTTTCAGCAGTAGGCTATGCCAAATTGCCAGTGCGGTAAAATTAAGGTTATAAAGTCGTAAAGTTGCCGTGCTTTTCTACCCCGCTATTCGTTTTCAGTGCAAAATAAATCCAAAGTAGCTTAGACCTTTCATATTTGAAAGTTTTGGTATTGTTAATGTAGAGTGGTTACTGGTTAGCTAGTTATGGCAACCCTGTGCTGACTAATAGGCTATTAGTATTATTAAATAGTCCGCCCCCATAGCTCAGTTGCTTGGCGCGTGACTTTGTGTAAAAAAAAGCTACAAGATCAAGCGGCGCTGGCTTGAGTCTTGGTGTGTGCGCTTGAGCAACACATTCTAAGGGAAATAAAAAATAGTAACTTTAGCGGGCTTAGCATACTTTATTTCACACAGATCCTCCATTTTGGTACGAAAGCTAAATCCTGGCTCTTAAAATTCTTCAACAATTGTCTGGCCGGTGCAACAATCCCAAAGATCTGGAGAAAAGCAAAGGTAGTAGCTCTTTTGAAACCCCAAAAAGATCCCTCTTCCCCAAAGAACTATAGACCAATATCACTTTTATGCATCCTCATGAAAGTATACGAACGCCTCATACTAAATAGGATTTCAACGCAAGTAGATGACCAACTTACACATGACCAGGCAGGTTTTCGACCAGGGCGCTCTTGTTGCGGTCAAGTATTAAACCTAACTCAATATATAGAGGATGGATTCGGACAGAAACTCGCCACTGGAACCGTCTTCGTAGACCTATCTGCCGCTTATGATACCATCAACCATAGGGCCTTGCTTCTTAAACTGGATCAAGTCATCAAGAACCCCACAATCAACCAAGCTATTCAATCACTTCTTACAAATAGACGATTTTTTGTTGAGATGATTGGTCGAAAAAGCCGCTGGAGAACCCAACGTAATGGCCTGCCGCAAGGCTCTGTCCTTGCACCTATCTTATTTAACATATACACCAATGATCAACCAAAACCCCCCAACGTACGTCGTTTCATTTATGCCGACGACCTCTGCCTAGCTACCCAATCAAAAAACTTCTCGGTGATAGAAAAGACCTTAACAGGAGCACTCTCCGAGTATTCCACATATTACAAGTACTGGAGCCTAAATGCAAATCCTTCCAAAACCCAAGCAACATGCTTTCACTTGAACAATCATAAGGCTAGCCAAAAACTTATCATCAATTGGGAAAACACTGCTTTACAATATACGCAGTGCGTAGTCAAATTTATCTTACGATTTTTCATTTTATGTATTGCAGATTTAATTCTTGATGAGGACACACGTACGTGTCGAAAACGTTTGAGTTTATTTTATTTAATTATGTTATATTTTGTGTGAAATAAAGTATGCTAAGCCCGCTAAAGTTACTATGTTTTATTTCTCTATGGTTCAACAAAGCAAACTCTCTACCAAAGCTTTAACATTCTAAGGGCTTCTCTCCATTCAGCGGCACCTAATGGTTGGAATAATTTCCCGGCAACAACACTTCAATAATCGGAAAACTTCACTCTGCCAATCTCGGTAACCGGTCCTGCGTCAAGAGCTTCTACAAGTATGCGAAACTACTAAGAATAACCTATCAAGGCTTTGTCAGTGCAAAGATAAAGATTTAAAAACCAAATAGACATTAAAAAAAAATGCTTTCATTCCCTCAAAAATATTCTGCGTAGATCATTGTTGGTTGTATTACAAGGTTTTACTTTCTGCTGAGTCCCAACAACTTTTCAACTAAACGTTTAATTATTATCATTTTCTGACAACTCTTTGCAGTTTTAAAAAATATACAAAAATAACATTCATTTCTAAAAAGTTAAATGATAAAACCTTGTTATTAGATTATTTGGATGGATCTCTACGGCAACAGACTATCAAGCGTCGAGGACGTCATTACGATCTTGCATAAAATTGAGAAGAAATTAGTGATGCGATATTGCCTTGATAGGGGTGATGGGGAAAGGAGAGATTTGAAAATGGAAGAATGTGCCAAGCTGCAGAATGCCCTGAATACGATGGAAAATAAGGTGGGAGCTATTCTCGTTGTATCAGCGACGTTTAATAGCCAGAATATTTTTTTTTGCGGGGCAATAGCAGTTTTGTGGGGCTAATATTTTAATTATTAAGCCAAGAATATTAATTATTGCTGCCAAGAAGTACAGCCTGATTTGTCACATTCTGCAGAAATTTTTCAGATGTTACAAACTTTTGCTGACTGTCTGATTGAGTTCTTCTAAAATCTATATCCTAACGTCTTCTTCTTCGAAAAGTTCAGTCAGACTATCGCTTTTTAACAGTCTGATTAAACGTTTTTCAATTTCCTTTTATTCGTTTTCTGCTGCTTTCCCAAGGCAACAAAATCTTTTTATATTATTACGAGTCAGCAAAAAGTAAAAAAAAACTTAGCAAATTTTAGTCAAACAGTAACAGTAGGCCTACCGGTAATCAAAATGTGACTAATCAGGCCGTATTTCCAGGTGGTCATGCGGCTCGCTCGTTCATTGAACTAACCAATTGCATATGAATCGCGTGTTTTCAACGGTGGCCTAGATATCATTCATCATCATCATCATTTTCAGCCCGTAGTAGCCCACTGCTGAGCGAAGACCTTCCCCTTTTCTTGCCAATCCAGTCGATCGTGTGTTTTTATGTAGGCTACCAGTTTGTCGTCTAGATATAAAAGGAGCAAATTTTGTGCCACTCAAAATTCCGAAGTAAAATACATTGCTCATCAAGTAGTCAACAACTTAATTAACCTATTCCAGTGTTAATAAAAGTATAGGTTAAAGTAAAATGGGCCATGTGTACTGTGTAGGCTTACCTATTATGTGGCAAGGTGGGTCACCGTAGACGGCTATTCGAAATTTTCCTGAAAGACTATGCAAGACTAGGCAAATCTTCGTCAAAGATGCGATATTAAAATCACGTGGCCATGAAAAAGATGATTTGAAACTTAATTTCAATTTTAAACCAAACTTAGTGGCTCAAGTTTCTACAGAAATCTAATGAATTTAGTCTAATACAAATTGTAAGAGCTTTGGCAAAAGACAGAATATTGGAGCACAAAAATAAACAAAAAGCGACCAAAACATGGCGAAAATTTAGATCTTTTTTTTTTAATCTTGAAATTCACATTGTTTGATTTGCTAAATAACTTTTGTGTTTTTAAAATGTGATAACTTTTTTACCGGAAGCTCCATTGACCTGAAAATCCCGATATCTCTACATTTTTTTTAGTTAGATTGAAAAGGTCATCATTTTAAAGTAATGTTGTCATTAGACTAGATTTTTTTTACAGGAGTTAAAGATCAAGGTTAGTCTTTCTCTGTGGCTCAAAGCACAAAAACTGTTGATGGCAAATCTTTGATCACCTGCCGGGATTGACAGTAGCCCAGATTTGCTTCAAAGAGCTCTACTAACATAAACAGCAAAGGACAAAACATTTACAATTAATTTGCATTCCAGCCAGACTAGATCTTTTCACTTTATTTTTTATTCCATTTATAAGCACCTGTATTTGTGACCATATTATAGGCCTACGGTAGGCCTATAATATGGTCACAAATGCAGGTGCTACCATATCATACCCTACCATATTATAGGCTTACCATATTTTCATCGCCTAATAAGGAGACACGTTTTTTAAGCAAGTAAATGGCAAGCATACTTTTACGTTTGAAGATTCTTTTACCTCTTTCTGGGTAAGTATAGGTCTCTAAAATCAAGAATTGTATATATAGGTCTCTATAATCAACGTAATATAGGTCTTTAAAATCAACGTAAAATCAAGAATTGCACAATCCAAACAAGCTTTCATCAAAATGGACAAAATACTGAAATCTAATTCAATCTCTCTAAACACTAGAATAAGAATTTTACATGTGTACATTTGGTCAGTTCTGCTATATGGCTGTGAATCCTGGACTGTATGCCCGAAGATAGAGAAGAAGATCAACAGTGCTGAAATTTGGTTCATTTGTAGAATGATGGGAATTAACTGGATGGATAAAATCACTAACGAAGAAGTGTGGAGACGCTCTGGGTGCACCCCTGGCGTCCTCATCACAACTATCAAAAAAGGCAAATGACATTTATCGGGCATGTCTACCGCAAACGCGGAATTGAACACTCGGCAATGATGGGGCGATTTCCTGGTCAGAGGCACCGGGGGTGTCCACGTTTGGAAATCTTCAAAAATCTTTCAACATGGACAAACCAAAATTTTGAAAACCTAATTAGAAGTATGGACAATCGATCGTTGTGGAGACTCACGGTAGCCGACGCCTTATTCAGGCATGGCCGATGATGATGATAGGTCTCTGCAGCAAAAACAAACGCAATAAAAAACAAGAAAGACTTATTTATTAGATTTGGTTGGCCCATACATATTTTGCAGTTCCCTTTTAAAACCATGGCTATCTAGAGTTAAGGCCCAGTTTTTAGGGGAAGGTGGGGTAAAGTGGAATGCCTAAGGGTTAATTCAGTACAGTTCACTGATTTTGCCAAAAAATTTAACTTTTTTTATTTGAGCGTTAATTCTAACATATTTCGACAATTTTTAAAGTGCACTTTTGATGACTGCCAGCTTTTTTATATAAATTTTTTTAATTTTAAAATTACCTCCAATAGTCCACTTTACCCCGCATATGTGGGGTAAACTGGACCGTTGTAAGTTTTGAGCAAATTCCGTAATTTTTTTCCACGCAATCAAATTGTTTACAACTAGCATCATTAGGGAAGTCATTATGAAACTTTACAACTGCAGTTCATAAGTCCATTACGAATCAAACTTTGAAGATTTTTTTTAAAAACGGAGTTCACAGATAAAGTTGTCATCTTCTCATTGCAACCAGCGCAGGCTTCATGCGCCCACAGGATGTCCTTTGGTGATAACGAGGTATTCTGAAAAACAAGAATATAACTAAGTTAAGAACCAGCTCGTCTACTCGATCATGATTGGTGGGATATTCCGCCCCGTTAGCTCAGTGGTTACGAGCCCGGCTCAAGATTACGCGACGCTGGTTCGACTCTCGGGGTATGCGCTTGAGCAACGCATTTCAGGAGTGCTCTCCATTTTGCGGCACTTAATGGATGCAATAATTTCAGGCAACAACACCTCAGCAATCGGAAACTTCACTCAGCCAATCGCGTTAACCGGCCCTGCGTCAAGAGCCTCTACAAGTATGCGAAACTACCAGGAATAGCCTATCAAGGCTTTGTCAGTCCGAGGATAAAGATTCAATAACCAACCAACCATATCAGAACAACTATCCATTTGAGTGCTAATTAGGCCTACACAGCTGTTGTGTAAAATAAGCTACAAGATTATAAGTAACACAGAACCTAATTCGGTCAAGAAATCATAAACAAGAAAAATATTTACTAATTTAACTGTTGGCCAAATTTAGGCTAGTCAGCATCAAGAGTGAATCTACGTAATGCGTACGTGATATAGTGAGGCTCATTTTTATCATTCAAAAAAACTTCTACTTTATGTACATAAGATACAATTTAAGTTACCATACATACCTTTCAGTAGATCAGAGGGTGCAAAAAGTAATTTCCGTGCTTTTTTGTGTCTTATAAACAATGAAGCCTTGAATAATGGCGTGTGCAGCTACTTTTCGTCATGCTTTACTAAACTTAATGGTATCCGCACAATAGTGAAACTTTAATAGCAAAAAAGGTGGGGTTCCACTTTACCCGGTTGGTCCGCTTTACCCCACCTTCCCCTACATTCTACAGTACAAGGCTTTTCCAGATATTGCCAACTTTTTGATAAATTCTATGAATGAAAATTTCAATAATTATATTTTCAAATCTATTTTATTCCCGTCCCTGGGTGACACAATGAGTGTCAACGTCATACGGTTTGAAAAAACGAAAAAATTTTGCGGAGAAAATTTTAGTCGCTCTTTTTTCCTTTTTTTTCTTCTGATATTTGGTAACAAACAGTCTCTCTGATATTCAGGCCCAGATTTAGAGGGGGCAGTTGCCCCGGGCCCCCCGACTTTTGAAGGGCCCCCCTATGTGGAAAAAATGTGATTTTGTGTTATTTTTTTCCTTTTGGTCTTTAAAGTTTCTGCAAAATGCTGTGCAGTACTGGACTGATGCTACTGTAGACGTAGAGATGGTTTTTCGCGCCTAAGGCGCGAAAAATTTTTTTGCACGGGGGCCCCCCGATCTAAAAGTGCCCCGGGCCCCCCATCAGCTAAATCCGGCCCTGTCTGATATTTGGTAACAGTCAGATTGAGCGTTTTTTAACTTGATTTTTCTCCTTTTTACTGCTTCCACAAGGCAACAAAAAGTTTTTCGTAGTCCCCGCTTGTTAAGCTCACGGTAGGCCCAACCGTTTATTAAGCCCAATTTGGTCCGATCAGGAATTACTCTTTGTCTTATTCATTCCTGTAATAAAAAAAACTGACTTTATAAGCCCAAAACCCGCTCAAATAAGCCCGATTTTCGATGACATCAGCATGAATAATTGCGTAAAAAGGTGTCACAATTTGCTATTATTCGTCTTGTTTTCAACGATTTCACGCTTTATTACTCTGCTAACTCAGTTCTTAATTCAATTATTTTGTCACAATACTTACGAACCGGTGCACATACTTCTTGCATAAGATTCAAACGGTTAACACCGATAAAAATAAAGACTATTTGTCTCTATGCTGAATTGACCAACAGTTTGTCTGTCAACGCTGCTCAATGTTAATTTAAGATTTATTTATCCGCATAAACATAACATTGAAAGATTCAGTATACCACAAAAAGGGAACAGTAGGCTACACGAGAAGAACATGTGTACGGTATAGTTGAGTGCCAGTCATATAGGTAAGGAAATGAAAGATAGGCTGAGATAAGAATGAATGAAATAAACAGATGATTTGGAAGAGTGAATTAGGTAAAGTTGTAGACGAGTGACTGCAGCAATTCTATTCTCCATTTAGCAAACACAGCAAAACATCAACCATGGGCCATGACCCATGACAGGGCCGAATTTATCAGTAGGCAGTTGCCTAGGGCGGCAAAATATACGAATATATTAGATTAACAATACTGTACGTGAATATAATAATTCGCAACAGATAAATAACAATTAATAAATATGTTATCACATCACACACATTTATAAACAGTGCGGCAAGTCATCGCCCCTAGAGTACTTCACGCTTGATTGGTTTTCAACAATATGTGCTGCTTAGCGCCTCTTTCAGTTATCTGTCTGTATAGCGCACCATCGAAAAAAAATTGGGGGGCAGCACTTTTCTTATCTGCCTAGGGAAGCACTTAGGCTAAATCCGGCCCTGGCCCATGACGAAATTAATAGCAATGGCTATACTATTAGGCTAGTCTAGTTAGGCCTACTACATGAAAAGAAGTCAGCGAAAAGACCACAAGGGTAATAAAACAATGACAAATGTTGCTTGGAGATTTCAAGTGGCACATTATCACTCAACTTGAAAAATATGTTAATACACTTTTAGTGCCAAAAAAGTAGCTTTTGGGGTATCCTCCAAGCTAAAAATTACAGGCGACCGTGTTGTCAGACTACCTGTCAATTTTAGTTTCGCGTTCCATACCTAGAATAGGCTATTACTTGGCATATTGAAAAAAAACATATTGGAGAGATTTTTTATTGATTGTTTTAGAACAAAAATTACCATGTAGCCTACTGTCAACGGTTTGCGTTGTTGGAGTGAAATATTGTTGGCTCAAAACCAAGTCCTGTTTGGATTGCCTAACAATAGTTTTGAACGGTACCCGGACATTTTGCCGAAACCCATTTTGCCGAAACCCACTTTGCCGAAAGACATTTTGTCGAATGGACATTTTGCCGAAAGAACTAAACGCCGATTGGACAAATTACCGAAATTATGCAAATGTATTATATACATTATCATAACCTTATAACACATAAATATCATTTACCAGTGACGATCGGTGAGGGAAAGCAGTGCTTACCTGAGCGAAAACTATGCAAAACATAATGACTGAATTCTAGGTTTAACTTCTTATTATTTTTATCACGTCTATTTTAACTTGAAAATTACTGTAGTCGTGACTAGAATTACTCGTAACGCTTGTGAGTAGTCTAAGTCCTCACCAAACCGCATGTCTTGCCTATAAATGCCAATTAACGCAAACGCTTCTGTCAGAAACAATCACTGAGGCTCCAGGGAAGCAACTATCAAAGTTGCTTTCCCCAGGTTCAAAAATGTCAAAAAACGCCTTCGTTTTATCCAATCCTCACCCGTTTTGCAAAACGTCACCAGCTGCTTAGCCAATCAGATGTGTTATGGTTAGAGTTGCTTTCCCAGTGACGTCAATGCGTACATTCGCTAGAGCGGCTAGACTAACTCGTCAGAATGGTCTCTCGTCACGGTACACAGCACAGCATCACAATGCCGAAAAGATTGTTGCTGTTGTTTGATGTCTCCTCGCCATGTACTTTAGCCTACTAGCTTTCATAGTCATGCCTTTGCCCTTTTTACAGCGTTGATATAACGTTACTTCGCCAATGAACGTTCAAGTGCGGATGCAATATTTAGTTCGTTAAGCTTCTATACGCAGGGGGCAAACTTATCCAGCTTTTTGTACAAATTGCTTGCGGTTGTAATTTACAATATACCTCCTTTCCTGTGTATCTTGGCATAACACTGGACAGGACCCTATCCTATAAGACACACCTACTGAAACTTAAGACAAAATTATCTACTCGCAATAACCTTTTGCAAAAGCTGGGAAACTCAAACTGGGGAGCAGATGAGCACACACTGAAGCAAACAGCACTGACTCTTTGTTACTCGACCGCTGAATACTGCGCTCCAGTATGGGCTAGGTCAAGCCACACTAAAGTGATTGATTCCGAATTAAACCAAGCATGTAGAATCATAACTGGTACACTCCGTCCAACACCAATCTTTGACCTCTATAACTTAGCAACTATAGCTCCACCTCATATCCGAAGAGAAGTCGCTACAAAAAAGAAAACGAGTAAAACAAATATATATCCGACCAACGCCACCCTCTCTACGAACACAAACGTATTCCAACAAGACTCAAGTCACGCAAGAGCTTCATCAAAGTCGGCCCATTGGAACACGCAAGCGCGGCAGCTGCACGATTAGAAATGCGGACCTCTGAGCCCGATAGGACACAACATCCTGCCGTCCCAAGTCCTTCAGAAAGTCTTTAACAACCTCCCACCCTTGAGAGAAGAGAGTGGTGCTGCCTAAATAGAGCCCGCTGAGGAGACGGGAGAAATAAAAGCAACCTTGGAAGATGACTCCTGACCTAACGTGTGGTTGCGGCCTAGACAATCAGACGATGAAGCACATCCTCACCAACTGCACCCTTAGCCCTTCATGTGATGACAGCGACATCAAAAACATCACAAACAATGCTCTTACCTGGCTCCGACACTGGCGTGACAAGCTACGAATGAATGAAAAGGCGAAATGAAGCAATTTAGGTGATTGGTTCGACACGGGCGTAGATGAGTCTCTCGAGGATCTTGAAGGGGATGCAGAGCAGTGCGATTGGACGATAGCTCTTCGGGTCCCCTGGGGGCTTCTTCGGCTTAGGAACTTTTTAGGTGAGACAGACGGATGCGATCAAAACAAAGACAAGTGTCTGTAATCCCAGGCCATAATCTGATGTGTTAGCGCTAGACATCGCACTGCAAACAACCAATTTACGCACAGCTGGGCTTCATTAAAACAGAAGAGCAGATAAGCAGACAAGACTGGCCTTCTAACTTCCAAGGAATCAGGGATGCCAGTGACAAATTTCCAACAAACTTAGATCGTGTGTTCAAAAAAACCCAAATGAATCAAAGAAAACCCAGGTTCAGAAAAAATGTAGTAAAGCGGTTGAAAGTGCATGTGCTTTCAACACCACTTTATATCATTACACAAACACCTCAGAAAGCTGCAAATAATAACACATATATATAATTAGGCTATACAAATATACATGGCCTCCAAGGGCCCTGCCGGGCCCCGGTGCAGATGTTGCTGCCGGGCCCCCCAGCGCGACATGTCGCGTGATATCTCACCAATCACAAGCAAAATTTGCGGTGCGTGTTCTTTGCAGCTTTACATTAACATACAATACCATTTCTGACCTTGAAATCTGCAGAGACTAGGGCAGCAAACTTAGGATGAATGCATTGCTATTGTTCATGACATTAAGAAATACCAACTTCATATAAGAAATACCAACTTCAAAATAAAAAAAAATTTTTATGCAAAATTGACCTTAACATGCAAATTTAAACATTTTATTGGCCCCCTGAACGCAAAAAAATGAAAATATTGTTGTTCTAAAAAAGGGCATGCCCATGAGGGGGCCCATGCAAAATACAAAACTAATATTCATATAAAAGACAACATTTTATGCAAAATCGACCTGAGCATGCAAATTTAAACATTATGTCGGGCCACCCTAAACTCAAAAAATTAAAAATTCTGTAATTTTAAAAAAGGGCATAGCTTAGGCTACCCATAAGGGGGCCCCATTCGACATACGGAACTAATATAAAAACAATATTTTATGCAAAATCGTTGAAATCAACCTTTTTATTGCGTGAATTTAGACATTTTGTCGGGCCCCCTTTGAACTCACCGGGCCCCGGTGCAATGCACCGGTTGTTCCCCCCTCTTGTGGGCCCTGCAAATATACATGCTCATGTTGGTAGTTATTATGGCGTATAACTATATACAAAAACAAATGAGGTTCCTGTTCCAACATGGCCATTGTTCGTCCACCAAGGTGCACACTGCACAGCTGACATGTTTCTATGAATTTCAGCATTGCTTGGATCTATTTCTTGTATTTTTCTGTGCATGATGTAATCTTCTCTGATGAAGAGACTGAAAATATTTCTATATTCTGTAAAAAGCATAAAATACAACTTGTGCAGATGAAAATGCTCACAATGGAATTCCAGGTTGACACTAGTATTTACCTTTTTAAGAACATAATGCAAAAAAAACGAGCATATGCTTTGTTCCACGATTAACAAGTGCAACATAAATCCGTTTTGCACCATCAACCTTGTCAGTCTTCCATTGAGACTGAAAATACAATACCAGCGCTTCCCACTGCTCTAATATGCTGCTGATGACCTGTTCTCGAGAAAGCCATCATGCTTGTGCTAGTTTTGAAATTTAATGTTGAGCTGTATCAGCAACTTTTTGAATCAAAGAAAAGATTTAAACCGAAAAACCTAGATTTACCCAAATTCAAGAAAAAAAAAATTAAAACCCAGATGTGGTCAAAACAAAACAGATCTGCTTCGGCTAGAGAGGAGAGCAGTGTTGCCAGATTCCAGTTTGCTCACGACACAATTTCAACCTCCAAATTACACCATTTCACCTAGAATTACACCAACACCATAAATTTTCTCATTAAAATGCAGAAGTGTTAGAAAAGTATTGAGAATAACAAAAATTTACATAGCAAAGAACAAAAACCTTACAGTTACATGTACAACACAGCCAAACAGTATGAAAGTTAGGTGGATGTTACGGACAATATCTGTACAAATCAAACGTCACATAAAATCATTGTCTACTGAACCTGACGTTTTACGTCATAGGCCTATGTACTATTGCTAGAAATAAGCAAAAATTGCATCACCTTTGTCACACCTGTGAAGCATTACATCATCGCTAAATCTTGAATTACGAGATATGGTGTAAGCCAAATTTAACAGGTGCTTGAATAGCTTCATAATGCTTATCATTATTACGTCAGGTCGCGTATTAAAACGGTTTTGTTTGTGCTTACCAACTAGACCAAATTTCCGTCTTTATCTCAGTAATTTGTATTGTAGTGACAAGCATAGGCGCCGACTTTTCAAAAAACCTTGGGGGGCGAGAAAGGTGATGACGTCATAACCATAACGCTACTTTACTCAATTAAAATAGTCTTTGATTAAGCTTACCGTCTTGTTTATATTGACACCTAGGTCGCAAGCCGAATTTATTACAACCGCTGCTTGAAACGATTAGTTTTACGCATACAGTACGCCTAGTCGTAATAATTTTGATATTATTAGCTCATAATTGGAACAGTTGGAAAACAAGCCGATTCATTTCCTTTTCGTGCGAGTGAATAACAATGATCAAGACAGTGAAGTTATCGAAATAAAACGCAAAAAATCATGATTTCAAGCAGAGTGGAAACCCGCTATCAGTTTTATTAACCTCGTATCGCACGTTTTGCTAATTACTTTCCTTCGTTTTCTCTTCTGTTTTTTATCGAAAGTCTTCATAGTCTTTTATCAAATACCGTATATACTCGAATATGGATCGAGATTTTCACAAGTGGTTTTCACCTCAAAAAGACAGGTTCAACTTATACACGGGACAAGCTGTTATCCCCAGCTCGGCAGTTTTCAAAATTAACGCATTTTTGCTGCGGCAAAATCATTGCCGACGTAGATTACGGAAGGTGAAGTTTATTTGCAAAGATTCAAACTTAACTTTCAAATTTAATGATTTCTTGTCAATTCTAAACTTTATGCACTTGTTGAGCAATATGCAAAGCTCACTAGACAAAACAGCAAAAAGAGCTGTTTTAAGAGATCAATTTTTTTATTTTTGCGTGTACTATATAATCGTTCTTATTACGTAACATTCCATGATCATTAAAGTCGATGTCAAACCTGAGCGGCCGCATAAAACAATGATGTCAGGTTGGCTAGGTGATAATAGAGGTAAGAGACGTGAATGCAGGCAATATTTGCGACCAAGACCATTAAACACCTTTTGTTTTATCGGTTTTCAATTTAATTCTCACACATTGCGAACAAAACAATGCGTTCTGTTGAATCATAATTGATCTCACAGCGGGGCGACCTCGTTGAAAATAGCTCGTCTAATTTAGCTGGTTTACATAATACTGCAGTGAATAGATACGTGACTATTCCAGCAGCGTAAGTTACTCTACACTCTACTTTGAAATTTCCATACGGTATGATTTCCAAGCTGTATTCATGTAATTGTTCGGTGTGTCGTAGTTTCAACTCGATAAAGTTTGCTAAAATCGATTTCATGTTTGAAGTCACAAAAAATCTAACGGACGTTTGGATAACTCGTAAAATGAGAATAAACATTTAACCTCGCATTCGCTTTTTCGCTACCACGCGTTTTGACTTTGAAGTTGCTCCTCACGCGCGGAAGATAAGCAGTGTGTGGCTGTGAGCGTGCGTGCGGTGCGCATCTCAGTAGTAATTCACGTTCCAGAGAAAGCCATGTGATCAGCTGCTGTTTTGCGGGCAAGAGTCACGCAGGCTGTTTTTCGCTTTCGGCATTCTCTAAGTCCGTTTAAATGATCTAAATCTCTCGCGAAGTATTTTATCTTTGAAACACCACTTGTAAAAGATTTTTGTTGCCCCTCAACCATAAATTTACTGGGGGCGCCGCCCCCCGGCCCCCCCGGGAGTCGGCGCGTATAGTGACAAGTTTTAGTAGGTAGCCTACGGTGTTTTCTCCATTCTTCGACAGCCTTGGGGCTATTTTTACAGAAGTACAATTCTTGAATAGACGTTTTCAGAAGAGTGTTTCTTTCGGTCATTGCATACAGACGAAAGGATCCGGGAAGTTTATGTTACAATTTTCCCACGAAGGGATTATGGTTTACCGTTGTGACCAGTGAAGAAGCTAGAAATTTAAATAATTAGGCTATAGTTCTTTAACAAGTTCACATTCAATTGTTCTTCAATCATCAATCATTTTATTTTTCGTCATTAACACGGCCGGGGCGCATATTTACAAACGGTTCCCTATTTTGTGCCTATCTCGAAAACTGACCAATCAGATGCCGTATCGCTTTCTTACGTAATTGCGTCATTTACGTTTTCTTTCTTTGGTCTTCTGCTAGTTGTCTGGAGTCTGGTACAGGAGCAGGCTGGTAGGTTAAGTTCGCAAGTTAGTCATTTAATTGAAATGAATGAAAGCGCGCATAAAATAATTATTAGGCTATCAATGGAAAATGAGTTAGTGTAATTTTCTTGGCACTCGATGTAGCAGTTAGGCTATAGCAAGTTAGTCAGTTAACTGTAGCCTAGGTAGGACTGGTGCATCTAAAATTGAGCCAGACAAATTGGTAATGTTAATTTTTTTTCAGTAGCCTAACCTAGGCAATTGCTGGCATCATGGCTTCTCAGGTAGCCAACCACCTGTGCAATTAATATCTTTCTCTAAGCTGGCTAATAAAACCACAGATAGGCTGGGCTTTATTGGTGAGTGCAAAAGGGCTCCAATTCTAGGAAGTGGAAAAAAAGGTTTTGAGGGTATAGTGGTAACAGTGCTAGTTTTAGGATTGAAACATTATGCTGATGTGATGATACAATTTATTGATAGCTACCGTAGCTGTTTAGCTATAGTTAGTTTAGCTACAGTTACCTATTACTTGTTGATAGGTATAGTAAGACCATTGAAGTTATTTACTGGAATCGAGGATATAATGAGCTCGGAATATTAAGTCACGTGACCTCGCTAGAGCACTTCTGCGCACAGTAGTGTCACTGTTTGGCAAGTTCAAGTATTCAAAGTTTAAACAGCGCTGTTGGTGATTAGGCTGCACGTTGAAGACTACTTAGTACGGTAATGAAGTTTGGTTGTGCAATAGGGTCAGAAAGGCTAATGAACGTCTTTTGCATGCTGGTTTTCTGTAGGCTAGGATTTAGAGTAGGTTCATAAAACATTACGGTATTTTATATTGTCCATGGAAGCAAATTTGTCTGATCAGTCTTGTTTTCTGTGCAAAGTGGAATATAAGAAACAAAACAGGCAGTTCTGAGTTTATTAAGGTTCCTTTTCTGTATTAAAAACATGACTGAGGTCTGAGGATACTTTTTATACAAATGATTAGTTTGTGGGCCTATATTGGATACCGTATGTAGCCACTAGCCTTGTCATTGTAGTGAGAGCTTGAGTTAATTTGTCAGAACAAGAGCTAGTAGTAAGAGTATGAGTTAACTTCAATACATCACACCATCAATACACTGACTAGGATCATTGACTAATCCAATGTAGCTTTGTGCATATTAAATTGTGCTAGGCCACAGGCAGGTGAAGCAGTTGCCCCTCTGTCATCAACAAAGTCACTAATTTAGGCAAAAATGTATGTAATTAAGCAATGTTTCATTAAAATTGCACACATTTTTCCCCCTAAAGTGGTTCTGTACAGTTATAGCTGTAAGCCTAGGCTATAATATGAATTAAATCAATAGGCCTATAGGCTAACTAAAGGGCTAGCTTGTTAGTAGTCCAGAAAGTTATTTATAAACAAAAGTATATACAGTAACATACATATGTTAAATTTTAGTAGCAATCCAAGGTTTTAATCTGATCTTTCATTTAGGTTTTATTGTGATAAATTCAGTGCTTTAATAATCTATATTTGTGAAATGGGGTTTGTGCGTTGTGTAACAAGCTGTAAAAGTGGGTACAAGTCTTGCAAGACTGTAGTGAAAGTACCAATGTTTTGATTTCCGAAAGAGGAAGAAATGAATAAACCCCAAAGTGAAAGTTGCAGCTTGTCCTTGTACCTCGAGACGTTACCAATATTACCCAATGACATTACCGCACTACGGTGTGACTTTCACAACCCAGGGAAAGCTGTCACAGAAATTCATCGCGTCTGCACCAGAAACAATCAACGTTCAACCTGCTCCCCTACCTCCATACAAGCGCTGGCAGCAATTCGGAAATTGCATCGCTAAGCCATGGACTTCTAAATAGTAGCATCTGGACTGGAAACGCAGTGACCAACAAAAGGCCAAACAGTTGGTACAACAGTTGGCCAACAGTGGGCCAACAGCCAAGTAACTAACCCTGTTGGCCCACTGTTGTACCAACTGTTTGGCCTTTTGTTGGTCACTGCGTTTCCAGTCCAGATGCTACTATTTAGAAGTCCATGGCTAAGCCTATCTTAGTTCGGTTCTTGTTAGGTTGTTAGTTGTTATTGTTAGATTCTTGTAAGTCGCAATCTTCAGTGAATTTTATGCATAACGTTTATGTTTTCATGTTACCAATAAAGTATCCTTAAAGATGACAATCATATGCCGGACATATTTAAGCAGGATGAAGAGCAGCCATTTACATTTGAATCATGCCAGGTGGTGAGAATATTGGTATCAACGAGCTCCTGCAGAGCGTGCTCTGTGGCCATAGATCAATATAACCTGTTTAAAGGTATGAGCACTGATCCTCTAGACAAGTTCCATGCAACGCACTTCTCTGTAATAGCATTCCAGTAAATATACATGTAGGCTACACTTGCAATACTCCATATACAGAAACTGCAACAAATGCAAAGAAACAATTACAGTTTTATTTTATTAATCAAAAATGTGATAATGTATGAGTTTCCTTATTGCCTATTCAAGTTGAATACTAATTACTATGATAAGTAGGGCAACCAAAAGATATGAACTTCAAAGGCGATAATGTGAAACATTACTTGATGTTGAAGTATAATACTGCAGAACCTTCTCAGTAATTTCGGGATATTTAAAGACACTCCATATTTATCTTTTGCAGTTTTTCGAGTGACTTTCATTGTGTGCGTTAGCTGTAGTGTCGTTGAGTCTTCCACATTTTTCTTTTATTTTGTTAGAAAACAAAGATATCCGTACTTAACGCCAACGGTTTGACTTCTAATATGCTTTGTATTTTGCATTTGGGTTGCAAACGCAGAAAGTTATGAGTCAAAATTTGTAAATTATAAAGTCAAAATTTCAAGTTTTTATGTCAAAAAATTGGTTGCCCTAATGATAAGCAACATTGTTCGAGTATCCTAGTGAAAGCATCATCTTGATTCTTGGGTCATTGTTTTTTAAGAAAGGAGGAATGTTTTAACTCAAGCCTAATAAACTTAGTTTAAAGTAAACACAACAAGAAAATCACTTTTTGTCCAATGACTAATTATATCTACTTCAGTGAAATGTTTGCAGCATATATAGGAATGAGATGTAGGGGTGAAATGCTTTCTTTTTGTCCGATAGTCCAAATCTAAAATTGCAGATAAAATGTATAGTAAGAATTGGATAATCAGGACGGTTCATTTACTTTCATTACTGCACATTGTATATTCAGTGACTATTTGATATATACAAAAATACTATTAGTCTGCCAGACAGCAGAGCAGACACAAACAGCGAGCAAACTAAGGTTGCCAGATGTTTTTAAAATTTATAGCCCAATTGCTACTGAAAAGTAGCCCAGTCGTCGAAAGTGATGAAAAAAGTCCATAATATAGTCAAAGTTTTTTTTTATGAATATAGAACAAAACAAGAAAAAACGCCACTGCTAACATTTTTCCGCGACTTTGATACAAAACTAGCCTAACTCCAGGAAAAAACCGCAGAACTGGCAATTCTGGAGAAAACCTACGAACTAGACGCAATCACGCAAAGAAACTTTGCGACGTAAGAAAGCGAGACGGCTTCTTATTGGTCAGTTTCGAAATAGGCACAAAATAGGGAACCTTTTGTAAATATGCGTCCGGGACGAAAAAAATACTACTAACTACAAGAGTCGATATAGACCTACTAGCACGTTAATGAACGGGAAAAGGTGGGAAAACCTTGAAAGGTTTGAAGCGTGCCTGAATAGAAAATCATGTAGGCTAGTAGGCTAGGCTGTATGTCTGTAGTTAGCACAGCCTTAACTTTTTACATAAAGAATTTCACGATTAATTAATTAGTTGGTTTTGAATGTTTATCTTCGGAATGACAAAACCTTGACAGGTTATTCCTGGTAGTTTCGCATACTTTTAGGTTTGGTGGCCGTGCTTAAATTTACTTTCATCGACGTATCCTTTAAATTTACATCGTATGCACGTTTTAAACTTCTTTGGTTTTGCCGCCGTTTCCTTTTGTTGGTTTTATTCTAGTAAACTGTTGGTAACTTTATCATTGCTGTTGTTTTCCGACAAAGAAAAATAAATTGAATTGAATAGTGTAGAGGCTCTTGATGCAGGGCCAGTTGCTGAGATTGACAGAGTGAAGTTTACGACTGTTGAAGCGGAGTCACTATAGTCTATACAGTAGGCTATATAGTTACTGTACATAGTGGCTCTGGTTGAAGTGTCATTGCGGGGGAATTATTCCATTCATTAGGTGCCGCTGAATTGAGCGCAGTCCTTAGAATGCGTTGTTGAAGCGCACACTCCGAGAGTCGAACCGACGCCGCTTGATCTTGAAGCTTTTTCGTTCACGAAGTCACGCGTTAACCAACTGAGCTACCGGGCGGACAACTGAGCTATCGGAGCGGACTAGGCCTACTGTTTGTCGTATCACAGGCTTACACCCAGATGGTTGAGGATTTAGATTAAGTGGACGGGAAGGCAAGGAAGCCAATCTTTGTGTCCACCTTCAGGCATGCCTTTGGCATGCAAATGTCCTGCCAAAGACACAGCCGCATGCTCTTGAGCGGTGTCGAACCGGCGTCCTTTCGATTGCCGTTCCAGAGCTCTCAGCCTCTCACCACTCGACTATGCAGCCGGCGGACTACTCATGGTTTAGCATATACAATTAGCCGATAAACGTAGTTCAGCAATAAACAAACATAAAGAACTCATCAGCAAACAAACAAGACTCAAAGCAGTCGGGCAAAAGGTCAGCAAAGATAACGGACATGGGTTACGAACAAGATTACGGATTAGAATTACGGGCAAACAGTTTTAAATGCAACACAACAATGAATATACTGTACTTCATTACAACAAAGTAGCCAATATTTCAAAATTACACCAAATCTGCTGGTGTAGAAGAAATTTTTTTCTACACCAAGCCGTTTTAAATTACACCATTTTTTTCAAAATTGGTGTCATAGACACCATCTGGCAACGCTGGTTAGCATGGTCAGTCACATGCAAAAAAAAAATCACAACATTGCAACAAGTTGCCAGGTCGTCATGACACGAACTACAAAAATATCAGACATGGATAAAAAAAATACACCAATATTATGTTCAAATGCGAGTAAAGTATCACTGTAAAGAGCGAAACATACAACAAAAAACTTTAGAGTTTTCAAAAACTTGAATATTTGATGTTTGTTTTATCGAAAGGAACAATTAGCCTACAGAGATTTTGCGTGTAATGGAACATATTGCAAAATGCAATTTCGGAAAAGATTTTGCTTTCTTGTACCAAAGACAGGCAACACAAAGCAATACAACATGGTTGAGCATTATAACAACATATTTTAAATACAGTATTTACAAATAGTTTTAACAGTCAAACGTTTTCGGCTTAACTTAAGCCTTCAGAAATCTGAAAATATTTATAAAAATGCAATAAATTTCAGTTTCTTGAAGGTAATCAGCTAACTTACTATAAGCAGTGCTGTATTCGAGGGTAGGCCTGTACGGCGGTATACGCAGTATACTCTCTGCTTTTTCGAGCAACTATCAGTATACCCTCTGGTTTTCCAAAGAGAGTGCGTATGCTATCCTTAATTCTTGACAACTACCAACTAACTAGGGGGAGACGGGGCAAAGCGGGACGCGGGGCAAAGCGGGATATCGCGATTTCTCACGTTTTGTACTCTTTGGCTCCCTCTAACTGAAAGCACTAGTTAGGCAACTATAGGCCTACTATATTTTCATCACCTAAAAAGAGGACACGTTTTGCCAGCGAGTAAAATACCTAGAAGGTTACGTATGAAGAATTTTTTACATCCTCTTAGATAATTATAAACCTATGCAGCAAAATTTACAGCAAAAAAAAACAGACACAAAAAAACAGACAAATTTGTTTTTTGTAAGCTGATGTGTTAAATTCGTGATTGTTGAAGTCTTGTTGCCGGGGAATTATTGTGATGTGATAATGTAATAAAAATGTGACAAATCAAGCAGTGTCTGCAGGTAGCCATTCCTTAACTTTTTTCAGAAAAACAAGGATCAGCTTTAACGAAATCATAAAATTACTTGCATGAAATATAATTGAAGTTGTATACAGCTGTTAATGAGATGCTAAAGACAGACTCAACTAAAAGGCTGTTTCCTTCCTTGTAGCCTACTATTGTAGCTGCATCATAGATTAAATTCATTCTACATTTGCACCTACATAAGTTGTAAGTCCTCCCCGATAGCTCAATTGGTTAGCGCGTCACTTCTGGAACGAAGAAGCTTCAAGATCAAGCGGCGCTGGTTCGACTCTCGGGTTGTGCGCTTGAGCAACGCACGTTAAGGACTGCTCTCCATTCAGCGGCATCTAATGAATGGAATAATTCCCCGGCAACAAGACTTCAACAATCGGAAACTTCACTCTGTCAATCTCGGTGACCGGGACGCAAAATTTTTTTTCCCACGAGATTTCTGTATCATTGATTCTAGTCACTCTAAAAGTAAGATTTTCCGAAAGTGTTTTGAGAGATTGGTTGATTCAGATTGCGAAATAAGTATTTGCCAATGAAATTCTGCAATGGTAATAAAATATAAGCTTTCCCTAACCCTACTTTTTTTGAAAAGCTCTTGTGCACCGCAAAAATTAATTTAAAAAAAAAAAAAAAGTTTGACTTCGACGGCGTCGAACCCTCGTTCTCATGATCACTAGGCAGAGGATGAAACCACTCAACCAACCGCGCCAACGCGAAACCGTTGCATTCCACACGGTTTTAATACAAATTTTTACCAAAATATGTAGCCTAAATGAGACAGAAATGTCGTGGGAAGAAAAATTTCGCGACCGGGCCTGCGTCAGTGATTCAAAGCCTCTACAAGTATGCGAAACTGCCAGGATTAAGCTCTGCAAGAAGCTTTCCCAGTCCCAGGATAAAGATTCAATCAATCAAGTATCCATGCCAGGATTTATTTTGCAATAGGCTATCTGTAGTTGGATATTGTTTTCAACTTGCTTCAGTTGACAAATTAGCCAAACTATTAAGTTGGTAATCAGCAACGTCTACAAGCGCTGAATCAATATGAAATAGATCTGTGTAAAACAATAATTTATTGTAAAAGTGGGAGGACCTTAAAATGTAAACATGTCAAACTCTTTTGCAAGTTTTTGCGTTTTTTAGTGTTTTATTTGTGATTTACTCTTTTTTTTCTCAATTTTTTTTAGTTTGTCTCAATTTTTCTTTTTTATAAATTGTTGATCAGATTTCAAATGAGGAAATTCCCTCACAAGTAGATTTGCAGCTCCGCTCACACTCATCGCTGACCGACTTTTGGCTACCTACGACAATCGCAAAGCAATGTAGTGTTTCAATGAACGTGTCTAGGATTGTTTAGAACAACAGATCAAATAACTTAGTAGGTCTACGACAATGTTGTTTTGAAAATCTATAAATCAACATGTTGCATTGGTACAAAAATGGTTGGAAATTGCAAAAAAGTTACATAGCAATGAAATCCTTTTGAAAATATGAGCAAGAAAACTGAAAGTGTAAAAAAAGAGGACATTTGAGCATTTTTGGGTGTCCTCGGAGGACAATTTATTTTTCTTCAAAAAAGAGGACAAATCCTCTTAAAAGAGGACATATGGTAGCCCTAGGCAACTATAAACTGTTTTGGTGTGAAAAAATGGCGACTGGCAGAGCACAACGCGTGTCGTGAGGAAGTAAAATGTGTTTTGGCATGGTTTGTTATAAAAAAGAGATGGAAAAGTAGCTACCACATTCGTTAGCATAAGCGAATTTGTTGGTAGCTTTGTTTTTATCTTAGACATTGAGACAGTATTTGTTGGTAACAAAAGCAACTTTTACCTAAAACTTTACAGGTTTCAGCAGAGATGTTATTTTGTAAAGGCTATAGGCTACTTTGGGGCAAAGTGGGACAGCTGTATTAGGGAAAAGTGGGACAGTGCATTAGGGCAACATGAGATTCTAGAAGTCTAAATTGTGTCTGTGGTTCTTCTGTTGATTGAATTTTTGTTTATAACTTTTTTAGCCTTCAAGATTGTAAAATATTTATCAGCATTCATTTATATTGTGCCGGTAGGCCTACACAATTTAACTCTGACAATGGTTCGTCGCTATAAGAGAAAAACTGCAATAGGTAAATGGACGGATAGGCTATCAATATTAAAAATGCAATAGAAGATGTGAAAAGTAAGAAGTTGTCTTTGAGAGAAGCGGCTAAACATTACCAAATCATGCAAAAATGAAGTGTCCCGCTTCGCCCCACTGGTGGGGCAAAGCGGGACATTCACAAAAAAATTCTTTTTTGATTTGTACTATTACAGTAGAAAGATTCTGCTTGATCTTCGAACCAAATATGCTGACCAACTAAGGCTTTCGATTAAAAAAGAAATTAACTAAATCCAACCATCACTGTTGCTGAAATTACGTTTTTACGAAAAGTGTCCCGCTTTGCCCCATCTTCCCCTACTTAACAAGGCCTACCATACCTTCATCGCCTAAAAAGAGGACACGTTTCGCCAGCAAGTAGAATTTTGTGCTTGAAGAATCTTTTACATGTTTTTAGATCATTACAGTAGGCTATAGGCCTACGCAGCAAAAGTTACCAAAAAAAAAAACAAGAAAACAGATTGACTGAACGTTTAACTTATTTTTTCACATTTTTAGTGCTTCCTTAAGACAACAAATGATTTTATACTTTTAAGAGTCAGCAAAAACTGAAAAAATACCTAATTTTTAGACAGTTTCAGTCAGATAGCAATGATCGCAAAAATCTGCAAAATGTGACAAATCAGGCACGACCTCTAGGTCAAGCCTTAACTTTTTTCAACAAGGAATGGTCATTGGTCAGCCTTAACAAAATTGTTAAATTATTTGCAAGAAATATGACTAAAACAGTAGGCTGCATATTACCGTTAAGATGCTAAAAACGGCATGAACTAAAAAGCTGTTCCTTTCTTGGCAAAGCTGTAAGACTATCCATGCCACGATATCCTTTGCTGTAGGTTAGGTGTTATATTATACACATTGCACTTTTAGACATTTGTTTCGATCTGTTCAAGTACCAAACGAACCAAACTGAGTTGGTAATCAACAAGATCTACCAGCGTTGTATCAATATAAAACGTAGCCTATGTAGGTAAAAGAATAATTTTTTTGTGAAAGTTTGAGCATGGCCTTTGAAATGTCATTTAATATCTTACAGTGAACCAGGCAATGAAAGTTCAACAACAGTTCCATAAAATAGCCAATTTCTTGTAGAATTTATAAATCAAAATTCTACTGCTACATTGGTAGGCCTATAAAAAATGTTTAGAAAACAAATAACCTACAAGCTGTCGCGGAAACGTCATCAAGCAATATAATCCTGTAGAAAATATAAGCATGAAAACCCAAACTGTCAAAAAAGAGGACATTTGAGCATATTTTAGTGTCCTCGGATGGATTGCCCCACTGAGATGTTGATTAATTGCAATGGACTACCTGTGGCTACCGATTTACCGCTAAAAAATATGTAAGATCCTGGCTGCTAAACCACCGATCAGCTAAAGATATATACAGTAGAATTCGCCTATAGTGACTTTGGCTATAGTGACACTTCGCCTATAGTGACACCTGTTGCAAAGTCCCGTTTGCAAACCATATGTTTTGCATAGAAATGACTTCGCCTATAGTGACTTTGTGTATAAGAACACTTTGCTTACAGTGACACCACATTTCTGTCCCTTGGGCTCAAAAATTTCCGTATAAGGACACTTTACAGTGTATTTCCAGTTTAAGTTGGAATCATATTTTGTCCTTATCAGCATTCGCCAGTTCCCAGCCAGCAAATCCATCTTTTTACATTGATTTAACGTATGCAGAGGTTGAACCATAAAGGATTGATTTGCTGACTGGGTTTGAATTAAACCAACATGGGATGCGCATGCGCAGATACTGCACAAGTGACGTTATCAACGACGTCATCATTCGTCTATAGTGACACTTCGCTTATAGTGACACTTTTTCCGCGGTCCCTTCAGGTGTCACTATAGGCGAATTCTACTGCTGAGCTGACTGCACAGCCGGCTGCATTGCCGAGTGGTGAGAGCCCTGAAACGGCACTCAAAAGGCGCCGGTTCGATACCGCTTACGAGCATGCGGCTGTGTCGTTGGCAGGACAGTTTAAGGCATGCTTGAAGGTGGACACAAAGATTGGCTTCCTTGTCTTCCCGTCCACTTAATCTAAATCTTCAACCACCAGGTCTAAAGCCTGGATGCGACAACAACAAGCTAAGAATAGGCTACGATCCCAAATTTGTAAAGAGGTTGAAGATGTAGACTGTTTGGAACGTATTTATAGAAAAATAAACAATTTTGTACCTCTCGTCCAATTTTGATGTTGATAATTCATGTTATGGTAAAAATAGAATAAAGATTAGTATTTTGCAAGTTGTGTATTATTTATCATTTTGGCAAATCTGACAGTATACCCTGTGCTTTTTTTACGAATAGCCTACAGCACTGACTATAAGCATCAAAAAAATAGCAGCGATTGAAGGTAATAGTGCGGAAAACAAACAAAACAGACATCTTACAAAATTTCATTTACAAGTAGGCTAAAATGGTTTTGTTTGTAACGGTGTAGATTAGCAATTAAAAAAAAAAAACTGATACAAAGAACTGTTGTTCGGAAAATAATCCCAAAACTTCTAATAAAATAATCCCAAACCTGCTCTCCTGGGCCACATCGACACGGGCTTTTGCCTGAGGATGGGTTTCTTTTATGTCCGGTTTTCTTTCTATTATTCTATTATTATTATTATGACTAGGCTACTCATCCACATTGATATTGGAACAGGCAAATTCAATCCACAACACTTTTCATTGGGCTGTCATTCATTACTACATGTGTGCTCAGTGTTGCTGGGCGCGACAACTCATTTTTCAGTTCTTCTTCTCTCGTGTTGTCGCTATATGTCAGGGCATCCGTTCGTTAGCCACTGCCTGGTGTCGTCATCGATGGAAATTAGGCCTTCCATACCATGTGGTGGTCTGTATAGCCGGCAATCCTTGATAATGTGGGCTGCCGTCTGCATTTCGCCACACTCACAAGCAGCACTCTCTGCCAAGCCCCAACCCAACATGTCTGCACCATAGCGTCCAACACCAGTGAGCAAACGGTTACGCCTTGATGAGGCAAGTCTAGAGAGGCCATGTCCCAGCTGGTTTTCGAACGGGGATCTGAATACTTGGCGAAGTGGGGACGTGCTGCTTGACCATTGTTCACACCACGCCGCGTGGCACCACTGTTTGCTAGGGCTTCCACCAGAGGCTGCCAGAAGGTCTTGTGCAGCGCGTACAAATGGCTTTCTTGATTTTAGCCGCTGCTTTGGTGGATATCTCAGCGTGGTTGTGTGTAGCGGATGGCCGGGGTTTAGGACTTTACGGCTCAGGGAAAGAACAGCACGTTGTCGCCGTAGTGCAGCTGGCTCAATGTTTGCAAGGACAGGCAAACAGTCAGTTGGTTGGTGATGCCTTCAACATTTAGTTGCAGAATGGTCACTCCTTGACCTACAACAGCTGGTGCTGTTCGCCCTGACAAGAGCGCTGTGCTTGGTCTGGGGGTACCATTCTGATGATTGTTGTTCCGCATGTTGACTTTTATAGCGACAGTTGTAGCAAGTTTAGTTTCCCAAAGTAGGTACTTGCGGGGACGACCACGTGGAGGTACTTGCTTTCGTCCCCATTTTTCAGTTAAGCGATAACGATAGATAATCAATATATGAAAAATTCCTAAAGCGATAACGATAAACGATAAATCAAAAAAAGTTAAGCGATAACGATAAACGATAAAATTATCGCCGATAATTTTCGATAACGATAATTTTTTTTCTTGATTACCGCTGCCCCATCCCATGCAGCACGAACTGTTTTCATCAACATGACGAATAATCGAACATAATATACTGTACTGTAAAGGGACAAAACTTTTTGTAAGTTATGCATGAATAGAATCGCAACAGCGGCAGTGGGTATCGAATCTTCAAACTCCTGATCCAGAATCAAACCACTGAGGTAACCGCCATGCTTATAATTCAGTGACGATCGGTGAGGGAAAGCAAGGAAAGCAGTGCTTACCTGAGCGAAAACTATGCAAAATATAATGACTAAATTCTAGGTTTAACTTCTTATTATTTTTATCACGTCTATTTTAACTTTAAAATTACTGTATTCGTGAAGAATTACTCGTAACGCTTGTGAGTAGTCTAAGTCCTCACCAAACCGCATGTCTTGCCTATAAATGCCAATTAACGCAAACGCTTCTGTCAGAAACAATCACTGAGGCTCCAGGGAAGCAACTATCAAAGTTGCTTTCCCCAGATTCAAAAATGTCAAAAAACGCCTTCGTTTTATCCAATCCTCACCCGTTTTGCAAAACGTCACCAGCTGCTTAGCCAATCAGATGTGTTATAGTTTGACTTGCTTTCCTAGTGACGTCAATGCGTACATTCGCTAGAGCGGCTAGACCAGCGGTTCTCAACCAGTGGGCCATGGCTCACTGGTGGGCCATACAAGCATTTTGAGGTGGGCCACAGACATATTTAAAAATTGAAACATTTATTGAAACATTATGTTTCATTTTTGTCACTATAGTCAATTTTACACTTGTGTGATTGTTTAGTTACAATGAATAATGCTGCTGTTTTTAGTTACAAAGTGGCAATCAGGCCTCGAAATTCCGGCGGTCATGGTGGACATGACCTCCGGAATGACCTCGAATGTCTGCCGAAGCCGACTCATTGGTCGGTCATAAATGACCGCCACAAAATTCTTGACAAAAATAGAGATAATGCAGCAAAAATATATATATTTTAAATTTGAATTGTTACAATTGTTTGTTTAACGCGAACAAATACGGAGCTGAAACAATAATCGTACAGGCAATTGCTATAAAGATCACATTAGAGTGGCGTGGTTAACGAGCTGATGGCAAAAGTAGCCATTTTTACATCATTTCAACGCCTTGCAATGTTGCCTTGAAATACAGTTGTCTGAACTTTTCGGCAGGATATGTATTCTAATTTTAACAATGAGGATTATTGCGTTACATTGATCGTTTGTTAAAAAGAAACGTCACAGAGAAGCAAGTCTCAGCTGGGTTCCGCACGTGCTAAGGCGAATGTGGCGACCTTATTCACGCTGATACTGATAGAAATAGAATTTCTGCACATAAGGGAGGGTGTTAGACTAACACTATTGTGTTAGTTAGTTAACACTAACACTATTGAGGGCTAACACTATTGCGTCACTAATGCGCATTTGTCTGGACAGTCCTGACATGGAGATTTACGACCCTGCGCCGGCAGTAATCGCTTGGCACAACGATTCTATAACGCGAAAACCACCGAATAAATGATCGGAGTTGCTTTTGTAATAAGGAAATTTGGATTGTTGTTTTCAATTGTGTTTATTGCGTCATTACACGACTGTCATTAACGCACTGATTAATTTGCAAGCAAAAAATATGTCCGGTTGAGATATTAAATGTCCGCTGAAAGGGCCAGTCCGGTAGGACATGCTTGACCGCCGGAAAAAAGTACAAATTTCGAGGCCTGCGGCAATCATCATGCTAATTATTGCAACATACAGTTTTACATCAACTCAGTTTTTACAACATTTTATGATGTGATAGACTAGTTTGTGGTTACAATTAAGCCATCTTTATACGCGGTAGCCTTGTTGAACTTCTGCAGATCGCTTTTTAGTACGTGCAACATTTTATTTTGTGGATTATTTTGGGGAGGAATTGACAATAACTTACTTGAAGCTTTAAGTTTGATGAAAATTACACTCAGTACCGGTATGTAGGCTACATCAATTTTTGATTACAGAGAAGAAAAAGGACAATGTGTATTATGTTGTAAAGTTCTTAGTCATCATTCATTGAGGCCATCAAAACTGAAACTTCACCTGGAAAAAGTTCATCCAAATTACAAGGATGAAGATGTGAACTTTTTTAACGAAAAGAAAATAGTGTGAAGCGTCAGCGCTTGGATTCAAGAAGGAGATTCTAGCAACATTCCAAAGGCAATGTTCTGCTGCTTTTTGTTTATAAACCTTTTTGTAATTTTTTTCATACATAAAAACTGAATGGGCCACATAACTTTTATGCAAACAAAAATGGGCCACGAAAGAAAAAAGGTTGAGAACCACTGGGCTAGACTAACTCGTCAGAATGGTCTCTCGTTACGGTACACCGCACAGCATCATAATGCCGAAAAGATTGTTGCTGTTTTTTGATGTCTCCTCGCCATGTACTTTAGCCTACTAGCTTTCATAGTCATGCCTTTGCCCTTTTTACAGCGTTGATATAACGTTACTTCGCCAATGAACGTTCAGGTGCGGATGCAATATTTAGTTCGTTAAGCTTCTATACGCAGGAGGCAAACTTATCCAGCTTTTTGTACAAATTGCTTGCGGTTGTAATGTTTAGGCCTAAGTGTTAGTTTTTGTAGTGTAAGCCTAACTGAATATCTGAGAATGAACAATGAACATTCATGACGAATTAAATATTTAGACAACTTTTGTTCCATGTCTAACACTGGATTTTGGTCCTGCAACGTTAAAATTAAGATTGTTCATGACTTCTAAACATTAAATGGATGTATGATCACGATATAGGCGAAGCACAATTTGACAGATTTTTATTTTTGATTTGTTTTGGAAATGCTCTCAGAGCGCACCAAATTGGAAGTGTTTTTCAAAAATTTCAAGGGGAGGCCCCCCAGACCCCCGCTGGAAGTGTTGCCTTCGGGCTTCGCCCGACGGTTACGCCCTTCGTGCCTACTACCTTGCTGCAGCATATTTCCAAGTTGCTTTCCCAACGGTTTAAGCCACCGAAAGTCACTGTTATAATTATACCTTCAGATACCAGTTGGATACTTTTATCAATTGAGTTACAGGCACGTTTTAAATCTTTCAAGATTTTGCCACCTTTTCCTGTTCATTAACGTGCTGGTAGGTCTATATCGATTTTTGTAGTTAGTATCTTTTTCGTCCCGGACGCGTTAATGACGAAAAATAAAATGATTGATTGAAATGCTTAAAAATTTATCAGTAATTTTAAGCGTTATTGGTAGTAAAAATGTGCATTAGGGTGGGCCGTTTTTGACTTTTTTTTGAAATTCAAAAACGGCTAGTCATAAAAAGTGGCACATGCATGAAAAAATTACGTGTGCAAAATTTTGTCAGTTTGAGGGTGCATCTTCTGCCCCCGCAGGGGGGTCAAACTTTCAATTTTTTGAAAAAAAAGGGGAAATTTTACTTTCCGTTTTAACATAATTTTTTTTTATAATTTTTCTACTGGCTAGTTAGAAATTGTAAGTGGGATGTACCCAGAACTTTCCTATGTAAAGGCATGTTCGAAGCTTAAGGTTTACTGCCCCCGCATCGACGACCAAAATGCTGAATTTTCACCAATTTGAGATGCTATTTTGTCATTGCTCAATAAACAAACTTGTCGCAAAAGGGCGAGATGGTGTTAACGCTGTACGCTCATTTATGTTCTGTCCATTAACTTTGCAGGATGATACGAACTGACAAACTATAAGACGTAGTCTTGTTTAAACTAAAAGCAATAGTAGCCTACGTTTGATCAGTTGCAGCTATAAAACGCAACCTATAATTTACTTCAGAATAAAAGCAATATGATCTGCAGGTTCCGTAAATGGAATGTACTGTACAGTTCCACGTGAATTGTTATCATGATTTTGTTTACACAAATTTGTCATTTACAAACATTTACAAATGTTTTCAGGATGGGCATAAAACGCATTCCTCTATATTACTTTGTTGAGGATATTGGGGGTTTATTCGATAGCTTCTGAGCACTGAGCAGAGTGTAAAATTTTAAAGAAATTTTTTTGGCCATTAGTGAAATTGCTTTCTTTTATAATGGCAAACCATACTGGAATATAAACATTCATAATATAGTCCACACGTTCCACCAATACAGCTGACGCGTTAGATGCAACATATAAACGTAGAATTCTATTGGCAGTGTTCAACCATCTTTAGTGGTTCATCATACCTGGACTCCTATATGCGAAATGAATTGATATATCTCCAATTTTTACTGCTCTGTGCATGTGTAGAAGATATTTTTGGTCAGTGCTGAGGTCATTTTCATCAATTTCAATCTCTGGTGAAGGAACTGCTTTATATTTTACAACATCTAGTTGTGTGACAGTGGCTAGCTGCTTTATAATGGGCCCAGTGAAGCTATCAGGTCTGCTAGTATTGCCACATCTTTTATAAGATGCCCAAGAGGCAATTCATTACTATGGAGTAGGCATATTAACCATTGAAGTGGATTTTGGAAATGATCTTCCAGGAGCTTTATTACGACGCCTTTTTGACCTGTATTTATTGCGGTTCTATCGCATCCAATTGCCATTACATTATCGTAGCTAATTTTATTGGATCCAAAATATTCAAGAATCCCGGTAGCTATTGACACATTAGATCAGTTGGCTGCGGAGAAATGACCAATGAAATGATAACTTGGCTCCTCAAGTAAAGTAATGTGTTCTTCAACTGCGAAATGCTTTCGAAGTCGCCCAGCAATTTCATTTTGTTTGATGGTTTAATCTTTTCGGCCATCAAAATATATGCTTTGCAAATTTATGCACATGATAGGCCTACTTTCCATTTGAGTTGTAAACCTCATTTTTTTCTCGCTCTTCTCACTTTGCTTTTATCTATGACTGATTGAGATTCGCTATCCGTTACAACTCCTGCATCTTGTTAAAATGATGAAGCAATAAGTGCTGCAGACCTATCTGAAATTAATACCAGTACGATCGCATGATTCAGCAAATACTACTAAACTGAAACTAACCTTGCTTTTTCTGGGGTTTTCCGAGGCAAAACTGGGTTGATAATCAAAATCTTCGCAGCGTTCTTCATTGGATGACAAAGTTTCTGAGCTTGAATAAGTTAAAGGTGTTTTAACCAAAGCGCTACTTGTGCCTGCTCCTGGGTCTTCACGTACAGAACGGAATTGTTCTGATCTTGCGATTCTCCTCGAAAAACGTTTAAAATTAGATTTTGTGGCCGATTTGTCATGTTTATCAATCACCATTATGCGAGTTGTTCTTTGATCAAGAAGGAACTGTTGTTCTGTAACAGGGACACGATTTTCCTGCGGGCAAGTAGGCTACATTGCAGAAAATTGGAACACTTATTAGGCTACAACAACCGATTTCAAATATTTTTAATTTGCAGATTCTTTCATTTGGTCCAAATTTTACTGAAATTTAGGCCCACCTCTAGAATTTAACTTCAAAAGGTTATTCATGTTTTTTTGTAACTCTTAATCATAAATATGTACTGATGTTCGTACCTCATTCGTATCATCCTGCAAAGTTAATGGACAGAACATAAATGAGCGTACAGCGTTAACACCATCTCGCCTTTTTGCGACAAGTTTGTTTATTGAGCAATGACAAAATAGCATCTCAAATTGGTGAAAATTCAGCATTTTGGTTGTCGATGCGGGGGCAGTAAACCTTAAGCTTCGAACATGCCTTTACATAGGAAAGTTCTGGGTACATCCCACTCACAATTTATGACTAGCCAGTAGAAAAATTATAAAAAAAATTATGTTAAAACGGAAAGTGAAATTTCCCCTTTTTTTTTCAAAAAATTGAAAGTTTGACCCCCCTGCGGGGGCAGAAGATGCACCCCCAAACTGATGAAATTTTGCACAGGTTATTTTTTCATGCATGTGCCACTTTTTATGACTAGCCGTTTTTGAATTTCGAAAAAAAGTCAAAAACGGCCCACCCTAATGTGCATAGGCTACTGTGAAATCCTTCAAGCTCTGGGTTGCCAGATTGGCCTTTTTTAAAGTCTGTTGGCCTTAGAAATTATACATTTGGCCTTTTTTTAAATTTATTCTTCAAAATGCATAATAATCAATATTTCTCATATATCGTAACCTTACCAGATGAAAACCATATTCACCATTGTTCAAGACATGTTCTATACTTGTTTAATACTCGTAATGTGACGCTGGGGCCGAGTCAGACTCATGGTCAGACCACAGTCTCTATATTACTAGTCTGGAAGGCTAACGAAAAAGGCAGTTGTCGTCGCTCGTGAAACAGCGCCCCTAGTGGTGCGTCAGAATATTATGAAAGCAAAGCAGCAAAGGTACGGTATGCAAATACAGGTATATTGTCTACTATCAATGGTGAAATTGTGCAAGATATTGTGGTTGCAGACTTGTTTTTAACTAATGTAGAATGTTTAGGATGTTAGTTACAGTATTTATCTAGAAAAATTCGTTTGGTTTACTTTTCTGAGGCTTAGGTTAGCATGACTACAAGTAGTTAAAAGATGATGTGAGTTTGAGTTTCTTCAGCAGAAGACCAAAACATAGGTTGTTGAAAGGCTGGTTAGTTGATAAACTTTTCTGCCAAGAATATTAGGCACTGGTCAGTTTAAAGGAAGGCACTTGTTGCCAATGGAAATTGACCTAAACTCAAGATTAAACAGTAGGTTACTTTTGTCTATTCAAAGTCTATAAATATATATAATATGTAACCTACACTGTACAGGTTATTTATACTGAAGAATTTTTAAAAGATATTAATTACATTATGTAATCTAGATAAGGCGATATCAGACATGTGCAAATTATGATGCACTGGTCAAATCTATACTTGTCACAAACAACAATTTTGCTGTTCACTAAGAATATGTGAATTACAGTAAAAAAACTGCCCATTTTTTTGGCAAGTTTTCTAGGTTAGGCCCAATAAGTTTATTCTAACTTGCCATTGAATATTTATTGTTTGTCAGTTTACACTACAGACTGCAGATATACTGGCAAAAAAACTTGTTTGTTTACTACTGATAAAAATAAAGTTACATTATGTATGTTATCTCCTTTCTTGTTCCATTTAAGATATTTTGCACCAAAATGAAGAAGTGCATTTGTCATGACACATTTGTAGCCTATATATTATGAGTTCTTATTCACTACCGTAACCATGGTTGATTTTGAGCCAATTCCACTAAAAATAACAGCTAGCTTCATAGAAAAGGAAATACAGCACTTCTATATGATATTTCAGATATGTCACATTTAGCATGTTACTCGTGGGCCACTCATGATATAGAAAACAATTTATATGCATAATACAAATAGAGAATGTTCATAAATACAGTATATGTTTATTACAATACAGCAATAAGTGTACAGAACGTTTTTTTATTATATTGTTTTAAAAAGTCATTAAAATGTTGTCACAATGTTTGGAGGCTCTTCAAGACATGAGTGAAGAAGAACTTATTGTACAATAGTTTTGATGAGGTATGTTTAACTACACTTAATACTTTTGCAGCTTACTCGTTAACAATTTTCCGCAACAGCATTATCTGTTAACCGGGTTATTGTGATTATTCTTGTATTTTTTGATTTTGTCTTTTTGCATGTATGGTAATTAATATGGACTTATTGGTCTGATGCAAATAAATAGTAATAATAATATTATCAATATGAAATTTGGAAATCTAGCCAATGAAATACATAACTGCACGTTGAAAAAGTTAGCTTTCGAAAGCATAATATGCAATATAGACCATTATGATAGTAGTATAGTATGATTGCATATTATGAAAAGAAGTTAGAAGTGCATTAATTCAATAATTCCGTAGCTATATTTACATTTTGAGGTACCGGTAATGAACATTCTTCTTTGGGTGCCATTTTTTGCATACTATATATAGCAATTGAACGTGACTTATTTTACACAAACCATATGCATTACATTACTGATATGCTGAAGAACTATGGCATCAAATGGTCACCCAAGTTCGGAGAGATTAATGGCACTTGAAGATGATGCATTACTGAATTTATTTGTATTTTACAGTTGAATGAAGATTTGGAAGGTGGAAATTCGCCTATGACAGGGATATTGGTCACAGCGGTAAACCATAATTCTTCGTGGGAAAATTGTAACATAAAATTCCCGGATCCGTTCGTCTGCATGTAATGACCGAAAAAGAAACACTCTTTCGAAACGTCTATTCAAAAAGTGTATTTCTGTAAAATTAGCCCGCGGCTATCGAAATCGAGATGCAACACCGTACACCACTAAAAATTGTCACTACAGAACAGATTACTTGGATAAAAGACGGAAAATTTGTCCAGCTAGCAAGCACCAAGCAAACAGTTAAACTTGCGACTGACTTCCAACAAACAATTTTACGAATGACCAGAATAGATAGCAATATCTCAAATGCACGTACGCAGTACTGTGACGCAATAGTGAAAGACATTGTCACGCAATTCAAACCGGTGTTCAAAGGTAGTGATGCAATATTTCATCAGGTCTTACGACCGATGGTGCAATATTTGGACATTTTCTAGCAATTTCCATGACGTAAGATGCCAGCTAGGTTAAGTAGACCATAACGGTTTTTATATGACGTTTGATTTGGTGAACAAAATTGTCGGGAACATAGCGGCCCCTAGTTATGACAGTCTAGCATGGCATAACTAAAAAAGAATTGACGACAATTGTGAGCCAATGAATAAAAACACACGATACACAAATTGTTTGAATCACTCACTTTTAAGTTAATACGTAAATACAAAGGGCATGCAAAGAATGAACAACAATACGGGATAATACACGACGATACATGAAATTGGTACCATAGGTACATGCTAAAATGACGCTATATACAATGGTTGCGATAATAACCGACTGTTCCGGGCTCAGACAAGGGTCGGCCACCGCAGACAAAACCAGGCTCAAACCCTAACACTTAGGTGTTCTTTACGGGGGCGAGGCACGAAATATCTCTCATCACGTAGTCTACTTTCACTTTCCCCGTACTCTCATCATAGTTGCAGACGGCAACTTTGGCTCTACGAACCACGCTTCCCTTTCCTAATTTGTGGAACTACCTCATGCACCCTCCCAAGTTGATACTTCCCACGTTTACCAATGTCTTGGAGAGAACCTACCACTACAAGTTGACCAGGCTCCAAATTCTCCGCCATTTTTAGCCATTTTTTCCGGCCCTGAAGACCTGGCAAGTAAAAATCGATCCATTTACTCCAAAACTGCTGAGAAAGTGACAAATTGAACCGATAATCCCGTCTTAATTGGTCACGATGATGTGGTTGCCCAACAGCACAGTATTGGTCTAAGTATGGGGTCAAAAGTGAGGCAGGGGTGATGACAGTAAAATCTCTAGGGTCGTCACTCAAAGGTACCAAAGGGCGTTCGTTCACGATCCGAACGGCACTGCCTGTGTACGTAAGCAGTTCAATAAAATTGGGCTTACGTATTGAAGAGTCTAAAATGTGAAAAAAGTACTTGGTCATATCGGCCACGAAACCAAATCTACCAAGCCGAAATCTAGCCAAGACATCTACCAGAGTGTTTAACAAGTCAGGACCCGTTAGGTAAATCAATATCTTCCTTCAACGGTACAGGTATCTCAAATCGACCATCTTTCAACTCAATATTCGGTTCAACAAGTTCTCTAGCCAAATTATCATTGCGAGACAATTCACAGGTTTCATTTTGCAACGTCAAATCCTGAATGACTTTATTCAGGTCTGCTATTTCCATATCACGAGACTCAATTTTACGCTGAAAGCCAGAGATGACATCCGACTCTGAAGACGTCTGCACTCTGCACACATTAGCAACGCTTTCATCTAAGGGTGACTTACCACCACAAGCCAACCAACCGAGAGGAGTGAGCAAAGCATGCGGTTCACTACGATTTTCACCAACACGCTCCTCTTTGGCCCACATCAAATAAGCGTTGTCGTTGCCAATCAGTACATCTACAGTACTACAATCATTCAAATGAAACATATTCACGTCATGAAAATGACGAAAACCACTTAAATCCTGCTTGTGCGGTAAAGTTTTAACATCGTCAGCCCAAGCTGGGTTAACCACCGAAGTTGTATCACAAAACAGTTCATCCGTCTCTAACGACTGGATATTGAGTTTAACAAGGTTAGCACAAGTAGGCTTCTGACCAGCCAGAGTGTCCATTTTAAACGACGCTTTATCATACGGTTTAACGCCAAGTTCGCACACCAAATCACTCGAAACAAACGTCAACTGCGAACCAGGATCATGCTGACAATACACCAACTTCGATTTGCCAGTTATTGGATTTAAAACACGAGCAGCAGTAACGCGATTAAAAGCTGCTTTAACATTCCCAATCTTAACATTACGCACAGGAACTCTGGCACCAGCATCATCTTTGCCAATCGAATCCAGAGAATCACGTGACGTCACATAAAAATCATGCAGAAGAAAATAGTGTTTCCTATCGTTGTTAGGGACACATTTACGACAGTTGTTTGCATGAACGCAATCCCTAACCATATGCTGGCGCAAACAATTCAAGCATTTGCCAGCTTTCACAATGACATCTCTCCGACCTTTAGGTGTCAAGCGCAAAAATTCTTTACAATTAGACAAAAGTGATATTCAACTTGACCACGTGACGAACAATAAAAACATGCCGGTATGTCACTACGTCTGGCCACACCACCGCGCGGTGCGCCAACAGCAGTCGAGTACTGCGAACTCCCTGAAATCACATTATGATGAGGTTTTACCGACGTCTGCCTAACCGGACAAGGCAATTTTCCTTTGCCAAACTTTTTAAAATGCTGCGACTCACCAGAATCGCCCATTAGCATAATGCTAAAATCAGTCGACTTGCGCGTTTCCTCCCGTACTACAAAATCAAACAAACTCTGAAAAGTAGGCTCATCAGTACCACCATACTGATCACCTAAAACGTCAAGATAACGCTGCTTGGCGTCAAACGGGAGTCGCTTAGCCAAATCCAAAACAAAACGTCCTTCCAATTTGTCACGCTGACCATAAGCTTGCGCGTAAAGCAGACACTGCGACAATTCATCTTTAAACTCTTTCAAATCACTGGAAGAGATAGAAGTCAATTTGCTACCATAGCGATACTTTCTAATTTCCGGTTCGGCGAAAAGACCTCCACGAACCCCAAAACGCTGGGACAAGCGAGCTAACGACATTTCTATCCTGTCTTCCTCTGACAAGCCAGGAGTGTCGGAAACCAAATTAGCAATCGTTTGCACAGCTGTTCTAACACAAGCTGCTTGTAACAAAGTCAAACGAGCTCCCTTAAAGGGCGAAGCTGCCATTAAGGCCGTAATACGATTTTTAAAGAAGATAAATGGCATATTATCCCCATCGTAACCAATCAAGGCCGCCTTATCGAAAAACGTCCTACTATTTTGGTATTCAAAAAAGCTATCCTGTTGTTGAAAACTCGATTTAGCGGGAGAAGACAAGCTATATCCCTTAAGGGGCTGAGTGGGTTCAGTCACATGCACAGCCCGATTACGATCCTCACAAACGTTAAAATCAGAAGACGCGATACGCCTATCACAACCACCCAAATTACGTGTAGCTGGGCGATCAAAAACTAGCGGCGCAGAAAACTGTGAAGGGGGCAAAGCATTACTGCTATCAGCGGCCCGTGACCTGTACGCTCTGGGGGAAGAGTTCGACTAAAATTCGCAGGCTTTGGCTTTAGATCCTTCGGAAGATCCTTAGCTGCGGCCCCGAGACCTCCTGAAACAGTTTGAAAACGTGTGGATTGCACTGGTCCACTTACAGATTGAACAGGCGTCTGGAAAAGGTTAGGTAAATTAAACTGTGATTGATGTTCACTTCTGAAATGCCTAGAAGAGCCCTTCTTGGAGCTACGCCGGAAGCCCACATCTGATCGATATTCAGCCAAAGCTACCTCTTTACGTTGTTCAGCCCTCAACTGTGCGTCTTTGAGTGCAAACTCAGCAGCTCTCGCGGTGGCCTCAGCAGCTCTCGCTTCAGCCTCAGCTCTCGCGACGGCCTCTGCTCGTACGGCCTCAGCTCGTATGGCATCAGCTCTCGCGGTGGCCTCAGCAGCTCTCGCTTCAGCCTTAGCTCGTATCTGGAGCTCCTCTCGTCTTAGTTGCAGATTAATTTGTGCCACTATCCGAGACGAACTCGTAGACATCCTAGTGCTTACATTTGAGGCGCTATCCTCAGGATGTATGTCAGCATCCAACATATCTGAGAACTCACTTACTTTTTGTTCAAAGTTATTTTTTAACGAGTTAAATTCGGGGTCTACCCTATCACGAAGTTCTGCCAAGATTGCAGAGTTAAAAATTTTAGTCAAAAGAGCATGGAAATGCCGTAAATCCTCTTCCAAAGTAGAGAACTTAGATCTAAAAATTAACAGTTCCTGCTTATCACTCAAAGAACCTAGGGCTACAGAAAGTTCCCCAATTTGAGTCAAAATATCCCTTCTAAGATGCCGGGCCTCTCGAACTGACTTAGCCTCATCGTTACTGGGTCCCTCCCCAGAATGGCCTGCCCGACCGCAAAGAACATCATCAGGCTTAAACTCAGTCGAGTCGACGCCGGTCGAGTCCCTGTCGCCACCGAGTGTAGACATATTAAATGTTGGGGCTCAATTTAACAATTAAAAAAATTAAGTTACACAAACACACAAAATTAAGTTATAAAAAACTTAACTTCAAAGACCGTAAAAATACAAAAAAGAATTTAAATGTACGATACCGTAGCTGTACGAGTATATGAAGTCCAAAAGTCCACAAAACTTGCTTGGATTCTTCGACTTGAATCTTCAAGCACAGATCGATTGTCTTTAATCTTCTTTCTTGCCAATGAATGTCAAAGTTATTTTTCTTCAGTACCAAACTGAGAAGAAATGTCTTTAATTTTCTTTTGCTTCTGTAGACTACCAACCAACAAGATCTTCTTTTATTATTTCTTTGCTTCTGTAGCCTACCAACCAACAACTTCGTCTTTATTATTTATGGTCACAGCGGTAAACCATAATTCTTCGTGGGAAAATTGTAACATAAAATTCCCGGATCCGTTCGTCTGCATGTAATGACCGAAAAAGAAACACTCTTTCGAAACGTCTATTCAAAAAGTGTATTTCTGTAAAATTAGCCCGCGGCTATCGAAATCGAGATGCAACACCGTACACCACTAAAAATTGTCACTACAGAACAGATTACTTGGATAAAAGACGGAAAATTTGTCCAGCTAGCAAGCACCAAGCAAACAGTTAAACTTGCGACTGACTTCCAACAAACAATTTTACGAATGACCAGAATAGATAGCAATATCTCAAATGCACGTACGCAGTACTGTGACGCAATAGTGAAAGACATTGTCACGCAATTCAAACCGGTGTTCAAAGGTAGTGATGCAATATTTCATCAGGTCTTACGACCGATGGTGCAATATTTGGACATTTTCTAGCAATTTCCATGACGTAAGATGCCAGCTAGGTTAAGTAGACCATAACGGTTTTTATATGACGTTTGATTTGGTGAACAAAATTGTCGGGAACAGATATTCCCTTCGAAAGGTGGGGTATTACACCGACATATTGCACGCAATGAAATTAACAACCTTAATCTGCCTAATGCATATCAAGACTATTGTGAAGAAAACTTATTGCCGGACTTGGACTGTGCAAGGTATACAGCAATCCATACAGAAACCCTGTACGAAGGCGCTTTTGAAGAAATTTTCTAGACCCTTACTATGTTGACGTGTATTGTTTTCGCTGTGATGGTCAGAAATAAAAAAAAAACTGAACTGAAATGCTGTATGCGTATGAGGAGTCATATTTTTTGCCACTACGAGACTTCTTACATGGTAGAAACAAAACAGCTAAACAATCGCATAAGCCGAACAGTGCACTTCGTAGGCCTAGCACTTCGAAAAGTATAAGCAATTCTAAAAGCAAACATTGAAGGAGAATTCCTGAAACTTTTAGAAAGATCAAACAATGTACAGCAAACACAGCTGAACTTTAAAATTCAATTTTTTCAAAACTGCATTTTTGGAGTTACGATAGTTCAGCTTATTAGTGACGATATATGGTGAGGAAAAATGAGCAAACACTGATAAAACGTAACTTTAGTATAAACATTTCACTATAACATTTAAAATCATAAGGCTACATGGAATCGCCAATATAAGACCGCATTCATTTTTTTGGAAATTTAAACAAAGATGATTAATACTGTTGCATCGCCGACGTTGTTAGGCTAATGCGTTTCCGGAGGCTCCAGGTCCCCTGCTGCCACAGGCAAGCATATTAACCCTTAAAAGGGGGGTGTCACGATTGCCAAGTCGCTCATTGTTGCCTGGTTTCGGAGGATGTTTGAAGTTCCTTGATTGGGGTAGGACCTCTACACAAACAGATAGAAAATAATGTAGTTCAGTCGAGCATCTGTAAAAGCAGACAAACCTCCACGATCAGCAAACTTAAACAACTGGGCATATTCCTCTGCTACACAGTCTTGGATTTTATGTACATTTCTATCTTGCACAAGCAATTCTTTGCAAGCAGAGCACTTTCTTCGGTGACATACACTACGTCCAATGCATCCACTAACAAAGTACCGTACGTAACATTAGCATCAACATCAGATAAATCATCTATGGTAAGTTGCTAACACCAACAAAGAAATCCTCAAGCCATTTAAAAGAGAAAACGTCTAAAATTTTAGTTTAGGTTTGACGATACCAACCAAAGCGCAATTCAATAGGATCAGACATAAATTTTCCTCTCAGGACATAATCAAGTCTATGCTTCTCCTGGAGGTATTCAGCAAGTTTCGGAACTGCACCCATGCTCTAAATACAAGCGGTAAACGTTTCAGTGGTAAGGCCGTTATTGCTGGACTTTTTCCACTTCATAAATATATCGATTGCTTTTCAAAATGCAAGTTTTTGTTTTCAACAGCTTTAAACTTTTCTCAAATTAGGGCAGAATTCCTTATCTTTGTTTGGAAATTATTTTTGGGAGTGACTATTTTGAGTGCCACAGATTAAAACATATCAACTTTTTGTTGTATCACTAAATAAAACAACTTTATACACTTTTTTAAAATAAGTGTCAACTGAATTAAGTTGATCAATCAATGTTTTTGGAAATGATGCTGGCTAAGTAGCATCTGCCAATTACGGTAAGCTTACTAATTTCAAGCCTACTTCAGCTTAAAGCTTCCACAAATATTTAGTAATTAAACCATTCAAATTATTAAGCTGCTGTATATATTTGGTACATTGAAAGTTGTGAACTTTAAAGACCACTACTTTAAACTATAAAGTAATCAATTCCTTAGTAATTTGAAAACTCACATTATATTTTAACTACTTGTAGTCATGCTAGATATTAACTGTAACTAACATCCTAAACATTTTACATTAGTTAAAAACAGTCTGCAACCACAATATCATGCAGTTTCACTGTTGATAGTTGGCAATATGCCTGTATTTGCATAGCCTACCTTCCAAGCAGATTCTGTGATTTGACCACAGTCTCTATATTAAAAACTTAAGACTAACTTAGTAGGATAATCTGGTAATAAGAAAAAATAGCCTAGGCCTATTTAGCGGTAATCTGCAAATAAGGATTTAGCCTACTTAAAGTTAAAACAACCTGCAGTTCAGGGTTGTCAGACAGCTTTTGAGAAAAAGAGCCAAACAATGTCGAAAAAAGGGCCAAACTGGGTAAAAAAGAGCCAAATTGTTCAATAATGTTAATAACGTTGCTAATAAAACATAATAACGTTAACAACGTCAATAACGTTACAACATTACAACAACACAGCCTACATTCTAAAAGAACAATTCCCAATCTTCATCTTTTACAGTGTTTCCACTCGAATCTTTGGCATTGGCATAAACATTGTCAGCTAAACACTGTCTAAAAAATCGTAACGTAATGAAAAGTAATAACACTTTTCAGTCTCAATTTCCGAAAGACATTTATTTAAATAGCTAGTTTGATAGTATGTGCCAACTGCTTCCAAAAAGAGCCAAATATTGAAAACAAAGGGCCAAGGGGCCAAACAATTCTTTTGGGGGCCAACTACCTCTAAAAAGGGCCAAATCTCACAAATTTGGCCCCAAAAGGGCCAATCTGGCAAGCCTGCTGCAGTTGACTTTACTCGGCTAAACCTGCCTAGACTTTTGGCTACGAATTGCAAAGTTCCCACGTTCCACTTGAGGCGCTGTCTCAAATGCGAAGACACCGCCTTGCACAGCAACGCCATTGAGCTTCTATTTCTATGCTCCAGACTAGTAATATAGAGACCAGGGTTGCCAGATCCAAAATAGCTTTGCCTGCCAAATGTTTCATAAAAACTGCCAAAAAACTGCCAAATTTTTCACAGGGTTTCAAAAAAAACTGCCAAAAAAAATGCTAAACTGTTAGTGTTAGTAGTTACTTGTCCTGTTAGTCAGAAAGGTCATACACCATACTATTTGGTGCTACATATAGCTTTGTCTGATGGTATATTGTCTCAATTTAACTTGATAAACCACTTAGTATGAATAATAAAACACAAACTGCATGTATCAAGCTAAATTAAAACAAACTTTCAAAGGTTGTACGCGGCCACATAGTTGGAGCTATCAAGCATCAACCAAGCGCAATCAGAGGAAGGTGATAAAGACCAATTGGCCTTGTAGTGCATGTTTTTACAAGTGGATGTGGAGCTACCGGTACCGGTATTCTGGCATCCGATGGGTTTTCATATGCATTTATAATATCAAACAGCTGTCTGAAACTTTTGTATCGCAAATATTCTGTTTGAATAAGCTTAACTGAAGGTGATCTACAGTGGCGTATCTAGGGGGTTGGGGGGGCAGACCACCACGGGCGGCACGCCTGGGGGCGGCACTTGCAGACTACAATTTTAGATTTTGATTATAATCTGATAAAAAAACGCATTTCATTTTCATCTGCTTTTTCACATGCCATATATAATAGACTGAATGTGCGGTACTGGTGAAGAACTTCCGGTACCAATTCAGCAGCTCAAGTCAACGAAATTCCTGGTAGGTTGCACAGTGACCGTGTGCTCTTCGAGACAGTAGCCTCCCGTATAGGTTTATAGCCTACTGCCTACCTGTATGTCAACATGTTCAGCCCAGCCAGCCATTCATACACAGTACAGCATACCGGTAGGCCAAATACGTGCCGGTTCAAATTTCTACAAGATCTCTGGCCTAAGCTACCGTATGCTTTCAACTCAAACGGTGCGACTGCGCATCATTAACCATACCCTGTTAACACTTACTATTGGCAAGAAAATAAATGTCAAAACCGCATCCCTCCAGCTGCTCAGTCCAACTCCAACTTTGGTTGGTGAATGATGAGTTGGTGACTGGCGTGACTGGCCAGTGGCCTCTGGTCTGGAGCTCCATTTCAATAAATTAGGAATTCGGAGTTTCCAGTCCATAAATTAAAGTTTTTTGATGGACTTTCATTAATAAAAGTTTTTTAAAAAACTGTAGTGGTGAGTTGTACCGGTACCGTAATAATTACAAAAAAATGCCAGACACAAAAATAAAAAATGCCAAACTGCCAAACGTAATTTTCTCCTGCCAAACGCTTTCAAAAAACGCCAAATTTGTGAAATTTGGAAGGAAAAACGCCAATATGGCAACTCTGATAGAGACTGTGGTCAAACCAGAGCCACTATTATACATAGTCTGGAAATTCATGTTTTGAGGTTGTTGTTTACAGCGCCACCTAGGAGAGCTATGGTTAAATCACAGAATCTGCTTGGAAGGTATGCAAATACAGGCATATTGTCTACTATCAACAGTGAAACTGTGGATGATATTGTGGTTGCAGACTTGTTTTAAACTATTGTAGAACGTTTAGGATGTTAGTTACAGTTATTATTTAGAAAAATTCGTTTGGTCTACTTTTCTGAGGCTTAGTTTAGCATGACTACAAGTAGTTAAAAGATGATGTGACTTCAAATTACTAAGGAATTGATTAGTTTATAGTTTGAAGTAGTGGTCTTTAAAGTTCATAAGTTTCAATGTACCAAGTATATACAGCAGCTTACTAATGGAAGGGTTTAATTACTAAATATTTGTGGAAGCTTTAAGCTGAAGTAGGCTTGAAATTAGTACCGTAATTGGCAGATGCTACTTAGCCAGCATCATTTCCAAAAACATTGATTGATCAACTAATTCAGTTGACAGTTATTTAAAAAAAGTGTATAAAGATACAACAAAAAGTTGAGAGGTTTCAAGCTGTGGCACTCAAAATAGCCACTCCCAAAAATAATTTGTAAACAAAGAGCATTAGCAAGACAATTTTGAGTAGGCTACTGTACCGGTAACTATGCAGGTTCAGTAATTTAAAGCAACAATGTCACAAAGGTTACAAGTCCTGAGATTTAACTTAAAACTAGTTAGGCTGAGGGAAGATACAGCAGAATCCGATACCGTAACTTGTTCCATATTTGAAGAACCTGGTTTGCGACATATATAGCATCTTAATTGATTACGTACAGACTGGAAATTTGATTGAATGGACCAGTTAAGGCAGTTATGCTGACAAAGGTTATGTTTTGTTTATTTCCTTTGTGTTGTAATTTCCTATTATCTTAAGCATGCCGTTCTGTGAAGATCAATTAGTCTACTTTGAGACTACTAGCAGACACTAATGCATTAACCGGTTAACCACTACCTTTGTTAGCAATTATCTTTTGTTGTTATTAGCATTACAGTTCATAATCAAATGCTGTACTCTATGTAGGGTTGTGAATTATCTTAGTTATGATTATTTAGTTTGATAATGTCCCAAGTTACGCGTAAATGGGGTGGAATAAACTGCTGTTTACCACAATGTAACAACACTACAACTATGGGATTTTGTTACTTGTACAAAGTTCCAAGTGATGAAAGGAAAAGGTTTTCTGTTTCAACAGCACAGTGGGAAAAACAGTTTCATCAGGCAAGATCAACACAATAAAATAGTCTAATTTTATGCTGTATGTCATGATGGTTGACATTAGTAAAAATTAAGAGCTCATGCCTAGTGAATCACATATATATTATGTTTTTTTTTTAATTTAAGCAATAAGCATATGGTGCTCACTGCTACTTTACTCGTATATTGAGAAGATTCACTAATCTAGCATCCCTGTGTAGTGTGTATAGTTGATTAGTGATGAACACGTGTGCTAATTGTAACATACATTGCTAAAGGTTATTTATGATAGGTCATTGATTTTCAGATTTAGTTGGGGATGTCAATAGAGAGAATATGCTACTAAGTAAAGCTTCAGATGCTCTTCTCGTATCGTCCTTACCAGCAATAATTCGAGAAACGTCTGCTACTGGCGCAGATTATGTACGGTACCATACTTGCAAGAATAAAGCAGGATCCTCTTGAACACTACTTCGGTCGACAGCATCAAAGAGTTGCATGTGATACCGCGTCTACAGTTCGAATGTTTAGCAGTACCGCCAAAAGTTTAGATATTGTAAAGCACTCTGCAGTAAAGGGATCTAATGTTGAGAGTGAACATTAGACTAACTACTCCGGCATACTGCGCTTTACTCAAGACTGCATAAAACAGTGATTGAAATTGGCATTTTGAGAATCTGTACCTACATTGAAGGAACTCCGTATCTACAATGCATGCTGTATATTCCGGTACAGTAAACCTCACATATAACATACAGTATGGGTATATAAACGAGAATTTTAATCCGCATGGTTTCTTATACTTTTTAGTTTATTCGAATGAATGGGGATTATAAAAGTGGTTTACTGTACTTTCACTGCAACTACATCATTGCCGCATTGGCACCCTTCTGTGTACTTTTTACAGTATTTAAGTTACGGTATTAATAGAAAGCCTATTTTATTCTTTATTAAAGGAATGTGCTGTGAAATCAGCTTGAAAAGCATGCTACGATGTTTATTGTACAAATCAAAAACGGATAACAAAATACAACAGGAATCCCCCTTCAATGTTTGCTTTTAGAATTGTTTATACTTTTCGGAGTGCTAGGCCTACGAAGTGCACTGTTCGGCTTATGCGATTGTTTAGCTGTTTTGTTTTTACCATGTAAGAAGTCTTGTAGTGGTAAGTAAAAATATGACTCCTCATACGCATAGGCCTACAGCACTTTTTTTTATAAGTTTAGTTTTTTTTTTATTTCTGACCATCACAGTGAAAACAATACATGTCAACATAGCAAGGGTCTAGAAAATTTCTTCAAAAGCGCCATCGTAGAGGTTCCAGTTAATGGATTGCTGTATACCTTCCACAGTCCAAGTCCGGCAATAAGCTTTCTTAACAATACTCATGATATGCATTAGGCAGATTAAGGTTGTTGATTTCATTGAGCAATATGTCAGTGTAATCCACAACTTTTCGAAGAAAATTCCCCTTTCATAGGCGAATTTCCACCATCCAAATCTTCATTCAACTGTAAAATACAAATAAATTCAGTAATGCACCATCTTCATCAAGTGCCATTAATCTCTCCGAACTAAGGTGACCATGTGATGCCATTGTTCTTTAGCATATCAGTAATGTAAAATAAGTCACGTTCAATTGCTATATATAGTATGCAAAAAAATGGCATCCAAAGAAGAACGTTCATTACTGGTACCTCAAAATGTAAATATAGCTCGGAATTATTGAATTAATGCACTTCTAAAGTAGCACCAGCATAATCGTGTATATTGCATATTATGCTTTTTGAGTTTTGAAAGCTAACTTTTTCGACCTGAAGGCCCTGAAGCAGTTAAGTATTTCATTGGTTAGATTTCCAAATTTCATATTGATAATATTATTATTACTATTTATTTGCACCACACCAATAAGTCCATATTAATTACCATACATGCAAAAAGACAAAAAAAAATACAAGAATAATCACAATATAATAACCCGGTTAACAGATAATGCTGTTGCGGAGAATTGTTAACCAGTAAGCTTTAGGTTTAGATAGTAATAACTATATTTGATTGAATAGTATTTTGCATGTAAACAAGTCAAGCTCAACATACCTCATCGAAAAATATAAGATGTTCTTCACTCATGTCTTGAAGAGCTTCCAAGCATTGTGACAACATTTTAATGACTTTTAAGAATTGTATAATTGTAAACCTTTTTGTACACTTATTGCTGCATTGTAAGAAATATATATATATATATTATATACTGTATTTATGAACATTCTCTATTTGTATTAAGCATATAAATTGTTTTCAAAATCAGGAATGACAGGCCCACAAGTAACATGCTAAAATGTAACATATCCGAAATATTCAAATTGTCAAAATCAACAACTTGGCAGTTCATTTTAAATATGTGAATTAGTTAAGAAATTGGGATGCAACCTAATGCCAAGTTGTTGATTTTGACACGTTATGATAGCCTATAGGTAGCCTATTTTGTAACATATGTCAAGCAGATCACAAGCAATTAGTAACGGTAGCCACTTCAACAAGAAAAACTTCAGCCATGCCACTGAAACCTCAAGCAGTCATAAGCTATGTTTTCTGTGATGTGAAAAAGGGCAAAAAGAAGATGATACAAAGCAAAGTAGTGGTTAACCGGTTACTGCATTAAACCAGTGTTTGCTAGTAGTCTCAAAGTAGACTGATGACCTACAAAAAAACGGCATGCTAATAAAAAATAGGAAATTACAACACAAAGGAAATAAACAAAACATAACCTTTGTCAGCATAACTGCCTTAACTGGTCCATTCAATCAAATTTCCAGTCTGTACATAACCAATTAATTTAAGATGCTATGTCGCAAACCAGGTTCCCCAAATATGGAACAAGTTACGGTAAGTATCTGATTCTGCTGTATCTTCCTTCAGCCTAACTAGTTTTAAGTTAAATCTCAAGACCTTTAATATTTGTAACATTGTTGCTTTAAATTACTGAACCTACATACTTACCGGTACTCAAATTTGTCTTGCTAATGCTCTTTGTTTATAAATTATTTTTGGGAGTGGCTATTTTGAGTATCACAGATTGAAACCTATCACCGTTTTGTTGTATCACTAAATAAAACAACTTTATAGACCTTTTTAAAATAACTGTCAACTGAATTAATCGATCAATCAATATTTTTGGAAATGATGCTGGCTAAGTAGCATCTGCCAATTACGGTAAGCTTACTAATTTCAAGCCTACTTTAGCTTAAAGCTTCCACAAATATTTAGTAATTAATCCCTTCAATTAGTAAGCTGATGTATATACTTGGTACATTGAAACTTATGAACTTTAAAGACCACTACTTCAAACTATAAACTAATCAATTCCTTAGTAATTTGAAGTCACATCATCTTTTAACTACTTGTAGCCATGCTAACCTAAGCCTCAGAAAAGTAGACCAAACGAATTTTTCTAGATAATAACTGTAACTAACATCCTAAACATTCTGCAATAGTTTAAAACAAGTCTGCAACCACAATATCATGCACAGTTTCACCGTTGATAGTAGACACCTGTACAATATGCCTGTATTTGCATACCTTCCAAGCAGATTCTGTGATTTAACCATAGCTCTCCTAGGTGGCGCTGTAAACAACAACCTCAGGCAGATTTGCCATTGACTTTCCAGACTATGTATATAGTGACTCTGCTCAGACCATAGAAATAAAATAGAATAGAAGCGTCATTCCCATTCACGCTCCACACACCGCGATGGCACCGCTCGAGTGCGCCCGCCGCCATTTTTGTTAGCACAACCAATTGTGAAAGCCTATTCAACTACGGTACGTGCTAATGAATGGTAAACTTTTCATTTAAAACTGACCAAAGTTGTGGCTAAAACCTTTAAAAATAACTTTTGTGATAGCATAGAGTGTGACAAGTGGTTCAGAGCGTCGTTTTTATGGCGACCCGTGATCGATAGGTCGCGGGTTCAACTCTCAACCAGGTCATGTTGTTGCGTCCTTGGGAAAGGCGCTTAGCGATAATTTCCTCTGCTTGGTGGATTCTGACAAGCAGCAAATTCTTCAAAGACAATCACTTGTTGAAGAAAACAATATTCCTTCAACAACAAGCGGAACCTTCACTCTTGTCAATCTCGGTGACCGGGCCTGCGTCAGTGGTTCAACGCCTCTACAACTACAAGTATGCGAAACGGCCAGGATGAAGCTTTCCAATAGGCTTTCTCAGTCTGAGGATAAAGATTCAAATCAATCAATGTAAAGTCTGTTTTTATCTTTTAATCATGCATTATCTTCACAACGATGAAGAAACTATACACGGTTTTTCATATCACATACAAAATCAATGAAACAATGAAAACTATCAATACTACAAAAAAGTGCTCAATGCTAAGCAAAAAAGCAAAGCAGAGCAAATTAAATCAAATATAGTTATTACTATCTGAAGCCTTTACAATTTTCATTCAATTTTCATTCTTTTCATTCTATTTGAATAAGACCTTCTGATGATCCGTTAGGTGAAACAATTTGTAAAGGCTTCAGATAGTAATAACTATATTTGATACAAAATCAATGATGTATAATTTCTTAGAGATGCATTGTTTACATACTGGTATATGAACATTTAGTAATGAACCAAGTAGGCTACAGTAATTACTCACAACTGTGGGCTTATGCTGGAATAACACAACTAAATAATTACACTCTCCAATTCCAACGTCAGAGATAGACTTTTACCAAGTAGCCTAAATCCGATATTTTACACTGTGCATGTACTGTATGTGCAAACGCTGTATGGAATAAGCACAATTTAAAACAATATTTTCCATTCAGGATGAACTATTCTGGAAACTGGGTTAAGAGAAATGTCCTAAAATACCGTACCCCTTTATTACAGAAATATACTTTAGACAGCATATCTGCAAACGCATAGCATTATTAGATACTTATATTGTTTAAATATGATTCCATTTATTGCCAAGGATCAGAGTTGGCATTTTACATGTGATTTAAGTAGCATAAGCTTTCCAGAGAAAATTGAACAATAAAAATAAACCACTCTCCTATTTTACTGGTGCTTAAAGAGGACTAGTTTTGACAACTGTTTTCGAACAAGTGGTCCGCTCAGCTTCTCATTCATCCTACGGGCAAGATGGTGCATACGTATCTTCACGTAAGAAGAGGTTACACGCTTAATGAGGATGAACACATGATTTTTGTTTGGTTCTGTTCTATATGTAGCCGACCCCTGCAACACTGCTTTATTATTTTATTACGGTTGAATGCCTTCCACGTGTATTCATTGAACTTGAGGTCACCTGATCACCAGTTTGTCTGATGTAAGTGAATGACTGTGAGAACGGCTTCGTGCAAATAAAAGATATATATGCACAGATATTACATGGTGTCAGAAGTGAATTAAAGTACTGTATAGCCTACGTAGCTTACAGCATGGATCGAACAGTGCCAGTTCCTGCTCAAATGCAGTGGTCTGATAATATCAGCAAGAATTGGGATAGGTTCATTCAAAGATTTCGCCTTTACGTAACCGCCATCAATTACGATTCAAAGCCTGACAAGGTAAAGACTTCGCTGTTGTTATATTCGCTGGGCGAGGATGCCACAGAAATTTATAACTCGTTTCGCTTTGATGACGGTGAGGAACAAAAATATGAAATTGTTGTTGCTGCATTTCAAAAATATTGCTGTCCAAGAAAAAATATTACCATTGAACGCTACAAGTTTCATTCGTATGAACAACAGCAAGGGCAAACAATAGACCAGTTTGTCACAGAACTCAAGCTGCGTGCAAAGAGTTGTGATTTCGGCAAAATCACTGATTCTTTAATATGTGATAGACTGGTCTGCGGCTGTTCAAATCAGCAACTTAGAGAGCAACTACTGCAAGTAGAAAATCTCAGTCTGGAAAAAGCTCTCGAAGTTGCCAGGGCAAGAGAAGCTGCTAAACGTTACGGGCAAGTTATTGCCAACAAAGCGGAATGCAGTAATGCTGTAGCTGAAGTGAAGACAACCAACCAAAGATATGGAGTTCTTAACAAAGAAAAATTCGTAATAAACTGTAGATATTGCGGGCGGCAACACGAACGTCGAAACTTATTACCAAGACTGACATAATGCTATCTAGCTATGGACAACATAAGATTCCAGTGTTGGGAAAGTGCAACCTATCAATTGCTTATAATAAGCTTGCTTTAAATATAGAATTTGTAATTGTGACAGTTTCCAACTCCTCTTCTCTGATTGGATTGAAGTGCTGTGAGGATTTAAAGCTTATTCGTAAAGTTGCTTCGGTAAACTCCTGCGACTATACTCAGTTGATAGCGGAGTAGGCTATGATGACGTTTTTCATGGTTTGGGTTGCGTTGCAGGTTTACATTCCATAAAAATCGACTCGACAGTCCCTCCAGTTGTTCATGCAAGCAGAAAGGTACGCCCGATCGAACGGCTTAGCCGAGCAAACAGTTCAAACTGTTAAAAATTTATTGAAAAAGTGTCTGTTGTCTGGTCAAGATGTAATGTTAGCACTGCTCATCTATCGATCTACGCCATTAAAATGTGGCTCATCTCCTTCACAGTTGCTTATGGCTCGGCGCTTGCGTAGTAACTTGCCCATTAGGCTGGCGCAAAATCTCGAAAAAAAAATTTTTTTCTTTTAAACTTTTCGTCAGTTTGGAATATTGTTCCTTTTAGTAAATATATCTCCTACACCAAATTTCACACAAAAATATTAACGTTTGACCCTGGTTCACCTGGTTTGAATTTTTTCAAAATATCAAATTTTCGCTTATCCCTGAAACTGCTCACCCTCTATCTTCTAATGCACTCATCTTAATGGACACAATAAGAGGCAGTAACACAAACTTGTAGCAAGCAAAGTGGTTTAATTAGCAACTCCATGAACACTGACACATGTATTACTCTCAAAATGTCAAATTCTACGACATTTCAGACATGATTTTCTTTGTGCACCCTTCACGTAGTAAATATCTACTGCTTTCAGTTTCTTGAATCATTTGACGATGTTTATCGATTTTCATAGGCCAACAAAACTTTTTTTTATATAAAGACATGTGAGAGTCATTTTAAGGTATTTCGAGGCCCCTGATTCTGAAATTGCACTAAGTTTTCTCGAATTGGCTTTAGTTTTTGAGTTACAGCAAAAATATTTTTTTCGCTATTTTGAGCCCCTATAGATTTAACGTCGTGTCGTTTACTACATAGACAAAACTGGAAGTAATCTCAGGCACATTTCTGAGTTGTTTAAACGCTATTTGGAACCAATCACGTTGATTACAACCCAAACAAACAGCTATTTAACGTTTACTGGCCTAGTACCAATCAAAATATGATGTGAAGTAAGCCTGAGGATACAAGATGTAGAATATATAACTTGCGTTTTGCATTAATATATTTGTTGATTTCAACAGTCTCAGACTTACTAAGTAAGCTACTGAGTACAAACAAAATGCATACATTGTTTTGCTTAACAAACTAGACAAATAAGCAAAACAAAGCTATCGATGAACAAACGCAACTCTTTATTATGATTGGCCTACTGAGCAACACCCATCAAGGTACGAAGGCCATTTATATAATTACAGAATACAAAGTTATGTTCTTCAGTAAAGTAGCTGCTTAGAATGTTATCCTTGCTGCGGAAGAACGTAATCTTGGCCTTGGAGTCAAGAATGCCATGTTCATCGAGATGAGGAGCCAAGATTGCAGCTACCACTTTTGATAACTAAATCTTTAACTACTACAGTAGGTGGTAGAAATGGTTTTGAGAAAAAAACTTGACCTTGCTCTAAAACATTACTGAAGGTATTGAGGCTACTCTCAGTCACGCCCGTTTTCCTATTGTTTCAAGCAAATCACCACTTGAAACTAGAGAGGGGAAACAAAAAACAGAAATAGCAACATCCATCCAATGACTGCCTTGCACACTCCATGTAAACATGATGTTCCAACTTCCTTCGAACATGCTCACCGTGCAGAAGTATCAATTTTCATGGTGATTCCACGGCTCTCTTTATGCCATGGCACTCTGAACTTCTTAGCCTTGAGCCCAGAAACGGGTTTGAGTGCAATGTTTGCATACTTTAGGAGGAACCCAGGACTTATCTTGATCACCCAGCTTCATGTCAAAGTAATAATAATAATGCTTGTTTTTATATAGCGCTGTATCTATCGCAGAATGTGTTGGTCCTCTGCGTTGCCTCATGCAGCAAAATATATCTGGGTTGTTTGTACATCATCCTACTTGTCAAAGGCATATTTTATTAGCCTATATGCCATTTATTTAGCCTATAGACCAGAAACAAAACTTCTTGCAGCAAAGACTTGGCCTTAGCAAAGGCTTAGCATAAAACTTCATTTGTACAAGTATCCATTTCAGTAGGCCTACCTTTTCAATATAAAGCTGCATTCATAAACACATGACTTTCGGGATATTTTTCTTGTGATGTAGGCCTACTGATTCACAACTGTTTTTTCATTGAGTATTTATGTCTCCCTTACGTTAAACACAGTTCATTTCAACCTTTGCTTGCGTTTTGAACTTTCGTGCAATATGAACCAATTGAACTAGACAAGTGCGATTATGACATCATAATGGTAAACAGGGCTGAAAATAAGTAATTTGCTAATTGAAGGCTTTTGAGAAACGATTTCAAAATACTTTCATTGTCGAATATCTCGAAAACTAGAGCCAATTCGAAAAAAATAAGTGCATTTTCGGAATCAGGGGCCCTGAAATACTCTAAAATCACTCTCATCTTTTGTGCCAAAATTTTTTTGTTTGTCTATGTTGTAGATTCACTGACTGCGAAAAGACTGTAAAATCAACTAAAATGACACTAAAAGCATGCACTATTAGTGACTCTCAGACTTGGAGTAGGGTGAAGATGTTCCACGTGGAAGTTAACAGAGGAAGTGACGTCAAAATCACGTTGTCAAATTTTGAGAAATCCTCTCTTCAGATACTGCTAAACCACTTCGAAATTTACTAAATTTTCAGAAAAATTCAGAATTTCTCCTTGGGTGAACCAGGGTCAAAGGTCAAAACCCAACAAAAATTTTTGGTTTACAAATATCAGTGAGCAAAATGGAACATTATTCCAAACTGACAAAAATTTTAAAGAACATCAAGGAAAATGAGCCACCCTATTGCCCATGTCTGATGCATTGCTTCAATTTAGTGTTGTAAATCGTCCTTTTGCATTGGAAAAGCAGAAGCAAAAATTGTATTATGATCAACACACAAAGTCTCTACCCAATCTACAAAAAGATGATCGAGTTCGAGTATTCGATTTTAACGATCGTACCTGGTCTCAAAAAGGTGTTGTTTTAAAAATGGTTGCCCCAAGGTCCTATGAAGTTAAATTGAACAACGACGTAATTTGCAGGAGAAATCGTTGTCATATCCGAAAAGACTACAATTATGATGATGATTTACCCAATGTGTTACCTTTATCGCCGCCTTTTATTTCGTCTGATCAACCCAGTAACGTGGTTTTACCTCGACGTTCAAATCGAAGTGTAAAATCTCCGAACAGATTAATTGAAACAACGTGAACTTGGGTGAAGGCCAAAGTTTATTAATACTTGCTCAACTGCAGGGCAAGATAGTAGTGGAGCCAACAATCCAGTAGGCTACATTTCTAATAAGTTATATTTTTTTCTCTTTGTATTGTACATTATCTTTTCTTTACAATTACTATTATTTGCTTCATTTTTTTGTTGGGGAAGATGTTCTATATGTAGCCGACCCCTGCAACACTGCTTTATTATTTTATTACGGTTGAATGCCTTCCACGTGTATTCATTGAACTTGAGGTCACCTGACCACCAGTTTGTCTGATGTAAGTGAATGACTGTGAGAACGGCTTCGTGCTAATAAAAGATATATATGCACAGATATTACAGGTTCACAGTCAAACATATGGTCAGAAAGACAATCAAAGATAGACTTATTACCAATCTCTCCCAAAACAGCGGAGGAAATCGCATGTGTGAGTCCGGGTGCCTGTGGAAGATCGCCTCCTGTTATGTTCAGCAATCGTTGGAAGCATTTCTCTGCAGTTTCACACACTTTCACCACATCTGGAGTAGGTCTGACTAAACTACCTCTGTTCTTCTTTTCTAGGAAACTGCCATCGATAACCTCTCCAGTGGTCAAGGCAGTGAGACATTCCTCACAAGACACATACTTCCTGGTCATCTTTACAACATACCCAGAGATGTATCCAATTGCGGCGCATTTGTATGTTGAGAGAGCAGTTACATTGGGCATGTCAGAGTAGTCATGATCAATCCTTGCTGGACTCCGTGGTGACAGGTCATATTTCCTCACCAAGAGTATGTCTTCATCTTGATAGGGAACATTTGAACTTGCAGAACTCGAAACGTGTAGAATGCTAGTTCTGTCTTGAGCTGAACAATTTCCTCCTATGCCCTGGATTTCGTGCCTCACAAGCATTTTTCTGTATGATGTTGAGAATTCCCGAGCGGTGGGATTGTTGTTACTCCCCAAGGAAGACCGCATGGCACAGAAAAAGAGTTCAAGATGATCCTGATGACTATTCTATTCTATTTCTATGGGTCAGACTGCGCTCACCTCTTAGCCAGCCAGTGGTGCCAGATCTCACCATTGTAGAGGATTTAAACTCATCCGCAACAGATCTTTTATACTTGTTATTTTTCGGGTTACTTTCAAAAATATTTTTGCTACAATTTATCAAAATCCGCTACAATTAAGTCATAAAATATCAAGAAATATGAATTTTATAGACATTACTTTAATAGAAACAGGTAAATATCTGTAGCGCTAGAGAGCTCTGTCGTCTCTGACGTCACACGTCACTAGATTTGTCCAGAGCCGCATAACTGCACGTCTCGGGAATTCAATCCAGTAATCGGGAATGCAACTTCAGTAATCAACTGCACTATGCCGAATTCCTACCTTGGTTCATCGTTATGTAGATTTGCAGTCGTGTTGCGTTGTGTGATCGTATGTAAAACTCGCAATCCCACACTAGAACCTTCTTAAAGAAGTTTAGCTCATGATTCTAAATCAGAGCTATCAGAGTTATCAGAGTTTGTTCAGTTTTGCGATATGAAAAATCAGAGTTGGTTTAATATGGAATCAGTTTGTTGAGTTTTTGTTCAATATAAAAAGTCGTTTCTTTCAATATGAAAATCAGTTGAATGCAATATCTAAAATCAGAACTTAAAACCAGTATCAAGAAACCAGTCTTGGTAATTCTAAAGCAATATATCAGTTTCGTTGTTGCTACGGTTTCTATATTTTTTGGCACTGCCAGGATGACGTTTGGATCAGTTTATTGTTAATAATGTAGCAGCGACAACATTTCGTATCCAGTTGCTGGTGGTGGAGCTTTAATGATTCTGGTGTTTTCCTTTACTTTCTGTGTTGCTGGATCGAAGATTAAAACCTATAAACAATTACGTTGTGAGCAAGCATCGATCTTCTGAGTTTGAATTAGCAACAATACAGCAGCGTAGTCGACCTCGTGTCCTATCATTCCTTGCCGACTTCGCCCAGGAATGTTGCCATCCCACTGATGGCTGTGTATGGGTGGATATGCTGAAAGCAGCGTCCGCTACATATCCATTTGGCCTTTTTTATCTAATATTTTCCTTGTTTGGCTTTTTTTAAGTTCGCCCCGATAGCTCAGTTGGTTAGCGCGTGACTTCATGAACGAAGAAGCTTCAAGATCAAGCGGCGCCGATTCGACTCTTAGGGTGTGCGCTTGAGCAACGCATTCTAAGGACTGCTCTCCATTCAGCGGTACTTAATAGATGGAATAATTCCCCGCAACAACACTTCAACAATCGGAAATTCACCTCTGTCAATCTCAGTAACCAACCCTGCGTCAAAAACCTCTACAGGTATGCGAAATTACCAGGAATAACCTATCAAAGCTTTGTCAGTCCGAGGATAAAGATTCAAAACCAAAAACCAAACCTTTTGTATTATTTTGGCTTTGACATTTTCGTAGTTTGGCATCTCTGCTTTTAAATGCTGATATTCAACAAGAACAAATCCAAGCTCGGATTCTGGCACATTGAGTCACGACTTACAATGCTTATTTTATCTTGTTTGAGTTTGGCTTAGTTTTGGCCTTTTTTCTACCTATTTGGCCTCTTTTTTTTGATGAGTTTGGCCTTTTTTTCAAATTTTAGTCTGGCAACCCTGTAATCAAGCTTGCCAAAATAGTCATGTTTGTTTTAGAACATTAACATAATTACCGTAATTTACTGATAGTTTCAGATAATTTTTTTTGTTTTCTTTGTGAACACTATCATTAAATCAATGGCAGAACGCTGAGTTTGTGAGATAAGAATTAAAATATAGGCACTGTATTAGTGGGAATAAAAATATTTGATTGAGGTTGGCTAGGGTATGTCGCATAGCATAGGTATAAATGAGAAAGGTTATACTGAGAAAGGTATTTAGCATAATTTTACCACGCAACTCGATGCGCCTATTATTATTATTGTAACTGTCTCCGCCGCCAGTGTAGCCAAATCGTTTGACAGCCGCTCGCTTCGATCAGTCTTTGAACAAGGTTGATAGGATCTCCATTCTTTTTTGTCCTTTGCGATGTTTTGCAATCGATGGAGATGTGATTTGCTGAGCAGAGATCCCAGGCCAGCTTTTCTGCTGTCAGATCTCAGCAGTTGTAATAAGTTGGTACAGTGATGTCCGGTTCGGCCTTGGTACTTTTTGCTGCCAATTATCGCAAATTCAAGGGCTTTCTGGGGAGGTGAGTCCTGGTGAAGTCTCAGAAGATGTCCAAACATGTTCCATCTCATGGTGGAGATCTTGCAAGATAATGGTTCACTGTTGCATATTTTGCAGAGGTTTTTGTTTGAGATAAGACTGTTTGGCCAAGTATGACCAGTTATGACACGTAAATGTTTTCGATGACAGGCATCCAATCTTTCAAGACTTGCTTTGGTAACAGACTCAGCTATTGCAGTTGTAGATCATAATTGGGATGCAGCACGTGCTGTACAATCTTAGTCGCAACTGCAATGGGATTCTCGATCTCTTGCTCCATAGTTTCCAATATGATCTGAAAGCGACATTGCCTAAATTGCAGCGAGATTTGACATCGGCAGTGCTGCACAATGATGATCCCAAAAGTTTGTGTGTATGCCATTTTTCGTTTCCTCAAATCGGTAGGCTATCAGCATCAGTTTAATTTGTGTCTGCAAGAAATATGTGGGTGAATTCAGTTCACCCACATATTGGGGTGGGAAAAGACGATAACCTTCTCGCGGTTCACCCTGTTAGTACTGATTTTTCAGGAAGCTAATCATCGTCTAGGCTTGCGGGTTGACAGCCGCATAAAAAAACACCGAGTGGGTGGTAAAAGGATAAACCCTCGGCCCACCTTCGGGAAGATGTCTAAATTTCAACAAGCACTCTCAAGGCCCAGCACTACCTGTATACTATGGGAATTGGGAAATCACCATCGGCACATGAAATGTACGAGGCCTTAATGCTAAATCTTATTTCAGCTGAAGTCTTTTTTCAGCTATTTCAGCTAAATCAATTTTAAAAAAAAATTGAAAAAATTACCGAATAGGGATTGGACGCCCCGAATCGGGCCATTCCGACAATATCATATAGCCTTGCATAGGTGAGCCAAAAACAGACAGAGCAACATTTATGTGCCCACCAAAACAAAACATCAATAAAGTTTTACAAGTTACTATAGGCTACTTTGATTAACACTTTCAGTTTCACTAATGGTGTGTATTTTTTCAGAAGCATTTTTTTTTCTTTGTCATTGTAAATGTTGATCTGGAAATGTGGGAATTTGTGGTAATCTGTTTTAATTTTATGCTTGTTCTTACACCAGTGATGTCTTCAAACATAACTTATACCAACATCACTCAGGTAATAAATCAATTTACCTACAATTCTTTTTGTTGTTTTAAACTGTAGGCTATGTTTGATTCATAGTTTGATGAGTAATTTCTTTTTAGAATAATTACACCAAATTTTTGTTATTTAAAGAAAATGAAGCTGAAGTTAGATATCGTGGCCAAGTGGCCAGCTTGTTTTCATCACGACAAAATAAATTCAATTGGCCCACAGCAACAAATCATTGCAGTATAGTCTCACTAAGCTTATTTTACTAAATTCTAATCTAATAGGCTGTTAAAATCACTGCAATTTTGTAACAGTTTGGCATTGGAAAATTGTTTAATTGTTAAGGTTTAAACTTCTTTTTTTATAATCATGTTTTATTTTGTTGCAATTATGACAACATGCAGTTACTGCAATCAAAGATGAAACACTGTATGCTGTTGGAAGCAAGACAGAGACATATTGTTTTTGTGTATATCAACTGTTTCTATTATTTTTAATTTGTCGCTTTGGGTTTGAATAATTTGAGCTACAAATTTGATTTGTTACCATTATTTGAATTGCTTGTTTTGTATCCTTTATTAATTCAACTAAGCCTCTGTAGTAGGCCTACCGGTACGGTACATTTTTTATCTTGAAATATTAAGAAGTTGTTGTTTTGAATGTTGAATATGTATTTTGTTGACAAAAAAGTTAGTAACTTTGAAACTATTATTCAGAGGTTGATTCTGAGCTAAAATTCGAAACTGGAAATTTCATGAATTCTAAAGTCCTACTGTTTTTTCACAAGATGGCATTGACATATTGTAGCAGTTGAATGCTTGTTTCATATGTGGAACATGGCCACCTGGAGATGCGGCCTGATTTGTCACATTTTGCAGATTTTGATTACAGCTAATTAGTGCTTGCCTGACATTTTTTGAGATGATTTTACTTTTTGCGGTTTCCTAATGACATAAAACTTTTTTGTTGCCTTGGGAAAGCAGTAGCAAATGAGAAAAGTAAGTTGAAAAACGCTGAATCAGACTGTTATTGAAAAATTAACAGTCTGACTAAAATCTTCGAAATCAAATTTTCTTTGTTTTTCAGTATGTAAAGATGTTAAAACCTATTGTGTCATCTGGGGAAAAAGTAAAGAAAGCATAAAAATCTAATTTTTAAAAAAATTGATTTAAACGTTCGCCCAAAGTTAGAAAAATCTGGAAATTTCTGCAAAATGTGACAAATCAGGCCGTATCTTTAGGTGGCCATGTGTGGAAGAACACATTTTACCCTGGTTGTATGGGAGCAAGTCTTTTAGGCGCAGACAGTTAGGCGCCGGTCAAATAGGCGCGCACACTGTGGGCGTGGCGTCTGGATATTTAGGTGTGGAGCACTTTGGAGCCCATTCATTTAGGTGCTATTCCTAGTAAAATCTGCAGATTGTATCAGCTTGGCAGGTAAGGCAATGCTTTTAGACAAATTGTTATATTGAACAGAAAAATATGTCATGGCTACCGTGAGTGAAGCTGCTTAAACCGACAATGCTTTTCTCTCAAAATGTTGTATTGAACAGAAAAATATATTGGATTTTAATGCGCGTGTTTGGCATTTATATATTTGTTGTTAGTCAAGGTTTGCGTTGGCGAAAGCTTTACCAATGAATTATAATATTATATATTTAAGTTTCTGAACATGATTGAGTTCGCTTTTAGTGAGTCAAGTAATAACTATGCTAAACATCAATAAAAAATATACCATAGCCTATATTCAAGCGGGTTGTAGGCTTGAGTGAAGAATAACTTAGTTTTCCATCAAAACCCTGACTAGGTTTAATAACGAGCAAAGTCGCACCATTATGCTTGCAACTTGCAGCCAGGGTTCATATGTCCTATAGAAATGTATTCATGTAGTAGAGCGATGTCTCATACGTACTCGCCACATGACCAATCCATTTCGAGTAGAAGTAATTGCGAAAAGTAACAGATTAAGTAAAGTTCCATCTGGCTGCAACCTGTGTTTAGGATGCATAACTTAACAAATGTCCTGTGGCGATGTGCTATTATCAAGAGTAGTAGAGCGTTGTCTCGCACCTCATCTCCACATGTGCATTAACAAAACAACATATTTTTCTGTTCAATTTAACATTTTGTCTGAAAAGCATTGCCCTACCTGCCAAGCTGATGCAATCTGCAGACTTCACTAGGAATAGCACCTAAATATCCAGACGCCACAGTGTGCTATTTGACCGGCGACTATCTGTCTGCGCCTAAAAGACGCGGACCCGGTTGTATAGCTTTCACATTGCTTTAATTTTGCAATAGCCGTTTCCTCCAGCTATATATATCACTTTTTTACATGCCTATCTAGAGCATTAGCATATAAAATGACACAATAAGTGTCACCTTTGGATGTCTGATACAAAAACGTATTTTTTATATATATTGTATTTATGCAGGTATATTATCCTGAGGTTGACATAGAAGTTGATTCTTTATCCCTGAAGCATCTTTTTATTTTGAGCAAAACCTTCGTCAATCTTGTATTGCCCTCGTTTTCAACTATAGAAGGTTTGTGTTTTACAATATTTGAATTGTCAAGCAAGCATGACAAAGTACCAATGATTTAATTAGCAGAATTTGTTACTGATGATGTTAAAGTATATTATATATATATATATATATACATTATAATATACATTAATATTAAATCAAATATAGTTATTACTATCTGAATCCTTAACAGCCTGTTTCACCTAAAGGAGGATTATCAGAAGGTCCTTATTCAAACAGAACATTATTACATTAATATTGTGTAGCAGATAATCCTGACCAGATGGGAAAAGTGTGATGCGATTTTTGTAATCAGCCCCCTCCTGCCCTCAAAACCGTTCCAAACCTTTGCATACCAGTAATCAACAAATATATAAAAACACCGGAATGGCCCATTTCGGCGAGTCCAATTCGGCTAGTCCGATTCAGCGAGTGCCCTATTCGGTGAGAGCCCTTTTCGGCAAGTTCCCTATTCGGTGATTTTTTGAATTTTTTTAAAAATTATTGGGTACCGTAGCCTAATTATCATTGCCGTTTTAGGGGTTGGGGTTAGAGGTTAGGGTTGGAGTTAAGGGGTTAAGGGTTAGGGGGTTAAGGATTAGGGGGTTATTTGAACGTTTAGCGACGTTAAAACGATGTAAAAGTGGCAATGATAATTAGGCTACGGTACCCGACAATTTAAAAAAAAAATCGAGAAATTGCCGAATAGGGCACTCGCCGAATCGGACTAGCCGAATTGGACTCGCCGAATAGTAGCAGACCCTAAAAACACATACCATATTGATAAATTTTATTTATTGATAATGATATATACCACAAGGGATACATGGTGGCATCTGTTTAAAAGAATTTTTGAAATTTTGATTGAGATGATTCAGAGGAGTGATCAACTAAGTTAAAACCTAGTTTCATTATATCGCTTTCAAACAACGTTTCTTGATTAAAATATAATTGTTTGTATGGAGATAGTATGGAAAGCCCATGGCTGCATATGTTTATTCAGAGAATTATAGGGATTATTATATTCATTCTAACAAATGCTTTTGCAAGTTAAAATCTGGTTGCATACTAGAATTAGAAACTGCAATATTTTGCACCTTCATAAATTAGCATTTTGCATCCTAATTGAAGTGATAAAGTCTGGCTATTCTGAGAAGAAAGGAAAGGGCAATGGTGAGAGCAATGTATGAAGTAAAAACCAGAAGTGAGGAAAAGACTGAAGAACTGGTGGATATGCTTGAGATGAGGGAGACTATTGAACAATTTGCCAAGGCAAATGGAGTAAGATGGTATGGACCTGTCCTAAAGAGGGAGGAAAGAAGAAGTGTCCTTCAAAAGGGATTGACTTGAAGGTAAATGTGAAGAGGCCACAGGGACGTCCAAAAAAAAATGAAATGAAAAGAACATGTGAAGAGAAGAATGAGGCAAACAAAGTTAAACTAAACTAAAGGAAGATGATGCGATGGACAGAACGAGATGGAGAATAGGAGTGAAGGCAATAGCTGCAAGGAAAGAATTGGCCACCTCCACTAGGGACGAAACCGAATTTGGATGATGACATGAACAACACAGGGCTTAGATATAACCAAGGCTACCATATCATCCTTATTTCTAAGAAATGGCCATATTAGTATTTTATTTTCAGCAATTGATATGCTGCAGAACACTAACAGTACAATCACAACCACGGTCGACATATCAGTGACGAATCTGGCAATCGCGTAAAATGGTATTACTTTTCTTTGTCGAGTATATATATACGAAATTGCTCCCTTCCCCTTAACATTGCTAGCATGATCTACCGCTGCAATTTCAATGCTCACTAATTACTTAATGTGTAATTGCTAGATATAACCGCAAGATAACAGCTAATTCACATTTACCGTACTGTGAAACAGTTCCAACATAACCTGTTTCATTTCCATGAGTATCGGAAGACAAACATGGAAACTGATGATAAATGAAACTTAAATGATTCCTACAATTAAAAAAAAAAACAGAAGTGGAATTTTTAAGAACATCTGCACCAAATCGGTCATCTCCACAACGGCTGCACCGAATTGTCGCACAGTCGCAGACCCCTTCAATTTGGGTCCACGTCTTTTAGGCGCAGACAGTTAGGCGCTGGTCAAATAGGCGTGCACACTGTGGCGTCAGGATATTTAGGTGTGGAGCACTGTGGCGTCCGTTCATTTAGGTGCTATTCCTAGTAAAGTTTGCAGATTGTATTAGCTCAGCTTTGGCAAAACCTAGTAGGGGTTTTGACGGAAAACTAAGTTACTCTTAACTCAAGCCTACCACCCGCTTGAATATAGGCTACGATATATTTTTTACTAATTTTTAGTGTAGTTTTTATTTAACTTAACTAAAAGTGAACTAAGTCATGTTCGGAAAACTTCAATAATTTATTGATAAAGCTTTCGCCGACGCAAACCTAGACTAACAACTAATAAATGCCGAACATGCGCATTAAAAAAAACGATATATTTTTCTGTTCAATATACAGTAACATTTTGTGTGAAAAGCATTGTCGGATAAAGCAGCTTCACTCACTGAAGCCATGACTAACAACAAATAAATGCACGCGCATTAACAAAACAACATGTTTTTCCTGTTCAATATAACATTTTGTGTGAAAAGCATTGCCCTACCTGCCAAGCTGATACAATCTGCTGACTTTACCAGGAATAGCACTTAAATGAACGGGCGCCACAGTGCTCCGCACCTAAATATCCAGACGCCGCAGTGTGCGCGCCTATTTGACCAGCGCCTAACTGTCTGCGCCTAAAATACTTGCTCCCTTTAATTTGGACCTGCTCGTTTGAAAGATTAAAAATATATTTTCATTAGATTTTCTATTCAAAGCAGTGAGTGGAAACAGTGGCTTTGGTGCTATTCTTCCCCAGTGGCAAACGGTAGGTTTTATTTGTTAATATTAATTTTCATTTTGTGTAAAAGTCTAACAGTCTATTTTATCCTACAGAAAGTTATTAGTTGAGTTATTTTTATTTTGACTTAAAGCGATTGTTTTGATTTATTTTTGTTGTGTTAAATGACAATGTGTTAACAATCTTTCCTCATTAATTTTGATATATATATCAATCAAGGCATACGCGCCGACTTCCGGGGAGTGGCGCCCCCCGTAAATTTATGGTTGAGGGGCAACAAAAATGGCTGTTACAAGTGGTGTTTCAAAGATAAAATACTTCGCGAAAGAGATTTAGATCATTTAAAGTAACGGACTTAAAGAATGCCGAAAGCGAAAAACAGCTTACGTTGCTCTTGCCCGCAAAGCAGCAGCTGATCGCATGGCTTTCTCTGGAACGCAAATTACTACCGAGGTGCGCACGGCACGCACGCTCACAGTCACACATAGTCTGGGAGCCTACGACAGAAGATTTCACCCCATAAGGTACAAAAGGTTTGACCCCTTGAAGTTACTGGGGTCAACCATGTCACTCACAAAAAGTATGGAAGATTGACCGCGCCGGGTGGATCTGGACGCTAGAGCCCCCTAAAAAGCCCAAAAAGGGGGTTAATTTCACCCCATAAGGTACATGGACCAAACTTGGTGAAAACGAAGTTTTATGTCAGGACATCACAAAAATATCAAATCTAACAATATTTTCGAGTGGAAAGGTGATGTAAGACCCCCCCGAAAGTAACCCCCCGGGGGGTTAATTTCACCCCATAAGGTACATAAACCAAAGTTGGTCAAAACGAAGCCTTATGTCAGAACATCACAAAAATATCAAATCTAACAATATTTTCGGGTGGAAAGGTGATGTAAGATGCCATCAAAGTAACCCTAATAGGGTTTATTTCATCATAGAATACATGGACCAAACGTGGCCAAAACGAAGTCTTATAGGTCCTAGGACACCACAAAATATCAAATCTAACAATACTCTCAGTTGGGAAGATGATAAAAGACCTACCCAAAAGTGAATCTCCTCCTATAGTTTAATTTATTTCATTCCTTACTCGAACCAACCTTGGTGTAACGGAAGTGCTATGCCAGGACAGTACCAATGGATTAAATCTAAAAATATTTTTATATAGGTTTTGGTGAAATACATTCACAAGCTGTCCCATGATGCATGAAATGGAACTATAACCTACTTTACAAAAAGTTTTTGCATAAATCATGTTCAGTCAATCGAAAAAAGGCAACAGGACATGACAATACATGGCTTTGTAACACCAAAAACAGAAAGTACATGAGAAGCATATAGGCTACAGTAGCCAGAAAATTGATAAAAGATCTTGATACGACCACTAAATGTTGAATTAATCGAACGACTGACTATCCAAATCAAAACGTTTCGAAGTGAACCATTTGGAACGTTAATTCAGGCAGTAATGAACATTTTCCAGCCGCTACAATAAATAACCCAATAAACCCAATGTAGTAAATTTTTGTTTAATGCTATTTGCTTCATGTCTCTAATCAGTTATTGTAACTGTTCATTCATAAACAGAGATTGTTTGTGTAAATGTAAACGGTCGTTTCTTTATTCTTCATTGTTACTGCTGTCGCTTTCACTTTCTTCGTCTTATTCTTCGTCTTATTTGGATAGTCAGTTGTTCAATTAAGTCAACATTTAGTGGTCGTATCAAGATCTTGGATCAATTTTCTGGCTACTGTAGCCACGGCGCCGATCCCTATAGGACAGTGGGGACATGTCCCCACCATCTTTTTACATGTCTCCACCATCTATTTACATGTCCCCATCATCTTTTTACATTATTTTTGTAACGTAAAAGGGAAAATATTACCCGAATGTCACAATTTTACCAGTCAAACGTTTAAAATATATTGAAAGGAGGGGACAACATTTTTGTTTTATGCGAGGAAGCCCCAACCGTAGTAGAAATGTTTTATTAGGCAGAGAAACCCTGGTGTAACTTGCAAATTGTATTTAATTTGGTTACGCCAGGGCCACACAGTGCAAAGTTTTAGAATTACTTTGAAAGAGTCGTACAAGCATGTAGTGCAGTAAGTGTAGCTTGTGTTACTTTTGTATAAGAAAAAAGCTATTTTTTCAGTTATTATTACATTGAGGTTAAGAGCTGCTGAAATGTCTTTACCGGTTTGGCAAAAAATTGTATATAGGAAAATCAGCAGTTGGAAGGCTGACAGGCAGCTTTTTTTCAATTGAAAAAACTCTTACCCTACCCAATTTTTAAAAGACTTGTCACGTTCCAAATCGTCTTCAGTATGGACATGGCCAATTGGCCATGGTCAACCTCTTAAACTTCAAGATCGATCGGTCAGAGTATTTTACAGTCATTGACAGCTCGCAGCAAAATCTTACTGACTATTTCAAGTCGACCGATCTTGAGCACTACAAAATTCTACAAGAATCACTCTTTAGTGGAAAGCTACAATGACATTTGGTAGACGATTATCTTCAGTTCTTTGACACAAAGTCCCTTGCACAAGATTTTCGAATGATATTCAAGAAGATACCATCCGCTGTTCGGCAAATGTTTCCGAAAGTGGAACTTTTGCTCATATCACCAGCCCGCTCGTGTTCAGCTGAACGCTCATTTTCAACTTTGCGACGTATCAAAACTTTGTTACGATCTACCATGACACAGAAACGGCCAAATCATGCAATGGTCTGCTATGTGCACAATAAAGTTTTGAATTCGATCAACCTTCATTACAAGCCAAGGATCAACCAAGACTTCGTTTTTAATTCGACGGAGACTCGTTGCCGAGTTGCAGTTTTTGGACTTCTGCTGTCCAATGCTGACACTGACAATTAAAATACATCGCATTAGACTTGTAGCCTATCTACTGTAGGCCTATTTGTTTGTTTGTTGAACAGACCCCAATCTTTCAGCTCGCTTCGCTCGTCTGCCCTTTCTTTCCTAGTAAATGTCCCCACCAATCTTAGAGAGCGATTGGTGCCCATGACTGTAGCCTATATGCTTCTCATGTACTTTCTGTTTTTGGTGTTACAAAGCCATGTATTGTCATGTCCTGTTGCCTTTTTTCGATTGACTGAACATGATTTATGTAAAAACTTTTTGTAAAGTAGGCTATAGTTCCATTTCATGCATCATGGGACAGCTTGTGAATGTATTTCACCAAAACCTATATAAAAATATTTTTAGATTTAATCCATTGGTACTGTCCTGGCATAGCACTTCCGTTACACCAAGGTTGGTTCGAGTAAGGAATGAAATAAATTAAACTATAGGAGGAGATTCACTTTTGGGTAGGTCTTTTATCATCTTCCCAACTGAGAGTATTGTTAGATTTGATATTTTGTGGTGTCCTAGGACCTATAAGACTTCGTTTTGGCCACGTTTGGTCCATGTATTCTATGATGAAATAAACCCTCTGGGGGTTACTTTGATGACATCTTACATCACCTTTCCACCCGAAAATATTGTTAGATTTGATATTTTTGTTATGCCGTGAAATAAGACTTCGATTTAACCTACTTTAGTCCATGTAGCCTACCTTATGGTGTGTAATTAACCCCTCGGGAGGGTCACTTTGGGGGAGTCTTACATTATCTTTCCTCCCAAAACTATTGTTAGATTTGATATTTTTGTGATGTCCTGACATAAGACTTCGTTTTGACCAAGTTTGGTCCATGTACTTTATGGGGTGAAATACACCTTCCGAGGGGGTCACATTACGGGAAGTCACTTTGAAGTCATCTTACATCACCTTTCCACCCGAAAATATTGTTAGATTTGATATTTTTGTGATGTCCAGACATAAGACTTCATTTTGACCAAGTTTGGTCCATGTACTTTATGGGGTGAAATAAACCTTCCGAGAGGGTCACATTAAGAGAAGTCACTTTGAAGGCATCTTACATCACCTTTCCACCCGAAAATATTGTTAGATTTGATATTTTTGTGATGTCCTGACATAAGACTTCGTTTCGACCAACTTTGGTCCATGTACCTTATGGGGTGAAATTAACCCCCCGGGGGGTCACTTTCGGGGGGGTCTTACATCACCTTTCCACTCGAAAATATTGTTAGATTTGATATTTTTGTGATGTCCTGACATAAAACTTCGTATTCACCAAGTTTGGTCCATGTACCTTATGGGGTGAAATTAACCCCCTTTTTGGGCTTTTTAGGGGGCTCTAGCGTCCAGATCCACCCGGTGCGGTCAATCTTCCATACTTTTTGTGAGTGACATGGTTGACCCCAGTAACTTCAAGGGGTCAAACCTTTTGTACCTTATGGGGTGAAATCTTCTGTCGTAGGCTCTCGGTCTAACACTGCTTTAATTATCTTCCCGCGCGTGAGGAGCAACTTCAAAGTCAAAACGCGTGGTAGCGAAAAAGCGAATGCGAGGTAGAATGTTTATTCTCCTTTCACGAGTTATCCAAACGTCCGTTAGATTTTTTGTGACTTCAAACATGCAACCGATTTTAGCAAACTTTATCGAGTTGAAACTACGACACAACAAACAATTACGTGAATAGGCTACAGCTTAATGAAAAAATGCATTTTTTAAAACTGTCATCCGTGTTTTGCTTCAATAATCAATAAGCACTGTATTGATGTATATATTGTGAAAATATATAGGCTCCATCTCATACACTCATCAATATGCACTCATCTATTATACACTCCTGTACTATCGTATTCGATAAAAAACAGAAAAGAAAACACTTCCCGTTGTTAACGCTTTGAAGGTACGTAATTAACAAAACGAGCGAAACGAAGTTAATAAAACTGATAGCGGGTTTCCACTCTGCTTGAGATCATGATTTTTTGCGTTTTATTTCGATAACTTCACTGTCTTGATCGTTGTTATTCACTCGCACAAAAAGGAAATGAATCGGCTTGTTTTCCAACTGTTTCAATTATGAGCTAACAATATCAAAATTGTTACGACAAGGCGTACAGCGGTTTTAATAAATTCGATTTGCGACCTAGGTGTCAATATAAACAAGACAGTAAGCTTAATCAAAGGCCATTTTAATTGAGTAAAATAGCGTTATGGTTGTGACGTCACCACCTTTCTCGCCCCCCAAGGTTTTTTAAAAAGTCGGCGCCTGTGAATCAAGGTATGCTTGAGGGGCTGCTTGTTTGATAAATTCAACTGAAGCCTTGACTTGCGGGTACAACAGGGTAGTCCAAGCTGCTGGTATAAATTTATCGAACGTCTTTGACTGATTTCCACAAAAATTGGTGATGCAATTTCCATTCCAGGCTGTTGGTCTGAAATTCTCCACTCACATTCATTCACAAAAAAAAAAAAAAACATTTTATGCTACATTACTTACCAATTTCACTTTGGCATTATGTCGCTTTTGTATTTTTATAATACTAGATGGGATTTTTTCATCAATGTTTATAACGATCAAGTCAAATTTAATCTCTTGGTGTTAATTGTTTTCAGGTTGTATCTTATGAAAGTGGTTTTGTAGCTTGTGTTGTGGTAGGCCTTGCTTTCATGTTATTCTTTCCTATTGTTGGTTCAATCGTTTGTTGCTGCCGTACTTGCAATAAATGTGGAGGAAAGATGATGCAATCCCACAAACGAGCCAAAAGCAAGTGGAGACATTTTCTTTGTATCTCACTGCTTATATTGAATACATTGATTGCGTAAGTACAGTACGTGTTTCAGATCTTCTCTAGTAAGGGAAGGTTAATTTTAATTTCAACTTTAGCCCTGAGGATGCCACAGTACATTCCAAGACCTCTAGAAAAAAAATTCTGTTTGATCCCCCCCTCAGTGGCCCCCCATCTTGAAAATTACTTTTTTGCGTAAAATTGCCTTGTACAGTATACGAGCATTGACGTACGTACATTGCATTGACGTAATTTTTTGTTTATGGCATTTAAAGTTCAAATGCAGTATTATTTATTACTATACCAAAACACGCTAATAATGTTGCAAGACAGCCAAGACAGTCGCAAACAGTTTTTCTGGTCTTTGTCGTAAAGCACGGAAAAGTGGTCATTTCGATTTGTGCGCATGACTCATGCGCAAAAGCATACCAATAATGCAGATATATTTTGTATTGAAAAAATAGAAAATATGCTACCAGATTAAATTGATCCAAGGGTATTGTACAGCTTTTGTCACGCAAGTATGCCTTCTTAAGTAGCCTACACGTATCATTCTTACAAAAGTAGAATTTTAAACCTTTTTTATATGATATTGATAATGATATAATGTACTATGCAGTCACTGAGGAAGCCACACTTGTGTGGCGAAAGCTTCACAATACACTTGAATTTATGAATTTAATTCTACAACACTCTCTACTTTTCTTTGATTAGTATTGATGGCAGTACGCATCCATTTGGATCATCAATTGGTAAATTCAAAAGAAGATTGAAAAGTTCTTTCACGAAGTTTTATTTTTGATTTTTGTATTGAACTGGAAAAATTAACGAATAAAATAAATATAACCAATAACCATAATACACTTAAAATCCATTTCTAATCTTTCACAAGCTTTTTGTTCTTTTGTATAGTGCATGAATATTTCTGTAGGCTTATTATTATCTTTGTGTAAATAAGCTACATGTAAAAATCTACTTCAGAATAAATTCTGTCATGGTAATATGTTTACAATAGGCCTAGCCTATGCCACCTTTTCTCCCACAATAGAAATAGCCTACTTTGAGGCCGTATATTTCGTACAACAACGTTGGATTTTTCATGGAAATATTTTCCTGGACATTTTTTAAAAACTACAGCCGTTTAATCATGTTATGTTGTATCATAGCATTACTTTTAGACTGTTGCTAGTACAGATAGAGAGTTACTTGTCATGAAACAAGTCAAATGTGCATCTATGGGTATAGGGTCTGTCAAGGTAGTCAACATCCATGGCTGGTTGAGCTATAGATATAGGGTCAAGCTGGCTGGGTCATTGGTCAAACATCGGTGTACAGGTTAACCAAAAACGTGGAGCCAAAGCTCTCCATAATTGGCTTGTGGATCAAAAAACAATCGGGGGAACATGTTAATTGTTAAGTTTCAAGAAAAAACATTTCATTCATTAATGTTGCCTTTTCTCGCCGGAGGTGCAAATTTCGTGCATTGTAAGGCAATTTGAAGGAAGACCTTATGAAAGTTCACTTCACAGGATCAGCGCATTGTCTAGTATCGTCAAGCTAAATGCGACTTTGTTATTTGAAAAGTAGTTTTTGGAGATAGGTTTTAGTCAATTTACAGGGGCTCCACTACAACCAGCTTCATGCAAGCTGTTTGCATTAATGTCACGCTTTTACGCATGCGCACAAATCGAAATTTCAACTTTTCCGTGTTAATGAAACCGTTATGATGAAACCAAGAAGAAATGTTTACGACAGTCTTGCAACATATTTAATGTGCTTTAGTACAGTGACAAATAATAATATTTGAATTTTAAATGCCATAATCGAAAAGTGACGTCCATACAAAATTAGACAATTAAATGCGAAAAGTAATTTTCAGGGTAGAAGGTGGTGTTTGGGCGAAACTTTTAAAATTTATTTTCTAGAGATCTTTCGAATGTCCTGTTGTATACTAAAACCAGGACTAAAATTATATTTGAAAAAAAAAACGATTAACTCCCTTACCACTATCTCTAGTCTAGACAATAGACATGTAATACAGTTTTAAAAGAATCTCACTTTTAATTGCCCATTGTTTTTGCTTTGGGACAGATTTCCAACAATGAGCTTGTTTTTTAGAGGTTGGTTCAATATGTGTGCTGGTTTTATAAAGGCTTTTAGTTGAGATTTGTTCAGGTTTTATTCTGTCCTCTTTATGCATACCGATTGGGGAACATCCAGCCTTCTAAATTTAACCATAGAAACTGCACGATGAATGATCATAGTTCAACTCTTGGTGTGGCTTTCTGTTACGCCACACACAGTTCTCTATTCCAGGGATTCCCAAACTGGGGGTCGCGACCCCTTAAAGAGTCGCGTAACGAACTTCTGGGGTCGCAGAAAGTATACCAATTTGCAGAAGGTACTGCATATTCAGTCCTCGAAATTAGCGGCGGCACACGGCAATTGCGTGGTAAATGCCGCCACAAACGTCATAATGGCCATTCTGCTACGGCAATAAAAATGCCGTCGCAAAATGAGTATTTAATTCGGACAAAAATTGTTCAAACTTTTTTTCCTATTTGATTTACTTGCAGCGTGAGTTTAATCTGCAGAAACATCGCACCAGGACCTCACCTCGGACTATTTTACTTGCAGTGAACACTCACACAGTCTTCAAAAATAGCATATTTTTACTTCGCAAAAACGTTGACGAGGCCAAACTGCAAAAGTTGAAATTTCCTCGGCAAATGCTGTGAACGTTTATTACGAAAAAATTGTACCAAAACATGTAAAACGAGAAGAGAAAAAAAATAATCGAATAGTCTATCACGACCGCACTGTTTGATTTGTTGTGATGTAATAATACCAAAAGTAGCGATAAAGCGATCAACGCGATACGAACGCTGTTACGGTGATTCACGTTATAACTCATTGGGGGGAAAAGTAAGTTAATTTTGGGTTGATTCAACGTTCGAGTTAGCACAAATCGATTTAATTTTCCCGACGAGTTATATCGCGTAACAACAATGCCCAATAAGAAATTTACGTTTGTTTTACATTAATTCGACATCTAGCGACGTTAAATTATCATGAAATAACGTTAATTGCTCAATTAGGTACCGATAAAAAATCAATAGCTCCCTGCGAGAAGATTGCCTCGATTTACGTATACAGTACACGAACATAATTTCGGCAAAATTAGGATACTGCGAGCAACACAAAGTCTGTTGGATAAAGAACTAGTGAGAATCGAAATCATCGGAGAATGAGGTTGTCGCGTCGTCACTGGAATACTTGAAGACGCAAAACTGCCCGTTCATGAACGCGCGATGCCATATGATCGGAAGCATTACTTTTCTTTACTGCCGAAGAACCATTTATCCAATTTTGTACCACTTTTTATATTCGCAACGACACCGGTCAAAAATAAGCATTCGATGAAAGAATAACTTTTGCGTAACAATTAAGCCAGTATTTATAAGGTTGCAAACTTTTTACAGTTCACAAGAGCATTGTCAGCGCATAAAATAGCGTGCGTGATGCTCTGGGCTACCGTCGTGTGACACACGATGATGAAGAAGCCCATAAAATTTCGTTTGATTAAAGCATACGGCAATTGCCGCCGCAATCCAAGGCTTGTTGATTTGGCGACGGCAATGTTTTTGCCGTCGTAGATGGAAGCTAATTTCGAGGGCTGATATTAACACTTCTGTGCGAGATGCTGTGACCGCTATTAACTTTATTAAGAGTCGCGCACTCAATAGGCTGCCCATATTTTTGAAAATTTATGAGGCGAAATGGAATCGAAGTTAAAAACTCTTTTACTGCATTGTGAAGTGAGGTGGCTTTCAAAATTCAAAGCTTTAAAATGGCTAGCCAATTAACGTTGAATGCCGAAATCGTGATTTTTCCAACAGAATAAAATTCAGTCTTGGTCCACCATTTTTTCAATAACATCTAGCTTTTGTAATTATGTCAAACGTCGGATTTGCTTGAAAAACTAAACGAATTTAATTTGTCCCCTCTTAGGAGAAAACATCAATATTTTGCATTAAAATCTAAAATCGATGCGTTTCTCAGAATATTGAACATCTGGAAACCAAAATTTCAAAATGATTTATTTGAAATGTTCTCACTTCGCCTACCGTTCCAACCTAAGCAACATTGAAACCGTCTTGAGACCAGCTTTAACTAATATTGAGCCACGGCTGGACTTGCTTTGTGGCAGAAAGCAGTCACAGCCATCACACTGAATAAATGTGTTTGCTTTTTTGTTTTGTTTCCAGTAGGCTGCCCATAGGCTTCGTTGTTATGGTCAGAAATAAATAAAAACAAACTGAAATGAGAACGGTAAATTGTTTTTGGTTTTCGTTAGATTTAATTTTAAGCTTTTCAATCAATAAATTTAAGCTTATCACAAATGTATATTTCGCACTGTTTGTCGTTTTGATGGTAAGGGGCCGCGAAACATTTTAGGAGATTAAAAGGGGTCGCAAGAAAAAAAGTTTGGGAAGCCCTGCTCTATTCAGTGCAGTACTTAGTGGATGTAATAAGTTACTGATAAAAAACAAAACAAGAAACGATGAATTCTGTCTGGAGTGTCAGCATTTTGATACAGACCTAAATTGTCAATGGTTTTAAGTCAGTGCAAGTAGCCAAACTCCTGGGATTATGATTTTCAAGTAGTTTTTCAGTATACGAGGGAAAAATATTTATTCAAATTTTCTTTTCAAAAGCCCACAAATTCCAAGTTTGCCGTCGTGGTAGTTTACGGTATTAGCAATGCTTATTCAACCAAAAACTCTGTGCAATACATGCATTGTGTTGTGCGGGTAGAAACAAGAAAGAATAACCTCCCATATACCAAAAATTGAATGAGAGTGTTCACCAAGCATTGCACTAATGCACTACCCATATATCATCTTGGTTCATACTTTTTATCTTGATACGGTTTTTAAGTTCTTTGGATAAATCCACAGAAACTTGAAAGAACAAAGTTTCTGTTTTTCGCATTACATCAACGTTATTCAATGTCAACACAATACGAAAGAGTTCGGCCACTTCGTAAAATGTTAAAGTAAGACTTCGTGGCATTTAGTGAAAGACGTTCCTATCAGTTATTTTTATCCTTTCCTTGCTAAAACATCAGTTAGTTTTGCCTTGATTGAACGTCTGCAAACGTCGTGCCGGCAAACATCTGCAAACGTTCAAAAACAAACGCTTTTAAATTGTCTCATTAGCGTACTCAAATAGTGTACTGAAAGTGAGCAATCTCTCGTTTATGAAAAAGAAGGTTGGCTTTTGGCAACTGGAGCATCTTCTACACTACAGCAATAGTAAATACCTGCGTTTTGAGTACGTTCTTAAATGTCGCAATTTTGCTCTTTTAACGATTTGCAAAGGATGCTTTTGACAGCATATGCTACGCATTAAAAGCGTTTTGTGAGTCGAAATATGGATACGGAAAAATACAGTTTCCTTATTGCTGCAAAAGCCTTTGTCAAACGGGACCAATTAGATTAATACTCCTCCACTGCGTCTGGGAGACTTGGGTTCGATTACTTGTCAAATCGCGCCGAATACTTTTTCAAATGGTATCGATTGTGTGTTCTTGTGTAAAGCACCAAGAAGAAGTTCTTGAGATAGTGTCGAACTTTGCAGTTATAGCTGTAACAGGTTGAAACAGACAGTCGCTCAAAGACCAATTGCGTTTCAATCCAACAATCAACGAACAACAATGCAGCAGAATCCGCTTAATAAACTTACTTACAGATAATAAATACACCCTCGTATTAAACCCAGTTTGCGTTAAGACGGCATTTTTACTAACTGATATTTTTAAATATGGTATCCATGGCTTAGAAGCGAGGTGGATTTATAAATCGGATTCTGCTATATTACTATGTTTTACAAAACTGATCAAAATCATTGGGGTAATCATCTACTACTGTGCAAGCGAATCCATTTTCAGCATAATAAATCATTTTACTCGTTGCTCAGCATCCCTTGCGTCTTCATGTTTCTGACCAACCAATGGACATCTCAAGTGATAAAGACGATGCCTAAAACGGTCACCTCGACTCTTGGCGGTGTTTCAATCTACACCGACAGTTTGTTCACCCAACTAGAGGAGATGTTGCTGAAATACGGGGAAGTGGATGCCAGGCTTCGTGAAAGAGTGGAAAGTGAGATTAATTTTGTCTTGTGAAGTTATGATTTCACTGACCTGCATTTCATTTCCCAGAACCACTCAGTTATTTTATTGCTTTGTCATAATGGCATCAAGCGTGAAAATAATTGGGTTTATGCAATTGTGTTAAGCTTTTAGCAGCATGATTGTTAATCAGTTCACATTTTCTTTTTTACATGTGCTAGCTGAAGATGCTATCAGTATAGCGAAATCAAATCTTAATAAATTACACTAAAGGGTTAGATTGTTGTGCAAATGCCAGCATTTGATGAATGCAAAATATCAGTACAGTACCAAGTGTGTAACTGTGTATTGAACGTTCTTTTTCAGCCGAATCCTACGGCTTCGTTTTGGCGATAGAGGTTTTTCACGAGCTTTCGGAACACATCCCTTAGTCATGTGCAAATGACGAGAGACCGCTATCACCATAGCGAACCCGCACTACAAGGCTGAAACAAAAACATTCAATCTACTACACTTGAAAATAAATCAGTTTAGTTGGTTTGGAATTTCTCAGTTAACAGATACCCAAAGTAGTCACAAAACTGTCTGAAAAAGACTCAGTACATGAGGTACGATTCCCTTCATTGAGTTTGTTTTTCAAGAATACTTTTTTATTTTCGGGTCACTTCGTCATGCGGGAGCGGTAGAAATTCCAACCAGGTCATTGTGTTATGGCAATTACGCGCTTCAATGAAGTTTTTGGGTCTTTACCTCTGTCAGTCCTGGTTTTTCAGCCAATAAATTAGTCCCGTTTTGCGTTAATTCAACGTTTGCAAACTTCAAATCAATGTAAAAAGAACTAGTTTACTGTTTGAGTTAAATTTTTTTTAAACCATATTTTTTTTTAGATGAAGCTTTTTTCCTTTTTGCCATCATTCATTTGCTAATACTTGTGGAAAAGTTTTTCTTCAATTGAAGACTTGCAGAGCTCTAGGTTTACTAGGCATTTATTGGTAGTGTTTGTGTCGATTAACCGCATTTGGCATATTTTTTATCATTTGGTTTGAACTTTTACGTTTGTAAAGACACTCGAGAAAAGTAATTACCGGTACAGTTTAACACCTCGGATATGTCTATAAATTTATTAGCATACTCCAAGCTTATCCAAACCGAAAATCTCAGGCATGATTTTACACTTGGTTTGTTATGCCTTAAACAAAGCAATTTTGCATGATAGTACTGTATCATCTTTTCACAGCGAATTCATCGGCGCTAACCAAGAGGATGTTTGTCTCAAATTACGCTTTTGCTGAGCCGTTCCAGTGATATTGTGAGAAAACAGGATATGAAAACATACCGGCGTCGCTACGCTCATGCTTAGTGAACTTTTTGCCAATATTCTTAATTTTTTTAATTGCCGAAATTCTTAAGCTGCTTTTTCATAGACATATAAGTTATATACACTTATTTATGTATACACATGTCTCCAATCTCCATGTCTATACCAGTGTACCTACTGCACTGAGGAGACCGGAAGGTCGAAACGGTGTGCACTGTCTGCAGTTATGGACGCTCTTGGCTTACGCCAATTGAGCACTTTTCTGGAGGCACCTTGCTATGCATTGCGCAAATCTCACTGCTTGCAGTTTGAGCACTTTGGCAAGGTTGGCAGTAGTACCATTTTTGGTATTTAGGTACCACAAATGGGAAAATGTCACATGGAAGTATATATCTCCATGGCCATTCCAGTGTGCCTACTGCGCTGAGGAGACCGGAGGGTCGAAACGGTGTGCACGTCTGCAGTTACACGCATACTTATGTACATATAAGTTGACAAGTGAAGTCCACTTTGAGCGAAGTTATGAAGCAAAATTGAATACATGCAAAAAGTTAGTTGAGTTGAACCAAAGCAATCAAAATAATAACCACCGCACGATAGTGGAAATGCGCACAGTCAGATGAAGGAATGACCGGACTGACACAGAAGTAACGACATAAATCGTCACTACAGCTCTACATGTCAATTCGTGCTGCTACATTGTTTGTAGAATTAAATATTTCAAGATAGCATTTGGAATTAAGTTCACGTTATTTATTTCTGCCCATTGTCATTAACATTGGCTCGACGGAAAAGAATGTACTAGCTACAATAAAAGATATACCAGCACGTCACGAACTGGACAGGGTCTCTATTCTACTCTCATCTGTACGGGATGTCTTATTCACGCAACATTTACCATTCCCAACTCTTCATATTCCAGCAAAAGACCACCTTCGCATGTACGACTGTACGTGTAATTATTTTTGTGTGTTAAACGATCTAGTTGGGTATTTTTGGAAAACTGCAAAACTAAGCAAACAGCTGCGCGGATTTTGTTCACCTGATAAAACTTTCCAAAATGTTGTTTCTGCTAAGGCAGCGTTTCTTAACCTTTTCTGACTCTAGCACCCCTGTAAACAAGTCTGAACAGTCTAGCACCCCCTAACTATCGTTGACATACGACTACTACAGTGCCGGCCAAAAGTTTAGTAGAGGCCGAAATTTTAATATGCCTTCAAGATCGCTGGCAATATATTTTGTAATGAAATCTCTTGTTGTCTAACAAACTGTACATTCGTTTTAACGAAGTTGATTTAGGATTAAGATTTGGTATTTGACTTTCATTCACCAACAGAAATTCAATTATAACCATATGTAAGTGAATCAACTCACTTAAAACATCAGCACAGTTTGTTAGGCGACAAGAAACTTCACTACAAAATATACCGCCAGCGATCAAAAAGCATGTCAAATTTTTGGCACTGCCATTAAACTTTGGTCTGCACTATTGAAGGAAAGCGATTGACAAATTGATCGTTTTGTTTAACTTCAAAACTACTGTCATCATTGGTGATAAAAGAAATAGGAAAACCCGAGAATAGTGAAAAAACATGGACAAACTTAAGTATACCCAGCTGGGTAACTAGTTACACATGTATCAATATGATTTCTGTTGTTGCTTATGTGTGACCAATTTCTCAATTTGAGGCTTCGTGTTGGTCAAAGCCACTCTCATATCATGGAGCAACCTATGTTGAAGCCGGTTCTGGCCAATTGTTTTGATTTGGAGCATGGTGGAGAACGCCTTCTCACACAGGTAGGTAGTCGGACATGAAACGATCAATTCCTATGCTGCCCGTGCCAATGCAGGATAAGCTGTCAATTTGCATACTTGACTGGGAGATGACTACAATAACAGAAAATCATGTATAGGCCACTTCGAAACAGCAATCATTGATATGACAACTGCTGATACTGGCAGAAAGAGGAAAAAAATGCAGAAAAGTAAAATAGCATTTTTTGATATTATACTGCATGCATTTAGCACCCCCTACAGTCTATTCTAGCACCCCCGGTTAAGAAACGCTGTGCTAAGGCAAGATAGCTTTTTGGGACTAATTCGTTAGTTCAGTTTGACGATATTTGGTAAGTGGTTGCAACCCAGCAACTAAACTTGTTTTCTTTTTGGATTTTTCGATCATCTTGGAGAAGTTGAAGCGACTTAAGCTGTAACTCTCTAGTCTATATATGGCGTTCTCCAATACATTATTTTTTACTACTTTAGACTTTTAGTTAAATTCATTTTAAAAAGATATTGTTTTTTATTTAAATATTGCAAATTTAACATTTATTTTGGACACAAGTCATGCTGGTATTCTTTAGTGACCATGCTCTGGTGAGCAGACGTGGCCTGGTAGGGCAGTTCAAATGGACTGAAACTGCTAGAGTTAATGTTGCAGTGGAAAAGCTAATACTGTACTTCCAATACCGTACTCATATTGAGTGCTATTGCTTTGCAATATACGCTTAGGTGGCTTTTTTATGAACGAAATTGTTCGCGATGAGAGTCCCCAAAATTACTTGTCAGTTTGTATCCATAAAACCACCTTTAAAAATGTTACGGCCACGGGTGGCCTTTGCGTGATGTATCTCATTTTGGGTTTCATTAAGTTCCAGGCTATTTACCAAATATTGTCCACAGATCTGGGGACTTCGTTGGGTGAACCAATCCAAAAGAAGTTAACTTCATTGGCCACACCAACTTTGGACGATGTATCTCGGTTGTCTTCGGGTAATTTTTGTACTGATGCTTGATGTCGTAATTTGATAAAAAATCCATTGCTCGTAAACGTTGATTTTACTAACATCAGGTTTTAACTAAAATGTTAAAAAAAAGTCCATGATATCACTGACACTCAAGATACGTTTTTGGCCAAGCATATTTTTCAAAATGCAAATGTCCAATAATGGCATAAGTTGAAATGTTGTTACTGTTTTGAGTTAGACTTGTTTTTTTTTTCTACGCTTTTCTATAGATCGAACTATTTTGATGGACTTCTTATTAAAAGTGAGGTCTTTATTTATTCAATGTGCTCTTTATAAGACGGTCTAACTTTTAAAAAGCAGTAAAATTAAACGTGTGCTATCAATACAACACTTTCTCCACTCAACATGGTTTACGGTATCCTTTTTATATATTTATAAGGTGTCAAATTCTACCCAACCGCGCTTGTAATGTTTTATAGCCTAGGTTTTGTCTATTTTTATTTCTGCTTTGAAGAAGTGCGTTGTGAGCTCGTTAAAGTGTGTTTTTCTTTTTTCATGAAACAGGTTTTGTTCTGTACAACTGGCCTTCCTCTAACCTAACTCCTAGATTCCATTGCTTTTCCTGCTTGGAATGTGTTTGTTTCTGCCCATTCTGGCATAGACTTATTAAGAATTTACTCAAGTCTTCTTTCGCATTGTCTAATGTCTATACACGTAGCCACCGTACGTAGCCACCATACGTAGCCAAAGAATTCTTCAAACTTCAGAGTAGGTGTGGTAAACCAAAATGGGGGTTGCTCGAATGCTCGTGCATTCAGTATAGTGCCTGTTTACTGGACATCAAGGCCAGTAGACGCTAACAGTTTGTTTGTGGTTCCCGCTTATTCAATAAAGCCACCTTCCTGTGTACTAGTATGGAAAGTGGAAGCGAGTAGCTGCTATTTGTAGTTAATTGATCTAAGTTGGGTTTCATGATAGATCTTGTATTGTAATTGAGAAAGGACAACGAAGCACAAAACTTCCTCGCCAACCGTTTGCATAAAATTACCGTAAACGAAGAAAATGGAAAACCCATTTTTGAAATATTGAAGAAATCTGTCAAGCCTCGAGATGGTATTTAAAGCATTTTCATAACAATCTAAGAGTTTTGTTGTGGGTAATTTTATTGAGCGTTTGGTAATTGTACGGGTAGATTTGCTGAGTGTTGGACTAGCAGCTACTATCAAGTAACAATGCTTTACTTGTGCATGCGAATCTTAAGTCATAGTTAACCATTGTTTTGTCGGCTGCATAGCCGAGTGGTGAGAGCCATGGTTCGACGTTCGAAAGGCCGCCTTTTCGACACCGTTTAAGAGCATCTGGCAAGACACTTAACAACATGCTGTCGGTTGCGGAGTGGCACTCCTTTGACTATAGCCCTTGATTTTTCTCATGATTATGAGCAGCAATCTGCTCTAGAGAAAATTTTCTCGGGGCTATGGCTTACTGAACCATTGTTTTATACAATGCACAAAATCCATGTTCTATTCAAGTCCTAACATAGCTTGAACTACTCAAGTTGTTTCCCACAGATTTGAAAGAGACCTTGACAGCTCTACGAACTATGGAGGCTTCCACACAGGCACTTGAAACTGGGATGACCGATCTTGATTCGGCGTTAAATGCGCGACGTCAAGCTCTTGATAACGACTTGACGAACGCAACGTGTAGATCTAACATCTATTGTCAGGCTGTTAGGGTCTCCACCACTCAATTGAGCACATCTGGAGCCAATTTCTCATCGGTATGTGAAATTCTCAGAGTATATTTGCTTTGTTCTGTTTGGGTTAAGTGGACCAGAAACGGATTGGTCTATCTCTAAGGATCGACTATTTAAAATTCCGAATCCTGAAATAGGATTCGGTTTATATCTGATTTATTTTCTTCTCGTCACATTTACGTTATTAGCGGCACAACAAATATGTGACACAAGCGCACACACGCTAATTGTCATCGCAGTTGCCAGTTTCCCCGTTGAACTGTGCTAATCCTGCTAAGAGTTGGAAGATAGCAAGAGTTTCGGCGCTATATCACCTGGAATTCCTTCGATCAGCAATTTTTTTTTGCAGTTAGTTGATGTGATTTTTACTTTTTAACGCTGATTTTCCAACCCAAATTTAACAAACTTTCTAAAAACATGATAAAACGTTGCACACATGGGATGTCAGCGCTTTTTACGTTCTGAGATTCCAAAGCTTTGAACATCAAACGAAAGTTAGTTTTCGGAATTTTGGTTTGGACAGGCTTCAAAGGAAAACTATTTTAGCTTTTATAAACGCTAAAGCAGAACTTTCGAAAGAACCGCAAGTAACACCAGTAACATCATTCAACACACACCATTTGCTAATTAATATAATAGCGTTAATTTAATTTCTTAGTCAATTAACGTGACATAGCATAATAATAGTACTCTGGTCTGTCTGGTCAACACCACTGCATCCAACAGCGCGACAGCCATTGGCGCGACAATCGTTTGGTTCACTGACATTTCGACACCAAAATAAATCTGCTTTTTCCCCTGGTAGCAAAATTTGTCTTTTTCTATTGCTTCTAATTTTGCAAATAAATATAAAACCGTTTTCTATCGCTTTGTTTCACTTTGTTTTAAAAATCTTATATTGTATCAACGGGAATAAAATAAAATCTTGTCCATAAATGTCGCACTGTCGATCATCGTGGCATTGGAACAGCGACAGTATTGTGTGAGTCTACACTGTATAAGTGTATAAGTTTCCAGTGCAGAGCTAACTGCCATAAAATTGTAAAAAATCTTTAACAGGTTAAAGTTTGAAAAGCCATAAACACTGCACTGCAACAGTTTTACGTTTCAATGAGCATAGTTTGTTGTCGCAAATAAAACCTTTACGTTATTTTGCGTTTGTTTCATTTCTTCGGCGAAAGTATATCGAGTCGGATTCGATATAACTATTGTGGAATAGATTAGAATTCCCAACTATTCGAAAATGCCCATTCCTAGTGTTTACCCTTCAGCTTGTTTTCAAACCTCATTGAGAGTCTAACAAAGACCTAGTTGCCGTTTTCGATGTGCATCAAACCTTGCTAGCTGGTCTGAACCTTTTTGCACATGCAACAAACGTTCATGCCATGGTTCAAATGCAAAAAACGTTAATGCCATGGTTCAACAAACATTTCAAAAATTATATTGTGGTAAAAAGCTAGCAATTGACATTTAGCTGAAAGGAATGTAGGTTTCGAAATGTTTCCTGAACCGTTAGGTGGAGCTTACTTTAGTTGTCACTTTAGTCTAATGTACGCAGCGTCTGCATAAAAGTTTAATCAATGGTTTTATAACTAATTTGCTGTTTTCAAACTTATTTCAAGCTTATTCAATGTCATATTTGCTGAAAATGGAATGAGGCTGTTCACCAGGCATTTAGTTAAATAAGAACCGATAAGAACGCATCATGTTGTTTAGTCTTATTACTTTAATGACAAATTCTTCTCTATGCAGATTGCCAGCTTGCAGAACGAAATTAAAAATATAGAAGACACTTTAAACAAATATGACTTGAACAAAGAGGTATCTAATGTTATGGGACATTTAAACAATATCACACAACTCATCAATGACACCTTCAGAGATCGTAAGTCTTTTGGTAGAGTGTGATTCCTCGTTAAATATTCATTAAACTAGTAAAGGATAGATGTCAATTTTGATTTAAATGTAAAGATGATGCAATTACAATGGAAATGTGGTTGATCACGATTGGTTGCCGTATTGCGATTACAATTACTTAAAGTTTCCACGTAATGGCTTATACTTAACTTTTCCTCTTGAAGTTATTTTGTCAATACTGTATGTTAAAAACATTTTCTAAATTACTCAAAAATTCAGAACGCTCGGTCACACTGCTCAACAAAATTTCGCTTTATTTTTTAAACGAGAACACGAGAATATCATTTTAGATTGCGACATATATAGTTTTCCGATCTCACCAACAAATGTACATTGTTGCATTGACATATTTGTTTGAAGAGCTCCTTGTTTTCTAGTCATCATGTCTACTTTTTTATTAACAGTACTTGATAAAAAATCCTGTTTATAGCGTTATTGGCAGCTTTAACCCAAATAAATGACACTTTGGCATCATCTGTATCTGGATTTGATGTGGAAACGCTGAATGAACCTAAAAGGAAACTACTACAAGGAGGTTCAACTGTTGTCAACGCTATTGATTACTATTCTCAAAATTTCGACCACTACAGGTAATAAATGTTTACCGGCATTCACTCCAGTAAATCGGTCTTTTTTACATTGTGCGATATGTCAAATGCGAGCAACGTTGTTTCAATGTGAAATTGCGTCATTTTTCCATCAGTTTTATTTTACCTTGCAGGAATACAGGCGTGCTTGTGTTGGCCTTAATGGTAGCTATTATTGTAGCTTTGTACTTCCTTGGAATGATCCTTGGGACGATCAATTTCAGCAGCAAACCCACTCACAGATCTGTCTCATCAAACTGTGGGGGAATTTTCATTATGGCGTAAGCTGTTTCAATATAAACATTTGCTATAGTTGTGTGGCTTCCAATGACGCTCCACCTCACTCAATGCCGTCAACGCGTGTCTTTTATCGTATTAGCAGTAGGGTTGCCAATTTTTGTTTCCTATCTTTACCGTGAATTTAAATACACAAGAGGACATAGTTCGGTTGTCTAATGAGTTTTAGGTTCAGTCAGGTAGCCACTTTAACAAGAAAAAAAATCTGCCACTACAGCTGACAGAGAATCCATCACTTGATTTGCTTTGTATCATCTTTTCGCCCTTTTTCACGTCACGGAAAACGTAGCTTATGATTGGTTCGAGATTTCAGATGTAGTGGCAGACTTTTGTCATGTTAAAGTGGCTATCGTTCGGCGTTCAGTCACTGGTCCGTTTAAACCTGTCAAAAATAGCTACGGTATTCACATTTGTAAGCGGTAGATGCACTAGGGTGTTGCAGGCGCCCCATGAAATTTAAATCTTGGATTCACCATGCTTACCTTTTTTGTGGTACTGTGTTTAGATCAGTATACCACAAATATGAAGTTTCATAAATTTTCATCGACGTGTACCTCTAGCACAGAGGCCATTTTGAGGCCCACTTTTGAAATTTTTCATGTTTTTTGCCACTAGAGGACAGTGGATAAGTTTTGCAATATTGGGGGTATATTTGAAAGATGCCCTATGATGTTCTGAATTGTTACAAAAAAAAATTGGAGAAATGGGATAAGTATATCTACAAATATTCAAGTTTTGTCACTATTTTTTGCACAATACTGCCCCTAGTGGTGAAAAGAAAAATTAAAGTATCTTAAAAACTACTCATCATATTGTTATGAAACTTGCATGCACCCCCCCATTTTCATGGGTAAGGAATTTGATTTTAGCAATATTTTTGCAAAATATTACTACTAGAGGGCGGTAATTCCAATTTTGAACTATTTTCCTGTAAAAAAGTGATATTGTTGCATTTCTTGAGCTGTGCTATCTGAAGAATACAATTTCATGACTCATGCAAAGCAAACTTTATTCAATTGTAAAGAAACTGCATGCATGCACTATATCAATAAATTTATCCAAACAGGCAATGTGAGTCTTGGTTAACACAATTTCCGCAAAGGCAGTTGTACGATCTTCATTCTTCATTGTGTTGATAAACGACGTTTTCAAAGATTTGGTATCTTCCTTCGATCCTCCTCCACCACTTGAATATAATTTTGCAGATATTTTTCCTGTTTTGCTAGATGAAGAAAGTCGGATACCAGTTTTACCCCTCTTTCTGCTAAATCATTGCAGACTCTGAGTGCAAACCTGTTTGTAACCTGGCCATCAAAACTTGCATTTAAACATAGCAGAGTTTTAGCCATAAGCTTCCTTTTCATCCATAGTGACTTGTTCGTCCCATAGAGCTAGGGGGATCAGCTTCCCAGTTATATACCACGTATGCCTACCTAAAGCTTTTAAAGCAGCAACACTGATAGTTTTGTCTACTGCAGCAAAGCTTTTGATGTTGCTTACCAGTTGCAAATCTTCTCTGGGTGCTGATGCAGCAATTGGACAGTTGAACCACCATCCATTAAATACAAAAGTCAACAAATCGCTCTATTTTTTGTATTTGTGACTTGGAAATGATTCCTTGTGGTAGAAAGTCTTGCAGCATTACTATCTTATAGCAATAGAGCTGCTTTCCCATCCACCTTACTCGATGGACTGTTCCACATTTCATGAAGTTGTACTGTCCACTGTTCATTCCAATGTAGGCTACACTGCCATCAGGTCTAAAAGTTCTTTGTAATCACCCCTCTGATAATTTTGCAAATCTCTCTCAAAATTTACAATGCTTTTATTTTTCTGATTTGAGTTGTTACAAATTCTCATAACTCAGCAGAGTTATGAGAATTTGAGAAGGCAGAGAAGGCACACATGGTATGTAACTGGGGTGCTGATGCCCTTAACTCTATGAGACGAACAAGTCACTATGGATGAAAAGGAAGCTTTGGCTGAAACTCTGCTGCGCTTAAATGCAAGTTTCGATGGCCAGGTTACAAACAGGTTTGGTAATGGATACAGAAAGCCAGAGCTGCCAGATATTGTTAATGATAACTCATTGTCATTGTGCTCCTTTGCAAATGCCAGCAGCAAAATGCTTTTTGAAGTTTTGCACATTTCAACAACTTTTCTTGCCAAACACCCGAAAGAGTGGGAAATAGATGATGGCTATGTTTGTGCTAATGGTACGTATCATGAGTGCACTCAGAGTCTGCAATGATTCAGCAGAGAGAGGGGTAAAGCTGGTATCCGACTTTCTTCGTCTAGATCTAGCAAAACAGGAAAAAAATCTGCAAAACTATATTCAAGTGGTGGAGGAGGATCGAAGGAAGATACCAAATCTTCGAAAACGTCGTTTATCAACACAATGAAGAATAAAGATGCACAACTGCCTTTGCGGAAATTGTGTTAACTAAGACTCACATTGCCTGTTTGGATAAATTTGTTGATATAGTGCATGCATGCAGTTTCTTTACAATTGAATAAAGTTTGCTTTGCATGAGTCATGAAATTGTATTCTTCAGATAGCACAGCTCAAGAAATGCAACAATATCACTTTTTTACAGGAAAATAGTTCAAAATTGGAATTATCGCCCGCTAGTGGTAATATTTTGCAAAAATATTGCTAAAATCAAATTCCTTACCCATGAAAATGGGAGGTGCATGCAAGTTCCATAACAATTTGATGAGTAGTTTTTAAGATATTTTAATTTTTCTTTTCACCACTAGGGGCAGTATTGTGCAAAAAATAGTGACAAAACTTGAATATTTGTAGATATACTTATCCCATTTCTCCAATTTTTTTTGTAACAATTCAGAACATCATAGGGCATCTTTCAAATATACCCCCAATATTGCAAAACTTATCCACTGCCCTCTAGTGGCAAAAAAACATGAAAAATTTCAAAAGTGGGCCTCAAAATGTCCTCTGTGCTAGAGGTAAACGTCAATGAAATTTATGAAACTTCATATTGGTGGTATACTGATCTAAACACAGTACCACAAAAAAGGTAAGCAAAATCCAAGAGGGTAGGGGCGCCTGCAACACCCTAAGATGCACTTGTTATAAGTTACTTTTGAATTATCTTACGAGAACTTTTGAAAGTCAAGTTTTGACAACACAACAAACAGCGTGTGGCATCGTTATAATTTACGATGATTTCTACATTTTTTGGTTGTATATGCGAATGAAGTAGCTATAACCACATTATCGACAATATTCCGCTACACTTTAACCACGTAAGCGTTCGATCAGTTGCAAGTTCAACTTGAGTCTCCTACATTTTTACTGGTTATGTTTGTATTTTTGTGCCGGTCTCCTAAAGGACGGTGTGGTGATTCTGGTGTAAAGTTCTTAAAGTACAGCTTGTTAGTGCATATATTGATCGTATTTGTACGGAACATCAAGATGAAGGATTTTGTTTTTGTGCCACGCAGTGTCTACCTTGCGTTATCAAATCTTCTCTGATGAGCCATCTGTCCACAGTAGCATTAAAGTTGCATTAAGCATTTGATAACGTATGGTCATGCGGCTTGTTGAAATGAGAAGATTTCATGTGCGTTTCATGATCACTTTGTATTTGTCACATGCGCAATTGCACATTCTCGCGTGCAAACAAAATTTTGCAGAGTTTAATTTTACGTTAAAAGTTATTAGATGTTAAAACAAACCATTAAAATTAATGAGGACACCTTAAGGGTAACCCACCCTTTATATAATTTTAGGTATGTTGATTGCATCACAAACTGAATGTTAGGTCACGTTTCAATTGAGCTTGTTGTTAAACATGAATTTAAAACATTTCTTTCCTTTTTATAGAGGTGTTGGGTTTACTTTCATCTTTTCATGGTTCTTGATGATCTTCGTCATTTTGCTCTTCACTCTAGGAAGCCATTCCGAGAGATACCTTTGTCAAAGTCTTGAACCTCCCTATGAGGGTGTTCGGGTAAGATTTTTGCTATTTATCTACTAAAATAGATCTTTTAATATCACACTAATTCATTTTTTTCAGTAGGCTGAAATCACAATGTGCATTATCTTCCACTAAACCGTCCATGACAATGTCAAGAGCTAAATCAGACATTCTTGTATCTCAAATAAATTTGGTGGAATCGCAATTGTCTTTGTGACAACATTCTAGACCAGGGGTCACCAACCTTTTTTGCGTGCGGCCACTTTGGCACTTAGGAGAGCTGTGGCGGGCCGCACTAATAATATTTTGGGTAGGTTGACTCTTATGCTAGAAATTTGTACCCAGTATCCAGCGTTACATGTTCTTAAATCTTAGAATACCGCAGCAACAAAATTAGTCGAACAACGCTACTGCCAGGCCAAGCTCCTTTAACAACACTTTTGACTTCTTTAACATTACCTAATAAACGAGGCCACTTGTTTTGCGCACGTATAGCGAGGCGAGCGGTTTCATCAGAATATTTATCGCCAAGCAAAGAGTGGTGTTGTCCAGTACCGTAGCCAGGAATTTTGAAAGGAGGGGGTTTTGACAACCCATCAGCGGGGGGTCTGGGGGGCCTCCCCCTGAAAATTTTGAAAAATTACTTTGAATTTGGTGCATTCTGAGAGCATTTTCAACAAAAATGTGGGTATGAATATTCTTGTAAAATAGTGCTGTCCGGTGGCATAGCAAAAGGATGAGATCATGTTTTCTTCGGCATTTTTCGGAAATAAAGCTAAATCTCTATGTTTTCTTGTTGCTTAATTCCTGGCTGAGATGTTTGGTATTGGCAAAACTCGCTCTTTTAATGCAGAATTGTTCAAAATTAGGCAATTTTTTTTTACTGAAAGCACCATTCTCAATATCGTGACGTCACACGCGTGCTAAAGGGGGGGGTTGTAACCCCCAAAACCCCCCCTTGGTTACGCCACTGGTGTTGTCACTTTGCTTCACAACAGATATCTTGCCATTAACAGTTTCACTAAACAAGGAAATGTTTGACACATCGCAATACAGGCAACAACAGTGACCTGCAAACATATCAGCGAAAAATAGTCTCCAACAACAGGGAGAAAGAAATCAGGCACCATGAAAAAAACGTTTGTGGAAATCACCGAAAAAACGTTTCTATCGTAACTCACTAACTCATGAACATTGAACAGTGTTCCCTATAAAAAAGCAATGAGTTGTTTTTTCATCCTTTTTGTGAGAGTCTATAAAACCGTCTTTCCTTGATTATTAGACAACTGTCACTTGCGGTGCTTATCAGCATGGCAAGAATTGTTGATTGACAACATTTTGCAGTCGGCTACTAAGCTAAATATTTTCATACCAGAAAAAGTCTTTAAATTTATGTATAATATTTTTCCAATTTACTATAAATTGAGTTGGCACACCGACCTACTTTGCCAACAAAAACTTGCATGAAGAAACACTGCTCGTGAAATCCAATAACAGGGAAGTGCACACTAGTGTTTACAGGACATTTACAAACTTAAAATAAGCAACCCTATGCTCACAGACATTTTCGAAATTCGAAAACAGACGTTTTAATCAACCACTGGGACAGTGTGGCTGGACATCGCATTGGAATAAGTTTAAACGACCCCTACCTAAAACTACAATCTGATTGGTAGGTCTGTGGAATCGTATGCAAAGCGAAAATATGCTTTCCGGAAGGTATTTTTTGCCTTCATGGTTTTTAACTGCTCAAAAAAAAGTATTTTTGGTTATACTTGTGCGCTGATACCTTTCGCGGGCCGCACAAAACAGCGTGGCGGGCCGCCAGTTGGTGACCCCTGTTCTAGACGATGCTTTTTCACGACCGAGGTTGCGGAGGTGTCACATCTACAACCACGTGCATCTCACAATACTCCACTCACTACTCAGTCGGTTAATCGCCTGTTTATAAAAGCAATATTACTTCACAATACTGTATGTAATACACATGTATTATGTTGTACAACGTGTACGATAATAATAAAGCAATCTCTTTCCAGTTTATAGACCGTTTTTTTCGAGATAACGGAATCGAAATCTCTGGAATTGGTGCGAGCATCTCGTTGCAAAAACTTGTTGCGTAAGTTCATTTATAATTTTAATTTTGTACACGGCAGAGATAACAAGACTTGATGTTCACTTTACCATTTAATCAATCAAATTAATATTGGATCTAAATCAGAACTAGTTTCTGAGTGTGCTTAAACATCGAAACAGTGTCCAACTGGTTCACTCAAACCGTGCTGCAAGATTTCATGCATAGTTCTATTCAAGAATGAAACATAAACGTTAAAGATTATTGTAATATGTAATGAACTGGGTCTTCAAAAATAAAAGCTAATACCTGAACTTGGTGATGTTACTTTGAGAGCAGCTTTTCCACGCCAATCCTTTGATAGTCTTCTTGATGCTTCTTTAAAACTTTTTCAAGATATTTATCATCAAATTACGCAGCGACTGCGAAAACAATTCATCGATCTACGAAGCTCTGGGTCTGGAAAAAGTGTACAACCTACCTGAACTAATCCAAAACGCTACGAACTTTGCAGACTCGTTTAAAAATGATCTCAGCAACACTAGCGTTGATCTTAGCTCGATCAAGTGAGTTTCCTAACCTATCTAATTCAATATTAATTGTTTTACCTGGTAACAATGATCTGCACAACAATTGGTGCCTAAAATCTCGGACCTATTTTGGGATAATGCTGTGGCCTTGCTTCTGAGAATGCAATCACTTTTTTCTGACAGCTGTAGTTTTCGGGATAAAGTATATCTCCTGTGACTCTGGTTTTATCTATTATTCATAACATTAATGAGACGAGAATTCTTTTAAATATTTTTCTAATTTATATATAATTTTTGCAAAAAGGAATACTTTATACAACACAAGGCAATCAAAGGCATTATGAAAGGCAAAAGCAAGGCACTAAATGTGTAAAAATGTAAGTTTTATTAGTCTATTATGTAGAAGTCATATTATGCAGAACTTACAATGATCATTGTGGGTTAGTTTCTCATCAAAATGGTGGCCGGTTACTCATGACGCCTCCAAAGGAACTGCTCTGATTTTACAAACCCAAAAGTTCCGCAAAATATTGTAACAGGACAAATTTCTTCGTTACTTTTACGATTTATTATGTCTCTGGCTACTTGTGTTGCTCAAGATATCGTTAACATGCAGTTATGTTGGTGTGTCGTAAAACGTTTGAAAGGATTTTTGCCTTGTTGAGGTGTATCGAAATTAGACAAAACCTAAGGTCACAATGGATATGCATTATGCAATGTCTCTAAAACTAAAGCTGAGGAAAGCTTTTTCACATTTTTTTGTAATTTAAAGATACAAACACAATAAAAAATGACAAAAGAAATGAGTGCAACACAGAAAACATATTTAACATAAAAAATCGTTTGATTTACATATCTACCATAACGGGATTCATTTTTGATGTTTTTAAGTTATTATAAGTTGTTTAGTCCCAACATCCCCAAAGGATGCTGTGCCTGTTTTATAGAGAAATAGTTGTAAATGGTTATGTGTGACTTAAATGACAATTGATATAATAGATGCAGGTTTGTCATGTTGAAAACTTATGGACATATTTTTCAAAAATGTTTCAGATCAGTGTTATAGAGTGGTAGTGCTTGTGGGACTGTAAAATTAATGTCAAACTTTTTAGTACGTTTTTGCAGTGGAACTTTTATTTTTTATACCTTTCTAACAAAGCAATACAAATTTTTATTTGCATCTTCAACTTTTTTCTGAATTAAAGTTTGAGCCAGCAGATTCTGTTGTACAGTATTTTAATCGGCTTGATAGAAATTTACTATTTATTTGTCTTGTCCTTGATTCAGTGCGTTTATCTGCAGAAAACAGTTTCTTTGTTGCATTTAATTGACCACCGCTGTTTGTTTTTTGAGCTGAACAATTTTGCTTTTAAAATCCGATAAATATTACTGCGTTGCATTTGCTTTTTGCATACAAAGCATTGTCAACAGAGCATTACATGCTTTTGTAGAATCTATTCACCACAACTCGAAGATGCTCTCACTTCCTTGAAAAGTTCTGGTTTGGAAAGCATCGACTTCAGCAGTTATACGACACAGGTTAGCTGGTTTCGTTCAATTTATAGACTTTACTTACAGTATGTACAATTTTTTTTAAACTGTTGCAATAAAATGTTATTATTGTAGATATTCACCTTTCTCTGTCATGCGCCATCAATTTGGCGCTTCAACTGAATAAACTAAGCAAACCACTCCAAGACAAATGGCCTGTATATCTTTATGTGATCGTTATTCGTCAATGGCTATGCACTGCTGACTTATCTAAGGGTTTTGGGTTGCAATTGCAGCAATATCTATTCCCTAAACTATTACTTTGCAACTTATATATACAGATGTCAATGGGCTTGACCCAAGTGAGCCTGGCGCTATATGCAAAGTTTCTAAACGACTCCGCCGACAACATGACGTCAGGATCGTCTTCTGCTCAGTTGCAAGTAAAAGCGATATTTTGTTGCGCTTTTTGATCTGTGACTGTTAATTTGAATTAAGAGTGAAAACAAGAGATTGGTCAAATCTACTTCACACCCGCGGGCATTACATTTTTGCTGCACATTGAAAAAATGAAATAGTTTTTAACCTCACCTTAAATTTAACGACCAAAGCAGCAACTTAATTGGAGGTTGGAATTTTATTAATATGTTTGATACTTGCGCTGCTTAAAATTTAATGTTAGATAATAATCTTCGGGTGTAAATTTATTAGAAAATATAAATATATACATTTAAAAATGGGTCTGCTACTATTCGGTGAGTCCGATTCGGTGAGTTCCTAACCTCTAACCCCTAACCCTAAAACGGCAATCATAATTAGGCTACGGTACCCAATAATTTAAATAAAAAACTTGAAAAAATCACCGAATAGGGATCGGACTCACCGAAACGGGCCATTCCGTTTAAAAATATACAATAAGAGAAATCGACTACAGAATACAGATATTTAATTAGTACAGATTTTATAATTTTTATTTACTGCATTTTAGCTTGATATCACGTTTCAAAACTTGTTTGTTTCAAATGTAAAAAACACTTTGTTTGAACATTTTTATCTTGGCTTAAATGTCCCATAAAAAATTGTTTATAACCTGTTTGAACTGCTTTTTGAACGTGAATCCAAAATTTAAAGATGTAGAACCATAATAAATTTTATCCCCAGTCCACTGCTAATGAGATTCGTTCCCATTCGTTCGCCATCTTGCAAATTCAATCTACTCGGGTAGACCCACTCAGCGAAACGCTGAATACTCTTGACAACGACTTGTTGGTGGTGCGAAACGTATCGGCTGGTTTTAATGTAAGTATTTTTGGGAGCACGTCTTTTAGATGCAGACAGTTAGGTGCCTGCCAAATAGATGCCAACACTGTGGCGTAAGAGTATTTAGGTACGGCGCCCGGTCATTTAGGTGCTATTTCCCGTAAAATCTATTTGATTAGTTGCCTGTTGGTAGTACTGCAGACACTGGCGGACGCATGATTTTCTCAAGGGGGGAAGGCATCCAAAATGCTTTTCAAATCAAAAGTTAACTTAAAGAACGCCCAATTGCTAATTATAACCAGCAAGTTATATTGTACTGTATAAGACTAGCTTACCATACTCATTACTCAGCATGCATTGACGATGTTTTGTTAATTTGCAACAGCTAGGTTTCGTTTGGATAGATTTTGTATTTAAAACTGAGTGGGTTCAAGTTCAAGGCTGTACTTATGTTTCAAACTGAAATCCAATTTGTAACATAGCCGGGAGGACTGTCGCATAATCAAAATGATTATGAGTGTAATTTGACACACCGAATAGCACCTAAATATCCTGATGCTACGTTGCGCGCATTTAACTGTCTGCATCTAAAAGACGTGGACCCGTATTTTTTTTAACTTGCTGTTCAATCACTTCTCGATAACCTTCAGCAAGCTTCTTAAATTTTGGCCCGCGGTTTAAAAGTGAGCTGTAAGATGATTGAATTTGGGACACAATACCTTTGATTTCGGAAGAGGGTCAGCATTTCCCATCGGTTCAGAAGAGAAAATTAATACTCTCACTAAATGATTTGTATGCCGACCATATAATAATTTACTTTAGCGTTTGTTGGCCAAGACGCGTTTGCTTTTGTGCTCTGCTTCAATTCAGTCTCAGCTAAATATATTTCAATTTTGCCTTTGATTTAACTCTATGATGGTGGTACGGAGTCAATCCTGTTCTCGGCGCGATTTGCAGGCCCCTTTGCAAATCTTCAATTTATTTTTCTCGCTTATATTTCCATGCGTTTATGGCTTCTAGAACGCGGGTTTTGGTGAGCAATGAAAGAATGTGCCAAGTCACTTGATAGTATGGCCGATACTGTATGATGTCACATATTACCAATGAAATAACTAAGAGGTCCGTTGTGCAATTTTCTTTGAAGTTTGAAAACATTAAAGAAAGCTCTTTGTTGAGTCGGTAATCGTTTTAAAATGCTGGAAGGCAGTTTTCTTTGCTTTAATCATGCCAAAATGTTTGAACTTTCTAGAAAACTATCGACGCGGTGGCAACTGGTCTCCAACACGTTGATGCTTACATATCCACGAATGCATCACAATTCGTGGTGAACATGGCACTCGCATTAGCTGATTTGTTTTTGAGCGACATTTCTGGATATGTCGCTTGGCTTCTACAACAGGTTCGTTTTTCAGAAATTTTCCTTTCAAACTGGTGTTTAAGTTTCAGCTGATTTTCAGTATATGTTTTTCTTTTTGCCCCTGTGGTGACATTTGCACCATTTAGAAGTTAAGTCAGCGCTTTTCAACCTTTTTCTCACGGAACTCTACTGCAAGTTGCTAGGAACCACTGTTAAACAGCACTGCGTTAAATATTTCCTCACCATAAATAGAAACTTGGTGAATTTACATTTTAAAGATATGATGCTTTGTTGACGGTTGATTATATTATTTTCTTTCAGATAACTCACAATTATGGCGCATGCAGACCTCTGTATGTTGTGTACGCCAATAGCGTTTCACTCGTTTGTGATCACTTCGTGAGCATTTTGGTGAGTGCACCAGCAGTTATTTCAACTCGAGATTCCCCGTTTACAAAATATAATGTCTTAAATTATTATCGAGCACTAGACTTTTGTAGTTCCCCAAGCTAAAGTAATATAGTTTACCGCTATATATACTTTTGTTTCGTTTCGTTTTGTTCGATAGACTCGAAGTAGTATCCAAGTCTTGGAAATCCACAATACTGTAAATATAACATGATGTACGGTACTCGGCAACACCTCTATACACTTGCCTTGTGAAACAGTGACAGAAACCCATATTTGTGATAGTAAACGCATTGGAGTATTTTTGTGATTGCTATTTTAGTTACGTAGGCTACCATTCTTTTGAATAGTTCAAACCTTGGCAATTGAATTTATGATTTTCTTGTCAGAACGGGCTGTGGTTTTCACTTGGATGGTGTTTGTTCGTTTTAATCCCAGCCACAGTTGTTGGAATGAAGGTGGCCAAATTCTTCAGGAAAATGAAAGACGACATTGAATACGAGTAAGTAGTTGTTTGAATGTCTTTTTCTCATTTTTCAATGCTTATCGACAGCATGTGTATGTGCTTTGATAAGACATTGGACAACATACATAATGTGTCACGGATTTGGCTTCCTTGTTTCCTTGTTATTCATTGAAAGTTGGCCACCTGACATTAGCCAGAATTTGACAAAACACATCCAATCAAAGCCGCTAGCAGGGTGATGTTACTCTCACGCTTTGCATTTTGCTAGGTTTACTTTTGGATGATATTTTTTCGGTAATGTCATATGGATGGTTGTTTTTACCCCGAGAGATATTCAAGGAAGTGCAGGCGTGGAAAGGTTAAATCCATAAGGCATCAGACAACATTGTTAAGCCTAGTGAAGGGAAGAAATAAGTCATAAAGCACCTTTTTGATCATGCTGATTCTTTTTCTGCTCGCCACCCAGCGTTTATTTTTTCTTATCATTTTAACCGAATTATTTTTATTAAAATATTTGAAATGGAATGCTTGTTTGAAGGAGGATAGACTTTTGAGTGGAGTTGTTGGTTGGGCTCTAGTGGATTTAGTTATGTCAACAGAGTTTCTTTTTGATAAAGCTTGTCTAGCTGAGATGTTTGTGAGAATTTGATATATTGTGCAATGTCATGAGATGATGAGACACAGGCTTCTAGTTGTAGGGTGATATTGATGGCAGAGTTGATGTTTAGAAAGTGATGATTGCGTGACTAGGCAAGTGTGCAATACTCTTTGTAAAATAAACAACGGTTAAGGTTGGTTTTTGCAGTGTGTCGCTAGCCCTTGCTTCTCAAATGGCACTCCCTCATTGTCCCATCTGGTTGATTGCCTGGCCGCAGTCCTGACCTGATCATCAAAATTATAGTTTGGCATAAACTTTTTATAAATATAATTTAGCGTTCTTCACCGATTGAACTAAAGCTAAAATTTCTGCACCATGATATTTCACTTTCTTCACTTTGCAGATTTGTTATCTTGCATGAATCCAACGTAAAAATGTTATTTTTATGTTTACGAATATTATATGAAGATGAAACACTATTTTATTGATTGATACTTGCATTTTGCTAAATGGGAAACCGCCTTAAATAGCCATTTTTAACCTGGACTTACGTCGAATTTTTGTAACAATTTTTTTCATTATTCCTGCAGCAAAGAGTGGGCTGACATGGAGATGGATGCAATGAACCCTACCAGTTTGTGAGTCTTCCTTCGTGTTTTCTAATTTAGAGCATTTGTCATTTTCATTCTGATTAGCCAAATTTACAATTCGATTTTCTTCTGCTACAAATACTCCACCACATTTAGATTTATTTTATTCTGCTAATAGCTCCTAGACCTAGAGAGAATCACACGAAAACTTGGAGCTTCGAGCTATGAGCAGCATTCTACTCGCACTTTTCAAGTTTTAAACCAACAATCAACTTTTCCGGTTAACTTATCGATAAAAAAGTGGAGAGTACCACACTAAATTAGCAAGTTCTTTTAATTCAAATTTAAATAAACCTGAGTTTTATTAAAATTTAAATTAAAAGAATATGAATTTGTCAATTTCTTGTGACGTACTTTGTACTTTTTTGATTATTTTATCACACTACGCATCCTTTTGGACAGTTGGTGAAGTCAAAGGGAGATTTCAACGAAAAGTTTAGTGATGAAGTTTTATTTTAATAATTTATCGATGTTTTGATCATTTCAAAACAGATATTTCAGAGAAGCGAAAGTGCAAATTGTGTTTTAGCATTTAAATTTAAGACAAACTATTTGTGCAAAAAAAAAAGGATTTTTTTTTTATGTATATGTGTCGCCGATGTATTTTTTTTATGTTAAAAAATACGAGCGCAAAATTCGATTCACATCCCTAGTTCCAATTTTTTTTTTCAAGTATTTGTCATCACTTTTTTCTCATTTAGCGATGCCATTATAGCCCCACCGGGAAGAGTCAGGTGAGCAATGTCAATCGGTTGTTAATCTGGTTTCGTTGAATGGATTGAAGGTGTTTGGTGGTCACAGTTTTGCTTTCATTCACACTGAACCGTAACCTTGTCAATGTTGTTATAACCCAAGTTTTATAAATTTAAACACTGACCCCTACCACTGATACCACTAAACACTGACCCCTACCTAAACACTGACCCCTACCACTGATACCACTAAACACTGACCCCTACCACTGATACCACTAAACACTGACCCCTATCACTGATACCACTAAACACTGACCCCTACCTAAACACTGACCCTAGAAATTCATTTAGAGCTCTTACTTTTGTGTGTTGTCATCATTGAATGTGGAATCAGTGGTGTACGCAAGGGGGTGAGGTTGGGGGTTAACCCCCCCCCCCCCCAATTGAGCTTAATATTTGAAATTTTTGTATTGTTTTATGGCTTCATTTAAATGCGTCATTCTCTATTTTTCTTAGTTTTAATGTAAATCAAGTTTTGTAAACACGTATTTGCGTTGTGATGCAGCAATTATAGCCAAGAAACTATCTGCGACGAAACAAAAAAGTGAAAAATTGTGTAGCTGGCATTAATATTTCTAAATTTTTCGCTTGCTTTTGTTAATAAGTTTAGTACAGCTTTTTGAAGTAAAACTGTAGGCTATTGTGGATCCAGGCTCACCACCATGCTCTACATTTTGCTTATGGCTAGCCTATTTTTGGTAGGCAACAATTTCCACCGTTTGATTGAACATCTCCTAGGTCCTAGCGTGAGCACTGAGCACCTTAAATGTTACGTTGACAAAAACGCGCGGGATTGCCTAAAAGTGTTTAGTTTAAGATGAACTGACTGCTTTCACTCAGAGATGCCGACATTGGATTTCATTCACCATTTACAGTGCATATTTGATTTTGCCAACAAATTTTTAACGAAAAAAAAAAGCGTACGCTAATGTCCGTCAAACTTTCTCGACCGTCTCGTAGCCTTCATCAGCACAATGATAAGTGTACGTCTGGTGACCTGTCATAGGCCCACTTTCGTTTCAGCCGTGAACTAAATGTTGGTTACGATTAAAATTGTCTTATGAATTTTTTTTAAAACCCCCCATAAAAAATTCCTGCGTATGCCGCTGGTGGGATATTTTACTGTAATGAAAAATTTTAGTCCTGGCATTTTTTTAACTAATTCAACACCTGTTAAACACTGTTATGAGTTCACTGTTGTGGAATAGTTACACATATTAGTAAAATAGGCTACAATTAAGTGTAGTTTGAAGTAAGAAAGAAAAATAAAGAAAAAAATCTTTCAGCCTAGGCTCCCAGCGAAATCAATTTTTTTGTTTACAATGCAGTTTAAAGTACGCTGATTAGTATGTTACTTTTTGTTGTTTTTTTTTTCTTCTTCTTTTTGACAGTGTCAGTATGACGTCAGGACAGTCATTTGTGCGATATCAGGAGAGTTTCTTTTCGAACAGTCAAATGGAACAACATAGAAAGTGCGTAGTTATATCTGAGTGTAATGAGGAGAGAAAATAAGGGGTCGTTCAACTTGGCCTACCGGGGTGATGTTAAGATTACTAAAAACCGACTCGTAACATTTTTTCACTAAATTTAATTTGGCACCCCTAATGCTCGAGGTTTACTATCATTGAAAGCATAGAAGCTCTTTGCTCATGGAAACTAAGTAATTGATAGCTGTTGATAAATACAAACCAATAAATGGCGCAGAAGTGATTACGAGAGGATTGTTGGTGGAGTTAGGTTGACGTTAGTTGGGAGATTACATTTTGGTCAAATTCTTAACTCCTTTATTATTACTACTATTTAATAGCAGCTTTACAGTCCCCGTTTCTAATCCGACAATTGGTTCATATCAAACTGAGCAATCTTGCAAAAGAAATATACCACAAGCAAAACGTTTATCTGCAAGCGTAAGCAAAACGTAAGTGCTTCTGTTGCTATACTGTTGCGTTTTTGACACTTTGAAACTCAACCGTGCAAAGGGCAATTTCACGTTCAACTGTTTACACTGCTATAAAGAGTATAGGAAGTCACAGTAGTTTGTCATGGTGTAGTGACAGCTTATGAGTTTGGAACTAGAAACAAGGAAACTAGCTCATTCCAACTTCTAACCCTAATATTTTTTTAGACTATTGAGGTTGTAAGTTGGGAATAACTTTGTGTTCAGAAACAAAGCCTAAGGAAGAATGAGCCAATTTTCGCAGAGCAATAGGTCTAATCGTTCTTTGTTTTAAATTACATTACGTTCAATTTCAATATGTTGTATTATTTTTCATGGATATTTTTGAAACACTTACACTTACCGTCTGCAGTGCACTGTGCAGTTACATAAACTACACTTCGCGGTATTGTAAGGATATAAGCCATACAATTTTTTAATCAAAAATAACTTTTATAGTTTAAAGAACACTAGTTAAAAGTGACTTATATTCAGTATGTTAAGCAGAGCTACTTTTCGAATTGGTCGAATATTTTGTTAGAATTGTGAATGTTTGCATGATCAAGTAATCTCTATCTTTTTTTTTAAAGTTATGTCAACCAAATTTGATGAATCTGCAAAAACATCAGGGTAAATCTCATGAAAACTAAGCTGTACAAAAGTGTACATTAATCTATTGATTTCATCGCTAACAATTTGGATGTAGATTCTTCAACACAAATCTGGTAGAAGTCTCTTTTGTGTAGTAGTAGTAGTAGTAGTACTTCAATGTTGTTTTAATGACTTATCAATTTAAGTTCACTCAACATCCAGTTTGTGAAATTGGTACTGCAGTAGCTGCCATGTGCAATGCAAGGCTTTGCTTAGCCTTGGGCCGGTTGTTCTTCATTTGAGGGTAATTATCTCAGGTAGGCTATAATTTCTAGTGTCTAAGGAGTAGAGCACACGAGATGGCTGAACGAAATGCTACCAATAATTGTTTTTTGTTATTTTACGTTATTGCAGCACAACAATCGGTAAAAATGGAATTGATTTCATGGTTCCATCTGGAAGATCATGCCACTATTGAACCCTTCCGATCAATAGTTTAGAAATGACCCCCCTGTGATCATACATTGCAATCATTATTTCTCGGAAGGTTTGTTGGAGTTTGTACTGATGGTAATCCCATCAACGAGACTGCTCTGAGTTTGTACTGAGTTTGTACACTGAGTTTGTACTGATGATAATCCCATCATCTTCACCTACTGCTTGGTCCATCGGCATTCCAACCGTTTCTTGATTAGTTGCAAGGTGTTGCCCGAGATGACGTAGATCGTAAACCTTATCAGGACAAGTACAACAAGCTGTTGTATCTTTCGAGTGTATCGCATTCTAGTGGATGCAGTCCACTTGTAACTTCTATGTGCTTCACATGTAGTATAATTTTGCTGCTGCAAGGTGCTCATACGTGCAGTGCAATTTTCTGGAGGAGATCGTTTAAGCTGTTACGTGGTGTCCGTACACCCTGTGTTCTTTTTGAAAGGACATCTCAGAATACCTTGTCGCTTTGACAAAAACGTGTGAAGAGTAGTTTCCAGACCTGGCAAAATGAGGAAGTGATGCTTGAAGCATGCGACAATTTGTCGTGCCCGAAAATACAATTTCTGATACCCTCTTTCAAGTAAAGCTAGCCTCCTTCTTGTCAAACCACAGACTTGGTTACCTCAGCTGGCAGAGGAAACTCTTACAGTTCTCGTGCTAAGCACATAACATGTCACTGTGAAGCAGGATTTTCAGTCATGCTAACTATGAAAACCTAATCTCGAAAGAGGCTTGTCATTACAGATTCGAGTTCTTATTATTTCAAGCTGAACGTAAACGACTTTCATGAGCCATTTCACAAACGCCAATTCTTAAATGCTAAAAATACCTGGCAAAGCTTTCCTACATAAGCTTTTGATACGTTAAAAGTATTTTTTCAGTAAAATTACGTTTTCAACCTTTGAATGGTCATATGAGAAAAGTTAAAAACTACTTTGTTTTTATAAAACTCAATGACAACTAGAGGTACTTCTGTGAAAGTTGCACGTGGTAGAAGATCATTTAGAGAAATATCTATATTTAAATATCAAATACCCTTGAAAGACTATCACCCGATGGTAATCTTTCCATGTTATTCTGTACTACTCGTCATTTCTCAATACTGATGAAGTGAGCAAACATCCTTCACTATATCACCAATGCAACATTGCACATGGCTCCAACCGGACTATTAGGACTAGGAGGCAAGAGGAGCTCCTAAACGCCACGTTGAAGAAAAAATCGTATGAATGTAAAACGATAATACTATTTTCAAATTAGTTGATATGAGCTTCTGTAATGTCTAGTGATATAGGTTAATGCCATTTTTGTGAAAAAAAGTCATATAGCACACATCGGAGCTTAAACTTAAAGAAAAAATCTTCAGAATTCAACAAAAAATTTTAGTTGTAGTTTTGTCTAACAACCGAGCATTCATTCCAGAGAAATAATGAGAGCTTTTGTTATTCTTCTTGGATGATACACTTTTAACAAAAATAGCACTGTTGAAGCCACGCTTCAACAAACAAGGGGTCAGTCGAAAATTAGTAGGTTGCACTGCGATCCCTTACTTTTATCTTATCACAATTTTTATAAGTTGGAGATGATATACTACGTTGTTTCTATGTTGTTTCGAGGTGATCGTTTGCAATCTCACTAACTGTAAACATTAACAATTGTTGCTGCAATGTATCAAAGGTCATAAATTCCGTTTTCTTAAAAACTGGCTGCTCAATTATCAAGAAAATCTTGAATTTTAAAGATATTTTTGTGTCAAGAGTTTTTTTGTATTTGTACAACATTGTTCATTGAAGTTCTAACTTCAGATCAAAATTGCTGGTTTAGTCACAAAGAAAAAAGTTTAGGGGGAACAAGACTAGAATTAAAGAGCACTACATTTTCTTTAATTCTGATCGTTGAATACTTAAAAAGAACTTCATATTCATTAGGCCACATAATCATAATTTACTAATTGTAGTACAGTAGTCGTGATTGTGGCATGCATTATTACTTAACGGTTTATGCGCTGAATAGCCTATGAGTCAAGCGTATAGAATTCTCGTTGTAGCAACTGTCGTGTTTAGTGGCAAGAAATTCTAAAACTTTAAAAGAATCATGTAGTTTTCGGCAATTTTATGCTGATTGACGATAAATTTATGCTTGAAGTATGATAAAGCTGTTTGGTTTATTGTTAACGTTTGATTGTAGCCTATATTACCTAAAATGAGTTGTGCATTTGTACAACACTTAAAAGAATATACTTGCTTCAGTATATTGCATGTACTATTGTACTCTTCTGTGTTCACGCTTTAAAACCACCTCGGAATCTCGCTATTCTGCATAGCACTAGAACGTCTTTGTCGACATCGCACTTTCGAATTACCAACTCTTGTGTTTTTTTCCTGGTACAGATCTACCAAAGTGCTTCCTGGAGAGTATTATTGAAGGACAACTGCCAAAGCTGCTATGTCGTTTTTGAACCTTCTTCACAGAATTGTCTGTTGTGGCTTTGCTTGGAAAGTTTTTAGAGGCTTTTGTACTATGCAATAATAAATACTTCTTTGTACAGAAATACGCAGTTGTCATGACACTGCTATATAACCATTACCTTTCTCAATTTGATACATCGTAACATGTTGCTTTTATATTTGGCCTTCTCGTAGTCCGTAGTAACCTGGGCTGTTGGTGTGGTGATTGTGGTCGGGTCAACACCGTTCTTCTGGGGTGGTAAATAGAAATTACTTCCCTTTTGTCAAGCTCATGCTGTAAGTGGAGCTTAAACGACAAATATCCCTGTTGTCCAGGGGCCCAACAAGTAGCCTTGGACGGGGGATTTAAAAAAATACAAAAATGTGTAAAAAGGTAAAGGTGGTCCCATACTTGATTCAAGTGTCGGGTATGAGACGATAAGGTTCTGCATTGTACTCAGTCTTCGGCACTAAAAAGAGCAAGGTGGCCAGTTCCTTTATCTCGGCCGCCGTTCCTGCAGCAATTATGCCCACCCAATTTATAACACCCTTGGTATAGAGGTGAGCGGTGTTTTCAACAACCAGCTGAAGCCGGGAGTCGAACCAGGTTTGCATAATTGGAAAGCCAACGCCTTATCCGTTTTGCGCCATCCCACCGCCTCAAAAATGTGTAGGTCTACATTAATCTAACCTTGTAAATACACTATAAAGTTACTTTTCTGTGTTCCAGAGGGGGAGGCGATCGCTCCTTCCCCCCTGGATCCGCCACTGCCTTTGTCTAATTGAAATTAATTTGAATCTTGACGTTTCGCAATACTTCTGAAAGGAATGCTTTTAGCATTGGTTCTTTGTTTGTCCACTGTAGCCTATGTTGCTGCCCACCACCTATTGTTGGGGAAAAGTTAATGAGCGTCTTTTCACCGATATTTCAAACGTATTTTAACTGTTTTCAGCATTTGTGTGAAAATATATTTGGTTGCTTTTTTGCCTTTTTGAAAGATATTGCTTTGTAGATTTCTTTATAATCATTACACCCGTTTTCTTCAGTATATTGCAGAAACAAACTGTGTCGCATTGCCAGCAAGAAGATGTTTTGTCATAGATTGCGGTGACTTGCCAGCTGTTGATTTTCTCGTCGTGTGCTTTAAATATTTTGTGGTTGACTGATTGGTGCGGTTTTACCATCCCTTGTTAATAAAAAAACTAATGTGTCCATGGTTTGTGATAATTTGTTACCACTAGACACAAAAAAACCTCTTCCGAATTGCATTTCACATTCTTCACATGTGGAATCCTAGGATAACCTTAAATCTAAAAGGTGTTTTCATCACAAATCAAATTTATTATGCACTTCTTCGAGCACATCGTAATTATAGGACCGTAGATTGTGTTGAGAGCCATATAAGTTACATAGTACATAGAAATGCCTTTCCGTGAAAGCCATATACAGTAGAACTCGGTTAATCCGGATTCGATTTGAGGTGACGTTACCTAGATAGAAGGGTATCGGTAAAAATCACCGAAATTGAACGCATTAGTGTGGTCATCTGCCAATTCCGTAACGCGCGATCACCACATTTGCAACCCAGTGATAGAGTTCTTTTGAATGCATGTAAAATGAATGTATTTGTAGACTCTGCGTCTAACGCAAGAACACACTGGAAAAAGTTACATCTTCAGACATGCGTGTCGGAATAATCTGTAGTCACTCAAAACTTTTGAAAACAGTTACCGAAGACGAGTTTCTATAGAAAACTTACAAAAAATCGGGCAAATCCGGATAAAGCGATAGAGAAAGCGCAACTTTTGTCCGGAATAGGCGAAGATCCGGATTAAATAATCCGGATAATCTAAAGCTGTTTTTCAAGAAAAAGATTACAAATCATTTGTACTTCCAGTTTTATCCGGATTCGGCGAAGATCCGGATTAACTTAACCGAGTTCTACTGTAGCCTATAATGCTTTAACACTAAATGCTGCACAACTAACGTGTAGGCTAGTGGCAGCTGGTGAATTGTGTTTGATAAAGCCAGTGATTCAATAAAACACGTGGTTGTTAAACAAAGTGGATTTTATAGAAGCTTGCGGTTTGATCAAATGGAGCCACGTCTTCGCTGAAGACGATAAAAGCTGCGGGAGGTACATTTAATTTGGTGTATTCTGTGCGTATTTTCGGCTCTAAATTGAGATGAAAGGTTAAGATAAAACTTCGTCGTTTTGAACTTTGGAAGATATGATCGACTTATCTGCGAGCCAGATGCTGTCATCGAAAGAGCCATAGACCTGTATGTCTCGCGACCTAGATCTAGCGTCTAGCGAAATGAATTTAAGAATTAGTGTATAAAGAAATAACGTTATAAATTAATACATTTTAATACAACATTTTTTTTCTCCACTCCCTCTTTCTAGCTTCAAAGCCCGAATGCAAACCTTTTTTTCTCTGCTCCTTTTCTATTTATCTCGGGAGCAGGTTGCTCGAAAAATTACACAATCTTCAGGAAATGGCAAATAGATTGAACTGGTTCAGTTTGTTTTCATTTCTGGCTATCACAACGAAAAAATACCGTAGCCTAGGCTATATGACAAACATAGCAGACTCACAAATGCTCATCTTCTTGAGCTTTTGAGGACATCAGTACGTGACAGAAAGCCCCGATTCGATGCTATTGTGAGATCTAAACCAACTCATCATTTTTCTCACTGAAACAATCTTGCAGATGTAGCAAACTTCACTTTTGACTTTTACTAAGTTATTAATGTGTTGTAGTTGTAGGGTACATTCACATAAATAAAGCACCACAAAAATAAAGCTTGTCCAATATTTTTACTATTCGTATTTAGTGGATCATCATGTTGTCAGGTTTGACTGTACTGGATCATGGCAGAAATCATTTTGAACACCCTTGCTGTAGTAGTAGTAAATTAAATGCGGTATGATGATGTCATTTTCGAATTTGTTAAGGTATTGTTAAACAATAACCAACTAACTGTGACTTCATAGATATTGTGCAATAGGATTTTACAATTTCACACAACTTAAAGCATTTTGAAAGGTCCTTCATATAAATTAACTAAAGCCTCTGCAAGACTTACAAGATGCTTTCAATTATTTTACTTAACATTTTTAGTACGGTATGAATATGCCTTGTCTGATGGTTGCTCCTTTGTAAATCCAGGATTTGAGGAATAATGGCTTCAAACATCACTTATACCAATATTACTCAGGTAAAGAAATGAAATATTGTATAGGGCCTGCTTTATCGTTGTGTAGAGCTTACATGTTTATTAAGTTTAACTAAACTGCGGGTTTTAAATTTTGTAATAGTGGATGTTTGAAAACGGTTGAATATTATGTTTGGGCTAATCACAAAATTTAAACAATTGTCACAAGCTTTAAAATTTTCGGAAACATATTTTTACTCTTGTGCAAACCTTAGGTTTATACCTTATTTTATTCCTAACAAAGTCGTTTCAATCAAAACATTATAAAACCAAAGTATCCGAAGAAATAATTTGGAAACATTAGCCTACTTAAATGTGATGTGTCTGAGAAATTTATAATTGGCCAATGCTAAATTTACACTTCAATCCAGTGTCGTAAAATTTTAATGGGTGGTTGAAAGCTATTGCAGGAGACCATATTAAACTGTATTTATTTCAAGGCAGAAACAAAAGAAGGTCTATGACACGTCACAAAACATAACCATGTAGCCTAAATTGTGCTTTTGATGAAGGCTGCAAGATGGCCCATTGGGCTATAGTTCACTAGGCCTACCTTTACGCTTTCTGTTAAAATATATTGGTTAAGTGGACAATGTTGATGTAATCCCAGCCAACAAGCCCATATGGGCCCCATATACTATTTTAATGGGCTTGTGGGCATATGGGTTCTATGTGGGTTTTTGTGTTTTTACCATATGTGCCCAATATGGGCTTTCTTGCAGAATGTGTTGCTAAATGAAAAGGTGGAATATAAAACTTCCAATCTTCAAATGCGTGATCATATAAATGCATTTTAATAAATTTAGCCACATAAAATTATTGATCATGGGCTAAGCATGAAATATTGATGGGCTTCCCACTTTGTTTATGGGCAGACCATGGGCTGCCTACTTTGTTTATGGGCAGACCATGGGCTGCCCACATTTTTTATGGGCAGAACATGGGCTGCCCACATTTTTTATGGGCAGACCATGGGCTGCCCACATTTTTTATGGGCAAACCATGGCCTACCCACATTTTTCATGGGCAGGCCATGGGCAGCCCACATTTTTTATGGGCAGACCATGGGCTGCCCACATTTTTTATGGGCAGACCATGGGCTATCCACATTTTTTATGGGCAAGCCATGGGCTGCCCACATTTTTTATGGGCAGACCATGGACTGCCCACATTTTTTATGGACAGACCATGGGCTACCCACACAGTGATTCAAAGGTTTGTGGGCAACCCATACTAATACGATATACACCTCGATCAGAGTTTGTCTAGACTTTGAGATTTTTTAGTTGTCTCAAACGACTTTTATTGATCTTTTAAACAAACACAAAATGAAAATGAACAAGCAAAATTACTGGGGGCACCTTGCTATGCATTGCGCAAAGCTCACTGCTTGCAGTTGGGGCACTTTGGCAAGGTTGGCCGTAGTACTATTTTTGGTGCTTACATACCACAAATAGGAAAATGTAACATGGAGATATGTACCTTCATGGCCATTCCATCGTATAAACGGTGTGCACTGTTGACGCTCTTGGCTTACGCCGATTGAGCACTTTACTGGGAGCACCTTGCTATGCATTGCGCCAAGTTCACTGCTTGCATTTTGAGCACTTTGGCATCTGTCTGCAGTTATATATACCTGATATACATATGGGCAGCCTGTATTACATTTATGGGTTACATATGGGCAGCCCATATTAGATTTGTGGGTTGAGTGTGAGCAACCCATAAATGAATATGAGCAGCCTATATGGGGGCAATGTGATGCCCGCGGACACAATGTGTATGGGCCCCATATGGGCAGCTCACATGGGGCCCGTACATCAGCCCATATAGGACCCCATGTGGGGCCCATATGGGCTTGCTGGCTGGGATTGTAATGTAACTTATAAATGCAACCCATTGTCCACGTATATTGCACGCAATATTTGGTCATTCTTTCCTGTAAAATGCGAAGAGGTTTTTCAAGTTAGTTAAGATTACATCTGGCAGAAAAAAGTTTTTTTGAACTTTTAATTAGGCTACTCGTAGTTGTGCCTTGCTTTTCCTCGGCAGCAGAAACAGTAAGTCAAAGGTGATAAAAATTACTACAAATCCTGTGATTACATCAAACGAAACAAGATTCTGAAATGCGACGTGTCTTGTTTGAAACACCATAGCCTAAGTGAAAATAGTCAGTAGCCTATATATTAAAATAAACACTTTTTACACAAGAACACGCATTGATACTTCAATTTTCATGGAGGGGAGGTTGAAAGCCACGATTTTGAAACGAATAAAGACAAGAAAATTTTTTGCCAAAATAAAACAAATTTTTATTTGAAAAACGTTTCAATGTAAAAAACTAACGTTGCTTATGTTAGCGAAATGTCCAAGCAAACGGTAAAAACTGTTTACTAAAAACAAATGCTCGCCCACTAGCGAAAACAGACATGTTATGGAAGCAGGTAGTGTGCCTGGATTGATAGTAGCCTAGTTTTGCTTTAAGCAGCCTACTTAGCTCATTCTATAGAAGGCATAGATGACTTACTAATTACTACTGACTTACTTGCTATATTATAAGTAATCTCTGCTTGTAGGCTACACAACAACAGCAAATCTCAAGCCAGCGAGAAATTTCGATCCCATTTGCTTAAATTTTTACTGTTTTGTTTCGTCACAGATAGTTTTTTCACTATAATTGCTATAGGCTATCACAGCAAAAATGCGTATTCTTTAAACTCGATTTACACAAAAACTAGTAGGCTAGGCCTAATAAGTTGCGTTGATGTAGAAAAATAGAGGATAACTCATACACTAAAGCCATGATAAGCAATAAAACATTAAGAAAAATTCAACTTGAGTTCTGTGATGAAAAGGACCTGTGTGTTGCAAATACCTGGTTTAAGAAAGAGGAAGTAAGAAAAGTGACTTTCAGTGCAGGTGGAAATGAAACCGAAATTGACTTTGGGTTGGTATGCAGGAAAAACTGATCAAAGATGTGAAAGCAATACCATGCGAACTTCAGCATAGGTTGGTGGTTATCGATTTGGACAAGAAAGGTCTGAAGAAAACTGTAAATAAAAAAAGGGTGATCAAAAGAAAAGTTTGGAAGTTAGAAGATGCCGACACAAGAGAAAGGTTTAAAAAGAGAGTTGAAAGTCTTGTTCACAACGACGTGAATGATGTAGGGCAGGCATGGCCAAATGGCGGATCGCGATCCGGTTCCGGATCTTTTCAACTTTTTTTGTGGATCTTTCAAGTTGGCTCTGAAAAAAACTTCAAAGTATTTATTTTAAAAATTGCTAATTTTTTTTACTTTTTTTTTAAATATTCATCTTCATGAACCAGGGATATCTAAAGAAGGGGATATGAAGGCTTTTATTACGTCTGACAATAGAAGGGCTTTTGTTTATCGTAAATAATCTGTGTTTGTCGTAACATGACAATTGGCACCGATAGTAGTTTAATAACTCTTGTTATGATAACTTGCATTGCGCTATTAGCATCAGGCCTGGATATTCACAGCATGCTCATGGTTGCTTGTTACTGCAACTACTCATATACCTGCTTAACATCTAGCCTACTGCAAAGGCTTTGTTAAAAAAAAACAGCTTACTGGCAACTTTTCAACTGTCTTTGTAGACAAGTATTCTTTGAATATGCTCTACGTAACATTTGCTAACTGTCTTCTGTAGCTCATTGTACCAGTTGCACTACAAAACTTTCTACGATTTTAAAAAGAACTACATGTTTAAAGCACTACAAACTACCGCCCTGGTAGTGTCACGAGAATAAGGCAATCGCTGCGAGCCTTCATATCCCCTTCTCTAGATATCCCTGTCATGAACTCGTAAAAATCGCTGTAAGTAACAGGAAACCACGTTTCGATAGTATTGTAAAATCAAAGCCCACTCATCATTTTTCTCTCTAATACCAGACCTGTTCATTACAGCACACTCATTCACTGATTTTTAATCAAATTATGTATATATCGTATCTTGACGCCTTGTTTTAGATGTACCCAAATAATTCCATCTTTTTTGTATGATACAAAAGGAAAAATGCACATCTTCAGCCAGTGGCGTAGCCAAGGGGGGGTTTTGGGGGGCACGCGTGTGACGTCACAAATCACCATATTGAGAATGATGCTTTCAGTTTCTATGTCTCTAAAACAAAGTTTGCCTAATTTTACACGAAACTGCATTAAAAGAGCGAGTTTTGCCAATACCAAACATTCGAATATCTCAGCCAGGAATTAGCAACAAGAAAACATAGAGACTTAGCTTTATTACCGAAAAATGCCCAAGAAAACATGATCTTATCCTTTTGCTATGCCACCGGACAGCACTATGTTACAGGAATATTTATACCCACATTTTTGTTGAAAATGCTCTCAGAATGCACCGAATTTAAAGTAATTTTTAAAAATTTTCTGGGGGAGGCCCCCCAGACCCCTCGCCGCTGGGTGTCGTCTTCAGCTCATTGTGGATCACTAAGTTCTCAGATTTGCCGGTAGTGGATCATGGCCAAAATTATTTGGCCATCCCTGATGTAGGGGAAGGGAAGGTAATTTGATACACTTTTAACATTTTTGCCTGTTAACTGAAAATTATCTGACACAAACTATTGATTTTAAGCTGAAATGAAAGTCTGATCCCTTACACACTTTTTAAAAACATTTTCACTTTTTTATTTTTGTTACTTTTTTTTAATTGAAATTTTAAAAACGTCACTCAACTGTATCAATTTACCTTCCACGGAAGGTAAATTGATACACCCGGAAGGTAATTTGATACAGTAAAACTAATACAGAAATCCCCTTTGACAGCAAAGCAATAAATGAAAATTTAATATGTGGTTGACGTGCTTGGGTGCAAAGATGACTGTTGAGGCCCATGTGTGCGGCGAAGCTTCTGCAGCGGGATGGTCATGGGAAGGATCATTGGCTGGAGTTCTTATTCAAGGGGGGTACTTTGCACTTTTCTTATTTTTTGACAGCAGATAGCGTGTAGGCCTACGAAAGCTTATATAATCGTTGTTTCCCAAAGTAGCAGGTCTTGTTAATAAAGAATAATTTATTTAAATCAACTAGATCAGGGGTTCTTAACCTTTTTTCCCTTATTACCCATTTCTGTCCAGATCAAAGTCCCATTACCCAAAATCTAATTTTATCTATTTTACCATATTAAAAATATAAAACAGCGTTATTCAGCAAAAACAACATTTAACGTAAAGAACGGCATCAATAGTTTCAGTGAGACATTTGCGCTGTTTTTGTGTACAATCGATGCAATATTGGGTGCGATTTTGGATACTGCACAAAGCAAATCTGACTTCAGATCTAACAGCTTGTTTCGAAGTTTTGACTTCAAAGCAACAACACTTGAAAATGCTGATTCACAGAGATAAGTGGAATGAAACATAGTCAACAATGTTAGTGGTTTTGCACAACTTTTGGATATGCTTATTGCTTTCCCCATCATTCCCCAGAATTTTCTCAAGCTTTCATCTTCAAAAGAATATAGCTCGCTCGTCTCAACACTAACTCTAAATGTACACTTAGCTATATAAACTACTTCAAACAACTGCTAACAGCAACGCAGCCATCAAGCTTGCTCATAAAACAACTGTAACTGAACTGATTATACAAGAAAAATCTTACTAATATGTCACAAAAATGAAATACATAAAACCGGCAACAAAAATGATGCGAAAAATAAATCACTATGACGAAAGAATTCTAAAAATGATAAAATATCACTGTGCTTGTTTGGTTGTTTTGAACGGACTCAAAACATAAAAAAAGCATAAGTAATAAAGCAACTTTACCACTTACAGAGCTCTGTGACATTGTTTGTTACATCTATAATTCTAAATATTCTGGTTCAGCTGATTACCCACCTGCTATCCTGAAATTACCCACATGTGGGTAATTACCCATAGGTTAAGAACCACTGAACTAGATCAATGTCAACATTTATTACAGTCACAAAAAAGAATTTAATATACTGTATCAATTTACCTTCTCCACATGTATCAATTTACCTTTTTCAAAAAAAGTTATGAAATACTGATTTTTGTATGCTTAGATGCACATTGCAGAAAAAACGTGACATGCCCTTTAAGCCTTATCAATGAACTGTCAAATGAGTTTGGTTTCATCGTTCAGAAACTTTTCTTTAATTTTTCAGACGAAGATAATCATGAGTTAAAATTTTTACGAAAATACTCAAAAAACACACTTTCACAATTTTATGCCATAAAAGCACGAGTTAGCTGCATGGTGCAATTTTTGTAGGGATTATTTTCACAGATCTTCCACCTAATGACAATATTTTTGACCAATATTTTTTGTACATTTCTGTGGGGGGGGGGTGTATCAAATTACCTTCCGTATCAAATTACCTTCCCTTCCCCTATGGGGAACCTTCAAGAATGGAGTTCTGCAAGCTTGCGATGAAGTTTGTGGGAAAACAAAAGGCAGGATGGATCGAGGAGATACGTGGTGGTGGAATGAAGATGTGAGGGAAGTAATTAGGGAGAAAAAAGTCGCATACAAGGCTTGGTGCAGAAATAGATCAGAAGAAACTAAGCTCAAGTACAAGCAATTGAAAAATCGGACAAAGAGAATAGTTGCAAAAGCTATGAAGAAAGAAGCTGAGCAGGAATTGACCAAATTAAAAAACAGTCCTAACGAAGTATATAAGTTTATGAAGGTTATGAAACGGGATGGGAAAGATGTAGATGGTGGACGTTGTATTAAAGGAAGGGATGGAAAACTTGGTTTCAGTGAGAAAGATCGTGGAAGAATTTGGAAAGAACATATGGAGATTATAATGAACGAGGAAAACGATTGGGATCAAAATGTGGAAGCCGACGTGGTAGCAGGTCCATTAAAGAGAGTTACTCGAGAGGAGGTGACGCAAGCAATGAAGAAAATGAAATCGGGGAAGGCTCCTGGACTATCTGAAGTCACTGTGGAAATGATACGCGCAAGTGGAGAGACAGGACTGAAAGCAATGCAGGAAATCAGTCAACGTGTGTTAGATGGAAAAGGAATGCCAAATGAATGGAAGATGAGTGTGGTGATACCCATCTTCAAGGGAAAGGGTGATGTCATGGATTGTGGGTCATATAGGGGAATAAAACTGTTGGAGCATGCAATGAAGGTAGTGGAAAGGGTGTTGGAGAATAGAACAAGATCTGTGGTGAAGCTGGACGAGATGCAGTGTGGATTTATGCCTGGGAAGAGAACGACAGATGCTATTTTTATTTTGAGAAGGTTGCAAGAGGAATATCGGGACAAGGGTAAGAACTTGTACATGTGTTTCGTGGACATGGAAAAGGCGTTTGATAGAGTTCCAAGAAGATTGATGGAATGGGCAATGAGAAAAAAAGTAATGCCAGAAGCTCTCGTGCAAGCCGTAATGGGTCTTTACGACGGTGCAAGGACGAGAGTTCGCGTTGGATCTGCCCTCTCAGACGAGTTTTCGGTGAAGGTTGGTGTACACCAGGGTTCTGTCCTCTCTCCTCTAATCTTTGCCATTGTGATTGATGTGATTACCGAATGTGTAAGAGAAGATTCATTAATGGAGATACTGTACGCCGATGATTTGGTTTTGTTGAGTGACACAATGGAAGATCTGAGAGGGAAATTTGAGAAGTGGAAGGAGTCGTTTGAATGTAAAGGTATGCGTGTGAACATCAAAAAGACAAAGGTCGTAATAAGCGGAACGGAAGGGGAAATCACAATGAGCAAAATTGACCCATGTGGCGTCTGCGGAAGAAGAGTGATGGCAAATTCTGTTACATGTAGCCTACGAAATGCAAGAAATTGGTGCATGGAAGATGTGCAAAGATGAAGAGAGTGACATGCAGATCTGGAGATGGTTTTGAATGTGAAAGATGCAAGAAGATTGAGGAAGGAATGATTGGTCCTGTTGAAAAGCTGAATGACGAAGTTGAATCAGTAAATGCCTTTTGCTATCTAGGAGATAGATTGAATGCCAGTGGTGGTTGTGAAGCGGCAGTGACTGCAAGAGGAAGGTTTGGTTGGGTGAAATTCAGAGAGTGTCGAGAGTTGTTATGTGGTAGAAGATTTCCGTTGAAAATGAGAGGAAGAATTTATACTAGTTGTGTGAGATCTGCAATGCTGTATGGAAGTGAGACATGGTGCTTACGGTAAAACGAATTGGCGATTTTAAGAAGAACTGAGAGAGCGATGGTGAGAGCAATGTGTGGTGTAAAGCTGATGGACAAAAGGAATACCGAAGAACTTATGAGCTTGCTTGGGTTGAATGAGAGTGTTGATAAGTTGGCAAAAGCGAATGGAGTGAGGTGGTATGGGCATGTTTTGAAAAGGGATGAAGATGATGTTTTGAGAAGAGCGCTGGAGTTGCGAGTGGAGGGTCGTAGAAAACAAGGAAGACCAAAGAAAACATGGAAAAAACAAGTTGAGGAAGAAAGCAGCAAGGTGGGCTTGACAAGAGAGGACGCGCTAAACAGATCGATGTGGAGGCAGGGTGTGAAGACGATTGCGGCACTTGGAGGTGAATCCGGCCACCCTCGGTAACGGGGACATCACCGGATTAAAACTGGACTACTACTACTCAACATCAAGCACAATGTATATTTTTAACCTCCTCTCCCCTTTGCGCACCACTGCTGAATTCTCGAAGCCAGCATTGACCGACAAATTGGAGGTTTTTTCTCAAAAGAACAAGGGGAAAGTAGGGTAATATGGGCCACTTGCTAATATGGTCCAACCTTGTTTAGCGTATTTGAAAAAGGCTTGTGGTCACAGTTCTTGAACACCTTGAAAAAATTAACTAGAAGACAAAGAAAGAAACTCACAGTTTGATGGAAATTTTGTTTGCGTGAATGCACCAGCGTGGTGATTGGGTTTTTGGTCTTGATTTTCTGGCTACTTCTTCAACACTAGAATTTTTATCAATAAGTTGAGTTTTGTGAGAAAATAAGTTAGTTTCGAGAGCTATCGCAATTTCTGCTTAGGTGGCCATATTTAGCCTACCTCCATTCCCCAAAATACATTTTGGAGGGTTTTATTGCTTTTTTCCATTCAGCTGCATATTTTCTCAATTCTTTCTCGATTGGGCTGTCAGGTTAGTTTATTTGAAGTTTACCACCAAAATGTTGTAGTTTTGCTTCGGAAACTGCTTCTAAATTGTAGTTGGCATTAAATAAATATGGCAAAATATATCATCTAGCCTATGTGTTAGTTCGGCAAGTTTTTTTCGCTACTTTTTAGGGCACTTTTTCCTCTTGAGAGATGGTGATTTGGTAACTCTGCAATCTGCATGGCATGATTAACGATGCAGCCAGTGGCGTACGCAGGATTTTCTCAGGGGGGAGGGGGCATTGAGAGAAGAGTAGCCAGGAATTTTGAAAGGAGAGGTTTTGACGACCGGCGGGCGAAGCCCGACGGCGTTTTCGCTTAAGACGACACCCAGCGGCGGGGGGTCTGGGGGACCTCCCCCAGAAAATTTTAAAAAATTACTTTGAGTTTGGTGCAGTCTGAGAGCATTCTCAACAAAAATGTGGGTATGAATATTCCTGTAAAACGGTGCTGTCAGGTGGCATAGCAAAAGGATAAGATCATGTTTTCTTCGGCATTTTTCGGAAACAAAGCCAAGTCTCTATGTTTTCTTGTTGTTAATTCCTGGCTGAGATGTTTGAAAGCTTGGTATTGGCAAAACTCGCTCTTTTAATGCAGTTTTGTTTAAAATTAGGCAAGTTTTTTTTTAGACTGAAAGCATCATCCCCAAGCATAAAGAGACTGAAAGCATCATTCTCAATATCGTGACGTCACACGCGTGCCAAAGTAGGGTTGTAACCCCCAACCCCCCTCCCCCCTCTTGGCTACGCCATGTATTTCGTATTGGCTTAGTCTATAAAACAACATTGTTACAGTAATTGCTTTGACAGAGCAATGCAAAACATATTAAATGCTTTAATCTACGTCGTTAACTACTAAAACTTTTTTAAGTTGGGGGGGGGCATGGCCCAATGGCCCCCCCCTGCGTACGCCACTGGATGCAGCTACCATTTGATGGAATTCTGTGAATTGCATTTTTAAATAAATTAATAAATAAATTTTTAGCTGAAATAACTGTTTGTCTTGTCACATAGCCTATAGGCTTTTCTAAACATACCAATAACCATGGTTGAAAAACATAAAGTTTTGAATTAATTTTTTGTATTTTACAGGAAAGTTTTGACAAACCTTCACCACCAGTTGTCATCATCACCCTGAAGCATCTTTTCTTCATAAGCAATGCCTTCGTCAATGTTGTGTTTACTCCGTTTTCAACCGTAGAAGGTTTGTGCTTTTGTCAAAGTTTACAAAATAAAAACCTATTTTTTACTTTTTTGCATATGTTTACAAAATAAAAACACATAAAAACAAAATACAAACTTATTTTTTAGTGTCAATCTAAAAAAATGTTTGGTATATTTAAGACTTCATTAAAACAGATAGCTTATTTGCAAAGTTGTATAGCCTACAGTTAAACTGACTGTTAAAGCGGCGGTTGAATACCCTTGTGACATGAAGTAGTGGTGCGATACTGACGAGCCCTGCCTCATGGGCGAAATACGGTGCTTATCGCTGTCAATTCTTGCTACAATCGGCTGCTGAGAAACATTTAGATCCGGCCTCTTGATCACATGCCAACTGCCGTACCCTTAGTGGGAGAAAAGCATGGTTTTGTTCATTATTTTCAAAATTTTCTCGCTAACTATGCTGGTTCTGTTAATTGGTAGGCTAATAGGCAAATGGTCAATTAGTCAGTACAAAGTGCGCGTCTTAAACAAATGGCATCGTTGAACCACAAATTACGTAAAATGCAACGAAAATAGAGTGAAATGTGACAAAATGATAAAATACTTTTACCTTCAAAACTCTATATTTTCATTCTCTCTTACACTTGGGTTTATGCCGGAAACTGCGAATAGAATTTATGAAATCAGGTTAAGAGTAAACGTTCCACAATATCCTGTTGTATCCGAAAGTCAGGATTACAGTTGAATTTTGATTGTATTGCCATAAAAGTCTTAATTGTAGTTATCTTTTCAATGATCATGTGGTAAAACTAGGCTTAGGCTACTTTTGCTTAACTTGATTTCACAAACTCTAATCGCACTAGACAAGTCGCACTATGCGCAATGGGTGTAAACTAAAAAAAAATTATTTTCACACGAGTCAGTTCTCAAAAATAAATCATAAACGTTTTTTATTGAACTGACTCGTGTGAAAACAAATTTGTTTGTATTACAAAACACCTAACCGCGTGATTCATATCAAGCATTGTTGTGGTTTGACACCTGACAGAAGATATTTAATTTTCCTAATTGTGTGTAAACTAATGTTATAGGCTACAGTAATTCAATAGGTTTTGAAAAGTTTTGTTAAACAATTAATATTATTTTATTAAAATGTAAGATTACATACACGTGGATATGTATCATTCATAACCGATGTACTGGAAATCGCTTCATGCCATTAAACAAGTAACTTTTTACCTTGCTTTAGCGAGCTATATTTGTGAAATTTGTTGACATGACTTTTGACAATATTTCAAACGGTTGCTTGTCCCAATAAAAATGTTCAAACTTTTTTGAAACTTGTCGGAAATTTTAAACGCAATTTGGTTAAAACTTGACCAACATGAAACACATTCTCAGTTTCATATTCAAAGTGAACAAGGCAGTGGTATCAGTCTGTACCGTTAAAACTTACGCATCACAATGTTATTAGCAAGCGGTTTAAGTATTGAATATTTTGTTGAAAGATTAAACAGTTTGTTTTTTCCAGATTTTATTTTCGATGTTGCAAGTAGAAGCCATGGTCTTGGTGCTGTTCTTACCGAGTGGCAAACAGTAGGTTTTTATGATTTTTTATTGATTTTTTTTTGAACCAGCTGCTCTATAAATTTCTCCTTTTACCAAACGTTAATTTTTTAGTAGAATCCTTGTAAACATCTTTTACTCGCAACACCCTCCTTGAGTAAGCATATTTCCACTTACGGTAGTCTTCTACAACACCATACAGTAGTTGGAGGGAAGCATGGATTGAGACAACTATTGGAATATGTGCTGGAATAAGGCTCTGTCAAAGCTGCAACTAAACAGTCAGTGTAGTGCTTCTCTTTGTAAATTAAATAGCTTCAATTGATTTTAAAAACTGAATAAGCTACTTTTTTCGAACAAGCTGTTTGTTTAACCATAAGTCTTCTTCTTTTTGACATTATGTATTTGCAGGTGTTGTCACTCGAAGCTGGCTTTGTAACTTGCTTGTTTTTTGGCTTCGCATTCGTGATACTCTTTCCTATAATTGGATTAATCATTTGCTACTACCGTATTTGCTCTGAAAGATGTGGAGGCCTCATGGTGCAATCTCAGGAACGGGCTAGAAGCAAATGGAGGCATTTTCTTTTTTTTCTACTGGTCTTAGTTACCTTGTGTAGTGCGTAAGTAATAGTGTGCTATGTGCTTTTTATATCAAATAATTTATAAAGAATATAATTTAGTACATATTTTGCTACTTTTAAAACTAAAAGGATACACAGTACACACATTCAATGATGAATTTTCTCATCACGTGTGCATTGGAGGTATTTGTATTGGTGCTCTACCGCAATTTTTATGTCAAAAGCTGCTGATGTTCTAGTCATGTTTTTCTGGAATCGCAGTACTTGGTGAATGGACTAAGCTGTAGGCTAGCCTACATTGTCTGTCACATTTACAGTTAAGGTACTGAAGTTCTTGTCACATTCTTTTCCCTTAAGCTTAAAAACTTCATCAGCAAATTTTATATTTTCTGGTTTATGAATTTTTCTTTACGCCTACACCTCCAGTTTTGTGGTCCGAAACCGATAAATCAGTTGCTCTGTCATTATGTCTAGAAGGCCTGAGTTCGAGTTCAGACCAAGTCGTTCAAAGTACTTTTAAAACGATGCCAATTTTGCTTTTACTTGAAAGCAGAAAGAATAATTACTTGCAAAAAGTGAAGAGCTTGTAAAAGCGGATAGTTATTCAATGACCTGAGTGATGAATTATACTTTTAGGATCATTTCTACAATGTGCAATTGTGCATCTGGACAACTTGACTGAAAATTGACCTAAGTTGTTATAAATCAACAATCCAGTAAGCCAGAACATTGTCGTAACTGCCAGAAATGATTGCATTGACTGGAGTATTTACGTAGTTCCGTACTGTGAAAGAAAGCTAACTATCAGCTGTACCTCCACTTATTCTTACACGCAGATTTCCTTGCATCCCAATGTTTATCACAAATGACTGGATGACGAAAATAATTACATCGTTACCAGAAAAGATTGCTAAGACTGTTAGTGGTGTTTCAGCCTATATGGACAGCTTGACCAGTCAACTGGCCGAGTTAGCAGAACAATACGGAAAAGTTGATGCAAGCCTTCGCACAAAAGCGAAAGGTAAGATTATAAATTAAACTTTAATATTGCACTGTAGGCTAATTTCATAACTAGCTAATTACTATTTTTTGCATTATATTTTATCGTCAATATGAAACGTAGAGTACCCGTATGACGGTATAAATATGAAAGTTGAATGAGTTGAATTGTAACATAAATGGATCCCTGTCATGAAACACTGACGACTTCGTGAATAATTCCGGCACGATAGCTCAGTTGATTAAGTGCCTAACTTTTCGTAAGAAACTGCATGATCAAGCTGCGCTGGTTTGACTCTTGAGGTGTGCGCTTGAACAAGACAGCTCCCCATTCAGCGGCACCTGGTGGATGGAATAATTTGCAGACAACAACATTTCAACAATCAGAAACTTCACTCTGTCAACCTCGGTGACCGAGCCTGCAACGGTGGTTCAGAGCTTCTGTCTACAAATACGCGAAACTGTCAGGGTTAAGCTCTCAAAGCCGCCGAGGATAAAGTTTCACGTCCGAAGATAAAAATTCAATCAATCAATCAATAAGTGAAAGGAATATGGGCGAAGTCACATGCACTGACAGCCACTAACTTTCCAGCTATAATTAATTTTATTGATTTATGAGTCAGCTGCCCCACTCGTGCATGAAAATAAATTGGCAGATAGGCTATGCATGTGATTATTGACTAGTCAACATCAAAACGCCTAAAAAGCGACAACAAAAGATAAAGAACAATCAGACAGAAAGTAGTAAAATAGTTGACGTTTTTAGAAGCGCATGAAAAGAATTAAAACAAACATTTGAAACATTTATATTTTTTACTAACGTGGCTGGAAAAGATCAATGTGTTCTGGTAAAGCTGTAAGAAATGCGCAGACAAACAAATTATCGTACTAACCTGATGTGTTGTATTGTTTGAGCATATACTTTTGCATTTGCCTTTGATACATTTCAACGATATTGCCCAATCCTTAAAAATATTGCTCCAATGTTTTACACCCTGACAAGACTATAAGAACACTGCGCTTTTTAATTGGAGATTCCTAGCCAAGGGATGGGCTTTGCAGCTAATAAAACACTAAAAAATGTTTGAAAAAGTTCTGTGCACAGCGACGGCATTTTTACTCATAATTAACTTTAATTGTTTGAGAGGAAGATAAATGGGCCTGTTGGCTTATTCCAAAAACTTGTGGACCTAAATAATATTCGGTTTAAAGAGAGAGAAAAATTGAAACTTTAAAACTGTTGCAAATGTACCAATGGGTTATGTTATGAGGTTTAAATTTTGAAGGATATTGGTTGTATGATTAATGTGTTAAAAGCGTAACTTTAAGAACTGTTTTACATTTTATTCGCTCTTTCCAGGTGTTCTTTGAAATCCCGGCTTTATTGCCATAAGAAGTAGGTTTACGACATTAGGCCAACATTTGGAAAATTGTACTAAATCAAGAACAAAAGAGTGCTCAGGGATGTCCCAAACAAGAAAGATATTTTTCGACGCAAAATTTATTATTTTGATTTTGCTTACATGTAGATTTTTTTCAAAGAGTAGGTACTGTTTTGTTTCATTTTACCAAAAGAAGTCGTTTTAAATACTGTAGATCAGGACTCACCAACTGGCGGCCCGCCACGCTGTATCGCTGCGGCCCACGGAAGGTATCAGCGTACAAGTATAACCAAAAATACTTTTCTTGAGGAGTTAAAGAGCACGAAGGCAAAAAATACTTTCCGGGAAGCATATTTTCGCTTTGCATACGATTCCACTGACCGACCAATCAAATTATAGTTCTAGGTGGGGGTTGCTTAAACTTATTCCAATGCGATGTCCAGCCACACTGTCCCAGTGGTTGATTAAAATGTCTATTTTTGAATTTCGAAAATGTCTGTGAGCATAGGGTTGCTTATTTTAAGTTTGCAAATGTCATGTAAACACTAGTGTGCGTTTCATCGCTATTGTGTTTCACGAGCAGTGTTCTCTTTATGCAAGTTTTTGTTGGCAAAGTAGATCGGTGTGCCAACTCAATTTATAAGAAATTGGCAAAATATTATATTATATATAAATTTAAAGACTTTTTCTGATTATAGGCTATTATGAAAATATTTAGCTTAGTACTGCAAATGTTTTTTTTTTTTTAAGAAATATGGAACGCTTCACGATTTTGCGTGTCATCCTTGCGCAGGGACCATGCTAATCTTCTTTGTATCGTTCCAATTTTAGTACTGCCGAAGCAAGTAGGCTATTGCAAAATGTTGTTATTCAACAAATTCTTGCCACGCTGATAAGCATCCCAAGTGACAGTTGTCTATAAAAAAAGAAAGACGGTTTTATAGACTCTCACAAAAAGGATGAAAAACCAACTCATTGCTTTTTTAGAGGGAAGACTGTTCATAAATTACGATAGAATTACGATTTTTCGGTGATTTCCACAAGCGTTTGTTTCATGGTGCCTGGTTTCTTTCTCCTTGTTATTGGAGCTTATTTTTCGCTGATATGTTTGCCGGTCACTATTGTTACCTATACTGCGATGTGTCAAACATTTCCTTGTTTACTGAAATTGTTAATTGCAAGATATCTTTTGTGAAGCGAAGTGACAACACCACTCTTGCTTGGCGATGAATATTCTGACGAAACCGCTCGCCTCGCTATTAGTGCGCAAACAAGTGGCCTCGTTTATTAGGCATTGTTAAAAAAGTCAAAAATGTTGTAAAAGGAGCTTGGCCTGGCAGTAGCGTTATTCGATTAATTTTGTTGCTGCGGTATTCTAACATCAATATGAACAACATGTAACGCTGGATACTGGGTACGAAATGCGTTCTTTTCTAGCATAAGAGTCAACCATGGCCATCTGCAGATGCGGCCTGATTTGTCACATTTTGCAGATTTTGATTACAGCTACTGCTAGTGCTTGACTGACATTTTTTGAGATGTTTTTACTTTTTGCGGTTTCCTATTGACATAAAACTTTTTTGTTGCCTCGGGGAAGCAGTAGCAAATGAGAAAAACTAAGTTGAAAAACGCAAAATCAGACTGTTATTGAAAATTAACAGTCTGACTAAAATCTACAAAATCAAATATTCTTTGTTTTTCAACATGTGAGGATGTTAAAACCTATTGTGTCATCTGGGGAAAAGAATAAAGAAAGCGTAAAAATCTAATTTTTAGAAAAATTTATTTAAACGTTAGCCCAAAGTTAGAAAAACTTGGAAATTTCTGCAAAATGTGACAAATCAGGCCGTATCTTTAGGTGGCCATGAGTCAACCTATCTAAAATTTTATTAGTGCGGCCCGCCACAGCTCTCCTTAGTGCCAAAGTGGCCCGCATGCAAAAAAGGTTGGTGACCCCTGCTGTTGATCAAAGCTTCAAATAAAATTCCCATAGAAGTAGCCATTGTTATAAATTCATGCTACTTCTCATGATGCAACTGCGTATCATTATCTGCAACTCCACAACAAAACATCGTCCGATTCCAGAAGGTAAAACAACTCTGCAAACTTTTGAACTTAAAGTAGCGTTAGCGTATTTTTTCAAACTGAAATTAGGTACAACATCTTCCATCCCTATTCGAAATGCTTGTTCTACAATCTACATTGATGTAAGTCTTCATTTGCATTTACAAACGCAACTACAGCATAATGGTGCTTGCAATATTTGATGAACTGTTTCAAAATTTGTATAAATGAGGCTAAACATACAATCAGTGTTTTGAACTTCATCGCTGTTGGTTCGATAAAAAGAAGTAGGAAGTAAGATCTTCCTGGTGGACGTATCAATGGATCTCAACCTTTTATAGCTTGTGCCCCTCTTTTATAGACTTTTAATATATGTTGTCCTTTGTTCATCAACAAAAAATTCCTCTCTTTGTTTTTAATGTGTTTCCGTCTATTATTTAATTTACCGTGTTACTAGTAACAATACACGAAGGTCAAAACTAACACAATCACATTTAAACAATTAAACAAATCACAGTCCATTTACTTTAAATTAACTTAGCAAGTGCGAAAAACATTTTCTTGCACTGATTAAACTAAGTAGATTTTCAATATTCGTCTCTTGTCTTGAACTGAACCGGATAAATGTCATTGAACACGTCGAGATGATTTCTGAGCTTTGTTGTTTCCATGAACGCCAGATCAGATCCAGCTTCTTAAAAGCAGGTTGCGAATTGAACGAGCATCGTGAAAACCTTCGTGCCTTATTGGCTATGAATGACGAAGAAAAACCAAAAGCTGGAGTCAGTTTTATTTTTAAAATGCCAGCTTCATTGCATTTGAAACTTGAACTAAGTCAAATTCTCTGTTTCTTTGGCATAGAAGAAACAATTGTTTATTATAATTTTAGAGTGCTTTTGTATGTTTTGTGGGTTGTTCATTTCAAAATGGTATTAAAATATTTGTAATGTCTATGTTTATGTTACAAAATACAATTTTATGAAATCATGATTTCGAGTTAATATGAATTACAAATAGCTCTTGCATGACGTAAAGATTGCGTACCGCATTTAATAAACCACAATAAAATGATAGTAAGACAAACATTACAGACACCCAATTAAAAATGCACATTGAGCAGAGTGATTTGTTTGTTGTATCAACCTTCTATACCAAACTCTAAATGTAATTTTCCATGATGACTTCATCCCACCTCCCTTTGTAGCGTTTTCCCATGACTAAAACGTCTTTATGAATCCGTTCACCATGCTCCTCGCTTACATCGGCCAAGTTATCACAGAAAAAGTCCAAATGAGAATGCAAATAGTGCAACAAAAGAACGCGGCATCCAAGCTTTTGGTAGCTGTCAATCAAATTTGACACGACCATAAGGAGGTTTTCTCTTCTATAGTAACCAAGAAATCCTTTCACTGTCATTCGAAAAGCTTGCCATGGACTTTTTTCCAAAGCAGTCATTGATTCCTTCACTTCTTTAAATGCCAACATTTTCCTGATTTGGGACCCAGCAAATATCCCACCCTTATACTTTAGGTTCAGAAAGGTTTGGAAACATTAAAGCGAATGTGTTAAAAGGCACGACTTGCTGGATCAAATGCTTTTACAAACTGTTCAGCAAGCCCATGTTTATGTGTGAAGGTGGAAGGAATACTTCACTTCATTCAATGAAAAGTACGTTTTTGTCATTGTGGAAGCCTGGGGTGAGTTCTTTGCGTACAGCAGTCTTTTATCACGTAGTGCTTCTCATCTGTTCTTTAATTTCACAATTAAAAGAAAACAAGTATGCTTGGTAAAGCCGCCTTGCAAATATCAAGGCCATCATCAGCCATCAAGGAAGCAATCATTTTAAAAACTCCACACATGTCCCAATTGTGGTTCTTGTTTTGTGTCAAGTCCAGCTATACTTTCACAGATTTGCGATCTTCTCACATTTAAACAAAATGTTCAATTGAGTAGCTTAAATCATCCAGTTTGGGTCACTGGAGCGCTTTATTTGCTTTTCTAATTTTTCTTACCAAATTGAACCATCTAAAAATATGCTAACCTAATTAACTGCACATTGCAAACTCCACTAATCCCTAACGTCTTTACCTTCAACGGCTGACTATAATATAAATAACAAAGACTTAGCCTCTAGCCCGATTCTCCAAAAAATGTGGCCAGTTGTAAACAATACAATTTTGACCAACCACATGTTGAAAATGTCCACGTTGCAAGTTTGTAGCTTTTCACCATCATCTAACGAGTGATAAAATAGAATAATAAATGATTTAAGCAGGTTGTGTGATATTGAACCGCACTTTAAAGAAAGTTATAATCTCATTAATGCACAATGTTTGAGCTCATTTTCAAATGTCAGGGAAAACGTGTTTCACAATTATCTTTCAAACTATTGATACTAGACAAAAACTAGCACTAAATTCGGCATCACCGACACCATAAGCATATAGCAACACTAAACAAAACAGATAAACAAAAAATTGTTGTCTTGTGTATAATCACAGAAAATTTGAAGATATTTTATGATGCAAATTTTGGTTCTCACTGACACAAGGGAGATCTATAAAGTAATAAGCGAAAACCACAAATTAAAGTTTACCTGGCGAATAATTTATGTCGTGGCACTTGGGTTTTGCAATATCACGACAAAGCTACATGCTGAACACCTCTGGTCTTAGCCCCGCGAAGAACGCTCTGTGGCGCCCTTGAGAGGCCAAGAGCCCCGGTTGAAAAAAACTAGGTCAGGTAATTATCAAACAACGAGCGAAGATTTTAAGAGATTTATGTTGTGAACGATAAACGTAGATGAGATACAAAATAAAACTACTCCTAAGTCAACTGACTCCCATATTCTTGGATTTTGCTTTTTTTTCAGAATAAGTCCTTCACAATCGTTGGCGTACTTGCACTATTTGTCGCCCTGCTTTAGTACATATATATTTATTGATAAAACAAACCAAGCGTGCACTTTGTAGTAGGCTATTAGGCTAACATACAAAAGATATTCTCTTCGTTTGAATGAGACTATAGCCTACTCATATTTTATTTGAATAAGAACCTTTTAAAAATTTACACTCCGGCGAACAGAACAGCTTGTTTAAGATTACGTTGATAATATTGACTTTATTAATGTAGGCCTTCATATATCCTTCTTGTTGATTGCAATGCACCAGATTAGAAAGCACGGTGACATTTGCTTCGATTTGAACTTTAAAGAATACTAAATGATTCACTCAATACTTTTTCACAGATTTAGGGACTTCGTTGGGTGAACCACTCCAAGAAATATTAACTTCACTTGCCACCCCAACCTTGGACAAACTGTCGAAGTTGTATTCAGGTAAATGTGATCATCAGTCGCCATTTCCGCTTGAAGCAGATTACGCATCAACACGGGTTATATGTTTCCATAAGTCACGGTTTTGAACTAGCTCGCCCAGTGTCGCCAAGTTCAGTTCGGACCATGCCTGGATGTTGTCATGCCATCATCTTGATGGTTTGCCACGTTTTCTCTTTCCGTTAGCTATATACTTTCTGTGTAGATTTTGTTGACTCCATATTTTGATCCTTTGACGTGGCCGAATGGTTTTAGAACTTTCGCTTTTATCTTTACCTCAATAGGGTTTAGCTTTGTTTTAGTCAATAGGTCTTATATTTTCGTGTGGTCAAGTAGCTTTTTGTTGGTCATGCTTCTTATGGGATGATTTTGGAAAGCGGTGAGTGTTTTTTCTTGTTTTTGTTGTCCAATTTACGTATTCTAGACTGTAGCCTAGAGCACGAACACACGAAACGTAAGTGTTTAACAATTTTGATTTCAGCTTGATTGAGAGTCTATTGAAAGTTAAAATCTTTTTAGTCTTTTTAAATGCTGTCCAGCTTAAGCTAATTCGGTGTTGTAGTACAGTTTCTCTTTCGTTGGTCGCGAATGGTTTGTGGCCATGCAAGCTATGCGAATTTTGTTACTTGTTTTCCATATGCAGCGAGATTTAGTGTGTTGTTAATTTTATCGGTTGGTTTTGGTTTTGGACACATAATTTAGTTTTGGACATATTTGACAAAAGACACTTCAATTTAAAGACTGAAATTAGCAGTGTGTTTCCACGGAATATTACGAATTCTTTAATTTTTAAATGTGATATCTTATTCGTTACTTTAATAAATTTGTACTTGCATATAATAGACCTTCACCGCAGAAACTAGGCGTAACATTGAAGCAGCTGAAATGTAGTTTTACAAAAGAATGCTCCAGATTTTATGTGCTAATCATATCACAAATGCAGAAGTTTTAAACCGTGCGGTTACATCAAAACAAGAAACTATTGAACAACAACACTCATAGGCAAATCAAATTTCTCGATCCCTATAATTTCTTAGCACAGTTTTTCTAAAACTTTCAACCTTTTTATTGAAGTAAAGAATTACGTTTCGCTAGCGTTTTATGTCAAAGTTAAAACTCATTTAACATTTTGACCACTGACGTCACTAAAACGTCTATCCAATCCAAAAAATGAAAAAATAAAGCGAATCAATCCAAAAAGTGAAAAACAAAAGTAGGCTAATCCTAATTAAATTTCGTTTGCTGCACTGAAGAGATCTCCAAGATCGAAACAACTGGCCTCTGTTTGCAATAATTTAAAAACGTTTTATTAGGCTTTTTTTTTTCAAATCACCAAATATTTGTGTGGAGCTACATGTGCTTGAGGTTGCTGATCTTTTTGTTTTCACTTGTTGAACCAACATAAATCAGTTTGTATCTTTTTTGCATCCTTTTCTTGCATCATGGACCATTCCGACAGATGTTTGTAGGTACAACCCTTTTTTTCTAATCAATTTACTTAGTTGTGAATAAAATACGATTACGTAAGGTATTGCCTGATTTACTAGAAAAAATTCTATTCGAATTTGTAATTATTGCGTAGCCTAACCTCTCATTCGTTATGGCGATTGAAAGATACTTAGCCTGTCATTTGCTTACATTACTATAGAATAAAACTTCCAAGTTAAGGAACTAACTCAAATTGTTTCCCACAGATTTTCAAGATTCCGCGGCAGGTCTTCGAATCATGGAATCTTCCTCAGCGACGCTCGCCACTGGGATAGCGAGTTTCAACCCAGTGTTGGTTGCAAGACGTCAGGCTCTTGTTAACGACTTAAGCAACCCATTTTGCAATGCCAACCCCGTTTGCAGAAACATACAGTTGTCCACAAGCTCACTGACACCAACCGGAGCAAATTTTTCCTCAGTGGGTTACTTACCTTTTTGAATTAAGAGGGTAACCTATTTAATTAGAAGTTAGCTAAACATAGTCAAGAGGGTAACTGAGCATTTCAAACTGAAATTCGTACTATAAAACTTAACAATGGTAAGTTGAAAATTGCGACATATCGAAATTGACATTAGGCTACTGTCACCTTAGTGTTTACAGGTAAACAAGATAGAAAAACTGCAAACCTTGACTTCGATTATGTAATTTTTCATTTTTTAAGCTTGTTGATTAGCCATTCTAGCGTCAGCCACAATTTAATTGAAAATTTAGCGACACGGGAATTGCTTCCATTCAATAGCACAGAAGGTAAGGGAGTTTTCAAAACGTTTGCTGAACAAGAGTTTAGTGTGTACGTACAGTACATTTGGAGGTTTTTATTTTTTTCTACCTAAATTAAACTAATTGTGGTTTAGAAGTTATTGACCAGTACGCCTCCATTGAATTCAAACATTTTGGCAATGTTGAAAGAAAATTTTTCGCATTTTACGTAAATTTTTTATCAAAATAAGAAGATTGGATTTTTTTAGAACACTTGTGGAACCTATATCAGTTTGTAGTCTTAGGAATCCTTCTCTTGCTTCATCAGCTAAGCCGATACACGTTTGAGGGTACCCCCCACTTTTTTTCAATATTTATTCGTACTTGTGCCACTAGCTTTTAATTACTTGTATTTTGGATCCATTTTGGTTGATTGTATTGCTATAGCCTGATGACAACTTCTTGTTATTTTTACTTTATTTATTATTTTGTTTTCGACACATTTCAATCATTTTTTAACACAAATTTCTACAGCAATCATATCTTCTCTTATTGGCGAAAAAATTACGTTTCGTTAGCGTTTGAATTTCAAAATTGAAATTGATCTCATTTGTCATTTTGATCACTTACGTCACCAAATAACTGAACAATCTGAAAAACGACAAATTTAAAGACAGATCAATCCGAAAAATGGAAAACTAAAGCAATTAAATTTAACTTTCTTTCACTACACTAAAGAGACCCCTAAGATCGAAACAGTTGGCCTATATCTGCAGTTAATAACGACTAGTTAGGAATTTTCTTTCAAATCATAAAAAAAAATCAAAGTCATGTAATCTTCAATTGTGTGGAGCTACATGTGCTTGTGGGGTTGCTGATCTTTGTGTTTTGACTTTGACATTGCGTTCGATTTCTATTACAATTACAGGTTTGCTTTTATTAGGCGATCGATTGGAGTTATGATTACTTTTAACACTTTACGATTGCGATTTTATTCTTTAGCATGTAATCAATTATGGCTGCATGAAAACATGTATTCGATTATAATCACCGATTACAATTAGTCTATGTCTTTTAGGGTAGGTTCAAACATTTTCTGCGAGAAATGGGTATGAAACAGAGCAACATTGCAGTAAAAGTTCGTCGTTGAATAAGCATTTCGAATATGACGTCACATAATTTAAATTCTTCCACCTCACAACTAAGCTTGAATTAAGTTTTACTTACTGAAAATGAAAATAATTTATCTTTTATAGTCGATTTTGATAGGCTATAATCTGTTTTTTCACTTTATTCTTTTGTCGTTTTGTCTATCTTCACATTTGCTTTACACAATAATATTATAATATCTTTATTTTGTTAACATTCTTTCATCCTTAATGATAATAATAAATTTTCTTTTTACATTCATTCATATTAAGTAATTGCTGGAACAAGCCTGTCCTAATTAAGCTTTAATGCTATTTTTCTGACTAATGATTCTGTTTGCAGGTTGTCAGTTTGCAGACCGAAATTAACAGTATACAGAACACTATAACTACCTATGACATGAACAAAGAGATAGCTGTGGTGATGCAACTTTTCAATAATATCCCGCAACTCGTTGTTAACGGTGGCAAAGGCGTAGAAAATTGTAAGTCGCTCAGTGAAAAAATTAGTTAATGCACCATTTACATCAAGTAGATGGTAGTTATGTCATTTAAAAATAAAAATTCTTAAAACATTTACTACAAAAGCAATGTTTTTCAATATAATCTGTAAATTGTGGCAGTCCAAGGCAATATTGTTTGAACGTTTTGGACTAAGACTTAAATTCTTACCCTCATTAAACTCATGACAATACCATACAGTTCAATAGTTTTGAAGTTGCATTTCCGCCAGCAACGTTTCAATTCGGCGCAACGTTCAGGTAAAGTTTTTTTATTAGGCTAATTAAAAAGTAAGCGTATGCCTTGTTCCCATTTTTTTCATAATGATATAAATCAGTGATTTCAAGGGTGGTTTTAATCCACCACAAATAAGGAAGAGTTGGCCCGGGACAGCGGGACAACCAATTTTTGGAATTTCAGAATGTGAGAGTACTCCAATATAATTATACTGCAACAATTTAACCCATTCAAAGCCGCCACAAGTTCCCGTTGCTCTATTTAGGTGATATTTCAGCCACAAAATTGTATTGACATTACTTTTTAATTAGATTAAAAAATCTGGTAATTTTTGCTTTATTGAGGCATTTTTTTGTTTGCCTTTTAAAAGGACACCGTCCATGTGGTCAAATATAAATCTCGCGATACCTTAACAAAAACAGGTGTTTGTTTCGATAGAAATTTGTCAGATTTTCTTGAAAAACGTTTCAAAATTATTGTATAAACATATTATATTCACGGTAATCATCGGCGTAGCTAGTGGGATTGCGGTCCCCCCAGCAGGCAGTTACCAACCTCCCAGCAGGCGGCAGCTTGTGGGCGGCTTGCAGCTTGCAGAAATTTTACATGTAAACGAAAAAGCATAGTAAAAGTCTTTTTTGAAACGGATTTGACTCGAATTCTATTTGCTGGCTCCTACTTCACGCAATCAGGGTTGAAAAAATCATGGTCCGCTCCGGCGGCACAAACCCTAACTATACGTCACTGACAGTCGTCTTCGTCGGCTCCAGCTCATGTCCGAGCATTAGTTTCATTGTCGAATCGAATTTGGCTTTGGATGGTGATGTCGTATAGCCAAGTTAATGACGGAAAAGTCGTAGGCAAAAACCACATTGTATGGAAGGTGGAGGGCATGGTAGTTTTAGCTTTTCTAGTGTTCCGTTTTTCTTGGGCTTTTTGTATCTTCAACCACAGACATATACAACCAAGCAACCACACGGCATTTAACATAATCGATTAAAATTGAACATAAACTATAAGCTACAAACGTTTTCGGCCATACACACGTTAGCCCTTATCAAGTAACAACAAATAACTGCTTATCATATCTACAAAGAAAATGAATAACTGATCTAAACACTGAATTGAAAAACGAAATGCAAAATGAATCAAAATCAATTCAGTGTTTAGATCAGTTATTCAATTTCTTTGTAGATATGATAAGCAGTTATTTGTTGTTACTTGATAAGGGCTAACGTGTGTATGGCCGAAAACGTTTGTAGCTTATAGTTTATGTTCAATTTTAATCGATTATGTTAAATGCCGTGTGGTTGCTTGGTTGTATATGTCTGTGGTTGAAGAAAGTGACCTCTTTACCAAAATTGTATTTTTGTATCTTGTTTTTTGTTTCGAAAATTCCGTGCTTTCCCTAGATCTTTTTCTCCAGAGTGATCTGTCACTAGCAAGTTGTTCCCATGAATCCAGATCAATGTTTGCATGGTTGAGGGAGACTTTTATCTGATCTTTGTATCTCATTTTTGGTCTTCCGGGAGGTCTTTTTCCTGTCTCTAGTTGACCACAAAGCATTATTTGTAGAAGCCTCGTTGGGTCCATTCGCATGACATGTCCTGTTCAGCGAAGGCGGCGTTGCAATATGGTGGCTTCTGAACTGGGCAACCTAGCGCAATCAAGGATTGCATCTTTGGTGAGGCAATCTTCCCAACGAGTGCCTAGAATTTGCCTCAGTTTTCTCTGCGGGAAATTTTCAATACGTTTGATGTCACGGCGGTATAATGTCCAGGTTTCACAAGCATAAAGAAGGGTGGATAGAACGACTGTCCGGAGGACCATAATTTTTGTGCGGATAGATCATGGTTGTTGAAAACACGATGGTTAAGTCTTCCATAGACACAATGTGTTGGTTTTATACGATGTTCAATATCCTTTGACGGTGTAACAAGCAGCCAAAAAATGTAGCCATGTGGCCGGTGTCCTTTTAAAAGGCAACAACAAAGATGAAGCAAAATAAATAAACAAAAGAAGCAAAACCTTACACAAATTAGAGTGTAGTAGGAAGCACAATATTAGAGAATGTCAAAGTATGAAGAGACATAATTCATATATATTATTAATAGGTAATAAAACTTGCATGTTCTTCCTCACTTCACCTCTTCCAGCTCTTCTCATTTTTTAGAAATTTTCAAACTTTTAAAAAATCCAGAAAAAGTACGCTGTTTTCAGATATTTATCAGCACCTTCCAAAACAGACCCTAAACAACTAACTTATTAGCAAGTCCAAAATGATTTAATCAAAATAGGATGATGTAATACTGAATCATTTAAAACGATGTCCTTTTAAAAGGACACCGGCCGTAAATGGGTTAAGAGAGTGGAAGAAAGATTATGGATAACAGACTCCGCAATTTCTCTACCAATCAAAACTGAATGTTCGCTAACAGTTGACCCAGTTGGAAATTATAGATAGAAATTCCTGCCGACTGACCGGGACAAATGCTAATAGAAAAGAAGACAGACACTGATTAGTTGGTGCACAACTTTACACCGTGCCTCTGTACATCTAGGCCAAACATTAATTTTCAAACCGTTTTGCATAATAATTTCCTTGATATTTGGTTCTTGTGCTAACATTTTTGCTTGAAAGTATGCCCCAAGATCTACTCGCTATCACGAAATATGTTGGCTTCCTTAGCCGCTAGCTTACGTTATCCAAACTTCGCTTCCAACTTTATCTAAAGTAATTCCAACTTTTTTTTCAGCATTATCAGCATCTTTAACTGAAGTAAATGATACTCTGACATCATCCCTATCTCAACTGCCTTTGGACGCAGTGAAAACATATGCATTGGCGATCGAACAAGCAGGTTCTTCCACAATCGCTTACATCAATGAATATACTTTGGAATATGATCTTTACAGGTATAGTGTGTCAAGGCCTATCACTTAATTTGCATTAGTGTATTTTTGTTTGTTAAACCAAACATAGCTGTTTAAAGAAATGTTTAAATATGAAAAGTTGCTTGAGCAGTAACCTAATACTTAGATCGCTGGTAACTACAGCATGAAGACTACTTTCATGCAGTTACGTAGCCACTGAACATTTTAAGCTAAGAAAACTTCAAAGTGCATATACAGTAGAACGATCTGCTTCAGCCTAGTGCTACGGGTTCTCTGTGGGAATAGCGAGTATTTGCAAGCTTTCGGAACACAGTTAGCCAATCATTTGCAATGACATTGCGGGAAAGGGTGGCTAAATAGCACTCGTGAATGGTTATGTAATAGAGCAAAATCCCGAAAGCGGATTAGGCTGTTTCGTGCCACATAACACCCCACCAGTGTCTGAGGGCTGGATTTGCCCAAGACACACAAAGGTAGAGTGCCCTGCGTTGTTCTGAACGTCGGGAGTCACCAGTGCGGGAGAGGGTGACTAGTCCTCCCTCACATCTTTTAGTCGACGTTGCCTTAATGCGAGAGTGGGAGCTCCCGATGTTACTTAGCGAAGGCAAGTCGACCCTTGTGTTTTACCAGAAGCAACTTAGGTTTGTGGTACCGAAATAAAGCAAAACCCCGAAAGCAGATTAAGCTGATTCGTGCCACAACATTACACACAACTAGTTAGCAATGCAAATAAGTATTCTAACATGATGAACAGAATCTTTGTACAGGTCTTCCTTCAAAATGTTGATCAACTAAGTCTCATAAGAAATGGTCCAAGCTTATTAGCTATCAGTTTAGTTAGCTAGAAATTATTGTGAGTGAATCTGTTACATAACGGAAGCTGTTTCTTGTGTAAAATAATGTCATTTTGATACCAACTACTTTATATCACAGGTACATAGGCGGACTTTTGCTGGGATTAATGATAATTATTATACTACTTTTGTACTGGCTTGGAATTGGTTTTGGAACGAAACATTTCAGCAACCACCCCATGGAGAGAAATGACTTATCAAATTTGGGAGGAATTTTTGTTATGTCGTAAGCTCTTTTTATGATTTTCTTTTCTTGAAACAGATTTTAATACTTTATAAAGCACAGATTCTCTATTTTGTATTCGTTCCTCTACAGGCGTGGCTTTCAAAGTCACTCAAAAGTGGTGCCGATGACGATAACCGTGAGTAGGTTATTTAGGTTAGCTGGGGGTCGTGACTCCTGTAGGGGTCGTGAAGCGCCTGAAAATCCAGTGTATCGTTTTAAGTCTTTTTAGCCAGTAAAGATTAAAAACTGTGTTTCTTCGCAATTTACCATTATATTATTGTTTAAGCTTTCAGACGTTGCAAAATGCTTTAATAATATAAAAGCATTCAATGTTTTTCATCTACAGTAGTTTTTGTAGATTAGTTTGGGAAAACTAACGTTGCTTACTTCACAATGAAGATATAAACGACTTGTTTTAGCCTGATACTGCGAGTTCGCTGTGGTAATAGCGAATTGCACTAGCTTTCGAAACACATTTCCTAATGTGCTATAACGAATGGCTACAGGTAAACTAGCGTTAACCAGTAGCCACTATATAGCAAAAAGCAAGGTTACCGTATTTGGAATCTTATGTCCAATATGGATTTGTCAATATCGTTTCCAATGGCATTGAAAAAATTCAGTGTGTAGGCTATTTTGTGAAAAGTGCTTTCAGCAACAGTTCCACGCATTGACAAGGTTGTTAAAAAATGCAGCACCAGCCATCTCACTGAAACTGATTTGAATACATCAATAAAAGATTACAATAAATTTAAATAGTTGAAAATGTAGCTTATTCTCATTATTTTTTCTCCTATAATCTAGCCAAAGCCTGGTAGGAAATGAAAATATTATAACTGGAGAAAATGTAAAAAAAGCCGTAATGGCATTGCGTAAAGACGTTTTTGGTTTCAGAAGTTTGCATTAGAACAGCAAAACGAGACAAAACTGGATGTCGTCGTGAATCAAATTTAGTTAAATTTTGCATTAAATATGCTTTTGTTCGATATGTTTATGGAGGGTCGCGAAGCTACGTCGATTGCTCTGAATTGTTGCGGTGCATAAAATGTTGAAAACCATTATGTTATATGGTTATTATCGGCTGCCGAGAAACATATGGTTACAGATTTTTAAAACTCAGTGGTTAACAGGAACAGAGTTTTGTTGGCTCTTTCTTTCCACAAAGATAAGAGTTAAACTGACTGGTAAAGCGGCGGTCGATTACTCAAGTGGCAAGAATACGGTGCGATACTGATAAGCCCAGCCTCATGGGCGAAACACGTGTCTATCGCTGTCTATTCGATGCTACAATCGGCTGCCAAAATAACTTTAACAGGAACAGAGTTGTTGCAATAAAATATAACTGTATAAAAAATTTCAAATATAACTGTATAAAAAATTTCACTCTACCAGCTTACTACAATTATTATAAGTACATTATAAGCACAAACATGCTGTATGTATTTAATCTTTAACTTTACTGTGTTTACCTTAGTTTTTTTTTACAATTTTAATCACATTATACTTTATTTCTTGTTTGTAATTAGGTGATTAAATGAAAAAACATGCACGTTTGGGTCAAATAATGTCGTATTCTATGACCATTATTGCCTTCTTTGAAACGACATGAAACAATGTTGTTTAAAAACTTTTTTTAAATTTTATCTTACTTACAAATCAACTAGCAAAAGTAGAAAGTCATATTTCTGTATAATTTAAGCAACGTTATAGTCAAAATCGATTTTTAGATATTGCTTTTTTTTGAAGGGCTGTTGGACTTACTTTCATCTTTTCTTGGCTTCTGATGCTTCTGGTCATGGGATTATTCACTGCCGGGGGCCATGCTGAGAGATACGTTTGTCAAAGTTTGGAACCTCCTTATCAAGGTTTAAAGGTAAGACTGCTTTTGCAGGGAATAATATTTGATGTAAAGGCTTGGCTAATTATTTACCTTCGTAGCCATTCCACTTGTGCAAGTGAATTTTTTGCACAATCTCTTCAATATTAATACTGTAGTTTCAGTTTGGAAACAGGTGAACTTGTGGAATCCAATTGCCTGCCAAACGAAGACTGCGTTAAACAAAAGTGTTGCCAGATGTTTTTCAAACCTTTTGAAAGAATTATTATTTTACATTTGCAGTCACCCAAAACTTGCCAGATTCCAACATTTATCCAAATCGATTTTTTTTACTACGACATTGCACTGTTTCGTGTTCGTTTCTTTTTTAGCTCTTGGATCGGCTTATGAAAAACGGTGGACTATCTGGATTTCGTTTGAACAACTCAATTTATAAGCTTGTTATGTAAGTTAATTCTTAATTGCAGTAACCGTTAATAATAAGGCATGTACGTTTTTATCAAAAATAGCCTCACCAAATTTGATTTTCAATTTCCTTGATTAATTATGCTAATCACAATTTTGTTTCACATGCAGCACAAACAACTTTTGTAGAACTTTGTCGATTTTCAATGAGGATTATCATGTAAATTTTTTTTTTTAATGTTTGTAGTACTTAAAGGATACATGTACATTACTCGATGCGATAAACTTAGTATTCAAGCTTGTGCAGATAGTCTGCACGAGCATAGTACTTTAAAGAGCTACAGAATGGAAACATAATGAGTCTTATTTCCTTCAAAAATAGCATTTTTTTTTTCTTCAGTGACCCCATTGTATTGGGTTGCCAGCGCTAACTTTCCATACCCAAATAATCTAGCAGACATGTCCTCCTCTTATAATCCTATAGCTTTAATATTATCACTTCTTTTTACGTATCTCTGTCTTTTGATTCCTTTTCCAATTTTCAATCATTAAAATACCCAGTCAACAAAATTCTGTACCGTCGATTTTCGATTAGGTAATTCAATACCGTACGCTATGTCACTTCTACAAACATTTTTCCGATGCTCGTCCTATAATAAAATTTCTGTGCTTTCTTTAACAAACACATGTCTACAACTTTGTACAGCGATTGTGATATCAACAAATCGATATACGAAGCCTTGAATTTAGATGAAGCATATAATATTACTGAACTGTTTCAAAAAGCAACGAACCGAACAAATGACATTAAAAATGATCTCAGCAACATTAGCGTTGATCTTAGTACGATCAAGTGAGTTTGTTTGTTTCACTGATTTTGAAGATTTTGAAAATTAGCTTGTTAAATTAAATTTTGTAAGCTGTCTATAGGCACAGCTCATAAATTCCGTGATGTAAAAATCTGAACAACTATTTTCTTCGTTAAACAACTTATTTAATTCATCTCAAAAAATTGTTGCAGGGAGGTATCTATTGTTTTACATTTTCTTTAAATTAACATAGCCTAACATAATTTTACAATATGCATTCTTGTGCAGAGTTCATTCCCCGCAAATCCAACTTGCCCTCCGTTCCATGAATAATACAGGTCTAGATAACATTGACCTCAGTACTTATATGACGCAGGTAAGATGGCTTCATCAAACAGATGGAATGAAAATTTTAGGATAAGACTTATTTTTTAAACTTTAATACCGGTACTCTATCTGTAATTCTGTCTAGTCTAACAATCAATAAGCAAATGAAAACACAACCGTTCGTTGTGTTCGCTTACTTCGCAATCTATATTTCACAAAACCATGGTTACTGCCTGATTTGACACATTCTCTAAAATTTTCCAGGTTTGTCAAGTTTTGGTGACTGTCTGAATGAATTTTTCTATAAATTGTATTTTAAAGGGCGGGGAAACTCAAATTAACTTTTTGCGAGTTTTTTGTTTCAGCGTGATGTCATTGTGTACAACATGCGTTTTAGCAAATAAAAAATCCAAATTTTGTTGCCCTCGTCTCGCTAAGGCCGCTTTTGTTTGATACCCGTTTGCGAGGTCTCGCGCGCATCAAGCTGTGATTCTGTTCGCTGTGACGTCACAAGGTATATATAGTTGTGGCCAAAAGTTTAAGACCAGACTTGATTTATGACGATTTTTGCATTACTTCAAAATACTGCATCATATATTGTTTCAGTTGCATCATCTTTATGCATCATCTTATATCTGATGCAGTATGTTGAAGTAATGCAAAAATCGTCATAAATCAAGTCTGGTCTTAAACTTTTGGCCACAACTATATGTACCTTGTGACGTCACAGCGAACAGAATCACAGCTTGATGCGCAACGAGACCTCGCAAACGGGTATCAAACAAAAGCGGCCTTAGCGAGACGAGGGCAACAAAGTTTGGATTTTTTTTATTGCTAAAACTCATGTTGTACACATTGACATCACGCTGAAACAAAAAACTCGCAAAGTTAATTTGAGTTCCCCGCCCTTTAAGGTCTTCTTTACTGTCTTTCCCAAGTGACAAAATCGGTTTCAACATCATCAGACGTAGAAAAATAAAAATAATTTGATTCCAAAATCTCAGTCAGACCTTAATCGCTTGTTGTAACAGTCCGATTGAGCGTTTTTCAACTTCTTTTTTTCATTTTCTGCTCCATCCACATGATAACAAAAAGCTTTTGTGTCTCTACGAGTCAGCAATAGGTAAAAAATCTTAAAAAATTCTCGTCCAACACGAGCAGAAGCGGTAATCAAAATCTGCAAAATGTGACAAATCAGGCCGCATCCCCAGATGACCATGCCCAACACTTATTGCAAATGATTTCTTTCTGTATGATAGATGTCATTAGGATTGACTACATCCGATTTGGCACAATACGCCCTGTTTCTCAATACCTCCGCTGCAGCCTTGTTAGCAAACGGATCTCTTAATGCACTTGGGCAGGTAAATATAACATGCATTGATTCCAATGCCATCATTTAGTCTACTGAATAGCACAAAACTTAAATGATGATTTCCTTTAATTCTCTACTGCATTGAACTAAACGATTTACGTTCTCTATGACGAAAAAATAGCAGCATTTGTAAACAGCTTGTGGCAGCTGGGATTGGTCTTAAATAAAGTCGTAGCAATCCGAAAATCTAAACGCTAAATTCGAGATTGAAAAATCAGGTTTTGTTCATTTTTTTAAATTTTTTCGGAACTCATCTCAACCGCATAACATATTTCAAGATCTCCAGGGTTAAAAAGTAAACCACCCCGTAATATGCTGGTTTGTGTATATGTTTTCAGGTATTGCGCGTGAAAAAGAAGTCTTTACAGGCGCTTAGATATTTTCATCAAAAACTGTGAAATAAAATGCAAAATCCACATAAATTTTAAACTTATCTACAGCAAACTGTAAATGCCATTCATTCCCATTCTTATGCCATTCTGAGAATGCATTCTACTGTGGTGGTCCCACTCGAGCAAGCACTGGGTAATCTTAACAACACTTATCTGATGGTTCAGAGCATATCTACTGGATTTAACGTAAGTTTGTCATTGATAAAATCTTTATATTTTGCTGATCTGCATTCGATTGTAACTTATTTCAGTCAAATGGCTGTCGTCATTCTAACTGTGGTAGTGTTTGCTCAAGGCAATAAATAGGTCATTGGACGCAGGCTAACCATAGAAGACTTCCCTAGTCTGAAACAGTAGGGGAGAGTGCCCAACAGTGCCCCGGGTGCCTACAGTGCCCCTCCCATCGTTTTTCACAATCCGTGACAAATTATTCACTCAAGCGTGCATTACCATGGCCACGTGGTCCGTAGAAGCTGCTGAAACTAAGTTAGGCAGAAATAAGTCATTGCTAGCAGTAGGCAGAAGTGAAAGTTTGTTTTAGGTGGTAAAAAGTAAATTTTCAGAACTGTATTACTTTTTTTGTTACAGTTTTTACGGTGGCTTCAGAGATGCTTCACAAGTTTTTTATGTTTGGTCAGTCACTAGACTAGGTTTCAGTAATAACGTTTCAGATCGTAGGCCTGGGTAAAAAAAACTGACGCCATTTTATCTTGTAGGCCCGTGGTTCCAACAGTGCCCCACCCTGAGGTCTCCTACAGTGCCCCGGTGGAGCACTGTTGGAAGCCATGAGATTTTATTAATCAATGTACAGTGCCAAAATGATTATCAACATTTTATGTTCTAAATGGCAGATTGTTAGGTATTTTCTGAATTAAAAAGCTATTTGTGTCCTCTTATCAAGAAATGGCAAGACGTAAGATTGGAAATTGTCCTCCTAAGGACATGAAGGAAGCTTGCACGTGTGTGCTGAATGGTACTATGAGTCAGCGAAAAGCTGTTAAAAGCTTTGGCGTTAATAGGCGTTCACTGGCACGATACATGAAGAAATGCCAGAGTGGTGGACTGGACGATATGCAGCTGTCCGACTTTGAACCAAACTATGGGGTAAATGCAATATTTTTAGCCACAGAGCAAAAAGCTGTGAGTTGCTATTTCATAAGGACTGCCAAGCTGCATTATGGCTTTACTTTCAAAAATGCAAGACTTTTTGCATATGAGCTTGCTGTTAAATATAACAAGGCAATTCCGCCAAGCTGGACGAGAGAGAAAATGGCTGGAAAAAAATGGCTGAATTCTTTTATGAAAAGACATCCTGAACTATCTTTAAGAAAACCTGAACTGACCAGCTTGTCTCGAGAAACTGGTTTTAACCGCATTGTCGTTAGCGAATTTTTTGACAATCTAAGAAGAGTGTGCGAAAAAAACAACTTTAGTCCAGATCGCATTTACAATGTGGATGAAACTGGGCTAAGCACAGTCCAGAATGCAGGCAGGGTAATTGCAGAAACTGGATCTCGCCAAGTAGGGCAGGTAACCTCTGCAGAAAAGGGGATTACCACTACAGCAATTTGCTGTATTAATGCACTGGGAAATGCCATTCCTCCAGCGATGGTGTTTCCCCGTGTCCATTTTAAAGACCACATGATCAACGGAGCACCAGCAGGAACAATTGGTTTTGCTAACATATCAGGGTGGTCAAACACCGAAATCTTTTCGCAATGGCTACAACATTTTGTGAAATTTTCCCACCCCACTGAGGAAGCTCCAGTCCTTCTTCTCATGGACAACCATGTATCACACATTGGTGTGCAGTCATTGGACTACGCAAAAGAAAACCATGTTGTGCTTTTGACGTTTCCTCCGCATTGCTCACACAAGTTGCAGCCGCTTGATGTTTGTGTGTATGGCCCACTGAAAACTTACTATCACCAAGAGTGCAGCAATTGGATGCTAAACAACCCGTCCAAACGTGTAACTATCTATGAAGTTGGCGAGTTGTTTGCAAGAGCCTATGTCAAAGCATTTAACCAGCAAAATATCACCTCCAGCTTCAGAAAAACTGGATGTTTTCCATTTGCCGATAACATCTTTAGCGACAATGATTTTGCTCCATCTGAAGTTACGAATCAGCCAGCTCCAGAATTCGACTCTGAGGTACAAGCCCCAGCTTCATCCAGTGTTGATGAGCAAGAGGTTGAAGGCAGAATCTCTGAAGGTACAATAGCAACTCTTGAACTGCCCGTTACGTCACCAGTTCAAACTGACTTCACTCCGGAAGTAGTACGGCCGTACCCAAAAGCACAAGCCAGTCTCACAACTGCTGAAAAACCCAAAAGAAAGCGAAGAGAAAAGGGAAGATCATTAATTCTCACCAATACTCCCGTCAAGAACAGAATCACTGCGCAGCTTAGTGAAAAGAAAAATCCTCCAGCCAAGAATAAAAAGAAGGAAGCCAATAAGCTGAAGAAGAAACAGAAAACCATCACAAAACCCAAACCTGTTAGACGTGCTCTTAAAGTGGCTTCTATCGATAATGAAGGTGCTTCCTCGACCTCTGATAAAATTTATTTTTGCACTGTTTGCCAAGAACAATACAGTGCAGAAGATCCAGAAGACTGGGTGCAATGCTGTTGTTCTGGTTGCAATGCATGCTCCAATGAAAGATCTTCAAGCAAACATTATTGCACCAATTGGTCGCATGAAATCTGCTTAAACAGCGATGAAACACCCCTGTGTTTTGACTGTGAGGAATCTTCGAGTGCCTGTCCTGGAAACAAGTGAATCTTGTCATTTTTGTGTCATTGCAATATTATAGGTGTTGGGGAGTTTTTGGTATGTTTCTAAATTTCGGCTGTGGAAGAAGCTTCCAGTGCCTGAACTATATGTAGGCTTATTGTTTAGTAATTTTGTCTGTCAGATTTGATCATTTTTCTCCATAAATCAAGCCATTTCTTGTGAACCACATGTCAATATGGGCCTACCAAAGTGTGTTGTGTCTGTATCTTGTGTTAATTATAGCCTACCTTCCATGTTGGCCAAATCAATGATGTCTTTAATATCCTGCATTGCATGTTCTTTCACTGATTGACTGTTGAATAAACACCTTCCTTGTCATTGCAATTGGTAGTTAGGTCATAACACCAAAGCTTTTAAAAAGGTAATTACAGCTCTGATTAAATCAACTTGAGCTGTTCTATAAGCTACAGCTCAGTGTGTTAGTTTGGTTCCTTGAAACCCATTCGCTATCTTTCGTTTAAGCACAGTCACCACGATGGATAGATAGCATGTCCCACATGTTATGATATTGTTGCTGGTATATTTTGTGTCTGTGATAATTGTGTAGCCTATGTAACCTACCACTTTTTAAAGGTTTTGTCTTGACCTGACCAGCTCAGTGTCATCCATCATGTGATACACTACCGGTACTAACACAAGTTTTATACCTAGGGTAATCATTGCAAAAAGAGTGGCTCAACATTGCAACTAAACACATCAATTACTTTGATAGGGGCACTGTTGGATCCTACCCGGGGCACTGTTAGATACCATATCCAACAGTGCCCCACTTTGACAGGTGATTTTTAACGCCTGATTATGAAAGTTATGTAAAACTTTTAAACTTTTTTTTATGTGGAAATACTAAAGAAAAGGAGGAATTTTCATAATAGAAAAAAAAAAATTAAAAAAAAATTTTTTTTTTGATGTCTAAACCTCAATTTTCCAAAAATCGGGGCACTGTTGGTCACTCTCCCCTATATTTTTTAGTTTAACAAATACAATGTGTGTATCATACACATTGTATTGTCTATCTCAACTAGTGGTACCTATACAGTGCCGGCAAATAAAATCTTTACATTCAGTCGGCAAAAAAAACTTTACATGTAAAATCTGCACAAGTTCTTAGCTTACTGTTCCCGCCAAAAGTATTGCGTCACAAAAACGCTTATAGTTACATCATTAGCTACTCTCTGGCAACACTTCACCGTAAAGCCATTGCTCTGCATGCCTAGTGTTGCTTTCCAGCTTCGTGAATAGTAAGGGGTTGAAATCGCACAATATTTTTCATTTTCTCAAAGTTTCGAGGTCTTGCTAAAAAAATTTTAAAAACTAAAATGGGTCGAAAGATGAAGCAAATCGAAGAAAAACCTCGTGCCTTGACTTTGTTAGAGAAGGGAGATTCTTTGATTGCTGTAGCCAGAGATATATGGGGTCTCAAGAGAGGCAATTTATCAATTAAAAAGGTGAAATATTCACTCATTGTAAAGATTTTAGTTGATACATACCAAATATCTCTGGCTACAGCAATCAAAGAATCTCCCTTCTCTAACAAAGTCAAGCACTCTCTTTTGATACTACGATCTGGTTATTATGAATCTAGAAAAGATTAAGTTCGGTTATTCTTTGAAAAACATTGCAATTCCAAGTAAAGATCGGTATTTGAATATGATGTTAGGGAAGGTTGAAAATTTTATTAAAAAGTTATAATAAGTTATTTAAAAGCTTTACTGAAATTACCCATTTATTGCTTTTGCATATGTTTTTTAGGACCTTCTGATGATTCCCCTTTTAGGGTGAAACAGGCTGTAGAGGATTTTAGTGAATAATAACTATATTTGATGTAGCCTACAAGTTGTTAATTTTACATAAACTCTATGCTCTGAAAACAAAGTTTGTTGTCGTACATGACATAAAGTCACATTTTGTTTATCTTTTAGACTTATAGAGTATAAAAACTTTTCTTAGCTCGACTATCAGAAAACTGCTGTCAACTACAAATAGTTTTAACAATTGCACCCAACTTAATGTTCAAACTGATTTGTAACCTGTCACAATCAATGTGCAAGGCCTCGCGTCGGGCTGCTTTGTATCTTGACAGAACGTGCTGTTTGCATTATGGAATTTTGAGCGACGTGTTATTATCGGGTATTGACCTGAAGTAACCTTTGAATGAGAAATCTGTATTATGTAACGCATTTCCAGAATCGTCTGTAAGCATGCAAATCTGGAATGTTCTGTTGTTTTTCATAATTTCTGAGCGTCGTTTGTCGTGACGTCATAAGGATGTTTACCAGTAGATGTCGGATTGCGAAATATTTATTATGTAAGAATCTTCTACTCCTACGTGACATTCTTTAGACTTCTTTAAGCTTCTGCTTGTTGACATTTATTGCAACTTGACAGAACAATGTGACATTACGTAACCTTCTCGAAGTTACTAGACCGAAACAACCTTCTATAAATAGTGGTGTAGTTTGCGTAATGATTATTCTGAGAGTTGATTATGAGTTGTTTATGAGAGTTGTGTTATGAGTTGTGGATTGGCAGTTGGTGCAGAAATTATTGGTGATTGAGACTTAAAGTAATTGAATACAGTAGATGAGAATTGGTGCTGATATAAATTGTGTTCGAAATTAGAGTAATTTGAGAAGCCGTTCGTTAAAGTCCTTCAAGAGTTTTCATTATTATTTTACCGGTAGAACTTTCCGATCATTTAATTGACTGCTTTTCGGTTTAACCCATTAAACTACGTCATTGAACCTTTCCAAGTCTTTTTCCTAGTAAGAGATAGAAAGAAACCGTGACATAGCCATATATATACTCGTAAATAAATGTGGCTGAAATTTGCATTTAGACAGTCTTGCGTATTCAATTGCATTTTTCATTGATTCCATTATATAAATTAATTACCCAATAGCTGTTCAAAACAAAATTAGCCGATTAGTTTTGCTTGTTTCCGTTTCGAAGCAATGTGGTTTGTCTTAGTTGCATTTTGTTATGAAATAAACTAAGTTTCTTTCTTATGAATTTCGCTTCCTTTCGAAGGGAACGTCAATTCTACACCACCAAACTTCTTGTTCTATTCCACACTATAAAATTTCATGTCCTCCGAAACGTTTTTCAACGATCCTCAATCGTTCTTCGATGAATTGTTTTTCGAAGAGAGAATGTGGGAAAACCAGTTGACATTTTTAGAAAACAATTTCACCACCATAACCCAGTTGGATAAACCTCGGTTTTGTAATGGACCAGCAAAATCAAGTAATGGTGGTTCAACCCACTAGGTGTGTGGTTGAGCAATTCATTTCAAGGCCTACTCGATTCATCAAAAAATTGCTGGTGTATCGTTGTCTTTAAATTCGTATGTCTTCTCTTTAAAAAAGTGTCTCTTATTTTACAAGTAAAAAAAAGCTGCTGAGATCTGATCCATTTGAAGTACACAGTACTTCATTCAATTGACAACTTTTTAACAATAAACGAATATTATTTTTTTATAACTTTAGCGTAGACCCATGGCTGTGGTAAACCGAAAATAAAATCCACAAAAAAACTCCAGGTTGCTTTCCAACCAAGTGGGGCTTGTTCACTTTCACCTATCTGTGCATCAAATTGCGCAATGCGCAAGCAATTTTGACGTAATTACATTTGATTGCATAATTAATGCAAGTCATCAATTGAATAGTAAGAGCTCACCTTCAACTTCTTTCTTTTAAAACATTTGACCGTAATGATCTTGTAATTGTATGAATGTATGTTAACCCATCGAGATATCAGGAGGGAAATTTAGAAAATAATAATTTTTCACTGTGTTGCAATGCAAACCATCGCTACTAGATCTAGCAATTTTTTTTTTTCTTCGTAAAGCCATGTGTTGAATTGCCTCGTGCCTTGGCAATTATAGGAACTATTTATTTTTTCATAGCTACAGTGCCGGCAAAAAGTTTAGAAAGTTTTGGAAAAAAATTAAAAAGCAGATTAAATACATTTTTGTTTGTTTTTTAGTATTATTAAAACTTCAACAAACTTTATCATCTATCAAACACCTTCAACGCACACCAAATCGTATCATATGTACTGATATTTAGTGTGATAACCTTTGCTTTTGATGACATCTTGAATAGGGCGGGCACAGAGTCTGAGAAGTTTTTGAACACATTTTCGACAATATGCATGCAACAAATCTCTGCAATAATTCGTTTTAATTCCTCCAAATTTCTTGGATTTGATCTAGAGACTTTCCGTTTTATCAAAGTCTACAAATTCTCGATTGGATTCAGGTCAGAAAAATTTCCTGGCCATTTCAGTACATTTATACCTTTGGTCTGAAACCACTTCATAGCCGCCTTAGCTTTATAACATGGTGTACAGTAGAGTCTTGTTAGAAAGTCGTACATCCGTGAATGTTCATAAAAGTCAGACGTTGAGCATGTAGGACACTGATGTAGCGTATGGCGTTCATCGTTTGACCTTAAGGTAAGAAACAGAGGTCCCCTCGGCCCTGACTGGAAAAGCACCCCCAAACCATGACAGAGGGAGGGTGCTTGACAGTTGCTTGGATGTACCGAGGATTCACTGGTGAAGAGCAAAGAGGTCTTCGGACGTAGGGTCGATGGGAGGCAAACTGCAAAAAGGTTGACTCATCCAAAAATCCGTCCGTGTCTGTAGGAAATAAAACGAATTGTTACAGAGGTTTGGTGCATGCATATTGACGAAAATATGTGCAAAAACCTCTCAGACTCTATGCCCCGCCCCAGGCCCGCAACCAGGGGGGGGGCATTGGGGGCATTTGCCCCCCCCGAAATTTTTTGAAAAAACTTTAAGCGTTCTATGCAGTATGAAATGTACTATGAATAGACGTACGTCGTACACGTAAAGCCATACTATCGAAACCGAAAGTAGGCTACGCTGGTTGGAAGCCATGCTAACGATTTTGTTCGATAAACTAGGCTGGCATCCTCATTATCTGTTACTCAAATTCCAAGCGCGGAATTGGTGTTAAACGAACTTACCAAATCAAGTAGAAAGTTAGACATTATGCTCTAAATTAAAATGTCATTTTGCATTTGCAAAATCAACTTCTTTGGGCCTACAAACATAAAAGCTTGTTGAGCCAACAAAATGTTTCAGGATTGTAATTTGTAATTATCGTGTTGAGTTTATTCATATGTATCTGTTTGTTTATGTTGATGTAAATATATGTTATTGATTAATTTATGACTCCAGTCGTGCCAATGCAGTTCGTAGCCTACAGATGTTGTGTTTTATTTGTAATCGACTGAACACATTACTGTAATATCGTAATTTTCTTCCTCGGGTAGTCATAGCTAAATGAGAAAAGGTTACAAAGGCTAGTTTCCTTTAATGCTGTACTAAACAAAAACGTGATTGACATAAGTTATGACCATTGAACCGTAACATGGTAGTGTCACACATAGGCGTAACCGGGGGGGGGGGGGGGGCGAAAAGGGCCATGGCTGTTGAACCCTTTATTGAAAATATAATATAATTTGTAGAAATTTATATCGTTTTTCAAGACATCTGGCTATTAACACCCCCCAGGACTTGTTTTAGGCACACAGAAAGACACTAATAAATTTTGCAAATCGTAAATCGCGCAAAATTTACGCGATTTACGCTTCTTTTAACTGATCTGTTGAAGCAATTTCAGAATCGCTTAGCTACACAAAAGCCCAACAGAGTAGCCTGAGTTTTTCGTGTTCTCTAATTTTAGCCGCAGTTTTTGCCCGTTCGTGTGTAATAGCTACCTTTAATAAATTAATAGCTGTTTATCTGCTAATAAATTTGATACAAATATTACCCTGAAAGTGTTTCCAGAAAGCGCTATAATCCATTATTTGAGTGTAATTTTGCAAAATTTGTCCGGGGGAGTATGCCCCCGGACCCCCTAGAATACGCGTGCCTTCGGCACGCTCTAACCTCCCACCAGCTTTATTGCTTCCCTTGCCCCACCAGGATACATCACTGCACATCAGGTGGCAATGTTTTAAATCAAACACTTTGTTGTTCTCTTCAATTCATCAAATATTTGGCCCCCCCAATTTTTGTTTGTGGCAACGCCACTGGTGTCACACACTCTTGTCCCTTATCAATCGGCGTGGACATTAACATAAAAATGTCACAATGCATCATTTTAATGTTTGTTCTTTGATAAAAATTAAATGCCCCCCCCGAAAATATTTGCTGGTTGCGGGCCTGCCCCGCCCTATTCAAAATGTCATCAAAAACAAAGGTTTTCACACTAAATATTAGTACATATGATACAATGTGGTGTGTATTGAAGGTGTTAGATATATGATAAAGTTTGTGGAAGTTTTAATAATAAAAAAACATATTAATCTGATTTTTAAGTTTTTTTCCAAAACTTTCTAAACTTTTTGCCGGCACTGTGCTTTAAATTGATTTTTAAATAAAATAACGTTATCCTTCCTCGGCTGTGTGGTCGAGTTACAAAACTGTCTGGCCGATCCTCAAAAGAAAGTCGGTTCGATACCGCTCGATGGCACGCGGCGATGTTTCTACAAGATAATAATAATAATCCTGTTTTTATTTGCGCCCATTGCGATAACATACAGTACACTGCGATCACAGATAAGATACAACAGACGACAGGAAGCAGCGAAGTTACATATAGTCTTCGAGTCAGCTGCTCCCCTTATTTTGGCTTGCCATTAAGTGTCTTTGCCCAGACACAGCCGCGTGCTCTGGAGCGGTGTCGAACTCAAGTCCGTTCGAACGTCGCGCAGACGTTCTAACCACTCGGCTACGCAGCCGACAATTCCAATACAACGCCAGCAGCTGACTATAATGTTCCTTTGCTGCTTTCAGTTATCTGTTTTGTTGCACCAGTGATTGCAGTGTATGCTGTCGCAATTAGTGGAAATACAAAAATCACTTTTTTATTATTATTTCAAGCCTTCCTATATAATTTCTACGTTTCTAGAGACGAATTGACGACCTTGATGCTGCTCTCAAAGGATTCGATGCTGATATTTCGACAAATGGATCACGATACGTGCTGAATGCGACACAAAAATTTACGGATCTACTTTTGAGTGACATTGATGGATATGCGGATTGGTTTCAACAACAGGTTGGAATCTAACCGCTAAATGGTTAGGACAGTGGTTGCTATGTTTTGTATTTATGTTCATGTGAAACGCTGTTGGTATGATCTGTTATACTTGCTCCATTTCAATTTCCAGCCTTTGTTTTAGCAAGTGAGTCGATAGCTGCGTAGCCGTGTACAACACTCGACAGGATGCCGATTCATCTCTGCTCAAGAGAACTTGGCTGTGTCGTTAGCAGGACACAGAATGGCATGCGTATTGCGTAGCCTAATGGCAGCATGGCATGCTCAATAACATGCTTGATGAAAAGATGGACACGAAGATTTGCTTTCTTGTCTTTCGGTCCGCTTAAACTAAATTTCAACCACCTACGTAAACCCGAAAAGTTAATCCATCAACATTTTTTGAGTTGGAAAATTTAAGTGTTTAAAAGGATTACTAACTTCTTTAGGACTAACGTTCTGTGTTTATCTGATGAATTTAAAGTAAACACAAAATTTATGCGCTCATGACTTTACTGTCACAGTAATGAAATAAATACTGTTTCTTGTCCTTGTGAAAAGTTGATTTTGTTGCTTGTTCATTTTTTTCTTTTATAGATAATGCATAACTTTGGCGCCTGCAGACCCCTTTATCAAGTTTACACAAGTAGCATTTCTTTGGTTTGTGAAAACTTCATCGATGTTTTGGTGAGTACAGTGATCATGACCTGACCAAACCTAAAACAATAGGCCCTGACACAATATGTTGTGCTCCACAACTACCATGCTTTAATTATAAGCTAAATACGTCGGGTAATTTTTACCACTGAAATGAAAAAATTGAACCAAGGTGTCAATTGGTTCAATTTTTCAATGAAAATGAAAATGAAAATGAAAAAAATGAAAATGAAAAAAACAAACAAAAAACAATTGTTCTGTTTATTGGCGTTTGTACCTGGATTGCCGAGGACTTGCGTTAATTAACCTTCAAACTATATAGTCTTGCAACTAGACAACTCTCGCATTGCAAACATTGGGGTTTGATACGCAAAATGCAGTCAAACCCGCTTAATCAAGCCACATCGGAACTAAGCCAAACTGATCGGATTAAGGTGAGTGGTCCGATTAAGCGGGATGAACAAATTTTACTATTTTTGAGTGTCAATAACTTCTTCGTTCTGCTGCCATCTTTCTGTCTAATGCACCTTGAACTCCTGTCCCATGTTTCTCCGCAAAAGATAAAGTAAAATAAACTAAAAACTAAACTAACACCATCAACAATCTAAACAAAATGCTGTAAAGAATCAGTAGTTATTGAAAAAAATGCATCCAGAGTCGATTGTCTTTTGGCGTTATCGCGAATTGTGTGATGGTTAATTTCGTTTGGTTTCAATTCAAACTAAATTTTACAAAAAAAAATGTTTTGGCTAAAATATTTTGTTTTGATTTCAAATTATGTAAACTTTCTAGTAGTTATGTTAGCTATTTTTGGGCTTGTTTCAACCTGTAGTTGGATTGGACTACTTTTAGTTGCAATTGGGCTGGACAATTGGACATAATTATGAAAAATATCTGGCAAACCTTGCCACTAATATCTTTACGAGAACAAATCGTAAAACCTGTTTTTGGTGAGTGAGTGGTTCAATTAAGCAAGATAGTTATCCGATTAAGCGGAGAAATTTGTACAAAAAAATCGATTTAGATTCGGGACCAGCGAATAATGGTCCGATCAAATGAGGATCGATTAACCGGGGTTGACTACAATAGGAATTAGAACTTGGTAGAAACTAATACAACGTTTTTCGCCGAAATTTGCTCAAGTAACCTGTCATCACGACGTTTTCAGCTATACATATCATTTTAAATTGTTGTTATATTTTGTACAAAGTGAAGCTCTGGAGTGTGTTCTATATCCGCTTCTTATCTGGTACTGTGTAACTTAAAATTCACTATCAAATCTTTTGCACGTTAACTTATTTACGTAATCCAAAACCACGTTATTTTTCTACCTAATTCAGTACCTAATTCAAACTTGTGGTTTTCTTACCAGAACGGGCTGTGATTTTCACTTGCCTGGAGTTTGGTTTCTTTAGTTACATTGTGACCATACAAAAGCGCCAACATCTTAAAATATGCAGTTAGTACAGTTTAGTTTAAGCAATAGTTGCTTGACATGTTTGTAGTTTTCTTTCATTTGCATTGAGTAAAGGAGAGAAATTTACAAATGTCTATTCCCATTATGAAATAAAACTGCTTTAAGGCTATTGGTGAAACAGTCAATAACAAGTTGCCAGTGACTTGGGTCATGTTCTATTCCAACAACATTAATTAAACCATTCACATCTTTGCAATAGCAAAGGTCCAGAACTACATTGAAGTAAACAAAGCCTAGAAAATTCCATGCGTTTAATTTCGATATTAATATCTGATATTGTTAGCTCGAGGTCGCGTATTAAACCATTCAACTTCCTTTTAGATGGAAAATTAAGTTCTGAACATGTTGTTCATGTATGTTTCACATTAATATCTGAAGTATTATTTGATGGCGAGTCTTCAAATTCAACATGAAGTCCCAACTAAAATGAGAAGAACAACAAAAACATACAATGTAGAATATAAGGGTGAAAATTTAGCAGCAACGTAAGCTACCGTTATTTTGTAAACACACAACTACTTGCGTTTGGAGGTGGTTTTAGAACTGGAAAGGTTTCAATTTGAGAAACAGATGCAGTGGATGGTTGTATACTTCGATAATGCAAACTTGTTTTTGTTTTTGCCAGAACGGGATGTGGTTTTCACTTGGCTGGAGTTTGGTTTCCTTAATCCCAGCCACAGCTATAGGACTGAAGTTAGCCAAATTTTACAGAAGAATGCACGAGGAAGTTGAGTAAGTATTTCTTTGAATGCCGTTCATCGTTACCTAGTCCGATACATATTGAGCACAAATTCTTGTTTTGGAAAATAACAATTCACTTCAACATTTGCGTCATGCCTTCCTACCCAATTGATATGTAACCATAGGCCTGGACTTGATGAACAAGCTCAATCTTTACACCCCCTCAAAGCCACAAGTCACTTGGACGGCTTCCATTACATTAAAGAATAAAAAGGGCAATAGTTGTGCTATGTAACTTTAGCAATTTCGTCACATGGAAACATACTAATGTTTCAAAAACCATCTAAAACTGGACCACACAATTCAAAAATAAAATTCTGGTGAAAAAAAGATACGACAGATAAATAATTAAATTTAAACAAAAATCTAATCTAGCACTGAAGATACCATATAAATGATTGCCTCAAGCATTTTACTTATGTTTTACACCACATGTGAATTACTTCCCAAGAAGTTGTGTAGCGTCTGTTTGCCCTTCCTGTTGAGAAATATGTGAGGTTGTAATAACAAGTTTCAGAACTATCTTTTTTGACATGGCAAAGTTTCTATTCACAAAAGATATGGATGATGTCTTCCCATTATACTTGTCAATTCAGGATTATATTTTGGGGTCAGGACACTAAGAAACCGCAGCAGTTTTCTGCATTGTGTATTACGTATTAACGCATTGGTCTATTCAATTTAAAGTTTAAATAAGATTTTTGAAAGTTTAAATATTTACAAATAATCTTTTTGTAAATATACATTTCAGTTTTTAAATGTTATTATAAGATTTTTCATTGGACCTTCACTGACCCTTTAAAACTGGTCCGTGAATTGTTGAGGGGTTCACGCATCTGGTTTAAGAACCCCTAACAAAAATACTCCAACTGTTTTTAGCATGGAGACGTCAAAAAGAACTGTCGAAGCAGTCCTTAGTTAGTCAGAGCGGAGACTAAGCGTTGTTACTTCAGGACATTCATGATCCAATCATTTGTTTTTTTTGACATTTCTTTTCTATGATACTTGTCCAGGCACCAGAAGCAAGTTTATGATGTTGCTGCATAGAAGTATTAAAAATAAAGTATTTTAAACCTCAAGAATTTGTTTTCTAACAATCCAACTTTCTTACAGCGATGAGTGGTTAGAGGTGGATCAATTGGATAAAATAAACTCACGATACGATCATTTGAATCTACAGTGAGTCTAAATAATAATAACTCTGTGTTAAATCTATGTCACAATCTACACTATAGCATATTCAAAGAAGAATTTATAGCATACCTGTATTCTCCATTAGATGTGTAGTCATAGCCTACTTTCTCAAAGTTGAAACAAAGCAAATTACTTTATTTCAACTTTGTTCCTGCGCATTGGCTTAAAACATTTTTAATTGTTGATTATATTAAGTAGAATTTACTTTTGTGATAAATTGGCATTTTAAGCCAGTGCGCCATGTATCAAGCAGTGGTTTTTAAATGTTGCATGAACATTAATGCAATCTTGTGATGAAAAGAATTAGAATACCTAGTATTATGTAGCAATAAATTCAACGTGTAAATTATTTTATACAATTATTTTTTTTTCCATGAAAATCTAGAGAAGCAAGGTAGCTTTGTTTCCTTTCTGAGTTTTCACATTGTTATAGTCGTCATTTTATTTACGTTGATTTTATGTAAACTTGTGACCTGCCTCACTACATTATAACATTCAGCGTTTTCTGGTACAGACGTTGGAATTGATTACCACCGCACTGCGCGTGTAATCAATTAAGCGTTCTGTACCACGTTCCGTAGTTGATTGTTTTGCGGTGCTTTCTTGATATATATTGAGTTGTTTTTGTGCACATAAGTCAGTAAGTACAAGAGGTGAATGGTTTTCTCACTTGGTAGGCTATCGCTACAATTATTATCGTTTATTTTATATTAAACGTCTAGAAATACAATAGACATTTAACTCGCTTTTAACAAACATTTAACTCATTTAACTCGCAGACATTTAACTATGCTTATTTTCTATTTAGTGATCGCATTAATGCCGCCAGTGAAGTAACGAAGGGAGCCAGGTAAGCCACTTTTAAGTTACTTTGAATACCATTCCTTATACTGTATATTGAATTGAACGTGAAAACAATCACGTTTTGTCTTTCATCTAACTAATCTAGAAATTGTAATTATTTTAGTTTAATCAAGTTTTAGGAATAACCTAAAGCTGTTTCGTCGGCCGAAATACGTGTGGAAGTAAATGTAATAACAGACGATGAAGTTTTGCGTTTCTTCATATTGAGCAAAAAAATTGCTAGTTACTTCTGTTCTAATGTAAATTTTGCATATAAAAAGACACGGTTTTGCTAATGAAAAAACTAGCGTGCTTTGAATGCCTAACAATATGAATGTGAATCTGCAGACCATGTCATATATGAGTGTTCAAAGTATTTCCACATCAGTTGCTGGGGTAGTGCCAAGGATTTATAGGAACAAGGGGTGCTCAACTATGGGATGGGCAGGCAATTTATTAGATGATTTCAAACTTAAATGCCATTTTTTATCTAGCCCAGAACTGGTCAATACTATTGTGAAAGAAGTAGGCTACTCAAAACTTTGCAAATGCAAATGACAGTAATCGAATGTTCTGATCAAACCATCGGTTTAGGTTCACTTCAACAGGCCATAGCCCTAAGAAGGACCGTATGCATTTCTCTCTGAAGCAACGCACTGTTCATAAATCATAATCATGAGAAAAATTAAGGGCTATATGCCTTATAAGTGTCTTGACACAGCCACATGCTCTTAGCGATATCGGCTATGCACTACTCGTCTATGTAGCCGGCTATACACCAACCAGAAAACATGTAGCCTACTATTTATGTTTTGGAGGCATAAAAGCTTTATAGTTTACATTTCCCAACACTATTCCGTTACCGGCTCTGTGGTATCCCGCTTTGTCGAATATTAGGCTACCTGGTTGGTTAAAACACGTTAATAACATGTTAGTTTCCATTAATTTGCGATTTTTCAAATTTTGTGTTACCTAAATAGGTCAGGCTGATGTTCTGTGAATCTTGTTGTCACTGGTTGTCATTGCGCGATATGGTTAATATACATTGTTTTTTTCCTCTCTAGTATAGCAAATTTGATTTCGCTTTATATTATCCGGAGTATGCAAATGCTGTACAGAACAGCAACTTGCCTATCATGTTATTTTCCTTGCCTTGTTGAAAAGCACCGTGCAAGGTACAGACCGTACAGTAGAACTGAATTAAGTTACCCCGACCTAACTTGAATCATGTAGCATTCACGGAGCGAAACGTAATTTACCAGCTATTCTCTATCAAATATCGACTTTTTCTGTTTCTCATCTGAAGCTAGGCTATTTCGAAAAAGCATGCTGAAAGTTGTCGAAAACATAGGCCTACAGTATAATCTATTTGACCAAATAAATGAAAAATTTGAAGAAATAAACAGATTACGTTTCTTCCCTCATCAGTGTATGCACGCGCATGTGCAGCCTAAAACCTCACCGTCCGCATAAGGATCGCGTATTTTCATAATCTCCAGACACCAAATTGAACCGAATCTCTAGTATGCTTTTATAATAATGGGGTAGACATTTTAACAAATTAAAACATCCTAACCATTTATACTAAAATCTCAAGCACCAGACATGACCTGGATTGGCTATGACAAAAAAGCAATTGATGACGAGAAAAACAACATAGCCGTTTTAACCCTATCTGTAGCGACACGGGCTATGAGGACGCCCCACTCTAACAGTGAATAATTTCACATAAGGAAATATGCTAGAAATGTGAAATTTCTTGACTTTTAGTTTTTATTTCTTGCAAATTTTCTAAACCTAAACTGGTCATTTTTCTACCTTCCTGCCCTTCACAATAAGCATTTCGTCTCAGGTGGCTAGACATTATGAGCAAAAGTTATTTTTTGTTTAGTTTAGCATTACTCTATGTTATAATTCAAAAATTTCAATTTTAAAGCTATTTTCGGGAAATTAGAATAAAAACCGACTTTCTGACGTTTTTTCATCTCAAACACTTTATTTCAATAAATTTGTTGGGTAAATATTTAATTTCTATATGCACAATACACAAGGCTATATTATCTTGTAATATATTTTGGCTTTGTGATTTTCATAGCTCCTGTTATTAGCGATTAATTAGCACGGGGCTAAGATAGCCCGTGAAGTGCTTTCCGCGTTCGAAAACAGCTCGTATTAAGATAGGGTTAACTGGCTCAGCCGTAATAGCCTATGTCAATTAGGGTGACCTAAAAACTTACCAAATATAACTCTTAGGCTTTTTACCTAACTTCACAGCATTTAATAAACTATAACTTATAATTTTGATTTATTTTCTGCGTTCTAAGGTATTGCGACCGTGCCGATTTTAAACGGATTATCCTGCTTCAGTATCAAGCACGTTATATTGTTTGCGTTTTGTCGCTTCTACCTTTCATTAGACCTCTGATACGTGCTTTGTTTGGCATACTCGTGTTGTTTTTGTAATGATCTAAAATAAAAACAAACTGAACTGATTCTACCTGCTTTTTTTTTTGCTACAGTAAGACATCAGTGAGGTCAGCATCGCCGAGGCAGAAGAGTCCCACTTCAACCCACAAAATGGGACAAGTTGACATGTGAGTTAACTTATGTTAGAGTGTGCTTATAGAACCGGTTAGGAACTGTCAAGCTCTCTGTATCAGGTTGATGTCTAACAAACAAACATCTTTTTAGAACATCTTTCCAGATATGTAGGTAGCTCACTTGGTTATTTCCTTTTCACTAACTTTTTAATCTTATATTTTTAAGCTTACCACTGTAATTTTAAATTACTTTGGTGATGATTAATTTATTTTTATAAGCGGTGAGATGGTGCAACAGATGAGACGCTCGCTTTCTAGTCATGCAATCGTAGCTCGTAGCAGTAGCTCAATCGTAGCTTTTCGACTCCCGGCTTAAGCTGGATGTTAAAAACACTCTACCCAGGGTGTAATTAATTGAGTGGGTGTAAATGCTGAGGAAAAGGTGGGCGAAAGAAAGGAGCTGGCTACCCTACTCTCGTTTGTGCGGATGGTTTAGTACAATAAAGAACCTTATCTCATCCCTTAATGCTTGGATTCAAGTATGAGAGTTACCTTTACCTTCACTGATCAAGCTTAGCTATGGTAGTTTTGTTCAAAGCTTACTATCAATGCTTTCCCTGTACGGCTAGTGAGGTCACTGGTGAAATACCAACTTGAACTGACAACAAACAAAATTAGGTCTACAAAGGGTTCGTAAGCAAATGAAGAGAAAGCGCCCATTGAGGAGGTCGTCGTTGGCTTCAGCTCGTGTCCGAGCATTGGTTTCGTCTTCCCTAGATCTTTTTCTCCAGAGTGATCTGTCGCTATCAAGTTGTTCCCATGAATCTAAACCAATGTTTACATGGTGAGGGAGACTTTCAGCTGATCTTTGTATCTCATTTTTGGTCTTCCGTGGGGTCTTTACCCTGTCTATAGTTCACCATAAAGCATTATTCGAGGGAGCATCGTTTGGTCCATTTGCACGACATGTCATGTCCAGCGAAGGCGGTGTTGCAATATGGTGGTTCTAAACTAGGCAACCTAGCGCGATCAAGGATTGCATCGTTGGTGAGACGATCTTCCCAACGAGTGCCTAGTATTTGCCTCTGTTTCCCCTGCTGGAAATTTTCAAGTCGTTTGATGTCACGGCGGTATAATGTCCAGGTTTCACATACATAGAGAAGGGTGGTAAGAACGACTGACTGGAAGACCATAATTTTTGTGTGGATAGATATAGCATGGTTGTTGAAAACATGATGGTTAAGTCTTCCATAAGCACAATGTGCTGCTTTTATGCAATGTTCAATATCCTTTGCACATGTTGGTGCTGTTGAAAGTATGCTACGAAGGTACTAGAAGTAGTCTACTTCACCTAGAGGTCATTCATTGATATTGATCTCTGAGGGTTGTGATCTGGTGGCGTTTGGTTGATTATCCTAGTTTTATCAAGGTTAACTTCCATTCCAAAATGCTCATAAGAGTTGTTGTATATAGTGGCTATTGTTTGGAGATCATCAATAGTACAAACAGGTGTGGCATTGTCATCGGCAAACTGTAACTCATGAATTGCATGAGCAGAGGTTTTTGACTTTGCATGTAAGCGAGTAAGACTGAAGAGCCCCCGTCCATGCGACAGCGCATGTTGATACCAGGGGAGGTTTGTGAAGCTCGTTTAGCATTGCAGCCGCTTACAGTAAAAAACATGTAGGTGCAAGAACGCACCCTTGTTTGAGACCACCTGTAGCACGGAATGAATCGGAGAGGATGTTTTGGTAACACTCTGCCAGGCATGCCATCATGGAGAGCACGGATCAAGGTAATAAAGTCGTCAGGACATCCAAATCGAGCAAGAACAGACCACATATCAAGTCGAGGAACTTTATCAAATGCCTTCTTCAAATCCCAAAAATAAATGAAAGAGGTTGTTGTTGTTCTTGACACTTTTCTTAGAGTTGTCGAGCACAAAAAATCAAATCTACAGTGCTGCGAGAAGGTCACTTGGGACAAGATTGTGTTTGTTTACAAACTGGGAACGGATTGCAAAACCTGCACCATGAATGCGCGGCTCGTCAGTGCTCTTTCCTTTCCAAAAGATGGTATAGTCATTTCCACTTTCTCTTACCCTGCTTTCTCCAGCAAATCTGGTCTCGCTGAGAGCTGCCACATCGATGTTGAAGCGTGCAAGTTCTTTACATACTAAAGCTGTGCGACGTTCTGGTCGGCCATTGTTGCTTTTGTCTTGTAGTGCGCGGACGTTTCAAGCACCCAATGTGGAGGGTAGCTTAGAATTTATAGACAAGCTGTATAGGTCGATTGCTAAGTGGGTAGTCCGCCAGTTGCGGCAAGCTGGCCAGATGAGAATTGCGTTGTCCGATGTTTACCCCACCTTTTCTAGAGGAGGGGGGTTATGTTGCATCAAACAAGAATGTTACCAGATAATGTTTTAAATTTCCAACTAACAACTAATTCTAACTCTGTTTTTTTTCATATTTTTTTATACTACTTTTGTTTTTTAAATAAATTGAATTTAATTTGTTTTGTTTTCGTTACTTCACAAAAGTACGAATTCAGGAGCATTGCCGGTACCTGAAAGTGCCAATTCAAGCGAAAGAATGGAGCAAACTGAAATGTACGTATGTAAATGTTAGAATGTGCTTATGAAACAAGGTGCACGAGCAGTTAAACTCAAGGAATCCAGGAGATAGGCAACAAAAAGGCTTATTGAAAATGTCTCTCGACGTGTGTTAGAAGTGTACTTAGTCTTTGTCAATTGAGTTGGCTTTATCGGTGCTCAGACATAAAAGAACTTTTCTTTTCTTGAATGTCATCCAGTCTATGGTTGTTGAATGTTTCTGTAGGCTTAATTCAAGTCAATGAAGAGAAGCAGAAATAACAGCAGCCGTTGTTGTTAAGACCCAACTGGTTGAAACTTTTGGATAATCTAACGAAACAGTGGAATGCAAAATCCAAAAATGGGCTAATTTTACATGTTACACTCAAAAACTAAGAACGTAGAACTGTAGACTAGAATCTAATGAAGTTTTAAACCTCTTCATTGTTACTCTTATTTGATAGGGCAGCCAAAGGTTCTGTGTCAAAATCGTCAATTCGTTCTCATAGAAGCCAAAATTCTCATTCTAGTAAAAGTGGGCATTCTCATAGAACAACAGTATTGACAGGGGGAACTTCAGATCCATCTGGGAGCAAAACGTAAGGATTTCTTTGCCTATCCAGCTGTACTTTTGATAATTTGTAAATTACTGTGTAAAACGAAACTCGTAATGCATCAAGTTTTACAGAACTGTAATGAAGCGTTGGCGTTATTATTATTCTTTGAAGTATAGTGATAACCAGGGGATTGGGTAATTGTGATAATGCAATTGCAGTTCCCTACGTAAACTTTCAAAACGATTGATTACAATTGCCTGTTTATTCCTCGTTTGAGATCAAGTTTACGTCAAATTTCCAACATTGACTACGATGACTTGTTCGTTGCACAATGAGGCTACACTCGGTGGTTTTGAACCTTTTCAGGCCGCAGACTGTTTTCACACCAGCATAAGTATTTGCGGACTCAAAGAAAGTACATATGAACAGCGAGGCAACTACAAACAATCAAAGGGGGTCGGCAACGAGAGAGAATATGAATTACTAAAAAATGAAGTAGTCTTTTCAACACTCAGGCCTACATAAATTTAACAAGTGTGATTGTTAATTTTCTACACGCAATGCAAATCTAATTGACAACCTTCCTCTTGAAATTGTTTCACAAGTTTATTAACATCAAGAATTATGGTTTATAATGCGCGTTTGATACCGTCTTACGCTTGAAGTTGGTCGTGAACCTTGCTATACTTGGATTTTATCAAAGCTGGAGCTGAAAATCCAGCTTTGCGCAAGCACTTAGTCGCAAAGGGTAAAAAGGATTTTGTTGCCTGCTCGTGGAATTTATTAAGTTTTGGTTCTATTAATTGAACGTTTGACCACAATTGAGTTTAAAAAATAATTTTAAGCTTTTATTTCCGTAATTGTAAGCTTAGCAACTCAACTAGCCTAAATGTTCTGTAATGTAGTCCATCTTTAACCGAACCTGTAGCACTGATACGTCAAAAGAATTTTTTATCCACTTAAATGCTTAACTGTAATTGTGTGAAAGAATATTCCCATTCACTCGTAGACAGATGCTCTCAACAAGCCGACTTAAGACAGATTCGACCCGAAAACATGATACGACGAACAGCGTGAAAATCCAAGTCATTGTCTTTTGCATTTACGTTTACGTCAAAAACGTTTTTGATACCATCTACAATTTGATTTTCATTTGGATGCATCATTCACTTCCAAAAAATTTAAAACGTTTTCCATCCTTTTTTTTTACATAGCTGAAAAATCACTCAAAGAGAAAAACAAACTGGCGATCCCATTATTGTCGCATGAAGCGATGACGAAGTACATGATAGCCTATTGCTCTTTCAGGAAAGTAGCCTGCTGATTGCACATTAAAGGCCAGCAGTCTCTCGAACAACTCTCTCTTCATAAAATGACTCCGTGACACTACGAAGAACTCGGGAAGCAAGGGCTGTTTTGCCTTTTTTAAACGCGCTAGGTTGCGAATTTACGACACCGAGAAAATGTAGACTAATTATTGACATTCAATTCACGATTCGGTTGAAAGGTTTGTAAGTGTACGTTGTGGAACGTACCACACAACTGAAAGAGTTATTACGTGACAAGTGTATAAAATAACTTGATTCAAAATTTTTATTTTGTAAAGTTGACGTGCTTGCGGACTCAGTCAGAACCATCGGCGAACTCATTTGAATCCGCGGAATCGAGGTTGAGAACAACCGAGCTACAGTAATCCACTCATTTCAAAACATTCGGTCACGATTACAAATATTCGGAATGAATGTAGCAGTGCAAGATTAATCTATGTTACAATTTGGCTGAAATGTAGGCTGTTCAAAGCAAGAATGATCATGCTTATAAAACCGGTTGATTTACATTTTAAACAATTAGGCTGCAGTGCAAAATCTTCAACCATATCTCACCAACACGAAACACCTCCTCTTTTGATGTGACCTGAGCTTCGATATGCGTCGTGGTCATCACACACACCTACAAGACCTAGTCGCATTTTTCAAATGTTTGGTTTTTTTACGACGTGGTCCCGTTGAGCAATGTTTGATTTAATTTATTGTTGGTGCTAGGTGGAGTTCGACCGACAGAATCCATTAATTTTATTTAGTTTTTTTCACTACATAATTTTATTCTTATCTGATAGGGAGGTGAAAATCGTCATTTCGGGCTCGTCAGATGCTCCTGATGAATATTAACCTTTTTAGAAGAAAAGCACCATAGAGAGAATCGTTACCGTCTAGCAATACAAAATTGTGAGTGCCTCTTTGCAATTATTATGTCTGCGACACTGAACTTTTAGGGAAAGGTTATTACCGGTTGCTAAAGCATTTACATGACTGTTACAAATTTACGAAATTTTATCGCGTCGTAAAAACCAACCATGTTTGGGGGGCCTAAGCTACACTCAGGAAAATATAATTTTCTCTGAAATCAAAGCTTTTTACAAACACAGACGCTCTTGGTTTACGCCAATTGAGCACTTTACTGGAGGCACCTTGCTATGCATTGCGCAAAGCTCACTGCTTGCAGTTTGAGCACTTTGGCAAGGTTGGCAGTAGTACCATTTTTGGTTACTGATAAGGTACCACAAATGGGAAAATGTCACATGGAGGTATATATATCTCCATGGCCATTATTCTAGTGTAACTACTGCACTGATGAGACCGGGAGGTCGAAACGGTGTGCACTGTCTGCAGATATGAAATTATATAAATTTTTATTAACTGTAGTAGTATAAATAAGTACAGTAGTTTGATATCCATTGAAAATGTTAATTTTACTTCACAATGTAGAAACTAATGATCTGTTTTAGCCTGATGCTGCGCGTTCGCTGTGGTAATAACAGTTTGCACCAGCTTTCTGAACGTTTGATGTTCGATATTCCATGTTTCACAATAGTTACCCAGCAGTAAAAACATGTATCAAACTTAGAGCTTACTCGTTGCCCAATCTAAGCTCTATCGCTGGTTTTGCAAATTAAAGATCGTAAAACTGCGTTGTCTCTATGATTACAGTTATAGATTTTGTATTTTTCGTTGTTTCAAGTATTTGTCGTTCAAAGCACTTTGTTGGGCGGATAACTTTTAGAACGTCGCTTTTCTGTGGCCGAACAAATCTTAGTTATATAGAACGGAATGTGAGGCATGCTTGCTCAGCAAAGACAGCTATCAAGGCCTGAACTTCAGTACCCCCTGGGACGACGCGATTGACATGTTCCTGTCCTGGTTATAATCCATCACCGTCACGAGCAGCCAACAACAATCCTTTCCTGTAGCAAATTACTAAAAATTTTGTTTCGCTATTTCCAAAGTCAATGTAACTACTTCTCTTGTGATAAAAAGCGACTAGGTTAAATGTAAAGACAATCTGCTGAGTTGCGACTGAGCGTTACCAATCAAGTTTTATTCAACAAGAAATATCGACAACAAATACTTTACCTTTTGATATGAAGTTAACTTCTGTTTTGTTTTTAACAATAATTCCACCAGCCGCATTCGGCTTGCGTTCTTAAAAATTGATGTAAAAAATCGAATACTTTTTCAAGTTGTTTTTTTTTCGTACCTTTACCCTGCATTGCGGGAAAGCGGACTTGAGCGCTATGCATTGGTGTACGCCTTCCGACGTACACCTGACCCACGCTGCAGCCGACGGCAATGTCTGTTTCCGGTTGTCTACTTTACTTATGATTTAAATTTGGTACTACCCATTACTCGAAATCGATCACTGGGTAGAGGCAATTATCGTAAAGTTTCTTGCCCAGAGAAACAACAGCAAGTGCGGGTGGCTGGAGTCGAACATGCAGGCTCTCGACTGCGAGCCCAACGCGCTAACCACTTGCCCAGTTATTAAATATAAGGCCTAAGCTACAGTATATTAGTAAACTTCAGTTGTACAAGAAGTATGATAAATCTAGGAGACTTTATTTACTGATCTGTCCAAATATGGGTTAAGATAAATTGGATGTTATTCCCTGAATGTTTGATAAGTAGATTTTGTTAAAATAATTTCAAGAGTGCTTGCTGTTTTGCCCAAAAGATGTGTTTCGACTACACATCAAATCGAATATTGCTAATTCATTTATTTTCTTTGTTGTGCAGATCTATCAAAGCCGGACCTGAGGAACCATTTTGAAGCACAATTGTGAACAGAGTTGTATTGTTTTCTTTGAATCTTTTTCACTAAAATTTCTACTGTGTTTTGTTTGTCCATTTTGCACAAGAGTATTGCTTTTACTTAAACCAGAGGTCACCAAACTTTTTTCTCTGAGGGCCGGATTGCTGCGAGATTAACAGCTGCGGGCCGGATGCAAATTGCTAAAAGATATAACCTACAACTATTTAAAGGGGACCTGAAATGAAAAATTAAAATTTTTTTGGTGATTCTTTAGTGTTTAACTATTATATTTTTCGAATTTTTTTTTTGATATGCCATTTTGTTTGGGAGATATAACCAAATGAAAATCGGCCACCTGATGGCGCTATGTGTCCTGTGACGTCATAGGCTGGCAATCAAGTAAACAGCTTCATGCATTTGCCTTAAAAACGTCGCATAGGTCATTGTATATTGAGCATAAACAAGGTGTCTGAAACAAGACAAGGATTTCTCTTTGAACCAAAAAGACGGCGACTTGACAGCGAAGAACATCATTCTGATTCGTGCTCTGACAACACCAGTTCGGACAGCAGTCGGATGGAAAATTTGCATTGAAGAAAATGCAGGAAAATAATTTGCTTGAACCAAGGGGTTTATTGATTGATTGATTGAATCTTTATCCTCGGACTGGGAAAGCTTCTTACAGAGCTTAATCCTGGCAGTTTCGCATACTACTTGTAGAGGCTTTGAATCACTGACGCAGGCCCGGTCGCGAAATTTTTTTTCCCACGAGATTTTTGTCTCATTGATTCTAGTTTTTTTCTCTCTCTTTTTTCTCATTTTTTTTCTCTCTTTTCTCTCTCTCTTGTGAGCTTAGTTTAAATGGCAAAATCGTCATTTCGGTAGGGTGGCAATTGACTTGTAGACCGTATGGTCGTTTCGTTGTCTCCCAGTCGGTATGGGAACTTGTGTAACTTTGCATTGTGTACATTAATTGCATATTTCAAACATCTACCTATGTTCCTGTTACTGACAAATAAAACATTGATTGATTGATTGATTGATTGATTGATTGATTGATTGATTGATAGTCACTCTAAAAGTAAGATTTTCCGAAAGTGTTTTGAGAGATTGGTTGATTCAGATTGCGAAATAACTATTTGCCAATGAAATTGTGCAATGATAATAAAATATAAGCTTTCCCTAACCCTACTTTTTTGAAAAGCTCTTGTGCACCGCGAAAATTATTTTAATGAAAAAAAAAGTCTGACTTCGACGGGCGTCGAACCCTCGTTCTCACGATCTCTAGGCAAGGATGAAACCACTGAACTAACCGTGCCAACGAAAAAACGCGGAATTCACACGGTTTTAATACAAACTTTTACCAAAATATGCAAATGAGACAAAAATCTCGTGGGAAAAAATATTTCGCGGCCCGGTCACCGAGATTGACAGAGTGAAGTTTCCGATTGTTGAAGTCTTGTTGCCGGGGAACTATTCCATTCATTAGATGCCGCTGAATGGAGAGCAGTCCTTAACGTGCGTTGCTCAAGCGCACACCCCGAGAGTCGAACCAGCGCCGCTTGATCTTGAAGCGGCGCTGGATCGACTCTCGGGGTGTGCGCTTGACCTGTTTATATCAACTAAAAGTAGCCTATGTATTCAGAGTTGCCTAATATGCCTACCCTGCCAATGTTTTACTTTCCTACTGACCTGTTTCAAAGTCTTGTTGTTTTCTCGCTTTGCTATTCGATCCAAATGCCCGATCGTACTCACAGACCTGCACCTAGGTCGATCGAGTTTTGTGGGTACTGTATTGACAGTGGCTTTCACATATCTTAAAAAATCAAAGACAGAAGAAACAGCTTCAGGGATGAGCAGGTGTCTGGACTTGGTGACTGGTAGCTCTGCCTGTAGATCACGTTGGTAATCGCTGGCCAGAAAATGATTGCTGCACACACGACAGTGCTTGTTTACAGGTGGTTTTTTGAGTTTCATCGCTGAGATCGATTTCTTCAGCATGTCGTCATTATTCAGAGGTAAACGATGAAAGGACACCCTTTGACGATTCCCCGGTTAGTACAACCGGTAGCCATACAAGAAGCCACCACTTCAAGGGCGTAAAAACTCCCTTAGCACAAAATTGTTCGCTGTTTCGGTAACCTACGCGATTTGTTCCTTGTGTTTGCATGCAAAACAATAGACCTTGGATGCCGCTTTGCTAGCCAATGACGTCATCAAAAATTTTGACCAATCAGAATCATTCAATTCAAAAAAGGTTTTTTAAGTTTTTTAATTAATGGTAACACAAAAAATAAAAAAATTGTTGAAAAACGTTTTATTTCAGAAAGATTTACAAATACAAAAGCCATGTATTTTCGTTACAGTGCACCTTTAAAATCTCCATTGACTTGAATTGAGCACAATAAATAACAAAGTCAGCGATGGAATAGCAAAGTTGTGATGAAAATCGAAAGGTTGCTGGAAAAGTTATCCCCTGCTGTGATACACTACAGGGCATCGTGGTCTTGAAAAAACATTACATCTTTCCAAATTTGGCCTAGGCTGTCCCATGGCCACCTAGAGATGCGGCCTGATTTGTCACATTTTGCGGATTTTGATTTCAGCTACTGCTAGTGCTTGACTGAAATTTTTTGAGATGTTTTTACTTTTTGCGGTTTCCTATTGACATAAAACTTTTTTGTTGCCTCGGGGAAGCAGTAGCAAATAAGAAAAACTAAGTTGAAAAACGCAAAATCAGACTGTTATTGAAAATTAACAGTCTGACTAAAATCTTTGAAATCAAATTTTCTTTGTTTTTCAACATGTGAAGATGTTAAAACCTATTGTGTCATCTGGGGAAAAGAATAAAGAAAGCGTAAAAATCTAATTTCTAGAAAAATTTATTTAAACGTTTGCCCAAAGTTAGAAAAACCTGGAAATGTCTGCAAAATGTGACAAATCAGGCCATATCTTTAGGTGGCCATGGCTGTCCCCATTTGTTGTGGCCTAATAATAAAGGTGCAATGTGATCGTAGCGCAATAGCAACGTCAGTCCTTTACAAGTTTGGTAACTTCTTTCCTTAACAGTTGTAGTGCAGCTGTTACTTCCGAAGCACGTGGCGGGCCGGATGAAATCAGTTCGCCGGCCGGGACCGGCCCGCGGGCCGTAGTTTGATGACCTCTGTCTTAAACCAATAATAAAATTTGCTTTGCAAGAAAACACAAACACACGCAATGATCATGACATTTCTACAAATATAACTAAATAAAATTCGTTCTTTAACTTTTGTCAAATAATCTGCCGAGTTGGAGCAGCATGATTACGCTAATAACCTCGCCTGACAATAGGCTACATCAAGCTTGAAACGACATGTCACAATCAATGTGCGAGGTCTCGCGACGGGCTGTTTTGTATCTTGACAGAACGTGCTGTTTTTATTATGGAATTTTTGAGCGATGTGTTTTTATCGGTTATTGACCTGAAGTAACCTTTGATTGCGAGATCTCTATTATGTAATGTGTTTCCAGAGCATTCGGGACATTCATTCAGAATAAATCTGGAATGTTCTGTTGTTTTTCACAATTTCCGAGTGACGTTTGTCATGACGTCATAAGGATGTTTACCAGTAGATCTGTGATTGCAAAATCTTTATTATGTAACGTGTTTTCTAGAACCTTCTACTCCTACGTGACTATCTAGAAGCTTCTTTAAACCTGCTATAAATAGTGGTGTGAATTGATGATTTATTATTATTATGAGAGTTGATTATTGAGTTTATTATGGGAGTTGATGATTGAGTTGTTTATGAGAGTTGTGTTATGAGTTGTGGATTGGTAAAAGGTGCAGAAATTATTGTTGATTGAGATTTGAAGTAATTGAATACAAGTTGAATACAAGTAGATGAGAATTGGTGCTGACATAAATTGTGTTCGAAATTAGAGTTATTTGAGAAGCCGTTCGTTAAAGTCCTTCAAGAATTTTCATTATCATTTCACCAGTACAACTATTCGACATTTAATTGACTGCTTTTCGGTTATAACCCATTAAACTACGTTATTGAACCTTTCCAAGTCTTTTTCCTGGTAAGAGATGGAAAGAAATCGTGACACGACATTTGAGAAGTAGCGTGGTAATACAGTATATGGATGCATTGGATGGGTGGTAAAAACAGCACAACTACGTAGTACAGTATATAGGCTATCAATCTATCATCATCATTAAGTTCCTTCTTCTCGTCGAGAGTTGGAGGCAATGAGGCGCCAAATTTCTCTGTTGTGAGATTTTTCTACTGCAGTTTTGTAATTAAGTCCTGACCAGTCTTCAATATCATGTCCAAATTCTTGGTGGTCTGCCCCTATTTCGTTTGCCGTTCATTTTTCCTTCCAGTAGTTGTCTTTGAATAGAATGATTGCGAATCATGTGGCCAAAATATTTCAATTTTCTTGATTTAATTGTTTTTAGAATTTCCATGTTGGTTTGTATTCTAGATATTACATCTTTGTTTGTGATTTTATCTTTCCATGAAATTTTAAACATTCTTCTATAAATCCTCATTTCAAATGCCTCAAGTCGTTTAACCATTTGCGATGACAGCGTCCATGTTTCTGCATTGTAAAGTAACGTAGTCCATATAGGCCTATAGCATTTCATAATTCGTTTTCGAGTGTTGATGTTAATTTTGCGTGTTGTTAATGTCTTTTTCATTTTTCGAAGTCGTTTCTTGCTATTACTATTTGTCTCAATATTTCCGTATCGCATCTGTCGTTTTCAGTTTTTGTGTGTCCCAGATAGGTAAAGCTTTTGACTTGCTCGACCAGCATTCCGTCTATAGTAACATTTAAACTTGGTAAGTTACATTTTTTTTCTTGTAATAATCATCGTTTTCCTCTTGTTTGTGTTGATTTTCATGTTATATTCCTTTCCAGTATTGTTCACTTTTTCTAGTATTGTTTGGAAAGCTTCTGCTGATTCCGCCAATAAAACAGTATTGTTTGCATACCGTAGGTTGGATCATTCATACCTCCTATGCTGATACCCTCTGTGGTGCCCTGCGTTTCTGGTTAGGTCTTTTCAACGTTTGTTACCGTCGTAAAATTGTCGTTCTTTTGCATATATGTAATGCTACCCAGGAATTCAAGTAATTATGCAGTTGTGCTTCAGGATTCTGAAAGGGTGATTAGGACTTTGCTTGCCTCAAGAATTCGCATGCCAATAAGCTAAACGCATTCTTGCAACCGGTAGTTTCAACCACATATACGTAGTTTTTTCGTCTCTTTAACGTTATAGATTACAGATGCTGGATGACTCAACGACTATGTTTATTGCGTTCTGGCCTTCAATTCAGCCAGAGAGTATTATTTTTGGTGTAGAGAGTATGTAAGAGCACGGTATGATTTTGGTGCTGCTCACTATAATATGATTTTGGTACTGTAGTGATATTACTTCTGGCTCCGTCAGTCAACGTTCAGTGTGCAGTTTCCTTGGTTGAACTTATGATTTGAATTATGTTCTGTTGTGGAAAGACGATTGCAATCTTAAGTTATGTGGTGACAATAAAATCATATATGTAATAAAGAAGCCCAGACCTCGTTCTCGGATCATTTCTGCCGCATTGTTGCACCCGAAATGTCGCTGTAGACTTAGTATTACAGCTAGGTATGAGCGGATAAGTTAAGTTACCTGCTGTCCGCTACACCCTCCATTCCATCAATCTGTCTGAAAATCATTTCAGTATACAGGTTGAATAGACGTGGAGATAGTATACATCCCTGGCGAACTCCACGTTTTATGTCCATTGTACCAGATAAACCATCTTCCATCTGAATATACGCCTTTTGCGTCCAACATAGATTAGCTATCAGTCGCAGATCTTTTCCATTTAAACCTATATGAGCCAAACATGGCATCAATTTTTCGTGTTTAACTCGGTCAAAGGCCTTTTCACAGTCTATAAAGCTGGTATAAGCATTTTTATTGATTTGGTTGTAACGTTTACATATAGTTTTCATATTGAAAATTCCTTCCCGTGTTCCCTTTTCAGGCATAAAACCACTTTGAGTTTCAATAATTTCATTTTCGATGATTTTTCTATTTCCTCTGAGAACAACTCTCAGCAAATTTTTTAGTATATGACTCATCAGACTAAGGGTTTTAGATTCTGTACACTGTGTGGCTTCTTCGGCAGTTTGACAAGAATGGATTCATTCATTTCTAGTGGTATGTGGCCATTTATGTAGATGTTATTACATAAGTTATAAATATGTTTTAGTCTTTCACAACCCAGAGCTCTTATCATTTCCGTTGTTATTTGATCTTTACCAAGAGCTTTATGGCATTTCAATTCATTTATGGACTCATCAAATTCAGATTCCTGTATTGGTTCACCTTCTTCATTATTAATAGCCGGAATATTTCCTCTTTCATCTCCATACTGGTCCCTAATAGTCTCTTCTCTTCTTCGCGTCGCTAGATCTAGGTCAAAAATCATTTTTCCGTCTTTATTCTTGATGCAATTGTTTTGTCTTGCTTTTGACTTTCTATTACCAGTCATTTCTTTAACTTTTTGATGCACATCTCGTAACTTGTGCGTAGCTTCTAGTTGTTCTATAGTTTCACACTGTTCATCCCACCACTTTTGTTTTGCTGTTTGACACTTATGATTTATTTCTTTATGTAGCTTAAAATACTAGATGTTATTGTCTTTGTTTCTTCTTCTTTCTATCATCAAGTCTAGAATCTCTTGATTTATCCATGGTTGCTTAGAGGCTTTTTTCTTTTGTTTTAAAACTTTTTTGCTTGCATCATTGAAGTTCTTCTGTATTTCATGCCATTGGTTTTCAATCATGTTCTCAGTGTCACCTTCTTGTGGTCCATATTCGTTGTTCAGTATGGCAAATTTGTTGTTCACCAAAAGATTGTACTGTCGTTTCGTTTCTTCAATTGTAAGTTGATTCATATCTAACTGTTCCAAAATGGGGTTTCGTTTCGTTTTTATCAGTTTTATTTGCACCTTTACAACAACTGGATTATGATCAATATTTATGTCAGCTCCTGGATACGTTTTGGCTTGTTTTATTGAGTTCTTAAATCTTTGATTTATCATAATGAAGTCAATTTGGATATGATATTGATCTCCAGGGCTATGTCATGTGTATAGTCGTCTAGGTGGTGGTTGAAACAAAGTGTTTGCTATTATCCGCTGATTGAGTTTGCAAAATTCCAATTGTCGTCTTCCTCGTTGGTTCATTTTTCCCAAACTACTATGTCCTGTTACTGGAAATTCATAATGATTTTCAACTTTCGCATTCCAGTCTCCCATTATGAACGTAATTTTATTCCTTTTGGTATATGATAAAAGATTGTTTATATTGTCATAGAATTTTTCTATTTCTTCATCTGTATGATCTTATGTTGGTGCATATACCTGTATGACATTTATGTTGAAAGGGGTTCCTTGCAGTTTCATCATTATGATTCCGTTCGACACAGGTCAATATCCAATCATTGCAGATGCCACGCATTTCTTTAAAATTCCCACTCCATGCATGTGTTTACACCCGCCTGAATAGATCATTATAGGCTATTATGGACTTTTATTAAAATGACAATAAAGCTACTGCTAGCAACAGTCCAAGTGAAAGTATTATTCCAAGTGTAAGATGTATACTGCTACTACTGCATGATAGAGCTTAAAGAAGTTGCGAGAAGTCGAGAGAAGTCGAGAGCAGTGCGGGAGAAGATCTATGGAGTGACAGAGGGTCGAAATCGACTGAACGGATGTTAATGACGACTGTGTCAAAATAAAAAAATGTTATTTAAACCCAGACAGCAAAATCTGTCACTTTTGCATGGATTCAACTTCTGCAGACGTTGAATCAATGTAAAAGTGATGGATTTTGCTCTCTGGGAATGAATTATGAGTAAGTGTGTTGGCAAGACACGAGTAGATGTGTTCATAGTGCTTCCATTTAGCACCAAAACACACACAGTTGAAAGCGACCACATATCAACAGTCAACACATCACTATAAGCAAAAAGTATGCTGGATCTGTTTATTAATAATAATAAAAAAGTTTGGTTTGTCAAATTTGAATAGGCTATTTTCATCATGTTTGCAATATGGTATTTAAACAAGAAAAGTTGCGACCTTCCGATGACATTTCATAATTCCTGCGGCTCTTGATGGCAAATGGATTTGCGTCTTGAAAGATTTCTCATCCTTGTGCTGGATGAACAGTTTGCAAGAAAGCTTTATTCTGCAAAATGAATGTTTGAGAATCATTAATATACAGATGACGATTTTGTAAAAATTTGATGAAACGATGTTGCAAGCTTACAAACGATTGGGTTGCGAATGTTGTGAAAGGTAGGCCTACTTTTCTATGGTCAGCTTGATTTTTGCCACAAAACTTAATTGGTTGCATTAAGTGATGAATACAAAGAACTGTTTATCAAGACATTGCTTTGATAAAAAGCCAACTTAAAGGAAAGTTCAACGTTAGCATGATGGGTGATTATTATCTACTGATTCTGCAAAATTTTACGATTCATCTTATATTTGCAGTGCTAAACGTCCCAAATTTTAAGTTTGTGCCAATTGATTTTTTTTAACTACAATGTAGGCGTACCGTAGCCTACGGTAACATGATTGATGACTTAATTGGGGGATTCACAAACTTTTTCTCGTTTTACACACCCAAGTTATAAAACAACTAGCCCGAATCCTCAGTAAGCTGACAGCCTGACACCAACCAAAACTGATAGCCTACCACTTGACTAACTCGTTAAAAATGATGATACAAAAGGTATTAACATGATTTAAAAGTTCAATGACTTATAGCAGAATCATGAATGTAAAACACACTTTGTAACAATAGGCTAGGGGAAGGTGGGGCAAGATGGGACGTGGGGCAGGACGGGACACCGTGGATATTTTTAAAAGTATTAGCTTTAGCGTCCTCTACCCATTTAGATGTTAAAGGACACCATGATTCTCGATGACTTGCAAAAAAAAGAGATTTTCAGAGAAAAAACGTGGTCGTGGCAACTAGATAACTGATTAGAGGCTAGTTGCTATAAGAAATTTTATCAAAACTTTTCACATTTTAGCATGATTTCAGAAAAATTTGGAAGATGATACGTGGTCTGGAGATACAGTAATAAAAGTGCTTTTTGGGGCATCTGACTTTTTAGATGTGAGTTGCATATATAATAAACAAACAGAAAATTTCAAAATGTCAGTCATTGTGGCAAAACGGGACAGAGCTGCTTGGGGCAGGATGGGACATCTGTTCTGCTTATAATGGGCGTGGCAATTTTGTATGTGATTTTTATGGAAAAAAGTAGTCTGTCATTTTGCCCTGATGTAATTACGTGTGCTGTAAATGCAAGTCATTTTTGAAATTACAAAATATTATCAGTAGATTTGTGGTTTTACAGGTGATTCCTCATATGAACAATACGCGTCCCGTCCTGCCCCAGGTGTGGGGCAAGATGGGACAAATTAATTTTTTTTGTTTTTGTTAATTATAAGGTCATGCGATACTAACTGAGTCTTTGTATCTTGCTGGTTGGTAGTGGTGTGCAATAGAAATAACATGATACCAAAGTTACCGATATTGATAAAAAGGAATTCTGCAAAACATCGATTAAAGTTAAGTGTCCCGTCTTGCCCCACCTTCCCCTATTTATTTCAGCTGTATCTACTGAACTTTAGTGCGAAGGCTGTGCCTATTTGCTGCGAACAAGTTTCTCAATCCAAGAGCGCTAGTAATAGGCTACAAAGCACGGCAAGTCATATTTCACATGAAGAACGGTAGGCTACCTTTGGAAATCTTCTCATAAACCTCTAAGTCTAGGTTTTCAAAAACCTCTGGCTTAGATTAGGTGAAAACGGGGCTAAACGGAACATATAGTTTTTTATTCCTATCGTTGCACTCTTACGCTATCTAGATGATGTAATACCCAAAAAGAGATGATCTCACATATTATCTAAACAACTACCGAGGTATTGGCCTCTCACCCACAGCTGCTACAGTTTGATCCTCAAAGGGGGGGCCAGATCTGGCCCCTCATTTCCTTTGATTACTAGAAGCAAAATAACGCCTTGCATTTGGTTTTTCTTGACTCTTCACAAAAAGGCAAGGCGTAGGGGAAGGTATGGACCCATGACCATACCTGACCCATGAACCACCCCCTTTCAAATTCGAATAAAACTTTATAGTAGATTTTTTATCAATTAAATAAGTTGCATTTAGTTCAATAGTATTTCTTGGAAAGTTTTGGATAGAATCTTTTAAAATTTTGCAAGTTAAAGGGTGGGGTGTGATTTTGAGGTGTTTTAGTAAAATTTCTCATTTGCGTTTGGAGCTTAACAGAAACTTACATACAGCTAGCATCGAGATATAAAATTCAGAAATTGTAATGGGCTATATAGTGCAGGATTTAGTCCAGTTCATTTAGACTTTACTTCATTCTAATTAAGTAAAGCTAAGATGGAACTTTGTCACCAATAGTTCTGACCAATGATCCGCCAAAAGTGTTGTCCCTTGAACCATATAGTTCATGGGTTAGCACAATGCCTAAGTGAGGGACAATAAACATGTTTCATTTATTTTTTATTTTAGAAATTATTGTGTATTGTAAGTGGAGTGTAAAATATTATAAAATGACTAGCGAAGCTGGTGGTGCCTCATCAATTGTTTTTGTCCTCCCTCACCACTTGCAGGAACGACAAAACAAACAATTGACATTAAAAAGTTTAGAACCGACTTTTCGCAGTTTAATATTGCTTAATCCAGGGGTGTGCAGCCTTTATTACAGGAGGGCCATATATAAATATCTGGGTGAAACCGCGGGCCACACGTTTATTTAACATATGTTTTATAGTAGTTGCACAAATGCCTGCAGTTAGCATGCTTCCTTGATTACTTCTGCACTCCTTTTGTCACGTGTACTCCGCGAGGCAGTACTCTGTTTTATTCGTATCATTTCATTCTGGCAGGCTAGCGAACAACAGCTTCTTTTGTTCTAGTTCTAGTGTTGAGTTTAACAATCTTACGTTGTGTATTTTGTTGCAGAAATTGCGATTCGATCATTTTTCTTTTGTTAATACATTCAAGAAAAATAACCGTCTTTGTTCATGATCGAATCACAATCTTATCGAACCAGAAATCAACGTCGTCAGACTTGTCAACGGTGGATGCACAGTACCCAGCAAGCAACTGGAGTCGTGCACTTGCCCTCAACGTGGTGCAGTTCCAGCTCCCCCAACCAAGCTTCCGTTCCCATGCACACCTGAAAACAATGACAAGATGGCAAACTGGCTACTCCAGAGGTACGCCGCATCCACTTTCAACACTTGCCCGCACCGCGCGCTACATTGTATGGCTGGTCCTCCCATAGAAATACATGTTGACCCCAACGCGAAACCAGTGGCCGTTCATACACCAGCGTCTATCCCCTTGCATTGGCAAGAAAAAGTACACGCTGATCTCCTCCGCGACGAGGCTCTGGGAATCCTTGAAAAAGTCCCCCACGGCGAACCCACCACATGGTGTCATCGCATGGTTATCACACGCAAAAATGATGGCTCACCACGCCGTACTGTCGACCTGTCCCCCTTAAACAAATTCTGCCAGAGAGAAACCTTCGCCTCCGAAGCTCCATTCCAGCTGTCCCGTCGTGTCCCCGGAAACACTTGGAAATCGGTGACTGACGCATGGAACGGCTATCACAGTGTTCCACTGCGTCCTTCTGATCGGCATCTCACAACTTTCATCACTCCCTTTGGAAGATGGCGCTACACTAGGGCACCGCAAGGATTCCTATCCTCTGGGGATGGCTACAATCGCCGTTTCAATACCATATTAACCGATTTTGTGCGCAAAGAACGCTGTGTCGACGACACAGTGTTCTATGATAGCCAACTGGAGGAACATTGGTGGCGAACCATAAAATTCCTCACTTTAGTGGGACGGGCGGGCATTGTCCTTAACCCTGACAAGTTTCAATTTGCCCAACGCACCGTAGATTTCGCTGGATTCCGTATCTCAGAAGCAATGGTCGAGCCCCTCCCTAAATACTTGCTCGCCATCCAAGAATTTCCAGTCCCGAATAATATCACAGACATACGCAGCTGGTTCGGATTAATCAACCAAGTAGGAAACTATGCTCAACTGCGTGACCTAATGGCACCGTTCAAGCCGTTCCTTAGCCCAAAGCATAAGTTCGAATGGTCTCAGGAGCTGGATTCCGCATTTGCCGCCTCCAAATCGGCAATCGTTGATGCTATTCGCCATGGGGTAGAAATCTTTGACCCCTGCCGTCGAACATGTTTGCGCCCTGACTGGTCCAACAAAGGCATCGGATATTTCCTTCTCCAAAAACATTGCGTATGTGCTTCCACTATACCGGACTGCTGCTCATCAGGTTGGAAAGTGACTCTTGCAGGATCCCGATTCCTCTCATCGGCCGAACGACGTTATGCTCCCATAGAAGGCGAAGCCCTAGCAGTTGCGTGGGGCCTAGAACAGACAAAGTATTTTACGCAAGGCTGTGATAATTTGGTTATTGTAACGGATCATAAGCCATTGGTAAAAATATTCGGTGACCGTACGTTGGACGAAATCACTAACACTCGCCTGTTTCGTTTAAAACAGCGTACACTAATGTGGCGCTTTGATATCGCACACTTACCTGGCACAACCAACTGCGCAGCCGATGCTGCCTCACGTCACCCAGTATCATGCGATCTCATTGCTGTAGCGTCGTGTGCAGAAAATAATGTAGCAGAAATGGCGCTGGTTACTGCCATACAGGCAGATGCCGCCCATGCCTTTTGCTTGCAATGGCCTGAAATCGTTCGGGAAACAGCCGCCGATCCAAACCTTAGCAAGTTAATGGTAGCTATTGAAACGGGATTCACCTTTCCCAACACCGGCGACATTCGCCCATATCTCCCCTATCGTGACGGGTTCTTTGTTGAAGACGACGTTATTCTATATCATGATCGTATTGTCGTACCACCATCGCTTAGGCCTAGAGTACTCTCAACGTTGCATGCTGGTCATCAAGGTGTGTCTGCCATGGAACGCCGGGCACGTGCTATAGTATTTTGGCCCGGTATGACTAATGATATCCATGCTATTCGTGACTCGTGTACTTCATGTAATCGTAATGCTCCATCTCAAGCAGCTCCTCCCCCGACGCCATGTGATCCCCCAGCTACACCATTTGAGAAAATTTTTGCAGATTATTTTGACTATGGGGGCCGTCACTTTTTGGTCATTGGGGACAGATTCTCTGGGTGGTCGGATGTATTTGCCACGCCATCAGGATCGAGTGCCGCAGGAGCAGCTGCTTTGACTCAACTCTTGCGCTCGTACTTTGCCACGTTTGGTGTTCCTGAGGAAATATCTACAGATGGGGGTCCCGAATTTACGGCTGCCGTTACTGAACTCTTTCTTAAAAATTGGGGTGTGCAGCACCGCATATCGTCATCTTACTTCCCTCAATCTAATGGTCGAGCTGAGGTGGCTGTCAAAACTGTAAAACGCTTGCTCATGACTAATGTGAGCCCAAACGGAGACCTGAACAACGATTCCTTCTTACGTGCATTGTTACAGTTGCGAAACACACCTGATCCTGACTGTGACATCTCTCCAGCAGAGATCGTGTTCGGTCACCCTCTGCGCGACGCATTCGGTTTTGTAAACCGCCTAGTCAAGTTCTCCAATCGTCACATTCGTCGTACATGGCGGGATACATGGAAGGCAAAGGAAGACGCCCTTCGCCTGCGAGCTGGTCGAACCGATAAGGCGCTGTCTCAGCATACTCGTCCTTTACGTACCTTACAATGTGGAAAACGCGTATTTATCCAAAACCAAAACGGCAACTATCCTCGAAAATGGGACAAAGTGGGAATGGTTGTCGAAACGTTGCCGCATGACAAATATGTAGTGAAAGTTGACGGGTCGGGCAGAATCACAAAACGGAATCGACGTTTCTTGCGAGTAATTCCACATACTAAAGCATGTGCCGATCCCATCCCTCCTCAACCAAACATCATTGCTCACCCACAGAGCCTCCCATCATCTTCTTTTGCCCAGCCTCCTGAAACGGACTACTGCCCTCCCCACCCTCCGCATCACGAAATAGGCCCTAGCCCAGAAATTGGAGAATCTCCGATGTTGCTTCTCGATGCAGATCACAGTCCGCCCGCACTCACCTGCCCGACACCAGCCTCAAGCCCGAAGCTTTGTGAGCCACAGCACTCACCTGAACCTCCAAAGCAGCCGCTACCTTTCGATTCAGTGGAACCAACCGAACCTACAAGTGGAGTCCCTCACATTGAAAAATCGCCTGTTTTGCGCCGTTCCACGCGGTCCCGACGGCCGGCATTGGATTTAGACGCATCCTCTGGTCAATGGGTAATCAAGGGGTCGAGCTCGTAAGTCTACAGTTTCGCCTTACGAGCTGGGGGGGATGCACAAATGCCTGCAGTTAGCATGCTTCCTTGATTACTTCTGCACTCCTTTTGTCACGTGTACTCCGCGAGGCAGTACTCTGTTTTATTCGTATCATTTCATTCTGGCAGGCTAGCGAACAACAGCTTCTTTTGTTCTAGTTCTAGTGTTGAGTTTAACAATCTTACGTTGTGTATTTTGTTGCAGAAATTGCGATTCGATCATTTTTCTTTTGTTAATACATTCAAGAAAAATAACCGTCTTTGTTCAGTAGTTGCAGGCACAAAAAAGTAGTTTTTTTGTTATTCATGTTAATCTTATGGCATTATTAGAGGTTATCTCCTTGCAGAAATAATAAGTTAAGACACATAAATTTCTAAAGAAAACTGCTATTCAAATTTATTGTCACACCGACTACAAGTTCAGTGAGAAATTTGCTGCTGGTTTCTTTTCCGGACGATTTTTTCCAAATTTACTTTAATGAAGTGCTCGCAATTCGAAGTCCATTTTCCAGGTGTTCGCCTGTCAGAACGGATCGATGGGGATATTTTGTGACGCCCATTTTAGAAAAAATCTGTTCGCACAAATACGTTTAGCCAAAAAGAGCCATTTTTGAAGTCATGTTTTTTTCAAATGTGGAAAGTCATCTTGATTGAGATGTTTTCGGTAAAATCAAAAAATTTACGACTTCTTTCCGCAGTTCGTAAAATCGTTGCAACATGCAGCCCTTGCTTAACCAACGCACCTCGGAAAAGTAAAGTAGATCTTTATGTGTCGTGTTGAGATTATCCAGAAACTTTTGAAACTGACGATGGTAGAGCCCTCGTGCTCGAATGAAATTACTGCCTTAACAACCGGACTTAAGACGTGTTTGAACTTCAAGGATTTTGCGCACAGGTTTTGCTGGTGAATGATACAATGAAAAGTTACTATGTCATCATCGATTTTTCTCTTCCTCAAGGTAGACTTCAAGAGACCTATGAATCCAATGCCAGTTCCGGACATGGATCGAGCACCATCAGTTGCGATTCCGCATAAGCTGGACAAGTCCAGTTCGAAGTTGTCAAAAGCCTCAATTCAGTAAAAATGTCAGCACCAGTAAGTTGTCGTACCCTTCTTTGACTGTAATGACAGAAGCTCTTCCGTTTCGTTCAAGTCTTTGTCCACTCCTTTTCAAATATGGCCAACTGTGCTGTGTCCTTCTGGTCCGTAGCCTACTTTCATCGATCGCAAAGCTCCATGAAACAAAGTTCTTCACCTTATCCTTATTGAGAGTGAGAGTGTCACTAATATCACAAGCAAGATCATCGATAGCCTACGCCTCGCTATCGTCCACCATTTTCTCCAACGCACTCTTCATTTTAGAGCACATTTCTTCTGCGACATCGATAAGACACTGCTTCACAAAATTACTGTCAGAATACGGTTTCATAGTTTGAGCTTTTGTCTGTGCAATCTGTGCCTCTGATCTACTGACGTTCCAAATAATTAAATACAATCGGATTAGCGGTGGCTGGTGGGAGATTTCTAAAATGGTTAACAGAAGGTGCGAAATGTAACCTGCAATAATCCGCTCTAATGAATTGTTCGCAAGTAGACTACCAGACTAAACTAAATTATAAACACGTTTCGCGGGTGGCACACAATTCAAAATTGGCACATCTTCGCGGGCCGCACAATTTTTCTTCGCGGGCCACATTTGGCCCGCGGGCCGTACGTTGCACACCCCTGGTTAATCTATTTCTGCAAACTGTTAGCAGTGTGCGCATTTGACAGTGCATTTATTGTATCATAAAAGTTTGCTCTAAACATCTTTAAGGTTAAACTTATCAGAGTGGTTCAAGGGTCCAAACGCGTTTGCACCCTTGAACCACTCTGATCGCCGTCAATGTTGTCAAATATTTTTATTGATCCTGTCATTATATGTGGTTGAATTTTTTACACAATATACCGAAGTGACCACACTATGTTGTGTGAAAGTTTCGTCATCATAGAGTAATTAGCTAACCAACTATATAGCTTGTGAAAAAGTGGCTCATCAGTCCATACTTTCCCCTACAGTTTATTCTCGCGGGCTTGAGCTTGACACATTTGCATTTAAAGAGAGAAATGAAAGTAAAGAGATCGCTTTTCGTTAGTTTTTCCATAATTCATCAAGGTAATCACGGACCACCAAATGCTTTCTCACGGACCCCCAAGGGGTTAGCGAACCCCAGGTTGGGAACCACTGGTTTAGGACAAAATATAAAACAACAAATGCATTTTTTTTGTTCAAATTCTTATAAAAGTATTACTCTGTTTGTAACTATTTTACCTGTAGAAGGAATGAGCACAGTGAGATTTGCTTGCAAGACGTGTAGGTCTACAATATGCTTAGTGCCATAATAGGCTACATTTTTGTTCTAGAATTGGTGAACTATTTTATTGCGTAATTCTGTTGTGGGGTTTCGACGATTAGGCCTACTGACCGATAGTAAACTACCTGTTAGTTAAGTTACGCAATCTGTTTATTGTGACATCTGCTTTTAGAAAATTTTGTGCATGTGTGTTTCTAGAAACTTCTTTGACTTGTTGACCAGATGAATGAATTCTTGTGATGTAATACTATACCCTAGTCTCTGGAAGCTTCTGGTCCAAGCAAACCTGTTTCGAATGGCTCATGATTTGATTACAGTTATTATTAGAATTGTGTTTACAGTAGACAACAGCTATTATTAAAGTTGTGTATTATGAGGATTATAAGTTGTAATGAAAAGTATATTGAAAACGATTGTAGGCTAGAGTTCCAGCCAATATTGAATGGATTGTAAAAGTGGAAGTTATTGCCAATTCTGCAGTAACCCTAGCTGTTACAAGTAGTAGTGTATATTTATTTTGAAATCGACGAAGATGCTTGCTATTCAGAGTTTGATTTCTTTATGTGCTGAAAGTGGTGAACCATTCGTCAGTTCAAAAAGATTTCATATATCATCTCCCAAGTTGAACTATTCGACCAATTATTTGACAGTTTGACGTTTGATATCTCAATAAACTACGTCACCAATGTGTCCAAAGTCTTTCACGTGTAAGAACTAAACAGAATTGTGACAAGGAACTCGCATCAAAAGAAGTCATGATTTTAAATACTTAGTAGGCTATTTAGATTAATTCCACATAGAATGATATAAAATATCGAAAAGCAAAAGCTTGGACAGTAGCTCATAAATTAACTTGATATGGAAATCACACAGTACGAAAAACATAATTTTTTTTCGAGCAATAGTTAAAAGCGTCTTGACCTACAGTGCTGAAGTTGAACTTTAACAAAATGTATTGAGAATCGCCTCAATGGCTGCTACACCAGACTTAAGAAGGCACTCAACATTAACCGGAAGCAAAATTTTACAAACAAAAACCTTTAGAGTGACCTGCCACCTCTCACTGACAATAAGAAAACGAAGACTAAGACTGATGAGCTGACAGGTCACTGCTTTTGAAGTTAACAGGAAATTAGTATTATTCTTTTATTGGAAATCAAACTATGACTTTAGGAAAGGGGACCTTTTCTTCATCAGTTATACCAAGACGCTGGAGTACAGAAGCATGAACTGTCGAATTTGATGATGGGCAGGGATGTTTGGAGAAACTATGTTGATAGTGATCAGATCTGCACGAATCGATGATGATGATGATATAATGACTTTACACCATACACAGCCATATTTGCCTACTGTAGTCTACATGAGATCGATATTGGAGAAAATGGTGGGTAAACGGTCGGATTCAAACGGAAAAGAGGCAAAGGTTTGAAGGAAAGAAATACTATACGTTACGGAGAATGTAAAAGGTTATTGGACTAACCATATTAAAAGCTAATTACTAACATCAGCCCCTTTCAAATTTTGTTCTTTACATTGCAATTATGGTAGGAGAGACTGGGGTAAAGTGTGCAATGGTGTAAAATGAGCAACCCCTGTTTTTGGAAAAACGAGTCGGCGGATTTTGTTTATTTTTTATTCTGGATATATCACTCACAATGCGACTTCATTCAATGTATTTGTTATGTCCACTGAAAATTGCATATTACAATGGCACACAATTATATTGTTTATGTTGAAAATTCTATTTTTTTTCTTTGCCAAAAACATAATAACTTTATTGTGAAGAAAGGGGCGTTCTTCCCGGCTATCAGCACAAGGCTGAGCACTCACTAGTACAGCGAGCAGCTGCGATTCGCCAACCATAACGGTGTAGCTTCCACGCTAGCCATTCAGACCATCCAATCAACAATATGTTTCTCGCTTTATTGTTACACTATGTAAATCAAATCTGTTTTTTTTTTGTATTGGTAAGTATAGCCTAAAGTGTGAGGATATTCAATAAAACGTTCAGGTTGGTTAGTCTTGTAGTTTTTTAAATATTTGTAATTTTGTCACAAAAATCAGGATGGGGTAAAGTGTGCAATGCTAGTTGAAGTATCTTGGAGCAGTTGCTCAACTTACCCCCAAAGAAATAGTCATAGCTTACTTAATGTTTGAACTGTTGAATTTGTGTCTTTTTAGGTTCGTATTGGATAAAAAAAGCAGTGTTGTGTTGTAAAGAATAATGCCTCGCAATTATACAAACAAACTGACAGGGGAATGCTTCAACTTAATCGAATTGCTCAACTTACCCCAGATCATTGCTCAATTTACCCCATACAATTTATGCCGGGGTAAGTTGAGCAACACGCAAATAAGCATCAATATAAAAAAATATAAAAATCGCAAGGTGATAAAACTCAATCTAAAATGTAGATGATTCCCTAGTGCTTTAAGTTCACCTTATTAAAATTTTCCAAAACAAACCGTTCTTTTGTAAAAGCGACTAAGCAAAAAGATGCTCATCTTACCCCACTCTCCCCTACGGTAAGTTGAAGGCATGATATCAGTATAACTTACTTTTGTTGAGCCACTAGTTGGAATTCAAATAGGACTTCTACAATGCAACCTAATCTTTATCAAAGGCAATTTTACTTGTTTTTGAAAACAATCAACTGTAAAAAAATTGTTGATAAATATAAACATTGAAACATTTCATTTTTGCATAAAAAAGTGTAATTAATTACATTTTGGAACTAATTGTAGTTTAAAAGTTTCAGAGCAGTGCAATTAAACTAAAAAATGTGTAATTGATCCAAATCTGACAGCAAATCAATTGTGCAAGTTTATGCCAACTAGCTAAGTTTCTAAAAAAACACTTTTTTAATTTTTAATACAAGTTTTTTTTAATCCTTCCTAATGGGTTAGTCACTACATTCGTAAATAAAAAAAAACAAAAAAAATCACTTTAGCTGTTCTTGTTTTGATATACTGTAATCTTGATGTTGTGTTGATGTTCGACTATTCAGTGGTTCCCATCCGGGGGAGAATTCTCCACTAGGGAGGAATTTTGCAATTTTCAGGGAGGATCTTGGTTTTAAGATTGGGAACCTTTTTAAGCCTAGTATGTTGGCCTAGACTAAAGCGTTAAAAAGGACATTATTATTAGATTAACTCCCGATTATTATTTAAGCAACTGTGCACTGACATGGGTGCCGACCATTACGTAAGCCTACCACTTTTTCATGCAAATACTCGATGGCTTTGAAGAAGAAACGTAATCAAGCGAGTGTTTGAGCTCAGGGACGAGCTAAAATTATTTTTTAACTTTTAAATAAAATTGAAATTGGTTTCATTGCTAAATGATAAAATAATAAATCAATAGCTTTTTTTCCTTGGTCTGAACCTTAAAACATTTGACCAGGCTAACACACACAATAGTATGTCAATAAGATTTAATTTATGTTATGGAACCGGTTTTCTTCCATTAGGAATCGTCAGCATAACTGAGTCGAAATAAAAATTAGCCTACATCAATAGATGTCAGCACAACTGAGTCGAAATAAGAATTAGCTTACAATATCAATAGATGCCAGCACAACTGGACCAAAAACAAACGAAAAATTACAAATTAATTAAATAAATGAAAATGTTCATGACCTCCAATCCTCCATATTCATTTCTTTATTTCTGCCTTTTCTTCTCTTCATAGTTTTAGCAAAACGCAACTATCGAATATTATAATTTCAATTTGACCTAGCTTGAGCAAGTATAATGGCAAACACTTCAAAATTCAAATAAAATTTACTAAGCAGAGGATTATAGAAATACTATGTCGGTGAAATCTAGAATAAATGCTTTTATTACATCATCATGCTAAACTTGCAATTGTGCAAAAATTTAAAGCAATCAATGCGGCAGAATAGGTGACAAGGTTTGGAAAAACTAGAAAAACCATATCTATGATCAAAAATGGGAAAAAACCAACTGAAAAAGGTGATCTGGTACTATGACACTTCCTCAAATGGGCGATCTACCTAATACAGAAAGCAATATCAATTAGGTAGATCGCCCATTTGAGGAAGTGTCATAGTACCAGATCACCTTTTTCAGTTGGTTTTTTCCCATTTTTGATCATAGATATGGTTTTTCTAGTTTTTTCAAACCTTGTCACCTATTCTGCCGCATTGATTGCTTTAAATTTTTGCACAATTGCAAGTTTAGCATGATGATGTAATAGAAGCATTTATTCTAGATTTCACCGACATAGTATTTCTATAATCCTCTGCTTAGTAAATTTTATTTGAATTTTGAAGTGTTTGCCATTATACTTGCTCAAGCTAGGTCAAATTGAAATTATAATATTCGATAGTTGCGTTTTGCTAAAACTATGAAGAGAAGAAAAGGCAGAAATAAAGAAATGAATATGGAGGATTGGAGGTCATGAACATTTTCATTTATTTAATTAATTTGTAATTTTTCGTTTGTTTTTGGTCCAGTTGTGCTGGCATCTATTGATATTGTAAGCTAATTCTTATTTCGACTCGGTTGTGCTGACATCTATTGATGTAGGCTAATTTTTATTTCGACTCAGTTATGCTGACGATTCCTAATGGAAGAAAACCGGTTCCATAACATAAATTAAATCTTATTGAAATACTATTGTGTGTGTTAGCCTGGTCAAATGTTTTAAGGTTCAGACCAAGGAAAAAAAGCTATTGATTTATTTTCTTATTGATATTGCTTTCTGTATTAGGTAGATCGCCCATTTGAGGAAGTGTCATAGTACCAGATCACCTTTTTCAGTTGGTTTTTTCCCATTTTTGATTGCTAAATGATGACAGATGGATGAGGTACCTTGCTTATTTGGTTGATATGTTTGGTCTATTGAATAAACTAAATCTGAAAATGGAAGGGAAAAAACACCAATATACGGTAGGCTATATACTGTATTCAATCGCCATCTCCGTTTAAAGCAGATGGCGTATCAACATGGGTTATCTGTATCCATGAGCCATTGACATATTAATGTCAGGTGAATTTACAAACTGTACTGCTTCCATGCTGGCTCAAGGCAGATTGGAAGAGAGTGATTGATTTATGTCACTGTCATTAGGAGATTATCTTAAGGTACTAGAAGGCTCTGCTGTCCTGGTCGCGGGGGGGGGGGGGGACTACGTTTTGTCTGGCCTCTACTTATCGACCAGCCTGGCTTGGGTGGCCCTTCCAGGAGCAGATGCCAGTAGCCTACCGCTAAGTATTTAAAGATTGATTGATTGATTGATTTATTTTGTTGTAGGTAAATATAGTACAATAAATACAGCAATAAAAAAGGAATTCCCAGCAACGGGAATCTGCAAAGAGACCATGGGTCTTCGATTCAAGCAGATACCCCAGATTCTAATAGAAGATCTAGAATTGCGATAACAGTTAGTTACATAATCTAAAAGATCACTACGAATAAGCGACATAGGATAGAGAACACAATGAATAATTCAATAACGAAAATTGAGACAAGGTGGTAGATGATAGTCTTGCACAGAGAAATATATTTAGTAGCCAAAGTAGCCAATCAGTAACATGAAGGTAGTACAAAATTAGTCGTGCTAATATTTGGCGATGAGTGAATATTTGTGTTGCTTTTTAAAAGAATAAAATGACAGTTTACGCATGCTCGTTGGTAAGGAGTTTCAGACTTTCACCCCGGCATATTTAATGCTGCGCTAGAGTCGGGATGAGGCGTAATGTGGGACAAAATAACAATCATTGGCAGAGTGTCTAGTAAGACGTGCATTATACATGAGTTTGGTTTTTTCAAAGTAGTGTGCGAAAGGCAGAGGCAATACATCCGTATCAAATTTAAACAAGAACTTAGCAATTTCGTGTTCGTACAAATCTTTAAGCTTGAGTATGTTAAGTTGCTTATAGAAAGGTGTGACATGTTCAAACCACCTGCCACCTGCTACTATTCTGACAGCCTTATCTTGTAAGGTGCTAAGCTTGTTCATTTGTGTCTTGATGCTCTGGAAGCTTTCACCAGCAAGCTTGATAATTGAAAGAGAAAAGTTAGAATAAACAATTGAACATGTTACCATGTTTAAAGAATTATCATCGGTACTGGTTGTTGACGGCAAAGAACAAGTTCTTCCAGGGTTGGAAAAAAAATGATTTTGCAACATCTCACAGCATTAGAATTGGAATTCATTCAATATTTTCCTGAATTTTATGATGATGAGCTTGATTTAATACGAAATTCATTCACATTGTTGATGGAAAAACTTCCGAATAAATTGCAGGATGAATTTTTAAAACTCAAAATAGATTCTTGTGCAAGAGACTTAGCCTATTCAGAGAAAAATCAATCACTGAATTTTGGCCATTAATGTGTAATTTCTATCCTAAAGTGGCAGAAAAAGCTATTTGAAGTATCCTTCCGTTTGCTTCCCACTTATTTATGCGCACCAGGTTTTTCAACTCTTGCAAATGAAAACAAAACAGACAAACAGATTAGACGTGAAGAATGATATTCGTTGTGCTCTTTTCAATACTCTTCCACCACATTCATAAGTTGTCGAAACAAAAAAATCACAAGCTTCACACAGACTGTTAAATGTATTGACTCTTATATTTTGAATGTGTTCTTTGAATAAAATAATTTTCAGCAACGTTCTTCGTTAATTAAATTATTTTAGCATGAAAAGGAATATTACAGGCTAAAAAGATTATTACTAGTGAAAGTTTAGTTTTTCTTCCTAGACTTAGATTAAAATATTAATGTAAACGAGTTTTTAACAAACTAAATCTATAGGGGAGAATTTAGCTTTGAATATCGATTAAAAGGGTCCACCGGATAAAAAAGGTTGGGAACCACTGGATATGCTACAGTCATCATTGCTGTATATCGTATCATCTTCAACACAATACAAGTTGCAATATGGTGAAACCAGGTTCAAATTCTAAAAACACACACTGAATAACTCTTTGCAAGATATATGCCTAACAAAAATTCACTTCACGTATAAAGAAAATAAATCATACAATGTCCTGTAACATTCTAATTTAAAAAAGCTGTTAAAATACACTTGAGCCAAAGCGGGACACTTGTCTTGCTTTGCCACAGCGACCGGACAAAACCGGACATGTTTTATAAACACTGCACTGACGAGACCGGAAGGTCGAAACGGTGTGCACTGTCTGCAGTTATTTTGATTTATGTGTAACTATCAGCTATATCATCTTTTGAGCATCATGAAATCATCAAAGATTTCGTTGACATCAAAATTACTAAATTCGACATGGCAGTAGTACAATGCTGTAAATTTTAAATAAAGATGCAGAAATTTGAAGTTTTCAATGCTGGATCTCACAAAATAAATGTGATAAAAACAAATTGGCTTTACAGTGCATTGAAATTAGCACCCAAATTATCCTGACACAGTTGGAAAAACCTTTAGACACATGACATTTTTTGTTGGACGTGTCATGTTATCCAACAATAAACTAGTCATTGTGACTTCATAGATGGTATATGACAGGATTTTACAATGTGCAAACAACTTGTAGCACTTTGATATGTCATTAAAATAATTCTTTTAAAACTTTTGCAAGAGTTATTAAATGTTTAAATTTCGATTTACGTTTTCAATATTTACTTGCCTTTTTTCCAAAAGTTTATTCCTTTGCACATCCAAATAAATCAGCCAAAGCCTCTGCAAGAGTTACAAAATGGTTTCAATTATTGCACTTAACATTTTTAGTACGGTATGAATATGCCTTGTCTGATGGTTGCTCCTTTGTAAATCCAGGATTTGAGGAATAATGGCTTCAAACATCCCTTATACCAATATCACTCAGGTAAAGAAATGAAATATTGTATAGGGCGTGTTTATCGTTGTGTAGAGCTTATGTGTTTATTAAATTTAACTAAACTACGGTTTTAAATTTTGTAGTAATGGACTAGGTACGGTTATATAAACTTGGAATGTTTGAAAACGCTTGAATATTATGTTTAGGCTAACCACAACATTTAAACAATTGTCACAAACTTTAAAATTCTCGGAAGCATACTTTTACACTTGTGCAAACCTTAGGTGTATAACTTATTTTATTTCAAGTTATTTATTCAAAGTCGTTTAAAAAAAAAGTCAAAATGTTATAGAGCCAAAGCATCCGAAAAAATAATTTGGAAACATTAGCCTACTTAAATGTCATGTGTCTGAGAAACTTATAATTGGCCTATGCTAAATTTACACTTCAATCCAGTGGCGTAAAATTTTAATGGGGTGTTGAAAGCTATTGCAGGAGACCATATTAAACTGTATTTATTTCAAGGTAGAAACAAAAGAAGGTCTATGACACGTCACAAAACATAACCATGTAGCCTAAATTGTGCTCTTGATGAAGGCTGCAAGATGGCCTATTGGGCTATATTTCACTACCTTTACGCTTTCTGTTAAAAATCTCTTGGTTAAGTGGACAATGTAATGTAACTTATAAATTCAACCCGCTGTCCACAAATATTGCACGCAATATTTGGTCATTCTTTCCTGTAAAGTATGAAGAGGTTTTTCAAGTTAGTTAAGATTGCAACAAGCAGAAAAAGGCCATTTTAAACTTTTAATTAGGCTACTCGTAGTTGTGCCTTGCTTTTCCTCGGCAGCAGAAACAGTAAGTCAAAGATGATAAAAATTACTACAAATCCTGTGATTACATCAAACGAAACAAAATTCTGAAATGCGACGTGTCTTGTTTGAAACACCATTTATAAGTGAAAAAACACTTTTTACACAAGAACACGCATTAATACTTCATGACGCACTGTGAGATGTTCATACATTGGTCTTTCGTATTTCTGTAGCCCAAAGCGCATTTAAATGTCATGTGGCTGGGAAATTTATAATTGGCCGATGCTAAATTTACAATACAATCCAGTGGCGTATAATTTTCATGGGAGGGTTGAAAGCCACGATTTTGAAACGAATAAAGACAAGAAAATTTTTTGCCAAAATAAAACAAATTTTTATTTGAAAAACGTTTCAATGTAAAAAACTAACGTTGCTTATGTTAGCGAAATGTCCCAGCAAACGGTAAAAACTGTTTACTAAAAACAAATGCTCGACCACTAGCGAAAACAGACATGTTATGGAAGCAGGTAGTGTGCCTGGATTGATAGTAGCCTAGTTTTGCTTTATGCAGCCCTACTTGGCTTATTCCATAGATGACTTACTAATTACTACTGACTTACTTACTATATTATATTAAGTAATCTCTGCTTGTACACAACAGCAGCAAACCTCAAGCAAGCGAGAAATTTCGATCTCATTTGCTTAAATTTTTACTGTTTTGTTTCGTCACAGATAGTTTTTTGACTATAATTGCTATATCACAGCAAAAATGCGTATTCTTTCAACTCGATTTACACAAAAAATAGTAGGCTTAATAAGTTGAGTTGATGTAGAAAAATAGAGGATAACTAAATACACTAAAGCCATGATAAGCAATAAAACATTAAGAAAAATTCAACATCAAGCACAATGTTTATTTTTAACCCCCTCTCCCCTTTGTGCACCACTGCTGAAATCTTGAAGCCAGCATTGACCGACAAATTGGAGGTTTTTCCCAAAACAACAAGGAGAAAGTAGGGTAATATGAGCCACTTGCTAATATGGTCCGACCTTGTTTAGCGTATTTGAAAAAGGCTTGTGGTCACATTTCTTGAACACCTTGAAAGAATTAAACTAGAAGACAAAGAAAGAAACTCAGAGTTTGATGGAAATTTTGTTTGAGTGAATGCACTAGCGTGATGATTGGGTTTTGGTAGGAGTTGTTATAATTTTTGCTTGAACGCAAATAAGTTACAGTGTTGGAGCTAGTGCGAACAGAAAAATGGTTGAAAGCTTAAAATATTCACAGAACCTCTGTGCATAGTGTAGCAGAAAGCTTTGAAAAGATTGGAAGAGAAAATGAGAAATTACAAAAAGTCACCCAGTTGTGTAATATGGGCCACGTGGTTTTTGTGTACTAGCTGTGGGCTAGTGGCAGGCATGGAGGAACCACGTGGGCCTGGGCCCGCTTACTTTATTTTCTGTTATGGGGGAAGTTGGATTGACTTTGACTGCCGCGCCTCTGGGCCCAACTACTTTTAAAATTGTTCCTTCATGCCTGGCTAGTGGCCCTTATTACACTGCTGACAGCGATGCTATATTTACTGCAAAATTTCATAAAAATGTAAATATAAAGATCAGGACCAAGAATGAGGCGTATGGTGATCCAACTCTTGCAAATTTATATTTCTACGGCAATAGCCCATACATTTTTTTGTTATTTGTGTATCAAATTTTATACTGTGCGATGTGTTATTGATTTGTTGTTTTGATTGTGTCTTTATTTTCTTGTTTTGATTGAAATTTTTCAATTATTAAATTACTGTACTGTATATTTATAAACTGGATAATTAATTAAACCAACATTAGACAAGGAGCAGTTGATTTCTTGTTCTAACACAGCGGTTCTCAACCGGTGGGCCATGGCTCACTAGTGGGCCATAGAAAATTTTTGAGGTGGGCCACAGACCTATTTAAAAAATTGCCAGAGTTAGTGAAAGATATAGTTTCATTTGTGTTATAGCAACAATGAATGGTGCTGCTGTAATTTGCTGCAGAATGGTAATTTTCAATCTAATTTTTTAAATAGTAATTTTGGTGGCGTGATGTAATCAATGCCGTCTGTTGCATAATATACGAACGTTAATTTTAAGCAACTACAACAGTGTGATTCTTATAGAGAGCCATTTGGCTCCATAAGGCGACATTTTTAACTTAAAGGGAAGAATAATCATGTTGAAAGGAATTGGGAAGAAACGTAAATTTATCTAAAAGATCTATTGAAATGGTTAATTTATTTATAACTGAGCACATAGTTTTCGATCAACATTGAGTTTTTACAACACTTTAGGATGTAATGGACCACTACTGAAAATTCTGCAGATCTGTTTATAGTATTTTTTTGTGAATTATTGCGGGAAAAATTGAAAATACTTCTGTCTTTCAAAGGAGGAATACGGCATAAATGTTGAGAACCACTGTAACTACAAGTTGGTCAATAACTTTCATGAGCATGCTTCTCATTGATGCACGGTTCAATAATAATCTGTTTTGAAATAATTTGTGCTGTTTTTTTTTTTTGTTTTTTTTAAACCTATTTTGCAGTTTTTTTCTTGGATAAACAATTAATGGGCCATAAGAATTTTTGTGCAACAGAAATGGGCCACGAAAGAAAAAAGGTTGAGAATCACTGTTTAGTAACAGATTCGGTGGTCCATTTTACATAGAGGGTAGCCCATATTACACAGCAGCTGTGTAATATGGGCCACCGCTAGGTCTAAATTTAACGTAAGTTTGTGCCGGAAGTGTAAGGTTTTTGGTCTTGGTTTTCTGGCTACTTCTTCTATAGCCTACTAGAGTTTTTATCAACAAGCTGAGTAGTTTTGTGCGAAAATAAGTTAATTTTTGCAAGCTATCGCAATTTCTGCTTAGATGGAATTGTGTGAATTGCATTTTTAGATTATTAAATGAAGTTTTAGCTGAAATAACTGTTTGTTTTGCTTGTCACATAGCCAAGGCTTTAAAGTTTAAACAAACCAATAACCATGGTTGAAAAACATAAAGTTTTGAATTAATTTTTTGTATTCTACAGGTAACTTTTGACCAACCTTTACCACCAGTTGTTATCATCTCCCTGAAGCATCTTTTCTTCATCAGCAATGCCTTTGTCAATGTTGTGTTTACTCCGTTTTCAACCATAGAAGGTTTGTGCTTTTGTTAAAGTTTACAAAATAAAAAAATACTTTTTTACATGTTTACATACGTTTACAAAATAAGAACATATAAAAACAAAATATAAACTTATTTTTTAGTGTCAATCTAAACAATAGTTTGGTATATTTAAGACTTCATTAAAACAAGATAGTTATATACAAAGTTGTACCGGTATACAAAGTTAAACTGACTGTTAAAACCGGCGGTCGAATACCCTTGTGGCATGAATAAGTGGTGCGATGCTGACGAGCCCAGCCTCATAGGCGAAACACGGTGTCTATCGCTGTCAATTCTTGCTACAATCGGCTGCAGAGAAACAATTAGATCGAGCCTCTTGGTCACATGCCAACTGCCGTACCCTTAGTGGGAGAAAAGCATGGTTTTGTTCATTATTTTCAAAATTTTGTAGTGTAGCGGTTCTCAACCGGTGGGCCATGGCTTACTAGTGGGTCATGGAAAAATGTTGAGGTGGGCCACAGACCTATTTAAAAAATAGCCAGAGTTAGTGAAAGATATATGTTCATTTGTGCTATAGCAACAATGAATAGTGCTAAGTAATATGAGATGTTCTACTGGTGCAAATTAAGCTAAACTATCACAAGATGTATACAGTGACAATCTGCTTTTATTCCGACGTTTCGTCAATCAGACACGACTGACTTCTTCAGGGGGGCTAGACCAGGTAGTGACTACCTGTCTAGCATGGCAAAACACAGGACATATTGCTGAAAACAACTAAACATGCAAAATGAAAATTCAACTTCTGGACAAAAACTTATCTCGCGCAAAGTTTGAAATAAGTTAGAAAAAAAGGGGGAGACCATGGCCACCTAGAGATGCGGCCTGATTTGTCACATTTTGCAGATTTTGATTACAGCTACTGCTAGTGCTTGACTGATATTTTTTGAGATGTTTTTACTTTTTACGGTTTCCTAATTTCAAAAAAAATATTTTTGTTGCTTTGGGGAAGCAGTAGCAAATGAGAAAAAGTAAGTTAAAAAACGCAAAATCAGACTGTTATTGAAAATTAACAGTCTGACTAAAATCTTCGAAATCAAATTTTCTTTGCTTTTCAACATGTGAGAATGTTAAAACCTATTGTGTCATCTGGGAAAAAGAATAAAGAAAGCGTAAGAATACAATTTAAAAAAAAATTTATTTAAACATTCGCTCAAAGTTAGAAAAACCTGGAAATTTCTGCAAAATGTGACAAATCAGGCTGTATCTTTAGGTGGACATGGGGAGACTTAATTGTTAACGATCAACAAGAAACTTCAATAACAACAAGAGAGGAGAGTGAACGGCATGAGTGATGAATCAAGTTTTGTACGCACTACTGCACAGTTTTACAATCAGCATGAAACCAATTTAAAAACGTCAAATAAAACTATTGTAAGTGCTTATTTGACGTTTTTAATTTGACGCAATTTGGCAAAAACTTGACTAACATGAAACACATTCTCAGTTTCATATTCAAAGTGAACAAGGCAGTCTGTACCGTTAAAACTTACACATCACAATGTTATTAGCAAGCAGTTTAAGTATTGCATATTTTTGTTGAAAGATTTAACAGTTTGTTTTTTCCAGATTTTATTTTCGATGTTGCAAGTAGAAATCATGATCTTGGTGCTGTTCTTACCGAGTGGCAAACAGTAGGTTTTTTCTGATTTTTAATGATTTTTTTGATCGAGCTGCTCTACAAATCTCTCTTTTTATCAAACATTAATTTTTTGAGTAGAATTCTTGTAAACATCTTTTACTCGCAACACCCTACTTAAGCATATTTCCACATACGGTAGTCTGCTACAACACCATACAGTAGTTGGAGGAAAGCATGGGTTGAGACAACTATTGGAATATGTGCTGCAATAAGGTTCTGTCAAAGCTGCAACTAAACAGTTAGTGTAGTGCTTCTCTTTGTAAATTAAATAGCTTCAATTGATATTAGGCTAAAAACTGAATAAGCTACTTTTTTCGAACAAGCTGTTTGTTCAATCATAAGTCTTCTTCTTTTCTAGCACTAGTTGCTACGTTCATCTGATGAAATTGAAAGTAAAATTAACAACAAACAGTATATAACCTGGTGAAAGTTTATTTTGTATGTTATTCGCTCTGAGGATGCGCATTGTCATGGTGCGCGAAACGCCAGTGAAGCAATAAGCCATCTTGTTTGTTGTTAATTTTACTTTCAATTTCATCAGATGAACGTAGCAACTAGTGGTAGAAACGATAATTGTCCTGATGAACACCCAAACTTTTCAGTATTCAGTCTTCTTCTTTTTGACATTATGTATTTGCAGGTGTTGTTTCTCGAAGCTGGCTTTGTCACTTGCTTATTTTTTGGTTTCGCATTCGTGATTCTCTTTCCTATAATCGGATTAATCATCTGCTACTACCGTATTTGCTCTGAAAGATGTGGAGGCCTAATGGTGCAATCTCAGGAACGGGCTAGAAGCCAATGGAGGCATTTTCTTTTTTTTCTACTGGTCTTAGTTACCTTGTGTAGTGCGTAAGTAATATAGTCCGGCAGCCCGTGACGTATTTGTAACATCATAAGGTACAAAAGGTTTGAGTGTTTTATCAACCTTGCCCCACTGTGAGATGTTCAGAAACCCACATCCGAGGTTTCACTGCTCGGGCGTTTGGGGGCTCCGGCCCGGTGAAAAACCCATTTTAGGGGTCAAAAAACATCATAAGGTACAAGAACAAAACTTACGCCAGATTTCATGCCTTCACTTGTAGATTTTGGAACAAGTCGATCTGGGTGCCCCAGGTAGAGCATTCCCGAATAAGAGGCCCCAAAAGTTGGGGAAAAATACGTAAAACTAACATCATAAGGTACAAAGATAGAACTTGTATCATCAGTTAGGGCATGTTCAACTGAGTTCGAAAAAACTTTTCTTATGGCCCCAAGGTGGGGCTTAACCTCATTTTCGGGGTATAGGCTAACCCTTAAAATTCACAAAATTAACGTCATAAGGTACATGGATGAAACCAAGTGTAGGTGATAGTACCTTACATATGGACTGCAGAGCATTAGAATTTGGTCGCCCCAGGTGGGGCATTCCAGAATAAGGAGCCCCCAAAGTTGGAGCAAAATACGTAAAAATAACATCATAAGGTAGGCTACAAAGATGAAACTTGTATCATCATTTGGGACGCGTTCCACCGAGTTCGAAAAATCTTTTCGAAAAAACGGCAAAAATCGAGGAAGCGAAGGTCACTGGCAGCTGAGGTTGTTAATTTTCAACCGTATAGAAAGCGGAAACGGATGACAGAGCTCGTTTTTTTGGCTCTTGAGGATGAAAAGAGAATTGAAACGCACAAGGCTTTGCAAAACTTTTCTACGATTGATTCATTGTGGATGGTGTCCCTTGCCTTGGGTATTCCAAGGACACTTATGTGGGTCGGATGGAATGCAAAAGTATTCGATGATAACTTCTCAAGACAGAAGATCTCGTGCCTTCCGCAGATCAACCAGTCTCCCACCAGTCTGCAAGTGGTTGCTGAAACAATGAGAAGATCGTTGCAGATAGCAGATGAATGCCAGTAAGAGTAGGCTATATGTATGTTACATGCCATCTGGCTATTGCAAAACATGCCCTCATCATCAGCGCCCAGGAGCATAGTTTGACTGTGGATGTGGCGCTATATAAATATTGTTATTATTATTATCATTCAAGAGCAAGAAAGTCCAAAATATGACCGTTTGTTCATATTACTGGGTGGTTTCCACATTTGCATAGCGTTCTTTAAAGCTATGGGTAAGTACTTGGATGGTTCAGGTGGTCCATACATCCTAACAGAAGCTGGTATTCTTGCCGAAGGATCCCTTAACGGGTTTCTACGTGGTACTCATTACAATAGATGCAAACGAATACACGTTCTTTTCCGAGCAGCATTAGAAATCTTGCATTTTAATCAATTCTTGTTACAATGCCCTGCTCCTGAAAATCTAGACGAAGAACTACGTCGTTTATGTATTCGTCCATCCCAGTCAACGATTGGCTTTTTGGATGACGATGTTAAAGACTTTTTGAGTTCCTACCAAGAATTTTCAAGGAGAACCGAAACAGGAGAAAATGGCAAGACTGCCCAGTAGGCTACTGGTATGGATACTTAAAGCTTGTCAAGACGTACCTCCTCTTTGCTCGGAGTATTCATTCTACAAATCATCAGTTGTTTGTGCACTGCATAGGAGAGATGTCAAGCGTGTTCTTCATTTTCAACCATTCAAATTATGCAAGATGGATTTTGAGACTGCAGGATAACATGCTAAAAATGGAAAAAAAGCTCACCCTAGAATAAGTGATCTGTTTGAACAAGGCATCTTGTCCGTAAAAAGAACTGAAAAAAGCTTCTGTGGATGTGCTGTTGATCAAACTTTGGAGCAAACAATCAATGCAGAATCCGCCAATCGACTCACTGGGATTACGTCTTTCACCAATTCAATTGGTGCCAGACAGAGATGGGCACTTACCCACTTTATGCGCCGATCGATCCTTCACCACTTCTATGAAGATCTGGGGATGACATCAGCAAAGGAAGCATCATTTGACCTTCGTCCTTCAAGCATCGATAGAGATCGCAGACATTTGGATAAACTAACGCAAAAAATAAGCAGTGCAGTTAATCCATTTAGTGCAAGCCTCGATGTATCATTTCTATTCAATATTAGCACAGGAAAAGCAGTCGCTCCTGCCACTTCAAAATTTTTTTTGAATGTTTTTTAAAAAGGAACTGAAGATAGAACAAATTTATAAGTCAATGCCACGAGGACGCTAGCACCTTCAACAAGCCAATTATACTTGAAAACAAAATCTGCAAATTTGCTTCTGAAGCTGCCGTTGTGATAAGCATAACCCGCGAAGGCAAATTTTCTCAGTTGAGAATGGAACGCAATTTGATGGGAAGGCTTCTATGTTTAGCAGTAGATCACAAGGTAGACATGGAATAATTGTGTTTTTATTTGTGTTTTTATTTGCGCTCGTTGCGATAACATACAGTATACACTGTGATCACAGATGCGATACAATTGATACAAATTGATGCTGTCTTACCCCCTCACACCAGTACCACTGTCTTTGTGCCATATGGATGCAACGATGAAATCAACCCAAAAGTCAATGCTTTTGAAGGTTCTTGAAAAGAAAATTGAAAGTACAGATCCACCTTTTGTTGACTGTACGTTGATCGATGATATGTTTCTTCTTCACACTCTTAGAGATTTGCCGATGACGTTCGGAGGTGTTGCAAAGACGACTTTGAAGAAATTGTGCAGACACAGTGGGAAAACAATACACGTTGTTTTCGATAGAACTGTATCGCCGTCCATCAAAGATGCCGAGCGAGATCGCCGAGCAATTCATGGCTTCCGCGATCAGCAATACTTCATCGAAGGAGAAGCCATGAAACGACTTGTTACTGTAATTTTGCAGCCTCAATGAGGAATGACAACTTCAAGCAAGCATTGGTGCATTTTCTTGTTAATTCTTGGAAATCATATGAGTATTCCAGCTTCCTCGATTTAAAGATTCTTTATGCTACACTTGATGAAAAATGTTATGTTTATCGAAAAGATGGCGAAAAAATGTTGTGTGGTGAAGAGGAGTCTTTGTTATGCTACCACGAAGAAGCAGACACGCGCCTAATGTACCACATCGTCACCGCATGCCAACATGTGAAAAATGTGGTAGTCCGTTCTAATGACACGGATGTTCTGATTATAGGCTACTGTTAGGAAATTTGTCGTTCGTACAAAAAGACGTAAACATATGGATGAAAGTTGATGTACAGGCAAACAACACTCTGAGATATAGCCTATTGATGTATCAAAGCTTGCCTGTAGTTTATCTCCAGACATGCTTCGGTCGCTTCCCGGTTTTCATTGCTTTACAGGCTGTGATTATAGAGATGCTTTTTTGAGTAAAGGGAAGGCTGGACCCCTTAATATATTGGAGAAAAATGTGCATGCTCAACATGCCTTTGCTGCTTTGGGATATTCGAAAAATCTTGATGAAAACATTGAAAAAGGCATTGAAAAATTTGTGTGCCAGATGTATGGATGTAAAAGTGGTCAATGCGTTAATGAATTACGATTTAAAAAATTCATTGAGACATACAAACCGAAAGGTTCCAATCCATTGCGACGACTGAAAGGTTCAGATGGAAGCAACTTTCCCCCGTGCAAAGTTGTGCTCCATCAGAAAATACTCAGAGCGAATTACATTTGTGGCATTTGGAAACATGCTGCCGAAAAAGGAAGCTTATTCCATACACCAGTTGAAAGCGGCTGGCGTTTGGAAGATGGTAAATTCACTCCAGTTTGGTTTCATGGAGATCCAGTTCCGTCCACGCTGGACAACGTTCTGCAAAGTGAGAAGGGTTTGGACCAAGACGGAACAGAATCAGATGATGAAACAACAGAAACGGATGAATGTGACTTTTCTGAGGACTAACCTGCATACCTTTAATGAATAGATGTTTTTGCCTTTCTCCACCTCAAGCATAAATAAACTGTAGGCTATAGCCTACATAAGCAACTTTTTACCTTTATTCTTGTAAACATTGGGATAGAATATGATTTGAACTTATAACACTAGAACGGCCGAGGTGTCGAAATCGACACTTTTAGAAATTTAGTTCACTATTTTGGGCATTAATTGTTATCGCAACGTTTTCAAACTTTCAGTAGCTTTCCAATTATGCTTAAATTTTATAGTTCAGTATTATTTTTCTAAAAAATCTTTTTATGCTATCTACAATGTGCGAATATACCTCCAACGGCCGAGGTGTCGAAATCGACACCTCGTACAAATTTAATAAGATTTGTAAAGTATAAAAGATTTTCTGTGTGAAAAAACTAATTCAATAGTTTTCACACTTACTTATTGCGTTTCTCATGGTAATTTTTCAACACTCGGCTTGATGTGTGCTATCGCTTGGCTTGATTTTAGGTCATCCTACTGAGTTTAGAAATACCTGTCACAAATCTATCAGCGATTTGCAACAGATAAGTTTATTCATATTCGAGAGCCACTGGAAGGACTTGTTGCTAATTGCATCAACAATTACTGTACACTCCGGATTGGAGCCTACCAATCGATGAACAGCTATTTCCAATGGAAGACGGATGTCCTTTTATCGTGTTCATGCCAAACAAACCAGACAAGTTTGGCATGAAATTCTGGGTATTAGCCGAGGTTCATTCAAAATACGTATGCAATACAGAACCGTACTTATCGTACATCGGAGCTATTGAAAGAAAGCAACGAAATGGAAGGCTTCTCCCCGAGGATGTAGTGATCAAGATCACCACCAATTCACACAGACAAAGCGGGTACAACGTCACAACAGTTAACTTCTTTACTAGGGTGAATCTTGCTGGTTTACTACAGAAAAGAAATATAACCATTGTTGGAACAGTTCGAGCTAACAGTAAAGGACTGACAAAGGAGATGAGCAAGGGTGGAGGAGAAAGATTTTCCAGTAAATTCTTCTACAATTTAACGAACAGCTGCATGTTTGTAAACTATCTGTGCAAAAAAATGCAAATGTCCTTTCCACTATGCATGACAGCTCCAGTATCGATGCAACAGAGAAAAAGAAACCCTCTGTGATCCATTTTTATATCGAGAACAAAGTAGCAGTTGATGTGTTTGACCAAATGGCAAGAAAGTACACCACACGTGCAGCAAGTAAAAGATGGCTTCTTGCAGTTTGGACAAATATGCTAGATATTGCAGCTTTGAACTCTTGGATTATTTTTAGAAAACGTTCCAGCAGCAACATCAGCCGACGTGATTTTATCCTCCAGCTCCTTGAGAGCTCTTGAGAACTGCTCATGTGCTGAAACGCAAAGCGACACTGCAGAGAGAAGAAAAGCAGGGACGACTATCTAGAAAACGCGGAAAAATGTGCTGGATATTATTGCAAAAACAATACAGTTACCATTTGCGGCTACTGTCGAAAAGTGGGAAGTGTGATAATGGTGACTGGAAAGTTACAGAGTGCAAAGGCTGCACTGCGTAAAGTGTTTGTTGACTTGTTTGATTTTTTTTCTTCTCCTGAATAAGAAAACTTTGTGCTACTTTTATAATAATTATGTCTTCGCTTTGTTGAATTTTTAGATCATCGTACAGTATCAAGATACAGATACAGTCAAGCTTCGAACTGATCAAAACCTGGTAGCCTACGTCATAATTTTTGTCTAAAACCAACAAATGAACAGCGCAAATAGGTGACAAAAGTAATAAGTGCTTCAGATAGTTTTATCAATGTAAAATAAAACGAAATCTTACTGCTAATTTTGCGGAAAAATAAAGTTTTTGTGAAAAGTGTCGATTTCGACACCAGCGGCCGTTGGAGGTATACTTTTTTTTCGGCCGTTCTAGTGTTAATTTTACGGTTTCCACCAGAACTCACAAAACCACATGGAACAATGTGTTAGGATTGATCACTTCACATGGCTGCAAACCGGGCCAATGGTGCATAGCCTAGTCGAGAGAGATTATGCAGGAGGCATGCTTTTTCAAGAAGCCTTTTGACTTGATGAACAGGGCATAGCCTACGTTTTCAAATAGTTCAATGTGCATCTTTTCGTTCTAGTGTATAGTTTAACGTTTCTTTCGCACGCCGTTCCAGGTTTCGTTATTTTGTAGCGAGCAATCTTTTTATTCCTTTCAGCACAAATTACATGTTATTCAAGAATTCCGCTCAGTTGTTTAAATGAGACCATAGTGTGATTTGTTTCTGTTCAGTGTTTAGTCTGAGAAAAACTTAAATGTAGGTAGGCCTACGTACAATCAGGGGCGGATTAGCAAACTGAATTAGCCCGGGAAATTAAAAATAATAACGGTCCACTTCTATCAAAATAGATTTAGCATAAAAATGCTCGTTTCACAAACAATTTATTTCATTTCAGAAAAAGTCTTTCACCGGTAATATTATGTAGGCTATAAAATTAGACATTGTACGTATTTGTATAGCAAGCTTCGATTGGTAACTTGAATCATTGTCAGTGTTATTCAAACAAAGAATAAGGATATAGCGCTACGACTATTATATTTCAAATTAAACTTTCTTTTGTAAATAAAACAGGACAGTGACCCTCTGACCGGCCAACCGGGAACGTTCTCGAATTCCCAGTAGGCTAATGATTAGCCGCCAATCCACCCCTGCGTACAATATCTATTTTCATAGTGATAAATTTTAACCTAATAAGCAAATGTTATACTGTGTAGATATTATATCTTACATGCTTCGTTGATTTTCCGAAATAATTGCAGACGTTTTGAAATATATACGAGAGACACTTGGTTTTATACCTTATGATGTTAATTTTGTGAATTTTAAGGGTAATTCCCCAAAATGAGGTTAAGCTCCACCTTGGGGCCATAAGAAAAGTTGTTTCAAACTCAGTGGAACATGCCCCAACTGATGAAAGAAGTTCCATCTTTGCATCATATGATGTTATTTTTACGTATTTTGCCCCAAATTTGGGGGCTCCTTATTCGGGAATGCCCCACCTGAGGCGACCAAATTTTAATGTTCTGAAATCTATATGTGAGGTACTATCACCTACACTTGGTTTCATCCATGTACCTTATGATGTTAATTTTGTGAATTTTTTGGGGTTGTACCCCGAAACTGAGGTTAAGCTCATATAGCCATACATATAGCCTACTCTTACTGGCATTCATCTGCTATCTGCAACGATCTTCTCATTGTTTCAGCAACCACTTGCAGACTGGTGGGAGACTGGTTGATCTGCGGAAGGCACGAGATCTTCTGTCTTGGGAAGTTATCATCGAATACTTTTGCATTCCATCCGACCCACATAGGTGTCCTTGGAATACCCAAGGCAAGGGACACCATCCACAATGAATCAATCGTAGAAAAGTTTTGCAAAGCCTTGTGCGTTTCAATTCTCTTTTCATCGTCAAAAGCCAAAAAAACGAGCTCTGTCATCCGTTTCCGCTTTCTATACGGTTGAAGATCTACAACATCAGCTGCCAGTGACCTTCGCTTCCTCGATTTTTGCCGTTTTTTCGAAAAGATTTTTCGAACTCGGTGGAACGCGTCCCAAATGATGATACAAGTTTCATCTTTGTAGCCTACCTTATGATGTTATTTTTACGTATTTTGCCCCAACTTTGGGGCTTCTTATTCTGGAATGCCCCACCTGAGGCTACCAAATTTTAATGTTCTGCAATCTATATGTGAGGTACTATCACCTACACTTGGTTTCATCCATGTACCTTATGATATTAATTTTCTGAATTTTAGGGGTTAGCCCAGACATGGGCAAACTACGGCCCGCGGGCCAAATCCGGCCCGCCGGCTCTTGTATTCTGGCCCGCCGGATGTTATCGACATGTTGCAAGTTTTATTATTGTGAAGTTTCAATAGGAGGATTAGATACCTCTTGTCTCTAAATAGCGATACAATGTAGAATGTAGAGCATTATGATGTCACAGGTACATTTGTGCGTCGCTTGACGCAACAGTGCTTTCTGCTTTTAACCAGTAATGTCTCGTTCTGTTGCTCAACACAACAAACAGTTTACCAGCCTCATTTTTTTAAAAAAATGAGGCTGGTAAACTGTTTGTTGTGTTGAGCAACAGAACGAGACTATAGATAAGAGACAGTCAACCGCTTCAAGTGGACAGTTTGCTGGGAGGTTCACTAAAAACAGAAAGTTTTATTAGTCAATTTAACCAGTAATGTACCATATTTCTTAGTTTAGTGTTTTTATCAACAGTTTCGTCAGTGTGGAATGCTAAGCGAAATAGACATTGCTAAGTTGTTAATAAATTATATTGTTAAAATGAGTGCAGCGAAGAAGCGTAAAGTCGATAGTGAGCGCAGAGTGTTCAAAAAGGAGTGGACGACGAAATACTTTTTTACCGAAGTGGGATCAACTGCGGTATGCCTTATTTGCCAAAAAAACGTTGCTGTTTTGAAAGAATACAACATCCGCCGCCATTTTGACACCAATCATGCAAACCATCATAGCAGCCTGTCAACTCAGCAAAGAAAGGACGTTTCTCAGAGATTAGTGGCAAATTTTCGGATTCAGCAAAGCACTCTTTTTCAGCAGAGTGCAGTTTCTGAGTCAATCACCAAGGCAAGTTTTTTACTGGCTTTCAAAATAGCACAAGCAAGCAAACCATTTTCCGATGGAGAATTTATCAAGCAGTGCATGGTAGAGACAGCAAGTCTCTTGTGTCCAGATGCAAAAAGCAAATATGAACAAATCAGTTTATCACGCAGAACTGTAACTCGCCGTATAGAACAAATTGATGAGCACTTAGCTAACGAGTTGAAAGGAAAAGCAGATTCTTTTGTATTTTATTCGTTAGCGCTGGACGAAAGTAATGACGTAAGAGACACGGCACAGCTTTTGATTTTCGTCAGAGGAATTAATGACAAGTTTGAGATAATAGAAGAACTTTTAGCAATGGAGTCGTTAAAAGGGACTACTCGAGGAGAGGACCTTTTTCTTAAAGTCACTAGTGTGATCGACAGGTTTAAATTACCATGGAACAAACTTACGAATGTCACCACTGATGGATCACCAAATTTGACAGGAAAAAATGTTGGACTGCTAAAAAGACTTCAAGATAAGATGAATGAGGAAAATGCTGGGGTGGATATAACTTTTTTGCACTGCATTATCCATCAGGAAGCCCTGTGTAAATCTGTACTGCAGCTCAATCATGTAGTGAAGGCAGTAGTAAAACTGATCAACTACATAAAAGGGAGAGGACTTCACCATCGCCAATTTATCAAGTTTCTTGAGGAAATTGATTCTGATCACCAGGACTTGCTTTATCATTCTCATGTGCGCTGGTTAAGCTTGGGTAAAGCATGTAAACGAGTCTGGAACCTTAAAGAGGCAATTACCTCATTTTTGAAGTCAATCGGGAAAGCTGATGAATTTCCTGAGCTGGAGGACAGAGATTGGCTCTGTGATTTTGCTTTTTCTGTCGATATATTAACACATATGAATGAGCTGAATGCAAAGCTGCAAGGGAAAGAACTCTTCGCTCACGATATGTACACAAGCGTTACGGCTTTCAAATCAAAATTGGCTTTATTCTCAGCACAAATGTCCAACAATTCTTTTGTTCATTTCCCCACATTACTGACGATGAAAGAAGCCCCTAAACATGCAAATAAATACAGCAAATCATTAAATGATTTGCACCACGAATTTTGCCGTAGATTTCTTGATTTCGAAAAACTCCAAAAACCATTTCAGATTATTTCGGCTCCACTTTCACAAGTCGCTGCAACAGCACCACAAGAACTGCAGTTGGAATTGATCGATCTTCAGAGTGACTACGTTTTAAAGGAGAAATTCGAAGCCCTGAAGCTAAATGAGTTTTACGCATCGCTAAGCAACACCAGATTTCCAGAAATTCGAAAGGTGGCACAAAAAATGCTGGTATTGTTTGGTTCCACATATATTTGTGAACAGACGTTCAGCTTGATGAATTTTAACAAATCTAGCCACAGGTCTCAGCTGAGTGATGCGCACCTCAAATCTATCCTGACTATCGCCACAACCAAAATGATGCCAAATTTCGATGCTTTGGCAAAAAATAAAGCTTGACAATCCTGTCAGACGTCGTATTTAAATTCGATTTTGTTTTTTGGTTGTATTTTTCAGTTATTTGTTAATTTAATCTTCCGTTTTTTTTGTCCCTTTGTTATTCGTGTGACAAACTATATGTAAGTGGCGGCTCGATCACTTGGCCCGCCAGTCTAAGAACAAAATAATTTTGGCCCCTAATTCAAAAAGTGTGCCCACCCCTGGGTTAGCCTATACCCCGAAATGAGGTTAAGCTCCACCTTGGGACCATAAGAAAAGTTGTTTCGAACTCAGTGGAACATGCCCTAACTGGTGATACAAGTTCCATCTTTGTACCTTACGATGTTATTTTTACGTATTTTTGCCCCAATTTTGGAGGCCCCTTATTTGGGAATGCCGCACCTGGGGCACCCAGATCGACTTGTTCCAAAATCTACAAGTGAAGGCATAAAATCTGGCGTAAGTTTTGTTCTTGTACTTTATGATGTTTTTTGACCCCCAAAATGTTTTTTTTACCGGGCCGTAGCCTCCAAACTCCCCAGCAGTGAAACCTCGGATGTGGGTTTCTAAACATCTCACCGTGGGGCACTGGGGCAAGTTTGATAAAACACTCAAACCTTTTGTACCGTACCTTATGATGTTACAAATACGTCACGGGCTGCCGGACTAATAGTTTGTGATGTGTTTTTTATATCAAGTGATTTATAAAGAATATATATTTTGCTACTTTTAATACTACAAAGATACACAGTACACACATTCAATGATGAATTAGATCAGCTTTGTCCAACTTCTTTTCACCGCGGCCAAATTTTTTTTTTTTTTTCTTGCGGACCAATGTTTTTAAATAACGATTCATAGGCTTATTGCTGTTAAATTATACATAGCCTATGGCATATATTTAGTACCGTACTCTTTAAAACCTCTACAGTTTGTTCTACCTAAAAGGGGATCATCTTTAACTTTATCAACTTTAGGATTTAATTTTAGACAATAGCGTTGGTATCCACGAGAATCGTAGTTGTGGCCATGCGAACGCAAGCGTAAAGAGCCTCGTTTCCAAGTTGATTTCGATTTTTGGTTTTAATATTGTTCATTGCCGAAAACATACATTCGCAAATGTATGTAGGCTACTTCCAAACATCGAGTGGCCTACAGGTTCAAAACAGCATCTTTTAAAAGGGGAAACTTCTTTTTTCACATTGACTTCCAAAAGCTTGCAGGATTTTCCATTTTATTTGACAGCAAAAACGAATCGTTCTGAAGTTCACGTAATTGAAGTTGAAGCTCTGGGCCTGGGGGCTGTGTAGCCTACTAACTCTCACGCCCATGGGAAAAGTTTTTGAACAAAGTGGTATTGTTATGCATCACAAAGGATCATTCACAAAGTTTTTTTTGTCAATTACAATAACAAAGAAACAAAAATTGAAATGATGTTGCTAGATTAGGCTAAGCAGTGGTTCTCAAACTTTTTTTAAAAAATTGTTGAACGGTCCCCTTGCAATTTTTTCAACAACTTACGGTCCTCCAAAACTTAAGGCAGATTAGCGTAAAAACGGTAAATAATAATTTATTTGTTACATGCAACTAAAATGCACACGTCAATAAAATGGGTGCACCTGCTTGGGTGTTGTCAGTTCTATGTTATGTTCCGTTTGGTGCCACATGATCTTGATATTATGCATTATATCCAACAAGTTTTGAGCTAGGTATCAATGTGACATTGACTTCTGTATCTTTGAAACCACCTGCGACAAAATGTTTTCCGATACCTCAGATATTCTCCTACTCACAGTGTCATTTGACAGAGACACTTGCTTCAGCTGCTGTATTTTCCTTCCATTGATCACCAGTGCTATCAAATCTTGACTTAACTAAACTAATAGCTTGCCGTTTAAAAAAGTTGCATCTTTGTTTTGAAAATCTGGATGATGTGTCACCAAATGTCTTTTCAGCTTGCTTGCTACGTTTTAGAGTAGAACTTTCTAAAACTTTACAGAATAGTATAGCCTATACGCACTGCGGCTTTTCTTCTCCAGAATGTATCACAGTGAAACCAAATTGAATATAGGAATTATTGAATCTTAATTTTTTTTCGAGGCTGAGCCATTTTTACTTTTTGTATTCAAACTTAAGTTAAAAATTCAATTAGATACCGCTATCAACGACGCACTGCGTACTGTGACTGGATGCCTGCGTCCCACTCCAACAGACTGCCTACCAGTGACGATCGGTGAGGGAAAGCAAGGAAAGCAGTGCTTACCTGAGCGAAAACTATGCAAAGTATAATGACTGAATTCTAGGTTTAACTTCTTATTATTTTTATCATGTCTATTTTAACTTGAAAATTACTGTATTCGTGACTAGAATTACTCGTAACGCTTGTGAGTAGTTTAAATCCTCACCAAACCGCATGTCTTGCCTATAAATGCCAATTAACGCAAACGCTTTTGTCAGAAACAATCACTGAGGCTCCAAGGTAAGCAACTATCAAAGTTGCTTACCCAGATTCAAAAATGTCAAAAAACGCCTTCGTTTTATCCAATCATCACTAGTTTTGCAAAACGTCACCAGCTGCTTAGCCAATCAGATGTGTTATAATGAGACCAGGTGAGTCTTGCTTTCCCAGTGACGTCAATGCATACATTCGCTAGAGCGGCTAGACTAACTCGTCAGAATGGTGTCTCGTCACGGTACACAGCACAAGCATCATAATGCCGAAATAAGTGTTGCTGTTTTTTGATGTCTCCTCGCCATGTACTGTACTTTAGCCTACTGTACTAGCTTTCATAGTCATGCCTTGCCCTTTTTACAGCGTTGATGTAACGTTACTTCGCCAATGAACGTTCAGGTGCGGATGCAATATTTAGTTTGTTAAGCTTCTATACGCAGGAGGCAAACTTATCCAGCTTTTTGTACAAATTGCTTGCGGTTGTAATGTTTAGACCTAAGTGTTAGTTTTTGTAGTGTAGGCCTAACTGAATATCTCAGAATGAACATTCATGACGAATTAAATATTTAGACAACTATTATTCCACGTCTAACACTGGATTTTGGTCCTGCAACGTTAAAATTAAGATTGTTCATGACTTCTAAACATTAAATGGATGTATGATCACGACATAAGCGAAGCACAATTTGACAGATTTTTATGTTTGATTTGTTTTGAAAATGCTCTCAGAGCGCACCAAATTGGAAGTGTTTTTCAAAATTTTCTGGGGGAGGCCCCCCAGACCCCCCGCTGGATGTGTTGCCTTCGGCAACACGCCTTCTGGCTTCGCCCGACGGTTACGCCCTTCGTGCCTAGGCCTACTACCTTGCTGCAGCATATTTACAAGTTGCTTTCCCAACGGTTTAAGCCACCGAACGTCACTGCTGCCTACCCATCCTAGCAGGCATCCAACCCGCTGAGCTACGCGGTAAAGGAGCCACGATTTCTCTCGCTCGCCGCGCTTTGGACCCCGACCATCTCCTCCATGCAACATTTAAGAGACCACCACCTATAAAGCAGCGGCTGAAATCAAGACGCCCCTTTGTGCCTGCCACACAACAACTACTTAAGAAGGCAGAAGAACTTGGTTTAAGTGCGGCACACTGGACGAACCATATGTGGAACACGGAGTGGCAAAATCACACCTCCGGGGGGGACCTCCGTGACTTCATACCCGACGCCGATCCCCGTCCACCAGGGATGTCCCTCGCAAGGCTTGCGTGGGTCAGGCTTAACCGCCTGCAAACTGGCGTCGGCCGCTTTCGTTCGGACATGCACAAGTGGGGCCTGGCTCCTTCATCAGAATGCGAGTGTGGTGCCACTGAACAGACCGCAGACCATGTCATCCACCACTGCCTAATCCACCGGCCTCCACACGGTGCGCATGGTCTGAGGGTCCTGGACGACGAGACTGTTGAGTGGCTGAAGATTTCCTGCCCTCCAATCTAGCCTGGAAAGATTGCTCATACGCCATCATCACCAATTAGTAAAGTTAAAAGTTATTAAGACTAAGGCTAAAAAGGCCAAAAGTTCGGAAAAGCATTAAATTCAAAACTTAAATCAGTAAAAATAACCAGCCTTAATCAATTTCGTCTTCTGGTACCTCCTTTTTAGTCAAGTTTATTTCGTAATTACGTTCTTGATCTGGTAAACACGAGTGTTGTAGGAGTACGTCACCACTGTGCACTCCTTGATGTCACAAAGGTGATAGAAACAAAACAAAGGCTATCACAATGAAACGAAAGGCCAGGCTTAAAAAACTGTGTGTAGGGATGCCAAACCAGCTTACTAAAATATATCTTTTAAGTTTGGTTTGGAAAATAAGTTGCCTGAAAATTTTTGCTTTAAACAAAATTTTTCTTTTTCGGGATCGTGTTAATTTTTTTGGAAGGTGCTTCGCGGTCCCATAAAATTGTCTCGCGGACCCCAAAAGGACCGCGGACCCCAGTTTGAGAACCACTGGGCTAAAGCAAAGCTGACTATTTTCAGTTCGAGAGCCAAAAAAATGGAACTTGCAGGCCGAGTTTGGCCTGCGGGCCTGCAGTTGGACCACGCTAAGTTAGATGTTTAGTTGCTCTGTCATTATGTCTAGAAAGCCTGAGTTCGATTTTAGACCAAGTCATTCAAGGTAGCCTATATACTTTTAAATTGATGGCAATTTTGCTTTCACTTGAAAGCAGATTAAAGTGCCTCTGACAGGTAAATAAATTCGCTAAATTTACCTAAGATACCAAAAAGATGACACTAACAAACTTCCCTGACCAGCAAATTGTAAAAAATATCAACAGGCTACTAAGTTACACGCTTGCAAACTTTCGTTGACATCGGCGAATCTGGCATTCATTCAATTGCGAAAACAAAAACGGCAACACCGCTGTGACGTCACAGTAAGCGGGAAGGATACATTCTTTCTCTGTGATGACTTGGTAAAGTATGGTACGGCTACTGCAAAACGTGAATGTGTGGGGCTCTGTTGGTCTAAAGCATGTGCAAGTTAAGAATTACCGAAATGAAAAAGTGAACTTATTATTACTATCAGGTTTCGATCAAATAGGTTGAGTTTACTTTTATCAAACAGCATCTCAATTCAATTGAAATTGCAGTTTCATAGGGCTACAATTTTCATACTTTTTTATTTGTCCTAATCTGGCTATAGCCATTTGCAGCGTAACAACAGTAACTCACAAACAGTAGGCTACCTTTAATTTATGGTTGAGGCAATGCCTACAAATTGCTGTTTATGTGACATTGTCAGTGACAAAGACCGTGTGCTTTCTTTTCCCACTTTCCCACAAAACAAGGTACTGAGAAGAAAATCATCAAAGTTTTCTTCAAGTGTTCGAAAGCGGGATGGGCCATTCAAAACTAGTCGTATATGTTCACTTCCTGAAGATGATTTTGTTAATACCACTAAAGTAAAAATGCCTACAAGCATGTGTTGGAGTGTAGCCTATACTACAAGGTGATGCTCTCGGAAGCAACAATCGGATTGTGATGCCGTCATGCATTGTTTGGCGAATCCGAAACAATTTTCCAGATCCAGATGGCCGTTACACAGGATTTCAATGGCCAACTGAAGGCACATTATGAGAGAGAAAGAGAACTTTTATTTATTTTTGAATAGTGATGATGAATTAAATATGAAGGATGATTCGTACAATTTCTTCATTTTTCACTTAAAGTATATTTTAGGTTTTGTAGGAACGTATCCAGTACAGTTTTATTAAACTGCAAAAAACAATAAATCTTCGAAAAAAGCAACCGCTTGTACCAACTCCGACCAAACTGTGATCCACCAATTACATCTAGGAAGCGTTTGTTTCATCCGTTGCTAACGACGTCCACTTAGGATGACGTAATACCACCAAAGTCGTCCCAGAGCAGTGAAATATGGAGTTTCGCCTGTGGTGGCGCTGCGGAGCAGTCGTTTGATTAAATTACGCCCTAACCAGTCGAGCTACGAGGTTAAGATTAAAAAGTTCGCTAAGTGTAATTCTGCGCTAGGAAATGCTTTAAAAAGTTACTATACTTGGATCCAACCTGTCAGGGGCACTTTAAGTAAAGGACTGGAATGTTGGGATCTCGGGGTTTGTAACTTGAGTCTGAAGGAGTAACTTGAGTTCTGGGCTGAATTGACTTTTAGAGAAGATAGAAACACAATCTTGGATTCCATATTAGGGTCTTTGAAGATGGCAAGTTCAATAGTGTTACTTTCAAAACCATCTGAGGTCATTTTCAAGGTCAAAATATTATATTTTAAGGTTAAATTACAGAATTTTGGTCATTTTTGCCCATTTTTGCGTCTGAATCGTAAAGCAAAACTGTTTGAAAGAAGTCTGTGACGAAATATGCTATTATTCAATTCAATTTAATTTATTTTTCTTTGTCGGAAAACAACAGCAATGATAAAGTTACAAATAATGAACGGGAACAAAATCAACAAAAGGAAAAGGTGGCAAAACTACAAAAGTTTAAAACGTGCATGCGATGTAAATTTAAAGGTTACGTACACGAAAGTAAATTAAGCATGGCTATCAAACCTAGGGCATTACTGGAAAAATTTTTATTTTGACCTAAAAATAAATTTTTTGACTTTATTTTTTATTTTTTTTTGACCTAACGAAATTGCTTATTTGTAGAAGCCACAGTTTTTCCTTGAATCGATACCAGTTATCCAAACATAGTTTTTTGTCGATTTAGACCCAAAAGTGTTCAATAAAAGGGGCTTGTTCAATAAAAGTTTGCCTTGATTGCAATGCTTGTTGTCGCTCCAATCCAGCTTGATGGTGTTTACTTTTCCTGTGACTTTCAACAAAATACTTTTTATCGCACGTCTCAATAAACTCGCAAGAATTTACCTTAAATCACCCCCGGGAGTTGCATTAAATTCACCAGGAAAATCTCGACAAATCTGTCTAACTTTTGCTGAAGACGATTTAGCTTGCTTAGACATTTTTGTATTACAGAATGTCAGTAAGCTAATCCTAAAATCCAAACTGTTGAACTTCGAAAAGACCACGTTTGTAAAAAAGTGTTTTTTAAGAATTATTTAAATACGTAACAATAAATAAACAATGAACAATTTGCGATAAAAGTTACTGCTGATCCAAATGTGCATTGTGACATATTTCCTGCTTTTATGGGTTAATATGGTTTAATTGTGTCGCAGTTCCTGATTTACAATGCTTCTACAAGGATTTTGACAAAAATTACTCTCAAGAAACACAAAAAGTTTGTCAAAAAGCTTTAATTTGACCAATTTTGAGTTTATTGAAAACTTTGACTTTATTGTCAATTTTGACTTTATTTTGACCTATAGATTTCTTAGAAACAGTCCCCTTGGTGCTGAAAACAACTTTATTCTTTGTTTCGTGGTCAGATGAGGTACTTAAAACATTTTGACTTGTTTGACTTTTGCGGGCCCTAGCTATTACATAAACATCATATGTATTTCTCAACACTATGGCTATTATCTAAAGAAGTCTATGATTACAATATAATACACAAATTGACAATACATAACAAGATGTCACCATAATAGACAATGTCTATCACTAGTTGGAAAGCTTTTCTTGCCTCCTGAGGCATCTCAAAGACTTTTCTTTGTCACTTACATTGAGGACATTGACCGTTTGTCCAGTAGCATCAGTTTTTAATAGGTACATTTGGTAATCTTTTATGGCATTAAAGCCATAGCGAAATATTAGGAACTGATTTGAACACAAAAGTGGTCAAAATCTTGGATCTTGTCTGTAGCCTCTTCAGCTGCTTGCACCTTTTCAGCTCTTTCTTCTGCCGTAGATGGTGACATTGGGCGTTGGGCTGATGTCACCTGCTTCAAAGCTGATTTTGGTACTTCAGGAAATATTGAAGGCGGCTCTTTGGGTCGTTTGCTGCCCTAATTGACACCCATTCACAGTTTAAATGTGTCTCACAAACATAGCCTATATCACTTTCAAGCGCCTCAAGCTTTCTTTCGCATGTGGCATTGCCAATATCCATCTTTCCCTCTCCTCAGGATCTTTTGGGAAGGATATGACCTTTATATAAGGCGCCCCTTCATTTGCAACGACGTGGCATATTGTCACCAAAACAGAAAACAACACAAACACCTACGAAAACACCAGCCATACAGTTTATGAAAGAAAAATAAGCAAAATGTACATTACTAACCGTTGACAAATATCAACCAATATGAGATATTATCCTATAATTCAGCAATAACAAATGAAAATAACGCGTTAAAATACGTCGAAAATACGTAGATCATGCGCAATAAAATTTTGTCATTAAGTAGACTAAGCCTTTTCCAAGTGCCTTTAACCATGCGTTTAACACAAAGCAAGAGCCAAATTTACAAATTAACAATCAATTTGTACTCACATGAAGCAATCTAGCTGCTTATACGAATTCTACAAATTTCGACTTACTAAATAAGTCCGAACTGGCTGACAAAACGTTGTCACAAATCCAAGTACATAAATGAACAGAATTCTTGCCCGCCATTTGGCTACAAACTGATAATATCTCAGGCACAAGCGCGCTTATTTAAGATAATTTTTTATTTGTTTTGAAATTCCCAAGTTACAATAAAAAAGCAACAAATCGAAAACAATATTTTCGATGAAATCATAGAATATTGTTTCTGTACGCGATAAACTAAATCCCAAAGGGCTATGATTTCAGTAAATTGTTACGTCACAAAAGTTTGGAACCACAATGTTTTGCAAGGGCGTATGAAATCACCAAAATATTTCCCAAAATAAATAATATTTCCTGTTTTTTTTATATTGCTTCAAACCAAGTAACTTTCCATTTAATTAATTGCAGCTGACAAATCGTCAGGAGAAACCTCTATCTACCGCTAAAATAGAGCATTTATCAATATATCACCATTCGTAAACACGTGAACTTCAAAGAACTTAGGCAGTGTAGAGAAAATATCTTACACAATAGATGCAGTAAATCAAATGTAGTTATTACTATCTGAAGCCTTTACAAATTGTTTCACCTAACGGATCATCAGAAGGTCTGCAAAAACATGTAAACAGTAAAGAATCGATAATTCTGAAAAGATATTAAATATTACAACTGTAATTTAATCTGCCAAAAAAAATCTCTAAACCTGTACTTCCTGAGGAGATATTAAATATTACAACTGTAATTTAATCTGCAAAAAAAACCTCTAAACCTGAATTCCTGAAAAGATATTAAATATTATAACCGTAATCCAATCTGCAGAAAAAAACTCCAGAATTACTAAGGACAGCCTCCATCCGCCACGATAAAGTTTCAATCAATTTGTCCCAATGGAAACCAAGCAACATGATGGCAACATCTATGACATCACAAAGAAGCAAAATGCTTGTTATGATCGGCGCATCCTGTAGTAATCTGAACAGAATGAACAAAAATTGTTTTTAAACCTGTAAAAATTAAATGAGATTTACAACCTGTAAAAATGAAATGAAATTCAATTTTTTCAAAATTATAACCTGTAAAAATCCCAAGGAATTGTGATGATGTAACCTGTAGTGTCCTGAACAAATGAAATAAAATCTGTTTATAAACCTGTAAAAATTAAATGAGATTTATAGCCTGTAAAAATCAAATGAAATTGAAAAAAACCTGTGAAAATCAAAAGGAATTTATTTTATTTTGAAGTACTTGAGCTTAAATTTGTTTCTATGACGACATTTGCCGACCAGTTCCGAACGCTTGTTCAAAAGGTGGCCACTATCAGCCTTCAGAATGGCCAGCTTTTCAGCCAAACATAGGCCACAATTGTTACGACCACCACCACCATAAGGCCGAGCACAGCTGTGGATGGACCAAGTTATTTTAGGATCAACACCCTTGTCCTTAAGGTCCCAAACTGCCTTAGATAGTTCGGTACTGTTTCGTTTAGACCTATCCATGAAGGTACATTTATGGTTGGAAAAACGTTTTTTAAAAGTAGTTTCGCAACAACCAATGTAATTAAGAACCTTCGGGCTGTTATCAATGGTAGCTTTGTAAACAATGGCCTTCTGCAAGCATTGCCCATTCAAAGGACATTCTGGCCTCACCCTACAATTGCAACCAGGCTGCGATGGTATATTATCAGCCTGCAATATTGCTTTATTGTGGGAGGATATGACGCTTGCAACATTCGGAGTACAACTGTAGCTCAGCTTAATAGTATTACGGTTGAATATTTTGTGCAATCTATGATGGGGTGGAAAGTGTATGGAAACAAGTTTGAAAAATTCCTTACCAATATTGCTCTCAACCTGCAAGCTGAAAGGAGGGTTAAACCATAAAATTTTCCGGCTCCTTTTCCTAGATGTTCGTAAGTTATTAGCCGGGTTGTAGCAAACTCTCTCCGCAAAACCACTTTTCAAAAGGGCATCGTTATAAACAGATGCGGTCTTATCAAATTCATTTTGGTCAAATGATGTGGCGGACAATCGCTTTGAAATCATAGTCGGGATTTGTCTCTTAATGTTGGGTGGGTGATTGGACTGGGCATGGATGTAAATTGGATCATTATTGGGTTTTCTATAAGGCCAGAATTTACCAGATAGCAAATTCAAAGTGACGTCAAGAAAATCAGTTTCAATTAGACCAGTATCCACAGTAATATTTAAGCCATGTTGTTTAAATAATTGAATGACATTCTTTCTCAAACGATCAATCTTAGGGCCGGATAAATTACGCAAAATAGCCAGACCATCATCACGATATAAGCCAAGCATGTCTCTGTCAACAATAGCAGAAAGTTCGTTCAAAAGAAACAAGCCGACCAACTCACAAATCTCAGCACCATCAAATGAGCCCATTGTAACGTCAAACAAACCATCTTTCTTAGCCCAAGTTTCACCACCATCAAAAAGCAACGATTTCCAAGCATGGAAAATTGTTTGTATGATACAATCATCCAAATCCATAAATGGTTTGGCAAACTCAATTGCTTTACACAAAAGTTCCTCCGTAATGGATGGATAAAAATCAACAATGTCAAATTTCATAAAGGTGCATTGACGTTTAGATGGAATAGCCTTAAACCAGGATAACACAGAGTCTGTGTTTTTCCATTGATTCAGTCGTGATGCATCACGGATGGTTACGTTAATAGAGTCCAAGTAAATAAATCAATAGTTTTTTTTCAAGTCTAAACCTTAAACCATTTGACCAAGTAAACACTAACAATAGTATTTCAAATTTTTTTTAATATAATTTATGTTGTGTAAAAAAAAAAAAAAAAAAAAAATTTGAAATACTATTGTTAGTGTTTACTTGGTCAAATGGTTTAAGGTTTAGACTTGAAAAAAAACTATTGATTTATTTTCTTAATGATTGCTTTCTGTGTTAGGTTGATCGCCCGTTTGAGGAAGTGTCATAGTACCTGATCACCTTTACCAGTTAGTTTTTCTCACTTTTGATAGAGTCCAAGTATTGTTTACTTATACGGCCAATCTGGGACTTGGAAGGGTTAATCAACCTGCATTTAGGGTTCGATGTAAAATTTGGTTTATGATCTTTTAGCGTAATAAACGCTGGGTTGCTTGATACTTTTTCAACCCGATCATCAACCTTTAACGCCTTGGCAATCTTTTTAGCCTCAGTATTGATCGTGTCACTGATAGCAGGATTCACCTTTTTGTATTTTGCCGATACATTATCATTAAGCAATTTTTTATAATCCTGGGTTTTAACTTTGTATAAGTTAGTAGTTTTATCTGCTGATATCAACAGATCAGTAGAGTTAATAATATTCTTAATGTCATTAGTTAGTTTTCTCTGAAAAGAATTGTAAATGGGTTTGAACTTAATATTACGAACCATCTCGTATAAACCATTCTCAAATGGTATCAAAGCACCATGCTGTGGAGGTGTTCTTTCAGTCGTAAAGCCAAAGTTATTAAAATGCTCAGACTGAGAAACATCCTGCTGGTTAAGATCGAAAAAATAGGCCTTCCAACGTAAACGTTTAATAAAATTTTCAATCTTACCTAACATCGTCTTCAAATATCGATCTTTACTTGGAATAGCAATGTTTTTTAAAGAATAACCGTAGTTAATCTTTTCCAAATTCATAATAACTGGATAGTAGCATCAAACGAAAGTGCTCAACTACAGTAGATCAGTGCTAGGAGCAATATTAAAACAATGAAAACTATTAATACTACAAAAAGTGCTCAATGCCAAGCAAAAAGGCAAAGCAGAGCGAATTAAATCAAATGTAGTGTAGTAGTAAACAGTAAATTCTTTACTGTTTACATGTTTTTGCAGACCTTCTGATGATCCGTTAGGTGAAACAATTTGTAAAGGCTTCAGATAGTAATAACTACATTTGATTTAATTCGCTCTGCTTTGCCTTTTTGCTTGGCATTGAGCACTTTTTGTAGTATTAATAGTTTTCATTGTTTCAATAGATGCAGTATGTGCACAATATCATATTTCGTCACAGACTTCTTTATAGCTTCTCTAGAAATCGTTTTAGCTAGGACTCGTTAATCATTCAGACTCAGGTTACCATGTGCTCTATCCAAGGGGGGGGTAGGGCTACCATATGTCCTCTTTTAGGAGGATTTGTCCTCTTTTTTCATAAAAAGTGAATTGTCCTCCGAGGACACTTGAAAATGCTCAAATGTCCTCTTTTTTGCATTGCTATTATTTTCAACAGGGTTTTATTTTTTTGTGATGTTTGATCAAAACTAAATAGCTCACTGGTTACTCGCCCGGCTCAAGATCACAACAAGCGCTGGTTCGACTCTCGGGGTGTGCGCTTGAGCAACGCATTTCAGGACTGCTCGCCATTCAGCGGCGCCTAATGAATGGAATAATTCCCCAGCAACAAGACTTCAACAATCGGAAACTTCACTCTGCCAATCTCGGTAACCGGCCCTGCGTCAAGAGCCTCTACAAGTAGGCTATGCAAAACTACCAGGAATAACCAATCAAGGCTTTGTCAGTCCGAGGATAAAGATTCAAAATCAACCAAACCAACCAACCAAGGCTAAGCAACGATACCAAAAAGGTCAATAGGCTACAAACGAATTTATTTTCACACGAGTCAGTTCAATCATAACAGCTAAAAATCGATTTCAATCAGCTATAGTAGCTAGAAAAAAAGGAAGTAGGCCTATAAAAAGTATGTTTTCTGTGAGCTGTGATAGAAGTAGGCTCGCCTTGTTTAAGAAAAGTGTTTATTGACTTTGAAGTTGACAATATATTGCTTGCTGTGGGCAGTGATGGGCATTATCGGCAATAATTTATCGGCGATAATTATCGGCGATAAATTTTTATCGCTTATCGTTATCGCTCAATTATTTTTTCAGTTATCGTTTATCGTTATCGCCAAAGGCAATATTTGATTATCGCCGATAATTAATCGCCGATAAATTTTATTTCGGATCAACGCACAAGTGGAAAGACCATGAAAAGTAACATTTTTATTAGCCACCTAGTTAATGAAACTAAAATTAAAACCAGTTCTTCTTCAGTGCCTGAAGTGTATGTGCACAGGTCGTTGTCAAGGGAGGGGGCACGCCCCCTGCAGCGACGGCCCTGACAACTCAATAATTTTTAGAGTTGCAAATTGCAATGCAATGAAATGCATTCAACCTCTTGTTGTTTTGCTGCAATCAGCAATCGCGAGTGAATTTTACAATTAAAATGTAAGCGCACAGACAGCACAGATTCCTTTGAAGCGAAGCGAAAGAAATTGGCAAGTGGTTTGTGAAAGTGTCGCAATACGAGGCCGCTTTTACATCGGAAACATGGTCTTTCGCGCCACCTCACGATCAACTATTTTATTCTTGTGTTTTCTTTTTTCGTTGGAAGTGTTAGTTTTTAGTAATTGTCGTAAAAAAATAAAATCCCTCTCGTCAAAACCTGAAACTTACTGTTTTAAGCGTATTAAATCTTTAGATGAGTAGATTAACTAAAATTGTAAGAACTTGCCTTGAGACGTGCGGTTACGTCACAAACTCAGTTTAAAAGACAAAATTCACACACAATAACAACACAAGATCGGTTATAGACTATAAGATCGATTTTTTTCTAGCTTGGCGATATAACTTTAATCCAAAAATAATAACCAAATTCGTAAGTGCCATTTAACTTATAAAGTTAACCCATTTGTGCCGAAAGTGAAAGTACTTAAAAATGTTTTTGGAAAATTTAAATATTGCATAATTATGACCTAAAGAACATATCACGATTATGTTTTTCCTAATTGTGTTTGTACTTTTTGAGAATAAAACGTCCTATATATAAGACGCTAGGCAAATCCGTTAACAAATTTTACAAGTTTCTTGTGCGTAATGCTTAAGCGTTATTGCAATTTAGCCTACTTATCGCTCAAAGCATAGTTAATATTATTAACTATGCTCAAAGTGATAAATGGGAAATGTCTTGTTCATGTCTTGTCATGTCATTTTTGTCATCAAGCATTTTATTAAAATGAAAGTTCAAAAAATATGAAGATGAAAATTAGCAAAGTAACACAATATCACTGAAACAAGTCATTGCGGAATATGATATTGCTTGAAGCATTTGACATGCAGACCGACATCACATTTTTGCATCTTGTAGTAGTTTTGCATGACAATAGGCGCATCGAGTTGCGTGGTAAAATGATGCTAAATACAGTATAACCTTTCTCATTTACCTATGCGACCTAGCCTACCTCAATCAAATATTTTTATTCCCACTAATACAGTGCCTATATTGTAATTCTTATCTCAACAACTCAGCGTTCTGCCATTGCTTTAATGAAGGTGTTCACAAAGAAAGCAAAAAAAATTATCTGAAATTATCAGTAAATTACGATAGCCTAATTATGTTATTGTTCTCGAACAAACACGACTAATTTGACAACCTTGATGGATTTCACAGTATGCACATTTTTACTACCAATAACGTTTAAGATTACTGATAAATTTTCAAGCATTTTGCGTTTTTTGGAATTTTTTCAATTATTGCTGACTTTGCTGTAAACAGAAAACGATATAGCCTACAAAGTTTGGAATTTTTTATGGTATTTTCATTTGATTTAATTATTTTTCCTACTGCACGTAAGCGGCAGTGTAACTCAATTGATAAAAGCATCCAACTGGTATCTGAAGGTATAATTAAATCAAATATAGTTATTACTATCTGAAGCCTTTACAAATTGTTTCACCTAACGGATCATCAAAAGGTCTTATTCAAATAGAATGAAGATATAATTAATCAAATAGAATGAAGGTATAATTATAAGCACGACGGTTACCTCAGTGGTTTGATTCTGGATCAAGAGGTTGAAGATTCGATACCTACTGCCGCTGTTGCGATTCTATTCATGCATAACTTACAAAAAGTTTTTTCCCTTTACAGTATATTATGTTCGATTTTTCGTCATGTTGATGAAAACAGTTCGTGCTGCATGGGATGGGGCAGCGCTAATCAAGAAAAAAAGTTATCGTTATCGGACATTATCGGCGATAATTTATCGCTTATCGTTATCGCTTAACTTTTTTTTGATTTATTATTTATCGTTATCGCTTTAGGCATTTTTCGTTTATCGATTATCGTTATCGCTTAACTGAAAAACGAGTTATCGCGCCCAACACTGGCTGTGGGTATGATGGCAACATTTATTTCTGTGGCAAACGAAAGCAGTGTTTCGACGACCATGTCAGATGTATTTCTATTGTTCGACTCTTGATTGATTGAATCTTTATCCTCGGACTGGTAAAGTTTCTTGCAGAGCTTAATTATCGTAGGTTCGCATACTTGTAGAAGCTTTGAATCACTGACACAGGCCCGGTCACCTAGATTGACGGAGTGAAGTTTCCGATGGTTGAAGTCCTGTTGCCTTGGAAATATTCCATCCATTAGATGCCGCTGAATGGAGAGCAATCCGTGCGTTGCTCAAGCGCACACCCCGAGAGTCGAACCAGCGCCGCTTGATCTTGAAGCCTCTTCGTTCCGGAAGTTAACGCGCTAACCAACTGAGCTATCGGGGCGGATTTGCTTATTTGGATGAATAGTTTCATTTTCCGAGTTCACATCCTTTGATTGGATGCTTATTTTGTCTTGCACCAAAGAATAGGATAACGCTTTTCAGCGGTATGTGCACTGTGCAGTAGGCTATCTGTCAGAGAAAAATGTTGGCATTGGTGATGCTAAACTGTTCGATCTGCAAGCTCCATACCAAAGCTAGTGCAAAGGCGTCTACACCTGATAGCTAGTTTGCATTAGCTTTGTTTAAACGATGGCACATTAGAAAATGGACAGAATAGTTCAAACATTGCAGAACTATAGATTTTTTTAAATTAAAATGAATTGTTAAAAATCGAGCAATTCTTCGTCTGCAAGAGGCTGTGGCTAAAAATGCAAATGTAAAACTCATGTTTTCTGTGGTGGTTGGTTGGTTTTGAATCTTTATCCTCGGAATGACAAAGCCTTGATAGGTTATTCCTGGTAGTTTAGTTTAGCATACTTGTAGAGGCTCTTGACGCAGGGCCGGTTACCGAGATTGGCAGAGTGAAGTTTTTCCGATTATTGATGTGTTGTGGCCGGAGAATTATTCCATTCACTAGGTGTCGCTGAATGGCAAGCAGTCCTGAAATGCGTTGCTCAAGCACACACTCCGAAAGTCAAACTTGCGCCGCGTGATCTTGAGCTGGGCGCGTAACCACTGAGCTAACGCGGCGGACAATTGAATTGCATTTTACTTGCTTAGGCTACTAAACATGTCCTCTTTTTAGGTGATGAAAATATGGTAGGCCTAGGGGGGGGGGGTGAGCAATGCAAAATCACTCCCCTCCCCCACTCATTTGGCTCTGAAAAGGTTTTGTGATATTTTATTGATCAAATTTTGAAAAAAATATTTCCGCTGTTGTCACTTTTTTGAATTTTTGATTTGACAACCCTGAACTACGAGCCAGGCGTTTAACACTGTGGAGTTTTAACTAAGTTTGCTCACCCAAAAATGCCCTTCGGACAGTGGTGCCGAAGTTAGTTGAGGATTGGGAGGGATAAATCAAAATTTCAGACGAATTTGAACATTGGGGGGGATGCATAAGGGATAGCCCCCCAGAAGTTGAAATAACTATGACAATTTTATCCCACTGTTCAAAAACCAGCCTCCTCCCCCGAATTCTAAAAGTGGATAGAGCCCTTGCAGGTTATAATACCCGAGCATGGGAGGTTCCAGTTCTTTACTTAAGGAGTCTATGGCAAAAATTGAAAAGTTTGTAAAAGCGGATAGTTATTCAATGACCTGAGTGATGAATCATACTTTTAGGATCATTTCTACAATGTGCAATTGTGCAATGTGCATCTGGACAACTTGACTCAAAATTGACCTAAGTTGTTATAAATCAACAATCCAGTAAGCTAGAACATTGTCATAACTGCCAGAAAACTAACTATCAGCTTTACCTCAACTTTATTCATATACGCAGATTTCCTTGCATCCCAATGTTTGTCACAAATGAATGGATGAAGAAAATAATTACATCGTTACCAGAAAAGATTGCTAAGACTGTTAGTGGTGTTTCAGCCTATATGGACAGCTTGACCAGTCAAGTAGCCCAGTTAGCAGAACAATACGGAAGAGTTGATGCGATCGCTCGCCCAAAAGCGAAAGGTAAGATAATAAGTTACACTTTGATGTTGCACTGTAGGCTAATTTCATCAACTAGCTAATTACCATTTTTTGCATTCAAAAGGCTATATTTTTTTTCGTCAATATGAAACGTAGAGTACCCGTATGACGGTATCAATATGAAAGTTGAATGAGTTGAATTGTAACATAAATGGATCCCTGTCATGAAACACTGACGACTTCGTGAATAATTCCGGCACGATAACTCAGTTGGATAAGTGCCTGACTTTTCGTAAGAAACTGCAAGATTAGGTGGCGCTGGTTCAACTCTTGAGGTGTTCGCTTGAGCAAGGCAGCTCTCCATTCAGCAACACCTGGTGGATAGAATAATTTGCAGACAACAACATTTCAACAATTGGAAACTCCACTCTGTCAAACAAATATGCGAAACTGTCAGGATTAGGCTCTCAGAGCAGCCGAGGATAAAAATTCAAGTCCGAAGACAAAAATTCAATCAATCAATAGGCTAGGTGAAAGGAATATGGGCGAACTCACATGCAGATGCAGCCACTAACTTTCCAGCTTTACTCATTTATTTTATTGATTTATGAGTCAGCTGCCCCACTTGTGTATGAAAGTAAATGTGTAGATATTAGGGATGGTAGAAGTAGGGGATTGCTCACTCAAAAGTAAGGTGGACAACTGGAGGGTCACAATGTAATGACAAAATTTGATGCAACTACAGCTTGAAGTCTACTGCCATATATTGCATACTTGGGTGCAGTTTATATGACCTGTCCACGTGTGTAGAAAGTGTGTATCGCCAAAATAAATGTAGGAAATAAGTGATATCATGTTTATTTAATAGTATTCGAGTCATGATAAGGCAGGGGTAGACTTCACGCAACACCGGTAACGGTAGGTAGCCTCGCACTGCTGCAGTAAGGTTTTGCAGATTTTCTAGCACCCAAAATTTTAACCAAATATAGCAATTCATTTGATGAGAATGAATTTACCTAAAAGCAAAAAAAACGTTGTGCAGTTCAGCTAATTTTTAAACTTCTTAGTAACCCTCCAGCTGTCCATTTCGCAAGAAAAATCAATAAAGTGAGTCCTGGCATTCCACTGTCCCTAGTAGATATGCATGTGATTATTGACTGGTCAATATCAAAACGTCGAAAAAGCGACAACAAAAGATAAAGAACAATCCGACAGAAAGTAGTAAAATGGTTGACGTTTTTAGAAGCGCATGAAAAGAATTAAAACAAACATCTGAAACATTTATATTTTTACTAACGTGGCTGGAAAAGATCAATGTGTTCAGGTAAAGCTGTATGCGCAGACAAACAAATTATCGTAGGCCTACTAACCTGATGTGTTGTATTGTTTGAGCATATACTTTACGTTTTTATAAGCGAATGAAAATAATTTAAAAAAACGTGTAAAACACTTGTATTTTGTGCTAACGTGGCTGGAAAAGATCAATGTGTTCAGGTAGAGCTGTAAGAAATGTGCAGAGAAACAAATTATGGTTTTTTAACCTGATGTGTTGTATTGTTTGAGCATATACTTTTGCCTTCGATAAATTTTAATGATATTGCCCAATCTGTAAAGATATTGCTCCAATGTTTTACACCCTGTCAAGACTACAAGAACACTGTGCTTTTTAATTGGAGATTCCTAGCCGATAGGTAGGTTATGCAGCTAATAAAACACAAAAAAAAACGTTTGAAAAGGTTTCTGTGCACAGCGACGGCATTTTAACTCTTAATTAATTTTTATCGATACTTAGGAAGATAAATCGGCCTGTTGGCTTATTCCAAAAACTTGTGGACCTAAATAATATTCGGTTTAAACAGCCGAGAAAAATTGAAACTTTAAAACTATTACAAATGTACCAAATGGGTTATGTTATGAGGTTTAAATTTTGAAGGATATTGGTTGTACGATTAATGTGTTAAAAGCGTAACTTTAAGAACTGTTTTACATTTTATTCGCTGTTTCCAGGTGTTCCTTAAATTCCCGGCTTTATTGCCATAAGAAATAGGTTTAGGACTTTAGGCCAACATTTGGAAAATTGTACTAAATAACTAAACCAAGAACAAAAGAGCAGGGATGTCCCAAACAAGAAAGATATTTTTCGAAGCAAAATTTATTATTTTGATTTTGCTTACATGTAGATTTTTTTCAAAGAGTAGGTACTGTTTTGTTTCATTTTACCAAAAGAAATCGTTTTAAATACTGTAGATCAAAGCTTCAACTAAAATTCCCATAGAAGTAGCCATTGTTATAAATTTATGCTACTTCTCATGATGCAACTGCGTAACATTATCTGCAACTCCACAACAAAACTTTGTCCGATTCCAGAAGAAGGTAAAACAACTCTGCAAACTTTTGAACTAAAAGTAGCGTTAGCGTATTTTTTCAAACTTTGAAATTAGAGATAACATCTACCAATCCTATTCGAAATGCTTTTTCTATAATCATGTAAGTTTTTCATTTGTATTTACAAACGCACCTACAGCATAATGGTGCTTGCAATATTTGATGGACTGTTTCAAAATTTCTATAAATGGGGCAAAACTTACAATCAGATAATAATTAAAATAAGATACAAAATACAAAATAAAACTGAGATACAAAATGAAACTGCTCCTAAGTCAACTGACGCCCATATCCTTGGATTTTGCTTTGTTCACGGTAAGTCTTTCACTTATGATCACTGGTCAACAGCCAATTTGCTTCTGAAACGAGTAAGGTCAATCTTGGCTAATTTTGGGTCACTGATCACGAATATCAACTTGAAATTTGTTGATTAGCTCTAGTTTTTGAGATATGGCACCATGCCAAAATGTGCTTTACTTGCTGACGCCGAAAGCAGTGTGCGTTTTTCTGTTGCAGCTTGCATCGGTCAGATATAGTTGGACACTTAATGTATTTGTTGGAAGATATGGTAGATGACGTGTCTATTCATATTATTTTGATATATGTTTGAGTTGGGTTGTTTGCTTTCTTTTTTTTGTAAAAACTTCAGGTGTTTGGCCTTAATTGCTCTTTCTGCAGAAGCCTCGTAAATGCATAAATAAAGCAGACAATTTCTGCTACATTTGTGGTGAAATAGCTTTTTCTTTACAAAAGCGAAGTATATCGGCTGTGATCAAGAAAGCATACCACTTGTATTTTGCATGCAAAGTTGGTGATCAGGGAAAGAGTTGGGCCCCTCACAGAATATGCTGTAACTCCTGTGGTGCAAACTTTGGGCAATGGCTAAACGTAAAAAGAAAATGTATGCCCTTTGTTGTTCCAATGGTTGGAGAGAACCTACTGACCACATTAGAGATTGCTACTTTTGCATGACCTCTCGGTTTGTAAAAGTTTGTCGAGAAAGAAGAAGCAGAGTATTCAATACCCCAATATTTCTTCAGCAATTCGTCCAAAAACTACCTGGAGAATTACTTCCTGTTCCTGAGCCACCTTAAGAATTCACACTGGATTCAGACAATGAAGAAAGTGTAAGTTCTGTGAATAGTGGTGGATTTTCAATGTCACAGGGATTATACGTTGAAACATTATCTTCCAAAGAATTTTATAACTCAAAATGAATTGCACGATCTTATCCTCAGAACTTTGGGGCTTTATACTTCAGCAATGGAATCTTCTGACAGTAGACGTAAGGATATCCAAATACCGTGACCGTCAAGAAGAGCTAGAATCATTCTTTTTTGCAGAAGGTGGTCTTGAGGCTAGCATGCAGAAAAATAAGTGAATTAATGGCAGCCCTGAATATTAGTTGTGATCCACTTGAATGGAGGTTGTTCATCGATTCATCTAAGACAAGTCTAAAGGCCGTTTTACTGCAGAATGGAAACACCATGCCATCAATCCCAGTGGGTTGTGTAGTTCATAATGAAAGAGACATATGACAACATAAAGCAACTTCAAAGATGCATAAAGTATGACCAACATCATTGGCAGCTGTGTGGTGACATAAAGGTAGTAGCTCTTGTTACGAGTCTGCAGCTACAGGTTATACTAAGTAGACTACTGCTGTTTTCTTTGTGAATGGGATAGTTGAGCCAAAGATTCCCAATACATCAAGAAAGACTGGCCTCTCCGTCAATCATTGACTCGAGGGGAGAAAAACGTTCTACATCCACCACTTGTTGAATCAAATAAGATTTTGCATGGCCAACTGGAGATGCGGCCTGATTTGTCACATTTTGCAGATTTTGATTACAGCTACTGCTAGTGCTTGACTGACATTTTTTGAGATGTTTATACTTTTTGCGTTTCCTAATGACATAAAACCTTTTTGTTGCCTTGGGGAAGCAGTAGCAAATGAGAAAAAGTAAGTTGAAAAACGCAAAATCAGACTGTTATTGAAAATTAACAGTCTGACTAAAATCTTCGAAATCAAATTTTCTTTGTTTTTGAACATGTGAGGATGTTAAAACCTATTGTGTCATCTGGGGAAAAGTATAAAGAAAGCGTAAAAATCTAATTTTTAGAAAAATTTATTTAAACGTTTGCCCAAAGTTAGAAAAACCTGGAAATGTCTGCAAAATGTGACAAATCAAGCCGTATCTTTAGGTGGCCATGGATTTTGTTGCCACCGTTGCACATAAAACTGGGTTTAGTAAAGAACTTCGTCAAGGCAATGAACAAAGCAGAAGCTGGTTTCTTGTACCTCGACAAACAATTTTCCCGAATGAGCGAAGCGAAAATAAAGGAAAGTGTGTTTACAGGTCCCCAGATAAGACACATTCTCGAAGACGGTGAATTTGATCAAGTGTGGGACAAGAGAAAATTGCATGGGAAGCGTTTATAATGCTGGCGACAAAATTCTTGGGGAACAAAAGAGCTGACAACTACACGGAATTGGTGTCCAATCTCATTAAAGCATACAGATGCAGGGTGCAATATGTCAAAGAAGATAGATCTTTTGGACTCTCACCTAGATTTTTCCACCAAGTTGTGGAGAAGTTAGTGATGAGCATGGTGAGCGATTTCACCAATGCATAACTACAAAGGAAAAGAGGTACCAGGAAAAACAGAGTCAATCAGTGCTTGCTGACTTTTGCTGGATGATATCTAAGGAATCAAGGATGCTCCATTAACCGTATACAAGCGACAGGCAAAAAAAGGAGAACAGATAAAATAGATTAAAAATTTATATTTGAAAAGTGACAATTATTTGTTGCATATGCTATGTTGAAATATAAACGCATGCAATTAATACACTGTTTATGGGATTGTTACTGTTGTGTTCAATAAAGTGCATCAAGACTTGCCATATGTACAGTAGATCCCACATAGGCTACAAAAATTAAAAAAGTTTTTATCTCTTAAACTAGAGCTAATCAGCAATTTTAATTGACATTTTTGGATTCAGCGTTCAAACACGCATCAAAATCAATTGTTTTCGTATCAGAAGCAAACAACTTTTGAAAAATTGTTGAACAGTGTTATTGGCGTAGGCTACTTGCACTGTTTGAAGCGTGCACTTTGTAGTAGGCTAGTAGACTAATATACAAAAGGTATTCTCTTCGTTTGAATAAGACTATACTTATATTTTATTTGAATGAAAACTTAGTAAATTCACACCATGGCGAACAGAACAGCCTGTTTAAGATTACTTTGATAATATTGACTTCGTTGATGTAGGCCTTCATATATCTTTCTTGTGGATTGCAAATTGCACCAGATTAGAAAGCACGGCGACATTTGCCTCAATTTGAACTGGAATACTAAATAATTCACTCAATATGTTTTCACAGATTTAAGGACTTCGTTGGGTGAACCACTCCAAGCAACATTAGCTTTACTTGCCATCCCAACCTTGGACAAACTGTCGAAGTTGTATTCAGGTAAATGTGATCATCAGTCACCATCACCGCTTGAAGCAGATTGCGCATCAACACGGGTGATATGTTTCCATAAGTCACGGTCCTGAACTAGCTCGCCCAGTGTCGCCAAGTTCAGTTCGGACCATGCCTGGATGTTGTCAATTGTCATGCCATCATCTTGATGGTTTACCACGTTTTTCCTTTCCGTTGGCTATAGCCTACCATCTATGTAGATTTTGCTGACTCCGTATTTTGATGTTTTGATGTGGCCGAATAGTTTTAGAACTTTCGATTTTATCTTTACTGCAATAGGGTTTAGCTTCGTTTTAGTCAATACGTCTTATATTTTCGTGTGGTCAAGTAGCCATTTTTTGGTCATGCTTCTTATGGGATGATTTTGGAAAGCGGTGAGTGTTTTTCTTATTTTTGTTGTCCAATTTACGTATTCTAGATTGTAGAGCACGAGCACACAAAACGTAAAATTTTTGATTTCAGATTGATTGAGAGTCTATTGGAAGTTAAAATATTTTTGGTCTTTCCAAATGCTGCCCGGCCTAAGCTAATTCGGTGTTGTAATGCAGTTTCTCTTTCGTTGGTCGCAGATGGTTTGTGGCCATGCAAGCTATGCGAATTCTGTTACTTGTTTTCCATATGCAACGAGATTTAGTGTGTTGTTAATTTTATCGGTTGGTTTCGGTTTTGGACACATAATTTAGTTTTGGACACATTTGATACAAAGCACTTTAATTTAAAGACTGAATTTAGCAGTGTGTTTCCACGGATTATTACGAATTCTTTAATTTTTAAATATGATAACCTTATGCTTTATTCGTTAATGTTATAATTTTGTACTTGCATGTAGATCTTCACCGCAGAAACTAGGAATAACATTGAAGAGGCTGAAATGTAGTTTTGCAAAAGAATGCTCCAGATTTTATGTGCTAATCATATCACAAATGCAGAAGTTTTAAACCGTGTGGGTTACATCAAGATAAGGAACTTTTGATCAACATAACTCATAGGCAAATCAAATTTCTTGATCACATCATCCCTATCATTTCTTAGCACAGTTTTTCTAAAACTTTCAACCTTTTTATTGAAGTAAAGAATTACGTTTCGCTAGCGTTTGTATGTCAAAGTTAAAACTCGTCCCATTTAACATTTTGACCACTGACGTCACTAAAACAGCTATCCAATCCGAAAAATGAAAAATTAAAGCGAATCAATCCAAAAAGTGAAAAACAAAGTAATCCAAATTAAATTTCGTTCACCGCACTGAAGAGATCTTTAAGATCACAACAACTGGCCTCTGTTTTCAATAATTAATAACGTTTTATTAGGCATTTTCTTTCAAATCACCAAAAAGTTATATAACTTCCACTTTTTGTTTTCACTTGTTGAACCAGTATAAATCAATTTGTATTCTTTGTGCATCCTTCTCTTGCATCATGGACCATTCCGACAAATGTTTGTAGGTACAACCCTTTTTTTCTAACCAATTTACTTAGTTGTGAATAAAATACGATTACGCAGAGTATTGCATGATTTACTAGAAAAAATTCTATTCGAATTTGTAATTATAGCGTAACCTCTCATTTGTCATGGCGATTGAAAGATACTTAGCCTGTCATTTGCTTACACTAAAATAGAATAAAAGTTCCAAGTTAAGGAGCTAACTCATTGTTTCCCACAGATTTTCAAGATTCCGTGGCAGGTCTTCAAATCATGGAATCTTTCTCAGCGACGCTCGCCACTGGAATAGCGAATCTCAACCCAGTGTTGGCTGCAAGACGTCAGGCTCTTGTTAACGACTTAAGCAACCCATTTTGCAATGCCAACCCCGTTTGCAGAAACATACAGTTGTCCACAGGCTCACTGACACCAACCGGAGCAAATTTTTCATCAGTGGGTTACTTACCTTTTTGAATTAAGCGGGTAACCTATTTAATTAGAAGTTGTCTAAACATAGTCAAGAGGGTAACTGAGCATTTCAAACTGAAATTCGTACTGTATAAAACTTAACAATGGTAAGTTGAAAATTGCGAGATGTCGAAATTGACACTACTGTCACCTTAGTGTTTACAGGTAAACTAAGATAGAAAAACTGCAAACCTTGTCTTCGATTACGTAATTTTTCTTTTTTTAACCCTCTATTTACCGTGGGGTCCAATGAACCTCAAAACAAATTTCGGTCTGCGATTTCTCAGGACATATAGCAGATGCGATATTGATATACCTTGACTTTTCACAGCTTTGCTTGATCCTTAGGACAATATAATAATTATTGATCTCAAACAAAAGTTGGTGGCATAGAAAAAAATAATAGCATCTTGTACCGTGGGGTCCAATGGACCCCAAGCCTGCTGCATTCGAAGTAATCTTGTATTACAACAACACTTAAAAAGGAGTCAACACTATTAACACAATGGTTAGGAAATAGACTTCTAAAAGAATGACGAGAAGATGGCGGATAGCTCTATTTTACAATTATGATCGATGTCACTGCCTTCAATACTTTTGTGACATGGCACCATTTGCAATGCGAAAATAGCAACACAACATTCAGCATGAAAGAGAAGAAAACTTTAGATCCAGTAGGAAAAGAGCTTGCTGGATTACCAACTTCCACTTCAATATCAACAAAACATCTAAATCTGCAACAAAATAAAAGAAACAGCTGTTGATGATCAAGCGCCAAAATCAAAGAAGGCTAGATGTTATCTTTGCGAAAGACACAAACACAAAAATGCAGATAATTCTGTACTACTTGCAAATCCAACGTTTGCCAAGAACATTTGCAAATCATTAACAATGAATGTGATAATATATAAACTCACAATATTTCTTGTGAACTAAAATGTAGGCCTAATATGCGTTTTTTAGCCAAATCTCTCAATAGTTTGACCATTGCTCAAGAATAAACCAATACCATATCAGTTTGGTTTGTGCATGGGCTACTGTATGACTTGTTCGCTAAATTTTGAGAATTTTTGTTTTTTCTACAGTGTTTATAAGTTCTGCTTTTTGTAGTCTGTTACATCCTTTCCTATTGAGTTTTAATTTCATCATCGGAGCTGTTTTTTTTTTTGTCTAAAACAAGTACTTTGAAAGGTAAAACTTGCATATTTTCTTTCGGTAGACAGAGGGTTAAGCTTGGTGATTAGCCATTCTGGCGTCAGCCACAATATAATTGAAAGTTCAGCGATACGGGAATTGCTTTCATTTAATAGCACAGAAGGTAAGGGAGTTTTCGAAACGTTTGCTGAACAAGAGTTTAGTGTGTACAGTATATTTGGAGTTTTTTTTATTTTTTTCTTAAATTAAACTAATTGTGGTTTAGAAGTTATTGACCGGTACGCCTCCGTTGAATTCAAACATGTTGGCAACGTTGAAAGAAAGTTTTCGCTTTTTACGTAAATTTTTCATCAAAATGAGTAGATTGGATTTTTTAGAACACTTGTGGAACCTACTGTATATCAGTTTGTATCCTTATGAATCCTTCTCTTGCTTCATCGGCTAAGCGGATATACGTTTGATTTATCCCCCCATTTTTTTCAATATCTATTTGTACTTGTGCCACTAGCTTTTAATTACTTGTATTTTGGATCCATTTTGGTTGATTGTATTGCCATAGCCTGATGACAACTTCTTGTTATCTTTACTTTTTTTATTATTTTGTTTTCGACACATTTCAATCATTTTTTAACACAAATTTCTAAAGCAATCAAATCTTCGTCTCATTTGTCATTTTGATCACTTACATCACCAAATAACTGAACAATCTGAAAAACGACAAATTTAAAGACAGATCAATCCGAAAAATGGAAAACTAAAGCAATTAAATTTAACTTTCTTTCACTGTACTAAAGAGATCCCTAAGATTGAAACAGTTGGCCTATATCTGCAGTTAATAACGACTAGTTAGGAATTTCCTTTCAAATCATAATAATAAATTAAAGTTATGTAGCCTAATCTTCAACTTGTGTGAAGCTACATGTTCTTGAGGGTTGTTGTTCTTTTTGTCTAGACTTTGACATTGCGTTCGATTTCTATTTATTACAGGTTTGCTTTTAGTAAGGTGATCGATTGGAGTTATGATTACTTTTAACACTTTACGATTGCGATTTCATTCTTTTGCATGTAATCAATTATGGCTGCATGAAAACATGTATTCGATTATAATCACCGATTACGATTAGTCTATGTCTTTTAGGGTAGGTTCATACATTTTCTGCGAGAAATGGGAATGAAAAAGAGCAAAATTGCAGTAAAAGTTCATATTTTAATAAGCATTTCGAATATGACGTCACATAATTTAAATTCTTCCACCTCACAACTAAGCTTGAACTAAATTTTACTTACTGAAGATGAAAACCATTTATCTTTGAAAGTCAAATTTTGATAGGCTATGTGTTTTTTCACTTTATTCTTTTGTCGTTTTGTCTATCTTCACATTTGCTTTACACAATAATATTATAATATTTTTATTTTGTTAACATTCTTTCATCCTTAATGATAATACTAAATTTTCTTTTAACATTTATTCATATTAAGTAATTGCTGGAACAAGCCTGTCCTAATTAAGCTTTAATGCTATTTTTCTGACTAATGATTCTGTTTGCAGGTTGTCAGTTTGCAGACCGAAATTAACAGTATACAGAACACTATAACTACCTATGACATGAATAAAGAGATAGCTGTGGTGACGCAACTTTTCAATAATATCCCGCAACTCGTTGTTAACGGTGGCAAAGACGTAGAAAATTGTAAGTAGCTCAGTGAAAAAATTAGTTAATACAACATTTACATCAAGTAGATGGTAGTTATGACATTTTAAAATAAAAATTCTTAGACATTTACTACAAAAGCAGTGTTTTTCCATATAATCTGTAAATTGTGGCAGTCCTAGGGAATATTGTTTCAAGGTTTTGGACTAAGACTTAAATTCTTACCCTCATTAAACACACGACAATACCATACAGCTCAATCGTTTTGAAGTTGCATTTCCGCCAGCAACGTTTCAATTCGGCGCAACGTTCAGGTAAAGTTTTTTTATTAATTCAAAAGCAAGCGTATGCCTTGTTCCCATTTCTTTCATAATGATATAAATCAGTAATTTCAAGGGTGGTTTTAATCCACCACAAATAAGGAAAAGTTGGCCCGGAACAACCAACTTTTGAAAATTTCAGAATGTGAGAGTACTCCAATATATACTGCAACAATTTAAGAGTGTGGGAGAAAGATTATGAATAACAGACTCCGCAATTTCTCTATCAATCAAAACTGAATATTCGTTAACAGTTGACCCAGCTGGACATCATAAATATAAATTCCTGCCGACTGACCGGGACAAATGCTATTAGAAAAAAAGACAGACACTGATTGGTTGGTGCAAAACTGTACACCATGTCTCTGTACATCTAGGCCAAACATTAATTTTCAAACCGTTTACATAAATAATTTCCTTAATTTTAGGTTGTGCTAACATATTTTTGCTTGAAAGTATGCCCCAAGATCTACTCGCTGTCACGAAATATGTTGGCTTCCTTAGCCGCTAGCTTACGTTGTTCAAACCTCGCTTCCAACTTTATCTAAAGTAATTTACTTTTTTTTCCAGCATTATCAGCATCTTTAACTAAAATAAATGATACTCTGACATTATTCGTATCTCAACTGCCTTTGGATGCAGTGAAAACATATGCATTGGCGATCGAACAAGCAGGTTCTTCCACAATCGCTTACATCAATGAATATACTTTAGAATATGATCTTTACAGGTATAGTGTATCAAGTTGCCTATCACTTAAGTTAATTTGCATTAGTGTATTTTTGTTTGTTAAACCAAACATAGCTGTTTAAACAAATACTTAAATATGAAAAGTTGTTTGTGCAGTAACATAATACTTAGATAGCTGGTAAACACAACATGAAGACTTCTTTTATGCAGTTAAGTAGCCACTGAAAATTTTAAGTTAAGAAAACATCAAGTGCATAATATAGGCCTACAGTAGAACGATCTGCTTCAAACCAGTGCTACGGGTTCTTTGTGGAAATAGGGAGTATTTACAAGCTTTCGAAACGCAGTTAGCCAGTCATGTGCAATATAACATTACACAAAACTAGTTTGCAATGCAAATAAGTATTCTAACAAGATGAACAGAATCCGTGTGCAGGTCTTCTTTCAGAACGGTGATCAACTAAGTTTCATAAGAAAAGGTTCAAGCTTATTAGCTATCAGTTTAGTTATCTAGGAATTATTGTGAGTGATTCTGTTACATAGCGGAGGCTGTTTCTTGTGTAAAATAATGTCATTTTGACACCAACTCCTTTATATCACAGGTACATAGGCGGAATTTTGCTGGGATTAATGATAATTATTATACTACTTTTGTACTGGCTTGGAATTGGTTTTGGAACGAAACATTTCAGCAACCAACCCATGGAGAGAAATGACTTATCAAATTTGGGAGGAATTTTTATTATGTCGTAAGCTCTATACAGGATTTTCTTTTCTTAAAACCGATTTTAATAGTTTGTGAAGCACAGATTCTCTATTTTGTATTCGTTCCTCTACAGGCGTGGCTTTCAAAGTCACTCAAAAGTGGTGCCGATGACGATAACCGTGGATAAGTTATTTAAGTTGGCTGGGGATCGCGACTCCTATAGGGGTCGCAAGCCGTTTTTCAGTGGGTCGTAAAACGCTTGAAAATCCAGTGTATTGTTTTAGGGGGGAAAATGTTTTTTTATTTTTTTGATATATATTGGAAATTTATCGTAGATTCCGAATATGCAGTCAGTTTTTACCTATTTGCCCTCATTAGGCTTCAAACGAAAGGTTTTCTGAACGCACCTTAGTTTAAAATGTGAATAAAAATTTGCATTTTTGTGAAAATGTTAGTTGCAAGATGTTTTGTATTTTCCCTTACAAAATCTATTTTATTTTATATATTTAATTTGTGTATGTGTAAACTCAGTATTTTGTTCATTATGTATATTTTAGTTGTTGTGAATGGACATAGAAGAAAAAAGTCACATTTGAAGTCAAAGGCATAAATTTACCTAATTCTATTTTTCCAGTGCGATTTACTCAAAATCATGTTTTTTGTGCACTAAAAATGTTTCTTCTAGAAAACTACTTGTCAGAATTAAATAAAATTTTTAACATATGCACAATAAGCTCTTACGGACATAATGATTGAGTTTTGTGTCAATATTCAGAGTAATAAATATTTTATTACCAAATTCTGAAGTCAAATTTGCTCTCGATGCATAGCAATTATGAAATTTTTTATATTTAAAAAAATAAAAGAGTTAAAAGAAATCTCCTCTATTAATTTATGGCTAGGATATCCTACTAGATCACCATGCAGTTTGAAGTCCCTACCTTTAGCCATTTTTGAGTTTTTAGGGCTGCAGTGGAGACAATCGGTTGATTTTATGTACAAATTCAAAATGGTATAAACCCTTAATGGATTGCCCCAGCCTAACAAAGTAAATATTTTTGGATAGCTTGTTTCCTCCTTTTTCCAGCAGTAAATGGTTTGTTGGGGTTTGTGGGTGAACTTTCGTGTGTAGATTGTTATTTATGACAAGTACGAAAACTACGATTCTAAATAGAACTGCCCACTTTCAGACGTTACAAAATGCTTTAATAATATTAACGTTAACTAGTAGCCACTTTATGGCAAAAAGCAAGGTTATCATATTTGGAATCTTAAGTCAAATATGGATTTGTCAAGAACGTTTCCAATGGCATTGAAAAAAATCAGTGTGTAGGCTATTTTGTTGAAAAGTACTTTCAGCGATAGTTCCAATGCTACACCAATGATCAACCAAAACCCCCCAACGTACGTCGTTTCATTTATGCCGACGACCTCTGCCTAGCTACCCAATCAAAAAACTTCTCCGTGATAAAAAAGACCTTAACAGGAGCACTCTCCGAGTTCTCCACCTATCCCCGATAGCTCAATTGGTTAGCGCGTCACTTCTGGAACGAAGAAACTTCAAGATCAATAGCGGCGCTGGTTCGACTCTCGGGGTGTGCGCTTGAGCAACGCACGTTAAGGACTGCTCTCCATTCAGCGGCATCTAATAGATGGAATAATTCCCCGGCAACAAGACTTTAACAATCGGAAACTTTACTCTGTCAATCTCGGTGACCGGCCTGCGTCAGTTTGGTTGTCGTATCCAGGCTTACACCCGGTGGTTGAAGATTTAGATTAAGTGGACGGGAAAGCAAGGAAGCCAATCTTCGTGTCCACCTTCAGGCATGCCTTTAAGTGTCCTGCCACAGACACAGCCGCATGCGCTTAAGCGGTGTCGAACCGGCGCCCTTTCGATTGCGTCAGTGATTTAAAGCCTCTACAAGTATGCGAAACTGCCAGGATTAAGCTCTGCATGAAGCTTTCCCAGTCCGAGGATAAACATTCAATCAGTCAATTAATCAATTATTACAAGTACTAGAGCCTAAATGCAAACCCTTCCAAAACCCAAGTAACATGCTTTCACTTGAACAATCATAAGGCTAGCGAAAAAATAATCATCAATTGGGAAAACACTGCTTAACAATATACCCCCTTTCCTGTATACCTTGGCATAACACTGGACAGGACCCTATTCTATAAGACACACCTACTGATGCCTAAAAAAGAATTATCTGCTCGCAAAAACCTTTTGCAAAAGCTGGGAAACTCAAACTGGGGAGCAGATGAGCACACACTGAAGCAAACAACAATGGCTCTTTGTTATTCCACCGCTGAATACTGCGCTCCAGTATAAGCTAGGTCAAGCCACACCAAAGTAATTGACTCCGAATTAAACCAGGCATGTAGAATCATAACTGGCACACTCCGTCCAACACCAATCTCCGACCTCTATAACTTAGCAACTATAGCTCCACCTCATTGCCGAAGAGAAGTCGCTACAAAAAGGAAAGAGTAAAACAAATATCCGACCAACGCCACCCTCTCTATGAACACAAACGTATTCCAACAAGACTCAAGTCACGCAAGAGCTTCATCAAAGTCGGGCAGTCGGCCCGTTGGAACACACAAGCTCGACAGCTGCACGATTAGAAATGTGGACCTCTGAGCCCGATAGGACACAACATCCTGCCATCTCAAGTCCTTCAGAAAGTCTTCAACAAACTTCCACTCTTGAGAGAAGAGAGTGGTGCTGCCTAAATAGAGCTCGCTGCAGAGTCGGGAGAAATAAAAGCAATCTTTTCCGATGGAAGATGATTCCTGACCCAACGTGTGATGGCGGCCTAGACAATTAGACGATGAAGCTCATCTTCACCGACTGCCCCCTTAGCCCTTCATGTGATGACAACGACCTCAAAAACATCACAAGCAATGCTCTTACCTGGCTCCGACTCTGGCGTGACAAGCTATGAATAAATGAAGAGATAGTTCCACAGTCCACACATTGTCAAGTAGGGTGGCTCGTTTATGAACTTTTTTTTAATTCTCTTGGGGTAGTGAGGAAATGGTGCCAATGAGTGAGAAAAAACTCATGACAAAATTTGAGATTCGTAACAAATTGTCTTCAGCCTCCTCATGGGGCTCAAAAATTGAAAAATGGGGTCAAAAACGCAATTTTTTCCAAAAATATTTTTAGTTTGGGTAGATACAATATTGTTTAGATATATCTAATCAACCTAAGAAAAGAAATTGGAGTCATTTAAACTATTCCTTCAGCTTCCTTACAGCTTTTGAAAATTTCCATTTTGCTGAAAATTTCGCATTTTTGTTGGTGGTTACGGTGGGATGGCGCAACGGATAAGGCGTTGGCTTTCCAATTATGCAAACCTGGTTCGACTCCCGGCTTCAGCTGGTTGTTGAAAACATCGCTCACCTCTACCCAGGGTGTAATAAATTGGGTGGGCGTAGTTGCTGAAGTAAAGGGGGCCGAGAGAAAGGAACTGGCCACCCTACTCTCCTTAGTGCCGAAGGCTTAGTACAATGAGAACCTTATCTTCTCATACCCGACACTTGAATCAAGTATGGGACCCCCCTTTACCTTTACCTACATAATACATAATTGCGTTAGACATTTTGCCAACTATAAAACTATAAAACGTCATTGCCTTTCTCTTTATAGACCTGCCCTGAGCTGTTGCGTCATTTTTTAATGAAATTGGGTTAATTTGGTAAGAAAAAGTGACGTCTTTTATTTGTATTTACGTCATTGACGAAGTTTGTATTTCATCATCATCATCATCATCATTAAGTTCCTTCCTCTCGTCGAGGGTTGGAGGCAATGAGACGCCAAGTTTCTCTGTTTTGAGCTTTTTCTTTTGCAGTTTTGTAGTTAAGTCCTGACCAGTCTTCAATATCATTAGTCCAAATTCTTGGTGGTCTGCCCCTATTTCGCTTGCCGTTCATTTTTCCTTCTAGTAGTTGTGTTTGAATAGAATTATTGCGAATCATGTGGCCAAAATATTTCAATTTTCTTGATTTAATTGTTTGTAGAACTTCCATGTTGGTTTGTATTCTGGATAGTACATCTTTGTTTGTGATTTTATCCTTCCATGAAATTTTAAGCATTCTTCTATAAATCCACATTTCAAATGCCTCAAGTCGTTTAACCATTTGTGATGACAGTGTCCATGTTTCTGCATTGTAGAGTAGTGTAGTCCATATATAGCATTTCGCAATTCGTTTTCGAGTGTTGATGTTAATTTTGCGTGTTGTTAATGTCTTTTTCATTTTCACAAAGTTGTTTCTTGCTATTTCTATTCGTCTCAATATTTCCGTATTGCATCTGCCATTTTCAGTTATTGTGTGTCCCAGATAGGTAAAACTTTTGACTTGTTCGACCAGCATTCCGCCAATAGTGATATTTAAACTTGGTACATTTTTTTTCTTGTAATAATCATAGTTTTCGTCTTGTTTATGTTGATTTTCATGTTATTTATGTTATTCATGTGATTTATGTAACCACAAACAAAAATGCAAAATTTTTAGCAAAATGGAAATTTTCTGAAGCTGTGAGGAAGCTGAGGGAATAGTTCAAATGACTTCAATTTTTTTTAAGGTTAATTAGATATAACTAAACATTATTAAATCAATCCAAACTAAAAATATTTTTGGAAAAAATTGCGTTTTTGACCCCATTTTTCAATTTTTGAGCCCCATGAGGAGGCTGAAAACAATTTGTTACGAATCTCAAATTTTGTCGTAAGTTTTTTCTCACTCATTGGCACCATTTCCCCACTACCCCAAGAGAATTAAAGAAAAAAGTTCAAAAACGAGCCACCCTATTATCAAGGTTGTTAAAAAAATGAAGCACCAACCATCTCACTGAAGCTAATTTCAATAGATCCATAAAAGATTGCAATCAATTCATCCCTTGAAAATCTAGCTCATTCTCATTAGTTTTTCTCGCGTAATCTAGCCAAGCTTGATAGGAAACGAAAATAATATAATTAGAGAAAATGTAAAAAAGCCGTAATGATATTGTGTAAAGACGTTTTTGGTTTCAGAAGTTTGCATTAGAACAGCGAAACGAGACAAAACTGGATGTCGTCGTGAATCAAATTTAGTTTAATTTTGCACTAAATATGCTTTTGTTCGATATGTTTATGGAAGGTCGCGAGGCTACATCGATTGCTCTGAATGGTTGCGGACTGCGGTGCATAAAATGTTGAAAACCACTACGTTATATTACAATTTTGGTGAAGAGGTGACTTTCTTCAACCATAAACAGATAAAACCAAGCAACCACACGGCATTTAACATAATATATTAAAAAACTGAACACAAACCATAAACTACGAACGTTTTCGGCCATACATACATATGTTAGCCCTTTTCAAGTAACGAAAAAATAACTGATTTTACATCTACATTGAAATAAATAACTGATCTTCGCAATAAATACTATGTTATATGGTTATAGGTTATTAAGACTGAGTGGTCCACAGGAACAGAGTTGTTGCAATAAAATATAACTGTTAAAAAATTTTCATTTTACCAGCTTACTACAATTATCATAAGTACATTATAAGCACAAACACGAACATGCTGTTATTGCTGTATGTATCTAATTTTTAATTTTACTGTGTCTACCTTGGTGTCCGACAAATTGTTCGTAAGCAATTGTTCGTAAAGCAATTGTTCGTAAGCAATTGTTCGTAAAGCAATTGTTCGTAAGCAGTTGTTCGTAAAACAATTGTTCGTAAAATTAATTCTTCGTAAAACAACTCTTTCTAAAGCATTTTTTCGTGCATGCAGTTAAAATTTGATGTATATGAAGAAATGCTTTACGAAGAATTGTTTTACGGATTTCATTTTACGAAAAACAGTTTAGGAACAATTGCTTACGAACAACTGCTTTACGAACAATTGCTTACGAACAATTTGCCTATTAGTCTGAGCGTAAAATGCGAAAATATAGGGCCGCCTGGAATAAATTGCGACCTTAACAAATTTGGTATCGTTGGAAAGCTTAATTCCTCTAGTTTAGGATTATCACTCTCCTCCAACCAGGGACCCTTGGCAAAAAAGTTGTGGCCGTTTTTTAAGCAACACCTTGCGCCGCTAGTGGCGCAGCTAATCTAGCTATGTTTTCAGCAGAAACAGCAAGCCGTGTAAAATTCTGACAGTCGAAGTTGCTCCGGTGACCACTGACCAGCTTATTAGCCATGTAGTGGTATCCATCTTGAACTCTGAGCGTTGCGCAAAAAGAAAAAAAAATAGCCATGAGGTTTGTAAGTAACTATAGGCAGTACTGAGTAGGTTTGGGACAGCAAAGATTCTTGATCTACCACTCTGCACTGGCTGCAGTACTAGCCTAAATATCACAGAACTGAGTACCGTACCAGGCAAGCCTACCGTAGTTTAATTTGTTTTGGGAACTGTTTGCAAGAACATCATTATCGGTACCGTAAGTCATGTCAGGTTATTCATTTAATTTGGTTTGCAACAGAAGTCAAAACGTTAGATACGGTACCGGGCAGCAGGCGATACACATGTGCACTAAGCCTATAACAGTGTACAGTGCGGTATGCTGGGCTATGATGAAAGTTAAAGGAAACAGGTCTAAATGTTTTTTACATGCAGCATGTCTTATCATCTCTAGCTTATGTTAAATTTTTGAGTTTTCTGTTGTTCTTTTTGTTGAGTTCTCTTTCATTTAACATCTTGGATTTTAAATGGCATTGCATGCAGGTGTGAAGTATTTGTACCAATGAATGCAGTATGGTAGTAGTAATAGGCCACTGTTACCAGTGCACTGCTGCACAAACTGACAAAGGAAGGGTGTTTATTGAGACCTGGTAATAGCTTCTAGTGATATCCATGCAACAATACGTTTTCTGGTAATTGCACACATACTATCAGTTAAATAAGGAGGCCAGCCTACCAGTAGGAGCTATGGTTCTTGTTACTTCTGAGACCACCTGTAAAGGCTATAACATATTCAGATATAGATTAAGTTTGAAAGAGCAAATGTTCTGTGTGGCCATTTTTTTTCCAGGTCTGTTAGTTTTCTCTCTTTACAGCTTTAAAGATTTTTATGAAATACCGGTAATGATTTCTAAGTTGTATAGCTTAGTTTATTAAACAGTTAGAATTGATAGACTAGTTTTCAGATGTTATGGAGATAATTGAATAATGGAAACTCAGAATCAAGCTTTTTATAATGAAAGTTTATGCATCAAATGCCAATCTCATAATTTATCGAAGCTACAAGAAGTGAAACGAGGTGGACTGAAGACGTTAATCAGCTATGCACAAAACATTGGTGACAGTCATCTTTATCAATATCTAAAAGAAAAAGAAGAGAGCGAAAGTAGTTGTAAGGTGCATGAGGTGTGTCAAAAATTACTTGCTGTTTGCTCATGCTTGGAGTGGATGTGATACAACTTCTGCAATACATCAACAAGGTACCAATATAATTAATCAGGTTTGGTAGCAGTACATTTTAATCTTGCTTTCAGTGTTCCTGAACTGCTTACCATGCTTGTCTGAAAGTACATTTTTACCATTTTCTGATCAGCTTTTAAAAGATATGCAAGAATTCAGATGGCAGTCATTATCAAATCCACTCAATATTATTCTATTCTATAGTGATACTTTTATTTGGAATTATATTATTCTATAGTGATACTTTTATTTGAAATGCCAATGTATGGAGTGTATGCACACATTATTCGGTGACAATGATTAATTATGTCATCTGTCTTGTTGCTTAGGAAAGCTAAAGATGTTCAATTACCTGAAGAAGGAAGAATTTCAACAATCTGCTGATGTATTTGGGAGATTAGATTCTACACGTGAGCAAATAGCTGATGCTGGAAGAGATTTGTTATTGAAAAGGTTAGTTAACTGGGACTGTATTGGTGCACAGTTAATTAAATAAGAAGAAATGAAAATGTTGCTGAGTAGCCTACCAGTCAGAATGAGATTCACCGATAGTAATGCTATATTTTGTTGATCCATCAAGCTTTAGTGCAAAACCTGCCGATTCACTTGGCCAACTACGGTACGTCAAGTACATGCAGATGGTTGCAACAGCTTCCACTGTTCATCCTGAAAGATTGCCACCCACCGAAGCTGCAATTCGTTTTCATTCCTTCAGAGTACATTTGCAGGTGAAATAATAGTGCGTAGCCTAATGGTATTGTAACACAATACCGGTAATCATTTAGTATAAAAGCGTCTTTGCTCTATAGATTATACCACTTGAAGATATTTTTCAGGAATTGTTTATTGTCGGCAACTTCAAAATATTACAGCAAATTGCGCTATTAAACTGCTGTAAGGAAAAGATGCAAGTTATAGCAAAACAACTTGCGTTATAATATGACTAGCATAAACATGTGGTGTACTACAAATCAAAAATTTTATGGCAGCAAGACTTGATTTATCTAAGTTGATATAAATCTGTTGCTTCAGGTATGTCAGTGGAAGCATCTTGACACTGAAATCTTGGATCTCGCACAATGGGGATGGAAAGCTGACGCAGCAGGTGCAGTTATGCCAATAAAGGCCAATTTAGATCCGGCACCAGAATGGCTATTGAACGTTGTACGATGCAAATGCAAAGAAGGAACAAAAAATCAATGTGGTACAATGTCTTGCAGCTGCAGAAAACATGGCTTAAAGTGCGTAACAGCATGTGGAGAGTGTCGTGGGGAAACTTGTTGCAATCTCAGTTGTGTACAAGAAGACTGCCCTGAGGATTGCGACATATTGATCATGTTTCAATAAATGATCTGTTCTGCCAACAAACTAAAATCAAAATTTTACAAGTGCTCCAGTGATATTAAAAATGTTCTATTTCGTTCATATTGTACTCCAATGTATGCATGTCATCTGTGGGAAAATTATCATCAACGTAACATTAATCGCCTGCGTGTTGCCTTCAATAATGCATTTAGAATTATACACAATTTGCCTAAACATTATAGCGTACGTGAGCATCAAGTCTTGTGCAACATTATAACATTTGATGCATTACTTCGGAAATATGTTTTTTCTTTTGTTGGAAGATGCGAAGTATCGTCTAACTCTATTGTTGTCTCCCTGATGAGGTCCGATTGCCATCGTATATCAAATTATCGTCTTCATTATAATAATTCTATGTATGCTGATATCTAGTTTTGATGGCTGCCATATGTCATCTGATTGTTTTTATCGTTCTGAATACTTTCTGTTCTTCTAACTTGCAACACTACCGTACCATTGTCTGTAAACTTGTAACATTAGATTAGCCTATTTAGTGAGATTTTGTGCATTTGCAGTTTGTGTATTATTTCGTTGTTGTTGTTCGTTATTTGTGCATTTGCAGTTTGTGTATTATTTCTTTGTTTTGTACATTGACAGCTTTGTCTGATGCAAATAAATATTATTATTTGTGTAGCCTATTGCCCAAATTTGGGCTACCCGAAACATTCCACTGGATAGTTGAGCTGTACTCCTCAGACATGGCATATCCACTAGCAGTGTGAGTCGAATTTTCACCGTCGACAAGAACAATAGTTACACGCCTTGGGCACTAGCAACAGTGACCGAGTGCTCAGTGCGTTGGGCTCGCAGTCGAGAGCCTGCATGTTCGACTCCAGCCACCCGCACTTGCTGTTGTTTCTCTGGGCAAGAAACTTTACGATAATTGCCTCTACCCAGTGATCGATTTTGAGTAATGGGTAGTACCAAATTTAAGTCATAAGCATAGTAGACAACCGGAAACAGACCTTGCAGTCGGCTGCAGCGTGGGTCAGGTGTAGGTCGGAAGGCGTACACCGATGCATAGCGCTCAAGTCCGCTTTCCCGCAATGCAGGATAAAGATAATAAAAAAAAAACACTCCACGGCATAATTATTGAAGTAAAGTTTTAAAAATTTTCGCATTTTTTGTATAATGCCCATAATATACTCTCGCCACTTGTAGCGTTTAGTTTCGTCATTAAACCGGACCTGGGGTCAAAATGCCCCTTGAACCATTATATGAAGCTCTGTTATGTCTAAAAGCGATCTTTTAGAACAAATATATTGGATCTGCAATTATCAATGGGCTGAGAGTAATAGGTAAGCAATTTTAATTTGATGACGTCAGAGTGACGTCATTTAAATATAAATAATATTTTATCAAAGGTGAGTTGTCTCTTTCTTATACACATAGGGAAAAAAGTTAAAAATGAGCCTAAAACTTGTGCAAAAGGAAAAATACAGTTTCGCCACTAGCGGCGCAAGGTGCTGCTTCAAAAATGGCCATAACTTTTTTTGCCAAGGATCTCTGATTGGAGGAGAGTGAAAATCTTAATCTAGAGGAGTTAAGCTTTCTAACGATACCTAATTTGTTAAGGTCGCAATTTATTCCAAGTCAATACGTTTTACGCTCAGACTACTATAACCGTTTACCTTAGTTCTTTTTCTTACAGTTTTAATCACATTATACTTTTTGTCTTGTTTGTGACTAGGTGATTAAATTTTAAAAAACATGCACGTTTGGGTCAAATAATGTTGTCTTTGAAACGATATGAAACAATTTAGTTTAAAAACTTTTTTAAAATGAGAACTTAGGCCTACTTACAAGTCAACTAGCAAAAGTAGAAAGTCAGATTTCTGTATAATTTAAGCAACGTTATAGTTAAAATCGATTTTCAGATATTGCTTTTTTTTTGAAGGGCTGTTGGACTTACTTTCGTCTTTTCTTGGCTTCTGATGCTTTTGGTCATGGGATTATTCACTGCTGGGGGCCATGCTGAGAGATACGTTTGTCAAAGTTTGGAACCTCCTTATCAAGGCTTAAAGGTAAGACTGCTTTTGCAGAAAATAGTAATTGATGTAAAGGCTTGGCTAATTATTTTCCTTCGTAACCATTCCACTTGTGCAGGTGAATTTTTTGCACAATCTCTTCAATATTAATAGGTGCAGTTTGGAAATAGGTCAACTCGTGGAATCCAATCACCTGCCAAACGAAAACTGCGTTAAACAAAAGTGTTGCCAGACGTTTTTCAAACCTTTTGAATAAATTATTTTTTTACATTTGCCGTCACCCAAAACTTTCAGATTCCTACATTTATCCAAATCGATTTTTTTTACTACGACATTGCACTACCGTACTTATTTTGGTAGTGAAACATATGGGCCTACATTCAATAGCCTACCATGCTGTGTTTTGATCTCATTTATGTTATTTCTGGTAAAACCTTTGTTATTAAAATCTTTCATTGATTCTATTTGAATTCAAGCTGAAGATGCTATTACTAAGCGAAATCGATTCTTAAGAAATTACACTAAGAGTTTAGATTGTTGTGCAAATGCCAGCATTTGATGAATTCAAAATAGCAGTACATTCGATATGTTCGTTTCTTTTTTAGCTCTTGGATCGGCTTATGAAAATTGGTGGACTATCCGGATTTCGTTTGAACAGCTCAATTTATAAGCTTGTTGTGTAAGTTAATACTTAATTGCAATAACCGTTAATGATAAGGCATGTACGTTTTATCAAAAATTGCCTCACCAAATTTGATTTTCAATTTCCTTGATTAATTATACTAATCACAATTTTGTTTCACATGCAGCGCAAACAACTTTCTTAACTTTGTCTATTTTCAATGAGGGTTATCATCTAAACTGTTTTTTTATGTTTGTAGTATTGAAAGGTTACATATACATTACTGGATGCGATGAACGTAGTATTCAAGCTTGTGCAGATAGTCTGCACAAGCATTGTACTTTAAAGAGCTACAAAATGGAAACATAATGAGTCTTATTTCTTTCAAAACATAGATTTTTAATATTTTTTCTTCTTCAGTTATCCCATTGTATTGGGTTGCCAGCGCTAACTTTCCATATCCAGCGCTAACTTTCCATATCCAAATAATGTAGCAGACATGTTCTCCTCTTATAATCCCATAGCTTTAATATTCTCACTTCTTTTTATGCATCTCTGTGTTTTGATTTCTTTTCCATTTTTCAATCAGTAAAATACGTACCCAGTCAGCAAAATTCTGTACCTTCGATACGAACATTTTTCCGATGCTCGTCTTACAATAAAATGTCTGTGCTTTCTTTTACAAACACATGTCTACAACTTTTTACAGCGATTGTGAGATCAACAAACCGATATACGAAGCCTTGGATCTAGATGAAGCATATAATTTTACTGAACTGTTTCAAAAAGAAGCGAACCGAACAAAGGACATTAGAAATGATCTCAACAACATTCGCGTTAATCTTAGTACGATCAAGTGAGTTTGCTTGTTTCACTGATTTTGAAAATTAGCTTTAAATTGTGTAAGCTGTCTGTAGGCACAGCTCATAAATTCCTTGATGTAAAAATCTGAACAACTATTTTTTTCGTTAAACAACTTATTTAATTCATCTAAAAAATTTGTTGCAGGGAGGTATCTATTGTTTTACATTTTCTTTAAATTAACATAGCCTAACATAGTTTTACAATATACATTCTTGTGCAGAATCCATTCCCCACAAATCCAACTTGCCCTCCGTTCCATGAATAATTCTGGTCTAGATAACATAGACCTCAGTACTTATATGACTCAGGTAAGATGGCTTCATCAAACGGATGGAATCAAATTTTTAAGATAAGACTTATTTTTTAAACTTTAATACTCTATCTGTAATTCTGTCTAGTCTGGCAATCAATAAGCAAATGAAAACACCACCGTTTGTTGTGTTCGCTTACTTCACAATCTATATTACACAAAACCATGGCTACTGCCTGATTTGACACATTCTCTAAAATTTTCCGGATTTGTCAAGTTTTAGTGACTGTCTGAATGAATTTTTCTATAAATTATATTTTAACATCTTCTTTACTGTTTTTCCCAAGTGACAACATCGGTTTCAACATCATCAAACGTTGAAAAATAAAAATAACTTGTTTCCAAAATTTCAGTCAGACCTTAATCGCTTGTTGTAACAGTCCGATTGAGCGTATTTCAACTTCTTTTTTTCATTTTCTGCTGCATCCACAAGATAACAAAAAGCTTTTGTGTCATTACGAGTCAGCAATAAGTAAAAAATCTTAGAAAATTCTAGTCAAACACGAGCAGTAGCGGTAATCAAAATCTGCAAAATGTGACAAATCAGGCCGCATCCCCAGATGACCATGCCCAAAACTTATTGCAAATGATTTCTTTCTGTATGATAGATGTCATTGGGATTGACTACATCCGATTTGACACAATACGCCCTGTATCTCAATACCTCCGCTGCAGCCATGTTAGCAAACGGATCTCTTAATGCACTTGGGCAGGTAAATATAACATACATTGATTCCAATGCCGTCATTTATTCCACTGAATAACATAAAACTTAAATGATGATTTCCTTTAATTCTCTACTACATTGAATTAAACGATTTACGTTTTCTATGACGAAAAAATAGCAGCATTTGTAAACAGCTTATGGCAGCTGGAATTGGTCTCAAACAAAGTCGTAGCAATCCGAAAATCTAAACGCCAAATTCAAGATTGAAAAATCAGGCTTTGTTTATTTTTTTTTTATTTTTTCGGAACTCATCTCAACCGCATAATATACTTCAAGATCTCCCAGGTTAAAAAGTAAACCACCCAGTAATATGCTGGTTTGTATATATATTTTCAGGTATTGCGTGTGAAAAAGTAGTCTTTACAGGCGCTTAGATATTTTCATCAAAAACTGTGAAATAAAATGCAAAATCCACATAAATTTTTAACTTATCTACAGCAAACTGTAAATACCATTCGTTCCCATTCTAATGCCATCCTGAGAATGCATTCTACTATGGTGGTCCCACTCGAGCAAGCACTGGGCAATCTTAATAACACTTATCTGATAGTTCAGAACATATCTACTGGATTTAACGTAAGTTTGTCATTGATAAAATCTTATATTTTGCTTATCTGCATTCGATTTTAAGTTATTTCAGTCAAATGGGTGTCGTCATTCTAACTGTGGTAGTGCTTGCTCAAGGCTCAATAAACAGATCATTGCACGCAGGCTAACCATAGAAGACTTCCCTAGTCTGAAACATTATATTTTTTTAGTTTAACAAATACAGTGTGTGTATGATCTATCTCAACTAGTGGTACCTATTGTTTTTAGATACATTTTCATATTTTGCGTGCGCAGTTAGACATGCTTTGTTTTTCAAACTACGCTATAATCACAAGGTTCTGTGATTTTTTTAGTTAACGTAGCATCTGCAATTAAATTATAGCCTAGATGCCAAACAAAACGTGAAAACTTAGTGCCTCCACCCAGGCGGAAAAGCTGCAGTAAAATACACCAAAAAACTTAGGCTAAATAGCCCACGACTTGAACAATAAATACTATTAATACTACAAAAAGTGCTCATGCCAAGCAAAAAGCCAAGCGGAGCAATTTACATCAAATATAGGCTAGTTTTTATTCACTAAAATCTTCTACAGCCTGTTTCACCCCAAAAGGGAGATCATCAGAAGGTCCTGAAAAACATATGCAACTAATTGAGCACTCTCTTTTGATACTGCGATTTGGTTATTATGGATCTAGAAAAGATTAACTTCGGATATTTTTTGAAAAATGTTGCAATACCGAGTAGATATTGGTGCTTGAAGATGATGTTAGGGAAGGTTGAAAATTTTATTAAAAAGTAACCTTGACTGGAATTACCGATTTATTGCTTTTGCATATGTTTTTATCAGGACCTTCTGATGATCCTTCTTTTAGGGTGAAACAGGCTGTAGAGGATTTTAGTGAATAATAACTATATTTGATGCAGCCTACAACTTGTTAATTTTACATAAACTCTATGCTCTGAAAACAATGCTTTTTGTCGTACATGGCATAAAGTCACATTTTGTTTATCTTTTAGACTTAAAGAGTAAAATAGAAAAACTTTTCTTAGCTCGACTATCAGAAAAATGCTGTCAACTACAAATAGCTTTAACAATTACACCCAACTTAATGTTTAAACTGATTTGTAACCATATACTCGTAAATAAATGTGGCTGAAATTTGCATTTAGACCGTCTTGTGTATTGAATTGCATTTTTCATTGATTCCATTATATAAATTACTTACCCAATAGCTGTTCAAAACAAAATTAGCCGATTAGTTTTGCTTGTTTCCGTTTCGAAGCAATGTGGTTTGTCTTGGTTGCATTTTGTTTTGAAATAAACTAAGTTTCTTTCTTATGAATTTTGCTTCCTTTCGAAGGGAACGTCAATTCCACACCACCAAACTTCTTGTTCTATTCCACACTATAAAATTTCATGTCCTCCGAAACGTTTTTCAACGATCCTTATTGAAATGTTTTTCGAAGAGATAATGTGAGAAAACCAGTTGATATTTTTAGAAAACAATTTCACCACCATAACCCAGTTGGATAAACCTCAGTTTTGCAAAGGACCAGCAAGATCAAGAAATGGTGATTCAACCTATTAGGTGCTGTGTAGTTGAACAACGTATTTCAAGGCCAACCCTCCATTCATCAAAAAACTGCTGATGCACCGTTGTCTTTAAACTCGTATGTCTTCATTTAAAAAAGTGTCTCTTATTTTATAAGTAAAAAAAAAACGCTGCTCAGATCTGATCCATTCGAAGTGTAGTTTATTCAATTGACAACTCTTAAATATAAACGAATATTATTTAATTCTAACTTCAGCGTAGACCCATGGCTGTGGTAAACCGAAAATAAAATCCACAAAGAAACTCCAGGTTGCTTGCCAACCAAGTGGGGTTTGTTCACTTTCACTTATCTGTGCATCAAATTGCGCAATAATTATGTTTGATTGTATAAATAATGCAAGTCATCAATTGAATAGTAAGGGATCACCTTCAACTTCTTTTTTTTTTGAAATGTTTGACCACAATGATCTTGTAGTTGTATTAACCTATCGAGGTTTCAGGGCGGAAATTTAGAAAATAATAATTTTTCATTGTGTTGCAATGTAAACCATCGCTACTAGATCTAGCAATTTCTTTTTTCTTTGCAAAGCCATGCCAATTAAGAACTATTTACTTTTTTCATAGCTACTTTAATTTGATTTTTAAATGAAACAACGTTATCCTTCGTCGGCTGTGTGGTCGAGTCACAAGAATGTCTGGCCAATGCTCGAAAGAAAGTAGGTTCGATCAGCTCGATGGCACGCGGCGATGTTTCGACAAGACGCCAATACAACTCCAGCAGCTGACTCCAAAGTTTCTTTGCTGCTCTTAGTTAGGCTATCTGTTTTGTTGCAACAGTGATTGCAGTGTATGCTGTCGTAGTTAGTGAAATACAGAAAAAAACACTTTTTTATTATTATTTCAAGCCTTCCTATATAACAGCATTTCTTGAACTGGGGTAAATTTACTCCTGGGGGTAAATTTACTCGTTTTGGAGGGTAAATGAGCTATCAATCAAAATATCCACATCAATTGACGAGACAGAAAAATTGTGCCAGCTGTAGGTATTGGTATTGTAGATATCATTTCACCGCTTGACGGAGATAACTGGAGATGATCTCAATCAAAACTTGAAGGATGACATCATCTTTGTTAAAAAGGTCATCATCATCATCGGCCATGCCTGAATAAGGCGTCGGCTACCGTGAGTCTCCACAACGATCGATTGTCCATACTTCTAATTAGGTTTTCAAAATTTTGGTTTGTCCATGTTGAAAGATTTTTGAAGATTTCCAAACGTGGACGTCCCCGGTGCCTCTGACCAGGAAATCGCCCCATCATTACCGAGTGTTCAATTTCGCGTTTGCGGTAGACATGCCCGATAAATGTCATTTGCCTTTTTTTGATAGTTGTGATGAGGACGCCAGGGGTGCACCCAGAGCGTCTCCACACTTCTTCGTTAGTGATTTTATCCATCCAGTTAATTCCCATCATTCTACGAATGAACCAAATTTCAGCACTGTTGATCTTCTTCTCTATCTTCGGGCATACAGTCCATGATTCACAGCCATATAGCAGAACTGACCAAATGTACACATGTAAAATTCTTATTCTAGTGTTTAGAGAGATTGAATTAGATTTCAGTATTTTGTCCATTTTGATGAAAGTTTGTTTGGATTGTGCAATTCTTGATTTTACGTCGCTCCAGCATCGGCCATTCGAAGTGACCATAGAACCCAGATAGTTGAAACTATTTACTTGTGAGACTGTTGTATTTTGTATTTTGATAGTGCATACTGGAGTTATTTCTTTTGATGAGATGGTCATGCAGAAGGTTTTTGTTGCATTCAAATTAAGGCCAAGGTTCTCACTTTGCTTAATGACTATGTTGAGTAAATTTTGTAAACTGGAGTTTGATGTGGCGATTAGTACTGTGTCGTCTGCGTATCTTATGTTGTTGAAGTGTTGTCCGCCTACAGAGACACCTTCTTCGTCATCTAGATGTCTTAAGATCATTTCGCCGTAGAGTGAGAAAAGATCAGGTGAAACTACGCACCCCTGTCTAACACCTCTCCGAATTTGTGTCCACTTGCTCAGCTCGCCATCTATCCGGACTGCTGCTGATTGATCCCAGTAGAGATTTCTGAGAAGTCGAAGGTCTTTACCATCTGTGTCTAAGCTGTCAAGCATCTCCATGAGTGGCTCATGTCTAACGCGGTCGAAAGCTTTGCTGTAGTCCATAAAGCAGAGGTACAGGTCTTCTCTGTGTTCTATCGACCTCTCAGCAAGTGTTCTGATTAGGAATGTGGCGTTTCTAGTTCCTTTGTCTTTCACAAATCCGCATTGCACATCTGAGATTTCGGGATTGATGCATCTGCGTAGTCGATGGAGTAAAACGGTCAGAAAAATTTTGGTGACATGACTCATTAGACTGATTGTGCGGTGTAGTTCGCAATCAATCGCCCCGGGTTTCTTCGGTAATGTGATGACGATCGATTGTAATAGGTCCTCCGGAATTTTTCCGCTGTCGTAAATCTCGTTCGCGATTTCAGTCAACTTTTTTATTCCAAAATCGTCTAAAACCTTAAGGGTTTCTGTATGCACAGCGTCAGGACCTGGAGCTTTTTTCAATTTGGCTTTCTTTATAGCGTGACGTATCTCACTTTCTAGAATCGGTGGTCCATCCATCTCTTTCGATATCGCAGGTTTGTTTCCACGAGCATCGTCGAACAAGTCTCTGATATATTCAGCCCATCTCTTGAGGATTTCATCCTTCTCCAGCAAGATGTTACCGTTTTTGGCTTTGATGCAACCTGTGCAGGAGTGCACAGAGTTCTTTTGCATCTTCTTCACTTGGATGTGAGCAATGGATGGTCTACGCTCAATCTCGTCACACTGTTGGTTCCACCATCGTTCTTTCAGTTGCTTACATTGAGTTTTGATTTCCTTATTTAGTGAGTTGAAACTTTTCAGATCTTTCTTCGATTCTCTTCTCTTATCTATGAGCTTTAGAACTTCGTCGGTCATCCATACTTGATTGGCAGCTTTTGCTTTGTGCGGTATAACTGCTTCGGCCGATTCTGTGATGGCGGTACGAAGAGCTGTCCATTTTGATGACAAGTCGTCAGAGCTTTCTTTATTCATAGTTGAGTCACACAGGGCAGCGTACCTGTTCTTGACCTCTACATTGTAGTCGGATTGTAATTGGGAGTTTGACAATAACTGCTCGTAGTCTAATTTTGGAGAGTTTTGTTGTTTGCTTATTGAGTTCTTGCGTAGTTTTACCCGGAGCGTGGCTACCACGGGGTTGTGGTCGCTGTTACAATCTGCGCCCGGGAGCGCTCGACAGTTCGAGATAGCGCTTCTGAAACGCTTGTTTATAGTGACATAGTCAATTTGATTTTTGATATTGCCTGCGGGGCTTTTCCATTTTCCATGTTAAAAAGGTAGAATATAAAAAAAAGATTAAGAATCACTGTTATATAATTTCTACATTTCCAGAGACGAATTGACGATCTCAACGCTGCTCTCAAACGATTCGATGCTGATATTTCGACAAATGGATCACAATACGTGCTGGATGAGACACAAACGTTTGCAGATATACTTTTGAGTGACATTGATGTATATGCGGATTGGTTTCAACAACAGGTTGGAATCTAACCGCAAATTGGTTGGGACAGTGTGGTTGTTATGTTTTGTATTTATGTTCATGTGAAACGCTGTTGGTATGATCTGTTATACTTGCTCTATTTCAATTTCCAGCTTTTGTTTCAGCAATTAGTGAGTCGATAGCGGCGTAGCCCTATACAACACTCGAAAGGATGCCGATTCATCTCTGACCATGAGAATTTGGCTGTGTCGTTAGCAGGACACAGAATGGCATGCGTATTGCTTAGCCTAATGGCAGCATGGCATGCTCAAGAACATGCTTGATGGAAAGATGGACACGAAGATTGGCTTTCTTGTCTTTCGGTCTGCTTAAACTAAATTTCAACCACCTGCGTTAACCCGAAAAGTTAATCCATCAACATTTTTTGAGTTAGAAAATTTGAGTGTTTAAAAGGATTACTAACTTCTTTAGGACTAACGTTCTGTGTTTATCTAATGAATTTGAAGTAAACACAAAATGTATGCGCCCATGACTTCACCTTCACAGTAATGAAATAAACACTGTTTCTTGTGCTTGTGAAAGTTGATTCTGTTGCTTGTTCGTTTTTTGCTTTTATAGATAGTGCATAACTTTGGCGCCTGCAGACCCCTATATCAAGTTTACACAAGTAGCATTTCTTTGGTTTGTGAAAACTTCATCGATGTTTTGGTGAGTACAGTGATTATGAACTGACCAAACCTAACCTTCCATAGTCGTAAAAATGGTTTGTTTAACTTTTAATTAAGCGGGATGAGCACATTTTACTATTTTTGAGTGTCAATGACGTCTTCGTTGCATCCAGAGTCGATTGTCTTTTGGCGTTATCGCGAATTGTGTGGTGGGTAATTTCGTTTGGTTTCAATTCAAACTTTTGGTTTCAATTCAAACTCAATTCAATTCAAATAATGGAAAATTAAGTTCTGAACATGTTGCTCATGTATGTTTCACATTAATATCTGAAGTATTGTTCGATGGCGAGTCTTCAAATTCAACATGATGTCCCAACTAAAATGACAAGAACAACAAAAACATACAATGTAGAATATAAGGGTGAAAATCTAACAGCAATGTAAGCTACAGTTATTTTGTAAACACACAACTACTTGCGTTTGGAGGTGGTTTTAGAACTGGAAAGGTTTCAATTTGAGAAATAGATGCAGTGGATGGTTGTATACTTCAATAAGTCAGTTTTTTCTGTTGACCTTGCCATATTTCACAATATTTATCATACAGAAGTAACAGTCGACATGATGGTTTTGTGACTCTTTGGACACTCTTGGAGTTGCAAATGACGAATCTCTTTTAGAACCCTTCACCAACTTATAAGATTAGATCTAAAGCTGCCACAAAGCACATGGGGACCCCAGGCCTTGTCCTGACCCCCAATGGGCATCCAAAAGTACAGTTTATATGCTGTAGATCGTAGATTTATCTGCTTTTATTCAATATTTTTTGTGAAATATGCTTTCCACCAACATCATATTCGCAATCATAACAAAAACAATCAGATAAATTTTTGCATTGTCCACTTTAGAAGCATTGCGACTTCCATATCAGGAAAAAATGCATTAGCAAGTTATCAAAAAAGCAAAAGCGCTGCTATCGCAGTCTATTCCAGGAGTTCTAAAAGTTTTGTTCCCACCCTTTTCAATTTATTAAATTTGTTTGAAAAATTTTCTTCGAACTATATTAAGGAAACCTAGGTTTGCACATTAATGATGTTGAAAGAGTTTGTCATTTTGCATTTATTGTGAAGTAGGCCTGCCTTTTTAACAGGTTGGCTAAGCGCATAACCAATTTATGCAAAATGGCTTACGGACAGTTAGCGATTGTTGACATAAAAATATTAATCACATTATTGAAATAAGCTTCTCGAATCTCGAAATCATCCAGGAACTATAAAAATATGCAGATAAACATTTTTTTTAATTTGTTGCGTAGTGTTGTCAAATGTTTTGCAGTTAGAGTAATCCAACGTTACGTTATTTTTCTATCTAATTCAGACAGTTAATGCAAACTTGTGTTTTTTTGTTTATGTTTTTGCCAGAACGGGATGTGGTTTTCACTTGGCTGGAGTTTGGTTTCCTTAATCCCCGCCACAGCTATAGGACTGAAGTTAGCTAAATTTTACAGAAGAATGCACGAGGAAGTTGAGTAAGTATTTCTTTGAATGCCATTTTATCTTAACCTAGTCCGATACACATTGAGCACAAATTCTTATTTTGGAAAATGACAATTCACTTCAACATTGGCGTCATGCCTTCCTATCCAATTGATATGTAACCACCCGGCATAGGCCTGGACTTGATGAGCAAGCTCAATCTTTACACCCCCTCAAAGCCACAAGTAGCCTAACTTGGATGGCTTCCATTACGTTAAAGAATAAAAAAGGCAATAGTTGTGCTATGTGGCCGAGTCTTGGCAATTTCGTCACATGGAAACATACGAATGTTTCGAAATCCATCTAAAACTGGACCACACAATTCAAAAATAAAATTATAGTTAAAAAAAATACGACAGAGAAATAATTAAATTTAAACAAAAATCTAATCTAGCACTGAAGATACTATATAAATGATTGTCTCAAGCATTTTGCTTATGTTTTATACCACATGTGAATTACTTCCCAAGAAGTTGTGTAGCGTCTGTTTGCCCTTCCAGTTAACAAATATGTGAGGTTGTAAAATTGGGTTTTAGAACTATCTTTTTTAACATGGCAAAGTTTCTATTCACAAACGATATCGATGATGTCTTCCCTTAAATTGTACTTGTCAATTCAGGATTATATTTAGGGGTCAGCACACTAAAAAACCCCAGCAATTTTCTGCATTGTGCATTACGTATTGACGTATTGGTCTATTCAATTTAACGAGCAACAAACATACTTTATTTTTCAAAGTTTGAACATTTACAAACAATCTTTTTGTAAAAATACATTTCAGTTTTTAAATGTCATTATAAGATTTTTTATTGGACTTTCATTAACCCTTTAAAACTGGTCCGTGAATTGCTGAGGGGTTCACGCATCTGGTTTAAGAATCCCATAACCTAAATACTCCAACTGGTTTTAGCATGGTGACTTAAATCAAAAAGAACTGTCGAGGCAGTTTTAGTTAGTCAGAGCGTTATTATTTCAAAACTTTCAAGATCCAATATTTGATTTTTTGACATTTCCTTTCTATCATAGGCTACTTGTCCAGGCACCGGAAGCAAGTTTATGATGTTGCTGCATTGATAGAAATATTAAAAAGAAAGTATTTTAAACCTCAAGTGTTTTTCTTTTCTAACAATTCAACTTTCTTACAGCGAAGAGTGGTTAGAGGTGGATCAATTGGATAAAATAAACTCACGATACGATCATTTGAATCTACAGTGAGTCTAAATAATAATAACTCTGTTTTAGATCTATGTCACAATCTACTTACACCATAGCATATTCAAAGAAGAGTTTATAGCATACCTGTATTCTCCATTAGATGTGTAGTCATACTTTCTCAAAGTTGAAACAAAGCAAACTACTATTTCTTAACTTTGTTTCTGCGTATTGGCTTAAAACATTTTTAATTGTTGATTATATTAAGTAGAATTTACTTTTGTGATTAATTGGCATTTTAAGCCAGTGCGCCATGTATCAAGCAGCGGTTTTCAAATGTTGCATGAACATTAATGCAATCTTGTGATGAAAAGAACTGGAATATCTCGTATTATGTAGTAATAAATTCAAAGTGTAATTTTATGCAATTATACAATTCCTTTTTTTTTTCGATGAAAATCTAGAGAAGCAAAGTAGCTTTGTTTCCTTTCTGAGTTTTCACATATCTTATTTTCTATTTAGTGATCGCATTAATGCCGCCAGTGCAGCAACGAAGAGAACCAGGTAAGCCACTTTCAAGTTATTTTGAATACCATATATTCCTTAGGCTTATACTGTATATTGAATTGAACGTAAAAACAATCTCGTTTTGTCTTTCGTCTATTCTAACTAATACAGAAATTGTAATTATTTTAGTTTAACCGAGTTTTAGAAATAATCTAAAGCTGTTTCGTCGGTCGAAGTACGTGTGGAAGTAAATGTAATAACAGACGATTAAGTTTTGCGTTTCTTTATATTGAGCAAAAAAATTGTAGTTACTTCTGTGTTAATGTAAATTTTGCAAATAAACAGACACAGTTTTGCTAATGAAAAAACTAGCGTGCTTTGAATGCCTAACAACATGAATGCGAATCTGCAGACCATGTCATATATGAGTGTTCAAAATGTTTCCACATCAGTTGCTGGGGTAGTGCCAAGGATTTACAGGAGCAAGGGGTGCTAAACTATGGGATGGTAGGCAATTTATTAGATGATTTCAAACTTAAATGCCATTTTTTATCTAGCCCAAAACTGGTCAATACTATTGTGACAGAAGTAGGCTACTCAAAACTTTGCAAATGCAAATGACAGTAATCGAATGTTCTGATCAAAACATCGGTCTGGGTTCAGTTCAACAGGCCATAGCCCTAAGAAGGACGGTATGCATTTCTCTTTGAAGCAACGCACTGTTCATAAATCATAATCATGAGAAAAATCAAGGGCTATGGTCGAAGAGGCGCCACTCAGCAATCGACTACATACCTTATAAGTGTCTTGACACAGCCACATGCTCTTAGCGATATCGGCTATGCACTACTCGTCTATGTAGCCGGCTATACACCAACCATAAAACATGTATTATTTATGTTTTGGAGGCATAATAGCTTTATAGTTTATATTTCCCAACACTATTCCGTTACCGGCTCTGTGGTATCCCGCTTTGTGAATATTAGGCTATCTGGTTAGTTAAAACACGTCAATAACATGTTAGTTTCCATTAATTTGAAATTTTTCAAATTTTGCGTTACCTATAGGTCAGGCTGATGTTCTGTGAATCTTGTTGTCACTGGTTGTCATTGCGCGATATGGTTAATATACATTGTTTTTTCCACTCTAGTATATAACAAATTTGATTTCGCTCCATATTATCCGGAGTCTGCAAATGCTGTACAGAACAGCAACTTGCCTATCATGTTATTTTCCTTGCCTTGTTGAAAAGCACCGTGCAAGGTACAGTAGAACTGAATTAAGTTACCCCGACCTGACTTGAATCATGTAGCATTCAAGGAGCGAAACGTAATTTACCAGCTATTCTCTATCAAAAATCGACTTTTTCTGTTTCTCATCTGAAGCTAGGCTATTTCGAAAAAACATGCTGAAAGTTGTCGAAAACATAGGCCTACAGTATAATCTATTTGACCAAAATAAATGAGAAATTTGAAGAAATAAACAGATTACGTTTCTTCCCTCATCAGTGTATTCACGCGCATGTGCAGCCTAAAACCTCACCGTCCGCATAAGGATCGCGTATTTTCATAATCTCCAGACACCAAATTGAACCGAATCTCTAGTATGCTTAGGCTATATAAAAATGGGGTAGGCATTTTAACGAATTAAAACATCCTAACCATTTGTACTAAAAGCACCTCAGCATCTCAAGCACCATACATGACCTGGATTGGCTATGACAAAAAAGCAATTTATAACCAGAAAAACAACATAGCCGTTTTAACCCTATCTGTAGCGACACGGGCTATGAGGACGCCCCACTCTAATAGTGAATAATTTCACATAAGGAAATATTCTAGAAATGTGAAATTTCTTGACTTTTAGTTTTTATTTCTTGCAAATTTTCTAAAGCCAAACTGGTCATTTTTCTACCTTCCTGCCCTTCACAATAAGCATTTCGTTTCAGGTGGCTAGACATTATGAGCAAAAGTTATTTTTTGTTTAGTTTAGCATTGTACTCTATGTTATAATTCAAAAATTTCAATTTTAAAGCTATTTTCAGGAAATTAGAATAAAAACCGACTTTCTGACGTTTTTTCATCTCAAACACTTTATTTCAATAAATTTTTTGGGTAAATATCTAATTTCTATATGCACAATACACAAAGCGATTATCTTGTAAAATATTTTGGCTTTGTGATTTTCATAGCTCTCGTTATTAGCGATTAATTAGCACGGGGCTAAGATAGCCCGTGAAGTGCTTTCCGCGTTCGAAAACAGCTCGTATTAAATTAGGGTTAACTGGCTCAGCCGTAATAGCCTATGTCAATTATGGTGACCTGAAATTTTACCAAACATAACTCTTAGGCTTTTTACCTAACTTCATAGCATTTAATAAACTAAATAATTTTGATTTATTTTCTGCGTTCTAAGGTATTGCGACCGTGCCAATTTTAAACTGATTATCCTGCTTCAGTATCAAGCACGTTATATTGTTTACGTTTTGTCACTTCTACCTTTCTTTAGACCTCTTATACATGCTTTGTTTGGCATACTCGTATTGTTTTTGTAATGATCTAAAATAAAAACAAACTGAACTGATTCCACCTGCTTTTTTATTTTGCTACAGTAAGACATCAGTGGGGTCAGCATCGCTGAGGCAGAAGAGTCCCACTTCAACCCACAAAATGGGACAAGTTGACATGTGAGTAAACTTATGTTAGAGTGTGCTTATAGAGCTGGTTAGGAATCGTCAAGCTCTCTGTATCAGGTTGATGTCCAACAAACAAACATCTTTTTAGAACATCTTTCCAGATATGTAGGTATCTCACTTGGTTATTTCCTTTTCACTAACTTTTTAATCTTACATTTTTAAGCTTACCACTGTAATTTTAAATTGCTTTTATTAATTTCCTGCTTATAAGCAGTGCGATGGTGCAACAGATGAGGCGCTCGCTTTCTAATCATGCAATCGTAGCTTGTAGTAGTAGCTCAATCGTAGCTTTTCGACTCCCGGCTTAAGCTGGATGTTAAAAACACTCTACCCAGGGTGTAATTATTTGAGTGGGTGTATATGCTGAGGGAAAGGTGGACGAAAGAAAGGAGCTGGCTACCCTACTCTCGTTTGTGCCGATGGTTTAGTACAATAAGAACCTTATCTCATCCCTTAATGCTTGGATTCAAGTATGAGAGTTACCTTCACCTTCACTGATGAAGCTTAGCTATGGTAGTTTTGTTCAAAGCTTACTATCAATGCTCTCCGTGTACGGCTAGTGAGGTCACTGGTGAAATACCAACTTGAACTGACAACAAACAAAATTAGGTTTACAAAGGTTTTCATAAGCAAATGAAGAGAAAGCACCCATTGAGGAGGTCGTCGTCGGCTCCAGCTCGTGTCCCAGCATTGGTTTCGTCTTCAAATCGAATTTGGCTTTGGATGGTGATGTTGCATGTGGCTTTGGAGACCCAGTCTATGATAGAAACTACGTGGGCAAAAGTCACATTGTATGGAGGGTAGGGGACGTGGTAGTTTTAGCTTTTCTTTTCTAGTGTTTCGATTTTCTTGGACTTTTTGTATCCTGTTTTTTTTTTCGAAAACATCCGTGTCTTCCCTAGATCTTTTTCTCCAGAGTGATCTGTCACTATTAAGTTGTTCCCATGAATCCAAACCAATGTTTACATGGTGAGGGAGACTTTCAGCTTATCTTTGTATCTCATTTTTGGTCTTCCGTGGGGTCTTTTCCCTGTCTATAGTTCACCATAAAGCATTATTCGAGGGAGCATCGTTTGGTCCATTCGCACGACATGTCCTGTCCAGCGAAGGCGAATGACATATGGCGAATGACGAAGGCGAATGACTTTGCAATATGGTGGTTCTAAACTGGGCAACCTAGCGCGATCAAGGATTGCATCGTTGGTAAGACGATCTTCCCAACGAGTGCCTAGCATTTGCCTCAGTTTCCCCTGCTGGAAATTTTCAAATCGTTTGATGTCACGCCGGCATAATGTCCAGGTTCCACAAGCATAGAGAAGGGTGGTAAGAACGACTGACTGGAGACCATGATTTTTGTGTAGATAGATATAGCATGGTTGTTGAAAACATGATAGTTAAGTCTTCCATAAGCACAATGTGCTGCTTTTATACGTTCTTCAATATCCTTTGCACATGTTGGTGCTGTTGAAAGTATGCTACCAAGGTACTAGAAGTAGTCTACTTCACCTAGAGGTCATTCATTGATATTGATCTCTGAGGTGTTGTGATCTGGTGGCGTTTGGTTGATTATCCTAGTTTTATCAATGTTAACTTCCATTCCAAAATGCTCATAAGAGTTGTTGTATATGGTGGCTATTGTTTGAAGATCATCAATAGTACAAGCAGGTGTGGCATTGTCATCGGCAAACTGTAACTCATGAATTGTATGAGCAGAGGTTTTCGACTTTGCATGGAAGCGAGTGACTGAAGAGCCTCCGTCCATGCGACAGTGCATGTTGATACCAGGGGAGGTTTGTGAGACCTCGTTTAGCATTGCAGCCGCTTACAGTAAAAAACATGTAGGTACAAGAACGCACCCTTGTTTGAGACCACCTGTAGCACGGAATGGATCGGAGAGGGTGTTTTGGTAACACTCTGCCAGGCATGCCATTATGGAGAGCACGGATCAAGGTAATAAAGTCGTCATGGCATCCAAATCGAGCAAGAATAGACCACATATCAAGTCGAGAAACTTTATCAAATGCCTTCTTCAAATCCCAAAAAATAAATGAAAGAGGTTGTTGTTGTTCTTAACACTTTTCTTAGAGTTGTCCAGCACAAAAAATCATAGGCTATCTACAGTGTGTAACATCAATTTATTGAGTTTTAAAAAACTAAGAAATGAAGTACACCTGCAAAACATAAACCATAAATACAAAGCGAACAAAGTAGATCTGTTTCACACATTCAGAACTTGGAGTAACAAAACGTCCCTTTAACCGAACATTGTAAGAAAAGCTCTTATGAAAACTAGACTGAGTGAGTTGGGAACACTTAGAAAACAATCAACGCAAAGCGCTCCAAGCAAAGAAACCAGAAAGTAGGAACATATTATGTAAACTAAACGTAATTTTACAACATTCTTCCCTCCTAAAACGTAACGGAATCGCCATATCGTAGTGGTGGGACGCCTTTGTTAGTTCGCTTGGAACGTCTGATGTTTGGGTTTACGTGGTAGCAGTCTAAATCGAAGCTTCTTGCGCTATCATCAGAAGTATCGAGTCCAATGTTATTCGGGTCTTTACCAACATAACTGATTTAGAAAATTCCTCAGATTCCAATCTGGAATTCTCCGTGACGAATGGTTCAGGGCAATGAGATTGATCGGGAGAGTCGTCCGGGCACGGCACTAGGTCTCTTAGCGACTCATTTGATTCTCTTCCATCTGGTGATCTTACAGTTGCATACATAGGATTGGCATCGGTTAGTTCGACTCGCCGAACCAGATCATCGTTCTTCGAACCCACAAAATTGCGCAGTAACACAGGCCCGGGTTTCAGTAGCCAAGACGGGCAGTGATAACCCAGTTGGAGATCGTCGGTCGAAACGAAAATATAACTCGTGCGGTGTAGCATTAGTTGCAGTACACAACAACGTCCGAACAGAATGCAGCACAACGGGAAGCACCGTTTCCCAACGACTAGGAGGTAGATTACGAGATTTCAATGCCAGACGTATCGCTTTCCAAATAATACCGTTGTAGCGCTCGACTTGCGAGTTCCCGATGGGATGATAAATAGAAGAGCGACTGGTGGCAATGCCTTTGCTAGTTAAGTAACTTTTGAATTCTCTAGACACGAAGCTTCCCCCGTTATCAGTGTGTACACCACTAGGGAAACCACACAAAGAAAATACATTATCAAGACACTTAATCACCGTTTCGGTGCACATGTTTGAACACGGATAACAGAACGGAAAACGTGAAAATTCATCCACTCCTACGAGCAAATACACATTGCGACTACTGGATGGTAATGGTTCTTTAAAATCAATCGATATGCGTTCGAAGGGGCGAGTAGCTTTAACAAGAGTGCCTTGTTGCTGCGTAAAAAATCTTGGTTTTAGTTCTGCGCATGTTCTGCAGTTACTACACACTCTCTTTATGTCATCCATTGAGAATGGCAAATTTTTGGACCGTACGAAGTGGGAAAGTCTCCTCACACCAGGGTGGCAAAGGTTCTGATGAATTTCGTTTAGATTGTAACTGCCGGTAGACGCGCAATACGCTCTAGTTAAAGTATCAGGTCCGGCATTGTCCTTTCCGGGTCTATATTGCACTGTATACGAAAATGATGCGAGTTCGAGACGCCAACACTGTATGTTATTATTTTTAACTTTCGTGCGTCTCCTGTTGTCGTACATAAATGCCATCGACTTTTGGTCTGTGACCAAGGTGAAATGTTGTCTCGCCAGAAAATGCTTCAATTTGCGAACAGCCTCTATGATTGCAGTAGCTTCTTTTTCTACGGCAGGATAATGCCGTTCGCTCCCTTGAAAAGTCCTTGACATAAAAGCAACTGGTCTTCCTGCTTGGTTAAGAGTAGCAGAAACTGCAATCACCAACGCGTCGCATTCGACAACAAATGGTAACGTCTCGTCGAATGCGGATTCGGAGGTTTCCTGTTTAATAGAAACAGAGTCTTTCAACGCATCTGGACATCGTGGAAACGACATAGTGTTTTTCAGACTCTGACTTTTATCAGAAAAGTTCACGACCCGTCGTGCATAATAGGCAAATAATCCTAGAGCTTTTTTGAGAGATTTGATATTTTGAGGCGCAGGTAATTCAAGCAGTGGCCGTAGTCGTTCGGGATCCGGTCTTATTTGGCCATTGCTGACGCAATACCCGAGAATGCAGATTTCTTTGACCGACGAGATTGTTTTGTCTTCATTTAACGTAAAATTTCTTTTCTGAATTGAATGAAGAAAGCGCGAGACATTTTTATCGTGTTCACTTTTGTCACGCCCACATACCGTAACGTTATCTGGGTAACGGTAGGTATTTTTCAATTTATCAATTTTCACTATTTCATCCATTTTCCTTTGAAACTAGAGAACGCCATTTGTTACTCCAAAAGGGATTCTGTTGAATTCCCAAAGTCTTTCGGAAGCCTCAAACCCGGTATAAATTTTGTCCTTTTAAGCGATAGGGATTTGGTCGTCGTCGTCGTGTGAGCGTCTGGGGCTGAGGGTCTATCTTTTTACCACCCCATATTCACGATGTTCCTGGACTACACTGGAAGGCTACTAGAAAGCAGCCAGTCTTTGGTTTCGTCATCCATGACACGCAGACCTTCCACTCCGTTAGGTGGCTTGAAGATGGAGCAGTCATTGATGATGTGGTCTGCGGTCTGTTCCTCGGCACCACATTCACGGGAGGAGGAAGAGGCCATCCCCATTGGTGCATGGTTGAGCGGAAAAGCCCGACGCCCGTACGGAGACGGTTAAGGCGCACCCATGCCTGTCTTGGTAGTGTTAGACCGATGGGGCGTGTGTCGGCGTCGGGGATGAACGAATAGAGTCTGGTGGCGGTTGACTTCCATTCAGAACTCCATTTATGGTCCGCCCAAGCAGCCGCAGAGATGTCTTGTACATCAGCTTCGTTGATAAGAAGTTGAGCGGCTGGCACGAATGGGTGTCTTGATTTAAGTCGACTGGGGTGCTCGTTTGGGAGAGCAGAAATCTTGTGGTGGAGAAGGTGGTTAGGCTCCAGTGCCCGTCGACCGAGGGACAGAGTGGCTTCTTCACGACGAAACTCAGCGGGTTGGATGCCAGCGAGAATGGGGAGGTTGTCCAATGGTGTGGGACGCAGGCATCCGGTCACTGTGTGCAGGGCGCTGTTTATGGCAGTGTCGATGTTATGGCAGTGAGCACTGCGGCACCAAACAGGTGCACAGTACTCTGCTGAAGAGTAGACAAGGGCTAAGGTAAAGTGTCAGCCCTGGCCCCCCCCCCCAGCTAGAGCCTGCCAGGCGCTTGACTAGCGCAGCGCGTGATGTGAGTTTTTTGCGCAGTGACACCAAATTGTGGCGGTATGTGAGCGATCTGTCCAGTGTCACCCCAAGATATCTTGGTTCGGGGCAGAAGGACAGAAATTTTTCGTTGTTCTGGACGTGTACCTCACGATCAGCTTCCCGATTATGTAGGTGGAAAGCCGCTGCCACAGTTTTGGTTTCGCTGAGTTTCAGTCGCCAGTTCTGGAGATAGGCTGAGAGAGTTTTCATGTCCTGGCTCAAGGGGTCTTCCAAATTTTCCCACGACTTTGCGGAGTGGAGAATTGCCAGGTCGTCCACATAAGCATATTTTGCGGAGACCGTAGTTGGCAGGTCGTGGGTGTAGATGTTGAAAAGAAGTGGAGCCAGGACCGATCCCTGTGGGACGCCGTTTTTCAGGCGTCTCAGTCTGCTTCGCCGTGAGCTGCCGGTGGTGAAGGTAAAGCTTCGATTCCTGACAAGTTCCATAATCATATGAACCATATGTCGGTCAGGAAACAGGCGAAGCAGCTTGCAAGTAAGGCCGCGATGCCATACGTGTCATAGGCAGCTGTAAGATATAGAAGGCAGCTGTAAGATCTAGGGATTTAGTGATAGGCGCTTTTGAGATCAAACGTTGAAAAAAACTTATTGACAGACAACCGATGAACTAGATCGTCTATGCGTGGTAGCGGATACGCGTCCAAATTTGTGAACAAATTTATTGTTTGTGAATAATCGACACATAGCCTCTTCTTATTTGTTTCTTTGTTGTTAACGACCAGAACTTGTGCCCGCCAAGGCGAATTGCTGGGGCGGATGATACCATTGGAAGAGATTTTTTCAATTTCTGCGTCTATAAACTTTCTATCTGACTCGTTGTACCGTCTTGACTTAACAGCTATCGGCTTACAGTCTTTCGTCAAGTTTGTGAAAAGAGACGCTTCATCAGTTATTGCAGCGATCACCAAGCAATAGTCGTTCTGTTGATTAACTACAAAATCGGGTTCACCTCCTTGGTATTCAAAAATTACTCGACGATGATTTCTTTGGATGTATGCTCCCAATAAGGTGTCGCAGCACAAGTTTTGTAAAACGCCAACTTTTACACTGCTGTAGAATTTTTCGCCGACAGTAATATCGATGAAACAGTTACCTACGACTTTTTCTTTTGAGTTGTGCGTGGCCATAGAGACTTTGGAATCGCAGCGTTCAATTTTAAGTTTTAGCTTGTAAGCAGTGTCTTGATTGATGAAACTAACAGAACTACCAGAGTCGATGAGTGACGACCGCTCGATGCCATTAACGAAGGATTTCATAGTAGCATGAGACAAACAGCGCGGTGCGGGGTGAATTGCGCAAAAATAGTCGGAATTAACGCAAGCGGTAACTTTTCCTCGAGAAAACTTATTTTTGCAAACTTTAGCGAAATGTCCAACTTTATTACAATGATAACAAGTTGCATTTCGCGCAGGACATCTCTTCCTCTCATGACAGGAATCCCACAAAAGAAGCAATATCTTGCGACGTTGCTTACCGCACTGATAGTAGAATTGTTTTTGCTCTTACCTTCAACAACTTGGTCGCTATGGATATTTGAGTTCGATAAGACGGCCGATGCCTGTAGTTGGTCTCTTGAAGCATGAAATATCCGAGTGTCTCTTGCAGCTCGATCGAGGGTGCTTTCTTGAGTGTATGCGTCAGCTAGACTGAGCTCTTGGTTTTCTAACAGGCGTTGTCGAATTGTATCGGAAGAAATGCCGTTGACAAATGCGTCGCGTACCATTTCCTGCTGATATTGAGCCGAGTCGACGGCTTGAAAACCACATTCTTTGCTTAGAAGCTTTAGATTTTAAAGAAATTCGTCTAAGGATTGTCCTGGGTGTTGCTTGGTAGTGGCTAGACGATGCCTCGCAAATAAAATATTCGTAGGCTTCACGTATAAGTTTTGAAGAACGTTCAATGCACTGTTGTAATCTTGACAGTCTTCGATGAATTCGTAGACTTCAAAATCCACACAATTCGTAAGTATTCGCAGGTCATCCCGCCGGTTTTCTCCTTCGTCTTGGACGGGGAGAGAAGCCAAGTAATTTTCAAACGTCTTCCTCCAGTGCTTCCATTCTTTTGCCGCTGTGCTTGCGTTTCGATTTAAAGCAAAGCGTTCCGGCTTCATTAACTTGCTCATTTTAGTTTTTAAATTGTAACATCCATTTATTGAGTTTTAAAAAACTAAGAAATGAAGTACACCTGCAAAACACAAACCATAAATATAAAGCGAACAAAGTAGATCTGTTTCACACATTCAGAACTTGAAGTAACAAAACTTCCCTTTAACCGAACATTGTAAGAAAAGCTCTTATGAAAACTAGACTGAGTGAGCTGGGAACGCGAACTGAGAAAACAATCAACGCAAAGCGCTCCAAGTAAAGAAACCAGAACGTAGGAACATATGTAAACTAAACGTAATTTTACAACACATTGCTGCGAGAAAGTCACTTGGGACAAGATTATGTTTGTTTACAAACTGGGAACGGATTGCAAAACCTGCACCATGAATGCGCGGCTCGTCAGTGCTTTTTCCTTTCCAAAAGATGGTATAGTCATTTCCACTTTCTCTTATCCTGCTTTCTCCAGCAAATCTGGTGTCGCTGAGAGCTGCCACATTGATGTTGAAGCGTGCAAGTTTTTTACATACCAAAGCTGTGCGACGTTCTGGTCGGCCATTGTTGCTTTTGTCTTGTAGTGTCCGGTCGTTTCAAGCACCCAATGTGGAGGGTAGCTTAGAATTCATAGACAAGCTGTATGTGTAGGTCGACCGCTAAGTGGGTAGTTCGCCAGCCGCGGCAAGCTGGCCAGATGAGAATTGCGGTGTCCGATGTTTACCCCACCTTTTCTAGAGGAATGGGGGTTATGTTGCATCAAACAAGAATGTTACCAGATAATCTTTTAAATTTCCACCTAACAACTAATTCTAACTCTATTAAATAACTTCTGTGTAATGGTATCTGTTTTTTTCATATTTTTTTTATACTACTTTTGTTTTTTAAATAAATTGAATTTCATTTGTTTTGTTTTCGTTACTTCACAAAAGTACGACGTCGGGAGCATTGCCGGTACCTGAAAGTGCCAATTCAAGCAAAAGAATGGAGCAAACTGAAATGTACGTATGTATATGTTAGAATGTGCTTATGAAACAATGTGCAAGAGCAGTTAAACTCAAAGAATCCAGGAGATAGGCAACAAAAAGGCTTATGGAAAATGTCTCTGGACGTGTGTTAGAAGTGTAGCCTACTTAGCCTTTGTCAATTGAGTTGGCTTTATCAGTGCTCAGACATAAAAGAACTTTTCTTTTCTTGAATGTCATCCAGTCTATGGTTGTTGAATGTTTCTGTAGGCTTAATGCAAGTCAATGAAGAATAGCAGAAATAACAGGAGCCATTGTTGTTAAGACCCAACTGGTTGAAACTTTTGGACAATCTAACGAAACAGTGGAATGCAAAATCCAAAAATGGGCTAATTTTACAGATTACACTCAAAAACTAAGAACGTAGAACTGTAGACTAGAATCTAATGAAGTTTTAAACCTTTTCATTGTTACTCTTATTTGATAGGGCAGCCAAAGGTTCTGTGTCAAAATTGTCAATTCGTTCTCATAGAAGCCAAAATTCTCATTCTAGTAGAAGTGGACATTCTCATAAAAAAACAGTATTGACAGGGGGAACTTCAGATCCATCTGGGAGCAAAACGTAAGGACTTCTTTGCCTATGCAGCTGTACTTTTGATAATTTTTAAATTTCTGGGTAAAACGAAACTCGTAATGCATCATTTGTTGCCTGCTCGTTGAATGTATTAAGTTTTGGTTCTATTAATTGAACGTTTGACCACAATTGAGTTTGAAAAATAATTTTAGTCCTTTATTTCCGTAATTGTAAGCTTAGTAACTCAACTAGCCTAATTGTTCTGTAATGTACCGAACCTGTAGCACTAATACGTTAAAATAATTTTTTGTCCACTTAAATGCTTGTCTGTAATTGTGTGAAAGAATATTGCCATTCACTCGTAGACAGATGATCTCAACAAGCCGACTTAAGACAAATTCGATCCGAAAACATGATACGACGAACAGCGTGAAAATCTAAGTCATTCTCTTTTACATTTACGTTTACGTCAAAAACGTTTTTGATAACATCCACAATTTGATTTTCCATTTGGATGCATCATTCACTTTGTCAATTGAGTTGGCTTTATCAGTGCTCAGACATAAAAGAACTTTTCTTTTCTTGAATGTCATCCAGTCTATGGTTGTTGAATGTTTCTGTAGGCTTAATGCAAGTCAATGAAGACTAGCAGAAATAACAGGAGCCATTGTTGTTAAGACCCAACTGGTTGAAACTTTTGGACAATCTAACGAAACAGTGGAATGCAAAATCCAAAAATGGGCTAATTTTACAGGTTACACTCAAAAACTAAGAACGTGGAACTGTAGACTAGAATCTAATGAAGTTTTAAACCTTTTCATTGTTACTCTTATTTGATAGGGCAGCCAAAGGTTCTGTGTCAAAATCGTCAATTCGTTCTCATAGAAGCCAAAATTCTCATTCTAGTAGAAGTGGGCATTCTCATAAAAAAACAGTATTGACCGGGGGAACTTCAGATCCATCTGGGAGCAAAACGTAAGGACTTCTTTGCCTATCCAGCTGTACTTTTGATAATTTTTAAATTTCTGGGTAAAACGAAACTCGTAATGCATCAAGTTTTACAGAACTGTAATGAAGCGTTGGCGTTACTATTATTCTTTGAAGTAGAGTAGTAACCAGGGGATTGGGTAATTGTGATAATGCAATTGCAGTTACTTACGTAAACTTTCAAAACGATTGATTACAATTACCTGTTTATTCCTCGTTTGAGATCATGTTTACGACAAATTTCCAACATCAACTACGATGACTTGCTCGTTGCACAATGAGTGGTTTTGAACCTTTTCAGGCCGCAGACTGTTTTCACACCAGCATAAGTATTTGCGGACTCAAAGAAAGTACATATGAATTACTAAAAAATGAAGTAGTCTTTTCAACACTTAGGCCTATATAAATTTAACAAGTGTGATTATTAATTTTCTACACGCAATGCAAATCTAATTGACAACCTTTCTCTTGAAATTGTTTCACAAGTTCATTAAAATCAGGATTTATGGTTTATAATGCGCGTTTGATACCGTCTTACGCTTGAAGTTGGTTGCGAATCTTGCTATACTTGGTTTTTATCAAAGCTGGAGCTGAAAATCCAGCTTTGCGCAAGCACGTAGTCGCAAAGGGAAAAAGGACTTTTGTTGCCTGCTCGTTGAATGTATTAAGTTTTGGTTCTATTAACTCAGTGTTTCTCAACCTTTTTTAGCCCAACGCCCCTTTCATGAACTGGCAAAATTTTACACCTCCCAACAAAAACGATTAATTACGAAAAGCAAATATAAAACAATAAATACTATTAATACTACTAAAAATGCTCAATGCCAAGCAGAGCGAATTACATCAAATATAGGCTAGTTACCAGTCTCTAAAACCCTTACAGCCTGTTTTACCCTAAAAGGTGGACAGTGATGTACGCGCATACAAAAAATATTGACGCCGTCAGCGCAAACGCAAACGTTCGAGAAACTATACGCCGCATGCGTCAACGCAACTTGTAAAAAAAGTTGGCGGCGTCAGCGTTAGCGCATACTCTAGCGCAAACTCATTTTGTTTGCTATAGGTGCCAAACATTGACACGGTATAAACCACTCGAAACAACACACTTTTAAAGCCACTTCGCGATTTCTCGTTACAAGAAATTATCTTTTTGGCCGGAATGCACATCTGGCATTGAAAATATAAGTTTTTGCCTTTCGAGGAAGAGAGCTTAAAATACTTTTCCATGTAGGGCCATGGATTTGTATTATCATGCTCCATTTCACTTGGAGATTAGTATTACCGTAAGTTATTCCCTGAATACAATAGTGTAGTGTAAGAAACTGTACCATATTCCTATCAAGAAAATTCTAGTATTATACTAACTGTCGCTCCTAGTAATATACTAACTGTCGCTCCCTAAAAATCCATTATAAAAAACACTATTTTTAAAATGATTCCGTTTGAATAAGACTAATGTTGCTTTTAATGCCATAATTCTCTCAGTAGCCTAAGCTCTATGCTTTTTTCTGATAAGATTTTTAAAAAGTGGGTTAATGGAAGACAAAACTGCCAGATACAAGCAAGTTTAGATTCTGAACTGCACAACTCTTTGTTATTAGCATTCAGGGATAGTTAGCATTACTAGTGTTATTAGCAGTAGGCTAGGCTACTCAAAAGCCTCTCACAATTGGTCCCTGGATGCATGTTTTGCTAAACTGCTCATCAAGTTACAAAACATATATAATTACATACTTACGCAACAGAATGTATAAATTGTCAAGTAAAAATTACCTTAGCTTGATAGTCTAATGTATGTAGGCCTACACATTACTACGCTACATAGCCTACAACAAGAATAACCTGCAACTTAATGTACTACATATAACATACAGATACAGAGTACAACATCATGCAAGCAATCACGGTCGGAGACCAAATATTTGAGTTTGTTTAGATACATAGGCTGCACTGCTCATTGCCTGAGAAGTTTCTGATTTGCCCCAAAATGCAAGACTTAACTAATATAAATTAAAGTGCTCACAATTGCTTACAAACGCCTTCAACACTGCTTGACTAAAAAAACTTCACACTACGAAGCCAAGTCATTGTTTACATTTTACATGGAGCGACATTACCAACCTACCTACTTGCTTGCTTACATTACATTCCTGTTCTGAGCCGTAATTTACTAAGTAATTTCTCAGTAGGCCTAAGTTGTTTTAACTAATTCTTTCTTTTTTTCTGCAAGACTTCAGTCTCCACGTGGGACTCTAGCGTCAAAGGCAGTAGTGCGATATACAAACAAACTCCAGCTGACTGAACAATAGATGACACTGTGACACAACACTAGAACAATGGGCAATTGCAAGACGTCAACATTTCGCAGTTTGACAAAAAAAATTGCAAACAACAACTAAGACATTAAAAAGTATGCGTTGACGCTATGCGCTAAAAAACCGCGAAAACTTTACAGCGCATCCTCAAGCGCAAACTATCCAAAAAAATGTGGCCGCAAGCGTTAGCGCAAACAAAAAGTCTACGCCGCAAGTATGCGGCGTAGAATTTGCGGCGCATACGTACATCTCTGAAGGTGGATCATCAAAAGGTCCTTATTCAAACAGAAGTCTATTTCTATTAGAATAAGGACTTTCTGATGATCTCGCTGTTAGGGTGAAACAGGCTGTAAGGGTTTTAGAGACTAGTAACTAAGTATTTGATGAAAAGCAAATATATATTTGCGAACTTGAAAACAGTATAGGCCTACTGGTAGTCAATGTGAACCTTGGGCTTGGTGAGAAAGTGCCAGTTTCTTCATATCCGTTGTAAAGCCAGTGACAAACATTCGAAGATCACCTCTTATGGATATGTCAAGTGGGTTTTGCAGTTAGGCATGTAGCAGAACACAGCTGAATCCCTTTTCCACCAGGTATGAGGTAGGAAATGCTACCACGAAGGTACGAGCTCTTCGACGAAATCGTTACGCTGGGTGGTAAATGGGAAAATTAGAATGCCTCCTAGTAATCAAAACGCCCCCCTCAAGCCGAGCTTATCATACTGCCCCCTGCAAAATCTAAACGCCCCCTGGGGGGCGGTACCGCCCCCGTTGAGAACCACTGTATTAACTGAACGTTTGACCACAATTGAGTTAGAAAAATAATTTCAAGCCTTTATTTCCGTAATTGTAAGCTTAGCAACTCAACTAGCCTAATTGTTCTGTAATGTAGTCCATCTTTAACCGAACCTGTAGCACTAATAGGCCTACGTCAAAAAAATTTTGGTCCACTTAAATGCTTGACTGTAATTGTGTGAAAGAATATTACCATTCACTCGTAGACAGATGCTCTCAACAAACCGACTTAAGACAAATTCGATCCAAAAACATGATACGACGAACAGCGTGAAAATCCAAGTCATTCTCTTTTACATTTACGTTTACGTCAAAAACGTTTTTGATATCATTCACAATTTGATTTTCCATTTGGATGCATCATTCACTTCCAAAAACTCTAAAACATTTTCCATCCTTCCATAAAGTAGCCGCTTTCAGCTGGTTTAGCATACATGGCTGAAAAATCACTAGAGAAAAACAAACTGGCGATCCAATTATTGTCGCATGAAACGATGAGCAAGTACATGGTAGCTTATTGCTCTTTCAGGAAGGTAGCTTACTGATTTCTCATTGAAGGCCAGCAGTCTCTCGAACAACTCTCTATTCATAAAATGACTACGTGACACCACGAAGAACTCGGGAAGCAAGGGCTGTTTTGCCTTTCCCAAACGCGCTAGGTTGCGAATTTACGACACCGAGAAAATGTAGACTAATTATTGACATTCAATTCACGATTCGGTTGAAAGGTTTGTAAGTGTACGTTGTGAAACGTACCACACAACTGAAAGAGTTATTACGTGACAAGTGTATAAAATAACTTGATTCAAAATTTTTATTTTGTAATGTTGACGTGTTTGCGAACTTAGTCAGAACCATCGGCGAACTCATTTGAATCCGCGGAATCGAGGTTGAGAAACACCGAGCTACAGTAATTCACTCAATTACAAAACATTCGGTCACGATTACAAAATATTCGGAATGAATGTAGCAGTATGAATCTACGTTACAGCAATTAGGCTTAAGTATAGGCTGTTCAAACTAAGAATGATCACGATTACAAACTAAATTACTTAAACAATTAGGCTGCAGTGCAAAATCTTAAACCATATCTCACCAACACGAAACACCTCCTCTTTTGATGTGACCTGAACTTCGATAGGCTATGCGTCATAGTCATAACACACACTTACAAGACCTAGAGTCGCATTTTTCAAATTTTAGTTGTTTACGACGTGGTCCCGTTGAGCAATGTTTGATTTAATTTATTGGTGGTGCTAGGTGGAGTTCGACCCAGAATCCATTAATTTTATTTACAGTAGTTTTCTTCACTACATAATTTTATTCTTATCTGATAGGGAGGTGAAAATCGACATTTCGGGCTCGTCAGATGCTCCTGATGAATATTAACCCTTTTAGAAGAAAAGCGCCATAGAGAGAATCGTTACCGTCTAGCAATACAAAATTGTGAGTGCCTCTTTGCAATTATGTCTGCGACACTGAACTTTTAGGGAAAGGTTATTACGGGTTGCTCAAGCATTTACATGACGGTTAAAAATTTACGAAATTTTATCGCGTCGTAAAAACCAACCATGTTTGGGGGGCCTAAGCTACACTCAGAAAAATAAAATTTTCTCTGGAATCAAAGCTTTTTAAAGAGTTTTACAGAGACAGATATGAAATTATATAACTTTTTATAAACTGTACTGGTATACTGTACATAAGTAGTTTGATATCCATTGAAAATGTTAATTTTTAATTCACTATGTACTGTAGGTACTAACGACCTGTTTTAGCCTGATGCTGTGAGTTCGCTGTGGTAATAACGGTTTGCAGTAGCTTTCTGAACACAGTTCCCTAGTCATGTGCTATGACGAATGCAATGAATCAGGCTGAAACAGGTCGTTAGTACATACACTGTGAAGTAAGCGACGATTATGCTGCTAAAAGCGAAACTCAATCTATTGCATTAATTTTAATCCTGTGAATTTGTTTTTCCAAGTCAGAAATTTTAGGATTAGCCAACATCCTTTTCAGTATACCTATCTTGATGGCAAATAGCTAAAGATTGTAAACTTTATATAAAATTTTATACCTTCGAATCCCATGTCATCCCGTCAATTCGCGTTTGATCTAGTGTTGTAGTAGACAACAAATAACACTTTAATAGTCGAATTTTTTTATTCCATGTTTCACAATAGTTGCCCAGCAGTAAACAATGCATCAAACTTAGAGCTTACTCGTTGCCTAATCTACACTCTATTGCTGGTTTTGCAAATTAAAGATCGTAAAACTGCGTTGTCTCTATGATTACAGTTATAGATTTTGCACTTTTCGTTGTTTCAAGTATTTGTCATTCAAAGCACTTTGTTGGGCGGATAACTTTTAGAATGTCGCTTTTCTGTGGCCAAACAAATCTTAGTTATATAGAACGGAATATGAGGCATGCTTGCTCAGCAAAGGCAGCTATCAAGGCCTGAACTTCAGTACCCCCTGGGACGACGCGATTGACATGTTCCTGTCCTGGTTATAATCCATCCCCGTCACGAGCAGCCAACAACAATTCTTTCCTGTAGCAAACTACTAAAAATTTTGTTTCGCTATTTCCAAAGTCTATGTAACTATTTCTCTTGTGATAAAAAGCGACTAGGTTATGTAAAGACAGTCTGCTAAGTGCTGAGTTGCGACTTAGCGTTACCAATCAAGTTTTATTCAACAAGAAATATCAACAACAGATAGGCTACTCTACCTTTTGATATGAAGTCAACTTATGTTTTGTTTTCAACAATAATTCCACCAGCCGCAATCGCCTTCCGTTCTTAAAAACTGATGTAAAAAATCGAATATTGTTCAAGTTATTAAATCTAAGCTACAGTATATTAGTAAACTTCAGTTATATAGAAGTATGATAAATCTAGGAGACCTTATTTACTGATCTGTCTAAATATGGGTTAAGATAAATTGGATGTTATTCCCTGAATGTTTGATAAGTAGATTTTGTTAAAATAATTTCAAGAGTGCTTGCTGTTTTGCCCAGAAGATGTGTTTCGACTACACATCAAATCGAATATTGCTAATTCATTTATTTTCTTTGTTGTGCAGATCTATCAAAGCCGGACCTGAGGAACCATTTTGAAGCACAATTGTGAACAGAGTTGTATTGTCTTCTTTGAATCTTTTTCACTAAAATTTCTATTGTGTTTTGTTTGTCCATTTTGCACAAGAGTATTGCTTTTACTTAAACCAATAATAAAATTTGCTTTGCAAGAAAACACATGACATTTCTACAAATATAACTAAATAAAATTCGTTCTTTAACTTTTGTCAAATAATCTGCCGAGTTCAGAGTTGGAGCATCATGGTTACGCTGATAACCTCGCCTGACAATACATCAAGCTAGAAACGACATTTCAGTAGTATCGTGGTACAGTATTACAGTATATGGATGCATTGGGTGGGTGGTAGAAACAGCACAACTAAGTTATGTAGTGCAGTATATAGGCTATAATGGACTGTTATTAAAATAACAATAAAGCTACTGCTAGAAACAGTCCAAATGAAAGTATTATTCCAAGTGCAAGATGTATACTGCTACTACGTACAGACAATGACCGAGAAGTAATTAAATATTTTATAGATTTAATCTGCATCCTACAACAACAAAAGTACGGTAACAAAAAGTCTAATGTAATGTTTTATTTTCCTGGAGAAATATTAAACTTCAACAATATCATTTAAAGGTCTTTTCGACGCATTTTGATCTCTGCAAATTTGACAATTATTTCAGATGAGTTCAGTGACTTCAGAAAGTCATTTTCAATAATCAGAAAAGTTAAATAGTGTAGTAGCTCTTGCCCCATCGTGTTTTGCAGATAATTTTTAATCAACTTCATTTTTGAAAATGATCTCTCTCCAGTAGCCTACAATCATGTTATCATTCATACATAGATAAATGCGTAACAAATTTCTAATGTTAGGAAACGCATTGTTAACATTGTTTTCTTCAATCAAAGTGAAATAGTTGAGTTCTGGAGAAGCAATCAATAGCAATGTGCTTTACGGATTATGAAAACTGAGGTAGTTCATCTTTCAATCCGTCTTGCAAGTCCTGGAAATATGCTTCTAAAAGTCTGTCAGCACTTTCTTGGATCTGCGCAGGTGTTAGGTCATGCAGATTTCGCAAAAAACTAAATCGTGTGTTCAATTGGGTGTATGCCTTGCGACGTTGTTCCAGCGCAGATTGTAGGCTGTCCAATACTGCAAGGAAAACTTCCACCCGGAGTCTGTCTTTTGGTGATTCATTATCCATTGCATCTGGAACTGAACGGCCGCTGCCTACATCCTCATCGCGCCTTCGACTTCGGACAATTCTTCTTGTGCTTGTTGGTCGGTAATCCGGCAATTGAGTCAGCTTCTGCACCTCTGATTCAGACTCAGAGAATTGTTCTCTGAACGCATCTGTAGGGATCCTGCCAAAGTGGCACACAACGCAGAAGCAATGTTGGGATTTTGCTGCTTTGCTTGAAGAGAGGCTTGAGTTGCCTGGAAGCGACCGAGTAAGCTATTCCAAAAAAACACTAAGATTCCAATTTCAAACAACTCTATTTTTTCGAGGAGTCAATTTGCCTGCTCTCGACATTCTGCATTTTGCTCTTGGTCATTTGAAAGTTTCTCCAGTGCCTCCTTTATAAAAGCAAAACGTTCTTTAATAACCTCAATGGCATCGGCTTTTAAGGACTATCGTGTTGCAAAGAGCCTCTTTAGCACTCCACCACCTGCACTCCAGAACGGACCACCGGTGTGTTGAAGCAACAAAGAATACATAGATATAATACAGTTTTGGTAAAGAGGTGATTTTTTTAACAATAACCATCCATAGATATAAAGTTTACAATAATTGGTAAGGGACAAGACGTTGAGACTAGTAATTTAGTTCTACAACTATAATATTCTTTTATGCCATTCCATTTTGCAAGCCAAAAATTACTCACCAACTATTTTCGACACTTTTTGCGAAAAAATAATGTTTTGCTCACCAAGCGCGGGGCCTTGTGAAACGCGGGGCCCGTAGCAGCTGCTACATCTGCTACTATGTTAATCCGGCACTGACTCTTACGCTATCTAGATGATATAACACCTAAAAAAGATAATCTCACATATTATCCAACAAAACTACCGATGCATTGGTCTCTCATGCACAGCTGCTACAGTTTGATCTTCAAAGGATAGCCAGATCTGGCTTGCTGACCGATAGTAAACTGCCCTTTAGGTAAGTTACGCAATCTGTTTATTGTGACATCTGCTTTTAGAAAATTTTGTGTACGTGACATTCTAGAAACTTCCTTGACTTGTTGACCAGATGAATAAATTCTTGTGATGTAACATTACTTTAGTCTCTGGAAGCTTTTGGTCCAAGCAAACCTGTTATAAATGGCTCGTGATTTGATTGCAGTTATTATTAGAGTTGTGTTGAGAGTTGAGTATTATAAAGATTATAAGTTGTAATGAAAAGTATATTGTAAACGATTGTAAAGTGCCAGCCGATATTGAATGGATTGTAAGAGTGGAAGTTATTGCCAATTCTGCAGTAGCTGTTTGTTCCAGACAATTGTTCACCTAATCAAACGTCATATAAAAACCGTTCAAGTCTACTGAATATTACGTCATGGAAATTCCTAAAACATGTGCCAAAATTGCACCATCGTTCGTAAGACTGTGTCAAACCTGTTTAAACCTGTTTCAGTTGAAACCTGTTTAAACATGAAATGTTGCGTCGCGCTAACTGCTGGCGTGCCTTTGACTTATCACAAATTTTTCTGATTCATTCTCGAAGTTGTTTGTTGGAAGTCGGTCGCAAATTTAACTGGTTTATTTGGTGCTTGCTAGCTGGACAAATTCTCCGTCTTTTATCCAAGTAATCTGTATCGTAGTGACAGTTTTAGAGGTGTACGGCTTTGCATCTCGATTTCGATAGCCGCGGGCTAATTTTACAGGAATACACTTATTGAATAGACGTTTCAAGGAGTGTTTTCTTTTCGGTCACTACATGCAGACAAACGGATCCGGGAACTTTATGTTACAATTTTCCCACGAAGAGATTATGGTTTACCGCTGTGACCACTGTTACAAGTAGTAAGCTTACTGTATTTTTATTTTGAAATCGGCGAAGATATTTGCTCTTCAGAATTTGATTTCTTTATGTGCTGGAAGTGGTGAACCATTCGTCAGTTTAAAAATTTCATCTATCATCTCCCAAGTAGAACTATTCAACCAAACATTTGACATTCCAATAAACTACGTCACCAACGTGTCCACTGTCCAAAGTCTCTTCACTTGTAGGAACTAAACAGAATTGCGACGAGGAACTCGCATCAAAAGAAGTCATGATTTCAAATACTTAGTTTTTTCAGTTTTTTAGATTGATTCCACATGAAATAATATAAAATCTCAAAAAGCAAAAGCTTGGGAAGCAGCTCATAAATTAAATTGATATGGAAATCACACAGTACAAAAAACTTAAACGAATTTTTTTGAGCAATAGTTGAAAGCGTCTTGACCTACAGTGCTGAAAGTTGAACTTTCACAAAATGTATTTAGAATCGCCAGAATGGCTGCTACACCAGACTTAAGAAGGCACTCAACATTAGCCGGAAGCAAAATTTTACAAACAAAAACTTTTAGAGTGACCTGCCACCTCTCACAGAGACAATACGAAAACGAAGACTACAGCTGACAGGTCACTGCTTTAGAAGTTAACAGAAAATTAGTATTATTCTTTAATTGGGAATCAAACTGTGACATTTGGAAAAGGGACCCCTTTTTCATCAGTTAGAACAAGACACTGGAGTGCAGAAGCATGAACTGTCAAATTTGATGATGGGCAAAGATGTTTGGAGATACTATGTTGATAGTGTCCAGATCTGCACGAATGGATGATGATGATGATATAATGACTATACACCATACACAGCCATATTTGCCTACTGTAGTCTATATGAGATCGATATTGGAGAAAATGGGGGGGGGGGTAAACGGCAGAATTTGAGGGAAAGAAATACTATACGTTACTGAGAATGTAAAAGGTTAATGGACTAAACATATTGAAAGCTAATTACTAACATCAGCCCCTTTTAAATTTTGTTCGCACTTCTAAATGCTAATATCAACGGAGTTGGATCAATTACAATTGTAAATGAATGTAATCAAGTGCATATTTTCATGTAATTTTAATTGTAACTGACACTTTTTGTTGTTTTTAATTGTACTGTATATAATTTCAAATATATTTGATTTAAATTGCAATTATGGTGCATATGGTAAGTTGAAGGCATGGTATCAGTATAACTTACTTTTGTTGAGCTACTAGTTGGAGTTCAAATGGGACTTCTCCAAGGCAACCTAATGTTTATCAAATGCAATTCTACTTGTTTTTGAATACAACAAACTGTAAAAAAATTGTTGATGAATATAAACATTGAAACATTTCATTTTTGCATAGAAAAGTGTAATTAATTACATTTTGGAAATAATTACAATTTAAAAACTTCAGAGCAATGCAATTAAACTGAAAAATGTGCACATCTGTGCACAATGTTACATATTTTGATTTTGATTTATGTGTAACAACTATCAACAATATCATATTTGGGCATTATGAAATCATCAAATTAATCTTTCGTTGACATCCAAACTACTAAATTCAACATGGCAGTAGTACAATGCTGTAAATTTTAAATATAAATTTTTATTTTTTTTTAAATAGTAAATTTTAAATAAAGATGCAGAAATTTGAAGTTTTCAATGCTGAAACTCACAAAATAAATGTGATAAAAACAAACTGGCTTTACAGTGCGTTGAAGTTAGCACCCAAATTAGCCTGACACAGTTGGAAAAATCTTTAGACACATGACATTTTTTGTTGGACATGTCATCTTATCCAACAATAACCTAGTCATTGTGACTTCATAGATGGTATACGATAGGATTTTACAATGTGCAAACAACTTGTAGCACTTTGGTATGTTATTAAAATAATTCTTTTAAAACCTTTGCAAGAGTTATTAAATGTTTAAATTTCGATTTACGTTTTCAATGTCTACTTGCCTTTTTTCCAAAAGTTTATTCCTTTGCACATCCAAATAAATCAGCCAAAGCCTCTGCAAGAGTTACAAGATGTTTTCAGTTATTTTACTTAACATTTTTAGTTTGAATACGTCTTGTTGTCTGATGGTTGCTCCTTTGTAAATCCAGGATTTGAGGAATAATGTCTTCAAACATCACTTATTCCAACATCACTCAGGTAATTAAACTATATATTGTATAGGGCATAGGGCCCATGAGTTTGTTATTGCAGTGTAGCCTAGTGCCTATTTGTTCATCATAATTTAACTGAACTATCGTTTTTAGATTTTGAAGTGGTAGGCTAGGTAGGCTATGTTTTATAACTTTTGAGCATCTCTTAGGCTAAGTCTTGATTATTATACGTTGGTCTACCTAAAACTGTAGATAGTTATTGCAAACTTTAAAATTCTTTAATACATACATATATTCTTGTAGAAATATTTGATTTGTTTGGTTCTTACCGAATTTGTTTCATTAAGGGATAAAAAAATGTAACAGAGTCAAAGTGCTCGAAAAAATGATTCATAGCATCCTTAAAAATAATTTGTTAACAAGTCTGAAACGCAACCGGGTTGGAAAAACATTCATTTAAATAACATTCCTATCGCGCCACATTTATACTATCTGCGCTCCCCGGCGTTGTGTAGGCCTGCGACCATGACAAGAAAATTATTGATTTTCATGTTTTCCGCATACTTGTTTTCTGCTTACTTAACTAGAAAATTATTCCAGCAGCTAACATCAACAGCAAAAAAAATACGGTTGCGTTATTGCGTCTTGTATGAAGGGTTGCGTAACATGAATGGAAGCTGCAAACGCTTTAATAAAACTAATCTTCAAAAATATACTTGATTTAATTCCATTTTTAAAAAGGGAGGTCGATAATAAACACCGCAGGAATTCCATCAAATTCAAGGATGTTTTGAAATATTCCATGCAGTTGAACTAAGAAAGATAATACTTTGATAATAATGTTCTTTTCCTCTTTGGTGAAGACATTGAACCAGAACCCTATCCCATCACCAAGGTCTGAGAACATGCAAAATAATAGAAACTAAATTCTGTCACGAAGCCTAACGCCTTCAATTCCAATTCAAACATCTTCTAGCAAGTTGTCTTAAGGGGAGATTCCAGCAAAACACAATGATGTGTAGATCTACATCAATCCAACCTTGCACATATACCGTGAAGAAACACGTTTTATAAAAAAGGAATAAAAATGAATTCAAATAGCACTGAAGTTGAAACAAGTATTTAGTTTTCGAAACATTTTCTAAACATTAGTTTAGTATCTACAGTTTGAAGTGTCTGCTTTGGTTTGATTAACTCTTTCACTGCAATGACAGGATATCCTGTCATGAAATTTCTAAAAAATACACTGTTTGCAATCACCATGAATCTGGTGTTTGTTTGCCAAACTGCATGAGTTTGACTGTTTTAGAAAGAGGAAGACTTGTATTATCTAAAAGTTGAAAGAAATTACTAGGTTTGTATTTAAATTTCTTCTGCAATATCCAATTATTTACAAAGAATTGTCATTTTTTGTAAAAAATTGTCATTTTTTGTGCAAAGTGAAGCTTATCCAGTTCTTTCCTGGCATAACGCGTCAATATCTCCGTGACAACCTTTCTGCGGCAAGTATAGCCCTTGCCTGACATCTACCGGTAAAGTTTATCGCAGTTTGAAGATTTTTGTCCGATATCTAAACGGAAGCGAAAAAAGTCAAAAAAAACACAGATTTTTTGTAGTTTGTCAGAAATTTTAGTCATTCAAGGCATTTTCAAAAAAAAATACACAAAATTTGTAAACATACTGTTAAAGACTATTGAAAATGCAACAACTTTCATGTTTTAATTTTTTTTCTAGCAGTTTCCGTTCTCAAAATACAGCAGTTCAAAATCAAAGCCTTGTTCAAGAATGATTGATGAATGAAACCTTATTTTACAGTAAATAGAGTAACTTACGTCAAATTTATATTCTTATCCATGAATCACATTAACTGTTAGTAGGCCTATGCGATAAATTAACACTGCCCAACAAAATGCAAGATTGCTTTTAAGGCGTTTATTTTCGTCTTCGGCACTGCTGGTATTTTCCCTATTTTTTCGGATAGATTTTCAGATTTGACTTTTGCAGTCAATTACCAGAAAGCGGAACCTTTTTAATTAGCAGTAGCATCTAACCTAAATATAACAACCACTGATTTTGTAATAAATAATTTATCACATGTACAACTACGCTTGATGCAATTTACTTTCTTAATTTATATTTTAAAGGCAAATTACGAAAACCTTTCTCTACCAGTCAACGCAATATCTTTGAAGCATCTTTTCATTATGAGCGAAAAGTTTGTCAATCTTGTGTTTATTCCTTTTTCAGCCATTGAAGGTTTGTGCTTTAGTTGAAGATTTATGATTGTTGCCTATTCATAATTGGAGAATTCGACATGGTTTCAAATTTTATCACTTACTTTAACTTAAGTGTACAAAGCATAGGCTATAGGCCTGCAGCTATGTAACACTACGGTTTTTAACATCATTTTAAATCAACGGTTTTGGTTTCCTTGAAGTTATTATGAAAAGATACTGAATGATAATATTATGAAATCTGAAAGATACTACAGTATAACGAAAATTTATAGAGTATGCAACAACAATACATACAGGGCTGGATTTAGCTGATGGGGGGCCCGGGGCACTTTTAGATCGGGGGGCCCCGTGCAAATAAAATTTTCGCGCCTACGGCGCGAAAAACCACTTCTACGTCTACAGTACCATTAATCCAGTACTGCACAGCATTTTGCAGAAACTTCAAAGGCTGAAGGAAAAAAAACATCACATTTTTTTCATGTAGGGAGCCCTTTAAAAGTCGCGGGGCCCGGAGCACCTGCTCCCTCTGTCTTCTCCTAAATCCGGGTCTGAATATATAGCCTACATGTGAAAACGGAGCCTATGTTAGATAAATTACTTCAAGCAAGTTTTGATCGAGTTTTAGTAAACTGTTCATTAATTTTTATGACATAACTGGTTTTATGACATATGACATAAAAAAATTTCAAATACAATTTGACAAAAGCATGACCTGATAGAAGAAAATTAATCACATCTTCAGAATGCACACATTACACAATGATGTAATGTATCAGAAAGTAGACACCGCAAGCGACATAAAAATCCATTTCATTGACAAGCACCTCATTGTTATGCTACTGTATATATTTTTTAGAGTTTGTGTTCGATGTTGTAAGAAGAAGCAATGGTTTTGGTGGGATTCTTGCCGAGTGGCAAACGGTAACGTTTTGGTGGTGCATTTTTTGTTTCATAATGCCTTTATTCAAATAATGTCATAAGTTGTAACAATTAGTTTTAGAAGTGCTGTGCTTAGATTAGGCTGCCTATAGTTAGTTCATTTTGTGTATTTGCAAAGAGTTTGATGCTTCCTCTTCCGCATTACCCTGCCTTCTTTTATTTGTGTCACAATGACTAATTTTTAATATACTAAGTTGTAATACTTAGTAGTTTAAATTACCCCCTTCTCCTGTGAATAGCTAAATTCTATTCCACCTTAAATTACATCTTTTAGTAATTCCTCTTGCTAAACAGTGCGTCCGATGTTTTGTTGTTGCCTACTTCGTATTGCTTCAATCAATTTTTTTACTTTTTTACAATCTTTGACATCTCCACGTTTGTGCGGTATCTCTTCCAACTCACACTCTTTCAACAGCCAGATTTTGCATGTCAACAGTTTCAAAATTAAGTTTTCACTGACCATGTTTCTGAAACATAAATCAATACAAACCAAACCAAGATTTTTATCATACTCCCTTGTATGTTTTTTTTTTCATCAAACTGTTAAATAGCTTTCTTTTTTCATTTCTGTTTATTTTGTATGAAATGAAGCTTCAGCTGAGGTGACTTTTAAAGTATGAGTAGCGATAAAGTTGTGATAGCTGGCGGAAAATATCATACTACTGTCTATTGTCCATAAAATTGCTTGAAAATTCTTTACAAAACGTTTAAGTTAATCTTTTTCCAAACAACATCTGTTTGATTATCAGCAAGTTTACTTTCTTATTTCTAATATTATGTATTTTCAGCTGTTGTCTCTCGAAGCTGGTTTTGTCACTTGTTTAGTGTTTGGTTTCGCGTTTGTGATTCTTTCTCCTATCATCGGATTGATCATCTGTTACTACCGTATTTGCACTGAAAGATGTGGAGGCACAATGGTGCAATCTCCTGAACGAGCCAAAAGCAAATGGAGGCATGTTCTTTTTACCTTACTCCTTTCAATGAGCGGTTTTATTGCGTAAGTAACGGTTTGTGACGAGTTTTTACATTACATAGTCCGGTTTGAACCCTGCTGCTTTTGAATAACTAATATTTCGTTAGTAAATAGGTTATCCCATTATAAATGTGCATTGGAGATATGCATATTAGTGTTTTACTGCAAATTGTAAGTTGATAACTGCTCATGTTCTAATTACGTTTTTCTGGATTAGCAACACTTAAAAAACGAAAGGTCAACGACTACTCTAATTTAACTTATGGGCAACACTGTTTGTTAATCTTTGCAATTTTCTTTGTGTCAGTTTTATGAAACCTAGTTAAGTTGGTAAAATTTCCAAACTGCCAGAGATTTAGTTTCCAATAAATTCGGGTCTTTATTTTACATTGGTTATTAAAACCAAATTTTAGGAACAGTACGAAAAAAAAACATCGTGCATGGAATTTTTTTTAAATAGAATAGCAGCAAGCATTCGTCTGCCTCTTGAAAACATCCAAATTGTAAAATTGCTGCCCGTCATCCCTATTTAAAAGTATCAGTTTCGCATATTTTCTGTCACCCTTCATGTTATCTGTTTCGCACTATTTTGTCTGGTCTTCTACTTTTAATGCTTGTACTGTATATGACGTTGAGGTTGGCCTGCTCAGAAGCATCGATTTCTGTTCTTATTTAGATTTTAGATTTATTCAATATCTAACTGTTTTGCTGTGTTTTTTAGATGTAGAAAAATTTTATTAAGACTAAATGCCAGGAATAACTTTTCCTAGGTTTTCTCAATCAGAGGATAAAGATTCAAAACCAAACTATTATTATTGTTATTTTTGACAAGGACTCAATGGTGTGTAGATAACTCTATGTTTAAACACTTGTTTTATGTGTTTATCTACCTTATACTGCATATCCTGAACTCGACAGTGGTAGCCTACTATACTACTATAAGCTACTTAGGCTGCCGTATTCAGGCATTCACCAAGTACTGTGACAGAAAACTACTCATTACTTTAAGAAAACTTTTACCATTATACGCAGCATTCCTTGTTTCTTTGTGTTTTTGACCAATGAATGGACAACTCAAGTAATTATATCTTTACCTGAAACAATCAATTCGACTGTTGGTGGTGTTTCAGTTTACGTGGACAGCTTGACCAATCAACTAGCCCAGATAGTGAAACAATATGAAAAAGTTGATTCGAGCCTTCGCAGAAGAGTAGAAAGTATGATGAACAAGTTGTCACATAAAAATTTCAAGAACTAGCTAATCTGTAAATTTTCTGCAGTGTTTTGTTGCGCCAGCATAAAGTACCGGTATACTCATGGTAGCCTACATCAACGCTCTTCAACCTTTTTGCCATCACGAAACTCCTGATTTAGCCTACTTTCGCGTTTATTGCGGAACCTCCACTAACAAAAGTTTAGTAATCACCAATTGCTTCTCAGAAAATTACACATTTTTGTTACACTTCAAAACGTAATTAGACACTTCAACAAATTAATAATTAGACACTTTCGTTAATTATCAATTAGCAATTGACTGTAAAGTAACAAAAGGAGCCACGTTTGAGCGCAGAGTGAGGGTTTTTGATTTTTTTGGAAGTGTTTTACAGTTTTGGTAGTTGGGCTTAATTATTTTGCGTTAGATAATTTGAATTTAAAAATGACATTTTTTTCTATCATTGTGAAGATGGTCTAGTTGAAGAGATGGATTACCTTCGGATGGTTATGCTCCACATTTCCGTGGTCCACATAACTTTTTCTTTTGTCATTAATACCATTCAATTTTGGTAGAAAGGTGATTTTTTCAACCTTATGTTTGTTTATAATACCATTCAATCATGGTCTTTATAAGCACGACAAGAATTGTTACACTGGTTCCCATCAGTTACATTTTGACACTGTATTTCTCACAAAATGTAGGCCCATGGTTGTTTTGCTACACTATAACACGTTTTCTTAATAATTTGTGGGCAAAAATGAGTGAAATTGTAACAAATTAGGAAACATTCCGACATGTGCCTCGTTTTAAGGTTTTATGAATACTACACTAAATGCTTCACTAAACCTTTTTTCACAGATTTAGGGACTTCGTTGGGTGAACCACTCAAGGAAACATTAACTTCAATGGCCACCCCCATTTTAAACAAAGCATCCAAGCTATATTCAGGTAAATGTTATACCTTGCCTTTCACTTTTTTAATTTTGTAAACTTATGTATTGCATTGCGTGAAAAACTATGAAATTACTGACATCGTATTTACAACTATAATAATAAAATCTATAAGGCTGATATCAGCAACGTTGTCGTTAACTATCATTTCCCGACCACTTGCGGTTGTATTAAGTTGATTTTGATTTCGACGTTGTTTAAATAATAAATAGCTTTTCTTTCAGTTTGTGGTTGGTCAACAGGTGCATATCCGTCCAGATTTCGTATTAGGAGACAGAGGCGTACGCATAAAGCTTTCATTGGGGCTTTCGACATTTGACTTAGCTGCATATGCATTTGATTACTTTACATTGACAATTATGATATACAGAGAGTATTATTTTTTGCTCTACGACAAACACAAATGTAGATTGGAAAGATAACTTAAAGAAAAAGCGATAACCTTACAGCTCAAAACACCAATGTTGGTTAATCCATCAGAAAGAAATATCCATCCTCCTGCATGACGTACCACTTAATTTGTTAATAATTTCTTCTGTGCAAGGAGTGTGGTTTTGGTAAATGCTCAATAGTGCATGTCCATTCATTCCGGTATCACTGGTGGTACTTTGTAAGTATGTGTTTAGTTTGCCTGGGGTAGAAAATGATCGTTCACTTGTATAAGTTGTCACCGGAAGAGTTAAAAAAATACAGAGCAGAGGGCTATATGAATGTTTGAAAAAGCATGAGCTGTGCATGCTTCAATGTTGCATGCTTTGATGCTGCTCACTGCATCAACTGTTTTTTCACTGGCATAGAATCGAGAGAGTTTTCTGTACCACAACTTCAACTCAGGTACCAGTTCTATTGGGGGATTTTGTCAAACCACTTTGATAAAGTTTTCCGAAAACTTGAATGCTCTCGATCTGCTCTGTAGTCTTCCCAATGGCTGGATTAGAAGGTACCAAACACTGTGATCCACTGATGATAGATTCATGAGCTGTAAATCTTGATTCAAGGTTAGTAATAAAACTGTCGAAAAATGGGATGTAAATTGCCAAGCGAAAACATTCTTTGGTGAACGAAGCAGCAAGATTGCATCGTGTAGTCTGCCTTGGGATAAGTCGAGGGGTTTCTAAAATATAATTGTGCTTTTGGGCAGTTTCTTCTGCCGAAAGATAAAAATTCTGAACTGCCTGTTCAGCATTTCGTCGTAATAATTTTATTTCCGTCGCAGTGTCTTTTGCTGTGCTAACAGCCTCACAAAAATCAATTGATTTCCGTTGCAACATTTTTCGAAGAACTGCAGTGAAGTAAACCCTTTTTTTAAATCAGGCTTGCAATACAAAATTTGCTTTGTAGAATAACTGACAACAACAGCTGCTGTGCTACTCTTGGTGAAATTTCTTTGTCGGGCCATGATGAAATTTCAGCCAATGGTTCTACGGCTGCATCTTGTAAATTTGAAAAACTTTGATGCTTTCATGACGATCAATTTATCGGGTGGCACAAACTTGAACAAGCCTCTGCGATCCTGAAGCAGGAAAAACTGAATCTATGTTGTTGTGCAAAACATTTTGTTCTTTTGGGGAGTTTAAAATGTGAACTGAGGCTATTGTTCCTTTGCAGTTACGAATCGACGAAAGATTACATTAGATACGGCTAAATTAAGACTCCATGCGGCACAGTGTACATAAAGTGCAGTAGAAATAACTTTTCGGATATGAGCTTGGACACCATTTAATTTTCCACTCATTGCTGGGGCTCCAGCATACCCTTGGCCAATCATTTTGGAGATATCAATTCCAATCAGTGACAAATTTTCCAATATTGATGACAACAATTTTTTACCCAATAAATTCGTTACAGGCACAAATCTAAGAAAACATTCTTCCACTTCAAAATCACTGCCGATAAATCTATCACATAAAAATAATTGTTGTTGACATGAAATGTTTGTTGTTTCATCAGCCATCACTGAAAAAAACCTGGAGCGGTTAACGCAATCTACCAATGGTGAAAGTATGAAGTAAACACTTATGATTTCAATTTGTATTCTTGAACTGGTGTATTAGGCTATTGAGCATTACGTCTGGCAGAGGTAATGTTATTTCTGAAGAATTTGTCATGTTTACTTTTATATCGAAGCAAAGCACAAAAATTCCCATCATTAACATTCACTTCTGGTGCTGCCACAAAAAGTGGACCACTTTCTCAACCCCTCAAAGGAATTCTCTGTCTTCCACAAAAAACTACTGTTTCTATGATGGGTGTAATTTTTCTTCTGTTGTCAAGAATTTACTGTTTTACTTGATGATTAAGTTGAATTGCTACACTACCTGTTTGCCAGCAACGATCGACGATATAGTTTCTGCTTCCACTATGCCAGGGGTTCCCAACCTTTTTTGCTGTTCGTACCCCTTTGTCAGGTCAGAGCATTCTTCGTACCCTCAAAAAATCCTGATTGAATTTTTCAGGCATATATTGCTAAATTAAATCGCTTTTCTAGCTCAATTAAACATTAAACCGATATTTCACACAAAAATGCAAAAATTACCAAAATAAATTAAATGTCAGTCATTTTGTTTGTCACTTCTCAGTGAGATATTTGTTGTTGCTTTATTGATAAAATTCGCTCAAACGATGGTTCGATTTCCCTCAAGGCATCACGTAAATCATCTTCCAGTTGCACTATTGCAGATGCTTTCTGTATTTATTCTTGATATACATCATGGTCGAAAAGCCACTTTCACAGTAATCAGTTGTTAAGAGAATTAACACTGTCATGGCTTCCATAGCAAGATTTGGGAAAGATTCATACCAAAACACCAAAAATCTTTTAACTTTGATTTTTCAAATAGCAGTTTCAATTTTTGGCAGCTTTTCATTTCGATGATGTTCTCCTTCAAATTATTCTCATCCGACACTTTTGTTAAATCAAAAAGAAATGGATTTAGCCTGCAATCCAATGCTGGAAATAATTCAAATCACCAGCAAAAAAATTAACCATCGAAAAAATCAACCAGCATCTTTAAATGGGAAATAATTTCATTTTTGACATTTTGCAGCAAAGAGTCATTTGCAATTTGATCAAAACAAGGAAAATTAGCAAAGTTTCCATTTTCAGCAGCAGCAAGTAAAAAACATATTGTTATGAGACAACGAGGCTTCTAGCCTACCAAATATCAACAATTATTTATTCTAAAATAAAACTATAGCCTACTGTAAAATCTGTTTGAAAAGCTGCTCTGTGGCACTAGGATCTTCGTACCCCTTGATGTTTAATAGGGTGGCTCGTTTTTGAACTTTTTTTTTAAATTCTTTCGGGGTAGTGGGGAAATGGTGCCAATGAGTGAGAAAACGCTCATGACAAAATTTGAGATTCGTAACAAATTGTCTTCAGCCTCCTCATGGAGCCCAAAAATCGAAAAATGGGGTCAAAAACGCATTTTTTTTTCAAAATATTTTTAGTTTGGATAGATACAATATTGTTTAGATATATCTAATTAGCCTAAGAAAAAAAATTGGAGTCATTTGAACTATTCCTTCAGCTTCCTCACAACTTCTGAAAATTTCCATTTTGCTGAAAATTTTGCATTTTTGTGGGTGGTTACATGATACATAATTGCGTTAGACATTTTGCCAGCTATAAAACGTCATTGCGTTTCTCTGTATAGACCTGCCCTGAGCTGTTGCGTCATTTTTTAATGAAATTGGGTTTATCTAGTAGGAAAAAGTGACGTCTTTTATTTGAATTTACGTCACTGACGAAGTTTGTAGTTATGTAACCACAAACAAAAATGCGAAATTTTCAACAAAATGAAAATTTTTAGAAGCTGTGAGGAAGCTAAAGGAATAGTTCAAGTAACTCCAATTTTTTTTCTTAGGCTAATTAGATATATCTAAACAATACTGTATCTACCCAAACTAAAAATATTTTTGAAAAAAATGCGTTTTTGACCCCATTTTTTGGTTTTTGGGCCCCATGAGGAGGCTGAAGACAATTTTTTACAAATTTCAAATTTTGTCATAAGCGTTTTCTCACTCATTGGCACCATTTCCCCACTACCCCAAAAGAATTTTATAAAAAGTTCAAAAACGAGCCACCCTAATGTTTAATCTCGTACCCCCAAGGGCAGTGGCGTAGGAGCATATGCTGCCGCCCATGGCTTTCGTTGAAAATGCTGCCCTAAGTAGACTGCAGCAAATTTTGAAATAGTTTCATGTTCAAGCAATCTTTTCAATAAAAATAATTACAAATAGTGTGCCGCGTGTCAGAAGTTCAATATTGCTTGAGAAAGAAGCTTCACTGTCTCAGCGTTAAGGCCAAAAATAAAAAAACAAAAAATTGACAACAAATGTATTAGGCAAATAAAAGATCAATAGCCGCCTCAAAATTGAACTTTTCGAGCTTTCGCCGAAGCAAAATCAGCGATAATATCTTCAAAATCAAATTTTTGAACGTATTGTCTCTTTCTATAAAAAGAATCGATAGAGCTGATAGCCGATCATCATTCATGGTAGAACGTAAATACGACTTTATCATTTTGAGCTTTGAGAAACTCCTCTCACAGCTCGCAATTGAAACACCAATGGTAAGATAAAGTTTCAGACACAAGCATAAATATGGTGTCGAATCAAGTAGGTGTGATTTAGCTAACCACTGTAAAACATCAAACGCTGTTGCATTACGATCAAACGTGGTTTCACTGCTTCGCACTAGCCTCTTAAATCTGTCAATTTCCACAGCTAACTCCAAAAAGTCCACCTCGTCGTCATAAGTGCTTTTAAATGCGTTGGTGAATCCATTGTGATTTTCGCTTTGCAGCAGCGCGTGAGGATTCAAAAATCCAAACATATCATTTCAGTGGTGTATGACGGTAAACCTAGTTTCAGCTTCAAGTTTAAATCTGTCCAAAGCTTGAAACATGCATCGTCTTACTTCTCCAACAACACTATAAGGTCAGCATCTTCTGCGTGTTCGCCAGGCATTCTCTTTTTTCTACGAACTCCCCGATCTTCAACTGGAATCTCTAGCTCTGTGCATTTTTCGATCGCTGCATCCACAGAACCTTTAACCAGATTATCTCGTTCTCCACTAAAAAGTTGACAAACGCTTTCATCTTGTTAGAGCATTCTAGAACACTATGAGCGTCACCTCGTGTATTAAGATTTTCGTTTAGATTACATAGTTCCTCTAGAGCAGTGGTTCTTAACCTGGGCGCTACCGCCCCTTAGTGGGCGCTGTTAACTTTTAGAGGGGCGGAAATATTCAGGGGGCGTTATAGGGGGCGCTACATTCAGAAGGTGTAACGATATTTTCCTCACTGCAAATTTGCTTTAGTAGTTCTGCTGGGGGTACGAGAATCCACCGAGGATGAGGAGCTATATACAGTATAGAGATTGTGTTTAACAAGGGAAGTAGTGATTCTCTCTCAGAGCATTCTATGTTGGCCTATACAGCACAATGCACAACACCATCCGACAAGCGTGGACGTCGGATGGTGTTGTGCATGGCCTTTGTTGTTGATAATGGGCATTGTTTCCCTTTCCTTGTAGTAAGTAAATGGCATTTTGTGGTCAGCTTTTGGCAGGGACAGCGGGCAGTGCAAGCAAACCATAAGGACTGGTCATAATAATAGTCAGTCAATAATGGTTATTAGTGTAACTCTTACTAACTACTAAAAAATCAGCAGAGATGTGCCTTAAGACTTTTAAGTTAAGAGCCTTAAGGCACATCTGTGCTGATTTTTTAGTATTAAAACTAACATCGGCTTAAACTAGTTTTTTCTTGCTAACTAATAACTAATTACTACTGGCTGTAGGCTAGCCTTATAGTCTTGGAAGAAAATGTCATTAGTAGGCTACAGCCCTTATATTATGGTGGGCGCCAGACTATGGAAATCTCTGAAAAGGGGCGCTGGGGAAAAAAAGGTTAAGAACAACTGCTCTAGAGTCTAGACAGTGGTTCTTAAACTGTTTGAGACACGCCTCTCTTTTACAATTTTAACAAAATTTCGCGCCCCACCTTGTTTCAAAATCAAAAAACATTACGCAGAACAGCATTTCGTTTCCAGGTAAGTTGCATTAATGCAAAGGATGTAGCCAATTCGATGATTAGTAGCAGATAATGCACATCTCAGATCGGCTTCATAATCAAGTTTGTGTCTAGATTTTGTTTTTATGTTTACGGGAGTACAAAAAACATTTCCGCACAAGTAAGTGGATGAAAATGGAAGAAGTGTTAGCCACAGCACCCACACTCTTGTAAATGTCTGTGCATATTTCACCCAGAACTCAGTTAGTGGCATTGCTTCAAAGTCGTCCCTTTCAGTAGAAATTCATTTTAACACCAAGAATTTCTCTTGTAAATTGTCTGTGGGGTTTCTTCTCCCGAGCTATCATGTGAGCAATTCCGAAAGACGCTTCTACAACTTCCGCCGCCGACGATTGGCGAAAGCAAAGAGTTTTTCTTTTATTGGAAAAAAGCTGAAGGTTTACTTTGGTGGTCAAGGTGTTTTTTTTTTCAAGATGACACTGCGAACAAATTGGTCTCAAAGCGTCGTTGCTCAGATTTTGAAAACATATGACGCATTGTGGCACAACTTGGTCATTTACTATGGCATCTATAAAGTCAAAATTCAGATAATCTTTGTCATACTTTCTCTTTTTTCCACTCATTTTGTGTCACTAAAATTGATTAATTAACAATAATCCTAATTAAATCAATGCTAAAATTAAAAAAAAGTTGACCCATGGTAGCCTACTGTTGTAAAGTTGGGGAATAGGGATACTGCTGCACTTTTAGCCGCTGTCACTTGTCAGTCAGTCGTTGCCATTATTATTACGATTAGAGCTCGAGGCTGCTGTGTCAGAAAACCGCTGTGTTACGAGAGTTAAGGCGTTGCAGAAATATTCAGCAAAATCTACAACATCACAAGAAATGCGATATGTGACAACAACACGCTCTACAAACACTGGTACTGCTGTAAAACAAAGTTTCATCTTCAACAATCAACTGTCCAGCGTAGTTGTGAAGACATGTTTAGTCAAAATTCATGCAGAGTTTTTCAATTTCTTGCGCCCCCCTTGTGAGCCTCACACGCCCCCCAGTTAAGAACCACTACTCTAGAGCATCCATAATCTCATCAAAACCTGCGTGAAGGGCCTTTACAGCAGCGTGATGTGCGCTCCATCGCGTATCAATCACTTGCTGCAGCGCGATTGGCGCATGCTTTAGAAGGACATCCCATCTATGAGTATAGAGGCAGCAAAAAAACATACAATCTTTCTAAAACAGCGAAAAATCTGTCGCTTAATTGCGACGATCCGACGGCATGAACACCTGCAAGATTCAGTGCGTGATTTCTACACGGTACGAATAGTGCTTTTGGATTTATGTTTTTGATTTTTTGCTGAACTCCATTATGAATTCCCGACACAGTAGATGCGTTGTCGTAGATGCGTAGATGCTAATAGTAGATGCGTATGACGTAATAAATGTTACTAATAATTGAACAACAGACGGAATACAGGCTACAGCTATCCAACATCTAATTTGCAAATGGCAAAAGTGTTATAGTATTTCAACACATTATTCGTAGCCTACATTTATTTATGCGCAGTAGGCCTACGTATTTCTGATGCATCTATTCATCATTATATTATTCAGCTGATATCACGCACATCGGGCGTAATCAACTAGCCTGACTATGATTTTACAATCGACTTTGTCAGTCAGAAATAACTTTTCATTCAAGTAGAAAATTTGCGAATTTTGTTCTATCTTCTGTTTTCATCCATTTATGGATGTTTTTCAGTCTCCTGATTTGCTTGATGTCAAAACACTTATTTTTTTGTCATGCAATATCCCAGTCAACATTTCATTTTCTAATATGTTGCTTTTTGCTTGTAAATAAAACAATATTTTTGACAAAAAAATATAAATTTTACCAATGAAGCTTTGTAAACGTATTCTCATACTTGAGAAGATATTGAGTCCTTTTCTTCAAATTAAATTTACTCAGTTGATGTAGAATAACAGGCAACCTTACAAGGTTTCTCTTGACATATTGCTTGCGGAGAATTTTTGTTGGACTATATTGGAAATATTGTTTAATGTCGGAAAATTACCAACATTTACCCATATTACATCAAAGTACAAAATATTCAAGTTGTGTCTCGCAGAGTTGGAACATACATTGGCAGCTCTTCGAATCATGGAAGCTTCCTCTGCAACGCTCGTTACTGGGATAGCGAATCTCACCACAGTGTTGGCTACAAGACGTCAAGCTCTTAATAACGATCTACTCAGCCCAGCTTGTAATAGAGCTCCTTCCTGCCGTAACCTGCAGAATTCCACAGGCGTATTGACAGTAACCGGAACGAGTTTTTTATCAGTACGTTAACTATCCTGTTGAGTTCGTGAATGCGCTAAATTTAATAACCTAGTTTGTCCATTAGGCAGAAGAGTTTTACTAAATATGGGGAGTACTACATGTAATATGTACCAAGATAAACATGAACCAATATTTAGTCTTTTTATACATTAGAATAAACCAAGTACAAAAGAGTTTCAAAAAGAAAACAAAAACAAATTTGATTTTGTTGGCCTTAGTTTATTCTTTTTACTTAGTGAAAGTGTGAAAGCGTGATGGTGACTCTTGACTAAGCTACTTCAACTGCCTGAAGGGGACACCAACATGAAGGGGAATACATTGAAAATGTAATCGATTGGAATCATGATTCGTGATTACTTGCAAATGCAACTACAATAATCTAAAGTTTTAAAGTACCGTCGTAATAAATACTTAACGACAATCTGCTAAATTTACGCGTGTATGAAATAAGCTACTAATAATTGTAATCGATTATGATCATCGATCACGTTTAATGATTATGAGTGAAGGTGACATAAAAAAAAGAAAAGATGCAAAATATAAACTCACAATTCAATAATAACTTCATAAACAAAGCTATGCAATACGTATCGTGTAAACTTTTTATGTGGCAATTTTTTTTCGTGCAGGGTGCCTCCGCACAAAACGAAATCAACAGTATAGAAAACACTTTAACCACCTATAACATGAGTAAAGAGATATCTGATGTGATGCAACATTTCAATAACATCACACAACTCGTTGCTGACGGTAGCAAAGGCGTGGGAGATCGTAAGTCGTTCAGTGAAAAACATTATGTTAAAATTGAAAACATCTGCATCAAGAAAGTAGTAGTTTTGTCGTTGTAAAATAGGAATTCTTGGACATCTACTAGAAAAGCAATGTATTTCTATAGGTATTATATAAAAAAGAAAAAGGAGTGTAGGCTTACAAACATCAATTTTACCAACTAACCTATGCAATTTTCGATTAAAGTAGAGCTACGTATGCTTGAGAGATAGCTGATTTTTTTGCTTTTACTTATTTCTAGGCCTATATAGCCCATTTGAAACAGCTTAAGTCAACCTCGTTTGAATGTTCTCAACTAAGATTTCAATTCAGTGTGACTTTATCCGTATCAAGCTCAAAGCGATACAAAACAGTTCAATTAATTTGTAGCTGCAATGTGGACCAAAACCCTTGTTTCAAAACTTTTTATAGCTTCTAAGTTCCAGTGATGTTTATTTTTATTGTATATTTAAAGTGTATTAGCTTATTCTAGAAAACTGGCATTTTTTATTTAAACAACTCCAAAGCCCACATTCGAGGAAATGGTGGTGCAAAAATTCAAAAGCAGCAGATAGTAGCCTACTGCTACGTCACTTGGTCATGCAGTGTAAACTAGGACTTTGCATCCACGACGCCAGATATTTATTTTTAAAACGTTGTGCATAAATGTTTTAAGAACTTTAGTTATTGTGCTGACATTTCGCCTCAAAGTAGGAACAAAGATGTAGGTTACCAGCTAGAACAACGAATGTCGGTTTCTTTATCCACTTGTTTGCTGTAGGCTACTTTCTTCAATTTTTTATTACTAAACTTAATATACTATAGATCTGTACTGAATAATAGAGTTTTTATTTAGCGATATTGGCATCTTTAACTGAAATAAATGATACTCTGGCATCATCTATTTCTAAACTACCTTTGGACACAGTAGAAAATATAAAAACGGCAATTGAAGAAGCAAGTGCTGCAACGATTACTTCCATCAATGATTATGCTCTGAACTTGGATGTTTACAGGTATAGTGGGCCAAACATCACTATAGTTCCTTCCTGTTTGTTCAGAAATAAACCACTTTAACTTTAAAAGAACTGCTTTTAAGCCACGTGTTTACAGCAAAAAGCTGATGATCACTTTTATGTTTTTACAAGAACGTTTAAATACATTTTGTTAAAATTATGTGTGACCCTTAAGCATAAATACTTTTGATAATTCTTTATTTAATTTCTAACACATTGACTCAAAACTACATTTTGCTTTTTTGTTCAGTAATCCTACCGTATTTGAAAACGACGTTTTTATCAGGAAATGATGCTTGTAGTAAAATTTTTTTTTTTTAATTATAGCCCGATTAAAATTGTTTTTGGAAAGCAACGAACCATCAGCACTTCATATTACCTGAAAACAAAATAGTTTTATTATGGATACGACTGGCAATTGTAGGTTAGGTTAAAGCTAGTCCGTGACATGGTCAAGTGGTGAGTAACTTACATCTCCCCGATACTCGAAACGAGGCGATTCGACGCTGCTCAGAGAACAGGGTTGTGTCCCAGCGACATTCATGCACAAATATTGGTAACAGCAGTTACTCACATCATCGCTGTTGTCTGTTATGTTGCATCTGCTATTGCTTTGTACTGCTGTGGTAATATAGAATGTTAGCAGAAAGGGCGCAAAAGAATCCATGGTTCAAAAACTTATTTTGATACATACAACAAAATGACATAAAAATATAAGCCAAATTGTTTCCAGTGAAAACAATGTAATTTTGATACTAACTACCTTAACTTACAGGTACACATCCGGAATTTTGCTGGGATTTATAATAACTATTATTCTAGTGCTGTATTGGCTTGGAATCGGCTATGGAACAAAAAATTTCAACGACAATTCCATAAAGAGATCCCACTTATCAAATTGGGGAGGAATTTTTATTATGGCGTAAGTCTTTTTTATGTGTTGGTTTTGTGAATTATTTTTAAATTTTATTTCTAATCTTTGCAGTTTTTAAAGCATAGATCCTTTCTTTTATTGGTTCTCCTACCTGTGAGGTGCAATCGCACAGTGGATCTATAACAAACAAAAAAATGTGGGTGTCACCATAGTGTTCATTGTTATTAAGTTCCTTCCTCTTGTCGAGGGATGGAGGCAATATATCCCCAAGTTTCTATGTTGTGAATATTTTTTTTGCAGTTTTGTAATGAAGTCCTGACCAGTTTTTAATACCATTAGTCCAAATTCTTGGTGGTCTGCTCCTATTTTGTGTTCCATTCATTTTTCCTTCGAGTTGTTGTCTCATTTTTTAGCTGCTGCAGTCGTTTTAAAACTTCTCCTCTAGATAACTAACGTACCTCAGAATGATACAAAAGTACTTCGTAATCTGACACTACTTCTTGACAGAGCGCTTTAAAAGTACGATGGTTTACAGCTCTGCTTTTGATGAAATTAATGACTTTCCCGCAATTCGTCAGAATTTCTTTGAGACTTGCTGGTAAAGTTTTTGCTGCTAAGGCGTACCTGTGCAAGAAGCAATGGGTAAGAACCATGCGAGGAGCTTCGTTTGTTACTAAAGCAGCAAATCCGGATTTGTTCCCAAACATAGCTGGTGCTCAATCCGTGCATATAGAACAAAGTTTCTTTTTCCAATCAAAATTTTGTTTGACAAAAAATTCTTTCATCTTTCCAAATATATCACTTGCCTTAGTAGCTTCCAAAAGAGGCTCACAAAACTCGTCTTTCATTCTTCCACCATGAACATAACGCACAAAAACCAAATTTTTACCAACCATTTTCTTGCATTTAACCCTTTGAAGGTTGGAGGGGGTATGTCAATTCAACTTTTTTGTATCAACAATTGTATCTCTAAAACCACTGAGGCTGCGGCTACGAGATTTCTTGACTTTTCCTAACTTTTATTTACCTCTATTGAACTGAAATTTTGAGCGAATAAAGGTTATAAATTAAGAGATATAAGGCATTTTTCAGCACATCCTCTGAAATATTTCATATTCTATTGTTCAAAATTTTGAGCTGGATGAAAGTAATTAATTGGCCCATGTCTCGTTAATCCTAACTGTTTCACAGCGTGAAGGGAATTGGATGTATGTAAAATTATATAAAAAAATTTAATCACAACATTGCAATGCATGTTCTTCATTACTCTACCAAAAAATAATGTGTAAACTCACGCAACAGTTGCAGTCATAAGTCACCTCAACATTTCAATGTATATGAGCAGTTCTAAAATTTACATAGTTTTAATTTTCGGATATGCTCAGCGTGAATAATTTTACAAAGTGAATCCAAAATTTTGAAACTGTACCTTGAAAAATAACAAAGATATCACCCCTAAAGCATAAGAAGAATCGACAGCCCCCCCCCCCCCCCCAAACTGAGCAAGACTCCAGGAGCTCAACCTTCTAATGGTTAAAGAGAGAAATAAAAGTAAAAAGATCGCTTTTCGTTTTTTTTCCAAAATTCTCCAAAATCAAGGTAATCACGGACCCCCAAAGGGTTCGCGTACCCCAGGTTTGGAACCACTGCTTTAGTTTATCATGATGAAGTCTATTTGGTTACGATATTGGTCTTCAGGGTTATGCATTGAACATAGTCGTCTAGGTGGTTGTCAAAACAACGTGTTTGCTATCACCAGCTAATTGAGTTTGCAATATTCCAATAGTCGTCTTCTTCGTTGGTTCATTTCTCTCAAACCATAATGTATTGTTACAGGAAATTTGTGCTGGTTTCCAACTTGCGCATTCCAGTCTCCCATTATGAAAATAATTTCATTCCCTTTGGTATATGATAAAATATTGTTTTTATCGCCATAGAATTTTCCCCTTTTTTCATCTGTATGATCTTGCGTTGGTGCATATACCTGTACCACATTTATATTAAATGGAGTTCCTTGCAGTTTTGTCATTATAAATCTGTTGGACACAGGTCAATATCCAATCATTGCAGATGCTACACATTTCTTCTTTAGCATACCCACTCCATACACGTGTTGACATTCATCTGAATAAATTATTACAATATCATCATCTACTATTTCACTATCATCGTTCCAGCGTGTTTCATAGATTCCCATGATGCCAATATCCTTTGCTTTCATCTCCTAATAGTTGCCACGCCCTATAGCATGCAATGATCTTACATTCAATGTTGCTGGTTTGAGCATGTTTCTTCTACTTTTCAGACAACTTCTGAAAAGTAGAAAAAAACGAAGCTTTGGGCATGTGCAGTCATTATAGCTGTCTATACTGGTAGATGAAAATGCTCCTTCCCTGTAGCATTTAGAGGATTTCTCTGCAGGGGCCACGGATCGATCTTGATATCTCATTTTGTTATTTTTGACCCTTTTATTATACTCAATTTGTCCAGAGCAAGCCCTAGCGAGTCAAACCGCTTTGCTATCACGTCCTTAGAGTCATTGACCAGTTTAGAGGGTTTATTTTTCAATCCAGCTGATCCAATCTTCATGAATTTCATGGGATTGACTTCCCTATAGAACATGTCAAGCGCAAACCATTTAGACATGCACCTCACTTAGTTTAGTCCGGCAGTCGAGCCGTTACTAGGATGTGGCCGTTGGTGTGTATTATCTACGAGGGGCGTAAGTGAGACTTAGGATTTCAGTGGAGGACCAAAGCTTTCTACCCACATTTTCATTTTACAGGGCTGTTGGACTTACTTTCATCTTTTCTTGGCTTCTGATGCTTTTGGTCATTGCATTATTCACCACCGGAGGTCATGCTGAAAGATACGTTTGTCAAAGTTTAGAACCTCCTTATCAAGGTTTGAAGGTAAGAAATTTGTAATACTATTACAAACCAAACCGATCAAACGCTTAGGCTAAATACTATCAAAAGCTTCTGTATGTAATTGAAGTGTTTTATTGTCAGTATACTTGTTTTATTTGTTCTTTTCATATTTTACACTTTTAGTCATCAGTGTGCAATAGACCAGAGGTTTCCGACTAATACTTCGCTTTTGGCTAGTTTTCTGACCACACGGTAAGACTGCCATTGAAGACATTTTGGTGTTAAACAAATACATTCAGTTCAGTTCTTGAGCAAGACGCTTAAAGAATATTCAGTCCATTATATTCTTATTTGGTTTCTTGGGATTTAAACTCTTGGTAAAATTTTTCATTGTATGCATGAGACAGAGTTTCTTAAAATTGTTTCCAACTTTACACCGGTACAAACAGGTATGAGCATTCCAGCCCTTCAATTATTTTCTCTTTGAAATCGGACGATTGTAATTCATGTTATTTATATAAAGTAGTTTAGGGAAGACATGTGGTTGTACTTTCAGGTAGCCTATTAGTACTTTACAGTATTCCCTAAATTTGATTCCATCACTCGAAAAAGAAGTTAGCATCCCAGGTTGAGAAAAGATGACTTCAGTAGAACATATTCGCTTTCTTTTCCAGCTTTTGGATCGACTCATGGAAAGTGGTGGTATATATGGAGTTCGCTTGAACAACTCAATCTATAAGTTTGTTGTGTAAGTTAGTTATTATTTTACTTTTGATTACTCATGTGCAGTTTAGTAAAGGTTTCATTGCTAAAGTTCATTTTGAAAATTTTTCTTCCAGATACAGTACAAACAATTTGTTTAAGCTAAGTTGAATTTTGTAGAATCTTTTTTGTTCAAATTTACACTTTACGTTTTATTGTACACCTCAATATTTGTAAAATACAAGACTACAAGACTAATATTTAAATACGTAATAACTAATAGCATAATAATGTATTATGTAATAAAACAATAAATACTATTAATACTACAATAAGTGCTCAATGCCAAGCAGAGCAAGTTGCATTAAATATAGTTATTACAGTCTAAAACCTCTCCAGCAGACATGGGCAAACTACAGCCCGCCAGCTAAATCCGAGCCGTTGATTTATTTAATCTGATCCGCCTGATATTGGCGAAACGAATGCTTTAACCCAATTCGTTACTATTCTTTTAAATGCACACACAATCATTCTATCTTATTGAAATTTTGTTATGTAGGATGGTTCATTGTAATGTCACAACTAAGCGTTGTCAATTTGGTTTATTGTTTCTTTTGATAATTCTTTGGGAATGAAATTTCTTTTGCACAAACTTATTTTTGAATGAACGAATGTTTCTTTTAAACGAACTTTCTGCTATTGTTGATAGAAAGATGCTTGGGTTGTATAGTGATGATGATTTTGGATATTTTGCGTAATTTATCTGGCCCAAAAGTTGATCGTTTGCGAAAAATTGTTATTCAATTATTCAAACAACATGGTCTGAGTGTTATTGTGGAAACTGGCCTAATTGAAACTGATTTTCTTAATGTAACTTTGACCTTACTATCTGGTAAATTCTAGCTTCACCGAAAACCCAACAGTGATCCAATTTATATCCATGATCAGTCAAACCACCCATCTGACATTAAGAAACAAATCTCGACAATGATTGCAAAATGATTGCCTGCCACATCATTTGGCCAGAATGAATTTGAGAAGACCGCATTGGTTTATGATGATGCCCTTTTGAAAAGTGGTTTTGCAGGGAAGGTTTGCTACAATCCTGCTAATAGCTCGCGCACATCTAGGAAAAAGGAGTTGGAGGGTTTTATGTTTTAATACTCCGTTCAGCTTACAAGTTAATAGCAAAACTGGTAAGAAATTTTTCAGACTTATTTCCATCCACTTTCCTCCCCATCATAGATTGCATAAGATATTCAACCGTAATACTATTAAGATAAGCTGCTGTGGTTGTACTCCGAATGTTGCCAGCATCATATCCACCCACAATAAAGCAATATTGCTTATCTACGAATAACAATCTCAGCCTAGTTGCAATTGTAAGGTGAAATCAGATTGCCCTTTAAATGGGCAATGCTAGCAGAAGGCCATTATTTACCAAGCCACCATTGACAACATCCTTAAGGTTCTAAATTACATTGGTTGTTGCAAAACGACTTTTCTCCAACCACAAATGTTCCTTCATGGATTGGTCTACATGAAATAGCACAGAACTATCTAAGGCGGTTTGGGACCTTAAGGATAAGGGTGTTGATCCTAAAATATCATGGTCCATCCACAGCTATAAGCTCGGCCTTACAGTGGAGATGGCAGCAATAATTGTGGCCTTTGTCTTGCTAAAAAACTGGTCATTCTAAAGGCCGATTGTAGTGACATCCTGAGCAAGCTTTCTGAACTGGTGCGTAAATGTCGTCATCGCCACAAATATAAACTCAAATATTTCAAAATAGCATAAATTTAAGTTTAATTTCTACAGGTTACTAGGGATATCGCATTTTTGCTTCTCATCACAAATGTTGTAATTAAATCTGGTTGGTCTCCATTTGAATGTCTTAATTGAGGTTTTGTGGCATCTGATGGAGGTAGTCCTTTGTAATTCTGATTTGTTGTTTTTTTCAGATTAGATTAAGGTTAGACCTATAATGTTTAATATCTTTTCAGGTATTGCCATTTTTTTTCATATTTTTCAGGACCTTCTGATGATCCCCCTTTTAAAGTGGAACAAGCTGTAGAGGTTTTAGACAGTAATGACTAAGTTATATTTAATATAATGTACTAAACATATTTTAAAATAGTAGGCTATTCAAAATCAATACTATGTAACATTCCAAAAACTAGGTATTCAACCATGGGTAGATGGCTAAAGCAAGTGCAATGTTTTTTTTTAGTCACAAAACGAAAACAATAAGTCTACCCCTTTCAAAACATATCTTTATTACTTTTCGTCTGCATTAATCCCATTGTGTGAGGTTGACAGCACGAATTTTTTATAATTTTTAAAATGATTTACCATGTATTTATTGTATGTTCTCTTCTTATAATTCCACTGTTTGAACATCTTCAGTTTGTTATCTATCTTTTAATTCTCTTTCCATGTTCTTTTCTTTGTCCATTTTTCCTTTCATTATTATCATATTTAACCATCCTGCCAACCAACCAATTCTGCACCGTCGACTTCAAATAAACTTATTCGACATCGTAGGCTACATTACTTCTGTAATAATTTTATCGATACCACTTCTACACATTACTAAAAGTTTTGTCCGTTTATCTCTACTTTCCAAAGGATATGTCTAACTATTCACAGCCTCTGTAAAGACAACACATCTATCTATGAAGCTTTGAATATAGATCAAATGTATAATCTTACTGAACTGATCGAAAACGCTTCAAACAGAGCAAACGCATTTAGAAGTAATCTCAGCAGCGTCAGCGCTAATCTTAGTTTGATCAAGTGAGTTTTCTATCATTAATTTGAGAAATTTTGAAACGTAATTTGTTAAAACGAATTTTTGTTATGCATAAATAAGCACCGAGCTTAGTAGATTCTATTGTAACGTAAAATCTGAACAACTATTTTTTGATTCGAAGAAGCTGAAAGGGTGTACCAGCAAACATCTATAAGATTAGTCCATGATACAACTATTTTTTACTACAGGCTACTAACATATTATTTATACTAATTATTTTTTGCTCTAGTTAATCAATTTATTTATCTCACAAAGTTTTATAGTTTGAAATCAATCACACTAATCAACAAATTTTAAAAGTCGTTTGTTTTTGAGATGAAGAGTCGATTTATATGTGTTTTGGAATGCTGAATCTACAAGTGTCAATAAAAATTGCTGATTAGCTCCAGTTTATAAGATAACCGACACTCATTTTTATTATTCGATGTGAAAACTTGCGGAAAATCTAGTCGCCCTTAGTCTACCGCAACCGTAACAACTTGCAACATTCTGCGAAATAAATATTGCTTTCTTTCAAAGTAAACACCTTTATGTACAGTGCAACTGGTGTAAATGATCGTATTTTTATACGCAAGTTTTTAGTATATACGTTGTGTTTTTTTTTTGTTTTAGCCTGCCCCATAGACCAATGGAGCATCGGCAATAACCATCTAAAAAAGTCAACATCAAGTATTGATTAGTAGACCTACCTCTTTCCTATTCAACATATGCATTTGTAAAATGATTATTGCTATTCCACCACGACTATCGCTTACTAGAGAAAAAAGTCGAGATGCGAGTCCATGAGAAACAAATCTTAACTGAATTTTTGTACCCTGGGCTATATAGGCTAGTTTAACGCGTTTGAAGCCACTACTGGGTGGTTGTCAACTTTTTATGCTTCATTATGTTTATGATCACGAACTTGAATGCTTCTTTTGAAATCTTTCTGTGTCCAAGTGATTCTAAACTAAATGCAATATTATTGAAATGTTGTCTTATTTGTGGATCATTAAACACATTTTCATTTCTTTTCACTATTTCTACTCCATTTTGATACTTTGCACTCACATCTTGAAATAAAAATTTCTTCGCTGAAATCTAAAACCCAAATGTTCAAATTTGGATAGTTACAACTCCTAGATAAGGTGGTAACCTACAATTCATTTTGAGTTATAATATAAGATTAATTGGAAGTTAACATTGCATGGTAGTTTAAGATTTTTTTGTAAATTCCCCGCTATTGCAAATTACACTCGTCATACAATGTCATTACTCGTCATACAAATGACGTCATAGAAGAAATGCAACAGCTAATGTAGGCTAGTCAGTAAGACCTATCCAATATTGAGACAGTAAAAGACTTTTATTTTTTCCGATTAATTTGAACACAGAAATTGTATCATGGGCTTCGTGTGCAGCGTAACCTTTATTTTGATCATCCAATTTGTACTGACGTAGCCTACTGGGTGCGGCTGCTTGAACTCTACAGATCTATTTAAAATAGTGCCTTCTCAAAAAATTAAGCTAATCAACAAATTTCAACCTGATAGTAGTCTCATGTGACTCTAAATCAATGAAGATTAATCTCCTTTTTTTCCGAAGCAAATTGGTTGTTAGCCAGTGTCATATCACAATTGCTTCAAATCAAATTAGTCTTATAGTGTTAAGAGATACACTCTTGTGCAGAATCCATTCACCAGAAATCAAAGATGCTCTCAGTTCCATGAAACGTACAGGTCTAGATAATATAGACCTTACTAGATATAGAACGCAGGTGAGTTGGTTTTGCTCAACTGATGATTTTTTTTTTCAACTGTCAACTGATGAACTTAAATTCAACTGCACCAAACTTATGTGTATCTTAAATTAGTTGTCTTCATATGAACAGGAAATTTTTTTATCAGTGGAACATTAGGGAATTTTAAAATCTTTTTCTTGTCAAGTCAATATTACCAGGGAAGTGGATAAGGCAGATACAGGTTGTTTGCTCCACACAAACAGACTGATATGCAAAGAGTCTTCGTATATTACAACAATGTATTAAACAAGCGTAAATCTAGAACTATTTCAAAACCTAGTATAGGGGTTGTCAGGGCAGAAGAAATACAAAAAGTGACCAGGGCTTGTTTGGTTTAGCGCAGTAATAAACTAGGCCACTATATTTTTATATACGGTAGCGTTGTAACCTACCCACAGCACATACTCGTTGCTCTCAGCTCTTTATGCTACATAGTGTAGTAGACCTTGTCAGTGCAGCAGTAGGCTACAGTATAGTGACGCACCTATGTACTTTAATGGATTGAATCCATTCCTATGCCATGAGTGCCAAATGAGAATGAATCTAATGCCCTTTCAACCCTTATGCGTTAACCTGATTTATTTACGTAAATTTTGTTTGGGGTCAAACTTAACTCCATTTTGTTCTTTAGTCAAATGACTAGGTTTGGCAGTATTCTATCATTTAGTTGTTGGCAAAGAGAAGGTGGTTCATCGCAGAAGCAGCTAAGCAATTCCAACTATCCACAAAATGTTACGTAGTTTTACAACTCAGGTCTTCAAATACAGTTCCATCGCTGGGAAGGATTAAAACAGAAAGTATAGCCAACTGGTTTAAATACTAGATGCAAAACACGACTTCGCATTAAAGGACATTTGTGTAAAATTACTTTATTTTGATGATCATATAGCTGGTTTGGCCAGTAATTTTGAACATATTTGTTGCGCATTCACGGAAACGTAATGGAAGTTTAAAAAAAAAATCTTAGTCATGTCTTGTATGGAGTTAACATAAAGCTGCAGAATATCGGAAGATCAAAACGAATTCGATGGCACCTTTCCTGTGGGCCAAAATTTTTGCATTGTGCACCGAATTTGGTAGGTCGGGAGTTTGACACGTGTAGTTGTCTGTTTTATCACTTTGCAGAATACATTGTTAAGCCGTTTGCAAATGATATCTTTCTGTATGATTTTGTAGATAGCAGCTGGTTTGACAACAGCTAACCTGGGACAATATGCCCTGTTACTCAATCACTCAGCTGAAATCATGCTGAAATTCTTTGGATCGAGCATCACTGGACCAGAGTTGGTAAACATATTAGCCTACATAAATTTTTATGTTTTTAGTTATTTTATTAACTACTGGTCTGAAGTACATCGATTACGTTTAGCACCTGGTGGGAGTTGATAGTAATTTGTCACGGGTCTTTCATAATGGCAGATCTAAATACCATTCTAAAGATCTAAACACTAAATTCGAATATTAATGTTATGATTTATTATTTATTGTCGGTCCACAACAGCTAAGCTCTTTTAGCGACAGGGCTCATTTTTAATATTATCTCAGGTTTGCCATGTCATCTCATTATTACCCAACTTATTCTCACTGCGTTATGCAAAAAATAATGCAATGGGTACCGTTTTTAAAGTCTTTAGTTTGGTCTAACCTGGAATCGATCTCAGATCTACCAGCTCCCGAGCCGACAGCGATAACCACTCGGCAACTAACCTGGTTGCTAAATTCGAATATTCCAAGTTTAGTAAAATAAAGGTAAAGGTGATTCTCATACTTGATCCAAGCATCGAGGGATGAGAAAATAAGGTAATCATTATATTAAGTTTTCGGTACTAACGAGAGTAAAGTGGCCAGTTTCTTTCTCTCGGCCGCCTTTCCTTCAGCAACTACGCCCAATCAAATTATTACACCCTGGGTAGAGATGAGCGGTGTTTTTCAACAACCAGCTGAAGCCGAAAGCCGAACCAGAATTGCATGGTTTGAAAGCAAGCACCTTATCAATTTCAGTAGAGAAGCTTTTCTCTGAGCCAAAAATACACATAAAAAACAATCAACACAATATTTTAAACGTTAAAAATAAAAAATAAACTTACAAAGGTTTTCGGCTTACATCAATCCTTCTGGCAAATTAAAGATTGAAATCATAACTTTGTTTAATTTTAAATACTTTTATAATTCACCAAATTTTACAGCACAATTAATTCGGTATCTTTCAATTTTAAAGATAAAACAACCCTGCTTCAAAAATGTTTGCGCGTGAAAAATAAGCTTCAAAATTACTGCTTACATTTTTTCAACACCATCTTCAAAAATGTTCAAAAGATGAAAAACTAACATGTTTTACAATATATCCCAGTTACTGGTTAATAAAATCCGTTCCCATTCCTTCGCAATCCTGCAAATTCAATCTACTATGAAAGAACCACTCAGTGAAGCACTGGATACTCTTGAGAACACCTTACCAACCATTCAGAACCTATCAACTGGATTTAACGTGAGTTCATTATCGATAAAATACTTTGTATTATGTCTGTGACCTACACCATTGCAAAATCTTCCCCATTTTGAACTGGCATCCAATCTGTTTCATATCGAACTTTTATTGTAAAACTAGAGAAAGACAGAAACGAAGAACCAAAGTAGCCTATACGCAGCCTACTCTACGGTGCGAACGTCGAACTAATAATGTTATAATTTATTAATTGTCTCTCTACAACAGCTAAAGTTTTTACTAGATCAAATCTGGATCATAAAACCTGACATGATCATAAAACGCCTCCTTATTGTGTATGACTAGGGAACTGTGTTCCGAAAGCTTGTGCAAACCAGGCTTGCCAGATTGGCCCTTTTGGGGCCAAATTTCTTTTGGGCCCTTTGTAGAAGCAGTTGGCGCAAAAAAAATTGTTTGGCCTCTTGGCCCTTTGTTTTCAATATTTGGCTCTTTTTGGAAACAGTTGGCACATACTATCAAACTAGCAATTTAAATAATCGGCATCATTTAAATAGTCGGCAGCCGTGGCCGAGTGGTTAGCGCGTTAGGCTCGCAGTCGAGAGCCTGCATGTTCGACTCCAGCCACCCACACTTGCTGTTGTTTCTCTGGGCAAGAAACTTAACGATAATTGCCTCTACCTTGTGATCGATTTCGAGTAATGGGTAGTACCAAATTTAAGTCTTAAGTAAAGTAGACAACCGGAAAACAGACATTGCCGTCGGCTGCAGCGTGGGTCAGGTGTATGTCGAAAGGCGTACACCGATGCATAGCGCTCAAGTCCGCTTTCCCGCAATGCAGGATAAAGATAAACACACAAACAAACAAACAAAATGTCTTTCAGAAATTGAGACTGAAAAGCGTTATTACGATTTTTTAGACAGTGTTTAGCTGACAATGTTTATGCCAATGCCAAAGATTCGAGTGGAAACACTGTAGAAGATGAAGATTTGGAATTGTTCTTGCAGAACAGGCCCGTAGCCAGGGGGGGTTCTCGGGGTTCCCGGGAACCCCCCTTGAGCCGAAAAGGTCCACATTTTGGAGAAGGTGTAATGTACATACGATCACAGGATCAGCTACCTATAATCAGCTGAAACATTCCAGATAGTTGTGAATCAACATGTTAAATTGTTGCTTGTTTAGAACAGGGGTCCGTAAATAACTTGTTGGCGCGACCCAAAAGACAATCGTTTGAAATCTTCGCGGCCCAAAGGTTTTAGAAGCATATAATTTTGCGCAAAATCTTTTGCAATTTAATATCAATTTCAATACGGTCGTCCCCACTTATTAAGCCCACATCGGGACCGGACAATTTTGGGCTTATTGAGCGGGGGGAATTTTCTACCACTCCTATACTTTCAGTAATTCAGGAATGGACCAAATTGGGCTTAATAAGCGAGTGGACCTACTAACTGTGGTCGTCGTCGTGTAAGCCTCTGGGGCAGAGGATCTACCCTTTTACCACCCCAGATTTACGATGTTCCAGGACTACACTGGAAGGCTATTAGAGAACAGCCAGTCTTTGGTTTCATCATCCAAGACGCGCAGACCTTTCACTCCGTTCTACAGTCATTGATGATGTGGTCTTGCGGTCTGTTTCTCGGCACCACATTGACAGGAGGAGGAAGAGGCCATTCACCATTGCTGGTGCATGGTTGAGCGGAAAATCCGGACGTCCGTACAAAGACTGTTGAGGCTCACCCATGCCTGTCTTTGTAGTGTCAGGCCTATGGAGCATGTGTCGGCGTAGGAAATGAACGAATGGAGTCTGGAAATAGGCTACGGTACTTGACTTCTGTTCAGAATTCAATAGATGGTCTGCCCAAGTAGCCGCAAAGATGTTTTGTTCATCAGCTTCGTTGATAAGAAGTTGAGCGGCTGGCACGAATGGGTGTCTTGATTTCAGTCGACGGGGTGCTCGTTTAGAGAGTAGAGATCTTGTGGTGGAGAACATGGTTAGGCTCCAGTGCCTGTCGACTGAGAGACAAAGTGGCTTCTTCACGACGAAGATCAGCGGGTTGGATGCCAGCGAGAATGGGGAGGTTGTCCAATGTTGTGGGATGCAGGCATCTGGTCACTGCGCGCAAGGCGCTATTTATGGCTGTGTCGATGTTGTGGCAGTGAGCACTGCAACACCAAACAGGTGCACAGTACTCTCATGAAGAGTGGACAAGGGCTAAGGCTGCTATACGCGAAGTGTCAGCTGGAGCCTGCCAGGCGCTTGAGTAGTGCAGCGCGGGATGTCAGTTTCTCGCGCAGTGACACCAAATGGTGGCGGTATGTGAGCGATCTGTCTAGTGACACCCCAAGATATTTTGGTTCGGAGCAGAAGGACAGAGGTTTACCATTGTTCTGAATATGTAGCTCACGATCAGCTTCCCGATGTTTTAGGTGGAAAGACGAAACTCAGTAGTTCAGTACGTCAAAGAGTATATGATTGTATTTATTTTTGACATACAAGTTATATTTATAGTAAGTTTAAACCCTTTTGCGACCCATTGTGGATGGTCTCGCGATCCAAATTTGGGTCGCAACCCACTATTTGCGGATCCCTGGTTTAGAACATTGCATATCGTAGACAATTTAGGCTACAAGCGAATAGCAGAAATTGATATTTTGCAAAATGTGCAGTAGCTTACATGACCTTAAAAGGGCATCTGCTCCTCGCTTCCGGCGCCCCTGTAGATGTGCTATTGTTAATGTGAAAATGGTTGCAGCCTATTTATTTATTTCGTTTTTGTAATGTTGACAATTTGAAGTTTGTTTTGTTTGTTGGTCTATATATTTTCTACTGACACTTCCTATGTTTTGATTGCTTGCTTGGAGACACGCAAAGAAGAAAGTGTTATCAAAAGGTGCATATTTTTGGATTTGGGAACCCCCCCTTGAAAATGTCTGGCTACGGGCCTGATGTAGAATGTAGACTGTGTTGTTGTAATGTTGTAACGTTATTGACGTTGTTAACGTTATTGACGTTGTCAACGTTATTATGTATTATTAACAACGTTATTGAACAATTTGGCTGTTTTTTACCCAGTTTGGCCCTTTTTTCGACATTGTTTGGTTCTTTTTCTCAAAAGCTGTTTGACAACCCTGGTGCAAACCACTGCTACTAGTCTATAGCGCACTCGCTTTATCTTGCTAAAACAGACCGTTAGTATCTACAATTACATTGTTAAGTAATAATAATAGTGGTTTTATTTATTGTTGTTTTACAACAGCTAAAGGTTTTTATCGACAGGGCTCATTTTTAATTTTACACCAGGTTTATGATGTCATCACATTGTTACTCGACTTATCTTCACTGCGTTATGCAAGAAAGAACACAATTGGTAGCTACAGTTTTTAAAGTCTTCGTCTTGACTCGCCCTGGAATCGATCTTAGATTTACCAGCACCAGAGCCGAAGGCGAAACCACTCGGCCAGTGAGCTGGTCCACGGTCGAACTAACTGAACAGAGAATTAATTGAACGCTTTGCAAGGTGCAGTCAGGGCAAGAATGCAACCTACAACTTCCGACAGAATTAGTCTTTCCTTGCGCTGAATGCAACCAGCTATGCTTCGAACGTATTATCGCATATACTCCAACACAATCCTTATCGGATTACGAGTATACTTTTGAAAATTTAAATACCTTAGGTGGAGGTATAATGATATACATATTTAGATATTTTTAAAGTGATTAACAATATTATTACTTGCAGTCTACTATTTCTTGACATCCGAGTATAAACGATTCATGATTGGTACATTTCTTTGAACTAGGCAAAAAATATAAATGACACGAACAAAAAGCACTTTATTGTGAGCGATATTATTATTGACATTTCATAACCTGATAAGCTTGTATTCGTGTATTCAGACAAAGTAGACACGAATTCACCGCAGGCCACGCCAATAAAGTGTGTTGCATTTTTGCAGACAGGTGAAATGAAACTGAGAAAGCATTTTTAAGTAATACTAAAAGTCGTACAGAGAATCAGCAAAAAAAACAGAAGGAGACGAATTATCATCTTTTTCACATAACTTTTACTCTTCCAGAGACGAATTGACGACCTTGACGCTGCTCTCAAAGGATTCGATGCTGATATTTCAACAAATGGATCACGATACGTGCTGAATGCGACACACAAATTTATGGATCTACTTTTGAGTGACATTGATGGATATGCGGATTGGTTTCAACAACAGGTTGGAATCATTTTATTAGATGGTTATGAAAATGGTCACTATGTTTTGAATTTACATGTGAAGTGCTGTTCATTATCTGTTGTAATAATTGCTCTATTTTAATTTGAAGTCATTGAGCATTAGCTGATGATTCAACATCTTTAGATTTACTGAAAAAGTTAGAATTAAATTTGAAAAAAGTGATAAGGCCTATCTGCTTTTTTAAGTCTAACCATTTTTGGTGTTCATCCGACGGATTTGAGCAGAATATCAAACTTTATAGCCTACATTGCTGATTTACTTTCATAGAATTAAATAAGCGATGTACTTGTGTTTGTAAAGATTATTTTCTGTACTTTATTATTATTTTTCTTTCTCACAGATAACCCAAAACTTTGGCGCCTGCAGACCCCTTTATATAGTTTATGCAACTGGTGTTTCTCTGGTCTGTGATTACTTTATCGATATTTTGGTGAGTACACTTGCGAAGCTTCCGATTTCAATCTTTAGAAACAGTCGTTTAAATCGTTGCTTTAATTTTATTTAAAATTTTGAAAAATCTGTCTGAATTAATCCAAAGTAGAGCTAAACTTTTTTCTATCAGGTGTAAACGTGGCAAAGATAAAATGATTAATTCATCAACGCAATGGTATCAAAACTATCAGACTCCTTTTTTCTGTAGAAAATGAAAACTTGAAAACGAAAAACTACAAATATGTTAAATATTGAACTAAGCAGTGCGTTCTTAATTTGCACAGTGATAAATCCCTAAGACAAATTTATGATTTTACCTTAGATCATTTGATAAACGTTATTTTTTTTCTGGTTTTAGCCTTTTGGATAAAAGGCCGGCCACCTCTGCAATAGAGGGTGTTGCAATTTAAAACTATGCAGCAACCACTTTATTAACAGGACAATACAAACTCGTTAATAATGTTGCTTACATAACCTACTGTTTTACTGTAAAGTGTTAAAATGTGCCAGTTGTATTCAAAAGCATTGACAAGGGGGTCCAGAAAGTACTTTTGAACCTGGGCGTGACATGATTTTTAAGTCTGGTCTACACTACAAAATATTTTGAGCTGAGCGTGGCTCATTCTTTGTTTATTTAACACAAAGCTTCTCTCGGCAACAGCGCCGCCGTCGACCTGAAAATGTCTGGTCATCGCGAGCTTTTTTTACGCTCTGGAGAGATTCGCTTGACCAAAGGTTCTGACGCAAAATTTAGTTTGAGCTCAGGTCTTGGCATTTTGTGGAACTTTGGTGGAAAGGCAGTTTCAGTTTTCTGGAACGATGGTACTCTGTTTCAGTTAATGGGTTACTTGGTGTGTGTAGATAAAAATTAAAAGGTTAGGTTTAAAAAAGTCTTACATAGGCCTACTTAACTGTTAGTTTGGTTAAGGTGGCACTTCACTAGGCTTTTGGTATGATTAAAGTTAGCCTTCCAGTTAGTATGGTAGTCCTACCTTTTAGACTGATTCAAACTAAGTTATCTTGAGCTGTTGGTCAGGTTCAGGTTGCAGTTCACCAGGCTTTTGGTCAAACTTGGGTTGGCCTACCTGCTAGACTTGCATTGATTGCAGGGTTCAACTCTACAAGTTATAGGATAGCTCTAGGTCTACAATACTATTCTGGATTATTTTCAGTTGACCTATTACACTGTGTTAGTACAATGATGGATGCGTTTGATGGATAAGTTTGAATCAATTGAAGGCGACTTTCCAGTCAGATGACGTAACCAAGCAGAAAGTGACGTTGTTTTGAATGCACACGGTCGCAAGATCAAATTTGCCAGTGTAGACAGTTTTTAGTCAGTCGAGGCTGGACAACGCAGGCGTTTGCGCTTTTCGGGCTTGTAGTGTAGACCAGGCTTTAAGGGTCTGCACTCTGCACTCAGGCCGCAACTTTTCCAAAGAGCACGAGAACTTGAAGAAGACACCTCGTATTCTTTAGATATAGGCGTTTGGTTTAGAATTAGTTTTGATTTGGACCAGAGGATCTTATTGATACAGGTCCCAAATTATCACCTCAATGGCCCTACGTGTATCTGCCACTCATACAGTATGGTGTAGAATACATTATTATCACCTAACTTATTGACGCATTTAATAAATTTAAGTATTTCTATCGTCACTCCATTTTTCGACTTAGACACGACAGTTAATGCAAATGTATGTTTGTTTTTTGACTCAGAACGGACTGTGGTTTTCATTTGGCTGGAGTTTGTTCTTCTTAATCCCAACAGCAGTTGTAGGGATGAAGTTAGCCAAATTTTATAGAATACTGCACAAAGATCATGAGTAAGTAATCACACGAATACCATACTATTCTACTTTGATCTTCAAGGAGACCACATATTGGAGTTTCACAATTTTCGAATTTGAAGTTTTCACAATTTCAGTAGCAGATATCCACCGCTCATTCAATCACCACTCACCAGGCATAGGCCTGTACATTACGAACAACGTCCAAGCTTAAATCGCTTCAAAACCACAAGTCACTAAAATGGCTTCCAATATGTCAAAATAAAAAATGTCGCATCTCTGCAATGAACTTCTTCACCTGAAAACATATAGGTGTCTAAAAACCACTGAAAGCTGAACTACAAAATTTCCGATTAACATTTCCAAATAAAACAGACATTACAGATATTATTTTTTAAAGTAAGCTCCAAAAAAGGCAAAAATGTTCAAGATATTTCTTTGTAGCCTATTTGTTCTTGTTTTTGATGAAAAGTAAAGTTGTACTGTAACTTACTTCTTCACCTTTGTAATACAAACCCTACGTGATTTGCCAAACATCTGCCTAAATACTTCTATTAAGTGTCAGCGTGACGGTTCAAACCAAAAAGAACATTTCAAACCCTTTTAAAGATTTGTCAGTTCCAATTTTTTTTTTGGCCAACAGTTGTTCGGTAAATAATAAATTGGTTTGTTCGATTTTGCTGTACAGAAGCGTTAAAACTCAAATATTTAAAACTAAAAGATTTCACAACAACATTCCAATTTTCTTTTAGCAAAGCGTCGTTAGACGTGAAGTTGGATGAAATAAATTCTAGAGTCAATCATTTAAAAACATTGTGAGTTTTTATTACAATATAACTCTGTTTTAAGTTATTTGATTTAGCATATTTTGACAGAATATGACATTTCCAGGTTTTCATAATTACATATTTAAAGAAAAAAAAAATGAAGTTTTGATGTGTGTGTTTTTCAATAGATTGAAAGTCGGTAAACTTAAAACAAAAGCTTTTGTGATTACCATCAAAGTAATTTATTTATGTTTTCTTGCTAATGCTAATGCGTCCAGTGACTATTTTGTATAATATTCATAATAATGTAACGTGTTTGAGTCTGGTAGGCTACCTTTTAATAATATCATTGAGCCTGAGATATGATATTTTAAATACTCAGCAAATAAAAGAAATCAGAGATAAGGCATTTTAACTTCTGTCTTCACTTTAAATGCGCGTTAGTTGCATTTTCCAAGTTCTATATAATATGTGGATTACCACCAGTCATTGCATGATGATGTCATTGAGTTGAATTCGTTTTGTGATTGATGGACATTTGCGCATACTCAACAGTAGTTAATTCTCTCATTTTCAAAGTGTTACACATATGATTGTACAAGATTTAGCTTCAAAGCAATAAAAAGTACTAAATGGTGTAGTTATAACTGTGTTGTGTTTGAAAAATTTAAATTTTTTTTCTTGAAAAAATGAATGAAAAGCAGCAAATTAGACCCCATTGTCAACGCTTCTGGTGACAGATGGTTAAGGTTTGCTTTTCTTCACACTGATTCAAAAATTATAATGATTTTTTGTCGAAATGAAAAAAATTAAAAACAACGTATGCTTCATTATGCTTAGCAATAAACTTGCAATGTGCCTTTTTCACGCGGAATAACCGATACTGTAATAATAACATTTTAATCAAGCTTTCTAAAACGTAACTTTTTTTAATTACTTGAATAAGAAAAGTGCATTTTTTGACATACAACATAAAACTTTCAATTTAAGAACAGTAATTTATGCAAAACCACATTAGTAAACTTGTCACTCATCTTAACAGCATTTGATAGACTTTTGATTTCTTTTCAATAACCACATTCTATAAGTTGTGCTTTTACAATAGTAAGAAGTACTCATCATCGTCGCAACGGGGAAGTAGCTTACCAGACAAGAAAATAGAACAATCTGAGAAGTACCGGTACGTATAGTGGTTTCAAAATGTGCTTACGGAACGTGGTAGGCTACAGAAGTTTTCCAGCTCGAGGGTTCGCGATCATAGTCAACACATAAACCGTCTTTTCAAAAGAACTTTTCCAGGTGTTTTCGTTGAACACTTGGTCCTTTTCACTTAAAGATCGACTTATTTGCGCTTTTTATATCAACAGATCATGACTTTCTAAAGCAAAAAGTCTAAATCATTACCAAGAACTTTCATAAATCACCTAATAAAAAATAATAATTAGCCTAAATGTTTTACCAAACATCTATTTAAATACTTCCACTGAGTGTTTACTTGATTGCTCAAACCAAAAGAAACAGTTAAAATATTTTTTAGATTTGCCAAATTCCAATATAATGTTTTAGCAACAGTTGTTTCGCGTGCATGGGGTGAAAAGAGATCATTTTACTTTGATTTCAAATCACCTTCACCTGATACTTGCCCAAGCTTAAGAAAGCAATCATTGTTTTAGGATTGTTGGTATACAGCAATGTTAAAAATAAACATTTCAAATTTCAATTTCTTCAAACAAAATTCCAAATTTTTAGAAGAGATGAAAGATTAGATGAGAAGTTGGATGAAATAAACTCCCGATACAACCATCTAAACCAATTGTGAGTTTTAATTATAACACTGTTCTAGGTTATGTGATTTATCACATTTTGACAGAATTTGGCATTTCTCAATATTCATAAGTACATATCCAAAAAATAGATAAAGTGTAAAGCGTATGTTGTTCACTATATTTCGAGTTTGATAAACGTTTCAACAAAAAAGTTTCTGGGATTAAAAGAAAATTTATTCATTCAATTTTATCTGATTTATGTCCAGCATAGCAAGCAATACTATTTTGTGATTTTACTACACAGAAGTGTTAAAGATGAAGTATTTCAAATTCAAGTTTTTTTTCTAACAAAATTCCAACCTTTTGCAGTGAAGAGAGGTTAGACGAGAAGATGAACGCAATAAATTCTCTTGAAATTAATCTGAACAAAGAGTGAGTTTTATATATAACACTGTTTCAGGTTATGTCTTAAAAACTTTATTTTGATAAAACTTTTTATTTCTCAATTTTCTTAATTACATATTTAAAAGAAAAACTTGAACTTTGAAGTGTGTGTTTTTAAAACAGAAAGTTTTGTGATTGGAATCAAATTAGTTTATTTATGTTTTCTTGCTGATGCCAATGCGTCCAGTTGGTTTATCATTACTATATCATTGAGCATGAGATATGACTTTCCAATTTCATTATTCAACAAATAACAGAAAAACAAAATTTAACTTCCGTGTTTCCTTTAAATGGGCATAGATTGACACCAGATCATTGACAAGCAGTCTTACTTAGAAATTGAGTATGTTACCAAGATGTAAATTATTTTATTCCAGAACGGCAACAATCCAAGCAAACTTTAAGTATATTTTTAAAAAAATTATGAGATGGTCCTTTTATTTCAATAAGGACCTTCCAATAATTCCCCTTTTAAGGTGAAACAGGCTGTAGAGGTTTTAGAAAGTAATAACTATACATGATAAGACGCTCGCTTTCTAATCAAGCAATCCTGGTTCGACTCTCGGCTTAAGCTGGCTATTGAAAAATACCGCTCACCTCTACCCAGGGTGTAATAAATAGGGTGGGCGTAGTTGCTGGAAGGAACTGGCCACCCTACTCTCGTTAGTGCCGCATGCTTTGTATGATGAGAACCTTATCTTCTTAGACTCACTCTTTACCAAGCATACAAAAACAATCTTTGCGTTATGATTTCACTACAAAGAAGTGTTAAATATAAAGCAGTTCAAACCTCAATTTTTTTCTAATAACATTCCAACTTTCTCCCAGCGAAGAGAGGTTAGAGGAGAAGTTGGAGGAAATTAGTTCCAGAAACGATCATCTAAACAATGAGTGAGTCACATAATTCTATTCTAGATAATCCCATTAACGACACTTGATGGAATTTGACATTTCTCAACTCCATAAATGTATATTTAAAAAAAAAAAAAAAAAACTTTGAAGTAAATGTTTTTCAATCAATTTAAAACCCATAAAAATTTAAATTTCAGTGATTGGCACCATAATAGTTTGAGTAGTTTATTTATATTTTTTGTTGATGCCAATACATCCAATTGCTATTTGTAGATTAGTCGTGATAAGAATAACAGTAACATGTTTGGATTTCATATATTTTATCATCATTAAGCCTGATACTTTTTAATTAGTTGACAAATATAATCAGGGATACAAATTCTTAAGTTCTTTGTTCGCTCCTAATGGGCGCGAATTTATTTTTTTTAATCTGTTTATGCGCATTACTTCCAGTACTTATATGATGTCGTTGAGTTGAACATGTTTTTGTGTTGGACATTTTTAAGAAGAGTCAACAAAAATTAATTACCGCATTTTCAAGTGTTATACAAATTAAAACAAATTTTAATTTAAAAAAAAACTAAATAAAATAAAATCAAGAAGCAATCAAAAAAATTTAAATAAAGTAGAACACCAAAATTTAAGGAAAATACTGTACATTACATACTATAGACAGTACTGTAGCTTAGTTGTTTTACAATACATGGTTCGATTTTTGTAATACTGTATAACACATATCACGTTCCGAAATGATGTACTAATATATCCAATCAAAAAAACAATATATAATGTTATGTTTTCATATGTGGATTCATATTAAAAGTTTAAACGTTTTTTCAATATTTATTTGCTGTGACATTAACGTCTTAACAAATAAATGTGTTTTTATAGAGTACTTATCATTTTCAACACCAATATCTATATTTTAATAACCTGTCATGTATATTTTAGTAGAAAAATCGATGCTGACATTTGTTCATGCCTTGACTGGTGGCATTTTATGCAGTCTAAGTTACAATAAGTGCTCATAACAAAACAATTCACATTCGTACGTACTTAGTATTTTCGACCAAATGTGAATAAATATTGATGAATTAAAAGCAAGTACGAATACTGCTAACTTGTTGGTAATTTTTCGTTTTCAAATGTAAAAATGGCCCCATCGAATAAGAAAAAAGTAAATATAATTTTAAACTTGGCACATTTATTTGCTATTCCTTTACAATATCATGCTATAATTTAATAAACGAAGTTTCCCAATTCCATTTTCTTTCGTAGCCCCTGCTCACAATATTGCATAATTATTGGATCAAGACATATAGCTTACATGACAATATGGTTTATTGAATTATTTACCCCTGAACATCAAGTCAAACATCTTTTACAGTAAGGTTGGATTATGTTTTATTTAACAGTGAAATTGACAAATTTCTGGTTCTATGAAGTCAAAAATTTGGTGTTAATACAAAGCTAACACCAAATCATCGGCAAGCAAGCTCTCTCAACCAATGTGCGTAGCCATGGCGTCAAGCTACATTTTTGTTGTAGAATAGGTGAACTATTTTATTGCGTAATTCTATTATGGTGTTTCGACGATTGCTCACTGATAGTATTCTTTAGTGACACAATCTGGTATTGTGAAATCTGCTTCTAGAAAGTTTCTGTGTACGTGATATTCTGGAAACTTGTTTGACTTGTTGATCAGAAAAATGTATCTTTGTGATGTAATATCGCCCATTCGCCCTATTCTCTGGAAGCTTCTAGTCAAAGCAAACCTGTTGTAAACAGGCACGTGATTTGATTACAATTGTTATTAGAGTTGTGTTGAGAGTTGTGTATTATGGGATTAAAAGTGTAATGAAAAGTATATTGAAGACCGTTGCAGAGTTTCAGCCGATATGGAATAGGCGTAAAGTGGAAGTTATTGCCAATTGTAAAGTAGGTGTTGCAAGTAGTAGTGTATATTGATTTTGAATTCGACGAAGACGTTTGCTGTTCAGAATTTGATATTTTATGTGCTGCAAGTGGTAAACCATTCGTCAGTTTAAGAATTTTGATCTCTATCATCTCACAAGCAGAACTATCCGACCAATTATTTGACTGTTTGGCGTTTGATATTCCAATAAACTATATCATCAATGAGTCTAAAGTCTCTTCACGTGTAAGAACTAGAAAGAACTGTGACACAAGCATATGTTAGAAGTTGAACATATTACAATGATGTAACTTATTACAAAACTACAATACAATGCAATATAATACTAAGGCCAGTGCCGGTCTTTGGGGTGTGCGAACCGTGCGAACCGTGCGATCGCACAGGGCCCGCAAATTAGGGAGCGCGCAATTTAATCAGAAAATGCAGTAATCCAAAAATGCCAAAGAAAACATGATCTGATTCTTTTGCTATGCCACCGGACAGTACCATTTTACAGTATTAGTGATTTCCCTAACCACGATTTTTTTTTCATAAACACGAAATATTTTTCTTTACTCACTCTTTAATTCTGAATATATATATTTTTGGTGGTAATCACTTCTAGCTACTTGCGTCTACTTTACAAAAAATTAATTTCAGCTGAAAACTGCAACAACTTTGAACATAGCAACAAAAATTGTGATTGAGAGCAAGGGTTTTACGGTTTACGGAAAAATCCCTAATGCTTAATTGCACAGTTGGGAAAATTCATGGATACTACAAATCTTTCGATTGCATGTTTGTTTTGGAATAAATTTAATTGCATTTGACAAAACCTTGGCGTAATGAATCTCAAAAACGATGTTGGTCCATAGGACAATATAAATTACCACGGGATCCGCAATTTTCCTAATTTTTATTTATTTAGTGCAGAAATATCAATCCAAACATTTTAAAGACTTGGGAATACAATAGTCGACATACGAAATTTATTAATCAAATTAAAATCAACAACACAGCAGTAGAAACACGAAAACAACGCTGAAAAGATTTTCAAATATCTTGATTCGCTCTGCGTGACTAAAACGGTACTACGACAGTTTATCGAACGACAATTAATCGAACGACTGTTTATCGAAACGACTGTTCACTGAACGACAATTAATCGAAAACCTAACCCTAACTCCAAACTCCTAACCCTAACCCTAACCCTAACCCTTAACCCCTAACTCTAACCCCTAACCACTATGTGGCCTAACCACTATGTAACCGCGCGGTGGCTGGAATCGAACATGCGGCTCTCGATTGCGAGCCCAACGCGCTAACCACTCGGCTACTGCGTTTCGATAAACAGTCGGTTCGATAAACTGTAGTTCGATTAACTGTCGTTCGATAAATTGTCGCGTCACGGACTAAAACTCTATCAAACTAACTAACTCTATCAGGCTTAAACAACCATAGATGCAAAGTCAGGTCTTGCATGCCAAATTTAAAAAAGCTAATTAATAACCACTCGCCTACCTCTCTTGCTAACGAATTTACACCAGCTTGCAATATTCAGACGTTTGTAAATTTGCCTGCGGTTCTGAACACCTCCACACTAGCCTGTATAATATACATGTTTAAATAAGCTCATACATTCTCCAATACATATATCTGAATTATATCTGCATCCTAGGAAAAGGCTACTCTTCATTACACTTCCTTACCTTTTCCATGACCAGATCAAACCCGATATGCCAAAGACATGGTTGTCTTGCGGAATCTTAAAATTTCCCAAACCCCAAAACTTACTATTTCTATCTAGCGGTTGCTCTTTTGAACTTTTATTTGTCACACGGCGCTAGAGTATTACTTCTCGATTCTATTGATGTGTCACTGGTTATTGTAGGCTTACCAGAAGAGAATTTACTGCAAAGTTAGTGCAGACGGTCAGAAAGTTTTCAATTTGATTTTGAAAAGGTTTTTGGGCCTAGGTCAAACATTTGCTGATTGTTGAAATCTGAAAAGTGATTTTGGTATAATTTTTAGTGCAGAAATAGTGATAGCAATTTGCTTACCTGTGCCAATTCAGTTTTTGAATTTAAACAAACATTAACCTGTTTATTTTGAAATTTGTGTTTCGGGTTATTTCATTAAATATTCGTGGTTAGGGAAATCACATATAATATTCATACACAAATTTTTGTTGAACATGCTCTCAGAATGCACCAAATTCAAAGTAACTTATTAAAAATTTCTGGGAGAAGCCCCCCAGATCCCCCGCTGCTGGCTGTCGCCTTCGGCGATCACGCCGCCAGGCTTCGCCGCCGGCCGTCAAAACCCCCCTCCCCTGTCAAAATACCGAGCTACGCTACTGAATTGGATCGTTGTCGTTGGGGCCCGCAAAACATATTCCGCACAGGGCCCGAAATACCCTAAGACCGGCAATCCTTAGGCATATAAACAATCTCAAAATATCGTAAAGATATTTGAAAAAATTAAAATATGTTAAGGGTTGAGGCAAATTTCTCCTCCTATTTCAATGATTTGATTCTATTTTTTTTTTTTACTACAGTCAAAGGTCAGTGAAAACCCTACCTTTAGATTTGCAATATTCTGTTTTAGCAGCAGTTGTTTCATATGCATCGGGTGAAAAAATAAATTGATTTATGTTTCTACTTTCATGCTTGACTAAACATAAAAAAGTATTCATTGGATGATGTACACGGAAGCATTAAAATAAACTGTTTCAAACTTCAATTCCTCAATAATTCATTTCTAAAAACATTACTTTTATTTCTGCAGCGAAGAATGGTTTGACGTGAAGTTGGATGAAATAAATTCTCGTGAAAACAATCTGAACAAATAGTGGGTTTTAATTATAACTTTGTTCTACAGTAGGTTATGTGATTTACTATATTTTTACAAAATTTGACATTTTTTAATTTTTACCAATTCATATTGAATGAAAAAAATAAACTTTGGTGTGTGTGTTTATAGATTCAATGTCAATATACATGAAACAGAAATGTTTTGGGATTCCAAATCACCTTTATTTGATTCATGCCCAAGCATACGAAGCAATTGTTCTGTGATGTTGCTACACAAAAGTGTTAAAAATAAAGTATTTCAAATCTCAAGTTTTTTTTAACAATATTCCAACATATTCACAGCGAAGAGAGGTTAGACGAAAAGTTGGACGAAATTAATTCCCGTGAAAATTATTTGAACAAAAAGTGAGTCTTAAGTCTTATTGTTCGAGATTATCTCCTCAAAACTATATTTTCATAAAACTTGGTGTTTCTTAATTTTCATAATTACACATCATGCATAGCTTTGGGAGTGAAGTTTTTACAACACTATAAACAGATAACTGACAATAACAGTCCTATAACAGACAATAACAGTTATAGTCAGTCATCTGTTCATGGTACACATTATGTGTTTTTCATCAAAATTAGTTACTAATTCACTAAAAACCTTAACAGCTTGTTTCACTTTGATAAGGTCGTCAGAAGGAATTTATTCAAAATAGAACTCTATTTGAATAAGTTCCTTCTGATGTTCCTATCAAGGTAAAACAAGCTGTTGACATTTATGGTGAACTAGTAACTAATTTTGATTTAATTTTTTATGCTTAACTCTTCGCTTGGCATTGAGCACTTTTTGTAGTTTTACAGCATATATTGTGTATGTGTTTTTCATATGCTTCTAATTAATGTTAGATTAAAAGTTAAAACAAAAGCTTCTGTGATTGGCACCAAAATAGTTTATTTATGTTTTCTTGCTGGTGTTAATGCGTAAGGATGTGAGTCGTTTTTAGCGCTTGTTTGTTCAACTTTTTTAAACAGTCACATGCTCTTGAGCCGTCTCGAACTTGCGCACTTTTCGAACTAAGTTCTCAGCACTTGCCTATGCAGTCGTATAAAAGAGTTGCCCAGATATGGCATTTTAAATATCCTTTGACGACTTGCTAAATTTAAATTTTGATAAAAAAAATAAATTATTTTCCCTAATGCAGTTTTTATGATTTAAGCAAAACATCTAAAGCGTTATCAAGAACAATCATAACTTATTTGATAGAAAATAATTAAATGTTATACAAAACTTGTTTAAACAAACATCTACCCAAATACTTTCACAGAGTTTTAGAGTGATGGCTTAAACCAGAAAGACCTTTGGCAACATGTTTTAATATTTGTCAGTTTCCAATATTCTGTTTTTGTAACAGTAGTTTATCTGTATGAGGTGGATAAAATTGATTTGTTTGAATTGCAAATCACTATCTTATTTTTACCCAAGCATAGGAAATAATTGATGTTCTGTAATTTTGCTATCAGAAGAGATAAAATGAAATATTTCAAACAACATTTCAATTTTCGTCAAGCGAAAAAGAGTTAGATAAGAAGATATATGAAATAAATGCTTTATACAATTCTTTAAACAATGTGTGAGTCTTAATTATAATTTTGTGTTAAGTTATGGCCTTTAACGTACTCCTAAGTTTTTTTGTTTTTTTTTAACAACATTCAAACTTTCTTACAGCGAAGAATGGTTAGACGAGAAGATGAATGAAATAAACTCCCGTGAAAATAATCTGAACAATAAGTGAGCCTTGAGTATAACACTGTTCTAGGTTATGTGCTTTGCCACATTTTTATAAAATTTGGCATTTCTCAATCTCTATAAATGCATACTTACATATAAAATTAAACTTTGAAGTGTACGTTTTTAAATTGATTTAATGTCGATAAAATTAAAACAAAACCTTCTGTGATTGGCATCAAAGTACAATAGTTTATTTTTGTTTTATTGCTGATGCCAGTGGGTCCAATGATCATTTAGGAGATTATTTATTATAAAAGGAACCTGTTTGGTCTCGGTATTTTTTTAATACCATGGAGCCTGAGACTTCTAAATTATTCAACGAATAATATACAGTAAATATAAAATTTTAAGTTCTGTTCTTACTTTAAATGGTCATAAATTTCATTTTTCAAATTACATTTATCCGGATTTCCATCAGCCTTTGCATGTTGATGTCGTTGCGTAGAATAAGTTTTGTGATTGATGGACACTTTAAACACAGACTCAACATAACTTAATTCTCTCTTTTTGAAGTGTTATGCAAATGACAATGCAAGATTTAGCTTTAAAGCAATCGATATAACTAGTGAACATGTAAAAGCACATTTAAAGTGTTTGCTTATCTATTTTTTGGGAAGTTTCAAAAATTGTTTCTTAAAACAATTAGTTAATAAAAATCAATGTGCTAGGTTTGTTTCTTTTCTTAACTTTTGACTTACCATATTTCTCATTTAGTGATCGCATTGGAACCCCATCGCGGAAGTTCAGGTAAGCCACTTATACAGTATGATAAAGTAATTTTTATTAGAATTCAAATAATAGATTGAATGTGACAAATGGTCAAATTTAGTCTTTGTTTACACTGATTTAAAATTTTTAATAAATTGTTGTCAAAAATAAGTTTCACACAAAATTAACCTAAAACTGTATTGCCGATGAAGCAACATTTAGAAATTGTAACAACTGTAGAAGCATTTTTTTCACCCTGAGTGTAATAAAAGAATGAATAAGGAACCTCTGAACAGTCATGTAGAAAGATGTACGTATAATGAATTGTTGTTTGTTTCTGTTGAGACAGATTTACTGCAAAAATATTTTAGGGATACCACAGTTTTTAGGAACAATCAAATGTTCAAGTTCTCTCTAGTCAATATGAACTTTTGATTTCTTTGCAATAACCACAATCTATGTATTTTGATTATTTTACAATAGTAAGAAGTACTCAGCATGGCGGCAACGGGGAAGTAGCTTGCCAGGCAAGAAAATGGAGAAACATGAGATGTACGTATGGTTGTGTTGAAATGTGCTTATGGAAAGTGATGCAAAAGTTTTCAGACTCGGGGCTTTTCAATAATTGTCAACAAAAAATATTTTTTCAAAAATTATTTCTATTTTTTTGGATAGAACACTTGTTATTTTATACTTGAAAATCGGATTTTTGAGCACTCAGTTTTAACACATCATGACTCAACATAAGCAAAAGTCTAAAGCGTTATCAAGAACAGTCATAACTCACCTGATAAAAAATAATTAAATATTTTCAATTTAGAGATACTTCTACTGAGTTTAGCGTGATAGCCCAAACGGAACGGTTGAAACCCTTTTTTTGGGTTTACTGATTTCCAATAGCCTATTCCGTTTTTCAATTAATGTGGAAATTTCAAGTGGCAAACTTTGAGATTGAAATTGCAATATATAATATGTTTATTTAATTATTTTTTATTTTCCAACACTGTCAAATCGATTCATATTTTAAACTTATTGATTTTTGCCATGTTTCTTTTTTGTTGGTACTAAATTAGTGTGTTTTCTCAGTTTTGAAAAATAAAATTGAATTTACTGTTAAGGAAAAAGTTAATGTTTTATTTCTTTTTCTTTCAGATAAATGAATTATACGTGCTTCTTTTTACTAATATACATTAAGAGAAGTCAGGGTAGTCAGAAAGATATACAGCATTGTTATGTTTATTATCTAACTTAACAGTATTTGATAAACTTTTGATTTCTTCGCAATAACCACATTCTATATATTTTGATTATTGAATGAAGCAACATTTAGAAATTGTAACAACTGTAGAAGCATTTTTTTCACCCTGATTGTAATAAAAGAATCAATAAGGAACCTCTGAACAGTCATGTAGAAAGATGTACGTATAATGAGTTGTTGTTTGTTTCTGTTGAGACAGATTTACTGCAAAAATATTTTAGGGATACCACAGTTTTTAGGAACAGTCAAATGTTCAAGTTCTCTCTAGTCAAGATAAACTTTTGATTTCTTTGCAAAACCACATTCTATGTATTTTGATTATTTTACAATAGTAAGAAGTACTCATCATCACGGCAATTGGGAAGTGGCATGCCAGGCAAGAATATGGAGCAATCTGAGAAGTACGTATGGTTGTGTTGAAATGTGCTTATGGAACATGGTACAAAAGTCTTTAAATTCGGGGTATCGCGAAGATAATTATCAAAAAACCGTCTGTCCAAAAAATAACTCCATATGTTTTGGTAGCACATTTGTTATTTTACACTTGATATCCGACTTTTTGTACTTTTATTTTCACCGATCATGTCTCCGCAAAAGCAAACAATTCAAAGCGTTGTCAAGAACAATCTTAAAACTCACTTGATAGAAAATAATTACTGTAAATATTTTTCCAAACTTCTATTTGCTCTAGTTCAGGGGTCGCCAAATGGCGGCCCGCGGGCCGCATGCGGCCCGCCAAGCTGTTATGTGCTGCCCGCGGAAGGTATCACCGTACAAGTACAAGTATAACCAAACATACTTTGCTTGAGGAGTTAATGAGCATGAAGGTAAAAAAAATACTTTCCGGAAAGCATATTTTTGCTTTGCATACGATTCCACCGACCGACCAATCAGATTGTAGTTCTAGGTAAGGGTCGCCTAAAGTTATTTCAATGCGATGTCCAGCCACACTGTCCCAGTGGTTGATTGAAACGTCTGTTTTCAAATTTCGAAATTGTCTGTGAGCATAGGGTTGCTTATTTTAAGTTTGTCAATGTCATGTAAACACTAGTGTGCGTTTCACCGTTATTGTGTTTCACGAGCAGTGTTCCTTTAGGGCTTTAGGTTATGCAAGTTTTTTTTGGCAAAATAGGTCGGTGTGCCAACTCAATTTATAATATTAAAAATTGGCAAAATGTTATCTATAAATTAAAAGACTTTTTCTGGTTGTATCAAGAAAATGAAATATCTTCTGACAGGTGTTGGTTGTATTATTTCTGGTTGTATTACTGTTGTATTTTCATAAGACAACTTCTGTTGTATTATGAAAATATTTAGTTTGGTAGGCTACGGCAAAATGTTGTTAATCAACAATTCTTGCCATGCTGATAAGCACCGCAAGTGACAGTTGTCTAATAATTATCAAAGAAAGATGGTTCTATAGACTCTCACAAAAAAGATGAAAAACCAACTCATTGCTTTTTTAGAGGGAACACTGTTCATGAGTTACGATAGAAACGTTTTTTTTTCGATGATTTCTACAAGCGTTTGTTTCATGGTGCCTAGTTTCTTTCTCCCTGTTATTGGAACCTATTTTTCGCTGATATGTTAGCAGGTCCCTGTTGTTGCCTGTATTGCGATGTGTCAAACATTTCTTTGGTTACTGAAACTGTTAATTGCAAGATATTTTTTGTGAAGCGAAGTGATAACACCAATCTTGCTTGGCGATGAATATTCGGATGAAACCGCTCGCCTCGCTATAAGTGTGCAAAACAAGTGGCCTCGTTTATTAGGCGTGTTAAAGAAGTCAAAACTGTTGTTAAAGGAGCTTGGCCTGGCAGTAGCGTTGTTCGACTAATTTTGTTGCTGCGGTATTCTAAGATAAATATTAACAACATGTAATGCTGGATACTGGGTACGAAATGCGTTCTTTTCTAGCATAAGAGTCAACCTACCGAACATTTTATTAGTGCGGCCCGCCACAGCTCTCCTTAGTCCTAAAGTGACTCGCATGTAAAAAAGGTTGGTGACCCCTGCTCTAGTTAAATACTTCCACTGAGTTTTAGCCTGATAACCCAAACCAAACGTAGAACTTTTTAGGTTCACCAATTAAAATTTGTTTCATGTGTATGGAGTGCAAAGGAAATAGATTTAGTTTTAATTGCAAATCACCTTCGTGTGATACTTGCCCAACCATAGGAAGCAATTGCTGTTTTATTATATTGGTAGGCTACAAGTCTTAGAAAAAAGTCCGTATTTCAAAGCGCATTCTTTTCCTAACAACATTTTAATTTTTGTAGTGAAAAGTGGTTAAATGAAAAGTTGGATGAAATAAATTCTCGATTCAATCATCTAAATAAACAGTGAGTAGTAATCATAATACTGTTCTAAGTAATTTCATTTATTCCGTTTCGACAAAATTTGGAATTTTTCAAGCTTCATAATTACATACTTGAAACACTTGATAGGGCATCGGTTCGACACCGCTCAAGAGCATGTGGCGGTCTTTGGCAGGACATTTAAAAGCATGCCTGAAGGTTGTTACGAAGATTGGCTTCCTTACCTTCCTGTTCATTTACTTCAAATCTTCAAAGACTAGGAACCTCGGATAAGAACAAAAACATATTTCAAAAAAAAATAGTAAATTTTGAAGTCATGTTTGAAAATAGATTCAAAGTCGATGAAATGAAAACCAATTAAGTCTTCTGTCATAGAAATGAAATTGATTTATTTGAGTTGCAAATCGCATTGATCTGATACTTGTCCAAGCATTGGAAGCAACACTGTTCTGTTATTTTGCTTCATAGAACTGTTAAAAACAAAGTCGTTCAAACCTTCTTTTTTTTCTAAAATCATTCTTATTTCCTCGCAGCGAAGAGAAATTAGACGAGAAGTTGGATGAAATAAATTCTCGATTCAACCTTCTAAACAAAGAGTGAGGCTTAATTATTACTCTATTCTCCTTTATGTCCTTTACTATATTCTAATAGAATTTAGTATATTTCTATTATTTTTTAAAACACAAAAAAAAAATTAAACTTTTAAAGTGTGTATTTTTCAATGGATTTTAAGTGAATAAACATAAAACAAAAGCTGCTGGGATTTGGATTTCAAAGTAGTTTTCTTTATGTTTTCTTGTTGATGCCAATGCGTCCAGTGACTATTAGACTATTATTCGTAATAATAATAAAAGTAGCGTGTTTGGTTTTGGCATATTTTACCAATACTATTGAGCCTGAAACTTCCTAATAGTTCGACGAATAACAAAAAAATACAACATTCTTTCTATGTTTATTTGTTTAGTGGCATAAATTTCATTTTCAAAATTTTATGTGTGAAAATTACCATCAACCATTGCATGTTGATGTCGATAAGTTTAATACGTTTTGTGGATAAGGGACATTTTAAGCAGACCTAATAGAAATTAATTCTCGTTTTTTGAATTGGTACACAAATGACAATGCAAGACTTATCTTTGAATTAATCAAAAGAATTTGAATATTTAACAACAAATTTGAAATGTTTGCTTATCTATTCTAAAAATTTTAAAAACAGCTCCTTACAACAATTAGCTAATGAAATGTGGTTATAATTTTGTTTGTTTTCTTAATTTTTGACACAGCTTATTTCTCATTTAGGGATCGCAATAAAACTGCATCAAGAAAATTCAGGTAAGCTAATGAAATAATAAAGTAATTTTAAAAAAAATTCACATAATAAATTAAGTGTGACAGATAGTCAACTTTTTCGGTATTCACAATGATTCAGGAATTTTGTATAAAACTTGTTTGTCAAAATCAAGTTTTACAAGTAAACTAAAACTGTGTTGCAGGTGAAATAATATTTGGGAATTGTAACGGACGATTGTAACAAAAATTAAAAATTGATTTAATTAACTAATTTACAAAGTATTTTCGCACTTTCTGTTAAGGTAAGCTGCTGCTAAAGTTTCCATAAAAACCATGATTAAAAACCGTTATTATTATCACGTGTACGAGAAATGTATTTACTTCAATATTACGAAGCAAAGATATTTCTCACTCAATCAGCTAAGAATTGTAATTATATTTTCCCTTCTTTTCAACGATTAAATTATCTGTGTTGTTTGTTTTTTTTTGGCAGTCAGACGTCAGTACAGTCATCATCTCGGCATCGGGAAAGTAGCTTTTCGGGTCAAAAAATTGAACAATCTGAGAAGTACGTATAGTAATTACAGTATGTTAAAATGTGCTTATGGAACATTGTACAGAAGTTTTCCAACTCGGGGGTTCGCGATGATAGTCAACAAAAACCGTCTTTTCAAAAATACATTTTCAGATGTTTTCGTTGAACACTTGGTTTTTTACTCTTCAAGATCGTTTTTTTGTGCTTTCTATATTAACAGATCATGACTCCGAGAAAGCAAAAAGTCAAAATTGATTTATTCCAGTTGCAAAGCACATTTATCTGAAACTTGTCAAAGCATGATAAATCAATCTTATTTTGCAATTTTGGCACAAAGAAATGTTGAAAATAAAGTTCTGTATTTCAAACATCATTTTTTTCCAACAATATTCCAACTTTCTTACAGTGAAGAGTGGTTGGATGAAAAGTTGGATCAAATAAATTCTCGATGCAATCAGCTAAATAAATAGTAAGTTTTAATTATTACTGTTTTAAGTTATGTCCTTAACCATTAGAGGAATGAAAAAAATTTAGGCTATTTTTTCCCCAAACCACCCATGGAGATTCTCTATGCTATAAACAAGAATCACAGTAACAAAGCTTAACAAGAAAAAAGGCACTCTCCGTATTAAAAACGATTTCACATATTTTTGCTCATTGCAAATTTACAAGACTTATTGAACAAAGAATGTTTTAACAGCTTCCACATTACTTAAAACTTGAGAGCTAAAATGTCAAAGAATACCTCCTTGTACATCAAAACTCCACAAAAACTAATATTGGGATATAAAGTTAAAGAATTTTTATACCTCTTTTAACTATAGTTTGGTAGAATTTGGCATTTCTCAACTTTCACAAACGCATGTTGAAAAAAAAAATTAAACATTGAAGTGTATATTTTTTTAATAGATTTTAATACGAAGAAAGCTTCTGGAGTGAAGAGGAAAATGATTCATTTGAATTGCAAACTAACTACTTTTACTTTATTCTTGTCCAATCACGAGAAGCAATTATTCTATAATATTGCTACACAGAATCGTTAAAAATAAGCTATTTCAAACGTTTTTTTTTTTTTACAACATTCCAATTTTTGCAGCGAAGAGTGGTTAGATGAAAAGTTGAATGAAATAAATTCTCAATGCAGCCATCTCAACAAAGTGTGAGTTGGAATTATAATTCGGGGTTATGTCTTTAACCATGCTGTGATATAATTTGTTTATTTCTTTATTTTTTAAAATATATATTCAAAGAAGCAAAGAATTTGAAGTGCATATTTTCCGATAAATTTTAAGTCGATCAACGTAAAACAAAAAGCTTCTGGAATGAAAAAAAAATGATTTATTTGGATTGCAATTTACCTTTATCTAATACTTGTCTAAGCACAGACAAGCAATTTTAATTTGATTTGACTTAATTTGTGCTATGATTTTGTTACACAGAAATGTTAAAATTAAAGTATTTTGTACTTCACTTTTTCCAACAACATTTCAACTTTCTTGCAGCCAAGAGTCTTTAGATGAGAAGTTGGTTGAAATAAATTCTCGTGAAAATTATCTAAACAAATTGTGAGTCTTAATTATAACTATATTGTATAGGTTATGTCCATTCCCATATTTTGATTGAATTTGGTTTTTCTCGATCTTCGTGAATACACAAACCATCAAAAATTCAAACTTTTAATGTGAATAAACTTAAAATAAAACGCCAAAATGACTTCCCAATAACCTAACCAGTAATAGAGGTAGAAAAATATTAAATCATTCATTTGCTTCAAATGGGAGTAAACTACATTTTCAAAGCTTTCATTTGTGCGAACTCCACGCAGCCATTACGTGTTTGTGGGTTGAATACGTTTTTGTGATTGACGGACATTGATTAGGCCTATACAGTACAAGATTCAGCTGTAAATCTATAAAATGATTTAAAATATGTAGCAGCAATTTTAAAGTGTCATTTTTGAAAAATTTCAAAGGTTGTTTCTTAAAACAATAAAGGAAAAGCAATGTGTTTAAAATATGTTTTCTTAGTTTTTGACACATTTTATACATCATTTAGTGATCGCGATGTGGGTCCATCGAGGAAATTCAGGTGAGCCCATTATTAATTGTAATCCACATCATAATTTGAATGTGACATATGGTCAAGTTTTGTCTTTGTTTACAATGATTTAGAAACTTTAAAGAATTTTCATCAAAATCAAGTTTCACAAATAACCAACCCTTAATTAAAGTGCTGTCTCGCCGGTGAAATAACGTCGAGAAATTGTAACGGTTGTTGAAATATTTTCTAAGCTTGATAATAATAAAAAAATGAATAAGGAAATCCCTGAAGGAACCTATGCTGTGATCAGTCATGTGGAAAGATGAGCGTAATGAATGGATGTTTGATTTAGTTGAGACTACTTTAGGGCTAGAATTTTTGTGGAAATAAATTTTGTTTAGTATAGTCGACTGTTTAATTCCATTTTTAATATTGGTATTTCTAACAGTTTGATTTTTATCAGCATGTTGTAAAACTCATAAACAAATTAGCAGAGTAGGCTATTTTATTTATTGGTCTGTCTACACTATACAAAGTATTTTTGCACTGGCTGTTATGGTGGGTTGCTACTAAAGTTTTCCATAAAGCAGTCATAACTACCACATGAGTGTGGTGAAAATTATAAAATTATTTCCAATGAGTTTCCTAACTAATTTTAAATATCTTTTTATCTAAATCACAAGTATATCAATGCTCTTGCAAAGCTGTTAAAACATGGCAAAAACACACGACTTGACACGACCTACATTGAAACCAACAAACTCATTTTAGTAAAGTAGGCTTTAATAAACTTAAAACGTGATTATCCTTCAATTGAAAACTAGCTTTAAAGAATGTTAACAGAAAGTATTAAATGACAAACTAAAACAAGACTCTACTTAAACTGCCGATTGCACTGCTAACTGCTACACTGTCAACTTAAAACTAGAGAATGAATCAACACGAAAGAAACCAAGAGAAGCCAAGCCAGGCAATCGGCAAACTCACACTGCGCTGTTGGCAAGAGAGATGTGGTGCGCAGGGCCGTTGACAGGATTTATCGGGCCGGTACCCATTTATTTTCGGGCCCCCTTCATCGACAATGTTATGAATATAAAGGATGTGTACAAACTTTTATTGATGTGCTGTTAAAACGAGGATGACACATGCCGTTCAAAGTAGAAAATTAAGAGGAATATCATTTATATTTTCTCAAAGATTCGTTGTATCCACGAATTTCCCCAACTGTGCAATTACGCATTTAGGGATTTCTCCGTAAACCACAAAATCCTTGCTTTCAATCACGATCTTTGTCGGTATGTTTAAAATTGTTGGAGTTTTCGGCTGAAATTAATTCTTTGTAAAGTAGAGTAGCCATAGGAGAGTAAAACATTTTGGGGGGGCGAACATAATTTTCCCAAATTTTTCAAAATTTGCCCAAATTTTGTCTTTGCGTATATATTTTCAAAAATACAAAATTACTCACAATCTCTGAGAGTCATCAGCTTGGCCATGTACGAAACACAAGCAAAAAAAGGAAGTGGCTATTTTTACACAATGAGGTGTTGCCAGAGTTAGGATTAAAGTTAGGAAGGGTTGAGGTAAGGGCTAGAGTTAGGAATAAGTTTAGGGTATTGATCTTTGCCCACTGCCCAGGACTAAAAAAATTTCCAAATACAAGTTTTTGTTTTCAACAGCTTTAAACTTTGCTCAAGTTAGGGAAGAATTCCTTATCTGGCAATACTATTAAGGCTATTCTTACACTATATAGTGTAAATATAGCCACAGCCAAAAAAAACACGTACAACAGCAAAACAAGGCTGAACTTACTTTAATCTACGTTCATAGACCTGTCTGTGTCCCAATTAAATAAACCATCAAATGAAAACATTCTTGTGTATCGCAAAAAAGTATACAGTATATTAAGCTTAACTGGATTCAAAAAAATTTGAACTGAGACTTCACCAATACCTGAATAACAATAATTGCTGAATATTCATTTCACCAGATTATATGAAACTCTCCAGCCCAACTTCAATAAAAGGCCTGACCAAAAGTAGCTCAATCTTTTCAATTCAAAGATAGTACAAAGACTCAATATTTGTTATTTTGCATTGAAAAAAACTAAAATGACAATCCGTTAACTTATCAAACCAGTAACATTACTTAATCCATGCTGCTTCAAATCCTACAGGCTGAAAAGAATTCGACAGTTTACCATGCTATGTGCATCAAACTTCCACCTTTGAACAAAACTACTTTTGATACCAAAAATATTGATATTATATTACAATGAAATCATAGTCAATGTTTTTTCAGAAGATCATCACAAAGATAGTCTTACTTCACAATGAAGCAGCTAAGCTTACTCAAATCACAAGCACAGAAGAAAAATGACTCCCAGATAATAACTTCAAACTCAATCGTTGCCACAAAATACAGACCACATTACTAAAACATGACACAAAAATAGCACTGTTTACATTGTCAGATATATTAACTGCATGAATTGGATGACAAAACAACATAACATGTGTCTTTATATTTGATTGTTGTTGCTGTAATACTGTGTCATAGATAGTAAATAACTAAGCATATCAACCCTGGAACTGGCAAAGACAAACAGCAGTTTATACAAAAAAATTCAATATAGAAAGAAGTTAAACCATAGCTCACAAAAACATGAAATTAAATACAGGAAAATTCACAAGTTGATTTCATTTAATATACTTTTTCACTTTGTACATAACTATAGGTAGTGGCTGGGATCAATGCTCACAAAAGTGGTGTATATGTGGCCTCACAACTGTTGATTATTAAAGTTTATAACAAATGCTTATTTTGTTAGACCATATCTAAAAATGATAAGCTATCTTTGTAGTATTTAAGTCAAGTTTTGCGAGCATAGCATAACTCATGATAAAATTGACTTATCCAATAATTGGATATTTTTGCCCAAATATTTTTACACACTACTACATTAGTGGGATATAGAGAAAAACAAAAACTTCATAAGCTCACCAGAACCCAGCAGGGTTTCAAAATTCTACCAATGAAGGAATGTAGGCTGGTGTGATATTCTAATGAACAGCTGTAATAAGCTTATCTCATCTTTTCGAAGCAATATTTTGCATTTTTTTCTGCAAATACTGAATCGAAACTTAACATTTTGCCCAAATTTTAATACCAAATATAAGAGTTTTTAAAATTGTCGATACTCTGTTTTACATTCAAAGGAAAATGTTTTTATACAAAATGGAACACTATAAAGTTACTAAACTGGTAGAATAATGAAAACTTATGGTAAAAATTGATTTGTCCAAATAACTAGACATTTTTGCCCAAATGATTTTTATAATCAACTACATTAGTAGGATATTGAGAAAAAACCAAAAAACCACATAAAGTTTCCAGTACACAGTAGCCTAGGCTTTTAAATCTTACCCATGAAGAAATGCAGCCTACATGTTAGTGAATATCAGTAATAAGCTTACCTCTGTTTCCCAACTGTGCTTTTTTACAGTTCTATTTTGCAGTTGTCGAATTGAAACTTATCATACTGCCCAGATTGCAATACCACATGCAACAGTTTTCAAAGTCAGTGATAATACATTTACATTCATTGGAAAATATTAATGTATCTCATAAATTACAACAATTATCATATGTACATAAAGTTTCTAAACTGGTGAGGCGTCGAAACATTGTGGTAAGTTTGATTTGCCCAAATAACTGGACATTTTTGCCCAAATTCGCAACATTTTTTTCAGCAGGGTAGCGACTGCCCCCCTGCCTCCATCTCCTACGGCTATGATGTAGATGCAATTAGCTAGAAGTGATTACCACCAAAAAATATATATATTCAGAATTAAAAAGTGGGTGAAAAAAATATTTCGTTTTAAAAAAAAAAAATCGTGGTTAGGGAAATCACTATACCTGGAAGGGGGCCCGGTACTTTACCATCTGACGGCTGAAGTGGCTGTTTTAACCTCTGATGGCAATTCCTTTAGATATGATTATATTAAGATCTTGATAATGTTTGAAGTCGCGGGGAATCTTTTATATTCGGGCCTCCTAAATATTCCGGGCCCGGGTCCAAAAGTACCACCTAGACCCCCCTGTCAACGCCCCTGGACTGGTGCGTGACGACTAGAGATGTAAAAAAACGTTTTTTTTTTGTTTTTAAAAAAAACGAGCTCGTTTTTTTTGTTTTTTATCGTTTTTTTTGTTTTTTATTCGTTTTTTTTGTTTGTTTTTTTACCTATTTTGACATTAAATGTCACAATATGCAGCAATTAGGGTAAACTCATTGCAATAGCGTCTCTTTCAACAAAGAAACAGTCTAATAACTCGTATAACTTATTTCAAATCAGACTACATGTCTGGTATAATTGTTTCATTGCAATTTTGTAGCTCTCAAGTCTCAACACACGAGCCATAAAGATTTCTCATCGTCTCAAATAGTAGTAACAGTGTCCTATGGTTGGCACATCTCAAGTATTGGCTGTAATTTGTTTCAGCCAGTTGTTAAATGCAGTACCACACTCGTGTAAAGCTTCGAAGCCACCTGGCATTTTGGTTAATGGGCATGTTAGGACTAGGTGGTCAGTGTCCTGTTTCTCTGTTTCACAAAGGCACTTTTGACCAGCACACCACACCTTTTCCAGTACAACGTCAAGAGTTGTTCCAGTTGATGTGCATTTGGTGCAAACTTGATGAAAACCACACAAGCGGTTCTCGAGTTATAAGTGAAATAACCTTAGCCACTAGGTGGCTTCATAGATAAGGAGCAATAGAAAAACGGCAATGTCTCAAGAACCGCTCAACATATTTGGATATTATAATTTTTATCTCTACCCCCATGTTTTCTGGGTGGGCTATCTGTTTATGAACATTAAAACAAGTTTTGGCTACTACTTTTTGAGATAAAAAGAAATTAACCTCTTGTCGTAACGCACCAATAAAACCATGATGCGTAACTTAAAAAAAAATAAATTATTGGTTTGAGGAAAGATTGATGAAAAGTTTGGCAAAAGCAGTGTAGTGCTAAAGTCCCAAGTTTTAGCCCAAATCACATTTAAATGTAGTGAAAGATGGAAACATTTTGATGTTTTTTATTTTCCCTGAAGAGGTTCGATACTCCATTGTGATGTCATAGTCATGTTTGTTTTCCCTTAATCACACCATTGTGCTGTCATAGACATGTTTAAAAGAAGTATGGTTGCACTTAATCCATCCAATTCGAACTAGTTTGCAGGACTTTGAGACTTTAGCACTTTTCTGTTTTTCCCAAACTTTTCGTCAATCTTTCCTCTACCCAATAAAAAAAAAAAATTTAAAGTTATGCATCATGGTTTTATTGGTGCATAAGGACAAGAGGTCAATTTCTTATCTCAAAAAGTAGTTGGCCTACTTCCCAAATAAAATAAGTTTTCATCTTTGATGTTTGTTTTGTATTTTTATCCTGCATTGCGGGAATATGGGTAAAACTTTATACTTGTCAGGAAAAGTATTATGAAGCATTTATTCACTATGTGCACACTGAGCAGTGCTGAAAAACTCCACTTTAAAGGGAAAATTTCTGCATTCAGGGTTGGTAGTTACTAGCAATAGTCAACATGGGTGGTGGCCATTTGAAAGGAACATTAAACCTTTTCTGACAAATGCACTTACTTTTGACAGCTAAAAATATCAGTGATAAGATCTCTTGCATTATGTCACAAATGATCTGCAAGAAGCATCAATGACAAAGTGTCTAAGACCTTACAAGTTACAACACACGAAAAGAATACATCTGTTTCAACATTTATAAAGCATATACATCGTTTAAAAAACATGTTTAAACAAGCTATTGGCAATAGCTTACATTAGTAAATTACCACAAACAAGGTAATGTGTTTTCTGAATACTGCCATCTTGTTTTTGCCAAAATTTCGTCAACCCATTGAATGTGTACAAGAATAACCAGTCCCGGTATAGGCCTACTAACATCGTAGGCTCACTTCCATAAAAGGAAAAAGAAATTAACACATCTACATTATGTCATGTATCAAATTGCATTAATTCAATGTTTGTCAGGTCTACTGCCACAAACATGCCTGAGAATGAAGAAGAAAGCGAAACAACGTAGGACTATGCAAAAAACATAGGCTGCTGCCAAGCACAAACACTTAGGAATTTTAGCACAACCAGAAAACCATTTTTACTAGTTTAACGTTTTTCAAGAGCACTGTAATGAAACTAAACTGCAAATTGTAAAAAATTTGCAACTTTTCCAGAAAAATATGAAAAAAAACAAAAAACGAGTGTTTTTTTTGGCCCAAGTTTTTTTCAAAAAAAACACGTTTTTTTTAAAAAAAAAACGGTTCGTTTTTTTTGCATTTACAACTCTAATGACGACACGCGCTACACCACACGACTGTAATACAATATTTTGTTAGGGGCTTACTTCAAAATAATTTTTAAATTCAACTTTAGCCCTGAGTTTAGGAGGTACCAAGATATTCTAATACAGTGGTTCTCAAACGACAATCCGCGTCAATTTTTTAACGGTCCACAAAAAAACTGCTTTTTGCAAAGAGGCCTTGCAAAACTGTTATGCTCTGTAAAATTTACCTTCCGCTTGGCTGATTTACAGCTATAAAACTGACGTATCTCGCCTACGTTGATACAGCAAAACAATTCAGGCAAACCTTTTGATGGTCTAAATTTTGTCCCGTTTATGATTGTGTTATCATGAACAGCGTATAGCTTTCAATTTTTTTTTTTTTGTGATTCAGGGTTGCTAGCTGGGTAACTAATTTTGTTCCTAGCTTCGACAAATTTGCGATTGCGGAAAAGAGTTGCGATTGCGGAAAAGTTAAAAGAGTTACTGAGTTTTGTATGTCAACACTTGAAAGAGTTGGCTTACAACTGTGACCATTATTTGGCGGAATAAGAAGATCTTCGAGGAAAGTTTTTGAATAAACAATCCATTCATTGAAGACATTAACACATGCGACCTCAACTCCATAAAAAAGATTGAATGATGTTGCAGGATACTTTTTGGAAACGAATATTCGTGTCTAACTTTCAAAGCAATCAAATTGTTGGTGATTGTTTCAACCACCTACATGTACAATAATTAGGGTGGCTTGTTTTTGAACTTTTTTTTTTAATTCTCTCGGGGTAGTGGGGAAATGGTGCCAATGAGTGAGAAAACGCTCATGACAAAATTTGAGATTCGTAAAAAATTGTCTTCATGGCTCTTCATGGGGCCCAAAAATTGAAAAATGGGGTCAAAAACGCAATTTTTTTCAAAAATATTTTTAGTTTAGATAAATGCAATATTGTTTAGATATATCTAATTAACCTAAGAAAAAAAATTAGAGTCATTTGAACTATTCCTTCAGCTTCCTCACAGCTTTTGAAAATTTCGCATTTTTGTGGGTGGTTACATGATATATAATTGCGTTAGACATTTTGCCAGCTATAAAACGTCATTGTATTTCTCTTTATAGACCTGCCTTGAGCTGTTGCGTCATTTTTTAATGAAATTGGGTTAATTTAGTAGGAAAAAGTGACGTTTTTTATTTGAATTTACGTCACTGACGAAGTTTGTAGTTATGTAACCACAAACAAAAATGCGAAATTTTCAGCAAAATGAAAATTTTTGAAGCTGTGAGGAAGCTGAAGGAATAGTTCAAATGACTCCAATTTTTTTTCTTAGGCCAATTAAATATATCTAAACAATATTGTATCTACCCAAACTAAAAATATTTTTGAAAAAAAATGCGTTTTTGACCCCATTTTTTGGTTTTTGGGCCCCATGAGGAGGCTGAAGACAATTTTTTACGAATCTCAATTTTTGTCATGAGCGTTTTCTCACTCTTTGGCACCATTTCCCCACTACCCCGAGAGAATTTTAAAAAAAAGTTCAAAAACGAGCCACCCTAATGTAGCCTACATAGGCTATGCGAGATTTTTTTTCATCTCAATAGCTTCAATTAAAACAAAGAGATCGGCTAGATGCCAAAGCAGACGTGTTTCAAAGACTTTTTTGCTGTTTCGTTTGCCTTGCATAATGGCAAAGAAAAGCAATAATTTTTTTTACTCACATTGATTTTGTGTGTAACTAGATGGACATTTTGTTGTTTGAGTTGATTTGACTGCCGTTTTGTTGTAGCCTAATTTTCGTCCTAAATACATAGAGAAATCTAAAATCTTGCTAAAATAGTGAAATCCTATTTGAATATTTTTCTGATGATCCTAATGAGGTGAAACAGGATGTTAACGTTATTAAAGAGTAGTAAAAGAATTTAATAGAATTCGCTCTGCTTTTTTTTTTTTTTGCTTGGCATTGAGCACTTTTTATAGTATTAATAGCATTTATTGTTCAATGGTACTAAAAAAAAGTTAGGTTCATACTTAACCCTATCTTAGTACGCGCTGTTGTCGTACGCAGAAGTACGTCACGGGCTATCTTAGCCCCGTGCTATTTAATCGTTAATAAAGGGAGCTATGAAAATCACAGAGCCAAAATATTTTACAAGATAATAGCCATGTGTATTGTGCTTATAGAATTTAAATTTTTACCCAACAAATCTATTGAATTTAAGTTGAAAAGACGTCAGAAAGTCGGTTTTTATTCTAATTTCCCAAAAATAGCTTCAAAATTGAAATTTTTTAATTATAACATAAAGTAATATGCTACACTGAACAAAAAATTACTTTTGCTCATAAATATAAAGCATTGTTGGGCGTTTTTACATTTCAAGATCATTGCACTAACATTTATATTGCACTTACATTAAATTATATATATCTAGCACAATCCCTGATCTAGCATTGCACTTTCTATCCACCTGAAGCGAAATGCTTATTGTGAAGGGCAGGAAGTTAGAAAAATTACCAGTGTAGGTTTAAAAAATTCGCAAAGAACAAAAACTAAAAGTCAAGAAATTTCACATTTCTGGCATATTTCCTGCTGTAAAATATTTCACGACTAGAGAGGGGCGTCCTCCTAAACCCCGTGTCGCTACAGATAGGGTTAAGATTAAACATTCTTGATCTGTCTTGGAGTTTGTTTACATTTATTTTCCTTTCTAATGGTGATCTTTGCAATGAATAATAAAATACAAACCAAAATATTTTGAACAACAAATATCACAAAATGGACCAAAATATTATGAAATTATAGCAAGAATGTAACAGTGATGATGAAACTAATCCATGCCAATTTTGCACCTAATTTACAAGCAATGTTGCCTTAGTGAGGGCCCTGGTGAAATATCAACTTGAAGTTACAACAAACAAAATAACGTTTGAAAAGGAGTTCATAAGCAAACGAAGAGAAAGCGTCCATTGAGGGGGTTAGGTTGCATCAAACAAGAATGTTACAAGATGATCTTTTAAATTCCCAACATAGCAGCGAATCGTTTTTTTTTTTCAACAACTGAGTTTCATGTATTTTTTAATTTTTCTGCAGTACGATGCCAGACAGCTCTTTATCATCGCTGCCACTGAAGAGGTCCATTCCAGACGAGAAAATGGAACTCCCTGAGAAGTGCGTAAAGTTATGTTAACACCAGTAGCATACAGTTTTTCGTTGTACAAAGAATGCACGAAGGAGTTACTTTGATTACCAACGCGTTAGCGCTGAAAATTATGGCATAGCTAATTTTTTCCATCAGTTTTGTATTAACCAGAAAACACACATACCTATACAGTATATGTGACACACGATAGTGATGAATTTTAACTCCTACAATTATGTGCAGAGATTTCCCCATACTACTTTAATTGACCTCACATTGTCCATGTAGCCTAAACCGTTGTGTGTTGCAAACCGTTGTAAGCGTTATTTAACAACGCTTACAACGGTTTGCAACGCTCGCAAGAAACACATCTAAGCAATATAGTAATATTAGCTACAGTGATAGTCCCACCCCCACTACCACTGCCGTCAGTCCAGCTAAACTTTGACCACTCCGGAAAACTGAAGCGCACGTGTTGCATATTGAGTTGTTACATTTTCAACATGCACACACAGAACGGCATCACTGCAATAACACTGACCAACAAATTTTTGTTTCTTTTATTTATTTTTTAAATACGTAGAGTATAGCGGTAGTGTGGGGTGCAAGTACATACCATTATACACCCCATAGCACTACCGATATAGCACATAGCCTACTAAGCACCTCACGTGCTTGTAAATCTGTATTCGGGTCGCTAGTGACCCACCAAGGCGTTTAAAAGTTAATGTGTTGTATTTTTTTCAAGAATTGCATTTTAAGTGTTGTTTTTTTACAGTAAAACGTCAAATCACTCATCACTATCGCAGTCATTGAATGGTTTCCTTTCAGTCAAGAACATGCAACACCCTGAACAGTGCGTAAAATTGTGTTAAAGCTTAAATGTTATTGGTCTGCTTTTGTTTTTTCTATTTATTTTCTCTTCTAATAGTTTTCTTTGCAATAAATAAAAAGTATAGCCCAACAATTATTTGAATACAGTAACAAACATCATAAAGTCAACAGACTAAAGTTATGAAAATGTTGTGCGAAAAACTCGTAATTGTGAGCAGTGGCGCATTCTATCTAAACTTTAGCACTCGGAAAGAAAATAGTGATGATTAAGCTTAGCCATGGCAGTTTTGTACGTGCTGTCCCTGCCCGGCCAGCGAGGACACTGGTGAAATACCAACTTGAAGGGACAAAAAACAAAATTAAGTTTAGAAAAGGTTTTCATAGGAAAATCAAGAAAAGGCGTTCGTTTGATGGAAAACACGTGGACAAAAGTTACATTGTATGGAAGGTGGGGGACGTGGTAGTTTTAGCTTTTCTTTTCTAGTGTTTCGTTTTTTTTGGGCTTTTTGTATCCTTTTTTTTTTCGAAAATTTCCATGCCTCCCCTAGTTATTTTTCTCCAGAGTAATCTGTCAATAGCAAGTTGTTCCCATGAATCCATATCAAGGTTCGCATAGTTGAAGGAGACTTTCAGCTGATCTTTTTATCTCATTTTTGATTTTCCGGGGGGTCTTTTCTCTGCTCCAGTTCACCATTAAGCATTACTCAAGAATGCCTCGCTGGGTCCATCTGTACGACATGTCCTGTTCAGCGAAGGCAGTGTTGCAAAATGGTGGTTTCTAGGCTGGGCAACCTAACGCGATCGTAGATCGCATCTTCAGCGAGACGGTCTTCCCAACGAGTGCTCAGCATTTGCCTCAGTTTTCCCTACTGGAAGTTTTCAAGACGTTTTATGTAAAGGCGGTATAATGTCTGTACGAAAGACCATAATTTTTGTGTGCATAGATATAGCATGGTTGTTGAAAACACGATGGTGAAGTCTTCCATAGGCTGAAATCAAAATCCGGCACAATGTGCGGTTTTTACAGTGTGCAATGTTCAATATTCTTTGCACATGTTGGTGCTGTTGAAAGTATGCTATCAAGGTAAAAGTAGGCTAGCCTACTTCACCTAGAAGTCTTTCGTTGTTATTGATCTCTAGGGAGGTGTGACCAGGTAGCGTATGTGTAGGTCGACCGCTAAAGTGGGTATAGTCCACCAGCTGCGGCAAGCCAGCCAGATGAGAATTGCGATGTCCGGTGTTTACCCCACCTTTCCTACGGGCTTCCCTATGTGGGGTGAGCTGCGGGAAATCCTAGATAGGCCATTTCAGACACGGGTCTTTCTACCGGAATCCAATGTCACCGCAGTGCATTGGAAGACGATCTTCATAGATCCGCCGCCAATATGTGAGGGTTCACCTCTACACCGCGTTGAGGCATCTCCATAAAGGTGGGGGCTAAACAAAGTCAGCTCCATGGACCATCGACTTATATTACACTAATAATCGTAACAAGGCAGCTTTCAAGTGCAAATTTATTGTATCAAGTCAGTCAATTAACAAGTGTGAAGCGCTAAGTACACAGTTAACACATTTGAAGGGCAAGTTTTTAAAAGACCTTTTTGTTGATCACCACCTTGATGACCCAAGTTTAACGGCTACTACATCCTGTTCCATGAGTCACTTTAAAGTCCAAAAACTAGGTGATTATATAGTAATTGAGATTCAATTCTTAAGCTTATCAAGCTCTTGCAGTTTCTCTTGTTCCTCCTGTTTGATTGAATGGCGAAGAACTTCATAGGCTATCATATTCGTCGATTTGTTCCAATAAAATCCAACGTTATCATTTTCATGAAAGTCAGCCTTCTTGCAGCACAAAAAAAAACGATACCGAAAACGATATTTTCTTTGAACGGGAGCATAAGATAAGGACTTTTTTGCCTTGCAGCGTGCTTGTGGCGCTTTGTAATTTTTCTAGGCTCTGTGGATCAATCTGTTCCCTGTTTAAGGTCCCGATTTCAAGTAATTTTTCAATAAGTTGTCGACTGCGATAATTTGTGCGTTCTTCAAGGAAATCATAACAAACATAATCAATTTTAAAACATTCCCTTACGATTACAACATAGTCAAAATGAATCCAGCAGTGTGTTATAGTAATCGGTTCAAATGTTAGACATGTAACTTAATTTGAAGTAAGAATGATCATGATTAAAAAACCGGCTCATTTGGATAATTAAGCTGCAATGCAAAATCTTCAACCGTGTCTGACGTACGGTAGCCTATCCTACAGAAAACATTTCTTTTTGTATGGACAGCACTTCGATATAGAACGTGGTGATCATATCAGACTTTTCCAAATAAGCTATTAGTAACAAGGACAGCCACATTTTTAAAACGTTTAAATTTTTCTTGTTGCGTCGTTGTTATTGTTTTGCATGACGCTACAAGTCCAAGCAGTTTTCACTTAGCTAATCCTTAAAGACGCTGTTGCATTGGTGGGATGTAACGTATCCTCCTTGAAGCTTGGTTACTGGGCACTCCAATGTGGTCTGTGGACTGTAGGGCGTTACGATTTGGTCAGTTTGGTTGAGTTGTCATTCCCAATCGATAAAACTTGTCATTTTTTTTAGTTTGTTTTGTTCTTACGTGGTTTGCAGTATATCATAATTTTCTGGTAGCTGTGTCAAAGCCTGGGAAAGCTTTTGTTGGGTCCGTGAGTACTTCCCCACCAGGAGGGATTTTGTTATTTCAAAAGTTCTGTCACTCTGTTATGATATTAATTAGAGATGGGTCGGTTTTGTAAAAAGGGCTAAAAAGTCTAATTTAGCATAAAGCTAAATCTGAAGAGCGTAGCACTTGTTGATCGGCACCTCATTTGATTCCGGCTACTTTTTGGATGAGGTTGTGTCTTGTTAGGAGCTGTTGCGTCGTGATCCCATTGATCAAGGGGATTTAATAATACAGTATTCACTTTCAGCAGCCTAATGTTGGGTACAGTTCGATTAATAAGTTTAAAAAATAGTTTCTTATTTTTTTAACAACATTTTTGTTCTTTTTATCTAAAAGGGAGGAGAGGTTCATTATTTCAGATTCTCCGGTTGTTCTTATAGAAAATCAGTCTTCTGACCCAAGTGTATCAAACACAGAATCCTTAACTTTTTTTGATTGCAAATCGTAAGTAAGTGCTTCTTTGTAGTTATGTTACGACGCTTTCAAGTTTTACGAGACGGTTATTGACGGTGATCGAATAAAGTTTTAAGCTTTTACATTACTGCATCATAATGCGATTTTAAAGTAATTAATTAAGTATTTTTGTCAAGTAATGATAAGTATGTTTTAGAAAAATGGAGAGAGAGTCCAAGATCTATAATTTTCACTCTAGCTGAGGTTTTTATTGCTTTTTTGGAACAGAAGATGTAACCATTGCGCTTTGCATATGTAGTCTAATCTCCGTAACAAGATTAATTTTATTGTTTATTTCATTATCATCATTCAAATTTAATTTTGTCTCAACTAATCGATGTGGCCGATTTTTTCCTTACAGCGATTATACCTTCGCTTCTATTCTCCATCTCGTTCTGTCCATCGCTTCGTCTTTCTTGTCCAACTTTATCTGCCTCATTCTTCATTCTGTTCCTTCCATGTTATTTTTGGATGTCTTCATTTTCTCTTCCCATCTACCTTCAAAGTCAATGCTCTTCGAAGACTTCCTTCCTCCCTTCTTCCTACATGTCCATACCATCTTACTCTGTTTTCCCTGGCAAGTTGTTTAACAGTCTCCCTCATCTCAAGCATATCCATCAGTTTTTCATCTTTTTTTCCCTTCTGGTTTTTACTTCACACATTGCTCTCACCATTGCTCTTTCAGTTCTTTTCAGAATAGCCAGTTTACTCTCTTTATCCATGTATCGCTGTCATACAATATTGAAGGCCGCACACAACTCCGACAGACTTTCCTTTCTATTTCGAATTCATGACATTTCTTGAACTTTGCTTAACCCAGCCATGCTCTTTTTTTCACAGCTGTTTCGCATCCACCGCTTTCGTTCATTTGATCACCTACATAACAGAAGTTGGTCACTGTTTCAATTCCATAACATAAACTTTCTTTGTAATTCTCAACTAAATATCACATTTCCCACAAATAAAACACTTTATCAGTCTTGCTGTGGCTCTCTCTTATTGACACATTACGTACCGTACATTACATGTAGCCTACCCACTTACGTTTATGTTACAAACTGCAAAAACAGCTTTAAAAACGCTCGCTGCATAGCCTCGAAGGTCTGCATTGATGGGCTACCATCGTGGCCTTCGGCTGCAATGCATACAAAGTAGCAAATTAACATGTTTGTTATTGTGCAGATGTACCAAGTCACATCCTGAAAAATGAAGTATAAATACCAGTGCCGGATTGCTAATCTTCTCAAAACAATGCACACAAAATTTTCTATTGAATTGTGCAATATATCGTGTGCTTTTGTAGCCTAATAATGAAGTTATGTTGCATGGCAAAACATGTGAACAGAGATGGGCAAGATCACCAGTCTTTGTCAAGAAACATAAGTGATCAGGTCAACAAAACAATGTGATCTTCAAGTTCAAGGTCACGTTTGTGTTCTTGAAAAAATGCAGTTTTTGATGAATGAGGTTGCAAAAATTTTTTTCGCTGTAAGCAACTTGGTTAAAGGTAGTTGGTAGCAGGGCCGGATTTAGCCTAAGTGCTGCCCTAGGCAGATAAGAAAAGTGCCGCCCCCCAAAAAAAAATTTTAATGGTGCGCTACGATTTATATTTTTAATTCCTTACAAAAATATTATTTGCACTGTTTATTTGAATACGGTACATTAATGAATGTCATTGTATAATGAACTAATTGTTTAAAATCGCTTCCGGCGGGCTTTTTCTCTTGCAAACAAATCAATAATTTCTTCAAGTCTGTAGAAATAAGTAAAGATGAGTTAATGCTCAAAAATGTGAGATCATTCATGTGATTAACTGATTATGCTTCAACGTAGACCGCCGTGCAATCTTGAGCAGCTTCAAAATAGAGAATGATCGCTCTGCACTACAATAGGTTTACATACTTTCAGCATCCATTCCATTACCCACCAGGACAAGAAACAATAACTTAAACTGGATATCAAACCTCAATCGTCTTAGGCTACTGTGTGATGTGCAGTCGAACCATAGAAAGAGCTCAACACCTGCTCTCCTGGGCCACATTGAAACGGGATTTTGCCTGAGGATGGGTTTCTTTTATGTCCGGTTTTCTTTCTCCATCCTATTATTATTATTATGACTGCTCATCCACATCAATATTGGAACTGGCAAATTCAATCCACAACACTTTTCATTAGGCTGTCATTCATTACTACATGTGTGCTTCTCTCTGTTTTTGTTTTATTTTTGCTATTTGTTTTTTTGGGTTTTGTGGCCGTGCTAACTACTGATATATGGCCTACTACATAATTTTTCATTCAGGCACGTTTTAAACCTTTCAAGGTTTTGCCACCTTTTCCCGTTCGTTAACGTGCTGGTAGGTTTATATTGATTTTTGTAGTTAGTATCTTTTTCGTCCGGGACGCGTTAATGACGAAAAATAAAATGATTGATTGATTGATTGCATCAAGGCAAGTACACGAAATAGCCTGCAACTTTTCCGTCAACCTGTAACGTTACTGGGATTGCCGGTTGAATGCTTCTGACTAAGAGTGGCTGACATCGACACTAGATTGTTGGTATCAGAAAGTACATCTTGTATTACGCCACGTGTGAAGCGATCAAGGCGGATTCAGAAACGTCACTGACTTCCCGTGGTGAGAGCGTGGATCGAAAAAGGAAGAAGATTACCACACCAGTCTGTTTTATAGGCGAAATCAGTCACCGCTGGCGAGTGCTGCCAGACGCAATGCTAATTAATTAAAACTTGAAACAGTTGAAAGTACGGTAGGCTAAGCAATTGAATTAAGATAACTGCACTGCAGAATATTGGTTGATGACGAATACGAGACAGCAGTCGGTACAAACCTAACATTGACTAAAAACATTTTTTCTAGGCACCTTTGAATTAACTAACAGTGAAACAAACCGAACAAAGATTAATAAAAATTGCACAGACAAAGCCTAGTCCTCCATACTAAGAGAGACAGATAACTTAAAAAAGCGCTAAGCAGTACATATTGTTGAAAACCAATCAAGCGTGAAGTACTCTAGGAGCGATGACTTGCCATAGGCTACATGACTTGCCGCACTGTTAAAAATGTGTGTGATGTGATAACATATTTATTAATTGCTATATATCTGAATATATCTGTTGTAAATTATTATTTTCACATACAGTATTATCAATGTAATATATTCGTATATTTTGCCGACCCCAATAATTTGCCGCCCTAGGCAACTGCTTACTCTGCCTACTGATAAATCTGGCCCTGGTTGGTAGGCTAGTTTTGTTTTGACCCGTTAAATGCAGAATTGATAATTGCAACTCACCGAACTGTGGGAGTTAAATGTGGTAACTATTATTCTTTTTCGTCGCATTATTATTTCGTAGATTGTTGATATCCAATAAAATAAAGCAATTTAAATAGGCATAGAATTTTTGATAGCAAAAAAAGTATCAAAAAATCTTTGGTATTAAATAAAGTGCTCATTCCCGCCTTCTTTCTACCAGATAACTTTAACAAATATGCAATTGAACCTAAATCACAATATTATGTTATTGATATTGTTAACATAGCCTACACTACAGTAGCCTAATAGTTAGGCTATATGACCATTCATATTTGGTCTCTTCATCCTGATGTTACTTTAAATCGTCGTATGAACGTCTGCAGACATTAAATCAATATAAAAAGCAAATTAAATAATTTCCTGCTGAGTAGCCTATAGCAAATTGTTGAAGCATCATTTTCACAAAACCAATTCTGGCGACATCAAACTTTTAATCAATAACCTTCAAATAGAATTTTGCATTTTTTTTCAAAATTTTTCAAATTTTTTACACAAAAGTTTCACACAGGTTTCACAACACAAATGATAAAATAATATTTAGAGTTTGCAAAATTATTATTACAGAATTTAAATTATATCACCATCGTCGAAAGACAAAAGGAGTTCTTTCAAACAGACTGAAAAGCGTTGTGAAAAGAGATATTTTTTCGAATTAAACTAGTCTGAATGGTCCAGTTATGTGTAAATTTTTTTCTAATTGTTGAAATAAACGATGGAGTTTTTGCTTTATCTGCAGGCCATGTCGTAGAATGGACGTAAATACTGTAGCATTTGATTGCAATAGACAAGTCTAGACCTGTTGTTTTCATCCGTTCTAAGCAATGTCCGTTGTAGACGCGGAATTTTGCATTTTTCTTCCCCAAAGGGCCTAGAGAATTTATCCGGTAGCCTACATGCGGTTATCCATTATAGAAGCAAAAATTACATGACTTTTTCTTCTTTTCTTATTTCTTTATAAAGATAATGCCTAAAAAGACATTGTTAAAAGTTAACTACGGACAGTGGCCAATGTTTCGATCTTACGATCTCTTGAGCTTAGTAAAATGAAAGTAGAAAGTAGTATTGAAGTTTTGTCTCAGCCAGCAAGCCACACAAGTTTTTGTATTTAAACATAAATGTCGACTAACTATTTGGTATTTAAATAACCTTTTGATGAGTTATTTGTGTTGCAAAGATTAAAATACATTATGTTTATGCAAGATGACATTTTAAAATTGTTCAGTCAACTAATCTTGATATTTTCTCAATGACGTAGTCACGTAAATTGTTCCACAGTGACCGCCAAGCCAATTAACTTACTTGTTAAGATGTTGTGGGCCTAACGCAGATCAGCTGTATAGGTACGGTAGCCGATCGTATGTCTTGCTTGGCCTGATTTTCGTTTTTATATGGTGTAACATAGGGATGTGGGAACTGTTACACTGCAGGGTTCAATGATTGATTGATTGAATCTTTATCCTCGGACTGAGAAAGCTTTTCTTGCAGAGCTTAATCCTGGCAGTTTCGCATACATGTAGAGGCTTTGAATCACTGACGCAAACCCGGTCACCGAGGTTAACAGAGTGAAGTCTCCGATTGTTGAAGTCTAATTGCCGGGGAACTATTCCATCCATTAGATGCCGCTGAAGAGAGAGCAGTCCTTAACGTGCGTTGCTCAAGCGCACACCCCGAGAGTCGAACCAGCGCCGCTTGATTTTGAAGCTTCTTCGTTCCAGAAGTCACGCGCTAACCAAATGAGCGTAGACTATCCTGTTAGACTGCGGGCCAAACTTGCATTTCTTATCGACTAATACAATACCGGTATGTTTCATTTCCAAGTAGCTTATCCGTGTCTTAGAAGAAACAAACGCTTATTGCGAGCCACATGACATAGTTTAATAAAATCTCACCTTGTTCTATTTGATATCTCTTCTGCCTCACTCCCACTTGGTTCTGAGCTTCAGAGACTGGAGTGGGTTACCCTGAACCGATTAAGAACGGGATTTAGCCGCTCCAATGCTTCTTGACACGCTGGGGCATGAGAAACTTTGCTGCGTGTCAGTGCAGAGTGACGGAGCAAACAGCCAGCCACATCTTTGGGTGTCCCGTCTTTCCCCCTCCCAACGGAATAACAGGCCTCCGCACACTTGACGATCTGATGAAAAGTTGGCTCCAAGTCCTTCCTTTCGGCTGACCACAAACCTTCTACTTTATACGAACGACGACATGGTTTAGCTTCCCTGCCGCATTTGGCCCACAGGTTGCTCATCTCTGGTGTAAGATAACAAATAAATAGTAATTATATGCTTAACCCTTAGGCGGTTGGGCTCCTGGAGTCTTGCTCAGTTTGGGGGGGGGGGCTGTCGATTCTTCTTATGCTTTAGGAGTGATATCTCTGTTAAGGCACGGTTTTAAAATTTGGGATTCACTTTGTAAAACTATTCACGCAGAGCATATCCGAAAATTAAAACTATGTAAATTTTAGAACTGCTTAGGATACGTTGAAATGTTGATGTGACTTATGACGTTTGAATTATTTGGTATTTTTTAATAGAGTAATGAAAAACATGCATTGCAATGTTGTGATTAAATTTTTTTTACATAATCTCAATTTAAATCATTTGATTAACGAAACATGGGCTAAATTAATTGCTTTCATCCAGCTGGTGGGAAAATTTTGAACAATAGAATATGAAATATTTCAGAGGATGTGCTGAGAAATGCCTTATATCTCTCAATTTATAACTTTTATTCGCTCAAAATTTCAGCTCAATAGAGGTGAATAAAAGTTAGGAAAAGTCAAGAAATTTCGTAGTCGCAGCTTTAGTGGTTTTAGAGATACAACTGTTGATACAAAAAAGTTGAATTGACAGCCCCCCCCCCCCCAACCTTCAAAGGGTTAAGTACCGGTATAGCCTATTAGCCTACAACCCTGGCTAAATAATGATTTAGAAAACAATATTTGAATACCGCTACAAGAAATAATAATTTTTTTCTTCATATTTGGGTTTGACATCTTAGGTAGGCCTAAACTATGCTTTTGCCAATTTATCATAATTTATTCCATGTCACCAACGGAGTAAGGCAGGGAGGGGTTTTAAGTCCTTACCTGTTTTCTTTGTATATAGATGACTTATCGACTGAATTGAATTCCCTAGATGTCGGATGTAATACTGGTTCATCTCACTTGAATCACCTAATGTTTGCACATGACTTGTGTGTATTTAGTCCAAGTGCTAAAGGTACCCAAAAACTCATTGATGTGTGTGAATCCTATGCTTCTAGACATGACATTATTTTCAACTGTAACAAAACTGTTGGATTGGTCCATCAATGTCGAAAATTTAAAGTTTTGACTTCTCCATGCATGCGGTTGTACAATACACAAATTAAATTTGTTGGACAAGTGAAATATTTAGGTATACTGATTGATGATACCATCAGTGATGACGCAGATATTAAAAGGCAAGTGCGATCTCTTTATGTCGCTGCCAATCAGCTTAGGTCCAAGTTTGGAAATTGCTCTACCGAAGTTAAAAATGTAATGTACCAATCATATTGTATGCCAATGTATGGTTCGCAACTATGGTGTAACTATAAAACTTCTACTTTAAATCGCATACGAGTTGCTTACAACGACTCGTACAGAATTATCCACAATTTGTCGAGATGCGACAGTGCTAGAGTGTATCAGGTACAGAACGACGTGTTAATTAACATTTGATGCTCTATTAAGAAAAAATTGCTATGCATTTGTAGAACGTTGCAAAAGATCAATTAATCCACTTTTGCGCAATGTTATGTCTTCTGATTATTACTTTAATTCTACATTTTATATTCACTACAACAGTATTTTGTACGTTGTTTGATGTAGCCTGCTTGATGTTGTGTTAGTCTGATATTTTGTGTGATGACTGTTAAAAATTTAAATTCTATGGACTTTGAGTCTGATTGCAAATAAATAAATAAAATAAATAAATCATCAATGTGGTAGACTACATTTAGAAGTAAATGTTGTATTATTGGCTAGCAGATACAAACATAGAACTTCTGAGCATTTTAAGCCATAAACCAGCTTTCTTGCTTAACCGGTTCTCAAGTTTTTGCTAATATCGAAGGGCACACAACCTTTCGGGCTATTTAGCCACCTTGGTAGAGGTGGCAGACAACCAAAATCACATTGGAAGTTGTTTTTAGGCCTAAACACCACTTTTGTAAAACATCTGGTTTTTTGAAATATATATTTTTTATTTCACCCCACTGGCTAAGTTATGTGCTATCTAAGCTTTCATGTTAGAGAGGACTTAGCAATCATCAGGCGCAACACTTATTCAAGTAGAACAGAGGTGACGAACCTGCGGCCCGTCAAAGAATTTTGTGCGGCCCGCAAAACAATTTGACAATCGCTCATGCATTAAAGACAAAAGACATCTCAAAGCTGTTTTATGACTTCACTGGTACACCTTTCCTTTGCTACAGGTCGAGGCTGACAGATGAAAACCTTAGTGAGCAGTTGAGAGTTGCCACATCGTCTGTTCGACCTAATAGCCTATTGAACGCTTAGTCAAGCAAAAAACTTTCCAAAAATCCTACAAAGCAAAAAAATTCAATGCTTCAATGTTATTTTATAATATTTTATGCTTCAATGCTGCATTAAATAGCTTCAGCTGTATGATTCGTATGGGCTTTTGTTTGTTGTTTGAAAATAAAATTTCATTAACCGATTTGTTGTTTCGGAGCATAATGGTCGAAACATTTCGTCAACTTGAGCAAAAAGGATAAAGCCAAAAAAAAGAACAAATCATACTCATATGAAAGCAAACGCTTAAACTGAAAAATTAAACTTAGAAAATTAAACTGTCTTCAGTGCAAGTACTGTTGCTCTATCCTTTTTGCTCAAGTTGATTAGTTTTTATTTTTACTGTTGTATGTTTCGATTTTGCGTAAGATAATTTCAACTGTGTGGGTTTTATTACAGTACTTTCATTTGTTACTTTTCATAAATAATATCTTGAGTCGCTTCTAAAACATTTTATAATAGGTTACAATTAAAAATTTGTGTGGCCCGACATCTCATGTGTAATTGAAAAAGTGGCCCGCGACCGCAAAAAGGTTCGTCACCCCTGAAGTAAAACTATATTTTCTGCAATTGTACTGTATTGGCTCTATCAAAAAAGCTCTGCTAGCTGCATTGAGCACTTTGTTTGCAATTGCTACAATTTATACTAAACAGCTGTCTACTGGGCTTGCGACCATATCACCTCTTCCCTCTTGGCTATTATAACTTTAGAAATTAGCTACAGTATCCTGTTCAATGGAAGCACTGCATTTTACGTTGATTAAGTCCTTTATACAGTGCGGTTAGGCTGCTAAGATATTCGCTCAAATCTTACTTTTAGATGCAATAGAACAATTGCGGTTTTTAAGAGACATTTTCTCTTCCACAAAAGAGCTGACATCAATGTCGTTTAAGATTTTTCAGTTTTGATTAAGACTAAGACAAATAACGTTCCTGTTTCCATTTCGTTGCAGCTTCAAAATACAAACTTCAAGCTACAGAAAAGCCAATTGCAAAAAACTCACTTTGAAAGATACACATTTTTGCACCAACATATTTTTAATCTTGATAGCATAAATAAATCAGTTACAATACATGTTGCAGTAAATGTAGCAGATTCACACATGTCAAATCATTTCCAGGTATCTATCAGCATTTGAAACCAGAAAATTAAATAATACATCAGATGTAATTAAGAACATGTATTTTATAGATATTACAAAGCCTAAGCCACGTCCAGCGGTGAAACAAAAACGGTTTTATTAGAGCAAAAAATCCAAAAAATTGAAAATATAGCCATATGTTACGGTAACGTTTCAAGCATATAATATCAACTGAAGCCAATTAAGCAAAAAATCTACCTACAGTCGAAGTGCTTAACAATGGAAAACTAGTCACAAGAGTAAATTAGCTCTAAGTAAGCTACACTCGTTGTGTAAGGAGGAAAATGATAACAGTACGATAACGATAAGTTATGTTGCAATGGTAGTAATATTGTCATATCACAAACAATTGCTGAAACAGAGTTGCATCTTTTTAGTGTAGACAGAATGCAGTAAAACAATTTTCACTGGGGTGGTTAACCGGTAGCCTGCACTTAACCAGCAGTTTGGCAATAACGAAATAGTTTGCGATAAATCAATAATTCCAAAATGTGAATTTTTTATACCACGGTCATTTAAACTCGTGTAGTTTTATTTACATTTTTGAAAACCTCAAAAAAGAGTGTTATAAAAGTAATCGAGTTCAAAACATATAACTTCTGTTTCTCAATACTTTGAAAAGGGTTGATAAAACTAGTAAATTATACGCAGACAAAACTGATTTGTGGATTTGTATTGGTAACTTACAATTTAAGATAATTTCTCATCCTGCTATATCACACATCACAACGCTTAAGGTTTGCATGGCATACTACACTTGTAAAACTAAAAACCAACAATTTTAAATTCAATATTTCGGAAATGAGATTAAGAGTGCTTGAGCACAAAAAAATTTCAACCTTTCTTAATTATAAACAAACTAAATCGAACTCTTCATTATCAGGTCAATATAAACAAAAAAGTAGGACCTACAGTCCTACACTCAGCATCATGCCAAGCAATCAATGGCTTGCCCATGTGGTTTCAGTTTTTCAAGAAAAAAAAAAAACGCAATATTTCAATTATTATTTACAGAGAAACCCATAAGGTTTTAGCGTTGTATGTACAATTTGTAGCGTACTGTACTTCTACCACTTCATACACCAGATATATAGATAGCGAAAGGTATGGTTGATGCTTTATAAAGATCTCCGACAATGCAGTTTCACAAACAGCAGAAGAATTGCAGTAAAAACGCAAAGTTTGATTTTTTGCTACTTGCAACTACCCAGACAGCAAAATCTGTCATTTTGATTTTGCTGTCTGCATAGTATCCATGATGGACTACAAAAGAAGTATTGCTCAATGCATTCAAATAGGAATTTTCTAACCATCTGCAGTATCATCCAGGGCTGTGAAGTTGGAGTTTATCCGGTGTCGGAGTCGTTAAAACAAAAGGACGACTCCAACTTGGTACAAAACGATAAAAAATAAACTTTTTGTTAGTAATCTTTTTTCAAATATTGTTTTTTCTCCGTATTAAGCTCTAAAACTTGACCAAAAAATGGAAGTATTTGTGATTGTCAGTTTTCTTAAAGACTCCGTTTCAATTTCGATTAAAAATTATGCAAAATTAAAATTAAAAAAAAAATAAAAGGAAAAAAATTGACAAAATTCATGAATCTGGCAACACTGACACCGGAGACGGCTAGTAATGAACCGAGATGGAGTCGTATATTTTTTGTCCGACTCAATAGTCCTGGTATGAACCACTAGGTACAGACACTACTTTTGGTGGCTCAAACAAAATAGACGATAAAAAGATTATTGGACAAAATTGACCTACTCTAAACTGTATGATAATACACTTTTACTTCAAATATAAGTTTTAAAAAGTATCAATCCAGCAACTCAGTGCTATTTACTTTCTTTTAGAACGTCTGCAAACGTCCAATCAAGACAAAAGTACTGATTTGTTGTCTTGATTGAATATAAGTGTTTGTAAAAACATTCCCAGAAAACACATTCTATTAATTTATTACGTATTTCAATCAAACTTTTAGTTTTCAAACGGTAAGTATTAACGTAAACATTTACTTGGTGGAAAAACTTCAGCTGTTTAGAGTAACCATGGACTTCTAAATAGTAGCATCTGGACTGGAAACTCAGTGGGCAACAGGAGGCCAAACAGTTGGTACAACAGTTGGCCAACAGTGGGCCAACAGGGTTAGTTACTTGGCTGTTGGCCAACTGTTGTACCAACTGTTTGGCCTCCTGTTGCCCACTGAGTTTCCAGTCCAGATGTTACTATTTAGAAGTCCATGAGAGTAACTTACAATTAGTCGAAGTAGGCGGCAAAACGTTTTTATTGGTTGAAATAGAAACGATGTAGTGCTTGTTTCTGCTATGTCTTTCGGGCATGCAATAAAGTGGAAGGTAGTACTTGCTTATCATCAAACTGACTTCAGTCCACCTTCACGACGCTATATATCTTCGATATAAACCAGAAACAAGCCAAAAATCCAATGGTTCCTGAATGAAATGTTTGTTTTAACTAGTTTTAAAATTTTAATTTTTATTATTAGTTTTAGTTAAATAGTTTTACTAGTTGGCTTAAAAACATTCGGGAAGATCTGCGACTGGAAGATTTTGTTTCAAGTGACCATCATGGGTGGTACGGAGAAATACCATCAGACAAAATAGACATTTGAAGAGAGGGGCGTTCTTCCCGGCTATCAGCACAAGGCTGAGCACTCGCTAGTACAGCGAGCAGCTGCGATTCGCTAACCATAACGGTGTAGCTTCCACGCAAGCCATTCAGACTTTCCAATCAACGATATGTTTCTCGGCAGCCGATTTGTAGCAAGAATTGACAGCGATAGACACCGTGTTTCGCCCATGAGGCTGGGCTCGTCAGTATCGCACCACTAATTCTGCCACTAATTCTGCCATTCGTTGGCGTCCAACCGATACCGAGGTAATGTCGGTGGTAGACTGGTAGTGGTCCAATCTCCGCAATACGGGGAGGGGAGCAACAATACGTTAAATCGTATGGACAGATAGATAGTTAGTCGACTTGTCGAAACTGAACTAACAAAAGGCCGTTTTTACGTTGTTTAACAATGCGAAAAAACGTAATGTTGATGCATGGCCACCTAAAGATACGGCCTGATTTGTCACATTTTGCAGAAATTTCCAGGTTTTTCTAACTTTGGGCGAACGTTTAAATAAATTTTTCTAAAAATTAGATTTTTACGCTTTCTTTATTCTTTTCCCCAGATGACACAATAGGTTTTAACATCCTCACATGTTGAAAAACAAAGAAAATTTGATTTCAAAGGTTTTAGTCAGACTGTTAATTTTCAATAACAGTCTGATTTAGCGCTTTTCAACTTACTTTTTCTCATTTGCTACTGCTTCCCCAAGGCAACAAAAAAGTTTTAATTCATTAGGAAACCGCAAAAAGTAAAAACATCTCAAAAAATGTCAGTCAAACACTAGCAGTAGCTGTAATCAAAATCTGCAAAATGTGACAAATCAGGCCGCATCTCCAGGTGGCCATGGTTGATGAATGGAAACATTCGCACAAGAGAAAAACGCCAGGTTTCACCGGAGACGATGGTTCAGCGGATATAAAGATGTTGAATCAATATACAAACACATAACCTACAGCCTCAATGGTCAACACAAGTGGCCGAGCGTTATACTTCAATCGGTTAGCATTGCATTAAATACAGTAAAAACGAAACATCGATAACTGCAAGAACAAAATGAGGAATCAGATTGTTTGCAGGTTACTGGATAACGGTTAAGTCCTTGTCTTGTTTTTACACCAACGTTTGCTCAACCACGAATCTGGTTTCATGGTTGATATCATTTACACTAACAATGGCTTCAACAATACTGACCTGTGAAAAGGAACATGAACAAGGCAATAATGGCGGTGTACCCGAAGTACAACATGGCGGAAGCAAATCCCTCCATCGACAGCTTTGTGAAGTAAAAATGTATAGCGTAAATGTAGAAATAGATTGCTGTGAAACCGGAAGTGAGAAATGAACGCCACCACCATCGGTAATCCTGGTTGAGACAATAAAAGTTGGTTAGATAAATGTTTCATTCACTACAGTGTTGTGTTGCTGCTAGTACCGATTGACAGACCACGCACTAAGGGTACATTGATACTACACTGGTATAAGAAGTTTAGCGACAGAATCCAAAAGGAATCGCTTAATGCATACCAACTGACGAAGGATTAACGTATGATCAACCGAGCAAATATTGTCATACCGGTACTTATATCATTCTAACGTTTGACAACGCTAAAGCATGCAAAAAAATATAATACCGAAGATATTTCATTTCTTGGTCATACCGAGGGTAAATCGTTATTGTAGCAAAAATAACATGTAAGGAATAGAAAAAACCCAAAAGCTAAGACAACGCTCTTGGGCCTCGCAAAATAAATCTATGTGATTGCGCCTTTTAGAGAATTGTACAGATTTCACATCATCAGCCAGTGAGTCTCGGGTTTTATAAGTTTTGTCAGACAGCCTCAGGCAAAGTGAAAAACTTGCTTGAGAAACTTCAAACTATTTTAGCGATTTCTATTGATGCTGTTAAGCTATTGTGTGCGTCATTCAAAAACATTTCACCAATAGAACATTGGAGAACAGACACAAGGAACCTACCTCAGCAGCGAGATGGAAATAGCAGAGAAGGATCGTAGTCTCACTGCAGGTGATCGCAAGAATGAGAGTCACCAGAAAAATGAAGCCGAACATGTAGTAGAGCTGATGGGACCTGGTGCGAAAACATACAAGTTAAGAACAAAAAACTTCTTAGTAAGGGACATTTTATATCTCTCCTTCTTGTTGGATAAATGTCTAAATATAACGATATGAAATAAACCGAGATGGAAACAGCGCCGATTAAGTCTGAATTAATTTCTTAACCTTGTGTAAGGAACAAATTAGTGTGATGATGACAGCAATGCAAAGGCAAGAATGTTCAAAATAAAAATTCAGGGTAAAAAATCCATACCAATCTATTATGTATATCTGTCAAAAAATACTTGCTTAAACATTTCATTTTGCATGAAATTGCACCATATCAATAAATTTAAGCTTGTTACTTACCAGATGGAGTTGAGAATGAAAAAAAGTTGAATAAAAATGCAGCCGAACGGAAGAATTCCCCCCATTACAATACAAGGAAAAGCCTTTGTGTAAGTAACTTGCTCTGGAATTTGTCGGGGGATTTGATTGGTTCGGACAGGATACTGGATGGGCTGTGATAATACAAGGTTTGGAAATAATAGTTGGTAATTTTGATTTCATCTACTAGGTTTCGAATAGCATTTTCAGATGCAGCATGTGAATATTTGATGTTTAGCAAAAATATTGTATTGTACAACAATTTCAAAATGCTGCATAAACTTGCGCTCGCTTTCTCTTTCTCAATTGCGATATTCATTTTATATAAGAACATCAACTAGTAACAAAGTCACTTGATACGATACCTGTTTCTTGTAGCCAAAGTAAGCTCCAATAAAAGTGAGTGGGACAGATATGCCAAACCACAGAGCTAGCATGGCCACCAGTGTTGAGAACGGGATGGCAGCAGAACTACCTTCGCCCCACAGAATGAGGTTCATTATAAAGAACATCACAAAAACCGATCTGTACAAATTGCATGCGTTTAGATAAGGGGACTCCGGTAACAGAAAGCAATACAAAAACCTTAATGCGTTACACGTGGCAATTTATAGTTTGAACAAAAGTAGCCTCTTCAAGTCTTCAGTCTTCAAGAATAGCTCGCAATATTAAACTATTCCTGTTTTATTTTTCTATACTACGTCATGTTTTTTAACAAATTTAACTTCTCAACATAAGTTGCTTTCAGACTTTCTGCGTTTCTGATACAAAAGTTGAAATCCATGCTATACATTAGGTTCCTAACTTCCATTTTGTGCTTCTCTTACAGCAATATAATATTGCTAATCATTCTCAAGTGAGCAAGAAAGGTAACAAGAATAGTATGTAAGTTCGTTCCATAGTCCACTGATCGCTACAGAATGCCTTATACCGTTATCTACAGTTGTTTTTATACCGTATTCGTTGTTAGACAGTCCGCCCATCGATAGTATAAGCCTTGGACTTAATCATATTATTATGCTGCAAATATATAATATCTTCAAAGGAGTTTAACACACCAAGCATTTAATCCTTTCATTTTTATAACCATTCTATTACAATACAAAACACAAGAAAGATCTAAATATCTTCAAGTAGACCTACACATTGCATTTCAACAGCCGTATACACTTTCTTGCAGACAGACTGGCGAAAGAATTCACAATCTAAAAATAATCCTGGTAGATGAACAGACTTCGAATTTGTTGCCAAGTTGATGTATATGCTCGTTTTATTGCGTTAGCACAAGATTTAAACACTGAAGAGAAGTTGGTAGCAACTGAGTAATGACAAAAACACCACAAGCTGGTAATACTCACCCAGAAATCAAGAATGACGTCATCAAGACATTAGTTTTCCACTTTTCGCCTCCAAGAGCTAAATAAAGAATCACTAATGAACGAAGCAAAGCACAAAAAGCGTTAACACGATGAACTAAAAACTTAAAGTAACTACACTGGGTCTAGTGTTTGCAACAACAATTATTTCATATGCATGGTCCAACAAACGATAAATTTTATCCAGAAGTCGGAATACTTACTTTTATACAAGCGCGCAGAGACGTATCCTGCAACAACCCCAAGACAAACAAACAGCACGATGACAGTGGTTCCGAGGGCCCCCCGGTTAGCGGGGGAGAGGAAGCCGAAGCAAGCAAACACAAGAATCACAAAGGTCATTGTGATAATCTGAAACATGATTTTCTTGTTATAAATTGTCGTCAGTGAACGACAGAGTAATGTAATAATAACTTGTCAGAAGAGCTTAAAAAACTGAAGCTCCATTTAATTGGTTGAGCAAATGGTGAAGAAGTAACTTGTTTTTCTTTTGGCTGAGAAGGGTCAGCGTAAGCCAACCACGTTTAAAATCAAACAAGCTAAATTTTGACTAATTCTCACCAACCGCAGAAGCGTCATGACTGATGCAACGCTTCGTAGATTACGGCATCATAATAGACAGTGATGCCTTGTGATTTAAGGTAACAGATTTTAAATGTGATTAAAAATTCTGCCAGAAGCACTCACTGTGTTAAATATTCTACAGATTGTGTTACTTTAGTATTATCTTACTTGGAAGCCAACTCCGATCAACACAGAAAGTAGCATGGCCTTGGATGGAGGACGGAAAACATCTCCATGGACAAGCTTCCAGCCGAACTCTTCTTGAGCTTCCTCCTAATTTTATGTAAAAACATTCAGAAATTGGTTCCAATGAACACTGTTCATCTGATTTAGTGACATGCTTACTAGGACGCATCACGAGAGTACGAGACCCAATTTTTTATAACTTCAACACTGTGGGAGCACGTCTGTTAGGTGCATTGGTGCAAACTGTTGCATTTATATAAAAAGTGTAATGTTACGTTTACATTTATATTATTTGAGTGATGTACGATATAGCCTACGTATATAGTATAGATGTATACGTACGTATACGTATATAGCTGTACGTATATAAAAAAGACTTCTAATCTTTTTTATTGGATTAATATTAAGGGCACAACAGGACCCTTCAACTTTGGCACGAGGACAAAACTTAAAAATAATAAAAATTAGTCATGTAACTAAGTAATTACATGGAGTAAACATAATTTTGGAGTCCAACTTCACTAAATCATATAGCTTACTGCATCAGCCATTTATGAACACAATTAATGACATTTTAAAAGCTAAAAAGTACTAGAAAAGAGTCAGTTTTGGTAAAAAGGTACCTTGTAGTTTTATTGTTTGAAAAAAAGTTGTTTTTCTAGGTAGCAATCAGTTTGCATGCGTCTTTTCGAACACAGATTAGAGATCATGTAGTAAAGCGTAGACAATGTCAAAAAACACAAACGAGTTTACAATTACCAGAGTCAAATCTTGCCTATTCAATTTCCTTCGGAGCGTTTGCTGTAAACCTTATTCAGATAAACAAGTTGGCATTATATTACTCTGTAAAAATACAGAAATATTCAAAACTTTATGCATGGTGAGTTGAAATAGTTTTCAATATTAAACATAAATTACCGCTGACTCCATTTGATTGTATCTTGCAATATCTCTGTGCAGACTTCTCACAGTGATCATGGCGACCATACCAGAGAGAAACAAAACAATCACAAGAGAATTCATGATGGAGAACCACTGGATGCGGGTATGAGGATGAGAATCGAGGATGTAATCCCATCTTGAGGCCCACTTAATGTGTTCGTCACTCTGAAAATGTTGCTCTTATTTAGAGAAAAATTATTGTTGTTCTACAATAAAGTACTTATTGTAGTGCATCGATACTTAGACAAAATAATAGCCTATAACACAGATTATAGAAGAAATAAAAACAAAAAATCATGCTATGAGACATTTTCCTTAAAATACAAGGATGCTGCAAAGTAATCAAAACAAGAAATGCCTTTTGCATAGATTAAAACATACTGAAACTAAGATACAAACCTCAAATTTCACAGAGAAAGTATACTCAATGGAGAATGTTTTGTCGAACTTAGTAGGAATGCCAAGTGGTGGTCCAGGTTGGCATTTGTCCTTAGAGAAACTGAAAGTTAAACCAACATGATCATAATTTTTCACAGATATAAAAAGAAAATTACCACAATACGCTCAACTAAATTGCATTAAATTTTGAGAAAACTTACTGGCCCAACCAAAATCATCCCATGCAATAAAATAATATCACCTTTTTGGCTCCAACGTAGCTTTCACCAGGCGAGCGCCCATGTCTCCCTCCACATCATGGTACTTGATGGTGATATCAACATGATTGAAGACGTAATAGGTGTCCTGTGCTTCAAATGCAGTCTGAAAACAAAAGAATATAATAAATAGGCAATTATAATATATATATATAGTATAATCTACATTTTTTTAAATACATTTACAAGAAAAATGTAATAACTTTGAAAAAGCTTAACTACTACACTACAAACTTACAAGTTTAACACTACAGTTCACTCATTATAATCTACACTACTTAATAGCAAAGTGGTTGAGACACCCGGTATTAGGCAAGTTGGATCCGCTCATTGATGAACTTACACTGATACGACAAGCATCGTGCTTTTGTCCTTCTGCGTTGACAAAGCATCCGATGGGAAAGCCTTGATTGCAAAATTGATCTCCACTTTGGGTTTTGTAACACCAAGCAATCGGCATGTTGTCAATAATCCTGTAACAAAGCAGTAACATTTAGCTGAACTGTCAAAGCTAAAGGCAACGTAATACAGTACTGGTATACTATGCAACTTTCAAGAATATACCATTAACATAGTGAAATTTCACCATCTTCATTGTTGAAACTTCACCAATCAGAGAAATGTTGACTGTTGAGCAAGCGCTCTTCAAAATCTGATTCTCAATTTCTGATGCTCGCAGTTCTCATTAATGTAGTGGCAAGCATCCATTGCCTGTCACACAGGATACTGGAATTTGATTTCTTGATGGGGAAATTCTTTTTGTATTTTGTTGAAAACGTTTAATAGGTCTTCTGATGCGCACTACATGTTTGTAGGAAAATCGCACCATTGAAAATATTATAGCCTACCACTTTTCAAAAAGTCAAATCTCAACGTAGAGAAACTTTTCATGGCACTGTTTTTGAAAAGTTGCTCAAGATGCAATCTCGCTTGAAGTTTTACGCAAAGAGCAAAAATGAGGTAAAAACAAAAAGTGGAGTTGAATTCCATAAATTCCGTATATTCTAAAAGGGTAAAAACGGGAGGGAACAAAATACAGGATAATTGATGGACAATTGGACATGGTATAGGAGACTGTAGTGTAGACCAACTGGCAGGGGCAAATAGAGTAAGATGGTAAGTGCATGTACTAAGGTGGAAGAAAAGTTTTCTTCTAAAGGCATTGACTTTGAAGACAGGTGGGAAGAGGAAACAGGGACGACTAAACAGAATATGGATAAAACAGGTGACGAATGAGGCTGACATGGTGATAGACAAGATGCGATAGACAGAATTAGATGGGGAAAAGTGGTGAAAACAATCGCTGATCATGAGCTCAACTTTTGCTCTTACATGGCTGAACAAAAATTAAATAGCTGTGTGAAACTGTGCACCTGGGTTTTTTTTTTCGGTCATTTATCGGTCATTGACCAATTTTTTAGCAAAATGTCCGAAAAAAAATATAGTCAATTCGATCAAAATGTCCGAAAAAATATATAGTCAATTGACTATATATGACCAAAAATGAATAAAAATGACCGAAATAAATAAAAAATCAACGAATTTTTTAGTCATTTCAGACAAATGATCAAAAAGTCTCAGCGAAAAAAAAAACCCAGCGTGTGCACACTGCACACACATCGAATGTTTATCTACAGTACATATTATACACAAGGGAGCAAGTCTTTTAGGCGCTGACAGTTAGGCGCTGGTCTAATAGGCGCGCACACTGTGGCGTCTGGATATTTAGGTGCGGAGCACTGTGGCGCCCGGTCATTTAGGTGCTATTCCTAGTAAAGTCTGTAGATTGTATCAGCTTGGCAGCTTGCCAGAAAATTATATCATGGCTTCCGTGAGTGAAGCTGCTTAAACCGGCAATGCTTTTCACACAAAATGTTATATTGAACAGAAAAATATATTGTTGTTTTATTGATTTATTATTGTTTTATTGTTTTATTTGTTTTATAGTCCAGGTTTGCGGTGGTGAAAGCTTTATCAATAAATTATTCAAGCTTCCGAACATTATTGAGTTCATTTTTAGTTAACTCTTTCGCGACCACGGATTTTTGCCATGATGACCAAGGAAGTATCCCTACGTCCAAGGTTAAAAGGTGGCCCATTTCAAGCAAAAAAAATGTTACTTAAATGATGGCAGATGCATAGTCTTTGCCTGTCCTTTTTTAGCTAATTAAAAAAAAAATATTTTGGCGGTGCAGTTATCGGATGAGGACTTCTTAAAGATGTGGACACAGTGGATTTTTTTTCTTTCACTCATTGGAATTGGCAGTCAAAACTGGCTAGGCAACCCCTAACTTTGGAATTTCTCGATCAAAAAGACTGTAGGCTAAATTACGTAAACTTTTTGATTAACATTTTCCAAATTTCTCCATAATCATTCTGCTGTACCTCCTAAAGCATTGTGCGCAGAAACGAAGTAAAATTTTTCTCATGTGCAGAATTGTTTTGGCATTTGATTAAACTACATATATTTTCATATTATTGTATCATGCTTTGGTAGTAAAGATTATAATGAAGTATACTTTTCTGCCAATTTTTAATTTATTTAGAAATTAGAAAAAATACCGCATGGAAAGTTGCTAGTTGTACATTGAATGTTTTAAATTTTATTGCAAAGCTTTGCATCTTCGGATAGCTGAAGATGTATGCTTTCATTTGATGTCAAGATTGTGCGTCTACGTCGATCACATGAGATGTTTTTACGGCGTAAATACAACAGATTTGTGTGAAAAATGTCTGGTTATTTAGATTAAACGTCTTGACCTCGGTGGTTGCGAAAGAGTTAAGTCAAATAATAACTAGGCTACACTAAACATCAGTAAAAATAATCGTACCGTAGCCTATATTGAAGCGGGTGGTTAAAATTTTGGTGTGCAATGCCTGACTTTGCAAGTAGCCTAGGCTACAGCAAAGAACCCACAGCAAGCTCTTTTGTTTGAGAAGGTAGGCTACACGAGGTGGAAGGATGAAGATTTTTATTAAACAATTAATAAATACGGCAAATGCGCAATTAAACACTGCAAATAAATAAAAAAACACAATAAACATTAAAAAAGGTAATTTGAAATCTTAAAGTCCCATGTGGAAGTTGTGGCTCACTCCTCTAAGAAACTCCCACATTGTTTGACTGGGGCCGCCACTTCTCCCGATGAAGCGATTCACCAAAGTTAACAGCCTTTCGTCTGCATCTCTGTACTTTCTACGCTTTGCTGGCAGAGCATATCCAGCAATCATTTGCTCGTACTCCAGGTCACGAGATTTTTGCACCTTCCGCAAACTGTCGATCAATTTCCAAAGTGTTGGGTGGTCCATTCCCAGCTCACTTTAGATTCGTCTATTGAAATAATCGAAGCTGCCATATCAATTTTTGCTTTATGATGTAGCAAACTTACCAAACTTTTCGGTGCAAATGAAGTGCTCAGATCCAACATCGGCTTATATGCAGGGCAATTAGAGCAGTAGACCACCTGATCTCCACAGGACACGTACTTCTGGAGTAGAAGTTGCCGGTTTAAAGGCGCAGCTTTGTGCAGTCTGTTACCTTTAATAATTACTTCTACTTGAGATGGATAGATCGTGTGGAGATGAGGTGCGGGAAAACGCTCTACTACTCTTGATATTAGCACATCTCTACAGGACATTTGCAATGCATCCTGAACACAAGTTGCAGCCAGATGGAACTTTACTTAATCTGTTATCTTTCGCAATTACTTCTGTTCGGGATAGATTGGCCATGTGACGAGAACGCGTAAGACGCTCTACTACTATTCACATGAATACATTTCTACAGGGCATATAGGCTACACCTTGGCTACAAGTTGCAAGCATAATGGTGCGACTTTGCTCGTTATTAAACGTAGTCGGGGTTTTGACAGAAAACTAAGTTACTCTTCACTCAAGCCTACCGCCCGCTTGAATACAGGCTACAGTACATTTTTTTACCGATGTTTAGTGTAGTTATTATTTGACCTAACTAAAAGTGAACTCATATGTTCGGAAACTTGAATAATTTATTGATAAAGCTTTCGCCTACGCAAACCTGGACTAACAACAAACAAACGCTGAACACTCGCATTAAAAAAACAACATATTTTTCTGTTCAATATAACATTTTATGTGAAAATCATTGCCGGTTTAAGCAGCTTCACTAACGGAAGCCATGACATATTTTTCTCTTCAATATAACATTTTGTGAGAAAAGCATTTCCGGTTCAAGCAGTTTCACCCATATATTTTTCTGTTTAATATAACATTTTGTGTGAAAAAGCATTGCCGGTTCAAGCAGCTTCACCCATATATTTTTCTGTTTAATATAACATTTTGTGTGAAAAAGCATTGCCGGTTTAAGCAACTTCACTCACTGAAGCCATGACATATTTTTCTCTTTAATATAACATTTTGTGTGAAAAGCATTGCCAGTTCAAGCAGCTTCACCCATATATTTTTCTGTTTAATATAACATTTTGTGTGAAAAAGCATTGCCGGTTTAAGCAGCTTCACTCACGGAAGCCATGACCAACAACGCACACGCATTAACAAAACAACATATTTTTCTGTTCAATATAATATTTTGTGTGAAAAGCATTGCCCTACGCCCCTCTCTGCCAAGCTGATACAATCTACAGACTTCACTAGGAATAGCACCTAAATGACCGAGCGCCACAGTGCTCCGCACCTAAATATCCAGACGCCACAGTGTGCGCGCCTATTAGACCAGCGCCTAACTGTCAGCGCCTAAAAGACGTGGACCCCATGGTACCCGGTCATTTGGTCGACAGGACGTTTGGTCGACAGGACGTTAGGTCGACAGAATGATTTATTTTAGGGTTAGGGTTAGTTAACTAACCATAACCCTAACCTAACCCTGACTCTAACCCTAACCCAAAAATGAATCGTTCTGTCGACCTAACGTCCTGTCGACCAAACGTCCTGTCGACCAAACGTCCTGTCGACCAAATGTCTGTCGACCAAACGACCGTGCACCGGACCCCATACACAATATCACTGTTATTATAGGAACTACAAAGAAAAGTCTATTTGTTAAAGTTTTTATTAAAATACATGTTGATTTACAATGAAATTTAACAGTCTTAGAAAGAAGGTTTGGAATCATAATATCAGAATTAAAATCACTTTAAAAGAAACATCACTAAATAGTGGGGATTCTACACTATTGGAGTTTGCATAAATAAGAGTTGACTGTACGGATACACACAGCCAACTAAAAACAATAACAAACAAATATTTACAATTATAATATCAAATATAGTTATATACTATATTATATACTTTCTAAAACCTCTACAACCTGTTTCAGCCTAAAAGGGGGATCTTCAGAAGGTCCTTATTCTAATAGAACATAATATTTATTCTACTTAATATATTATTCATGTTTATTAATATTTATTCTATTTGAATAAACCTTAGCTGACGATCCCCCCTTTAGGGTGAAACAGGCTGTAGAAGTTTTAGAAAGTACATAGTAACTATATTTGATGTAATTTGTTCTGCTTGGCTTTTTGCTTGGTATTGAGCATTCTATTAATATATATATAGCATTTATTGTACAATTATATATAACAGGCCTCGAAATTCGTTTTTGTTGACGGCGGACAAACGTGTCTGGTCTGAGCAGCTATCTCGGCGGACAAATTAAGTCTCACGGCAGACACACGAGTTTTAGCGTCGATCGTCATGCTTAATCAGTTTATCTTGATAATTCTTCGCCATTTGAGAAGACCAACGACGTGCGTTTGAAGAGTCAAAGCGCCGTGTAGCTGATTAACTTCTACCGAACGAGGTTGTGTAGCTTGCGTCACAATGCTCTGGACACGAGTCGGAAAACTTCTACACTAACGCTACTATTTTCTGCTGTGCAAAGTTTCACTAGAATTTTTTCTTTAGGTTTATTTTTGCGTGTCATGTGAGCGAAAGTGAATTTTCCCTGGACCTTTTTTTACTTACTGTAGGCTAATACCAAAACTTAACAAATTTTGCTGCATCTTGCTGTAATAGCCTACTCGTATAATCTAATTTTGTAACCAACCTTGGCTTATCAATATTACTCAGAGATCAAAGCCAGACATTGTGACGTAAGACTTGAACTAAGTTGCGCGTGATTGCTGTAGAAAAATCGTACCGTACTCCTATCGATTCTTAGCGAAGAATTAACCTTTGTTACGCTGATTCGATGTCATCAATCGTTGAAGCAACGTAAAAATCGAAAGTTTTCCTGCTTGAATGGAAGCTGAGGATATCGTACAGTACAGTATTTTAATTTGCTAGATGCGCGCTAGAATGCGCTGGAAATTATATTCTCGCAAGTCGCAACAATTGTTCGACGTTCGTGCTATGCAATGACGATTTGTATCGCTAGTTCCTATGTTATTTCTCGGCGGACAAATATGACCGATCTAGATGGTACTTCCCGCGGACATCACATGCTGTGATGGCGGACATGACCGCCGTGTCCGCCGTGAATTTCGAGGCCTGTATAACACGTATGCACATTGCACAGACATCTCACCATCGATTCTCGTAACTGTAAAACATTCCATGTTTCAAAAATTTCAACTTGGCATCATCTTCCTCATATGTTTTGGTACAAACATGATGGCATGACATGTTTTCCCCAAATTTCAACTGTAGATGTGTATATATATGTTAGAATAAATGCCATAAAAAAAATCAAAAAATTTATTAAACAATGTTCAACAAGAAACTTGGCTGCACACTTAAAGCATGACAAGTTGTAACAGTATCTTTTTCATACAATCATTTGAACCAGTAGCTGAGTAGCCAAATGGAAACAAACTTTACAATGTTTTCATATTGAAAAGATATGTTGTAATCAGTTAATTTTGATTTGATTTATTCCATTATAAGAAAGTGAATTTAACTTCAAATGTATTGTCAAATGCAGTCACCTTTTGTCAAAACAACATAACTTTTATTTCATTGTATTGACAATATTTAAACTCCAATTTACTTAAATATGAAATGATTGTGAGTGATATTAAACAAAAAAGTGAGAAAAAAACGTACTTTGCAAAATTAGAAGAACATTTTGCCAATTTGAGCAGACTACAACGTAAGATTTAGCATAGCACCTCTGTCCTCTATGTTTATGGAGAATATACTGTAGGTTACACTTTTTAAAGGTGGGCTGCAACTAAAATTATTGGCTTTTATATTCATAGATCTCTATGGAGTAAAGTATTTTTTCAACATGAAACTTTTTTTCAGAACTAAAAGAACTATAAAAGTGACTTTGATTCTAAAAGCGATTCTGACTGTCAAAAATTTTAATGATGTCATTACAAAAACATACATGATATGGGGACGGTCTGATTCTTTCTCCAAAAAGCACTTGCCCAAGATTTTCAGCTGGAGAAGATTTAGCTTTTTTTGGATCGCAAAAATCAAATGAAGAGTACTCGAAAGGAATGATTGACTCTTGTGAAACCAACCGATTCACGTAGATAGGAATTTCTGACTGCAAAAGCAAAAGTTATTATTACTCAGCACCACAAACACAGCCATGGTGAAATACGCAGTCCAATTGTCCCAATCAGTCCATGCCAGTGTTGAACTGCTCAACACCACATTTAAGTCTGTTCATTGCAACTATATCCAGCCCATGGCTCAGTTGAGAGATTTGTGAAGCCCGGTTAAGGGTGAAAAGATTTTTGCTTAATGACAAAAATAGGAGCTAGTGTACAAGTCTATCCTGGTGATAAATGCTATAATGTGTAAACACATCAAAGATTGGAATTAACCAAGACATCAGGGATGCAAGACATTATAGGGTGAATTGCGTAAACACAGAAGATTCAACCAAGCAAAAGCTGTTTATGAATACACTCCCTTCGCTTAACTATTTTGTAACCCTAACCTTTTTGGTAGGAGTTAGAAAATAGTAACGCAAAGGTAAAGTAGTCAAGACACATAACAGCTACCACTTCACCCTATATTTTAGGACAATTCCAATCTATGACGTAACAGCGTTTTTTGACCAAGGCAGAGACTAATGTACACCAGCTTCGAAACATGTGATAGAAATATGTTGTTTTAGCTAAAGTTGTTAAAATTTATTCAATGCAAATTTAGCAAAAGTGTTGAAAACCTACCTATGTCCTACATTGTTGTCAAAGCTGCTCCAACAGACCCCTACCACTATTTGCAGGTCAACTAGCTAAACTACGGTAGCTCACGTGAAGTATGATTAAATGTAATTTAGCTTAATAACCATACGTACCTTGCAATTGCCATGATCGACTTTACAATAGCTTACAGGAGCAATTCCTGGCAAGTAAAATCCATCAGCAACAAACAAAACAACACTAAAAATTAAACATCTAATCATTGTGAATTTCAATCAACTCCCTAAAAATGTGCACAAAAAAATTAAATTCTTGTATCATCCTCACAAGCAACCTTTGAATTTAGCATCGACATGAATTTGAAAGTATCGTAATCAAAAAAACAAAAAATTGTGTCAACAAAAAAGTGCTGACACAAACTGCTAGAACATGTTCATTGCAGAAAGCATAATAATAATAATAATGTTATGGTTTTATTTATTGTCGCTCTACAACAGCTAAGGTCTTTTAGCGACAGGGCTCATTTTTAATTTATATCAGGTTTACGATGTTATCACATTATTATCCGACTCATTCTCACTGCGCTATGCAGGATAGAACACAATCGGTACCGTTTTTAAAGTCTTCGGTTTGACCCGACCTGGAATCGATCTCAGATCTACCAGCACCAGAGCCGAAGGCGAAACCACTCGGCCACTGAGCTGTGCAGAAAGCATATTGCCAGCGCCAGCAATAAATTGTTTAAATTAAATTGTTAAATTTATAAATTGTTTTTTGATTTAAGTCAGATTGCCTCAGTCAAATCCCGAAATTTACTCACTTTTTCCTTAATACTGTAGTAGTAATTTCGTATGTGTCATTCAGAGTTGCCAGCTGAGGACTTAAAATTTAGCGGTTGAGGAATTTTAAAACAAATTGAAAAGAAACTTTTTCTTCTCCGACACAAAATATTATGAAAACCAAATGATGAAAAAATACTCAGTTTAAATAAAATTCCACGGCAATCATCCGTTTTTGAAGAAAAATATATTTGAATTGGTGCTGACAGTGCTGCTTTTGAACGACTTTTTAGTCGGGACTTTTGGCTACTTTGTCAAAGTCCCGGCTTTTTAGTTCAAATGTTGCCTTGAATGTTTGGTTGCACAGTGAGCATTTAAGATCAAAAGAGAGGACGAGAACAAACAGAAAAAGTAGAAAGTGTTTTTTTATTTTTATAGTAATTTTTTTCGTTTCCCAAGTGAAAATTTACAAACTTCGCAATCTTCTAAAATTTGTTTATTCTCTTAGGTTAACGAAAACTTCAAAGTTGATGAGATGTTTAAATCGACCTCGAGGTCCAAAAATGCAAAATTACAAATCCAATCCTAATCACAAAATTCTGCATACTTGATGTTATTTTATTTTTAAGAAGTTTTCTGTTTCTTTTTAAATGTGTAGGCTAGTCACAGGCTATAGGCCCACGTTTTTGTATTTTATCATTTAGGCTATTCATTTCTACTGAGTGTGAGTTGCAGCAATAGGCTAAGGCAAACCCTAGATTCATGTTCTCTGCTTATAGGCCAGAGACTCATGAATCCCTGTTGTAGGCTAATATAAGTTGTTAAGATTAACATAAATTTCATCCTCGAGACAAAGTAAGGTAGGCTAGGCTAAACAGATTGTAGCCTACAACCTTCATCACTGTACGCCCATGACCAAGGCCTAATTTTAGGCTCATAGACATTTTGACGCCATATCCTACGCCCAGTGCTGTATTCGTAAAAAAAGCACAGGGTATAGCCTACTGTCAGATTTGCCAAAATGATAAATAATACACAACTTGCAAAATACTAATCTTTATTCTACCATAACATGAATTACTGTATTATCAACATCAAAATTGGACGAGAGGTACAAAATTGTTTATTTTTCTATGAATACATTCCAAACAGCCTGCCGAGAGGAATCTACATCTTTATCCTCTTTACAAACTTGGGATCTATAGTAGCCTACCCTTACCTGATCGGTGATTTAGCAGCCATGATCTCACATATTTTAGCGGTAAATTGAGCCACAGGTGGTCCATTGCAATTAATAAACATCAAACAGGCACAGCTCACATTAATTATCAATGAGCAAAGATGCTCTTAAACCTGTGATAATATTGTTTATTATACTGAACCACGTTCACATTCTGCTGTCGAACAAGATAAAGTTGAAATAGCTGTCAAGAGAGACTTCAAATTATTGGGCACAATTTCAACTTTTTCACTAAAGTCTCTTCCTTGGATTGACTGTAGGCTACGGTATTTCATCAATGTCAAAGCGTTTACAAATTCTTTTCACCTCTGCTTCTCGATGACGCAAATTTCCTTCGATCATTTTTTCAGTTTGCAAGTTAGCAATATCAACCAGTGCTCACCAATGACCATTGTCAGTATCGGCATTAGGCTAATGCAAAGTCTCATTTGCATTCTGCTAACAAAGCTCTGAATGAATTGATTCGCATTAATTGACACCATTTTAGAATTTTGTATCAGAGGAATATTTCTAAACATTAAACTTTCCTTCGCTGCTAAAGCCAACTGTGTGTTTTCTCCCGGATTTTCCTAGAAACTTTCAATAATTCGTATTGTCCCTTTCATGAATCCCTGCATGAAAAGTTCGGCTCTGGGTAAAGTTGTAGGCCTACTTCGAAACAGAAGTTCAATGGATAAATCATACATTAGGAATCAGTAAGGATAGCATAAGCACTCTCTTTGAAAAACCAGAGGGTAGGCCTATAGGCTAATATTATTTGCTCGAAAAAGCAGAGAGTATACTGCGTATAGGCCTACCCTCGAATACACCACTGCCTACCCCCTACATCAGGGGTTCCCAAACTGGGGTAGCCTACATGTACCCCTAGGGGTACATTTCGACTTTTCAAGGGGTAGGCTACATTAGATTAAGTATAAGGATATTCTTTCCATAACTTCTAATCTCATCCATCACATTAGCTATGATATTGCTGGGCTTATTCAGCCGATATATTGTTTGTTTGATTGATTGTAGTGTTTGTTTAACCTTGGATTACATTGTTATGAATAAGTTTGTGTGCTTTGATTGGTACAAAATATCATGTATGCAGTCTTCTAATGCAGCTGTACTGTTAATTTGTTGCAATATCTAAACTTTCTATAGCCAAAAGTATGAGAAATTTTGGGGGTACACGAGCAAATCTATAAATTGACCAAAGAGTACCGATGAACAGAAAGTTTGGGAACCCCTGCCCTACATCATAGGTTCATAGACATTGTAGCACAGGTGAATGAATAAATTAGGCCTTGTCTAGTTGATGTACCGGTAATGGAATGACAGTAGCCTCTATAAGCTATGTCACTTTGATCTTGATCGCTTCATTGTATTTTTCTTTGCATGTGCTTGATATTAGCGCAGTTTCCTTTCATTTGCGATACCGTAGGCCTACTAAAAAACACCCTTGGCCTACTGTCAGGCCGTAACTAGGGAGGGCGAAGCTCCCCTTGCAATAATGTTGGCCCCCTCTGGAAAAAATGATGTTAATTATAGTTCCGTTCGCTAACTTTTCAGTTTTATGCCTAATTTTCTTGTGTTGTTTAATTGTAAACATTGTGTGTCTAATAGTGTGGTCGATTGTAGTGTTAAACAAACAAAGGTACGGTACTCGAGATTTATTGCTGGTAAGATCCAGAGTAGGACTACACCAGTCTGTTTCCAACTGAGCTAAGCAGTGTAATTGCCGATCCGATCAGTCCCTAGAATACTGTGCATCAGTTGACTGCCATTAAGCGTTAGTATCGGACAGCCATCTTGGCATTTGCGTTCTAGGTAGGCTACGATTCTAGCCTATAGCCTACTTGCAGTTTGAAACTCAGATTGGCTGACAGTTCATGGTTTTACTTATCTGCTCGTGACCTTTCAAGAAAAAATGAAAACCTCTTGGACCGTGAATCACTCATTCCACTATATACGAACTGAAGATAGATATTCCATCAGAGGCAGAGTTGCAAGTGGCAAAACGGTTCCTACACGACCATGTGGAAGTTGCAGAACACCAGGATTCTAATATACTGTAGTAGGCTACTGAAAGACCTGTAGACTACAATCAACGACTGGCATTCCTGAATGTATATAAGCTTGCCGCTACTGTGGTATCATTCGGGTCAAATAGTGCGATTTGTGAGAGTGGCTTCTCGGTCTTATCTCGGACAGACAAGCCCAGTGTTGTCAGATTGGGCGATTTATCTGCAATTGGGCTACTTTTAGTTGGGCTTGGCGCCAAAAAATGTTGGTTTGCGACTTTTTTGGGCTACTTTCAGTCTCTGATTTGGCGCGAGACGGCGCTTAAATTTGGCAGAATTTTAAGTTGTTTGACAGTGAATTTTGAGTTGGCAGAACTGAATAATTGGTAGAATCCGACCAGCCTTTGAAAATGTTGGTAAAGTTTCGGTTTATTACGGAAAAAATGACGTTATTTTTTTGATTCGGCATGAGGATTGATTTTACTGCTGACCATTAGCAGCTTTGACTGTTGTTACAGCAATGCTGTATTCATTTTCATCCGGGAGAATGGAAGGACTGACCGGCGAGTGGCGAAAGCGAAATTGCACTTGTATCGAATATCGGAAATTATAGGGTAGTTATGATCTTGGTTTAGTACCGTACCATAATTTTTGAAGCTTTTATTGGTGTCTAAGCTATAAATTAAAGTGGGAAAAATTGAATGTCAGTGGAGAAACTTACTGAATGTAAACTGGTCTTCCTTGTATGATTAAAAAACAATGATAGATTCTTGTATTTTTTGTATCAAGGTGTACGAGTTTAGAAATGCTGCAGGGGAGTATAAATTTAAAGAAGTTGCTCAATTGGCACTAACAATGTAGCCTATACCAATCAGCAATGCATTACGGTAGTTGAGCGAGCCTTTTCGAGAGTTTCTGCAATCAAAACCAAACTGCGAAATCGTATCGGACTTCAACTTTTGTCAGCGATTGTGAGGATCAGAACTTTGCTGCAACAATTGGAAAAATGCTGTTTGATCCCCGGTCATCAATGCGGAAGCATGACAGCTCTATATATGAATATGAAGCTTCAGCAGTTGATGATAGAATTTTGTTGGGTGTTGGTTCTTGGTAGTTCATCTGAGTTGACGGGCTTATGCTATGCATTAGCATCTACTATGGAACCATTTGTATCTTGAATTTGAAAATAGGAATTTGTATGAAGTCTGTATAGCATTGGCTCGTCTAAGTTTTTTTCTATTGAACAATGCTTGATTCAATATTGAACATTGTACCTATTCAAAAAGCGAAGTTTTTTTCTATTGAACAATGCTTGATTCAATATTGAACATTGTACTTATTGTATGTTGTATTAATGTATGTATTTTGTATCTACACAATCAGCATGATGGACAAAGATGTTGCTTTGTCCATGACTCTTGGGGGCATGCCCAAAAACCCCCCCTAGAAAGCCTGCGCCTTCGTTGCTCAACCGTCGACGTCGCGACGGCAAATTGGGCTACTTTTAAGTTGCTTTGGCGCATTTTTGGGCTCTTTTTTTAAAAGAAATCTGGTAACACTGGACAAGCCTACACGCATGTCTATGCTCCAGGCAAACTTGGTTCTGTTGGCGTTTGAAAAGGAAATGACCGAGAAAATAGACCTGAAAGTTTTTGTTAATAGATTCAGTGAAGTCCATCCACGCCTTCTGTTAACGTAGGACCTAACCTATCCATGACGAGGATACATTTCACTGATGGTGTGAAATATATTCTCACTATTATCATGAAAGGATTGATCTTGAAGAGAGGATTGTTGATTCTGCACTAGAAAAAATGAGGTGCATTGTACAATTATTTACAAAGCGATGAGTAACAGGTGCAGTGGCTGCAGCCCTATTTCATCAATATTATCTAATATGTATTGGCCTAGTAGGCTAGGTTATATTTTGTGTGATTTATGCAGCGCATTAGAGGAAAATGTAAATAATCTAAAACAGGGGTGTGCAACCTTTGTTACAGGAGGGCCAGATATAAATAATTGGGTGAAACCACTGGCCGCACGTTTATTTAACATATGATTTCTAGTAGTTGCAGGCACAAAAGAGTAGTTTTTCTTGTTATTCATGTTATTCTTATATTAGGGGTTATCTCCTTCCAGAAATAATAAGTTAGGACGCATAAATTTCTGAAGAAAACTGCTATTCAAATTTATTGTCACACTGTCTTTAAACGAGCTCAGTGAGAAGTTTGCAGCTGGCTTCTTTTCCTGACGGCTTTTTCCAAATTTACTTTAATGGAAGTCATCGCAATTCGAAGTCCATTTTCCAAGTGTTGGTCTGTCAGAACCGATCAATAGGGAGATTTCATGACGCCCGTTTCAGAAAAAAATGTTTGCACAAATACGTTGAGCCAAAAAGTGCCATTTTCGAAGCCATGGATTTTTGAAATGTGGAAAGTCATCTTAGTTGAAATGTTTTCGGTAAAAACCGCCAAGATTCATTTTTAAATACTTTGCTTTCAAATCCTTTTTCTCTTGAAGATCAATCAGTTCAAGTTGGATATCAGCTGGTGCTTTGTCAATGTCCGTGTTGAATGGCGAAGAGAATATATCAAACAAATGTTCATGAGATTTGAAGTCCTTGAAACGAGCCAAAAATTCATACAACAATTTTTCAAATTTAGTTTTCTTCTCCGGAGGCATTCCATAGTCTCTCAAAGTTGGAAAGTGGAAAAGATGTCCTGTCTGTATGTGAGCTTTCCAAAGTCGTACTTTGTTCATAATGCCTTTTATGTAACCATACATTTTTAGAAATAATTGATTAAACTACCATTCAACGTTTTATAGGCAGAGAAAACTTTTTCTCGAACCGTAGAAAATTTCATGATCAGATCATCGCTTCAATGCGTGATGAAAAGCTACAGATAAATCTGCATCTGGCATTACAGAGTGCAAAAAACAGTGTTGCAGAACGCGTTTTCGAATATTAAATTCTCATCAGTGCAACTACGTTTATGAACGCAATAACAACGGTTAACTTTAAACTCAATACAATACATTGCAAACATTATAAGGACATATTCCCAGTGTTCAATTGAATATTAATAAATCCAGAGACATCAGAATAGAAAATTAAATACAATGGATTGGCGGTGGCCGGTGGGAGACTTCTAAAATGGTTAACAGAAGGTGCGAAATCTACAATATTTCACTCCACAATGAATTGTTCAAACGTACCAGACTAAACTAAATTACCGTATAAACATGTTTCGCGGACCGCACACAATTCAAAATTGGCACATCTTCGCGGGCCACATAATTTTTCTTCGTGGGCCACATTTGGCCTGCGGGCCGTACGTTGCACACCCCTGATCTAAAACGAACTCAAAATTCATGAAAGGCAATAGATTAATCAACTAACAAAAGAATCAATTACAAAATCATAAATTTCGCTGCGGTTTCTATGCCAATTTTTAACCATTTTATCACTACTTGATGGTCAGATGTGTCAAAAATAATTTTGCTTCTCAATTTTTATGCTGGCGTCATTATAACTGTTAAGCTACAGCTTAACAGTTATAATGACACTAATAACTTATAATTATTAATAATGACACTACACACTGGTCACAGCGGTAAACCATAATCTCTTCGTGGGAAAATTGTAACATAAAGTTCCGGGATCCGTTTGTCTGCATGTAGTGACCGAAAAAGAAACACTCCTTGAAACGTCTATTCAATAAGTGTATTCCTGTAAAATTAGCCCGCGGCTATCGAAATCGAGATGCAACGCCTTACACCTCTAAAAACTGTCACTACGATACAGATTACTTGGATAAAAGACGGAGAATTTGTCCAGCTAGCAAGCACTAAATAAACCAGTTAAATGTGCGACCGACTTCCAACAAACAACTTCAAGAATGAATCAGAAAAATTTGTGATAACTCAAAGGCACGTCAGCAGTAGCGCGACGCAACATTTCATGTTTAAACAGGTTTCAACTGAAACAGGTTTAAACAGGTTTACACAAGTCTTACGAACGATGGTGCAATTTTGGCTCATGTTTTAGGAATTTCCATGACGTAATATTCAGTAGACTTGAACGGTTTTTATATGACGTTTGATTAGGTGAACAATTGTCTGGAACATAGCGGCCCCTAGTTATGACAGTCTGACATGGCATAACTAAAAAAGAATTGACGACAATTGTGAGCCAATGAATAAAAACACATGATACACAAATTGTTTGAATCACTCACGTTCAAGTTAATACGCAAATACAAAGGGCATGCAAAGAATGAACAGCAATAAGAATAAACACGACGATACATGAAATTGGTACCATAGGTAGTAGGTACACGCAAAAAATGACGCTGTATACCATGGTTGCGATAATAACCGACTGTTCTGGGCTCAGACAAGTGTCGGCCACCGCAGACAAAACCAGGCTCAAACCCTAACACTTAGGTGTTCTTTACGGGGGCGAGGCACGAAATATCCCTCAACACATAGTCTACTTTCACTTTCCCCGTACTCTCATCATAGTTGCAGACGGCAACTTTAGCTCTACGAACCACAGGCTTCCCTTTCCTAATTTGTGGAACTACCTCATGCACCCTCCCAAGTTGATACTTCCCACGTTTACCAATGTCCTGGAGAGAACCTACCACTACAAGTTGACCAGGCTCCAAATTCTCGGCCATTTTTAGCTATTTTTTCCGGCCCTGAAGACCTGGCAAGTAAAAATCGATCCATTTACTCCAAAACTGCTGAGAAAGTGACAAATTGAACCGATAATCCCTTCTTAATTGGTCACGATCATGTGGTTGCCCAACAGCACAGTATGGGTCTAAGTATGGGGTCAAAAGTGAGGCAGGGGTGATGACAGTAAAATCCCTAGGGTCGTCACTCAAAGGTACCAAAGGGCGTTCGTTCACGATCCGAACGGCACTGCCTGTGTACGTAAGCAGTTCAATAAATTTGGGCTTACGAATTGAAGAGTCCAAAATGTGAAAAATGCAATTTTAAATTGTTTAACCATTGCCTCCCAGGCGCCACCTTGCGCCGGAGCATACGGAGGTATAAATTCCCAGTTTATCTCTTTCTGTCTCAGGGCGTTGTGAAATTCAGCTGATTCTATCAACTTGGGTAACTTTATTTGAAAGAAGCATTTAGTCACATCAGCCATGAGACCAAATCTACCAAGCAGAAATCTAGCCAAGACATCTACCAGAGGGTTTAACAAGTCAGGACCCGAAAACATTACATCATTAACACAAGTTCCTCGAAATTCAGACTTGCCATCGTAAACAATGCGCTTTTTTAATTGTGACGTAACAAAGTATGGTAAATACCATTCAAATCCCTTGACATTTCCTGCTTCACCAGTACGCTCAATATAGCCATTTGATTTAAGATCTTTCATGGTGTCAGTAAGGAAATCACGAAGTTCAGGTTGTTTTAAAGCCTTCTTCCTTAAAGCAGCAACTCTATCTGACGCCAACACAAAATTGTTAGGTAGATCAATATCTTCCTTCAACGGAACAGGTATCTCAAATCGACCATCTTTCAACTCAATATTCGGTTTAACAAGTTCTCTAGCCAAAATGTCATTGCGAGACAATTCACAGGTTTCATTTTGCAACGTCAAATCCTGAATGACTTTATTCAGGTCTGCTATTTCCATATCGCGAGACTCAATTTTACGCTGAAAGCCAGAGATGACATCCGACTCTGAAGACGTCTGCACTCTGCACACTTTAGCAACGCTTTCATCTAAGGGTGACTTACCACCACAAGCCAACCAACCGAGAGGAGTGAGCAAAGCATGTGGTTCACTACGATTTTCACCAACACGCTCTTTTTTTGCACACATCAAATAAGCGTTGTCGTTGCCAATCAGTACATCTACAGTACTACAATCATTCAAATGAAACATATTCACGTCATGAAAATGACGGAAACCATTTAAATCTTGTTTATGCGGTAAAGTTTTAACATCGTCAGCCCAAGCTGGGTTAACCACCGAAGTTATATCACAAAACAGTTCATCTGTCTCTAACGACTGGATGTTGAGTTTGACAAGGTCAGCACAAGTAGCTTTCTGACCAGCCAGGGTATCCATTTTAAACGACGCTTTATCGTACGGTTTAAGATCAAGTTCACACACCAAATCACTCGAAACAAACGTCAACTGCGAACCAGGATCATGCTGACAATACACCAACTTCGATTTGCCAGTCATTGGATTCAAAACACGAGCAGCAGTAACGCGGTTAAAAGCTGCTTTAACATTTCCAATCTTAACATTACGCACAGGAACTCTGGCACGAGCATCATCTTTCCCAACAGAATCCAGAGAATCACGTGACGTCACATAAAAATCATGCAGAAGAAAATAGTGTTTCCTATCGTTGTTAGGCCCACACTTACGACAGTTATTTGCATGAACGCAATCCCTAACCATATGCTGGCGCAAACAATTCAAGCATTTGCCAGCTTTCACAATGACATCTCTCCGATCTTTAGGTGTCAAGCGCAAAAATTCTTTACAATTAGACAAAAAATGATATTCAACTTGACCACGTGACGAACAACAAATGCATCCCGGCAGGTCTTTACGTCTAGCCTCACCACCGCGCGGTGCGCCAACAACAGTCGAGTACTGCGAACTCCCTGACATCACATCATCGTGGGGTTTTACGGACGTCTGCCTAACCGGACATGAAGGCAATTTTCCTTTGCCAAACTTTTTAAATTGCTGCGACTCACCAGAATCGCCCATTAGCATAATGCTAAAATCAGTCGACTTACGCGTTTCCTCCCGTACTACAAATTCAAACAAACTCTGAAAGGTAGGCTCATCAGTGCCACCATACTGATCACCTAAAAAGTCAAGATAACGCTGCTTAGCGTCAAACGGGAGTCGCTTAGCCAAATCCAAAACAAAACGTCCTTCTAATTTATCACGCTGACCATAAGCTTGCGCGTAAAGCAAACACTGCGACAATTCATCTTTAAACTCTTTCAAATCACTGGAAGAGATAGAAGTCAATTTGCTACCATAGCGATACTTTCTAATTTCTGGTTCTGCAAAAAGACCTCCACGAACCCCAAAACGCTGGGACAAGCGAGCTAGCGACATTTCTATCCTGTCTTCCTCTGACAAGCCAGGGGTGTCAGAAACCAAATTAGCAATCGTTTGCGCAGCTGTTCTAACACAAGCTGCTTGTAACAAAGTCAAACAAGTCCCCTTAAAGGGCGAAGCTGCCATTAAGGCCGTAACACGATTTTTAAAGAAGATAAATGGCATATTATTACCATCGTAACCAATCAAGGCCGCCTTATCGAAAAACGTCCTACTATTTTGGTATTCAAAAAAGCAATCCTGCTGTTGAGAACTCGATTTAGCGGGAGAAGACAAGCTATATCCCTTAAGGGGCTGAGTGGGCTCAGTCACGTGCACAGCCCGATCAGACGCGATACGCCTCTCACAACCACCCAAATTACGTGTAGCTGGGCGATCAAAACCTAGCGGCGCAGAGAACTGTGAAGGGGGCAAAGCATTACTACTAATGGCGGCCCCGTGACCTGTACGCTCTGGGGGAGGAGTTCGGTTGTAATTCGCAGACCTTGGCTCTACAGCATTCGGAAGACCCTTAGCCGCGGCCCCGAGACCTCCTGAAACAGCTGGAAAACGTGTGGATTGCCCTGGTCCACTCACAGGTTGAACGGGCGTTTGGAAAAGGTTATGTAGCCTAAATTAAACTGCGATTGATGTTCATTTCTGGAATGCCTAGAAGAGCCCTTCTTAGAGCTACGCCGAGAGCCCACCTCTGATCGATATTCAGCTAAAACTACCTTTTTACGTTGTTCAGCCCTCAACTGAGCGTCTTTGAGTGCGAACTCAGCAGCTCTCGCGGCGGCCTCAGCTGCTCTCGCTTCGGCCTCAGCTCTCGCGGCAGCCTCAGCTCGAATGGCCTCAGCTCTCGCGGCAGCCTCAGCAGCTCTCGCTTCGGCCTCAGCTCTCGCGGCAGCCTCAGTTCGAATGGCCTCAGCTCTCGCGGCAGCCTCAGCAGCTCTCGCTTCGGCCTCAGCTTGTATCTGGAGCTCCTCTCGTCTTAGCTGCAGGTTAATTTGTGCCACTATCCGAGACGAAGTCCTAGACATCCTAGTGCTTACATTTGAGGCGCTATCCTCAGGATGTATGTCAGCATCCAACATATCTGAGAACTCACTTTCTTTTTGTTCAAAGTTATTTTTTAACGAGTTAAATTCGGGATCTACCCTATCACGAAGTTCTGCCAAGATTGCAGAGTTAAAGATTTTAGTCAAAAGAGCATGGAAATGCCGTAATTCCTCTTCTAAAGTAGATAACTTAGATTTAAAAATTAACAGTTCCTGCTTATCACTCAAAGAACCTAGGGCTACAGAAAGTTCCCCAATTTCAGTCAAAATATCCCTTCTAAGATGCCGGGCCTCTCGAACTGACTTAGCCTCATCGTTACTGGGTCCCTCCCCAGAATGGCCTGCCCGACCGCAAAGAACATCATCAGGCTTAAACTCAGTCGAGTCTACGGCGGTCGAGTCCCTGTCGCCACCGAGTGTAGACATATTAAATGTTGGGGCTAAATTTAACAATTAAAAAAATTAAGTTACACAAACACACAAAATTATTAGGCTACAGTAGTTATAAAAAACTTAACTGCAAAGACCGTAAAAATACAAAAAAGAATTTAAATGCACGATACCGTAGCTGTACGGGTATGAAGTCCTAAAGTCCACAAACTTGCTTGGATTCTTCCACTTGAATCTACAAGCACAGATGGATTGTCTTTAATCTTCTTTCTTGCCAATGAATGTCAAAGTTATTTTTCTTCAGTACCAAACTGAGAAGAAATGTCTTTACTTTTCTTTGCTTCTGTAAGAGTGTAGACTACCAACCAACAAATCTTCTTTTATTATTTCTTGTACTTCTAAGTAGTTCTTCTGCACTAGCTGACAACAAACACGTCGTTTATTTTTATGCCTTCAAGTGCTTCTTGGCCTACCAGCTACAAAAATCGTCTTTTATTTTTTGTGTGCTTCTAGTGCTTCTTGGCCTACCAGCTAACAAGAACTCGTCTTTTATTTTTTATGCTTTAATTTCTTCTTGACCTACCAACTGACAAAAATCGTCTTTTATTTTTTGTGGTCACAGCGGTAAACCATAATCTCTTCGTGGGAAAATTGTAACATAAAGTTCCGGGATCCGTTTGTCTGCATGTAGTGACCGAAAAAGAAACACTCCTTGAAACGTCTATTCAATAAGTGTATTCCTGTAAAATTAGCCCGCGGCTATCGAAATCGAGATGCAACGCCTTACACCTCTAAAAACTGTCACTACGATACAGATTACTTGGATAAAAGACGGAGAATTTGTCCAGCTAGCAAGCACTAAATAAACCAGTTAAATGTGCGACCGACTTCCAACAAACAACTTCAAGAATGAATCAGAAAAATTTGTGATAACTCAAAGGCACGTCAGCAGTAGCGCGACGCAACATTTCATGTTTAAACAGGTTTACAGGTTTAAACAGGTTTGACACAAGTCTTACGAACGATGGTGCAATTTTGGCTCATGTTTTAGGAATTTCCATGACGTAATATTCAGTAGACTTGAACGGTTTTTATATGACGTTTGATTAGGTGAACAATTGTCTGGAACACACACTTATAATAACACTCTAAGTTATAATGCCAGTTCACGCTGCTGTTTCCAGAATAATCTATGTTAATGCAAACGCTGTAGCCTATTAGCCTACTATTAATTTGTTTGCGTAAATATACCCACATTGTGTACAAACATCGTTTTCGTACATGATAGGCCTACGGAAGGTAAAAGTTGAACCCCCTCTAGAAGACTTATTGCCCCCCTAGTGCTCCAAGCTAGTTACGGGCCTGCCTACTGTTGAACAAACTAGGCCTATAGAGTTTTTGGCAAAAATGGAGATTAGATTAGAATTACCATTAGAGTAGACTAAACAAGTTTTTACTAAATTAGATTAGAATTAGAATTCCCGAAATTTGACTATAACAGTGTAATTCATCAATTTAGATAAGTTAATTAGAATTATCTAGTTGTCCAAATCTGCTTGATTCCTAATCCTTTGCATGCAATGCTCTCTGGTGATTTAGACATTGTAGCTTCGCGACTGATTTTCATTGATTTGAAGCAAAGATAGCCTATAGGCCTACAAAACTTTTAGATACCAAATAGCTCTTTTTTTTTTCTTTTTTTTTTTCCCGCGCTTTTACAAAGTAAGCAGCAAAGATTTTGCTCTCCAGATCTAAATATATAAATTGGATTAAAGAAAAACTTAGGCCTGGAGAATAGCAAATTTTAGTCAAATTTAGAAAGGAATTTAATTGTGGTCATTTCAGTCCAAAAATTTTCGAAATCGATAAAGAATTCGCAAAGACAGAACAATTCAAAGAAACCCATATCAAGAATCCAAGTCTGCGGTTGCCGCATGTAACAAACAAGCAATTGACTCGCCAGCCTCAGCTTTGAAAGAATAGGGATGAGGAAAGTAAATTATATCCAGTGAAGCAATTGAAGTACAGTACGGTAGAAAATTTATCAAACAACCATTAGTAAGCCATGTGGATTAATTGTTTTACATTCTATTGTGTAATATCTTGTTTGCTGCCCATTATCAAATCGGTTCAAAGTTTGGCCTAAAATTTTTTGTTTTAAATTCAGTTGTTTTTTAAACTTTTCTGGATTAGTGTGTGTTGTATCGGTATAAATCAATTTAATTAAACCAGCGCAAGAGTTTTTAATGATAATTTACTTAGTTTTTGACATAAAAATCGAACGTTGGCCAGCAATCAAGCCTAGTCAGTTTTTAAGAAGGGCTGCCAGACAAGTTTGGATCAATCGCACTTAGCCTAAATCGACAAAAATGCTTTTTTTTCTTGCTTTTATTTCAATGCAAAGTGTTTGATTTTTTTAATTGAATTTAAATTTTGTTGCTTTATGTCAGTAGAAAAGTGACAAAAATTGTCATAAATTGTTATTTTGGGCTCAAACTTTGTAATGATACGTCGTCTGGATTTGATTTTTGTTAAATTTCGTCTGAAGAAAACATTATTGACCTATTGTGTTATTCGGTTACACTCAATTATTTCTCATTTACATTCTATTCAATTTGTTTGTCAAATTATATGGTCACATTGCGCTAGTTTCATGCAGCCTAACAGGTACCACTTAGAGTCACTCAGCCATTTCTTTTATGACGGAACAATAGGCCTAGGCTATACCTTTGTTTTAAATTGTGATTATTTTTGTATTGTAATACTGTTACTGAAAATGTTTTTACTCGTAGCCTTGAACTATTTATTGGCTTGAACTTTTCTTGGTTGCACTGAAGTTTAAACGCCCTTGCTACAAGAGTTTATTGATTTCAAAAGTTTTTCCTATTTTTAATCACCCGGAATAAAGTTTATATTTGAATAAAACCACAGGACTTCACTTAAGGATCGCAGCAGCACATGATTTTTTTTTCTTTCATTAATATTACTGAACATCAGCCTATCTTGTTTCAACGTAATTTACCGATGCTTGACATTTGTCACATTAAGAACTGGGAAGCAGCTGACTCGATGACTGATATAGTCTTTCGCTGCTTCCTGTCTGTTGTGGTATTTAGATAGCTATGGTACTATTTTATTCGTATTGTTTATAATTGTACCGTACTATTGTCGCAACAGACGAAATAAAAGGTTTCTCTCTCTCTCTCTCTCCTTTTGTGTAAGCCTATTGCCAATAGATGTGACCAGGAGGGGCTAAAAAAGTCATTGCCCGATTGCCTGTCCCAATTTTCTAAGGTTTAAACCGCCCCGATAGCTCAATTGGTTAGCGCGTCACTTCTGGAACGAAGAAACTTCAAGACCAATAGCGGCGCTGGTTCGACTCTCGGGGTGTGCGCTTGAGCAACGCACGTTAAGGACTGCTCTCCATTCAGCGGCATCTGATGGATGGAATAATTCTCCGGCAACGAGACTTCAACAATCGGAAACTTCACTCTGTCAATCTCGGTGACCGGGTCTGCGTCAGTGATTCCAAACCTCTACAGTCTACAAGTAGGCCTATGCGAAACTGCCAAGATTAAGCTTTGCAAGAAGCTTTCTCAGTCCGAGGATAAAGATTCAATCAATCAATCAATAGTCCTAATTCATATTTCTCGCGTTTATGCGAGAAGGCGGTCAGTCCGCATTTATACGCCCGTTCCTGTGTTAACCTACACCGTAGCCTACACCCAATTTACTGGTGGAGGCGATTTCCACAATATATATTGTTCTGCAAGCATGTCCCTTGTCCAGTAGCGTTGACAGGGGTCCAGGAGGCATTCTTGGACCAGGGCCCGGGATGATTTTAGAGGTCCATAAAATTTAGAAAGCACCCCGGAACAACCATTGTACCGTATACTTTTTTAACCGTACCTGTTACTGGCGTAGACCCTATAGTCTCGCCCTCTGCTAATTCAGCAATTTCACATAGAAGCAGTGACGCTAGAAACCTGAGATTTCTTGACTTCTACTTTTTTTTCTTGCCCCAACTTTCAATCCCCATTATGTTGGTATCGGATAATTGTGAAGTTCACAATAAACCTTTTGTCACAGCCAGTTATGAAATGCAAGAAATTTGCTGATATTCAATAGCTTGATTGACAGTTTACTATTAGCGTGCGGTTTCATTTTGTGTTTGTCGGCGGCGCTAAAATTCCATTCTGTACCCAGGCAGCAAAATCCGTCATTTTTACATTGATTCAATGTCGATTTTGCTGTCTGGGTAGGGAGTCGCGATCTGACGCGATATGAGTCATTCTTTGCTGGCAGACAATAATTAGGAAGGTAATTTGTTTTTTGCGCAAATTGCTTTGTAGTGCAAAAAGTGCATGGAATACTGTTTGCACAGAAACGGAAAAAAAATTGATGAAATTCTGTGTTCAACGCAAGAAGATTTTCAAAATAAAATGTGAACTGAGAAATTTGACCAAGAAATGGCGAAAATAGGTCAAAAACCGAGTCTTTATCACCTTTTCTACCTAAAATACACAATCACAAATATATTTTGTGAAATAAATTGATTGAAGTGATAAATAAGGCTTTTTACCAACGACATACTTTTTCTCGTTGTTAGCCTATTTGATATAAGGCGACGGAGTAATTAGCAAGAAGAGAGACGTAGACCTGATGGTCTCGGCCAGTAACTCTTGCCGCCAAAAGAAAGCAGTAACAGATACGGTTAATATAGGCTAGGCTACTGCGTTTTTTTGAAGAGTTTTCATTTAGGGCCTGAAGATTTCATTGGTAGGCTACCTGGCCTAAATTATCCTGTCAACAGCTCTGTGGATGTCTGGAGCATTGAAATCTGAGAAACTCTGCTTTTTTGTCACAAAACAATGCAATGACTTTAAGAAATTCACTGAGAAGGCTGTTGACTACCGAAATACTGATTCCTACTACGAAGAAGCAGCTGGCCAACCTTCTGCAGCGAAAGATTTCGTCAAAAGCATGTGGAAACTGGTCAAAATGTGAGTGCAAATTGAAGCAAAATATGCCATGCAAACGAAAGAAAGAGAAACGTACCATAGTGACTTTTATAATTTTATTGTTGACTGTATCGGTAGGCTACATATTGTTCTATTCCTCAAGCAACATCTTTTTGAACAAACATGTCGATACAAAAGAATTTTTTTAAAAACGCTTTTAATTTTGCATTGGTGCCAAAGAAGAATATTTAAAAACGCATTTTGCACAAATGGCTGAAAACGCCAAGTTAGCTATGCGATCCCAATGATAAGCTATAGTGCAAGAGATCGTCACCAACGTTAGAAAATCGATTGTGTCTGTGATGTGATTTTTGACGCAATAAGTTCAGTCCTTTTGATAGGCTACCTCCAACTTCAACAAAATTAATATAAACAGAAATACGCCCAGTAGACAATTAGACATGTCGAAATATAAATAAAGCTTCCAAAAGGTTCGTTGCCATTTCCAAATACACTTTTAGGAAACATTTTCCAGATTATACCTAAAAAGTGTTAAAAAACAAAGATTAAACACATTTTTATATTGATAACTATAGCTTGCAATAACTTTCTTCCTTTTGTGGCATGGGCTAGCAATTTTATGCACAATGTGTATCTAAGCAATAACCCTATTCCCAAAGACTAAAAATATTTAACATGTCTTTTATACAAGGCCTAGCCTACGTTAGGGCGTAACTCATTCTAACTTTTCACTCTACTCCTCATAACATGTTTTACATCACATCAGTGTTTCTGAAGTCGTAGGCCTATTGCATAATTTATTTCAACTGAAGCTGATTAACGGTTGGTACCTTACCTATCCATTTTTTCTAAAGATGATGACCTTCCCAGAGGTTCAGGCCTTATTCCAATGCCGTGGTGTGAGGCCCCACCTAACGGTGAAAGTTTTTGGGAACGGGCTGAGTGCCGTGATGAAGTGCTGAGTAGAACGATAATGATAACAAACAATTACACATAAAATTCTTACTTAATGAAATTATCAAAATTAGTTTTTCTTCCTGGTATGGTAGTGAAAAGGTCTGCCCGAAGACTCAATATGAGCCAAGAAAACGTGGCTGTGTCTTGATACTTAGACATTCTTGATTATAGTTGTAGAAGCGTTAATTTCTTCACTGCAGTGTTACTAATTTATTCAAACCACAAAAAAGATTGTAACCACTATCATCACAACACGAATTTCTGGAAACACGCGACGTGAACTTCTTTGATGAAAGTGGGGCTTGCTTTTAAATGCAAAATGAAAAGGAATTAAACGAAATATAACAGTGGCCTACTGGAATATGCAATCGAAAGGAAATTCGATTATGAAATGGAACGAGAGAAAATTAGCCTAACCACTGGGCTTTGTAGCTTAAAAGCTTGGATCTAATTTTCACCGTACAATTAATAAAAAGATGAAATGTTTTGTTTTCTAATAAAAAAGAATTGATGATTTAACTGAGCTAGGCCATGTTGCAATACTACTTTTAAAAGGATATGAAAGTTTTTAATGGACTTGTTTTGGTTCACCGCTTTCTACTGTCGCCTACGCCTACTATATACAGAAAACCAAACCCTATAGCAAACGTTGGTAGTTGATGAGAATTTTTTTTTTTTTTATTACCGGTAGGCCTATATGGATTAATTCAATGCAATTTATTAATGTAAGTAGGCGAATACCGGTATTCAGTTGGCAAGTAGTGCAAGCTTTAAACGTACAAACATTGGACTTGCGGTGGCAACTATTAAAGTAGCATTTAGTTATGCCGAAACTGTCAATACATTTGCAGCAACACACCGTTTTTTTATTACACAAACCTTCTTTGATTGTTGTAAGATGAAAAATCATCAGGTTGCTTCTGCATTTTTCGTTGCACAGCTTCCAACAGAATTCTTAAAACCGTAAAAAATTGATGATATTAAAACAACTGGTGAGATCCAGCCTGTGGTGAACGCAGGATTTTCTTAATTGTGGCGTTTCAAAAATTTTTTGAACTGCCCATTTACCAATACTAGCCAGCCTTGGATTGTCATCATCCTGCATTATAACGACATCAATTTTACAATTTGAAAAGGCTAAGTTGTTTGGGTTGTTTTTACATTGAAAACGAATAAGCTTAATAATTATGATTTTTCATCGTATGAGCCTCTGGGGCCGAAAGTCTATCCTTTTACGACCCCAGATTCACACGATGTTCCCGGATTACACTGGAAGTCTACCATAGAACAGCTAGTTTTTGGTTTCATCATCCAAGACACGCAGACCTCCCCTTCAGGTGGGTTGTAGATGGTAAGCTACAATAGTGGATGATGTGGTCTGCAGTCTGTTCCTCAGTAGGCCTACCACATTCACTAGAAAAGAAAGAGGCCATTTTCCATTGGTGCGTGGTTGAGCGGAAAAACCCGACGTCCGTACGAAAATGCACTCATGTCTCTATCGGTGGCATCAAGCCGATGGGACGGGTGTTGGAATCGGGAATCAACAAATAGAGTCTGGTGGTAGGCTACTTGAATTCCATTCAGATTTCTATTTATGGTCCGCCCAATTAGCAGCGAAGATGTTTTTGTCAGCTTTGTTAGGCAGAAATTAAGCGGCTTACACAAACAAAAAATACTGCAGAATTAAACTTACCCAGGTTTTACACCTTTTTTCTTTACTCTTTCTTCTGGATAAATCACATTGCAAATTTCTTTTACATCATATACAGATTTTCCTGGTAGCAGCAGATCAAGTACACTTTCTGTTTCTTCAAAAGTAATACGCATGGCACCAGTGAGTTTTTGTAACAAAATCAGTTCCTGAAAATTTGCAAAAATAAAACTCTAAAGTGGAAATACCCTTTTGTATCAGTTAGCTCTTCCTGTAGATAAACTGATCACCCCTTAAGCCAACTAATTCATGACCAGCGCCCTTTTGAACCATTAAAATATGCTTTTTAAATTTTAAAAACTAAGTTACGTTCCTGATTAGCATTTAATATCAACATATTAATCTTTTCGATAAAAATATACTCGGTTATGTTTAAAATATTTGCATTCTTAGCTTATATCTTAAGAGCGATGAAATCCACGTGAATTGAAGCGTTTTATATGTTATTTACTAAATATCAAAAAGCGTGAGAAATTGTTCTTTGAAAAATACAGCACAGTAAAGCCGTTTACCAACCACCATAAAACACGTCGTGAAAAAACGCCATTATAGGAATAAAAGTAAGAAGTTTCAAGTAAGACAGAAATAGAAAGAAAATTTTCCACACTTTTTAAGGGAAATTTTTAAAATAAAAAATGTGAAAATTTTTAATTTTTGTCTCAACATACATGTGACAGTAGTGCCCGCTCTTGGTCTGTGGAAACGTCATGCACAGTACTGAAGAGTTCTTGCACCGTTGAACGCTCGTCATCAATCTTAGCCGACGAAGACTCTTTGATGGCGTCAGTAACATGCAAAAGAACAGTTAAAGAATCAGAACTTTCGCCGTCGCCGAAATGTTGCGTCTAAAATCACAAAAAAATAAATCTTTGTCAATTGAATGTTTTGACAGTAAATACCTCGAAATAAGTTATGTTACTGTAATAGAGTTAGAGATGCTTAGCCTATGCAAACCACAGAGACTATACTTATGGCATACTTCACAGTGTAGATACGACCTGTTTTAACCTGATGCTACGAGTTGGCTGTGGTAAAAGCGAATTGCACTAGCTTTCGAAACACAGTTTTCTAGTCAGGTGCTGTGACGAATGGTGCTGAAGTCAGTGAGTCGTTGTTTAATGCGGTTCTTTTGTTTGGCTTGAGGCTGCTGTCTTGAATGCTGTCTGATAAGATTCTGTGTAGTTAGGCGTTCTTGCTGTGAAATTTTGTTGAATCAGGTGATTAATAGGTTACATGACGTAGTTCTTCTTTTTCGGTACGGTTGTTGAATGTTAATCTTTGGAGTCTGTCTACTTACGAAAATGGCCTCTTTGAAGCGCAATTGTACCGGGTCGTTTTCTCTGGCAATGATTGTAAATTCAAAGTCGACAAAGCACTGGTGTTGATGTTCAAAGACCGAACTTCTATCTGAATTCTGAACTTAGGTATTCTTTCAGGCGGGAGTGAAGTGGGCGGATCGTGTTGCCTATGTAGCTCCTTGCATTTCTTGCGAATGATCTTGTAAACGCAGTTCTTGGTGGTAGCCTACACATGACGTCGTTCCGTAGTGAGCACTCTTATTGTGAAGTAATCAACGATCATGCTGCTAAAAGCGAAACTCAATCTAGGCTACTACTTATTGTAATATAGCGTAATATAATGTGTTGTAATAGAGGGAAAAAGTAATTTTTTTATCAAGATTTTCATCAGTCCAAGATAATTTTTTTTTAGTTGAGCTATTTTTGTAGTTTCGTCTGTCTTACTTTGCAAGGCATACAGTACAAGTATTTGCCATTCTTTGCAGCGTCTGAACCATACAAAACTCTGGCCAATAAAGTTTCAAATGCTATCATTAGGCCTACCAATTTTTGGTCGGCTTGCGGCTCCCGCGGCCTTAGCCTCAAAGCAGGCCGTAGCCAGAGGGGATTCTCGGGGTTCCCGGGAATCCCCCCCCCCCCTTGAGCCGAAAAGGTCCACATTTTGGAGAAGGTGTAGTGTACACGATCACAGGATCAGCTACCTATGATCAGCTAAAACCTTCCAGATGGTTCTGAATAAGAGGTTTCTGGAAGATTATCTATTTTACAATAGTAAAGTATTAAACTTTGATCATTGCTGCGTCATAATGCCTTGTGTTGCAATGTCAATGGTGTCCATCACATGTTTGTGAATAGTCGCAAACATTCGGTTATTTCAGCTGCATTGTCTGTCATTGTGGTACGAAGCAACGTTTTTACTCGCCTCATGGCGCTAAAACTGTGTTCAGCATTGACCAAGACGAGCGCGATCGTTCGATAAATGCACAAAAGTTTGTGTATTTCCGAAAGATCGTCTTTGTTGCTTGTTTAGAACAGGGGTCCGCAAATACTTGTTGGCGCGACCCAAAAAACAATCGTTCGAAATCTTCGCGACCCAAACGTTTCAGAAGCATATAATTTTGCGCAAAATGCTTTGCAATTTAATATCAATTTCAATACGGTCATCCCCGCTTATTAAGCCCACATCGGACCGGACAATTTTGGGCTCATTGAGAGAGGGGAGAATTTTCTACCACTCCTATACCTTCAGTAATTCAGGAATGGACCAAATTGGGCTTAATAAGCAAGTGGACCTATTAACCGTGATCTTCATCGTCGTGCAAGCCTCTGGGGCCAAGAGTATATCTTTTTACCACCCCAGATTCACGATGCTCCCGGACTAAGCTACACTGGAAGGCTACTAGAGAGCAGCCAGTCTTTGGTTTCATCATCCAAGACGCGCATACCTTCCACTCTGTTAGGTGGCTTGAAGGTGGTACCCTACAGTCATTGATGATGTGGTCTGCGGTCTGTTCCTCGGCACCACATTCACAGGAGGAGGAAGAGGCCATTCCCCATTGGAGCATGGTTGAGCGGAAAAGCCCGACGTCCGTAGCCTACGAAGACTGTTGAAGCGCACCCACGCCTGTCTTTGTGGAATCAGGCCTATGGAGCATGTGTCGGCGAAGGAAATGAACAAATAGAGTCTGGTGGTACTTGACTTTCGTTCAGAATTCCATTTATGGTCCGCCCGAGTAGCCACAGAGATGTTTTGTTCATCAGCTTTGTTGATCAGAAGTTGAGCGGCTGGCACGAATGGGTGTCTTAATTTCAGTCGACGGGGGTGCTCTTTTTGAAGAGCAGAGATCTTGTGGTGAAGATGGTTATATGCTCCAGTGCCAGTCGGCCGAGAGACAGAGTGGCTTCTTTGCGACGAAGCTCAGCAGGTTGGATGCCAGCGAGAATGGGGAGATTGTCCAATGGTGTGGGGCGCAGGCATCCGGTCACTGTGCGCAAGGCGCTGTTTATGGCAGTGTCGATGTTGTGGCAGTGAGCACTGCAGCATCAAACAGGTGCACAGTAAGTACTCTGCTGAAGAGTAGACAAGGGCTAAGGCTGCTATACGCAAAGTGTCAGCTCTCGCCCCCCAGCTGGAGCCTGCCAGGCACTTGAGTACCCCAGCGCAGGATGTCGGTTGCTTGCGCAGTGACACCAAATGGTGGTGGTATGTGAGCGATTTGTCTAGTGTCACCCCAAGATATTTCGGTTTGCGACAGAAGGACAGAAGTTTTCCATTGTTCTAAACATGTAAAGTAGCTCACAATCAGCTTCCCGATTGTGTAGGAAGCTGCTGCCACAGTTTTGGTGTCGCTGAGTTTCAGCAGCCAGTTCTGGAGATAAGCTGAGATAGTTTTCATGTCCTGGCTCAAGGTGTCTTTTAGGATTTTGTTATGGCCAATCTCTATACAAATCAAACGTCATATAAAACCGTTCAGGTCTACTGAATCTTACGTCATGGAATTTTTCCTAAAAATGAGCCAAAATTGCACCATCGTTCGTAAGACTTGTGTCAAACCTGTTTAAACATGAAATATTGCATTATCACCTTTGAACACCTGTTTGAATTGCGTGACAATGTCTTTCACTATTACGTCACAGTACTGCGTACGTGAGTTTGAGATATTGATATCTATTCTGGTCATTCATTTAAAATTGTTGCTTGAAGAGGTTGGTCGCTGGTTTGCTTAGTGCTTGTCAGCTGGACGAAAATTTCCGTCTTTTATCCAAGTAATCTGTTCTGTAGTGACAAGTTTTAGTGGTGTACGGCGTTGCATTCCATTTTCGACAGCCAGGTGGCTAATTTTACAGAAATAAAAATTTGAATAAACGTTTCCTGAAGAGTGTTTCTTTTTCGGTCATTACATGCAGACGAACGGATTCGGGATTCTTATGTTACAATTTTCCCACGAAGAGATTATGGTTTACCGCTGTGACCAGCTTTATAACTGTGGGCTTAATAAGCGGGGACTAGCCTACTGTACTACTTTGGAAAGTAGAAATTTTCTTGTACAAAATTGTATGAAACTACGTCAAAGAGTATATGACTGTGTTTATTTTTGACATACAAGTTATATTTATAGTAAGTTTAAACCCTTTTGCGACCCACTGTGGTAGGACTCAATTTGGGTCACGACCCACTATTTGCGGATCCGTGGTTTAGAACCTCGCATATCGTATACAATTTAGGTTAAAAGCAAATAGCAGAAATTGTTATATTGCAAAATATGCAGTAGCTAACATGACCTTATAAGGGCATCCGCCCCTCTGCCCCCCGCTTCACTGTAGATGTGCTATTGTTAATGTTAAATTTGTTTGTGTTTATTTATTTTGTTTTTGTAATGTTGACAATTTGAAGTTTGTTTTGTTTGTTGGTACATATACTGCCGCTTCTTATGTTTTAATTGCTTGCTTGTTGACACGCCAAGAAAGTGTTATCAAAATGTCCACATTTTGGGATTTGGGAACCCCCCCCTTGAAAATGTCTGGCTACGGGCCTGCCTTAAAGCAATTGTTTTGAAAAATACATTGCTACAAAAATCAAAATACCACAAGTGGTGGCATTTAGAAAAGGGTATTTCATGTATTTATCAACTCGAACTTTTAGTTTAAAACAAATTTGATTTACCGTTAGAGCGTTGCCCTTTTTTACCAATTTCCTTTCCGTTTTCCTCTTTAATGCTTCTTCCTTTCGTTTCCTCTCTATCAGATATTTACTCTTTATTTCTTCAGTCTGAAAAATTTATGGTTTTGACGCAAACTTTATCCATCCTGTCAAGCAATTTACTTAGTACCAAAATCTTAGGGATACTGCTAAAGCAGTAGAATAAACAGAGTCCAAAAGATACTTTTAGAACGGAAACCAGGATAATTTTAGTGACCTGGACCATTCCAGAGTGACTGGGACTTAATGAAATCACTTGTGAACACAAACAATTCCAATTTTTAAGTTTTTTTAAGTTTTTATTATTTATAAAAGGTCTTCATTTGGGGCAATATGATCTCATTGGTAGCGGGTCCAAATTATTCTCTCAACGGCCCTTCTCTTACCAAAAACATCAATGTGTCAAAATAATATTTCACTGTAGGTTGAAATTGATGAGTTTAGCCTAAAGCTTGCCTGGTGGAGTGGGATAGCAGAATTGAAGAAGTAAACATTCAACTTGCAGCCTACTGGATAATGATATTGTTTAGTAATTTAGTTTGAATTTCGCTAAATTTTTGGGAAAGTTAAAATAAATCAGAACATTTTGTTTGTGATAAAAGCATGAACAATCCTGCAGCTCTTTTGTAACGTTAGTGCTTATTTGCAGTGTTTGGGTGGCTTTACAAACATTCTAGAACCTACAAGGCCTATCCTAGCCCAGAGAAGAAAACATTTTAATCTATGAAAACTCTACTGAACCACGAGTTAACAACTTACCTTAGCGTCTGTTTCTTTCCTTAAAATTCAGTAAATCAGACAATTAGTTATCAGTAGCTTTTACTAACTTCCAATCTGAACTGGTCCAGTAATAATTTACATTCCCGAGCAGAAAGCTGGCCTGATGATGTCATCAACTCCAGCATCGCCATAGTAAGCTCTTCCATGGCGTGTCGCTCACGTATGAGTGCAGATTTCTAAAACAAAAACGGAAAAACTAAAACACTTTACTTCAGTACATCAGCCCCAGTGGTTTTCTTTGTTCGACCTTTGTTTTATAGCAGAACCACTCAGCATCGAAAAGGGCTTGGATAGGAAGCTTAAATTTAGTAACACTAAAGTTTTGCCCTGTATTATTTCAGAAATTCGACGTTGTAGGCAAAAGTAACCTACTTGAATTGTGCACATTTTTTGCGCCTATAGTATACAAGTACTGAAAAGATTTTTCAAATACTGAAAAAATTACAAGTTGCGTAGTGGCGCATGATGCCCCATAAGTGTTTTTGTAATGTACAACACTCAGTTATATTAAAATGTTTCTTATAGCACTGTATCCATCGCAGATATGCTCTCAGGGAGTTATAAAATAGACAGTGTCAGTGTTGCCATATAGGCTAGAGTCGCAGCTGAGTATGCATTACGTAAAGTACCCTGATGTTGAGTGTTTTGTTTTTTAACGTTAAGTGACCTTTCTTGTGACAGCATCGAGTTTTGAACACGGGCCGGTGGAGTGCGGCACCACTTTACTGACCGCTACGCCACTCAGTAATGTACAGTATGCTAGAGTGTGTATACTGATCAAACAAATTTCAAATGCAAATGTTTATTACACATACCTCAAGCACAGCACCATTTTAAGTACCTCATTTTTTCTTTGATAATGGTGACATAATTGGTCGGATATGATCACTTTCAAATCCCTGTATGACCCAAGCGAGTGATGACGTAGACTGCGTAAATGGCGTTGTTTACTTTTCTTCTTGTTCCCAACAGCATAAGAGAGTTTCTCTTGCAATTCGCGCCGAATTCCGATAACGTCGTCACCTTTTATGACGTCATCTATCATTTTCTTCTTTTTTTTCATTTTTTGAAGGTAATCATGTGACGCTTGTTGGATCTTTTCAATGAGGAATCTAACAACAAATTATTGCTCATAGTCACACGATTTGCAACAACAAAAAAATATTTTGTAAGAAAGTGTAAAAATTAAGTCAAATTAATTATTGTGCCACATTATCGTAACTTACTGCATTGCTCACTTTTATTTCATTGCAGATTTGTATTGATATTATTATTTTCTTGAAAAAAAAAACTTTTAATCGCACAAAACTAAATGTACATCTTCAGAATGTAAAATATCATGACGCCTTGTGTTGATAATGTTAACATTTTGTTACCTATGGAGGCCTTTTTTCCTCAAAAGTATTTCTGATTTCATTTGTCTTAGGTTTGCTGACTGCGAAGCCATAGCTTGAGAAGCACTGATTGTTTGAAGTAATCGAAAGTTTGCGTTGTTGTCGTTGACTACGTTGTGAGGCAAAATATCAGATGACGTTGTTTCTGCGTCATCTATATCGTCACAGTACCCTCTAAGCTCTTCACGTTGACTTTCAAACATTTTGTCAACCCAGAGTGGGTCTGTACCTGATTATAAATATAGATTTTAAAAATAATTCAATATCTATCAAAATAAATATTTGATCTGCAGGTGATGTAACAGGTTATGTTTTAATTCGAGGGTTTACACAGAAGAAACACAAAGAAACTTACAGAAAAGGTTACACACAGAAAGTTGCCCTTGTATATACGAAATGCAAGGTTTGTTATAAAAGTTTTATTTTGACTTGTTTAGTTTTGTTAGTTACATAACTACCTTTGCGGCTTTTAATGCCACAAAACTCACCATAGCCCAACAAAGCTTCTTTTAGGTTTTTTTTTTCTTTTATTGCTAACTTTCTAAATCTTGACAAAATAGATGGCAGAGATTCGTAAAGCTTGAAAGCAACTTTATCAAACTTGGTCTAGAAATGAAATAAACGTCACTTTAAATATGTTAAACACATAGTGGTAAGGTGAGTGCAGGGTCATGTCAAGAGTGACGCACTTTTTGGCGTTCTCTAGTTAACGAAACGACCTTTTCTTTTCTTCTTTGCCTTACAAAGTTAAACTCCACTAACTTTTACTTTCGAACAACCATTAGCCATGAAAACTTATTGTATTTTACTTATAATCATATACGTATGCTCGTTGATGAACAGCTGAACCATATGATTGAAAAGGAGAAAGAGAAACGAGAAACGAAAACATAAACCTAAGATCGGTTACAACCTTCTTAGAGAGTGCAGTTAAGTTTACTTTAGAGGATTTTTTTATTTCTAACATCACTTCGAATACAAGTGGAACTTACTTTTCATTTCTACCTCAGTGACTGGGTCGGTGCCAATGACTTAAATCAACTACGATTGCAAGTATACAAAGCTGCCAGGGCTTCAAAAGAAGCTTTTTCAACCAAAAAACAATTATTTTTTAAAGAAATTGACCTTTTACAGAAACAATAATTCTATGTGAAGCTGAGTGGTGTTATAAGAGGTATATTATAACGCACCTCGGTTTCCAACTTAATCTTTAATTGCTTTGCAAAAACTGCAGTCTGATTTATGATTAATTTTTGAGCGTCATCGGCGTCTTCAATGACATGGTGATCGTGCAACCGCTGTGTGTGATGGAGTTGTTGCTTGGCGGTTTGATAAGTTTTTGAAATTTCACATTTAACTTTTCTGACTTCTTCTTCGTGTTTAACTTTGAGGATTTTCATCCATGCTTTCACCTTTTCATTCACTTCCTTAGCCTCATCCGGTGAAATCATTTCTAGACTAAAATTAAACAAAAGTAGAAAAATAACTTTAAAAGATTAAACTTTTACAAGACCTACTTGTGAGCAAGAAAAGCAACAAATCTTTAAAGATACAAAAACCTTCGTATTGTAATGTTGATGTGCCAGGGCTGATTTACGCTAAAATTCCAAAATCTAGCGTTTTTTTTATGCTAGCATAATGGTCATACATTGTTTGGTTGGTTTTGAATCTTTATCCTCGGACTGACAAAACCTTGATGGTTATTCTTGGTAGTTTCGCATAATTGTAGAGACTAGAGGCTCTTGACACAGGGCCGGTTACCGAGATTGGCAGAGTGAAATTTTCCGATTGTTGAAGTGTTGTTGCTGGGGAATTATTCCATTTACTAGATGCCGCTGAATGGAGAGCAGTCCAAACATGCGTTGCTCAAGCGCTCACCTCGAGAGTCGAACTTGCGCTGTGTGATCTTGAGCGGGGCGAGTAACCACTGAGCTAACGGGGCGGCATACGTTTAAGTGTATAGCCTACATATTCTTTTATTTAAGACCAATTTTTATTTAAGGTTTAAGAAACGCATTTTAAGACCAGAGAATATAACCTGATCTTGTACCTAATCTTATTGAAATACTTTGTGATCTAACTAACCGTTTAGCTTTTCGTACAACGTCCAATTGCTGAGCAGTAATTTTTTCCCATATCTTTTTCTCGATTCTGAGATCTTCATTGGTTCTTCTGATTACCTCCTTTCGGTTTTGGGCCACTTCGCTAATTGTTCGAACATTTTCAGAAAATATATTGCAAATTTGTTTCAAAGCAAGTCTTTCACAGTCCAGAATCTTGTGTAATACGTCAGCGAATTCTGAACTTGCACTTTTTTCCAACTGTTCCAGACAATTCTCCAAGATGAGATCACCAGCCGATATTATCGTTGAGTTCTCCATTAAGTCATTAAGATTTTCGATCAATTCATCATCAATTAGTTCATCAACGTGACGCTGCTCTACGAGTGACATCAGTTCTTCTTTAACCTGGAAATTACATTTTATATTATGATCTTGCACTTTATTTTTCAAAAATCCAAATCAATCCCAAGTAATAGCCTATAAGTGAAAACCTGAGTTGAAAAGCTACTTAAGTGTAAAATGTGACTTTTTAGTTAGAGCAAGTTAAAGTTCTTTCAACGTTGTTTAATCTTTTGTATCTATGCAAACACCAGCGTGTGTTATAATGAAATTAAGCCGTTTTAAAATCAAATTTTGAGCTGAGACAGGTAATAACCATCATACAACATATTTTTGATGATAACTAAATTTCCACAAAATGTAACTTAAGTAGTTATACAACTCAAGTCTTTAATATACTGTAACAAAAACATATACTGTATTATAGGCTACTATACAATATACGATTAGCCATACTTGTCCTTTGTATAGTCACATGTGATGGACAACATTAAAAATATTCATCATCTTTAAGCGAACTTAATTCAAGTTTGGGCAACTTACAGCCGTGGCCCGACCTGGCTCACGTGCAGCTTTTGTGCCGCGACAGCTTTTGTGCCCGCGCCGCCCGCGACAGCATCAAAACTTGAAGTGAAGTTCTCCTAGACGTTATGTTATTGAATAAGCATCATTGCGGCCCGCCTCTGCATTATCACTACTTCATTTAGGCTGCGCACGTAAAAAGGTTGCCCACCACTGATCTAATTGCTTAGAGGTAAACCTGGGGTTCAAAATCTTTCAGTTTCTCGTTCCACTTTTCTATCTCTTTTTGGTGCTCCAGACTGTTTTCACCTTTTACGTTTGATCTAATTCCCTTCAAATCCTATAAATAAAAACAACGCTCAGGTCAATAGATTATTGCGAATTTAGTGTTTTAACTGTCAAAATTCAAACTTAGCCTAGCTGTTAAATAATAGCTACAAAAAAAACGAAAATTAATTTTGGTTTGTCCAAAGAATCCATCATAAAATATGAAATATACTTTTATTTAGTATATAAATTAAATATTAGTTGAAGTGTATAAACGATGTCTTCCTTTGAATGCGTTCACTGAGTTCTAATACATGTCAAGAATCATTCCATGAAAATGAATAGGCTATCACAAATTTATGCTTTAAATTCCAACTTACATAAGCATTGGATTCTGCCTTCTCTTTTACTTCTAAAGTTGCCAATTGTTTTAGACAATACTGAATGGTTTCTTTATCCTCGGGATCATTATGTTTCTAAACAATCGTCATCAAAAGTTAGCCTTGAACCAAACGTGAGATAGTCTTACAGCTAGACAAAAGCCAAAATAAGATTTTATGTTTCTATATATTTAGTACACATCTTAGACTTCGACATCAAACGCAATTTTTGTCAACCTCCAATATTCTCAAAATTTTCTGAGGATCTGGCGCATGTCCTGTTCCAGTAACGTACAATACTGCAGCAAACTTTAAAATTTGCATGGCTTTTGAGAAATGTATTGCACACATAATTGCTCTAATTTGCCCTTCAATATAGCCTACGCAAATTGCAGATAAAGTTTTTTACACCTTTGCGTGCACTGCTTTTAAAACAAATTGAGTAGGCTATTCGAAATGTTTTTAAAGTAGCTATTGTATTTAGAAAAAAATTGTTTCGTTTCGTTATTTCAAAATATTTGTTTCGTTTTGACACAAAATTATTTGTCTCAATTTTGTTTCGAATTATGATCTTTGATTATTAAAGACTTCTTTTCGATCAAAAACGGCTCTTTTCGAACAGCCTAAAACTATCACATTTGTTTGTGTTGATAAACTCACTTTTTCTAATAGCATAAAAGCTTGCATCATTTCTTTTGTTAATGAAATTCTTTCTTCATTTATTGTCCTTTTAAGTTCAACAAGCTGTCGAATTTCAAGAGTTTCCACATAATTTAGCATCTAAAATACACAAAATAGTTAAACCAAAAGTTGATATACTGTGGTTCAGAGGCCCTTATGTGGTATACAGAACCAACAAAGCAGAATCCATAAGTTTTTTCAACTGCGGAGGCCTAGCTAGGCGTATCCTTATTGATTACAATGTTTTTGTTAGGGATTGTAGATCATAGGGATGCGAAACTTCATCCGCTTTTGGCTTATCCGCAACACTAGAAGCGTTACGTTTATTTCTAATTTACAAAATACTTTACTTTTTATGGGTTATATAAGAAGAGTTAAGTTGGTTTTAAAGTAATTTAAGGTTTTTAGTTGAAAGCAAGCCAGCAGTAAAGCGTAAAAAAAATGTCAAATTGGTAATTGACCCTTCTAATGTTGAAGGAACAAAGGAGTTGCGCGTCCCGTAATGTACCGTCCCTAGTTTTTGTGTTTGAATTTTCTGGTTTCATTAAAAAGTGATTTTACGTCGGTAATTAAAGACACACAAGTTTAAAAATCTATTTTTCTAACTTTTCTTATTAAACTGCTACTGGAGTAGGCTCCAATGTAAGGTTGGTTTAAAGATTCGTTTAAGTTCTTTGATCTGGGTGTAGGCTGCCGGTAGGCTAAGTCAATGTCCATATAAATAATAAAGTAATCAAGAGATGAAAAGATCTTTTTGCCTGCTTTTCATTCTCCGTGCTGTTCAGAACTGCTGCCAAATGAATCGTTTCTAAGTTAAGTCTTGTTGAAAATTCTTTCTTGCTTGAAAGTTTCTCCTGAGTCTGTAAACACAGTTTGCATAAGTTTCAACAGGAAAGGCAAACAGAGCAAAATAGTTAAAACATTTGTCAATCAGAATAGAAAAATGCATAGAACCCACAAGCAGAATCTAAGTTTGTGGTTCAGCAACAAATTTTGCTAATCTATGAGTTTAACATTTGCATTTAAAGTCCTGTTCTCTGTATACAAATCACAACTTTCTTTGAAATGGTAGTTCCGTATTCAAAATTCAAAATGATAAATTCAAAGGTTTTTTGCAACAAACTTCAAGCTAGAAAATAGTTGCATTCACTGAACCTTTGACTTTTTGATAAACTTTTTGACCTATCTTAGCTAAGTGCAAGGAAAAAAATATAATTATGAATTGAAGAAAAATATATTTAAACGAAATATTTTAAAAACAAAATAGAAGAACTATAGCCTACTTACTTTGCTTCTGCGAGTAGAAGTTATAATGGACTGTGGTGTGGATAGACAAAGATAGGCCAGTGAAAGAAGAAATGCGAATAATATTCCAACAACAAAACACACCACAATAATCAAAATTGCCCCACACCTAAAACATTGATAAGCTTTTTTAGAATTACAAAAAATATAACACTAGCAGGCGCTCTATGTTTCACGAATCACAAGTGAAAACAAAATTAACACAATCTCAATTTCTGTGATTGTTACTTCATCATATTATACTTACGAATTATACTCACAGTAGCCATCATACTTCACACAATATAGAAAAAAAGTCGGCATTTTGAGCTGGTGAGAATCCTTTGTGGACCAGCTATTTATCAAACTAGAATAATGCGTCGCGATTTCCAATTATCGCTGTTATATTGAACCAACAATTTGCTTATTGTTTGACACTGGGTGGTTGGAATCCACAAGGGGTTTACCGGCACAGCTAAACATAGACGCCACACAAAAAGATAGAAGGAAAAATGAAATTTTGCTCCATGTTTCATGGGGTACTAGGCTACAATAATGTCTTAGAACAAACAATCTGAGGATTTTTAACACCCATTCTTAAATCGCTTTTCTTGTGCGGCCACATTCAGTTGTCGCAATATTTTGTTATAATATCAATATTATTATTGTCAAATTACGTAGTTTTGTAATAGTTTTATTTTTTATTTTTTAGCAAGATGAAGTTGTTTTGATGGTTTGCACATAAAGTAAATATATGAATGAACTGGCTGACACAGCTTACCATGAGCAGGTAGAAATTGCGTAAATGGACTTCTGAATGCAGACAATAACGTTCAAAGTTTCTGGGTTCCCAAGTCCCTGAAAAACGTATTTATCTTATAGCTTGTACCAATTAATGAAACAAAATGTGTTCAATTCACGAGAAAAAGTTTAAGAAACCTGATAATAACTAAGTAGAGTGACTGCCGCAACAACCTGGTTGGATATGACTGAAATATACCATACAAAGGCCAGATGGGTAACTTTTCATTTACACGCAGTTCTAAGTGTACAAATTAAGTATATCTATGGCGTGTGTATGAGTGTAGGTTTATAACAAGGCTGTGCGTACACATACAACTTGCAAATCTAATCAGATGATCTATTTTACTTAAAAATATTTTATAAATACAGCAAGCTATAAGGCGCTAATTTCACATTACCCCGAGTGGTGATAGTTGATATTGAAGAAGTGTTGAGATATTTTGGATGAACGCAATTTCCGAACCAAAATCCCTCAATGTCGCGTCGTAGCTAAATTCCAGAGTGTCGGTACCTTTTTATATATTTATAATTATAAAGGTGCATTTGATCGGAAACTTAATCGATATGAAAAATAACCTTAACCTACTTGTCATCAGCTAGACTACTACAGCACGGCAGGCTATATTTTACAAAATTCTTTTACGATAAATCAATACTACTACACACAAACCACATTGAATTTTTATACTTCATGTATCAGAATGTGTTTGCGAAGCAATTTTGTTTTGTTATGCTTAGTCTATTTCATAAAATCAGGCTAAAATATAGAAAATAACAAACATACAACAAGCGTTACATTAACTATGCAAAAAATATTTGAAGGCTAAAGGTCAGTAAAAATACAAGTTGGAATGATATTAAAATCAAACCAATCGAAACGTTGTTAGGCTTTCCGCAGTACCAAAGAAGCGCTATAAGCAAACCCCTGCGGTTAGCTAATGGTATAACCAGGGCCTCAGTTGACGGAAGCAGGAGGAAAAGTCACACACCTTAAGAACCCAAATATAGGCTACGCCTAAAACTAGATTTTTCTTTAGGCTGCTAATATTTTGTGTCAAATATAACGCGCTTGTAGTAGAAATGGAATTACTGGGCCTCTTCCAGCTGCGATTGGCTCTGGGACACAAACTTTTATTTACATTTTCTTGACATGAGGCTTTACCAATGTAAATAAACAGTTTTATTTACTTATTTACCGATTTTATTACAAAACGGTACCAAGATACCTACAACCCAATGCAATTTTCTGTGCAGCTGCTAAAGTCACGTGCAATCAACAATCATATTGCATAGCAAACTTCACCTGCAAATGTTCCCAAGTCATATGTCATCAAATTGGTTTGAATATTCAATAAATTCGGGTCACTAGGATTGTTAATTGATCTAATTTCGAGTCCCGTCGTATCTTCGCTAATTATGAGATCATAAACTGTAGTATTCGGAAAGACAGTGTTTCCCGTTATTGATACTCGAAAAGTGTCTGGATTACTGAGGCCTTGAAATACCTAAAACGGAATAAGAAGTCTATAAAATATGCATTCAAACCGATACATTGCCTGCTTTTGTTTTGCATGGAGGCGAGTAAGCGCTAGCTAATTTCAAGCTAGATACGGCAAATCTCGACAAGCATCAAACGTCAATACAGTGAGATAAAGCAATACCTCTACTGCGCGTGAGATACAATACAATCACAACAATTCTAAATAACGATGACATCACCTGTTCACCAACAAATAATTACAACGAAATGTGTAGAAAACGTTTAATTTATTTGAGCTATTTTGTTGTTTGTGTTGGAAGAAAATGTTAATATGATAATTTGGCTTTGTATGGTTGTAGCACAATTATAAGAGATTAAAAAAAACAATATTTCTAGGTAGGCTACTATGAATAGTTTTATTTGACCTTATTTTAAATACTCTAGAGTAGCTGAATACAAAATTAAAAAAGCACAGTTACACAATGTCCTTAAATCGTGAAAGAGCAACCTTAACAATCATCTGGCACTCAGTTGATGCAGATGAAATGTAACTTAGTTGCACTTTATATGAGAGTCACGTGATCAGTGCTGATTAACAGATCTTGCTCTGAGTGACAAGTGACGTCATACTTGCGTTTTTGATTTATATCGAAGTCATGATAAAATACGCTTAAAAATTCGTGTCATTTATATAGACTTGCAGAAACTAGGGATGGTAGAAGTAGCAGAAGCCTTATCATTCTTCAAAAAATGAATTGTAATATCTCAACACAGTAATCAATTATGAGCTACATGCCTCTGGGAAACTATCAAATCCCTTTCAGACACCAATTTTAGCAGCAACAAAGTAAATTCTGATTGGGCGGCCATAGCAAAAGTATTTGAAGGGAAAAAATCAACCATGAGAAATTGTTTAACTCGTATAGCCTGCTGTGAAGTAAAGTAATCCGAGTAGAAAGGTATACCGACTGCAAAGGCTAGATGTAGACTATTAATTAAAATGTTGCAGGCATCGTTTGACTGTTGTTGCCAATAAAAAACAATGAAAAGAGTAAGACTAAATAATAGTAAGTGTGAGCACATCTAAGATGTAACGATTGCATTGTGGATTCTTGCATGTTGCATTATGGTGGTGTTTTTTCTTAAGCTTTAAAAATCAATATAGCTGTCAGTTATATGAAAAAGGATTTGATTTAAAAATGTAAGAAAAACCGAATAGCTTACTTGAACTTGTTTGTTGATGATTAGCTCTTGTGACATTGCAACGGCATTTCTGCGTTTGCGTAGTAGTGACGTCATTTCATGGTGATTCTCATGACCAAACAGCCCATACTTTTCCTTTTGAGTTTGATGATGTTGAATGTTTGCTAACGGGTCTAAATAGTTAGATGTTTAACATATAGCTTCAAATACAACAAACCTCATTTGTTTTAATATCAAAGCATTGCCTTCTTTCCGATACAAAGGAAGCTAAATTAAAGCAAGATCTTGTGAAAGATAATTGCGCTTATTCCTACGTAATAATCATTACGTTTCTAGGTTTCTACGATATAGATCCCTTTGCTGTAACCAAATAAGCATCTAAAAAGTCAGTCGTGTTTGATTGAAGAAACTTCGGAAGAAATGCAGATTGTTCTCGTGACAACAACTTGCTTTTTTACTTGAAAAATAGACATAGCGTATTCCATTACTTTAGCTCACTTCACACCAAAAGCAACATAACTAATTTCATGTTTATTCAACCAAAATGCTGGGAAATGCCTTGTTTGCGCCAAAAGTCAATAGCATTACGCAAGATATGTGTAACAAGTAAACTAGTCAAGAAGCTTTGGTGAGACGAAGGCTCCCCAACAAACTCTTTCTACCTAACATACGAGTTCTTCCTGTCAAAATCCGAGATGCTCCAATATTCCATAGCAATATCAACGCAATGCAAGCGAGACCAAATTTTGACATCGTTTGTGAACAAAAAGGATGTCGGCGTTTCAAGTGCCGTAAATAGGTCACAATAAATTGATACAGAACTTGTATCACTGTTTCAATAACCAGCAACTTATTTATCCATTTCTTGCTTATGTTTTCACCTGTTTCAAAAACAATAAAAAGTAGCAAGTTCTGTTTTCGGGCTTAACGACTGTTCTTTTCACAGTTTAGATTAAAGTATCCAATAAACTGAGAAAAAGCACCATTTTATCGCTGTCTAGATTTTGAGTAACATAAGCCTAGTCTGCATAAAAGCCAACTATAGTGTAGCTGGAGCTTTGGTCTTCAGGCGTAACAGGTACACATTGTAATATTAGCCTATATAGTTAGAATTTTTATGAATTTCCAATCTCTAATAGTAATAGTATTATTTCAAACTTAGGCCCATCTGTTTTTCTTTTTTGCAGAAAAGGTTAAATCGTCGAAACTCTTAAATAAAACACAGAAACTACAAAATAAGTTCGTAGTAGGCTATGTAGTCTACATTTTGCAAAACCAGTTCTACTCTTGGCTACACACTCGACCATACCCAACCCTGTACCGTACCATATTCAAGAACGATTGTTGTATACACTTCCAAACAAACTTTCAATATTAAATAGATGACAGAACAAGTAATGACATTCTTGTACATACTCCTAGGTTGTGACGCATAACACACAATACTATAGCGTTCAAATCAATTGTCCCAAGCTTTTGTCAACAAAACGGAAAATGAAAGACTGAAACGCTTGATTGAACAGAGAGCTCAAAGTATTGTTACTTCAACCAATAGCATTGCTAATACGACAACGAAAACAAAGGATTGGCTCGGATCATAAAAAGATTGTTTAGATTCTTACAAAAGTTAAAATTTTGTGCCACCAGTTCTTTTTTCAACAACTTACAGCAGATTTTTGAAGAATCGCGGGCATGAAGTACCCCATGCATGAAAAAAATGTAGTTACAACCTTGCTACAAACTTTACTTGAATTTACCAATAATTTCCTATTCAAAATCACTTAAATATTATTATTTTTTTAATCATGTTTTTATTTGCGCCAATCATGACAACATACAGTACACTGCGATCACAGATACGATGCAACAGACGACAAGAAGCAGCGAATTGACATATACTGTAGTCTTCGAGTCAGCTGCTCCGTTTATTTTGGCTTGACAGTGTCTTTACCGGGACACACTCGCGTGCTCTGTGTCGGACCCACGTCAGGCACTCGGACACTCGGTGTCGGACCCACGTCCTTTCGAACAGACGTTCTCACCACTCGGCTACGCAGCCGACTATGTCCATCACAAATAATGATTTGAAGCAGAGTAGCTCACTGAATCTTCCAACGTTATCACACTGAAACAGAAACAACCGTAATGTTTTAAGAAAGCCATGTAGCCAAATGTTTGGTATATATATTTTACTAATACGTCAAGCCTGAACAAATTTAGAAATTTTCTTGGAATAATTTTTTTCCACAAAGATTGCGTTTGTTTAAAATTTTATGTTGAATCTTACCACGATCTAATCTGTTCACTTGAGTGGATAGGTTATAAAGAAATATTCCTTTTTGTTGCTTAATATTTTTAGATGATTACCAAAACACTTCTTCCAACCACACTTGGCTTGTTTAGGCATTTCAAAAGTCAAAGTAAACATGTTTAATCACTGAAGGTAATACACCTAAGATATATTGTTTCCTACATTATTTTATGAACCGTCATACAGCAGATTTCAAATTTATTTCAGCGATTTCTCTCGCATGTGACATACTCAGGTATTTTACAACGCTTGAGAGTAAACGATTCATTCATTAGGAAATGAATTTTTAAACTAAGATTTGAAATATCGTACAGCAAGCAATTAATAGTGTGTGTATTTATATAGCGCTGTATGGAACGCAAAAATAACTTGTTCCTAAATACATTTCAAAACATTACTTTTCAAAGGGGACATCGTTAGTAGGCTACAGCCGTATGGAGGCGCAAATGCACATATCTTCACACAAGAAATGTGCTTCGGAAAAATTCAACCGAGACCGGCATTTTGAACGGCACAGATGCAGGGGCAATGGACAAGTTCAGACGTCCCACTATCCTGCAGCTCAACATAGAATGCTTTACAACAAGCAACATCAAAGTTGTGGAGCAGCTTGCCCGTACCAACCTGGCACTCGTCATCCTCCTCCGACCTCCAGAAGACCCACTGCATCTCTGCATATAAGCTAGCTATGCCCAATTATACGCTAGTCAGGTCTACCCTAAGCAGGAAACAGGACATTATCACATTTGCGCATGAGAGCCTGAAGTAAACCTTTGTCGATCAATCTCCGACTGATGTCGAGATTGAGTGGGTATGCATAGGCTACGTATCTCAGACTATAACATCGTCAATATCTGCGAGCCCCCACCCTCACGAATGTTGTCTTTATCCCCCCAATGTTCCCCTTCCTCCTCTCTCTACGCTGGCGACTTTAACAGCCAGCACATCGACTGGGGCAGTGGGGCTACAATAACACAAGCAGCGACGGAGAATCTCTGGCTGATTGGGGCTCCAGAAATTATCTTGCTTTTCTGTTCTACCCAAAGGAACCAGCTAGCTTCCACTCTGCTCGCTGAAGAACAAGGCATGAAGCATCATCTACAACTTCACTGGGCGCTTAGCAAATTACCCTCGTCAGTGCCCTGTTTCCGCAAATGCCATTGCTTCCCAGCTAGTTCCCAACGGGGTCTACAGTACAAGACAAAGATATGCAAGGCATCTCGCCTTGTCGATAAGGAGGTATCTGCCCTGTAGCGAGTGGAAATGTAGGGTTTTGTCTATATCTGAAACTGTCTTTTGGTTATTAAAAGGATAATTTAGTCTGTCTATAGTCTAGGGGCATGATTAGGCTACCTACAAAAGTTAAACAAGTTAAATGTATGTATTTCCTGTAGTTATTATTTAATCAAAGATACAAGTTCGGGAAATTGAAAAATATGTCTAACTGTAACCAATTTAGTTTATTGCCACGGGTGTCAGAAAAGCGACATTCTCCCGTCGTGAATTTAACCTTCTCGTTTCACAGTCCGTTTCTGAGTGTGGCAATTTTTAAATTCTCCGCTTATTTAATAATATGCCGGTAGTGCCTTTTTATGAGTAATAGCCTATGGTGAGAGTTATGAAAGCGATACCGGTTACATAGCTATGTCGCTTTAGAAATACAGATGTGGTGAGCTAAATTCTGTGAGAGTGGCATTTGTTAACAGGAAGCGTGACTTAAGTTCCTTGAGAACAGAATTTAGGTTTTGAACTTGCAGCGTTGAAATGCATTTTGCAATTCTGATAAGTTTCGGTTAAATGTTAAAATATAAATTTGTTGGTTAAAAACATTGTACATGTTACAGAAACACCACAAGAAGAAACAATCTCTGGACGCTTCACTCCAGAGTAAGTTCACCATCGCCCTCTGCCTAGTGAAACCACACAATTCTCCAGGGCCGGATAAGATCTGCCCTAAACTTGTGCTCCATGCTGGCCTTACCCTCAATTCCTGGTTACGTAGATTTCTTTCTTCCTGCTTGCACCACATCACAATCCCAAAAATCTGGAAAAGATCTTTAGTGGTTGCGATCCTTGAGCCTTAAAAGCCACCAGGAAACCCTTGAAGTTATCGCCCGATATCTCACCTTTGTGTTCCTTTCAAAATCCTCTAAAGGCTGACCAACCCAATCATGGACCCGCTCCTCCCATAGGAGCAAGCTTGGTCTGGCGCGAAAGAACCACTGTGGATCAGGTCACACTCTTGACCCAAGATATCGAGGATTGCTTTGAGTCTGAAAAAAAGACCGGCGCTGTCTTTCTAGATCTTACAGCTGTCTACGACACGGTATGGAACCGCGGCCATACTTGCAAGCTGCTTTGCCTGCTTCCAGACCGACATATGGTCCACATGATAATGAAGCTTGTCAGGAATCGAACCTTCACCCTCACCACACTGCCAACATCGACATTGCTATCAACAGCGCTCTGTGCACAGTGACCGGATGCCTGCGTCCTACACCATTGAATAATCGCCCTATTCTTGTTGGCACCCAACCTCCTGAGCTTCGTCGCGAAGACGCCACTCTGCCTCTCGGTCGACGGGCATTGGAGTCCAACCACCTTCTCTATTCCAAGGTATCTGTTCCCTTAAACGAGCAGCCTCGTCGACTGAGATCAAAACACCTGTTCGGGCTAGCCGCTCAACTTTCGCTCAACGAAGCTGACAAACACGATATCTCTGCGGCTAATTGGGTGGACAATAAAAGGAATTCTGAATGGAAATCAAGCACCACTAGACTCCACTCATTCATGTCAGATGTCGACACCCTTCCCACCGGCCTGACGTTATCAAGGCAGGCGTGGGTGCTCCTCAACCGTCTCCGTACAGGCGTCGGGCTTTTCCGCTCCACCATACACCAATGGAGAGTGGCCTCTTTTTTCTTTTGTGAATGTAGTGCTGAGGAACAGACTGCAGATCACATCGTCAACGACTGCAACATATTCAGCCCACCTAATGGAGTGGAAGGTCTGCATGTCTTGGATGATGAAAACAAAGACTGGTTGATCTCTAGATGCCTACCACTGTAGTCCGAAAACATCGTGAATCCGGGGTGGTAAAAGGAAAGGCCCTCAGCTCCAGATAATTATACGACAATAAAAAATATAGTTTCAGAAATGTCGTTTTGTCAAAATAGGCTACACGCTATAAGCCAATCAAACATCATGCATGTGTTGGCCGATCCTATTGTATACAAACGGTGTTTTAAGCTGCTGTCTATTAGCTTTATTAGCCATAATATAGGAAGTCCAGTTATAAATTATGCACAGGATGTATAGGGATTAGATTTGTTTTATGTGTAAACTTCCCACTGCGTATTGTGTAAATGTGGTTTCGTGACAGTTACATGAAATAATGCAAACTAACGTAAAATTAACAAAATATTTATTTACTTTTGTGATTTCTTCGCTTTGTTCACTTTTAACCAGATGTATTAGAATCAGCTAGAAACGCTTTCATTGCACCATCTGCGTGACCAATCAATTGCTTAAGCTGAGGAAATTGAAAGAACTTATCACAACGCTAAGCCGTAAAAAGATGAAAAAATGTTGTTGTTGTTGTACTAATTTTTGTGATAGCCTACAGTCACTACACTACCCACTACACTAACTACTTCATGAAATCTGCTCAGATTAGACACTTAACAAGCTCGCATGGCAAGGTTTTGCGACAAAGTAGGCTCTCGGGTTTTCAACGTGACAGGAAGATTGCCAGTCGGATAATTGCCCGTCGGAAAATTGCCCGTGTGGGAAGATTGCCGTCGAGAAAATTGCCAACCGGAAAATTGCCCGTCTTTGAGTAAGAAATAGCTGCGAAAAAAATCCAGCTGTGAGTCTGTATTGAACCATTGTTCTTCAAATAGTTTAAACGTAGCACCCTTGCAACTAGATTAGTGCGACGAGATATAATTATCACGTTCTGACACTGATCTTTGTCATGGATTAAGCAAAATTCATGAAGTAGCCTACTTTAATCTGTAGCAAACTGAAAAATGTACATTAGGTAATTCGCAGTAATAAAGGCATATCACATCATAAATTTATCATTTAGAGTTTAGACATTGAAAGTAGCAACAACTTTCATGCAGGAATGACAAGTATGGGGAAGGTTTAATTGATATCAGAAATTTACATGATTAGTATTGTTGCTCATGTTTTAACCAAAGCGATCATACAGAAGGCAAATAATGAGAATACATCCATCAAAACATCCGGACAATGTATGTTCATTTACTTTCTTTAAAATTTGAATACTGTCAATATGCGAGTTCGTGTGTAATCTTGCTTTGCAACTTGTAGATTTTCTTTCACTGCACTCCCAATAAATCGTAGTACCACTTTTATTCGTCTTATGCCGATGATATATAAATTGCAATTCATCTACAAGAATGTCTTTTCCGCTCTCACTTTTTATGACGGTCACCATTTTGGGGTCATAAAATTTGAGACAATAGCGGAATCTGAAAGAAGACTATCCTCAGAACTCAGTGTAAAGCTGTATACGTTTGTCGGTATGAGATAGAGAGTTGATATTTATATTCCCCAGAAGCATTTTTTCATTTAGTTTGGCATTTGCAGATTAAAATTTATCACACCTTTTTATCACAGCTGGGTGCTAAGTTTAAACTATTAGAGAAACAATGGCTCAATACAGACTCACAGCTGGACTTTTTTCGCAGCTATTTCTTACTCAAAGACGGGCAGTTTTCCGGTTGGCAATTTTCTCGACGGCAATCTTCCCACACGGGCAATTTTCTGGCAGGCAATATTTCCACACGGGAAATTTTCCAGCGGGCAATTATCCGACTGGCAATTTTCCTAGTGCCGGTTTTCAAATACTGCAGTTGCCCTCCAAAATCTGTGTTGCAATATCATCTCAATGTTACCTGTCGTCATATTATGACGTCGTTTTGATAAGGAAAGTAGAATCAGCGGGCTGAAGAGAACAATTCTGATTAGCACAAAGTTTAAAAAAAAAACACTGCGTCGGTAGAGCTTCATTGTCAACATTCGTGAACACTTTTGATAAAAAAAAAAAAACAGATCTCAAAAGTGACATCAATTTTTGGCAGTGAACGACTGCTGTTTGTTGAAGCAAAAGCTTTTGCCTGACATACTGTAGTTTTTAGTTGTGCTAATTGTTTTGAGACGAAGTCTACTTTGGTCACTCTAGTTTAGGGCTACTATTTGACCTCTTTTAGGAGAATTTGTCTGTCTTGTTTTTCAAGACAAGTTAGTTGTCCCAAAGGACACCCGAAAGTGCTCAAATGTCCTCTGTTTTTTGCATTCCTAATTTTCTTACTTATATTTTCAACATAATTTTATGTTTGTGTGACTTTTCGGCGAAAATGAAATGAGGCTAAGCTATAACACCAAATAGGAAAAGTCTCTTTTCTGTTATCGATGGCTGAAGCATCCTTGTTTAAGAAAATGACTTATCGACTTTGAAGTTTAATACATTGCTTGTGGACATGATACATTTTTATGTTTTGGACTAACAAACACAGTGTTAGCCTCGATGACCATATCAGATGGATTTTAATTGTACGACTCCTGCGTTGCCTACTTGGATGAACAGGACCACTTCATTCGCTGAGTTCAAGTGTTGTGATTGGATGCATGTGTCCATAGGATAACGTTTAGCTGTGTGTTATGTATCTTGTGGAAAAAAACGTTGGCATTGGCAATGCTAAACTGTTTATTGTGCAAAGGCACCATTAAGCTGATACGTACGCTTTTTCTAAAATGATGACAAATGAAGAGAATATTTCAGACATTTTTACGCCGTGGAGTTTTTTAGTGAACAGTTAAAAATCACGAGTTTTTCATCTGCAATGGGCTGTGACTAATAAAGCAAATCTAGAACACACTTTTTCTAAGGTGCAGTCACAATGCTCGTTAATGCTGACACATCCTTATTGAAAAAAGTTAAGGGAAAGCAAAAAGTGTATGGGCCTAATCTGAAAAACGAATCAGTTTTTTTTTTTTGCTGTAACCTTTTCTTCGTTGCCTCGGCCTACTATTTAATTAATTATCCATGAAGATGTAAAATATTCTTCAAACGTAAAAATTTACTGGTACTTCAGCTTACTTGCTTACGAAACATGTCCTCTCTTTGGGTGGTGAAAATATGGTAGGCGTAGTCTATTTAATGGGACTGGGAGTAGGTTCCTACCTTTTAAGTCATAAATATTTTATAAACTTACAAGTATTCTAACTTGTTAGATGATGGCAGATTAGGCTTACTCCTGAAACTTGGAGAGATAAAGCTGCACCATTATCCACAAACGATAATCAAAAAAATGTTCAAGTTCATAGGATTGTAGCAATGTTTACATCATTATATTTTGCCAGAAGCGTAGCAAGCGCCCCTCGTAACCTCCGACCGGAGGGGGCCCCGCAAGGAATGAGGGCCCCTAATATGTTTGGGCGGCGCTGAATGATCCTATTTGCTGAACTGTGCCCTCTCCTGTGTATACATAATGTGAACCCTGCCATGTTGTGTAAAATAAATACCACCTTCCAGCAGTAGCGTAGCCAGGAATTTTGAAAGGGGGGGGTTTTGACCACCCAGCGGCGGGGGGTCTGGGGGGCCTCCCCCAGAAAATTTTGAAAAATTACTTTGAATTTGGTGCATTCTGAGAGCATTTTCAACAAAAATGTGGGTACGAATATTCCTGTAAAATGGTGCTGTCCGGTAGCATAGCAAAAGGATAAGATTATGTTTTCTTCGGCATTTTTCTGAAATAAAGCTAAGTCTCTGTGTTTTCTTGTTGCTAATTCCTGGCTGAGATGTTTGTATGTTTGGTATTGGCAAAACTCGCTCTTTTAATGCAATTTTGTTTAAAATTAGGCAATTTTTTTTTAGACTGAAAGCATCATTCTCAATATCGTGACGTCACACGCGTGCCAAAGGGGGGGGTTGTAACCCCCAACCCCCCCCCCCCCCCTTGGCTACGCCACTGCCTTCCAGTTTCTGCGTTGTGAGGGGCCCCGGACTTATGTTTGGAGGGGGCCACGTTTTTTGTTGCTACGGCCCTGCATTTTGCATTAAATGGGTTTAGTGATTTTCCACAAATTTCTTTGGGATCGTTTTTGTGTTTTGCATTCTATATGTTACGAGTTTTAACAGTTCTGGTTTATGTAAACCGCTCCTACGTTTTAACTATCTTATCTTTCAACTATACTTAAACTTTCTTAAAAGCATGACGAGATGGAAAGTAAACACCGTAAGTTTGAACTTAGCGTTGTCAAATCAAGGAAAAAATATGTAAGTAAGTTTTGCAATAAAATTTCGTTCATCCGTGTAATCAACTTACCAGATAGACAATTAACGTAAAAAAACGTTTAAATGAACTCATGAACTTAATAACCAGAAGCTGAAAAATTTTGATTTGGATACGACAGTCTCTTGTGGCTACACTTGATTATCTCAAATTTGATGTCAATTAAAACTTGTGTGACTATAGAAATGTTCTTACGTTGTGGTGGCATAACTGTGCGTATAAATTGCACAACAGTCAACACTTTGAGAGAAGTATTGAAGTTTCTTTTGTTTCGATTTATCGCGTCTAGAAAATTGCTAATAAGATCCTTGCAGAGTTGCAAACGGATCGATGGTTTGATTGTGTGGCTGATAATAGGAACAAAAAGTTTAAATCCATCATTGCTGCATTGCATCATTGTCATTAGCGACAAACTGGAGAAAAATTAGGCCTACACTCTTTAGAAGTAGAAAATTAGAAGAAGGGAAAGTTTAGAAAACCAAGTGTCTTTGAGTAAGTATGTGCATGCGACGTTTGAAACTGGCATTTCTTTCTTCAGTGCGAATAGTTTGCAGTAAACACGTTGTAGTCTACTGGATGCAGTTAAATCCGAGACAATTCTGACTCAGAAACTTTGGAAATTATTTCCCTTTATTTTTGACAAGAGAATTATTTCAAATGAAATAGTCTGTTATTTAGAAAAAAATAAGTTGGTTAAGAAGAAAAAAGAACAAGTTATTTGAAAAGTTACTTCAAAGAGTAATGTGCTACAAGTCTATTAGGAAATTCAAAAATGATATTTAGAGTAATTCGGGGCAAACAAGTCAGTGGGTAAAACCGGCAATTTCATTTTGATCAAGCATAATGTTGTATTTTAGACAAAATAGCACAAAAAAATGCTTTATAGAACACTTAGTCACATGTGATGTGGCAATAGAAACTGCTGCAAATGTTTTGCTTTCTATCAGTGGCGTAGCCAAGGGGGGGGTTTTGGGGGTTACAACCCCCCCTTTGGCACGCGTGTGACGTCACGATATTGAGAATGATGCTTTCAGTCTAAAAAAAAATTGCCTAATTTTAAACAAAATTGCATCAAAAGAGCGAGTTTTGCCAATACCAAACATTCAAACATTTCAGCCAGGAATTAGCAACAAGAAAACATAGAGACTTAGCTTTATTTCCGAAAAATGCCGAAGAAAACATGATCTTATCCTTTTGCTATGCCACCTGACAGCACCATTTTACAGGAATATTCATACCCACATTTTTGTTGAAAATGCTTTCAGAATGCACCAAATTCAATGTAATTTTTCAAAATTTTCTGGGGGAGGCCCCCCAGGCCCCCCGCCGCTAGGTCGTCAAACCCCCCCCCCCCCCCTTTACAAAATTCCTGGCTACGCTACTGCTTTCTATGTTGGTCTAAGCTTCAAAACTTCAAGCCAAGTAAAATTTTACATTCGTTTTTGTTTTTTTTTGACTGACTTTTTTGCAGTTAAGGCTAAAAACTGTTTTGTTTTTTTTAACTTTATTTTTCACTTTTTCGCACCAGTTAATTTTTTTTTTCAGCTAAATCGTGTAAGTTGAAGGAAATCGTGCCGCGGTTGTTCAACGCTAATAAATGGATGTTTTTAATCTTTTGTAAGGATATGCAGGATAATGCAAAAATGTGACCAGTCTTGCCCTCACTACAATACTTTAGCTCATTTCTATCCCAAAAAATAAACATGTTCCACTAAGAATAGAAAAATTTTGAGTGAAATTCATGGGCTCCGTTAGAGGGGGGGCCGCGGGGGTGATTACCCCCCCACCAATCGGAGTGGGGGGGTAACTAATGCAAAATTACCTCCCCGCTAATGTAGAGATAAAAATTTAATTTTTAATGTATTTTTTACTTTTGTGTTTTATTTTCATGTTTTTATTTTGTTGCACAAGTTTTGAGGTTTTTGCTTGGATACTCCGATTCGTAAGACAACGCCAAGTCATTTATGACCAATTTATCACAATGCGCTATGTGTGACGTCATAGTTTCTCACCGCTACAAACTGTTTAATTTCGCTTTTACCACTCACGAACGAAACCCACTACAGTTGCAGTGTTTTAATGTCTTTATATTTTCGGTTGTTGTAAAAGTTAACGCATATTAGCCTTTATTTTGTTTTTATCTGAATTGAATGTATAGGCCTATAGACCCTAGATGCTGAAACTTTTCCTTTCACTGCGGATGTTATAGCACAGGTTATCGTGTTGTATTCATGCAATTGTAAATTAAGTTATAGAAAGCTTTGACCTTAACGCTTTTGATCTTTTAAATGTAACCATTTAGCGTCTGAAGTGCAAAATTTGGAGGACTTGAGCCAAGGAAGAATACAGAGAGGGACTTTTGCGTACGTCCCCTCTTCTAGTCAAATTGTCTAAAAACCTCAAAAAATGTGGCAAATGTTAAAGAGCTTTTGCTCGTGATTTCAGATTCGTTGAAATAATTTTTCGATTTTACATCATGCTAAAAGGCAAAAATTTTGCGCCTTCGGCGCGAAACATGCCGCCTAGACGCTGTATAAGAAACCGAAGCTTTCAGTAATGCGAAGGAGGGTCGGGGTGGCGACCTCCCAGAAGTATATGTGATGCGATATAATCCAATAAGCCCCCTGTCGATGTCAAAATATCGTTCCCGCCCTGCTTAAATTACCCCCCCACTCTCAGGAAGTGTCCGGAGCCCCTGGTGAAATTACAGTGAAATCAAATCACAAACACCAAATGTTGAATCACGTCTGTTAAAAAAAATCAATTTCTCTTCAGCGTCTTCGTTTGGTTTTGTTACAACTACATTGTCGAACTATCAGTTCATCTGCGATTGCAATTTGCTTGCAGTGCTATAAAATATAAATAACCACCTACGAAAAAGCAATCATAGTAATGCAAGTGCAATAACGAGGTGTAAGATTTAGGTAATGGATATCGAGAGAGCAATACATCCGCTTGTATAATAATCTCTTGTTCCATTACTGTAATTTATGTAATGCTGTTTTGCCTTCTGTCCGGTTTAGTACACCACTGGCTTTTCTTTCAGTTCAGGAATCTTTAACAGCCTGTATTATATCAATGTCATCGCGCCGCACGCAGCTCGCTTTTTGCAAGAAAAAACAGGAGTTCTCTTTTCTAACAGCAAAGCATAGGCTACATTTGCATTTCTTTTGGCAGAGGTTTGGAGTGGTGTTCACCCAGGCGGTAGCATCTTGGTGTACTCTAAACTGAAGATTAGTGCTAACCCTGAGACCGGGATCAATGTCAAATAGATTTAAAATTACATAAAAGTCATTAAGAATTTTGCTAGTCATAACAAAGACGTTGGTCACAATAGAAAATATAGTAGTAGGTTAGATTTTTCTGCAAGTTGTTACAAATTTTGAATTATCTTGAAAGGAAACACGATTGTTTATGACAAAAATCTTCAAAACATTTTTAATTATGATGACTGATGAGGTAACGGCGACGTAACAACGTGAAGTAGCGTGGGTGAAAAAGCAGGCTGCCGTGCAGAGTAGCCCAGCAACATCAACCACCCCAGCGGTCCCCCTACCTTTTTTCTCTGGTGGACCGGTTTTAAAGGAAAATAGCCTCGCGGATTGGCGATAGGAAAAACGAAATATGACTATTAAGCTATTTTCGGTCTATTTTTCATGCCGGTTTTAAGCATAGCCTGTAAAATAAAATAGACAATGTAAAGTCAAGGTCGGAAAAAGAAACTAGTTTAGCAGGGGGTCTCGGAGGATTGCTCTCCTAAAAATTTGGCAAAAAATATAACATTGTTTTGATCACTTTTTGTGCACTATTACGCCTCATAATGATTTTTTAATCGACGCACACCTTGTATTTGATTAATATCATCAAATAAAAACCAGATTTCTTCAGCTGCTTTGATTAAGAAGTTTTGATTTAAAATTAAAGTTACTTTTAAAGATATTTTATTTCACGACTACAAACCGATTTCAATAATTCATTTATTGAAGGTTTTTAGGTTTGCATAGTATTGTGTGAGCTTAGAGTACAATTTCGAGAATCCATATGAGGTTCCCCCACCTTTCGTTTATAGCTCATACAAAGCACATTTCACCTCATACTTGAAGTAGGTCACTTTAATTGTTAGGTAGTTGATGAGCAAGGTGTTTACTTTGGAATATTTTATTAGTAGGCCTATCTTGGTTTTGAGGGGCCTTTAAAAATAAAACTTGAAAACTTAAACTCAATGCTGAAACCATGCGTTCGCAATGCTAACCGATAGATTAATATCAAGAGATTGAGCGAGAGAAACTAGCGAGGAAATTGTGCAAAATGTAGACACTTTTAACTGTTTTTGTTTCGATTTCGGAGGGAGCTACGTAACCAAGTGCCCTCTCCGTGGATACGCTACTGCTAGATAAGTTATACAACAGGCTGTAGATAATATTCTTTTGTACATATTTAGTGCAATTGTTTTCACTGCAATCAATTTATTTATGGCTAAGGATATAGCCTACTTTCAATCACTTTGCACGCTTGACGGCCACTTTGGATGTGTACCTTTGCGACACCGCAGCAACCTTTTTGCGACCAGGTGCCGGGTTGCGACCCAGTGGTTAGGAACCCCTGAACTACACCGCTACAAAACTGTTTTCAAACTTTAGTTTAGGTTTTGAATAATTTATTCAATCCACCAGAGCGTACACTTCTATAAAACCACGCGGTCGTCTTATTTTTCAGTGTGCCACAAAGAAAGACATCACCTTCAAGCCATGAAATTGCAACTGGCGTGTGTACAAGCTGGCGGATTACCAATAGCATGTCAGAATACTGGATTGGACGGGATGACTTCTGTTAAGATTCGCTATAAATTTTTATGCTGAGCTTGCAATCGAATGTTCACAGAAAGCTATAGCTTGTAATAAAATCTGAAAAAGCGTTACTTAAATTATTCAGCTTTCTCTTTGTGACGCTTTTGAAATTGTTAATATTTGTTACAAATGACCGTCGGGAAAGGCAAGCTACTTTCTAGTCGGCATTTGCTTTTCAACCTTTTAAAAGAATATCAAAAAATTATTTCTTTGCCAAGTCTATTGAAGATCGACATATACATCAAACGCGACCCAGTTAGCATATCTTTCGATTTCTAGTATTTTCTGGAATGCAGCTAGACGTTAAAACGATGTAAAAACGGCATTTTTATTTTGCTGAGGAGTGACCTCTTTGCAACCTCTGCAACCCAAAAATAAAGCGCAGTCGATAAACTGTGCGACAAATGTATATTCTGATGTCTATTCGGCATGAAAGCTGATCAGTAACTTTTATCAAAGCAAAATCTAGTTTTACTGTTATTACAAAACGCCAACATCGTTGCTTTATCGGATAAAAGTTAAACAAGAATATCGATTTGAAAAATGCACAAGCAATAAAATATTAACAACCCAAGCAAGGTCTTTGCTGCATTGACGTGGGTGACTCATACCGGTGTCTGAGCTTGCCTAATGTATACGCATCAAATGGGGAAAAAATTCAAATTGTATTTATTTTTCTGTCAGTCTCTTCTGCTGCAGCAAGTGCGCAGCAAATTGCTCAATCCGATTTAGCATTGGATGGAATAAAATTATTCAAAAAACTATACAATAAACTAACAAAACAACATAACATAATAGATTCGAATTTTTTCTGCAAAACTCTCAGCCCTCGTCAAAAAATAATCTAATATATCTAAATAAAAACAACTAACTGTGAATAATATTGACTGAGAAATAATTACATAATGTAACGAGCTAAGTAGCCTACTGTAATTGTAAGCATATTGTAATTATTATGCAGCCATTTTTATTCACAGTTATTTGTTTATATTCACTGCGGTAACCAGGAAACTTGAGAGGCGAATTTGGGCCCTGTACCAATGACTTTCCCGAGCCCCAAAAACAACACTCCTTTAAAAAGGCATTATGGCAAACGTTAATACAACGTTTTCTTTCACTACCTGGGCCTTTTTGAAAGACTTCGGATCCTCAAAATTATCCCGAGCCAGAGTCCAAAAGTACCCTTGGACCCCCAGTCAACACTATTGTATGTAACTATGTACGCTTGAAATTAATGTCCATGACCACTTTTGCCAAAAAAGTAAGTTTAATTTGCTTTAAATTTTAAAAAAGCGTCACAATAAAATTCATGTGGTGCTAGTCTTGCATAGTCAGGATGCGATAATTTCTGTGGTAACTCTAAAGAGCTCAGCATAACCGCTCAAGACTCATAAAATACTTCGATGTCAGAAATAAAAACCGCGCTGTGATGGCGATTTCCTTGGTACAAACATGTAGTTGAGTCATTGGAGAGAGGCACAAAACCTCACCAGATGGCTTTCTGTATGACAGCACATTTAGCCCAGTCTATCCGTCTTCAGCCAACCACGTTCGTCACGTCTTTATTGATGCTTTTCTGCCTGAAACTTTACAATAAACAGACATAACTCAGCAACAACACTACATTTAACATTATAAAAACAAAAAACAAAAAGCGAACGTTTTCGGCTAGTCATATAGCCCTTTTCAAGCCTATAAGAAAATACATTATTAAAAGAAATGCTAAAGAATCATATAGTATCACAGCAAAAATATGGTCAAAGCTAAACATTTGAGAAACTGCCTCGCTCACACAAAATGATAACTGAAAATTACACAGCACAACGGGTCAAGTATTGTGTAATTTTCAGTTATCATTTTGTGTGAGCGAGGCAGTTTCTCAAATGTTTAGCTTTGACCATATTTTTGCTGTGATACTATATGATTCTTTAGCATTTCTTTTAATAATGTATTTTCTTATAGGCTTGAAAAGGGCTATATGACTAGCCGAAAACGTTCGCTTTTTGTTTTTTGTTTTTATAATGTTAAATGTAGTGTTGTTGCTGAGTTATGTCTGTTTATGGTTTAAAAGAGTTACCTCTCTACCCAAATTGAACTTTACAATATTCCACAAAATACGCGGCCCTGAAAGATTATAGGGCTGTATACTATAAACCTAACGCCTTATTTGCATATCAGTAAGATTATACTAGTGCGAATTGTAGGCTACGTGTAGAATTACCATAGTATTTCGTTTTTACGCATGTTTTATAGAGATGTAATTATCAGTTTTTTTTTATAATTGGTATTTCATTTACCACCATTTAATACCAGTTTTATTTAACCTTTGAAAAAATGTCTTTTCCAATAAAGTAAGTAAAAAGATTGATTTGTGTAATAACATATTTTGTTGTTAACTTATGTTTGGAAAATTGCCTTTCCACCATTTCAGCAAGAATTCAAAATTTAGGCGCTTGAACAATGCGACGTTGTCCTGGTCACAATCAGGCTGTGTGCTTGAGCAAACGTGCATTTTATAACAACGTGTTAGACTGCTAGTGTGAAGCACAGTTTAGCCTACAAGTAACAGTTCTTCAACTATAAGGACAATTTAACTCGACATCCCCCAGGAGCAAACTCCCCTTGGCAAAGTGAAAAACGCTGAATCGACTCCGAACTGGTGTTGCCGTACTAAATCTGCAATAGTAAAGTGGGGCTACAACACGGCAGAAAAAGAAAAATTCGACATCTTAATTAGAACCATTTGGTTATCGTGGGTCTTTATCGAAGTTCATTACCTTATCGCATATACCATACGTTTTTAATTGGTTTTCCCCCTGGTATAGAAAGACAAGGGCATTTTCTATGCGTTTTGATTGATATTGATCTGGCCATTCTTCCGACCTTCAGTATTTTTATAAACTAGTTCATTTTCAAATGTTGCAATTTCTTGTTGGACGCGATTCTATTCAACGTTACAAGAACCTAAAAAAGAAATCACATTGCTCTATCTAAATGCAAACTTGCATTCACTCACAGAATTTTTAATGAACATCTAAATCTCTGAAGTGTTCTTAGAGAAAACTTAAATTGGTTTTGATTTTAGATTGATCTTCCCTGTCGTGCTGTTTGTTGTGGTGCTTGCGTCATCCACACCTGTGCGACACAATCGAAATATGACGTCACGCCAACTCGTGAAACGAAACCAGAAAAGCGAAAAATCAAACAAAATTTTCCAAATTCCAGGTTAATAATGCCTGAATTGTTGATCAAAGATGCAAATATTTTTTTAATAATTTCAAGTAGCCTATAACATAATATCAAGCATTGTCTGAAAAGACTTTTAACAGCATTTTTGGCAGTTATTGGGATCTTCAAACAGTTCTTCCTTCCAAAATAGAAAACAAAAGACAGGCTGTCAGCTTTGTTATGACAATGGTGATTTTATTTGCTTGAATTTCTTTCTGCTTGGCTGTATGCTTGGTAGTAAACAATATTTTCATCTTTCTGACAATATTTGTTTCATACATAACATTAACACTAATGGGCTGCTACTGAAATGCCTTGCTTATACTGTATGTGTAGTAAACAGTGTTAAAAATTAAAAAAAAAACTTGTCGTTGATTAAGTTGCTTTAAACCAGTGGTTCCCAACCTTTTTGTTGCCACGGACCCCTTTAGACATTTGTTTAATTCTGCGGACCCCTACTTAAATTTTGCCTGAAACACAATTAACATACTATTGACTATTGTAATTGGTCACAGCGGTAAACCATAATCTCTTCGTGGGAAAATTTTAACATAAAGTTCCCGAATCCGTTCGTCTGTATATAATGACCGAAGAAACACACACTTGAACTTCTTTTCAAACAGTGTATTTCTGTAAAATTAGCCCGCGGCTATCGAAATGGGGTGCAACGCGATACACCTCTAAAACTGTCACTACGATACAGATTACTTGGATAAAAGACGGAGAATTTGTCCAGCTAGCAAGCACCAAATAAACCAGTTAAATGTGCGACCGACTTCCAACAAACAACTTCGAGAATGAATCAGAAAAATTTGTGATAACTCAAAGGCACGAGAGCAGTAGCGCGACGCAACATTTCATGTTTAAACCGGTTTCAACAGGTTTGACACAGGTCTTACGGACGATGGTGCAATTTTGGTTCATGTTTTAGGAATTTCCATGACGTAATATTCAGTAGACCCGAACGGTTTCTACATGACGTTTGACCAGGCGAACAACCGTCTGGAACAGTAATAATTATGCTACTCAACGGCTGTACTGTGTCATATTGCATTGCCGCTATGAATCCTACGGCAAATATCAGGTTAAACATTTGCTCAAATAAGAAAAATAGTGAATTGTTCAAGAAATGTCAGCAGTATTTGAGTATTAAGGTGGCCCAAAGTGCCATGCTGAAACTTTTTCAACGTAAGCAAATTTAATGAGAGGGCTGTTGTTGCCTTTCCTGAACTAAACGACTGAACTGTGGTTGAGTTTTTGACAATGCAACACGCATGTCATCTTCAACGTCCAGGCGATTTCGATGTTTAGTTTTTATTATAACAAGAGATGAGAATCCTGCCTCGCTAAGGTAGCCTAAGTGGTTATGACGGAATGGCCCGTTTCGGCTAGTCCGATTCGGTTAGTTCCTTATTCGGGTACAGTCTTTCTGGGCTAGTTCCTTATTCGGCAAATTTTTGAAAATCCAACCTTAATCCTTCTGTAATCCAACAAAATTCTTCCGTAAACACTGAAGCCGAATCGGACTAGCCGAATCGGACCAGCCGAGTCGGACTAGCCGAATAGTAGCAGACCCTGGTTATGAAACCAAGATAACTTTTTTTTCTTACGCAAGTGTGCACAAAATTTTTCTCTCATAGTGATCAAAAGAATAAGTTACATTCTCTTTGAGTTTCATCCATCAAGATAAGATCTTCTAACATTGGAAAGTTAGCGTAATTACCAGCTTCCAATCTGCGTTTTCAAACCGGCAACTTGGCTAAAAACGCTTTCAGTTTTTCAGCTGCATCAATTATTTTCACACCTGGTCCATGAGTGCCACGATTAACATTGTTAAAATGACCGAAAATATCGGCTAAGTAGGCCATGCCGTATAGAAAACTTTTACTCTCAAGCAATTTTGAATGAGGACTTCCTTTTGCTTTCAAAAGAGTTGATACCTCATTTTTTAGCTGCTGCAATCGTTTTAAAACTTCTCCTCTGGATATCCAACGTACCTCAAAATGATACATACAAAAGTACTTCGTAATCTGACCCTACTTCGACAGAACGATTTAAAAGTACGGTGTACTTGACACATTTGCATTTAAACAGAGAAATGAAAGTAAAAAGATCGCTTTTCGTTTTTTTTTTTCCAAAATTCATCAAGGTAATCACGGACCCCCAAATGCTTCCTCACTGACCCCCAAGGGGTCCGCGAACCCCAGGTTGGGAACCACTGCAGTTTAAACAATAGTAGGCTATACTTGAAGTACCAAAACCCCTCTTTTTAGTTTCGTTTCTTGTTGAAATTTGAACAATTTCTCATTTGTTGAGAGATCAAACCGTAATAATATTTCAGAGTGTAAAAGCCACAGTAAATTAGCCACAGAGTTTTACTTTTATTTGGGCTTACTTTCGAACAAATATTTCAAAACGTAACGATGTCGGTAAATTTCTTGATTCTGGTTCAGATCCCCTGGTTGAAATGAATTGGGCAGGCAGAGTAAAGGTTCAAACAAACTCTGTCACAAGACAACTGGAAAGAATACTTCAAGAACATCCGTTTGATTTAAGCATAAGACCAAGTGGCACAGGTATACTGAAAAAAAAGTGACGACAAAATACGTCATAGGTTTGTGGAGGTTTGGTTGAAACGTTCCGTACAATGAAGAACACTTTTTATAAATAATTGTTATAAAGCAATTTATATTATGATCATTTTATTTTTATCGTTGCTTTAATTAGTTGATAAATCGCTTTTTAGATTGTCGCCTCTATGAATATAAAATGCCACTATACGACAATTTATTACTAAATCAACAGCTAATTTATTTTAATACCGATATTTTTGATCGAATTACCAGCAACACGACTGTTGAATATTTCAGAGCCGACTAAAGTTGGAATGTTTCTTCTAATTGAAAGCATCACTGATATCTCTGAAAAAAATATGGTAAATTCATGGAATAGTGTGCGCAATCTATGCAAAAATATACACTTTAATATTTTACATATGAGTGCAACGTTTGCTAAGTAACTTCATGCAAAGAAACAGACTTCAAAGTTTGCACGATCATAGCACATTTACTACCGGTATTTTCATTCAAATTACCAAGAGTAATAAAACTGATTGCTTAGTCTACATTTACAGTATAGGTCTACCATAACTATTACCTCACCTCTGCATTGCGCTTTACCACTTCTTTAAAAGAAATATTTAAAGCATAGATTTTGCGTGTGTGTTTTTTTCAGGATTAAGTTTATTTCTTGCCCTCACGGTAAAGGTCGAGTTCAAGAACACTGTTAATTAACATTCTGCTGACCGGAAAACAGATATCTTTTGGTCTCAAGACACATAAATACCAATCACAATTTCATAAGTAAAGGATAGAATGGTCTAATCAGTTCTTTGATGCTGTTACCGGCAAGATTGAGAAAGTTGTCATCCTTTGTTTGTGCGTGGTTGAGTAGGAAAATTCGATTCCAGTGCTGGTACAATTGGGGGAAAACCCGCACTGTTATTTGAGTCAGAGGATCAACAACAGAGATGAAGAAACAGAAAGTGGTGGCATTAAGTTATTGCTTTGTGATTTTTCAATCATCATCCATTCACATAGCTACCTTGGAGTCAAACGGTATGAGTGTCTTAACTTTAACCAACAAAGAAGCATATCGGAGGAGCAAAGCAAATTATTTTACCTTAGACCAGATCAGTGAGATATTTGGCACGTTCCATGGAAGCTGCAACTTCAATACGATAATAGGTTTTATTCCAAAGACTGCGTCATCGTTTTCTTGTACATGATCTTGATGTTAAAATTTCATGGAAGTGATTTTTCAGAGATGTGTGTGATTTCAAACATACCTTAATTTAAAGTCTCAGAAATTGTGCTGCGATGTTGCAAATACAAGGTGTAGATAAACATAAGCATGTAGAATCATAACTGGCACACTCCGTCCAACACCAATCTCCGACCTCTATAACTTAGCAACTATAGCTCCACCTCATATCCGAAGAGAAGCCGCTACAAAAAAGCAAAAAGTATAACAAATATTCGACCAACGCCACCCTCTCTATACGAACACAAACGTATTCCAACAAGACTCAAGTCACGCAAGAGCTTCATCAAAGTCGGCCCATTGGAACACACAAGTGCGGCAGCTGCACGATTAAAAATGTGGACCTCTGAGCTCGATAAGACACAAAATCCTGCCATCCCAAGTCCTTCCGAAAGTCTTCAACAAACTCCCACCCTTGAGAGAAGAGAGTGGTGCTGCCTAAATAGAGCCCGCTGCGGAGTCGGGAGAAATAAAAGCAACCTTTTCCGATGGAAGATGACTCCTTACCCAACGTGTGATTGCTACCTAGACAATCAGATGATGAAGCACATCCTCACCAACTGCCCCCTTAACCCTTCATGTGATGACAACGACCTCAAAAACATCACAAACAATGCTCTTACCTGGCTCCGACACTGGCGTGACAAGTTGTGAATGAATGAAGCTATAGAGAATTGACGCAAATAGTCTTAAAGATATAAAATATTTCTGTGAATAGTTTAGTTTCTTTTGAAGTTGTCCTTTAAACCAAAAAAACTTCTTTTGGTTTACACCAAAACGTTTTATGAACTTGGACCTTGAAACAAGTTTTCGATAAACTTCGAGGTTTCTCATTTCTCGTCTATAACCGAACTGCAATCTAGCCTGTATCACTAACAAAACCTCTTAATCAGCAATTTTGCTTCATTTTGTGTAGCATAGGCCAAAATTTCCGGTCGGGAGAGTTAACTTCATACACAATAAAAGATCAATGCAAGTAAAATTTACATCTAGAAAAACTAAAAAAAGACACTAGACTAGAGCTAATTCAGAAAAAAATATGTGCATTTTTGGATACAGGCTGACAACTCAGATTAACTGTTAAAAAGATTCCAATGTTGAATATTTTAGAACCTAATTGAAAATAAGTTTTCTTAAAGTGCTTTCCACTTATTAGGCTGACGTATTGCTTATATTGCAAGTCAAAGCATAATATGATAAAATCATCAAACTCTTAAGAGACAGAAGTTTAGGCTAAAGCTTATACATTATTTTTCAGGATCTGACCATCACTTTGACAATGCACCAAACATGGCAAGACTCAAGGTTGGCATTCAATCCAAAATCCAGCAATGAAAGTGTTGTTCTTCCAAGCCGGCTCATTTCTAAACTTTGGGTGCCAGGTTACAACTATCGTGAAAATTCAATTTTTTTAACTCACTGAATTTGCCATGTGTGAAACGCAAGACCCAGACTCGAATCAGTCTATATTATTCCAATCTTTGGAGGCTACCCCGCAATATGGAGAATTGCATCCCAAAAACCCATAGTGTACCAGTTGCATTCAAACTATTTCATGTGTTAGTTGGTTCTGTTTTTATGCATGCAATTGATTACTGAGGCTGGTATAAAAATAACTCTGCATTTTGTTAAACCAAGTGAATACAGTGGCCCAATGCAATGCTCTGTAATCGGTATGTCACAGGAAACTTATAGCTTGAAAAGAAAGCTTCATGGCACATCATCAAATTCGACTTTATTCAAGATGTTGTCTATAAGTTCGCTTTCTTAGTGAAATAGGTTATGCCAAAATAAGTAATGGAATATACTAAGAAAACTGTGTATCCTACATGTGAAGAGAAAGTTAATAAACTATTGGCCCATTTAGTAGCCCAATAGGCTTCTCATTGCAAAATTAAGCAATGTCAAAAGATAGGCTATCGGTAAAATTCCCGGTTGAAAAAAATGTTTACTTAAAGGTTTTACTGCTCAAGAACCGAATAAAATGGTGTCACTTCACTGTTGATGATGACTGTAACTGTATCATCCTTAAGCCACCTGGTTATTCTCTAGTAGTCTTCCAGTGCAGACCGGGAACATCGTTAGTCTAGGATGGTAAAAGGATAGACCTTCAACCCCAGACGCTCACACGACGAAGAAGACTGCTAATGAAAACTGAGTTTCAAAAATTATGATATAAGTACTTATTTCCCCTTTTCAGACATCTACATTGTTGGCTCAAAGAAATCTTTTGTTCATAGGACAACTGCTGAGAATCTGATCATGCGACTTTTCAGCAACGGAGATATTTATTACATTGCAAAGTAAGCTGAAGGAACCATACTTACTGTAGACTATTATATAACCTACAACTGGTGGGTTACTTAGTAGACTAGAAGCGATTTTAAGCTTGTTACCAACATTCAACTTCTGACATAATTTATTTAAAAGAACACCTCTCATCTCTGTCTAAGGTAATAGCCTATCGGAAATGTGGGGGAGCAGTTGCTCGAGACAAGGATTCAAAAACGCAACTGGTCACTCTACTCTTATTTGTGGTCTAGGGCCTCTAGGCTTTGTAAAAGTTTAATGAGAAGCAGTGTTCAATTTTTGAATGCAGAAATTTCTGACTCTCTAGGACGATCTGATAAGAGCCTATATGCCTAATCGTGTAAAAAATGAAAAAGTCATTACTTTTAAAAACTAAAAACAATTTTATCTAGTAGTTTGTATTAATTATTTGATGTCTACATAATGTGGAGGCCTACCCGTTTGCGGTTATTTCAGGTAACTTTAAGTTAAAAGATTACTCACCACCAGCAGAGGCACAAGCAAGATTTTGTAACAGGAAGTTCATTCGATTCACTTTGATTTTTTTTTTGATTAAGAGTAACTACTTCAAGGTAAACTACTGAAATATTTTTAAAACAATTTGAAAGATGAAGCTGTGGCCCAATCCTCCCTACGTACGCCACTTTTCACCAGCATTGGAAAAGCTAGCTTTCAAATTTTATGTGATGCCCTTATGGGAAAAAGGCATGACGACGATGGACGGCAAGCTATACTAGGCCTATAAGGCAGAATGGAGCTCAGTAGGCTAATATAGCCTACTGTTTTAGGTATGGTAGCCTACTCGTAGAAATGTTATTCTTAAGAATGCAGTTTTCTGTTGGTCAGTATTTGCATTTTTAAAAACGCCTTTGAAGCATTATCGATTTGCTTTTTGTATTTCAGATTAACTACAACAATAGCTTGCCAAATGGACCTCAAGACATTCCCTTTGGATATTGAAAATTGTTTTTTAATGTTTCAAAGCAGTGAGTAGGCTGCAGTTGTTGCAGTGACACTGTGAAAGCAATGAGAGTTAATTTTAACTTTTACTGCCTTGTCAAACAGCATTAATGTTTTCTCTGTCCATTGGCTAAAAAGAATGTGACACACTGAAAGAAAATCGATTCTTTAATGCTTGGTCATTTCACACTTTATAAGGCAAAGACTTCGTTAGTGTTGACGCCATACATTTCTCTAGCCTACAAATCTGTTGAGACAATTATGCTGTTATAGGCAATGGAGGAGTCACCTTTTAATAACACTGTTTTCGCAATGCCATTGCAGGTAGCAAATATGTGTTTAAGCGTAAGCTGCAACCCAATGCCTGAATATGTGGAAGTAACTGATGCTGTTGAATTTCCAGTGGGCTACAACAACAACGAGCTAATCCTGGAATGGGTTGGAGGAGAACACAAGAATGATCTGTTTATGAACCCTGCCATGGTAGACAACATGCCAAAATTTACTCTTCAACATTATTCCTTTCATTGCACTAATGTAACTGTTTCTGATATCCCGAGATTCAAAGGTAAAATAAGACTGGTGTTAACATTGGCATGATGCCTTTCCTACTGTTGGTTTCATGCTATCATTGCCTTGTAATGTGTCTGTCGTCAGTAGTGAACACTAGACAAATAGAAAAACATTTTGGCCTCTACATGTCATATACAGGCACGCCATGCCCATGCCCTGGGAAAGATGGAGAACTTCGTCATGTCCAGAGCTCTAGACCAAAGCATCCACAGAAGATGTTTGTGTGGCATGATGAAGTAAAGTCTCTGAAGCTAGCACAGCCACGAATTTAGTTGTAATTTATTTGGAAAAGTTGTATTTTGTTTTTAGATAGCCTACTAGAATGTCAGACATTTCTTTTGAAGGTGTTCGATGGTCGAGTGTAGCAAGAATTGATAGCTTACTCTTTGGCAGCCCAAAACATTGTTAAAACACAATAGCCAGCACCTGCCCAGCCTTTGTTTTTATGTGTAAAATTAAAGGATGTCCTTTTTCAATTTCTACTTATTTTGAATATAAAGAATAAAGTGTAAAAACTAAATAAAGTTATAAAAGAGTGTTTTCGAAAAAGAGATCAAAATTTAGCAAAGCTTTAAACACATTAACGTGATAAAATCAATTTGCTTATAAATTAGACTTTTGCATGGGAAGATATTCCGACTAGTAAACAATAGCCCAGTAGCACACCCAGAAAAAAATAAGGGGGGGCTAATTCAGAAATGTCGGCCGAGTGATTTGCGACAATAGTGACAGTGACAATAGGCCAATGCCCATCCCTTTGATTAATATTTAAAGGCACTCACAGCCCACAACCCACCGGTTGCCGATACATCAGGATTCGTTCTCTCAATCAGATTAGAAGTTGGCCTAGTGAACCCCATGCTACTAGCACCATCAGCATCCTCATTCCTACGTCCACTCTCTCGCAATCTTCTATAGATTTCGACTTTTTCGTCATGTATGACAAAATAGAATCAACTTTCCGTTTGTCAACATAAATAAGTGCGAAAACAACAACTAGCACGAAAATAGTTTGAAACAAAACACTAATTTTGTAACAAGTAAATTTGATTTGGACGTTTTTCCTACTTACAAAATATTCAAATTTAGTTCGTATTTTCAACTAAAGTCCCGACGCCTTCGCCTCTCTGCTCAAATGTCGTCTTCAGTTTTACATGTCCGTGTGATTCGGCATTGACGTAGCCTATACGTTACATCGGTACGTATCTCCACCAGACATTTACCACGAGAGTACAGGAGCATCTGAACTTTAGAGAGTTAAAGAAAAGTGCCATCAAAGACTATATCATGGAGTGCTCTTTTTGCTCTGATCGAAAATTCTCTATTCTCTACAGACTCATTTAAAATTTTACTCAAAGGCAAATCCCAATTTAACACCAAAATTTAGGAAGTACTGTTAATCCAACGTTACAACCCAAATTTAAACAAACAATTATTAGCTGGAGGGGCGTCCATTCTCTTCAACATTTACTTGATGTATCACGTTCCCTGTGGTGCAAACTTTTTTATAGTTATTTATGTAGTTGCCTTTTCCTAATGTAATTTTACCTTCAAGAAGTTGAAATTTATTGCATTTTTATAAATATTTTCAGATACCTGATGAGGGCTTATGTTAAACCGAAAGCGTTCGACTGTTAAAATTACTTCTAAGTATGTAAAATATGATGTTATTATGATCAACCCTGTTGTACTGTTGTGTCTTATTTATATCTAACCTGTAAGCAAAATGTATAAATGGGGAACATACAAAAATTTCATTTTGGTGGGGGTTTGGGGGCTTGAGCCCTCTTAGCCCCATGCTAGGTGCGCTACAGCAATAGCCGATTATTTAACCAATAACTCATTGTGATTTTAGTAGTTCTTAAACTCAGTTCTTTCACTGAACAGGAATGACAAACGTATCTGATTAAGTCTTTTTTAACTGTCACGTTACAAGGTAAGCCAAATTGTCAACCTAATAATAATCACTTGTGTGACCGAATTAATGAACCAAAAATCATTTTGAATGCTTTTAAGCCAAACATTTTTTTTTATTCCAACACCTACACGCTTTGAACAAAGCGTTTAGGCTTCAATAGAATGTCTTTGTCATGTGTTCTTTTAACAATTTTCATCGTTTACCACATAATCTGTCCTGTTGGAATAATTTTGCTGAGTGGGTAGGGTAGGCTACATCGATTTGCAGACGCTTGCATAGACGTCTGTTGAAGGCTCAACGAGGTGGTCATGTTCTGTCGTGATAAGTGAACACGTAGTGAAGATTCACATATACACCACCTAAATCTTCCGTATCAATCTTTACAAACACAAAACCGACCGTTTTGTTTTTCAACATAGGTACAAAATCGCGTTTAGAAGTCCGGATGGAGCTAAGTCGATACTTTCTTTCGTTCTTCTTCCAGTCTTACTTTCCAGCAGCGATCATCGTCATACTTGCAGGGCTTGGTACTTGGATCGATGCACAATCTGTCCCCGCCAGGGTTGCTATGGGTGAGCTCATATGGGACTAAAGCCGTAACATCTAGTTGGATGTTAAGAAGTTAATTGAAGTTGGTTGATTGTGAAAATCTTGACCTTCGGACTAAGAAAGGCTTTTTGGAGTATAAAATAACCGGTCACTGAGATTGATAAAGTAAAATTCCTCTTTTATTAAAGTGTTATTTTTTGTGTGAATTATTCAATCTACTAGACATGTGGATTGTGGAGGGCGATCAAACATTCCAATCTGTCCAAATTGCGAAAAAAGCAGGCAAACTGTTGATCATATTATTTTAGATTGTCCATGAACTGTCAAACGAAACTTCTGCTAATCCATTGGACTAGATGTCGCTAAATGAAAAAACGTTTGTAAAATGCCTTGCTCAAGCGCATACATCGAGAATGGAAGCATTGTTGCTGCTTGAGCTTGCTGTTTCATCGTATAGGCTACATTTGGTACGATCACTTAACCAGTTAAGCCATCCGGACGTTTTTGTTTTGAAACAACAAAAAAAATAATAATTTTTTTGTATTCAAAATATTTTTGTATTAAAAAAGTTTTTATTAGAATTATTATTATGTTCGCCAATTGAGCACTCTGCTAGCAGACACCGTGATGTTGCATTGCGCATAGCTCACCGCTCCGGCAGTTTGAGCACTCTGGCAAGGTAGGTGAAAGAATGCAAATGGAAAAATCACCACGCTGAATTACATAGTAATAAGGCGTTTAAGTCCAGTGCACGTTTACTGCTGTGATGAGACCTCAAAAAGATCGAAACAGTGACGTCATCAACGATAAATACTATCACTACTACATAAAGTGCTCAATGCCAAGCAAAAATGCCAAGCAGAGCAAATTACATCAAATATAGTTATTACTTTCTAAAACCTCTACAGCCTGTTTCACCCTAAAAGGAAGATCATCAGAAGGTCCTTGATCATCAGAAGGTCCTTGATCAAATAGAATTTCCAATTCAAATAGAAAGATTCTATTTGAATAAGAACCTTCTGATGATCAAGGACCTTCTGATGATCCTACTTTTAGGGTGAAACAGACTGTAGAGGTCTAAGAAAGTAATAACTATATTTAATGTATATTTTAATACAAACTTTCGATGTTATGAGGAATACGAAAACAAAGATACTTTTCGGGTAAAGTGAAAAATAGATTAGCAGTTGTTCCCAGTGTTTCACTTTATGTCGCAACAATTGCCTGTGAAGCCGGTCCGGCATGAATCAATAAACATACAAAATCCTGGAGCAAACTTGGTAACGTGGCCTACTTGGTTAAAAATTGGCCTGACTATTAAAAACAAGTTAAGTATTCTTGACAGGGTTTCTTTTTCAAGAGCAAAAAATGCACCAATCGTTATGAGAGTGCAATAGAAAATAACACATCAGTGGCTGTCATTTTTTTAAATCTTGGCCCTCTTTAAAGATTTTCCAAAACTTCCATGATTGCAGCTGTTGGTGCTCTTTACCACTTTTATGTAATCTGTCGCAACACATTCATCTTACTACGTCAATTTTTTTCAAAATATTCCGAATTAGTAACTTTTTGATCGAAACTTCTACGTTAAACTATAGCCTACTTTGAAGTCAGAGATGTAACTTTGGAGTTTGGAGGAGTTTTCTTCCACTCCGAGCTCCATTGGTGGTCCGCTCAGGTAGCCGCACTGATAGATTGGTCCAATGGTTTTCATCAGGAGTTGTACGGCACGTACAAATGGGGTCTCGATTTCAGTCGCTGGTGTTTCTCACTCACAGACTCGTAGAGACTTGGCAGTGGACACTGCGACTTGGCACTTGAGTAATTTCATGGCAGTGGACGCTGCGACTTGAAACAGGTGCACAGTATTCTGCTGGAGCGTGAAATAGCGCAATGGTGGTAATGCGCAGGGTGTCAACTCCGACTCCCCAATCCTGAGCCGACCAGACGCCTTAGCAAACATGTATGTGTTGCGATATTTTTGCATAGTGACTCCAACTGTTGATGGTAACTGAGCGATTTGTCCAGGACTACCTCTAGATATTTAGGATTTGGGCAGACCGACAAGGTTTTTCTTTAGGTTAGCCTTTGTCTTGTTGTTGCAGAAAACTATAGTTTGATGCTCACGATAACTTTGACAAGTAGCCTTCTGAACTTTATTATTATTATTATTATTTATTTGCATCAGCCACAAAGTCTATAGCCCATAGAATTCAAATTTTTAACATCACACAACATATTAGACTAACACATTGTAGGCTACATCATGACACCATGCAGGCTACATCAAACAATATACAAAATACTGTGTTTCTCGGCAGTCGAGTGTAGCAAGAAATCAGCGATGGCTAGTGTGGAGGCTTTACCGGTATTGTTAGCGAAACACAATGCTCGCTGTTGTATAGTGAGCAGTCAGGTAGTGCTGACGCCATGAAGATCGCTCCTTCTCACTATATACAAAATACTGTTCTATTGAATATAAAATGTAGAAGTGAAATAGTAATCAGAAGACATAACATATCGTAAAAGTGTATCAATAAATCTTTTGCTTTATAATTTATTCCTCGTAGTCGTACCTGTAACTCTTGCATAATTTCCTTTTGTTTACTTCAGCTATTGTGGAACGCATGACCTTGCCAAAGAAGCGTTTAATAAATAAAGAAATGAAATATGTATGGATATGGGTATTTTTTCGTTTATTTTTTAATTTTTCGAGTAGGAGAGTTAGCTTGCTTTAACAAAAACATTCATTTTTTCAAGTTTTCAAATTCTTAGACCAAAAGCATTGTCAAGCTATATATTGTTTTAATGCAATTTTGCTATTGTAAATGATGAAAGCGTGCAAGACAAGTTAAATCACAATGATAGTTTATCGATCAGTTTGGCTGAAACAGAAATCAATAGTTCATGCAAAATTAATCAGACGAAATTTCAGAAACGTTTATGTCAGATTTTGCCATGAAAAATCCTTTATAAAGCATTAAATTTCACAGCCAGTAACACAACATGTAACGATAAATTTTTACGGTTTTTGTTCTGCCTAATGTTTATTATCATACCGTACTGTAGGCTACACATGTAGAGAAAGGACAAAATACATCCCTTAAGCTTAATGTAGCGAATTTCTCGATTGCTTTTCGCGTGACATTGACATTGTCCTAATGTCCTTTGAAAGCATAGCATTTTATTTCTGTGTCTAACATAATGGATTAGTGTTGCTAAAGCCTAAACCAGAGGTTCTCAACCTGTGGTTTGTTCGCAATCCTCTAGGCTAGGGTTCGCAATCCTCTAGACTAGGGTATCATGAGAACATTTTCAGGGCTACTTGATATGGAGCACGAATTACGCACAGCACAGCCTACATATTAAAATGAGGTAATAGCCCATACAGCTGTTATAAAGTGCTGGCTATATTCATGATTTTGCTATATAAAGTCATTGGACTTTTATTTCATATGTTAATACATTTTGTGTTATCATTTTCATCTAGTTAGTTGCTAGGCCTACCGTATATCAGTGGTTTTCAACCTTTTTTCTGCACGGGGCTAAATACAAAACCTAAATTTCGTAAAGGGCTGCAGTGGAAGAAGTGTAATTTAATGTGAAAGTTGATGTTGGATTTGACTTTTAATAAGTTTTCCAAAACGGGTAGGCTAATAATGAAAGATGCAGTACTCAAAAGATAATTAAAATGAATAAATGATATGGTTCGTCAATTGGTTGTGATATTTGGATTTAATACCAAATATTTTGATGAAAAGTGCTTTACTCATGTAGCCTAAGTTTTATTGAACCACAGGTGCATTTTTCAGTGCATTGGCTATCGAGTTAGAATATTTTTTCTCTGGACTGGCACTCGACTCAAAAAGCGAAGTAGATGACCACATTCGAATAGGCCTAGGCCTACTTGTGTCAGCTTTACATCTAACTGTAATATGTAGCAGCTACAACTGAAAATCATTGGGGGTGCTGGGCTGTGTCCATAGTTGTAGCAAATATTTATTCAGAGGCAGGAAAGAATTGATACCGTTAATGCGACTTTCAAATTCATCAATCATGTCGCTAATAAGCCTAGCGTACTTTCCAATTATCTGTGTACTTGGTGCTCTGGCTTAACCACATAGCCGTACGAGCCAGGGGGGCAGGGGGGGGCAGCTGCCCCCCCTGTTGTTTTAAAACGTCGCGAATTCGGGCGAAATCTTGAAATTATTAGGGCAAAATTGCTATATAAAAAGCTACAAAATTGCATGAATTAAGAAAAACTATAAATTAGTATCTTTTACCTTTCAAACTAAGTACAGTCTCTTATTTGCACAAGAAATGTGCCGCAAATTTTTCATTTGGCACACCCGTATTGATGTAGCCTATTGTATTACATGGTGATCAAACTGTACTACGAAATGCATTTAACCAACTGCATCATGCCAATTTGGGCAGCCACCAAAATATGTCTCCTATACTTTTGTGAAACTGCCCAAATCAAAACGCAAAATTTGCTATATAGCTAATTTTATTAATTTTCACAAATGCATCGTGTTGATTTGGGCAGCTAAAAACATGAAATTATTTGATGAAACTGATTAGTCTGTTTATGCAACTGCCCAAATTAGCATGAGGCAGTTTCCCCAAAATGAACAAATTCATTAATTTTTCCCATTTACATAACTGTAGGGTAGGCCTATCGTTTAGATTTGGGCAACAAAAAATATGAAATTATCTGATCATTATAGTATATTTATAAAACTGCCCAAATTGGCATGATGCAGTTGCCTCGGCATCAAAATTTACAAAGTCTTTATTTTTTTTCATAATATCCATAAATGCATCATCTTGATTTGGGCAACTACAAAATATGAATTTATATAAATCTGGTGAATAGCCTACTTTTATAAAACAATTCGGGTGGGGAGGTCACAGTACTTTTTCAACCATAAACGGACATAGCTAAGCAACACCACAACATTTAACAAAAACATGTTAAAACTGTTAAAAGAATGTTAAGGTGTTGCTTAGCTTTGTTTATTTACTTTTATAAAAGGTTCTGCTACTATTCAGCGAGTTCCCTATTCGGCGAAAGCCTTTTTCGGCAAGTTGCCTGTTCGGCGATTTTTTGAAAATCCAACGACGCCTTCTGCAAATCCGATGATTGAATATTATTCAATATTCAGACATTGAATCAATGTAAATACGTACTGTTAGGCTAATTGGGTTCTTTGAATACTACGTCACCGTCTGTATACAAACTTAGAATACTGTATATTAGTTATTTTTGTCATCAAATTACCTAGCCTAACTGTATTTTTAGAAGTAGTGCTGCCAGACCTTTTTATTTTTGTACTAAAATTCGTATCATCAAAACTACTTTAATTGATTGAACAAAGTTTATTAGAACAGAAGTAGTATGTCTGTGTTTTATTACATTTAATTATAATTTCTCTATTATGTACTTTTTTCTGAATCCGCATGGTCACCCTGAGCCGGTTTTCTAAAATGTATATTTTTCTGAGTCTTTTATGACATATATAACAACTGAATATTTAAGTGGTGTTGTTTATTATTTGTGGTGTGTAAAACAATATTTGTTACTCTTACTTACCATGCCAAAGTGCAGAAGCATCGAGCAATGCACAAGCAAGGTATCTTCAAAGATGAATTCAGTTGTTCTATCTTGATTAGCCTACTTTGGTAAGAAATTCTAGCTAGCTGGTGATCAGTGGCTTAGCCAGGGGGGGGGGGGGGTGGATATTGCAAAGAGCGAGTTTTGCCATTACCAAACATTCAAATATCTCAGCCAAGAATTAGCCACAAGAAAACATAGAGACTTGTAGCTTTATTTCCGAAAACATGATCTTATCCTTTTGCTATGCCACCGGACAGCACCATTTTACAGGAATATTCATACCCACATTTTGGTGAAAATACTCTCAGAATGCACCAAATTCAAATTAATTTTTTAAATTTTCTGGGGGAGGCCCCCCAGACCCCCCACTGCTGGGTGTCGCCGTAAGCGCAACACGCCGTCAAACCCCTCCTCTTCAAAATTACTGGCTACGCCACTGCTGGTGATCTTGTTATGTTAGTTTTTCGCTGTTATCACGCACCGCATACATTATATTTGGGCAATTTGTATAAAAGCGTGCACATTTGGGCAAATTTACGCTCTGCCCCCCCAAAATGGTTTGCTCTCGTAGGCTACGGCTATGTTAACCATAACATGGCTTGACCAAACAACTGCAGTGAACACGAGCACGTCTCTACAGTCACTGCCATAAAATGCTTAAACTTGAATGGTAAAGGGCTGCGGTTGAGAATCACTTTGTTTTTTGTAAGACTGTTAGCTTACTGGGGGTTCGGGCAGAGTGTTTAATAAGTTGAGGCATAGGCTACTCAAAAGAAAAAGGTTAAAAAACCCCTGGCATTAACTGATAGGTTAAAGATCAATGTTTAATAGTCCTTTTGACAAAGCAAAAAGTAAATCTGGTTCAATGACCAATATGAAGCCTTTTTGTTGTTCCTTTTTTTTTATCTTGTTTCAAGTAGGTGAAGGTAGTCTTGTATTGTGTAGTGTACCTTTTACCTATCTGCACAAGACTGAACACTCAACATAGGCTACCAATGACAACTTGAAGGAAAGCCACATGATAGCCACCAAGACATTTTTATGGCTGGCTGCAAGGACTGATTGCTTTCTTTCTACAAACAGAAAAAAATTCAACAGCAAAAGGTTTGGTTGAAAACCATATGGTCAGAAAAAGCGATCAGCCGCGTAGGCTAGCCTACTCATCAATCCCAAAGCATAGTTACACCAGTTTTTCACCCTCATTTTCGTATGGTTCTGTCAACATGTAGGCTAATGGCTTACCCTTTCTTTATTGACTTTTCTTGACTTTATTATTCTTTTCTTGACTTGTATTTTATTTTGTTATTTAGGGGTCACATGCGTGCTAACAATCTCAACGATTATCACTGGGCTCAAAGCTTCTCTTCCAAAAGTATGTTTAGATTTATCATTGACAACTCATGCTTTTTAGTTTTATCATCATTCATCATCATCATTAGGCTACGTTCTTTTCTTGTATAAAGGGTCGGATATAATTGTTCTCGATCATGAACTGTTCCTAATGCACTTTTATGGTTTAATTTTGTCCATTTAGAGATGTTTGTTGTCCGAATCATTCTTGGTCTACTATCTTCCCTTCCATTAATGATCTTTGTAACAAGTTTTGCCTTATTGTGTGTACAAAATACTTCAATTTTCTTCTTTTGATTATTTGTAAGAGAATTTTGTTTGAATTGAAATTGGATAATTCAAGCGAAAGTCTCTTACCAAAATATCATCATTACCCAGAGCAAAATTCCGCCCCGAAAACTCAATTGGTTAACGCGTAACTTCTGGAACGAAGAAGCTTCAAGATCAAGCGGCGCTGGTTCGACTCTCGGGGTGTGTGCTTGAGCATCGCACGTAAAATACTAGTTTGTGTAATGTTGTTAAAATTTATTAGATTTTCTGAATAGATAAACAGCAGTTTAGTACGTAGGCTACAACTAAAAATATATCGCATAGCCTATCTTCACTCTTCAGGCATAAATTACTTGGAAACCTGAGTATTTTTGTTTAGGATCAAGCAGGTGCTAATATATGACCGACAAAAATTAATAAAATAACGCGCTTTAGGCTACCTGTTTATGTTGTTTCTCACTAGGTTTCGTATCTCACGGCTATGGACATCTATCTGTGGACTTGTTTCTTGTTTGTCTTTTCAACAATAGTAGAATACTGCATTCTTAACTACAGGATCAGAGTAACGAAAAGTAAAGAAGTGAGTAAAATACGATTGTTTTGGCTATTTCCCTGGAGTCCAAAAAGCTCTCTCATTGCACTTCCGGACTCCGTCTTTTCAAAAGATAATGTTGCCAGCAGTGGCCCATTGTATCCACTAAGTGTCGCTGAATAAAGTGGGAGAGACCTAAAACATCCTCTTCAGTCTTCACCCATCATGTAAGCTTTCTCAATTGCCCACTTAAAACTCATTCTTGGGCCTTCAGTAAAACTTTTTTCTGTAGGCTATAGACAAGAATGAACTTCAAACTTCCAAAAATAAACCAAAAGAGTTCAACAGAAATTTGCATAATGGGCAATGTTTTTTCAGCTGTCAAAGCGCAAACCAGCAGCATCAAGAAAACGTTTTTTTAAAGTAACATTTCAAATCTTTTCTTTTACGATTTTTGGCTACATCTATTGGTCAATATAACTTTGTTTTCACATGTTTTTACTTGCAGCAAAAAGAATCTTGTCCTGAACTGTTTGGAAAATTGAATGCCATGGCTGCAGAAAGGTAAAAATTCTGCATTGTTTCAATTTTTGTCTACAAAGTTTGAAGTAGAAATAGCCTAACACTGTTTGATTTTGCAAAGCTTTATATGGTATAGATTAATCTTCGGCGGTTATAAGCGCATAAGCTTCGACTATTGTAGGCTAGCGATAACGTTGAAAACAACCGAGCTTCTTTCCATGCAAGACGATTAGGCTTTACATATCAAATCTTTTAGCTCAAATCTCAACTAACAGTTATATATCAGAGGAATGTCTTATCCGCACGTAGCTTTCATTTAGTTGCCATTGCCATTTTGAACTTTTTTTGATTTGTTTTATCATTTTCTCAGAGATGTACGTATACGCCGCAAATTATACGCCATAGACTTGCGGCGTATACTTTTTGTTTACGCTAACGCTTGCGGCCACATTTTTTTGGATAGTTTGCGCTTGAGGCTACGCCGTAAAGTTTTCGCGGTTTTTTAGCGCATAGCGTCAACGCATACTTTTTAATGTATTTTTTTCGCTACAACATGCCAATACCTTCCAGCGCTGCAGTTGAAAGAATGTTTTCAATGGGCAAAGACATATTGGAACCAAAACACAGCGAAATGTCAGATGAACACTTTCAGATGCTTGTGTATCTTCGTGGAAATTCAAAATAAAACTTGTTTGTTTCGAGTGGTTTATACCGTGTGAATGTTTGGCACCTAGCAAACAAAATTAGTTTACGCTAGTGTATGCGCTGACGCTGACGCCGCCAACTTTTTTTACAAGTTGCTTTGACGCATACGGCGTATGGTTTTTCGAACGTTTGCGTTAACGCTGACGGCGTCAATATTTTCAGTATGCGCGTACATCACTGCATTTTCTCACATGTAATTTGTAAATAATTGTTCAGATGCTTAACAGGGACGTTTTTGTGTAGAGTAGTGTACTATAAAATGTGCGTGAAAACATTTAAAAATCTAGTTTTTTTGAGTTGTGATAAATGCTTGGATTCGTGTGCTTATGGTTCAGCAAAGCAAACTAGAGCTGCTGAAAAGCTAATTTCGGCCCTGTACCAATGAGATCTTCATATCCCAAATCAAGGTTCTCGAGTACTAAATCAAACTATAACCCAACAATACATGAAGGTTTCTTCAAACTCACAGCCCCCTTGGAAAGGTTACAAGCCCCTAAATTTATCCTCGCCCAGGTTAAAAAAGTACCTTCATTGACCTTTCCTGTCAAGGCTACTAAAGCAAACTCTACCAAAAATATAATTATTAATGTAAAACAATAATGTACAGTAGTTACTGCTTTATTCAAATATCTTTATTGTCTGTTTCACCCTTGATAAAATTACCAAGAAGATAATTTAATCAATCAATTAGTGTGTTTTTTTTTCTCAGAAAATATTCCCATGTCAAGTTATCAAATGATGAATCTATAATCTTCCTCAACACAAACTTCCAGTCTCAGTACTCTAAAAAACCTTGGAAACCAACACCTACAGATGGCTATGCGGTTAAGCGAAAAAGGCGAAAAAATAAGAAAGTTAGTTTTAAGATAAGAACGCATAAACTTCAGCGGTGTTCAATACATCAGGATCCACTTGCTGTTTTTCAGAGTTTTGCATATCTGCAGCAACTTCTTTTGTACTAACTGTGTGGTTTGTAGAAATTGACTATTTTGCATGTTTAACATTAATTAAATACTGCGCTCTATGTCACTGTGTGGCAAAGGTTTTGTCTATTTCATGTATTTTACAACATATTGATAAATTAAAGACAAGCTTTTATTTTGCCCTTACATTGATTGGATATTACACAACGCTCTGTAGCTTACTTAAACAAAGATAAGTTATAATTTATTTTAAAAAAACACAAAGGCAATTCAAAATTACTGTTATTTAGACTTTCAATACCAAATGAATACCCATGACTCTAAATCGCAATCTTGCAGCGGCATGGCGATGACCCCACCGATTTATGCATGTTCATCCTAAGAAATTACTCGGTACCATGAAGCAATGTTTGCTCAATCAGCTCTCTCTTAAATAATATGGGATGCTCTACTGGTGCAAATTAAGATAAACTATCACAAGATGTATACAGTGACAATCTTCTTTTATTCCGACGTTTCGTCAATCAGACACGACTGACTTCTTCAGGGGGGCTAGACCAGGTAGTGACTACCTGTCTAGACTGGCAAAACACAGGACATGTTGCTGAAAACAACTAAACATGCAAAACGAAAATTCAACTTCTAGACAAAAATTATTGCGCACAAAGTTTGAAATAAGTTAGAAAAAAGGAGACTTAAATGTTAACGATCAACAAGAAACTTAAATAACAAGATATGAGAAAATAAAAGCAGATTGTCACTGTATACATCTTGTGATAGTTTAGCTTAATATGACTCATGCCGTTCACTCTCCTCTCTTGTTGTTATTTAAGTTTCTTGTTGATCGTTAACATTTAAGTCTCCTTTTTTCTAACTTATTTCAAACTTTGCGCGCGATAATTTTTGTCTAGAAGTTGAATTTTCATTTTGCATGTTTAGTTGTTTTCAGCAACATGTCCTGTGTTTTGCCATGCTAGACAGGTAGTCACTACCTGGTCTAGCCCCCTGAAGAAGTCAGTCGTGTCTGATTGACGAAACGTCGAAATAAAAGCAGATTGTCACTGTATACATTTCGTGATAGTTTAGCTTAATTTGCACCAGTAGAACATCCCATATTATTTAATTTAATGCCTGGTGAAAAGCCTCATTCAATTTTCAGCTCTCTCTTAGTTGGCTTGTTCTTGGATGATGTTGCTTATACTCTTGACAAAGATTTTTAACTGGATTTTAATCACGTGACTGAGCTGGTCTATTCATTCTCTCAGCATGATTAGTTTGGTGCCATTGTGGCACTTTTTTGGTTCAACGACGCAGAGCATTTGATAAATCCAAGTTTCTTTTCCAACTCTACAGAGTCCTTTTTCTAACAACCTTCTGCATATAGTTGACATAGAAAATTGCATAGCAATGCTTTCCTTCAAACTCCTGACTAATTCTGTTAAGGTCAATCTCCTGTTAGCTAAATAAACTGGCACTAAAAGTGATTCAGCTGTCTTTGTACCCCTCCTTACTCGACAATATCTTGGTAGACATTTAGATTCTCCAATCTCCTTCCAGAAATTTAGCACTCTTTTTCTGGAGCACCAAACCTCTTTTAAAATATCTCTTGCTCGCTTAACTGCTTGGAACCCATGACAACTGCTCAGACAAAATTTCCAGCTTAGAAGGCAGGCTAATGATTTGTATTAAAAGTCTCGCTACAAGTAAAGGCCTAATAAGAAAATAACCTAAGCTGTGGTTATTTTCTTGGCATTTCTGCACCTTGCGGTAATTGTTTTGAGTTGGTTTAACTTTAAGTAGTGTGATAATTTGTGGCTCTGTGTCATTGTTATGAGACATTGGGTCGTCAATACTGCATTCAAAGTAGTGTGATGTACGAAAATTAAATATGCAGTAGTTTTGGATGAGTGGTTGTACAGGCCTATTACAGCATAGCTGTGTTCCAGCTTTGTTGAGACAAAACTAGCCAAATTGCATATTTGTAAGAACATTTTATTGTCAATGATTTTCTGAAAACTTTATCTTTCCATTTATACATAACGTCACCCAATGACATCAAAGCAGTGGTGAAGTTGTAAGAAAAGTTTCCGAAACAGCATTTTGGCAAAGTGGCTCCTGAATATGAACGTTACTGTAAGCGTATTCTTGAACACGAATGGTTTTTAACTTACTTAGTGGTGTTGAACAAGCTATTCTCTAAGCGAGTTTTCAAGAGTGTTTACAAATATCTGTTTTAAAAAAATTTGCTGCTGTTGAATTGTTTGGAAAAAAATTATTGACCCTTCTTGACACATGTGACGATATTTCTGTCCAGCAATAGACTACATTTACGTTTAGATTGAAATACTGGAACAACATAGAAAACAATATAATAGGCTAATTAGTGTCTTGCCTGTTACATCTCTATAATTGAGTTGGACCTTGATGGATAAATTAAAGGGGTGATTACTAGATGCAGTGTGATCAATACCCTGTCTTCATATAGGTTCTTAGACAGTTTACCCTGTTTTTAGGACAAAAAGAACTACTCAAATGACTTATGCACCTTCGATCCGAGAGCTATGGATAGCCGATTCAGATTGATCTACGTTTTTGTCTTCATTCTCTTCAACTTAGCCTACTGGGCTACTTACTATTACCTAACACAGCATGATAAGAACGATTTTGTAAAGTACAATTAAGAGTTTCTGTGTTGGCAAGGCTAAGCCGAGTGAGTCGAAAGTAGCCTACACACATTAATATTTTATGAACGTTGTTTTTGTTACTGTATTGTGCGATATTGCTTACTATTTGAAAATAAAGTTAGATATTATAATTAAGGGGGGGGGGGGGGGGGGGTACATTTTAATTTCAATTTTAGCCCTGATTTTACGATACAACAGGACATTCTAAAGACCTTTGGAAACATTTTTAAAATTTCCAGCCAAGTCTTGATTTCCATTCAAAGCTTAGAAGTTTGTAGCTGGCTGTAGCTGGCTAAATTGCCAAATAAAATAAATATAGGATAGGCCTAACCATATCCACTTAAAATCAACTTCGAAACTTTCACAAGCTTTTTGCTCTTTAGTGTAGGCTATGAATATTTCTGTAGGCTTATATTATTTTTGTGCGAATACGCTACATGTAAAAATCTACTCTACATCAAAGTCCCAAACGATAACATGTATACTATAATAGGCCTAACCAAAGCAGCCTTTTCTCCCATGATAGAAATAGCCTACTTTTGGGCAATAATTTTTTGTAAGCTTACAACAACGTCGGATTTTCCATAAAAATATTTATATGGATTTTTTTTTAAAGCTACAACCGTTTAGTCATGTTATATGTTGTTGGCTTATCCTAAAATTACTTTTTAAACACTGTGAAAAGCTTGATCACAAGATCCGTTGTTGGCCATAACCAACAGTAGGGGAGATGCGGGAGAGTTGAGCCAATTTTTGCTTTTGAGCCCATATTTCCGATTGTATGGTTGCTGGTCCAAATGTTGTGTGCTTATGTTGAAGTAGAACCAATTGGCTTCCAATCACTCTGATTAAATTTTAGTCAATATCAAACGTATTTTCAGAATTTAACTTTAAAAAAGTTTTGCCAAATGGCTCAACTCTCCTGCACCTATAGGAGAGTTGATCATAGGGTTAAGGAGAGTTGAACCGGATAAGGAGAGTTGATCCATGTAATGTAGAAGTTCAAAGTTAGAGTAGCAATGTTCTGCAAAAGCCTCATAAACCTTGAGAGTCATAATTTGTGCTTTCGACAAACAATCAGTGCAGTTAAGAATGACTTTTTCTGTTAAACAGTAAACTATCTGTAAGCCTAAAGTACTGTATATTTATGCACCACAGAATTTTATGAGTGCAGACTTTTTTAAAAGAAAACATCAAGCTTGTAAGCAGTATGCCATAAAATACACCCGGATTTCTACTCGTAGTAGCTCTGAAGAAGATCTCCAGCGTGCTGCTGAAGCAAATGAACGTGGCACCTGGATTCGATCAGCTGCAAACCAATTTGGGGTCAACAACAGGTCCAATTTAGAGCCATATATTAAGAAACGCAAAAAAAAACGTCATGACAATTTTGGATACAAGAAATGTAAAACAGCTAATATGATATTTACAATGGAAATGGAAACCGAGCTAGCCAATCACGTGAAAGACTTGGCCTCTACCTATTATGGCTGGTCAAAAGACAAATGTCGCATGCTTGCCTACGAATTTGCTGTGAGAACTGAGAAGTAACGTTGTTATTCCCTATAGCTGGAAAGAGAACAAGAAAGCAGGACAAAGCTTCTGGTTGGGATTCAAAGATCGCCAAAAGTTGTCGATACATAGCCTACTCCTAAAGCGACATGATTAGCAAGGGCAACAGCATTTAATAGATAGACCTACACTGTTGGTACCTTCTTCGATAAACTTGCGACTGAATGGATTGCTATCATTTCCAGCCACAAGACATATAGACTACGGTACTATATTTAGGAAAAACAAGTTTTACTCAATGTGTCCGCCATTTGCGTCGATAACAAGTCGGAGACGCCTCGAAAAGGACCTGCAAAAGTCACAAATAAATCTTTGAGGTATTTAGGTCCATTCTTTTTTCAGATTAGCCTTCAGCGCTTGCAAACTTTGATGGTTGTGTTTAGTCGAAACCTTGTTTTCCAGGTAAGACCAGATGCCAAAGTCCAGGAGGTTCAGGTCTGGGGATGAAGGAGGCCATTCTTCCTTGGAAATGAAGAACGGCACATTATAGCTGAAAGCCAGTTTTGCGTTCTCTTTGCTGCATGTGAAGGGACAGAATCTTGTTGGAATGACCAGTTAAGTTTTTTTGAAGTGTTTCTTTTCCCAAGGCAACAATGAACCCTCAAGAATATCATTTCAGTAGTTTTCTTGGTTCAATTTCACTCCTTGGTCCACAAAAATCAATGGACTCCTTCCTGCTGATTCGTTGGCTGCGGCCCACACCATCACTGCTTTTGCCGCCCCTTGTCTCCGAGTGACTACCTGGGGTTCCATGTAACCATTTCTTGACCAAACACGATCATTTTGACTGTTAAAATGATGCTAGACATCAAATTTCTTCTCATCGCTAAACACAAGGTTTGGCAGCGTGCCTCCTTCAATGCGTGAGAGCAGAATTCTGGCTCTGGAGAGACGTTTCTCAATAGTATTGACATTTAGCAACTGTTTCTTCATGTATTTAAATGGGCTCATCTTCAAATCCTTCTTGAGAACTGTGAACATGGTTCCATAGGCCACGTTCGCCTTCTTTGCCAGTTTTTGAATTGAATCTCTTGTAACGTTAATTATTGATGACCATTGTAATAGATAAGCCGTTAGGTTAGCTATTCAATCACAGTATAACAAATAATTCAGCAAAGATAGCTTGGGCTCTTTTGTAGAACTCACCACAATGATATGCTACGATATGCTACACAACTTGTGGATAAGAACTTCAGCTGCATGGAAACATGGACCCAAGAATGGAACGAGCTGCCACATATCCCTCCCCAGTTTTCAGTTATGCCAGCACTCTCTATCCCTCCTGGAGCAGACCTCTCAAGAAAGGCATGGGTCACATTGAACAGGATCAGATGTGACGTTGGCTGTACTGGAGCTAATTTGTTTAGGTGGGGGTTGCATAATTCGCCGATATGTGTCTGCGGAGCGGTAGAACAAACAATGCAACACATACTCCACCAATGTCCCATCTTACGACCCCCAAGTGGAATCACTGGTATTCGACAACTGGACCCAACTACCGTATCTTGGCTGCACGAGGAGGCATTGCCAATCTAAGCTACTACAAGTTAAACGAGAGAAGAAGAAGAAGAAGAAGAGAAGAAGACCACAATGCCTGAAACATTTGCATGATTGGCTAGACTGTTTTAACAAATAGGTTGAAGCAAAAGTCCAGTTGCTTTGATATTTTTGCTTCAATAATTAACTGTTGCAAGCAAGTAGGCCTATAGACCTATCGTTTTTAAGCATAAAACAACAATTTAAATGCTAGAATTGTAGATTTGAGAAAAAAAAATTTCATTAAATAAAAGGGAGAGTTGAGCCATGTGGTTCAACTCTCCTTGACGTGGTGGTTCAACTCTCCTAATCGTAGCCATTTTGAATTTAGCGTGGATTTCTTCAAAACGCTCTTAAGAAGCTGCATGGTTATTGCTGCATACAATCACCTTTTCCAAAGGTACCCTGCACTATATTTGTAATTTAAATATCTTTTATAGATCTAGAGTTATTTAAGCAAATGCTGAAATTTGTCAAATCTACTTTTTGATACATTTTTTGCATTTTCAAAGATAACTTTCCGTGGCTATATCCTGAAGCCTTCTTGATAACAGTGAAGCTGTAACATTGTTTTTTCATACCACTAGTGACAGTAGAGTGCAATTATGTTAAACAGAATTTCTGCTAGAGGTGGTGGTTCAACTCTCCCTGTGCCTCAACTCTCCTGCATCTCCCCTAGGCCTAATGCATGTAAATTAGTGATGGTTGCTACTATTGCTAGAACAGACAGTGGTGACAATCGCCTACTTGTTATTATTATGAAACAAGTCTAATGTGCATCTATGGATGTATGGTCAAGTAGTCAATATCCATGGTTGGATGAGCTATAGTTATAGGTTCAAGCTAGCTGGGTTTCTACCGATGTACAGTAGGGTGGCTCATTTTCCTTGATATTCTTTAAAATTTTTGTCAGTTTGGAATAATGTTCCATTTTGTTCACTGATATTTGTAAACCAAAAATTTTTGTTGGGTTTTGACCTTTGACCCTGGTTCACCCAAGGAGAAATTCTGACTTTTTCTGAAAAATTAGTAAATTTCGAAGTGGTTTAGCAGTATCTGCAGAGAGGATTTCTCAAAATTTGATCACGTGATTTTGACGTCAGTTCCTCTGTTAACTTCCTCGTGGAACATCTTCACCCTACTCCAAGTCTGAGAGTCACTAATAGTGCATGCTTTTAGTGTCATTTTAGTTGATTTTACAGTCTTTTCGCAATCAGTGAATCTATAACATAGACCAACAAAAAAATTTTGGCACAAAACATGAGAGTCATTTTAGAGTATTTCAGGGCCCCTGATTCCGAAAATGCACTTAGTTTTTTCGAATTGGCTCTAGTTTTCGAGATATTCGACAATAAAAATATTTTTAAAATCGTTTCTCAAAAGCTTTCAATTAGCAAATTACTTATTTTCAGCCCTGTTTACCATTATGATGTCATAATTGCACTTGTCTAGTTCAATTGGTTCATATTGCACGAAAGTTCAAAACGCAAGCAAAGGTTGAAATGAACTGTGTTTAACGTAAGGGAGACATAAATACACAATGAAAACAGTTGTGAATCAGTAGGCCTACATCACAAGAAAAATATCCCGAAAGTCACGTGCTTATGAATGCAGCTTTATATTGAAAAGGTAGTCCTACTGAACTGGATACTTGTACAAATGAAGTTTTATTCTAAGCCTTTGCTAAGGCCAAGTCTTTGCTGCAAGAAGTTTTTTTCTGGTCTATAGGCTAAATAAATTGCATATAGGCTAATAAAATATGCCTTTGACAAGTAGGATGCTGTACAAACAACCCAGATATATTTTGCTGCATGAGGCAACGCAGAGGACCAACGCATTCTGCGATAGATACAGCGCTACATAAAAACAAGCATTATTATTATTACTTTGACATGAAGCTGGGTGATCAAGATAAGTCCTGGGTTCCTCCTAAAGTATGCAAACATTGCACTCAAACCCGTTTCTGGGCTCAAGGCTAAGAAGTTCAGAGTGCCATGGCATAAAGAGAGCCGTGGAATCACCATGAAAATTGATACTTCTGCACGGTGAGGATGTTCGAAGGAAATTGGAACATCATGTTTACATAGAGTGTGCAAGGCAGTCATTGCATGGACGATTGGACGTTGCTGTTTCTGTTTTTTGTTTGCCCTCTCTAGTTTCAAGTGGTGATTTTCTTGAAACAATAGGAAAACGGGCATGACTGAGAGTAACCTCAATACCTTTAGTAATGTTTTGGAGCAAGGTCAAGTTTTTTTCTCAAAACCATTACTACCACCTACTGTAGTAGTTAAAGATTTAGTTATCAAAAGTGGTAGCAGCAATCTTGGCTCCTCATCTCGATCAACATGGCATTCTTGACTCCAAGGCCAAGATTACGTTCTTCCGCAGCAAGGATAAAATTCTAAGCAGCTACTTTACTGAAGAACATAACTTTGTATTCTGTAATTATATAAATGGCCTTCGTACCTTGATGGGTGTTGCTCAGTAGGCCAAGAGTTGCGTTTGTTCATCGATAGCTTTGTTTTGCTTATTTGTCTAGTTTGTTACGGTAAGCAAAACAATGCATGCATTTTGTTTGTACTTAGTAGCTTACTTAGTAAGTCTGAGACTGTTGAAGTCAACAAATATATTAATGCAAAACACAAGTTATATATTCTACATCTTGTATCCTCAGGCTTACTTCACATCATATTTTGATTGTTACTAGGCCAGTAAACGTTAAATAGCTGTTTGTTTGGGTTGTAATCAACGTGATTGGTTCCAAATGGCGTTTATACAACTCAGAAATGTGCCTGGGATTACTTCCAGTTTTGTCTATGTAGTAAACGACACGACGTTAAATCGAGAGGGGCTCAAAATTGCGAAAAAAATATTTTTGCTGTAACTCAAAAACTAAAGCCAATTCGAGAAAAATTAGTGCATTTTCAGAATTAGGGGCCTCGAAATATCTTAAAATGACTCTCACATGTCCTGCTTTTATATAAAAAAAAGTTTTGTTCGCCTAGGAAAATCGATAAACATCGTCAAATGATTCAAGAAACTGAAAGCAGTAGATATTTACTACGTGAAGGGTGCACAAAGAAAATCATGTCTGAAATGTGGTAGAATTCGACATTTTGAGAGTAATACACGTGTCAGTGTTCATGAAGTTACTAATTAAACCACTTTGCTTGCTACAAGTTTGTGTTACTGCCTCTTATTGTGTCCATTAAGATGCTAGAGTGCATTAGAAGATAGCGAGTGGGCAGTTTCAGGGATAAGCGAAAACTCGATATTTTGAAAAAATTCAAACCAGGTGAACCAGGGTCAAACGTTAATATTTTTTTGTGAAATTTGGTGTAGGAGATACATTTACCAAAAGGAACAATATTCCAAACTGACGAAAAATTTAAAAGAAAAAAAATTTTTTTTCGAGATTTTGCGCCAGCCTAATGTACAGGTTAACCAAAAACCGTGGTGCTACAGTTCCATATTTGGCTTGTGTGTCAAAAAACAATCGGGGAACACAATATGTTTCAAGAAAAAACAGCTCATTCAATCATTCATTAATGTTGCTTTTTCTTGCCTGGAGTGCAATGCCGTGCATTGTAAGGGAATTTAAGGAAAGACCTTCTGAAAGTTCACTTTAGGATTAGCGCATTGTTTGGTGCCCTTTTGATAGAGCTTTCTCGACAACCACCTTGCGTCGACAACCATGCATTACAACAACTTGCTGTTGAGAAGCATCTTGAGCAGCAGTTGTCAGCTTGAGGTTTTCAATTAATTGTTGCAGCAGAAGCATACCAAAGGCAAGTTAATCTACGTGTTAAACTTAAACCAGCAGTTAAAATAGAGAAGTAGATGAAAAGGGAATGAGGGCTTGAATCAAACATGTGGAGTAAATGTTTGCATGCAGAAGCCAAAACCATTTATCAGTTAAACCAGTTATCATAACAAAACAAGCTAATAGCGACTTTGTTTTTTGAAAAGTAGTTTTTGGTGATAAGTTTTGGTCAATTTACGGTCGCTTAAATACAACCAGCTTTATATAAACTGTTTGCATTATATTTTTTCACTTTCTGCGCATGCGCACAAAGTGAAATGACCACTTCCCCGTGTTTTACGATGAAACCAAAACCAGAAAATTGTTCACAGCAGTCTTGCAACGTCATATTTAATGTGTTTTAGTAGGCCTACAGTAACAAATAATATTTAAACTTTAAATGGCGTAAACAACAAGTGACGTCCATACAATATTAGGCAATTAAACACAAAAAGTAATTTTCAGGGTAAGGGGAGTGTTTGGACGGAAATTTAAATTTTAAAGATCTTAAAATGTCCTGTTGCAGGCCATTCTAAAACCAGAACTAAAGTTGGATTTGAAAAAAAATCCGATTAACCTCCCCCCCATTAGCCTAACAATTATACAAAGTAGGCTATAGGCTATTCCACTATAGAGGCAGGATCTTCTGTTACAACCAAATTTAAATGTGCATCCCCACTTGTAGCAGAGTTAAAGGGGAGAGGCACTTGGTCACGTGCACTTCCCCCCAAAGTCTGAGAAAAACATGAGAACTTCTACGTTTTTGCAGAAGTTGTTTCCAGTCTCTCCATTCTATACTCGTTGAGACTAAATAATCTGCATCTAAACTTTCACTCAGTAGGCTATATTATCTCTTACTCCTCCAGTCACAACATCCACAACGAGAGCAATATAAAGGATCAAAGTAAGTTACTTTTTTGGGGGGCGGTAAAATTTTGCCAGTTCATGAAGGGGGCGTTGGGCCAAAAAAGGTTGAGAAACACTGATTTACATGATGAAAAAAAGCGATGTGACATGCCCAATTCCCCAAATTAAAAAAAATCGCGTAGGCCTACTTAATTTGTTAATGCAGTTATTATCGCTTTTTATTTTGGTATGGCATAGTGGTTAACAAAGCAAGATCTCAGAAGAAGCAACATTGCTGAAACAGATTCGCCAATCTTGCTTTGACGCAGAAGATGCTGACGAGGACTTCAAGTACAAAATGCAAAAAGTATTTACCGTTTTGAACCAAAATGAATTCAACGGAGATTTGGGAATTCAACTTCGAGAAGGATCTGATGTTAACAATTGTGGTGACGTAGAAACCCTTGCTCAAACATTGGGGCTTGAACATGAAGAAATAAAGCGATACGCGATTCTACTTCAGGCTCAAACAAACCAAAGCATTAGTTTGTCTAAATTTTAGATGAAAGCTTTTCAAAAAGACTCTCAAGAAAGTCATTTGAGCAGATTATGATAAAGGTTAGCAACAAAACGGTTGCAATTTAAAGAAAAATAAAGATGAACCAAATTTTTCGCTTTGATGATAGCCTTATTTTAGAAGTGCATTCTTGCCTTAAAGAGCAACTCAAGAACCGCAAATTGATCTAACTTAGTTCTACAAAAATTATTAGTGGAAAATTCATGCAGATGACTTGCTGCAAGTACTTAAAGAATTCACTTAAAACGTAAAAATAAAAACAAAGTGTCTTCATTATTTTCTGGTTGGTTGGTTTTGAATCTTTATCCTCGGACTGACAAAGCCCTGATAGGTTATTCCTGGTAGTTTTGCATAACTTACTTGTAGATGCTCTTGACGCAGGGCTGGTACCAAGGTTGACAGAGTGAAGTTTCTGATTGTTGAAGTGTTGTTGCCAGGGAATCATTCCATCCGTTAAGTGCCTTTGCATGGAGAGCAGTTGCTCAAGCGCACACCCCGAGAGTCGAACCAGCGCCGCTTGATCTTGGAGCTTCTTCGTTCACGAAGTCACGCGTTAACCAACTGAGCTATCGGGGCGACCGAAATATTCTGCCAAGACAAGTTGGATAATGTCGATATGTTCGGAACCGGGCAAATGCTGACTGATCTTGTGAAAGCTGCCAACAAGTTGAGTTTTTGACAAATCAAAAAATAGGTCATAATTTTTGTGAAAATGCTCTAGCCTATATTTAATTCTTTTTTTTGTAAAGCTAACTGAGGGAAAAAACCACGCGTATACTGAACACTCCACCAACGTGCAAAAGTCGGACTAATTAAAGTGAACGATTGCACGTTGCAGTGAGCGCAAGATTGTAGCTTCGACAGAATCAGACATTATTCGCGCTGATGTGCTTCCATCAGCCATGGCCAGCTAGAGTTGCGGCCTGATTTGTCACAAATTGCAGATTTTGATTACCGCTACTGCTAGTGTTTGACTGAAATATTGTAAGATTTTTTACTTATTGCTGACCGGTAATGACATAGCCTATTGTAAAAGCTTTTTGTTGCCTTGGAGAAGCAGCAAACATGAAAAAAAGTAAGTTGAAAAGAATAGAATTCGTATATCTTGGCCACAAACTATCCTGGACCAACGATGGAGAAACTGCAGCACAACACCGAATCGGTTTAAACTGGGCAGCATTTGAAAAACATAAAAAAAATTAACCCCCAACAGACAACAGATTTGACCTCCTTAACTTCACTCCCAATCAAACTAAAATCAAAAATTTTCAACACTTACGTTTTACCAGTCGCGATATACAGTTTAGAATACGTAAATTGGACGTTCAAAACAATGAAAAAATATCACTTTTCAAAATCACATCATGAATGAGTGAAGGCAATCGCTGCAAGAAAAGAATTGGACAGTGGACACCCCTATTAGCGGGGACAAAACCGAATTTGGATGATGATGATGATGAAGCATGACCAACAAAAAGCTACTTGACCACATCAGAAAAGAAAACCTATTGACTTCAACGAAGCAAAAACTAATATCAGCAATAAAATCTAAACTCGCTTCAAATAAAGCTTAGCCTGCTGTTGGCTATCTACAACGAGTTATGATGATTAGTTAAAAAAAAAAGAAGATAACACAACGTAAATCCGATTAAAACAATATCTGATTCGAAAAGGAAGAGAGTAAAAGAATCCCCATCAAAATAGCAGTCTACGGAGTGTCATAAAATTCCTCAATTAATTTTGTGATATAGAAAGCGATGATGTTGGAACTAGCAGCCAACAAGACGCCTCTGACAACAACCAGTTGAAATGAACGGCCAGTAACAATATTCGACAAACCAGAAACGTGGCATCAACTCATTTGATGATGGATTGGTCTGATTCAATGCAAGTGTCAGAAACGTTTTTGTTTATTCGAACCGAATATAAATCTGCGATAAAATGTGCAACTTCTGCACCAATAAATACTTCCCATCAACTTGCAACAAAAGCAACTTTGTGCGAAAGAAAAATAACTTGACTCGCAAAAACTGATCAACGTGAGAGGCAACACAGACCTTCATTCACACGGCATCACTGACGGTGACGGGACAATTTTTCAAATTTCAAAATCTTTATAAGAAACCAACCTTGATTTTCAATCGCCAATTCTGAAGAGTCGATAACTTCACACATAATTCAGGCATCATCAGTACACGTAGAACATGCAGTGCATATTATGATCAATTGAATATGAAATCTGAACTTCGTTTTAGACGTAAGTAATGGATTGACAAAAAAAATTAAATTAAAAGCAAAAAATTACAACAATGCAAGCTGCCCCTTGTCAGTATGAAGTTGCTTCGCAAAAGCTCCATCAAAGAACCAAGATTAAAAAATAAAGATTTTCTATATCATAACTTTCTGATAACCATTGAAACGTAATTACAAAACTTAACTTCATTCTTTCTTTTTTGTTTACAAGTTTCAGATCCTGCATGATCATTTTCAAACTGGTGGTCTGTTGGTTCAACGTTCATTGCATGCACAAGTAACATCAGCACACCAATTAAAAAAGTTGTAATTTTGAAACCCAGCTAGCATCTTGCGTCTTTTTACAACGATCCAACGTCTGCAGACGTTACATCAATGTAAAAATACCAGACTTCTGAAGAGATATTTGAGCCATCGTATGGATTATTGTGCAGAACGACGGTATTTGATAGTTTAATTATAAACAAATTAAACATAGGTAAGACTGATAGACCTCCGAAGCAGCCCATGAGAAGCTGAAGGTACATGTTGATGATGAATAAACACAAGTTGGACTGCTTCCCTCTCACCCAACGTAATATTAAGGCTTAGCTATTTGCAATATGAAACGGTCGGCGAATCGCGATATTATTGTTAATGAACGTTTGCAGTAACACCAATAATAATTAGAGCGTCGGCGAATGGAAAACAGGGTGGTATCCACACACAGTTAACTAGCTATATATTGCGTAGCACTATCACATTATTTCGCTTTGAAGAACATAAATGGTCACAGTGCTTCTCAAAGAAGTCTCTCTTTCTTAACGAGAAAACGTTAGACACAGTATTGTTATGTGGAGCTAATAATGTAGCTGCTTCCACAAATCGCTGAATAAGCCGCTCAGTTTCGAACCATATTTGCGATATCGTTTCAACGACGACCTATGTGTAGCCACCCTCGGAAGGCAGCAACAGTCCATTGAAGAGAAACTCCGCTTTGTTTGTGAGAAGCTTACGGGGATCGTTGTTGTGAATTGTGTTTTTCAATCAGAGCTTCCAGGAGCCGAAGTTTGGCTTTCAAATCCCGATAATCGGAATATTCGGTTGCCATGACTACCCTGTCGGCTTGATTGATCGATCGGCCGTGTTGCTGTTCAATCTAGTAAAGAGGTGATAATTATTATACTGTTATACTTATACGTGTCGATGTTACTTTTCGTCATTTCAAAATCCGCTAAATTTCCATTACATACAAGTCTGCACAAATCCAACAAAGTTTTGCTGATACCGACAAGCGGCGTGCTTGCCACAACTCCAAAAATTAACGTGTAAAACAACATCGGCGACTACAAAAGATAAAGAAATTAGTTAGAAGCAGCTCACCTCTTTTTCAAAATCTTTCAGTTTCCTTCTCAAACGTTTCCTCTGTCCTTTTGCCTCCCTTTCCTGCTTCCTCAGTTCAAAAATGTCAAGATCAGCAGAAACATGATCGCTGTAACGATGTAAGTGACTAAGTCAGCAAAGTTTGAACCAAGCCAGACAACAGACTGATTGATAAGAATTTTTAATATTGCAGTATTTGGACAACACTGCACTCTTGTGCTCAGAGATTTCTTCTAGTTCTGACGTTGTGAATATAGATGAGCAGTTCTAACTGGGTGCTTTCTGAAGGTGCTGAGGGTGCTACCATTGCGGAAAAACGCTCTAACCTCATCAATGGGTAAAAATTGAATGAGACTGTTCACCAGGCTTTTAGTGAAATAACAGGATGTGTGTTCTTCTGATACAAACTAAGCTAAATTATCACAAGATGTATAGGTGATAGTCCACTTTTATTCCGACGCTTTGTCAATCAGACACGACTGACTTTTTCAGGGGGCTAGGTCAGGTAGTGACTACCAGTCTAGCATGGCAAAACACAGGACCATGCTACTGTAAACCAACCAAACATGTAAAATTAAATTCAACTTCCAAACAAAAGTTATCGCGCGCAAATTTTGAAACTAGAATAAAGAGTGTAAATGTGATCAATCAACAAGAAAGTTAAACAACGGCAGAGCGGGGAGAGAGTGAACCGTACGGGTCATAAAAATTCAAATTGTATGACACTGCCCCGTTAGCTCAATGGCTACGCGCCCGGCTCAAGCTCACGCGGGGCAATTTCGACTCTCGGAGTGTGCGCTTGAGCAACGCATTTCAGGACTGCTCTCCATTCAGCGGCATCTAGTGGATGGAATAATTCCCCCGCAACAAGACTTCAACAATCGGAAAACTTCACTGCCAATCTCGGTAACCGGCCCTGCGTTAAAAGCCTCTAGTCTCTACAATTACGCGAAACCACCAAGAATAACCATCAAGGTTTTGTCAGTCCGAGAATAAAGATTCAAAATCAACCAACATTGTACAGTTTTCAATCAGCATGAAACTAATTTAAAAAATCACACAAGCACTTACAATAGTTTTTTTATAAATAGCAGGAAAAGAGATGCCATCATCACGATTCATTACATGAGGCTTTTGATTGATAAACCAACTTTCAGAAAACATTCGTTTTTGATAATCACTTTCAAGTTTAAATTTTAGAATTGCTCCATGTTATTTTATGATCTGAAGTTATGACAAAGTTGGTTAAGACTAAAAGATTATTTGAAGGAGCGGTGGGAAGCAAAACGAAAGTCAAATTGCAGCCAAACAATTTTGTATCAAAATTTTTGTTTCAATCACTCACCTCGGTCCGAAACGAAAATGACTTCCGTGGTGATTGTTCTTGTCAGGTGGTGCTAGGGAGAGAAGTTGAGTGACGACAAATTCGTCATTTGGCTGAGTAATATTGACGTCATAATTTTGTTCAACGTCATCAAAGTGTCGGTTATGAGCAGAGTTGAAAGGAGGAGACATGGCGTCCGCTAGAAGACGTTTCACCATCCTGAGCACATTAACAAACGTGACTTGAACAATTCAGAAAACAATCGAAATACACTGTTTGCAACCCAAGTTACTTTTAATTTTCTTAATTTAATTTTTAATTAAATTTAATATTTTAATTTTTTTTTAGTTGTAATTTTCTGTTACAGAAAAACTTTATGTCATAAACGTGTCCGATAGAAAACGAAAGCACCAGCTACCGCTGCAACAAGCCACGCACCATCCACGCCAAGAAAGAAGAAAAGGTTGCAAGACCCTGAAGGTGCATGGACAGTTGTTTGAGGAGCAAGATACGCGCCTGTAGCCAGCACCGTCATTTAATCCACAACTCAACCGCCATTTTATAAAGAAAAATTGTTGGTTGCTATCTCGTCGTTATTGGTGTCTCAAAGAAATTATTGACACTCTCGCTGTGTATTTAATTTGTCATATAAAACACTCATATTTTCAACCCTAAATCATAAAAAACACTGATGAGTCATAACATCTAGTTTGATTAATAGCACGAAGCCCTTCCTACCTGTAACGTTCGTATATGTTTCGCATGATTTCTTTCTCTTGTTTATTGCTCGGTCTTCCGTGACGGCTTTCATGCTTGAGTAATTCTCGTTGCATAGCAACCTTCTCACTTCGAATTTGCTCCCTGGTCATCAAAGTGAGATCTTCAGGACGACCTGAAGAAAAAGTAATCAATTCAGCCAAAATCACAAACAACTCGATTTAAAAGGTCTATGTTGACAGCGGATTGAACCGTCACCTCCGAAATAACATGTTATCTCGGAGGTGACGATTGAACACCTATAGGCGACGTTTTCAACTTGTTGTTTTTGTCTGACTTGCTCAAGCTAAAGATTTACAATTGATCAAATACTGTGTTTAATTGAAAATTATCAACTAAATCAGATAAGAATATTCCTGAAACGAATGTGTGTAAAGGGGCGAAAACCCGGATGAGGACATGCACAAAGATGAAAAGGGAACGTTAAATACCATTAAACTAACCGTTTTCTCTCCTGTTTATATCCAGAGCATCGGTGATTAGCCGCAGGCTTGCGAATAACTCATTTAATTCATTTTCGGCAACGTCCTTCAAAGTGTAGTTGTTGATTGTTGGCCGTGAGAGATGATTTTCGTGATGGTGATGATGTTTGTGATGATGGTGGTGTGTGTGGAGCCTGGGGAAGTGGTTTTCAGGAGACGAAGGAGCTACCTCTATGTTGTCTTCTTTAAGAGCAGCAGGAACTGCAAAATAAAAATACATTTATATATATATTTCTGCAGAAGAAAATTAAAGTTTTACACCCTGGCCTACAAGAAGCAAATATTAATGACGTCATAAAATATTGCTTTCATCGCATGGCACTCAATTTTCACTTTTTCTGAATAAACATTTTAAAATTTGAATTCAACTGCATATATATATTAATATTATAAATAGGCTAGATAAAGATGTATACAAAAATGCCAACATTGATAAGAAAAGAATGGAGCAGCATGAACGTTTTGCGTTTCAGCGCTTGCGATTCAAACAGTTTCACAGCAGCGGCAAAGTCGCAGGTATTGCCTGACATCGATAAACTCGATGCTGAGCGGCAACAGTATCAATTATCATTTGAAAGGTTTTTTATTCTACCGGGTAGGCAGGGTATCGAACCTACATCTACGGACTCCAGAGACATGCTTATGCTTCTATCTAGTGTGCTAGGCAGGCAGTATGAAATTGTTAAATTATAAAAGAATTTAAAACTTAAACAATGCAAACTGAGAGAATGATCATAATTAACATGAATCATAGTTTCGACATCTCTTACTTACATTTGACGTCATGCCTCATGACATCTTCCATTGCAGCCAGCATTGGGACTGTTTCGTCATCTGTTGACCACGCGTCGCGCCACCTAGCGGTTGCAAAAATAAAGCTTATAAACAGAAACAACTAGCGGGCTGTAATGAAACTTCATGACAGCCAGTTAAACATTAAAACAGCGATGGAATTGCTTATTACTTGTAATATTGGTAAGTAGCTCTAAAACTACAAAAAGCAATTAAACCTCACGTCGTAGTATAATCCATATAGTTCGACAATGATTTTTTAAAATGCAACAAGATCAACAAGAAATTGTTAATTTTTTGTTACAAAAAGATAAAAGAAATTTATCTCCTTACTTGGAACTCCCATCTTGCTTTGATCGCTCTGATGATGAATCATCTCCTTCTGGACTTCCTACACCAACAGGAACAGGAATCTCCATCGGTTCAGATCGGGGTTTAGGAGAGGAGGAACTCTGTAAAGAATTGATGTTTACTAATTACAGAGACCCCAAACTGGCTATCAGACATAAACGTCATCACAGAATCAGTAAACATAGGTTCGACACTCGGTCACATCAAGTTAAAACTACGTGAAAAGTGCAAGTGCTCAATGTTTCCGTTTTGTAATGCTACTCATAATAATTGCAGACGTGAGTGTAGAGTAATAATATGCTCAGCAAAAGTTATCCGTGGTGACATTGTATATCTTCTTTAAACCTAGAACACACTTTGTTTTAGTTACAATCTACAACAGTATCTACGATTTCCGTAAAAAATTGCTTTGAAACTATGAACAATATCAACCAGTTTGCATGTAAAAAAATCAATGGGGTTTAACTCAGCATTTATTTCAAAATTATTCGCACAAATTTGAGATTGCCGACAAATTAAGAGATTAACATAACTGATCCTCAGTTATGCCAAGATCGGTAGGACAGCTACATCAATTGGTAATTAAAGGTATGGTGAAGGAAAAGAGGTGCAGGGGAAGAAAGTGGCAAACTTGGAGAGATGATGTAAAACAGTAGGCTGACTTGTCAAGCATCAGAGAAAAAAAAGAGTAGCGGAAGAACGTGAAGTGTGGAAGCAATTGACAGCAAATTGTCGTCTAGGAGACAGCGCATGATGATTCATGATGATAATGAAATTATAAGATTGAAGACTATTATAATTAAATCCAAGAAAATGGTTTGTTAAACTGGAACTCATCTAAACTTAGCATTACTCAACCTGTACTCAAACTTAGCACTGAACCATGCAACCATGATTAAAAGCTAAATAAGAAAAGTGATGATGATGTCATTGCTGACGTAGGCTTTTAACACTGGCATCAGTTAACAGTGTACTTGATATTTTGCCAAGCTGTGTTTAATATCTTTACGACGTTGTTAATGTTGCTCAGTATTAGGAAAATTACACAAAAACCATGTCCGCACTAAATTATTAGCCAGATTCTCGATTCAAAAGCTTGGTCAACGATGTATTCGATTTGATGAAGTGTGAATAATGAATGAATGAATGAATGTGTGAGTGATGAATGTGTATGTATTAGTTTGTTTTTGTGACGTTGTTAGGTTCAGGCATGTTCTCATTGCTTCAACAATTGGCGCTCCAGTTGTTTCAGGAACGAGGAGGCGACTGATTCTTAACTAATTCATTTACTTGTTTAAAGTATCAGGTTTGGTGGCCGTGCTTAACTACATTTATCGATGCATATACCGTAGCATTAGATCTTTTCATACACATCTAAAACCATTTGGGCTTTGCCACCTTTTCCTTTTGTTGGTTTTATTACTATATTTCTTTTTCACAATATCATTTCTTCTGCATTCTGACAAACAAAAATAAATTGAATTGAATTCGATTTTTTTTTCTACAGCTCTTGGCTGCAACGGCGTACACCATCAAAAACTAAAATAAGAATGCCAAGATTCAAACTGGAATAACTTCCTTCAGCGAATCTTATCATTAAAATATTAACAAAAACTCTTGGCATAAATGACGTACCTTGCATACAAGTGCTTGCATGCTGCAATCCTTTGACAAAAGAATATTTCAACCAATAACTCGCAAAAGAATGACTCAAAAAGACCTAAACGATAAAAAATCTTAAATGTGTTTCCTGGCTGCAGCCTAAGACAACAAACCACTCTTCCTGTTTGCGTGTCACTGTGAGTGCGGACCCAAGCCTAAGTTCTCATGCACGTTTGCTTCAGTTGATTGCACGGTTTGAGCATTTTAAACGAATTCGCAGTGGTGAGAAGAAAATATGTCACGTAAGACCTAAGACATTGTTTTCCTCGGAAAAATTTTTCTCAAACCATTCAACAACATCTTTCAAAGATACTACTCATATGATATAACCTGGGTTGAGCTTGGGTACTGATGAAAAACATCTAAGTTTTCAAAAAGTTTGCTGATCTAGTTTGTATGCTTTCGGCTTTGATCTTTCTATACGCATGAAACAATCTAACCTTTGTTCGCACATGCCTGCAAATAACCCCTTAAAGAGCTGAATAAGCCATCTGCATCCGACCTATGTTCCTTGTTGTCCATATAAACAACTTTCTAATATTTGAACTAAAACTGACAAGACATTTGACACCATCCCCTTTTGTGCTATTCAAGTACTGACAAGAGACACGGCTACAACGCTTGTACAACTTGACTCAATGGAAGTGCTGTGCGACGTGAGAGACCAATAATGTTTGCTCTTCCCGTTGTCGTGTTTGTTGTTTCACATGTTCATCAGTCTGTTTTCTTTGTGCTGCATTGCGTACACTAGACAGAGCGTTTAATGTCACATCGTAACGAAGACAAATTAGTTTTCCGTTGTCACCGATGCAGTGAAATGCTGACGAGGCTTACGAACTACATTTACTCCAATGAAGTTATCCATTAAGTTAGATAGGCTGGGCGAAAGGTACAAAACTTATAATTCGCTTGGTAGGAATATCTACATGTGCAATACAAACTTTCTTAAGTCACTTTAAATGTTTTATGTTAGAATTAATACTTTATTATGCTAAGTAGTTCCGTTTACTTACAGTTTTGTGCAACTAAATACAAAACAGTGTGTGTAAAATCTTCAACGTTTGCCATGTGAGCTTTTAGGCCTCCAAGAAGCGTCATCACGGGATAGCTTACGTTTTTTTTCTCGACAGCAAGAAATGTAACACAAAAAGACAATGAATACCACCACGACTTTTTGATGCGAGGCGTCTGGTAAGTCACAGGTAAAAATAAATGAGTCTAACGTCTTGATGCTAAACGTGTTACGTATCTTTTATGGTGACACAACTTTTGTGAAGAATTTTTTCTAACTTTGGTTTGAAAATGTATGAAAATATAGCCTAATCAAACGCCAAAAAATCAAGAAAAAAAATACAAAATTGTTTCTTACGCGGTTGGATTTTCCTTTTTTCTTTCGCTTTTTTAGTTTCGTTGGAGTTGTTTTTTCCGTCCGTAGCAACGGTTTCGGTTGAGTAAACACATCAAACTGAGTGACTTCTGACAGGTCAAGAGGGGGCACAACTTCATTGACATTACTTTCACCACTTTTCGAGTTAACGTGTAGATTAAGGTTGGGAACAGAAACAGTCTTAGGTTGTTCTTTATCTTCTGGTCTATTTTGAAGAGCTTCTTTTTCCTTCGGAACGCATCCCGAGTCACTCGGGAGTATCTCTGAGTCTTCCATAGTGACAGGAGAATGAGGCTCTCCTTTTGCCATGATAGATTCGGTTTTCTCTGGCTCAAGAATAGCAAGTGGAGGAGTTGGAGACGCCATGGTGGAAACAGTTTGAATCTTCTTTCTCGGAAGAGGAACAGGAGGAATGACTTCATCACTGGAATCAATATTCGCTTCTTGGGCAAAAGCTTCATCATCAAGTCTCCTGAAAAAGTGTTGTTGAAAATAGTACCAAATTTTTCAAATTGCAATATCTCCAAACAAACATAACGAAAACATATATTCGAAAACCATACCTTCTTTTCCTCGTTGGCTTCCGACGATTTTTCGGTCCTCCAATTCTTCCGGCCGTCAGTGACGGAAGTAATGACGTCACGCTCGCTTCATCACCGCTATCTACGCAGGAGTTATCAACAACTGTCATGTCTTCCACACCAGCAGAGGCGTCCAGTGATTCGGATGTAAAAAGATGCTTTCGCACAACATCGCGGATCGTCTCTTCCACAATGAAATTGTTAGACGTTGAGTTTGCTTCGGCGGTTTCAGAAGCATCTTCTTCTGCTAACAAGAAAATCAACAAAGAATTCAACGTTTTTCAGCTATTGTGTTAAGTTTACATTTGCATAGGTTCAAGAAGCGGTAAGGATAGTTCCAGAAGAAAACATTTTAAATAGAAAAGCTTTGAATGGTTTGATGGTGAATTTTATACTAAAAGGCTTGAAAAAAAAAACACATAAAAATTTGAAGTTTACGGAAGCCGGAAGTGCTAATAACAATATTTTATTTTTGTACATTGCTGTGTCCATCGCAAATATGTTGCTCTCGGCACTTTACAAAGTAAACAGTGGCAGTGTAGCCGCATAGAGCAAGGAGCAGCTGAGTACACTTTGACGTAAGATTCGGAAAGATTCACGTTAACAAAATAAAAAAAACTTTGCTTAATCTTGATTTCAATTTAACAAATTAATGCAGACATGAATTTGGCCGGGTTTAAATTTTTACCGTTCGGCAGTTGAAAGAAGATTTTAAGGATGAGAACAAACATGCGATAACAGCTCCATCACTTTCTCTTCGAAAAACCTGAATTTGTTTTTAATGACCAATTAGGCGACAAAAACATTTTGTTTGACTCACCGGAAGAGAAGTTGTAAGAACTAAGATTTTCCACTTCGTTATCATGAGTCCCTGGCACATGTCGATCTGGCAAATGAGACCGTGGTGGTGGCGCAGGCAATAACGTAACAGTTTTGATAGTGAGGTCATCACTGACGTAAACGGGAACAGGAGGAGACGGTGCAGGTCGGTATTGTTTTGGTGTTGGGGGTGCCAAATTTCGGTCTAGTGAACTGGAGCGCTGAGGTATCGCTGGTGATGATGTCACAGTGTCATTGACGAGGTCATCAGTGGCGCGAGTGGGGACGGGTGGAGACGGTAAAGGGCGAGCTTGCTTTGGCACTGGGGGTGCCATACGAGAAGGTTTTACAGACACTGAGGTAGGTGATGTCATGTTCAAGTAACCCTGGTCGTCGACGACGTCACACATGATGTCAGCAGTTAGCAGTAATCTATAAAAACATAAGAATAATTTACCTTAATCATATTATCACAGTGCTTTTAAGAAATTACTTGCTTGAAATCTAACACATCTTTAAACATATTTACATCTAAACCAAGTAATAACGTGAAATTAAACACCAAGTTATATTCGAAAAAAAGATTACGATACAGCAGCCCACGTGAAAATAAAGAACCGGATGTTTTCAAGCCTACAACCTTGTTTTTACTCCTGCAATGTATAGCTAGATTCGACCACAAACAACTATATTTGTCAACTTTACATTGTCAGGCGACGTTGAAGCGACGTAAGAAAAATAACTTGTGTTGGTTAGGATAGTACATTAAGTAAAATATTCTGTTTTGTACATTTAAACTCACAATGAAGTTAAGACTTGGGAGTCAGTGCTGATATAAACCACGTCCAAATCAACAAAGCCCCTGGTTTGACTACGTTATCATTAAAAGATGGAAAACTAACGTCAAAATAATGAAGAACCAAAAATGGGTAAGCAGAAGAAAACGTCGTAGTTGTTTGTAATGTTATCGAGTTTCTGAAACCTATTCGGCTAAGTCAGAAAAACAAGCCGACATAAACAAAAAACAACGCCATCAGCACCCTAATTCCACAGCAAACCTTTTATAAAAACGTAACAAAATGTTTTTATAACGTAAAAGTTGTTCAGCAAGTACCTACCTTTCAAAAGTCTGATTAGCTAGTCCTTGAATTTCTATTCCTTCGTGACCATCTAAGATCTTGAACACATTAGGTCCAAACACAATGGCAAGACCAGTGACCGTCATTCGGTTTTCAACATTGCGCATGACCACTTGAAGAAACGGGAGAAGATATTGCAAGGTGCAACGGTGGGCGATCGGCCATGACGCCATGGATGATCTGAATGTTGAAAATAGCTAAAATCTAAAATAAACACCTGAATAAAACTAACCACAGCACAAACCGAAGTCAGGAGTTTTATTTCTTAGTTTAAAATATTTTTTTATTGCATAACAAACATGGCAGCCCAACGTCATACCAAAAAGCAAATTTTCCTTTCTCATAATACGTTGCATTTTATTTTACATTACAAGAATATTATTCGATGATCAAAATTGCAGCAAACCAGTAGCGTCGGAAATGAAATGAGTAATATTCGTCATTACGCAACAGATGCGAGAAGTATTTCAAAGCTTCAGCTATTATGTTAAAAAGATATTTACGCACGTCAGCTTCAGCTACATGCAACACAAAAGTTGTGTCCAATACACTCTCTGCATTTGACTATTTCCTTACTCGCCTTTAAATTACGATACTTACTTTACAGTATGGGCAAAACTTTCGTCTGAGACACATTTTGCCTCTCTTGATAACTTCAAGACATCATCGGGTATCAAAGGTTGGGGCAACTGTCTGAAAAACTGCTTTAGAACATTAGCCGCCACGTGACCATCCAAACCAGAGTTCAAGCAGACAGACGAGTCGTGTTTGTCGCCGGCGTGCTGTTCAAAAGCATCCCGAAGTTTGGCAGTGTGGGAAGCCGATGATGACAATCTGACCAAAAAAAGTAACGTGAGCTGGTTGTTTGACTTGTTGCAGCGAAGTTAAAATTAAGCGACAATTTTTTTTGTTTTGTTACATATTGCAAATATTCAGGAAAATCATTTTTTTTTAAACAAACGTAGCATGGAATCAAGTGTTCACTATGGGTACGGCGCTACATAATTTCAAGCACTATTTAGTTGAGTCCTAAAAGTCACAAACGTTTTTGGACAGTATGTTATGTAAACGTTATATTCCAACACACAATGACAAAAAATTAGTACAATATAATAAAAAAACTATCTGATGTCATTACTATGCGGAAATCGCATCTTACAAATGTTTTCTGGCAACACAATAGCAATAAAAACTGCTAAGGACTGTTGTGGACCCATATTAGCTACTAACTGCTAGCACTAGAAGGGACAGTGATGCATGCAAATCGGCACTTCTAAAAGTTTAACATAACAAAAAACACTAAGTCACTTATAAAGCTCTTACAGAAATATAGTGAAAGTCAGTTCTTTGTCAACTTCAGCTGGCATGTCTAAGTTACTAACTGACCACATTTGCAAACTAAGCAGCAGTTGCAAAAGTTCGTCGAAAACACCACACAAATCACGACGAATGTAAATGAGAATGAAATTTGGTCCGCAACCTGCCTTTATAAACCAGCAAGCAAGCACGTCCACAATAACAACCGAGCGGAAGGCACAGAGCAGGCAAACACATCATTTATCGTGTATTCAACATCAATACACGTTGAATCAGTACAAATATCACGGACCATCAGCACAAAAGATAAACAGCAAACACGCTTTTTTCCCAGCTGTTGCTCCGACAATTTGATCACTTATGAACTGATAACTTAATTAGGTCGTTTGAGAAGCTCAGTGAGTGTTCATCAGCAGAACTATTTTCTGACTTGTCAAAAACAACAAAGATCTCAATTTCATTCTTTGAATAACGTTTTACGCAAGATGTATAAACGATGCTTACATAAAAACAGTAACCCTGGATTTGCATCACATGTGCAACTTGTACATCACCTCCAGCTACGTTGAAACGACATAAATGCGACAACGTTTGCTGGCTGGGAATAGACCATAAGTACTCCGCTTTTTTAATTTGAATAATCGCCAAAAATGTTCTAGCAACCTTTTTAAAAAATATTTTTGAGTGAACATACAGAAGTGGAAATACAAATTTGCAAGCATCTCTGGAAAATTTATTTGACTGTTTCGGTTCCTGAAAACGACTTAGAAAAGACTGAGCTGGCTTTTGCTTTGACGCGACGACGAACCTTTTCGTCTGTTGCAGGCTAAAGTTTCATGCCACAAGAAATATGACAACTGAAAGCTAATTATTGAAATAATTCAAAGGTAGAAAAGAAAATCTAAATTGTCAAACTTACGACATGTTGTGAGTTGTAACATAGCGTATTTTCATATGAAATGATGACGTCCAAGCACATTCTCGCAATGTTTTATGACTTCATAATTGCGTCAATCAACCGCTTAATCAAAATTTTTACCTTTTTTTTTCAGAGACGTTCTGTAAGCACATGTTTCAATAAAGTTACTTAGAAAAGTTTTGACGTATTTCATTCAAATGCGCAATTCTTCATTGTCACAATAGTGCTTGTTTTAAAACTATGCAGTAGGTCTACAATTTATACTCTAGACCTCACACATGTAACATAGTGAAACTAAACCGTTCTATGGCGCTTAGAAAAAGGTCACGCACACTAACTTTTTAGCTACCCAACGAGACTGCATTTTATTCCCTCACATCTCTTCGACTTAGTAGCAACAATGCAACATGTTATAATCTTACCCAAACAGCAAATCAGTCGTTTTTTATATTGATTCAACGTCCACAGACGATAATAATCACATAAACGCTAAAATAAAGAACATGAGTAATTTTGGTTTGAACAAGAAAATGAACAATTGCAATAAATAATTTAAAAGCAAAAAACTTAGCAGCAAAACTGGCCCCTACCGGGTAGCCTACAATTCCGAAGTACAGCTATAAATTTCAGCTCTGTTTCTTGGTGGCGTATTGTGGAAATTAAACTATCTGAACATTTAATTAATGAGAGTTCACATATAACGCTAATTGATAGCATGGCTTATTTTCTAAATAAATAAAATATTTGCACAACAAAAATATAAAACAAGTAAACAAAGCTTTAAAAATTTGCAGCTTTTCTCTTACAAAACCCCAAAAAATGAACACCTGAAAGGGAACGGGAGCAAATAAGAAGATTAAAAAAATCTAAAAACAGGCAGCTCTCTTTGCGCTCAAAATCCAGCAGCCAATTTGCATCACCAATGCGGCCCCTTATAACGGCTTTTACTCTTCTGGCACGAGCTGTTAGTTACGTCGCTGCACAGAAATAGTTAACTCCCCTTGTAAAGCTTTTCGAAAAAACGTCAATACATCATTTCATATCTTGGCCTAACCCTAAACGGTCACGTGACCGAGTGTTTATTTACTATCAAAGCGCTTGGAACTACAGTAGAAAGCAGGTAGGAAACGCGCGACTGCGTTTACTTGTTTTCGCTCGGCCACTGCACAGCGCATTGAATGCAATAATATGTTATTTAACGTTGATTCGTCGTATCGGTTCGACTTGTTTCGTTAAGACTCTCAACTCACAAAACCAGACCAATAACTCATGAAAAGACAATGTGGTTAATATGTTTTGAAGGAGTGAATCAGAAAAATTGGGTTAATAATTTCTGCGCACGAAACAACATCTTGTGTGCGAGTGTTCAAAGCACAGTTAGTCTCCTGAAGCCCATCTCAGGTTTCTAATGAGATCAGAACAAGTAAGCCATGGATCAGAAGCATCAATAACAAAACCTGTGTGAAAGCAAGCTCTCAACAAGACTTCGTACATTTAAACACGTCAATAATTTATGGCAAGCGAAACAGCATCCCAGTGACAACCAAATCATTATGTTTAAGTAAGGTACATTTTAACTCTGTTGCGACATCTATATTTATGTGACACTCAGTTATCCTTTTAAAACTCATACTTTTCAAAAAGCTATATTTTCAGCACAATAGCAAAATCAATAAATGTTTTTTTTTACCGAAAAATACCCTCGCAGTTCAAATGTTCCTTTTCGATATATGTGCAAATGTCTTTCACTATGAATGGTACAGTGTCTGATTCTCGGTCGCAAATGTCACACAGTGATGCACCGAATACCTGCAGAGAATAAAGATAAGAATTTACTTAATGTTATTAATCAGACAAACTTAATAAACTATTGAAAGGTTTCTTTTGAACATTAACGCAACAGACTCGTACTAAATCAACAACTAAGAGAAGAGGAAATGAGCTTCCGTACTCTCAGCATTGGGGTTCATTGCTTGGCAGCAGGTATGCCAACTGAGCGTGACCCCATGCAAAGCTATAATCACCGATATTTGTAAGATCACAACTTCTGTCGGACGTCCAGATTTAATCAAATGTCTATAATGTTTGTTCATTCATTGCTCAACTGATAATTAATTTGACCGGCTGGCAACATCACATCTGCAAGCTTACTACTTAGGTAAAAATACAAAACGTGATTCGTGGCACACAATATAACAATCCTGCTAGTCAAACTTTTATCAACGTTCAACAGATGATGACTAACGTTTTCCTAGCGTGAGCAACATCAAAAGCTACATCAACGAATTGAAGCACGATCGTGGACATGACCTTGACAGTTGATTAATAAAATACATGCTTAGAGGTTACTGAAGGACGACGACCAAAGCAATATGCAGTGAGAAAATAAACATCAGGGACATTAACATGATCTTGTAAAGTTTCTGTCAAAAAATATATAAAAACAGGATAAAAATGAAGTTTGAGGACAAATTGAAAAAAAAGGTACAACGTCGCAATGCATTGAAAGAAATATTAACCCGCTTTGTAAGTGGAAACCAACGTGAGAAATGATTGGGCTAAGAATAGCGCCAGATTGAACAATACTGCAACAAAATAGTCGTTAATAATACAATTCTTCCCGGGCAATTCGACACATAACTTTAAACTTTGTTGCTCTTGTGGTGACTGTAAGCCACTAGCCTGCTATAAGAAAGCGATAACCATCTATTTCCGTCGCTTTATCGATCAGCATAACCGACATCGTCAAGTAGATAGATTGCTAAAACAAAGGCACAGGTCATCTCGACTACATGAATAAACAGGCCGTGAACAGTACGTATATCAACAGCATAGCTGGGTAAAACGTGCTCTTTAACATGTGGATTTTTATAAACAAAACGAATTCATAAAGAAACATTGGCAAATGTTTGAAATGCAATAGCACAAAACAAGAACGTTTTTAATTTTTATAAAATTTGTAAAGCAGAAGATTTTTTATTTCTTCAAGATGCTGCTGTGTTGAGCATTTTATGCCAGACAGATAGGTAACACCTAGATAACCTGTTCTTGGCTCCTAATAAAATCGGTTATTTAAGCTGTTAAAGCGTTGGAAATAAAACAAGTTGTCAATTTCACCGAAAACGAGTCAAACAACAAATTAGTCACTTCAGATGGACACTCAACGTCTGTAGACTGATATATTGGCAAGGGCTGGGTGATCTTTGCCATTGTGGGTTGCTTCTTTTTGTCAAAAATGGGAAGAGATGTACTTTGATCAAAATGCTATAGCATAGAAAATATTGTAATGGTAATAGGACCAATCGGATCGAGAAAATCGTTTAGTTTAGTACGCAAAAGTCACGCAAGATATCTTGAATCTCGCCGCATTCACGTGTGAAGCATAAGTCTGGGCTGAGTTCACTATGCAAATTTACAGTAAAACAGCTAGAAATAACTATTGCAAAAGGTCTGTAGTTACTCCATGCCACACGGTCCAAATAATCCAACGCTAAGGTCAAAACAAAATACGACAAAATGCGACGTTTGTGCCAAAAATCGTGTTTCTACATGTGGAATATGGCCTTGTGACTGAACAAAATGTATCACTGCTGCAATGAGCAACACAAGCGCCGCTGCTAAATATCCGCTCAATCGAGATATCTTCCTGTTTGCATGGAAGCTATCACTCCAGCAAACTACCATTCTCTTTGCCTGGCAGCGGCTGTTCAAAAATATTGCAAAATCGTGCTTTAGTTGCACAAGACCATCCCTAACTGCACATTTTAACTTTTAAACCAGTTGATGGGAGTGTGTTTAGTATGCAAATAAAATACCGAACTTGCATGTCTACAAAAAAGATCAAAATTTTATATTCATTTATAGTTTGAAATTGAAAGGATAAATTTGAAAAAATAAATTTTATGTCATGAAAAGATTTTCAACTCCACAGTTATATTTTAACTGCTGTCAAATGATTAAAACAAATGAAGCTGCACGTGTTTAGCACATTTTCATGAATCAGCTACTTCGTGTTCAAAACATGTTCCTAATTAGAAAACACTTTGGTTCCAACTCATTAATCTATTTTGGAATCGTGTAAGTCCTTGTTCAATGTCGAAGAAAGGCTCGCACAGCCAGAATCACTTCACCAATAACCTACTGGCTCGCGTCCTTACCTCTGCTTCTGGAAGCCTCGATTCGATTCCAGGTGGGGTCATACTAAAGACATTGGATACGTACCCATTGTGATCTTTCCTGGGTGAATCAGTGACAAGTTGGGTTAAACATCGTAAATACCCTACAAAAACGTAAAAAGGTACAGCGGCATCAAACAAATCACGAAATTAGTTTCAGTGGGTCGACGCCACCTTGAGCAGCTTAGCAATCAATGTGTCTTGCTCGCAGGCATAACCAACGGAGAGGAATAAGAAACTGAATACTGATCAGACTCTAACGAGCTCCTGGTGCATATTGCACAGTGCTCACATCCATTCCCACGCAGTAAAAATGCGAAAAATTGGTACTTTTGTATCGTGCAAGAGCGTTTCCGCTTTTCAAAGCTGCAATTTTATGCATTCCTACAGTACAATGTTTGCAAAATTTTAGCTTAAAAATCAAAAACGTGTTTTTTCAGCCAAAATTCATCTTTGGGCACTTTTTCATATGTCTGCTGACGTTGAATCATTGTTAGAAGGACTGACTTTGCCAGATAGATTAAAAGTACAATCGCCACCAAGTATGTCAGGTTATTATGACCTTGCTTTGAAAGTTAACATGCAAACAATCTACAGCACTTGCCTTAAAACTTAGTTTTAAGCCTGGAGACTGACACTTATTTACTTTTCATTTACGTCAGCAATAGCGGACAAACGGAAGAAATAGGTTTGTTTGTGAGGTAAAGGTCACATGTAGGGCGTTTGCTTTTATTGTATTTAAAGCACAGGTCACTGAGTAAAGGTTTTCTTTTCTCGGTACAGTATTCAATATGTTAGGTTTAACAATATAGAGTAAGCAATTAACAATATCTACAACAACAGATTTCTCATAGGTTTCGTTAAATAAGACGTTACAAATTTCTTAATAATACTGGACGTTTTTTCAGTGCTTATTCATGTATATATATTTGAAAATATTTTAGCATAGAGTGTAGTTTTGTTCTCTTTCACTGAATACCAAATGGCATCAATTTAATTGTTAAGTTGCATTTACATACATTACAACAGTGGGTAATATTGTGAACACAGCGACAAGTTTACCAGTAGTTGCAACATTTATGCCAAAGTACAAAGTACGGTATATATAGATTTCAATCGTTTAAATACTGTACCCCAAAAAAGTTATCCTCACTTTAAAAGACAGATGTTAGGTTACAAATTAATTTTGGGTGGACAATTTCAGTGATGTCTAGTAGTACTGTACTATGCAAAACATAGTCATTTCATGTTATGCATAGTCACTACTCACTACAGTTACAGAAGAAAAACAATATACAAGTCAACTACTGTTACTTTCCTCTGCATTGGAGAGTCGGCATCATCACTATTCGCCATTGGGTCACCTACTGCCTAAACTAAACTTTTGGTTCATGGGTGGTATATGCATACAAGAAAGAACCAATGCACTTTATAAGATAAACAATCTGCACCAAGACGCATTGAAATATAAGCTTTTCCTCGCCTACTAGATTGGTTGGTTGGTTTTGAACCTTTATCCTTGGACTGAAAAAGCCTTGACAGGTTATTCTTGGTAATTCCGCATACTTGCAGAGGGTTTAAACGCAGGGCCGTTTAGCGAGATTGATAGAGTGAAGTTTCCGATTGTTGCTTGGGAATTATTTCATCCACTAGGTGCCGCTGAATGGAGATCAGTCCTGAAATGCGTTGCTCAAGGGCACACCCCGAGAGACAACCAGCACCGCGTGATCTTGAGTCAGGCGCTTTACCACTGAGTTAACGGCGACCCACACTTGTTTTAAACTTGCAGATAAATCAAGCAGAGAAGCAATGCATCTCACTCAAAAATGGCAGCAAGAATCTTGAAGTTAATGGAGGATTAACCTACTATGCATTGGAAACTTGTATAGTATCATCCACCATGTTGTATAGTATCCACCACGTTTTCCACAAAAACTCAAAAAAAAATTGCAAGAAAAGTTTTCATAAAAAAAATGGGCAAAACGATAATAGATTAAAGCTATAATGGAAGTAAATCAGTATTTAGCCTGCACTACAATATATCAATATTCACACATTTTCTTATTCATGCTTGGCTGACGGCCAATCAATAAAAGACTACTCAAAATCAGCATTTACAGAATTTGTAGTTTTTATATTTAAATACACTTCTGATTGAAAATGTTTTTTTATTGCAATCACAAAACAATTCTTATTTTAAATATAATTCATAATCATTGAACATAGGCGCCGACTCCGGGGGGGGCGGAGGGGCGGCGCCCCCCCGTGAATTTAGCTCGGGGTGGCCGCCGCCCCGCAAATTATTTTAAAAAAAATCCTAAAGCAAATGTTTGTAAGTTCATATTTGCGTTAGTTTGACCTTCATTGCGGATCGATCTCAATTAAAAGATCTACTTGTTACAACAAGAGCGCTGCTCCTAAGATAACAAAAGAAACAGAAGTACGGTAGCTGATAAACGCCAGCATGATGCCATTGAAGCATAGTTAACAATGATTGAAAAACGTTTTTCTTGATTTCTTCCGCTTTGTTTTTTCTTAGGAGTGTCAATAACGAGGTGCAGTTTGCTCAGTTTAGTATCTACGCGCAGTGTTTTTTTTAAGGCGTTTTGGAGGACCGAAACGGTCCCCCAAATTTCTCCAGCGGTTTCCCAAAGTTTGGGCTTGCAACTACAGTAGAAAAATAATGGTTGTTTCTCGCTATGTCTTGTCGATAATACAAATATAGCCTACGATCAATAGTTCACGTCCGGAAAAAAGAATAAGTGGAGGTACAGCTAACAGCTGAATCAAAGAGTTATTCATAAAAGAAGTGCACCTTCGATACTCGTCAATGTTTATTTCTGATTTATGGCGCATAATGATCAGTTTTTACGTGTGGAAACATAAAAAGCAGAGGCCAACAAGCACACTTTGTTTGATTGTTTTGTTGCATGAGACATGGACTTCTAAATAGTAGCACCTGGACTGGACACGCAGTGGCCAACATGTGGCCAAACAGTTGGTACAACAGTTGGCCAACAGTGGGCCAACAGGGTTAGTTACTTGGCTGTTGGCCCACTGTTGGTCAACCGTTGTACCAACTGTTTGGCCTCATGTTGGTCACTGCGTGTCCAGTCCAGGTGCTACTATTTAGAAGTCCATGCATGAGATAGAACCTGAAAAATTTGTTCTGTGATTGTGCACTGCCAGTAGCCTAATAAATAATTCGTTTAAGCAAATATGGCTATTTTTTGGTATTTAAATGAAACACTTGCGGTCTCTTAAAACTACTTAGCGGTCACCCAAACCAAACCTTAAAAAAAAACCTGTCTACGCGTATTAAGAGCTAAAGTTCAAAGTGACCAGGATATAATCTGAAGTAGCCTGCAGGCCTCGAAATTCGTTTTTGTTGACGGCGGACAAACGTGTCCGGTCTGAGCAGCTATCTCGGCGGACCAGTGCCGGTCTTTGGGGTGTGCAAACCGTGCGATCGCACAGGGCCCGCAAATTTGGGGGCCCGCAATTTACCCAGAAAATGCAGTAATTTTGTCATTTCCAATGGAAAAATTCAACAAGCGAATTGAACAAAGGAATTAGCAACAAGAAAACATAGCCTACAGACTCAACAGGTGCAACCTATTTCGTACCCTGAAAAAGATCGAGAAAAAAAACAACAGAGCCGAAGGAGCTGATCGGAGTTGCCGCAAACCTTTCAAAATTTCTCTCGATCTTTTCAGGGGACAAAATTTGATTTTGTTACTCCGATTTCAGGGCACGAATTTTTCAGGGAACGAAATAGGTTGCATCCAGACTCAACATAGAGACATAGCTTTATTTCCGAAAAATGCCAATGCCAAAGTAAGCATGATCCTTTTTCTATGCCAACGGACAGCACCATTTTACAGCAATATTCATACCTAAATTTTTGTTGAACATGCTCTCAGAATGCCCAAATCCAAAGTAATTCAAAATTTTCTGGGGTAGACCCCCAGCCGCTGGGTGTCGCCTTCGGCGATCACGCCGTCAGGCTTCGCCCGCCGACCGTCAAACCAACCCCCTCCCCTTTCAAAATGCCTACCTACACTACTGAATTGGATCATTGTCATTGGGGCCCGCAAAGCATATTCCGCACAGGGCCCGAAATACCCCAAGACCGGCACTGGGCGGACACACCATTTTTAGCCGTCATTCGTCATGCTTAATCACTTTATATTGATAATAATTCTTCGCCATTTCAAAACTATAACTACGGTTTTAGAAGGCTTTTTAAAAATTCAGTAAAGTCACTCTGAATGGCTTTCATCAGACCAACGACTTGCGCTTGAAGAGTCAAAGCGCCGTGTAGCTTGGTCAATACGTCACAGAACTGATTAACTTCCACCGAACGAGGTCGTGTGGCTTGTTGCGTCACAATACTCTGGGCAGGAGTCGGAAAATTTCTACACCAACGCTACTATTTTCTGCTGTGCAAAGTTTCACAGGCTTTTTTCTTTAAGTTTATTTTTGCGTGTCATGTGAGCAAAAGTGAATTTTCCTTGGGCCTTTTCTTTCTTACTGTAATACCAAAACTTAACAAATTTTGTTGCATCTTGCTGTAATAGCCTACTCGTATAATCTAATTTAGTAACCAACCTTGCCGTATCATTATTACTCGGAGATCATAGCCAGACATTGTGACGTAAAACTTGAACTAAATTGCGCGTGATTAGTGTAGAAGTACCTGTACTCCTATCGATTCTTAGCGAATAATTCACCTTCGTTACGCTGATTCAATGTCATCAATCGTTGAAGCAACGTAAAAATCGAAAGCTTTCCTCCTTGAATGGAAGCTAAGGGATACAGCATTCACATTTTCTAGATGCGCGCTAGAATGCGCTGGAAAATATATTATTGCAACAATTGTTCGTGCTATGCAATGACGATTTGTATCGCTAGTTCCTGTGTTATTTCTCGGCGGACAAATATGACCGATTTAGATGGTACTTCCCGCGGACATCACATGCTGTGACGGCGGACATGTCCGCCGTGAATTTCGAGGCTTGAGCCTACATTATAAAGCTTAGCGATATACAATGGCAGATAGACGCAAACAAACATCAATGCTCACAAACAAACATCAGCATTTTGAATGTAAGCAATCAGTCGGTTAGAAAGTTTGCCCCCCCGGCAATTTTTAAAACCCGGCGCCTATGTCATTGAACTCGAATCACACTCAGTTTCAAAGAGAATATCACACAGCACATTAATGACTCAGAACTGGCTAAACGAATTTTTTTTAGGACTTATAATATAATCAGATACCGTACAAGAAACAACAACATGAATTGTTGAGTTGCATTTCACGTAGCCTAATGAAAGTGTACATGATTGCAGTAGCATGCATATTGCATCGTGGGTAAACACAAAGCATAGTTGTTGATTACAGATTAGGTTGTGCATTTGAGGTTAGGTCTTTTTATACAGATTAACCAAGTTTTTTTTTATTCTTTTTGATATGAATAACCCACTCATAATATAAAAATAAAAAGCTTTCAGAATAAAAAGATATGCAAGAATTGCCATCCAAATTAACACACCTGCATATTATTTTCTATCTGTTTGAACAAATATTATAAAATTATTCAAAAAATATAATATTTTGAAAAAGAAAACCTTCTTACATATATTATTACTATTTGTATCAGACAAGAATGTCCATATTCAAACCACAAAAAAAAGAAAAATCCAAAAAGGCATAGACTACAGTAGTACACAAACAGCTGGAGCACAAATGTATAGATATTTGAAATAATATTACGAGCTCATTTGGTTTATACAACCAACCAGTAAGATTTAGCGTTAGTAAATAATGATTGTTGATATCTTTGTGCAATGGCATTGGCAGCCATCATGGTTAAGAAACAGCATGCACAGTCTTATTGTAACGAAGACAGTAGTTCGACTTTACGATAGCAGTCACATCTTTCATTTTTACAACACATGCCAGTTACAATTTTTATGCGAAATAAATGCTTACCGAACCAGTACGGTACGTAAAAAAAGTAAACATTTACACAGAATTTGTCTCATTTACCAGGTACCAGTAACTTTACTTTTATACTATACTAGCAGATCTGTTAATGATTGTGAATCATGTAAAATGAGCAGCTTGAGCTATGTTTAATGCTACCATAGCATAAAGACTTGGTAGTAAAACAAACATTTCAGATTTAGACCACACTTTTTTAGATTTTTACTTTCAAAATGTTTAGAAAAAATAAACAAAAAGTTACAAGAGCTTTTAACATTATAAGCAATTGTCACTGTTCAGCGAACTTAGCCTTAATGAACAAAAAACTTAGCCTAATAAATGGAATAGTTTATTGGTAAAGTAAGGATGATTCCTGTAGTACAACCCAACAAAGAGTTGTAACTTAAAGAAAGTTTTTAGACATGTGGAAAATGGGCAGATGACTTAGTGACCTCAATAGGTGTTCACTCCCTTCCTCTCTAGTTCTAACATTTATTGATAGGAAAAATCTTTATCTTTGAACTGAGAAAGCTTCTTCGTCAAAAGCTTAATCTTGGAACTTTTACATATTGGTAGAAGCTTTGAACTAGTGACACAGACCCAGTTACCAAGATTGACAGAATGAAGTTTGTAATTTTTGAAGTATTTATCTTCTAGGTCAGTGTTTTTCAACTTTTTTGAGTCACGAAACACTTTATGCATTAAGATAATTTTGCAAAACACCAAACGAAATTACATAATGAATGATGCAATAAAATAAACAATAATTGTTTATTAAACAGGACGCAATTTAAACGTTTGCTTATTAAACATCACAACAACAATTCATTCACTTTCAGTTTTTCTCAGTATATACAATATTTGGGCCTGTTTTGATGAGCACAAAGTTGACATTCGGGCAGGAATTGCAGAAAGACAGGGAGCTCTTGTGATTTTGATTTTCGACTAGTGTTCCATAAAACACCAGTTAAAAAACTAATAAATTTCTTCTGGAATACCTGACCATCTTTCACAGAGCACTAGTGTTCCGTGAAACACTCACTGAACTAGGTGATGCTGAATGGAGAACTAGTCTTGATGTGCATTGCTTAAGTGCAGAACTCGAGAGTAGAACCAGTGTTTCTTGACCTTACCGTTTCTTTGTATCATACAGTTCATGTTATGTGATGCTGATAGCACAAAACTGTACAATCACAACAAACACAAATGAAATGTAGTTTACACAAAAAGAATGCCATCAAATTCAAAACATTACCAATGCCAGGGTCATGTAAGCAAAAGTGAGATGCTTAGATGACTGTACTAAATCGGGGCAGACATAACTTAAATGTCAAATTCCAGTACAGTATTGTGACATTTTAATAAAAATAGACTAGAGATTGATTGATTGTGTGACATCAAAATAATGAAATCATTGGTAGACTAAATGATTCACTGATTACCATTTTGCACACATGTCAAAGAGGGGTTGAAGTGCACAAATTTCTCTGGCTACACCAACAGGTGGTTAAATTTTGAAAATTCAGAGTATGACCAAGTAACTTTTGAACTAGTAATTCATTACAACACAAAGAGTTGAGCTCTAACTTCCAAACAAGCTTTCCTAGTAGCCTAGGATATGTACAGTAATAACAAAAGGTAAGTCACTAAATTTCGTCCCAATATGAAGCAAGCTCGGTAAGAATCAATCAATGTTTTATTTGTCAGTAACAGGAACATAGGTACATGTTTGAAAAATGCAAGTACAGTAATTTACACAATGCAAAAGTTACACAAGTTCCCATACCGACAGGGAGACACTTTGTGTTGTAATTAATTACTAGTTCAAAAGTTACCTGGTCATACTCTGAATTGTCAAAATTTAACCACCTGTTAGTGTAGCCAGAGAAATTGCAAAATTGCATTAACCTAGGCTATTTTTAAAAAAACCTCTAAAAACAACATAGCTAAGGCTAAGTTAGAAAAAACGCCATGACAACGAATCATATGCTATGTGAGTTAATTGCTTTATACAGCTCACTTACTTTTGAAGTCGGTTTGTTTTTGTCTGTTTGCACAGTCGTATTTCCTTTTCTTGTAGCACCGTGCCATATTTTCTTCATATTCAGACCTAAAAACTTAGAAACTACATTTTATGAAATAGCGTCCATTGTAACTATGGAAAAATCAAACAATCAATACAAAGCTTCGGTTCGTGCCAGTAACATTACACCCTTTCAAAGCTAGCGGGAGAACTTACACCAAACAACGGCAAAGCGCTGTTTGTTTATTAAACACGCGTGATCTCACGCAACAAAACCGCCAACACTTGTCCATAAACCAGACAAGCCGTTTCAACATTCAATCATTCAACATTTATTTTTTTTTTGTCAGAATGCAGAAAAAATGATAGTGTGAAAAAGAAATACAAGCAACAAAACCAGCAAAAGGAAAAGGTGGAAAAACCTTAATGGTTTAATACGTGCATGAATATTCAGATAGTAATAACTATATTTGATTTAATTCTTTTCTACGGTATGTGCATCGATAAATACAGTTAATCACGGCCACCAAACTGGAGAACTTTAACCAAGTAGATGAATTAGTTAAGAATCAGTCGTCTCCTCGTTCCTGAAACAATTGGAGCGCCAATTGTTGAAGCAATGAGAACATGACTGAACCTAACAACAACATCACAACATAGGCGTAGCCAGGGGGGGGGGGGCGAAAGGGGCCATGGCCCCCCCAAATTTTCAAAGTTTGGATTCGGAAGTTGAGCCTTTGTTGAAAATATAACAAAATTTGTAGAAATTTATATCGTTTTCTAAGACATGTGGCTATTAACGCCCCCCAGGGCTTGTTTTAGACACACAGAAAGACACCAATAAATTTTGCAAATCGTAAATCGCGCAAAGTTTACGCGATTTACGCTTCTTTTAACTAATCTGTGGAAGCAATTTCCGAATCGCTTACTCTGTTGGGTTTTTGTGTACCGGTAGCTGAGTTTTTGGTGTTCTTTAATTTTAGTCACAGTTTTTGCCCGTTTGTGTGCAAGAGTTACCTTTAATAAGTTAATAAATTTCATACAAATATAACCCTAAAAGTGTTTCCAGAAAGCGCTATAATCCATTATTTTAGTGTAATTTTGCAAAAATTTTCCGGGGGAGCATGCCCCCGGACCCCCCTGGAATACGCGTGCCTTCGGCACGCTCTAACCCTCCTCCACCAATTTTATTGCTTCCATTGCTCAACCCCCAGGATACGCCACTGCACATCAGGTGGCGATATCTTTAAACAAATACTTTGTCGTTCTCTTTGATCCATCAAATATTTGGCCCCCCCCAAAAAAAATTTCTGGCTACGCCACTGCATCACAACTTCACAAGAACAAACTAATACACACACACACACAGTGGCGTAACTACCCATTGGATCTTGTGGATAAATCCAGGGGCGGCACGTCGCTGGAGGGCGGCAAAATGTGATAACGTTTTAAACGAACAAAGACAGTCACATTGGTTTATTCTCAAACAACTGACAAAGAAATCCAAAATCTTATGAATAAGGAAAAAAATAGATGGAGAGAAATCTTGCAGAGCGTAATCGCAGTCATGAAGTGTCTTAGTAAACAAAATCTTCCTTTTTGTGGTCATCTGGAAGATTATACAATTTGGGTAGAGAGGTAACTCTTTTAAACCATAAACAGACATAACATGACATAACATGTTATGTCTGTTTATGGTTTAAAAGAGTTACCTCTCTACCCAAATTGTATTATAAAGTTAGCAACAGAGAAGGAATACCGATTAAGGATTTTCGAAAATTGGAAACGGTTGGAAAGAAACTTGTAAAATTAAAGCTTGACAATAGATATTTTGAAACATGTATTGATTTGAACATTTGCCCAGAATTTTTAAAATTTAAGACGCCAAATCTTAGCGTATGGAAGAACGCAGATACAATATTTCAAATTCTGCTAAAAAGGAAGTTAACAGAAACGCGAAGAGAGTTGCGTATCGCAGAGCGAAAATATGAAGAACTAAAAAGACAGATTTTGGCTAAACTTACTTTCTGTGAAAAGACCTGTTTAATTTGTTTACTTACCCAAGAGTTTAAGAAGTTAGCAACCAATACCATCAAAACTCACCAGTCAAAACTTACAAACCTTTGGAGAAGACAGAGAATAAGAAGTCCTAGTTGTATCACTAACCTTAGTTCAATAAAGCTCAGTTTGCTAGAAGAAGAAGTCTTACGATCTGGAAGATTCTAATTCAAGGAACCAGGGAAATTTTCTTGAAATTTTAAAACTCCTTGCAAATTACAGTACAGTCATTTACGAGCACATTTTAGTACCAAACTCGCCAAAAAGAGCATGACAACATACCTTTCACCACCTATCTAAAATGAATTAATTGAGCTTTTTGGTAAAAAGGTAAAAGATCTCATGCTGGAGGAGATAGACAGCAAAGTATTTCTCAATTTTACTTGGCAGTAGGCCTATTCCTGACGACTCTCATATCGATGAAATGGCTTTTATTGTTAGATAGCTTACCTCAAAATCGACAGCAATCTCAATGAGCTTCAACAAATGGCTTAGACTTAGACATAATGATGTGTAGAGGCCAAGCATACGACAATGCTTCCACCATGGCAGGACTCCGTACTAGAGTAGGCTACAATGCAGAAGAGAAAAAATATTAGTTTTGAGGCCTTGTTTATCCCATGTGGAAACCACTCACTTAACCTTGCAGGAGTTCACGCAGTGGGATCGTCGGAAGTTTCTGAACCATTTTTTGCTGTTGTGAAAAGGATTTATTTCTTCTTTTTCTGCTCTACTTACAGTCACAGATGAGAGATGTTGCTTAAGTATGTGCCAAATGTGGTGAAACGAGTGACGGACACACGATGAAGTGCGCACTATGAAGCTGCGAAAGCGCTTCAGCAATATTTCATTGATGTGGGGGGTGCATTAAATAAACTTTGTGATCAAAATGAAAATATTGATACACGACGACAAGCGGGTGAAATCTTTGATGCGAAACACCGTTTACGTGAATTTAGCAAACATCGTTTACGCAAACATCGTTTACGTGAATTCAACACCGTATTTACTTAGGAGTCACAAGCTTTGCCTCTGTTGCCGTTTTTATCGCAAGCTGTGAAGGTAGTTTTTTAAAAACTTAAGTTGATAAAATCTTACTTGAGATCCACTATGGGAGAAAGCAGGCGGTCTGCGCTAGCAATAGCCTACTGTTCATTGAAAGTGATTTATTTTATACATTATCTTTTGATGATTTAATATTAATTGCTGAATTTTCTTCAATGAAAGCTGGACGCATTGAATTTCCAACTTTCAATAAAAACTAAACAAACACTGCTTTAATTCTGTTGTGTGGAATTTTAATCAGCTTTTACGACGGTGTTAAGGTGCGTCTACACGAGAAAGTGTTCTTGCTTAGAAATTCTTGCTTAAGCTAGTGATTAAGCTCGTTTCGTCTACACTGGCAACCTCGACGAAGATTTTGCTCGCTTGAATCGCGGTCACGTGAGTATCTAATCCCCAATGACGTCACGTTTTAAAAAGTTCCCGCCAAAGCATAGCAGTTCGCGCTAAAGTACAGCAGAGTAGACCAAGCAACTGACTGTTTAACCATTTGAAGTTGTTCAAGTTGTTGCAGTCTTTCAGTCATGGCTTTCCAGAAGTTGTGTAAAAAATGCTGCAAAAAGCGAAGGATGCAAACCCGCAATTTACTGTTTATTGAAGCATTCAGACACCTCAGTGAGGTTGAAATGTTGGAAACATAATTTCGTGTCAGCGTGGGTGACTGGTAACAACCAGCAAGATCATTCCTCCGCTATTTTTATTACCCAGTGTACAATGGCAATGGTTTTCTGCTGAGATCCTGTTTTGGATTTGAAATTGGAAAATATTGTGCTTTCTATGGGCTATTTCGAGTACGGTCACCGCCAGTTCAGCCTGCAACATTAATAAGAACGGGTTGGGATCAAAACTTAACGAAATCCTTTAACGATACCGCGCTGCCCTGTCTGGATACTGAGCTGAGAGGAGACCTGAGATTTTGGCGGGAAAAAACATTTCTAAGCAAGAGAACTCACTTAAGCGCCCAGTTTTTCGCTCTGGAGCGTATTTTTTCTCGACGGCTCGCTTACTCGCCCATTTTCTTAAAAGTAAGCGGCACAAACTGCGATTAACTTAAAGAAACAAGAAGTTTGGCTAGCTTAAGCAAGAAAACAGTCGTCGTGTAGACGCACCTTTAAGGGGGGCGGCATTTCGTGCAAAAATCCAAAGGCGGCATGTTGCGTTGCTACGCCACTGCACACACATAGTGAAATTAGGTAACGGACTATTTACATGTTTCATACAGAAATACGGTAAAGGGTTCTCAGCAACGGTATTAAGTAGCCTATAAGTTGCAGAATAAATACACAATATGGCAGGTCATAACCAAGATAAAATAGTTAATAAAGCTTTGTTTTTAAACTAATTTTCTGCTGCAATTTCTTCCGTCGTCAGTGAGACATTGCATAAGAGTAAAGTAATTAGTTGTAAAGTAGTGATACCCAGCAAAGCCGGCTGTAATTTAAAACAGCCTGGCAGGCAGCACTCAAGTCGATTTAACCATTTCAAAATAATTCTATTCTAGTTTAAACTCTACTCTAGTTTGCGAAAACTTAGCTTGCTCTAATTTTAAGTACAGTATAGTATAATTTGTATTAACTAGAATAGCTGTAATTATAATTCAAATCTAATTTCAAAAAATTAAAACAATTCTAGTTGTCCAAGTCTGCTAGAGAGCAGCCAGTGTTTTGTTTCGTCATCTCAGACACACAGACTTGCGGCACGAAACAGCGTGGTAGGCCAGCGTAAATAGAGCAAAATCCCGGAAGCGGATTAAGCTGTTTCGTGCCACAGACCATAGACTCTACTCTATCAGGTGGCTTGAAGATGGTACAATCGTTGATAATGTGATCTGCGGTCTGTTCCTTAGCACCAAGATAAAACCCTTGAACTTGTACATCGCTTGATGCTATCTGACGTCGTTTGTCCTTTTTACACGTAATTGCATGCTCACAGCCATAGCCTAGACCAGGGGCGTCCAACCCGTGGCCCGCGGGCCACATGTGGCCCGCGAGAAGGTTCTGAGTGGCCCGCGTGATATTTTTCGAAATGACATATATTATATAATCAACTCAATCGCCAACATAATTTATGGCGAACTTACATTCCGATGAATTGGCATTATTGTTTGCTTTCTTTCTCTATTACTCTATCTATAATCCCTAGTGCATGGGGTGCGCAACTGTTCAAGTTAATTTTATTGTATCACAATGCACATTGTTACGCATCACATTTTCCACATTCTTACGTCCATTCTTTTCCACACAATAGTACTGGTGCTTCAAGAGTCAGTCAATCAGCAATATTTCTTGCTTTTAGCGAGAGAAGTTCAAAACTTTCTATTGCTAGAATTTTACAAAAAAAATTGTTTCATGAAAAAGATCAGAGGATTTATAGATTGGCATTTTTCGTGACATCATTATTCGGCAGCACTTACTTGTGCGAGCAAGTTTTTCGTGAATGAACCTAGAGACAGCCGGACAATACATTACGGGACGCGCAACTCCGCTGTTCAGGCAACATCAGAAGGGTCAATTGCCAATTTGACATTTTTTACGCTTTGCTGCTGGCTTGCTTTCAACTAAAAACCTTAAACCACTTTAAAACCAACTTCACTCTTCCTATATAACCCATAAAATGTACAAACACATTTCTAAGATTAGAATTTGGGTGTGAGGGTTTTAATTAGAAATTATCAGACAGTCATTTTTAAGATTACAAAATAGCAGTAAATACTCAAGTGGCCCGCGCAACCATTCGTAAACTACATGTGGCCCTTTGGCCTAAAAGGTTGGACACCCCTGGCCTAGACGATCTTGAAGATCATAAGTGTGCGAGAACAAAGCACTGGGTGAGAATGATCATTGCGAGAAGTTTGCAACACAAACCTTACAGTATCTTTGCCCTTTGGGTAGGCTACCCCACTGCAAAGAGTAGGCTAGGCCTAACACCAGAAATTTATTAAAAGTTAAAATCACGGCTCAAGAAAAAGAAAATATTAAATAGCCTACCGGAAAGCAAAATGTATTGAAATTAAAATACAAAAAAGTCTCAATGATTGGCAGATTTTTAAATTTTTTTCGAGTTCAAACTAAACCGAAATAATTGTTTTCCAAACTAAACAAAGCCAAACAAAAAATGCGTAGGCAAAAAAACACTTTCAAGCAGCCGAGTAGACAATTCTTTTCAAACAGTCCCAATTTGAGTTGAAACAAATTAATCTCCAAATATTTCAAACAGGCCTCGATTAATTAAGTTATGACCTGATCCCATAGAAATAACTTGAAAAGTATATTTGTTTTCCCACGTTGCCACTTGAGGTAACCCCATCAGATGACGTGTTGTCTTGTGAAGTGGGATCCAAATTGGTAACGTCACTAAACGCAGTCGTAGGCTACAGAGCTCTTGAACTTTACTGATATCAACTTGGGTCTGTGTTATTACCACTTAGTGATGACGTGTGTAAATCGAGAGTTCTGAGCCTATATGAACGTTTATAACCTATTTTCATGCAATCTTTGTTTATTTTGTTGTAGGCCGACACTTTAAAAAAAAACATTGCGTTAGTGGTTTCCAACCTTTTTGATACAAACAGTTCAAACCTCTCTTTGCCTTTTTTGAAACTTATCAATCCTTTTCTATTACATTTAGTAAGCAACATGAACAAGTTAAGTTTGGTTTTTACCAATACTCAGTTTGCACTGTTTATGTTGAACCAGGCGTGGAGGAACCATTTTAAAAGTAGGTTGGCCCAGAGGCGCAGCAGCCGAAGTCAATCCAACTTCTGGGGGGCGAAGCCCGAAACTTGAAAGTAAAAACGCTTTTATTAAATAAGATAACTTTACAGTTTAAGTTCCTTCTTTGAAATAAGTGAAATTTCTTTCTGGGGAGGAATTCCTTTCCCGTTAGGATCGAACCACTAGTCAAAGATTTGCCTACTATTTAAACTAGCACAATTGATTTTTCATAAAGATTTTTGGGTGCTCTTCCACAAGACGCCCTGTTGGTCAACCAGACAAACTGATGACGTCACACATTGGAATAGACTATTATTAAGGAGGAAGTGCGGGGTGGAAATGCAATAAAACACACCAGAAGGAAATTGTCTCCCATTTATTGATTTGTTGTTCAATTTAAAGAAATTTGCAATCGTTGAAAAGCACAAGCATAGATCTAACTAACTAAGTTAATAGCAAGTCCCAAAATACTACTAGCTCCATCTGGTGGCCACCTAAACTTGACCAAATTCAAACCATTATCAAAAGTTTATTTGCAATGATAAAAACATTAAACGACAACCAATTAAAAGAACATGTTACTGTTTATTGAAGTGCTAACTTTCATTTTTATATCTTATTCAATATGCGCGCAATCGTTGTTCGAAGACAGCCCCCCGACGAAGCTTTTGCCCAATGCATTTCAATGGCGAATCGATCGTCTTCCAGTTCACGCCCTGCCTGATCACGATTCTTCTTCTTGCGTTTGAGATCACGATAATTAATTGTCTCCCATTTATTCATTTCTTGCTCAATTTCAACAGATTTGCTATTGTTGAAAAGCACAAGCATAGATCTAACCAACTAAGTTATTATCAAGTCCCAAAATACTACTAGCTCCATCTGGTGGCCACCTAAACTTGACCAAATTCAAACCATTATCAAAAGTTTATTTGCAATGATAAAAACATTAAACGACAACCAATTAAAAGAACATGTTACTGTTTATTGAAGTGCTAACTTTCATTTTTATATCTTATTCAATATGCGCGCAATCGTTGTTCGAAGACAGCCCCCCGACGAAACTTTTGCCCAATGCATTTCAATGGCGAATCGATCGTCTTCCAGTTTACGCCCTGCCTGATTACGATTCTTTTTCTTGCGTTTAAGATCACGATAATTAATTGTCTCCCATTTATTCATTTCTTGCTCAATTTCAACAGCTTTGCTATCGTTGAAAAGCACAAGCATAGATCTATACAACTAAGTTATTACCAAGTCCCAAAATACTACTAGCTCCATCTGGTGGCCACCTAAACTTGACCAAATTCAAACCATTATCAAAAGTTTATTTGCAATGATAAAAACATTAAACGACAACCAATTAAAAGAACATGTTACTGTTTATTGAAGTGCTAACTTTCATTTTTATATCTTATTCAATATGCGCGCAATCGTTGTTCGAAGACAGCCCCCCAACGAAGCTTTTGCCCAATGCATTTCAATGGCGAATCGATCGTCTTCCAGTTCACGCCCTGCCTGATCAAGATTCTTGTTCTTGCGTTTGAGATCACGATAATTAATTGTCTCCCATTTATTCATTTCTTGCTCAATTTCAACAGATTTGCTATTGTTGAAAAGCACAAGCATAGATCTAACCAACTAAGTTATTATCAAGTCCCAAAATACTACTAGCTCCATCTGGTGGCCACTTAAACTTGACCAAATTCAAACCATTATCAAAAGTTTATTTGCAATGATAAAAACATTAAACGACAACCAATTAAAAGAACATGTTACTGTTTATTGAAGTGCTAACTTTCATTTTTATATCTTATTCAATATGCGCGCAATCGTTGTTCGAAGACAGCCCCCCAACGAAGCTTTTGCCCAATGCATTTCAATGGCGAATCGATCGTCTTCCAGTTCACGCCCTGCATGTTCACGATAATTAATTGTCTCCCATTTATTCATTTCTTGCTCAATTTCAACAGATTTGCTATCGTTGAAAAACACAAGCATAGATCTAACGAACTAAGTTATTACCAAGTCCCAAAATACTACTAGCTCCATCTGGTGGCCACCTAAACTTGACCAAATTCAAACCATTATCAAAAGTTTATTTGCAATGATAAAAACATTAAACGACAACCAATTAAAAGAACATGTTACTGTTTATTGAAGTGCTAACTTTCATTTTTATATCTTATTCAATATGCGCGCAATCGTTGTTCGAAGACAGCCCCCCAACGAAGCTTTTGCCGAATGCATTTCAATGGCGAATCGATCGTCTTCCAGTTCACGCCCTGCCTGATCACGATTCTTCTTCTTGCGTTTGAGATCACGATAATTAATTGTCTCCCATTTATTCATTTCTTGCTCAATTTCAACAGATTTGCTATTGTTGAAAAGCACAAGCATAGATCTAACCAACTAAGTTATTATCAAGTCCCAAAATACTACTAGCTCCATCTGGTGGCCACCTAAACTTGACCAAATTCAAACCATTATCAAAAGTTTATTTGCAATGATAAAAACATTAAACGACAACCAATTAAAAGAACATGTTACTGTTTATTGAAGTGCTAACTTTCATTTTTATATCTTATTCAATATGCGCGCAATCGTTGTTCGAAGACAGCCCCCCGACGAAACTTTTGCCCAATGCATTTCAATGGCGAATCGATCGTCTTCCAGTTTACGCCCTGCCTGATCACGATTCTTTTTCTTGCGTTTAAGATCACGATAATTAATTGTCTCCCATTTATTCATTTCTTGCTCAATTTCAACAGCTTTGCTATCGTTGAAAAGCACAAGCATAGATCTATACAACTAAGTTATTACCAAGTCCCAAAATACTACTAGCTCCATCTGGTGGCCACCTAAACTTGACCAAATTCAAACCATTATCAAAAGTTTATTTGCAATGATAAAAACATTAAACGACAACCAATTAAAAGAACATGTTACTGTTTATTGAAGTGCTAACTTTCATTTTTATATCTTATTCAATATGCGCGCAATCGTTGTTCGAAGACAGCCCCCCAACGAAGCTTTTGCCCAATGCATTTCAATGGCGAATCGATCGTCTTCCAGTTCACGCCCTGCCTGATCAAGATTCTTGTTCTTGCGTTTGAGATCACGATAATTAATTGTCTCCCATTTATTCATTTCTTGCTCAATTTCAACAGATTTGCTATTGTTGAAAAGCACAAGCATAGATCTAACCAACTAAGTTATTATCAAGTCCCAAAATACTACTAGCTCCATCTGGTGGCCACTTAAACTTGACCAAATTCAAACCATTATCAAAAGTTTATTTGCAATGATAAAAACATTAAACGACAACCAATTAAAAGAACATGTTACTGTTTATTGAAGTGCTAACTTTCATTTTTATATCCTATTCAATATGAGCGCAATCGTTGCTTGAAGACAGCCCCCCCAACGAAGCTTTTGCCCAATGCATTTCAATGGCGAATCGATCGTCTTCCAGTTCACGCCCTGCGTGATCACGACAATTAATTGTCTCCTATTTATTCATTTCTTGCTCAATTTCAACAGATTTGCTATCGTTGGAAAGCACAAGCATAGATCTAACGAACTAAGTTAATACCAAGTCCCAAAATACTACTAGCTCCATCTGGTGGCCACCTAAACTTGACCAAATTCAAACCATTATCAAAAGTTTATTTGCAATGATAAAAACATTAAACGACAACCAATTAAAAGAACATGTTACTGTTTATTGAAGTGCTAACTTTCATTTTTATATCTTATTCAATATGCGCGCAATCGTTGTTCGAAGACAGCCCCCCAACGAAGCTTTTGCCCAATGCATTTCAATGGCGAATCGATCGTCTTCCAGTTCACGCCCTGCATGTTCACGATAATTAATTGTCTCCCATTTATTCATTTCTTGCTCAATTTCAACAGATTTGCTATCGTTGGAAAGCACAAGCATAGATCTAACCAACTAAGTTATTACCCAGTCCCAAAATACTACTAGCTCCATCTGGTGGCCACTTAAACTTGACCAAATTCAAACCATTATCAAAAGTTTATTTGCAATGATAAAAACATTAAACGACAACCAATTAAAAGAACATGTTACTGTTTATTGAAGTGCTAACTTTCATTTTTATATCTTATTCAATATGCGCGCAATCGTTGTTTGAAGACAGCCCCCCAACGAAGCTTTTGCCCAATGCATTTCAATGGCGAATCGACCGTCTTCCAGTTCACGCCCTGCCTGATCACGACAATTAATTGTCTCCTATTTATTCATTTCTTGCTGAATTTCAACAGATTTGCTATCGTTGAAAAGCACAAGCATAGATCTAACCAACTAAGTTATTATCAAGTCCCAAAATACTACTAGCTCCATCTGGTGGCTACCCAAACTTGACCAAATTCAAACCATTATCAAAAGTTTATTTGCAGTGATAAAAACATTAAACGACAACCAATTAAAAGAACATGTTACTGTTTATTGAAGTGCTAACTTTCATTTTTATATCTTATTCAATATGCGCGCAATCGTTGTTCGAAGACAGCCCCCCGACGAAACTTTTGCCCAATGCATTTCAATGGCGAATGGATCGTCTTCCAGTTTACGCCCTGCCTGATCACGATTCTTTTTCTTGCGTTTAAGATCACGATAATTAATTGTCTCCCATTTATTCATTTCTTGCTCAATTTCAACAGCTTTGCTATCGTTGAAAAGCACAAGCATAGATCTAACGAACTAAGTTATTATCAAGTCCCAAAATACTACTAGCTCCATCTGGTGGCCACTTAAACTTGACCAAATTCAAACCATTATCAAAAGTTTATTTGCAGTGATAAAAACATTAAACGACAACCAATTAAAAGAACATGTTACTGTTTATTGAAGTGCTAACTTTCATTTTTATATCTTATTCAATATGCGCGCAATCGTTGTTCGAAGACAGCCCCCCAACGAAGCTTTTGCCCAATGCATTTCAATGGCGAATCGATCGTCTTCCAGTTCACGCCCTGCATGTTCACGATAATTAATTGTCTCCCATTTATTCATTTCTTGCTCAATTTCAACAGATTTGCTATCGTTGAAAAGCACAAGCATAGATCTAACCAACTAAGTTATTACCAAGTCCCAAAATACTACTAGCTCCATCTGGTGGCCACCTAAACTTGACCAAATTCAAACCACCATCAAAAGTTTATTTGCAGTGATAAAAACATTAAACGACAACCAATTAAAAGAACATGTTACTGTTTATTGAAGTGCTAACTTTCATTTTTATATCTTATTCAATATGCGCGCAATCGTTGTTCGAAGACAGCCCCCCAACGAAGCTTTTGCCCAATGCATTTCAATGGCGAATCGATCGTCTTCCAGTTCACGCCCTGCATGTTCACGATAATTAATTGTCTCCCATTTATTCATTTCTTACTCAATTTCAACAGATTTGCTATCGTTGAAAAACACAAGCATAGATCTAACGAACTAAGTTATTACCAAGTCCCAAAATACTACTAGCTCCATCTGGTGGCCACCTAAACTTGACCAAATTCAAACCATTATCAAAAGTTTATTTGCAATGATAAAAACATTAAACGACAACCAATTAAAAGAACATGTTACTGTTTATTGAAGTGCTAACTTTCATTTTTATATCTTATTCAATATGCGCGCAATCGTTGTTCGAAGACAGCCCCCCGACGAAGCTTTTGCCCAATGCATTTCAATGGCGAATCGATCGTCTTCCAGTTTACGCCCTGCCTGATCACGATTCTTTTTCTTGCGTTTAAGATCACGATAATTAATTGTCTCCCATTTATTCATTTCTTGCTCAATTTCAACAGCTTTGCTATCGTTGAAAAGCACAAGCATAGATCTAACCAACTAAGTTATTACCAAGTCCCATAATACTACTAGCTCCATCTGGTGGCCACTTAAACTTGACTAAATTCAAACCATTATCAAAAGTTTATTTGCAGTGATAAAAACATTAAACGACAACCAATTAAAAGAACATGTTACTGTTTATTGAAGTGTTAACTTTCATTTTTATATCTTATTCAATATGCGCGCAATCGTTGTTTGAAGACAGCCCCCCCAACAAAGCTTTTGCCCAATGCATTTCAATGGCGAATCGATCGTCTTCCAGTTTACGCCCTGCATGTTCACGATAATTAATTGTCTTCCATTTATTCATTTCTTGCTCAATTTCAACAGATTTGCTATTGTTGAAAAGCACAAGCATAGATCTAACCAACTAAGTTATTATCAAGTCCCAAAATACTACTAGCTCCATCTGGTGGCCACTTAAACTTGACTAAATTCAAACCATTATCAAAAGTTTATTTGCAGTGATAAAAACATTAAACGACAACCAATTAAAAGAACATGTTACTGTTTATTGAAGTGCTAACTTTCATTTTTATATCTTATTCAATATGCGCGCAATCGTTGTTTGAAGACAGCCCCCCCAACAAAGCTTTTGCCCAATGCATTTCAATGGCGAATCGATCGTCTTCCAGTTTACGCCCTGCATGTTCACGATAATTAATTGTCTTCCATTTATTCATTTCTTGCTCAATTTCAACAGATTTGCTATCGTTGGAAAGCACAAGCATAGATCTAACCAACTAAGTTAATACCAAGTCCCAAAATACTACTAGCTCCATCTGGTGGCTACCCAAACTTGACCAAATTCAAACCATTATCAAAAGTTTATTTGCAATGATAAACACATTAAACGACAACCAATTAAAAGAACATGTTACTGTTTATTGAAGTGCTAACTTTCATTTTTATATCTTATTCAATATGCGCGCAATCGTTTTTCGAAGACAGCCCCCCGACGAAGCTTTTGCCCAATGCATTTCAATGGCGAATCGATCGTCTTCCAGTTTACGCCCTGCCTGATCACGATTCTTCTTCTTGCGTTTGAGATCACGATAATTAATTGTCTCCCATTTATTCATTTCTTGCTCAATTTCAACAGCTTTGCGATCGTTGAAAAGCACAAGCATAGATCTAACCAACTAAGTTAATACCAAGTCCCAAAATACTACTAGCTCCATATGGTGGCCACCTAAACTTGACCAAATTCAAACCATTATCAAAAGTTTATTTGCAATGATAAAAACATTAAACGACAACCAATTAAATGATTGCTTGCACAGTCCCTTGCACATTGCTCATTTAACCACCAGTTTGTGTTTAGCTTGTCTGAAGACATATCACAGTACAATGTGTACTTTTCTGTTGTGATAGCATCAGACCCAACCATATGGCTTAAACTGTCATGCCAGGTCCCACTTGATACAACTTATTCATAGTGTAGAAACTTTTGACAACAGTTAACCCATTAAAGTTACTTTGGGATGAGAAAAAACAATCAACTGACCTCGCCACTAAACTGCACAGCTCCTTTTCAAAAAGCACGATGGCTCATGTCAAAAGAATTATGCATCCACTAAAAATAAATTTACCAATTTAACATGTTTTTGTTATTTCTATTTGGAAACCGTTGCAGCAAGCATTTTACGCTGAAATTTATTTAAAGTTGCTTTCGTATTTTTTTTAGATCTTGGATATCGCCACCAAACGGTCAACCATCACCATCATTATGTTTCGGCCACAAGGGTTCATGCGAACCACATTGAAAACCTGTGGCTGAATTGTAAACGGAAATTTAGAAGAATGGGTGGCACCACAAGGCACATGATACCTGGGTATCTTGATGAATTTATGTGGCGACATCAGTTTCCACGGGGACGACATTTTCCGGAAGTTCTCCGCGCCATAAGGGAGTCCTACCCCTTACTGCAGCCGCCACATCGTCCATTTGCCAAAAAAACAGCCCTTTTCAGGGCTACCTAATGATAAAAAACAGTTGCTGCCAGGGGCGCCGGAACGATTTTTGACTGGGGGGGCAAGATTACGAAAAAAGGGCACTTTTGTTTACTAAAAGGCCAATTTTTTTCAAGTTTTAAGATAAGACATAGCGATAATGACCATATCAGCTCACTATGTATTGAGTAATGATAGCCTACAAGTGTCCGGTATACAAAGAAGGGCATCATGCTATTTTATAATGATGTAACCTACTGTCAAGCCTTAAAGCAGCCTGCGGCCATGGCCGCTACGTAGTGCTTGAATAAACGGCGGGTGCTACCTCCTCAATCGGCCAAGTTTGGCCGCCGGTCTCTCCTAGCCAATTATTTAATTTCGCAATACAATGATCGTGGATTAACTGTCGAAAACATGCAGTATCAAAGAGTGACGCAAAGTTAGATCAGCGCGTCATAATCGCCACTGTTGCATTGTGTGGGGAATATTTGTTATTGATGGAATATCCATCTGCGATTGCCAGCGCTGTAAGTCTTGTTTGTAATTCTCGACGTTTATTTTAACAAAGTCTTAATCCGAATTGCTAATTTACATCGGCTGGCAATATTGTCGTTTTTATGTCGATTCGATGTTGTCGGACATTGAACCGTTGTTAAAAAGGAGAACAAAGTTAGTTGACATCAATGGGAAAACATTTTTTGATCATATTTTGCAAAAATTATGCTTCTTTTAGTAATGTACATCATTGAAATAGCTAAAACCTCAATTGCTAAGGCAACAGGATCAGATGTCAGTAGATTTAACAGAAAAAATATTTCGCACTTGCTAGTGCATCGTCAGTTCTGATAAAGGGCAGTTAAAGCCTACAAGTAATGTTTTAATCAATGAAATACTTATTTTATTACCTTGCCGTCATCGTCAACACATGTCAAACATTGTTTTTCGTTGCTAAAAAGAATTCTAGGGGAGTAGCGAACTTTTATAAAATCAGCCACATTGGAGACACTCGTGCGAGTGTCGTTTGAATAGTACTGGATTACAATCCCGATAAAGCAGTTATTGCGTGGTGCAGCGATTCTATTTTAGGACGTCGCCCAGGCCCAGACTTCAACAACATTTTAGCATTGTTGCAAGTTTAATTCTATTTACTTGTGCTATCGTTATTTTTATTTTGTATTTTGGCCTCCAAGCACGCAGATTTGGCCGCCGAGAAGGAGCTCCCGTTAGGCCACGATGGCTGTCGAAAAAAAAACGAGTTTTAAGGCCTGTACTGTGTTGCAAAATTTTGTGCCGTAAATATTATTTTGAGGCAAAAATGAAAGATTATAATTAGGCTAAAAGCGAATAGCAGAAATTGTTATATTGCAAAATGTGCAGTAGCTAACATGACTTTAAAAGGGCACCATTGCCCCCCCCGTCCCCCCGCTTTCGGCGCCCCTGGTTGCTGCCCACATACTTTGTGATATTTATTCTATAACAAACAAACTAGGCTAACAAAAGTGCAATGTTAGATGAAACAAAATAATTTTTTTAACTTACGTTTGTAACGTGATTTTTGTGTGTCAATGTTTAAGGTTTGGACCTATGAATCATTTTGTTTACACACACGGATGCCTTTAGGAAAAAGACTTCGTGTGGTATTGAAAGAACACAAGAATGCAAGCCCAAGTCATTTCATTGCGGTTTCGTTACTTACCTTTGATCCATATTTAAGCCTAGGTTTATTAGGCTTAGCCTAAGTGTTGTGAAAAAATTTCTTGGCTAAGCATTGAACAAAACATAAGTATCCGCACCCACTGTCTCGCTGGTTGTTGTTGCTTTTAATTATTTGCAGAGGTTTCTCCATTCAAATAGGAACAATTTTCTGGCTCCTGCACTTAGAGCTGACATCACTTGATTCCTCAACCGAGCTTTTCCAGTTGATGTCGACTGCGGGCCGAGTGACAACAATTCTTCCACGACCTCCCAAAGGATCAAAGTTCTACACCGCTCTAAAGCACACATCGCTTTCCTATTGATCGGTGTTTGTTACATTACTTGATTCGGACAAGCCATTACACCACCAATTAGGCTATTTGTGTGCCTGATCCTAATCCTTTCTATGACTTTAGCATTTTTTTTATATAAATGGAAAACAATTAATTATCGCGATCACGCAATGTGAATCCAGAAAGACGATCGATTCGTCATTGAAATGCATTGTGCAAAAGCTTCGTTGGGAGGCTGTCTTCGAACAACGATTGCTCATATATTAAACAAGGTATAAAAATGAAAGTTAGCACTTCAATAACCAGTAACATGTTCTTTTAATTGGTTGTCGTTTAATGTTTTTATCACTGCAAATAAACTTTTGATAATGGTTTGAATTTGGTTAAGTTTAGGTGGCCACCAGATGGAGCTAGTAGTATTTTTTGGGACTTGGTATTAATTTAGTTGGTTAGATCTACGCTTGTGCTTTTCAACGATAGCAAATCTGTTGAAATTGAGCAAGAAATGAATAAATGGGAGACAATTAATTATCGTGAACATGCAAGGCGTGAACTGGAAGACGATCGATTCGCCATTGAAATGCATTGTGCAAAAGCTTCGTTGGAGGGCTGTCTTCGAACAACGATTGCTCGTATATAAAATGAGGTATAAAAATGAAAGTTAACACTTCAATAAACAGTAACATGTTCTTTTAATTGGTTGTCGTTTAATGTGTTTATCATTGCAAATAAACTTTTGATAATGGTTTGAATTTGGTCAAGTTTAAGTGGCCACCAGATGGAGCTAGTAGTGATTTGGGACTTGGTGTTAACTTAGTTGGTTAGATCTATGCTTGTGCTTTTCAACAATAGCAAATCTGTTGAAATTGAGCAAGAAATAAATAAATGGAAGACAATTAATTATCGTGATCTCAAACGCAAGAAGAAGAATCGTGATCAGGCAGGGCGTGAACTGGAGTTAGTAGTAGTTTGGGACTTGGTATTAACTTAGTTGATTAGATCTATGCTTGTGCTTTTCAACGATAGCAAATCTGTTGAAATTGAGCAAGAAATGAATAAATGGGAGCATGGCGACAATTAATTATCGTGCACATGCAGGGCGTGAACTGGAAGACGATCGATTCGCCATTGAAATGCATTGGGCAAAAGCTTCGTTGGGGGGCTGTCTTCGAACAACGATTGCGCGCATATTGAATAAGATATAAAAATGAAAGTTAACACTTCAATAAACAGTAACATGTTCTTTTAATTGGTTGTCGTTTAATGTTTTTATCACTGCAAATAAACTTTTGATAATGGTTTGAATTTGGTCAAGTTTAGGTGGCCACCAGATGGAGCTAGTAGTATTTTGGGACTTGGTAATAACTTAGTTGGTTAGATCTATGCTTGTGCTTTTCAACGATAGCAAATCTGTTGAAATTGAGCAAGAAATGAATAAATGGGAGACAATTAATTATCGTGAACATGCAGGGCGTGAACTGGAAGACGATCGATTCGCTATTGAAATGCATTGGGCAAAAGCTTTGTTGGGGGGCTGTCTTCGAACAACGATTGCGCGCATATTGAATAAGATATAAAAATGAAAGTTAGCACTTCAATAAACAGTAACATGTTCTTTTAATTGGTTGTCGTTTAATGTTTTTATCACTGCAAATAAACTTTTGATAGTGGTTTGAATTTGGTCAAGTTTAGGTGGCCACCAGATGGAGCTAGTAGTATTTTGGGACTTGATAATAACTTAGTTGGTTAGATCTATGCTTGTGCTTTTCAACAATAGCAAATCTGTTGAAATTGAGCAAGAAATGAATAAATGGGAGACAATTAATTATCGTGATCTCAAACGCAAGAAGAAGAATCGTGATCAGGCAGGGCGTGGACTGGAAGACGATCGATTCGCCATTGAAATGCATTGGGCAAAAGCTTCGTCGGGGGGCTGTCTTCGAACAACGATTGCGCGCATATTGAATAAGATATAAAAATGAAAGTTAGCACTTCAATAAACAGTAACATGTTCTTTTAATTGGTTGTCGTTTAATGTGTTTATCATTGCAAATACACTTTTGATAATGGTTTGAATTTGGTCAAGTTTAGGTGGCCACCAGATGGAGCTAGTAGTATTTTGGGACTTGGTAATAACTTAGTTGGTTAGATCTATGCTTGTGCTTTTCAACGATAGCAAATCTGTTGAAATTGAGCAAGAAATGAATAAATGGGAGACAATTAATTTTCGTGATCTCAAACGCAAGAAGAAGAATCGTGATCAGGCAGGGCGTGGACTGGAAGACGATCGATTCGCCATTGAAATGCATTGGGCAAAAGCTTCGTCGGGGGGCTGTCTTCGAACAACGATTGCGCGCATATTGAATAAGATATAAAAATGAAAGTTAGCACTTCAATAAACAGTAACATGTTCTTTTAATTGGTTGTCGTTTAATGTGTTTATCATTGCAAATACACTTTTGATAATGGTTTGAATTTGGTCAAGTTTAGGTGGCCACCAGATGGAGCTAGTAGTATTTTGGGACTTGGTAATAACTTAGTTGGTTAGATCTATGCTTGTGCTTTTCAACGATAGCAAATCTGTTGAAATTGAGCAAGAAATGAATAAATGGGAGACAATTAATTTTCGTGATCAGGCAGGGCGTAAACTGGAAGACGATCGATTCGCCATTGAAATGCATTGGGCAAAAGCTTCGTTGGGGGGCTGTCTTCGAACAACGATTGCGCGCATATTGAATAAGATATAAAAATGAAAGTTAGCACTTCAATAAACAGTAACATGTTCTTTTAATTGGTTGTCGTTTAATGTTTTTATCACTGCAAATAAACTTTTGATGGTGGTTTGAATTTGGTCAAGTTTAGGTGGCCACCAGATGGAGCTAGTAGTATTTTGGGACTTGGTAATAACTCAGTTGGTTAGATCTATGCTTCTGCTTTTCAACGATAGCAAATCTGTTGAAATTGAGCAAGAAATGAATAAATGAGAGACAATTAATTATCGTGAACATGCAGGGCGTGAACTGGAAGACGATCGATTCGCCATTGAAATGCATTGGGCAAAAGCTTCGTTGGGGGGCTGTCTTCGAACAACGATTGCGCGCATATTGAATAAGATATAAAAATGAAAGTTAGCACTTCAATAAACAGTAACATGTTCTTTTAATTGGTTGTCGTTTAATGTTTTTATCATTGCAAATACACTTTTGATAATGGTTTGAATTTGGTCAAGTTTAGGTGGCCACCAGATGGAGCTAGTAGTATTTTGGGACTTGGTATTAATTCAGTCGGTTAGATCTATGCTTGTGCTTTTCAACAATAGCAAATCTGTTGAAATTGAGCAAGAAATGAATAAATGAGAGACAATTAATTGTCGTGATCAGGCAGGGCGTAAACTGGAAGACGATCGATTCGCCATTGAAATGCATTGGGCAAAAGCTTCGTTGGGGGGCTGTCTTCGAACAACGATTGCGCGCATATTGAATAAGATATAAAAATGAAAGTTAGCACTTCAATAAACAGTAACATGTTCTTTTAATTGGTTGTCGTTTAATGTTTTTATCACTGCAAATAAACTTTTGATGGTGGTTTGAATTTGGTCAAGTTTAGGTGGCCACCAGATGGAGCTAGTAGTATTTTGGGACTTGGTAATAACTCAGTTGGTTAGATCTATGCTTGTGCTTTTCAACGATAGCAAATCTGTTGAAATTGAGCAAGAAATGAATAAATGGGAGACAATTAATTATCGTGAACATGCAGGGCGTGAACTGGAAGACGATCGATTCGCCATTGAGATGCATTGGGCAAAAGCTTCGTTGGGGGGCTGTCTTCGAACAACGATTGCGCGCATATTGAATAAGATATAAAAATGAAAGTTAGCACTTCAATAAACAGTAACATGTTCTTTTAATTGGTTGTCGTTTAATGTTTTTATCATTGCAAATACACTTTTGATAATGGTTTGAATTTGGTCAAGTTTAGGTGGCCACCAGATGGAGCTAGTAGTATTTTAGGACTTGGTATTAACTTAGTTAGTTAGATCTATGCTTGTGCTTTTCAACGATTGCAAATTTCTTTAAATTGAACAACAAATCAATAAATGGGAGACAATTTCCTTCTGGTGTGTTTCATTGCATTTCCACCCCGCACTTCCTCCTTAATAATAGTCTATTCCAATGTGTGACGTCATCAGTTTGTCTGGTTGACCAACAGGGCGTCTTGTGGAAGAGCACCGATTTTTGTTTTGGAATAACGAGGAAGGAAAAATAGCCTGCGTGGTCAACATATTATTGTCGCTCGGCAAGCGATGAGCTGGTTTTTGAGTTGGTTTATGGTGGCTGAACAGAAGCCAAACAATTAACGGAGTGCTACAACTAAATTAGTTGTTCCCTGGGGCACCTCACAATGGATCAAATTACTTTGTGGGCAAGGTGACGCAAAGTCTTTCGAAGTGACGCAAAGAGCCTTGCAGCATTGCGTAATGCGTATAGCTCATTTCAAATCAATTTATGCCGTAAAAGGAAGCAAATATGCTATGGAAATTGACCTAAAAACAAATACGCTACACCCATCCTTCTTACTAGCCTTTTTTTTTATCTAAAATATGGAACATAAATAGGCTATTTAGCCTAACCATGATGCAACTAAGCAAACTATTTCTTCCCCAGACAGCAAAATTTGTCGTTTTTACATTGATTCAACGTCTGCAGACGTTGAATCAATGCAAACATGACGGATTTTGCTTTTAGGGTCAGTAAATGTTATAAAATCACATCGATGATTTCATCAACCTCAATTTGCAAAATAGGCTACGTCGATTTTAAGCCATTGTAATAAAACAATAATTACTTAGCATCTACTTTTTTTAGGAGTTAATTTATTACATTACTAAATATTTCCAATGAAATTATCAAAAGCTGCTGTTCCGGAATTTCTTATTGCTGGTGAAATTGGAGAATTTCAAATTACGTAAACATATTACATTGATCTTCTAATCTGGAAGTGCTTTAAATATTCAAAACAAACAAAATTTTGGTAGCCACTTTAACAAGTCGAAATTATGCCACTGCGAATGACTACAATGCAACCGCCAACCAATCAGAACATGTTATAAGAGGTTACCGTCCAATTGTGACCCTTCTAGCACTCATCCAGAGAGTTAATGCTTGTTTTGAACTTTGTTTTCTTCATTGCAGAAGAAAAAGAGCAAAAGCAGTGGTGGGAATCGAACCCGCGTGAACGAAATGACTACTTTCTAGCCCTAACCCCTAAGCCAACCAGCTGACAAAAAATCCATCACGTAATTTGCTTTCTATCATCTTCTTTTCGCCATTTTTTACGTCACTTAAACCGTAGCTTATGATTGGTTGGCGGTTTCATTCTAGTCAAGTTTAGTGGCAGAATTTCGACTTGTTAAAGTGGCTACCCAAAATTTTATTCATTCTAAAAATGTTTCAGTAGTATAGAAAGTATGATCCAAGTTGTAAATGTAATAACCCTCGGTAATAACCTGCCACAAGCACATTTGATTTTATATAGTTATGAATATGAATGGACTTGTAAATGTAATAACCCAAAGTCGTAAGTAATGTAGTAAGTAGTAAGTAACCCAAAGTCGTAAGTAATGTTAGTAGTAAGTAAATGTAAGATAGAAGCCTTGAATGTAGTGACGCTAAGTAGTGACACCACAAGCACATTTGATTTTGTACCACATTTATATAGTTATGAATATGAATGGACTTGTAAATGTAATAACCTAAAGTAGTGACGCACATTTGATTTTATGTGAGAAAGGTGAATCGCAAAAGTGCAAAGTCCGAAAGTGCTAAGTCCGAATTATGTGCAACAAGCAGCGATATAATTGTGAACCAGCTTCATAATTCTCACGATAGGATATTGATAAAAAGGCATTATGAAATAATGAATTGAAAAATGAATCTTTCCTAGCAAAAACATAAGATGCAATCAACAGACATACGTCATCCAAGCATCAAAAAGTGGTAACGCTAAGTGGTGACGCTATATCAAATGTAGTGACGCTAAATGGTGACGGTTAACTCCTCACTAATTTTCTAAATTATAAAACAAAAATGTCTTATAACGAGCCTAAAATAATGCATAGGCTACATAAGATTCACTTACATAACCTACACAGAATTACATTGCTAAACCTGATTGTAACCATTTTTTTTGTAAACCTTTATTACATCATTTTTTTAAACGCTTTACCAGGGAAACAACCTACAGTATGTTTGCGGTTATTTAACGTTACAGGATTGCTTTGTGTCATCGCTTTTGTTTCATGATGCTGCGCATTGAATGTATTAATTGCGAAATCGTTTTAATTTCGTAGGCTTTCATAATTACCTTGCTTTAATTTCTTTCATTACAATTACACTACATACATTACATAAAGAGCTTGTAAATGATGTGATTTTAACTATTTTTTATCTTCGCTTCGAAGTACTGCCATAATTGTTATTACAATACAATGCCTAAACACACCTAAAGCATATACTTGAAGATCATAAAAGTTTATTAACGTTATTTGTATAATGTTTCTTGCTCAACCAACATAAAAATAGCAATCTCACAAAATAACTAATGTAGTGTTGTTGATTTAAATTGTAGATCTTTTGGTTCTAGACATATAGAACATCACGATTTGAAATACCAACGCAAAATATATCAAAATCATGAACGCAGTTATATTGCCAACATTAACAGACGGAGCAGAAACATAGTCATTCACAAAACAACAAACAAGAAATCTGGCCGCGGCGCAAAGGAACATGGAAAGAATAATATTAAACATAAATAGGAAAGACAAGATTAGAAATGAAGTCATCACAAACAAAACTTGTATTAAAGATGTTATAGAAACAACAACAAACCTAAAGTGGCAACCACAGAATGGACACGAAGATATGCAAGAAGAGCTAGAGGGAGACCAAAAAGAAGATGGCGAGATGCCATGGAAGAAAAGATTGGCATCACCTGGATGAGAACAGCAAAAGACAGAATGGTGTGGAAACATATGTGGAGGCCATCTGCCAGGGGTCTGCTACTATTCGGCGAGTCCGATTCGGCGAGTCCGATTCGACTAGTCCGATTCGGCGAGTTCCCTATTCGGCGAGAGCCCTTTTCGGCGAGTGCCCTATTCGGCGAGTTTTTGAAATTTTTAAAAGAAAATTATCGGGTACCGTAGCTTAATTATGATTGCCGTTTTTACATCGTTTTAACGTCGCTAAACGTTGAAATCGTGCAGAAAGGAATAAAAAGAAAATGTTTGAACTATTAAATTAAAATTCGTCATGTCAGTTCAGTTGTTTTTATTTCTGACCATCATGTCAAAAACAATACACGTCAACAAAGCAAAGATAGAAGCGACAAAACGCGAACGTTAAAACGTGCTTGAATTCGTCATGTCAGTTCAGTTGTTTCTCTTTCTGATCATGATATCAAAAACAATACACGTCAACATAGTAAAGGTGTAGATAAAGGTAGAAGCGACAAAACGCGAACGTTAAAACGTGCTTTTGACCGAAGTAAGTTATTGAGTTGAAAGAAATTTGGCACGGTCGCAACACTTTCAGAAAAATTTAAGATATGAAGGGAAAATAAAACAAAGAAAATATTCCAAAAAAAATAAAAATAGATCATGTTTATGTCTATAAGTTAGTACTTTTGAATAGTTAAAATGATTAGTTTGGACCAACAAATGTGTGGCCTACAGCTTGGATTGAAAGGAAATTATCGGTTACCGTAGCCTAGTTATCCCAACCAGCAAAAATTTGTTCCAAGAACACAGTTCATTTTTACATTGTAGTAACAGAATAAAAAGGCTAAACAAATGTGTGGCCTATCGTGTTAACGTCGCTAAACGTTGAAATCGTGTAGAAAAGGGAGCTTTTGCTGACTAGGATACTTTGAAACTGAGAAACATTCACAGAAGCCCTACGATTTGTTCCAAGAACCCATTTAGCATAACATTTCATTTGTACATTGATTCAACGTCTAAATACATTATCTTAAAAATGCAACGTATCGTAGGGCTTCTGTGAATGTTTTTCAGTTTCAACGTATCCTAGTCAACAAAAGCACCCTTTTCTACACGATTTCAACGTTTAGCGACGTTAAAACGATAGGCCACACATTTGGTTAGCCTTTTCATTTTGTTACTACAATGTAAAAATGAACTGTTAGGCTAACTGGGTTCTTGAAACAAATTTTTGCTGGTCGGGATAACTAGGCTACGGTAGCCTACCCGATAATTTCCTTTCAATCTAAGCTGTAAGAGTGTGGGTCACACATTTGTTGATCCAAACTAATCATTTTAACCATAGGCGTCTAAGCCGTGGGGGCCAGGCCCCCACGCGTATTTCCGCGTGGGAGCAACTTTTTATGCGGCATTGATACATAAAACAATAGATGAACTAGCGATCGGCAGCAGAAAAACATTTTTAAATGCAAACCGCAACAGCTTCGCAGTAAATAATCACTAGAACGAGTAGCGATGCTACAATCCCACCCCAGACAAAAAGCTGTCATTTTTACATTGATTTAACGTCTGCAGACGTTGAATCAATGTAAAAATGACTGATTTTGCTGCCTGTGACATAGCAAAAATCTACCATTTTGCGTCGATTCAATGTCATCAGATGTTGAATGCACCCTAAAACAACATAATTTGCTACGTTGACGCAGCGTGAGTTTAACTTAATGCGCTTGCAAACAGCCTCGCTGTCGCTTTCGAAAGTCGAAACCTCTGCAGAGAATTGTCGCCGCAGTGAATCGGTTGCTGTGAAAATGAACTTGAAGTCTCGGCCCGAGGTTACCGCTAACCAACGTAACAAGGGCTGGTACAAACCGCATTTCGCACACACGACCGTTGCCATAGAAACCCGATGAAAGGCGGGGGAATATGCGCATCTTTTGTTTCATCTGCAACACGAAAACGGGCGTATTACAGCGAATTGAAACTTGAAAGCTGGTCAGCGATAAGTTGCGATATTGTAGTGAAAAGGGAGCAATGTCAAGTCGAAAACTTAATCAAACGTCTTTCTGTAACTATTTTTCAAGGGCTGTTTACGGATGTCAGCAACTTTTAAATTTATTAAAGGTGACGTGCTGTTGAATTGATGTAAACATGAATGATTTTGCTTTCAACAGGTATATTTTCAAGCATATGATCAAGTTAGTATTTTCATTCCATTTACAGTATACCTTTTAGTAAACCTTTTCGTCTCTTGTTTCATGCTAATAAATCTAGTTCGTTGCTAAACTTTATGTTGTGCTTAGCTTAAAGAGTCGCAGTCCATCAACCGCTAGCCAACGCAGACGCATAGCATGTGTTTGGTCGAGCTTTGTTTATAATAATTAACGGTAGATCGAACGTAGCGATAACTCCGAGTGTGGCAATAAAAGCAATCCTAGTGTGACGACATAATTACGTCATCCATCTGCGTGACATTTCGCCGAAATTACCTTGCTGCTGATGAAACACGCTTTCGCCCCCACGGCCAAAAAAATAGTTAGGCGCCTATGATTTTAACTATTTAAAAGTACTAACTTATAGACATAAACATTATTTTTTTTGTAACATTTTCTTCGTTTTATTTTTCCTTCATATCTTAAATTTTTCTGAAGGTGATGCACTGATGCAACCGTGCCAAATTTCTTTCAACTCAGTAACTTACTTCGGTCACAAGCACGTTTTAACGTTCGCGTTTTGTCGCTGTTCTATATGTAGCCGACCCCTGCAACACTGCTTTATTATTTTATTACGGTTGAATGCCTTCCACGTGATTCATTGAACTTGAGGTCACCTGACCAGCAGTTTGTCTCATGTAAGTGAATGACTGTGCGAACGGCTTCGTGCTAATAAAAGTTATATATGCCCAGATATTACAGTCGCTTCTACCTTTTTCTACACCTTTGCTATGTTGACGTGAATTGTTTTTGATATCATGATCAGAAATAAAAGCAAATGAACTGACATGACGAATTCAAGCACGTTTTACAGTTCGCGTTTTGTCGCTTCTACTTCTGCTATGTTGACGTGTATTGTTTTTGATATGATGGTCAAAAATAAAAATAACTGAACTGACATGACGAATTCAAGCACGTTTTAACGCTCGCGTTTTGTCGCTTTTACCTTTGCTATGTTGACGTGTATTGTTTTTGATATGATGGTCAAAAATAAAAACAACTGAACTGACATGACGAATTTTAATTTAATAGTTCAAACATTTTCTTTTTATTCCATTCTGCACGATTTCAACGTTTAGCGACGTTAAAACGATGTAAAAACGGCACTTGTAATTAGGCTACGGTACCCGATAATTTTCTTTTAAAAATTTCAAAAACTCGCCGAATAGGGCACTCGCCGAAAAAGGCTCTCGCCGAATAGGGAACTCGCCGAATCGGACTAGTCGAATCGGACTCGCCGAATCGGACTCGCCGAAACGGGCCATTCCGATCTGCCAGCAGTGGCATGACCGGTTGATGTTGATGATATATCAACGCATGTTTGTTCTTCTTCCCGTACAACACGTAGTGCGGGCCGATCGCGTTGAAGTTAGCAAACTGTCTGTATGCGTATGGACCTAAAAATTATAGATCGGTTAATATGTAGGATTTAATTAAGATGATTTCATAAAAGTTTTGTTAACTTTTTATCGGTTTGGTTGTAGCCATGTTTTTTCGTAAAGTTGTTTGCTTGCAGGAATAGAGTTTTCACTGTTGATTCTGATGGATAGATCTATTGGTTCGATTCCAGAGCTTTCCAAATGCTGGGTTTTGTTCTTGCTGAATGTGTTATTTTGGTAAATCAATGAGGTTTCACTATTTTTTGGCTTGTATGGGTTAGTTAATTTCGTTATACTTTAATTCTTTTATTCAGTGGTTTGCTTTTAGTTTAATGTAAAGTAATTAGTCAAAGGGGTGCTTAGTCGCTTATTAGTTAGTTATATGTATTATAATCTATGACTGGTCCAAAAGCTTATTATAATAATAATAATGCATTTTTGCATCTCCATTTCGATTAATCTTCGTTTCGCTTTATGTTGGTTTCGTTAAACCTTTATTTCTTTAGGTCTACGTTTCGCTAAAACAGTGGTTTCAGCTAAACCTTCATATAGTAACGTTTGAAAAATCTAACTAACCTGGAAATTAAAGTTGTTGGTATGATGTCACTTAAAGCTTATAAGAATAATAGCTTTTTCAAAACAACGTTACTCTAACATTGTTATTGTTTTTTTGTACGAATAAATTTTTATTTTAGATGATGCTAATTCCAGCTAAACAATCAACATTCCTTTTATGCATTAAGAACACCCAAATGAACAGCTATAGAACAAATTGTTGCAACATATACTTCTGCAATCTGACAACTAGAAAAAAAAAATCAACATCACAAATTGTTACCTTAACTTAAGACAAGCATGAAAAAATACAAAGCTCTAACAGAATGCGAGCACAAATTTTGCAACACGTAATGACACCTGATGATAAAAACACACAAACAAATCTTCAAACACAAATTTTAACGTTACAAATTATGCAAAAGAAACTTGTGATATTTTATTGTATTTTCTTAAGCTTGTAAAAATAAAATTGCAATTTGTTGAAAATATTTTTTAAGTTTGTAAAAGAAAATTTAAGTTTGTAACTTAAAATAATTTTTCATGTGTATGTTTTCAGAGATAAACTTTCAGATTACAATTTGTTGAAACTACTTTTTTTATTTTCAGTTTGTAAGTTATGGAACTTAAAAGTTTGCAGCTGGTCAGTTAATTTTTGTTTTGATTTGTCAATCATACAACTTAAAAGTTTATAGTTTGTTAAAAAAAAATATTTTTAGTTGTTGGTTTTTACAAGGAAAGCTTTGTGATTTATTAAAATTATTTATTTTCATTTTTGCAAGTAACAGAACTAACATTTTCAATTTCTTAAAATAATTTTAGAGTAAAAACTTTCAGTTTACAGTTTGTTGAAATAATTCTTTTATTTCTTTCAAGGATAATACATCTGCTTATTTATTTATTTGTTTAATTTTTATATGTTACACAATTCAGTTTGTAATGTTTTAGCATAGAAAATCAAGATGAGGTATTTCCAGCAACTTAAAGCGCGCTTATGATTTTATATATTTATGAATATGAATGGACTTGTAAATGTATTAATCCTAAGTGATGAAGCACATTTGATTTTATGTGAGAAAGGTAAATCGCAAAGTACAAAGTCCGAATTAAGTGAAGCGACATAATTGTGTAACCGGGTTCGCTTCATAATTCTCACGATAGGATATTGATGAAAAGGCACCTTATTATGAAATAATTAAAAAATGCTCATAACATATATAAAGTATAAAAAGAGTGGAATGAATGTTTTTTTTTATGTGATAGTTTGGAAAACATGGAGAAACAAATCTCACCAATCTATGCGCCACAACCGTATGAATATAAACCATTGTATGAGGCTGAACAAGGCTTAGCTAACGAATCAAAACTTAAACGTGCTTCAGAAAAAGTTGTTGACATCGCCAGTACTTTCAATGTGAAGCATGAAATTGAATTTAATCCTCACTTAAGACGAGCTTCATTATCTGTTTGCGTCGGAAGAAAAGCGTTTCATCCTGAACAACTTTGCAAAGTCGCGAAAAAGCTAATTGTGAAACAACCGTTTTTTGCTTTTCCCTCCACGAAAAATATCTTACCAATTTTATACTGGAGCAAAGAAGAAGATTTAAATTATTGTTCTCATAGTCAGCATATCCAGCGTGTGAAAGAGGAGCTCCTACCTCAACAAATTGATTTGAATTTTACCAATGGGAAAGTTTACGCGCCAGCTGCCTATCTCTCGTATATTATCGATGGGAAAGTGAATGTGAAGGTTTATCATGAAGCGTGTCCCTTGCCAACTCCAGAAGATCAACACCAATTACAAGAAATCCTCAAATATTTAAAAGTCCTAAAGGATCAAACACCCAGCGCTTTTCGACCTCAAAAACGTATTAAATTAGATTCGATTCTGTGATTGTTTTGAACCATTTGTCAATAAAATATGATTGAAACTGTGCTGTCTTGTTTCTTTTGTCAGTCAGCACATAAGTTTTATTAAACAACAAGATTTCCAATAAAAAACACAGCAAAAATTAGTCGTAAAGCACATAGACACATACACAAATTATATTGATAATGGCAAAGTAGTGACAGCATCAGAACAGACGATACGTTTCACATAAAAATACGCCAATCCTTTTTTAGTTTGATGATATGTGTAAATTTTGTTTCTACATTCTGACAATTAGAAAAAAAATCAAAAAACCTAACGCAAACTACATCACTAATTGTTGCCTAAACTTAAGACAAGCATGAAAAAATACAAATTCTAGCAGAATGCGAGCACAAATTTTGCAACACGTAATGACACCTGATGATAAAAACACACAAACAAATCTCCAAACACAGATTTTAACGTTAGAAATTATGCAACAGAAACTTGCGATATTTTGTTGTAGTTTCTTAAGCTTGTAAAAATAAAATTGTAATTTGCTGAAAATATTTTTAGTTCGTAAAAGAAAATTTAAGTTTGTGACTTGAAATAATTTTTCATGTGCATGTTTTCAGAGCTAAACTTTCAGATTAAAATTTGTTGAAACTATTTTTTTTTTTTTTTCAGTTTGTAAGTTATGGAACTTATCAGTTTGTTAAATATTTTAGTTTTTGGTTTTTGCAATGAAAACTTTGTGATTTGTTAAAATTATTGTTCAGTATGTAAACGAAAATTTAAGTTGTGATTTAAAATAATTTTTCGTGTGTATGCTATTAGAATATTTTTTTTTTAGTTTACAATTTGTCAAAACTACTTTATTAGTTTGTACTGTAAAACAAAACTTAACTATTCTTTTTATTTAAAATAATTTTTCGTGTGTATTTTCTTTGAGCAAAACTTTCATCATGTTTCCTTATTTCACATTTATTAACTTTACAAAATTAAATGTGAATAATTATATATAATGTAAACTTGATATTTGATTTAACTTATAAATTAATTAAGATAATAATAACTCAAATTGATAGTTTTCTTGTACATAGTTTTGTTTGAAACAAAAAATATTATGATAATGTTTAGTTTACAATAACTTATTACTACTTATTGCGAATTAATGTGAGTTACTCTTAGATTGATATTTTGTTTTCTTATTTCTAAAAAAAATAATACATCGGCTTATCTATTTTTTATATGTTACACAATTCAGTTTGTAAAGTTTTTAGAGTAAAAAAAATCAAGATAAAGTACTCCAGCAACCATATCGGGGTGCTTGAACGCATAAGATGTGGCTACTCAAAGTGCACTTATAATTTGCAAACTCTTCAAACACTTTCGATGTGTCACATTAAACTTTTAAATGGCAACACCATGTACTTAAGGTTTCACCTCCATTCTGTTCTGAAGTTTTTATTATTGAGCTGTTGATTCTCTGATCGATCCCATGCTTCCATTTGTAAGAAGTATTAGTTGTCTTGTTAATACTGGGGTCACAAGTGTTTTTTTTTCACATTTTCAACCCTCCTGTTAGTTTTGTTAAAAACAAGCATGGTTTACTTTGTAAATACTAAAACTTTTATGCTGGTAGTTTTATCAAGCATATTAGGATATATTACAATTCATCTGGAAAGATAATGATTACCTAAAACTTGTTGTTTTAAAGTAACAACAAAATATTCCATCTGACTCTTCCTTGTTTCTTCTCCATCTAAATTTGTTGTCTTATTATAAATCTCATGTACAAAATCGTGCCCAATAGACATCTATCAATGTCATCATACTTCTTCCACTAAATTTGTTCTATTGGCATGTATATTAAGGCGATGTGAAAATCAAAAAATTTTGAAAAATCAAAAATCGAATTATCACACAGGGTGACTATTGCTATGTAGAGTATTTCTGTAAAATTTCACGCAAAAATATTCAGTAACCTTAAACATGTAGTCGATTTTGTCCTTGGCATTTGTTGCCAGCACAGAGTTGCCAGGTACAAATTTTTTGAAGAAAAAACTTTGTTTATTTTTTTTAAATTGTAAAAATTTCCAACTTTAACAACCACAACAACAATTACATATGATGTCACTGCTAGTTGCCCTTTTAGGTAAAGGCTGGCGGTGTACGGTAAGATATTAAACAATCACCTGGCAACCCTATTTTTGCTTGGTCAGCAAAAACTGATGATATTAAAGCCTTTTTCACTTCTATGGCAAGAGTAGGAATGCACTGTGCATAAGATAACACTTTGGTTTTGTTGTAGTTATATGTATTACATAATCACACAACGCACTGCATTAATATTCGATTGTTTTCGCCGATTTACATTTGTTTTTTGACAGATATAGTAACTGCAACTCTCCAATGGTAGCTTACACATCAACCAACCAACTTTATATGTGCTTGTAAAACGTGCACAAACGTATGAAGAATACAGCCAATGAACAAGAAACAATGGTGAATATCAAAACATTATAAGTCAGATTTCGTGTCTGCTTTCGGCAAGACCCTACGCGAAGCAATTCTCGCCCGAATGAAACCATCCAGTCGTTGAAGGCCAGCAACACTTCCACAGTCGTTAGTGACTTCCCAAATGAGACGCTGCACAGCCTGAGTATGGGCAGGAAAATGAGGGCATTCAAATTTTGTGTTTATCAAACCCTTTAGTTCATCTATGGTCAAGTGTGAAGCAAGGCTAGACTCAGTAAGCGTGGCATGGTCCCAATCAAAGAGCACAGTGAGTTGGCATCCAAATTTAATTTTGGTTGGGTAAAAATGCGGACAGAAACATCACAAGAGTTACTGCCTTTGCGAATATTTTCTAACATGTTCACAGAAAAAGATCACAGAGCAGGATCATCACTGGATACCGGGGCATTGTCACATTCAGATGTACCAGGTGCAGCTGGTTCGAAAGGAGTCAATTTCTTCATCAATTGCTGCAGAAAACTGCTGTTTTTCTCCAGTTCTCTTCCTCTATCACTTGTGACTTCTTTGCTGCAGCCAAATCATCTCCTCGCTGTTGTTTGAGGCTCTTGAAAAACAAGTTTTTTGTGTGAATGATAAATGTAAAGAACACAAAATAATCCATGTAAATCAGTTCAGTTTGTTTTTATTTCTGACTGTCACAACGAAAAACAATATATGCCAAACATAACAGATAATACTCTTTCGGACAAATGGCAGTAAAAAACAGTGATACGGTAGTCAAGAAAAATCTTCTCGCCATAGCACGACTAGCTTTAGTGAAAGCACAAGCCTGCCTTTACAGACATAGAAATCAGAACATCTGAATCACTTTCCCACGAGGAAATGCTTTAGGAAAATGAAAAATCCTTAAACCACCTACTATCTAGAGTTGGTTGCACTACATCTGCAATGGTGAAGTGGGGTTGTAGAATGGGCAGTAACCCATTCTCCTTCTCATATGGCTCCATTCAACAAATGTTGTTAGAAGAGCCATGTCAATGACAACAACTGACCAACCCCAGTACACAGCATGGGACATGTCTATGCATGACCCTGTTATCAAAGAATATACTTATAAAGCCTTAGCCTACACTTCATAGAAAATTACTAGCCAAAAAAGTTTGTAACTATACCGTATGTAAGAACTTACCTTTTTGTTAACTCTCCTTTGAAGCGTTTTCGTTGTCCTTTTGTCAAGAAGCCCAATTTGGTATAACGGTGCTTCTACTCCACGATAACGTTGGGAGAGGAGAAACCTCAATTGTTTTAGGAATGCGATCTTCATTTGAAAAGAGAATAGTTAGCTTTTTTTCCAGCTTCCTGAAAAATTAATTCCTTGTGAGTGCTCTGTCTCTGTAAACGTGCAATTAATTATTTCAACACATTAAAGTTTTGAAGTGTCTGCTAGTTGGTTATTGTAGCCTACGTGTACTGTTCATTCATGCAAGCTACGGTATATGTTAGTATTTTTAACAACTACCCTTCATCCATACAAAGGTATACGAGTTGGTCTATATTTTATGTCACTACCAAGCTTAGTTAAAACCTGTCAGAGAAAAAGTTGCAGTAATAAAGTACTTGAGTATCACCTTTAACAAAGTAGGCTGCAGAATGCAAGAACATATCGTAGTGTTGGTAAATCAGCAGTGGGAAGCTCCTTGGAGGGTCCAATGACAGAAGAGCTTTCCAAGCTTCTTACTCTCTTTTTAGAACTTTTAGGCATGATTTAACAGTAAACAATGCTACTCACAACAAGGTTAGCTTTATGAACTAAAGATAATATGTGAAGAGATTATTGTATTTTTTGAAAAAAAACATAGCCCACTTACAGTACACAGAACTAAGAATTTAAGTGCTGAAAACTTAGTTGTCTGAGCCTTCCGTAATACTATGAACTTTATTAGTGTCATTCTCAAAGCTACATATAAAAAATGCAGAACCACAAACAGCAACTTCACCTGAATAAGCAGTTCTTATTCCAGAAGACCTGATAATTACAGACACTGCCTCTTAGGCCTACTTTACACAATTTGGAAAACCTAGCCTAAACTGACTTTGAACCGAAGCCTGAATGATTTAACAACCAAGTATAAAATCATAGCAAACATTTCGGCTGAACACAACTTCTTATCTGAATTTTGCAGCCTTATCTTCAATAATATATAATCAGCAATTCAGCATCTCAAGTTATAAATCTCTCAGCAGCAGACAGCAATCGCTCGCGCTCGCGTGTGTGCGGCACACAACGCGTTTTCCCTAACTAGCCATTCAGAGCGCGCCATCTGTATCACGTGGATTGATGCGTTGTGATAGTATGTTTTGTGGAATCACCTTGCAAGAATTAGAAAATACTAACCTTAAAACGCTTACATGTTTACGGATACTGGATTTTATTGCATAAAACTTCACAAAAATACTCTAGACAACAGTAGTCACCCTGTGTGATAATTCGATTTTGTCCATTCAAATTTCACATCGCCTTAATGTATATCGTACTTGTGATTGATGTTACACAAGCGACAATTTATCAATCACCAAGCCAAGGTAGTCAACAAACCAACATGTTTACAAAAAACTATCATATTTATAGTATATATTTTTAAAGTTCATATAATTAGATATAATTTATAATACTATATTCTATTTAAATATTTATAATATATTTTATATATATGTGTTAATAACATAAATAGGTATAATTTTGTAGGATAACCTAGTTATAATATATGTTTTTTGAACATGTTGGTTTGTTGACTACCTTGGCTTGGTGATTGATAAATTGTCGCTTGTGTAACATCAATCACAAGTACGATATACATGCCAATAGAACAAATTTAGTGGAAGAAGTATGATGACATTGATAGATGTCTATTGGGCACGATTTTGTACATGAGATTTATAATAAGACAACAAATTTAGATGGAGAAGAAACAAGGAAGAGTCAGATGGAATATTTTGTTGTTACTTTAAAACAACAAGTTTTAGGTAATCATTATCTTTCCAGATGAATTGTAATATATCCTAATATGCTTGATAAAACTACCAGCATAAAAGTTTTAGTATTTACAAAGTAAACCATGCTTGTTTTTAACAAAACTAACAGGAGGGTTGAAAATGTGAAAAAAAAACACTTGTGACCCCAGTATTAACAAGACAACTAATACTTCTTACAAATGGAAGCATGGGATCGATCAGAGAATCAACAGCTCAATAATAAAAACTTCAGAACAGAATGGAGGTGAAACCTTAAGTACATGGTGTTGCCATTTAAAAGTTTAATGTGACACATCGAAAGTGTTTGAAGAGTTTGCAAATTATAAGTGCACTTTGAGTAGCCACATCTTATGCGTTCAAGCACCCCGATATGGTTGCTGGAGTACTTTATCTTGATTTTTTTTACTCTAAAAACTTTACAAACTGAATTGTGTAACATATAAAAAATAAATAAGCAGATGTATTATCCTTGAAAGAAATAAAAGAACTATTTCAACAAACTGTAAACTGAAAGTTTTTACTCTAAAATTATTTTAAGAAATTGAAAATGTTAGTTCTGTTACTTGCAAAAATGAAAATAAATAGTTTTAATAAATCACAAAGCTTTCCTTGTAAAAACCAACAACTAAAAAATTTTTTTTAACAAACTATAAACTTTTAAGTTGTATGATTGACAAATCAAAACAATCACAGAATCGAATCTAATTTAATACGTTTTTGAGGTCGAAAAGCGCTGGGTGTTTGATCCTTTAGGACTTTTAAATATTTGAGGATTTCTTGTAATTGGTGTTGATCTTCTGGAGTTGGCAAGGGACACGCTTCATGATAAACCTTCACATTCACTTTCCCATCGATAATATACGAGAGATAGGCAGCTGGCGCGTAAACTTTCCCATTGGTAAAATTCAAATCAATTTGTTGAGGTAGGAGCTCCTCTTTCACACGCTGGATATGCTGACTATGAGAACAATAATTTAAATCTTCTTCTTTGCTCCAGTATAAAATTGGTAAGATATTTTTCGTGGAGGGAAAAGCAAAAAACGGTTGTTTCACAATTAGCTTTTTCGCGACTTTGCAAAGTTGTTCAGGATGAAACGCTTTTCTTCCGACGCAAACAGATAATGAAGCTCGTCTTAAGTGAGGATTAAATTCAATTTCATGCTTCACATTGAAAGTACTGGCGATGTCAACAACTTTTTCTGAAGCACGTTTAAGTTTTGATTCGTTAGCTAAGCCTTGTTCAGCCTCATACAATGGTTTATATTCATACGGTTGTGGCGCATAGATTGGTGAGATTTGTTTCTCCATGTTTTCCAAACTATCACATAAAAAAAAACATTCATTCCACTCTTTTTATACTTTATATATGTTATGAGCATTTTTTAATTATTTCATAATAAGGTGCCTTTTCATCAATATCCTATCGTGAGAATTATGAAGCGAACCCGGTTACACAATTATGTCGCTTCACTTAATTCGGACTTTGTACTTTGCGATTTACCTTTCTCACATAAAATCAAATGTGCTTCATCACTGAGGATTAATACATTTACAAGTCCATTCATATTCATAAATATATAAAATCATAAGCGCGCTTTAAGTTGCTGGAAATACCTCATCTTGATTTTCTATGCTAAAACATTACAAACTGAATTGTGTAACATATAAAAATTAAACAAATAAATAAATAAGCAGATGTATTATCCTTGAAAGAAATAAAAGAATTATTTCAACAAACTGTAAACTGAAAGTTTTTACTCTAAAATTATTTTAAGAAATTGAAAAAGTTAGTTCTGTTACTTGCAAAAATGAAAATAAATAATTTTAATAAATCACAAAGCTTTATTTGTGAAAACCAACAACTAAAAAATTTTTTTTTAACAAACTATAAACTTTTAAGTTGTATGATTGACAAATCAAAACAAAAATTAACTGACTAGCTGCAAACTTTTAAGTTCCATAACTTACAAACTGAAAATAAAAAAATAGTTTCAACAAATTGTAATCTGAAAGTTTATCTCTGAAAACATACACATGAAAAATTATTTTAAGCCACATACTTAAATTTTCTTTTACAAACTTAAAAAATATTTTCAACAAATTGCAATTTTATTTTTACAAGCTTAAGAAAATACAACAAAATATCGCAAGTTTCTTTTGCATAATTTGTAACGTTAAAATTTGTGTTCGAAGATTTGTTTGTGTGTTTTTATCATCAGGTGTCATTACATGTTGCAAAATTTGTGCTCGCATTCTGTTAGAGCTTTTGATTTTTTTTCTAGTTGTCAGATTGCAGAAGTATATGCAACAATTTGTTCTATAGCTGTTCATTTGGGTGTTCTTATTGCATAAAAGGAATGTTGATTGTTTAGCTGGAATTAGCATCATCTAAAATAAAAATTTATTCGTGCAAAAAAACAATAACAAATTTAGAGTAACGTTGTTTTGAAAAAGCTATTATTCTTATAAGCTTTAAGTGACATCATACCAACAACTTTAATTTCCAGGTTAGTTATATTTTTCAAACGTTACTATATAAAGGTTTAGCTGAAACCACTGTTTTAGCGAAACGTAGACCTAAAGAAATAAAGGTTTAACAAAACCAACATAAAGCGAAACGCAGATTAACCGAAATGGAGATGCAAAAATGCATTATTTATTAAGCTTTTGGACCAGTCATAGGTTATAATACATATAACTAACTAATAAGCGACTAAGCACCCCTTTGACTAATTACTTTACATTAAACTAAAAGCAAACCACTGAATAAAAGAATTAAAGTATAACGAAATTAACTAACCCATACAAGCCAAAAAATAGTGAAACCTCATTGATTTACCAAAATAACACATTCAGCATGAACAAAACCCAGCATTTGGAAAGCTCTGGAATCGAACCAATAGACCTATCCATCAGAAACAACAGTGAAAACTCTATTCCTGCAAGCAAACAGCTTTACGAAAAAACATGGCTACAACCAAACCGATAAAAAGTTAACAAAACTTTTATGAAATCATCTTAATTAAATCCTACATATTAACCGATCTATAATTTTTAGGTCCATACGCATACAGACAGTTTGCTAACTTCAACGCGATCGGCCCGCACTACGTGTTGTACGGGAAGAAGAACAAACATGCGTTGATATATCATCAACATCAACCGGTCATGCCACTGCTGGCAGATGGCCTCCACATATGTTTCCACACCATTCTGTCTTTTGCTGTTCTCATCCAGGTGATACCAATCTTTTCTTCTATGGCATCTCGCCATCTTCTTTTTGGTCTCCTTCTAGCTCTTCTTGCATATCTTCGTGTCCATTCTGTGGTTGCCACTTTAGGTTTGTTGTTGTTTCTATAACATCTTTAATACAAGTTTTGTTTCTGATGACTTCATTTCTAATCTTGTCTTTTCTATTTATGTTTAATATTATTCTTTCCATGTTCCTTTGCGCCGCGGCCAGATTTCTTGTTTGTTGTTTTGTGAATGACTATGTTTCTGCTCCGTCTGTTAATGTTGGCAATATAACTGTGTTCATGATTTTGATATATTTTGCGTTGGTATTTCAAATCGTGATGTTCTATATGCCTAGAACCAAAAGATCTACAATTTAAATCAACAACACTACATTAGTTATTTTGTGAGATTGCTATTTTTATGTTGGTTGAGCAAGAAACATTATACAAATAACGTTAATAAACTTTTATGATCTTCAAGTATATGCTTTAGGTGTGTTTAGGCATTGTATTGTAATAACAATTATGGCAGTACTTCGAAGCGAAGATAAAAAATAGTTAAAATCACATCATTTACAAGCTCTTTATGTAATGTATGTAGTGTAATTGTAATGAAAGAAATTAAAGCAAGGTAATTATGAAAGCCTACGAAATTAAAACGATTTCGCAATTAATACATTCAATGCACAGCATCATGAAACAAAAGCGATGACACAAAGGTATCCTGTAACGTTAAATAACCGCAAACATACTGTAGGTTGTTTCCCTGGTAAAGCGTTTAAAAAAAAGGATGTAATGAAGGTTTGCAAAAAAAATGGTTACAATCAGGTTTAGCAATGTAATTCTGTGTATGGTATGTAAGTGAATCTTATGTAGCCTATGCATTCTTTTAGGCTCGTGATAAGACATTTTTGTTTTATAATTTAGAAAATTAGTGCGGAGTTAACTGTCAACATTTAGCGTCACTACATTTGATATATCGTCACCACTTAGCGTTACCACTTTTTGATGCTTGGATGACGTATGTCTGTTGATTGCATCTTATGTTTTTGCCAGGGAAGATTCATTTTTCAATTCAGGGTTAATACATTTACAAGACCATTCATATTCATAACTATATAAAATCAAATGTGCTTGTTGCACATAATTCGGACTTGGCACTTTCGGACTTTGCGATTCACCTTTCTCACATAAATTCAAATGTGCGTCACGACTTTGGGTTATTACATTTACAAGTCCATTCATATTCATAACTATATAAATGTGGTATAAAATCAAATGTGGTTGTGGCAGGTTAACACCGAGGGTTAACACATTTACAACTTGGATCATACTTTCTATACTACTAGTAGTAGTAGTATAGAAAGTATGATCCAAGTTGTAAATGTGTTAACCCTCGGTGTTAACCTGCCACAACCACATTTGATTTTATATAGTTATGAATATGAATGGACTTGTAAATGTAATAACCCAAAGTCGTGACGCACATTTGAATTTATGTGAGAAAGGTGAATCGCAAAGTGCAAAGTCCGAAAGTGCTAAGTCCGAATTATGTGCAACAAGCACATTTGATTTTATATAGTTATGAATATGAATGGTCTTGTAAATGTATTAACCCTGAATTGAAAAATGAATCTTCCCTGGCAAAAACATAAGATGCAATCAACAGACATACGTCATCCAAGCATCAAAAAGTGGTAACGCTAAGTGGTGACGATATATCAAATGTAGTGACGCTAAATGTTGACAGTTAACTCCGCACTAATTTTCTAAATTATAAAACAAAAATGTCTTATCACGAGCCTAAAAGAATGCATAGGCTACATAAGATTCACTTACATACCATACACAGAATTACATTGCTAAACCTGATTGTAACCATTTTTTTTGCAAACCTTCATTACATCCTTTTTTTTAAACGCTTTACCAGGGAAACAACCTACATTATGTTTGCGGTTATTAAACGTTACAGGATACCTTTGTGTCATCGCTTTTGTTTCATGATGCTTCGCATTGAATGTATTAATTGCGAAATCGTTTTAATCTCGTAGGCTTTCATAATTACCTTGCTTTAATTTCTTTCATTACAATTACACTACATACATTACATAAAGAGCTTGTAAATGATGTGATTTTAACTATTTTTTATCTTCGCTTCGAAGTACTGCCATAATTGTTATTACAATACAATGCCTAAACAGTACACCTAAAGCATATACTTGAAGATCATAAAGGTTTATTAACGTTATTTGTATAATGTTTCTTGCTCAACCAACATAAAAATATCAATCTCACAAAATAACCAAAGTAGTGTTGTTGATTTAAATTGTAGATCTTTTGGTTCTAGACATATAGAACATCACGATTTGAAATACCAACGCAAAATATATCAAAATCATGAACACAGTTATATTGCCAACATTAACAGACGGAGCAGAAACATAGTCATTCACAAAACAACAAACAAGAAATCTGGCCGCGGCGCAAAGGAACATGGAAAGAATAATATTAAACATAAATAGAAAAGACAAGATTAGAAATGAAGTCATCAGAAACAAAACTTGTATTAAAGATGTTATAGAAACAACAACAAACCTAAAGTGGCAACCACAGAATGGACACGAAGATATGCAAGAAGAACTAGAGCGAGACCAAAAAGAAGATGGCGAGATGCCATAGAAGAAAAGATTGGTATCACCTGGATGAGAACAGCAAAAGACAGAATGGTGTGGAAACATATGTGGAGGCCATCTGCCAGCAGTGGCATGACCGGTTGATGTTGATGATATATCAACGCATATTTGTTCTTCTTCCCGTACAACACGTAGTGCGGGCCGATCGCGTTGAAGTTAGCAAACTGTCTGTATGCGTATGGACCTAAAAATTATAGATCGGTTAATATGTAGGATTTAATTAAGATGATTTCATAAAAGTTTTGTTAACTTTTTATTGGTTTGGTTGTAGCCATGTTTTTTCGTAAAGCTGTTTGCTTGCAGGAATAGAGTTTTCACTGTTGTTTCTGATGGATAGGTCTATTGGTTCGATTCCAGAGCTTTCCAAATGCTGGGTTTTGTTCATGCTGAATGTGTTATTTTGGTAAATCAATGAGGTTTCACTATTTTTTGGCTTGTATGGGTTAGTTAATTTCGTTATACTTTAATTCTTTTATTCAGTGGTTTGCTTTTAGTTTAATGTAAAGTAATTAGTCAAAGGGGTGCTTAGTCGCTTATTAGTTAGTTATATGTATTATAACCTATGACTGGTCCAAAAGCTTAATAAATAATGCATTTTTGCATCTCCATTTCGGTTAATCTGCGTTTCGCTTTATGTTGGTTTTGTTAAACCTTAATTTCTTTAGGTCTACGTTTCGCTAAAACAGTGGTTTCAGCTAAACCTTTATATAGTAACGTTTGAAAAATATAACTAACCTGGAAATTAAAGTTGTTGGTATGATGTCACTTAAAGCTTATAAGAATAATAGCTTTTTCAAAACAACGTTACTCTAAATTTGTTATTGTTTTTTTGCACGAATAAATTTTTATTTTAGATGATGCTAATTCCAGCTAAACAATCAACATTCCTTTTATGCAACAAGAACACCCAAATGAACAGCTATAGAACAAATTGTTGCATATACTTCTGCAATCTGACAACTAGAAAAAAAATCAAAAGCTCTAACAGAATGCGAGCACAAATTTTGCAACATGTAATGACACCTGATGATAAAAACACACAAACAAATCTTCGAACACAAATTTTAACGTTACAAATTATGCAAAAGAAACTTGCGATATTTTGTTGTATTTTCTTAAGCTTGTAAAAATAAAATTGCAATTTGTTGAAAATATTTTTTAAGTTTGTAAAAGAAAATTTAAGTATGTGGCTTAAAATAATTTTTCATGTGTATGTTTTCAGAGATAAACTTTCAGATTACAATTTGTTGAAACTATTTTTTTATTTTCAGTTTGTAAGTTATGGAACTTAAAAGTTTGCAGCTAGTCAGTTAATTTTTGTTTTGATTTGTCAATCATACAACTTAAAAGTTTATAGTTTGTTAAAAAAAAATTTTTTAGTTGTTGGTTTTCACAAATAAAGCTTTGTGATTTATTAAAATTATTTATTTTCATTTTTGCAAGTAACAGAACTAACTTTTTCAATTTCTTAAAATAATTTTAGAGTAAAAACTTTCAGTTTACAGTTTGTTGAAATAATTCTTTTATTTGTTTCAAGGATAATACATCTGCTTATTTATTTATTTGTTTAATTTTTATATGTTACACAATTTAGTTTGTAACGTTTTAGCATAGAAAACCAAGATGAGGTATTTCCAGCAACTCAAAGCACGCTTATGATTTTATATATTTATGAATATGAATGGACTTGTAAATGTATTAATCCTAAGTGGTGAAGCACATTTGATTTTATGTGAGAAAGGGATATTATATCAACAAAAATAATTTCCAAGTTATTTACATTTAGCAAAATGATATGTTAAAAACAAGCATGGTTTACTTTGTAAATGCTAAAACGTTTATGCTGGTAGTTTTATCAAGCATATTAGGATATATTACAATTCATCTGGAAAGATAATGATTACCTAAAACTTTCTGTTTTAAAGTAACAAAAAAAATATTCTATCTGACTCTTCCTTGTTTCTTCTCCATCTAAATTTGTTGTCTTATTATAAATCTCATGTACAAAATCGTGCCCGATGGACATCTATCAATGTCATCATACTTCTTCCACTAGATTTGTTCTATTGGCATGTATTATCGTACTTGTGATTGATGTTACACTAACTACAATTTATCAATCACCAAGCCAAGGTAGTCAACAAAACAACATGTTTAAAAAAACTATAATATTTATAGTATATATTCTTAAAGTTCATATAAATAGATATAATATATAATACTATATTCTATTTAAATATTTATAATATATTTTATATATATGTGTTAATAACATAAATAGGTATAATTTTGCAGGATAACCTAGTTATAATATGTTTTTTAGTTATAATAGTTATAATAAGACAACAAATTTAGATGGAGAAGAAACAAGGAAGAGTCAGATAGAATATTTTTTTTGTTACTTTAAAACAGAAAGTTTTAGGTACCGGTAATCATTATCTTTCCAGATGAATTGTAATATATCCTAATATGCTTGATAAAACTACCAGCATAAACGTTTTAGCATTTACAAAGTAAACCATGCTTGTTTTTAACATATCATTTTGCTAAATGTAAATAACTTGGAAATTATTTTTGTTGATATAATATCCCTTTCTCACATAAAATCAAATGTGCTTCACCACTTAGGATTAATACATTTACAAGTCCATTCATATTCATAAATATATAAAATCATAAGCGTGCTTTGAGTTGCTGGAAATACCTCATCTTGGTTTTCTATGCTAAAACGTTACAAACTAAATTGTGTAACATATAAAAATTAAACAAATAAATAAATAAGCAGATGTATTATCCTTGAAACAAATAAAAGAATTATTTCAACAAACTGTAAACTGAAAGTTTTTACTCTAAAATTATTTTAAGAAATTGAAAAAGTTAGTTCTGTTACTTGCAAAAATGAAAATAAATAATTTTAATAAATCACAAAGCTTTATTTGTGAAAACCAACAACTAAAAAATTTTTTTTTAACAAACTATAAACTTTTAAGTTGTATGATTGACAAATCAAAACAAAAATTAACTGACTAGCTGCAAACTTTTAAGTTCCATAACTTACAAACTGAAAATAAAAAAATAGTTTCAACAAATTGTAATCTGAAAGTTTATCTCTGAAAACATACACATGAAAAATTATTTTAAGCCACATACTTAAATTTTCTTTTACAAACTTAAAAAATATTTTCAACAAATTGCAATTTTATTTTTACAAGCTTAAGAAAATACAACAAAATATTGCAAGTTTCTTTTGCATAATTTGTAACGTTAAAATTTGTGTTCGAAGATTTGTTTGTGTGTTTTTATCATCAGGTGTCATTACATGTTGCAAAATTTGTGCTCGCATTCTGTTAGAGCTTTTGATTTTTTTTCTAGTTGTCAGATTGCAGAAGTATATGCAACAATTTGTTCTATAGCTGTTCATTTGGGTGTTCTTATTGCATAAAAGGAATGTTGATTGTTTAGCTGGAATTAGCATCATCTAAAATAAAAATTTATTCGTGCAAAAAAACAATAACAAATTTAGAGTAACGTTGTTTTGAAAAAGCTATTATTCTTATAAGCTTTAAGTGACATCATACCAACAACTTTAATTTCCAGGTTAGTTATATTTTTCAAACGTTACTATATAAAGGTTTAGCTGAAACCACTGTTTTAGCGAAACGTAGACCTAAAGAAATAAAGGTTTAACGAAACCAACATAAAGCGAAACGAAGATTAACCGAAATGGAGATGCAAGAATGCATTATTTATTAAGCTTTTGGACCAGTCATAGATTAAATACATATAACTAACTAATAAGCGACTAAGCAACCCTTTGACTAATTACTTTACATTAAACTAAAAGCAAACCACTGAATAAAAGAATTAAAGTATAACGAAATTAACTAACCCATACAAGCCAAAAAATAGTGAAACCTCATTGATTTACCAAAATAACACATTCAGCATGAACAAAACCCAGCATTTGGAAAGCTCTGGAATCGAACCAATAGACCTATCCATCAGAATCAACAGTGAAAACTCTATTCCTGCAAGCAAACAGCTTTACGAAAAAACATGGCTACAACCAAACCGATAAAAAGTTAACAAAACTTTTATGAAATCATCTTAATTAAATCCTACATATTAACCGATCTATAATTTTTAGGTCCATACGCATACAGACAGTTTGCTAACTTCAACGCGATCGGCCCGCACTACGTGTTGTACGGGAAGAAGAACAAACATGCGTTGATATATCATCAACATCAACCGGTCATGCCACTGCTGGCAGATGGTCTCCACATATGTTTCCACACCATTCTGTCTTTTGCTGTTCTCATCCAGGTGATGTCAATCTTTTCTTCTATGGTATCTCACCATCTTCTTTTTGGTCTCCCTCTAGTTCTTCTTGCATATCTTCGTGTCCATTCTGGGGCAATCTGTTGTCTGTCATTCTTGCTACATGTCCCGCCATTGCCACTTTAGGTTTGTTGTTGTTTCTATAACATCTTTAATACAAGTTTTGTTTCTGATGACTTCATTTCTAATCTTGTCTTTTCTATTTATGTTTAATATTATTCTTTATATGTTCCTTTGCGCCGCGGCCAGATTTCTTGTTTGTTGTTTTGTGAATGACTATGTTTCTGCTCCGTCTGTTAATGTTGGCAATATAACTGTGTTCATGATTTTAATATATTTTGCGTTGGTATTTCAAATCGTGATGTTCTATATGCCTAGAACCAAAAGATCTGCAATTTAAATCAACAACACTACATTAGTTATTTTGTGAGATTGATGTTTTTATGTTGGTTGAGCAAGAAAAATTATACAAATAACGTTAATAAACCTTTATGATCTTCAAGTATATGCTTTAGGTGTGTTTAGGACTTGTAGCGTAGTAATAATTGTGGCAGTACTTCGAAGCGAAGATAAAAAATAGTTAAAATCACATCATTTACAAGCTCTTTATGTAATGTATGTAGTGTAATTGTAATGAAAGAAATTAAGGCAAGGTAATTATGAAAGCCTACGAGATTAAAACGATTACGCGATTAAAACATTCAATGCACAGCATCATGAAACAAAAGCGATGACACAAAGGTATCCTGCAACGTTAAATAACCGCAAACATACTGTACATGTAGGTTGTTTCCCTGGTAAAGCGTTTAAAAAAATGATGTAATGAAGGTTTGCAAAAAAAAATGGTTACAATCAGGTTTAGCAATGTAATTCTGTGTAGGTTATGTAAGTGAATCTTATGTAGCCTATGCATTCTTTTAGGCTCGTGATAAGACATTTTTTGTTTTATAATTTAGAAAATTTGTGAGGAGTTAACCGTCACCATTTAGCGTCACTATATTTGATATAGCGTCACCACTTAGCGTTACCACTTTTTGATGCTTGGATGACGTATGTCTGTTGATTGCATCTTATGTTTTTGCTGGGAAAGATTCATTTTTCAATTCATTATTTCATAATGCTTTTTATCAGTATCCTATCGTGAGAATTATTAAGCTGGTTACACAATTATATCGCTTCACGTAATTCGGACTTTGCACTTTGCGATTCACCTTTCTCACATAAAATCAAATGTGCGTCACTACTTTAGGTTATTACATTTACAAGACCATTCATATTCATAACTATATAAATGTGGTATAAAATCAAATGTGCTTGTGGCAGGTTATTACCGAGGGTTATTACATTTACTTGTTGAAACTAACATCTTATACTACTTGTTTCTTTCTAAAATTCTAAATTGTGCGATTCAAACTCAGATTAATAAAAAAAATCTTTGAAACCCATTCGCTAACTCTGCATCATCGCAGGAATATAGTTAGGAAACCCTGAATATAGTTTAGCTAAGGCCTGAATTACGTTGAGCAGTGGGTCCGCAGTGGGTTTACAACCACCATAAACCTCAAAACCAAATATCGTAGATTTATACTGCTTTCATTGATTTGAATTGTCATACCAAAATCAAATGTGGAGCAACAATACAAAACTCTATGATTCATGATAGCAGCATAGCCTACCATTTTTTTTTATCGTATCCAGGCTTATTCCGGTGTTTAAACATTTGATTAAGTTGATAGGAAGAAACCTACAAGCATACCTATAAATGTCTTGCCAAAGACACAGTCTGACAGCCGCATGCTCTTAAGCAGTGTCGAACCGACCCCTTTTCCAGTGTCGTGTCGGGGCTCTCACCACTGGGCTATGTAGCTGACGTAGGCCTATTCATAACATGATGAAAGACGACAGAAAACTATGACAGATAGGCTTATAATCAGTAGCGCCGACAGAGGGGGGCAGGCGGACAGCTGCCCCCCTATGTTTTGGGCACCATCTTTTTAAATTTTTTATATTATTACATATTGTTATTATTTTTTTAATATTTGGATCCCAACCTGAAGTCAACTCAAGTTGCAAGAGGGGGGGAGGGGGGTAAAAGTTTTCTCTTTTATTTTAAACTTGCTCTTCTTGCTGCTGTTATTATTACGATTTTGTGATTCTATTCACGTACTTCACCTGCTGCCTGTCACGTAATTATTGTTACAGACTGTTCAGCAGATTGGCTCTTGCTTGGTTCTTGAGTGGTGGCAGTGCACACAGCAGTGGGTCATTCAATGTTTCAAGGATATATTGTAGATTTACCTCAACGAAGTCTACTAAAGTAATACAGTAAGTAACCAATGGTTTGATGACTATCTATGGCTGGAGTATTCAGAAGCTAAGGATGCCACATTTGCTTTCCTTGTCGAGTTTTCAACAGCTTGGTATGTTATAGTCCTGTTAATATTAGTTAAAGTTTATTCTATAAAACTGCAATTATGCTCCACCGGTGTTAAATGATTTTTTATTCTTAATGTGTCTTTATCCTATCCACGAAGATTTCATGCGCAATATAATGACGATAAAGTTTAAAACACAAAATGAGCGAACAATTATATCATATATATAGGTATTAAGATGCAAAAAATGGAAATGCAATATGACGAAATAATGCAACTAAAGTCAACATGCTTCTACGTTTATTAGACGTTAAAATACGTTTCACTTGTAATAAAATTCTTTTCTCATTCTTTTATTTCTGAGGATATTGCGTTGTTTATTGCCTTTAAATTGGAATGTTGAATTGATGTAAAATCAGCAGATTTAGCTGGCTGGGGTTGGCGTTTTAATTGACTATTTTTACTTTCAGTGAAGCTTGTTTTTACGTCTAATAAACTTAGAAACATTTTTTCTTTGCACGAACCGTAACTTGTTTCATTCTAGAATCTAGACCAGGGGTCACCAAACTTTTTTCTCTGAGGGCCGGATTGCTGCGAGATTTACAGCTGCGGCCGGATGCAAATTGCGAAAAGATATACAACTATTTAGAATCTCCATTGACTTGAATTGAGCACAATAAATAACAAAGTCAGCGGTGGAATATCAAATTGTGATGAAAATCGAAAGGTTGCTGGAAAAGTTATCCCCTGCTGTGATACACTATAGGACATCGTGCTCTTGAAAAAACATTACATATTTTCAAATTTGGCCTAAGCTGTCCCCATTTGTGATGGCCTAATGATAAAAACAGAACACCAACATGTAGGCTGCCTAGTAAAAAAATATAAACATTTAACATGCAACAACGAACTATAGGAACGAACAATTTTAACAAAGAAGTTTCTCAGCAGCGCCGGAATCGGGGGGGCAGGAGGGGCGAATGCCTCCCCTGCCCTTAATTTTTCTGTGGATGGAGGGGCAGGGGGCAATGGTGCCTTTTTAAGGTCATGTAAGCTACTTGTGCAGTAGGTTACATGTAAGCACATTGTGCAGTATGACAATTTCTGCTTTTCGCTTTTAGCCTAATTAGCCTATAATATTTCATTTTTGCCTCAAAATAATATTCACGGCTCAAAATTTTGCAACACAGTACTCAGTAGGTTACATCATTATAACATAGCATGATGCCCTTCTTTGTATAACGGACACTTATTTGTGTCATTACTCGATAATGAGCTGGTAGATGAGCATTGAGCATTATCGCTATATCTTATAACTTTAAAAACAATTGGCCTTTCAGCAACAAAAGTGCCCTTTTTCATAAACCTGCCCCCCCCCCCCAGTCAAAAATCGTTCCGGCGCCCCTGAAGTCTTTATTACACAAAAAGGCAAAGCCAAAGACGGTTGCTAATGCCAAGGGAAGCACATGTACAGAATTTGTAACAGTGTCTGGCAGTTTTTCTATTACCGGTATGCGGTATTATAGAAAAAATATTATTATAAAAACAATTCTTATTTTAGCTTTAGCATCTAGAGTACCGTAGTGTATAATCAGGGATATCTAGAGAAGGGGATATGAAGGCTCGAAGCGATTGCCTTATACTCATGACACTACCAGGGCGGTAGTTTGTAGTGCTTTAAACATGGGTTTCTTTTTAAAATCATAGAAAGTCTTGTAGTGAAGATGGTACAATGAGCTACAGAAGACAGTTAGCAAATGTTACGTAGAGCATATTTAAAGAATACTCGTTTACAAAGACAATTAAAAAGTTACCAGTAAGCTGTTTTTTTAACAAAGCCTGAAGCGGTAGGCTAGATGTAAAGCAAGTATATGGGTAGTTGAATTAATAAGTAACCATGAGCATGCTGTGATTATCCAGGCCTGATGATAATAGCGCAATGCAAGTTATCATAACAAGATTTATTAAACTAGTATCGGTGCCAATTGTCATTTTACGATAAACACAGATTATTTACGATAAACAAAAGCCCTTCTATTGTCAGACGTAATAAAAGCCTTCGTATCCCCTTCTTTAGATATCCCTGTGTATAATATAATTTGTAGAATTTCAAATAATTTGTGATAGGCATAGGCAACCAATAGGCTACTACTATTTGTCAGAATTAGTGAGATTTATGAAATTGTCGTTTTTCTTTCATAATATCATCAACATTTGGCTTAGAGATGCAGCACCCAACCATAAGAATAGCCTTTAAGTGGTCATCGGTCAGTCTCTTACGATGTTCCGACTTTACATAGCCTACTCAGGGGCGCCGGAAGCGGGGTGGCAGGGGGTGCGGATGCCCACCCTGCCCTCAATTTTTCTGCAGATGGAGGGGCAGGGGGGCAATGGTGCCCTTTTAAAGTCATGTAAGCTACTGCACATTTTGCAATATAGCCTAACAATTTCTGCTATTCGCTTTTAGCCTAATTATATAATCTTTCATTTTTGCCTCAAAATAATATTTAAGGCACAAAATTTTGCAACACAGTACAGGCCTTAAAACTCGTTTTTTTTCGGCAGCGATTGTGGCCTACCGGGAGATCCTTCTCGGGGGCCAAATCTGCCTGCTTTGAGGCCAAAATACAAAATAAAAATAACGATAGCACAAGTAAATAGAATTAAACTTGCAACAATGCTAAAATGATCACTTAGCGTTGTTGAAGTCTTGGGCTGGGCGATGTCCTACAATAGAATCGTTGCACCACGCAATAACTGCTTTATCGGGATTGTAATCCAGTACTATTCAAACGAGTGTCTCCAATGTGGCTAATTTTAGAGAAGTTCGCCACTCCCCTGGAATTATTTGTAGCAACGAAAAACAACGTTCGACATGACTGTGTTGACGATGACGGCAAGGTAATAAGTATTTCAATGATGTGAAGGACATTACTAAAAGAAGCATAATTTTTGCAAAATATGATCAAAAAATGTTTTCCCCTCGGATGTCAACTAACCTAGTACTCCTTTTTAACAACTGTTCAATGTCCGACAACATCGAATCGACATAAAAACAATATTGCCAGCCGATGTAAATTAGCACTTCGGATTAACACTTTGTTAAAATAAACGTCGGGAATTACAAATAAGACTTACAACGCTGGCGATCGCAGATGGATATATTCCATCAATAACAAATATTCCCGCACAATGCAACAGTGGCGATTAAGCTATGACGCGCTGACCTAATTTTGCGTCACTCTTTGATACTACATGTTTTCGACAGTTAATCCACGATCATTCTATTGCAAAATTAAATAATTGTCTAGAAGAGACCGGCGGCCAAACTTTGCACAATTGAGGAGCTAGCACCGGCGATCATTCAAGCACTACTTAGCGGCCATGGCCGCAGGCTGTTTTAAGGCTTGACAGTAGGCTAGGTTACATCATTATAACATAACATGGTGCCCTTCTTTGTATACCCAAAGGTGGGCAGTAACTAGTTACAAAAGTAACTAGTTACTGTAACTAGTTACTTTTTGAGTAACTGTAACGGTAACTTCGTTACTATTTTCCAAAAGTAACGAAACGCGGTAACTAGTTCCTATTTTAGCACTTTTTCAACAGTTACAGTTACAAGTTACTTTTGCATGGAAATTTCAGTTTCTAATTGCCGTTTATTTCTCAGCACGTGTTTGTGTCTTGCTTTGTGCGTCTTTGCTGCGCTTTGCGCAATAATGCATTTTTCTCGCAGCTGTGTCGGCACAATACTGCGCATGCGCGGTTCTACTTTAGTTTTGTAGTCTTGTGGAACAGGGTTGCCATATTGGCAAATTTATCGCCAAAATCCAGAAATCTGGCGATTTTTTAAAACGTTTGGCTTAATAATTATGATTTGGCTCTTTTTTGGCGATTTTTGATAACTGATTTGGCTAAATTAATTGTTTTTGGCGATTAATCAATATGTACCAAAGACAGGCAAGACACAACAATACAACAGGGTTGAGGATTATAACAATATATTTTACATATTTAGCCTACAAATAGTTTAACAGTCAAACGTTTTCGGTTTAACTTAAGCCCTCATCAGGAACCTGAAAATATTTATAAAAATGCAGTAAATTTCAACTTCTTAAAGGTATAACTATAACCAACTGACTATAAGCATCAAGAAACACGCAGCGATTAAAAGCAATTTCTTGATGCTTATAGTCAGTTAGTTAGATACCTTTAAGAAGTTGAAATTTATTGCATTTGGTGTAACGCTTGCAATGCCTCTAAAAAGATTGTCTGACATCAAAACCAGCAACAGCATTGCTGTTTGCTTGCCGTTGGTGGACGTTCTTGTGGAAGCAATACAAACTAGATTTAGTCATTGGTTCGAGGACAGCGACTTTCAGCTTGCGACTGCATTCCACCCACAATTTAGACATCTGTGTTTAATGCCTGACAATTAAGCGACACTGCTGAATTGAAGACCAAAATAAAACAGAGCATGCTTCAAGCAATTGAAGAAGCAAACTGCTCTGCTGAAGAAGGGAGTAACAGCGACACTGAAGTGGATGGTGGTAGAGCCACGGAGGACTTTTTTGCACCACTTTACGCAAAAACCAAGATAAGAAAGCAATGCGCGTTGAATCTGTTACAGGAGTATTTGGAAGCGAACCCTGAGGACAAGTTAAGCGGATCCAGATTCACAATCGGACCGATGAAAAAACTGTTTTAAAAGCATAACACTCCCATTCCGTCAAGTGCTGCAGTGGAAATTCACTTGTTTATCACCAGACTTTATTCATTCATCCCCGACGCCTACACACGCCCCATCGGCCTGACACTACCAAGACAGGCATGGGTGCGCCTCAACCGTTTCGTCGGACTTTTCCGCTCAACCATGCATCAATGGGAAATGGCCTCTTCCTCCTCCTGTGAATGTGGTGCCGAGGAACAGACCGCAGACCACATCATTGATTGATTGAATCTTTATCCTCGGACTTGGAAAGCTTCTTGCAGAGCTTAACCCTGGCAGTTTCGCAATACTTGTACACTAAAGGCTTTAAATCACTGACGCAGGCCCGGTCACCGAGATAGTCTTGTTGCCAGGGAATTATTTCATCCATTAGATGACGCTAAATGGAGAGCAGTCCTTAACGTGCGTTGCTCAAACGCACGCCCTGAGAGTCGAACCAGCGCCGCTTGATCTTGAAGCTTCTTCGTTTCAGAAGTGACGCGCTAACCAATTGAACTATCGGAGCGGACATTATCAATGACTGTACCATTTTCAAGCCACCTAACGGAGTGGAAGGTCTGCGTGTCATGGATGATGAAACCAAAGAGTGGCTGCTCTATAGTAGCCTTCCAGTGCAGTCCGGGAGCATCGTGCATCTGGGGTAATAAAAGAATAGACCCTCGGCCCCAGAGGCTCACACGACGACGACGATTGGGCAAGGACATTTTAAAGCCCAAAAGGGCAGGCTTAAGTGACAAGCACTTTGAAATGCTTGCATTTCTCAAAGGAAATAAACATATAAGTCACTGAGCAATTTTTTTAAATAAAACATTGTTGGTTTTGTATTTGTGCTGTTATGCTAGCATGGATGGCTCTAACACTATGTATCAAACATTGCGGTTAAACTGGACTTGCATGCAGAGCTGGCCAGGTGCAGAATTTTATATTCAGATTTGTGAGTAACTGAAAGTAACTAGTAACTGTAACTAGTAACGGTAACTAGTTACTTTTTAAAATCGATAACTGTAACGGTAACTCAGTTACTATTTTGGCCAAGTAACTGTAACTGTAACTCAGTTACTTTTAAAAGTAACTTTGCCCACCTCTGTGTATACCGCATTACCATTATTGCTATATTTTATCTTAAAACTTGAAAAAAAATTGGCCTTTTAGTAAACAAAAGTGCCCTTTTTTCGTAATTTTGCCCCCCCAGTCACAAATCGTTCCGGCGCCCCTGAGCCTACTTCATCTTCGAGAAAGTTTGCTCGCAAATACAAGTAGTGCCAAAAATTGATGCCATCTTACAAGCGAATTTCTTCAGGCTTGGAAACACATTGTAACTTTTTTCTTTAACAGTTGTAGTGCAGCTGTTATTTCCGCAGCAAGTGGCGGGCCGGATGAAATCAGTTCGCGGGCCGGTTCCGGCCCGCGGGCCGTAGTTTGGTGACACCTGATCTAGACTGAATGTGAGGGCTGCGGCCTCTCATGAAATCAGTTTATGCAAAATTTATGCAAAAACACTAATTTATGCAAAAATGGTGTATCTCTGCGACCCCTGCAGTTCGTTACGCTACCCCTTGCGGGGTCGCGACCCCCAGTTTGGGAAGCCCTGGATTATATGGTCTGGTTGATATAATGCAAAACTTCCTGTTGTAATTTTATATTTTTATTTGGCAACACTGACTGAAAACACTGTATTTACTTAAGTTTACACTTACAGTAGTATCTTTAGTTATAGTTTTAGCTCAGCATTAAGTCAGTCATTTATGGATTTTTAGGCACAGAAGTTTCGAATTTCGATGAGGAGCTTTTACTCTCGGGGGTTTTCACCTACATTCAGTTTCATCAGGGGTTACAGTGATTGAAATATTTCTACTGCATTTTAGAAAATTTACCAACACTGCTTTTTGCAATTGCAGCCACCTAAACATGACAATACCGGTACCCTTTAAGACCCGTTGACACGGCCAACCAATTAGAACATGTTTAGGTAACTATCCTCCAATTGTGAAACTTCTAGTATTCAACCAGAGAGTTGATCCTACTATAAAATGATTGAAGTCACTTTTAGTTTAGACTGACACATTCAATGACCTTTGGTGATGTGAAGACTGAGAATATAAAACTCATCTTAAATTTTAGTACAGTTTGTATATGTATAATATATTCTACCAAAATAATGGTTTCCATGGCATAGTAAGGAACTAGACTGGAGAACAAGGGAATGTCATTTCAAAAAGGTACCGGTAGTTACTTAAACATAAAAGTTTTTTTAAGACAAACATTTATTTTATATGTATTCAAACAGATGTTCTGTGTGGAAGATGGATGGTGTAGTGTTGCTTTATTTAAATAAAAGCAGATGAGATGTTGTTTTTAAAGTGATGCTTTTCTACTATTACTGTACTTGTTATCGTAATGTTAGTAATGTTTAAATATTTTTTAGTAATCTCTGACATGTCTGTCAGTAGTAATATTGGTACCGGTAATGATCATCCTCTTTTGTTGGTTTTATTAAATAGTTTATAAGCCTAAGTTCTGAATAAAGAAATATAAAAGGAATTGTTTTTTGCCATATAACCGTACCTGATTGAGTTAAAGGCCATATTTTATGTAAAATTTTCGATTTACATAGATAAACTTGTTGCATGTGGAAAAAATTGAAATTGAAATTTCACACAGAAAAGTGCACCACGATGTCTATTGGGAAGCACACACCCAGCTTTGATGATAAATTTAAAAATACCAGTGGAACATCTACAGTCCTCAAATGCATTGAGAATGAAAAAGACCTTGGAGTAATTTTTGACAACAATTTAACCTTCAACACCCACATTCAATCGGTGGTATCTGGTGCAAACAGGCTTGTTGGACTAATCAAGAGGTCATTTGCATTTCTCAATATAAAAATGTTTCTTATCCTGTTCAAAACATTAATATGACTCAAACTTGAATACAACACCCATACCTCAAATCCGACATTGTATCTTTAGAAAGTGTGCAGCGCCGAGCCACAAAACTTGTCCCATGTCTCCATGACCTACCTTACAATGAAAGACTAAAAAGACTAGACCTACCAACACTAACATTTAGAAGACTCCGAAATGACATGATTCAGACTTCCAAGTAATTTCAAAATTTTTATGATGTTAATGAAAAAGAACTTTTTTCCTTACATAAAGGTGTCTACAATACTCGAGGTCACAAATTTAAATTAAAAAGCAGTACCTTCAAAACAACAAAGCAAAGAAATTTTTTCCGAATCGGATTGTTAATGAATGGAATAAGTTACCCAAGAAAATTGTCACAGCACCTAGTTTGAACAGCTTCAAAGCAAGACTGGAGAAATAGAGAAGTTAAATTTGACTCACTTGGGTAGTCATAATTATTTTGCAAGTACTGGCCGCCTGGGTTTTTTTTTCGGTCATTTATCGGTCATTGACTGATTTTTTTAGCAAAATGTCCGAAAAAAATATAGTCAATTTAGTCAAAATGTCCGAAAAAATATATAGTCAATTGACTGACAATTGACTGACTGACAGTCAATTGACTATATATGACTAAAATGACCAAAATAAATAAAAAAATGACCGAATTTTTTCAAGTCTTTTCGGACAAATGACTGAAAAGTCTCAGCGAAAAAAAAAAACCAGCTGGCCGCCTCCACTAACGTTGATATTCACTACAACTTGTAACTTGTACAGTATATCATATACATTATGTAGCTCACTATGTATGATGTATTGTATACCTATTATCTATCTCTACTGACAGTTATATTTTATCTTATTTATGGTGTCTCCGGCTCTAGGTGTTTTTGTTTGATTTTTAGTGATATGCTGTGCCTTTATAAGATAATGTATGCTCTAGGTCAAGGGTCTCAAACTCAAATTGCTCCGAGGGCCAAATGAGGACGTGTAAAATGCCCAAGGGCCGCAATTCACAATGAAATGTCAACCAACAAGAACACATAATAAGAACACAATAAAAGATAAACACAAGTAGGCTGATGATTTAGGCCAGTTATTTTTTGTTCTGGCTACTTAACTGGCAGCGTTTTTCATGGACAAGGACCTCGATATTGGGCTTCAACTTGTCAGCAGAGACCAATCTCAGAGTTGCTTGCAGATGTTCATCAGTGATACGTGACCTTAGCACAGTCTTGTTAATCTTCATCGATGAAAAAAATTGCTCACATACATAATTATGTGCTTCCAAACATTGCAATAATTCTTGCAGCAGCAGAGAGTAACTTCGGAAACCTTTTTCGTGAAAGAAATGTGTAGAATTCTGGAAGCCCTACCTCTGCATACTTTTGCTTCAGGATAGTATCACATTGAAGTTCCACTAATTCCATCTGCAATTCCTCAGCTACATTGTCAATTTCTACAGCAAATGGTGTTGAAAAAAGTCGAAATTGCAGCTCTAATACTTCAAATTCTGCAAAGCGCACTTCAAATTGCTGAAGTAAATTAGACAACAAATCTGTATGTTCTTTCATGCATTCGGCTTCAACTTTTCCTAAAGACTTCAGAGTTGAGAAATGAGCCAAATTCCCCTCACCCAACTGTTTCATCCATAAACGTAGTTTGACTTTGAACGATTTCACATGGTCAAACATCTGTGTAATAATTTGTTTTTTACCTTGAAGCTTCAAGTTCAATTCATTCAAATGATGTGTAATATCTGTTAGGAAAGCAAGATTGCATTGGAAAGTAGCATCAGCTAACAAAGGAACTGCCCTGTTTTTCATTTTCATGAATGAAGCGATTTCATTTCTGAGTGCAAAGAAACGCTTCAAAACATTTCCACGACTCAGCCATCTTACTTCAGTATGATAAAGTAGTTCACCGTACTCAGAGTCCATATCTGCCAGAAATGATTTAAACTGCCTGTGGTTCAACCCTCGAGATCGTATAAAGTTGACTGATTTAACTACAACATCCATCACTTCCTTCATTTGTAGACTTTTACTACAAAGGGCTTCTTGGTGCAAAATGCAGTGTACACTAGCAAAGTTGATTCTTTCGGTTTCAAGACTGTTTAGTTTGTTTTTCACAAATCCAACTACACCCACATTGCTAGAACGCATTGCTGGTGCACCGTCTGTGGCCAAACATACAAGCCTATCCCATGGCAAGCCATGTTTCTCGAAGCACTTTTCCAAGGCTTGAAATATATCACGTCCAGTTGTAGTACCCTTCAATGGTATTAATTCCAGAAACTCATCCGTCAGATTTAGAATGCAGTCTACACCCCTGATAAACACAGCACATTGTGCAGTGTCTGACACATCTGTGCTCTCATCAAGGGCTATCGAAAATGCTTCGAAGTCCTTTACCGTCGCAACTAATTGTTTCTCCACATTTGCAGCTAAATCTGTGACCCTACTTGCAACTGTATTTGGGGATAAGCTTATGCCTTCAAACAGTTTTTTTTTACCTGGACATAAAATGTCACTTGCTTTTACAAGGCATTCTTTTATGAACAAACCCTCGGTAAAGGGCCGTGATGACTTTGCTATCATTTCACTGATAACAAAACTCGCTTTTACAGAATCTTCGTTGGACTTATTAATATTGGCAAAGAAACTTCTTTGTTTGCAAAATGCTGATTTCAATTGTTTAACTTTTTCTTCTCTTACTTTGCCCTGGTAAGCATCATATTTATCACGGTGCATTGTTTCGAAGTGTCGACGCATGTTATACTCCTTCATAACAGCTATCTTTTGCTGGCAAATAAGGCAATAACTAGTATCTCTGACCGCGGTGACAAAATATAACTCCTCCCACTTATCTTGAAAAACTCTCCTTTCGTCTGTGATTTTTCTTTTTTTTGAAGCAGAAGACATGTGTAATTTAGCTTTTTAAACTATAGCAATTTATTCAATCCCAGGCTAGCCTACTGGCTAGCCTACCCTATGACCAATTCCACTAACAAATGACTGACGCAATTTCCAACGTTATTGTGACAACTTTACAGAAGTGAATAGGCAATGTGACGTAATAGCAGATCTTTCACCGCATAAATGGTAATGATGTGATAGTGAAATTTGATGAGTAGTTTCAGGTTTTTTAGGCAATTTTAAGAGTGATTTTAACTTTTCAAATCTGAAAAAAGATATGTGGCACTTAAATATTGTCAAATACTTGAGAATTCAAAATTTCGACGCGGGCCGCAGAAAATGTTCTCGCAGGCCGCATGCGGGCCGCGTGTTTGAGACCCTTGCTCTAGGTAGTATTGTATTGACTCGTTTTTCTTGGTGTTTTTTCTCTTGTTTATGACTTCCTTGCTGGTAGTCTATTTCGTTTTTTTTTTTTTTTAATATTGCTATGTAAGTTATCATGAAGGTGAAAAAGCACCACTGTGCTTGCAACACCATGATTATTATTATATAAAAATTGCATTGTTCAACACACTTATTAGGCTAGTTTTTGTAGGCAAAGGCATAGTAGTTTGTACATTTTTGTTTTATTTTATTTTTTCACCATGATTCTGCCATGCCTCAACTAGAAATAGTATCATTTCTGGTTGTGAAGCTAAAGCGAATCTGAAGATACGTTGTAGGTGGATAATTTTGGTAAGTGTTTAAAATCTTAGTTCATTTCATTTTAATATCATATATATATATAGGCTACTCATAGAAATCCATCGTATAACAGTAGTAGTTTATATACACAAGCCTTGCCAACCTGCAAACTTAATATAATATAACTTATAGTATATAACTTTAAGCTAATTATACTTTTTAGGTCCTGCAGGTTCTCTGTAGGCCAGTTAAGCATTTCTTTATGTCGCTTCTCACACTTATTGTTGTAGAGCTTGCTACATGCCGCACTGCAAAGAATACTTTGAGCAGGCAGTTAGGGTGCAACCTACTTCGTCCCTTGAACACTTCGACCTCCGATTTCGTTCCCTGGAAAGATCAAGAGAAAAATGCAACAAAGCCGAAGTTGCTGATTGGAGTTGCTGCAAACATTTCAGAATTTCTCTCGATATTTTCAGGAGGCGAAATAGGTTGCAGGCCTCGAAATTCGATTTTGTTGATGGCGTACAAAAAACGTGTCTGGTCTGAGCAGCTATCTCGGCGGACAAATTAAGTCTCACGGCTGACACACCAGTTTTAACATCGATCGTCATGCTGAAATACTTTTTCTTGATAATTCGTCGCCATTTGAGAACTATAGCTACGGTTTAGAAGGCTTTTTAAAATTTCAGCCAAGTCTCTCTGAAAGGCTTTCATCAGACCAACGACATGCGCTTGAAGGGTCAAATCGCCCTGTAGCTGCCCAATACTCCACATACTGATTAACTTTCATCAAACGAGGTCATGTGGCTTCTTGCGTCATAATGCTCTGGGCACAAGCCAGAAAACTTCTGCACTAACGTTACTGTTTTCTGCTGTGCAACGTTTCACCAGGCTTTTTTCCTTCGGTTTGTCTTTGCGTGTTATGTAAGTGAAAGTGATGACGAGCAAGTAGGTTCATCGTCCTCATTCTCATTTATAGAATTTTTCCTGAGCCTTTTCTTTCTTACTGTAATACCAAAACGTAGTCTAGGCTACTTGTATAATCTAATTTTGTAACCAACCTGGCCTTATCAATATTACTCGGAGATGCTAGCTAGACATTAAAGCTAAACATTGTGACGTAAGACTTGAACTAAGTTGCGCGTGATTAGTGTAGAAGTACGGTAGGTACTCTCATCCATTCTTAGCGAAGAATTCACCTTTGTTATGCTGATTCAATGTCATCAATCGTTGAAGCAACGTAAAAGTCCAAAGCTTTTCTGCTTAAATGGAAGCTAAGGGATATCATACAAATTAACATTTTCTAGATGCGCGTTAGAATGTGCTGGAAATTATATTCTCGCAACAATTGTTTGTGCTATGCCAGTGTTTCTCAACCTTTTGTGGTTCACGACCCCTTTTAGGTGTTTAAGACAGCCTGCGACCCCCTTCCTGCTCTGTTTTCTATTATAGATAAGCTATAAAAATTAGCACAAAGATACATTTCAATAACATTCAATTTCAAAGAATTGATGAATGTCACAACTTTTAATGTTTGGCGTTTCAACGGCGTTGAAAAAATTCAAAATGCTTGCTTATGTGATTGAAATGCTTTGTTTCTAAATGCCGTTTTAACTTTGATGTCTTCATAAGTTCAGCACTGAGAACTACCGTACATTGCGCAAAACACACTGTGGCTTCTCAGTGCTGTTGCTAACTATGGAAGTAATGCCAAACATTAAATACTCTTCAAAATATTTTCGTTTCTTGTCCATGGTAAGTACTAAGCAGGCTACAGAACTGAAATATTTATGAACACTGAAATACATTTACTCCTGATTCACTTAACGCAACTGCACAATAATTAAAATCTGATTTAGACAAATGTTTTTAACGACTTTGTTCTTCCCTTTTACCCCAATTTTCTTTACTTTGCCGACCAAAGTTTTTCGACAACTAACGTTTTGAGACTGTTAGGCTAAATAGGCTGACTCAGTTTATTCGTTCTACTTGAACAAATGATGATAAATTGGCCTACAAACGTGTTCTCTTTCGGAACAGTGCAACCAATTAGTCCCTTGCTATGACATTACTGCATACAAAGTGATTCTGCAAAAATTTTTCATTTTTCTGGAATTCTTTGCTACCCCCAATCCCCATGACAGGACTTTCACGACCCCCAGGTTGAGAAACCCTGTGCTATGCAATGACGTCAGGGTTACAAATGTTTAAGCCAAGGATTCAACCTATTTCATCTCCAAAACACTTTGTCTAGGGTACAAAGTGTTCAGAGGATGAAATAGGTTACATTCTGAGCAGTGCACCTGCGATCAAAACATGTGCGACCTATTTCGATGTGCTACTGTGTATGTTTCTTATAATTTTTATTCTTTGTTATTTTTGATTATTACTGTATTTTAATGACTTATACTTATATCTGTATGTTTACCATTCACTTTAGGAAAGTATATACTGTCCAAAACATGTGTTTTGAAAATCTGACAATTTACCAAACTTAAGAAAAGCCTCTTAATCAAAATATTGATGTTCTACAATCACATATAAAATTCAGAAATTGACGTGTGCAAAGTAAATGTTGTGTCATAAAGAGCAACACAACAACGTTAAGATAAAGTAGATTGTTACAGTGCACTGTTTTTCTTTCAGAGGTGTTCTATTAACAATGGGAGGCTCATTAATGTCAAGATTAATTATGTAAGTCTTCTTTTACTTATCCTACCCCTTATGTTACATTTACATGATTGGCAATTACACAAAGAAAGATCAAATAAGGCATAACAAAAATTGTCACATAAAAACTTTTGACAAAAATTTGCTTTAAATAGGATGAACATTTTTAGTCTTAATGGTCCTCCTTTCACTGAGCTTGTTCTCAGCAGAGCTGAAAGTGACTATACAAAAATTCCTTTAAAGGCTAATATTGTTTTGGTGTGCATCAATGTTTCGGTAAGCAATGTACTTCAGAATGAAAATTGTGTGATTTGCAACTGTGTGTTTTCAACAATATGTCAACTACATTTTTGTAAAGACAATGTAATATTTAAGAGCAAAATACTGTAGTTGCAACGCCTGGTTAGTTTAATAAAAAAAGAGCCCAAAATGTACTATTATCGCAAGTTTATTTGATATTAAAGTTGACTTCTATTACGTTTTTTCACTCATAATAACTTGTTGAATGTTGATTAGTCCTCGTGAGGTCAGCCGTCATTCAATTTAAAACTATATGGCGTCAGGGATTGCTTACATTCATAGCACTGAAGATGAAGGCAGTATAGTTTTTGAAACGTTTATTTGCTAAACATGAGTTTAGTATCTACATTTTGGGCTCTTTGTTTTTTGGCAATGTAATATTTTACTTAATAGTTTTTATATTGTGATGGTGAGATGAAACTTTCTTGGTAAGAAGACTTTAGTAGTTAGTTAGTTAGTTAATTAACTACAGTTTGTGAAGGACTAGGCTGAAATAGTTTTACCAGTTTGTTCATAATTTTGCTTTGCAGTGTTGGTGCTGGTTTACTGTATCCTGCTTATTCATCATACAAGGCTGTTAAAGGAGCCAATGTTCGTCAGTATGTAAGTTTAGCAATATTTTCTAAAGTATATTTAAAAGTTTAGCACTTTTTGTAGTATTAATACTATTTATTGTTTATAATCAGGTATGTATTTGTTTAGATTTTTGTTGGAGTTATGTTTGTTTTTTGATGGATTAGTCTGAAATTATATCATTGTTGCAAAACTGGTTTTGTCAAAGTTACATTTTAGGTAGTTGGGATTAAACTACATTATGACCAAAGGCCAAGCATAATTGGTGTGATTAAGTGGGTTGACCTACAGGAAAAACTATGCAAAAGTGGACTTGAAACTACCGGTACCGTTTTTGTGAGCTTAAATCTCAGTGATATTACTGTATAAAAGTATATACTTTTTCAAGCTTGCTTGCACTGCCCGCTGAGAAGCCTTCAGTCAGGCTGCAAAGTAACAATATTAGACATCATTTACTAAGTAAAAAAATATATCTTTTTCGTCAATTTTATTTTTTACTTTATAGGTACGATGGATGATGTATTGGGTTGTATTTGCACTTTTTACTGCTATTGAAAGTATCACTGATATATTTCTGTCATGGTAAGATTTGCAGATTGTTCTATGAAACCTGTAGTTAAGCTGTTCTACTTTTTTTAGTATAATAAGTTAACTGGTATGTCAAGCAATCATAGATAATGCCCTCCAGTAGTTTATTTTCAAATGTGTATCCATGGGTGTATCGTGTTTATAAGTTTATTTTGTTAGGTAAGCTGTCGATAACCAATCATGTCCTATTAAAGTTCCTGATCGGGTGTGCACTGGCGTTTTCCTGGGAACTTATTTATTTGCATGGTCAATTTTTCGGGTTAAAAAGGAAAATATAGGAAATATGTTCAATGAAGAAGATCAGTCTTACAACAACGTAACAGCTCACGACACAAACTGACTTAGTAAAATCGGGCTCTGATATCTTATTGACAAAGACCGCAGCAACTGTTAACAGGCTTCACAACGCCATGCTGACAAACCGAACACTTCAAAACAGGCTGTACGGCCACGGTTTGTTATCGAGTTTGTTGACAAGTTGCCTATGTGTTTGTCAATGGGGTCTAACTGAGACTAGAATTTCGCTCAAAAAAGTTTAGACGTTTACGCTTTGGACTGGTTGTTTTGACTGTGCTTGTTTTGATATGAACGGCTTAGTCAACACTTCGAGATTTTCCTCCGATTTTAGACCTGATGCTTTTTGCTCACTTATTTCTATTGTTATCACGGTGAATGTGATTAGAGGTTTGAGTCATTTTCGTTTATAGCACAAACGCCGTTTCGCTGTGTTTAAATTTGCATTGTCATAGTGAGATCCTTCTCAAGTTGCGTCATACCTGTTGTGTTGTCACATTGTTCATAGTGTTGAGATGCGTTCTGTATTCTAGTACATACCACACAAATAAAAACTATTCCGACACCGATATCCTGCAACATGCGACACGACTCCGTGACCCCACGAAAGTACGAGGGCTTTGTTTCTTCCAGTGATTTAATACTGAACAAGATATTTCTTTTGTTTGCCTAATAGTATGCGATTATCAAGCGAAATCTGCTACGAAGTCATAAGACACGTCAGTTATTTTTTAATGTGTTATAACAAGACTGGTTGTAAGCGGTGAGTCACTTGCGCAATAGTTTTGATCAAGAAGAATTTTTGGTTAGATCATGGTTAGATGTTTAGTAAGATACATGTTTCACTTGCACATGCTTGTATTCAAGAAGCCTACTTGTTTTTAGTGCTGCATTGTTTTGTGCAAAACAAAAAGGACACCAAGCGTTGGCACACTTGAATCCGAATTACAGTATTTCCACAGAATAACACTTTGTGCAAATTATTGATCTTTTTTGTTAAAATTTGAGGCTGATGTGAACAACAGTGGGGTTTTCGTGATTACCTGCACATACTGTACGTTTTTAGCATAGCATAGGCCCACTATGGTGGTTCAAGTCAATAAACCAGCACCTTACATGACACCATAGAAAACAAAAGCCTCTTACTGTGAACCAATCTCTTCAAAAATCAATATTTTATTCATGGTAGCCTAATAATTAACGAACTAGCCAATCTGGTGTGAATCCGTAATTGTTTAACCATCCCATTATTGGCTTAAGACTAATGTACTACAACGCTATGAAAAGATTGCGTGTGTTGTCACTGTTTTTGTTGTTTGCTTCTAGGCTGCCGTTTTATTATGAGATGAAGATCATTGCCGTGTTTTGGTTGATGCTTCCCTATACCAAAGGATCGTCGATCATATACAGAAAGTTTATTCACCCAAATCTGTCAAAACGAGAAGAGGTATTTCTGCGTTTTTTTAAACGTTTAAACATTTGTGTTTGAAATATAAATCTTAACATAAACTATGTGATAAATAGAAAATAGGAAGATTGTAAAGATTTTGTCGTTAAGGATTTATCTGCAGGCTTGCTAAACAAAACAAAAAAAACGCAAGATAAAGTGGCATTAGTTCAAATCCCGCCGCGGGCAACTTTCCGTTTCATGGGACCCAATGGATCAAATATTTCCATAGACTTCGCCCTGACCCTCCAAGCCACGGCATCGAGTTACCAACTCCTTTCACCTGACTTTCGTAGCAGAATTGAGTTATTTGCAGAAGCACAAAGATTACGCCAAAAAATCCCATCCGGCCGATAAAAGATCTTTCCAAAGTTAATTGCTAAACGTTTACAGGAGATCGATTTGTTTTTGGAAAATGCGCGGGAAAAGAGCTACGAGACTGTGGTGAGTGTTGGTTCAAAGGGAATTAACCTGGCTGCCAACGCAGTAGTGCACGCAGCTGTGAAAGGTCAGTCTGTGGTCAGCAGCACACTTCAAAGCTACAGCGCAACAGACCTGACAAGCCTTCCAGAAAACACGGAAATACATTGCCAGCCTTACAGTAAGTTTTTGTGTTGCTAGTGATTTTTGAAATTCTGACACTGGTGATATAGCGTGGATGGTTCTTCATTTACTTCGTCATGAACACGTCAATCACAAAGAGGAAGGCCAGTAGTTTAAATGACAAACTTGCAACAAACGGTTGCTAGGATATACGGAAGTGGATTTGAGACTCTGTCTGAACAGCAATGCATGAACCATGACTTTCTGTTGGCGATTTCATGTTTAAAATGCTAAGACACTCGGAATCTTAACAATTTGTTTTTCTAGAAAATGCAAAACAACAATTTGTTAATATAGTAATTAATTGACCAGAAAATTTTTCCACATAAAACTTCAACTATTTATGCGCTTGACTTGGGTTTTGAAAAGGATTAATTTAACTTCATATGGTTTTCATTTAATTTGTCTTTTTTTATAGTGCCGTTAACCAACCCACCCATTGCACATGAGCGTCACGTGATGACCTCTGACCCCGTCATTGAGACAGACGGTGATCCGGCAGATTTCAAAAGTTTTTCTATGATGAATTTACGTCAGGAGTGCTCTGAAGATTTAAAAGGTATGAACACAGATTATCAATTTTTTTTTGAATGTGTCAAACTTGATGGGCGTGCGATGTTGAGTCGCCCTTCCGGTCAATGATGACGTCACGAAAGCGATAATTATAGTTGTGATAGTGATTTGGTTTACTTTTAGAAAAAAGGTTGCAAAGCAAATTTGGACATTGAAGTGAAACCAGTTTTATTCAGTACAGTAGACCCTGTTTTGCAAGCTCGCATTGGACTGTGGAAGCGAGAGTGTTAGGCTTTGTTATTTTATCCTTTGCGAAACATTTTTTCATCCAAAACATCGTTTATTTTTATTTCGATGCGCAACGGTGTAATTTATAATAACAAACTATCTCTGACCATTTGTGTTGTTGGCAGCTGATGGAAAAGGTTTCCGACATCATCAAGTCTTGGCGCACTCTTCTATTTTTACAAGAGAAAACCTTCGGTTTCATCAATAGTTAAAATAATTGCGGTGGACAAGTTGCTTTTAAACCATAAGCAAACCAAGCCACAGCTCGGCATTCAATACATAAGAAACAAAAATTGTGAACGTTTTCGGCTATATATTTAGGACTGGAGATATAGCCAAATAGTACACACTGGGAGCTGTTCTATACTACACAATAAAACTTTTTACCTCTTCTTGTTCTAGTCGAAGCAATAGACGCGTTATTCAACGATGATTTCTCTACTGAGCCTCCTGAATTTACCACCGATGACATGCAGATAACAAAGCGGACCTACCATGCAGGTAATGCTTTGTGCCCGTGTGGTTGCTCTTGTCAGTAACATGTGACAGCACTCAATAGATTTCAAGATATACCTTTAGCAACGTCTATTTCTTTTACACGCACATAGCTCTGATGGCGAGGTATGATGATCAGTTATGACGATTACTATGGTTTGGCATACACACGTGATTTTGTTTTATCATGAACATATTTCTTTTGCTCATTCATGCATCATCATTTGTTTTTTTGTGGATGTCTGAATATATTTTACACAATATGTTTTATCGGTTTGAATATTTTCTTTATTAAGTCTCTCAATAATAGTTCAGCTTTAGCTTAGCAGGCCATAGCCCTAAGAAGAGCCGTAGGCATGTCTCTCCGCAGCAGCGTACTACTGTCACTCTTAATTATGAGAGAAATCAAAGGTTATAGTCGAAGGGGCGCCACTACGCAATCGACGTCACTTCTTGTGTTTTGCCAAAGACACAGCCCCATGCTCTTGAAGGGTGTGGAACCGACGCCTATCGAACCAGGGCACTAACCACTCGGCTATGCAGCCAATAACAACTAAAGGCTTAACATCAATAACCTGAATTTAGACTAATCTTGCAACAGCTGCTTCAATGTACCCCACATAACCCATCTAACCCAATACGATGTCCTTTACTGTTTTATTAATTGCCGTTTGAAAGTTAGTTTATGAATAATTATATTATGTAAATTTACAAATTGTCAGCATTGCGAGTAATAACCAGTCACGAAAGTTAAGGAAAGCGTGTATTTATTTTGTCCTTTGCTTGTCTTTGACCGAGCAACATCGCGCTAAAATCTTTATCCGAAAGCATTGCAAGTGTTTCTTAGCTCAACCTGTTTCTTTGTTGAAGTTTTGTTTTGAACTTGCAAATGGGATTGCACAGTTTCATCATTTTACGTCAAATTAACAGAATCTTTTGCCCACCCCGAAGATTTTACTTCTCACTACACAACCTTGCCAAGGCCAAAGAAAGGCGAGAAAAATCCACCGAGACAGGTTTTACTGATTTTGTGCAACTCGCTAGCAATCATTGTAGATAACTCAACGTTTATTTTTACCTCTCTGCATAGAGAAACACCGATTTCGGTTGCATCCTTTCTTGCGTATTGACACATATTTACATTTGCATGTATTATTTCATTTTATAACGCTGCATGGTGTGCATCGATGGTGAATCTCATTTTGCACCAGTGGGCTGCACGAATAGAGAAAAAATACCAAGTGATTAACAGCTTTGTGTTTTTTGTCCTCTAGATGCCGCCCTTGCCTCAAGTTGAGTCTAATGCTAAGAGATCAAAGAAAAGAGGGAATCAACATTTCGCTCACGCACAACTTTCGGACTAAAGCACTAATGTGTTATAAAAGCAATTCAACATTTCATAAAAATGATACAAAGCTTAAATATTGTTAAGCAAAACCTTCATGTTCATTTGTCATTCAATGATCTTGCGTGCAGGCGATATTTATCAACGATTCACTGTACTTCTAACAATATTGCCTATTTTTTGTGTAAAATTACTGCAAAATGATGCAATTTCATGAACGAACATATTTCTTCGCTCAATATTCCCACGTCACTCTATTGCAAATTAAACAGTCTATACATAGGTTCTCGAAATTTTGCACCAAATTAGTGTAAGCTTTAGTTTCATCGTTTAGAGGCGTAGAATAAACATGGAATGAAAAAAGAATAGCTAAGCAGAAAATTAGATTAATTTTGAGTGTTGGTGTAAGTTCCACGCGCGAAATACTTGCATTTTGTTTCAACTGCATTCCAAAACCAGGCTAATCAACGCAACTAGCAAATGTTATCCTTTTTACATCCATGTAAAGTTTGATCTGCCTAGTTCCTGTTTTTTGTATAATGTTGCAATTTCTGTCCTTAGTCATGTGTCTGGTGAATTCATTTTTACGCTGAGTAAATGCAATATCTGCAAAAACCGAAGAGTCGAATACTTTTATATACGCATATTTTTAAGTCACGTTAATGAAGCTTTGTCCTTTGCTTGACCTCTTGATAAACGAGACGTTACTTTTATGTTAGTTTAAGGCAGAGCATACGACAACTTAGCAAGTACATTTCAGCTACTGCCAAGTCAACAAATGAGAATTACTTGCTCAGTTCCGACTTGCTTGATAAACTCATTTAGCTGACTTGTGACATGCTGAGCTTCGACTTGCTCAGTAGTCACTTTCTCAGTTTCCTCATTTATCAACTTCTGCTACTTGCTGAAATGTTGCTTGCTCAGTTGTCGCTTGCTCAACTGCCATATGCTCAGTTCACAACTGCTGACTTGTAGGAGACTCGAGTGAAGAGTGACAGAATTGCTTGGTGTGCTTCTTTAAGATTTCTGTGGAGAATGTTTTCATTGGTTGTGTCATATGTGATAGTTTCCAGAGGTCCTTCATACATGGACATTTTCTTTTCGTAACTTGAATGTGTGCTGGTTTACCCAGCTAGACATAGCTAACTGTTTTATGTTGATCGAATGTCCAGACGCTTTGAACCAATATAAAAAAATAATATGGTCACGTCAGTTACTTCCCAGACATCAAAATCCGTCATTTTTACATTGATTCAACGTCTGAAGATGTTGGATCAATGCAAAAAGACGGGTTTTGTTAATTGGGTGTAGTGCTCTGTGACATCACAACATCGTTTAGGAGAGTTAAAAACCTTGTCTACAATTTTCGATGGTATTTTAACGTTATTGTTACCGTACATCAAGTAGTGTTTATTTCATGAAATGCAAACAAGTGGCTGAGAAATTAACAAAATACCCATCATTTTTACGTTGTATCAAATGTATATGTAATTATGTATGCGGTTTTTGCGGGCTGGGTATATGGCTCTATCAGTGGCTCTCAGAACGGGGGTCTACCAAAGAAACAGTTTACATCAAATTATTCTTCCAGCTTTATCTTGTATTAAACTGTGTTTGAAAGAAAGTTTCGTTTCAACGCGACATTTCTTTCACGTATACCAATAGTATTGACTGCGTAGGCTGATTTTACAGGCAAGAAGTGACCAAGTTTTTATCTACATTCTGCACTTTTATTCTGTTTCGTCATATTATCGTTGTGGTGTCATCAACGCTTCCGGTGACGTCATTAGTTTGTTCCATTGTGATGTATTGCAGAAAGGTCTTTTTTTGCACATGCGTATTGTGAGTAGCCAAGGTATTGCGGGTCTAATACACGGTAGGTGTTCAAATGAAGCATTGCAAAATTATAGTTCGAAAAATGTTCACCCTTTAAGTTCTTGCTATGAGCCAAAATGACTCATTTGCTTGTAGATATTTTTATAGTCGGTGTAACCCAGACAGCAAACGTCTGCAGACGTTAAATCAATGTAAAAATGACGGATTTTGCTGTCGGTGTAACAAACATGTTACGTCTTGTAATGAAGCTTCGTCCAAAAGGCAACAAAAGAAAAGCTTTATTTCACGAAGAAATGTATTTGATTTTTGCATTTTATTGGTGGTAGAGTAAATAAAATGAATACACGGCAAATTTTTTGTGGTATATATGCAGCCTGTGCTGTGCTTGTTCCTGGTGGACCATGATGTTTCGGGATGAAGACCAGATTGTTTTTGTTTTTTTGAAGCAAAATGGAGAGCTGCGACAAATTAAGGTAAAAGTATTTTAACCTATTGAAGCTGTAGCGGTTTTTCCAATTAATTTGCAAAATCTATCCGGAAATGCTTCCAGACCGATACGAAACTGGCGTAATAAACGACGGGTGTTTATTAGTTGTGACGTTAATGCTGCGCCACGGTAGGTCATAGATGTCACTGGCTGGCAGTTTTTATGTTACTTTTAGACTTTTGCAACCAAGAAACCACTGGAAGATCAGATTCACTCGAACTGCTGGTTTTGTCAGATCCAATTATTGACTCTGTGCTGTCATCTTGCGGATGCTGAAGTTTTTCATGTCGTGTGGCAGATCTCTGCAGAAAGAATTCATAGTGTAGCTTGACGTAATTTGGTAAGGTATAAAGACCAACATGAATAATGAATTGGTTAGCCTATTTCCTCAAAATCATTGAGATTGTTTCCCAACAGTTACTTCTAACAATTATTGTAGATCGCTTGTTAACGCACTTTAGAAAACAATACCAGGTATTTTCAAAGATTTACCCTCGAAAGATTTCGACCCTTTAAAATCACCCCGGATTCACAGTAGGCTACCTCATGGATCCCTCCATCAAACTATTGTCGGTACAAACCGTTTTCATTGCGCTGGTGCTCTCTTTGTCAGCACTAGGTGTCGTCTGTGAGCGATTTCTTAAAGAACGTCGGCGAAGGGTTCCCAATTGTATGACGTCAGTGGTTGCGACGGGCGTTGTCTTTTCGCCGCACAGTTGTTCTTGAATACGTTGCTGGAAAAGTTCACACGACTTTTAGTTATAAACACCAAGTCTTTGCGTGTTTAGTTCAGTGTTCATAGCGCGACATCCATATAAAATTTCAGCTGTTAGCTAAAATTAAAAGAAATGGTCTACTGACAACCCGATTATTGAAGTTTCAATTTGGCCAATTCGGAAGCAGTAATTGTTCTTAGAGTTTGTTGGTGTATTATGCGCTGGGTGTCAAAACTTAAATATGATTTCATGTAGGCTAAAATTTGCAAAAGTGAAGAGTTATTATAACTTAGCCTGCATGGTTTCTCAAATTGAGTGCCGCGGAGAAAACTGCGTGTTGTAGATAATTATCTACATAAAAATTTTTCATAAAAATTATAATTTTTATGAAATTATTTGAATTAAAAAAAAAACGTTCATAGTGTTTATCAAAAGTACTTCGGACTCTTGGTCGATCTATACACTACAGTATAAGAAATAAAAAGTAGGGTCAGTCACCCTCTCAAAACGACCCATCCGAAATGTGGCAACTAATGAAACAAGACAACTCCTGAATAAGCTACAGCAAATAGTAATGGTGAGTGTTTGTTTGTGGTGAAAAACAGTGGAGTAGCCCTACAATTACATACAAAGAAAATTGGTTGTTTGGACCAGTAGTTCCCAACACGTTTTCAAGGCGACCCGTTTAAAAAAAAAATTCAGTTCGGTAAAATCTTGCGACCCAAGCAAATTGTCGTAGCCTAATATTTTAAAAAGCCATAGCCTTCAGGATTACGTTGCAAACAAACAGCACTACAAAAGTAAGTTAGTAACTTTTTCCGAATATAATATGTTTATCAAATCACTAATGAGATAGCTGTGCTCGCTTGTTGTCAGTGAGTTTTTGAAATCGAGGCGTTATTTTGCTTGTTGGCCTCAACTTCCAGCCGGTTTCGCTGTTTAGTTTTCAATGCACACATGGCGCTAAATCCAGTCTCACAAAGCCAAGTTGTTGCAAATGGAATCAGTTTTTGAATCACTAATTTGGAACTGTGGGATACACTTGGTACATGGAAGCCCAAAAGTGGACATTTTCATCTTGAATCTTTGGGGCATTTCTCTTTGAAGGACGCATGAGAAATTCAATTTTCTGCTTCTGTCGTTATGTCCATAAACTGTTCTGCAACATGGATGGGAAGTTGAGGCAGATCTTTTCCAGCAAATGGATCCGTGCCTATAAAATATTCAATCATTTTCGCTATTAGGTGGTGTTAGAGATTCTCCATAGCAGTGCAGAAACTTTTTGGCAAGCTGTTTCAGGTGTCTAATTATGGTTTGCTTAATATCAACTTTTCTGCCATAAATATATTGCGTTACTGAGGAAACATATCGTACTCATCTTTGGTGACATAGCCTAACTTTTCCAGATGATGAGTTTTTATGGTAAACGTTTGCGTTGTGATCAATCATCGTAAAACAATTGCCTTGCTTAGATATATTTAGAGAATTCAGAGAGTCAAATATATCGGCAAGGTAAGCAACTTTTGCGTTGAATTCTTCTTACAAAAACGTCTCGGCTAATCCCACACAGTTCTGTTGCCTCAAGAAGATAGCAATTTTTTCCAGCAAATCACAAACTCGCTTCAGGACACAACCTCGTGACAACCATCGCATTTCTGTGTGCAGTAGCAGTGCTTGATGAGTTGATAATAATCAGAATCCATGTCAGTGCACAAAGACGAAAACAAACGCCGATATAGTGGCCTTGCTTTGATAAAGTTTACACACTTCACATCATTCAACACTTCGTGCAGCTCTTGAGACAGCTTTTTTGCAGCAAGGGCCTCTCTGTGGAGAAAGCAATGAGTCCATACAGCACTTGGGGCTTTGTCTTTGATGCGTTGTACTACACCAGACTTGATTCCAGTACAAGCTACTGCACCATCGGTGCAAACACCAGCACGTTTAGTCGTTTATCCCAAGGAATGGAATACTCCGTCAAGAAATCATCCCAAAGTTTACATTTAATAATAATAATTATAACAAAAATAAAAACGAAAAAGTGTTAAAAAGTTCTTGCACTACGAACAAGAACACGCTACAAAGCTTTCGGATGTCTCGACAAGAAACGCTTCAAGACTTTGTTTATATTTTCCAGTTTTGTGATCGACTTTTCACGTTTTAAATTTTTTTATTGTTATTCTTTGCGCCAAAGACAAGCGACCCAACTTTGGGAACCACTGGTAGACCCTGCTTTTATAAACAGTATTTCTAATACACTTGTAATACTGTAATTTGCATACTACTGTAGAGATGAACAGTAGCGTATAGGCTAGGCTACGTTTGGTTTTAAATCTCTGTCCTCGGACTGACAAGGCCTTGATAAGTTATTCCTGGTAGTTTCACATACTTGGAGAGACTTTTGACGCAGGGCCGATTACCGAGATTGATAGAATGAAGTTTAGAGATTGCTGAAGTGTTGTTGCCGGGGAATTATCCCATCCACTAGGTGCCGCTGAAAGAAGAGCTGTCTTGAAATGTGTTACTCAAGCGCACACTCCGAGAGCCGAACCAGTGCCGTGTGGTCTTGAGCCGGGCGCTTAACCACTGAGCTAACAAGTAGTGTGTAATATGCGATATGTTTTCATGGTTTCAAGTAACTTAGCTTTAATCGCAATCTGATTCTGAGTATAATTTTTACTCACAAAACATGTGTAAACGCTGTTTAGATCTTACACATATTTTTTATTAAACAGTTGGCTATATTTTAATTTAAAAAAAAATGATACAAAAACAATAACTTCGAAGCAGTTAACATTTACCTTTGCCACGTCCATGGCTTTTCGTGGTACCAGCCCCCACTCGAGTACGTTTGCTCTAATTTGCTTTTGACCATCTAATGTCACGTCACTAATGAGATTTTTGAGCGGTCGCGCTAACGTTTTATCGGTTTCATCAAACACGTAGGATTTGACGTGATCATCGGTTTCGTCGGCATGACAAGCATCAGTCTGTGTTGTGGAATCATTGTCTTCGACTATACGAGAAAAATGTACTTTATTTTTTGGATGTTCGAAGATCGATTCTTCCCCAGAGAAATTTGTTTTCTTCGAAGTATAAACATTCGTAACGGAGGGATATGGAGCAGTGTGCTCTTCATGGTAAGTGTTCGAGGTAGATCTTTTCTTTATTTTAGCCGTACGTTTAACGGCTTTTGGACTTAATGGGCGAAACTGTTGCAATATTAGTGGAGAGTCTCTCTTCTGGGAATCAGACTCGAGTCGAGAGTTTGAAACTGAAGTAAGTTCTGCAACTTCCTCATCGTTGACGACTTGTTCTGACGATTTGGCTTCGCAAAGTCTGTAAGTGTCAATTTCATGACCGCTGAATGCGGAGTCGTTTTCATATCTATATAGCCAATCAGGGCTGCAGTTCTCCGTCACGTGATCTTCCGTTGTCACAACAACGACCTCACCGATCACGTGTGGGTCACAAACTTCATTGTCGTTAAAATTTAAACAAAGGAGGGAACTGCTGTGTGGCGATGCCTCCGAAAGGACGGTATCTGAAATATAATGTTCAAGAGGTACTGAACATCAGTGTTGCAAGCAGACATGAAGTAATTACAGTGACAATAGGTTGATTACAATTACCTGTTTATTTTGCGATTACGATTAAGCTATCTAAATATCAAAATAAACTGTGACAACTTTCCCAATTCCCATCTTGCGATTATATTCACGATTACTTTGAAGCAATCGTAATTGTAATATACATTGTCATTGAACTCCCGCCCCCCCATGCGTAAATAGCTTAGGCCTATATAGGCTACGACCAAGCAAACGATCAATAAAAAAAGCGTATGATAGCAAAAAGTGGTCATGGGTGAATAAAATAGTTTCTGACAATATTGTCTTAAGTAGCCTACCACAGGCAACTTTAAATGGTCAATTTCAGTGAGTATAGAGTCTGTATCAATGGTCCAACCTTTGAAATAAAGCTTCGAATTTTGTGTAGTTGAAAACTAACAAGAGACCAGAAAATGTTTTATCTTCTTCATCTTACCGAAATGTTGGAAGATGTCAGACACCGAGTGTTTCTCATTGACGCTAGACAGACTATGGCCGTCGTTACTTTTGTTGGAAATGCTACAAAAAGATTCAATAACAACAGATCAAATACCTACCATTACATTCTCTACAATTACAGTATGAACAAAACTATGCGTAGACTATGTGTGTGTGGGACTTTGGGCGAGTGATTAGGCCGCATGCCCATTGTCCACATCGTTCCTATTGGCTTATTAGCCTTTATATCTCGTAGCCCATCAAGCGTTCGCTGCTACTGATAAATACTTAAGACTGAAACTTGCCAGTTTGATGAGGAAAAAATAAAAAGTAAACGTTTATCCTATTAAAGTTTAAACTTTTCATCAAGATGCAGGTAACCATTACACATCAATACAAATACTATAAATGCACTTTTCTGGAGCAATCTTCATGAAAAAAAAAACTTACTTAGAACAAGAACGAGGAGAGACCAATTTGCCACACTCTACACCTTCTTCAAGCTGATGATTAGCAGTTAAAGGTCTCGGAAGTAATTCCAGGAACTTGGACACCATGAATGACGGGTCTGTGGCATTGCTTGGCAACTGCATGGCAGGAAGTAATATCATACAGACTATGAAAATTTAGATTTGATCAACAGCTAAATTTTGAATGATAGGCTGCAAAAAATGTGCTATAATATTTTTCTTTGCTGATATAAAATCAAAAATAAACCTAACGTAAAAACTAACCCTAATTACTGCATTTACCAATCGTCCCACCTTCTTTTAATTCATTCATTTGTAATATCCAGGTCATCGTTTCAAAACTTTTAAAAGAAAACTATAACCACTTACTTTGGCTTCGTTTTCACTGACAGAAGCCTGAACAGACCCAGCAGTTTCTTAAAAGAAAAAAGGTTAATTGAAATTATTTTCCTCGTGTCACATAAAATTATCAACTTTCCTTTTCAAATCTACGAGAATACAAGTTTGTGAATGATTAATTACACTGGCTGTGGCTGGAATGATAGACTTATGTTCGGGTAGCCATGGCCACCTAAAGATACGGCCTGATTTGTCACATTTTGCAGAAATTTCCAGGTTTTTCTAACTTTGGGCGAACGTTTAAATAAATTTTTCTAAAAATTAGATTTTTACGCTTTCTTTATTCTTTTCCTCAGATGACACAATAGGTTTTAACATCCTCACATGTTGAAAAACAAAGAAAATTTGATTTCGAAGATTTTAGTCAGACTGTTAATTTTCAATAACAGTCTGATTTTGCGTTTTTCAACTTACTTTTTCTCATTTGCTATTGCTTCCCCAAGGCAACAAAAAAGTTTTATGTCATTAGGAAACCGCGAAAAGTAAAAACATCTCAAAAAATATCAGTCAAGCACTAGCAGTAGCTGTAATGAAAATCTGCAAAATGTGACAAATCAGGCCGCATCTCCAGGTGGCCATGGGGTAGCCTATGCCGGGGGTGCTGATTTCAAAAATGCAATCAGTTTATTCCTAGTTAAATTATAAAATACTGAAGATTGTATATATTATGGCATAACTTTTATTTCAATTTGTTCTTTTATCCAGATCGCCTCATCGACTGGGCATTTTACCTCGCCCAAGACGAAGGCGCGGGGCAGTAAATTGGATGACAAAACAACGAATTGGCTTCTACTTTCCCTTACAGGTACTCCAGACACCGTTACAACTGTAACAGCCTAATATAAAAATCACTAAATCGTTGGTTGGGCAAAAAAACTTAAACATTCAAATCAAAATAATTTTATAGCAAGACGACGTGACAACATATTCCGTTATGCGATTGAGGCAATAATCAATTTAAATCGAAACACAATAAAGCAATATTAGAAAAAAATGATAAAACGAATAATAATCATTTGTGTGCTTGCATGGTTCTATGTCATCAGATCGTACGGATTACAACTCACTTTCACACTCCTTGCCGCTAGAAGAGTTCGCGGAGTCTTCATGCAAAACGTCTTTTTCAAGAAATAAAGTTCTATTGAAAAACACTGTTTAAGCTTGAGGTTTCACAGCTTTCGTTTAAGACTTTCATTTATTTAGTTCTTTGAAAAAAAATCTGAAGCAAAGTATGCGCGATACAAGTAAAAACTGCAGCTATCAATTTGCAAAAAAAAATACATGAAAAACAACAATTCTAAGAACATGTGGCGAAAGCAGGTTACAAAAAGCAAAAAGCTAATAAAAATCATACGTTTGATGAAAAATTATTCTTTGAAGCAGAAAATTGCAATAAAATGAGCGAACACAGGTCAGTTGGGAAGATTCTACCTGTAGTTGGTCATTTCTTTTGTGAACAAGAAAGCGCTCATGTCGAGTGATGATTTTCTCCACAAGGCTCTGGACTGCTGGATTTTTTCGAGCGCTCTTTCTTCAAAACTTTTCGAGTGATTCTCATTTGATGCACTGACGTCATCGGATTCAGAGTGACGTAAAAGTTGATCTATTTTTTGTAACGCAACGTCAGAAGCGCGTCTCGTAGTAACAGGAGTGGAACTGAAACGCATTAATAATACACATGAAATTAACTATAAAAGTATCGTGTTCGGAAGTCAAGTAGTTTAGACACGAACAACGATAAACAACAGTCACAACACGTGACGGTCATTAGATGAAATGCCAACAGTATTGTTATTTCGTGTAAAATAATACAAGTTAAGGCAAAGGCGAGCTCATGTAGTTTAGTCTTGTTTAAAGGGCTAACCACATCAATTTTGTCATCATCATCATCCAAATTCGGTTTTGTTCCCACTAGTGGAGGTTACCGATTCCTTCCTTGCAGCGATTCCTTCTTCTTTTCTATTCTATATCTTATTCTATCCATCGCACCTTCTTCCTTTAGTCCGACCTCGTCTGCATCATTTTCACATGTTCTTTTCATGTTCGTTTTGGACATACCGATTTCCTCTTCCCATCTACCTTCAAAATCAATGCCTTTCAAAGAAAACTTCCTTCCTCCTTGCTTAGGACATATCCATCACAGGTGTACAGAGTGGTTTGCTGGACTTCTGCTCTAACTCCGACGTCTGTGACTTCAAACTCCATTTCTGCTGCAATTTTGGGGATATTGACTTCAAACTCCACTCAGACTTGGAACGCAAACTATAAACCACAATCCTGTTTTGTTGCACTAAAACTTACACCTTCCCTATTTTCTGTCATGAAAAGAATAGCAGAGGATATTTTCAAATGAAAAAATTGCGGCCTGGAAAAGAAAGCCATAAAAGTACAAAACATAACAACTGCGCCAAGTACAGATTAATTACTTGTATACTGAAAGTATCAACTAGCAAAACAATCAGAATCCGGATCCTGTTTTTGTCAAGAATCTCAGACTTCAGCCGAAACCAGTGAAACCGGCTCCTAAATACTCCAACTGCTGTGCACCTCTGATGTTGGCATCATGTTACTCTTTTTTCCCTTGCAAGTTGGTTTATAGTTCCCCTCATCTGTGGCATATCCATCAGATCTTCAGTATTTTTCTCTCTTTTTGTTTTTACCCCACACATTGCTCTCACCATTGTCTTTTCCGTTCTTCTCAAAATTGCCAATTCACTCCCTCTCAGAATCCATGTCTCGCTATTGTACAATATTTCTGACCATGTAAGACTCCGACGGACTTTTCCCTTTGTTTTTAACCAAAATTGTCTTCCATAAATCATTTCCCTTACATTCCCTAAACTTTGTACAACATTCAAAAGGGAAGATAATCCCTAAGCAAGTTAAATACAAAAAATCCAGTCTTTTTTTTAAGTTTGGTCAATATGTAAGAAATTCACGTTCAATAATGTATCTGGTATTACACTTTTACCAAAGCTTTTCTTCTTGTACAAACATCAGGTTACGCTACTAACTAGATGCGGTATATAAATTCATTTCGCACTAACCATGTTGAAGTTTTCTTTTTCAAAGTGTGAAAACGGTGAACTTTTCCAGTTTGTTCCTCTTTTTTACTTATCTGCAACATACAAAATATGCACATCAAAGAGAAGTTCTCCATAATTTGCTCAAGGACAGGCGACTATAGGTTTAAAAGCAGTGACGTAGCTAAAAACTGTTTCAAAATATTAATTTGTAATTGCGACACCATGCGGAAGTAAAAAATCCAATCATTTAATGTCGAAAACATAATAGATAAATCATCAAAGCTATTTTAATAATCAAAAACTAATTTAACTGTTTTCTTTTTTCGCTTGACCAACTTCTTTCTTCTTGAGAAGGACAATTCGGAACTGGGTCTCGATGAAAATGACGTCAGATTTTCTTCTGTACCACACGATGATGTTATTGATGATGGAGACCATTCACTGTCCCCAGCACATTTGCTTTTAGCAGTGACAGCTGAACAAAAGAAGAAACTAGCAAAAAAATTACTGCTGCAATATGGAGCATCAGAATTTTTGCTACAAATTACAACGTTTTCTTCTATTTTTTGCTTGCAGCAACGAGATAAAAAGCTACTATGACAAAGTGAAAATCACATCTGCTTTCCCACATTTTCTAAATTATTCAACTTTCACCAATAAAGTAGTGCAACTTCAAAATAAATAAAAGCTTACGATTTGGCTGTTTCAAAAGGGACTTTGGCAAAGCTTGTAATTTTTGACGCTGTATTTCGTTGCAACTGTCTTTGAAGTCGTCTTCTAAAGACTTCAACTGGCGGGAAAACTCCAGCCTTAAACTGGAAAAAGGACAATACAGGCTTACATTGGGAGCCGATAAAAGGACCCCTTACTTCAAAATAGAAATGATGTCATCAATATCGAAAACTTTCAAGGTATGTTCTGTGAAAAATTGAAAAAAAAATCAAGGTAGGCATGCTTATAATTTTTCTTTTGAACAGAAGTTTCAAAACTTTCCTGCTTTCAGTTCATAACTGAAAAAAAAAAAAAACGTTTGATAATAAAGATTTCTGGAAGACTGTGAGATAAACGGATATGACGTGAAACTGCTGGTGTCCTTTAATGTAGGCCTATTACTTATTTTGATACAAGCCAGTCATGTTTAAAATGAATAAAAAGTAGGAATTATTTTTCACCTGAACAAGCAACTGTCTCCATCAGGGTGCATTAAGTTTAATGCTCTTTGACGGATAATTTCATCCACTGCCCTTTCATTTCCTTCGTTGTCTCTATTGTCTTGATTTTGATGGTGTTGAAGTTCTTCGTTTTTTAAGTTCTCAGAAGATATATTTACTGGCTAAAGCAAAAAGAAAAATTGCTGAAGAAATAATTAGCCTATAATATCTTCGAAAAAAATCTAAATAAAAACGTGCACGGGCTCTAATTGCGAGAAAAAGAAATATCAGGTTGGTTGAACAATGCATACAACACTAGGGATTGTAGATCATAGGGATCCGAAACTTCATCCGCTTTTGGCTTATCCGCAACACTAGAAGGGTTACGTTTTTTTGTAATTTACAAAATATTTTACTTTTTATGGGTTATATAAGAAGAGTGAAGTTGGTTTTAAAGTAATTTAAGATTTTTAGTTGAAAGCAAGCCTGCAGTAAAGCGTAAAAAAAATGTGAAATTGGCAATTGACCCTTCTAATGTTGAAAGAACAACGGAGTTGCGCGTCCCGTAATGTACCGTCCCTAACAACACTTGCAATCTGTAACTAAAACTTTTAATAAATTAATAGCTTACAATATTGTCATTTATGATAATAATAATCATTAAACATGTTTTCAAAAAATAAAGAGCCCAAAATAAAGATACCAAAGTCATGTTCAGCAAACGTTTTAAAAACTAAACTGTTTTCATCTTCAGTGCTATTGAAGATAAAACATCATCAGTGCGATTAGTTCAACAGCTCTAAAGATGAAAACGGTTTAGTTTTCGAAAAGTTTGCTGAACTTGACTTTAGTAGGCCCTATCTATATTTTGGTCTCTTTATTTTTTGATTAGATTGGCCAAGAGCTACAAACATTTTGCTTCTAAACAAGCTTTATGTTGTGCCGATTACAACAACATGAAGTCATAGAGCACACTGCAATCATAGATGCAACACAACAACTAGAAGCAACAAAGGGACACACAGAAATCGATTCAGCTGCTCATTATTTCGGCATGCCATAAACTGCCTTGCCGAATGCTTTGAAGCGGTGACAAACCGACGTCTCTTCGAGCGGTGAATACTACAACCTGACCATAGACTTGACAAAAAAAAAAAATTTCCAGTTTTTGAATCCCACACTTTTTCTTATAGCTCATGTTTTACTTTCATTCTTGTCAATTCTATGGTCAGGTTCTAGTGTTCACCTCTTCGAGCGTCACGATAACGTATTTCTCACCAATCGGCCATGCAGCCGACTTACACAATTAGTGGACAGAATGTGGCATATGCAGTAGGCTCAGGAGCTCCGAGAGGGGGGGAAGTCGGGCAACTTTCCCCCTAGCATAATATTGTAAAGGAAAAACGAGTAGTTTTTCGTTTTTCTACTTTTGAGGGGGGCCCATTTTTGCTACTAAAATAAAAATGTAGGCTACCAACTTAAAAATGAGCAAAGGTTTGAGTGAAATGGGTAGTATCAAGTATTGTTCTATCAGTTTACTGTAGGCTAGACGCTACTTCATTTGTTTCTCATCAAGAACAAATCGTTGTCGTATTAAGGCAGGCTATGTTCACTGAACGGATTCTGTTATTTTAACTAGGAAACTCGTAGGCCTACTGCTTTGGCTAAGCGTGTAGCTTACTGTTCTTGCTTGACCAACTGAACCTTGACTTTAAAAACTGCGTTGGCCAGGCATATTGATCCAACATGTCTGGAAAGGTAAAAGATTTTCAAGCAAGATTAAAGGAAATAAACCCTTCCTGCTAGTTTTTGCTTATGGATGTCATTGCTTTAATCTAGTTAGTTTCATAATGTACCCGTTTTGCACCAAATCAGACATAGCATTTGATGTTGTGATCGACAACTTTGCATTATTAAAGGTCCGGAATGGATTGAATGCTTTGTTGAGCTATCTATAAGCTACCGTATGCTAAAATTATCCGCTAGAAAAAATTCGATTTGCGCAATGATTAAAACCAATACTGGCCTGGCACGCAGACTTGTCAAGGGGAGGAGACGTTATCACTGACCAAACAACGGCTCTTCCAGGATTTACACAACAAACAGACAAGAATGGGTAACAGCCAACAAAATCAACAGCAAACACACCTGCATTAGGCTACGCAAACACTACATAGATGAGGTAGCCTACTCTCAGCAGCCCTGAATGCTTACACTCTGAATCCAACATTCAGGACCTCGATCACCTGGTCAAGGATTGCCCATCCACCAAAATCAGTGGCGGATATGGAGCAGTAGCCTACACGCATGAGACGATATTTTTAAACACTGGTTGAAGCGTCAAATGCACCACATATGAGGTGTGCACTGTGCACACCATGCGACTAATGGCCTACTACAAATTATTTAGACAAAAGAGTGAGGAACCATGGCAATTTTGCTACTAATGTAGTCGAGTGATTTTTGTTGATTTTCATATTGAAGGAAGTTTTTTTTTTTTTTAGAACAATACGCTGTAAAATTTTTAAACAAAATTTCAAAGGAATTCAATGAAATTCAAGTTCACACTGAAGAAAGTAGGCCAAGTTTAGTTTAAGAGATATGATGCATGATACAAATTTGTTGCTTTTATTTTTGCTGGAAATTGTTTTTGGGGGCTCATTTTTCGTATTGTTTTCCGACCAATATTGATTTCTCTCGGAGGCCCTGGGTAGGCTACTGTGTAAAAAAAAGTTTTTTTGGAATGCTTATCTTATTCTAATCTCTGCGTGTTCACTGTATCTTAGTACCTTACCTCAGATTTTGAAGAATGCGATATCGGTGAACAACAGGTGTCTGACTTCCTTGTCCGCTCAATACACGTTACAGATCTTGGCGATTTTCTACCCTTTTTCAGTCTTTTAATAAACTACAAAAAATACCATATCGGTTCACGGTAGAAAAGCAATTGCCATAAGACAAATTGCTGTTTCAAAAATTCATAGGCCTACAATAAAATAAGGAGCAGACCACAGGGAAAACCTACGTTAACAAAAGTTAACGACTTACCTTTTTCTCGCTAGTGGTAGTCCTTGTCCTTTTTTTCCTATCTGGAGGGTGCACCAGTACTTCATTAGGGCTTTCTGAGAGAGGGTAAGGTTTGGCTGTATTGCAACATTTTGTTAAACTTAGCAGTTTTTCAACGTCTTGGTATAGTTCGCTTTCGCCAAGGATAGTCCTGTCGCCTTGATCTTTTAGCCGATCTTTGACAATTACTGATATTAATTTTCCAATCAATTCCCTTTGCCGTTGTATTGTTTCGTGTAAATCTTCATGATGGCAGATATCAGTTGACGACCTTCGAAAAACATATTAGGCTACATCAAAAGCCATAACTCATGCTAGAACTTTTCAAAAATTGCAGGTCAATCAAAAATATACGACTCCGACTTTCAGTGTTGCCAAATTATATAGAGTTGCCAGATTTTTTTTAATTATTAACATGTTTTATTTTTTTTTAATTAATTTCACTTACGTTGTGATCGAAATTGAAACGGCGACTTTCACAACAACTGACTAGAATAAACACTTGCATTTTATGGAAAAATGTTGGAGTGCAAAACGGAGAAAAAACAACATTTTAAAATAAAATTACAAACAAAAATTTGGTTGTTCATCGTTTTGTATCGAGCCAGAGCATCTCGAAGGTGACGGCCAGAGTCGGCCTTTGACGACTCCAGCTCCGGACACGCCAAAATCCTTCCGACTCCACAGCCATGATGTTTAGCCTAGTAACTATAAATGGATTTCACTTACTTTTTAACTTGATCAAACTTAAAATTTTTCATTGTTTCTTTGTCTTTATGAAATGACTTCCTTCTTTGTGTCGCAGAACAGTTTCTCGTTTCTGAAATTAGCGAAAAATCCAGAGAACTATCATTTTCTCGATTCGAGTTATCGTATTGCTGATAATAAACTTTTCCGGGTTGTTGAAATTCTGCTTCAACAGGTGAAGTAGGGCTACTGATGCAACAACGTTGATTGTTGGTAGACGACAGCGACCGACAACAGTTTCTCGGTAAAGTTTCATAAGATTCTAGAAGTGCCGAGGAATTTTCTGGGCAAGAAACATTTGGCATCATAACGAGGCACAAAGCTCAGTCCCAGCTAGTTGAACGACTCAAATATTTGAAATAGAATGTTGGTCTATTGCGATGAAATTTTATGTCATACAACACGATTGCTTAAATTGGATCTAAAACAACATTAATGTGCTGTTAATTGTTATTGCTGTGCTGTTAAACTTAGTACTGCATTTAGGCTTTTCCTACCTCCTAAACAATATCCCTTCCTCTACAATCTACAGAATCAAAATAGGCTAAACTAACCAATAAATGAACTAATCAAACTTTCAGCAATTATAACTTTCTGACATTCTTTTCGAAATTGGACTGTCTATTCAGCTCTGAGCATTTAAAAACATGAATAACAATACTCTTTGTCTTTTATTGTGATGTCAAAATTGAATCAGCTCAGCAACAAAAATGCTGCAGAATGAACTTGCAGATTGCAGTTTTATTTGATAATTTTGGTTAATCAGAGTATCAGCGATTCCACTTTGGTGGAAATTACCACATAGGCCTATGTGGAAATTTCATCATGCTTGTGGAAAAAATGTGGTAATTTAGTGGTAATATGGAAATTTTGTGTGGAAATAATAAATTTTGAAAAATTGACATAAAATACTAGCCTATCAATAAATAAGAGCATTTAAACAGTTGTCTTCCGAAATCGAACAGATAGGCTATGCAAAAAACTACTTATAAAAGCATGCGACTAGCATGTTTGGCTGTTTTTCAGTTTGAAATGCATCCTGACTTTTGACTTTGAGCGTAGGGTGACCATGTTATTATAGTCAAGATGTCTTTCAGATTTTAGCTGCGGTGTCAAATAGGTAATACGGTACTTTGCTTGTTTCAGACGTTTTAATAACTGTTAATAACCGGTACTGTAAATAAACTGAGTAGGCTACCGGTAGTTGTTTCAGACCTACTAGCCTAGGCTATAAAGTTTTTTACCAGTACTGTCAGTGTCACTAGTCACTACATAGTGTAAATATAGCCAAATAATAGCGTTGCCAGATAAGGCATTCTGCCTTAATTTGAGAAAAGTTTAAAGCTGTTGAAAATTACAGGGAAATTTACCCCCAGGGGGTAAATTTACCTCCGGTTAAGAACCCTGCTCTAGAGTCTACACCTTGTCTTAAGATTGCAGTTGCCAAGCCATAAACCCGACCAAATGATGCATAGCGTTTATTTGAAAATTGCTAAAATTTTGAATTTTATGGACTAATATAATTGTCTACTTTTCATACCAAGTTGAATGCTTGCACTTCTACAGTGCCCCTCAATCAAATGAGTCACGCTACGCTATTGGTTGTACAGTAGACTACCTCCAAAAATCTTCGACAGGCATAGGATACGTAATTCGGCTTCTCTAAGAGTGATCTTGGGTAGCAGGGCCGTATTAACCGCCTTTCAATCCTACAGGGGAGGCACAGCTGTTTAGGGGCCATTCATTTCAGTTTGTTTAATGTTTTTTGGCTATTTGAAATAAAAAAAAAATGTAAATACATTTACTACATATTCAATAAGCTCGATATTCAATAGCTTACATCACGCAAGGCCCTATTTACCGCTTCGAAAACCCCGGTTAGTGAGTCCACATCTCTCTTTAGAGGCCCACCCATATTTATGTTTAGTTGGTGCAGCGTTTTTTGGTAATTTTATTCAAAAACTGTGACAATGCTGTTACGAAAACTCAACATTTTATAGCTTAGGTTTTGTATTTTATAGCAATAGGTTTTGTATTTTTGTTCATTATTTGGAATGCCTCATGACCTTTTCATATAGAGGCCTTGTACACGTGCGATTGGAGGCAATGACTGAAAGCGATTGATCAAATCTGACAGTTAGCAGAAACTGTGATGTTATAAGCGACCTGCAATATCTGTGCGGTCGCATAATTCGAGCTTAAAGATGTGAATACACTTTTACATCATTATTAGTTAGTTTATTATGCTGCTTTAAAAGCCAACCGTAAACAACTAAACATAATATGTCGCTAGATGTTGTTCTAAACCAGAGGTCACCAAACTACGGCCCGCGAACTGATTTCATCCGGCCCGCCACGTGCTGCGGAAATAACAGCTGTACTACAACTGTTAAGGAAAAAAAGTTACCAAACTTTTTGTAAAGGACTGACGTTGTGTTGAGAAAATTTGGAAAGATGTAATGTTTTTTCAAGAGCACGATGCCCTGTAGTGTATCACAGCAAGGGATAACTTTTCCAGCAACCTTTCGATTTTCATCACAACTTTGCTATTCCACCGGTGACTTTGTTGTTTATTGTGCTCAATTCAAGTCAATAGAGATTCTAAATAGTTGTATATCTTTTCGCAATTTGCATCCGGCCCGCATCTGTTAGTCTCGCAGCAATCCGGCCCTCAGAGAAAAAAGTTTGGTGACCCCTGTTCTAAACTAACAATGAAGTGTGGTAATTTAAAGAACAAAGTTTAAGGTCTCAAAACAAACACACAAAAAGCTGTGATTTGGTCAAACTTGAGATTGCTGTTTCAGCATGAAAGTGACAAGGTACAGCCATGGATCACTGAATTAGAAGGATTGGAGTCTTTAAACGCGGCTTTTCATGAGTGGTGCAACTTTTGCGTTCGTAACCTCGGCCAACCACTGGTGTTTAAAATCATTCAAGATTTTAAAATTGTTACAATATTCAACCCTGAAATTCAGAGTTGTTTTACGTCGGTCATTAGGTGACGTCATAAAGGATGCATTGCAAATGTGACGTCACAATATACATATATATAGTCAACGATGCACGCAATTTCAAAAAAGTGCAAAAACTGTAATAATACCAGATTTTTATTTCACATTTGATCTACAGTATAATTACAGATGCACTGCAGTAGACAGCTGGAACCACATAAAAGAGTGTCATGACAGAAAATGTTTATTTTCCTTTCATTGTCAGCCTGTTAATTAAATGCATCATAATTCATAAGCATATGGATACGCCAGAAGCAACATTTTGCTGTTTTGTTTTTATTTGCTGTTTCGAAAAGAATAGACTAAATGAAAGTAAACAATGAACGTCCCATCATATGTGAAACGAGTCACCGAAACAAAGCAAAAGTTAAACTTTTGAGATACGGCGAATGAAAACAACAGTAAATTTTTTCAGGATTGGCTGGATTTGCAATAACCGGTTCAAGATGTCTCGTCCCACTCAAATTTACCATAAACCTTCGATTCACAGCAAAATTGTCAGTTACAATAACTGAAAAGTGCACATACTATGTTAATAATGTATTTTTTAAAATCATCAAATAGCCTGTTACCGGTAGGCTTGTCAACGAGCACCTTTGGTTACTCAAATTAATACATAGTAGCCAACAAGGGTCAAAGCGTATAAGATATTAGCCTACACTGAATACAAAAAATACACAATTTGTAAAAATTGTGTATTTTTTGTTTTAATTGTTCTAATTCCGTGATCCATGGTACAGCGATTAAGTGTAAAACCACATGAGATATAACGTTTAAGCAAACACAGGAAGCTGCACAGATAACCTATTTACTCAGTGCAGAACTATCATTAAATCAGACCTACAAATTGATACCGCTCGTTGGGTATCAAAATCACAAAGATAAATTACCAATACTTAAGAAAAATAGTTTGGCGAAAAGCAATACAACAATATATACGTGCTGTGGCACCGACAGGACAGATTAAAGTGACAGTGTCATCATCATTGTCAGCCATTGTTGTTCCATTGCAGGATGAAGGCCTTCCCCATATCTTTATAATTTTGTCTGTCTTTGCACGTTTGTGTCCAGTGTTTGTCGAATTGGTAGAGTTCGTCTCGCCATCTTGTTTTCTGTTTCCCTCTTTAGCGTTTATTGTCAAGCGGTATCCAGTCAGTAGCTCTTCTTCTCCATCTGTTGTCAGTTGTTCGCATGATATGTCCTTCCCAATTCCACTTTAAACTTTTTATTGTTTGAATGATATCTTTGATTTGTGTTTGTTGTTTTATCCATTTGGTCGTATCCATCGAAAACATAAACTGGCATATAATTGGTCTTAGCGAAATGAGAAGAACTGGCGAAGGCACCATACAATTAAAACACCACCAGCACCTCCTGTATCACAAAGGCAAGGAACACCAAAAGCTAAGTGGTATCGGATTTCTTGTTCACACAAAGATTAAAGACAATATTAAAACAATTAACGGAGTGACAGTGTATAATATACAAAATGCAGAAACACCATTGACAACTTCAATAAAAATCTCTTGCAAACACATCGGTTTGTTATTTTCTTATGCTCTAAATAAAGCTAAGTTCAGTAATTACAAAAGTGACTTCTTAGTGGGCAACACAAGCACCAAAACTATCATACAAACAAAAATTAATTTGGCGAAGTCAACCAGCTGCACAGCTACCAAATGACTGGACTTGAACAATAAGAAAAGTCGATAACCTAACTGCGCACACAAAGCACGTTTAGTAACCCGGTCGTGCGCGATACACAAACGAAGACAGAAAGTTCGTAGGAAAAAAAAACTTTTGCAAGCGGGTGTGCGTCAGTGGTTGAAACCAGGGCTGTTAAGTCGAGCGAAAAATGTACGACTTTGACTTCAGTGTTGCCAAGTTTTTTTTAAAGTTTTGTCCTTTTTTATTATAAAAATTCAATTTCACTTAAGTTGTACTTGACATTGCAATGGTGACTTCAAGAACTGGGATAAACAAATACTTCTATTTTTTGGGAAAGTTTTAGAGCGCAATACGGAGAAGAAACAATATTTTGAAAAAAATAATGCAAACATAATTTTATTGTCAGTCTTTTTTAACGACTCCGGACACGCCAAAATCCCTCCGACTCCACAATCCTGGTCGAAAGCTTTCTCGTGTAGGCGCAATAGCTAGCATTAGGCTTGAAAAGAGGATTTCTCAGTCTAATAAAACCTCCCACAATCTCTTCGCAATCGACCCGCTGCATTGTAGCTTAGAATTTATTGAACAAAAGTATTTTGTGCATAGTAACGATTAAAAAATCAACAACATTTCAATTAAAAACTAGAGACCAGTAACAAGAAATGTCTTCTTAAATGGAGCACCAAATGAAAAATCGATCGGAAGGAAGGATGGCTAGATTCATCTATGATCGCGTGATTGCATGGACGTGAGTTTGAAATTCAGTGGACGAAAACTTTAATTACACTTAAGGCTACACTCTTATCTAGAGCAGCCTGAAGTTATTTGAAAATTTTCCATCAATTACCTTGCAATTGGTTTTCACGAGTCGTTCGTCCTGATTCTTCATTGAAGTTCCAACACTTGTCGATTTGTCTGCTTTCTTTGCAAAATTTGTCACCAATCAAGTTTTTTTTTAATTTGTTAAAGCTTTGCTTAGTTTATAATTTTGCTGCTGAGGAATGAAATTTTGCGTGAAAAATATTTCTAATTCTTTCTACTTTACAAGAATTTAAATCAGCTTGAACCAATTCCAGTCCGTGTGGAAATTGTGCCAGGAATTGATCAACAACTTGCTTTTCCTTTGCTGCAAGAGAGTTATAAAGGTCGATTGTTTTCTGCCATTTCCAAATTTGAAACGGAAATATCTGTAAAGCAAAGTTAAATGAAAAACGATAAGACCACGAAAACAAAAATAGAAGACTCTAGAAAGTTTTTTTAACTTTACAATGACGTCTACCTGGTTACTATGCTCTGTCAACAATTGAGCAGAGTTTTGAAGTACCGGCTTCGCTGAGTGTTGAGTCTACAAGTTTGCGAAGCTGCGAGGATTAAGCTCTCAAAGTTTTCTCGGTCCGAGGATAAAAACTCAAGCAATCAATTTTAAAGAAGGCCTAAATAAAAATAATTTAGCTATTTGAAAGTTTACATATTACGAGAATTTCAATCACTACAATCATTAGAAGAAAAATTGTTATTAAAAGAAACAGGTAAGGTAGAAAAGGGAGGATGACAACAGTAGCAAAGACGACGAGATCACACGAACCATGACATGTGCAATAACGCAGTGGCGCTTCACTTCCATAGCTGAAATCAGTACGGGTGATCGGAATGAGTGTGGCCGCGATTCATGCGATTAGGAATTGGTGGAAGTTCAAATTAACCGATGTTAAACAAGAGAACCAATTAGCTTGTGGTTTTCTTATAAAACAAACACCATGTCGGGTCACGCCCACACGTTAGTGAACACTGTCATTTGGACAAAATTAATTAGGCCTTTCAATAACTTTATGAAAGACAGACAACACATATGGAGTCAATAGGCGATGGCTAGTTTATTAAGTTGAGGTCGGACCATTGTTAACCAAAGTGGGGTAGGTCCTGATTAAAAGCAGCGGTCATCGATCAAAGAGCACTCACCCCTCTGCTATCTGTGACATCACCAATAGTGAATTGATGTGTTCCAATGCTACGAGGAAGCTTGCTAGTTTCGGGAGTCAGGTTTTCCTAAATATAAATCGTTGTAAGTTGATTAAGTGAATCCATGAACTGAAACCCTCGAGAATGTTTTATTCTGAAACTGCAGCATCTTTGTAAAGACCGAGCTGTACAAAATTGACATTGAATCTCCAACAAGTATGATACTTCAAACCACATTATCAAAATATTAAGTAAGTACTTTCATCGATTGCATGTTGACGAAGGGATCATTAAAACATGACCCCACATAGATCGAGACATCTTATCGCCAGCACTAAGATGGTTCAATATCTAAACGACCTGATCTATGATGTTTTTATAGTTTTACATCTAACCATCCCAGCAGTCTAATGAAATAACGTCACTACACCTGGCGCAAATTATCCGTCACAAGGTTATTGCATCAATCTTACGTGATAATGTCATCTAGGAATATGACGCTAACGTCGATGTACATTCTGCATAAAGTGCATAATTGGCTATCCTCACCTTGATATATTTCGTCAAGTGAGTTTTTGTACTGAGCAAGACCGGTGCAAATTCGTTGAAGAAGCGATGCAGGATTGGTAGAAGAGTGGATGGAACTTCTGTGGCAATAAAAATATTGCAGCAAAATTTAATGAATTTCTACTGCGCATCCAACTGAAAAAATTAGTACAGCAACCGATGAACATGCGTTTCGCTATACAAGTTATCGAATGCAGCGCATACCAAGCAAAAGCATGTCGGACACCTATCTTTCAATTACCGTATACAAAAAGTTCCTTTGTTCAACACTTTATTCACTTATTTAACTTTGTTAAGTTGTGCACATATGAAAGGTTCTGACCACTTGTCTGGTTTATATTGAAAGTAATGTGTATCACCACTTTGTTGCCGTTGAATTAATAAACACCAACCATCGTTGCTACAAAAATCTGTGTCTTCAGATGGGAGCTTATCTCGTACAATCCTCCCATTTGCATCCACATGGTGAAGATGAAGTCTGTTGGCATGAGGAAGATGTCCGTTCATGTTTTCTACCCAAGCAGCAACAAGCGGAGCCTTCGTCTTCATGAGATATCCTGAATGAAAACAAAATGATGTTGATACATTCATAAACAGCCACAAAATGATCGGTTTGTGTTTAAATGTTAATTATACCGTTTGATGGCGGATAAAGTGCATAAGACTGCAATAATTTGTGGTGGTAGATGGCAAGGAATGGGATAGAACGGGAACCACGGGAGACAGATTTTGGTAAGGAAATGTTTGATTACTAACACGGTATTAAGATTTGTAAAAATAACGGTAACAAAATTTGTAAAATAAGTTTCAGAATAAGTCTCCATCTGATTACGTTTCTTAAACTGAAATAAATCAATTTGCGATTCGTATTGAACCAACGTGACTGTTCCACAAGTCGACTATATTCACATCTCGTGATTATAGTTTCAGTTCAGCAATTCGAGAAACCTTGCTACATGTGCTAAACGGGAAGAGGTGAAGTCTATACTCTCATCCAAACAAATTGAAACATCTAGTTATTCTTAAATCTAGCAAAACTGTGTAGTAATATCTTCATTCATTGCAATGATCCTGTCTTTTGTAATGTTTCGAAGAATCCTTGACGTCTAACTATCTCGGACGAACTGTCATAAACAAACAGACACTTTATTTGAATCTCAACATGTACTCAGACTTCAACATAAACTAGCAACGTAAACGCCCACATAGCTGCGGCACTAAAACGATTGACTTATTATTGGAACTCGAGTTTGGAATTGATTGATTGATTGATTGTTATGGTTTGTTTTATGTCGCTTTACAACATCTAAGGTCTTTTAGCGACAGTCATTATTATAATAGCTATTTAGCACAGTTAGAGCACAACAGGGCATAGTGAAGGGTGCAATACGACACAACACAACATAATACGATACAGTAGTTTAAATACATCATTAGTGGAAAAGAAATTCTTGTAGGAGGTTAGGCCCACGAAAGTCAGGTACTTCTTTGGAATTGCACGCTTGGTGTTACAAACTGAAACAAAATAAGGAAAGCCCAGCCAGCAAATCAATCGCCTTCCACACCGATTCAGTGTCCAAAGACGCTGAATCAATGTAAGAGACGATCGATCTCTGGCTGGGCTTTCCTTATTTTGTTTCAGTGGGAGCAGACACGACACGGGTGCACTACAGTATAACATGGACGATTACAGTGATTAAAATAATAATTTAAATAAGCTTATTGCAGGAGTTTATAAAAGCCAGCAGATGTGTAGTAGTTGGACGATTTTCAGCAAAATTTTTCACCGATATGTTTATTCCATACTTGCTCAGATTTTGTTCAAGACACTTCCTTTGAGTTGCATATTTACTGCAATGAAATAGAAAATGATTCACAGTCTCAGGGCTCATACATGTGTCGCATAGTCCAGAAGTGTGGCATCCGATCTTGAAGAGGTGTTGGTTTAAACGGCAGTGACCGGTGATGAGTCTAAAGACGGTTGGATGGTCAGGTACTTTGTTTGTTCCTGCACTTTTGGTGTCAGGATATATAGATTTGTAGAGTTGGCCTGTGGTACTGTTTATATAGTGATTATTCCATTTTTGCAGAGCTAGATCTTTGGTGAGGTTTTTGACTTCACTTAGGCTGAGTTTTGTGTTTGCGGAGATGGGGGTAATGGCTGATGTTGGTATTGCTGGTATGGCTCCTGAAGCAAGTTTTGCTAAGAAATCAGCAGTTTCGTTTCCAGGAATGCCTACATGACTAGGAACCCATAAAAACTTTACTTTTGTTGTATTTGATATAATGCTGGAATGAAGCAGAAGTATGTCATTGATTAAGCTGTGTTTTGTCCAGGTTGGATTTGAAATCGTCCGTAGTGCACTTAAGCAGTCGCTAATGATGACCGACTTACTTTGTTTGGTCTCTTTTATCCATATAAGTGCAGCCTTTATTGCAAACAGTTCGGCACTGAACACAGATGCGGATCTATTAATTGTGAAGCAGCGTTTTATTCCATAGCGGTTTACAAAAAAGGAAGATCCGGTTTTCGTGTTGGTCTTGGATCCGTCTGTATATATGTTGAGAAATTCTGAGTAATTTTTTGTGAGGTGCTCAGCGACTATTCCAGAGATGGCATTTGGATGGTCAAGCTGGGAGGTTTCAGTCACAAGGGTGTAGTCAGTTATGGGTATATAGACTTCCCAGGGTGGGATAGATGGTTCTTGGATGAGGTTTACGGTAATATTCGTGTCTATTGTCTCGGTGAGGGAATGGAATGGTTGGTAGTTACTTGTGTTGGTCAAATTTCTTGGCAAACTTTCCTCGAGGATGTCATGTGCTGGGTGGTGTAAAAATGTCAGAATGTGGGCTTTGTAGTTTAGACAAAGTTGCTCGTATCTAAGTGACAAGGGTAATTCATTGCAGTAGTGTTGTAGGTTTGAAATTGGGGTACTTTTCATTGCTCTGGAGCATATTCTTAGAGCTTCATTTTGTAATGTCAGAATTGGTTGGAGTGTGGTTTTGTTTGTGGCAAAATATGCTTCCATACCATATTCAATAACCGATCGTATTATGGCTCTGTAGATGCAAAGCAGTGCTGATTTTCCTGCTCCACAGTTTGTGCCCTTCAGTACACGAAGGACATTTAGTCTTGATTTGGATTTTTCTGCAACATGTTTAGCATGGATGCTATACTTTCCATTTGACTGAAATGTGATTCCAAGGTATTTGTAGTCTTTTTTGATGGGGATTAACGAATTTTTTATTTCGAGTGTACACGGATCATATTTACGTTTGTTTGTAAACAGCACAACCGCTGATTTGTTTGCGGAGATCTTGAAGCCCCATTTATCACACCAGTCTTTGGTTTTTGAAAAGTCAGATTTGATTATATTAGACAGAGTTGAGATGTCTTCTCCTGTTTTCCAAAAACAGAAGTCATCTGCAAAAAGTGCTGTAGAAGAGGTAATTAAGTTTGGTAAATCGTTGATCGCTACGTTGAATAGTAATGGACTAATAACGCTGCCTTGAGGAATTCCGTTTTCTAGTTTTCTTGTGGTAGATAAAGCTTTGACAACCTTGACTTGAAAAGTACGATTTGACAGGAAAGATTTGATCCAAGATAGCATGGCTCCTTTGATCCCTAGGTCATATAGTTTTAGGAGGACTGCGTCGTGATAGACCATATCATAAGCTTTCTCAAGGTCAAGAAATACAGTTTGTACTGATTCACCGCAAGATAAGGATTTTTGGATGGTGTCGTGGAGTCTGATAATATGATCTGTCGTTCGACGTCTTTTTCTGAATCCAGACTGTTGAAGATGAAGTAGATTGTTTTGTTCTAGGTACCATCTGAGGCGATTAGTTACTATTTTCTCCATAGTTTTGCAAAGGGTGCTGGTTAAAGAAATTGGTCTGTAGGAGGAGGGTATACCCGTTGGTTTGTTTGGCTTATGAATTGGAATGATGATTGAATGTTTCCATTTGAGTGGCAGTGTACCTGTCGACCAGACGTAGTTAAAGAAGTCGAGGAGGATATTCAAACTGCAAGGGGGTAGATGACATAACATTTGATAATAAATGCCGTCCGCACCTGCAGCAGTGTTTTTATTACCTTTAAGGACTGTCTTCAACTCGTTCATTTGCAGGGGTGAATTGTAAGATTTATTGTAGAAATGGGTTGCCAGTTTTGATTGTAGATTGTTCGAAATTGAAAGACTGGAATTTTCACGGAATTTTTTTGAATAGTTGGTTGAGCTGCTAACTGAGAGAAATTGATCTGCAAGGATGTTGGCTTTGTTGGTATCACTTTCTGCTTTAGTGGCAAGAGTGGGAATTCTTTTGGTTTCCTTTATGCCTGAAAATTTTTTAATAATTTTCCACACTTTGTCAAGCTTTGTTTTACTATCGAGGGAACAGCAGAAATTGTTCCAGCTTTCTTTTTTTGCTTGGATGATAGTTTTTCTGGCAATTGCCCGGAGGCGTTTAAAGGCTTGGATGTCTGTTGGGTGTCTGGTACGATGAAGACGTTGTAGTGCTATTTTTTTGTTCCTTACTGCTCGTTTACAATTGTCATTCCACCATGGAACGCCACTTAATTTGAATGGTTTGGTTTTAGGAATTGCTATAGACGCGCAGAGTTGGATAGTTTCGGAGAGGTTTTGGTTAAATGTATTTATATCGTTTGAGACAACAGAAGAATTTAGCTTTTCTTGGCATAATTTGGAATACTTTGCCCAATCAGCTCTTTGGAATGCCCATGATGGTACAAACTCTGCATTATGTGGGGAAGAAACATTGACTGTAGTAGCGACTATGCAGTGGTCACTACCCAAAAATTCATTGGTGACATCGGTGATGCATTTGTGACCAAGGGAAGTAGAAGCAATAGTGAGGTCTAGAGTGTTCCATCGGATTTCCGGCTTATTTAAAGACATGTGGGTGGGAACAGTGGTGTTGAGGATTACTGCGTCATGATTTTCAACTACTTCAAGTAGAGCATACCCTCTATTATTATTGTTGTTGCACCCCCACATGACATGGTGGGCATTGAAATCACCGCAAATTAATAATTTTTTATGGTTAGTGAAAATACAGTTTATTTGGTCACCTGCAAATGAGTTTGTGGGTGGGTTATATATACTGTATACAGTTAGGTGTTCGATTTTAATTGCAATAATTTCCAGCCGTGGGTCTGCATTCGGGATGGGTAGCTCTGTAAAGGAGATATTTCTTTTAATGCAGATTCCGACACCACCTCCTTTTCCCAAGTGAGCAGGTCTGTCTTTTCTGTAGAGATGATATCCATTAATATTAGGGGAGTATTTAGGAGTTAGGTGTGTTTCTTGTAAGCAAATGATATCCGGTGGGGTTTGTGAGCTTGCTATTAGTTGATTCAATTCCGGGATTTTCCTATATATTGACCGACAGTTCCACTGCCACACTGTGAAGAACATTAAATTATTAGTGATTTTAACATGTCCGAGTTTGTTAGAAATCCCATTCTAGAACCTGCTGCGTCGGCGATAATTTGAAAAATGTCAATTTCTTTATTTTGGCTTTGAGCGAACGTTGTCTTTGTAATCACTTCTGCTAAAAAAGCCAGAAATAGGATTGGGTTATTTATAAAGTGGCCGCTCTCGTCTCCTACGTTGGTTGGTTTCGAGGGTCCGGGTTTTTCCATTGTGACTGGAGTTATATTTATACTGTCATTAGTTTGGTTAGAGGATAGATTTTTATTCAATTGGCTTGTTTGAGTTGTGCTTGCTACAAGAGGAGGGAAGTCCAGATCATAACTTGGCATTTCTGTATTTACAGCTCTTTGCTGCTTGCAGGCTTCAGCATATGTTAAGTTCTTAGTGGTTTTCATTTTCTGAATGGCTTTTTCTTTCAAGTACTTGGGGCAGTTTTTAGAAATAGCGACGTGATTTCCACCACAATTTGAGCATTTTACTGCCATACTTGGGCATTCATCATGCCTGTGTTGTTCACCGCATCGGAGACATTTGGTTTTAGATCTGCAGAATTTTGCTATGTGTCCAAATCGATTGCAGTTGTAACATCTTAAGGGTTTTGGAATGTATTGCGAGACTCTAAATCGTTGATAACCTATTTTTATTGAGTCTGGTAGTGATTTGCTATTGAAGATTAATAATACAGTAGTAGATGCAATTAGTTCAGACGATTCAGAATTTCTTTTATTAAACCTTTTAACCGACCTTATGTTCGCATCCTTCAGCGCCGCAAGAATATCTCCATCCTCCATGCCGAGAGGAACATTGTATATTACTCCACTTGCTCCAGGTGGTCTTTTGGCGTAGGCGGTGATCGGAATGTTGATGGTGTTTCCATCCGTCAGTGTCTTTGTTTTGAGGATAACCTCTATCTGGCTTGGGTTTGCATTTAACTGAAGTCCTCCATCTTGTCTTGCTGAGCAGGATTTGTATTCGCCTATTAGATATTGCAGACATCGGTCGATCAGTATCGGCGAATACATTTTTAATGTTTTTTTTTGCTCTCCCGGCTGGTTCAATTTCAATATGACTGTAGTAGTATTGTTGCCATTTTCGTCTGGGTTGTTTTCCGTTTGGTACTCCTCTTCGGAATGCATTCGTTTCCTTTTTAGAGACGGCGTCTCCTTCTTGTTTTCTGGGTCGTCTGTCTCCAGTTTGGTTGAGTTGATGTAAAATTGAGACCTCAAATTTGTATTTCAAACTGCACCTTCCTTCTTGTTCTGCACCGCGCAAAACACTTGCTTCTCTGGGCAATTCGCAACCAAAAAATCGGCTATGCTTACTAGAAGAAATCTCACAACCTTCCTCTAGCTTGAAAACTCTAGAATGTCTCGAGTTTGGAAAGACGCAACGCTGCCAGGAAAGCGTATTTAACAGCGGCCAATCAAGAGGTCATGGAAAACGCGTAAGGCAAAATGCGAAACACAAGGTACAAAATTAAAAGGCAAGTTCTCAAAAGAATTAAAAGTTTAAAGGCACGTTTCCAATATTACAGCTTTAACTGTATTTCTTGTTAGGCCTAGCAGACGACTTGGCAGTTCAAAATTAGATAAGAAATAATAATTTTAAAATTTCTGAATTGCCTGGAGGCATTTATGTTTCTTACCCGACCACGGGTCCCTGAATAAATGAGCATATGTCATCCCTGCCATGGAGAAGTCACCCACACAAGGTCGGCCACCAAGCAGGTATGGATGCTTGTCAAAGTGTGATGTGAGATCTTCTAGTAAAGCTTCCCAACTTTTTTCAATTTCTGTAAACAATTGAAAAATAATTGATAATTTTTTTTTGCGTCCTAATGATTTCATCCTGCAATGAGCATGCAGCATAAAAAGTTTATTCCTTTGTAATCATTGAAGGCCTCTAAAATGGTAACAGCAAAATAAGTGTCATGTGTCAGAAACGAAAAAGCTATCTTTAGCCTTATTTATTGCTGAAAAAAGATCTACAGTATAAATATCTGTTTACCATTCTACAGTCAAAAATATACTTGAGAAAAGGTGGATGATTAAACAAGATGCCAAATGCAGGACGCAGTTGATCGATGTTAAACCCACCTTCAATTTTGCTGAGAATAGGACGGTTGCAATCGTGGTGAATTGCTTTAAACTTGCTTGTGTATTAATTTTGTTAACTGCCACGTTTGTTATTCGTTCTTGCATTGAACCTGTGTTCCTTTTGCGTTGGCGTAATCAGTATGTTACAAACCCGATCAGTTGTAATGTAGAAGTAGAGGTGTACCAGCTCAGTGGCCAAAAGGTTTCGCCTTCGACTGTGGTGCTAGCAGATCTGAGATCGATTCCAGGTCAGGTCAAACCAAAGACTTTCAAAACGGGACCGACTGTATTCTTTCTTGCATTACGCAGTGAGAATAAGTCGGGTAATAATGTGATAAGGGGGGGAAGAACAGTCACCTTCACGCGGTCCCCCCTGTAAGTAGCATCATAAAAAATGCGAAACGAAGACTGTCAAAACCGAACCTCGACCCGGAACGTTCAGTACAGGACCCCACGAGAACCGCTCTTTTCAGAGCGCGGCAGTTCCACTGTCGACAAGTACCGTCGTCCCACCATCTTACAGCTGAACGCTGAGGGCATCACATCCAGATGTGATAACATTGTAAACGTGATATAAAATTAAAAATGGGCCCTGTCGCTAAAGACCTAAGCTGTTGTGGAGCGACAATAAAACCATAACATTATTTTTAGAGGTTCCCAGTAGAATGCTTTATTCTAGTCTCAGTTGTGTGCTTTATTTTCATTAATTCCTGTTTTGGATGCTTTGTTTTCAAGTTTATTAAAACCTTCAATAAAGTAAAAGTATCATTTATGGGTAACAAAAATATGGGCATTTGTTGTCGAAGTAGAGCTGGGTAAAAGGAAAGGGATTTTGAGCAAAACTGGCCCACCCTTGAGCAAAAGGGGAAACATGTGGCGAGTTTAGACGCATAGTTTCAAACGCTTACTCATAATTCTCAAAAGTTATATACCGGGTTTCGTGCTTTCTGTGATACCCAGTGTTGGTAACATATTTGCAAACTTGGAATATGCCATCTCGGCGATATTGCTTCTATCTTTATGACTTTCTTTAGGAAAGGCTACTCGACCAAATTCTTCCTTGAGAAAGGTTTTGTTTTCAGCAAATGACCATCTGAAAAGTAAACGATAGCCTACAAATTTTATAGAAAATACTACAGTGTATATATATCAGTTGAATTAAAGAAGTGCATAACACATGCTTAAATTCAGTTTTTAAGCATTACATTTAGCATTGGTCTGAACAAAAAGTAACATTAAACCAACCGAAGGGAAACGACTTGTTCACAACCACCAAGTTTTGAGGTTTCACTCGGAAGAAAGACACCTTTCGTCTAAAATTGAATATTACAACAGTTGAATGATGCAGTTCTAAGTGAGAAAAAGGGCTTTGAATCGAAAATGGTAACGTTTATTGGTGCATCTAGAAGTCTTAACTTATTTTATATTTAATTTGTGCTCTTAAAAGGCAAAATAACATTTCATCTCTCTCAAATGATGACTCAGTTAACTGTGCTTATCAGGATTGAGAAAAACCCGGGTTTTTTAAAAGCACAACCCGCATGGGTTTTTAAAAAAACGGGTTTTTTTGGGTTTTATTTAAAAAAGATGCAAAAAAGGTAGATTCATCCTTATTTCACCTCAAATACTACTTTTCACGAATGAAGTGGCTCTCACTCACAGTACATGCTGGCGTAACTAAGTAAAATAATGCACTAGGGCAGTTTAACTATGAGGCCTTCTTGCATAGCCTAAATGAGTTTTAGTGTAGTACAAAGTGGCATTACTTGATTTTTGTGTACAGAAATATCCACTGTGTTTTCAATTTATTCTTGAAAATTTCCTTCACAATCATATACCCAAGTCCTAATTTGAATTTTGTTTAAGTATATACCTTGTAGTACTTTAGTTCATTTAAATTTCAATTTTCTGATAAAAATTGGACAAATATGATGCTCTGGATTTTTTATGGGTTTTTTGAAAAAAATCCACCCAGGTTTTTTTTGGGTAAAAAAAACAACCTGTTTTAAGGTCCGGTCTGTCAGTTTTGAACCTACCTGTAATGCATAATAGGTAGCACCATCCATTCATCACAGAACAATTCCATTAAAACAGAAACGATTTTTTGTTTTGCAGTTAATGGAACAACAGAATGTTGTGGATTCCTACAAAGAAAACTATAATCACATATCTTAAATTCATGAAGAGCATAATATGGCTGTGTTTTGACAAGACACTTTAACCATGCTAAAAGTGCACACAAAAACTGGCTTCAGTGCTTTCTGCTTGTTAAATCCAAACTTTCATTATGAAGGAAGTAACTGATTTCATGGAATGGTGCAATGCAGCCGATGCGGAAATATCTCAATTTAGAACAATTTTTTTCAGATACAGCCGATTCGGTGCGATCGCGCAGTCTTCTTCTATCGAGTCTTCTAAAGTTTGTTGATACACCACAGATTGACACATTCTTCCACAACGAAGTTATACACTGACAGGTCCCACCTACTGCACCGGGTGGCAAGCCGAGGGCAAACAAGAAGGTGGTCCGCTGTTTGGGGCTCGGTGCCACAGATACATGCAACTGGCCCCGTGTCGTAGCCCCACTCCACCATTGCAGACTTAGTGCGTCCAACACAGGTTCGGAGTCGGTTTAATGTTTTCCACTTTGCCCAAGGAGCGTTTGATCCTGGGGGGAGGGACTTGTGTTCCTTTTGAACCGTTTGATCACGCAGTCAAACAACGTTTCATGACTAAAAATTAATTGGGTTATCGTACATTATGACAAAAATGGATACATGCTTTGCAACCAAGAGCAATTATGAACAGCTATACAATTTGACATCAAATTGAAACTGACAAGAAACCTGTCTGGCGTCTTTGTATAAATTTGTTCAACATTATTACTTTGCTTCGTTAGCTATACAGAGGTGGGCATCCGATACTATAAAAGTAGTGCGCTATCACTACAATATGCTAAAAGAAAGCCGCTGCCGCTACCAGTCGATGAAAAGTAACGTGTTATTTTGAGTAACTGTAACTGTCTTTTTGTCAACAGACAAAATGTGTATATATATATGTCATCTGTCTTAATGCAATTTTTTTCTTGCGCATATATATATATATAGTATAGGCTACATCATCTGTCCACAAGTGGTTAAGCAACTTCACAAAATAGAAGAGTCTAAGTGAAGACTGCAATGCATTACACATGTCAATTTTATGTGAGCAAGTATTGTAATCCAATGGTTCAAAAACAAATTTTACTTCTCTTTTTAATTTTTGCCAAATTTCTTCAATTTAACTTAAGAACCAAAACGCTCTAATTTTTATAAAGTGATAATTTCCAATTGACTAATAGCATGGATCATGGATATATGACTAAAGGTGGAAAATGTGATTGTTCATGTATGCTTTGAAGATATCTGTCAGCTACTCTCAAAATTTTGACCCCACAAGTTAACCAAGAAACTGCAAAATCACATCAACAAACACAGTAAAACTTCTGATCAAAAGAATTCCAAGTTATACAACGCTGAAAGCCAAGCCAAACGCATGCAACTCCAAAACAAGATTATCACTTTCTACGAGAAACCGGTTGTGATAACAATCAGCTTGTATCAGTGGTATATAAATACCTGTAACCTAAATGTGACATATGAAAAAAATAAGTGAAATATAAACCTATTTCAGGATTCAAATCAATTTGGTATTCCAAATTACCCATCTCTAATTGTAAGTTGAGAAAATCACTTAAATTACAATCACAACACTTTGCAATAACTTGACTGAGTTACCCTCACAACTTACTTATACTTCTTACCAGGGATACCAAAACAGTACGGGATGCGCAACTACGCCCCTAGTGATCATTTTTGACGCCAACTGACGGTACACTCACACATGGCAGTGATGAGTGATCAGTGATGGCACATTTGCACAGTACTCAGCACTCAGCACTAGCAGTCAGTGACCACAGGAAATCAATAGTCTACGGTTATCGGTGATTAACCTGATCTGTGGGCTACTGTATATTTTAGTTAAATTGTAAGGCCAATTTACAGAGACATTGCAGCCCGTGAGTAGAAATATATTTTAATGTTACAATTGGTTTATAACTAAGGGTGTTCACTGTGTGGTTAGTGTTAAAATCAGTATTATTCAAGAAGGAGTAGATTACCTGACTCTAACTGACTATTTTATGCATGAAGCCTAACCCTTTCTAAAAGTTACTGATAAGTGGCACATGAAAACAGATGTGTAGTGGTGTCAGGCCTAACTGTCCAATTTTGCAAAGAGACATTGAGGTTAATCTGGTATTAAAAAATGATTGCCTACTGTATTTTAATCATTATGTAATACTGTAGGCCTATATACTATAGCCTAACTAACCAAATATAGAGCTTTGCAAAAGGGTGCAACCTATTTCGTCCCTTGAACACTTCGTACCCCGATTTCAGAGGACGAAATCAGAGTACGAATTGTTCAGGGACGAAATAGGTTGCATTCTTTGCAAAACACATTTATGTTATGTGCTGTAGAATAGAAATTATTAATGCTATTTATTAACCAAAACATACAATTTTGCAACATTACAATTTTGCTTACCCTATTGTACGGTACAGTAACTCCCTAAAACAGTAATTCTGTTTATTTATAGCTTTTCTACTTGTACAATATTACAGTTCAAGGTGAAATTCTGCTCCAGTATTATAAGATTTTTTATGCAATATGGGATACTATTGTTGTGCTCCAGGGTGCAAAGTTGGTAATCGTGCGTTTAAAAGAACTGGGGAAAAAGTTTCAATGTTTCGATTTCCAGCAGATCCTGAATTGCGTAAGGCTTGGATTAGAGCTATATCCAGGGAAAATTTAACTGTGACACCACACACAAGAATTTGTGGTAAGCATTTCTACGGAGATGATTTTGAAACAACATCAATCGATAGCCACTTAGATCGCCAACAACGCAGAGAGTCTGCGAAACTTAATCAGCCACGGTTGAAGCCATCAGCTGTGCCTCGCATTTTTGCTGGCCTGCCTCACTATCTGACAAAACCGGCTCCAGTAAAGCGCTCAACTTCTGCTGCAACTGCCACAGAAAGACTGAAAAAAGACAAAGCTAAACTTCAAGATCAAAATGAAGAATTTCTGTTGCAAGACTCTTGTTGTGATTTGGGTTCTTTAAAAGATAAACTCAATGAAGTGGTTATTCCTTCTGGATATATCAAATTGTTAAAAGAATCTTCTTTGGAATTCCACTTTATAACATATAACAATGGCAGCCACATTTCTCCTCAGTTAATGGCATCTTTGGTGGTAGGGGAAACTTTAGATGTGCATGCATTTGTATGTTCTATTTCTGTGCCACAAGAAACATTTCAGCATCTGATGAGCTCCGATTCATTAAGCAAAGTATCAGAGCTTTGCAATATTCTGGCATTCTGCAAAAACCTTATAGAATCACCAAGTGGTAACAATAGTAAGACTTTTGCCAAGTCGGCTGTTGCAGCCCTTGAGCAATGCAAAGCAAACCTGGAAGAAAACGAAAGCCAAGATGAAGGTTTACCCCTAATTCAATTTGTGTCCGAGCAACTTCAGTTGTTGTACATAGATAAAAATGGCCGACGGTATTCACCCAGGTTACTAACCATGTCGTTTCTGTGGCAGCTCACTAGCAACTCACTATACAAAAAGCTTAGTGAGTTTTTTATACTGCCATCAGTCAGAAGACTTCAGCAAGTTTCGAGTGATTGTAATGTAGAGACTAAATCTATAGATTTGCAATACCTGAAGCAACGAACTGTCGACTTATCTGAAGGAGAAAAAATGGTAACCTTGCTTATTGATGAGGTATACACTGCACAAAGGGTTGAATATTGCAATGGCGCTTTCATTGGATTAACAGAGGAAGGCCAACGAGCGAAAACCGTGTTGACATTTATGGTGCAATCAGTATGTAAAAAATATAAAGATGTTGTGTGCCTGGTGCCAATTGAAAAGATAAGTACACAGCTGCTTCGAACCTTCTTTAACAAAGTGATGCAATCTCTAGATGAAATTTTCTTTGTTGTTGCTATATCTGTTGACAATCATGTGTGCAATAAGTAAGCTTATAATATGCTTGATGACAACTATCTATAGCAAATTTAATAGGATTACAGGGTGTTTCAAAAATTTAACACCATTAACCTTTAATATGTATTAAAATCAAGGTTGTGAAAAATCCTATGTTTATGGGTTTTTTTACAACAATGATTTCAATACATTTCAAAGGTAAATGGTGTCAGATTTTTTTAAACACCCTGTCACGTATTATATTTTAATCCTATTTCAATATTGTTGCTTGTACGCAGGTCAGTGCAGTTTTATTGAATTTCAGTCATTTATTATTAACATTTCACGAATAATTGTTTTGTTTAGATGAATTAAGATATTTTCCTGAAGAGGGCAGAAAGTTTTGCCGAAAACGTTCGAAATTATGTATCTATTTCATTTCTGTATTAATTTTGAATTATGCAATTCAATGTTATTAAGTTGTTATCGATTGTCTGTCTATGGTTTTTAAAAAGTACCTCTCTACCAAAGCTATACTATTTCAATATTGTTTTTCACAACCCGTCCATAAAACAGAATTTTTAAAAATGTGAAAATAGAAGAAATGCTGTTCAGAATTGTTGTTAAACCTTGATTATCATTTTATAATAACATGCTAAAGCATTAGGCTATTGTTTTCACATTCAATCAAAGTCCAACCGGTTTTATGATATCTGAAAATTTTTTGCAAAAAAATTGGACTGCAAATGGTTAAAATGTAATAGTTTTTATACAAACAATTTCTGCACTAAAGTCCCAATATGGAGAAAAGTTACAAGTTTATTGCAAACTGTTTTTCGCCAGTTTTTTTTTTTGGCTGACAAAACTGAAACAACCTCGATTGAAAGAAGTGGTGTCACGTTTTTTGAAACATCTTGTCTATTGAATGAAACTGGTTTAATATTACATGCTAAAATTTATGTGTGATTTATAATGGGTTATGCATTTTCAGGAAGTTGTTTATGGATTTATGTGGAAGCAATAAGCTCTCAAACAGCATTGCACACCCTTCAAGGAATGGAGAGCGTTTATTTCTCTTGTTTGACTTCACCCACAACTTTAAAAACATTTTTAACAATTTTGTGAATAAGAAGCGATTCCACATTCCTCATATTTCTGGTGCTGAACATATTTTGGGAGAGCAATGCACAGCTGAATTTGCACATATAAAGCACTTGTACACTCTTGAAGAGCATAAACCTCTGAAAGTAGCATTTGCACTGAAGAAGGCATCACTTAACCCAAGCAATATTGCCCGCACCTCACCTCTACACGCTTTAAGTAAGTACAGTAGCTTTTGTAAGCAGGGCTCAAATGAAGATCCTCCCCGGTCCTTTGGAGTGATGATGATCGCCCCTACAAAGGTTGACTCAAACTTAACTTCCCTCTCCCCCAGAAAATGGTCACGGGATCTTCAGTTGATCCTTCAACCCTATGCAGGCTACATTTTCACATTATTTAGTCATCTAACTTGTTTTAGTTTGTATAAGAAAATTACATTATATATTTATTGTATCATAAAACAATGAAAACTATTAATACTACAAAAAGTGCTCAATGCCAAGCAAAAAGGCAAAGCAGAGCGAATTAAATCAAATATAGTTATTATTATTTGAAGCCTTTACAAATTGTTTCACCTATCGGATCATCAGAAGGTCTTATTCAAATAGATTCTATTTGAATAAGACCTTCTGATGATCCGATAGGTGAAACAATTTGTAAAGGCTTCAAATAATAATAACTATATTTGATTTATTGTATCATATATATATAATCCAGAAATTGATTGCAGCAGTTGCAATTCATATATATATATAATTTTGGTTTTTCACTTGCAGGTGTGTTTAGTGAATCCACCGTAAATGGACTTCTTATGTATGCTGACACCAATCCGGGCTTTAAGGAAACTGCCAAATTTCTCCAATTCATCTGCAATGTTTGGAAGGTGATGTCTGTCAAAACACCATTCAAAGGTATATTTTCCAAGTGTGATTAATATTTTTAAATATAGCCAGTCGTTACGGCACGTCGGCACAGGTTACTAGTTTTCTCTGGGCATATTTTCTGTACAGTTTATGCACAACTTTTTAGAAAGCTGCACAAAGATTTTTTGCAATTGAAGTAAAACATTTGGATTTTTTCCTAGAATTTTATTACTTTTTTGTACAAATGACCTAGTTGTTACTTACAGAGTAAGTTTAGAAGCTCATTGAAAAATCAATCTGATTATGTTTTGAATTTTGAGACTAAAAGATGCAAAAATGCACACGGCCTTGCACTTGGTATACAGGGAACCTTTACTTTAGAACTCTAACCAGCCTTCACTATTTTTAACAACTTTTATATATATATTTCAGGCATGGCAAAAAATGATGAGATGTGCATGCCAATGAAGTTCACTTCAACGGAAGAAGAAAAACCTGCAAATTTACGCTTTCTTAAGTCAGCAAAGGATATTTTAGTGAAATGGCAGCAATCCGGCACTTCTGGGCTTACAGACCAAACATTCCTAGCATGCATTCAAACCATGTCTGCAATGCCTGAACTTGCTCAATACTTGCACGACAAGATTGGATTGAAGTATGTGTTACCGGGAAAATTTACCTCTGATCCAATCGAAGGCCGTTTCGGGTGGTACCGCCAGGTTAGTGGAGGAAACTTTTTTATGTCCATAAAGCAACTGCTTGAGGCAGAAAAGAAAATACGCAAGTTGAGTTTGCTTCAACAACATGGCATACTGGCTGCATCCAAATTATGTTCGCTTGACTCTATTTCTCTGGGAAGCGGAAAGCTTATTAATGCAGACAGCTCCATTGTTTCTTGGCTCGAAAGGTTTTTCTCAGAGGTAACACTTGATGATTTGTCGGAGACAGATGCAAATGTGGCATATTTTGTGAGTGGCTACATTGCAAGAAGTATATCCCGAAGACGACGGTGTTCGCCCTGTAAAGTTCTGTTGGTAAAAAGTGATGACTGCCCAGTAGGGTGTACCATTTTGCAAAAAGTTTTTAGAAATTATTGCGGCTATGTATTACGGGTTTCCACTTTTGTTAAAAAGCATTTTGGTAGAGTTTCAGAATTTTCCCGCCAAAACTGTGGTTCTGCCGCCATTTTGAAAAAATGGCGTCCAGATAAGATATTATGAAAATCTGCAGCCTTAAACTGGCATAATGTGATCATATAATATGTCGATTACGGGGTTTTTGGGGTCGCAGAACACGAATCTGAAGTCAAAAGTGCTCTACGACAACAATTTTGCAAAGTGAAATTTTACCACTTGAAATTTATGGTGAAATTTTGCAGACATGGACACAACCTGACCAAGAATACCTCACCCCAGAATGAGCATTCCTGAAATATTGCCAAACTGTTGAAATAACAACACGATTCATTTACAAACAAATTGAGTTAATCACTCTCAAACACGATCCATCCCTGTTTCTTCTGCATGCTATTCCTTATGCTTCAGTCCTGATTGATTTCAATTCCCAGTATTTCATCAACACAATAGCCTACCAAAGTTATGCAAGCACTCAATTCACTGAATTTTTGACGAATTTCTTTAACAATTGAGTTTGGTTTTTTGTAATTTGAGAACTGTGCCTTTGCATGGCAAGCAAGAGAGCTTGCCGGTGGCTTTCGTCAGAACACCTGTCAAAAAAATCAGTGATTAGCTTAATCCCGCGTTCCGCAATATCGTTGACCATCCTTACGTTCAAAACGAATTTGCTTAGTTTCTTATAATCACTGAAGTTTTTTCATTCTGATACTGGCATTTGTTGCCACTCTTGATCAGTAAGTTCCAAATTGCTTTCCCAATTGTTGCCTCCAGCAATGTAGCCTACAAGTACCTTGCCACTTCCCTGAATTGACGGCAGTCGTATCAAATACCTCCATCAATGACACCTTTCTCTCTCCAGTCTTCCACCAATTTTATAATGGCCTGTTCCTGAGATGATCTGGTGCCGTCTGGTCTCATGCACCCCCAGAAGCTTTCATTTCTGCATTACCTTCATCATCAAAACTAACGCCAGATACATATACACAGCACTGTTCTGATGAAACATTTCCTCTCATTTTCAGAATCTTACCGGCCCAGTGAATTATTGCCAAATCAGGGGCCTGGAACTCATCTCTGATAATTAATTTGGGAGTGAGAGGACCTATAGTCTTATTAGCCAGTCTATGAGCTGCTGTGACTGATATTAGTATCTTCGACTTGTATGCCGGACGCTTGAGCCACATAGCGAACATTGTTCTTTGCCGATAGCTCATCCAAGTCGATCAGATGTTAAAGGTATAGGCTAGGCGACGTAATACCCATTTTCTTTTCCATTCAGGAGTTTTCCAGTTGTCACTGTCACTTTCTGTTTCTTCATCTGCACTTAAGTTCAACTTCACGGTTTTCAGATTGTCAGCAACATCCTCTTTCTGTTTCCTTTCACCAGATGCACTGTGTCATTTTTCTCTAGCTCAGTCCCGTCTCTTCTACAGAGCATCTCTGCCCAATGCGCAACCTAGCCTACTTGATCTCTCTGGAGCTAATTTTTCAGATGTTCCAAATATGTCTCCCAGTCAATAATACCGGAATGCATGAGAATTGATCGCTAAGTAGTCTTACATATATTTAGAGGATCCTTGAGCTTTTCTTCCATATCACGCAAACGTTTTTTTAAATGAATCACTATTATTCCTCTCACGCCTGGAATCAAGTTCTAGATACCAAGTTTCATACAAATTCTTCAGATGCCGGTCTATATCCGCATTTTTAACAATAACCTTTCACGATTACTTCTCTTTTCCAGATTGTTTCTCGTTTTTCTTGCCAAATACCTAACCCACGCCAAAATGATGTTTCCATACCAGGGGAATTTCCTCCCTTGCTATCACGATGGATTGGTTGATCGTTCTGTGACTTTCGTCTCTGAGGAACAATAGCCTAGCAAGAACGTCAGAGCTTTTAGGAAGCTTTGGAACACCTAGTCTTTCGCTAGTGTTCCCAATGAGGAAGAACTTTCTTTTTGGTTTTTGTGCCAGTGAGTGGTGTGCTTCACCGGCCGTCTCATTCAGTGCCATTTATTACTGATCGGAATCTTGTAACTTGCGTACGATCACTAGCTACTCTTCGAGTCACTGAGCTAATGATGATCTTCGCCGTGTAGAAGTAAAGCATTTACCCAGTTGGGAGAGTTCACTTCGGCTTTTCGAACTTTTTGGTCTGCCATGGGGTACTCTGTTGCCGTCCATTAGTTAATAAGCAGGGAGGTTAGTAACTAAGTACAGGCTATAGGCTATACTGTGGACTAGTTAGTAGATTTTCATCGGATGTGAAAGTACACAAGAAAGTACATGTTAATTTTTCCCTCATACTGATTGATATAATCACACCGCCTAGAAAAGTTTATGCATAGCCTACATGCATTTCAAGGTTAAAATGACAATAAGATGCTCTTTTCATGTAAATCTGCGGTCCAAAACAGTGTGGTCACATCTATTATGTCAAAATTCACTTTGCAAAATTGTTGCCGTAGAGTGTTTTTAACTTCAAATTCGAGTTCTGCGACCCCAAAAACCCCGTAATTGACATATTATATGATCACATTGCGCCAGTTTAAAGCTGTAGACTTTCATAATATCCTATCTGGACGCCATTTTTTCAAAATGGCGGCAGAACCACAGTTTTGGCGGGAAAATTCTGAAACTCTACCAAAATACTTTTTAACAAAAGTGGAAACCCGTAATACATAGCCGCAATAATTTCTAAAAACTTTTTGAAAAATGGTACACCCTACTGCCCAGCCCCAACATGTGAATCTGAAGAGCATGTGAAATTGTTTGAAATTGCCAATCGAGGTGGTCTGTCTGTCCCAACAGAATTTTGTTTTTCTGCAACAACATTGGCTGTTCACTATTACAGTGCAGTGATATCTGATTATAATGCAAAAGAGAAGTTGTGGACTGCACCAAACCAGCGCTCCGTGTTTATACGAGCCCTGAAAAAGATAGTGGAGGCGTCGAACGTTTACAGAGGTGCATTCAAACAGATGTGTTCTGCAGGCCACTCAAATTTCGAACTTATTCTTCAAACAGCATTTAATTGTTTTGCTAAAAATGAGTTGAAACGTTTTAATGCACCTGGACGTGAGGAACCAGAGAAAACGGCCCGGAAAGTACGAAAACTTACCAGTGGCAGTGGTACAAAAACTGCATCATGACTTACATTAATTAGAAATTTAGGAAAGCCACGGACCCTTTAGCCCCCCTGCTACGTCTATGGTTATTTTACCGGTACTAGTTGTAATGTATTGGAACCGCACCGTTGCACTCTTAATTTTGTGTGGGAATTCGCCCTTGCCAGTGTCCCGCGTTTTGCTTTACGCGCTTTTCATGAGAGCAAGTCTTTTAGGCGCAGACAGTTAGGCGCCAGTCAAATAGGCGCGCACACTGTGGTCTGTGGCGTCTGGATATTTAGGTGCGGAGCACTGTGGCGCCCGTTCATTTAGGTGCTATTCCTAGTAAAGTCTGCAGATTGTATCAGCTTGGCATGTAGGGCAATGCTTTTCACACAAAATGTTGTATTGAACAGAAAAACATAATGTTTTTTAATGCGCGTGTTCGGCACTTATTTGTTGTTAGTCCAGGTTTGCGGCGGCGAAAGCTTTATCAATAAATTATTCAAGTTTGCGAACATAACTGAGTTCACTTTTAGTGAGTCAAATAATAACTACCGGTACACTAAACATCAGTAAAAAATATACCGTAGTCTATATTCAAGCGGGTGGTAGGCTTGAGTGAAGAGTAGCCTAACTTAGTTTTCCATCAAAACCCCGACTAGGTTTAATAACGAGCAAAGTCGCACCATTATGCTTGCAACTTGTAGGCAGGGTTCATAATGCTCTATGGAAATGTATTATTATTCATGTTGTAAAGCGTTGTCTCATACGTAGCCTACTCGCAATACGACCAGTCGACCAATCCATCCCGAGTAAAAGTAATTGCGAAAGATAACAGATTAAGTAAAGTTCCATCTGGCTGCAACCTGTGTTCAGGATGCATTGCAAATGTCCTGTGGAGATGTGCTAACACCAAGAGTAGTAGAGCGTTGTCTGGCACCTCATCTCCACACGCGCATTAACAAAACAACATATGTTTCTAACCAATGTAACATTATATGTGAAAAGCATTGCCCTACATGCCAAGCTGATACAATCTGCAAACTTTACTAGGAATAGCACCTAAATGAACGGGCGCCACAGTGCTCCGCACCTAAATATCCAGACGCCTAACTGTCTGCGCCTAAAAGACGTGGACCCCTTTTCATGACGTCATAATTGGTCGCCTTTAGGCTTTCTTGACAGTGTTGTGCTATTTCTTCTTACATTCTGACATTTATTACATTATTACAATTATAAGTTCAATCGACTTAGTGTCGGAGTCATGTTGTAGTTGTCGAAGTCTGTGCAACATTACATGGTGTCAGAGATGGATTCGATGCAAGCAACAAAGTCAGAGATGAATTTCCAACAAGGAAATGTTGCAGATAATTTTAAAAAGTGGAGGCAGATGGTCGAGTTAACGTTCAAATTTGCGAATTTTTGTGATAGTAGGAAAACTAATCACCGAACGTCTAGGCCATTATACCCGCAGTCAAATCTAGAAGAATGCAGCTACTTGTTGCTGCTGATGAAAACGCTATTGCTGATGAAAGCGTTGCTGCTGATAAAAATGTTATTGCTGATAAAAGCGTTGCTGCTGATGAAAACGTTATTGCTGAATGCTGATGAAAACGTTGCTGTAGATGATTTTAACGACGAGCCCAATGTGCCATGTAAAAATAATATGCCAGCACCGTGTACTACCCGTTCTGGCCGGATAGTGAAGCCGCCTGATAGATATGGTGTTTGTGTAACTTGAATCGTTTTGTATGTATAGTGATACGTGGAGATTTCGTGTTGTGCATCATGCATACAATGTAGACTTGTGCTGTTATCGGAGTTTGCACAACGAGAGTATACGAACTATAAGTTTAATGCTTGCTGTTCACTTTGAGTCACTGGAAAATTGTGTAGTAAACGTGACATCGTTATTGCATCTGCAGTTAATAGTGTACTCCACTCCATAATTTTAATCTGTTTGTGTATCGATAGATAGTTCCTTTCTTTCTTCAGACAAAGGGGAATGTAATGTATTGGAACCGCACCGTTGCACTCATAATTGTGTGTGGGAATTCGCCCTTACCAGTGTCTCGCATTTTACTTTGCGCGCTTTTCATGACGTCATAATTGGTCGCCTTTAGGCTTCCTTGACAGTGTTGCACCATTCTTTTTACATTCTGACATTTATTACGTTATTATAATTATAAGTTCAATCGACTTAGTGTCGGAGTCATGTTGTAGTTGTCGAAGTCTGTGTAACATTACACTAGCAAGCTCCTACTTATTCCTTGTTGTTTGCAATTAATTTTGACAAAGTACTTGAAAAGATAGAAATCGTTTGAATTTGCATAACGTTAGAAATAACTAATTTATTTGGTCGATATGCGTTGTATTTAATGTGCTGGCGTTATTTTATCATAGAACTTTACATATTTCTTGATTTTACAATTGTTTTTTAACAACGTAACTGAAGATGCAAGTCGTTTACACATGCGAAACGTTGGAAATAAAACAGAGAAGATGTCAGTCACTTGTATATTGCAAAACGTTAATCATCATTGTGCTTATATGGTAACTGCAGGCTTTGCAAATAGCTTAGAAAAGCAATGGCTTTTATTGCGACAACGTCGTACCTTCAGTTGGCGCCTCGTATTTGTAGTTTCGCATCCCTGAATGTTTAGGTATCCCTGCTTCTTACTTACCACATTTCTAGCTTTGATATAATCTCAGAAGAATCCTGAATAACTTCATTTTGTGAAGTAACCAGCACAGGTATGATGCTCCAACCAACTCTGGGCTTGATGAAGTTGGCATATATCTTAAAATGTCATAATAAAAGTTAAAGAAAACATATTAAAAGGCATCTGTTTAAAGAAAGCATTGTTGAATCTAAAATCTGACACCAATTATAAAAAAACGCAACAAAATTGCAAACGAAGTGAATATTTATCTTTAAACTGATAAAAGTCTCCAATTCTAGCAGTTTTGCATGCTTGTAGAGGTTGAAACAATTGACTGTGCCTGTTGAGTACTACACTTACTCTTGAGTACAATAGTACATATACTCAAAACAATTCAGTACATACACTGGATATGACCGAGCAATATGTGTAAGTGAATGCTTATAACTTGCAAGGTTAGACCTGGTTGTGAGGCTCTCATGTGAAGTTATTAGCATAGTTATGATAACATCTTCATTTTTGGTCTGGAGCCACTGGTATAAAGCCTGACAGCTCCTGAGCTGGAGGTAATCCAGACCTCTTTTATAACAGTTCTGCATATGAATGCTAGGATAAATAATTTTTGCATACTTACATCTGCAGTGGCCTGCACAGGTTCAAAAGGAATATTTTTGTAGCGCAGGTATAGTCGAACTTTTGCAGTGTATGGCGACAACTCTCCTCCAATGAGTTGATACATGTTGTTGCTGGTGAGGTTGGAAAAAAATCGCTTGACAAATCTAGTTGGCTGTCCCATTAATCGCTTCAATAACTTTAAAATTCTTTAAAAATAGTGATGCAAATATTTACCAATGAGGGCAATGTCTGTACTACTAACCTTAAGCCTGTTTGAGCTGTGTGTCAACACTATAAAAATTAGCTGAATTTCAAAGTAAGCTAATTTAAAAACAATGAAGTGTAAAAACAGCCACCATAATCACAACTATGTACCAAAAATATAACCTATTTCTGGAAAAGGCATGATGTGTGTTTTGCATTCTGCAACATACATTGTTACCTTTGTAAAGTCAGAAAGTTTATTTTGATGCGCAAAAAAGCAGCAATGCAGATTGCAGACGAATGCAGCTAAGCAAACCACAACCGATCAGGGTTGCCAGCTCCACTTATGAAAAAAATGCCAAACAATTGGTCAAAAAACGTCAAATGACCTAAAAAAAATGCCAAATAGGCAAACCGCTGCAAAACCAAAGGTTTCTTCATTAATGAATATAATAATGGATTCAAAAATGGAAAAAAACTGCAACAAAGTTCAGCCTACACTCACTGCTGTTGCACAATGTAGCGGACGTCGAATTGTCTGGAGCAACCTCTCATACGGTAGGCCTACCTAGCTGTAACTGCTACAGCAACATCCCGAGTACCAGCATGGTAGCCTAATGGCGGTGATCTGAAAATGATACCTTGGTTTTTTACGGCAAATAAGACGCAAGGAAACATAAGAAAAGCTGCAGGCGCTACACACAACCTAGCTATCTTCATTTTTGAATTTTGAAAGTAGGGTTTTCTTCAGAAAAAAAAAGCAACCAAATTCACATATAGGCTATCATTATTATCCCAGCTATTACCATTAAACAGTAGGCTATCACTTCATAGATAGCCTGAAACAATTGAAAGTCAGATATGAAAAATTATAGAATATGAAGTTGTTTTCGTCACGTTTCGCAAGCACGACAATAGCATCATAACAGTAGGCCTACCATATAAAAGGTTCATGAAGGACTTGAAAAACTTACTTCAACTACCAAAAATTATCGGTACTAGAAATATTATTCATAAACACACATTTTTTGAAATATTATTCATAAACACACATAGTGTACAGATTTCTAATTTGTCAAAATACGAAATTGCAATAATTACTTCATCAGTAGGCTATCTAGGCTACTGTTTTGACTATGGCATCGGATTTGCCATGTTTCACATGGAGAAACATACGGGTGTCTGCCTCTTCGTTATCACACGGGGAAACCTCAGACATGTCCAAATGCAATGTTTGATTGCTAAGAGCTGTACCTAACGATGTAACAACAATCGTGGTCTCGTAGACTAGTTTGGATCGATTAAAGTTATCACAGCTTGTTGAACCAGTTGATATGTTGCTGTCATTTCTCAAAAACTCAAACCAGTTGAGAGGAAGACGAGTAGGCTATTGCTTGTAACAGCCACGTAACATCCAGATCCTCCCCTGTTTCTTGCAGAAGATTAGATGTTATTTGTCAGATAGCCTATAGGCCTACATCGAAGACAATGTCAACACGATTGTACTTTGCTGCCTTGCCAGTAACGTAAGGGATAACGATTTATAAAATGTTTTCACATTACCTCTGGGTTTTATTATTTGCATGAGTGCTGAACCGTCTATAACATAGACGTTGCAACTTGTTGCAGTACATTGTGGACATCCAAAGCGCTGTAAAATTGTGAGGAGAGCCGATTTTGTTGTAAATCTCAAAGAACCGTTTGCAGATAATGATATAGGCCTAGGCAGTGGCGTAGCCAAGGGGGGGGGTTGGGGGTTACAACCCCCCCTTTGGCACACGTGTGACGTCACGATATTGAGAATGATGCTTTCAGTCTAAAAAAAATTGCCTAATTTTTAACAAAACTGCATTAAAAGACCGAGTTTTGCCAATACCAAACATCTCAGCCAAGAATTAGCAACAAGAAAACATAGAGACTTAGCTTTATTTCCGAAAAATGCCGAAGAAAACATGATCTTATCCTTTTGCTATGCCACCGGACAGCACCATATTACAAGAATATTCATACTCACATTCTTGTTGAAAATGCTCTCAGAATGCACCAATTTCAAATTTTTCTGGGGGAGGCCCCCCAGACCCCCCGCCGCTGGGTCGTCAAAACCCCCCTTTTCAAAATTCCTGGCTACGCTACTGGGCCTAGGGTACAACAATACTTCGTGCTTGAAGAACAGCTTTAAATCATTTTTGACCCCTAAGGGCCTACACTACTGTGCTAGACTGAAATGTGATTACCGTACTGAATTTTATCTATAAAATACAACTTTAAATTGTGCAAATTAGTTATTTTTGTCATCAAATTGTTCATAAAAGTATAAGTTGACTGGAAGCCTTTGAAACAATGTAAACAATATCACACCAAATCAGAAAAATCAATTTATTTATAGCCTATATATTGATATATTTTGGTACTGCTATTTTGCATTCATCAAATGCTGGCATTTGCACAATAACCTCTTAGTGTAATTTATTAAGAATCGATTTCGCTATAGTAGGCTAATAGAATAGATGACTTACTAAGGTTAGGCACGGGCATTACTTGGCACAGGATTGATGCCTACAGTTATTATGGTGAAAATTGTAATTGAAAAGTGCCATCAAATTGTGATGATTTTTTAACAAGTAACGATTGAAAACGCCTTGTCCAATGACCACAGCACTAATTTTACCTTTGGTTTGCGGCTGTGAACAAAACCTTGGCTTTCAAGGTAGGAGGGGTTTGGATGAAAATTTTAAAAACATTATTGCCTACCAGACTTAATAAGATATGCTGTTGCATCGCAGAAAACAAATTAGGGCTAAAATTCAAATTAGCTTCCCCTCCCCTCTAGTGGAGGTTAACAACCCTATTTAGTACTTAGCTCATTAAAAAATGTAGCCTAAAGAAACAAGATCAGGAAAAAAGAAGCTAACTAATCATGGAGTTGCACAAAAAGCAAATGACTTTGGATGGTGAAGGTTTTGATTCGGTCAAGCAAACCAGTCGCCCTACTGATGATTATTCTGTGATTTTCAAGCGTAACAGATTCATCACGTTAAGACTTAGACTAGAGCTTACCGTAGGCTACTAAGCAACGATCATAAGCTTTCGCTGGGCCAAGCCAGACTTAACATTTGCAAACGTAAGGGGATAAATTGTAATTGCACTGTATGAAAAAATAAACAATAAAATATGGTTAAGCTATACAGACTAACATCGTGCACCCAAAGTTTCCGCCCGGTGAAAAAGTTTAATTAAAACAGACTACATGTTTATGTGTTTAACAGAAATTTTGAACAAATGGCAACGATTTGCACCTTGCCAGTTCTTCTCTAGGTTAACACAAGACAGAGTATGGAGGACAAAATCGTTAAGAAAATCAATCTGTTAGAATTAGTCGGTTCTTTGACCGCAAACCAGTCAAGAGTTTCAGAAGTGAAAAAAAAAACACTTTTCAATAAACATTTTTTTTAAATTAGTTTCCAGGGAATTTATAGTCAATAATCTCTATTGATTCGGCTATGGAAGTGTCTACAAGTCCTGTACAACAATCCGACACTGGTGAATGAAACATCGTAATAAACAGATATGAAAGCCACAGAGATGATCACGTGGGATAGAAGATTAGGCAATTTAGGCTAACCTATGCATAAAACATTGTCAAATAAATGACTGTCATGCAGGGGCTCTATCCACTTTTAGAATTTGGGGGGGTGATTTTTGGACAGTGGGCTAAAATCGTCATAGTCATTTCAACTTCTGGGGGGCGCAGCCTCCCAGACCTCCCATTGCTGCATCAGCTTCTTTCTGATCGAAGCATAGGGTTTCCAAGTCGTTTCACAAAGTATGTTTCGGAAAGGGCATTTTTGGGTAAGCAAACTGGTAGTCACTTAACAGGAAATAATTCTGGCACTGCAAATGAAAACTTGAACCAATCATGAACTACGTTTTCCGTGACGTGAAAAAGGACGAAAAGAAGATGATACAAAGCAAATCAAGTGCTGGATTTTCTATCAGCTATTTGTTTGTTTATTTGTTTTTCATATTTTTACCCTGCATTGCGAGAAAGCGGACTTGAACGCTATGCATCGGTGTACGCCTTCTGACGTACACCTGACCCACGCTGCAGCCGACGATAATGTCTGTTTCCGGTTGTCTACTCTACTTATGACTTAAATTTGGTACTACCCATTACTCGAAATCGATCACTGGGTAGAGGCAATTATACTTATAGTGAAGTTTCTTCCCCAGAGAAACAACAGCAAGTGCGGGGGGGTGGAGTCGCACATGCAGGCTCTCGACTGCGAGTCCAACGCGCTAACCACTCGGCAACTGCTGCCGACTAAGTTGGCAGCTGGTTGGCTTTTTAGGGGTTAGGGTTAGAAAGTAGTCATTTCATTGACGTGGGTTCGATTCTCACAACTTTTTTCTTCTGTAATTACCAAATAAAGTTCAAAACAAAGATTAACTCTCTGGCTAAGTGCGAGAAAGGTCACAATTGGACGGTAGCCTCTTATAACATGTTCTGATTGGTTGGCGGTGTCATTCTAGTCATTTGCAGTGGCAGAATTTTGTCTTGTTAAAGTTGTTACCAAGCAAACTAAGTTAAAACACAGTGTAAACGCCTGGCTCGTAGTTCAGGGTTGCCAAACCAAACGATCATATTGAAATGAAATATATATTCACATTGATAAAAAATTCAAAATGTGCTAACAGCGAAAATATATTTTTCAAAATTTGATCAATAAAATATCACAAAACCTTTTCAAAGCCAAATGAGTGGGGGGGTGATTTTGCATTGATCACCCCCCACTCCAATTAGTGGGGGGTGATCACCCCCCCTTGGATAGAGCCCATGCTGTCATGCAAAGCCCATGCTGTCATGCTGTCATACAACACAGATCTTCCCCAAATGGGGACTATTTTCTAATCTTAAATATGAAGGTCTTAATTGTAAGTGCATCATTTCTGAAACATTCCAGTTTAAAACTTTCCAATGGGATGATGACAACGATACAAGCTGTTGCACTTTAAAGGCTTGTTGGGATTAAGAAAGCGGATTTAGGAAACCAGGAACATGTTAGAGATCGATATTCTGCATCTGACTTTGGGCTTGCTTGAGTTCTAAAAATAAAACCAGCAAGACTTAACACAAAAGAAAACCTCCTATTTTAAATTCAACTTATCGATACATGTCACGTCAGTTGAAAATTAATTACTTTTAATAAAAGGTGACAGGTAATTGACAACACAAAAACATCACTTTTGAAACACAAACATCAAAATACGGTTGAACTTAGCATCGTTAAAGAGAGAAGCTTACCTTGTAAAAGCACCAAAAACTTCGATTCATTTACGGTAAACTCTAGTAATTCACTTTCTCCATTGTTGGGATTTTTCAACTGAAAATAAATTATACAAACGGAGGTAAGCTGTTGTAGTCTACGTAGTGTGAGCAGTGAGCACCATGTTTCAACGAAACCAATGAGAAGCACGCAAATCAGACTTTCTCAATATCTTCAAATATCTTCATTTTTTTTTGTATTGTTTGGCAGACATTGTACAAAGTTTGTTCCTTCACCTCCAAGAGATTTTATTGAGATAAACACAATTTAAATATGCACCTTGTAAAAATGATACATTAAAGCAGGGGTCGGCAATCTTTTTTTTTAACAGCGGGCCAAAGCCATACTTTACATGGTCTTGGTGGGCCGTAGCCTACTAATATCAGTTTTGATAGATCCAGACTCATGACTTCAAGGAGTTGACGTAATGCCTTTAGATATCGGCTCCTGTAGGCTGTAGTAATATCCTTGACAGGATTCAGCTGAACAAATTTTTCAACATTAAAATCTTTATTTACTCCACGCACAAATACTGCCAGCTTAGCTGTAGGTCTATCTGTCGTGTCTGTGCTCTCATCTATCGCCATTGAGAAGAACTGTAGATCTACTTTATTTTACGATCTCAGATATCTCTTCTTTTCGTCGAGTTACGGTTCTTGCTGAAAGACTTGCTGCTGCCTGAAAAATAGTTTTTTTTTCTCTGGGCATACTGTGTAAGTTCATCCACCGTACATCTTTTCCCAAATGCGCTATCAGTGTACGATCTCTTGTCTTTTGCAATTAATTGTGCTATCTTGTAGCTACGAAAAGAATTTTCTGATTCATTAGTTTTTCTTTCCTTTGTAACAGAGAAATTTGCTGTTTTAAGCTATTTACGAGTACATTAACTTTGCAGTTCCTTGTTTGAACCATTAACTTGGAAAAAATAATACGTTTTCTGTCATAATGGAGCTTTTATGTTGAATTTCTTGTTGACAGAAACGCTGCAAATCAAAGACGTCAGCCTACCCAAACGATTAATGAAAAAGTACTTGTTTTCACATACGATTATAATATACCACTAGCCGGGCCATATAAAACTATAATTTGCAAAGGGGCTACGGGCCGGATGATTTTCCTTGGCGGGCTGGATCCTGGCCGTAGGTTGCCGACTCCAGCTTTAAAGATTCAATAACCGATCCGACCGACTAGGTCATTGGTATAACACAGCTTTGAGTGACTGAACATTTGCAGCCATTGAATATCGAGCTTTTGCAGCAGAATGTTTATCTTTTCTTATTTTCAAATGACCAAAAAATACTAAACAGACTAGAAATGAGTGGCCTCTAAAGTTTAAACGTCCGTATGCCGGGGGAAACAGCAAGCAGTTTAGGCGGGATTAAAACTCTGCAGGCCTATGCACAATTTGTACATTTTCAGTGGTTCCCAACCGCAGTACGCGAACCGATGACGGTGCAAAAAGTGGGTCTGCTACTATTCGGTGAGTCCGATTCGGTGAGTCTGATTCGGTGAGTTCCTAACCTCTAACCCCTAACCTCAAACCCTAAAACGGCAATGATAATTAGGCTACGGTACCCGATAATTTAAAAAAAAAATTGAAAAAATCCCCCGTTAAGGAATCGGACTCACCGAATCGGACTCACCGAAACGGGCCATTCCGGCAAAAAGTATCTTACTTTCTTCTAAGCTAATTTAATTATGGAACCATGAGCTGTTATGGAATCAATTTGTTAGTAAAACTCATTTTACGCTTGGCCGACTCACAGCTGTAATACCGACGTATATCGTCTTTGTTACGGCTAATCTCAAGTTAAGAGCTACAGAAAACATATCCACTCACGGTCATTCGGATGTCTACGGTCCTTTGTTTGTTCTCAACAGAGACTGGGTTGATTTTCCAATCCACATCTTGTAGGCAAGCAGACCGTCTGAAACTTTTCCGTAAGAAATCTTCCCTGAGAGCAGGCAACTTACTTTCGTAAGTTTTGCACAGGCTTGCAGAATGTTCTGACGAAATAAGTTAAGAGTTTATTTATAGATATGCTGTTGTCAGAAAACTATTTTGACTAGGTAGTGCGATACTGTCGAAAAAGCAAACTGGAATTAAATATCTATGTATTTTATAGCTTTTGTTACTTTATGACTTTAAGTTGGGTTCCTTTTTGTTACTAGATAAAGTAGTAATAGATAAGCTTACTACCGTTGTGGCCACTGTGCACTGTGCAGCTCCGGTTGTCATTTAGATTGTGTAAGATGCAGTGGGACTTTATTTGATTTTCTCGTTTACTTTTCTTGTTTAAGTAGGATTGATTTGCGCGGTGTGTGATTTTAGTTTACTGATGTGTTGTTACTGAATACAAAATACAATAGTCTACCAAATTATGCATTTAAGTGACTTCGATTTTAAAAAAATAGTGTCGATTTTACGATTTTTAAAAAACATGCTTTCAAGCCACCAACAGTTATCTTATATTGACCTCAGATCAGAATGAAATAAAATTGTTACCTTTCGGTAACCCAAGTTGCTGCAACTCATCTGATAAAGTAGAACCATCGACGTCATGTTTGGCTGCACTCAGTATGATAAATTGCAGTCCAGCAATACTGGCCTTGATGTCTCCAATTTCTAAATGATTTTTGCTTAGATGTAGATGGTACGTACCAGAATTAACAGTTAATAATAAGTGATTAATTCGTGCTGATAGCCAGGTAGGCTATAATGTAAGTTACGTAGTGCGGAAAAAAGCGATCAACTGTGAGAGAAAACAATGCTGATCAACACTATGTGCTCAATGAGATGCCAGAAAGTTCTTAGTAAAAGCCCACAACAGATGTAAATCGCATGCCACAGCCGACTACAGATAAATACATGGCTACAGTACATACTGCTCAAACTAAAATATTGTATGAGAACACACACATCCTAACATGAGTTGCAATCTAGTTTGTTATGTATAGTTGGAATTTAAGCACACATTCTTGCCCTATGGATGAATGCAGATGAAAATAAATCACATATGTATTTTAAGCACATGACACTTCTAACGGAATTAAGCTAACATGCAGAACTACCTGTAGGAGTTAAAACAAATAAACTACACACAACATATTATAGTTATTTGGCAACTACAATTTCTTCTTCTTGCATATGACTTTTATAATTTGAAGTTAGCTACTACTGCAGTACAGTATATTGTTATAGATGAATGCTGGTCAAATACACTGTGGATTTCTGTAACAAATAGTTGTAATCTATGACTATTCACTTTTATCAGATTTTGTGTAGGCTATCTTAAATCGAAGTTACCGCACACTTTATATTTACCGTATTTGGCATCAGAAGTAATTTTTTCCACTTTTGTAAACTGTAAAATAAACCTTTCATTGAAACAAATTTTCAATGGAGGAAATATTTAACCTTGGGCTAAGAAACTATTGAAACTTTGAGGTTTCACATTTTAACACAGACATGATATTGTAATAAAAAATTCTTTTAAGAAATCAATAGGCCTAATGAAAAAGTGTACTGTAGTGTAGGCCTACTGTGAAAATTGACACCTAAGCAAGGAGATACAGCAATAACTTAAAGGGCGGGGAAACCCAAATTCACTTTTTGCGAGTTTTTTGTTTCAGCGTGATGTCATTGTGTACAACATGCGTTTTAACAAAAAAAAAATCCAAATTTTGTTTCCCTCGTCTCGCTAAGGCCGCTTTTGTTTGATACCCGTTTGCAAGGTCTCGCGCGCATCAAGCTGTGATTCTGTTCGGTGTGACGTCACAAGGTACATATAGTTGTGGCCAAAACTTTAACACCAGACTTGATTTATGACGATTTTTGCATTACTTCAAAATACTGCATCATATATTGTTTCAGTTGCATCATCTTATATCTGATGCAGTATTTTGAAGTAATGCAAAAATCGTCATAAATCAAGTCTGGTCTTAAACTTTTGGCCACAACTATATGTACTTTGTGACGTCACAGCGAACAGAATCACAGCTTGATGCGCAACGAGACCTCGCAAACGGGTATCAAACAAAAGCGGCCCTAGCGAGACGAGGGCAACAAAATTTGGATTTTTTAATTGCTAAAACGCATGTTGTACACAATGACATCACGCTGAAACAAAAAAATCGCAAAGTTAATTTGGGTTTCCCCGCCCTTTAAAAAAAAAACAATTACTGTCACATTAAAGTACTCAACTTAACATAAACAGGCTGTAGAACTAGTAAGTGTGTAGGCACAAAATAGTTTACTTCCAAATTTAGTGCTTATACTTATGTATTCAAGTAATCTATGATATAATGCATTTCCAATAACAATACGTTTCAGCCATCTTCATGTGATTGACAAGTGTTATGTCTACAGCTACCGCAAAATGACTTCGGACCTTTTTGCGTACAGCAAAATTTATGCCAGTTTGTAGCTGTGCGTTTTACATCAGATCATAGGACTAATATTAAGCATTATGACAAACAATGCAAAGATTGTGAAAAATGTGAAGAAGATTTTAATAATGACAAAATATGAAGAATGGTTGATTGTTTTTATTGAAAGGTTTCATTGTATACAAAATGTTAGTTTTTCTTGAAAACTTAGAAAGGTCCGAAGTCATTTTGCGGTAGCTGTACTTGTTAGTAACAAAGGAATTGTTTCTGAACCAAAACTCACATCAATATCATCATCCAGCAATCCTTTAATAACTTGAACAACCAAAAGCTTCATTTTCACCGAAGTCTGCAAAATAACACATGAAATATTACATAAAACCAATAATTAATCTACAAATATATTATAAAAAAACATACACAACTTAAACAATTTCTTAGTTGCTACAATAAACCCCGCAAAAAGATTGCAATGGAAAAAGACTTTAGCAGTTTTAGAGTCTATAAAACCTTGACAAGCCTTTTTCTTAAATCGTGACAATGATACTGTTACTGTACTAAAGTAGGCCTACACTATTATTATACAAAAAATGGTGAAATAATTTAATGAACAATTTTGTCAGTTACCAATCTTGCTAATATGTTGATTTCAGCAAGCACCCAATCAGGACAATCCAGGTCACCACAAAATCTGAAACGCTAAAATATGTGCAAAAATTTTAAATGGTTATTAAAATAAAACGAAAAGTAATTTACTGTGACAAAATGTAAATGGAATATATATACATACAATGAGCTGAGGTCATAAACTATTTGGTTTTTTAAACATCGTTTCTATCAAGCAATTTGTGATCATGTCCAGAGGCAGGTCTGCATATTATCAAACTAAAATCTTAGAAGCCTTGTACATAAAACGCAACAATCCACTTTTGAATAGACAATTGTATGCTTCCCGCTTATCTTCCTTGCTCTCTGTATTTTAAAATTAGTTTTTTTTGCATCTTGCCTTTCTACCACATCATGTGATCTGTTCAACACCTTTTGATGCAGTTACCTATGATTCTCGTAGAGCTCATATAGTTGAGTTATTAGTATTAGTTATTTTTGTGATGTTGAAAACGTACGGAAATTAATTTGTTGCATAATTTTGTGTTTCTGTAAATGTAATAAACTTGAATATGTTAAACTTGATCACGTTGCTTGGCTTCGTATGCTTTTTTTAAACAATATTCACAAAACAGGCCATCATACTTTATGAAGGAATTTACTTAAATATGTATTTAATCAGACTAGGTTTAAATTTGATTAGCGGTAAAAACCAAGCCATACTCGCTAGTCATAATTTTGATGCACATGCTGCATTTGTGACATACAATGGAAGCAAAAGCAGGGGATATTTTCACATTTGCCTTTCCAGAAACCTAGTTTGCCTTTTGGTCCTCTACCAGTTACCGTATGCCTCAACTTTGAACTTTATAAATACAACATTTACAATTACTTTACAATACAAGAACTTTACAATACTTTTGAAGGCATCACAACTCATATATGGTTGACTTACTAGATCATACAATTAATTGAATCATTTATAAAAATGTTATAATGTTTATCTGGCTTTTATCTTTAATTGGAGGCATTTGGGCCATTTAAACATCACATACAGTAACACCCTATTGAAGGAATTCAGAACCACCTTATAAAGCTACATTGGTGACATACAGCAATACAGCATCTTTGGCATAGTCAGAAGATATAAAAAAAGGCACTAAAATAGTGTAATAACTAAGACACGAGAACATTTTTTTTCCTACTATACATTAACACCATAAAATCTGTTGTCGCAACCCTGACAAAATCACCACTTACTTGTGCAGGCCACAAAAGTCTACTGGGATGTAATTATTTTTGTATAGCCTAATTATGTTTCATTTTGTGTGCATTCATATTGTGACAAGATACAGTTCACTGCAATCACATACAAAACATTCAAGATGCAACATAACAGACAAATGGAAGCAATAAAGAGATATGTGTCGTCATTAAGTCAGCTGCTGCCATTTTCTGGCATGCCGTTAAGTGTCTCGACCTGTGTGGTCCACAGTGGTGACAAGCCAATGTCCTTTCGAGCGTCATGCAGATGTTCTCACCATTCGACCATGCAATTCAAGAACAGTTCTTGGAAACATTAGCCTTTGTCATTAAATTTACCTTGAAGATTAAATGACTAAAAATGCCACAATATTTTTTTTAAATTAGCTAAAACATGTCAACACTCACCATTCTGAAGTATCAAGATGAGCTAGTTCATTTGAGTTTCAAATTATTGACAAAGTTTCATGTAATTTTTTATCTAACCACACAATAGGACTTCCAAAAAAAAATTATTTGATAGACTTTTTGCGTAGGAAATTTGCTGTGAAAAGATCAGATTCAGAAGCAGGGTTGCCAGATACTCAAGCTATAGTAAGGCCAAATCCATTACAAAATAAGGCCAAAAAAAGGCCAAATTTTTTATTTACTTCTAAGGCTAAATAAACGCTAACAACTTAATTGAAATAATTTTTTGAAAATGCCATTTTACGATCAAATATGACAGATAATAATTTAGCACTGTCAGAGCATAATGACCGGTTCGTTTGCATAATTTGATTAATGAAAAATTACTGTAGTAGCAGATAAACTAGAAACCATTATTACTTCAATTCATGAACAGTGCTATTCCGAACATCTAGCTAAGCAATAAGCATGAATTTGTCTTATTGAGTGTATGTACCAGGGATGTCTACAACTACAGGATTGGAAACTATTTTCAGTGCTATCATACATGACTACAGAAGAATTATTAAAATAAAACACTGTTTGTATCAACTAAAGAATATATAAAATTCAATTTTGCAATAACAATATAAGATATAGCCTTCACTCACATCAAAACTTATTTGATGTATAGAAGTTTAAAACCACGAATCTAAAAAATCAAAAATAAACGAATGCAAAGATTCCCTGTCGTTCTGTAGCATTTTGCGTATTGCAAACCGGATCAGAAGTAAACGTGGAGTGTTCAACAGTCAGTGAAATGTGTTGTCGTAGGCTTTTATAATAAACTTATTCACAGACCAACCCAGTACGAAATCAATACGTTTAAGATGTCATAAGAACTAAAACTAATACTCGGTTTTGAAATTATTTAGCAGCAAACAAAATACGACAAGATTGCACAAACGGAATGCAAACACATCACATTAACAAACAAGGCAAGTGTATACTTTACGGTTTACGGCGGGTGCAACTTAATAGAACCGTCCTGTCCACCGCTAACACATTCTCTACTCACTAATTAAAATTAAAACGAATATAGGTCAGGCTCTAAGTGATGATAAGTGATACTTTTATATTACAATTGAAATTGAATTTCCTTAAAATAATACTTTTTAAACCGGTCAAAACTTGCAGCCATAAAAAGGGCCAAATAAGGCCAGATTTTCTGGCCTTATTTGCATCAATTTTTTCAGGCCAACTGCAATTTAAAAAGGCCAGTTTTCTGGAATTTGGCCTAAAAAAAGGCTATCTGGCAACCCTGTTCAGAAGTTCGGATCAGATTCAGATCACAATTCATTCTAGGGTTGCCAGAGAATCATGTAAAAAAGAGCACAAGTTTAGGTTCAGTTTGTTTTTATTTCTGACCATCACAACGAAAAATCAATATATGCCTAACATTCATAGCAGAGGTCTAGAAAAGGTAGAGGCATCAAAACGCGGACGTTCATGCAAAAAGTAGCCAAATGTTTCGCTGTTCCAAAATTGTTACAAAAAGTAGCCTACTGTAGTTTATTTTTTATTTGCTTTTTATTATTTATTTGCATCAGACACAGTCAAAAGAATTCAAATTTTTAACAATCAACACACAAAATATCATACTAATACAACACCATGCAGGCTACATCAAACAATATACAAAATACTGTTGTAGTGAATATAAAATGTAGACTTGAAATAGTATTCAGAAGACATAACATTACGCAAGTAGTGAATGCCCACCTGAAGAAAACCAGATAACTGATAACTACTAAAATTTTGTTAGGATACATTTTTTTTGGAGTTATTTTTCTGTTCTGCTGTCTGACAGAATAAACATCTAAGAGGTTCCCAACTAAAAAGTTGCACCTGCAACAAAATAACTTCAAATCACTTCAAGTCATGTAAAATCGGCCTGACTTCATCTTTCAGTGCGTTCTGGTACCTGCTGTAGGGTTTATTACGTTGCGTTGTTTTTGCAGTGTTACATGTAGATTCATCCTATTATTATTATTATGACTGCTCATCCACATCAATATTGGAGCTGGCATTCTGGCAAATTCAATCCAGGACACTTTCCATTTGGCTGTCATTCATTACCGGTAGGCCTACTGGTCACAGCGGTAAACCATAATCTCTTCGTGGGAAAATTGTAACATAAGATTCCCGAATCCGTTCGTCTGTATGTATCGACCGAAAAAGAAACACTCCTTGAAACGTCTATTCAATAAGTGTATTCCTGTAAAATTAGCCCGCGGCTATCGAAATCGAGATGCAACGCCTTACACCTCTAAAAACTGTCACTACGATACAGATTACTTGGATAAAAGACGGAGAATTTGTCCAGCTAGCAAGCACCAAATAAACCAGTTAAATGTGCGACCGACTTCCAACAAACAACTTCGAGAATGAATCAGAAAACTTTGTGATAACTCAAAGGCACGTCAGCAGTAGTGTGACGCAATATTTCATGTTTAAACAGGTTTCAACTGAAACAGGTTTAAACAGGTTTGACACAAGTCTTACGAACGATGGTGCAATTTTGGCTCATGTTTTAGGAATTTCCATGACGTAAGATTCAGTAGACTTGAACGGTTTTTATATGACGTTTGATTAGGTGAACAATTGTCTGGAACACCTACTACATGTGTGCTTCTCTCTGTTTTTGTTTTATTTTTGGCTGTTGTTTCTTGGGTTTTGTGGCCGTGCTAACTACAGACATATAGCCTACCGTACTGCATGATTTTCTGTTCAGGCATGTTTTAAACCTCGAGGTTTTGCCACCTTTTCCCGTTCATTAACGTGCTGGTAGGTCTATATCAGGGGTTCTTAATTTTTTTTAACGCGGACCTCTTAAAAAAAATTTGGTTTGCGTGGACCCCCTTTGTTGCCTAGTCCAAAAAACTTTTTGATCAGCATGAATTGGACTCAACGCAATAAAATTAAAATGAATTGGTAACAAAATTTATGTTTTATTAAATTTAAGAAATAGCGAGTGCAGATTGTTTTTCAATATCTTCGATTTAATTTCATTAATGTGAAGGATGCTGCTGTTTGTTTTCAACAAGAACATGAAATTGTGACTTCGTCTTTGATAGGGCAACACGCATGTCATCCTTTGCATCCAACCGGTTTCGACTCTTTGTTTTGATAGTTACCAAGGATGAAAATCCTGACTCACAGAAATAGGCTATGTAGTCGCAAAAGGGATTAAAGCAGCCATGGCTCTTTTTACCAATAGAGGATATGCTTGCGTCAACGAACTCCAAAAATCGCCAATACTTTTCGAATTGAAAGACATTCTTAATGATTCCATTCCCCTTAGTTCAATGAACTCATTTTTTGCAAGGTCCTCATCACTGATAGATTCCAGTTCAACGAGGAAAGGGTAACGTAACCATGCTGTATTTTTAATATCCTCTGCGGCTAAGCAGTAACCTTTGAAAGAGTTTTGCAATGCTTTCAAATGTCTGCACATGTCTGTGTGCAGAGAAGATGGTAGAGCATTAAAAACTGCAAGCCTAAAACTCCATTACAAACAACTTCTGTATGATAAAGAACTTCATGTTCCGCTCCCATTTTTTGACATTACCTCTTGAATATTCGATGGTTCAAAGCACGAGCTCTGATAAAGTTAACGATTTTCACACTACCAGACAAAATTTCTTTCAAATTTGTTGGGAAAATTTTCGATACTATTAGTGCATGGCGATGTAAAAAGTAATGTAACGATGACCTGAGAAAATTCATCAGCGTTGTTTGAACTTAATCTCTTTTCTTTTGAAAAATTTATTCCATTTTTGAAATTATACAGTAAGATTTCTATTGGGCCTTCATGGACCCCTAAAACTAGTGCATGAACCCCTTGGGGGCACACGGACCCCAGTTTAAGAACCCCTGGTCTATATCGACTTTTGTAGTTAGTAGTAGGCTATCTTTTTCGTCCCGGACGCGTTAATAACGAAAAATAAAATGATTGATTAATGATTGTTTCTTTAAGAATTTGTGCCGTTTATAGGGATTTGAAACGCTAACAGTAAGCGTGCGTTCTCTTGCAATCGGCATCTTGATACACATAAAGCCTACCTAGTTTTTCGTCTTTTTAGCGTTGTGCATCTGCCGCATTGCTTGGAGCATTCTAATCACATTGAGTTTCCCTTAAATCAACAGTCCAGGGTGAAACTAAAATCAGTAGGCTATGGTTTTTCCGGTCTTAGGGTATTTCGGGCCCTGTGCGAAATATGCTTTGCGGGCCCCAATGACAATGATCCAATTCAGTGGCGTAACTAGATATTTTTAAAGGGGAGGGGGGTGATTTGACGGTCGGAGGGACACCAAGGGGTGGGGGGTCTGAGGGGCCTCCCCCAGAAAATTTTGAAAATTTACTTTGAAGTTGGGGCATTTTGAGAGCATGTTCAACAAAAATTTGGGTATAAATATTACTGTAAAATGGTGCTGTCGGTGGCATAGCAAAAGGATAAGATCATGCTTTCTTTGGCATTTTCCGGAAATAAAGCTATGTCTCTATGTTGAGTCTGGATGCAACCTATTTCGTCCCCTGAAAAATTCGTACCCCGATTTCGTACCCTGAAATCGGAGTAACAAAATCAAATTTCGACCTATTTTGTCCCCTGAAAAGATCGAGAGAAATTTTGAAATGTTTGCGGCAACTCCGATCAGCAACTTCGGCTCTGTTTTTTTTTCTCGATCTTTTCAGGGTACAAAATGTTCAGGGGACGAAATAGGTTGCACCCGTTGAGTCTCCTTGTTGCTAATTTCTTTGTTGAATTAACTTGTTGAATTTTTCCATTGGTAATGACAAAATTACTGCATTTTCTGAGTAAATTGCGGGCCCCCTAATTTGCGGGCCCTGTGCGATTGCACGGTTTGCACACCCCGAAGACCGGCACTGGGTGGAGCATTATTTTCAGTCAGTTCACCACGGATTCCTTTTTTGAAAGTCACGGTGTCCGTTCAGTTATGGTTGTGGTTTAATTTTATGTTCTGAATCATGATTTCGATTCAGTTCATTTCATTCTGTTATACAGTAATCAAGTTAAGCATTACTTGGCTGCAACGTTTTGGATCTGGAAGTTTTTTTTTTTTTTTGCAATGAACTCATACTAGTAGAAAAGTGTTATCATTCTCAGATCATCCCCACTAACTTACCATGCTTGTACTCGGAAATGGATGTTGTTGTAGCAGTCACAGCTAGGTATGGGCGGATGCTCCAGACAACTCGACGTCCGCTACATTACGCGTTGTCGACGTAGTAAATATCCCGATTTTTTAATTGACCTGCGCGCCTTTTAGATTCTAGCTGAAGGTTTTGGCGTCGTGGCGCGCTGCGCCCTACTGATAATTTCGGTAGATTTTTCCTCTCTCTTCTTGTTTGGCTTAGTTACAGGTCGATCATGTTTTCTGTTACCATTTTTGGCCGTGTTTTTTTTCGACGAATAAATAGGGTTGCCAGATTTTTTTCCTCAAAATAGTGAACATTTTGAAAGCGCGCGACCGCATCCTCAAAGTTCTCAAAGCAGTGGCGTAGCTAGGAATTGTGAAGGGGGGGGTTAACGGCCGGCGGGCGAAGCCCAGTGGCGCGACACCCAGTGGTGGGGGGTCTGGGGGCCTCCCCCAGAAAATTTTGAAAAATTACTTTGAATTTGGTACATTCTGAGAGCATTTTCAACAAAAATTTGGGTATAAATATTCCTGTAAAATGGTGCTGTCTGGTGGCATAGCAAAAGGATAAGATCATGTTTTCTTGGGCATTTTTCGGTAATAGAGCTATGTCTCTATGTTTTCTTGTTGCTAATTTCTGGCTGAGATACCGTATTTGAATGTTTCGTATTGGTAAAACTTGCTCTTTTATGCAGTGTCGTTTAAAATTAGGCACACTTTGTTTTAAAGATATAGAGACTGAAAGCATCATTCTCAATATCATGACGTCACACGCGTGGCAAAGGGGGGTTGTAACCCCCAAAACCCCCTTCTTGGCTACGCCACTGTCTCAAACACACGCCAAAGCCCAAAATACGCGCAATTGCACCCTCTAACGCATGCCACACGCCTAAATGAGTGCAACCACGCCCAAATATGTAAAGAATTATTGCATAAATAATATGCAAAAATTGTTGCAATACAATATGTGATGTTGTCTGACACAACAATTTGGTTCATAAGTGATACCACAGATGAAATTTAATAAAATTTTACTTTCTTGATCTTCTTTAGCAAGTACTGTAGGCTATAGTGCTCTACTTATCACAGGTTGAATCCAGGTAATTGGCTAGCTAGTATCTTGCAGTGTACACAGCATATACCTACTGATGCTAAAATGGCAAGAAAAGAGACCCACGATTAGAAGCGCTAATTAGAACACTCCTACTTGCTTTTGTAGTTTACTTAACATACTTTTCATGCGACTGTGCTGCCTTCAATAAAGGTTTGTTTGCAGAAATTTGTTCTTTAAATTCTAAGTACGGTAGCTAAAAGGTATATATGTTAAAGAATACACACAATTCACTTTTAACAGAATAAACAGCTAAACGGTTTCGCTCAGTGGCGTAGCCAGGAATTTGAAAGGGGGGGTTTTGACGGCCGTCGGGCCAAGCCCGACCGGCGGGGGGTCTGGATGACCTCCCCCAGAAAATTTTGAAAAATTACCTTGAATTTGGTGCATTCTGAGAGCATTTTCAACAAAAAATATGGGTATAAATATTCCTCTAAAATGGTGCTGTCCGGTGGCATATCAAAAAGATAAGATCATGTTTTCTTGGGCATTTTTCGGTAATAAAGCTAAGTCTCTATGTTTTCTTGTTGCTCATTCCCAGCTGAGATATTTGAATGTTTGGTATTGGCAAAACTCGTTCTTTTAATGCAGTTTCGTTTAAAATTAGGCAAACTTTGTTTTGAGGCATAGAGATTGAAAGCATCATTCTCAATATCATGATGTCACACGCGTGACAAAGGGGGGGGGGGGTTGTGACCCCCAACCCCCCCCCCCCTTGGTACCCCACTGGTTTTGCTCATCTGTTACCCATAACACTGAAAATTCTCTCAACACTGGCATTAGATACAGGGAGACATTGCATACTGGACAAATTTTAACAATTTAGGTGCAGTTTCTTTCTGAAAGGAGTTAGTCCACTTTTCCAGCGATGATCTTAACTTATTAGCCACATCACACATGATTGAGTAGCTGGCCTACACAGTCTATAAACAAACAGTTAAATGGCCAAACTTCTAGGCTGTTAGTTGCTCAGGCTAGTGGCTTTCAGTTTGTCAGCTACCTAGGCTGTACACTACAGTGTACACTCCACTGTTGGACTTCGTGCTGGCCAAGCCTGGCTTTGGCGGAATTACACTGGGGTAGCATATGAGGGGTTTTTCCTCAAAGCACCAGACTCATATGCTTTTACTCTCTAAGCAGCAGAAGTGTAGTCACTGGTTAATCCATGGCTATTGGCTAAAATATATTGACAGAATTGTAGACAAAAATTAATTGTCAAAATAGTGAACATGTTCACTATCACTATTAGCAAAATAGTTTACAGTGAACATTTTCTTAAAATAGTGATTTGTTCACTAAAATAGTGAACATCTGGCAACCCTACGAATAAATGAGACGATTTAAGTTTCATCGTCCACGATGATTCTCTATTGAATGAAGATTTTTGGATGCAAACTTTTATCAAGTTAACAACTCAATAACAGCAGATTGTTCAAGATCCGCATATATCTGGGCTCTGGTTGAGAACCACTGCACTAGAGGCACGGCAAAAATCAGCAACAATACTAAAATTTGAGAAAATGTTTATTTTTAAAGCACAGTGGCAATATTTCGATAAGCCAACGTAAAGAAATAAAATACGGTACGCCCACAAATGGTTTAAATTATTTTTTTAACCAATGAGTTACACCAGTAGGTTAAACCCACTTACAGAAATTCGTTTGTAAAAGAGCAGCATTTCTTTTAAAATAACATGTTTTTAACATTTACGTAACAATGGCGTGTTGGCTACTGCTAAGCACTTCGTGTGGGAATTTCTTTTATAATTGAACCTAAAAATATCGAAGGCAAACACTCACAAACGCCAGAAGCCTAGAATAGCCGATAACCCGCAAAAAGTTTGCAGATACATTTGTTAATTTATTACAAGTTTTAAAGGTTTACGATGCAACAAAATATGAAAATAGGTAAAAACAACTCGATTTTGTACAATAGAATTCGATTCAGTACCAAACCCTAGCAAAACGAAATCATACAAAATAGCAAAAAGGCAAATACATAGGAAATAAATAAAGTTTTTGCACTCAAAGTTATTGCCGTTATCTATCCACACATTTGCACCGCACAGCGGAAAGAGGGAAACATTCGCCAGCAAAAGGACCCTTGATTTTTTCCTTCAAAAAGCAGAAAAGTAAGACATTATAATATTATTTCTTCCTCAAGTGAGAAGAATACTGTTGTCACACAATCAAGATCAGATTACAAAAGGCAAAACAAGACCGTAGCTTATGTTTTGTAAAGAGTTGTAAAAACTAACTTATGTAAGCTAGGCTACTGTAATTCTTTTTAACGAAGGTTGATGTAGTGGACAATCGATACATCACAATTTATCAAATGATAGCTCCTTGAAAATTACTTCTGCTTCAAAATTAAACACAAGACAAAGGCAAGAGACATTATTTCGTTTTAGTGTTTTTTTCAGGTGCAGTGAAAAATGACGCTGCAACATCACCACATCCCAGTCGCTTCAAATCCACATCAAGGCCTACAATTTTTGTCATCAAAGATGTCATAAAAATTGCGATTCCTTTTATTTCAAACAGGAATTCCGGTCACTAGTTCCTCTCCGTACTGAGGTGGATCTTTGCTGTGGTAGTACTCATTGCTTCGCCTCAAAGAATAGACACTTTCCAGCAGAGTGTTTTGATGATTTATATCTGTTATTCCAATCTTTTCCAAATCACTGAAATAAATGAACAGCAAACATGAAATGTTTTGAAGGAAAAAACTAAAACTTTTCATATCCCAAACAAGAAACTTTTACACTTCCAATCCATGGCACAGCAACTTGTCTTCGTATTAATCATTCAACAAGATAAGTCTACTGCGGTCCATATTTTGGGCCTTTACAATTGATGGTCTATCATTTGATAGGCGCGATTTTGTCTATCCTTACCATCTTTTCAGTATTTTTTTACATAAGCCAAAATTCACTATTGTCACATAAGCAGTGGCGCCGCCAGACCTTCAACAATGGGGGGGCAAAAAATGGACAGTGCAAGACAGTAGCGTAGTCAAAAATTTTGAAAAGGGGGGTGTTGACAGCCGGCGGGCGAAGCCCGATGGCGTGCTCGCCGAAGGCGACACATAGCGGCGGGGGTCTGGGGGGCCTCCCCCAGAAAATTTTGAAAAATTACTTTCAGTTTGGTGCATTCTGAGAGCATTTTCAACAAAATTGTGGGTATAAATATTTCTGTAAAATGGTGCTGTCCGGTGGCATAGCAAAAGGATAAGATCACGTTTTCTTCGGCATTTTTCGGAAATAAAGCTAAGTCTCTATGTTTTCTTGTTGCTAATTCCAGACTGAGATATTTGAATGTTTGGTACTGGCAAAACTCGCTCTTTTAATGCAGTTTAGTTTAAAACTAGGCAAACTTTGTTTTAGAGACATAGGTTGATTGCTTTTTTTTGCGAGATTATTACAGTTTTATTATTTATCAATTTTCTCCTTGGTTGATTCAAAAAACGATCTTATTCCGGTAAGTCACTAACTTTTATGCTCTGAAGTCAACCCAAAGTTTAGAAAATGTAACGTCATAGAGGTCATAAGAGTTAAACTGACTGGTAAAGCGGTGGTCGAATACCTTTGTGGCAGAATTAGTGGTGCGATACTGACGAGCCCAGCCTCATGGGCGAAACACGGTGTCTATCGCTGTCAATTCTTGCTACAAATCGGCTGCCGAGAAACATGTCATAGAGGTCATACATCTTGATGAGTGCCAAACAAAAAGCTTTGAGACAATGAAGTTACTTTAGGCTATTTCTGATATATTCAAGTTTTGTATAACGAATAGCTGTTTAGATGTTAATCTAGATCGAACAAGCGATCTCAGCAGTTGCAGATGGCTTGCATCCTTGCACAGTTTGACGAGAAATTACATCATAGGCTAAAGCTTTTCTTGTAACAATGTGTTAACATCCGTAAATTCAATTTGAAAGGTTGAAACCCCCGATCCCCCTTTCCTTGGCTACGCCACTGGTGCAAGACAGTGGTATATTATTTAATTTCTCTTGTTTTCTACCAGGGCTGGAAAAAATGTTTACCTTCCCGGGAATCTGTTTTTTAGAGAAAAAATTTCCCGCGGCTTACAATCACGATAATAAGAACCTTATATTTTACTGATCTCCGGAGCTGACGTAAACCTTAAAAGTCATGTCGACATATTCTTGATGCCCCCTTTATCGAAAATTGTTCTTTGTAATACCGCTTTGAAGGAGGATTACGACTATGAACAAAAGAATAAATTTTAAACTTCATTTTGAATTGAAAAGATATGACGTAATGTCTTCCAACCTTAGTTATATATTTTTTCATTACGTAACGTCTTGTAGGAATAAATTGAAAATCAGTATGATCACTCAAAATGAAAGCAATGGGACTACGAATCCTCACTAAACCAATCAATCAATGGTCTTGTTGCACCGAAGATGACAACCTTATATTTTACTGATCTCCGGAGCTGACGTAAACTTTAAGGCACAGATCTGTTGACTCAATGCAAACCCTTTGAAGGTTGGGGGAGGGGGGCTGTCAATTCAACTTTTTTGTATCAACAGTTGTATCTCTAAAACCACTGAGGCTGCGCCTACGAGATTTCTTGACTTTTCCTAATTTTTATTCACCTCTATTGAGCTGAAATTTTGAGCGAATAAAGGTTATAAATTGAAAGATGTAAGGCATTTCTCAGCACATCCTCTGAAATATTTCATATTCTATTGTGAAACATTTTTCCACCAGCTGGATGAAATTAATTTGGCCCATGTCTCGTTAATCCTAACTGTTTCACAGCGTGAAGGGCATTGGCTGTATGTAAAATAATGTAAAAAAAATTAATCACAACATTACAATGCACGTTATTCATTAGCCTACTCTACCAAAAAATAATGTGTAAACTCACGCTACAAATTACACTCATAAGTGACCTCAACATTTCAACGTCTATGAGCAGTTCTAAAATCTACATAGTTTTAATTTTCGGATATGCTCAGCGTGAATACTTTTACAAAGTGAATCGTAAACTTTAAAACCGTGCCAAAATAACAGAGATAGGCCTATCACTCCTAAAGCATAAGAAGAATCGACAGTCCCCCCCCAAACTGAGCAAGACTCCAGGAGCCCAACCTTCTAAGGGTTAAAAGTCATGTCGACTTATTCTTGATGCCCCCCTTATCGAAAATTGTTCTTTGTAGTACCGCTTTGAAGGTGGATTACGACTATGAACAAAAGAATAAATTTTAAACTTCAATTTGTATTGAAAATACATGACGTCATGTCTTCCAACCTTATCACATTTTTTTCATTACGTAATATTTACCACCACCAAACCACTTTTGACGATCGAATTTGTTAATTTATTTTTCGGTAAAATGTTTAGATGATGTCACGTCATTACGCCGATTTGAGATATAATTTCATTCATGACGTCGTATGGATGAAAAACTTTTACAAGTTTTATACTCTGCTGAGATTAAAGAAGAAACATAAATGATAAATATTGGAGAAATTGAGTCTCCTTTACAACTTAAGAATCGAACAACTCAAAACTGCTGAAACAAAACGTTTTGTTTAAGTGAAAGAATCACTGCAAGCAACCAATGCCAAAATGCGCGCGGAAGATGTCATGGGAGTGTGAGATATCAAAAATTTAACAGGTTGTTATTTTTCTACATCAATGTGACGTTAGTTAAAACTTTAAAAAGTCTATATCTTTGCTTCTGTAGAAAATCTTTTTATCTACTGTACAATTTAGTCATCAAGGTTTTCTATACTTTTTTTAAAAGAGAGAGCTTTTACCCCCCTTACAACTTGAGTTGAATTACTTGAGGTTGGGATCCAAATATTAAAAAAAAAAGAATTAAAAAGATGATGCCCAAAACATTGGGGGGGCAGCTGCCCTGCCTGCCCCCCCCTGCCGGCGCCACTGCACATAAGCTAACCTAGCTGAAAATATGTTGATACTATTTTTTATAAATCCATTCAATGCTCGTGAAGATATTTACTCTCGGACTGAAAAATCTTTTTCTGAATCATGATCTCGACAATTTACATCTTGTTTAAACATTTAAATGCCGAGAAAACTTTAATTTGTCGTCAGTGCAAACTATTCTTACAAATTTGCGCCGTTACCTTGGCTTCAGACGAAGGATTTGTTCCAGCGTGCTGCATCCACATTGTATGAAATTCTCTTTGTACTTTCCTAAGCCAATACTTGCCAACCAATCTCCCAAAGACGATATATCTGCTGAGTTCCTGGAAGAAACCTTGTTGCTGAAGGATTGAGGAGGAAGCAAAGGAGCGGCCAGCATGGATTCCGCTGGAGTGTCTTGACGGGAAAGGCGAGCAAAACTTCCCTCTGGAAGAAGACAACCGTTGTTCCGGTCCCTTGAGAAAAAGAAAAAAAAATAGTCATAAAAATAGCAAAGATTCTTTGTGGCCTACTTTAACAATCTACTTGCACACAATATACACAATTTTTAAGTTTTAGCTTTGATGTTACTGTACTGCAGACCAAAGTTGTTTTAGTTTTGCAAATTAACGATCTTGCCTGAAACATGACAGAAGCCTACCAAAACGCATAACGCAATAATCATTAAACGACTTTGGTACAAATGGAATAAAACTCAAAAACATGACAAAAATAGTGAAATATGTTCAATACTTTGAGATATCAACCTATATATACTGTACCCAGAGATGGATAAATCTATGTAGCATGTATTCTAAGGTAAGCACAAAGCAGTGAGTGATAAATTAATTTTTAGCACATTTTTTTTCAGAAAAATGTTTTTCTTACTGTTGCCCAGCAATCTCCTTGAGCAGAGAGGGATCACGAAGCATTTTGTCAATTGACGTCACAATGGCAGAAAATTTCGGTCGCTCGTTTCGATTTTTCTTCCAGCAATCAACCATAAGTTGGTGTTGAACTTGAGGACAGTCCATTGGAGCGGGAAGTCGATAACCGGTCCCCACAGCTTGTATGACCTTCAGATCAAAAAATTGTTAATGCTTTGAATAGGATGCAAGAGAAATACTGTAGTTACAAATAATATCCATCTGATAAAAAAAAATTATATAACAAATAATAAATTTAAATTATATTAGCCTACTAAATCAACATATAAATTAATTATTTTTTTGAAATGTTTTCAAACTTTTTCAGTTTTCCATTAAAAATAATGTCACTTAAGCTTACGTCTTGGTTGGACATTCCCCAATACGGTCTCTCTCCGTATGACATCACCTCCCACATGACAATGCCGAAGCTCCATACGTCACTAGCAGACGTAAACTTTCGATACGTAATCGCTTCTGGAGAGGTCCAACGAATGGGTATTTTTCCTCCCTATAAAACAAATAAACATATAAATATAATCGCGACGAAAATCTGCATTTATGTTAGCAACATCGCTTTACGTCAACAAAACAAGACAATGAGTGACTCAATGACGTTCTGCGCTATTTTAGATAGAATACGTCTATTGAATAATAATAATAATAATTTATTTGCATCAGACAAAGCTGTCCCAGGCCTCGAAATTCACGGCGGACACGGCGGACATGTCCGCCGTCACAGCATGTGATGTCCGCGGGAAGTACCCTCTAGATCGGTCATATTTGTCCGCCGAGAAATATCGCAGAAACTGGCGATACAAATCGTCATTGCATAGCACGAACAACTGTTGCAAGAATATAATTTGCGCTGGGAATGCGAAATTATCGCATTCCAAGCGCGCATCTAGACAAAGTTAATACTGTATCTCTTACCTTCCATTCAAGCAGAAAAACTTTCGAATTTTACGTTGCTTCAACGATTGATGACATTGAATCAGCGTAACAGAGGTGAATTCTTAGCTAAGAATTGATGGGAATATCGGTACTTCTACACTAATCACGCGCAACTTAGTTCAAGTCTTATGTCACAATGTCTGGCTTTGATCTCCGAGTAATATTGATAAGGCAAGGTTGGTTACAAAGTTAGATTATAAGAGTATAGGCTACTACAGCAAGATGCCGCAAAACTTAAGTTTTGGTATTACAGTAAGAAAGAAGAGGCCCAGGGAAATTTCTGAAAGTGAGAATGAGGGCGATGAACTTACTACTAGGAATTTTAGTGGTGATAGACGCATATATTAAAGGAACAACGAATGTAAGGATTAGCTCTGTCAAAGATCACAACACATCGTTTACCCCAAGCCATCAATTTCCGGCCATCGACAATATGAGTGACAAAAAAAAAATCAAATTAAGAGATTGTTTGAAATCGCATATTTTATCGCTAAAGAAGAGCTCGCATTTATGCTTTTCCCTCAACTAGCCGGTCTGGAGAAAAGACACGGAATAGATCTCGGTATCACGTATCTTAACGACAAGCAGTGATCTCGTGGAGATTGGCGCACGTCTTTGAAGATCGATGTTATTGAAGCTCTAATCATGCGCATATGTTTGAATGGCCTTGACTGCGCTGATTATAACTCCGAGCCTGCCGTGGTCTTGTGGAATACTGATACTATTTTGGAGAGGCGACCGCATCACGGAGAGGGGAAAAAATAATTGTGCTTTTTCTAATGTTTTATTTATTCTTTTCGTCACTTTCGCTCACATGACACGCAAAAATAAACCTAAAGAAAAAAGCCTAGTGAAACTTTGCACATCAGAAAATAGTAGCGTTACGCGTTAGTGTAGAAGTTTTCCGACTCGTGCCCAGAACATTGTGACGCAAGAAGCCACACGACCTCGTTCGGTGGAAGTTAATCAGTTATGCGGCGGATTATTTTTTTTATTATTTGTTTGCATCAGACACAAAAAGTCCATAGAATTTAAATTTTTAACAATCATCATATTTAGTAGCTACACGGCGTCAAGCGCACGTCGTTGGTCCGATGAAAGCTTTTCAGAGTGACTTCGCTGAAATTTTAAAAAGCCTAAACCGTAGCTATGGTTCTCAAATGGCGAAGACTTATCAAGATAAACGGATTAAGTATGACGATCGACGTTAAAACTGGTGTGTCCGCCGTAAGACTTAATTTGTCCGCCGAGATAGCTGCTCAGACCGGACACGTTTGTCCGCCGTCAACAAAAACGAATTTCGAGGCCTGCTGTCCATATCCAAAACAAAACAACAAAATAATACACAAACTGTAAATGCACAAATAACGAACAACAACAACGAAATAACATCAAAAAATGAATAAAATGAATAAATGTAAATAATATGACTGAGTTGCTGGGTAGAATAGGTAACGCCTCAGCCAGCAAAAGTTGCAATTCTTGCGTCGTTTCAGTTTCAAGCAACTTCGAGCGACGTTGAAATGCAGGACGCTTTTCATCACCCAGTCTCTTGACGCTTTTCAGTGTCTAGCGACTTTGAAACGATGTGAAAGACGCAACGTTTTCTGGGTGGGTGGCGAGCAGAGCGTAACAGTTTAAAACAAAGTGCTTTAATCTTTTTAGCTGTCATTGAATGCACAGGTAGAATATGTTTTTCCATTTTGTTCTTCAAGCTTCGAAATCTTGCAATTTGCGCGCAAAGCAAACTCCGCTTGAGTGAGCATCATGCGTACTATATCATTGCTAAACAAATTTCAAAGATTTGTCTTTGTATAAATATTTTAACCAGGACTACTCCAAAGCGTATCATTGCACGACATACTGTAAGAACGGTGGTAATATTTACCAGCTCAGCATCTCGTTCTTCAAAGGTTGCATCGGCTACAATACATATGGATGACGATTTTAAACCAGATGTAACTCCAAAGAAAACCTTTATTATCTCATAATTTTAAACTTTGTACTCACTCTTGTTGTGTACGTAGCATCTTCGTCTTCCTCAAGGACTCTGCTCAGACCAAAATCCGACACTTTACAAACGAGTTGGGCGTTCACCAGTATGTTCCTTGCAGCCAAGTCCCTGTGCACGTAACCCATGTCAGACAAATACTTCATTCCGGCAGCAATGTTGCGCAACATCCCGACCAACTGGAGCACTGTGAACTCTCCGTCGTGTTTCTGTGATGAAAGAAACATGATTAAAACAACGTCATAGTACATGTTGTTCTGTCAACGCAACAGCTGTATTGTCAACAGAAAAATGTTGGCTGCGTAATAGGCCTATACTTTCAGAAAAGGGTTATACGAAAACATATTCAAACTTTTTTAACCTGTGCTATCTCAATCATTAAATAATGATAAAGCAATCGTTTTCTGATTACTTTTTCTGTAGGTGGAACGTGGCAAAAGCTAGTCTGCTAGTTCTTGTTGCATTGCAGTCAATCATACAGATTTGTTGCTACAAAGAACATTGTGTTTTTATGCCACGGCGGCAGACAGCGTATAGCTCAGGGAAAAGATGGCAAATTTAGTGATTCACCGTGACTAAGTTATGATATCTAAAACAGCGTAATTCACTGTGAACTCATATAACTCTAACTTATCTAACTTTTCTTTGATTTTACCGAGATTGTCGGAAAAGTGTAAACAACAATGTAACTATTTCCCTCACAAGTTGACAAATATTAGACGACTAACAAACCAATGAACTCACGTAAACTAATCGCACATTGACCTTAGCCGATAATTTTGTCCGATGTATCTTTCTTAAATCAAGCCATTATCTCTTTGATAACACTGGCCGACACAATTTTTGGTGCCGACGGTTTTTGAACTGATTTAGACTAACTTTGGGGCGCTGAATCCGAAAATGCAATCAGTTTTTGTCCATCAGGTCAACTTTTTAAGTTACAGTGATTCCACTGCATGAGTGAACTTGTGCATAAGGGCCATTCCGTGTCGATTTACACAGTCAAGAAATTCAACCTTTCAATTTTCTTTAAATTTTACACACCTTTTTACTATTCTATATGATGAACACTTGCAAAATTTGAGTGAAATATATTGAGAAGCGAGAGAGTTATGAACCATTTAGTTTGGGGGGTCTGCTGAGAGGGCACAATTTTTTTATTTTTGGCCATGTTTGAGGCCCTATTACTGCTAAACTAAATTAGGTAACAACCCAATTTTTTTACAGGTGATAGTACTTCTTCTAAATATTGAAAAAACAACATCGTTCACTTTGTCACTCTAAAAGGTCAAAGGTCATAGACTCCCAAAGTTGGCCGTTTCCAGCTCTCGGTTAAAATTTTTCAAAATTTGAAAAGCTCACCAAGACCCCATTTTTGATTGATTTTGGCTGAAATTTGGTGGAAGTGTTGTTTACAAGATTTTCTATGAACTGAAAAAATTTTAGTACAAAATATTAAATTGGTTGGGAGATATTTTATATGAAACATGGGTCAAAATGGAAAAAAAGCTAAAAGTGGAGTCCTTTTAATATCCCGGTTACCCATGACCCCAGAGAAAATTTGCACTGAAATTTTATCCACATATTCACTAAGATATGACAAGTCCACCATGTAAAATTGATCCATGGTTCTCAATGTTTTATAGAAAGTATGCGTCAAAGTAAATCCAATTGTGGCAACCCTTAAAAAACAGGAACAGGAAGTTCTTCACTGTGTACAAGTGTGTAGCACTGGCCTGATTGCTGAAGCTAGGTTTGGATATTGCAAGAAAGTCCTATTTTTCCTGTTTATGCCTTTTGTGTTTACTGCACAAAAACACCAGTCGCTATTATGATATTTTGGCTCATGCCACACCATTAGACTTCTTTTGTTTCGTCCATTGACGTAAATGTTCTTTCAAAGTTTTGCAAACAATGTGGGGAGCCCAAGACTTATCTTGATCCCCAACTTCACTTTACAGTAAAGTAAGCAAGAAAACTTTAAAGTAAACAGTAGTAAAGGCGTGGACACACAACACCTCCAGACTCCACACCTTTACTTTCCTACTGTAAAGTGAAGTTGGGGATCAAGATAAGTCTTGGGCTCCCCACATTGTTTGCAAAACTTTGAATGAACATTTACGTCAATGGACGAAACAAAAAAAGTCTAATGGTGTGGCATGAGCCAAAATATCATAATAGCGACTGGTGTTTTTGTGCAGTAAACACAAAAGGCATAAACAGGAAAAATAGGACTTTCTTGCAATATCCAAACCTAGCTTCAGCAATCAGGCCAGTGCTACACACTTGTACACAGTGAAGAACTTCCTGTTCCTGTTTTTTAAGGGTTGCCACAATTGGATTTACTTTGACGCATACTTTCTATAAAACATTGAGAACCATGGATCAATTTTACATGGTGGACTTGTCATATCTTAGTGAATATGTGGATAAAATTTCAGTGCAAATTTTCTCTGGGGTCATGGGTAACCGGGATATTAAAAGGACTCCACTTTTAGCTTTTTTTCCATTTTGACCCATGTTTCATATAAAATATCTCCCAACCAATTTAATATTTTGTACTAAAATTTTTTCAGTTCATAGAAAATCTTGTAAACAACACTTCCACCAAATTTCAGCCAAAATCAATCAAAAATGGGGTCTTGGTGAGCTTTTCAAATTTTGAAAAATTTAACCGAGAGCTGGAAACGGCCAACTTTGGGAGTCTATGACCTTTGACCTTTTAGAGTGACAAAGTAAACGATGTTGTTTTTTCAATATTTGGAAGAAGTACTATCACCTGTAAAAAACTTGGGTTGTTACCTAATTTAGTTTAGCAGTAATAGGGCCTCAAACATGGCCAAAAATAAAAAAAAATTGTGCCCCCTTAGCAGACCCCCCCCAAACTAAATGGTTCATAACTCTCGTGCTTAATATATTTCACTCAAATTTTGCAAGTGTTCATCATATAGAATAGTAAAAAGGTGTGTAAAATTTAAAGAAAATCAAAAGGTTGAATTTCTTGACTGTGTGAATCGACACGGAATAGCCCTTATGCACAAGTTCACTCATGCAGTGGAATCACCGTAACTAGAAAACTAGATCTGATGGACAAAAACTGACTACATTTTCGAAATCAGCGACCACAAATTAGCTGAAAACAGTTGAAAAATCTTCGGCACCACAAAATTTTTTCTTTTTTGTCGGCTAGTGTAATAACCGTTTTTGAGCTCATATTTTGTAGTAACCAGATGAATTTCATGGGATATTTCGGCTACATTTGTCAACACGTCGCTCTAGAAACTGATCAAGATTTTGTCTCCAGATAGCTTGCGCTGTCAGACAGTAAATCAGTTTTAATTATTTTGTGCTGACAGGAGTGAATTTTTCTAAGGAAACCACATTGTTAAAAATTGCGTAGCGTACTTTTTTACGTAAATTTTACGAAAAAAAGCTTTTCATTCTCTTTCGGCTACGTTGGAAAACCATTTGGTAATGTCAATTTCCTTCAGGAATTTTCAACATTACCCAGTCAGCAAATAAGTCCCTTTTTGTATTGATGGATACGTGTGTAGACGTTGAATCAATGTAAAATAAGACAGATTTGCTAACTGCAATTTTTTATTAGTGATCTGTTTATGATGTGTTGTAATAAAATAAAAAAAATAATTTTTGAAAACCGGGTCTGTTCGGTCTGTTTGTGTTTAATCATATATTAGTTTAAAATTCAGCTACAACGACGAATTGTGGTAATGTTGAGTGTTTCTCAGCAACAGCAAGCGGCAGTATAAACGAAACAAGTCATCTACAAAAAAGTTAAACTTGTGAAATTCGTTAATAAATATGACACTATAAATCGGCTAACAGTGTAGGCTACCCAGTACCCAGTACCCAAGGCAGTCTGTGTATTCTTGTAAAGTTTCAAAAGACTTAATTTCATCAGTAGTATTCAATTTGATAGCCTGCTTTCGAAAATGATGTTTCAACAGACAAAGTAGACCTAAATCAAAACGGAAATGTCAAAGCGTTTGAACAAAAACACCATACGTCTTCATACCCTTAAAAAGCTATCCAACGAGCCATTCTCCATGTATTCTGTGATGATCATGAAAGGGCGACTCCTAGTAACCACCCCTTCCAGTCGGATTACGTTTGGGTGTTCAAACTGCCCCATGATTGAGGCTTCTCCAAGAAAATCTAACTTCTGCTGAGTGCTGTATCCTGTCTTCAGTGTCTTTATGGCGACATCATGATCTTTTTTGGTTGAAGGTAGCATCATATGACCTCGACACACTTCACCGAATTCACCTTGAAAAAAAGTTTCCAATTTTTAAATTAAAATTGAGCCTTTCATAAAGTAAAAGAGGATATTTTATACATTGTCATGCTGCGCGAAATGTCAGTGAAGCAATAAAAAAGTCGTATGTTTCTCGTTTAATTTTCTTATCCATCTGATAAACGTTGCATTTGCAAATATTGCTAGAAAATGTAATAATGCTGATGAACACCCAAAATTTTCAGTATTCAAGCAAAAGAATGCAGAAAAAAAAAAATTAATTTCGAAAATTGGCAGTTTGTCTTTCTTTTCAATAAAATTATTATTAAGATCAGCAATAATTTTACCGACATCAACGTTAAATCTACGGTTTAAAAAAAATATAGCTTTAAAACAAGAGACATAATAATGCACAGCTGAAATTTCACAGCGAGTAATCAGAGGAAGATAAAAGCACAGACGGAAATTCAATGGCTAAAATCTAATCTGTTAAAACATCAACGACTAACGACTTAAGACAGAATCTGAAATGTCTCTATAAACTACTTTTTGCAGGAGAAAATGATGATGATGATTGAAAGATATTATCGCAAAGTGCAGTGGGTGCTTTACATATTTCCGCTTCATTAAAATTGACATTATCCCAAAAGTTGCTTTGTTTTTGTGATATTGTTTTTTAATACAAACCAAAGCTTACATGTTTAACGTTTTAATTGGCATAACGTACTTTTCGATATTAAATCAATGTTGTTAGACATAAAGTAACACATTTCATCAAAATTAGATCAGCGACAAAGTCATCTTATACAGTAGCTTATACTTAAAAAACGTAAGTTTTACTTCAAAACAGGCCGTTGCAGCTCAGCGGTGCTACACGTTAACTGCACGTTATTTTGTCTTTTTGCTTTGCATTAAGTGGAGTTAATTCAAGAAAATAATAAAAAAAATCCTTACCGCAAAAATATCATCTTTCTCAACAACAACTGCAAAAGTGACTCACCTCCTCCTATTACTTGCTCTATAGAAATACAAGATGCATCTATTTCCTTTGTAAAGTCCAACACAGCCCTTTGGGGATCTTCATAAGTAGTGGGGTCAATGTAAGTTTTCTGGTTATTAGGGTAGCTACCACTCGAGAGAAAGGTGCTTGTGTTGAACATGGGATATTTCTCCAAATCAATTTTAGACCTTCGGTTATTTCTTCGGTTGCGTCTAAAAATAAAAATCATTTGAGTCATACTCGTGCAAAACATCTATGCAGATGGTCCCAGCATCAATTTGCCAAACAAAGCTGTCTGTCTTTTTGTATGAGAGCTCTTTAAAATACATGTCACTGCAAAACCAAACTTTAAAGGAAATAGGACTTCAATGCTTAACCAAACAGCTTTTCTCGTCGTCATCAGCATCGAGAAAACTCAGGGAAAAATATTTGTCAACTGGAAACACCATTTTCCGTCCCAAGTGTTTTTGAATCAACAAAATATTCATTTTTATATTCACCTCTTGCAAAAGAAAGTCACAAGGACAAGAGCAACAATGAGGACAATCCCGACAACAAGAGCAATCAGTATTTGGAATGTGCTGATGGTGTTTTCTTGAAGTTGCTGAGGAGGAAACGTTGTTTCCAATTTCTTCGTCTTAATCTTCGATGGAAGACTAAACGGACCATAGCCTGCTGAAGATCTTGCTCGAACCTGAGGCAAAATATGTTGCTATGCTGCATAAACACTGATATTGTACTACATAAAGCTGCAATCTCAACTTAATTGCTTTGTGTTGATCGTTGAGTGAGTAACAAACAAGAGCATAATTCATTGAGAATGATAGAAGGTTGTCCGACGTCCATACATCTTGATGAAGTATCGAATTCACATTAACTGAATCAACAGTGAGAATTCTATTTTCTAGGGAGCAAGCTGGTATAGACCTATTGTTTAAAACGATGGACAAGTGTATTTAGTTTAAACGCTATGATTCACTCCGAATATTTACATCGCATTCGGGTAATCTTATTGAGAGTGATTCTCAAATTGCATTGTTTTAAATGATTCTTTAATTTTGCCCTGACGTTACTTTATTTAAATTGTTGATGTGCAACCACATTCTTAATTTCACAACAGTAACTTATCTTACTTCGACAATATAATCTGTTCCTTCCTTCAAATTGATTATTCTGATACTTCTTCCTGTGGTTTCGTTTCTTTTCACAATTTCTTGCTTGATAACATCGGTGACTTGAACTTGATAAAGTTCCACTCCCTGTTCACGACCTCCTGGTATGTTCCAAGTTACCAGGAAAGAGTCAGGGACGACTTGAGTGACATGGACCTCTTCTACCCTAGATGGGGCTGAAGTAATGACAACATTGCGTCAGTTATCAGATCGACGTGAGTACATCCAACCAACTAAGGTGTCATCGTTTTTTCAACGTCTAACAACATTCAGTTATTATGAATGCTTTACCTAAAGCTATACGAGGACTTACTGTATTTTCTACTGCAACATGTAGAAATGAAAACAAACATTCAACCAAAATTTTTCAGAATGATTTTTACACCAACAGATTTTCCAACAACTTTCTTCTACTTAAACTGTTAAACTGTTCTAGTTAAACTGAGTTTATCCATTGGAACTACTGGGGCGGTAAAAACTCATACAAGTGGTTTAACAACAAAGTGCGTTTTATTGAGAAGTGTAGACCTGCTACAAGATATAAATAACCGTCTAAGTCTTTATAACTTGAGAACAACGATACGACAATGAATGTGATAGCAGTTTTCCAATAATTACTAAAAATTCATATTCACCTTCGTGCGCTATTTGATTTCAGCTGAGTAGCGTACATTACCACCCAAATTGCAGACGCAAAGAGTTAAAAATCCTTAAATATAAAACTGTAATGCTATCTCACCGGCTTGTTCAGTCTCGATTGTAATCACACCAGGGTTGGAATCAACACCTTCTTTCAAAGCGATGTCGGTGACAGCGTTCTCAGCAAAGACCTTGGGAAATTGTATATTAAATGATATGACATGTTCTACTGGTGCAAATTAAGCTAAACTATCACAAGATGTATACAGTGACAATCTTCTTTTATTTCGACGTTTCGTCAATCAGACACGACTGACTTCTTCAGGGGGCTAGACCAGGTAGTGACTACCTGTCTAGCATGGCAAAACACAGGACATATTGCTGAAAACAACTAAACATGCAAAATGAAAATTCAACTTCTGGACAAAAACTTATCGCGCGCAAAGTTTGAAATAAGTTAGAAAAAAGGGGGGACTTAATTGCGATCAACAAGAAACTTAAATAACAACAAGATAGGAGAGTGAACGGCATGAGCCATGAATCGAGTTTTGTACGCACTACTGCACAGTTTTACAATCAGCATGAAATTGTAAAACTGTGCAGTAGTCAGGGGCGTTGACAGGGGGGTCTAGGTGGTACTTTTGGACCCGGGCCCGGAATATTTAGGGGGCCCGGATTTAAAAGATTCCCCGCGACTTCAAACATTATCAAGATCTTAATATAATCAGATCTAAAGGAATTGCCATCAGAGGTTAAAACAGCCACTTCAGCGTCAGATGGTAAAGTACCGGGCCCCCTTCCGGGTATAGTGATTTCCCTAACCACGATTTTTTTTTCAAAAACACGAAATATTTTTCTTCACCCACTCTTTAATTTTGAATATATATATTTTTTGGTGGTAGCCTAATCACTTCTAGCTACTTGCAAATCATAGCCATAGGAGGTGGGCGGGCAGGGGGGGGGGGGGCGGTTGTTTCCCCGCTGAAAAAAAATGTCGCAAATTTGGGCAAAAATGTCAAGTTATTTGGGCACATCAATCTTATCACAATGTTTCGACGCCTCACCAGTTAAAAAACTTTACATAATTGTTGAAATTTATGAGATACCGGTACATTAATGTTTTCCAATGAATGTAAATGTATTATCACCGACTTTGAAAACTGTTGCATGTGGTATTGCAATCTGGGCAGAATAAGTTTCGATTCGACAACTGCAAAATAGAACACTCTGTAAAAATACAGTTGGGAAACAGAGGTAAGCTTATTACTGATATTCACAAACATGTAGGGCTGTAGGCTGCATTTCTTCATGGGTAAGATGTAAAAGCCTTGGCTACTGTGTACTGGTAACTTTACGAGGTTTTTTGTTTTTTCTCAATATCCTACTAATGTTGTTGATTATAAAAATCATTTGGGCAAAAATGTCTAGTTATTTGGACAAATCAATTTTTACCATAAGTTTTCAACATTCTACCAGTTTAGTAACTTTATAGTGTTGCATTTGGTATAAAAAACATTTTGCTTTGAATGTAAAACAGAGTATCGACAATTTGAAAACTTTTATATTTGGCATTAAAATTTGGACAGAATAAGTTTCGATTCAGTATTTGCCAAAAAAAATGCAAAATAATGCTTCGACAAGCTGAGATAAGCTTATTACAGATATTCATTAGAGTGTCACACTTGCCTACATTCCTTCATTGGTAGAATTTTGAAACCTTGCTGGGTTCTGGTGAACTTATGAAGTTTTTGTTTTTTCTCTATATCCCACTAATGTAGTTGTTTATAAAAATATTTGGGCAAAATATCCAATTATTGGATAAGTCAATTTTACCATGAGTTATGCTATGCTCGCAAAACTTGACTTATATACTACAAAGATAGCTTATCATTTTTAGATATGGTCAAACAAAATAAGCATTTGTTATAAACTTTAATAAACAACAGTTGTGAGGCCACATACTGTATACACCACTTTTGTGAGCACTGATCCCGGCCACTAACTGTAGTTATGTACAAAGTGAAAAAGTATATTAAATGAAAACAACTTGTGAATTTTCCTGGATTTAATTTCATGTTTTTGTGAGCTATATTTTAACTGTTTTCTGTATTGAATTTTTTTGTATAAACTGCTGTTTTTCTTTGCCAGTCCCAGGGTTGATATGCTCAGCTATTTACTATCTATGACACAGTATTAGAGCAACAACAATCAAATATAAAGACACATGTTATGTTGTTTTGTCATCCAATTCATGCAGTTAATATATCAGGCAATGTAAACAGTGCTATTTTTGTGTCATGTTTTGGTAATGTGGTCTGTATTTTGTGGCAACGATTGAGTTTGAAGCTATTATCTGGGAGTCATTTTTCTTCAGTGCTTGTGATTTGAGTAGGCCTAGCAGCTTCATTGTGAAGTAAGATTATCTTTGTAATGATCTTCTGAAAAAACATTGACTATGATTATATTGTAATATAATATCAATATTTTTGGTATCAAAACTAGTTTTGTTCAAAGGTGGAAGTTTGATGCACATAGCACGGTAAACTGTCCAATTCTTTTCAGGCTGTAGGATTTGAAGCAGCATGGATTAAGTAATGTTACTGGTTTGATACGTAGGCCGAAGCGGATTGTCATTTTAGTATTTTTCAATGCGAATTTACAAATATTGAGTCTTTGGACTATCTTTGAATTGAAAAGATTGAGCTACTTTTGGTCAGGCCTTTTATTGAAGTTGGGCTGGAGATTTTCATATAATCTGGTGACATGAATATTCAGCAATTATTGTTATCCAGTTATTGCTGAAGTCTCAGTTCAAATTTTTTTGAATCTAGTTAGGCTTAATATACTGTATATTTTTTGTGATACGGTACATAAGAATGTTTTAATTTGATGGTTCATTTAATTGGGACACAGGCAGGTCTATGAACGTAGATTAAAGTAAGTTCAGCCTTGTTTTGCTGTTATACGTGTTTTTTTTGCTTGTATTTCGTACACGGCCAAGTTGATGACTCTCAGAGGTTGTGAATAATTTTGTATTTTTGAAAATATATATGCAAAGACAAAATTTGGGAAAATTATTTTCGCCCCCCAAAAATGTTTTACTCTCCTACGGCTACTCTACTTTACAAAGAATTAATTTCAGTCGAAAACTCCAACAATTTTAAACATATCGACGAAGATCGTGATTGAGAGCAGGGATTTTGCGGTTTATGGAGAAATCCCTAATGCGTAATTGCACAGTTGGGGAAATTCGTGGATACAACAAATCTTTGAGAATATATAAATGATATTCCTCTTAATTTTCTACATTGAACGGCATGTGTCATCCTCATTTTAACAGCACATCAATAAAATTTTGTACACAACTTTTATATTCATAACATTGTCAATGAAGGGGGCCCGAAAATAAATGGGTACCGGGCCCGAGAAATCCTGTCAACGGCCCTGGCAGTAGTGCGTACAAAACTCGATTCATGACTCATGCCGTTCACTCTCCTATCTTGTTGTTATTTAAGTTTCTTGTTGATCGCAATTAAGTCCCCCCTTTTTTTTAACTTATTTCAAACTTTGCGCGCGATAAGTTTTTGTCCAGAAGTTGAATTTTCATTTTGCATGTTTAGTTGTTTTCAGCAATATGTCCTGTGTTTTTCCATGCTAGACAGGTAGTCACTACCTGGTCTAGCCCCCTGAAGAAGTCAGTCGTGTCTGATTGACGAAACGTCGGAATAAAAGCAGATTGTCACTGTATACATCTTGTGATAGTTTAGCTTAATTTGCACCAGTAGAACATCTCATATCATTTAATTTAATGCCTGGTGAACAGCCTCATTCAATTTTCAAAATTGTATATGTTAAGATATGAGATCAACGCCTTACGATCTGTAGCAGCTATCATCTTTTCATGTTTAGTTGGTTTATCACTTGCTGCCAGTTTTCTTCATGAGCAACCTATCACCTTCATCTCCTATGTTCGGTCATTCAACGTTTTTAAGATACCGTTGCTAACATTTCGCACTGAATTTCGGGCAACAAGCTCTTGGCACTTCATGTGTTGTTCACAAATTTACAATTTTAACTTTCCAGCTAACAAAAGTGATCGTTTATACTTTATTTAAAGTTTGCTGTAATGTGTTAATTACAAACTTTTGTTAACAAAAGTTAAACTAATGGTCTGACAAACAAACATCAAAGTAGAAATTTTAATATTAACAAACTGTATGAAATAATCACCTTGAACTTATAAAATGCAAATGAGCTTAGTCCCCAAATTTCAACATTGTTGATCAAGAGTTTACTTTTCATAGGAATGTAGCCAAGATCACTCGAACATGACGTGCAATCAGTAAAGTGCGACTGACATCTTGAACATTCAACCCTAAAAACATTGTTGTCCAGGTGAACATGCTTCGCTTGTCCAACAAATACATTAGCAGTTGTTTTAAAAATGCATTGTTAATTATTATTTTTTAATTCTTTTTTATTTGTATTTCTAGTCTTTTAGTTTCTTTTATTCTTTTGTTAGTATATCTGGGGTGGCAAGGTTGTCGTCTGCCTGGTTAGGAAAAACAATAAGAGAAGAGCAGAAAACTCATTAGAGCGTCGGATTGTTAGAGATTGGTATCCAGGCTTTGTTTGATTCTTTGTTCTTTGTATTTTGAACATTAAAATTTTCAGTGCTATTTATTTGAATGCTAAGGTAGAAGGTAACTTGACTTTCTAAACTTTCACTGCCACCTTCGTTGTGAATCAAAATTTATGTCGTCGGTGTATGTGTTCCATGTGTTCAACAACAATGCCACATAAATTGAACTGCACCCCATTCATCAGAAATGTTTTTATTTTCACCAGAGCTTAGGTAGGTCGCTCACAGCGTGCGAAGGTTATGAAAGATCATCTAGAAAGAAAACTGCTCACATAACACAATCTCGTTTAACCTGATGACCCAATGGACTGACACGCCTGTGGTTTTACAAGCAAAATTTGCAAGCTTAGAACAGTGAATATCAGGATGAAGTGATTTCCGTTTCACAAAGATCGAACAAAGGCGCAAATTATTGTTCAATTATATTTAAAGTCATGGCAAAAGTTTGATCGTACAAAACTTTTTTTTGCTTTAAAGTACAAAGATTACTGTCCGTACATCCTGTCACCTCGGTAATAAGTAGGTACTTTTGAGCCAAAACGTAATATTTTGCTTTCTAATATCAAATATCGGTTATTCCAATATGACTTTATGCTTCAGTTGTGGCTTATAATTACTAAAACATCATGTATCTTCTAATTAAGGAAGTCATTATAATCTTCAAGTGCCTTGGCCTGTGTGATATGTATATTTTCTCTTGCATTGGCTTTCCACCGATCAGGATTTCTGCTGAATTTAATTTCAAAAAGATATCAGAAGGTCACATTAAAAGTTTTTTATGCGCCTCAACGCTAAATGCGTAACTGATGGTGGAAGCACTTTTTTCAGACTGTGAATATTTTTTCAAGTACAACGGCAACGATGGGGCATGGGCTACATTTTAAACTTGTCAGCACGATAACGCCAATTAAGTTCACAATCATTAAACGATTCTCTTGATTTGCAAGTATGGTTTTCCTTTGCATCTATGCCATAGCATAAACACATCGTTTGTTTGTTTCATTATTTATAAATGACGAAGACTTGGAATACAGATTGTGTTTCAATTTCGCTGCTTTTGTGTATATGCAATGCATGTAGCAAAATAAAAATAGCCTGCTCTTTTTGTTAACAGTTTTACTTCTTTTAGCTTTAATAGTTTTGTAGCGAGACATAAATCATGTTTTCCTTTCGTTCTTTAAAACAGTTACCTGTGATGAATGTTGGCCTACACATAGAAATACAGCTTCAGCAGAATCTCCACCCACCTGTAAGTCAAGTCATTTCTCCCACCATCGTTTAACGGCCGATCCCAGGACAAGACAACTCGCGTATGATTGACAGCGGCTCTGAGGTTTATTGGCACGCTTGGGGATTCTGAATCAAGTGGAAAATAACAAAATGATAGTAAGTTATTTTAACATTTAGATAAGGATGGTTGCTGCCAGTAATGCAAAAGAGTTGTTTCATTTTATGTTTACACTTTTTCCTATTGAAATCATGTAAGCCCAACGAAGTGGCTTGGTAAATAAGAATACACGATAAAATACGGTGCTCGTGCACAAGCTTGTGCAATGTGCACCGTCATAATACATTACATTAATGTCTATTCTTTGTCTATATATCCTCAACTGAAAGATTTCGCCTGGAACAATGTTATGCGAAAGTTAATTTCTGTGACGTGAACTGACTTGTGCAAGGCGCTGTTGCATCGTCCGAAGTAGCCCGAAAATATCCGAACATACAATCGCACTCTTTCGCACCGAAGGTTCGTGAATGGCTGTAAGCGGGGCACCTCTGACACAGTCTGTTGCCCCCAGACGCTTTATAGAAGCCACGCGCACAAGCTGAAAACAAAACCACAACATTAAATTCCATCACTTTTCAACAAATGAAAAGAATAAGATATTGATGACAAAGACATCGCAGGAAATTGCAGTGTTCCATTCAGGCAGAGCACGTCAAACAAGTGTATTCAACAGAGTGTAATAACCAATGAACAACAGAAGAATTGGCATCAGCTTGTGCAGCCATTTTACAGACTAGCATGGTCATTGATCATGGAACCCAAAAACAACAATTATAGTTTTTAAAAATATTATCTGAAAAGTTGATAAACTGTAGCTTCTTGTTAGATATTAACACATTGTCTGGTACGTTTCATTTCCATGTTTTCAATGACAACATAGACGCCTACGCCCCATAATATGCCGGAAATTTAAACCCCATTGTAAATCCCCGCTTCTCCAGTTTAAATCACCAAACTATCCTGAGTTGTAAGTTATTTTAACGTTTCCCGACATTACATTATAATACTGCAAAATGAAGGTTGTTTTAATAACTATTTTCCTTTTTAACGATTCATGCTGTTCATGTTTATAAAGCTTGTGTCTCATTTTCGTTCACACGCACTGGAGGATGAAGTTGCATGAATGTGAAAATGACAACTCTAGGATAACAGCAAATTACCACGGACCGCAGACAGTGGTCAGACTGAGATGACGTAATGAAAAATACAAACATGAAATCATGAAATGAAGACATCACGCAAAACGTCATGATGAAAAACGATGGTTACTGTGAAGAGAAATATTCATAACTATTTTTCATAATTTGTAAAAATGACCTTTCAAAAAAAACCATTTCATTAAAAGTGGTAATTTTAGCTAGAAAGGAAAAATGACATCCATTTATTGGTTCAACTAATCATCAACGTATGTACATGTTTAATCAACATGAAATAGACTGCTTTGATAAACAAGTAAATTAACCGGATCTTGTACCAAAACCGCGCATTCATTGGAACGCCACGTGATCTATAGCGCCATATTAGTCAGCTTTTGAGAAGAGTTCCCATTGGCCCTGTCACGAGAAGAGAGGAAATCTCTGTTTTTATCAGCAACAGATATTGCACAAGTGTTTCCGTTCCCAATCTAAATAAATCCCTTGTGTACCTCTCAACCATGCCCACGCCCTCAACACAAGAGGTCTATCGCTTTCGGAAAGAACGCTCATCGGTTTACATTGTTATCACGTTACTAGACGTAGATATCACGTTACTAGACGTGGTTTTAGGTGAACGCTCCACAAGCAAGTGTGCGATGTTTCACGATGCAACAATAAATCTTTCAATGGATTTGAAACACTAAACAAAGTGATTTGATATATTTAGTTTTTTTTTTATCGATAGATTTTATTCTTTTCTGAAGCATTCTGACTAAAATACAACAAACTTTGTCGACTTAGTATTCGCACTCGTGTGGCACACCGAGCGCATGGAAACTTGAAGGGAAGATTTTTAATTGAGTCAAGTGCTAATAATAAAAACCAGCAATGCCAAAATGCAATGCAAATAGACATGTTCACGTTGGTTTTCGTCAGTTGAAACTCGCAAATATCAAACCTTGTCGCAATGCCAGGTTGTCAATTGTTATAAAATAGCGATTGGTGACATCATTAAGAGACATTGTTCAACGCCAAACAAAACCAATCTGAGCCATTCAACCTCATTCATTGCATCCTCATTCTGAACCTCATTCATTGCATCCTTCATTGGTCATCACAGAAAAATTTACCTGAAGGACATCACCCCTCAAACGCCACGAAAGGCTATCGAAGCTAGTTTTCACTGGCGACAGTCGAGGTTGCACGTTCGATCACTTTGTGGCGTGGTCTATTTTTGTTTCGCTCATTTTGTTGGAACTACTGCTAGTAGCCCATATCAATGTCAGAAAAAATGGCTCTTCACCGTTTTCGTGAAGTAAATATTTGATCAATCTGCTGGACAGATCAAATTTCGCCGCTTCAAACGGCTCAATGTCAAAGTTGCATGTCGCATGACGTAGAATTGTAAAGTTTGACGAGATTGCATTCGCATGACCACGTTTAACAAAATAAAAACGTTTTTTCATCAATTTTCGTCTAAATACACTAAAGTTATGTAAAATCTAAATGAACAAATAAAAGCCTAGCAGAATTTGTTTTTTATTTTGCTGGTTGCAACTTTTTGTCGATAAAACGCCAATGGATGTTAAAATAACAAAACTAGTAAACCAACTTGTTGTAAAGAATTTTTAGGTGTGAAATGCAAATACCTTCATCTCTGTGAAGAAACCTGATAGCTTCTGTTTAGACTCATGTTAAGATGGTTGAAAAAACATAGGTAACAAAACTTCTTAGTGATAGCGAATTTAATTAGCAAGTTTTGTGAGCTAAATTTGATATGCTAAAAGTGCAAAGTAACCCCAAACAACGATACTTTTTTATTAGAACATAAAAAAGCAGTGTATCAAACGCACTTGATCAAATCAATTTTTTATGTTAAAATTGAATCACCGTCAAAACTACTCGTCGATGGTATAAAGATTGACTTCGAGCAAAAACTTTAGTTTAGAGTTTTATGTCATCGCCAAAACGTCAAAGTTATCAAAATTGAAGTTTCAGCAAAAAAAAAATTAAACGCGTTTTTGCTGACTAGAGCAACTTTTTTCGTCCGACCCAAAACTCCAATATTTGAAGATAAATTCTTCTCTGTTTCATGCCCAATTATCAAATACATTGACAAATATTACTGAGATCAAATGACATCATGACCATAAAAGACAAATAGCACTTGCAGATCGAAAGATGAAAACCGCTCTTTTTGACGCCTGAAATAATCTTGATTACATGCCCAGACAGCAAAAAAGTGAAAGAATAAATTAACTCATCAATCCATGAGGCTTGATTCAACTTTACTTTTCCATCGTGTAAATTGGTCAAATTTGTTGGCTTAATGGATTTGGTTCCTTTCTTCCTGATGACAGACTAACTGTTGTGCAGATATACCAATCGATAATGTTGGTAAGTATATGACCAACCTCAAAGAACACACAAGGCGCAGCAAAACACTGAGTCAATGTCATTGCTGGCGTAACGGCAGCCTCAGTAGTCAGTAGGCTATCGATACAAACAAGGCTTTGTCCAGTCAGCAAAATGGCTTTTTGCCTTTAATGTTTGCAGGCGTTGAAGCGATGCAAATACGAGAATTCTTGCTGGTGGGCTGATACGCAAGCGTGGAAATATTTATGATTGCTTACCAAGAACTCATTAAGACCTCTGAGTTGGTGTTTAGGGTTTAACCAAGCGCCTTTGCGTTTCGTGTATAAGTTGTTTTGGGTCGTTAATTAATTGCCGAGATGAAGGTGCAAATAACTTTAAGCTTTGGGAAGTTATTCAGATATTTGTTCTTTTTGTTTACTTTTGGCGATTGCTGATTCACAAAGAATGCCTCCAAAACGCATAAAAATAATTCTTCAGTTTGTAACTTTATATCAAATTTTATTAAAGAAACGCCTTTCAGAATTGAGAAAAGGCATGCCCTGTGGTGGTGCATTTGGTATTTGATCTGAAGCGATAAAAAGATCTGAAAATCTCGAAGATAATGCCGCCATTTTCCACATTATTACAATGCTTTAGTTATATTGCTTTTGGTTAGAAATTATAGTTTTTTTTGTTGGCTGTTGACAAAAATGTTTTCTGTCCTTGCCACGTTGTCCCCTAGAGTATTTTAACTAATTGAGTTTTTGTTTTGTCAAGCAACAAAGCCACCTCACAAGTCACTTCAAAGTTACAATAGAATAGACATAAAAATTGACAAAAACTGGGAAAAGAACCTAAACTCAAACTGAGAGGGTACTGTAAGTTATCTTCACATTACAATGAAATGTGCTGGCAAACAATACCACTAAAAATTTCAGCAAATATTACGTTGGATATACGTCTTTAAGGTAGATTGATATGTTTGTATACAATATACAAAATATACAAAAAAAAAAAAAAGTCGAGTGTAGCAAGAATGGATAGCGGTAAAGACGCGTTTCGCCTGCGATGCTGAGCTCACCAGTATCGCATCACTAATTTATGCCACAAAGTTCTCAACCATTGTTTTTTGGCATTGCTCGCTGTTGCTATAGAGAACACTCAGCCTTGTGCTAACATCAAGTAGTAAATCGCTCCTTTTACATAAATAACCTACTTACTTAAAAAAAAAAAAAACAGCGAAAAACGGTTGCTTGTAATTATTGTACTTGCTAACTCTTTCTGTTCCAAACTTGAAGAGAAGATCATCAGTATAAAACTAAACCACGCTAAAGAATGGAAACAAAATTAAAAGCAAAATTGTCATGTAGGCTACGGAACTATTTGCTTAGGTTAAGTATTTTCAAATAATTGGTGTGGGCTTGGTCTACTGTTGACATAACATTGGTAGCTTAGTTTATACAAACACCACACACATCACACTGACTGGTTTTTGTCAGAAAACAGAAAGGGGTGATTTCTTTTCACAGTCATGCATAAAAGAGGAAAAATACTCATCTTCTCAAGTGACAAATAAATAAACGCTTTCAAAAAGCTTCGTTGTACAATGCCAAAGCGATTTAATCAAAATAGTCTGTGTTGCAACTAATCAAGATTTAACAAATACAACCCGTTGAATTTAAACAGGCAGTTAAATAGTTTATGACTCTTTTAACGGCTGATAAGTTTGGCAAACTGGGAGTGCATATCAAGCTTGTTGCCAAAATGGAGCTTTAAAAGAAGCACGGTCTGTCAAAAGTTAAACCCATAAATTACTATCTGCAAGAGAAATGTGGAAAGGCAAACCAGCAACAAATAAAGTCTTGTAAATACAAAACGAACATGAAATGGGCAGAAATTGCTAGCCATTTGCAAAATATGGAAGTAGATTATTTGCAAGAAGAGTGGTTTTCAAAAATATACTGTATATCCGTGAGATGTCTTACTCAGCTGACAAAATAATGATGATAAGAATAATATGCTGAAATGTTTGAATATGACGCTGCATCCATCGCAGACAGGCATTGCTCTCTGCATTTTAAAATACAGATGATCGCACTCGTGTAGAAACATAGCCGAGTACTTTACACTAACGACCCTACATTGTGAAGAAACGATCCTGCTGCTTAAAAGCGAAACTCAATCTACTCAGTAGATTCTACTGCATAGCCGAGTACATTGTTCAATCAAAATCCTCATGTAGCCTATATCATTAAAATGCATCCTCTCTTGATTCTTCTAATGATTTGGGCTTGGAATTTTTTTATCAACAAAAAGCAGCCTAAAGCTAGCTTCAGGACCTAATTTGCAACAGTTTGCTGTATGTTGTTGGCTAACATACTGTAGCATGAAAAGAGCATTTAAGTCTGTCAACTTTTCCACGGTATTTGCAATAGTTTTGGCCAGTTTTTAAATACAGTATGTTTCCGCATTGGTAAACTGTGTTGAAATCACCGGGTAGTGCAGTCCATGGACATTGGACAGCCTAAAATCAAATGATCAACAGTTTGCCTGCTTTTTTCGCAATTTGGACAGATTGGCGTGTTTTGATAGTTCCATCGATGAAGAGTGGTAGCAATTCGGGCATGACGGGATAAAATTCTATTATAACTGATCCATTCGTTTTTGTTGCTTGTGAGAAACCTGGAATGGGTAACTCCATGACCTGGGTCACACGTTGTCGTCGTGTGGAGGCTTGCGAGCACCGAGGAATCTCTGTCAGGCAAACAAGGTCATGGAACTCCCATACTTGATTTGACTACATATGAGCTGTCAGACCAACATTGATCGAACTCGACATCACGCCAAAACTTATATATTTCTGCAGTAGCGGACACGAAACGGGTACAGTATATTTCGCCCAGCTTTCCTGCCCCCAGTCTGGAAACACATGCACAAGTGATTTCGAAGCGTTTCTGTGTCATCCATAAAATTCTTCGCAATAACAAGAAAATTGATTGGACACGGTGGTGCTTCATCAAACAGCTGACTGTTTTGTTTATCTGACGCGAAGTTGCAAAAAGAAAATATATTGACCTCCGTAGAAACTCAACGTCTGTCACTGTTGTTTTGATGTTAAACGAGGAACTTATTCGGTAAATATCCAAAGTGGCCAAACTGATGAATTGGTCGAGTAATTTTGATCGCAATGCCAGGTCGACATCAGGGCAACAAAATGATCGATCAAGATTTCAATTGCGGCGATTTAGACTGGACTAAAAAACTCGCTTTGAAAACGGACGCAGTTTATAACTTTGCCTGTTCACCCCACAACCGTTTGTTTATGTTACCAATTATACGAATTTTTTCTGTTGTAAACAGGAAATGAAAAACGTGGCATAATCTGATGATAAACGATGCATATGAAACAATTCAGCCATAGACGAGAGTCAGAAACTCATTGCACCTGAAAGTATTTTTATACTAAAGCGATAACAACTTTTCAGATTTATTTACTTTTTTGGCTGTTGAGAATGAATTGGTGTCTTGCATATTCAATAGGACATGCGGCTTGCTCTTTCCACCACCAAACCAGCAATTAAGACATTGTCAGAGCAAAAACAAGCTCAACCATCACATTAACTGAATATGTAATAACTAATTAATGTACTATCATGTTTATTGCGCGTTGTATTTACATCATTTTATCATTCTAACTACCGGTTACTGTAGTGTATAAACAAGTTGTTTAATTAAAATTACATTTCTTAATTTTTTCAAAAGATTGAAAAAAATAGGAGGGCCATTGATTTTTCAAAATTTTCAAAGGGGGCCACGGTGTAAAAAAGGTTGGGAACCCCTGATTGATAGAAACCTTTATAAAAATCTTTATATAAACGTTGGACGTATTTTTGCAATTTTTTTTTTTTGTACTAAGTTAATATTACCCGGAAAATAGCACCTCCCTGTGGTGCTATTTGGCTATATATAAGCTTAACGACACAAGAAAACATGAACTCAAAATTAAAAACACAGCTGAAATGATAAACTTTGATGTCACTTTTAGATTTAGTCTGATGAGCCACAAGGAAACCAACCTCCGAAACCAGTGTAAATGACGTCATTAAAACGTTGTTTGATAAAAGTTTTAACCGAATTTACTTGATATATTTCATCGATTCGAAAACATTTTGATTCAGTTTGGTGCAGGAAACAACCGGAACACAGCTTTTGATATGCGAACAACGATAACAAGTTATCGATTTTTAATCGCGGGATTTTTGAAATTGTCTCCACGTTGATGAACTGAACGGACGTCAAATAATGAACTGTTTTGTTTGCTTGGTATTTCTATCACTATGATGCATTTGCAGAGAGAATGGGTAAGCTCATTACGAGTTGTACACTCATTTTCATAATTGAATGCTTTAAACTAATGAGCATTAGCAAAGATATATTAGATGACTAACTGTTTTCACAATACAATTAACATAGCAAAATGTTTCTTTAAAGATAATTATAATTGATAAAATAGTCTGTCCGTGCAGACCTCGCATCGGTACAAAATAACTATAATTTTTTACTTATGACAGCAAAAAGTAGAAATATTACTTATTAATGCTGTTTGTCTATCATGTTCATCAACAACCCCAAAAAGAACTGTCCGGGAAGATGTCAAGCTTTATATTTGCTTGGAGTATTTAAATGACTTGCTATGTTTGAAAGGTACCCGGTCATTTGGTCGACAGGACGTTTGGTCGACAGACATTTGGTCGACAGGACGTTAGGTCGACAGAACGATTTATTTTAGGGTTAGGGTTAGTTAACTAACCATAACCCTAATCTAACCCTGACTCTAACCCTAACCCAAAAATGAATCGTTCTGTCGACCTAACGTCCAATCGACCAAACGTCCTGTCGACCAAACGACCGTGCACCTTTATCACTCGGCCAACGCTACGTTTTCGGGTGGTATTAGGTTATGCAGATCGGCTGGTCACACTGCAATTTTTTTTTATCTGTCTCACACTTTACCCAAAGCACTTCGTATACACGTGGTTGAACTCGGCCAGGAAATGTTGAACACCGTGCTTTTCCAAATTTCAAATTCTAAAACATGTAGGTGGATCGTCCCTCAAGGTCGTCGAAAGACGCTTGCTGAGTTCAGGGAGCTCAGCAAGCGCTCCAGTAGGCTGGCCTGAATTTAATTTCCACACTTTTTGTATCATTGCACATTTGGTTGTTTAGGTTCCCTGAAGCGATTAGATGGATATCACTAAAACCGAAAAGCTAGCACACAATTTCTTTTTAATTAAGTACTTGGGATATCCACGTTACTAAACTGTGACATCATTATTTCGTTACAGAGCGTTTTCAACAACGCACTTATAGCGAAAGGTGGAAGGCCACAAGCAGCAGCACTGTCAGTGACGTGAGAGGACTGTTTTAACAATAAACGTTTTCGAGTCCTTGTTTTGGCTGAAAACTTTGAAACTATCATTATAAAACAAACATACTGCAGATAGTTTAACACGATGAAACGCTTCTATTCAACGAAAACAAAGCTAAAATCTTTGCCCTGTTTTCATGTGCAGAGGCTTAAAAAATGATGCAAAGCTCCCAGTGGCAGAAAAGGATCTTGAATGATTGTGTGTGACCAGGCCCGGATTAAGGTCAAATGGGGCCCCTGTGCTAATGAATTTTATGGGGGCCCTTACCAGCTTACGTGGAGCATAATGGAAGTGAGCTGGTTTCGCTTGCAGAGGAAACAGAGCGTTGCTTAGGTAAGTTAGATAACTTTGAAATAGCACGTGATCGATGATTAAATAAGCATGTGCAAATTAAGTCAACAATGTTTACGTTATAATGGATGCAAAATCACACACATTAAATCAACGAAACCACGCAAGGGAAAACATTGTAGCAAGGGACCACTGTTCGTACTGCACACTACACTGCAAATTGCAATGAAAGGTTATTCTGAATTTCTATTCTAAACTGCTCTTTCATTCACTACTAACTACCAATAGGATTTGGAAAACTAACATGAAATTCAGTCAAACGGCTTCTTTCTGGCTTTCTTTACTGCAAAGTCTTTGTTGCCAAAGAAAAAATATACAAGAACCATATTTTTATTTCACGTGAAGGGGGAAATATATTGATAAATGTGTTACTTTTTTTAGACAGAGGGGCCTATAATGCAATACCCACTTTTCTTAATTTTTTTGCTTGAAAAATTTTTCAGGAAAAATTTGTTATTTTATTTTATTTATTTCATTTTTAGGAAAAGTAGGGCCCTCTGTCTGCGGGGCCCCTGTGCTTTAGCACACCCTAGCACAATGGTTAATCCAGGCCTGTGTGTGACCACAAAGCAGCAAAACAAATGTGCACTACCTGCAGTGCCTCAAACACAAGCCTGACTGACATTGTCAGACTAAATTAAACTACTGTGCAGGAATGAGGCTACTCGCGTACTCAATTACTCATCAAGTCAGCATGATCTGGCATTTGTTCCATTGCAAGAAACTACAGTTTTTGTTCATTCAACAATTGCATATGTGAAATCAACGTCCACAAAACTGTTAAATATTTAGTTATAAAGTACGCTGTTTAACCGAGTTAATCGGCCACGACAGACCACGGCCACGACCATACGATTGGAGAAATTGACCAATAAGTAGTTGTTATTTTGCTGACTTCGACGTGGTTAGACAGTGAAGCAACGAAACAGTGACAATTTTGGCATCTACTTTAGGTCAAGAGCGTGTCAACCTTGCATTGGTGGTCAAAATTGCAACTTTTAACATTTTTGCAAATTTGTAACCTCGAACTGTTCTAGTAAAGTCAAAGTTAGAAAAAAGTTTCCACATGAACGCATTGCGATTTCGAAAGTCCATTAAGTAAAAAAAAAGAGAAACTTTAAATTGTGAAATTCTGAAAATCTGAATTAAAAATACCGACATTTTGCCAGCCAGAGGACAACATGATGAAAGATGTAATGGCGCGAGGTTGCGAAATTAACGAAACGACATAAAGAAGAAGAATTGCTCAAAATGTTTAGATAAAAATATGTTTATATTTGATTGTGAAACGCCTAATGAAATGCGAAGACTGCTATAAACGAGGTTATTTGATTGATCCAATTGCAATGGCTTCACATTCCATTAAATTGAAGCGGTATTTCTGCTACATAATGAAAGAATTTCTTAATTTTGCATGTAAATTCAAGCTGATATTCAATCTACCATGAAGTGTTAAAACAATTGTGATTTTCCGGCTTAATTCTGCTGGTTGTCAAATACTTGAGATTGTTTCACCCCAACTCAAAGCTAAAAACGGATTAGTCTTTTTACGTCAATTCAACGATTAACAACGTCAACTTCAGATAAAGCTTGCATGTAGTGGCTGGCTTGAAAGGCCATTGCTACACGAACATCGCAAGGAAATGATTTCTCCTCACTCAACAAGATTTTTAGCTCACTGCCAATGTCACTGTCAATAAACAGAGCAAGAAATACGAAACTTTGATTAGCTTTAGATAAACTTAAGGGACAAATATGCTCAAAAATTTAAACTTAATTTTAATCACATTCAGTACAATTTAAAAGTTCTGCTAACACTAACATCATTTGTTTAGACTTTAGAGCTTAATTGAATGCAAGGTAAATACAGTGCAGGAAAAATATCAAGTTGTTTCTGCAAGTCATGTCAACGTGCAATTGCGTGCAACAGAGTTCTACGTTAATCGCGCAAAAATGATCTACAAATTAGAAAATTGCTAATGACTTGTAATAATGTATATACATTTTTATTGCATAGGCTCATGCAAAATTGTAATACGGCGATTATTTATACAGAGAGCAAAAGAAAATAGCTAAAAACATAAGTTAAATTTCTTTCTTGAAAAAAAAAATCTAACCTCTACATGAAGTCTGGGAGGGGTTGGGATCGAACCCGGCACCACAGACACACTCTCCCTTGGGGACAGTCCATTCGCCGTCGCTGTTGCAGTGAAGAGTTGCCGCGATGTTGTTGCTCTGCAAAACCATTTATTCTCAATAATTTGTTGAATGAAGCTGTTTACCAAGGAGTTAATTCTGCACTGTCCACCCATGGTCTATCGTTCTTCAGGCGATTGCCTGATAATAGGATAGGCTGCATCACATCAGATGCCATTTTTGGTTGTTGATTTAATTAATGTCTTAGTTAAGAAAACCTGGTCTGCAGGCACCAAAAACAGAAACAATTGCATACCGATCTTTTTAAGCTTATTATGCACTTAAAAATTAACATAGACTACTTCCTATTAACTCCTATCTAAAAAAAAAACAAAAAAACTTAACACTAGAAACAGCATATTGTATAAAAATATGCAGTAGTATATTGTAGAAGGCGCCTAGCAAGAAAGGATGAAAACCAAAAATAAAAACAACGTGAGAGAACTGTAGGTCATGCTCTCCATGAAATGATTGATTCAGCACATACAGTTAAAGCGTGATCCACACAGATTCCTTGGGATTCCACTAGAGAAGCTCTCTCTGGTCCTGATATTGTCCGAGGAAAACTGGCCAGGTTTTGTCGAGTGGGACTGCAGTATTTGTAGTAGACCCTAACATGCATTATCGCCATGCAAGCTCCCGTGTCCTGTAAAGTGTTGGATGAACAATTATGTCTTGCATCGTTCAATCTAAAACAACTTGAAGTTCGTGTTTGCAAATTCGTTTGAAATATTGCGCCTAGCTAAAGTAGGATCACGAAGACCACGATAAAAATATTCGCAATTTTTTTCCTATAAATATCTACAATATACAATGAATAACGTTCATTAGACTTTTACCTTAAAAGCAAAAAGAACTCTAGAAATGTTTTTTAGAAATATATATATTCCTTTCAGCAAAACATTAAACCAAAAAGAAAATTGACTTTTAAAAACTTATTTGGCATTAAGCAAGGTGGAAAAATGAAAAGAAAAATATTTATGTCATTTCAAACAAGGCTTATTTTAATAATTCATGTATCATCTTCAAAAAGGACGTTATGGTCGCATTTAGCAGATATTCACATTTATTAAACGTTCAACAACTCACGCTAAACGTTCGATACAACACAGAGCTGCTAAGCAACAGTTGTGGTACGAAATTGCGTTTACTTTTAACATTAAGCCATTTCAGCTGGATGTTTGTGTTAGGTATACAAACCTTTGAGTGGAAATGATTTTAAATTAAATTTAATGTCTCTCCTCAAGGGAAAGAAAGCGAAAGGAATCATTTTATAAATGAAAGGATATTCACGAAATAGCTGTACTTTTTCCACTAATGGATTTCAAAACTTTTAAAAGAAACTCGAATAAATAAAAGTAAAATACGCAGCAATACCTGTAGTGCTAAATAAATCCCTTTTTTGGAAAGGGGCCCGATGTCCCTGGTTTCAAAATTCGTTTCTTCTGAACCAGGCCTAAATCTCTTGTCAGCAGCAATTGTATCAACCTAAAAAATGATTTACAGTCAGAAGAACAAACATACACTAACTGTCTTCAAAAATTCTTGTCATTTCGTTCTTTAGACTCTCTTCCAATTCCATTACCAATGCCCATCCGATGCAGTTGGTTGTTTTATAAATTTTAGCCAAGCAAGGGAGCCAGATTGGCGTGGTCTCATATTGGCATGTGAAAAACTATTTCTAGAGCACTGTCACTCTGACATTCAAAAGATGTTTTGTGATGCTGTATTGAAAAAAGATCATTCTGAGCTACAGTTATAACAATTATACTGTAATATTATGTTCATCTTGACAATGGTGAAAACCTCCGAATGCACCAAGTTTCTAAGATTCACCTTTTAACATTAATGGTGTAACATTTATCACACTCAAATTTATTGTGTCAGTGTAAAAGAACTTGAAATATGAATGCGATATCTAGGCTATCATGTTTATTCAATATGTCAAAGCAGAAAAAATGACACTGCCCGCTGACACATGCACTAAGGATGATTGCTTGACAGCAGCTAACCCCAATATCAGTGTTTGAACATCGCTTTAGTAGACGACGTCACATGACGTTAAAAAAATAAACCTCGCAAAAAGTAGAAAGGCAATGTCAACAGAAAATGGCGAGAAAGCGCAATTTACTTCGGGTGATGAAATTGAAAACGAAGTTCGGATTTAGTCAATACACGAATACCTCAAAACTGTTTAAACATGACGAAGCAATATTTGTATTAAGCTATCGCTCCCACGCTTTGTGTTAAGAAAATATAAAAATAATGGAATCATCTTCATTTGGCAGCTGGAATAAACCAGGCTCATTTCTTTCCCAATGAAGTAATAGAAAAAAGGGATTACTGTGTTTTTATGCACTGAGGGACCTGTTTAAACATAGTGGTTTCAAAGGCTTCTAATGGGGTACATATTACGTCTGGGTATTCAATTTCTTTTGAATTTGAGTTGAACAAATGTAGTTTTGGTATATGAATAAAAGGTCACAATTGTGAACATAATAATTTATAGAAAATTAGACATGTGGCTGCAAAAAACATATCTTAGCCTATCTATGTTCCATTACAGTTAATTTTAGAAATTAAATTTTGTTTTACCTAAATCAGCCAGAGGCTGACCTGGCAGGTGGCTTGAAATTAACTTGCTCGAGCAAGTTATACTATTTGATCGTTGGCAAGTATACTATTTGTTTTCTACTCACCAAGTTCTTTATATTTTACGTCAAACACAGTAAGTAGCCCAATATTAAGTGCACTAGCTTCTATGGTCTTTCAGTTATGTCAGTGTTATCTTAAATTATGCTAAGTCACTTTACCCTTTACGAATTCAGTTATCCTTGATTACGCTACTGGTTGAGGTCCTACCCTTCAGCGAAATACTATTTTACTCCTTCAATGACACCAATAAAACACATGGTGACGGTTGTTACAGAACTTTCAAAGTGATGATTAAGACTCATTACTTTATCATGAACCAAGCAATTATCACATTGTTATCTTTATCACATTATCAGGAAACACTGCGGTAAGGCAAACTTGACGACCAAGGAAATAGCTTTGTAGGGTGGCACAGCAATGTCGCGGAAACCAAGCCGATTTGATTGCTAGAGAAGTCAAGAATAAATAATTTACAAAAAGCTGGCGATGTAGACGAATATTCGCACAAGAATAATTGCTTTGCTTTGATGTGTGTTTAGGCCAGAACAAAGGCAATATCCCAGTTTTATTACAAAACGAAGTTTTGTAATGTATATTTTATGACCTATAAACTAATCAGTGTAATCACCTAAAGTGAAATTTAAATTGGCAAAGGCTTATTGTGTGATTTAGTTAGAGCCTAGGAATTACAAGATATTACTTATGTCTTATTGAAATATTAGCTAAACTGGTTTACGTTCGACTTGTTTGTCAAAAACGACCGTGCCGATCACAATGGCTAAAAATACAGCCATCACAATTCAATCCACAATTTCTCCCATTCTGATTCCCGAAACAATTGCACAAAGTTTCAAGCGGTTTCGAATAACACTTTATTAAAGTATTTATCTCACTGCATCATAATATTCTAGACGAGATGGTGTAATCACTAGAAGTAGAGAACCTATGTTGGACCAGGGTTCAATTCATGCATCGATTACTTTGTTGACACAACAGTTGAATGGAATAATCTCGCTTTATACCGCTATCGATAGCCTTTGCAATATTTCTTTCAATAGAAGAGTTCTAAAAGTTTCTCAGATACTCTACCTTAACATAAGCCCCTTCTTTCCACGGGGGAAATGTCGTCGTGGCTTCATCTCTGTCGGTTTCGTAATAATAGAGATTGAAAGTTTCTTTGCACGTGGCTACGTTCTCCACATCTTCACAAGACCTTGGTGTTAAAAACAATACAGAAAATGTCAATAAAGAAGACTATAAAGCGACCGATCCAAAAATCTACAGAAATTCTGGTTTTTGTATTGAACAGGAATGTTCGTTATAAAGATAGGTGTTTCCAAGATGTTACGATACATAAATAATGACCTGACACTGAAACACATAAATAGAAATGTTGGCATGAAACAGGATATTTCAAAATATCATTCAACCACTGCATTGCAATACTTTTTTATGTGTGGTGATGAAGTATGTAAAAGCAGCTTCCATTTTTTAGGTTATGTTTTTCTTTACCTAATAGTGAACTCGAATTCAACGTAAATCCGCTCAGCTCCTTCGATCGGAATGTACGGGGTTCGAACCCAGTTGTTCTGCTTCGGTTCATGGATTCTACAAACCATCAACATCCTCCGTTCGCTCCCGTCCGGATGGGGACTACTCACTTCTTGCCACTAAGCAACAAATATTCATTATTATCGATTACAATAGCTCAATTTGTTTTGGCTTGATTATATTAGTTTTGTTAATCTCGCCTGGTTTTGAGAATTCGCCAACAACCCTGCTTTTGGTACCGAGCTATTTTTTTTTGTCTACACATTAAATAGTGATTGGGTAAACCGTAAAAGTTAATTTTGAGAAAATCATCAACGAAACAGTTTGTTGCTGAGTGATTGAAAGCACAAGTGGCATAATTGGTGTATTTAGAGTTGATCAACAATCCATGGCTGAATTTTGTTTCTTGCAAATTCTTAATTCTAACAACAAGTGAAACCATTAACAATAACATTAACATTCGCTTTGTAGATAAAGCCACGTTTACTGAACGCGAGACACGCATACCTAAAAACCTAAACTGCTAAGTAAACTAAATGAATTATATCCCTTGTGGCATTTCATAAAAAGAAGAACTGTTTTGGTGTTTTCAAAAACTTATAAAATTAATTGCAAGCTATTAGAAAAATTCGCACAAATTAAACAACTTTGCTTTGAGTTAAAATTCATTATCTGCAGTATGTTCTCACATACAAAAATAAATCTTTTTTTTTTTTATTACTGATTCATTGTAAATTCATCAAACTAAAATTGTTGCACCCCCTCACCCCTGGTCTAAATAGCTGAAAACATAACATTGTGAAATTGGGCATTGATCGAAAATGTTGAACTCTGAACAAAATGTCGAATCAAGTGACAAAATATTTATTAATAACTCGTAGCGGATGAGGAAAAGTAATTTTTGGGCGGAGGGCACCAGTCATGGCACCAGTCGAAGCAAAAATGTCCAAAATAAAGTTAAAACTATAGTACTGTATTTTGAGGTATAAATATCCTGGATCCGTTGCTGTGCTGAACCGCTTGTAAAATTCAAATGTCAAAAAAAGATTTGAGGTTTTATCAATTAATCATAAACAACAATCAAAAACGTTATGCCATGAAAATGTCTAGCAGATTTTGATTTTGTATCTTTAAAACTTGAGACAAAATGAAATTAATCTTGTAATGGCACCACAAAGCACAGTAAAGTTAGTGGTTTGAACATGACTGTAACATCAGTTCACATTGAAAATACTGAAAAGTTATGTTCTTCCAAGAAAGCCAACTACAACTAATAACCGACGCCAAAGTTCTAGGTTATTTGTACCAGTCACTCATTTACAGAGCCTCAATCATACCTAACAATGGCATTTTAAAAATCATACAGCGCGGAATGATAAATCTACATAATGATAGTTAAATACAATTAAAAATGAGTTTAGCTACTGCCAATAAAATACCAAATGAATTAATCTGTCTCCATGCTAAGACAATGATCAGAAAGAAAATAGTAGCCTATGGCCTTATGACAAGTATTATCTGATATTTCCTCTACAAAAACATCTCAAAAAATGAATGATGTCATACAATTAAAATGTTGGAATGCGGTTGACGCATTTGAAAAAAAAATCGGTGGTAAAAGATCGATCACACAAAGTATGTGACAGAAATAACTTTTCTACGTGATACATGGTTTTAAACTCAATTTCAAAAAATTAAACTCAATCTCTCTGAATACTAGAATAAGAATTGTACAGGTGCAGTGGTGCACATTTGGTCAGTTCTACCATCTTTGGCAGTGAATCCTGGACTATATGTCCGCAGATATAGAAAAGAAGATTGACAGTGCTGAAATTTGGTTCATACAGAAAATGATACAAAAAAAGGGCCCCCTATGTGGAAAAAATGTGATTTTGTGTTATTTTTTTCCTTTTGGCCTTTAAAGTTTCTGCAAAATGCTGTGCAGTACTGCACTGATGCTACTGTAGACGTAGAGATGGTTTTTCGCGCCGTAGGCTTGAAAAAATTTTTTGCACGGGGGCCCTCCGATCTAAAAGTGCCCCGGGCCCCCCATCATCTAAATCCGGCCCTGGCTCCGGGTGTACCCCTGGCGTCCTCATTAAAACTATATAAAAGCAAATGACATTCATCGGGCACGTCTATCGTAAGCGCCGAATTGAGCACTTGGTAATGATGGGGCGGCTTCCTGGGCAGAGGCACCGGGAGCGTTCACTCATGGAAATATTTAAGAATCTTTTAGTATTGCCAAACCAGTATTTTGAAAAATTTATTAAGAACAATGGACGATCAATCGTTGTGGAAAATCACGGTAGCCGACGCCTTATTCAGGCATGGCCAATGATGATGATGATGGCATGGTTTACAATTTAATCCGACGTTTTTCAAATTACTATTCGGGTTGTTCGAAAAAAATTATTGTTTTGACATTTTTTCAGAACGAGATTTTGTTTTGCTTCAATGCAAAATTCCTTGGAGTTGGTTTTGAGTTTCAAATAATTTCGAAAAAAAAACGGGTAAGGACAGTCTTAAAATAAGAAAAGCTACATTCGAACTGTCTCATAACCTATTTCCATACAGCAAATCAATCGTTTTGTCTGCCTGTCAACGTGTGTAAACGTTGAATCAATGTCGTTGATGCCACCGATTTAGTGTCTGGGTTCTTCAAGATTTACTAATTTTATTTTAGAACATCGGATTCGGACAAATGTTTGTTATGGTTTCGTTTCGAATTAAATTTCATAGACAATAACTCCGTTTCGTTTCGTCAAAGATAAATTCCTTTCGAATATTTCTGCTGTAACAATACAAGCTTCGCTTGTCATAATTCTTTTTTTTTTCAAGTTTTTTTTTTTCAAATCAAATAATAAAGTTCCTTTAGTGATGATCACCTTAAACAAAATTCTTTCCAGCCAACAAAAATTGTGATAAAAAACGTCACAGCTTCCCAGCTGTTGCTGCTAGTTGTTGAAATCATCAATTCACAAAAATAACGCAGAAAAATGAAGGGAACTTAATAGGCAGCTGAAAACAAGTCAACATTAATAATTTGCCACGTGCATTTTTGTTTTCCATTGTCGCAACAGCGCGTAGAAGCGTCGTTCTAACTATACATTTGTGTCGCTGTATAAAAGTTATTATTATTAAAAATAGCAAATATAATATAATTTCTCACCTCAGATCCTTGCGGCATGGTCCATCCCACATCTGAGGTTGCGGTTCTTGTGTCCATGAGTACAGCTGGAAACAGAAACAAAAAGAAATTCTTTATGATCTCTCATACCTTATTGAACATTAAACAATTACATTCGCATGTACATCTTGTATATCAGTGGTAAACCCGGTCATTTACTGAACAAAATCATCTGTGACATCATACTCTTGATGCTTAGAAAATGGATGGCAAACGCTTTTGCAGTGATTTATGATAGATCTGTCATGTGTTTGTAAAGGTAGCGACTTAACTCTTGGCGCTAGTGGTTTACCAAAAATCATCAACTACATGTTATGACATACGAATTTGAAGCTTTATTTGGATCAATTGGACCGATGAATTCTATTCAATAAACCAGACCTGAAACCAAAGGCCGCCGTGAAAGCAAACTTTTTTATGATTAAAACATTTCCCACCTGTTCAACACAAAAAAGAAAAAGAACAAAATTTAAAGTTAATGTCCGAAAACGTATCACACCCCTTTCAGTGGTGAAGTTTTTAATGTCGTCAAAGGCGAGCAGTGTAGAAACGTTATTTGGTAAACAAACGTACTTAGAACGGCACAACGCAAGTTTATGCTCAGGGTGGAAGCAGAAATTATATTGATGCAGGTGACAAATATGTAATTTCTACTTCGCCTACTTCTTATGCCGATGAGTCAGCTTGAAAAACCTGAGATGGCGTAAAGCTAAGAAAAACTTTCATTGATTTTCAACCATTAGGAATGTTGAATCAACGCAAAAGCAGGTCAACCTTTTCTACCTAAGTATAGACGTGGAGGGCGTACGCAAATAAAGATTCACATTCCACAGGACTGGGTCGGTGCAATTGAAGCCAGAACGCAAAATCAACATATGGAGACAACATAATAATGTAAACATAGACAAAGACCACACTACCCAGTTTTACACACGACGAACCCTTCGGCGATTTGCCAACAAAATGGCTTTTGAAAATACAGTGCTGAAGATCATTACAGAACTTGACAGACAATAATGTCGTACCACCGGGGTATGTATTACTTAAGTAAACACAGTTGAACCTTGATGTTGACACTTCCAACAAAAACAACATTCCTTTAAAGATTTAAATAATTCTCGTCAAATGGCACTTGATTAAACAATCTTTTAAGTACTAAATAAGCAAGTTATCCTTACAAAATACAGAAATACGCATTTAATCAGACGTCCGCCGCAGTTAGATATGTTAAAACCCGTTATCAACCAAACTTTTTCATCAGTTTGTAAATTTAAAATGGTACAACTTCTTCAGTAGAAAGTTGGTCCTTTTGAATCACTCAAAAGATTAAAACAACGTTTGGCACTTTACCTTCTGTGTCAGCTAAGTCACTTCACAGAAAGACGATCAGCGCTTAATCAAAATTTAGAATTTATTGCAAAATACATGAACTTCAAACAGTGACTCAAGTTTTTCAAGCATGAGCTTTCTAGACTAGTGTTTATTGACGAGATAAATATGAGAATTTATTTGAAAAGTGAAGTACCTGTCCGGGTAGCCTACGCTTTTAGCATTGTCACACCAGTTAAAGTATCATTGAAATTTTTCGACCCTTAAAACAACGAAACCACTTCTCGGTTTAGGCGGGCTGTGTCATTGAAGTGCCCTTTCAAGCTAGACGTATTATTTCCCGCTGTCTTTAGATTTACAAATATGGTGCGTCAGCTACCAAGTAGGCTAATACGAATATGTATGGGTAAAAGAGAAAAAAATGTATTATTTAAAAGCAGCTCTTTTCTTTTGAAGCAAAGTATGATCGAATTAACGAAAGACTTTTAATGAAGAGTTGAAAACTGCCTTCAAGTGTTTATCATGTCCTTCATCATTGTTTGACAACCTCAACATCGCATGTCTATTAAGCCACCCAAAAGTCTAAAACAGGTTGTCCAAAACTACCAGTTAGAATATATCTCAACACTATTTCAAGAATGTATTAATAGTAACTTAAGTAAGTTGTTCTTTTATTGTTTTACTTCAAGTAACGTAAAAGAGAAACTTCACAAGCTGGGATAGAAACGTACAGCAACGCACGCTGGGAATTTTTAACGGTGTAGGTCTAATAATTATAATTGTTTCATTTTCCGACGATTGCAGCATATTTACTGTTGTAGCATGCTAACAATGTGCACCACATTTCTGTTTACTATGTGTTTATCTTTACTGATTTGGTATCTTTTAATATCATCTGATCGTGGATCGGACCAACAAGAAGTAAACACCAATTCACATACCAGTCACCCACTAAGCTGGTGAGTTTAGCAATGTGTTGGAAAATGACTGAACGAGCCACAAGCAAATTAAACGAAACCACAGAACAGAAAAGCTTACCGGACACCAAATTAAAACATAATAGCCAAATTAATGAATCCTGATTACAACAAACCACTTAAACCGTTATAGCCGAAGGCTCTGTAGCGAAGACCTGAATCCATTTTGGCGCGCCCGATGACAACTTTCGGCAGAACTGCAGTTTTCTGCTAGTTGATGCAGGGCTCAATTTTTCAAAATTTTCCGTCAGTAAATTGAATGAACAGCACGTAGACTTGGTCATGAATCATGATGGTGAATATGGCTTCGACTAGATTGTTTTCGGTTACAGTTGGTTGGTGAAACACAAAAGATTCTGTTTTTAATTTCATGCACAAGTCGTTCAATTGCTAGTCAACATTGACCAAAGCAAAACACCACATTGGAATGAAAAGATTTTTTACACCAGCCTCCTTTCCAAAACAGGTTGAAAGCTAAAATTTCAAACCTTTTAAAAGTTTTTATGAGGGCAATTTTTTTAGCAAAAATATTGATTTCTGGCAATTTTTATGATGTTCATTTCAAGAAGATAATTTTGAAGAAAGCAATAAAGAAACATTGTAGTTTTATTGTCACTCTTCTACAGTTAGATTGAACTTTGAATCTCGCAATCTCTTAGTTTTGATTGTCACAAAAGAAAGAGCAAATATTGTCCATTGAAAACCTTTTGACCGTGAATATCAAGTGTAGCGCATTTATGTGTCTTGAATTTGACACACTGTATTACATTCCATTTGAAGTCAAATAGCGCACAGGAAACAGGATGTCTTTGTTCCAAAGCAAATATCACACAATGCATTCATGACATCACCACAGAAGAAGAAAAAAAAAAAAACTGATCAAAAATTCACAGTTTTATCACGGTCTTTTCAAAGGCTACTCTTATGATGATCGAAGTTTAAAACTAAACGTAGGTTTTATTTTTCAGTAGAAATATGTTTAAGAAAAAAAAATGAATATTAAAAAATTAAATGGTCTACGGCGGTAAGCATAGCAAAAAGCGGTCCGCTGGCCACATATCTGACGCGGGCTATTTTTTAAAACAAATTACAACGTTACCGTAGGCCAGTTTTAATACTTTGCTTGCCCAGGGGCGGGGAAAATAGGGTGGTACAGTGGTACACAGTACACTGGTACGGCTTTGCTGATAACTGAATAATATGTTCTACTGCACATGCGCTGTAGCAGGCAGGGGCGCCGGAAGCGGGGCGGAGAAGGGGGGCAGGGTAACATTTTGCAATACGATATAACAATTTCAGCTATTCGCTTTTAGCCTAATCATAATCTTTCATTTCTGCCTCAAAATAATATGCACGACACAAAATGCTGTATCACAGTTGGTTAGCCTACATAATTACAACACAGCATGATGCCTTTCCGTGCCATTGTTCTTTGTATACCGGACACTTGTATCATTACTCGATGATGAGCTGATGGATGAGCATTGTCGCTATATCTTATCTTAAAACTTAAAAAAAAATTTAATTCGTTGATTTTATACTTTGCAAGGTGTAAATTTTTCCAAAACCTGGGACTGGCGTAATAAAGCATTAAACGTCGAAATAGACTCAAGAAGAGTATCGCAGAAACTTTCATAAAAAGTGCAAGGAAAAACTATGCATCCAAAAATTGAATAAATGCTTCAGACATAAATGCTTTTAAAATCTTAAAAAAAGGAGATTGCGCCCAATGCGCCAATTTAAAATAGTCTACTTTATACAGAGTCCACTTTTATTTATGTGTCAAAACAAGTCATTTGAACACAACCTAAACAAAAGACTTTCTCCTTGTAACGTCATTGGGAGACCAACCATCACATGAGTGAGTAATTTCATGAGCTCGGTCGACGGTCATACTGTAAATCGCTTCTACTTGAAAGCATGTAAGCTATAGCCTACTCCAATTTAAATCATATGATGAAAAACAATTTCATAATTTTAATTCTGTGAAGTTTTATGCAGTGATTATTTCAAAGGTGTTGCGACTGTGCCAAATTGCTTAATGTGGGTTACTATCTTTTCGATTTCAAACACGACAAGTAAATGTCGTATCGTATAGAAACGATGTAATTGCCCTGATGATTGCAACGATTTTTCTATTACAAAAACATATAGGCTATTAGTTGATAATTTCAGAACTTATCATAAATTCATTTGAAAAATACAAATATTGGACATTCATATTTTCTTAAACAGGTAGTAGCAAATGTTCGAACCAAGCCGAAATAATTTAAAAGTCTGGTCTTGTAGGCTAGTAAGTTTTGAAACTAGTGTGGATTTTAGTTTATATTTGCTACTTTTTTTATCTGGGCTTCGTGAAATAGCTTATGAGTCTACAAAACGTAAATATACTGCAACCTACATGAAACGTTTTGTAGATGTAACCAGAAAAATAATAACCAGTAAAAACGCCATAGCCAAAGCAATATGATTTACCTTCATCACCCAGACAATTCCGACAGTTGACGATCAAAAATATCCACTTCATTAAAACACGTGATGTCCAATTTACAGCCATTTTTTCAACACCTTAAAGAAATTCCTTGTTTCGGAAATTGCTGGCAAGGTTCAAATTTAAACCATCCGTTGCTCTAAAATCTAAATCACTCTCGTTGCCTACACTTGTCCAGAGGTCTATTTCTTGAACCTAAAATCTCTATTCTGTAACTAAGTTTGACTTTGTTGCATTGAATGATAAGAAAATGACGAGAATAAGGGTTCTCTTTTTCAAACACCCTTTTCTTTAGAAAAAGAGAAAAAAGAAAAATGGTATGTAGCACACGAACGCCTCCTAACGACCATGAAACTTATGCCTTATTAGCGCATGGCTGGTTGAATGATTGAACAAGTGTCTTCTTTTAACTATCTTGGTTCTCTCTTAACAGCGGACGCATGATGTAAAAAGAGATACGAAGAAGAACAGGCCTAGCCAAACACGCACTTAATAGACTACGACCTATTTTATTGGATCACAAGCTTTCTATTCCTCTGAAGGTGCGACTTCTCAAAGTGTTGGTGTGGTCTGTTCTCCAGTAGGGAAGGCGGGGCAAGTTGAGCAGGTTTTTTTTAAATCTATTTTCTTTTTTTTACTAACTTTTTTGAAGACTCAAGTATTGCATTTCAAAAACATGCTAATAAGCCAAGTTGTGGGGCAAGCTGTGTAGCACCATGGGGTAATTTGAGCAACAACAATTGTTCGTTTTGACTAGGGGCAAGTTGAGCAACGTATTACGGCCAGCAAAAGTACAGACAATATAACAAATCAGCTATTTTTACATTCATTCACTAGTCATTTTTTTACATTCATTCACGTGGAAGAATTTGAAACTATGTAAAAATGGCTAATAGGCTACAACATTTGTAAATTAACAAAGGCGGTTTACAGGAACAGTTGCACAACTTGCCCCGTCATCAATTGCACAACTTGCCCAATTCACACTTTTTTTAAAGAACAAAAAATTTCAAGAAAACTAACAAATGTACGAAAAATTTTTACCTGCAAAAATACAACTACATCATATGTCTACTGACCCCTACTGCTAAAGTTCGACTAGTTCTACTGTGCATCCAAAAAATCAAAATTTTGTTTGCATCCGAATTTAGATCCTAAGACCTAAACACCTTATATCGTTGATCAAGCCTAACCTGCCCAAAAAACTGATAAATGCGATTCACGTGCTTCAAAGGCATTGTAGGTAAAATATAATAATGGTGTTAAAGATTCATTACGCTATTTATTTCCTTTCAAACGGGGACTTGCACAACTTGCCCCGTTGCACAACTTGCCCCGCCTTCCCATATGGTTGTGAAACATGGACCTTGCTTCAACACAGAAACTAAGCGTAACATTGAAGCAACTGAAATGTAGTTTTACAGAATAATGCTCAGGATTTCATATACTGATCACAACACAAATGCAGAAGTTTTAAACCAGGTACATCAAGATAAGAAACTATTGAACAACATAACTCAAAGGAAACTCAAATTTCTCGGTCAAATCATCAGAAAAGGAGAATTCGAAAATCTTTGTCTAACCGGTCGCCTTCTCGGGAGACGTGCTCGTGGCAGGCAACGAACAGCATTTGTATCTAATTTTTAACGAAATACATCAATCAGCCAACCAAGAACACTTTGGGACGCTGCACGACAAAGGGAACATTGGAAAAATTTACGAACTGAGCATCTAGTTCATCAAAGGCCGCATCGGCTATGATACTGTAGTAATAGCGTATGGTTGGTTCTGGTTGGTTGGTTTTGAATCTTTATCCTCGGACTGACAAAGCCTTGATAGGTTATTCCTGGTAGTTTCGCATACTCGTAGAGGCTCGACGCAGGGCCGGTTACCAGGGCCGGATTTAGCTGATGGGGGCCCGAGGCACTTTTAGATCGGGTGGCCCCCGTGCAAAATTTTTTTTTGCGTCTGCGACGCGAAAAACCACCTCTACGTCTACAGTAGCATTAATCCAGCACTGCACAGCATTTTGCAGTAACTTCGAAGGCTGAAAGAAAAAAAATAGCACAAAATCACATTTTTTCCACGTAGGGGGGCCTTCAAAAGTCGAGGGGCCCGGGGCACCTGCACCCTCTGCCCTCCTCCCTAAATCCGGGCCTGCCGGTTACCGAGATTGGCAGAGTGAAGTTTTCCGATTGTTGAAGTGTTCTTGCCGGGGAATTATTCCATTTACTAGGTGCCGCTGAATGGAGAGCAGTCCTGAAAGTGCGTTACTCAAGCGCACACCCGGAGAGTCGGACCAGCGCAGCGTGATCTTGAGCCGGCCGCGTAACCACTGAGCTAACCGGGCGCGGATTGTGGCCGTATGATGTAGGCTACTCTGCCATCTTTAAATTAAAAGTTTATTTAAGGCCCCCCGCCCCAAATAAAATACTAGAAAAATAACCCTGGGCTGTGTTTAGAGGTCTCTGCCAGAGATGGAGGAACCACGTGGGCCTCGTGGGCCTGGGCCCACCTACTTTATTTTCTGGGTAGGCCTGGCCCACCCACTTTTGAAAGCCAAATTTCTTTGAAAAGGTAGCGAAAACGGCAAATCAGAGAGGAAGTTCAAAAAAAGGTCTTCACTCATTTGATGCACAGTAGTTTGATTGTCTTTGATAGCTCAATGATGAAATCCTATCTTCAAACTTTTCTGCTAAGTCCATTATTGATGTGCAGCACCAGCACGTGTGGGTGTGGTTCCGTGTGACTGGTGGAGCAATCTACCAATCAATATAATTATTCTCTATGCTCTGTATGGTTAGAACAGTGATATCATTACACATCTGTATAAGTGTATAATGCTGCATATTATTACTCCCAGCTGGTATTTTAACTGTGTGTGTATTGTTGCCTTTTCATTTGTGTGTAGCCTACATCACCACATTTTGTACAGCGCTATAGAGCAATTCACAATTTTGTAAATTTTTTTGACCAAATCCGGGCCAAAAATGGAAAATTTTGCCTGTTGGCACGAAAGGCAATTATGAAAACGCAATGTGTAAACCCGGGGTCGGCAACCTTTTTCTAACATCGGGCCAAAGCCAAACTTTACATGGTCTTGGCGGGCCGTAGCCTATTAATCAGTGGCTCCGAGAGGGGGGGAAGTCGGGCCAGTTTCTCCCCTAGCAAAACATTGTAAAGGAAAAACGAGTAGTTTTTTGTTTTTTCACTTTTGAGGGGGGCCCATTTTTAGTACTAAAGTAAAGATGTACCAACTAAATAATCAACAAATTCTTAAATGAAGTGCGTAGTTCCAAGTATTTCTCAATCATTGTAAATGTCACTCTCGATGCTTCTCATCAAGAACAAATCATTTTCGTGGTTAAGGTAGGCGATGTTGAACTGCTTCAAGATGTAAAATCTGAAGCTGAAATGATTTCTGTATCACTGAACGGTTTCGATTGTATTGATAGTTTCAACTTGAAAACCGGTGCTGTTTTAGCTAAGCGGGAACTACTTTTGCTTGACAACTGAACCTTAACTTCAAAATCTGCGTTGGCCAAGCATAGGAAGTTGTTGTTTGTTTGTTTGTTTGTTTTGTCAAGTTGTATTCAACATAAGTTATCTGGGAAAGTTAAAGGTGTCAGTCCAAGCACGATTAAAGAAAGTAAATCCTGTATATTTTTTGTTTATTGATCATCATCAGTCATCATCTCCGCCTGCAGCAGATTGTGCATCAACATGAGTTTGCTTCCAAGAGTGGCGATTTTAAGCCAGCTCGCCCACTCGCCCAGTGTCGCCAAGTTGAGTCCGGTCCATGATTGGATGTTGTCTTGCCATCGTTTTAGTTGTCTGCCACGTTTTCTTTTTTCTTCTACTTTTCCTTCTGTGCAAACTTTGCTGATTCCGAATTGTGATCTTTTGGTGTGGCCGAACAGTTTTAAAACTTTTGATTTTATTATTGCTGCAATTGGATGTAATTTTGTCATAGTTAAAAGATCTTCTGTTTTCTTGTGGTCAAGTAGCCTTTTGGTGGTCATGCTTCTCATGATGTGATTTTGGAAGGTATATAGTGAGTTTTTTTTGTTTATGGATGTTGTTGCTTAGGCTAAATCTAGTTGGAATTCATAATGTTGCCTACAGACAGAGTTGTTCAAATGTCTTATCATTTTACGAGTAATTGATTATCTGTAAGTTAGTGGCATCTTTAAAGTTATAGCCCAGTCAGAGGAAAAATTCTGAAAAATCTAATGAAAGCTGTCCTATCATCTTGCAAAGAAAATTAACTTCGAGAGGGTAATCAAGGCGTGATGCAGTCAAACCCAATGCTTTACATTACACTTTTGCAATTGAAGCTCTAAAGACGTTTCTTAAACGCATCAAGTTGGAAACAACAAGAGCTTGATCGGAAGCTGAGTCAATGCTAAAATAGCTTACAACTAGCAGTTTTAAATTTGTGACTGCTTTGCATTATGTGGATTACGGTCCTAAACAAGATTCACTGATGAATTTAATGAAATTAAAGGAAGATGGAATCTAAGTAAGAAAAAGCTGAGAAGAGTAGGCTAGGCTACTACTCGCAAGCTAAAGTTGCAGTGGCAATTATAAATTTAAAAGAAAATGATTTTCTTTTCCTGAGGACAGAACGCTTTTATAACTCCACTTAACTAGCTGAATCATTCGAAGGAAATGTATTCTACCTACCGTACATTGCAAAGGGGATTCGATAGTTGTTGGAATTGACAAATGTATCAACAAACTCAAACATATCGTCGATGAGTTTGAAGTTCCATGAAAATTTCATCGTATGTCTGTTGTGCAGTTGCGGGCATGTGGGATAAATTTAAACCATTTGTAGGCTACACAACAATGACATTTTTCAAGACATTTTGGATGAGGTGGTACTTTTGACAGAAAGCCACACAGCATACTTCAGCTGCAAACCAGAACGAACATGTTTCGAAAGGTTTTTCCAAATAGTTTTGTTATGATTTTTTTTTGTGTTCCGGTAGCTACCTCCAGCGGTTGCGCTTTGAGAACGTGGTTTTAGCAATTACTGAAATTTGTAAAGAATTGTTTGCGCTCCAGTAGGCCTATGACTCAAAACCGATTGAAAAGCCTAACTATACATGTTGTGCATCAATGCAGACGTCGCAAAATTTTATCATTTGATGCTGTGATCCGTAACTTTGCATTGCAAAAAGTCCAGAAACAGTTGAATTAAATCAGGGATGTCCAAAGTCCGGCCCGCGGGCCAACACTGGCCCACGAAACATTTTTGTATGGCCCACGCCTGTTGTTGTACAATGTATTATTTTTGGCCTGCAGACACACAAAAATCATATAAATTCAACTTGCAGTTTTCAGAAAAATTATTGTGGCTGTTGGCCAGGGATATCTATAACTACGGGATTGGAAACTCTATGGAACTGAAAACCATGATAATGATTCTCTAAACATTCCATACTTCTCAAAAACGCTTACTTAACATTCAATAGAATTCACAGGTGCAAAAACATGGAACGAATTTCCTTCTTCAATTAGAAAGACTGATACAAAGTCACTTTTTATTCACAAACTAAAACAACATTAAAGCAAAACGGACACGCAATAGAAAGACAACGTAGAAAGGCTTTCTTGCATTCTTGTGAAGATTTTAGTAGAAATTCGAAATTATTTACAAAAGATTATAGGCTTACCTAACAATAATATCGATTGCTTGTGCTGTACTTTTATGTTTGTAGATATTAACAGCAAACGCAATACTCCATAATCAACACGACACGTCGCAAAAGGGGATGAGAGCTTCATCAACACCATCAGGACATCATCACCTACCAGCTCATCCATTCCATCACCCACCAAGACAAGAAACAATAACTTAAACTGGATATCAAACCTCAATCGTCTTAGGCTACTGTGTGATGTGCAGTCTAACCATAGAAAGAGCTCAACACCTGCTCTCCTGGGCCACATTGAAACGGGCTTTTGCCTGAGGATGGGTTTCTTTTATGTCCGGTTTTCTTTCTCCGTCCTATTATTATTATTATGACTGCTCATCCACATCAATATTGGAACTGGCAAATTCAATCCACTACACTTTTCATTAGGCTGTCATTCATTACTACATGTGTGCTTCTCTCTGTTTTTGTTTTATTTTTTGCTATTTTTTTTGGGGGCGGGGTTTGTGGCCGTGCTAACTACTGATATATAGCCTACGTACTACATAATTTTTCATTCAGGCACGTTTTAAACCTTACAAGGTTTTGCCACCTTTTCCCGTTCGTTAACGTGCTGGTAGGTTTATATCGATTTTTGTAGTTAGTAGGCTATCTTTTTCGTCCCGGACGCGTTAATGACGAAAAATAAAATGATGATGATGAAGCACGCGTATAGCAATAAATGACAGCCTTATGAAAAATGTTGTAGATTGAATTCGACAAACCTTTTCTCTGTATTCGCTACTATAGCTTAAGCTTTGTAACTTTAATCTTTATTATTGACCTATTGACCTATTTGTCCGCCCCGATAGCTCAATTGGTTAGCGCGTCACTTCTGGAACGAAGAAGCTTCAAGATCAAGCGGCGCTGGTTCGACTCTCGGGGTGTGCGCTTGAGCAACGCACGTTAAGGACTGCTTTCCATTCAGCGGCATCTAATGGATGGAATAGTTCCCCGGCAACAAGACTTCAACAATCGGAAACTTCACTCTGTCAATCTCGGTGACCGGGCCTGCGTCAGTGATTCAAAGCCTCTACAAGTATGCGAAACTGCCAGGATTAAGCTCTGCAAGAAGCTTTCCCAGTCCGAGGATAAAGATTCAATCAATCAATCAATGTTGCAGATTATACTGAAAAAGCCACACTTGCGTGGCGACTGGCGAAAGCACTTTATTTTAATAAATTTATTTTTCTGATTTGGTGTGATATTGTTTACCTAATTTTAATAGAATCACGTTTAAGTGGAGCGTCCTACGCAAATCCTTATGTTTTGTGAAATTGAACTGCTAAAACTGCCAAAGAAAAAAGATTGCCCCGACCCGGGATTGAACCAGGGACCTTCAGATCTTCAGTCTGACGCTCTCCCAACTGAGCTATCGAGGCAACTTTTGGCCAGTACGGGGATCGAACCCGCGACATTCGCGTTATTAGCACGACGCTCTAACCAACTGAGCTAACCGGCCAGACGGTAAAGCGCTTCAATTTTATCCTTATATACAGTGAGATAGAGCAGCGAACGCTGTTCAGCGTTGGTTTTTCAAATTTGGGCTCCAAATGCTACCATGCTTTCGTAATCGTACCGACACAAACCATAGTTCAGTGGTTCCCAACCTTTTTTATCCTGTGCACCCTTTTAGTCAATATTCAATCTAAATTCCCCCCTATAAATTTAGTTTGTTAAAAACTCGTTTACATTAATATTTTAATCTAAGTCTTGTAAGATAAACTAAACTTTCACTAGTAGGCCTAATAAGCTTTTTAGACTGACTGTAATATTCCTTTTCATACTAAAATAATTTAATTAATGAAGAACGTTGCTGAAAAGTATTTTATTCAAAGAAAAAGACCAAAAATGCGATACAAAGACCAGCTGCAATTTTTCCCTTAACCATTCAAACATTGATCTGGATTCATGGAAACAACTTGCTAGTGACAGATCACTCTGGAGAAAAAGAACAAAGGAAGGCACAAAAGAAAAAAAAAAAACAGGAAACAAAATGCCCATGAAAAATGAAATACTAGAAAAGAAAAGTTAAACCCTCCAAAGCTTTTCCATCAACAATGTGAATGAATTTCAGTGTATGTTATCGCAATGGGCACAAATAAAAGCATGATTATTATTATAGCAGGACGTCGCCCGGTCTTCAACAACATTTTGGCATTGTTGCAAGTTTAGTCCAAGCACAGTCTCTATATTACTAGTAATATAGAGACTGTGGTCCAAGCACGCAGATTTGGCCGCCGAGAAGGAGCTCTCGGTAGGCCACGATGGCTGCCGGAAAAAAACACGAGTTTTAAGGCCTGTCATTTGTTATGGAGTCGCCATTGACAGAAGGTACTACACTGTGCTTTCAATATTACAAAAATATTACAAATTTTTTTATTAAACATTGCTGACTGACAATTCAAAATGACCTCGCCTGACATCTAAAAACACACTAACCACCAGTGGCGTAGCCAAGGGGGGGGGTTTTGGGGGTTACAACCCCCCCTTTGGCACGCGTAGGCTATGACGTCACGATATTGAGAATAATGCTTTCAGTCTAAAAAAAAAAATTGCCTAATTTTAAACAAAATTGCATTAAAAGAGCAAGTTTTGCCAATACCAAACATCTCAGCCAGGAATTAGCAACAAGAAAACACAGAGACTAGGCCTAAGCTTTATTTCCGAAAAATGCCGAAGAAAACTTGATCTTATCCTTTTGTTATGCTACCGGACAGCACCATTTTACAGGAATATTCGTACCCACATTTTTATTGAAAATGCTCTCAGAATGCACCAAATTCAAAGTAATTTTTCAAAATTTTCTGGGGGAGGCCCCCCAGACCCCCTGCCGCTGGGTGGTCAAAACCCCCCCTTTCAAAATTCCTGGCTACGCTACTGCTAACCACGTTAACCAGCCTTATTTAAAAATGCACTGTGGAAAGTCCAACTAGAGTTTGAGTTGTCTTGCAGTGGTAAAGCGTGAATTTTCAAAACATAAAAACTCCTTTTCAAAAAGTAGGTATGTTCTGATGATAATTGTTCCGCGGCACACCCAGCATCGCCTTGCGGCACAGTGGTGTGCCGCGGCACAGCGGTTGCGGAGCACTGTATTAAATCAAGCTCATCGTCATAAATTTTAGGAAAATATTGAATGAATTCCAATTCTAATGCTGTGAGATGTTGCAAAGTCAATTCTTTTTCTAACACTGGAAGAACTTAGTTGTTCTTTGCCGTCAACAACCAGCACCGATGATAATTCTTTAAATATGGTGACATGTTCAATTATTCATTCTAACTTTTCTCTTTCAATTATCAAGCTTGCTGGTGAAAGCTTCCAAAGCATCTTTAAATGCTGAGCTGTACTGGCATCTGCTCCTGGAAGAGCCACCCAAGCCAGGCTGGTCGAAAGGTAGAGGCCAGACAAAACGTAGTCCCACGCAACCAGGACAGCAGAGCCTTTTAGTGCCTCAAGACAATCTCCTAATGACAGTGACATAAATCAATCACTCTCTTCTAACGTGCCTTGAGCCAGCATGGAAACAGTACAGTTTGTGAATTCACATGGTATCAATATGTCAATGGCTCATGGATACAAACCATGTTGATGCCCAATCTGCTTCAAACGGAAATGGTAATTGAATATATACCGTACCGGTATATTAGTGTTTTTTCCTTGCATTTTCAGATTCAATTTACTCAATGGGACCAAACATATCAACCAAATAAGCAAGAAATCTAATCCATCCATCTCTGTCATCATTCCGCAATGAAACAAATTCCAATTTTATTTAAAGGTAAAAAATTAATTTAAGCTCGTCTCTGAGCTCAAACACTCGCTTGGTTACGTTTCTTTTTGAAAGCCATCAAGTATTTCTGTATTTGCATGAAATAAAAGTAGGCCTACGTGATGGTTTGCATCCATGTCAGTGCACAGTTGCTTAAATAATCGGGAGTTAAGGGCTCCTCCCGCTCTAAAGCTCTGGTCTAGACCAACTTACTTGGCTTAAACAGCTTTACAATCCTAAAACCAAATTCCCCCTGAAAATTGCAAAATTCCCCCCTAGTGGGGAATTCCCCCCGGTTGGGAACCACTGCATAGTTAATGCACAAACTCTTGTAATGAACCTGCTATATTTTCTTCGGAAAGGTTTGTGCGACTATTTTGAAACACAAAGATTTTAATTTTAACAAAATGTTTTACTAACAGTTAAAAGTTCTCTAAAATAAAATTACACGATGAAAAAAAGTGTTTTTGACATAAAAAAACCTTCGTGTTCGTCTTCATGTATTTGGAGTGCACAAGTTCGCTGACAACTGAGAAACGTCATTTAGCCTACTAACAGTAACAAGCGATTAGGACAATACCTTCTTTTTGCTTGTGAGACCTTTAAAAAAAAATTATGAGACCTCAGACCTTTCAAATTTAATTTTAACCTTTTGTGGCACGAAGCAGCTAAATCCGTTAATTCGTACCACAAACCGTTTTCTGATAAGCGGCAAAGCCCCCTTCGACAAAAAAGTAAAACCAAAAAAAGAAACCTAATTATGACGTCACAAAGTTAGAAGAATGGAATTTGCATTCCTGAAACAGCAGGTAAACTCAAAACTCGCTCGATCAAGATGGTAACAACTAGAACATCACACACCTAAGGCAAAAAAGCCACGCAGCTTGAGTCCTGTCTTTGTCATGAGTCACCAAGGGGGGTGGGGGACTTGTATACCTGGTACTGGTATACAAGTCCCCCACCCACCCCCCTTGGTAACTCATAACAAAGACAGGACTCAATGGACATGGCTCTTTCGCCTTAGTTGTGTGATGTTCTAGTCGTTACCGATCAAGATACTCTAAAATATGATTCATATTTCATGCCAGCACCAAATGTTTACTCTTATGTGTTGGGTGCACCTTGCAAGGTGAACAGTGTACAGTAATTGCCTCTAACGTCCTAAATTGTAAGTTTATTTGTCCGCCCCGTTAGATCAGTGGTTACGCGTCCGGCTCAGGATCACGCAGTGCTGGTTCGACTCTCGGGGTGTGCGCTTGAGCAACGCATTTTAGGACTGCTCTCCATTTAGGGGCATCTAGTGAATGGAATAATTCTCCGGCAACAACACTTAAACAATCGGAAAACTTCACTCTGGCAATCTCGGTAACCGACCCTGCGTCAAGAGCCTCTACAAGTATGCCAAACTACCAGGAATAACCTATCAAGGCTTTGTGAAGAAAGTGGCGTTCTTCACAATGTCCTCTGCCCTGGCGCCTGCTGGTTTTTGTTGGCTCTTTTCTATCCACAAAGATAAAGAGTTAAACTGACCGGTAAAGCAGTGGTCGAGTACATTTGTGGCAGGCCGGTTTCTTAAAGTCTGCGACCTGGCTATGTTTGTTTGTGCTCTCTCGCCGTGTCAATCCTTTGTACCCGTGCGTTGTTGATGCGAATAAAACAGTTGAACAAAATACGGTGTGATACTGATGAGCCCAGCCTCATGGGTATCTTGATAATAAAACCAGTCAACTGTAATTCAGCACAAGCAACTTGGGCATTGTAATGCAATCCCTGTTCACTTTCTTTCTTAAAAAAACTTGTAACCTCGCAGGATTTCTTCATTGCAGAAACATTCTTTGCATGTGCTTTGCTGTCCTTGTGACGTAAAAGATCTCTTTTTTTTGGTGTCTTGAGGTTTCAGAAGCGACAAGAAGCCTTGAGTGGAACATTAGTTTTCCTTATCCAATCCTTTAGGTTTTAATTTTCGAGCCAGCGCTCGTTAAGACTTTGTGAATATTTCAATTTCTTCTTTTTCATAATTGGTCCACCAGCACTTTCTGAATAACTAGGACTATAGACATCTGAACAATTCCTTAGAAATAGCCTGTGGAATGTGGACACATAAAGCCTAAAGCTAGTTATATGTTATACGAAATACAATTAATCAGAACACAAACCTACAGTTGGTCACAGCCGCTGTGATAACGGAAAACCATAAGATCTCCGTGGGAAAGTTGTAAGATAAAATTCCCGGATCCTTTCGTTTGTATGCGATAACACCGAGCGAACACTCTTCTGAAGCCTCTTCACGAATTGTATTTCAAAACACAGGACAGCGACACGAGATGTTACAAAGGTATAGCGCAACACGTAGCCTATGCACTACGCACTAAAAAACTTGACAACACAGGACAGATTTCTGGGATAAAAAACGAAAATTTTGTCTAGTTGATACGCACAGAGCAAAGCAGTTTAATATTCGACTAACCTTTTCAAGCGACGATCTATAAATGACGAAGCTGATTGGTCACAGCGGAAAACCATAATATCTCCGTGGGAAAGTTGTAACATAAAATTCCCCAATCCTTTCGTCTGTAGCCTATGCGATGACACCGAAAAAATACTCTTCTGAAAACGTCTTTTTACAAATTGTATTTCAGCAAAAAAAAAAAATAGCCACAGGCTGTCGAAAAGGAGCGCAACACAGTAGCCTACACACTAAAACTTGTCACCACAATACAGATTACTAGGATAAAAGACAGAAATTTCGTGTAGTTGGTAAGCACAAGCAAAACAGTTTTAATATTCGACCAATCTTTCCAGCGACCATTCTAAAATGACGAAACTGACTTGGGATATTTCAAACCACATAACTTGTATCTGTGACGTAATAGTCAGTGATGTACGCGCATGCAAAAAATATTGACGCCGTCAGCGTAAACGCAAACGTTCGAAAATCTCAGGAACAATACCAGTCATGTAAATATTGCATCTTATTTGACGTGTGCTGCTGAGTCATAATATTTCACAAGCTTATTGACTGCGTAGGCGTTATTTATTAGTTTATTGTTTTATGACGGAAGACGCCAGGTTAATTAGACTTTAACGGTTGAACGGTTTTATGTGACGTTTGATCGGGGAACGATTGTTCGTAACAATCGTATTCATATAAGTTAGATATTTCAATCATCATTCAATCATTTTATCAGTTCAATCATATATAGATAGAACTAATCTTCCTTAATAAAAACCGCCTTCATATTGGTCACAGCGGTAAACCATAATCTCTTCGTGGGAAAATTGTAACATAAAGTTCCTGGATCCGTTCGTCTGTATGTAATGACCGAAAAAGAAACACTCCTTCGAAACGTCTATTCAAAATTGTATTTCCGTAAAAATAGCCTCAAAGCTGTCGAAATTGGATGCAACGCCGTACACCACTAAAACTTGTCACTACAGAACAGATTACTTAGATAAAAGACGGAAAATTTGTCCAGCTAGCAAGCACCAAGCAAACAGTTAAACTTGCGACTGACTTCCAACAAACAATTTTACGAATGACCAGAATAGATAGCAATATCTCAAATGCACGTACGCAGTACTGTGACGCAATAGTGAAGGACATTGTCACGCAATTCAAACCGGTGTTCAATGGTAGTGATGCAATATTTCATCAGGTCTTACGACCGATGGTGCAATATTTGGACATTTTCTAGCAATTTCCATGACGTAAGATGCCAGCTAGGTTAAGTAGACCATAACGGTTTTTATATGACATTTGATTTGGTGAACAAAATTGTCGGGAACACATATATATATAGAAGTACTCTGCCCTGGAAAAAATCACACATCAAAACATCAGACATCGGACAGTTTGCTCAAAACATCAGATATATGTTAAAAACATCAGATGTATCCTAAAACAACTGGAGGTGTGCCAGCTGAACAAGCTATGCGAGGACGACTGAACCTTACAATTACAAGGCTACAGCCAATACAAAAAAAAGAAAAAACACGAGCATTTAAGAATGAACGTACAGCATGAGCTTATAATACAAAAACTATGTAGCCAAGGCTGCAGTGTTTCTTTTTAAATAAAATGAAGTGTTCACAGCAATAAAAAAAAATCTTCAAAAACAAGTCATTTTTTTTAGTTTAAAATTGAAAGTAGCGGGAGTGCGACTGAAAGAAATATAATGCCTCTCCCCTACTGTGAAAAAAAGTAGCGCCGCCACAGCTGCTTCTACTAAAAACGCAGCTGCGCTACAAAAGTAGCAAGCTACTGCCTATCTCTGTGTAGCAGTAGCCTATTTCCATTCTTTTTTTTCATTTCAAGAAGCCAAAAGCATAAAACAAACCGAAATATGGATAGGAAAAAACCGCGGGCACACTCGGATGGGGGAGATAAACGCGACCGTAATTGTGACATCTTGTGATTGGCTAACAATAATTCTGAGTTTATATTTTTAAACTTTTTTCAAAGATATTTTATAACAATTTTTGGAAGTAATAATTTGTTTAGTTTTTCAAAATTTTTATTTTTGACCAGTTAATCTTTTTACTGTTATTGAGCATAGCAGCTCATAGATGAAATGCGCTCTATTTGCATCTAGGCTACATAAGCTGTAGGTATCCTTTTTGCAGTAAGCTATGTTATGCACATTGCACTGTTGGACATTCTTTTCCATCCGTTTAACGTAACAAATGAGCCAAACTGTTAAGTTGGTTATAAGCAACATCTGCAAGCGTTAAATCAATATAAAATAGATTTAGGTAAAAGAGTATTTTTTTGTAAAAACGTGAGGACCGTCAAATATAATGCGATAAACTCTTTTTTAATTTTTTGTGTTTATTTCATCTTTTTCTTTGTGATTTAGGCTAACCCTACTACATTTTTTGATTTCCTAATTTTTCTGATTTTGTCACAAATTTCCTTTGTCATAAATTTGTTGATCACTTTCTCGAAAAAACAAGTAAACTCGTACGATAGCTCTGCTCACATTCACTACTGACAATAAACACTCACCGCGGACCATCACTTACGATAACCGCAAAGCAATGGCATTTAATGTTGCAAATGAATGTCTAAGATTGTTTACAACAATTCAAAAAGGTACGCCAATTTATTGTAGAATGTATGCATCAGAATTAGGGACGGTACATTACGAGACGCGCAACTCCGTTGTTCCTTCAACATTAGAAGGGTCAATTGCCAATTTAACATTTTTTTTACGCTTTACTGCTGGCTTGCTTTCAACTAAAAACCTTAAATTACTTTAAAACCAACTTCACTCTTCTTATATAACCCATAAAAAGTAAAATATTTTGTAAATTACAAAAAAACGTAACCCTTCTAGTGTTGCGGATAAGCCAAAAGCGGATGAAGTTTCGCATCCCTATGATCTACAATCCCTAATCAAAATGTACTGTTGCATTGGTACAATTTTTTTTTGGAAATCAGATAGCATTCAAGCCGTCACCGAAAAGTCACATGAAAATGAAATCCTGTTGAAAGTGTAAGCAAGAAAATTCAAAATGCCAAAAAAGAGGACATTTAAGCATTTTTGAGTGTCCTCGAAGAACCATCCATTTAAAAAAAAAAAAAGAGGACAAATCCTCTTAAAAGAGGACATAGGCCTATAGTAGACCCACCATAAAAGATCTTATACATGCATGTCTTAAACCATTACGGTTTTGCCAACTTTTCCTTTTGTTGTGTTTTTGTTGTATTTTATTAATCGTTTTTTTTATTGTATTCCAAAAAAGAAAAAGAAATTTATTTGACTTCAATAATCTATTGACTTCACAGTCGCACCTTCACAGTCGCATATTGTTACGGCCAATCTCTATACAAATCAAACGTCATATAAACCGTTCAGGTCTACTGAATCTTACGTCATGGAATTTTTCCTAAAAATGAGCCAAAATTGCACCATCGTTCGTAAGACTTGTGTCAAATCTGTTTAAACATGAAATATTGCATCATCACCTTTGAACACCTGTTTGAATTGTGTGACAATGTCTTTCACTATTACGTCACAGTACTGCGTACGTGAGTTTGAGATATTGATATCTATTCTGGTCATTCATTTTAAAATTGTTGCTTGAAGAGGTTGGTCGCATGTTTAACTGTTTTGCTTAGTGCTTGTCAGCTAGAAGAAAATTTCCGTCTTTTAACCAAGTAATCTGTTCTGTTGTGACAAGTTTTAGTAGTGTACGGCGCTGCATTCCATTTTCGACAGCCAGGTGGCTAATTTTACAGAAATACAATTTTGAATAGACGTTTCAAAGGAGTGTTTCTTTTTCGGTCATTACATGCAGACGAACGGATTCGGGAATCTTATGTTACAATTTTCCCACGAAGAGATTATGGTTTACCGCTGTGACCACATATACACATGTATATAGTGGCTCTGGTCGCACAATATTTTTTTGCTAGAAAACAAAAATAAAATTGTATTTTTTTAAATGGAAACTCATTTTTTGAATGACTGGATGATTTCAATTTTCTTGTGAAATAAATGGATGTTTTCGTTTTTTGGCCTGCTTTGCCTATACGATGTCCGTTTTTGTTTTTCTTCAAGCGTAGCCTATTAGGTGGTAGCAGTTAGGTTATGTTATTCAAGCTAGATGCTGCATTCATTGAACTGTAATGTAGAAGTGGGAATAATGGATGAAATGTTGTGTTTTCATGCTGCTCTAAACATTGTAAAGCACATGATGTGGAGTACCGTACTAACTTGTGTAAAGCAGGCTAGGTAGACACAACAGAAATTTTGTACACAGAATGGTGATTCAGCAAGGCCTCACTGAATGCTATTGCCATTTATACTACATAGTGTAAATATAGCTTCAATAGCGTTGCCAGGTAAGGAATTCTGCCCTAATTTGAGAAAATGTTAAAGCTGTTAAAAACAAAAACTTGTATTTTGGAAATTTTTTTTAGTCCTGAGCAAAGATCAAAACCCTAACCTTATTCTTAACTCTAATAAGTAAATTTCTAACCCCTCAAAAAGTCATAGTGATAGCGTTAATCATTGATTATTCTTAACTAAAAAATTATGCATTACTGGTAGTTTGAAAACAACAAGTTAATTGGACTTAGTTCCAAAATGTTTGCTTTTGTATCATTTGCGGACACGCCTGGCAACTCGTGTTACTTCTAGTCTGGCAGTACTTCTGGACTGCAACTTTTCAGTGGCAGTCCAGAAGTTACTGCAATTGTAAGTATGCATGCTGTTTTGAAATTGCTTTGAGAAAACATGCAAGTGGAATATTATGCAGTTGAAACTTGGTCTGGAAAGAATACCATAGTTTTCTATTTTGGGCATAGAGGTGAAAATTTATTATTTTAATGGTCAAGCTTTATAATCGCTTTGTCTCACTCAAATTGTTAACATAAAGCTTTGGCATTAATTGGGTTATGTGTAGACAGTTTGTGAATGTACCTCATCTACTCTTGGGATATTTGTCTAGAAATCTTGCGTACTAGTAGTGTAGTACACTAACTTATGTGAGTAATTGCAACTTTATCGGAATATTTTGCCATTCTGTATCCTACTGTTAGTGCAGGGGTTCTTAAACTTTTTTTAGCGCGGACCCCTTAAAAAAATTTTTGGTTTGCATGGACCCCCTTTGTGGCCTAGTCTGAGAAACTTTTTTGATCAGCATGAATTGGATATAACGCAATAAAATTAAAATTAATTGGTAACAAAATTATGTTTTATTAAATTTAAGAAATAGCGAATGCAGATTGTTTTTCAATATTTTTGATTTAATTTCATTAATGTGAAGGATGCTGCTGTTTGTTTTAAACAAGAACATGAAATTGTGGCTTCGTCTTTGATAGGGCAACGTGCATGTCATTCTTTGCATCCAACCGGTTTCGGCTCTTTGTTTTGATAGTTACCAAAAATGAAAATCCTGACTCACACAAATATGTACGGTAGTCACAAAAGGGATTAAAGCACTTAAAGCAGCCATGGCTCACATTACCAAAAGAGGATATGCTTGCGTCAACGGGTCTGCTACTATTCGGTGAGTCCAATTCGGTGAGTCCGATTCGGTGAGTCTGATTCGGTGAGTTCCTAACTTCTAACCCCTAACCTTAACCCCTAACCCTAAAACGGCAATGATAATTAGGCTACGGTACCCGATAATTTAAAAAAAAAACTGAAAAAATCCCCCGTTAAGGGATTGGACTCACCGAATCGGACTCACCGAAACGGGCCATTCCGTGTGTCAACGAACTCCAAAAATCGCTATACTTTTCGAATTGAAGGACATTCCTAATGATTCCATTGTTATCAGTTCCATGAACTCATCTTTTGCAAGGTCCTCATCACTGATAGATTCCAGTTCAACGAAGAGAGGGTAACATATCCATGCTGTATTTTTAATATCCTCTGCGGCTAAGCAGTAACCCCTGAAAGAGTTTTTCAATGCTTCCAAATGTCTGCACGTGTCTGTGTGCAGAGAAGATAGTAGAGCATTACAAACTGCAGTTCCATTTTGAAGCATCAATTCTTTCAACGTTGAGAAATTAGAATAGTTCTTAGTTTCCAATCTCTTTTTCCACAGAGATAAGTTGTCCTGAAAAGCTTTAAGTTTTTCAGAGGCGTCCATAGTTGTAACGGCAGGGCCTTGAATACAACGATTTACTTCATTCATATGAGTAGGCTAAAAACATCCGCCAAGTAAACTAACCTTTGAATAAACTCTTCACTGTAAAACTACTTTGAGAGTTCAATATTTTTGTCTCTTAGAAAAAAAGAAAAAGCGCTTCAAACTTTGTCCCCTTGACAGCGACAGCCATCGAACTTCTGTATTATAGAGGAGAATTTCATGTTCCGCTCCCATTTCTTGACATAACCTCTTGAATATTCGATGGTTCAAAGCACAAGCTCCGATAAAATTAACGATTTTTATGCTACCAAACAAACTTTCTTCCAAATTTTTTGGGAGAGTTTTTGATGGTAATGCATGGCTATGTACAAAGCAATGAGTAACGATGACCAGAGGAAAATCATCAGCGTTGTTTGAACTTTTTTTAATTTTTTTTTAAAATTTATTCTATTTTTGGAATTATACACTAAGATTTCCATTGGGCCTTCATGGACCCCCTAAAACTAGTCCGCGGACCCCTTGGGGGTCCACGGACCCCAGTTTAAAGAACCCTTGTGTTAGTGGGATAGAATTCATTTCAATCAAAATTAATCCTTAATGCCAGTTACTAAACTATACCACCATGTCAAAAGTAAAATTATCTTATACAATTTTTGCAGGTCTAAATGGGTTTGTTATTTCTAATTTGAACTGGCCGTATTTGAACAACAGTTTGATTGGTTTTTATTTTTGCAAATTTTTAATCCACAATACTATGTTCTAACAAATCATCTAAGCTTGGTTCACAGAGTGTTACATCAAGTCACTGTTATTCAAGATGGATAATATGTATGGATTTGGCACTGGTTCATACTCATTTGATGCAGACTCTTCAATGATGGACATAACGGATCCTTCATTTACTGACAATAGCCAAGCAAATAAAGAATCAATGTATTTAATTAAAGATCTTCCACCACCTGCCTCAATGACTGGCAGTACAAACCTCCTGGCTCATTTTGGTCTTGAGTCGACTCATAATAAGTTTTGCAATAAGAAAGTTAAAGAATCTTTAAGTGCTTTTTTACCTGATGTACCTGGAGTAAGTGATATCCCCGGAAGTGCAGATGGAAGCAGTTTACGAATGTTGATTGAAAAGCCACCAATCGTAGGAAACAAAGAAATTCAACCTCTTTCCTCTGGGGTATTAATGGCTGCTTTTCGCCTTCATCCCGTGCCATTGCCAGAACAATATAGACCTTTGTATTTACAAAATGATACAAGAAGAAGGCACAAGCAGCATAAAAGTAAAAATCGACCAGACCCATCAGTTCACGATTCTCGCATGATTGAAATGGAGGAAATCAAGAAGCATAGAAAACGAAAACATGATGACAGTGAAAGAAAGAAAAGAAAAAGAGAAAAAAGGAAGCGAAAAGAGCGAGAAAAAGAGAAATTTTGTTAGTTATGTCATTTAAGATAAGAACTATATGTACAAACAAATAAAAAAAAGTAAAAAAAATTTCAAGACAACTTCAAATTTCTTCATAATGCTTATATTTGTATTTTGAATAAACTGTATTATTTTTGAAAGTATAATATAATCTTGATGAATCTTTAAGCTAAATTCTCAAAGGTAGTTTACAATTTCTCATCAGATTTTGTAAGGTACATTATGCAAATGTGAACATGTATGTTGTGTTGTTGTCCTCATCTGCAAAGCATCAGTGAAGTATTAGAAAACGTTTTTATGCTTGTATCATTAAATATGAAAAGGTGGAAAAATAATTAATATTTTTAAAAAGTGCCATGAGCAATCATTTCAAAGTTTGGTGATATTGAAAGTCAAGCAATTTTAAAGAAATGCTGTACTTCTATTGCAAAAGGCATTATAAACATTTGGCTGCTGATCTGACCTTTTAAAATTACAACATTAGTATCATAAACTAGGACCTAGGGTATTTATTGCACAAATTTCCATATAATTTATTATGATCAATATTGTTATTTGATTATATTTTTGTCCAGATTACTCACTGGGGCAAATCAAATAGGCTATCATGATGTTGGTATGTCAATATCATGCAATATTATGAATTTGTGTTTGCGGCATGTATTATATCTGGATGAATATTTGGATTTCATGCAATTGCATAGAATGAATGATAATCACATTTGTTCACGTTTTCCCACTATGTTTAAAGAACTGACCTCACTGTAATATCTGGTATTATATAATAAGGGTTGAATTTGATGCATGTCAAGCAGAAAATTGCATTGCAATAGGTTTCAAAATATGTGATGTGACTTTTGTTTGGTAACCGTTAATCGCAACGGTTAATCTTTTAGTTTACTGTATAACTTTACATTTCAGTAGGCTAATATTTCTTGTTTTTGTTAGAACGTTTTTGACAATATTAGGATATAAACGTGCATTTTGTATAATGGCATTAGCAGATGTTTGCAAAACAGATGCTTCTAATGGCAGTTATTTTCTGGACTTTAAGTCCTGCAATTTGAATCGGAACAGAGAGTTTGATGACTCGTTGAAGGAAGATTTCACTGTGCCACTCGCTGAAAATGTAAATAAAACCTAAATTTATTGTTACATAATAATTTGAACCAAAAAATATGCCGTTGATTTATCATTTAATCAGAATTTCTTTCAACCTATTTTTGTAGTTTTGATTGAATTTTATTTTGATAAATCCAAGCTTATGCTTGGTGGTTGTTGAGGATAGAAAAGCAATGAAAAAACTTTTGCTCCACTATCAAGGGTGTCATTTAGTGCCTTGTGAAAGGCACAGCCGCATGCTCTAATGAGGTGTTGAACCAATGTTCTGCTGAGCTTCCGCAGACACGTTTACCATGCAGCCAATTACTACTCATTTACTACTCAGCCATGCAGCTGACAGGTTTTTCTAATTTATATGTCAATCGTCATAAAAGTGTAGTTTACAAAGTCATGAATGTTACTAAACGTCAAGTCGACTATTGAAACCACTTTTATTGACCAAGAAATTGATTGCTTGGAGTAGAGAAGAGTTTTAACCAATTAAGCATGTAATTTGTTATCAAATGCACCTGATGCGATGAATTTCCATAACACAAATTAGTGTCATACCAGCTTAACTGATTAACTGAGATTAAGCTTAATTTAGCAAACGTTAAAATGTTTACAATTCAAATTAGTTTGTGCTCTTTTATCAACTTTGGTGATTACTAGAAAGATAGATACTTCAAATGCGACTGTCAGAGAATACACACAGCATTACAAAATATGTGTCTTGAGTTTGACAGCGTTCAATCCAAACTTTATTATATCAAAATGCAACATTTTTTTAAATGTCTTGAAATTGTTCAGGCAAGTTCCTACCTGGCTCACATGAACAATCCAAAGTCAGATGTTCACATTCACTTCAACCATGGGACCACTACACTGGCATTTAAATTCAGACATGGAGTTGTTGTAGCAACAGATTCAAGAGCAACAGCCGGAGATTATATTGGTAGGATTTGTAGTATAGTATACTTACATCTCGTTTGAATTGCATTGGTGTGCAATGTGTTTGTTTTTCATCTTGCTAATTTATAATGACTTTCTACAAAAACTTATTATTTGGTTTTATAATTGCTTTTAATATTAAGCATAAATCAATAATAATTACAGTTTAGCTTAGTGTACATCAGAAGAGCGCATCATGTTATGGAATAAAAGCATGCGCTTGATATTTTTTAATTTGTTGTTTAGACTTTGGGAAGACATTTGGAAGAATATATATGTGTATATGCCGGCAGTCTTGATTTCTTTGCGTAAATAAAAGCAGCTTACAATATCGGTGTGTACAAATGGTACGTACGATATGCGAAAAACAGTACAACAAAGTCAAAACGCTTGTAAACTAACATTTAACCTAGTTAAAAAATGAGTGTGCTACTTTTTCTATTCAAACATTCTATGCTTTTTTCAGCATCTCAGACTGTCAAGAAGGTTATCGAGATAAATCCCTATCTCCTTGGCACAATGGCGGGTGGTGCTGCTGACTGTTCGTTCTGGGAACGTGTGTTGGCGAAGCATTGTCGGATATATGAGCTTAGGAATAAGGAAAGGATATCAGTTGCCGCTGCTTCAAAGTTACTGGCCAATATGGTATACAACTACAAAGGGATGGGGCTTTCTATGGTTAGTAATTTCTTCGGTGATTTTGAGGACAATTTTTAAGTCTTTGAGTGTAATAATTTTGGTGTAGTTTGCGTCCATTTTGACAGCATTCAGTACATTTGTGGAAGCTGCGAAAAGATACGTACTATGTAGTCATCGAATCAGCTGCTTCCAGTTATTTGGCATGCTTTCAAGAGTCTTGGCGTGATTCAGCCGCGTGTTCTTTCTACTGTCACCCAAGACCTCTCAACCATCCAGCCGATTGCAGGCCTAGCGCCTAGTAGTGTAGTTTTCACTACAGATGTGCAATTTGTGCATTGTGAAGCCATTTTCTACTGTGTTACTTTCCATTCATTAGGGCACCATGATTTGTGGATGGGATAAACGAGGTCCTGGACTTTACTACGTTGACAGCGATGGGCAACGATTGAACGGGAACATGTTTGCTGTTGGTTCCGGGGCCACGTACGCCTACGGTGTAATGGACGCTGGCTACAGTTACGATTTGTCGGTTAAAGATGCCTTAGCTTTAGGCCAGCGAGCAATATACCACGCTACGCACAGAGACGCGTACAGTGGTGGCAATGTCAATTGTAAGTATTTTTTTGTAACTATGTTTAAAGTTTTAATCGATTTAATTTGAAAATTTGCGCTACAGTATTAATTTCTAAGCATAAAGTTTGACATTCCTTGGATAATTTCATTTTTTTCGTACTGTGTTCGTCTCACGTTGAGTAAAGTTCAATCTACGCTTGATTGTGTGATTAAGCACATTTGTTCTGGCTGAAGTACATCGCTTCAACATCACTGGACGTGGGACGATGTCCTACTTGTGTTAAAACATTTTTAGCAAAGGAAGGTCTCGATAGCCAACAATCGGGTTATATATCTATCGCACTGGGTAATCTTTGCCATGCAGAAATAACATACCGCATGCCTTTTGTAATTATAGCAAATTTTTTCGTTGCCTGGTCGAATGCAATCACTGACTTAAACTATACATCAACAGTGTATCACATGAAAGAGACTGGTTGGGAAAAGATTGGATGGACCGACGTGCTGCAGCTACATTACCAATATAAGAATGAGAAGAAATAAAGCGAGATATATGACGACACAAAAAAACTATTTGGCTGATACTGGATTCGCTTGCAGCCAGTTCTGCTTAGACCAAAGTTTCAGTTGATATGAAGCTATAACAACGTTAACTAATACTATGCTTCAATACCAGCCCTTCATGGAGGCGAAACCTTTTAAAGTGATTTAGAAGTAATGCAACAAATTGATTCGCTTACCGTAATTGAAATACAATTTTGGTAAAGAGGTCACTTTCTTCAACCACAGACATATACAACCAAGCAACCACACGGCATTTAACATAATCCATTAAAATTGAACATAAACTATAAGCTACAAACGTTTTCGGCCATACACACGTTAGCCCTTATCAAGTAACAAAAAATAACTGCTTATCATATCTACAATGATAATGAATAACTGATCTGAAACACTGAATTGAAAAACGAAATGCACAATGAAACGGCAGAGCATAGGAGAAAGGCACATCACATGGCGTTTAAATTACGTGAGGCAAAGACGCATCATATGACGTATATCAAGAAAAGACGTTGAGTAAATAAGAAGCGCCTGAGGCAAACAAATGTGTATTGAGGCGAGGATTGTATGATTTTATTAGAAAAGCCTCGTGGATTTTAGTGTCGAATTCGGTGGAACATTTACGCATAATTCTAAACGACTCCAAGGATGGTTTGTTATTTGAACATGTTTGACAATCGAATATGTGATCTTTAATGGCACTTTGTTTGTTCAAATTAGTTAGAAAATAATCGGAAGAGTCGAGAATTGCCGTTCCTTTTCCCTTGTCGAATTTGCATACTTAATTCGACGAGGCTTTTCTAATAAAATCATACAATTCTCGCTTCAATACACAGTTGTTTGCCTCAGGCGCTTCTTATTTACTCAACGTCTTTTCTTGGTATACGTCATATGATGCGTCTTTGCCTCGCGTAGTTTAAACGCCATGTGATGTGCCTTTCTCCTATGCTCTGCCGTTTCATTGCGCATTTCGTTTTTCAATTCAGTGTTTAGATCAGTTATTCATTTTCATTGTAGATATGATAAGCAGTTATTTTTTGTTACTTGATAAGGGCTAACGTGTGTATGGCCGAAAACGTTTGTAGCTTATAGTTTATGTTCAATTTTAATGGATTATGTTAAATGCCGTGTGGTTGCTTGGTTGTATATGTCCGTAATTGAAACATTGCAAATGTACGACTATTCTTGTTTTCATAAACTTATTGTATTGAGTTGCAAGCCAGTATAAATTCATACGTGCTCCGTAGTTTACCAGATTGGTTCCTGGTATTTTTTGATTGGAATTACTTTTTCTTTCAATACCTTGACAAACAGAAAATTTCCGGTTAAATGTAACTTTGTTGCACCATGGGTGACACACATTGCTAATGCAATGATGTATTAATTAAGTTACTTGATGATGCTCGGTTAACTTTGAGTTGGATTTCAAATACATTTCGCCAATTGTATTACTTGCAATATACTGGGTTTATTTTTCGAATGCAGTATGTAGACTTACCAAGTTATCACAGCTTTTTAACAAGTCGAAAAAATGTTGAATACCGGTATTATCTGACGAGCTTCTCTAGACGAGTTTGCCGTGCGCATTGTGCATCCGATGAAATTAAAAGTATAACCTACAACAGAAAAATATACTGTAATTATTTTAATGCTTCCTTAAAAACCTTGACACATTTATCCTTACTCGAAATATTTTGGTTTAGCAATAAGCGTTTCATCGATGGCAATGCAACAAAGGGATCAAATCATTGCAAAAATATGCTATAGCTCATATGCTACGTATCGAAATTATTGTAAAGGACCTTCATCATGATGAGCGTGCATCACAATACTTGAGGTGCAGTCAGTTATTTTAGGAAGGCGACAACAAATAGCTACTGTAGGAATCTGGCAGAATATGAGATGACTCAAGCTTATTTTTCCTAAAAAGTTGCCCAAAAATGTGGCACTTTACTATACATAGCTTTTCTGCTTGACCCTCAGCTCTAAGGCAGCGTGGAGAAAAATGGACAAGTTTGCTTATTGTACGTGTCCTTGGGAAAAGCAATTAATAATAACACTTTCAAAAATCAACATAACACTTCAATATCACTTGGAAATTGAATGCAACTTTGAAAACGGCATTTTGATAAAAACAAAAAACGAAGTAAGTAGTCTGTAACTTCGAATTATGAAAACACTTAGCGCAAGCTTTGGTTGAACAAAAGTTGGCTCTAACTTAATAAAATATCACACTATTTAATAAACTGAACTACTCCTTTCATTTCTTCAGATTCAGAGAACGCATAGCCTACTTTCTGTCCTAAGTCTAAAAATAATAATAGGCTGCAGATGTTTTTTAAACAATTTCCTGACGGCGCTCCTGGCAACCTTCCGTGGTCCCAGTCAGAGATGTACGTACATGAGCCTGAGCTTGATGTTAGCAGACAGTAGGCTACAATTAGCGGCGAACAATCAACGTAGCCTACAATTAGAAGTAGTAGCCATAACATGAAATCTCCATTTCGCGTAATCTTTGCTTTCTTTTTTGCCATGGTACTTCGAATGCAGCAAGTCATTTGACACTGTAACAAATATTTCCAAATTCTTTGACAAAAATGTCATCGTTGGTGTCCACTAGGGCTACCATATGTCCTCTTTTAGGAGGATTTGTCCTCTTTTTTCATAAAAAATTAATTGTCCTATGAGGACACTTGAAAATGCTCAAATGTCCTCTTTTTTGCATGGCTTTGGAGCAGGCGTAAATGTTAAACTGCTCCAGATCCGGAGCTCTCTTTTATCATAAATTAGCTACAGCTCCGGAGCTCATTGATACGACTGCTTTGGCGCCAGCTGTGGCTCCATTAGGCCTACGTCAAAAACTGAGGTCAAAGGATGAACGTCAGTCAGTGGTCAGTACCATCGGTTGCAACTATGAACATGTAACTGCTCTGCTGTCAAATCCCCAGCATCGTGGTTAGTTAGAAAAGATGGCACCAAAGAAGCAACAATTCTTAATTTTGTGAAGGGTTGCTGATAAATTATGTGAATTGAGCCAATGGTAGTAGCTTAGCATCTTATGAAATACATCGGAGCCGGAGCTATTTTTTAAACGAATGGCTCCAGCTCCTGCTCTTTTTGAATTTCACGTAGAACTCCGGCTCCAGCTCGTTGAAAATGCACGGCTCCGGGGCTGCAAAGCCCTGCTCATGTGTAGCCTATTTGGATGAATAGACCACTAGTTTCATTTTCCGAGTTCACATCCTTTGATTGGATGCTTATGCTGTCTTACACCAAAGCATAGGATAGGCTAATGCTTTTCAGCGGTGTGTGAAAGTATCTGTTAGAGAAAAATGTTGGCATTGATCATGTTAAACTGTTCGACCAATACCAAAGCTAGTGCAAAGGCGTCTTAAACCCGATAGCTAGCTTGCATTTCTTTAAATGATGGCACATCAGAAAATGGACAGAATAGTTCAAATATTGCAGAACTATAGAATCGAGCAATTCTTCATCTGCAATAAGGTATGGCTCAAAATGCAAATGTAAAACACATGTTTTCTGTGGAGAAAATCAAATGAACAGTAAAATGTTCATTGACTGAATCTGACAAATAAATATGTTATGTTTTTTATTTGTCACTTTTGCTACATAGGCATCTAAGGTCTCGTCTAAGAAGCATCATCTAAGAAGATGTAAAAATCCACTGGTATTTTACTTGCTTACTAAACATGTCCTCTTTATGGGTGATGAAAATATGGTAGGCCTAGTGTCCACCATTTTGCTTGCAATGTTGATCAGAGCTTGAATAAATCGATTCAAAAGAAGCGTAGCCTAGTCTCTGCTTTGAGCTGGTCCAATAGTAGGCCTATGCTGTTAAAAAGAGTAGTTTTCTTTACTGGTAGGACTCGGGGTTTTAGTCTCAAGGTGTTTTTACTCAGGGGTGTACGGTTTTTGTGAGAGGTAGCACCTCTGTTCCTATCAGTCGCACATCCCTGATGTGGGTAGAGAATTTTGGTCCTCTACTGAAATCCTAAGTGTCACGTATCGCTCCACGTGGTAATGCACACCAACGGCCACACCCTGGTAACGGCTCGACTGCCGGACTAAACTAAGTGAGGTGCATGTCTAAATGGTTTGCGTTTGGCGCGCCTTATTGGGAAGTCAATCTCATGAAGACTGGAGATGCAAATGAACTCATTAATCAGGTCAATGGCGCTATTCTTGGCCTATGCTAGGCCTATTCTGAACTATCAATAGAGCGTATAGGCTACAGTCGTTTTGACGAGTTTCAGCCAAGGGGGTTTCAGCTTTGAAAAGTTTCCCTCAACGCTTGTTACTGATGCTTAAAAAGCGTCAGTGGATTTATCAAAGCATTAAAACATTTGGTACGGTATATTGTCAAAAAATTTGTATTGCACGGTTTTCACCAAAAACGACAGCACATCTTTAGCCTAAGTTGTGATAAATTTTGGGAAATTAGTAGTTATTTCATAGCTCAACTCATTTGCGTCAATGAGCCTGTTTATTTTTAGGCTACTAATGTTTTCAACAAATTGCAACAATCTCTAAGCTCTTGCAACGGCTTGCAAATGCAAGTCCTTATTTCTAGATGAGCTCAACAAACTTGCGGTTTTAATGGATCCTATTGACCTTCTCATTTATTATTTCATCATAAAGTATAGGCGTGCAGTTCGTGTGACAATATTTCAAACACAAAAATGTCTTTCTTCAAAGAAAAATGGCTTCAAAATAGTTACAAAACTGCAAAAAAAGTTTGCGTTTCCTTGGAGGCCTCGCACTAGCCGACCGCCTAGTTTGCTTAATGTATGAAGTAATGGCGGTCCTGGGCGAAGGCTAGCCCTGGGCGAAGGCTAGCTCATTTTTGACCGTAACCACAACTTTATCAGTAAAAAGTAGCCTACACCAATGAACTAGCTTTCTCGACTTTACGAGTATGAAGTAATCCCAAAGTCTCAGTCACAAATTAGAAAGTTGTTGATCAATATCCGACTTTCTTTGCTGAAATAAAAAAGACCGGTTCTTAACCGAATCTGTCACTGGCGTAGACCTTATGGTCTGGCCCTCTGCTAATTCAGCAATTTCACATAGAAGCAGTGACGCTAGAAACCTGAGATTTTTTGACTTTTACTTTTTTTTCTTGCCCCAACTTTTAATTCCGATTATGTTGGTATCGGATAATTGTGAAGTTCACAATAAACCTTTTGTCACAGCCAGTTATAAAATGCAAGAAATTTCCTGATATTCAATAGCTTGATTGACAGTTTACTATTAGCGTGCGGTTTCATTTTGTGTCTGTCAGTCATAACACGACGGCGCTAAAATTCCATTCTCTACCCAGGCAGCAAAATCCGTCATTTTTACATTGATTCAACGTCGATTTTGCTGTCTGGGTAGGGAGTTGGTCTTTGACGCGATATGAGTCATTCTTTGCTGGCAGACATCAATTAGGAAGGTAATTTATTATTTGCGCAAATTGCTTTGTAGTGCAAAAAGTGCATGGAATACTGTTTGCACAGAAACGGAAAAACAAAATTGATGAAATTCTGTGTTCTATGCAAGAGGACTTTCAAAATAAAATGTGAACTGGGAAATTTGACCAAGAAATGGCGAAAATAGGTCAAAAACCGAGTCTTTATCACCTTTTCTACCTAAAATACACAATCACGAATAAATTTGGCGAAATATATTGATTGAAGTGATAGATAAGGCTTTTGACCAACGGCATACTTTATCCCGTTGTTATTTCATATAAGACGACGGAGTAATTAGCAATAAGAGAGACGTAGACCTGATGGTCTCGGCCAATAACTCTTGACGTCAAAAGAAAGCAGTGACAGATAGGGGTCTCTGACCTGGCTATGCTAATTGTGTTCTTCTTGCCATGTCAATTATTTTATACTCGTGCGCTGTTGACCAAAATAAAACAATTCATCGCCGTCTTTTATCAAAGCTTCATAAGGTCCATGATAGTATCCCAAAAATTTACTTAATGAGAAAAAACCCTGAAAGGTCTTTTATCGAACCTTCAGAAGGTTCATAATAGTCAGGGGCGCCGGAACGATTTTTGACTGGGGGGGGGGGCAAGATTACGAAAAAAGGGCACTTTCGTTTACTAAAAGGCCAATTTTTTTTCAAGTTTTAAGATAAGATATAGCAAAATGCTAATCTATCAGCTCACTATGTATTGAGTAATGATAGCCTACAAGTGTCCGGTATACAAAGAAGGGCATCATGCTATGTTATAATGATGCAGCCTACTGTCAAGCCTTAAAGCAGCCTGCGGCCATGGCTGCTAAATAATGCTTGAATGACCACCGGTACTACCTCCTCAATCGGCCAAGTTTGGCCGCCGGTCTCTTCTAGCCAATTATTTAATTTCGCAATAGAATGATCGTGGATTTTAACTGTCGAAAATATGTAGCCTAGTATCAAAGAGTGACGCAAAATTACAGTAGGTCAGCGCGTCTTAATCGCCACTGTTGCATTGTGCGGGAATATTTGTTATTGGTGGAATATAATATCCGTCTGCGATCACCAGCGCTGTAAGTCTTGTTTGTAATTCCCGATGTTTATTTAAAAAAAGTCTTAATCTGAAGTGCTAATTTAAATCGGCTGGCAATATTGTCGTTTTTATGTCGATTCGATGTTGTCGGACATTGAATCTTTGTTAAAAAGGAGAACTAGGTTAGTTGACATCCGAGGGAAACATTTTTTGATCATATTTTGCAAAATTATGCTTCTTTTAGTAATGTCCTTCACATCATTGAAATACTTATTTTATTACCTTGCCGCCATCGTCAACACAATCATGTCGAAAGTTGTTTTTCGTTGCTAAACAGCAGGGGCTCTATCCACTTTTAGAATTCGGGGGGGTGATTTTTGGACAGTGGGCTAAAATCGTCATAGGCTAGTCATTTCAACTTCTGGGGGGCTACGCCCCCCAGACCCCCCATTGCAGCATCAGCTTCTTTCTGATCGAAGCATAGGGTTTCCAAATCGTTTCACAAAGTATGTTTCGGAAAGGGCATTTTTGGGTAAGCAAACTGGTAGTCACTTAACAAGAAATATTTCTCGCACTGCAAATGAAAACTCGAACCAATCATAAACTACGTTTTTCGTGACGTGAAAAAGGGCGAAAAGAAGATGATACAAAGCAAATCAAGTGCTGGATTTTCTATCAGCTGTTTGTTTGTTTGTTTATTTGTTTTTCATATTTTTACCCTGCATTGCGAGAAAGCGGACTTGAGCGCTATGCATCGGTGAAGGCCTTCTGACGTATACCTGACCCACGCTGCAGCCGACGGCAATGTCTGTTTCCGGTTGTCTACTCTACTTATGACTTAAGTTTGGTACTACATTACTCGAAATCGATCACTGAGTAGAGGCAATTATACTCATAGTGAAGTTTCTTCCCCAGAGAAACAACAGCAAGTGCGGGGGGGGGGGGTGGAATCGAACATGCAGGCTCTCGACTGCGAGCCCAACGCGCTAACCACTCGGCCACTGCTGCCGACTAAGTTGGCACTGGTTGGCTTTTTAGGGGTTAGGGTTAGAAAGTAGTCATTTCATTGACGTGGGTTCGACTGCTATTGCTCTTTTTTTTTCTGTAATTACCAAATAAATTTCAAAGCCAAGATTAACTCTCTGGCTAAGTGCGAGGAAGTCACAATTGGACGGTAGCCTCTTATAACATGTTCTGATTGGTTGGCGGTGTCATTCTAGTCATTTGCAGTGGCAGAATTTTTTCTTGTTAAAGTGGCTACCAAGCAAGCTAAGTTAAAACACAATGTAAACGCCTGGCTTGTAGTTCAGGGTTGCCAAACCAAAAAATCATATTGAAATGAAATATATATTCATATTGATAAAAAATTCAAAATGTGCCAACAGCGAAAATATATTTTTCAAAACTTGATTAATAAAATAGCACAAAACCTTTTCAAAGCCAAATGAGTGGGGGCGTGATTTTGCATTGATCACCCCCCCCACTCCAATTAGTGGGGGGGTGATCACCCCCCTCACCCCCCCTTGGATAGAGCCCATGCTAAACAGAATTCTAGGGGAGTGGCGAACTTCTTCAAAATCAGCCACATTGGAGACACTCGTGCGGGTGTCGTTAGATGGTCCCGCAGTACTGGATTACAATCCCGATAAAGCAGTTATTGCGTGGTGCAACGATGCTATTGTAGGACGTCGCCCAGGCCCATACTTCAACAATGCTAAGTGATTATTTTAGCATTGTTGAAGTTTAATTCTTCTTACTTGTGCTATCATTATTTTGTATTTTGGCCTCCAAGCACGCAGATTTGGCCGCCGAGAAGGAGCTCCCAGTATGACTGCCGAAAAAAAACGAGTTTTAAGGCCTGTAGGCCTACTGTGTTGCAAAATTTTGTGCCGTATATATTATTTTGAGGCAAAAATGTTTAGGCTAAAAGCGAATAGCAGAAATTGTTATATTGTAAAATGTGCGGTAACTTACATGACTTTAAAAGGGCACCTTTGCCCCCCTGCCCCTCCATCTGCAGAAAAATTGAGGGCAGGGGGGCATCCGCCCCCCCTACCCCCCCCCCCCCCCCCGCTTCCGGCGCCCCTGATAATAGTACCCCAAAATGGTAATTGATGAGAAAAAAAACCCTGAAAGGTCTTTTATCGAACCTTCAGAAGGTTCGTAATAGTCACCTACCCCAAAAGGTTCCTTTCTTAAAAAGAACCCAATTTGCAGTAGCTCCTTCAAAGGCTCTTTTTCGAGCCCTTTTCATCTACAGTGTATCAACTTAAAAACAATGACATCGTCTGTAGCTCAATAAAAAAGCAAATGATTTTTGAAGTGTAGAGTTTCTTTTATCCGATTCGATTACCTCACATGTCTTTAACAGAAGAGATCGTCTCTCCAATAGATGTTCATTTGCACCATTCAAATTACAAAAGCTGTTGTAATTGCTTCTGTTTTCGGTTTATCAATGTCATAAGTATGTAAAGATGTTAAAAGAAAAATGCTTCACCCGATTGCGTAAACTTGAATTTTAATTATGTTGTCACTGTGTTGTAATCAAAAGCTCCCTGGCCATATAGAGCTTATTTAAAGGCTTGACTTTCGTTTTCTTGGCATTGCGGTAGTGGCCACTTTTATTGGCCATATAGTAGTGTAGCACCAGGTTGCAATGTCTTGTAAGTTTACATAAGTCGAGAAGGGAGGATTAGGTTCCAAAATAAAAACACTGCAAAGAGTAGGATAGACTAAATAGCTTTGATGTGATTTTGAAATTGTTTTACATGGTCAGATTTTATATCAGTTTGTTCTTTATACTTCACCTAATTTTACAAGTTAAGTATTGACAATAGAAAGAAAAACTTTGCATCAATATGCTCAGAAAGTACAACTGTTATTGTGCAACTATTATAGTTGAATACACTTCGATTTGCAGAGGTTGGCAGTAGTGGGCTACTTTTGTAGCGGAGCTACTTTTTCTGGTGGTGGTAGCGGTAGTGCCGTTGCATTTTTGTTGGAGTAACGGCTGCAGTAGCGGCGCTACTTGTTTCACTGTAGTGGAGAGGCACTACCACATTTCTTTCAGTTGCATTCTCGCTACCCGCAACTTTCCAACATAAATTGAAAAAAATTACTCGTTTTTAGGAGATTTTTCATGGAAACAATGCGTGAAAAAATCAAAGCAGAAATCATTCGACAATTGCGAGAAACATCAAGCCACGTTGACACCGACAAGAGTGACATCAACACCAGTCACGACTCCTAGGATGATTTTTGTGGGTGTGTTGGTGCTGTCGCATGAAACGTCGATAAAAAGTCAATTGTGGAGGTCTTTTTTTCAGACACAAGCTAGTCCTTGAACTTTTTTAATGCGGATTTATAACGTCTTTTTTTTATAAATACAACACCCCATATGTCTTACCTTCCAGTGCTGCTGTGGGGAGATTTTTCTCCGTGCTTCTTATGTGCTGAAACCAAACCGGGCAGGACTCAACGACTCACATTTTGAAATACTCGTGTTTTTGAAAAATGCGTAGGTTACCAATAAATTTCATCTATAGAGCGTGTTTTCTATAACGAGGTGTAAATGAATGATATCATGCGTTTTCAAAGTCATTTTGACGTCATGCAGTGCTTCCTGTGTGAGTTAAGACAAAAGCAGCGGGAGAAGTAGTGGTAGTGCGCGATACCTTAACCCGAGTAATGGGTAGCGAGCTAATTTTATCGATTGGGTAGCGGTAGCTAGCGCCATTTTAGCTCGAGTAGCGGTAGAAGGTAGCGCGCTACTTTTAAAGTAGCGGATGCCTACTTCTGTCGATTTGTGTGATTATGATTAATGATCACGTTGCACTTGTCCATTTACACTTTTTGTGTCCCTTCAAGCAGAAGTTTTTAAGTAAAATCAAACTGGGGTAGCCTACATTAAAATGATCATAAAGCCTTCTCATGCATTGATGTATTTGGTGGTAGTTCAACTATTTAGTATTGCTGGAACAAAGATAGAAATTGATTTTGAAAGAGCGGTAAGTATTAGACTTAAGGAAAACAATTAAGGTAAACGTTTTTATTCAGCATCAGGCTTCAACATTTTTATTTTTTGGTTTCGTAGAAAGTTCGAAATAATTGTTAAACAATGCGGCTTATATTATGCTTGATGTGAATACGACTTTTCCAATCCTAAATAAATTTATAGGGCAGCTTAACCAAAAGGGAATTTCAATGAAAACCTTTTGGAATATTTGTGACATCAACGTTACATAATGAAGACTAGAATAACACTTCTCAACCAGTAGGCGGAGAAGATTTTTAAACTTATCTCAATTTTCCTGCGTCAGCTACAAAACTTCTTATCTTCTAGCCTAGTCACTTCCTTCATTGCCATTTCATCTCGAAAAAAAAAATGGTATTGTCATTCATTGCTACAGTTAACGTCATGTCCCAAGTTGGAGTGCGTCTTCTACCGTTGAATCCGCTACTGTTTCAAATAGCTTTCAAAATAAATAATATAAGTAAAGTAATATAACTGGCTTACTGGAAATCGTCTGAATGACATATTTCTTCACGGTTACAAAAACTTTAAGGGAGTTGAAAAATAATATAATACAATTTTTATTTAGGTTGGATTGCCAGCTGACGTATATTCACGTGGACTAATTCTTTATGAAATGATGTACGGCCAAGAAGCAGAGCTACTTGGTTTAAAGTACCAGTACTTGCTTAATAGAGACGAAAATCTGGTAAAGAAATACGTCGAGAGTGCACGGGCTGAGCCTTCTGCAACAAGACTGAAGTGCGTATAGTAATTTTTGTTGTTCTGTTTGTTGTTTAGCCAATACGTCTAACGTGAAATATAAATTTTTGAGTTTTCTATAACAGTGTTTTTCAAAATTTTAGTAGGCTACCACAGAAAACTTTTTGTATTGAAAAAGTATTAAGAACAACCAAACGAAACCAAGAAAAGTTTAAATTGTGTTGTAGCAAACCAATGAACTCATTCTGTGTAACATCTGTATCTGATCTTGTTGCCCCTGTATGATGTGTAAGTTGTAAACTACTAGACTACGATTTAAATGAACTAGCAAACATCCAGACATTTTTGGCATTTTATTGATCAATGTAATCTCACCGTGATGGCAATGGCGTACCATGTGAGAGATGAAACAAGTCTAAACATGGCTTGGGAAGGTGATAATTATTGTTTCGCTATATCCACAGAACAAGGTTTCCGCCATGTGGAGATGCATTTCTTGAGCAGAGGATGGAATATTGTCTTCAAAAAAAACAAGATAAGAGGTCAACCATCGATGAACTTCTCCATAGACTGTGAAGATAGAGTGCGGGTATCAGCCATTCTTTCAAGATGAATCTAAGTCTGCTGAAAGACACGGTCATACAGCTTTTCTTTCACAAAAGGCGTATGACCGTGGCTGCCTCACTGATCAATCTCAGATTGGGAAGTCACCAATTCTCTCCATGCTGAGTTGCAAACGCCGCATCTACAAAAGTCAAATCCTAGTCCTGCGTATCGTGATGATGATCCAATTTCTCTCGGGAGCAATTAAGTTACCAGCCGGGCTCTTTACACCATGTTCTTTATGCAAAGTGTGGTAGACTGGTTGTTTTATTCTCTGCCAATAGTTGTTCATGTTTATCGCCCATTGAATGCAAATAAAGGTTTTAACAGTGTCACGATTCTTTCTATCTCTTACAAGGAAAGAGACTTGGAAAGGATTAATGACGTAATTTAATAGGATATCACCGAAAAGCAGTCAATTGAATGGTCGAATAGTTCTACTACCGGTAGTGAGATGATAAATGAAAATTCTTGAAGGACTTTAACGAATGGCTCAACACTTCCAACATAATCAAAGTAACAGCGAACAGCAATAGATTCCAACGCTTGTAACTTTTAAACGATTTTAACGTATTCCATTTACAGCTTCTCATATAACTCAAATATCGATCACCCTTTATAATAGCACCAAATCTCATCTACACGTATTCAATAACTTCAACTCTCAACAATCGTCTCACCATAATCTCTACATCTGGTGAAGGCGGAAAACCATAGTATCTCCGTGAGAAAGTTGTAAGATAAAATTCCCTAATCCTTTTGTCTGTAGGCTATGCGATGACACTGACCGAGCGAAACACACTTCTGAAACGTCTTCACAAATTGTATTTCAAGACACAGGACAGCTACGGTACACGAGATGTTACAAAAGGATAGTGCAACACGTATGCACTAAAAACCTTGACACCGCAGGACAGATTTCTGGATAAAGGACAGAAATTTCGACTAGTTGGTACGTTCAGAGCAAAGCAGTTTTAATATTCGACCAACCTTCTCAAGCGACAATATAAAATGACGAAACTGATGCAATATTTTAACACAAAAGTACCTTGCATCTATGACGTAACAGTTAACATATTGTCGCTTAATTCCAAACGAGTTAAATCGGAATGATGCAACATTTCATCATTTCCAGGAATGTTCTATGACGTAAGACGCCAAGTTAATTAGACTTTAACGGTTGAACGGTTTTATGTGACGTTTGATTTGGGGAACGATTGTTCGTGACAACATCTATTATACCACTATCATCAGGGGCGTTGACAGGGGGGTCTAGGTGGTACTTTTGGACCCGGGCCCGGAATATTTAGGGGGCCCGGATTTAAAATATTCCCAGCGACTTCAAACATTATCAAGATCTTAATCTAATCAGATCTAAAGGAATTGCCATCAGAGATTAAAACAGCCACTTCAGCCGTCAGATGATAAAGTACCGGGCCCCCTTCCGGGTATAATGATTTCCCTAACCATGATTCTTTTTCTCAAAAACACGAGATATTTTTCTTTACCCACTCTTTAATTCTGAATATATATATTTTTTGCCCCTATTCACTTCGCTACTTGCGTCTACTTTACAAAGAATTAATTTCAGCCAAAAACTCCAACATTTTTGAACATACCGACGAAGATCGTGATTGAAGGCAAGGATTTCGGGGTTTACGGAGAAATCCCTGATGCGTAATTGCGCAGTTGGGGAAATTCGTGGATAAAACAAATCTTTGAGAGTGTAATATATATATAAACGATATTTCTCTTAATTTTCTACTTGAACGGCATATGTCATCCTCATTTTAACAAAACATCGATAAAAGTTTGTACACAACCTTTATATTCATAACATTGTCGATGAAGGGGGCCCGAAAATAAATTGGTACCGGGCCCGAGAAATCCTGTCAACGGCCCTGACTATCATCTACATCTACAACAACTATCATTTAGTAACATTTACGCAAATTACACCATTTATTTATAGCAGGTTGTTTGGTCTAGTACAGTGGTTTTCAATCTTTTTAACTTGGTTTACCCCTTTTGGTGCCTTCGAAGCGGTAACGAACCCCTAAAAATTTCTATTTGAATTTTTGGAATATCGCGTCTCCTTATGGAATCATATGTTTCATAAGTTTCGAAGGAACACACTTGGAAGAATTCGTTGAATTCGCAACGCACTTGACGATTGATGACATTCACGAAGTTATGTTGGCACACAGGATCAAACCAGTGCCGGATTAACCATTAGGCAAAGTAGGCACGTGCCTATAGCCTACAGGCCAGTCAAAAATCCAGGCCACTTTAAATCCAGTAAAAATTTAGTCATGTTTTCAACATCATTATTTTCTAAACTAATAAGTAGGTATTTATTTTAAAAGCTCTGTTTTTTACAATGTTGACACATTGTTGATGTGTACACTGGCAATTAGGGACGGTACATTACGGGACGCGCAACTCCGTTGTTCCTTCAACATTAGAAGGGTCAATTGCCAATTTGACAATTTTTTTACGCTTTACTGCTGGCTTGCTTTCAACTAAAAACCTTAAATTACTTTAAAACCAACTTCACTCTTCTTATATAACCCATAAAAAGTAAAATATTTTGTAAATTACAAAAAAACGTAACCCTTCTAGTGTTGCGGATAAGCCAAAAACGGATGAAGTTTCGCATCCCTATGATCTACAATCCCTACGAGCAATGCGTCATTTTTTGTTTTCATGGAAAATCTCGTTTCACAATGAGTGTTTCACAATGTATTCTGGCCAGCGCGACTCATCCGAATTACCGGCTTTCTGGAATACAATCGGAAGAAGTTCGCTAAATGGTGATCACTCATATCGTGAGCAGTATCGAGAACGAGGGATCACAGAGAGAAAGCAAAAAATCAATGAATGTCGGAAGTTGAAGATACTTTATTTCAAGAGCTTTACGCCCCTGAAAAGAGCGATGTTGGATTGTTGGTGCAGCGGACCTCGTGAATAGATTTTTATATGCTACACCAGTGCATCTTAAACAGGTGAATGGTTCACCCTAGGGTGAATAAAATTTTTGCAGGGGTGAACCAACCAAAAGGGGTGAACCGTCAGAAATGGATGACAGCTTGCGAGCAGGACGGATATTCCGGGTGTTCAACCTGTTCAGTGAACAGGTGAGAATTTCCAAAAACAAAATCAATTCTAAGTTTTTCATTTTTTAATCAAAACCAATTGTTTTTTTATAAATTTCAATATTTTTTTTTATAAATAATTATATAATAAAAATATTTTGTTATATATTATATAGACGAGATAGTTTTATCATATCATGAGACAAGGGTGAATGAAATCTGGAGATAGATGCTAAGGGTGAACAAAATTAAAAAAGTTTAAGAAGCACTGTGCTGCACCATCACAGCACTCTTGAAACAGTGATACTTTTCCGAGTAAACGTTTTCAAGGCTTGTTTTTGATATACAACACACCAATACCATCCAGTGCTGCCGTGGAACGTAAGTTTTCAGTTGGAAAGGACATTATGCGTCTCAAACGCAGCAGATTGTCGGACAAACAGTTTGAAATGCTTGTGTTTCTACAAGGCAATAACTAATAGGCTAAGCAGCCAATTTCAATACAGTCTCAAAACATAATACCTGCTCTTTATTTATAGCTATTGTTAGCCTAAACTTGGTTGAAATACTTCTGTTTTGTGAGACCCTGGCTAAAACAGCGTTAGAAATTAGCGCTGACGCCGTCAATTTCTTTAAGAGCTGACGCAGTAAGCTTACTTTACGCCGTAAAGTTTTTACGCAATTCTCGCTGACGCTGTCAATTCATTTCATTGACGCGAACAACACTGCATATGACCGAGTTTTTGCATGGGACCCTGTGTTATAGTTGCAACAACGATCTTTGTGACAATGATTTGGCAACACTGATAATTCTAATTTTTTAGTTGGCAACCCTGATTTTCGGCCACTTATAAAATGTGCCTACAGGCCAGCAGAACCTTAATCCGGCACTGAACCAAACATCAGTAATCTTTATGGTAATTTGATGTTTTTTTTATAAATGTTATCAAAAGTTGATAGAATACTTGCAACCGTTACAAAAAAAATTCTCTATTTGTTCATTTGTAATCAATGTTAATTTGTTGTGATCACAGTCGGTTGGTTGTTTTTGAATCTTTATCCTCGGACTGACAAAGCCTTGATAGGTTATTACTGGTAGTCTCGCATACTTGTAGAGGCTCTTGACGCAGGGCCGGTTACCGAGATTGGCAGAGTGAAGATTTGCGATTGTTGAAGTGTTGTTTCCGGGGAACTATTCCATTCAATAGGTGCCGCTGAATGGAGAGCAGTCCTGAAATGCGTTGCTCAAACGCACACTCCGAGAGTAGAACCAACGCCGCGTGATCTTCAGTCGGGCGAGTAACCACTGAGCTAACGGGGCGGACACAGTCATAACGCAAGGACACGGTCATTGCGAAACTGTAAGTGGTAACTGGTAATAGACTGCTGACTAACGTTTGCATTTACAAGCAGGGCTTCCAAGAGCCCTGCCGGGCCCCGGTGCAGATGTTGCTGCCGGGCCCCCCAGCGCGACATGTCGCGTGATATCTCACCAATCACAAGCAAAATTTGCGGTGCGCGTTCTTACAAAAGATAAATTAGGTTAAAGTATTAACACTCCATTATTTCACAAACAATGCACTATTGTAAATATAACTTTAAATTCACAGACACGCACTAGTTATACACAAAGATAAAATGCTAAAACACTACATAGTGTAAATATAGCCTCAATAGCGTTGTCAGATATGGAATTCTGCCCTAATTTGAGGAATAGTTTATAGCTGTTGAAAACAAAAACTTGTATTTTGGATATTTTTTTAGTCCTGGGTGAAGATCAAAACCCTAACCTTTCCTAATTCTAACCCTTCCTAACTCTGGCAACACCTGATTGTAACCATGGCAACAAATGGGTAAAATCAGCCGTTTCGAAGATAAAAATTGCAATCCTATCCGACATGGCTAACATAACATTGCATATGTGTGCTTACAGCTTTACATTAACATACAATACCATTTCTGACCTTGAAATCTGCAGAGACTAGGGTAGCAAACTTAGGATGAATGCATTGCTATTGTTCATGACATTAAAAAATACCAACTTCAATATAAGAAATACCAACTTCATATAAGAAATACCAACTTCAAAATATTAAAAAAAAATTTATGCAAAATTGACCTTAACACGCAAATTTAAACATTTTATTGGCCCCCTGAACGCAAAAAAATGAAAATAATGTTGTTCTAAAAAAGGGCATAGGCTACCCATGAGGGAACCCATTCAAAATACAAAACTAATATTCATATAAAAAACAATATTTTATGCAAAATCGACCTGAGCACGCAAATTTAAACATTTTGTCGGGCCCCCCTAAACTCAAAAAACTGAAAATTCTGTAATTTTGAAAAATGGCAAAATGGGGCCCTATTCGACATACGGAACTAATATAAAAACAATATTTTATGCAAAATTGTTGAAATCAATCTTTTTGTCGCGTGAATTTAGACATTTTGTCGGGCCTCCTTGAACTCACCGGCCCCGGTGCAATGCACCGGTTGTCTCCCCCTCTTGTGGGCCCTGTTTACAAGTTAAGCATTGATCAACAATCTGCTGTCTCAAACATAGCCAACAACCTTATTAAAAAGTTTAAGTTATTTATATGATATTTTTTAGTTAGGAAACCAACCCTTTGTGCAATGTCCCTTGCAATTCAAAACGACGCACCAGTGCGTTGCGATTGCGACTTACAGTTAGTCTCGTTAGAGAATCACTGCTAATACATAAACCAAGCACAAACAATTCTTAAATTTTGTTATTTATCAATAACGCTGAAAACTCGGAAACTTTCACGAACCTCCTGAAATCGCTTGACGGACACCTCGGGGTTCGCGGACCCCGGTTGAAAACCACTGGTCTAGTAACTTCGAGAAAGTACTATAATGTTACATCATAAGAACTCATTGTTCTGGTCAAGTTTTACTACGGGTAAACATCTTTGTGACGCCACAACAATCCACACGTGGCAGTCAAGCAAAAGAATATTCCAGGCTTGCACGTACACAGAAGCTTCCAGAAATACGTCACATAATAAAGATTTCGCAATCAAAGGTCACTATAGGACAGTAACCGATAATAACGTATGATATAAGAATTTTACAATTAAAACAGTACGCTCGGTCAAGACATAATGTGGCTTGTCGTGAGGCTTCTCATATTGATTGTGACAAACAGTATAGGTCAGGGGTTCCCAAACTGGGGTACATGTACCCCCAGGGGTACATTTCGACTTTTCAAGGGGTTCATTAGATTAAGTATAAGAAGACCTGAGATTAAGAACTTCTTAGTAAGTCACATTTTCACCCCAGTAGAAGCTTTAACTACAACTACAGTAACTACCAAAAGATTGCGGAACCTGCTATTCTTGCATTGTTGTTGCTTCCATCAACATGGTTGTGTGAGTCAACATTTTCAGTGCTGCTTGAAATCAAATCAAAAAACAGATCACAGCTCAAAACACCAGAACATGATCTTCGTTGTGCTGTTGCTAATGTTTTACCTCGTACTAATGAGCTTGTTGCTAAAAAGCAGACTCATCCATCACATTAGCTAGGATTGCTGGGCTTATTCAGCTGATATATTGTTTGTTTGATTGATTGTAGTGTTTGTTTAACCTTGAATTACATTGTTATAAATAACTTTGTGTGCTTTGATTGGTACAAAATATCATGTATGCAGTCTTCTAATGCAGCTCTACTGTTAATTTGTTGCAATATCTAGACTTTCTAAAGCCAAAAATATGAGAAAATTTTGGGGGTACACGAGCGAATCTATAAATTGACCAAAGGGTACCGATGAACAGAAAGTTTGGGAACCCCTGGTATAGGTACTATACGACAGTGATGAAACCAGTGGTGGTGGCCAAAAACTTGTGTATGTCGCAGTCAGTCTTTGCTATTCATCTGTAAAACACAATAAAATATCTTTTTCAACACTAATAGCACAACAAAGTTCCTCAGTATATCAACTTCAATAAAAATTCTTAGTTACGGTACACAACCACCGTAGATCGGAAGACTGATTCCAAGTATTTTTGATCAATGTTAACCTTCCGTACAACATTTTTCTACACATCATATAAATTGCATCGTAGGCTTATTTAATTTAAAGTAATCAAGTTAGGATAAACTTGCATTTGGATCACCGGGTTGAAGTGAACAGTGACTTAAACGCGATGGTAGAAATGTCCTTATCAAATATTGCTTCAGCGTTAGGCCATATTTAAAGTATTACATTGCCAAGCAACTTCGTACATTGTTGTGCAAGGCCAGCAATGTATAGACTACTTTGTTTGGTAAACGATTCTCATAGATCAGGGTTGGAAGCCTGTTTAGATAACAGAGGCATGAAAGCTGCATTTTTGGAAATGTATTTTCGTGAGACCCATATGATGTTTTAACACCTAACTTAGTAGTGGCAGCTGGTGAGTTATAAAAGTGGAGCCGCGTCTTTGCTGAAGACAAGAAAGACAACCGCGGGTTTGGGGGGCCTCTCCCAAAAAATTTAAAAAAATTACATTTAATGTGGTGCATTCTAAGCGTATTTTCAGCTCTAAATTGTAATGAAAATTTAAAATAAAACTTTCCCTTTGTGAACTTTAGAAGATTGGATTCATCTGTTAGCAAGATGCCGTCATCAAATAAAGTATATATGGCTCGCGCGCCATGGGTTCCTGACCCCTGTCATAGATCGTCAATTTTTAACGGAGAATGTTTGGAAGTGTTTGACATTGCAAGTGAATTAGTCACATGAATAAATAGGCATTAGAACCCCGATCGAACGAAAATAGAAGACGCCATACTCCAGTTTCACCCTTGTTTGGGATCATCGGTGGTGCATATTTATATGTTTTGAAGGTTCGATTCTCAATCAAGTCAAAGACGTTCAAAATTCTCATCAAGTTGCAAGTTCGATTCCCTCTCAAGACACATTGATATGCACCACAACAAGGGTGAAACTCGAATATGGCGTTTTTTATTTTCGTTCGATCGTGGCCTTAATGACTTCTACAAATCTCCACTTTCCATAAATAAATAGGACTCAGTACTGCAGCTTAAAAAGCCTTTTCTTAAATGCAGCTTTTCCTAAAAATGTGGGCATATCTTTTCACTTTTTAGCAACAAAAACTTGTCCTAGTGATGACTATGTGACTATGTTATTGTTTGTGCTTCTTTAGTATTTTTAAAATAGTCACAATCAAAAATACTAACTTGCTCTCTCTTGTGCACTTGGTCAGTTGTTCCTTTATTTAAATTGCAAGCTACTTTAGCTGAAATTTAGATATACTGTTTCTTATGTTTACAGGAAAAATCGGCGAAAATTTCCAAATTCAAAAACCAATCGAAATAAACCCACCAGCAAAAAAAACAAACCAAAAACAAAAACATTCTGGTAGATATTCCCCGAAAAAAATATCTCTCAATTAGATAGTTTCATTTTTACCAGGGGAAATATTAACTGGTGAGATGAATATTCGCCAGGTTACTAGGGTGGTATTTTTTGGGGGTGTTTTCACCCCTAGATTTGTTTGCAAAGCTCGAGTTATCATGCTCCTCCTGCTCCATAACGGTTGTCATGACAAAATCTAGTTTTACAGTTAGTCTTTCTCTTAGTGATGGCAACAAAGAAGCAAGATAACAAGAAAGTGTATGTTCTTCTGGTTAGTTTCATGGCGTAGCCTACTGTTTTAGGGTAAACACCTGGTAGAGTACCAACGTATACGTAACAACTTCTGTTGCTCAAAAAAGAAAAAAAGAAAAGATTTTCGAAGGGTGGAGTTTCCTTTGTCAGAATACAAAAGCTATTGAAATACCACAAATAAATTATGGATTACGTCATTTATCGTTGCCAGATAAGGTTACCTTTCCCAAAGACGCTGCAATGGTCCACATTGCACCATTCAAATTTAACCAAATTGGAGAATCAACTGTCATGAATTGCAACAAACTATTGAAACCGTTTTTAGTTCATCAATGTCATAACTATGTAGAAACTTCAAATGTTGGGGACTTCACGATTGCGTAAACTTCAATTCAACTCTTAACGTCAATAAAAAGCTGCCTGGCTATAAAGCTTATATAGGCCCAACTTTGTGGTAGTTAGGTCATTTTATTGGCCGTAGCAGTGTGCACCATGTGGCAATATTTTGTAAATTGGCAAAGCCAAAAAAGCGAAAGATTATAGGTCAACCGTCCTGCACAAGAACAGTAGAAAGATAGAGTAGGCTGTAATGTGACATTGAAATTGTCATAACTGTCATAACTGAAAAGTGATAAATTGTTAGTTGCTTGTTTAAATTTTAACTTCAATTATTTTTTTGTGATAAGCATTAGACAATGTTCGTCCCATTAGCTCAGTTGGTTATGCGCCCCGCTTAACCAGCGAAGAAACCGCAAGATCAAGCGGTGCTGCTTCGGATCTCAGGGTGAGCGCTTGAGCAAACTTCACTCTGCCAATTTCGGTAACCGGCTCTGCGTCAGTGGCCCAAAACCTCTGTAAGTATGCGAAACTATCAGAAATAACCTACCAGAAGCTTTCTCCGTCCGAGAGTAACAATTCAAACCAATCAACATTAATTACCTAAACTTTCATAGTTACTTTGTCTTTGTCCTATGTTCTTTCAAGATCCACCTGCAGACTCACAAACTTTCAAATTAAAAACAAACAAAACAACCTTTCGTTTTGTGATAATGCAAGTATTTTTGTCTTAATTTTTTTTTTTGATTCAAAGAAGCAAAATTCTTTTGCAATACTTTTGCTAAAAACACAAACATTCACTTTGGACGCTTTTACACTGATTTACAGTGATTTACATTTACAGCATTTACAGCTGAATTGATTAACAGTGAAAAAGTTGAGCAGTTTTAAAAGTTTATCTATTCGTTGTTAACTTTATGAAAATTCAAGTTTTACAGTTGTTGTTGATACGTACTCATCTGCATTTTTATGTTCCCCAAGCAAATATTTCTACGAAAAATAAAATTGGTTGTGGACACATTTATCAAAATGATCATAAATTTTTTTTACATTTATATATTTCTGGTGGTTGCCCTGCATTTTGCTTCTGTCATAATTGACTTGAAAAAAGCGGTAAGCATACTATTTTATTATAGGCCAATATAAAGACCTATTCATTATTAACTTTTTGTCTTTTTAGTAGCCGACAGCTTGATCTGTTAAAAACAATCTGATCGTTAATTTGCAATATAAATAACAAAGAATGTGCGTTAATAACAGTTTGAGTGTGGGTCTTGTAAACTGCATCAATTTTGACAAAAAGAAACAAAAATAAACTTTTAGCTTTTTCAGCAACTTAAAATTCGTTCAGTTTGAGTTAGAGTTTGTTTCTATGAGCTTAAAAGTTGCTGAACACTAAAACCTTGGGTTGCCTATATTTTAGAAGCCAGAAAATGTACATGCTGAGAATACCGGTACAATAAAAGAAGATCGGTTGTATGGTAAGTTCATTTTGCAAACAAAAATTTATAGCAAAAGTGATGTTTATGTAAAAATGATAAAAAGTTTTCTTGTGGTGAAAGACTTATTGTCACTGCAAGTTTTTGCTAAAAAGTTACCCTATTTGTCGGCTGTGTGGCCGAGTAATGAGAACGATTGCGTAACGTTGAAAGGACATCGATTCGACACCACAATAGAGCACGTTGCTGTGTCTCGGCAAAGACACTTGACGGAATACCAAAATATGAGTAACAACTGACTCGATGAAAATGAAATAAAAGGTTTCTCTCTCTTTCGCTTACAACAAATAGTATTTTTGCTTTGAGCTATTAAGTGCTCGTTTCAAAGGGAAGTGAAGGTTAGGTAAAGCACGCAGACCACACTTTTACCCAATCTCAAGAGCAAAAAAATTAAAAAGCAAAGGCATTGAAGAACCCACTATTGTGACCAGAGTTGGATCAATTACATAGTTGTCAGTTGAATTACGTTACAATTAGACCTAGGCTGCATTGTTTTGAAAATTTCAAACTGCAATTAGCCTACTCCTAAATGTAAAGTAGGCTACTCGTTTCAATTACAAAATTAAATATTTCCATATTTATGTTAATCAATGATTTTTGCAAGTTGATTTTATCAAAGACAACTGGAATTGTCTTTCATAAAGAAGCATCAGCATCATCAATCAATCAGATGTGTTGTTAATCATTTGTCTTAAACCACTGCAGGGGAAGACAAATATAAAAGAAAATTTATCCGCAATTTTCTTAAATCTATGGATTTTTCTCAACAGAATGTCTTGTTGGAGGAATCATTATTGTGAACAAACGGAAATATATTGTATCGAAACCTTCTGGTTTTGGAGGAACAGCCAAAGTGTGTCAAGTCATCCCTGTTGATTCACAAACTTCCGAAACACTAGCTGTGAAGGTAATCGAGTGTAGGTTTACGGTCTACACACGCATTAGTTTCAAATATTAATAGCAAACTAAACACTTTAGAAAAGTGAAATTTCATGATTTCAGGGGACGAATTTGTACTTTACACTTTGTTGCTAACTTGCTCGTTACAAAGTTGGCATCGACTCTTTCAGTTTATTATGTCACTTTGCATTTATAGCCTACTCAGTAGCTTAGACCAGTGGTTCTCAAGGTGGGTGATTTATCACTCCCCTGGGGGTGATTTAAAAATTAGCGGCAAAAACATTAAACAACTAACCAAGTATATTCGATGCTATATTTGTTACCAATGCATTAACGTACTATGGAGAGGAAGAACAAGCACCTTCTCGTGGTCCCTCCCGTCAGTACCACATCTTCAAGACAGAAAAGAGATATGCGAAGCTTGTCACACCCGAGTAAACCAGACCGGTTCAGCGCAGGGTGGATAGGGAAACGCCCTTCTCAGGGCGTGGCAGCTTCTCTGTCGGAAAGTACCGATAACCCACCGTACTGCAGCTGAACACCGAGGGCATTACGGCCAGCAAGCTCAACATCATCGAGATCTGGCCCTCGTTATTCTCCTCCAGGAGACCCACTGCACATCTGTGAATAAGTTGGTATAACCCAACTTCACACTCGCAGGCGCAACCATCATCAGCAGGAAACACGGCCTCGCCACATTTGTCCACGAGCAACTGAGCTGGACGCTAATAGATCAGTCCAGTGCCCAATCGGAAATAGAGTGGCTGTGCATAGACATATTAGGCTATCACATCATCAATGTCTATAAGCCACCACCCTCACGCTTAACACCAACAGCCATCCCAGTGTTCCCCCAACCCAGCCTCTATGCTGGCGATTTTAATTGCCACTACGTTGACTGGGGCTACAACACCACCACCACCGACGGAGAAAGCCTAGCCTCATGGTCAGCCAATAATAACCTCACCCTAGGCTACTGCACGATCTCAAGGGTGCAGCAAGCTTTTTCTCCGGACGATGGAACACTAGTACAAACCCCGATCTGGCTTTCGCGAGTGATGATCCCGATAATTGCAATCCGGACAGACGTGTTCTAGAGAAGTTCCCCCGGTCCCAACATTCACCCTCGATCATCACGGCTCCAACGCTCACAATGCCTGTCCCGAGCAAGCCTGTTTTAAGCGATGAAACTTCAAAATGGCTAACTGGGAGTATAGCCTACTATAGCCTCCTCACCAACGAAGCCACACAGTATCTTCCATCCCCACACACCAACAACGTGGAAGAAGCCTACCAGGACTTGTATGAAGCCATAACATCAGCGGCAAAACACTCCATCCCCGCGGCCGACGAAAGACCTACGTACCGTGCTGAGATAAGGCTCTACTCCGACTTCCTCCACGCCCCACAGGGCAATGAGACCAACAGCTCAGCCACAGCTCTGTTGGCAAGACTAGACTCAAATAGGAAGGAGCGCTGGACAGAAGCCGTTGAATCAATCGACTTCACGCACTCCAGCCGCATAGCATGGAGTACATTGAACAACCTAACTGGCAGATCACGTGCCTCTCGTCAACAATGTCCCGTTTCAGCAAATTCCATCGCTTCACAGCTCGTGGAGAACGGGAAATACAAATCGAGAGACCGTGAATCAGACAATGACGGACCTCTGGAAGGTAACAACCCCATACTGGGACAACATCTCGGTGAGTTCACACCGGAGGAATTTTCCGCCGCCCTCCAGCACATAAAGCCAGGTAAAACCCAGGGCCCTGACCACCTATGCCCGGAGTTGATACTCCATGCTGCTGCCTTAGTCCTGGTTAAAAGACTTCTTTTCCTGCTGTTTGCGCCACCTAAGAAGAGACTGCTGAGTGGCTGATGATTTCCTGCCCTCCAATCTAGTCTGAAAAGATCTGCTCATACGCCGATGATGAACGTACTACAAGATTGTGCCAAATCTCTCAAACCTTTGTAAAGGTCACCAAAGTTATGCATCATAATCAGGGATTCGATCATAATATTGAACTGTAGGCTAAGCCATGCAATCTTGTTGCCTATTGATTTCGTGGAATAGCCTTCATTTTTAAAAAGAGGCGCAAATACTGTTTCCAAAGTGATAAACAAGGCGCAATAAGCAAACAAGTGTGAAAACCACTGGCTCTAAATTATCATTATCAACGTCGAAAGTTTCAACTTTTGAATTGCTAACTCTTTATGGTATTTAAACAGCGGTTCAACATCCAAAGACACATTCACAGATGCAAGCTCTGATACATCAGACTGCAGTATTGTCCTTGACATGACTGAGTAGTTTGGGTTACAAAAAGTCAATCTGGCAACAAAAGCTTCGCCCGTCGGATGCTTTTAAGAATAATATAATATAGATTTAATTTTAGCTGTTTCATTCTTGTGGTATTTGTCTGAGCAGATAAAACAACCTATTTTTGAAATGTTTGTCAAAGTTCGTTTTGTTGGTTTTGCAACCATATACAGTAGGCTATGTTATTTTTCACATCATCATTACTATTGCATTCCGACAAAGAAAAATATTATATATAAAATTGAATTAAAAAAAGTAGGCTATGCTTGATTTTCAGAACTTTCTGTTTCCGGAATCCCACTTCTCACACCCCAGTTAAAGTTAAATCTAGCATTAAGCTAAAGAAGAACATTCGATCGACACTTGTAAAAGTTGAATCATGTTTTTTTACATTCGGCTTATTGAAAGTCGAAAAAAATACTTTTTGTGAGAAACAAAGTTTGTTAAGTAGCCCCTGAGAGTCAGACTAAATAACTTAGGTGGAAGCTAGCTTAGTCGTTTGGGTTGCATATAATGTCGGTTCAGAAAATTTTGCATTATTTACAAAAGCAGTTTTTACAGCAGACTAGCCGTAAATTTGCAATCTGTAGACTTATGGCTGCTAAACTTTACTTTTTTGGCTGTACAGATTATCAAGAAAAATCTCCTATCTAATCCTACATCTGAAAGTGAAGCAGCCAACGAACTGAAAATACATCGGCAGATTGGAAATATTCCTGGAATTGTCTCATTGATTGACTGGTAAGATTATTTTAGGATCGAACTGACACCAATGTTATCAATATTCCCATCTTTAACGTAGCTGTAAATAACTTCACTTTAACCTACAATAGTCAGCAGCAAATTTACTCGTAGGCCTATCCTGCTTTCATCTTTAACATGCTCTTTGACAAAGTAATTTTGACACCAAGCCGACACCAACTTTACTTGCATGTTTAGGGAAAACAATTCTGATGCATTGCTGATGGTCATGGAATTTCTTCCTTACACTTTATTTGAGTTCATTGAAGAACGCAGTGGTCCGTTGTCTTCTGATTGTATTCAACGGAATATTAAAGCAATTTTGAAGCCTTTGGCAAACATGCACAAAATAGGTAGGTGTTTTTAAGACAGCTTTCATAGCCAATAATTGGTAGGCTGGAGTCAACGTGTTTTATTTAATTAACGTGCAAGTAACACCAAGTTTAAAGTTGTTATTACTTTGCTTCTAAGTAATCAAATATAAAAATCGAAACAATTAAGCCTCATTGACAAAAAAAAATTAATTGGTATTGAAAATTGACAGGCATTTTACACTTCGACTTAAAAACAAGGAACATTATGATAACTCAAGACTGGATGCCCAAAGTCGTTGACTTCGGCTCTTCAATAATGGCTGGCCAGGAACTAAAAAGAAAGATGATTGCATATAAAAAGGTTATAAAAATGAATGATTAATAGCTCAGAGCTTATGCCCTTGCCCCTTATGGTTATGCTTATTCAGTTATGTCTATTGGTCAGGGTTACCATCTGACAAGACCAAAAAATAACATGCTGCTCTGCGATGACGTAGTAGTTAACCACTCGTAAAAATTGTTTAATGCAAGCTTTTATGTGGTGGTGGTTCTGGCAAAATTCTTGGGTTTAAAATTGCTTATTTTTGATAGCCATCACACCTGACTACTGTAGTAAGGTCTTGTTACATAGTTCTGTGACACAAATCTTTACTGAGTAACCCAATTGCTTCTCTTTCTAAATAAATTTAGATTAAGCCTAATAGGTATAGATAATTGGATAATATGTTATAAAAATTTAGTAGATTGAAATCATAATTTTAAAAACAGTATTTTTCATTCATTTTCTTTTATCGGTAAGCTAACCTATGGATATCTTGCCTATATTGCAGATCACACCACTTTACGCTGCTCCTGAAGTTTTGCAAGAATGGAAGCTGCTCAAGGGTGAATGTATGCTTGATAACAGCGAGCTTAAAAATGCAAGATAAGGTATCTAAGTGACTTTGCTACTCAATTCTGCTCTAAAAAAGCAACATAATGTATCTTGTGTTTACTCTAGAAGTTCGTTGGCACTTGGTATACCTTTTTATTTGTTAAATCAAATATAGTTATTACTATCTGAATCCTCAACAGCCTGTTTCACCTAAAGGAGGATCATCAGAAGGTCCTTATTCAAATTTAAGGATTCAGATAGTAACAACTATATATATTTGATTTAATTCGCTCTGCTTTGCTTTTTTTGCTTAGCATTGAGCACTTTTTGTAGTAGCTTTCATTGTTTTCCATTTGTTATGTAACTACAGAAAGGCTACATTGTAGAGTAGATTCTATCCCTGTAGTTTTTGACCTTTTTCTAATAGAGTAGCCTACCATTACGTCATCCAATGAGCTTTGGGTCACCGCATAACACTTCATTTCCAAAAAATGATTTGATTAAATATTATAGGCTATTTACTGTACAAAAAAACATACAGTGAAATGACAACAAAAAACAAAACTCAATTTAGACTAGTGAGGTATCGCGGGAAACGCCAGCCATGCCCGGGTGAAGCAAGTTGGCTTTGAATTTCATTATAGCTAAGAATTCCTGCTTGGGTTCGCAAAAGTGAACATCAATAACATCGATAGCTGGGAAAGTTTTATAGTGAAGGCAGCAGAAAATTTATAGTTTTATTTAGTCACCTGTTGGGAAAATGTGCTATTTGTTTAATAAATCTTGCTCTCTTCTATCTTTCACCTACATCATGTTGACAATTCAGCTTACGTAGGCCTGTATCAATGCCAAAAGAGTTAAATAGAAAATAATGTATTAAATTTGACTATAAATAGTATGAATGCTATAGAACTACCAGTACTCAGAATTGCATCAAAATCCAATCACTCAAATAACTTAGTCTTATAGTCACAATAGCATTCGTTTTTGGTTTCGGTGTCTGATACGGTAGTTTAAAAAGTTACAAATTTCCAATTTAAAAGCTCGGTTGATTTATAAAGGTATGAATTGATAATAGCATTTGGGACTTGAAAGGAGGCAAATATATCAATTTAATGACGAATGTTTCTTGATTTTCCTTTAAGGAACCAAAACATCACCCACCAAGCAGCTAGGTAAATGATGCGGTAGGTAAAGTGGGGCAAAAAGTTGGTTTGTTTTGTTTTCCATCTCCCGGAAAAAGACAACTTCAATTTCAATAAAACTTTGCTTGTTGGATTTCAGAGCTTTGATTTATCGTTTGTTGATGCAGGTTTTTCAGTACAGTAAATACTTTGTTTGTAAACTAAAATTGAAATCAAGGTGTCGTATTTAACATTTTGCCCCATTAGTTGCGTAAGTTGTTAAACTTTAGAAACAAATATTTTTTTCTACAACCGGTAGATACAAATTGTTATTGATCCCCCCCACTTTGCTTTTGACCAAGCATGATATCTTTAATGAAATAAATTTTAAAGGGTTCAAGAATTACTCCATCCGCACCTCCTATTTGTAGGATGAGTGGGGATGGATGGATAAAAGTATTGATTTTATTTTCTGTACAAACTTCAATCACTGGCAAGTAAAGATGAGAAATATAGTTGTCCCAAATATGTAACTCAGGTCTTTCTGCAGCAAGTTTAGTAGAACTAGCAAAATGATAAACATACGCCTACATTGTCCATTCTGAAACATTTGCAACCTATTTGGATCTAGGAGGAGCACCGTAAATGAAATTTATATTTCGTGGATAACAAAGACGATAATGTTTCATGGATAACAAAGACATTGGAAGGATGAAATTTCCAACCGCATTGATGTCAAGAACAATGAATACAAAGTTCTTCTCCACGATTTGGCCTATTGATAGGGCTACCATATGTCCTCTTTTCTCTAAGAAAAATAAATCGTCCTCCGAGGACACAAAAAAATGCTCAAATGTCCTCTTTTTGTATTTTTAATTTTCTTGCTTATATTTTCAACAAAACTTTATTTTTATGTGCCTTTTTAACGAAAGCTAAATAAGGCTTAGGCCTAACAATATTGTCAAAAGAGAACACTTTGTTTTTTGTGGAAGAAGACATAGTATCCTTGTTTAAGAAAAGGACGTATTGACTTAAGTTGAATGCATTACTTTCGGATAAAATTTATTTCTGTAGCAAACAAAGCAATATTATTTTTATGATCTCGTCAAAGCTAATCTTTCCTTATAGAAAAAAGTTACGGGAACAGCAAAATATTTATGGGCTAAATCTGACAAAGAATTTTTTTTTTCAGCTGTAACTTTTGCTGCATAGACTTAAAGATGCAAAATATTTTTCAAACATAGAACTCCACTTGCTTAACATGTCCTCTTTTTGGGTGATGAAAATATAGTTTTTTTGAAAGATATAGTTTTTTTGAAAATACATAGTTTTAGTTTTTTTACTAGTTTTAGTTACGCATCTTTCAAAAACACGAGCATTTCGAAATGCGAGTTGCTGAGTTCTGCCTGATTTGACTTCAGTGATAGGCCTACCCATTGAGCGTGTGCCCGTTTTAAAACTAATCTGATATTATTGAACACACTTGTCACACCAGGTTTGTCTACATTGTTGGCTACGCAGATTCAGGACCAAACTAAACAACTTTGCAACGTGTCTTTTGTTAAAACCCGGACTATGTATAAAACCTAGCTTTGCCTAAACTTGTGTTTTTCGCGATTCGCATTGATAAGCCATTTCTTGTCTTAAAACCCTGAAACCAGTCAACTCCTGTCGCATTCTTTACATCCCATTATTAAAAAGCAGCCAGCAGTCTTAAAAATATTTTTGTCCAACACAGGTAAAACTACTGGTTTATTTGTCAGACACGCTAACTTACTGACAATGGGGCAAATTGTGACACTAAAAGAAATAACCTCATCAAATGGGTCACAACTTGCCCCGAGGGGTTCGCCATTGCAACTCATTCTCATGCTCAGAAACTACTATATTTTTTTCAAATATCACTTTGGCCAGTTTCAATATAACATGTGCTACTAAGTAGCCTACAAGCAGACTTTAAAAAAATCGTCTGTCACTACAAAATATAAAAAGATATAATTGCTACCTCAAAGTTTTACTAAATGACTTCAAAACAAGTTGTTTTTACAAAATCCAATTCATGACCTCAACCAAGCTCAAACTTTGTGGGATAGTAAAGACTGCAGTTGTGCATTATCTGACACGATGTCACGTGATAAGATGTATAGTTACGTCACAAAGCGCTGTAAGTTTTACCCCATGTGACGTTGTAGTTTACCCCACTTTACCCTATATTCTACTGTAAATTATAGTATTGGGTAGAAAAAAGAAATTAAGTCTCACATAGGTTATATGTTTGTGTGCTTGCTGTGACTATTATTTCTAAAATTTGTAATCTGCACTTTTGGGAGTAACTTTGATAACTTGTCTTTTATTTTTATTGCAGATCTGCGAAAATCCTCGTTTCATTTCCCCATTTCACAAATTCAAACGAAGGACATCATCACTAACAGATCATTGCAATCTTCCAACAGAAGTAAGTTTCTTTATATAACCTTTGCTTTAAGTACCGTTGATAGGCTATATAGCCTACCGCTGTTCATTATTAAAGCCTAGATTCATATTTTGACAAAAAATTGGTAGTCTAATCCAGGGCTTTTCAAAGTGTGTGGGGGCACATTGGTGTGCCACCAGAGGGTCACAAGCGTGACACAAAAATTGGCAATTTGAATGTTGCAGATGTAGCTCAAAGCTGCTAAGTATCAAATTAGTTTATAAAGAAGCATTTGCTTTTGTGTTACAATAGATATGCACTCAAGCAGCCTATAATACAGTATATGCAATGGATGTAGATTTATAGGCAATCGCTTAATCATCAGACCGCTCCTAACTGATGTCAAGACTATTTGTGCACAAAAGCAGGCACATCTTCTGCATTGTAGTAAGTAGTAGTAGTCCAGTTTTAATCCGGTGATGTCCCCGTTACCGAGGGTGGCCGGATTCACCTCCAAGTGCCGCAATCGCCTTCACACCCAGCCTCCACATCGATCTGTTTAAAACTCTAACGCGTCTTCTCTTGTCAAGCCCACTTTGCTGCTTTCCTCCTCAACTTGCTTTTTCCACGTTTTCTTGGGTCTTCCTTGTTTTCTACGACCCTCCACTTGCAACTCCAGCGCTCTTCTCAAACCAACATGCCCATACCACCTCACTCCATTCGCTTCCGCCAACTATCAACATTCTCATTCAACCTAAGCAAGTTCATAAGTTCTTCGGGATTAGTAACAGCAAATGATTTAGGCTACATTATTGAAATGAAGTTATTTTTAGGTAACTTCTATCACGTATCATACGCAATAGAAACCAATGTTTCGAAGAAACGTTTATACCCTTTCAGTCGATGTGCCGTGGTAGATTCTGACACTCTTTGGTTTGACGCAGTCTAAAAAAGTTTGACAACCACTGATATTACCTACACCTGACAAATAGAAATGGTTTGGAACTTTTCTAGAAAGAGATTTTTTTCGTTAAATAGCTCGAAACGATGACAAAACGCACGAAATTACAGAAGCAAAAAAAACTTAAAAGTTCAGGAGGCGTGTTTTTGCATCGGACTTACGCTTCATTATGTTAGCTCAGGGTACTGCCGTACTGTGTAACTTATGCATGAAAACATTGTGACCTATATAGAGTAGGAGCCAGGTCGATTTATTTGGCTGTCTGGGTCAGTAAGGTTTGACAAGTGTTTCTAAACTGAAGTTTTAGGTAGGTTTCGAAAATAAACTTCTTACTTGCACTAGCCTGACCGTTTTCTCTGTAAAGACCTGTTGTTATAGCCTACTCTTATCAAGAAAAATAGAAAGAAAGTGCTTATGTGCAAGAAATGTGCAAGAAAGTGTTTAATTCATTGTGACATGATTAACACGCAATGAAACTTCACTGATCTTCGAAATTAAATTCTAACTTGAATTAGTCTTTGTGTTACTCTATCTCAGGGGTGAGCAACTTTTTTATCACAAGGGCCAGTTAGGAAAATGTAATGCTTACAGGAGGGCGCACATCAAATAAACACTAATTCATATTTTCAGCAATGGAGTTTATCTTATTAAAATTTTGTACAAGAATGTCATTCTCTTGCAGTGAATTCAATTCAAGCTGGATTTCTACAGCCACAAAACTTATTTCACAGGTACAGATGAGTGACAAGACGGTCATACCACTTCTTAAGCTTCGAAATTGTGTAAATTGAGATGAAAATAGCCTTAATTTAAATATCCTTATTTGGAGAAAAATAGCTGGAAAAAGATGAAGGGCCGCAAAAAAATGGAAAAGGGCCGCATGCGGCCCGCACGTTGCCCGCTCCTACTCTATCTGGAGACATGGCCACAACCGCTCGACATAGTGCATAGCTCATGGTTGGTGGTTGCGAGTAAGATAAATCTTTTCTAGTTCGGGGGGTGACCACATCCACATTCTAGTGGAAAGCGGAGTACTTGCATTAGGCTCACTAAATGGCCTTTTCAAAGAAACATTTTACAATCGAGCAAAGAGACTTCATCCCCTCCTTGCAGTCGCTTTCAGAATAAAGCCTCTGGAAATTTTCCTCCTTCAAGCTGACACATCCATTGTTTCAGTGATGAAACTTCTTCAGCTACTTCTCAACAACCCTCCACCTGGCCTGATGAATGAAACTGAGAATCATGAAAAATACATAAACTTTCTCTCTGCCTATGAGAAATTCACAGATGATACGCTGAATGGCAAACATGGAGCCACAGCTCAGTTTTGGATGCAATATTGCAAGTTGGTAGAGCTCTACCAAATGTTCACAAGAGCTGCAAGGATCAGTAACTTAGATTTGTTCACTTATTCTCTGAACAACATGATTCCCCTGTTCTTTGCAACTGGTCACCACAACTATGCCAAATGGATAACCCTGTATGTAAGGAAGCTGCCGAGCATTGAGAACACTCACCCTAGTTTGAAAGATCAGTTGCAAAATGGGTCTTTCAGCATCAGACGAACATCAAAAGCATTCAGTCGATGTGATGTTGATCTCACGTTAGAACAGATCGTAAATGCAGATGCTGCATCAAGACTGACAGGGATATCATCGTTGACACAGAATTTTGGTGCATGCAAGAGGTGGAATATTCTTAGAGCAACAAGAAGTGCTGTTGTTGGAAACTTGAGGATGAAAGTTCAACTTGAAGAACCTGCTCAAGAGCTGAAACCATCAAGAGTCAAGAGAGATACATCAGATTTGAAAAAAATCCTCAGTGTTGTGGACACAACTATGAATCCATTTGCAGATCCTGTTGAGAATGATGTTTTGTATTCCATTGGAAGTGGAAAATTTGCATCTGAGGAAGTCACAAGTTAGCTTCTGCAAGTGAAGAGGATTGGCGAGAAGATGTACTCTGAGTTCAAGACAGATTGCTTGATATTCACCTCCAAGTTTGAGTCACCAATCCACAGGAAAGTAGTCAGAAACTTCTCTCATGATGCTGTAAAAGAAAATGTGATGAACAAGGAAAGTAAGAAAATAATAGAAGTGAAAGGGACGAGAGACCTGTTTGGGCGACTACTTTTTCTTGCTGTGACAAATCATATTGAGTTACCAATTGTCTTCAAGTATCCCTTAATTCCTGTCCCTTTGTGCCTTGGAAATGTCGATGAGTCAATGAGTTATTCTACAAAGTCTACACTTCTGCACAAATTGTAAGGAAAGGTTGAAAGTACAGCACATAAATGTGTGGATGTCTTAATTATTGATGCCATGTTGGTTATCAGATATTTGAGCAACTTACCTATCAAGTTCTAAGGAGTAGCAAAATGTATATTAACAAATGTATGTAGATTGTAGAACATCTGCTACAGAGGTTCATTTTGTCAGTGACACATAGGCCTACACAGGAACAAGTATTAAGGGGCTAGAGCAAGACATGCGTGCCAAAGGCTTCAGTAATTGTGGTTTAATGGCTGGTTTCAACATCACCGATGATAAGCAAACTAGGCCAAGGAACTTTTCTGCAGCCTTGTCATCCTCTTCGTTTAAAACACCCCTTCTTCGCTTCCTTGCACAACAGTGATGGTGCGCTAATCAGTACTGTGATGTACTGGGAAATAAGAAACTGTTCTATGTTGTTGATGACAAGTGCTTCGCGTATTCTGTTAAGGATGGACACACGACAAGGAAAGAGTACAAGCCACTTGTGAGTTCCCCCATCGAAGCTGATACAAGGATGATGCCGCATGTGAGGCATATTCACATCCTCAACCCCAACCCCATCATCGCTGTAAGAGCAAATGACTCTGATGTGCTGGTGATTCTATTGTATCACGCCAGTTGTAACAATTCCCTCACGATATACATGGACGTAGGAAATTCAAACAACAACAGTCGCAGGTACATTGACGGAACATTGCTGGCAGACACTTTGGGAAAAGAACTTTGTGAAGCATTAGGCTACCAGGTTTCAAAAAAACGTTTAAAGAACTTGGCTCTTCAACAATGGCTGTACACTTACCTTGTGCTGGAAAAGTTTGTGTGTGTTTTGTATGGACAAAACAAGGTTAAAGACGTTAACATTGCTCGCTTCAGCCTCTTCAATGTGAAGTACCAATCCAAAGACCTTAACACTCGTTTGAAAAATATCAATGAAATGGAGCCATCTATGCTTCCTCCATGCAAAGCAACCATCAAGTAACATTTCCCTCGTGCAAACTTCATTGCCAACATGTGGAAGTCAGCAGATGAAGCGACATCCATCAGCTTGATCCACATGGTAACGGATGGAGTAGGAAAAAGGTACCGTAATGCACATGCTGAATTGGTTCACAGGTCCTATGGTTCCTGATTGTCTCAGCGATCAAATTGAAGAAGTTTCTGATGAAGAAGGTGATAGTGAAAGAGAAGCATAGGAAACTGGTGACTCAGATAAAGAAGATTAGTTGTTTATTTGAGATGTAGGTCCGAATTCAAATGTATGTCCCTGATTTAGCTTCTTTTCAGCTTTGTCATAAGTTGCAGTTTTAAGTAGCCTACAGCACCAACAAAATACCTTCTGTATGAATATACTGTGTTATTCCTTCAAACTTTTGAAATGTATCGCTTGTAAACTTCAATCGGTTTTCGTTTAAAGCTGTCTTTTGTAAGTAACTGTCGTATAAGAGGCTACGGTGTCTACAAGGGTCTGTGATAGATTTGCTTCAGCTCTTGGAACTTTGCTAACATTAACATGTCTATGTTCGTATGTTCTATCTAAGATATAGCCTACAATCTAAACTTTCTATTTACCTTTCGTAGTTACCGTACTAAATGTACAAGATAGGCTATCGGTATATAAAAATGACAAAGTAATTTGTCTGGTGATGAAACTTTTTGCATGTTACCATTTTGCGTATAATCAAACAAAAAGTGTTCACTTTGATCATAATATCAAGTCATGTTGTTCCTATATCTTTAATTTAGAAATTATCCTTCATTAAAATAATCTTTTATTGCCTCTTACTGTTTCCTGTGATGTATACCATCTTGATAAGCATTCAGTCACATAACAGACGGATATAGCGATATTGCCAGGTATCATCTCGGAAAATGCTTAATATAATAAAAATGGTCAGACCAGTTCAAGTAAGAAGTTTATTTTTGAAATCTACGTAAAATTTCAGTCTAGAAACACTTGTCAAACCTTACTGACCCAGACAGTCAAATAAATCGACCTGGCACCTGGTCTAGTCTACTATTTGCAAAAACGTTTTACTGATGGGAATTTTTAAAAAGACAATAACCTATCAAAATTTGTTTCGTGACATAGGCCTATGTATTTGTCATGCGTACGAAAACTTCCAGGAAGTTGTCGTATAAAGTTTTAATAATGTTGTTTTTAGGTCGGATTTCCAGCTGACGTATATTCATTTGGAGTAATTCTTTATGAAATGATGTATGGACATGGGCCACATCAACAATTACTTGATTTGTTGAATCTTGTTGATGGAGATCGACAAATACTATGGGAATATATTTTAATTGCACTGGCGAACCCATCTGAAAGCGGATTCAAGTGGGTGTGACTATTTATGTATACCATACCTATTCCTCAACTTCTGTGCTGTTATGAACTTTAAGGTTTATTATCCTGTTATGATCAGAATCAACTTGCATCCGTGGTAGATTGATTGTGAAAATCTTCTTGGACAACTTAATTTTGTTGGTGTCGCATACGCTGTAGGCTAAAGGCTTTAAACAAGTGACGTAGGCCCGGACACGGAGATTGAAAAACTGATGTTTACGCTTGTTGTTGAAATGTCCGCCCCGTTAGCTTAGTGGTTAAGCGCCCAACTAATAATTATAATCAATCGTGGCTGCTTTGACTCTCGGGGTGTGCGCTTGAGCAATGCATTTCAGGACAGCTCTCCATTCAGCGGCGTCTAATGGATGGAATAATTCCCCGGCGACACAACTTCAACAACAAGCGTAAACTTCACTCTGTGACCGGGCCTGTGGTTCTAAGCTTCTACATTCTACATAATCTACAAGTATTCGAAACTGCCTTAAGCTTTCAAGGAAGCTTTCCCAGTCCGATCAGATCAACCAATGTTCTTCCCTCGGAATTATTCCATCCACTGCGTACCGCTAAACAGACAGCTGTTCTTGAAATGCGTTGCCTAAGCGCATACTCCGAACAAGCGCCGCATGATGCCGTTTCTTCATTCACAAAGTCGAGACCATAACAAATTGAGCTGTCCTGGCGGACGAGTTTTAAGTGATTCATATTTTTGTTTTGCCATGTTTCATGTCCCATCACAATACTTTAATAAAAATCTTGTAGGAACTGATGCTTTTCCAAATGCCGTGATAAGATGTCTATTTGTTGGGGTTTCTTTGCTTATCTTGCTTTAAGTTATGATGGGACAACTAAACCGGCTTGGTAATACGTAGGCCTACAGCTCAGAGGTGCACAGAAGCCGAAGTCTCGGTTTTTGGCAGAAGTCGAAGTCTGAAATTCGTGGTAAAAACAGGAGGGTTAGAGCTTGATTTTTTTGCCGATTGATACTTTTAGGTTTAGCGTACAAATATTTACGCTGTAGGCTACTTGGCGCAGTTGTTATTTTTGTGTAGGCTACTACTAGGCTACAGTTTTATTTTCCGAGCAGTCATATTTTTCATTTCAAATATGCTTTTCATTTCATGACAGGGGTTAGGGAAGGTATGAGTTATGGTATAAAAATCTGGTCTGTGGTTTGCGTTTGGAGTCGAAATGGAATCAATATTCCCAAAATATTTCGAATAGGAGTATATTTGGAGTCAGAGACGTCGGTGTGGAGTAAGAGTCCAGAAAATCTGACTCCGTACACTTCTGGTAGAGCTGTGTCTTTGGTAGGCTATGTGTTATAGATGGACCGTCTCTCAATATTTATCCTATTTTTCAGAATAACATTTTCCCACCACGAAGATGCAGTCCTTGCACAGATGGTAAAAGATTGTCTTCAAGAAGAACAAGACAAGAGACCAACTGTGGATGAGCTTCTCAAACGAATGATGAGCAAAGATGAACACATGAAAACCATGACAACTGATTAACAGTTGCAACAGAAAAATCTCTGAACTGTTCTATTGGGACATTTTTCTTTTTTTGTGTTCTTGTCTGGTCACTTTTTTGTAACTTAAGTTTATAGAAAAAAGTTACCTGCCTTGTATGAGGAAAGTTATTTCCATTTTGACGGATTTTTTTTGCATTAGGGTGGTTGAAGAGTAATTAATTCTGATCAAAACGTTGTAGATAATAATCTATCAAGGCTTTGTCAGGAGAAAGATTCAAAACCAAACCAGGTAAATTGATTACTATACTTTTCCTTGTCCGTTGGTTAGCCCAGGGGTCGGCAACCTTTTTTGCTCTGCGGACCGGTTTCAAAATGAAATTTTTTCGCGGACCGGTCTTTAAAAAAATCTAATGTTCAACAATGAAAATTTATTGCAGCTCATATACTGCAAGGTCATTATTTAATGTGGGCCTTGAGCTTGTTTTGCCTCAACGAGACGATCCCACCTAGGAAATATAGAACTCAACGACACCCGCAATGTTTCTCTCACGTCCAATCTGTTTCGCGGTTTCGTCTTTGTTGCTGCCATTACAGAAAATCCAGACTCGCATAAATAGGATGTCGGAAATGGCAGCAAGGTTTTTAATGCTTTTATGGCAAGGTCAGGGTATTCCGGCAAGACTTTCATCCAAAACGTTGGTAGAGTCGTTGTATGAAAAATAACTTTCAAGCTACCGTCATTAGCAATATCCAGGAGCTGGTCCTGTTGTCGAACAGGTAAGGTCGATTCACCAGGTTTGAAAATAAATGGATTACGGATCCAATCCTTTGCATTTCGAGGGTCTTTAGCGCTTGGAAAATAGCGCTTGAATTCTATTAAAAGAGTACGCAAGTGTCTGCTCACAAGTTCGGAGAACTCTTGCTCAGGCTCACTGTCTTTCAAAGTCTCTGCTAATGTTTGAAACATGTCAAAAACCCCTTTGTTTACGCGCTGCTCCCACAATTTTAGTTTTTCTGTAAACGCAGCCACTTTATCTGCCAACTTGAATACAGTTGTCATTTTGCCCTGAAGTGAAAGACTTAGTTCATTGAGCAGATTGAATATGTCACACAAGTAGGCAAGTTTGAGAACCCATTTTTCATCAATAAATTTGCTAGCAAGATCTGAATTTTTCTCCAAAAGAAACCTTTGCAGTGGCTCACTTAGTTCAAAAACTCTGTTCAGTGATTTTCCTCTGGTGAGCCACCTTACTTCTGTGTACAACAGAAGGCATTTGTGCTCGGCATCCATGTCCTCACATATCTGCTCAAACAGCCGAGTGTTCAGTGCATGCGCTTTTATAAGGTTGATCATTTTTACTACATCATTGAATACACTATGAAGCTCGGATGATATTTTTCGGCTAGCCAGCATTTCTCTGTGAATGAAACAATGAGTGGCCTCGCACTCTGGTGCGACCTCCTTAATTCGAGCAGTCAAACCAGACAGACGACCAATCATGGCTGCAGCCCCATCCGTACACAGACCGACACAAAAAGACCAGTTTAGTTTCCCTATGAAATATTCATTCAGAGCCTTCCACAGTTCGGAGGCTGTGGTTTTTTTTGGCAAATACAAAGCACATAACATGTCCTCATAAACATCCTCTTCATAAAGATATCGAACAAAAACTAGCAGCACAGCTTTGTTTTCGATATCAGTAGATTCATCACACTGAATCGCAAACCATAGTGACTTCACCAACCGCTCTAACAGTTGAGCTTCAATGTCTATCGCCATGTCCTCAATACGTCTTGCAACAGTGCGCGCAGAAAGCGAAACCTGCGCTATCTTTTTAGCTGCCGATTCTCCTAAAACTTCACGGCAAATATCACTACACGCTGGTAAAATCAATTCTTCTCCGATAGTAAATGGTTTATTAGTCTTAGCGATGCGGTGAGACACCAAGTACGATGCTCTTAGTGCCTTTGGCTTTGTTGATAAACCTGTCCTTAGTAATCGTTTTTCAGCTTCGCTATCACTTTTTCTTCTTTCAAAAAAGTCCAAAGGTTTACCTTTTAGTTCGGGATGTTTTGTGTGCAAGTGCCGAATTAGTTTTGAGGGCTTCATAGCGTCGTTTGATAACTTGCTGTTACAAATTAGACAGAGCGGATAAGGTGTTTCGGAATCACAAGTTGAAATGAATCCGTACTTTACATAGGACGACTTATAATGGCGAATGAAAGAAGCCTTCCTTTTTTTTGAGGTTGTAGATGTAGACCCCTCGTTTGCGACATCAGATTTTTCAAATACTGTTGGCCCACGGCCATTTCCAAAAAAACTCAACATAGATGTTTGTTTTGTAGCCTACTCATTTTTCTCGGATAAATCTGTAATATTTTACCAATTAAGTTTCAGTAACAATTTCTTAGGTCCATCTAATTTACTGAGTGTCGGAATGAGGGTTAATTCACCGTACTACAACCAAAAACCAAATCCAAACCCTAACCCCAACCCTTACTTAATTCTAACCCTAATTCCGAAAAATCGGATATTTCGATATTTTCCTTTCCGACGTTAAGTGTCGGAATTATGGGAAGGTTACGGTCTACGGAAACCTAACATTAATCATAACGTTCACCATAAACCTAAATCTAATCCTCAGTCCTCACCCTAAGCTTACCCATAACTTCCTGATAAATTAGCTTTTATTCTAAATATTCCGATACTCCGACGCTCTTTAAATTAGTTGGACCCCAATTTCTGTAGCAGCTGCTTTGTTAAGTGTTATGCTGGTATTACAGTCTAGTCCTACCATAGTTTGACTTTATGAACTTTTAATCAATAGTCAAACTGCTACTCCCAAAAACTTCTGCACTCTATCTTCTAATTTCACACTCACAAATGAATGGTCAACGTAAAAGTTAAGTCACTCTTTTTGAAAATGAATCGCACAGTAACTGTTGTAAAATGGCACCTAGAAAAAAGTTACTATGACGTAATAACAGCATTGCTGCCTCGCCAGTCTCAACAAGCTCAAGAAAATGCACGTGGTAGAAGTTAGCAAGTTTAATGAAGAAAGGACGCCTCTACATGTGTATTGATTAAAAAGATTAATTTGAATTTTTATCAGTTAATCTTAGACCACTATAATAATTCTGAACGTTCACTTAATTTGTAAAAGTATATGAACTCTTCGCGGACCGGCTATGAACTCCTCGCGGACCGGCAGCGGTCCGCGGACCGGTGATTGCCGACCCCTGGGTTAGCCTACTTGCTGCCTTTTGAGATCAATTTATATGAACCTTTATCACTCCGGCGCACGAAGAAGTGACCCAACTGGTGTATAAAAGTGGTTTTAGTTCCAGAGTTTCCAATTCCGTAGTTATAGATATCCCCGATAAAATTATACTTTCTAACTACATTCCGCCGACAGCATTTCTATAAAAATTCAGTTTAAGTGCGAATATTAATCATTGCACCATTAAAGTTTGTAGACCAAGATTGTGTTTTTCATGTCATGTAAACTTTTTCAACTATGAATTGCCAACTTCAGTAATAGCGTTTTGTATTAAAATCACTGTTCAGTTTTACCCGTGACTTAGCGTTGCCTACATAGGCTACCGGTAGGTCACCGTGCCGTGTTTATTTTTATAAGTAACAAAGTTTATTTTTATAAGTATAATATTATTTCCTTTCACTGTTTATGGTTTACTTGCCAAATATGTCCTTAGGGAACGTTCAAATATTACGTAACGCCTTCGAGGGGGAGGGGGGGGGGTTTATGCAAAGCGTTACGTTAGCGTCACATCGGGGGGGAGGGGTTTCAAGCAAAACGTTACGTAACGCTTTCGAGTACGGAATGGTAGTTTTTTGTGCTGAATTTGTAGTGAAAAAGCGTTACATGGGGGAGGGGGGGATTGAAAAAAGCGTTATGTTGGCATTACATGGGGGAGGAGGGGGGGTCAAAAATTCGGAAAAAAAGCGTTACGTAATATTTGAACGTTCCCTAAGGCTACTTAAATTAAGACTATTTTTCTCTCGATTTACACAATTTCGAAGCTTAAGAAGTGATAGGCCTACGACCGTCTTTTCACTCCCCTGTAGCCTCCCTGTAAAATAAATTGTGAGCCTGTAGAAATCCAGCTTGAATTGTATTCAAGCTGCAGGAGGATGACATTCTTGTACAAAATTTCAATAAGATAAACTGCATTGCTGAAAATATGAATTAGTGTTTATTTGATGTGCGGCCCTGCAGTAAGCATTACATTTTCCTAACTGGCCCTCGTGTTAAGGTTGCCCACCCTTGCACTTCCTATAACCTGTTGAATACCCTAACTCTACACCTAACATTTCTACATTCATGGCTCATCGCTACTCTGCGAAATTTCAATAAGATAAACTCCATTGCTGAAAATGTGAATTAGTGTTTATTTGATGTGCGGCCCTCCAGCAAGCATTACATTTTCCTAACTGCCCCTCGTGTTAAAAAGGTTGCCCAATGCCCACACCTGCCCTAGTACTTCCTATAACCTGTTGAATACCCTAACTCTACAGCTAACACTTCTACATTCATGACTCATCGCTACTCTGCGAAATAAAAACTAACTTTAAAACGTCTGTAAAGTTATTCGGTTGGGTGGGGCTGTTTTCTATGCAGCCCCAACAGATTCAAAAATTGCTGTAAAATATCAAAAGAGGTGGAGCTTCAAGGATAATTTTTAGCCAATCAGAGCGCTTGAAATCTAGAATCTCGGGCTGCAAAGCAGTTTGCCCAAAGTTGGTGTTGCCAAACGAAACTTTTAATATTTTAATTTTCGATCGGCAATTCTTCAGTGATAAAAGTAACCGGGTCGGACAAATACACAGGAAAACATGTTTTCCCTCTTCTCTTTCTTTCAGGTGGGGCTGCAGCCCCATGGCACGAGCCGCCACTGGTAGCTAGGCTATCGTGCTTTTGACTGTTTGAGTAAGGGATGCGAAACTCCGCTTTTACAGTATTATTGCTCAATTTTCAATAGCCACTCAAACACCTCATCTTGCCTTCACATTTATCGTTCAAAGTGCACTGTCATTTTGAAGTATAAGGAATTTAACTGCTTTGAAAAAGGAGTCTTTCAGGAATTACAACCTGGAAGGCAGAAGCAAACGTCATTGAACGCCAATAAACTGCGATATTTGTTCAATGAACTGCCTGACGTGTGTTCTAATTTGGAGAAAAGTCTGCAGACGTTGAATCAATGTAAAAATGACAAAGTTTGCTGTCTGGGAACTTTCCACCATGTTATCATGGCACAGAAGCATGATAGGCTATATACATAATAACCTGATGAAAACATCCCTGTGAAAACTATAATGTTTTATACAATAAATTGCCTTTAAACCATACTGAAGGAAAAAAGCTAAACTTTATTAACCACTTTTAAATTTTAAAAGCTTGACACATAACGTCGGTAGATAAATGGTTAGAAAGTGTGACACAGGAAACTACAAAGTTGAAAAGCGCAGTTTAAACCAGTGGTTCTCAATAGTTTTTTTTCGGTCTCGTGACGCAAAAACAATCAGTTTGTAAAAACGCACATTGATAGCCTACTATAATAAATTCAAACGAGTTGATGAGATGTGCAAGATTGCTTAGTTGATGAAATGTTGCAACAATTTGCGAAACTACCGTTCTCATCTTTCTTTTGTTTCTTCTGACCGATGTGTTTTGTAATTATCAGAGATGACAGAAATGCTATTTTCAATAAATAAAATGATAAGCTAACGCTGAGCTGAATTTGGTTCAGCCTATCAACCGTTTGAAAATAGACAAAATTAATTATGAAAGTGCAGTACGAACAGCTTATGATCGAGAACAATGGTGCATTGTATCCACTGCCGGTCTTTGGGGTGTGCAAACCGTGCGATCGCACAGGGCCCGCAATTTACTCAGAAACTGCAGTAATTTTGTCATTTCCAATGGAAAAATTCAACAAGTGAGTTCAACAAATAAGGAATTAGCAACAAAAAAACATAGAGACTCAACGGGTGCAACCAATTTCGTACTCTGAAAAGATCGAGAAAAAAAAACAACAGAGCCAAAGTCGCTGATCGGAGTTGCCGCAAACATTTCAAAATTTCTCGATCTTTTCAGGGGACGAAATAGGTCAAACTTTTTTTTATTACACGACTTCAGGGTACGAAATCGGGGTAGCCTACGAATTTTTCAGGGGACGAAATAGGTTGCATCCATACTTAACATAGAGACATAGCTTTATTTCCGAAAAATGCCAAAGAAAGCATGATCTTATCCTTTTGCTACGTCACCGGACAGCACCATTTTACAGAAATATTTATACTCAAATTTTTGTTGAACATGCTCTCAGAATGCCCCAAATTCAAAGTAATTTTTCAAAATTTTCTAGGGGAGGCGCCCCAGACCCCCCGCTGCTGGGTGTCGCCTTCGGAGATCACGCCGTCAGACTTCGCCCGCCGTCGGTCAAACCTCCCCCCTCCCCTTTCTAAATACCAAGCTACGCTACTGAATTGGATCATTGTCATCGGGGCCCGCAAAGCATATTCCGCACAGGGCCCGAAATACCCTAAGACCGGCACTGATTGTATCCAACTGCGAGGAAGGAACATAATGATGATTGACCGTTGATTGTGAACTATAAAAACTTTTGGATTTCTCAAATTAAAGTTTGTTTTTGGTTTAAATGTTACAACAATGTCAATCGGCATCGAGTTATAATATTTCTTGTATAATAAAGAGTGTCGTGCAGCTTGAATGAAAGTGAATGCATCCATAACATATAAATTTTATGAAAAAGTAGGCTTGCTTTATATAATTCAAAACAAAAAGCGGTTTTAGAACTACATGCCTCCACTTTGTCGATTAAGGCCAAAGTTCATTCTAACTTATTTCCCAATTACCTTCAGAAATATTCAGACTATTTAAGTTAATAACGGGATTGGTTTGGTTTTGAATCTTTATCCTTGGACTGACAAGCATAGGCGTAGCCAGGGGGGGGGGGTGAAAGGGGCCATGACTCCCCCCCCAAATTTTCCAAGTTTAGATTCCGAAGTTGAGCCCTTTGTTGAAAATGTAATAAAGTTATAGGAATTTATAACGTCTTCCAAGACATTTGGCTATTAACACCCCCAAGGACTTGTTTTAGACACACAGAAAGACACCAATAAATTTTGCAAATTGTAAATCGTGCAAAATTTACGCGATTTACGTTTCTTTGAACTAATTTGTGGAAGCAATTTCAGAATGGCTACTCTGTTGGGTTTTTGTGTAGTTACTGAGTTTTTGGTGTTCTCTAATTTTAGACGCAGTTTGTACAAGGCCTTGATAGGTTATTCCTGGTAGTTTTGCATAGCCTAGTTGTAGAGGCTCTTAACGCAGGGCCGCTTGGCGCTTACTGAGGTTGACAGAGTGAAGTTTCCGATTGTTGAAGTGTTGTTGGCAGGGAATTGTTCCATGTATTAGGTACCGCTGAATGAAGAACAGTCCTTAGAATGCGTTGCTCAAGCGCACACCCCGAGAGTCGAACCAGCGCCGCTTGATATTGAAGCTTCTTCGTACACGAAGTCACGCGCTAACCAACTGAACTATCGTGGCGGGCGATTGCACAAATACAAACTGAATTGAATCAAACAATTGAGGTACGCAATTGAGTCGACACTCGACAATTATCTTGGTGCCAAACACTGTTTCTCCGCCACGTTTGGTTATGGTCTCCACAGGACTTGCAAACAAAAGTCATTAAACCAACAAACTTCGACGCTCTGCAAACTGCAATACATATTTTGTAACTGATTATAACCTCTGTTTGTCTTGCAATATAGCAAATGAAAGAGCTTGATATGTCATTAAATCGCAGTGTTTTCGTAGCCAGAAACTTTGAAAAAATAATATTTTATATAGCAAGTTTAGTTATTTCTTTTTAATTATCTACAGAATTAGTTCAAAACCAAACTATTGTGCTAGACGTTAAAAACTTTCAAACCACGTATCAGTGCGTCGCGACGCACAGTTTGAGAACCACTGCTTTAAACGAAATTCTAGAATGGACCTTAGAAAACACACCAACAAATACAATCGTTGTACGTTTGTTATAAAAGAGAGTTCATCTGACTAGGCATTCGCAAATATTTTGTCGAATAGCCTAGCAGCGTTAGAATACTTACCTCAAAAATTTGATAAAAACGTATAATATTTGACTGGCCAAGAGCGTCTATAACCAACTTTTTAACACTATTAATCCTTCGCAGGTTTCACAAACCTTTTGCGCTTCTATATAAATCTTAAAGCGCCCTTTCAAAAGCAGAAGGAATTTAAGCACAATGTCGTGAACCCTGTACTAGCTCTTAGAAATGTAGACTCCTGGAGCAAATCGAAGACCAGATGCTTGAGCCTTGATGTGGCGGGATCTTCCGCCATGCTATCACTTGAGGGAGAATGACAACTTTGGTCGGCTGTTTTTCTTTCCTAAGATAACATTTTGCTCTTGCCGTCGCTGCTTTTTCCGAGCTTCTTCCATCTTCATCCTCTCCTCATGGATGCTGCGTTGTTCTTCGAGCATTGCTAGCCGTTCCTCAGCCTGATGGAAGACAACTACAGATTACAACTGAAAAAGCTTTCAACTACAAAAATAAAAGTTGAACAAATAGGTTGCACTAGGACCAGATTTTATATATAGTTTTATAATTTATATCGTCGATATAATAAAATAGTTTATTATGTGGATATACAAACAGTTTAAAATTCGACTGAAGTGCCAAACCACTCTCAGTAAAGTTGGAACATAGCTATGCACTGGCGAGATGGCAAGTGGAAAGTATGTTTAAAACAAGAGTGTTCCACGCCAGGCTTGTAAATCGTGTAATTTTAAGTTTGCTACTCTTGAATGCAATATACATCAATGATTAGGAATGTCAACCATAGGGGTAAACGTGGAAATCGTTACAGAAAACTTGTAGATCCTGCTTCAGGATGAAGACCAGTCTTCTTTGAGGCAAAGTGAAGAGAGAGATTACGAATAATAATTAATAATGTCAAGTTTTCAACTTGGTGACACAAGTACTTGGTGTATCTCGGTGTGAAAAGTCATTACAAAACTATCGGCACTCCGTTCAAGCGTTATTTCTATTTCATATTGGTAAATAAGAATTTGCATGACTTGATAGTGGTTATACAAACATTTAATTTGCATCCTGATATCTCAACAAAAAGAATTTTTTTTTTTTTACAATGACTCTACGCCTGGAGAAAGCACAAAAAGACTGATTGGTTGGCTCGGTACGTACCATTGTCTGCTGGGCTTCTTTCATTTTCCGCTCATTTTCTTCCATAATTGTTTGCAGCTCCTCATTCTTTTTCCTTTCTTCTTCCTTAAAATATCGAAGGAAAGTTAATAGAGACCGACGATAGACGAGTTTAATCAACGCACAAGTTTTGTACTGTAGTAAAGATTAGAAGCTCTGTGATATAACAATGAAAACACTTTTTGCAACGAATAATATTTACTAATGGAAAACGTCAAACTGGAAAAGCTTTATTGCAACGCAAAAGTCTTCAAAAAGTTTTGAGAAGCACACCTTCATGAGAAACTCTCATCAATTTGGAAAAAAATGCTTTTGAATTGACTTTCATACTACACGATAACAAATCCTTAAAGTATTGTCTTGTCGAGGCACTGTTCCATTTTCGACACTTCAGCTTCAGTGACTCATCAATCTTTCGTGCCAGTGAAAATGTAGCATCATAAAATATTTCCCGAAACAAATCACACCAAGCTTATCTCAATTTTAGAATATTAGCAGGACTGTTGGAAAGAAAAATGTCTTATTATAGTTCGAAAGTTCTTGTTTTGGCTTAGTCGCAAACTTAGTTTCCAACTAAAGAATTTCGCTTCATTATCGACTGAAAACAAAATTGAACTGCAATTGAGTGGGTGGTTTAGAGCCATATCCTTCCACAAACCATGGTAGGTTGCCAATTAGGCCTACTATTAAAAGTTAAGACCTAATCAACAACAAAACTGTTTCAATGTTTTTGTAAACAAACGACACTGTGGTTTGACCCAAATATTTTTGCCGAGATTTTGTTTCGTTTCGAACAGGCCTACCTTAGGCCTTCAGTTATAGTTTTGAAAAATGGCCAGTTGAACACCGAGAACTTTTCTGTCGTAATTTCCAATGCCCCAAGCACATAGCCTCTGAATGTGTAGACGTTGATCGATTCCTATAGTTAACAACTTACCATTTTGTTCCAAACCGAAATATAATAAACCTCTTGCTTGCACTGCACCAATTGGATGCTATCATTGACAACAAAAATACTTGAATGAACTTGAAAGTCTAATTATTCTTTAATGTTTCATTGGAATAATCATACTACACTAGACAAACCTACAGATATTGAGCATTTGTGGGAAAGAAGAAAAGGTCAGACTGTCAGTAAGTGTTAAGGTTGTAGGACATTTCACCGAAACAATCCTGAGGTGTACAAGTCAAGATTAATTCAAAGCCATTTAAAATGATATTCAGTTACGCAAATTAGTTGAGGTTCGACTGATGACTTTGCACTAAATGATGATATAAAAGTAAAAAGTTGGAATTTTATTTTTTGCTGGAAACGTTTATCACAATTAAATACGGGGTATTAAAAATCTAATTCGTACCACAAAGACGAAAGTCAGTTCCCTACTAATTTAAATCAGACGACTAGACGAGTAATAAATGACAAAAAATATATTACTTTAATAGATTACGCACATCATGCTAAAGTTTAATGTAGTTACTAGTATAAAGAAATAAAAACGTTGCAAAAATCTGAAACAAAGATAAGATTTAGAATTAAAAAAAATGTAAAAATTGATACTAAATCTTCCACCTGCTTTTCTTGGCGGGCTTTTAGCTCCGCTTGTTTCTGTTCCTCCAGCTCTTCCAGCATCTTCTCCTCCATGGCCTGTTTCATTTCAGCCACCCTCCTTGCCACCTAAAAAAATAATAAACAATGCATGAGAGTAAAAAATATGTAGATTTGTTTTAAACAAATATGTATATTGTATAATAATTAGCAACTGGCAAGAAATCAGTCGCTAAATATAAAAATACTAAAGTTGCATAAATCAGTAGTGTCTCTGTGAGCCCGAGCACTCCAAGATTATTTTGTTTGAATGCAGCCAAAATGTCAAAGATGGATAATAGCTACATATTCACATGACAATGACCTCTGTTTCGATTTCTTCACGTTTTTTCTCAAGCTCTTCTTCCACACGTTTTGTGATTGTTTCTTCAATTCTTCGAGCGGCTTCTTTCTCCATCATTTTTTCTTCCAATTGTCTCTTTTGACTAAAATGCAATACATTTATTGTATACCTGAATAATACTTCATCCCCCAATTAAAGAAAAGGTCACCTTGTGTCAGGTAGCTTTTTCAATATATAAAAATTTAAAAGACATTGTTAACAAAAGAGAAATGACATTGCTACTACATAGTAATTAACTGATACTGTACCAGTTCTTAAATATTTTTGATACATAAATAAGATTCCATTGGGACAACACATTGAAATCATGTTACTTGTAAGTATAAACAGTGGCTGCCTCTTGGCTGTTTAGGATTAGTGCGGTCTGGAAACAAGATTAAAATAAAAATGGACATGGATGGTCTGATTTTCCAGCCGTAAAAATCCATGCTAAAAATATGTCATCCTTACAAAGTGGAACTTTCTGTCACAATCATTTGAAACCATGGAAAGATTTGCGTTTATTTTTGCTCAAGAATCTTATGCAATCAATCACGCAGAAAATTTTGTCTCAGCTTAGATGTGAATGCTGCATGTGTGAACTACACATTAAACTACTAAAAACTACACATTACCACGCACAGATAATAAGACTTGCAAAGAATATGCAACAGAAGTTTTGCATTAATGTTAACATGTTCAGTATACTATAATTTTCATTGTTAACTTTTTTGTAAAATACAGAGAGGGTGGCAGTTGACTTAGTGACCGCGTAAGGTCTTTCGCTTCCTTCCTCTCTTATAGCACCATGTAATGTACCAATGCATTAACAATAACATGATATCTTGAGAAAAACAATAAACCAGTGATTGCGATTTTAATTAAATGTATGACTCATCTTGGTTTTTTAAGGATTAAGGTCTTGTTTGTAATCCATGTGATAAAAAAGTTTGCCATCCCTGTGTTAATTAAGTGAACTCGCTTTAATTAAGCCGAATTGGTACAATCCAAAGTAGTCTATTGAATGGATGGCTCAATTAAAAAGACAAAATTGTCAGAAAAATTTGATTACAAGTTAGGGCTTGATAAACAAATGGCTAAGGCAACTGAGTTGACTGATCATTGCTCACATGAGTCGTTGGCGTTCAAGTGCTGCTTTTAATTCTTTATCTTCTTTTCGTTTTCTTTCTTCAACCAAACTCCGTCTTCCCAAGGCACGGCCAAAAATATCAATTCTTTCTGAACTGGATGATTTAGAGCGAGATCTTTTTGAACTGCCATGACGACTTTCACGGTCTCGACGTGCTCTTTTACGATCTTTTGAGCATGATCGATCTCTACGAGATTTATTGTCTCTTTCTTTTGAATAGCTTTTATGTTTACTTCGCTTTTTCTTCACTTCAACTGGACTCCGGCTTCGTGATTTAGACATTGTTGGTATTTTAGTTTTTTCAAAAACATCCAACATTAAAATTATTAATAAAAACAGTGCTGAATAAATGCAAAGAGCTAAGCAGGCTAAAATATATTCGGTACGTAACAGTCCAGTGACAGTAGTTTAACTGCGACTTTCAGACCACGTACCGTGTTATATACACACTGCGTACCGTAGTGCGTAATACGCTGTTCAGATTAGTACATGTGTGCTTCTCTTTGATTTATTTTTTGCTGTTTGTTTTCTGGGTTTACTGGCCGTGCTAACTACAGATATACCGTATAGCCTACTACATGATTTTCTATTCAGGTACGTTTTAAAGGGTGCAACCTAATTTGTACAATGAGCAATTCGTACCGTCAGTTCGTACCTTAAAAAGATAAAGAGAAAAAAATTAAAAAAAGCCGAAGTAGCTGATCGCAGTTTCCGCAAACATTTTAAAAGGGTTAGGGCAGGGGTCACCAAACTTTTCTCTCTGAGAGCCGGATTGCTGCGAGATTAACAGCTGCGGGCCGGATGCAATTTGCGAAAAGATATACAACTATTTAGAATCTCCCAGGGATATCTAAAGAAGGGAATGCGACTTAGGCTTTTATTACGTAGACTGACAATAGAAGGGCTTTTGTTTATCGTAAATAATCTGTGTTTATCGTAAAATGACAATTGGCCCCGATAGTAGTTTAATAAATCTTGTTATGATAACTTACATTGCGCTACTACCATCAGGAATGGATAATCACAGCATGCTCATGATTACTTGTTAATTCAACTACCGGTACCCATATACTTGCTTTACATCTAGCCTACCGCATCAGGCTTTGTTAAAAAAACAGCTTACTGGTACCGGTAACTTTTCAACTGTGTTTGTAAACAAGTATTGTTTAAATATGCTCTACGTAACATTTGCTAACTGTCTTCTGTAGCTCATTGTACCAAAAGTTTCTATGATTTCAAAAAGAAACACATGTTTAAAGCACTACAAACTACCGCCCTGGTAGTGTCATGAGAATAAGACAATCGCTTCGAGCCTTCATATCCCCTAAGTCTCTAGATATCCTTGAGAATCTCCCTTGACTTGAATTGAGCACAATAAGTGACAAAGTTAGCGGTGGATTAGCAAAGTTGTGATGAAAATCGAAAGGTCGCTGGAAAAGTTATCCCCTGCTGTGATACAGTAGCCTGTGGACAGGGCATCCTGCTCTTGAAAAAACATTACATCTTTTCAAATTTGACCTAGGCTGTCTCCATTTGTGGTGGCCTAATGATAAAAAACAGTTGTAGCGCAGCTGTTATTTCCGCAGCACTTGGCGGGCCGGTTCTGGCGCGCGGGCCGTAGTTTGGTGACCCCTGGGTTAGGGTATCGGTTAGGCATCGGTATCCGCAAACAAACAAACTGAAAAGTTTGAGAGAAAAAAAAATAGAACATTGCTGATCGCAGTTTCCGTTTTTTCGCAATCCATGGTTTCCGCGATCCATGGTTAGGGTTGATCGGAGTTTCCGTAAACATTTTAAAAGAGTTAGGGTTAGAGTGTTTTCGCAAACAAACAAACTGAAAAGATCGAGAAAAAAATAGAACAAAGCCGAAGTCGTTGATCGCAGTTTCCGTTTTTCCGCGGTTTCCGTAAACATTTTAAAAATTCCGGTAATGACCCTAAGAGTTTGCCGAAGTCGCTGATTGCAGTTTCCGCAAATATTTTAAAGGGTTAGGGTCGGGTTGATTGGAGTTTCCGCAAACATTTTAAAAGGGTTAGAGTTGGTCAGAGTTTCCGCAAACATTTTAAAATTTCTGGTAATGATCCTAAGAGTTTTTGTTTGTTTGCGGAAAATTTAAAAATGTTTGCGGAAACTGCGATCAGCGACTTCGGCTTTTTTAATTTTTTCTCTCAATCTTTTCAAGGTACGAACTGACGGTACCAATTGTTCATTGTATAAATTAGGTTGCATCCCGTTTTAAACCTTTCAAGGTTTTGCCACCTTTTCCCGTTCATTAATGTGCTGGTTGGTCTATAAATATTGATAGATATAGACTCCATATCGACTATTGTACTTAGTAGTATTGTTTTTGTTCCGGACGCGTTTATGATGAAAAATAAAACGATTGATTAAATTAAACTTAAAGATATTATTTTCAGTCCAGACCAGAAATTGCCAAATGAAAGTTTTGATGGTTGCAGAAGCTTGAAGAAAAATAATATGAAAGTTAAAATAACGCATTGTGACAAAAATCATTGCTGTGTTTGAATAAAAAAGTTGTTTGAAACAAGGTATCGTCAGAGATGGGCGTGATCTTGAAGATCACTTTTTTTTGTGTGATCTTGATCTTGAAGAATAATAAGATCAAGATCACTTTAAATTGAAGTTTACTTACTAGATAGAGGCATTTTTTTAGAACTCGTACTGTACAAAGTAGTTAGTGGCAATTACTAACATTAAGCCACTGTTAATATGATATGTGTCCAACAAAAGACGATTTAAAGTCTCCATCTAATCTGGTCAGTGTTGCCATTTCAAAATTGAAAAAGTTTTCTGTGTTGGTCATATTAAAGAAGTCAACTTCCGTGTACTTTATGTTGACGTATAATAAAAATGATTTCACTTTGTTCACAATTTCCATGTGTAAATTTTAAAGAAATGTTTGCTTTCATTGACTCAATTTTAGATGTTTCAAAAGTCTAGAATGGCGGTGTTAAAAAATCCGTACTCTAGCCGACTTTGGTCATGTAAAGTGGTTTATTGCAGCAAATCAACCAGACCAATACTTGTTTAAGGTCTGAGTATGGAGCGGTTTGTCTGACCGCAAACCTCTGAACTTAGTATCAAGGTTGCCAGATGGGTAAATGATGCAATAAACATTGACATAATATAGTGAAAGTTAAAACTACTTAGTAACACGAAAAAAAACTCTCACATGAACCAGACAAAAATTTTATAGTTTCGGGAGAGAGTTTGCTTTTTTATACCAAAGACAGGCAAGACACAACAATAACACAGGGTTGAGCATTACAACAGTATATTACATATTTACAAATAGTTCAACATATCAAACGTTTTCGACTTAACTTAAGTCCTCATCAGGAATCTGTAAATAATTATAAACTACAATAAATTTCACTTCTTGACAGTGACTACCGTAACTAACTAAAAGCATCGAGAAACACGCACGATTAAAAGCACTGGAGTGGAAAACATACAGACAGACGAAAAATTACATTAAGAAAAGGCAACTGCATGATTAAGTTACAAACGAATTTGCACCACGGAGTACGTGATACAACTAGGCTAATAAATATTGAGGAGAATGGAGGCGCCACTGGCAAATAATTGTTTGTTTAGATTTGGATTGTAGCGTTTGATTAACAACGCTTCCTGAATTTTTGTGTCAAATTGGGATTTGCCTTTGCGTAAAATTTTAAATGAGTCAGCAGAGAATTTTTGATCTGTGGTGGTAATAAATGGTAATAAATGGTAATAATTTGGTAATAAATGATGCAGTTCAAAGTTTATTTTTATTTATTTATTATATATAAATAAAAAGTATAAAACTAATTGCAAATTTTGCGACTTTTTCATTAGCCTACTACTGTAATTAACCTCGGCCTTGGGTGTGACGTTGCGGTTCTACGCAAACTACGTCAGCAATCGATAGGCCCAATAGCAACAGTCACTAACTTATTACAATTCTTAGGCCAGTGATCGAGTAGTTAAAAGTAAAAGTTAGCAATACCAACTATATAGGGGGAGGCTGGGGTGCATTGGAACACTAAAAACGTTTTTGTTTCTAGCTCTATCAGGTTTTGTTTAAACATACTGAAGTCTCGCTAGTTGATAGTATAAGTGTAGTTCTATATTTTAAATTATTCCACTTTCTCCAAACTTTTATACTTGCCGAGTATTTCGAGCTCAAAATTTGGTGTTCGAATGCGCCCCGTGGATTTTTTCTGGGGTCAAATGGAACACAAGACTGGGTGGATTGGAACATCGATTGGGGTACAATGGAACACAAGTAAAACATCACAAAAACGTGTTTATTAAAAAGAAAAATTGACGAAAAAACTTTCTTTTCAACGAAGATAAACAACAAAAAGAAATAGGCTGTGCTTCGTTATACAAACGTTGTGTAGGAATAGTATCCAGCCATGCATAGCCTACATTTTGTGTTTTATATTATGTTGAGCAGCTGCTTTTGGTATTGAATATCCTTGGTTTATGATCATTTCGGTGGCACTCTTCATGACATTTCCTGAAAAATCTCTATCAGTCTTGCGTTTACGACTTCGAACCATGTTCACAATACAGGCTAGACAAAATTTCTCTGTCGCTAGTTTTGCAAGAGTTGGCTATGCGTGAATATGTTACAGCAACATCTAACACCATAACTGTCTGTGGAAAATGCAATGACAAGTTAGGCACTAGTTTTAGTGTGCACTGTGCAGTAGCTTACTGGAAATGAAGTCAAACCAAAAGTCAGCAAGTTATTGGTTGATACTTTTACATGAAGACAAATCATGTAGTGTGTAACTTTAGCCCACAGTATAGGCTACTTATAGGCATAAACAATTAACTTACACTCTCTAGTGTAAGGGTAACCATTGTTAGGTAAACTCTTTAACCAACGAGTAAGCTACGGGAGATTAGGTGCGAGTTCAAGTCTAAAAAGCCTACCTAAAACTGTAGCCAACTTGAGATGGAATCAAGTCCGTAGGCTACTCGTAGCCTACTTGAATGTAGGCCTAACCTATGACAATAATATGAACCTGGCTTTAATATCTTTATGCTTCCTGCAAGCAGACTGTTTTATTTATAACTAACAGATACAATATGTTGGGGAGCATTGGAACGTGTTCCAATGCAGACAAACATTTTTGTTCCAATCCACCCCAAGGCAAATTTTTTAACAAAAATGGCGGTATCTCACTTGATTTCTAACCTGTTGAGAAAACTGTTTCACACAAGCTTGCTAGTATCCCTACGTTCTTAGTTTCATAGGTAGGACAATTTTTCCTTCGCTGAATATTCTGTAACTAAGTTTATTTTGAAAAAACTGCAATTTACTTGAACTAGTCAGAAACACATTTTGATCAACAGCACCCTACCTCAGCGCATGTCAGCTACCAAAACAGAACATGTGGTGAGCAACTTAGCATTGAAGCCACTGTCATGCTTGAATGGTTCTAAAAGTTAAAGAAAAAAAGGGGAATTCGACTGTTCCATACGTCCCTGTGTTCCAATGCACCCCAGCCTCCTACCTTTACCCAGGTTACTTATAGTAATTATTTTTTGCAACATCATTGATCAAAAACTTCATTTTTTTTTCAAGTAAGGCGTACACAAAAAGTGATCTTGAAAGTGATCTTGATCTTCAAGATCACGATCTTGATCTTCAAGATCACATAGTTTGGTGATCTTGATCTTCAAGATCACCTATTCTTGGTGATCTTGATCTTGATCTTCAAGATCACCAATACTGGTGATCTTGCCCATCTCTGGGTATCGTGTATAATGCTTGAATCATGGCAGTCTGCAATACAGTCTACAGACCTCAACAATACATCGTGAAACGTTTATAATTGATTAAAGGCAAGACTTGTTTACGTTTGATGACAAGCTAAATTGCAAAAGTAAGCTACTTGTTTTAGTTGTAGTTAATAAACACAGTTTGACTATATTTTACGTAATTTTATCCTAACTTTTTGTTAGGCAGGCAGTGGCCGAGTGGTTAGCGCGTTGGGCTCGCAGTCGAGAGCCTGCATGTTCGACTCCAGCCACCCGCACTTGCTGTTGTTTCTCTGGGCAAGAAACTTAACGATAATTGCCTCTACCTAGTGATCGATTTCGAGCAATGGGTAGTACCAAATTGAAGTCATAAGTAGAGTAGACAACCGGAAACAGACATTGCCGTCGGCTGCAGCGTGGGTCAGGTGTATGTCGGAAGGCGTACACCGATGCATAGCGCTCAAGTCCGCTTTCCCGCAATGCAGGATAAAGATAAACAAACAAACAAAAAAAAACAAAAAAAAACTTTTTGGAACATGCAAAAATAAAATGTCATCTTTATCTTAGTGTTTGTGCTGAAACTCATGAAATAACCTGGCAACACTGCAGCAAGAGATTTTTTTTTAATTTTTATGAAAGGTAATACTGTAGGTATAAGCTAAATTCGATCAAACTTGCTTAACATCGTGTGCGAAGACAAGGTATTCATCGACAAAGTATAAAAACCTAATTAACTGAAATTTTTAAGAAGTCCTTTAAAGGCCTACTAAATGAAAATTTCAAACGGGAATTAAGCATTAAAATGCGTAAACTGAACATTCAAGAATACATTTCAAGAAAAATTACCGAAAAAAAATTGTTTTCAATGGCGCTGGCAAGGCCCAAAGTCCAATGTTTCATTTATTTTCAAAATAATAAAAGTGCAAACACTGCTCGAGATAGGCTACGTCACAAAAGACAGCAATAGCAAAAGCCATGTTACCACATCTGATGTTTTGAGCAAACTGTGCGATGTTTTGATGTACATACATACATAGCCTACAGTCAAATCGCCCGCAGTAACAACTGTTGCGAGATCAGCTGATTACTAGTCTCTAGTGACGCAGACTGTACAGTCGCACGCTTCGCTGCTCAACCCCAATCTCGTTTTGAAAGCTCTGACAAAAGCACGCTCGCAATGGTGGTCAGACCGCAATGGGGCAAAATTTTATTGAAAATCGTTTTACGGTAGCATGTTAACAGAAAGAACGTGGAAAATTGCCAAGTCAAGTTTTCCTTTAGTATCCCTTTAAAGAAATTATGTCTGCAAAATCTTAAAACTTCTCCCCATAGCCAATAACTTCATCAGCCATAGTTTTGCAGTTTACTCTGAAGCCTGGTTATTAAATATGTTAAATAGTTTAAACTGCATAGTATTCTACCGATTTGCAAGTTTTCACAATCCAATTTCAAAACAGCATGCCTTCTTGCCATAGCAGTAACTTTCGGACTACCGTACTACCAGAGTCACTATAGAGTACCAGAGTCAAGTCACTATGTGACTCTGGTACTACAGCAGTGTAGCAGTCCAGACTCCAGGACCAGAAGTGACTGCCAAAGTGCCAATCCAGAAGTGATAAGAGCTGCCAGTGCTCAGCGTTGGCAAAGGAAAAAAAGCGAAAGTATTAGAATTAAGTGAAACTTCTTTGTGGCATTGAAACTAATGTATATATATTTTTAATATTATTTAATGCTAAAAATTGTCACTTTGACTTGCTTGAGGGTTCAAAATCTATCTACTTTTTTAAAAAAATCAAATATTTGGCAACTCTGGTCATTTATGAATTGGACTGGAATGGACTCTGGAAAATCTGGCCTTTTCGAAACCCACGTCCCACACTCTTTTCCCTTACAGCTCATGTTTCTCTTTCTTCCTTGTTAGTTCTATGGTTTTGTGTGATGGTTTACGTACGTGCAAAAAGATCGCCAGTCCTGAAAAATTGAGCTACTGTAGTTTTGTTTTTTTGAAGTCGCGGAAAAATTTTAGCTGTCGAAATTTTTTTCCTTTGGTTTTGTTCAATTTTTACACTTGTCAGCCCCGTAACTTCAGCGTCAAGCGCTTATCTCAAAGCCACGCCGGCTGGTTTGGCTCTCGAGGTGTGCGCATTTCAGGACTGCTTTCCATTCACCAGCTCTTATCGTAGGCTAGTGGATGGAATAATTCCTGGCAACAACATTAGGTGGTACGCCCTCCTGATATTGATAAGCGGTGGATAAAGTGTTCAGGGGACGAAATAGGTTGAATCCTTATCTATTTCTAACTCTAACCAATAGATTGAATCTTTACCTAATTCCTAACCCTGGGTTAGAAATAGTTCTAAACATCATTAAGTGTCTTTCCTCAGACACGGCCAATCGGCCACATGCTCTGGAGCAGTGTTAAACCCATGTCCTTGTCCAGACTTTATTACCACGCAGCCAATGTTTATTAGCCTATTGTATGATGATTATTTTTTTTCTACTTTGTAATTTTTTTATGTACAATAGGTCTTGGAAACCAGAAAACTTGGATTTGCACTAACAAAATTAGGTTGTACAAAAATCAGTTTTGAAAAGGATGTCTCATCAAACTGGGATCACATGTATGTGAAATCAACAGATCTCTTGATTGATATAGAACCAAAGAAAATTAACTTTACTTATGTTATTGGTGGTTTAATATTAATTTTTTGTGTGATTAATTAAAAAAATGCAGATGCGTAATAGTTTTATTACCGCACATCCTTTGTTTGAAAGAAATGCATTAAGCATCACAAAATAGGCTATTTCCATGATATTTGCCAATTACTGAGTCGTTTAACATTACACTCGGCGGAGCTGGTATACAAGTCCCCCACCCCCCTTGGTAACTCATGACAAAGACAGGACTCGACCAAACATTTAGGGTGAAACTACTTTACCTTTGCTTTACCCTACTGATCACACACTTCAATCCACATGTTTTGGTCAATTCAATTCATCAAACTGTTGAGTGGCTACAATTGTGTTTTCATCTGTATAATATACTGAATTGCAATTTCCTGAGCTACAACCTGAATTTAGAAGCATTGATCACTTTTGTAAATTTGGCATTTGAGGTTATTTTGAATTCAACATTGATTAATAATTATCTATGTACAGGTGGAGATGATTTGAAGGAAATATTTCGAGATTGTACAACTGAAGGGGAAATACGTTGTGTTGAAGTAGCTATCAAAAATGGTATGCTATAGTAGCTACTGATGACAATGACACAAGCTTGCTTTGAACGAAAAACTTTAAATTCTTTTAAAACGAAGTTCACTTCTTCTAGGTTTCTACATATAATAATCTATAAAAAGTAGGCTACAAAAGTTATAAATCAGAAAAAAATGGTAATCCTTGAAGTGTAATAATCCAACATTAATGTTTTTAGAATTGCTGACTTGTTCCAAGTGTGTGGACAAGATGTCAGAATCATGGAAGCAAGACTATGATGCTGTTGTGTTGGATTTATTAAAAGACAAGCAGCCCACTTACTTGATTTACCAGTTGGCTTCCAAAAATGAATGGCTGCTGATTACTTACTCACCGGATGATTCTCCGGTAAGTGAAGTTCAACGTTACAGCTAGTAGAAAATCAATTGTATATACATTATCAATTGATATACTGTAATATAGTTTTTGGTTTGTGGCCCTGTGAGCTATGAACGTTGCCATACTGATGTGTTGTAACTCATAGTTCTTTTTTTGTTACAAACACATTATAAGCAAAAAGGGAAATAAAGTTTTTAGTCTTGTGCTTGGTGATTTTAAAAGTTGGGCTACCGTACTTGCTTTTTAAAATGTGTAGGAAGGCTATTTTAAAGCTTGTAAGGTTTAAGTTTGAACCTTACAATAAACATCAGAATTAATGACCACAACCCCAAGAATTTCGTAGAATGCACAAAAATTGCCTATTGTGGCAATTTTTTGTTTGCCCTACTTTACGAGGCATAGCATTTAAGTGCAGTCATGTAGGTAGGATTGTATGAGCATGTAGGTTCTGTGGTGTTGGGCGATTTACTGTGGTGATTTACTGTTCTGTGGTGTTGGGCGATTTTCATTCGATTGTTACCTGTTTATTACTAAAATATACCACACTCTTGCAACCAGGGTTGTTGGTATTTTACCCGACCCAAAAAAACCCGGGTGGGTTTTTTTAATAAAACCCACTTAAAAAAAAACAAAAAAACCCATAAAAAAACCCAGAGCATCATATTTGTCCAGTTTTTATTGGAAAATTAAAAAAATTTACAAAAACACTACAAGGCACTTACAACAAACTTTAAATTAGCACTTAAGGATGTGATTGTGAAGTAATTTCCAAGAATAAACTGAAAACGCAGTGGATATTGCACAGTACACAAAAATCAAGTAATGTCACTTTGTGTATACTACGCTAAAACTCATTTATGCAAGAAGGCCTTATAGTTAAATTGGTGAAAGTACTACTCTACTTTAGTCTGTATATATGATGTGAAATGCAATTTAGGAGGCTATTTACCAATTATAGATTCTGGATTCTAACGCATGGCTGTTTCAGAGCATTTGCCTAATTGGCCACGCAATCGCTCAATTGCTCATCCATTACTATATATAATATATATATAAATGATAAAAAATATTTAAACATGATGGCATAAATGCTCCTTGCCTTCAAATCTAAACAAATGATGCAATAATGTGATTTCTACCACAGTAGCATCAACTTGGTATAGAAATCAGTGGATGATGCAACATCCAACTTGATCTTGAAACTAATGGATGATGCAACATTCAAGCAACAACAGCCCTAGTGCATTATTTTATTGAGTTATGCAAGCATGTACTGTGAGTGAAAGGCACTTCACTCGTAAAAAGTAGTTTTGAGGTGAAATAAGCATGAATCTACCTTTTTTTGCATCTTTTTTAAAAAACCCAAAAAAACCCGGGTTTTTTTAAAAAAAAAACGGGCGGGTTGGGCTTTTTTAAAAAAACCCGGGTTTTTCTCAACCCTGCTTGCAACCACCATGCATCCAGTGGGGGTGCCTACTGTATGTGACTACACCTAAATGTTGCAGCCAACTCCTGCTTTTCAATCAATTGCTCAAAATTATATAAAGCGTTTGAATAATATGGTTGTATAAAATGTATATGGGTCTGCTACATACGCCATGGTCTGCTACTATTCGACGAGTTTCCTATTCGGCGATTTTTTGAAAATACAACGACGCCTTCTGTAAATCTAACAATTGAATATTATTCAATATTCAAACATTGAATCAATGTAAATACAAACTGTTAGGCTAATTGGGGTCTTTAAAGAAATCGAATGGCTTTTGTAAATGTAAGAGTTTGTCAGGTACAATCTGTAGATACCTGGTCAGCAAAAGTTCCCTTTTGTACTTGATTTCATCGTCTGGCGACGTTAAAACGGTGTAATTGCCTTTACATTACATTCAAAAGTTTTGTTGACATCAAAAATTCTTTGACTGTTTTGAGTTACAGCATCGTTTTGTGAAAAAGGTTGTTTTGTTGTAAAATATATTTGAAATATCATATAAAATCAACAAATAGCTTATTTAAAAAATGAATGACATAAACATGACGCAAAAAAGGCGGATAACGTAGGATACATGTCAATTTTATGTATGCAAACATTTTAATTTAATAATTCAAACATAGGAGCAAAATGGTTGGAACGCCTGGTTAATCTAATCAAAAAATAAAGAGCCCAAAATGTAGATACCAAACTCATGTTCAGCAAACAAACGTTTCGAAAACTATACTGTCTTCATCTTATATATATACTTATACTGCCTTCATTGTTTAATTATACTTATATTACTTATACTGTCTTCATCTTATCGTTTCGAAAACTATACTGTCTTCATCTTATACTGTCTTCTATACTGTTCTTCTATACATTTATAGCACTGAAGATTAAGACAGTGTAGTTTTCGAAACGTTTGTTTGCTGAACATGAGTTTGGTATCTACATTTTGGGCTCTTTATTTTTTGATTAATTCAAACATTTTTCGCTAAATTTTATTTTAATTTCTTTGTTGGAATGCAAAAGAAACAATATTGTAGTAGTAGTCCAGTTTTAATCCGGTGATGTCCCCGTTACCGAGGGTGGCTGGATTCACCTCCAAATGCCGCAATCGCCTTCAGAACCTCCCTCCACATCAATCTGTCTAACGCGTCCTCTCTTGTTAAGCCCACCTTGCTGCTTTCTTCCTCAACTTGCCTTTTCCACGTTTTCTTGGGTCTTCCTTGTTTTCTACGACCCTCCACTCGCAACTCCAGCGCTCTTCTCAAAACATCATCTTCATCCCTTCTCAAAACATGCCCATACCACCTCACTCCATTTGCTTTCACCAACTTATCAACATTTTCATTCAACCCAAGCAAGTTCATAAGTTCTTCAGTATTCCTTTTGTCCATCAGCTTCACACCACACATTGCTCTCACCATCGCTCTCTCAGTTCTTCTTAAAATCGCCAATTCGTTTTCCCGTAAGCACCATGTCTCACTTCCGTACAGCATTACAGATCTCACACAAATTCTTCCCCTCATTTTCAACGGAAATCTTCTACCACATAACAACTCTCGACACTCTCTGAATTTCACCCAACCAAACCTTACTCTTGCAGTCACTGCCGCTTCACAACCACTACTTGCATTCAATCTATCTCCTAGATCAGGGTTGTCCAAAGCCTGGCCCGCGGGCCGCATGCGGCCCGCGACCTCCTTCAATGCGGCCCGCCGCCTCTTCTAGAAAACTTTTAAAAATTACCGTATATCCTCGCATATAAGCCGACCCTAGAAAAACAACCTTAAAATGGTAAATTTATAAAAATCCGCATATAAGTTTTATGTTTAATTTGTAATGAAATGATATCTGTTATGAAAGAGTACAATGTACAACGACACTACAGCACTCTTCATGTCACTGGCTATGATAAATACACTGGTGAGGCGCGGCGAGCCCTACTCAATGATCTCAAATCAAACCTGCGTAAGCGTCAAGAAAACATGTTTCAATTAGTGAAGCCTTCGTCTTCTACAACCATTGCTTCTTATGATGTATCACTTTTGATGGCTAAATCCAAAAAACTTCAATGTATTCAATGCTCCGCTGACTATAACTATATCAGAAGCCGATGACGATTTGCAGCTTGAATTGTGTGACTTGCAAAGTGACCAGTTTTTATTAAGCAAAGCTACACTGCCAATCACTCAATTTTGGCCTCTTCTTTCTGAAGAGCATTATCCTAATTTACGCCGTTTTGGATTGCACTTGCTGTCAATGTTTGGCAGTACCTACCTTTGTGAAGCAGCATTTTCCGCAATGAAGTCGATTAAATCCAAAGAGAGGAATCTACTTAAACAAACATCTCTCGAAGCCTGCCTTCGTTTAGCCTTAACCTCAGTTGACATTGACACAAAGGAGCTGGCTTCCAAAATGCAGGCACACCCATCTCACTGAATTTTAAGTAAACTGTACCGTTTTACGTACTTCCTTAAATATTTTTTACGAATAAATTTATGGTTTAATCTTATTCATACTTGTCAGTTATTTTTAAGGTTTCCTGGTCTACTGACGTTGCTTAAAATTTCCAAAACTCTCTTATTCGTAGTATTCACATCTTAGCTTCTTTAATCTATTCCCCAATATGTTTTTATGATAAATATAAAGATTCATTTACACATGTACAGGCCTCGAAATTCGTTTTTGTTGACGGCGGACAAACGTGTCCGGTCTGAGCAGCTATCTCGGCGGACAAATTAAGTCTCACGGCGGACATACCAGTTTTTGCGTCGATTGTCACGCTTAATCACTTTATCTTGATAATTCTTCGCCATTTGAGAACTATAGCTACGGTTTAGAAGGCTTTTCAAAATTTCAGCGAAGTTACTGACTCTGAAAAGCTTTCATCAGACCAACGACGTGCGCTTGAAGAGTCAAAGCGTCGTGTAGCTGCTAAATACGCCGCATAACTGATTAACTTCCACCGAACGAGGTCGTGTGGCTTCTTGCGTCACAATGCTCTGGGCCCGAGTCGGAAAACTTCTACACTAATGCTACTATTTTCTGCTGTGCAAAGTTTCACTAGGCTTTTTTCTTTAGGTTTATTTTTGCGCGTCATGGGAACGAAAATAAATTTTCCCTTGGCCTTTTCTTTCTTACTGCAATACCAAAACTAAACAAAGTTTACTGCATCTTGTTGTAATAGCCTACTCGTATAATCTAATTTTGTAACCAACCTTGCCTTATCAATATCACTCGGAGATCAAAGCCAGACATTGTGACGTAAAACTTGAACTAAGTTGCGCGTGATTAGTGTAAAAGTACCAGTACTCCCATCGGTTCTTAGCGAAGAATTTACCTTTGTTATACGCTGATTCAATGTCACCAATCGTTGAAGCAACGTAAAAGTCGAAAGTTTTTCTGCTTGAATAGAAGCTAAGGGATACAGAATTCACATTTTCTAGATGCGCGCTAGAATGCGCTGGAAATTATATTCTTGCAACAATTGTTTGTGCTAAGCAATGACGATTTGCATTGCTATTTCTCAGCGTACAAATATGACCGATCTAGATGGTACTTCCCGCGGACATCACATGCAGTGACGGCGGACATGACCGCCGTGTCCGCCGTGAATTTCGAGGCCTGCATGTACGTGTTTTACTTTACATCTGGTACGGTGAGACAGTGTATAAGAGGAAAAATGTCAACTGCGGCCCGCGATCTAATTTCCTTGCCGAATGCGTCCCGCGTCCCATAAAGTTTGGACAACCCTGTCCTAGATAGCAAAAGGCATTCACGTATTCAACTTCGTCATTCAGCTTTTCAACAGGACCAACCATTCCTTCCTCAATCTTCCTGCATCTTTCACATTCAAAACCATCTCCGGATCTGCATGTCACTCTCTTCATCTTTGCACATCTCCCATGCACCCACTTCTTGCATTTTGTACACTTCAGAATTTGCCATCACTCTTTTTCCACATACACCACATGGGTCAATTTTAATATTAATGGGTCAATTTTAATATTGTGGAATAAAATACAAAATTCTCTAAATAAACAAACAGAAGGCGTCGTTGGATTTTCAAAAAATCGCCGAATAGAGAACTCGACAAAACGGGCCATTCCGGTTGTATATTGCTAATATATTTTAAAAACCTTCATACACAATTACTTATAAAGGTTTTGGGAGTTTTAGTTTTATGTAGGTAACAAAGCGATTATGTTATAATATTGCATTTTTTAATTTGCTTAAATATTTTATGGAAGTGTGTTTTTATGTCATAGGAAAACACATTTTGTTTCATTTACAAAGTTTAGGAAAGTTGCTTAACTTTTGGATAGGTTTGAACAATCGCGTGTTGCCCAAAATGCAAAAACTAAACCAACCCATAGTTCAGCAAAAGTAGGATTAAATTAGAAAGTCGTTTATTGTGTTCTACAATCTTGCTCTGATGTTTTAGGTCCGACAAAAAATGTTATATGCTGCAACCAGGGCAACTTTAAAATCGGAATTTGGAGGTGGCTTTATACAAGATGAAATATTTGGAAACTTCAAAGTAAGAAAATCATTTCACGCATTGTAAAAATTTCATGGGACTGTTCTTTTAACACTACGCCCTAAAATTATGTTTCTTGTGCAATCATGATAGTTGAAACTATACTTCACTTTCTGTAGGCAATGTAGACATCTTTGGTTTTGGTTTCGTGGCACCGGGTGGCCGGGCACTATTCCCATGATGGACTGATGGTGGATGTAATTGGTTGCATTTTCTTCTATTACTTAGCGTTTAAACAAGAAATTATGGAAGCAATGTAAAAACCAGACATTTTTACCTGGTTTAGTATTATTAGGAGTCCACTTATTTGCATTATTGCATAACCCAGTTGTATGCTTGAAAAATCTTGTCAAACTGGTGATGATTTTGGAATTTGGATTGGTCTGATATTATTGATCTGTGCTACATAATTCTTTTAGCCTTTGTTGCTACTTGATTTGTGTCTTTAAAATGTAAATTTGTATTGAAGCAATGTTGATGATAAATAAAAAAAAAAATTCAGAAAGACGTCTCCTATAAGGGATACATGGAACATCTTACCCACAAAAATGCCCCACCTCCGCTTACTAACGCAGAGGAGGAATTGCAGTTCCTCAATGAGAATGAAGTAAGTCAATGATCGGTCTGTTACTATTCGGAGAATCCATTTTGGAAAATCTGATTCGGAGAAGTCGAACCTGAGAAGGCCTTTTTCGGAGAATTTTAAAATTCCACAGCGACATCTGTTGATTCAAAGGAGTTACTTTATAATAGAGGCTAACCAAGTAAAGTGTCAGCGAAAAAGTCTCAACTAAAGAAAAAAGAAACAATTATCAAACGGCGTTTCATGATTAACAATAGAGGTAACTAATCAAATAAACTCTTAGCCAAAAAAAGCAGTGGTCAAGCAGTAAGCAAGTAAAATGTCAGCGAAAAAGTCTCCACTAATGTCTCAGCAAGAAAAAAAATAGACATTGGCATTATCAAACATTAAATAGCCTTTGAAACTACTGTGCCGGTAAGCCATGTTAGACCGGCTTCCACAAGCCAACATTTTTCCATTTCGTTGGTATATATTTGAAATGTTTTAAATTTTTATTTTTTTACCAAGGCAAAGTATAAGCGTCGCTGTCAATCTATAAAAACTCGAAGACTAGCTCCGCACCTACGACCTACATGGGAAGCAGTACATTTAAATACAACTACAGATGTGTTTCCGGTCCTTGTTTGCGTTGTTCTTTGAGTGAACGCAAAAACACGATAGCAATTAACCGATCTTTACGCAATTTTTTTTCAGGAATTTTTTGTTTTTGCTGCCGGGCGCAAGAATTTGGCCGCCGGAACTGGAAAATTAAACGCGCTTAGAGGCCTGCTAGAGTAGCCTAGTTAGGCCTACATCAAATCCGACGTGATATGTTTCCGACAAAGGAAATTAAGCAAACTCAAAGTAAAGTCAATGTTTTGTTTGCAACAACAGATTATGGCCTCCCCATTAAAACGTACTTTTTTTGCAGTTGTACACTGTGTATAGGGATGGGCAAAATAGAAGAGTAAGCTATTCTAGAATAATTTTTCGAATTTAGAATTTCGAATACCTATTCTAGAATAAGTTTTTTTAATGTCAGAAAATGTCAAAAAGCTTTGTTTTTATTCTGGTTTTATTGAAGACACATAATGGAAAGTGGCAACTAAACGAAAAACGATAGTAACTGCCTAGGAGAGCATGTCTTTGTGGCAGTGAAGAATGTTTAAAGCTTCTAAATGCTCGCCAGTGAGCCGCAATCGCAGTTTTGATGCTGTTAATCCAGCACTCGAGAAGAGTCTTTCTGAGGATGCAGAAGTGGCTAAATACTTCCTTGCAAGATCAAACAACAGGGGGAACTTTTCTTGATTTTTGTTCCACCATTCAATTGCATCGCTATATGGCACTTTTGCCTTAGGGTAGGATCGGTTTTATACGGCAACTCAAAGGTGTTCGTTGTCATGGTTACTTGATGCTGAAGTATTTGTCGCCTCAACACCGGAGCTCAATAGATCATCCATTTCATTGGATTGTTGCGGAAATTATGACACTAGGTGTAGCGGTAGCCTCACCCAGAGTTGAACTGTGTTCCATGTATGTACGTACGATATAAATAGATGCAAATCCACAGCACAACGGTCTTCCGACGTCTACAAACCGCACTGGTAAAGAGAGCTGGCTAGCTGTCGTTGAGCCGAATGTAATTGATCGGCGAAAAATCGATAAAAAATTTTGGTATTCCGAAAAGTGGATATTTTTATTTCGGTTTGGAAAATTCGATTCGAAATGTCATTTCAATTCGAATAATTAGATATTCGGATTGTAACTATTCGATATTCTATATTGCCCATAGTCTGTGTATAACTGTATAGTGTATATATATATATTTCTTTTTCGTTGTCGTAATGCAGAAGAAACGATATTGTGGAAATAAAATGCAGTGATATAACCAACAAAATGAAAAGTGGCAAAGCCGTAATGGTCACCGCGTAAGAAGACATAAATGCAAAGGTCCAATTCCAAATTGCCCATCCGGCATCCATGTTTGTTACGCATGAATTATTACCACGGTCGACATATCAGTGGCGAATCCGGCAAAACGTAATAAATTAACTTTATTAGCCCAGGCAAACTTGTGGCTGGTGGACAGCTTTACAGAATCAGAAAGTAAATGTATACCTACTTTTTTTAATTTTCTTTTAATTTTCTTTGCCGTAATTTGTCACAACGCTACATTTGCAGGCTTTGCTCATCGCTCTTTCATCAATTCTAGTTTATAATTTATATTTGATACGTAATTTACTTTACTGCCGGCTTGGTTTAGTTTTCATTCAGCATTTTTTCAATATTTACGCTTATGCTTTTTCTATTTTTTACGCTCATGTTTTGACATTATTGCGTCACTGTAATGTTGTTTAAAACATTACTTGTAGGTTTTAACTGCCCTTTATCAGAACTGAAGATGCACTGAATAAGTGCGAAATATATTTTCTGTAACATCTACTGACAACTGATCCCTGTTACCTTAGCAATTGAGGTTTTAGCTTTCTATACCTACTTTTTGTATATAAAGCAAAAATTTGTTACGATGTTCAATCAACCTCGTCTTGAGCTACTTGGTCTAGCACTCATACTTGTTGCAGTCGCTTTGCCAGCTACGCTAATAACAAGAATACAGCAACTTGAAAGCTACCTTACACAGTTTAAGCTTCCAAATACAATACTAATTTTGACCTAGCATAGCGCTGGCTGCATATTAATATTAAGTTACTTACTTGGGTTGGGCACCAGAATTACTTGGAAATGATTCTTAGTTCGTCTTGTAAAAAAATTCTTGTTGACCAATGTTACACAGGTTAAGTTAATTGCCTAACCTTTTGCATGGGTATGGAAAGGTAAACGCAAAAACCACCTAAATAGTTAATCCCTACAATTTCTTGAAAATTCTCCGAATCGGTTTTCTCCGATAAAGGCTGTCTCTAAAATGGGGTTCTCCAAATTGGATTTGCCGAAACCGGCCATTCTGATATTATGTGTATTGTGTAGTTTGTAAAAAGTAACAACCTGAACCAACCTTATACTTGTATGTACTATTCAACACCTTTACCAGCAAAAGAAACTGCCTATATTAAGTTGTTAATTTTATTTTCAACTTAAGTTTATTTTGTTCAAGTAGCTATTTCCAGTAAGTTGGAAAAATCATATTTGAAAAAATATTGCATTTCACTAACTTAAAGATGTTTTCTAGTACCAGTACAGTAATTCATCTCTGAGGAAGATTAGTTTTGCAGTGGGAACTAGGAACATGAAATACAACGCGACATTAATTTATAAACAGTTGACATGTCACTATGTATCAAGTTGAAAAAAAAAACACTTGAACTTTTCCAGAACAAATCGGCCATTGGAACCTCCACACGTCATCAGACCGTGCAGGGAATAGAGTTTCCTATCACCGAAGATGCACAACAGGCTATACAGGACTTTAAGCACGGAGCTGTGAATCACATTGAATTGGTACGTTAAATTTGTATTTGTAAAGCGTGAAAAAAATGACTCTGAAGTTTAAAGTAGACTTTTGTTGAAGACTCAAAACTGAAATTTTGAGTTTAATCACTATAGAATTTTGCAATAATATTTGATACAATATTATTGGCATTCTAAAACATTAGTAGAATTTTGAAAAAGAAGTATCATACCATTGGCTAAAAAAATTCTTTGTATGCAAGATGAAAATCGAACTTCTTGTTTCTCTGCAGCCATGTTTTTACATTGCCTTCTTTGTTTAGAGTGTGGACACGGATAAGGAAATCATTTACAAACTTTCGTCTCGAAGTATTTCAGCCTCCGACCTCGAAACATTGATATCCAAGGACAGAGCTGGGTACCATCTCTTCAACTACGCTCATCGTTTCGGCGGGGAAGACATCAGCAGCGTTTGTGAGTTGTCTTAATGTCTTATGCTTTAACTTAAATACAAAATTGCGTCCTGTTTTTGTCTCTATAGTAGTTGAATGGTATGTAGAAGTAAAGGTGGGTCCCATACTTGATTCAAGCTTTGGGGGATGAGAAGATAAGGTTCTCATTGTACTAAGCCTTCGGCACTAACGAGAGTAGGGTGGCCAGTTCCTTTCTCTCGGCCGCCTTTACTTCAGCAACTACGCCCACCCAATTTATTACACCCTGGGTAGAGGTGAACGGTGTTTGTCAACAACCAGCGTAAGCCGGGAGTCGAACCAGGATTGCATAATTGGAAAGCCAACGCCTTATCCGCTGCGCCATCCCACCACTTTTTTGCATGGTATGTAGTTATGCCTAAAATGTTGAAACCGAGAAAACGATTTGATACGATCATGTCCCATCTTTAATAGGTGAGGTAGCTTTCCCCCCTAGCAAGGGTTCGCCAGTATTTGCAACCCCTTCACCGTGCCTTTCGGTGATTGGGAGTTAACTTTGCTTAGTTTTTTTGAACTGATGTTCTCTCACGCCAACTTTAACCATCTATTTTTTGGTCTTTTAATTTTCTACCTGACAAAAATCTTTTTGCTATAGCTGGAAACATTGCCATGCCAATGCAAACGGTGGCTCCTGAGAAACTTACGTATGCTTTCTACTTGTGTCAGTATGTGATTCGTCTATCTATTTATCTATCTACACCGTATACGATTTAAAGTTTTTTGTTACCCGAATTGCGAGGGTTGGACGCCAACGAATGTCTATTTTGTCTGATAGCACGTCTCCGTGCCACCCGGTCCTCCATGATGGTCAACCGAAACAAAATCTTCCAGTCGCAGATCATCCCGAATATTGAAGCAAACGCTTCTTTAGACGTCCTCGAGGGTTATCCTTATGTCGTCAAAGGACTGAACATTCTTCTGCCACGCAACTTCTTCCATGCGTTGCACGTGTCCGTACCAACGGCCAACGCAGCCTTCTCCATCTCGTGGCATATTCTAGCTGCTGGGCCTGGATGCCATGCCTGGATCTTCGCTCTTCCATCGTCACTCGGCCAGAAAGGCGCTTGTAACAGATCCATCGCACAATGTCATAGTTGTTGTGACATAGCCGGTTTTGCTCTTCGCTAAGGATGGGCCAGGTCTCACTTGCATATAACAGGACTCTCCTCTCACACATATTATACACATGACCACGCCTACCGAAGGAAATATCCCAGCATCCCTGTATGTAAGGATAGGGATGAGCTCACGGAAACTTTTCCAGACCAATTACACTCTCACTGCGGTGGCATCCATTCCATACAGCCTCTCGATTGTCCAATCATGTCAACAAGATAGCGAAAGGTAACATCAAATCCTGCATCACCAATTATAAGCTTGGCTGCTGTTGACTCCGAAACTACTGTTGCTTCATCGCGGCAGTTTAAACTCGCACTCCCAAAAGCCCCAGCGCTTGAAATCTCGACGCCCGTTCTCCCGACATGCTGCAGCTATCTGCAAATCGAACTTCCACATTTCCGAAGTTTGGAACCGTGAATGGAGCAAAGTTGCAAAACCAACCCAATTCACAGTCCTTCCCAATACCAACACCCCACCTGGAGCAGAACTACCCCGGAAGGAATGGATGAAGCTCAATCGCCTGCGGACTGGAGTGGGCCGTTTCAGCAGCAACTTGTTCCAGTGGGGCCTCGCCGATTCACCATCTTGTGCGTGTGGTTCAGATTTTCAAACTGCACACCACATTATCTATCAATGTCCTGTATACCGACCACAAGATAGACATGTGGACCTAACAACGCTCGATGAATACACAATCCATTGGCTTCTGCGCCTGGATGTAACAACGTGATCTGTGGCGACCTCAAACGCAAGAAGAAGATCGCGGCAGTTTTTGTCATCATCATCTGTTCCTGCATTCTTTCCTGTTCCTTCCATGTTCTTTTTGTACAGTATATCCCAGTTTCCTCTTCCCATCTACCTTCAAGGTCAATGCCTTTCGAAAAAAACTTTCTTCATCCTTCCTTAGTACATGTCCTATCATCTTACTCCATTTGCCCTGGCAAGTTGTTCAATAGTCATTCTCATCTCAAGCATATTCATCAGTTCTGCATCACCATTTTAATCACCATCTACATTTGTGATATACCAAAATAGTTTGGTGGTACAGTATAACTTTTGAACTTCAAAGTGTCAACTTAACCCCAGCCCAGTTACATTCTGAGGTCCTACGAACCTGTAAACCCCATACTATACTAGCGCTGACAAGATTTTTGGTCGTTTTAGGGCCAAACTGTAACATTGGTATGAATTTCATCCCACAAAGTGCTCTCTAATGCGTGTGCTAAATTTTTCAGTTTTTATTTACTCTATGCCTGGCTACTCGATCCCCGTCAAAGCAAGAATGCTGTATTCCTCTTGCAAGGCTCCTCTTCTTGGAACGTTGGAAGGAGTCTTTGGCATCATCATCGACAAAAAGGTAAGATCTGACAGTTGCACCGGGTGGAGAAAGAATAACTTCCCAACATTGCCAGGTTTTGTGCCTTCCTTTCATTCGGCTTGAAATTTCCGTCACCTGCTAGCATTCAAGTAACGTAAAGATGGTCCTATATTCTCACCTGTATTGTAATGTTAATTTGTATGGCTTGCAACATGTTCGCTGTTTTTAGTTTTCTATAAATTACCATTGTTGAGTACAATTATTCATACTTTTCAAAGCAGCACTTGACAGCCTATACAAATGATGTACTTTGAGTCTTTGTCTAAGATACGGAATGAAACATCTGCATATGGATATTGGATATTCATTATTCAACTAATGAACAAATAGCTATATTTGATTGACTTAGCACATTGAACACACAAGCAAACTATTGACGTTTTTAATCATTGATTCAATGCAAAATGATGTTCACATTTTGTCCGGAAGCGAATTTCAAGTTGCGTAGTATGCCAGCACAAAACTACACATCGAGTTGGTTACTCAAAGGAGGATATGGAAATATCCAAGATCTGTAATTACCACGCGGTGGGTTGTCTCTCCAGTATTCAGGTGATTTGTATGTTTAATATAAAAGGAAAGGCATGTCATATTGTCATGTCACCCAGCCGAAAACCAATTCTGCATTCGTTCAACGTTTAATCAATGCAAAAAGGATTGGTTTGTTGGTTGGACGAGAATTACTCGAAAACGATTCGTGTTTCAAGAGCCAGCGAGCATCGCAATCAAACTTCTCTGTTTTTGTTCCCAGTTGGAATGTGATAGCAGCGAGGTGTTAACGGAAGATTTTCTTCGCAATGAAATGCACCCCCCTGAAGAGGACAAGCGGCAAACTTTCAACAAACCGAAAGCCCCTGGCAGACGGGCCCCCACTCGCCGACCCAAAAGAGCTGAAAACGACACTGATTAAATGAAGAAAATAATTGTTGTTTAAGGTTTTCTATTGATTGAAGAATTACTTGATTAGAAAGTCGATCAAAAATTTTTACAAACACATGCGATATTTCATTGCTCTTATAAACGAGTTTTTTGACGATCTTTTTTTGATTTACTTCCAAATGACTGATTGTCCCCTGATTTTTTATTCCGTTTTTGATTGGCTTGTTTGGATCATACGAACGGGTTCCTAATTGCTTGCTTATTCTTAACGTCTGAACAAGCAGGACTGTACGAGAAGCCATCATGCGGGTGCATTAAGTTTTTCTAGAGCTATGCAGGTCGCAGCACACCAGGATGATTTAATCCTTAACATTTGTTGTAAGTATGTTCTGTAAAATTCTCTCCCGAAATAGGTTTTGCACTTCCTAAAAATACCTGAGACCCCGTGAGCTAACGATGGTACTCTATATCTTGATTTGCGCAGTTTCGAAAACCAATCAATAGTGTAGTTCAAGTGTCCAGGAGTAACTGAAAATTCTATGTTTTGAAGTTTCGGAGCTGACTCCGCAAGTTGTATTGTGGAGTAAAAGAGCTTCCTTGACCCAAACTATAAATTAACTTTTTCAATGTTATTTTGGCAAGGTTCACCTTGCTCGGTTATTCTTCCAAAAGCAGTTTTGAGAATGTTCTATCTGCAATCTTAACTACAAGCATATCATCAAAATTTAATGAAATGATATTTTCATTAGATATGCGTGTGTACTGACATGTTCTATGACATTATGTAATAATGTTATGGGGTTCCTGTCACGTACTGGACATGTTTCTTAGGAAAGTGCAAGTTCTATTATTATCGCTGATATTGATTTCAATGTTCAAAGGTAAACTTTTGATTTGTTCAGTCAATTGTTTCAATAGATTGCTTCAATGGTGGGCCAAGCGTCGGCGCTTTTTTTCGCTTTGCTATTTTGTATTACTTTTCTACATTATGATAAAGCTATTTCGATGTTCAACAAAATAGATAAAATACAATGATTTATGGAGCTGCCTTTGACGACTGGGTTAGGTTTTTTTTTTGTCAGCAAAGACTTATGTGCTTGTGTTTGTATTCAAGTGCTGCATTGACGTTTCTTATTTCAAGCCAATGAAGAATGTATTATTTACTATTCTAGTGTTTTAGCCTTATTTCCTTTTCATTTTCACAATAATTGCTTGCAATTAATGCCCATTACGTGCCACATGTTGAGAGTTTTCTACCACAACTACACCAGTGGTGCGCTTTTTCAATAACATGTTCAGAGGTGCAAACGTTTCAAACTCATTTCCAGACCGTTTGGTAACTAACTATCAATCGAAATGAAGCCCGGGTTGGCATTGAAGTGTAGCCGATCTTTTAACTGAATTACGTTCTCCACTGTTCACTTTTCCATTCTAAAGACTAAATCATATAAGAATCCTTACGGATTATATATTTAATGTATACGAACCGAACGGCATAAAAAATATCCTTTGCCGTTTCATTTCAGACGTATTTTCCTTTATATTTAACCGAGATTTATATGTTGGTTTGGCAATTCTGATTGCTAAACTGAGCAAGATTTTTCATGAAAATCGAATGCCACGTATTTAGATTGTATACAATATTCAACTCTATGTAACCGGTGCTGAGCACATCATGGTTTTTCTCCATATATATTGGTTGTATCTTGCAATTTCTGTAATTACATTCACTGAATTCTTACATTCGAGTTGTATTTCAGTGTATTTCATTTCCATTTTATCAGAGCGACTAACTTTTTTCGCTAGACGGAGCAAGAGAGAACATGAAGTTGCATGTTTGACATGTCTCAACAACTGCTTTTTTACACTCTGCAGTAGCTTTGCTGACGCTGAAAAAAAGTTTCGGTTTATTAACGTTATTAATTTGCCGTTAAGCAGTTTTCGCCACATGGAAAGATGAAAATGACTTTTAACAGCTGCCCAAGATCAATGTTAAGTAATTCCGCACTCGGTTTTGTTTGTAATAGGCTATGTTTCGAGTCGTATCAGATGCGCACTACACTGGGTAAGTTTCAGTGTAAAAACTGCACTATTTGCACAAATCAAAATAAATCACACATTTTGATCGAAGTAGCCTAAGTCTTTCTCCTCCAGGCATTTTTGCTTTCAAAGCTTGATGATTTGTTGTTACAGTTTTTTTTTTTGAAAATGTGTGGGATAAAAAGTGTTCTGTCCAGGCCTAACCAACTAGCCTACAAGATGACGATTTAAGTGGTTAAACTTATAGTTAGGAACTCTGGATGGTTTTAGATTTTTCCCACTTCATACCTAATTAGGCTACTTTCATAAAATGAAAAAAAAACACCTAAACAGACGATTTCGAAAAGTTTCAACATATGTGGTTGAAAACCTGCATCTGTGATTGTTAGTACAAGTGAGGTCGGCACTGGCATAAAATCGTTTTAAATAAAACACTATAAATTTTATTACCTTTCTCGTAATGGGTTTGGGGCATTCAGACAAAAGTTTACCTTGAATGACATAGCCACAGTCAGTGGCGTACGCAGGATTTTCTCAAGGGGGGGAGCCATTGAGAGTAGCATAGCCAGGAATTTTGAAAGGGGCGTTTTGACGACCGGCGGGCGAAGCCCGACGGCGCTATTGCTCAAGACGACACCCAGCGGCTGGGGGCCCTCCCCCAGAAAATTTTGAAAAATTACTTTGAATTTGGTGCATTTTGAGAGCATTTTCAACAAAAAATGTAGGTATGAATATTCCTGTAAAATGGTGCTGTCAGGTAGCATAGCAAAAGGATAAGATCATGTTTTCTTCGGCATTTTTCGGAAATAGTCTCTATGTTTTCTTGTTGTTAATTCCTGGCTGAGATGTTTGGTATTGGCAAAAATCGCTCTTTTAATGCAGTTTTGTTTAAAATTAGGCTAGTTTTTTTAGACTGAAAGCATCATTCTCAAGCATTAAGAGACTGAAAGCATCATTCTCAATATCGTGACGTCACACGAGTGCCAAGTGGGGTTGTACCCCCCCCCCCCCCCTGGCTACGCCACTGGCCATTGATATCCCAGACGTCTTCATGATATCCCAGTATGGTTTTAGTTTGGACTATATCCATTTCTCTCTCACTGCAATAGGCTTACAGAACACTATGCTACATTGGCATACCTGGGGTGGGGTAAGTGGATTGGGCCATGTATTTCGTATTGGCTTAGTCTATAAAACAACATTGTTACAGTAATTGCTTTGACAGAGCAATGCAAAACATATTAAATGCCTTAATCTACGTCGTTAACTACTAAAAAATTTTTAAGGGGGGGGGGGGGGGGGCATGGCCCAATGGCCCCCCCCCCCCTGCGTACGCCACTGGCCACAGTCGCAAATCATAAGCTAGGCTATATGGAATAGTAGGTTATTAGGGCCGTTGAAAGCACAAGTCGGCCTGCAATTAAGCGCACATCCGCGGCCTCTCTAAAGACAAAAATAGGTAGGCTACCCGTATCTCGAGGCTAAAACAGTTAGGTACCAAAGTATATGAGAAAGAAACCTCACCTCTATTTTTCTGAGATGGAGCTGATATTTACTGTAGCTTGGTGGCAGTGCCAATGAGATCTTCAGGACTGGCCTATATATAAAAAAATACACGTTGGTTTTTCACGTTTTCAGCCTCTCCTAAAATCATCCTGGGTTGAAAAGTACCCCCTGTTAAAGCTACTGGTACCGGGTCTACAAGTAGGCTATTCCTGGTGAAAAAGTAACTCCTGGAGACATTGCCGCGGTGTTCAGCGTGGGTTGCCCGCTGCAAATAAAACGGACTCCCACCTGTGGCAAATTTTATTTTGAAAGCTTTTCTTTGATATCAAAACTCGATGTCCTCCACAGAACAATCGCATCTTGCTAGAGGTGGTCATTCTCTACTTTAAAAGTAGCGCGCTAACCGCACGTGAGCTAAAGTAGCGCGCGCTACCGCTACCAATCGATAAAAGTAACGCGCTACTTGGTCAATATAGCCTATCTCAATCATCGAATTATATCAACAATATCATTCGTTTGCATGCCATTTCAACGTCGTTGAGAAAACACGTTCACGGTAAAATTTATTTTTACGCATCTTTCAAAAACTCGAGCATATCAAAATGCGAGTCCTGCCCGATTTGGCTTCAGCACGTCTTTTTCAACAGCGGTAAATCTCTTCACTGCAGCACTGGAAGAAAAGGTGTTGAATTTAATAAAGAGACTTTATAAACTGGCATTAGAAAAGCTCAAGGACTTGTTTCTGTCTGAAAAAGACCTCCACAGACCACAATTGACTTTTTTTTCTTTCTGTACCCACTCTTCATGCGATGAAACCAATTCGTCAAAACATTCGTCCTCGGAGAGAAAGAACTTTTATATCAGCTGTTGCGGGAATATTAGGCCTACAGTACAATTATAAACAATACAAATAAATTAACACCATGACAAACTAGATTCCACAACGGAGTCGCAACTGGTGTTGGACTGTTGGCAGTGCCGGATTAACCAATAGGCAAAGTAGGCACGTGCCTACAGGCCAGTCAAAAATCCAGGCCACTTTAAAATCAGTAGAAATTTAGTCATGTTTACAAAATAATTATTTTCTAAACTAATAAGTATTTATTTTAATAGCCCTGTTTTTCCAAATGAATTAAAGGTTGCAAAAATCGTTAAAAAAGACGAATTGAAACATGTTGCCACTTCCTTTTTGATGTTTTTAAAGATTCGCATTTCTGTTGTGTGACGCAACGAAACAAACGTGGCGTTGCGTTGTGTTTAAGAAATTAGAAATAAATTTTAGTCAGATTCAGAATGATAATCAGATCAGATTGAGTATTTGGACGTAGGTAGTGCAAGATTGGGTCTCGACTGTATTTACTGTATAGCAGATCCTTACGATTATTTTTGTAATTTTCCATAGACTAGTTTTATAGTGCAATTGAAGCTGTGAGTGTGACTTGTGAACCGTTTCTTATCGGACGTTTCCATCATCATCAGCCGGTCATGTCACTGCTGGTAGATAGCTCCACATATTATGTTTCTACACCATTCTGTCTTTTGCTGTTCTCATCCAGGTGATGCCAATCTTTTCTTCTACGTTATCTCACCATCTTCTTTTTGGTCTCCCTCTAATTCTTCTTGCATATCTTGGTGTCCATTCTGTGGTTATCTTGGCCCATCTGTTGTCTGTTTCTGTCATTCTTGCTACATGTCCCGCCCATTGCCACTTTAGGTTTGTTGCTGTTTCTATGACATCTTCGATACAAGTTTTGTTTCTGATAACTTCATTTCTAATCTTGTCTTTTCTATTTATGTTTAATATTATTCTTTCCATGTTCCTTTGCGCTGCTGCTGCCCCCAAAATCGGACGTTTTATGCTTCAAATAATTCATGCTTCATAAATCTGAAAGTCGGCCAGCACCAAAGCGTCAGAAGCATGTCAGTGATGGAGCTGCTACAGATAATGAGGACAGTGGAAGGAATGTCGGGCCAGCAAAAATTTAAATTCAACACGTTTTATGTGATCATCGACCAACTGAAGAGTGCACTACAGAAACGTATCGATGCATATTCCATGGTGTTGCAGAGGTTTGGGGTTTTGACTGAGTACGACTCCATGTCTGTTAAAGACGTCGATGTTGCTATTGCAGGTCTGGTTGGTGTGTATTCAAAGGACCTGTCTTCCGACTTCCCATCAGAATTTCGTCAGTTTATGTGCTGGTATAAAGACTATAAAGATCAAAGACACGATGAAACAACAGCAACATGAATTGCCTAGAAGATGTTTAAAATGCTGCACACTATTGATGTTTATAATGCATTTCCGAACACTGAAGTAGCATTTAGAATGCATTCGTCTCTAATGGCTGCGAATTGCTCAGGGGAACGCTTGTTTCCACAACTGAAACGAATTAAAAACGTTAAACGTTCAACAATGTGTCAACAACGTCTTGGTACACTGGCACTTTTGTGTATTCAAACATTTGAAAGCGATCTACTGCATAAGATTGACCTCTAAAAACTAGTTAACGCGTTTTCAATCGCGAAAACGCGCAAAGTTGTTAATTAGTTAGGCATATGACCAAGTTTTTGCACGGTACCCTGTGTTATAGTTGCAACAACGATCTTTGCGACACTGATTTGGCAACACGGATAATTCTAATTTTTTAGTTGGCAACCCTGATTTTCGGGCCACTTATAAAATGTACCTACCGGCCAGCAGACCCTTAATCCGGCACTGACTGCTGGTGTCACTTTTGTCCGTATCCACGTGGCTTGGTTGGTTGGTTTTGAATCTTTATCTTCGGACTGACAAAGCCGTGATTGGTAATTCCTGGTAGCCTACTTCCGCATACATGTAGATTGTAGAGGCTCTTGACGCAGGGCCGGTGACCGAGATTGGCAGAGTGAAGTTTTCCGATTGTTGAAGTGTTGTTGCCAGGGAATTATTCCATTCACTAGATGCCACTGAAAAGAGAACAGTCCTGAAATGCGTTGCTCAAGCACACACCCCGAGAGTCGAACTAGCGCCGCGTGATCTTGAGCCGGGCTTGTAACCACTGAGCTAACTATACATTCTAAACGGAAACAAAGAAATCAAAAAAAACACAAAATCTTTGTAAACATATTGTAAAAGACTGTTGGAAATGCAACAAATTTCATGTTTTGATTTTTTTCTGGCAGTTTGGCCACCGTTCTCAAAACACTGCAGTTCAAAAGTAAAGCCTTATTTAAGCTAAATTCTGAAAAATGCATCAAAAAAAGTGTGGCAGTTTTAAGTGCTCAAATAGCCTCAGAATGCACGAAATACCACTAAAATAAGGTACAATTTTATAGGGGCAAGCCCCTGACTCCGCTAGTTTGGCATCGCGGCTTTGGCACTCACTCTTTCACGTATACCTCCGGTTGCAGCACCCCCTATTATAAATACCACGAGCCGTCACTGCTGCCGCCCATTGTGTTTGCAGTGCAATTGACGAAAACAGAACTCTTAGGTTACAATTACGTCACTTTGAACACCCCGAGGCTGATGCAATCTGTCGATAAAGTGAAACTACAAAGTTTAATTCCCAGCCAGCAAATTATTCTTCCTTGGACAAGTTAAACGTGACTAAACGTTTCTTTTTTGTCATCGTTTGTTTTAAAAAGTTTTGATTGAAAAGATGATGACCTATTTACACGTGATAACGACATTGAAAAGAAAACTATTCAAGATGGCACGACGGCAAAATCTGCTTTGCACGTTTTCACAATACTCCTCAAACCACAGGTATTTTTTGAAAGCTAACACAAAGTACGGAGGCCAAATGTCTCGAGAAGTAAATCACGTTTTTCTTTTTGTGTTCAATAGCAATTTGTGCTTTATTTTTATACAAATAGAATCAAAAACATCCGAAGCATTTTTACCTGAAAGCTCGTGAGAAACTTTGCCAGAAATAGAACATCTGATGCCATAATAGTGAAGGGATCAAAACTATCAAGATCGCTTGTTGAAAAATAGTAACCTCACTGTCAGGGGGCAAAGGTTGATCTCAACTTGCCAAACCTTTTGTTGTTTCGAGATTAAGTCATAGCGTAGCCTACTGATAAGCACTTTAAAGTGAGTGCGGCAGACTGCTTACGCTTTTCGCTGAAATAGCTCAACTTTGATGGAAACAATAAAAGATTCACAACGATTTCTCAGAAAGACGCATTTTTTGGAGACAGTTGTAAATCGTAGGTCAAATGGAAAAGTAGACTGATGTAAACGTATCGGTCATTGTGTTGTGGTTAGAAATAAGCTTAAGAAAGAAATAGCTTAATCGTTGAAAGTGATGCAACAAACCCAAAAGTAGCCGCAAATGACATTGTGACAACTTCGCGCAAATTATAGTCAATATTGAAACAACTCGATGAAAATGGAACGAAAAAACCGGACTGCTAAAGTTTTCCAAAACTCCAAAACAAAACTAACCCAATTCCGTTGGAAAACTGCAGAAGTGGCAACTCTGGAGAAAACCAGCAAACTTGACGCAATCACGCAAAGCAAATTTGCAAATAAAATGACGTAAGAGAGCGATACGATTTCTGATTGGTCGGTTTTTGAGATAGGTACCAAATGAAGAACCTTTTGTAAATCTGAGGCCCAGTCACCAAAATTGACAGAATGGAGTTTCCGACAGTCGTTGAAGGGTACATCCTCTAGGTGCCGCTGAATGGAGAGCAGTCCTGAAATGCGTTACTGAAGTGCACATGCCGAGAGCCGAACCAGTGCCACTTGATCTTAATTCTGGCTCGAAATCACTGAGCTAACAGGGCGAAAGGCACTTATTAGAAGTGCAGTCACTGTAAAATTTTCATGCACGACCTGACCTCCCACGTAGCCTATATTAAAGCATGTTTGAAGTTTCGGTTAAGAATATTTTCTGTCAAATCTGAAATAAAATTATATTATACAACCCTTATATAAGAGTAAGTTGCGGAAGCGTACACATTGTGTGGGGAGGTTACGGTATTTGAATCAGTAACAACACTGAATGGCAATGATAATAACAACGACTATTGAATTTAACAGTGCTTTTTACTTTAAGAAAATTTCGTGCGTTTTGTTTCTACAGCATAAAAGACAATATTGTTTGCTCTGTGCGTATTTTGTGACCCAATAATGCCCTTTCCTCACAACACACACTTTGTATTTGACCAAATATAAGCTAGATAAATTTTTAAGGAAAGTAGGCTAAATCAACAACAGTGGATTGGCCAGTGCTTTGGTTTGCTCGTGAGAAACTTGTAGACGAAAGTCTTGAGAAAGTTTATGAATTTCAAAACAATTATGAAGTGCACTTCTTAACGCACTGTGAGAACGAAATTTCGGTCAAATTGTCGAACAGAGGTGTTTAAGAATGGTTAGCTAGCAATCTACCTATGGAAACTCGTTAGAGATTTTATCTTAAATTTACAAAACATATGTAGCCTATAAGCTACTTACACAATAGCTAGCCCTTTAGTCACAGCTGTGTTGCAATTCAGGAACTTATACATAATTCGGAAGTTGTACATTGATAAAGCTATAATATTAAGTTGAGTTATTTGATGGATCTCTTGTTTTGAGCTTTCTGTATGATAATTAATAACTAAAGAATACAAAAATATGGGAAGTAGGCTAGTTTCATGTCAAAGTAACACAAATATTTAACACTTAGTTTTGCAAATTGATGCAAAAATATCGAAAATGAATGGGTTGGAGCAAAATAATTCGTTTTTAAGAACTAGATGGTGCAGTAGGTGCATTTTATCACAAAATGAGTTCATATGTTTGAAAAAGAATTGTTTACTCTTCGAGGAACACTGCGTAGTGTTGATATTGTTTTACATTAGTTATTGCAGACGTCAGTAAGGTCAGTCAATGTAAATTTATATTTGATTTATTTTGTTTTTAATGGAAAAATTATATAGGATATATTTTTATAAATCTAATTAAGGCATGCCGCACATGCCTTGCATGCACGGAGAAATTAGCCACTGATAAATAAGAAAAGCTGAAAAACGTAGATCAAAAAACATGCAACAAATGATTGAAACAGTCATGTGACAAAGCAATTAATTTTTATGCCTGCATCAGAAATGCAAGATAACCAGCTCAGTGGCCAAGACGCCTAGTGGTTTCGCCTTCGACTGTGGTGCTGGTAGATCTGAGATCGATTCCAGGTCAGGTCAAACTCAAGACTTCATGACGGTACCGATTGTTTTCTCTCTTGCATAACGCAGTGAAATAGTGGGATAATAATGTGATGACATCGTAAACCTGATATAAAATTAAAAATGAGCCCTGTCGCTAAAAGACATAGTAGTTGTAGAGCGACAATAAATAAAAATCATAACATTGTTAGTGGAAATGCAAGGTCTTTCGGCGAGTTTTACAATGAAAAAAAATCTTTAAAAGATGCTGCACAACTGCTACAGATCAGACCAGACAAACGCAAACAAAATGCAAACAACACGCCTAGCTGTCAAATGCACTCGTTTTAAGAGGCTTCATCAAAGTAAGGAATTACAAAAACAACTTAGAAGCTTGGTGATTGCTGATTATTTTGGCTACTGTAAACAATATCGCATACGTGTTTTGAACTAAGAATGTTGTTTAAGAATATTGGAACATAATATGCAGAAATACTGCTCATGTTTAAATAAATACTGTGGCTGCCGACAAAATCTACAATCAGTTGAGCAAAAGTTAAAGTGAATTCGCATCTTTGGTTGCTCTAAAGTTCCACTTCGTGCTTTAGTAATTTTAAGGCACGATATTGAGAGAGAGAGATAGATATCAGTCGTCGAATCAGCTGATTCCCTGTCCTCAATGTGACAAATGTCAAGCATCGCAAAATTGACCTGTTGCTTGGCGATACACCAATGGTTCTTAACCCATTTTCATGTTGGAATTATTTTGAAATCAGCAATCAATTCTCGCACTACCTAAAAATGTTGAAAAACGTAATAATCACCCACGATCCAGAATACAATCTTAGTAGGCTATTCAAGTAAATCAAGTCACTGCTCTTAACGCCATTTTATAACTCACCCTAATGATTTACCATGCAACATGCAAGTACTCCTTGGGATACCCTTAGTGGTGCGAAGGCTCTGGTGAAGTAGCCGCCTACTCCTGTGATAGATTATGAACATAAATATACACAAAACAAGTTAAAAAAAATTGGCATAGCTTTTACGGTAGCCAAACCAGGAGAAGGTATCGTAGGTAGCCTACATGGGGTTGGAACAAAATAAGACGTCTGACACAGGCTATGACATCGGCTACTTATCTACTTTTGAATGTAACATTTGTTACAAAGACTGCAGTTACTTTGTTTGCTATTTTTCACAATGATACATTTTTCAATCTTAATGTGCACAAGTTGTGCAGCACAACCAACGTGTTCAAAATTCGTTTGTGTTGTCTCTTATCTTTCCCAATATAACCCAATGTTTTTCAAATCCATTTCCCCAAATTCACTTAAATTTTTGTTGAAATAACTTTCCCAGCCAAAGTAGTCTTGCTGTAGTTATGGCTGAATTCCTACCCCTCAAATCCAATACCGATTTGAAACGTGCGTGCTTGTGCTCCAGTTAGGGTTATGTAGTGATTGAGACAAATTTTGTAATCTGAAAAAAATTTACATGTTTGTTTTCGTTTTGAGGGAAGGGGGGGGGCTGGGACAAATTGCTCACCTAGATCCGCTACTGGTTGTTGCAGTGAGGACTGAGAATGCAATAGTATTTACAATGAGCTCAAATGCACATGGCGTACCGCAAAAAACGAAAAAGGCAAAGTTGCAGAACGTGATTATGAATTATGATGATGCTCGTGAAACGGCCATAGTAACAACACCTCGAAACAGAAAATAGAACAGCAGCAGGCTCCAGATCAACGAGAAATAAAAAGTTTAGCAAGTGATACTATGAGCCCGAACACTAATCATTTCAGAAATAAATTGCAAGTTGCGATAGTGGCTATAGGTAAGTCGATAAGAGTTACAAAGAGCAATGCAGGACTGAGTTATTCATCTATTTTAGCGCACTAACCTTTTAAAGTTGATGAACTTTCAACGTTGCTCAATTGTAGCTCGCATATTCATTACGTGTTAGTTTTAAAGAGTTCATAGAAATTATAAAAATATTTCATTCAATTCATTGGAAATTGAATAAACAATTTCAGTCTATTGACTGTGGGTAGAAGCAAGTATACAAAACCATCATTGAAGATTGACCATTATAGCTGTATTAAACAATGCAAGATTTTGAAATGTTATGTTTTAGATTTACTGCATCTAAAAAGTTGAGCCATGTGTTATTTGGCAAGTGGATTATAGACCGTTTCCACTGTCTCACTAGCATCAGTAGTCGTCTATTGCCATTTCGATATCCATTCTTGCAAACCCAATTGAATTTTCTTCTGAAAGCGCATCTATCGCTGTTTCAAAATGATTTTGGACTTCCAGTGTACCGTAACAAAAAGAATCGTTGATTTTTGTTTATATACTCAAATTCAATACGTTTTATAACAAGTCACGAGTTGACATACTTCTGTGCGTCATTGCGGAAATTGATGGTTGGCAATCACTTTGTTTTTGTGGCATGAGAGAAGTTAGGCAGTGGCTCTCAACCTTTCTCGGCTTACGGCACCCCGCAAACAACCAAATAATTTGGCAGCACCCACACTCCCACAGTCAAACCAAAAAGTTGCTGCATTAAATAAAAATAATTTTGAAAAGAGTTTTTGCGAAAACAAAACTAACTACAGCTCTGTATCGTATCATATACAATTTAATGAAGTTCATTTCAAATAAAGTTAATGCGAAATTTGCGCTTGAGTTTTAGCCCAAATCCTTTCAATGTCTGGGCACATGTACATGGGCTCTATCCAAGGGGGGGTGAGGGGGGTGATCACCCCCCCACTAATTGGAGTGGGGGGGTGATCAATGCAAAATCACCCCCCCACTCATTTGGCTTTGAAAAGGTTTTGTGATATTTTATTGATCAAATTTTGAAAAATATATTTTCGCTGTTAGCACATTTTAAATTTTTTATCAATATGAATATATATTTCATTTCAATATAATTTTTTGGTTTGGCAACCCTGAACTACGAGCCAGGCGTTTACACTGTGTTTTAACTTAGTTTGCTTGGTAGCCACTTTAACAAGAAAAAATTCTGCCACTGCAAATGACTAGAATGACACCGCCAACCAATCAGAACATGTTATAAGAGGCTACCGTCCAATTGTGACCTTTCTCGCACTTAGCCAGAGAGTTAATCTTTGTTTTGAACTTTATTTGGTAATTACAGAAGAAAAAAGAGCAATAGCAGTTGTGAGAATCGAACCCACGTCAATGAAATGACTACTTTCTAACCCTAACCCCTAAAAAGCCGACCAGCTACCAACTTAGTCGGCAGCAGTGGCCGAGTAGTTAGCACGTTGGGCTTGCAGTCGAGAGCCTGCATGTTCGACTCCACCCCCCCGCACTTGCTGTTGTTTCTCTGGGGAAGAAACTTCACTATAATTGCCTCTACCCAGTGATCGATTTCGAGTAATGGGTAGTACCAAATTTAAGTCATAAGTAGAGTAGACAACCGGAAACAGACATTGCCGTCGGCTGCAGCGTGGGTCAGGTGTAGGCTACGTCAGAAGGCGTACACCGATGCATATTGCATAGCGCTCAAGTCCGCTTTCCCGCAATGCAGGGTAAAAATATGAAAAACAAATAAACAAACAAACAAACAGCTGATAGAAAATCCAGCACTTGATTTGCTTTGTATCATCTTTTTTTCGCCCTTTTTCACGTCACGGAAAACGTAGTTTATGATTGGTTCGAGTTTTCATTTGCAGTGCCAGAATTATTTCTTGGTAAGTGACTACCAGTTTGCTTACCCAAAAATTCCCTTTCCGGAACATACTTTATGAAACGACTTGAAAACCCTATGCTTCGATCAGAAAGAAGCTGATGCTACAATGGAGGGTCTGGGGGGCGTAGCCCCCCAGAAGTTGAAATGACTATAACGATTTTAGCCCACTGTCCAAAAATCACCCCCCCGAATTCTAAAAGTGGATAGAGCCCCTGCACATGTATGATAACGCAACTCTAATAACTTGCGGCACCCTTGCGAAACGTAAATGGCACTCTTGGGTGCCGCGGCACCCCGGTTGAGAACCACTGAGTTAGGCGTTTGCTGTAATCGTTGCAAAAAGCAGGCAACAACTGAAAATTTAAGCATTGCTGTTAGCTTGTTGCACAAAACGAAACGTCAAAGCAATTCAAAGAGAAAGCATAATAAAAGGCAATCACTTATTAGAAGGGAATCACATCTCAAAACCATAACGGGAGAAAAGCTTCTAGTTTAGGTTATTTGTTTATAAAAAAACTAAGTCGTTTCGTCCGAGATTTTTAGTCAGAAAAAGTTTGGTTTAATGGTAGACCAGCTTGTATTCTACATTCAAGAACATTTTTAATACTGTGCACGTGTAGGGCAATCAAAAATAACATTGAAGATTTGTCGTAGTCCTTTGTGAAAAATTAATACAGTTAATGTTCGTCTGTTTGTCTAGAAAAAGTTTTATGAGGCACTTCTGAAGTGAGCATTAGGTGAAAAAATAAATTTGAAATAAGAAAAAAACTGAGAAGGGTTAATCAATTTGTTAGGAAGTCTGAAGCATGCCGTAAGAAGTATTGACAACTTTTCCTCTGTTTTCCGTCGCTTTTGCAACTTTTTGGAATTCAATAGTGTTTCATTTCAAAAATACGTATTCATTACTTGAGCATGATCATGAAAGTAAGAGACAATATCTCAAAAGCTCAGTTAAAAAGTTCTGCTCAAAGCTTCAAGTATGGTAGCTTTGAAATCAACATTTTCTCTTATGATTTTGGTGGGTTTTAGTTTCATGTTCGTGCCGACTCAGCAGCTCAACGCAAGATGTGGTGACACCGTGATGATCTTAAACAATAAACAAGCAAGTTACTTTCTTAAGCTATTGCAGGACGTCGCACGTGATATCTGCAGTGTGTGTGCAACTTGATGTATGATTACCGCGTGCAACACTGGAAGAATGCCACCATTTTCAAATTACAGATTTATACTAAACAGCTTCATTCATTTTTGGTTGTCAGATTTTGCAATTATTTCTCCTCACTGTTTATGTCACACTTCACTTCCACAAATGGTAAAACTTGTTTTCGGTAATTTAAAAACAAACCTTAGCTTACGTCACTTTAAACTTTCTTACGTCACGTTGATTTACCTAACTTCAAAACCTTGGAAAAGTCCATTACTCATTCTGAAATTTTCCTAGTTACGTGAGCACTTCGAAGTGAAAAACAAAACAACGATTTCTCTAGTACCAGTTGCAGGCTGTGTAGTATTGCCATGTTTTAAATAATAACGCCAGTCAGCGTTAGCTTTTTATGTTTCCTTGGCTTAGAGGATTAGAACATAACTTTAGCTTATCTCAGCTTCAAAGTAACTTTAGAGATGGGTTTTCTTGGCACACGTCTGCTGCCATAACCAAACAGTCGTTCACACTCTGCTTTGGCATAGGGCCATCCCACAGACTTCAAAAACTTTGCTTTGTCTTGATAACTTCTCACACTTGACTTCAATGTGTTTTTTTCTTCAGCTGCTTGCAGTCAAAGATAATGTTAGCAGCAGTATTGTAGTTGTTGGATAGTTATCGAGAAAAAAATGTTTCAAATAAAAGCATAAAAATAGAGGCAGTGATCAAAAAAATTTAATAAGCCTTCCGTAAGAAGAGCTCCTAAAGTGGTTTTCGATAAGTAGAATCGCACAAGGACTCACATGCCAATTGTGTAGCACGCTAGCTAGAGCATCATAACCTATTGATATCTTCATTTTTCATGTCCAATGAGAACGTGCAAAAATGGATGAGCACTTGAGCAGCCCTACTGAACATTAGAAAATAGTTCACTATTTCTCCGTTTGACCGTTTTTTTTTTTTGAGAGGATGCCAGACAAAGTTTTCTTTCGAATCACTTTTCATGGCATAAACCGCCGTTTCGCTTCAAACAGCTCTTAAAATGTAGTTGATGAAACCAAAGCTGTGGAATGTGTGATAGAATTATTGTAAGAGCTATTGCACGATATGGCATTGTGTGACTTTGTTGACTCGACTGTGCGCAAAATTTAAAGCCAGGCCTCAGTGCCAGAGCTGTGCGAAAACAAACATTTCGATAACTGTTTGCAATATGGCTGCAAAATACTATTTACAACATTTCCAAAAGTTGTCAGCGTGAAAAACACTGATTTGCTGGCCAGTTGTTAAAATCACCTCGTGAGATGTAGAAAGGTAGCCTACTATGCGCGGAGCTTGATTTACGACAGTCGTAAATACTATGTTAGTGGTTGTTTTTTAAATGATGTAAAAAAATTTACAAATTATTTCTGAAAGTTGCTTTGAAAACTAGACACGAAGTGATCATCCGAAGTGATCACAAGTGGTCTATTTGTAGTCGATTAAACTCTTTACCTTATCTATTCTACATATTGTAGCGTACAGTGCATTGCATATTTGACCAAACCATCAATAGTAGTCTGCTTTGAAAGAAGATTTTGCTTTAGCAGCTCAAACCAAGGGTCGAGCATGTGATTGCTTTGCAGATTGCAGCAAACACAAAAACTCGTGACCAAACTCCCTGCGAATAAGCGCTTCACACGTAGACCCGTAGTCGCCATTACAAGGCTGTACGGTTTTTATCTAAAATTATACTAAAAATAAAATTCTTCACGAAGAAATTCAATGCACGGTGTTTATCCAAAGGCTGTACGGTGTTTATCTAAAGGCTGTGCGGTGTTTATCTAAAGGCTGTACGGTGTTTATCTAAAATGCAAAAATTCAATTGGAACGAAAAGAAATCAAGACATTTTTTGTGTCGAAACGAAACAAGAAATTCCGATGTTCTTTTCGTTTCAAACAGGTCGAATTGTAAACAAAAGGAACTATTTTAAAAATTTCGGCATACTATTCCGTAATCCCTGCTCTTTCAGCCTTTTCATTTGGATGTTTTCTGATCTTGTGAAAATTCTAAAATCATTCAAAACCTTAGCCAGGGCCGGATTAACCATTAGGCTAATAAGGCTATAGCCTTAGGCCCTGGACAAATTCGGCCCTCAATTTTTTGCAAGGCTGATAGTGATACAGATCCAGTAGCAGTACAGTACAGTTTTTTCTTAAAAACGAATGACTGAGTTGAGTCAATACATATGAAAAGCCCATTTCCAAACCACGTAGGGGCCACTTTTACCGATATTGAGTTTAGAGCAGGGCTTTTCAACCTGGGGGTCGCGAGCCGTTTTTCGGAGGTTTGCGAGGCGCTTGAAATTCCAGTGTATTGTTTTCAATTCTTTTTTGCCAGAAAAGATTAAAAAGTGTTTTTTTCGCAATCGCCCATTCCTCTACTTGAGGTTATTATATCGTTTAAGCTTTCAGACATTGCAAAGGCTTTAACTTTTGGAAAGCATTCGATATTTTTCACGAAGTTCTTGTAGGACTAGCACTAGCCTACGTTGTTTTGTGCAGACTAAAGTTAACCAGTAACACCGCTATGGTAAAAAAGCGAAATTTTGTAGAATCCTATGCAAAATATAGATTTCTTAGTATCGTTTTCAATGGTATTGGAAAAAAATTAGTGTCGGCTATTTTGTTTGAAAGTTGTTTCAGCAACAGGTGCACGCATTGACAAACGTAATAGTTAAAAATATGCAGCACCAACCATCCCACTGAAATTGATTTAAATAAATAAAAGTCGTAAAAACATCGCAACAAACGTTTTTTGTTTCGGAATTTTACGTTGGAACAGCAAAGCTAAACATAACTGGATGTCGGCATGCATAAGGGGGGGGAGGGCGAGACTACATTGATTGCTCTGAGAGGGTTGCGGTGGAAAAAAGGTTGAAAACCCCTGGTTTAGAGTGTCATTAGGTAAAGTATTACCATAGGTACCTACTATCCATTTCTTTCTTTCCATAATCTTTTACATCTGCTTCAAATTTGACAATAAAAATTTTTCTGTTCTGTTTATGTTATTTTGCAGTAGGTAGCCTAAATAATTTCAAATTTTCATGTAGGCTATGTATTTTTATTACTTTTTGTAGTTTGGTTTGCAAAAATAGGCCCTTCTCTCGTAAACGGCCTTAGGCCTACAGTACCCTTAATCCTGCCCTGACCATAGCCCAGATCTCTTTGAAATACCAACTTTCAACGTTCTGTGTCGACTACATAACAAACGAAATTTGTTGTATTTTGGAATGTATTTTGAAACAAAACCAAGACAAGAAATTTAATTGGAAAGAAATTGAATTGTTTCGAAATTTAATAGATCTTCAAATTGTTTTTGTTTAAACAGTCCTGGTCGGCATGCTTTTGAAAGAATAAGGCCAGTTCTCTATTTGAATAAGATAAGATACTGAGAAGCCGCCTTTACGGTGGCGAAGGTTTTATCATTAAATTATACAAGTTCCCGAACCTGACTGATTGTGTTTACTTATTATCTCTGCAACAAATTTGTTTATGAAAATGTTCATAAAAACTGTTTTAGCTTTTTGTTTGGTAAATATGTAGAGACGATAATCAATAGTAGAAAAACATGCTGCAGCAGTGTAACTACTTTTGAATTTGTAGGATCAAAGAGTCACTTGTTACAGAGCTGATCGCTCAGTAAGTTTCCTTCATGGATCAATGTTCTCTCATTTTTTTCAACTGGATCTGTCTTTCGTAAAGCTACGTGACTTGGTGTGTCTAGAAACCACAGAAAGTTTGATGGATTGTTTGATGATTTCAAAGATTAAACTCATGTCTGATCCGCAGTTGCTAACCATATATGAACTTGTTCTAAACCATCTTTTATGTTTTTTTTGCGTCAACCACGGTTTTTGTACAGTGTTGTCCAACATCGATATTTGGCTAAGCTGGATCACTGGTATCTGGTTTCACTACACTCTACACTCAGCTATCTGTGTGACGTGACATCGGCTTCGCAGGTTTAATAGACAGTTAATAAACGGAAATTTTCAGCGCTGTCTAAAAATTTTAAACAAGGTTCAAAAAAATAAAATATTTTTGAGGTCTCACTGCCAAAAGTTTTTGTACTGTCCTGCATAATATAGCCGAGACACAGTTAATTGATCTAAATTGCGAAAATTAATTTACCGTAAACAACTATTTAGCCTACACTTTTAATTTTTCATATCAATGCTTTTGATTTTGCTTCGATCAAATCGATTGGAAAGGCCAGGGTAGGAAAAAATTTCAAACTTTTTTCAAACTTTTAAAATTGGCGAGTTACTTTAATAAACTAATAGGCCCACCTAATACCTACCAAAGGCATTGCATTTAATTTTAGTTTCATTATTTTTGTATCAGTAAATTCTGATTTTATGCACTTTAATTTTTGAACATTTCATTTACGCTTTACCGGTTTACGATGCCTTTGCAGGAAATACATATTTTTTGACATAGTGAAACCAATTGTTTGAAACTACTACTGCTGTAATGTCTCAGCTTTACTAACTCAACACAAAGAGAACGTTATCATGGGTGATATTGGTGATGTCAATATCCCGTCCTATCGCATCTACGGTAAAAGATGGCTGGTTCTATTGGTTCTTGTGCTGCTCAATGTTTGTGGCGCTTTGGTAAGAACAATTTTTTTCCACTTATTCCACGATTCTTCCACTTGTTAGTCGATTGTTCTAGTTATTCGTCAATTGTTCCACCCATTCGTTCATTATGTTTTTATTTAAATATTTTATTTAGAATGAAGTTGATGTGCAAACAGGCTTAAGAAAGTGTTATATTTCATACATTTAACGCGGATTTAACGTTTGAAGAAGTTAAACCCATGTAAACGGAACTGATGTGCTTGCTGGCGAGGGAGGCCTTATTGTTAGACTCTTTCTCTGATCAAAGTTCGCAGTTTTGATCAAAGTTCAAACCGATTCATTCTACGGCACCGAGTGGATGAAATAATTTAAAAGCGAAGTTGCTTTCATACCAAACAGAAAGTTCAATTTGTCGCTCTCGGCTATTGAACCTGCATCAGTTGTTTAAAGCCTCTGCAAGTACCGGAAGTGACAAGGATTAAGATCCCGAAAAGGCTTGCTCAATTCGAAAATACAGTACAGATTTCTACAATTAATTACCTTCAGAAAAACGTTTTTTTTTTTGTACACAAATTTAATTCGAAATGGAATGTAGCGATAACAAGCTTTAGGGATATCGCATGACAACAACACTGTGGGGCTTTTTCATGTTTTAAACATTTGTGTTTTACCGCGCAATATAAAAACAAGAAAATATTTTGACGCCGGGAATCGACGGTTTGAACTCAGTTCATGCAACTCTCGCCTGCAATATGCACGCAAGTGGCGACTGAAATGCGAAAAAACACGTTTTTAGAAACACACGGTTGTATAATAATGAAGCAGATGAGCTATCAATATAGCGACTCTCACTCCAGACAGCACATCATTCAATTTGTACATCGATTGAACGTCTGCAGACGTTGAATCAATGTAAAAAGATGATTTGCTGTCTGGGACCATTACTACAAGGTGCTCAGAAGGTCATTGTGCACGTAGCCTATATCTGTATTTAGAACTCGGTTAAAATAGTACGCAGTGACTTTTCGGCTATCCCGTTTGCGTTAGCTTCATAAACCTATGATGATAATAAAAATTGATACAATTTAGTGGACATGGAAACATAGACAAACGTTTTAAATCTAAAAAAGAAACAATTCTCTTCCGTTCAAAATTTACATGCTTTTATTGCTCTCTTGTGTTCATTTTGTCAGCATTTCTTGAAATGTTGATAACAAATCGGTTAATTTGTCATCAAGTATTGAACAAATGGTTTCATGTTTTTTTTTTTCACATTAAACCATTTGCTAGAGATATCATCTGCAATAATTTTTATAGTCTTGTCCTTACCAAATCTTGAACAAGTGGAACTCTGTCAGCAGAGACCACTGAGTACTTCCACCAACTGCATGAAGTTACAGTCATTTAACAATTTTGTGCTTGGCAAAAATCTATCGATCAGATCAAACTGTTATTGAAATTTGAGTTGAGTTATTTCTAAATTTACCAGATTCATATATTATAGCCGACAGTCAAGTTATAGGCCGCCAGCTGGCCTGGCGCCTTCTCCGCTTATATGCAACTCATCCATTAGCTTTGAACCAACAGAATAGCTGGTTGCCCCGCATAACAGTTATCTGGCATGGTTGCCAACTTGTGGGAAAAGTTAACTTCGACCCATATCAAAAAGTACGCAAAGGTGTGCCAGTGCCTAGTGCTCTTACTCCGATGTTAAACAATGCAACTAAAGCCAGCTTTGTAAATGCGCGCTGCTCTTGTTTGTTTTTTCAATGCTGTTAGGCTGGTTAAACATTAATTTTATTAAATTAGTGTTAAGTGCTAAAAGAATATTACCCAACAAATTATTATAAGTCTCTAACGTTATTACACAACACAATGTGAATTTCTGGCTTGTGTTATTTTCTTTTTGACAATATAGTTCCTGATTAAAATTGTACCATATGACATGTTTGTCATGCAAAACTTGACGGTCCAGGGTCCAGTTGTGTTTTTTATTGAAAAACTTAAAGCTTTGTTTGTGGTTAATATGGAACTAATTTCAGTCGCCATGTTGTAGTTTTTTCTGCTTTTTAAATCATTTGATTGTTATGTTTTATGACTTCAATTTTAAATACGGGCTATAATTTACGGGAGAAACTGTTACTCAGGCTACTAAAAGCAGGCTATGATAAAAAATTTTGTTGTGTCAAATGTATTTTATGATTTTATTTTCAGAATTCAAAAAAACTTTGACATAACAAGTATGCAGTCTGCCTCCCAGTAACTGCGGCGTTGATTTCAGCACAGCAAAATTAGAACTCCTTTCTTGTTAAAAGTAGCTGGCAGTCTCAACGACGAGGTGCAGTCGTGATGACAACACATTCAAAGCAATACGTCATAAAAAATACTTTTTATAACTTACAAATTTACCGAAACAAGCTTTTTCAACAGCAGTTCAACAAAGAGGGGATTATCAGCAAGCGTCATATTGAGATCATTTGGTACACAAATGCCCGTTCCGATTACCGCCCTTGCTTATTCGTTGAAGTGTCTTTCGATAAACTATCGTTTGGGCAACCTGTTGTTCGATGTAATGTCACTATTTGATATGTAACCGTGTCTGTACTTACCTGTGCAATGTTGTTCTCAACAGGTTTGGCTAACATTTGTGACAGTGGCGTACAAGGCAAGAGCATTTTACGACACAGGAGTGGAGACGATTAACTTCCTCTCCGTGGTCTTCATGATAAGCTCCATAATATTTGGAGCCATTGCAACTTATGTTTTGGAAAAATTTGGCTTAAGAGTTTCACTCTTGATATCAGCTTGGTGCACATGCATTGGGGCATGTATTCGAATTACAAGGTAGGTTGCAATAGACTACAACACCAATACGTGTCATCCATGTTGATCGAATCCACCTTGCAACAAGGTGGAAGGTTGTATTTTAATTAGCAGTCCTCTGCCTCTACTTCACAGTGTGCCCGCATTTTACGCATCTTCAAAGAATGAAACAAGTACCACGAAAAATATTTATCGGCAGAGTTAAATTCTTTTTTTATTGCTTTTAGACGTTGTATTTTTGAAATTTTTATTATTCGAAAATTTTGATTTGTAAAAATATTTGCTGATAGACTTTTAAATTGATTTCAAATTGTAATATTAAATAATGATTGAAGTTTAAATGGTTAAAGAAAAGCAACTCGAAAATGTTACGCTGAAATGTTGTGGAAAGTCATGTAGTTAGTTGATAACATGAATTGTAGATAGATTTAACTTTACAAGTTTATAATTTATGTTTTAAAATCTACTTCAATCGCAGAACAATATAAGAAGAAAAATAGTAGTAGGAATATCCAGAATAAGCAAAATACTAAAAATATATTTTACATAGGCTACTATTAAGATTGGGTTTTTGACGATTTTTATAAGAACATATAGCCTATTATTACAGTGCCATTGATACTGTTCCGAGCGATGGGAAACTTGCTCTTCTCTTTATTGGTCAAATTATTGTTGCAATTGGCCAGCCTTTCAGCATGTACGCTCCCGCCAAAACCGCTTCATTATGGTTCCCCGACAACCAGAGAGCGTTTGCGAACACGTGCGGATCAGTTGGTAAGAATAAGAAATTAAAAAAGCCGTTGATTTAAAGTCAGGAATCTTTTGAACATTATCTTTGTAAAAAATTCAATCAAATTTACAGTGATTTTCAACCAGGGCTCCTAAAACAGCATTCTGCTCTCAACGACTGCGACTCTCACGAGTGCAACGAAAAAGCATTGACGAAACACTAAACACAAGATGTGGGCTACTTGTAAACAAGGGATTTTTCAATGCTATAGTTTTGTATTTGACTATGACACGAAACAAGATCCAGTGCACTAATTTGCAACAGGGTGACCAGAGATGTTGTTTTGCGGCTTCATTCGGCCATTTGTAAAATGAGTGGGTCATCAAAAATTGTATTTCGTTATTTTAAAATTTGTCGATATAGTTTGAAATTTAGAAACCATGGTTTTTATTGGCGAGAATACGAAGCAAAATGTCAGTGAAGTTTTTCAGACGCTTAACCAAAACATGAGAGCCTGGTCATGTCATCTCTAATAAGATACGGTAACCCGAAGATCAGTAAAATCAAAACTATGACGACAGGTTTTCATTACAACACAAAGAAAAAAACACAAAGAAGTTGAGCCTGTACCATCCTGTCTAGAGCCCTTATGTCTTCAATGATTGTAGGAATTTTTAACCTCGCAATGAAAGTGCTTCTTTAAAATGTTATTGGCAGAGTGAAATTTCCGCTTGCTGTTAAAGTGTTGTTGTCTGTGAACTATTTCATACACAACAGGTGGTGCTAAATGGAGAGCAGTCATGAAATGCGTGTCTCAAGTGCACACCCCAAAAGCCAAGCCAGCGCTGGTTGATCTTGCAGTATCTTTGTGCACAAGGTGGGGCGCTCAATTCCCTGCTCAAATGTTACATAAAACTGGAAATATAACGCTATTTACGTGATGTGAATATGGGCCTGTTAACTTTGAAATATCTTTTTTCAGCCAATCCTATCGGAGTAGTAATTGTTTCCCTCATTGCACCTCTGTTCGTTGATGCTGCAGGCGAACTAGATGTACTGAATTTGGTAAGCTCGAGGATTTCAATCTAATTGAATTACCATTGAATACTTTCATCTGTGACACTAAAAAACTAGTTTATTGGCGTCTTATCTACAGTAAATTAAATGTGTTTTGCAAGTTGTTTTTTTGCATGTGTTTTGAAGACGTATGCTTAATTCCGGCCATGCAATCCAAACCTGAGCAGTTTTTTTTCTATCCTGTCAAATCAAAGTTTTTGTGTTGTAGGCTATGTACAATTGCACACATTTCAATGAAAGCTTTAAAAAATTAAAATTTAGCAGATATCAGATACAGGAAAAACAGGTTTGGTTGAAAACAAAAATCGCGTCATGATTGTAGAATGGCGATAATTGTTGTAATAACTGTGATAATAATTATGACATAGACTCTGAAAAACCTTTGACTATAGTTAATCATGAAATATTGATGCAGTGTTTGGCTGATATAGTTTAAATGGAAAAGATCTGCAACCTATTGCTAAGCGCTAAGCTATATTGGACGTAGGCCTAAGATGCTTATATTCAGACTGAAGGTGGCTTATCTGGTGTAATTGGTATAAAACGTGGAGTTATCAGCATAGGTGGTAAGAACGCATCCAACCTGCGGTATGCAGATGACATTGTCTTGTTAATTACTCTCAAGAAACACAAAAAGTTTTGAATTTATTGAAAATTTTGACTTTATTTTGACTTGTAAATTTCTTAAAAACATTCCCCTTGGCGCTGAAAACAACTTTATTCTTTGATTCGTGGACAGACGAGGTCCTTAAAAATTTTCGACTTCATTGACTTTTGGGGGCCCTATTAATGATTAATCAATACGATTCTATCTAAAAGGTTTTTCTGTAGCCTATCTGTACTTTACGTGATAAGCAGAAGCAACTTTTACAACCGAAACCAGCATAAATCTGTAAATGATAGCAAATTAGTCGTTAGAGTGAAAATGTTGCTTTTGTTACGTAACGTGTGTTTTCCTCTGACTGACAAACTCTTGATAGGTTATACCTGGTAGTTTCGTATACCGCACTTGTAGTCTAAGCTTTTGACGCCGGGCTGGTACCGAGGTTGACAAATTGAAGTTTCGGATTGTTGTTGAAGTGTTGTTGTTGGGAAATCATTCCATCCACTTGGTGCCGCTGAATGGAGAGCAATCCTTAAATGTGTTGCTCAAGCGCAGGTTTTTTTTTAAGGTTTGATTTGGGTGACCGCTAAGTAGTTTTAAGAAACCGCAAGTGTTTCATTTAAATACCAAAAAATAGCCATAACTACATACAATCAACGCAACATAAAATGAATTATTCGACAAGGCACAGCTTAAATGATTGTGACAGCGACCAAACAGCCTGGCCAACACGGCCGCCAAACAAGTTTGCTGCACAATCAAAGAAAGTGTGCTTGTTGGCTTCTGCTTGTTATGTTTCCACACGTAAAAACTGATCATTATGCGCCATAAATCAGAAATAAACATTGACGAGTATCGAAGGTGCACTTCTTTTGTGAATAACTCTTTGATTCAGCTGTTAGCTGTACTTCCACTTATTCTTTTTTCCGGACGTGAACTATTGATCGTAGGCTATATTCGTATTATCGACAAGACATAGCGAGAAACAACCATTACTTTTCTACTGTAGTTGCAAGTCCAAATTTTGGGAAACCGCTGGAGAAATTTGGGGGACCGTTTCGGTCCCCCAAAACACCTTAAAAAAAACACTGCTCAAGCGCACCCCGAGAGCCGAACCAGCGCCGCTTAATCTTGAGTCAAGCACTTAACCACTGAGCTAACGGGGCGGACTATCACTTGTTGCCAAACAACGTCACTCATCTGTTATGTTTGCTTAAAAAGTTAACACTTCTCATTGCTTTATCATCAGGTAATAACTTGTTTTTCATTAGTTAATCACAACGGCTGCCCCTGCTGTATTTACCGCCTTGGTAGCGTCATTTGTGGTGACTTCAGGAACGCCCCCTTTGCCACCAACTGCAGGGGGAGTAGAAAAGAAAGCTTTGTTTGGAAGCGGGTTGAAAGTAAGTGTGTAACTCATTAAAAATAACACGATGTAAGGAGTAGAATTGTCTTTCCATGGCCCCTCCTAAATGCACATTTCTTAACCATATTGGGATTGAGCCTTTTGTGACAGTTGGCTAATTAAATGCTCTGAAGTGTAAACGTAGCCTGCTGCGTTGTTTGCAAAATTAAACAAATTGTTAAAAAATTGTTGTTTTATTTAATGTGCACATACATAAAGGATTTTCTTTTTCACTGTTCTTTTGCCAAAAGTGGTTGGTTTTTTGACATTTATCTGAGGTTTGCATTTAAAAAACTGTAACGGCGGTAGCCTAACCATCTCTTTTTCATTTACAAATCAGTTTTTTGCAACTTTTTAAAAATAGTTGAAAGCCAAACTGCTTAATTTTAAAATTAGTGAAATACCACACAACATTATGTTCACTTTGCTAGCAAAATATGTATGAATTCAGCTAAAAAAAAAAAAATTCTATCTTTATAATTACTTTTTGTATTTGTATTAGGCCTACTTACTTTAAGTATTTGTAAAAAAAAATTTTTAATCGGTCAAAGTCTTCAGCATGGACACTGGGCAGGACAGGTGCGTCAGTTAGTCCGAGTAGTGTTAAAGGGCTGATATATAGTCATTGTGGCTATACGATCTACAGTTTTTTGTAATCAGTGTGCTTTTTTAAATACTGTTGTTTGTTGGCAGTACATGTGCGATTCAACCCATGCTGCTTTGTTGTTTAGGACGCTTTCAAAAATAAAAACTATATGATCCTTGTTTTGGCGGTTGGAGGGGCAATTGCGTTGTACGCCTCATTTGCAACGTTGCTTGAACAATTGCTTTGTCCATTCGGATACTCTGACGTAAGCCAGATATTTTCAACTAAAACTTTATTTTCGATTAAATTGCTTAAACGTTTGTTCATTTCAAAATATTGTAAGGTAACAATGAATCCTCAGTGAGTGAAAAGTCGATGTGAGTATTTATTCTTTCATTTAACACAAGTTGTTCTTCAAGTTTTGTTAGGTGTTTACTTAACCTAGCCTACAGCTAAATTTCTTTTATTTGCTTGATTCTTTTATTTACTCTTCCGGCTTTTAATTAACAGATAAAAGTGGATTATGCTTTACTTACCCAAACATTTCAACTTGTGTTGTCCTGTAGGCTTAATTGTTGTTCAAACAATGTTTCCAGCTGCTTATATACGTTTCAGGCAATAGCGGGTGCGTCTGCAGCCACACAGACAGGGTTGGGAGTGATTGGAGCAGCCGTTGTTGGAATATACAGTGATTACTCCAAACAGTTTTCAACTGTTGTCAAATGCAGTTTCATATTCTCTGCTCTTGGCGTTATCGCGTTTGCTATCGTAAGTTCAATGGCTTCAAACTGATTGCCTACCCCAACAGTTTGTAACATATTAGTAACAAATGCTCTTTGCCTAAAATAAAAATAGAAGCATTACACTTAAATTGATTTGCTGTCAAACGCAGTGTTTTTTACAGTGTTGCAGAGTCTTCATCAATCACTGTGATTCACAGACTCCGTAAAGGACTGGAATGTTGCGATCTCGGGGTTTGTAACTTGAGTCTGAAGGATTAACGAGCTCTGGGCTGAAATGACTTCTAGAGAAGCTAGAAACACAATCTTGGATTCCATATTAGGGTTTTTGAGGATGGCGAGTTCAATAGTGCTGCTTTCAAAACCATCCGTGGTTATTTTCAAGGTCAAAATATTATATTTTAAGGTCAAATTACAGAATTTTGGTCATTTTTGCCCATTTTTGCGTCTCAATCGTAAAGCAAAACTGTTTGAAAGAAGTCTGTGACAAAATATACTATTACATAAACATCATATGTATTTCTCAACATTATGGCTATTATCTAAAGGAGTCTATGATTACAATATAATACACAAATTGACAATACATAACAAGATGACACCATAATAGACAATGTCTATCACTAGTTGGAAAGCTTTTCTAACCTCTTGAGTAGGGTGTTTTTAATTTTCTCATATCGTAAGTTTGATTTGTACAGGGCACCAGGTTGTTACAATTGGTAAGAAAACAATGTCTTTCAAATTTCAAGAAATTATTTCAACATTTACAACTTGCGCAAAGAGGTTGAAAAATTCGCAAAATCAATAAAACAAGCAACTTTACAACACGCAACCAAATAACCAGCTTTATTCAGTGCTTTTAATATGCACGCATTTCAGGCACGTTTATAGGATAACAAAGCAAATATAGCAACAAAGCAACTATTCCTCTAACAACCTTTACACCGTGTTTCACCCATAACCGAGATGATCAGAAGCAGTGGCGTATTTAGAAAGCTTATTAGGGGGGGGGGCAATACATTGTGTCAGTCAGCCGTGTAGCGGTCCAGAATCTAATAATAATGTGATGTTGACAGGCTAAATTCAAGAATTGTTTCTTGAGAGAAGCTTCGATCAAAACACAAACTCCGTTCTGCCAGCCAGTATTGACACTGGTTGTGTCGAAACACATTGCACGTACAAGATCCGCTATGCCTCAACTATATATTTCGGAGACCACTGTTTCAGCTTCGACGATTGATTTCCCGATTCTAGTTTTGGTACAGCCAGAAGTTTGGTAACGTCTTTGCCAGACACTAAAATTGGCAAACGGTCTACTTTGATGTGATTGTATTGCTCATAATCACCCATGATCTTCCCATCCCAATGTATGGTCAGTGGGGTGCAAGGGTCAAAAGCCTCCCTAATTTCGTCCGACAGCTTTTGGCGATAGATCTGGCGAGCTTTGTGAATTGAACTTGGGCTAATCATCAGATCACGGGTTGGATGGAGCAATTGCTTGGACACCGCCAGTGCATTTAAAATATGAACGGCCTTCCTCGAGGTAGAATTGGTCCTGTCCAATGCTGCTGCTATCTCGGGGGTTACTACAGCAATTTTACCTCGTCGGAATTTCGGCAGACAGCTTGCAGCACTGGACCCAGGCTGTTCGGAGCACGTCGATCCACCAGCTAATGGATGACGCCCATCTCCAGACTTGTCGAGATTATCTTCTTGCTGAGTATACATTTCTGAACCATTGGATTCCAGTATGGTTAAATTAGTAGATTCGGCAACACGAACTGCTTCCGCCTCAACTCGCTCTCTCTCCTTTAATGCTCTATTCCTCACTCGCTCGTCTCTCCTGCATAGAACCATATCAACGCCAACCATGGAACCTAGGCGTCCCTCTTCTCTCTGGGCAAGAAGGAACTGGCGATCTTCTTCTATGTTGCTCATTTCCAAAGCATTACTGTGTGCTATATCGAATAGGTGATCCAATGATTTCTTAAAGTCTGTCCGTTTGATTAACTCAAGCGCACTCTTACGATTGATAGATTTTTTCAAGTTTTGCCATTTCTGGTGTAATTTTTTCACCTGATTAATCACATGGTTTTGATGGCGTGTTGGAATTCGTGCTCGACTCCAAATAGGCAAAAGCAAACTGAAATAAATGCAACAGCACAACAGACTTGACAGTGTAATTTTTGTAGTTTTACGAGGTGTTGCAATTGTGACGTAACAATGCTTTATTTGTTCTGTGAAGTGACGTAGCCTACAAGTACCGGTAATTGCTTATATTCCGCTGCTAAATTATAGGCTAAACAACCTAAACTTTAGCTTCCTTGCGCAAGTAGTAAATGTCGACGGATTTCAACAAAAATTTGCCAAAAGGATTTTTTTACTGAAAGGAAATGAACACCACCCTGTACATTAATATTAACAATGGTTAGAATTTTGCGTATTATGCTAAAAACACCCTACTCTTGAGGCATCCCAAAGACTTTTCTTTGTCACTTACATTGACGACATAAGCTTTCAATAGAATGTTAACTAAAGTAGTACAAGCAGCATTATTACTAGCTAAAGGTGCATCTACAAACGATAACAACTCAGCAAAACCGGCAACGCATTTCAGTCTTATGCAAATTACAACTATGATTTCAGTAAATTGTTACGTCACAAAAGCTTGGAACCGCAATGTTTTGCAAGGGAATATGAAATCACCAAAATATTTCCCAAAATAAATAAAAAGAACTTCAAAGAACTTACGCAGTGTAGAGAAAATATCGTACACAATAGATGCAGTAGGTGCACAATATCATATTTCGTCACAGACTTCTTTCAAACAATTTTACTTTACGATTTAGACGCAAAAATGGGCAAAAATGACCAAATTTCTGTAATTTGACATTAAAATATTATATTTTGACCTTGAAAATGACCTCAGATGGTGTTGAAAGTAACATTATTGAACTCGCCATCCTCAAAAACCCTAATATGGAATTCAAGATTGTGTTTCTAGCTTCTCTAGAAGTCATTTTAGCCAGGACTCAAGTTAATCATTCAGACTCAAGTTACAAACCCCCGAGCATGAGAGGTTCCAGTCCTTTACTTAAGGAGTCCATGCTGTGATTACATGAAATAGCTCAACAACACATGACATAGTAATGTTGATTCATGGATTACCAATATTGCAACATAGACAATTATTTTCCTGATAATATTTACTATGACTAAGTGGACGATGCAGATTAAATAGATTCTCATTCCGCTGTAAAGTTTGTTTACACAACAAATTGAAGTAGTCGGTACTTGAACTGGTGCGCTCATTAGAACCGTCCCAACATACTGTATAACTAGTAGGTGATTGATTGATTGAATCTTTATCCTCGGAGTGGGAAAGCTTCTTGGAGAGCTTAAAAGGCATATTAGGCCTAAATGAAATTTTCAAACGGGAATTAAGCATTAAAATGCGTAAACTGAACATTCAAAAATGCATTTCAAAAAAAATTACCGAAAAAAAAAAGTTTTTAATGGCGCTGGCAAGGCCCAAAGTCCAATGTTTCATTTATTTTCATTTTTTTTCAAAATGACCAAAAAGTGCAAACACAGCTGGAGAATACGTCACAAAAGACAGCAATAACAAAAGCCACGCTACAACATCTGAGGTTTTGAGCAAACTGTCTGATGTTTTGACGTTGAAATCTGATGTTTTGATGTACATACATACATAGCCTACAGTTAAATCGCCGGCAGTAACAACTGTTGCGTGATCGGCTGATTGCTCGTCTTTTGTTACGTAGACTGTACAGTCGCACGCTTCGCTGCTCAGGCCCATTCTGGTTTTGAAAGCTCTGACAAAAGCACGCGCGCAATGATGGTCAGACGCAATGGGGCAAAATTTTATTGAAAATCGTTTTATCGGAGCATGTTAAACACAAAGAACGTAGAAAATCGCCAAGTCAGGTTTTTCCTTTAGTATCCCTTTAATCCTGGCAGTTTCGCATACTTGTAGACGCTTTAAATCACTGACGCAGGCCCGGTCACCAAGATTGACAGAGTGAAGTTTCCGATTGTTGAAGTGTTGTTGCCAGGGAATTATTCCATCCATTAGATGCCCCTGAATGGAGAGCAGTCCTTAGCATGCGTTGCTCAAGCGCACACCCGAGAGTCGAACCACCGTGGCTTGATCTTGAGGCTTCTTCGTTCCAGAAGTCACGTGCTAACCAACTGAGCTATCGGGGCTGACTAGGACTAGGACTATCATGCAGGACGGCCCCAGAAAAACTACAAAGAAAAACAGGGATTGTTTTTGCTTTTTCTTTGCATAAAAACACGGCATTTGCATCAATTATGAAGCTGGTGGGCACATTTTAGGATGATCTCCCCCTAGGCACCTTTTTAAGCAGGGCTGTAGCTAATCGGGAGCCAAGGGGCTATTTCTTCCTGAATTGCTTTTACTCCTCATAAAAAAAAAACGCGTTGGTGGTACTAAAGAGTGTGTTTTTGATAAATTAAGAACTACTTTAAGGCAGATTAGGCTAATAAGTTTATGAACAAATAAGTAAATTGCAAATTTGACCTTTTCTTTAGTGGTTTAGCCATCAAAAGCATGATTTTGTTTAGAATATTTTCAAAACTTTAACTTTAATATTTTACTTCAGTATGCACTTGACTCTGTGTTGTGGACGAAAAACTTCTTCACTTTGAGGCAATTATAGGCTACAATACTCATTAAAATAAAAGCACATTTATGTAAAATCTTGTTACAAGGCTCGTAGCAAGCCATTTAGCCTACAAACAGGGGTTTTCAAACGTAAGCAGTCGACGTTTTGATTGAGGAACAAAGCAAGCAAATAAGAAAATATATTTTCTAAAAGCCAGTCACAAAAAGACAGCTTCCTAGGCAAGCCAGCAGTGTTGTAGAATGTTAGTCAATTTCGCTTTTATCGGGCATCTCTCTGAAAATACTGCTATCCTACCAGCTACTTTATAGTCTTGCACTCGATAATGCAACAGCAGATTGACTACCACTGCTTGTTACAATCATGTAGCCAGGAAATTTTAAAAGGGGTGATGACAACAAACCGTATCATGAGAGCGATACATTGGCACATTGAACAAAACAGCAAATATTAGTATTATATTTTTGGATCAAACGTCTTGATAGCTTAATTTTCTCAGTGATCTCTAATGCTGATTTGAAACTATGGCTATGAAATTAAGAATCTTTCTTATTGGGAAGCCATTCATTGCCATTCACTTGAACCTTTTTTTTGGAGCTCAACGTCTGTCTTATCCATCGTCCCATAATGGTTACTTCCACGAAATTATACGGTGTCCTCCAATATTTTTTCCGACCATTTTGGTTCACATAATATGTCGTCATTGGCTGAGTTTGCGGTAGCCAAAGTATACCGTCTATAACTCTATATCAGGGCCGGATTTAGCTGATGGGGGGCCCGGGGCACTTTTAGATCGGGGGGGCCCCGTGCAAAAAAATTTTTGCGCCTACGGCGCGAAAAACCATCTCTACGTCTACAGTAGCATTAGTCCACTACTGCACAGCATTTTGCAGAAACTTTAAAGGCCAAAAGAAAAAAAATAACACAAAATCACATTTTTTTCCACGTAGGGGGGCCCTTCCAAAGTCGGGGGGCCCGGGGCAACTGCCCCCTCTGCCCCCCCCTAAATCCGGGCCTGCTCTATATTATATACAATACAGTATTATGCTAGTTGCACAAAACCCTGGTGCAAGCAAACAGTATATTCTACGAGCCTTGGTAAACAAAAATTGAAATTTCCTTCCAACCCTCCCCCCACCCTAAAAATTACTTTTTGTTTAAATTAGCCTTGCATGGACGTTATTTTTTGTTTATTGTATTTAAAGTTTAAATATTGTTTGCTACTGTACTAAAACACGTTGAAAATGTTGCGAGATAGCCGCAAACAATTTTTCTGATCTTGGCTTCATTGAAAAACACACAGTAAAATGGTCATTTTTTGTGCGCATGACTATGCGCATGCGCAAAAGCGTGAACATAAATGCAACTAGTTTGTGTGAAACTGGTTGTTTTGAAGCCGCTGTAAATTAACTAAAACCTATCTCAAAAACTATTTTTCAAAAAAATCGCATTTAGCTTGTTTTGTAATGATAACTGCTTTAACAGATAAAACGTCTTTGGCTTCTATCTGCAAAAAGTTACTTTGCATTTTCTATTTAAGCCTCATTCTGAAATACTTGGCTCAACTCCTTTTTATCTGCTGGTTTCAATTTGATCACGGAGATCGACGTGCCCTTGGTTATAATGCTTCTGCTGTAACAACCAATTGAAAAACCTCAGGCTGACAACTGCTGCTCAAATTGCTTCAATGGCGATATGGAGTGTAAAGTTGTTGTAGGCCTAATGAATGGTGGTCAATGAGAGGTGGTTGTGGAGAAATCTCTATTTAAAGGACACTAGGCAATGCGCCAATACTGTAAAGTGAACATTCAGAACGTCTTTCCTTAAATCCTCTCACAATGCACTCCAGGCAACGTTTATGAATGAACTGTTTTTTCTTGAAACTAGAGACCTTAAAATAAACTGCTGTGTCCTAAAATCAGGGCTAAAGTTGAAATTAAAATTATTTCCTCCGAATAGCATATCTTGTGCGAATAGCATTGTTTCTGGTTTTCGATTTTGATAAAATAACAATAGGTTAGCCTTTCCGTCTTAAAATTAAATTGTGCTATTGAAGAACTCAGCTATGAATGCAATGCATATTGTTATTGTTATTGTAACTGCAACAAAGTGAGGTATGTTAAATGTGTTTATTAAACAGCAATAATTTCAGGTGTTTCATACATACATTGGATACCTAATGCTGCTTCTGGTGGGCTTGATTGGTTTACTTTCGTTTGGCATTTATCCAATCGGCGTCGAGTTGGGAGCAGAATCTACATACCCCGTAGGCATCGCTACAAGTTCGGGCCTAATCATGATTTCAGGGTAAGAAAGTATGTTTGCATCTAGCAGTTACATCTAATGGATGTCGATTGCTGGATTCAATTACACACTTTGGATAACTGCGATAGCACCAACAGCTAGAGCAAAATTATCATACAAGTACCGGTTTAAGAATTAAAAGTTTTATTATTTCTAAACTAAGTTCAGTTGAAAGTGAACTCTGCATTTATGACGCATTTTCTCTAAGTTAAAAATTGCCGAGTTAAATACTGTAGAATGATTCAAGTCATGCTTATTTGACAAAGGTTGTGCAAGACGTCCGTCTTTCTTTTGTGATTTTTGGTTTATTTCTTGCCTGTAACCATTGCAACATTCCTTTCAGACAAATTCAATCTATTATTATGGTATTGGTTCTTGGTGCTATTGGACGACCCATGTCTGAACAGGAAATAATTGATAACAACGCTAAATGCCACGCAGCAGAAGTGGTAGAAGTGTCTACTGTCGCAGCTTCTACCTTAGCAAATGATGCTGGCGCAACAGCAGTAGAACAAAGTCCACTGATCGTTTATGACTTAAGTGGTAAGTTTAGAACAGTGTTTCATTTAAATCGCTCCATTAACAACTGAATAAATGGATTTTTTTCTGCAAACAAACGATAGGTCTCCTATGAGTTGCGCAGCACATAGGAAACATTCTGTCTGTGGAAACAAAGCTTAAAAGAATAAAGTAGGCGCTGGAAAAAAGTTATAGAAAAAAGAACACGTTTGATCAAAATACCAGACACACAGATTACAGTAGTTCTTGCTAACTAATTGTAAAAGCGTAGTAATTTGTCTGCAACGGACATCATTTCAATATTTTAGACATAGATCTTTTTATCAGATTTTTAAGGACAGCCTATGCAGTTCAGAAAGGCACTGCAGGTTTTTAACTTTTTCCGACAGTGATTGGAGCGATTGTTAAGTGAAACTTTTTTTTCTTTTGAATTTTTAAAGTTTGATATTTGTTCAAGCTTGTGTTCTAACAATTACAAATTATTATTTTTCAATTTTTAATGCATAAAACCGTAAGCTTTGCTATGTGTGATACTTCTATTTTAATAGAACAGTTGCTCTAATTCTCTTCTAAATAATGGCAACCTTTCTTGGAGAGAGAGAAACGTGTTTCAATGCGCATTAGAATGGTTTTTGTTCTTACATTATTTAATCGTTTATTTTTGTTGCAGTTTCGGTGTACATATGTGCTGGTTATATTAGTTTTTTGGCTCTTCTTCTCATTATCTTCTTTCGGCCCAAGTACAACAGGATGATGGCGGAAAACGGAAATCTAGCAGTTGAGGGCACAGACCAATCGTCCGAAGTCAGCGGTTATACTAATAATGTTTCTCTTAGCAATCCTATTGTTATGGATAAAAAACCAAAACACGAGAAAAATGATGTTACACTTTTTTAACCTTTGTTTGCTGCCAAACATTATATTAATTGCAATTGTTTTTATAATATCTGTAGCGGCTTGGTCGACATTGCATTTAACTCTTCTCTACCTAAAGATCGACAACGTGTTAGTTATGCGATAAAGTAAGAAAAACGCTTTCATGTGCAATGCGATTCCCTATTCAATCGATTACCTTCGTCACCTTCCTTTCCTAATTTTATCACCATTACCATATATCGATATTGTAAAGTAATTTATTAGTCTATAGGCCAGCTAATTGATTGATTCGTCCAAGCAAACATAATTCATAATTATGTTGGTTTAACGGTAATTTAACTTGTGTTTCGGTGCTGATTCAGCTTCATTGTACAGTATTTTAAAAGCTGTAAAGAAAACAGTTGATTTGTGGTGCAAAATTTGATGTGAGTGAGAAAATGGTTCATGCCCAAAGTACTTTTCGCTGCATCTATTCAAAAGCTAGTCTGCAGAGTAAAAGAAACCTAAGCAGTGTTGCCAGAAGCCGCTAAATAAATTTTCTCACAACTTTTTTCGAAATCCCCTCTTTCACTTTAATTTTACCACCGCTTTCACTCCGTCATGCGCCCCTGAATATTTATCTGCCAACTTGAAGTTGGTCTAAGAAGTTTGAAATAACAGATGTATGGTCGACAAAAATAATTTGTTTATACCTCCTTTGTTAGCGTTTGTTTCTACCAGGTGCAAATTTTCGTTTTATTATAAATTTCTTTTATCGTTTCAAGAATTACAAGAATTTTTTCTCATTTTAACAACTCTGACTTTAATATTCAATTCAAAAATACAGCAATCCTACTTCTAAGCGGCTAAAATCTTCATGCTGAACTGATCCCACATTTCGATTTTGGACCACGTCATGCTTTGATACGGTAGTTTAGAATTTTTGCCACGTAGAGATAAGCTAAGCGGAAAGCAACTAATTTCAATTTTACCATTCTAATCTTGTTTCGTTAGATGATTGCATCCTCCAACCAAAGATGGGAGGAAAAGCATCGACCTAAATTGATGCCTGTGCCTTTTTTGCTGAATAATTCAATTGACCCTTCTTGTATATAACTTACTATATGATTAGCTTGTGCAATGTGCATTCCTATTACGTATGGAAAAGCAATACGGCCTCAGTCGTGAAAACTTGCTTATTTTGGATGTATGCTGCAGAAACTTGACGTGATGGAAGAAAACTGGCTGCATTTTTGAAATCAGCACACCGGAATTATCCTAAATTAAGTGCAAAATCAAAGTCAATAAATTTTTGCTTCAAAGTTGTTCCCAGTGTTATAGGTCTATGCAAGTTCGACACTTTACCTTTACCAGAAGTCCATCTGTTTGCTGAATACCGACGTGTTGGATTTGAGAAAAGCAACCGTTAGGACCAACAATTAGGTTGTACACTCAGACCCAAGCAAACTTGAACTGAGGTTTTAGGTTTGCCTAGTAAAGTTGTTCGAAACACAATTTTATTGGTGTCAAAGTTTCACGAAACTTGAACTGAACTAAATGCTAATTAATATCTAACTAAAATTCACAAAAACTAATTCGAAACCAAACTGAGGAAACGAAACAAATTTTGGTCGAAACAAACAGTTTTTCGTATTTTTGTTCAAAATTATTCAAAACGAAGACGATGAATTTTGTGTTGAAATGATGTGTATTAAAATGCTCTGACATAATCATCGTAGGTGTATAATCTACAATATTTACACATTGTTTACTTCGTAATGTGCTGGACTGCTGGTGATATTCTTGACCACACGCAGCCACGCACTGTTAATCGTTTGGTTATGCTTACTTCATTCAAAGTTCAGTCCATCACGTTACATTGCTGTAATATTTTTTTTATAATTTTTGTATCGTAGTAGTGCTCTTATGATTGTGTTGTTTAGTGTTCAATTATGGAAGCTAGCGTATGCCTTTTTTTGGTGCATATATGCAATTTGAGTGATTGTAGCAATCTTTATCCTTGAGCTGAGAAAGCCTTTTTCGGAAGCATAGTCGTGGAGGTTTTGCAACCCGTACTTGGAGAAGCTTTTGACCACTGACGCAGATTCGGTTACCGAGGCTGACAGAATGAAGTTTCCGTTTTTTTGAAATGTTATTGTCTCTATATCATTCAACTCACTAAGTGTCGCTGAATGGAGAGCTGTTCTTAAAGTTCGTTTCTTAACCCCACGCCCCGAGATTATCAAAGCACCGTCGCTTCATCTCGCCGTTTCTTTGTTCACAAAGTTGGGCGCTTAACTGACTGAGGTATCGAGAACTATTTTGTTATCAAAAAAGCTAAAAAGATTTTTTTATGATACAAGCCCGTATATGGCGTGAGGAAATTAGGAAAGACTTTAATTTTAAACTGAGGAAAATGGAGAAAATAATTGCTTGAAGTTAAAGAATAAAAAACAATTTTGTGGAAGCCCTTCTCCGACGACAAGCTTCTGAAAAGAGTCAGCAAAAGCGCACTTCCTTCATTACATTCTGCAACCCTGAAACACTTTCTCACCAATAAGTTTATCAGCTTAAGTTTTCTTTTCTTTAGTAAATTGATTTTGAAAGAATCTAGATAAAATCTCCATTCATGGTCTTGATACCAATTTTCTTTCTACTCTGTAAATTTTTCTGACTTGGTCCAAATGACTCCTACTTTAAGCTATTCGATGAAAAATAAAGAAAGACATTTAAACATTCATTTACTTTAGAAGTATCTCGCATCCTTTTATATGGATCATTCTACAGGAGGCCGGCTTGACTGGTCCCAGGCTTAGGTGTATGTCAGCTTGACTGACCCCCTTGTTTATTGTTAGAATTTAAATACTTCGCCTGAATGTTTAATATTTTCGTGCTTTTTATTGTTGCAACTGTCGGTTGTTTGACCTAATAACCCTCATAATTTGCATAGAAATTGTCATTATTACTGCTCGCAGACTAATTTGTTCCTTAGCAACCACACAACATTTTTAATCATTTTCTAAAGTAAACTGCTGTAAATTTTACTGATACTATGAGCTAATAAGTTGTACTGAAGAGGGTTTAATACCCGAAATCGCGATCTGCAACAGATGAATATCAATTGGACTTTTTCATGAACATTGAATTTCCATTCAACATTTTCTATTTCTGTTTGAACTACATGTACTTTAAAAGGTCGTCAATATTACTGCATTCAATTTTTTTCACTTAATTTAAACATTACTCTCATTATTAGTTTTTAAATAGGTATGCACCATTAAAACTTACAATTTTTACTGATAAACTGAAAATTTTCAGTTACTGATAAACTGAAAATTTTTACTGATAAATAGGTTACGTGACTTAGTAAATCTATTCTCAAAAAGCACGACTGATTACAAATTTGCTCCTTGTTGATAAAAGGCTCATATCTTATGATTTTAAGTTGAGCGTATTTCTGGAAGGTAGCTGTACCATAATCACACAGCCTATCACTTACATTTTTGGTAAAATAATTGGATTGTTCATCTCCCGCTACAAGTTTCCATCCCAATACTTTGAAAGATTGTAGAAAGTTTACAATTTTGTTTAAACTGCATTCAGCCTCCCATATTATTTCAAACTAAAAATAGAACGAAATTGAGCTTAGTTTTTTACTTTTATGTCAACGTTAAAGAATGTGTCAGTTTGTGCTGTAAAGTGATGTAGCAACCAAAATAATAGAGGACTTTTATTTCAAGTGGTTATAAATATGGCATTGTTTGTGACTCGGTAGACTAACGTTGGGTTAATATCGTCACAAGAACGTTGCCATCACGTTATTTACGTACATGTTGGTGTATGATATTTTTGCAGCCTCTGAACAAACCTTACGTTACCCGTGATGCGACTGATGTCATCAGTATGTAGGCAAGAAGTCATCGCCATTGTTACATGAATGGTAAAAGATGTCTAGGTGGAATGTGGCCAAGCAACAGTCGCTTAAAATAACGTCACAAGAATGTTGCTATTACGTTATTTGAGTTCACTTTGATATGGAATGGTTTTGTAACGTGAATGCCATTTTCAAAGCCATTGTCTCGGAGTGACGTCAATATAACGCTTTTTGGAGCAGCGCATGTTGGCAAAAACAACGTAATTTGCCATATTTGTAGCTTTGCACTCTGGCCTCAATTTGATTTTTACAACTAGCCTACAAACCAAGCAAACCGTAAAAACTTTAATTTGAACGTGAAATGAATTTTTTCTGTTGCTTTTAATTTAACGCATTAGGCAATAATTTATAATTTTGCTTATCATACGATTATTAATTTGCATGTTTCAGCTAAGTGGTGTTGTAACGGTGTCGTGTTCTGACATTAGGTTCATCAATTTTAGCAACATTAATGTTTGTCGGTGACAAATCCATGCATGCAAAGTCTGTGGGGTGCAGGCCGTTAAAGAAAGCAAAGTGACTGTCAACTAAAATATTTTTTTATTTGTTTGATTTCATCATTTCAACTAAGTGTTTATAACACAGAGTAATAAGCTCACCAGGCATCTTATTAATAAACTTCTTGCATTTTTCTTGTAACTAGGCTACATACTAGGTTATCACAAGATGTGGGAAATTACAGTATATTTAGCGTTATTAGCCCCTTAAGCTTGCTGACTGACGAAAGGCCGGAAATAATGCTGAACATCATTTCCTACATCTTGTGGTAGCCTGGCATGCAGTCACCAGAAGAACGTAGGGAAATTTAATTGTTTGTGATGACAATATTGTTAATTTATTGAAGAAAATAACTTGAAGGATCAAATAAGATATTATCGCTTAGTTGCAAACTCGAAGTCCGAAAAGACCGAGTGAAAGAATAAACGATCAAATTAATCTTTACTTCATTAATTCCTTCCTTCATTGTTTTGTAGAAATGGTACAAAAAGTTCTTGAATATTTCCATACATCGAAAGAAGACGGAGGGCGCACCACTTCTGGGCGTACCATAATACCTACCAGGATAAGACCGCGTATGTGTTCCATACTGGTCTTACCACCCCGTCTGATCTTTCTTTTGCAAAGGCATCTGATTCCCAATTTAGTGTCAATGTGACTACTACCGCAAGTTATAAATAGGAAAAACAGTCTTTTAATTTTCTGTAAATCAATCACCCGTCATTGTGAATCAATCACCCATCATCAATGGAATAATGCGAGAACAGCATTCAAGGAACATAGATGAACCGAGAACAAGGATGTTTAGAGATAATTTTGAAAAATTAAGTGGTGTAGCCGTTATGATCAAATAGCCACTGTTTTAATTGTTATATGATTTATAGATTTTGAAAAATTAAGTGGTGTACGGTAGCCGTTATGATCAAATAGCCACTGTTTTAATTGTTATATGATTTACAGCACATGTAACCTATGGGCTATGTAGGCCTAAGTATTGTGCACGTTTTGAAATTGCCAACAATTGGTGTTACGTGTTTCAACAATTTAGTAGCCTATACTATAAAGCTTTAGCTTTACAGATACAGGTGTTTGTTCACATGCAAGTTAAAGCCATATTCTTATTTGTCGTTGCATTTTGTTTATTTGCCTTATATCGTGTTGACTGATTGGTCGGAATGATCGTGTCTCCGAACAAAAGAGCTGTAGCCAATGAGCATTGTATAATCCGGTTGCTTCAGACTCGTGACATGGAAGATCGGAGCTGAAAGGCTCCCACTCAGTAGTGTATACACTTTACAGCGACTACAGGGATCTAAGGGATGACTTTTGTTTAGCTGTGTCTTGTTTTTGGGGCTCGACAATACAATTTATTCTTTTTATCAACTGATGTTTGAATTTTTACTGCGGAAAATACTTCTTATTAATTCCGTGATTTTTTTTATCCTTTAACATTTATGTCATTTTTTATATTTGCGATCTCTGCTCTGACTTTAAAATGAAATCTGTACAAAATAGCGTTTAATGACATATGAATGATGTAATATTGAAATTTCAGTCAGATGAGACTCGAGTTGGTTGGTTTCAGAAGCTGGTTATGAAACATTTGATTGACTTTGACATTGCCAAAAGTAGTTTTTTTATTTGTTTTTCAAACATTTTCTAAAGAGTTTTCTGAGAATAGTTTTCTGGGTTAGTCGCGACTTTCATTCATTCATAGTCGCGACTTTCATTTTCTATAAATGAAACAAACTCCTCAGATAGAGTTCTGACCTTGGACTTTTCAATGAGTTCAACCTCAACGCTTTCTTGACCCTCTTCAATGTGACCGTCAGGGTTCTGTAGATAGCCTACAGTCTTTCCAAAAGAGATTTTATCTGGATACAATTTTGGGCTTCTGGGTGACCAAACTGGTCATAATAGTGGTCCACATAGCTGAACTTTGAATAAGTGAACCAGTTTCAGTAGCTTACTTTTCCTGTTTCCTTCACAGATTTATCCAATTTCTCTCTTGCAGATCCAAACTGATCTCTGTGTCCAAGCTTTCTAGTTTCTTCAGAATAAACGTAATCACTTTTTTAGCCAGATGTAGGTCAGATGTTCTTTGCTATGGTGTTCAACTCGTTTCACACCACCTCGCCTTAGCCTCGCCATCGCTATCATTATTTCCTCGAGAGCTTGTGGAAAAAGCAACGCATCTTGAAGAAACAATTTCTCTGATTTTTGAAATCAAGAAAGAGAGTCTTTTTTATTATTTTTTTTTATTGATTCAACGTCTACAGACGTTAATGTCTTCTTCTTCAATTGCCTGGCCTGAACCAGGCATCGACGGCCTCGGATGAATAATTAGACCAAATATTCCTATAATATGTTGTATGAACGATTATTTTTACCTTGTCGTTAAATTGTTTCAGATGAGTGTCTTTGTTTGCCAGGTGCCTGCTTTTTAAAAATTTTACCAGTTATAGAGAGATACTCTGGTTTTTGCTTTGTTATTACATGGCCGAAAAATTTCAAAAAACCCTAAAATCCCCCAGCGAAGCAGCCTTTCTTCAGCTGCTGAGTTGTTGGACAATCGCCTTTCCAACGCACTGGAGTCCAAGACATCGACTCCAACCAGCCCTCGAACAAGTGGAGATCGTTTTCCAAACCGGTATCTCCCATGGCGACACCAAAAGACCACGACGCATCCCACGCCAGCTCCAAGGATGCGCCGGCCTCAGTTGACAAAGACCACCTATCAACTAACTCGGAGTCCGCTCCTTCGAGAGAGTATCCGCGGGCTGGACTGCCCGGGACCTCTCCTCACCACCGAAATGTCTTTAGTTCGATGGATGAGCTCACGGATTATCGTCCACACGGCCTAGTCCACCTCTTAAACTTTAACCTGCTTTTTCTCTATCTATAATCATGTTCGCAAGTACGGAGAGTGACGATTCGGACGCCGGACTGGGCAACCTCAAGGTTGGCTCAAGGAACATCAACGGAATATCCAAAAAATTGTGAGATGTCAAAAAGTTCTTTACATCTCAGAGGCTCTCTGTACTGGCTATGCAGAAAACACACAAGACCCCCCACCGATCGACTCGAGACGTGGGCACAACATAACAATTACATACATACACCAACATCGAACCTGACAGAACCCCTTTCTATGCAGGGACAATGTTCGTTGTGAAGAAAGAGATAGGCCTACACGACAGGTCCGAAATCACACACCACACCATTTTACAAAATCGACTACATCACCTCAACATCAAAAGTGGCAAAACTAACATAGACATCTTTAGCGAATACCTTCCGCAGAGCAGCGGGGAGAGAAAGTCCTGTTTTGAACTGCGGCTATGCTGGAATATGAACATCGACATGTGGTCTTACTCGGTGATTTTAATGTGATCCTCGATCCGTTGGAAACGACTATTCTGCAATATTTCTCCACTAGACCAGATAAAACAGCACTTTGAACAGTAGTAATACGTCATAACCATTTGACAGACATATTCAGACAAGAACATCCATACAAAAACTGTTCACGCAAACAAACCAGTGAAACCACAACAGTAAGACCAGGATAGACAGAATATACATAAATGAACATGCACTTGAAAATTATCACTACATAAAACATGAAAAAAAAAGAGCCCAGGCTTATGGGCGAAACACGTGTCTACTGCCTATGGGCTATCGTTGAGTTCTTGCTACACTCGACTGCCGAGAAACAGTAGATATTTGGTGAACTCTTAAACTGACGACATCCAAAGTGGCTCACTGTGACCTTTATGCATTTGCAGTGTATGTATTATTTCGTTATTTTGTTTTAGATATGGACAGCTTTGTCTAACGCAAATAAATAATAATAATAAATAATAATTTCTTTGTATATAGGCCTACTTACACAATTATGCGAACATCTTCTGATCACTTCAAAAATATAATTAAGTTATAGCAACAATATAGTAGCCTATGTGTATCTCATTGATCGAGAACTGCACTTTTTCAAGTACACAAAAGGGATCTTGAAAGTGCTATTGATCTTTAAGGCCACTGGTAGGCCTATGGTGTTTACAAAACTCAGTTACCCGGTCATGTGATGGATGATATGTTATGTTACTTGGAAGGCACTTTAACATGCAGATATCCAATCAATGGACGTCTGTCCAATCCAACCACGAACCAATGAGATGCTACGTTAAATTGTGACCATTCCAGCATTCAGCCAGAGAATTAATTATTACTTTGAACTTTATTTGGTAATTACAGAAGAAAAAAGAGCTATAACAGAGGTGAGAATCAAACCCACGTCAATGTAATGACTACCACCGCCCTAACCCAATGCGCCAGGTCAACCGACGGCAAAGCATCGATTTAATTTAGCTAGAATTTCAACCTGTGCACCTGTTTGGTGCCGCAGTGCTCACTGCCATAACCATAGATATCTTACATATAGATATGCAACTCAGTGGTGTGTAACGATGTTTGAAGGCTAACGGCGTAGCTACGGCTGTATGCATTGACTTCAAACTTGGCACAGCAAAACAACTTTATTTTTAATATATTTTTTTGGATTTTGTTTAAATAAAACTTTCTTCGTTTTCAAGTTGACGTATGAATTGCTTGTGATGACGTCACATTCTCGTTCCGCATGGACTGCTTTATGGAGATTCTGGCGATTGAAAACAAATCACAGTCACAGAGGGTACCTCTAAATACCCATTGTCAGGCATTGTCGGGCATTGTCAGGCATTGTCGGCTTTTTTGGGGGTTGTGGAGCATTTTCAGGGGTTGTCGAACATTTTCAGGGGTTTCAGCTATTGTAGAGTAGGCTAACTACTTACAGGCATTGTTGGGAATTTCTATGCATTGTCTAGGATTTCCAGGCATTGTCGATCATTATCAGTAGTTGACAGGCTTGTGAGGCATTGTCGAACATTTTCAGGCATTATCGAACATTTTCAGGGGTTGTCGAGCATTTTCAGGGGTTGTCAGGCAATGTAGAGTTAGCTACTTTCAGGCATTGTTGAGAATTTCCAGGCATTGTCTAGGATTTCCAGGCATTGTCGATCAATATCAGTGTTTGACAGGTTTGGTAGTCATTATGGAACATTTTCAGGCATTGTCGAACATTTTCAGGGATTGTCGAGCATTTTCAGGGGTTGTCAGGCATTGTATAGTAGCTACTTTCAGGCATTATTGGGAATTTACAAGCATTATCTAGGATTTCCAGGCATTGTCGATCAATATCAGTGTTTGACAGGTTTGGTAGTCATTATGGAACATTTTCAGGAATTGTCGAACATTTTCAGGGATTGTCGAGCATTTTCAGGGGTTGTCAGGCATTGTAGAGTAGCTACTTTCAGACATTTGTTGGGAATTTCCAGGCATTGTCTAGGATTTCCAGGCATTGTCGATCAATATCAGTGTTTGACAGGTTTGGTAGTCATTATGGAACATTTTCAGGGATTGTCGAGCATTTTCAGGGGTTGTCAATAATTGTAGAGTAGCTACTTTTAGGCATTGTTGGGAATTCCCAGGCATTGTTTAGGATTTCCAGGCATTGTTGATCATTATTAGTGGTTGGCGGGTTTGTCAGGCATTGTCGAACATTTTCAGGGGTTGTCTAGCATCGACAATGCCTGGAAATCCTAGACAATGCCTTGAAATTACCGACAATGCCTGACAACCCCTGAAAATGCTCGACAACCCCTGAAAATGTTCGACAATGCCTGAAAATGTTCCATAATGACTACCAAACATGTCAACCACTGATATTGATCGACAATGCCTGGAAATCCTAGACAATGCCTGGATATTCCCAACAATGCCTGAAAGTGGCTACTCTACAATGCCTGACAACCCCTGAAAATCCTCGACAACCCCTGAAAATGTTTGGCAATGCCTGAAAATTTTCTATAATGCCTAACAACCCCGTCAACCACTGATAATGATCGACAATGCCTGGAAATTCTAGACAATGCCTGAAAGTAGCTACTCTACAATGCCTGACAACCCCTGAAAATGCTTGAAAATTTCCGACAATGCCTAACAACAAGCCTGTCAACCATTGATAAGTAGGTAAAGACCTTTTTTGGAGCTGTAGTTCCAGGACAAGCTGAAGTTTTATTCAATTAATCTACTGAGTGTTACCAAAATGAAAGTTACTGCTGGCTACCGAAAGCTGTGCTATAGCATTTGGTAGCCTAGTTATGGTGTGTACCAAACATTAAAATTGTCTTGGTTTGGCGGTTGGATCCGTGATGCTAATGAAGCTGTCTCAGCGGGAGGGAGGATGCCCCCTGCCCTCAAATTTTATCTGGATGGGGGGTAATGGTGCCTTTTTAAGGTCATGTAAGCTACTGCAAATTTTGCAATAGGCCTATAGGCTAACAACTTCTGCTATTCGCTTTTAGCCAAATTATAGGGCCTATGGCCGACAGTAGGCCCACACAAATTATCCCGTGGACACATTTTATACTTTGCAGCAGATTGTGATGCTATGAATGTGAAATTTACCTTTCGTTTCTTGTTCAAGCTATTGCAATTATTCATCTGTCTCACATTTCGACTTTCATGGCTAATAGCGGGAAAACGAACGAGTTGCCCAGCATTATCGCTATATCTCATCCTAAAACTCTCGTCCTAAAATTGTTCCGGCGTCCCTCTATCTCAGGACCAGGTTTGTAAACTGCCTACAACAAGCTTTAATGAGTCACTGGAAATAAGCTTAAATGATAGTTTCAACGATCATGAAACAGAAGTTGCATAACCTACGTGAAGAAAGATTATTGTCTTGATTTTTCATAGTAGGCTATTCTGTGAAAACTTGAAACATACGCCAAACAAAATATTCCAAAGGAGCTCAAAAGCCACCACTCGCCAAGCCCAAACCGTACAATAATAGCCTACCATAGATACGCTAGCCAAGCTGGCAACCTTGATTGTTGATTGTGTCCATAAAGTCAGTCGAGCGTGACGATAATCCCACGATTGCTGAGTTGCATATCTATATGTAAGATATCTATGCCATAACATCGACACTGCCATAAACAGCGCCCTGCGCACAGTGACCGGATGCCTGCGTTCCACACCATTGGACAATCTCCCCATTCTCGCTGGCATCCAACCCGCTGAGCTTCGTCGCGAAGAAGCCACTCTGTTCCTCGGTCGACGGGCACTGGAGCCTAACCACCTTCTCCACCACAAGATCTCTGCTCTCCCAAACGAGCACCCCCGTCGACTGAAATCAAGACACCCATTCGTGCCAGCCGCTCAACTTCTTCGTGCAAGCCGCGCAACCCATTGCAAGCCGCGCAACCCCGTGCAAGCCGCTCACCCATTCGCTCAACAGCTATTTCATCGGCTTGTTTTTGTTTTTCCACCAGTTTGGCTGCTCTTTCTATCAACCTTCATTTGTTCAACAAACATTTCTTGCATCGTGCAAGCAAGAAACGATTAATTGGACACGTTTTGAAAGTTTTAATTTTGCCTCAAAACATCACCACTCAATGTTGCTTTACATGACGTATAACTTGTCATTTTAGCTCAATTGTGTCTTGTGATTCTTTCACTCAATCACGAAGAAGAAAACAAAACAATTGAATAATTGACCATAAAGTAGGCCTGATTGAGTTGATAAATATCTTCCAGAATACGTAGAAACAAAATAACTTCGATCCTTTTCACCGCAGCATTGCAACCACGTTCGGAAAAAGAACCAAATAAAGCTAAAAAAAAATTTACAGATAAATGACAAAAACAAAACTGTTTGAGACGTTGCAATTATGTGATGCCTTAACAAAGTTTTGCTACGAACTACCACAACCAGCATGAAAGCTGTCAGGATTGTTGTTCATCTTGCCAGAATACAGCCTAAGAATTCAAAACAATGGATAGCGATGTTGTTTCAATTGGTGCTGACTCGAACACACAAGCTGATGTACAAGACATCTCTGCGGCTGCTTGGGCGGACCATAAATGGAGTTCTGAATGGAAGTCAACCGCCACTAGACTCTATTCGTTCATCCCCGACGCCGATACACGCCCCATCGGTCTGACACTACCAAGACAGGCATGGGTGCGCCTTAATCGTCTCCGTACGGGCGTCGGGCTTTTCCGCTCAACCATGTACCAATGGGGAATGGCCTCTTCCTCCTCCAGTGAATGTGGTGCCGAGGAACAGACCGCAGACCACATCATCAATGACTGCTTCATCTTCAAGCTACCTAACGGAGTGGAAGGTCTGCGTGTCATGGATGATGAAACCAAAGACTGGCTGCTCTCTAGTAGCCTTCCAGTGTAGTCCGGGAACATCGTGAATCTGGGGTGGTAAAAGAATAGACCCTCGGCCCCAGACGCTCACACGACGACGACGAGCTAGAATTTGCGCTATTCCTTAATTCTTTCTAAACGCAACCTTGATGACGTCATGAACAGCGTAGCTTCTGATTGGTTCTTGGTTTATTAGAAATCTGCTTGTTAAAGTGCCTACCTAGGGTTGTAAAGGGGTGGAAAGTTTCCGGAAATTTTAAAGGACCCGGAAATATTGGGAATTATCATTTGGAATTTATTATGTTTAAAACATTTGTTAAATATTTCATCAATTAGAAAAAAATATCAAAAACCCATCTTAAGCATTTCTTATTTTATTTAATTATTATAAATATTAATTTGGTGTTAATTAAGAATGAGGCTTATGCATACTTTTTCAATATTTAAAAAAAATACTGATCATATTTGGGAACGCTCACACCAAGGTCCGCAATAGGCTCGCAAATGAAAGGGCGGAAAAACTAGTATCAGTCAGGTCAAACTTGGCATTGTTTGAGCCCTGTGAAGACAAGTCAACTCAAGTTGAATCTGAGGTCGATGACGCTGCCAGAACAATCATTAGCACATCACCTGAAGAAGCCGTGCCGGAGGAGATGCTAACCGGCAGCAACTAGAACAACGACTTTGTAACTGACTCAGTACCGGTATTGTTTTTCTTATGCAAAAAAAACAGATTGGTGATGAATCATTTTTGGAGTTATTAAACTAAACCATGTGTTTGTATGTTCTTAAGTATTTTAGTTATACAATTATACATAGTAGCCTACTATTATTCTAAACAGTATAAGGCCATTATTTTCCTGTTTCAACATCAAATTAAAATTGTTTTGAAAGTTTCCCAAAATTCCCGTTAATTCCAAAAATTTCCATGGAAAGTTACGGCTCTGAAAATTCCCGGGAACTTTGCAACCCTATGCCTACCATGTTACTTCACAACGTATTTCATTATGTCAAAGCGGTGACGCAGTCATGCGTAACATATGAAACAATTGTCCACATGAAATCACCTGATTGCAGCCAAAAGTTCTTTTTGGACTCGGTTCAGCCATAAAAAAAAGAGTAGCCTAAAGACAAGAGGTGGGAATCGAACCCAAGCAATCGAAATGACTATGGGCTATCTCTTGCAATCAATCAATCATTTTATTTTTCCTCATTAACGCGTTCGGGACGAAAAAGATACTAACTACAAAAATCGATATAAACCTACCAGCACGTTAACGAACGGGAAAAGATGGCAAAACCTTGAAAGGTTTAAAACGTGCCTGAATGAAAAATTATGTAGTAGGCTATATATATCAGTAGTTAGCACGGCCACAAAACCCCCCAAAAAAAAAAATAGCACAAAATAAAACAAAAACAGAGAAGCACACATGTGTAATGAATAACAGCCTAATGAAAAGTGTTGTGGATTGAATTTGCCAGTTCTAGTATTGATGTGGATGAGCAGTCATGGTCTGTGAGTCATAATAATAATAGGATGGAGAAACTCTAATCCACTAGGCTACGCTGGTGACGGCGATTCTTTCGGAAAAGACTAGAACATCACACGCCCAGGGCGAAAGAAAAAATTGAATTGAGTCCTGTCTTTGTCATGAGTTACCAAGGGGGGTGGGGGGGAGTCGGGAGACTTATATACCAGTCCCAGGTATAACCTGTCCCCACACCCCCCATGGTAACTCATGACAAAGACAGGACTTAATTCAATTTTCTCTTTCGCCCTGGCCGTGTGATGTTCTAGGCCAGTGGTTCTCAACCTTTTTTCTTTCGTGGCCCATTAACTATTTATGCAAGAAAAAAACTGCAAAATAGGTTTAAAAACAGCAGAAAAGATTTCAAAACAGATTATTTATTTAACCGTGCACCAATGAGATGCGTGCTCCTGAACATTAGTGACCAACTTAGATTATTTAGATAAATTTACATTTCATCTACATTCCTTCCCAATTCCTTCCAACACGATTATTCCTCCCGCCATGTTAAAAGTTTCTCCTTGAAGCCAAGTGGCTCCCTATGAAAACCACACTGTTGCAGTTGCTTAAAATCAACGTCTGTATAATTATGCAATAGACGACATTGATTAATGTCACGCCACCAAGGTGATTATCAGTGTTGTACGCGTCATTGAAATATATTGACGGCGTCAGTGTCAGCGCGAATTGCCTAAAAACTTGACGGCGTAAAGTACTGCGTAAGCTCTTAAAGAAATTGACGGCGTCAGCGCTAATTTCTAACGCTATTTTTTGCCAGCGTCTTATAAAACGGAAATATCTCAACCAAGTTTAGGCTAACAATAGCTATAAATAAAGAGCAGGTAGGCCTATTATGTTTTGAGACTGTATTGTAATTAGCTACTTAACTTATTAGTAGGGCCATTTTAATTTGACCCAGCCTAAAAAAAAATTTCTGACTTTATTTTTATCAAATTTTGATTTTATTTTGAACTAACGAAATTGCTTATTTATAGAGGGTACAGTTCTTTCTTGAATTGATACCAGTTACCAAAACATAATGATGTGTCGATTTCAGACCCAAACGTAATACTTTGTCGAAAAGTCAAGGTGTTTTATGGATTATAAAAAGTTCGTTGTGTTTTATAGCGATAGGAAAATCTCCACAAATCTAACTTTTGCTGAAGACAGAAGACGATTTAGCTTGCTTAGGCATTTTTGTACTACAGAATGTCATTAGGCTAGGCTATTCCTAAAATCAAAACTGTTGATCTTCGAAAAGACCATATTTGTGAAGAGGGAGTGTTTCATAAAAATTATATAACGACGTAACAATGAATAAACAAAGGACAATTTGCGATAAAAGTTACTGCTGATCTGTGGTCATTGTGACATATTCCTGCTTTTATGGGTTAATATGGTTTAATTGTGTCGCAGTTTCTGATTTGCAATGCTTCCACGAGGACTTTGACAAAAATTACTCTCTAGAAACACAGAATTAAGTTTGTTAAAAGCCATAATTTGACAAATTTCGATTTTATTATCAATTTTGACTTTATTTTGACCTATAAACTTCTTAGAAACAGTCCCTTAGGTGCTGAAAACAACTTTATTCGTTGATTTGTGGATAAACGAAGTCCTTAAAAAAATTTGACTTTATTGACTTTTGCGGGCCCTGCTTATTAGTTATTTCCTTGCAGAAAAACAAGCATTTCAAAACGTTTGTCTGACAATCTGCTGCGTTTGGGACGCGTATTGTCCTTTCCAAGTGAAAACATGCGTTCCATAGCAGCGCTGGTTGGTATAGGTGTGTTGTATTTCAAAAACAAGTTGAAAACGTTTAGGCTACTCGAAAAGGTATCACTGTTCCAAGCGTGCTGTGATAGTTTAGCATGTATAAATATTTTAGCGAGGTCCACTGCACCAATATCGCTCTTTTCAGGGGCATAAAGCTCTTGAAATAAAGTATCTTCAACGTCCGCGATGCCATTGATGGATTTTTCGCTTTCTGTCTCTGATCCCTTGTTCTCAATACATGTGTGATCACCATTTGGCGAACTTCTTCCGCGTGTATTCCAGGGAGCCATTCCAACCAACGCAAAAGCCGGTAATTCGGATGAGTCGCGTTGGCCAGAATACATTGTGAAACTCTTATTGTGTAACGAGATTTTCCATGAAAAAAAATGACGCATAGCGCTTGACGCTTAAAATCGGAAAAATAGTTGACGGCGCTATCACTTCCGTCAACTGAAAAATAAATTGACGGCGCTAGCCTCAGCGTCAACAAAAAGTTGACGGCGTCAACGTACAACACTGGTGATTATTTCAATTAATTAGAATGAAAATTACCAGTTTGCAGCAAATTACAGCAGCACCATTCATTTGTTGGTACAGTCAAAACAACTAAACAAAACACACAAGTGTAAAATTAACTATAGTAACACAAATCAAACTAAAATGTTCACTAACTCTGGCAAATTTTTAAACAGGTTTGTGGCCCACCTCAAACTTTTCCATGGCCCACCGGTTGAAAATCGCTGTTCTAGGCGTTATATCAAAAACTTTCGAGAAGAACGCTCACATTATCACGTGCTGAGTCACATGACTGCAATCAGCTGAGCTGATTCTCGAGGAATCATAAATAATGTTACGCATGATGGCGTTACTGCTTTTGCTTTGGCTTTGCAATAAATATCATTTAATAATTCATCTAGGTTTTACCTATTTGGTTTTAGAATTGCTAACCTACAAGATCGTTTTGAACAACGAGCTTAAATTTGTTTTAGTAAACAGAGCTATCTAGTTCAGCAACATATCCAGGCTATTATTTATATTATTTATAGAATTGCAGTGGTTTTCAATGTGTGGAGCTACATGTACTTGAGAGGTTATCTGTTATTTTTTTATTCACTTATTATTTATAGGCCTACTATTACTGAATACTGTAGTGTATTTGATTTCAGATTAGTGTTGTTTTGAAACAAAATTCTCATTTCCTGTTTCAACTTTGTGGCTTGTCATTAATTAAATTGACTTGGATTGCGTTTAGGCTGTTGTGGTTTTGAATCTTTTCCTCAAGTGATTGACTTTTGCCTAGTCATGATGTTAGGCTATATATAATGTAATGCAAAAGCTTATGACCAAATAGCTTAGCCTATGCCTTGCCAGTGAGAATTAGACAGATAAGAAGCTGCACTTAAATATGGTTGGACAAATTACAACGTTCCTAATTGTGATACTTGGATTTGAGTCTTTTCAAAAAGTACATGGAGTGCTTCAACCACTTGAAATGAAGTTTATTTCTGATAAAATGAATAATTTTGATAAAACTGTACCAGCAAAAGATCCCATTTACCAACCGACTTGGGATTCTTTAGATAAACGACCATTACCATCTTGGTATGATGATGCTAAATTTGGAATATTCATTCATTGGGGAGTGTTTTCTGTGCCAAGTTTTGACAGTGAATGGTTTTGGAATTATTGGAAGGTACAGTAATCACGTAATTTATAAACATCTCATGGATTAGTGGCTTCATAGCTCAGATTAATTTCACTGCAGCTTAATTAACTTTCGTGTGGCACCTGTAGCATATTATACTTAATTTAACAGTGATGAGTTAGTAGAGTGAATTTATTTTTAAAACTGATTGCATTCATTATAATTATTCGAAAGCAGTAAACTAAGGTTCTGCATCAAACACTTAAGGTTAAGCATCAACACTGCTTTCAAGTTTGACAAAATATTAACGTCATTTACTTTGAGAAATAGCATTGCAAAAGCTATGATTTGCTTTAGTAGGCTATGATTTATATTAAAGTTTTACTAACTCAGCCAATTCTCATCTTACATTCTTACTTTAATTTAAGTCAGGTTTCTGGTAAGATAAATTTTATTCTATTGTCCTTTTTTAGGCCTACGGTAAATTTCAAGCAAATTTAAGTCAACATGGTTTTGCAATCTTTTTGTTGGTTTTGTTATGTGAATGTGTGTATGGGTCAGATGCATCAATTTTGTACCCTGTAGTCTCCAGAACGCATTTTTGCAGTTTTGGTATTTCTTAAGGTTTCAGTCTACTTTTTTAGGCTTTAAGTTACAGTTTAGATATGTGCCCCCCCTATGTAATGCTAATTTTCAATGGAAATTGTTAACTTCTTAGCAAAAATTTTGGATTTATCACAAAATTGCCCACTTTTTTTGGATTTTTCACGTTTTTACTTCTGTAATTCCCTTGTGATTTTTCACAGGCAAATACTGCAGTGCTAAACTGACTTTTATTTAACACTGTGCAGCTTTAGCTACATTTTAATGTTGAAATGACACTGGCTTTACAATTTTGGCCTTGTATTTTTCTCAATTTTACGAATCTGCAATTTTGGCTCCACTATGTTGTAGTCTCCAGAACGACCCATGGTACTACTCTACCAATGCCTACTCTGTGCTCCTGTTTGGGTGTAAAATGATGCAAATTTATATATAAACAAACCTACAAAACAAGAAAACAGATTTACTAAAAAGTGTGATAATAGTTCACTCTTCTATGGAAGCTATTTAGCCTGGCTCCAAAATTGTGTAGTCTCCAGAACAAACTTTAACAAAAAATGTATGCTTCCCTGTTTAAAATGGCAAACATTCTTCCAGTATGTGATGGACTAGTATGCTCACTTAGCAGGATTTCATAGAGAGGACTCGGAATAAATAAAAGATTAGGAATTTCTTTCTTATTGAATTTGTCTGTAGTCTCCAGAACACTGTAGTCTCCAGAACTTTTTTTTTTTCTTTTTTTTTGTAAAACCAGTAAGCACTCCTTTGTACAGTTATTTTTACATGTAATGTTACTATAAAAGTTGCTCATAAGAAATGATACCTGTTGAAGCATTCTGTAACCTATTTTTGATCTTAGAGAACATAGATACAGTTAAAGTTGTTAAATTTTAATTTAGCTGTGATTGTGAGGTGCTTTTTACGCATCTTTGATTGGCAATGGCTCCATATGAAAAAAGTATTGCTATTACTATTGCTAGCATATGATTTATTACTACCTTGAGGTCAAACAATACATGACTTTGGCTGAAGTATCAGAATATTTAGGTACATTATCGCACAACTGCAGTAAACCTGCTAGAAACTGATAAAATAGGTATACTCACACTGATATTTAATTTTCAGTATAAAAACATGATATTTTTTGGGGGCAGTCTTTTGATTTAGTTGGTAGAGAAGTATCTCAAGACTTTTAAATCAAAATTTTATGGCACCAAGCATTCTGAATTTTTTCTCCGTTCTGGAGACTACAGGTACAAAATTGATGCATCTGACCCGTATATTCTGCAAATGAAAATAACAAACCTGATGGTAGCATAATCAACAACTTTCAGGGTGACAAGAAAAAGCAAAAAGTTGTCAATTATATGAAGAAGAATTATCGTCCAAATTTTACATATCAAGATTTTGCCAAGTCTTTCACAGCAGAGTTGTTCGACCCCCAACAGTGGGCACGACTAATTAAAGGTAGCAGTATGATAACAAATGTCATATTTCCTGTACCATTTTACTGTACAAAGTTAGTTAGACTTGGCTTACCTGGTTATACAATATACAGTCTTCGACATTAAATAGCATATTTTTACTTCGGCAAAAACGTAGCCGAGGCAAAACTGCAAAAGTTGAAATTGCCTCGGCTATTGCTGTGAACGCTTGTTACGAAAACATTGTACCAAAACATGTAAAATGAGAAGAGAAAAATATATATACTAGAGTAGTCTATCACGATCGCACTGGTTATATCATGATAAAGTAGTATTGACACACTTTTAATTTGTTTTCTAGCCTATGTCTTATTGTAAAATGCTTGCTGAAATGGCCTGTTTAGTGTTCCTGTCAATATGCTACATGGAAAAACTTAGCTAAAAAATTGTGCCATGTAGGGCAATCATAGCACATTTTTTATGCAAAGCTTTTGATTTTACTGTAAAATTTTAGCAGGAGTTATCAGCAGTTTTTAAATTTAGTTTGTTTAAGGGGTTGTGGCAGTCGGTATTTGGTCATTTGGTCGACAGACATTTGGTCGACAGGACGTTTGGTCGACATACATTTGGTCGACAAGACATTTGGTCGACAGGACGTTAGGTCGACAGAATGATTCATTTTAGGGTTAGTTAACTAACCTGAACCCTAACCCAAATGTCCTGTCGACCAAATGTCTTGTCGACCAAATGTCTGTCGACCAAACGTCTGTCGACCAAACGTCCTGTTGACCAAATGACTGTCGACCAAACGACCGGCTACGTGGCAGTCCACCTGTCGGTTTCCAATGGTGGCATGTGTAATGTATCCTATATAGAATATTGATAAGGATTGCCCCGATAGCTCAGTTGGTTAGGGCGTGACTTCGTGAATGAAGAAGCTTCAAGATCAAGTGGCGCTGGTTCGACTCAATGCATTCTAAGGACTGCTCTCCATTCCGCGGCACCTAATGAATGAAATAATTTCCCTGCAACAACAGTTCAACAATCGGCAACTTCACTAGCTGTCAATCTCGGTAACAGGCCCTGCGTCAGAAGCCTCTACAAGTCTACAAGTACCTATGCGAAACTACCAGGAATATAATAACCTAGTATCTAGGCATTGTCAGTCTGAGGATAAATATTAAAAACCAAAGATTTGGTCAAAACTAAAACACATGCATAAATGTAGAGTCAGGTGCAAGATATGTGGTGCTGACGACAAAGCATCATGAAGGCTACACAAATTGGCCTTCACCCGTATCCTGGAATTGGAATGCAATGGATGTAGGACCAAATAGGAATCTGGTTGCTGACTTTGTATCAGCCATTCGGGATTCTACAGATTTGCACCTTGGTCTATACCACTCTCTTTATGAGTGGTTTAACCCAATGTATTTAAGGTAAGAAGGCAATATATTGAAAACCATGTTGGACTGCCGTTGCATCAATGTAAAAATGATGGATTTTGCTGAAGGGCTTTCATTACATTCCATTGTGCAATGTGCATGGTGTAATTTCAATCAATGAAAATAATTATGTATATGTTTCATGTTGTGGTCACATAAATAAGGCTGACGTGGTCAGTGATGGTCAGTTGTTATGATTTTCAAAATGTCAGTTGTTGTCGATTTTAACACCAAATAATTTTAGATTTGACCAAATAATTTGTTTTGAAGTACGGTAATTAAACACGCTAAAAACATTCAACAAATGTATAAAGGTTTTAGTGGGCATTTTATCTAGTTCCATGTGCAGAACTGATAATGAAAATAAATATTGTCATAGCACTCATAGCCTATGTTGCACATAGCCTTTCTCAAAAATATGGGTAGAAAAGCTATAAATTAATTATTAAACATTTGTAAACAATATGTACTTGTATACTACTTTGAAGAAGACATGGAGGTACGGTAATATAAAAGATTGGTTTAATGACATTAGCAGTGATATATTTCTTCATATTACGTATATTTCTGACATTCAGGACCAATCTAGAAATATGTACCGTACATGACATTCTCTATGAAATTAAAAAAATAAATGCTGTGCACTTCTAGTATGGGCAATGTAATTTTTGACACTGTGCCATCTTCTTGCAGCGATGTAGCAGCCAACTTTACCACAAGAAACTTCCCTGCAAAGAAAACCATGCCAGAGCTTTATGAACTTGTCAATACTTTCAAGCCGGAGCTACTGTGGTCAGACGGACCTCACGGTCCAACTGAATACTGGAACTCAACCGGATTCTTGGCTTGGTTGTACAACGAAAGCCCAGTAAAGGTAAAATGTTTCTTGTAAAATGTAACCATCATAACGTCGGACAACGGCACGAAGTGTGTGGTTACTGGTTAAGCATTTAATAAACAAATAGTAAGAATAATATAGCGAGAAATATGTTTCAATTTATATGCAAAATTGTACAAATGTGGAACTTCTTTTTCGAAAAACATGAGATTCCTCTCAGGTCAGGAACCGCCGATGTAGTTTATTTGCAGTTGAATTGCCATCCCCTTTGACTGGGCAAGAACCGAATTAAATCTTGTAACGTTTATTAATGAAAGATTCTTCTGCAGCAAAAAAAAATTATTAGTTACATAAGATTTTCAACAATTCCGTGCAGCAAACTAGTTTTGTACATTGACTCAACGTCTGTAAAATTTGGATTAATCTAAAAAAAAGATTAATGGGCTGGCTAGGGCGTTAAAATACGAAGAAGGATGGTTTTAGTTCATCGTGATCTATCTGACCAATTTTTGACATATCCTAACTACACTCCAGGACAAAGTCGTGACCAATGATAGATGGGCAAGCGATAGCAAATGTAAACATGGTGGATATTACACTTGCAACGATAGGTAAGATCAACTTGTGATTGATGGTTTAGTTAAGTGAACTTTCATTGAAAGTTTATGGTGACTTTCTTGTATTTTGTTGCCAAGAAGCGAGAGCTGTCAAATCATGATGTTTTTAAGCACGAGTTGAAATGGCAATGGAGACTACATATTGTTGCACCACCTGTACAATCTATATTTTGAGGCTATGGACAATTTACTTCACATAAAATATTTACTTTTAAATTTATTAATCCAGTTACACAAAATTAAGCATTTATGTATGCTTAATTTTCACATGACGAAAGCAAGCATTCCAGTATCACAAGCTGAAAAGCTGCGACTGCACCATATCGACTGAATAAATTGCTCCATAGTTCGCAATCGTGTCAACCCTATCGGTTCGAGATAAGTTTGAAATAATCCGAGTCTGAATCGACACTTAGGGTTGGATACACCAACAAAGGGTCTTTTAAACGACCGATTATTCAAATTGTCTGACAGGTTAATTAAGCACCAGGTTTATCGGTGGATCAGTAGTCGGCGATTGCAATCAACGGATTACGGTTGGTGCATACGAAAAAATAATTAGTCCACGAAATAAGTAGCTTATTAAGCGGGCTATATTTTTCTTTTCTGAACAAAGTCGATTAATTGATTAAACGGTTCTAAAGCTTAATTATCCGCTGTCGGTGCGTCCAAAGCAAAGTCCCTTTCCCTGCTTTGACTCTTACGTTATGATGTCTGTTTATTTACATGTGTGCACATGAACCTATGTGCTGAAAAAAAATTAACGTAAGTAAAGCACCAATTAAATAGTGACCGGCAGTAATGCCTTCATCATATCACTCCATTAACAGAGGCCAAGCCCTGTTTTACCTCAAGCGGCTGCGATTGAAACAGTTGATGTACAGAAGTAAATATTTTGTTCTGAAACCAAAAGTATTTATGTTAGGTTTAAATTTTGTAAAAGATGTTTTTTCGTCTTGTTTGTGTTTGTCATATCTCCTATTGAATACAATTGCTTCCGTTTTAATGTAATTCCTGCCTATCAATGGTAAAATTCTTTAATTCAAACTGCACGTTTTCTCGCGTAATGGCCACAATTACTCAATTAAATTCTAAATTTGTGCTGATTGAACCGTTTTTTAATAGTAATATGTTCAGTTTTGAGAAGAAAAACAAATGAAGAAATGGTTTGGTGAACATGTCGATGGTCATGTCAACTTTTGCTGATGAGAATGATGGCAGTTTGTAAACCTGTTTCAATGGCGACAGCTATTTCATCGGCTTGTTTTTTGTTTTTCCACCAGTTTGGCTGCTCTTTCTATCAACCTTCATTTGTTCAACAAACATTTCTTGCATCGTGCAAGCAAGAAACGATTAATTGGACACGTTTTGAAAGTTTTAATTTTGCCTCAAAACATCACCACTCAATGTTGCTTTACATGACGTATAACTTGTCATTTTAGCTCAATTGTGTCTTGTGATTCTTTCACTCAATCACGAAGACGAAAACAAAACAATTGAATAATCGACCATAAAGTAGGCCTGATTGAGTTTATAAATATCTTCCAGAATACGCAGAAACAAAATAACTTCGATCCTTTTCACCGCAGCATTGCAACCACGTTCGGAAAAAGAACCAAATAAAGCTAAAAAAAAATTTACAGATAAATGACAAAAACAAAACTGTTTGAGACGTTGCAATTATGTGATGCCTTAACAAAGTTTTGCTACGAACTACCACAACCAGCATGAAAGCTGTCAGGGTTGTTGTTCATCTTGCCAGAATACAATTTTAGACTTTTAATATGGTTTCGTTTTTTCCTCTTTTTGTTGTTTAGGCTTTAGGGAGTTTAGGCTATATACCACAAATCAAATTCGAAATCTTTCAATCCTTTGCAGATATAACCCTGGTGTTCTGCAGAAACATAAGTGGGAGGATTGCATGACAATTGACAAACATTCCTGGGGTTATCGAAGAGAGGCCAATATTGAAGATTTCTTGACTATTAAAGAAATTATCGCAGTGAGTGAAATTTTGTTCAATTGCTAAAAACTAATTTTGATAGCTGGAGCTACTGTAGTTGTGTGTAGGCTAATACTTTGAATAAGTTATATTTTTCTCTTGTCTAAAGGATTTTTTAAGCATAAAAATTTAGTTTGGTTTGCCTTATTGTAGTGTTGTTTCGGCGGACCGATTGCCCTCTCTTGGGTTTGAAATTTGTGCCAATGTTGTTTTTTCGCATTTGTTTTTACGGACGTGGCTTACCTGCAGACGACCGGCAGTTTTACTCTACAATCGCTTCTGCTGCCTGCCAAAGGCCATTGTGTTTAGGAAGCCACGTACCTTTTTGGAAATTGAGTATTTACGTTAGCACGCAAGAGAATAACAGAACTCCTTCCCAGACATTTGTGCTGTAGTTTTTTTGAGTACATAACCCTTTGACGTCCTCAAGTGTGCAAAAAAAAACTGGTTTTTATCTCCGCTTGCAGACTCAAATAAATGAAAGAATAAAGGATTGGAAGTTATGTGTGTGATAGTAAAGAGAGCGAAGGAGGAATTGTAGGAAGGCATCAAGCCTCTACTCTTTAAAAGAACCAACTAGGCTATAAATGTTTTCGAAAGAATATTTTTTCATAAATTAACTTCCATTGGTTAGGGTTAAATGTGTAGTGTTGCACATGTCATATAGTTATATACTTAATAGACGCAAGCAAGCCTAATACGTAATAACACCTACAAGATATCTACTGTTTACGCCAAAAGACTTTCATCTTGCGTTTGTGTACCTTTATGTATTTCAGACGTTAGCGTCTACTATTAGCTGCGGTGGGAACATGCTGATGAATATTGGCCCAAGACGCGATGGAACCATTGCCCCGATATTCCAAGAACGACTCCAGCAGATTGGAATCTGGCTGAAAGTCAATGGGGAAGCTGTGTATGGTACGAAGCCTTGGAGAGCACAAAACGACACAATAACTGAAAATATTTGGTACACTGCGAAAGGCTCTTACTTCTACGCTTTTGTGTTGTCTTGGCCTAAAGAAAATCTCCTCGTGTTAGGAGAACCTAAATATGGAAGGTCTGATGCAACTGTTACGCTTCTTGGATCAAGTTCGACCGTGGTTTGGCGATATGACGAAGAAAAGCTTCGCATTACTTTTCCTGTATTAAATCCTTTAGAATTGCCGTGCCAGTGGTCTTGGATACTTCGCTTTGAAGGCTTCAAGTAGCGACGGACAGAATCCTGCCCTCGACTTATTCATTTTCTAAAAAATTTTCATCACACAACGGAGACGATACACCCCCAACATGTTCATCAATCATAGTTTCTTCTTTTCGTTTTTCTTAGTATTTTTTCTTACGATTCAACCACCTCAGATCTTGCTTTACCTTTGTGCCAGATTATAGTTAGCCTACTGTGCTTATCGTTTTCAAAGTTACTTTTTATCAATGATGCTATTGTACTGAAAGTATAATATAGTATACTCAGAAGGTCTTTGCTGCTACAACAGCAACAGTAGAAAAGTGACGCACAGCGCTTGCTCAAATCAATAGCATGCAGATCTGATTGTCGGTAGGCTTACTACCATGAATTCGAAGCAGTTGTTCTGAGGTAGTTTCACTTGGCGAAATTAACTATTCTTGTATCAACTCTGCTCAGTTTCGTTCTTAAATTGATTTTCTAATCCTTCTATTGCAGTGGTAACAAGTTGCTCTTACAAATAAAAAGTAATGTTTTTATAACTTTGAACTTGAATTTTCCTTTGAGATTGTCATAAGAAAAGCTATAGATTTTGTGCATGAATTATAACATTGTCGTTGCATCATTAGCCCACGATAGAAGCAATGGCGTCTCGGTAATGACCGTGTCATTGTAGTTTTCATTTAATATTTTAAAATTCATACACCACACATTCACCTTTGTATAGTAATCCAAGCCTCATTACTCAAAATTTTTCGCTTTCTGGCACAAATATGATGAGACTCTTCCAATGTAATCCAACCACCTTCTTTCTACCCCAATCAATGGACACTTAGACCAGGGTTGTTGGTATTTTACCCGGCCCAAAAAAACCCGGGGGGGTTTTTTTAATAAAACCCACTTAAAAAAAACCAAAAAAACCCATAAAAAAACCCAGAGCATCATATTTGTCCAGTTTTTATTGGAAAATTAAAAAATTTTACAAAAACACAACAAGGCACTTACAACAAACTTTAAATTAGGACTTAAGGATGTGATTGTGAAGTAAATTTCCAAGAATAAACTGAAAACGTAGTGGATATTGCACAGTACACAAAAATCAAGTAATGTCACTTTGTGTATACTACACTAAAACTCATTTATGCAAGAAGGCCTTATAGTTAAATTGGTGAAAGTACTACTCTACTGTAGTCTGTATAATATATATGATGTGAAATGCAATTTAGGAGGCTATTTACCAATTACAGATTCTGGATTCTAACGCATGGCTGTTTCAGAGCATTTGCCTAATTGGCCACGCAATCGCTCAATTGCTCATCCATTACTATATATAATATATACATAAATGACAAAAAATATTTAAACATGATGGCATAAATGCTCCTTGCCTTCAAATCTAAACAAATGATGCAATAATGTAATTTCTACCACGGTAGCATCAACTTGGTATAGAAATCAGTGGATGATGCAACATCCAACTTGATCTTGAAACTAATGGATGATGCAACATTCAAGCAACAACAGCCCTAGTGCATTATTTTATTGAGTTATGCAAGCATGTACTGTGAGTGAAAGGCACTTCACTCGTAAAAAGTAGTTTTGAGGTGAAATAAGCATGAATCTACTTTTTTTTGCATCTTTTTTAAAATAACCCAATAAAACCCCAAAAAAAACGGGTTTTTTTGAAAAAACCCGGGCGGGTTGGGCTTTTTTTTTAAAAAAAACGGGTTTTTCTCAACCCTGACTTAGACAGCCTTGCTACTTGAGTATTTAGTTGATTTGTTTCTTGACTCGTTTCAACCGACGACACAAATGCATCCAACATGCTTACGTACTACGTAGCCAATTATTTGCTATCAAATGCACTTTTGTTGGCATGTGTTATTTAGCTTAGTAAAATTGTTGAGATAATTGGAGTTACTTTTTTTCATAACTATGGACTTTCTGTTTCAAGTTTAAAACGGATCGAGAAATTACTTTTTCAACGGCTCTCCAATTGCTGCCCTCATCATTCAAGAAATGCACAGCACTTTCTTTGAGTCACTGTGGTAGGCAACATGTTTTATCTGCCCCATGCGAAAATCTACTGATAATAAAAGCTAATTTAGCGCTTCGCAAAGTCTTATTCCAATGTGATGATTGCCACAAAGAAACGGAGAACTCAGTAGGCTACACAAAAAATACCTATATCTTTCCTAACAGAATCTTTAATAGACGAAACATTAATTACCTTTTAGCAATGCGTGAAATGGAGAACATTATTAACAGTCATTCACTTACGGAAAACACAGGAGTTTTAAAAAAGTAAAATTGGTAAGATAAGTAAACAATGCAAAACTTAATGTCCGAAAAAGTAAAGTTGAATAGGGTATGTGGGGGGATTGCCTTGGAAAATTTTGACAAATAGCCTACAATGTTGTTGTGGTCACTTTTTAGTCATTTTTGACGTACCATAATAATGTTATTTTTTAAAATCAAGATCCTACTACACATTTTGTAGGCTACTTAACTAAATTCATGAAATGAAATTTGGGTAGAAAGTTTAATTTTAAATTTAAGTTATCTAAGTATTTAAAAAAAAACTTCATTTACGACCACAGAAGGATTTAAATAAGTATTTTCTTGAAAATTTTCTATAGCCTAATATGGTGTAGTTTTTCAACAGCCTAGGACTTTAGGAGTCTATCTGAGGTGTCCTTCGCTTCACCAACAGTATTTTCACGTCACATTTCACTTTATAGCAGTCTCCATTTAACATTGAAAATGATCAGTCTAATTGTTAATTAACTAAGTGGGCACTGGGCATGTGTTTATTACGAAATATTACATTTTTTTTATGCAGGATACAAAATTATTTTTACACTCTTAATGCACTACTGAAACTATGCAATACGCATGCCTAAACTCGCTGGTTAGGTAAATAAAATGTGATTAAGCAAGCGAAAATTTTCCGCAAAATTGAGAAAAAATGACATATTAAATGCTACATATAAAATTACAAACCTGGAAAACGCGGCATGTATTTAAAGTTGAAAAACGCTGCACGAAATAATCTATGCGAGGGGCCCTTATTGGTGGAGATGGACCCCATCCAGGGGGTTGAGAAACAGTAAATACGGCCTTGCATAATTTAAGTTATTGATTATATCGAGCCATGTTGAGCACATTTTCTTGAAATAGCAAATAGGTATGATTTAAAGGGCCCATTTTAGCCCGATAGTTAAACATTTTAGGACTAATGTCCCTAGCAAATTTCATTGGTACGTCAATCTCATTCAAATATAAACTTTGCCTATGATTTTTTATAGCTTGATTTAAATCAAACAACCCTGTTTTAAACAGTAAAAAAACACTGAACAGACTAAAATGTATGAACACCTAAACAGCCGTAACCCTTCGCGGGGGACAGGAGCGGTTAACACGGCCCTGGTTCGTAGCGTTAGCGTCCAAACCAAACAGTCCATAATTATCAGACCAATTCAAAAGTTGTGCATAATTGTTTCTGCAAAACCAATGTAATTGATATTGTATTTTCATATTGTATTGTGAGTTTGTAGCCATTTGAAGAAATTTACGAGGCCTTAAATGGGAGGGATCTTACTGCCAAATTTCGGTACTTATATATGCCCTTTGCATTTATGAAAAGATTGCATGGCCTTTTCAATAACAGCAACCAATTTTATTTTCCACTTTCTTTGTGTTCGTTAAGTGTTTGCAACCCACATATTTGGTTAGTTTGTTTTTGAATCTTTATCCTCGACTGACAAAGCCTTGATAGGGTATTCCTGGTAGTTTCACATACTTATACAGGCTTTTGACGAAGGGCCGGTTACCGAGATTGGCAGAGTGAAGTTTCCAATTGTTGAAGAAGTGTTGTTGTCGGGAAATTATTCCTTTCACTTGCTAGGTGCCGCTGAATTCAGAATTATACCCTTATAAGACTTTGAAGCAACACACTTGATGTAGCCTACGTGTTTAAAACATTGCTAGAGTACGGTAAGTATTATAGCCTAATTGATAATATAACGTTGTTCAATGCAAATAATAACACAAAATAATACAAGTTCCACAATTTTTCAAGACATTCATCGTATTCCAAACCATAAGACGTTTGGCGACTTCGGGTCTCAACTTTCTCAGTGGAGGACCGACCATTCGTATAAACAGTTACAGTGTGTAGAGAAGCACAGTCAGATGTCAGTATGACGTTCATTTGTGAAAATCCACGTTCACACTCGCTCGATGAAATTGGAATGTATTTTATTAAAGTTATAAAATTTTGAAGACTCTGGGATCTTTTTTTCGTAGTTACATATTCACGAAGTCCCCTCACAGCTTCGCATTCATCTAAGCACAATCTCTTTGCCACTTCAATGATTTCGCTTTCTCCGTGTGCCATTACTGTGTCCTCTGGCCAAGTTGTTGGATCAAGTATTTTGCAGGCGTTAATAAATGACGAGTGTGTTGAATTCAACAAGCGATCTTGGATGGAATTTCCTAAGTGATGATAGAAGATGCGGGGATTGATTGGCGGGCTATTTCTGCAATTGATACCACGACTGGTCAGACATATAACAAGGCTACTCTGAATAGGGCAAGGCATACTAAGAGTGCTGCTAAGCAGCGGGAAACAGTCAGTAATGAAAGTGGAAAAATACAGAAAAGACTATTTGTGACGTAATAAGGTGATTCAATAAAGTATCGATTGTAAACGTCAGGGTGGGGCGCTAGGACAGTCAAGCTGCCTCAATGTTGCACAATAAAGGGTTTAATGGATGATACAAATTACAAGCACCATCTTAAGGATAGCTACTCTGAACTGGGCAAAGCATAACAAGAGCATAAAATGTTTTAGTTTCCTGAACGCCGTTCCGGACAAATGGACTTTTTGTTCGAGCTTCTGGAGCGGCGTTCGGATCGTTCCGGTTGAAATCCAGCCCTGTCTAGGCTATATCTTACTAATGCAGTTATTTGTAAAAACATTTGGACAAAAGTCCGGTTATTAACGTAACGATGTTACTGAAAGAACATTGACTAGGCTATATGATTTCATTGTAATATTAGACTACATCAAATACCAAAAGTATATTTGTACAAAGGTGCAAGTTTGATGCAAGAAGCATTCAACTTGATGTAGGGACGGTACATTACGGGACGCGCAACTCCGTTGTTCCTTCAACATTAGAAGGGTTAATTGCCAATTTGACATTTTTTTTTACGCTTTACTGCTGGCTTGCTTTCAACTAAAAACCTTAAATTACTTTAAAACCAACTTCACTCTTCTTATATAACCCATAAAAAGTAAAATATTTTGTAAATTACAAAAAAACGTAACCCTTCTAGTATGTTGCAGATAAGTCAAAAGCGGATGAAGTTTCGCATCCCTATGATCTACAATCCCTAAACTTGATAGTTTATGTACGGTAATTGGGACGCAGACAGGTTTATGGATGTAGATTGAAGTCAGCCTTGTTTGTTTACCTAAGTTGAAAGTTTTATTGCCTGTGTTTTCTTACACTGCCAAGTTGATGACTGTGAAGTTATTAGACCAGCGGTCGGGAACCCATGGTTCGAGAGCTTTTAGTTATATGGCTCTTCGTGACTGCATTTGGCTCACAGAAAGTTTTATCATAAATTTTTGTTACAATTTAAAGCCGAAAATACGCTAAGAGTGCACCAAATTAGGCTACATGCATTTTTTCAATTTTTTGGAAGAGGTCCCCCAAACTCCCGCTGTTTCTCTTATTTTCAGTAAACACATGGCCCCACTTTCACAACTCTTCATTTGCCACATGTTAGTTGTGTTAAGTGTTAAAGCATTAGGCTACGTGGTTTCTTACGGAAAGAAATTTCTAAAAAATGTAGCTTTCATTGCTCTCTTGGTTTTGTTTTTGTTTTGAATCTTTATCTTCGGACTGACGAAGCCTTGATAGGTTATACCTGGTGCTGGTAGTTTTGCATAGCCCAGTTGTATAGAGGCTTTGACACAGGGCCGGTTATCAAGATTGGCAGAGTGAAGTTTTCGATTGTTGAAATCTTGTTGCCGGGGAATTATTTCACCCATTAGGTGCCGCTGAATGGAGAACAGTCCTTAATGCGTAGCTCAAGTGCATGTAGCGCCTGCCGCTTTTCTTATGTTTCTTTGAATCTTATTGCCGTTGTGAAACCTGTGTTTGTTAGGAATTTGAAACGCTGTCTTGAATTCGGGCGTTTCCTTGAGAATTTGTACCACTTATTAGGGTTTGATATATAGCCTATAGGCCTATATACGTAGTTTTATGTCGTTTTAGCATTTTGCATCTGCTGCATGCTGCATTGCTTAGAGCACTGAGCTTCCCTTAAATCAACCGTCAAACAAAAAGCGTTAAACAAAAATCAGTAGCCTAGGCCTACCGTGTGGTTTTTCTCAGTCATTGGGTGGTGCGTTATTTTCAGTCAGTTCACCACGGATTCTTTTCCTGAAAGTCACAGTGTCAGTTCAGTTATGATTGTAGTTTAACTTTATGTTCTGAATCATGATTCCGATTCAGTTCATCTCTTTCTGTTTGTAATCAAGTTAGGCCTTATTTGGCTGCAACTTTTTCGATATGAAAGTTTGTTTTTCTTTGCAATAAACTCATACTCGCAGTCTTCTACATCAGGTGGTGGTGTCTTATAGCAAACACTTTGTATTTCCCTTGAACTCATCAAATATTTGCCAGCTCCCCAATTTTTTTTTCTGGCTACGCCACTGCTCGCAGAAAACCAAGGTATTATTCTCAGATCATTCCCACTACCAGTGACAATCGGCGAGGGAAAGCAAGGAAAGCAGTGCTTATCTGAGCGAAAACTATGCAAAATATAATGACTGAATTCTAGGTTTAACTTCTTATTATTTTTATCACGTCTATTTTAACTTGAAAATTACTGTGTTCGTGACTAGAATTACTCGTAACGCTTGTGAGTAGTCTAAGTCCTCACCAAACCACATGTCTTGCCTATAAATGCCAATTAACGCAAACGCTCCTGTCAGAAACAACCACTGAGGCTTCAGGGAAATCAACTTGCAAAGTTGCTTTCCCCACGTCCAAAAACGTCGAAAAACGCCTTCGTTTTATCCAATCCTTACTCGTTTTGCAAAACGTCACCAGCTGCTTAGCTAATCAGATGTGTTATGATTAGAGTTGCTTTCCCAGTGACGTCAATGCGTTCAATCGCTAGACTAACTGGTCATATGCACAGAATGGTCTCTCGTCACGGTACACAGCACAGCATCATAAAGGCGAAAAGATTGTTGCTGTTTTTTTTATGTCTCCTTGCCATGTAGGCTACTTTAGCCTACTAGCTTTCATAGTCATGCCTTTGCCCTTTTTACAGCGTTGATATATCGTTACTTCGCCAATGAACGTTCAGGTGCGGATGCAATAGCCTATTTAGTTCGTTAAGCTTCTATACGCAGGAGGCAAACTTATCCAGCTTTTTGCAGAAATTGCTTGCGGTTGTAATGTTTAGGCCTAAGTGTTAGTTTTTGTTGTGTAGGCCTAACTGAATATTTGAGAATGAACATTCAATTAAATATTTAGACAACTATTATTCTATGTCTAACACTGGATTTTGGTCCTGCAACGTTAAAATTAAGATTGTTCATGACTTCTAAACATTAAATGGATGTATGATCACGACATAGGCGAAGCACAATTTGACAGATTTTTATTTTTGATTTGTTTTGGAAATGCTCTCAGAGCGCACCAAATTGGAAGTGTTTTTTAAAAATTTCTGGGGGAGGCCCTCCAGACCCCCCGCTGGAAGTGTTGTCTTCGGCAACACGCCTTCGGGCTTCGCTCGACGGTTACGCCCTTCGTGCCTACTACCTTGCTGTAGAATATTGTTTTTCCAACGGTTTAAGCCACCGAACGTCACTGCCCACTACCATGCTGGTACTCGGAATGTTGCTGTAGCTGTTGCTGTTAGGTATGGGCGGATAATCTAGACAATTCGACGTCCGCTACACGCACGCCCCGAGAGACGAATCAGCGCCGCTTGATTTTGAAGCTTCTTCGCTCACGAAGTCTATCACGCGCTAACCAACTGAGCTATTTACCTGAATAAGACCCGATCCTTGTATTAGACTATAAACCACATCAAAAGATTGCATCAGAGATTATAAACCACATTCGAGATTGCGTTTTTGAAAGTATATTAGCAAAGACAAAATCCCCCCCCCCCCAAAGTGTTTTACTCCCCTACGACTATGCGTGTTGTTGAAGCAATATACTCAGAACAAAAGTAGTCAGACAGTTCAAGCAAATGTTAGCACAAAAATCCCTTCCATGTAAAAACGCAATCAAAGCGGACGTCATAGCTTATTTGCGTAAAAAAATTGGTGAAATGAGCTTGAAATAGGGACTTCATAGCTTGCAATCGAGAATTTTGTGGAGCAACTTAGGGAAAATTCGTTTTTCCCTATCTGGCAACGCTGGTTACGCATGACCGAGTTAATGTCAAAGCAAAGGCATTGGGTCTTGGGATTGGGGTTGGCTCAAGACGATCTCTATAACAGGCCTGGACACCGTGCGCCTCCAGTCGCAAACTGGAGGCGGATGGTTCAAGCGAGGTTTTTAGCTATCACACAAAGTGTTTTTGATTTTTTTCGAGTGCATTGTTATTCAGGGAGCTAAATATGCTTAATAACAATAAATTTAAACTAGGCACCGCAGTTTTTTCAGAGAATTTGAGGTTTTATGTGTGAAACTAGGTTAGCCTGGCAGTAAAGCAGCAGAGGCCACCAGCCAGCAGGAAAAATTTATTGTATCACTTACCCAAGGATAGTGAAGAAAGAGAAAGAGCGCTTTTACTGGAATCGCATCAAAAGTTAATAATATGCGAAGTTTTAACTGAAACACTATTTTAGATACTTTGCAGAGTCGCCAGAAAAAAGTACGGTATTTCTTTTGATAAACGAAATATAGGCCTATGTCAAGCCTAATATGTCTTACCACGGAAGAAAGATTTTTTGGAAAGCTCAATATAATTCTAAACAATTAGCAACCACTGTTCTAGCAGTTATGGTTAAGTATTTTTGGCGGTCCCGAATTCTTATTAAAATTGATACTAGGCCTACCAGTTGGTTGACAAAACACAAAAATAAGTTCATAAAAATGTTTCTTCAGTTTTGGAAGATTGTGTATGTGAAAGGGTTATGAGCTAATTTGTGCTTTAAGGATCCAGTCAGAGATGTAAAATCTGACAATGACATTCAGCTGAAGATTTTTACACAGTTGGCTAATTCAGTTGACCTATGGCCCTATGGGTAGAGTTCAAAGAAAACAAGTACAACAGTTGTCCAGTTTAACAAGCTCAGTTTTTCATTATACCTGCTTAGGTCTAGTTGATCTTGCTCAGGCCTTTTATAAGCAGATCATGAGTTTGTTATGTTGAGCAAGTTTTCAACAGATCCTCTTGAGAAATTATTTGGCAAGGTTGTGGGGGGACATATTTTATAAATGTTCAGCAGGTCTCCGAAAAACTGTCAATAAGCAAGACCAAGCTTGCTTTGCATCAGGAAATTGACATTTCTTTGGTATGTGCACCAGCAGGGCATGTTTATAATCTATGCTCATACATAATAGTTTTATCAGAAGTGGAAGTGTTTGAGGGATTGCCAAGTATAGAAAAGAATTTATCATTTGATGAATTGCAAGCCATTGTTTACTTAGTTGGATAATGGATATGTTACAATGAAAGAGGAAATTTGTTGTGACGACACTTTCTTTTACTATGAAAAGTTTGGCTCTTATACCCTACATATATTTTCAGTATATATATATGTACCGTATTTTACGGACCATAAGGCGCACTTTAAATTCTTTTTTTTCCTCATAAATTGATCGTGCGCCTTATGGTCCGATGCGCCTTATGTATGGATCAAGTGCGGTAGTGCTTTATTGCCTACACTCAAAACCAGTACCGATATACTATTATATATGGTCCGGTGCGCCTTATGGTCCGGTGCGCCTTCTGTATGAACAAAAAACTAATCAAAGCAATTTATTGACAGTGCGCCTTATAGTCCGGTGCGCCTTATGGTCCGTAAAATACGGTAAGTGATTTTTATGAATATGACTTCATTACATTGTACTACTTTGTCCAATATTTTTCTCAATAAGTTATGCAAAGCAGTGACTCCATTGTCATGCAAAGAACAATCTCAGACACTGTTAAAGTTGCAGTAATCATAATATACAGCACGCTATTAACAAACTGTTCATTCTGAAAACTTGTGATTCTAAAATCACATAACTTCTAATGTTAGCCTCATATTTGGTAACACAGCAACCCCCTAATATATGTGGACCCAATTGAATGCATATCATACATCGTTGCTCAAGCACACCCAACAAAGCCAACATGTATAAACATTAAACAATATCCTCACCAACTGCCCCCTCACCAACTGCCCATTAAACACCATTAAACACTATCCATTAAACACCCATTAAACACCATCCTCACCAACTGCCCCCTTAGCCCTTCATGTGATGACAACGACCTCAAAAACATCACAAACAATGCTCTTACCTGGGTCCGACACTGGCGTGACAAGCTATGAATGAATTAAACAATATTGTCACAACCTACTGTATTTAAGTGATTCCCTTGAGAATTGTATGTTAAATGTACAAGTTTGACCTAAAAAGGCAGAAGCTGCATATCAAGTATGTGTTAATAAGCATTAAGCAATGTTATATAAGTTGGGTGCTTGAGGTACGAAGTTTGTTGCATTAATTAATAGGTGCTTGTGTACTGAAAAATTTGGTTGTTCCTGTTCTATGTGGAATGCAATAAGCTGAGTTACAGTAGTTTCAAGGTTTTGTGTTATTCTCTTTTTTTCCTGTGCTGCCAACAAGCAAGGCACATTCATTTACAAGGTAGATATTATATAAATACATCAATTAAATAAAATATTATAATCTTCTATGATATCATTATGATGTCATAAACAACCTCCATCACCCCCAAATAGTTGCTATTGACCCATGCTTAGCAGAAAATATCTTAACTCCAAAAATATGTAATCTTATTGAGGAAATGTGTATTTATACCATCCGCCTCCAGTTTTTGACTGGGGGCGCGTGGTGTCCAGGCCTGTTATAGAGATCGCCTTGGGTTGGCTCTTGGCTGGGGAACTGGCAGTGTTGCCAACCTTGCGGTTTTCCCGCGAATTTGGGCTTGTTTTTTTCTGAGTTTGCGGCTTTTTTTAAGACTTGCGGGTTGCTTGTTTTTTTCTGGGTTTGCGGTTTTTTTTTAAGACTTGCGCCTTGCGGGTTGCTTTTTTTGTGCTTGTTGTTTTATTTTTATTGAAATATTTCATTTTATTGGTATATACATAATTGTGAAGAAAGGCGTTCTTCCCGGCTATCAGCACAAGGCTGATTACTCACTAGCACAGCGAGCTGCAGTGACGCTTCGCTAACCAGAACGGTGTAGCTTCCACGCCAGCCATTGAGACCTCCAATTAAACGTTTAAGTTATTTTGGCAGCCGATTGTAGCATCGAATAGACAGCGATAGACACGTGTTTCGCCCATGAGGCTGGGCTCATCAGTATCGCACCGTATTCTTGCCACTTGAGTAATCGACCGCCGCTTTACCAGTCAGTTTAACTCTTATCTTTGTGGAAAGAAAGAGCCAACAAAACCAGCAGGTGCCAGGGGTAGGTCAATGTGAAGAAAGGCGTTCTTCCCGGCTATCAGCACAAGGCTGATTACTCACTAGCACAGCGAGCTGCAGTGACGCTTCGCTAACCAGAACGGTGTAGCTTCCACGCCAGCCATTGAGACCTCCAATTAAACGTTTAAGTTATTTTGGCAGCCGATTGTAGCATCGAATAGACAGCGATAGACACGTGTTTCGCCCATGAGGCTGGGCTCATCAGTATCGCACCGTATTCTTGCCACTTGAGTAATCGACCGCCGCTTTACCAGTCAGTTTAACTCTTATCTTTGTGGAAAGAAAGAGCCAACAAAACCAGCAGGTGCCAGGGGTAGGTCAATGTGAAGAAAGGCGTTCTTCCTGGCTATCAGCACAAGGCTGATTACTCACTAGCACAGCGAGCTGCAGTGACGCTTCGCTAACCAGAACGGTGTAGCTTCCACGCCAGCCATTGAGACCTCCAATTAAACGTCATCTCGATGCTACAATCGGCTGCCAAAATAACTTAAACGTTTAATTGGAGGTCTCAATGGCTGGCGTGGAAGCTACACCGTTCTGGTTAGCGAAGCGTCACTGCAGCTCGCTGTGCTAGTGAGTAATCAGCCTTGTGCTGATAGCCGGGAAGAACGCCTTTCTTCACATTGACCTACCCCTGGCACCTGCTGGTTTTGTTGGCTCTTTCTTTCCACAAAGATAAGAGTTAAACTGACTGGTAAAGCGGCGGTCGATTACTCAAGTGGCAAGAATACGGTGCGATACTGATGAGCCCAGCCTCATGGGCGAAACACGTGTCTATCGCTGTCTATTCGATGCTACAATCGGCTGCCAAAATAACTTAAACGTTTAATTGGAGGTCTCAATGGCTGGCGTGGAAGCTACACCGTTCTGGTTAGCGAAGCGTCACTGCAGCTCGCTGTGCTAGTGAGTAATCAGCCTTGTGCTGATAGCCGGGAAGAACGCCTTTCTTCACATTGACCTACCCCTGGCACCTGCTGGTTTTGTTGGCTCTTTCTTTCCACAAAGATAAGAGTTAAACTGACTGGTAAAGCGGCGGTCGATTACTCAAGTGGCAAGAATACGGTGCGATACTGATGAGCCCAGCCTCATGGGCGAAACACGTGTCTATCGCTGTCTATTCGATGCTACAATCGGCTGCCAAAATAACTTAAACGTTTAATTGGAGGTCTCAATGGCTGGCGTGGAAGCTACACCGTTCTGGTTAGCGAAGCGTCACTGCAGCTCGCTGTGCTAGTGAGTAATCAGCCTTGTGCTGATAGCCGGGAAGAACGCCTTTCTTCACATTGACCTACCCCTGGCACCTGCTGGTTTTGTTGGCTCTTTCTTTCCACAAAGATAAGAGTTAAACTGACTGGTAAAGCGGCGGTCGATTACTCAAGTGGCAAGAATACGGTGCGATACTGATGAGCCCAGCCTCATGGGCGAAACACGTGTCTATCGCTGTCTATTCGATGCTACAATCGGCTGCCAAAATAACTTAAACGTTTAATTGGAGGTCTCAATGGCTGGCGTGGAAGCTACACCGTTCTGGTTAGCGAAGCGTCACTGCAGCTCGCTGTGCTAGTGAGTAATCAGCCTTGTGCTGATAGCCGGGAAGAACGCCTTTCTTCACATTGACCTACCCCTGGCACCTGCTGGTTTTGTTGGCTCTTTCTTTCCACAAAGATAAGAGTTAAACTGACTGGTAAAGCGGCGGTCGATTACTCAAGTGGCAAGAATACGGTGCGATACTGATGAGCCCAGCCTCATGGGCGAAACACGTGTCTATCGCTGTCTATTCGATGCTACAATCGGCTGCCAAAATAACATATACATAATTGTTAGATATTTTAAATTATTATGACATTTTTAAATATTATGGAACTTTTGCTGTTTTAATTTTCTGTTTAAACGAATTTTGTATCTGGCCACACTGGACAGCGGTTTCTTTTTCCACCAGACACTTTCCAAGAATTCCAACACACACAACAGTGACCAGTCAACAACTCAAGTCACAAGTTTAGTCATAAGTCAGTAGTTCAAGTTCACAATGTCACAAGTCAGTAGCCATAGCCAGGTAGTCAACAGGGGTAACTAGTGTGTGCTTCTGCCTGGTAGTGTCATTATACGGTAGCCTAGTAAATCCTTATTTACTCCTTATCACATTTTAGTTACAGTGCAAAGTGAAATTTATCTTACAATTTTTCATTTTATGTACCGTATTTCAGATTTAATTCCTGATGAGGACACACGTACGTGTCAAAAACGTTTGAGTTTATTTTATTTTAATTATGTTATATTTTGCCTGAAATAAAGTATGCTAATGCTATACCCGCTAAAGTTACTATGTTTTATTTTTCTATAGAATGTTTGTATTATAAAAATTTGCCATATTGCAACTTTTTAACTGCTATTTTGACTGTTTTTTGTTGCTTGTTTTTGGGCTTGTTTTTGTGTTAATTTGCTTGTTTTGGGCTTGTTTTTCAAATTTTTTTGCTTGTTTTTGCAACATAACCTGACAACACTGGGAACTGGGGAAGAGGTCACCAATTGGAAGGGTTGTTATAATGTCATATTAGTAATTGCGATACCAAATTGGATAAGTTTGGCGTTTGTTTGTACGTTTAGTAGGCTATTTTCGGTTTGAATAATGTTTTCCATAGTGCTATTGTATTTTTGGCTGGTTTTGTCAACAGCATCATTCGCTCATTGCCTCACTGATTTTTTTCATAAGCTTGTGTTGGTTGTCAAGAGAGATAAAGCATAATGAGTGACTGTAACTGCAGTAAAGGTACATGCCAAAACATATGTTAAATCTTTGCGTATATAAGCAAATATTTATTAGATAGTATTGGTCACAGCAGTAAACCATAATATCTTCGTGGGAAAGTTGTAACATAAAATTCCCAAATCCGTTCGTCTGTATGCAATGACCCCAAAAAAGAATACTCTTCTGAAACGTCTTTTTCAAGAATTGTATTTCAGCAAAAAATAGCCACCGGCTGTCGAAATTTAGTGCAACGCTTATGCACTACGCAGTAGAAAACTTGTCATCACAATACAAATTAGGCTACTGAGATAAAGACGGAAATTTCGTCTAGTTGGTAAGCACCAAGCAAACAGTTAAATATTCGACCAACTTTTCAAAACGACAATTCTAAATGACGAAACTGACTTGAGATATTTCAAACGCACGTAACCAGCTTCTGTGATGTAATAGTCCATATGCATTGTTATGTAATTTCACAGGTGTTGAAACGGTTTGTGCAATGTTATGCTACAGGTGCAATGTTTTACAGGTCTTATGAAATATGTTGCAATCTCTGCACATTTTTTAAAATATTCCATTCAGCGTAAGTTATGTGACGCTTGATTTGAAGAACGATTGTTTGTAACAAGTACCATATGTTATGGCTTAATATGTTGGGTTTAAACATATGGTAGCCTACTGATCTTGGATTAGTATTACTGTACTCCAAAAAAGTAGCAAAAAATAGCCCACTTCATGTCATGTATAGGATACATATAATATATGTACACTGTATATACAGTATATATAAAATTTGGTAATTTTGTGAATAATTTTATCTGCTATTTTTGACGGTTGCAACCTATTTTGTCCCCTAAACACTTCGTACCCTGAAAAAATCGAGAAAAAAATACAACAGAGCCAAAGTTGCTGATTCGGATTTGCCGCTAACATTTCAAAGTTTTTCTTGGTTTTTTCAGGAGACAAAATAGGTGACAGGCCTCGAAATTCGATTTTGTTGACAGCAGACAAACGTGTCTGGTCTGAGCAGCTATCACGGCGGACAAATTGAATCTCACGGCGGACACACCAATTTTAACGTCGATCGTCATGCTTAATTATCTTTGGTTTAGAAGACTTTTAAATTTTCAACGAAGTCACTCTGAAAGGCTTTTATCATACCAACAACGAGCGCTTGGAGAGTCAAACGTTTCACTAGGCTTTTTTCCTTAGGTTTGTTTTTGCGTGTCATGTGAGCGAAAGTGATGAAGAGCAAGTAGGTTCACAATATTTATTCTCACTTATAGAATTTTTCCTGGGCCTTTTCTTTCTTTCTGTAATACCAAAATTTAGCCTACTCGTATAATCTAATTTTGTAACCAACCTTGCCTTATCAATATTACTCGGAGATCAAAGCCAGACATTGTGACGTAAGATGTGAACTAAATTGCGCTGATTAGTGTAGAAATAAGTACTCCCATCCATTCTTGTGGATTGTGGACATGTGAATTGCACACAGTTTACTAAATTGGATGTGCATAGTTGAAGGCAAATTGCTCTACTCTGGTTAGTGCAATAACTTGGTGTGATGAGAAACTTGTCTTTTATGCAGGTTATATATTGTGAAACATAAGCAATCTACCATTCCAAGATTTTTGAGCAAGATGAGTGGTAGCTGTTTTTTTTTAATCTGTCAGGCAACATTACAAGGAAATAAAGTTTCCTCATGGCATATATTTTTATTTTTGAAGCGGTTCTTTGTGCATTGCACTTTCTGTATTATTTCATTGTTTTGGATGTGGACAGTGTTGTCTGATGCAAATAAATAATGATAATGTTGTTTTGTAACTTTTTCAGAATTTGTATTTTTCCTGATTGTGTCATTCTATTTTGCACTTTGTAGCCGATCATCATGACTATCAAGGAAATTCTAGATGGATTAGTAAGAACTTTTGAAATGGATGATGTCAAATCATGCAAACCTCGAAAGCCTGTGTGTCGTGAATGTGAAATATTAGGAGCAGCTGCTGTGTTTTCTGGTGCAGGATATACTTTTCATTTGACACGCTGTGGTAGAATCATGCCTTATCCTGGACTTATGTATACAATTAGTAAGTTTAAGTTGTAGGTATACACATACGGTCATTCAATATAACTTAATTTAACTTGAAGGTGTCAATAATTTTTTTGTGTACAATTTTCTTGCTGGTCACAGATTGCTTTTTTCCTCAAAATTATAAAGACCACGCCTGTGGCGTGCTGTTTCAGGCAGACCTCATCTTTAAAACATTTTTTTTCTGAAATTCACTTTTTGTGGTTATATTCTGCAGCTCTTGGTTGTGCTGGAATAGCATTGTTGCTTACATTCCCACCTGATGGACAAGTTACTCAAGTATTGATGAGAATGAAAAGTGGTTTGTAATTCATATATTGGTCTTATGTCATAACATTTTTTTGCTTGTTCATTGCTTAGATCAATATTTTTACCTTCTGTATCTGTGAGAGGAAACTTGACTTTTGCTTTTTTATTTTAGATAAAGAAAAAAGAGAGCAGGCAAAGCTTGCTGCTGGAAAAGATAGCGACGAGTGATGCCAGCATTATTTTTCAATTATGCTTAAAAAGCCAAGATTCATGCAATTGGCTTTAATCATTCTAGCTCGTTGTAGCCTGCACTATGAGATTGTGGTCTGTGGAGGATGTTTCAAATTGTCTATGATTGCTTATTGAGAAAACAACCAGTGTAATTACCTGATATCATTTCTGTTGTGCAAGACATAATGCATACCGTAGGCTTTGAAATTATTTTACTTAGAAACAAGAATGATACGTTGTTTTAGTTTATCACATAAGTGACATATTCCAAAGTTTAGGTTTCCATTTATCATTAGTAGCCTACAATTTTGGTAAAGAGATGATTTTCTTGAACCATAGACAAATAAAACCTAACAACCACACAGCATGAACATAATATAATAACATGAAAATGAACTAAAAATTACAAACGTTTTCGGCTATACTAAACACTCATGTTATTGTTAGCTCTTTTCAAGTAACCAATTCACTGGTGTTGTGCATAAATTGAAATTACAAAACTGATCTACATACACATGGGCGTCGGTTTTTTCTTAGAAGAGAGGAATTCTGGGTGGGCGAGAGTTTTCAAACAGATTTCATTGAATGTGTATGTTCGCAAATTCGCAATGGTTAGTCTTTCTCACGAAAACTGCGTTTAGCGTCGCTGCAGCAATTAAGCTTTAATAGGTTTGATGTTTGCTTTCTTGCGCCTTGCGATCTTATGAGCGCTGCTAAACAAACTTATTTTATGTTTTCCCTTGCAACCTAAAAAGCGCATGACTCGTGACCTGTTTAAAGTGGCACCTTCGGATTTGCCTTAAAATGTTCGGACTGGTGACTGCTGACTGTGCTGACGGAACCTTCCCGAGCCGGAAGCTGATCCGGCAGCATGCTAACGTCAAATGGAGCAGGTAGATTGTCATAGCTCATGCTGTCTTCTACAACTACCGGTGCATTGCCTGAGACATTGACTTCACCACTGTCCATCCTTGAAGCACTGCTTTCTTCATCAATGTCATCTCTACGTTCATTCATACTGGACGTGGCTTCTTCAGCGTTATCATTTCGACGCCTTTTGGAAGCTGGTTTTAAGAATGCGCGAATAGATGTTTGACTTTGCTTCATGTTTAATTTTTTAATAATGAAATGGCAACATCGCGCGGTGCCCCAATTTATACCCAGCAACAAGTTTGTGAGAAAAGATTTGTAAAAAGCGATTGTTTCAGTACGTCTTTAGTTTGTATCGGTTATTTTATTGTCATGTTCATTATGATGTTACATTTCCTTACGCTGACCCGGAACTGAAGTTTGATTGTGACGTAATCAGAGTGAGACCGTTTGGAGAAAAGATCAAACGTGGCTTTCTCTCACCAGGAATTGCCAGCGTGTGGCAGTTGCTGTAGCAACAACAATGCTTTTTTCAACGCAGCGTTGTTGCGGAATTGCCTTGTTCTGTCGGATACCTAGCGAGAGACAAAACGTAAAACAAGAAGTTGCGCTGCAGTTGCTTGGATAATTCAACGTTTAACAAAAACGGAAATAATTGTAACGAACACTTCATAAGTGTCATGAAAACAGGGTGGGCGAAACATATTTTGCCCACCCTCGTTTCACGGCAGGGTGGGCGCTGCTCACCCGACCCACCCTATTTCGACGCCTATGTAATCCACAGAAATAGAAAAGTTCTGTTTCCTTCTTATTAGTTTCTTTTTTCGATTTCTGTGTATGTAGATCAGTTTCGTAATTTCAATTTATGTAGAACATCAGTCAGTTGGTTACTTGAAAAGGGCTAACATGAGTGGACGAAAACGTTTGTAATTTTTAGTTTATTTTCATGTTATTATAATGTTAAATGCTGTGTGGTTGTTGGGTTTTATTAGTTTATTTATTATTAAATTATTTAATCAATTTCAATAATTACCGCTCTGTTATTCTTATTTAAACATGTGAACTCATTTACTGTAATGGTTTGCAGGGCTGTTCATAACTTAGCCCGTACCATTTTTGGAATGTTGTCCTACGCATTGCTAACTATATAGTTTTTGCTAATTTATATAACACAACATGAGTTTTAAAAGCCTTCTACCCACTCGTTTCGTTCAGTCTAGTAGAAAATCATTTCATTAATTTATATCTTGTTTTAGTATCTGCTTTGACTTGTCCACTACTTTGAGTTGTAAGGATTTTAAATATTTTTGTTGTCATATATTTCCGTCTTTTCTCAACATTGTATTGCGTGGGAAGTCTATGGAAACTGAGTACATCATCATCAGTTTGTAAAGTCTTGATATGATCCAGTAGTGCATCACACCTAAGTACACCTATACATTATTTTATCCCAGAAGCAAAAAAACAAAAACACATATCAGTAATAATGATTGACGGTCATCGGTTCACTTTTTCACTACGCCATGTACATGTTTTGCGATTGTGTGTTAACAACGTGTGTTTTTCACATTGTTTTGCTGATTGTAATTTCTCTCACCCATAAGTGATGTATATATATGGAAATCTATTTAAATTTGTTTCATGGAGCAGCTGTTCTTGGCAAACATTGTGGGTGTGGCATGCCATGGACTTCTAAATAGTAATATCTGGACTGGACACGCAGTGGACAACATTAGGCCAAATAGTTGGTACAACAGTTGGCCAACAGCCAAGTAACTAACCCTGTTGGCCCACTGTTGTACCAACTGTTTGGCCTCATGTTGTCCACTGCGTGTCCAGTCCAGATTCTACTATTTAGAAGTCCATGGGCATGCCAATTGACAACTTTTACTTTTATTTATGCATCTGTGATCCATAGAGTGACCAACTGACCAAGAGTCGAAACCGACTGAACGGATGATGAACTGAATTGACTATCCAAGTAGCTTTGATCATGGAATTTTCAGTTTATCTGCACGCGTTGTAGAACTGTTACTACTTTACATAAATAAGTCTAATTATCTGGCTAATCGTGTTTTTATTGTGAAAAAGATTTGTCACATTTCAACATAATTCTGTTTATGGTTACAGCGGCTTTTGTTCATACCCAATTGAAAAGGTTAAACACGCAGAAAGTACATAAGTTTGCGTTTTACCTAAGAATTGGTCTAAAACTGATGTTACTAAAAAGAACGTTTAGGTATGATATGTCGCTTATGGGAAGAATGCACCATGTTCGTTGAAGTTTTTCCCATTGTACTTAGCCAGTTTTAATATAGTTAAGCTGGTGTATCATCAGTTTTGCTTAAATAACAGATGTACTTGTTCACTGAGTAGGTAGTTTATATTCCGTATATGTCAGCATATTGGTTGAATGTGCGGGAATTTGATTGGTTGCAAAAACTGTTGTACATATCTGCATGACAAGCAGTTCTTATGTTCCATTGCGTAACTGTAAATAAAAAAAGTTATAGCATTCATTGGGACATCTACAGTTACCATAACGTTTTGACCAACTGTATGTGAGTTCTGTATGCTCAAAAACTTCAAAGTAGTCTGGTATTACAACTACTTTTCCATTGTTGCGAAAACATTTTGACATGACCACTTTGGTGAAAGAGGTTTTTGTCGCAAAAACCGTGTACTTTTTTGATTGAAGTGGAAGGTCCGTTTGTGTTTTACTGATGTATCTTTGATAGAACAACATTTTTCTCATCAGCAGTGCAATAGTTGCACGAAACTTAAAAGTTATGACAAAGTTGTCTGATATCTTTTCTCTGTCATCACAACCACAAAAGAAAGGGCCTTCACCTCCGCCAGAAGATTGCTTTGAATGCAGAGTCACTGGGACGATCGGCGTAATTGCCGGTGCGCTATACATTGCCAACTTGACACACAATGGCACTATCAGAAGGTTACCTGGAATAAGCTTTGTTGCATGTAAGCGACTTTTTTTGTTGTTGAACCGCTAGCAACATCGGTTTGCTATTTTTTTTTTTTGCACATTTGATGTATGGCCGTAGATCTGGCTGAGTTCTACTATAAATTATCGTAGCTTGCTAAGCGCTAAGATCAATTTCTTACTGCTAATCATGCAAATAAGCTCAAAGGTTTGCAATTTCTTCAGTGATACTTAGCCAGATGTTTTATCGCTGTCTAGAGTAGACCAAACTCTAAACTTTTTTCTGTAAACCTAGCTAAATTTCTATTGGTTTGCTCTTTGCTGTCAATACATTAAACCATCCCCGGAGCTTTGCATTTTCAAAAGGAGCTCTAGCTGTATTTAAAATTCAGGTGGACCTAGAGCCAGTTGTTTGATAGACAGCTCCATTTAATTTCATAAGATGCTATTGGCTGATTTCACATAATTTAACAGCAACCCATTAAAAAATTAAGAATTCTTGTCTGGTATTTTTAATTGTTGGATAATTGTTGTGCTTCTTTTATTTCGTAAGACTTTAAACTTGGGCTGATTACTGATCGTGGGCGACTATTAGTGAAGTCGTATATTGTTCGAGAAAATACGGTAATGGAGCTGGAGCAGTGGTATGAAAGAGCTCCGGAGCTGGAGCTATCCTCTGATAGAAGAGAGCTCCGGAGCTGGAGCTATCCTCTGATAGAAGAGAGCTCCGGTGCTGGAGTAGTTTTAACTTTTATTTTTATGCCGGATCCAAAGCCCTGCTTTAATTTTTAATCACCCAGTTGATATGTTTTAAAAGGAGCTGTTGTTAGTATTCAGCTAAAAGTAATTTTTTTTTTAAAAGTCTGGCGACGAAAATAATGTCAAAACTTTGATGTAATCCGGATATTTATATGCTTCCGGATCTAATCCGTAAGCATAATAGCCTACTGTAACGTCAACTTTTTATTTAGGTTTAAATTTAAACAGCTACGAAAAAGCTGCCTAAATAGGCTGCGTTAGTGGCACACAACAATTTCATTCAATGCAATGGTTAAATGATTTTAAGAATTTTTATCCTTTTTACAAAACAAATCTCTTTGAAAGCTTAATCGGTGTGAAATTTTCGTTGTTGAAACGTTATTGTCTGATTTTTTTTCTATGTACTGGGTGCAGCTAAATAGATATCTGTCTTTGAAATGCGTTGCTCAGGCAGCACAACCTATGTCGTGGATTTTCCTTTGACAGTTTGGTGTAATTAACCACGCTATGATTGATTGTAGCTAAGACTTGTGTTTCACAGCCATTCGGTTTTTCAGCACTGGTCTGTTTCGGAATTTCCATTTGGAGACCTCGATCGACTGACGATGTTTATTCAAACAACGGAAGTCCTATTACCGCTACTGGTATGTAGCCTACTGCAATTTTTATTAGACCTCCCCAATCCCCGGACTTTGTTTTGTTTTCTTCTATATTGTGACTTTTCTGCGTGGGTTTTTAAAGGCATATTAAATGAAATTTTCAAACGGGAATTAAGCATTGAAATGCGTAAACTGAACATTCAAGAATACATTTCAAAAACAATTACCGAAAAAAAAATGTTTTTAATGGCGCTGGCAAGGCCCAAAGTCCAATGTTTCATTTATTTTCAAAATGACCAAAAAGTGCAAACACAGCTCGAGAATACGTCACAAAAGACAGCAATAACAAAAGCCACTTTACAACATCTGAGGTTTTGAGCAAACTGTCTGATGTTTTGACGTTGAAATCTGATGTTTTGATGTACATACATACATAGCCTACAGTTAAATCGCCGGCAATAACAACTGTTGCGAGTGTTGCGTGACCAGCTGATTGCTCGTCTTTTGTTACGTAGACTGTACAGTCGCACGCTTCACTGCTCAGGCCCATTTTGGTTTTGAAAGCTCTGACAAAAGCACGCGCGCAATGATGGTCAGACCGCAATTGGGCAAAATTTTATTGAAAATCGTTTTATGGTAGCATGTTAAACACAAAGAACGTGGAAAATCGCCAAGTCAGGTTTTTCTTTTAGTACCCCTTCAATGCTGATTTCAACATATGCATAAAACATTTTTTCGATCAACATCTTGAAAGTTATTTGCCGTTGCTTAGCAACAACTTTTCATAAAAATTACAAAAATATTCTTTAAAACTCCTTTACTTTTTACCTAGTATGCTGATATCGAGATTATCTGAAAGCACTTCTTCAGCTGAAACAGTAAACAAAAAAATTATAAAAATTGGACAATCTGTACTTAAACGGTCATAACTCTGGTACCGATTGTTCAATTTTAATAATTTTTTTTTTTACTTTTTCAGCTGAAGAAGTGCTTTCAGATAATTTAGATATCAGCATACTAGGTAAAAAGTAAAGGGGTTTTAAAGGAGATTTTTGCAGAAATATCACAATATAGAAAAACAACAAAAGAAAGTCCGGGGATTGGAGAGGTCTATTGTTTATTCTGTATTTTCATCAGACCAATGGATTTATGTTCACGTATAATCCCTATTCTGGTATCTAAGAGGCCAGTAGTCTTGCGAAGAATTGTAAAAAAATTCACAACGACAGTCATCTGGTAAATGACAACGAAAGCATCAAAATCACTACTATTAATCAATGCAATCAACTTTAATGTATAAATAATTGAATATATGTCGTAAGAAGTTGTTAAAGTACTACACACTTTTCCTATGACGCAAAATTTGACCATTGTCGCCTCAACTTCTGATTCGCCTTGGGTGCTTGGTTCGATTGCGATTGATTTCTTACCAAAGAATTTGAAATGATAACCTACCGATTGTGTTCCTGCGTAAAATAGTGACACGATCGCGAGAGCGTGAACCATCGGTAATGGTTATAACTTATATTTCTTTGCAGTTGATCGTAAAAAAGTGGCGACATCAAATGATTAACGTACACAAGGCTGAAGCACGTGTCTCCATGGAAGCGCTGCCACCAAGGCGCGGTGGCAACAATAGAAAAGTGCAAGGGTGTTCGAAACACCGGTCGAATTGTGTCCTGCGTCAGTTGATTGTAGTTTTATCGCTTTCAAACTATTTGTTGAACAATTTGAAGGCTTTGCCATCTTTTTCTGCTCATTGACGTGTTGGTATATCGACTATTGTAGCTAGTAGGCCTAGTTAGTAGGCTATCTTTCGTTCTTGACGCGTTTATGACAAAAAATAAAATAATCTGAATGAATACCAGCTCTTTCAACATTCATAGTTTTAAAGTCTTTGCATTTCGTTCTCATTGTGACAAGTATACAAAGTGTCATGCTTCCGAGTTCCGACTATTGATTCTTGTGTGAACCTAGGGACGACTTAGTTAACTGATTTTTTCCCTCTGTATGGACAGCTGGAGGATCACTGCAAATTTCAAAAATTGACAGAACTGCGAAAACTTTTCTTTTACGTAAATTCATTCTCATCAAATGAAATACTATATTTTGCTTGAAATGTGGAGCGAGGAAAAAACTGCGAGGCTACCTACTGTTACCGCTGTGGCGTGAAGTCTACCGCTGCCTTATCATGACTATTGACCTGAATAAGTGCTAAATAAACATGATATCACGTATTTCCATACATTTATTTTGGCAATACACACTTAGTACACTTGTGGACCGGTCAATTACGCTGTAACTGGTATGCGACATATGGCGGTAAACCTCAAGCTGTAGTTGCACTAGTTTTTGTCATAATACGATGACCCTCCAGATGTCCATCTTTTCTTTTTTTGAGTCAGCAATTGAACCACACAGTCACACACCAACCAATAAATTGGACAGCACAATGCAGCGCTGACCCAAAACGTCGAATATAATAAATAATAACTGCGCTAAACGATGGGCTTAATTTTTGGTAGAGCAGTCAATCACATCACACATTTATGAGATCACATGTTATCACGCAAAATAGTTTTGGTCATTGAAGTACTGATCACCGCTTTTGTGTACGCTCGCGAAGTAGGCTACAGTAGTTCCGCCTGAACTTTATAGCTTAGTAGACTGTTGAGAAGAGGAAATATTGTTACAGTCATGATCATTCGGCCCTTCCATGCGAAGCTAGCAATTATTTTCTTCAGTATATGAAAACTTTGATTGTTCTACTCCAGTATTCAGACACAAATAGCTGGTTGCCCGCATTTGCTACCACCGACCACGGATTTTGCATTCCGTCTTCTTCAGTGGCGACAAACCTATAGCACAAAAAGTCAGGTTTCTAAAAGAATTGTCATCAAAAACAGTAGCCTAGTGCAGGGGTCCGCAAATACTTGTTCGTACGACCCAAAAAAAATCATTCTAAATCTTCGCGATCCAAACGTTTCGAAACATATAATTTTGCTCAGAATACTTTACAATTTAATATCAATTTTATGTTCCTGCTTACTTACTTGGCACATCAAAGAGTAGGATACATTGTATTTATTTTTGCCAACAAGGTATGTTTATAATAAGTTTAAACTGTATTGCGACCCACTATTTGAAGACCCCAAGCCTAGTGCAATTGAACTACTTTCGAAAATTTGCCATAGACTACTATAGGTCAGCGTTAGCCTCTGCTTTTATACATGTTGACATGCACAGTAAGTTGTGTAACTTTATTATTGGAAAGGTGTAGATGCAGAGGGTTAGTCCAGTTAGTTAAATAACCTTTCAAATTCCCAGTTGCTGTTGAACTTGGCCACACGATGTTTTCCGTGATCTGCCACAAAAATGTTGCTTTCCTTATCATACGCGACAGTGGCGGCTCGTGCGGAGGGGCTGCGGGGCTGCAGCCCCCCCTGAGTTGTGAAAGAAAAAGTTTTTTTTTCAACTTTTTTTTATATCCAAATCCTAAAATTTTAACTGAAAAAACTTGTCCTAACTTTAAAAACATTTAAATTTTAGCTACTGTGTCATATTAACCATGCCATCCCTACTTTTTTCTTGTTTTTTTGGCTCCGTTTTCCTTTCTTGACTGATTTTCTTATTTTATTATTGAATTTTTATTGGAAACACTCTGAAGGGCTGCAGCCCAACTCTGAATGTTACTTTTTTTATGACGACATATGGGAAATCCCCAGCTACTTTACTTGCTTTCTGTTAAAACTTGCTGAGTCACTGGGCTGGCAGACCATTTTGCTGTTTCACACCTTTGCTGGTTCTAGGTTGTGGCGGACTCTGAAAGTGACTCGGCTGAATTCGAATGTGTCATTTTTCCGGTTTACTTTTAGGCTAATGAAAAACAGGTAGGCTAGCCATGTCTTGCTGAGCGTTAGAAAAAGAAAAACTAGATGGTTTTGGTAGTAGGGTATAGTTATATGGTAACTTACTGGTAGAGTGTATTTGACTTGTATGTTAATTAGGAGGTGATGTAGTTACTGAGATTTGTGAGCTTTGGATATTTGAAAACTTCTTGATAGGCATAATGTTTTTAATGCTTCCCTAAGGGTACCTTAGAAAGCAGCACTTAACCTTTTAAAAAATTTGATACAGAGTTTTGGACTGTAAGTATCAATGGATAATTCAGTTAAGCATCTACTAAGCATAAACTTTAATCGGTTGCCTCTGCATGAAAAGACAAAGATAAAATTGACTGGAAGACCATGATTTGTGGTAAGTTCAAACATCTAGGGGTGTAACTGTAAGAATAACGCAACTTCTTAATTGGCTAGATTTTTTATCAGCATTTTGCTGAGCAGGCTCTGCCATATTTACATTAATTCCACATCGCATTGTTATTTTCAGGCTGTGTGTTGATGATTGATAAGTGCTAGTCTACTTGTGCAGCAAGCTGTAGACTGGTAGAAGGATAGATTATGACATGGGAGGCTGCAACGTGGTGCTGTCAATGTGAACTTTCATATACGAACAGTTAATAAAGTTCATGAACATTTGGAACCCTTAAAATTCTGCCTTGATGAAATACAGTCTACATCAACTACTGATCATACCATTTCAGAAGCAACAGGTATTTTGCATTAACTTACCAACGAAAAATTGGTCTGTTGGTTGCAGCTGTTTCATCAAATAATGCCTCATGTTGAAGTGATTTTCAACCAAATGCAATCTCGAGATATTGATGTGTTGAAAGTACATGAATATATAAGCAATTTCAAAAGTGCAATTTCTGTGATAAGAAACTCAAAAGTACTGTGAAAATTCTTCAAAAACACTTATGGCTGAAGCGAAGGAGGTGTGTGACTGCATATGTGTTGACATAATGGCTAGATATTCCTTCACCAAACAATTAGTAGCTGCAAAATTGTTCAACAAGAGAAGCTTCAATAGCTTTAAGAATAAACTGCCCATAGATGAAGTGGCAGTAACTGTTAAAGCATATCCCATCATCATAGAAAAAGAAAAGTTTGAAACTGAACTTGCAGTATTCTTCAGCAGGTCGGACATGCATGAATATTCCGCGTTATTTGAATTGTTGACATTTATTCAGAAAAGTAATTTAAATGATGCTCTCAGTGAAATTTCCAAACTGGTAAAAATCCTCCTGACCATTCCTATGACCATAGCAGAGCCTGAACGCTGCTTTTCAACGTTAAAAAGAATCAAAACTTTTCTGAGGAGTACCATCAATCAAGAAAGGCTCTAATCACCAAATGCTCTTGCTGTCATTTCAATGGAGAAAAAAAATTTTGTCTCCCAGACATTAACCACAAAGTCATTTACCTTTTTGCTCAAAAGAAAACAAGAAGAATGGATTTTGTCTATAAATAAGCTTGGTTCCAGTTGATATGGAGCAGTTTATTTGTAAGTAACTTATGTTTTGTAGTTTATCCCACTGTTTACCTAAGTTGTATCCACCCTAGTTATAGCCTGCATAGTGCATGTGCAGCATACACTGTAGGAACTTTGTGTCTTTTGTTTATTTGTTATTCATAGTAATGAAATAACCCATCATAATAAAATTGTATTTCAGCAAAAGAAAAACTTTGCTGGATCATCCATGGCCTTGACTGAGTAACTCACTACTTAGCAGAGAGTTCAACTTGTCAATGATGCAAAACACCAATTTGGGAAAAGAAATGTCTGGACAATCAATGGCAACAGTTTTGTATTTTTTTATTCACAGACACACATCAAATCTTCAGAAGACATCCTCTAAAGTTAAGTATATACTGATTAATTAATCTTTTGATGTTTCGGGTTACGCCTATTAATAGCCTATTTAATTTGTTAAAACTGGTAACTATTTACAAAACAGTGCTTATATGTATATTATATATATGATACTGCAAATAATTTTAACCAATGTATATTGTATAGGCTAGATTGTCACTCTCTTGTTGGACACTTCCTTGTTACTTGTAAATTAGGAGAAAAAGTCTGCTTTGAATTCATCGTATTTTTTGTCCCAACAATGATAGTTGTAGCAAGATCCCGATATCAATTGAGCAATTGTGTTCAAACTGGAAATTGGTGTTTTCGTGTTTAAATTTTACAACAATTTACTACCAGATTGCTTCTCTAACCGTTTTAAATATGTCAAAGAGGTTCACAACCTGTGTACACTGTACAAGAACCATGATAATGATTCTCTAAACATTCCATACTTCTCAAAAACGCTTGTAACTCAGCATTCAATAGAATTCACAGGTGCAAAAACATGGAACGAATTTCCTTCTTCAATTAGAAAGAGTGATACAAAGTCACTTTTTGTCCACAAACTAAAGCAACATTTAAGCAAACAAAATGGACACGCAATGGAAAGACAACGTAGAAAGGCTTTCTTGCATTTTTGTGAAGATTTTAGTGGAAGTCCAAAATAATTTACAAAAGATTAGGCCTACCTAACAATAATGTTGACTGCTTGTGCTGTACTTTTATGTTTGTAGATATTAACAGCAAACGCAACACTCCATAACTGACACGACACCACAGGAGATGAGAGCTTCATCAACGTCATCAGGACATCATCATTTACCAGCTCATCCATTCCCAGGACAAGAAACAATAACTTAAACTGGATCTCAAACTTCAATCGTCTTAGGCTACTGTGTGGTGTGCAGTCTGACCATATAAAGAGCTCAACACCTGCTCTCCTGGGCCACATCGAAACGAGCTTTTGCCTGAGGATGGGTTTCTTTTATGTCCGGTTTTCTTTCTCCATCTTATTATTATTATGATTACTGCTTAGTGCTCATCCACATCAATATTGGAACTGACAAATTCAATCCTCAACACTTTTCATTACGATGTCATTCATTACTACATTTGTGCTTGTTTATGTTTTATTTTTTACTTTTTGTTTTTTGGGTTTTGTGGCCGTGCTAACTAGACATAGCCTACTACATGATTTTCTATTCAGGCACGTTTTAAACCTTTCAAGGTTTTGCCACCTTTTCCCATTCATTAACGTGCTGGTAGGCCTATATCGACTATTGTAGTTAGTAGTGTCGTTTTGGTCTCGGACGCGTTAATGACGAAAAATAAAATAAATTATATTCATATTATGAGCAAAATGTTCCCATCTATTACTTCAGATTTCCTATTTTGCACCAACCTTTAAGAAAAAGCAATTTTTTTATTTCATTCTAAAAGTCCACATTTTCAACTGCTCAAAATTTATATTTTTTGTCCTGAAAACACCAGGAATGGCATTTTAGAGCATATAAAAGTGCAAAATTTTCTGGGGGGGCATGCCCCCAGACCCCCCTAGGAAGCTCGCGCCTTCGGCGCTCGTCTCTTTGTGTTACGTTATGACGTCATACTTAACATCACAATTTGCAGCACCCCCATCACCAAAGGCCACGAGCCGCCACTGATACGCGACACCTGCCGGATTGTTGAATTGATCTTGTGCGGATGAACAGCAACTCATGAAAGTCAAACATACTCCATGTTGATTGAAGATCTAAACAATTTTGCTGATCATTTTAAACTACTGTCAAGTTAAAAAGCAGCCTGTTGTGTTGGTCAATGGTCAGTCATTCATTGCATTGGCTTGACAAGTTTAATCTAACTTTTTGTCAATTTTATTTTCATAACATGTCCTTTCATGATGATGTTAGCTACAAAAGCAGTACGGTAGCCTACTCAAAGCCATTTCAAAAAGATATTTTTGTCAATGCATATTCATTTATAGTTTACCATACGAGCTCAAAAGATCTTGGTCAAAACTCAACGTTAAAATTTCGAAAAGGAAAAATGTTACAGATAGCCCACTGTAGGCTGTTGCAAAAGCTATGATCAATTTTACAAGGGATGATTGTGTTTGAATAAATAATTTTAAAATACACATACTGTAGGATGGAATAGAATCACCAAAAACTATCTAGCCTGCTGTTACAAAATCAGTTTAAAGTCATGATCAGTATTTCCTTTCTTCAAACCTGATCTTATGAGCTTGCATCAACAAGTTGAATAAAAAGTAGGCTAGTTGATAAAGGGCCTTGTTAAAAAAATTACAACCAACCTTTACACAGTTGCTTGCCCAGTCTGATACTAGAATATTACCACTGTTCGGGTCTACTGCAACAAAGTAAGGCGTTTGCAAGCGAAGATCCGCTCTCGGGTGAGCATCAAGTCTACTGCAGCTTTCTTTGGTGCCTCTAAACATGAGTTGCAGAGCGCCGTCGCTTGAATGCATACAAACACTTCTGAAATATAGTTTTTGAACAAGTATAAATTAAACACTGAGTTGAAAATTAGATTGTTTTAGCGAAATTTCAAGCTCGTTCTGCAGGCTACGTGCTGTAGACTACAAAAGGAGCTTGTGATATTAGGCCTATCCTATGTTTGTCTATTAGGCCTAGCCTATGTCGTATTATAAAGGTCACATCCTATAAACCTTTTTTCCTACATAAGTAGTGGAACTAACCTCTGAGCGATGTTGGTCACAATTACTCTATCATTATTGGCATCGATCGCAATTCCGCAGCTTTTTGGAAAGCGTTGAGATCCAAATTTTCTGAAATGCAGATTTTATATAAAACCTGTCTTTAATTGTCCACTCATAAGAATCCGTTTATAGCCCATAGCTAATTGCAGAAATGGATAGCGGCCTACTGATGAAAGAAATTCCTAAAATAAAACACTATCGCAAGCAAGTTGTACAAAGTAGGCTACGAATATTGTCAGTTAGGCTACTATTAACACATAAATTTATTCATCGGTAGCTTATAATGTTTATTTTATGAAGCAAACACAGCGCTTGACAGTCCTCAGTCTGCACACTTTTCGATTTGTTTTGACTAACTTTGCCATTTTCTTTTTGTAGCGAAACTCATAGACTCCTTGTTGACAGGTCACAAGAATTTTGTTCTTTTTCATCGCCCCAACGCTGACCGGATGAAGCGCCTTTCCGTTGCTAAGCTTTGTTTTGATGAAATCAATACATATTCCACTATTAGAAAATGTATAAACACGCTGGGCCTATAAAAATAAATTGGTGTATGAGTCATCGCTGGCGATCTTATTGTATGTTAGGCTATAGGATGTAGGCTATTTTAACTTTGAAGTTTTAGTTTTTCTTGCAAATAAGCGTTAGTCTATATCAGCTTTAAGCCTATTTTACGAACCTTGTGATCTGTTGCAATAATCTGTCCTGCACTTGTCAGTGCCAATTTCGGTGCTGAGAAAAATGTTGTCACTTTAGCGTTTGCATTAAACGATTTAATAAAGACATGGCTGTTTTGTCTTTCTGAATGAACTGCTTGTTTAGACTTCAACTCTTCCAAGGTTATAGAAAGTTTGTTTTCTTTGCGGTTTTTGCTCGGTGATGAATCAGCACCAATAGTTGACGCCAGTGCCTCAACAGCCGCTTGTGAAGTTGGGTCCGGTAAACCGTACAGTCCAAGACGAGTTGGTTTCTCAGCGAGAGCGGCCACAGGAGAAGTAGCAAGTGATAGAAGAGAGTTGTTGCTGCAACTTGGCACTAAACCTGTGTGTGGCGCAGATGTTGATGTAGATTTTGTTATTTCGTGATCGTTTTGTTGTCCGAATCTCTCATAGTCATGAAGATGAAGTTGGTTGGATGATGTTTTGTCCACAGAGGATTGATAAGAAGACGTTTCTTTTTGGTTTAAAGTTGGATCTAGAACTTTTACGCAAGGGAAACAAATTGTTAGGTTTGTTTAAAACCTTCAAAAAGTTTTAAATAGATTAATCTGTTGGATTTGAAACAAAGAAAATATTATTGTTTTTTTCATTATAGACTAAGTTTATGAATAATATTATGAACTAAACTTACCTACTCAAATTGTAGCTGAATAAATGTAATACAGTGGGCTAACTATTACAATATTGCCATAAGTAACTTCATATCATAAGTTTAAACTTTCAGAAACATTAACTCCTTCCGGTGTGACCTACTTAAACTGCGTTGAGAAACAACCTTCCTACATTTGGCTTTGTGTAGCCTCTACAAAGGTCTAAGTTGATACAAGTTTTATTGAATTTTGAAGCTGAATTAAACGGACAAATAATTGACTTTTTAATTCGGTTTACCTCTGTTTGCATTTTTGCTTTTACTTTTCCATCTAATCATTTCTTTAAGATCTTTTTTGATCTCAATATGATTTGATTTTGGCTGTGGTTTGTTTGTGACTTGCTTAATGGCCCGTCTGTGGTGGTGATTCCGTTTGATTGGCGCCAAAGTTGCAGAGAATAATTGCTTTTCCGATTCAAAATTCTGATAATCCGCTTTAGTTTGCACTGAAGACACGGAAGCTGGGTTTAGTTAGTGTGTTCTGAGTTAGGCTAATTGGCGAACTAAAAGTAGAAATTAAATAAAAAGTAGTTTATGCTATGACTTCTAGACTGATCCCCTATTTCAGATTTAACTATTAGTGTTTTTCTGACATTTAACTTTTTATAAAGTGCGTTATTTTGTAAGTTACAGCCGACCTTAAAATCTGTTTAAATATTAAGTTACATGTTTACTCTTGAGAAGGGTCAAAATCTCGTATTGCATAGCATGATAAAAATCATCAGCTTATTAGTCGTCTTGATAAAGGAAAAGTTAAGAAAAGGATGTCAGATGATAATTCGAATGCCACTTATTACTTTTACTGAATATGAATACTTATAGTAATAAATTTAATTATGTTATTAGTTAGCCTATGTATGCCTAAGGTCGATAAAGACATCACACGCCTACAGTACACACCTTTGGTATCATCCGTTACATGATTGCAATGAATGTTGTCTGAGAAATGGAAATAGAGGACTGGAGTATTCTTTTGGTTGAAAGGCTCTTTGGCCTAATCATAATAAAACAAGCGTAAAGTTAACAATAAGAAGTGGTAAAATAATAACAAGTTTTATTGTTGCGTTTTACGTTTATTTACAGTTTCCAACGTTTAGTTGAGAATCAGAAAACTTTACCCGCTTGATTGTCCAAGTGAAATGATTGGACTAGTTCAACCCTTTGTCCAATGTTCTTTAGATTTTGTCAAAGTAAATTTTTGAAAAGGTTTGCCCATGACCGATCAGTTGTTTTCAAACCACAACTTTTACTTTTCACAAATTGTTAGAAAAGTGAGACAACCAAAAGATTTACTTAAACACTACGCTTCCAATTCAACGTTTTTTGTTGTTGTTTTTCTACAATCGTAAAAAATAAATGCGATTTAAATAGCTGGCTGTAGTGTATAGCTTGCCCATTGATTTTTCACCAATTGAATTTCACATGAAAAATCACCGAAAGGCTACATTATATTTGAAAGGAAGTGCATTATTCCTTTTACCTGCATCAAATTGTTTTTCTTTGAAGTATCAAGACCCATCTTCCTTGTAAGGCTTTTTTCTCGAGGAACGATAATACAAAACTTCTCAAGTCTTCGTTTGTATCTTATTCAGCACGCTTATAGCTTTGCACAATAAATGATCAGAAATCAGTAGTAGCCTACCTTGCCTTGATGAAAATGCAAACAAAGTTACCGTATCTGAAAAGAAGAATTATTATGAGTATTTATCCTCGGACAAAAAAGAACCCTTTTTGCCATGTTTTGTAGGTTTAACCTAACTGTAAGACTTTTTTTCCAAACTAGGAGTGGAAGCATGATCATCAAGCTTTATTGGCCTATAGCAATCCTTGCAGAATTGCTGTCCATAAACTTCAGTGATATTTTATTCACTAATAAGTGCCGCTAAACGCAGTGCTGTCCTTGAGCGTTCTGCAATCCTGGCAGAGACGTGAACTACTGATGCTTGATTTCTAACCATCAAATCGAACAAATCTAATTTAGTGGCTGTACATATTGCAGTAGTAGAGGTTAATCCTCATAATAAGCTTTTTTCGAAAATACGAAGTTTGATAATGCAAATGTGTCCGAGAGGCCACAATCCTTGACCATCTTATATTGCATCAAAGATACACAAGCACAAGCTTATTAATGTTGTCGTTTTATGCAAGAAACAATATAGCCCATGCAGCAAATTGAAGCATTTTGTGATATACGCATCACAAGGTACAGCCTACAAGTTATCTGCCATTTAAGTACAAATTGAAACATCCCGATACTGTACTTCATAAGCCACAGCTGTGTTAGTGTGAAGAATGAAACTGACGTCTTGATGTCAATATCCAGGTCAGGTCTGGCTTCGAAAGCAGCGGTGGATAATCACAAAACATCATGTATAGGCCGGAATCTCTGAGTTTTGATCTCAAGCGGTTCTTGTTTAAGTTTATAGTCGGGAACGTCTGCTCACACAAATATGTTGAGCTGAAAATGCACAACTTTTCATTGCAAACGTTCGCATTTTTTGCAAATTTGTTTTTATCCTTGTCTGACCCCTTTTCTAAACCTCTGATATGTTTAGAGTAGCCTACATTATTTTTAGTTCAGAAAATAAAATGGTCAGCAATGACCAGAAATAAAAACAAACCGAACTGAACAGATAAAGAGGCACGAGAAGAAGATGTTGCCGTCGATTGAGACACTCGACGTCGCAGTGAATCTTAACTATCTCGTGCTGCATAGCTGAGTGGTGACTGGTGAAAGCCTGGTTTAATGTTTAAAAGAGTGTTGGTTCAACATTGCTCAAGAGCATGTGGCTATGTCTTTGCAAAACACTTAAAGGCATGCCTGAAGGTGGACACAAAGAGTGGCTTCTTTGCCTTCCCATTCACTCAATTTACTACCGAGCATAAGCCTGGATAAGACAAAAATAATCTTGCTGCAAGTGAGCTTAAACCACATCAGGGTCTACGTTGAAAGGAGAAGGGAGAAGTAACACGTTGTTTCGAATTACGCAAAATCCCGCAGGTGGTTCTTGCATTCGCTGGCAAGAGATAGCGTACCAGGGCTGCTGTATGTTTTAAAAGTGCTGCCATCGTTAGTTTTAAAACAAATTGCAAGTTGAATTATTGTTATGACTTACCTGTGTCTGCGCGCCAAAAAATAGCATATTCGCAATAACAAGTGCTGGTCATACAAAAGTCTATCATGAGCGTAATTAACCCGCTGGCCGGAGTTTGACACCCTTAAACTTATTAAAGTACTTAATGTTTTATAAGCAGGCGCTTTGTCACTTTCACTAAGTTTGGTAAACAAATGTCGTAAGAATCAACAAGGTTACTTCAAATCTGCTGCTATTATTATAGAATCTTATGAAGTATCAGTTGACTTATTTAGCCAAGGAGTCCCCAGCTACTTGCGCGAGAACGCACGTCCAACATGGCCGTCAAGAGTGCGAGTTGTTTGAAAGTACAAATGTACAAATGAATATTACATCATGCCTGTTGTGTATCCATTAACGCAGAAGCGGATTTAAGAAAGGTCAAAGCCGAAAAAACACGTGAATTTTCTACATTATTGCAACACTTTCTCGCAGGCTCAACCCCATATCATTAACCTGACGGGTGGTATTGGGTAGGCCTACTTAGCCTATGGTTCAGCAGTAAACTTAAAAAATAGCACCGGTAAAGTTCTAAGGACTCCTTACAAACCAAAATAATAATGAAATGTTCAAAAATAAACCCCTTGTTCACTAACTACCCAATAATTCAATTGACCTATTTTAGGTATGGGTTGAAATCTGCCTTTCTATAAGATATGGGTTTATATAAAAAGTGGGGGCACCTAAGATGGATTTAAAACATTTTACTAGTCCAAACAATGCTATACAAACCTTCAACTAATGAATTATTGAAATCCTTCTGTAGTCGTAAAAAAAAATATTAAAAGTAACTTTAATTTGAAATCAAAACTTGTCACTCAAACTTTTAAAGAAATCTAATTTTAATTTGATGATATTGATCAAACACGAGCGAGTGCCTTGATGAAAGAATCATTATAGCCTATACTTGGCTTAAAAGTGGACAAGAAGCTATAGCCTAGTCAAAAGTATCTTTGGAGCATTCCTCTCAGACACCTTGCTAAACTAGTTTCCTTTTCCGCCCTCAACTGTTACATTGTCTATTTTATTTTACGAATCTTGCTTAAAATGCGTTCAAACCGGTATAAAAAATTAGAGCGGCATTATAGCTTAGATATCAAACTTTTTTTTCCATCGTCGGTCTGCGAGGCTATTTTCAATTTAAAACCGGTCCGCTGGAGAAAAAGGTTAGGGAGCGCGGCGGTTTTAGCCTACCCCTGCGCACTGCATCAGCATAACGTGTTCGAAATAATGTGTAGACTACACAGTACACACTCTTATATACCGACAACAAGCAGGTAATTAGCATCTAAACTTGTTTCTAATCTCTAAATTTACACTCTTTTCGCTTCAAATTATTTTAAAGCCTTACGCAAAGGAAATCAAATTATTTTCGGTTACCGTATTGTTTTGGCAAAACTAGTTTATTTTCATTCTTTTTCCGATTACGCTTGACTGCTTGACTTTGTGACGTCAAAAAGAAGACCAGCGCGCCAAACCAACCTAAAGACAAAAGCGGAAAAGACTATTTTGTAAGTTAAACAATGCATTAGTAACTCCATTTTGGATCCTTTCCTGACCGAGTATTTTGATTAAATTAAATCTTTGTCTTGAACTTTAAATAAACCATTTTTTAAAACAAGATTATAGGCTATATTTTCTTTCAAATGCAGAACCAAGGTAAAGATTTAATTAAATCACTTGCCAACAAGTGACCTTTCTTGTCCGTTCTCTTTTGTGCAGATTTAAAATTATTTCCGACCTAAGTTAGTTGAAAAGCTGCACGGGAGACAGAAACTACGGTAAGTAAAACAAGCGCAAGCATGGCCGGATTAAGGGTAGGTTACTGTAGGCCTAAGACTGTTTAGGCTACTTGAGAAGAGCCTATTTTTTCAAACCAAGCCACAAAAAGTAATAAAAATACATAGCCTACATGAAAAATTGAAATTATTTACTGCAAAATAACATAAACATAACAGAAAAATGGCTAATGATGGCGCATAATTGGTTTTGGAAACAAACACAATTTTTATTGCTAAATTTGGAGCAGATAGAAAAGATTTTAGAAAGAAATGGATAGTAGGTACCTATGGTAATACTTTACCTAATGACACTCTAAACCAGGGATTTGCAACCTTTTTTCCACCGCAACCCCCTCAGAGCTATCAATGTAGTCTCGCGCCCCCCCAATAAAAGTATTCAACAAAAGCATATTTAATACAAAATTTAACCAAATTTGATTCATGCCGACATCCAGTTGTTTAGTTTTGCTGTTCCAACGTTAACTTCCGAAACGAAAAACGTTTTTTTTGTTGCGATGTCATCACGGCTTTTATTACATTTCCTCAGATTGTTATTTCCATTTTCTATCAAGCTTAGCTAGATAAAAGGAGAAAAAATAATGAGAATAATAATCTACGTTTTCGCACTTCCACCGGTTGAATTTATTGCAATCTTTTATGGATTTATTTAAATCAATTTCAGTGAGATGGTTGGTGTTGCATATTTTTAACTACGGTATTAAGTTTGTCAATGTGTGCACCTGTTGCTGAAAAATTTGTTTCTCACAATCTCTGAGGCAGTGTACTCTGAGGCAGTGTACTCTGAGGCAGACAACTGTTCATTGCAATATGATGCATCGGATAATGAAAAGCAAGATATGTTTTCACTTCAGTCAAACATGTGCTTGCTAACTGCCGAGCTGATACATTACACTTCGAGAACGTTGCCAATACCATGAAGATAATTTTAATGCACATTTAGTTAGAAACGTGTCACCCCATATGCTCTCAACAACAATTTGCAAACAACTAACCAACATCGCACCATGCAATAACAATTGAAGCAGAACTCGACGGATTCGTAGGGATTTTCATCGGATATACACGATATCCGATATGCAAGAAAATGACCATCGTCACACAGCACGCTGCTTGGGTCGCTACATGTTATATCTCGCAATTCAAAGTTAAAACAACATATTTACCTACCTACCTACCAGCCTACGGTATTTTTTCCAATAAATATAGGAACAGATTTACAGATCAATGGAAGCTTCCGTTGTGACAATGATAATAATGCTGTCAACAATCAATTTCTTTGCGATGAAGGATAGATCAGTTACATGCGAGGTGTATTGCATTGCCTTTGTTTTCAAAAGAATTGTAGCCTATATTTATTGCTCTTAAGCGAGTTGCCTTGCATTAAGGATATTAGAAAACTGTTCAAACTAAAATTTTCATCCGATATACATAGTACGCTTCCCTTATAGGCAAATTCTACTGTCACGGCAACCCAGGCAGTGGGTAGAGAAAATTACTTTGTAATGAGGAGACTGACTTTGAATGATCAGCCATTTGGGGAAGATCAGAAAAATTAGTAAGAAAACAGGATACCCGACTATCCAGGCATCAAACAAAAGATCCCTCGAAAACGTATTTATTCTACGTACAGTGTCCACTTAAAAGTTCTAAAAGTGACAATGATAAGAAATTTTTACTCTTAAATATTCCAATTTTTATAGAATCAATGCATTCACGACTCCTTTAAAATAAACGCCTTGGGTATTTGTGGTCCTTTAACTTTCAAGGGTGATGATTATAGGCAAGAGCACAGTTAAAACATGTATGCTAAAATAATTCACTTGAAAATTTGAGAGTTGAAGTACAGTTGAAAATCAACGATAAATGCAGAAACAAAATGGAAGCAGAAATTTTGCAACGAATATGACGAAATCGTTTTTGACGTCACCATGCCAAGCGATTCCGATAGATCAGTACATAAATACAACATAAAATAACGGAAGTAACATCATTTTTTTTGATTTTAGTGCTAGCAGACATTATTGTCTCAACAGACCTTCCACCAGCTACAGTGGTGACGAAGAACCACAACTGCTTTCATTTGCTAAAAAAAAAAAGAACTGCAGTCATTTTCCTGTTTACATGATCTTCGTCCTTTGGTTCTTATTGTCCACGAAAATGAAGAAATATAAAACGTATTAGCGTCCCATTCACCAATCCAAAGTTTGAGTCGTCCAAAAACCAGGTAAAAACTTTACTGTTCACCACGAAGTTACAATCCCGGCAAAATACAACAATATGTTCCCTTGGAGATGAGTGCAAGCAATATCAGGAAGTACATTGTCAAGCCATCAATTTCTTTCTGGGATACATGGCAGGGTCTTCCGAACACCACAGTTTGAAAGAGATTTCGAATGTCGCTTGACCTCAGTACAACATTAAGAAAAATCAAATTTAGTCTACAACGCAAAACGTCTGTTTTTACGGTGATTTCGAACACATCTCAAGGCAGAAAATATAGACACGCCGCACTACTATTTCCCCCAATAAATTGGCTTTTATAACATTAAAAACCACTCAATGATAATGGTAAAACAAATCAAGATTATGTGCTTCAGGATAAGCTATAAACATCCCTGGCAGACGATATGAATTGAAAAGCCAAGATTGATCAATTTACATGGAAGCAAAAGTAAATACATATCGTTTTTACAAATAAGCTGTGACAATTTCAGACCGCAGTTTAACATCAAACCCCAGCGTACAATATCAACATAGAAAACCAGGTTCAACTAACACTGGGTTAGGTAAAAGTACTGCGCGGTTCATTAGCATCAATTTACGTTTCTTCTATGTAAACTCTGAGGATGGTAGTGGGTTTCATGACTTGGCTGGGTTCGTGGACGATGGTACTCGATGGAGGCTGGTCTATGGTTGGTGGAGTAGGGGGAGTGACGACTGTGAGATCGGTCAGAGATGGCTCGCCGAGAGTGGGTTGGAGCGTGGCTGTTTATTCGCTGCTTGAATTCGTGGTCAAAACTTTGAGCTTCATCTAAGATAAAAGGGCAGAAAAATATTTAGTGAAGTGCAGAATGGCTGATTTTAAAATATAGTTTAATGAAGACACACACGTAACGTGACATTTTGGCGTTCTTACTTGCTTTTAATTTCGGATATATTAATGGCGAAAATATGAATGCATGAAGACGGAAGTAAATTCACTTATGACTAAATCATATCGGACATCTTGTTATTGGTATATTATTGCATAGTGCATAGATGGTCATTGGTCAATGAAGGTTGCAACTTAATTTGAAATACGAGTTGTCACCATACATAGCAACAAGTGCAATCTCACCTTCTTCCAGGTTTACAAACTCCTGGCTCTGCTCGTTGTCTCCAGTCTTTGTGTTTTGAGACTTCTCAATCACATGTGATCGATCGCCTGTGGGACAATACAAACGATGTATACTTCAGTACGGTAGCAAAAACTAGAGCTGGAACGCAGTAGAATAAACGTAGATTGTTTTCACACCGCTAACATTTGGAAATAGTCTACACGGACAAGTCTGATCCTTTTCTTTACTACTGTACTACCGATCTAGTTAAGCCGTTTGCCTTGACAAAAGCAGTCAACTCGTGCATCTGAACAATCAACAGACCAGCTACGGAGTTGTCTCAAATCTGAAAGAACAGTCCACTGCGCTATTACATCAAGGCTGAAAAGATAGCAGTGCAACTTCAATGTCGCAGTGTAGCCTCAGACGTAGATTGTGTAGTCAAGACGTTTGAACGATGTCTTCAAAAGGTGGACCCGACAATGGGACATATTGCCTTTCTATCTACTCTGGTCAAAAATCTTTGCCATCAGGGATAACTCTGGAAGCGGTCGATTAAACCTCGAAAAACAATGTGCTGCGGATGAGTTTGATAATTCTGTGAAACTATTCATTACATTTCAAAATAAATGGGTGCAAAATAATCTACTCACATCAAATGATTTAAAAGGTTAATGCGATTGCTTCCAGGTTAGAAACCACTTTTGAAAAGCATACAAGATAATGCATTTTGCAAAACAAAATTAGTAAAAGTTCTAGAATGGCGTAGTCGAACAACTTACACTTGAAAGTTCGATTTCTGTATCACATTTCGGCAATAGCTATTAAAGTTCACTGCACAACTTTGAGAGCTTTCTCAGAAAGTTTAAACAGAAGTTATCAGCAAGCAGTTTCTGTTTGTAGGTTCAACTTAACTTTTAACATGTTCTTGCTTATGATATCAACGCTTTATGCAGCTTTCAAGTTAACTGAAGCACATCAAAAATATAATCAACTTACCAATATGATGACCAATTGCAATTTTTCTTAGACCGGTTTCAGAATTTTCTTCAGTTTTCTGAGTTTCTTTTGCCTGATATGTGAAAGTGTTAAAACACAATTTTCTTGGCGTCAAATGTATAATATTAAAACAAGTCAAAAACATAAAATCAACTTCAAACATGAATCAAATATTTCAGAATGAAAGTAACAAAACCATAATTATATTCTCGTGAATGTGAATGTTCTCTATTGTGAAGTGAATGTTCTCTATTCTCGTGAATGTTATAACAAAACCATAATTATAACATTCACGAGAATAGACAAGCTATTTAGTGTTTAAATGATTACATTTTTGAGTAGTAGCCTTGACGCAAATAAGAAAACGATGCAGAGGATTTTCCAAAATAAAATTTTGCAGCAAAGCCACCTCACCCCATTAGGGCCAACTTTCGTAGATGATGAAGATTTGTATACTTTTGGCTGGCCTTCACCATTTCCATAAGAAATAGACGTGAACGAAGATTGAAAGCTTGTGCCAGGCATCTAAACGAAAAACATTACAAAATCAAATTTAAATGCTCCAAAATCTGTAGTGTCTTGATAAAGACACATGAACATTTCGGCTAGAACAGAAATATCAAAACCGAACTAATATCGTCCTGTCACACAGTGTCACAGGTTTACACTACCTGACATATTGTAAGCGTATACTAACAGAAAGCTCAGTTAAATGCGTCAGTCAAGAATCAACTCAGTAATGCAAATCCGGTGCATTCAAAAATCCCACTGATTTACCATTCAATGTGTTTTCATACAGCTTTTTACTTCTCGTTTTATGACGTTTCTTATTGGAGTGGTTTTCTTCCACAGTATTTTTACAACTTATTATCAGTTTTCCTCAGTCACTAAAACTACGCATTCATAGTCATGCGTTTGCAACGTTGTAAAAATGACGGATTTTGCTCATGCCCATACTATAAATCGCCCCAGAACATTCAAAATGAGACTAAGCTCTTTCACCTAGTGGATCATCTTCATGGCCTACTGGTGAGAGCGGAATGGCCCGTTTCGGCGAGTCCGATTCGAAGAGTGCCCTATTCGGAGATTTTTTGAATTTTTTTTTGAAAATTATCAGGTGCCGTAGCCTAATTATCATTGCCGTTTTTACATCATTTTAACGTCGCTAAACGTTGAAATCGTGCAGAAAAAAATAGAAAATTATCGGGTATCGTAGCCTATTTATCATTGCCGTTTTTACATCGCTTCAACGTCGCAAACGTTGAAATCATGCAGAGAAAATAGAAATAAAATGTTTGAACAATTAAATGAAAATTCGTCATGTTAGTTCAGTTGAGTTGTTTTATTTGTGACCATCATATCAAAAACAATACACGTCGATATAGCAAAGGTCGAGAAAAAGGTAGAAGTGACAAAACGCGAACGTTAAAACGTGCTTGTGACCGAAGTAAGTGATTGAGTTGAAAGAGATTTGGCACGGCCGCAACACCTTCAGAAAAATTTAAGATATGAAGGGAAAATAAAAAAAAAGAAAATGTTACAAAAAAAAAAAAAATCATGTCTATAAGTTAGTACTTTTGAGTAGTTAAAATGATTACCGGTAGTTTGGATCAACAAATGTGTGGCCTACAGCTTGGATTGAAAGGAAATTATCGGGTACTGTAGCCTAGTTATCCCGACCAGTAAAAATTTGTTCCAAGAACCCAGTTAGCCTAACAGTTCATTTTTACATTGTAGTAACAGATAACCAAATGTGTGGCCTATCGTTTTAACGTCGCTAAACGTTGAAATACCGTAGCCTAGTTATCCCGACCAGCAGAAGTTGCCGTTTCTACATCGTTTTAACGTCGCTAAACGTTGAAGTCGTGTAGAAAAAAGAGCTTTAGCTGATTAGGATACGCATACCAGGATATTCCACAATATCATTTCTTTTATAGTTGAAATTATCGAAGCTTTAGATGAGTGGGGTTTAGACCTAACCATGGAGATCTTAAAACTAAAAAGCGAATCAAATTTATTTTTGAACTATTAATGTTTGCTTAGATAAAATTGACATGTATCCTGCGTCGCCTTCTGCATGCAAACTTAGAATATATTAGAATCCTCAACTATTACAAAATTCTAAATCCAACGACGCCTTCTGTTTATTTACTGTAGAGAATTTTGTATTTTATTCCACAAAATCGTTTCTTTTATAGTTGAAATTCTCGAAGCTTTAGATGAGTGGGGTTTAGACCTAACCACTGAGATCTTAAGTCATATTTATGACACCGGAAAGACCCTAGTGATATGGTACGTTCCATATTCACAACTTTACCAAAGAAAATCGGAGCAACAGAATGCTCACTCCACAGAACAATTAGCCTTGTGAATCACCTAACAAACATCTTACTCTGAATCATGATGATAAGATTTAGACCAAAACTACAATCGGAAATTTCAACAGCACAGTTTTTATTTGTTCCAGACAAAGGGACCACGAAAAGGAATTTTTACATTAAAAATGATAACAGAGAGACGTATGTCCGATTCTTCTGTTTATTTAGAGAATTTTGTATTGATGTAGTTAATTTGTATGTATATTATTCCTGAAGGTGGGATGGCGCAGCGGATAAGGCGCTCGCTTTCCAGTCATGCAATCCTGGTTCGACTCCCGGCTTAAGCTGGTTGTTGAAAAACACCGCTCACCTCTACCCAGGGTGTAACAAATTGGGTGGGCATAGTTGCTGAAGGAAAGGCGGCCGAGAGAAAGGAACTGGCCACCCTACTCTCGTTAGTGCCGAAGGCTTAGTCTAATGAGAACATTATCTTCTCGTTCCCCGATGCTTGTATCAAGTATGGGACTCACCTTTTATTCCTGAAGAGGACATCTTGTGATGTCGAAAACGTTCGATACTTAATTTGTTGCGTAGTTTTATGTTTATGTAAATGTAATAAACTTAAAGATGTTAAACTGGATCACGTTGCTCGGCTTCGTATGCCTAATAATAATTTTTTAAAAAAATTTCAAAAAATCTCCGAATAGGGAACTCTCCGAATCGGACTCGCCGAATAGTAGCAGAGCCGGCGAGAGTGCCATTTTGCCATTACACTGGCAAGTCTTTCGTTTCAAGGAAACTTTATTCAAATAGAGCCAAATTAACGATTCAAATTACATTTAGTCTTAACTACATGACGTCTTTCCAACGTGTCAGATTCAGATACTGTAGCCTCGTTGATCATCCTGTAATTCTATGAATGCCTGATACAACTTTCTAAACAAGTGCTTCAGAAAATCATGAGAATATCCATCACACGCCCATCCCTAACTACTAATCACTTACGCTTTGGTTACTTTGAAGCATTCCCATGGATTGATCTATATTTCTCATCATGGGTCTCAATCCACCAAACATTCCGCCACCTAGCATTCCACCACCGATCATTCCACCTCCAAACATACTTCCCATCATGTTGAAGGGAGACATAGCCATGCCATGAGGCTAAAACAGAAAAAAAAAACTTCCTAGCAAAGAAGCTAAGCTACTGTAATTAAGAGAAGTCAATAATTCTTTTAAAGTGCCGACTTACAGTGAACTGTACAGTGTACACCACACCCCAATCAAAATGGTAGAGTCAGGTTATAACAAGGGATAGCTAAATTAAGAACATCAATAAGTGAAGAATCATTGCAGCTGATGACCAGACAAACGTCTTCACCCTTCATATATCACAAATCTTAAGATTTTAATGAACGGTACCTATAAAATTAGAGAAATTCCAGTGTCATATTCTAAGACCTCGACATATTGTGTAAAATATCAATGTAAAAGTGTATTTGATTGATTGTGGAATCTTTACTAAGATTGGTATAGCTAAGTTTACACTTGTTGAAGTGTTGTTGTCTATGAATTATTTCATCTACTAAATGCTGTTAGTCTTTTAAGTATATTGCTAAAGCAAACATACTGAGAGCTAAAGCAGCACCAATTTTGCTTTTCACTATGCAGTTAATAGATATTCAACAAATCATTACCCCTAATCAACCTAAGAATTTTACACATAGAACCAAATTTAGCTTGAGACAGAGGGTCTGCTACCAGTCGGCGAGGCCGATTCGGCGAGTGTCCTATTTGGCGAGTTCCCTATTCGGCGATTTTTCAATTTTTTTTTTTAAATTATCGGGTACCGTAGCCTAATTATCATTGCCGCTTTTACATCGTTTTAACGTTACTAAACGTTCAAATAACCCCTTTACCCTTAACCTCCTAACTCTTAACCCCCTAACCCAAGGTTAACTCCCTAACCCTTAACCTCCTATCCTTTAACCCCTGGCCTTACCCTTAACCCCCTAACTCCAACCCTAACCTCTAACCCCTAACCCTAAAACGGCAATGATAATTAGACTACGGTACCCAATAATTTAAAGAAAAAATTAAAAAAATCGCCAAATAGGGAACTCGCCGAATCGGACTAGCCGAATTGGACTCGCCGAATCGGACTCGCCGAAACGGGCCATTCTGAAGACAGATGTTTCAATGATTTCGCATACAAAAGGTTTATTAAAAAAGACAGTACAATCAATTTAAAGAACTGGGCACAATGCTGTCAAAAACTATGGGACAATTTAGATTCCTTTTTTATACGTACCGGTATATTACTTTTACAAACACTCTTTTATGTTTGGTATTTTACAAACTCCACAAGACTACTGTTTACGTATTAAGCAGCATGTTAAGAAGAGTCTGCTGATGCTCCGTTTGTTAGCTTTATTTGTTGTGAAATGCTATTTGAAATGTGAGAGCTCAAATTTTTACCACCTGAAAAGGTTATTTATTATGGTAATTTAGCTCTTTATTGGTTGAGAAAGTTTTATAATGCAACAAGAATATTTGTTTTCTGTGGTAATACGGAAGACAAATATTTAAGGTCAGTGGTAGCGTTTATTAGAAGAAAAAAAGTTCGGGCTTGTCACTTTTATAAGCCTCTAGTTTACAAGCAGCACAATGGAATTCTATGAAATGTAAGCTATAGGTTTTGCTGATCACACAGCATTTATTGACATATACAGCACAGAATTCATAAAATCCTGAAAATCCAAACATGTCTTAGAAAGCTGATTACAGCAAATCCTCAAGTGGTGTCATAATTTCTGATAGCTCTGTAGTCTGTGTATGGGGTGCAGTGTGCACTGGTGCAGGCCTCTAAGCTCCATTATTTCTCAGGCAACCAAGCATGACCTACAATCTACAAATGCTCTTTTCCAGCTGTTAAATACTTGAGCCCGGCAGCCAAAATAAAAGTTCTGTTACAAATTAGTAGTTTTAAAATTTTGCTAATTAACATCGTGTTTTGGTGATCACTTAGGTAAGAACAACACATTCAAGGCTCTGAAACATATTAGCGGCTGTATTTAAAATACACTGCTTCTCAAGTAGGTGTAGAGTAGAGCTTTCAGTCAAACTTTTTGTGAAACTTTTAACACCAATATTTCTCAGCGGTGTATGAGGGACTTTGCCTTGTTTGTGAAAAAAGGTTGCTAATGCGAGTAAAGCGAAAAAAGGTTGACTGTCCATTGTCCAAGCACGAGTGGAGAAACAAGTTTGAAATATGAACACAGGTGGAGAGAAAAAAGTTTCAAATACGGTATCAACAGAGTCGAAAAATTTTGGCTAGTGGAAACCGGCGACCAAACATGGCCCATTGGAGCAGTAGTTTCAGAGGCCATTTAATGACTTTTCGGTGGTCATGGCCATGATGAGCTTAGAGGCCTAGGATGTCCCAAAACATGATGAAAATCAGATTGTCTTCTATATTTAGGAACATTTAATAGTATATAATACAGCTCTATTTACTATACCGGTACCTCAATTTGTCTATGTCGACGTGCTTGTTGTTGCATTCCAGGCCTTCTTATCCCCATCATTTCATGCAAGTCTGCCATGGGGTCACTAAAATAAAAAGATAAAAGGTGTGTAGAATGACATATTGACAATACTCATATAACATTGTAAAGCTTGTATATATATATATTAAAAATATCACTTTGCACTTAATAATTGATTACAAATATGAGGTGTTTTAATTGCGGTCAAAGTCGCCGTCTTCCCTGGCTCAGTTGGTTAAGCGCTAAACTTTACCAAATTACCAACCTTTACCAATTTTGGCCTGTATAATCAAAATTGGTTGATGATGATGATGAAACTTCAACATCAAAGGGTACTTGTTTAACTTTCACGATATGCGCTTGAGCAACTTATTGCAAGGACTGCTCTCCATTTAGCAGCACATAATAGAGAAAATAATTTACAGACCACAACTCTTCAAAATGTGGAAACTTCACTTGCTGTCAATGTCCCTAACCAGGCCTGTATCAGTAGTTTGAACCCCTACATCAGAAACTGCCAAGTTTTAAGGTCTCATTCTCAAAGAAGCTTTATCAGTCCAAGAATAAAGATTCCATTAATCAATCAAGGCATGTAATATACTGTACTAGAAGGAATCTTTTATTCATGCTAGTGTTAACCTTGTCTTTAAACTACAGTGCTATGAAAACATTTTGAGATGACATGTGATAGTCTACTACCAGGCCTGTAAGCTACTGTATTTTTCAAGCGACCCAGCATGGCCTACCAGAGCTTCTTCCCGGCGGTCACATTATCGCACCTGACAGCCAAAACAAAAAGTCCTGGGGGCAGATGGTGGCGTCATAGTACCAATGTCTTTAATTGAACAGGCATTGAACGTTAATATTTATAACCAAAGTTGCCAGTTCCATAGTTTTCCTATGGAATAGGGCTAGTTTTGTTTGGAAATGGTGGAAAATTTTTAGCAGTTGCGGGAAAATTTTGGCAGTTGCAACTTTTTTTGGTTTGTTTGATTACATTTTATTTTCACTATATTTTACAGAAACTTGTCATAATTTGGGCTACTTGAGGGCTTGTTTCATCATTTCTGACAATTGGGTTACTTTTCAGCATGGTAGCAATTGGGCTGGAAATTTTGAAAACATCTGGCAACCTTGTTTTGTAACACTGAAACACTAACTGTGGCAGCTCGCAGCTTTAAAAGATTAATATGTTATGGAGTGGTCGCCTACCGGTACTGAAAGTTGAAATTCGACGCAAGAAGAAATTCGAAATTTGAAATTCGAAGTTTTTCTAAATTCACATAAGTTGAAAACCAAAAAAACAAGTCACATCTAGTCGGCTTAAAAAGATAAAACTTACACAAGTTGTGATAACAATATTGATAAATAAACTGTTAGGCCTACACTTTTTTTTGTAAAATTATTTTCAATTGCAAAATATCTACAAATTTGTAAAGTGGATGCAAATTACATCAATTGATGGTTGCAAATATGCACAATTGCACATGGACCCTAAGCACAAGATGTGTTGTGTCAAACTTAGGTAGGCAGGTCATTATTATATATTCTGAGATTCTCACGTCTTTCACTTTTGTTTTGACCGCACAACAAAATAAAATTGCTTGGATTTCAAAGCAAATAAAAAACATTTTATAAAGTGTAAAAAAAATTAAAGTAGGCTTTTTCTGTTTTAAATATCGGTCTACATCATCCTTATGCTAATATATAGGGATGTGCCGATTACAGAATTTTTGCCGATGCCGATTCTTAAATATTTGCCGATACCGATTCTTTAGTTAAACGATTAAAGCTGATTTTAGTTGGCGCTTTCAGTCTTCGAAATTAGCCTCGGCAATCGACAATTGCCGAGGTGATTGCTGAGGCAGATGCATGAATGGCACATTAGCCTCGGCAATAAAAATGCCGAAGCCACACGAGCGCTTGTAATGACCACAAGATTACAAAAATAACCCTAATTTTCTTAGACCACACCAGACTAGGAGGTTGATTCAATCTTACTATGGCTTGATGTTTTTATTTGGGTTACTTTCTACTTCGCCGGTGCTTAGACACGTGCCCAGCTGGGAGAATTGAATCTTTTATAGAAATATCACCCTATTTGCATTGATTCAACGCCAGTAGACGTCAAATTATTGTAAGCATTTACTCCTTATCGCGCTTCGCCTTCCGTTATCTCGTCCAGCTGTATCAGAAACCATCGTGTCGCTTTCACAACGAACCACACAACATCAACAAACGTCGAATATATGTAAGTAATAGGTTAACGCGTTAACCTTTAGAGTGAGCTTTGTTAATTGCGGTTTGTGATAGATGTCTGGTTGCGTAACAACAACAGGTGCAATTTTATGCGCTGACAATGCTCATGTGAACTATAAAAAAAGTTTGCAACCTTATAAATACTGGCTTAATTGTTACGCAATAAGTCATTCTTTCATCGAATGCTTGTTCTTTACCAGTGTCATTGCCAATATAAATCATGGTAAAGGAAGATACAGTTAAAAAGTGGAATTTACCTGCTATAAGTTATGAAACAGAGGGGACAGAAGGAAAAGTTAGTGTAGTATTTTGCAAAATTTGTAAAGAATTATATGACGGAAACAAATCGGAATTAGAACAGCTACGGGGCCCAGTTAAAAAAAGTAGTACAAAATTGGATAAATGGTATTTCGGCAGTAAAGAAAAGTAATGCTTCCGATCATATGACATCGCGCGTTCATGAACGGCAGTTTTGCGTCTTCAAGCTCAAGCGTCTTAAGAAATGACGTCGTCGTCGTCATTTCTTATTGGGCATTGTTGTTAGGCAATACAACCGGTCGGGAAAATTAAATTGATTTGTGCTGACTAGAACATTGAATCAACCCAAAATCAACATACTTCCCCACCCCCACCCCCCCCGCGAGTTATTTAACATGAATTATTGTAACAGCGTCAGCGTGGGTATCGCGTTGCTCGCTTTATCGCTACTTTTGGTATTATTACATCACAACAAATCAAACAATGCGGTCTTGATAGACTACTCTATTATATTTTTCGCTTCTCGTTTTACATGTTGTGGTAGCCTACAATTTTTTCGTAATAAACGTTCACAGCAATTGCCGAGGCAATTTCAAATTTTGCCGTTTGGCCTCGGCAACGTTTTTGCCGAAGTAAAAATATGCTAATTTCGAAGACTGCGCTTTACAAGTGGTTGCGATTTTGTTACAAGGCGCTGCCTTTGAAGTGTCTAAAAGCGTTCACTTTGTCGCCTGCTCTAAACAGCGTGATTTTTACGGTAGTTGTTTACTTCTTGCGCGCTACAAAGTGGTGATAGACACGCGTTTTATTTGTCGCGGAAATCAGTGAAAAGAGAAAAATTGCCATTGCTCACAGAGTGCAAAATAAACGTAGCTTAATGCAGTGTGCAAAATATTATCTTCTGCGGTTTGCAGTATTTTTCTCGCAGAATTCAAGAATCAAGAAGGTGCCAGAAACAAGAAGAGAAAAAGATTAGAGTGTAAAAGAAAATGAACGCAGCAGTATTGAATATACAAAAACCTTTAAAAAAAAGTAACACACCAGCCTTGCATTCAAAGTGCATGAATAGGCGAAAAAAGAAAAACATCTTGTGAAGAAACTACTATTGTTTTCGAGCGCAGAGTTGCAGACAATCTTGTTGCTTAGCAAACACGTAAAGATTACCTGGTAGCTGGTTTGATTACGTTTGCGCAATCACACGATTGTTTGTTGAACGCATTAAGCGTAATCAGCCTATACTTGGAGTTCACTTCTCTCTGCTTAGTAAATTAACATTAAGCAACTTTCAGTGACTACGAATTTTACAACGATTAAACAATAATTACAAAGAACATTTCCGCTTTTTAATATTCAAAATTAAAGGCACGTAAATTAAAATGCAATAACATCAACTAAAAATGTCTGCATTAAGGTATATTCTACAGATCAAAAAAAACTCCCTAATTTTGCCGAATGCCGACTAAAGCTGGGACAGCATTTGGCTGTAACATAGTCCGTTTCATGGGTTGAACAAACAATCGAGTGATTATTGTGCAAACGAGGTAATCTTTTTTCACGTGTTTACTAAGTGACAAGATTAATTCACTGCAATTCAGCGTCTGAAAAGATATAACTTGCAACTTCACACGTTGTTTTCCATTGACGCCCTTTGTTTTTTTCTAAAAGAGTTTTGAATCTTTCAGACAGTTGCTCTCATTTTCTTTGCAGTTTATACTCCCTCGGTTTTTCTCTTCTTGCTTTTAGCGCCTCGCATACTGCAAGCTAATAACTTACGTAATAATCCATTTCTCCTTTAACTTCCAACCGTTGTGTAATCATTCAACTTTTATATTTTATCTGGTCTGATTTTCTCTTTGAACGATTTTCATCATTTCAAAGAAAGAAAGTATTTTGATCTCGTGCCTACTAAACAAGAGTTTACAAAATGGCGGACAATCGTCATAATTTAGACTACCGCTCTCCAAATGCCAGTTGATGCTGATGCGGTTGTTGAAGAAGCCGTACTTTGATCGGTATTTCCACGCGCTCGCGCTACTTTCGATTAGGAAACTTTGATAAAGAATCGGCAATTTTTTTCCGATGCCAATTCTCCAAAAATTGCCGATACCTGCCGATTCAGATGCCGATTAATCGGCACATCCTTACTAATATATATAGTGCCGGTATACCGATAAATTGCTTTCCTACCAAGTTTAAAGTTCTAACTTAAAATTTATTTTACACAGTAAAATAAAAGCATCTGTAGAGCAATTACATTAAAGACAATGACAGCCTATTATGAATATGATGTTGCCATCTGGGATGCAATCTTTAACTCTAACACCAATTCGATAACCCTAACCCGAAAGTGAGGTTCGGTTTATCATCTATATATCACTTCAAGATACTTAGTGTGGTCTCTTTCGACAACTCCAATAAGAGACTTCAGCGCATCTGTATTTTGAAATGTTTGCGGCAACTCCGATCAGCGATTTCGGCTCTGTTGTAGTTTTTTTTCTCGATCTTTTCAGGGGAAGAAGTGTTCATGGGACGGAATAAGTTGCACTCCACCATCTACCTCAGTTTTAACAATCTCATTATACGTTGTCTTGGCCTCCATGTAGTACATCATAAATCAATGTGAAAATGATAATTTTGTTGTCTGGACAAATGCACTGCTTCCTATTAGATGTAGAGTTGGTCTTCCAGTTTTTATAGGTCACCACTTCAACTTTTTACAAAACTTTTATCGGCGATATTTCTCGTCAGTGTCTTCGTAGATACTTTGCCTTGTATGCGAAAAATGGTTGCGACTGCAAGTGAAGTGAAAAAACGTACAAACACGGGTGAAAAAAAGTGTAACATAAACGCAAGTGGAGAAAAAAAATCAAATACAAAGGAGTGGAAATATATTGGCTTGTAGAAACCAGCGACTAAGCATGGCCAACTGGCCAAGTAACTTTGGAGACTTTTTTGGCTGCTGGGAGCTTAGAGACAGGCCTGTCAGATTTGTATTAGGGTTCTGGACATTTAGGTGCAGTTACATAGGTGCTGCCATATAGATATATATATAACAGCATCTGCATATAACAGCTCTGTGTACATTTTTATCCCTTGTTAAAAATTATGAAGCACATTTCCAGAGCAACACTCACCGAAAAAATGGATCATCTTCAAACATACGAAACATTCTGTATGGTAAGATTTGGTAAGATAATATAAAAAGTCTGAAACAAACAAAAAAATCAAAATAAGCACAGAGTTTTTGTTAAAAAATCTATGGTACGGTAACCTACCCAAATGGTAAACCACAGCAATGATCTGAAAAAGATAAACAGCTAAAGCAACAAGCTCTGCAAAAGCAACTTCAATTAATTCACAATTCCGACTTCTGTTATCTACGTACCTAATTGAGGAATGCAACCTAATTCGTACCCTGAACCATTCGTATTCTCATTTTGTACCCTGAAAAACTTGAAAAAGAATTTAAAAAAAGCCAAAATAGCACACGGACTCGAGTTTCCGCTTAACCCTAACACTGATTTTAAAATTTTTGCGAAAACTGTGATCAGCGACTTCGGCTTTGTGCTATTTTTTCTCTTGATCTTTTCAGGGTACAAAGTAAGGTTACAAATTGTTCAGGATACAAATTTGGTTGCACCCATCCAATCACCTACTTTAATAGGCTACCAAGTACGGTACCAATACCAACACGTCAATAGGTCCCCCTTTCACCTCAGCAAAAACCTTCAACTCTTACCAACTTCAATATTACCATGTAACTTCTCTTCAGCAAATCCGTACTTCCCTGCAACCTTCACTGTCAAATTACGGTACCAACTACCAATCAGCACCCATTCCTTCCCTTAAACCCTCGTCTGGCAGCTACATTTTTCCAAAAAAGAATTTTTTACGAGACGAAAAAATGACGTCCGTCCGTCGCTGAGACCAATTTTGCGCGATCCGCCTAAAAAAATAATCCGTAAAAAATTGCGCGGTTAACAATGCGATGAAAGCAGCAACATTCGGAAGCTGATAAAATCACTTCTCCTTACCACATCAAAGCAAATGTTATATTTTTTTCATAGCCAAATGAACAGTGAACACAGAAATTTATATAAAAAACTCAACTTGTCAAAGATAAAGCAACTGCAATTGCGAAAAGTTAGACATAAAATCGTATCTATTAAGACTGCGATATGTAATATGACAAGAAAAGTAAGCATCACAAAAACGACTATAAAAATATTTTCCCGAAATATTTTTCGGAATTTTATTTTTGAATCGTGTTCAGAATTAAATTTCCTTTCCAGGGGTGTCAATTTCGTGGTAGGGCAGACGAAGGAAACGCGAGCAGAATGGTTTAAAAATTGGGGAAATTAGGCGTATCTATTAAGACTGTTATATGTGATATGGCAAGAAAAGTAAGCATCACAAAAACGACGATAAAAATATTTTCCCGAAATATTTTTCGGAATTTTATTTTTGAATCGTGTTCAGAATTAAATTTCCTTTCCAGGGGTGTCAATTTCGTGGTGGGGCAGACGAAGGAAACGCGAGCAGAATGGTTTAAAAATGGGGTAAATGTTTTACAAATTTAAAAATAAATAGAGATTTTAACGTTTATAGACGCCTTCAATTAGGCGTCTATAAAAATATTTTTCCGAAATATTTTTCGGAATTTTATTTTTGAATCGTGTTCAGAATTAAATTTCCTTTCCAGGGATGGCAAGCTCGTGGTGGGGCAGACGAAGGAAACGCGAGCAGAATGGTTTAAAAATTGGGGAAATTAGGCGTATCTATTAAGACTGTTATATGTGATATGGCAAGAAAAGTAAGCATCACAAAAACGACCATAAAAATACTTTCCCGAAATATTTTTCGGAATTTTATTTTTGAATCGTGTTCAAAATTAAATTTCCTTTCCAGGGATGGCAAGCTCGTGGTGGGGCAGACGAAAGAAACGCGAGCAGAATGGTTTAAAAATGGGGAAAATGTCTTACGTATTTAAAAATAATTAGAGATTTTAACGTTTATAGACGCCTTCAATTAGGCGTCTATAAAAATATTTTCCGGAAATATTTTTCGGAATTTTATTTTTGAATCGTGTTCAGAATTAAATTTCCTTTCCAAGGGATGGCAAGCTCGTGGTGGGGCAGACGAAGGAAACGCAAGCAGAATGGTTTAAAAATTGGGGAAATGTCTTACGTATTTAAAAATAAATAGAGATTTTAACGTTTATAGACGCCTTCAATTAAGCGTCTATAAAAATATTTTTCCGAAATATTTTTCGGAATTTTATTTTTGAATCGTGTTCAGAATTAAATTTCCTTTCCAAGGGTGGCAAGCTCGTGGTGGGGCAGACGAAGGAAACGCGAGCAGAATGGTTTAAAAATGGGGTAAATGTCTTACTTATTTAAAAATAATTAGAGATTTTAACGTTTATAGACGCCTTCAATTAGGCGTCTATAAAAATATTTTCCCAAAATATTTTTCGGAATTTTATTTTTGAATCGTGTTCAGAATTAAATTTTCTTTCCAAGGGTGGCAAGCTCGTGGTGGGGCAGACGAAGGAAACGCGAGCAGAATGGTTTAAAAATGGGGAAAATGTCTTACGTATTTAAAAATAAATAGAGATTTTAACGTTTATAGACGCTTTCAATTAGGCGCCTATAAAAACATTTTCCCGAAATATTTTTTGGAATTTTATTTTTGAATCGTGTTCAGAATTAAATTTCCTTTCCAAGGGTGGCAAGCTCGTGCTGGGGCAGACGAAGGAAACGCGAGCAGAATGGTTTAAAAATTGATGAAATGTCTTACGTATTTGAAAATAAATAGAAAATTTAACGTTTATAGACGCCTTCAATACGTAAGACATTACGTAATACGACATTACGTAATAAGACATTATACGTAATAAGACATTACGTAATAAGACATTACGTAATACGTAAGACATTTACCCCATTTTTAAACCATTCTGCTCGCGTTTCCTTCGTCTGCCCCACCACGAAATTGACACCCCTGGAAAGGAAATTTAATTCTGAACACGATTCAAAAATAAAATTCCGAAAAATATTTTGGAAAAATATTTTTATAGACGCATAATTGAAGGTGTCTATAAACGTTAAAATCTCTATTTATTTTTGAATACGAAAGACATTTAGGGTACCCCATTTTTAAACCATTCTGCTCGCGTTTTCTTCGTCTGCCCCACCACGAAATTGCCACCCCTGGAAAGGAAATTTAATTCTGAACACGATTTAAAAATAAAATTTTCGAAAAATATTTCGGGAAAATATTTTTATAGACGCTTAATTGAAGGCGTCTACAAACGTTAAAATCTCTATTTATTTTAAAATACGTAAGACATTTACCCCATTTTTAAACCATTCTGCTCGCGTTTCCTTCGTCTGCCCCACCACGAAATTGACACCCCTGGAAAGGAAATTTAATTCTGAACACGATTCAAAAATAAAATTCCGAAAAATATTTCCGGAAAGTATTTTTATAGTCGTTTTTGTGATGCTTACTTTTCTTGCCATATCACATAGTTGCTTTATCTTTGACAAGTCGAACTTTTTATTGAAATTTCTGTGTTCACTATTCATTTGGCTATGGAAAAAATATAACATTTGCTTTGATGTCATAAGGAGAAGTGATTTTATCAGCTTCCGAGTGTTGCTACTTTCATCGCATTGTTTATCGCGCAAATTTTTCCGGATCATTTTTTTAGGCGGATCGCGCAGAATTATTCTGCCAGAATGACGGTGGTGACGCTGAGGCACAAGATGACCTGGTCTGCAGAATAATTTTGCGCGATCCGCCTAAAAAAATAATCCGTAAAAAATTGCGCGGTAAACAATGCGATGAAAGCAGCAACATTCGGAAGCTGATAAAATCACTTCTCCTTACCACATCAAAGCAAATGTTATGTTTTTTCTGTAACCAAATGAGCAGTGAACACAGACATTTAAATAAGAAACTCGACTTGTCAAGGATAAAGCAACGGCAATTGCGAAAAGTTAGACATAAAATCGTATCTATTAAGACTACTATATGTGATATGCAGAGATGGGCGTGATCTTGATCTTGAAGATCACTTCTTTTTTGGTGATCTTGATCTTGATCTAAGATCACTTTTTTTGTGTGATCTTGAAGAACAATAAGATCATTTTAAAATTAAAGTTTCCTTCCTAGATGAAGGCATTTTTTGAAACTCGTACTGTACAAAATACTGTAGTTAGTGGCGACTACATTAAGCCACTGTTAATATGGTATGTGTCAAACAAAAGACGATTTAAAATCTCCATCTAATCTGGTCAGTGTTGCCATTTCAAAATTGAAAAAGTTTTCTGTGTTGGTCATAACAACGAGATATAACACAATGAGTTGAAACTCCTCTTTTTGCTCCGTTTTACGTGTCGGCCGTCACGCTTCACTACAGACACTTGCGCAGTAGATTAAACGGACATCACAAGAGTTTTAGATGGGATGTTCCTTCGATTTTATGTGCGTTGAGCTCTACCACTGAGCTATCTCACCTCCTAAGGTGCTTGGCTAATTAGTAATATAGTTTTGTACCATGGGTAACGTGCTATCCACATGTTAGGCTATTTTCAACCTATTATTTAACATTATGTTATTGTCAGAAGCCTAAAATTAAACTCTAGTGCAGCCCTAAAGTTAACCCAGCCAGGCTACTGTTAGCCTGTCAGCAACTTAATCAATTTTGAAGGACCTGAATTTCTAATAAGCCGTCTAGACTAGCGTCGTAAGTCTTACAATGTTTTTAAAACCTTAGGTTATAGTCTTGCACTGTTGCTAGTTGAATCGTGAAATTATAATAATAATAATAATGATAGCATTTATATCCCGCTCAGATTAATGTAACAAACTAAGCAGAAATTTTGTGAACTTGACTGCTCTTGTTTCAAATATAAGTTTTTGAAATGTTGGTCAAATATTCAATTGTCGGTCGGTAAAGACCAGTCTCTACATTTTACATTAGAACTTGTAAGTGAATGCATTCACTCTATGTTATGTTCTTTCAGAGGGAAGTCGTAAAGAGCTAGTGATTGGTGCCCTGCCAACTTTAAAGCTGCCACAGAAGTCAATTCCTAAAGCTGTAGCCAAAGTCAGACCTTCACCTAAGAAACGGCCTCTCTTAGAAAGAACTTATGCAACAAATTTGAAAGACTTAATGAAACAAGCAAACCAACACTTGCGGCAACCATGGCAGTTTGTCGCCGATGATGATGAGAAATACATTATTTTTACTTACAAGGAAGCACCCTGTGACCAAACGAAGTACACCGTTACTGTAAATGAAAATTTGAAAATAGGTGTTACATTTTTTGGGTGGGCTGTCCCCCTCACTGCCACTTCTGCACTAAGTGCCAGAAACTGTACTATTTCTCAGTTATTAAGTGCAATAGAAGCATACAAGGTATGCATTCGATGTCAAAATGCTCAGCCCAATGATAACATATTCACGCACATTACCACAAAGTCTGCTGAAGCATTTACCACAGGCAAAAAAGCTGTCCCAAAAACAACCAGACTGGCACTAAGGTATTTTTAAACTAGAACGGTTAGGCAGCCGTGGCAGAGTGGTTAGGCAGCCGTGGCAAAGTCGGCAGCCGTGGCCGAGTGGTTAGCGCGTTGGGCTCGCAGTCGAGAGCCTGCATGTTCGACTCCAGCCACCCGCACTTGCTGTTGTTTCTCTGGGCAAGAAACTTAACGATAATTGCCTCTACCTAGTGATCGATTTCGAGTAATGGGTAGTACCAAATTTAAGTCATAAGTAGACTAGACAACCGGAAACAGACATTGCCGTCGGCTGCAGCGTGGGTCAGGTGTATGTCGGAAGGCGTACACCGATGCATAGCGCTCAAGTCCGCTTTCCCGCAATGCAGGATAAAGATAAACAAACAAACAAACAAACCGCATCAGGATCCCCTCTATAAAATGGTGGCTGAGCAAATGCCCTAAATTTTTAACCTAAACATGCCCAGCATTGTATGGCTTCTCACTTTATATTGAGCAGTGTGAAAATGCCCAAGCAATTTTGCATTTCTCTCGCCTCAGAGGGAACACTGAACCGGATGAGTTTAAAAGAATGTTTTGTTGTTGATATAAATTTTTCTATGTTTATTGTTCATGTTTGATGTTGATTTGAGTATTCCAACAAGTTAATTTACAAACGAAAACAAGCTTCCATGTGCAAGCAGTGAACCATGAAACGAACTACGTAGAGAAACGAGAGAGATAAAAGAGAAACACTAAGAGAAGAGTGAGTTTCAACTCATTGTGTTATATCTCGTTGGAAGCCAACTCGTAGGAAGCTCGTATAAAGAAGCCAACTTCCTTGTACTTTATGTTGACGTCAGTGCTTCCACTTTTACAAAGCTAGATTACCACTTGTATTACCACATTTGTCCTCAGATTACCACATTTTTTACCCGATCTTAACCGTGTTTCGACTTACTTTAACATTAACACTGTGGCTATTTTTACCCACTTCTTGCCATAGTTACTATCAGGTGTTGTCAGAGTTAGGATTAAAGTTAGTAAGAGTTAAGGTAAGACTTAGGAATAAGGTTAGGGTTTTGATCTTTACCCAGAACTAAAATTTTTTCAAAAATGCAAGTTTTTGTTTTCAACAGCTTTAAACTTTTCTCAAATTACGACAGAATTCCTTATCCGGCAACGCTATTATTTGGTTATATTTACACTATATAGTGTAAAATAAGGCCTAAAACAACTACTCAGTTTATTAACAGAACGTCCGAAATAAGAAAGCAAAGTACCAGTAGCTTAGCCAGGAATTTTGAAAGAGGGGGGTTTTGACGGCCGCCGGGCTTCGCCCGCCGGCCTCTTCTCCAAAGGCGACACCCAGCGGCAGGGGGTCTGGGGGGCCTCCCCAGAAAATTTTGAAAAATTACTTTAAATTTGGTGCATTCTGAGAGCATTTTCAACAAAAATGTGGGTATAAATAGTCCTGTAAAATGGTGCTGTCTGGTGGCATAGCAAAAGAATAAGATCATGTTTTCTTGGGCATTTTTCGGTAATAAAGCTAAGTCTATGTTTTCTTGTTGCTAATTCCTGGCTGAGATATTTGAATGTTTAGTATTCGCAAAACTCGCTCTTTTAATGCAGTTTCGTTTAAAATTAGGCAAACTTTGTTTTAGAGACATAGAGACTGAAAGCATCATTCTCAATATCGTAACGTCACACGCATGCCAAAGGGGTTTGTACCCCGCCCCCTGGCTACGCCACTGCAAAGTACTGTACTTGACACCGCAGCTAGAATCTGAAAGACATCTTGACTATGAATATGATCACATGGTCACCCTACCGTCAAAGTCAAAAGTCAGGACGCATTCCAAAATCAAACCAAAAACAGCGGAACATGCTAGTCACATGCTGTTATAAATAGTTTTTTGCATATCTGTTCGGTTTTGGAGGACAACAGTTTAAATGCTCTTATTTATTGATAGTACTTTATGTCAAATTTTCAATATTTATAATTTCCACATTTTGGGATCATTTCCACACAAAATTTCCATATTAGCCTACCACATTTTTACCACAAATTTTTCATTACCACATTTTTACCACAAGCATGATGAAAATTCCACAATTGTGGTAATTACCACAAAAGTGGAAGCGCTGGTTGACGTATAATAAAAAATGATTTAACTTTGTTCACAATTTCCATGTGTAAATTTTAAAGAAATGTTTGCTTTCTTTGACCCAATTTTAGATGTTTCAAAAGTCTAAAATGGCGGTGTTAAAAAATCTGGACTCTAGCCGACTTTGGTCATGTAAAGTGGTTTATTGCAGCAAATCAACCAAACCAAGACTTGTTTAGGGCTGAGTATGGAGCGGTTTGTTTGACCGCAAACCTCTGGAACTTTTTTGATAGCAGACAACAGTATCAACGTTGCCAGATGGGTAAATGTTGCAATAAACATTGACATAATACAGTGAAAGTTAAAACAACTTAGTAACACGAATAAAAACTCCCACATAAACCAGACAAAAACTTGGTAAAAAAATGATGCAGTTCAAACTTTATTATTATTTATTTATTATAAATATGAAATTAACCTCGGCCTTGGGTGTGACGTTGCAATTCTACGCAAACTACGTCAACAATTGATAGGCCTAATTGCAACAGTCACTAACTCATTAGCCTACAATTCTTAGGCCAGCGATCGAGTAGTTAAAAGTAAAAGTTAGCAATACCAACTATACATCTTTACCCAGGTTGCTTATACAGTAGTAACTAATTTTTGCAACATCATTGATCAAAAACTTCATTTTTTTTTCAAGTACACAAAAGTGATCTTGAAAGTGATCTTGATCTTGATCTTCAAGATCACTTAGTTTGGTGATCTTGATCTTCAAGATCACCTATTCTTGGTGATCTTGATCTTCAAGATCACCAATACTGGTGATCTTGCCCATCTCTGGTGATATGGCAAGAAAAGTAAGCATCACAAAAACGACTATAAAAATACTTTCCGGAAATATTTTTCGGAATTTTATTTTTGAATCGTGTTTAGAATTAAATTTCTTTTCCAGGGGTGGCAAGCTTGTGGTGGGGAAGACGAAGGAAACGCAAGCAGAATGGTTTATAAATGGGGAAATGTCTTACGTATTCAAAACTAAATAGAGATTTTAACGTTTATACACGCCTTCAATTAAGCGTCTATAAAAATACTTCCCGGAAATATTTTTCGGAATTTTATTTTTGAATCGTGTTCAGAATTAAATTTCCTTTCCAGGGGTGTCAATTTCGTGGTAGGGCAGACGAAGGAAACGCGAGCAGAATGGTTTAAAAATGGGGTAAATGTCTTACTTATTTAAAAATAAATAGAGATTTTAATGTTTTAGACGCCTTCAATTAAGCGTCTATAAAAATATTTTTCCGAAATATTTTTCGGAATTTTATTTTTGAATCGTGTTCAGAATTCAATTTCCTTTCCAGGGGTGTCAATTTCGTGGTGGGGCAGACGAAGAAAACGCGAGCAAAATGGTTTAAAAATGGGGTAAATGTCTTACGTATTTAAAAATAAATAAAGATTTTAACGTTTATAGACGATACAATATCAATACGTAATACGTTTATAGACGATACAATTCAATACGTAAGACATTACGTAATACGACATTACGTAATAAGACATTACGTAATACGTAAGACATTTACCCCATTTTTAAACCATTCTGCTCGCGTTTTCTTCGTCTGCCCCACCACGAAATTGACACCCCTGGAAAGGAAATTTAATTCTAAACACGATTCAAAAATAAAATTCCGAAAAATATTTCCGGAAAGTATTTTTATAGTCGTTTTTGTGATGCTTACTTTTCTTGCCATATCACATAGTTGCTTTATCTTTGACAAGTCGAACTTTTTATTGAAATTTCTGTGTTCACTATTCATTTGGCTATGGAAAAAATATAACATTTGCTTTGATGTGATAAGGAGAAGTGATTTTATCAGCTTCCGAGTGTTGCTACTTTCATCGCATTGTTTATCGCGCAAATTTTTACGGATCATTTTTTTAGGCGGATCGCGCAAAATTATTCTGCCAGAATGACGGTGGTCGACCAAATACCATTACCAAAATCCCAATACCAAACAAAAAATAAAGACCAAAGACAAAAAAGACCAAATGTCAACCCAGCGCTTTGTTCATTGTCAGGTTGTCAAACTTTTCCGATATTGAATAATAGTACAATACAAATGATAAAAACCAAAAATTAAAAATGGTAGCAAATAGACCAAAGTTTACGCAAAGTATCAAATCATTTTTAAGGTAGCCTACCAATGCAACCAAAATGGTATCAATTTGTTTTACTTTTTGGTACTCCAGAGCACCAATTGGCAACACTGCTTGACTTCCGCTTGGCCCTTCTACAGTTCTAGAAGGAAAAACCTAGACCATTACACAACTCAGGCGAAAGAGAAATTGAAAAAAGAAAACTAATCGGGAAAAATGATAGTTTGCGAAAATGAGAGAACTTGTATAGGCTACCTGGGACTGGTATATAAGTCCCCCCCCACCCCCTTATTAACTCATGACAAAGACAGGACTCAATGGCTCTTTCTCCTTAGTTGCGTGATGTTCTAGGCCAGGGGTGACAAACCTTTTTGCGGTCGCGGGCCACTTTGTCAATTACACATGAGTTATCGGGCCACACAACTTTTTAATTGTAACCTACTATAAAATCTTTTAGAAGCGACCTTATCTAGGCGTTACCCTTCTAGAAAATATTTTTACGAAGTTTCCATTTAAAAATTATGTTTTTCTGCCACAATGACTAGACATTGTGAACTACGATTTTTAAACATTGTTTCGGGTACCGATAAACAACAACGTGTCATAAGCATTAAGGTCGGTTCAAACAATTACAACCTCAATCAGCAAAAACAGGATTAACCTTCACTGGTTATGAACGGCAAAAAGTAACCCACTTGCCATGCTCCTATTTTCAGGACGAAAACATCAAATGGAAAATAGTTATTTTCTGTGTGTAAAAACATGCTAATTCAAAAATGATTTGAGCATGCTCTAGTCTAGGCCAACTTACTAGGCTGAAAAAGCTTTACAATCCTAAAACCAAATTTCCCCTCGCAAAATTTCCTTCTTGTGGGGAATTCCCCCCCCCCCCCCCCAGTTGTGAACCACTGATTTAAGTAGCCTACTCTGCACCAGTAGCAGAGGTGGGCAGTAGCGGGCTACTTTTTTGGTAAAAGTAGCGGTGTGGTAACATTTATTTAATTTATTTAAGGTCTTATGTTTGTTTATATTTGAATTGATATTAAGGCTGTCTGACCAGGTCTGATTACAGTAGCCTACCTAATGAAAATTCTACCTGACTCCATTACCTTTTTCCACACAATTATTACCGGTAACTTATTCAAATTATAATTTTTAGTTATCAGAAGGTGTTCATATAATATTGTAGGTTTAAATTAAACATTGAAATTAAACATTACACAATAGTGAAACTACAGGACAGTGAAACATTATCACGAATTATTACATTTTAACTAAACAATCAATTTAATGTTTTCTCAGCTAAGCTGAGCTGGTCTAACTGTCTTCTCGCCAAATGCGAACAATTCATTTTATTTTTTGTTCCCTTTTTTTCTATTTACTTCGGGAGCAGTTTACATGGAAAATTACAGAAACATAGGAAATAAATTTAGGTTAAAGTAAAAAAAAGGGAAACTTAGCCTATATGACGAAATAATGGATTGCTACAGCTGCGCTACTTTTTAGTTGGAATAGCGGCTGCAATAACGGCGCTATTTTTTTTCCAAAGTAGCGGTAGTGGGAAAGGCGCTACTTTTTTTCAGTCGCACTCCCGCTACCCACTACTTTTTAATTTAAATTGAAAAAAATGCTTGTTTTTTTGGCAATACTGGCGTGGTCAAGTAGCTATATAATCAGTTTCGTTGCAAAGTTTCGGTCTTTTTTAGCTGACGTCAACTTCTTCGGCGAATATCTCCGTGTGATGAAGCCTATTTGCCAGGCTTTAGACATTCTCCAGGAAGAGTTTAAGGCGTATAAAGGAGTCTTGCTTTTAACCATCACGCTACCCGCTACCAAATAGCGGTAGCGGGTAGCGAGCTACTTTAAAAGTAGCGGGTGCCCACCTCTGACCAGTAGACGGCTACTGCTGTTGTCAACCGCTGTGGAGCGAAGATGATAAATGAGTGCTAACAAAACAGCTCACGTCATGACGATGCAAACCATAATAGCCTACGTCATAGACCGAATCACGCAGAACTCTAATAACATAAACAATGGAAAGTTTAGGTCCGAAATAGCAACTATTGTAATACGGTAAGAAAACTTTAACTTCGTTTTGATGGCTTTTTATGCATTTTCGGCTCAGCAATAATATCTTTTTTAACCAGACCCACATCTTGTAGTAATGATTGGCTAAATTCATCAAATCCAAACTGGATTCTAAAAGTTTGAGTAACAAGTTTTGGTTTGAAATTGATTGATTTGAACTCCATCCTCAGACCAGTAGCTTAAAGTTTGTTTGAAAGCTTAATCATGTCAATTTCGCATAGCCTACTTGTAGAGGCTTTGAACCACTGACGCAGGTCCGGTCACTGAGATTGATAGAACGAAGTTCTCAATAGCTATCGCAGTGTTGTTGGCGTGGAATTATTCCGTGGAGAGCCCGCCAAATGGAGAGCAGTCCTGTTGCTCAAGCGTATACACCAAGAGCGGAACCAACGCAGCTTGATCTTGTATGGCGCGCAACCATTGAGCTAACGCGGCGGACTAAAGTGAAGAAATCTGCTGCCGAGTAACATTAGGCGGCGGACTAAAGTTACGTAGCCTACTGAATATTTTTTTCAATATTTTGTTGAACGTTCTTCACTGCTAAAACCATCATTTCCAATGCCACCTGTTGGGTTTAATAAGATAGGATTAAGCCACCGGAAAAATTTAGCCAAATATAATAGGCTAGCCCACGTGCCCCCCTAAATTCACTATAGGTAGGGACGCAGGCTATAGCTTGAATTTGAAATTATTTTGTAACAGACGACCATGGATATGCAGGCTATAGTGCATTATAGCCTACTTTGTAAAATCAAAGTAACAACTTACAAGACTATATTGACTCCCTTAGATTGGTGTTTCTGAAACAAAAATCAAAGTCAATTTTTGACAAAATGGTCTAGTCTTAGGGAAGACGGGGCAAAACGGGACACTTTTCGTAAAAACGTGATTTCAGCAACAGTGATGGTTGGATTAAGTTAATTTTTTTTTAATCGAAAGGGTTAGTTGGTCAGCATGTTTGGTTGGAAGATCAAGCGGAATCTTTCTTCTGTTACAGTAGGCTACAAATAAAAAAATATTTTTTTTTTGAATGTCCCGCTTTGCCCCAGCCGTGGGGCAAAGCGGGACATTTCATTTTTGCCTGATTTGGTACTGTTTAGCCGCTTCTCTCAAAGACAACTTCTTGCTTTTCACCTCTTCTATAGCATTCTTAATATTGATGAAACCCATCCATTCACCCATTTCAGTTTTTCTCTTCGACGAACCATTGTTACAATCTTGAAGGGTAACAGAGTGGTAAACAAAAATTCAATCAACAGAAAAACCACAGATACAATCTAGACTTCTAGAATCTCATAGTTCTAGAGACTTCTAGAGTCTCTAGAGCAGTGGTTCTCAACCTTTTTTTCTTTCGTGGCCCATTTTCGTTACACAAAAATTCTTGTGGCCCATTAATTGTTTATGCAAGAAAAAACTGCAAAATAGGATTAAAAACCAAAAAAAAACAGCAGAAAATATTTCAAAACAGATTATACCGTGCATCAATGAGATGCGTGCTCCTGAACTTTATTGACCAATTTGTAGTTACAGTGGTTCTCAACATTAATGCCGTATTCCTCCTTTGAAAGGCACAACTATTGTCACTTTCTCCCCACAATAATTTACAAAAAAAATACTAAAAACAGATCTGCAGAAGTTTCAGTGGGCTACCACTTTCAGTTGGGCTATGACTTAATAGAATATTTACTTAATAGATTATTTGGATAAATTTACATTTGATTTGCATTTCTTCCCAATTCCTTTCAACACGATATATTCCTCCCTAAGTTAAAAATTTCTCCTTATAGCTAGACTTACCATAATTTCTTGGGCATAATCCGGGACAAACTCAAAACTATGAATGAAATAACTGGACGAAAGGCCGAAGGCCTGAGCTTGGCAAATTTTTATTCCATGTTTATATTTATAAGTTTTAATATTGCATAATAAAGTATTCTACTTAGATTGAATAAAAATTGTTATTACTTTATTTAAAGGAAAATACATGTTAATTTAAGCAACACTAAGTCACAAATCAGACATTTATAAGAAAAAAAAAGAACAAACACTGAGAACAAAGAAATAACACTAACTCACAAATCAAACATTTATAGGGGGGTGCATTCAGAAACCATTGGCTTCATCGTTTCATTGAAGTCAATAGAATAATGACGCAATAAACGCCACTCATTATTCCCTAACTATAGGATTTCTCAAGCTATGCGCGATATTTTACTCAACCTAATAAGCTAAAAAAAAGTAGGATATTAAAATAAGCCTCGAGTTAAAGCAAAGTTAAGCCTTTTGGGATGGAATTATTTCATAATTTTGCATCAGGTTGGAGTTAATTTTGAAAATTTTATTAAAGTAAAATTCCGGGACATTTTGCTAACCGGGACAGACGTTTAAACCGGGACTGTAAACCGGGACGTATGGTAGGTCTACTTATGGCTCCCTATAAGAACCACACTGTTGTAATTGCTTAAAATCAACGTTCATACATTCTGCAACAGACGGCATTGATTACATCACGCCACCAAAATTATTATTTCAATAATTAAAATGGAAATTACCATTCTGCAACAAATTACAGCAGCACTATTCATTGTTGCTACAATCAAAACAACTAAACAAAACACACATGTGTAAAATTAACTATAGTAACAAAAATGAAACTAAATTTTTCACAACTCTGGCAAATTTTTAAATAGATCTGTTGCCCACCTCAAAATCTTTCCATGGCCCACTAGTGAGCCATGGCCCACCGGTTGAGAACCGCTGCTCTAGAGTTTAATGCACTGTCCCACTTTGCCCCTAATACAGCTATCCCACTTTGCCCCAAAGTATAGCTTTTAGAAAATAAGATCTCTGCTGAAACCTGCAAAGTTTAGGTAAAAGTTGCTTTTGTTACCAACAAATACTGTCTCAATGTCCAAGATAAAAACAAAGCTACCAACAAATTCGCTTATGCTAACGAATGTGGTAGCTACTTTTCCATCCCTTTCTTATAACAAACCATGCCAAAACATATTTTACTTCCTCACGACACACGTTTTGCTCTGCCAGTCGCCATTTTTCCACAGCAAATACAGTTTATTGTTGCCTAACTAGTGCTTCCGGTTAGAGGGAGCCAAAGAGTACAAAACGTGAGAAATCGCGATGTCCCACTTTGCCCCGTGTCCCGCTTTGCCCCGTCTTCCCCTAAATCTAGGTTTTTTGGTTTATAACTTTTATTTGATTCAAAAATTTGCTGATACAGGATACAGCTCAACATAAAATTCCAAAACTAGCACAAACATGATGACTTTCTCGAGAATAGGTCATCAGCAGCATATTAGAGCAGTGGGAAGCATTGGTTTTGTATTTTCAGTCTCAATGTAAGATTGACAAGGTTGATGGTGCAAAACGGATTTATGATGCACTTGTTAATCGTGGAACAAAGCATAAGCTCGTTTTTTTGCAATATGTTTTTAAAAGGGTAAATAGTGTCAACCTAGAATTTCACTGTGAGCATTTTCGTCTGCACGAGCTGTATTTTATGGTTTCCACAGAATAAGCCATAGAAAGATTTTGAGTAGGCCTATCTTCATTAGAGAAGATTACAACATGCATAGAAAATTAGGAGAAATAGATCCAAGCAATGCTGAAAATCATAGGAACATGTCAGCTGTGCACCTTGGTGGACGAACAATGGCCCTGTTGGAACAGGAACCGTATATTTAAGCGACACATACAATAATCCGATCCACTGTTTGGCGCCAGTGAAAAATTTGCGCCAATACTCTGTATCACTTTTGGGAAACTCTCTGATAAGCTAACACCAAAAAATAAAAAGCCGGAAATATAGATACTAAGCTTGTTAAAGCTTAAGCTGTTTAAGCTTTTAAAACTAAACTGTTTTCAACTTTTCATCTTAAATGTGCGTAAATACAGTGATCATTAAAAAGATAGAAATTAACACTCGATAATGTGCGTGTCCAACGTTCTGTCGTAGACTCTCAAAGTGGTATAGGCTAAAGAATGGCTGTTGAGCATGAATAGGCCTACTATGCTACCGTATGTTATCGGCATTAACGAAAGTGGATGGTCACTGGCCAGTTCCTTTCTTACGTCAACTACGGATAAGTAGGCCTTCATATCTCCTACACCGGGTATGGTTGTAACAATAACAAAGAATTATTGTATCCTCACACATATTCAAAAGTACTAGGCTAAATAGCTAACCTGATAGAAACTACAACCTTAATGAAACGTAGTAAATTAAGAAATTAAAATGTCATTTGTCATACAATTGATAGCGCAGGCCTATGTTTGCACCATGTTTGAAAAGACTTTAGGCTATCCAAAAGTAAGCCTACTCGATTTAGGACATGTAGCTAAATAGTCTCAAAAGTTGCTTTCGCTTAAACCTACCATATTTTCATCATCCAAAAAGAGGACATGTTTAGTAAGCAAGCAAAATGCCAGTGGATTTTTACGTTTAAATAATTCTTACATCTTCTTAGATCAGGGGTTATTAACCTGGGGTCCACAAACCTCTAAGGGGTCCGCGAAGCGTTTTCAGGGGGTCCGCAAAAGTTTCCGAATTTGCAGCATGATTGATAAATTACGACCTTAAAAAATTAGTTCTGCTTTATTTGTGTATTTACAATGATTTTCAAACTGTACCACGCAACAATGTGGTGCGTCGTTTAAAATTTCAAAGGGCGTCGCACAAAGGTTCGGCTTCCTAACTAGAAAAAATTTCATACAAAAGACTAAAATCTTTTCATAAGCCTGTGTATGATCAACTTAATTCTTTTGAGACAGCAGGTTGTTGATCAATGCTTAATTTAGAAATGGAAACCGGAAATTTAGTCGGCAGCCGTGGCCGAGTGGTTAGCGCGTTGGGCTCGCAGTCGAGAGCCTGCATGTTCGACTCCAGCCACCCGCACTTGCTGTTGTTTCTCTGGGCAAGAAACTTTACGATAATTGCCTCTACCCAGTGATCGATTTCGAGTAATGGGTAGTACCAAATTTAAGTCATAAGTAGAGTAGACAACCGGAAACAGACATTGCCGTCGGCTGCAGCGTGGGTCAGGTGTATGTCGGAAGGCGTACACCGATGCATAGCGCTCAAGTCCGCTTTCCCGCAATGCAGGATAAAGATAAACAAACAAACAAAACAAACGTCAGTCTGTAGCTTATTAGCACTCACGAATTTTCCATGGCTGTGATTACAACGAAATATTGGTTACAAATGAAAAACGAGAATTTTTTTTTGTAAAGGTCACAAAAACTCTATTTATTTGCAAAAAAGCATTCAATCAGCATATAGAATACAGATTTTTGATCCTGTGTGCCAAGATATAGCTCATAACATAACTTCGTCAATCGTCAATGTCATCAATCATCATAAGTGCGTCGCAAGTTCAGCAGATTCTTCTAAGTGTGCCGTTTCAAAACTTATAAAAAAGGAGACGCGATATGCTATAAATTTTTTAGGGGTCCACGACCGCTTTGAGGGCACCAAAAGGGGTCCGCCAAAACAAAAAGGTTAAGAACCACTGTCTTAGAAGATTATATGGCTATGTAGCAAAAAGCGACAAATGAAAAACAAAACATATTTATTTGTCAGATTCAGTCAATGAACATTTTGCTGTTCATTTGATTTTCTCAACAGAAAACATGCGTTTTACATTTGCATTTTGAGCCATAGCTTATTGCAGATGAAGAATTGCTCGATTTTTAACAATTCATTAAAATAAATCTATAGTTCTGCTTCTGCAATATTTGAACTATTCTGTCCATTTTCTAATATGCCATCATTTAAACAAAGCTAATGCAAGCTAGCTATCAAGTTTAAGACGCCTTTGCACTAGCTTTGGTTTAGATCGAACAGTTTAACATCATCAATGCCAACATTTTTCTCTAACAGATACTGCCACACACCACTGAAAAGCGTTAACCTATTCTTTCGTGTAAGACAACATAAGCAATAAGCATCCAATCAAAGGATGTGAACTCAAAAAATGAAATTAGCGGTCTATATATCCAAACAGGCAAAACAAAAGTCGAACAATAAAAATACATCTGACATGGTCATCGAGTAACACTTCCTTCGTTTGCCACAGAAATAAATGTATCCACCATATCCACAGCAAGCAATGTATTGCCAACTTCAAAGTCAATAAACACTTTTCTTAAACAAGGATAGCCTACTTCTGCCACAGCTCACAGAAAACATACTTTTCTTTTTTGGTATCGTTGCTTAGCCTTATTTAGCTTTCGCCAAGGTCACATCAAAATAAAACCTTGTTGAAAATGATAGCAATGCAAAAAAGAAGACATTTTAGCATTTTCAAGTGAGGAAAATGTCCTCACTTGAAAATGCTCGGAGTTTTTTTCGTTCTCGGAGGACAATTTGTTTTTTATGAAAAAAGAGGACAAATCCTCCTAAAAGAGGACATATGGTAGCCCTACTTTCGCTTATTTCAAGCCTATTTCTTCCAGCATTCTTTTAGTGTCTTCTCTTGTTTTTTCAAGCGATTCTTTCCAACTCAGAATAGGCTTGTATTCGAAGTGTTCGACAAATTTTTGATGAGAATATGTGAAATACGTTGTAGCTACCGATAATGCTCCAGGGGTCAGCAACACCTACAAATTTCAAAGCGCTTATATACAGTAATGTAGGCTAATGAGCTTCATGACATAAAGATGCATGCGATAACATAATCTCATTATTCGAAAAGCTTATAATAAATCAATAAAGTGAATTGCTTTACCGTATACCAATGCGAATAGACAAATAAAGACATCGTGCACCAACTTGATGTCGTGCAGGCAGAGATGGGCGCTATTTTGATCTTAAAGATCACTTTTTTTTGATGATCTTGATCTATGATCACTTTTGATCTATGATCTGTGATCATGATCTTGTAAATCAATAAGATCAAGATCACTCAGAAATTTAAGTTGACTTAGGCCTATTAAATAGAAGCATTTTTTTAGAATTCGTGCAGTGCAAAGTAGTTAGTGACCACTGAGCTACCGTATGACGTGTGTCTACTGTCTATGCTTAAGTTGATTTGTAGTCTCAATTTAGTTTTATAAGTGTTAATTCAAAATGAAAAAAGCCTTGTGTGTTAGTTATTAAGAAATGAACTTACGCAGTGACCCAGCTAGAAGGGAAAAGTTACTGTTTTGAGGCAAACAGTTCAATATTCGAAACAATGAGCTTGTTTAAAATAATATAGCAAATGAATGCAGCAACCCGTTTATGAAACGTCATTCAACATGCAATAGCCTACAATTTCATTAAAATGTTTCAATAGCAATAAAACTTAAAAGCCTATTTTTGGGCATGGCAAGATATAATTCTGGAGAAGGATTGCTTCCCCGAGCCCCTTTAGCTACGACCCTATTCCATCCAAGCGACACGGTCTAATATAATCCTTAATGTACAATAGATATAACTGCATGATAGCTGAAATTATGTCCAGATATTCAGCACGGTTACAGTCTACACGACCTAGAGGTGGTCAAAATATAACCTCGGTCTTAAGCGTAATGTTGCGACCCTACGCTAACTATGACGACGATAACAACAGTCATTCTCTTACTAAATTATAGTAACTTACTATAATTTTTTGTGCGAGCACTCGAGCAGGAAAAGTTAGCATTACCAACTAGCTTTAACTAGGTTGCTTACAAGTGCATTTTGCTTTTTTGCATTCTCATTGATCAAGAAATGCATTTTACAAATAACCTATACAAAAAGTGATCTTGAAAGTGTTCATCTTCAAGATCACCAAAACTGGTGATCTTGCCCATCTCTGCATGCAGGTCAAAATGCACGAATAAAAGATATAAATTTTAGTAGCTATTTCTAGGTTTAACATCGAAATCACCGTTATTAGGTCGTGACTTTTTCTTGAGAAAAAGCACGTTTTAGTCAAAGAGGCAGAGCTGAGGAACACATTTACATAAAAACTACTTTCAAACTAGCGTTGTTAGCGCAATTATGTTTAAAAATATTTGTTGCGTAGGGAATTGTCAACTTGTTGTCAAAGGAATTTGATCATGTAGATAGCTTGCAATGAAAGTTGCCAAAAATGCAGTAAAATCCACACAAAGACTTTAGTAGGCTACTTCTGTGTCTCATCAGGGCTATTGACGCTTGGTACCAATGTGATCTTCGGACTTTAAATAAAGACATTCTGAGAAAAACGCACGGCCTATATCTAAAAATACGAAGTGCCTTCTAAAATTTCAGGACTTTTTAGAAAGGTTACAGACCCCTAAAATAGCCCCGCCCTGGCTTAAAAGTACCTCATTGTCTCTCCTCATAATATCTCGTAACTTACCTCCCAACACTAGCACATTCTTACCTTTTTCTTTATTCCCACAAGCAAGAGAAGCTTGGCCAGAAACAGCATGCACATTGACAATGTATACAGCATCCAATAGGGTAAGAACGGTTCTCGCTTTGAAATAGTGAAACCCAAAGGTTTAAAAAACTCAAGGTTCAATCTTGAATATGACATGTTAGGCGTATCATCTCCGATAAAATATGCGTTTCCTCCAATGAGTTGTTCGTTGACCTTTAATGTAGAGTACCGGTAGCTAATTTTTACTCTACACAAACATTAAGCTATAGGTCGTAAAGTTTATAAATTACGCATCCGTAGACCTACCATATCCACTTGTTTTTGTGTTATTATTAATAGCAGGACAATTATTTTGACAAAATTAAAATGGTCTGGTTGAAGCTGTACGCTGTTCGTTTCGTACTGATCGCGCTCTGTTTCGTAGCCTACTACTTTCCACAGTTAACTGTTGCAATGTCATACAACATGCTAGCTGATCCTTAGTTTAACACAATTGCTGTAAGGTGTAAGGTAAGCTAACGGTCGGCAAGGCATTGGAGCTGTTGTGAACATTTGCTGAGTGCAATGATCACAATTTACAACCTCAGAATAAGGCCTCTTTCGGAAAATAGAAAGCTCTTTTCCAAGATTGCAAGACTAAGCGGAACAATAGATTGTTGAAGATACTCGGCTGTTTTCCTGAGCTACGTAGCGATGAATGCACTTGGGCGAGATTTAGTTTTCCAAAGACGAATATGAAACGGTGAGCTTTGTGAAGCTCTTGTCAAATTGAAATGGCAGTCAATTACATTTACAAAGAGAATACTGACTTAAATCTGGCTGAAAAAGTGTTCACATTCATCCAAAAAAACAAAAACAAAAAGCGGAAAGATTTGATTAACTTACAGAGATTAGTGGCAATCTGCAAAAGAGATTGTTGAAACGTGTGTCAGAAAGACGAAATGTGGAATTGATCCACTTATTCATATATTAAATTGTCTCAAATACCGGTTTGAATTACGACCACATTTTAAATACAAAATCCGAAAGACCACAATTGCAATCTTAGCAACATTTCTTTTCGAAAGACTCTATCCACAATGCTCTGATGATCACGTGGAAGAGCATTAAGAAAGTGTTGTCGTTGAACTCGTTGAAGAGTCCAAGGTTAGTTAGGCTACTTGATCTGAAAAGTTCGTTGTGGTTATGGAAAGTTAAAGTAACAACACTGAGGTCATTCCTCCACAGCGAGAAATTTTGAAAAAGGAAGTATCTTTTTCAAGCTACTAAGAAGATATCTGAAAATCTTGAAAAGATGCACATCAATGTAGCCGAAATAGCTTTGAACAATAGAACTGCTGGTCAAGAAAATGAAAAATAAACTAAATAATGAAATTTTCAACGCTTTAATTTCATGCGTCAGTAATCGGCTATATAAGCTAAGTCTCAGCCAAAAAATAATTGTGTTTTATTGATATTTTAAAGTGTATTTTCTATATTATCTTTGTAGGCTACTCTTTTTCTCAGCTAGTTTTAAGATTTTAATCTTTTATTGTTTCTATTTACTTTAGTGTAGCCTACATTTTTCTATTTTGCAATAATCATTTTGTTTTTTACATCCGGTTATTTTTGTTGTTGCTAAGTAACTTACAAGAAGCTTATTGCTTTTATAGTCGATGACCTTGAAAACTGTCTATGGTCGTTTCGTCGCCTCCTTTCAATTCACGCAGACAGAAATATAAAATTCGTATGCACCTTACAAGTTAGGCCTAAGCATTAGCAGTAGGCTACCATAACGTTAAAGTTATATGCTAATACTCTTAACATCACGCAATATTGCACTTTTTTAACTTTAAAAACCCGAGTTTTTTCTAGTTCTTATTTTTCAAATAATCTTCGATTTTTAAATTTTGTATAGAATTAAAAACACTCCTCACTACAAACCTGAATTTTACGAGCTGCTAGAATGTGGGACCAAGCCACATTTTCAACTCGCATTCTTGTTTGCAAGCAAGTGGCAGAAGATGGGCTTCGTAGAACTCTGTCTTTAAGTGCGCTTCTCAGAATTTCTTTCAGAATAGGATCTTCACCACCATAAAACCCACATGGTCGCAAGGCACACGTGACGAATTTCTGCAACAAGTTATGCAGTTATAAGAAGAAACGTAGCATACTTAAAAAATTAAACCCTTTTCATTGAAAAACACAATTTTTAAAAAGTTTTCCTCTTTTGCGTAATATAATTTTATGTAAAAACTCTTACCTTTTTCCAAGCCATCAGCTTAGTTTTTGCCGTAAGGTGTGGTAGGAGGCTATTTAGCAAAGGTGTTCAGGCACAAGATTCCGAACAGAACCGGAAAGTTACTGTTTTTGGATGCATCGGGATCGGATCTGGTTTTCGTTTTTTTTTTCTTGATAGAAGCCGGATCAGGATCGAATCCGATTCTGATCCGGCTTGACGACGAAATGAGGATTTAAGGCATTGATTAGAAATGGCTGGCTTTGTCAGATGGTTGATTTGGCTTTGAATCTTTATCCTCGGACTGACAGAGCCTCTGATAGATTATTCCTGGCTGGTAGTTTCGCATACTTGTAGAGGCTTTTGACGCAGAGCCGGTTACCGAGATTGGCAGAGTGAAGTTTTCCGATTGTTAAAGTGTTCTTGCCAAGGAATTATTCCATTCACTAGGTGCCCGCTGAATGGATAGCAGTCTTGAAATGCGTTGCAGGATCAGTTGCAGAGATTGGCAGAGTGAAGTTTTTGATTGTTGTTTAAGTGTTGTTGCGATGTTGCCGAGAATTATTCCATCCACTAGATGCCGCTGAATGGAGAAGATTTGACATCTTTCTCAATTGCCACTTAAAGTTTCAGATAAAAAACCAGTATGCATTTTTTTATTTATTATTTATAAGTATAAAAAATGTGCAACACTAGCCTCAACAAGCAAATTTATATTATTGTAGCTCCCCGATATTTTGTTGAATGACAGTTTATCCATGTAGGCTACCGGTAGTTCGAGTCTACAAGTGTATAGTTTATCGCACATCAGTTAATCGAAACCACAGTTCACGGAGCAACTGTGTATAAAATAACAGTAAACGCCTGGTTTATAACAGGCCCGTAATTGCCGGGGGGGCTTGGGGGGGCAATGCCCCCCCAAGCTCAAAGTAAAAACTCTGCCAGGCAAGCTACATTTGGTTTTCCAATTCCAAATGAGTAGCCTACGGTAATCCCAGACCCAAGACTTTCTATAATTAATTTTTTTTGATTCTCATATGTCACTTTGTACAATTATCTTGCTTGTAATTTTGTAGTTGTTATGTACTGGTGGGGTAATAGTTATAGGGTTATTCCAGACAGATTGCACGATAATGATTTTTAAATTTGGGTGAGTTTTTTTGGCAAGGCATCTCAGGTAAAAGCAATTACAATGGAGTAAGATGCTGGTTTTGGAAATATTGTCCATGAATATCTCTTAAAAACAAATAAATCAACATTGGTATCAGCTTGGATAGCTGTTAGTGTTTTTTGACGTTTACTACCGAATATTACACCCCAAAGGGGATAAATTGGTTTGGTGGAGACCTGTACCAGACAAAGTCACGAGGGTCATTCCTGACAAAGTTGTGTGTTAAAAATATTGCATCCAGTGGCGTAGCCAAGGGGGGGGGGGGGGGTTGGGGATTACAACCCCCCCCCCCCCCCTTTGGCACGTGTGATGCTTTCAGTCTAAAAAGAAATTGCCTAATTTTAAGCAAAACTGCATTAAAAGAGCGAGTTTTGTCAATACCAAACATTCAAACATCTCAGCCAGGATTTAGCAACAAGAAAACATAGAGACTTAGTTTTATTTCCGAAAAATACCGAAGAAAACATAATCTTATTCTTTTGTTATGCCACCGGACAGCACAATTTTGCAGGAATGTTCATACCCACATTTTTGTTGAAAATGCTCTCAGAATGCACCAAATTCAAAGCAATTTTTCAAAATTTTCTGGGGGAGGCCCCCCAGACCCCCCGCCGCTGGGTCGTCAAAAACCCCCCTTTACAAATTCCTGGCTACGCCACTGACTGCATCTATTCTATTCTGCAATCATTTTGGCTGGAATTACCCATGTTTTGGCTGGAATTATCCCAATCATTCGAAATTACTGCTATCTAGCACCTTGTGACTTTATAACATATGCCGTGCCTTTGCCCGAAAAACCGCAAATTAGACTAATTGCAACTACAAATGTTATGTGCATAGCCTTTTACTTCGCAACAGCTTTTGAGCCTCCCCAAGCTAAAATGTATAATTACGGGCCTGGTTTATAATACGTTTGAGTGTGTTTTATTTCATTGACTATGTCGTAGCTTGAGTACCGTATTGTTAATGCTATTCAACCCAATTAGGCTTGTTTTATTGCCGATTGTTTGTTGTACAAACTATAGTACAAACTATTATAAGTATGCTTTCAATTTTATTAATATGAGAGTTATAGTGAAGATGAGACTTTATGATGAATATATTGATTTAGAAAGTTTATTAATTTTCCAATCAAATTTGGAAGAAAAAAAGGACACTATCTATGAAATTACGAGAGCTGTTTTCAGTAACACTTATGTGAAACACTACATCAAACAACTTGTAATGTAGGCTAATACCAGTAATGTGTTTACAACAGGTCTACAGATAAAATGTAGGCCAGCTTCAGCAGGTCACTGAACACGCGTTTACAATCTGCAGTAATTTACATGTTTGAATCTTATGATTTGATATAGCTTATCTACCACAAGCTGTTTTGTGATAAGAAACACAGGCTAACCTAATCGCAAAAGAAAGAGTCCTACTTGTAGATACTACACTCATACAAAATTAGGCTATTCTATACAACAACACCCAGGTTGCTTATGAGAAATTTGTTTGAATTGGAGCCTACAGTAGGACAAGGGTTTTGATCGCTCTGAGAAAACTAAAACTGAAGTCATAATTCTTAAATACAAATTTATGAAAATCATATCGTTTAATCAAACTTAGCCCAATTTTGATTTTTATCGGTGCAAATCGCTACCCACGTAGCCTACCACACTTCTCTTACTACGGAATGGAGCAGATTTTGCCAAAATTCTGTACCTAAACCTGTGTCATTACCATGCGAATCTTTTCAATTTGCCAACAAATCTCTTCAATCTCAAGAGCAAATGCAATATATTTTTTTACGAATTGACAGAACATTGATTTATTGAAAAATTGCATTTCGTTTAGACTAGCCGACTTGGCCGCCTGTTGCTTTTTTCTTTTTTTATATCAACTAGGCCTACAGTAGGTACCGGTATATATGTCGAAAGAAGTGAAGCTCAGGCTATTTGTCAAACAATAACTTACTTTTCCGTTCACTAAATTTCTTCCGTTTGCAGCTAAAATATAGTTTTCTGCTTCGCGTTTAGCTTTGGCGTACATGAATGGAGGTTTGTACAAGTACTCTGTGTTTTCATTTCCCATGTGCATTCGATCCCTATTGGCATTCGGACCCATTGCTTCAGACGAACTTGTGAATATGAAGTGCTGTACATTCTCATGATAGCAAGCTTCCATGCATTCTATTGCTCCTACACAAGTATTCCAGTAAATTTTTTTTTGACATGAATCAAGACTCTTACACATTTCCACTTTCGGTATTCCCTTAGTTTTGTTTGTTATGTAAAGAAAATAAAAACATTTAAAAGAAAGCACGTTGGTATTCTCAATCAATCTCAATAATATTCACAGTGTCATCCAGATTTTAGTATTAAAGATGGAAATTGCATATACCGTAGTTTTCGAAAAATTTCTCTAAACGTGAGTTTAATTTGTAACTTGCATTTTGGGCTCTGCGTTTTTTACTCAAGTTAAAAAATGCGTAAACGCTAATACATTCATGTGATTGAATATGTACGGTAGTGATTAAATGGCAATGATTATTATTTGTGCATTAAACGTTTGTTCAACAAAATTACTGCAGTGCCACTTACACTGTTGTACGTGTATCCTACTACCACATGCACCAGTAGCCTCCATATTTTTTTTATAAGCAGACTGAATGCCTAAGAAACTACCTCTGTACGATACCCAAATATATGATTCCACGTTTAACTGAAGGTATGTTACGACGGTAGTCGGACTACCCGGCATGCGACTAATCAGCAAGTAGGCTACTTCAACTCAGCAAGTAGGCCTACATTTCCGCTACTTCCCAATTCATCAAATAAGATTTACTGCTCGCGTCGAACTGGCTTGATCAATGATCATCGCTTGCTAAACTGAATTTGTTGATTTGTGACATGTCAAGCTTCCGTTTGCTCAGTTATTACTTTCTCAGTTTCATCATTTACCAACTTCAACCACTTCCTCAAATGGTTTTAGCTCAGTTGTCACTTGCTCAGTTGTCGCTTGCTCAGTTCACGTCTGCTGACTTGTTGGAGACTCGTTACGACAGGGTTTCTTAAACTGTAGCCGGTGGACCACTGGTGGTTCACATGACGACTACACAGGTGGTCTGTGACAATAGAGCAAAAATTATATTGTACAGTTAACCACGTCCACTGTCAAAGATAATTGCTAATATTAAGAAAAAATACAGGTCCAAACTTCCAGTGTAGGCTACTGTGACTTACAAGTTTTCTGTTCAAAAATAGCTCGTAGGCTAAATGGGTAAATCGTGTGATAAGACACAGCCCAATCGTCTCATTGCTGTTGTTAGTTTTGTTAATAAATCCAGGTCTGGATTTCAGCCGGAGCGGTCCGGAGCGCCGCTCCGGAAGCTCAATCAAAAAATTGACTTCTCCGGAACGGCGTTCCGGAAGCTCAAATATTTTATACTCTCATTATGCTTTGCCCTGTTCAGTAAAAGTATATACATAATTCTTGATGAGTCGAACACGTTAAATCGGGTATTCACTCTGATCTTCGTACCAGTCTTGACGGAAGCAAACCTGTGAATGTATTTGTCTTGTTGAGCTCGCTAGTCTTACGGCGAATAGCATCTATGATTTTCTGAAGAGCTGCCTAAAATCATATGGCATGTCTATAACATTTTTATCTTCTTGTTTGATTGGTGTTGTATGTTATGGCGCGGCTGTGATGATAGGTCGCAAAAATGGTGTAGCAAAATGGCTTCGTGATTAATTTCCAGACATTGTGGTGTGGTATTGTGCAACCATAGATTGGAACTATCGGTTCGTCATGCTGTAAAATCAGTCAGTAATTTGAATCGATTTCGATCTTTTTGTGGACAAACGCTATAGCCTTTACCACGCTTCTCCTATCAATAACAGGGAATTGGGTGAATATGCAGCGGCTGTTGAAGTGCAGTTGTTGAAAATCGGAAGGGTAGGCCTACTGGACACACGTTGGGTAGCCTCGAATTTCCGCACAGTTAGTGCCGTCTGGAATGATTTCCCAGCACTTTTCGAATTTTTCAAAAAGGGGGCTATTAGCGACACAAGAGATTCTCGGGAACGTGCGAAATATCAAGGACTCTTGTCGAAGATAACATCCACGGATTTCTTGTTGGACTTGGCATACTCGCAAGAATTATCCCAAATAGCCTAAGCCTTGAACTGTAAAACAGAGCATGTAGGCTACTATTTGAAATACAGATAACAAAATTAATAATCTTGCAAAATTATTTGAAACACGAAGGAACGAACCCGGACGACATTATTGCATTGGCCATTGCTAAGGATGCTGAAGAAAACATAGAGTTTAAAGGTGTAGAATTACATGTAAACAATTGCAGAAATAGCCCGCTAATCAATCCCGGCATCTTCTCCACTGTAAATCAAAAATTGTAGTTTTAACCACTTCTAGGGGTGGTTTAAAAATTCCACTTCTACGTTTTCATTCCCACCCCATAGCCTATTGGAAAAGATGGTTATTTCCACCCTACCAAAGGGTGGTATTTTCCACCCAACAGAGAAGGGTGTATAATCACTTAGGAAATTCCATCCAAGATCGCTTGTTGAATTCAACAGACTTGCCATTTACTAACAACTGAAAAATACTTGATTCAACTATTTGGCCAGAGGACACAGTAATGACACACGGAGAAAACGAAATCATTGAAGTGGCAAAGAGATTGCGCTTAGATGAACGCGAAGCTGCTGTGAGAGGACGTCGTGAATATACAACTACGAAAAGAAGTTCCCAGAGTCTTCAAAATTTGATAACGTCACTATAATCTCTTCCAATTTCATCGAGCGAGTGTGAGCGCGGATTTTCACAAATGAACCTCATACTGACATCTGACCGTGCTTCTCTACACACTGTAACTGTTTCAAGTTTACTCTTTATACGAATGGTCCGTCTTCCATTGAGAAATTTTTAACCAGCGAAGTATGTTGGATCCTGATTACGTCATGGATGTAACCCGGCAATTGAGACCCGAAGTCGCCAGAGGTTTTATGATTTTGAATACGATAATTGTCTTAAAAATTGTAGGCTATAACTTGAAAAATCAAAAGTGGAAAAAACTAAAAACAATTTTTTTTCTTTTTTTTCTAGGCTATAACTTGTATTTTTTTTTGTATTATTGTTTCACTAAAATATGAATATTTGCATTGAACAACGCTATACCATCTATAAACCATGATACTTACTTTAGCAACGTTTTAGGTAGGCTACATCAAGCGTGTTGTTTCAAAGTCTTATAAAGACATATTTCTGAATTTTTTCTATGGCACCTAGCGCAATTGGAAAGCAAAAAAAAACAGCTCTCCGGAAGTTAATCTTCTGGAAATCCACCACTGAATAAATCTGATTCAATGTTTTCTAAATTTGTAAACCCGAAAGTCAAACTCGTGTTGGAATACTTCCTTTCACTGATTTTTTTCGTTTTGAATTATTCTTTCGCGCTTGGTAGGACTGAAAATTGATGCAAAATATAATGAGAGTTCGAGAAAAAAACGATGCGCAGATGATGATCCGTAGCCCAAAAGGTTTGGCAAATCTTGAAATTGTTTAATGTATTGTTTTAGTGTAGTTAATTGTTTTAGAAATCTTTCATAAATATAAATATAGGCTATCTACAAACCTGTGGCTATGAAAAAAAAAAAGAAATCGTTACCTTTGCAGTTGACATTCCATAATGTTTCGTCAGAAATAGATCGTCCAAAGTCAATTATTCCAGCCATGTGAAGAGCAACATCCACATCTTCTGCGGCTTTGCGCATAAACGTTTTGTCCGTGATGTCTCCAGTCAACCATTGCACCTTTATTTTAGCTTCTACAACGTAATACACAATGCTGATCAATTCCTAAGCTCGATTGCAGATTTGAAAGTTATCAACAATTGCAACATCTTCCACCCAACAAATGGAGCGGAAGGTTTGCTTGTCTTACTTAGATGACGAAACCAAACACTGTGACTGCTTTCTAATAGCTTGTTAATGTATCCTAGTCAGAAAAAAACATCATTGGTAGAAAAAATAGACCCTTAGTCCGAGAAGCCTAATTCAAGAAGAAGAAGAGTAACCTAAGCTTACCGTACAAAGTTTAATAAACTTAAGCTCATGAAATTCAAACTTATTGCTTGAAATAAGAAATAACTATGACGACAAGTAGCCTGCATCGGTTGATTGGTTTATTTCAGCAAATGCCCAATGGAACCACTTGCCTGCACACTCTTTTGATAGTTTTCTTTGTAAATCATCTCGAAAATGCAAATCAACAAGCTTCAATTCTGTGACACCATCATTGTTGTTTTGACACAAGATTTCAACAAAATACTTTCCTAGTCTTCCACCTGCTCCAGTAACTAAATAGCACTTTTTCATCTTAACGCTTTACTCTTGCAGGCCTATGGCACTCTACCGTACTAAACTGAACATATGAAAAAGTATAAATAAGCTTACGGTACGTCGGTCAAAACTTTAACTATGGTATCCTACTGTTACCCATTAATCTAATTATGCAGACAATTTGGCTAGTTTACACAATCAAAAAAGGTTGATTCAATGGCTTTCTTGTTTGTGTATATGTATGGTAATTTGGTCATTTTAACCATTGCTGGTGTTAAGCTCTTTCTCAGTTCTTTCGGCATTAAAAATTGTATCGCTGACTACATAGGCGATTGGCGAGAGCAATGCTACCACACTGCATTTGTATTTTTTGGTTTGTCACCAATACGGAGAACGAGGCTGTGTATTGGTAAGGCACTTAAAGCATGGTAGAAGACGAACAATAATCTTGACTTCCAGTCCACTTAACTTAAATGTACACCAACTGGGCACTTGCCTGGACATAAGACAAAATTTATGAAAAGTAGCGGCATTGAGTTTCTCATTTTTGATTTGATCTCACCAAGATTAAAAACTCTTCCACACACAAAACAGCGGGTAGGTTAGTTAGGTTAACATCTGTAGGCTGCTAAAACTTAAACAATTTTTGCAGAATGTTTATATTCAGGAAATTGAAAAAAGAAGCAACTCAAAACTTCAAATACGATAATTTATTTCACTGAATGATTTTTTGCTTTTGGTCCTAATCCTCCTATAATTTGATTAAGCCGCTTCGTCGTCCTCTCTAAGGTATCATGAAAATAATGGATGCATATGCTATTCCTCGAATTTTCTTTCATACTTTTATGGTTATCATAAGCAGACATAACTCAGCAACAACACTAACACTAACGTTGACGTTTTCGGCTAGTCATACAGCCATTTTCAAGCCTAAGCTATAAGAAAAATATTTTTTTTAAAGAAATACAAAAAATCATACACTATCACAGCAAAAATATGGTCAAATCTAAACATTTGAGAAACTTGCTTAAGGAGCTCACACAAAATTACAACTGAAAAATTACGCAGCATAACGGGTCAAGTATTTGAGTCGTAAAATTAATTAATTGTTCAGAAAAGGACTCAAGCAGATTACGCAAGATGGACAAAAGCACAACACGAGATAGGGATGGCACAAACAAAGCAAAAATACAAGAAGCACAAAGACGTGACAATACAATCAAAAACTGTTAAAAGACAGGAGGCTGTGCCAACAAATAATTGCTTGTTGAGTGACTCAAGCAAAAAAAGCACAACACGAGATAGTGATGGCACAAACAGCAAAAATACGAGAAGCACAAAGACGTGACAATACAATCAAAAACTGTTAAAAGACAGGAGGCTGTGCCAACAAATAGCCTAATTGCCTGTTGAGTGACTCAAGCAGATTACGCAAGATGGACAAAAGCACAACACGAGAGAGGGATGGCACAAACAAAGCAAAAATACGAGAAGCACAAAGACGTGACAATACACTCAAAAACTGTTAAAAGACAGGAGGCTGTGCCAACAAATAATTGCCTGTTGAGTGTTGAGCCCCTTGGGTTGAAAGATTTGATGACACTGGTCAACACAAATTTTTTGGCAGACAAAGTTAGAGTATTTTGGGGGGTTTTGAAGGGCGCTGATTCCGAATATGGCCTTAGTTTTCCTGAATTGGCTCTAGTTTTGGAGATAGCGCATAGGGTCATTTTGACCAAAATCCCATATTTGAGCCTTATGCGCTAGATCAAACAAAACAGTTTAACCACATTAGATATTTCAGAAATGCAATTTAATGATCAATTGTGAACAATAAAGACAGTTTTGAGTTTAAATACAGCAACATCACGAAATTTTTAGAGATATTAGATTTGATTAGAAATCTGCTTGAGTCTTTTTCTGAATAATTAATTACTTTTACCTCTCAATACTTGACCGATGTGCTGCATAGTTTTTCAGCTATCATTTTGTGTGAGCTCCTTAAGCAAGTTTAATTATAAAAGTTACCTTTCTATACAAATTGTTTAGGCTATGGTTATATTCGGGAAAGTAGCCAAAAGTAGAGTGACATTATATGTTCTAAAAAAATTGAAACTCTCAAAGTGCTTTCATAAAAAGTTGATATTTCGTGACAATACAATCAAAAACTGTTAAAAGACAGGAGGCTGTGCCAACAAATAATTGCCTGTTGAGTGACTCAAGCAGATTACGCAAGATGGACAAAAGCACAACACGAGATAGTGGCACAAACAAAGCAAAAATATGAGAAGCACAAAGACGTGACAATACACTCAAAAACTGTTAAAAGACAGGAGGCTGTGCCAACAAATAATTGCCTGTTGAGTGACTCAAGCAGATTACGCAAGATGGACAAAAGCACAACACGAGATAGTGGCACAAACAAAGCAAAAATATGAGAAGCACAAAGACGTGACAATACACTCAAAAACTGTTAAAAGACAGGAGGCTGTGCCAACAAATAATTGCCTGTTGAGTGACTCAAGCAGATTACGCAAGATGGACAAAAGCACAACACGAGATAGTGGCACAAACAAAGCAAAAATATGAGAAGCACAAAGACGTGACAATACACTCAAAAACTGTTAAAAGACAGGAGGCTGTGCCAACAAATAATTGCCTGTTGAGCCCTTTGGGTTGAAAGATTTGATGACACTGGTCAACACAAATTTTTTGGCAGACAAAGTTAGAGTATTTTGGGGGGTTTTGAAGGGCGCTGATTCCGAATATGGCCTTAGTTTTCCTGAATTGGCTCTAGTTTTGGAGATAGCGCATATAGGGTCATTTTGACCAAAGTCCCATATTTGAGCCTTATGCGCTAGATCGAACAAAACAGTTTAACCACATTAGATATTTCAGAAATGCAATTTAATGATTTGTGAACAATAAAGACAGTTTTGAGTTTAAATACAGCAACATCACGAAATTTTTAGAGATATTAGATTTGATTAGAGTTGTCATACCTCAAAACTTGATGTTACCGATGTCATATACACACAGAGATGGGCAAGATCACCAGTATTGGTGATCTTGAAGATCAAGATCAAGATCACCAAGAATAGGTGATCTTGAAGATCAAGATCAAGATCACCAAACTATGTGATCTTGAAGACCAAAATCAAGATCGTGATCTTGAAGATCAAGATCACTTTCAAGATCACTTTTTGTGTACTTGAAAAAAAATCAAGTTTTTGATCAATGATGTTGCAAAAAATAATTACTATAAGCAACCTGGGTAGGCTAAAGGTATATAGTTGGTATTGCTAACTTTTAACTACTCGATCGCTGGCCTAAGAATTGTAATAAGTTAGTGACTGTTGCTATTTAGGCCTATCAATTGTTGACGTAGTTTGCGTATAATCGCAACGTCACACCTAAGGCCGAGGTTACACACACTAGTACTGAAAAAGTCGCCAAATTAGTGTTAGGCTATGCTTTTTATTTATAATAAATAAATAAAAATATACTTTGAACTGCATCATTTTTTATCAAATTTTTGTCTGGTTCATGTGGGAGTTTTATTCGTGTTACTAAGTAGTTTTAACTTTCACTGTATTATGTCAATGTTTGTTGCACCATTGACCCATCTGGCAACCTCGATACTGTTGTCTGCTATCAAAAAAGTTCAGAGGTTTTCGGTCAGACAAACCGCTCCATACTCAGACCCTAAACATTGTAAACAAGTCTTGGTCTGGTTGATTTTCTGCAATAAACCACTTTACATGACCAAAGTCGGCTAGAGTCCAGATTTTTTTAACACCGCCATTCTAGACTTTTGAAACATCTAAAATTGAGCCAAAGAAAGCAAACATTTCTTTAAAATTCACACATGGAAATTGTGAACAAAGTTAAATCATTTTTATTATAAGTCAACATAAAGTAGGCTACAAGGAAGTTGACTTCTTTATTATGACCAACACAGAAAACTTTTTTCTATTTGAAATGGCAACACTGACCAGATTAGATGGACTTTAAATCGTCTTTTGTTGGACACATATCGTATTAACAGTGGCTTAATGTTAGTAGTTGCCACTAATTACTTTGTGCAGTACGACTTCTAAAAAAATGCCTCTTTCCAGCAAGTAAACTTCAATTTTAAAGTGATCTTGATCTTATTGTTCTTCAAGATCAAGATCACACAAAAAAAGTGATCTTAGATCAAGATCAAGATCACCAAAAAAAAAGTGATCTTGAAGATCAAGATCAAGATCACGATCTTGATCTTCAAGATCACTTGTGATCTTCAAGATCAAGATCACGCCCATCTCTGTATACACAAAATACACAATCATAATACAGTACCGGTAGTGTAAGTGCATAAAACATTAAAAAAATGTTGCATTAAATCAGTCAATCAACCTTGTATTATAAAATTTAGATAAAAGGAACCACATTATCTTTTCATTGTAAATTGAAAACAATGGTATGAAATACAATAAGATTAAAACTATTAACTAATTTGCGCCGAAAAAATGTCTCTTGTAAAATTTCGAAACTTTTGGGCAGTTTCTCAACAGGTTCCAGCAATAGTCTGCCATCATGTGCTCATTCCATCTGCCCTGATATCTTTCTTCCATTGTCTTGGTGGAACTTTTCCCTTTGTTCTTCACTGTAATCACCAAGATTGTCAGGAAATAATGCTCATGTTAGCTCCAGGTTTTCCAAATGCAGATAACATCTTCCTAACTAATTCTCTGTAATTAGGTGCTTTGTGATTCACCAAGAAGTTTTGTACTACATCCTTGAAGGAGTTCCATGTAGTGAGTTCATTGCTGTTTATGTGACTGGTGAAATCCGAATCTTTCCCCAACGTTCGAATCTGATAGGTCCATCAAAGACACCAGCTTTAAGCTTTTCATCGGAGAGTCCTGGAAATTGACTTTAAATGTACTTGAAGCTATTCCCCTCTTTGTTTAATGCTTTGATGAACTGCTTCATTAACCCCAATTTGACGTGCAGAGGAGGAAATACAATTCTATCCCTGAGAACTAAAGGTTTATTGATTACATTGGCTGTCTCAACTTGAAGACTGGTGCGTGCTCTAGCCAGTTTTTCTTGCGCCAGTGCTGGGCTCTCGCCCTGCTGTCCCACAAACACAGGAAGCAAGGATACTTGGTATAACCACTTTGTTGACTAATTAAAAAATTGACCATTTTTATGTCAACACAGATGAGCCGCTTATGGGTATTGTAGTCAAGCTTTTCAAGGACAAGTTTGATGGCATCATACTGAGAATGTCCAATTGGTACAGGAGCAAAATGTAGGACGGAATGTAGGACGGAATGTAGGACTTTACAGTAATTTTTAAATTAGCTTTCGTTACTAATTATTATGTTATATCAAACAAAATTGATAAGATTTATGTCCTTCTTGGTGAGATGTTTAGGAGGTAAATACAGGAAAATACACTAATTTGGGCTAAACTAGGGGCATAGGTATCTTCTAAACTAGAGTCAATCTGGCAAACCAATGTCATATTCGTAATCAGCAACCTTGAAAGCCCCAGAAAACACTCTTAGATGTCCTGCCAAAAATTTTTTTCTCATTTTGTTGACCAGTGTGATCACTGATCAATGCCTTGTGAATGTTGGTGTCGAACTCGGACAAACACTAACAAACAACTTCTTCCATCTTGCGTAATCTGCTTGAGTCTTTTTCTGAATAATTAATTACTTTTACCTCTCAATACTTGACCGATGTGCTGCATAGTTTTTCAGCTATAATTTTGTATGAGCTCCTTAAGCAAGTTTAATTATAAAAGTTACCTTTCTATACAAATTGTTTAGGCTATGGTTATATTCGGGAAAATAGCCAAAAGTAGAGTGACATTATATGTTCTAAAAAAATTGAAACTCTCAAAGTGCTTTCATAAAAAGTTGATATTTCATTATACTTTTTCCGAATGGAAGTTAAAAATGCTATTAGTTGCATAAGGTTATTTTAAATCACTAAAATTAAACTATGTATTTTTAACCTTCTTGAAATGATTGGATTCTGGTGTCTACATCTCACTTCATAATATTATTTTCAGCTCACTAAAAAATATGACTTAAGCTAAAAGCCATGCCTGATTGAAGAACACTGTCGTATTGTAGACTTTTGATTATTGGACAAAAAATAGTCTGCAAATTTTTTTTTCATGCTTGATTTCTGATCGCTATCATAACATTTACTTGCAAGCTACTAAGTTCTTATTTATCTCTTTGTAACATTATGTTGGATCCATCACTAAAGCAAGCTTTTCAACGCAGAACTCCTTGTCAACATTTTGGTCCACTCGCACTGTTTGCTGCAACAAGCTACTGATTTCGACGCACCGGTAATAGCTTGGTTAATCATTCATTTATTCTTTTTTCTCCGTTACCAGAATTCATTAAATTTCATGAAATTTAGCAATAATTAAAGCTTGGAATGTTGGTGGTAGGCCTAGTCCTAATTCAGTCGTGCATATTAGCATGAGAATTTCAATCTGTTGTTGAGTGAAAAAATCAAAGCAGAAATCATTCGACAATTGCGGGAAACATCAAGCCACGTTGATACCGACAAGATTGACACCAACACCAGTCACGACTCCTAGAATGAAGCTTTTGGTGTGTTGGTGCCATCGCATGAAGCGTCGGTACGGAAAGAAAAGTCATATGTGGAAGCCTTTTTTCAGACATAAGCAGGTGCTTAAACTTTCCCAGCGCCGATTTAAAACTTTTCTTTATTAAATACAACACTCCCATGCATTCCTTTTCAGTGGAAACGAATGGCATCATTCGCTTTCAAGGTCATTTCGGTTATTCACAAAGTGCTTCCTGTGTTAGCTTAAGACAAAAGTATCAGGAAGTGGCGGTATAGCGCGCTAATTCTAAAGAAGTGAATGCCCAGTTGCCCACCTCTGTCCATTTGTCCAAAACTTACTGCGTTAAAACCTTGGTGCAGCCCTCTCCGTAACTTTTTTCAGATCCTTTCTGAGGTCCCCACATGTGGTCACCACCACTATCACAGATGATAGTTTGGGTCGCTGCAAAAAAGTTAAAAGCCGCTGCTTTAGAGAAATTCAATTGTCAACATTTTTCACTTTATACACTCATCGCGTAATATTTGTTTAAACTTGTGTGATCATTTCCTCAGCATAAATTTAAAAAGTTTTCAACCGAGTAGTGAATTGAATAGCCTAATGTCAATTCTATTTTCTCGGTGCCGGGAATTTCGCAACCTAGTGCGTTTGGAAAAGGCAAAAGAGGTGTTTGTTGCTTGCTTGTAGAATTCTTCATGGTGTCATGCAGGCTATTCTTTTCGTGATGGGAAAGTTGCTCCAAAAACTGACCTTCAAGGTGAAATCAGCGTCTTCCTGAAAGACCAATATCATGAACTTGCGCATCGCATGTTGGAAATATAAGCAAGAAAACTCAAAATGCCAAAAAAGAGGACACTTGAGCATTTTTGAGTGTCCTCGGAGGACCATTCATTTTTTCTTTAAAAAAGTGGACAAATCTTCTTAAAAGATAGTAACAAGGAACAAGGATAGATGACAAATCCTCTTATAGTAACCCTATTATATTGACTACTTTACTAGCTTGCGAATATTCATGCTGTCCTGAAAAGGTTGAGAACCACTGCTTTAGAGCAGCGGTTCCCAAAGTGGGCGCCAGCGCCCCCTGGGGGCGTTTGCGACCATGAAGGGGGCGCTGGCTATAAAGTGGGCGATTGGGGGGCGCTGAGAGTAAACCAGGGCAGTTACAAGAAAAAGTTTGCAAAGGATTTTTGTCATGCAATCATGTTGGCAACGTCACTTCGCAGTGCCCTACAAGTTTGTTGAGGTCGTAACGCATGACTTACTTTGAAGCACTGCGAATATGCAAACCCGATCTTTTGAGCGCTTACTACTCCACACCGAAGTACGATGGTTTTCCAAGGGAAATTGCCTTGCACGATTTTAATCGCTGTTTGAAACGGTCGTGGAATTTCCATAGAGTTGTGACCCTGGCCTTGCGAATGACGTCTTGGTTGTGAGAAATGATATCGCCTACTTGTCAGACATATTTTCCAAATTTAATGAGTCTATCCCTTCACGGTAACGAAGTAAATCTAATCAAGGTGAAATCGGCACTGTCTGGGTTCAGTGATAAGCTCGCGTTCTATCAGCAAAATTTAGCTAGACGAGAATTTTTCCAAGTCTCAAGCTTGCATCAACTTGATACCAGTGACAGAGGCATATTTGATGTTGATGAAGAGACGTACAGCAATCATCTTCAAGAAGTACACAAAGACATGGGAGTTCGATTCCATGATGCATTTCAGTTGTTTGTTTGTTTTATCTTTACCCTGCATTGCGGGAAAGCGGACTAAAGCGCCATGCATCGGTGTACTCCTTCCGACGTACACCTGACCCACGCTGCAGCAGACGGCAATGTCTGTTTCCGGTTGTCTACTCTACTTATGACTTAAATTTGGTACTACCGTAAATTACTCGAAATCGATCACTGGGTAGAGGCAATTATTGTAAAGTTTCTTGCCCAGAGAAACAACATCAAGTGCGGGTGTCTGGAGTCGAACATGCAGGCTCTCGATTGCGATCCCAACACGCTAACCACTCGGCCACTGCTGCGGAGTCTGACTGGATAATCTCTGACTAGATAATCGACCCATTCTGTGATATTTCCAAACATGGAATTCTTGAGAAGGAACTGATAACATTGCAAGGCGATTTTGCACTCAAACTGAAGTTCAATATCTCGCACCAATAGTTCTGGTTACAGAACCAAATCAAAGAGAAATACCCTCACGTGTGGAATCGGGTCAAATTTTTTATCGTCTTTCCCGGCTCATACTTGGTGGAGCGTGCTTTCAGTGCCGTGACAACGATTCTGGATAATAAAAGAAACCGTCTTGACATGTACTTAGATAGAGGGAGACTTTAAGATTGTTCCTATGCAACTGAAGCCCGATGTCAAGAGGCTGATGACATTGCACCTCATCTGTCTCATTAGACTTGGACTTGAATGGAAAATAACTTTGGTTTTACTTTTTTGTCGAGGGGGCGTTTGATACTCTGTTTGTTGTCCAGGGGGCGCTATTAAAAAAAAGTTTGGGAAACACTGCTTTAGAGCATTGGTTCTCAACCCTTTTTCTTTTGTGGCCCAGTTTCACTAAGCAAAAATTGTTTTGGTTCACTAGTTTCTTTTATGCAAGTGAAGAACATAGGCTACTACACAGATTTAAAAATATAAAGTAGGCTAGTAGGCTACTTTATTTTAACCGCGGTTTAATGAGCCCCTTATTTGATTAATGAACCTCTCAATTAATGCACATTATTGTAGGCTAGTGTGGCAACATCAGGTTAACCATTTTGAACTCATGTTTGTGAACCATATCTAAACAATTTCCTTAGCTTGACAACAATACAATCATTTTATTCTTGTGATAAAAAGTCAGCATTTCCATCATACCCTGCCAATCACTTTTTTATTGGTTTTCAATGCAGAACAAAACTAATCGTCTTTTATATCTTTTTCTGTGAAGTATTTAATAAGTTATGACACCAAGAGCTGTGAGAGCAAGAGGCAACGGATTGTAGGTGATTTTATCAAGTTGAATTAAAAATAGCCTAAATTGTGAAATTTTGTGTTTGAAATTACTTGCTGATTTATACAGTCAGCAAAATTAGTATTTTTTTTATTTTACAATTTCTTTTGAAAGAGAAATTTGATTTAGTTTGCTATTACATTTGTGGTCAAAGTTCAATTTTATAGCCGTTCGTCCAGCACAGAGTTTAAGGTGTCTAACAGTGTTTCGCCAATTGTCTCCGATTTCCATTCCCAAAGTTAGAGTTTCCACAGCAATTTTCTTGGATGTAATCACCCTGGTCAGTCATACTTTTCACTTAAACCAGTGAACCAGTGAACGCGCTGCTGTATTTCAACACAATTGTCACCAACCTCTGTAGTTTAGTTGGAAATACAGTATGACCCATACTGGTTAAGAAATTGTGCTTTCAAATACAATCTAATAAAATCCTATAAAATCTAATAACAACGTCTTGATTTTGGCGACAAAATAGTTTAAACTACGGTTTTCAAACCAGTAGGCCATGGCGTATTTGTGGTTGAGCCGCAGAGATAGATAACAAATGAATTGACATACAAAACGCTGAACAGTTACTCGCCTTTCAGCAGTAGCTTATTTGTGCATTGATGCTAACCAATGTTTTCTGTTTTGGTGCAGATAGAAACAAAGTATCGAAATCACTTAGATATGAAAGATAGCTGACCTACTATATAAGCTATGCTTTCTTCCAAGGCTACGAGAATTAATGTATTGATGAATAATGTTCAGAAGCAAGGTTTTCATTCATGTAAAGATAGAAAAAATTAATTAGCTTAGGCCTACATGATTTTAAATCAGCTTTGTAAGCGTTGTTTGAGGCAAAAGTTGTGGACCACTATGTTTTTGTATGATAAAAATAGGCCAACTATCAGCAAACATTAAGAATCAATGTAAAATCTAAAAGATACAAAAGTAGCTGATGGGTGGTATTTTTTAATCTTAGAAATAAACTTTACAAATCTAACATCTTTATATTGTCTTACAATTATTTTATTGTAATTAGGCTATATTTGTGTTTCTAAATGAAAACAGTTGCTCAATCCGGTTGTGTAGGTAGGCTAGTTAGTCATAGGCCTATAGCTTAGTTTGGTAAAAACAACAAGCCTACTAAATTAGTTGTAGCCTAAATTGCTTGTTCCTGGTGAACCGGCGTAGCAAAGCACAAGCTCACATCTATCCAAAGGGCACAAAGTAGCCTATAAAGTTTCTCGCCAGTGATGAGTTAAATTTGATCAAATGCAACCCTTTTTCTGTTATCTATTTATAACGGCATTACCATTTCAAAATAATCGATCATAGCATTTTTCTGTTTGTTTACATGCTAAAACTGGTGTTGATAGCTTTTCAGAAAACAAATATTCATAGTTTAAACGCAAGCGCTTGGGTTCAATCGTTCCACCGTAAATCACTAATCGATGCAGGTGAACGACCTTCCGAGATGCTAGTTTCAGCTCCTCTCAATCAGCTACCAGGATCCAATCGGATTGTTATTTTTCTCTTGCCCTTCTACTTCTACTGTAGATATGAAAGTCACATATTTATGAACTGTCTGTAATTTAGATCGTACATCTTCACTCTCCCTACATCCAGCTCTGTACAAAATGGTGCCGCCTACTCATCAAGTTGTGTATTGACAAACATGTTAATAATTGAAACAATATTTATCAAGCTATCTCAGCTATTAAGCTCTTACAGGTAAGCTATTACTGCATGTCATAAGCTATAAACGTGTACTTGCAATCCTGTAATTCTGAAGTATCAGAGTACCGTAATTAAAACCACAGCAAGCAAAATCAGGACATCGAGTCAAAAACTTTTTTTACGGTTAGTAAGTTATGAGTTGTGTAGGCTATATGATGCTTTTTTCTCAGAAAAGATAGTAAACCGATGTCTAGTATGCAGGGCCGGATTTAGCTGATGGGGAGGGCCCGAAGCACTGTTAGATCAGGGGGCCCCCGTGCACAAATCACCTCTACGTCTACAGTAGCATTAATCCAGCACTGCACTGCACTGCACAACATTTTGCAGAAACTTTAAAACTTCAAAGGCTGAAAGAAAAAAAATAGCACAAAATCACATTTTTTCCACGTAGGGGGGCCCTTCAAAAGTCGGGGGTCCGGGGCACCTGCACCCTCTGCCTCCCCCCTTCCCTAAATCCGGGCCTGCTAGTATGATTGGTTCGTAAGCATTTGGTTCAAGAGAAGTAAAGGTTTTTTCAACTACAGTTTACTTTATTCAAATTCTCTGTGAATAGGATTATATAGCCTATATTGATAAAGCCACACTTGTGTAGCGAAAGCTCTGCAATAAACTTGAATTTTCCAACTTAGTTTGATACGGTACGCTGCTCTTTTTTTTTTCAGTTTATTTGGTCTAGCTCTAGCCTGATGCTCCATATAATAATCTACAAGTATATGAAATATAATAAGAGTTATTAAATTTGCAGGGTGCTACAAACTATCCTTGTTTGTAGTCATGAAAAAAAGCTATTTAATCACCGGGTCATCAGGTTATGTGGGAAGCCGACTTGTAAAATTGCTTTGTCAGAATAATATTGACAATGTCACTAGATTAATACTGGTAGATACAAACATGAATGATCAAGTAAGAGATACACAGGAACAAGAGTGCAAAGGTAAGAAAATAAATCATAGGTTAACTTTAAAATCTGTAAATAAAATAAACAGGTTTGGCAACTAAATAAAATTTATTTGTAGAGCTTTCGCCGCCGTAAAGGTGGCTTCTTCAGTCTTTTTATTCAAATAGAATGTTAACTTTAAAGTTTAAATCCGCTCCTGTTACAAGAAAATTGGAGCGCAGTAAAGCGACTGTCACAATCTGTGCCTGAATACCACCAGACTTGTTTTGCTCAATCTTCAAAAACTGAACAAATAACGTCTGTGTGCTGTATCAAAATCACTGCTTGTCGACGTCGTGAATGTCATTAAATTGTAAATGTGTTGAGAGTTTTGTATTTTCATTTGATTCTTTATAATACTATCACTTTGAAAGGTGCTAAGTTTGTCTTAAACAAGGCTTAAGAATAAAGTTCAATGCATGTAAGTTTCAGCAAACTGCATACCTCAACTGACGCTCTTTTGTCTTTCTACTAGGTAATTGCAATTTGCGTTTGTCACGAAACCCCCACTAACAAATTTTAGATTGACAATAACGTTCTTGTTAATAGCATAATAACGAACAGGTAACACCACGCAGTGCCGGTCTTTGGGGTGTGCAAACCGTGCGATCGCACAGGGCCCGCAAATTAGGGGGCCCGCAATTTACTCAGAAAATGCAGTAATTTTGTCATTTTCAATGGAAAAATTCAACAAGTGCATTCAACAAAGGAATTAGCAGCAAGAAAACATAGAGACTCAATGGGTGCAACATATTTCGTCCCCTGAACATTTCGTACCCTGAAAAGATCGAGAAAAAAAAACAACAGAGCAAAAGTCGCTGATCGAAGTTGCCGCAAACATTTCAAAATTTCTCTCGATCTTTTCAGGGGACGAAATAGGTCGAAATTTGATTTTGTTACACAATTTTAGGGTACGAATTTTTCAGGGGACGAAATAGGTTGCATCCAGACTCGACATAGAAACATAGCTTTATTTCCGAAAAATGCCAAAGAAAGCATGATCTTATCCTTTTGCTATGCCACCGAACAGCACCATTTTACAGTAATATTCACACCCAAATTTTTGGTGAACATGCTCTCAGAATGCCCCAAATTCAGAGTAATTTTTCAAAATTTTCTGGGGGAGGCCCCCCACACCCCCGCCGCTGGGTGTTGCCTTCAACGATCACGCCGTCACGCTTCGCCCGCTGACCGTCAAACCACCCCCTCTCCCCTTTCAAAATACCTAGCTACGCTACTGAATTGGATCATTGTTATTGGGGCCCGCTAAACATATTCCGCACAGGGCCCGAAATAACCCAAGACCGGCGCTGCGCCACGCAACAACTATCAATGTTTTTTATTCGGTTATTTGTCCACAAACAGTAGAGGTGTGCAAAAAATAACAGTTTGTTAAAAATTAATCACTTAATTTCCTTGTGGCTACTAACAGTTGAGGCATTTGCAAGTTAACAGTTAAAAAATAACCCTGTAAAGTTAGGTTATTTCTTTTCCGTAAAAATATAAAGATGCGATAAATTTGCATCAAGACCTGTTTATAAATAATTCAATTCCTACTTTTTTTAAACTTTTTTGGCTGCGCCTCCCTGTTTAGTGTGCAGTATTTTACACCATAGCTACATCAAAATGTCCTTAAACTACTGTGCATTAGTTCGGTTCAAGACTTGATGATGTTGTTTGAATAACTTTAACACAAATGATGCGACAAATTTGCCATTCTGTCAGAATGATTACTGTTTTGTTAAAGTTTTCAAATTTTCATGATCACTCAGAGCTATAGCCAATCAGATTATGTGTGATGGAAGCATCACGACGTATGAAGGACGAGAAAACTATTAGTTTGAAAAATTGAAGTAGTTGTATTTGTTTCATAAAACCTAAATTTAAAATTTTTATTTTTATTTGTGTTTGTAGAAGCTGGAATAGCTGCTGAGTGGATAGTGGCAGATATTACAAGTAAAGATAGCATAAAAAATGCTGTTAAGGATGTTGATGTTGTCATTCATACTGTGGCAATAATGGACATATTTGATTATACTCCAGAAGAAGTGATGCGTGATGTATTTGTCTTGGGTAAGTTTATGCACCAACACTAAAAAAAAAAAATATTTTTGTGGTTGAGAAGGTTTAATTAGATCCTCAACTTTACATCTCTGTTGACAACAACCACTTTGTCGCAGGAACAGTCAATATGCTGGAATTGTGTTGCTCAACCAATGTGCCACATTTCATTTATACCAGCTCCAATGCTGCAATCGGACCAAATGCTAATGGTGATCCTTTTGTAATGGGAGATGAGGATACTCCATACCTCACTAAACCTGGAACGTTTTACGCGAAATACAAGCGTGAAGCCGAACAGCAAGTCTTAGCAGCAAATGGTAGAAAAATGGCAAATGGGAAGGTGAGTTGACTCAAAACTTACTATTCCAATACTACTTGGTTAAACTATTTATTGGATTAAAAAATATTCTCAAAGCCCAATTTTTACATTTTTCTAAACTTGTCAATGACTTTAAGTCACTGCTACCTGCATGGTTCTTGAGGATTTTAGTGTAATTGGTTTTCTTGCCTTTCCGTCCACGATCGAAATCTTAAACTACCAGGCATTAGCCTAGATATGACAAAAAGTATATCGGTAAGTTATTGTTTACTATATTTGCATGGAAAACTGTGGTTGCGGTGTGCTACTCTCACTGCACACACCGAGGATGGAACCATAGTCGCTTGATCTATCCGATTTATCCACATTTTTGTTTACCAGGTCAGGTGATTATTATTTGAGCTAATGCATTGTTGGCTGAACAGAAACAGACTCTTGCCGCTCTATTGCTCTTTACCAAATCATGTAACATGTCTTGTTTTTAGACGTTTCTGACTTGTGTTCTTCGGCCCGGTGGCATGTTTGGCGGAGATAACGTCATTATGAAAGAAGTATTTCTTTCATGTAAGAATAACAAAATGTTGGTCAGTCCTTGTCCAAAGACCGTGTTACAGAATGCTATGTTTGTAGATAACGTTGCATGGTGTCATATACTTGCAGCAAAAAAAATACAGGTAAAATACAGTACAACTTAAAGTTAGAAACAAAATGTTTATGTGGTTCTAAAAAACTTTTTAAACATCATTACTTTTTAAGAATTTACATAAAAGTAAGCATCACTTTTGGAATTTGTCTATTTATGCTTGATTTGCTGGTATCAGGATTGCTTCAGCACAGCTACTGTATTACGATGCAATAGCGCTTGGCAGAAGGTTAGTTTGTGCTCAATCAAGAGCACAAGAGGAGCGTGATGAGCATCTATAGTTCTTGATACCGTACGCTATAGTCAGTTCAGTTTTTCGTTGCTGGTTGAGTGTTCATTTGCCATTCAGCGGCATCTAACGTATGGAATAATTCCCGACAACAAGACTTCAACAATTGAAAACTTCACTCTGTCAATCTCAGTGACCGGGCCTGCGTCAATGATTCAAAGCCTCTACAAGTATACGAAACTGCCAGGATTAAGGTCTGCAAGAAGCTTTCCCAGTTCGAAGATAAACATTCAATCAATCAATTTTGCTATTCCTGTGTGTTATTGTCATAACCGATGAAAACAATGAAAGTGATTTTTTTTCGTTCTGTCTGAATAGGTAAGCTACTCCGTAAGTCTACTCACTGATGACAGCCCACCACGTACTTTTCACAGACACGTGGATCAGTGATCAGTGGAAATGCATACTATCTTGGCGATGACACTCCTCAATTATCATACACTCGTCTGATGTTGGTCTTCTTTGAACCATTTGGTTACACCATATCAAGGGAGCCTATACTTCCTTTCTGGTTGATGTACGTAACAGGGGTTGTGCTTTCAAAAGTCTCAACATTTCTAGCTTTTTTCAATATTCATAAAAAGGTAAGTAATGGGAGATTTGCACAAATTTGGTGGGTTTCCATTCCGCTCAGAAATGATTACTTTTGTAGAATTAATTAAGTCATAAATTGATTAGTTTAATGGCCAAAATGCTTAAACTTCAGCCGTATTGGTTGGAATAAAACAGCAATGATGCCAAACTCTAATTTATATTTTTGGTGATAACATAACAACGTAAACTGACTTGTGTAATAGCCTATATTCGTACCGGTAATAACTTACAATCAAATAACGCAGCATGAGAAGGAAAGGAACGCAAAAAACAGTACACAGCAGGAAGCATCAAAAACTGTATAGTTATAGCTGCTCCCATTTGAAATGCCATTGAATGTCACCGCTTTCGTTAAATGTCGAACCAAAAACCAGCAGAGTGTTTGCTTATTAGACAACTGCCCACGCAGTCGATGAACACGCAGTTTATTATGACCAATTGTGTGAAATGATCTGGCGTCCCCTCACCATAAACCAAACGGTAACCTCTTTGTTTTGAGGAAACGAGACTCTGTGTGGAGTGCGCAGCTTTTCTTTTCTATAGGCCTATTCAGCTTATTTCCGTTCTTTTTTCGTTAGCCTCTTCTCACTCCCGGAGTAGTCACCCTGTTTTCTACAACGTTCACTTTCTCGCACAAGAAGTTTGAAAAACACTTCGACTACAAACCTTTGGTTGGGTGGGAGGAAAGTATAAAAAGAACAAGACAGGATCTGGAGAAGATGATGACAGAATGCGCCTGATGCTACAAAGCTCTATCTTCTTTCTTACTCGTTTTCTGCGTGTACTATCTTATGCTTATGTCTGGTTATAATGACGCCATCACGTAGCTATGACGTAGCTAGAAAGAAAATTTTAAGAGGGCAAAAGCAATTGTTGGGAGGGCAAACATTTTAATATTTGAAATAAGGAGTTTGTTTTAAAATATACAGTAGCTACTGAATGCAGTCACACATTTATGAAGCGTCATTCACCATATAATGCAATGTAATTATAACGTTATAATAAAATTAAAAAGCCGATGCTGTTGGGACGGAACAAGATAAAATTTTGGGGCGCAATTACTCCCCAAAACACCCTCGAGGCTACGTAGCCTACCTACTAGCCTATCACTTTAAATTTTCCGTTTGTAGCTAAACGTTCCCTAATGTTAGGGAGCTTCTTTTTACTTTCGAACATATTAACAAGCTGTAGGTACATATGTGGCAAAGTAGCCTATTACCTCTTTCCATTTTCGCAATGCACTTTTTTGCATTTTTTGTTGATTAGGCTATATTTTCGAATCCAGCAGCCATCATCAACAAAATTAAGTGATATGATTCCCTGGAAGATGCAACAGACAACAGTGTTGTTACGATGTAATTGCAAGAACAAAGTACTGTAAATGTTTTGAAATTACTTAAGCTTTTTAATTTCTTAAGTTTCATCTTTCTTAACTACCACTAATGAATTACATAACCAGTTTGGTTTCAAGGCTAATAGGCCTACAATGTCGAAATAAGCGTATTTCTACTGAAATAGGTTGTAGCCTATCATTGTGTAAAAATATTATTTTTATTGTAGCTTACTTTTCTTCATGTTTCTCAAGCCTTTGACAACATAAATTATCACATATTGTTAAAAAAATATTTTGCGTAATTGTCCGATGTGTTCCGTTCGTATATTTTACAGTTTCGGAGCATTGAACAAACTGTGTCATTTGTACAAACCGCAAACCATAATAAAATACATTTGTTGCTTTTTTTCCGGCTTTTATGGGTTTGCTACTTATTTTCTAACATTGTAAACTTTTTCGGTACCGATGGGTCTTGCTTTGATGTGAAAAAATTTCCTTTGTTAAGTGGGATAAACACTTAGATATTAAATATTACATTAGGTGTTTAAAAGAAAGCACAATCGGAGGAAATATTTATATATCTATTTCGTCCGATTGTACTTCCTCATTCCTCAAACGTTCTATGGTGGTTAAGATTTTTTGTTTCACTTGTCTTGTATGTCATTTTATGTCTTGCAGTTGTTCCATTGCATTTCTTATTTGAGGCTAATCATTTCCGATCTCTTGGTGACATGTTTGACGTTTAGAATCTCGCATGATCTATCACATTATGTTAAAATTAAATTCTTCATGTTTCAAAATAGTCCCACAAAACTTTCCGAAGAAAATATTTAAACACAAACGGCTTACGAATGACAAATATTCGTGTTCGTACAAAGAACATAGTATAAGCTATGGCCCTTATTTATGAACACCTACTTTTTTTTAGAACTGGTTGCGTTTCAGAAAAATTTCACGTTTTTACTAGGTGAAATTTCTACAAGTGTATGCTTAAATGTTTTTGATATTGGTTGGCTATCGTAGGCTAGATCTTAAAACTTGAGGCCCTAGGCTTCAGCCTTTTCAGTCTAGTGGTAGGCTAGGCCTAAATACGGCACTGAATTTGAGGGTTAAATATGTAGGCTACTATAATCAGTACTTCTGCAAATTTTAGGAACCCAAAAAAATGTAGAATTAGGCGAAATGTCAAATTAGGTATATATTTATATATGCCAATTTTATTTTTGATTAATAATCATATTCACAAACAATGATAAATCATTTCACGTTGAAGTGCAGAAAAAATGTTTGCTTTTTGTAAGGGCTTTGAATCATATATTCAGACCAGTCACCTAGCTAGGTCACTTACCTATTGAATGAAAAATCAAGATTTGTTGGTATGGAGCAGTTTGTCCATATCAACAAATCGTCATTCCCTTTTAGGAAACTCACTGCACCTCTCCAGACAAGTATTTCACTGGCAGGGTTCTTCAGCCTGGGGGTTGCGAGACGCCTGAAAATGCAATGTATAGTTTTTAATTATTTTTTTGCCAGAAAAGATCAAAACCTGTGTTTTTCGCAATTGACCAATCCTTGACCTGAGGTTATTCTATTGTATAAGCTTTCAAATGCTGCAAAAGCTCTAACGATATAAAGCAGTGGTTCCCAACCTTTTTGTTGCCACGGACCCCTTTAGACAAATTATTAATTCTGCGGACCCCTACCTAAATTTTGCCTGAAACTCAATTAACATACTATTGACTATTGTAATAATATGCTACTCAACTACTGTAGGCTACTGTGTCATATTGCATTGCCGCTACGACTCTTGCGGCAAACATCAGGTCAAACAGTTGCTCAAATAAGAAAACGAATGAATTGTTCAAGAATGGCAGCAGTATTTTAATATTAAGGTGACCCAAAGTGCCATGCCGAAACTTTTTCAACGTAAGCAAATTTAATGAGAGGGTTGTTGTTTGTTTGCCTGAACTAAACGACTGAACTGTGGTTGAGTTTTTGACAATGCAACACGCATGTCATCTTCAACGTCCAGGCGATTTCGATGTTTAGGTTTTATTGCAACAAGAGCTGAGAATCCTGCCTCCCAAAGGTAAGTGGTTATGAATGGTAACAAAACAATAATCGCTTTCTTTGCCAAGAATGGGTAGGTTTGCAGTTGTGAGCACCAAAATTCTTCCACGGTTTTTGAAGGAAATTCAATGCGTAATAACTCTTTTGATCTCAAATCAATTAGGGCCCAGGGGTTCTTAACCTTTTTTGTCTCGTTTACCCCTTGCCGAATCAAAAAAGTAAAATTTACCCCCACCGTTTTGGTGACCCCTTGTGATGTCATCGTGTCCAGTCAACCATGCGAAGAAATGCAAAACATCTTTTTTGTCTGGATTTACCTTGGCAAATATCAAAAAACAAGCTGTTAATTTGCCGAAGACACGATTGTTCTTGACGGGGTCCTGTGAAAAATAATGTCTGCTCAAACGTCCTAAATAACTATGATAACAGCACACAAGAATGTTTAAGTTTTTTTCTTTTATTAATGACTGACACGCAATTTCAACAGTCAATCAGTGAGACTTTTGTGCTTGCTTTTCACGAACAATTTTGGAGATTCTTGGAACAGTCTTTAAAAGAGCTCCTCGCATGTCGTGTTTGGGAACTAAACGAGATCGATGTTTTGTTTTAATAGTCAGCAATGAAGAGAACCCTACTTCACACAGATAAATAGTTGGAAAAGGTGTAATAACTTCAAATGCATGCTTAGTCAGCGTATGAAACTCTTCGACTAATCCACACCAAAACTTGGAAAAGTAAAAAGTCACCATTGCATGATAAGAATTTGGAACAAAGAGTTGTTGAACATTGAAGATCAATCAAATCATCTTTGCAAAGATCATCGTCAGCAATACTTTCTACTGTAACTTGGCTTCGAAGGGATGAGTTATCCAAAGTGCAGTAGGCTACTGTTAAAACTTTCACCTTCGACGTAACCGCCAAAGTTCTTTTTTAAGGCGGCAAGGTGCTGGTATATTTCGATTTCGCGGTCAGAAATCTAGTTGCGACTTCTACTGACTTTCCAAACATCAAATGTTGAAAAATTTGTGTAAATTCCTTTTTGAACTCTTTTACTCCACAGATCTAATTTTGTCTGAAAGCCCTGAATTTTATCATGTAGGCCTTCATCTATAATGGTAACACTTTTTCCTTGCATTTGCATATTGAACTGGTAGGCTACAGTAAAAATGTAGCACACATACGCTGCTGCAATGAAACTGGTAATCTACTTGCGTGGAGATAAATGAAAAAGACGAAAACTTACATTAAGCATAAATTTGAATCAAAATTGAGTGCAACACTACCAGTTTTTTACTAACTGAAAAAATGAACTTTTCTTTAATTTATGATTTAGTAAATTTACCCCCTCGGTAGGTGAAATTTACTCCCAGGGGGTAAATTTACCCCCGGTTAAGAACCCCTGAATTAGGCCATCTTTACTGAGATCGTCATCGCTAATGCTGTTCAAGTCAAAAAGAAAACGATTTCGAATCCATGTTTCAACTTTGTTCGGCAGGTGTTCTAAATTAATATAACGTTGAAATGAGATTTGCAGGGTTTCAAAGTGTGCGCAAAATTTTTCTCTCATAGAGATCAAAAGAGTAGGCTACATTCTCTTTGAGTTTCATCTATCAAGATAAGATCTTCTAACATTGGAAAGTTAGCGTAATTACCTGCTTCCAATCTGCGTTTCCAAACCGGCATCTTGGCTAAAAACGCTTTCAGTTTTTCAGCTGCATCAATTATTGTCACACCTGGTCCTTGAATTCCACGATTAACATTGTTAATACCATAATATGACCGAAAATGTCGGCTAAGTAGGCCATGCCGTATAGAAAACTTTTACTCTCAAACAATTTTGAGAGGGGACTTCCTTTTGCATTCAAAAGAGTTGACATATGATATACTTCATTTTTAGCTGCTGCAGTCGTTTTAAAACTTCTCCTCTAGATAACCAACCAGTGGCGGCTCGTGGTATTTATAGCAGGGGGTGCTGCAACCGGAGGTAGCCTATACGTGAAAGAGCGAGCGCCAAAGGCGCGATGCCAAGGGGTCTAGGGACATGACCCCCATAAATTTTACCTTATTTTAGTGGTATTTCATGAATTCTGAGGCTATTTGAGCAATTAATTTCCTGATGTTCATCAAGTTTAAATAGGCTGTTTTAGCATGTGACCTTTGGCCTTAACTTATTATCGTAAGTTAACAATGAACCTAGGTTACATTTAATTTATAAAAAATCAACCAGGTTTGGTAGCCACAAAAATTTATTGGTAGAGCTTTTCTTAAATTTAATTTAACAACACTAATGAAAACCTAGTCTAAGCTTTATCTTTTTGTGGAGAAAGCAAAGCACATTAGTCTAACCATGTAACAGCATCAGTCGCAGCCACCTAATATCGTGTTTGAAAACAACAGTATTTGCAACAGTAGCTAGCCTGACCACGTGACCAGCAACTGCAAAATTTGCAGTTCGAAATTGTGGGATTTGAAGCAACCTGAGCCAAAATATGACGTCACAATTTCTCTTTGTTCTTCTTTTATAAGATCGCAACTGCAAGGCTTGCAGTTCAGAGCTGCCAAATACAAAACTTAAAAAATCATCATATTTTTTAAAACCCAGAAATTATGAAACTTCTAGTCGGTAGGACTAGGATCTATAGAGAACACGAGAAAAAACGTGAAATTAATAAAAAAAATAAAATACTGAAATGTGCAGGGGGTGCTGCAGTTTTGCAGTTTCTATGGACGAGCCGCCACTGTAACCAACGTACATCAGAATGATACAAAAGTACTTCGTAATCTGACCCTACTTCTTGACAGAGCGCTTTAAAAGTACGGTGGTTTACAGCTCTGCTTTTGATGAAATTAACGACTTTCACGCAATTCGTTAGAATTTCTTTGAGACTTGGTAAAGTTTTTGCTGCTAAGGCGTACCTGTGCAAGAAGCAATAGGTAAAAACCACACGAGGAGCTTCGTTATTTAGTAAAGCAGCAGATCCGGATTTGTTCCAAAGCATAGCTGGTGCTCCATCCGTGCATATAGACAGGGCCTATGAGAGGGGGGGGGTACGGAGGGTACGGCGTACCCTTGAGGGCCCAGGCCTGTGTTTGTTGGGGGGCCCGAAATTGTGGTTTTATACTGTAGTTTACGCGCAAAAATATTTGGCTAAAACCATCCTAAACGACTAATTTCAAGCATAAAAGTTGTTATTCTTTATAGTCCTGGGGGGCCCGTAATCTAGCAAAAGGGCCCAGAAAGGTAATCGAGTGCTTTGCGAGCAAATTAGGGGCCCAAAGTGGTAATTTAATGCTTTACGTGTTAAAAGCACCCTAAATTAAATCATAAAAGTTAGTTATTCTCTTGTCCTGGGGGGGAGGGGCATAGTGTAGTAGAAGCAGGTTTGAGAAAAACCCAGGTAAAAAGCCCGGGTGTTTTTTTTTTTTTTTTGTGTTTTTTGAAAACTAACTTATTTGACAATAGTAGTTTCACGCTTATTTCACTTCAAAATGAATTTGGAGTTAGAGCAGGAGCCGGAGAATACTTTCGGAGCAGGACCGGAGCCGGAGTTAAAAAAAGTGACTTCTCTCGTTCAGCTCTGCTAGTGCTGGGCATGTGGTGAATGCAAAAGTTAATGAAGAAAGGTTTGGGTTGGTCAGATGATTCAGATAATTAACTTGATTATGTTTTAACAAGATGTTATGTTTGAGCCTTGGTAGAGAGCTTGGCTTGTACCAGATAGCCTACATATAACACTCAGTAACGTCAACGGATTTAACATTAAACACACAAAAAAAACATCAAAAAACTACTAAATCCAACGTTTTCGACATCACATAATGTCCTCTTCAGAAATAATTATAAGCTACATCAAAGAGAAATAAAAAAATGAATTTAAAAATTTAACATTAAAGATGTAGCCTACAATAAGCGACACCTCTCAACAGCAGTACAGCACCATCAACAACTGACACACGAATTCAATGCAGGATACACAAATTGGCGAGGGTCAGATCACATGATTGCACAACACAAAATAATAGTTTTATTGCAGCTTGATGCTATTATTGCGCACAGATGTCCAATTGTCCAGTAAAATGTTGTGTGGTGTGCAATACGCCTAAGCAAATATCACACTTTTTGCCCAAGACAAAGGGGGCCCGGAGTGAGAGGGGGGCCCGGAATGACTCTTCGTACCCCTAGTGAAAATTTCTCTCAGAGGCCCTGCATATAGAACAAAATTCATCAAGGTAATCACGGACCCCCAAATGCTTTCTCACGGACCCCCAAGGGGTCCGCGAACCCCAGGTTGGGAACCACTGATATAAAGCATTTAATACGTATTACCTAAGCTACAATTGAGTTCTTTGTGCTAACTAAAGTTAACCAGTAACCACGATATGGCAAAAAAAACAAGATTATTTAGAATTTTATGTTAACTATGGATTTGTCAGTATCGTTTCCAATAGTAGCCTATTAAAAAAAAAGTATTGTAGGCTAGGCCTATAGGCTTTTTTATTTAAAAATTCTTTTAACAACAGTTGCACGCATTGACAAGCTTGTTTAAAAAAATGCAGCACTAGCCATCTCACTGAAACTGATTTCAATAAATCCATAAAGATTGCAATAAATTCAACCGGTGAAAAAGCGAAAATCTAGCTTATTCTTATTATTCTTTCTTCTATAATAATCTAGCCAAGCTTGATAGGAAATGGAAATACTAGCTAGAGGAAATGTAATAAAAACCGTGATAACATTGTGAAAGGATGTTTTTGGTTTCAAAAGTTTGCATTAGCGTAGCTAAACGAGACATAACTTGATGTCTTTGTGAATCAAATTTGGTTAAATTTTCAATTAAATATGTTTTTGTGAGGACTTACGAGGCTACATTGATTGCTCTGAGAGGGTTGCGGTGTAAAAAAGGTTAAAAACCCCTGGTCTATAGCCAGGGCCATCGACGTGGACTCCAAAGTAGGCTAAGGACAACCAAAAAATAAATTTTCAATCGAAATGAAACTAATGTTTTTGAGCAAATCTTTTCACTTATACGAGCTATAACATATCCCATGCTGCCATAGTTTTTGCCAGAAATACTTTGTTCCAGCAACTCCTTTTTTTTGTAGAAGATATTTTGTGCATCTCACGACAGCTCAGGTCTAGGTTTACCTTTACTTGTAGCAGTGATTTAACTGTCATTTCATTAAATTTGTTCCACATACCTGATTTGTTCCTTTGCTTGGTCCACTGAGCCGAAACATGAGAAAACACTCGCTCCACAAACGAATTACTGCCTGAAACAAAGATGATGATGCTATTCAACTTGTAGAGCAACGGAAAAGAGTCGCCTCAGTAAAGATCTTCATCTACTTGTCTTGATGTTCATCCTTGCAGAACATATCATCTGGATTCTGGAATCTTCTTAAACAGAGCTTTATTAACAGCCAAAACCTCATCAAGCAACTCATCCTTCATTGCCATTGACGAATCCATTTTCTTCGCGAACCCGCTTTCTCGTACTCAATTGTTTGATCTCTTAACAGGGTCCAGTTGATGTGCATTGGATACCTCTCAAATCTAAACCACTTACCGGTGTTGATATACCGGTATTGTAAAAATGTAGAAGTTTTATAATTGTTAAAAATAAGACAAAATGAGGAGTCAAAAACAAACACATTTCTTAGAAATAGGGAGAATGAATTTTTTGTAAGAGATTGCTCTTCAAAATAGGGACAACTTTTTCTATAGCAGTGGTAACTTTTTGGTGTTGGCGGACCTTTTGCTGCCCTCGAACCAGTCGCGGAACCCCTAAAAAATTTCATCTAAAATTTTAATGTATCACGTTTCCTAACGGAGACAAGTGTTTCATAAATCTCGAAGTGATGCACTTAGAAAAATTTGATGAACTCGAGACTCATTCATGTGTCATTGATGAAGTTATGCTATGAGCTGTAGCCTATGTTGGTACCGTACACAGAATTAAAAATCAGTCATCTACTTTATATGCTGATTTAAACTTTTTCTATAAGTATGATGAAAAAATTACTATAATGTTTGCAACTTTTGCAGATAATTTCTCCCTATTTTGTTTGTAATCAATATTTTGCCGTGCTTTAATCACAGTCCTGGCGAAACTGTGAGTGCTGCAGTAGCGGCTCGTGGCATGGGGCTGCAGAGCTGCAGCCCCACCTGAAAGAAAGAGAAGAGGGAAATATGTTTTCCTGTGTGTTTGTCCGACCCAGTTACTTTTTCACTTAGGAATAGCGAATCAAAAATTAAAATATTAAAAGTTTCGTTTGGCAACACCGATTTTAGGCAAACAGCTCTGCAGCCCGAGATTCTGGATTTCAAGCGCTCTCATCATCATTATGTTCTTTCCTCGTATTGAGGCTTGGATACAATGCGCCATTTGTCTCGACCATAAGCTGTTCTTACTGCTGTTTCATAACTTAATTTTGTTCATTTAGTGATGTTTGATGTCCAAATCATTCTTGGTCTGCCTTTGTTTCTTTTACCATTTATCTTTCCTTCTATTAATGATCTTTGTAACGAGTTTTGCCTTAATATCCCTGCTTATTGTGTGTCCGAAATACTTCAATTTTCTTTTTTGACTATTTGTAAGAGAATTTTGGCCGAGTGGTTAGCGCGTTGTGCTCGCAGTCAAGAGCCTGCATGTTCGACTCCAGCCACCCACACTTGCTGTTGTTTCTCTGGGCATGAAACTTTACGGTAATTGCCTCTACCCAGTGATCGATTTCGAGTAGGCCTAATGGGTAGTACCAAATTTAAGTCATAAGTACAGTAGATAACCGGAAACAGACATTGCCGTCGGCTGCAGTGTGGGTCAGGTGTACGTCGGAAGGCGTACACCGATGTATAGTGATCAAGTCCGCTTTCCCGCAATGCAGGATAAAGATATGAAAAAACAAACAAACAATTGAATTTGAATAATAATTCATCGTTAGTGATTTTTTGTTTCCATGAAATGTTTAACATTTGCCTGTATGACCAGAGCTCGAAGGCATCGATCCGTTTTTTTCATTTTTTGTGATAACCTACTGTCTAAGTTTCAGAGTTGTATAAAAGGGTTGGCCAGGTAGGTATAGTAGTTAGGGCAATATATGGTTTGACCCCAAAAAAATTGCAACAAAAGATTTTTCAACTGATTTGATTAGTTTTGGGTGTCAGTATTGACATATTCAAAATCTTAAGCGATCCAACTTCCGGAAAGTGGTTATTTTCAAGATGGCCGCCAAACCATTAAAATAACAGTAAATTGACCAAAACTCGGTCATCATATGACCAAAACATGGAGTTTTGGTGTCTATATCTAGGTTTTTATACCCTGTGAAGTCAATGAGACCATTTTCAGAATTGTTAATTATCTGATAGCCTATAAATTCAATATGGCAATCCAAGATGGCCGCCAAATCAATAAAATAACAGTAAATTGACCATAACTCGGTCATAATATGACCAAAACATGTAGTTTTGGTGTCTATACCTAGGTATTTGTACCCTGTGAAGTCAATCAGACCATTCTCAGAATTGTTGAATTATCTGAGAGCCTTTAAATTCAATATGGCAATCCAAGATGGCCGCCAAACCAACAAAATAACAGTAAATTGACCATAACTCGGTCATCATATGACTAAAACATGTAGTTTTGGTGTCTATATCTAGGTTTTTATACCCTGTGAAGTCAATGAGACTATTCTCAGAATTGTTGAATTATCTGATAGCTTATAAATTCAATATATAGCAATCCAAGATGGCCGCCAAACCAATAAAATAACAGTAAATTGACCATAACTCGGTCATCATATGTTTAAAACGTGTAGTTTTGGTGTCTATATCTAAGTTTTTATACCCTGTGAAGTCAATGAGACCATTCTCAGAATTTTTAAATTATCTGATAGCCTATAACTTCAATATGGCAATCCAAGATGGCTGCCAAAACAATTAAAAATGAACAATAACAATGTAGGGGAAGGGAAGGTAATTTGATACGGAAGGTAATTTGATACACCCCCCCTACAGAAATGTACAAAAAATTTTAGTCAAAAATATTGTCATTAGGTGGAAGATCTGTGAAAATAATGCCTACAAAATTTGCACCATGCAGCTAACTCCTGCTTTTATGGCATAAAATTGTAAAAGTGTGTTTTTTGAGTATTTTCGTAAAATTTTTAACTCATGATTATTTTCGTCTGGAAAATTAAAGAAAAGTTCCTGAAAGATGAAACCAAACTCATTTGACAGTTCATTGATAAGGCTTCAAGGGCATGTCACGTTTTTTCTGCAATGTGCATCCAAGCATACAAAAATCAGAATTTTATAACTTTTTTTGAAAAAGGTAAATTGATACATGTGGAGAAGGTAAATTGATACAGTATATTAAATTATTTTTTGTGACTGTAATAAATGTTGTCATTGATCTAGTTGATTTAAATAAGTTATTCTTTATTAACAAGACCTGCTACTTTGGGAAACAACTATTATATGCGCTTTCATAGGCCTACACGCTATCTGTTGTCAAAAAATGAGAAAAGCGCAAAGCACCCCCCTTGAATAAGAACTCCAGTCAATGATCCTTCCCATGTCCATCCCGCTGCAGAAGCTTCTTCGCACACATAGGCCTCAACAGTCATCTTTGCACCCAAGCACGCCAACCACATATAAAAATTTTCATTTATTGCTTTGTTGTCAAAGGGGATTTCTGTATTAGTTTTACTGTATCAAATTACCTTCCGGGTGTATCAATTTACCTTCCGTGGAAGGTAAATTGATACATTTGAGTGACGTTTTTAAAATTTCAATTAAAAAAAAGTAACAAAAATAGAAAAGTGAAAATGTTTTTAAAAAGTGTGTAAGGGATCAGACTTTCATTTCAGCTTAAAATCAATAGTTTGTGTCACGTAATTTTCAGTTAACAGGCAAAAATGTTAAAAGTGTATCAAACTACCTTCCCTTCCCCTGTTGGTTATTAAAAACCGATGAATTTCTATACATATTTGAGTAAACTAAGCAGGCATAAAGAGTTCATACGATGTGGTCATGTACATCAGTACTCAGTAGACTCTTGACATAATCAGCGTAAAGAAAGCACATGGATCAAGTATTACTAAATCTCATCGCTGTCACTCTCCATGTCATCGTCTGTAATTATGTGATTGCTGTATGGGTTGACACATGAACCAGTTTGGCATGGTCCACATTCAGCATGACATGGTAGCCCATATCTCCGGCAACTGCAGTGAGGTGGACACGATTCGCAATTGCTGTGTATCATTTTTAGTAGGTTGTACGGGGGAAGCTTTCATGTCCGTCATGGTTGGAATCATCTGATTATTGTCTACTTTCCATCCCCAGTCTAGAGCATCCATACCATCGTCAGTAGCCTACCCATCCAGACCATAATCTGGTAGTAAACTCTGAGGCAGTGGAATTTGGTAGAGGATGGTGTAGTGTAGGTGGCAAATGTTCAGGGTGAACAAAGGACTTGGATGTTGTAATTTTCTTGACCAATGTATTGCAGCGCTGTGTTTCCAGGTTACTACTGCCATCGTTGCCAAACATAACGGTCATAGCTTTGTTTCCAAGATCCTTAATCAAACAGGTGATCTCTCCATGCAGGAAGTGATGAAGCACGAGCTCAGTACATGCCAACCCGCCTTGTTTGAAGCTAGACATTTTTTCCGAGAAGCCGATAAGTCTCAAATAGCTCCCGCCATCACAGAACATGCCAGCAGTGTGACGTCAGGCGATTATGAAGTAGTGAAAAAATCTGCCCCGAAAACCGATCACTACGTTCTTGATGGGGGGTTCTTGTTGCATCGAGTGCTATGGAAAGCTGGAGACAGTTGTGGGTCTATTGTACAGTCGTATGCAGATTATACCATTCGTCATTATCGCTTAGCAACGGTGGTCTTTGATGGATATGGTGGTCCGTCTATCAAAGACAATACCCATCAAAGACGCGGCATGAACGTCCACCGGGTTGTTCACTTTACTGCAGACACCAAGTTCATTGGAAAGAAGGAGCAGTTCTTGTCTCGAGCGTCCAACAAGGAAGGATTAATTTCGCTAATTTCTGCTCAACTGAGAAATAAAAGCTGCAATGTGATCAACGCACCAGGTGATGCAGATGTTGACATCGTCAAGACGGCAGATGGACAGCCCTCATAGACATGGTACGACTTTAATTGGTGAAGACACGACTCTTTTAATATTGTTACTATACTATGCTAACACTGACCCACACATTAAAGACCTTTACTTCCGCTCCGACAAAGCTTACTCAACCAAGATACACGACATCAACAAACTGAAAGCAATCACCGGGCCAGATATAGCCTATGCTCATTGCAAACAGCTCCTCTTCATTCATGCATTCACCGGTTGTGATTCAACGTCAAGAATATTTGGTATCGTGTCCACTTCACTGTAGTTGCCGGAGATATGGGCTATCATGCCATACTGGATGTGGACCATGCCAAACTGGTTCATGTGTCAACCCATACAGCAATCACATAATTACAGACGATGACATCAAGAGTGACAGCGATGAGCTTTAGTAATACTTGATCCATATGCTTTCTTTACGCTGATTATGTCAAGAGTCTACTGTACATAACCACATCGTATGAACTCTTTATGCTTGCTTAGTTTACTCAAATATATATAGAAATTCACCGTTTTTTTAATAACCATTACCAATACATTGTTATTGTTTATTATTAATTGTTTTGGCAGCCATCTTGGATTGCCATATTGAATTTATAGGCTATCAGATAATTTAACAATTCTAAGAATGGTCTCATTGACTTCACGGGGTATAAAAACCTGGATATAGACACCAAAACTGCATGTTTTGGTCATATGATGACCGAGTTATGGTCAATTTACTGTTATTTTATTGGTTTGGCGGCCATCTTAGATTGCCATAATGAATTTAAAGGCTATCAGATAATTCAAAAATTCTGAGAATGGTCTCATTGACTTCACGGGGTATAAAAACCTAGATATAGACACCAAAACTACATGTTTTGGTCATATGATGACCGAGTTATGGTCAATTTACTGTTATTTTATTGGTTTGGCGGCCATCTTGAATTGCCATATTGAATTTACAGGCTATCAGATAATTCAACAATTCTAAGAATTGTTTCATTGACTTCACAGGGTATAAAAACCTAGATATAGACACCAAAACTGCATGTTTTAGTCATGTGATGACCGAGTTATGGTCAATTTACTGTTACAGTATTTTAACGGTTTGGCGGCCATCTTGGAAGCCATCTTGAAAATAACCACTTTCCGGAAGTTGGATCGCTTAAGATTTTGAATATGTCAATACTGACACCCAATACTAATCAAATCAGTTGAAAAACCTTTTGTTGCAATTTTTTTGGGGTAAGGTCATATATTGTCATATATTGCCCTAACTATAGCATTTTATGGGTGCAACCTAATTCGTACCATGAACAATTCGTACCGTCAGTTCGTACCTTGAAAAGATCGAGAGAAAAAAATTAAAAAGCCGAAGTCGCTGATCGCAGTTTCCACAAACATTTTAAAAGGGTTAGGGTATCGAAGTATCGGTTAGGTATCGGTATCCGCAAACAAACAAACTGAAAAGATTGAGAGAAAAAAATAGAACATCGCTGATCGCAGTTTCCGTTTTTCCGCAGTTTCCGCAAACATTTAAAAATTTCCAGTAATGATCCTAAGAGTTTGCCGAAGTCGCTGATCGCAGTTTCTGCAAATAATTTAAAAGATGTTTCGGACAATCGTTCACCAAATCAAACGTCACATAAAACCGTTATGGTCTAAGCTTACTTAACCTAGCTGGCGTCTTACGTCATGGAAATTGCTAAAAAATGAGCCGAGATTGCAACATACTTCGTAAGACTTGTAAAACATTAAGCAATTTCTTTGAACACCTGTTGAGAATTGCTTCACAATGGTACGTCACAGAAGCTGGTACGTGCATTTGAAATATCTCAAGTCAGTTTCGTCATTTTAGAATCGACGTTGGGAAGGTTAGTCTGTTTTGCTTGTGTTTGTTTGTTTGTTTGTTTATCTTTATCCTGCATTGCGGGAAAGCGGACTTGAGCGCTATGCATCGGTGTACGCCTTCCGACATACACCTGACCCACGCTGCAGCCGACGGCAATGTCTGTTTCCGGTTGTCTACTCTACTTATGACTTAAATTTGGTACTACCCATTACTCGAAATCGATCACTGGGTAGAGGCAATTATCGTTAAGTTTCTTGCCCAGAGAAACAACAGCAAGTGCGGGTGGCTGGAGTCGAACATGCAGGCTCTCGACTGCGAGCCCAACGCGCTAACCACTCGGCCACGGCTGCCGACGATGTGCTTACCAAATAGACGAAATTTCCGTTTTTTTTTCCAAGTAATTTATATTGTGGTGACAAGTTTTAGTGGTGTATCGCGTTGCACTCCATTTTCGACAGCCTGTGGCTATTTTTTGCTGAAATAAGCCTACAATTTTTGAAAGACGTTTTCAGAAGAGTATTTTATCGGTGTTATCGCATACAGACGAACGGATCCGGGAATTTTATGTTACAACTTTCCCACGAAGATATTATGGTTTACCGCTGTGACCATAAAAAATCAAAGACGGTCTTCTGGCTAGTGTAAGTACAAGAAAGAAAAATAAAAGACGTTTTGTTATCAGTTGGGACAGAAGCACACCAAGAAAGAAAAATATAAGACGCTTTCTTGTCAGTTGGGACCGAAGAACTTCAAGCAAAAAATTAAGACGTCTCTTTGTTGGTTTGTGGCAAGAAAGAAAATTAAAGACTATATCGATCTGTGCTTGAAGATTCAACTGGACGAATCCAAGCAAGTTGTGTGGAACTTTCAATAGCCGAGATTGGAAGAATCCAGAAGGGGTTAAACTTCATGTACCCCTACAACTACGGTACTGTGCATTTAAATTCTTTTTTCTACTTTTTAAGGTCATTGAAGTTAAGTTTTTATAACTACTGTAATTGTTTGTGTGTGTGTAACTTAATTTTAATTGTTAAGCCCAGTATTTAATATGTCTACACTCGGTGTCGACAAGGACTCGACCGCCGTCGACTCGATTGAGTTAAATCCTGATGATGTTCTTTGCGGTCGGGCAGGCCATTCTGAAGAGGGACCCAGTAACGATGAGGCTAAGTTAGTCAGGGAGGCCCGGTATCTTAGAAGGGATATTTTGACTTGAATTGGGGAACTTTCTGTAGCTCTAGGTTCTTTGAGTGATAAGCGGGAATTGTTAATTTTTGGATCTAAGTTCTCTACTTTAGAAGAGGATTTATGGCATTTCCATGCACTTTTGAGTAAAATTTTTAACTCTGAAAATTTGACAGAACTTCGTGACAGGGTAGATCCTGAATTTAACTTGTTAAAAAATAACTTTAAACAAAAAGAAAGTGAGTACCGCACTCAGATATGTTGGATGCTGACATACATCCTGAGGATAGCGCCTAAAATGTAAGCACTAGGATGTCTAGGAGTTCGTCTCGGATAGTTGCACAAATTAACCTACAGCTAAGAAGAGAAGAGCTCCAAATACAAGCAGAGGCCGAAGCGAGAGCTGCTGAGGCCGCCGCGAGAGCTGCTGAGTTTGCACTCAAAGACGCCCAGTTGAGGGCTGAACAACGTAAGAAGGTAGCTTTAGCTGAATAACGATCACAGGTGGGCTCCGGGCGTAGTTCTAAGAAGGGATCTTCTAGGCATTCCAGAAGTGAACATCAATCGCGGTTAAATTTACATAACCTTTTCCACACGCCTGTTCAACCCGTAAGTGGACCAGTAGGCTACAATCCACATGTTTTCAAACTGACTCAGGAGGTCTCGGGGCCGCAGCTAAGGTTCTTCCGAAGGCCCTAGAGCCAATTAATTACATCAAACCTAAGCGAATGATACGCTATATTATAGCGGCTATAACGTAAGCCTATAGCTCAACAAAATCAAAACAAATTAAATATTCACCAATACTGATGTGATGTCGAAAGGAAGTGGTTTATTGGTGTTTGAAAAGTATTGTTTTGTTAAGCGTTTTACGAACCAATTTATCTTGTATTTACTTGCAGATTTCCTTAGGGTACCCTACCAATCTGGTAAAACCTAATTTTTAACATTTGGACACAGTTTTGACTAGCGTAAAAATGTGATTATCGGTAACGGTGCATTCAAACACATGATCCGTGAGATTAGTAAATATCTTGGAATGATTTATATTTCCAAGCACAGCTACCGCAATAGCTTCCACAATGCCTGGACGAAGAGGTAATTTCCTAGCTGTGGTAGTTAGTAACCGTTTAATGCATTATTCAGTTTCCTCACAAATATATACCGGTACAACACTGAAAGAAGGTTTAAAAAGTCAACTTCTATCTTTAAACGATAAGAAGCTGGGTTGAACAGGTAAAGTGTGTGAACTCAGTTCAAAGCGGCACCTTGCACATAACGTTATCTTTGCACACATTTTGGCAGCATAACCAACAATGTACGAAATTGCAGCTTTTTTGTAAACTGACAAAACGGAAATGTTTGGAATGGCAGCATAATGCAACGTTTTGCTACAACGGAGAAATTGAAAGCAATCAATCTCTATTGAACAGAATCTTGGTAAAAGCTGGGTGCAAGTATAGAATCCGCCACTTTAGTCAACATGACGTCACAAAACGGACGCAACTACTACATAAGGGGTGAAAAAAAGGATGCTGAAAAGCGGCGAAATGAAGGTGATAAAGCGGAATGGATATGGATTTTTTGACAATTTTACTGTGTTTTTACAATAAAAACATTAAACCAACGTCGAGTGTTGAATATAACTACCTAGAATGACATAAAATTTACCAAATTGCATCAATACAGCTAAAAATTTACCCAATTAAACTTTAAAAAGAAAAATATGAAACGTTTGCAACTAAATGTGTTGTAGCTATCTAATTTCAGCTCGCATTTCAATTTTTACAATAAAAGTACCAATCTAACGCAACTGCAAAGAGTATGTCTTGCTTTATGCACCTGGAAAGTTTCAGGTTTATATCTTATCTACAAAACGGGCAATCGTCGTTTAAACGTAGCCGCTCGGCGACACTTTTTTCCAATGCATTGTAAAGGCGAATCGATCCTTATTCAGTATAGGCCACACCCTGTTTGCTGTGATCGGTAAATAGTGCTTCCACTAAACTTGCTGTAGTTTTCTCGTTTCTGCTCGGATTTCAACAATTTTGCCATCGTTGGAAAGCACGATCATACATCTACACGAAGAAATTAAACAGTAGCACAAAATAGGTAGGGGAAAGTGGTGTAAATTGGACCCTCGTGTAAAATGGACCCCGGCTGATTTGAGACTAATAGCGGTAGGTGACGTCATGAATATCACGTGACATGGAAGAGGTTAGCAAGACTACGTGGTAGCAGTTGCGTTTGATCTCATTTCTTTTGTGGCGTAGTTACGAAAACGCAAGTAAACTATTAGGGGTGCTTGATCTTATTTTGGTTCATGCGTTATTTCGATATAATCGGAGGCCAGAGGCAGGTAGGAAAATAATTTTAACGTTTCGAGACAACTACAACATTCACAGATACTGTACCATGACAAAATTAGACTCTCAGTTTGAGATGTTAGTGACGAGCCTGAAAGAAATTTTAGCTTTGGGTTGTGTAAAATGGACCCCGATAAAATGTGTAATTTGGACCCAGGGGTCCAAATTACACGTGGAGGCAGATAACATGAACTATTTTCTTGGGGTATTAAACTTTAGGTATGTTAGCAGATATATATCTGTAACAGATGTATCTGTAACATATATGTATCTGTAACAGATATCAGCCCTCCACCAAAGCGATTCCGATGTGTAAATCCTGATACTAAACGGCGAAAATCATCAAAAGCCACAATTTTGACAAGTTCTCCTCATAAAAACACTCTGAAAACAAGAGATAGTGATATGACAATTGCAACACCTAAAAGGAAAAGAGGCGGTGCGCAAAAAACTGAACAGAAGAGGGGAAGAAAAACAGACAACAAACAAAATTCCATCTGCCTGGTGTGTGGAGATTCCACAAATGAAGACTGGATTCAGTGTAAAAAATGCAAGGAATGGGCCCATGAAGCGTGTGCTGATATTCGAGATTCCAAGTAGGCTAGCCTATTAATTACTGCGACAACTGTTCATAAATGTGTGTTTCTGTTTTTGTAACAAAAACTTGTGGATGGGATGTTCTATTTTTGTGAGTTATCGATGGGTCCAGTTTGCACAATCACACTGTGTAAGTTGGACCCCTTATTTGAAAAAGATGAAATTGACTATTTACCTGCAAGTGCCATTGAATTAGAAACTTATAGAGTGATGTTAGGTGCTATCCGAATAAAATTGTATATTAAGTTGTATGTTTTGGCCAGGTATGGAAGGGGTCCATTTTACCCAACCGTTGTGTAAATTGGACCCTCACATGAAAAAATTAAATTTGGCAGTGCTACCTGCAGTTTAAATGATTTAAGCCCGATACTTCGTTATGTTGTACCTTTCATGTATGTAAATAAACAAGTGAAGTTTGGAAGAAATCGATCAAGGACTTTCGTTATTATCACAGATTTTGCTTAAGGGGTCCAAATTACACGAGTTTCCCCTACTAGCTTTATCTTGTGATGACTTAAACTTCACCAACTTGTAACGATTCTCAGCAATTTATATTTTGCAATAAAATCGTTAAATCTTTGCAAACTAAAAGAATATGTCTTGCTTTATGCACATGAAAACTTTCAGGTTTATATCTTATCTACAAAACTGGCAATCGTCGGTTAAACGTAGCCGCTCAGCGAAGCTTTTTTCCAATGCATTGTAAAGGCAAATCGATCCTTATTCAGTATACGCCACACCCTGTTTGCAGTGATCGGTAAATAGTGCTTCCACTAAACTTGCTGTAGTTTTCTTGTTTCTGCTCGGATTTTAACAATTTTGCCATCGTTGGAAAGCAAGATCATACATCTACACGAATCAATTGGCTACAAATCCAAAAAAAGTACCATCTTTATCTTGTGATAACTTAAACTTCACCAACTTGTACTAATTCTCAGCAATTTAATTTTTACAACAAAATCATCAATATTCTGCAAATGGAAAGAGTATGTCTTGCTTTATTCACCTGAAAAGTTTCAGGTTTATATCTCATCTACCAAACGAGCAATCGTCGTTCAAACGTAACCGCCCAGCGAAGCTTTTTTCCAATGCATTGTAAAGGCGAATCGATCCTTATTCAGTATACGCCACCCCCAGGCCCGGATTTAGGGGGGGGCAGAGGGGGCATGTGCCCCGGGCCCCCCGACTTTTGAAGGGCCCCCCTACGTGGAAAAAATGTAAGTTTGTGTTATTTTTTTCCTTTCAGCCTTTAAAGACTCTGCAAATTGGTGTGTAGTGCTGGAGTAATGCTATTGTAGACGTGGAGGTGGCTTTTCGCGCCGAAGGCGCGAAAAATTTTTTACAGGGCGGCCCCCCGATCTAAAAGTGCCCCGGGCCCCCCATCAGCTAAATCCGGCCCTGGCCACCCCCTGTTTGCTGTGATCGGTAAATAGTGCTTCCACTAAACTTGCTGTAGTTTTCTCGTTTCTGCTCGGATTTTAACAACTTTGCCATCGTTGGAAAGCACGATCATACATCTACACGAAGACATTAAACAGCAGCACAAAGTAAGTATTAGCTTTATCTTGTGATAACTTAAACTTTACCAACTTTTACCAATTCTCAGCAATTTACTTTATACAATAAAATTATTAATCCTTTGCAAATGGAAAGGGTATGTCTTGCTTTATGCACCTAGAAAGTTTCAAGTTTATATCTTATCTACAAAACGGGCAATCGTCGTTCAAACGTAGCCGCTCAGCGACACTTTTTTCCAATGCATTGTAAAGGCAAATCGATCCTTATTCAGTATACGCCACCCCCTGTTTGCTGTGATCGGTAAATAGTGCTTCTACTAAACTTGCGGTAGTTGTTAAAATCCGAGCAGAAATGAGAAAACTGCAGCAAGTTTAGTGGAAGCACTATTTACCGATCACAGCAAACAGGGGGAGGCGTATACTGAATAAGGATCGATTCGCCTTTACAATGCATTGGAAAAAAGTGTCGCCGAGCGACTACGTTTGAACGACGATTGCCCGTTTTGTAGATAAGATATAAACCTGAAACTTTCCAGGTGCATAAAGCAAGACATACTCTTTGCAGTTGCGTTAGATTGGTACTTTTATTGTAAAAATTGAAATGCGAGCTGAAATTAGATAGCTACAACACATTTAGTTGCAAACGTTTCATATTTTTCTTTTTAAAGTTTAATTGGGTAAATTTTTAGCTGAATTGATGCAATTTGGTAAATTTTATGTCATTCTAGGTAGTTATATTCAGGGATATCTAGAGAAGGGGATATGAAGGCTCGCAGCGGTTGCCTTGTCCTCATGACACTACCAGGGCGGTAGTTTGTAGTGCTTTAAACATGTGGTTCTTTTTTAAATCGTAGAAAGTTTTGTAGTGCAGCTGGTACTATGAGCTACAGAAGACAGTCAGCAAATGTTACGTAGAGCATATTTAAAAAATACTTGTTTATAAAGACAGTAAGTAAGCTGTTTTTTTTTAACAAAGCCTTTGCAGTAGGCTAGATGTAAAGCAAGTATATGGGTAGTTGAATTAACAAGCAACCATGAGCATGCTGTGAATATCCAGGCCTGATGCTAATAACGCAATGCAAGGTATCATAACAAGATTTATTAAACTACTATCGGTGCCAATTGTCATTTTACGATAAACAGAGATTATTTACGATAAACAAAAGCCCTTCTATTGTCAGACGTAATAAAAGCCTTCGTATCCCCTTCTTTAGATATCCCTGGTTATATTCAACACTCGACGTTGGTTTAATGTTTTTATTGTAAAAACACAGTAAAATTGTCAAAAAATCCATATCCATTCCGCTTTATCACCTTCATTCCGCCGCTTTTCAGCATCCTTTTTTTCACCCCTTATGTAGTAGTTGCGTCCGTTTTGTGACGTCATGTTGAGTGTTGACTAGGGTGGCGGATTCTATACTTGTACCCTTGCGGTTGTGTTGTTGTATAGAAAACTATTTGTTTTGTCAATTATTTGTTCACAACAACTGAGTTTTTTAAGAAACGCAAATATTATGGGAGACTTACATTTTGTAGAAAGTTAAGTTGTGTTCAGTCGTGTTCTCATTGCTTTAAGAATTGGCGCTCCAGTTGTTTCAGCCTCAGGAACGAGGAGGCGACTGATTCTTAACTAATTCATCTACTTCTACTTGTTTTAAAGCAGGGGTTCCCAATCTGGGGGCCATGGCCCCCTAGTCGGCCATAAGCCTTTTTCAAGGGGGCCATGAAAAAATTTAAAAAATAATCATTTTTTTATATATTATCTCCACTCCAACACTATATAACAAAAGAAATAAATTAAAATTTAATAAAAATACTAGTACATTTTGTCCAAATTTTGGTGCTCAAAGCGAGCTCTTGAAGTTGCAAGAAGAGACTGAAACCCGATTGAGCTTTGAGAAAGATAGTTTGACCACATTTTGGGCAAAACTAAGCAAATTGTGCCCTAAGTTTAATGAAATTGTCATGCCATTGCTGTTGCCTGCCATCAACATACCTTTGTGAATGTGGGTTCTCAACAATATTACTTCTGAAGACAAAGCAGCGTAGTGTATTACCACCTTACCACCCTGTATTACCACCTTTACCACCCTAATTACCATTAGGGTGGTAATTGACTAGTAGACCGTATGGTTGTCTCCCTGTCGGTATGGGAACTTGTGTAACTTTTGTACTGTGTATATTGCATATTTCAAACATGTACCTATGTTCCTGTTACTGACAAATAAAACATTGATTGATTGATTGATAGTGTCTTGGATATTCAACATGACATGCGGCTTGCTCTTTCCACCACCAAAGCAGCAATTAAGACATTGTCAGAGCAAAAACAAGCTCAACCATTGCATTAACTGCATATGCAATAATAATATGGGGGTATGTTAAAATATGAATTTTGAGTACAAACTCTGAGTACCCCCCAAAATTATGCCACTGAGAGTAAAAAAACATATTGTGAAAAAAAATTTGGATTGCCCCTCCGGGAACTCCCCGCTACCGGGGGGTTTTATGAGCGATTGTCAAAATATATGGGATTTTATACCTAAAATTTGAACCGGTTGTCATAGAAGGCTGGGACCAGTCTCAAAAGTTTCCTTTTGAAAAGTTAAGATAGGAATGTAACAGTTTCAGAAGTGTCAGGTGTATGGACAGGCCCATTTTGGCCCAAAACGGCCTATTTGGCCTATTGTGATTGTATGAAATTCAAAATTTTACCTTAATAAGTTTGAAATCGGGATAATTTTTTGTTAAAAACGTTATGATTCGAATTAGTACTTTCAAATGAATCATATGCATGTGTAGTTGTAGAAAATTGATTGATTATAAGCTGATGACGTCATTACGTTTAAAATCAGAGACATTTTGGGTAATGTTGTAAAAATTGAAATATAGGCATACAGCCAGTCATTATAAAACATTTTCAATTTTCTTGCCCATGTTTGCTTTTTTGAAATATAAATATATGTACGTTAGGGTGCGGCTGATGCCCCGACCTGAAGCAAAACACCCTAACTTTTTTTTATAGGTGACACTTGGTACAAAAACAATATTTATGAAGTTTAAGACCAATCTATAAATGTTTAGGGGGTCCAGATTTGAATTAAAAATTGAGAAATTTGCTACTTAATTGCCATAATCGTGTAGTTTTACAGTGCTACATAGTCCTTCATTTATCATGGTAAATTCTGTATTTAAGGTCATTTAGGCTCCACAGTTGCAATGTTTCACACAGTAGGCTATTATTATGTTCCATACTATTTTTTAACAAGTAAGGTTTTGCAAGCAGACAGCCAAACACTAATTTGAGAAGTTACGTGACAACCTATTGCAAAATATGCCTGATATGTAATTGCTGGAGAATGCAAGTATTAAGCAGTAGAACAACATAGTCTGTGTATTACTATTAGCCAGTACAATACACAACTTTTATTAAATGTGAGTGACTGAAATCTTCCTGGTCACTATTGTCAGCTTTACCTTGAGAATCGCTAAAAGTGAAAACATGCCTATGTGATGTCATAATACCTTCAAAATGACTTACCACTGTTTGGCTCAGTCAAATACCTCCAGTTTCAGTCTAGTAAGTGCAGATCATTTCTAAGGCATTGTTCCCAGTTTCAGAATAAGGTTAAATGTAAGGAGTCGTTACAGAGCACTTCTCCTATATCAAGACAAGGCTCCTAACCATTTTAATTGTGACAACTTAGGAATGGTGAATTACCTTAGACATTTAGTATGCTTTGTGGTGAAATATGCATAAAATCATATTTATCAATTGCAGAATGCATTCCAGAATCAATACGTGTAGTTTGTATTCAGTTGGTAGGCTATTTAATCGAAAAAAAGTTTGCTAGGCTATGTCTTCTTATGCACAACATGACCCTTGGTATGTTCTACTCGCTACAGTTACCACAAAAGCAGATCAAGGTATCAAACGTAGCAAGTTACCAACCTACAAGCAAGTGATTTTCAAATTAATTCAAACAATTTTATCAGGAAGGCAGGTAATTACAGTACAGTTGAGCAAGTTTTTACGTTTTACTTGTGAGCTAACATTTCTACAGTTGCAAAGCAAAAAATGTCAGAAAAAAATAATTTCTTTTTACAAGCAAGAATTTTAAATGAAGATTAAGAGAGACAAAGGCAAACCACTAAAAATATACAAGAATTTCAGAAAAAGCTTAGCAAAACCTTTCCTTTCTGGCCACGCAAAGTAATGAAAAAAATAGCAATGAAGAAGACATGCTATTCCTTATCAGTATACAAGGCAACCGGGAAGCAAGTATGGCTGGAAAAGATAAAGTGTTAGAAGCAAAAATTAAAAAGATCAGTACCAGGCCACAACAACAAGATAGACGAGTAGCAAAGGAGGAGACCCGAGTTAATGGCATAAATAATGCTATTCATTTAGAAGCTGAGGATGAGGATGACGTGGACAACGAGCCATGCACATATTCAATGATTTGTGAGGTAGAGGAAAAACACTCTCATAAATGAAGATCAAAAACAGGAACAGCCATGTTCATTCCTCATGACATAATGAAATCTCCAGGATTAGTCTCTGCAGCAATCAGAAACAGCATTACACCAACTGCCTTATCTCTTACTCTCCATTCTATGGTTCAAGCTTGTTTTGGAGATGCTTTGAAGCTAAATCTCCATCCATCTCAGTCACACAGACACAGAGTTGAAACAGCGCAACATATCTCATAAAAAATTCTCTCCGCATGGTCACCACCTGCTGTTGGTGCTGTACATTGGGATGGAAAGCTTCTGGAGACTTTAACCAGCAAGTAGAAGCAAGATGAAAATCTCCGAGTTTTGATATCTGGTATCGGTGGCATTAAATTGTTGGGTGTTCCAATAATTCCAACCCATTCAACAGAAACAGCTGGAGCACTTGTGTCCAAAGTTACTATGCAGTTGCTTGAAGATTGGAATTGCAAAGATTTTGTTACATCTCTTGATTTTGACACAACAAGCTGTAATACAGGGAATTAAAACTGGTGCTTGTATACAACTTCAAGAAGATATAGGTCGCTCCTTACTTTAGGCTGCGTGTATGCACCATGTGGGTGAAGTAATTCTTTTTAAGGTGAAAACCTGTGGTGAAATGATATGCAATTATGTATCATAGAGTACTGAAACACAAATGTTAGAATGTCACTTCGTAATAGCTAAAGTTTAACTCAAAAGCAATAATGGAGTGTTTATATTAAATTTATTATGGTTAAAGCCTACACAGCACTGTGGTAAACGGCATTAAAAGTATAAAACACTGCTTTTCTAGTGTCAGTTATGGTATGTTCTGAACAGGGTATTCATTCAAAGAATTTGCAATCCAAAGACACCATTTTTGAAATTTTTTGCAAAGTATGTTTCACAGATTTTGCCTAAACTTAGAACGTTTGCCATAATTCTGCAAAAATTTCAGAAATTCCATTGCACGAAGTATGCAAAATTACCCCTAAATTGACACACTTGTTCTAAGTGAAACTTAAGCTTCTGTTCACAGCATAAAAACTGTAATTTGCAATAATTTACAAAAAATTAGCTGGTATCATATGAGCAATGAATATACAAAAATCACTCAAATTTTTTTTTAAACATAAATCACTCAATTTAATGTTAAAATTGAAATTTGGGAAAATCGATAATCCTATAAAAGTTTGATTGCAATCTGGACCCCCTAGACCTTATTCAATTTTGCTGAAACTTTATATTTAAGCTTTGTAGACCAAGCCTCACTTCCAAAAAAAAGTTAGGGTTGCTACAATCAAGTTTTAAAATTTACGGGGCATCAGCCGCACCCTAATGTACGTGTCAGTTACCTACCAATGCGACGTATTATAATTCAGTACCGTATTTTACGGACCATAAGGCGCACGGGACTATAAGGCGCACTGTTAATAAATTGCTTTGATTAGTTTTTTGTTCATACATAAGGCGCACCGGACTATAAGGCGCACCGGACTATAAGGCGCACCGGACCATAAGGCGCACCGGACCATATATAATAGTATATCGGTACTGGTTTTGAGTGTAGGCAGTAAAGCACTACCGCACTTGATCCATACATAAGACGCATCGGACCATAGGGCACACAATCAACTTATGAGGAAAAAAAAGAATTTAAAATGCGCCTTATGGTCCGTAAAATACGGTATATACTGTATTATATATATTATATATGATACTGATAAAATAATAAGAACAGGATGCTATGTAATATTAAATGATAGTTTGTTTGTTTGTGCATTTGCAGTTGTGTATTATTTCATTGTTTTGGATATGGACAGCTTTGTCTGACGCAAATAAATAATAATATAATATATACATAATAGTTATTTTTCAAAGGTCCAATGTTATAGAAGTATTGTGTAGTTCTAGATATCAAGTTAGTGTTTTTTTTTATCTTTTCATTAAGAGCTTTATTCAATAGTTGAACTGTTTCATTTAAAACACAGCATTTGATTCGGGCAGATCTGACATACCACACAAGTCGACACATCCAAGCTATTATCAATGATCTGATAAGTATCAGTAACAAGAAGTTCAGGATTTTCAGAGGAAATCCATATTTCTCAATCTCAACTGTTGCCAACCTTCTTGAAGTATGTAAGTAGTAAGGCATCATCATTCACAACTTCAACAATGTTAGAAAGGTACCAGTGTTATTCGCTTCCTTCAATCCAGATGGCAGCTATGAACTCACCAACTTGATAGGCCGGTGCAGTGGTGCTGCAGAATCAGATTCCTGGTCATTTGATGTGGAGCTTGAATTTGTCTCTGTAAGCAAATGCATAGAAGAAGGCACACTTTGGAGGTCTGACATTGTTATAGTTGGACATGAACGTGAATTATTATCTAACTAGCTGATAAGGTTGTTGGCATATTCTTCAAATCTGGAATTTTTGTAGTTTCATTTCAATCGGAATATTGAAGCACTTGATTTTAGAGAGAGGCATGTCTTCTTTGCATAGCGAACTTCCGTGCAAAGTATTTTGTTCTTTGTGTGATCTGTTACAGCATCACTTTGAAGGTAAGCACTCACATCCTCAGAAGTGGTAAAAGGCCCTGGTGGATTTTGCGCTTTCAGGAAATCTAAATCAGCAAGTTTACTTTGCTCTGATATTAAGAGCTTCTTTTTCAGAGTAGCCTTTTTCTTCATAAGCTTTCATCTTTTCATTCCATTGCAGTCTAATTTCTTTGCTGTCTTGTACTGGTTTTTCCCATTTCTTTTTGTCAATCTTCTGAATATTTTCCAGTAAATCTGTGCTTTTATTGAGAACTACACTTCTGGAGACTGTATCAGTGTATCAAGATTTCTTTTACCATAAATATTTATCTTGTAGTTCACTAATCTGACACTGCGTTCTTCACCCAGGTTGTGAACTGGCAGATTATCCAGTTTCTGTAGGACATCATCATTCATCACTTGCCGATCCAATTTTCAACAGCGATCCTGTGTCCTCATTTGCAGCATGACCAAAACAAAACAGAGACCCTTTTTGAGTTGCCAAGCCTTTTGCAAAAGATTGAAGGAATAGAGAAAGCATTCAAGCAAGCTTTTAACTTCGTTACAGTGTTCTTGCAAGCAAACATCGATCGAGCTGAGAATTGTTGGTTTAGGTAATGTCAATTTGAACATATCAATTGACGAAAAGAAGTAAGACACTCTGATGTTTGTAGGAAATGATGTGTGTGAAGCATTGTCAAGTCATGCATATATGACTCATGCAAAAATATTGCAACCCTATCATAGATGGTACAAAATTTTCGAGTTTGTACCATTGCGGTAGGCTAAATGGGTCATTTTGGGCCAAAATGGGCTTGTACGGGCCAAACTATACACCTGACACTTCTGAAACTGTTACATTCCTATCTTAACTTTTCAAGACAAAACTTTGAGACCAGTCCGAGCTTTCTATGACCACCGGTTCAAAAGTTAGGTGTCAAATCCCATGCATTTTGGAAATCACTCGTTAGACTCCCCGGTAGCGGGGAGTTCCCGGAGGGCCAACCCAAAAAAATTTTCATAATATATTTTTTTACACCCAGTGGCACAAGTTTGGAGGGTACTAAGATTTTTTTAATTTTAACATAATCCCCTAATAATAATAACTAATTAATGTACTATCATGTTTATTGTGTGTTGTATTTATACGGTATCATTTTATCATTCTAACTACCGGTTACTGTATAAACAAGTTTTTTGGTCTGGGGGGCCTCCCCCAGAAAATTTTTAAAATTAACATTGAATTTGGTGCGTTCTGAGAGCATTTTCAGCACAAATTCTGAACATGAACAGAACTGCCAAAAATAATGTTGTCGGAATGGAGAAGAATACAAAATAGATATCTATTTGACAGCGCATATTGAATGAAAGACTTAATAATATCAAACATTAAGTTGCATTCTCAAACGCAAGAAGAAGAATATTATAGAACTTTTTGGGAAGATGCTCCATACACAAAGCAAGAGCTTATCAAGAGGACAGGAAAATTCACGTGGTCCAGCTGTTAGTCCATCCAGATGTGCAAATACATGTCTAATGCAAATACACGATAGGCTACTGTTCTCCAGAGAAATGGATACTTTGCACACTCAGAAAACATTACGTTGGCCATGATCACAGATGAGAGGCAGATAATCCGTGATCTTGGACTTGAAAGCTCGATCAAGACCAAGATCGCGAACAGAGAACAATGCGACGATTCTGCACTCCGCCCTTAAAGTATGACGCCAACGAATACTACGATATGGTTGACTGTCAGGTTTTCGATCTCACCGAGCCTCCTGTGACAAGAAATATGAGAAACCAAAAACTAGGAGACATGACTGCAGCTAAGGACACTCCAGAACTTTTTTTCCTCGATTTCCGTGTCACACGCAGGTGGTGGAAAGGTGCGTCAAGTTGGTGACGGAAGCTTTAGCAGTTGTGTGAGGGGTTAATTCGCGAGATGGATTTAATGCTCACACATTGAATCACGACAACAAATGCCCAAGTTCGAATCGAAACATGACTATTTTATCTAAAGCGAAGAAGTTTGATGCATATTATCATTTCCATTACATTGCAATAAATCTCTATGCTAATGTCAAATTCAAATACATTTGCATGTATTTTTGCGGTTTTAGTCAATGAGTAATGACCTGGTTGCAGATCAAAAATTTGTTCGATCAAAATATAGTTTTAGCACAGTGTTCTATATACCCATTGCAGGCCTCGAAATTCATTTTTGTTGACGGCGGACAAACGTGTCCGGTCTGAGCAGCTATCTCGTCGGACAAATTAAGCCTCACGGCGGACACACCAGTTTTGACATCGATCGTCATGCTTTATCACTTTATCTTGATATTTCTTTGCCATTTGAGAACTATAACTATGGTTTAGAAGGCTTTAAATTTCAGCGAAGTCACTCTGAAAGGCTTTCATCAGACAACGACTTGCGCTTGAAGATTAAAAGCGCCGAGTAGCTGCTTAATACGCCGCATAACTGATTAACTTCCACCGAACGAGGTCATGTGGCTTCTTGCATCACAATCTGGGTTGTTTTTTTTTCGGTTATTTATCGGTCATTGACCGATTTTTTAGCAAAATGTCCGAAAAAAATATAGTCAATTCGGTTAAAATGTCCGAAAACATATATAGTCAATTCGGTCAAAATGTCCGAAAAAAATATAGTCAATTCGGTTAAAATGTCCGAAAACATATATAGTCAATTCGGACAAAATGTCCGAAAAAAATATAGTCAATCCGGTTAAAATATCCGAAAAAATACATAGTCAATTCGGTTAAAATGTCCGAAAACATATATAGTCAGTCAATTCGGTCAAAATGTCCGAAAAAAATATAGTCAATTCGGTTAAAATGTCCGAAAAAATACATAGTCAATTCGGTCAAAATGTTCGAAAAAAATATAGTCATAATCAATGTCTGCGGCCGGGTGTTGTTGGTTGAGTTTCGCTGATGAACGTTGAAGAAACGTTTGTCTGTTCTAACTTTTTTCAGATAAAACACGACAACGTTTCTCAGCGAAACTTAATGTTGTAGCTAGTCAGGAAGTGCAAATTTTGGTTTGTATCAGCTAATTGAAAGGAAATATTTTCATCAGAAAAAATGACCGAAATATATAAAAAATGACCGAGTTTTTTCAAGTCATTTCGGACAAATGATCGAAAAGTCTCAGCGAAAAAAAAACCCAGGACTCACAATGCTTTGGGCACAAGTCGGAAAACTTCTACACTAATGCTACTATTTTCTGCTGTGCAAAGCATCACTAGGCTTTTTTAAGGTTTATTCTTGCGTGTCATGTGAGCGAAAGTGAATTTTCCCTGGGCTTTTTCTTGCTGTAATACCAAAACTTAACAAATCTTGCTGTAATAGCCTACTCGTATTTCTCATTTTGTAGCAAACCTTTCTTTATCAATATTACTCGGAGATCAAAGCCAGACACTGCGCGTGATTAGTGTAGAAGTACCGTACTCCTATCGATTCTTTGCGAAGAATTCACCTAAATTACGATGATTCAATGTCATCAATCGTTGAAACAACATAAAGATCAAAAGTTTTCTGACTTGAATGAAAGCTAAGGCATACAGTATTCACATTTTCTAAATGCGTGCTAGAATGTGCGGGAAATAGTATTCTTGCAACAATTGTTCGTGCTATGCAATGACGATTTGTATTGGTTCTTGTGTTATTTTTCGGCGGACAAATATGACCGATCTAGAGGGTACTTCCCGCGGACATCACATGCTGTGACGGCGGACATGTCCGCCGTGTCCGCCGTGAATTTCGAGGCCTGCCATTGGCAAGTTTTGGCTACCCAAGTTGAGTAAAATGGGGAAAAAAGTTTTACACCCCCCTAAATTGATCCACCCTAATGTAGAAGAAAATAGTAAATTTTCAAGTGGCTGGTGGTAGATCAAAAATTTGTTCAATTGAAATAAAATTTTTACACAATGTTCTATACACCCAATGGCAAGTTTTCCAACCCCAAGCTAAGCAAAATAAAGAAAAAAGTGTTTTACCCACCTAAATCGATCCACCCTAGTGCGCACCCCCCAAAAAATTTTGAGGCCGTTATAACAAAATCACTTGATTTAGACACAATCATCAGCTCATTTTCTGTACAGAAAACTAGCAGCTAGTGCCATTGTGAGAGTATTGTTTTGCCTACAAAGTACAAAGGCTATAAAAAGCATGCTTTGTGTCCAGTGTGTCAGAACCTTGGTTGCAGTAGTTGCAGCACAATGCGCCTATTCAAAAGTTAAGGCGCCTAAATGCTTTGAATTTTAGGGACATGTTACAACAGTTACTGGAAAGTGTTCCAGTTATTGTCCAAACTTTAACTGCTTTATCGTCTTTGATAACAAAACCATTTATGATCGTCATGCGATAAGGTTACTTCTAATGCATCTTGTTATGAAAGTTTTTGGTAACAACACCTTCAATCCTTCATGATCGTCATGTGATAAGGATGCATCTTAGTTAGATAATTATTAATGTATCTTGCTATCAAAGACTTCTCTGTTAGGCTATAGCAGTGTTTCCCAACCTGGAGGTAAATTACCCCCGGGGGGTAATTTGCCTGTTTTCGGCGGGTAACGAGACCGGAGGTTGTAAACTTTATAAAAGCGAAGGAATGGAACAGTCGTCTTTACAAGGAACTGTGCAAGAAGATGGGAGAAATATACAAAGTATTACTGTACCACACAGGAGTACGATGGCTGTCTCATGGCAAAGGATAACCCGCCTGGTCGAACTTCGTGAGGCTGTCCATGTTTTTCTGATAGAAAAGAAGTCCGACTTGACTGAATACTTCTCTAACCAACAGTGGATTTCCCAGCTGTGCTACCTGGCTGATATCTTTGGTGAATCGAACAAAGGCAATTTTTTAATTCAAGGCAAGAATGTAACTGTGATCGACACCAAAGTAGCCGGAGCAGCATTTATCGCAAAGGTTAAATTGTGGAACAAGCGAGTTGGAAGAAGCACAGTTTTAGACGTTTGACATGTATCTCGGAGGCAATGGACTTGAGTTGACAGCGGCGTTGAAGAAGGACATAGCTGACCACTTAGGCCAGCTAGCCAAGAAGATGGACAACTACTTTCCGAATTTGAACACGGCTAGTTTTCAATGGTGCACTGAGCCCTTCACATGTGATGACAGCCAGGTGGATGATGACGACTTTTCGGCCAAAGAAGAATTTATCACTCTCCGAATGAACAAAGCGTTGAAACTTGATTTCAATGGGAAAGGCTTAGAAACCTTCTGGTTTAGCAGACTCCAGGACGCACCAACATTAGCGACACGGGCATTAAATATTCTGACATCTTTTTCAACAACGTATCGCTGTGAACAAGGATTTTTAACTGTCTTGGGAAGGAAGACAAGGAAGCGCAATCGCCAGGATGTCGAAAGCGACACAAGAATTGTCCTCAGTAGCCTACCACAAAGCCCAGGATCGCAAAGCTGACGCCTGAAGTCCAGGCCTGACCTTCGCATTGAATGTTTACCACGCATTGTTATCTTGTATTCAGTATTGTATTGCATTTTGATTGTCATAGTTAGCACTTTGAAATACATAGCAATAAACATTTTTGTTTTTGAAAATTTATCGTGGGGGTAATTGGCTCACTTCAGGGTGGAGATTAGGGTAACAGCCAAAAAAAAGGTTGGGAACCACTGGGCTATAGGATAAAATGTGCCTATTCAATAGGGAAAAAAATTCGCAATGCGTTGTTATGTGCTGACACACTGTATCAGTGTATCATGTCTATATTTCTTGGTGATTTCCTAATTGTATTCATTTCAAGAATATCCTCATGAAATCTAAAATCAGTGTGCTGTACTGAAATAATAACTTGGATGTATTTTCTTTTTTTTAAAAAAAGACATGAAATAATCCATGAATAAATTCATGATATTTAGTTGTGTTTGTAATAGATGGCTTCTTCATTAGGCACTCTACTAATTGAATTGGATGATAATGTGCTACAGCATAAAACTCAGAAATATCAAGTGACACATTTCATCAAAGCATCAACTTAAATCTGCACTTAATGCATGGACATGTTCATCTTTTTGGCACCTTCAGCTAATACGGTATTTAGTTTTTTTTACAAACGGCTTTTATTTTAATAAACTAATGGTATTAAGATCTACCAGTATTACTTCATATTTTGATAGATCATAGCATTTTATATCAGCATGTAACGAATTGATTCTGTGTAGGTTATGGAATGTGTACCCAATACCCATGGAAATAATCAAATGTGTTTTGTACTGCTCATGTTTTTAAACTTTAGAATATTTCCCAAAATTTCATCACGTTCTTGAATTTTGTTATACCGTAAGTTTTTTTTTATTCATGCTTGTTTTTAAGACTTGATTTTTCATGCGCAATTTCTCCGTTTTCAGGTCTTTATTAATATTTAACAAAAACATCTGTATTAACAACATGAATGAGTTGACATGACTTGTAAGCTTGAACTCTGATTTTAATTTTAGTCAAAATTTGTGCTTTATTTCGCTGTAAGAATATATATTCTTGATTATCTTGAATAATGGTTTGTTGTTTTAGTCTGCATAACTAACAATTCGTGACGAGATGTAACTCAAAAAGTGATACCGTACAGCCAGAATGCAACCACAGACATCAAGCTATTTTGACCACTTCAGTGACTAATTTTTGTGTTAAAATGTTGTCAAAATGCGATAGCAACAATTGCTGCATGTTGATACAGATAGTCTACTAATAAAAGGCATTTACTTTGAATTCGTTTCAGATTAGGCTGATAACTACCAAAAATTAAGATCTAGCTGTCATGGAAAAGGCTTACTTGATTACAGGTTCATCTGGATATGTTGGATATCAACTTGTTAAAGTTCTTTGTCAAAACAATGTCGATGGAGTTTCCAATTTGAAACTCATGGACAAAAATATCAGTAACGATGTGAGAGAAAAACAGCAAAAACTTTGTCATGGTGAGTGAGTAAGTAAAAGCTGCTTTTTGAAGTTGTTTTTTGTTGACCAAACTCGCTAAATGGCATAAGCTATTTTGATACTGTGAATAGTTATTATCTAAGATTAGGCTACAGACTTTTTAAGTGCGTCAACTCGCTTTGAGTTTGAACGATCCATTATAAACTGATTTTTATTGTTGTGCTAATTCAGATAGGCATGTACAATTACATTGTACAGAGATGCCAAAGCTGTTAACTCTAGAGGTTTTTCATTATTTTATTATAGAAATAGCCGACTATTGGCAGACTGATAGATAAAAACTCTATCTTTCCATTTTAAATTATTCATTTTTAGTGTGGAAGTAAAAAATGAAATAGAGTAGGTTAGAGGCCTATGTTATCATGCTCAATTCATTTTTGAACTCTCCTTGTAAACGAAGAGCAAACGTCAGCATCATTACAATCTTGGTAGTATTTTTTTGTAAAATACGGTACTGCCACCGGGGTGGAAGCTGACTTGGTGACCTCTTAAGGTCTTTCGCTTCCTTCCTCTCTCATCATAGGCGTAACCAGGGGGGAGGGCAAAAGGGGCCATGCCCCCCCCAAATTTTCAAGTTTGGATTCCGAAGTTGAGCCCTTTGTTGAAAATGTAATAAAATTTGCAGAAATTTATAACGTTTTCCAAGACATCTGGCTATTAACACCCCCCAAGACTTGTTTTAGACACACAGAAAGGCACCAATAAATTTTGCAAATCGTAAACCGCGCAAACTTTACGCGATTTACGTTTCTTTGAACTAATTTGTGAAAGCAATTCCAGAATGGCTTACTCTCTTGGTTTTTGTGTAGCTGAGTTTTTGGTGTTCTCTAATTTTAGCCGCAGTTTTTGCCGTCTCTAATTTTAGCCGTTCGTGTGTAAGAGCTACCTTTAATAAGTTAATAGCTGTTTATCTGTTTATAAACTTCATACAAATATTATCCTAAAAGTGTTTCCAGAAAGCGCTATAATCCATTATTTGAGTGCAATTTTTCAAAAATTTTTCCGGGGAGCATGCCCCGGACCCCCCTAGAATACGCATTCCTTCGGCACGCTCTAATCCCCACCACTTTCATTGCTTCCCTTGCTCAACCCACCTGGATATGCCACTGCACATCATGTGGCGATGGCTCAAATCAAATACTTATTCTCTTCAATTTATCAAATATTTGTCCCCCCCCAAATTTTTTTCCTGGCTACGCCACTGTCTCTCACTTCTATGTAATGTACCAGTGTATAATATTTGTCGTGATAATTTGAGAAAAAAATAAACCAGTGATTGATTGATTGATTCTTCATGGTTACCATCATCATTTATCATCATCATCGGCCATGCCTAAATAAGGTGTCGGCTACCGTGAGTCTCCACAACGTCGATTGTCCATAGTTGTAATTAGGTTTTCAAAATTTTGTCGTCCATGTTGAAAGATTTTTGAAGATTTCCAAACGTGGACGGCTGGACGCCCCCGGTGCTTCTGACCAGGAAGTCGCCCTATTAATTCTGAGTGTTCAATTCCGCGTTTGCGGTAGACATGTCCGAGTTCGATAAATGCAATTTGCTTTTTTTTGATAGTTGTGATGAGGACGCCGCATGACCAATGACCATGATGAGGCATTAATGTTTTACCTGCCAATTTGAAGACAGCACCAACCATTCAACTATTGCATTAGACTTGTAGCCTAGCTTATCTGTAACCTATTATTTTGTCGAAAACCAATGACTACATTTTCATTAATAATTCGAAATGCAGTGTCGAATGTTGAGCTTTTAACATCAGGCAATAGGAGTTATTAAACTAAGGTCGTCTCAGTAACGGGAAAGTACGCTGATTTATATATCAGAACAGGTGTTTTGTTACAAAAATGGCAAACCTGCGTAAAGGTTCAGTGGGCTATAGCCTACAGAAAGCGCTGTTTAAATTTGACGTTGAAAAAATTTTTATATATTATATAATAATATACTATTTTAAGCAAGATATGAGAAAAAAAATCGAGAAAAGTATATTGCAGTTCCAATATCAAGATAAATAAGGGTCAAAATTAGAATTGCGAAGGCTTCTCAAAAATAAGCACAAATAGGCTAGGCCTCGTGAGTTATTTTTTGGAAAAAGTCTTTAAAACTAGTATAAGAACAACAAATCTAATACATATTTGGCCTACAATGGTTTTTAGCCATAATCAGACAATAGACGAGTTTTGCCGACGTACATAGGCGTCGAAATAGGGTGGGCGGGTGGGCGGCGCCCACCCTGCTTTGAAACGAGGGTGGGCAAAATATGTTTCGCCCACCCTGTTTTTTGTTTAACGCTGAATTATCCAACCAACTGCAGCGCAACTTATTGTTTTACGCTATGTCTCTCGCTAGGTATCCGACAGAACAAAGCAATTTCACGACATCGCTGCGTTGAAAATAGGCGGTCACTGCATTGTTGTTGCTACGGCAACTGCCACAGCTGGCAATTCCTGGTGAGAGAAAGCTACGTTTGATCTTTTCTCCGAATGGTCTCACTTTCGTTACGTCACAATCAAGCTTCAGTTCCGGGTCAGCGTAAGGGAATATGAATATGACATCATAATGAACATGACAATAAAATAACCGACACAAACTAAAGACGTACTGAAACAATCGCTTTTTACAAATCTTTTCTCACAAACTTGTTGCTGGGTATAAATTGGGGCACCGCGCGATGTTGTCATTTCATTATTGAAAAGTTAAACATGAAGCAAAGTCAAACATCTATTCGCGCATTCTTTAAACCAGCTTCCACAAGGCGTCGAGATGAACGCTGAAGAAGCCACGTCCAGCACGAATCAACGTAGATATGACATTGATGAAGAAAGCAGTGCTTCAAGGATAGTGGTGAAGTCAATGACTCAGGCAATGCACCGGTAGTTGTAGAAGACAGCATGAGCCATGGATCTCTACCTCTGCTCCATTTGACGTTAGCATGCTGCCAGACCAGCTTCCGGCTCGGGAAGGTCGTGTGTTGCAAAGGAAGCTTTTTTTCCGAATTCCAGTGGATGCGTCTTAACCCTGATGGTACTTGTTACTGTAGTCACCTGTCCGAATATTTTGCGGCAATTTCGAAGGTGCCACTTTAAAGTTAACAGATCACGAGCTTTTTAGGTCGCAAAGGAAAACATAAAAGAAGTTTGTTTAGTTTAGCAGCGCTCATAAGATCGCAAGGCGCAAGAAAGCAAACATCAAACCTAAAAGCTTAATTGCTGCAGCGACGCTAAACGCAGTCCTTGTAAGAAAGACTAACCATTGTGAATTTCCGAACATACACATTCAATGAAATCTGTTTGAAAACTCTTGCCCACCCAGAATTCCTCTCTTCTAAGAAAAAATCGACGCCTATGCCGACGAGCAATATTGCTTCTTGAAGTAAAAGAAGTGTAACTGAAAAATCGTAGACTATTGACAGGAATTTTTATGCCTGTGTAGTGAAAGTTTGATTGATTCTGAGAATCTTTATTCTCGGACTGAAACATCTTTTTTTAAAATTTAATCCTAGCAATTTTACCTAGCCTATAGTTTGTACATGCTTGAACCACAAACCTGCTCACTGAGATTGGTGGATGAAATTTCCCCTTATTCTTAAAGTATTGTTGTCTGTGAATTATCCTATCCACTAGGTGCCGTTAAATGGAGAGCAGTTTTTGAAAGGCGTTGCTTAAACGCACACCCCAAGACTCGAACCAGTGCTGCTTAATCTTGCCATTTTGCACTGCATTTACTTTTACTTCCTGAAAACTTAAAAGTAAACTTAGCGATAGCTTACACTCCTCATTTATTACCTGTATTTTTTGTAAAACCATAAAAATGTTATATATTTCAAAATTTTATTTGCAGACGCTGGAATTGCTGCTGAGTGGATAGTGGGAGACATTACAAATAAAGAAAGTGTAAAAAGAGCAGTGAAAGACCTTGATGTTGCGATACACACAGCAGCAATAGTGGACGTATTTGATCATGTGCCAGAGAACGTGATGCAAAACGTCATTCTACAAGGTAAAGAAAACCTCACATCGAACAAATCTGCATGTCTTTATGAGTGATTAAGTTTTATAGTAAGTTATTGAAGAAAGCCCAAAGAGTTTATTTCACAACATTACTGTCCGTAGCTCAGCTCGTCGTCTTTATAAATGTTGGTGATACCTTTTGTGTTCAAGTAGCTTACTTTGTGTAAGATTGTGGACTCTGTGTCTGCACCTTTGGTCCAAGAGATAATGGTTTGAATGATGGCCTCTTCGAAGCCCACAGTCACATGGCAAGGAGACATGATTTCCAGCAAAAGCTTCTTATTATGGTTCTCAGTTTTGTTCCGGAGGGAAGCAGTAGAGCATAAGGATGTGCCGATTAATCGGCATCGGAATCGGCAATTTTTTGGAGAATCGGAATCGGCATCGGAAAAAATTGCCGATTCTTTCCGATTCTTTATCAAAGTTTCCTAATCAAAAGTAGCGCGAGCGCGTGGAAATACCGATCAAAGAACGGCTTCTTTGAACAACCGCATCAGCCTCAACTAGCATTCGGAGAGCGGTAGTCTAAATTATGACGATTGTCCGCCATTTTGTAAACTCTTGTTTACTAAGCACGAGATCAAAATTCTTTCTTTTTTTGAAATGACGAAAAACGTTCAAAGAGAAAATCAGACCAGATAAAATATAAAAGTTGAATGATTACACAACGGTTAGAAGTTAAAGGAGAAATAGATTATTACGTAATAGTTATTAGCTTGCAGTATGCGAGGCGCTATAAGCAAGAAGAGAAAAAGCGAGGGAGTATAAACTGCTAAGAAAATGAGAGCAACTGTCTGAAAGATTCAAAACGCTGTAGAAAAAAACAAAGGGCGTCAAATGGAAAACAACGTGTGAAGCTGCAAGTTATATCTTTTCAGACGCTGAATTGCAGTGAATTAATCTTGTCACTTAGTAAACACGTGAAAAAAGATTACCTCGTTTGCGCAATAATCACTCGATTGTTTGTTCAACCCATGAAACGGACTATGTTACAGCCAAATGCTGTCCCAGCTCTAGTCGGCATTCGGCAAAATTAGGGAGTTTTCTTTGATCTGTAGAATATACCTTAATGCAGACATTTTTAGCGCAGCAAAAAGAGAAATGACATCGTGTACAGTTAGAAGTTGTCATTGTTTTTAAACATTGTAGACGTCAATTTATTATGTTCTTGTGCGATTATTTTCTCCTGTATCAATCACCTGCTTTAAGTTATGTAACGAAAAGGAAATCTTAATTTATTTCGTCATCCCCGCACTGGCTACATAAATCCATCATTGTTAAAAATTGCAAATAAATTGCTTTCGTCACCACCATCGTCGATCGAAAGCGAACGAATTTTTAGCACAGGTGGCAACATTTTTACGCCTCAACGGACCAGACTTACTGCAGCAACTGGAGAAAAGTTGATGTTATTGCATTTTAATTTACGTGCCTTTAATTTTGAATATTAAAAAGCGGAAATGTTCTTTGTAATTATTGTTTAATCGTTGTAAAATTCGTAGTCACTGAAAGTTGCTTAATGTTAATTTACTAAGCAGAGAGAAGTAAATTCCAAGTATAGGTCTGTTACGCTTAATGCGTTCAACAAACAATTATGTGATTGCGCAAACGTAATCAAACCAGCTACCCGGTAATCTTCACGTGTTTGCTAAGCAACAAGATTGTCTGCAACTCTACGTTCGAAAACAATAGTAATTTCTTCACAAGATGTTTTTCTTTTTTCGTCTATTGATGCACTTTGAATACAAGGTTTTTGTGTATTCAATACCGCTGCGTTCATTTTCTTTTACACTCTGGTATGGGGCGCCGTTTGGAAAAACACAATTTAGCAATTTTGCAACACCAATTTAGCAATTTTGCAACACATTTAGCTATATTGCAACAATTTAACTAAATTGCAAAAATACGATTTAGTTATATTGCAGCAATTTAGCTAAATTGCAAAATACGATTTAGCTAAATTGCAACAATTTAGCTAAATTGCAAAATACGATTTAGCTAAATTGCAAAATACGATTTAGCTAAATTGCAACAATTTAGCTAAATTGCAAAATACGATTTAGCTAAATTGCAACAATTTAGCTAAATTGCAAAATACGATTTAGCTAAATTGCAACAATTTAGCTAAATTGCAAAATACGATTTAGCTAAATTGCAACAATTTAGCTAAATTGCAAAATACGATTTAGCTAAATTGCAACAATTTAGCTAAATTGTTGTTGTAATATGCTAATGAGGACAGCCGCGTTTCCATCTGTAATTTAAAGAATTGCCAAAGTCGAATGGGACGGTTTTTGCTGTTTAGGCTAGGCCTATTCTGTTTTGCACCTGGTACGGTACCTGTAGATAAGTAACGCGTCGTTTCTTACGGTTTGATATGTTTTAGAGCCCTAGATCAGTTGCGGCAGTTTTGGGATGTGGATTAACAATTGCTTTGGAGAACCAAGCTTAACTCAGTAGGCCTAACTGTCTGACTATTAACCGTCGAATGTCTTTCAGGCTAAAATTGACTGCTTGGACGAGGCATACCGGTGCAGAAATAAGTTGTGTGGCAAGTGTGTCTGGCTATTACAGTTTAGTGTGCTGCATATTGGTTAGCAAGATACCAGTAGTACCGGCAGGTTGCCATTTTGTATCGGTAGGTACAAGTAAGGTGACCCTACCGGTACCGTAACTCGGTTAGATCTAGGACCTAGTTTGGTCTAATCATTCAGTTATTTGATAACTGTACCAAATATCCCTTCATCTAATGTTTTGGGCCTATTCATTGAAGCCTATTTGAAAAAGGCCCAATATTCTAAGTAAGCAGTTAAGGGAGGTAAAAAAGGAACTTCAACTTTGATTGGTTGTGGCTTGAATTATTATTTACTTATTGCTTCTTATCTTTATATTATATATGTATATGTCATAAGGCTCCTTTTTCACCATTATAGGTGTACATGCCCTAAGAGATTTTGAAATTTTTGGAGATACACCTACCAATTAATTATAGGCTATGTGTATATACGTAACGTTCCATTTGATGATATTGATATGTTATGTTTCTACCAGCAGCGAGGGAAGCAGAGGGTTAGCTTACCCCCTGACCTTTGACAAAGGAGAGAAAGGGGACAGAAAGTGTGCTAATAGCATAAGGTAGGCTGCTAAGATAAAAAAAAAATTCAAAACAGCTTCCCAAATTTGCAAGCACGCTTAACATGCACTTGCACTCCAAATCAAAAGCATATGACCAGTTTCACACATAAGATTTTAAGCAGCGCATAAACGCTCACAGAAATGCGAAATTTTTGCCCAAAAAAGCTTAAAAACATCCAAAAAATTTGGGGGTAAAATGCCCAAGCAGTGTTGCCATTTTTGCAGCTTCAGTGTTTACCTTAAGGTGTCCTTGATTCTGGTTATCCATTCTTATTACAAAAATATGCTTATTTGTCCCCTAGAGTTTGTTACAATGTAAAAATATGAACAAACTTACCCCATGTAAGGGAGAACTTGAAACTTTCTTTTGGAGTGCTAGCAAAGTCACCCTGATTGTGGTGACATGTGGTCACCGATAGGCGGTCGCGGTGACCACATGGGTAAGCAGAAATAATAATGAACAACGTGATTGGATAGGTGAGACCATAACTGTCCCCCATCTTACTTTTTAAGTTTTGCAATTATACACAATTTTTATTTTTAGGTTGTGCAGTTCCAATAACGCCCAAACTTTTTCGTAAAGTTCACATTTTTTGTGCTTATAGTAAACAGTGCATATGATTCAACATTCAAGTCATTGGCTTGTATGCCAAATGTCAGTTACATTTCCAAGTCATAAAACACATGCTCTAAATTGCCATCAAGTAGTACCACACATGGCATAGATATACTGACAACAAATTGACACATGGCATGCATATATTGACAACAAATTAAATGCATGTGCTCCAGATCTCCAAAGACTCTTTTGCAATTGCAGGCATGTGCCCCGGACTGCAAGCATGTTTCCAAACCCCAGCCATATGTTTCAAATCTTAGATATGCACCTTCAATTCACACATTGGTTTTCTTGGAGGTAGGAGGAGGTGCTAAAGAGGCCATGACCTTTCCCTTCAAATATCTAAGAGAGCTTTCAAAAATCAAACTTTTTGATGTGAAAATGTTAGCAAATTTGGTGTGTTAGTCTTGGTTAATATTTTCAGGTAATTTGCGATTCAATTAACTAAATTAAGTCTTAATTTAGTCATTAGAAATTCTTTAAAGTTTTAGTAGTCTATTTGTACATGCAGCTGTGACATTTCATGATGTCAATAAACAGTTGAAAACTTGCTCATTTGTGATACCACAATTACCAACTTGAACTGGAATATCCTTGCTCCCCCCCAAATATTTTTTTGTGTCCTTGTTTTAAAAAAACTGCAGCAGAAGTTCAAGTCTGACATTTGGCATACATTTAAAAACCTTGTTGGAAGTTATTTTTAATTGTTTGTTAATTTGGACCAGTACCGATATTTGCAATATACCAGTAATTTATGCCAGTATGCATGGAATGCATAACTGGCATAATTTATGCCAGTACATATGGAAGACCCTGCCCAGTTGACATTCTTGGAAGTCTTTGTTTTTATGTGCTCGAGTCATAGCAATTTTATTAACAGGCATTGGGTTGCACCTAGAGATGGTTACTTTGTGGTTATTATGCCCTAGTGTACCTATCAATTGGATTTTGCTGACCTGTAAGACAAATGCTTGATAAAAATCATAACACAACAGTTTAGTTTCACTCAATAGATTCAAGAAAAGTTTCAAATTCCTTTATGATTCTGAATCTAGACATCCCTATTTGCACTGTTAATGCCAATTATTATTTGCAATGTAATTACCGGTATGTACATTGACATAGGTAGTGTTTTCATATTGCTCATTGGTAGGGTGAAGCTGGTTAATCGCATAGTCTACTTTTCAATGATTTTTCTGCACTTACACTACAATATACCTTATCTGCACCATATGCAATCGTCCTTATCTTATATAATATGCATTGTCTTGTCTCCACAAGTGCTTATTAGGTTACACTATTCTATGGTTACACATTTGCATTATATTGTCTTCTGTGCTGATCAAAGAAGGCACTGGTCATGTTTCATAACACGAAGTGAAGCTTTTTTGAAACAGTGATATCATACCAATAAATTGAGAATTTTTTATCAAATAAATTATACATAACTGATTTATGTGATTGATTGTTATGCGATTAACATATGTGTATTCTTTCACATACCGGTATGCATGGAAATTGATTTAGACTGACAAGTGATAAATAGGGGCAGGACTGCCCTGTTACTTCCTTATACAATAATATTGATTCTGCAGAACAGTTAAATATCTACATTTGATACTTTTATATACCGGTATATTGAATAATGTTACTAAAATCTGTATTCCTGATCTTAGCAAGTGTTTATTGTGTTACGAATTTTGCCAATATATACCTACTTTGCTGAAAATTTTCAAAACCAAAGACTGCAAAAATATCCAATGGTAAGTGCTTGCATGCATTGCATTATTTTCACTGCACTTGTGCTTTCGTCACTATGGACAGCTTGAGTGATTTATTAATCATTTATTCATTGTTACGTAAGATAATTCCGTTCTTAATGTTCACTAAAATGGAAACCCTGATTTTAAGTAACATCAAGGGAGACTCCGGGAGATTTCCTTTTTGTATTAAAAAATGAAAAAAATTGAGAAGTGAATATTTCCAGCAATGTTTTGTAGTACAGTAATTTATTATTGATATAATAGGAAAGAAGAAAGAAAACTGTGGATATGGAGCATCTGCGTAATTTGCTGCAATTAAGGATAACATTCACTAAGATCAGCGAAGAGTTGCAAATATCACGTCCAACTCTTCGAAGAATATTGAGGGAGGAAAATTGGAGATATGAGCATTTTGCGTAAGTACAATAGAAAAAAGATTCAATATTTTGCAAGATATGTGCTGTACAGGGTGCGGCGAAAGTCCTTGGACATATTTTGTAAATTAGTTTAAAGTAGGTTTTAATCTGTTTACCTCATTGCTATTATTCAATATGGAGTGTAATAAACCCTATTTTTAAGATTTCAGTACTTGGGTGATAAAAGCAGGCAAATCTCAAAAGTCCTTAATGTGTAATATTTCTTCTGTGAAAATTTTCCCTACCACGATTATTGCCTTGCGCGGCAAATCTTCACTGCATCAAATTCTGTTCCGCGTCGAAGTCTCGTAGACTGGTATTCTTGCAGGCACCCCAGATTTTACTTTTGTTTGCGACGTTGATACCCATAACGTTTGCATATAAGGAAGAGATCGTCCACATATTTCGTAATCAACATTTCATCTATTTTTAAATTCCTCCCTCCCTTGTAATCAATAATAATCACAGCTTATCCCCCTAATTACGGTGTAATCCGTCCATAACCCCTCCTGGATGCAAAATGCTCTCGCATAAATTATTCGTGCAAACTTTTGTGTAAGCCTTTGATTCTAAAACACTCATAAAAATAAGTATTGTGACACTGAGGTGCCTGCAATTCTAAAGACTCTTTCTATATACGTGACGTATTTTACATCGAATAACAGTGTACAGAAGTGTAACAACGATGAAAAATTTGATCTCACAATATAAAGAGGAATGTGCTTACGATAATCATTGGGCTGACCCCCTCCACCATAATCAAACATAAGCAATTTGCAAACCCTCCTCCCCCTTTGTTGATTACGTAATATGTGAACGGTCCCTAATTTTTACTACGCTAAGTGTTGTAAACAAAAGCTTTTCATCACAGGTCACTAACGGATCAGCAACTAGATGAGCATGTCCGAAAGTACAAGGAAAACCACCCAGCTGCCGGAGAAGTGATGGTTAAAGGCCATCTCATTTCAAAGGGGTTTTCCGTTCAAAGAAGACGTTTACGTGAAAGCCTTCATCGCGTTGATGCTGAAGGTATAATTCAACGGCGTATGATAACCATACGTAGAAGAAAGTATTATGTACCGTCACCAAACTATGTATGGCACATTGATGGGACGCATAAGTTAATCAGATGGAAGTTTATTGTCCATGTTGCCATTGATGGATACAGTAGGTTAATAACCTACTGTCGGTGTGCAGACAACAATAAGGCGCAAACTGTTCTGGACAATTTTAAAGGTGCTGAAGAAGTTTACGGTTTACCACTGCGAATTCGGACAGATTTTGGTGTGGAAAATGTTGCAGTGTGGAATTACATGCTTCAAAAAAGAGAGAATTCAAACGCAGTAATTGTAGGTGCGTCTGTTCATAACCAAAGGGTCGAGCGATTGAACAGAGACGTAAATGTGCAGGTTGTAAACATATTTTACAACCAATTTTTCCTTTTGGAAGACTCTGGTTTATTGGACCCTTTGAATGAGACGGACTTGTACTGCCTTCACCTCGTATACATGCCAATAATAAACCAGAGACTTCAAGAATTTGTGCAAGCTCACAACAACCACAGCATATCAACGGAAGGAAACCGTACACCGCTTCAAATGTATCAGTTGGACTACAGGCTCTTTCATCTTCAAACTTTGGACGAAAGTGGAGCGATAGACTTGGATGATATAGCTGCTCGCAGCGAAAACAACGTCACGTTGAGTATCATTCCAAAAACTCTTCCTTCACAAGCTGAAAACAGACTGCTTGAAATTTTGGGTAATGCAGTTTATAGAAACCCTACAAGACTATTTAGAGAAGCTGTGGCATTTGTTGCCAACTGGATGCAGCATCGAAGAAGCGAAGCGTGAAGTTTCTTGCATTCTTAAAGCATGTCTTTGAAGTTGTCTAGTAGTAAACTGATGGAGGAGATCTGCCTGACAATCTGAGCTGCTATTATGCTGCGACGATCCTTTGTCCATTACTACTTGGTCTGTCTGCACTGTCTAAGTACCAAATGATCGGTCAACAGTCTCAATATTATATTGTATTGAGTCTCAATAGTAATAATATTATATAATATTGAGGCTGTTGACCGATCCTTTGGTACTTAGACCATTCTTAAAGCGTACAATAAATTTTTTTACCCTTCGGTTAAGCCCACCACTCCTGAAATTTGTTTCCACGTAACTAATTTGAAACGATTGTCGGCTGTATAACCAAGATGGTGGACAGTGGTGTATGCAGAAATGCAGGCATAGGAGTCGATAGTGGAAAAGTAAAGAATATTCCGATATTCGATAGTGCCAAAAAAAGGAAAGAATTAACCGATTTCGATACTAGAAAAAAAGTAAAGAATAAAGAATGTAGTAATCGATATTAAAAAAAAAAAATTATTCCACCACTCTTTCTGAATGCTCAAGGCAGTAATAAATTGAAAAAAATTCAAAGAAGTGAAAAGAGTAACAAAACATAGTTTTAAATGCAGTCATGCAATAATAATCCTTCTGAGAAGAGTCAATCTAATCTAAAACGCTACCAGTAACTCTTAAAACTAAAAAAAAATTGACCTTAGTCTTAGCTGCAACTCTTAACCTCAATCTAATAATAACTAAATAAACACCGTTTTTTCGATCCTACAGCATCGGCATGCTTTAACAATTACGACTCTTTCTAACAAACCACATGAACGCCTGGACCTGGCCTAAACCACAGAACGCAGGGTTCGAGTTGAATGCGATCAACCAGGGTTTCCCGCAAAAAAAAAATTTGCTCCTTCTTTCAATAGAATTTCAAAGTCTGCCTAATAAAATGGTGGAATTCGGTTAATATTTTACGTTGTTTATTTGTAAACTTTACAGAAAAGTATCGAATAACGGATTCAACGCACAAAAAAGTAAAGACTAGCAGCTAATCGATACTTATTTGAAAAAGAAAACACGGATGCGATAGTGACAAAGTAAAGAATAACGCTATCGAATATCGATTCATAATCGATAGTCCCAACCCTGGGTGTATGTATTGGTTGAAGCGTCTATTCCAGGCAAGGTGTGATAGGTCTGCGTCAGAGTTTCAAACTTCGGCTAAGTCGTACCAAAAACTTACACACATGAAGATACAAAATGAATGTAAATATACAGAAAACTTGATTACCGGTACTTTACGAAATTAGAGAAATTAGGTGTGCAGCGAAACAAACAGGAAGTCAAGCCATTTGAAACCCAGGAGAGTTTGCAATACCAAACTCCATTGCGTTTTTAAATGCCAAATAGTTGTTGTGGATCAAAGGCAACACAAGTATATTGGCACAGGTATTTGCAGTAGGAAACCTTGAAGTATCGTCAAACTGCAGCGACGACGAAGGAGAAAATCCCAATGGTGGGATTCTATCGGCTCCAGTCGCAAAGACTACAATGTCTTGCAAGGAACAAGTAGATTCGTTTTCTGTAAAACAATATCAAGACGTAAAAATAAAACAAACGTAACGCCACATTGCTGATTGGTTGATTACCTTCTACGTCAATAACGAAATCCCGCCAAAATGCAATGCAGTTATTTTCTTTTGTCCTTGTGTTGCTGCCAACTTCTGACAGGTCGTACTTAAACACTTCATCCACCAAAAGAGTAGAAGTCAGCTTTTTTGTATCTTCTACAAAAAGATGCTTGAAATGCAATGGATGCTGCTGCACACGTGCAAGAAGTCCGGTCACGTCTAGACCACTTTTAAATCTGTTTAAAACACAATAGGACTACTTACATATTTTATCGTCTCTAATTGGTAAAAATGCCTCTACTTTTCAGCTGATATAAAAAATTCATTGCTATGCGATACACAAAGTTGTACATCCTACTTCTCTCAAATAAATCCTGAATTATATTGAAATCTAAAATCACACTACTACAGAATAATAATTCTTCTTCTTCTCTCGTATTGTCGCTATATGTCAGGGCATCCGTTAGTTAGCCACTGCCTGGTGTCGTCATCGATGGAAATTAGGCCTTCCATACCATGGGGGGGTCTGTATAGCCGGCAATCCTTGATAATGTGGGCTGCCGTCTGCATTTCGCCACACTCACAAGCAGCACTCTCTGCCAAGCCCCAGCACAACATGTCTGCACCATAGCGTCCAACACCAGTGAGCAAACGGTTTCGCCTTGCTGAGGCAAGTCTAGAGAGGCCATGTCCCAGCTGGTTTTCGGACAGAGATCTGATAATAATTTGTATTACCTGTTGAAACAGTCACCCACACGGTCCTCCGTGTAGAATTTAACCGCCTTCTCCACAACTTGCATTTTTGATGCAAGAACCGCTCCTCTGTACTCGCCACATAGATCAAGATAATCGGAAGCAGCATCCAACGCTTCCTCCATTTCCTCTTCAGTAGCTGCATATTTTATCTGCAGACAAGGAGAATTATTTACGCACACAAGCCGCAATCCTGAAATAGAATATGCCGGACCAACAAACCTTTGAAATTTTTTGCCGAACAGCCGAATTGGACATCGAGTCCAAACCATCGATGTACTTTCTCTTGCTTTCGGATATTTGCGCATACAGCAGCTCCGAAAAAAAGTTTGGACCTGGCCCACCATGAAGCAGTGACAGTGAAATTGCAACTCCATAAACGTAGTACAAGTCCTTTTCTACAGCTGTCGAGTAAAGAAAAGCAAAAGCAATAAAGCATGAGAATTCGAAAAATAAAATGCGACCTATTTTAATAAAATCACAGCCGCTGTAGTGTAAAGGTTAAGTCATACGAATATTATTGATTGCGAGCCGAAAGCACTATTGGGGGTTCAACAGGAAGATCATGAAAGTTTCAAGTGCTGCAAAGGATTTTTGCAAAGAAAAGATGCGTTTTACATAAGTCAGTGGTTCTTAATCTTTTTTTGCCGCGACCCAAAATCTTATGTGGGAGCGGTGGTGACCTAATAGTAATAAACAAACTTAGAAGCTTCCACGCTTCAATCTCAGAGAATTTCGGGCGCGCGTGTGGTCTCAGGACTGAGCGCTCGCCCCATTATTACACATTTTGAGTATGTTATACTTATTTTGGAGGCCTCTCGCGTATCGTATAGAATAAAACAGATATAGAAATATCCACTTTCAATGTCGTAGCCAGGTCCCAGTCGCGACCCATTTTCGAAGGCTCCGCGACCCATGCTTGGGTCGCGACCCACGGGTTAAGAACCACTGACATTAGTGATGTCATTTCATCAATGGCATGAGATGAAATATCAAGGTTGATTTTTTAATGAAGCTTTGTTAATAAGGTAGCAATACTATCACTAAGTAGCTCTTTTATTACCTTGCACTCCTCCGGATGTAATACATAAAAGTAATATACAGAAATAGAATGTACCTGATAGATTTCTTGAAATCAATTTAGATGCTGAAGGCCCTTCAAAAATGCAGCTGTTATCAATGCATTGCATCAACAATCTAAAAAATTCTCTGGTAGGACCTCCTGCATCGACTGCGCCTTCAGACCTACCGTCGTCATCACTAAATTTCACACTGATTCTTGCGAGGGGTAAGAAAGATTTTCTCTTTATTGCCCGCACTGCACCATCGAGTGTGTTGACACGGTTTATATTGAACAAATTCACTTTGTTTTCAAGTATCTGTTCATGAAGCTCACGCAGATGTATCTGCGACACCTCATGATCGACTTCCTCATCACTGCAACAATAATGTATATATCGTTTACACCAAAACAATAAGATGGTAATGAACTACAATTGTATACACAAATCACCAACCGTGTTTGGTTGTCTTCATTTACCAATGAAGCCTCGATAGCTTGTTGCAAGTCTGTGTCGTCACTGCTCTCATCGCCATAATTAATAAGGCTCACGTAGTTGCTAGATGGGGAATAAAACACAACAACATTGATATTAGTTCGTTATGCTAAAAACCCAAACTAAAATATTAGTAACATATACATCAATTCGTAATTCTTCATAATTGTAAAATGTAAATCGATACCAAGTATTCAAACATGGAGAAAAGGAAAAAAATGTATTTTCACACAAACCTTTATGGTACTGCAGACTGTATTTACTATATAGATAGCCACTCATGAAACAACGATACAGATAATAGCAGAAAGAGCAATGTCATCTTGAAGCTTTTCGTCTGGCACTCTTCACAAGAAAAGCTTCAAGATGACAACTGTTCTTTCTGCTATCTTCAAGTTCTGTACCACCAAACATACAGATAGTATGAAAGAAATTACTCGTAAAGGGACAAGTGACGATCATCAGCATCATTGTTGAAGTCCAAAGCAATTTCGCTACTTGTCGACGTGTCATCACACAATGATACGTTGCAATCAACCTGTACCACAAGTGGTTAAGTTATGTAAATTGTCAACAAAACAAAGTGGATTGCAGGCAGATTACAAAGTTGAACAATGTTTCAAGCTGCTGATAAACTGCAGTTCAATCGTAACTGCAGTTCAATCGTATATAGCTATATAAGTTTGCATAGCTATGTCACATAATCACATTGCACACCAATCATATATAAATATGTCAGGTTGCAGTAATCAGATATAAATTAACCATCCTTAATTTGTTCCAAAAAAAACGAGGAAATGCATTTTTATTTCATTTGCAAATGCATCAATCCAGCAATTAAACTACCAATAAGCGTCGTCAAAGTCTGATTTTTAAAACCTAAAAGTCACTTACCCCAGCAAGTGGTGCATTGGTGCACACTTCAACAGTCAATGCATTGCCATCATCATTGACTGACTTTGTTTCATTGGTCGACGACGATGTGGCTTCAGGTGATTTCGTGTCACACAATTGCAAATTGCACTTTAGAGTATGCTGTGCATGAGCAGCAATGTATATTATACTGCGACCCAAAGACATTACAGCATTTCCATCCCAACGAAAAGACTGACTGACTTTCGGCTTGGAGAGCATTTTTGTGCCAGAATAGCATGTTAGAAAACAATATGCAAACGTTTCCTCAACAAAGCAGCTTGAAAAAAGCCTTCGAATATCTTCATTAATCTCGCCAGGAGAGCTGCTTCGGCAAAGTGCAAGTTTCCCAACAAGGCCTAATGAACAGAGTTTTTGTCTGCATTCTCCCCTGGGAATGCGTAACAATCCTTGTTCATTGCCTGACAGTTTTAGTTGGTGATATTCATATGGCAAGCACATTATATCCCTGTGGCACACCTTACCGCGCAACTTATAACTGGCACGACGTCTTGTACTGTTCTTAATACTGGCTGGAGTATTTCTGCGGCCAACAAATGATGGCAGTTTCAATTGCAAATGGTCCTGAAAATTGAAATATAAAATTGTAAGCCTGCCTTATTTGTGATAAAGAAACATGATGCATATACCAGAATATTTTACACATTTACCTTTTGGAAGTCATCATCACTATCACTGAAAAGACCAAGGTTAGGAGTTGATGAATCCTATAAAAATACCAACAAATAGATATGGATTGAATAATGTATATACAATTATACATATTATACAATATCCCATCTGCAGCTGATCAGAACTGATCTGACTCTTGTTTCGAACCCTTCTGACTCAAGTTACAAACCCCAAGGTCATGACATTCCAGTCATTATTTTAAAAAGTCCATGTTGGAAGCACGCATTCATGTATATATATATGCTGTCTCTTGCATGCATGCATGATGGCAGCATGATGAGGAGAGTGACAGTCATTATTAAGTAAATTTCAGTTATTTCAATTTTCAACTGTATGTTTCACCAAAGCAGATGTTCTTGTAATTCAGTAGGAACATTTCAACCTGAACAATTACTGTGTATACGTTTTTCACAGATGTGGTCAAGAAGGTCATTGAGCACTTTTCTTTTACCCATCAGTCACTTATTATTGATATTATTTACTTCATACAGTAAAATACATTAAGTACCGTAGCCTAAGTTTCACACATTGCTTACCTGCGCAAGTGATGATGAAAGTCTTTCAGCTCGCACATGCACAAGTGGCCTTGGATTTGATGAAGTAGGCATGGTTGGACTGCAAGTGTTTCTGTTAAGTGAAACTGCATCCACAATTGCTTTGGAAGCATTCGAAAATGCATGATTGATTATGTTTTCCAAACCCAAATTATCATTGGAAGAGGAAGGTCTTGGCCTACTTGAATTAGTTTCATTCATGTCCATGAGGAAAAATGTATTTATATGTTAAAAGGTATATACTGTAATAACCTGAAATAATGTACTGGTATGTGTTAAGACAAAATGAAGCACATGAAAAATCTGCCGACATTTCTTGTTGCTAATTATACAAACTATGTTGCAAGAATTGTCATCAACAAGAAGTGTCATTGAGAGTTGAGAGCTTCTTAACTAAGTTAGACAAAATACCTTTAGTATTATATAGATACATTTCCATTTGATATAGAAATTTAATTCAAAATTGGGTAGTAAGTAATGTAAGCATCCCTAGTCACCAAAACTTTTAAGCAGTGCTGTCCAGTATGTGAAGAGTACTATTTAAATCAATGTAGGCCTATGTAGCCTACTAGCAGTGTTCCTTCTAAGTTTCAAAGAAGTGAAATTTTTTAGTTGTAGATGTCATTCTTGTAGTCTCGAGATGAATCATTTGTAAACACATGTTGGTTTTGTTTTGAAGAAATAACTTCTTAGTGGGCAATAAAAATGAAAGTACTTTAGGCTACAAGATTAAAAATACCGTACCAAAGGTTCACCACAAATGCACTAATGTCCAAACTGCAAAAAAGGTCAAACAAATTGATTTTTGCAACTGAAGGAAATCCAAAATCTGCCTAACTGTAACAGTTATGGTCTCACCTATCCAATCACGTTGTTCATTATTATTTCTGCTTACCCATGTGGTCACCGCGACCGCCTATCGGTGACCACATGTCAACACAATCAGGGTGACTTTGCTAACACTCCAAAAGAAAGTTTCAAGTTCTCCCTTACATGGGGTAAGTTTGTTCATATTTTTACATTGTAACAAACTCTAGGGTACAAATAAGCATATTTTTGTAATAAGAATGGATAACCAGAATCAAGGACACCTTAAGGTAAACACTGAAGCTGCAAAAATGGCAACACTGCTTGGGCATTTTACCCCCAAATTTTTTGGATGTTTTTAAGCTTTTTTGGGCAAAAATTTCGCATTTCTGTGAGCGTTTATGCGCTGCTTAAAATCTTATGTGTGAAACTGGTCATATGCTTTTGATTTGGAGTGCAAGTGCATGTTAAGCGTGCTTGCAAATTTGGGAAGCTGTTTTGAATTTTTTTTTTATCTTAGCAGCCTACCTTATGCTATTAGCACACTTTCTGTCCTCTTTCTCTCCTTTGTCAAAGGTCAGGGGGTAAGCTAACCCTCTGCTTCCCTCGCTGCTGGTAGAAACATAACATATCAATATCATCAAATGGAACGTTACGTATATACACATAGCCTACAATTAATTGGTAGGTGTATCTCCAAAAATTTCAAAATCTCTTAGGGCATGTACACCTATAATGGTGAAAAAGGAGCCTTATGACATATACATATATAATATAAAGATAAGAAGCAATAAGTAAATAATAATTCAAGCCACAACCAATCAAAGTTGAAGTTCCTTTTTTACCGTACCTCCCTTAACTGCTTAATTAGAATATTGGGCCTTTTTCAAATAGGCTACAATGAATAGGCCCAAAACATTAGATGAAGGGATATTTGGTACAGTTATCAAATAACTGAATGATTAGACCAAACTAGGTCCTAGATCTAACCGAGTTACGGTACCGGTAGGGTCACCTTACTTGTACCTACCGATACAAAATGGCAACCTGCCGGTACTACTGGTATCTTGCTAACCAATATGCAGCACACTAAACTGTAATAGCCAGACACACTTGCCACACAACTTATTTCTGCACCGGTATGCCTCGTCCAAGCAGTCAATTTTAGCCTGAAAGACATTCGACGGTTAATAGTCAGACAGTTGGGCCTACTGAGTTAAGCTTGGTTCTCCAAAGCAATTGTTAATCCACATCCCAAAACTGCCGCAACTGATCTAGGGCTCTAAAACATATCAAACCGTAAGAAACGACGCGTTACTTATCTACAGGTACCGTACCAGGTGCAAAACAGAATAGGCCTAGCCTAAACAGCAAAAACCGTCCCATTCGACTTTGGCAATTCTTTAAATTACAGATGGAAACGCGGCTGTCCTCATTAGCATATTACAACAACAATTTAGCTAAATTGTTGCAATTTAGCTAAATCGTATTTTGCAATTTAGCTAAATTGTTGCAATTTAGCTAAATCGTATTTTGCAATTTAGCTAAATTGTTGCAATTTAGCTAAATCGTATTTTGCAATTTAGCTAAATTGTTGCAATTTAGCTAAATCGTATTTTGCAATTTAGCTAAATTGTTGCAATTTAGCTAAATCGTATTTTGCAATTTAGCTAAATTGTTGCAATTTAGCTAAATCGTATTTTGCAATTTAGCTAAATTGTTGCAATTTAGCTAAATCGTATTTTGCAATTTAGCTAAATTGTTGCAATTTAGCTAAATCGTATTTTGCAATTTAGCTAAATTGCAACAATTTAGCTAAATCGTATTTTGCAATTTAGCTAAATTGTTGCAATTTAGCTAAATCGTATTTTGCAATTTAGCTAAATTGTTGCAATTTAGCTAAATCGTATTTTGCAATTTAGCTAAATTGTTGCAATTTAGCTAAATTGCAAAATACGATTTAGCTAAATTGTTGCAATATAACTAAATCGTATTTTTGCAATTTAGTTAAATTGTTGCAATATAGCTAAATGTGTTGCAAAATTGCTAAATTGGTGTTGCAAAATTGCTAAATTGTGTTTTTCCAAACGGCGCCCCATAGAAATGTTCTTTGTAATTATTGTTTAATCGTTGTAAAATTCGTAGTCACTGAAAGTTGCTTAATGTTAATTTACTAAGCAGAGAGAAGTAAATTCCAAGTATAGGTCTGTTACGCTTAATGCGTTCAACAAACAATTATGTGATTGCGCAAACGTAATCAAACCAGCTACCCGGTAATCTTCACGTGTTTGCTAAGCAACAAGATTGTCTGCAACTCTACGTTCGAAAACAATAGTAATTTCTTCACAAGATGTTTTTCTTTTTTCGTCTATTGATGCACTTTGAATACAAGGTTTTTGTGTATTCAATACCGCTGCGTTCATTTTCTTTTACACTCTGGTCTTTTTTTCTTCTTGTTTCTGGCACCTTCTTGAATTCTGCAAGAAAAATGCTGCAAACCGCACAAGATAATATTTTGCACACTGCGTTAAGCTACGTTTATTTTGCACTCTGTGAGCGATGGCGATTTTTCTCTTTTGACTGATTTCCGCGACAAATAAAACGCGTGTCTATCACCACTTTGTAGCGTGCAAGAAGCGAAGAACTACCGTAAAAAATCACGCTGTCTAGAGCAGGCGACAAAGTGAACGCTGTTAGACACTTCAAAGGCAGCAACTTGTAACAAAATCGCAACCACTTGTAAAGCGCCAACTAAAAGCAGCTTTAATCATTTAACCAAAGAATCGGCATCGGAATCGGCAAATATTTAAGAATCGGCATCGGCAAAAATTCTGTAATCGGCACATCCCTAGTAGAGCATTTTTCAAAACCCAATTGATGAAATTTTTCTGTGTACGCCACTGACTATTAAAGAAAGTCCTTTTCATTGCCATATTCCCTCTTTTGCATTCGTGACATTTTTACCTGGGCCAATGGGCCCTGTTTTCCTAAAATCGTGTCCGTTTCGCCCTAGTCTGACGACGCCACTCTACTCTTAACAGATTGAACTTTTCTGTAGTTATCAAAGATAAGTTGATAACGCTTTCTTTTTTTTGTGATTGTTCTAGGGACTATCAATATGCTGGAATCTTGTTGCTCAGCCAATGTACCACATTTCGTTTATACTAGCTCTAGCGTTGTTGTTGGACCAAATGCTAATGGTGATCCTTTTGTAATGGGAGATGAGGATACCCCATATCCCATCAAGCCAGGATGCTTTTATGCGAAATACAAGCGTGAAGCCGAACAGCAAGTCTTAGCAGCAAATGGGAGAAAAATGGCAAATGGGAAGGTGAGTACTGGCTTGTAAAGTTTTGTATTGGAAATCTTAAAATATTTCAAGATGGATGTATTGTAGACCATCGAACAAAGAAAGAAATGGCCAATTATAAATGTAACATAGGATTAACCTCAGAGTTTAAGTTTGTTTAATAGTTTAACTTAGGATTGGCCTTGACCGTCACCGGTCCTACACTAGCGGTTCAAAGCTTCAGCTAGTGCTGAAAGTATTTTGTATATATATAAAATATCCAGGATTAGCTATCGTTTTTAAAGAAGAGCTTTGTTATCGATGCTATTCTAGACTATGCAAAGAAATTTATTTAGCTAAAAATCGATTTCAATCAGCTAGAACAGTGGTTCTCAACCGGGGGTCCGCGGACCCCAAGGGGTCCGTGAAAGTTTCTGAGTTTTTAGCATGATTAATAAATTACGAAATTGAAAATTTGTTTGTGTTTTGTTTATGTATTAGCCTACAGTAATTCTCAAACTGTAAGTCGCAACGCATTGGTGCGTCGTTTGAAATTACAAAGGACATACCGGTAGCACAAAGGTTTGGTTTCTTATCTAAAACATATCATATACCTACACTAAATGACTTAAACCCTTTTAAAAAAAAGACTCTGTTGGCTATGTTTAAATTGATTCTTTTGAGACAACAGATTGTTGATCAATGATTAACTTAGACTGCTGACTAACGTTTGCATTTCCATCACCACTCACAGTTTTGCAGCGGCTATGATTATAACGAATTAATGTTGATCTAATGTCGATTTACAAATGAAAAAAGGAAAAAATTCTCTTTAATGGTCGCAAGTATTCTATTAACTTTTGATAAAATTTATTGAAAAACATCAAATGAGCATATGGATTACTGATGTTTGATCCTGTGTGCCAACAGATAGCTCATACCTTCATTCATATACGTCGCATGATACACCTGTCTTTTCCGTGTTTCTAGATGCCTCTAAAGCTTTTGATAAAATTAATCATCACACATTGTTTAAAAAAATGATTGAAAGAAGAGTGCCTATGCAATTTGTCCGTTTGTTACAGTATTGGTACAGTCATCAAACTATGCGTGTAAAATGGGGTGGCCACCTCTCTCAGCCTTTTCATGTTTCAAATGGGGTGAGGCAGGGTGGGGTTTTGAGCCCTTACCTGTTTGCCCTCTATGTTGATGATCTATCCAAAAAGCTTAACATGTCTAAAGCGGGTTGCTATGTACGGAATGCATTGGTAAATCACATTGTGTTTGCTGATGACCTTTGCTGCTTTTGTCCCAGCCTTGTTGGTTTACGTGAATTGATTGAAATCTGCCAAGACTTTGCTAAGCAACATGACATTACTTTTAACTAGAGATGTACCGATATATCGGTATCGGCATCGGTATCGGTGATATCGGCTATTTTTTGAGTATCGGTATCGGCATCGGTATCGGCAAAATTTGGCCGATACTGTGGCCGATACTAAACATGTAAAAAAAGGCCTTTGCTGCGGATTTTCTGCAGAACCAGATATATAGATTTTTTAAAGTAGTAACTAACATCACATTGAAGTAGAAAAATAACCTGTTCAAATTTTTGATACCTCACACTCCCATGACTTCATGCGTGCACCTTTTGACATTGTTTGCTTACAGTGATTCTTTCACTCAAACAAAACGTTTTCTTTCAGCAGATTTGCGTTGTTCGATTCTTAAGTTGTGAAGGAGACTCAATTTCTCCAATATTTATCATTTGTGTTTCTTTTGTACTCTCAGCAGAGGATAAAACCAGGCCAAGACTACCCAGGTAGCAAAAATGTATAATTTTGCATCGTTTTTACCTTTCAATTCTTGTCGATGTAAATTCTTGCTACAAAACGGCTGCCTTCTTCTTCTTTCGTTTGAGACTAGATCAAATTTCAGGGCAGGTGGTGGAGAGCCAGGTGAGTGTAGCTTCGTCCAGCATTGCTATACCATGCGTTCCATTTGGTGCCTTGTAGATGGGACATTTGAGAAAGACATGGTCAGCAGTCTGTTCCTCCGCGCCGCATTCGCAGGCCGATGAGGGAGCCAGACCTCACTTGTGCATGTTGGCATGGAAGCGACCGACTCCGGTTCGGATTCTGTTGCGCTTGACCCAAGTCGGCCGAGGCAGGTCCATACCAGGGGGGCGCGCCACCGGGTGGGGTATAAAACCATGTAGTTTGGTGTCGGTGGCGCACCACGCTGCATTCCAAGTATCTTCCATGAAGTGTGCTGTGCTGATGGCATGATCGGTGAATGGATGTAGTAATTGAACAGCAGCTAACGGCTGCCGAGAAACATATAGTTGATTGGATGGTCTAAATGGCTAGCGTGGAAGCTACACCGTTATGGTTAGCGAATCGCAACAGCTCGCTGTACTAATGAGTGCTCAGCCTTGTGCTGATAGCCGGGAAGGACACTCCTTTCTTCACAATGAGGTTGTCATCTTAGGCGCAACAAGACCATTTATGGATTAGTTTAGTGAGGATTCGTAGTCCCATTGCTTTCATTTTGAGCCTACCTGGGTAGTCTTGGCCTGGCAAAAGCTTTTCAACCACACGACAAGCGCCCTTAGCTTGCACATTACTTGTCAAATAGTTTTTGTACAACTACACAAATCACTTGGTTTACATTTTACATCTTATTATCAATTATGATAGCCTATTTGGAGAGTTTGCGCAAACACTTTATTATGATGTAATGTTTCTTCCCTTATACCCCACTCCTCAATTACGGTGGCCTTTCATTACTAAAACCTACTATTATGACACAACAATGTGGTTGAGATTGGATTCTTGAATCTTTAATAAATTATGCCAATTGAAAGCTTTTTTTAATAGTTTTATGCAAACAAGGTAAAACTTAGCATTTGATATAATTCCTTGCAAATACCAAAATTGCTTCTTTTTGTAACACCAAAGTATCGGCCAAAATATCGGTATCAGTATCGGTATCGGCCTAAAAAAGTGATATCGGTATCGGGATCGGTATCGGCCAAAATATTGGTATCGGTACATCTCTACTTTTAACTGTAGAAAATCCTTTGGGGTGTTATTTAAGCCCAAACATTTCGATCTGCCTGCTTCCCCAAGGATTATTCTTGACCAAGAACCGATTGAGTTTGTTGAAAATGTTAAGTATTTAGGTGTGCATATCAACGTCCTCATTATCAGATGACAAGGACATACTGCGACAAGTTAAATCTCTTTATTGTACTGCAAACAAATTAAAAAATAAATATAGTAAATGTTCACGGAGAGTAAAAAATGTGTTGTTTCGCTCTAACTGTACATCTCTTTATGCTTGTCAACTTTGGCACAATTATCGCCGTTCTTCTATCAATCGGATTAGAATTGCATATAATGACTCATTTCGAATTCTACACAATATACCTTGCTTTACTGGTGCACGTGAATGTCAAGTCAATGCAAATGTTACAACTTTTGATGCTCTATTGCGGAAAACGGGTCTGCTACTATTCGGCGAGTCCGATTCGGCGAGTCCGATTCGGCGAGTTCCCTATTCGGCGAGAGCCCTTTTCGGCGAGTGCCCTATTCGGCGAGGTTTTAAAATTTTTGAAAGGAAATTATCGGGTACCGTAGCCTAATTATAATTGCCGTTTTTACATCGTTTTAACGTCGCTAAACGTTGAAATCGTGCAGAAAGGAGTAAAAAGAAAATGTTTGAACTATTAAATTAAGATTCGTCATGTCAGTTCAGTTGTTTTTATTTCTGACCATCATATGAAAAACAATACACGTCAACATAGCAAAGGTAGAAGCGACAAAACGCGAACGTTAAAACGTGCTTGAATTCGTCATGTCAGTTCAGTTGTTTTTCTTTCTGATCATGATATCAAAAACAATACGTCAACATAGCAAAGGTGTAGAAAAAGGTAGAAGCGACAAAACGCGAACGTTAAAACGTGCTTGTGACCGAAGTAAGTTATTGAGTTGAAAGAAATTTGGCACGGTCGCAACACTTTCAGAAAAATTTAAGATATGAAGGAAAAATAAAACAAAGAAAATATTACAAAAAAAAAAAATAGATCATGTTTATGTCTATAAGTTAGTACTTTTGAATAGTTAAAATGATTAGTTTGGACCAACAAATGTGTGGCCTACAGCTTGGATTGAAAGGAAATTATCGGGTACCGTAGCCTAGTTATCCCGACCAGCAAAAATTTGTTCCAAGAACACAGTTCATTTTTACATTGTAGTAACAGAATGAAAAGGCTAAACAAATGTGTGGCCTATCGTGTTAACGTCGCTAAACGTTGAAATCGTGTAGAAAAGGGAGCTTTTGCTGACTAGGATACTTCGACACTGAGAAACATTCACAGAAGCCCTACGATTTGTTCCAAGAACCCATTTAGCATAACATTTCATTTGTACATTGATTCAACGTCTGAATACATTATCTTAAAAATGCAACCTATCGTAGGGCTTCTGTGAATGTTTCTCAGTTTCAACGTATCCTAGTCAGCAAAAGCACCCTTTTCTACACGATTTCAACGTTTAGCGACGTTAAAACGATAGGCCACACATTTGGTTAGCCTTTTCATTCTGTTACTACAATGTAAAAATGAACTGTTAGGCTAACTGGGTTCTTGGAACAAATTTATGCTGGTCGGTATAACTAGGCTACGGTAGCCTACCCGATAATTTCCTTTCAATCTAAGCTGTAGGAGTGTAGGTCACACATTTGTTGATCCAAACTAATCATTTTAACCATAGGCGCCTAAGCCGTGGGGGCCAGGCCCCCACGCATATTTCCGCGTGAGAGCAACTTTTTATGCGGCATTGATACATAAAACAATAGATGAACTAGCGATCGGCAGCAGGAAAACATTTTTAAATGCAAACCGCAACAGCTTCGCAGTAAATAATCAGTAGAACGAGTAGCGATGCTACAATCCCACCCCAGACAATAAAATCTGTCATTTATACGTTGATTTAACGTCTGCAGACGTTGAATCAATGTAAAAATGACTGATTTTGCTGCCTGTGACATTGCAAAAATCTACCATTTTGCGTCGATTCAATGTCATCAGATGTTGAATGCACCCAAAAACAACATAATTTGCTACGTTGACGCAGCGTGCGTTTAACTTAATGCGCTTGCAAACAGAGCCTCCTGTCGCTTTCGAAAGTCGAAACCTCTGCAGAGAATTGTCGCGGCAGTGAATCGGTTGCTGTGAAAATGAACTTGAAGTCTCGGCCCGAGGTTACCACTAACCAACGTAACAAGGGCTGGTACAAACCGCACTGCCCACAGTCGCACAAGCGGCATAATCAACACAACAACGGACACGCGCAAACTGCATGGCGCACACACGTCCGTTGCCATAGAAACCCGATCAAAGGCGGGGAATATGCGCATCTTTTGTTTCATCTGCAACACGAAAACGGGCGTATTACAGCGAATTGAAACTTGAAAGCTGGTCAGCCATAAATTGCGATATTGTAGTGAAAAGGGAGCAATGTCAAGTCGAAAACTTAATCAAACGTCTCTCTGTAACTATTTTTCAAGGGCTGTTTACAGATGTCAGCAACTTTTAAATTTATTAAAGGTGACGTGCTGTTGAATTGATGTAAACATGAATGATTTTGCTTTCAACAGATATATTTTCAAGCATATGATCAAGTTAGCATTTTCATTCCATTTACAGTATACCTTTTAGTAAACCTTTTCGTCTCTTGTTTCATGCTAATAAATCTAGTTCGTTGCTAAACTTTATGTTGCGCTTAGCTTAAAGAGTCGCAGTCCATCAACCGCTAGCCAACGCATAGCATATGTTTTGGTCGAGCTTTGTTTATAATAATTAACGGTAGGTCGAACGTAGCGATAACTCCGAGTGTGGCAATAAAAGCAATCCTAGTGTGACGACATAATTACGTCATCCATCTGCGTGACATTTCGCTGAATTTACGTTGCTGCTGATGAAACACGCTTTCGCCTCCACGGCCAAAAAAATAGTTAGGCGCCTATGATTTTAACTATTCAAAAGTACTAACTTATAGACATAAACATTATTTTTTTTGTAACATTTTCTTTGTTTTATTTTTCCTTCATATCTTAAATTTTTTTGAAGGTGATGCAACCTTGCCAAATTTCTTTCAACTCAATAACTTACTTCGGTCACAAGCACGTTTTAACGTTCGCGTTTTGTCGCTTCTACCTTTTTCTACACCTTTGCTATGTTGACGTGAATTGTCGCTTCTACCTTTGCTATGTTGACGTATTGTTTTTCATATGATGGTCAGAAATAAAAACAACTGAACTGACATGACGAATTTTAATTTAATAGTTCAAACATTTTATTTTTACTCCTTTCTGCACGATTTCAACGTTTAGCGACGTTAAAACGATGTAAAAACGGCAATTGCAATTAGGCTACGGTACCCGATAATTTCCTTTCAAAAATTTCAAAAACTCGCCGAATAGGGCACTCGCCGAAAAGGGCTCTCGCCGAATAGGGAACTCGCCGAATCGGACTAGTCGAATCGGACTCGCCGAATCGGACTCGCCGAAACGGGCCATTCCGGCGGAAAACAGTTTATGCCTTTGTGCAATGTTGTTACAAGTCTCTCAATTCTCTTTTCATAGCATTAATGTCCTCAGACGCTTTCTATAAAACGACATATTTTAAGCACTATAATGATATGTTGCACATGTCATCCAAGTGACTCCTTAGGTCTTGTCTTTTTGTGTTTTGGTTTTAATATGGACAACCTTGTCTGATGCAAATAAATAAATAACATAATTTCGTCAATCTCATCAATCATCAAGTGCGTTGCGAATCCAGCAAATCCTTCCAAGTGTGTTGCTTTGAAACTTATGTAACATATGATTCCATAAGGAGACGCGATATATCAGCCTACCAAAATTTCAAATATAAATTTTCAGGGGTCCGCGACCGCTTCGAAGGTACCAAAAGGGGTCCACCAAGACTAAAAGGTTGAAAATCACTGAGCTAGAAGCTAGATCATCTTCAGTTAAGCTTATTCAAATAACTATTCTAGACTACATACGATTTTACAGATTGGACACAATATTAATTTTATAGAATTGTGTTATGTTCAGAGTTATGTTTAAGGTATTGACCACAGGCCTATAGCCTACTGTAGGCCTATAGCCTACTGTAGGCCAGCCTACATGAAATGACACTGTGCTGCAATAGCTAAGGAATTTTTAGTACGCTACGAATTTGAAATAATAGCGATTCTTTTAAAAATACTTTAGACAGTTAGGCTGCAATATTCTACAAACCTGAATTCTTTTTCACTCACCCACTCCAAACAAAAATAGGTTTGACAACGTCAGCCTTCGAAGACCACCTTCTTTGTCTTAACTCAGGGATGTCCAACCTTTTATTATAGTGGGCCGCATTGTCACTTGAAATAATTCAATGGGCCGCAGAACCTATTAAATTTCAAGAAAAATGGGTACATAAAGTAACAATTAAAAACCATTAATTTCATTTTTGAAAATGGGAACAAATAACACATACCGGTGCAGAAAAAAAAAAAAAAATTCTACAATATCTTTGACATTGTTTTTCAGCTAAGATGTTACCAACATTTGCAATTTACGTTAAAGAACGTTGTCTTGATTCTTAGCATGTTTGCTAATAAGTGTTAGTCGGTCATTCAGTTTCTTTCTGCAGTTTTTATGTTTTTCATGGATGAAAATAACTGATCGCAACAATATGTGCTGCCCCACATGCACAATAATTTTCTGGACAAACTAACTAATTTATTAAGTTCATTACATGAACATGTAATTCTTATAAAATAAAGGAAGAGTGTGTTCTCTGTGGAAAGTTTTCAAACTTTCTCGACTTTGCAGTTCAATCAGTTCAAGTTGGAATTCGGGTGGCGCTTTATCACACTGAAATGAAACTGGGTCACTGAATAATTTTAATTCAATTTCAATCTTTTTGAAGTCAGAAAATCTGACTGTAAATTCTTCAACCAAATCTTCAATTCTACAAGCAAACCAGTAACTCACATAGCCTAACTTACCATACTTTTCATAGTTTACAGAACAGTCTTCAGCTCTTTCAGATAGACTACGAAAATATCCAATTGCGCCAGCTTTCAATTGTGCTATAAAAAGTTTTAATTTCCTGGTAAAGCTACTTATTTGCTCGAACATTGAAATACACAACTGACCTTTCCCTTGTAAATGCAAATTGAGCTCTGATAGTATTTCTGTGATGTCAACTAAGAAAGACAAATCATTCAACTATTCTTCATTTTCTATCAAGTTCACGTTTTGTTTCTTTTTCTCCATGAACTGTTTTATTTCGGGAAACAATTATTGAAATCTTTTTAGGTGGCTGATTTACTGAGCCGTCGGACTTATATATAATCCTGTTGCTCCCATACTATATTATACTATTACTACGCCCCTAAAAACTGACTGGTACATTTTTATTAGGCTAAGATTCAAAGTTCAAAATACTACTTGGGGTGAAAATGATTAGCGGCCGCACAAAAATCTCAGGTGGGCCGCAGGTTGGACATCCCTGGTCTAACTGGTCTGGTTTACCATGAAAGAACGTAGCATTAATAACGCAGCCTAGTAGTAAAATGTCATTGCAGTTGATTTTTTAGCTTGGTTCTAAACAATGACACTAGGGCGGTCGTTCTGGAATGACATGTAGTAAATATTACATATGGGGGAACTGACAAACATCCTCCTTTGTAGAAATTCTCAGTAAAATACGTTGTTATGATGCTTCTTCTTTCGTAGTTGTCTCTTTGATTGTTGTCCCGACAGTTGGTCAGTTGTCCCGACTTTTCATCGGGGTTAGATAGTCAGATGTCCTGTCATTCCTCGAGCAACCACTTGATAGTAGCTCGATAGAAACTCAGCTGGGGCGATGCCCGAGAACTGGTAAGAACTCAATGGGTGTAGGGTAGCGTGTAGGTTTCAGGCATCCCTATAGGCTACAATACGCAAGGTGTCGTTAATGGGTTTGTCGAGCAGGTAAGTACTAAATATATGCACTGCGACATCATACAGTTGCGGTGCTCAAGCACACATTCCGAAAGGCGAGCCAGCGCTGCTTGATCTTGAGATTTCTTCATGCACGAAGTCGAGCTTAACCATTAACCAATCGAGCTATCGGGGCGAACCTGTACTGATGATTTTTACTCTCAAGTTGCTCAGAGGTCAGCACTGGTTTCGAATATACTTTCAAGGAGCATTTAATGTAGGCTAACGCAATGTTTATTATTTATTGAAGGGAAACCTAAAGAATATTACATTTCAGAATTTCGTTACTTGCGCTTTGCGACCAAGTGGCACGTATGGAAGTGACAACATCTACATTAAAGATATACTTGTTTCCGCTCAAAAAAGCAAACGATTGGATAGTTTGTCGGCTAAAACAGTTCGGACCGTCTCGACCTACGTAGATAACATAGCATGGAGTCACATTCTAGCGGCAAAGAAAATACAGGTTAATTAAGAAATACTGTAAATTTTATTCAGCGGCAACAACCTGGACTTAGTCAAGGCAAGTGTTGAGCTGAAGCCTAATTGTGTTGTCTGGTGTTGTTTAGTCATCCCGTGCACGCAAGCGCACTCACAAGCGTCGTGTGGAGCGCGGTAAATTAAAAAATTGAAACGTGTTGAAGAAAATGCTTACAGATACTTTCACGTATAGCACACACACACATTCAAATACACATACGGTACATAAGTTACACACACACACCCCAATACAATTCTAATATTGGTAGGTGCATTGTCTTTTGATAATAATTCTCGCTGGTGTCGCGTTATACAATTTCGTAGATGGATTCGCATCCCCCAATTGCGTAGCTGCGTTGTTGTAAGTTTCATATCGCCTACATTCTTACAACCATATCTGTAGTGAGCTGAAAGTTTCCAGAGAGCAGCTATGTAGCTTTGACAGCTTTTGCCTGGTGTTTGTAAGTTCAAGTTGATATTCTTTGTTTCCAGACAAAAGGATCCTTAGTCGGTGGAAATGCATACTTCTTGGGGGATGACACTCCTCAAATGTCTTACATGAGATTGCTGCTGTTGTTTTTGGAGCCACTTGGTTATACCATATCAAGAGAGCCAATACTGCCTTTTTGGGTAGTCTATACACTATCATTTTTTGTGGTGATGATATCAAAGTGTTTGGCCTTTTTTAATATTCATAAAAAAGTGAGTTATAAGTTTAAGTTTGCTAAGTTTATAGTGATTTTCAAAAATGTTTTCTTCGCTACAATGTTCAATAAAAACGCAAATGTTTTCTTAAAATTTAAGCATCATTAATTGTCCGCAACTCGCTATTTTGTGATTATATCCACATTTTAAACCGTGTGCTTTCAGAAAGTCATTATCATTGCTTTCACCCCCTTGACTACTATAGAATTGGTTAAACATGTAGCCATCTATATCCCATCTATTATGCAGGAGGTAGCCTATAGGGTTATCCTGCTTGCAACAACCAAAAAAAGTTGTGTCAACAACAAAACCTTTTTGTTTGTATCCACCACATGCATGGTATTGCATATAAGCACACATCTATCAATGGATTATGGTAAGAGCAAACGCTCTTTTCTAAATCAATTTGACACTTCGCAGCTTTGAGCTACGGCAGTAACATTCAAATCAGCATATTTTCGCGACAAGCCTGAAACCTTCGACTCTCTCGAGGCACACCAGTGTGCCGCGGCACTCATTCTAAAAAGCTCTGTTGTAAGAGTCTAGTAAAGACGTAGAATATCGCAGACAACGACGATTATTAATTTTTGTGAGGTGATTATATGCAATGCGGCAGTTTTCATTTTTTGCAATGCAGTGTAACTGTACAAGCAGACCTTTATGGTCTTGTAAAAGTAGCGGACATATTTTTGTTGCTTGGCACATATAACTGCTTTGAACGCCTATAAATAGGCTTCGCAGTTCGCAATTACCATTTACCACTCATTATTTTTCAGCCGTTTCTCTCACCAACAGCAGTCATTTTATTCACTTCAACGTTCACTTTCTCGCACAAGAAGTTCGAAAAACACTTCGACTACAAACCTTTGGTTGGGTGGGAGGAAAGTATAAAAAGAACAAGACAGGATCTGGAGAAGATGATGGCAAAATCTGCTGGATGACGTAGTTACGCTTCATTCTTCTTTTTCCTTATTCAATAAACTTTTCCGTTATCTATTGCAACTACAGTAGGCTATTCTATACTGATGCTTTTGTCTAGATTGGCATGCAGTATTATCAGTTCATTGAATGGGCGATGCTGGAAATCCTTCAGAGCATGGCTTAAGTATTGTTGTCTTTTTCTTAACCTGATAACTATTATTTCGTATGATGACATTGTGGCCTACTATATAATTTTGAAAACTTTTGCAGTGCATTCAACAAGGGTGCCTCAATACCCATTGTCACTGTTGCCACATGTTTTTAATTATAAATGTTTTTTTTTACTATAAAAGTTAGTTAAAAAAAAACGAAACCAAAGGAATAAACCATAGCCTACCCTTCAACTTCTAATTTTTTTCCGTGACTCGAAAATAAAACGATACGCGAAACCGGCAACCCTTAGCATTGTCGGCATTTTCAGTGACTGTCAGACATTTGTAGTGGTTGTAGGACCCAGTAGGGTTGCCAGGGGGTAATTTTTGACCCGGGCCCGGGATGATCGTAGGGGCCATATTCTTGAAGAAACCACCGCGTATTATTTGGATATTGTGCGTTTTTTCAGAAATGTCTTTGTTAGGGGCCCAAAGATCTCATTGGTACCGGGCCCAAATCATCCTTTCAATGGACCTGGTCGGACCGTAATCTTAATCTGCAAAACTGACCCACATGGAACTGGCATCCTTGACAATGAGTATTTAGAGGTGCCGTATTTATGTATAATTGCAATATAATGGCATAACGCAGGGGTGCACAACCTTTTTGCTATTACCGGCCGCATTCAGATTTATTCTACAAAGCACGGCCGCTACGGAGTTTTAAATGATTTTTTTTAATTTGCGTTATTTAAGAGAAAAATTTATCCGTTAATATCTACTAAACTTATCATGCTTATACCTAATAGTGCCATGAAATATCAAACACTTTTTGAAATGAATTTATTCCGTCTGCGACATTGCAACTAGTGACTCCCTTGATTTTTCACACGAGCAGATAAAATTGCTAATCTGGGAACCTCGCGAGATACAGTCTTTGTTGAGACTCCAGGTTTCCCTCCAACAATCGCGTTCGGTAGGCTACTCGTTTTTCAGGTACTTCATTTGTGAAATAGCAGACTTGCACACGTAGCCTAAGTGCTTCCGAAAAGAACAAGAGTTTCTCTTGCCTATTCTCGCAACATTGGATAATCAAGTGCACTTTTCCACATTTTCAACACAGATTTTCCTCGATTCGCCTTCCAATTTTGCGTAATTGTGTGACATGTGACGACGAAAATGCTGCTTTGCATTATCTCCTTTAACAGTTTTAACTACTTGACTGCATATTAGACACATCATAGCCTACTATGCGCTGCCGTCTCGATCATAAAATAATCCAACTCCCATTTGGAATTGAATACCCTTTTCTCCTCTGCTAGTGTTCTTTTTCTTTTTAAGGACATAATGCAATGCAGGCTAATGTTACAATGAAATTGGGTCGAGGAAAAACTTTTGTCTTTAAACGATTTTAACAATATACAACCTAGCCTACAAAAATTTATGATGAAAATGTTTTTCAAGCTCTAAAATTTGAAATATTATATAGTTCTAGATATCCCTGTAGCCTATAATATTTATAATGCATTTCGTTTTTTTAATGAAATAATTTTTTCATTTCAACAACAGGGTACGACCGCCAACACATGCTTATGAAATTACGTGTTAACGGCCGCAGGTTGAACACCGTTGGCATAACGCTAATAGACTAATATATCACTGACCCGCACCAAACTAGTGTTTTGAAATAAGGAGCAGGCCTATAGTCAAGTTAGCATTTACCACTTTGTCAATTGTATTGTATGAACAGCACAGTATACAATGGGCACAGATTTGGCTCAATACTTCTGTATTATTTATATACGGTAACATAAAAAGGCTACTGATGTGTGCAGTATTGTGTGTGACGCCGTGACGGTTAGCAGTAAACTCATTTTACAAAAGTTATTATTGAAATTAAGTGGTGCACACGCACGTTTCATGAGAAGAATCGATATATGATTTGCATGAAGTTACGTTAAAAACTACAATATAGCCTACCTATTTTACAAGTGCAGATAGAACGATCTGTTTCAGCCTAAAGCTGCAGGTTCGTTGAGGTAATTGTTTTCGTCACCGGCTTTTGGAACACAGTTCCTAAGTCATGTGCAATGACAAGTGGCGTTGGAGTCAAAGTATCGTTATGTTATGATAACAGATCTGTGATGACCTACTTTCACTCTACTGTAAAAACGAATGTATAGGTTACAAAATGTAAGCCCTAATTGCACTTAGCCTGTAGTAAACTTAAATTGCACTAATGTTCCAAGGTTGGCAGTACCAAACTACTTTTGCACCGAATTACTTGATGAGTACCGATTTCGGTACAGGTGGTAAATCTATTTTGGAGTAGGCCTACTGGTGTACCAAATTACTTTTACTTTAAGAAAATCGCTATGTTTCGTCGGTATTTTGCATTTTGACAACGTTACATTTTTTTTTTTCTTTTTAACGACGTAGAAAGTTAATTTTATTATTTTATCTTGCTTTGCCAAGTTAGCATTTTTGATGCGAGATCTAGCATAATCTTGTGTTTTGGTACAAAATATTCGGACTTTGCGTTTATCAAATATAAAGGTGTTGAAATTTGGAATTCAATCCCGTTGGAAATTAAATGAGTTAGGTGAATTTTTTTCATTTCATTGTAAAAAGTCTTCTACTATCGTATTACTAATGTTGATGGCATTAGGCCTATATAAATTATAGATCTCTGTTCAATGTAGTACTATGTATCATGTATGCATATTTGTCAACGTTCTAGTGGAACTTCTCGGCTGACGCGTATTGTGTTCATTCAATCAACTGTACTGTAAACTTATATTTCATTTTATCAACTTTGTGTCAATTAGAATTTGTTCGCGTTTTTTTGCCTGGGCGAGCAATGAGCGCGAAAGTACAGTATCTTATAATCATGCTTCTTTTATTAAATAATAGGAGATGTTCTACTGGTGCAAATTGAGCTAAACTATCACAAGATGTATACAGTGACAATTTGCTTTTATTCCGACGTTTCGTCAATCAGACACGACTGACTTCTTCAGGGGCTAGACCAGGTAGTGACTACCTGTCTAGCATGGCAAAACACAGGACCATGTTGTTGAAACCAACTAAACACGCAAAATGAAAATTCAACTCTAGACAAAATTATCGCGCGCAAAGTTTGAATAAGTTAGAAAAAAGGAAAGATTTAAATTTTAACAATTAACAACCCAGACAAAAATCTGTCATTTTTACATCTACCCAACGTCCGCAGACGTTGAATCAATGTAAAAATGATGGATTCTGCTGTCAGGGAAGAAACTGAAATACTGACAAGAGAGGAGAATGAACGGCATGAGTCATGATGAAACGAGTTTAAAAACGCACTACTGCACAGTTTTACAATCAGCGTGAAACCAATTTAAAAAACGTAAAATAACCACTTACAATAGTTTTTTGTAGATAGCAGGAAAAGAGATGCCATCATTGCGATTCATTACATGAGGCTTTTGATTGATGAACCAACTTTCAGAAAACATTCGCTTTCTATAATCACTTTCAACTTTTAGAATTTTAGAATTGCTCCAAGTTATTCTATGATCTGAAGTTATGGCATGCATGCAAGGAGCAGAATGTTCCGGGCGTTGATATTTGAAAGCTCTTTTGTGTTCATTAATGCGAGATTTAAGATCTCGTTTTGTTTGGCCAACATAAATTAAATTACAATCATCACAAGAAACTTGGTACACCAAACCCGAGATTTCGCTTTGTTTCAAGGGGTCTTTTAAAGACGGCAAAAATTTACTTATTTTCAAGAAAGGTTTCAAAGCGACTTTTACACCAATTTCATTTAGGATACGCCGAATATTTTCAGAAACTCCCTTGATATAAGGTAAAGAAACAAAAGACTTAAACTGGGTAGATGGAAGTGCTAAACTTTTTGGTTGTCGTTGGCAAGCATGCTTTCTTGGAAATCCATTGAGGCGCAGCGTTTTGTGTAATGCTTTGTTCTGTCGTGAACGTTCATGCGGATCTGTGACATGTGTGTCAATGCGGTCATACAAAGTTTTAGCTACAGTAAGTTTTTGATGTTTTGGATGGTGTGAATTAAAATTTAAATATCTGTCAGTGTGTGTGGGTTTTTTGAAAATTGTAGTGGTCAACGTGTTTGTGGCATTGTGACGAATAACTAAGACGTCTAAAAAAGATATGGAGTTGTTTTTTTCATGTTCTGTTGTGAATTGAATTGAAGAAGATATGCTGTTCAAATGTTGATGGAATTGGTTGACCGCAGACTTTTTTATAATGCAAAAAGTGTCATCTACATATCTCACCCAAAGTTGCGGTGGTGTATGGAATGAAGTGATGGCAGTGCGCTCAATGTATTCCATGAAAATGTTAGCCACGACCGGGGAAATGCAAGAACCCATCGGCGTACCATAAATTTGACGATAAAGAACGTTATTATAACAAAATACAGTGGACTCAAAACACAATTTCAAAGCTTCTGTGACGTCATTGATGGAAAGTTTCGTGCGTTCGTGTAAAGACTTATCTTGCGAAAGTAATTCAGAGATAATCTGTAAACATTCTTTGAGAGGAACGGAAGTAAATAAGCTCACAACATCAAAAGAAACAAAGCAATTATTGTAATCAACAGAGGTGTTTTTGATTAATTGTACAAACTCAGATGAATTTTTTTTTTTTTTTTTTTTTTATTTAATTTAATGCCTGGTGAACAGCCTCATTCAATTTTCATGCTTCTTTTATGTTTGATTTGTTACCTTTTCTTTTATTGTTAAGGTGGCTTCTTGAATAGAAGACCTTCCAGGTCACTTCGCAGCCCCCCGTTGCAATAGCCTATCCTAACATTCTATTCTCATCATTCGTTTTATTTGACTTTGCTTTGTGAATGTATGTTATTTATACTCACGACAAAATAAACATCAATCAATCAATTCATCGTCGTTTTTCGCAGTTCTGCACTCGTTTATTTGTTTCATAAGTGAGTGAGAGAACTACAATTAGCCTAATATGCGCCATTGATCACGGACTTCCGAATTGCCACCAGAGTTGAAAAGCATTTATTTATTTTTTGTGAATTTCTTTGTCAAAATTTCAATTTTCACTTCAGTTCAGTTGTTTTTTATTTCTGACCATCATATCAAAAACAATACACGTCAACATAGCAAAGGTCGAGAAAAAGGTAGAAGCGACAAAACGCGAACGTTAAAACGTGCTTGTGACCGAAGTAAGTTATTGAGTTGAAAAAAAATTGACACGGTTGCAACACCTTCAGAAAAATTTAAGATATAAAGGGAAAATAAAAAAAGAAAATGTTACAAGTAAAAAATAAACAACATTTAGGCTATAGCTTTATTAGCCCAAATAACTTTAGCTGATATATTTAAGATTTGTATGGACAGTTGCTATGAAGATCGGCCATGGTGCGTTTAAGTATGTTGCTAAAGAGCACTCTAAGAATTGAACGCGTTGCTTGAGCTTGCCATTTCTTCATTCCCAAGATTGGGAGCTGATCCAACTGAGGTACCGGTGTGGACTGACAAAAAATGCACTCTGATTCGTGCACGGTTGAGCAGAAAAGCCAATGCGAAGGCGTTTGAGGGCTGTAAACTTGAAACATATAGCCTGCGTAATGCGTTTGAACAATACCGCGGGCTTTTAGCGCAATCGTGCGTCTTGCTTAGAAATTTTACGAAATTGTAAGCAATGATTTTTTGGAAGAATGCCTTATCGCACTCTGACCAGTGCTTCATAGACACGTAGATTTGCCGTTATGTTACATTGTATGGTTGTGTACATAGCGTTTGCAATGCGCACAGTAGCGCTTTCCCAAGCAAGACTAGGATCCTTCTTAAGCAACTAAGTTTATAACCATGATACTGACTCACTTTTGTTACTTAGTCTAACTTAGCGGCATTCAGTTTTATTCAGTACTACTCAGAAGAATTCTTAATTTCTGAAGTCAAGCTAACCATGCAGGACGACAGCGTATTGTAGGCTACTGAGTTCTGGTGGTGGAATCCAGGCGCGGATTTATGGGGGGGGCCTGGGCCCCCCCCCGAAATTTTGTGAAAAATTGTATGTTTCCGCATCAAATGGTTTGATATGCTTCTAAACAGCTGATATTAGTCCCTTGGCATCACAATTGATGAAAATGGTTGTTTTAATGTCTATTTTCTAGCATATCGTATATGTCGTAGTATCATTGTTCATATCTGTTTAGCTTTTTTTTTCTTTTTAATTGATTTTCAAATTTTCTGGCCCCCCCCGAAAAAAACTCTTAGATTCGCGCCTGGTGGAATCGTTAGTTGTTCTGGTGTTTTCATTTGGTGTTCTTGTTGGATTCTATTTGAAAGTACTACTCAGTTAAAATAAGTCAATAAACGGATCAATAGTGAAGACCTCTTGTCCCGATCACTCCTCGCCATTCAATCTCGCCCAGCCAGAAGTGTCGCCGCGGGCATGCTAATCAGCAGCCTCCGCTCCCGCTACAATGTGTTTTAATCTCAGAAGGCTATTGATGATTATATTTGAAAAATGCAATTTTTAATTGGCCAATGGCTCAACACAATAACAAATCTTTCAGCTTTCGTACAAATCAACAAGCCAACGTAAGGCCAGGTTAGGCATGGATGAGTCAAACACAAGGATGAGTCAAAGCTTCAGTTTTTGATATGTAGCCTATCTTGTGGGATTTTTGATTTTTTTTTGCTGCTTTTATGTAGGCCTACAAGTAAATCAAATCGCTCGTTTGAAATGCATTCCTTCACAAAAAAAAAACATTGACGGTGGAATGGCTCAATTCCCCATGCAACGGCTACGTCCTTAAGGCTGTACGAGAAAATGCCTAATTTGCAATGTCTTGCACATATGGAAAGGCAATTGCTCAAACGATTTGTGGTGCGCTGTGAAATACAATAATTATGATTACATTTTCACCAAGTCTTAACATTTTTTCACATTTGCATGATGGGTTTCATTTATACCAGGCCAGGTCAGAACTTTTCCTTCATTGCTCCGCATCTTCTATCAGATTATTTGGTTGTAAATTCATAGCGTTGGGTTTGAAAAATTGTAGTTCACTGCAAACTGCATAAGAGCAAAACAAACTAGAGCAAATGACAAGCTTGCCGACGGGAAATGATAACTCAACCAAACTGTCCAAAATGCAACGCCCCAATTCAGTCCACAGACCATTTTATATTGGAATATCTAGTAACCCAGCCTCAAAGAAGCATATCACACAGCTCCCCTATGGAACAACGTCCTCGTGGATTGGCTAAGTAGAAACTGCTTGGACTGGTAACAAAATAACGTCATATGAAACAACATCACGTTAACTTGTTTGATACCAGTAGGCCTATAGTCCACTCCAACTCTGCGTCTGAGTGGCCAAATGTCGGAATAAATGCAGGATGGATGTTGATAGTTTGTTTGATTGATAAATCATATCAACAAAACATGGATTAGTCCTATCTTGATCGAAACAGAATTTTTTGTAAAGAGATTTGCGAAGCAAAGTCATTTCAAGACATAAATTGTCCAAAAGTTCAGTGCATGATCATTTAACGGTTTAATGATAACGGTTTAGTTTTTGGCTCGTTCTGCGTTCTGAAACATTTACACGTTTCGTTTCGAATTAAAGACAAACAAAATTACGTGACCTTTACAGCTAATCCAAGATGAAGAACTTATAGGAGACATGTGATAAATTAGCTTATTTTGACAAGTTTGATCCTACATTTCAACTTGTTTTTATTTGAAGCTTTAGTCAGTTAATAAGATACCAAGATAAGATTGCCACATTGACAATAACTGTCCAAAAAATACCCTGTTTTTAACGTAAAATTAGCAATTTAGTTTGAATGAACCATGGCCATGACTGAACAAAGCATATTGAGACCACAATACAAATGCCAACAGCAATTGCGTTCATGTTTGTCGTCTAGTTGTTTTGTTTGACTACTCTATCTACTCAACAAAGCAACCGAAAAACAGTGCTTAATGGGCTCAAAAACATCGTGTAAAATATTATTTTCCAATCAACAACAGCTACAGCTTACTTCACTTCACGATGAAAACATTTAACCTTACCGTGCAATAAGTTTAAAATGACTTATCGACACATGGCAAACCATCATAACAGTGAGTTAACTTGTTTGTGTCGGTCTTGGGTGCTGTGAGTACTGAGTAGTGTCGCAGAAAATTGAATAACAGATCATAGAAGTACGTGACGCTCGCAAAATATCGACAGCTAAGACCTGAGGGTGCTACAGCATTTGAGATCTGAGTCACATGTTTACATATTTCGACCGAACTAACATGATTGGTTGAGCGTTGAGCCCTTACGTTACTTCTTGTTTGAGGAACTTGCTTTGCACAAATGCTGCAAAGCGGAAGGCTTCTGCAAACACATATTTCCGGACTGCAGGCTGCAGCCATAAACATCGTCTCTCTACGAAATTACTTTACGTGCTTGCTTCTGCTACGGATGCGATCACTGGTAGAACACTGAAAAACAGGTAGAAGGTGGAGAAGTGTGGCTGTTGTTTGGGGCAGTATGGTCCTTGTCAATTTTTAAAGAAATATTCCTCTCTCCAGCCACTTTTTTCATTGGAACACACGTCACCACAACGTTGTTCTTCGCTCTAGTTTTCATGAAGTTTCATGCGACGTTGTCGATGTTACAGACGAGTTCAATTTGTTTTTGCTTAGTTTGTTATAACTAGGGCGATTTTTTTGTAACCTAAAAAACTCAAAAAAGTGACTTTAATTTTGCGAAAAAGTAACCAAAAAGTAACTTTATTCAACGAAAACAAGGAAGCGAAAGAAATCGCAGCAAATCAACATAAAAAAGCATCTAAATTAGTTTCAATTTGTACTCAAATCATAATTACACATTCAAATTACACATATGTGATGGTTTACAGCATCTGGCAGAAAGTTTCTGTCGAGCAAACACTTAAGCTGTTGCAGGAAAAACAAGTGGCTAAATATAGTTAACACAATTTGTTTCATCGAAAAAATTACTTTATGAGTTTTCGGCAATACACGCGATACAAACAAGCATTTGCTTGTGCAAACCTAAAATCTGTAGCCTACCATAGTAGAAGATGTATTAGAAGTCTTGGCATTACATAGAATGTAAATTCATCTCTCTAGTATCAAAGAAAGATAAATAAATATGGGAATTAAGCCAAAAAGTATACCAAATAAAGTGATCTAACACATCAAAAGTAACCTAATGACACAAAAAGTGACTTTTGGTAATTTGTAACTTTGAAGAATTAATTTAATAAAAATGTTTGCTATTAAAACTTTTTTTTTTTGATGAATAAAGTTAGCTTTTTAATTAACACTGTTCGTCACGGCTTTGTAGTAGACCACAGATTGCTATCTCGTGTCGCAATAACGCATGCGATATGCCTCGATGATCGAAATGAAAGTCAGTTCCTTCAACCAGCTTCAACTGTGTTGCAATCGAATGATAACATCTGCTTTTGTCTGCCGTTGTCTTCGCTCTAAGTTTAATGCGATTAACTTAACACATCAAGAATTCTTCTCCTCACCGCAGTCAGCAGTGCATAGCTGTTTCGACATAAGCCTATCGTACTTGGGCGATTTAAAAAAAGTTATGCAGATTTGAACATTGTTTTGTTTTGGACTCGTTCAGCTATGACAGTCAACACTCTTGATAACGCACAATGTCCATTCTTTGTAGCAATAATTCTATTTATCTTGCTTACGCAAACGGCTTATTTTTTCTTTGTTAACGTAACTCAGAACCATCGACGACGCGAGTTTGGAGTTACTATACTTTATTATTCGTGAGTTTGCGTTTGACGCAGTGGTTAAGTTATTTTGAAAGTTTAAAAAACAATAAACTGTTTATGTTAAATTCATGTCCAGTATACCAAAAAGTCACTTATTATTTTTTACGTTTTAGAAGTTTCTGTGGATAAAAACTTGCTCTCATAAATAGGCTAATAACTAGTAATGAGAATCGAATTAGTTGAAACAATCAGTCACCCTGCTATTAACGAAATCCGCTAAATGTGTATGATGTTGAATGGTGATAATGCACATGGCTCTTTGATAACGCGCCATTCAAACTTCAACAGCATTTGAGGCTGTTTGTTTATATGTGGCGCTGTTGAAACAAAATAATTTGACTTGAGACAAATAGGTTTGGTGGCTGTGCATTTTTAAGCTAGTGTGTTGCAAACGCTGTTTTATCGATGCACATTTTAAACCTTTTGGTTTTGTCATCTTTTCCTTTTGTTAGTATCAAATTTGTGTGTTTACTTTATTGTCCTCTACTTGTTCGCGAGAGCAATGAAAAATAAAATTGAATTGCTACGATCTAAATAGCCATTGAGCAAACTGCAAACGTAGTGTGTGTTTATTTTTAAGCCTGCTGAATAAAAGTGAACACCCAAAAAAAATGGTCACCGCACGTCTGAATGTGACAATAGATTGCAGACTTCGCAGTTCGAACAGTGGTTGCTGGTTGATGACTGTCTTCTCTGTAGTCGGCCTCTGCACACAGCTCAGTTGTTTACTTTTTCAACGGCTGCGAGCACGTGGGAATACCACGCGCGGACTGCGTGATCATTACACAGCCTGAATGGAAAATTACAACTAGCCGAGGCAGGGCTTAGTGGAAATTTACTGGAAGGCTGTATCACAAAAACAATTCGCACCGGCTTTTGCAAAGCAGATAGAAAAAGCAACAGTGCTAAAAGGTTGGTTTGGAGAAGAATTTGCAGTTTTCGTCTTCAAATATCTACATTATCAGATTACCCGTTACCGTTTCTTACGTCACAATCAAACACCACCATATAACTTAACATGAATTATTATTACTTACCTTCATTATTAATTAAAATACATTTTTTTAGAATTGTACGTTTATGTGAATTGTTAGCAATATGGACAATCCATCGAGATCTGCAAGTAACAACTACTGGAGCGTGAAGGAAAATACTGCTCACCATGATAACGACAATGAAGTTTCCAATCCTATTGGACGTTGGAGTAACGAGTTCAAACATTATGAAAGCGTACAGAATGGAAAAAGTTGGGAAGAAAAGACAAATGTAACTTTACCTTCAATAAAAAATACACCCAGACCAGAAAAGAGTAGTTTTCTCAACTTATTTGCTGGCGGGTAAGTCATCATGATTAAATACAAATACAGTTTTGTATAATTTTTATCATAGATTTTTCATAAGACCCTACGGCAGTTCAAGGCGCAAAGAAGATTTGAAACAACAGCATTTTACTGAACCATAAACAGATGATTTACAACAAAGGATTTGTGTTGAATATCATCATTCCCACTGAAACGCAATGAAACAAATTCAAACGCTTTTGGCGCCATCATATGTGTTGTTACGTTCGCTTCTGGTTGCAAACGTCGTTTTTTTACATATTTTGTGATCGGCTTTTCTTGTCCCAGCTTTGTCGCGTTCACAATTAATTTTATCCATACTCTGCTATGAAAGCAGAATATGGATAATATATATTCGATTGTCACCTTCACAGTTTTTGTACTTTTGTTGCTGATCTTCGTCACAATGATCATGACGTGATTAAAAATCAAGCTGTCCAATTTAAGGAACGAAACAAAGGTCGTGGGGTCATTTAAAAATAACATTATTATCGTTCGAAACAATGATCAATGAGCCAGGCAGTGGCGACAAAGAAGGAGATTTAGATAAACAATTTTCATAACGCATTATTATTATTTTTTTTTTTGAGTCCACGACACCGAAAGTGTAAGTTTGTTGTGGCTTGTATGTGGTTTAAATAGGTGCAATATTATTAACCTAAAAACAGAGAGAGACTGTTCACCAGGCATTTTATAATAAAAGTAATTTGCGTTCTTCTGGTGACTATTTACTAGGTTACCTCCTGATGTTAAAGATGATAACTAGCTTTTGTATTTCCGACGTTTCGTCAGTCAGCACGACTGACTTTATCAAGGTGGCTAAAACAGGTTAACACAACCTGTTCAGCAACGATGGCACAACACAAAAACGTACTGATAAAATGAATAAAGTAAGCAGCAAGAATCAGAATTAAAACACAATTGTGTTTTAATTCTGATTCTTGCTGCTTACTTTATTCATTTTATCAGTACGTTTTTGTGTTGTGCCATCGTTGCTGAACAGGTTGTGTTAACCTGTTTTAGCCACCTTGATAAAGTCAGTCGTGCTGACTGACGAAACGTCGGAAATACAAAAGCTAGTTATCATCTTTAACATCAGGAGGTAACCTAGTAAATAGTCACCAGAAGAACGCAAATTACTTTTATTATTAACCTAATTACTTTGTCATCGCTATGGTGCAGCAAAATGCTTCTTTCCGACGTTACACAACTCTGTTTACCGTAATTTTTATGCAGAAAATATTTTATATTCTCATGGACATAATTAAAATAAACGGAAAAGAGTTTTTTCTTGTGTGATAACTTAATAATACACGTATTAATTTCAGTTAACCATAAATAATGCCTCGTCTATATTTATCAGAATGGCTGGCTGTGCTTCAACTTTAGTAACGTGCCCGATCGATGTCATCAAAACTCGGCAACAATCATCTTCAGGAAAAGCGTCATCTAACAAACGTTTACCACTGAACGCCAAATTAGCCCAAGTATTCCTACGAAGCCATCTCAGAGCTCATTCGTCTGTAGCGACGCAGCATGTGCTTGCCTGTCCAAGGTCCATGTTGCAACATGGAAGGTATGTCAATGTACATATTTCAAATTTTGTACTTTTCCGTGGTGTCAGGTTTCTATGATACGCCAACGCCGCTTCATACTTTCGAACGACAGATGATCATAAGAGGAACTGAAAACTTAAAATTACCATGAATGTTCTTTGTCTTTCACATAACGTAAGACAGTTGCTATAGAAAGGTAGTGGGTTGATTGTGTAGTTACAATTTAGCGTGATATTTGTCACTTAATATTTGCTCATGCACTTGACTCGTTTTTAACAAGTGACTTATAAATAACGTCTTATGTTGTTTGTTTTAGATGTATCATTCACGCTGAAGGTCTACGTTCTTTCTACAAAGGTTTAGGGCCAAGTTTGATGGGCGTTGTGCCGTCCAGAGCGTTGTTCTTTTGCGCTTACGAGACTGCAAAGAAATCTTTGAGTAGAAACCTAGAATTCTGTACAAACTCATCGAACACACACATCCTTGCGTCTTCTTTTGGTGGACTTGTCTGTACATCCGCTACGTGCCCTCTGTGGGTTGTGAAAACAAAGCAGCAACTTCATAGAAGGTACTAAGATATTGGTTGTTGGCATTACGATATAAACTAGTATTGTTGATGACATTTATATGGACGTCAATCTGTGGTTGCTTGTACTAAAAATAGCCAAGTAAACTTATTATTATCGTTGCAGAGTAAACAAGACTTCTCTTAGCATGTTGGAATGCATTCGTCGACTTTGGCTGAACGAGGGCATTAAAGGGTTCTACAGAGGACTCACTGCCTCTTATGCTGGCATTGTTGAAACGGTTATATACATGACAATATATGAAAAGCTAAAGGTATGTGAGTGGCAAGGTTATTTTTGGTAATTTGTTAAAAGTGGTATGCTAATGATAGGTTTCGAAATCACGATGAAAAGAACTACAGTATTTTACAATATGGTTCACTCAATATTTGCAGTGTGATGAGTATTTGAGTTTTTTAGGTGCTTTACATTCGAAAACACAATCTTGATCTTTGCGATGCAAACACATCAATGAGTACCTTTTGGGAGTTGCCTGGTCTAATGGTCATATCGTCTTTGTCAAAATGCACAGCGACGTGTCTCGCGTATCCACACGGTAAGCTAATAACGTAGTTTTTACTTCATTTTTCAATGTCTTTTCGGTAAACCTCTCTTGCGAGCATCAACCTCTTTGTTTATGAGTTTATGTGTTCATTATCTTATTGGTATGGCTTTTGTTTATTATAACACGTAATAAACTTATTTATTCGACGCTTTTGCGGTAGTTGTTGAATGTATGGTTTCAACTTTCAAATACGTTGTATTTATCTTATTTGTATTTTACGTTTTAGAGGTTGTCCGCACACGGTTACGTGAAGAACCGGTCAAGCGGAAATACAACGGATTTTTTCAGACTGTCAAGCATATTTCCGAAAAAGAAGGTTTGAGAGGCCTATACGCTGGCCTTCCCGCCCAACTAATACGCCAGGTAAGTTATTTAAAGTTTTCTTATGAATTTCCCAATTCGTTCGGAGTGAAACAAATAGAAATATCAATTTTAAATGTGATGAGTACAAATACCGTTACGCTCTCCACTTTCTTTGGAAACTTATTTCGGTGATACAAGGTAGTGTTATAATCATACAGTAATCTCTAAAACCATTAAGGTAAATTTTTCACTTTCTAAAACAATCTACACCAGAAGTTTTCAACCCTTTTATTCTTGTTGCACGCCGGAGACCTTTTGAAGATAATTTGACCCCTCCAGATATTTTCTGTCAAAATCTATGCATTCACCGTGCAGTCTGTCTTCCGTGCTTTAGTAAATTCCCTCTCCGGTGAAGAGAGTAATCTTTGAACTGTCGTTTAGTTAGACGATAGATAGAATACCAACCCACCAGTCAAGAGTCGTGAGTTCGATACTCTTTTGAGTCGTACTGAAGTTGTTTCATTAACAATTGATTGTTCAATTTTGCTTCGTCGAATAAACATGATTTCTTTTGCAGGTACCCAACATGGCAATCGTCATGGGAGTTTATGAAGGCGTTTTATATTTATCTAGACAGTGATCAAAAGATGAACCCACGCTTATTACCTACACTGTGATCAACTTTACCTTTTTGAAAGGCACCTTTTTGGTGCACGAGTCTGCATGTGTTTTTGATATCGATCAACGTGATGTTATGTTTGTTTACATGCTGATGAGTAGTTAGTGAGCGTTTTGTGATGTTCCTTGTGGTAGCCTATATATCTTTTCGAATCGATGTCTACCAGGATATATTATGTTGCTATTTTGGTGCAAGATAAATCGTTTGGCAACGGCATTGCGGCCTAAATTTGCACGTTTGGCTTTTACATTTTGAACTCCGTATTTTACTGCATTTACCGTGATGAAATTTCAAAATGTTTGTTTAAAATTGGGGATTCGTGTTAAGTGTCGGTGTCTTATCTCGTTGTTGAAAGCAATCATTGTTACCAAAGGAATCCATTTTCTGAGTTTGTCTTTTTGTAGTAATGGTTAAACGCTTTTGTTGCTAAATATGTGAAGTATAAGCTAATTAGCCTATGTGATGGACGACCAAGCAACACGATTAAACTTTTTGAATTTCTTACATAATTGACACTTTCATGTTACCTGCAATCATTGTATAAATGCAGTGCTGCTTTGCCAGTTGTAATTGAGATGAGATGTTGAACGGTTTTGCTACTGCATTAGTTGCTGTAAACTAAAGCAATTTGCTAAACGTATTTACCATAGCTTGCTTTGCATGAAAGGAGAAAAATGTGCTTTGATCAACACAAGAGGGTCATTAGCTGGCACTAACAAGTTTTTGCGTTTTTATGTTCATTGTTATTTTTCCTTTATTGTTTATGCAACACACGATTGTGCCAATAAAAAAACAACAGAATGCATCTTATTGTAAACTGCATTTACACTTCCTGGATCGCGAGCTACTGAACTCGTGACATTTTTTGGCATGCTTCTACGTGACGAAGCCAATGATTCAGTTAGTAATATCAGTTAATCAGCTTTTTTTGCACATTGATTCAACATCTGCAGACGGCTCGGATATGACATTCTGTTCACAACAGCACTTTGCAGGCAGCCAACGTAACTCGGCTTAAAAACGATGATTTAGTCATGACAACATGTACAATATTCAAGATAAAAATAGTAAAATGTATGAATCAACTGAGGTAAAGCTGATAGCTTGAAAGCTTACAATTTCACACATAGCTTCAAAAATACGGATGAGTTTTTGCGAATAGGGTACATTTTACCTAGTTCTTACGAGTGTAGGCCTACCTGCGTTGGGATTTGACCTCAGCTGGCATAACTTTATGGCGGTAGTAGTGAAGTGCTCCATAAGAAAAGTGACATAATGACTCTGGTCACAAGTTGTCATTCGCTCACGTGTGTTACAGCTTTTGGTAAGGCAATGGGAGGGACGCAGTTAGATTCGAGGCCCGTTTCACATTCGCCACTGCCGTTCGTGGGTTAAAAAAATCTCCCTCGGTTGAGAGGTCTACCTTATCTCGGAAACAAATAATACCGTATCGATTGTTATGGAAAACAAAACGATTGTATTTTGGTATCCACGCCCCAAACATATCCCTAAACTGGTGGAACATTCCAGGCACCAAATTATGTATTGACCAGTGTGACTCGTTAACTTTTCAACTATGCTTGTTCATTTTTATAATTTCAACCAAAATTAAGTTTCCTGAGACTCATTGCAACAAATTACAACGGAAAATGCTGAACTCAAATAGCTTTGCCAATGCAATAAATAACTTAGGCTACTTTGCCCACTTACAACAAAAATGATTTTTCAACTTATATTTTACACAAACTAAAAATCAATGCTACTAGCCTATATACAAAAAAGTGCTCAATGCCAAGCAAAAATCCAAGTAGAGCGAATTTCATCAAATTCAGTTGGTAGGCTGCTCACCAAAAACCTTAACAACCTGTTTCACGCTTAGGTTATTAGGAAATCAGATGGTACTGGAAAACATGCAAAAATAATTAATCAATCGGTAATGCTTAAAACAGTAGGCTATAGAATATTACAGCCTTAATGGTGTCTGCAAAAAAACCCTCAAATTATTAAGGGGTACCCCAAGCGAATACCGTACCGCAAACGCCTGGAATGAGGCTTCTCAGTAATGGGACACTGATTTGGTCACGATGATGTTAATTATGACGAATGATTCTTTAGTGTCATCTCGGGACTCCACGAGATGAGTAGCTCAGTTTTTCCGCCCGGATTAAGCAGACTTAACTTGGCAATCAACTAAACAGAAATGAAGGGAAGATATGACCTCAATCAGGGTTGCCAGACTGAAATTTGAAAAAAAGGCCAAACTCAACAAAAAAAAAAGGCCAAATTGAGGCCAAATAGGTAGAAAAAAAGCCAAAAATAAGCCAAACTTAAACAAGATAAAATAAGCATTGTAATCAGGGTTGTCAGACCGTGAAAAGGTCTCAATGCCAAAATAATACAAGAAAAATCCATGGAAAATTTTCTTAGGAGGTGTAGGCCTAGCGCCTGCGGTCTTTTTCATGTTTGCTTTAGACAGTCTAATTGCCGTTGTAAAATTTGTGCTTGGTAGGAATTTGAAACGCTGGCTGAAAATTAGGGCGTTTCCTCGGAATTTTCACCACTTATCAGGGTTTGATTTTACATACGTAGTTTTACGTTGTTGTAGGTGTTGCGCATTTGACACATGCTGCCAGGCCCGTAGCCAGCCGGGGGCCAGGGAGACCTCGCCCCCCTGAAAAAAAATTTCCCCCCCCCTGGCAAAATCCCAACATTCTCGAGCAACAGCCACAATTATAATGATTTTGCCCATTTAAAATTTTTCGGCTCTCCCTAAAAACAGTTGGACCCCCTTGCTCTGCGGTCTGGCTACGGCCCTGCATGCTGCATTGCTTGAAGCAATAAGCCCCTTTAAATCAATCGTTCCGCGTTAAATAAACGCAGTCAGTTTGTGAGTTTCCAGTATGGCTTCTGTCGGCCAGTTGTGTGGTTCCTTATTTTCTCAGTCAGTTTGTCACGGATGCCTTTCTCGGAAGTCACGGTGTTAGTTTAATTATGGTTGTAGTGTAGTTTTTTATGTTCTGAATTAGTTTAGCTCGTTCTATTTGAATTCAAGGCATTATTTGGCTACAACGTTCCGACGTGGAAGTTCATTCATTTCTTTGTAATAAACTCCTACTCGCAAAAGAAGCAAGGTATTGTTCTCAAGATCATCCCCACTACACGCTAGTACCCGGGATGTTGCTCTAGCAGCTACAGCTAGGTATGGGAGGATGTTCAGACCACTCGAAGTCCGCTACAAAGGCAATACTTTAGCAAGGTATGAAAGGAATGGTCCAACAGGAAAGAGTCTTACTGTAGTGTCGAACAGACCTAAACACTTTTCATAAGAAGGTCAAATATGAAGGCAATCAATATTAAAATGTCGTCAGTGAATAAAGCTAAATTCATATCGTCATAATTTATGTTCATGTCGTCTAAATTCCTCAATCGTCGTAGGCTACTGCGTGATGTGCAGCCTGACCATGGGAAGAGCTCAACACTTTGCTCTCCTGGGCCGCATCGAAACGGGCTTTTGCCTAAGGATGGGTTTCTTTTATGCCTGGTTTTCTTTCTCCATCCTATTTTTATTATGATGACTGCTCAGTGCTCATCCGCATTAATATTGGAACTGGCAAATGCGAACCACAACACTTTTCATTAGGCTATCATTTATTGCTACATGTGTGCTTCTGTTTGTTTTTTGGGTTTTGTGGCCGTGCTAACTATACAGACATACAGGCTACTACATGATTTACTATTCAGGCACGTTTTAAACCTTTCAAGGTTTTGCCACCATTTCCCGTTCATTAACGTCCTGGTAGGCCTATATCGACTATTGTAGTTACTATACTTAGTTAGTATCTTTTTCGTCCCGGACGCGTTAATGACTAAAAATAAATGAATGAATGATGTATGTATCATTTAAGTGAACATTACTACAGTAATTATTAAAAAAAGATTCTTTTGTAACAAGTCTATGATCAATAATATATTTGCTCATCACAAATTTATTTATAACATCACAATAATGGTAATTTGAAACGCACTTAATTGCACAACCACGAATCACTTGTATTGCTCAACAACTGAATTTCTGAAAGCATGCTCTGCTTGCAAGCCAGCGGTTGTGTTGGACTACCGATCGATCGAAAATGCAGCTGACTTTAATGACCTTTTGGTCTTTCGCTGCCATCCTTGTTGTGCGAATTATTTGTGTTTATTGTGTTTTTGTATATTTTTGTTTTTTTCTTTCTCTTTTGCCAACAAAACAAAAATAAATTGTACTGAAAAGTGAACACGTTAGTCGTTACATTTCTGTGTAGGCCACCTACTTTTGAGCGTTAACATTATAATTCCAAAATAATGTCTATAACATTCATATTTATCGATATCTTATGACTTGTAGCGGATTTTAATAAATTATAGCAAAAATAATTCTGAAAGTAGCAAGTATATGTATATAATAAAAGGACTGTAGCACTGTAGCAGATGAGTTTTAATCCGCTACAGTGGTGACATCTGGCACCACTGGCTGGCTTAGAGGGGAGCGCAGTCTGACTCGGCGTCACATTACAAGTGTTTAACAAGTATAGAACATGTATTGAACAATGGTGACTAGGTTTTCATCTGGTAAAGTTACGATATATAAGAAATATTGATTATTATACATTTTAAAGATTAAATTTAAAAAAGGCCAAATTTAAGGCCAAATCTAGAAAAAGGCCAAACGTATAATTTCTAAGGCCAAACGGCTTTAAAAAAAGCCAAATTCGAGAAATTTGGCCTTAAAAAGGCCAATCTGGTAACCCTGACCTCAATGGCGAATAATTACATTTAAGTTGAAATTTTGGGAGCGTGCGACGTTTGTGATGTCACAAAGTGAAGTGTCGTAACCAGCGTAGCCTATGAAGATACGCAGCTGTCATTCATACAACAGTTTATTGCATGACAATAACGCCCGAGTAGCCTACCACTCTCCAGTGCATACAGATACGTTGCAACTTGCAAACAATAGCAAGCATAGTGACGTTGCAAACCAGCTACATTACAGCTACAAAATACATTACCAGCTACAAAATACATTACAGACGACCTTTCAAGCCAAAAACCAAGAGCAAAATTCTGTTTAATTGCAGGACGGTTTAAGAGTCAGTCAGCATTAGCTTGTTGTCCTGAAACTGAAAGTGCAGTGTAATATTGCACAGCGAGTGCGGTCACAGCAAAAGCAGAATTCTGTGGGCTCAGAAAAACCACCTCTGTCTGCCATCACAAATTGGTCATGTTTAACGGGTATAGGCAACAGTCTTCTCAATTTGATGAAATATCACTTTTAACTAATTTTTTTTTTGCAATTAGAGCATTTTTAGGTCGTAGGCTACAATGCTGCGTCCGATGTATTCACTGACAAAGTTAGCAATTGCTGCATCCGCATCAGGCAAGTCTTCCAAGGTAAGTCGAGATAAAAAATCCACCAGCCATACACAATCTCCTTAATTGCACTCTGAAGAAAAGAGCTTTACAAACATAAAAAAAATTCCCGCCATTCAGTTTTCCAAATACTGTAATACGTATTCAAAACCAGGATTTCTTTGCAGGTAGGCCTAGTTGCGCAGTGGTGCCGAAGTTAGTTGAGGATTGGGGGGGATAAATCTACATATGTGGATATAAATAAGGGGGGATATAAAGGGGGGATATAAAATATACTTCTAAACAGCTGATATTAGTCCCACTATGGCTATTTAAAGATACGGCCTGATTTGTCACATTTTGCAGAAATTTCCAGATTTTGCCAACTTTGGGCAAATGTTTAAATAAATTTTTCTAAAAATTATATTTTTACGCTTTCTTTACTGTTTTCCCCAGATGACACAGCAGGTTTTAACATTTTCAGATGTTAAAACATCTCATAAATGTCAGATGTAAAAACATCTCATAAATGTCAGTCAAACACTAGCAGTAGCGGTAATCAAATTTGCAAAATGTGACAAATCAGGCCGCATCTCCAGGTGGCCATGGTTCCACGACGGACTTAACTTATCCTGGAGGGGGGTGGGGGTAATTTTTTGTTATTATTGTGGTTCAAATTTTCCATCGATCAGACTCCGTTGTTTTTTATTATACAACTTCAAATACATTTCTATAGCAACATTTGTTGAAGCTGACTCAGCTGAAACCAACGCTGAACCAAATGACGTCAGTTGAAACAATCTGAAACCTTGAATGGCTGTTTTACAGTTTTTAGTCTTCATTATAATTTCAATCAATTACCGTATATGCCTACAAACATTCCACTGGTCATGGACACTGCATACAGGGTTTTAAACCAGATTTCAAGTTTACTTTGCATGTTTAGCAATTTTCATTCAAGCAAAATTTATTTTTTAAATATTCACAATTGGCTTTTAATTCATTTTTGAATTTTCTGCCCCCTCCCCCGCCGAAAAAAAAATCCTAGATCCGCGCCTGTTTCCCAGCATTGTATAAACACTTCATAGCCCTCTCAGAAAGCAACAATATTAGAGAAAGAGATCGGGCCATGTTCAGAGATCTCTGCATCAAAATGATCACCAAGGAATTCGTAGAAGATCTGGCTCATTTAAAAGATTGTCTTCGGCAATTATCGCTTTTGTAAGAAACTCTCCAGACTGAGAATATCAACTTCGTAGGCCTATAGTAGCTAACCGTCACGTCAAATGGACTGTTAATTCTCTATTCTAAATAAAAAAAATAAAAAAAACTGTTCAGGAAGGAAAGTAGGCTCTAAGTTGTTAACTAGTAGACTCTTAGTTGTTAACTTTTAACTTTGTTAACTTTTTTCAATTTCTGACAAAGTTTTCGTGATGACATAATAGCCTAGTTAACCGCCGTTGATTGTATCGGTGTCACCCTGCACAATGCACATTGCATAACCATCTCGTTGGGCGCAATGGCCGCAGTTTGTTTCAATGAAGGTCGATCCTTCAGTGTCTATAGCGTCAAATCCAAGACAATTTAGAACTGTAATCAAACATCAATAAAAGAAAACCAACAGAAATTCGAGATGCTTGCAAACAACTAAATCAAAGTAGGCTACAACTTCACAGCAAAGATTTTTTTCTAAATTATTGGGGGGGGATGCTACCAAAATATTGGGGAGATATATCTCCCCAACCCTTTACTTCCAGGCACCACTGTAGTTGCGGAAGTTATCTCATCGCTTTCAAACATGCAGTAAATAGGCCTATTTTACATGTGAGACCTGCATTTCATGATTGTAGGCATACCCATTCTTCAAAAAAATCTGATAGCTTCCATCAAATACTTTACGCCAGAATGTCCTTCTTCAAGTATAGGCTACCGTACTTGTATTGTACGTGGCATTGGATCTTGTTTCACGTCAACTGCAAAAGCAATAATAATTTATTCGACGGTTAGCGGATCACCATGTCATTGTTTCGTTTAACATGCTGCATATCACTTGCGTACATAATTTTACCTGATTAATTCTTTATGGATTGAGGTTTTAAAAATAGGCTACTCAAGTCACATATAAGCCTAAGTGCACGCCAGCTCACTTCGGTCGACGCAGGGGCGCCGGAACGATTTTTGACTGGGAGGGCAAGATTACGAAAAAAGGGCACTTTTTTTACTAAAATGCAAATTTTTTTTCAAGTTTCACGATAAGATATAGCGATAATGCTAATCTATCAGCTCACTATGTATTGAGTAATGATAGCCTACAAGTGTCCAGTATACAAAGAAGGGCATCATGCTATGTTATAATGATGTAACCTACTGCCAAGCCTTAAAGCAGCCTGCGGCCATGGCCGCTAAGTAGTGCTTGAATGACCACCGGTGCTACTTCCTCAATCGGCCAAGTTTAGCCGCCGGTCTCTTCTAGCCAATTATTTAATTTCGCAATAGAATGATCGTGGATTAACTGTCGAAAATATGTAGTATCAAAGAGTGACGCAAAATTAGGTCAGCGCGTCATAATCGCCGCTATTGCATTGTGCGGGGATATTTGTTATTGATAGAATATATCCATCTGCGATCACCAGCGCTGTATGTCTTGTTTGTAATTCTCAACGTTTATTTTAACAAAGTCGTAATCCGAAGTGCTAATTTACATCGGCTGGCAATATTGTCGTTTTTATGTCGATTCGATGTTGTCGGACATTGAATCGTTGTTAAAAAGGAGAACTAGATTAGTTGACATCCGAGGGGAAAACATTTTTTGATCATATTTTGCAAAAATTATGCTTCTTTTAGTAATGTCCTTCACATCATTCAAATACTTATTTTATTACCTTGCCGTCATCGTCAACACAATCATGTCGAGCGTTGTTTTTCGTTGCTAAAAAGAATTCTAGGGGAGTGGCGAACTTCTTTAAAATCAGCCACATTGGAGACACTCGTGCGAGTGTCGTTAGATGGTCTCACAGTAGGCTACTAGATTACAATTCCGATAAAGCAGTTACTGCGTGGTGCAACGATTCTATTGTAGGACGTCGCCCAGGCCCAGACTTCAACAACGCTAAGTGATCATTGTAGCATTGTTGCAAGTTTAATTCTATTTACTTGTGTTATCGTTATTTTTATTTTGTATTTTGGCCTCCAAGCACACAGATTTGGCCGCCGAGAAGGAGCTCCCGAAAAAAAAACGAGTTTTAAGGCCTGTAGGCTAGTGTGTTGCAAAATTTTCTGCCGTAAATATTATTTTGAGGCAAAAATGAAAGATTATTATTAGGCTAAAAGCGAATAGCAGAAATTGTTATATTGCAAAATGTGCAGTTGTTCACATGACTTTAAAAGGGCACCATCAGGGGCGGCGCCAGCCAAAAATGAGTGGGGTGGACAAAAATATTTCGAGGTAAAATGCTACCGTACAATATGGTCACTAAGATTACCGATTGCGAAGTGATTCACTGCAGCTCGGTTGTGAAATTTATTGAAAAATAAACAAAGGAAATTGAAAGGGGGCAAAAGCTTGTTTTCCATTGAGCGCACTCTAAATTATGAACAAAAGAATAGAATGGGGCCAAACGCTCCCATACATTTCATATATGCGGTCCATGGAATTGCTGACTACGATCTTGATGTTAGCAAGCTTGTCGTTATTTTATGTCATGGAGCTGCTGCAATGATAGGCGGCGTCATAAAAATTTATTGGATGGCCCCTTAAACAGGATTAAGCTCTGCAAGAAGCTTTCCCAGTTCGAGGATAAAGATTCAATCAATTTTAAAAATCTTAGCTATTACTCAATAATAGGCTACCCATAGCTATAGGTTAAGAATCACTGCACTAAAGTTTATTTTGCGCTCGCAGGTCAGCTTAAAAGCTTCCACCAATTTTTGAAGATCAGTGTTATCGGCAATGTCTCGCTCACTGCTGATCTGCACCAGATGTTCAAGTCTTTGTGATGACACGTTGGGCTCGCAGTCGAGAGCCTGCATGTTCGACTCCGGCCACCCGCACTTGCTGTTGTTTCTCTGGGCAAGAAACTTTACGATAATTGCCTCTACCCAGTGATCGATTTCGAGTAATGGGTAGTACCAAATTTAAGTCATAAGTAGAGTAGACAACCGGAAACAGACATTGCCGTCGGCTGCAGCGTGGGTCAGGTGTACGTCGGAAGGCGTGCACCGATGCATAGCGCTCAAGTCCGCTTTCCCGCAATGCAGGATAAAGATAATAAAAAAAAAAAAAAAATGTTTATTGTCTTAACTTTGCTGTGGATACGTTCACAAGACGCCACAGTCATGGGCAAAGTAGCAAAAATTTGAAACAAATCGCTGTACAAATGATTTAAGGTTGTTTTGTCCACACAATTTCAAAAGTGAAGGCAAACACAATTAACCACGCGGTCTTGGTCAATCCAGTTTGGTGCTTTTTAAATTCTAGTTTCCACTTGTGACAATTATAGCTGATCTCAAAAAAAGAAGATCCTATTGCTGCTCAACCTGATTTTCATCGAAATTATAGAATTTGACTAAATACTCAACTTTAGGCAAATTTGATGGAGACATGTGCGTGAAATAAAATGCAGCTGCATTTGACATTAATTCACAAGCTTGATCCGAGTAGCCTAACGCTTTTTAAGTTCATTTAGCATTCTGTCAAAGGGTAAAGAAAAATCTCTTCTCAACTTTTCTGTAACGAATTCTGATTCACTCCACGGAAGACTGTTGCAACCTATCATTAATATCTGACCATCTCGGAAATGGTTTGGTGGGTAGCGGCATCGCTTAGCCGGCGCGGTGGTTTCACTGGTAATTTGATTTCTATCCGCAAACAGCGATGAGTTGAAAACCAATTTGTTAAAACTTCCTCTGAACGCAGTGAGTCAAATGCTCTTGTCAAGTCGTTGATAGCAGCAACCCCAGTGGTGAGATCTATTTCTTCACTTTTTAAATAATCTGAAGCCTGTTTATTTAACGAAAAGCATTTATGAGGAATAAGACTAACAGTAACAAGTTCAGTTTGCTTGATGCGGAACAACAAACCAGTAGCTACACCATTACCTTCGTTTGACATTTGTCGGAACATTGACAGCAGTGCTGGATATAGGCCTAGGCTACATTAATAACAACATCCAGATCATCTAAACCTGCAGACCATCTAGTAGCCTATCAGGTAACGAGTGCAATGCAATTTTTCCAGACATGATTCTCTCCTTTTTCAAATGCTCTTTATACAAAAAATGTCTGTTGGAAGAACAGTCCATAAAGTGGTAGATGTTACCAATTGTTTTAAAAATTGTTTTGACTGTCGCTAGTCGCTACGTTTTCAACAGTGTGCTCAAGCACAAGATTTAATCGGTGTGCAAAACAATGAAAATATACCGACAGTTTGGCACCCGCTGCAACTAGGTGTTGCTGTGCGCCTTCATCCTTGCCTGACATGTTGGTGGCCCCATCAAAACCTTTGCCTATTAGGTCTTACAAAGCTTGTGTCTCAGCTGTGATAAAAGCCATCACCTCAAAATGGTAAAATTATTAGACCGAGAGCCTACGACAGAAGATTTCACCCCATAAGGTACAAAAGGTTTGACCCCTTGAAGTTACTGGGGTCAACCATGTCACTCACAAAAAGTATGGAAGATTGACCGCACCGGGTGGATCTGGACGCTAGAGCCCCCTAAAAAGCCCAAAAAGGGAGTTAATTTCACCCCATAAGGTACATGGACCAAACTTGGTGAATACGAAGTTTTATGTCAGGACATCACAAAAATATCAAATCTAACAATATTTTCGAGTGGAAAGGTGATGTAAGACCCCCCCGAAAGTGACCCCCCGGGGGGTTAATTTCACCCCATAAAGTACATGGACCAAAGTTGGTCAAAACGAAGTCTTATGTCAGGACATCACAAAAATATCAAATCTAACAATATTTTCGGGTGGAAAGGTGATGTAAGATGCCTTCAAAGTGACTTCCCTTAATGTGACCCCCTCGGAAGGTGTATTTCACCCCATAAAGTACATGGACCAAACTTGGTCAAAATGAAGTCTTATGTCAGGACATCACAAAAATATCAAATCTAACAATATTTTCGGGTGGAAAGGTGATGTAAGATGACTTCAAAGTGACTTCCCGTAATGTGACCCCCTCGGAAGGTGTATTTCACCCCATAAAGTACATGGACCAAACTTGGTCAAAACGAAGTCTTATGTCAGGACATCACAAAAATATCAAATCTAACAATAGTTTTGGGAAGAAAGATAATGTAAGACTCCCCCAAAGTGACCCCCCAGGGGGTTAATTGCACACCATAAGGTAGGCTACATGGACTAAAGTAGGTTAAATCGAAGTCTTATTTCACGGCATAACAAAAATATCAAATCTAACAATATTTTTGGGTGGAAAGGTGATGTAAGATGTCATCAAAGTAACCCCCAGAGGGTTTATTTCATCATAGAGTACATGGACCAAACGTGGTCAAAACGAAGTCTTATAGGTCCTAGGACACCACAAAATATCAAATCTAACAATACTCTCAGTTGGGAAGATGATAAAAGACCTACCCAAAAGTGAATCTCCTCCTATAGTTTAATTTACTTCATTCCTTACTCGAACCAACCTTGGTGTAACGGAAGTGCTATGCCAGGACAGTACCAATGGATTAAATCTAAAAATATTTTTTTATAGGTTTTGGTGAAATACATTCACAAGCTGTCCCATGATGCATGAAATGGAACTATAGCCTAATTTACAAAAAGTTTTTGTATAAATCATATTCAGTCAATCGAAAAAAGGCAACAGGACATGACAATACATGGCTTTGTAACACCAAAAACAGAAAGTACATGAGAAGCATATAGGCTACAGTCATGGGCACCGATCGCTCTCTAAGATTGGTGGGGACATTTACTAGGAAAGAAAGGGCAGACGAGCGAAGCGAGCTGAAAGATTGGGGTCTGTTCAACAAACAAACAAATAGGCCTACAGTAGATAGGCTACAAGTCTAATGCGATGTATTTTAATTGTCAGTGTCAGCATTGGACAGCAGATGTCTAAAAACTGCAACTCGGCAACAAGTCTCCGTCGAATTAAAAACGAAGTCTTGGTTGATCCTTGGCTTGTAATGAAGGTTGATCGAATTCAAAACTTTATTGTGCACATAGCAGACCATTGCATGATTTGGCCGTTTCTGTGTCATGGTAGATCGTAACAAAGTTTTGATACGTGAAAATGAGCGTTCAGCTGAACACGAGCGGGCTGGTGATATGAGCAAAAGTTCCACTTGCGGAAACATTTGCCGAACAGCGGATGGTATCTTCTTGAATATCATTCGAAAATCTTGTGCAAGGGACTTTGTGTCAAAGAACTGAAGATAATCGTCTACCAAATGTCATTGTAGCTTTCCACTAAAGAGTGATTCTTGTAGAATTTTGTAGTGCTCAAGATCGGTCGACTTGAAATAGTCAGTAAGATTTTGCTGCGAGCTGTCAATGACTGCAAAATACTCTGACCGATCGATCTTGAAGTTTAAGAGGTTGACCATGGCCATGTCCATACTGAAGACGATTTGGAACGTGACAAGTCTTTTAAAAATTGGGTAGGGTAAGAGTTTTTTCAATTGAAAAAAAGCTGCCTGCCAGCCTTCCAACTGCTAATTTTCCTATATACAATTTTTTGCCAAACCGGTAAAGACATTTCAGCAGCTCTTAACCTCAATGTAATAATAACTGAAAAAATAGCTTTTTCCTTATACAAAAGTAACACAAGCTACACTTACTGCACTACATGCTTGTACGACTCTTTCAAAGTAATTCTAAAACGTTGCACTGTGTGGCCCTGGCGTAACCAAATTAAATACAATTTGCGAGTTACACCAGGGTTTCTCTGCCTAATAAAACATTTCTACTACGGTTGGGGCTTCCTCGCATAAAACAAAAATGTTGTCCCCTCCTTTCAATATATTTTAAACGTTTGACTGGTAAAATTGTGACATTCGGGTAATATTTTCCCTTTTACGTTACAAAAATAATGTAAAAAGATGATGGGGGCATGTAAAAAGATGGTGGAGACATGTAAAAAGATGGTGGGGACATGTCCCCACTGTCCTATAGGAATCGGCGCCCGTGGCCACAGTAGCCAGAAAATTGATCCAAGATCTTGATACGACCACTAAATGTTGACTTAATTGAACAACTGACTATCCAAATAAGACGAAGAATAAGACGAAGAAAGTGAAAGCGACAGCAGTGACAATGAAGAATAAAGAAACGACCGTTTACATTTACACAAACAATCTCTTTATGAATGAACAGTTACAATAACTGATTAGAGACATGAAGCAAATAGCATTAAACAAAAATTTACTACATTGGGTTTATTGGGTTATTTATTGTAGCAGCTGGAAAATGTTCATTACTGCCTGAATTAACGTTCCAAATGGTTCACTTCGAAACGTTTTGATTTGGATAGTCAGTTGTTCGATTAATTCAACATTTAGTGGTCGTATCAAGATCTTTGATCAATTTTCTGGCTACTGTAGCCTATATGCTTCTCATGTACTTTCTGTTTTTGGTGTTACAAAGCCATGTATTGTCATGTCCTGTTGCCTTTTTTCGATTGACTGAACATGATTTATGCAAAAACTTTTTGTAAAGTAGGCTATAGTTTCATTTCTTGCATCATGGGACAGCTTGTGAATGTATTTCACCAAAACCTAAATAAAAATATTTTTAGATTTAATCCATTGGTACTGTCCTGGCATAGCACTTCCGTTACACCAAGGTTGGTTCGAGTAAGGAATGAAGTAAATTAAACTATAGGAGGAGATTCACTTTTGGGTAGGTCTTTTATCATCTTCCCAACTGAGAGTATTGTTAGATTTGATATTTTGTGGTGTCCTAGGACCTATAAGACTTCGTTTTGACCACGTTTGGTCCATGTACTCTATGATGAAATAAACCCTCTGGGGGTTACTTTGATGACATCTTACATCACCTTTCCACCCAAAAATATTGTTAGATTTGATATTTTTGTTATGCCGTGAAATAAGACTTCGATTTAACCGTGATCCATGATTTAACCTACTTTAGTCGATGTAGCCTACCTTATGGTGTGCAATTAATCCCGTGGGGGGTCATTTTAGGGGGAGTCTTACATCATCTTTCCTCCCAAAACTATTGTTAGATTTGATATTTTTGTGATGTCCTGACATAAGACTTCGTTTTGACTAAGTTTGGTCCATGTACTTTATGGGGTGAAATACACCTTCCGAGGGGGTCACATTAAGGTAAGTCACTTTGAAGTCATCTTACATCACTTTTCCACCCGAAAATATTGTTAGATTTGATATTTTTGTGATGTCCTGACATAAGACTTCATTTTGACCAAGTTTGGTCCATGTACTTTATGGGGTGAAATACACCTTCCGAGGGGGTCACATTAAGGGAAGTCACTTTGAAGGCATCTTACATCACCTTTCCACCCGAAAATATTGTTAGATTTGATATTTTTGTGATGTCCTGACATAAGGCTTCGTTTTGACCAACTTTGGTTTATGTACCTTATGGGGTGAAATTAACCCCCCGGGGGGGTCACTTTCGGGGGGGTCTTACATCACCTTTCCACTCGAAAATATTGTTAGATTTGATATTTTTGTGATGTCCTGACATAGAACTTCGTTTTCACCAAGTTTGGTCCATGTACCTTATGGGGTGAAATTAACCCCCTTTTTGGGCTTTTTAGGGGGCTCTAGCGTCCAGATCCACCCGGTGCGGTCAATCTTCCATACTTTTTGTGAGTGACATGGTTGACCCCAGTAACTTCAAGGGGTCAAACCTTTTGTACCTTATGGGGTGAAATCTTCTGTCGTAGGCTCCCAGACTATATACTACAATCAATCAATACAACAAAGCGATAACAATGAAGATTCTTCATTTCTTCTTATGTCAATGCTGCAAAAGTAATTCATACGTAAGAAGTTGAAATTAATTTATGACGCAGTCACTAGGCCCCCCCTAACCCCCTGCATACACCCCCCAAGTTTTCTCATCGGATCTCGACGAATTACAAAATTGACCTTAAATAGGAGTGGGGTGGACATGTCCACCCCAGTCCACCCCGTGGCGCCGCTACTGGGCACCATTGCTCCCCCTGCCCCTCCATCTGCAGAAAAATTGAGCGCAGGGGGGTATCCGCCCCCCCCTGCCCCCCACTTCCGGCGCCCCTGGGTCGACGTGTTTGTGGTCCGTGGGTCGCTGCAGCGGATGGAGTGTTTTGACCACAGACGCTTTCAACATAGCCTAAGGCTTTTTTTCCCTTGTAAACTAGTTGAGTGCAGTCGTTGTGACCCTTCTGGCGGTCGGCCAGAGAGTTGATTCTTGCTTTAAATTTTGATAATTAAAGAAGAGAAAAAGTGGTGGCGGGGGTAAATCGAGCCCATAGTAGCCTAGGCTACCTCGTCGAGGTTGCTGCCTCCAATTAACTCTTGGCCGCTGGGCGACACAGACGACGGCTAAACGTTCTCTTAATTAGTTTCTGTGAAATGTTTCAAGAGCGCTTGCCGCTTACAATATTACGTGCATGCACGGTGCATGTAGCACTTCGTCTGCTGGGGCGGCCATTTGAACCATTTGGAAACCCTGTGCACGTTCATGATCAATGCAGCTGATGCTACAATGGGGGGTCTGGGGGACGTAACCACCCAGAAATGACTATGATGATGTTAACCTACTGTCCAAAATCAACCCCCTCCCTCCCGAATTCTAAAAGTGGATAGAGCTCCTGCTATTTTCTATGTGACTTAAAAAAGCCTTTAATAACATGTTTAAATTTCTATGGTGTTTTAATAATATCTATACTGTATCGTTTGTTGTTTGTCTTGCAAAGCCTGGTGCGTTGCGTTCTGAAATGGCTTTTCCGTGGTAGGATTTTTTCAGGGGTTTTCTTTGCCTACCAATTGCTCTTCATGATGAACTAACACATCAAGAGTATCGTGCCTATTCCCCTCAAGAACATCAGCACTTTTGATAACCCAACAGGATTGATTAATATAGCAAGTTAGCAACTCTCTTTTTATCTTTTTTTTTTATTATTTTACTCATATAAATTCTTAAATAAAAATTACCAACTTTTTTTCTATTTTTTTTCTTCTAAATTTAAAAAAATTCTATTAAGGTGTTGCAACCGTGCCATATTTTAGACTGATTGTCCTGCTTTAGTATCATGATTGATTGGTTGATTGATGTGATTGATTTGATGTCAATTCAATTTTTTTTTCTTTGTCGGAAAACAACAGCAATGATAAAGTTGCAAATAGTGAACGGGAACAAAACCAACAAAAGGAAAAGGTGGCAAAACTACAAAAGTTTAAAACGTGCATGCGATGCAGATTTAAAGGTTACGTACACGAAAGTAAATTAAGCACGGCAACCAAACCTAACAGTTTAAAGTAGATGAATTAATTGGAAGAACCAGTTGGCTCCACATACCTAAAGCAACTGGAGGTGTACCAGTTGATGAAACTATGCGGGGACGACTGAACCTTACAACCAATAAGTTACTGCCTTTTATCACTTCTACCTTTTTCTAGACCTTCGCTATGTTTGGCACATATTGTTTTTCGTTGTCATGGTCAGAAATAAAAACAAACTGAACTGAAATATTCTTTTTAGCAGCAATTGGGCTGGAAATCTTAAAAACATCTGGCAACTTTGGACTTCAGACCAATCCATTCGGTAACGCCTAGAACATCACACAACTAAGGCGAAAGAAGAGCCATGTCCAATGTACTTTGAGTCCTGTCTTTGTCATGAGTTACCAAGGGGGGTGGGGGAGACTTGTATACCTGGGACTGGTATATAAGTCCCCCCCACCCCCCTTGGTAAGTAACTCATGACAAAGACAGGACTCATTTCAATTTTCTCTTTCGCCTTAGTTGTGTGATGTTCTAGGTTTTTCCAATCCATTCATTCAATTATCCGCAATAGTTGAGGTTGAGAACCATAATAATATTAATAATAATAATTGTGTTTTTATTTGCGCCCATTGCGACAACATACAGTACACTGCGATCACAGATGCAATACAACAGACGAAAGGAAGCAGGGAAGTGACGTATAGTTTTCGAGTCAACTGCTCCCCTTATTTTGGCTTGCCATTAAGTGTCTTTGCCGAAACACAGCCGCGTGCTCTGGCGCGGTGTCGAGTGTCAGTAGACAGAACCATGGTCACCTAAAAATACGGCCTGATTTGTCACATTTGCAGAAATGTCCAGGTTTTTCTAACTTTGGGCAAACGTTTAAATAAATTTTTCTAAAAATTAGATTTTTACGCTTTCTTTACTGTTTTCCCCATATGACACAATCAGAAATGGGCGTGATCTTGATCTTCAAGATCACTTTTTTTTGGTGATCTTGATCTAAGATCACTTTTTTTGTGTGATCTTGATCTTGAAGAACAATAAGATCAAGATCACTTTAAAATTGAAGTTTACTTACTAAACAGAGAAATTTTTTTAGAACTCGTACTGTACAAAGTAGTTAGTGGCAACTACTAACATTAAGCCACTGTTAATATGATATGTATCCAACAAAAGACAATTTAAAGTCTCCATCCATCTAATCTGGTCAGTGTTGCCGTTTCAAAATTGAAAAAGTTTTCTGTGTTGGTCATAATAAAGAAGTCAACTTCCGTGTACTTTATGTTGACGTATAGTAAAAAATGATTTAACTTTGTTCACAATTTCTATGTGTGAATTTTAAAGAAATGTTTGCTTTCTTTGACTCAATTTTAGATGTTTCAAAAGTCTAGGATGGTGGTGTTAAAAAATCTGGGCTCTAGCCGACTTTGGTCATGTAAAGTGGTTTATTGCAGCAAATCAACGAGACCAAGACTTGTTGAAGGTCTGAGTGTGGAGCGGTTGTCTGACCGCAAACCTCTAAACTTTTTTGATAGCAGACAACAGTATCAAGGTTGCCAGATGGGTAAATGGTGCAATAAACATTGACATAACACAGTGAAAGTTAAAACTACTTCGTAACACGAATAAAAACTCCCACATAAACCAGACAAAAATTTGGTAAAAAATGATGCAGTTCAAAGTTTATTTTTATTTATTTATTATAAATAAAAAGTATAAAACTAATTGCAAATTTTGCGACTTTTTCAATATAAATACTATTGTAATTAACTTTGGCCTTGGGTGTGACGCTGCGGTTCTACGCAAACTACGTCAGCAATTGATAGACCTAATAGCACCACCGTCATTCTGGCAGAATAATTTTTCCGCTTTCCGCCAAAAAAAGTCATCCGTGAATAAGTGCGAGGTATGCAATGCGACCTGAGCTACTTTTGACAAAACTCAAATAAAACTATAATCCGCAACACATGCCACTTAAATTATACATGCATCGGATTCAGTATTGAATTACCTTTCCAGGGATGTGCACCAATAGGTGGGCATTTGGTAGGAACTCCCAGCAGAACAGTCCAAAGATGGAGGATATATTGACGATAATCAAGAGAATAATGCAATTTTGCATAATTGACACCTCTCCAATAAACCTCAAATAAAACTATAATCCGCAACATATTCCACTTAAATTTTACATGCATCGGATTCAGTATTGAATTACCTTTCCAGGGGTGTGCACCAATAGGTGGGCATTTGGTAGGAACTCCCAGCAGAGTGATTCAAAGATGGAAGAAATATTTACGATAGACATTAAAATAATACGATATTTGCATAATTAACACCTCTCCAATAAACCTCAAATAAAACTATAATCTGCAACATATGCCACTTAAATTTTACATGCATCGGATTCAGTATTGAATTACCTTTCCAGGGGTGTGCACCAATAGGTGGGCATTTGGTAGGAACTCCCAGCAGAATGGTTCAAACATGGAGGATATATTTACGATAATCAAGAAAATAATGCAATTTTTGCATAAATAACAGCTCTCCAATAAACCTCAAATAAAACTATAATCCGCAACATATGCCACTTAAATTTTACATGCATCCGATTCAGTATTGAATTACCTTTCCAGGGATGTGCACCAATAGGTGGGCATTTGGTAGGAACTCCCAGCAGAACGGTCCAAAGATGGAAGAGATATTGACGATAATCAAGAAAATAATGCAATTTTTGCATAATTGACATCTCTCCAATAAACCTCAAATAAAACTATAATCCGCAACATATTCCACTTAAATTTTACATGCATCGGATTCAGTATTGAATTGCCTTTCCAGGGGTGTGCACCAATAGGTGGGCATTTAGTAGGAACTTCCAGCAGAGTGATTCAAAGATGGAGGATATATTTACGATAGACATTAAAATAATACGATATTTGCATAATTAACACCTCTCCAATAAACCTCAAATAAAACTCTAATCCGCAACATATGCTACTTAAATTTTACATGCATCGGATTCAGTATTGAATTACCTTTCCAGGGGTGTGCACCAATAGGTGGGCATTTGGTAGGAACTCCCAGCAGAATGGTTCAAAGATGGAGGATATATTTACGATAATCAAGAAAATAATGCAATTTTTGCATAATTGACACCTCTCCAATAAACCTCAAATAAAACAATAATCCGCAACATATGCCACTTAAACTTTACATGTATCCGATTCAGTATTGAATTACCTTTCCAGGGATGTGCACCAATAGGTGGGCATTTGGTAGGAACTCCCAGCAGAACGGTCCAAAGATGGAAGAGATATTTACGATAATCAAGAAAATAATGCAATTTTTGCATAATTGACATCTCTCCAATAAACCTCGAATAAAACAATAATCCGCAACATATGCCACTTAAATTTTACATGCATCGGATTCAGTATTGAATTGCCTTTCCAGGGGTGTGCACCAATAGGTGGGCATTTGGTAGGAACTCCCAGCAGAACGGTTCAAACATGGAAAATATATTTACGATAGACACTAAAATAATACGATTTTTGCATAATTGACACTTTTCCAAACATCTTCGAATAAAACTTTAATCCGCAACATATGCCACTTAAAATTTACATGCATCGGATTCAGTATTGAATTACCTTTCCAGGGGTGTGCACCAATAGGTGGGCATTTGGTAGGAACTCCCAGCAGAACGGTTCAAAGATGGAGGATATATTTACGATAATCAAGAAAATAATGCAATTTTTGCATAATTAACACCTCTCCAATAAACCTCAAATAAAACTTTAATCCGCAACATATGCCACTTAAATTTTACATGTATCGGATTCAGTATTGAATTACCTTTCCAGGGGTGTGCACCAATAGGTGGGCATTTGGTAGGAACTCCCAGCAGAATGGTTCAAACATGGAGGATATATTTACGATAATCAAGAGAATACTGCAATTTTTGCATAATTGACACCTCTCCAAACATCTTCGAATAAAACTATAATCCGCAACATATGCCACTTAAATTTTACATGCATCGGATTCAGTATTGAATTACCTTTCCAGGGGTGTGCACCAATAGTTGGGCATTTGGTAGGAACTCCCAGCAGAATGGTTCAAACATGGAGGATATATTTACGATAATCAAGAGAATACTGCAATTTTTGCATAATTGACACCTCTCCAATAAACCTCAAATAAAACTATAATCCGCAACATATGCCACTTAAATTTTACATGCATCCGATTCAGTATTGAATTACCTTTCCAGGGATGTGCACCAATAGGTGGGCATTTGGTAGGAACTCCCAGCAGAACGGTCCAAAGATGGAAGAGATATTGACGATAATCAAGAGAATAATGCAATTTTTGCATAATTGACATCTCTCCAATAAACCTCAAATAAAACTGTAATCCGCAACATATTCCACTTAAATTTTACATGCATCAGATTCAGTATTGAATTACCTTTCCAGGGGTGTGCACCAATAGGTGGGCATTTGGTAGGAACTCCCTGCAGAACGGTTCAAACATGGAAAATATATTTACGATAGACACTAAAGTAATACGATTTTTGCATAATTGACACTTTTCCAAACATCTTCGAATAAAACTATAATCCGCAACATATGCCACTTAACTTTTACATGCATCGGATTCAGTATTGAATTACCTTTCCAGGGGTGTGCACCAATAGGTGGGCATTTGGTAGGAACTCCCAGCAGAACGGTTCAAAGATGGAGGATATATTTACGATAGACATTAAAATAATACCATTTTTGCATAATTGACACTTCTCCAAACATCTTCGAATAAAACTATAATCCGCAACATATGCCACTTAACTTTTACATGCATCGGATTCAGTATTGAATTACTTTTCCAGGGGTGTGCACCAATAGGTGGGTATTTGGTAGGAACTCCCAGCAGAACGGTTCAAAGATGGAGGATATATTTACGATAATCAAGAAAACAATGCAATTTTTGCATAATTAACACCTCTCCAATAAACCTCAAATAAAACTATAATCCGCAACATATGCCACTTAAATTTTACATGCATCGGATTCAGTATTGAATTACCTTTCCAGGGGTGTGCACCAATAGGTGGGCATTTGGTAGGAACTCCCAGCAGAACGGTTCAAACATGGAGGATATATTTACGATAGACATTAAAATAATGCAATTTTTGCATAATTGACACTTCTCCAAACATCTTCGAATAAAACTATAATCCGCAACATATGCCACTTAACTTTTACATGCATCGGATTTAGTATTGAGTTACCTTTCCATGGGTGTGCACCAATAGGTGGGCATTTGGTAGGAACTCTCAGCAGAACGGTTCAAAGATGGAGGATATATTTACGATAATCAAGAAAATAATGCAATTTTTGCATAATTGACATCTCTCCAATAAACCTCGAATAAAACTATAATCCGCAACATATGCCACTTAAATTTTACATGCATCGGATTCAGTATTGAATTACCTTTCCAGGGGTGTGCACCAATAGGTGGGCATTTGGTAGGAACTCCCAGCAGAACGGTTCAAACATGGAGGATATATTTACGATAGACATTAAAATAATACGATTTTTGCATAATTGACATCTTTCCAAACATCTTCGAATAAAACTATAATCCGCAACATATGCCACTTACCTTTTACATGCATCGGATTCAGTATTGAATTACCTTTCCAGGGGTGTGCACCAATAGGTGGGCATTTGGTAGGAACTCCCAGCAGAACGGTTCAAAGATGGAGGATATATTTACAATATTCAAGAAAATAATGCAATTTTTGCATAATTGACATCTCTCCAATAAACCTCGAATAAAACTATAATCCGGAACATATTCCACTTAAATTTTACATGCATCGGATTCAGTATTAAATTACCTTTCCAGGGGTGTGCACCAATAGGTGGGCATTTGGTAGGAACTCCCAGCAGAACGGTTCAAAGATGGAGGATATATTTACGACAGACATTAAAATAATACCATTTTTGCATAATTGACACTTCTCTAAACATCTTCGAATGAAACTATAATCCGCAACATATGCCTCTTAACTTTTACATGCATCGGATTCAGTATTGAATTACCTTTCCAGGGGTGTGCACCAATAGGTGGGCATTTGGTAGGAACTCCCAGCAGAACGGTTCAAACATGGAGGATATATTTACGATAATCAAAAAAATAATGCAATTTTTGCATAATTAACAACTCTCCAACAAACCTCAAATAAAACTATAATCCGCAACATAAGCCACATAAATTTTACATGCATCCGATTCAGTATTGAATTACCTTTCCAGGGATGTGCACCAATAGGTGGGCATTTGGTAGGAACTCCCAGCAGAACGGTCCAAAGATGGAAGAGATACTGACGATAATCAAGAGAATAATGCAATTTTGCATAATTGACACCTCTCCAATAAACCTCAAATAAAACTATAATCGGCAACATATGCCACTTAACTTTTACATGCATCGGACTTAGTATTGAATTACCTTTCCAGGGGTGTGCACCAATAGGTGGGAATTTGGTAGGAACTCCCAGCAGAACGGTTCAAACATGGAGGATATATTTACCATAGACATTAAAATAATCCGATTTTTGCATAATTGACACTTTTCCAAACATCTTCGAATAATACTATAATCCGCAACATATGCCACTTAAATTTTACATGCATCGGATTCAGCATTGAATTGCCTTTCCAGGGGTGTGCACCAATAGGTGGGCATTTGGTAGGAACTCCCAGCAGAACGGTTCAAACATGGAAAATATATTTACAATAGACACTAAAATAATACGATTTTTGCATAATTTACACTTTTCCAAACATCTTCGAATAAAACTATAATCCGCAACATATGCCACTTAAATTTTACATGCATCGGATTCAGTATTGAATTACCTTTCCAGGGGTGTGCACCAATAGGTGGGCATTTGGTAGGAACTCCCAGCAGAACGGTGCAAAGATGGAGGATATATTTACGATAATCAAGAAAATAATGCAATTTTTGCATAATTAACACCTCTCCAATAAACCTCAAATAAAACTATAATCCGCAACATATGTTACTTAAATTTTACATGCATCGGATTCAGTATTGAATTACCTTTCCAGGGGTGTGCACCAATAGGTGGGCATTTGGTAGGAACTCTCAGCAGAACGGTTCAAAGATGGAGGATATATTTACGATAATCAAGAAAATAATGCAATTTTTGCATAATTGACATCTCTCCAATAAACCTCAAATAAAACAATAATCCGCAACATATTCCACTTAAATTTTACATGCATCGGATTCAGTATTGAATTACCTTTCCAGAGGTGTGCACCAATAGGTGGGCATTTGGTAGGAACTCCCAGCAGAACGGTTCAAACATGGAGGATATGTTTACGATAGACATTAAAATAATACCATTTTTGCATAATTGACATCTCTCCAAACATCTTCAAATAAAACTATAATCCGCAACATATGCCACTTAAATTTTATATGCATCGGATTCAGTATTGAATTACCTTTCCAGGGGTGTGCACCAGTAGGTGGGCATTTGGTAGGAACTCCCAGCAGAACGGTTCAAAGATGGAGGATATATTTACGATAATCAAGAAAATAATGCAATTTTGCATAATTGTCATCTCTCCAATAAACCTCAAATAAAACTATAATCCGCAACACATGCCACTTAAATTATACATTCATCGGATTCAGTATTGAATTACCTTTCCAGGGGTGTGCACCAATAGGTGGGCATTTGGTAGGAACTCCCAGCAGAGCGGTCCAAAGATGGAAGAGGTATTGACGATAATCAAGAGAATAATGCAATTTTTGCATAATTGACATCTCTCCAATAAACCTCAAATAAAACTATAATCCGCAACATATGCCACTTACATTTTACATGCATCGGATTCAGTATTGAATTACCTTTCCAGGGGTGTGCACCAATAGGTGGGCATTTGGTAGGAACTCCCAGCAGAACGGTTCAAACATGGAAAATATATTTACAATAGACACTAAAATAATACGATTTTTGCATAATTGACACTTTTCCAAACATCTTCGAATAAAACTATAATCCGCAACATATGCCACTTAAATTTTACATGCATCGGATTCAGTATTGAATTACCTTTCCAGGGGTGTGCACCAATAGGTGGGCATTTGATAGGAACTCCCAGCAGAACGGTTCAAACATGGAGGATATATTTACGATAAACATTAAAATAATGCAATTTTTGCATAATTGACACTTCTCCAAACATCTTCGAATAAAACTATAATCCGCAACATATGCCACTTAACTTTTACATGCATCGGATTCAGTATTGAATTACCTTTCCAGGGGTGTGCACCAATAGGTGGGCATTTGGTAGGAACTCCCAGCAGAACGGTTCAAACATGGAGGATATATTTACGATAGACATTAAAATAATACCATTTTTGCATAATTGACACTTCTCCAAACATCTTCGAATAAAACTATAATCCGCAACATATGCCACTTAACTTTTACATGCATCGGATTCAGTATTGAATTACCTTTCCAGGGGTGTGCACCAATAGGTGGGCATTTGGTAGGAACTCCCAGCAGAATGGTTCAAACATGGAGGATATATTTACGATAATCAAGAAAATAATGCAATTTTTGCATAATTAACACCTCTCCAACAAACCTCAAATAAAACTATAATCCGCAACATATGCCACATAAATTTTACATGCATCCGATTCAGTATTGAATTACCTTTCCAGGGATGTGCACCAATAGGTGGGCATTTGGTAGGAACTCCCAGCAGAACGGTCCAAAGATGGAAGAGATATTGACGATAATCAAGAGACTAATGCAATTTTGCATAATTAACACCTCTCCAATAAACCTCAAATAAAACTATAATCGGCAACATATGCCACTTAAATTTTACATGCATCGGACTTAGTATTGAATTACCTTTCCAGGGATGTGCACCAATAGGTGGGCATTTGGCAGGAACTCCCAGCAGAACGGTTCAAACATGGAGGATATGTTTACGATAGACATTAAAATAATCCGATTTTTGCATAATTGACACTTTTCCAAACATCTTCGAATAAAACTATAATCCGCAACATATGCCACTTAAATTTTACATGCATCGGATTCAGTATTGAATTGCCTTTCCAGGGGTGTGCACCAATGAGTGGGCATTTGGTAGGAACTCCCAGCAGAATGGTTCAAACATGGAAAATATATTTACAATAGACACTAAAATAATACGATTTTTGCATAATTGACACTTTTCCAAACATCTTCGAATAAAACTATAATCCGCAACATATGCCACTTAAATTTTACATGCATCGGATTCAGTATTGAATTACCTTTCCAGGGGTGTGCACCAATAGGTGGGCATTTGGTAGGAACTCCCAGCAGAACGGTGCAAAGATGGAGGATATATTTACGATAATCAAGAAAATAATGCAATTTTTGCATAATTAACAACTCTCCAATAAACCTCAAATAAAACTATAATCCGCAACATATGCCACTTAAATTTTACATGCATCGGATTCAGTATTGAATTACCTTTCCAGGGGTGTGCACCAATAGGTGGGCATTTGGTAGGAACTCTCAGCAGAACGGTTCAAAGATGGAGGATATATTTACGATAATCAAGAAAATAATGCAATTTTTGCATAATTGACATCTCTCCAATAAACCTCAAATAAAACTATAATCCGCAACATATTCCACTTAAATTTTACATGCATCCGATTCAGTATTGAATTACCTTTCCAGAGGTGTGCACCAATAGGTGGGCATTTGGTAGGAACTCCCAGCAGAACGGTTCAAACATGGAGGATATATTTACGATAGACATTAAAATAATACGATTTTTGCATAATTGACATCTCTCCAAACATCTTCAAATAAAACTATAATCCGCAACATATGCCACTTAAATTTTATATGCATCGGATTCAGTATTGAATTACCTTTCCAGGGGTGTGCACCAATAGGTGGGCATTTGGTAGGACCTCCCAGCAGAATGGTTCAAATATGGAGGATATATTTACGATAATCAAGAAAATAATGCAATTTTTGCATAATTAACACCTCTCCAATAAACCTCAAATAAAACTATAATCTGCAACATATGCCACTTAAATTTTACATGCATCGGATTCAGTATTGAATTACCTTTCCAGAGGTGTGCACCAATAGGTGGGCATTTGGTAGCAACTCCCAGCAGAACGGTTCAAACATGGAGGATATATTTACGATAGACATTAAAATAATACGATTTTTGCATAATTGACATCTCTCCAAACATCTTCAAATAAAACTATAATCCACAACATATGCCACTTAAATTTTATATGCATCGGATTTAGTATTGAATTACCTTTCCAGGGGTGTGCACCAGTAGGTGGGCATTTGGTAGGAACTCCCAGCAGAACGGTTCAAAGATGGAGGATATATTTACGATAATCAAGAAAATAATGCAATTTTGCATAATTGTCATCTCTCCAATAAACCTCAAATAAAACTATAATCCGCAACACATGCCACTTAAATTTTACATTCATCGGATTCAGTATTGAATTACCTTTCCAGGGGTGTGCACCAATAGGTGGGCATTTGGTATGAACTCCCAGCAGAGCGGTCCAAAGATGGAAGAGGTATTGACGATAATCAAGAGAATAATGCAATTTTTGCATAATTGACATCTCTCCAATAAACCTCAAATAAAACTATAATCCGCAACATATGCCACTTACATTTTACATGCATCGGATTCAGTATTGAATTACCTTTCCAGGGGTGTGCACCAATAGGTGGGCATTTGATAGGAACTCCCAGCAGAACGGTTCAAACATGGAGGATATATTTACGATAGACATTAAAATAATGCAATTTTGCATAATTGACACTTCTCCAAACATCTTCGAATAAAACTATAATCCGCAACATATGCCACTTAACTTTTACATGCATTCGATTCAGTATTGAATTACCTTTCCAGGGGTGTGCACCAATAGGTGGGCATTTGGTAGGAACTCCCAGCAGAACGGTTCAAACATGGAGGATATATTTACGATAGACATTAAAATAATACCATTTTTGCATAATTGACACTTCTCCAAACATCTTCGAATAAAACTATAATCCGCAACATATGCCACTTAACTTTTACATGCATCGGATTCAGTATTGAATTACCTTTCCAGGGGTGTGCACCAATAGGTGGGCATTTGGTAGGAACTCCCAGCAGAGTGGTTCAAACATGGAGGATATATTTACGATAATCAAGAAAATAATGCAATTTTTGCATAATTAACACCTCTCCAACAAACCTCAAATAAAACTATAATCCGCAACATATGCCACATAAATTTTCCATGCATCCGATTCAGTATTGAATTACCTTTTCAGGGATGTGCACCAATAGGTGGGCATTTGGTAGGAACTCCCAGCAGAACGGTCCAAAGATGGAAGAGATATTGACGATAATCAAGAGAATACTGCAATTTTGCATAATTAACACCTCTCAAATAAACCTCAAATAAAACTATAATCGGCAACATATGCCACTTAAATTTTACATGCATCGGACTTAGTATTGAATTACCTTTCCAGGGGTGTGCACCAATAGGTGGGCATTTGGCAGGAACTCCCAGCAGAACGGTTCAAACATGGAGGATATGTTTACGATAGACATTAAAATAATCCGATTTTTGCATAATTGACACTTTTCCAAACATCTTCGAATAAAACTATAATCCGCAACATATGCCACTTAAATTTTACATGCATCGGATTCAGTATTGAATTGCCTTTCCAGGGGTGTGCACCAATGAGTGGGCATTTGGTAGGAACTCCCAGCAGAACGGTTCAAACATGGAAAATATATTTACGATAGACACTAAAGTAATACGATTTTTGCATAATTGACACTTTTCCAAACATCTTCGAATAAAACTATAATCCGCAACATATGCCACTTAAATTTTACATGCATCGGATTCAGTATTGAATTACCTTTCCAGAGGTGTGCACCAATAGGTAGGCATTTGGTAGGAACTCCCAGCAGAACGGTGCAAAGATGGAGGATATATTTACGATAATCAAGAAAATAATGCAATTTTTGCATAATTAACACCTCTCCAATAAACCTCAAATAAAACTATAATCCGCAACATATGCCACTTAAATTTTACATGCATCGGATTCAGTATTGAATTACCTTTCCAGGGGTGTGCACCAATAGGTGGGCATTTGGTAGGAACTCTCAGCAGAACGGTTCAAAGATGGAAGATATATTTACGATAATCAAGAAAATAATGCAATTTTTGCATAATTGACATCTCTCCAATAAACCTCAAATAAAACTATAATTCGCAACATATTCCACTTAAATTTTACATGCATCGGATTCAGTATTGAATTACCTTTCCAGAGGTGTGCACCAATAGGTGGGCATTTGGTAGGAACTCCCAGCAGAACGGTTCAAACATGGAGGATATATTTACGATAGACATTAAAATAATACGATTTTTGCATAATTGACATCTCTCCAAACATCTTCAAATAAAACTATAATTAGGGTTGGGCAAACAACATTACTTTTTTTACAAGGAGTGTTTTTTATGGCCATTTTTCACGCTGATCACGAATCCGTTGAAATTTTTGACTTAAGATGATGTTTTAGGTTGGTAAAATGCAAAAATTCAAAATGGCCGCCAAATTCACGTATTTTTCGGATAAAATTTGATAATTATGTCTTACTAGGTCATGTAATATGTCATTTTTTATGTTTTCAGGGTCACTGATATCGAATATGAGGTCAAAACAGTGATACATAATGGCTTTATACAGTTATAGCTAAAACTGTGTATTTTTTATTGAAAAATACTTACTTTTTAATTTCAGAACCATTTTTGAGTTGATTAAATCAACTATATCCTTTGTTTTTGATGTTGTACATTTTTCGTGTCGTTACAGATAATCAACAGGGATGTCTGAAACTAGTTATACACTTAATACACGAAGCGACTCTGTGAAAAAAACGTTGTATGGGATAGTTTACCATGAGGAACCTGAAATAAAGACGTTGAGTAAATTACCCGATGGAAGATACATCCTCGGTCGCATGTTAAATGTATGCAAAACAAAGAAAGGACAGAAACAACTGACACTAGTAGATAGCAGCAAAATAGTTTCAACTGAACTTTGCAAAGATTGGGTGGAAAAGAACGTATATCCAGAGCATGAAAGCGTGGTATCCAAAAAAATCAAAAATGACTATGAACTTCTGAGAAATTTGTGCAAGCAAGATAACAATACAAGGTACAAGAAAACGGATACGTGGATTAGTAAAGTAATGAGTTTTAATGAAAGAATGACTAAAAATGCATACGATGTTCGAACAAAAAACAGCGATTATCAAGCGAAATTAGAGAAGCAGTTTGGAGTAAAAATGACTCCAGAAGATGAAGAATTCTACCGCGATAACTGCTTTGGAAGTTATAAAGCTATTTGTCTATCTACTGTTTCAAGTTACTGGCGAAAACAAAAGCACCGACAAGATACACGCCAATTATCAGCTGAGAAGAAAAGAGAAGAAATGAAATCTACAATGCGAGAAATGGAGGGTAGGAAGCTGCAGTATGAGGAATCATTGTCTCTGGCTGATGGCGATAATCAATCAATCATGATCAGCGGTGAGCAGAAACAAGATGTGGATTTTTCAATGGATAATCTGAACTTTCGTACGTCTTCATCTTCTTCCATCACTACTCGTAGTATGAAATCGTCCAGTTTACCTGATACTCTGGATAGTGTCAATGACTTCTACAGTGCTCGTTTCCCAAAAGTCAAGGTCAGAGAAAGTCGCAATAAACTCAACGAAAAAATAGTGCGATGTACAGTGCAATGTTTCTCGGATTATAAAGTGAGTGCTGCAGATTTAGCCGGTATAATAGTACAAACTGCTAACTTGATATTTGATCAAAACTGGGAGTTGAACACTGAAGAAAATGAAGAAGGTGATGATGAATCAGATTCTGAAAGCCAAGGACTAATCTCTTCGCTTCCAAGCGGAAGCTCCGAAGCCGGGACACCTGCACAAAAACGACGAAAATGTAACAAAGATTTGACCTTCGTTTTCCCAAGTAGGAGAACTCTCAACAGGTATTTGGAGGATGCCTCACATATGAATTTGGAGATGGTCGCTAATATACTTCTAGAGAAAGGAGACAGTGTTGTAACTGTCGGCCTCGATGACACTACTAAAGCGGCCGGCCATCGGTTGTATGATGTAAAGGCCGACCACATTACAATATCGGGACCCAGTCGAGACAGACGTACCATGACTACTGGTTACACAGAGAATCTACTGTAAGTCACGCAGGAGCAGATGGCGCCGCAGCATACGAGTACAAGCTTAAATGCTTGGCAGCATTGTCAAATTCAACCGTTGATGAAATCAAGGGTGCCATTGATTTTTGGATGTCCGACAGGGCAGGTGACTGTACCACGCTCTTGCAACATCTAGGTATTGAAGCGGAGAAGATGATAAAATGCTGTGCCCATGTAATTTTGGGAATTGACCATGCTTGTGATAAGGTTTTTCGTAATATAGAACAAAAGATTGGTGTTCAGAAGTTGCTACACGTATCTGCTGGTGAGAAAGTATTCACATCTCCCAGCACCAGCGTCCATACTTTGGCACAGATAGCAATCGCCAAATTGTTGTCGCCTAGCCACGCTGCACATTCAATATCACTTTATAATGATTATAAAAATTGGATGGATGCTCAGGGGATTAAACACGACGGTTTCAAAGGCTTTACTGGAAATCGTTTTGGGCGTATCGCGGAAATAGCCAGGGAATACTTGAGTCGCCGTCAGTCAATATTAGATTTCTTTGACGCTATTGTTGATCCTAATGCCAACAAACTAGTACTCGCAGTTTCCACGTACATCCAAAATGATTGGTTCTTGTGTTGTGCTGAAGTTTACCGAATGCTTGGTGATGAGCTGATTATGCCTCTGATGGGACTGCTTGGTATTGATTAACGTGAAGATGACACCGGTGGTGAGAGAACTTGGGAAGGTGTCAGGTCGTTTTTCGATAAGAAAATACCAGAAATTAAAGCTAAGCAAGAGGAGTGCATGAACGCAGAGAGGGGTCAAGTCCGATTGTATGGTGCTGTGCTGAATGAAGTTCTAGATGCAATGGACAGACAGTTGTCCGAGATGAACTTTTTTGCAGGTCAAAGTAGTGACGATGTCAAATTGAAACATGCACCATTGACAAATTTAGGATGCGAATCCGAATTCGCCAAACTGGATAACCGTATAACTTTCAGTGGTGGATCGACGACAGTGAGAACTTATTCAAGAAAGAATGTAGTTTCAACGGATAAATTTCTCATGGATTCGTCGTTTACAGATCTCAGTGAAGAGGAGAAGTTGAAGAAATGGAAATGGGCAAGGTGCTCAGAAGAAGTTACCCAGGCGAAAAAGCTTGAAGAAGACTTTATTGTTAAGTTAAAAACAAGTCAACAACTTGCGCTTCTGAAGAAGCAAGAAGCGAAGAAGAAGAAAATGTCCAAAGTGCTACTGGTACTTGAGGAGTGTAAGAAGCATGGAGGTCCGGTGACTCCAAATACCCTTGACTCTCTAGATAGACTTAATGAATCACAACTGCTCAAGGAAATTGGTTACCTTAGATCGACAGTGGCGCCCGATATACGCCAAAAGCGTAGAGTTAAATGTGCCGACGGTATAAAAACATTCACGTTTGAGAAGTTTAGTGTAGACGAACTGAAAACTTCCATCAGAAATGCTATCAAGCCAGAAGACAATGTTTCTGTTGATGTCGATATCTTGCTGAAAAAAGTCCTTTTAAATTCAAAGGACTCTTGTAGAAACAAAGTTGTTGAGAATTGAGATGTTGGTACCCAGATGTTGAAGCGAAAATTAAAGTAGCTTATGGAAATTTATATTTTAATTTTTTTCTTTGAAATTAAGGTCCTGCTCACATTTCTGTGCAGATTTTATCGCAATATGTATTTGGAGCGGTCCAGTCGACCTGTGCGAGTTTAAAAACATGATTATCGATATCAGTGACCCTGAAAACAGAAGAAATGACATATTACATGACCTAGTAAGACATCATTATCAAATTTTATCTGAAAAATGTGTAAATTTGGCGGCCATTTTGAATTTTTGCATTTTACCAACCTAAAACATCATCATAGATCAAAAATTTTAACGGATTCGTGATCAGCGTGAAAAATGGCCTTAAAAAACACTCCTTTAAATGGGACAACAGAGAAAAAGTCTATGTGTGCCCAACCCTACTATAATCCGCAACATATGCCACTTAAATTTTATATGCATCGGATTCAGTATTGAATTACCTTTCCAGGGGTGTGCACCAATAGGTGGGCATTTGGTAGGACCTCCCAGCAGAATGGTTCAAATATGGAGGATATATTTACGATAATCAAGAAAATAATGCAATTTTTGCATAATTAACACCTCTCCAACAAACCTCAAATAAAACTATAATCCGCAACATATGCCACATAAATTTTACATGCATCCGATTCAGTATTGAATTACCTTTCCAGGGATGTGCACCAATAGGTGGGCATTTGGTAGGAACTCCCAGCAGAACGGTTCAAACATGGAGGATATATTTACGATAGACATTAACATAATACGATTTTTGCATAATTGACACCTCTCCAAACATCTTCGAATAAAACTATATAATCCGCAACATATGCCACTTAAATTTTACATGCATCGGATTCAGTATTGAATTACCTTTCCAGGGGTGTGCACCAATAGGTGGGCATTTGGTAGGAACTCCCAGCAGAACGGTCCAAAGATGGAGGATATAATGACCATAATCAAGAAAATAATGTATCTTTTGCATAATTGACACCTCTTTAATAAACCTCAAATAAAACTATATTGTTGTGGCTTTGTGATGTCACGTGCAATGTTTGTGCAAGTTGCGCTAATTGTCGATTGTAGTTTAGCAGGTAAATGGTGTGCGTGGAAATCTTTTTGCTTATTTTGTTTGCTAAGTGAAGGGCAATATAATAAGTTTCACACTGACTTCGAAATGAATAAACTTTATTTATTATAATTTTTTTTAGATTCAAAGTTCAGTAGCATTTAATTTCCAAGTAAAACTAAAGTGTTACGATAACTATGTTGATTTCTGAAGGTGTTACTGTATTATTAAATTACCTTTTTAAAGGGCAAGCGAACTTGTTGACTTTTCTCCACAATGCATAGCTAAAATCAATCAGAGATGCTATAGGCCTATGGTTAAGGTTTGTTTCAACAACGTGCTGCATTCAAGGTGAAACATCGTGGGTCGGCCTATAGGGTGCCATAAAAATTTTTTCTTTTCAGAAGGGTGCGTAACCCTAAAATGGATGGGATCCATTGATCTAGTTGGGCCGCTAACTTAATCGGAGCATAAAAATTCATTTGTGGTACATCAAATTTGAAAATAAATAAATTTTGAAAAGGTAATAACTAGAGCAAGTTTTTTATAATCTAAAAAAAAAATTTGACTTGATTTTTTGAGATATATGACAATATATGAGTATGACTTCAATTCTTAAGCATCAATTTTATGCTAATTTTCATAATTGAAGTATCGCATAGCGTACAAGTTTTTTTACAGGTAGCCTTTATTGAACAATAACATATTCGAACAAAGAACCGACACATTTACGCTAGTTCACTTCCAAATCACAAGAAGAATTCAAATGTCTAACTCTAATGTATCTAATCAATTAGCGTTCAAATAAAATTTGATTTATTAGACCTATACATATACAATGTTTGTGTCTGCAAAATTTATCTTTGGACAAAGCATTGATTTCAAAAAGGAAAATGATCGCTCCACATAATATGCTAAAGTAGGAACAATTTTGCCATACAATGCTGAGGAAATGTCCGGTTTACTCAGCTTTGCAATTGCATATGTACAAGCATAAAATATGTTGAGACAAAAAAGTTCGTTTAATTTTGCAAACGTTTTCTTTTGTGGACAAGTTTTTTCATCCGACTGCTGGTAATAGTAATAATGTTATTGAATTAATCTATTGTCGCCCTACCACATCTACCCAGCCATCTGCCGAAGCTGAATCAATGTAAAATGGACGGGTTTTGCAAAGCTGGGTAAGGTTATTTATCGACAGGGCTCATTTTTAATTTTATACCAGGTTTACGACGTCATCACACTATTACCCAACTAATTCCTACTGCGTTAAGCAAAAAAGAACACAACTCGTACCGTTTTTAAAGTCTTCCATTTGACCCGACCTGGGATCGATCTCAGAAATACCAGCGCCAAAACGAAACCATTTGTCCACTGAGCTAGATTCAGGCAATGTGTGGTCTATGTTGAAGTGTTTAGCGAAGCTCAATGAGCTTGAACCTCAGCAGGGTTCACACAGAAAGAAGTAACTAGCAACAGACTAAATCTTTTTCAGTTATAGCGAAATTTTGAAAGCAGTTGTTGAATTTGCTAGCAGAAAAATGAGTGAATGCTCGCCTATCACTCATTATCAGGGGGGGAGAACAAGCACCTTCTCGTGGTCCCTCCCGTCAGTACAATATCTTCAAGACAGAAAAAGATATGCGAAGCGAAGCTTGTCACACCCGAGTAAACCAGGCCCGGGTTCAGCGGGAGGGACCACAAGGGATAGGGTGGATACTTCTGGATAGTAGGCTATAGGGTGACCTAAAAAAAACTAAACTTTAATTTTTAAACTTTTTTCTTGTTTAGACCTGCGCATTGTGGTTCAAAATGACACCTTGGCAAGTTTTGTTGAGATTGGTCCCTATTTGACGCCCTAGCAGTGGGCCGGCACCGCCCGCCGGCTCAAAATCGGCCAATCTGGCTAAATCTCAGCAACCGGTAGGCCTAGAACAATCAAACTTGGCTTTGAAGAAGCAGAATGCACGGTTTCCTATCTAACTTCCAGAGGGTTTTGGGGTCTAAAACATTTAGCTTATGAAAAAAATGCAAAAAACGTATGTTTGACCAAATGTGGCCCCCATAAACGTGTAATGTTCAACTTTTAGTGTAATATACAACAGTAATAACACAACATTTAAAATACAAGCAACTTTTGTTTAATCACAAACAAGTTTTATTGCTTTGGCACTTTGGTTTACTTCTTAACTCTCAACCACTGACCACTGTAATTACCCATTAAATAATTAAAGACATTTTTTTCGTTTTTCATATTAGTTTACCACCTAATATTTCTTAAAAATGATTTTGTGGTTGTGTCCAGTTTTTTGGTGGACAATGACTTCTTGGCCATATCTCGAATTTTAGAACGGTAAGCATGAGTCACTTTAATTGCCTTGTCCAACTCTTTCTCACTTCTTGGAGCAGAAACCCTTTCCTCAACAGCAGTGACCATGCCCAAAACTCTCTCCACAACATCATTTGTAGCAGGCATGTTCTGTAGCAGAGCTTTAAATGATGAAAACTCCTCCATATGGTGCCAAGGTCTGGGATTTTCATGAGTCAAACATTCAAACTTGGGTAAAACTCTAAGAGTTGAAAAGAGTCTGGTCCGATCAAGTCCGGCAAGCGAGTGGAGTTTTGAATAGAAGGCATTTGAACTAAACCTTTTCCATCAGGCATCGACCAAACCAACATCGACCCTCGATCATCATGGCTCTAAAGCTCACAATGCCTGTCCCGAGCAAGCCTGTTGAGCGATGGAACTTCAGAATGGCTAACTGGAAGTACTATAGCCTCCTCACCAACGAATCTACACAGTATCTCCCATCCCCACACACCAACAACGTGGAAGAAGCTTACCATGACTTTTGTAATGCAATAATATCGGCAGTAAAACACTCCATCCCCCGCGGCCGACGAAAGACCTACATACCGTGTTGGGATAAGGAATGTGAAAGCCTTTCTCTGACTTCCTCCACGCCCCTCAGGGCAACGACAGCGGTCGTCGAAGCAGACCACGCCGACTTAAAAACCCACAGCGCTCAGTCTTGGCTTCTCTCCTGTTCAACATATATACCTACAACCTGCGCCCAAACATCTCCACGAAATATGCTTACGCAGACGCCAGAAGACGTTGCACTCCTGCACTCCTGCACTCAGCGGGAAACTGGTAGTCAGTGGAGAGGAACCTCAGCCATAACATGCAAACACTAACCGCATACCTCCAGAAATGGAAGCTACAGCTCAGCAAGGAAAAACAGTGTCGGCGGCCTTCCACCTTAACAACCGGGAGGCGCAGCGTGAGTTAAACAACAACATCGATGGGGAACGCCTGCCTTCCTGTGCCGAACCTACTGTAGGCTAATTACCTCGGCATAACTCTGGACCAGGGCCGGATTTACCAGTAGGCTAGGCAGGGTGAAGCCTAGGGCCTCAACGTCCAGGGGCCTCGAAATTCGGTTTCGAAGTTTGTAATTCTTTTAAAAAACGTGACAAGTTTAAACCCTACCTAAAGTATATATACGTTTGATGCTTTATTGAGGAAAAACATGTTTTCGTTTATTAACCGTTGCATTCACTCCTCAAATCGCTTTAGCCTATATCAGACCTTTTGTCATCTGATTGTTTTTATCGTTCTGAATACTTTCAACTCTTCCAACGCTCATTGTAGGCTATGTAAATTTGTAACAGTAGATATTTAGTGAGCTCTTACTGATGACATCCAAAGTGGCTCTCTGTGACCTTAGTGCATTTGCAGTTTGTGTATTACTTCGGTTTGTTTTGGATATGGACAGCTTTGTCTGACGCAAATGAATAGGCTAATAGGCTAATAATAATATCAAGCTTTTCAGAGTAGAAAATTCTATACACAACTGGTTTCAACCACGTTGTAAACAGTCATATGTAAACAATCTGAAAGCAACTAAGGTAGAAATTGTGCGAGGCGTAGAACTTTTAAAGGAAGCGTATCCGGAAAATGTTGACCCGAAACTTACTGATTAACTTCTACATTTTCGTTTGTACGTGAGACAAACACAAAACCAAGGGCTTACCGGTACAGAAGAGCAATCTATTTCCTTGTCTCATGGAGACCTTTATGAAATTATGTGCAAGGAAAAAATTAACACTGCCTTTCCTAACGTGGAAGCAATATTAAGACTGTTCCTAAGCTTAATGGTCACTAACTGCTCAGGAGAGAAATCTTTCTCAAGTCTCAAAAGCATCAAAAATAAATTAAGATCGACAATGTCTCAAGAAAGGTTGTCCGCACTGAGCATTCTGTTCATTGAGAGTGACAAACTTAAACAGATAAATTTTGATAAACTTTTGCATGATTTTGCTTTGACGAAAGCTAGAAATTTTTTTTATTAGCCTAGTATTACTCTATTTCAGGGGTCACCAAACTATGGCCCGCGGGCCAGAATCGGCCCGCGAACTGATTTCATCCGGCCCGCCACGTACTGCGGAAATTACAGCTGCACTACAATTCTGTACATGTGCTTCCCTTGGCATTAGCAACCGTCTTTGGCTTTGCCTTTTTGTGTAATAGAGACTTCTTTGTTAAAATTTTTCGCTCTTGTAGGCTAGTTCGTTGTTGTATGTTGAATTTGTACATTTTTCCACCAGGCACTAAGCAGCCTACATGTTGGTGTTCTGTTTTTATCATTAAGCCACCACAAATGGGGACAGCCTAGGCCAAATTTGGAAAAATGTAATGTTTTTTCAACAGCACGATGCCCTGTAGTATATCACAGCAGAGGATAACTTTTCCAGCAACCTTTCGATTTTCATCACAACTTTGCTCTTTGCTATTCCACCGCTGACTTTGTTATTTATTGTGTTCAATTCAAGTCAATGGAGATTCTAAATAGTTGTACTGTATATCTTTTCGCAATTTGCATCCGGCCCGCAGCTGTTAATCTCGCAACAAACCGGCCCTCAAATGAAAAAGTTTGGTGACCCCTGCTCTATTTGATGGCTGTAACTATTTCTTATGTACTCGTAAATAAATTTTACAATTATTGTAACGGTAGTTTGATCAAAGAAAGTAAAATTAAAAGCAAAACTGCCTTAACTACATTTTTATTCTTTTAATTAAAAATTTGCACCCATAAATGTGGAAAATGAAAAGAACGAAGAGTTTAATGCACTCATATTTTTAATTAACATTAAGCGATGACACGTGATGTTGTTGAGAAAGAAATTCTGAGCTCAAAAATAGGGAGGGGGCCTAGGGCCATGGAATAGCCTAGGGCCTCTCATGGTCTAAATCAGGCCCTGCTCTGGACAGGTCACTTACGTACCGCCGCCACTATAGGAATCATTGCGCAAAAACTATCCACACGCGTTGCACTTTTGAGGCGATTGGTGGATTTCGGCTGGGGTACAGGTGGTAAAACTCTTCGTACAGCCACCCTAGCCCTTGTTTATTCCATCGCTGAGTATCCTAATGCGCACCAGTCTAAGTCAAGTAATAAAATCAAGGCAAATCTTTTTTTTAGATTATAAAAAACTTGCTCTAGTTATCACCTTTTCAAAATTTATTTACTTTCAAATTTGATGTACCACTAATGAATATTTAAGCGCCGATTAAGTTAGCGGTCCAACTAGATCAATGGATCCCATCCATTTTAGGGTTACGCACCCTTCTGAAGAGAAAAAATTTTTATGGCACCCTATAGGCCGACCCACGATGTTTCACCTTGAATGCAGCACGTTGTTGAAACAAACCTTAACCATAGACCTATAGCATCTCTGATTGATTTTAGCTATGCATTGTGGAGAAAAGTCAACAAGTTCGCTTGCCCTTTAAAAAGGTAATTTAATAATACAGTAACACCTTCAGAAATCAACATAGTTATCGTAACACTTTAGTTTTACTTGGAAATTAAATGCTACTGAGCTTTGAATCTAAAAAAATATTATAAAAATTAAGGTTTATTTATTTCAAAGTCAGTGTGAAACTTATTATATTGCCCTTCACTTAGCAAACAAAATAAGCAAAAAGATTTCCATGCACACCATTTATGAATACCAGCTAAACTACAATCGACAATTAGCGCAACTTGCACAAACATTGCATGTGACATCACAAAGCCACAACAATATAGTTTTATTTATGGTTTATTGGAGAAGTGTCAATTATGCAAAAGCTGTATTATTGTTTTGATTATCGTCAAAATATCCTCCATCTTTGAACCGTTCTGCTGGGAGTTCCTACCAAATGCCCACCTATTGGTGCACACCCCTGGAAAGGTAATTCAATACTGAATCCGATGCATGTAAAATTTAAGTGGAATATGTTGCGGATTATAATTTTATTTGAGGTTTATTGGAGAGATGTCAATTATGCAAAAATTGCATTATTTTCTTGATTATCGTAAATATATCCTCCATCTTTGAACCATTCTGCTGGGAGTTCCTACCAAATGCCCACCTATTGGTGCACACCCCTGGAAAGGTAATTCAATACTGAATCCGATGCATGTAAAATTTAAGTGGCATATGTTGCGGATTATAGTTTTATTCGAAGATGTTTGGAGAGGTGTCAATTATGCAAAAATCGTATTATTTTAATGTCTATCGTAAATATATTCTCCATCTTTGAACCGTTCTGCTGGGAGTTCCTACCAAATGCCCACCTATTGGTGCACATCCCTGGAAAGGTAATTCAATACTGAATCCGATGCATGTAAAATTTAAGTGGCATATGTTGCGGATTATAGTTTTATTCGAAGATGTTTGGAAAAGTGTCAATTATGCAAAATTGCATTATTTTCTTGATTATCGTTAATATATCCTCCATATTTGAACCATTCTGCTGGGAGTTCCTACCAAATGCCCACCTATTGGTGCACACCCCTGGAAAGGTAATTCAATACTGAATCCGATGCATGTAAAATTTAAGTGGCATATGTTGCAGATTATAGTTTTATTCGAAAATGTTTGGAAAAGTGTCAATTATGCAAAAATCGGATTATTTTAATGTCTATCGTAAATATATACTCCATGTTTGAACCGTTCTGCTGGGAGTTCCTACCAAATGCCCACCTATTGGTGCACACCCCTGGAAAGGTAATTCAATACTGAATCCGATGCATGTAAAATTTAAGTGGAATATGTTGCGGATTATAGTTTTATTCGAGGTTTATTGGAGAAGTGTCAATTATGCAAAAATTGCATTATTTTCTTGATTATCATGAATATATCCTCCATCTTTGAACCGTTCTGCTGGGAGTTCCTACCAAATGCCCACCTATTGGTGCACACCCCTGGAAAGGTAATTCAATACTGAATCCGATGCATGTAAAAGTTAAGTGGCATATGTTGCGGATTATAGTTTTATTTGAGGTTTATTGGAGAGGTGTCAATTATGCAAAAATTGCATTATTCTCTTGATTATCGTCAATATCTCCTCCATCTTGGGACCGTTCTGTGGGAGTTCCTACCAAATGCCCACCTATTGGTGCACACCCCTGGAAAGGTAATTCAATACTGAATCCGATGCATGTAAAATTTAAGTGGCATGTGTTGCGGATTATAGTTTTATTTGAGGTTTATTGGAGAGGTGTCAATTATGCAAAATTGCATTATTTTCTTGATTATCGTAAATATATCCTCCATCTTTGAACCATTCTGCTGGGAGTTCCTACCAAATGCCCACCTATTGGTGCACACCACTGGAAAGGTAATTCAATACTGAATCCGATGCATGTAAAATTTAAGTGGCATATGTTGCGGATTATAATTTTATTTGAAGTTGTTTGGAGAAGTGTCAATTATGCAATAATGGTATTATTTTAATGTCTATCGTAAATATATCCTCCATGTTTGAACCGTTCTGCTGGGAGTTCCTACCAAATGCCCACCTATTGGTGCACACCCATGGAAAGGTATTTCAATACTGAATCCGATGCATGTAAAATTTAAGTGGAATATGTTGCGAATTATAGTTTTATTTGAGGTTTTTTGGAGAGGTGTTAATTATGCAAAAATCGTATTATTTGAATGTCTATCGTAAATATATCCTCCATGTTTGAACCGTTCTGCTGGGAGTTCCTACCAAATGCCCACCTATTGGTGAACACCCCTGGAAAGGTAATTCAATACTGAATCCGATGCATGTAAAATTTATGTGGCATATGTTGCGGATTATAGTTTTATTTGAGGTTTATTGGAGAAGTGTCAATTATGCAAAATTGCATTATTCTCTTGATTTTCGTCAATATTTCTTCCATCTTTGGACCGTTCTGCTGGGAATTCCTACCAAATGCCCACCTATTGGTGCACATCCCTGGAAAGGTAATTCAATACTGAATCGGATGCATGTAAAATTTAAGTGGCATATGTTGCGGATTATAATTTTATTCGAAGATGTTTGGAAAAGTGTCAATTATGCAAAAATTGCATTATTTTCTTGATTATCATGAATATATCCTCCATCTTTGAACCGTTCTGCTGGGAGTTCCTACCAAATGCCCACCTATTGGTGCACACCCCTGGAAAGGTAATTCAATACTGAATCCGATGCATGTAAAAGTTAAGTGGCATATGTTGCGGATTATAGTTTTATTTGAGGTTTATTGGAGAGGTGTCAATTATGCAAAAATTGCATTATTCTCTTGATTATCGTCAATATCTCCTCCATCTTGGGACCGTTCTGTGGGAGTTCCTACCAAATGCCCACCTATTGGTGCACACCCCTGGAAAGGTAATTCAATACTGAATCCGATGCATGTAAAATTTAAGTGGCATGTGTTGCGGATTATAGTTTTATTTGAGGTTTATTGGAGAGGTGTCAATTATGCAAAATTGCATTATTTTCTTGATTATCGTAAATATATCCTCCATCTTTGAACCATTCTGCTGGGAGTTCCTACCAAATGCCCACCTATTGGTGCACACCACTGGAAAGGTAATTCAATACTGAATCCGATGCGTGTAAAATTTAAGTGGCATATGTTGCGGATTATAATTTTATTTGAAGTTGTTTGGTGAAGTGTCAATTATGCAATAATGGTATTATTTTAATGTCTATCGTAAATATATCCTCCATGTTTGAACCGTTCTGCTGGGAGTTCCTACCAAATGCCCACCTATTGGTGCACACCCATGGAAAGGTATTTCAATACTGAATCCGATGCATGTAAAATTTAAGTGGAATATGTTGCGAATTATAGTTTTATTTGAGGTTTTTTGGAGAGGTGTTAATTATGCAAAAATCGTATTATTTGAATGTCTATCGTAAATATATCCTCCATGTTTGAACCGTTCTGCTGGGAGTTCCTACCAAATGCCCACCTATTGGTGAACACCCCTGGAAAGGTAATTCAATACTGAATCCGATGCATGTAAAATTTATGTGGCATATGTTGCGGATTATAGTTTTATTTGAGGTTTATTGGAGAAGTGTCAATTATGCAAAATTGCATTATTCTCTTGATTTTCGTCAATATTTCTTCCATCTTTGGACCGTTCTGCTGGGAATTCCTACCAAATGCCCACCTATTGGTGCACATCCCTGGAAAGGTAATTCAATACTGAATCGGATGCATGTAAAATTTAAGTGGCATATGTTGCGGATTATAATTTTATTCGAAGATGTTTGGAAAAGTGTCAATTATGCAAAATTGCATTATTTTCTTGATTATCGTAAATATATCCTCTATCTTTGAACCATTCTGCTGGGAGTTCCTACCAAATGCCCACCTATTGGTGCACACCCCTGGAAAGGTAATTCAATACTGAATCCGATGCATGTAAAATTTAAGTGGCATATGTTGCAGATTATAGTTTTATTCGAAAATGTTTGGAGAGATGTCAATTATGCAAAAATGGTATTATTTTAATGTCTATCGTAAATATATACTCCATCTTTGAACCGTTCTGCTGGGAGTTCCTACCAAATGCCCACCTATTGGTGCACACCCCTGGAAAGGTAATTCAATACTGAATCCGATGCATGTAAAATTTAAGTGGAATATGTTGCGGATTATAGTTTTATTTGAGGTTTATTGGAGAGGTGTCAATTATGCAAAAATTGCATTATTTTCTTGATTATCGTAAATATATCCTCCATCTTTGAACCGTTCTGCTGGGAGTTCCTACCAAATGCCCACCTATTGGTGCACACCCCTGGAAAGGTAATTCAATACTGAATCCGATGCATGTAAAATGTATGTGGCATATGTTGCGGATTATAGTTTTATTTGAGGTTTATTGGAAAGGTGTCAATTATGCAAAAATTGCATTATTTTCTTGATTATCGTCAATATCTCTTCCATGTTTGAACCGTTCTGTGGGAGTTCCTACCAAATGCCCACCTATTGGTGCACACCCCTGGAAAGGTAATTCAATACTGAATCCGATGCATGTAAAATTTAAGTGGCATGTGTTGCGGATTATAGTTTTATTTGAGGTTTATTGGAGAGGTGTCAATTATGCAAAAATTGCATTATTTTCTTGATTATCGTAAATATATCCTCCATCTTTGAACCATTCTGCTGGGAGTTCCTACCAAATGCCCACCTATTGGTGCACATCCCTGGAAAGGTAATTCAATACTGAATCCGATGCATATAAAATTTAAGTGGAATATGTTGCGAATTATAGTTTTATTTGAGGTTTATTGGAGAGGTGTTAATTATGCAAAAATCGTATTATTTGAATGTCTATCGTAAATATATCCTCCATCTTTGAACCGTTCTGCTGGGAGTTCCTACCAAATGCCCACCTATTGGTGAACACCCCTGGAAAGGTAATTCAATACTGAATCCGATGCATGTAAAATTTATGTGGCATATGTTGCGGATTATAGTTTTATTTGGGGTTTATTGGAGAAGTGTCAATTATGCAAAATTGCATTATTCTCTTGATTTTCGTCAATATTTCTTCCATCTTTGGACCGTTCTGCTGGGAGTTCCTACCAAATGCCCACCTATTGGTGCACATCCCTGGAAGGGTAATTCAATGCTGAATCCGATGCATGTAAAATTTAAGTGGCATGTGTTGCGGATTATTGTTTTATTTGAGTTTTGTCGAAAGTAGCTTAGGTCGCATTGTATACCTCGCACTTATTCACGGATGACTTTTTTAGGCGGATAGCGGAAAAATTATTCTGCCAGAATGACGGTGGTCTAATAGCAACAGTCACTAACTTATTACAATTCTTAGGCCAGTGATCGAGTACAGGGTTACCAGATTGGCCTTTTTAAGGCCAAATTTCTCGAATTTGGCTTTTTTTAAAACCGTTTGGCCTTAGAAATTATACGTTTGGCCTTTTTCTAGATTTGGCCTTAAATTTGGCCTTTTTTAAATTTAATCTTCAAATGCATAATAATCAATATTTCTCGTATATCGTAACTTTACCAGATGAAAACCGTATTCACCATTGTTCAATACATTTTCTATACTTGTTAAATACTTGTAATGTGATGTCGAGTCACATTACAAGTACAGTGGTGCCAGATGTCACCACTGTAGCGGATTAAAACTCATCTGCTACAGTCCTTTTATTATATATATATACTTGCTATTTTCAGAATTAGTTTTGCTATAATTTATTAAAATCCGCTACAAGTCATAAGATATCGATAAATATGAATGTTATAGACATTATTTTGGAATTATAATGTCAACGTTCAAAAGTAGGTAGCCTATACAGAAACGTAACGACTAACGTGTTCACTTTTCAAGTCAGTTTATTTTTGTTTTGTTGGCGAAAAAGAAAGAAAAAAAACAAAAATATACAAAAATACAATAAACACAAATAATTCGCACAACAAGGATGGCAGCGAAAGACCAAAAGGTCACTAAAGTCAGCTGCATTTTTGATCGATCGGTAGTCCAACACAACCGCTGGCTTGCCAGCAGAGCATGCTTTCAGAAATTCAGTTGTTGAGCAATCCAAGTGATTCGTGATTGTGCAATTGAGTGCTTTTCAAATTACTGTTATTGTGATGCTTTGTGATGTTATTAATAAATTTGTGATGAGTAATTAAATTATTGATCATAGACTTGTTACAAAAGAATCTCTTTTTAATAATTACTGTAGTAATGTTCACTTAAATGATACATAGGCTACATCATTCATTCATTCATTCATTTATTTTTCGTCATTAACGCGTCCGGGACAAAAAAGATACTACTAAGTATCCTAACTACAATAGTTGATAGGCCTATAGGCCTACCAGCACGTTAATGAACGGGAAATGGTGGCAAAACCTTGAAAGGTTTAAACGTGCCTGAATAGTAAATCATGTAGGCTAGTAGCCCGTAGCATATGTCTGTAGTTAGCACGGCCACAAAACCCAAAAAACAAACAGAAGCACACATGTAGCAATAAATGATAGCCTAATGAAAAGTGTTGTGGTTCGCATTTGCCAGTTCCATATTGATGTGGATGAGCAGTCATCATAACAATAATAGGATGGAGAAAGAAAACCGGACATAAAAGAAACCCATCCTCAGGCAAAAGCCCGTTTCGATGTGACCCAGGAGAGCAAAGTGTTGAGCTCTTCCCATGGTCAGACGGCACATCACACAGTAGCCTACGACGATTGAGGAATTTAGACGACATGAACATAAATTATTTAATTATGACGACAAGAATTTAGCTTTATTCACTGACGACATTTTTGTATTGATTGCCTTCATATTTGACGTTCTTATGAAAAGTGTTCAGCTCTGTTCGACACTCTTTCCTGTTGGACCATTCCTTTCAGACCTTGCTAAGGTATTGCCTTTGTAGCAAACGTCGAGTGGTCTGAACATCCGCCCATACCTAGCTGTAGCTGCTACAGAAACATCCCGGGTACTAGCGTGTAGTGGGGATGATCTTGAGAACAATACCTTACTCTTTTTGCGAGTATGAGTTTATTGCAAAGAATTGAATGAACTTCCACGTCGGAACGTTGTAGCCAAATAATGCCTTGAATTCAAATAGAACGAGCTAAACTAATTCATAGCCTAACATAAAAAACTACACTACAACCAGTGTTGGGCGCGATAACTCATTTTTCAGTTAAGCGATAACGATAATCGATAAACGAAAAATGCCTAAAGCGATAACGATAAACGATAAATCAAAAAAAAGTTAAGCGATAACGATAAACGATAAATTATCGCCGATAATGTCCGATAACGATAATTTTTTTTTTCTTGATTAGCGCTGCCCCATCCCATGCAGCACGAACTGTTTTCATCAACATGACGAAAAATCGAACATAATATGTAAAGGGACAAAACTTTTTGTAAGTTATGCATGAATAGAATCGCAACAGCGGCAGTAGGTATCGAATCTTCAACCTCTTGATCCAGAATCAAACCACTCAAACCGCCGTGCTTATAATTATACCTTCAGATATCAGTTGGATGGTTTTATCAATTGAGTTACACTGCCGCTTACGTGCAGTAGGCAAAATAATTAAATCAAATGAAAATACCATAAAAAATTCCAAACTTTGTAGGCTGTATCGCTTTCTGTTTACAGCAACGTCAGCAATAATTGAAAAAATTCCAAAAAACGCAAAATGCTTGAAAATTTATCACTAATCTTAAGCGTTATTGGCAGTAAAAGTGTGCATACTGTGAAATCCATCAAGCTTGTCAAATTAGTCGTGTTTAATAATTATCGTACCGGTAATTTACAGATAATTTCAGATAATTTTTTTTTTTTTCTTCTTTGTGAACACTATCATTAAAGCAATGGTAGAATGCTGAGTTGTTGAGATAAGAATTACAATATAGGCTAGGCACTGTATTAGTGGGAATAAAAATATTTGATTGAGGTAGGCTATGTCGCATAGGTAAATGAGAAATGTTACTTACGCGTTTGGTTATTATTTTTGGATTAAAGTTATATCGCCAAGCTAGAAAAAAATCGATCTTACAGTCTATAACCGATCTTGTGTTGTTATTGTGTGTGAATTTTGTCTTTTAAACTGAGTTTGTGACGTAACCGCACGTCTCAAGGCAAGTTCTTGCAATTTTAGTTAATCTACTCATCTAAAGATTTAATGCGCTTAAAACAGTAAGTTTCATGTTTTGACGAGAGAGATTTTATTTTTTTACGACAATTACTAAAAACTAACACTTCCACAAAAAAAGAAAACACAAGAATAAAATAGTTGATCGCGAGGTGGAGCGAAAGACCATGTTTCCGATGTACAGGCGGCCTCGTATTGCGACACTTTCACAAACCACTTGCCAATTTCTTTCGCTTCGCTTCAAAGGAATCTGTACCCCCTGTGCGCTTACATTTTAATTGTAAAATTCACTCGCGATTGCCGATTGCAGCAAAACAACAAGAGACTTGTTGCATGCATTTCATTGCATTGCAATTTGCAACTCTAAAAATTATTATGTTGTCAGGGCCGTCGCTGCAGGGGGGCGTGCCCCCTCCCCTGACAACGACCTGTGCACACACACTTCAGGCACTGAAGAAGAAGAGGTTTTAATTTTAGTTTCATTAACTAGGTGGCTAGTCAAAGTATTACTTTTCATGGCCTTTTCAATTGTGTGTTGATCCGAAATAAAATTTATCGGCGATTAATTATCGGCGATAATCAAATATTGCCTTTGGCGATAACGATAAACGATAACTGAAAAAATAATTGAGCGATAACGATAAGCGATAAAAATTTATCGCCGATAATTATCGCCGATAAACTATCGCCGATAATGCCCATCACTGACTACAACCATAATTAAACTAACACCATGACTTCCAAGAAAGGGAATCCGTAACAAACTGACTGAGAAAATAAGGCACCACACAACTGGCCGACAGAAACCATACTCGAAACTCACAAACTGACTGTGTTTCACGCTGAACGATTGATTTAAAGGGGCTTATTGCTTCAAGAAATGCAGCATGCATGGCCGTAGCCAGACCGCAGAGCAAGGGGGGCCAACCTTTTTTTAGGGAGGGCCGAAAAAATTTAAATGGGCAAGATCATTATAATTGTGGCTGTTGCTCGAGAATATTGGGATTTTGCCAGGGGGGGGGGGCGAGGCCCCCCTGGCCCTCGGCTGGTTACGGGCCTGGCAGCATGTGTCAAATGCGCAACACTACAACAACGTAAAACTACGTATGTAAATCGAACCCTGATAAGTGGTGCAAATTCCGAGAAAACGCCCTAATTTTCAGCCAGCGTTTCAAATTCCTACCAAGCACACATTTCACAACGGCAATTAGACTAAAGCAAACACGAAAAAAGACCGCAGGCGCTACACCTCCTAAGAAAATTTTCCACCGGATTTTTCTTGTATTATTTTGGCATTAAGACCTTTTCACAGTCTGACAACCCTGATTACAATGCTTATTTTATCTTGTTTAAGTTTGGCTTATTTTTGGCCTTTTTTCTACCTATTTGGCCTCAATTTGGCCTTTTTTCTTGTTGAGTTTGGCCTTTTTTTCAAATTTCAGTCTGGCAACCCTGATCGAGTAGTTAAAAGTAAAAGTTAGCAATACCAACTATATACCTTTACCCAGGTTGCTTATAGTAATTATTTTTTGCAACATCATTGATCAAAATCTTCATTTTTTTTCAAGTACCTTACACAAAAAGTGATCTTGAAAGTGATCTTGATTTTCAAGATCACGATCTTGATCTTCAAGATCACATAGTTTGGTGATCTTGATCTTGATCTTCAAGATCACCTATTCTTGGTGATTTTGATCTTGATCTTTAAGATCACCAATACTGGTGATCTTGCCCATCTCTGGACACAATAGGTTTTAACATCCTCACTGTTGAAAAACAAAGAAAATTTGATTTTGAAGATTTTAGTCAGATTGTTAATTTTGCAATAACAGTCTGATTTTGCGCTTTTCAACTTTTTCTCGTTTGCTACTGCTTCCCCAAGGCAACAAATTTTTTCTTATCGGTGCCGGTATGCTTTTTATTCCTGTAATTTGCTTGATATTGTCAAAATATTTCATTTTTTGTCGTCCTTTTGTTCGTTTGCCTTGCACCATCCCAGTCAACATTGAATTTTCCAACGAGTTGCTTCTTGCTATGTGTCCAAAATATCTCAATTTTCTGAGGTTAATGTTATTAATCAGACTCCATTTATCGTTTATTTGTTGGGAAACAAATTCATTTGTTTCTCTTTCCATCCAGGTGATGCGTAATAGTCTTCTGTGACACCATTGTGTCATTGTGTCGTAATAGTCTTCTGTTTATGTCATTAGGATACAGCAAAAAGTAAAAACATCTCAAAAAATGTCAGTCAAGCACTAGCAGTAGCTGTGATCAAAATCTGCAAAATGTGACAAATCAGGCCGCATCTCTAGGTGGCCATGACAGAACATTACAAAAAGATCTCAAAAGTAGTTTGTTACCTACTTTGTACTTGAATAATCGTTTTCTTTAGCCTATGTAATCCGTACACATGTGTGCAGAACACCTGATTAGTACAATAAAGAAGGTTAATTTATAAATAATACTAATAGCATTAAAATAACGTAACTGCTACCACCTCATACGCAAGAAGATTTTTGGAGTTTGGGATCCAGGATATATGGTACCACACTTCGTCGTTTAGTGAGGTATCTTTCCACTCTGCATCATGCTAGAAGAAACAAAGATTGTTTATTATATTGGAGATGAGAAAACACCATATGTTAGAAAAATAAATATTTCTCCGGAAGCCATCACTTTGGGAGACTTTAAAGCTGCAATAGAAAAACCTAATTATAAGTTTTTCTTTCGTTCTAATGATCAAGATTTTGGGTAAGTGTCATTACCAATTGTATTTCAAGGATCATGATGTGTTTACAAATTTTATTTACAAGAAGTAGATCATAAAAAATATAATTGTATTTAGATATGTTAGTCTTTATGAATAGAACATTATGGGGGTCTGCTACTATTCGGTGAGTCCGATTCGGTGAGTCTGATTCGGTGAGTTCCTAACTTCTAACCCCTAATCCTAACCCCAAACCCCTTTAACCCTAAAACGGCAATGATAATTAGGCTATGGTACCCAATAATTTAAAAAAAAATTGAAAAAATCCCCCGTTAAGGGATCGGACTCACCGAATCGGACTCACCGAAACGGGCCATTCCGACATTATGGTAAATGATCTGAACATGTAGGTACCAATGTATTAGTATTACCAGTGTTGGGAGCGATAACTCATTTTTCAGTTAAGCGATAACGATAATCGATAAACGAAAAATGCCTAAAGCGATAACGATAAACGATAAATCAAAAAAAAGTTAAGCGATAACGATAAGCGATAAATTATCGCCGATAATTTCCGATAACGATAATTTTTTTCTTGATTAGCGCTGCCCCATCCCATGCAGCATGAACTGTTTTCATCAACATGACAAAAAATCGAACATAATATACTGTAAAGGGACAAAACTTTTTGTAAGTTATGCATGAATAGAATTGCAACAGCGGCAGTAGGTATCGAATCTTCAACCTCTTGATCCAGAATCAAACCACTGAGGTAACCGCCGTGCTTATAATTATACCTTCAGATACCAGTTGGATGCTTTTATCAATTGAGTTACACTGCCGCTTACGCGCAGTAGGAAAAATAATTAAATCAAATGAAAATACCATAAAAAATTCCAAACTTTGTATTTTGCTTTCTGCTTAAAGGGCTGTTTACAGCAAAGTCAGCAATAATTGAAAAAAATTCCAAAAAACGCAAAATGCTTGAAAATTTATCAGTAGGCTAATGTTAAACGTTATTGGTAGTAAAAATGTGCATAGGCCTACTGTGAAATCCATCAAGCTTGTCAAATTAGTCGTGTTTGTTTAAGAACAGTAACATAATTATTGAAATTTACTGATAATTTCAGATATTTTTTTTTGTTTTCTTTGTGAACACCTTCATTAAAGCAATGGCAGAACGCTGAGTTGTTGAGATAAGAATTACAATATAGGCACTGTATTAGTGGGAATAAAAATGTTTGATTGAGGTAGGCTAGGTCGCATAGGTAAATGAGAAAGGTTATACTGTATTTAGCATAATTTTACCACGCAACTCGATGCGCCTATTGTCCTGCAAAAACTACTACAAGATGCAAAAAATGTGATGTCGGTCTGCATGTCAAATGCTTCAAGCAATATCATATTCCGCAATGACTTGTTTCAGTGATATTGTGTTACTTTGCTAATTTTCATCTTCATATTTTTTGAACTTCTATTTTAATAAAATGCTCGATGACAATAATGACATGACAAGACATGAACAAGACATTTCCGATTTATCACTTTGAGCGATAAGTAAAATGTAATAACGCTTAAGCATTAGCCTACGCACAAGAAACTTGTGAAATTTGATAACGGATTTGCCTAGAGTCTTATATATAGGACGGTTTTTTCTCAAAAAGTACAAACACAATTAGGAAAAAAATAATTGTGATATGTTCTTTAGGTCATAATTATGCAATATTTAAATTTTCCGAAAATTTTTTTTAGTACTTTCACTTTCGGCACAAATGGGTTAACTTTATAAGTTAAATGGCACTTACGAATTTGGTTATTATTTTTGGATCAAAGTTATATCGCCAAGCTAGAAAAAAATCGATCTTATAGTCTATAACCGATCTTGTGTTGTTATTGTGTGTGAATTTTGTCTTTTAAACTGAGTTTGTGACGTAACCGCACGTCTCAAGGCAAGTTCTTGCAATTTTAGTTAATCTGCTCATCTAAAGATTTAATGCGCTTAAAACAGTAAGTTTCATGTTTTGACGAGAGGGATTTTATTTTCTTACCACAATTATTAAAAACTAACACTTCCACGAAAAAAGAAAACACAAGAATAAAATAGTTGATCGTGAGGTGGCGCAAAAGACCATGTTTTCGATGTAAAAGCGGCCTCGTATTGCAACACTTTCATAAACCACTTGCCAATTTCTTTCACTTCGCTTCAAAGGAATCTGTACTGTCTGTGCGCTTACATTTGTAAAATTCACTCGCAATTGCCGATTGCAGCAATACAACAAGAGACTTGTTGATGCATTTCATTGCATTGCAATTTGCAACTCTAAAAATTATTGTGTTGTCAGGGCCGTTGCTGCAGGGGGCGTTCCCCTCCCTTGACAACGACCTGTGCACATACGACTCCAGCCACCCGCACTTGCTGTTGTTTCTCTGGGCAAGAAACTTTACGATAATTGCCTCTACCCAGTGATCGATTTCGAGTAATGGGTAGTACCAAATTTAAGTAATAAATAGAGTAGACAACCAGAAACAGACATTGCAGTCGGCTGCAGCGTGGGTCAGGTGTACGTCGGAAGACGTACACCGATGCATAGCGCTCAAGTCCGCTTTCCCGCAATGCAGGATAAAGATAATAAAACAAACAAACAAAATTTTAGTTTCATTAACTAGGTGGCTAGTAAAAATATTACTTTTCATGGTCTTTCCACTTGTGCGTTGATCCGAAATAAAATTTATCGGCGATTAATTATCGGCGATAATCAAATATTGCCTTTGGCGATAAACGATAACTGAAAAAATAATTGAGCGATAACGATAAGCGATAAAAATTTATCGCCGATAATTATCGCCGATAAATTATCACCGATAATGCCCATCACTGAGTATTACTAATAATTTAGAGTAGTCTACCATATTGGTCAATGTTATGCTCAATACTAAGATATCAAACAGTATTGTACTAAGTATTTACAAGACTAAATAATAAAAAAACTGTAAATTGGCTTGATTGTATTTTAGATTGTATGTCTGATATTACATTGATATTTTTCAGCACATTGTTTGAGAATCAATGCATTAAAGTGATTTTCACTCTTCAGAACTGTTTAATTGTGTTATTTAAAATTGTTGTATTTGGGTAAATTAGCTTAGGCCTATACAGTTCAGTTCAGTTTATTGTTTTGCTGTGTTTACCCTGTGTTTCCCTCAGATGCTTTAATTTTTATTGTTATCAAATCAAGGGAGGTTAGGAAATTTTTAACAAAAATAACACCATGAAATTATACCTTCAGACAATATTTTGAAACTATTCACTAGTATTTAGAGGAAGACTATTTTATCTAATTTGTAACAATTCCCAACTCTTCTGACAAAGTTGAAAATTGTTTGCAAAAACTTCAATCAGAGACTTAGGCATTGTTCTATTTTCATCTTGATCTTTTCAGGGACAAAATTCCAGAGACAAAATGTTCAAGGGCCAAAATGGTTTATACCCGATACAAAGTCCTCTGTTAAATTTGAAGAACTTTTCATTTTGGTATCCATTACAGTCTTCGAAATCACCTCGGCAATTGCTGAGATGATTGTCGATGCAGATGCAATGATGCATGAATGGCGCATTAGCGTCGACAATAAAAATGCTGAGGCCACACGAGCGCTTGTAAAGTTAGGGTTAGACATTCCTACCAGTCGTTATGACAAAGCCATAGATTTGTTCCTTAGTGAACACCCTGATGGAGCTCTTAGAGGCGTGTAGTGGGTATCAAAGCATGAAAGCTGCAAAACGTGGACGCTTCATTGCGAACAGCGAAGACGGTTTAGATTTACAGCCAAGCGATGAGCCTCTTGATGTGTCTGATTCCAGTAATGACACGACAACCTCATCCTCCGATACAGCATCTGATGATTTTGACAACTAGTTCTTTATCAAACAGACTTTGTGTTGCTCGCAGTATCCCAACTGTGCCGAAATTATGTTAGTGTATACGTAAATCGAGGCAATTTTCTTGCAGGGAGCTATTTGTTACTGGTACCTGGTTGAGCAATTAACGCTATTTCATGATAATTCAACGCCGCTAGATGTCGAATTATTGTAAAACAAAAGTAAATTTCTTATTGGGCATTGTTGTTACGCAATATAACCCGCCGGCAAAATTAAATCCATCGTTGAATCAACCTAAAATTAACTTTACCCCCCGTGAGTTATTTAATTTGAATTACCGTATCAGCGTGCGTATCCAGGGGTCGATCTTAACTTTTTTTCACTAGCCCACCGGACTAGTTGCTCCCCGTTTTCACTAGCCCGCACGATTTTTCACTAGTCCGACCAGTTTACTGACTTTTCACTTGTCTGATGACGTATTAACAATAGCGATAACTACCCAGCTAACACTCAACGTTAGACACTTTGTAGTAACGTTGAATCAGCATTCAGCATTTGATTACGATATATCAACAACAAAAACGTTAATTTCGCTAACTGCTGCTTGCTGGCTTCGTGCTGGCAACTACAACGTGTCGTGCCTACCAAAAATGCGAGAAAAAGTAGTCACGTGCTCAGTTGACCTACTTTGCAGCCTTCTTCGTGCAATTTCGCCTCTGGCAAGCAAATTTCTGCAGTATTTCAGAGTGAGAGTGACGTCGCCAATCGCCATTTTGTAAACCAAAACTTTTCACCAGCGAATATTTTTACTAGCCAATCGGACTAGTACTGCAACATTTCTACTAGTCCGTGCAAATTTTCACTAGCCATTGGCTAGCGGACTACCGCTAAGATTGAACCCTGGTATTGCGTTGCTCGCGTTATCACTACTTTTGATATTATTACATCACAACAAATCAAACAATGCGGTTGTGATAGACTAGGCTACGGTGCTCTAGTATATTTTTCGCTTCTTGTTTTACATGCTTTGGTACAATTTTTTCATATTAAACGTTTACAGCAATTGCCGAGGCAATTTTACCTTTTACCGTTTGGCCTCGGCAACGTTTTTGCCGAAGTAAAAATATGCTAATTTTGAAGACTGCATTATATTGATTGAATCTTCCTCTTTGGACTGTAAAAGCTCCTTTGAAAGCTTAATCCTGACAGTTTCGCATACTGGTAGAGGCTTTGAACCACTGACACAGGCCTACTGGCTTAGTCACCGAGTTTGACAGTGTGAAGTTTCCAAGTGTTGTTGTCTGTAAAGTATTCTATCCAATAATAAATGACTGCTAAATGGAGTTACTGTTTAAATGCATTGCTCAAGTCAAGTGCACACTCTCGAAGTTAAACCAGTGCTGCTTGATCTTGAAGTTCTACAATGGTTTTTCAGGATCAGGAGAATGAACCGCCATAGCGTGAAGCTTTTTTAAATAGTTATATGTGATCAAACTTATCTAATTACTACATGACCATCGTTCTAAAATATTTATAAATATTATTACTATTTACAAAAAACCTTAACCGGCTGTTTCATCCTTATTGAGATTATGAGAAGGTTCTATTTGAATAAGTACCTTCTAGTGACCCCAATTAGGGAAAAACAGCCTTGGTAGGCCTTTTGTGAATAGCTACGGTATATACAGTATACTGTATTTGATTGATTTATTGCTCTGCTTGGCTTTTTCACTTTGCATTGAGCACTTTTTTGTAGTATTAATAGTATTTCTTGCTTGGTTTGTAAACATATTGTCGGTTTTGATCAATGTACAACTTTTTGTGCACTTTTGCAATGAACATATTTATGCATAGCATGTGTGTTTATTTGAAGCCTGAATATACAACTACCCTAATATATAATAATAATGCTTGTTTTTATATAGCGCTGTATCCATCGCAGAAGGCGTTGCTCCTTAGTGCTTTTTTGAAGCAGACATTGTCCATGCAGCCGTAGAGAGGCAACTGAGTACATTGTTTCTCGAATCCATTCCATTGCTCAGTTCTAAGCAAGAATTATATTCAGTATCATATAATACCATTTCAAAAAAGTCTTTGCTATGACCCGACACCGACAGAGTATCGAACCTATGCCTATTGCCTACCGATTCAGAGGCGGACACACTAAGCCACCGAGCCGGTGTACCTTACAACTAAAACAAAAATATTCAAAATACCTTGTCTTTTCAATTTTCATTTCAAGTTAAACTTTTTGGCTACAAATTTAGTTTTGTTTTTAGACAAGTGATTTCTTAACTCAAAACAAACATAAAAAACACAAGATTCCTAGACTACTGAAATACACTGAAATTCATGATGATTGACTTAGCAGTATATATATTTTTTTTTGAAGTACTGCAACTTCATGAAGTTTAGATCTTGTTTCAAGTTAGTTTCTTTTTAATGTTTTTTTTTCGCTTTTGATGAAGAAGTTTTAAAAAGAACTTTGTTTTATTTTAAACTTTTTTGTAGAGAAAAAATTCTTGTCGAACAGCCATCCATACTATGCATATATATATGGTTTAATCTATTCAAATGTGAAAGTTAAAAAAGTGAGAAGTATTAAGTATGGTAGGATACTGTATAATAATACTTTTATATTTACTTTTTTTCATTGTAAAACTTATTACGTTGCCAGAGTGGTCAAAGAAGAAATCAATAATGACGATAGTCACTTGCCTGTTAGTGAAAATCGCATTGTTGCCTGGGTAAGTAGTAGCTTTATTATGGCAAATCATTAAAATACATTTTTGTTTCAAGTTTCTTTATCATACAGTGCAATGAGTACAATGTACATGCATTCAGTTTATTTCTTTTAGCACATTGTGTCTCAAGCTGGCCTTGCTTGTTTCAGTTAACTTAAATGAGTGTCTTTGAATGAATATTATTTCATTTTTGTAAATTAAAATTAGAAGGTAAATTTACACCACATACTTTTACGTGCAATTTTAATTTTCAATATGTGCAGTTGTGCACTGCACATCGAACACATAATTCTCACCTTTAGGTTTTTATACTGTATAACCCAATATTTGCTCATTTTATTCTGAAGATTGTTTTTTTAGGTCAATTCATAAGTCAATATCCTAAGTCTATGCCTCTTTGAGACTGTGTGTGTGATACGTTATGTTTTTGATTAGACATTACAATAACCTACAACATTATACAATGTATAATGTTCTATACATATATATCATATGTTTACTATTTCAAGATTTTCAATTTTTTGCTGTTTTTTCAGTGACATGCAAAATTTAGTCGAGAAAATTTTTTATTTTTGTTAAAGTGCCCCTGACAGGTTGGATCCAAGTATAGTAACTTTTTAAAGCATTTCCTTGCGCAGAATCATACTTAGCAAACTTTTTAACCTTAACCTCGTAGCTCGACTGGTTAGGGCGTAATTTACATCAAACGACGGCTCCGCAGCGCCACCACAGGCGAAACTCCATATTTCACTGCTCTGGGACGACTTTGGTGGTATTACGTCATTGTAAGTCGGCGTTCTTAGCGACGGATGAAACATACGTTTCCTAGATGTGATTGCTGGATCACAGTTTAGTCGGAGTTGGTACAAGCGGTTGCTTTTTTCAAAGATCTGTTGTTTTTTACAGTTTAATAAAACTGTACTGGATACGTTCCTACAAAACCTAAAATATATTTGAAGTGAAAAATGAAGAAATTGTACGAATCATCATTCATATTTAATTCATCATCACTATTTATAATAAATAAAAGTTCTCTCTCTCTCTCTCATAATGTGCCCTCAGTACGTACATAGCAGAGTCTATACATGTAAAAGCCTAGTTTACCTGTACAAGGGTACGTTTTTGTAAACGTTGTTGTTTAGAAGTGCTGAAATCATCATCAGCAACTGGTTGCATCTTTGCTGTTATAGATGGTAGCCTATGGCAAATTCCTTCAAAATGTAAAGTTTGCTCAAGCCCATTTTTACTTGAGTGGTATTAACAAAATCATCTTCAGTGAAGTGAAGAGAACATATATGACTAGTTTTGTATGGCCCATCCTACTTTCGAACACTTGAAGAAAACTTCTACCATTTTCTTCTCAGCACCTTGTTTTGTGGGAAAGCGTAAAAAGAAACCACACGGTCTTTGTCGCTGACACTGTCACATATTTATTTATTATTTATTTGCGTCAGACAAAGCTGTCCACATCGAAAACAAAACAACGAAATACTGTAATACACAAACTGAAAATGCACAAAGATCACAAAGAGCCACCTTGGATGCCGTCGGTTTAAAAGCTCACTAAATAGGCTATCTACTGTCACAAATTTACATATAGCCTAATGAGCGTTGGAAGAATTGAAAGCATTCAGAACGATAAAAATAATCAGATGACATCATGTCTGATATAAAGCGATTTGAGGAGTGTATGCAATCGGTTAATAAACGAAAACATGTTTTTTCCTCAATAAAGCATCAAACGCAGTTACATTATTCATTACTTGATATTCACTGGCACTGACCTAACGAGGCAAATTGTGCAATATTCTGAAAGAGTCATTGTAAGCAACACGTAATCGTTTTATACTAGAAGATCTAAACTTGTTCCACAACTGGGATAAGTAAAACGACATACAATAAGAACGAAATAAACTGTTTTTTACAGCGGGTGAGCATTTAGAAAAATTGAGATTTTGCATTATTTGCAGCACAGTACTGAGAGCGTACTTGCCTTGAAATATAACTTTCATCTGAGAACTATCAATAAATACACCCAGATATTTTACAGAGTCTGTGAACACAATTTCAGATTTACCTACATGTAGCAGAGGAGCACGTAAAAGATAAAAGTTTTTTGGGGAGAATAACATACCAAATGACTTTTTAGAATTGAAAGTAATTTCATGTTCAACAGCATACTTGTGGCAAACATCTAACAAATTTTGTAAGCCACACAAACTAGGCGAGATGCAGCAAATGTCATCAGGAAACATAATATGATTTAGACAAGAGTTGCCAACATAGCAACCAACTTTTGTTTTATTGAGATAAAAAAGCTGATCAATATATATATACGGCAAAAAGATAGGGGCTTAACACCCCACCTTGTCAGACTCCGCTGGACACAGTAAATGATTGGCACAGGTGACCTTCCCACCTCACTTGCATGGTTTTTTTACTATAAAGGCACAAAGGTCACCAGTATTCCAATAAGCGAACAAAATAGATAGGCAGTAGGCACGTTACGTGTGATAAGTGTTTTAAACAATAAATGATGATTGACTTTGTCGAAGGCTTTTGAAGCATCCAAAAAGACAGAATATACAGGAGTGTCATGACTGATATAAGAGGACACTGGTTGTTTTATTAAAAAACACTCATTTCAGTACTATGACCAGACTTAAACCCAAATTGATTGTCACTGGTATTCCAGAAAGGCAATAAATGATTCACATAAAACGTTCAAACAGTTTTGAGATTACTGTGGCTAGAGCAAGAAGTCTATAGTTACCTGAATCTTGAATGTCGCCATTCAAATTCTTTACAATCGGGACTAAGACAGTGTTCAAGCAAGAATTTGGTACAGTGCCATGACTAAGACACATATATATTAAAAAGTACACTAATATAAAAACAAATAATCAGCATAAACAATATGTTCAGCTGAAATTTTGTCAGCACCAGCAGCGCGGTTTATGGCAGTTTGACAAGCAAGGAACCAATTGTGTCCATGTTGCAACAAAAGTTGTAATATTTATCCCTAGAAGAAATACATGAGTTAACAAATTCTTTTTCAGTGTTGGTTTTGCTAGAATTTAGCAAGGAGCTGTAATGATGTTTTCACATCTCAGCAATTGCTTCAGGACCTTGTGCTCCACCAACATTTACAGGAAGAGAACTCTTTTTGCAAGTAGACTTTTTTACTTTCTGCCAAAATGACTTATGTGAGCTGTCCAAGTTGAGTGCTGAGGCAAGCACATTTGCTCTATGTTGTTCAGAGGCATGATTACAATGGCGAAAGGCTTTTTTAAACTCCTTTCGTTTGCTCTGCATCAACTCATATAGTTAACCATTTCACTGTTTCCCATTTTTCACCTACATGATGTAACTTTCTCTGGCAGTAGCATGAGCTTGCTTAACATGATTATTCCAACCAGGAACAGAAAATATGTTACATTTCTTCTTTACACCAACAAAGATTTTATCAGAAGCTGCTTTGAGAGCATCAGTTATAATATTATAGAAAGAGTCTATTGAGGCAACATGAGAAGCATCTGAACAATGAGAATTATTGCATTTAATACTTTCAGTTGGCAAGGAAATTTGGGATAGATATTTTTAAATACAACAATACACATGAACAGCAATTTTTAAGCATTGCCTCAACCATAAATTAAAGGTAGCCTACTGTTTGTGAGATACTGTTGTTACACTGCAAATGGCTATAGCCACATTAGGACAAATAAAAAAGTATCAAAATTGTAGCCCTATGAAACTGCAATTTCAATTGAATTGAGATGCTGTTTGATAAAAATAAACTCAACCTATTTGATCAAAACCTGGTAGTAATAATAAGTTCACTTTTCTATTTCGGTAATTCTTAATTTGCACATGCTTTAGACCAACAGAGCCCCACACATTCACGTTTTGCAGTAGCCGTACTATACCTAACCAAGTCACCAGTCACCACAGATTGCATCCTTCCAGCTTACGGTGACGTCACAGCGATGTTGCCGTTTTTATTTTCGCAATAGAATGAGTGTCAGATTCGCCGATGTCAACGAAAGTTTGCAAGCGTGTAACTTAGTAGCCTGTTGATATTTTTTACAATTTTCTGGTCAGGGAAGTTTGTTAGTGTCACCTTTTTGATATCTTAGGTAAATTTCGCAAATTTATTTTTCTGTCAGAGGCACTTTAATGACAAAGCACAGATTAACACAAAATTACAAACTTCATAAGATTTAAAAAAAAAAGGTAAGCACCATGAATATTAAAGTAGACATGGATTAACCATCACAAAACCTGTAAATAAAGTATTTTTATAGCTTGTTCCTCCTGATGTGGATGTTGGATCCCAAAATTCTACTCTTGCTTCTCAAATCAGCCCAATGCATTCACATCATCCAACACCTATGTAAGTATATCAATATTTTTTTCTTAAACGTTCTTGTTCAACTCGCCACACAAGAGAATTGAGAGTTATCCGGTTGGATAAGTTTCAAGTTATCTATATTCTGGGAGTGATACTGATTACTGAGCACAACTGTTTGGAACTTAGCTCAGCTTACAATGCACTAATACAAAGATTATATACTGTGTTTAACTATTCCGCAGCTACATTAACAGCAGCTACTATGTGTTAATCTTTTTTGTGTGGGCTGAGTAAGCACGATTTTGATCCTACATCACAGGTATGGAGCAGTTTGTGGATAAGTTATTTTTCAGTGTTTTGTGTAACCCTAATGAGTAAATAAAGTCCCCTTAGCGTAAGTAGCTTCCATCACTTTCCCAAGAAAGGTTTGGGAGAATTCTTTGAGCGCTGCAGTGAAGAAGACCTGATGAGTTTACATGCTAATTGCTATCCATAAAACATGTCTTTGCTTTATGTCATTTCGTATAGTGAGATGTGTAAAGACTAAAGAGTTTATTTCCATGCCATTAATTGGCCATGCTTATTGCTTATCCGTGTGCATTGTGCAGCTGTGTGATTGTATTAAAAATGTTTAGAAATCCTAAACATTCTTAGATCTTCCAGCCAGTCACTGCTTCCGCTTACTGTGTCTGTGACTGTGGGGGAGATTGACAAAAGCAATGAAGAAGTTCTTGCTTATTCTATTCTTGACGCTTTTCATGAATATATCAGATGTAAAACTAATGCTTTGCGCTTATTTTGGTTTCAAACCTGCAATGTGTCCTTAAGAGGTAGACTTGGATCCTAGCATGGATTTTTTCCACAATAAATGGGGGTTCCCGCAATTGTTTTAGTATTCAGATTTTTCTAGTTTGTTGTCCCAAAAGATATGGAAGTTGGTTCACATAGGTCCAGAGATATCGTTCAAAATGCTCATGAAGTTTTATCTATGGGAGTGACCAACCATATTTTCAGACTTTATGCCCTTGATTATTAGTTTTTCAAATGTCAACCGGTTAAATATTGAAAATTTTGGGTTACGGTATCTTTTCTAGCAACAGTTGCAACGTTCGTTTGATTTACACAACTCGTACCTACGGTATGTTTCTGCCTTTCACACTTACAGCGAAAAGATTGTGTAATCTTTCAAGTGAAGTATTCCTTTTCTTCCTGTTTTACGTCCACCAGTTGGTGGGATCGCACAGCGGATAAGGCGTTGACTTTTCACTAATGCAAACCTGATTTGACTTCCGGCTAAGCTGGTTGTTGAAAACACCGCTTACTTCTACCTAGGTTGTAATAAATTGGGTGGGCATAACTGCTGAAGTCGGACGAGAGAAAGGAACTGGCCACCCTATTCTTCTTAGTGCTAATGGCTTAGTACAATGAGAGCCTTATCTTCTTATACCCTACACTTGAATCAAGTATGGGACTATCTTTACCTTTTTATGTCTGCCGTATTGATTCCAGTATAAGTCGCTCTTCCAACTCAAGCCTTTTGAAATGATACTATTTTTTTTACCTACAAATGACATGTTGTGCATGTTGCAGTTGCCTTTTTCCTGACTACAGAACACCGCAGCATGCTCAGTGCGCACGGGTCATTCCATGTCAACTGTCCCAAAAAAAATGGAAATTTTAACCGAACATCTCAGATTTTGCACAAACTAAATATGCAGGAAGAACTTTTCGTGCTGATTCCAGAGAACTAATTTTTTTGGAAAATGGTTGAAGTTTGATGAAGTTAAAGCCAATATAAAATGGCTACTTTTGTGGTCAATGAAGCGGAACAATTAATATGAAAGTCATTAACTAACTTCAAAACCAAATTACTTTCTTAGTAATTATTTTATTGTAATGAAATCTTGAAAAAAGGTTACCTCTTTTATTGTTTCTTTACTTATGAAGAAAAATTGCAAAAAATTCATGTGCTTACCCCAATTTGGGTGTAAAGAAAGAAAGTGGTCCTCAAAACCACTCATGCGTGACCCAATTTTTGAACGCTATTTACTCGAAGAGCACAGGTGGTATTGGCATGTGTAATACATCATTTGGAAAGCAATGGCTGAGAAGATCTCAGTCGCAAAATATCCTCAATGCTTATTTGGTGTCTTCTGAATGTGGGATGCATGAAATTTGAATGTCGTTTTCCATAATTTAGTACAGTCTCTATATATAGAGCCAAGGCTGTGCTTTTCGAATTCTAACACTTAAGCAATGCAACATCTTATCCTTGTAATGAGGTAAAATGAGTTGCTGTAGATGCTCCTTGGAACTGTTTGACTATGTACAAGGACTTTCTCAGATATGGAACAGTGCATAAGTTAATATCAGATGCTGCTGAATGTAGCTTCAAACATCACTTTTGGTATTTCTCTGCTGAGATGGTACCACTCGCACTGTTCAGTTCTGAAGTTCAGGAAGAGGAAAAACGTCAGATGGCTGATGAACTTATCCGCATAAAACCTACAGATTCTATTTTTACACCAGCAGATCGGTTTGGCACTGGCTACGGAAAACCACGTTTTCCATCAGAAATCAATCTGGAATCAAAACTGACAGATTTTATCACAAAGGACTCTTGGTTCTTTTTCTCTGTTTTAGAGATAAATGATGATTTTCTTCTTTTACCAGTAGAGAAATGGTCTGAATCAGAGTCTTACCAGAAAGCTGTTGGTTCCATCAATGTTACAAAAGATGTGGCTGAACATGGAGTTAAGCTGAGCACCGATTACCTTTACAAATAGTGGAAGCCAACAGAAAAGACGCACCTAATTTGAGAATAAGAAAAAACTAATATCCTCTTGCACAGATTAGGCTAGTCGATCACATTGCTTTCTGTGACAAAAGTTTGCAGTTACTGTTATAGGTTACAGATTCAATACCAGGCTTTCTTGTAGCAAACTCACTATTGTTAGCTTTCTATATGTATTTGATCTATTTCCAGTGCGAAATTAGTATTTTAGACCATTTCTGCTCACTGGAGTTGTATTTTAGCTATTGCTATGTGTAAAAAACGTGAATTCACAGAGATCTCCTATGGGCAAGCATATAATATTCTTTTAATTCTCTGTAGAATAAATAGTTGCACAGGCATAATTTTAATGAAGTTTATGCATATTATGTTGTTGAAACATACAAATTCTGCTAAGAAATGGAAAAATAATTCAATATTAACTAAATGGCAACCCTGAAAATTTAAATGGGATGGTGGCTAGGGGTGTTCAATTTCGATTATTTGAATATTCGAAATTCGAAATTCAATTTATTTTCGATTTTCGAATTTCGATTTCGAATATCACAACTATTCACCAAACTGCAAAATGTGATTTTATTGAAAGAAACGACATGAAAATTCGCTAGAAAACGCGAAAAAAGCCATGAAAATTTGCGAAAAAAGAACACAAAATAACGTCTACAGCTCCAGGCCCTTGTTGGTGTTTATGAACACAAGCTGATCGACATGATCACCCGTCAGTCGGGATCTCAGCTTCGTGACGGTCAGGCCAGCTTTTGAAAACGATTGCTCCGCTGGAGCCGAGGTCGCTGGGATCCCAAACACTTCAAGTTCATTTTCACAGCGAGCGATTCACTGCCGCGACATTTCACAGCAGAGTGCAGAGGTTTCGACCGGAAAGCGACATCGAGTATGTTTGCAAGCGCATAAAGCTAAACGCACGCTCCGTCTACGTAGCAAATTATGTTGTTTTTGGGTGCATTCAACATCTGATGACATTGAATCGACACAAAATGGTAGATTTTTGCTATGTCCCAGGCAGCAAATCAGTCATTTTTAGATTGATTCAAAGTCTCCAGACATTAAATCAATTGTAAAAATGACAGATTTTGTTGTCTGGTGTTGGATTGTAGCATCGCAACTCATTCTAGTGATTATTTATCGCGAAGCTGTTGCGGTTTGCATTCAAAAAGTGTTTTCCTGCTGCCGATCGCTAGTTCATCTATTGTTTTATGTATCAATACAGCATAAAAAGTTGCCCCCACACAGAAATATGCGTGGGGGCCTGGCCCCCACGCAGGCCCGCAGCCAGCCGGGGGCCCTCGCCCCCTCTGGAAAAAATTTTGCCCCCCCTTGGCAAAATCTCAACATTCTCGAGCAACAGCTACAATTATAATGATTTTGCCCATTTAAATTTTTTCGGGCCCCCCTAAAAAAAGTTGCACCCCCTTGCTCTGCGGTTTGGCTACGGCCCTGCCCCCACGGCTTAGGCGCCTATGGATTCGGTAAAAAATGGATAAAACTGCGACAAAGCTCACCCTACACTGTCTATTGCACAACCTAGCCATCTTCATTCTTGTGAAATTTGGCATTAAAAATGCCAACCTGGCATCCCTGGCCGTTGGACCCGCGAGAGCGTGTGATAGTCACGTGATCGACGATGCGCATGCGTCGAAGTCTTTTTTCGCTTGCAAAATGCGACAAGACAGATTTCGCGCCACTCGCGTTACTTTCAACCGCATTCAGCCGAAAGGGCGGCTATAATTTCGAATATGTCCGATACGAAAAACGAATTTCGAATATCACCTTAATCGAAATCGAATCGAAAATCGAAATTGAACATCCCTAATGGTGGCCCACTTAAAAATGCCCCAATTTTACTGATTTTTGGGCCAGCAAAGTTTCTTGGCTAGTGGAACATTCTCACAAATTTACAAGTCAATAGTACAAAAAGTAAACAGGGGGTTGTGTGCACCCTATTGTTGGTGCAAGTTATCTGAAAATATAATTTCATTATTATTTTGTCTCCAAAACGAATAAGGCACAATAAGCGATCAAGATTTTTGGAAGCAATAAACTGCTATTTAAAAGTTTTCATTTGAGTCCACTCTTGCAGTTCTAGCTGGTGTGCTCATCTATATATAGCAGTTTAAAATTGTTGTTGCGCATGAGCGCACATTATGCCTACACCTCCATCTTTACCCCCTAACTATGCAGGCCACATGCAAAAAGAGCTAAAACGTTTATAAGCTTATCAAGTAGGACCTAGACACAGCCCTTGCTGAATTTAAAGATAATAACTTAATCAGATTATAAGAAATTGAATTTTTAGTGTTCGTACTAATAAATGAAGGCAAGCGTTCTGGTTGAGTGATCACAATAAATGCAAAATTTCAAACTCACATAACTTCACCAAACAATAATGGATTTCAAATTTTTTTTTTGTTGAGTTCAGTGTTTTGAGCTCAATCTGTTGATGAAATGTCAAAACAATCTGAGATGGTGGGTTAACTGGCTGGGACAGCTGACAAATAATGACCCGCAATCAAGTGAAATATTTTTGTGTGTTCTGCATAAAGCGGTTATTATAAAGAAATAACATCATCGATTCATCACTCATCAGTGACTGCAACATCTTCGGCCTACATAATGGAGTGGAAGGTTTGCGTGTCTTGGATGATGAAACCAAAGACTGGCTGCTCTCTAGCAGCCTTCCAGTATAGTCCGGGAACATCGTGAATTTGGAGTGGTAAAATAATAGACCCTCACTCCTCAGCCCCAGACGGATAAAGAGATGCAACCTAGCTACTTTTCTGACACGATTTTGAAATTCTTTGGGTATAAGCCCTTCCCCGACACATGACTTGTCTTCAATGCCGGTCTTCACTGCAACAAAGCCTGTAATGCTGGCAATAGCAAAAAAGTTGTGCAATATGCCTTTCTGTATCAATCACAGGCATCTTATTAGAGTGCCATTCAAGCCATAGCCACAATTTTTCAAGTTATTTTCAAGCTGTTGCTGAGATTTGTCAAAACAAAGCTACAAATTATTTTTGTTGCTTATTTGTCATAAAAAGTTAGTTTTTCAACATTGTTTTTCTAGCTTCTGAATCATGATGTAACGATGTTGATGTAGTCAGTCACAGTGTCAAGTGTTTGTAATATTATCCTTGCCAGAGAGTTGGATTTTCTTTTATATGCATACTATTTGTTTTTAAGGTCTAATGGCATTGGAATGGGAAATGGTGTTGAGACTGAATCTATAGCTTCAAGTCACAAAGGTAAAATATCCAGCCTGGTTTTTGTGAATTGTAAACTTCATTATCTTAAAACAATTATATGTTCACGGCTCTGTTAGCAACTTTTCATCCTGAGCACATATCTGATTCGGACACTTATTGGTTTGTTTGAATTTCGATACAAAGATTGTTTTTCTTGTCTTGTTGAAATTTTTTCAAATTTTAAACCACCAAACACATCCTCACTGCTGGAACATGACAAACGAAATTCCATATGTGCTATGCTTTTTTAACTCCAAAGCAAAACATGCAAAAATTTATTTTAAAGTTTACCTGATACAAGATACTTTCTTGCGTAAACATACTGATTTTTCACGTTAACTTTCTCCAAGTGTCCAGTGGCCCCCAAGGACATCAGTGACATTTCAAGTAATAACAAAAAGCAACAATTAGACTCAGTTAACGTCTGTGGTTGTAACTTGTAGGAAGACAACCAAGATACAACAGACACATGATGTACGACCAGTATGGCAGCCAGTCAACATTAATGAGCAGTGATCTTTGCTCCACGACATCATGGGACTCCGGAGATGCAACTAGCGAGTAAGTAATTTGGTTTTCACCTAGTTTTTTTTGTATGCTTTTCGAAAAAACGTAAACAAGTAAACACTAGGGTGTTTTTAGCGTAATACGCAAAATTCTAACCATTGTTAGTATTAATGTACAGGGTGGTGTTCATTTCCTTTCAGTAGAAAAATCCTTTTGGCAAATTTTTGTTGAAATCCGTCGACATTTACTACTTGCGCAAGGAAGCTAAAGTTTAGGTTGTTTAGCCTATAATCTAGCAGCGGAATATAAGCAATTACCGGTACTTGTAGGCTACGTCACTTCACAGAACAAATAAAGCATTGTTACGTCACAATTGCAACACCTCGTAAAACTACAAAAATTACACTGTCAAGTCTGTTGTGTTGTTGCATTTATTTCAGTTTACTAACAGTTTGCGGTTGTACAATGGCTATGACAAGGTCTAAAAATAAAATTTGGCTGGTTGGTAGCAGTTCAGGTCATTTCAGCGCTGTAAAATTACCATCGAGGGGAGAAGTGCTTCAAGTTTAGTTTGATTTTCATTGTAAAAAGGTTTTGATTGGAAAAGTAGTGTCAAGAACACAGTATCTTTGCTTTTGCCTATTTGGAGTCGAGCACGAATTCCAACACCAGTCCTCGAATTTAGCGGCGGCACACGGCAATTGCCGTGGTAAATGCCGCCGCAAACGTCATAATGGCCATTCTGCTACGGCAATAAAAATGCCGTCGCAAGATGAGCATTTAATTCGGACAAAAATTGTTCAAAATTTCTTCCTGTTTGATTTACTCGCAGCAAGAGTTTAATCAGCAGAAACACCGCACCAAGACCTCACCTCGGACTATTTTACTTGCTGTGAACACTCACGCAGTCTAGGAAATTACCGTATTTTTACTTTGCAAAAACGTTGACGAGGCCAAACGGCAAAAGTTGAAATTGCCTCGGCAATTGCTGCGAACGTTAATTATGAAAAAGTTGCACCAAAGCACGTTAAACGAGAAGAGAAAAAAATAATCGAATAGTCTATCACGACCGCACGGTTTGATTTGTTGTGATGTAATAATACCAAAAGTAGCGATAAAGCGATCAACGCGATACGCACGCTGCTACGGTGATTCACGTTATAACTCATTGGGGGGGAGGGAAAGTAAGTTAATTTTGGGTTGATTCAACGTTCGAGTCAGCACAAATCGATTTAATTTTCCCGGCGAGTAGAGTTATATCGCGTAACAACAATGCCCAATAAGAAATTTACGTTTGTTTTACATTAATTCGACATCTAGCGACGTTAAATTATCATGAAATAACATTAATTGCTCAATCAGGTACCGATAACAAATCAATAGCTCCCTGCGAGAAGATTGCCTCGATTTACGTTACAGTAGGCTACACTAACATAATTTCGGCACAATTAGGATACTGCGAGCAACACAAAGTCTGTTGGATAAAGAACTAGTCAGAATCGGAATCATCGGAGGATGAGGTTGTCGCGTCGTCACTGGAATACTTGAAGACGCAAAACTGCCCGTTCATGAACGCGCGATGCCATATGATCGGAAGCATTACTTTCCTTTACTGCCGAAGAACCATTTATCCAATTTTGTACCACTTTTTATATTCGCAACGACAGCGGTCAAAAATAAGCATTCGATGAAAGAATAACTTTTGCGTAACAATTAAGCCAGTATTTATAAGGTTGCAAACTTTTTCCAGTTCACAAGAGCATTGTCAGCACATAAAATAGCTTGCCTGATGCTCTGGGCTACCGCCTTGTGACGCACGATGAAGAAGAAGCGCATAAAATTTCGTTTGGTTAAAGCATACGGCAATTGCCGCCGCAATCCAAGGTTTGTTGATTTGGCGACGGCAATGTTTTTGCCGTCGTAGATGGAAGCTAATTTCGAGGGCTGAACACGCCATCAAAACCATGTGATTCATCATCATCATTTCATCATCATCATCATTTTGTTCCTTCCTCGTATGGAGGGTTGGATACAATGCGCCATTGTTCTCGACCATGAGCTGTGCGTACTGCACATTCATAAGTTAATTTTGTCCATTTTGTGATGTTTGTTGTCCAAATCATTCTTGGTCTGCCTTTACTTCTTTTACCATTTATCTTCCCTTCTATTAATGATCTTTGTAATGAATTTTGCCTTATTGTGTGTCCGAAATACTTCAATTTTCTTCTTTTGACTGTTTGTAAGAGCATTTTGCTTGAATTGAATTTGGAGAGTACTTCATCGTTAGTGATCTTTTGTTTCCATGAAATTTTTAACATTTGCCTGTATGTCCAGAGCTCGAAGGCATCGATCCGTTTCTCCATTTTTTGTGACATTGTCCAATGTCCAAGTTTCGGAATTGTATAATAGGGTCGACCAAATATAGCATTTTAATATCCTGAGACGAGTTGATAAATTTAAACGTTGATTGGTTAAAATATTTTTCATTTTTCCAAATGTAGTTCTTGCAATTTCTATCCGTCTAAGAATTTCATGGTCACACCTCCCATCTTCAGTTATTAAATGACCAAGATATGAAAAAGATTTTACTTTTTGTATAATTTCGTTGTCAATTATAATTTGGAGTACTGAAGTGTCTGGTGATTTTGAGATTATCATTGATTTGGTCTTTTTAGAGTTAATTTTCATATTAAATTCTTTACCAATTGAGTTAACATTGTCCAATATTTCTTGAAGATCTTCTTGTGATTCAGCCAACAGAACAGTAGCGTAAATTTGTTATATTCAAGCCACCAACTTTTACTCCTCTCATATCATCAATGGATCGAAAAATCATTTCTATATATAAATTAAAAAGACATGGAGAAAGTACACATCCTTGGCGTACTCCACGCTTGATATCAATTCCTTTAGACAAATCTTTTTCCATGCGAATAAATGCTTTTTGATTCCAGTACAAATTGATAATAAAACGTAAGTCTTTGCCATTCATACCAATATTGGACAAACAATGAATCAGTTTCTCATGGTTAACTCTATCAAATGCTTTCTCATAATCAATAAAACATGCATATACATCTTTATTTACTGCATTGTAACTCTCACAAATTGTTCTGAAGTTAAGTATACCCTCTCGTGTTCCTTTACCAGTTATGAATCCACTTTGAGTCATGCTAACCTCATTCTCAATAGATTTTCGATTTCTTAATAAAATTATTCTCAACAAAATTTTCAGTACATGACTGATCAAACTTAATGTTCTAAAGTCACTGCAGTTCTTTGCTTTGGATTTCTTTGGTAGTCTGACAAAAACAGTTTCATTCATTTCTTTAGGTATAAATCCAGTCATTTGTGATTAATGTGATTAATCATGTGATAAATCAGATGAAAAAATTACACCAGGAATGGCAAAACCTGAAAAAATCTATCAATCGTAAGAGTGCGCTTGAGTTAGTCAAACGGACAGACTTTAAGAAATCATTGGATCACCTATTCGATATAGCACACAGTAATGCTTTGGAAATGATCAACATAGAAGAAGATCGCCAGTTCCTTCTTGCCCAGAGAGAAGAGGGCCGCCTAGGTTCCATGGTTGGCGTTGGTATGGTTCTATGCAGGAGAGACGAGCGAGTGCGAAATAGAGCATTAAAGGAGAGAGAGCGAGTTGAGGCGGAAGCAGTTCGTGTTGCCGAATCTACTAATTTAACCATACTGGAATCCAGTGATTTAGAAATGGATACTCAGCAAGAAGATAATCTCGACAAGTCGGGAGAGGAGCAGAAACAGTACGTTCTGCAGGTAGTGGAGCAATATCGAGGAAAATTTCCCGTAGCCAAAAAAAATTAAAAGCCATGTTTGGATGGTCTAGCTCAGATGTATTTAGACAAGGATATTGTACTCGAGTATGATGCAGTCATTGACATATTTGCCAAGCGCAAACTCTAAGTTTAATGCGATGGCTGTCATTGCGAATCGTCGAGAATATTCAAAAGTATTCGAGGTTGGAAGGACTAACTTATTGTTTATGTTCTGAAGTGTTTGATATCTTTTGTTGGTTCATTGATTGGAACAGTAACTTACTTCCGCGGAATCGCTCTTGATTTAAAGTATGGGGCCGTTCAAATATCATATGACGGTATTTTTGGCGATTCTGGACCGTTACACTGCTGACTGACACAATGTATTGCCCCCCCCCTAATAAGCTTTCTAAATACGCCACTGCTTCTGATCATCTCGGTTATGAGTGAAACACGGTGTAAAGGTTGTTAGAGAGGAATAGTTGCTCTGTTGCTATATTTGCTTTGTTATTCTATAAACGTGCCTGAAATGCGTGCATATTAAAGGCACTGAATAAAGCTGGTTATTTGGTTGCGTGTTGTAAAGTTGCTTGTTTTATTGATTTTGCGAATTTTTCAACCTCCTTGCGCAAGTTGTAAATGTTGAAATAATTTTTTGAAATTTGAAAGACATTGTTTTCTTACCAATTGTAACAACCTGGTGCCCTGTACAAATCAAACTTACGATATGAGAAAATTAAAAACACCCTAGTAAACACGTCTTTGATTTTTGTCCAGCGTGGCTTGGTATTGTTCAAGTTAATGTCGTGTAGTGTCTTTAGTTTGATGGAAAATTTGAATAGCAGCTTTTTTCAACTAACAGCTGGTGGTTTGCAATAAATAGTTGCTCTATGATGCAGTTATAAGAAAGGTTTTGTCCTGTTTTCAAGGTACAGCACTTGCACAGAGATGACGGCTTCTTCAAGGTATAGACGTCCCAAGCGTCACAGATACAAGAAGAAAAGACCCCAACCCGGTTCTGATACTGTGAGTTGGTTTGAAATCTATTCTTTGGTTCTGGAATTACAGCTCTAAGTAATGTTGTTAACTGGTTGTTTCAATAGTTTTGTAACCTTTCCAGGCAGTTTGTTTTAAAGATGTTCTTTTCCAAATTGAATTAAACTAGATGGGAATTTTATTTGAATGGCATAAATAATAGTTGACAGTCATGTCTGTAGTTAAACATCTATGATATAATATTCATTATATTAGCATAATTACCTTGTTGTATGCCTGACACCTTTGCAGTTGTGTGTGTATTACTTTCAACACTGCTCAGTGTTTAGAGATCGTTGTAAATTCGGAGTTGATGTTTCAAGATAGTTCATAATAACAAGCTAAAATCCGATGCAATTTTATTCATTTTAGACGTCAGTTTATTCAAGCAGCATCACAGACTCTTCGTTGTCCCTGAATATTCTCGGAGTCACTTTGAATATGGGTTAGACAGCTTTTTCAACTTTAAAGCTTTGTAGTGGTTTTTGTGTTGTAAAATACTTAACCGACTTAATAGGCATACCAGTTTTATTTTGAAGTGGCTTCTCGTGCTGACATAATGGAGATAGCCGACTGTAAGCGCTCCTTTTTTGTCTCTTAAGTTTTGTTCTTACTGAGTTGTTTGTGTGAGCCACTTGTTTTAGCCATTCCTTCATCATTATTTCCCCTACTCGTTGTTACGCCTCTTAGGTAACGATGATTTGCGCTTTTTAACACCTTTCTGTAGGTAGAAAACATATGAAAATTTTTATAGACTGTTCCAATGTTCACAGAAAAACACAACTTTCTTGGGATTAGCATTGTCGGTCAGAGCAATGATAAAGGAGATGGCGGGATATACATCGGCTCAATCATGAAAGGGTAAGCTGTTGCTGGACTGTGCACACCGTGCAGTAGTGAGTTTTGATACTTGAAAAAAATATCGATATACATTGACGCGATTTGTCGTTAGCATCATACTCGAAGCTATTTTTATAGTCGAGAAATCTTCATTCCAAGCCAGTGAACGTTGCGTTTTTACAGCGTTTCAGCGTCCGCTAGAAAAACTAGACAAACATCAACATTTCTAAACGTTCTGGGATTATTGGCTTCTTTTCTCAGAAGAAAGTGTCTTGAGTACGTTTGTGCTGTAGACGATGCTGTGTCGGAAAAAGTTTAGAATCATAACAATAAGTTTTTTTTTTTTTGCGCTGAATCGAATCCAACTACAGCATGCCAACAAATATTGAATATCTTCCTTCAGATTGAAGACGTTGTCAAGCAAAAATTTTCCTGAACAAAACCTAACATCGACTTTTGAGTCTGAATATAAAATGAATAGATGCGACAAGAGGTTACTTGCTTTATTGGTTCAATCGTCAAATCATCTTTCCATAACTATCGCTTCTTCACAACTGGTTATTAAACCTTAGTTTAAAAACTTGTCTGCTAGCCATGCGCAGTTGGGAGTTTCCACATTGATTCAACGTCTGTGATCGTTGACAAATCGTACGATTTTCGATTGTCCCACAGGCGATTGGCTGGTGTCTGCCACTGGAGAATAAATTGATTTGATAAACTCGTTGATAGACACTACTGTTGATATGACTGGAAGTGCTTAAGTAAATAATTCGGAAATACAAGCCGAAACAAAATGAATGCAGTGTTCATTTTTGTATTTTTTGCATATTTTCAACGTCGTATTTGTTATCAGTTGGGATCTACAAAATCTCACGTGGCTGATTAATTTTAAAAATTACGAGTTTAAGATAACTATCATGCATACTAAAAACACAGTTTCCCAGTGGCAAGATTGTGTGAAAATGGATCGAAATATAATAGATTAGTGCTGCAATGCTTTTATCACTTTTTCCACACTTTTGGTGCAAACATAAATTGTAATATCCATTCGTTGAAACAATGTAGTGATGAGAGGGTTGCGAAAGTTCATACCGTCCAAACTCCAAAGCCAGGAAATCTATAAAGTGTAAATTATATTGATGTATCAGAGGCAGCATCTTGGCCGGAAGCCGGAGCTAAATTAATACAATGCCACCACAATACAATACTTTTATCACAATGACAGAAAAGATTAAATTTAGGCTACCTGTGGTCATGAACTTGACCACAGTTCAGTAAGAGACAAATTGCTGTAATTGGTTAAAATAACTTCATGGTTATGACGTGATACCTACAAACAGTACATTAAGCTTAATCTTCAAGCTTGCACACACCTCCGGTTCTGGGCCAGAGCCACTGTCACCTCCGACCTGGAGCCGGAGTTAAAAAAATTGCCGGAACCGGAGGTTATTCCATCACTGGTAAATTGTTCATCCATTTTCGATGTCTACCGTTACCGGTACGTAATTTCCACCCACGACCATTTGGCTGTTAATACTCAGGGGCGCAGTTGCAGCCGACGGGCGCATTGAGCCAGGAGATATGCTCCTGCAAGTCAACGAAGTCAATTTCGAGAACATGTCAAATGAGGACGCTGTCAGAGAGCTCCGTAACATCGTCCATAAGCCAGGGTAAGTGAAGAGAAATGCCTGATGGTTTCACTGCTTTGTTTTGTAGAATGATGTACTACAACGTAATCGTTGTGGTCTTGTTACGGGCCATTTTAAATCAACATGCTAGTATTTTTTCTGACCTTGTTTGTGTGCGTTTACATGGTTGGTATTGAAAGGTGCATTCAGATCAAATAGAATAATTTCGACATACCACTGTACAGAGTATAAATTGACTAGTATACTTTCTTTTTGGTTTATTGAAACAATGTTCAATTGTCAGAAATATCACTCAATGAATTGTCAGTAATGTATTTAAGTATTGTATCAAATATTATGTTCTTGGTACACTGAAGTGGTTTAGATTTGTTTACTTACTTTTGTTCTTGTGCAGACCTATCACGCTAACCGTGGCGAAATGCTGGGATCCCAGCCCTGAAAGTAACTACTTTTCGATTCCTGAGGATGAGCCCATCCGACCGATCGATCCTGCCACTTGGGCCACTCATATCAATGCTGTTCAGGGTAAGCACGGAGTTGCAAGGTTGTAACACCTGCATGCTTCAAAGCAATTTTAAATTGTCATAAAACATTGAAAAACGAAGTCTTCATTGGAAAAGTATCTGAAATCGCTATTTTTCAAATAAATTTTCAAGATGTTTGGTCTTAAAATGGGATCTATAAAAGTTCTTATTCAAATAGAATTTCTTCTACATTTTTTAGGCAATCTTCAAGGGAGCACTCCTCCTTACATCACCGCCAGCTCGGACACTCTATCCAGTTCTCTTCCAGAATCCGAACGTGAGCATCATCACTGGATTACTTTTTCAGTGATATTTCTCGCGCTGGTGAACCATTCACAGCAAATTTTATGATTTATTACGTTTTTTCATCCAGTTTGTACATTTAAATGACGATGTTACTGCTTTCGATCTCAACTAAAACTCAATCACTATTTCTCAATAAAATGTTTGAGATCAGATTCTCTCGTTGTAAGACTTATCATTTGGTCGTCATACTTTTTCGCATCTGCATTTTATGTAGTCGTGACTACGTAAACTAATGTTAATTGTTCAATGTTCGTATCAAATCAGGTTACGAACAGCCTCTCTCCATTCACACTGACATGGCAGTTGTTATGAAAAGTTTGAAGTCACAAAAAAGTGGAATTGAAGTGAAGACCAGAATGTGGCTCAAGATCACCATACCGGATGCATTCATAGGTTTGCTGAGTGACAACTTTTGCAGTTGTGAAGTGGCTTGTTAAACACTATCACGTATAAGCATGCAGTGAATAATTCATAAGAAATACTGATGGCTGAAATAATAATTTATTGACGTTCAAGTATGTAATTGTTTTTGTTCATATTTCATCGGATATTTCATGAAACGATGTAAAACAATTTTTATTGTTTCCATGTTAATATCGGGCTCTGTTGTGTCCAGTATCCGGCTTGCAACACATGGTGGGAGCTGGTTACACATCATTTTTTCTAACGTAGTCGCTGAGGTTTCTTGTTAAATCTCTTGCAGTTGGCGCAAATGGAATCTTTCAGCACGGCCCGTCGATTAAAACAATATCTCATCCCTGTGTCAGTTCGACACAAAGAGTTGCATCTTTCGAAACAGCAATAGTCTTAAAATTTACTTTTTCACATCTGCAGGATCAGATTTAGTGGATTGGTTGAATCAAAAAGTCGAAGGTTTAGAAGAGCGACGAGACGCGAGAAAATACGCTTCTAGCCTGCTCAAGGTTGGCTACATTCGTCACACTGTAAACAAGGCCACTTTCTCCGAACAATGTTATTACGTGTTTGGAGACTACACTGGAAACAATCTTCATCAAGGTGAAAGCCAACGCTTGATGTTTTAATTCGAAAACCTGATTTCGTCTTCCTTGCAGCGAACTCCATACGAAATTTTAATTGTTGGATTGTACTCGCAGAGGTACAAAACTTTTTGGTAATATCTCGAAGATCGCACTGAAGTCATATACTATAGGGTAATGAATGAATGAATTATTGCTAGTAGGAAAATAAAATCGATTATCGAAGTATCGTGCCTTATTTTACTGTGGTTAATCTACTGTACTTTAATTATATACTTTAAAATTTCATGTCTTAACAGGCATGGCAGCACTGTCTTTGGGCGATTCTAACAGTGATCGTGACTCGGATACTCTTGGACCCTTACCCACTCACGGGGGAAGTACCTCATGGGGTATGCCCCTAGGTGCTTCAAATCACGGCTATTCATCTTTTTCCCAATATAATCCTTACCCCCAAGCTTCCGGGTTAACTGTAGGACCTAGAATTGGGGTAGATGGGTCTGCAAACATGGGCATTGGTCAGCCATCGTATCCAGGACACCAGAGTGATGCTGACAGTAAGTAACTTCCAAGAAAGAACTAGTGATAAAGATAAAAACACATCAATTATTTGTTTCACCAGTCTAAAGTACACAGAATATATGGCTTGTGTGTTGAGAGTGGTGCTCTGCATCTACTCACGACACGCTCATCAACTTCTTGAATTTGGCGGCTCACTTTGGCCAAAACAAACAAAATTTTTCTGATTTACACGAATGAGATTGTTGTGATGAACACAATCATAGATCCTGCACAAACTAAGAACAAGAACTTAATAATGAAAGGATGAGTCACTGCAAAGCAAAATAAATGTAACCAACAAAAAGTATATTGTAACGGCAGTTTTTTTGTGCACCTCAGTTACGGAAAACTGGGTTAGGCTGTTATATTGCAGGGTGTAGCTATGTTTTCAATTGCAGCGAAATTTGCAACCGAAAATTAACGTTATGATTTGTTTCATCAACAGCTGTAAGTCTTCATAGCGCACACGGCCTCGCACATCGTAGCGCCAGTCAGTCGTCCTTGCCTCAACATCAGTTATGTTCCTTTGGAGGAAGTGGAGGATCCGGGAGCGATCAGGCCAGTGAGAGCCGATTCAGTGTCCGAAGCAGCCGATCCGGAGCTGGGTTTTCAGCGGAGAAGCCCAGATCCAGATCAGGAAGCGAGAGAAGTGCAATAACATCTCGATCTGGGGTATGTGTTGTTATTACCCCTCGACCCCTGGCCGGAGGGTGGTTACTGTCACGAGGCTTCTTAAAAGTTAAGAAAATTTTGAAGTTTTGTGCTCACTTTATTAATCCGTTTCTATTCACTTCAAAATCCGTTATGAAGTGTATATTAAAATTTAAAGTACATCGATATTATGACGCAGTGATGTAATGTTGTAATCACATCAAGGTCATTTGTGAGGCTACTGTTCCCCAGTAAAGTTTTTTTTATTTTTTTATCCATGGTTACAGTGTCGCTTAAGTATATAGGCTGCTCCAGCCTTGGCTGTTCAAAGTCGATTTAAAAATCGCATGATTGAATTTCCATGTACAAGTTGACCATTATAATTGACGAGAAATCGTGACTGTTATTTCAAAAGTCCTGATCTCAATAAAGTCTGCTAGAAACTTGGTAAACACCTTCATGTTCAAACCTGTGACTAGCAGACTAAAGAGGATGTAACAATACTGATTATTTCTAGAATGATCTAACTTGACGCCAATACCAAACAGGTATTTCATTGCATGCCACCGCTTGAGCTTGTTGTCATGACAACAACAAAGCAGGTTTATACTCGAACAGTGTTGATCCACCATTATTGCTTTGCCATTACATCATCTGCTCTCATCTGTCGGCACATTTCAATATTCTGTCAATGCCCGCATTGCGGGTAGTTTTGTATTTCTATCTCACACAATCGACCGCTTTCACTGACCTTTTGTGCATGGTTTCTTCATTATTGTGATTGAAACTTAGCTTTTGTTTTAGAAAGCTTAATTTTGGCAGTTTTCTAAGCTTTATATTGGAAGGGTGCAATGCATTGCATCGGGTTTGAACCAAATTGCGACGATTTGCCTGAAATGCGTCATGAAATTGTTGTTAATAACTGTTCGTTGTATAAAAAATGAAAGTTGCTATACACCATTTTACTAACTACTGCAATATGGGAAAATCCTATTGCTCATGGCCTGATATGCACAAACTGGAATGCGATGTTGATCACACTCTTGGCGTTCTTTATTACCAATTCCAGTATACTGTAGTTCATTTCTTAAAAGCAATATGGTCGAAAGGTTTAACCACTCCAGACACGAAGCTGATGACGTGGGAACAAACTCGTGGTTCAACAACTCAAATCAACTCGTGGTTCCTTTTGAAAACTAAATTGTAGTTCAGTCTTCAAATTTTCAGTCTTCAAGTTCAATATTCGATTTAATACTGAAGATGCAGACAAATTAGTTGTCAAAACGTTTGCTGTTCCATCAGTTAAAAAATTGCATTTCCGATTATGCTGGATTGTTTTCTTCAGTTTAAAACAACGAGCGATAGTTTGGCTATAGGAAGTTATTGACTTGGTCTATTATTTCCTTAATCTGGTGCATTGCAAAACTGATTCATTCGCTCATCGACATCACGCCTGGTGCAAGCTTAGTGTGATATGGTTTGTCACACATAATAGCACTTGCTTTTTTAAATTAAAGGAAAAGCTTTAAAAGAATTATAACTTCTCTATTGCATTCTTATCTATATAATAGTTGCTGCTGTTGACCAACGTTGCTAAAACTGATATGAAAAGGAAAATTAGTTATTACCGTAGTCAATTTATGGTCGCTTTGCTTTGATGTGTTTCTGTGAATGGGTTATTGTTCGTCTAAGGAAATGACCAAAACATGTCTACAACAGAAAAAAGCAACTGTTGGAATCTTTTTATTTTATTTTCAGGTACTTGTTCAGCAATCAGGAATTCCATTTGAAGGGCCGTTACCTCCCCATCCAGGCCAAAGACCTTCTAGCCGAAATCAGCAAATCCAGCGTCCTCATAACATGGTTCCGCAAGACATGGGCTACAACTACCACACCTCACAACAAACGGCACAAAATGCTCCTGACTCGTTTGTCAACCCAACGTGAGCCGACAGTAGAAACGGTTGTTTTTGTGTCGTGGTTATAACATTTCTGCAAATGGACTTGAGGATGATATGAAATCGTTTGTTTAACTACTTCGCGAAGGAAGTCTGAACTTGGTTTGAACAGTTGTCAAACTGAAATTTTCTGTAGTTTATAACAAGCTACTGTATATATAACAACTATATTCAGTAGGTTACATCAATTTACAATAATTTTTTTCAGAATACTGCTGTACGTTCGTTTAAGGTAGATTACAAAATACAGTTACTCAGGTTTTTAGTGACCCTTCTAACGATTGGATGATCCAACAGTGAATCATTCGGGGATGCAGAAAATTGACCGATGTTGAATGTTAATTTGTGGGCTATTTTTTCCCTAATGCATCAGCTTCATCAGCTGATTAGAATCACCGATTACCGATCCACAGATGAATTTCGTTTAAACTGATTGGCGATCAACTCATCAGACGATCAGTTTAATCAGCCTCGTGTAAGATCCACTGTTGAAGCATTTAACCATTAAAAGTTAAAAACTGATAAAAGTATCACGTGTACTGGCATTACTGTGGCTTGACAGAAGTTTAGTTTGAATCTTATGCTGCAAATTTGAAGCGTCCACTCTCTCAGTAAATCAGCGTCAGACATACGTTTTTATCATTCAATCAATTTTTTTCAGTTTTAATCATAGATCGTGAATTTTCCACTACTGTCATGCAAATATTTATTAATCGTTAATCAATCACAAGGGTTTCCTGCCCTCCAATCTAGGCTGGAAAGATCTGCTCATACGCTGATGATGAATCACAAGGGCACAATAACCCACACTTGACTTGGAGCCTAGGTCTACAGCTACGTAGGCCATTAGGTCTGGTTGGAATTATCGAAACAAAATATTATGTTTCAACAAAGAGGTTTTTGTCGATATCATATCAAGACAAAAGAAAAACGTGTTGTATTTTCAGTAAATTGAAAACGAAACGAATTATTATTTTTTCAGGTTTACGACTATTAAACACAAATTTTTTTTTCATCAGGAAATTTATTATCAAGGTAAATTCTATTGTGAAAAATTTCGTTTCAATAACAGAAAAAAAATCTTTTCGATCATTCCATCGAGCATTATCAAGCAACTATTATCTGCTTGTAGCCTATCTAGCCAAAAAGATCTATTTTTTTTAAGTCACAAGCTATTATTTGTTAGCTGTGCTTTTGACTTATCACGTTTGATCTCACTACACTAAACAGTGTTTTAAATTTTGGCATCAAAAAAGCTTCAAAGTGCTTAAACATAATTTTCTTCATAAAGGTATGATTTTTGTGTTCGTGTCACTCATACTTTTTGTTTTTCTTTACAAGGACTATGAGACTGACTAAGTATTACATTTCCAACTCGTTGTTACTGCGTTTGTGCGTACATGTTTTATGTTGCTTTGTCTTAGCATCTTAGTGTTGTGTTTGCTGCTTGTTATGACACTCTCCAAGCTGAAAGGTTTTGTTCACTGTTGAACTCCTTCCATGTGACGCTTTGTCTGATGTTAAAGTAATTTTGTACGACTGGGACATATTTTTGTGTCGAAACATTTTTATCATCATTTATCTTAAACTTTTAACGATTCATACCTGAAGATCTGACTGGTAAGTGTTTTAGGGGTTTAAACGGAAATTTGTTTTAGATGCTCAACCATAAATCCAGTAGTCCTATTTCTTCAACGGCAATCGAAACTTTCTTCCTGGAGCCGCATGCAAATGTGGGAAATGTTATCTTGCAAATTTTTGTCAAATTATTATTTGCAAGCAAACGTCGTGACTGGTAGTTCTGAACCGATCCTATATTTTATAGTTTGTCTCGCAGCCCGTTTTGAATGTTGCCGGGTTTAACATTGTTGGTTTGCTTGTCTTTGGTTTGAATGAAATCTAGCCTCTCAACAATTAAAACCAAACACTAATTCTCAGCCGCAAATCCAAGGCGCAGTACCCTTGATGGAAAGTATGAACGAAAAGTTATTTGTGACATCACATTTTCATCATTATATAAATATGACGTCACATAAGTACCGCGTTTGGAATACTGCATTTGCCTTGCGTATGCTATCTGACATCATAAAGGGGTTACATACCTTCACGTCACTGGGGAGTAGTTTCCATGGAACGGTGTTAAATGCTTTTTATCTTACTGTATGATTTTTGTGTTCATGTTACTCAAACTTTTTTGGTTTTGTTTTTATTTCATTGACTATGAGGCTGAATGAAATGTTAAAAAGTCGAACGATTCTTTTAAGAGTCTCCCTCGTTCAATCTTGAACTACTAGCTTATGTTAAAAACATAAAAGTGATCCATTTCTATGTCTTGCTCCCGCCTCAGCATTCCAGTGATAATTTTAGAGGACGCTGCATTGTCACTGGGCTGGGTTTGCATGAAAACCCCAAAGAGCAACACGTGACTGTGAATTGAACGTGATAAAAAAAGCATTTCTTAATCAATTTTGGACACAGTCATTTATATTTTCCATTCATCTAGAAAGGTTGATTAACTGCTTGAAGTTTTATCTTGCAAGTATGCTATGAAGTTGAAGATTGTCTTTTAACCGTGAATGTATTTTTTGTCGTATGAAATTTCGCATTGCAGAACTGATGTTTTTTGTATTTCGTGTAATGGTTTGATTTACGTTTGAGCGTATTGGGTGTGTGCGGCCGACTTAACTGTTGAAAGAGCTGTGCGTATTTCGACGACGAAACCGATTCGATGTTTTCGACATCAAATCGACGGTGTCAATTTGATTCCAATCAGTAAATAGTCCTATTTACGCTACAACATCTGCTGACGATGAATCGCAGAAACAAGAGATCACTTTCCTACTGGAATATGTTCATTGTGTGAGTTGGCCAATGATGCTCAAACCGCAACTACTTATTCGTTACAAAAACTAATGACTTCACCTTTATCTCGAACAATTACTGTACGTAATGATTGTTTTTCATGTATTGACGTTGAAACAGCATATCAAGTTTGTACTTTTTACAATCATACTGCTTCACCGAACAGTGCTGTTACTTTTACCTACTTTTGAATAAAAATTTTCTGAAGGTCTATTTGATTCAGAAATATATCGTAAATAGTATACCCACATGGTTCAAAATAGAAAAATTGCACAAAAATAACTGTAGGATTAAGTTTTGTAATGGGAAGCTGTCTGATGAGATGCTTGGTTTCAAGAATAGCTTACTATCAGGTTTGGCGCCTAACTAAGCTGGATAAATTTTGAAGTGGAGTATTTTTATTTCATCCTGAATGAATGCTTGAGCCAGGGCATTTTGTGAAGTGTGCTCGAGAAAAACGATGCTCTTTTTTATCCGTGATGTCCAAATCGACGCTCTCTCCATGTTTCTTATTAAATATGTTAAGGGGCCTACCCAAAACTTTTAGTGTACGGTAACCATAATAAGCCGAACTTTTAGTGGTTACCATAATATAGTTCATTTGCATCATGTTTTTGCTTAAGTTCTATAGGCCTGTTGGACCATTTCTTATCATAATCTTGTTTTTAGATATGTTTGCAAATTTAAAAGCACATTAAAGCTTTCGGCCGATGCATTCTATAATTATATTTTGAGTGACAGATAGACCTGCTGTAGGCTATGTGGGACACCAAGGGTAAGGACCTCTATATGAGGGTCAATCTTGATGTAGGGCGAGTTGCAATGGTGACTGTATTTTAGACTGGGGTGTTAGCCTATTCATCATCACACTCATGGACAATGTTGGAGCTTCTTAAGCAACACAGAATGGCATTTTCGTTTGACAAATATATAGTCTAACCGCAAATCGCAGAATGAATGGACCATTCGCAAAAGGCTTGCTTTGGCATGTAGGCCCAGTTGAAACATGCGTCGTTATTTCAAGCTTCTTACCAAGTAGGCCTAGACTTTTTCAACTGAAGAATAAGATAAAGCTTTGGTAGAGAGTTTGCTTTGTTGAACCATAGAGAAATAAAACATAGTAACTTTAGCGGGTTTAGCATACTTTATTTCACACAAAATATAACATATCTAAATAAAATAAACTCAAACGTTTTCGACACGTACGTGTGTCCTCATCAGGAATTAAATCTGCAATACATAAAATGAAAAATCGTAAGATAAATTTGACTGCACTGTAACTGTAACGACACTCTGGACTGAAAGCACAAACTGAACAAATGATACGAGAATGATTGCGAGTAAATTATGCGGTGGGAAACAGATCACGTGAGGTGTAGACTACAGGCATTGGACAAAACAATTAGAACACACACATAAGGAACGATGAGCCACAGGCGAATAACTGCCGGTTGAGAGATGGATTGTTACGTTTGATTCTTAAGGCTTCCATGATCTTATTGATTTTCTGATTTTCAGGCTTCCTGATTTTCAGACTAAGATCATGGAAGCCCTAAGAATCAAACGTAACAATCCATCTCTCAACCGGCAGTTATTCGCCTGTGGCTCATCGTTCCTTATGTGTGTGTTCTAATTGTTTTGTCCAATGCCTGTAGTCTACACCTCACGTGATCTGTTTCCCACCGCATAATTTACTCGCAATCATTCTCGTATCATTTGTTCAGTTTGTGCTTTCAGTCCAGAGTGTCGTTACAGTTACAGTGCATAGTCAAATTTATCTTACGATTTTTCATTTTATGTATTGCAGATTTAATTCCTGATGAGGACACACGTACGTGTCGAAAACGTTTGAGTTTATTTTATTTAATTAGGCCTATGTTATATTTTGTGTGAAATAAAGTATGCTAAACCCGCTAAAGTTACTATGTTTTATTTCTCTATGAAGAATAAGAATTCTCGCAACACATTTAGAAATTGTTAGGCTTACAGTCAAATAGGTAAAAGTAGCCTGAAACACCCCCCCTTTTGAATTGGAACTATTCATAGTATTATACGTAGAAATGCATTTGGCAGTTATTTATTGCGGGTTATGACAATCACATTGACAAATGACCCATGGGTCTCAAAAGATGAGGACCTTTTTTAAAGATCGTGTAGTAATCGATTTAAAAACAGCGTTAAAAGTACCCAGGGCTGTAAACTCCTACCTAGCAACGTATTGCAATGTAGCCTACACTTTACAAATTACAGGCCTCCTTCAAAAAAAGACAAACTCACTGTGTTGTTTTGAACCTGTCATTTACAATATTGTCAAAGTTTATTCTTCAATTTTCAACGCCCAAGTTCTATCACAATCCCCCTTACACTTTTTTACCAGTCGTTTGCGGCGCTCGACCAAAGGTTTTTCAAAATCTTTTTCCATAATTACGTATGTTCAAGCGAATAAATTCGTTGGATAGGGGAATTTCACTTTTTTAAACCAACCAGCTGCTGCAAAGCTTTTATAACTGCTTGGGAAATTGATAGAAGTTGTCACCAGGCACGTAAGTTATGGAGTTGGCTGATGAGATATTTTGTCAATTGTTGAAAGATTCAGCAGAGTTACAGTAAAAATAGGCTAGCTTATGTTGCATGCAAGCAATAATCTAGGAAAAACCTTTGTCATCACTATTTTTCGCTATTGTATCCTATTTGCCAGTGTAAGCTTATTACAGAAAGCTGAAATTAGACTATATCTAACTTTTCTGCTGATGCTTTTATCTCAAGATAAAATATTTGTAATCTAGCTTCAACAAGAGTTGATTGTAGTGTATATGTTGTCATTGTATGGGGCTCTGGGGCTCATGTTAATTAGGCCTACCATATTTTCATCACCCAAAAAGAGGACATGTTAGTAAGCAAGTAAAATGCCAGTTGATTTTTACGTTTAAACAATTTTTACATCTTTTTAGATGATTAATTATATGACTATGTAGCAAAAGTGACATATAAAAACATAACACATTTATTGGTTAGATTCAGTCAATAAACATTTTGCTGTTCATTCGATTTTCGCCCCGATAGCTCAGTTGGTTAGCGAGTGACTTCCGAACAAAGAAGCTTCAAAATCAAGCGGCGCTGCTTCGCCTTTTTGGGTGTGCGCTTGAGCAACGCACGTTAAGGACTGCTCTCCATTTAGAACTGCCTCTTATTCAACGGCATCTAATGAATAGAATAGTTCCCCGGCAACAAGACTTCAACAATCGGAGACTTCACTCTGTCAATCTCGGTGACCGGGCCGCGAAATTTTTTTCCCACAAACTTTTTCTCTCATTTGCATATTTTTGTAAGTGTAGCCATTACTGGTTACTGCGCGGCGCGCGTAACTGTTTTTGCCCTCCTGGTCCAAATCTAAACGTTGAACTTGAAAAAAAACGAAGCCTGGAGTCTGGAGACACACCTATAGTCTAATCAAGTTTAAAAAAGTTGAGAAAAGAAATTGATTCTGGTCACTAGTCTAAAAGTAAGATTTTCCAAATTGGTTAAAAATTTACCCTAACCCATTAACCCTAACCTTAGTTTTTTGGAAAAGTTTTTGTGCGCCGTAAAAATTAATGCAAAAAAAAATGATTCAATGGGTGTCGAACCGATGTCCTCACAAACATAAGGCAAAAGACAAAGCCACTGAACCAAACACGATAACAAAAAAATGTTTGCATTCACACGGTATAAATACAAACTCTGCAAAGTAACAAAAAGTTCGATGGAAAAAAAATTTCGCAACCGGGCCTGCATTATTGATTCAAAGCCTCTACATTATGCAAAACTACCAGGATTAAGCTCTGCAAAGAAGCTTTCCCAGTCCGAGAATAAAGATTCAATCAATCAATTTTCTACACAGAAAACATGCGTTTTACATTTGCATTTTGAGCCATAGCTTATTGCAGATGACGAGTTGCTCAATTTTTAACAATTCATTAAAAAAATCTATAGTTCTGCAATATTTGAACTATTCTGACCATTTTCTAATGTGCCATCATTTAAAGTTTTAAACAAAGCTAAGCTAATGCAAGCTAGCTATCAGGTTTAAGACGCCTTTGCACTAGCTTTGATAGGCTATAAATCAGTGGTCCCCAACCTGGGGTTTGTGGACCCCTTGGGGGACCGTGAGAAAGCATTTGAGGGTCCGTGATTACCTTGATGAATTTTGGAAAAAAAAACGAAAAGCGATCTTTTCACTTTCATTTCTCTGTTTTTAAATTTGCTTAAATTTGTATTTCTCTTTTTACTTTCATTTCGTTCTTTTTTACTTTTCTTGTTATTAAACCTAGTCAGGGCTTTGATGGAAAACTAAGTTACTTTTCACTCAAGCCTACCACCTGCTTGAATATAGGCTACGGTATATTTTTTACTGATATTTAGTGCAGTTATTATTTGACTTAAATAAAAGTGAACTCAGTCATGTTGCTATAAAATTATTAAATTTGTGAACTCAGTCATGTTGCTATTAAATTAGTCTCAGTCAATTTGCTATTAAATTTGCTTACGTTGAAAAAGTTTCTGCATGGCACTATGGGTCACCTTAATATTCAAATACTGCTGACATTTCTTGAACAATTCATTCATTTTCTTATTTGAGCAACTGTTTAACCTGATATTTGCCGCAGGAGTCATAGCGGCAATGCAATATGACACAGTGCAGTAGTTGAGTAGCATAATTATTACAATAGTCAATAGTATGTTAATTGAGTTTCAGGCATAATTTAGGTAGAGGTCTGCAGAATTAATAATTTGTCTAAAGGGGTCCATGACAACAAAAAGGTTAGGAACCACTGCTATAGATCGAACAGTTTAACATCTTCAATGCCAACATTTTTCTCTGACAGATACTTCCACACACCGCTGAAAAACGTTAGCCTATTCTTTGGTGTAAGACAGCATAAGCAATAGCCTAGGCCTAAGCATCCAATCAAAGGATGTGAACTCGGAAAATGAAATTAGTGGTCTATTCATCTAAATAGGCAACACAAGAGTCAAACAATAGAAATACATCTGACGTGGTCATAGAGTAGCCTAACATTGCCTTCGTTTGCCACAGAAATAAATTTATCCACCATATCTACTGCAAGCAATGTATAGTCAACCTCAAAGTCAATAAACACTTTTCTTAAACAAGGATAGCTTACTTCTGCCACAGCTCACAGAAAAAATACTTTTCGTTTTTAGTATGTTGCTTAGCCTTATTTAGCTTTCACAAGGTCACACAAAAATAAAATCTCGTTGAAAATAATAGCAATGCAAAAAAGAGGACATTTGAGAATTTTCAAGCGTCCTCGGAGGACAATTCATTTTTTATGAAAAAAGAGGACAAATCCTCTTAAAAGAGGACATATGGTAGCCCTAATGTTAATTATCTCCTTTTTAAGACAAGGAAGCTAATTGTCATGCCCATTAGATATACCTAGCTAGTAGTGTAGCCAAATGTACATTGTACAGCTACATGTTCTGAAAGTGTGGGAGTGGTGTTAGCCCAGTGCTTGAAAGAGTGCCATGCCAGGTCTTTCACCTCTCAGCTATGAAGATGATAGGTCTTGTGATAATGCATATTTTTCCTTTTGTGCTTGTAGTTCTAGGGCAAGTTGGGTTATTGAAAAAATAAACTGTACATTGAGTAACTAATAAAGCACTGGCCTCTGTTGAATAGACCTAGCAGTTTAAGCATGAGTGAAAAAGTTTCAAATGGAGAATCAATGACTGTTACTCCTAAAGAATATTTATCAACAGGTAAGGCTTAAATATAGTTTAAAGTTTATGTTTCGGTTGTGTAATTTAGACCATCACATCGATTCATTAGTCTTCTCAATCTTGTTTTGAGATGATTTATTGATAATGCTTGCTGTATTTAAAACTTTAAACTAGTCTAATTCATTGTAGGCTATTACTGTTTACCAATCAACTGTTATTTTTGGGTGCAACCTAGTTCGTACCTTGAACTATTCGTACAGTCAGTTCGTACCTTGAAAAGATTAAGTTAAAAAAAGCCGAAGTCGCTGATCGCAGTTTAATAACACAACGCCGAAGTCGCTGATCGGAGTTTCCCCAAAAAATTTGAAACAAACTCGAGGGTTAGGGTTAGCGGAAACTGCGATCAGCGAGGGTTAGGGTTAGAGCATAGATTACTCCATGGTTAGAGTTAGGGTAAGCCATGGATCACTGAATTAGATTTTTAATTTTTTTATTTAGATTTTTAATTTTTAATAATTTCTAATTTCGTGATCCATGGGTAAGCGGAAACTGCGTTTAACGGAAACTGCGATCAGCGAGGGTTAGGGTTAGAGCATAGATTACTCTATGGTTAGGGTAAAGGTTAGCGGAAACTGCGGAAAAATGTTTGCGGAAACTGCGATCAGCGAGGGTTAGGGTTAGAGCATAGATTACTCTATGCTTAGAATTAGGGTAAGGGTTAGCAGAAACTGCGGAAAAATGATTGCGGAAACTGCGATCAGCGACTTTGGCTTTTTTAATTTTTTTTCTCGATCTTTTCAAGGTACGAACTGAGGGTACGAACTGTTCATGGTACGAGCTAGGTTGCATCCGTTATTTTTTATGATGGAATAAGAGAATACGTTCATTTTTACTTGTGTAAAAAGATACACGCACTAGCAGGTTAACTACCGGTAGTCATCACAGTAGTAACACTAACAGCACCATGATGATTTAATTTTACAACAATAAAGCATATGATGAACTTGATCAATTGTTGAATGAGGTTATATCAAGGTCATACCGTACACAAATGAAACTGTTCAATGTAATGAAATGTTTAAATTATACTGGAGGTTCTTATTGGTAGCTTATGAATTACGGTACATAATGCATGAAAATGTGAGCACAAAGTGTAGCTGCTGTATTGTAATTTGTAAATACCAGGTTAATTTGATTGTGGGAATCTTTATTCTTGAAGTGGGAAAATGTCTTTGTAAGTTCAACCTTTGCAGTTTCGCAAACATATGCCTGGTCGCTGAGAATGACAGAGTGAAGTTCCCACTTATTAAAATGTTGTTGTCTGAATTATTCTGTCCACTAGGTACTGTTTTATCCATTTAGCCCAGGTTTTTTTTACCTGAACTGCGCTTCCCTCTAGGGAGTTTCAACCGCTTCTCATGGTTGGTGCAAGTTCTTCAGGGTTATTTAGTCTTTTAGCAGTGTGCACTGTGCAGTGATGTACATGTTCTGTACTATTTTTTGCTTATTTTTGTTAGAACTGGGAGAAATTGATAGGGTTATATGCAGATGGAGCTTTTGTTGCGCTGGCTCTGGAATCTGGTTTTGTTATACGTGAAAAGGAATGAAATGTTTTAAATGTCATTTCTCATTGCATCATTTATCACAAAGGTTTAGCATCCATAATCTTGCCTCCAGTAAAGCAGTGAAGGATGTTCTGAACTTCATTATCAAGGTAGTCAACTTTACAAAAGCAGAAGGCTTGATAAAAAGCTGACAGGAAATGCTATCTGATTGTAAATAAACTATTATCTGATGTAATATCCACATGAATGTTTGGTGGTTGTTCAAAGAAACATAATAAAGAACATGCTGATTAGCACTTTGATATATTCAAACTCTACATCTGGAACTGTTGAGGTAGCAAGGAAATCCACTGAACTTCAGTAAGTTTGATGCTGTGCTCGCGAATGGAAACTTTGAGTTTGAGTTTATAAATCTAGCAACAAATCAAGAAAATGCCTTGGAAATAAAAATTGTCAAATACTGTCCAAATGCTTAGGAGCAAAATGGTTGAAACGTCTGGTAAATTTAATCAAAAAATAAAGAGCCCAAGATGTAGATACTAAACTCATGTTTAGCAAATGTTTCGAAAACTATACTGTTTTCATCGTCAGTCAGTGCTATATATCATCAGTACATTTATAGCACTGAAGATAAAGACAGTATATATAGTTTTCGAAACGTTTGCTGAACACGAGTTTGGTATCTACACATGTTGGGCTCTTCTTTTTTGACTTTCCAAATACATATGAGTAAATGGAAATTAATCAAGAATGTGTTTGAAGTTTAATCCCACAGCGAATTAGGCAAAGACTTCCAAGAACTGGAACTCGAGATTGTCTTCCTATTTATACACTTGTCTCAACTCAAGATATTCAAATACTATCATAATGGTGCTTCGATCTACATAACTTTATGAAGGTACTTTTCTACTACAGTTGACTGTCAAGACCAAGGGCAGACCAGTTAAAGACAGCTAAGTTGAGCAATTTTAGGAGATGAACTTGCATTAACAATCTAGTTGCTTAGAAGCAGTGTTAAGTAGGCTATCTCACTAACATGTACCGTGATCAGTCAACAAATGCATCACTGCTTTCTGTGTTACACTTATTCAAAAGCAAAACATGGAATCATTGCCAATTGGAAACTTGTCAAAAAAAGGTTTAGAACCACTGATTTAGCCCAATCTCTTGTGATTTGCTAAAATGTGTAACTGTGTATCTAATTGTGATAAGAAATCTACCTAAATTGTAACCAATTACTCACTTAATATGTTATATGATCTATGGCAACAGTAGGCAAACTGTGATTCGTCGACGTGTTCTTTGTGGCTTTTCTAGCTGAATAGTAATATCCCAAATTGGGAAAGTGTTGTTACCTCATAACTCAAAACTATATATCACACACACACAGCTCAAACGGTTTTAAGTTTCCAAAACAAAGTCATTTTTTTTCAGAGACGTAATGTCGAAAACTTTCTGTCATTTTCTCACTGTCAAAATGATAACAAATGCTTTCCTGAAGGGGTAAGTTCAGAACACAAATGGGAAGAATACAAAAATAAGTTGCAAGGACTGCAGGAGAAGTGTTAAGTCAGATTGCAGGAGCTGAAACCATCCTTGCAAATCGATTCAATGCCAGTTCGCCAACCGTTTGTTACAGGCACGTCTGTTGTTGAATAGAACTGATTGAAATATAAGAAGACATCTTTTTTTATTGTCGCACTTGATTCCAAGCATTGACTGCCTCTTGCATGAAAAGTTTCCAAGATTCTCTGTTTGTTTGCTCTGTGTATTTTATTAGGTGTATGTTGTTGGACTGTTGGTGTTAGTTTTGTCAGATAAAAGACATAGCTCTTAAAAAAAATTGTTAATAAAATCAAAACATCGTGCAATCCTAACAAACGAACGCTTGGAGGAATTAACTCGTTCTCGTTTTACAAGAACTCGTTCAAATTTTCAGAGATTTGCAAATCAAACAACTACCTAAAATGTTAAGTTATTATATGAGCTTGCTTTGTTTATCTATTTTACTGACACGGCACATTTTGCGGGTCGTGGATGTTTGTGGTTTTCGGCAAGTGACTCTTTTATTGAACTAGCTTGCCCAATGCCCACCCCTGATCTAAGGTAAAGCACTTGACTCCAAGTAGCTTTGTAAATGTAGGAAGAAGCGAGACATCATACCTTGTAACCCTAACATGAACCTGATGTGTTGAAAATTTGTGAAAATTTGTTACTTTGTGTTACAGTTTTGTTGTTGCTAATGATTAGCTTCGCGTCCTTTTTGCTGAAGACTTCTTCAGCCTGAGACAAAGACATTCTTTGCTCGCTGTTGGTAAACTGTTTTAGGGTAAATAATTCTATCGGTGACATTTGACACCAATACAATACAGGACAGGGTATGTACACAAGCGCAAGTCAAAAATTTTAAAACTTGGATTCTCTACAAGTGAGAGCGATCTTTGATTTTTTTTTACAAATAGGGTGGCATCAGCAGTGAAGGCAAAAAGGGGTGTTGATGTTCACTATTCCCCTTTTTAGCATGCATGACATCACAATGATTGACACTGTGGATACGAAACTATTATATTAGGCGAATTGAACCTATACCTTTCTCCGTGCGTTATATAACGAAAAGACGTGGGTGAAAATACTTTCTATTCGTTTAAGACGAACTGAAATTCTTCACTAGAAAAACCATGCAAAGCATTGAATTACCGGTATGCCAAACAATTGTTTTTATTTTGAGAAAACTCATTTCGACATAAAACAAAGAACTTATGCCAAAACCAAGCAAAAATGTTTACATTTGTCATTTTTACTTCGTTTCAACGTTCGGATACGTTGAAAATATGTGAAAACGTCAACTTATGCTCGTTGAGATGTTTCCAATCTTCTGTGAAATTTACACAGCACACTTGGTAAACCGAGCAGACGCGATTTACTGCAAGACCGGCTGTAATTAACGCGGTCAAGTTGATCAGCAGCCATGTCTGCACCTAGCTGACCCTGCGTGGGACATTTTTGTGTTGAACCAGTAAGCCTCCACTTGGAACTGAATAACAAGCAAACTAGTGGTTTTGCTACAGTTATAAATAGCATACTTTCAAAAATTGTGGTTCGTTATAATCTGATACCGTTTACTGACTTGAACCACGAAAGGTCTAGAATTTCACCTTTGGCACTTAGACTTTGTTGCAAAGTAAATAAATTCTCTTTCACACACATTGTGACCTCTATCAAACCCAAACAAAGACATCCAGTCAGGCGGAAAATTCAGTTTTCTTTCATTTTCTCACGTCAATTTTCACGTTCTTTGTGGTCAGTCTAGATCTAGACTCAGTTTTTATCATAAAAAATGAACGTTCAGCGACGTTGAAACGACAAACATGGCAACTTTGGTTAGTTAGTTTCATCGTTTGACTTTCCATTCATTTGTATTTCCCTGATACCAATTGAAGTTTGTGGTAAAATAGGATATATACCAAAAAACAATTGAGGCGGGCGAGCGACACCCAACAACGGCTCAGGCCACGTTGACCAAAAATGTGCCGAGGATGCTATGAACTGTATTTTATTAGTGATTGGCAGCCAACACTTCAAACGGAATAAAAGCGTGTGTACAGTTGTACACTTTAGCCACAAACACTGACGTGAAACATTTCCCCGCTTTTTAGAATGAAGTTTGTCATAATGTGGATATATATTGGAAGAAAATATTTTCAGAATGTCCTCCAAGAACGTTGCTCATTTTGGTCTTGTTGCTTACACAAATAAAAATAATGCTGAAAATCATCAAAACGCCTTTATACGAGTAGTAACCAATTTCGTGTCTTCCATCTTCTGCGTTTCTTTTTTTTTTCATGAAAGGTTGTTAACTGTAATATTAAAGGCATATTTCAGTTGGCAAGCGCTTTTTTAAATTTGACGGATAGTGGTTTTGAGTAGAGCATTGGTTTGAATAAGTATTGTTCTATCCCCAGAAATTTATTTCAAAAATTTATAAGAAACTGATTTCTTAAAACAGTTAAATTTTCCCAGTTGTTTCCGTCAAAACACTTACAGTAAAGTAACGTAAAGTGACGTCGAATCAATATAACCTTAAATAGTTTGTTAAATTCAGATGGAGTTAAGGATCAGTAATTTGGTGCTCACTGTCAAATACACTCTTGCATGCTTTTAATTTGGCATAATAAACCATAACTACTTGGAGCAGCGATTTAAAGACGAGATCAAAGTCTGCTTGCCATATATTTAATTTACAGTTCTATTAGAGATGGTATCTTGGCTATCCAACCCAACGAATTAGAAAATCATTGCTTTTATTCGAGGTTGCCAAACAGCGTGACGCTGTTGTCTTTCCCTGTGTGTGTGGCTGCTATGGGTATTCGTTAAAGTATTCCATTTTACATTGCTTCAACGTTTCCGTGTGTTGGAACCTCTCTCACCTCAGTTGTTATCTGGTAGTTATTGAAATCCGATCTTGTGACCTTGAAATATCGTTTTGCAAGCTATGATCAAAGGGATTTGCTTCTTATTTATGACTGTTTGCAACAGATAGAAAAAGGATAAATACGCAAAAAGACTTTAAACTAACCAATTACAATGCTATTTTTGAGGTTTATATGTTGTCTCCTGTCGGGAGCAGATAGAACTATCATGTGCAAGCAAATGCAGATGGGTGTGCAAATTGCTGTTTCACTTGCAAAATTGGTAATTTCAGTGGTGGCTGGTGAGTTTTAGAATTGGGGGAGGGGGGGCTGCGTGTTCGCCGAAGGCGAATCCAACAGCGGGAGGTTTGGGGGTCCTCACCCAAAAAAAATTGAAAAATTACATTAGATTAGGTGCATTCTGAGCGTATTTTCAGCTCAAAGTTGTAATAAAAGTTTAAGATAAAACTGGCTTATTTAAGAGTTGCGCAAATGTGTATTATTTTGAAAGGGACGATCAACAAACAAATGTAAATTACACGTTCTAGCTGTTGTGCTGTCACAGCATCTGAGCACGGGTAATGTAACTCACATGGTAAAACAATGTTAGTATTAGTAGAATATTAATATTCATTACAGGCCTGACTGGTCAGTGGTCAGTCATAAACAACAGTTGCAAAGCTTAAAACCAAACAAGTGGTTTCTAAAGTGACTAACATACGTAAATGAAAAGTTGTAAAGCCAGCCTACCATTGATCCTGCAGAATCTTGAGTAGCCTACCCTACCTGACGAAAACATATAAACTATCTGCAGTTTCAAAACTTTTTAACTGTTTAATAATAAGAATATCAGCTTTACTTTTTTCTTAAAGCTATTCCAAGCTTTAAAAACGTCAAATCTCCCTCACAAATCCTATTTGCTTGCAGCAACCATCGTCGTGAAATTTCACAACGTAACACTTGCCGTTTCATTTGGGATAGCAACATAGCATCCTGGTCAATTGTACTGTCTACTGTTTAGCTCTGCATTTTTCGTGAACTGGCATGCTTGGCGAGGTTGTATGATGTCAGTTTAGTTTAGTTTATTTTTTGTTTTGTTGGCGAAAAAGAAAGACACAAAAAGACAATAAACACAAATAATTTGCACAACAAGGATGGCAGCGAAAGACCAAAAGGTCACCAAAGTCAGCTGCCACCCAAACATTTAAACAAAAGACCCAAAATTAAGAACATTAACACATACGGTATATAATATATAGCACAATACCAGCACTTTAATTTGTAAAAACTAACAATGGAATTAACAATATTATACATTAACAATGGAATAACACAGGGCAACATAAAAAAAACATTGTGTAGAGAAATAAGCGGATGATACGTTTCAGGAGTGATCATTGTACAAATTCTTTAATAAACATTTATATTTAAATTTAAAAACATTGTAAGACTTTTCTTTTATTTCTTTTGGTACTTGATTCCATAGTTTCACTCCATTAAAACATAGCATCTTACCAGAGTTTGACGTTGTAGAAGGCAAATATAAATCATTTTTTTTGGTTCTGACGGGTTTTATGATGGTGAATTTCATTTACAAAAATAAAGCAGCCAGCAAAGACCCTGGGCAGCATTTTGTGCACATATTTGTACATAAATTTTGCAGTTTCTAATTTAATAATATTGTCAATTCTGAGCACATTAAATTGGTGATAAAGAACAGTTGTATTTGTTGACCTCGGCAAAAATAAGCAGGATCGAATGAACTTGTTTTGTAACACTTGTAGTGGAGCAAGCAATGTAGAGTTTGCTCTTCCCCACTAACGCAAACTGTCACTAACGCAAAACTTTGAGAAGACAACGGAAGGAAATAAAAATGTCCATAGTCCATGGTTTTATTGAAACTGCCAATCACAATTAGTCATGTGAACAACATTTAAAAGACCAAATTAAAAAATTCCAAACAAAATTTTTTGAGCAAAAGAACAACAAAAAAAGCCAAAAAACTGCCAAACAGGATTTTTTCATGCCAAACAACATAAAAAATGCCAACCTGGCAACCTTGAATTGTGCTGTTTAACACAGCACAAGCGTTTGCTATTTGTTTGCGTAGGAAACTCAAGTAAACACGCGGTTCTTTGACGTCACGATCGAGTGTTTGTTTTATTGTAACCTTGCGCAAAATATTTTACAGCACGCAGAGTTGCCAAATATAATTTACACAGTCGGCAATTCTGTGAAACTTTTATGGGAGTGCTGCAGCACCGCCGCACACACTAGCGAGCCGCCCCTGGGTAACTTGTACATCTGTATACGTTGCATCAGTGCAAAAGGGATCATTTTGTTTGTTGCCTTTCTTTTGACATAACTAGCGTGGCATAAACACTGCTAAAAATAATAAACAAAAATTGCTCTCTGAATGTGGTGAATCTAACTTTCTGAAATCACGTTACAACCACAACAATTTTTAATACAGTCAAATATCCGAATAAATGGAAAGAACGATGCAATGAACGGCTAAGCCTGGAACAAGCATGGTACACAAAGAGAGAATGTAGTTTGAAAAATTTTAAGCAATAGGCAGTTAACTCGGTATTGTAGTTTAAACCTTTCTATCCTATTCCTCTAACGTTTTTTACGCTTTATCATTTCTTAATCTACCAAATGCCAGCTAATCTGTCTATTGTTAGTATTTTTAGAACAAGTATATTTTTTCATTTGGCAAGTTAATAATGACAGATGTTGAAATGTAGATGTTTTGTTGTTGGTACTTGGAGTCCTGTGATTTGGCACTTACGAGATTACAGTGCTTCTTGTGTATCAAATTCAAATACGAATAATACAACAGGTAACAGACATGTCGTTGAGAAATTCTCTCTTTCTATTTTTAACAATATTGAATTGCACTTAAAGCATTTACGGTTTCGAAAAACCACCATTAGTCATGTGCTTTTTATTTGTAGAAAAGACGTCTTGGCGTTCAACTGTCTTTTGTTGTACCTATACAATGATGTATCATTTTTTAAGGCATTAGCTTTTGCTGCTACCAACCCGGTGGTGAGAAACAGCATCTCAATAATATGTTGACTTTGAGTAAGTGAAAATTCAAGTTTTGGTACAAAAAACAGTAAATACATTGTGCGATTTTGTACAACCAATCGTGGCTTTGAATCTTTTGCTTGGCATTTCAGTAGAATTAATTGGCCAGGCATAACTTAATAAAAATGCTTTTTTTAGACGTCACACTAAGTGACTGTCCATTAACTCTCCTTTTTTCTTTGAACATATTGCTTTTTCATGAAAAAGTGAAATAACCTAGTCAATGAAGTGCCTGCATCTGTGATACGCGTATTAAGTGTTCTTATCTTAAAGTTAAAGTTTTGTCAAGTTCAAAGCTGCGTCCATTTAACAGCTGTATCTTGCCTATACAATTCACATCTCTGAAAACAATCCAATTGGAGATTGTATCTGTTCGTACCTTGCACCACCGTCCACTCTTATTCAGCTTTTAATCCTGCTTTTGTGATTGTCTCAAGTGGAAAAAACTGCGGCAATCTTGATCCTTAGTCTTAAGTGGCGTTAACATTCAAAAACGTTAGAATTACCAAACTGTTTTGGCATACTCTGTTTTTATCACCTGACTTGAATCATTTGTTTCTAGTTTCCGAAAATACTTAATTGTGAGTCTAAATTAAAGGCTATATATTATTATAGTAATGAACTTTACAGGACAATTATATCATAATCTTGTCAGTACAAATAGAATCACTTCATTAATTACCAGTTTTGACTGATATTTTAACATGTATTTAACGGAATAGGCATGAAACTATTTTTAGTATTCCATTTCATCTTTATGATCAAATATACCTTTTTTAAGCTGATGATAATTGTAGCTTTAGTCACTGTTAAACGTTAATTCTAGGCATTTGAAAGATTGTATATGTCGCACTGCTTATGACACAAAATTGCAATTATCATTCTTGTATTGTTTTGGATTAGTGTTTTCGACATTGGGTCCTCTAATTTTCGTAAGGGTTTTCAGGGGTTCTGGGTCCTTGAACGTTTTGTGTGTATTATTTTTTATTGATATAATTTATTCTGCTTGTGCTTGCCGGCGTTTGCAGCCTTACTGCATCTCATTAACATTGTGCGATCACGGTTACGGCTCATTAACATGTTACGGAGCAACGGAATAAAGCCAGGTTAGCTTAAAATTTCTACATTCTAGTCTGCACTCTGCAGCCATGATCATATTTGGATTGGAAATTCTAAATAACATATAGGAAGGGAAACTCTGTTTTAAAAAGATGTTTAGAGGCTATTTCTTTTTACGATGTAACATGTTGCATTGGATTTGAAAGTACGAAATACCACTTGATATCAATGATTATAATCTGAGTAGGAATTCTCATGAGATTGAGAATCCTCATAGAAGTCAAATGCAATTGTCATGTGTTTTTTGTCGTTGTCTCACCTTATGGTAGCACTGTGGGGTCTGCTACTATTCGGTGAGTCCGATTCGGTGAGTCCGATTCGGTGAGTCTGATTCGGTGAGTTTCTAACTTCTAACCCCTAACCTTAACTCCTAACCCCTAACCCTAAAACGGCAATGATAATTAGGTTACGGTACCCGATAATTTAAAAAAAAAATTGAAAAAATCCCCCGTTAAGGGATCGGACTCACCGAATCGGACTCACCGAATCGGACTAACCGAATCGGACTCACCGAAACGGGCCATTCCGAGCACTGTGTGTAGTCTATTACCGGTAATTATGCATTTTCAGTTATGTCAATAATGTACGTCTTCTTGTTTGTCAACAGTAGTTTTGACCATAAACTTTATAACTGCAGTAAAATGTAGCCTATTGGGTTGAAACCGTTGATGGTCGTGGTCCGTCTTTGCAGTGTGGTTAATAACGTGTTTATTAAAAGTCTCTTATTTTCGTTGCTAAGCTTTAAAGAGATCTGCTCAAGCGCCAGAGTTGTTTACTTTTACTTTCGATGGCTACTAATAAATAAAATGATTTAAATCTGTTTTAATTGTTATGATGTTGATTCTACGTAAAGGAACATTGTTTTTTCAGTGTTATGAAAGACTCCTGTAAACCTTGCCAACACGATTTCCAGCCAATAAATTGATCCTTTTTCATAGGAACATTGATTTTATGACAGGACGCGTGCTTGCTGGCTTGGCATAAGATTGCGGGACAAGCAGGATCAACTGCAACCGTCTTTTATGCGAAAGTAGGAATAATAAAGAAGTGCCGTTTGCAGTTCGAAGACTTGATATGTATATTTGTTATAATAATATAATATCTTTTTATAGAGATTGATATGAGAATGCTACACCTTGAGACAGCAGTTGTTCATTGCAAAAAATTGTATATTTATTCTTATATTTTCTATTGATGGTAGGCTATATAAATTTCTTGACTACGACGATAAGTGATCGTACATTTTATCCTCTATTTCAATCCGCTTGAGTCAACAAAGTTCTAGTTTATTTTTTCAACTCGAAGTCATTATGGAGAAAGAAATCATCCCATTGTAGGAAATAATAAAGTTAGTCTGTTGCTTCAACTTCTCAGATTTCGGCTGTTAGCACAACACGAGTGTGAAAGGCTCACCAAGTAAACATGTCCCCTGGTCTGTTGGTCCTGTTGATGGAAACGACAAACTTATCTGGTGTGAACTTTCACATTTATAGGATTAAGGATTTGAGGTTGTTGGCAATGGCGTCATACTCATGACTCGTTAAAGTGATTTCGTATACGTCGCTAATTTCAGAAAAGTTGGCGAGTATATTCCCATGCAATAAACTTATCTAGAAAAGCAACTTAAGCAAGCCTAATCATTTAATGCAAGATACAACATTGCGTAAATACAATTCACTATTTCTCAATTTCGTTAGCGATTTCGGACGTTAATCTCATCTTTGTGTTCTGTCGTCTTTCGGATTGTGTCTTCACAATTCTTCTTTCTTCTAATGAGCCTTTGGGAGCGAGGGTCCACCATTTTATCACCTTATGTTGGCGATGTTTTCCATCACTGAAAGGCTGCAGGAGAGCAACCAGTTAGTCTTTTCATCCAAAGGACTCGCCGACCATTTGGTCCATTTGGTAAACGTAAGATGCTGCAATGATGATGCAAACTGCGGTCTATTCTTCAACAATCAGTTGTGACGGGCTCACGCTTATCAAAAGGTAGGTCACGGTGGGGTAGTGGGCAGTAACGTTGACAAGGGAGTCCAAAGGGTATTTTTGGACCCGGGTCTGGGATAATTAAGGGGTCCGAAAACATTAAGAAACCACAGCGTATTGTTTGGATGCAGTGCGTTTTTCTTATAAAAGCCTTGATTTGGGGCCCGAGGATCTCATTGGTACCGGGCCCAAATTATCCTCTCAATGGGCCTGGTAGTGGATAGATATTTCAGATTTTCATACAGGTGCAGCGGTTTTTTTACTGAACCCAACAGTCAAAGCCTGGACTATAATAAAAATTAAAACTAGTTTTAATGTTTTCAGTGAGTGTTTTCAAACTTCTTCGTGTCAGTAAAATAAACTGCACAGCGCTTTACAAGTTGAATACCAGCATATAAAAAGTGAGGATTAAATTAGAAAAATCCAGTCGATTTTTAATGACTTGTTTTGGTTGAAACATTATTTTAAATTGCAAATTGACAATACTATTGTGTTTTCAAGCTCCAGCCAGGAGCACGAGCAAATTGGGCTTCCCATTACAAACGTTTTGCATTTCAAACTGATTGACCAAAGGTTTTCGTTCTCAAGATGAAGGTCTGTTTGTGAGGTCATACTATTGTTCGTTTGATAGGGTGAGGTTTGATGCACTTGTGTCATTTTGATGCATGTTAAACTAGTGTATTGCATGAATAGGAAAAAACTCACGGAAATACGGAGCTGACTCTCTGGACTCTAGATTTACTTTTCACACTGGTTACACTGAATGTGAGATAATATGGAGGGGAAGATTTTGCGATAAGTTTTGCAGAACATCCAGCCGAACAAAACAAAAATTGATCAATCAGTACGAATTAATTTTAAGTAACATTTTTATAATTTGCTAGAGTAGAAGTAGACTTTGGTGACAGGTTGTAAAAAAGGACTTCTGTGAGAAAGAATATGCCAATATAAAATAAAAAATATGCCAGAAGTACTAGCAAAAAAAAACAACAAAAAACAGAGCTATATGGAGGGAGTTCATACGGGAGGCCACAGCTGATCAACTATGATTAATCTGTTGAAGAAGAAGTGAGAAAGAAAAAAATCTTTTTGAAGAATCATTTCGAAATTAACAATTTATAAATACTCTACCTGTGTTGAGAAATCGGCATAACACCACAGGTGGAATATATGTGTATAAATTAGCTTCAAAATTCCTTATGCAACAACGACCGAATGTTAGCAACTACTGTTTCTTTCAAGGGTCGAATTTCAGCCAGAGTTGGCCTGATCGTCAAATTTTAAACCCCAAACTTTGGTTTTATGAATCAAAACTCTTCCTAATTAGCCTGCTACAAGATATGCGCATTTAAACTTAGCACTGGTTTATGGTTCATCATAATCCATCGTCGGTTTGTTCCCCACTAGTGGGGGTGGCCGATTGTTTCCGCGCAGCAATTGTTTTAATCCCTTTTCTCCATTTCACCCTGTCCCTTGCATGATTAGGAAAATACAAGCAAGAAAATACAAACAAGAAAATAGGAAAATACATGCAAGGGACAGGGTTTATGGTTATTTTTTTGATTTACGTTGGACTTATCTGATTTCTTTAAGCCTGATTGCTAAGTGTTTCATGTTTCAGGTGTCTCTATTGACAAAATTGTTTTCATTTGTGTTGTGTTCACAATCGAAAGCTTTGATCAAACGGAATATACATAGAAATAGTATTTGTTTTGGCTTGCGTTTGGGATTATTGTGCAAACAGCTTTGAATCTGGGGATGTGCCCTAGTTTGAAAGAACGTTGATTTTATGTGTACAGTATTTATTTCCTGATATCATAATGTAATGAAGTTTGTTGACCAAGGTGTGTATTTTAAAAGCTATAAAATTCTCAAGCTAGCCAGCAGCTCAGTCCTTTGTTTTAATACTTCGACGTCTTCGGACGTTGAATCAGTGTAAAAAGGATTGTTTTCTCTTTGGCTGGGAAGCCATAGGGCGGGTTACCCAGTTTTTTACGTGTGAATTACCACCTTACAAGAGAAGCCCTGCAACTGAAACATCTACAAATTGCGTTTATGGAACATCTTACAACATTGAATCAACGTAGAAAGATAAATCTGCTTTGCTGGGAAACGGTGATGATGACTCTTACGAGCCAATTGATGTTTTCCCACAAAAAGTACAAGCGTCGCCTTTGAAAAATTTGAAAAGCTCCTTTTGTCTTGGGTTTTGTTTTGCTTTCATTGCTTTTTGCGATGCAGCAATACGGAGCTTGCGCAGAGCACTAGATCAGCCGAGCTCTAACTTTTTAAAAGACACAGTTGTCAGCCTTCTGAGCCTTGTAATTGCTCAGGGTTTGATAGTCAAAGCTAAAAGAGTTCTATTAGTTTAGGGTTTAAATTTATTCCGCAGTAAGAGGTAAAGCCCTTTGTGCGTTTGTTAACAGTAAAATTGGAGCAATGAGCGTGGCACATGAACTGAGTCTTTCATAGCATTTTTTCAGATACGCAGCTTAGCTCTTGATATTTTATTGGATTAGAATGGGTGCAATGGTACATATTAATGTTTTAGGCCCGTCTTTACTCATCTCTAGGTAGCCGTGGCTGTAGTGATAAGTAAAAGCTTGTCTTATTTTAGTATGTTACAACAGTATTCAATACACTGCGATTTTAGATACAACATAACTGGAAGCAGTGAAGGGTCATGTAGCCGTAGAGTCAGCTTTGTAGTAATTGCGAAAATGTAATTTACTTTCACTTTTCTTGGTCGAGTTATATGATCATGGATACGATTTGATGTTGTAATGTATTCATTACATTACTAGACTACGCTACTAGATCACGTTGAAATATCTTATCGTGTTTTATTGGTAGGAAAAATCTATATTTTAAATTTGAACAACGAATCGATATTTTGCTCAAACGAACTGTATAGAAGAGACTGTTGTTATTAGTTGTGTGGTATTTAAAAGTAAAAAAATTGAATTAAAACAGCGCAAAGCTAAGAATAATTTAGTAGGACGAAGGAGTTGGTAAAATATAATCTTTCGACTTTTCTATATAGCGCAGCGAGTTTTGTGTGTCGATGTTCAGTTAAGCTTAAAACTCAGTATTGATTTTGTTTTGCAATTATTCGAAGTGAAATGAAAGCGAAAAAGACTGGAAGTATCTGAAAGTTTTGATTTGCAACCATAAGAAGCTTTGCCATCTTTTTTACTACAGTTTTAAAATAATTGTTTAATATGCTGCAAAGTGGAGAAGTCAAATCCTGCTTGATGAATAGCGCTTTAAAGCCCAGTATGAAGATCGGAAAATCTGTACGTTTTATCGACTCAAAGAGCACAGTGACCCCGCCGGTTGATAAAAAAGATTCCAATGTTTCAAATATGAATAATAGTGTAACCCAACCGCTCACTTTTTCTTCAGTTTTGACAAGTCGACTTTCTGGTATGGAAACGGGTAAGTTCAGAATTGAAAGAAAGTTGTATTTTTAGATCACTTTGATGTAACACGAACGTAGGAAAGATACTGTCGGATTCAGTGTGTTGAATTAGTTTTCTCGTTTTGTCGCTTCTACTTTTTTCCAGACTTCGGCTATGTTGGTATTCATTATTTTCACTGTGGTGGTTAGAAATAAACGTAAGTTGTGCATCGAGGAGATCAACAAATTAACTTTGTGTAGTTAGGACAACAACTGCCCAGTCGACATCAATCCTTTTTCAATTCATTCAACATTTGCAGACGTTGAATTAATATAAAAAAAAAGGATTGATTTGCTGGCTGTGATGAAAGTCACTTCAGATTGATTGTACGTCAATTGAACGCCCGTTTACACCTTAACAACCGATTGGAAAGAACCTTTGTATTTTTTACACGAAGAGCAGTTTCTTTTTTCGTTCTAAATTTGATCAGTCCTCTTAGTTTGATTGGGGTTTCTTTCGCTCAAGTTGAAGCAGCTGAAACAATTGCTCTGTGTTGAATATGAAGTACTACAGTAGCACCACTGTTGCCACAACTATATAATCAACACTGTTGATAAAATAACACGTTCGCAGTTGCCTCCAAAATTTAATTGGCTTCCAAAATTCTAATTACGTGTATCATTAAACAGTAAAATAGGCCTATTGTGGACGTTTATAATGCAATTAACTCTTACCGTCTCATTTATAACCGAAAACAATAAAGGTTTAAGTTTGAGTATACACATTTTTAACTGTTTTACAGCACAAGAACTAACTTAGAGCACTTAACTTATTCAATCTCTTGCAATGTTTATATTATATTAAGAAAAAAATATCAATAAAGTAAAACACATTAAAATTGTACTCCATCAATTTTTATATGGCACACAGCATTTGTGATGTGAAAGGTGATTTAAGTATTTAAGCTGATAAAGCAGAGCAGGCGCCATTACAAGAACAAACCTCAACGCCTTTTCACAAATCGTTAATTTGGATGCCACAGAGCTTTTGGAACTGCGTCAGCAAAGTCACTGTGGTTCAACATCTGCATCAAAACAAAAGGTCAATTTATGTTTTAAATGCAAGCATATCGCTTTTTATGATTTTACTACTTTGCACACACGCCCAGAAGCGATGGTGACAAAGGTCAACTGAATGTCATAGCTGGTCCCAAAGGAGGGTTGCAGTTTATCTCCACCACGGCGCTTACGAAATCACATCTGGCTAATGAACCTTTAACTACGTTTGCCTCTTTTGGCTAGAAATTTCCAGCTATGTGACTGCAATTACTCGTTTGAACGTATCTTTTTCAGCGTCATTGCATTCTTAACTTTCCGCATTTCAAACAAGTATTTTTAATTTTTTGGTTAGAGGAGCCATGGCCACCTAAATCTCCAGGTGGCCATGGAGGAGCAAACCCTTGTTTACACCACCTAAGACTTTATGAAATTGAACTAAACTTTTTTCCAGGTTAGTATTTAGCTCGAAGGAAGGAGTTTAGGGTAATACTAATAATACACTCAGCTGCTCGTCTATATCGTTGCCCTATCATGTAGGAAGACCACGGAGTGCGAAGTATATTGTTCTGTATATTATGTTAATACAGCCATATACAAAGCACTCGTTTTTATTACTAGGAACGTTATAGTCATTAGTTGCTCATCAAACTTTGCCACCTAATTAATATCAGTTATAATACAGCATGAGGATCGCAGATCTCCATTGCTTTGTATGCTTTTGAGTAGACAATTTCACTTCAGCCTCGTGGGTGCAACGGACTTCATACTTACTCTGAATCTACTTCATTGGTTATTGTTTTGCAAGAACGAGGTTCAGTGTTATTTCTATAAAGTCTTTTGTATAACCTGAAACGAACAGGGTGTGGAATTTAAGTCTATCTTGCTCTGCGAAACTCTATTAGGTAAGAAAAGGCCTTTATCGTTTTACACCCCCAGATATTGAAGCGTAGTGACATAAACAATTTTCTTTGGCTAGCCTACCAAGGAACGGTGAAGTAGTCATTGTCACCAATTAGCAGAAATTCAAGGCGGTAGGAATTTGTTGTCTTCCATTGAAGGTTAACGTGTTTATCCGGTACCCGAGTACATTTCTCCTGTTTGTAATGAGTAGCACAGACCGAATACGAAACCAGAAGCTCAATACCAGAGCAGTTTGGCATTGTTTTCACTCTTTGAGACAGATTTTTGTCTGTCACTTCCAAACAATATGAAAGCGGTAAGTAAGATAATGGCGTTTGTACACAACAATGGAAGGGAAATACGAAATACCATATGGCAATTAGTCATTAATCAATGTGCTTGCCACGGAATTGTGTGCTCGCTTATTGTTTAATTGAACTCTGTATCTTACTTTCTTTCGGTTTCACAAACAAGGACTAGAATTGTGTTTGATTCTGAAACGCCGTATGTTTATAGAATTCACATTGCGCTGTCCTAATGTTATGCTTTCATAAGTTACAGTGTGCTCCTGTAGCCTATGTAGCGTTGCAGAGAACCGCAGATTTAGTGGTGTTTTTGATTGATACTTGGTAATAATTACAGAAAATGTTTATGTGTGGTCAAATTTTTTGACAATTAGGTTTAATTTATAAGTTTATTTTTTATTTGGTCTCATTTCTTGAACAACATTTTCTAGTTTACTTGCTGAAGTGGAGTTTATTGAAGATTTATTCGAAGGATGACAGGAGCGCTTTAGAGGAAGCCGCTTGGTTCAATGACAGCGTCGTCTGTTATATTCTCGTTGAAGCTCAATTTATTAAACCTTTATAAAACTGAATAAATCGATTACCTGCGCTGTTGGATATTGATTTAACGTCGGATAGCATAAAATCGATAATATGTTTTTTAATCACAATGCTGCTACTTCCTTTAAAATGTACGTTGGGGAACCATGCTAAAACTTTTGACATTTAAGCTTTCCATTTGAATTCAGTGGCTCAATGCATAAAATGCATCACATAATGTTGGCAAGCAAACCTGATCGTTAAGTTGGAAAATTAATGTCGCTGGAACAGTAAGTCAAATAGCCTATCAAGAAAATGCACAAAGTTTAAAATTTGAACTGTTTTTAATCATTTGTGCATTAAAAGTGAAGACGTTTGCAGTCGTTTTGAAAATGCGCGTTGAACCATTAGGCCTAGTTTATTTATGTGTTTTTGACTGTTATTTTTATTCAGATTGATATCTTATTCGTTAGTTGTCAATCCTTTAGGGATGTTGTGTTATTACCAGCTTTCAAGATATCAAAAGTATAATCAAAAAGTTGTGGGTTCAATTTTTATTCGAACCTTACTGCTCCATATTGTTTTTGATGTTTGTCCTGACGAATGGATGGTGATTACACAGCATATTACGGCATGGTAGCTAGCTGAACAAGTTCACACATTTTACGTTGAGTAAACGTCTGCAAATGTTGAAAATGGACAAATTTTCCCCGGCTAAATGTGATGTTGTTTATCTAGGTGAAGCAACAAAAACATTGGCCTTCTGTTTTGATGAGATGAGCATTGAGCAGCGCACAATTTGTTTCAAACAATTCAAGAGACAGTTTTGTATTGATCGGTTTCCAGCGAATTCAACCGCATGATTAATTTTGCAAATAGTGATATCTGATAAAAGTGTTATTTTGGACACAGTAAAATCAAAAAAATTAAAAAGAAGATTTAATTTTTTTGCGCTTCTTCATTTTTCAGAATTTTAACGTAGTTAACATACTCGAAAAGACTCAAATTTCTCACCTATTTTAACCAGCAATCTTCTTGTCAAACACACGTAATTACCACATGCAAGATAGCCGCCGATGAGATTCATGTGTTAGTTGTAGGTGGCATTTTATTGAGAGCTCATTTAGATTTTTCCTACTAGTGATTAAGCAAAGATCACTTAGCCCAGTTGTAGTATCAGGACGTTAGATGAATCAAACTTTAACTGGATAATTTATCTCTCTTCGCGAAGATTTTTCAAAGCATATTTTTGTTGGCAAATCTCGCGTTTGCCATAAAAAAATATGAAAATCTAACGTTAGCTTAGCATTTTTGAACAGTCGTCATGAGCTCATTGACATACAATAGTGGTATTGACTTTTGCTTCACTGCTACCAGTCAGACTTTAAATAAACTTTTCAGATTTATATGCTTGCTGACTGCGGCATATTTCCACACAAAGGTGAAGTGTCCCTTATTAGGTGCAAAATTAGCTTTAAAGTATTTACTTTTGTCTTCAGACGGCTGAAAAGATACTTATCGGAAATGGCTACTAAGTGGAGCGGAAAGTGGTTTGGCGAGTGATTTTTCTGAGTATGCATTGAAAATTAGAGACTTTTCGTTCAGCGGTTCTGCATGTCAATGGTTTAGAAAATTTTTAGACATGAGCTGGTGTTTTTTTATACTTATTCAACAAGTAGACTATTATAGTGGATATACTATATTGAACCGACTGGACTGGAGACTCTTTTTTGACATCAGTTAATCTCTTACAGTGATAAACTGCTTCATTTTTAGGCAATTTTCCTGATCTCTTCAGTTTCATTATACTTGTTACTGTTTAGCCTACTTGATATTACTTGATACTTTGAACGGTTGTTAGTTGCTATATTTTACAAAACTATGTTGTGAAAAAGTTATCATTTTTTTTTTCTAACGAGTTAGAATATCGGAATTTTTAATTCAGTTTTCAGTCATAGGCCTACATTACATTTTAGCTCACTTGGGATTTCTCGTGCATTATTCATGGATGTTAAGAGTCGAGTACAAATGTAAAAAAAATGCATGAAAAACCGTTTAGAAAAGTTTTGAATGCAGCAGAGTTTCATACAGTATTGGTTTAGCTTGCCTACTTCAGGGCAAAGTCTTATGGAAGTTTTGAATTGTCTTCCAGTACAACTGAGAACTTGTACGTCCACACAACATTGTCATTCGTCTTACAAGTGAGGCTAAATGTATTGCGTAGTCAGTGATGAAGGTTTTTGTGTTTCAGTTAAACCAAAATCAACGGTAGGGCATTGAAGGCGTTGTAAAAACGTTATTTATATTGTTGGTAATTTTTCAATTTTTTTTGGATATGTTTTGAAGGACGAAATAAAATCTAAAACAGACAATTGACAAGTTTTGTTCAAAGGAGTAAGTTTGGTTTGAGATGTTGAAAAACGTGATAGGCCGACTTGTGTGTGTGTTTGTATCTGCCTTTACAGCTGGATTATCACTAGTTTCAGTTTGAGCTACAGTACAACTCAGCCACAAATCGGTCGTCTTTACCGAAATTCAACGTCTGCGCACGTTACATCAATGTAAAAAGGATGGATTTCTGGCTGGGGGTCAATATACATTTTTGTCAGAGGCCTAGATACTTAGAACGTATTCCCCATTTAATTAGTGGAGTTGTTTGAAACAAAAGTTTTTTAAGATGAATATTCTTGTTGCACCAACTTTGCTTTTTTTTTAAAGCTACGCAGTTTTACTGCATGAGCTCATAATATTTGAGAATGTAAGAACTCAAAAAGAGTAATGAAATCCAATGCACGATGGTTTGCGCCGTAGACATAGTGATCATTCAGCGCTACAATTAAAAAAAAAAACATTTCGAAATATATTGGAAACCAAACTAATTTTGTTTCGACACACTCTGTCTTGATTTTGATTCTGTTTTCTCTCATTTTATATTAAGTTACTCACAGAATGAAATTGCCCTTCGTATTACCGATCTTAATATATATATATTACACTTGTTAGTCAAAAATATACTTTGATGCTTAGAGTCTTAGATCTGTCATGGGGTATATTTGGGGCACTGATTCCAAAAATGTAATCATTTTTCCCATCAGCTCTAGTTTTGCGATATGACAAACCCGCCGTGACGCTGGGTTTTGCCTAGTGTGCAATACCTTAACAAAACCACAATACATTTAAGCTTTTTATTGCAGAACATCAATATAATTGTATATTATATTAACGATATGTTAAACAAACTGGTATATACTTTTGATCATTTCTTGCGTTTTTGACGTTTGCTGTTCCTAAACTGTTTCTAACATCCAGCTGCGGTGATGTTATGTGAGTGACAAAACTAAAACAAGGTTTAATCATTTTGGTCTCTGTAACGTATGAAAACTTGACATAGTCTGGTATCACAGATGGTACCCGATATTACAAAAAGTAGAGCTCCTGAGTAGAGCCGATGAAAAACATGAGTGCATTTGTTGCATCAACGCTCCCAATACACCCCAAAATAGATATGACATTCCAGGCACCAAATTATGTTTTAACCAGTGTTATATGTAAATACAAATGATTTTTTTTCACTATAGTCAGTTTAATCATAGTTATCGAGAAAATTCTCGTTTATATCTAGCGTTGCTGTGAGCTTGACACCTCTCAGAAGATACTACTCCCTTTCTCTTGATTAACCATCAAAATCGTTATTTTTGAATTGCAATCATTCAGAATTGATTAGTTTGTTACTGTTTTTAAGACATACCGTACTGTAAGGTTTTCATTGAACACGTTTTGTAATGTTGCGATCTACGAACGGCAGATAAACTTCTCAAGTTGCCAACCTGCACGTGATATTAGAGTTTAAAACGTTTTTATGTCGCTGGTGTTCTCTGGAATCTATTTATCGTATTGTTTTTTTAAACAAACAAGAGTTTTCTCGGGTTTCGTGGCTCAAGAATTTTTAGCTGTACCCTACATGGCTGCTTTGTGTTGATTTAGCGCTCTTGTAACTTTGCAACACAGGAAAACCAACCACATCCGATTTTAGTTTTCTGACTCCAACTTATTCCACGCAGCTCTTCAATCTCTTGACTCTTTGAATGAACAAATCCTCCAGTACATTTTCGCATCTTCCTCTCTCCACAACGGAAGTCACAAGACAAACGACAACATCGACTTGGAAACGCTCACTCGTGCAACCTTGTTGCCACAGCAACGTGACGCTCTTCACGCTTCATTGACTTTGATGAGAGGGTTGTTGATGGATGCTCAGGTGAAGAAATTTCAGCAGCTATTGTTTATAAACCATAAACAGGCGTAACTCAGCAACAATACTACATTTGACATTATAAAAAAAAATAATAAGCGAACGTTTTCGGCTAGTCGTACAGCCCTTTTCAAGCCTATACGAGAAATATTTTAAAACAAATACTAAAGGCATTGATTATCTAAATCTGTCAACCCAGTGCTCAACAGGCAATTATTTGCTGGCGGAGCTTCCTATCTTTTAACCGTTTTTGATTAAATTGTCACGTGTTGTGCTTCTCGCATTTTTGTTTTGTTTGTGTCACTATCTCGTGCTGTGCTTCCGTCCATCTTGCTTAATCTGCTTGTTCTTCTTCTCAACAATTAATTTTATTTCTTAAATACTTGACTCGTTGTGCTGTTGTAATTTTTCAGTTATCATTTTTTGTAAGCAAGTTAAGCAGTTTCTCAATTGTTTAGATTTGGCCATATTTTTGCTGTGATACTGTATGATTCTTTAGTATTTTAAAATATTTCTCTTATAACTTTGAAAAGGGTTGTATGACGAGCCGAAAACGTTCATTTATTGTTTTTTGTTTTTACAATGTTAAATGTAGTGTTGTTACTGTGTTGTGTCTGTTTATTGTGTTAAAAAGTTATCTCTTTACTCAAATTATTGTATTGTTTATATTTTTAGGATTTTTTTGCCGATGACCTATGCGTATCATACTTTGTGAAACAGTAATACTAGGTTTGGATTACGACTATAACTACCAAAGTCTGTTCTGTTATCTTGCACTTTTCATAAATATTGCATCTTTTCCGTTAATTTTTTCGAAACAATTTACTTTTTAGTCTTTAGACAAGAAAAACCTTATATCATTGTATGCTTTTTGTGAATTCTGGGGTAAAATAATATATTGTGAAATGTGAACAGCAGTACTTGGTTTGAAGTAGCAGAAGATACATATAATAAGTATGGTTTTATAATATTTCTTTTCTGATCATTACAATGGTTTAAGAAAAAACACAGCAAGAGGTTAAAAATAGTACAAAAACTAGCAACGACCGTTACGACACAACGTAGTTTATTTGTTGCTGATCATAAATCATTAACAATCACCTTATTAAGCTTACAAACATTTTATTCAGCTAAAGTTTAAAAAAATGGTTGACAACAACCAACGATTAGCCAATCACATCGACGGAACTATACAATCAGCCAATCAGGAAGTGAATACTCTGCGTGTCGAATTGAATATGACTAATCAGAAGCTTCGCGAGCTCTCATTAGCCAAAGAAGTGTGCACTCACTGCCAAGGTAGGAATAATGGTTGTGTTCGTTTTAGGGACATTGCCTTTCAGGACCGAAACCAAGAAAAGTGATATCATTGTTCATGTCAATCGTAGAGGCCCACCTCACTAACGGTTTACTTAGTGTCATTATGGCTCCTTTTAGTGGTTTGGCCATGGTGCCACTTGATGTTTGTCTTCTTAGTTTTTACGTATAACAATAAAGTTAGTTTTAAATAGAGTCATTTGTTTCGCAGAATCTGCTGAATCGAACAAAATCATGGAAGAGAACAAGGCCTTGCGGCTCAACAACAGGCAACTACAGAAAGAAATTGCAAATTTAAAGCAACAGATCAACAACAATGACATCAGGAGCAAAGATTCTATAGAAGGTATTGTAGTAAGTTTGATCAACGAATCAGTTTGAAACAGCAGCAAGTTGAAACTTCACACTGTGACATCGTGGCCAACTAGCCAACCTCATTGACCAAACCCATGTTGATAGCTCAAAATTTCTCCAAGTATGTGAAACCAGCATAATTAACGATGGAACTTGCATTCAATTTACAGAGACTGAGCTTAAGGAAGTTCTCTTGACTGAATGCGGGATATTAATCTTCGGTTAAAAATACATTTTTTGAAGCTTAACTTTGGCAGTCTCGCATCAGTTTAAGTTGTTTTCATGTTTAAGTTGCAACCAGAGCTGTGGAGTCGGAGTCGCAGGGATCTTGGCGTGTCCGGAGTCTGAGTCGTTAAGAAACGGCCGACTCCGATTTGATGCAACACCATAAACAATAAATTTTTCATTTGCAATCTTTTTCAAAATATTGTTTTAGCTCTCCGTATTTCGCTTTAAAATTTTTCCGGAAATAGAAGTGTTTATTTTTGGCAGTTTTTGTGAAAGTCGCTGTTGCAATTTCGATCACAACTCAAATGAAATAAAATTTTAAAAAATTGAAAAAAGACAAAAATGAAAAATCTGGCAGCCCTCACAAATTTGGCAACAATGAAGTCGGATTTGGCCAGTTAGCCTATAAACCGAGAAGTCGGAGTCTTATATTTTTCGCCCGACTCCACTGCCCTGATTGCAATAGCTTTGAAACTGCATCTGTGTATCGATGTCTTTTGAAGAGCATTATTTTAATGTGTCTTATAATTATTACTTTTTACACAGCTTTTAAAACTGACCGAAACCGGTTAAAAGCGGATAAAACCGAACTTCTAAATCAAATTCAAGAAATGCAGAAAACAATCGACGACAAAGAAAACCAATTAAGGGATTTTATTCGAGAATTTAAATTACAAATGAAGGTAAGCTGCAAACCATGCTGTCGAAAGGAACAACTTTACTACACTGAATCAACATTAATCATGGTGGATTTGACGTTTCAGTGCATGATTTGCTGTCTCAAGCAGTAGGTTTATTCAATGGAGTTACATAGCATTATGTACGACACAGACATATTACAATGAAATCAGATGTTTTTATTCCGAGAGATTAATTATAGGTTAAGCTATGCTACTTACGGTGATGCGGCGATGACAATTATTTTTTGTGTAGGCTACAGCGAATGCTTATCTCTACTGGAAGAAACCGATATCTTTTGCATTAAAGCAGTTACTACTTTTTCCATTGGTTTTAACGATTGTGCCCAAAAAGTGAAAGATTATTAATGTTTACTGCAAGTCATTGGTTATTAGTTTCACTGCGGTATGTGTGATGTGATTAGTTCGAGTGGCTAGCAAAGAAACCTTTTAGTGATCAATATTTTTTAAAGATTTTTATCCTCGACTTGAGTAGTCTGCATCAACGTAGAATTTATCAAATATAATTTAAAAAAAGCCTTGCAGCCTTTTGTTGCTCTCTTTCATTCTAGATGTAAGCGCCATTTTTTCACCTTAGAGCATCAGGAATTCCACTTTGAAGTGTTCAACTGTTCATCGCTTTGATGGCATTATTTTGTTTGATATAATTTGAAAATACATTTCGATTCAACTGATCTGCAGGAAAACGAAGACATAATGGTGGCAGCGGATGAGGAACGAAAGCGGCTCTCTAGGGAGCGTAATGACTTCTCTCGGAAACATCAAGACCTTGTGGAAGTTGTTTCTTCTTTAAGAGAAGAACTTGTTTCGAATGGCAGAAGACTGAGAGAATTGGAAAGAGAAGTTTCTATTGTAAGATACTAACATAGAGTCTGCTCAGTTTATACGGTTAATTGGATGTTGGAATCTTACCTCTTGGAGTGAGAACATGTTATCTAGTTTTCAATTCTGGTGCTATCGTTTGGACTTGAATTCCTCGATTTGAGATGTCCGTTTTGTTGAAGCATTATTGTTCGTAAAATATTCGATCCACGAGGTGCTGCTACATGAAGCTGTCCTTATAGTATATGGTGCGTTTTTCTTATATACACGTGGATAGTTGAACCCGTGATTTTGTATTGAACTATTTCCAAGGTTGCGTACGGCCACTAAATGCTGTGACGTGCGACAGGTGGCATATTGTCAACCCTCAATTGACTATAATCACTCAGGGTCACGTTGCGCCACGGAGACCTTTTTTATATTTGAGGTCAAAAGACAAAGAAACTTTATATGCACACGTCGTACAGTTACAGTGCAAATTTCAACAAAACATGAAAGAATCTGTGTAAGACTTTCAATTCGCATAAAATTATAGCATTATAGCTATGTTATGTTGCCAGCCCATTCCATGGTCATCTTGCAATCAGTGGCGTACGGTGACCGTTATTTTTGGGTGTTCACTTTTTTCAGCAGGCTTTAAACGAACACCAGTAGTAGTTGCACGCCCTGTGAAATTTAACTTCTAATGTCGTTTTTAATTCTCTCCGAAGTATTTTGTAGTGTTGCTCTTTAATTAGGCCTACTTTATAAATCTTAATGATATGAGCATAAAAATTATTTTACTTGACATACTTTTTAAACAAAATTTTCTTTACCCGTCAATTCGCTTCAATAGGCTACATCTACAATACATCACCTACTCTGGTCAACTATGTAATTTCGGTTGTTCTAATGCTACTCAATAGCTATATTCTGCTTCCAGCTGAGGCAGGCAGCGGCACAGCAACACATTTCATCATCAAAGAGGCGATCCTTCCACATCGCTGTTGAAGAAAGCGTCATTAATCATAAAACCTGCAATATTTCCGGTGAGTAGCACCAACGTTTAGCTCGAAGGTGCAAAAGTGTTTTGTTGAGCCTCAGGTTTTGTCATTTCCATTAAATATTTCTCGTAGGTTTGCGTTTTTATTTCCACTGCTTTGTTATATACTTTTAATGTATTATTTTCTTGTGTAGATTGTGAAACGCATTTGATTCTGTGTGTTTCAATCTAATAATTTTTTCTCACTTGTTTGCAGCTACTGAACCAAATACGTCCATGCTATTGCAAGATCCTCTTTTAGTTCCAACATCTTCCCCACTTACTCCTCGTCACTGTATAACTCAAAACGGGTCTGCTGGAGGAAATTCTTCTTCCAGCACCGAAGATTTGCATGGAGACATTAGTGGAGGCTCTCTTGGATCAGGTTATCCACGCAGATCAGGACTCGTCCAACATCTTTCTGGCTCCCTGACCCGTGCATTTAAAAGAGGTCGCAATCGGAAGAGCTTGGATGTTGCAAGTAAGTCTAGTTAGGATCATTACCACAATTTTCATCATGCTTTGCACACACAGCAGCTTCAACATACTTCTAACTTTCCCAAACAACAACGTAATTTGCTGCAGATCTCCTTCTGGCCAGGCACCGTTTTGGTGACGATATCGACCAGATATAATAAACCGTCTGTCTGTGTTGAACTTCTCAAAAAATGCTTTAGAACCCTAAAATTTTGCGCTGACATGAATATTTGTCTTTATGATAAAAAAAGTGTGATATGCCGGTCTAATTTGAATCAGAAAATTATTACAAAGATTAGTTTTTCGCAATGCAATGCCCATTTTTTTTACATTTGAATTACATATTTTGACGTTGGTATGATCGTTTTTGCTGGTAGGATGCGAAGTTGCACTGTCTGTTCCAAGAAACGCTTCTTTTTCGGTTGGATCTGTTTCCACAGGTTTGTAAGCGGTTGTTGTGGCATGAGCTTTCCTGGTGTGTTTTTGATTGAAACCATCGGCCCATTAGCAACATCCGATTTTTTGCATCGACTTGATGTCTGCACACTTCGAATCTATGCAAAAAGGACAGATGTAACAAGATGGGAGTTTGTTTCGGAGTTTCAGCTTTTTTCGAATCAATAAAAGGCTTAAAGGTTCACGAATTTGTATTCGAAGAGTTTTAGAACAATTGCCTTGATTGCTACGAAAACTTACATTGTAATACCATAATAGGTTTATTCATGACAAGATTGATCTCGTGATCATGTTTTGTGCATTTCATTATATAGAGTTTGCATGATTTTATTTTAAATCACTATTTTACCTCAAAATCTCCACACGATGTGTTTGTGTAGTGCAGACGTACCTAACTACCCAGCAATGTGTTTGCAATAATTGCAGCGTTTTTAACAACGCCCCTGAAAGTAAGAAACAACTGTGCATCAGTCATAAAATAATCTAGTATTGCAGTGTCCATTACCATCTTGGTAATGATCTATCGTTGTTTTTTCATTTTATCCATGAATTACAATTCCAAGGTTGCCCTCAAACTAAGAATATTGCATTACGGCAAAACTCGCTTTTTCGCCCACATTAGAAGGGTCATTTCTCGATTTGGTTATTTTGTAACGCTTCCTTAGAAACATGACGACCTTCATACACAGACCACGACAACGTTCAGCTTCAAATTTGACTGAAGGCCAATCAGCCAGAATCGCTAGTATAAGTTGATAGTTTGAGTATTACTTAAGAAATATAGTATGTGCATATTGTGTGTGATTTTGAGTTACTTTTGTGCTATGTTACCATACAAATAATGGATTAGATTTTGGAACTTGTGCTGGAAATCCAGAAAGCGTCTGGCAACACTGGCATTAGGAAAAGGTTTGTCAATTTTTAAACGTAAAGTTAAGAGCTTTGCTGTGATTTGGGATTCAGTCATCAGACTTTGGCAATTTGGATTCTCAAAACTATCATTTCGAAAGGATATTTCAAAAGGACTCCACCATGTACCAATGGAGAATGGCCTCTTCCCCTTCCTGTGAACGTGGTTCCGAGGAACAGACCGCACACCACATCATCAATGACTGTACCATCTCCAAGCCACCTAACGGAATGGGAAGTCTGCGTGTCATGAATGATGAAACCAAAGGCTGGCTGCTCTCTAGTAGCCTTCCAGTGTAGTTCGGGAACATCGTGAATATGCTGTAGTTAGAAGCTACTGTAATTTTCAACAAGACACCATAAATTGCTTTGAAACTAACATGACTACTTCTATGTAGCCTGTAAAAAGTACAGAGTTTTGTAAATCAGAAGAGAGTGACCCTTCTAGACGAAAAAGCTAAAAACGGATTTTGTTTCGTATCCTCAAACGTTCAAATATTTTTCCGTATTCCGTAAAGCGTCGCAAAAGTGTTAGCTTGTTTCCTAGGTAACTGACGTTGGTCAAGGGTCAATCATAGGACTTCGTGGTGGCACTCATCCACATGATAATTAGAATTATCCCACGACTTTTTTTTAAGGGAACAAGCACATTTCTGATTTCATAAAGCTGGTTCGTGTTTATGTCGCTCTTAATATCATTTTTTTCCTGATGCGTTACCGAAGTACAGTAATATGTATTACTTGAAAGATTGCCGTACCGAATTTAATCCTGTTCAATGCACCGGTGTGGTTTTGAAGCTGTTTGGTTTATTTATTGTGTTTTGGATTATTTTTTTACGATTTTACATACTGAGCGCGAGCACGTTTCTTAAGCCATGAAGTTGCTTCCTGATACACCGCATACTTGTATTTGCTTTTTAACCTCTAACGGCCTCCTCCCGTTCTCAGCAGCTGTTCCATCCCCGATGTCTCCTAAATAAAGCACTATTATCCAATCGCTTTCATGTACATTTGTACACAGCATGCATTCAAATGTGTGTTCATTCACATGTATACTGTGCAGTGTGCATTCAAATCTGATTCACGTCACTTGCTTTTTGTCATGTTGCGTAAATAGTAAATACTGCTACTGTGCTTACGAAGTCATCTCCACCAAATACCTTGACAAGTTATCTATCAGAATACTGAAAAGCTTGGGTGTTCATCAGGATAATTATCGTTTCTAGCACTAGTTGCAACGTTCATCTGATGAAAGTGAAAGTAAAAGCAACAATAAACAAGTTGATTTATTGCTTCAATGACGTTTCGCGCACCATGACAATGCGCTTCCTCAGAGCGAATAACATACAAATTAAAATTTATGATACAAAGTTATATATACTGCAGTGCGGTTGAAGGCAAGAAAAAATGATACACACATTATTTTAAAGATTGGCCAAAGATGTGTGAGCGGTTGCTTTCCACGTTAAATTACGTAAAAACTTCCAAGATTAAACAGTTATCTATCCGTCACTTCTGTTACTCAATTGCTTGACCCTAAAATGGACCACCTGGTGTACAAGCCCGTGTATTGTTTGGGGTTTCAATCGGTTTCATTCATTGCTTGTTAAACTGATTTGCTCGTTAATTTTTGCATGTCTTGAGTTGTTTACTTTCATCTGACGTTGTGAGTTGTGACCAAACATCGATTTATTGTTCTAAGAAGAGTTTATGACTAAATATCCGAGAGTATGATACTTTACGATTGCACGTTGCTTGTTCCAAAAGATTAGATATCTTAAAAGTCTTAATCTGTTGTCTAAGTACAACTGATATGCAATTTTACATCCATCGCTTGCTTGCTGCTGTCCACGGAGATCAACTTTCTTGCCTTCCCGTTTACAGTATCTAAATATTCACCAACCAAATATTGGCCTCGACGATCATGATGGGTAAAAATCCCCGTCTCAAAGTCTGACATTCTACGCAACACTGATGCACCACAGGCAATTAAATCTCATATTTCAGGACATACATCCTTCCCATCAAGACTTTTATGTAGAACATTTTTGAAACATTGCTACCTTATTATAACTTTGTTGAAATCTTTGTTTTGAATGGATGTGGCTGTCTTGTGATGAACTTGGTGGTTGTTGGATTTGGTCCTAAGCCATGCGTTCCTTCTGCTGCATTTCTTTTGATTTGCCAAGTTGAAGAGCTCTTGGAGTTGTAATTAACTGTTTTTTTTTTGCAGATACGGACAGTTTCTTTGCTTCAAGCAGAACGAGTTTGGACGAACGAACGGAAGAAGAAAAGAAGGAAATTCTCACAAATAATCAAAATATTCCTATGCACAAGTAGATACTTAATAATAATAGTGACTTTCATTTATCTGGAAAAGTATCTTTAAAATTACTGAAAGCAATTGAAGACCGATTCTGGTCAATTTCCAAAGCTTTTTTCTAATGCTTCAGTGCTTTTTCTGAAGATTCAAAGAATAACTTTTCAATAATAGTGGTTTTAGTGGTTCGATAAGTTTTGCTTTGAGGATGTGCATTAGGGTGTTGCAGGCGCCCCATGAAATTTAAATCTTGGTTTCACCATGCTTACCTTTTTTGTGGTACTGTGTTTAGATCAGTAGACCACAAATATGAAGTTTCATAAATTTTCATCGACGTTTACCTCCACCGCCGAGGCCATTTTGAGGCCCACTTTTTGAATTTTTTCATGTTTTTTGCCACTAGAGGGCAGTGTATAAGTTTTGCAATATTGGGGGTATATTTAAAAGATGCACTATGATGTCTTGAATTGTTAAAAAAAAAAATTGGAGAAATGGGATAAGTATATCCAAAAATATTTAAGTTTTGTCACTAATTTTTTGCACAATACTGCCCCTAGTGGTGAAAAGAAAAATTAAAATATCTTAAAATCTACTCATCATATTGTAATGGAACTTGCATGTACCCCCCCATTTTCGTGGGTAAGGAATTTGATTTTAGCAATATTTTTGCAAAATATTACCACTAGAGGGCGGTAATTCTAATTTTGAACTATTTTTCTGTAAAAAGGCGATATTGTTGCATTTCTTGAGCTATGCTATCTGAAGAATACAATTTCATGGCTTATGCACAACAAAATTTATTCAATTGTAAAGAAACTGCATGCATGCATGTACTATATCAATACATCCAAACAGGCCATGTGAGTCTTAGTTAACACAATTTACGCAAAGGCAGTTGTACATCTTCGCTGTGTTGATAAATCACGTTTCCTAAGATTTGGTATCTTTCTTCGATCTTCCTCCACCGCTTGAATATAGTTTTGCAGATTTTTTTCTTGTTTTGCTAGATGAAGAAAGTCGGATACTAGTTTTACCCCTCTCTCTACTGAATCACTGCAGACTCTGAGTGCACTTATGACGGAATGGCCCGTTTCGGTGAGTCCGATTTGGTGAGTCCGATTCGGTGTGTCCGATCCCTTAACGGGGGATTTTTTCAATTTTTTTTTTAAATTATCGGGTACCGTAGCCTAATTATCATTGCCGTTTTAGGGTTAGGGTTAGAGGTTAGGAACTCACCGAACCGGACTCACCGAATAGTAGCAGACCCCACTTATGATACCATTAGCAGAAGCATAGCCATCATCTATTTCCCACTCTTTCGGGTGTTTGGCAAGAAAAGTTGTTGAAGTTTGCAAAAGTTCAAAAAACATTTTGCTGCTGGCATTTGCATAGGAGCACAATGACAATGAGTTATCATTAACAATGTCTGGCAGCTCTGGCTTACCGTATCCATTACCAAACATGTTTGTAACCTGGTCATGGAAACTTGCATTTAAACGCAGCAGAGTTCTAGCCAAAGCTTCCTTTTCATCCATAGTGACTTGTTCGTCCCATAGAGCTAAGCGGATCAACTCCCCAGTTACATACCATGTGTGCCTACCTAAAGCTTTTAATTTTGTCTACTGCATCATAGCTTTTGATGTCACTTACCAGTTGCAAATCTTCTTGGGCTGCCGATGCAGCAATTGGACAGTTGAACCACCATCCATTAAATACAAAAGTCAACAAATCGCTCTAATTTTTGTATTTGTGACTTGGAAATGATTCCTTGTGGTAGAAAGTCTTGCAGCATTACTATCTTATAGCAATAGAGCTGCTTTCCCATCCACCTTGCTCGATGGACTGCACCACAGTTCATGAAGTTGTACTGTCCACTGTTGATTCCAATGTACACCGCCATCAGGTCTAAAAGTTCTTTGTAGTCACCCCTCTGATAATTTTGCATATCTCTCAAAATTTATAAGTGCTTCCACTTTTCTGCTTTGTGTTGTTACAAATTCTCCCAACTCTTGAGGATCTTTGGTATGCAGTACAGCTGCAGCATGTGGGGTTGCATTGAATCCTTTGTTCCGGAATCTTTTGAATAGTTTAATGTCTGGAGATCTTGACGTTTCGACTTTCAGGGCTTCCCACACATGAGAAAGTATAACTTCTCCAGTACGTTTTCTGCATGCTAGGCAGAGAAGTGGTTTGTCTAGCTTTATTTGAAGAAAAAATGCAGCAGAGAGATGGCTTGAAAAGTGTTTTGGGTATTGTTTTAAATTTTTTTTTTCTGGCCATCACTATGCTGCATGCACTTCTCTTCAAATAAAGCTAGACAAACCACTTCTCTGCCTAGCATGCAGAAAACATATTGGAAAATGTGGTGCAGTCCATCGAGCAAGGTGGGTGGGAAAGCAGCTCTATTGGTATAAGATAATAATGCTGCAAGACTTTCTACCACAAGGAATCATTTCCAAGTCACAAATACAAAAAATAGAGCGATTTGTTGACTTTTGCACTTTTGTATTAATTTAATGGATGGTGGTTTAACTGTCCAATTGCTGCATCGGCACCCCGAGAAGATTTGCAACTGGTAAGTGACATCAAAAGCTATGATGCAGTAGACAAAATTATCAGTGTTGCTGCTTTAAAAGCTTTAGGTAGGCACACATGGTATGTAACTGGGGAGCTGATCCCCTTAGTTCTATGGGACAAAAAAGTCACTATGGATGAAAACGAAGCTTTGGCTAGAACTCTGCTGCGTTTAAATGCAAGTTTCCATGACCAGGTTACAAACAGGTTTGGTAATGGATATGGTAAGCCAGAGCTGGCAGACATTGTTGATGATAACTCATTGTGCTCCTATGCAAATGCCAGCAGCAAAATGTTTTTTGAACTTTTGCACATTTCAACAACTTTTCTTGCCAAACACCCGAAAGAGTGGGAAATAGATGATGGCTATGCTTCTGCTAATGGTATCATAAGTGCACTCAGAACACAAAACTATATTCAAGTGGTGGAGGAAGATCGAAGAAAGATACCAAATCTTAGAAAACGTCATGCACAACTGCCTATGCGTAAATTGTGTTAACTAAGACTCACATTGCCTGTTTGGATGTATTGATATAGTACATGCATGCATGCAGTTTCTTTACAATTGAATAAATTTTGTTGTGCATAAGCCATGAAATTGTATTCTTCAGATAGCATAGCTCAAGAAATGCAACAATATCGCCTTTTTACAGAAAAATAATTCAAAATTAGAACTACCGCCCTCTAGTGGTAATATTTTGCAAAAATATTGCTAAAATCAAATTCCTTACCTACGAAAATGGGGGGGTGCATGCAAGTTCCATTACAATATGATGAGTAGTTTTTAAGATATTTTAATTTTTCTTTTCACCACTAGGGGCAGTATTGTGCAGAAAATTAGTGACAAAACTTAAATATTTTTGGATATGCTTATCCCATTTCTCTAATTTTTTTTTTGAACATTATTCAGAACATCATAGAGCATCTTTTAAATGTACCCCCAATATTGCAAAACTTATACACTGCCCTCTAGTGGTAAAAAACATAAAAAAATTCAAAAAGTGGGCCTCAAAATGGTCTCGGCGGTGGAGGTAAACGTCGATGAAAATTTATGAAATTTCATATTTGTGGTCTACTGATCTAAACACAGTACCACAAAAAAGGTAAGCAAAATCCGAGAGGGTCGGGGCGCCTGCAACACCCTAATGTGCATTGAGTTGGTGGGCCGTGGGCTTAACATCAGTCAAGGACCAGCGTTTGACCTGATTTGTTTTTCAATAATAAAAAAATAAACATCTAAGGGAAAGCACTGACTGGCCACTATCACTCTACATTGAATCCCAATCCTTCGTTTCACTGCTTTGCAAAAAACTAAGATTTTTCAATTATTTCTACATATTTAGATGGAAAGCTGATGCAGTGTTGGTCTGGCTTGACCTGGTCATGCACATGGGACAGTATGGCAAGGATTGTGAGGAGAACATCAAGAGTGGAAAGGTTATATGAATTCTGCGTGATATCATTTCTGTGGTGAAAGCTACTATTGTCTATTGACAACTTAGAATTTTTGCTTCGCATGTACTTTGCATTTATAATACATTCCGTAAAATGCTGGTGCTCTCATTACTTTGTATATCGTTCTTGGTTAATGGCGTTGTGTTAGATTTGATGTTAATCAACGGTTGACTCTAATGTATCTGCCAAAATTTTTGCTCAAACCAAATTTTTGCTCAATTCTCAGTACCGGTAGTTGTTTTTTGAAAGCCACCAAACCTTTTCTGAAAATTTGCAGGTATTAATGGGCTTAACAGAGATGGAGTTGGAACGTTGTCTTGGAATCAGCAACCCACTGCATCGGAGGAAGCTATGCTTGGCGATTGAGGAGTTTAGAAATCCCGCCGTCACCGTAGCGTGAGTCTTTACCTGGCTAATAAAATTAACGATTTTTGAAAAGATTCCACGTCTCTAGACGTTGAATACTTGCAACAAGTGATTTGTCGTGGCTGGGTGTGGAAACTTGTCTGCATTTGGAACTAATTTCAATGCTAAGATCAACGTGATGTATCGGCCAGTAAGCGATGAAGTGGAAATTTCATTAAACTAAGTTTCAAACGTTAGAGCTTTGGTAGAAAGTTAACGTTGCTGTACAGCAGACTTATAACACATACAATGGGTTTAATGACTTTTTTTGTTACGCAAGTATATCCCGTGTAATCGTTTGCGCTACAAAAATAAAATATGTTAAACCCGTTGAGGTCAGTCAGTGTCGCATGCCTCAATGTTAATTTTATGTGATATTTTAAATTCGTTTTCACAGCAACATGTCAGCTCAAGGGAAAATCGATCACTGGTGGGTCAGTGAACAATGGCTTCGTGACGTGGGCTTGACCCAATACGCGTCACGCTTCCGTGAGCACTTGATTGACGGCCGAATGTTGACTTCCCTGACTCGGAAGGACTTGGAGAGGTTCATGGGAATGGATGGGCGCTTGTTGCAGCAGGACAGTGCCTTACTGGGTGCACAACTCTTGCAAATGCTTGCATTCAACAGCCAGGTATCAACATCAATATAACGCGCCCTTTTCTGATTTTTTGTTAAAAATAATTTTCCTTCAGTTTTGGCCTTGTGTAAAAAAAGCGCTGTATATAACTGAGACAACAGTATTTCTTAAAGTACGACTTGTTTCCAACTTCTTCCATATGGATTATACATATACACAGTGTAACTGTGTATGATCTTTAACTATTACAAGGTATTGTGAGTAGTTATCTGCTGTTATTCCGACGTTTTTAAACATTAAAAAACACGACTAATATTTGAGCTAGGTCAATTAATGATGACCTGCTTAGTATATGGCAGCATAGCACCTTGTTTTACAATCACGTGATTTAACACAGCCAACCATTTATCCCGATTTCACCACGATTTAACATATGCAGACGTTGAATTAATGCAATTCTTGATTTGTTGTTGGGACATATCAAACCATTGATCCTAACTTACGTGATTATCATAAACGCATGCAGAGGTTGGATGAGCGAAGGCAGATGTGCCAGACGTCTGACACTGATCTGCTGGTGTGGAACAATAGCAGGTTGATCCAGTGGACGAAATCAATTGATTTGAAAGGTAAACTATAAACTGAGCAATGCCACTTAAAGTTCTGCAGGCTGATATTGGAAAAAACTTATCTTTTTCAAAATAACAAGTTTAGTGCATCATTATCTGTCGAGATTTAAAGCTGTTGGTTCTGCTTAAAGCCAGTTATTCTTTTGTCTAATTTGGTCAATCAACCAGTTGAAACCCTTACATAGTCGTGTTGCATTCAAATGTTTTTACCGGCGATTTTCTATTTGAACCTTACGTTCCTTCGAATATGAAAATAGGACTATTATTATTTTGGAGAAAGTTATTCTACAGTAGACCCAATTTCGTTTCGTAAGAAGAGCGTGCTAATCATTCCTTTGACTTGAAACTTATTTTTTGAAAACTTCTATCTCAGAATATTCTGCCAACTTGCGACATTCTGGTGTCCACGGAGCCCTGGTCGTTCTCGATAAAGATTTCACTTCGGAAGACATGGCTAGTGCGCTGGGTATCCCGGTGAACAAAGCAACTGTCAGGAGACATTTAGCTTCCGAGTTCGACACCCTTGTAAAACAAGCCAGGTAACTCTTCAAAAGATTTACTCAACTTTGCCACACAATGTCATAAGCTCTGAAATTTTTGCTGCCTTTTTTAGTAATTCAATTCGCATATTTTAAAAACAGCAATCTTCTTGTTTTCTTGCAGAGAGTCTTTGGGCGATGAAGCATTATGTTCGTTTGAAGACAATGTAAAAAAATCTACTTTTCCCAAGACGAGCTCCAGTAATTTGCGTGTCAAAAAAGTAATAAAAGTAAGTCAATAGAAAAACTTGCACTTGCACAAGTTTAAGTTACTGCATCTAGGTAGGCGACAGCATTGACCTAATTTGTGTGGTTACTACTTAAAAGCTGAAAGCGTTCAGTTTATTTTTTTGTGCATTTTATTAAATTAAAATCATTCTATCATACAAAGCCCAGTGTTATGACTGTTTTGTTATGAACTTAAATCATTGTTAATGACGCAACCTCTTCACAACAAGTTTTTCTTAAAAGTAGGTTACTATTTTGCGTTTGTACCTTGTATGTCTTTTTTTGTGTGTGTTCTAAAATGTTTCATTATTGTGTTTCAGTCTTCACTGAGTCGTGGTGTAGGAAAACATCAGTTTAAAGATAATCAAGTAAACGGAAAATGAAACGTTTAGTCGTTTGCGTTTGGTTTTACGTGGTTGATAAACGATGTTGCTGTGCCACATGTTGAAGGTGCTTCAAATTCAACCTTAAATTTGTCTTCCACCTGGAAATATTTCATACTTTTTGCAGACCAGATCGTTTCGATGTGTTATTTCAAAACGAAACGAAAGGTATGCCAAACATCGCTCTTTAAGTAAGTTTTGAATGTGATGTATTTCAATCGATCCTGTGCTGCTAGGTTTTGCCATGACATCCGAAATCACTTTCTTGATTTTGTGAAAAACTAGAGAAAATTAGTAAATATTATCTTTAAAGAATCACAAATTTTTGCTTTGTCGGGCACATTTGTGAAGAAAGTCGAAATGCCATCTTAATAAATCGTCACAGCTTTGCATTGTTTTTGTTGCCTTATTCAAATAGAACCGAACAACAGTCAACTTTTCGTCGATATTTTTCATCGTGATCGTTTTCTGCACCTAAAATGTTTCGATGTGACGTAACCATGACGTCATCTTTGCATACGAGGTCATCACTGTGTGTACGATGAAAAACGTAAACAACAATTGTATTTTTTCAAATTAATCAATAAAAAACAGTTTGATTCTTTAGTTTTCTATCTTGAAAACTTCCATGTACGTTAGGTGTGCATTTTTGCCTCTTCTAACTTGATGCTACTTTGCCATGAATTAGCTTTGATATAGTCACCATCCCATTTGAAGCATTCTCCGTTCATTGCTGCCGATGTTGTTTGTTTATTGTTGAATGCATTGGATTGTAATTCTGTATCTTTTTTCGCTATTTCAATAATGTTTGCACCTTTGATGAATGTCAATATTGGCATTTTGTTGTTTTCCTTTTCATTTTACTAACACCGGTTACTGACTGACCAATATCATTCACTTCAAGATTTTGTTTAAAAATCAACAGTTTTTCGGCCAGGTTGACTATTGCTTATTTAACTAAATTTTCAATACTTCTACCTATTTGTGTTTCAAATTTCCAGTACATATTTGAGATTACCAGATTGCTGTATTTGCACGTTTACATTTAAGAGACACCAACAATTAACTATGTTTCTGAGTGAAATTTGGTCTGTTGCTGCAATTCCAACTTTTTTCTTTTGAATGGGTTCACTGTGCGCGTCACGCATAAACTATTTTTGATTAGCTTACGTTGGTCATGCATCGTCAAGCATAACGTTGCCACGTGATAAAGTCGTTGATTAAGAATTATTCTTTGTCAAATATAAATGGACATCAAGCAAAAAACGTGGGTGGTTTACATTTATGATAAATATCTTAAAATCAAGGCTTGCAGCTGTTGTAGTTTTGCATCTTTTGGCATAATATACTGCAATAAAATCCTTTGCTTTGTAGGCTACTGTAGCCTACTTTTACTCGCAACTTATTTCTGACGACGGTCATTCTAATACCACAGCCGTTTTGTGACAAACACAAAATAACATAAGATGAACACGGTTAAGTTAGACATTGGTTTTGTTATGCTGTTTGCATTTCATGCCACACTTAGACAATGTCCAGCACAATTGCAGTTTAGTTCATTGCAATTTATGGATTACCTTCAAGTCCTGTAGTGTAGGCCAGCCACCTGGATGAATGTTTTCCATTTGGGGTATTTTCTGTGTGGATTTTTACCAGCTACTGAGCCAGTCATGCAGGAGTCTCTTTTCACCCGCTAAGTGCGAAATTAATCTTTCGCATTTCGTTAAGGTGCGTATTTTATTCGACAACTCGCGCTACTTTTCGCAGCATTAGGCGAATTGCTTTCTAGACCAGAGTGATGAGGATGTCACAAGCGCAATAAGCTTTTGTTTAATTTGTCTTCATGCCTTGAAGATTATTTCATTAGAGAAGTTCCCGTTGAGCTATTACGGTGTTGTTTTGTCGTGTAGTCGCATTACAACCTCTTGGTTGTATGTTTTTCACCATTGTAAAACAGTTCCTCAGCTAATTTTTCATTATAAAAAAAAATTACATCAGTTCACAGAACTGCAGTGAATCATTGAACTTAAGGAAGTACAATGCAAACAATGATTTTTTTTGCGTTCAAAGCGAAATTTCACAATATCTCACGCACGGATTTATGGAATTTCCATCTCTGATATCACAGTTCAAGAAATATTTTGCCTATAATGTCAGCCCGGTTAAAAAACAAACCTATCTTATTCGACATCTAGTACAGTGGTTCCCAACCTTTTTTTGGCTGTTACCCTAATCTCCACCCTGAAGTGAGCCAATTACCTGCACGACCAATTTTCAAAAACAACGGTGTTTATTGCTATGTATTTCAAACGGCTAACTGTGACAATCAGAATGAAATAGCCTACAATGCTGAATACAAGATAACAATGCGCGGTAAACATTCAATGCGAAGGTTGGGCTTAAACTTCAGCCGCCAGCTTTGTGATCCTGGGCTTTGTGGTACTGAGGGCGATTCTTGCGTCGCTTTCGACATCCACGCGATTGCGCTTCTTTGTCTTCATTCCCAAGACAGTTGAAAATCCTTGTTCACAGCGATACGTTGTTGAAATAGATGTCAGGATATTTAATGCCCGTGTCGTTAATGATGGTGCGTCCTGGAGTCTACTAAACCAGAAGGGTTCCAAGCGTTTCCCCTTGAAATCAAGTTTCAACGCTTCGTTCAGCTGTGCCTCTTCTAGCTCGCTTGTTCCACAATTTAACCTTTGCGATAAATGCTGCTAATTTGGTGTCGATCAGAGTTTGGTGTCGGCTCACTTGGTTGTCGATCAGAGTTACACTCTTGCCTTGAACTAAAAGGTTGCCTTTGTTCAAATCACCAAAGATATTAGCCAGGTAGCACAGCTGGGAAACCACTGTTGATTAGAGAAGTATTCAGCCAAGTCGGACTTCTATCAGATAAACATGAACAGCCTCACGAAGTTCAACCAGGCGGGTTATCACTTTGCCACGAGACAGCCATCGTACTTCTGTGTGGTACAGTAATGCTTCGTATCTTTCTCTTATCGTCTTGCACAGTTCCTTGAAAAGACGGCTGTTCAATTCCTTCGCTTTTATAAAGTTCACAACCTTCAATTGTTTCACTGTTTCTAAATCGGGTGTCGTTACCCTCCAAAAACAGGCAAATTACCCCCCGGGTAATTTACCCCCAGGTTGGGAACCACTGATCTTGTACGATAAATGGTATTAATTCCACAAACGACTGCTCAATGCCAAACACAATGTTAAGCAGAGCTAATTCAAATAAATGGAATCACTAGCTTATTGTCAAAGTATTCTTTACAGCCTGTTTCACTCTTTGCGGGATCGTCAGAAGGTAATTATGAAGTCTCCCAACTTACGCCGTTTCATTTGTGCCGACGACCTCTGTCTGGCTTTTTAATCAAAAAACTTTTCGGAGGAAAAGACTTTAACAAAAACGCTTTCCGAGTACTCCACCTTGTATTCAGTGGCGTAGCCAGGAAAAAAATTTGGGGGGGGCCAAATATTTGATGAATTGAAGAGAACGACAAAGTGTTTGATTTATGTGCAGTGGCGTATGCACGTATGTGCACCTGATGTGCAGTAGCGTATCCTGGTGGCTTGAGCAAGGGGAAGCAATGAAACTGGTGAGGGTTAAAGCGTGCCGAAGGCACGCGTTTTCTAGGGGGGTCCGGGGGCATGCCCCCCCGGAAAATTTTTGCAAAATTACACTTGAATATTGGATTATAGCGCTTTCTGGAAACACTTTTAGGGTAATATTTGTATGAAATTTATTAGCAGATAAACAGCTATTAGCTTATTAAAGGTAGCTCTTACACACGAACGGGCAACATCTGCGGCTAAAATTAGAGAACACCAAAAACTCAGCTACAGAAAAACCTAACAGAGTAAGCCATTCTGAAATTGCTTCCACAAATTAGTTAAAAGAAACGTAAATCCAGTAAATTTTGCGCGATTTACGATTTGCAAAATTTATTGGTGTCTTTCTGTGTGTCTAAAACAAGTCCTTGGGGTGTTAATAGCCAGATGTCTTGGAAAACGTTATAAATTTCTACAAATTTGATTATATTTTCAACAAAGGGCTCAACTTTGGAATCCAAACTTTGAAAATTTGGGGGGGGCCATGGCCCCTTTCGCCCCCCCCCCTGGCTACGCCTATGCTTGTATTACAACGTTTGAAGCTTAAATTTAAACCCTTCCAAAACCCAAGTGACCTGCTTTTACTTTTCACCATAAAGCTATAGTCAAAAACTTAACATTAACTGGGAAAACACTGCTTTACAATATATTCCTCACCCTAACCCTTTTTTGTATTTCTTACCGTAACACTGGATTGGACCCTATCCTATAAGGCACATCTACTGAAACTTAAGAACAAATTATCTACTCGTAACAACCTTTTGCAAAAGCTCGGAACTGGGGAGCAGAGGAGCACACGCTCGAACAGACAGCACTGGCTTTGCTATTCAACTGCAGAATACTGCGCTCCAGTAGGCTTATGGTTCAGATCAAGCCATACCAAAGTGATTGACTCTGAACTAAACAAAGCATGTAGAATTATAACTGGCACTCTCCGTCCCACACCAATATTGACCTCTATAGACTAGCAACCATAGCTCCACCACCAGCCATCAGTTAGTAGTACAGTATATCCGAGAAGTCGCTACAACAAAAAGAGAGTAAAACAGATATCCGACCAACGCCACCCTCTTTATGAACACAAACCTAATAAAACTAGGCTCAAATCACGCAAGAGCTTCGTCAAAGTTACTCTATTGGAAAACACAAGCTCGGCAACTGTTCGATTAGAACAGTGGTTATCCGAGTTTGATGGCACACGACATACTGCTATCCCGAGTCCTTCCGAAAGCTTCCAAAAACTCCCACCTTGAGAGAAGAGACTGGTGCTGCTTGAATAGAGCCCACTGCGGAGTCAGGAGAAATAAAACCAAACATTTTCGATGGAAGATGACTCCCAACCCAAGATGTGAATATGGCTTGGACAATCAGACAATAAAGAACATCCCACCAACTGCATCCTACAGAAAATGCTCTTATCTGGATTCGACGTAGGCGTGACTACTGACTAGGGATGAATGAATAGCTATGGATGAATAAATCTAGTACTACTAGCCTAGGTATTGGTAGCCTAAAGTAGTGCTGCACCAGATACATAGACTTTGCAATGTCATCATTGGGCTAGCATTATGCAATCTAGCTTGTCTTTGCCAAGCAATAAAAACATTGTTAACAGTACCAAACCAAAATATATATTATATAGGCTACGGCCATAGCCTACCTTGTAAAAGTATTAAAATTTGTCACAATTAGAAAAGAAAAAATGAGGCTAAAATGTTTTTAGTCAAGTTTTTGGTTGGTTTGAATATTTATCCTTGGACTAAGAAAATTGACAAAGGTAGTTTCGCAAGTTACCGAGAGTGGCAAAGTGAAGTTTCGGATTGTTGAAGTGCTATTTTCTGTGAATTATTCCATCCACTAGGTGCCGTTGAATAAAAAAAACCGTCCTTGAAATGCGTTGCTCAAGCGTACACCCCGATAGAGCCGTACCAATGGTGGTTGATCTTGAAGTTTTTTTCGTACATAACGTCGGGCGCTTAACCAACTGAGCTATTCGGACGGACGTGGCAGCTTGATACAGATCTCATGTGTTTAAAGATCAAGCGTGCAACGATACTTTTAGTTTAGAAGATATTTTTGCTTGTATTAACTTTGGTTTTACTATTAATAGAGCTTTGAGAACGTTTCACACATTTCTGCTGTAAATAGCAACTATAAATCTTTTTATTTAACTTCCGTATAAATTCACCACTTTAATGATACAAAAGAAGAGTCCTTCTTACAACAAGTTCTTATCTGCAAAGTCTTTTATTTTATTTAAATAAATTTTTAGTAACGGAATAAGTCTTTCTGTCTCTGGTAGGTACATAAGGAAGTGACACAAAATGCAACAACAGAGTAAAACTAGTCATTCATAACGTTTTATCAATTAGTAGTATGGATTGAATTTTAAATTCTTTTTCTCACTTGAAAATTTGTAGTATCGTTGCTTACACACAAATAGGTACACCTGTGTACCTGTTTGGTGCCGTAGTGCTCACTGCCACAACACTGACATTTCTGCCACAACACTGACATCAAACAGCGCTCTGCGTACAGTCACCGGATGCTTGCATCCCACACCATTGGACAATCTCTTCATTCTTTCAGGCATCCAACCTCCTGAGCTTCGAGGCGAAGAAGCCACTTTTCCTGAAGGCGAAGAAGCCTTCCACAGACGTAGGTGTGCCTCAACGATCTTCGCACGGGCGTCGGAATTTTTCATTTAACCATGTACCAATGCGGAATGGCCTCTTCCTCCTCCTGTGAATCTGGAGCCAAGAAATAGACCGCATACCACATCATCAATGACTGTACCATCTTCAAGCCACCCAACGGAGTGCAAGGTCTGCGTATCTTGGATGATAAAACCAAATACTGGTTGCTCTCTAGTAGCCTTCCAGCTTAGTGCGGAAACACTGTGAATCTGGAGTGGTAAAAGGATAGATCCTTGGCCCCAGAGGCTCACACGACAAAGAAAAAGATGATAGCCTAATGCTGTGATGTTATTATGTCACTATGTTTGACCAACCAAGAGATGGTTACAACAACATTCGTCATCTTCCAACAATTGCAGATTTTTCGCCAACAGAGCATCCTCAGCATCCAAAGGTGGAAGACTACATAATTCCTTTAGAGTTTACTGACAACTTCGCCTCTTCCAAGATGAACTAAAACTGCTTCCTCTGGCTTTTAGTGAATGATCACACTGCGAATCAATTTCAAGAAGTCGATATGAATGATTGATCGTCCGGTCTGGATGATGATCACCTTGCCAAACGACGTTGAAGATTCTTGATTCCTTCATTCAATTGGTCGATGTGGAAGAATCTGCTTATCCCAATTGACTTCAAATCACTGAAATTATATGATTGAAACGGTTAAAAAAATACCGGAAAGATTGCTGTTTATCGATTATAAAATGAATGATGATATCGATGATTTTTAATGTTTATATTTGATATTTAAATAAATCAAATACAGTCTCTAAACCCTTGACAGCGTGTTTCACCTAAAAGGAAAATCATCAGAAGGTCCTTATTCAAATAGAATTTATTTAGTTTCTATTTGGATCTATTAGATTCTATTTGAATAAGGACCTTCTGATGATCCTCTTTTTAGGTGAAACAGGCTGTCAAGGGTTTAGAGACTAATAACTAGCCTAGGTGATTTAATTCGCTCTGCTTGGCTTTTTGTTTGGAATTGAGCATTTTTGTAGTATTAATAGTATTTATTGTTTAATATTTAAATAGATTTTAAAATATACGCTTTGGGGCAGTATTTAGTGGTCAATGAGGTTGACCTAAGACTCGGACGGTGTCAAGGAAGGCTGTGAATCACGTCTATGTTGTGGACCTTGTGCTCTTTGCTTATATTGATGAGCTAATAAGGACAACTTAGCTATTTAACCGAGTTTTTCAGATTATTCTAATCTAAATGAACAGAGTTTTGGTTTGTTTTTTAATTTGATTCAAATAGTTCTCATATTGCTTTTTGATCGACAGCAGTTTCAACAACAACTGCTGAGGATCATTCTGAGGCACGATGAGTACTAAACAACAGCAACATTGTTAAATTCTCGTCCTTTCAATTATGATGTAAGCTACTTAGCACTTCAATTTGCACAATTACTTGTCTTGCAATATGAGCTTCTTGCCTTCTTACTTGGGTGTGAGGTTGGAGAATTGTTCAAGATTATTGATTCCACGTTCTTTAAACAACTCGATGTAATCACCCAGATGATAAGCTTCTAGAAACTCTTCAATAGTGCCCTCTTTGTCGATAGTTTCAGGTTTAATTGTGGATGAACTAGAACTGAAAAGGAATACTGTATTATAAACGTAAACAAAATAATAGTTGCGAGAAATTAGCTGTAATCTAGGTTTCTGACTTCAACAGCTGACGGACTGAGGAAGTCCGCCGTTGTTTGCTTGTTGCAAGTAGGCTATATGATAAGCCGCTTGAAGAAACTTGAAGTCCTTACGTAGGCTATATGTCATACGAATAAGTAAAATTCTCCATTCTTGCAAGTCAACATTAGAATGGGTCTTTCAAAACTTAGGCTAAATTCCTTTATGATTTCCGAAAGTTATGAAACAAAAATGATAATAAAACGTTCACCCTCAATAATTATGTTCCTGCTGGCCATCATACCAAACTCAGGTGATGATTTCATGCTGACAGCACGTAGCCTAACGCTTATTTAAAATTGCATTTTTAACTGTTTATTGAATGTTTACTGCATAGCCATAAGAAATGAGGAGGCAGGGGGGCGGTCCCTCCCCTGCTGTAAAAAAACGTCGCGGATTTGGTCAAAAATGTCCAGTTATTTGGAAAAATCAATGTCATCATGATGTTTCGACATTTCACCAGCTTACAAACTTTACATAATTGTTATAAATTTTGAGATACATTGATATTTTTCAATGGATGTAAAATATATTATCATCGATTTTGGAAAGTATTGCATGTCGTGCTGCAGTTTGGGCAGAATGATAAGTTTCGAATAGCAAAAAGTAAGTGTAAAAGAGCATCCTCAATTTTGGAAGCTTTTGTATTTGGAATTGCAATTTGGACTGAATGTTAAGCTTCGATTCAGTAGTCTATCTGCAGAAATTAAATATGTAAACAGATGTAAGCTATTTCAGATATTTATATGGACATTAGCCTACGTTTCTTAATTGGTACAATTTTGAAAAGGTAACCTTATGAAGTTTTTGTTTTGATGCATTTATTTGTAAAAATATTTGGCCGAAAATGTCGAGTTATTAACGTAAAGTGGTATTGAAAGAGCATTGACTATGATTTCATTGTAATATTAGCCTACATCAAATACTAGGCTTAAGGTAGTTTTGTTCAAAGGTGTAAGTGTGCAAGAAAGATTCAACCACTACATGTTAGTTGTATGAAGTGTTAAAGCATTATATGGTTCTTACAGAAATACATTTTCAAATATGTAGCTTTCACGGCTCTTTTACCTAAAAAGGTTCTCGACCCTGTATTAGACAAAACACTACCTCAGAGATTGTGAGTTATCTTGCGTTTTCTACAGTATATTTGCAAAGACAAAAGTTAGGAAATTTTTTTCGGCCCCCAAAATTTGTATACAAATTTTAGCATAAAACACCTTTGGTTACCTTATTTCTGAAGTAGTGTCAAGATCAGCAGATTTATCATTTTTAGGTATTAGCAGTTTAGGTTCTTCTAGAAAATTATTTAAACGGTTGAAGAGCTCGTTGAATGTTGGACGAATTGCTGGCTCTGCATGCCAGCAGGCGATCATTATGTCGTGGAGACTGTTCGGGCAGTTCTGGAAGTCAACAATGTTTTCTTGTTACTGCGGTTTGCAGGAGAAATCATGAAAGTACAGACAGCGATTCCAAAAGCATAACATAACAATTTGTAATTTTGGCAGCAGAAATAAAGCAAGAAAAAGCTGCCTTACAATTTCACAGTAAAACACACATCACAGCACAGCAATTCAAACCACACTAAATCATTGGTTGTAAATCTGTGTGTTTAAAATATTTTTTGCACACAACTCACAAGGCAAACGTAGGTATTATTTCATTTAACCACAATTCCGTTGAAAATTAAGCAAAATTATCTACAGGTTTTGGCAAAATTAAAAGTATTTTCCTGAAGTTTTCTTCTTTTTCTGAATTGAAGAGTTTAATCACAAAACTTACTGCTGGCAATGGCAATCTTAATCCTTCTTGAATATTTTTGATGACATCATCATTGCTCATGTCCCAGTACGGTTTTTCTCCATACGACATCACCTCCCACATCATAATGCCATAACTCCACACGTCACTGGCTGATGTAAAAGTTCGAAACAAGATACTCTCTGGTGCAGTCCAACGGACAGCAATTTTTCCTCCCTTTACAAAATTCAAAAGTTTTTTTTTTTCAATTGAAATCTATCATCTTTATGAGTCTTATGTTTGAGAAAATGCAAAAATTTATTATGGAATCGATATTTTTGTTTGGCTAAGTATATTCACACAGAAGAGTTGTAGAAGCGGTATAACTTTTTTGTTATGTTATGTTTACTCAAACAATAACCTACCTGCGTAGTGTAAGTGGCATGCGGGTCATTCTCAAGATTTCGTGAAAGACCAAAATCTGATACTTTGCACACAAGTTCAGAATTAACTAAAATATTTCGAGCAGCAAGATCTCTATGAACATATTTCATGTTCGACAAATATTTCATGCCGCTCGCGATTCCTTTCAACATTTTTACCAACTGTAGAATTGAGACTTTTCCACTGTTCAACTGAAAATGAAATAATACCTTGCATCACGAAAGTCCATATGCTATGATGAGACACTAACTGGTTGGCAAATATTCAAGAAAAAATTATACCCAAGACCAGCATATTCCATAACATAGAGTTCCCAACGTTTTTCTTAGTTTACTTTATAAAAATTTATGTACCTTGCAAAAGCCTGAACATGTGTAGTTACACAAACCGCACATCCAACTCCTTATTTCATAAAGTTTACTTTTTGGATAAGGAAGTTGCTCTGAGCTAAACAACTCTCTTAACTTGATCACAAACTCCTGGCTTAGAGCAATCGTGTGTGTGTGAGGGGGTGGCAGATCCAAGACAGCGCACCATGGGCGTTTCAATTCTTACCCTGACAGTTTATTTGTTCTCGACAAAGCACTTGGTGGGAAATTGGTTCAATTTGTCTTCAAAACATTTTTTGGAAAAAGGTGTTAAAAAAACATAGTCAAATCTTCATTATACCTACTATGACTTTTTGCATTACTTTTTTACTTTTATGCAATTATAATTAAAACTCTGTGTCAATTCAACAGGGTGGTTCTTAAACCTACCTCTAAAAAAGCTTTCAAAGATCGGTGTTCCATATATTCGCTTATTATTATAACTGGGGAAACTGTAAAACCAATAAAGGGATTAGCTTTTTTGTCAAGAAATAAAAAAGGTTTGCTTTCACATTCATGTTCAGAGTAAAATACTTAAATTTATACAATCGAGTCAAATTTAATCTACACATGAAAGTACTTGCAGATTCTGAAATTGTAAACTACTAAAAAATTGCAAACACGTTTGAGAATATAACCTACAAGCTATCAGAATCAACTAACTTACTTTTAATAACCACCCCTTTCAGCTGGATCACGTTGGGATCGTTAAACTTTGCCATAATAGAAGCCTCGCGGAGGAAGTTTGACTTATCCTTTTCGGTGGCTCCCGACTTCAATCTTTTTATGGCAACATTAGAAAGTTGGGTTTGTGAGCACAAGATACCTTTCCATACCTCAGCAAACTCTCCTGAAACGTAGAAATAAAACTTATTAGACAATATAAACAATAAATACTATTAATACTACAAAAAGTGCTCAATGCCAAGCAAAAAGCCAAGCAGAGCGAACTACATCAAATGCAGTTACTATTCTCTAAGCCTCTGCAGCCTGTTTCACCCTAAAAGGAGGATCATCAGAAAGTCCTTATTCAAATAATAAGGACCTTTTGATGATCCTCCTTTTAGGGTGAAACAGGCTGTACCAATGAGTGCTCAGCCTTGTGCTGAATGGGAAGAAGCCGGGAAAAACGCCCCTTTCTTCACTCATGATGTATTAGAGTTAGACAATATACATATTTAGCAATGTTAAAAAAACATTTTATGAAAATTATTGTTATATATACCCCACTTAACTGAAAATTCTTACAAGAAAAATCTTAAAAAAGTACAGCTAAAGCAAATGTTGAATTGACTCCAATATCTAGCCATCATTGTCAATCTCATCTCACCTGTTCCAATAACATGCTCCATCTTTATGTGATCTGGGTCGACTTCTGGCATCATGCTTGCTGCAGGGGCTTGGGGGTTGGAATGGGCAACGCACACTTCTTGGCTTGTGGTAGGTAGGTTCACCGCTGTAAGTATGGTGATGAATGATGATTTGCAACTGTTTTGTAAGTCCATGGCAAATTTTAAGTGTCACTTTAGCAAAACGTTGTATTTATATACATTTGTAGACGCTTACAAAAAGAAATCAATAAAAATTAAAAACATCAAAACTATATAAAATATATTAGGTGTTTCATTTTCTTTCAAAAAGGTCAGATGCTGGTGGAGTAATACAACCAAAATCTTACCATTAACATTTCTTCAGTGAATTGAACGTCACATTTATGATGCGACTAATCAGTAGCTATAGGCTACTTGGCTAGCCTATTACTATTCATGCACCAAAATACAGTTAATCTCGTCATAATTTCATCAATACAACGAACACTTTCAACAGTTTATGGTTTTCTTTGCTATCTCAACGTTTGTTTGAGTAAGGTTGGCAAGGAGTTTTCAATTGAAACAATAACATGAAAGGTTTGTTTATTTTTACTACTCGCATCATATTTACAAACACTCCTCCTTACCAGCTAAACGTTGCTGCAATAACTCACCCGATTCATTTACAGGGATACATTGCGTGGCTTCCTTTTCAACACCTCTTTTATTGAGACAAAATATCTTCCCAGTACTTCGGTATCTGTGCACTACTGTTAAGATGAAAATGACAAAGATGATTCCACATGCTCCTCCAAAGATTGATACAAAGTCAATAGATTCTTGGAAAGCTTCTTCTTTGGGAGATAGAGCTTGCATTGTGTTTATTGGCAATGGGTTGGTGTGAGGTCCAAACCCTGCTGATGTTCTGGCTCGTACTCGAAGGAGATACACTGCATCGCTGTCAAGTCCACTTAGGTGAATGGTGTTTGACTGTGTCTGAAAGAAAAGTTTTGTAAAAATAGCATTTTTCAAATTCAAGAGACAAAATACAGCACAACACTAAATCTAAGTCCTAAAGTTGATGAAATTTTTTACATATGGTACAAATCATGATCAACAGTACACTCTTGGATGAAGAAATATGATATCGTGGTAATCAGCTTAGGTCTATAAGCTTGCTTAAAATAATGTGAATTAGAATGGGTAATGACGCAAGTAATGTACATTTAAAAAAGCCGTTAGCCTACAGCTAACCAACCACAATGACAACGGAGGTAGAAGAATCTTCAAAAATTCGCAGCGCATGTGCTGATTTCTGCTTCTTCATGTATTCGATTTCGTAATCTCTGACGATCCCATTTGGATGACTGGGTGGTTGCCATGAAAGAGTGGCTGCGATCTTTGTGTGATTGACAATTTTGATGTCGGTTACTTGCGAAGGAGCTGAAGCAAATAAAACAAAGCGGAATTAATTAGTTGCTGTAGATTTATCGCCGTGCACTAATACTATTGGTATGAAACCAAACTGCTGTTTGTAGCTGTTTTTTACACAGTTCACGGCCAATCTATAATTGTACACGTACTGTTGTAACAAATTAACCTAGCGGTAAGCTTTGAAGAAATTCCTAACAATTTCCATATAGGCTACATTACAAAATAAAAACGTGCAATCTTTTTACAAATGTTTGTTGTTAAAGTGAGCCTTTCAGTGCACCAACCTGCTTCTTTTGTTTGAAGTTTAATTTCAGAGAAAGCTAAGCTTTCGGATTTGTTGGTGACCACTTTTGACACTCCATTTTCAGCAAATACAGTGATAAGATAATATCTATACGGCGTAAGGTGGGTAAGCTCAACAAACGTTTGAAAGAATTTACCACCGGAAGATGGCGCTAAAAAGGCAACAAAGTTTGAACAATCTTTCCAATTTGAAGTTGAGTTTGTCACAATGGAAGTCTTGCAATTAAACCTAAACAATAAAAAAGTTTGAGTAATAATTAATCAGCAAAACATTGAACTGAAAAAACTTTATAGAAGAATTTATTTCTTATCGTTTCAAAAAATTAGCTAGTGGTGTTCTGTAGAGTGTAGATAAACCTGTAACAAACGTCCTCCCTGCCACCATCGTCTTCAGGAGGAGACCACTGCAGCTTGGCACTTGTTGAGTTTGCTCCTTTTATTATAAGATAACGAGGTTTTGAAGGGGGCCCTAAATATACAAAATATTTAACCAAAATGTAACAAACGGTGCTGAAATTCTAGGCTACTTTACATTTTGCCTCACAAACATAACGTTTAAAGAAAATTTTGATTAAATGAAGCAAATCAGCAATAACATAAATCCATCGTCAAACAAATTGATTGGAAATTGCAAATTTGAAAATTTAGTGAAAGATGAGTATAATTAATGTTCCATAAGCAATTTAAAAAGAAAAATTAGTCTACATTCATTGACTACACAGAAAGTAATGTAAGCGGGTAAATGTTTTTTAAACTTTGCAAAAATAGTTTTTTTACGACATGTTCGAATGAATTGTGTTATTCTATTCCAGAGGTGACGAACCTGCGGCCCGGCAAAGAATTTTGTGCGGCCCGCAAAACAATTTGACAATCGCTCATGCATTAAAGACAAAAAACATCTCAAAGCTAAAATGCACTTTACAAAAAGTCGTTACAGGTCGAGGCTGACAGATGAAAATCTTTGAGAGTTGCCACATTGTCTGTTCGACCTAATATTGAACGCTTAGTCAAGTAAAAAACTTTTCAAAAATCCCACTAAGCAAAAAAATTTAACGCTTCAATGTTATTTTTTAACAATTTATGCTTCAATGCTGCATTAGATAGCTTCAGCTGTATGATTCACTCGGGCTTTTGTTTGTTGTTTGAAAAAGAAATTTCATTAACTGATTTGTTGTTTCGGAGCATAATGGTCGAAACATTTAGTCAACTTGAGCAAAAAAGATAGAGCAAACGCTTCCAAATTAAACTGTCTTCATTATCAGTGCAAGTACTGTTGCTCTATCCTTTTTGCTCAAGTTGATTTGTTTTTATTTTTACTGTTGTATGTTTCGATTCTGGGTAAGATAATTTCCACAGTGTGGGTTTTATTACTTTCATCTGCCGTTTGTTACTCTTCATGAATAATATCTTGAGTCGCTACTAAAAGATTTCATAGCAGGTTACGATTAAAAAGTTGTGTGGCCCGATAACTCATGTGTAATTGACAAAGTGGCCCGCGACCGCAAAAAGGTTCGTCACCCCTGTATACCACAGCATGACTTTTGTGCACGACCATACTTGCAGTTGGCTATGTGTTGTTTAAACGAAAAACAGAAAATTTATCAAAACGTTTTGTCCAGGGTGAGAAAGATCTAAGTTATCCTTTTTTTTTTTTTTTTGGAAAAACGCACAATTCAGCAAAATACTATTAGTTTACGAGTCCGCAAAAAGTTGAAATTTAAAACATAATCATAAGCTTTGTTCGTCTCTGTAGACATGACATCAGTTCAGTTTATTGACGCGAATTAACACTTTAAAGATTGTCGCTTTTGTATCTTTCCTTTTAGAAGAACCAATCTGGATAAGCATGCGATATGGGCGTGCTTTTTACTTCCTCATCGCAAAAGATTGCGCAAGGCATCAAAAAGAATTTCACATTATCAGTGTATTGATGTACCCAGCGCTTTCGTTGTGCGCGATGAGGCAGCAAATGAATAACCGTCACTAGTAACCGACTAAGCGTCATAAAAACATCTCACTGTAGATTGTCATAAAATGAAACTGTAGGGATAAATTCAAATTGCAATTTATAAGATTAGATTTTGTAAAATAAGGTGGTGGAGTTGATGACAAGGTTAGAATATAATTATAGTAGCCTACGTTATACTATGTGGATTAGTCTGTTTTAACCAACAATTAAAACTATGTCTTAATCAGCAGTTGTTTTGTTCTCATCGACTAGCAGGTTAACAACATCAAAATAAAACTTTGTGAAAACACGCTGAAAGTATACTGAGAAAAAATGTTATTGTATTTTGTTTAAACTGACACTTTTTGGACTTTGAAATGAAGACATGACTGTTAACGTTAGTATTTCTTCACTTTAAGCATATAATAGCTACCCTAAACAATAAATACTATTAATACTACAAAAAGTGTTCAATGCCTAGCAAAAAGCCAATCAGAGCTAATTACATCAAATATAGTTATTACTCTCTAAAACCTCTACAGCCTGTTTCACCCTAAAAGGAGGATCATCAGAAGGTCCTTATTCAAATAAAATATTCTATTTCAATAAGGAGCATATTTTTATGGCATAAGGGATGATATTAAAAAATATATTAGGCCTAGTGTTGCTTTTTAGAGCATTTCAAACCAGTTTAACCTGGTTGTAACATGTCAAGAGACAATCGCTCTTCTTCTTCATTACAATTCCAGCTTACCAAAAGACAGACATTTTGTTTCACTCACTTGTGCATGCCACACCGATCTCTTCATCATCAGCTCTTCCATAACCAGCATAACAGGGACACTGATCTTTGGAAGAAGTCCTTTTGTCAACTTTTGATTTTGGAAAAGAAGATGATGAAGTTGGGAGTCCGCTGTTAGGAGGGCATGGAATGCAGCTTCCTAATGCAGGCTGTATTTTATAGGTCCCTTCTGGGCAAGCTGAAAGATAAAAATTGGAAGTCATAGCCTACTTTAAAAATAAGCTTCCCAAACTGTATGTTGCTTAAATTTTCGTTAACTTCATATTCTTTTTAGTGAGAAGAGGTTATACGGTAAATGCTTTGAGTTTTATTCCTTGGATGAATTTTTTTGGACTTGCTCCTACAGTGCAAATCTATAGATTTATTAATAATTTGGAGTGTGTCTAAATATTGATATCTAAACAAATATTTGGATTAGATGTCCAATTAGCATCATTCTTTAGAACTCAGCAATGGGATCAGAAAATTCCTCCTTTAATACAATAAAACAAGTTCACCTCTGATTCTTATCTAACTAATTATTTTGTAATTTTTTATTTGTTTTTATTGACGTTTTGTAAAGCATGTGAAAAAATTGCTGCTCCATATGCAGTGTTTTCATTTCGCATGTCACAAATCATGACAAATGCACAAATAAAAAATTATTTGCGGTATATTTGACTTTTATCCGAGCAGAAAAAACTATAGACCAACTAAATGTAGCCAACAAAAGCATTGAAACAAGTCAGACTTAGTGTTTTCGTATTGAGCAACTTTGTGAGTCTGCTGAAGCAAATTTATCATATGATTTGAAAATAATAGATGAAAAAGTAACTTTTGATCTCCAACCAAGCTTAGAAACAACCTGAGACTGTCAACAGAATGAGATATCATGTCTTTTGTCGGTAACGGTGGATTTGACAAAAGATGCTGAGTAAAGCATTGTACTGTAGTGAGCCATTTTATTCGATATGTGATGTGATCAATTTAAGTCCTTGGCTGCAAAAAATCTTAGAGATTTAAGTTCGTTTAAAAAGTAAGCAGAAACTCGGAAATAAAGCATGCTAACGCAAATACAACTACTTGATGGTGCGTACTAACATCTTTATTCATCAAACAAAGCCTTAAATTACAAAAACAACAAAAGAACACATCCTCTTCAAAGTGAAATACCGACACGTTCACCTTGGACAGTCATGAAGCTGCACCTGGACTTCAATATACAATAAGCACCAGGAACTGAGTCAATCTTCTTGTCAATAATAAACCTAAGATTGTGCGTCGTCAATTTTATCATAAAACCAGTTTAAACATGAAATGATGTCTGTGGTTAGAAATTAGAATAGTAGTTCATCCTCGTGTGTGAAGGCGATTTCTTTAAAAAGATTGACGTAGGCGAAGCATTGAAATGGTTTTTATAAACTACATGAATAGCTAGCTGGTCAAGCTCTAAATACGTAGTTCTAGATTGGCATTGAAATTACTTTTGAGGGGTTTTGAATGAATGTAGCATGTGTTGTGATTTACGACTTGCTGGTATGTAATGAGAATTCTGCTATGAAGGAAAATGAAAACTTTATTGACACGTAAGGACACATGAAACCGGAGACAAAAAATCAACTGGTTTTCAATTATTCCTGTAATGTGATACAGTAAAGGTATTTCAAAATCTCAGACAACGTTTAGTTAAAAAGCTTGAGATTTGTTTATCCACTGATGTCAGAAAACGTAAAAAGGGTCTTGAATACTCGCTTTGGCACCTTTGTGTCTGCAATGTTATTGAAAAAAAAATGTTTTAACTCGAATAGATTAATAGATTAGACTAAATTGATGTTACCGGAAAAAACTGATTTGTTATCTTTATCACAAAGTATTAACAGACCAAAACATAAAACAACATTAATCACCAAAACAAAAATGCCATCTATTAAAGCACCAGTCTATGGCAGGAAGCGATTTCCAATTCATTTGTCAAAGCGATCGTTCGTCTTGGTTAAAACCAAAATATTTTGGGCGATACGGAAACGCCACACTAAACTGAACACTCTAAAATTCGACAATCCTGCGGACTTCAACTCAATGTTCACTTCCATTTCTAGACTTAGAGACTCCACTGAAAGTAACAAATTTTAAAGTGGAAATTTTCTCAGCACGAAATAAATCATAGACAATGCAAAAAGCTCTTGATTGTGTTAGACAGAATTAAACTACTTCAATTCTGACAATGCTGATAAAAATTACGGAAAATTGTTTGGAAATTGTTGTAATTGGATAAATCAGCGTTTTTTTGTTTTTTTTTAACCAATCTCTGTCAGTTTTTTCTGCAGTTTTCTTGATTGATCAAGTAAAATTACTTTTTGAAAAATGGCCTAAACTAAAGATTTTGAAAACTAACAATGGACAAATCGAAGTGGTATGATCAAAGTAATGACGTACAACTTTAGGATTACGCAGTTACACAAGTTTGAAAGACAATTAAAAAACAGAATAACTTAAAAAACGTAAAGATTTACAACTATTTGACTGAGAAACTTGTATCAATAAGTTAAGTGACTTTTAAAGTACACTAAAGCAGGGTTTACCAAACTGTGGTCCGCGGACCACTGGTGGTCCGCGACGACTGCACAGGTGGTCCGTGGCGATATGACTAGAAATTAGAAAGTCACACATATACGTTGTACAGTAGGCTACGTACCCCGTCAAAGATAATTGCGCAGTTCTTTACAACTTAAAAGATTTCGAAAGCTTTTGCTATCCAGCATCGTAAATCTTAGCCTACCTGGTGCACCTTCGTTGCAGTTAAAAAGTTGATTACGAAAAATTCTCGTATTCAACATTCTCAATTAACTTGTTGGTGTGAGGTGGTATGGGCAATTGAGGATGTTTTGAAAAGGGTTGAAGATGATGTTTTGAGAAGAGCGCTGGAGTTGCAGGTAAAGGGCCGTAGAAATCAAGGAAGACCCAAGAAAACGTGGAGAAGGCAAGTTGAGGAGGAAAGCAGCAAGGTGGGCTTGAGAATAGAGGACGCGTTAGACAGATTGATGTGGAGGCAGGGTGTGAAGGCGATTGCGGCACTTTGAGGTGAAACCGGCCACCCTCGGTAACGGGGACATTACCGGATTAAAAGTGGACTACTTGTAGAACGCATCTTTGAACTGCGAGAGGAGCTTTTAGTTTTCCTGCAAGCACACAATGCTGACTTGGCTTCACTAGTAGCCAATGAAATTTGGCTTGGGAAACTATTGCATACCTGGCAGGCATTTTTAACATTCTAAACCAATTGAACTTGACACTTCAGGGAAGAGATGCGAACATTTTACTTACTCAAAACAAAATGACATCATTCATAAAGAAACTCAACATAGGGAAAACAAGGATGAATGGTAATGTTGTGGATACGTTTCCTGTTCTGTGTGACTACATTACCAACAAATCCTTAATAAAGAGTTGATTTTCTATGACGTTACACAACATTTGGAATTGCTTTCGGCACATTTCAAGAAGTACTTTTTAAAAGAGACATATGAGAATTTTGACTTGATTTTAAACCCTTTTGTTGTTACAAAGACTGATCTGTCAGCACGCGAAGAAGAAGAATTAGCCAAATTATCATCTGATCGAACTTTAATGCTTATAGTTTCAATCAAACAGCTATTGCATCTTTCTGGTTGAGTGTTGTGGAGGAATATCCATTGCTATCTCAAAAGGCAACTAAAATTTTATTGCCTTTTTCCACGACCTACATGTGTGAGACAGCATTTTCAGCTCTTATCAACATGAAGTCAAAATACAGGTCCAGACTTTCCGTGGACCCTGACTTACGAGTTTGCCTTTCACAAATAACTCCGATAATTGATGACTTATGCAATAAGAAGCAATCCCATCCGTCCCAATGATGTTGTCAGTTTTTTAAATAAACAAAATTCGGTTTTATTCATTTTTACCTTTGTATTAGAATTGGGGGTCCGCGCATAAACAGATTCACAAATAGTGGTCTGTGGCCCAAAAAAGTTTGGGAAACCCTGCACTAAAGAGTCAAATGGCAATTTAAACTTAGCACAAATATTTTTTCATTGAATACGCGTATACTGTATTTACATAGAAACAACAAGAAGTACTGGAAATAACCAGCATTGCTAAAAAGGTAAGAGTGTTTACTTTTGTCTAGAAGTTGAATTTTCATTTTACTGTACATGTTTAGTTGATTTCAGCAACATGGTCGTGTGTATTGCCATGCTAAACAGGTAGTCACTACCTGGTCTAGCTCCCTGAAGAAGTCGGTCGTATCTGACTGACGAAACGTCGGAATGTAAGCAGATTGTCGCTTGATACATCTTGTGATAGTTTAGCTTAATTTGCACCAGTAGAACGGCATCATGTTATTTAAGTGTCTACTTAACGTAGGTTTTCGGCAGCCAAGAATCTACGTGTTTTAGTTTAAGGTTTGGAGCTTTTACGACAAGCTTATGCTGACGTCATCAGTATCCATAAAACGGTGCATGGTAGCAATGAACTTTGAAAAGCAATCACACTTCATAGAAGCGAACGAGAATTATATCGGTAGGATGTGAAGAAAGACTTAAAATAGAAGTTGAAATCAGTAGCCCTACTAATCTAGTTTAAAGATATATTTGCCACGCGCATTGGTAAAGCTTTATTGTGGTGTAGATAAATCTCATAACAAAATTTTTAATTTGTCTTTGTGTGCTTTCTTCCAAAGCCCAGTGGCTTCCATAGAGCAATATGAAGATATGAATATGAAGTAGTCTTTCTTAAACGATTAATTCTAATTTCGTGCAAGTAATTTGCATCAAGCGCACGTTGAATCGATTTCTTTCAAGTGAAGTTTCTAAGAGGCTTACCATAACAGCCTGTCTTGAATCTGTTAGATTGAAATCCTTTGTTGCATCGACATCTTCCAGTTTGTATTTGCCACTGACCATCGCTACTGCAACGATACCTAAGTCCTGGAGATCGAAAGAAGGCGTTTCTGAGCGTACTGGAAAGTTTGATGAATAAAAAACATTTTTTGCTAAGTTTTGCTTTTTATGACAAATTTATTTACAATTTAATTAAAATTCGAAGCTGGTAAATAAACAAACAAACATGCTAATTAATTTCCATCTCATTTGAAATTTATTTTAACAATAATTTTTTTGCTTGCCTTCTTCAGGAGTTGCCAGCTCGGCGTTTTCTGTACATGTTCCCTCAGCGGGCACTAACGAAGCCACCCCAGCACCTGCTATCGTTTTAGGAAATTCTACCAAGTTTCTTGTTGTTTCAGAGCAGTAATAATAGTAAACTCGTAACGCTATCACGGACATACAAGCGCCTTGGTCTTGTATTGCAATGTAGACTCCATTTCTAATATAAAACAAGATGTTTAAGTCAAGCAAAGTGGGGGAACATAGTTTAAAACTTGGCTCTGTTTTTTCAAAAGTGTAAATTTAAGGCCATTGCACAATGCACATGTTCGGTTGCATTTCAGACAAAGAATGACTGTTCGCTTGCAGCAAGCAAACTTATTGTGTGATACTGATAAGAACACAGCCCTTTCAGATGCATGAGAACCTAAACCAATTTGGTTGACATCTCGGTACATATACTATAATTACCAATAACTTGACTAGCAGAAGAGTACTGAAGGAGTGATTTTGTGTCATCAGAGCTTCTGTATTTCAATAAGTATGGACCAGTTTTATTACAAACAAGTTCTTAACAAGCAGTTTTGCGATCTAACCAACACTTAACTTTGGCACAATATAAAATAAAATGCAAATCAAGAACAGAACCTATGAGATTTAAGCCATAAAGGGTTAGTGAAAGTATGCTTGCATGGTAGGCTTACTTGAACTTTAAAATAGAAAATATCAGTCAGTTTTTATCAGCATCAAACTAACTCAATAAAACAATAGGCTACTATTTAGAACGATGACTTACTGCGACAAAGGACCAAAACTAAACGTTTTCTTATTGACTTTATTGTCATCGTTTCCAGCCACTGTGTCTATTTTAACATAAGGATGTTCTTCCCAGGGTGGGAATGTGCTGGAGGCGACATTCGAGTCTGCTTCGTAATAGAAAATGTTGAAGGTTTCTTTGCATTTAGAGCTTTTTCTTTCGCTTGCTTTGGAAGAACATCGATTGATAAAAAAATTAATATCCAACTGGATGCGTTTTCCACCTCTGGAATTATGAAAATCAGTTAAATGGAATAATATGATTACTGTCAATGGCAGTCTATGCCAGTAGTTCATAAAGCAAAATTTTGGACATTACAAATTTGACTAAACTAATTACAAAATTAGCCTACCACTGTAAGTCAAAACTGTTCATACAATTTTTTCGAAAATCGTTGTTTTTTTTTGACGAGGGTTGTTCGTAATGAACCAAAATAAAGCGATTTCCAAGAAATGTAGCCTACGCTTAGTTCAAACGAAATAAAATGAAAGTAATGATCTATTTGTCAAAACATACATGTATTTTGAAACATTTTCTGCAGAACACAAAAGTGGGCTGAATAGGTAGATTAGCCAATTCCCTTTTAACAAACAAAATTGATTTTCTATATTTTCTCAGTAAATATTTTTTTTTACAGTTTAAAATATTTCTCTGGTGGCGACGTAGTTGAATCTGCTACGCTTTTGTCGTCTATTCATTGATTGCTCATTTAACGGTTGGTTAGACTGATTCACTTTATCCAACGAATTAATAGAGCGATGCGCTTAAAACACTTTTAACTCCCTGTAAGCGGAAACTTACATCTGTCAAACCTGACCACCGGACTTGAGTCATAGAGTCAAGTACTAAAGTCTTTCTAATTAAAGTAATATTTCAGCATTACCCTTCGAAAAGGCTGTTGAATTCAAAATGAAAAAAATCCAATCAAAATAATTAATCAATGAACTGCAATAGTCTAACATTTGTAAAGTCCAACAAGCACTGTAAAGAGTTCGCATGTTCAAGGTTTTCCACGAAAAAGACAAATACAGGCCTAAGTTAACATTTTAATTAAAAAGATATCTTACCGTGATGGTATGAAAGGAGATCGTATCCAATTATTATTTTCTTCAAGTTCAACCTGGCAAATTTGATAAGAGCGAATGGTACTTTGAAAGTCGCTGTCAAAACTACTCACTTCTTCCCACTGCAATACATGGATCACATGGTTTTAGTTAGTCTTACGCTTATGCTGCTTTTTTGTGCCAAGAAAAGGAATTTCACTTTAGTAGGCTATAGTATAGAACAGGGGTCACCAACCTTTTTTGCATGCGGGCCACTTTGGCGTTAAGGAGGGCTGTGGCGGGCCGCACTAATACAATTTTAGGTAGGTTGACTCATGCTAGAAAAGAACGCATCTCGTAAGCTACCCAGTATCCAGCGTTACATGTTGTTACTATTTATCTTAGAATACCGCAGCAACAAAATTAGTCGAACAGCGCTACTGCCAGGCCAAGCTCCTTTAACAACACTTTTGACTTCTTTAACAATGTCTAATAAACGAGGCCACTTTGTTTTGGGCACTTAGCGAGGCTATAGCGAATATTCATCGCCAAGCAAGATTGGTGTTGTCACTTCGCTTCACAAAAGATATCTTGCAATGAACAGTAGCCTATATTGTGGAAATCACCGAAAAAACGTTTCTATCGTAACTCATGAACAGCGTTACCTCTAAAAAAGCAATGGGTTGGTTTTTCATCCTTTTTGTGAGAGTCTACAAAACTGTCTTTCTTTGATTAAATTATTAAACAACTGTCACTTGCGGTGCTTATCAGCATGGCAAGAATTGTTGATTAACAACATTTTTGCAGTAGCCTACTTTAGAAGCTAAATATTTTTCAACTGCCGGAAGCATAATAATTCCACTTTGTACGCGTTTTAATCAACCGCTGGGACAGTGTGGCTGGACATCGTAATGGAATAACTTTAAGCGACCCCCACCTAGAACTACAATCTGATTGGTCGGTCGGTGGAATCGTATGCAAAACGAAAATATGCTTCCCGGTAAGTATTTTTTGCCTTCATGCACTTAAGAAAAGTATTTTGGTTATACTTGTACGCTGATACCTTCCGTGGGCAGCACGACAACAGCGTGGCGGGCCGCATGCGGCCCGCCAGTTGGTGACCTCTGGTATAGAATATAGATAAACTGGCTGACCAGTGACCATGCGAGCATTTGTGTTCGCACCAGAATAGCTTTAACCTCAGCCGTAACATTTTTCGATCATAAAATGCAAATCGATTGTTCTTTCCACAATCGACAGCCGAAATAATAAATGTAACATTTTTCTGTAGACCTATTGGGGATGCCTACGATGTGTGGCAAGACTTCGCATATAAAAAGGCTGCCAAATAGAGAAGAGTAGAAGAGTAATGGTTTTTTTTTAATTTGGTTTATTATTTAACATCTTAAAAATTTTCAAAGTGCCGCTTTTACAACAAAATATTGTTCCGATTAAACTATTACAGTAATGTGCTGCAATAGATAATAATAAACAACTAAACAATCTTTTCCAACTAACCTTAGAAGTCTATTTAAAGTAAGTTAACTTGCATTGTTTGAACTGCTAGTAGTGTTTTGCAGCAGTTGAAATAAAAAGAGTCCATTCAAAGACCGAAAACGACTGTGTTCGTCAAAACCCTTTTGCACAACAAAGTCTTTACAATCACATCTATATCACGTCACACAACGCGAAAGCAATGGCAAACAAATACTTTCTAAGCTGAATTATTCTGCCACAGCTTTTACCAAATTACTGGGCTTAAATGTAATAACAAATATATGTAGTATGCACGACCGTGTTAAACTTGTACACTTATATAATTTTAATTGGATGAATTTGGTTGCTAACATAGCGACCTATGACATAGCGAACTTACATCATTTGAAGCTTGTCAGGAAAGCAAAAAACTAAATGATTCTTGTAGCTTTGTGTAGAGGGTGAAAAATCGTAAAACACTAAATGTTTTGAAAACATGGTTTGAATTATCAACCGATTTTGTTTAAAAACATCTATATTCAAAAATTTAGAATCAATTAACAAAAGTCCAGATATCATATCAATATAATGTTATCAACTAAATTATTTCGTTTTCATTAGCTTCATCACGAATTCAAAAGAAGCTGTAGTCCAAAATGGCAAGTTGTGATAATCCGGTAAAAACTTGATCATCGGTTGACCTTTTTTAAAATACGAGACATCTCGCAACTGATGAAGAGATATGAGGGTTAAAATGCGCCATGAAATCATTTTATTGTAACGCTTTTATAACATAAATAAAATCCAATCATTTATAACATAAAAGCCAGCATTGATAGAATTGTGAATAAAATGGCTAGCAAGGAAAAGATTTCACGATTGCAACAAACTATTGGCCTATTCATCTTACCCCTTCTGATCCTGGGGTGGAATGTTGACTCCATTGCAAATCGCTTGTGGCGAGTCTTGTATTATAGATCTCCACTAAAAACAAAATATTAATTAGGATTTGAACATTTCTGCAGAAAGTATGCATTGAAATTAGGGACAGTGGAATTGAAATCTTTCTTAAATTTCTAACACCAAACAAATTTAACAGACTTAACCGAGAGTGAACTCATTCCGACGCCATTAACATTCTAATCTTGTTTGAGAACTAGAACTAGACAGTTGGATAACTAGAACTAGATAGTTTGAATAAATGAGATATAGTGATCATATAGTTATTAGCAATCTTGAATGGCGTTTATTACACTTTAAAAAAATTGAAAAAACATTATGGTATGAAGCTCGCTATCATTTAATATGTTGCTTCACAAAAAAGGCTAACTTTTTGTATCTGAAAGTTTTGAGATGTTGCTGTGATAATTATGTAAGCCCATAGAAAGTGATACACCACTTCCTGTGTAGTCTTTGATAACTCAGAAGTGTTTTCACTGAAGCATAAACAAACGGTTTAGAAACACAACAATTAGATGGCTATGTATTGCGTTACCAAACAATGGTGCAGCTGTTGCCAATTGTAATTAAAACAACAGTTTAAATTTCTGAAAAAAGTGAACTCAACTGTGTAACAGAAGTATTTTATCTCTTTTTTGTAGTGTATGCGTAACGATATTCTAGATAATTGCAAATGCCGTACATTTATTTTAGAATAAAATTAATCTTCGAAATGAGTTCATTTTTTCTTTGACAGGTGTTCAAGATTATTTTTCAGCAGTTAATTTTGGAAGTATATAATCTCAGTTTCTAAGACCGTCTGATGATCCGTTAGGTAAAACAATTTGTAAAGGCTTCAGATAGTAATAACTATATTTGATTTAATCTCAGTTTCAATGATAGTCAACTACACTGCTTTGCTCAGGAATCCTACCTACAAAAAAGCGATGGGAAATATCAGTTACCAAAACTGATGTACGCCCGCTTGGACAACTTTCACAAAAATCAAAACTGTAATGCATTCACTGATAAGAAATGATGAAACAAAGGAAATTACAACAAAGGAATTGTGCACTATGGACCTCAGCAGCTCAACCGAAACAAACCCGAATTATTCCATACGACATGACCTAATTTGTCAAAACAGAAAGTCGGCTATTCGGCTATTAATATGAACCGACTGTGTTTGATAACCTATAGATTGAAACACTTTTGGGTTCAAGGTTGTTCTAATCTAGAATTTAACCATAATTTGATTTAAGAAAAGAGCTGGTGGTTTTAATCTCGATACAACCGACAAGAAAGACTACTTCAAGCTGTACTGTATCTGTTTGCAAATTCACTTATTTTCTATTGCTTTCAGCTTTGCGTTCAGCAAAATGTCAAGCTTTCAGATTCGGTTTTGGAAGTTCATGGCAATCGCAATCAACGAAGCTGAACAAGTTTTGGCAAGTTTTTGGATTTTTTTCGGATTCATGCTTATTTTTGTATTTTGAGTTCAAACTAGTAAAAAAACCAGCCTTTCAGGTTCGTAGGCCTTAAACAGACAATCATAAGTTGAACCTATTTAACAACATCCCTGTCAGGCGTCAGCTATTTGTTCTAATTGTTCTTACTTGTGTCAGGTTCGCATCTACCGAGGAAGCATGCGATGATGATTAATTTAATGGTGAGCCATTTCCATTCCATCACTCCTTGATAAATGTACACAATTCCCTCACAGTTGTTCTTGTAACGTTACCCAATAACCTTTTTAAAATGCTTAGTTTACACACTCAACTTGTATATTTTCTACTTAAAAGTTTGTTCTTGTATTCACCTGAAATATTTTCAAGACGGTTCATGCAAGCTACATTAAATTTATTGCTTCCTACTATTCTAATTCCATGGTATTGTAGGTCTACTCTATAGCGAGTCCACTCATTCAGTGTAATTGTGATCATTTGCTAATCTTGAAATCTTTGCATCGCCCTTTAGCTCATCCGCTACCTTTTGCGCTTAGAATGATGTAATTTTTGTAATAAAAGCGAGAGGTTTAGAAGTATGTCACTAAAGCTAATTCATACTAACGTTTGCGTATTGCTGGCTTGTCCTTTAAAAATCCTAAATTGCTGTATGATACGGTACTACATCGACCTTTTGCCAACACGATGTGCTCAATGGACTGACAACAAGCGAATGAGTTTTTTTAGGGCAAGTCTGGACCGGACCGAGCCGCAGAGCGCAGACAAATTTATGAATCAACGTAGCCGGCGTGTTTGTTAATTGACGCACCACGTTCTTACGCCAGACATGGTTTGGTTGCGTTATTTACTCCACCATGCGATATCTAGATTAAACAGAACATTATTGCAATGCAACGTTCGCTTGTCGTTTGGCTATTGTAAGTTTGCATTATGACTCTGCCATTACAAAATCTTCAATTTAGTTTATTTTGCCAGTGCGCATGATTAAATTTATCATACTAGGCTATGTGGCAACTATACTACTACAGTACTAGGCACACACTGTATGTGCTCTGGTGTAGACTACCTGTTTAGCTTGAAGTAGCACAACATTCTGTAAAGAAATAAACAAAGTTACAAATTGAAAAAAATTATAATTTTGATGACTAATATTAGGGAAAAACATTTTTCAGAATTTCCATTTTTGAAGGCCTAGCTATGATGTTTTTTTTTGACAAAGAAAAACATTTTGTGTAACATCAGAGATGTAATGTCCAGATTAAACTTAAACTAAATTCTATTTGCCTCCACAGTTTTGCTGAAACAAACTTATTGTTTAGTTTAGTAGCATACATAGTAGACTCAGTCGCTATTGTTTTTTTTTCATCCAGATCAACTCAAAAAGCATTTTCTTACAAATAGATTAATGGTAAGTGAAATTGCGTTAATATCCTTGAATTCTTGCAAAATCGCATTATGTTTAATTGAATTAAAATCTCCTGCTGTTTCACCACTGCTTTCTTATTTCCTTATGGAGCATAAAGATAATGATTTCCTGTATCAACTGGTGTAATCCAGTTCAAGATTTTTATACTTCTCTTTGAGACCGGAAAACAGACTCGGTTTGTGTTGGAAAGTTCAGTTTTATTAGAAAATCTGCTGAATAGTCATAAATATTGACGTGCTTGTTTTGCATGCATGCAATTAAAAGTAGGCTGCTTGAAAATTAAAACATTTAAAAGTGTTTCTTTATCGTTTGTTTTAGCATATTGAATATTAAAACTAAAAATAAAGCATAAATCTTTCAAATAACAAATCTGCACCAAAGTTTCAACTACCATTCACTGTTGTGAGAGATTTATATGCTGTTTGAAAGGTATATTGCCTTCAAATGCTCTAGTGATAATTAGGAAAACTTTCAAAATTTCAGATGATCAACTGTTTAATGCGTGACCTAACAGACATTCTCCGCTTCTTGCAAGCGATTTGGTCTTTTGTAAAAAAAAAACATTTCTACAACATTTTGTTTTACTGTTTATGAGTTAAGCTTATTGGAGCAGCAGAGGTGTTGATATGAGAAAACGAGCGTTTTTGAGCTTGGTCTTCCACGATACCGACTTGATTTACCCAAGTTACTGTCATAAGTTGCTTCTTTTTCCAAACCGTCTCAAATTTGCATTTAAAGCTAACATTTTTCAACTGACAGAGTTGGATTGAAAGCGTTCACATAAAAAAAAATAAGACTGGTTAATGGTTATCAAGCAGAATACTGCGCCTAGAGCACACAATAACTCAAGTCAAAAAACCTTGAATGAGTGCATTATATCATAATCTTTTGCCGATGAAAGGTGGTGTTGATGCAATCAGTGACAGTGCATTTCTTTTTGAAATATTTTTATTGTCTTCATAATTTTAATATAACTTTGCTTCGTTTTAGTCTTGCTTCACCTCAAACAGGTAGGGTAGCCTTGCTGCTGCCACATAGCCTACCTTAGCCTATTTATATGCTTTCATAAAGTTGTTAAATGTTAACTTGAGCAGTGAAACTTTTGTATGGCTTGTAGCTTTGATGTAAACCTTTGTAGAGGCACTGTTGCAAATCAAACTGGAATCGCTGTGTGATAAAAATTCTCTCCGGTCATATTCTGCTTGTTGAAAACAGCTGCTAGCCTATTTCTTTGTTTGTACAATGGAAACAATTCATGTCTTTATTTGGTTGCAAATCCATTACAGACAGATCAACAATTTGACTGTTTCTTGACCTCACATTTCTTCAAAAAGTAGTGTATCAGTGATAATTAGAGAACCTAAAAAATGCAAGCTGAGAAGATTTGTTTCACAAAGCCAAGCAAACGCTTTAATGAAATCGGACTGTGATGAAATTGGGTTTACTCCTCTTAGTTTGAAAACGTTTGTTGAACATGAGTTAAGTATCTACACTTTAGGCTCTTTATTTTATTTTCTGATATGTAGTAGGACTAAGGGATAAGTAGGACTTTTTAATCTACGGTACTCCAAAGAATATTTGTGCTATTTAGTGCGAGATGAAAATGTTCAGTGTTAAAGTTTAAAGACTGAAATAATTAAATATTGCATCCAACCTTTTGAAACAAAATTTCGGAAAGAAACTCTATAACAGCCTATGCCTTATGTAGAAAGTAGATCCTCTGTGCAGTTACTACATTTTGAGAATTTGCACATCTACCGAAAGCAACACTTACTGGGGTAACACTTCATGTTTGCATTTTGATGTTGTCATCAAGCTTGTAAGAGCTCGTAACGACAGCAAAGATTTAGCCCAGGGCTTTCCAAACTTTTTTGCTCGCGACCCCTTTTAATCTCCTAAAATGTTTCGCGGCCCCTTACGATTAAAACGACAAACAGTGTGAAATATACATTTGTGCTGTTTATTGAAAAGCTTAAATCAAACGAAAACTAAAAACAATTTACCTTTCTCAGTTCAGTTTGTTTTTATTTATTTCTGACCATAACAACGAAGCCTATGGGCACTGGGCAGCCTACTGCAGTAGCGCACCCAGAAAAAAATTTAGGGGGGGGGCTAATTCAGAAATGTTGGCCGAGTGATTTGCGACAATAGGCCAATGCCCATCTCTTTGATTAATATTTAAGGGCACTCACAAGTTGGTCACAGCGGTAAACCATAATCTCTTCGTGGGAAAATTGTAACATAAGATTCCCGAATCCGTTCGTCTGTATGTATCGACCGAAAAAGAAACACTCCTTGAAACGTCTATTCAATAAGTGTATTCCTGTAAAATTAGCCCGCGGCTATCGAAATCGAGATGCAACGCCGTACACCTCTAAAAACTGTCACTACGATACAGATTACTTGGATAAAAGACGGAACTTTTGTCCAGTTAGCAAGCACTAAGCAAACAGTTAAATGTGCGGCCAACTTTCAAACAATCATTTTACGAATGACCAGAATAGATAGCAATATCTCAAACTCACATATGCAGTACTGTGACGCAATAATGAAAGACAATTATGAAGTCATTCAAACAGGTGTTTAAAGCTGATGTAATATTTCCTGTTTAAACAGGTTTCAAACTGAAACAGGCCCAAACAGGTCCAAACAGGTCCAAACAGGTTTGACACAAGTCTTATGAACGATGGTGCAATTTTGGCACATTTTCTAGCAACTTCCATGACGTAATATTCAGTAGACTTGAACGTTTTTTTATATGACGTTTGATTAGGTGAACCATTGTCTGGAACATAGCGGCCCCTAGTTATGACAGTCTGACATGGCATAACTAAAAAAGAATTGACGACAATTGTGAGCCAATGAATAAAAACACATGATACACAAATTGTTTGAATCACTCACGTTTAAGTTAATACGCAAATACAAAGGGCATGCAAAGAATGAACAGCAATAAGAATAAACACGACGATACATGAAATTGGTACCATAGGTACACACTAAAATGACGCTATATACAATGGTTGCGATAATAACCGACTGTTCCGGGCTCAGACAAGGGTCGGCCACCGCAGACAAAACCAGGCTCAAACCTTAACACTTAGGTGTTCTTTACGGGGGCGAGGCACGAAATATCCCTCAACACATAGTCTACTTTCACTTTCCCCGCACTCTCATCATAGTTGCAGACGGCAACTTTAGCTCTACGAACCACAGGCTTCCCTTTCCTAATTTGTGGAACTACCTCATGCACCCTCCCAAGTTGATACTTCCCACGTTTACCAATGTCCTGGAGAGAACCTACCACTACAAGTTGACCAGGCTCCAAATTCTCGGCCATTTTTAGCCATTTTTTCCGGCCCTGAAGACCTGGCAAGTAAAAATCGATCCATTTACTCCAAAACTGCTGAGAAAGTGACAAATTGAACCGATAATCCCTTCTTAATTGGTCACGATCATGTGGTTGCCCAACAGCACAATATGGGTCTAAGTATGGGGTCAAAAGTGAGGCAGGGGTGATGACAGTAAAATCCCTAGGGTCGTCACTCAAAGGTACCAAAGGGCGTTCGTTCACGATCCGAACGGCACTGCCTGTGTACGTAAGCAGTTCAATAAAATTGGGCTTACGTATTGAAGAGTCCAAAATGTGAAAAAAGTACTTGCTCATATCAGTCACGAAACCAAATCTACTAAGCCGAAATCTAGCCAAGAGATCTGCCAGAAGGTTTAACAAGTCAGGACCCGAAAACATTACATCATTAACACAAGTTCCTCGAAATTCAGACTTGCCATCGTAAACAATACGCTTTTTTAATTGTGACGTCACAAAGTATGGTAAATACCATTCAAATCCCTTGACATTTCCTGCTTCACCAGCACGCTCAATATAGCCATTAGATTTAAGATCTTTCATGGTGTCAGTAAGGAAATCACGAAGTTCAGGTTGTTTTAAAGCCTTCTTCCTTAAAGCAGCAGCTCTATCTGACGCCAACACAAAATTGTTAGGTAGATCAATAACTTCCTTCAACGGTACAGGTATCTCAAATCGACCATCTTTCAACTCAATATTCGGTTCAACAAGTTCTCTAGCCAAAATGTCATTGCGAGACAATTCACAGGTTTCATTTTGCAAGGTCAAATCCTGAATGACTTTATTCAGGTCTGCTATTTCCATATCACGAGACTCAATTTTACGCTGAAAGCCAGAGATGACATCCGACTCTGAAGACGTCTGCACTCTGCACACGTTAGCAACGCTTTCATCTAAGGGTGACTTACCACCACAAGCCAGCCAGCCGAGAGCAGTGAGTAAAGCATGCGGTTCACTACGATTTTCACCAACCTCCTCTTTGGCCCACATCAAATAAGCGTTGTCGTTGCCAATCAGTACATCTACAGTACTACAATCATTCAAATGAAACATATTCACGTCATGAAAATGACGGAAACCATTTAAATCTTGTTTATGCGGTAAAGTTTTAACATCGTCAGCCCAAGCTGGGTTAACCACCGAAGTTATATCACAAAACAGTTCATCTGTCTCTAACGACTGGATGTTGAGTTTAACAAGGTTAGCACAGTAGGTTTCTGACCAGCCAGGGTATCCATTTTAAACGACGCTTTATCGTACGGTTTAAGACCAAGTTCGCACACCAAATCACTCGAAACAAACGTCAACTGCGAACCAGGATCATGCTGACAATACACCAACTTCGATTTGCCAGTCATTGGATTCAAAACACGAGCAGCAGTAACGCGGTAAAAGGCTGCTTTAACATTTCCAATCTTAACATTACGCACAGGAACTCTGGCACCAGCATCATCTTTGCCAATCGAATCCAGAGAATCACGTGACGTCACATAAAAATCATGCAGAAGAAAACAGTGTTTCCTATCGTTGTTAGGGCCACACTTACGACAGTTGTTTGCATGAACGCAATCCCTAACCATATGCTGGCGCAAACAATTCAAGCATTTGCCAGCTTTCACAATGACATCTCTCCGATCTTTAGGTGTCAAGCGCAAAAAATCTTTACAATTAGACAAAAAATGATATTCAACTTGACCACGTGACGAACAACAAATACATGCCGGCAGGTCTTTACGTCTAGCCTCACCATCGCGCGGTGCGCCAACAACAGTCGAGTACTGCGAACTCCCTGACATCACATCATCATGGGGTTTTACGGACGTCTGCCTAACCGGACATGAAGGCAATTTTCCTTTGCCAAACTTTTTAAAATGCTGCGACTCACCAGAATCGCCCATTAGCATAATGCTAAAATCAGTCGACTTACGCGTTTCTTCTCGAACTACAAATTCAAACAAACTCTGAAAAGTAGGTTCCTCAGTGCTACCATACTGATCACCTAAAAAGTCAAGATAAGGCTGCTTAGCGTCAAACGGGAGTCGCTTAGCCAAATCCAAAACAAAACGTCCTTCTAATTTATCACGCTGACCATAAGCTTGCGCGTAAAGCAGACACTGCGACAATTCATCTTTAAACTCTTTCAAATCACTGGAAGAGATTGAATTCAATTTGCTACCATAACGATACTTTCTAATTTCCGGTTCGGCAAAAAGACCTCCACGAACTCCAAAACGTTGGGACAAGCGAGCTAATGACATTTCTATCCTGTCTTCCTCTGACAAGCCAGGAGTGTCGGAAACCAAATTAGCAATCGTTTGCGCAGCTGTTCTAACACAAGCTGCTTGTAACAAAGTCAAACGTGTTCGTTTAAAGGGCGAAGCTGCCATTAAGGCCGTAACACGATTTTTAAAGAAGATAAATGGCAAATTATTACCACCGTAACCAATCAAGGCCGCCTTATCGAAAAACGTCCTACTATTTTGGTATTCAAAAACGCAATCCTGCTGTTGAGAACTCGATTTAGCGGGAGAAGACAAGCTATATCCCTTAAGGGGCTGAGTCACATGCACAGCCCGATCACGATCCTCAAACACGTTAAAATCAGGAGACACGATACGCCTCTCACAACCACCCAAATTACGTGTAGCTGGGCGATCAACAACTAGCGGCGCAGAAAACTTTGAAGGGGGCAAAGCATTACTGCTAATGGCGGCCCCGTGACCTGTACGCTCTGGGGGAGGAGTTCGGTTGTAATTTGCAGACCTTGGCTCTACAGCCTTCGGAAGACCCTTAGCCGCGGCCCCGAGACCTCCTGAAACAGCTGGAAAACATGTGGATTGTACAGGTCCACTTATGGATTCAACAGGCGTCTGGAAAAGGTTAGGTAAATTAAACTGCGATTGATGTTCACTTCTGGAATGCCTAGAAGAGCCCTTCCTAGAGCTACGCCGGGAGCCCAACTCAGAACGATATTCAGCTAAAACTACCTCTTTACGTTGTTCGGCCCTCAACTGAGCGTCTTTGAGTGCGAACTCAGCAGCTCTCGCTTCAGCTTTCGCGGCGGCCTCAGCTCTCGCGATGGCCTCAGCTCGTACGGCCTCAGCTCTCGCGGCAGCCTCAGCTCTCGCGATGGCCTCAGCAGCTCTTGCTTCGGCCTCAGCTTGTATCTGGAGCTCCTCTCGTTTTAACTGTAGGTTAATTTGTGTAACTATCCGTGACGAGCTCTCAGACATCCTAGTGCTTACATTTGAGGCGCTATCCTCAGGATGTATGTCAGCATCCAACCTATCTGAGAACTCACTTTCTTTTTGTTCGAAGTTATGTTTTAACGAGTTAAATTCGGGATCTACCCTATCACGAAGTTCTGCCAAGATTGCAGAGTTAACAATTTTACTCAAAAGAGCATGGAAATGCCTTAATTCCTCTTCTAAAGTAGAGAACTTAGATCGAAAAATTAACAGTTCCTGCTTATCACTCAAAGAACCTAGGGCTACAGAAAGTTTCCCAATTTGAGTCAAAATATCCCGTCTAAGATGCCGGGCCTCTCGAACTGACTTAGCCTCATCGTTACTGGGTCCCTCCCCAGAATGGCCTGCCCGACCTCAAAGAACATCATCAGGCTTAAACTCAGTCGAGTCGACGGCGGTCGAGTCCCTGTCGCCACCGAGTGTAGACATATTAAATGTTGGGGCTAAATTTAACAATTAAAAAGTTAAATTACACAAACACACAAATTTAAGTTATAAAAAACTTAACTGTAAAGACCGTAAAAAATACAAAAAAGAATTTAAATGCACGATACCGTAGCTGTACGGGTATGAAGTCCTAAAGTCCACAAAACTTGCTTGGATTCTTCCACTTGAATCTACAAGCACAGATGGATTGTCTTTAATCTTCTTTCTTGCCAATGAATGTCAAAGTTATTTTTTTCAGTACCAAACTGAGAAGAAATGTCTTTACTTTTCCTTGCTTCTGTAAGAGTGTAGACTACCAACCAACAAATCTTCTTTTATTATTTCTTGTAAGGCACCTGCAGCTAATAAGGCCCGGCCAGTAATAAGGCCCACCCCCTGGATCTCCGTTGTTACAAATCTTTTAAACAAAATTGGAAGCTCTAATTGGTGCTATGGTGAATTGAGACTAACTGGTAAAGTTTCACAGCCTAAAGTTGAGAACTTTTTGAGTTACGGAAAGTTGAAGTTTGGGGGGGCTGAAATTGAGTGGTTTTATTAATTTTCACATATTTTAGACTGTTCTGCAGTTAACAAACCGCTTTGACTTCCGTTTTTTTGCATTTTATGTGAAAGATATGTGCATGCTGATGCAGTAAAACCAATAAATTCGAATTTTTTTTCTTATTAAAGCAAGACTGATAATGATGATCAGACTAGGCTAATTTTGATAATGAGGCCCATGGGCCCCTGGAGTAACGTTGTGCACCCCTGGTTAAGAAAGTGGGGGTTAAAGACTTGAGTGACCTAAACAATTCTTGTTACACCATTAATCCAATTTGTTATTGCAATGGAAATATCATAATTTCAGAATCAAAATACTTTAGTATCCCTACCATATCTAAAAACACCATGTCGCTTTTTAAAAAATGGAGCATGGGGCGGGGGAGGGAATAGTTGTCTCTGTGTATTTAATTATTAGTTATGTGCCTGTGTTGCCGATTAGAATTTGTTTTGTGGTGTTGTTATTGTGAAAATACACCTTTTCCATCACTTTTGGTGCTAATTCAAACCGGGCCTTATTCACAACACGTGCATCTAATAAGGCCCGCTTGAGATTTTTTTTATTTTTTTAATATTTTACAACTCCTTTAACTTAGAAACTTGTTTCATAGATATGTTGTTTAGATAGACCCAAAGTATCCTCATTCCAAGTTTCGTTCAAAATTATGCAGTATTTAGAAAAATATTGAGGTTTGAAAATTAGCGGGCCTTATTAGCTGCAGGTGCCTTACTTCTAAGTACCGTAGTTCTTCTGCACTAGCTGACAACAAACACGTCTTTTATTTTTTATGGTCACAGCGGTAAACCATAATCTCTTCGTGGGAAAATTGTAACATAAGATTCCCGAATCCGTTCGTCTGTATGTATCGACCGAAAAAGAAACACTCCTTGAAACGTCTATTCAATAAGTGTATTCCTGTAAAATTAGCCCGCGGCTATCGAAATCGAGATGCAACGCCGTACACCTCTAAAAACTGTCACTACGATACAGATTACTTGGATAAAAGACGGAACTTTTGTCCAGTTAGCAAGCACTAAGCAAACAGTTAAATGTGTGGCCAACTTTCAAACAATCATTTTACGAATGACCAGAATAGATAGCAATATCTCAAACTCACATATGTAGTACTGTGACGCAATAATGAAAGACAATTATGAAGTCATTCAAACAGGTGTTTAAAGCTGATGTAATATTTCCTGTTTAAACAGGTTTCAAACTGAAACAGGCCCAAACAGGTCCAAACAGGTTTGACACAAGTCTTATGAACGATGGTGCAATTTTGGCACATTTTCTAGCAACTTCCATGACGTAATATTCAGTAGACTTGAACGTTTTTTTATATGACGTTTGATCAGGTGAACCATTCTCTGGAACACAAGTCACAACCCACCGGTTGCCGATACATCAGGATTCGTTCTCTCAATCAGATTAGAAGTTGGCCTAGTGAACCCCATGCTACTAGCACCATCAGCATCCCTAGGTCCACTCTCGCAATCTTTTATAGATCTCGACTTTTTTGTCATGTATGACAAAATAGAATTAGCTTTCCGTTTGCGAACACAAATGAGTGCGAAAACAACTAGCACGAAACAAATCACTAATTTTGTAAACAGTAAATTTAGTGTGGACGTTTTTTCTACTTACAAAACATTTAAAGTAGTTCGTATTTTCAACTAAAGTCCCAGACGCCTTTGTCTCTCTGCTCAAATGTCGCATACAGTTTTACATGTCCGTGTGATTCGGCGTTAACGTACGGTACATCGGTATGTCCATCAGACATTTGACCAGGAGAGTACGGGAGCATCTGAACTTTAGGGAGTTAAAGAAAAGTGCCATCAAAGACCATATCATGAAGCGTTCTTTTTGCACAGATCGAAAATTCTCTGCTGACTCATTTAAAATTTTACGCAAAGGCAAATTCCAATTTGACACCAAAATTCAGAAAGCGCTGTTAATCAAACGCTACAACCCAAATTTAGAGAAATAATTATGGTTCAACAGATTCTCTATGGTTCAACAAAGCAAACTCTCTACCAAAGCTTTATCAACCCAAATTTAAATAAACAATTATTTGCTGGAGGCTCGTCTATTCTCCTCAACATTTACTTGATGTAACGTTCCCTGTGGTGCAAGTTTTTTGTAGCTATTTATGTAGATGCCTTTGCTTTTCCTATTGTAATTTTACCTTCAAGAAGTTGAAATTTATTGCATTTTTGTAAATATTTTCAAGTTCCTGATGAGGGGCTAAGTTAAGCCGAAAACGTTAGATAGTTAAAACTATTTGTAAATAATTTATATCAAATATATTGTTGTAATGCTCAGCCCTGTTGTATTGTTGTGTCTTATTCATATCTAACCTGTAAGCAAAAGGTATAAATGTGGAACATACAAAAACTTCATTTTTGGTGGCGGGTTTGGGGGGGGGGCTTGAGCCCCCTTAGCACCATGCTGGGTGCGCTACAGGCCTACTGGAAACAAAACAAAAAACAAACACATTTATTCAGTGTGATGGGTGTGACTGCTTTCTGCAACAAAGCAAGTCCAGCTGTGGCTCAGTATTTGTTAATGCAGGTCTCAAGGCGGTTTCAATGTTGTTTAGGCTGAAACGGTAAGCGAAGTGAGAACTGAGAACATTTCAGATAAAGCATTTTGAAATATTTGTTTCCAGATGTTCAATTTTTTGATGAACACATCAATTTTAGATTTCAATGCAAAATATTGATGTTTTCTCCTAGGAGGGACAAATTAAATTCGTTCAGTTTTTCAAGCAAATCTGACATTTGGTATAATTCCAAAACCTAGATGGCATTGCGAAAATGGTGGACTAAGACTGAATTTTATTCTGTTGGAAAAATCACGATTTCGGTTTTCAACGTTAATTGGCTAGCCATTTTAAAGCTTTGCATTTGAAAGCTACCTCACTTCACGATGCAGTGAAAAAGTTTTTAACTCCGATTCCATTTCACCTCTTAAATTTTCAAATATGGGCAGCCCATTGAGTGCGCGACTCTTAATAAAGTTAATATCTGTCACAGCATCTCGCACAGAAGTGTTAATATGCAGTACCTTGTGCAAATTGGTATACTTTCTGCGACCCCTGAAGTTCGTTACGCGACCCCTTGGGGGGTCGCGACCCCCAGTTTGGGAAGCCCTGATTCAGCCTACGCTATAATCATAAATTTGTGCTGTTTTCTGCACGGCCTACTTTGCTCAAAGTAGTGCAGCTTTATTGCGTAGTACGAAAATATAAGATTCTTGTAACAAAGGAACTTTTATAAAACAAGTGGGCAAATATCGTATGATAAATCAGGGGTCCGCAAATACTTGTTTGCACGACCCAAAAAACAATCGTTTTAAATTTTTACGACCAAAAAATTTCGGAAGCACATAGTTTTGCGCCAAATGCTTTGCAACTTAACATCAATTTCAATACAGTCGTCCCAACTTATTAAGCCCACATTGGGACAGAACGATTTTGGGCTGATTAAGCGGGTGGATTTGTTAAGCGGGGGACGATTCTCTGGCACTCCTATAACCTGCCGTACATTCAGGAATTCCGGACTAGACCAAATTGGGTTTAATAAGCGGTTGGACCTATTAACCGTGGGTTTAATAAGCGAGGACTAGCCTATTGAACCACCATTGAAAGTATAAATTTTCTTGTACAAAACTATATGGAACTTAGCACATCAAAGAGTGCATGACTATATTTATTTTTGCCAAACAAGTTATATTAATAGTAAGTTTAAACTGTTTTGCGACCCAAAGTGGATGGTCTCGCGACCCAACAATCCACTAATTGCGGACATCTGTGACAAATCATAAAACAGCATTTAAAAATGACAAATAAAACTTCTATAGAGTTTGGATCCCGCATTTATTTGAGATAAAACAGAAATCAAGTCGTTGCAGTAGTCGCCATGTCATTTATCGAGTTTTTCCTATGTGGTATTGCCATACCAACTGCAGTTGAACTAATCTAAGCTTGAGATAACCGTGTGGCAAAGAAGAGTCAACAATTCATCGATTCAATAATTTACCGATCATGTCTCCCATCTAGCGGATAGGTGGTAAAACGCAAATTGCTAAGAGTGCTCGCAATGAACACCAGAATTCCACAACTCAGAAAGGGCTGATTTGTACTTGAAAGTAGTCTTATGCCTAGTCTTTTCAACGATTTAAGATCACAAGGTGATATAATGTAATCGGACCGGGTACATCTTCATGGCTTTATAATAATTATGTTCACATTGACTTTCATTTTCCACACCTAAGAGGACAAATTGGAATAGCAGGTTGGGTCTCCCTCTAAACTTCTTATTTGCAGGTTGTCTTACAAATTTTAGCAATTTAGTGTCACAGTAGCCTAAAGTCAACCTCACACCTCCACTGATAGAATAATCAAAATACAAACTGCGATCCCGCTATCGACTCATGATTTCATTTAGCGAAATAGTTCACCAGCGAGTCATCCGAACACTTTTAGAAATAACATCTCAAAGTGAAAACACGTCTATAGATTAGGCGACAACATCAAAATTGAAAAGTCGGAGCCAAAGAAGTCAATTGCTACGACAAGGTGTTTACAAAAGAAGAAGAAAAAAGCTGGATCAAACTAGGAGCAACTACGTGGCAGCGTAGTTGCCTAATTTTAAAACAGAAATTGAAATACGTACAGTCGTACAGTAGGTTGGTTGAAAAATCGAAGCTGTTGTAAGCAAACTCCTTTTCGTATTTTCCTAAAATTATTATCTCTACTTTGGTCTGATAGCAAGATAAATATTCTGGTTTTGAGTTCACAGATAAACTTGCAGGATTGAAAGTTGGAACTTCAGCAAGCTGGCATTTTATTTAAAATTCCTGCATTGAATTTATGAATTGCGAATTTTTGTAACTTCTAACTTATGAGTCCACTTAAATTAAATTTTATTTTTGGGTCAACAAATCTTTTATTTATTGCTGATCCCAATAAATTTAAGCTTTTTCTACAAGTCTGAAGCTTGTTTAACCGAGGTGTTCATTTTTCATTACTTGATTTTTTGTTTTCTTTTAATGCGTTGCAAAAACAAAACGTCAAACCCCACTATTACTGTAAATGAAGTAGCAGCTCACTGGGACGCAAGAAACTAACAGTTAAATATTAATAAATAAATAAAGTTCCAGGTCGAAGATATTATTGATGGAGCGCTGCTGAAGTGGCTAGGAATAATTCAAGAGACTTCTTAGGAATAATTCAAGAGCAAATGCTTCTAAAACAACGCAACACTTCGTCAACAAGCATCATGACAAAACACATGTGTCCACCACCAGTGAAAAAAAAAAATTACTTTTACGTGAAGTACAAAAACATTTCCTGCTACGCTTTGCTTGTCGTTGCGTTGACGAAGCAGCCACAGGGAAGTAAAATACAATTTTTTGCATTGTTTTACTGTTTCTTAACATAATGGCGATGAGTCTATGGCAATATGTTAAAGGAGATCCATTTGCGCACATTCAAATATAAATACAATACATTAGCGAACAAGTCAAACGTACCCTAAGACAAAAAAAGAACAATATAATAATTCATCATTTGTTAAAACATTGCTGACAGAAAGCCAATCAAACTTGCCTGCCCAAGATAAGTGTTAAGATAAATAAGCTAATTTTAGCAACGTTTGCTTCCTTGAAACTTGTAGCATTGAGGTAGGTATGTCAGATTTCCAAATATGGTTTTAAAGTTTTCTTGTCAAGTTGCACTTGTCGAGTCTTCGGCAAGTCTCGGACTGCTTTGGAAATTTCACAAGTTTTAGAGGGTTTCTTTTCGGAACTCTTCGTAAGATGGTATGTCAAACAGCAACAGCATGAACAGTGTCGATGGGATGAAGTTGTAAAGGTAAGGTTGACGATAGATTATTTGCATCAAAATGAAGAGGAGAAATACCCGAAGAGGGTCGCAATGAATTGGATATCGCCCGGGTCATGCTTGCTTCAGCTGATCGAGATGTAGATGAGATATGATTGCGGAGGACGTCGATGCTACTCTGAAGACGAGTCCTATGAGCAGGAGAAGCAATTCCAACTCTTTCCAAATCACTAGTAAACATTACAATTATTTCAAACCATAATCTTTCAAACTGATTCAAATTTTTCTTTCATTATAATCAACAACCTCAAAGAAATAACAAAGATCAAGAGCTTACTGCGTCAATCATTTGGAAATAGCATTCTTTGACTTACAGTACATTAGTTTCACATAATTCGTTTTGTTGAAGAGCAAAGTAGACTATGTCAAATATCTCATTTTAGTATTTGGAAAAGATTATGTTTGTAGAGAAATTGATTAAACCAATAGCATTGCATTTCCCATTGCCAACAGCCATTGTATTAAGATGGCCAGTCCCTTTTCGCGAAGCCGTTACTTTCGCCACAAAAAGCTGCTCAGTCAATTATTTTGGGTAAACAAAGTGGCTGACGATTAGATTGACATGGAAATCGAACGAGCCTCCGATTGGTACGCAAGTACGTTGGTATCTATGGCATGATATTAACTCTCATTACGAATCACAGATTTCATTAGCCTATATTTAACCTTAACACCGGCCGAAAAGAAGTATTAATCGCTTGACGAAAAATTTCGTTTGAACTTATTATTGTAATGGTGTTAACAAATGGAAACACACCTGGTAGAGATATGGGCCAGTGTTTCTAAATCGTTTATCCCATGAGCATAAAAACTCCTTCGGTACCTCCCCAGCTTGACCATATCTAACCATTGGTCCAGGTTGGTTACGTCATCCAGACTGGTGGGGCTGTTGGGACTAAGAAGAGGGGCAGCAGGATCTTCTGGTTCGGTGTCGTTTTTCAAAAGATTTGGATTGCTTATGAATTCATTTAACTTCGTTATGATTTGTTGAAAAGTAGGTCTTGCTATTGGGTCAGAGCACCAGCAATTCAACATGAGGTTATGCAATGGCTTCGGGCAATCCTAAGAAAGTATAAAAGTCTCGTTTCATAACAAACAATTTTGAAATACAATAGTGTAGAATTCATTTTAGCTGAGATTTGATTTACTGCCCGTTGCTACAATGATAAATTCACAATAGGCTATATACTTTTTCACTATATGAGAAAAGATAAAAAGTCAAGAAATGTTTTCCCTAAACAAAACATTCCAACCATGTCGTACTTTTTACGTTGAGAGTGATGAGAATCAAAACATGATACTTGTTTTATCAAAACACATTAAATCAATCGCCCGAACCATATGATTACAACTTTAACAGTCATTTTTACTTGTATTTGAAATGGTTAAGTGACTTGCTTGAACGAAACAATTCGCGGTGTTAAGCACATTAACAAAACATTTACTTTGTCAATTTTCAAGAAATAATTGGATGAAACGCGATACCTTTCTGCGGTATGTTGAAAGCGCAGTTTTTCATGTGTGTTCAACAAAAAAAAGTCACAAATTTTTACAGCCTGAAAACGATGTAATTATACGAAAAACACCTTGATTTAATTAGAGATGATTGCAATCTTAATTGTAAAAATTGCACATTGGTTTTCAGGAACTTGTTTTTTAGTAAGCTGCAGACAAAATTATACTTGTGTGATAACCTTAACACTTTTGCAGACAGTTCAAATTATAATAATACGCCAATTTTGAAATGTCTGAAATCTAGTCTATTTTTGGTGATAAATATGTTTAGGCACCTTTTTAAAAGAACCGGTGAAAATTATAGGCCTACCCGGCAAGCCAGGAGTAAAAATTTCAGGTAACGCACTGCCAAAATGGTTTGCCGGTTATAATGCTAATCTTAAAACTTCAAATGGCATTAAGCTTTGAAAAGTTTACTGTGAGTGAAAAGTTACATTAAAAAAGTTACATTAAAAAACATGGAAGTCTGCTTGCTGCATACAGTAGCAATAAAAATCTATTTGTGGAGTTAAAACCAGTATTGAATTGGCATAAAACTTACTGTTGGAGCAGGCAACCTATATCCGTCTTCAACTACATCTGATACTTCATTATTGGTCATTTCCCAATAAGGCTTTTCGCCATTTGACATCACCTCCCACATCACAATGCCGTAACTCCACACGTCACTGGCTGACGTAAACTTTCGATGAAGTATACATTCAGGAGCAGTCCAACGAAGAGCAATCTTACCACCCTGGAGGCAAAATATATTAAAAAGACTTTAATTTGTGAAGTAATAAAAATAATTGCTTTCACAAATTATTGCAGGTACAACCTTTTCATAAAATGTTAAATTTCACTTGACGTTTTAAACTGGAATTGCTTCAAACTGAAGTGCTTCAACCATTATTAATTTTTAAAATTGATGTGATGTGATGTGATGCAAGAACCTTTGCATATACTGTTTCCATTTTTCCTTATCCTGGTTGAAACTTTCAAACTTTGGCGCTGATTCGTTGGTTTGCATTCGACTAATGTCATTTAACGTTGATAAAAACTGTTTCTGCTGTTTCTCCATTGTGGCTAGCATTGCTTTAACTGTTTCTTCCATAACTAATTGTGCAGAAACCACTGCGACAAATGTAATAATCTTCTCACTTCAGAAAACTGCAACGTAGATTCTATTTTACTTCTGACACCACTGTTACGCTTGTAGGTAAACGTAAAGGAATTGAAAAGAGGTCTCAACACGAGTAGAGCTAAAATGAACTAAGGACAAATCATTGTGTGGCTACCAAGAAGTCCTGCTGCCGTAATTACCAACTGCTCACAGCCACAGGGTGGCACGACGTAATCAAGTGCACGTGACCCGGTGCAATGCACTAGGCAATGACCATAACGCAAAATAAACGTTACTAACTGTATCAGGCTGGTACATGAGCACTCGAGCAGTGATACCAATGCTTGCAATAGACTGATATCAATCTGTCGACCTCTTCAAGCAGACAGTTTGCCTGAGATTTTTAGTACCAGGAATTTTTTGTATGTTTTTTTCACAATCAGTAAAAACAATAAGAATTTCAAAGTTGGTTTTTAATACAGAATAAACAGTTGATATTTTTTGTTGGCACTGCATATAGAATATCTCAAACTTAAAAATTATGTTTGGAACTTGATGGCGATCAGTACATTTTCAGGCATTTGTTCAAAAGGTAGCCAAGATTCAAACATTAACCAATGACTCTACTGCATTTCTTTTTACATCAACAAAAATATTAGGCTACCAAATGTCATCAAGCCTAAATTAACCTATAGCCTACCTGCGTAGTATAAGTGGCATTTGGATCACTCTCAAGATTTCGTGAAAGACCAAAATCTGATACTTTGCACACAAGTTCAGAATTAACTAAAATATTTCGAGCAGCAAGATCTCTATGAACATATTTCATGTTCGACAAATATTTCATGCCGCTCGCGATTCCTTTCAACACTGTTAAAAGTTGTGACACCGAAAGTTGGTTCTTTTTCTTTTCAAGAAATTTATTTAACGATCCTTGATCCATAAACTCAGTGATCAGCATGGCAGGCATATCTAAAAAGAAGTCAACTATTAGTTACTATTGTCCAACACTTTCAAGAAATATTCAAGAATTTGCAACTTTTATTATTGTTTAGTTGTCTATAAAGACGTATACTTTAATTTTAAAGAAAGATTTCACATGAATATAAAATACCGACTGGGAGATCATTTTCCTGGATTCCTTTTTATCAATTTAGTAAATAGTTCCAAACACTAGCTTAAGCATTAAAAACATACTTACTTTTGGTGACAACACCTTTGAACTGGACAATGTTAGGATCAGAGAACTGAGCCAATGTGCAAGCCTCGCGCAAGAAGTTTGTCTGATCGATCAAACTTGCTCCATGTTTTAGACGCTTGATTGCCACTACGGTGCAAGATTTTCCTTGAGTAAGTTTTCCTTTACAAACTTCTCCAAATTCACCTGGTTGCAAGTAGTTATTGTTTTAATACCGAAGTTCAATGGCAGTTTCAGACTTTTTGTAGACATTGTTTAAATACTGTAGGCTAGGGTGGCTCGTTTTTGAATTTTTTTTTTAAATTCTCTCTGGGTAGTGGGGAAATGGTGCCAATGAGTGAGAAAACAATCATGACAAAATTTGAGATTTGTAACAAATTGTCTTCAGACTCCTCATGGGGCCCAAAATCGAAAAATGGGGTCAAAAACGCAATTTTTTTCAAAAATATTTTTAGTTTGGGTAGTTACAATATTGTTTAGATATATCTAAATAACCTAAAAAAAAAAAATTGAAGTTATTTGAACTATTCCTTCAGCTTCCTCACAGCTTTTGAAAATTTTGATTTTCCTGAAAATTTCGCATTTTTATTTGTGGTTCCTAACTACAAACTTCGTCAGTGACGTAAATTCAAGTAAAAGACGTCACTTTTTCCTACCAAATTAACCCCATTTCATTAAAAAATGACCCAACAGCTCAGGGCAGGTCTATAAAGAAAAATACAATGACGTTTTATAGCTGGTAAAATGTCTAACGCAATTATGTATCATGTAACCACCCACAAAAATGCAAAATTTTCAGCAAAATGGAAATTTTCAGAAGCTGTGAGGAAGCTGAAGGAATAATTCAAATGACTCCAATTTTTTATCTTAGACTAATTAGATATATCTAAACAATATTGCATCTACCCGAACAAAAAATATTTTTGAAAAAAAATCCGTTTTTGACCCAATTTTTCAATTTTTGGGCCCCATGAGGAGGCTGAAGACAATTTTTTACGAATTTCAAATTTTGTCATGAGCGTTTTCTCACTCATTGGCACCATTTCCCCACTACCCCGAGAGAATTTGAAAAAAAAGTTCAAAAACGAGCCACCCTACTGTAGGCTATGTAATTTTATTCATAACTGTCGTCTTGAGGTAAATCAGAAATATTTTATTTAAAGCAATAAACTGAACATGATTCACCTTGTCCAATCACGTGATCGATTTTAATTTGAGAAACTTCAACTTCAAAAGCGATCTCTTTAACACCCTGGTGGGGATCTCGGTAGTCAACATATGTCTTCTGAGTTCTAGACCCTGAAATAGAAGTATTAGGTTAAACAGATGTGAATGAAAATAATAGAGCCTATTATGCAGAAATTAAACTCTCATACAGATTTATGAAATTTTACTATTACTGTGTTCATAAAACTTTCTTTCTACTTCCTCAAGCATATAACGAAGTGCACTTACAGAAATGTTTCTTGATAATATTACCTGGAATAAAATCCTTAAACCTGCCATCAGAGAGCAATCCTGCTCCACTTTCACCATCCAGTGACTTTCTTCTTGACAGAATTTGAGTTTGTCTGAGTCTCTCGTTTCTTTGGCGCCAAAGTAGAGCGATAAGAAGAACAAAGAATACAATTGCCACTGCTGCTGCGACTCCTGCTATGATACCCGTACTCTCCCCTAAAACAGCAGCGGGTTTTGAAGGCTTTTGGGGGTTTGTGGTCAAAAGAACTGGTTTGCAAAATTTTCCGAAACCGGATGAAGATTTAGCGCGAGCTTTTATTGAGTAAGTCTTGGCCGGACTCAATCCACGAATTGTGATGTTCCTTGTTGATACCTAAATATAAAAAATTGAATTGAACGAGAAACAATAATATTCTAGTGGTATTAGATTTTTGCTAATCAAGTATGTACTGTACTGAGTGCAGATTACACAACTACCTCGATAACTTGGAGCGGTGTTCCTGAGGGAGTCGAGCCAAGATCAGACAGCATTTTAACCACGACTTCATAGCCCACAATCTGTACGTTCATATGTTTTGGTTCAGACCAACGCAGGGAAATGCTAGATTCGTCTTTCCATATCAGAGACAGGTTTTCCACAGGTGAAGGAATGTTTGCACTGGTTGTCGCTTTGACACGTTTATACTCGGCTGGCCTTTTACTCATGTCTGACACACCGTTGAGGGCTTCAATCTGTACAAAGAAATATGAATGTTTGAAACCATGATATCTGGGTGCGTTCCATTACAATACGTCAACATAGTGAATACGCTTATCCAAAGAAGTCATACAATGCTGCAATGCACGCATTGGATCCTACGAAATGTGATGCATTTAATATGCAAGTAAAACATAACGGATATAAAAACTTGAAAGGCTGTGTGCACTGTATTTTTTACATCATCAGACCAGACGTACAATGTGACACAAAAAACATCGAAAAAACTCATAAAAACTAATTTAGTCACTTGTTCTTTGTCTACCCATGACAGTTTGCAACAGTTCAATATACGTATTCCCCAGAAAAATTAGCACTTCTGCAAGATATTATTTAAGCTGATTTTGCTATTTAAACATTAGTTCGGCAACGAAAGCAATTGTTAATTACAAAGCGCTAGTGCCAAACTCTTTCAACAACTACTTTGTATACACCACAATTAAATGTACTATGCAAGAATGAATTTGCTGTTCAAACAGTCCAATAAAAACCCCAAAAAAAACCTGAGTGCAACACAAAGGCACACAGCACTGAATATGAGCATTATAAAACAAAATATAAACTTTTGAGTGGTTGTGCTGACTTAATAATAATATTAAAAATAAAGTTGACATGAGTCTATACTCTATCTAGGCCTACAACTAACCCAGTAGCAAATGCTGCTATTGTAGAATTTAGCAGAGCTTGTTTGCGTTAAAGTTACGTTGTTTTAAAGCTAGCCTTTAAGCCTAACTTGACTCTAAATGTTATTTTAAATTTTTTAACTTTCCAGAATATGCAATAAGTTTGTTATGAATTGCTGCTGTGTTCAAAGAAAAGATGTAACCATGGCCACCTAAAGATACGGCCTGATTTGTCACATTTTGCAGAAATTTCCAGGTTTTTCTAACTTTGGGCGAACGTTTAAATAAATTTTTCTAAAAATTAGATTTTTACGCTTTCTTTATTCTTTTCCCCAGATGACACAATAGGTTTTAACATCCTCACATGTTGAAAAACAAAGAAATTTTGATTTTGTAGATTTTAGTCAGACTGTTAATTTTCAATAACAGTCTGATTTTGCGTTTTTCAACTTACTTTTTCTCATTTGCTACTGCTTCCCTAAGGCAACAAAAAAGTTTTTTGTCATTAGGAAACCGCAAAAAGTAAAAACATCTCAAAAAATGTAAGTCAAGCACTAGCAGTAGCTGTAATCAAAATCTGCAAAATGTGACAAATCAGGCCGCATCTCCAGGTGGCCATGATGTAACTTTGTTTTCCAACTTGAACATTATTTCAATATAAGAATTCGGATTGTTTCACTTTTTGTGACAAAAGTAAGTCCTGGTGACGTACAGTAAACATGTAGCTTGAAAACGGTTCCAAGTGATTGATTTTCATGTTGGTCCTGGTCACGTGACTTGGGTCTTTTGGCGAAAAATTCAATGCTCCAGAACAAGGCGTACATTGTTTGTATGCTGAATCGCATTGCTCACAGGTGACACTGTAAAAATAAATTTTATAACTGTATAAGACCACAATAAACTGTAATTCATCTATAAATGTGTACCGGCATGTCTGCGTAAACAGAAATATTTAACTTGGCTTGTCATTTGACGTTCAACCACAAATGTACTTTTTCAATTTTCAATGTGCTTTTTTGATCATATCATCAATGCAACTTCATTATCAATCAACATATCTTCTTTTGTCACAAGCACTACCAGCCATTAATCAATCGTGCAGGTGTTGTATGTGTGATTATTTTTGTCGTATCCAGACTTACGCCCGGTGGGTAAAGATTTCGATTAAGCGGAAGGGAAGGCAAGGAAGCCAATCTTCGTGTCCACCTTCAGGCATGATTTTAAGTGTCTTTTCAAAGCACAGAGGTATGCTTTTAAGCCGTGTCAAAAGTGTAATTGGTGAAACTAACGTTGTGAACATCACTCTAAGTTAACTTTGCACTGAGCTTTTGTTGATACTGAAACATTAGTCTTGTTTGTTTATTAAAATACATTTGTTTAAAGCCAACAGTTGACAAGTCTAAATAAAGCATTAATATTTGAACAGGTCAAAATGACCTCTGAAAATAAACACCATTCGTCATAGTTTGCTGGGAATAACATAGAGTTGAAAGAGTCACCACTTACAACATTGTTTGTACGTGGTTTAAACTTTACGTTGATTTAACATTTTTTCAATATAATATTTGCAAAAGGGGTGAGAGTTTTGGAAACATCTCGTTTTTCAAAGATGAAACCATCACATTTTACTTTTTTAGCGTTAAACTTAAAGTTGATTGCATCACATAACTTAAATAGGGAATCATGCTACAAGCCTTGACAAGATTGTAATTACAATACGTGTAAAACATTTTGGAAATAAAAAAGGTTTTCTAAAAACTAAACACTGTGACTACAGATTGGCATACTTACCGATAATAAATGTCCACTCTGTTGCCGGTTGTAGAGGGAGGAGACCACTTTAGAAAAATCGTTGTACTGTTCACAAGGGCTACTAAGTTGTTGGGAGCACTGGGAGGACCTGAAGGAAGTCAAAAGATCTTAAAATATGCTGAGGTAGCGATATTTTGTAGTTGAGAAACCATATTTTTGCTTTAGTTTAACAGTTCGTGGTTAAATAGAGCTGAAAACAACTATAAAGAATTTTGATTATCAATAGTTTTAAGAAGTATCTCACAGTATTCAGATAAAAAAGAGCTGGGTCGAAATCTTAATTGCATTGACCTTAAAATTTTAATAACAACAAAATTTAATTTGCCTTAAACAATTACAGGTGTGTGATGGTTTAGATTTGCCGGTCAAAACCACAAAAATGTCGGGTAAAGAATATCACGTGTCATAATTTACCCTGTCAACTACCTACTACAATAAACAGAATGAAATTAATGTTTCCAATTTTATTATAAACTTTTTTGGTAGACTTGTCCAGATTTATTAACTGTATGCAATATACTGTAGATGCTTTTGCGCAATGCTGTCAATGCCAGAGAAGAAAACGAGAAGAGTAGTAGAGAAGAGTACAACACCTGAATGTAAAAACTCGGTTTTATATCTTGAATAAATTTTGAGTAACAAATTACCCGAAAAAAGTGACTAGTAAGCCCATTTAACTATACTTTGCCCATACTTAAAATCAACATCTAATTACGTCAACGGTTGCGAGAAGTATTTTAAAATTAATGTTTTGGATGAATATTTATGCGTCACGTAACATATCACCAGTTAAACCAACTTGAACAATTATCATCAAGACCAAGCTGTGAATACAGTCATACTTCTAAAAAATACAAAACAAAAAACGCTTCTGTGGGTTGCTTAACACTTTCACTGCCAAGATTTTTTTGGTGGATTTTTTTAAAATTTAGTTTGAGCAAGGCTTTGATTTTGAACTGCTGTATTTTGAGAACGGAAACTGCTAGAAAAAAAATCAAAACATGAAAGTTGGTGCATTTTCAACAGTCTTTTACAGTATGTTTACAAATTTTGTGCATTTTTTTTTGAAAATGCCTTAAATCACTAAAATTTCTGACAAACTACAAAAAATTTGTGTTTTTTTTTACTTTTTTCGCTTCCGTTTAGATATCAGGAAAAAAATCTTCAAACTGCGATAAACTTGACCGGTAGATGTCAGGCAAGTGCTACACTTGCAGCACAAAAGTTGTCACGGAGATATTGACGCGATATGCGAGGAAAGAACTGGATAAGCTTCACTTTGCACAAAAAATGACAGTTTTTTACAAAAAATGACAATTCTTTGTAAATAATTAAATATTGCAGATGAAATTTAAATACAAACCTAGTAATTTTTTTCAACTTTTAGACAATACAAGTCTTCCTCTTTCTAAAACAGTCAGACTCATGCAGTTTGGCAAACAAAAAGACCAGATTTATCTAATTATCAAATGACGTCAAAAATGACGTCACAATGCACGAGTATACTCGGGTTGGCGGGAGAAGTGTTAAACACACCCTTTTAGAGCAACAACATATAAGTAAACTGGCACTTGAAAATCAAAATATCTTTCAAACGGTACAAACCAGTTTAAACGGTCGCTTTTTGCTGACTCTGGCTAACATACAAACAAGGTTTTGATATTTTTCTTGGTTCTAACAACGTTAGATCACTAACTGCAGACTGTACAAACTTCTAAGTAACGAATAAGCTTTGATTTAGGCATTACATTAATTTCTATTGTCCTGCATTTCCAAAGCAATGCCAAGAAAAGAATGACATCGTAATAACAAATAGAAGCACCGTCGAAAAGTGAATGTCTTTAAACTGGCAGACGAAAGAAAAAAAGAAATTTATAAAATGAAGAAAATCTCGTCGACTGCTATGTTCCACTGTAGAAAAGGAGCGATCTTCCTGACGTCAGCACTACCTGACTACTCACTATAGAACAGCGAGCATTGCGTTTCGCTAACCAAGTAACCATACCGGTGTAGCCTCCACACTAGCCATCAAGACTTTTCCAAAAACATGTGTTTCTCAGCAGTCGAGTTGCAAATAGCTTAAAATTGAAGTGCACACTCCACAATACACATTGGGCATTGCTCATCGCTCAATGCTCATCCTTAAGTAAAATGGTTTAATGGTCACAAGATGTGATTCTTTGCATACAATTGATGTTCGACATAAAATTGTATTTAATGATTATTATGAAACATATTTCACATGAATCAATCGCATGCAACATGATCAAACGTCAAGTTTTTACAAACTTTCAAAAATAGAGTTGGGTCTTCAAAAGCTCACACAACTGAATTTATGCGTGAACAACAGAGTTTCAAAAGCTGTACAGTCACGCTTGAATTTTACAGACAATGCCCATTTATCAAAATGACAGTTTTACATTATTTCTACATCTGGCATGGTTGAAACTATGTAAAAATAGAAACTTTGTTCGTTTAGACTTGTCAACACGACAATGTGTTGTGGTTTGGGATCACAAAGAAATCGTTTTAGTTTTTACGCCAGAATAAAGCAAACAAACTATTTTACGCTTCCGAAGTTAAATTCCCAGCACTGCACCAAAAAAAAACATTTGAAACAAAAACCGATATATTGCGAATGTCTCGTGAACACATCGCCAACCTGGGATTGCTAGTGTATACAATCGTGATACAGCCTTTAAAAAAATGGACCTTGGATGGAAAAAGATGATGAATAAGTACACTGTTAACAAATGCTCCAACGACTAAAAAGTAATGTATAATTGATTCACTGTTGAAGTGGCATTGCAGGTGGACAAAATTCGGTTACACACGTCTGTACCTGCAATACAAGTATCTATTTGCAAACATAAACATCATTAACTTCCGACATCACTTTCGCCAGGTTTGATCTTCTCAAATTTGATATTGGTGATAAAATTCCACAGCTACCAATACAAACGTTCGTGTGGGCATGAACAAATGATGTGATAAACAAGAAACGATTACGTCACGTTAAAAAAATTTGCTGTGTAACTGTAGTGCTTTTGAAGTTTTGTGCAAGTGCTAATAGTTTTGCTCATGTCGGATGACAGGAAGGTAAGATATTCTAGAACGAAATATTAGACAATGCATCTCAACGTGAAAGGTTATATAGCATTGTCAACCAAATAATTTTTAAGAGTAAATCAATGAAGCATGTTTCAAGAGTTAATACGCTTGCGTTGCGTGTTTGTTTGATGCAGCAACTAAAGTGATTAAATGGCTCAAATTTGCATAAAAGAAACATACATTTAAATAGAAACGTTTGGACCGATGGACATAGTAATCTAAACTGCCTCAACAGCAAAATTCGTCCTTTTTACATTGATCCAACGACGTTGAATCAATGTAAAAACGACGGATTTTGCTGTTTGGGTAGATAATGCTTGCAAACCTTCCAACATGGATACCATTTGAAAAATGTACTTTCTATTTTTTTTATTATACATAATATGAATTCTTGCAGCATAAAAGTTGTTTTGAAATATATGACACGAAAGTTTAGGGAATTTTTACATACCGGTTTACTATTAATGACAATAATCAACGACCGCTTATTATGTGTCATTAGTTTTACCAGAATTCACAAGGTCTACAGGACTTGTACGTTATGTATGGTCTGTGTGCACGGCTTTTGAAACAATCTCGAACACCAAACCACATTGTCAAGAAGACTATCACCTGCATTGTGGAGATTGCATTTTTAAAATATCGGTTTTATACTAAAATGTAATTAATAACATAGAGCGATTTAGTAACCTCATTGTCATTCTTAGATGCAGACCGGTAATCGTTCAAATAACATTCAAACAAGTCTGTGTAATGAAGTCCAGGTGTATTATAATTACTTTCCCAAATATGGAAATATTATCAAGAACAACAGAAAGGCCCACATGCCAAAAAATCCAAAAAATTAATAAAAAATTATTAACAGTGTTTACTAACTTTAAACCAGCTGGAAGCAGCACAGATCAAAAGAAGTGATTTGTTTTTACAACATTAACTAATTTCTAATAATAAACTATTGGAAGTTCGCAACTGGATACAGTTACGACAGCATGATTTGACGCTTTTCTTAGTTTATTTAGAAGGATAAGTACAACGCCGCTAAGCATGAGTTGATTCCGAGATATTATACTATAAATCGGTAAATAGGCAAGACGTAGATTTTTTTTCAGTTTTGAAAAGATTTAAAATTGTGATTCTTGCAAATACATAAAGCAGCCTATACCTTGACCGTTATTTTGAACATATCGCTGAAACTTCGCACATATCTCTGTATTCAGAAACCACATGACTTTTTATAGTGTTAGTATGTACGTTAATCTGTGATTTCATGTAAACTTGTGTAAAAAAACAAACACAAAAACAGTTCTTATCCCACAAGAACTTTATTCAGGGCAAAAGCATGTATGGAATGAGAAAGATGAATGTTGCCTATTTTTCAAACAAAAAAACGAAAAACAAAAGCTGAACAATTCGTTATTGATAGAGTAAATTCTGACCCTTGTCGTAACGTTTGTTTTCAAATTCATAACAAAGAAAAGAATTCAAGATATGAAAACCCGATATGTTTTTTCCGTTTAGTTCGAGCATACCGTCTTAAAACAATGAAGATAATTATTTTCAGATACACAGCTGACAACAATCTTGTGTGATTTTTTTTATGTTTGAACAACCTTCTGTCTTGTATCGTTTGAACAACATGGAGTAATAGCTAATACAAAACACCGGCAAAAACATATCAATAGTAAGAAGCATGTAGGGAGGCTACTAATTTGTTATCGCATCAAGCATCAAACAGAAATTTTGTTTTTTGAAAAGCGTTTTGCAGGTTTCTTTTCTGACGGATTTCAAAGAGTTTTCGGCCACCAGCAATCTCTAAACAACCAATTTGGAGTTGTGTATCCGATTACACATTACTCGTGGAGATCGAATCTTCATGCACAGTTAAGAAGCTTGAAATTGGCCATTTTTCGAAATATTTCAACTTGACCATGAAACTTTTGAAGCTTTTGAACCAAGCTTTTGAAGCCGAAATTACATTATCTAAAGCGCAACCGCAACAATGGACCCAACGATCGAAGCAAAGTTTTAGCAACAATTTATAGACACGTACGTAACGTGCTTATGCCCTCAAACCGGGACCGCTAAGACGGTAATTTGGACCCGGTACCAATGACATCTAAGTGCCCCAAAAGAAGACACTTATAAGAATAACACACTGCATCCAAAGAATACGAAGTGGCTTTTTGTTCCTGGGCACCTTGGAAATGTTTACGAGACCTTAAAATCATTCCTGGCCTGGGTCCAAAAGTACCCCCTGGACCTCCTGTCAACGCTGCTGCCTCCCCCATCATAGATAGCCACTTTTACAGTTGAGTTACGTTGTCTAGTGAGCATGAATAGAGATTTTTTCATATCCAAATGTAGCCCATCGTACTTTCGACATAATTCCATATAAAAGATGTCTAGCAACTAATGTAACTGAAATAGAAATGAAAGGTTTTGTAATTTACGTCAAGAAGTGAGCATCTGTTCAATTGTTGCAAATTTTTCGCAAATATTTCATTGCAGACAGTAGCGGATCAGGGTGCCAGGAACTTGGTTCCGTGTCTCACTAAAACTGAATAAAATAATTTTTCTCCTTTTTGCATTTTTTTTTTTCGCTTTATCGTATTTCATTCAACAAAACCCGTGGCATAGGGTAAGGGGGATTTAAATAATGGAAATAAGTGGTAGATTTTTTTCATGCACCCCTCAAAAGCTGAGAATATTTTGAAATAAACACTTTGTCCACAACTAGTTCATAACTTTTTTTTTTTAATTTTTGTTTCGTTAAAACTATGATGATGCATTTTTTTTAGATCCGCTACTGGGCCTAGATTGAAACCGAATCAATTTTATTGCATATACTTGTCAATATGTCACTCAGTACAGCTGATATTGGTTAACACACATCAAAACAACAAAACAATCTTTTGGCAGCTTTATAAACTTTAAAACGTTGTTTTTGAATTTTATTGAAACTTGAATGAGCTTTAGAAAAAAAAGAAAATTGATGGCCTAGAAAGTCATGCCTTAGTACATGAAGAATCACTTAGTAAACTTTAAATTGTGTATTGTACGAGAAACTTCCAACAGATTGCGTATTCAGTGCTACAGTGTAAACTTAATGGAATTACAAAAAGTGGCCAAAAGTGGACATTGGCAGTCGTATTAAATGACATTGCAATCAAACACCAAACGAAGTTTTTGAGGCTTCAAACAGAAATGTCATGGAGTATCAGATGAAATGGGCACGCGAAGGAGAGTCTTTCTTATCAATCGTTGCACGACGTTTAGGAAACAAATTGGAATGTTATTTCATTGAAAATTGGTTTATTGTGTTTGGTGGTCTATTTCAGGATCATACAGACAGCGGCCGGCAAGTAAATTGATCTCTTTTCACATAAATTCAATGTCTATACATGTCTGTTTAGACGTCTAGAAACGTTGTATCAATATAAAAGAACTGGTTTGTTGGCTGGAAGACGATGACCAACTCCAGACAAAAGGAGATTTCCGGAAAGCTGTGATGTTGGGAATAATTCAAGCCCACAGACCTTTGGTGAAACAAAACGGCCGCAAAGATATGAGTAAAAATTTATGCACTGATAACCAAAACAATAAAAAGCTGCGCGAAACTTGAAAGCTTTTCTACAATACATTGTGCTATGTACGAGTTGCGAACGGTTGTCAATAGTAACTCAACAATAACTTTCACATCAAACTGAGCTATACCAAAGTAGTTATTTTCGATTGCAGTAAACTGGTTATTATCGTCATACACACTGGTTTGCTGTATCGGTACAGCAAACCAAGAATGAAAGCACAATAAATTGTACTGCTTTTACCAAAATTTATCAGACCCATCAAAACTGTAAACGTTGCAACAATATTAAAACATACAACTTTTCACTCAAAGACTGAAACACGTCACCAAGCTCGGAGAATGTATGTTGATTGATGTTTGATAGTTCAAAAGTGCTACTTTGATTTGCAATTTTGGAGAAAAAAGTCAAATATTTGCAATGAGATAAAAAAACAACCCTCAACTTTTAATAATTAATCACAAAATAAAACTAATTTCTTACAGCAAGATAAAAAAAAGAAAGAAAAACTTGAAATCAATTATTATGTCAACAGAACGAAGGCTATCTACACCTCGTTAATCACGTTGTAATCTGCGGCAGTGTGAAGTACAGTAGCAAGGTGACTACAGTAGCGTACTTTCATTCAAAATTTTATGACAAAAGCAAGGAACATTCTCTCTTGGAATAATGACAAAGACTTTCAAACTCAACTTTGATCCACTTTTAAATGATACTTTTCGATAGATTGATGTCATTTAAAAAGTTAAAAAAAAAACACAAAAGGAGGTGAGAACGATGCCTACATGTGCTTCTCTAAGGTCCAAACTGGTGATCAAAAGCATGTTGTGGGACATACTTTGATGCATGCAAACCTTCACTGGAAACTTATTACTGCATTTTTTGCAAGATGAAATGTAGAGTCGATTTCACTTGGCCGCAATCTAGACTATTGCAAAAACAAATTACACTGAGACTGTTCTGCCATGAACTTAAGGTAACCAAACGAGCTTGCTGGAAATAAATCCCATTTAAAGTAACTAAAGATGATTGAAAAAGTTTAAAGTACTGCAAGAATGTCTTTGTGAGCAAGTGCATACTTTCCTATGGGTCAAGTGTAGTGCATCGAATAAAACAAACACGACTTGGTTTAGTTTGTGTGTCCCCCTTTCAAAACTTAAACAAGTATTTTTGTTTATTTTTGGAAGAGGACTAACGTGTTTTTGTATCAGAAATGTACCAGCTTTGTTGATACCAATAAATCTTACACATAGGACCAGAAACGTTACTGGAATGCGTGCAAATGTTAAAGCTTCATTATATCGATTGAAAGTAAGTAAAAAAATATATAACTCTCACGTGTGCACCCGTATTCTATGGGCTCTGACGCAGCTCTGTGGTATCCATACGCACACGCACACCCTGTGGATGCAACAGAACGAGAGCTGCTATGCGACGGGCACCTTGTGCATCCGTGGTTTCCAGACTTTGATTTAAAGTATCCAAAGCCGCAAGCTGTTAAAACAAGTGAGTTGAATGTTATACTTTTGCCACTGTCCACATTATAGCAAAGGCCTTGCATACAATTGGTTAAATGAATAGTGCATGTCATGTTGTAGCTTTACGTTAGAGAAACATCAACTAACATTAGTGACAAGCAAAAGTTCCCAATGACATAAAATGTCTCAGAATGCCCAGTACCTACAATTGTTTATTATTCTAAATGATTTTTTCAGCAGCATGCTGTCCAGTGTCCAGGCCGCGAAATTTTTTTTCCCACGAGATTTCTGTCTCATTTACATATTTTGGTAAAAGTTTGTATTAAAACCGTGTGAATGAAACCTTTTCTCTTTGGCACGGTTGGTTCAGTGGTTTCATCCTCTGCCTAGTGATCGTGAGAACGAGGGTTCGACGCCCGTCGGAGTCAAACTTTTTTTCTTCTTTAAATTAATTTTTGCGGTGCACAAGAGCTTTTCAAAAAAAGTAGGGTTAGGGAAAGCTTATATTTTATTTCACAGTGTAGATTCAAACGATCTGTGATAGCCTGATGCTGCGGGTTCTTTTTAGCAATATCAAATTACACCAGCTTTCGGAACACAGTTCCCTAGTCATGTGCTATGACGAATGGTGTTGAAGTCAGTGAGTGGTTCTTTAAAGTGGCTCTTTGGTTTAGCTTGAGGCTGCCGGCTGTTGAGTTTCTGTGCTGTGCTCATTCAACTTATTCAACTCATTCAACTTATATTTTATTATCATTGCAGAATTTCATTGGTGAATAGTTATTTCGCAATCTGAATCAACCAATCTCTCAAAACACTTTCGGAAAATCTTACTTTTAGAGTGACTAGAATCAATGAGACAGAAATCTCGTGGGAAAAAAAATTTTCGCGTCCCGGCCAACTAAACTAGCATATTAATTGAAGCCTGGTCATGTATACTGTATATTAAAATTAACGTCCAAGTTGTACAAATCTATCACAGATAGTGATTTCCGTCAATGAATTTTTTTTTCTTCTTTCTTTTACGCTTAAGCTGAGACATAAATGGCAATCTGTTGAAAAATTGGTCGATAAAAGTTCCGTGAACAGAAAAGTAATAATATGCATGAACGCATTTCACGTCTTGGATAGAAACCAAAACATTGTAACAGAAAGTCCACAAAAAAGATGGTGGAATATTGAGGGATATCGTGCAATATGATGTCGTCCGAATTGCAAGGAATAACTACGTCTTTTTCCTTATAATTTCAAAAGAACAAAAACGGAAAATTTTGATTTAAAAATTTCAGTTGGAATAACTTGCAGCAGCTATTTTCTTCACACACGTATTGTTAAGTTTAAAAAGAAAACTCCATGGAAACTCTGATTAGCAGTGGTTGCAGCAAGCTACGTTTCACTATCAAAAGTGTTTGAAGAGTGAAGTAGACATTTTCTACGACAAAAATATTTGCTGGTTTCAGTCATTCCGAGGCACTTCAATATTCTAACATAGCAAAGTGTGAATGAAAGGTCAGAAAGTACAAAGTTGATAAAGACAATGAAAGCAAGTGCTGTCCTTTGGCCTTCAAATAACACGATACTCCAAGGCGTCTAAGCCATTAACAACACCTTTTAAATTGTCTTTAAATTTGATGTGTAAAAACGTCAAATAGCGCACATGGGCGCATTTTTAAGAGTTTGCGCAAGTGAGTATCTTCAAAAGGTGCAGAGACTAATTGGGCGAGAAATGTGACTATATATGTGAATAAGTTACGTGAGGCAAAACGCCTAGCTTTACAAGAGTATATTGATTTTTCCCAAGCGTTTTAATTATTTTGTACCAACACCTACATTGTGAACGACCGGTCACTGTTTTACTGCCATTGTATTTGCATTTCGGCACTTCAAATTATTTCCAATTTTTTGCCTTGAAAGTCTCATTCCTGATAAGCTCCAAGTAACTTAGTTAAAGAAACGGCAACAATTGAGCAAAAGCACACCCGTTTATACTTTTATGCATACTTCACCGTAGGTGTCTTCTATCATAGTTTTATATTGTGTAGTTTCCAAATCGTATGATCTCTAAAACTAAGAATAATCAACTACCTAAGTATTACAAAGCTGCAATGACATGTTGTTTTGATTCGAATGATTTTTCATCTAAAAAATTTCTTTTGTTGAAGCTGCCTACTTATAAAAGTAAATGTCTTATCGTTTAGACAAAAAAAAAACAAAAAAAACTCCTACTTAAAGTACCTATAATTAAGTGTTGTTTATATCAGGTCTAAGAAAAGCCATGATGTATTCTTTGATATATTTTCAGTGAGAAAGACAGTAAAGATTTTACGAAATATTCTCTCTATGACATACATAAATGAAGTGTGGTCAAGTCGTACTCTTGTAGAAGCAATTAATTTAATTGCTGCCCATTGTTTGTACCGAATCATACATTTTTTATTCATCTCGTATCAAACAAACACAATATCCCTCGGTTAGTCATTAGAAAAACTAACTGGTTATATTTTATGGAAAGTTGAAGCGTTAAGGAAACACTTAATGATTTTTAAATGGTCATAGAGGTCGATTTATGAGATTTAAGTCAATTTATGTGCGTACACTAGGTTTAATTTATAAAATTGCTACTTTTATCAGCAATTAAGCCTATTAGCATTCAAATTTTATATTAAAACACAACAGTCAGACGCAATTGCCAATTCCGTTAGTCTCAAAACTTCCAGGAAAGATACTCGTTACAACTAATTAGCCTGCTAGGAGTGATGACGTTACAACAGGGAGCTGCAAAGCAGAACTTGGTACTGAGCTTAAAATTATCGATCAAGAAAAGTTACTTTTGGTTTGAGTTGTCACAGCCAAGATAAGCTGTGAAGCAGCCTACCTTATACTGTACCTACAATCTAGTATGCCGTTGAGCCAACTATTGTTACATACTGTAAATTTATTTTTAAACTATACAGAATTTGCTGAAAATTTGTGCATTTGCAAACAGGATATCTGCATAAAGCTTCCCAACATTCTGGTGCAATTGACCAGAATAGCCCGTACAATATAACGTCACACATTTGCAGCCTTATTTAATCTAATTTTTATGAAATTATAACAAATTTAATAATTACATGGATCTGGTTGAATCTTGTAACGATATTGAATTATATACTTTTTAAAGCCAAGGAGCTATTAGGCAATTCTTTACATGGCACACGCGGCACTTCAGTTCTGTGAATGTTTTAGTCAGAATCAAATAATTCAAAAATATTTATAGATTTGACCCATAGTTAAGAAAGTCAGTCAATACTGTGATATTCCTAAAGCACGTTTGTACGCTAAAAGCCTTCTACATTATCATTCAAACGGTATTTACTTTACTTCTTTAAGTTTACTTTGTAACTAACAATTTCAAGAAAAAATAGCAAGAATTGTTGTAACAGTCGAGTTGTTTGAATGACTTGAGCTCACCATCGTGAGAAAACACTTAGACGAAAACAAACTTAAGAAGTAAGAATTAAACCAACACTTGTTAACTACATTAATTTCTCGCAGTGTGTTGATAAATGCCATGCGATCTTACAAGAGTTGATTGGTCTTAGACTGAGTAATTGTCTCTTAAAGTGCTCGCTAGTGTGAGTAAATAAGACCACAGCTCGTAGTTATCGGAGCAACGGCAAAGCAAATGTTTACGGAATTTATTCGCTTTCGAAAAGAGGTCGCTGGAACTTGATTACACATTGCTCAAATTGCTAAGACAGTTTTCTTGCAAGTTAAGAAATGGAGAAAACACGTGGCGGAAAAACGTTTTAAGATAATCATGTAACTTTGCCACATTTTATGATTGCATGCCTGTATCACCATGTTAGGAATCGGAATAACATTAAATGGTTAAAATATATTTAATGATAATAGTGTGTTTTTATATGCGCTGTATCTATTGCAGGCATGCGTTATTGCGTTGTTCTCAGCGCTTCTACAAAACAGACAGTGTCAGTGCAGCAGCATAAAGCATGGATCACTAAAATTAAAGAATTTTAACTCCGTGATTTATGTAATTTATGCATCAAGACGAAGAGTACTGAAAAAAAATAACTTTTTAAGGTTTGTTGCTATGAGCATTTTCCCTTCGTGAAAAACATAATAAATTGCAGAAAGCATTTAAAAGTTTTACCAACACCTTACAATCAAAACTTCAAAACAAAAAGATCATAAATGACTGCTTTTACGCTTTATAAAAAAAAATAGCGAGATTGTACAAATAACAATAATCTTCAAACAGTGGTTTTCTCAGTCCGAGAATAAAGATTCCCACAATCAATCAGTAAAGGTTAAAAACTTGTCGCTGAAGACAAACCTTTGCATGCGCTGTTGTCAGCTTGAGGACTATACCCGGACCGACAGTGACATGTCCCAGTCGCAACCTTCCACTCACCATTACTGTTGCAGTGGTATTTTGGTGCTGAAAGTGAAAGTTTTATTTTATTTACGGCTTACTCAAGAAAGTACGCATAATAGTATCGGAGAAGAAAAATCACACAACTCGGTAGAATGATCTCTTTAGACTTTAGAGGATATTACACATTCTTTTGCTTCTCTATACTTTGCATTTTGTTTGCAATTTACTTTTTATTGTAGATGCAAAATAATTTAAATGAAGTTAACTCAACAACTAAACCACGAAATTGAATTTTTTACCTTCAGTATTCGTATACAGAGCGTTAGAAACGCATTTCCCATCCACGGGTACAAGGGAAGCAATGAGTCCTCCTGCTGCAGTTTTTGGAAAGTAGGCTAGATTGTGAGTGAGCTCAGGGCAGTAGTGATAATACACTTTCATGGACATTAAGGACATGCAAGCACCCTGGTCTTGTATGGCCATGTAAAGGCCTCGTCTGTGTTACAAATACAACAATTTTTGCTGAAAAATTTTATCATAACTTATGAAACTAAAAACAATGAATGTCATTGAATTTAACAATTAATAATCTGTGTTCACTAACAGTTTTCAGAATTGCATAGTTTAGGAAAAAAACTAAATAGACTTGAATTACAAAACGTCAAGAAACGTATAAAAAGTTGAAATGTCGTAGGTAGGTAAAGTAAACTACTCAAAAGAAAACTAGAAATAGGCACAATTAACCTTTGTAACGTATGCTGTTGGTAAGAATGTCAACGTCACACCTATTTCGCATGTACGTTACTACAAACCTTTGCAAGGGGCCGATGACAAATGTTTTCTTATTGATGCTGTTTGGTCCCAGGCTGGTTGAGTCAAACCTCTCGTTGGCGGCAACAGTGTCAATCTTTATGAAGGGGTTCTCACGCCAAGGAGGAAATGTGCTAGAAGCTACATCGGATGACGATGGGTAGTAGTAGAGGTTAAATGTTTCTCGACAATTTGGACACTTCATCACTGAAAATTCGATGTCGATGTACACGCGTTGGGCTGATCTGTTAGAAATGCATTAAGATTGTATTAGGATTCCATGCTGTAAGTTTAATTACACAATGGATTTTAACTGATATCGGCCTATCTAAAAAGCGATTAAGCTATCAGTTGAAAAAAGTATCACTTTTATTAAAAGCGTACGCATGGAGATTAAAGGAATTTATCCTCCTTATCCTAGGAGGAAAAAAGTTCCTCCTCAAGTGTAATCTCTAGTAGATCACACAGTCGCATAAGCTTGCACTAAACCTGCACGGTTCTGAATGAGCTACTTCCCTCATGCAGCAAAAGACAAACTTTGTAAAGTGAAAGAATGCGATTTGTGTTGTGATTCGTCGATAACAACAGCTTTTAATTCGCACCGAAACCTTCATTTACTTGTACAGCATTATAGTACTTAACAGGGCCTGGCTGACGAAAGACAGGTAAAAGCTTGAAAACCAGTTATCACAAAGATGAAGAAGTGTTTAAACTTAATTATTACTTTTTATAAATTGGTAAAAACTGTTCTGGTGGAAGTCGTGTAATGAAGAATACAAGGTACCACATCTATTAATTATTTTAAAAATTTATAAGTCTACACAGACCAAATGTTGTCATGTAGTAGCTGGTAAAAATATCCTGGAATTGTTGAATGCAATATACTTTCGAGCATTTCTGCTGCGAGTAAATCAATTTAATTCACACTACAGCTTGGAAGCATTTCGTATTAATGCACATAATAAAAACATCATTTGAACTACAGGTATTCCGTAAAATGCAAGAAGATGAATGAAAACATGCTTTACTTAGCGTCAATGTAAGGAGATCTAGCCCAGTTATCTTGTTCTTTATCTTCGATGTTGCAAACTTGATAAGATCTGATTGTATCTCCATCCACGTCTAGTCCGCTCAGTTCCTCCCACTGTAAAACAATGGCAGCATTACTATAAAGATAATAACTTTATGGTAAGATGCACAATTGGTTTAGAGAGACAAAATTTTTTGGATGACGAGATCTGCATGTTTATCATTTTGGCATTAGGCTACATTTGCTCTGCTACTCGTTGTCATCCCCACATATTATGATTGCTGCAAGCAAACAAGGAAAACGTTTCTTAATGTCTCGTAACATACAAAGCACTTGAAAGTTAAAGTAATAAGAGTTTTTGGAATAATCAGTTCGGTCACCATGATTTTCCTAAACCCCACTGCACTGTATTTACAAACCATTTGGCATGGTCATTGGTCATCTGAATTTACTGTGGTTGGTAATAACAAACCGTGAGGTTTTTGAATCTAATAAAAACAGGATAAACTGGCTTAATATTTATTTTGTCTCGGCTTAAATTATTTTCCCTGATTTTGCTTCGTTCAAGAACAGTTTTAAACAGACCCAAAACAATGTTGATTGTTTTTTATGCAATTCATGGTTATCCTCCCAGTGACACTGGGCTTTGATGGCTAAAGCGTGTCCAAGTATTTTGCTTATGCAGTGGCTTTTTTAAAGCCATGCTCGGATGACGCAGATGCACTTGATGTAAACAAAGGTCTCTTGTTGTGTGATATACGTGAATGAGCAGAGCGTATTTCACTTCAAAGCACAACACAAATGAAACCAATCAAATTTTGATGAAAAATTTAGGTGGCAAAAGAAAATAAGCTAATTGTTTTTTGTTAGGGTTTGTAAAAAAAACTTAATTTTAGCATTTCTTGCAACAGACCTGATGACAGGGGAGATGTGGGATAACGGTCACCTACAAGAGATTGTGTGGCCATACAAAGTTCGCTGTCCTAATACACGTAAATGAGATGAGACTTTCCACCTCAAACATTACAACAACAGCCGAAATTTTATGCATACACTTTGTCAAAGCTGTATTTATCATGGCATCATTATTTTAAAGTACATGACCAGGTCAAATGAGGCAAAACCAAACATCTTTGTTAGTGAAACACTCTTGTTTAGTACAACTGCAGGACAGCTAAGATGTCTTATTCTTGATGAAACTCTGTCTCAAAAATGAAAAGAGTCCTTTTGTAGTCATTTTAACATCAAGCAACGTTGCAAAAAGAGTTTTCTAGCAAGATAGAGTTGGCTTAGAGGTCAACATTCTTGACCTTAAAATAATGAAAACAGTCGTGTTTGGCAACATTTTTTCGAGGCTGTTTAGAAAAGCGTTTGTGCACAGGAAAAATATTCATGAGCAACAAGAAGCGACTTGAAGATCGTTAGAACCAGAAAAAATAATACATCCACTGTTTGCTTATTTATTTATTTTTCAAACTGTACCTTATAGTTCACCTTACCTACCCTTCAGTTCACCTTACTTTCACACAACTATCGTATTACAATGTGGTAAAAATTAATGATTTTTTTAATTTTATAGTACTGCAGTAACAAGGACAAACTTTAATAAAAGAATTATCGTAACAAGTTCTGATAAACAAATGCAAACTTTTAACAGACCAGTTGAACACCACGAACACATACCGTTGTTTCAAACGAAGTAACCGTTAGATGACAAAGTGACATTTCGTTTTCCTAGACAGCAAAATCCGTCATTTGTATTAATTCAACGTCAGCAGACGTTGAATCAACGTAAAAATGACGAATTTTGTTGTCTGGGTTATCTTTTCGCACTGGTCGATATCAACGATCATGTCTTTTTATAGAACTGAATCATTCGATACACAAAGTACTAAAGTGTTCATAACTCCTTGGAATGTGATTACAAAACAAATCTGTTTAACTTCAACAACGATAGATGAATGCAAAGCGACTGTGGCGGTTTGCAATATGAAAACCAAAATATTATAGCAGCAACTTGAGTTGGACAGTTTTATGATTTTTCAGCTTTTTGATGTGACAATCTAAAAAGGTGGATGAAATTTCTTAATTACAAATCAGCGATAAAAATGGAATTCAAAGACTATAACGACTACCTTCGCATAACCGTGTTCTCACATGACTAACTTTCTAATCTTACACTATCATACCAACAGACGACGTTAAATCTTCATAAAATTACGTACATGTTCATAAAGCTTAAAAGTCTATGCGTGTGGCACGCCAAATGGCGCAATTCAACTGTGTTGATAAAACCAGAAGATAATGAAGCAATCAACGCATTTCATACTTTCCTGTGAGTATGTATCTAATCCACATGTTTGTACGAAGATGCTTCTGTCGGCTATAATGGTACTGAATGAACTTTTAAATCTTATTTCTTATATATTTGCTTGATTTCGTTGCCAACTTATTGAAGACTGATTTAAAACTTCAGGGGCAAATTATTTAGCAAATAAGCTCTGTACCAACTTTGGAAAAATCGAACGAGAACCCAAACATACAAAAATGATTTTTATCGAAGAACAAAAGGTGAAAGGTGAATCAGCTTATGAAGTGAAAAAGAAACTACAAGTTATAGAGCGTTCTTGCAGTCTGAAGACTATCTCAATCAACATTTAGAGGACATAACAGTCATCATTTCATCATTAAAAAGGTGCTGTTTGAAGCTGTGAAGATTCAACTCTACTGTAGGTGTGACGGCCAATCAAATGATTCATCGCGTGATGCTTTTTAGCATGCACCGTGAAAAATATGTCACACAGTACGCGGAATAAGCGCATATCAAATCTAACATTTCAATAGCATCAAGCTATCTTCCAAGGTCAAAAAAGTTTAAAATCGTTTTCTGAATAATTTAGCATGAAATTGCACAATTGTCGACTTTACTTGAGAACAATTTCCTATTTCTCTTTCGGTTGTTTTGCTGCAATCAATATTTTCACTGTCATCTTGCTTTTCCATTTACTTTCATCATGCTTCATGATAAGTTTTTAACGTATGCTACAGTAGCATTTGTGTTTGGCAGCATCACGTTAGATGGCACATACATGATGGTCAAATTGTTCCACTTTCTACATCAACATGATGCAAATTTTGCTCAGAAAACATTTAGCCAACAACATAAACCAACAAGCATGTTTTCGTTTACAAATGTTTATGTGATGAAACTTTAACGTTTGCTATGAAACGAAACAGGTGCTTTGTTTAGGAATATATAATTTTACGTTCAATTGTAACATCAAATTGACTATTTGTTCATTTACTTTATGGTTAGAATTACAAGATTCTTGACGAGGAATCATGCAGATGATGCAGCGTAAAGCTACACTCAATAAATTTGGTTCGACGTAACCTTTTTGAAAAATCAAATTTAAACAGCACTTCGTAAAATCGAAAATTCATTTGAATAACACATTGAATGAGTCTATTTTTATCACTTTTTTGCCAGATTTTTGCTGCTTAGACGTTATCGTATGTAAAAAACTCAATTATTGTTTCACCGTACTGGTTGGTGCCAGGAATGTGATGTTGCTTAGGAACAAAACGAAAAAGGCAATTTTATTTCAAAGGAAACTGGTTCTTTAGGCGCCAGCAAAGAACGACAAATGAAAGGTTGAGATCAAGGTCAAAAGGTCAAGATGTTTGGCACAAATACATCAAGTATACGTTGCATCATCGTCAGGGAGGGTTTACGTTGTATGTGAGGAAACAAATTTTGAGCAATGAAGTGAAAAATCTTAAAGAAATATCCAATGGTTTTTTGTGATTCCTTCTGGAGTGGGATACTTGGAGACGTGTTACTTACAATATCGCGACTAAATTCATCCTTTTTCTGTGCTTTTCTTTTCAAACATAATCTAATTCCAACAAGCTAATGGCAATTTAGTGACTATTGCCACATTGTTCAATGCATCACATCACAGGTTGTAATGCCACAAAGTGGAATGATCTGCGGTTGTGCTGTGATGACGTAGCCTGTGTCACAATACTAATAATGTCAAAATATTAAATTACAACAAAACATATCTGATGTTTATTTAAATATTGAGAGGCAAGTGGTGTTAATAAACAACTATTTATTTTTAGAAAACAAACACATTTTGCAGTCTTTTCATTTTAAGATCGTAAGGAATAGTTTGCAATAGCAAGCTTACCCCTGTATACAAAGGATGTAAAGCCCAATCCAAGTCACTTGTCGCAGTCTTTGTGTCGTACAGAATATCTAAAATAAAAAAGAATGGTAAGCGAATAGTTAACATACTTGTATTGTAACAGAACGTAATGAGAACCGGCGATAACAGTTAGCATACTCGCCATGGTATAACATGCGTGAGAACAATTCATTCTTATTAAAATTGCATTAAAACTAATAAAACGTTATCACGCCTAGAGTTTCTGTTTTTCAAAAATGGGTAAGCGACGTGCAAAATGCACTTAATAGCCTACTGTGAATTTCAAACTCATAGTTGTAAGTTGCCATGCTTTGTGTATTGTTTGGTAATGACTTATGATGGTAGCAGCAGAAAAGATTTCTACATAATTCAGTGACAGTCACACAAGCAATGAAGGGAACTTGACTTGAGTAAAACTATTAATATGGAAGTGGTTATAATCTCGAAGCAAACGATATCAAATTATAAAACTACAATTTAACCTTGAACACCTGTTGTGCCACAAGTCTTCAGTCTGCAGCGTTAAAATGGCGTAAAATTGCAACTTCATGACAAAACTTATGTTCACGACAGACACAAAACACCACTTTCAGGATTGGAATATTCAAAATAAAAGAAGCAATTGTTTCTTGTTTGATGCTTTTAAGGGTGATGTTTTGCTAATTTAAGCTACTTTTTATTGCTGCAATATTTTGGTGTGGAATTTTCACTTATTTCAATTGATCAAGGCTAAACTGAAACGCTAAGTTAGACAGCAAGTTTATTGAAGAAACATGTTCTTGCAACAGTTTATCAATGTTAAGCTGTGATGAAACATTATAGCGCATCTCTTTGAATCTTTGTCACTTAAGTGGTAATTGATTCCCACATTCAATTAATCACTCGACCTTGTTTAACAACCCTTCTATCCTTGCAGCTGACATGCAGATGTTTTGCTGCAATCATTAGCTATCAACTTTGCTGTGACTTGTGGTATTTTCGACTGTTTTGTTCATTTCATTGTGTATTGAAAGTTTGTGTAGGCATTGAGTTTCTGAGTTCTGAGAAGAGTGGTCAAACCATGGACAATGCAAATGAAATGTACGGGAGTTGTTATAGATTTACTGTCGACATCATGTTATGTAATCTTTTGGCTGTCTCATTCCATGAGAAACGAACAGAACTCTGGACTCATTTCAGGTACGTATATGGCTATATCTCTCTTGTAAAAACTTTAAGTTATTCCAGTGCCTACATCTACAATATGAGCAATCAGAATGTCCTTGGTTTATCGATTGTATGATAGTGTAGATCACTGGTTCTTACGAAAATGCCCGCAGCCCAAGCGCGTGTAGTTTGATTGCATATGATACGCATATGAAAGTATTTGAACAACTCCTAAACCGAACTGCTGATGGCAAACGTGATCACAACTCTTATTTCACAATTAAGAACCAGTCAGTGATTTAAAAACCATAGCGTGGAAACAAAAATGGCTTATAATCATTGCCTCTCAAATATATATGCTCATTGCTTATGTTTCAAAATGAAAAAAGATACAACGCAATAAATTGTTTATTTCCAGATGATGAATTTAATGCTTTCTATAAATTTTATGTAATAATCCTATTCCATAAGGATTTTTTTTATGGGGCTCTGTGTCTTTTACCTTCTCTTTCAATTTACATAACCACGGGGCTTTGGAGCTTGTAGAATTGAAAGGCAACAAGCTTTATTGTTTATATAGACCTAAACTATCTTCATTTACCGTGTTCGGGCGTTAACACCAGAGAACAATTTGGACAACAAATGTTTGTAAAATAAATTATAGCTATTAGGTTCGTATTTGTCAAAACGCCAACAAACAAACTTGTTGAGTTTTTGTTTTTCTATCATAGCCCGTGTGGTATACGAACTATGGTCTACTGTACAAGTTACAGACGTTTACTGCGTGTTTTAAAAAATGAGGTTTCTTATTTGAACATTAGAACTTGATAAATCAGCGGTCTGGTCTAACACTTGTGGAGGTCACGTAAATAATAATCACACACATGTTTAATAGCTCACGGGAAGCTCAATTATCTCTAACGTCAATTGCACGTCGCAAAACAACACATCAAAAAAATAAAACAATTACTGTAGGGCCTAGGCCTACTATGTTGGGTGTAGGAAAGGATGACGTACACTTGTAAATAGCGAAGGTGTTTTACATCGAAACTTGAACATTTGAATCCGTGTCTAGTGTAATATTCTACGATGTCGCAATCTAAGGAGAAATTCCTTTTAGACTTCGTCAACCTACTGGATAGAGTCAGCGACAGTGAACTTTACGTGGGCTTTTTGGTATTCATACGTCATTTTCGTACGTTTTGTGGTCCAGATGACCGTTGGACATTTGTGTGCAACTTTTATAAAAAGACATTGTTACGGCTAAAGGCAACCTCTTTAAATAGTTTATCGCCTTCGATTGGCAAAATAAGAACATAGCCTACAGTGGAACCGTTTATGTTTTTTCCCCTTGGTCATCATGATTCATGACTTACAAGTAGCTGGAACGGTTAACATAGAAACTTCATATTACATTTTTGAATTGAGCATGTTCTGTTCAAAAAAATAGATAAAGATAATTTAGTTTCTACAAGTTTTCTTCTTTTCAGTTTCCTTAACTTTAAGGCCATAACTGGCGAGTATCTGCCAAGATACAAATCCGTGACAGTTTGCCCGATAATAATATAACAACTGACAAATTAGAAACGTGTGTCGTGAAAATATTCTCATTTCTATTACAGCTCTGTAAATATTCGATTTGAACACATGTTCGTAACAAATCCACAATGACTTATTTCCCACGGATAATGTTTACTCAATACAGTACATGATGTAAAAACATATAATGTTGATCTAATTATTCTAATGCGACCAAAAAGGTTAGTTATCGAATTATGGAAGTTCTTCTAATATTAAAGCAAACTTCAATTTTTAGCTGTTGTACAAGAAAATGGTACGCGCCGTTTTGCACAGCTGTGATAGTGTTTGCTTCATTTCTATTCTCTCCATGCTATGTGGACCACCCCTTCGTTTGAAAACGTCTTGTTATTTTAAGTAGAAGAATAAACTGAAATAATTAAACAGAAATAAAAGAGTGTTTAAGAAAGATGGATTTTGTATTTATCTTTTTAAGAATCAATTTTGTCATGCGATACCAGTTCAAAATTATCTTTTAGAGAAAAGTGTAGTTATTTTTCGATATGCGGAGACAAGTCAATATTTGTAAAAGAAAGAACAATTTGTTAGAAACACTTTGGAAAAACATTAAAATAGTTTTTAGACTTTAAGGAAAAGTAATCGCAAATGTTTCATATTAATTGGTGGGGTACAATATCTGTATTTGATCGTTTCATTAAAAAAATGTGTTCTAATGAACAGCAGCCCACTATCGTAATTTTGCATTGTGCTGAAAGGATTTGTCGAGTTTGCACCCTCTTGGACTGCTAAAATAATTCGACTCTGTTACATTATGATGTGCTGAGAAGCGGTGAAAAGACATTTTGCATCATAAATATTCTAAAACCACTCAAAAATATATACAGTTGTTAACGAGACATGCACAGGATACGTTGAGGCTGAAAATCGTTGGCACGCCTTTGGCAGACACGAACGTAAGAAAGCCTCCGGATACGATATGACCTTTCAACCTGACGCTGCTAAACAAATAGGTAGTAGCCTATATCTCAGTTTTGAATTCAGGGACACTGCCCTCATATAACAATGCTGCCTTTTCCGCGGAAACTACATTACTTTTTTTCAAGTTATACTTCCAAAGTTGTAGTATTGACATTAAAACTCAATGTACATGGAATACAATCACTTGGGAATACGTGATCATTTCTTAATTAATATGGAAAGCATCAGTCTAGTCTACTCATTTGATAACTTTCACTTACTGCAGATTTTGAAGACAGGCTTTTTTGTGTAGATAAGAATTTAAACAACTGGAAGGAAGTATTTAACAACATCTATACTTGTGACTAATTTTGACTATAGGCCTACAGTAAAGATTCAGAACACATGGAATTTGTGTTGCAACTTTACTGAGCACTGTAACTTTAAGTGGTTGGTTGAAAATTGAAAATGTTACCAAGTAATCCACAATACTGCAATAAGTAACCAACACAAACTTGAGACTACAAAAATTTGTTGTGAAATGTTACTGAAGAAAAACTGTTTTCAACGAAAGTTATTTACTCACTTGTGTCTTGTACAGAGCTCTTCAGAAACGTGGAAAGAACAATACAATATACAATCCGGTGGCAATACACCATTTTGCAAAGACAATGTTTTCTTCAAAGTTACAAGTGTTATAGTTTCGATTGTGCTAATGTAGCCTATGCTCTTGTTAGTAGGCCTAATCACGACAAACAAACTGATTAAAAAAGCCTGTCCAGTTTCTGCTCAAGAATTGACACGTAGGCTATATAATTGTTTTGAAATATCGTCAGCGTAGAATAACAATTGAGAAGCGATGAGGACTTGATTCCTTGGGAAAAATGGCAAGCTTTTTAACATCTCATAATATTGTTACTAACAAATACTAAAAATAATTCATAAAATGTTGAAAACAACAATATTATTGAAAATAAAGAATTTAACAGCACGAATATGACAAAAATCTACCGCAACAGTTAATTCGATATTAATCTGACCTTGAATAACGCGCAATGAAACAGAAAAATACATCAAACACCGATATTCTATAATATATGGTTCGACTGTATGGTTTTCTAACGCCTTAGTAACTCATAGACTCTACTGCAGCCATATTTTTCATATTGCAAGACTTGTGTGAAACTAATATGTGACACTTTTTGAACTGCAACGCTCACCAAAAATGACAGCTATGAAGATGACTGTCCAGTCCTTGTAGTTTGAATAATAACAAAAGCTGATTGAGCAAATATGTGCTTTTCTGTTAAATAACATGCTTTGTGAAAACGCAAATTTACGAATCTCTCGAGCTGCACTAACCATCGAAACTGTCTTACCTTGGTGTAAATTGTCTTACCTTAACTGTCTTACCGAACCATCGAAACCTGTTTTTTACCTTGGTGTTCAAGATGACTACAAATGAAACTCGCGTCAGTCACTGGGAAAAAGCAATCAGGCATTTTTTCTCTTTCGTGTACGCCTTTTTCAAGCAGTGTGAACGAGTTGCGTATCTCTTCCTTATAGTCCAGGAGTTATACGAGTTTAATTACATTTTCATTAGGAAATTTAAGGAAGAACTTTTTAGATGTATTTTTGGGCGTAGAATCCAAAAATCGAGTGCTTACACGCCGAAAACTGGACATTTTTGAGATATTAGCAAATTTTAATGTTTGTGGGCTACTTCCTTTTTTATTTTATAATTTTTTCTTTTGCCAATTTGTCGTAGAATTAAGACAGCTTCTTAGTTCAAAAGTGAAATTGGTCAAATTCTGCCAAGACAAAAGGGATCTGTCATGGTTTTTGTGTAACTGTAACAGTTTTTGTGTTTTTCAAATATGAAACTGTAAAAAAATACAATCTGAAATACAAGATTTAGTTAGATAATGTTAAAATCACCGTTCTGACTTTCACTGTCATCTGAATCGTCAGATAAATTTGAATCCTTGTAGTCACTGTCATTGTTATATTGGTCTACTTCCAGAGAATCCGGCAGCTAAGAGCCTTCAAACCAATTTGGCACTATCTTGCCGCTATTATCCTCTTTCCACCCATGGTCTAAGGGTGACTCTGTCACAGGCTTGAATTCATTTGCAAGTTTCCACATCCTTGCAATAAAATTTGCTCGCTTAATGTGCTGGATAAACGCTGCCCTGCAAGGAGGCATTGTTGTAGGTTCCAAACCTTTTACCTTTTGCAGAGGCCGCTCACCATGTATTGGCGTAAACTTCGTTTCAAATATAACTCTGCAGGCTTCATTGACGTCACGAAGTTGCCTTTTCCCGTATTTTGCACATAGCCTACAAACTCTTCGAGGGCAGTTTCCGTGGCAGAGCTAACACTGATGGAACTGCCTAAATCGGCCAGTGCTTGAAGGAATTAAGGGTACTTTAATGCAATTAAGAGTGGTCTAGTTTTCCCTTTGCCAAAGAAACAGGAATTGTGATCACACCCTGTGATGGCATGGTATCCTGGCAAAGCTGTACAGAATAAGCCATTAATTTCACTGAGCTCCTCCATCATGCTTCTGATGTTAACAATACGCCGTGTATTGTTGTAAGCATGACCCATTTCTAATAAAACTTTTGTTTGCCGGTCCACATCGCTGCAATAATGCAAGAGAATGATAATTACATCTGTGTCATTACAACGCACATTCACTCGCAGAGGATTGTTACTACTTTTGTAGAGCTGAAAGATGTGATGCACCATCCTTGTGTCCGCTTCATTGTGTTCGCAGTCATATAAACAGCAGTTCTGTCTTATTACAGGATTGTCACTTTGCACACTAAATTCATAGCACTTTTTTTCCGTTGCCACAATTACTTTCTTGTTCCCGATTACTTCAGCATAAGATTTGACTGCTACTCATAAAACAAGAAAGCAAGGAAAGAATCTTTGAACTGTGATGAGGATAGGCACTTTGCAAAGTCTTTAGGTCTTTTTTGGCTAGGACTAGTAATGCTGATGACAGTGTCGGTGTCCTCCCGAATTTCATGAGCCGAGTCTTTGATTGTGTTCTGAGTATAATCGTCACATACAAAGTGCACTTTTTCGCTAGTAGCTTTATAAATCATAGTTAAGAGAGCTTTGGCAATTCCACCATAAGTAGAAGGAAGGTTCGTAATCATTCTGATCAAGAACATGCCATCAAAAATACTCACATCGCTTCCCGTATTCAATGGTTCATTAGCTGCGGTCGCAAGTGACTCAAGATAATTAGCCAATTTGGACTTGTTGGTTGTGGTCATACTTCCATCTACATTGCATAGACTAAGGGGAACTGCTGACAGTGGGTGAGACAGGACTTTTCTTAAGTCAAGCTTTTTTTGGCAGGACAAGTAAAGAAGTCTACCAAACATGTCTCTGGAACATTTCAGCTCTACCACTTTCTTATCTTTTGTGGTGACAAAAACCTTTGTTACATTGCTAGCTTGTTTGTTTGTCATATCTTTATCCTGCATTGCGGGAAAGCCGACTTGAGCGCTATGCATCGGTGTACGCCTTCCGACGTACACCTGACCCACGCTGCAGCCGACGGCAATGTCTGTTTCCGGTTGTCTACTCTACTTATGACTAAAATTTGCTACTACCCATTACTCGAAATCGATCACTAGGCAATTATCGTAAAGTTTCTTGCCCAGAGAAACAACAGCAAGTGCGGGGGCTGGAGTCGAACATGCAGGCTCTCGACTGCGAGCCCAACGCGCTAACCACTCGGCCACTGCTGCCGAATTACTCGGCCACTGCTGCTGCTGCCGAACTGCTAGCGAAATTTCTAACTTTCCTTCTCTTGATGGACTTTTCAATTCGAGCTGGATCTTCTTCTATTTCATCAAGGAACTCATTTTGCCATTCAGAACCTTTGCTAATTGTGTTCAAGAGATCATTTCTGATCTCATCTGGAGCTGGTTTTCCAGACGATAGCTCTTGGTCAAGTGATTGCTTTGTTCAACATGTTGAAATGGATTCATGGTCGAATCGATAGTTTCATCAATCTTCCTGAAATCAGCATGGTCTATTTTTATTCTGTAGGGTTTTGATTCCTGGTAAGCAGTTTCATAATGTTTCATACCAGCTTTCTCCATCGCATAATTTATCACTTGACTACTTGCATACCTCGTGACATTCCATCTTCGGTGGGCAGGAAAACTCTGGGTGAACGCACTTATACCAGTCATCCGGAATGCAGCATCCACATTCACAGTCATCTCCATCGCTTGATCAACAGGTAGCCTAATCTAGAGAAGGAATGTCCAGACAACCTCACAGAGAAGGCTCCTTTTTCCAGCTGATCACGTATGCCAGGGTGTGTGTAGTCCATGTTCAACAGTTTCAGAAAGTACAGTAGCATGTGTCTGGAATAGTTGGGCTTGTTGCATGCAAAAACACAGGAATTATTGTTTTCAGACATAAGTGAAGAGCTCAATATCATTCGTCTTTACAGCTCTGTTCATAAGTAAAAATCGCTGTATAAGATTGATGTAAAGAAACCAGAACTGGGCTGTACCGCAATGGCTCCCGTTCCGTGTGTCGTCACAGAACTTCTCATAATCATTCATAAGACCTTTAAAGGCATCTGATTTCTCTACATCTTCAATATGTATACTGTTTCGAAGCATTGCTGTGATGATAGCATGTCTATTCACATTGTCCTTCATCTGCTCTAAGAACGACTCTACATGTTTTTTCCTGAACGCAGTGGCAAGAAAAACATGTAATCGCTTACACCTGTTGTAATGCTTTGACGTCATTCTCTTGCTAGCCCAAAAATGCAAATATCTCAAAAATGTCCAGTTTTCGGCTTGTAAGCACTCGATTTTTGGATTCTACGTCCAAAAACACATCCAGAAAGGTCATCGTTGAAATTCCTAATGAAAATGTAATTAAAGCCATGTAACTCCTGCTCTATTACAAAATAAGATTTATATTGATTGACTTGTTAGTTAGTTGTCGAGTGTCAAGTCGTCTTGCCTTGTAAAGTGATATATTTTTTGCGCCTTTTGATGTGTGTATGGCAATGAAGTTTTTTGGATGAAACATATTAAGTTTAATGAACTAGACGAAAATAACTTGTTTAACAAACTTGCTTCCTCTTGCATAAGCCTGTTTACACAACTCAGTCCAAGTGCTTGGAGAAAACAAACCGTTGATTGAGTTTCGCTTTTAGCAGCATCGTAAGCATAACCGTTATTTAGACTTAGTCCATGGTAAGCTCTTTTTTCTGAAAGAAACGATTTGAGGAATAACTTGATGAAATAATTGCGTTTAAATAAGCACTTTACCTGAAAGCCTTTGCCAAACGACTGAAGTTTTTACCAAATCACTGTTAAACTTTTTTGAAGGCCATCAAAGTAGTGCCACTTCAAAAGATATTGCAGTAGCTTGGTGATCCTCAAACTTTTTCCCATTCGCATACAATTCAGAAGTTTCGTACAAGGTTTGCATACCACTTACGTATTACCCAGGAAAACTAAACAACTCAAAAATATATAATAGGCTACAAGCCAAAAAAGTTTAACGAATATTAGCACAGTGCCCAAAACCAAATTAAAAACAAAAAAATGACAAAAATGCATCAAATAATTTTAATAAAATGGATATAAATGTTTTTTCTCGAACAGTTGATCGATGCGAGGAGTAACTGCGCTAATAGCGTACCTATGAAATCATGCCCAGGCGCAACAAGACGGTTCTTCCTTTTCGATTTGATACTTGATGGTCATCAAAGCCGAGATGCAGTGCTGCATTATAAATGCTTGAACTTCTCTCTCCCCAAATAAAATTAATTACAACACAATAATGCATATTGCGTAATTTTATCCTAATCAATTTCTCAATTTGAGTGAGTTTCTCACCTGGAAGACTTTTGGAAGAGTTTCTCACCATGGAAGAGTTTTGTGTACTTTTATTGTCATAGTTTGGGAACCACTGCAGTAGCCTAGCGGAAACGCATTCGAACAACTAAAGGAGTACCACAGCTTGGTTCCATACGTAGCATTAGAATACTGTAATTGTGCGTTATGCTTGCTTACCTAATAAACATAACAAGAAAGAACAAAGAGCTGACTTAAGGGCTAAAGATGTAGATTAAGAGGTGTGGGGTGTGCCCACATAAAATTCGAAAATTTTGCTATGTTTTTAAATATAATGTTAAGTTTCAACTCTTTTTCAAGCAGGCGAATATTCTTGATGAACGTCGGTTCGATAGCGCTCAAAATTACAACTAGATGTCTCGATAACGCACTTTATGACATGACAGTAGGACCGTACCGGACTTCTTGTGGCCCTAAGTTAAAAATCTCGGTATGGTTTCTTTCATACCAATCGCCTAGTTTTCTACCAGCCGTCCACATTCGATTCGACTTTGTTTCCAGTCTGATGAACTAAGGCAACTTAATGATTATGGACCTAAGCCGTTTAATGCTTTCTGTCTCAGGGCCCCAAGAGGCTACTTTAGCCCGGTGCGAATGACATTCTCCGCACCCAAATCAAGATATGGCTAAACTGACAAAACACAAGACACTTTAGCAGAAATACCTAGAGAGAAGTACTGGTAAATTATGGTGTCCTAAAAAGTAAGCGTTGTTTCCAAAATGAAATGGAGTGGGTACAAAATGTACCACAGTAGAAACATAAGCAACATTTTGTTTAATTTCCTGAGCTCTTGGAAAGGCAGTTGTTCTTTTAAGATTCCAACACTGCTGTTTCTGTCAGTTGCATCATGCTATTTACAATGCATTGCGCTACATATTTTGCACAATGATCTTTTTTCTACTTAGCTCCTTAGCGCCATTTCTCGACAAATGTTTTGAATGCAAAGCAATCACTACGCATGGCTATCATTCGACGAAATCCCGCTAGGATAATTCAGGTAGCAATTCATTTCTCGGATATCAATTGCGTAAATCGGAAAAAAGGTAAAGAAAAAGGAAAAAGAACCTCTATCACACTGCAAGTGCTCAGTTGCGTTTTGGTTTCTTTCGTTTTTACAGTCCGCAGTTGTGAAGAGGCCTGTTCTTTGGATTTGAATTAATAAAGTTTAGAAAAATGTATAACTTGAAGCTGTATAAATTGATTTGTTTGTTATGGTTATGTTCAGCATGGCTACCTAAAGATAGGCGACCGCGCCTCCGAACTACCTACTTAGAGTCCTAGAACTACCAGACGCATCAACTGAGGCATTGAAATTGTAAGCATTAATAGGCCATATATTTATTTGCCAGAAAATGTTTTCATAAAGAAAAAATCGTATTAAATGTCATTTTTGCGTGGTTGAGTTTTAACAATATTGAATAACAACATCCGATTTGTAGGGGGATAGTGGGTTAAAAATCTCATGCATTCAGTTACCAACTACCCACTTGGTTTTGCATTACTGGATTCTTGCTAGTTATGAAACATTAGGAACACCTTGATCACTACTTCAGACCATTTATGAAAGTGAGAAAACAACGTGATAAGTTACTCCAACCATGCTCCAACAAGGAAAGTGAAAAAATTTAAAACGAATTTTGCATGAAACATAGTTTTCATACATTAGTAGGGCTACACTGTAAAAACATGGCCTATAAAACTGTGCCGTTTGCTTTATTTTGCTGTAGGCCTATCTCGCATAGATTATTCTATTTCCAACTTTTCATTCTGTTCATCTACGTAACACACTTTGCACAAGCCTTAGTGACTGATTATCTACAAACCGTGCTTCGGAAGTGGTTTACATAAAACCGATACACTTTCCTTTTTATATTTAACAATACTTTTCTTCCATATAGCATTTCTCTACGTTTCTTGAACTTAGCGCAAAGCAGTCTTGCTCTTTTTATCACAGCTGCTTCACATTTATCGCTTCCACTTATCTAATCACCCAAATAACAGAAGTCTGTCACTGTTAGAATTCCATGACAAGAACTCTCCACGCAATCACATTTTCTACAAACAAACCACTTTGCCAATCTTGTTGTAGCCCTCTTCGTAGTATTGACACATCTTGCATGTACCCACTGACTACACTCATTACATTGAATCGAGTTTCTCATCACTCGCTTTCCATATATTGCACATGGTTTCACTTTGCTCTTTACAACTAATAAATTAATTCTGCAAAACGTTTAAGCTTTTTACAACGAAACAAGCTTTATTGGTACTGCAAACCACATCAGGAGTTGTAAAGAACAACGAAAATGATTTGTAGAATCATATGGATGTAGATCAGAAGCTGATCGGACAAGGCGGAGCAGTTTGTAAGCCATCACCTCGTGTAACGTAGCCTTTTGCAATGTGTCAATATATGCAGAGTCCATCTTAGCTTAACCGCAGTTAGGACCATAGATTTGCAACCAAAATATCTCTGCTACAGTCTTGCATATCTAAAAAGATGAAAGCAGTAATAGGCCTACTCCACATTTACCAGCGTAGGCCTACCTAGAAAGAAAGCTCATGTAGGCGTACCCTAGTCGCTTTGTAAACATGGTTTGGCTGCAGTGTCACTTTCATAACTTTTTTCCGCGCTTTGATGTTGTTCTGTGGTTTTCAGGGCAAAAGTTCAACATTGTTACCTATTCCGGTAAAATTGTAAAATTGCAGAAGCTGCAACAAGCTACAAAGAAACAAGCCTTCCTTTTTTAACTAGGCCTTCAAGAATATATTCATTTTACCCGTAAAATGGGGATACTTTGAAACCGGGGTAAACTTTGAACAGTTCCCCAAAATTAGTTGACAGGGTAATGGTTTTGTTAATAACTTCCTAATAAAGTGGAATTTCAGGTTAAAAGTCACTTTTTCGTAGTCCATGGTAAAATTACTTTCGATTAAGTCTGGACATTTGGTTCGAGACTTAATTTATTTCACGCTCCAGTGCACAATTTCATAAATGGGTGATTCTAGCAAAACAGCATGGTCAAGTGTTGTGTTCCAACTTCTATCTGGTTCTCAGCCGTTTGATGGCATTTCAGCTCAGTTTTTTAACTAGATGTTAGAAATATCATCAAGATCTTAGATCTAAAAGGATTTTTTTGTATTATTCTCAGTTATTCCGAAAATCAGGGTTTTCTGGCTAGCTAAGCTTTTATTTTACTGATGGGGTTACTTTGAAAGGTATTTTTGAACAAGAAAAATGGCTGTGCTGTGGAACCGGGTAAAAGCATTCGCAATGAAGACGTACGTGATCAAGAAGTAAGTGTTCCAAGCAGTAAGAAAAAATGTGTGCCAAGAGATGAGGCTTCTATCGCAAGTGAGGAAAGAAACGAAGATGATGAAGAGTGATGCAAGTCTATCCAACTGCGATGAAAATGATCTGGAAGTTGGAGCAAGTTTCTGATGAACAAAATGACAAATAATTCCCTGGCAACAAGACTTCAACAATCGGAAAACTTCACTCTGCCAATCTTGGTAACCGGCCCTGCGTCTAGAGCCTCCACAAGTATGCAAAACTACCAGGAATAACCTTCAAAGCTTTGTCATTCCGAGGATAAAGATTCAAAAACCAACCATTCATACTAAGGAATTGCAAAAACTTAGGATGGAATTGGCCTACGTTCAAAGATGAAATCGATTATGAATGGAATGACGTTTTGAAACGTAACTTTGAGGCTATTCCTGTTAACAATCGTGGCCTGTTCCGATACCCTGACCTTGAAAAAGAAGGGAGACAATAAACCTTGAACACTATTTGGAGGAATCCTTCCACTTGTCTCAAATACCCCCCACATAAGATTATATGTCATAAACTGACTGTTGTGTGTACATACTCGTTGACTTGTGTGTTTAAAATATAATTTTCTGTTCAAAGCAGTGTGATACACAAAACAATATTGAACACAGAAAAGAATTTAGAGCCCGTTCAAAGTAACCCCAAAATCTCGTGAAACTTTGAACACCACATAATTTCAAAAAAAGGTAACTTGTGCAAAATTTTTTTAACATTCCTTGCACATGTCAATAGGGGTATATGTAGCCCCTAATATATTGCAATATCAGGACGGTTGGTTCAGAGTTTAAAATTTTACGATATAAAAAAATAAAAATTGTTCAAAGTATCCCCAGTTTACGGGGTAGGCTACATCTTTTTATTCACTTTTTCAATTTAAAAGTCACAGATGAGATAGATAAGAGCACTGAGTACACCACTCCTCAAGGTAGAAATTTTCTGGATGACTCATAAGTGCTATGTACAATGCAACCTTGTTCATAGGTCAATCAACAATAGTTGGATTGTTTTATAAAACCTGTGAACATCACGTATCAATCGCAAGAAGATTACGCAATCTAGTTGAAGAACTAATTTGATCAAATAAACTACAAATCGGCCTACCGTACACTGAAATAATAAACCATCGACGAGAAGGCAAACTCCAGCAAAAACAGAGATAAGCATGATTAAAATGTAAGAACAATGGAATTGCGTGCGGTCTGCAACATTATACGGTAGCGAGACATGGATACTAAGAGACAGTAAACTGGCAATTCTGAGAAAAATGGAAAAAGCATTGGTGAGAGTAATGTGTGGGGTAAAAACAAAGAAGGAGAAAAAACCTGATGAATTGATGGATATGCTAGAAATGAAGGAGGCCATAGACCAACTTGCAAGAGCAAATGAAGTAAGTTGGTATTGGTATGACGTAAGGAGGAACGAAGAAAGTTTTCTTCGAAAGGCATTGACTTTGAAGAAAAATGGAAAGAAAACGGGGCAACCAAAACGAATATGGAAAGGACAGGTCAAAAATAAAGTAGACAAAGTCCGACTAAAGGAAGAAGATGCGATAGACCAGCGGTTCTCAACCGGTGGGCCATGGCTCACTAGTGGGCCATGGAAAGATTTTGAGGTGGGCCACAGACCTATTTAAAAATTTGCCAGAGTTAGTGAAAAATTTAGTTTCATTTGTGTTACGATAGTTAATTTTACACTTGTGTGTTTTGTTTAGTTGTTCTGATTGTACCAACAATGAATGGTGCTGCTGTAATTTGCTGCAGAATGGTAATTTCAATTCTAATCATTAAAATAATAATTTTGGTGGCGTGATGTAATCAATGCCGTCTGTTTCAAAATACACGAACGTTGATTTTAAGCAACTACAACAGTGTGCTTCTTATAGGGATTAGGGAGCCACTTGGCTTGGTAAAGAGAAAATTTTAACTTAAAGGGAGGAATAATCGTGTTGAAAGGAATTGGGAGGAAGTGTAAATCAAATGTAAATTTATCTAAATAATCTATTGAAATGGTTAATTTATGACTGAGCACATACTGTAGTTTTAGAGAATTAGATCAACGTCGAGTTTTCACAACACTTTATGATGTACAGACCACTTTGTGATTACCATCAAGTCATAGCCTAACTGATAGCGGTAGCCTACTGAAATTTGTGCAGATCTGTCTTTAGTTTTTTTGTGAATTATTGTGGGGAGAAATTGACAATATTTGTGTCTTTCAAAGAAGGAATACGGCATTAATGTTGAGAACCACTGTAACTACAAGTAGGTCAATAACGTTCAGGAGCACGCATCTCATTGATGCACGGTATAATCTGTTTTGGAACATTTTCTGCTGTTTTTGGTTTTAAACTTTATTTTAAAGTTTTTTTTTCTCGCATAAACAATTAATGGGCCATAAGAATTTTTGATCAACGAAAATGGGCCACGAAAGAAAAAAGGTTGAGAAACACTGCGATAGACAGAACGAAATGGAGATAGAAGTAAAGACAGTGGCTACAAGGAAAGAATCGGCAACTTTCACTAGTAGGAATAAAACGGTGTAATTTATTTCAACAAAATTGGCTACCAGGTGTTTGTTTTATCGAAAAGAACGATTTAGCAGAATCAACACGATTCAGACGAATAAAAAGGGCTATTTTAATAAATATTATACTATTTAACGTAATAACTCCGAGTTTTATCATTGGCATTATTTACAGAGACATGTATGATTATCTACGATTAACTTTTTATGTGTGTTTGTTGCATTTTGGAACAGCTCAAAATGATGTTATTGTAATTGAAAATGACGATGCAGGTGAGGGTCTTATTTTGAACTAACTTGCATTAATGCAGTTCACTTAATCGACTTATATTTTTGCAAACAAAATAAAACAGAGGTAAGCAGTCTATGATGCGTCCTAGGACCCTTGAAAGCTAACCCAGAAGTTAACCACCAAAAGCTAACCCAGAAGCTAACTGGCCAAAGCTAACCCACAGTTGCACAAAGTGTGTGACGTCACGACAGCGTAGCTGTCGAAGGAAGTCATTTATTTCAGGTTTACCAATTCAATTCTGTGTAGGTTATTTAAACGTAATATGATGAATATTTCGTTAACACTGTGTAACTCGAGACCTCGTGGTGTAAGCTCTTAGACTACGAATAATTATTGACGTCACATGTGTTTCTTGATCAAGGCTTACAATTTTATTAACTATCTAAAATGAAATTTTATTAACTTCGATAAACAATAATACTTTTCGAAATACGTTTTCTGCAGCAAGGACATGTAGCTATTTTTTGTTCACAACTTCGGCCGCAACATGAATGTCCGCATGGTAGAAGTAGGCCTACAATATTGGTTCGTTTTAAAAAAATCTCGTGCAGTGGTTCTGGAGTTTACAAAATGCAACGCATATCTAGCCTACCAAAGACGTTTTTAATAAAACAGCTTTAAAACTGATTTATGCAATACAACTTACCACGATTCAAAAATATTGTGTTTTTATTTCAAAACAGCAAGTTTTAGGTAATCATTATCTTTACAGATCAATTGTAATATATTCTAATATGCTTGATAAAACTACCAGTATAAAAATGTTAGCATTTACAAAGTAAACCATGTGTGTGTTTAACAAACACAACAGGGGTAGAAAATGTGAAAAAAAACTTGTGACCCCAGTATTAACAAGACAAATAATACTTCTGGAAGCATGGGATCGATCATGGATCCAACAGCTCAACAATAAAGCCTTCAGAACAGAATGGAGGTGAAACCTTAAGTAAACGGTGTTGTCATTTAAAAGTCTCATGTGACACATCCAAAGTGTTTTATGATTTTTAAATTAAGATTACAAAACAATTTAAGAGTTTGCAAATCATAAGTGGTTGCAAATCACTAGTTGTTGGAAATACACTTAAGGTTGCTGGAAATACCTCATCTTGATTTTCTGTGCTAAAACTTTACAAACTGAATTGTGCAACATATAAAAAATAGATAAGCAGATGCATTGTCTGTTGGAAATAAGAAAACAAAATATTAATCCGTTTACAAACTGAACAATAATTTTAACAAAATCACAAAGTTTTTATTGCGCAAACCAACAATCAAAACATATTATTAACTAACTACAAACTTTATGTTCCATAATTCACAAACTGAAAAATGGTTTAGCAAATGTTATGTCTTTCTTTTACAAGTTTAAAGAAACTACAACAAAGCATTACAACCTTCAAATTTCTGTTTCATAATTATAAAGTTTAAACCAGTGTTCAGAATCTTGTTTGTGTGTTCTTATCATTAAGTGTGATTATGTGTTGCAACAATTGGTTTCATAGCTGTTCATTTGGGTGTTCTCATTCCATAAAAGACAATGTTAAATGTTTAGCTGTTATTAGCATCATACAAAAAACGTAAAAGTTATTTATGCAAACACAAATGACAAAAGTTACATTGTTTTGACCAAGCCGTTATTCTTACAATCTTTAAGTGATACTACATCAACAAATTTAATTTCCAGGTTAGTTATATTTATCAAAATTGATATCAATGATTACCCAAAACCACTGTTTCAATGATCTTTATCAAACAAAATGCTTAGCGAAATGATGAACCTGATAAGCTACACAGATCTAAACTGAACAATATCAAAGCTGGAGGTTCTTTGTCTTAATGTAGTGGTTGCGTATTGACTTGTATCGTCATATTATTATCATAGAGTGGTTTAGTTGTAATAAGCATCATAAAACAAAATCGTAAATGCTATTCCTGCATGATAAGCCTAAAGTTACGTTGTTTTGACCAAGCTATTTTCAAACGTTACTATAAAGGTTTAGCTGAAACCACTGTTTTAGCGAAACGTAGACCTAAAGAAATAAAGGTTTACCGAAACCAACATAAACCGAAACGAAGATTAACTGAAATGGAGATGCCAAAATGCATTATTTATGAGCTTTTGGACCAGTCATAGATTATAATATATATAACTAACTAATAAGCGACTAAGCATCCCTTTGACTATTTACTTTACAATAAACTAAAAGCAAGCTACTGATTAAAAGAATCAAAGCATAACGAAATTATTTAACCCATACAAGCCAAAAAAATAGTGAAACCTCATTGATTTACCGAAGTAACACATTCAGCATGAACAAAACCCAGCATTTGGAAAGCTCTGGAATCGAGAAAATAGACCTACCTACTAGAATCAATAGTCAAAACCCTTTTCTTAGAAGCAAACACTTTTTGCGAAAAACATGGCTACACCCAAACCGACAAAAATTTAACAAAACCTTTATAAAATTAACTTAAATAAACCCCGCATATTATCCAATCTATAATTTTTTGGTCCATATGCATACAGACAGTTTGCTAACTTAAACGTGATCAGCCGCACTACGTATTGTACGAGAAGAAGAACAAACATGCGTTGATATATATGGTATTTCAAATCGTGATGTTCTATATACCTACAACCAAAAGATCTGCAGTTTATCAACAACACTATACATAAGCGATTTTGTGAGATTGATATTTTTATGTCGGTTGAGCAAGAACAATTATGCAAATAACGTTAATAAACCTTTATGATCTTCCAGTGCATGCTTTAGGTGTGTTTATGAGTTGTATTGTAATTTGTAATAATAATTGTGGCAGTACTTTGAAGCGAAGATGAAAAATAGTTAAAATTACGTCATTTACAAGCTCTTATATGTAATGTATCATATGTAATGTAATTGTAATGAAAGAGATTAAGGTAAGGTAATTATGAAAGCCTACGAGATTAAAACGATTACGCGATTAAAACAGTCAATGCGCAGCATCATGAAACAAAAGCGATGACACAAAGGTAAATAAAATAACATCATAGTTGTGATTAAAACATTCAGGACATCGCCAGAACGACTTCGCTCTGCGCAGTCGTGACGTCACATCGTTGACACTATTTGCCTTGACTAATGTTACCTGAAGTGCAACTTCCGGGCTAGCTTTTGGGTTAGCTCCTCTTTGTGTTGTCTGCGCTTAGATACCCGAATCAATATAGTACTTCTACTATGCGGACATTCATGTTGCTGCCGAAGTTGTGAACAAAAAATAGCTACATGTCCTTGCTGCAGAAAACGTATTTCGAAAAGTATTAATGTTTATCGAAGTCAATAAAATTTCATTTTAGATAGTTAATAAAATTGTAAGCCTTGATCAAGAAACACCTGTAACGTCAAATAATTATTCGTAGTCTAAGAGCTTACACCACGAGAAGTCTCGAGTTACACAGTGTTAACGAAATATTCATCATATTACGTTTAAGTAACCTACACAGAATTGAATTGGTAAACCTAAAATAAATGACTTCCTTCGACAGCTACGCTGTCGTAACGTCACACACTTTGTGCAACTGTGGGTTAGCTTTGGCCTGTTAGCTTCTGGGTTAGCTTTTGGTGGTTAACTTCTGGGTTAGATTTTTGGGTTAGCTTTCAAGGGTCCTAGGACGCATCATAGACTGCTGAGGTATTGAAAACTATTGAGTGTTTTTTCGATTAGAGTTTATGTCTTTTTTTCATACAAAGGTTAAGGATATGTGGAGGAAGGACAAATGAGAGCAACGTTTGTTCAGTTGCCTTCCGCAAAATATAACACAACGAGCGTATGCGTTTCGCTCACCATATTGGTGTAACTTCCATTATAACCGTGAGCACTTCTAATTAATAGTTTGCTTCGGCCATTGATTACGCAAGTCAAGTGTAGCAATACGCACTGCATTCCAGCCATGAGGCTTGTCTTGTCAGTATCGCACCGATTCCACTGCTAGCCTACACCAAGTTATGTAAGTTTTGTGTAAAACAACAAAACCGTGTCGTCGGTGTTCGTTTCCAAGTCAGATTTTGTCTCCTGGCGGCTATTGCGATAAAACGCAATCGCAACAGCAGATTGCTTCTTCTGTACTTCAGTTTCGATTGATGGATGTAACCAGTAGCCTCTCCTGGCAAGTTCGTAATTTTGACTCAACGTCCTCATCAAGGCTTGTCTCTCTGCTGTAGAGTGCAGAGGGCCAAGATCATCGATCATCAACCTTCAGTCATCTTCAACTATGATCTTTAACTTACAACATTTTTATTCCTGATACTTAATTATTTCAATTAAGATAAAATTTTGTTAATTTTACTTGGTGAAAGCTCGGTGAATAAGCTGAACTACATTGGCATTACAAAACTCTATTTATTCTCGGCTGTATCAAAACTTGAAGTTAAAAGTTATGAAGCCTGAAATAACCCTAGACAACCACTTTATCAGTACTATATCTTTACCAGATCGGGTACGGATCTGACCAGGTCTTTACTAGATCTGGACCAAATAAAGTGATTGCCTGGAAACGTTCTGCAGCTTACGTTAGCATGGTAAAGCATCTTTGAAGTAGACTAACAAGGTTTGAATTTACGCGAAATTAAGTTTGAACATGAGTTCTGTTGATTTGCCTAAACTATTATTATTAATTCAGGATGTTCAAGCAAATTGGATTTGATTTTTGTCCTGGATAGTTCTCATTCTATCAAACAACACAACTTTGATATAGTAAAGAAATGGGTGAAAATGTTTACAAAAAGTCTGTATATTGAACAAGGCGACATACAAGTCGGAGTGGTAAGTGACTCATTTGTACAGTTTAGGTTTGTGGTTTCAAGCTTAGCATTAACTTGAAAATATACTTTAAGTTTACTAATTCCATAACTTGAGATGAAAATAGAAGATGTGAGAAGTGGCTTACTGCCAAAGGCGTGCGTAAGAACGTAAAATCTACGTCATGGATGGAAAGTTTGTTAAAAAATCTTTGCTGTTTTCACATTGCATTGCATTCATGCTTCGTAACATTTTGAACACCAAAACCTGTTTTTGTTTTCACTGGAACCATTTTTATGATATTAAACTGTAAACGAGATTTTTATATTTACAATGACAAAATTTCTTCCATTGTAAATCTTACTTGGTAATGCTTTTATTTGTGTATAATTGCTATAAAAGAGAAACAACTTGAAAGTTATGTCAACATCTACAGCGTTTATCTTTGCAAATACGGATTTGAACACGAACAAACGAATTTATCCAAGTAGCCTAGAGCTTTTATTTACATGAAAGTTGATAAAGCAATCTGAAGAACCTCTGACGCACAGACACAACTGACACTTGAAGCACATAAACCGGGACTTTCTTTTGCATCCAGTCACTTTGCAACTTATTGTATTCACTTCCATCTGCATAGACTAGTGGTAAAATTGGATTTCTAAAGGAACATTTAGTATTAGTAGTAGTCCAGTTATTAATCCGGTGGCGTTCCCGTTACCATGGGTGGCGGATCCACCTCCATGTGCCGCAATCAATTTTACACCCCACCTCAATCTCGACCTGTCTAAAGCGTCCTCTTGTCAAGCCCACCTTGCTGCTTTCCTCCTTAACTCTCCTTTTCCACGTTTTTTTGGGTCTTCTTTGTTTCTTACAGCCATCCACTCGCAACTCCAGCGCTCTTCTCAAAAACGCCATCTTCATCCATCCTCAAAACATGTCCATACTACTTCACTTCATTTACCTTTGCCAACTTATCAATATTCTCATTCAAACCAAGTCAGTTCCTTGGCATTCTTTTGATCCATCAACATGTTGTGCAGAAAGTGATCTTTGGGGAGGATGCGGTATTGTTAACACATCAACAAATTTTATGTCAGCTTGGAGAGGAGAGTATACAATACATTTATCAAGCGTATCACGATGTCCACAATGACATCTTTCAATGATGATGTGCTTCCGATTAGCTTGCATTCACATCACGAGTTTAAAATGGAAATACTTCGCAAGTATAAAAAGATTCTCATGTACTGCTTTCTTGTGCAATCTTTGTTTCAAAGAGAGCAAGCATAATCATTCTCCCTGCAAGTCATCAAATAACCGAAGCACTACAGATTCACTTTCTCCAAAGTATGCTTCATGCACATCTTCTTGAGGAAAAGGAAGGGGAGCTACACCTCTTTTTGACATGACATTTTGTACAAATTAATCAAATATTGCACAAAACCCTAATAAAAATAAGGATTCCAAATAATACTTTTCTTATGGTATTCAAATGCATGCATTTTGAGATATCTCAAGCGCCCAGAGTCTACTTTTGAGGACATCACAAATAGGAAATTTTATCAAGAATGAAAGCAACTGTGCCAAAGATTAGCATTTAAGTCTATAAACTAGTGATTCTAGTACGTTTTTGATGCAAAATTTACAGAAGCAAAATAATAAATTACATTTTAAAGTATGCCGAGTTTACTTTTTCGAAACGGGTGAATTCAATGCCGTGTTGATCCAAAAACCAAACAAAGCAACTTCATGTGATTGCTCCGACGAAACGCAACTTTTATGGTATCCACAAGTAAATTTTTTTTATTCTAAAACGAGTAAGGGAATGATTATATTTTGATTAAAGGGGCACACTTCCTTAAAATACAATTTTTTATGAATTGTTTTATTTTAGTTAATTTAAATAGTAAATTTAATGAGGATTCAGAATATGTAATTATTTTTGCCATATTTGAACTCTTTAAGCCTTAAAATTGCAATTTTTGAAATGTACTTAGCAATTCGGAACCTGATTTTTGTGAAAAAAAGATTTAATCTTATTACATTTTTGTTCCTTTTGATTGTTTGATAGGTGTAGAAATAGTCAAGTGCAGCATAAAAAGTGATTTGTTGCATGCATGATGTTTGATGGGATGGACAACAGGTGACTCCTCGTGCCCCATCCTGTGAGTGTCATCTGCCCATAAGCAGATGAGTAACGAAACTTGCCGACAAAGAGTCTCCATTCGGACGGCATAGCTGCAAGGAGCAATTGATAATTTCAGACTCCTCACCATTCTGAAGCTCAGCATAGAAGGTTACACAGCAAGCAACATCAAAGTTGTGGAGCAATTTGTCGATAAAAACCGGGCACTCGTCATCCTCTTCCAAAAAACGACTGCACCTCTGCAGATAAACTAGCTATTCCCAACTACACGCCAGCATGGTCTACCTTTATGAAGAAGCACGGCATTGCCACGTCTGTGCATGAGCGCCTAAAGTGGACCTTTGTCGACCAATCTCTAACTGATGTCGAGATTGAGCAGGTGTGCATTTGTATCTCAGTCTACAACATCGTCAACATCTACAAGCCCCCACCTTCACGAATACTGCCATCACCTCTTTCAATGTTCCCTCCCTTCAGTTTTTAAGCTGGCTATTTCAACTCCCAGTACCTAGTGGGGCTACAAAAACACAAGCAGCGACCTAGAATTGCTGGCTGACTGGGCTTCTACAAACCGTCTTGCTCTGCTATCCCACCCAAAGTAACCAGTCAGTTTCCACTCCGTTCGCTGAGAAACAAGGACAAGCCTTGGCTTGAACTTCGCAAGTGTCGACAGCTCTCTTCCAGACAGAGGTGCGCTTGATAAGTTCCCGCGGTCCTAACACTGGCCGTCCCTCATCATTGCCTCAAAATTTGTGGTTCCTGTTCCGAGTTTATCGGTGAAGCAATGGATCTTGAAAAAAGTCGATTGGCCAATAAGTCTACTGCAAAGTTACCATCACCTAAAACATGCAACGTAGACGAGGCATACCAGGACTTTTGCAATGCCATAATAACTGCGGCAAAGGCCATAATACCACGTGGCCGTCGAACCAGCTATAGCCTACAGTATACACCATGCTAGAAATCTGAGTGTGAGGCTCTCTATCTCTCTTACCTGAACTCCACACCTGGTAGCCTACTGCTTCTAACACCGCTGCCACCACTTACTTGAGCAGCTGGATGCAAAGAAGCTTGAGCGATGGAACGAAGCCGTCCAAGCCATCAACTTCTGACACTCAAGCCGTAAAACATCTACATTGTCTACTTTTCAGCAGAGTACTGTGCACCTGTTTGGTGTCGCAGTGCTCACTGCCACAACATTGACACTGCCATCAACAGCGCCCTGTACACAGTGACAGATCTCTGCTCCTCCCAACGAGCACCCCTGTCTACTGGAATCAAGACACCCATTCGTGCCAGACGCTTAACTTCTGATCAACGAAGCTGATGAACAAGACATCTCTGCTGCTACTTGGACGGACCATAAATGAAATTCTCAATGGAGGTTAAGTACCACCAGGTTCTTTTCGTTCATCTCCGACACCGACACACGCTCCATCGGCCTGACACTGCAAATACAGGCATGGGTGCACCACAACCGTCTTCGTACGGACGTCGGGCTTTTCCGCTTAACCACGCACCAATGGAAATGACTCCTTTCTCCTTCTGTGAATGTGGTGTCGAGGAACAGACCGCAGACCACATCATCAATGTCTGTTCCACCTTCAAGCCACCTAACAGAATGGAAGGTCTGCGTGTCATGGATGATTAAACCAAAAACTGGCTGCTCTCTAGTAGCCTTCCGATGTAGTCCGGAAACATCGTGAATCTAGAATGGTAAAAGGATAGACCTTTGGCCTCAGAGGCTCACCCGACGACGACCAATATAGAGGCTCAATAGGTGATTATGTACCAGGAGGCCAGTAAATCACCACTTTTAACTTCAATTTGAAAAGTGTGGGTTAATGTGCAGCTGTTAATACTTTCACCACTCTTTTATGATGTAAGATTCCACATCTTCACAACATTTTTTGCTGTTTTCGCATACTTAATGTTTGATGTTGATTTTCTCGAATTCATGTTTTTCCATACTAAAAGTGCAACTCTGCCTAAACCACTTATTCAATTTTTCTGAAAGTTTACAGCAATAGTTCTTGGAGTATGAGCCATCAATTAATGACAGAAACATTATTTTTCAAAAAGCTTCCGTTAACTTTTTTATATAAGATCATACCATATCTATAGAAATTTACCTAAAAAATATTTTGAAAGAAATTTGAGCTTTTAGATTATTTTTTCAGTCTGCAAAAATCATGTGCACATTTTTAAATCAGCTTCTTTGAATAAATGTTTTAGTGCAAATTAAAAACTGTAGAGTGTAGATAGTTTGCAAATTTCATAAGCTTTCCAAAATCATAGCCTATACTTTGTGTGGGTTTAAATGTAGGCTATGATGCACGAGCAAGAATGTAAAATGCGAGCCCTGCGAGAAACTTTTTCTAAAAAGGTGTGCTCTTTTAAAAAGTGTTCACTTTTGGAGGCACTGAAGGGTTAAATCAAGAGTTCAGTTTGTGGGCATTTTCAATGTTTTTGATTGATTGTGGTGTACCCACTCTCCGTCTGAGAGGATCTTTATCCTCGGACTAAGAAAATTTCTTAGCGAGCTTTATCCTGGGAGTTTTGAATAGCCTATATACTTGCAGAGGCTTTGATCCATTGATTCAGGCACTATTACTGAGACTGACAGAGTGAATTTATTCAAGTGTGGTTTCGTCTGTGAATCATTCCCGATCTACCAGGTACCGCTGAATCTAGCCATTCTCAAAATGCGTTACTCAAGTGCACACCCCAAGAGTTGAACTAGCGATTCTTGATATTACCGTTTCATGATCATAAAGTCGGGCGCCTAACCAACTGAGATATCGAGGCTGGCTATTTTGTTCATTTAAAATTGAAAAAGATTCTTAAACATTTGCTTCAAATGCGCTACCGCCATTGTTCGCTTTTTACAAAATTCTCACAGTGGTTTCGGTAATCAACCAAATGACTTACTCCCTTCTACGTATCACTTTGATAAGATTAAAAAGAACTGAAAATAGATAAGTTTATTGCGTGAATAATAATAAAGACAAAATCATGCATTTAGCAAAAACAAAAAATAAGGTTATTTTCAATAAATCATCATATCGGCTCACTTATGTAAAATAAAATTGTTTTAAATTTGTCATCAGGACCTAGACTTGAGATGGCAGACCTACAAATGGAAGCATTGGTTACGAACATCACCGCAGCTATATTTTGATTTTTTTTTTCTATTTCTTTGCCATGAAGGGTTGTAAATTTATGGTGCCAGTATTGGCTGTAGTCCTACCAGCTTGTTAGACTTTGATATGTGTCACCGACAATAACACACCCAGCTTTCAATTTTATAAGGTTTTTGCTTGCGATGAATGTCAAAACAGCTTTGGCCTATATTGTAGTGACAGCTGTTATAATTTTTGATATTGTTTTACGTACCCAATGTGGTATTCATAAAATTTCATGCAGCCTACTAAACAGTCAAATAATATTTATAAATTGTCATACAGATTCTTTTGCCACTTTTATAGTTAGGCTAATTCAATAGCCTACTATGTTTTGATGCAAATGTCAGCCACAGAAATCCGTCCACTTACAAGCAGAACTGTCTAAGACATGATAAGATCATCACATACAGCAAAAAGAAAAGAAATTTTTTGTTAAAGAGTTTTTACTTTTATATTTTCAATGATTTGGAGATGGTTTGGGTGGCACATTTACACTTAAAAGAACAAAATGATAGGATCCTCTTTGAAAAATTACACCAGGATTAGAAAAAGATCATAGTGTGGATAGAAAAAGGACAATGCCTTTTTAGGCTATTTGTACATTTTCGCATTTGTTTTGATAAAGCTGTGTGTAGCCTACTGTAGGCCAATGTTTCCCAGACTTTTTCATCGGTGAACCACTGCAAGGCTATTTAAGTTTAAAAGGAACCATTAATATGAACGAACTGTTAAATAAATTACAAAAGTAATCAGGCACAATAACATGAACCAACAAACTTATTTTCACACGAGTCAGTTATTCATTATTCCGTCAGTGAGTGACTCAAAGGAAAATAGATTTCTTTGTTTTACAAGACATGTAACCGAGTTGTTCATATCAAGCATTGTTGCGAGTTTGACACCTGTCAAAACATATTATTTTTAAAACACAATATAACAAGCACATTGCATTATGAGGAATGCAAACTGTTTTCTCGACCGCAACAAGTCGCAAAAGTTTGGTTATTGGAGAGCTGAATGCTTATTTCGGATGTAGCGTCCAGTTTAGAGCAATAGTCTGTCGCATAGCTTACTTAGATATAATTAAATCGTATTGTTCAATTAAATTTCCTCACAAAACAGCTGTGGAAACTTCCTTAAATTTTGTCTTAAAGAGACTATCAGATGCAATTTATGTTAAAATTTCTAATTACGTTTAAGTTTATCAAGTTAGCCTATCGATAACGATAACACATAGCTTGCATTCCGCTACTTCGTTTGATCAAAGAATTGACGGTCATGTTCGACAATTTTTGCTTAAAACTACATAGTAGCTACAGTAATTATAATTTTAAAGTTGTTTGGAATCCTACGGTTCAGTGGAACTCAATTTAGAAGTCACTGCTGTAGACGATAACAAAAATAAGTTGGTGCTTTATCGATTTCCCCCTTTTAATCGTAGTCATACTGTACATTAAGAGATAACTATTTCTAAAATTTTACTTTGGTTATAATATAAAGTAAGCTTATCATTGCACCACAAGCAACATGCATTTACCGGTAAATTTATTGTAGGTCCCCTTCCCTAATAAGGCCGCCTTTTTGATTTTGTCGCAAATTGATCATGAAATGAAAAAAGCGGGTACCAATGTGTGTTTTATTGTGTTTTAGCATCTTTAAAGCACTTTTTTAGAATGATTTTAATAACATATTGACCAAAGTTTTAAAATTATAGTTGATTTGCAAATTACTTCTGAGTGGGCCTTAAAAAGGCACCATTGCCTTAATAAGGCCAGCCTTCTAAACTCAATTTTTTTAACCATAAATTGCGGGGAAAAAACAATACACAACGTCAAAACAGTAAAAAATCCCAAAAACAATTTAGTTACCATAGTTTTTTACAAAAAGAAATGTTAGACTTCACGTAGTTAGTTCATATAAGTTCTTTTCCAATCAATCGTAAGTTCGTGCAAACAAGGTTTTTTTCAATCACAAGTTCAAATAAATTTCTTCAAAGAAATTATTTTTCAGCAATGTGTGACCACCGCGCCAAATTTTACACTGATTATCTTGTTTTAGTCCTACATATCACAATCAGGGCATACAGATTCATCATCATCTTTTGTTAAACCAACACAGTCTTCATGGTTGCCTACCATATTTTGCAACTTTCACGTTGCCTCATGTCGGAGACTGTATTTTCTAAATAACTGGACAACACCAGTCTCCTACACTTGGACGTCTTTGCATATTTACTGCTTTCCCCTTTCGTTTTGCCTTTTCTCTCCCTTTTCCATACGTGTCAAACAGAGACTTCGATACAGTTGTTGCTCGATAATTAATGCTCCTTTTTTTTGCTCCCGCTTCTTGATTAGGGTATTTGCTGACGGTGTAGCCATAATGCTATGGCATGGTGTTGATAAGGGGGGGGGGGGGGGGGGGGGCTGTGTTGAGACCCCATGACTTGTTGATGGTTGAGGAAAGATCCCATAACTTGTTTATATTTGTGGAGACATCTCATGACTTGTTAACGGTTGTTGAGACATCTTATAACTTGTTGATATTTGTGGAGACAACTTATGACTTGTTGACGGATGTGGAGACATCCCACAACTTGTTGGTGGCTGTGAAAACATATCATGACTCGGTGATGGCAGCTGAGATTGGTCACCGACTGTATGGTCAATGTTGGGGACATCACTTGGAGCAAAGACATGGTCAGCAGCAGCCTTGTTATCAAATGGAAAAATTCCAAATCCTAATAAAAGCGAAACCCAATTTTCGCGAAACAGGTAAGTTATTTTGTGCCCTAACCACATGGTGGTGGTGTTTTGATCTGAGGTTGTGTTTGTTAGCTGCCAGTAAGGGAGTATCAACTACACTGTCTTTCTCCTAACAGCCCTTACAAGCCCACAATTGAATGCCAAGGGTAGGCTACCTGCCCTAATAAGGCCCATGGCTAATTTTGATGGGCCTTGTTAGGGCAACTCTTCACAATCAGTTTAACGTAAACTACCTATATACACTACCCAAGAAAGGTCAATATGTCAATACATGTTGAAACTTTAGACTCTTTAGCATATCATGAAACTCTAACAAAGGTAGAAAACAAACACCACTTACGAAAACACGCCGATAGATTAAGTACTGAACAAAATTTTACTCCTGCAAGATAGCTTTCAGAAATTTACAACTAACTCTGCTGGCATGTGGTTTCTTCTAGGAAACCAAATTACTTTTCTGTTCATTCACATGATTATCGCAGCCAATTAGATTACAGCAGATGTTCCGTGCTTGCTTTGGTTTTTCAAATATGAAAGGGTGGGCCTTATTTAGGCACGGGCCTTATTTGGGAAGAGTAGGCCTACTTTACAGCGCAACTGCTTAATTTATGAAGACTCCATTTTGCTTTGTTAACACGGCCTGCTCATGCAGGTAACATATTCAAGCTATAGTCCTACTTGGACCAAAGCAATGCAAGAAAAATACGTAAAAACGGAAGTGGAACTAGGAGAGCACAAAAATTTCAACGATTTTAAAGGTGCTGTGGACAGAATCGTGGTAAGGAAAAACATATTTCTGGCGCATAAACAATTTTTCCCCTACCTAGGACAAACAAGAAAATAGAGTAGCTACAATATGTAACATATCAACATTTTAACGAATGGAAAGATATAGCAAAACCCTGTGATGTGTAAAACGTGCATGTACATTGTACAGCTGTTTGAATGATGGTATAAGGTACATGTATTGTGTGTAGCTATGGCAGCCACAAGATTCAAAGTTCTAACGTTTTCTTCGAATGTGGTTTTCTTAAAAATGCGCTTTAAATGCTTGTCACTTTTACCTAATCATGCCGGCCTTTATAGTTCTAGCTTTTGACGATTGAAAAATGTGTTAACCATATGCACTAATGCTTCACCAAAATTAAAAAAAAAAATTATTTAAGAAAATAAAAAAATAATTACATTCTTTTTGCAACATAGTATGAAGGCTACAAAACATACACAGCTCAAGCTTTGAACAAGACTTTAAATGAAGACTTTGTCAGTGCAAACAGCAGATATCCTGATGCGCAAAGAATTCTAATTTTGGTGACTGATGGAAGAGCCACCGATCACAAGTAAATAATTGCATTTAGTCATTACACTAACTTATTGTTGTTTATATGATTTATATGTTTTATATGATTATTTGTATGTTTAATTTAAGCTGAAGTTATTTATGAAACTGAAAATTAATATTCCTCTGATTCCCTCAACATAACAATAATATAAAACTTAATATTTTTGTTAGATAAAAAAAATTCTACCACGAAATTGGCAGTATAATTAACAACAATAGGCTAATTTTTTGACGCTGGCAGTGGTAGCCGAGTTTGATAGTCTTTTTTAGTTAGGTATTTGATCAAAGAGCTGTCTCCACTGCAGAGTAAGTTAGAACAACGTGACGAAATGATGATCATGATTATGTCTGTATATCTTTTACAGCAATTTGCAATCCGTTGTGCAACGAGCAGTGAAGGAATTCGGCGTGCTCATGTATGCTGTGGGGGTCGGAAACTACTCTGAACCAGAATTACTCTTAATTTCGAACAACCACACAGATCGTGTGATTAAAGTAGAAACATTTGCAGAACTACAGAAAATTATTTCAAAAGTCCAAAAACGAATTGAATCCAGTAATAAGCTTTTGCATTGCATGTTATCTTCTCACTTTGCTGTGAAAGACGTAACTTATTTAGTCTTTTATATCACTTTAGATCAGTTTTGTTGCATTGAACTTCATTTTGGCATATCAACTTCATTATGAGAATTTTATCTTTAGTTACAAGCAGTTTAATGTAACAGTATAACATATAACCTGTTAAGACATGCTACCTAGCTACAGTATACTGATATCTACCTTTAAAGAAAATTTTACTGATACAATATTCAGCATGTGATTGTGAAGTTGGAGGGAGCGTTGATGAAGATTGCGATCCATGTTCTAAGGAATGTGTCTGTAAGCGCAATATTGTTGGACGAAGATGTAATTCTTGTAGGAAGGGTTACTACGGATATGGAAAAGAGGATGGTTGTTTGGGTAATTCTGAAAATACAATTTGTCCATACACGTTCAATTACAATACAAATGCTCCACTGGATAAACCGTTAATTAAAACAGCATGCAATAAAAACGATATTTGATACTTTACAATATTTGCACCAAATTTATTGCAGACTATAGATTTACTTCCAATAACCAGAAATTTATTTTGCAATAGAATTATTCAAACGTCTTGGTAGACTACTATTTAGTCCTTTTCAAGTACGCTTTCCGGACTTAACTAAACGAAACCCTGCAAATCATTCTTTCTGTAGGCATTGCTATCCAGCAATGACAGATGATTTCTAAATTGATATAACTTACACGAGCTATTATTTAGGCTTCAAATAAATTCGACCACAGGCGCAAGTTTCTACTTATGTGAACTTTACTGTGTGGTTTGCGTAGGAGTGACATCACCAGAGCAATAAGTCATAAAAACATTTTTTCCGTTAGAAGTAGAAATATTCTTATTTAAATACACATTCTTTAAAATAATCGGTACAATTTACTTTCCATTTAAAAGAGCAAAATTTTTTTTATTTAAATATGTTCTATAAATAAATCAGGAGTTTCATTTGTGTTACCCTTTACTCTAAGGCTCATCAAAACCAATTTGCTCACGTAAATTGTAATTAGGCCCCAGTTAAGTTTGCTAAGTGGTTGTGACTATTTAAGTTTTTCTGGGGTCAACCAACAGACCAACCCATTGAAATAAAGAACAAATACTTCAAGGAATTTCATGTTTCCGTGAGCATTCAAGTTTGATTCTTTTTCTTCGACGGTTGAACCTTTCTTCTTTTCCACACGAAGGGTTGAGAAGCTGCCTTTTACCGCCCTTTTTATAGTATGTTGGTTTTGAATCTTTATCCTCGGACTGACAAAGCCTTGATAGGTTATTCCTGGTAGTTTCACATACTTGTAGAGGCTCTTGACGTAGGGCCGGTTACCTACTACCTAGATTGGCAGAGTAAAGTTTTCCGATTGTTGAAGTATTGTTGCCAGAGAATTATTCTATTCACTCGGTGCCGCTGAATGGAGAGTAGTTCTAAAATGTGTTGCTCAAGCGCACACCCCGAGAGTCGAACCAGCGTCGCGTGATCTTGAGCCGGGCGCGTAACAACTGAGCTATCGGGGCGGGTTTAAATAAAAAGAGAAACATTTCAGTCGCCCAATAATCAATCAGCATCGAATCAGACCTATAGCTACTTATTGAACATCTGGACAGTATCACAGATCACGAATACTGTATAATCTTGTGTGTAGTGCCGTAGTGGTGCGTGGTAAGCAACATGTATATAGGCCAGGCACGGTCACAAAACCCGGAGATCTATACAATTAATCTTATTATTTTTCATTGTGCAGAGTGCAACTGTGACCTCATAGGAACAGACTTTTCAGTATTCAACAACACATGTGATCAGGTATTTTGGAAAAAAATCTTCTTCACCTTTCACCACTTGGTGAAGTCAAAAAATCGCTTCAAATCATTAATATAGCATATCTTCCATTTTGTAAATTTCTTTTTTGGGTTTGGGTTTAGAATAGTTCGAAGCCTACTGGAGCTTATAATCAAAAAACATCTAACTGAGTATTGTAATTCAGAATATGACAAAATAAGCAAGCCATGATTTGCAACAAGAAATACGTATTACGGACAGCTGCAAAAAATATAATTGTTTTTTCAAAAATAACATTTATTTTAAAGCAAACACCTTTGCACAGTGTTTGTGAAACCATTTGCAAAATCCATTAAATTGTTTATTACATATCATCGCTTACGGTGAAATTAACATTAGTTTTCTTCAGATTTTATTGCAACGGTTTGCTACATTTGGTTAATATACTGCTGAATGAACACTCAAAAGTGTGTTTATGTCTGACAGACAACAGGTCAATGTGAATGTAAATCCGAATATTTTGGACAAAAATGTGAAAAATGCAACGATGGATATGAACGTAGTAATACTGGAAGCAACGAATGTGTTTGTAAGTAAAGAATAATTATCATCTACAGTTGTGTATGCACATGCAGGTCTAAGTAGAACAGTATGTTGTAAAAATAGGTCCATATATTGTGCACCGAAAAAGCGGAATTTTCATTTTCAGATATTGAACCAACAAATAGTGTATTATTGCATTGGTCAACAACATATTTTAACCAGAAATGACTTTAAGTGTCCCTAAAAGTATTTGTAACACTTACTTCAAATTTGTATTTTATTCTAGCATATTAAGTCTTTAAGATATTACATAGGCTGCATAGATTTACATATAATGTATTGACGTTAACGTATTTCTGACACTTAGGGGAAGGTGGGGCAGGACGGGACACTTAACTTTAATCGATGTTTTGCAGAATTCCTTTTCATCAATATCGTTAACTTTGGTATCATGTTATTTCTATTGCACACCACTACCAACCAGCAAGATACAAAGACTCAGTTAGTATCGCATGACCTATAATTAACAAAAACAAAAAAAATTAATTTGTCCCATCTTGCCCCACACCTGGGGCAGGACGGGACGCGTATTGTTCATATGAGGAATCACCTGTAAAACCACAAATCTACTGATAATATCTTGTAATTTCAAAAATGACTTGCATTTACAGCACACGTAATTACATCAGGGCAAAATGGCAGACTACTTTTTCCATAAAAATCACATACAAAATTGCCACGCCCATTATAAGCAGAACAGATGTCCCATCCTGCCCCAAGCAGCTCTGTCCCGTTTTGCCCCAATGACTGACATTTTGAAATTTTCTGTTTGTTTGTTATATATGCAACTCACTTCTAAAAAGTCAGATGCCCCAAAAAGCACTTTTATTACTGTATCTCCAGACCACGTATCATCTTCCAAATTTTTCTGAAATCATGCTAAAATGTGAAAAGTTTTGATAAGATTTCTTATAGCAACTAGCCTCTAATCAGTTATCTTGTTGCCACGACCACGTTTTTTCTCTGAACATCTTTTTTTTTTACAATTCATCGAGAATCAGGGTGTCCTTTAACATCTAAATGGGTAGAGGACGCTAAAGCTAATACTTTTAAAAATATCCACGGTGTCCCGTCCTGCCCCACGTCCCATCTTGCCCCACCTTCCCCTAATTCAAATTCGTACTTTATTTCAGCATATCAGGTTTTTAAGATATTCTTTAGATTTGTCAGCAGCAATATTCCAAGTGGATGGATGGTCAGTGTTGTCGAATTGAGAGAGGAGGAAATAGCGAACAATGCTGATCTACTCAATGATTTTTTTATCTTTCTCTTCCCCTATTTTGCCTCAAAGATACTTTGTCTTGATCTCAAAACATCAGGGTGTACGATTTGTTTGCGATGGCACCAGTTTCCTCTCTAATGTTGGCCCACACTATCGACACCTGTGGCACATTATAAGCATTTCGAGGAATCTTACAAATGGAAAACTTTCTCAATGTGATTCAGTACAGTCATTACAAATGAACCACTTGTGGTAGCTTTAAAGAAGTTATTGGTGTTTTAATCAGAGGAGTATGCATGGAGGATTCTTCAAACGCTGCTGCATTCTTCGTCTGTGGAGTGTCATGCTACTGCAGAACACTTTGTTAGAAAAGATTGGCAATTAAACGACATATATATTTTAAGAAAACCAATTACCTGAAAGGTTTCTTTAGTTGAGCTTGGCATGGAGCTACCAAAGTTTTTGAAACGGAAAAATAATAAGCGAAATTGGTGTAGGTTTATATGATGTATTCATATTATTGTTGTGATGTTTTGAGCTGTCCTTTCAAAGAAAAAACTGTATTCAAAGTAATTTTGAGTATATGTAGTACTTTCTTTGGCAATAAAAAAAACAAAACACATGTATCTTACGGTATTTCATAAAGAAAGAGTTTTGTTATAGGTTACCTTTAAATCTTTTTATTTATTTACAAGTGGGTTATTTGTGCTTTCAGCTGAAAATCAACGATTACCTACACCTAAAACGGAAACTACAAGTAAACTTTCGACACTTTTAAAATCTACTACAATTGTTTCTAAAGTCACTACAACAAAAAGATTAAAGATTAGTGCACCAACAATTACTTCTTCCAAGATGGTTGAACCAGTAAGAACCACTACATCCACACCTCGGCGTTGTTGCTGGCAGCGCTGGCCTTCTTATTGTCATGGCTGGCTGTGTCGTAAAAGATGGCCCTACCACGCTCAAATACCCTCACCTAGGCGATGCTACGCAGGTAACCTGACAGCGTAATGGAAGTAGTTTAGAACAAAGTTTCACCAACATTGCCTAAACAAAGTATGTGGAATCGTGCTGAGAAGAAAAATTCTCCCACGAGTGGATTAGAAATAAGGTCTGATAAATCAAAAACAATAGTCAGTGCATTTATTTTACAACTTACAGCGTAGCCTACAGTACCAACGGCAAGGAGTGCCCTCGTATCGACAGTGACGGTAGCCTACTCGTACCTCGTAGATTGGGTAGCCCGCTGCTACATTGATAAATAGCCCAGGGAAAAAATAATTTGTTTCACAATGCTACATCGATCAACCTATTTAGGTCTACGTTAGTGCGGGCGGATTTATATTATCATTCTAAGATCTGTTCTAGTAATATAATTAATTTAAATTCATTTTTGCTACTTAAATTTACTTTATTGTGACAGGCAACTGGGCTTGTCGACAGATGGTGGAAAACAAGAACTACGGATATAACAACAACTACTATTCTGGGTCACAGTTAAGCTACCACAGAGGGTACTACCGCCACGCTCGAAATTATCGCTTCCGTTATAGAATGCCACAATATTATTATCACCAACAAGTTTATAGACCACCTGTTAGATATAATCTATACAAAAACTGAAGTTTATTTTTTGCTATCATGCTGGTTGTCTTGTCTGTTTTTGAAAACAATTGTAGATTCCTTGAAATGATTTTATTTAAAAGAGTTTGAATTGTATAACAGTATTCTACTGTATTCTACAGTATTCTACTGTTAGTCCATTGATTGGTATTTGAAATCAGCAACGCTTTCAACCACTTTACACTAGCTTGGCACACTGATAAAACCATGTATAAACCGCAATTCTAGTGCAAAGTTTGGCATGTTTTACACACTCTGTTTATTTTTCTTCTTGGTTTGGGGTTGCCACAACCTCCAAATTTAAATAAAATTACTGAAAAACACAATAAGTTTCATTTAATTTTTGAACACTCATTGATCATTTTGTTTTTTTTGCCTTTCCTGTGCATAGCCTAGCCTACCGTTTATGAAGAACTAGAAACGTAGGCTAACCAATGTCGCATGGCTAACGTAGTCTATGGCATACGTAGCTAACCAATAATTCTCGAGATTGATAACCTGCTTTGACGAAAACGCCCTTTTGTTTATATCTCAAATACAATTAGCGTGGTTGTGTTGGTAGAGCTGAAGCTAACAATTTCTGTCAGTATTTGGTGAAGTTTATAGACATCTAAAATATGTCTTGGCTCATGAGAGTGACCTGTTCCACAGTTGATCGGCCACGGCGAAAATCTGCTTGCTCATGTAGTAGGAGTGGGTCAGTTATTGAAACGACACGGGTATGGATGAGCTGTTAGAGGATTCTATAAGGGATGCATATGAATGAGATAGGACGCTATAGCTCCATCCAGGGGCGTGTTGGGCTTTGGTATGGCTACAACGCCAGCTTTTCTCCAGGTTTTGCGTATCTTTAATTGGTACAGGTAGGATGAGACGAAAGCGTACAACCAAGACTTTAGTGCTTTTCGGCGTAGAGGATGAACTCCGGGGATATATGATCTGAGCCTGGTGGTATTCTTGGCTTGGAGATTTAGAGCATGTTGAAATTCTTTGAGGTTGAAGTCTCAGGATATAGTTTTCTCAGGTGGTGTTGGAATCTTCCACAGTTCAAACACTTTCTTAACCACTTGGCGAGCCGCAATTTTATCCTCTAATCTGTCTTGCTACCTCACTCGAATATCCTGAGCATCTCCACTACCATACTCATGTCCGTGTAAAATAGAGAAACAATAGAATTTATTGAGTTGATAATAAACAAATTTTTGCATTTATATACAATAGGGAGGGCCGTCGAAAACAGATCGCTTAGCAACTCGAATTTCTTAGGAGGTTCGTCGAGTAAATGACGAAATCGAAAACCATTTTTTAATTGAACGCTAGGAAGACGGTGCATAACCAGGGGCGAGTTTAACTGATGGAGGCCTGGGGCACTCTTAGATTGGGGAGCCTGTAAAAAAAAGTTTTTTGCCCCGAGGGCGCTTAAAACTTTACGAGGTAACTTGAAAGTCACCCACATCGTTGCTAATGCCTTAACGCCAAGCTCAGTCGCCACCTTGTGACCAAAAATTAACCTTGAAAGAAGAGGAGGCATCTTGCAGAGATTTCAAAGGCTGAGAGAAAGTAAATATAATAACACAAAATAACATTTTTTCACGTCGGAGGGCCCTTCAAAAAGGGGATCCGGGGTAACTGCACCCTCTTCCCCCTTAAATCCGGACCTGTGCACAACATGGTCCAACTAATCAGTAAATCACCCCATTTCTGGGATATAAACCTCCACCAGTGGTGACGTTCTCCGAAGTTACGCCCCAATGAAAGAAGAAAATTATGAAGAAGGAAGACACCGGAGATCACAAGAAGGAAATGGAGCTATCTACGATTTCGCCACAGTGGCGATCATTACGCGTGAGGGAGTGATCAAGAAGATTCTGAAAGAATGTGCCATGGTTAAAATGAAGAATAAAATCCTCACAGCGAGAAAGACGGCTGAATGGAAAACTTCATTGAAGGCCAGTCTTTGCTTCCACACTCTTTTCGACGTCGTTGACGACAAATTGCTGCATTCACGCGAGGATGATTTCGTTAAAAAACAACGCGTAGCTCGCATTGGTTTCATTGGATTGGGAGGCGGTTAAATCTGAGAAGAAGAGGGACGAGCGGAAGGAGTAAGCTGCTTTTAAGAGAGATAAGCGAGAAAACAAGCGGAAGAACGCGAAGAATGTACTCACGACTCGGATGACGACAATACAGAAGAAACACCAAGAAGGCGCTTCCTTTCAGAGTGCTTGATCGGCAGAGAAGAACTCGAAGAAGTGCAGGAGCGATGTACTTTCGATCTTAGTACAGTTGAGCGTGAGGCGGAAAGGTTTAGAATTCCGAGTCTAGCAGCAGCTGCCCTCGCAACCGCAACATTACTGGACACAAAAGATGATTCAATCCGACGATGATAGTCGACAAAAACAAGATCGTTCGTGCACGAAAACGGTTCCGTTTAGAGACGAATCACTTCGCGTCCATCTCTGCTCGGCACAATAGCTGAAGGCCTTTACTTTGATGACAGAAAGGATAGAACTTTTGCATTGAATGGCATAGCTTGCTGTCGTCAAAAATCAATTGAAGCCCACTACGTGATGCTGAAATACCCATGATCTGAATATATCGACCACGTTTCCATTCAAGGGCGTTTAACTGGGAACAAAATTGCCAAAACGATGTTGGCTTCTCTTGAAGTCAAGGGAATTGATGTGAAAGGCATTCGGGTCGTTGGCTGCGACGGAACTGCTGTCAATACAGGTAAGCACACAGAGCCATCACTACCATTGAGAAACATATCGGGAGTACGGTGCAATAATCGATTTGCCAGTTTCACCTCAACGAACTCCTGACGGAAAATCATCAGCACCGCAAACCTTTAAAGGATTTATCAACCGTGTCGTCGCTAATGATAAGTGCAAAATGGGATAATTTTCAGTCGTCGAGTTCGAGAAGACAAAATCCAATCTGACGGAAGTCGATGAGGTGATGGAAATTAGCGGCGATCAAAAGTAGGCCTATCTGCTTGACATCGTGTTGGTCATCGAGGAAAGTCTGCCTCCATGAAGCATTCGATTCCGTGATCCAGGAAAACAGGGCCATGCACGATGGCTTACTCTCGTTTGAAGGATATGCCGACTTTATATCTCGGAGCTAGAACCAACAGAGGCGCTGATACAAATGACGACGTATGCTACATCGTTAAAGTTTACGCTCCGATGTGGTTTACTACCAAGCAAAGCAAGAAGATTCACTTTGCTGCTTGGTCCTTGCTTCGGTTGGTTAAGCTGACTCGCTATCTGACAGGCCAATCAATAAAAGTCGTCGACAGTTGCCTGCAAGCAAAGGCCTTCGCTGCTCATCCGGAGAATGTAGTGTCGGCCCTTCTGCATGACGAGTCTAAGCCAATGCGTATGCTCGCAGTTCATCGGATCCAGAAAGCAAGGGACGAGTACACTGGTAGGATACGTCGTTTCAAAATTCCTAAACTAAACTTTGGGTACACAGATTTGATAACAAACTCGTTGCTCCGGTGGAGCTAGCAGAAACTCACTGAGCCGCCAATTTGCGCGATTTCAGCATCCAACAGCTCACAGAGCTTTTCGTCGAGACCGATGTTTCTATATAGATTGACAGTTTTCCGTGCAGCACACAAGCAGTTGAGCGCGCAATCAAACTCGTCACCGAAGTAAGCGATAAAGTCATCGGTCATGACAGCAGACATGAACTTGGTGACGCGAACTGCTGCTCGCTCACAGCGTTCACGTTTTGAGTCAAAGAAAGATTACGTTCTGTGATTGTTTTTGACTGTTTTCGTCGTTTTGTGTATTTTCTATTTTTTTAATTATTTAACTTTTTTTTTTTTTTTTAAGAAAAAATGATTTTTATTTTATTTGGGTAATATTGAATTTTTTGTGCGGCGTTTTTCCGCGGCCCGATCTAAAAAAAGGTTTTCAGATTATTTGTTTGTGACCTAAGCCTCCTATCTGAGCCGAGTTGCTAAGTGATTAGACAAAAAAGTGCATTGACGGCCCTCCCTAATATATACAAGCCATATTTTTGCCAGAAACAATCTGTTCCAGCAACTTTTTGTTCGTAGAAAATACTTCGTGCATCTCACGACATCTAAAGTCGAGATTTACCTTTACTTGTATTAGGAATTTGACTGTCATTGCGAAAGTTCAATCGCTTCATCGGCTTGCTCGTTATTGGTGTTACATGACGAGTGGAAGGTCGGAGTTGTGACTGTAGGAACTTTCCTAGTACTTGTCTATCAGGGAGTGGGCAGTTACAGGGTATTGCTAGTTCTCGCAAATGTTAAGTCTGGGTTCTTTACCTTCACTGATGTCATTGTACCTCTAGTGATAGTCAGTATGCGGACAGTTGAAATCGCCAGCATAGATGAAATGGACGAGGAACACAGGTAGTAATGTAACAGATATTTGCGAGGGGAGGGTTTTATACATGTTAGCGATATTGCTTCTCTCTACATTGATGCAGTGCCATTATATCTCGGAATCCTCTGGAGAAGAATCTGATGTTTTCCAAGACAAGTTTCTTCTGACAAAGAATGCAAAGCCATATTTTCTGCTAGAAATATCTGGCTAGCTTATTGATTGCTAGCTTTCCCACTGTTATGCAGTGGATTTCCTTGAGGAGATTAGTGGTAGCATTATGTTTGCTAGCCAGCCGCTCAACAATGTCAAGAATGCTGATCGAGACTCGCGAGCCCTTCGACGTTCAGCTGGAACGTAGTCATTTTCTTTAACTTGTTGATGAACTTCGTTTCGCTTTTTCATTTGTAAGTAAACTTGACTACTTACAAGAGGGACTGCGTGAAGGTGTTCACCTCCCCTTTATCTTTCACATTTGATTACAAAACTTATCAGCTGCATAGCAAAGTGGAAAGAGCACTGGTTCAACGTTCGAACGGGCGGCACTTCGACGCTACTCAAGAGCATGTAGCTGTGTCTTTGGAAAGACACTTAAGGTATGCCTGAAGGTGGACATAGCGATTAGCTTTTTTTTTTCCCTTCCACTTAATCTAAATCTTTAACCACCCGACTTAAACCTAGATACAAAATACAAGCTTTGGTTTAAAAACAAAAAGTTATTGCAATGATATGGACTCTTAAGAAAAGCCTGTGTAAGCAGTTGCTATTGTTGGCATAGTGTGATCAGTAGCGCGGTTTTTTGTCACTAAAGTTACTTTTTTTTAGTTGTACCAATTAACAAAAGAAATGTAGAACTAAAACTTTATGGTTGTGGGGTCAATATTTAAGAAGTTATAAAGTTACCAAAAGTCACTTTTTGTGTTTTTAGGTTATTTTTCATTTGTGAGGTCACTTTATTTTGCATACCTTTCTGCCTAATTCCCCTATTTATTTATCTTTCCTTGCTACTGGACAGATGAATTTACAATTTATGTAGGCTACCGCTAATGCCACGACTTTTAATATATCTTCTACTATGGTACGGATTTTAGGTTTGCACGAGCCCATGCTTGTTCGTATCGCGTGTATTCCGGAAAACTCGTAAATTAATTTTTTCGATGAAATAAATTGTGTTAACTATATTTAACCATTGTTTTTCCTGCAATAGCGTAAGTGTTTGATTGACAAAAACTTCCTACCAGAGAATGTAAAACATTATATATGCGTAAGTTGAATGTGTAATTATAATTTTAGCACAAACTGAAACTAATTTAGATGCTTTTTTATGTTGAATTGTTGCTATTTCTTTCGCTTTCTTGTTTTCGTTGGTTGAATAAAGTTACTTTTTGGTTACTATTTCGCAAAATTAAAGTCACCTTGGAATTTTTTAGGTTACAAAAAAATCGATCTAGTGATCAGTAAATATGCATAAATACTTAGGCCCACTTGAGTCTTAGAATTCACAACCAACTTGAAGTTTGCACTACGACGTATAGCCAATTTCTGAAAACAACACAATTATGTGAACAAGTTTTTTTGTGAAGTTCTAAGTAGTCTCACGGTAATTAATTAGATCAAAATACAAGATGTATTTTACCCTTACCGCGATTCTCACCGACAGATGGTAACATGTCGGCTACATCAAGACTGAGTTATCTCCATTTTTTAAATTCGTTTTTGAAACACACGACCCATTCCGTAATTTTAGTTAATCCAATGGGATTTAGCGGTCAAAAGTAAGCTAAGGTTATCTTTAGTAAATTTCAGAGTAGCATATTTGCTCATTTTATATTTTTAATGATTTTTAAGAACACGTAAGCAATTGCTTTTTTTGTGTTATTCTGAAAACCATAATCCATCTGACTAATAATAATGCATAAAATGCAACAGTTTGTGATTTTTACTATAGCTTTATACTCGCATACTTGGACCAATTTTACAATTGATAAAACAACTATCGCATCCACTTCATTGTTGATCGTGTTTTTTAGACGTTAATTTATAACAAAGACATATAGTCAGGTTCGTTATGTAATTTCGCTCAAAATTTTTGGAGATTAGCAAACCTATACATTTTCGGAAAGCTTAGACCATGAGGACTCCGAAAAACGTTGATTACATTTGCAGAGATGTCCCCATAGCCGCTATTTTAGATTTTCAAAATGGCGGCCGCAAAATATATATTTTGATATATCTCGGCTCCTAATAAACTTAGAAACTTCATCAAACATGCTAGTTCTATGTTTTAAGGGTCAAGAAATCCATTAAAAGCATACTTAGATACCAAGCGTTAACCACTTTGCAATTATCCGCCATATTGGTTTTCAAAATGGCCGCCGAAATTATATTTCTTTACATTACTACTTATATACAGTGTTACGTCGTATTTGTCCGCCTACAAAAATTTATTTGTCCGTAATTAAGTATAAAAATGAAAATAATGAAATAAAAAAAGTATTTATTCGTATTTGTTGTCCACCTATTGAAAAGGCACCACACATGGAACAATCACTGCAGTGTATCAGAAAGCAAATGTTCCAGGAGAACTAGTCGCACCAAAGCTCGAACTTACTGCAGCTAAAAACTTATCAATCCTTCCATATCATGTGCGCACTAAGCCATGTGCCAAGCCAAAACCAGAACTTGACAACAGAGCGCGGAGATTTGAGGCCAACACAACAGGTGTTGCCCAGTCATATGAACTGACCCAGTTAAAGTGGGTCACAGCATCTACTTTGTCCAGAGCAAGAGAAAATTATGAACAGAGAAAAATCCCCGGATGGGCAGGATACAAGTCACTCATCTCATCTTGCCAACAACTCAGTCGCGTTGGTGCACTACCCATGCTACCTGAAGTTGCTCACGAGTGGCCTACCATGGCCACCTAAAGATACGGCCTGATTTGTCACATTTTGCAGAAATTTCCAGGTTTTTCTAACTTTGGGCGAACGTTTAAATAAATTTTTCTATAAATTAGATTTTTACGCTTTCTTTATTCTTTTTCCCAGATGACACAATAGCTTTTAACATCCTTACATGTTGAAAAACAAAGAAAATTTGATTTTGTAGATTTTAGTCAGACTGTTAATTTTCAATAACAGTCTGATTTTGCGTTTTTCAACTTCCTTTTTCTCATTTGCTACTGCTTCCCCAAGGCAACAAAAGAGTTTTTTGTCATTAGGAAACCGTAAAAAGTAAAAACATCTCAAAAAATGTCAGTCAAGCACTAACAGTAGCTGTAATCAAAATCTGCAAAATGTGACAAATCAGGCCGCATCTGCAGGTGGCCATGGGCCTACTATGCTGACTGTGATTCTACAAGTAGCCTATCCCAGCTGAAGACGTTAGTCGTTGGTCAGGGGTACCCAACTGTGATAACCTTCGACATGGCCCTCTACAAAAAGGCAGTGCAGTTGCTAGACGCACGGGTCGACCTGAAAAGAGAAATTGTTTCCAGACTGGGTGAGCTGCATGCTGTGATGGCTGCACTAAAAGCTCTCGGAACTTCCATAGAAAACTCTGGGATTAATGATGCCTGGATCGAAGCCGATGTGTATGGATCTGCGACCACAAGACAAATTCTCAAGTGTGCGCACTACAAGAGAACTCTTCGTGCACACATCCACAGCTTTGTATGAACTGACCTTGGATCAGTTTTTCACAGAGAAGCCACATCTGAAGATTATCTGCTCAAGATCAGCAGATAAGGTCCAGGAGGCATGTACATCGTTATCTGATAACAGAAAAATTACTCCTGAATCCATCTCGACTGCTCGTGACCATCTGGAACGAATCCTCGTAGATGAAGATGCGATGCAGCAATCGAAAGCATGGTAAACGGAGTCCTCTAATGCGATGTTCAAGTCAATGATGAACTATGTTAACGGTGTGGAAACGATCTTATTCTTTGTCGAGGGATCCCGGAATGCAGATCTCAATCCCCATTTGCAAGCTGGTGAGGAACTGAATAAGCCCTAGATCGGATAAAGTACAAGCGTCTTTGGCCACGGTATATTGCAGATATGCATGACCTGAAGATCAACAACCCCAGAGACTTGGTGTGAACATCAAGAAGGCAATGTGTCTGCTACCAAAGGTGAGATCCCATTTGTGTCCATTGGTGCAGATCGTGCATGCGAGCAGTTCAACAAGGTGATGAAAGTCCGCTCTGGACTAATTGGCATTTCTAACAACAATGCCGGCAATGGTTTTTCCTGGCTGCACCAAAGATGTCGCGCCTCTGAGAAAAGTTCAAAGAGCAATTTCGAGACACTTCTTCCAAAAAAAGTCACCCTGAAGTACAACCAGCCATTGTCAGGAAAGAACATGAAGCTGTTGACATGATAAAAGCTACCATACTGAGTCACGGAAATCTATTCGCAGTTGAAAGTGATGAGTTGTATAACTTCATCACACACGCATGTGTTCCACAAGAAAATGTCAAACAGATCCTGACCGTCGATGAGCAGGGACAACAGCTCTACAAAGAGTATGCTGCAGAACGCATTAATGGTGATGTCAGCTTATGGGCACCAGTTAAGAAGCAGAACAATCCCATGTACATGTCAAGAAACAAGAAGCAAACAGTCAAGGTTCGTGACCAGTTGGTCGATCTGAAAGAAACAAAAGATCTCTACGGGCGCTTCATGGTCCTATCCAGATCAAGCCAGGACATTGACCAGAAAAACGCTATCGGTAACTATGAGTGTACCCTCACACGGAGAGCACTATTCGCTCCAGAGGGATCAGTTCTACCATGCACTGATAAATCAAAGCTCATCCATTGCCTACAGCATCTGGTTGAAACTGATAGAACAGAGCATGATGTGCATGAACCAGCATCGGGTGGACAGTGAGTTGACACTACTAATACAGAACTGTTACCATCGGCATCGCACATGAGTCAGAAAATTGCCATTGTCAATAGCATGGTGGTCGTCCAGAAAATGACAAAGAATACGGGGCCATCACGACAGTCAAAGATCTTAGCCAACACTTCAATGACAAGCTCATGACGTTGACAGCAGAGTTTGACGAAATTATTCTGGTGTTCGACACGTACAAGTCTGACTCTTTGAAACAGAAAACTAGAGCAAGACGACGAAAAGACAAAGATCCCGTCCAATACCAAATCATGAATGACACCAGAATCAAGCACATACCACTGAGTAGGTTCCTGTCCCATGAAGTGTTGTCTCAGATTTCATAGAATTTAGACATACGAAGGCAGGCGACCAAACGAAAGCAGATTTGACACAGTATCTTGCTGAAGAAGTAATCGGATACAACAAGCATTCTCCAAAGCTGGTGATAACTTCAGCGTCAGGCCACACCAGAAGCAATCGGAACATCACGTTTGAAGTAAACAATCACGAAGAAGCTGACATCTTGATGATCTGCCTCGCAGCATCAGCATCACAGCGGAGTCCTGGTGCGCAGTTAGTCTTCTTCAGCCTGGACACAGACGTTCTTGTCCTTGCTGTTGCAAACTACGACCAACTCTACAAACACTCGTCCATTTCCATGCTATCAGGTACACTGGTGATCGCACCAATATAGAGAGTTCTAGTAGGCTACAAGAGAAGGCGAAAGCATTACCCGTATTCCATACTTTCAGTGGAGCTGATAATGTTGGCAGATTTCAGGATTGGATAAAACCAAGTGGTTCCAACAATACTTGAAGGCAGGAATGGAAACAATCAGAGCACTAATACGGTTACCCGAGGACAGCACACTATCTCAGAATGTGAAAGAAATGCTGGCCAACTTTGTCTGCACGATGTACTGCCCGAAGGGTGTCCACATAAACAACATTTCAGAACTGAGATGGCACCTGTTTTGCAAGAACTTGGTGGAGAATCAAAACTTGCCTCCAACAATTGGTGCATCAGAGGAGTACGTTGAACGCGTGCGAGTTCAGAGTCGTGTATGGTGCCAAGCCACTGTCATGTGGCAACAGCTCCTTGATCCACTTCGGCATGGCTACCATGAGCATGAAAGTGGGATTTCACCTATCACCACAAAGATTCTACCTGCAGCACAAGCCATTATTCAGATAGACCAATGCCAATGCAAAACCAACTGCTCAACCCAGAGATGTTCGTGTCGAAGGATCAACTTAACCTGCACCGACTTGTGCCTGTGTGGGACAGACTGCGAAAATGACGTTGACTGTAATGCTGGAAATAAGACTCAGGGCAGCTGTTGAAAAATTGAATTGTTTTTTGTTTGTCCAAAATATGACAGTGGCGTGCAGGCTTGCTTTTAATGAATTCCTTAGTCAACATAACTTAGCACTAGCAGTTTGAATGAAGTTTCTATCTCAACTAGTAAGTAGTAATGTACCGTAACGAAATATAATTTCGGCGGCCATTTTGAAAACTAATATGGCGGATAATTGCAGAGTGGTTAACGCTAGGTATCTAGGTATGCATCTAATGGTTTTCTTGACCCTTAAAACATAGAATTAGCATGTTTGATAAAGTTTCTAAGTTTATTAGGAGCCGAGATATATCAAAATATATATTTTGCGGCGGCCATTTTGAAAAATCAAAATGGCGGCCATGCGGACATCTCTGCAAATGTAATCAACGTTTTTCGGATTCCTCATGATCTAAGCTTTCCGAAAATGTATAGGTTTGCTAATCTCCAAAAATTTTGAACGAAGCTCTTTTTCTTGACATAGTGAACCTGACTAATACATGCAGAGCCGTTGAAAGAAATTGTATCCCCTGTACTCATGAAAACCTGGAGAACTTAACACACATCTCTGAACAAAATCTTTAAAAAAAAATGCAAGTACCGTGCAATTATCGAAATAAAAAATAGTGTTGGTGGTTTCAAGCAAAGTAAACTTTTTACTAAATAACATGGCAGCCTACATCGTCTTTGGAAAATGAAAATGTTGCAAGGTTTTGTTAAAAGCAAAACTGGACACTATTGCTTACACGCATCAGTGCTGACCAAGGGTATATTCTTTCATAGTTTAGTGTTTAGTGTTTTTCGATGTCAGACCACAATAAGCAGAGCCATTACAAACGATTATGATCTGACGAGTAAATAGCTCCTCTGAACCTTAAACAATTTGACACAAGAACGAATTGATGTCAATGCAATCCAGTTTTGTAAACACCGAAAATAAACAACAACAATATATAAATAATAAAATAGAGTTTGAAAATAAGTCACACGCTGACACAAACACATACTTTTACGGATTTGTAGAAATGCTTATTTTCTTCACTATATTTTTTTGCCATAGAGCAGGGTTGTCCAAACTTTATGGGACGCGGGACGCATTCGGCAAGGAAATTAGATCGCGGGCCGCAGTTGACATTTTTCCTCTTATACACTGTCTCACCGTACCAGATGTAAAGTAAAACACGTACATGTGTAAATGAATCTTTATATTTATCATGAAAACATATTGGGGAATAGATTAAAGAAGCTAAGATGTGAATACTACGAATAAGACAGTTTTGGAAATTTTAAGCAACGTCAGTAGACCAGGAAACCTTAAAAATAACTGACAAGTATGAATAAGAATAAACCATAAATTTATTCGTAAAAAATATTTAAGGAAGTACGTAAAACGGTACAGTTTACTTAAAATTCAGTGAGATGGGTGTGCCTGCATTTTGGAAGCCAGCTCCTTTGTGTCAATGTCAACTGAGGTTAAGGCTAAACGAAGGCAGGCTTCGAGAGATGTTTGTTTAAGTAGATTCCTCTCTTTGGATTTAATCGACTTCATTGCGGAAAATGCTGCTTCACAAAGGTAGGTACTGCCAAACATTGACAGCAAGTGCAATCCAAAACGGCGTAAATTAGGATAATGCTCTTCAGAAAGAAGAGGCCAAAATTGAGTGATTGGCAGTGTAGCTTTGCTTAATAAAAACTGGTCACTTTGCAAGTGATACAATTCAAGCTGCAAATCGTCATCGGCTTCTGATATAGTTATAGTCAGCGGAGCATTGAATACATTGAAGTTTTTTGGATTTAGCCATCAAAAGTGATACATCATAAGAAGCAATGGTTGTAGAAGACGAAGGCTTCACTAATTGAAACATGTTTTCTTGACGCTTAAGCAGGTTTGATTTGAGATCATTGAGTAGGGCTCGCCGCGCCTCACCAGTGTATTTATCATAGCCAGTGACATGAAGAGTGCTGTAGTGTCGTTGTACATTGTACTCTTTCATAACAGATATCATTTCATTACAAATTAAACATAAAACTTATATGCGGATTTTTATAAATTTACCATTTTAAGGTTGTTTTTCTAGGGTCGGCTTATATGCGAAGATATACGGTAATTTTTAAAAGTTTTCTAGAAGAGGCGGCGGGCCGCATTGAAGGAGGTCGCGGGCCGCATGCGGCCCGCGGGCCAGGCTTTGGACAACCCTGCCATAGAGTATAAGTAAACCTTAACAATGACTATTTTAAATACCCTTTTGCTACAAGATGCAATCTTAATGTAACTCTTATGAAAAATATTTTTGCATTTTACAAGAAAAATCGACCAAATACGTATCGTATACAAGTGAACAGTGGATTACATTCATATAGTTACATTTCCCACTAAATCCCCCTAAAACATACAATTTTTTTTAACCAAACACGTAATATTGGTGAAGCTTACTCGACCACTTTGCAGCCTTATTAATCATTGGTTTAAATTGCAGACTTAAATCTTGTTCATCGACCGAGTTTTATTTCTGCTGTGGAGAAAAGGTAGGTTATACCATAATTTAATGTGGCCTTATGAATTAAAAAAAAAGTCTTATAAAATCTTTGTGCGCACGCCACCAGTATAAAATATCATAAAACTTACATTTGTTAAAACTTTTAAAATCCAATAAAAATCAATAACTGTTTATCTTGTTTGCTTTTAGTGCGTCCCGATTGCTCAGTTGGTTAGTGCCGAACTTTGTGAACAAAGAAGCTTCGAGATTAAGCAGGGCTGGTTCGACTCTCGGAGTGTGCGTTTGAGCAACGCATTCTAAAGACTACTCTCCATTTAGCGGCACCTAATGAATGAAATAGTTTCCCAACAACACTCCAACAATCGGAATACTTCACTCTGTCAATCTCGGTGATCGGCCCTGTGTCAAAAGCTTCTACAAGTATGCGAAGCTACCAGGTACCAGGAATAACCTCTCAAGGCTTTGTCAGTCCGAGGAGAAAGATACAAAACCAAACCAAATGACGCGTATAGGTCTGGAGTGAAGGATGCATGACTGACAAAACATTAAAAAATAAATAAACAGCAAAAAAGCACAATCTTTATGGCCTAGTTCTGGAAATTAAACTTTACAAATGACCTGCTTGGCACGCAAAATACAGTGCAGCAATGTTTCAAGAATCATGTAATATCATCGCTTTGCCGCTGCATTCGTCCTGTGCTATTGAAACTAAAGACGTTTGTATTGTTGCCAACAAAATAGTTTTCAAACCTAAAACAAAAAAAGTTTGAAGATTATAAGCACCTTTAAATTTGAGTCCGTTTGAAAATGTTTCATCACATTGCAATTTTTTGCCTTGTGTCGTTAAGTTGCTTATTGATAAGTAACGGACTGCCACTTAAGTAACGCCGTTGACCATACGCACTGCCCCAGCTATTAAAAAGAGAAAAATATGAGCTTAATATCGTTAAAGTTGTTTGTAATTTTTTTTTAACAAAACAGAGAATACCTACTTCTTCTACATAAACAGTGAATAGTTGAAAAACAAGACTTGCTACATAGTGAGAAGTGAATATATTAAGTTTGTAAGTGAGCGCAGGAAATTACATTTGTTTAGGTTAGGTATAGGTAGGATCCAATTTGCTTATTAAGCAATTTAATATTATTCCTTGCTGGTTTATGCAAATGGTTGAAGAAAAGTTTGTATAGACTGGTAAGCGAAATAGGATTTTAAAGATCAAGAAATGATTGTTATGGTCGTTAGGCTATGGCATTTCGGAAAAAAAAAACTTTTTCTGAAGACAGCATCAATTGGGCTGGTCAGTGGTCAGTGCTCTAACAAAAGGATAGGCTGTCATTTGCATGTAAAAACGACAATAAATTAGTTTTTATGAAGTAAACAGAACCACTTTACCTTGAGCTTCTAGAATCTTCAGTGGATAACGATAGAAGAAAACATTTATATGGTCTGTAAAACATTTGAAGTAAAATTAAAAAATGTCATACTGCAAAAAATAATGTGCTCAAGCTGAAGGTATGACTTATTTTCAACATAACGCCATAATAAACTTAAACGGCCTCCAGTAATGAATTAAAACTATGCCTTGGGCAGCAGTGGGGGTGTTATTGCCATAAAAAACAAAGCGTTGTTTCTACCACAAACGTTGGAGTAATTAAAATCTCCATTAATTACCGCAGCTCGGTCGTTAATTTTAACTTCATACTCTGCAAGCTCTTGGCAAGTGTTCTGCAAGCATTTTTAATGCACCCGTCAAAATCCTTTCGTGCACCCTTCCAAGGTGATACTGATATTGCATGCACCCTTTCTAAGCATAGCTTTGGTAGAGAGATCATTTTTAAATACCATACACAGATATTGATGACTTAATAGAACTGAATTGCATAATTTAAAAAATACAAAAATGACAACATATTAAATTGGAACGTTTTTGGCAACAGGCTACTTTGTGCTCTCGTCAGGAAATAACTTAATTTATCTAAACAAAACAAAAGAACAATATTCGTAAAAAGATGAGAATACATGACTGAAATTAATCACAACCTGCACTGAGCTACAGGTACAAACACAACTGAAGAACATACACAAAAGATGCCAACATTCTGTTATAAACTATGCTACAAGACAAGATAAAACATTAAGAAAATCAAGAAAAACCACTTTACAAACTGAAACAAACGTAGGCCCAATTTAGTACACATCTAACAAGTGAGATGCCCCTCCAGAGAATAGTTGCTTGTTGAGCTTTGGGTTGTGCTCTTTTGTTTGGAGTGTCTCGTGAATTTCAGCTTCAAACTTTGATTGACAGTTTCGAACTATTTTAAAATGGATCCAATGTAAATTTGACGTGACAACAAACGCTGCAGTCATAAATGTGGTCTTTGATTGCACTGTGCTTGTCGATGTCTGTTAAACTAAGGTGTTCCTTTGTTCTTGTGGCCAAGTGTCTTGTAGACATACTGGAGCGTCCCTCAGACCCTCAAGGCTGTCGAAGGACACTTACTGCGTTGAGGGAGCTTGCCCAATAAGTGTCCCTATCCTGTTCTGGCAGACTTCACACTATCACCAACTTTATTTTTATTGTTTACTAAACTAGTATTAAAAATAAATTTTCACATCGATCACCAAATTATTGAACATAGTAAGTCACAGCCATCCGGACGGCATCTAACATAGCACAGAAATGAAGGAAAAAAGGAGTGTTGCCTTTCCTTTGAGAAGGCGTCTTTCCCGCAAGTGAAGACGCTAACAAAAACTAAGCAAGGCGTAAGCACAAACAATAAATTATCCTCGAGCCGAAAAGCAGTTCTGACCCAGCGCGTACGACAATTGAGCCTCCGGAACACATGCCTATGTATGTCATGTTCAGTGCCGGTTTTTGGGGTGTGCAAACCGTGCGATCGCACAGGGCCCGCAAATTAGGGGGCCCGCAATTTACTCAGAAAATGCAGTAATTTTGTCATTTTCAATGGAAAAATTCAACAAAGGAATTAGCAACAAGAAAACATAGAGACTCAACAAATTCAACCTATTTCGTCCTTTGAACATTTCGTACCCTGAAAAGATCGAGAAAAAAAAAGACATAGCCGAAGTCGCTGATCGGAGTTGCCGCAAACATTTCAAAATTTCTCGATCTTTTCAGGGGACGAATTAAGTCAAAATTTGATTTTGTTATACGATTTCACGGTACGAAATCGGGGTACGAATTTTTCAGGGGACGAAACAGGTTGCATCCAGACTCAACATAGAGACATAGCTTTGTTTTCGAAAAATGCCAATAAAGAAAGCATGATCTTATCCTTTTGCTATGCCACCGGACAGTACCATTTTACAGTAATATTCATACTTAAATTTTTGTTGAACATGCTCTCAGAATGCCCCGAATTCAAAGTAATTTTTCAAAATTTTCTGGGGGACGCTCCCCAGACCCCCCGCCGCTGGTTGTCGCCTTCAGCGATCACGCCGCCACCACCGCCCCTCCCCTTTCAAAGTACCTAGCTACGCTACTGAATTGGATCATTGTCATTGGGGCCCGCGAAGCATATTTCGCACAGGGCCCGAAATACCCTAAGACCGGCACTGGTCATGTTCGACTGATCGTGTCACACGAACAAGTGAATTTATAGACAAGGTTGGCACAAAGAGACTTGGGAGCGGTAGGCTATATTTCAACGAAAAATATCTACTAACTTTAAAAGTTTTACAGACAGGAACAATGCCGATATTAAATTTGAGTTAGAGCTTAGATAGCTTTTGAGCGTATACGAGTGATTCTTTTCCTAGAAAACCTTTCTAAGTAGTGACTGAATTCTTCTTATTTAATTCTTGTTATACTGGTATTTTTGTTCACATACTGTATATAATATCATTGAAAGAAAGACGCTATTGTTGCAAACTGCCGCAGTAACACTATATAGCATTTAAACCAAACCTTAATACCTGTACCAAGTAATTCAATCTGATATTGTGTATTTTTGTACTTGTGCTTCCCTAGCAGGGTTAGTAGACTTATGCTTCACATAACTTTAAAGTGTAAGCAAACTTAGTTTGTGAAGTGTTGTGAATGATCTAAAACATATACTTCGGCAAAGACATAGAAGATGACAACGACCTTAGTGTTAATATGTGCTTGCTTCATAATGGTATCTACCTCGCTAGGTAAGACCTCGTTTAAATGTTAGTAGACAAACTTTGCTAGGCAAGACCGTGTTTAAATGCTAGTAGATCTACAGTGAGCATCAATTAATAATATAAATAGATATAATGATATTAGATAGCAATCAATAATACTTCAGTCCCCATAGCTGAGTTGCGTTAGCTGAATTAACGCTCGACTTTGTGTTTGTAGCCTACTGTAGAAACCGAAAGTCAAGCAGCCCTGGTTCATCTCTCGTGGTGTGCATTTAAGAAATTCATTTTATGGCCTGTTATCTAATTAGCTGCACCTAATAGATAAAATAACTCATACAATAACTAACAGATATTTCACTCTGCCAATCTCGTCAATCAGGCCTGCGCCAATATTGTTTACAGCCACTTCAAGCGCGCAAAACTGCCAATTAACCTCTCAAATAAGCTCTCTCAGTTCGGACATTTAGATTTTCAAAATTAATCAATTGAAAATGTTTCTTCTTTATATGATGGGTCTATGGTAGGTATGTTCTTCTAGCATCTCAGATTGGCAATGTTTCCTGACTACTACGAAAAAGGTTATTAAAAGGCAGTCAGGCTTTGCTATTGTTTAGTGAGCCGGATCAATTTTACTTCAACAATAGCCAAACTTATAAAGCTAGGAATTGTAGCTTATTTGAGTTTTGTTTTTCACGAAAAGACATCGTCGGTAATAATCAACAAGCAACGATTCTGGAACGAGTTGCCACAGCCAATGACACAACTACTTTAGCAAGACAAACGGCAAATTCTACAGAGAACAAAGATTCAGGTAATATTCAGGGTTATCATAAGGCGTACGCAGGCGCGGATTTAGGAGTTTTTTTTGGGGGGGGCCAGAAAATTTGAAAATGAATTAAAAAGTAAGAAAAAACAGATATGAACAACCAGTAGCGTAGCCAGGAATTTGGGGGATTTGACGCCAGCGGCAGGGGGTCTGGGGGGCCTTCCCCAGAAAATTTTGAAAAATTACTTGAATTTGGTGCATTCTGAGAGCATTTTCAACAAAAATATGGGTATAAATATTCCTGTGAAATGGTGCTGTCCGGTGGCATAACAAAAGGATAAGATCATGTTTTCTTCGGCATTTTTTCGGTAATAAAGCTAAGTCTCTATGTTTTCTTGTTGGTAATTCCTGGCTGAGATGTTTGAATGTTTGGTATTGGCAAAACTCGCTCTTTTAATGCAGTTTCGTTTAAAATTAGGCAAGTTTTGTTTTAGAGACATGGAGACTGAAAGCATCATTCTCAATATCGTGACGTCACACGCGTGCCAAAGGGGGGTTGTAAGTCCGCTGTGAGACTAATATCAGCTGTTTAGAAGCATATCAAACCATTCAATAATTTCTCACAAAATTTCGGGGGGGGGGGCCCGGGCCCCTTGGGCCCCCCCCATAAATCCGCGCCTGGGCGTACCGTATTTTTATCGCCCAAAAATGAAGACAAATTTTGTCAGAAAATAAAATGCAAATACAGTAGGCTATAAGTTTTTACGTTTGAAAACGTTTTTTTACATGTACTTAAATAATAATTACACGCCTATGCAACAAAAGCAACGGCTGACAAAACAACTTTTTTGTCAGATTAAGCCCATGCATATTTTGTGGTTTCCATAACATTTGTTCAATATGGCAGCATAGGATCAGCTTTAACGAGATCATAAAATTGCTTTGATAAAATATAAATCAAATTGTACTCAAATGTTAACGTATTTGTAATTAATCTGCAGCAGATGGAGTATTATATGCACGTGATATTGTGAGCGTTCTTTTCTGGACATTTCTGATAGGCAATAAATTAAGTGCATTTTGTCGCCAGCGTATGTGTAATCCGTAGGTTACTGCAGCAGACGGAGTATCGTTAAGATTTTAGAAACGGACCCAACTGAAGGCTGTCACTTTCCTTGCTCCATTGTGGCTGCATCATAAACGAAAGGACGAAAACTTTTGCTTACATGCTTCAACGCACTATATAATATATATGCAACAAAATATAGCAAGAACAAAATCTTCTTCCTATGACTTTTTATTTGAAACTGAATCAGCTTGAACACTGACCGATCACATGAAATGTTTGCTTTTATATTTTGTAATGTAGTGTCAAATGTACAGTAGTGCCATTTACTTAGCAAAAGAGTTGCAAGCCTCGTTTGATGTTGGTTGAATAGTGACTATTGAAGAAAAACTTCTTTTTAAGGGCCTGTCCCAGGTACAAGTTTTTTAACTAAACAATGGATATTTCATCATATAATTTATCATCATGGCCAGTTTGATATCTGATTTATAACACACACTGTATACAATACACAGATGGTAAAAATTTAAACAACAATAGACTTCAATGGATTTTGTTAAAAATGATTTAATCCTGGGATTTGATAAGTCAAAGTTGCCTGTAAACAATAATATGTTGATAACGAGCGATCTACCTGGTGCCAGCACTACCTGGGCGAAACACATGTCTATCGCTTTCAATTCTTGCTTCACTTGGTTACCGAGAAACCAACAATAGTATTGTGTTTCAGAGTTTCAACGAAGAAAACATTCTAAAAGAAAAATAATTGGACCATGGAAAATTTCAGGTACAAGACTGAATTTATTTGAAAGTTGTAGTTACAATATGTGGTTGACAATTAAAGTTAATTTTGAAATTATTTTTTATGACTATTAAAGAATTTCAACAATTTTATTTTTTTGACGAAGTTTTAAAGCATCTTTCAATAAAATTTCTAAAATCCGTTCAAGGTGTTAAGTTTTCTTTATAGTCTGCAAGGCACATTTTACCTCATACTTTCAAAACATTGGATAGGTTATGAATGAGTGAACAGTGTGTTTACTTTAGAAAATTACCGTACTTTTTCGGTTTAGAGGGCAAATGAACATTAAGGAGCAAAATACAGTAGTTGCAACGTCTGGTTAATCTAATCCTGGGATGCCCACAGTTTTCCAGTCACGGACCACATTTCTCTATTTGCCAGCCTTGGAGGGGCCGCATTAAAGTTTTTCATTCATTTGTCTCCTTGAAATTCTGCACCAATCACCAAACGTTTTTGGTTATACAATCAACCCGGTTGGTCGTCTCACATTTAATTGTACCACTCGCTTGATCGGACCGATTTTTGCTTATCTCGAATCTGAATAAACTTTTTTTTTCAATTTTTTCTGCTTATACAATTGAGGTTCGTTCTTCGCTTTTAGATGGAGTTTCGCTTTTAGCAGCATGATTGTTGCGTACTTCACAATGTAAATACAAACGACATCTTTTAGCCTGATGCTGCGAGTCCGTTGTGGTAATAGCGGTTTGCACTAGTTTTTGGAATACAGTTCCCTAGTCATGCGCTTTACCTGCTTAAACCGACCAATTCCCCGCTTAAACGGACCACCTTCGCACCAAAATAGTTTTTATTTTTAGCCTAACATTTTTCTGCTTTTTGTACATGTGCTTTGCAAGGTTCGTCAGGAGTTGATGCTAGGCATTTGCCATTTGCTTTGTTCTCGCAAAGCTAGTATCGGCAAGATTGCTAGATACGTTTTATATTTCCAGCCCAATTGCAAATAAAAAGTAGTCGATGCATTTACATGTTGAAACAAGCCCGAAACCAGCCTAAAAATTGAGTTTGTACAAATTAAAGTGAAAAATGGAATTTTTAACCAGAAATTATGTTTATTTTGTGAAATTTGGTTTGAAATGAAACCAAACGAAATCAACTCAACCTACCACACAACATGCGACTAATAAAATATTTTCGACTGCTAAACATTTTTAATTTTACTTTTGTGTTTATTTTACTTTAACTTGTGTGGATTGAGCAACACAGAAAAACACACACTGGACAGTGGATAGAAGTTCAAGCTGCACTACTGTAGACTGAGAAAAGATAGCAAAACGAAGACGTTATAACACGTAAAAGCATTGAAATTTGGTCTCTTCTTTGGCCGCACTTTGGGTACTCCTGATCTAATAAAAAAAATATAGAGCTCAAAACGTAGATACTGAACTTACTTTAACAAACGTTTCAAACACTATACTTTCTTCATCTTCTGTGCTGTAAATGAACTGAAGACAGGCCCGTAATTGCCGGGGGGGGCAATTCCCCCCCAAGCTCAAAGTAAGAGATACATATTGTAGACTGAGCTAAAACGTTTACTTCAATTCTTCCCTTTATAAAATCACTCAACAACAATTATTTTGAGTAGCCCTCTCCTTTTAAATTTAGATATTGAGCATACTAAACTGTCGGACATATTGGCATTTCTAAAAACTAGCCAAACTTCAAGCTCTTCAAATCTGTTGAGAAAAGTCAAAAAACTGGTGAAAATGATTCTGTTAGCACCATCAACTAATGCTTGCAGCGAGCGTTCATTTTCAGCAATGAAGCGTTTAAAAACTTGTTTAAGAACATCTATGTCTCATGACAGATTGTACAATTTATTGCTGTTGCATGTACACAAAGAGGAAGTCTCTAGCTTGAATGTAAACGATGTATCAAGGGACTCCATCAATGCAAACTCTGCCAGGCAAGCTACATTTGGTTTTCCAAATGAGTAATCCCAGACCCAAGACTTTCTATATTTACAGTAATTTGTTTTGATTCTCATATGTCACTTTGTACAATTATCTTGCTTGTAGTTTTGTAGTTGTTATGTACTGGTAGGGTAATAGTTATAGGGTTATTCCAGACAGATTGCACGATAATGATTTTTAAATTTGGGTGAGTTTTTTTGGCAATGCATCTCAGGTAAAAGCAATTACAATGGAGTAAGATGCTGGTTATGGAATAAGTATTGTCCATGAATATCTCTTAAAAACAAATCCATCAACATTGGTATTGGTATCAGCTTGGATAGCTGTTAGTGTTTTTTGACGTTTGCTGCCGAATATTACACCCCAAAGGGGATAAATTGGTTTGGTGGAGACCTCAGACCTGTACCAGACAAAGTCACGAGGGTCATTCCTGACAAAGTTGTGTGTTAAAAATATTGTATCTATTCTATTCTGCAATCATTTTGGCTGGAATTACCCATGTTTTGGCTGGAATTATCCCAATCATTCGATATTACTGCTATCTAGCACCTTGTGACTTTATAACGTATGTCGTGTCTTTGCCCGAAAAACCGCAAACTAGACTCATTGCAACTGCAAATGTTATGTGCATAGCCTTTTACTTCGCTACAGCTTTTGAGCCCCCCCCCCCCCCCCAAGCAAAAATGTATAATTACAGGCCTGACTGAAGATGAAGACTACATTTGAGCTCTTTATTTTTTTACCAAATCAAAATCTTTCTACGCTTTAAATCCACTGCCAAAACACATTTTCTCTACAACCAGTTAGGTCAGGGGTCACCAACCTTTTTTGCATGCGGGCCACTTTAGCACTAAGGAGAGCTGTGGCGGGCCGCACTAATAAAATTTTAGGTAATAAAATTGACTGTTATGCTAGAAAAGAACGCATTTCGTATCCAGCGTTACATGTTGTTAATATTTGTGTTAGAATGCCGCAGCAACACAGTTAGTCGAACAACGCTACTGCCATTCCAAGCTCCTTTAACAACACTTTTGACTTCTTTAACAATGCCTAATAAACGAGGCCATTTGTTTTGCGCTCTTGTAACGAGGCGATCGGTTTCATCAGAATATTCATTGCCAAGCAAGAGTGGTGCTGTCACTTCGCTTCACAAAAGATATCTTGCAATTAACAGTTTCAGTAAACAAGGAAATATTTGACACATCGCAATACAGGCAACAATTAGTGACCTGCAACATATCATCAAAAAATATGCTCCAATACCAGGGAGCAAGAAACCAGGTACCATGAAACAAACGCTTGTGGAAATCACCGAAAAAACGTTTCGATCGTAACTCATGAACAGTGTTCCCTTTAAAAAAGCAATGAGTTGGTTTTTCATCCTTTTTGTGAGAGTCTATAAAACCGCCTTTCTTTGATTATGAGACAACTGTCACTTGCGGTGCTTATCAGCATGGCAAGAATTGTTGATTAACAATATTTTGCAGTACTAAGCTAAACATTTTCATAATATAACCAGAAAAGGTCTTTAAATTTATATATAATACTTTGCCAATTTATTATAAATTGAGTTGGCACAACAACCTATTTTGCCAACAAAAACTTGCATAAATGGAACACTGCTCGTGAAACACAATAACGGTGAAACGCACACTAGTGTTTACATGACATTTACAAACTTAAAATAAGCAACCTTATGCTCACAGTGTGGCTGGACATCGCATTGGAATAATTAAGCGACCCCCACCTAGAACTACAATCTGATTGGTCGGTCGATGGAATTGTATACAAAGCGAAAATATGCTTCCCGGAAAGTATTTTTTGCCTTCATGCTATTTAACTCAAGAAAGGTATTTTTGGTTATATTTGTACGCTGATACCTTCCGCGGGCCGCACATAACAGCGTGGCGGGCGACATGCTGCTCGCGGGCCGCCAGTTGGTGACCCCTGAGTTAGGTTAATGAAGTTAAAATGATGAACACTTTTGCCTACGGTACTTTTTAAACCAATAATAGTTTAAAAGTAACTCTTGTACGTAGTTAAAGAATCATAATTGGCACACATCCTTTGCACTCATATAAGGCAAACATATGCTTACTTTGTTTAGTCGTTAGCTAAACGTTGACATCCAACATAAATGCCTATTAGAAACTATGATTAATTTTTGATGTCTAAACTAATAAAAATCTACGCAGAGCGTATGTTCACAAATGTAATATTTGAAAAGTTTCTTACGATTGGAAAAAATCTGCTTGGAATGAAAGCAATCGCTCATTTATGATGACCATGTAAAAAGTTAAATCATTTATCGTTATCTTTGTAATGACCGGTTTGATGTTATCTTTGTGATGACCGGAACAACATTAGCAAAGAAGAGGGCTTCTGTTTTCGTATGAGTCAGGTTTAAAAAAATGCAGTGCAGGTGGTAAAATGACAATTGTTTTATACTGTGCAAATGTGCAATGTACACACTATATCATTGTTGATCAGAGTAGACTACTAAGGCAGCTTCGCCCAGTTTTGTTACACCATGCCTTCCGTTTTGTGTCATATAGAATAACAAACTACTATGAAATATTGAAGAATGGCAGTGTCAGCAGTTTATTCCTCCTCGACGCAGTGGTAGGGTGTTGACAGAGATATTTGGACTATCACAACCCACAGAACAGCGCATTGATGACCAAGTATGAATTTGAAGAATTTTAATCGAACCTCAATACATGATTGTCTTGAAAAACTGTAAATCGAATTTTGTGTTAGTGTTCCCAGAAAAGATGGCTTTCAATAAGTGGATAAGAGCGAGGCAGATTTGATCGTAGAAGAAGATTTGTATCTAGCTGAAAGGCATGGTATGTTGAATTCTGCCATTGAGGTCTTTCAATCAGATTACACCCTTTCCTTCGGTCTCTTTTTCTTATCACAGGCCATAGTGAAACAGAAAAACAACATGAGTTGGACACAGGGCCTCCGAGAGAAATCATGACTGGTCGGGAAACAATATGAAAAGTGGGCCCCAAAAAAACATTTTTTAGCAAAAATACAAGTACCGGTAACGAATTTGTATCATGCGTTGCATCATGTGTCTTACACTTGGCTACTTTCCTCATCCTGAAATTGAATTCGTTTAAAGTTTCGATTTTAAACAACGTGTATCATCATCATCATCCGTTCAGTCGTTTACGACTCTCGGTCACTCTATACGTCATCTTTCTCCACATCTCTCGATCCCACGCAGCCTCCTTCAATTCATGCACTCCTATGCCACTGTCATTTACAATCGTGTCAAGCCATCTTGTTTTCGGGCGCCCCCTTCCTCTTCCTCCGCTCACCAAACCAAGCATGATGTCTTTTTCCATTGATTTGCTTCTCATTATGTGGCCAAAATATGAAAGTTTCTGCCTGACGATTCTAGCTTCTAGGGATATGTCCGGTTTAATTTGTTCAAGAATTTTCTCGTTTGTTATTTTGGCTGTCCAAGGAACACGCAGTAACCTTCTCCAACACCACAATTCAAATGCGTCAATCTTTCTTCTGTCTGTTTTGTTCATTGTCCATGTTTCGCATCCGTAAGTTGCAATTGGGAATATTATAGTTTTGATCAGCTTCTTTTTTGTTTCTAATTTTATATCCTTGCTCTTCCAAATGCTATTCATTCCAACACATGCATTTCTTCCCAGCGCTATTCTTCTCCTTATCTCTGGTGAGTTATTAGAATCCCAGCTTATTTTTGAGCCTAAAAATATGAATTCATTCACTGTTTCAATTTCTTGATTTTCGATCTTGATGTTTATGTTATCTGCTTTACCAATTGTTATAATTTTTGTTTTTTTGATGTTGAGTTTCAATCCAGCCCTTTCACTTTCCTTTTTCACTTTGATGATTAAGTCTTCAAGATCTTGTGCGTTCTCGGCCAAAAGGGTAGTGTTATCTGCATATCTCAAGTTGTTTATAATTCTGCCACCGATTTTCACTCCTATATTGGAATTACTCAACCCTGCTCTCCTCATGACCATTTCTGTGTACATATTATGACTCAATGACTCTCCTCATGACTCAAATAAAGATACTTCCCAGAAAAATGCACCATCTCCAAAGAATGCAGTATAGTTTGTTCAAACTCTCTACAGTGTTAAAGCAGTGCGGGCGTGTTTGCTGATGAATACTTGTCTGTTCGTTGTGTGGAATCCTGCAAGAGCCGCTTTTGGGTCGGTGATAACGTCTCCTCCCTTGACAAGTCTGCGTCACTGCGTCTGCGTTGGTTCCAGTCATGTTGTGAATCGTAATTGCTATAGGTGGTAATTTTAGTATAACCTACAGTAGATAAAGGAAAAATTGTAAACACACAATGCGGGCAATGAAAATAGCTCAACAAAGCATTCAATTCATTCCGAACCTTTTGCCATCCAAAGTTACGGATCACAGCATCAGATAATAAAGATTTTGCAAGGTCTAATTTGATGCACAACATGCATAAACTGTTCAGTCGGTTTTGAGTCGTGGTGGTGCGTAAACAAATCTTACAAATTTTTGTGTGCTAAATCCACGTTTTTAATTCGCAACCGTTGGAGGTACTGGTTTAGGTAACAAATTTTCAAAGCAACAAAAATACTTGGAAAAGTGTTTCGAAAATTGCAATCAATGATTTCCTTAAGTGGATATCATGGTGTGATGCGTTCCGGTTTGCAGCTCAAGTTTTCTGGATAGCTTTCTTTCAGAAGTAGCCTACCAACTTATCCAAAATGTCATTGTTGTAGGCCTACAACTTGTCTAAATTTGTTCCAGCATGCCTACAACTACACATCAGACATACATCAGATATTTCCATAGGACTTCAAACTTATCGATGATATCTGAGTTTGTTGATACATTTGTGAACAAACTAGGCCTACTAACAGCTAGCGAATCCTTTGCAACATAGCATACAGTAGAATAAATTTCGTTTGTAAGATTGAGCTGGTGAAGCGGAGTTGTTGGAGCGTTCTGTCTCAAGAAAAATATATTTTTTTAATTCATAGTTCCTACAACAACTTAAGCTTGCGAGTAGCCTACTTTCCAGCTTTCTGTAACTTTGATTACATCTTTCTTTAACTTCATTAAATTCATCAGCTTATTGCCCATTCGTCGTCGTCGTGTGAGCCTCCTCTGGGGCCGAAAAACATTGAACAGTTCTTTATCGCTGCATAAATAGGTTAGTAGAGTGAATCTCGCTTAGGACTGTAATCTAGGCTACATAATGCAGAGAAGCACAGGTTTGAAACTGCTCAAGTAGGCTGCTTGGAAATGGTATAGCTTTTTTTAGAATTTCCTATCTGGCTTGGCTGCAATTGATAATGACATACAGTAACCTTAATCGATCAATTACACTACCGGTACCGGTACTCAAAAATGGTATAATATTTGGACAACAGTGCACACCATGAACTTCAACTCTAGTGCATTTAAGCAATGACATCCATAAGCAGAAAATAGGCAAAAAGGGTTTACTTTCTTCAATCTTGCTTGGACACTTTTCCAAATACTGTATGTTGGATCCATTATCGTATGCCTGGCAAACGCAGTTTTCATGTCAATGTACAGTTGGTCAAGCAAACATAATAGCCTGCACGCTTAGGCAAAGCAGCACTAGTTTTCAAGTTAGAACAACATAACAATGATCGAAAAATACTTGTAAAGTTGTAACTACGCATTTCATTCAAAAATTTGTTTACTTTTAGGTTGATAAATTTTTATTTTAGTAGTAAAAATGGGCCCCACTCAAAAGTGACAAAACGAAAAACTACTCGTTTTTCCTTTACAATTTTATGCTAGGGGGGAAAGTAACCCGACTTCCCCCCCCCTCTCGGAGCCACTGGTTGGACAAGATAAAAATTATAAAATAAACATTTCTTCAAAATCCATTGCCCTCAATCTTGAATAAAAACAAAACTATTTGATGAGATAAACATAAAAAATTAGGTTTCTTTAGTAATTAGTTAGTTTTTTAGATCAGCAAGGTAGAAAAAAATTAAATAAATCTATTAAAAATGATTTCAAAATTTTCTTGAAATGCTCTTTTATGTCGATTCTAGGCCTACGGGGATGAATACAGTAATTTTAACCCAACTACACGATTTACAGAATATATAACACGAGAATCTGGTTCTGGTGAAGAAACATCCAATTTTCAGTACACGAACCACATATTTACGCACACCGGAAGTGGAGAAGGTATGACAAAATTGAGTAATCAGAACAACATAAAGACGGCGGAAACAACGACCCCCACTCGTGAAGAAAACCTTACGAATGAAAATGCAACTGTTCCATCCATATCCTTCGAGTCCACGTTGACAACAGGTAATTATTAGCAAAACCATATTAAACGCTATTCTTACAGTATGGATTTCATTTTCAAGAGAAGAAAATACAGTAGTTGAAACAGATATGGACAAATGGAAGATTGTGTCATACATAGGCTTTCTTTCAGTAAACTGTTGTGAAATATGGTTTGCATTGAGTATTCTTCTGAAGAAATCTTTTATATTTCAGTTCAAGAAAATTACAACATTGCTGTTTGCAACTGTCTGTTTAACTTTCACCATTTTCAATCCACCTGCATTTTTTACAGAGTTCACAAGTGAAACATCTGGTTATGACGTCGATACAAAGAACATCCACTCAACAACAAGCACTTTTACGTATTCAGGGAGTGGAGAAAACAGCTTGAATGAAAATAAAAAGAAGGTATATTCTTAATTCTATTCTCGGGCTTCAAGACAATTATAATAACGATGTAGCATAAAGAGAACAAGAATTATTAAAAATTGAGAAAATGTTTTTAAAAATTGAGAAAATGTATCAACGAGCATCCACTCGACAGAGTTTTCAATGGAAGATGCATCGGAAAAGAATGCCAAGAGAAAAGATGCACAAAAATCACAACAGGTATGAATGCGTTAGTCGTATATGATGATTTGTAAGTATATCCTGGAATGTTTTACAGTTTTAGTTTTGTGTTTTGACAGCTTGAGCATTGATGATGAAAGCTACACGACAACAGTGAGAACACTCAACACATCTGAAAAAACCCTCATAAATGAAGTTACAACAAATGAAAGTTCAACCGTTGAACAACGAACTATTCCATCCACATTTTCCGAGTCCAAGTTGACAACAGGCAATTAATAGCAAAATTATATAAAGCACCATTCTTAGATTTCACATTCAAGGAAAGAGGTAGTTGAAACAGATATTGATGACTGCAGTAAAGCCTACCATTTTTCATACATCATTATACTTTTTTCCATTTTTTGTCCCATCCATAAGGCTTAATTAAGCCAGGTGGTCGAAGATTTTGATTTAGTGGACGTAAAGGCCAGGTAGCCAATTTTCGTGTCCACTTTAAGGCATGCCTTTAAGTGTCCTTCAAGAGTGTCCTGCTTGTGTCTTCCAGTGAGTTGTCGTGAAATAAGGTTTACATTGTGTGTTCCACTGAAGGAATGTTTTATCGCACTATTCAAGAAGAGTACAGCATTGTTGCTTGCAGATGCCTGTTTTACTTTTCAACTTTTCCATCCAATTTACTTTTTACAGAGATATTAACAAGTGAAGCATCTGGTTCAGATGTCGATACAACGAACATCCACCCAACAACAAGCACATTTACGTATCTAATGAGTGGAGAAAATAGATTGATTACTGATGATGACAAATACACAACAACAGTGAAAACAATCACCAATGCTGAAGAAAACCTCACAAATGAAGTTACTACAAATATAATTTCAGCTGATGAACAACCAAATTTTCCATCAACATCTTCTGAGTCCATGACAACAAGTAATTAATGGCGAAATCATATACAGTAAAGCACCATTCTTAGATTTTGCTTTCAAGTGAAGAATATAATTAAAACTGATATCTACGACTGGAAGCCAATCAAGCTAAACTTTTTTCATGCATATGTTTTCTTCGGTAAGCTATTGTAAAATAAGGTTTGTATCGCGTATTTCATTGCAAAAATCTTTTGTCGTACCATTCAAGAACAATTTTCCAGATGCACCTTTTGACATATTTTATCACTTTCAATCCAGTATTAATTTGTGCAGAATTTGCAAATGAAGTATCTGTTTCTGATGTCGATACAACGAACATCTACCCAACAACACTCACTTTTACGTATTCACTGAGTGGAGAAAATAGATTGACTACTGATGATGACAGTTATACGACAACAGTGAAAACGATCAACACTCCTGAAGAATACAACAAGAATGAAGAAACAACAAATGAAATTGCAACTGAGGAACAACCAACTGTTAAATCAACATCGTTCGAACCCATGTCGATAACAGGTAATTAATTGCAAAATTATATTTAGATACATTTTTTGATTTTGCTTACAAGTTAACAAAATAGTTGAAGCAGATACCTATATTAGAAGCTAAATAACCAAACATTTTCATGCATGCTTTCTTCCAGTGAGCTTTGGTAAAATAAGGTTTACATTGCGTGTTCCACTCTAGAAGACTTTTGTAGTACCGTTTGAGAGCAGAACAACATTGGTGTTAGCAATTTTTTGTTCACTTTTCACATTGTTGTTATTTTGATTCTATCTTTAATTTCTACAGAGTTTGCAAGTGGACCATCAAGTTTTGACGTCGATACAACAAGCATCCTCCCAACAACAAGCACTTTTACGTATCCAGTGAGTGGAGAAAACAGATTGAGTACGAATGATGGCAGACATATGACTACAAGAGAAACAATTGGCCCTGCTGAAAGCTCACCTACTCAAGAAAGCCGAACAGACAAAGTTGCAGAAAATGAAGGATCAGGTAATAAACAAAAACTGCATTGTTTTTGTGCACATCCGCAATGCAGATTCCGCATATGAGTCAATACCAGACAAAACTTTTCAAAAGCAAATACAAAGTCAATTGAATCGGTGATTTCTAGATGTCGTGTAAGCCATTGAAGGTGATGCTGATGACGTGATGCCAGATAAGTTGAAGCAGCTGACTGGATGACTTGCTGATATTGCTTGGGAGTTCTCAAGTATTAGCGTAATTGGCGCAGATTAAAAGTATAATGCTTATTACTTTTGCTGGATATAAATAACCCATGCCAGTAGCGTACACAGTGTTTTCTCAAGGGGGGAGGCCATTCGAAACGCTTTTCGAATCGAGATGAAATGCAAGTAAATTGAACAAACGCCCATTTGCTAATAATATCTAATACGTTATATTGTATAAGATTAGCCGCACGATAATTTTCTAGTTTGCAGCAGCTATGAGTTCAGGGCCATTGAGAGGATGATTGGGGCCCTGTATTAATGAAATTATTGCGCCTAAATCAAGACACTTCTAAAAAACGGACTATATCCAAAGAGCACTAGGTGGTTTCTTGAAGTTTTCTGGTCCCTTGGAAAGGTTACGCTCCCCTAAAGTCATCCCGGGCCCGAATTCAAAAGTACCCCTGGACCACCTCCTGTCAACGCTACTGGCTAGGTTACTTATTTGCATAAATTTTGTATTGAAAACAAACAATACGATAGGTCTATAACACTTTTGACATCGCATATGACGCTTTACGTAGACGACGTAGTTGACTTACTTAACAGAATAAACTACCCGTATCAAGCCTACGTTCAGTGGCGTAAACAGGATTTTGTTACTGGCGGAGAAGGGCATTCGAGATAATTTGACATTTTTTGATTATTAAATTTCATTTCGTTGTATTTTTCATCATTAAGTAGCTCAATGCTACTTTATAATCTGACCAAGGTTTAAGATAGTCTGTGCGCTATCTGTTGGTGAAATATAGCCTACACCAGTGGTTTTCAATATTTTTGGTGGAACGGAACCCAATGAAACATTCCAAAAGCTCGAGAAACCCCTGTTCGATAATTTAATTGCCTTATGCAAAAAACATCGTTTGATTAATAAAATAAAATTAAAATACCCATGTTCAGATTTATTTATGTACAATCGATGAAATTTACAATCATAATGTTGACGAAATTTGGCGGGAAAGCAAAAAGTTAAAAGTAATTGCACCACAAGAAAACAACGAAAATTCGGGATCGCAGCGAACGTGTTAAAGTGTAGCAAATGTATTAATAGTGGCAAACCTAATCAATATTTGATTATATTTAAACAATATGCATATAATAATGAAATAGACTCTTGGATTTGAATGTAAACTTGCGGAACCCCTAGAGATGACACGACGTGTCTCATTGTCAAAGCTGAAAACTTAACTCTGGTAGAAAACAAGCTCAATTCGGATATAGTTGAAATTAATAGCTGGATAAATGCCAACAAGTAAATCTACTATCAATGCTTCTAAATCAAATTTATTAATAATTCCGCTAAAAAAAACAAAAAAAACTACAACAATCTTGATGAAATCCATGTTCTCTACAACGATGATAAATTAGAAATAGTTGACCACGCTAAATTTCTTGGAATAACTGTTGACAATCAACTTTCGTTTACACCCCACATCGATGATCTAAAATCGAAACTTGCTCGGTCCATCGGCATTTTATCTAAATTTAAATCTTTCATTCCTCCGAAAACCAGACTTCAATTATATCACTCGTTTGTGCATTCTCATATACAATACGCAATAACAATGTGGGGGGGGGTTACACTTTTAAGACATATGGCGACAAACTCCAAGCATTCCAAAACAAAGCAATAAAAATTGTTGCGGGAGGTAGATGGTCGGATAACGTGACTCCATATTTCAAACAACTACATGTTCTTAACTCTTTGAAGGTTGGGGGAGGGGGCTGTCAATTCAACTTTTTTGTATCAACAGGTGTATCTCTAAAACCACTGAGGCTGCGACTGCGAGATTTCTTGACTTTTTCTAACTTTTATTCACCTCTGTTGAGCTGAAATTCTGAGCGAGCAAAGGTTATAAATTGAGAGATATAAGGCATTTCTCAGCACATCCTCTGAAATATTTCATATTCTATTTAAAAACAATAAAAACTATTAATACTACAAAAAGTGCTCAATGCTAAGCCAAAAAGCATAGCAGAGCGAATTAAATCAAATATAGTTATTACTATCTGAATCCTTAACAGCCTGAGTCGACAGCCTCCCCCGCCCAAACTGAGCAAGACTTCAAGAGCCCAACTTTCTAAGGGTTAAAGTAAAAGATTTGTTCAAACTCGAAACTCCAAAATTAATGCATAAATATGAAAACAATTCTCTGCCATGTACTTTTTCTAACTATTGTAAAAAGGCAAAAAATGTTCATTTTTGCAATACCAGAATGCAATTGACATGGATAAATTTTATGTTCCTCAATATGCAATGTGTGGAAATTTGAAACTCAACCCCGCTGGAAATGAAAAAAAAACTCACCTAACTCATTTAAAAATCATTATAAAAGTTTTCTACTATTGTATTACTTATGTTGATGTCTTCAGGCCTATGTAGATCTCTTATTAACCGATGCATGTTGTGTTCATTCAAGCAACTTTATGTTTCTATTCCTTTACTTCGCTTCTTTGATTGCTTCTTTTATGCTTAATTTATTACCTTTTCTTTGTTGAGGGTGGCTGCTTGACTAGAAGACCTTCCAGGTCACTTCGCAGCCATCCGTCCCGTTGCAGTATCCACACATTCTATGTGATCGTTTGTATTATTTGACTTTGCTTAAATAAATAAACGCCAATCAAATCAATCATATATAACGAAAACGAAGGCCTACCTTACCAGGGCCGTGTGAGCACCAACTCCACCGCCCCCGAAAAAATCCACTAGTGGACCACTATGTTTTGGTAACGATGCCTAAACTATTTTCTAAACCATGGGTTGCTAATTTGGATCAAAAATATCAGAATGACTCCACAATCTGTTAATAAGACTTCATTTTGCCTACACATCATTGTAAAGAGTTATGAAGTTTTACTAAAAAATACTGGAAGATCTCACAGAGCCGTTTTCAGACGATTATTTGCGGCTAGTGCCAACAAAAAAAAGGTTCCAATACTTGCAACTGCGTCGCTCTTGAAGCAAAAATATACCCTAGATAATCTCTGTCAAGGCTTTTGGCTGCCAATGTAGAACATTTTTGTCGTTTCATGAGCATTTATGTTAGACAAGTCTTATGTTAAAACACATTTTTCCAAAAAACAATAGGTTAGTATCATTTCCTCTATAAACTTTAACGAAATTGCATGAATTTACTGGTTTTGCTGATTTAAAATAGTCATTCCAAATATTGATCAACAAAAGAAAACCCGATGGATGCAGCTTAACCTATGAAATGTCGATTTTTTGTAGCAGTGTTGTAACGTTGTTTTGTTTCAAATAGTCAAATAGGCGAGTAAGAAGTGACATTGGACCCGGACATTTTTGATAACAACCATTTTTTGGTTGCAGGAGGCTTGTCTGGTAGTCAGATCGACGATTCCAAAATTCGGCAAAAATCGGACTTGGGGAACTGCCCCAAAACCGCATTTTATATTTTCATAGCGCGCCATCTAGCGGTTGTTAAAATTTACTCTAAGTGAAATGCAACTGAGTAAGCATATAAACGTAATTAACACTCACAAAAACATAAGTGTAATAATATTTTTTTAAAAAGGTTGTGATCATGGGTGTCGGCAGGGAAGGGGCACTTACCCCCCTCCCCCAAGATTATGATTTACATGTAATTTGCTCGAGAGTGCAATTTTCAAAAATTGTATTCGCCTTCCACGCAAACACTTTCTCATCAGGTTCTCAACCAATTCTACTTCAGTTTTTTGATTTCTCTAAATAGTTTTGCGCCGTAGGCGCAACAACCATTTACATCATACGTTAATAGTAATTTTTTCACAATTTTTGCACCTCACCACTCAAATGTTACTTTAAATTAAGAACTTTTCTTACCTATGGTGCAGCTTACAAGATGAATTTGGCTTCAAAAATTGTGCCCTCCCAACCCCGCTTCTCCCCTACCCCTGCATTTTTTCTGCCGACGCCCATATTTGTGACGTATTTGGCCATTTATTACAGTTTAATTATTATCACGCAATTATAATCGCCTACGTAAAGTAATTCAAAGTAGGCTATATGACACTTCAACAACATTAGCAACTGAAACAAGTGGTGATACAACGTTGGCAAATGTATAATCAACGTATAATAGAAATATAAACATCAGTGATTTGAGCAATTAATGCTTATCTGAAGACCATTTAATGTCGTTTATTCAGTACTATTGCTTCAACAGAAAAGGCAGCGTACATTTAATATATGCGTTCACTTTCATTTACTAATCATTCATTGCAAAAAATATTTTTCTTGCAAAAACTACCACAGTAACAATTTGAGGTCCCGTTCTACAGATACAACTATTTTTATTAAAGTAAATATACTTCTACACTTACAGCTCTTGGGTATCTAACACTCTAAAGGTGATGACTTTTCACACTGAGCTTCACAAGCACAGTGAATACTGCATTTCAAGCCTTTCTTGGAGCAACCACAAGATGTGCATAAACGTTTAGCGTTTAAACAATTGCACCTAATTTCTTTCAAAAAGGTTTTGGGTGCACATTCATTATCTGTCATTATTGGGACCCGACCAGAAGCTGTTTCCTTGTATCCATAGAAAGTAAGATTCAGCACAGTTTTCAAATGACGCCATGTTGACACTTGATGATGCGCACGAAGGCTGTAAAAGTAGCATGCTCTACTTGTTGGAGGCATTCTTTCAACTGATATATATTTTGAGAATACAGCGTAGCCTAATGGTAGCGCAATAAATTTAAAGTATTCATGGAAAACACTTGCTTATACAAAATTTGGGAGAATTCTTCTCCAATTCTGGAAATGTCTTTTCTTTTAAAACTTCCTTGTTTCCGAAGGTGGCACATTTACGTTGCACTTTGTCCAGACCTTTCAAGATTTTAAAAACTTTTACTTTTCCCGTTTCGTAAAAGCAGGATGTTGTATCGCATCCAGAGAACGCGTGGCAAAATAGCAAAGATCGGCACATATTTTCTCCGAGAGCAAGCTGAGCTCGACGAATGGAAATTTTCGCGTTAGACATTTTCATATAAATGCAGTTTCCGCATAGTGCGTGATAAAGCAAAAGGATGAGTACATCAGTATCGTCAGCCATCACAGTTAGCCTGTACTTGACCATAGGTTTCATGTTCTTCCAGAACCTTACGGACCATAGCAACATCAGCGTCTCTTTCTCCTTTGGCCTTGTCCACAATAATGCCATTACTACTAAGATTATCCTAGAGTAAGTTTATAAATTGTTACGTTTATTTGATAAAAATGCGGGTTTATTTGCCGGGATGGGTATGTCTAAGCGAATTGCTACGTTGCGACAAGATGTGGTCAGCTTTTGCTCTGCTCCTTTGGTTGTTTCAATATCACAATTGTCAAAAACAACTCTGATATTGGTATTTTCCCCGCGTAGGCTACAAGATATTAAATAAACATTTCAAGTAAATTTTTCATATTCCAGGAAAGTCAGTGAATGAAAGCACAGCCATCAAATACAATCGAAATACAAGATAATCGAGAATTAGTGCACAAAATATTCTCATTTTGCAAGATTATGTATTTGAACAATGCAGATGTCTGAGATTTTCGTATACTTTCGTCATCTGAGAAAAGTGATGGTGGAACATTGGCAAGTTCATACGAAAATTTGTCCAGTTCCAGTGACCCCTGCAAACAGGCTATAAACAGCAATTTGTGGAAGATTTCGGTGAATGACATGTGTATTGTGTATCTCTTTATCTTCATATTTTAAGGCTTTTCGCATAACGGCAAATGTACTTGCTTGGTCAGATCTTTTTAGCGAAATCTCTTTCGGTTTCTTTCCACATATTTTGCGAATAATATCGTTACCAATAATTAAGACGTTATCCATATTTACACGAGTATCAGCAATAATGCCCTGTTGAAACGTTGTAGCCTACACATCTTCTCCATCGTTTTTGGCAAAGATTTCGTTGCATACACAGTTTTCCATAAATCATCTAAACCACTTCTTTCCATCAGTTTGCACCCTGCTCCGAGAAAGGACATCAGGTTGATGAAAACCACCAAGTTGTAAGTGAACATTTTTGAAAATACCAAAATTGTCCAGTTTAATTTTGAATGCTCTGAAGTAGAGGGGTTGGTCAAACGTTAGCGGTGTACAAGTTAGCGGTATTTTTCTCGCTTGGTCTTGAACGAATATCATTGTATTGTAAACAGCTTCATCTGTTGCGGGATTAAGCGGTATCATAGGATTAAATGATACTGACGAAACCTGAAACTCACCTTGAACTACATGAGCCATGAACCCTTGCCATTGTACTGGCTTAGAATTGAATATGTTTGAACACAGCCATAGAGTGTCAAGCAATTCATGGTGCGTAAATAACACGCAAGAGACGTTCAGCTGCTTGATTCGTATGTCTTTCCAAGTACCTGTCTTTGCACCAGTATACGACTTGACTAAATTGCCAAAATTGCCTGATTCTAGTAGTTCAGTTGCACTGACGTGTTGTTTTTCAATAACTAGTGGTCGAGTTGCCATTCTTGGTGTTTGACAATTTATAATGCCCATCACATGAGTTGTATCATGAGTTCATGACCTGTCAGACTATCTTCGTTAAAATCGAAGTTATCTGCTACCCACTGACAGAAAAAGCCGGGATGACTTGTTGAGTCCATTACCTCATCCGTATTATCACCATTCGCTTGGCTTACAGTAGCTGATCGTTTAAACGCTATTACTTGATCATAACTTGCACAAAGACCAAGGGATGGTCCCAGCCAACAAAATGACAGATTTTGCTGTCTGGGGAATTACATCCAAGAGAATACTCGATCTTGTGACCTGATGTATAAAAATGCCAATTGACTATAAAAGTCTCGCGACATTGCATCGACGTAAGAATGGCTACCTATGTAACGACCTATTTCTTCAGGTAAGTATTTTTGTGCAGCTTTAGCGATAATGCAATGGATTTAATGACTTGGCTGGTATGATGTTATAGTTGTTATCCAACTCCTTAATTATGCTTTTTCTGAAACCTTTTCTTTGTGAAAGTTCAAGATATAAATCATTACCAAATTTTATGTGTCCGTAATTTTCATGTTCGTCAGATTCGTTGTAACAGATGAAATTACATTTTCCGAAATTCATCTTAGTTAATTAGCATTTTCTAGAATTTTACAACCACTTCACTGTGGGATAGCACAACCGATAAGGCGTTGGCTTTCCAATTATGCAAACCTGGTTCGACTTCCGGCTTCAGCTGGTTGTTGAAAACATCGCTCATCTCTACCTAGGGTGTAATAAATTGGGTGGGCATAACTGCTGCAGGAAAGGCGGCGAGAGAAAGGAACTGGCCACCCTACTCTCCTTAGTGCCAAAGGCGTAGTACAATGAGGACCTTATCTTCTCATACCCAACACTTGTATCAAGTATGGGACCACCTTTTTACACTATCATTGGAGCCTAAATTCTGTTACATGAGGCACTCAGCAAACAAAATATGTTATTTTGCGTTGATTCAACGTTGCCAGACGTTGAATCAACGTAAAATAGCAAATTTTGCTAAAGGGTAATTCTAGACACTATGTTAATCATCCTTGTTTCACTTGAAATTCGGGAATTAGCACGACAGAAAATACATAAATTTTTCTTCCACTAGATGGCGCGCCGATCAATAATTGCCCCAGTGAAAAAGGTCTTTCCCCATGTCCGAATTTTTCCGAATTTTAAATTTGGGGTGTCAGACAGGTAACCCATCTTTTTATGAAGAAAAATGGTTGTTATCAAAAATGTCCGGGTCCGGCTATTTTTATGTCAATTCTTACTCGCCTAAAAAACACATTGTGTAATCTGAATATGAACATGGGTGGGTCCCTAAACAGAGGTGGAATCTTTAACCGGTTGGCTTGGAAGGGACAAATACGGCCTTATGCAATGTAAGCTATTGAATATTAAGCTTATGCAGCAGTGTTTTCATCATATTTTTCATTTCAAATAGCCAAAAAACAGTAAATAAACTGAAATGGATTGACTCCTAAACAACCGTTGCCCATTCCTGCTGAAGTTTACGGAGGGTGGTCATTATGGCCCTGATATTCTAGAGTCTAGACCATTTTCAAACAACAGCATGTTTGCATTACACGATCACAACAACGCTAAAAAAACAACATTTTATTGAAGATGGGGAGCATGGCTCAATCCCCTCCTTGCATAAGCCACTGCCCACTGCTGTTACTGTTTTTTGGAAATGTTGGAGCAGCTATTTTTAGCAAGTATATTTCCTGTTTTGAAATGTCTCAGTAATCAATCTTTGCATTGTTAACTTTCCTTGAAGGAAATAAATTTTAATATCAATGCTAACAATTTTGAAAGACGGTTTAAAGCGTGATGTTCTCTTGTATTTTACGATTTAATTGTTTGTTCGTGTCTGACGCGGTCAACTCTTTTCCTCGTTTCTCTTTTTGCATTCAATGGTGTTACCAAAGCCACGACATAAGTTTGATCAACGATCCGGTGTTAAAGATTGGACTTGGCTTGATACTGGTTGCAATCAAAACGTTTTAACTTGCGTCATAGTTAAATTCTAACTAAACTATTTTATTTTTTTACCATCATCTGTCTTATTTTTGCACTGTTTTATTCTATAACAACAGTTTTTATGCCTTTCAAAACACCTTTATTATTTGTTGTTTTAATAACCGAATTCTTTGTTCAGCTGCGGCATTCCCAAGTATGCAACCAACAAAACGCACTTCTACCCATACTGGAAGTGAATGGGACAACGCCACGACAGTATCAAACTCACGAAACGTAACAGCATCAGAAACAGCTCACATTGCTAAAATCACGACTGCTTTGCCAAGTCGGACGGATGAAACAACAGAAAGTAAAAGTTCAGGAAATGAACCAACAATCGTTTTAGAGCTTACTACATCTGAATCGACAAGTACGTATTACTTGATAAACGGTATTGGACTATTATTAGTATTTTTTGCGCAACGCTCAGAGCTTCATGCCGCTACCTCGGAAGTTACGCATGGCAGGTTGGTATTTTTTTTCTATACTAGATGGAACTGGTCACTAGACTTATCGTTTGTGCTTCGAGAGCCGCCCACACACCCAAACACTCAGTAGGCACACTATACTAACAGGGATTGTACCTACCAAGGAGGAGCAGGACGTAGCCTAGTTACCACGAGTCGGACGGCGTACCGTGCGCACTGTAGGTATAAGAATATAGTAAATGGGTGCGTCAAGCTTTTCAACCAGTCTCAACTTTCCTCTTGCCGGTGTTAAAGCTAACTTGGGACGTGGCAGGTCACGCTCGAGAACGAGGATTAGCGTGTTTTGGAAGAAGAAAGATTAATTTTAGATTTAACTTGAGTTTTATAGCTGTGTGTAGGATTTTGTCTTTGGTTCTCACTTGAGGAAAGGCGCCGTGTGTGAAAAGGGCGGTTGCGGTCTGACACCTCATTTGGCGGCGAGGACGGGTTAGACGGTTTGTTGCAGGCTGAGCTGACTAACGTTTCTTAATATGTTCTATCGGGGATATCTAGAGAAGGGGATGCGAAGGCTCCCAGCAATTGCCTTATTCTTATGACACTACCAGGGCGGTATTTTGCAGTGCGTTTAACAAGCGGTTCTTCCCAAAATTGCAGAAAGTTTTATAGTGTAGCTGGTACAGTCAGCTACAAAAGACAGTTAGTAAATGTTACATAGAGCATATTCAAAGAATACTTGTTTGAAAAGACATTTGAAAAGTTACCAGTAAGCTGTTTTTCTTAAAAAAACCTTTGCAGTAGGCTAGATGTAAAGCAAGTATACGGGTAGCTGAATTAACAAGTAACCATGAGCATGCAATTAGTATCAATGACTGATGCTAATAGCGCATTACAGGTTATTATAACAAGATTTATTAAACTACTATCGGTGGCCGGTGCCAATTGTCATTTTAACAAGTGAGACCCACCGCTGCAATCAGTCTCAACCACTAGGGATGGCTATGAGAGACGGTTGGAGAAAAGAGCTCGACAATATTCTTTCTTTTGACCGTAAGAAGAGATTAGAGAGAAGGGAAATGTCAGATGACAAAGGAATGTTATGTTTTTGTGCTGTGTCTTTGATTGTTGTCTTTATTAGTCTATTACCTATAGAGCAGGGGTTCTTAACCTTTTTTGTCTCGTTTACCCCTAGCCGAATGAAAAAAGTAAAATTTACCCCACCGTTTTGGTAGTCCCTTGTGATGTCATCATGTCCAGTCAACAATGCGAAGAAATGCAAAACATCTTTTTTTGTCTGGCTCTGGATTTACTGATAAAAGCACACAAGAATGTTTAAGCTTTTTTCTTTTATTAATAACTGACACGCAATTTCAACAGTCAATCAGTGAGACTTTTTTGCTTGCTTTGCACGAACAATTTTGGAGATTCTTGAAACAGTCGTTGAAAGAGCTACTCGCATGTCGTCTTTGAAAACTAAGCGAGATCGATGTTTTGTTTTAATAGTCAACAATGAAGAGAACCCTGCTTCACACAGATAAGTAGTTGGAAAAGGTATAATGACTTCAAATGCACACTTAGTCAGCGTAGGAAACTCACTAATCCACACCAAAACTTGGAAAAGTCACCATTGCACGATAAGAATTTGGAACAAAGCATTGTTGAACATTGAAGATCAATCAATTCATCTTTGCAAAGATCATCGTCGGCAATACTTTCTAACTTGGCTTCAAAGGGATGAGTTATCCAAAGAGCAGTAGGCTACTGTTAAAACTTTCACCTTCGAAGTAACCGTCAAAGTTCTTTTTTAAGGCGGCAATGTGCTGGTATATTTCGACTTCGAGGTCAGAAATCTCTTTGCGACTTCTACTGACTTTTCAATCATCAAATGTTGGAAAATTTGCGTAAGTTCCTTTTTGAACTCTTCTACTCCACAGATCTAATTTTGTCTGAACGCCCTGAATTTTATCATGTAGCCTACATCTATAATGGTTACAAATTTTCCTTACATTTGTATATTGAGCTGGTTCAAACTTGAAAAAAATGTCTGTCAAGTAAGCCAATGCACCAATAAATTTGTTGTCGCCAAAGTGCTTACCGTACTCAACGGGGATTTGCGTTCTCGAAGAAAAATCTCGATTTCACCATGTACTGTAGTTCGAAAACTCGAGACAAAACAATAAAGTTCGCTTTAATTTATGATTCAGTAAACTTACCCCTTCGGTGGATGAAATTTACCCCCGGTTAAGAACCCCTGCTATAGGGCTTGCAACGTGGACCATTTTGTGCTCCATTTGTATGTGTTGCCAACATCAGTCGATATATTATTTTGAATGATGGTGTTTTTAGCATTATTCATCATAATCAGGGTAGTAAGTTATTCTTCAGACCGACCGGGAAGTGGTTGTACAGAAAAATCTGTTTTAACATCTCGAGGTTCTCATTAGTTATTTCCCATATCCCCAGTGCAAAAGAGCAATCTGTGAGAACGTGGATTAAGTTGTCGCAATATTTGCGGCAAAATTTGTAAATATTTTATTAGTTTTTGTGAAGAAATTTTAGATGATAGACGTTAAAGCCTTGTCGGCTGCATAGCCGACTGGTGAGAGCCCTGGCTCTGCGTTCGAAAGGTTTCTGGTTCGACACCGCTTATGAGCATGTGGCTCTATCTTTGACAAGACACTTAAAGGCACGCCAGAAGGTAGACGGGAAGAAAAGATTAGTTTCCTTGCCTTCCTGTCCACTTAATTCTAAATCTTCAACTAGCGGGCGTAAGCTTGGATACGACAAAAATAGTTTGTCATTCACACATCGCATCTTTGCTTATTTGGTTTAGTTACATAAAATGCAAATCTTGTTTTCTAAGATTTAAAAAAATACACATTCTTGAAGTACACTGGTTAAGCAATCATTTTTGAAACGTTAAAGATGTTTTACTTACCGTACTTGAATGATATAGTGTGTAGTCCATTTGGTTTAGTTAACAGTTTGACGCTTTAGACATTTTGTTTAAAGTAGCCTATATGGTGCAGATAGAACCGAACATGTATGTTATATGAAAGTTACGCAGCCTGATATCACCAATAGTGGCTCGTTCAGGTTAAAATATTATGTTTACCCTTAAAATATACTATAATTATACTGTACGTTTATGTTGAGAGCATTTGTAAAACGATGTAGTTTATACATTCTCATCAAATTCCTACTGAGGTTAATTAAACCTCCCTGGGTTAAATCATAAATCCAATACTTGAAATGTGATAGCCTGCATTGCTTTTGGCTAACGATTTGTGCCGAAAACTTTGTACACATTTTGCAGAGTTTGCAGATGGGTTGCAGGACCCAGACAGCAAATCAGTCGTTTTATACATTGATTCAACATCTGCAAACGTTGAATCAATGTAAAAAAACGACTGATTTGCTGCCTGGAGAAGATATTTGTACAGCCTGCAATACCCAATAGGCTAATTATCAGTGCGAATGTTGCAAGGAGGCGACCTCAACTTTTGTAAAATTTACACTAAGAAAATTGCATTTTTTTCTATTTGCAAATAGGATTGAGTTTTCCGTGATGCTTCGCATTCTGTATTTTCTATTGTGAACTGCAACTAATATTGTGTAACTAGTGGATAACAACCCCCATTATGAGGCACGAATGAGGTCTCGATATTAACCTTTCGCAAACGAAAGTGCTTAATTAAGTAGCAGATAAAGGGAAGCACATGGTCACATTTTCCTTCTTAAACCAATACAAAACATGTAAGTTGAAAAATGTAAAACAAATTCAAATGTAAAGTGTGGTACCGGTAACCAAAATTATTATTAAACACAAAATACGCAAAAAAGTACGACCAAAATTAGGCAATTTCACTTAATATTTTATGAAGGTGAGCCTCCAGAAGCCTAACTGCTATTTTTGATTCTTCGAGTTCTAAAGTTTATTGTATATGACGTGTTATTTTTGTAAGAAAATTTTGCGCCATTGCCGTGCGCAATTAATTTCGCTTGCAAAGTTACTTTTCACTGGTGTGACTTATCGCACTTGTTTATGGGTCACTATAGTGACCTTACGTAGCAAAAGAGTTAAAAGTGGACAATTTATAGCCATTTTTGTTCATCTAATGCTGGGCTCTGCAGTAACACGTACGAATATGAAAGAGGAACGCCGTTAGATAGCGGAAAAAATAATTCAATTTTGATTCGACGAACGTTTTATGCCCCCACAAGCATTTTTCTAGATCCCCTTCTACACCTATCATTGTGTGTGCATTTCATGTCTGAAGTTCCAACCATTTGTAAGCATTTTTTTTTTAAATAAAGTTTGTTTTAAAGGCCTTGGAAATTGGCTTTGACCTAAAATATTATAAAGGACATGCAGAATATAATTGAAACTTCAAATAAGCGTATGATGTCGCGATCGCTCTCCAGGATTTTCACTACAATAAGATATCAGCTGTCAGAGCACTTAAACCTCTTTCTTTTGCTGTGTACAAAAGCATTTTTCGCACTTTTGAGTTTGAAAAATCAAAGTCCATGATTGACTAGAAACTACTGTGTGAAAAATGTTCTAAAAATTACCGTGTTTCACTTCTTCAACCTGCATGACGTTATTCTATTACCACAAACCTCTTTTCCTAAAGACTCTTTCCTATATCTCAAGGAAAAGTCTTCTTGTAGCAAAAACGATCCAAAGTCTCAAAGTTTATTGCCCTACCTCACAAAATAAAAAATTAAATTGCCAAAAAAAAAAAAAGATTTTTGACACAGAAATTAAAATATGCAACTTATTGAATATGAATTTAAAGGCATCGAAGCATTACTGTACTTACCAGAATTTTTGAGACATTTGCAACGAAATGTTGATATCATGCCCTGCAACATAAAACAAGTTGATATTGTTTTCATAAAATTAAAAGATTATACTGAGGTTAAATTGTAACAGTTATTCTTGCTCGAAAGAGATTTTTTTCAAGGTTGACCGGTTACGTTGTAACTAAATCTTTTGCTTTTTATGTAATGAGTGAAGAATGGACATGCACTAATGCATAGTAAACTATCCACAACAGCAAACCTGATCATTTCCTTGTAACAAAACTGTACGTATGACCGGGTTGGTATGAAAGAACAGAAATAAAAGTACCAAACTTTTTTCTTTGAATGTGCAGTTGATACAAGAAAAGGACTAATGCCAAAAACAAACAAGCCTGTCTTGTTTGCAGATGAGGTAGGCCTATATAGTTGCATTGAATTTATAGTTAGCATTTTATTCCGTTTAAAAATAGGAAATCTAACTGTTTATGCCATTTTGTGAAAGTTGTTTCTCAGCAGTCGAGTCACTCGAGTGTAGGAAAAAATGACAGCGATAAATACCTCCATAAGGCTGGGCTCTTTTTTTTTTCTTTTTCGCGCAACGCTCAGAGTTCAAGATGGATACCACTACATCTTGCAGGTTTACAATTTTCCATATGAAATGGATTTTAGTATCTGGGCTCATTAGGCTTATTAGTAGGTTGGACTCATTAGTAGGCCTAACGCTACACTAATTTTGCCACAGAGTTTTTGACCGCTGCTTTTTGTCAGTCAATTGAATTCTTAATTTTGTGGAAAGAAAACCACTATACTAACTACCACCAAGGATGTACAGTTGTACATTGTTTAGAAAGGGGTGGTCTTCCTAGCGTTAGCACAAGGCTGACTACACTGTACTCACGACAAAACAGCGAGCATTGCGTCGCGTTAACCGTTGTAGCCCTCAAGCTGGCGATAAAGACTATTCCAAAAACATACGTCTCCAGCATATTCAAAGATGTATAACAGCATATCAATAAATTGTAAGTTTTCGGACGTTTAAAATGGGAATGAAGAATTAAATAACATTTGATTAATTTAGTAGCTGGAAGTGACTTAAATTCATGCAAAATTTCCTTATTGAGCTATTTAGTATCACTCGTTGTTGTTACAGTTACATTATAAGCAAGACAATTACTTAAGCGTTGTATAATTAAGTAAATAATTTTCCTTCTTATTGGATTGAGCAGTTTATGAGCAGTATTGTTTGATCACTTACGGAAAAAACTGAGGTCAAGAAGCAGAAATGCGACCAACCATTGTAGTTCTAGGGCTATATGGTTTTTTTGTATCTACCATGCTCGGTAAGATGGCCTATTTCTTTTTTGTCTATTAGATAAAGCAGGTCTATATTTAGGTTGTTATTAATTGAAATAATTTACAAATATCTCAAGCCATAATTAAATCTGCAAAGCAACAGTTATTGTAGGAATTTTTTAGAACAAGTTGTTAGTGATGGAAACGTAACCACTTTGGTTGCAACTGCTGCGATAGTTCTGTTAATAAATTTCTCGATGTTGGGCATGAGGAAACGGCATGATCAAACGACGGTAGTTTATGGTTCATGGTGGAAATGTACATATGAACAACATAGACAGTTCTTCATTTATCAGCACTCACTTGAAATAATTCACAGAAAACAACACGTTAACAATTGAAAACTTCACTCTATCAAGTTTAGTGACCAGGCTTGAGTTATTGATTGAAATCCTCTACAACAAGAGTTTCCAACCTTGGATTCGCGGACCTTTTGGGTGTCCAAGGGTGTCTTGGTATTGGCTGCATGTAGGCTACTTTAGATCTCGACTGCTTACGCAAAGAAAACAAAGAATAATAAAAAATATCGAAAAGGAATCACAACAGACTACAATCGTTTTGGTTGTGATTATGTTCATATTTCATTTGTTTTTATCAAAAATAGATACTACTGTCTAAAACCTCTACAGCCTATTTGCTGCAGACGTTTTTCTGAGTGCTTCAAGTCTTGCATGTTTCGTTTAAGACACTTCATTTTATTAAAATTTCCAGCAGCTGTCATGTAGCCTACTATATATCCAATAGCGGCTCCAGAGAGAGGCACTTGGTGACGTCCCCTCCCAAAAACGAAAAACAAACTCATGCAATTTTCCCCTAACCTTTTAGAAAAATATTTTCGTTCGCTTTGTTTGCTCGATCACAGTTCATTGATTTTTCACCAGTGGCACAGAAATCGCTTGTTTTCAGCAGTAATAAATATTCAAGAGCTGTTACGTCGTGGAAAATCTGGTGCCACCCTAATTTCTTTTTTTTATAACTCCGCCACTGTGTATATCCGATATGACAATATATATATTCCTCAGTAATAGGTTATTCATTAAACATTTTCTGATCGAATTCTCGGAAAGTTTTAGGTAAGGGTCCGCCGGCTTGAAAATTTATTAAAAAGGATACGCGACAAAAAAAAAGGAAACCACTGCTCTACAAGATTGCAATACTACCAAGATTAACTTTCTAAAGAGGTTGTTTCAATTTGAGGATAAAGCTTCTAACAATCAATCAATTAAAACTTGTTTTTGGTGAATGCGCAGGTGAAGTAAAAATGTAGCATTGAAGTCATGAACTCATGTATTGAACAATGGCGAGTAGCCTTCTTCTTCAACAGATTGATCATGTTTGATCAGCTGTGATCTCCCTTATAAACTGCCTCCATTTTGTTCTGTCTTTTGTTTTTATTAGTGCTACATGGCGAGTACTTCATCTTAATATGCTACTCTTTGTGATAACTGATAACCTACTGTACAGTATATCTTAATGGCTGTTGATATATAAAGCCACAATTTAGAGTTTTCCCAAAGCTGGTGATCATATGTTTAAATAGCAAAATGTAAATTCAAAACACTACAAAATGAATTTTATCAAACTATATGTATATTTAAATGTGCATTATGTGAGCTATTATGGCTATACGTTTCAATTTTTTTCATGCCATTTTTGAAAGATTTGTTTGTCTGAAGGGTGCTTTGAATATTCTGTCTAAATCTGCCATTTACGCCATAAACACTTCGTTGAACATCTGTGAATACTCTGGCGAAGCGAAATAATGATTATCTCGTTTTACATTTTCTCGTTTTCCGATTAAGCAACTGACCTTTGTCGATCTCAGCAAATGCAAGCACTTGAATGGCATTTTTCGATGAGTCACATGCTCATATTCATGATCTAATTTAAGCTGCAGTTCAGGTTCAATGCGAGCGTATGTACATCATTGCTTTTTAAAATTATAAACTTTTCTTTACAAGCCAGCAATTTATAATGAGAACGCGTGGGGTGGCGCAAAGATTATTAAGATAGGCTACTTCTTTTCTGATCACGTGATCCTGGTTTGACTGTAGGCCTACTTGCACAATAACGCATAATTCAACTTTTATGTTGCTTAAATTTATTTTATGTTTTTTAAATCAACTTAATTTATGATGTCTCGCATAAATCAACTTGTCTGTCCCGTTAGCTCAGTGGTTCCGCGCCTGGCTCAAGATCACGCGGCGCTGGTTCAACTCTCGAGGTGTGCGCTTGAGCAACGCACTTTTAGGATTGCTCTCCATTCAGCCGCACCTAGTGAATGGAATAATTCCCCAGCAACAACACTTTAACAATCGGAAAACTTCTCTTTGCCAATCTCGGTAACCGGCCCTGCGTCAAAAGCCTCTACAAGTATGCGAAACTACCAGGAATAACCAATCAAGGCTTTGTCAGTCCGAGGATAAAGATTCAAAAACCAAACCAACTCCATGTCTTATCAACATAAATATTAATGCCTTGAAAACACATTAACTTTGAATCGGATGAAATACCATATAGCTTACTTGAAAATGAAAAACGGTCATAAATGACAGCTCTGTACCAGGTTGTTGTTTTGTTTTGGTGTTTGAACCTTTATCCTCGGACTGACAAATAGTGCAGCGGGTTATCATAACCATTGTGCAAATTATGATTAAAGCATGAAATTTTCACCAGCGTTAAAACGTATCATAAGGATCATTTTAAAATCGGAAGGTAAGTCAGATTTGACCTCTAATGACCCTGAAAGGTCAATGACCTAAACAGGGCCTAAATTACAGTTTTTCACGATTCTGGTGCAGTAGGCTATATCTGTCTCGGGAATTATTTGAAAGACATTTTATGATAATTATTAAAGCATGAAGATTTTACCAGCGTTAGTACATAATATCATAAGGTTCATTTTAAGATCGGGAAGTAATGGACCTCTAATGACCTTGAGAGGTCAATGACCTAAATTACAGCTTTTCACGATTCTGTTGCAGTTTGTGTGTCTCGGGAATTATTTGAAAGACATACAAGTCATGGTAATTTGCTGCAGTGTAATGTTTAATGTACATTAGACAGAAGCTATAAAAGCTTGAAGTAGGCTACAGTGAGGCCAGGCGGGGCCTCAGACTCATTACATATTGGTAATGAAATACATACGAATTATCCATATTGCCGCATAAATGTTGTGGTGTGTCATCCCGAACATGCACATAATGCAGTGCACTTCAGTGCAGATTTGGTGCACTTGGTGCGGCCGGTACACTCCTTCTTGCAGTTGCAGTGGATCAGTTTTTGGCAAGATTTTGATGCCTCTTGTATTCGTCCAGAGAGGCTGCAACCCAGAAGCCTCCTTTGTCCAGCCCCAGTTAGATGGGATCGGAAACTTTGGAATTCAGGACCAGAGTTTGATTTCAGCAGATGGCCTGGAAAGAAGCCCGCTTGATGTGTTTCGTGAGTGCTGCTTGCGTAGGAGAGATGTTTTCAAGGGCCATCTACTTGTGTGCGAAGAGTTGTTTCCTAGCGTCGTTTACTTCCTGGTGCGGTCATACATCAGCACAACGAAGCGCTCCAGCAGTGACACTTCCTCACTGACATCACTTCGCATGCGTAGTAGTTTTTCGAAAGCATCAGTCACCTCTGGGAAAACTGTCCAAATCTCTCAGGCAGTCTTCTTCCCTCTGCCAGCGAATGCTGACACAGTGGCCCACCTTGTGAGGGAAAGAAAGACCGAAGAGTAGCACATGGTCTGGGGTTCATGGCGGCAGCCAAGTCGTGAACAGTTATGTACCGGAAGCTGGACCCAGTACCAAGAGCTATTCACAGCTCGTCAGGGTTAATGTGGTTGAAGGAAGCCACAGCCAGTACCACAACATCAGTATTTACAGTGCGTATGGTCACCTTCTTCATCCCTTTCTGGACAGCATCTTCCACACGTAAAAGCATGCGTGTATCTGCCCCCTCCTGAGAACATGAGGAGAGGTTGGTCAAGTCAGACTCGGCAGGAGAGCACAGGACATCAATTCCACAGGTCACATACATTTCCTTGCCATCAGCTATTAGAAGACGAATGGTTTCTCGTGACAAGAAACCAAAGAGTTCCGTCTTGTTTTGATCAACCTGAAGGAAGTCCTTCCAGTTCTTAGGCATAACGGTAGAAGGAGCCACTCTTTTCCTGATGCCTTTACCCCTCTTTTGTCTGGTCGTGCCCTTCAAGCTGTAAGGTAAACATACATCCCAGATGAGGTCCAGTCTGTGGACCTTTTTCATTTGAGTGAAGATGTAAGGTGAAAAAACTGTGTTCACATACTCTTCAAAAGTCTTTGACGCAACAGGATTAAGCATTTGAACAATAGCTGCCTCATCAAAGATCGTGGCATCAACCACATGTGCTCTTGTGGTTTCAGTTTGGTCTGATTTCAGGCAGTGTAGTAGATCTGCTTTAACTCCAATGCGCAGTTGGCCTCCTGTTGATAATGAAGGTGGAGCTGCCTGGCTCTCATGGGAGAACTGGTCAAGATCCCCGTCACGTAACTGACATGCAATATACAGCCTCGAGAAGACTACAGTCACTCTTCACTGCTGCAAGTTGAATCTGCTTCTTTGACTGCGTCTTGGCCTGTGGCCGACTGTAGAGCGGCAATTTGTTCTTGGTCAGTATGTCTGTAACTGGCTTCGTGCATAGTTCCAGCCTTTCTTTAACAAACATTGTATATTGTTTCTCACCAAGGGATTTAATGTTCCTCACAGTTTCTGCCAGTGGGGTTTCCACGATGTCCTGTGTCAAGGACCAGTAAATCTTGAGAGTTCTCTAGAAAGAGATTCCTCATATCTTGAAACACTTCCATAAGTGGCCTGACATCCTTCACAAAGGCTGTCTGTACTCCAGGTTTCTGATCATGGTGAAGATGCCTGAATTTGTTGTGTCCTCTCGTGGCCTGCTCTTCAAACTCTGTAATGATCCTGGCTATTTCTGGCGAAGCACACTTGGCAACGGGTGGCACACTTGTGTACACTGAAGGCAGAGGTGTTACCGTCTTAGAGGTGAAGATGTCTTGCCCAAGCACCAATACACAATGGTAGTGTCCGTCATTTATGTGTGATGGATGTTGCATTAGGGATATACCAGTGCCATGGAAAGAATCCTTGGCCGTAGCAGAGCTAGGGTTATGGTCAGTATTATCAATATCCCCAGTTGTGAACAGTCCCTGGCGCAGCTTGGGTGGGCAAACAACTTCTTCCATGTTGAAGCGCTGGCAGACGCTATTGGCAATGTCTGCTGTGAGCTGTAGTCTTCTATCATACGAAACACACATTCCTAGGCGGAAGAGTATGTCGATCAGTCCACTGCTCCTGGTCACAGCGTGAATCTTGAGGATCAGGTAGAGTGGGAATGGGTTTTTTTCTCGCGGTTGTGGCGCACTGAGGTTGACTCCATGCAGCATGCATGCTTCACACTGTTGAACACCAGTAGCTGCGATAGTGTAAGTGCAGCAGTTGTGTTGGCTGTGTTGGCCAACTGAGTCTGGTGCTTGATGTTCTCACCATCGAGGATCATGTTAACCAGAGTAAGGAGGGATGGTGTCACAGAATTTTTCTGAGAATCAGAACGGAACGCACCATCAAAAGTGAATCTTGTCAAGCATTTCTCTTCGGACTACCTGTGCTGCTCTTACTAGGTACATCGCGTCACTGTCATGATGACAGGCCTTCATCAGGGCGGGACCAATGTCTTTCTCAAACAAGAGAAATGTGTCTCGGCCCTGCGACTGCGCTCTCAGATCAGGAAGCCTATCCTATATGTTAAAAATATACTGTAAAAACAAAGAACCATCGCTGCAAGAGCAAGAGTGCAAGACTTCCATCCTTGCTGCATGCACACTCTGCACATGCGCAGTAACAAATAACAATCACCACTATTGAAAGAATAAAAGACAAGTGTTGCCATTGTTGTTTCAATCTTACAAAATACAGGAAGCTAAATGCAAAAAAAAAAGCCAAACAGAAAATTTGGAGCAATATGAAAACCAATATGAAAAAAAGCCAAAATAAGGCCAAAAGGCTAAACCCAAATTTTTTTGGCCAAACGCCTTCAAAAAAGGCCAAATTTGTGAAGTTTAGCCGTAAAAGGGCCCTGGCAACCCTGATAATAATAAACAACACACTAACACATTCAACGCTCTGTAGAATGTGTAGAAACTTTTATTATAGCACATATGCATGGTATGTACAATTGTACATCATACACACCTTTAAGATTAACCAATGACGCCAAATATCAGTTCTGATACTTTGAGGTCATTGACCTCTCAAGGTCATCACAGGGCAAATCTGACTTACCACCGGATCTTAAGATGATCCTTATGGTATGTACAAACACTGGTAAAAATTTCACGCTGTAGTCATAATTTGCACCATTGTTATGCTGTAATTATGAGAGTTTATCAGCTGTACTAAAAGCTTTGATAGGTTATTCCTTGTAGTTTCGTACAACGTAGGGTTGGAGAGTGAGTTCTTGACGCAGGACCGGTTACCAAGGTTGACAGAGTGAAGTTTCCCGATTCTTGAAGTGTTGTTGCCGGGAAATTATTCTATTCACTATGTGCCGCTGAATGGAGAGAAGTCATGCGTTGCTCAAGCGCACACTCCGAGAGTCGAGCCAACGCCGCGTGATCTTGAGCCAGGCGCGTAACCACTGAAGTAACGAGGCGGATGAGTACATCTGGTACCTCTGGCTATATAAAGTAAGGAATACAGCAAGAGAAAACAAAAAATTGATTTATTCTTCTAAGTTTGATCTCTTTCACACACACAATACTAAACTAACTTCATTGTTTTTCGAAGTTTTGCAACAAAAATGTGGTCCAAGAAGCAAAAGGCATTGTGAGGAAGTAGCCTACAAATTAAAACAAAGTCCAGAAATGACCGCTTGATGCTTATAAATACTAAGTTAACATAAGTACTACACAAGCTACATATTCTACTGAAACAATTGTCCCATCAAAGCAAATTTATTAAAACTCGTGGAAGTTCTTTCTTCAGATTTCAAAACGGACGAATTAAGCTAACCATTCGTTTGAGATTAAACCAGGTATAAAATAATCACTAGGAAAATCTGGTGTTGAAAGTTTGATTTATTTTTGTATTTGGAGGCACTCCAGGTTCTATTTTATATTTTGCGTTTCTTGTTTGTCCGAAGTTAAACAAAATACTTTTAACCTCTCTACAAATCGAATTTAGGAATGCTCATGTATATATGACTCCTCAAATATAATTATTTATGATTCATTGACAACTGCTCATCTTTCTGCTGTTCTGACCTCCGATTCGGGGTTCTAACTCTTAGTCGATATGAAAAGTTAACAAAATAGTGCATTTCGCAGCAAATACTAGACACTAATGATAATTTCCTATGCATGTTATAAATTGAGGGTTCAGGTTAGCTGCACCATGGTAGGGTGGTATGGTTATGACTGCATTACTTAAAAAAAAAACACAATCGCCAAAGCATCTATACCCTTTGGAAAGTTAAAGTCTAACGTGAGAAAGAGGCGGAGAATCAGGCTTTCCACAAAGCTAAAAGTAGGCTATGTATGAAGCTTTTATTTTCACCACTTTTTTGCGTGTGAGGCCTCTACTCTTTACAGGAAACACGAAAGGCAGATGAACCACTTCCACCTCTCCTGCCTTCAAAAACTTCTCAAGATTGGATAACAGGACAAAGTTTCAGACACCGAAGTTATCAAATTCAACGGGAAGGTCAAATCCACCGGATGCTATAATTCGTCACATTCTCAATTAACTGCTCCACGAAGAACTGACTAATACAGAACCAGCCGAAGAACAACGTACCGGCACGCTATTTGCTGTCAAAAAACGAGAACAGCGCAAGGCTCGAGCATTGAACAAGAACTCTAACCAACCATTCGTCCGTGTCCATCCTGCGGCAGAAGTTTCACTACAAGGATAGGCCTCATCAATCATCTACAAACCCATGCATGTCAACCACATACTAAACCCTGGTTCAGACTCGTTGGCCGTACTCGGAAACGAAAGGGAAATATCAGTTAACAATTGCAACATGTGACATTAAAAAAATAACATTACTGTAATATTAAAAAAGTTGCTGAAAGTACTTTTGTTCCATCAACTGTGGAGTCCGTATTTAAGCTGAAAAATGAAGTTCTAATACTTCAGTTTGCAACAACAAATCAACCTCATGGCCTTAAAAAAAAAAACTAAAAAAGAACAGAAATCTGAATGGATAGAAAAACAAACAGAAAGCACTGATTGGAGTTGTTTGGCTTTTTATTTGCAAGTCGTTTTAATTCAGTAGGAAAGTATTCTTATAACATGATAGTAATACAAAATTTGCCTCCAAATTACGTTACAGTAATACATTCAATACAATGTAAATGTATTATTAGGAATTACAATAAAAATTAACTATTTTTTTTTCAATTTTTTTTTTTTTTTTTTTTTTTTTTTTTTTTTTTTTTTTTTTTTTTTTCAATTTCTACAATTTCTTGCCAAAACCATTGTGCATCACTTTTTCTGTCAGATTTTTGATATTTCCATTATCAGTTGTGATTTGCTGAGACTTTATGACCACTGTATCGCATTTCTGAAATGAATACAATATGTATACTGTATATAATTGTCAAAATATTTATTGTAATCAAAATATGTTTTAACCCAGATATGGATACATCTGCTGAAGATCTTAGTTGCGGAGAATATGGTTTGGTGGCCATTGATGACATTTATGACGGAACTTTATATTGCTTTTGCATTACTGGATACAGCGGAGATGGAACGGTTTGTTTAGGTAAATTAAAAATAGTTACATATTCAAGGTCAAATTTTTTATAAATTTGGTCATGCTATGGGTACGTTACAAACGTCGCTGGTTTTTGTACAATGCCATATCTTGATAGCGACCTATATACACTAGCCTTGCTGACGAGCAAACCAGTAACAATACTGGAGGTCGTTGTAATTTTGATTTTGAACTTAAAGGTAAAATGAATTTAAATTCTTTTGAAACAATAATTTTGAGAATCTAAGGGTTGAATGTAGAAACTAAACTTAACTAAAGAACTGCTTAACGCTAAGAAGAACTTAGCTAAGCATTGTTTATAGTCCAGGAGTTACACGAGTTTAATTACATTTTCATTAGGAAATTTAAGGAAGAACTTTTTAGATGTATTTTTGGGCGTAGAATCCAAAAATCGAGTGCTTACACGCTGAAAACTGGACATTTCTGAGATATTAGCAATTTTTAATGTTTGTGGGCTACTTCCGTTTTTTATTTTTTTATTTTTTCCTTTATCAATTTGTCATAGAAGTAAGACAGCTTTTTAGTTCAAAAATTGAAATTGGTCAAACTCTGCCAAGACAAAAGGTTATCTGTCATGGTTTTTGAGAAACTGTAACAGTTTTTGTGTTTTTCAAATATGAAACTGTAAAAAAAAATCTGAAATACAAGATTTAGTTAGATAATAATGTTAAAATGTTAAAATCATCATTCTGACTTTCACTGTCATCTGAATCGTCATATAAATTAGAATCCTTGTAGTTACTGTCATTGTTATATTGGTCTACTTCCAGAGAATCTGGCAGCTGAGAGCCTTCAAACCAATTTGGCACTATCTTACCGCTATTATCCTCTTTCCACCCATGGTTTAAGGGTGACTCTGTCACAGGCTTGAATTCATTTGCAAGTTTCCACATCCTTGCAAGAAAGTTTGCTCGCTTAATGTGCTGGATAAACGCTGCTCTGTAAGGAGGCATTGCTGTAGGTTCCAAACATTTTACTTTTTGCAGAGGCCGCTCACTATGTAGGCTATTGACGTAAACTTCGTTTCAAATATAACTCTGCAGGCTTCATTGACGTCACGAAGTTGCCTTTTCCCGTATGTTGCACATACAAACTCTTCAAGAGCAGCTTCCGTGACAGAGCTAACACTGATGGAACTGCCTAAATCAGCCAGTGCTTGAAAGAATTGAGGGTACTTTAATGCAATTAAGAGTTGTCCAGTTTTCCCTTTGCCAAAGAAGCAGGAATTGTAATCATACCCTGTGATGGCATGGTATCCTGACAAAGCTGTACAGAAAAAGCCATTAATTTCACTGAGCTACTCCATCATGCTTCTGATGTTAACAATACGTCGAGTATTGTTGTAAGCATGACCCATTTTTAATAAAATTTCTGTTTGCAGGTCCACATCGCTGCAATAATGCAAGAGAATAATCATTACATCTGTGTCATTGCAACGCACATTCACTCGCAGAGGATTGTTACTACTTTTGTAGAGCTGAAAGGTGTGATGCACCATCCCTGTGTCCGCTTCATTGTGTCCGCAGTCATATAAACAGCAGTCCTGTCTTATTACAAGATTGTCACTTTGCACACTAAATTCATAGCACTTTTTTCCCGTTGCCGCAATTACTTTCTTGTTCCCGATTACTTCAGCATAGGATTTGACTGCCACTCACAAAACAAGAAAGCAAGGAAAGAATCTTTGAACTGTGATGAAGATAGGCACTTGAAAGGTCTTTAGGTCTTTTTTGGCTAGAACCAGTAATGCTGATGACAGTGTCGGTGTCCCCCCGAATTTCATGAGCCGAATCTTTGATTGTGTTCTGAGTATAATCGTCACATACAAAGTGCACTTCTTCGCTAGTAGCTTTATAAATCATAGTTAAAAGAGTTGTGGCAAATCCACCATAAGTAGAAGAAAGGTTCGTCATCATTCTGATCAAGAACATGCCATCAAAAATACTCACATCGCTTCCCGTATTCAATGGTTCATTAGCTGCCGTCGCAAGTGACTCAAGATGATTAGCCAATTTGGACTTGTTGGTTGTGGTCATATACTTCCATCTACATTGCATAGACTAAGGGGAACTACTGTACTGACAGTGGGTGAGACAGGACTTTTTTGGCAGGACAAGTAAAAAAGTCTGCCAAACATGTCTCTGGAACATTTCAGCTCTACCACTTTCTTATCTTTTGTGGTGACGAAAGCCTTTGCTGCACTGCTAGCGAAATTTCTAACTTTCCTTCTCTTAATGGGCTTTTCAATTCAAGCTGAATCTTTTTTTTATTTCATCAAGGAACTCCTGTTGCCATTCAGAACCTTTGCTAATTATGTTCAAGAGATCATTTCTGATCTCATCTTGAGCTGGTTTTCCAGACGATAGCTTGATCAAGTGATTGCTTTGTTCAACATGTGGAAATGGATTCATGGTCGAATCGATAGTTTCACCAATCTTCATGAAATCAGCATGGTCTCTTGTTATTCTGTAGGGTTTAGATTGCTGGTAAACAGTTTCATAATGTTTCATACCAGCTTTCTCCATCGCATAAAAATTATCACTTGACTCCTTGCATACCTCGTGACATTCCATCTTCGTTGGGCAGGGAAACTCTGGGTGAACGCACTTATGCCAGTCATCCTGGATGCAGCATCCACATTCACAGTCATCTCCACTGCTTGATCAACAAGTAATCTGGAGAAGGAATGTCCCGACAACCTCACAGAGAAGGCTCCTTTCTCCAGCTGATTACGTATGCCAGGGGGTTTGTAGTCCATGTTCAACAGTTTCAGGATGTACAGTAGCATGTGTCGTTATTGTTTTCAGAGCATAAGTGAAGAGCTCAATATTATTCGTTTTTACAACTCTGTTCATAAGTAAAAATTGCTGTACAAGATTGATGTAAAGAAACCAGAATTGGGCTGTACCGCCATGGTTCTCGTTCCGTGTGTCGTCACAGAACTTCTCATAATTATTCATAAGACCTTTAAAGGCATCTGATTGCTCTACATCTTCAATATGTAGGCTATACTGTTTCGAAGCATTGCTGTGATGATAGCATGTCTATTCACATTGTCCTTCATCTGCTCTAAGAACGACTCTACATGTTTTTTCCTGAACGCAGTGGCAAGCAAAACATGCAACCGCTTATACCCGTTGTAATGCTTTCCTGATAAGAAGCCGCTAATTGACCCAGGAGCTAGTACTTCCGATAGAGTAAGGATGTATGGACCTCCAGAATCCTCTATCAGGTAGCCCAAACAACCAAAGTACCTGAACATGATGTGGAACGGTCCATGGTAAATGAATAACCTAGCAAATCTGAGAGCCAGAATATTCTGGATTTTGGCAGCAGGCTTTGCAATTCCAAGGTCATACGTAACATTCATGTAATGTTCCTTGCATTCATCCGCTACTTTCAAGCTTTTTTTCATAATATCAAGAACTACATCATGTCTTGTAGGTGGTTTCCCTATATTTGGCATGTATGCAACTGTCTGGCGTGGCAGGGGATCTTTTGTAAGTTGAGCATTCCATCCTGACCACATAGGCGTGTCTTTACAGCCAGCAAAGGCGATTGACCAAATCACAGCCTTTTTTTGTCACATTTTGTAGATTTTCTGGAGAAGGCATATCGAAAGTTTTAAAATTGGTAGAAACTATCTTTGGCTTTTTTGTTACAGGCTCCAGCTCAATGTGAGGGATTTCAAAACTCCTTTTTCTAATCCAAGACAAACCAGAATTGCTATGTATCTTTATTCTCATCATAATTGTCCCAAGCAATCGCAGTTGCTAAACTTTTTTCTCCAATTATTCCTTCTGGAGAACACGTAATGAAACAAGCACAAACGTAACCCAACTTTAGAAAAATTGTGCAAAGTGAAGTCATGAAAACTGAAAATAGTGAAGTAACAATAATATTTATTCTATGAAAGTTGGTTCGAATTGAAACGAAACAACCAGACCACAACCCATCACAGCTAAAATTTTGCCGCGACCAGGAAACAAAACTACCCGAATTCCGAGAGAAAACAGCGGAACTAGCAACTTTGGTTTTGAGCCATGTATTCAAATGTAGCCGCTATCCAACGAACGCGAATTTCTCCTGAGCTCCCAAGCAATGACGTTATTCTCTTGCTAGCCCAAAAAATGCAAATATCTCAAAAATGTCCAGTTTTCGTCTTGTAAGCACTCGATTTTTGGATTCTACGTTTAAAAATACATCTAAAAAAGTCATTGTTGAAATTCCTAATGAAAATGTAATTAAAGCCATGTAACTCCTGCTCTATTAAGTCCTGGTCGATTTCCTGTTGCAGAAAGTATTCTTAATCTCTTCTTAGTTAAGTTCTGTTTAAGTTTTCAGTCAATGACTTAAGTCTACGTACGTGACGCATTGCGTAAGAATTTCTTACGTCGTCGCTGATACATCACCGACACTAGACTTGCAAAGCAGCACCTGCGCATACGATACGTCTAATTCTGGTCATTTGTATGCTGTAATAACCCTTTCTAATAACAAGAATTAAAAATAATGCATAAAGCGATCCAGTTTTGATATAGCACTGCAAATTACATACTGGTCACTGGGAGCGACAGCCGTTTGCAGTGGTGGATATAAGAATGGACAAATTGGGCAGTTGCTCAGGGCTCCCCAACTTTGATTTACGCGCTTTCGAGGCCCCCTCAATTTGATTAGCGCGCTAAAATTTACTGCGGTGAAGTATTTTCCTCTTGTATTTACATAACTGAAGTCTACAATACTTGTGCATTTTTGCAAATTGTAGTTACCCCTGCAGTGAATTTACATGCCTCATTATTAAATGTGGTCAACTTTGCTGAACCATCATTGTAACCTCTAAAGGTAACGATGATAATAAACCTCTTCAATTCCCTGATACCAGTTTTTTATTACCATGAATCTGAGTTTTTTCAAGCATGCATAGTCGCATAAACTCTTGCCAAAGGGTCTATTAACTGAAAGTATTGGATTATTGGAAGTATTGGTTTATTAACTGCAAGTGAACCGCACGTCCTTGTAAGCTTGTTGCTGAGTAAGATAAAGGAGCAGCATCATGTACTTCTGGTCCTTGATTGTGGTCATCTTGTTCAACAACATCTTCTGGAAGTGGTTGTCCACGTTTAACTGCATAATTGTGCAGACAGAATACTGCTATTATTATTACCAAGGAGTTGCTGAAATGTGTCCGCAGTGGAACGCGAAGACACCTGAAGCGTTGCTTCAGGACACCAAATGACTGTTCGATTCGAACACGTGTGTTAATGTGACTCCTGTTGTATCTTCGTTCCCTATCGTTAGCTGGAATCAGCACTGGCGTCATTATGTAATGCTTACATGCATACCCACTGTCTCCTAACAAGAGACCGTTTATTTCATTGGTTTCGAGTCTGTCCCGTATGACGCTGTTTTCAAAAATTCTGGAGTCATGAGTTGACCCAGGCCATCGCGCAACAACATTCGTAAAAATGCGATCTGCTGCGCAGATTGCCTGCACATTTACAGAAAAGTAACCTTTGCGGTTTCTGAAAACTTCGGCGGTGTCTCCACCTCACACCACCAGAAATAATCACAACTTAAGACTGGTCAGTAGCAGTCTTAACTTTTGAACATTTTGATAAGAACTTAAGTATTGCTTAGTCAAAAGTTTAGTTTCTGCATACAGTTTTAAGACATGATTAGTACTTAAGTAGTTCTTATGGCTAAGGACAGCTTAAGTTTAGTTTCTACATTCAAGCCTAAGTAGTTCTCATGGCTAAGGACAGCTTAAGTTTAGTTTCTACATTCAACCCTAAATTGCAAAAGTGTGATCGCTATTTTTTAAATCACTGCAAAATTTCTGCTTTCACTTAAAAAAAACGACATATTTTGCTTTGTTACCAGTATTGCCAGGTTCTTTTGGATTATCAGTACAATGCCCAAATAAAATACAACATCTGTAGGCTACAAACTGCATTTTGGCACGACTGGAGTCATAAATTAATCAATAACATATACTTACATCAACATAAACAAACTGACAGTGACGTACGCGCATACAAAAAATATTGACGCCGTCAGCGTAAACACAAACATTCGAAAAAGCATACGCCGTATGCGTCAACGTATAGCTTGTAAAAAAAAGTTGGCGGCGTCAGCGTCAGCGCATACACTAGCGTGAACTCATTTTGTTTGCTAGGTGCCAAACATTTACACGGTATAAACCACTCGAAACAAACAAGTTTTATTTTGAATTTCCACGAAGAAACACAAGCATCTGAAAGTATTCATCTGACATTTTGCTGTGTTTTGGTTTCAATATGTCTTTGCCCATTGAAAACATTCTTTCAACTGCAGCGCTGGAAGGTATTGGCGTGTTGTAGCGAAAAAAAGACATTAAAATGTATGCGTTGAAAACTTTACGGCGTAGCCTCAAGCGCAAACTATTCAAAAAAACGTGGCCGCAAGCGTTAGGGTAAACAAAAAGTCTACGCCGCAAGTCTGCGGCGTAGAATTTGCGGCGTGTACGCATATCTCTGCAAACAGATACATATGAATAAACTCAACACGGTAATTACAAATTACAATCCTGAAACATTTTGTTGGCTCAACAAATTTTTATGTTTGTAGGCCCAAAGAAGTTGACTTTGCAAATGCAAAATGACATTTTAATTTAGAGCATAATGTCTAACTTTCTACTCGATTTGGCAAGTTCGTTTAACACCAATTCCGCGCTTGGAATTTGAGTACGATGGATTTGCATGAGAGCCAGTCCAGAAAGCCTGTCCTGCCTCATAGTGCTTCTAAGGTAACTTTTCAAGCGTCGTAGACAGCTAAATGTACTTTCTGCAGAAGCAGTTGTGACTGAAAGTGTAGCCAAAATTATCAAGAGTTTGTAAATGTTTGGATAAAACTCTTTTTGGGATTCTATTGCTGAGACCGCATCAATCGCACTTGCTGGCCTTTCACTTTCAAGAATTCGTTCCCACTTAATTTTCCACCTGGCAAGTTCATCTTTCATGGCTTCGCAGTCAAGAGTGTAGACTATCGAAACCAGCGTAGCCTACTTTCGGTTTCGATAATCTACACTCTACAGTATGGCTGTACGTGTACAACGTACGTCTATTCATAGTACATTTCATACTGCATAGAACGCTTAAAAATTTTTCAAAAAATTCTGGGGGAGCAAATTCCCCTAATGCCCCCCCTGGTTGCGGGCTTGGTGGCTAGAGTGGGGCCCTAAGTAGCCTAAGCTATGCCAAAAACCTCGAGTAATCAACGAAAATCATGCACGAAAAAGATTATAGGCTTTGTGTAGAAACATAACCGAAAAATAACAAGTTTGCTTTAGCCTTTAACATACTGTAAGTAAAATGAATTTATGGCATGGCAATACACCGGCGGTATAGTTACTGCCCTGGCTAAAACCAAACAGATGCTTCAACAGTGCAATGCGCAGTACTAGTTTCTGAGATTCTTGTGCACTGATGTTAATGTGGAAAATGTTCGTTAGAAATTTTTATACAGATATTGATTAGCTGATTTGTTTTAAAAGTTTTACTCCGTATGTAATCATGTATGATTTGTAAATATCATTCCACTAAAAGTTGAAATATTTACAAGACATGTGCCTTGTCAGGAGGTACGAATCTTAAAATTTTAATTAAAACTTCACATATATTAAAATTGATCATGATCAAAATATGCAAAAATCTTCAAATGAAATCTTTAATAGATGTTGATGAATGTGCTGCAAACTTGGATACTTGTGATGCAAATGCTGCATGCAGTAACACTGAAGGGAGTTTCGATTGTTTCTGCAATGTCGGATACAGCGGAGATGGAATATCTTGTTCAGGTAATGTTAGAATGTCGTTCTATCCAAAATCTAAAATGTTTGAATCTCAAATCACGTTGCACGTCAAAAGTGTCATTAATGTTTGGGCCCTTCTATATCTTGACTTTAACTGTTGTGTTAAAACTGTTCAGAAAATTTTTAGCCACAAGTCACTGGCAGAAGAGCTACCAGGAAAATCAACGCTATCATTTGTTCACAAGAATTTAAATTATTGTTCCAATGTTCTAACTCGACAAAGAAAAAACTTTTAGCAGAAAATTTCGATTGGTTGCTTTATGTTTACTTTTCTGAGTAACATAAAGCGAAATCCCGTAATGCTACTACGCTTCAGACCTACAAAATGTTTGTGATGTAACAAACTAGACCTGAACAAAATCCTATAATTTTATTAAGCGTAAGTAATAAACTTCGTTCAAACAATTCAAACATATTTATTAATAATTATTAATGCATTCTTAATGTAGACAGAACTAGAATCGGATTCTAGGAAGACACTTGGTCACGTGACCTATTAAAACAATCGAGAATAAGCTTTTATTTTATCATATGTTGCAAAATTTATCAACCTCATTATTTTATTCAAACTGTTGCTGTTTTTATCATCCCAATCTGCGAAATTGAGAAAACAGGATTTCAGCACTAGACTTATAAGGTAGATACTTTCTACTTTCAAAAACAGAAAAACAACCCAATAGTTCGAACTAAATGCATTGTTCACTCAACTAAATATGAACATTATAAGAAATAATTCAGTGTTAACTGTAAGTGATCTAACTAACAAATCTAAATCGATTTTATCAACGATCTAGTGTAAAAACAAATTTGTTTATATCTTCTATTACTTTTGTTTAATCGACGTTCAGCTCATTTTTACAGTAATAACTCTCTACACACCATAACAAGAAATTGCATCTCGCAGATATCGACGAATGCAACTCTGGTATCTCTAATTGTGACACAAATGCTCTGTGCTTTAACTCAGTCGGGAGTTTCGACTGCTTATGCTTCATCGGATACAATGGCAATGGAATATTTTGTTCAGGTATGTCATGGATTTTTATGTGTAAAAGATTTAAAACCAAGTTTTAAAACTAGAAGGTTCATTAGTTTTTACGTACTGCCATGTTATGTTTTGATATACTGTGTTGAAATTTAACTGAATTTTATAAACAACAAACCATAGGCAGAAGAGCCACCTTGCAATTCAACGCAGACAATTCCAAATTTCAAAATCAACAATCAATGAACTGATCTGAAGTACACTAGACTGTTTTATCCATACAGTATTTGTGCTTAAGCATACTAACTGTGCTTCAATAGCATATCATTGATGATGATTATGTGCCTGATCTGATACACACGTTGGCGATCATGGTCTTCCAAACTTCTCTGTCACTTGCCATTCGTTTAAAATCGTTCGTTTTAACTGTAGTGTTTGTGGCCCATTTATTCAAGCTGTTTAAATAAGTTAATCTTTGTCGACCTCTGCTTTTTTTCCCCTGTATCATCCCCAATAGAGCTAATTTTTCCAAATCTCCATGTCTGTGAATATGACCTACAAATTGCATCGGACGCCTTCTAACTGTTGTTATTAATCTCCTTTCTGCATTTGCCAATTTCATAACTTCGTCATTACTCTTCTTTTCAGTCCAAGATATCCTCAACATCCTTCTGAGAAACCACATCTCAGCAGCCTCTAGTCTTTTCTTCATATCTTTACTTATTGTCCAGCATAAGTGCTTGCATATACCAAGTGTGCTTCCTTTCTGTTTATCAATTAATCTGAGATGATTCAATATTGTTTACTTTAATTTTATTTTTCCAGCTTCATTTTGCATCAATAGTAATTGAATTAAAAGTTCAAGTTTATTAGAACGAAACATCAGCATTATTAACATTATGTTTGAATGAATTGTTAAAAAAGAACAATACTAAACAAGATCTTGTCAAAACTGATTTTGAAAAAATCAAACTATAAAGGCTATAAAACATGGATATTACAATATAAACTTTAAACAAAAACAGCCTAGCTGATTGAGATAGGTCTTCCAACTATTTCGCTTCTAAAATTAAGAGTTATTTAAAGAGGACAAATCCGTAATATGACTTCAAAATTTCTCTATTATATCCGGTTCTTATTGTAAAGAAGTAACCACCTGAAATTTTAATTGAAAGTTCTAAATCTATAAAGCTAAATGAAAAACATTGTTTCACAGATATTGATGAATGTGCTTTGGACATTCATGATTGTCATGCAAATGCTTTGTGTGATAACATGGACGGATATTTTGATTGTATCTGCAATGCCGGATACAGAGGGGATGGAACCTCCTGTTCAGGTATATAAGCATAACTAAACATAACTTATCGTTAATCATATTATAGTTTAAAATCAAATTATGCGTCAGAATGGCAACGATTATTGTGCACTATGTTGATTTGTTATCAACAGCTCACAGATTTTCATAATGATTTAAATGATGCAAAGAAACTTATTTTCACACGAGTCAGTTCAATCATATATATATCATTGAACTGACTCACGTGTGAAAATAAATTTCTTTGTATTACAAGACATGTAACCGAGTCGTTCATATCAAGCATTGTTGTGGGTTTGACACCTGTCAGAAGATACTTCATTTTCTTGATTTCAATGATTGTTCAGACCATTACCACCTGAAGAGACATCATGAAAGCCAACTCAATAATTCGAAAAATCACTTCTAAAGTTAGCAAGTAGTCTAACATGTTGTCGTGGAGTTTCCCAAGTATCTTTTGAGCGTGGAGTATTTGTAAGGCCCGGTTGAAATTGGAAAATATTTTATAACAGAGTATTCCACTACAGTAATTTTGTTCTTAGTCTTGAAAATATTTAAAAAAATTGTTTTGTCTTTTTCTGGCTTGATCAATTTTTGAGAGTTTATATTGTGGAACATTTCAGGTTTGTCTGTGTTGAAAACAATTATTTTTATAATTTTGGTTATAATATGAGTAGCAATGAGTATTGCAATCATTAGCTTTGAATGAAAATTCACCAGAAGAAATACATCAGATCTATTTATTATAATGTAGACCGATATACTAATGGATGCAAGGAAGATATTTAGCCACGTGTTGCAAAACCCAAAAAAAACTGAGAAAAAAACCTTTTTTCTTTGATTTTGCAAAATCTCTTATCCTCATTATTGTATTAACTCAATTGTTATTTTGCTTTTTTTTTGTTTTTTTTATGATACTAATCTGTCATATTGGGGGAACACAGCGTTTCAACACCATATATTTCTTATGTTCCCTTTAAACACTTAATAATAATAATTCATCCTGAACTAAGTAAATTGCTCACTCAACTAGCTATGACTGTGACATACTTCATTGTTAATAGATAAATAATGGCATGAACTGAAATAATCTTCGTTGACTATGGGCAAAGGTGCTGCCAGGTCAGACGGATTGTTGAAATTTTATTGAAAGACTAAATATATACAACATTATATAAACTTTCAACAAATAAATCATTGAAGTCCTACAGTAGCCGTGAATGAAAAACCAAAACTTGCATGGGTCAAATACAAAATATGCTTAGGCTATTGATAAAAATAATACTATGGGGCCTTTTGTAGTTCCAATTTGACAAGGAAACATTGCTGCAGAAACGCTTCAACTTAGGTATTTTATAAATTCGCACACGTGAAACATTTTCACTCAGATATCGATGAGTGCAACACTATGACTGATATATGTAGCCGACATGGCACGTGCACTAACACTCCTGGATGATTCAGTTGTACATGCGTGTTGGCTACACAAGAAATGGAATAATGAGCGCATGTAATTTATCTACATTAAATTAGGGTGGTGTGTTAATTGTCGATTCATACCGTACGCTGCTAAAAATTTGTGGAGCAGTATCAAAATCTAGAATATTTATGAAAATTCGACATACGATCCCCTAACCCCCATGTACATGCCCCCTAAATATAAGTTACCCCTTTTTTCAGAAAAATACTAGATTGTTGGCCTTTTCACCCACTATACTTGCGTTTTAGTGTTATTTATCTTACTCATATGTGGCTTTTCGGGGTCTGTGTATTGAAATATGACATTAGAAAATTCCTAAGAATTTTCAATATGGCGGTATTTCAATATGGCGGCCAAAATGGGGCTTGGAATGGGTAATTTTGTAAATTTTGACCAAACGTAGTTGTGTGATATGTCGAATTATAAGTTTTCGAGGGTGTAGAATACGAATTTGATCCCAAAAGTAGGCTTATTCTTTCCTGGCATGCGCAATGAATATACCTGAGTATTTACATATGTTCATACTGATGAATTATGCTTGTTATTTTGCATTGTGTTTTGCAATATCCTCAGCATATGCAGAGTAGCGACAGATTGCGTCAGACGGCTGTCTTAGAAAAATCATACTTGGAAGAAAAAGCAGAGATAAGTGGTTCCTCCCAACAATCAGCTGAAGAAAACCGAAGCAAGTATGAAGTAAGTGATTCCGAGGAAGTTTCAAGAGGACACAGAAAGAAACTAAAGCTCAATTTTGGTCTCAGTATTATCTGATGAACATGATGACATGCCAGCGCAGTATCGTCACATCCGCTTAGGTGAACGAAAAGTGCGTCCAGAGATTTACGAGGCAATGGGCAAATTAAAAAACGTCAACCACATGTCAGAAACACAGGCGGCAGCGGCCGTTGTGACCATCGGCAATAAGGTTTTTGGTCGAAAATGGAAACTTCATAATGAGTCTCCCGATGAAATAGACAGAGATACGTTGCCTGATAAGCGCAACATGAAACAGGTGGGCGAAGTTTAGAAGCTTTGGCGTTAGATGAAATCGTGAAACAGATGATGGACGGCGATGAAAAATCTGCAGTTACGTACGGAGATGACGGATCAAAAAAGCAAGGAACTGGGTCCTTCTCAGTTCAGGGTGTAACGGTAAATGGCAAGTTTCGACCACTACCAACATTGCCAATTGCATCCGAGACTCGTGAAAACCTAGCAGAACTGAAGATTGCCGTGTTAAATGTGTTATCAGCTGCTAGTGGAGTCAGCACCAAACTTCTGTTTGAAAAACTTGACTTCATTCTTACTGATCAGACTTCGCACAATCTAGAGGTAGAGAAACTTGTAGCTGAAAGACTTGAGACTGGGCACATCCCTGATCACCTCTTCTGTAATGTGCATCCAACATTGATGTTCAATGGAAATAGAATAATCACGAGGTTATGGGCAGAAATAGAGAGCGCTCTTGGAAAGGACAAAATCTATTCAAAATTCCTCGTTGAAGCAAGTAATACACATTCAAGTGTGACCGAGCAAGCACTCGATTGCATAACAAGGCTCGTAAACCACGACTTCAATCATAAGCCTTGGAACAGAGCAGTGGATTTTGATATCTTCATGGCGCCGAAAAAGAATCTTTCCGTATGTTTAAAAGATGAAAGATCTAATCGGTTGACACTCACTTGCGCTGTAGATGTTCACCATCTTCAAGACATGAATAGATTTCTACAAAAATTTGAGCAAGTAACAAACCAGCTCGCTTGTATTGTAAGATGTTTTCTAGAACTAGATTTCATGAGAGTAATGTGGGCCTACGTTGTAGGAGCACTGATTGGATTGCATCTGGTAGAACCTTTTCTATCCCTCACTAAGGCAAAAACTACTAAGTATTCAAAGCTAACAGAAGCTTTCCAAACACTGAATAAAAACCTTCGTGAAACCGATGCTCAGGCTTTGTTCAATTTCGAACAGCCTGCATTCAACTTCATTTCCCTGGAACGCTTCAACCAGACAACATACAGCCAAGATATCCGTACGTCACTTAGTAAAGCAATTGAAGACACACGTCCTGAAGTGATTAAGGTTCTTACTATGTTATTATCAAAACTAGCGAATGGTTTCCAACGCCAGAAGGGGACATATTTGGATTTAGACTTTCAGATGAGGTATCGGAGATTGCTCTGTCAAGAATGGATTCGGAAAAACTAGAAAGTGCCCCTATACACAATCTGGATTCAGAACGGGCGGTAGGATTCATAAATTATGAACTCAAACAACGAGGCGCGAAGAACTTAAAATGTGCGTCGATTGTTCAAGTAGGCCTAAAGGCCAAATCACAGGACTTGATAGAATCCAAATCTTCTGGTTCATTCCGAGAATATGGCAACATTGCAAAGTTTACGATTCCCGTCTTAATGAAAGCCAGGGATGAGCAACAGAAGCATTTGCAACAACAGGGCCTCGCCGACAAAGAAATAGCTAATGTAGCACTTGATAAAAGACGAAATAATAATTTAAACAAACTGAAAAAACAAGGCGGTCCTTTTACGAAGGACTCTGATGTGGATGAGATTCTAAATAGTAATATAACAGAGATTGAGAAACAGAAGCGGTTATACCTCAAGATCAGATACGCCCGTGACACTGCACTCTCAGTTCCAAAACAAAGTAAAATTTTTCGTTTATTGAAAGACCATAAAAAGTTGCCATCTTCTGTTTATGGAGCCAATCTGAAAGCTTACCTGTGTAACTTGAGTTGCAAAGCGGATGTTACGAAGACTGATTTAAATTTTGTTCTTGACGGCATGATTCTAACAAAGAGCTGAATACTGTGTTTTATACTAAATTACATATACGTCACAAGTTTGAAAATATGTTGTTATCAGCTTATTTTTCGTTTGAAATAATCATGAATTCGTATTCTACGCCCCCGAAAACCTATAATTCGACATGTTACATGACTGTTTGGTTAAACTTTACGAAAGTACCCATTCTAAGCGCCATTTTGGCCGCCATATTGGATTACCATTATATTGGATTTTTGGAGGTAATTTCTAATGCCATATTTGAACTCACAGACCCCGAAAACCCCTATAGGAGCACCATAAATACCGCCAAAATGCACGTCGTTTGGTGAAAAGGCTTAAAAACTCATATTTTGGTGAATTTATGGATACCCTCCTTTTCAGGGGGCATGTACATGGGGGTTAGAGTGGTCCAATATGATAATTGTTTTCATATTCTGGATTTGGATACTACTCCACATATTTTAAGCACCGTACCACGCTGCCATCGTGAAATTTGTCAAATAACACACACCCCCAATTAAATACAGTTATTACTATTACAAGACAGTAACAGATAGTAACACATCGCTCAAGAATCCCACAATCAAAACAGCACGTTCGGTCAAGATACAAAGCAGCCGGTCGCGAGTCCTTGCACATTGATTGTGACAGCTCCTAAATATTTCAACTTTTAGTGGAATGATTCTTACAAATCATGCATAATTACATACCGAGTACAATTTTTAAAACAAATCAGCTAAATAAATTTATATCACACGTTTCTTGACTATGTACATTGCACATAGATAAATTACCTATTTGAATAAGGATCTTCTAATGATTCTTCTTTTAGAATGAAACATGCTGTAGATGTTTTTCCTCTGATTGCGAAATCTTTATTATGTAACGTATTAACGGATTTTATGTAACGTAAAATCCTATCATGTTATTAACCGCAAGTCATTAACTTCGTTCAAACAATTTAAAAATAGTTTTCCTTAATTTAATTGATAATCAGAAAATTTCCATTTCTGTTTATCGATTAATCTGGGATGATGTAATATTGTTGATGTACGTTACTTTTATTCCTCCCGCTCGATTTTGCACCAATTTTAGTAATTGAATTAAAAGTTATAGTTTATTAAAATGAAGCATCAGTATTATTAATTTTATGTTTGAATAAATTGTTTAAAAAAAAACAATACTCAACAAGATCTTCTCAAAACTGATTTTGAGAAAATCAAAAAATATAGGCTATAAAACAAGGATATTAAAATATTGACCTGTAGACAAAAACAACCTAGATTTCGAAATGTTTGCTGAAGATAAGTTTTGTCTCTACATTTTAAGATTTTTCTTATCTTGATTTAGATAGACATAACTCAACAACAACACTAGCCTAAATTTAACATTATAAAAAACAAAAAACAAAAAGCAAACGTTTTCGGCTAGTTATACAACCCTTTTCAAGCATATAAGAAAAAATACATATTAAAAAAATGCTAAAGAATCATATAGTATCACAGCAAAAATATGGTCAAATCTAAACATTTGAGAAACTGTCTCGCTCACACAAAAGGATAACTGAAAATTACACAGCACAACGGGTCAAGTATTTGAAAACTAAAAATTAATCAATTGTTCAGAAAAGGAAGCAGGCAGAATTATTTGCTGGAGGAGCTTCTTATTTTTTAACAGTTTTTGATTGAGTTATCACGTCTTGTGGTTCTCGCATTTGCTTTGTTTGTGCCACTATCTCGTGTTGTGCTTCTGTCAATCTTGCGTAATTCTGCCTGTTTCCTTCTGTTTCCTTCTATGTTTCCAGCTATGTCTGTCTCCGGAATTATTTGAAAGACATGTTATGATAATTATTAAAGCATGATATTTTCACCAGCGTTAGTACATAATATCATTACGTTCATTTTAAGATCGGGAAGTAGCCGAAGTCAGATTTGACTTCTGATGACCTTGAGAGGTCAATAACTTAAATTACACTTTTTCACGATTCTGGTGCAGTTTGTGTGTCTCGGAAATTATTTGAAAGACATGTTAAGATAATTTACTGCAGTTTAATATACATTAGACAGAGGCTATAAAAGCTTGAAATACAGTGAGGCCAGACGGGGCCTCAGACACATGAATAGTACATATCTGCAATGATATACAGACGAGTTATCCATATTGCCGCATAAATGTCGAGGTGTGTCATCGCAGCTAACTGTCTCCCGAACATGCACATAATGCAGTGCACTTCAGTGCAGCCTTGGTGAACTTGCAGTAGCCGGTACAACCCTTCTTGTAGTTGCAGTGGATCAGTTCTTGGCAAGACTTCGATGCCTCTGGTAGTGTCGTCCAGAGAGGCTTCCACCCAGAAGCCTCTTTTGTCCAGCCCCACTCAAAAAGCCCGCTTGATGTGTTGCTGGAATGCTGCCTGCGTAGGAGGAATGTTTTCAAGAGCTATCGACTTGTGTGCGAAGAGCTGTTTCCTAGCGTCGTTCACTTCCATGATGTCGCTGGTGCGGTCATACATCAGCACAACGAAGCGCTCCAGCAGTGACACTTCTTCACTGACATCACTTCGCATGCGTAGTAGTTCTTCGAAAGCATCAGTCACCTCTGGAAAAACTGTCCAAATCTCCCAGGCAGTCTTCTTTCCTCTGCCAGCGAATGCTGACACAGTGTCCCACCTTGTGAGGGAAAGAAAGACCGAGGAGTAGCACATGGTCTGGGGTTCATGGCGGCAGCCAAGTCGTGAACAGTTATGTACCGGAAGCTGTACCCAGTACCAAGAGCTATTCACAGCTCGTCAGGATTAATGTGGTTGAAGGAAGCCACAGCCAGTACCACAACATCAGTATTTACAGTGCGTATGGTCACCTTCCTCATCCCCTTCTGGACAGCATATTCCACCTCTAAGCATGCGTGTATCCGCCTCCTCCTGAGAACATTTAAAGAGGTTGGTCAAGGCGAAATCGGCAGGAGAGCACAGGACACCAATTCCACAGGTCGCATACATTTTCTTGCCATCAGCCATGGGAAGACGATTGGTCTTTCGTGACAAGAAACCAAAGAGTCCAGTCTTGTTTTGGTCAACCTGAAGGAAGTCCTTCCAGTTCTAAGGCATTACGCTAAAGGGAGCCACTCTTTTCCTGATGCCCTTACCCTTCCTCAGTCTGGTCTTCGCCTTCAGGCTCTCAGGCAGATATACATTCCAGACGAGGTCCAGTCTGTGGACCTTTTCCAGCTGAGTGAAGATGTAAGGTGCAAAACTGTGTTCATGCACTCTTCAAAGTTCTTTGCCGCAACAGAATTAGGCATTTGAACAATAGCTGCCCCATCAAGGATTATGGCATCAACCACATGTGCTCTTGTGGTTTCAGTTTGGTCTGATTTCAGGCAGTGTAGTAGACTGCTCTGACTCCAATAGATCTGCTTTGACTCCAATGCGCAGTTGGCCTCCTGTTGATAATGAAGGTGAAGCTGCCTGGTTCTTATGGGAGAAGAACTGGTCAAGATCCCCGTCACGTAACTGACATGCAATATACTGCTTCGAAAAGAGACTGCAATCAATCTTCACTGTTTGGACTGCGTCTTGGTCTGTGGCCGACTGAAGAGCGCAATTTGTTCTTGGTCAGTGTGTCTGTAGGTCAGTGTGGTCAGTGTGTCTGGCTTCATGCATAGTTCCAGCCTTTCTTCAACAAACATTGTGTTTTGCTTCTCACCAAAGGAATCAATCTTCCTCACAGTTTCTGCCAGTGGGGTTTCCACGATGTCCCCTGTGTCAAGGACCAGTAAATCTTGAGATCTCTCTAGAAAGGGATTTCCCATCGCTTGAAACACTTCCATAAACACCCTGACACCCTTCACAAAGGCTGTCTGTACTCCAGGTTTCTGGTCATGGTGAAGATGCCTGATGTTGTCATGTCCTCTCCTCGTGTCCTGCTCTTCAAACTCTGTAATGATCTTGGTTATTTCTAGCCCTGCCACCGTCCAGCGCCTGAGTGCTCCAGGATTTCCTGTCAGTCCAATCGCTCCACCAGATCCTTTGACCATAGCTTTGTTCTGCTCATGACCAGAGATGGGCAAGATCACCAGTATTGGTGATCTTGAAGATCAAGATCAAGATCACCAAGAATAGGTGATCTTGAAGATCAATATCAAGATCACCAAACTATGTGATCTTGAAGATCAAAATCAAGATCGTGATCTTGAAGATCAAGATCACTTTCAAGATCACTTTTTGTGTACTTGAAAAAAAATGAAGTTTTTGATCAATGATGTTGCAAAAATAATTACTATAAGCAACCTGGGTAAAGGTATATAGTTGTTATTGCTAACTTTTACTTTTAACTACTCGATCACTGGCCTAAGAATTGTAATAAGTTAGTGACTGTTACTATTAGGCCTATCAATTGCTGACGTAGTTTGCGTAGAACCGCAACGTCACACCCAAGGCCGAGGTTAATTACAGTAGTATGGTACTGAAAAAGTCGCAAAATTTGCAATTAGTTTTATACTTTTTATTTATAATAAATAAAAATAAACTTTAAACTGCATCATTTTTTACCAAATTTTTGTCTGCTTCATGTGGGAGTTTTTATTTGTGTTACTAAGTAGGCCTAGTTTTAAGTTTCACTGCATTATATCAATGTTTTTTGTTTGTTTTTGTTTTTCAAATAGCAACACTGACCAGATTAGATGGTGAGTTTAAATCGTCTTTTGTTGGACACATATTATATTAACAGTGGCTTAATGTTAGTAGTTGCCACTAACTACTTTGTACAGTACGAGTTCTAAAAAAATGCCTCTATCTAGTAAGTAAACTTCAATTTTAAAGTGATCTTGATCTTATTGTTTTTCAAGATCAAGATCACACAAAAAAAAGTGATCTTAGATCAAGATCAAGATCACCAAAAAAAAAGTGATCTTGAAGATCAAGATCAAGATCACGCCCATCTCTGCTCATGACATTAGTTGATTGCTATGGCAGAAAACTTATTGCTGGTCTTGTGTACCTGGAATAGTTAATGTGATCTAAGGCGAACATTCAGGGCATGATCTGTGTCAGGGTTGCACATAGAGCTCAAAGTTTCCTTCATGAAGCGATCGAATGTACAGTACACCAGCAAAAGTACCTCTAGAAACAGTGCCGCAGACCATGTAGGCAGACCATGACATCCATTCCTCTATGAATTGCTTCTCTAGAGCTGACGTCACTGTCCTCAACCACCAATACTCTTCTTGTACAGAAGCTTTAGCAGTCAGCAGGTTGAGAGGTCTTGCCGGACTTTCTACAGCCGGTGCAGTGAAGCGCTTCGTCTTCATGGCAACGGGTGGCACACTTGTGTTCACTGAAGGCAGTGGTGTTACCGTCTTAGAGGTGAAGATGTTTTGCCCAAGCACCAATACACAATGGTAGTGTCCGCCACTTATGTGTGATGGATGTTGCATTAGGGATATACCAGTGCCATGGAAAGAATCCTTGGCCGTAGCAGAGCTAGGGTTATGGTCAATATTATCAATATCCCCAGTTGTGAACAGTCCCTGGTGCAGCTTGGGTGGGCAAACAACTTCTTCCATGTTGAAGCGCTGGCAGACGCCATTGGCAATGTCTGCTGTAAGCTGTAGGAATCTATCATACGAAACACACATTCCTAGGCCGAAGAGTATGTCGATCAGTCCTCTGCTCCTGGTCACAGCGTGAATCTTGAGGGTCAGGTAGAGTGGGAATGGGGTTTTTTTTCTCGCGGTTGTGGCGCACTGAGGTTGACTCCATGCAGCATGCATGCTTCACACTGTTGAACACCAGTAGCTGCGATAGTGCAAGCGCAGCGATTATGTTGGTTGTGTTGGCCAACTGAATCTGGTTCTTAATTTTCGCCCCATCGAGGATCATGTTAACCAGAGCAAGGAGTGATGGTGTCACAGAGTTTATCTTAAAATCAGCTTGGAACGCGCTTGCTCAGCTCGGAACGCAAAATCAGTTCAAAAGTGAATCATGTCTCAAACATTTTTCTACAGACTGTGCTGCTCTTACTAGGTACATCATATCACTCTCATGACCATAGGCCTTCGTCAGGGCGGAGCGGGACCTATCCCTTTCTCAAACAAGAGAAGTGTCTCGGCCCTGAGAATGGCCTCTCAGATCAAAAAGTGCAGGAAGAAGCCTATCCTTCAGTCTGGTTGTGTGTACCATGTTGGTTCTCGTGGCACCCAGCTGTTCTAATCTGGTCTTGTAGAGGTTAGCCACGTGGTAGAGTTTGAATACAGGGGCATTGTTCTTATCTTCATGCATGTCCTCCATGAACACCACCAGCTCAGCAAAGGCTAAGCCATGCAATCGATCATCGCGCTCGTCTTTGAGTGATGCTAGTCTGATTTTGTTGTATAATGCACGGAGACAGTTGCGATGGTATTTTGCCTGGATGGCAATCAGGTCTCCTGCAGACAGCTTGGCCAGCAGTTCAGTGTCCTCCAATTCAGTGGCACATTTTCGAACGTTCTTGTCAATTCCCATTGTAGCTTCTTGATGCAAGTTTGCTGTGCCACCTGGCCTATTGCAGAAGGAAACAGATAGGCTCTGTTGACTGTGGAAGCCTGTGGGCAGCTGCTGATCGTGTGCTTCGCAGGGTTGGAGTACCGGTACCAAATTGTTGTCCTGAAGCGGATTCTGCTCTGTTCCGCTTGTCAAATATTTTTTGTTGAACTTTAAACGACATTTCTTGTGCCACTGAGCACTGTGTCTCCTCAAGTTATCTTCTGTGCCAGCGCCATTATCCAGTCTGTTGACGTCGAGTTCCATTGGCATGTGACGAAATCCCTTGAACTGGACGAGGTCTTCTTTCAATGATGCATAGATAGCTAATACCTCTCGGTTTCATGGTAGATCTTAGTGGGCACTGCAAACCAACAACCATCGCTACAAGAGGAAGAGTGCAAGACTTCCACCCTTGCTGCATGCACACTCTGCACATACGCGTTAACAAATAACAATCACTACTATTGAAAGAATAAAGGACAAGTATTGCCATTGTTGTTTCAATCTTACAAAATGCAGTAAGCTAAATGCAAGAAGCCAAACAGAAAATTTAGAGTCAAACCAATATGAAAAAAGCCAAAATAAGGCCAAAAGGCTAAATCCAAAATTTTTGGCCAAACGACTTCAAAAAGGGCCAAATTTGTGAAGTTTAGCCGTAAAAGGGCCAACCTGGCAACTCTGATAATGATGGCCAACACCCTGACACAGTTAACACTCTGTAGAATGTGTAGACAATTTTATTACAATACATATGCATGGTTTGTACATCATAGACACCTTTAAGATTAACCAATAACCCCAAATACCAATATTCTAATACTTTAAGATCATTGACCTCTCAAGGTCATCAGAGGTCAAATCTGACTTACCTCCCAATCTTAAAATGACTCTTATGGTATGTGCTAACACTGGTAAAAATTTCATGCTTTAGTCAAAATTTGCACAATTGATTTGATTATGAGAGGTTATCAGCAGCACTACCATCTGAATTTTTATTTAAAAGTGCTAAATCTATAATGGCTAAAATAATAAAAACATTGTTTCACAGATATTGATGAATGTGCTTTGGGCATTCATGATTGTCATGCAAATGCTTTGTGTGATAACATGGACGGATATTTTGATTGTATCTGCAATGCCGGATACAGTGGAGATGGAACCTCCTGTTTAGGTAAATAAGTATAACTAAACATACCTCTGATGGTATTTTTAGTTTAAATCTAAATTATATAAAATCATTGAAATCAAAATTTCATATAAATTATAGTTTAAACATGATCCAATGTGCAAACATCTTCAATAGAAATCTTTATATAGATGTTGATGAATGTATTGCAAACTTGGATACTTGTGATGCAAATGCTACATGCAGTAACACTGAAGGGAGTTTCGATTGTTTCTGCAATGTCGGATACAGCGGAGATGGAATATCGTGTTCAGGTAGCCTAATGTCAGAATGTGGTTCTATCCAAAATCGAAAATGTTTAAATTTCAAATCACGTTGCAAGTCAATAGTGTCATTAATAAAAACAGAGAGAGACTGTTCACCAGGCATTGGATAATTAAAGTAACTTGCGTTCTTCTGGTGACTATTTACTAGGTTACCTTCTGATGTTAAAGATGATAACTAGCTTTTTGTATTTCCGACGTTTCGTCAGTCAGCACGACTGACTTTATCAAGGTGGCTAAAACAGGTTAACACAACCTGTTCAGCAACGATGGCACAACACAAAAACATAGCTTACTAATAAAATGAATAAAGTAAAGCAGCAAGAATCAGATTTAAAACACGCAAAAAGATGACTGCAGGTTAAACCGAATACAGTGAATGCCTAAAACCAGTAGGCTACTTTCCAACAGCGTACATTTATCTATCTTTAGGGCCACCGTCAAGAAACGTTGAAAAGACATCAGACCAGACAGAAAAAAGGATTAGCAATTACAAAGACCAATTTACAAAAGACAAAGATTAGCAATTACAAAGAAAGAATTAAAAAAATTACTAAAGACCCCATGAAAGAAGGTGAAGTTTCTGGATTGATCTACCAAGTTCCGTGTCATGTCTGTGATTTAATCTACATTGGACAGACAAAACGTGATCTCAAATGAAAAATCAACGAGCACCAAAAAGCTAATAAATTTCAACGTCCGGAGCATTCTGCTCTTTGCAAACACTCTATAAATTCAGACCATAAAATTACTTGGACCAACGCTACCATTCTTAAAACTGAAAAGGATTATACAAAAAGATTGTTTATAGAAAAGTGGTACATAAACCAGAAAGCACAACATGCTCTTAACCAGAAAGATGGTCAGAACTTCCCCTCTGTGTACAAAAAACTACTTTAACTTTACCTTCACCTTTTCCTTTGCTCAGAGTTTTTTCTCTATCATTGTAATTGCTAATACTTTTTTCTGTCTGGTCTGATGTCTTTTCAACGTTTCTTGACGGTGGCCCTAAAGATAGATAAATTTACGCTGTTGGAAAGTAGCCTACTGGTTTTAGGCATTCGCTGTATTCAGTTTAACCTACAGTCATCTTGTTGGGTGTTTTAAATCTGATTCTTGCTGCTTTACTTTATTCATTTTATTAATAAGCTATGTTTTTGTGTTGTGCCATCGTTGCTGAATAGGTTGTGTTAACCTGTTTTAGCCACCTTGATAAAGTCAGTCGTTCTGACTGACGAAACGTCGGAAATACAAAAAGCTAGTTATCATCTTTAACATCAGGAGGTAACCTAGTAATTAGTCACCAGAAGAACGCAAGTTACTTTAAGTGTCATTAATGTTTGGGCCCTTCCATATCTTGACTTTAACTGTTGTGTTTAAAATGTAGCGACTGGCAGAAGAGCTACCAGGAAAATCAACGCTTTCATTTGTTCACAAGAATTTAAATTATTGTTCCAATGTTCTAACTTGACGAAGGAAAAATTTTAGCCGAAAGTTTTCGATTGGTTGCTTTACTTTTACTTGTATGAGCAACATAAAGCAAAATCTTGTTATGCTGCTATACGCTTCAGACCTAAATGTTTGTGATGTAACAAACTAGACCTGAACAAAATCCTACCATTTTAAGCGAAAGTCATTAACTATGTTCAAACAATTTAAAAATATGTTTATGGTATTCATTCTAATGTAGACTGAACCAGAACTGGATTCTAGAAGAACACTTGGTCACGTGACCTATTAAAAAATCGAAAATAACATTTTATTTTGTCTTATGTTTCAAAATTTTACATTCTCTTTATTTTTTTTCAAACAATTGGTCTTCTTATTATCCCAATCTGCAAAATTGAGAACACAGGATTTCAGCAGTGGACTTGATAGGTAGATATTTTATACGTGCAAAAACTCAAATACAACCCAATAGTTCGAACTAAACGCATTGTTCACTCAACTAGATATGACCATTATAAGAAATAATTCAGTGTTAACTGTAAGTGATCTAACTAGCAAATCTAAATCGATTTTATCAACGATCTAGTGTAAAAACAAATTTGTTTATATCTTCTATTACTTTTGTTTAATCGACGTTCAGTTCATTTTTACAGTAATAACTCTCTACACACCATAACAAGAAATTGCATCACGCAGATATCGACGAATGCAACTCTGGTATCTCTAATTGTGACACAAATGCTCTGTGCTTTAACTCAGTCGGGAGTTTCGACTGTTTATGCTTCATCGGATATAGTAGCAACGGAACTTTTTGTTCAGGTATGTCATGAATTTTTATGTGTAAAAAATAAAGCCACCTTGCAATTCAACGCAGACAATTCCAAATTTCGAAATCAACTATCAATGAACTGATTTGATTGACTGTTTAATCCATACAGCTTTTGTGCTTAAGCATACAACTGTGTTGCAACAACATACCATTTGTGCTTGCATGTACCAAGTGTGCTTCCTTTCTGTTTATCAATTAATCTGTGTGATTTAATAATGTTTTTATTACTTTTATTCGTCCAGTTCCATTTCGCATCAATTTTAGAAATTGAATTATAATTTTAATTTTATTCAAATGAAACATCAGTATTATTAAAATTATATTTGAATGAATTGCTAAAGAAGAACAATACTAAACAAGATGTTCTCAAAACTAATTTCGGAAAAATCAAAAGATAAAGGATATAAAACATGGATATAGAAATATAGACCTGTAAACAAAAATAGCAAAAAATTTGAAATGTTTGCTGAACATAGGTTTACATAGTGTCTGCATATTGAGCTTGTTATTATCTTAGTTTAGATAGGTCTTCTAACTAATTCACTTTTATATTTAAGAGCTATTTAGCAACAAGAATTTTGATTGATATTTTGTGATTTCAAAATAATGTTGCAACAGTGTTTTAAATTGCATAAATATTGTTTCTCGTGTGAATGTCTGATTTCTGAGAATTTTAAATCTACTGCAATGTAGAGTAAATTTAAATTATTAATGTAAAAAAATTATAGCATAATTTTTTTTATAGATATTGATTATTGCGTTGAAACTTTGTCGTTGTTTTCCAGAATAAACAAACTGCACACGCTCGATGGTGTGCAGAAATTGATATCTTAATCTTTGTAGGGATTACAGTGCTATAGATACTAAAAATGCCAGCTAACACATTTCCGTACCTTTTTTCAAAATCTTCAAATTCATTTCCATTTATAAGACCTTTTAGCAAAGGTTTTAAATGATGCCTTGGAATAATTGTAATGGAATAATTGTAATTGGAATAATTGTAATGGAATAATTGTAATGGAATAATTGTACAGGAATAATTGTAAAGAATTTCCATTGCATCAAATTGTCAAGTCTTGTTGGTTACAAAGCTAGCATTCATCAGATTGTTTATGTTTTTGTTATAAAAGATATTCTATTGACATTTACTTGAAATGTCTTTCCTTGGCAAGTCAAACATCTTAGAAATATTTACAACACAGATATTGATGAATGTGCTGAACACATGAACAGTTGTGATGTGAATGCTGGATGCAATAACACTGAAGGGAGTTTTGAGTGTTACTGTAATGTTGGTCATAGTGGAAATGGAACATTTTGTTCAGGTAAAACAATACGTTCCTCAAAGCAATTTACCAGTAGCTAGGTAGACAAAGAAATATATTTGATCATTTGAAACGATTTCAATCAGAATGATATTTCAGTGATTGAAAATATCACTTGTTAAACATCAAAATTGTAGTGTTTCTTAATTTAAACGCAAGAAATCATGTAAAATTATATCACGCAAATTTAGATCAATGTTTCACACCACTGTAGCAACTTATCTGTATGTTTGAATCCAAGATGCGAGATTGCAAATGCGTAATGTAGATCAAACAACTTCCTTTAAACCGACGACAATATACAAACAACTTTGTGAGAGTTTTTTATGTAGATATTGATGAATGTGCTGCAAACACGGACAATTGTCATGCAAATGCTACATGCAATAACACTGAAGGGAGTTTTGATTGTTATTGCGATGGGGGATATAGCGGAGATGGAATGTTTTGTTCAGGTGGGTAGCATAGGCGTAGCCAGGGGGGGGGGGGCGAAAGGGGTCATGGCCTCCCCTAAATTTTCAAAGTTTGGATTCCGAAGTTGAACCCTTTGTTGAAAATGTAATATAATTTGTATAAATTAATATTGTTTTCCAAGACATCTGGCTACTATTAACACCCTCCAGGACTTGTTTTAGACACACAGAAAGACACCAATAAATTTTGCAAATCTTAAATCGCGCAAAGTTTACGCGATTTACGCTTCGTTAAACTAATCTGTGGAAGCAATTTTAGAATCGCATACTCTGTTGGGTTTTTATGTAGCTGAGTTTTTTGTGTTCTCTAATTTTAGCCGCAGTTTTTGCCCGTTCGTGTGTTACAGCTACCTTTAATAAGTTAATAGCTGTTGATCTTCTAATAAATTTCATACAAATATTACCCTGAAAGTGTTTCCAGAAAGCTCCATAATCCATTATTTGAGTGTAATTATGCAAAAATTTTCCGGGGGGGGGGGAAGATCACGTGTTAATCACAACAAACATCATGCGATTAGTGAAAGTAGTTATTGATTTTGCCTTTTCCAAGAGGACTCTACAGTATGTTTCCATTTATCAGTAAATATTTCTCACACAGATATTGATGAATGTGTTGACAAAGTGGACAATTGTGATGGCAATGCTGTATGCAATAACACTGAAGGGAGTTTTGAGTGTTACTGTAATACCGGATATACTGAAAGGAAGACATCTTGTGATGGTAAATTGTTATTAACAACTAATTTATTTAGAAAAATTTTACAGAAAATATTTTCAAAACCTTTAAAGCAAAGATTTAAATTGATGCTCAGGAAGTACGAATAATTGTAAGGTATTGCCATTGCAACAAGTGGCCAAGTCTTGACTAGTGTAAAGCTAGCATTCATCAGATTGTTAATGTTTTGTTACAAAAGATAGTCAAAAACAACCACTTAATCTGTTTTGTTACTCCCATGTCATCAATAACCTCCAGCCCCTGTAGTGTAGGTTCATTAACCATGCCAATTCACACTTCATTCCAGTTTGCCGTTGTATCAATGTACACTTATTGCAACAAACTGTGAACTAAAATATTTTTTTTCGTTTACTCGTCTTGTTGAACTGATGCAATTTTTATTATGGACGAACTTTTCATGCATTTCTTGACTTTTGTACCAGTGCATTGTTGGAAATCGGGTAGGAACATCAGTAAAAGATTTAGGCTTGCTTCTTTTCATATTAGTATTATGCAACCATCCATTCAGAATAGAATTTTTGTTCGTGTTCATTATATCGAAGTTGGCTTTATTTGTTTGTTTTATGTATTTTTCAATTTTTTCTTTTTACATAAATGTGCTAGCTGAAGATACTATTATCACAGCGAAATCGATTCATAATGAATTACACTAAAGGGTTGGATTGTGGTGCAAATGCCAGAATTTGATAATGCAAAATAGCAATTCAACTTTTGATATAAAATTTCTTGTAATTTGCAAATCAAACATCTTGACAAATATTTCCAACACAGATATCAATGAATGCGCTGAAAACATGGACAATTGTCATGCAAATGCTACATGCTACAATACTGAAGGGAGTTTTGATTGTTATTGCAATGGGGGATATAGCGGAGATGGAATCTTTTGTTCAGGTGGGTAGCACAGTGATTTGTTACGAACTACCCTACCAGTGCTTGATTAGAAAATAAAATTACGTTTTATCAAATCTGTTACCGAACAATCGGATTTTAAATGATACATTAATAAATGAGAAGATTACATGTTAACCACAACTGGTGTCAAAAATCATGCGATTGGTGAAAGTATTATTCATATTGCTTATTTTAAGAAGACTTCCTTCTGTTTCCATCTATCAGTGTATTTTAAACCTTGTTCATGTCAATTTCTTCATGTAGTTGAACCCATGAACTTATAAAATAAATTGACAAATTTGTTCCATGCAGACGTCGACGAATGCTCCACACTAGTTCATAATTGTGGATTATTCAGCACATGCACCAACGTTCATGGGGGTTTCACTTGTGAATGCGACAGTGGCTATACAGGAGATGGAATAAATTGTTCAGGTAAATTTGCAGCTCGTACAGCAATTTCAAAAGGGTGTTTGAAGTGTTACAGAAAGTTCACTTCAATTAATTCACGTTGGACATTGGACAAGCGAAGTGTCGAACGCGTCATCCCCAGCTTAAAATTTGTTGATTAGTTTTGAACCTTTGTTCTCACGTTGACAAAGCCTTTCATAGATTATTCCTGGCAGTTTCGTACACTTGTGGAAATGTTGAACCACTTGCGTTGGACCGAACAAAGTTTCCGAAAGGTGATGAAGTGTTGCTCTCTGTAAGTTATTCCATTCATTAGGTGCCACTGAATGGAGAGCAGTACTTGAAATGAGTAGGCAAGCTAAAAATTAAAGAAATATTTATAACACAGACATTGATGAATGCGCTGAAAACATGGACAATTGTGATACAAATGCTACGTGTAATAACACTGAAGGGAGTTTTGAGTGTTACTGCAATGTTGGATATACTGGAAAGGGAACATCTTGTGATGGTAAATTGTTATTAATGACTAATATACCCAAAATTTCTAAAGTAAAACACTTGCAAAAGCATCATGGCAACGATTTTAAATGATGCCTGGACGTATCACGATAAACACATCCCATCAACAGCATCATGATAGACACATCAACTGTATTATGAAAGAAACATGCTACTTTGAAAATGGACAGGAGATTTATTGGCATATTATTTATTGGTATTTGGGTGCTTACGTACATGTAATGTAAATTTTTAACCACCAAGCATTATTGCAGGTAATGACCATTGCACATATACACTTTTTTAGAAAGACTGTACTTCAATCGTTTTCTACGTTTAATCTATTTTTCTGTGAATGTGAGTCGTGCCACAATAAGTACTGTAGGCTGCACTGCAGCCAGAGCTTTGTATGATATTTTGTGGCCTCAAAATATTGCTGAAACAGAGTTTTAAATTGTATAATTATTGTTTCTTGTGTGAATATTTGATTTCTGAGATTTTTAAAACTAATGCAGAGTGAATTTAAATTCTTGATGCAAAACAATCCTCGCATAATTTTTTATAGATACTGATTATTAGATGATTATTATGTTGAAACTTGATCGTTATTATCCAGAATAAAGATAATTGCATCGGCTCAATAGTGTGCAGAAATTGATAGCTTAATCTTCATAAGCAATACAGTGATATATTTGTCAAAATTACAGCAAATTCATTTCCGTATCTATTTCCAAAGCCTTTAAATCCATTTCCATTTTCAAGGCCTTTATAGCAAAAGTTTTAAATGATGCCTTGGACGTATAGCAATAATTGTAAATAATTTCCATTGCATTAAGTTGTCAAGTCTTGTTGATTACAAAGCTAGCATTCATCAGGTTGTTTATGTTTTTGTTACAAAAGATATTCAATTGACATTTACTTGAAATGTCTTTTCTTGGCAAGTCAAACATCTTAGAAATATTTACAACTCAGATATTGATGAATGTGCTGAACACATGAACAGTTGTGATGTAAATGCTGGATGCAATAACACTGAAGGGAGTTTTGAGTGTTACTGCAATGTTGGATATACTGGAAAGGGAACATCTTGTGATGGTAAATTGTTATTAATGACTAATATACTCAAAATTTCTAAAGTAAAACATTTTCAAAAGCATCATGGCAACGATTTTAAATGATGCCTGGACGTATCACGATAAACACATCCCATCAACAGCATCATGATAGACACATCAACTGTATTATGAAAGAAACATGCTACTTTGAAAATGGACAGGAGATTTATTGGCTTATTATTTATTGGTATTTGGGTGCTTACGTACATGTAATGTAAATTTTTAACCACCAAGCATTATTGCAGGTAATGACCATTGCACATATACACTATTTTAGAAAGACTGTACTTCAATTGTTTTTTACGTTTTAATCTATTTTTCTGTGAATGTGAATCGTGCCACAATAAGTCCTGTAGGCTACACTGCAGCCAGAACTTTGTATGATATTTTGTGGCCTCAAAATAATGTTGAAACAGTGTTTTAAATTGTGTAATTATTGTTTCTTGTGTGAATATTTAATTTCTGAAATTTTTAAAAGTAATACAGAGTAAATTAAAATCTTTATGCAAAAAAATCATCGAAATTTTTTTTATAGATACTGATTATTAGATGATTATTATATTGAAATTTGGTCGTTATTATCCAGAATAAAGAAAATTGCATCGGCTCAATAGTGTGCAGAAATTGATAGCTTAATCTTCATAAGCAATACAGTGATATAGTTTTGTCAAAATTACAGCGAATTCATTTCCGTATCTATTTCCAAAGCCTTTAAACCCATTTTCATTTTCAAGGCCTTTATAGCAATAGTTTTAAATGATGCCTTGGATGACTGGACGTGTAGCAATAACCGTACATAATTTCCATTGCATCAAGTTGTCAAGTCTTGTTGATTACAAAGGTAGCATTTATCAGATTGTTTATGTTTTTGTTACAAAAGATATTCAATTGACATTTACTTGAAATGTCTTTTCTTGGCAAGTCAAACACCTTAGAAATATTTACAACACAGATATTGATAAATGTGCTGAACACATGAACAGTTGTGATGTAAATGCTGGATGCAATAACACTGAAGGGAGTTTTGAGTGTTACTGTAATGTTGGTCATAGTGGAAATGGAACATTTTGTTCAGGTAACACAATACGTTCCTCAAAGCAATTTACAAGTAGTTATGTAGACAATGAAATATATTTGATCCTTTGTAACGATTTAAATTAGAATGATATTTCAGTGATTGAAAATATCACTTGTTAAACATCAAATTTGTAGTGTTTCTTAAGTTAAACCCAAGAAATCATGTAAAATTATATCACGCAAATTTAGATCAATGTTTCACACCACTGTAGCACCTTATCTGTATGTTTGAATCCAAGATACGAGATTGCAAGTGCGTAATGTAGATTAAACAACTTCCTTTAAACCGACGACAATATACAAACAACTTTGTGAGACTTTTTTATGTAGATATTGATGAATGTGCTGCAAACACGTACAATTGTCATGCAAATGCTACATGCTACAACACTGAAGGGAGTTTTGATTGTTATTGCAATGGAGGATATAGCGGAGATGGAATGTTTTGTTCAGGTGGGTAGCACAGTGATTTGTTACGAACTACCCTACCAGTGGTTCATTAGAAAATAAAATTACATTTTATCAATTTTGTTACCCGACGATCCGATTTTGAAGGATTCATTAATAAATGAGAAGATCACGTGTTAATCACAACAAACATCATGCGATTGGTGAAAGTATTATTCATATTGCTTATTCTAAGAAGACTTCTTTCTGTTTCCATCTATCATTGTGTTTTAAACCTTGTTCATGTCAATTTCTTAATGTAGTTGAACACATGAACTTATAAAATAAATTGACAAATTTGTTCCATGCAGACGTCGACGAATGCTCCACACTAGTTCATAATTGTGGATTATTCAGCACATGCACCAACGTTCATGGGGGTTTCACTTGTGAATGCGACAGTGGCTATACAGGAGATGGAATAAATTGTTCAGGTAAGTTTGCAGCTCGTACAGCAATATAGAGAGGGTGTTTGAAGTGTTACAGAAAGTTCACTTCAATTAATTCACGTTGGACATTGGACAAGCGAAGTGTCGAACGCGTCATCCCTAGCTTAAAATTTGTTGATTAGTTTTGAACTATTGTTCTCACGTTGACAAAGCCTTTCATAGATTATTCCTGGCAGTTTCGTACACTTGTGGAAGTATTGAACCACTTGCGCAGGACCGAACAAACTTTCCGAAAGGTGATGAAGTGTTGCTCTCTGTAAGTTATTCCATTCATTAGGTGCCACTGAATGGAGAGCAGTCCTTGAAATGAGTAGGCACGGTGAAAATTAAAGAAATATTTATAACACAGACATTGATGAATGCGCTGAAAACATGGACAATTGTGATACAAATGCTACGTGTAATAACACTGAAAGGAGTTTTGAGTGTTACTGCAATGTTGGATATACTGGAAAGGGAACATCTTGTGATGGTAAATTGTTATTAATGACTAATATACCCAAAATTTCTAAAGTAAAACATTTTCAAAAGCATCATGGCAACGATTTTAAATGATGCCTTAGACCAGGGTGGTCCAAGACTGCGAACATGAAGGGCCACATTAGGGTCTGAGAAAATTTCACGGGCTGCATAGTGAGAAATGATAACGCGTTGCTGAAAGTAGAAACGTCGTTAAATAAAATCTTAACTAGGTTACGATTTTGAACTTTTTTTTCTATAGATTTCGATCTGTTTTAGCTACATTCTTACTGTTCGCAGGCTATGAACATCAACAAATCTTGTTGCTGACAAAATACAGTTGCAATGAATAGACTGAGTTTGCTGTTCTGATCGACCTAATGTTTTGCTGCACGCCTAACTCACTTTTTAATCTCTGGTTGCGACTCAAAAAGTGATTTTCAGCTAGTAAAAATGATACGATAGATAACACGTAAACAAATTAGCAAACCAAAGCAATTTATTGTTTTTTGCTTTTGAATATAGTGTCGATCTCTGGTTTAAATTCAGTGGTCGACAGACGTAAGCAGGCATCCAGGGTTTCATCAGCCATTCTGTTCCGTGTGTCGCTTTTTAATCGCTTCATAACGGAGAAAGTGCCTTCATAACGGAGAAAGTGCTAGCAACAAAAGCAAAATATCAACGCACGTTTGTGTCGTCACAAACCGACATTGTTCCCTCATAGTTACCTATTGACCCGATTATGCGCAACTTATTTAGGGTTGTGGCGAATGCAATGGAGCCTATTTATAATACGTAGATGTATTTTTAAAGCTTGGATTTAGCACTGATAATTCCGGCATGCACAAAGTGTTTGCGGCCGCACAAAAGCTTCACGCGGCCGCATGCGGCCCGCGTGCCAGGGTTTGGACCACCCTGCCCTAGACGTATCACTATAAACACATCCCATCAACTGTATCATGATCGAAACATGCTACTTTAAAAATTTACAGGAGATTTATTGGCTTATTATTTATTTATGATTTGTTATTATTTATTGGTATTTGGGTGCTTACGTACATGTAATGTAAATTTTTAACCACCAAGCAATATTGCTAGTAATGACCATTGCACATATACACTTTTTTGGAAAGACTGTACTTCAATCATTTCATTTTCTATGTTTTAATCTATTTTTCTGTGAATGTAAGTCGTGCCACAATAAGTACTGTAGGCTAGTGCAGCCAGAACTTTGTATGATACTTTGTGGCCTCAAAATATTGCTGAAACAGTGTTTTAAATTGTATAGTTATTGTTTCTTGTGTGAATATTTGATTTGTGAGCTTTTTAAAACTAATGCAGAGTAAATTTAAATTCTTGATTCAAAACAATCATCGCATAATTTTTTATAGATACTGATTATTAGATGATTATTATGTTGAAACTTGGTCGTTATTATCCAGAATAAAGAAAACTGCATTAGCTCAACAGTGTGCAGAAGGTGATAGCTTAATCTTCGTAAGGAATACAGCACATTCATCAAATTGTTTATGTTTTTGTTGCAAAAGATATTCTATTGACCTTTACTTGAAATGTCTTTTCTTGGCAAGTCAAACATCTTAGAAATATTTACAACACAGATATTGATGAATGTGCTGAACACATGAACAGTTGTAATGTAAATGCTGGATGCAATAACACTGAAGGGAGTTTTGAGTGTTACTGTAATGTTGGTCATAGTGGAAATGGAACATTTTGTTCAGGTAAAACAATACGTTCCTCAAAGCAATTTACCAGAAGCTAGGTAGACAAAAAATATTTTTGATCATCTGAAACGATTTCAATCAGAATGATATTTCAGTGATTGAAAATATCACATGTTAAACATCAAAATTGTAGTGTTTCTTAATTTAAACGCAAGAAATCATGTAAAATTATCTCATGCAAATTTAGATCAATGTTTCACACCACTGTAGCAACTTATCTGTATGTTTGAATCCAAGATGCGAGATTGCAAATGCGTAATGTAGATCAAACAACTTCCTTTAAACCGACGACAATATACAAACAACTTTGTGAGAGTTTTTTATGTAGATATTGATGAATGTGCTGCAAACACGGACAATTGTCATGCAAATGCTACATGCAATAACACTGAAGGGAGTTTTGATTGTTATTGCGATGGGGGATATAGCGGAGATGGAATGTTTTGTTCAGGTGGGTAGCATAGGCGTAGCCAGGGGGGGGGGGCGAAAGGGGTCATGGCCTCCCCTAAATTTTCAAAGTTTGGATTCACAAGTTGAACCCTTTGTTGAAAATGTAATATAATTTGTATAAATTAATATTGTTTTCCAAGACATCTGGCTACTATTAACACCCTCCAGGACTTGTTTTAGACACACAGAAAGACACCAATAAATTTTGCAAATCTTAAATCGCGCAAAGTTTACGCGATTTACGCTTCGTTAAACTAATCTGTGGAAGCAATTTTAGAATCGCATACTCTGTTGGGTTTTTATGTAGCTGAGTTTTTTGTGTTCTCTAATTTTAGCCGCAGTTTTTGCCCGTTCGTGTGTTACAGCTACCTTTAATAAGTTAATAGCTGTTGATCTTCTAATAAACTTCATACAAATATTACCCTGAAAGTGTTTCCAGAAAGCTCCATAATCCATTATTTGAGTGTAATTATGCAAAAATTTTCCGGGGGGGGGGGGGGAAGATCACGTGTTAATCAGAACAAACATCATGCGATTAGTGAAAGTAGTTATTGATTTTGCCTTTTCCAAGAGGACTCTACAGTATGTTTCCATTTATCAGTAAATATTTCTCACACAGATATTGATGAATGTGTTGACAAAGTGGACAATTGTGATGGCAATGCTGTATGCAATAACACTGAAGGGAGTTTTGAGTGTTACTGTAATACCGGATATACTGAAAGGAAGACATCTTGTGATGGTAAATTGTTATTAACAACTAATTTATTTAGAAAAATTTTACAGAAAATATTTTCAAAACCTTTAAAGCAAAGATTTAAATTGATGCTCAGGAAGTACGAATAATTGTAAAGTATTGCCATTGCAACAAGTGGCCAAGTCTTGACTAGTGTAAAGCTAGCATTCATCAGATTGTTAATGTTTTGTTACAAAAGATAGTCAAAAACAACCACTTAATCTGTTTTGTTACTCCCATGTCATCAATAACCTCCAGCCCCTGTAGTGTAGGTTCATTAACCATGCCAACTCACACTTCATTCCAGTTTGCCGTTGTATCAATGTACACTTATTGCAACAAACTGTGAACTAAAATATTTTTTTCCGTTTACTCGTCTTGTTGAACTGATGCAATTTTTATTATGGACGAACTTTTCATGCATTTCTTGACTTTTGTACCAGTGCATTGTTGGAAATCGGGTAGGAACATCAGTAAAAGATTTAGGCTTGCTTCTTTTCATATTAGTATTATGCAACCATCCATTCAGAATAGAATTTTTGTTCGTGTTCATAATATCGAAGTTGGCTTTATTTGTTTGTTTTATGTATTTTTTAAATTTTTTCTTTTTACATGTGCTAGCTGAAGATACTATTATCACAGCGAAATCGATTCATAATGAATTACACTAAAGGGTTGGATTGTGGTGCAAATGCCAGAATTTGATAATGCAAAATAGCAATTCAACTTTTGATATAAAATTTCTTGTAATTTGCAAATCAAACATCTTGACAAATATTTCCAACACAGATATCAATGAATGCGCTGAAAATACGGACAATTGTCATGCAAATGCTACATGCTACAATACTGAAGGGAGTTTTGATTGTTATTGCAATGGGGGATATAGCGGAGATGGAATCTTTTGTTCAGGTGGGTAGCACAGTGATTTGTTACAAACTACCCTACCAGTGCTTGATTAGAAAATAAAATTACGTTTTATCAAATCTGTTACCGAACAATCGGATTTTAAATGATACATTAATAAATGAGAAGATTACATGTTAACCACAACTGGTGTCAAAAATCATGCGATTGGTGAAAGTATTATTCATATTGCTTATTCTAAGAAGACTTCTTTCTGTTTCCATCTATCATTGTATTTTAAACCTTGTTCATGCCAATTTCTTAATGCAGTTGAACCCATGAACTTATAAAATAAATTGACAAATTTGTTCCATGCAGACGTCGACGAATGCTCCACACTAGTTCATAATTGTGGATTATTCAGCACATGCACCAACGTTCATGGGGGTTTCACTTGTGAATGCGACAGTGGCTATACAGGAGATGGAATAAATTGTTCAGGTAAATTTGCAGCTCGTACAGCAATTTCAAAAGGGTGTTTGAAGTGTTACAGAAAGTTCACTTCAATTAATTCACGATGGACAAGCGAAGTGTCGAACGCGTCATCCCTAGCTTAAAATTTGTTGATTAGTTTTGAACCTTTGTTCTCAAGTTGACAAAGCCTTTCATAGATTATTCCTGGCAGTTTCGTACACTTGTGGAAGTGTTGAACCACTTGCGCAGGACGAATAAAGTTTCCGAAAGGTGATGAAGTGTTGCTCTTTGTAAGTTATACCATTCATTAGGTGCCACTGAATGGAGAGCAGTCCTTGAAATGAGTAGGCAAGGTGAAAATTAAAGAAATATTTATAACACAGACATTGATGAATGCGCTGAAAACATGGACATATGTGATACAAATGCTACGTGTAATAACACTGAAGGGAGTTTTGAGTGTTACTGCAATGTTGGATATACTGGAAAAGGAACATCTTGTGATGGTAAATTGTTATTAATGACTAATATACCCAAAATTTCTAAAGTAAAACACTTTCAAAAGCATCATGGCAACGATTTTAAATGATGCCTGGACGTATCACGATAAACACATCCCATCAACAGCATCATGATAGACACATCAACTGTATTATGAAAGAAACATGCTACTTTGAAAATGGACAGGAGATTTATTGGCATATTATTTATTGGTATTTGGGTGCTTACGTATATGTAATGTAAATTTTTAACCACCAAGCATTATTGCAGGTAATGACCATTGCACATATACACTTTTTTAGAAAGACTGTACTTCAATCGTTTTCTACGTTTAATCTATTTTTCTGTGAATGTGAGTCGTGCCACAATAAGTACTGTAGGCTACACTGCAGCCAGAACTTTGTATGATATTTTGTGGCCTCAAAATATTGCTGAAACAGAGTTTTAAATTGTATAATTATTGTTTCTTGTGTGAATATTTGATTTCTGAGATTTTTAAAACTAATGCAGAGTGAATTTAAATTCTTGATGCAAAACAATCATCGCATAATTTTTTATAGATACTGATTATTAGATGATTATTATGTTGAAACTTGGTCGTTATTATCCAGAATAAAGATAATTGCATCGGCTCAATAGTGTGCAGAAATTGATAGCTTAATCTTCATAAGCAATACAGTGATATATTTGTCAAAATTACAGAAAATTCATTTCCGTATCTATTTCCAAAGCCTTTAAATCCATTTCCATTTTCAAGGCCTTTATAGCAAAAGTTTTAAATGATGCCTTGGACGTATAGCAATAATTGTAAATAATTTCCATTGCATTAAGTTGTCAAGTCTTGTTGATTACAAAGCTAGCATTCATCAGATTGTTTACATTTTTGTTACAAAAGATATTCAATTGACATTTACTTGAAATGTCTTTTCTTGGCAAGTCAAACATCTTAGAAATATTTACAACTCAGATATTGATGAATGTGCTGAACACATGAACAGTTGTGATGTAAATGCTGGATGCAATAACACTGAAGGGAGTTTTGAGTGTTACTGTAATGTTGGTCATAGTGGAAATGGAACATTTTGTTCAGGTAACACAATACGTTCCTCAAAGCAGTTTACAAGTAGTTATGTAGACAATAAAATATTTTTGATCATTTGTAACGATTTAAATTAGAATGATATTTCAGTGATTGAAAATATCACATGTTAAACATCAAATTTGTAGTGTTTCTTAAGTTAAACCCAAGAAATCATGTAAAATTATCTCATGCAAATTTAGATCAATGTTTCACACCACTGTAGCACCTTATCTGTATGTTTGAATCCAAGATGCGAGATTGCAAATGCGTAATGTAGATTAAACAACTTCCTTTAAACCGACGACAATATACAAACAATTTTGTGAGAGTTTTTTTATTTAGATATTGATGAATGTGCTGCAAACACGGACAATTGTCATGCAAATGCTACATGCTACAACACTGAAGGGAGTTTTGATTGTTATTGCAATGGAGGATATAGCGGAGATGGAATGTTTTGTTCAGGTGGGTAGCACAGTGATTTGTTACGAACTACCCTACCAGTGGTTCATTAGAAAATAAATTTACATTTTATCAATTTTGTTACCCGACAATCCGATTTTGAAGGATACATTAATTAATGAGAAGATCACGTGTTAATCACAACAAACATCATGTGATTGGTGAAAGTATTATTCATTATGCTCAGAGGTGGGCAGTAGCGCGCTACTTTTGTAGCGGCGCTACTAGCGGCGCTACTTTTTTGGTAAAAGTAGCGGTAGCGGCGCTACTTTTTAGTTGGAGTAGCGGCTGCAGTAGCGGCGCTATTTTTATTCCAAAGTAGCGGTAGCGGGAGAGGCGCTACTTTTTCTCAGTCGCACTCCGCTACCCGCTACTTTTTAATTTAAATTAAAAAATGCTTGTTTTTTTTGCAATACTGGCGTGGTCAAGCAGCTATGTAATCGGCTTGGTTGCAAAGTTTCGGTCTTTACCAGCTGACGTCAACTTCTTCGGCGAATATCTCCGTGTGATGAAGCTTATCTGCCACGCTTTAAACATTCTCCAGGGCGAGTCCAAGGCATATTACGGAGTCTTGCTTACAACTATCACAATTTGCGGGAAGAAGTTGACCGAGATCAGTGATCTTGTGACCTATGAGGAGTTGAACGTGAAACTCCTTGAAGGTGAAGAAACGATTTAACAAGTGCTTCAACAACATAAAATGCGTTATGGCATCATGTCTTCATCCCTCCTTCAAGACGTCGTGGCTACAATTGCTGCACTACGTTTCCACGGATGATGCTGACGCACTGCGAGAAAAAATCAAGACAGATGTAATTCGACTATTGCGGGAGACATCAAGCCAGGTTGATACCGAGAAGAGTGACACCAACACCAGTCATGACTCCGATGATGTATTTTTTGGAGTGTTTGCACCATCCCGTGAAGCGTCGGTACAGACGGAAGCAACAATTGTAGACTTTATTTTGGACAGGAGCAAGTTCTTGAGTTTTTCGAATACCGAGTTAAAACATCTGTTCATTAAAATATACAACACCCCCATTCCTTCCAGTGCTGCGGTGGAGAGACTTTTCTCTGTTGGAAAAGATATGCTTAAGCCAAAGTGGGCAGGACTTAGTGACTCTCATTTTGAAATGCTCGTGTTTTTGAAAGATGCGTAACAATAAATTTCCCTTAGAATGTGTTTTCTATAACGACGTTAAAATGACAGCGTAAACAAATGATAACATTCGTTTTCAAGGTCATTTTTGCGTCACTAGGGACTTGAGTGTTTTCCTAGTGTAATTTTAGACAAAAGTAGCGGAAGAAGTAGCGGTAGCGCGCGCTACTTTGGCTCGAGTAGCGGTAGCGGGTAGCGCGCTACTTTTGTAAATTGGTAGCGGGTAGCGGGTAGCGCGCGCTACTTTGGCCCAAGTAGCGGTAGCGGGTAGCGCGCTACTTTAAAAGTAGCGGGTGCCCACCTCTGATTATGCTTATTCTAAGAAGACTTCCTTCTGTTTCCATCTATCATTGTATATTAAACTTTGTTCATGTCAATTTCTTAATGTAGTTGAACACATAAACTTATAAAATAAATTGACAAATTTGTTCCATGCAGACGTCGACGAATGCTCCACACTAGTTCATAATTGTGGATTATTCAGCACATGCACCAACGTTCATGGGGGTTTCACTTGTGAATGCGACAGTGGCTATACAGGAGATGGAATAAATTGTTCAGGTAAGTTTGCAGCTCGTACAGCAATATAGAGAGGGTGTTTGAAGTGTTACAGAAAGTTCATTTCAATTAATTCACGTTGGACATTGGATAAGCGAAATGTCGAACGCGTCATCCCCAGCTTAAAATTTGTTGATTAGTTTTGAACCTTTGTTCTCAAGTTGACAAAGCCTTTCATAGATTATTCCTGGCAGTTTCGTACACTTGTGGAAGTATTGAACACTTGCGCAGGACCGAATAAAGTTTCCGAAAGGTGATGAAGTGTTGCTCTCTGTAAGTTATACCATTCATTAGGTGCCACTGAATGGAGAGCAGTACTTAAAATGAGTAGGCAAGGTGAAAATTAAAGAAATATTTATAACACAGACATTGATGAATGCGCTGAAAACATGGACAATTGTGATACAAATGCTAACTGCAATAACATTGAAGGGAGTTTTGAGTGTTACTGCAATGTTGGATATACTGGAAAGGGAACATCTTGTGATGGTAAATTGTGATTAATGACTAATATACCCGAAATTTCTAAAGTAAAACATTTTCAAAAGCATCATGGCAACGATTTTAAATAATGCCTGGTCGTATCACGATAAACACATCCCATCAACAGTATCATGATAGACACATCAACTGTATTATGAAAGAAACATGCTACTTTGAAAATGGACAGGAGATTTATTGGCTTATTATTTATTGGTATTTGGGTGCTTACGTACATGTAATGTAAATTTTTAACCACCAAGCATTATTGCAGGTAATGACCATTGCACATATACACTATTTTAGAAAGACTGTACTTCAATTGTTTTTTACGTTTTAATCTATTTTTCTGTGAATGTGAATCGTGCCACAATAAGTCCTGTAGGCTACACTGCAGCCAGAACTTTGTATGATATTTTGTGGCCTTAAAATAATGTTGAAACAGTGTTTTAAATTGTATAATTATTGTTTCTTGTGTGAATATTTAATTTCTGAAATTTTTAAAAGTAATACAGAGTAAATTAAAATCTTTATGCAAAAAAATCATCGAAATTTTTTTTATAGATACTGATTATTAGATGATTATTATATTGAAACTTGGTCGTTATTATCCAGAATAAAGAAAACTGCATCGGCTCAATAGTGTGCAGAAATAGATAGCTTAATCTTCATAAGCAATACAGTGATAAAGTTTTGTCAAAATTACAACGAATTCATTTCCGTATCTATTTCCAAAGCCTTTAAACCCATTTTCATTTTCAAGGCCTTTATAGCAATAGTTTTAAATGATGCCTTGGACGACTGGACGTGTAGCAATAACCGTACATAATTTCCATTGCATCAAGTTGTCAAGTCTTGTTGATTACAAAGCTAGCATTTATCAGATTGTTTATGTTTTTGTTACAAAAGATATTCAATTGACATTTACTTGAAATGTCTTTTCTTGGCAAGTCAAACACCTTAGAAATATTTACAACTCAGATATTGATGAATGTGCTGAACACATGAACAGTTGTGATGTGAATGCTGGATGCAATAACACTGAAGGGAGTTTTGAGTGTTACTGTAATGTTGGTCATAGTGGAAATGGAACATTTTGTTCAGGTAACACAATACGTTCCTCAAAGCAATTTACAAGTAGTTATGTAGACAAAGAAATATATTTGATCCTTTGTAACGATTTAAATTAGAATGATATTTCAGTGATTGAAAATATCACTTGTAAAACATCAAATTTGTAGTGTTTCTTAAGTTAAACCCAAGAAATCATGTAAAATTATATCACGCAAATTTAGATCAATGTTTCACACCACTGTAGTAACTTATTTGTATGTTTGAATCCAAGATACGAAATTGCAAGTGCGTAATGTAGATTAAACAACTTCCTTTAAACCGACGACAATATACAAACAACTTTGTGAGAGTTTTTTATGCAGATATTGATGAATGTGCTGCAAACACGGACAATTGTCATGCAAATGCTACATGCTACAATACTGAAGGGAGTTTTGATTGTTATTGCAATGGGGGATATAGCGGAGATGGAATGTTTTGTTCAGGTGGGTAGCACAGTGATTTGTTACGAACTACCCTACCAGTGGTTCATTAGAAAATAAAATTACATTTTAACAATTTTGTCACCCGACAATCCGATTTTGAAGGATTCATTAATAAATGAGAAGATCACGTGTTAATCACAACAAACATCATGCGATTGGTGAAAGTATTATTCAAATTGCTTATTCTAAGAAGACTCCTTTCTGTTTCCATCTATCATTGTATTTTAAACTTTGTTAATGCCAATTTCTTAATGTAGTTGTAAACATGAACTTATAAAATAAATTGACAAATTTGTTCCATGCAGACGTCGACGAATGCTCCACACTAGTTCATAATTGTGGATTATTCAGCACATGCACCAACTTTCATGGGGGTTTCACTTGTGAATGCGACAGTGGCTATACAGGAGATGGAATAAACTGTTCAGGTAAATTTGCAGCTGGTACAGCAATATAGAGCGGGTGTTTGAAGTGTTACAGAATGTTCACTTCGATTAAGTCACTTTGGACATTGGACAAGCGAAGTGTCGAACGCGTCATCCCTAGCTTAAAATTTGTTGATTAGTTTTGAACTATTGTCCTCAGGTTGACAAAGCCTTCCATAGATTATTCCTGGCAGTTTTGTACACTTGTGGAAATATTGAACACTTGCGCAGGACCAAACAAAGTTTCCGAAATGTGATGAAGTGTTGCTCTCTGTAAGTTATTCCATTCATTAGGTGCCACTGAATGGAGAGCAGTACTTAAAATGAGTAGGCAAGGTGAAAATTAAAGAAATCTTTATAACACAGATATTGATGAATGCGCTGAAAACATGGACAATTGTGATACAAATGCTACGTGTAATAACACTGAAGGGAGTTTTGAGTGTTATTGCAATGTTGGATATACTGGAAAGGGAACATCTTGTGATGGTAAATTGTTATTAACAACTAATATAACCACAATTTCTAAAGTAAAACATTTTCAAAAGCATCATGGCAACGATTTTAAATGATGCCTAGACGTATCACGATAAACACATCCCATCAACTGTATCATGATAGAAACATGCTACTTTATAAATGGACAGGACATTTATTGGCCTAATATTTATGTATAATCTATTATTATTTATTGGTATTTGGGTGCTTACGTACATGTAATGTAAATTTTTAACAACCAAGCAATATTGCAGATAATGACCATTGCACATAAGCACTTTTTTAGAAAGACTGTACTTCAATCATTACATTTTCTATGTTTTAATCTATTTTTCTGTGAATGTAAGTCGTGCCACAATAAGTACTGTAGGCTACACTGCATCCAGAATTTTGTATGATACTTTGTGGCTACAAAATATTGCTGAAACAGTGTTTTAAATTGTATAATTATTGTTTCTTGTCTGAATATTTGATTTCTTAGATTTTTAAAACTAATGCAGAGTAAATTTAAATTCTTGATGCAAAACAATCATCGCATAATTTTTTATAGATACTGATTATTAGATGATTATTATGTTGAAACTTGGTCGTTATTATCCAGAATAAAGAAAATTGCATCGGCTCAATAGTGTGCAGAAATTGGTAGCTTAATCTTCGTAAGGAATACAATGATATATTTGTCAAAATTACTGCGAATTCATTTCCGTATCTATTTCCAAAGCCTTCAAATCCATTTCCATTTTCAAGGCCTTTATAGCAAAAGTTTTAAATGATGATTTGGACGTTTAGGAATAATTGTAAATAATTTCCATTGCATCAAGTTGTCAAGTCTTGTTGATTACTAAGCTAACATTCATCAGATTGTTTATGTTTTTGTTACAAAAGATATTCAATTGACATTTACTTGAAATGTCTTTCCTTGGCAAGTCAAACATCTTAGAAATATTTACAACACAGATATTGATGAATGTGCTGAACACATGAACAGTTGTGATGTAAATGCTGGATGCAATAACACTGAAGGGAGTTTTGAGTGTTACTGTAATGTTGGTCATAGTGGAAGTGGAACATTTTGTTCAGGTAACACAATACGTTCCTCAAAGCAATTTACAAGTAGTTATGTAGACAATGAAATATATTTGATCATTTGTAACGATTTAAATTAGAATGATATTTCAGTGATTGAAAATATCACTTGTTAAACATCAAAATTGTAGTGTTTCTTAAGTTAAACCCAAGAAATCATGTAAAATTATATCACGCAAATTTAGATCAATGTTTCACACCACTGTAACACCTTATCTGTATGTTTGAATCCAAGATACGAAATTGCAAGTGCGTAATGTAGATTAAACAACTTCCTTTAAACCGACGACAATATACAAACAACTTTGTGAGAGTTTTTTATGTAGATATTGATGAATGTGCTGCAAACACGGACAATTGTCATGCAAATGCTACATGCTACAATACTGAAGGGAGTTTTGATTGTTATTGCAATGGAGGATATAGCGGAGATGGAATGATTTGTTCAGGTGGGTAGCACAGTGATTTGTTACGAACTACCCTACAAGTGGTTCATTAGAAAATAAAATTACATTTTATCAGTCTTGTTACCCGACAATCCGACTTTGAGGGATACATTAATAAATGAGAAGATCACGTGTTAATCACAACAAACATCATGCGATTGGTGAAAGTATTATTCGTATTGCTTATTCTAAGAAGGCTTCTTTCTGTTTCCATCTATTATTGTATTTTAAACCTTGTTCATGACAATTTTTTAATGTAGTTGAACACATGAACTTATAAAATAAATTGACAAATTTGTTCCATGCAGACGTCGACGAATGCTCCACACTAGTTCATAATTGTGGATTATTCAGCACATGCACCAACGTTCATGGGGGTTTCACTTGTGAATGCGACAGTGGCTATACAGGAGATGGAATAAATTGTTCAGGTAAATTTGCAGCTCGTACAGCAATTTCAAAAGGGTGTTTGAAGTGTTACAGAAAGTTCACTTCAATTAATTCACGTTGGACATTGGACAAGCGAAGTGTCGAACGCGTCATCCCTAGCATGAAGTTGGTTGGTTACTTTTTAATCTTTGTCATCAGATTGACAAAGCCTTTCATAGATTATTCCTGGCAGTTTCGTACACTTGTGGAAGTGTTGAACCACTTGCGTTGGACCGAATAAAGTTTCCGAAAGGTGATGAAGTGTTGCTCTTTGTAAGTTATACCATTCATTAGGTGCCACTGAATGGAGAGCAGTCCTTGAATTGAGTAGGCAAGGTGAAAATTAAAGAAATCTTTATAACACAGACATTGATGAATGCGCTGAAAACATGGACAATTGTGATACAAATGCTACGTGTAATAACACTGAAGGGAGTTTTGAGTGTTACTGCAATGTTGGATATACTGGAAAGGGAACATCTTGTGATGGTAAATTGTTATTAATGACTAATATACCCAAAATTTCTAAAGTAAAACATTTTCAAAAGCATCATGGCAACGATTTTAAATGATGCCTGGACGTATCACGATAAACACATCCCATCAACAGTATCATAATAGACACATCAACTGTATTATGATAGAAACATGCTACATTGAAAATGGACAGGAGATTTATTGGCTTATTATTTATTGGTATTGGGGTGCTTACGTACTGTCGTACATGTAATATAAATTTTTAACCACTAAGCATTGTTGCAGGTAATGACCATTGCACATATACACTTGTTTAGAAAGACTGTACTTCAATCATTTACTATGTTTTAATCTATTTCTCTGTGAATGTGAGTAGTGCCACAATAAGTACTGTAGGCTACACTGCAGCAGAACTTTGTATGATATTTTGTGGCCTCAAAATAATGTTGAAACAGTGTTTTAAATTGTATAATTATTGTTTCTTGTGTGAATATTTAATTTCTGAGATTTTTAAAACTAATGCAGAGTAAATTTAAATTCTTTATGCAAAAAAAATCATCACATAATTTTTTATAGATACTGATTAATTATTAGATGGTTATTATGTTGAAACTTGGTCGTTATTATCCAGAATAAAGAAAATTGCATCGGCTCAATAGAGTGCAGAAAATGATAGCTTAATCTTTATTAGGTATACAGTGATATAGTTTGTCAAAGTAACAGCGAATTCATTTCCGTATCTATTTCTAAAGCCTTCAAATCCATTTCCATTTTCAAGGCCTTTATAGCAAAAGTTTTAAATGATGATTTGGACGTATAGCAATAATTGTAAATAATTTTCATTGCATCAAGTTGTCAAGTTTTGTTGATTACAAAGCTAGCATTCATCAGATTGTTTATGTTTTTGTTACAAAAGATATTCAATTGACATTTACTTGAAATGTCTTTCCTTGGCAAGTCAAACATCTTAGAAATATTTACAACACAGATATTGATGAATGTGCTGAACACATGAACAGTTGTGATGTAAATGCTGGATGCAATAACAATGAAGGGAGTTTTGAATGTTACTGTAATGTTCGTCATAATGGAAATGGAACATTTTGTTCAGGTAACACAATACGTTCCTCGAAGCAATTTACCAGTAGTTATGTAGACAAAGAAATATATTTGATCATTTGTAACGATTTAAATTAGAATGATATTTCAGTGATTGAAAATATCACTTGTTAAACATCAAATTTGTATTGTTTCTTAAGTTAAACCCAAGAAATCTTGTAAAATTATATCACGCAAATTTAGATCAATGTTTCACACCACTGTAGCACCTTATCTGTATGTTTGAATCCAAGAGACGAGATTGCAAATGCGTAAGGTAGATTAAACAACTTCCTTTAAACCGACGACATATACAAACAACTTTGTGAGAGTTTTTTATGTAGATATTGATGAATGTGCTGCAAACACGGACAATTGTCATGCAAATGCTACATGCTACAATACTGAAGGGAGTTTTGATTGTTATTGCAATGGAGGATATAGCGGAGATGGAATGTTTTGTTCAGGTGGGTAGCACAGTGATTTGTTACGAACTACCCTACAAGTGGTTCATTAGAAAATAAAATTACATTTTATCAATTTTGTTACCCGACAATCCGATTTTGAAGGATACATTAATAAATGCGAAGATCACGTGTTAATCACAACAAACATCATGCGATTGGTGAAAGTATTATTCATATTGCTTATTTTAAGAAGACTTCTTTCTTTTTCCATATATCATTGTATATTAAACCTTGTTGATGCCAATTTCCTAGTGTAGTTGAATACATGAACTTATAAAATAAATTGACAAATTTGTTCCATGCAGACGTCGACGAATGCTCCACACTAGTTCATGATTGTGGGTTATTCAGCACATGCACCAACGTTCATGGGGGTTTCACTTGTGAATGCGACAGTGGCTATACAGGAGATGGAATAAATTGTTCAGGTAAATTTGCAGCTGGTACAGCAATATAGAGAGGGTGTTTGAAGTGTTACAGAAAGTTCACTTCAATTAATTCACGTTGGACATTGGACAAGCGAAGTGTCGAACGCGTCATCCCTAGCTTAAGGTTGGTTGGTTAGTTTTGAACCTTTGTCCTCAGATTGACAAAGCCTTTCATAGATTATTCCTGGCAGTTTCGTACACTTGTGGAAGTATTGAACACTTGCGCAGGACCGAATAAAGTTTCCGAAATGTGATGAAGTGTTGCTCTCTGTAAGTTATTCCATTCATTAGGTGCCACTGAATGGAGAGCAGTACTTAAAATGAGTAGGCAAGGTGAAAATTAAAGAAATCTTTATAACACAGATATTGATGAATGCTCTGAAAACATGGACAATTGTGATACAAATGCTACGTGTAATAACACTGAAGGGAGTTTTGAGTGTTATTGCAATGTTGGATATACTGGAAAGGGAACATCTTGTGATGGTAAATTGTTATTAACGACTAATAACCCTATACCCAAAACTTCTAAAGTAAAACATTTTCAAAAGCATCATGGCAACGATTTTAAATGACGCCCTAGACCAGGATGGTCCAAGACTGCGAACATGAAGGGCCACATTAGCGTATGAAAAAAACTTCACGGGCCGCATAGTGAGAAATGATAACGCGTTGCTGAAAGTAGAAACGTTGTTGAATAAAAACTTAACTAGGTTGCGATTTTGAACTTCTTTTCTATACATTTCGATCAGTTTTAGCTACATTCTTTCTGTTCGCAGGCTATGAACATTAACAAATCTTGTCGCTGACAAAATACAGTTGCAATGAAAGGACTGAGTTTGCTGTTCTGATATGACCTAATGTTTTGCTGCACGCCTAACTCACTTTTTAATCTCTGGTTGTGACTCAAAAAGTGATTTTCAGCTAGTAAACATGATACGATACATAACACGTAGACAAATTAGCAAACCAAAACAATTTATTGTTTTTTTGCTTTTGAATATAGTGTCGATCTCTGGTTTAAATTCAGTGGTCGACAGACGTAAGCAGGCATCCAGGGTTTCATCAGCCATTCTGTTCCGTGTGTCGCTTTTTAATCGCTTCATAACGGAGAAAGTGCCTTCATAACGGAGAAAGTGCTAGCAACAAAAGCAAAATATCAACGCACGTTTGTGTCGTCACAAACCGACATTGTTCCCTCATAGTTATCTATTGACCCGATTATGCGCGACTAATTTAGGGTTGTGGCGAATGTAATGGAGCTTATTTATAAAACGTAGATGTGTTTTTAAAGCTTGGATTTAGCCCTGATAATTCCGGCATGCAAAAGTGTTCGCGGCCGCACAAAAGCTTCACGCGGCCGCATGCGGCCCGCGTGCCAGGGTTTGGACAACCCTGCCCTAGACGTATCACGATAAACACATCCCATCAACTGTATCATGATAGAAACATGCTAGCCTACTTTAAAAATGTACAGGAGATTTATTGGCTTATTATTTATTTATGATTTGTTATTATTTATTGGTATTTGGGTGCTTACGTACATGTAATGTAAATTTTTAACCACTAAGCAATATTGCAAGTAATGACCATTGCACATATGCACTTTTTGGAAAGACTGTACTTCAATCATTTCATTTTCTATGTTTTAATCTATTTTTCTGTGAATGTAAGTCGTGCCACAACAAGAAATGTGGGCTAGTGCAGCCAGAACTTTGTATGATATTTTGTGGCCTCAAAATATTGCTGAAACAGTGTTTTAAATTGTATAATTATTGTTTCTTGTGTTAATATTTGATTTCTTAGATTTTTAAAACTAATGCAGAGTAAATTTAAATTCTTGATGCAAAACAATCATCGCATAATATTTTATAGATACTGATTATTAGATGATTATTATGTTGAAACTTGGTCGTTATTATCCAGAATAAAGAAAACTGCATCGGCTCAATAGTGTGCAGAAATTGGTAGCTTAATCTTCGTAAGAAATACAGTGATATATTTGTCAAAATTACAGCGAATTCATTTCCGTATCTATTTCCAAAGCCTTTAAATCCATTTCCATTTTCAAGGCCTTTATTGCAAAAGTTTTAAATGATGATTTGGACGTTTAGGAATAATTGTAAATAATTTCCATTGCATCAAGTTGTCAAGTCTTGTTGATTACAATGCTAGCATTCATCAGATTGTTTATGTTTTTGTTACAAAAGATATGCAATTGACATTTACTTGAAATGACTTTCCTTGGCAAGTCAAACATCTTTGAAATATTTACAACACAGATATTGATGAATGTGCTGAGCACATGAACAGTTGTGATGTAAATGCTGGATGCAATAACACTGAAGGGAGTTTTGAGTGTTACTGTAATGTTGGTCAAAATGGAAATGGAACATTTTGTTCAGGTAACACAATACGTTCCTCAAAGCAATTTACCAGCAGTTATGTAGACAAAGAAATATATTTGATCCTTTGTATCGACTTAAATTAAAATGATATTTCAGTGATTGAAAATATCACTTGTTAAACATCAAATTTGTAGTGTTTCTTAAGTTAAACCCAAGAAATCATGTAAAATTATATCACGCAACATTAGATCAATGTTTCACACCACTGCAGTACCTTATCTGTATGTTTGAATCCAAGATACGAAGTTGCAAGTGCGTAATGTAGATTAAACAACTTCCTTTAAACCGACGACAATAAACAAACAACTTTGTGAGAGTTTTTTTTATTTAGATATTGATGAATGTGCTGCAAACACGGACAATTGTCATGCAAATGCTACATGCTACAACACTGAAGGGAGTTTTGATTGTTATTGCAATGGGGGATATAGCGGAGATGGAATGATTTGTTCAGGTGGGTAGCACAGTGATTTGTTACGAACTACCCTACCAGTGGTTCATTAGAAAATAAAATTACATTTTATCAATTTTGTTACCCGACAATCCGATTTTGAAGGATTCATTAATAAATGAGAAGATCACGTGTTAATCACCACAAACATCATGCGATTGGTGAAAGTATTATTCATATTGCTTATTCTAAGAAGACTTCTTTCTGTTTCCATCTATCATTGTATTTTAAACCTTGTTCATGCCAATTTCTTAATGTAGTAGAACACATGAACTTATAAAATAAATTGACAAATTTGTTCCATGCAGACGTCGACGAATGCTCCACACTAGTTCATAATTGTGGATTATTCAGCACATGCACCAACGTTCATGGGGGTTTCACTTGTGAATGCGACAGTGGCTATACAGGAGATGGAATAAATTGTTCAGGTAAATTTGCAGCTCGTACAGCAATTTCAAAAGGGTGTTTGAAGTGTTACAGAATGTTCCCTTCAATTAAGTCACGTTGGACATTGGACAAGCGAAGTGTCGAACGCGTCATCCCTAGCTTAAAATTTGTTGATTAGTTTTGAACCTTTGTTCTCAAGTTGACAAAGCCTTTCATAGATTATTCCTGGCAGTTTCGTACACTTGTGGAAGTGTTGAACCACTTGCGAAGGACCGAAGAAAGTTTCCGAAAGGTGATGAAGTGTTGCTCTCTGTAAGTTATTCCATTCTTTAGGTGCCACTGAATGGAGAGCAGTCCTTGAAATGAGTAGGCAAGGTGAAAATTAAAGAAATATTTATAACACAGACATTGATGAATGCGCTGAAAACATGGACAATTGTGATACAAATGCTACGTGTAATAACACTGAAGGGAGTTTGGAGTGTTATTGCAATGTTGGATATACTGGAAAGGGAACATCTTGTGATGGTAAAATTGTTATTAACGACTAATATACCCGAAATTTCTAAAGTAAAACATTTTCAAAAGCATCATGGCAACGATTTTAAATGATGCCTGGACGTATCACGATAAACACATCCCATCAACAGTATCATGACAGACACATCAACTGTATTATGACAGAAACATGCTACATTGAAAATGGACAGGAGATTTATTGGCTTATTATTTATTGGTATTTGGGTGCTTACGTACATGTAATGTAAATTTTTAACCACCAAGCATTATTGCAGGTAATGACCATTGCACTTATACACTTTTTTAGAAAGACTGTACTTCAATCGTTTTCTACGTTTTAATCTATTTTTCTGTGAATGTGAGTCGTGCCACAATAAGTGCTGTAGGCTACACTGCAGCCAGAACTTTGTATGATATTTTGTGGCCTCAACATAATTTTGAAACAGTGTTTTAAATTGTATAATTATTGTTTCTTGTGTGAATATTTGATTTCTTAGATTTTTAAAACTAATGCAGAGTAAATTTGAATTCTTGATGCAAAACAATCCTCGCATAATTTTTTATAGATACTGATTATTAGATGATTATTATGTTGAAACTTGGTCGTTATTATCCAGAATAAAGAAAACTGCATCGGCTCAATAGTGTGCAGAAATAGATAGCTTAATCTTCGTAAGGAATACAGTGATATAGTTTGTCAAAATTACAGCGAATTCATTTCCGTATCTATTTCCAAAGCCTTCAAATCCATTTCCATTTTCAAGGCCTTTATAGCAAAAGTTTTAAATGATGATTTGGACGTTTAGGAATATAAGTAAATAATTTCCATTGCATCAAGTTGTCAAGTCTTGTTGATTACAATGCTAGCATTCATCAGATTGTTTATGTTTTTGTTACTAAAAATATTCAATTGACATTTACTTGAAATGTCTTTCCTTGGCAAGTCAAACATCTTAGAAATATTTACAACACAGATATTGATGAATGTGCTGAACACTTGAACAGTTGTGATGTAAATGCTGGATGCAATAACACTGAAGGGAGTTTTGAGTGTTACTGTAATGTTGGTCATAATGGAAATGGAACATTTTGTTCAGGTAACACAATACGTTCCTCAAAGCAATTTACAAGTAGTTATGTAGACAAAGAAATACATTTGATCCTTTGTAACGATTTAGATTAGAATGATATTTCAGTGATTGAAAATATCACTTGTTAAACATCAAATTTGTAGTGTTTCTTAAGTTAAACCCAAGAAATCATGTAAAATAATATCACGCAAATTTAGATCAATGTTTCACACCACTGTAGTAACTTATCTGTATGTTTGTATCCAAAATACGAAATTGCAAGTGCGTAATGTAGATTAAACAACTTCCTTCAAACCGACGACAATATACAAACAACTTTGTGAGAGTTTTTTATGCAGATATTGATGAATGTGCTGCAAACACGGACAATTGTCATGCAAATGCTACATGCAATAACACTGAAGGGAGTTTTGATTGTTATTGCAATGGAGGATATAGCGGAGATGGAATGTTTTGTTCAGGTGGATAGCACAGTGATTTGTTACGAACTACCCTACCAGTGGTTCATTAGAAAATAAAATTACATTTTAGCAATTTTGTCACCCGACAATCCGATTTTAAAGGATTCATTAATAAATGAGAAGATCACGTGTTAATCACAACAAACATCATGCGATTGGTGAAAGTATTATTCATATTGCTTATTCTAAGAAAACTTCTTTCTGTTTCCATCTATCATTGTATATTAAACTTTGTTCATGCCAATTTCTTAATGTATTTGTACACATGAACTTATAAAATAAATTGACAAATTTGTTCCATGCAGACGTCGACGAATGCTCCACACTAGTTCATAATTGTGGATTATTCAGCACATGCACCAACGTTCATGGGGGTTTCACTTGTGAATGCGACAGTGGCTATACAGGAGATGGAATAAACTGTTCAGGTAAATGTGCAGCTCGTACAGCAATATCGAAAGGGTGTTTGAAGTGTTACAGAATGTTCCCTTCAATTAAGTCACGTTGGACATTGGACAAGCGAAGTGTCGAACGCGTCATCTCTAGCTTAAAATTTGTTGATTAGTTTTGAACTATTGTCCTCAGGTTGACAAAACCTTTCATAGATTATTCCTGCAGTTTTGTACACTTGTGGAAGTATTGAACACTTGCGCAGGACCGAACAAAGTTTCCGAAATGTGATGAAGTGTTGCTCTCTGTAAGTTATTCCATTCATTAGGTGCCACTAAATGGAGAGCAGTACTTGAAATGAGTAGGCACGGTGAAAATTAAAGAAATCTTTATAACACAGATATTGATGAATGCGCTGAAAACATGGACAATTGTGATACAAATGCTACGTGTAATAACACTGAAGGGAGTTTTGAGTGTTATTGCAATGTTGGATATACTGGAAAGGGAACATCTTGTGATGGTAAATTGTTATTAACAACTAATATAACCACAATTTCTAAAGTAAAACTTTTTCAAAAGCATCATGGCAACGATTTTAAATGATGCCCTAGACGTATCACGATAAACACATCCCATCAACTGTATCATGATAGAAACATGCTACTTTATAAATGGACAGGACATTTATTGGCCTAATATTTATGTATAATCTATTATTATTTATTGGTATTTGGGTGCTTACGTACATGTAATGTAAATTTTTAACAACCAAGCAATATTGCAGATAATGACCATTGCACATAAGCACTTTTTTAGAAAGACTGTACTTCAATCATTTCATTTTCTATGTTTTAATCTATTTTTTTGTGAATGTAAGTCGTGCCACAATAAGTACTGTAGGCTACACTGCATCCAGAATTTTGTATGATATTTTGTGGCTACAAAATATTGCTGAAACAGTGCTTTAAATTGTATAATTATTGTTTCTTGTGTGAATATTTGATTTCTTAGATTTTTAAAACTAATGCAGAGTAAATTTAAATTCTTGATGCAAAACAATCATCGCATAATTTTTTATAGATACTGATTATTAGATGATTTCTATGTTGAAACTTGGTCGTTGTTATCCAGAATAAAGAAAACTGCATCGGCTCAATAGTGTGCAGAAATTGGTAGCTTAATCTTCGTAAGGAATACAGTGATATACGGTATTTGTCAAAATTACAGCGAATTCATTTCCGTGTCTACTTCCAAAGCCTTCAAATCCATTTCCATTTTCAAGGCCTTTATAGCAAAAGTTTTAAATGATGATTTGGACGTTTAGGAATTATTGTAAATAATTTCCATTGCATCAAGTTGTCAAGTCTTGTTGATTACAAAGCTAGCATTCATCAAATTGTTTATGTTTTTGTTACAAAAGATATTCAATTGACATTTACTTGAAATGACTTTCCTTGGCAAGTCAAACATCTTAGAAATATTTACAACACAGATATTGATGAATGTGCTGAACACATGAACAGTTGTGATGTAAATGCTGGATGCAATAACACTGAAGGGAGTTTTGAGTGTTACTGTAATGTTGGTCATAGTGGAAATGGAACATTTTGTTCAGGTAACACAATACGTTCCTCAAAGCAATTTACAAGTAGTTATGTAGACAAAGAAATATATTTGATCCTTTGTAACGATTTAAATTAGAATGATATTTCAGTGATTGAAAATATCACTTGTTAAACATCAAATTTGTAGTGTTTCTTAAGTTAAACCCAAGAAATCATGTAAAATAATATCACCCAAATTTAGATCAATGTTTCACACCACTGTAGCACCTTATCTGTATGTTTGAATCCAAGATACGAAATTGCAAGTGCGTAATGTAGATTAAACAATTTCCTTCAAACCGACGACAATATACAAACAACCTTGTGAGAGTTTTTTATGCAGATATTGATGAATGTGCTGCAAACACAGACAGTTGTCATGCAAATGCTACATGCTACAATACTGAAGGGAGTTTTGATTGTTATTGCAATGGAGGATATAGCGGAGATGGAATGTTTTGTTCAGGTGAGTAGCACAGTGATTTGTTACGAACTATCCAACCAATGGTCATTAGAAAATAAAATTACATTTTATCAATTTTGTCACCCGACAATCCGATTTTGAAGGATTCATTAATAAATGAGAAGATCACGTGTTAATCACAACAAACATCATGCGATTGGTGAAAGTATTATTCATATTGCTTATTCTAAGAAGACTTATTTCTGTTTCCATCTATCATTGTATATTAAACCTTGTTGATGCCAATTTCTTAATGTAGTTGAACACATGAACTTATAAAATAAATTGACAAATTTGTTCCATGCAGACGTCGACGAATGCTCCACACTATTTCATAATTGTGGATTATTCAGCACATGCACCAACGTTCATGGGGGTTTCACTTGTGAATGCGACAGTGGCTATACAGGAGATGGAATAAATTGTTCAGGTAAATTTGCAGCTCGTACAGCAATTTCAAAAGGGTGTTTGAAGTGTTACAGAATGTTCACTTCAATTAATTCACGTTGGACAAGCGAAGTGTCGAACGCGTCATCCCTAGCTTAAAACTTGTTGATTAGTTTTAAACCTTTGTTCTCAAGTTGACAAAGCCTTTCATAGATTATTCCTGGCAGTTTCGTACACTTGTGGAAGTGTTGAACCACTTGCGCAGGACGAATAAAGTTTCCGAAAGGTGATGAAGTGTTGCTCTCTGTAAGTTATTCCATTCATTAGGTGCCACTGAATGGAGAGCAGTCCTTGAAATGAGTAGGCAAGGTGAAAATTAAAGAAATATTTATAACACAGACATTGATGAATGCGCTGAAAACATGGACAATTGTGATACAAATGCTACGTGTAATAACACTGAAGGGAGTTTTGAGTGTTATTGCAATGTTGGATATACTGGAAAGGGAACATCTTGTGATGGTAAAATTGTTATTAACGACTAATATACCCGAAATTTCTAAAGTAAAACATTTTCAAAAGCATCATGGCAACGATTTTAAATGATGCCTGGACGTATCACGATAAACACATCCCATCAACAGTATCATGACAGACACATCAACTGTATTATGACAGAAACATGCTACATTGAAAATGGACAGGAGATTTATTGGCTTATTATTTATTGGTATTTGGGTGCTTACGTACATGTAATGTAAATTTTTAACCACCAAGCATTATTGCAGGTAATGACCATTGCACTTATACACTTTTTTAGAAAGACTGTACTTCAATCGTTTTCTACGTTTTAATCTATTTTTCTGTGAATGTGAGTCGTGCCACAATAAGTGCTGTAGGCTACACTGCAGCCAGAACTTTGTATGATATTTTGTGGCCTCAACATAATTTTGAAACAGTGTTTTAAATTGTATAATTATTGTTTCTTGAGTGAATATTTGATTTCTTAGATTTTTAAAACTAATGCAGAGTAAATTTGAATTCTTGATGCAAAACAATCATCGCATAATTTTTTATAGATACTGATTATTAGATGATTATTATGTTGAAACTTGGTCGTTATTATCCAGAATAAAGAAAACTGCATCGGCTCAATAGTGTGCAGAAATAGATAGCTTAATCTTCGTAAGGAATACAGTGATATAGTTTGTCAAAATTACAACGAATTCATTTCCGTATCTATTTCTAAAGCCTTCAAATCCATTTCCATTTTCAAGGCCTTTATAGCAAAAGTTTTAAATGATGATTTGGACGTTTAGGAATATAAGTAAATAATTTCCATTGCATCAAGTTGTCAAGTCTTGTTGATTACAAAGCTAGCATTCATCAGATTGTTTATGTTTTTGTTACTAAAAATATTCAATTGACATTTACTTGAAATGTCTTTCCTTGGCAAGTCAAACATCTTAGAAATATTTACAACACAGATATTGATGAATGTGCTGAACACTTGAACAGTTGTGATGTAAATGCTGGATGCAATAACACTGAAGGGAGTTTTGAGTGTTACTGTAATGTTGGTCATAGTGGAAATGGAACATTTTGTTCAGGTAACACAACACGTTCCTCAAAGCAATTTACAAGTAGTTATGTAGACAAAGAAATATATTTGATCATTTGTAACGATTTAAATTAGAATGATATTTCAGTGATTGAAAATATCACTTGTTAAACATCAAATTTGTAGTGTTTCTTAAGTTAAACCCAAGAAATCATGTAAAATAATATCACGCAAATTTAGATCAATGTTTCACACCACTGTAGTAACTTATCTGTATGTTTGTATCCAAAATACGAAATTGCAAGTGCGTAATGTAGATTAAACAACTTCCTTCAAACCGACGACAATATACAAACAACTTTGTGAGAGTTTTTTATGCAGATATTGATGAATGTGCTGCAAACACGGACAATTGTCATGCAAATGCTACATGCAATAACACTGAAGGGAGTTTTGATTGTTATTGCAATGGAGGATATAGCGGAGATGGAATGTTTTGTTCAGGTGGATAGCACAGTGATTTGTTACGAACTACCCTACCAGTGGTTCATTAGAAAATAAAATTACATTTTAGCAATTTTGTCACCCGACAATCCGATTTTGAAGGATTTATTAATAAATGAGAAGATCACGTGTTAATCACAACAAACATCATGCGATTGGTGAAAGTATTATTCATATTGCTTATTCTAAGAAGACTTCTTTCTGTTTCCATCTATCATTGTATTTTAAACTTTGTTCATGCCAATTTCTTAATGTAGTTGTACACATGAACTTATAAAATAAATTGACAAATTTGTTCCATGCAGACGTCGACGAATGCTCCACGCTAGTTCATAATTGTGGATTATTCAGCACATGCACCAACGTTCATGGGGGTTTCACTTGTGAATGCGACAGTGGCTATACAGGAGATGGAATAAACTGTTCAGGTAAATGTGCAGCTCGTACAGCAATATCGAAAGGGTGTTTGAAGTGTTACAGAATGTTCCCTTCAATTAAGTCACGTTGGACATTGGACAAGCGAAGTGTCGAACGCGTCATCCCTAGCTTAATATTTGTTGATTAGTTTTGAACTATTGTCCTCAGGTTGACAAAACCTTTCATAGATTATTCCTGGCAGTTTTGTACACTTGTGGAAGTATTGAACACTTGCGCAGGACCGAACAAAGTTTCCGAAATGTGATGAAGTGTTGCTCTCTGTAAGTTATTCCATTCATTAGGTGCCACTAAATGGAGAGCAGTACTTGAAATGAGTAGGCACGGTGAAAATTAAAGAAATCTTTATAACACAGATATTGATGAATGCGCTGAAAACATGGACAATTGTGATACAAATGCTACGTGTAATAACACTGAAAGGAGTTTTGAGTGTTATTGCAATGTTGGATATACTGGAAAGGGAACATCTTGTGATGGTAAATTGTTATTAACAACTAATATAACCACAATTTCTAAAGTAAAACATTTTCAATAGCATCATGGCAACGATTTTAAATGACGCCCTAGACGTATCACGATAAACACATCCCATCAACTGTATCATGATAGAAACATGCTACTTTATAAATGGACAGGACATTTATTGGCCTAATATTTATGTATAATCTATTATTATTTATTGGTATTTGGGTGCTTACGTACATGTAATGTAAATTTTTAACAACCAAGCAATATTGCAGATAATGACCATTGTACATATACACTTTTTTAGAAAGACTGTACTTCAATCATTTCATTTTCTATGTTTTAATCTATTTTTTTGTGAATGTAAGTCGTGCCACAATAAGTACTGTAGGCTACACTGCATCCAGAATTTTGTATGATATTTTGTGGCTACAAAATATTGCTGAAACAGTGTTTTAAATTGTATAATTATTGTTTCTTGTGTGAATATTTGATTTCTTAGATTTTTAAAACTGATGCAGAGTAAATTTAAATTCTTGATGCAAAAAATTCATCGCATAATTTTTTATAGATACTGATTATTAGATGTCTATTATGTTGAAACTTGGTCGTTATTATCCAGAATAAAGAAAACTACATCAGCTCAATACTCAACAGTGTGCAGAAATTGATAGCTTAATCTTCGTAAGGAATACAGTGATATATTTGTCAAAATTTCAGCGAATTCATTTCCGTATTATTTCCAAAGCCTTTAATCCCATTTCCATTTTCAAGGCCTTTATAGCAATGGTTTTAAATGATGCCTTTGACGTATAGGAATATATGCAAATAATTTCCATTGCATCAAGTTGTCAAGTCTTGTTGATTACAATGCTAGCATTCATCAGATTGTTTATGTTTTTGTTACAAAAAATATTCAATTGACATTTACTTGAAATGTCTTTCCTTGGCAAGTCAAACATCTTAGAAATATTTACAACACAGATATTGATGAATGTGCTGAACACATGAACAGTTGTGATGTAAATGCTGGATGCAGTAACACTGAATTAACACTGAATAACACATAATTATTATTAGATGATTATTATGTTGAAACTTGGTCGTTACTATCCAGAATAAAGAAAACTGCATCGGCTCAATAGTGTGCAGAAATTGATAGCTTAATCTTCGTAAGGAATACAGCACATTCATCAAATTGTTTATGTTTTTATTACAAAAGATATTCTATTGACATTTACTTGAAATGTCTTTCCTTGGCAAGTCAAACATCTTTGAAATATTTACAACACAGATATTGATGAATGTGCTGAACACATGAACAGTTGTGATGTAAATGCTGGATGCAATAACACTGAAGGGAGTTTTGAGTGTTACTGTAATGTTGGTCATAGTGGAAATGGAACATTTTGTTCAGGTAACACAATACGTTCCTCAAAGCAACTTACCAGTAGTTATGTAGACAAAGAAATATATTTGATCATTTGTAACGATTTAAATTCGAATGATATTTCAGTGATTGAAAATATCACTTGTTAAACATCAAATTTGTAGTGTTTCTTAAGTTAAACCCAAGAAATCATGTAAAATTATATCACACAAATTCAGATCAATGTTTCACACCACTGTAGCACCTTATCTGTATGTTTGTATCCAAGATACGAGATTGCAAATGCGTAATGTAGATTAAACAACTTCCTTTAAACCGACGACAATATACAAACAACTTTGTGAGAGTTTTTTTTATTTAGATATTGATGAATGTGCTGCAAACACGGACAATTGTCATGCAAATGCTACATGCTACAACACTGAAGGGAGTTTTGATTGTTATTGCAATGGAGGATATAGCGGAGATGGAATGTTTTGTTCAGGTGGATAGCACAGTGATTTGTTACGAACTACCCTACCAGTGGTTCATTAGAAAATAAAATTATATTTTAGCAATTTTGTCACCTGACAATCCGATTTTGAACGATTCATGAGAAGATCACGTGTTAATCACAACAAACATCATGCGATTGGTGAAAGTATTATTCATATTGCTTATTCTAAGAAGACTTTTTTCAGTTTCCATCTATCATGGTATTTTAAACTTTGTTCATGCCAATTTTTTAATGTAGTTGTACACATGAACTTATAAAATAAATTGACAATTTTTTTCCATGCAGACGTCGACGAATGCTCCACACTAGTTCGTAATTGTGGATTATTCAGCACATGCACCAACGTTCATGGGGGTTTCACTTGTGAATGCGACAGTGGCTATACAGGAGATGGAATAAATTGTTCAGGTAAATGTGCAGCTCGTACAGCAATATAGAGAGGGTGTTTGAAAAGTTATAGACAGTTCACTTCAATTAATTCACGTTGGACAAGCGAAGTGTCAAGCGCGTCATCCCTAGCTTAAAGTTGGTTGATTAGTTTTGAACCTTTGTCCTCAGGTTGACAAAGCCTTTCATAAATTATTCCTGGCAGTTTTGTACACTTGTGGAAGTATTGAACACTTGCGCAGGACCGAATAAAGTTTCCGAAATGTGATGAAGTGTTGCTCTCGTGCCACAATAAGAACAACTTTGTGAGACTTTTTATGTAGATGTTGATGAATGTGCTGCAAACACGGACAATTGTCATGCAAATGCTACATGCTACAACACTGAAGGGAGTTTTGATTGTTATTGCAATGGAGGATATAGCGGAGATGGAATGTTTTGTTCAGGTGAGTAGCACAGTGATTTGTTACGAACTATCCTACCAATGGTCATTATAAAATAAAATTACATTTTATCAATTTTGTCACCCGACAATCCGATTTTGAAGGTTTCATTAATAAATGAGAAAATCACGTGTTAATCACAACAAACATCATGCGATTGGTGAAAGTATTATTCATATTGCTTATTCTAAGAAGATTTCTTTCTGTTTCCATCTATCATTGTATATTAAACCTTGTTCATGCCAATTTCTTAATGTAGTTGAACACATGAACTTATAAAAATAAATTGACAAATTTATTCCATGCAGACGTCGACGAATGCTCCACACTAGTTCATAATTGTGGATTATTCAGCACATGCACCAACGTTCATGGGGGTTTCACTTGTGAATGCGACAGTGGCTATACAGGAGATGGAATAAACTGTTCAGGTAATTGTGCAGCTCGTACAGCAATATCGAAAGGGTGTTTGAAGTGTTACAGAATGTTCCCTTCAATTAAGTCACGTTGGACATTGGACAAGCGAAGTGTCGAACGCGTCATCTCTAGCTTAAAATTTGTTGATTAGTTTTGAACTATTGTCCTCAGGTTGACAAAGCCTTTCATAGATTATTCCTGGCAGTTTTGTACACTTGTGGAAGTATTGAACACTTGCGCAGGACCGAACAAAGTTTCCGAAATGTGATGAAGTGTTGCTCTCTGTAAGTTATTCCATTCATTAGGTGCCACTGAATGGAGAGCAGTACTTGAAATGAGTAGGCACGGTGAAAATTAAAGAAATCTTTATAACACAGATATTGATGAATGCGCTGAAAACATGGACAATTGTGATACAAATGCTACGTGTAATAACACTGAAGGGAGTTTTGAGTGTTATTGCAATGTTGGATTTACTGGAAAGGGAACATCTTGTGATGGTAAATTGTTATTAACAACTAATATAACCACAATTTCTAAAGTAAAACATTTTCAAAAGCATCATGGCAACGATTTTAAATGATGCCCTAGACGTATCACGATAAACACATCCCATCAACTGTATCATGACAGAAACATGCTACTTTATAAATGGACAGGAGATTTATTGGCCTAATATTTATGTATAATCTTATATTATTTATTGGTATTTGGGTGCTTACGTACATGTAATGTAAATTTTTAACAACCAAGCGATATTGCAGGTAATGACCATTGCACATATACACTTTTTTAGAAAGACTGTACTTCAATCATTTCCATTTCTATGTTTTAATCTATTTTTCTGTGAATGTAAGTCGTGCCACAATAAGTACTGTAGGCTACACTGCAGCCAGAACTTTGTATGATATTTTGTGGCCTCAAAATATTGTTGAAACAGTGTTTTAAATTGTATAATTATTGTTTCTTGTGTGAATATTTGATTTCTTAGATTTTTAAAACTAATGCAGAGTAAATTTAAATTCTTGGTGCAAAACAATCATCGCATAATTTTTTATAGATACTGATTATTAGATGATTATTATGTTGAAACTTGGTCGTTATTATCCAGAATAAAGAAAATTGCATCGGCTCAATAGTGTGCAGAAATAGATAGCTTAATCTTCGCAAGGAATACAGTGATATACGGTATTTGTCAAAATTACAGCGAATTCATTTCCGTATCTATTTCCAAAGCCTTCAAATCCATTTCTATTTTCAAGGCCATTATAGCAATGGTTTTAAATGATGATTTGGACGTTTAGGAATAATTGTAAATAATTTCCATTGCATCAAGTTGTCAAGTCTTGTTGATTACAAAGCTAGCATTCATCAGATTGTTTATGTTTTTGTTACAAAAGATATTCAATTGACATTTACTTGAAATGTCTTTCCTTGGCAAGTCAAACATCTTAGAAATATTTACAACACAGATATTGATGAATGTGCTGAACACATGAACAGTTGTGATGTAAATGCTGGATGCAATAACACTGAAGGGAGTTTTGAGTGTTACTGTAATGTTGGTCATAGTGGAAATGGAACATTTTGTTCAGGTAACACAATACGTTCCTCAAAGCAATTTACAAGTAGTTATGTAGACAAAGAAATATATTTGATCATTTGTAACGATTTAAATTAGAATGATATTTCAGTGATTGAAAATATCACTTGTTAAACATCAAATTTGTAGTGTTTCTTAAGTTAAACCCAAGAAATCATGTAAAATTATATCACGCAAATTTAGATCAATGTTTCACACCACTGTAGTAACTTATCTATATGTTTGTATCCAAGATATGAAATTGCAAGTGCGTAATGTAGATTAAACAATTTCCTTCAAACCGACGACAATATACAAACAGCTTTGTGAGAGTTTTTTTTTTTTAGATATTGATGAATGTGCTGCAAACACGGACAGTTGTCATGCAAATGCTACATGCTACAATACTGAAGGGAGTTTTGATTGTTATTGCAATGGGGGATATAGCGGAGATGGAATGTTTTGTTCAGGTGAGTAGCACAGTGATTTGTTACGAACTATCCTACCAATGGTCATTAGAAAATAAAATTACATTTTATCAATTTTGTCACCCGACAATCCGATTTTGAAGGATTCATTAATAAATGAGAAGATCACGTGTTAATCACAACAAACATCATGCGATTGGTCAAAGTATTATTCGTATTGCTTATTCTAAGAAGACTTATTTCTGTTTCCATCTATCATTGTATATTAAACCTTGTTCATGCCAATTTCTTAATGTAGTTGAACACATGAACTTATAAAATAAATTGACAAATTTGTTCCATGCAGACGTCGACGAATGCTCCACACTATTTCATAATTGTGGATTATTCAGCACATGCACCAACGTTCATGGGGGTTTCACTTGTGAATGCGACAGTGGCTATACAGGAGATGGAATAAATTGTTCAGGTATAAATTACCAAATTAAAATGGCATACACAGTAAATCTCCAGTTTTACAGTAAGTGTCAAAGAAAATTTCTCATGAATTTATTGAGAATAAATACACAAACAAAGACTTTTTTGCATCATTACCAGCTTGAAAGTGTATGAGTAACTATAAATAAAAAACGGGGGACATCTCATCTAGCAATGTAATTTATGTTTAAACTAGCGACGTGATTTTGAGAAAATCACCAAGTAGAATTAAATGCAAAAAATTATACTTTGCGCATACATTGACAAATTTGCTGAAAACATGGATATTTGTGATGTAAATGGTACGTGCAATAACAATGAGGGATGTTTCGATTGTTATTGCTATGTCAGATACACTGTACTGGAAATGGAAATTTTGTTTTTGTGGGTGTGGCTATACAGTACTTTTAGCAGTGCATTTACTTATAGCAAATTACCAGTCACTGAGAAATTGGTGATAAAACAACATTTGATTTTGTTTAGTAACTCATATGTGCTGAAGTGCTAGAAAACATTGTATCACACTGACATGACCAGAGAAATATGGCAGAGCACAAAACATACAAAGCATGAAGAAAGTAGCAGAGCACTGAGCTTAACCAAACTGTTTTGACTATTTTGAAAATTATTTTTAAAAACATGCATAGGGAATACATTCTTAATACGCAAAACCAATGTACGGTAGAAGTAGATCGGTGACCAATGTGTGTAATACTAGTTATGTAGTCTAAACCAGCGCTTTTTAACCTTTTTTATTTTAATCTTTAGCCATGGAACACTTTATGCATTAAAATTATCTTGCGCGATTCCAAACAAAATTTTATAATGATGTAAAAATAAACAACACAACAAAAAATTTTCACTATTAATTTTTCTCAATGGGATATCTGGGGCAGATTTTCGACCATGGTTCCATGGAACACTAGTCAAAGTAATAAATTTATTGTGAAACACCTGATTTCACGAAACACGAGTGTCCGCGTAGCACCGGTTGAAAATCATTGATCCAAAGATTTTAAACAATACAAAATTGATAATTCCTTCATTGCGTTTAGTTGTTGAATGCGATACTGTTTTTAGATATAAACGAATGCTTAAGCTATCCTTGTGAGGAAAGTGCCTTTTGTACGAATGTTCCTGGCTCTTTTACGTGCACCTGCACACAAGGCTTTACTGGTATGTTTGACTTCATGCGTATTTTGTATAACTTCAAAAATACAGGTAACATACAGTACATCACTCACAAGGACATTAGAAAAATTGTTGTAAAATAAAGTTCCAGAAATTAATTCAAATACGCCTGCTGTAACTTTACCTCATAAACTTTTCTTGATTATTATCAACATTACTTGACATTGCTTAAAAGTAACTTCGATTACTTTGCTGAAATTTACTGATGTCCTATTTATTTTGACCCAACAGTTAATCAAACTATGCGTGGTTGACGTAATGACTTCTACTTTTTGAAAATGAAACCAACAAGGATTACGTCAGAAGCTTTTTAGATTGCTTAGTAAATAACTTATCTGAAATAATTTAAGGTATAAATACTTATTATGTTCTACAGTATTTCGAAGATTTATTATTCTTTGATCATTTCAGAAGGTTTCATGTTTCTATGGTATGAGGTAGTTTTTTAAAATCTTCAACACTTCAGATGAAAAAGGTGCTGTAATGCTAATTTAATGCTTATCTAATCCTGATCTCATTATTAGGCAATGGTTTGTTTTGTATTGACGTGGATGAATGCGAATTTGCCTTAGATAACTGTAATAGCCAGGCTACTTGCAGCAATGTAGTTGGAAGTTTCAAGTAAGTCTTGTTGACATTGAAGCAGTATAATTGTTACTGAATAATATCTGTGTGAGCTTGAATATCAAGGAAGGTAAATTGTTTATACTATTAATTCACATTGAAAGACAAATAATTGAAACAAAACCTTTTTTCACTAACAGTAGATCTGAAAGTTTTTACCTAGCTGCGATAAATAGAGCTAATGGTTTTAATAGAATCATTGCTACAACAGTGTAAATAGTCTTCCCTTTGCTTGACACTATTTTGTTCGTTACTATTAGAATTCGGCAAAACTGTTTACTCGTATGAGTTAAATCTGTTACACTGGTTGGTCTGACCCTAACTTAGTCTGGAAATAACATATAGAAGAATTATTTTTGAAAAATGTAAACTTGATTTTCGCTTGATAATCTTTGCACTTCCAAAACGTTTAAAATTTGTGTTTTGTAAAGTTTTATGAGGAATGCATCCAGATTGCGTAGGCCAAACGACATTTTGAAAACAAATGGATCAAATGTTTAGTCAATTTCACCATATGTTTGGCAATTTTTGATGTGTGCAATGTTGATCATCTGAATTGTTAACTACTAATTCAAGAGGTATGCTAAAACTTCATCCCAGTAACTTTTTTCCAAAATTGGTAAAACATTCAATTAAACCAGTATCGTTTATTCAGCTGCATATGTACATCCGGGTATACTGGAGACGGTTTTAAGACATGCTTAGATGTTGATGAGTGTATTGAGGAAAGCAATAATTGTGTTGTTGTTGCAAACTGCATCAACAACCCAGGATCATTTTCCTGTGAGTGTCCAAATGGCTTTGGAGGAGACGGTGTAAATGAATGCCAAGGTAGGGCATACCATTGTTTGGAAAGTTTCTGAGTAAATATTATTACATATCGTAGTGCTTCTGTAGACAGACAGTAAAGTGTCCCACACCCTTCCTCACAAAAAATACAGTTACTAATAAATTATCCATTTTGGAGAACATTTAATGAACTACAGTAGTCTAGGGTTTGTAAGAAGAAATAGAATTTACCACACCATCAAAATTCCCAAATAATTGCCAAAAGGAGAACACAACATCAAAATATCAAGTATTAAATCGCGCAATGTCGTCAAGTTTACAATAATAGAACCATCCACATGTATAGATTGGTCTAAGCCAAATATCGACATGTGTTTTGTGTAAGAAAGCCTGATATAAACACGTGGGCTAACGTTAAAAAAAAGACTCACGTTGCCAAGACGTTCACTTCTAAACGACATCATGCAAAGTATCTGTAATTAGAATTTGGCTTGCAAAACTAAACGAACATGGTATTGTCGGAGACAAAGTTAAACTAGAGTAAGGTACTTCATCACAAAATATTACAACTTCTTCTGCCTCAAACATGTGTGTCTCTTATAACGTTGTAAATTTCCAATTCTATCAAAACCGTCTTCATCTTCCCGAAGCTTTTAATTCTGAAAAGTAAAACTTACATCTAAAACCTTGCATATTTTTCCAGAACCTTTAAATTCAACTTGTGATCTGTCGACATTACCGGTTTCTTGCATATGCAAGACTGGCTTTGAAGGTGATGGTTTGACGTGCATTGATATTGATGAATGTCAAGACAACTCCACCTGTCCAAACGCTAACTGCACGAACACACAAGGCTCGTTTGTATGCCAGTGCATAGGAGGAACTACCAATGTTACTGGAGTTTGTATACGTAAGTTAAAAATCTGTAATTTTCAGAGCTAAAATGTTTAAACTTCTTTCATTTGCTAACTACTTCTCAATTGATTATCAGTTTCATTAACATTGTTGTTTAGTAATTATTTTTGCATCAATAACTTTCTAAACATTTTTGCAAGCATGTCCTATATTGCTGCAACTAATTCAAAACTTCCGTATATTGGAAACTATCGTGTATTAGACTTCATTTTCTAATTTCTAGACAATCGTTTTTCCTTTCTTGTTGTATCAAACAATACATACTGTATATTTATTTTGCAGCGCAATGTTTGACGGATTTTTGTAAAAATGGAGCTACCTGTCTAGAAACTGCGACGGTTGGAAAACCAGTATGCATGTAAGACGCGTAATGTAAAAGGCTTAATTGTTTGAAACTAAAAAATACAAAATATTATATTGTTAGTGGAAAAGTACCTTAAACTATAATTAAGGAAGATGAAACAATAAGCTTCTTCAGGCTCTTTTGGGCATACTTCAAGAAAGCGACTAGAAATTACACCTGACTATAAAAACATATGACACCGTACCGCATGAAAGTTTGTAGCAAAAGATCGTTTCAGTTGTTATTACAATTGTATCTTATAAAATATGTTTCGAACATAAGTATTGAAAAACGTTTAAAAAGGCTTAATGTGTTACTTGCCTTTTTAAAAGCGGTAGAAAAAACTGAAACGATGTATGTTTTTTTAGATGTCCTAATGGGTTTTCAGGAGCAAGATGTAGTGATTCAGGTCAATATTTTTTATTACATGTCATTGACATTGTTATAATATTTACAGAATTTTCGCATGCTTAACCGGTACTGTATAAGTGCGTAGAAAGAAGGTATTGAATTGATGTTTTGAATGACAATGATGTGTGTGTTCAAATTGCATCCGCTTATCAAGGCAGAGTATTTAACTTTTTCGTAACAAAATTCATCCCTATAATAAAACGAAACACATGTTATTATAAATATTATGGATATTATTGCGCTTTACAATAAATTAAATGATGAGAGCTGTAAAAATTTAATTATATCAAAAAAGGTAACAAGTTTTTGAAATACTTTATTGTTTACGTGGTTTAATTATGGTGAGCATAAGTTTAATATACCATAATCAGTGGCAATGTTGCTGATTAATAGTGTGAGATCCATATTTTGATTCCAACTTTGTTTTAGATTTTAAAAAGAGCACAGCCATTACAAATACGATTTTTACGGGTATGTTGTCAAATCCGGCATATAAATTTTAAACCCTAAAATTGATTTTTCAGCACCTGAAAGTCCTTCCAATTTGACTGTACAAAGCACCAACGCCACATCGGTGAAGATTGCTTGGATGGTTGGTGGCGAGGTCAATTCGAGTCTTGTTGGGCTGTTTCTGGTAAACGAAACTGTACTTGACAATCATGACGTTGGCAAAAAAACATCGCATCAATTCTTCGGATTACTTCCAGGAACTAAATATGTTTTTGCAGTGAGAACAAGAAATTCAAGCGGAGACAGCGGAGATCAACATTTGGAGTTTCAAACCGGTGGGCATGAAATGACGTTATTAACAAGTTAATTTTGGCTATAGGTTTATTTTGGCGAATGGCAAAATATCATGATGTGAATAGTTACGCCATTAGAGCTTTCAATAGTTTACTGTTCAAAGTGTTTCTTCACCACTTCAAAGGCACAATTCATTTCAGATTGTGATAACCTAATTTGTATTTTTCGGCAGCAAAATTTTCTATGTCACCGTTTTTTTTAGTTTTCCGCAACGCTGAGTTTAAAGTAGATACCACTACCAGAGATGTACAAATCCAAGATTTTTAGGATCCTGATCCGATCCTATTTTTACTTTTTGACATCAGGATCTGATCTGGATCCGGCTATTTCTAGATATCTCAGTTTCGGATTCGAAACAGATCCGAAGTAATTTTACGTCTGAAACTTTATAATACAACTATTTCACCACAAGAAAAATTCACCTTTTTGTAAAAGTCGTTTACGAAATGGATTTATCAAATTCAGTAGCTTATTAGGCCTACTCAGTAGGTGCATGATGCCCTGCTTAGCCTACTATGTACACCATGCATAATTGATCATAACTTATAGCACTTTTGGTCCCTACATAACAAGCATCCTGACTTGTAATATGTTATCTTTCTTCATTCAAATGCATATTAGCTTACCACATGACACAACCACTATGGTTGTTGAAATATCTATTCGGTGCATAGCAAACTAAAAAATGTAGGCTGTAGTAAGCTTAATAATGAAATAAAACTTATTGTAAGCCAAATAGCCTACCTTGTAACCCATGCATGTTTATCGCTCTAACATTAAACATTTTCAATGCATATTGGAATGAAAATGGAAAAAGCAAAACTAATGATTTGAATTTGGAAGAACTATGATCTTAACATCAACTTTGACCTGACCAAAATTTTAATGTTGCCACAAACGCAGTGGTTAAAAAGTTCTCCTGAGTTTGGAAATGTTGCCGGAAGCTCCTTAAAAACATTTTCTTTCTGCACAAAGTAAAAAAACATGAAAATTTAGGATTCGGATCCCGATTCGTTTAAAAAAGCAAGATTAAGATCCGGTCTGGACCAGGTGAAAAACAATAAGATTCCGGATCTTGTTCCTGTGCACCTCTGACCACTACGCCTTACCGATTTACATTTTTTCCAATCTTTTTTTAGAACAATTATAACTTTGAAAACGATGCTGTTTGTCTTAATCATAAGATTAATCAGCAGTTTTTCTGCTTGAGTGTGCTGTTTGATACGAGCAGACAATTTTCTTATAGGCCTACTAAAACTATCACAGGCAGAAGAAAAATAAATAAACTAGGATCAAACCAAGTAATTGATTAATTACTGAGCACCACATTAGAATTAGAATTCAAGGCTGGACATTAGAATTCAAGAGACAACATATTCAATCTCAAAATGCATAACCTGTTCAGTTCACCTTTCACGATTAACGACAAATTGATCCTCATGCATTTTGATTGAATTTGATTGCTATGTTTGTTAATAATAATTTCATCTACTGTATATCGGAATACGCAACAAGTAAACTAGCTTAAGTATGTTTAGTTGGTGTATTTACATATCAAACAAAACATTTCTTCAAAAGAGATAAAAAGTTTGGTTGTTTGCTAAATGTGTGTTTCCTACACACTCCAAATAAGATTGAAAAAACAGCAAAATAAACTTTGATATACTCTTAAGTGACAACATAGCCTATGAAGTACGTAGGCTATTGATGTAAAAAGACAGCTCTACATTCATCTGTAGGACTACCTTGAATTTAAAGGCAACAACAGTTTAGCAACAAGTGGAAGCTTCACTTTGTCAATCTTGGTAAATGCGTCTATAGTTCAAGGCCTGTATAAAAATGCGAGGGTTTTGCCTTCAAAGAAGTTTTCACTTCGAGAATAAAGATTCCTTCAGTCAATCCAGTTACCATGGTGACACTGTGTTTGGTGCAAACTATTCTATGGTACTGAAAAGCATTGCTCGGTCGGTACTTATTCTCTTTCAATATACCGCCTGTACCTTTTTTTGCCCATATTTTGTAGTATTTTGCAGTGATTCTATATTCTTTTCCTCAAACCTATTACAACCTAAAACCCAAAATCTAAACCCTAACCTCAACACAACCCTAGCGTTTGTCTCTCCGCTTTATGACATAATTCCCTTCATAATTTGAACCAAAATTGTTGATATTACTGCTCGTAAACTAAATTTATTTGTACCTCAGTAATTTTAACATTTTTCTAAGCTGAATTACTGCATTAACTGGAGTGCTGCAAATTTTACTACACTAAATATAAAGTTGAACTGAAGAGGATTGAATATTGTTATTTGACTTTGTCGTACATTTACCTTAAATATACGAAACATACATACCGTACGCATAAACATTGCAAAATACGTTTTATGAAGATGATAGGAACACTAAATCAGCGAAATGCATTCTAGCTATAAATAGTTAAAAAAACAGATTTTTAATCATGTTTGCCCTAGATTACAGGGGTTGAAACGATCGATATTTGAATTAATTTGTTATCTGAATTCGTTTGAATTAATCTACAATATTTGCGCCATGCAATGTCTCAGAAGTTGTCAACAAACTTCATAATTTTATCATTTTTTTCAGCTCCTGATGCTCCAACGGAATTAAACTTTACAGAAATTACACAAACATCTATCAACATCACCTTCCAACCATCCAACGGTGCAGATATGTACACTCTCACAATCAACCCTGATGGAAGATCTGTCAACGTGACTGATAACATGAACTATCAATTCGTTGGTCTCACTGCAGGAACTGAATATCGTATAACTGTTAAAGCTTTTTCACCGGAATCAGCAAATCCATTAGGAATACTCAAAAGCATTATTTCAGAATTACTAGTGGCTACAGGTAGTGAGATCTTTAATTATAGAAATACAAAAAACAGGTTTTTTTGGCAATATGCAACCAAAATTTTAATTGTTTTTTTTTATTGAAAAATAAAAAAAAGCTACTAGTTAATAGTTTACGATTACAACAAAGTGGAATTCAACAAAGTATCACCACAAGTCCATAGTAGCTCAAGTCAGATTTATGCCAAAGTTACAAACAAACTAAAACGGTTCCGCCAATCTGACTTTCAAACCAAATTATGTGTTTGCAAAGCATGCATTAGAGGATAAGATTTCTTCACTTTGTAGAAAGAAATCTCCTTTTTACCTCTTACCATTTGAATTGAGTTGTCTACCCCTGAGAGTAAGAACATTTTTCTACTTTTTACATACCATAAATAGATAGTTTCTGAGGCCTTAAAAAAACTATCAGCGATGTATTGCAAATTTATGAAGTTGTATCAGTCCAACCGTTTATTGCTTTGCTTATTGGCTTCTTTGCATTCAGGTTGGTTTACATTACATTCTTATCTACAATAGGTTTCATTTCTAAGCCGGAACTCCATTAACAAATATTTATCCAACATGTTCAAAACACGGTTTGCGGTCTTCGAAGCAGTTGTTCACTTGGAAAAATGTAACCTAAATCATTTTCAGCTCTTTTTAACAATTTTGCATTTCAAAGATTTGTACACATCAAATTATTTTCAAGAAATTTACAACCATATTGTTGTTTTAGCCAAGCCAGCACTCACCTCTCTGCCACAGGTGCTTGCTGTTTCAGACTCCTGCATCTCATTGCTGCTGGACAGCTCATTATCCTACTCTTTATATGAAGTAAGAAAAAAACAGAATTGAGTTTTGATATTTCATTATTAATGCAGTTATTGGAATATATTCTCGCATAGCCTTTTGGCATACTCAAAAGTAAAACAGGACATTTTCCCTAAGAAATCTCAGCAACGTGCACTTATTGGGCATATGTAGTGTTAGTGTCCAGCTGGAACTCTATGGTTTTAATCAGTTTCGAAACGACGCACTTAGAAGAATTTGCTGAACTCGCGACGTATTTATGACGAGTGATGATATTGACGAAGTTATGCTATGAGCCAAGCTATAAGTTGGCATATATGATCAAATGATCAACCGTTTGCATTTTGTAAGCATTGATCAATAATCCGTTGTCTTAAAAGAATTTAAGTTGAACATTGCCAACATAATCTTATTGAAAGATTTAACTCATTGATATGATTTTTTTTAGTTTGGAAACCAAATCTTTGTGTGATTTTTTTTTTTCAAATTTTAATCGACGCACCAGTGCTTTGCGACGTACAGTTTGAGAATTACTGTAATACACAAATAAAGCATAATCGATTTTTAAATTTCGTAAGTTATTTAAAAATCGATTTCGTAAGATTTTTAAATTTCGTAAGTTTTCGTAAGTTATCAATCATGCTGCAGACTCGGAAACTTTCACGGACTCTCTGAAATCGGTTCGCGGACCCCATGGGGTCTGCAGACTCAGGTTGAGCACCACTAATCTACATTAATGTTTGTTTATTGTTTCAGGTGTCCTTAGTCACACGCAACAAGTCTATACTACGATCAACGAATCTAGCGACTTTAACTGTTTGTGGTTTAAACCCAAATACGGAATACAATGTATCTGTTGGAGTTTCTCGAATAACAAATACCAGCAAAGCTATTGCAGATCCGTTTTTCACTCCTTCAGTTGCTGTTAAAACAGGTGGAAAACATTTTAGTTAAACGAATATACTTATTTACTTCAGATGATCTTTTGTAGCAACTTATCTGTGTTAGGCTACAAATTCAACGCTCAACACAAAAGCATTACAGTAAAGCAATTGCATGAAATGACGCTATAACAACAGATAAATTCACTCCACCAAAGTAAGTAGCCCACAAGTTCCCGCACATTTAATGAAGAACGTGTTTTCCTTTTGAAACGATAATCTAACCGTACAGTCGTTGCTCTGTGGCTCGATTATTTAACCCTATCTGTAGCGACACGGGGCTTTATGAGGACGCCCCACTCTAGTAGTAAAAAATCTCATAGAAGGAATTATGCTAGAAACGTGAAATTTTTTGAATTTTAGTTTATATTATTTGCAAATTTTCTAAACCTAAACTAGTCATTTTTCTACCTTCCTGCCCTTCATAATAAGCATTTCGTCTCTGGTGGTTAGACATTTTCGTGCAATACTAGTTATATATATTTGTTAGTGCAATTTAAATGTTAGTGCAATTACTTTGAAATGTAAAAATGCCTTATATTTATGAGAAAAAGTAATTTTTTGTTTACTTTAGCATTCTATGCTATAATTCAAAAAGGTCAATTTTGAAGGTATTTTCGGAAAATTAGAATAAAAAACGACTTTTCGACGTTTTTTTATTTCAAACAAGTTATTTCAAGAAATTTGTTGGGTAAAAATTTAATTTCTATATGCAGAAACACATGGCTATTATCTTGTGAAATAATTTGGCTCTCTGATTTTCATAGCGCCGGTTATTAGCGATTAATTAGCACGGGGCTAAGATAGCCAGTGACGTGCTTTCCGCGTACGAATTTTAATACGAATTTTAATTTTAATTATTTAGCTTACAGTAGTTTTTTATGTTTGTGGTAGTTGGAACTAGGTGCGCAGTGCTTTAAATTCTTGAATACTAAATTAAACAGAAATTGTTGTATTGCTCTATTATTGTGCACTCAATTCATCAGACTGTAAGGTGTACGCTGTACGGTCTTGCTTATGAAGTGCACAATATAGGGATGGTTAGGCTTACACTATATGGTAAAAATCTTCGGTCCTCTTCCTAACTTTATAATTATTCAGCATCATTAAATGATAGCCTATGCTTCCAACTGTACATAGCGACTTTGTAACCAGACAGTTTTTTAGATAATATTTTGTTGGAAGGAAGGCTTAGTATTTTGTTGCTTTAGATTTTGTGAAACTTCTTTTTGCTGCTACGCTTTTGGCGGAACAATTTCTTGAAGACTACAAAGACATCAATTCACAAGCGTCAATTGAACTGAAAGCTCGTTACAAAAATTCCCTTTTGGGAGAATTCAATAATGAAAGTTTCCCCTTTTCTCTGATTGATGCAGAATTCATTGCTTTTAGGTACGTATTATTGTGGACCATAAACACAGTTAAGCTACAGTATCTTTTCAACAGAAGACATGTGTCTTGCTAATTTTGTAGATTAGCGTTTATGTAAGGGATTCATAGTTTGTGTAGTTATTCAAGGAAACATGCAAGCAAGTAAATTGACAAATAGATTTAAAAGCAATAGTTTTGTTGAATTTACTTGCAATGTCTAAACTAAGTATAAAAAGCAAAATAAAAATGATTTTTTAACTTCAGGGTGTTTTATTCCAAAAAAAAATAATGCAATACTGTTAGAATGGCGCCAGAATAAAACTCCGAAATGTTTCAATAGTTGTTATTGCTGTTCTTGTTGTAGGCAAGGAAGTACTGTTGGAAGTATAGAAGGAATCACGGACAGCATCGACGCAACAGTTGGAGAAACTGACGTATCAAGTGCATTTTCAGAATCAGCAAGCTTCTCAAATCCTGTCACAAGTTTGTAGATTTATCAACATAAATTATTTGTGTGACCGTATAGGCTTGCACTTTGCAAATTAACCACCATTAGTTGTTAACTATAATTATAAAAATTAACTCTAGTTTGGTTTCTTCCTTCACTTCTGCGTAACTGGAAGAACCGTTCTGCTACTCTACATTTTTTACGTTGGCTTTTAATATAATTTGATTGTATATTTACTCAAACATCAAATTTTTTCTCTCTAAAGGCATTTTTCCTTTAAACATATAGCCTCTTAAAATACTGCCTTGCCAAAAACCTAAATTACATTTTCAACTCGCAATTTAGTAGAAATGAAAGTAAAAATCTCACTTTTTTGTTTGAAGAATTGTAATTAAGGAACATTTCATATAAAAATAAACCTTTCTTGTTTTTGCAAATTTTTAAATATTTTTCAAACAGTGCTGTCAGAAATTATAGGACCACTTCACTTTTTTATCCATACATTTTATGTTCACAAATATTTTTTTGCGCTTTATGTTTTAATTGTTTTACAAAACAAACAACAAAACTGCAAAACATAGCATTAATTATCCCAAACATAAAAGAATGTTGGTGCTGAAAGAAAGTTCCAGCGGTCTCATAATTCCTAATAGCGTTGCATCTTGTGTGATGTGTATCTTATTTATACTTTGTAACATTCCCGTATTGTATTATTGTTGTTGATAATAGCCTGTTATTTTTTATGCAACGTTATTATAACTTTATTGTTACTGCTTTTCATTCATTTGTAGACATTCTGTTTAAAAGACAGTGATTTGCCAGTTTGGCAAAAATTTGCATAAAAGGAATCTGTTTATTAAATGAATTAATTGTGAATTTGTTTATTAAATAAATTAATAACATAACACAGTGTTTAAAAATTAAAACAAAAACGTGTTTAAGTGTTTGTAGTCATACCAAGCTATGGAAATTCAAAGATAAAATACACAGCAAAGGGAATAGAGTTTGAAGCCAAGTATGCTATTTTACTGCAACTACAAAAGCACTGTTACAGAACTGCATTGTTTGAAAAAAGGTTCTAGAAATGGTTTACTTTTCTGAAAAGACTTACTATAACCTTACACATTAAATTCACTCCAATTTTGTCTGACCATACATACATTTTAATGTAGTACGATTATAATCAAACTAGTTGTTTTATTAACTGCACATGCGTGTGTTTACTAGATCTTATTGTTTTTGTGTCTTCCTGTTGCTGTTTTCGATTTCTTTTGTTTTTCCGTACAGTTATACCACCAAGCACACCCGAAAATGTTAAAGCCTCTGGTGTCAGCAAAACATCTGCTTTCATTACCTACAATTTCAGCGACACTCGACCATTTATTCAAGCAGTTTTTCACGGTTTGTTTGTATGGTATTTTGTCTTAAAATAACAACAATATATAATTATTGTGTAGCAAAAGTACAGTACAATGTTGTTTCAAGCTTTCATAAACAATGGATGCCAGAATTAATTCCAGTGATTTTTTTTTTCTTTATTTAACTTTAAGCATTATCAACTTTTTGTTTTAGGCTAATGTAATCTAGACATCGGTTACTATATTCATAAGTCATATAATCGTTTTACGTGACTTTTTTTTCTCTGCACCCTCAATCAACAGTTAGCCTATTTTGGAAAGTGTGTAATTGATATAGCATACACTTGACAATATTTTTCTTAAAGCACTTTATCAAAATATAAACTTATTTTTTGCAGTGACATGTGAAAATCGATTTCGCACATCCGTCAGTGTTGACACAATGGAGTCGGCCTTGATCAAAGATCTTCCACAAAACACGATTTGCAACACTCAGGTTCGAATCCAAGTGAAAGCATCCAATACTTCAATAGCATTTTCTTCTTTTTCAAATCCATCGACTTTCACAACAAGTAAGGACTATGCTTGCTGTGGGTAAAACAATTCTAGATACTTTGTTTGTTGTCTTTTTTCAATGCGCATTAAGTAGCAACTATTAATAGTTACTGAAGATCTAATAATCACTGCAATTATGTACATTGTTTTCTCTTGGCATACGCCAGTTTTAACTGTAAACAGCTTCATCACTGTGTTGGAACGGTTGGAAACATTCTCGTAATTTAATTTTGTCTCGAATACTTTGTTTGGCCTATACTCAATTTTCGAAAGTTTTATGTATCCACCGCATAACGCAACTACTTTCGCAACTCTTGCTCATTACTTGAAATAATATGTTTTTCACATTTTTCTCTTGCTTTCAAACGCACTACAGTATAAAATTCTGAAAGGGTTCCTTCTAAATTAATTTCCTTTCTATTTACGTCTTGTAGTGTCTGTGTTACATGATGACGTTTAAACTAAAAAAAAAATACATTTTAAAATACAGCAGTCCCCGCTAATTAAGCCCATGAATATTATGCCTACCCGCTGATCAAGCCTAATTTGGTCCGGTCCGGAATTACTGAATATATTGGCGTGACAGAGAATTGTTTCCCTCTTAAAAGCAGAATTGTTCCGTCCCGAGGTGTGCTTGATAAGCGGGGACTATCGTATTAGAAATGGTTGACATTTGTATTTACATGCGGTAAAGTCTCTCTTCCACTAACAATACTGTGTGCTTCTATCTACCCATGTGTTCTTTTGTTGAATTTTTTCAGTATTATGGTGGGTCTTAATAACGTATTTATTTTTGAAAGTACAAATTCTATGCTACATACTGTGGTTATAATAAGTTGAAGGTTTTAAATTGACTTTCTAAATTTACACTATCCTGTATACTTAAAATTTCTTTAAATATATACGTTAAAATGTAAACATAGATCTAAAATATTTCATTTTCAGGACATAGCATTGAAAACCTTGAAACCGATACAACAGGAACAATACTTCAAGTATCATTTGATAACGTAGAGCGCCTTGTATTCTACAACATACTTGTTCAAGACACAAAAAGTATAACTGAATTCCATATCGGCCCTGTTGCAGCAAAGGATATACCAAAAGGCGATACCATTACCGACAGTTTGAAAGGATTACAAAGAAATACAGAGTACAATATGACAGTTACTATCGTAACAAGAGATCATGAAACAAAGTTAAGATCTGAAAGTATTTCACAAACAGTATCAACGTCAGGTAAAAATCTTGCTCGAGCTGTAGTTGCATGTCATCGGTGATTTTACTGAAACTTATTTGGTAACTAATATCTCAGACTTGATTTCAACGTTGTGTATATTCGGGTGTTTGCTGGCTTCCTTTCGCAATGCCTTTATTATTCATCCAACAAAAGTGCTTGTACTATAGCCAAGCGGCCACCCATGCATCACAGAGTAGACTAAAGAGTGAGTTGTTTTGTTTTGTTTGTCGTATCCAGGCTTACGCCTGGTGATTGAAGATTTAGATTAAGTGGACGGAAAGGCAAGGAAGCCAATCTTCATGTCCACCTTCAGGCATGCCTTTAAGTGTCTTGCCAGAGACACAGCTGCATGCTCATGAGCGGTGTCGAACCGGCACCCTTTCGATTGCCGTTCCAGCGCTCTCACCACTCGGCAATGCACCCGACAAGAGTGAGTGATCCACGACGAAATCGAACTTTGGTTTCTAACACAGGCAGCAAACGCCGTAATCGCTATGCTAAACCGTTAGAGTTTCTTTGGGAAATGGTGTGTTTATTGTAGCTTAGAACATCATTTATAATGTTTTTGTAACTTTTATCTCTATCTTTTTCAATCAGCGATAATGTACACTTAGATATTGTCAAGCCCGATCCACCAAAAGTAACGGATGTCACTCAAACTACGGTGAAACTCATTTATATTAAAGAAACTGATGCCATCCTTTACAATGTCACAGTTTCATTTGAGAATGGATCATTGTTAATGGTAATGTTTGTAATTTCATAATTAAAGAGCTTTCACACTAAAATAGTTTCTTACCAGTTGGCTTATTGATATTTTAAAACAAGATTAATTGAGGTTAATATTTGATAAAACTGACTGTATTTACGATTATAATGTAAACAATCTACACTTTGTGATTGCAAAAGACGCTGCACCAATAGCACGAGAACCACGAGCCCAAAAAAACCTTTCCATTTTAATCCTTTTGCATTCATCCTGATTATTATTTTTGTTTTGTGGCGATTGAAGATTTAGACTAACTGGAAAGCAAGGAAGTCAATTTTTATGAGCGGTGTCGAACCGACGTGCTATCGGGCGTCATACAAGGGCTCTGACTACTCAGCTATGTAGTTCCCAGTATAATCTTTTTAGGACTAACCATAAATAACTTATAAAAGGAATGTTTATTTTGCGCGTATAGTGTCTACAATCCCTTCTATCATATATACCTTTATTAACATAAGTAAAATTCCAGTATCAGAATGATTTTCGAGATTATTTTCAATCACTTTCAGGTTAGTCAATCAAACAAACATGTTTAATAGTATATTTGATTGTGAAAGCTTTACTTTTTTCATTGTTACAACACAAACAAGAAAATCATGTCAGCTGACATATTATCTTTCTTCAATATTATTTTTTATGAATCTTTTGTTCTACCTTGAAGCAAAAATATAGTATCCTTGACGATGACATTAAAATTATGAGTACGTTTTGTAAAAGTAAATCATTATGATCAATGTGATGTAAATTAACAAAGATTAAAACATACAATAGGTTGTTAAAGATCCTGACCCCCAATTCATAGTTGAAAATTTGACTCCTGGAACTAAATATCTATTCACTGTGGTTGTGGAATTTCAAAATGGAACTGAGACAAGCGACTCTCTCATGCAAATCACAGGTATGCCACAAATTGAAAAAAAAATAAAACACAGAATTTCTTGGCGAAAAAACATTCTGCAATTTTGTGCAGATTATTAAGTAAAGCACATGCGTATTGAAAATTGTTATAAAAGTATCATCCATCATATAGTGAAAAATAATCAAAGTGCGTTAAATTGAAAACTGGTAATTTGGAATCGAAACACAAGCGTCAGCACAACTACATTGAAAGCGGATTCTGATGTAGGCTAGCTTCCTCCTCTAACAGATCATTTTAATTCAATCTTTAGGTTTACGAGTGTATGGCAGAAAGTGAAACTTAACGTTGATCCGATGAACTGCAAAACGTTGAATTTGTCGTTTGCTTAATTACTGTATAAGGATGTACCACGCTACCCAACAATTGTCCATGTGCGTTGTAAGCGTCACATATGTCACTTCATTTCCTCTCATTAGTTTCTTGGTACACAAAAAACCAATATCACATATTAACTTTCAACAGTTTTGTTTTTGTTTTACTCGTGATGCCGACCAAAACTAAACCGGTGCTAATTTCATATTGGATTGCATTATAGTTCCTCCGGATCCTTCTAACTTGAGAATACAAGAAATTAATTCAACTTCCGTGACAATTACTTGGATGATCATCAATCAGGCTGACTTAAACGTCATTGGGCTATCGTTCGGTAACGGGACCACCATTTTAAACAATGTTGTTTTGAGAACGCCAGAAGTTTATCAAAATGAAGATCTACTGCCTGGTACTGAATATGTCTTTGCTGTAAAAACAAGAAATTCAGCTGGCGATAGCAGAGTTGAAAGTTTAAAGTTTCAAACAGGTGTGTATCTTCTATTGGTTGTGATTTTACTGAAGAGTTGCGGTTTCAATTTTGTAGTTAAAACATTTCTTCGATAAAAGATCATTTACATGCATGCAGGTTGATAGGCCTTCACTGGATATGCAATGACGTAAATATCTTTAATTAAAATTATCTATATTTGGGCAAGATTATGTTCTTGGCAACACAGTTTTGAGATTTCAGAAAAGCGCTACTAATAATGAATATGTTTAGATGTCAATTTACACATAAACAAACGAAACCAAACAACAAGATGAAATCCATTATATCATGAATAAAATGATAACGTTTTCTGCTATACATCATCTGGTTTTTCGCAAGCATTTGAATGACTGAAGTTCTTATGCTAATACAATAATTACTAGATTACTCAACAAAAGGAATCAAGGCTCAAAAAATGTTTTACACGTGTCACAGTATTTTCATACCATGTATTGCAGTTCCTGGCGCACCAACAAGTCTAACATTTACTAAAGTTTCTCAAACATCTATCAATATCACCTTCCAACCATCTACTGGTGCAAACATGTACACTCTCACAATCAACCCTGATGGAAGATCTGTCAACGTGACTGATAACATGAACTATCAATTCGTTGGCCTCACTGCAGGAACTGAATATCGTATAACTGTTAAAGCTCTTTCACCGGAATCAGCAAATGCATTAGGGATTCTAGAAAGTCTTACTTCAGAATTTCTTGTGATCACAGGTGAAACGAGTTTTCTTGGTTTAATAACATCAACTTGTAAAATGAAAAAATAAACAAAACAGTTCTTAAATCGAATTATTGATGTCAGTCTTTTATATTAGGTTGATAGCTTAATATGGTTTTTGTGATGTTTATATTGCTTTAGGCTACAGTGCGTTTGTTAATCATAAATAGAAAATAAACATATTTATTTTCATCGCTTGCGTAATTGTTTTATGACTTATTTGTCAAATCGTATTTCATATTGTCATACAAACAATTAGCGTTTTTGCGAATGGTATGATCAAATTTCTTTGTGTGATAAAAAATAAAATATGTTGAACCCATTGACGTGACTTTGTTTGTTTGTCTGCGGTACAACCAAGCGAACTCTTTACCAACGCTTTTATATGATAACATTTTTAATATTTAATCGTTTTAAGTGATGGGAAATATTTGTTGATGTTCGCAGTGCCAGGTGATGTTACAAACGTACGAGCCGCCTCTCGGTCATCATCAAGTCTTGGAATAACTTTTAATGATTCCTTCGGTTCAACAAGCTATCGCATTGAGTATGCCTCTTTACCCGGGTCGCATGACTCTATTTCTGTGAAGGAAAACCAGGCATTGTTGACCGATCTTGCAAGCGGAATTGCCTACAATATTACAGTGGTTGCACTCAACAGGTTTGGTGAAAGTGGAAAAACTGAAACACTAGTCAGAGAATTTACAAGTACGTACATCATTCTACAATTCTTGAAATCCATTGAGTTTTAGTTTTTTGACTAAAAATATCATCAAAATAACCAAGTTCGTGCCAACATTACATCCCCCAAATAAAAGTATTTTTACAATTTGTTAAGAGTTGCTAATCATAATGAAGGAGAAAGATTGTTTCGATTACATTTTTGAAAAATAGTTATAACTTATAACACTCAGTAATTTCTTAGGTAGTAGCATATACTGTACTTACAGTTTTGCCACAATAAAGAATAATACGAAACTAACTTCTTATGTATTTTAGGATCCGTCAATCCATCTAATTTAATGTTTCACACTTTCACAACAACTTCATTTGCAGTTAAATGGGAAGCGCAGACTGGAGCTCTGTAAGGCTTTTTGTATATAACATTTCTTTAAAAAAATAAATCTTATCAATACTACAAAAAGTGCTCTATGTCAAGCTAAAGCCAAGCAGAGCGAATCACATCAAAATTAGTTACTAGTTTACTAAAAACCTTAACAGTCTGTTTCAACTTAATAAGATCATCAGAAGGAACTTATTCAAATAGAATCTATTTGATATAAACATATTCTATTTGAATAAATTCTTTCTGATAATCCTATTAAGATGAAGCAGACTTTTCCGTAAACTGGTAACTAATTTTGATGTAACATTTCTTTCAGATGTCTGTAAAAGAAATTATGAAATTAAGTTAGCTTTTTTGTGTTGTGATTTCTGTAAGCAACCTTGTTTAATTATTATTGTTGATTTTTGCCACAAGTTAAGATCAACGCCACCTTTGAAACGCCTTTAATTGGGAGAGTCAGCAAAAACGCTTAGGACGATTAACTTTTTTATATTTTTGCAATTGCAGTGACTACCAAGTAAATGTTGTTGCACTCTTCAATGGACCTGAGAATCGTAACGTTTCGGTGTTATTGAACGGGCTTGAAGCCTATATTAGTCGATTGTTACCTGGCAGCGAGTACAACGTGTCGATTCAAACAGAGGACTTATTTGGTTTATCTGGCCCTAAAATATTTTCAACCGAAGTTACTAGTAAGTTCCTCTAGAATCAAACATATGGGAATCAAAATATATTCTTCAAATTTGAACTTTTTTAGGTGTTTTTATTGAACTAATGGACTAAACATATTCCGATACAGCTTAAGTACCCGACAAAATGGTGTTGCAATTATAGTTGAAAGAGCGTTGAATAGATAACAACTTAGGCTACTAAACTTAAAGTATTTCAGTTTTATGAAAACATCTTAATATTTCACTTTTGTATAGTTCCCGATCAAGCAAACAATCTGGTCATATCATCTTATACAAACTCCACTATTGAAATCAAGTGGGATCGAGTGCAAGGTGCAACATCTTATCATGTGACGGTAAAGAGCTTGTCAAACAGTGAAACGTTGCAAGACAGCACGGTAATCATCATTAATTAATTGGTCATAAACTTTTCTGTTTTTTTTTTCTCTCGTCTGCCGTGTCCTATAATTATGCATATTACTGTGGTTTAACTGTTAAAGTTAGTGATTAATCTATTTGTTTTTAACGTACTTTTTGTAAAGTTTTGTTTGCAAATTTCAACTTGTTTTTCTTGGTGACGAGTTTCGATTTTTCATAAGTCAAGTTGCAAAAACATTCTACAAGTTGGCAAATCAGATTTTGTGGGACCAGATTTCTAAAAGTAAAGACGTAACTTTTTTTACTCTGTAACATGTCAAGGCAATCAGCAAGCATGTAAATCTGCATTTTAGAAATACGAGCATAAAATTTCTAACATCAGGCAATTTTTTATATTGAATCAAGACAATGGTTTCTTGATACCTGTTCTTGCATCCGTTTCCACCAAGTGCGATAGTTTCTATTACTGTGTCGTAGAAGTTGTATCTTTCCATTCTGTGTTGAACTGGCAAAAAATGTTAATATTGAGACAGAATTATGTAGCATTACAATACATCAAAACTTTTGGGTAAAATGCAGTTAATTTCACGTCATATTATTGCTATGAAATTCTTTACTGAATAGTTTGTATCTACAACGAGAGGCAAAATTGGAATTGTATCCATATATTTGTCGTTTTAGGTTTTTTCTGAGGTATACATCGCTACATCACTTGCAAGTGCACAACAATATGACATATCTGTGTCTGCAAAAAACAGGAACGGCGATGGAAGGATCACCAGTATGTTCTTATTTATTGAAGTTATCATGTTTGTCCGACGACAATAGGGTATACTTCTAGGCTATACCACAGCAACATTTTGAACAAGAACGCCGGCATTTCATAAAGTAATGTAGATGTCTGGTGAAACCTCTCATTTTGCAGTTAATGTATTTATTTTCTAAGCCTTTTACTATGGAGAGCATAACCGTCATCAGTGAAGTATCTTATTTTAAATGTAATATTGTTTGTTTCTTTAGCTGATTTCTGATTTAGCATTTGAAGCGTTTAGAACGAAAAGTGACTAAGTCACATTTTCACTCGAATTGAGTTAAGTACAAAAACGTATTGCTTTGATTGTCCTTTGTCACCAGACACAAAAATATTTTGGTATAAAGGCTGCTAAGCCATCATTTTCGAATACAGGTTTTGAGCGGAAAGGTAATTTTTTCTTTTAAAAGTAGCTAAGTCCGTTCTGACCAATAGCGTCGAGTCATTTAACCACGTGACATGATTTTTATTTTGCTTTTTGATCGGGTTCCATTTTAGAGGATATAAAGTCATTAGCTGGTTACCGGTTATTTAGACTGGGACACTGCCTCTGGTTTAGGTAGGGTAGGTGAAGGATTAGGATCATTGGTAGTGTTAAAAACGGTAGTGTTTTTGTCAGCTTTTAATTGTAGATATTTTGCAAATAGGCCAAGTGATCAAATACCGGTAGTATTTATAGGCCTACTGCTTTCGAATTAAATTCAGAAGTCCACAGGTCCAATTTGCAGGAAGTTTAGCAGTGCAGACTTCAATATTCATGGGACATGATTAGGCTATTCGATGGAGTGTTGGTGCCAGCAGATAACGAAATGAAGTACACTTAACCTAAGATTAAGTAGCCTATTGGATTGGACTATTACTTTTATAACTTATTCTGTAAAGGTCCTAGCCTATCTACCAGTCTTCTTTACTTCTATACTACCCTACTAATGAAGGGAAGAAGGTTTTGAGAGTGTACCCAATTATTATTATGTAGTCCAGTAGGCCTAACCCAATTATTATTCTACTGTACATTGCCAATGAAGGTGGGGGAAGTCTCTCAACCTTACCTGTTTTTTTACCCCATTAATTACCAGTCACAGTTATTATGTGCTACCAGCCTAATTTTTTCAAGATATTTCTAACCCAAAATAATTCTTTGCAGATTTGCAATGTCATATTAGTACGAGGTTTGAAGAAATATATTTAAATAGCTTACTTTACAGTAGTATCTGGAGTAAGAGATGGCAAATTCTGTTTGGCCTATAGAACACTTAAAAGTGCTTAAGTCCATCATTTGTGTCTAAAAGTGCCTAAGTCCAGCAATTTTGAAGAAAAGTGCATAAGTCCAAAAAAGAATCTTATCAATATTTTTTGACAAGTTCAACTAAAAAATCAATTAATAGTGCAATCAGAACTAGGCTGGGGTTGTAGACACTGACATATGGTAAAAACAACAAAATCTTTTGAATCTTGATTTTACAATGCAATTGAAAACTGTACATGTCAATATCTCCTTAGTAGTATTTTGTGACTTAGTCACTTTTCGTTCTAAACGCTTCATTTGTAAAGTAGCTTTGTCTGACAACACTTAACACTTCTGTTTTTGACAACAATGTTTCTGTTTCAGAAATTTTCAGTTCCACTGTCCCAGAAAGCCTAAAATTATTTGGTAAGTTTATTTTTAACTTTGAACTGCATTAAAATATGAACAAACGTTGTTTATTTACCTGCGAGCTTATTCTTCAAACTTTTCTGTCTGTTCTACTGTAAACCATAAGTATGAATGTCGGTTGCATAGCCCAGTGGTGAGAGCCTTGGAACGGCAATCAAAAGGGCACCGGTTCGACACCGCTCATGAGCATGCGGCTGTGTCTCTGGCAGGACATTTAAAGGCATGCCTGAAGGTGGACACAAAGATTGGCTTCCTTGCCTTCCCGTATACTTAATCTAAATCTTCAACCAACGGGTGTAAGCCTGGATATGACAAACAAAAACAGTATGAATAAGCATAAAACATTGAATATTAGACGTATTTTCTTTAGATAATTTAAAAAAAGTTTTTGCATATAAATCATGATTAACTATGCATTCTTATTTGTTAATGCTAAAGAAGATGAAGAAAAGTCATATAACCGAAACATCCATTTGACAAATCAAGGTCATTAAAGTAAATGTTATTGTTCGGTAGGATGTAAAAGCAGCCAGCTATAACATCATAAACTTGCAAGTCTTGAATTTTATTTTCATTTTATGATAAATCATAGGCTAATGGTGAGATTGTTTTCCTCAAGTTGGAGGGACAACATAATTTAGTGCAATGTGAGAGCGTGGGCTGCTTTAAAAAATCGCTCTTCAGATTGAATACACCAACAGCACATCATCCACTGATTAAGCAGATTTATTTGGCTCCCACAAAATGTCTTTCTTCTGCACAAAGCGTGATCCGCTATTCAAACTCTCGATTATCCACAGATAAACTTATTGCGAATTGATTCTCAATTAACTAATCAGAAGATTAGCTTAGTCGGCCGCTTAAAAGTACGCTGTTGGTACATCTAACTTACTTCACAAGGTAGATTTAAACGATCTGTCTTAGCCTGATGCTGCGAGCTTATATTGACGTTCTGCAAGGTGGACACAAAGGTTGGCTTTCTTGGCTCCCGTTAACTTAACTCGAGTTTTTAACACTCAGCATATAAGCCTGGATCAGGCAAACGATTTATAAAGCAAGTGTACGTGTTGTTTTAGAAAAGTGGAACAAAGCGGAAACACGAAAGTTTGGCATTGAGAGAGTGGCTTTGTCCCACAATAAAGCAGCAAGCTTATGCCAGTCCTCAAACTATAACCTGATGACACTGCGGAGTATACAAGAAGAATCGGAACTAGATCAATTAATTGAAGACTATGAGACTGCTATCTTAGGAGCACCCGGGGTAATATTATGATTGTGCAACCTGCAATATCGTGCATCAATAGGCGGGGCATTCAGATAGAATAGAGACTTTGTGGAAAACCCTGTTTTGAAGATCTAATAGCAGCCGTGATACTGTAGACACAATTCAAGTAATTTTGAAAGTCAAAAGCTAAAACACCTCCGGTTAGCGTACAGAGTTTGTATTTGACAACTTCAAAGTTGCGTCATTAAATTGATCCCAATTTCGTCAAAAGTAGGCAAGATCAATACAGTTGCGTACAAGACAATTAAACTGCAATGTTTGTTAAAATTGATTTTTCATGGTGGAATGAAAAATATGTGGAAAGTCAGCTGAAAAATTCAAATTTAAAACAGAGCAGGTAAAAAATTCAAATTTAACTTTTTCAGCTTTTCAACAAAGTTTCCAACTATTGGTTGGGAACAATTTTATCAGCTGACCAGATTATGACGAACTGGGTTCATTACGATAACACCGTCGTAAATTACACCAACTGGCAAGAAGGTTTTCCAAAACTTGATTCCAATCGTCTTTGTGCCTATGTTCAACTTCTATGCCTCGACACTTGTTCTTTCAAGTGGGGAAACCGGGCATGTGATAACACTACAGGCATGGATGCTGTGATATGTGAATCCAGAGGTCAGTAACATTACATCATCATATACAGTAGCAGTTGTACTAAAAACTTCAATTACAAGCTTTTGGCTCATGTGCTAGCATCATAACTTACGGTGCAAATAAAATAATATTCATTGTGATCAACACTACAACGACTAGAGCTATGGTACCCAATGATAAAGTAGGGTTATTTTAACCGTGCTTCTTCGAAAACAGATTTTAAATGTTCACTCATGGTATGTTTGCAGCTCTGTTAGTCAGTGTGCTGGTTAAGGATATCAATTAATTCACCCGAAAAGCAGTTTTAGTCAAAAAAAAAAGAAAAAAAGAAGAATTTAGACCAAATTAAAAAATATATATCTGCTTTAGTTTCATTGTATGGAAAGTTTTTGTTCTTATTTTTAACCCGAAACAATATTTCGTGCTTTTGTTTAGACTTTAGAGCGTGATTTGCAAAACACTAGAATCAATAACTTACAACACTAGAATAGGTTGCTGTAAGCATGTTGCAAATGCACGCAGCTCAGATACAAACTATCACAACTTCACATTTAAATTATATTCTGTTAGTTATCAAGTAAAAACGACGTGGAAAAAGCTTGCAACAACGGTGCTGTAAAAAATGTTATTATCGAGCGATTTTTAAGTTCCTTTACTTCCTTCTAATGAAAAGGCCTGTATGATATTGTAAAAGATTTCAATTCATCAAAAACTACAGTAGAAGAAAAGATTTGTGAAAAATTCATGTGCACCTCATACTTTTATAATGTTGAGTAGGAGATTTAGAAGCAACCGAATGATAGTTTTAATGCGAATTGCCAAATGAATATTTATCTATGAAGTATCTGGCTTGATACTTAAGCTCATAATAGAGGTTTCTGTCTATTTATTACATCTCTTTTCATCTTAAAAAAAATTCTTGTGTTATGTTGCTAGTCTATAGCAGCTTTCTTTTGAGTTAATATAAGGACTCAAAATTTAATGAATTATATCCTTTTACAGTGGATCGAACCGAGCTTGATCGCATTGAAGAACAGGTATTTTCTCAATTTTTCAATACACCAAATAAAAATATATACAGAGCCTGATAAATTGCCAACATGTTTACAAGAATTTTTTTATTACTGAATTAGAATCAAAACAATTTTTGGTTGTTCATGTCCTTTTGTGAGTTCACTACAATACTGTAATATAAAAGTTGAACCCGCTAAAGTTACTTTGTTTTGTTTGTCTATGATTCCATATAAAAGCAGTTTAAAAATTTTGCTATCATACTGTACCTTATTCACAAATATGTTTACTCAGATATATATTTAGTGCTTTGATGTACTTGACATTATTGTGAATAGGCCACATAAAAACACAAATTCTTGGTGATAAATATATGTTGGCAATACCAGTGTGCAAACGATTTGTCTGTCCTGCTGTTTTGTGATAGAATTTACAAGTGTGTAATTCAACGATGATGGCTATTAAACCAAAGAAAAAAAACGCAGTAAGGCAAATAGGTTTTCAAATTTTTCAATGTTTCAAGCTGAATATACTTACTTCGAAGATATTATTCTCCTCCCGAATCTACTGTATTGTGAATAATTTACCCATTTTATTTTTGTTGGGACTGAGGGGAAAGCTTAAGATTTGAACTGTTTTTTGTAAATAACGTACCAAAAATGAAAATTAGCCAGCTTTCAGCTGAGTAGAAAAAAAGTCTTGAAGATTCTAAATAATAAAATTAGAATAAATTTGGCTGCACAGTGGACAAAGAGATCATACAAAGCAATACTCGTCATATAAAGTGTGATAGTAGTGGTCAATGCCGCCATATCATGGGAAAAGCTATAGTTGTTCATAATGTTCAATGTTCATATCTGAAACGATCGTTATATCAAATACAGTCACTATTTACTAAAAACCTTCGCCCTTACTGGGATCATCAGAGAGACTTATTCCAATAAAATCTATTGAAAAAAATGAATTGTAAGATAACTAGAATGATTCCATTTGAATAAGACCTATTAATGACCCCATTAAGGGTGAAACAACTTGTTAAGGTTTTTAGTGAAGAAGAGCAACTGTATTCGATGTAGCCTAAGTCAATCTACTTGAATTTTTTGCTTGATATTGAGCATTTTTTTAGTATTATTGTGTATTATACGATAAAGTAAAGTAACATCAATAATAAAATGACTATAAATTGTAAAGTCTACATATCGTATGCTCTACTAATTTACAACCATTTACTAAGTCTCGCAGCAAGATTGGCTAGTAACTGTAATAAACGCTGATGTAACAATTCAACCAATCAGAATGTTGACATCTACTTAAACAGTTTGTTTTCCTTCGTCAGATATATTCCGATGTTCCAGCAAATTCAACCGTTACTGAGCAATGGATTGAAACTGTGGTCAATTCTTCACTTGAAGCTAACTTATCTGTTACTGACACAGCAGAAGGAATTCGTGTTCTGTTGGCCATAGCTGATCGCGATGAAAACGTTGAGGTACAACAACAATAAAGTTATTAAATTGTCAAGCATCAACGGTATTTCAAGTTTCAATACGTTGTTGAAGTATGCTGCAAAACTATATTTCTCAAACAATTTACAAAAGTCATTTGTTTAATTACCTGATTTGCATGTATTGAATAATATCTTATTTCGCTGAAGCCTTCACCGTTTTTGAGCAAACAGCCACCAGACACGTGCGTCGTGGCCGTGGCTGCATGTGGTATAATTCTGTTTTGGAAACGTCAACTCTGTGTCTTCAGAAGCACGTCGTTACGACTCAGAATAGAGAGTTGTTTTTTAAAAGGCATCTATCAACTTAAACTTATCAAGCCCATATCCTGGAAAGTCAAACCATAATTGCGTGATCTTGACGTTTCTTCGTTCATTAACGCTCCTAATCCATCCTACTTAGAAAAGGAAATATCGACTGAATTACTCAACATCAAGAACTGGATTAATGCCAATAAATTAGTTATCCATCCTTCCAAATCGAATGTCATTGTGGTTCCTCCTAAAAAATGCAGCTACCCAGAAGACATCAATGTACTTTATAATTGTGCTCAGATCGAACAAGTTAAGTGTGCCAAATACCTTGGCATTATTTTTGACAATGGCCTAACTTATGAACCTCATATTAATATGCTCCACAAGAAACTTTCTAAATCTGTAGGAATATTGTCCAAACTCAAATACATTCTACCAAACAAAACATTATTACGATTATACTACGCACTGGTTCATTCTCATATGGTATATGGGATAACGTTTTGGGGTTCATGCTGCAAGACACAAATGAACAAGCTTAGTACCTTACAAAATAAGGCTGTCAGAATAGTAGCAGGTGGCAGGTGTTCTGATCAGGTCACACCTTTCTATAAGCAACTTAACATACTCAAGCTTAAAGATTTTAACAAACGCGAAATTGCTAAGTTCATGTTTAAATTTGATACGGATGTATTACCTTTGCCTTTCGCACACTACTTTGAAAAAAACCAAACTCATGTATAATGCACGTCTTACTAGGCACTCTACCAATGATTGTTATTCTGTCCCACGTTACGCCTCATCCCGACTCCAGCGCAGCATTAAATATGCCGGAGTGAAAGTCTGGAACTCCTTACCAACGAGCATGCGTAACTTGTCATTTTATTCGTTTAAAAAGCAACACAAATATTCACTCATCGCCAAATATTAGCACGACTAATTTTGTACTACCTTCATGTTACCGATTGGCTACTTTGGCTACTAAATATATTTCTCTGTGCAAGACTATCATCTAACACCTTGTCTCAATTTTCGTTATTGAATTATTCATTGTGTTCTCTATCCCAGGGGTCCGCAAATACTGGGTCGCGACCCAAATTTGGGTCGCGAGACCATTCACAGTGGGTCGCAAAACGGTTTAAAATTACCATAAATATAACTTGTATGGCAAAAATAAATACAATCATATAGTCTTTGATGTGCTGAGTTTCGTACAATTTGGTAGGCTACAAGAAAATTTATACTTTCGATTGTAGTACAGTAGTTAAAGTGCCCCTGACAGGTTGGACTCAAGTATAGTAAATTTTCTAAGCATTTTCTAGCGCAAAATTATGCTTAGCGAACTTTTTAATCTTAACCTTGAAGCTCGACTGGTTAGGGCGAAATTTATACAAAACGACAGTTCCGCAGCGCCACCACAGACGAAACTCTATATTTCACTGCTCTGGGACGACTTTGATGGTATTACGTCATCGTGGGTGGGCGTTGTTAGCGACGGATGAAACAAATGCTTTCTAGATGTAATTGGTGGATCACAGTTTGGTCGGAGTTGGTACAAGCGGTTGCTTTTTTCAAAGATTTATTGTTTTTTGCAGTTTAATAAAACTGTACTGGATACGTTCCTACAAAACCTAAAATATACTTGAAGTGAAAAATGAAGAAATCGTACGAATCATTATTCATATTTAATTCATCATCACTTATCACTAACTTATTCATACATAAATAAAAGTTCTCTCTCTCTCCCTCATAATGTGCCTTCAGTTGGCCATTGAAATCCGGTGTAACGGCCATCTGGACTTGAAAATTGTTTCGGATTCGCCAAACAATGCATGACGGCAGCACAATTCGATTGTTGCTTCCGAGAGCACCACCTTGTAGTATCTACTCCAATACATGCCTGTAAGCGACTAATCACCGATACTGCCTGCAAGGAAATAAAATCACTTCGTTTAGTGTGCATTCTTTAGCGTTTAGGGTATTTTTAGCCTAATGTAGCGTCCTTACTCTTTTGATAGGTCTCCGTTTTCTCCTTTCGGTTTATTGTTTTTTTCTCGAGTTCTTCCGGCTCCTCATAAAAAAAAGTCCTCAAAACTGCGGGATGTAAGTGTGCCTCAAAATCGGTCAAATTGGTAACACAGCTAGATGCGTCTTTCTTCAAAAGTTCTTTCGTCTATGGCACTTCATGGCAACATACACATTCATTGGGCTGGGACATAGACTCGCACTTGTGGCAAACGCACCACCTACAGTTCACAGCACGCCACTCATTGCTGAGAAGCTCCAAATCGGGTTGGTGGTGTTAACAAAATCATCTCCAGTGAAGTGAAGAGAACATATACGACTAGTTTTGTATGGTCCATCCCACTTTCGAACACTTGAAGAAAACTTTGACTATTTTCTTCTCAGCACCTTGTTTTGTTTGAAAGCATGAAAATATAGCACACTAGGCCTACCTCAACTATAAATTAAGTGTACTGTCTGTGAGATACTGCTGTTACTGCAACTGAGATATACTACAAATGGCTATAGCCAGATTAGGACAAATAAAAAATTATCCAAATTGTAGCCCTACAAGAGTTTAGAAAAACTGCAATTTCAATTGAATTGAAATGCTGTTTGATAAAAATAAACTCAATCTATTTGATCTAAACCTGATAGTAATAATAAGTTGACTTTTTCCTTTCGGTAATTCTCATTTTGCACATGCTTTAGACCAATAGAGCCCCACACATTGACGTTTTGGAGCAGTCGTACCATACCTTACCAACTCACCACAGAGAAAGGATGTATCTTTCCCACCCACGGTGACGTCACAGCGAGTTTGCGGTTTTTGTTTTCGCAATTGAATGAGTGCCAGATTCGCCTAAAGTGAACGAAAGATTGCAAGCGTGTAACTTATTAGCCTGTTGATATTTTTTACTATTTGCTGGTCAGGGAAATTTGTTAGTGTCATCTCTTTGGTATCTTAGGTAAATTTAGCAAATTTATTTTCCTGTCAGAGGCACTTTAAGCCCACGGTTATATATATAGCCTGGAAGACAGCTTGAGCCAGGGCATGAAAACTCTCTCAGCTTAGGCTATCTCCAGAACTGGCGACTGAAACTTAGCGAAAACAAAACTTTGGCGGCAGCTTTCCACCTATAGCCTACAGTCGGGAAGTTGATCGTGAGCTACATGTTCAGAACAATGGAAAACCTCTGACCTTCTGCCCCGAATCAGAATATCTTGAGGTGACACTAGACAGATCGTACACATACCGCCACCATTTGGTGTCACTGCGCAAGAAAATGACATCCCACGCTGCACTACTCAAGCGCCTGGCAGGCCACAGCTGGGGGGCGAGGGCTGACACTTTGCGTATAGCAGCCTTAGCCCTTGTCTACTCTTCAGCAGAGTACTGTGCACCTGTTTGGTGCTGCGGTGCACACTGCCATAACATCGGCACTGCCATAAACAGCACCCTGCGCACAGTTACCGGATGCATGCGTCCCACATCATTGGATAATTTTGCCATTCTCGCTGGCATCCAACTTTCTGAGCTTCGTCACGAAGAAGCCACTCTGTTTCTTAGCCGACGGGCACTAAAGCCTAACCATCTTCTCCACCACAAGATCTCTGCTTCCCCAAACCAGCACCCCAGTCGACTGAAGTCAAGACAACCATTCGTGCCAGCCGCTCAACTTCTGATCAACGCAGCAGATGAACTTCATCTCTGCGGCTACTTGGGCGGGCTATAAATGGAATTCTGAAAGGAAGTCAAGTACCACCGGACTTCATTCGTTCATCCCCAACGCCGACACATGCCCCATCCGCCTGACACTACAAAGACAAGCATGGGTGCGCCTCAACCGTCTTCGTACGGGCGTCGGGCTTTTCCGGTCAACCATGCGCCATTGAATTCCTTTTTTATTGCTGTATTTATTGTACTATATTTAACTACAACGAAATAAATCAATCAATCAATCACAAAGTATGGCGTTTATCCAACAGAGCTAACGTGATGAATTTGTTTAAGAACATTTATCTCCTGTTTCAGTTAGTTCAAAATACATCATAAATTATTTTTAAATCAACCATGCGTTTGTTTTGTGACAAGAATAATGCATTCAAGCAAACGTGGCACAGTTACGTTCATATTCCCTTCAAAAAGCACATGTACGTGGAAACATTGTTTAAAGTTTAAAGCAATGTAGATGCCATATTTGCCCAACATGGTTTCTACGTGGTGAAAATTTTATTTTGTTATCCAAGTAAATCTTTAGTTATCTTTTCTTTTCACATTTCAGTGGATTTGTACAACGAATTGTTAGTTTTACAAGAAAATTTGAAAAGTTACTCTTACTCTTCCTCAGCAGTTATGCTAAGTTACACCTCAACAGCTGAAATTCTAAATGCAGTTGGGTAAATGTATCGACGTGACAAACTTAAACGTGTCATGTAATTACAAGGTGTCTGAAACCGTGGTCCAAAATGCATTTGTGGCTGCGGAAACATTCCATGAGATTATTGAAGAAAATGAAAATAACTTCACAACGAATCAGCGTGAAAACGTTGTGCTGACAACAGAGAAGTTGTTGAACCGTGTACAAATTTCTGACGAAAAAACTACCGCCAACTTTTCGACTTCATTCTTCACTGCCGAGGTAATTTGAGTCATGTGGTTTTGAATCACTTGACCATCTACCACCATGTCATGTGTACAGTACACTTTCAAAGAAAATTTGTTTCTTTTATCAAAAATATTTTTTTGTTGCAAATAAATTTATGGATCCTCAATACACGCTTTGCTCCTTGTTGTATAATTTAACTCTATCAGGTTTAATCAATTCTTTGTGCCCTAATTTATTCAATCCTTGTTTTTATGTGAACATATGATCCATCAAAAAAAGAATAACTTATCCAACACTTATTCTATTTCTTCTGTGTGTTTAGGTTCAGTACGTGAGCACAGAATCGATTGAGGAGGACGTGACCTTTTCGACGACTGGAGAACAAGCAGTCAGTATCACTCTTCCTAAGGATGCCATTCTAGGTCAAAATCAGCCAACGGGGGCAGGAAACCGATCCAGGGTTTCTTTCATACAATATTTCGACGATGTGCTTTTTCCATCTCAATACAATGTTTCGCAAGTAATAAAGCATTTTATTTATGCAAAGCTTTCGTTTATTAACTCAGATGATCCTGGTGGTAAAGAAATAAACTATGTCTTCTTAAAAATGTCGTCTTAAAATACCCATTGAAGTTCTATGCTTGGGATATCAAAACAATTAAAAAAAAAATATTGCTTGTTCAGGTGGTATCAGCACAAATAAACGGACAGCCAACTGAAGGACTGGAGATTCCCGTGACGTATTCGATTCCACCTCCAAAAACCGAGTCTAACGTAAGTCTTCTTACAAAGGAATCGTAGATATTGGGAAATTGCCAATAAGTAGCCTAATAACAATAATAAGTGCAGACAGTAAGTATTAATTTAATTACTTAACACTATATAACATATCATCTATACTGCAACTGGGTATAGAATTCTAGCTAAAATTGTTGTAACAAGTTACTTTTTTGAATTTGTATATATTTTTCTTTTTTTGGCATATTAGGATATTCTTCTCGGGCAGTGCGCCACTTGGAATTTTTCCACATCTTCTTGGTCAGACGAGGGATGTTATTTACTTGAAAAAACTGATCCTCCTCTGTGTGGATGCAATCATCTCACCAACTTTGCATTATTGGTGGTAAGATGCTGTAATTTTGTGTGCTTAGAATTATAGATTTTGCAATAAAATGAAAACAAAAAGTTATAAAAATACGTTTAAGTTGAAAAAAATTAACCTTTATCAATATGATTTTCCGTAATCAAGCATTTTTTCAAAGTTGGAAAGTTTTTTGTTTCTAATAAACAGTACAAAATGTTAGAAAATTGAGAATGTTGCTTTTCATTTGCAATTTCCCTTTGCTTGGATTTAACATACATAAATAGCTTTTCATTTGTGATAAAAATGTTTACACAAACTCAAAGGAAATCGTGAAACGTCCATCATATACCACGTTTGATTACGTCAATCGAGTGATTGGTGGGATATCATGTCTTGGTTTCTTTCTCACAGCCATTATTTACATGTTTTACAAGTGAGTGACAACTTTACCTTTAAATTAAGGGTCTCTAATTTTTATAACTATTTTTGCCTTTTACTAACGCAAAGGTTCTAACAGACCATGCACCGTTTAGAAATGGTGCTTTGCACAGCACTAGACAACCGCGGCAAACCATGGTTCGCGAGCAGCATGCAGCTCAATTATGCTCAATTATTTCGATTATTAAGTTCCGAATACAAGTGCAACGAATTAGATTTCTCGAGCTAAGGAACATGTATAGGCTAAGGCTAGGCTAAGGCTACAGGCTGCTAAGGCTACAGGCTGCTAAGGCTACAGGCTGCTAAGGCTACAGGCTGCTAAGGCTACAGGCTGCTAAGGCTACAGGCTGCTAAGGCTACAGGCTGCTAAGGCTACAGGCTGCTAAGGCTACAGGCTGCTAAGGCTACAGGCTGCTAAGGCTACAGGCTGCTAAGGCTACAGGCTGCTAAGGCTACAGGCTGCTAAGGCTACAGGCTGCTAAGGCTACAGGCTGCTAAGGCTACAGGCTGCTAAGGCTACAGGCTGCTAAGGCTACAGGCTGCTAAGGCTACAGGCTGCTAAGGCTACAGGCTGCTAAGGCTACAGGCTGCTAAGGCTACAGTATATGGCGACGTGTTGTTCTGAATCTTGATGTTCAATAATGGGTTATGCAAAATGTGAATATCGTGAAAGCGCAACCAACAACCGTAGAACAAAGCTGGTTCGGATTGCTGCGATAAATTATCCCCATAACTTTAAGCAACTTCCAAAAAGCATAGAAATGCTCCAATCATCGATGTGGCCAACATATGCAGAGTGCTATTAAATAAATTGATTGAGTTTATGTTTATAATTTTGCACATTTGAGCCCGTGAACGTTACTGCGTTACTAAATTGCAAAACACGACAAGTGGTTAATATGCTTTGGCCAACCCTGCAATAAGTCGAAATGTGTAATTTGCTTTTAGATACAAAGTTTTAGTCGGTTATTGATAAAACCGGTTTGCCTTAAGATTTTTAAAAAAGAGCATAAAAAAGTCTTGAATGAAATTGTTTCAAATATGTGAGCTTTGAACCATTGGACCTTTAAAAACTTTGTTTGCTATTGTCCTACAAATAGCAAATTGTCTTGCAAATTGACGTTTGCATTTTATTTTGGCATTCTACTTTAGGGTAAATAGGCGGAAATGCGCACTAGCATCAATACTAAAGTGGCATTTTCTTTCTTGCAGAGAGTTACGAACATCTAGTCCTGGACCTGTTCACATAAATTTATGCATTTCCTATGGAATTGGATATCTTGTATTTTTGGCTGGATCCGATAAAGTGGAAAATTTTATGCCTTGTGTCGCTGTTACAGCTTTAACTCATTACTTTTTTTTGGCTGGTTGGCTTTGGACATCTGTTGAAGCGTTTACCATGTATCAGTAAGTAAAATGAACAAATATTGTGGTGAAATTTTCAGACCTCATAAAAACCTTGTTTTGGAGATGATTTATTTTGTTTGCTTTCTTCCTTCAGTTTACTTAGCTGTCAATCCCTAAGCTTAGTCACTTCTACGTTCAAGTTCCAATATCTGAGCTTTTAACTGCTTCAACAACAGATTGCTGGTGAAGGCATCAACATCACTTGGAGAGCGTTACCACATCAATGCGGCTTTGTGTTCGTACCTCCTACCTCTTGCAGTTGTCACAGTAAATGCTGGCGTGACAATTGGATATTTTGACGCACAGCCGCCAGAAAATGATTTTTTTCGCTTTTCTGGTAAGTGCTACCATGTAGGGTTTGCAATTTATTTTTAGGCAAATCTTCAATGTTGAAATGGAAAAAGGTTGTAATCTTTTGTGAAAGAATTTGCAACTGTAGACTATGATAACTACGATACTATTTGTTAATTATATTGAAAGACAAAATGAGTGTTCTGTAACAAGCTTCTCAAAATTTACGTCATGTATATAAAAGAATAGAACATGTTGGAGGTTGAGTCGTCGTCAACCTTTACTGGATCAACCACAGATCATTGTCAAATTTATCTAGAACCCAATAATGCACTTTGAAATTATCTATATTGTAATATTTTGTAGATGAACGGACATTACACAACTCCGAGTACGTAAGCAACTACGCTTGTTGGCTATCAGGATACTCTTTGTACTTTGGATTTCTCGTCGAAGGAGGGCTAGTTTTTTTGCTGAATATTATTATTTATGTAATGGTACTACGTTCGATAACATGGAGAAGTAAGATGGTAGGTTTGGACCAAAATGTAGATGAATTGTTTAAATGTGTGGCAAAGAAACGTTGCAACTTGCAGATCTTTCCTTTGCAAAACTTTACAAATCTTACAATTCTATTGCTTATCGCAACCATATTAATACAAAGATGTTGCGTTAATGCGATTGTATTGTCAACGTTGTTGATTGAAAACGTTCAATTTGTACATGGATGTGTGGCATGTGTGCATATCTGATTCAAACCGATCAGCACAAGACAAAAGAATAAATTCAAGTGCAGGAAGAGAAATTAATGTGAACAGTATAAAGCAAAATTTTTTTGATTGGGTTCCTACGCACTGTCAATGGGCCACTTTACTGCAAGTACGACTCCAGTTTATTTTAACACAACTGACATTTATTTGCACAGATTCGTTCTACTAGAAATGAAACCTCATCGAGAGAAACATTTTGTCGAGCTGTGACCATCGGTGCTATGCTTGGACTTGTGTGGTTACTTGCAATACCGATTGAACTACTCGCTAGCCAGCCCAGTTTGGTGGAACCAGTTACATACTTGTTCTCATTGTTGATAGCGATACAAGTGAGGTTTTGATTATAATTTGTCGTATTTGAGTAACTAAAACTAAAGTACAGGAAATTATTTTCATACGCTTTGAATTATGAGCAATAGCAAAGCTGCTCCGACGTTCGTTATCAATTTCTTTTATATAAATGTGTTGCAAAATTGTTGTTATTAATGACGTTCTTTTTCTTAGGGCATTGTTATATTCTACCTGTTCTGCCTAAGACATACAAGGGCACGTGAATTATGGTGGAACCCAGTCTGGATTTGGATTAGAAAACGGATTTGTTGTTGCTTCTTCGACAATTCGTCATTGGAGACAAGTTACGACAAGACAAGAAGACGGTCAACACTATTTACTCGTGCCTCGCTCCCTAACATCAACTTTTCTCAATCTTTCAGCAAGGACAGAGACACTTCACATGCCTGATTATTTGCAAATGTCAAATGACGTTTTTCCAGTAAAACGATCGAACTCACTTCGAATTCTTAGGCGAAGATTTATGAAGTAGCTTTATGCAAACGTTCAAGGTTGCGAAATATTGCATATAAAATGTTTGTTCCACTTTGAGCCACCATTTAGGCAGCGGTTCTCATTGAGAACTAGTTGAGAACTTTGCAACTAGTGGGTAATGGCTCACTAGTAAAACATGAAGACAAATTGAGGTGGACCACAGACCTATTTAAACAAAGCTAAATTTATTAAAAAAGTTTGATTTGTGCCACCTTAGTTACTTTTGCACTTATGTGTTTGTTGAGTAAATTTCATTGTAATAATAATAAATGATGAGGCTGTTGTTTTTCCTAAGAGTGGTAATTTTTATTCTAATTTGAAATAATCGATTTGATGGAGTAATACAATCAATGCCTTTTATTGCATAATATAGGCTGCGGACGTTCTTTTTAAGCTACTGCAACAGTGAACAAACAGGAGGAATTTGTAAGTAGAAGGAATAATCGTTTTGGGAAGAATTTTAACAACGCTTAATTATGTACCATGGCCACCTGGAGATGCGGTCTGATTTGTCACATTTTGCAGATTTTGATGGCGGCTACTGCTAGTGTTTGACTGACATTTTTTGAGATGTTTTTACTTTTTGCTGCCTCTTTATGATATAAAAGCTTTTTGTTGACTTGGGGAAGCAGTAGCAAATAAGAAAAAGTAAGTTGAAAAATGTTTAATCAGACTGTTATTGAAAAATTAACAGTCTAACTAAAATCTTCGAAATCAAATTTTCTTTGTTTTTTAACATCTGAGGATGTTAAAACCTATTGTGTTATCTGGGGAAAACAGTAAAGAAAGCGTAAAATATAATTTTTAGAAAAATTCATTTAAACATTCGCCAAAAGTTAGCAAAATCTGGAAACTTCTGCAAAATGTGACAAATCAGGCCGTATCTTTAGGTAGCCATGGATGTACGTAATAGACCAGCCTACTTTGTGATTACCATCAAGCCATAACCAGGAGCGGATCCAGAAAGGGGGCGATTGGGGCGATCGCCCCCTCTAAAACCCAACAAAGTACTGGTTGAAGATGATCCAATTTCAATAATGTTTGGTTTTATTTAAAGAAGTTATACTTGATAGGCTACACAGTTTTTGACTAGATTTGGTATTAATAGAACTTTTTTACGGATGAAACTTGCTGGAACACACTGTAGTGCATAATGCTGATGCTTTTTTCTATTGAAACAATGGTGTCAGTTATTTACCTTAGTTCAAATACTAACTACTTACATACAGTGATTTTGTTTACCAAGTAAAGATATTAGATACTTCTACGAAGTGATCAAATATTTAATATCCATGAAAAATTAATTGTCTAATGTTACTCAACGGAAACCAATAAATTTGAATTCAGTAGCTTGTTTAAACGAATGCTTTAAAGAAGCATTTTTCGGTACTGTTTCTATAACAGGCTAAAACCAGAAATCATGTGTAGAGGAAACACATATCTGTAGGAGAAGACTTATCTGTAGGAGAAGACAGTTAGGGAAGTCAGGTCCTATAACAAGAAATTTGATTCAGTGCCCTGTTCGATACAGACAACAGAAAATTGAAAAGAATTTGTAAAAAAAATACTTAGATATAGCATTGTGTTTTAAACTCTGTCAATCAGGCAGGTAAGTTTTCATTTCAACGCGCAAAATCAACAACTGATCAAGCCAATCTTCGACCTCAATATAGGATGTAGTTGTTGTAGGCCTACAGCAGATAGCTGCATAGTCGAGTGATGACATCATTGATGCAACACTCGGTTCTTGGAGCGTCGGTTCGACGTTCAAGAACATGTATTGTGGTCAAAATCTCTACTTTTGTCGATATATTTCAAAGCATAGAAAATGATCCATCAACCAACAGCAGTCTAATTGAGATAGCCTAGACTTTTTACAATGATGTCGAAGGGCTAAATGGTCGCGACAACTATCACTTTGATGAGATTAATTATTGAATCTCGACCAGAGTTGGATAACACTGGTCTACACGATTTTTGCTCTATGAATTTTGAAGACTGATTTAGAGTAATTTTGGAGAGCTGAATCCGAATCTGGCCTCAGATTTATCCTATCACGTCAGGTTTGTGAGATATGATTGCAACAAATTGATACTTTTGTCAAAAGTGGAAAACTTGACGTTGCGTTTATCACACATACACATTACGCTATATCCAGAAATCCAGGCCATGTAGTGCATAAGTAGCTGAAATACACCCACCAACTATAATTTTGATACCAATTTGTTTTTTAAGCAACATTATTAACAAGGCTGTAACAACAAGCTTAAAGGGAGGCTAAATGTATAACTAACCCTCTCCCCGTCAACTTTTTCATGAAACCACAAAGATTTAAGCAGACCTATGGCAATGCTTGTCCAGTAACCTTATTTAGGCTGTTTTGGCCTGTCTAACACTAACCTTTCGTTATAGCACTGCATATGTTGGTGGTAAACTAAAGGCTAAATCTTCCACTTTTGTCAAAAGTAACTATTTGTTGCAATCATATTTCACACGCTTGACGTGATAGGATAAATTTGAGGTAAGATTCGGATTTAGCACTCCAAAATTACTCTAAATCAGTCTTCAAAGTTCATGGATTAAAAAAATTCTTTCTTTGTAGACCAGTAGCCTACACAATAGTTTATCGATGAATTGAAAATACCAGAACTATTTCAAACAAAGAGAGAAATTAAAAATTTTCCAAAGTTCAGGGCAATCTGAACAACAACATGTGTTGTTAAAAGTTTGATAATGTCATGAAGCTTGTCATTTTTTGTTTCAGTATGTATCCTATCAATAACGTTTAATTCTGCAAACATAAAAACAAAGTAGTTTGGACACAGCAATTAAAAGTCGTAGGTCATAAAAAACTATCTTTGAATTTGTTTCACTGATTATGAAAACAGTGCAGTTTGATTATATCGCCATTTCAAAACATTCTGGTTTGTGCTTTTAAGGTCACATTGGCTTCTAATATTGTCAGTCGTGCTACAAAAAACTTCATTCTTTTTAAATTGAATTTAAAAGCTGTTTGGAATTGCATGACACAAAAATTTAAAAAACTCTTCCTATCAAATTTAATAACTTCTGCTCTGCTACTAAATTATTATAGTTCTTTTTATTTGCCTAAACGCATTGCTCAGAAAAATACATTTGCATAATCAGGTGTTTTTCACATCTTCACTGTGCACTGAAATATTTGTGTTTAGTCTCTTCTTTACAGATTTATACCCAACCAATCAAAAGTGCTTAAGTGTCATACAATGTTGTTAACAATTATTGCGACCATTCTGCTTTGCATACCTGCCTACTTCCTTCTTTTTGTTTCTTTTCCAAAGCGATGGAAATCTACTATTAGATATAGACTGTTGTGCATCAAGGCTGTGAATTCCAATCGCTTCCTTGACGTAATGGTAAGTTTGATGTTGAAAATATTGTTTACTAGCAATATGGTGAGAATAAAGTACTTGCTAGGTTTAGGTTAAGATGTGTAAAAATTTTCAAAATAAGAGGTAGAAATTCTGAAATAAAAGATGACAAACTCTCCTGTTGAGAAAGCAGCACGTTGAACAAATATAAGCAAATGCAATGTAGCCTACAACACTGCTAATTTTATTATTCTATCGGACAGAATTGCACTCTTTTCTCTTTCAACTGAAATTAGCATGAGCATCTTTTTTACATTTCGCTTTGTCAGTAAGGAAGATATATAATCACAGCTTACGAACTTTCCGCATTTCGACAAATGTTGAAAAAGTTTATTAAAAACTTCTAAAAATATGTTGTAAGTTTAGTAAGTGTATGCCCGGCAGTCGTTCTACCCGAATCCTTTGCCTCAGTATCCTATAGGTCTACCAAGAAATGAATGCAAACACGTAGACTACGGAATGATGTTCTTTTCGTTGTGTGATCGCTTTATTGGATGCATTCAATGGAATATCGCGCAATGAACCATACGCTCCACTTCACTTCAAGCAGCTATAGTTGTAGCCTAATCACCTATGACTAGTCTATGATTTCGAAACTACTGCATTAATGTTTTAATACGTACAATAATAATTCTACAACTAATTCATTCACGCTAACTTCTGCTAACAGAATACTAGCGTTGATTGAGGTGTATGTTATTGCTAGTAGGCAATAGACATATTTCACATTATTTATTGCTACGATTGTTTCGCCCATATGCACACCCATTGTTAGATCTAGATATTTTTATTGTGTATGCTTATTGTATGACTATTAAAGTAAGTTATAACTTATGACAACTTTCAAGCACGGTCACTTTGTCGCTTCACGTTGCTTTTCTTTGTATGTACCGTAGGTGTACTGGGTTAGTTTTTACTATTTTGTTCAACAATGTTGTTCGACTTATCCCACTCCACAATGGCAGTTTTGTATCTTTTGCCTCTAGGAACCTTTGTTAAGAATGTACAGTGTTTTTATTATGACTTGAGGTAAATTGTTTTTGACGAAATACGTGCATTCAATCAAGGATAATAGCCATAATTGTGCAGATTATTGTGCGAGCCAGTTTTGTTTTTACCTACTTACTGTACTCTATACTAGAATACACAACTAAAAATTGCCTAAAGTCTAACGACTTGTTGATTTCTTTTTCCAGAAAATACAACCTAAACTATATTTCTGCAGCATTTTTGGTAGATTCAACATAGTACGCACGTCACAAATCTGAAAAAATTACTGTCAAAACACATCTCATTATTTCATGAAGGCGTTTTGCTTAAAAGAATGTGGTTACAAGAAAGAAGAACTTCTCAGATTATGGTGCAACCGCAAGAAACTTCATAGTTTGAAAGGAGTTGAAGTCATAACACAGCGGTGGAGAGGGGTCCAGGTTTATATTTTTAGAAACAAAGGTAGCTTAAGCATATTCGCTTTTGTTATTATCAAGGTATAACATGATTTAGTGATAGATCCCAAATGCAACTGTGTTCAAAAATTTATTTTTAACATCTCTATTACAGACATGTTTGCCTATGATTTAATGCCATTATAAATCGTCAGGAAGTACACCAATATGAAATGATGGTAAATGATATAAGGACAGAAGGCTACAACTACTTCTTAGATAGAAGGATGCAGCGTGGCATGTAAAATAACATTGCAGCAAAACTAAGCAGAAGATGGTCCTCTGATTTGTTAACCACAAACTAACAACATATTCAAAAACTCAATCTCTACGCTGAGGCCAATTTCATTAATGACTTGTGTTTTCAGACAGACAATTTTTAAGTGGAGCTGGCATAGTTTACTTTCATAACAATTGGGTCAGCGGAAGCATAGGTAAGAAACTGAATTAATGTAAAATCGACTTATTATTTGGATCATTTTCAAATAACAGTATAGGTTTTAATGCTGACAGACGTGTTTGCTTTGACATACACCCATCCAATATAATCTTGTTGCATGTCAATGTCAATTTAAAAGCAAATGTCTTGAGGCTACTGTGTAATGTGTAGCTTGACCATGAAAACCGCTCACCCTCATGTTCTACTAAGTTAGGTATATTGAAACAAACGTCTGTCTATGGATGTTTTTTTTTTTCGGCTTTCTATCCATTGTAGAATGACGACTGAACATCTACAGTACATTAATATTGAAATTAGCAAAACTAGTTTTAACATTCCGTCCACAACATCTGCCATTAGACTATGTTGTTTAGTTATGAACATGCTTCTATTTGTGTTTGCTGTATTTTTTGTTGCTTCTTTTTTATTCCGCCGGGAAAACTGCAGACATGTATCATCTAGGGTTGGCTACAGAAGCACCATTGTTCGTCATCATTTAGTATGACTATTTCAACAGTAAAGTTATGTTACTTATTTTGTTAGAGTTTGTGAAAGAAGAAGTCATATAGGTCAATATATTCTGTATAACAAAATATATATTATAATATATAACAAACAACGTGTTCTGTCCAATCAACCGTTCACAACTAGCCAGAAGATGTTGGAAGATTGGTTGATGAGTAAAATGAAAAGGAAGTGGTGGACTATCATTTTCAAACACAAGCAAGACTGCTCAATTTTAACTAATGACACGTAAACGTATAAATTTTGTACATCTTATTGGACTTTTAGAAAGCGTCTCCAAGTTACTCTGTAATATGGCAAAGCAAACAGAAGCTGTGATCATCGCTCCTTCGTAAGTTGACTTTGAATTTGATGCGATTTATTTTTTGACGCGACAGCATTTTCAATTTATTGCAGAGTATTTTGTATCAAGAAAATGAAGTATCTTCTGACAGGTGTCAAACCTACAACAATGCTTGATGTGAACAATTCGGTTACATGTCTTGTAATGCAAAGAAATTTATTCTCACACGAGTCAGTTCAATCATATATAGCTAAATATCGATTTCGATCAGCTAGAAGCTAGATCATCTTCAGTTAAGCTTCATCAAATAGAATCAATTTGAATAAGCTTAACTGAAGATTGCAAAAAATATTATGCATTGTAAATGCAAAAAATATTATCATTTATAAAAGATTCCTCACCAATGCTGTTCTTCAAAATTTTATATTTTTAAGAATAGGGTAAAAATTGTTTTGTTAAATTGTTTTAATTATAAAAGAACCCACAATCCATAGTTTCTGAAATACAAAAGTGCACTAAAAGGCCAGCAACTAACCAACCAGCAGTATTCTGTATAACAGTACAATTTTAGTGCTGCTGCGGTAGCATTTACTTATTTTTCACATAAAATAAAATCTGTTGTTTGTTTCAGATTTAGAAAATCTCCTGAGCACAAATTTCCTGCAGGATTCGATGACTGTTATGCTGTTGCTTCATATTTTATAAAACACGCAGCAAAATTCAGCGTTTATGTTGATAGGATAGCTATATCCGGTGACGGGACAGGTAAATTAGGCTAACTGTAAGTTTGTGATAAAACTTTCGTTCACAAAGCGTCTAGAAAAATGGAAAGCTCATCTCAAACATTTTAATGTATTTTTTACGTAGTTGGAAGTAGAATATCCCAAAACGTAGTTTTTAACAAATGAAAGTAAAACAATCAGCAAACTCTCAAGCACACGGTGAAAATAATATGACTTAACAACTCATTTTCGTTTTAAAAGAAAAATCCTTAAAGGCATTATTAACAGCACACAGAACTCAACTATCTTGAAAGGTTTTCTTCAATGTAGTGAAATTATAAAATAGAATTTTAATTTTTGGATCAGATGGTGATTTTCGTAGATGATCGAAACGTAAAACAAGAACAGAGGTAGGTTTAAGTTTTGGTGTTTTTTTTTAAATGTGTTAAGCTTATGCGGCATAATTTGTTATTAAAAAACTGCATCAAACAAGGTGATGTCCTTACATGTCGTTTTAGGTGGAAATTTGGCTGCAGCAGTTTCACATAAACTGTGTAATGATCCAAAGTCTCTTGGAAGACCTGCCTTTCAATATCTGCTTTATCCGATCACTCAGTTTTCTGTTTATAACTTGCCTAGCCAAGTGGAAAATAAGAACGATCCTATGTCACGAAATAAGGATTTCAATTACGACAAGTTTTGCTATTTAGGGTATTACATTATGAGATTAGACTTGCTTATAACAATAACATGCACTTATTTGGAGGTGGTGTTTTGATTCACAGGTTTAACGTATGTAAATATTCTCGAATCACTCAACATTGATTTTAATCATAGCAAACTATACCTTCTTGGATGATATAAATAAGTGTTGTGAATGCAGGAAGTTGTTTTGAATATAGGGGACTAAGATTCCTCAAAAACTATTGGTTGTTTCATTCTTTAACACTTTTGCAAAACAATTAAAAATTATTTTTCTCTGCGCAGTCATTATATTGGAATCAGTATTGAAATTACATAAATCAAACAGTAAAAAACGTCAATAATGTTTCTTTGCAGATACTTTGAAACACCACGAGTGACAGCAGCTATGGAAGAACATGGCCATCTTATTAAAGCTGAGAAATTTGATGAAGATATTCTGAAGCATCTTGACGACAAACTTTTGCCTGATCGGTATTGAACTATACTTCATCAATATAAATAAATTGATTTTCATACGAATCTGTTGGAAAATAAGTTCGATTTTAACTTCAACATACCGGACTTGTTTGATTTGTAGGCAATCATACCCTAGACAGAAACACCCTACATTAACCTCAACTAAAAACTCAGAGTCTCTTGATCAAGCAGACGCCTAAACAGATAGCCTAAAACAAGCAAAGAGTCTACACTGGGGATCTACACGATCTTTAGTTAAGCTTAAATTTTTGCTATACAAGATCGAAACAATTTACATAAAAATCATTTTATTTGTGTTACAAGATATATAACCCAAATATTAGTCAAGTATTGTTGTAGGTTTGACACCTGTCAGAAAAAAACAAAAAAACTTGTGAATTTGTGTTTTTATTGCACAGGTTTAGAAACGCATCCGTCAAAAGGGGACTTTCCCTCCCAATGTGCATTAAGTCAAGTAAACGGTTAGCTGCAAAAGAACGAAAAAATATTCAAGACCTTCTTATCAATCCATTGCTCTCACCAATTTATGCAACAAATGAAGAGATGAGAAACCTTCCGACAACTGTCCTTCTCACTTGTGATTGTGACGCGGGTCGAGACGAAGGGGTAACTTTGATATTATATTCGCCGATTTCAATAATTAACAGTTAGTTTGTTTTCTAAATTGACTTTTGATGCTAGGTTTCATGCAACTAAAAGGTTTTGATACAAGCAAGAATACAAATTTCAATGATCATGTGTTGGCTGGATATAATTACAAAATAGGACTTGATGGCAACCTGTTCGTCCTCTTTAGATTCTTTATTACGAACGACTGAGAAAAGCTGGTACAGATGTCATTCATCTTCACATGGAGAAAACACCGCGTGGGTTTTTAAAATTTTCAAAATATTCCACCGGATGGTCATTTGACAAAGAGATAGATGGAGCAGTTTTGAACTACTTCAATATCTTAAGAAAGGGTTTGCAGAAACAACCCATTGCATCGAACAATGTGCCTGGAGAAGGCTAAACTTTCAAAACTGAACATGTAGTTTTCCTTTAGAGGTTTACATTTTTGTCACCTTGCAAATTCAAGCAAATCGCAAGACAAGATATTGTTTCAATAGAAGAAAACGTAGCTTATATTATATAGTGTATCAAATCATGTGTTTATATTATCCTCCATGCTTAAACATGTGAATAACAATTACAACTGATGCTGTTGAACAGCACAAATCTTTGTTTGGAAGATACGTTTTTGTGAAACTTGTCATCAAACTTGAGCGTAATTGCTTGCATCAGTGTGTTTGAAGAACCCATCAAAAATAAATAATTCTTGTGCCACTTGATACAACGTCAACAATGCCCAATCGCTATTCCATTTCTAGTTTGTACATATTTTACAACAATTTAATTGCTTTGCTTGTTCAATCCGAGCTCGTTTCGCAGCATGAATTTCTATAAATAAAATTAAAAATGCTTTACTGAGTGGATTATAGTTTTAAGAAAGAACATATCATAATATTTATTAAGGTAACAAAGGTAAGTTTTTAACAAGCGTTTTTAGACTAATACCCTGGTTTTATTAGGTATAGGCTACAACCTATATAAGACACGCTATTCTTCTTCTTTCGTTTGAGACTAGATCAAGGGTCACCAACTGGCGGCCCGCGGCCGCATGCGGCCCACCACGCTGTTATGTGCGGCCCGCGGAAGGTATCAGCGTACAAATATAACCAAAAATACTTTTCTTGAGTTAAATAGCATGAAGGCAAAAAATACTTTCCGGGAAGCATATTTTCGCTTTGCATACGATTCCACCGACCGACCAATCAGATTGTAGTTCTAGGTGGGGGTCTTTTAAAGTTATTCTAATGCGATGTCCAGCCACACTGTGAGCATAGGGTTGCTTATCTTAAGTTTGTAAATGTCATGTAAACACTAGTGTGCGTTTCACCGTTTTTGTGTTTCACAAGCAGTGTTCCCTAATCCCTTTATGCAAGTTTTTGTTGGCAAAACAGGTCGGTGTGCCAACTCAATTTATAATAAATTGGCAAACTATTACACATAAATTTAAAGACTTTTTCTGGTTGTACAGTATTATGAAAATATTTAGCTTAGTACTGCAATATATTGTTAATAAACAATTCTTGCCATGCTGATAAGCACCGCAAGTGACAGTTGTCTCATAATCAAAGAAAGACGTTTTTTTAGACTCTCACAAAACGGATGAAAAACAAACTCATTACTCTTTTAGAGGGAACACTGTTCATGAGTTACGATAGAAACGTTTTTTCGTTGATTTCCACAAGCGTTTGTTTCATGGTGCCTGGTTTCTTTCTCCCTGTTATTGGAGCATATTTTTCGCTGATATGTTTGCAGGTCACTAATTGTTGCCTGTATTGCGATGTGTCAAACATTTCCTTGTTTACTGAAACTGTTAATTGCAAGATATGTTTTGTGAAGCGAAGTGACAACACCACTCTTGCTTGACGATGAATATTCTGATGAAACCGATCGCCTCGCTACAAGTGCGCAAAACAAGTGGCCTCGTTTGTTAGGCATTGTTAAAGAAGTCAAAAGTGTTGTTAAATGAGCTTGGCCTGGCAGTAGCGTTGTTCGACTAACTGTGTTGCTGCGGTATTCTAAGACAAATGTTAACAACATGTAACGCTGGACACGAAATGTGTTCTTTTCTGGCATAAGAGTCAATTTTATTACCTAAAATTTTATTAGTGCGGCCCGCCACAGCTCTCCTTAGTGCTTAAGTGGCCGCATGCAAAAAAGGTTGGTGACCCCTGGACTAGATCAAATCAAATTTCAGGGCAGGTGGTGGAAAGCCAGGTGAGTGTAGCTTCGTCCAGCGTTGCTATACCATGCGTTCCATTTGGTGCCTTGTAGATGGGGCATTCGAGAACGACATGGTCAGCAGTTTGTTCCTCTGCGCCGCATTCGCAGGCCGATGAGGGAGCCAGACCCCACTTGTGCATGTTGGAATGGAAGCGACCGACTCCGGTTCGGATTATGTTGAGTTTGACCCAAGTCGGCCGAGGCAGGTCCATGCCAGGGGGGCGCGCCACCGGGTGGGGTATAAAACCATGTGGTTTGGTGTCGGTGGCGCACCGCGCTGCATTCCAAGTGTCTTCCATGAAGTGTGCTGCGCTGATGGCATGATCGCTAAATGGATGTAGTAATTCAACAGCAGCTGGCACAAAGGGGTGTCTTGACTTTAGTTGCCGGGGAGATTCCTGAGGTGGGATGTTGAGTTTTGCATGAAACAAGTGGTTAGAATCCCCCGCCCGGCGAGCCAGGTGTATGATGGCTCCCTTTCGGCGGAGCTCAGCAGGTTGGGTGCCTGCAAGGATTGGTAAATACTCTGTTGGAGTTGGGCGCAGGCATCCAGTCACAGTTCGCAATGCGTCGTTGATTGGACATTCGATGAGTCGGGTGTGGGCACTGCGGCACCAGGCAGGGGCGCAGTATTCAGCAGTGGAGTGAACCAAAGCCAGGGTTGCAGTGCGCAAGGTGTCAGCACCTGCACCCCAAGTTGTGCCTGCCAAACGTCTCAGCAGGGCGACGCGAGATGTCAGCTTTTTGCGTAGTGACTGTAAATGGTGACGGTATGTGAGTGACCTGTCAAGTGTAACCCCAAGGTATGTTGGTTCTGGGCAGGGCGGCAGAATTTTGCCGTTAACGGTCACTTTCAGCTCACGTTTTGCCTCCCTGTTGTTGAGGTGGAAGGCTGCCGTCACAGTTTCATTTTCGCTGAGCTTCAGTTTCCATTGATGAAGGTATCCAGATATGGTCGTCATGTCTTGGCTCAACGTCGTTTGTAATGATTGCCAGTCTTTCGCAGAGTGCAAGATGGCCAAGTCATCAGCATATGCATATTTGTCAGATGTTGTTGATGGTAGGTCGTGCGTATAGACGTTGAAGAGGAGGGGAGCCAAGACTGATCCCTGTGGGACACCGTTTTTGAGTCGCCGCAATCTACTTGGTTTTCCGCTTCCGGTGGTAAGGGTAAAAATCCTGTTGTGGATGAGTTCCATGATCATTTTGACCATGTGCCTGTCAGGGAGTAGGCGGAGTAGCTTGTAGACTAGGCCACGGTGCCAAACAGTGTCATAGGCTGCTGTTAGGTCGATAAAAACAGCCCCCGCTTTCTTTTTTGCCGAGAAACTCTCCTCAATATCCTGAGTTATTAGTGTGACTTGGTCTACAGTTGACCTCCCGTGTCGGAAACCAGCTTGTTCTTTGGGAAGGATATTACCCCAGCTAGAAAGCTACGTATATTACACGTTGATTTTTGGTTGATTTTAGGTAGTATGGTATCTTAGGTAGAATTCAGGTGTTATTAAGGAGTTTGTGTACACCAACACAAATTCACTTGTTTAAAAAACATTTTTTTAGAGACATATTTTAGCTATCATTTAGTATGACTAGTGTGTAAATATGATTCTAGAAGTTTTATCAGGGATTCTTTTTTGAATATAACTCTTGCAAAAATAACACGTGTTTTCCACGTATATTACACGTGTTCAAATTCCTATGATTATTTGACTAATTTTTAAGGTATATAAGGTAAAATTACACCCAGAAGAGGGCATACAAAAGAGAAGAAATGTTTACCCGAGCAGAAGGATGTTTTACCGGAATTTTTTGTATGTTGATTATATGTTGTTTCCACGTGTATTGCACGTTTCCATCTGTTGAAAAGTAACACGTGTTTTCCACGTATATTAAACGTGTTGAAGTTCTTTCGTTCATTTGGGCAATTTTTAATCTGTGTTAGGTAAAACTACCTCCCAAGGACGGTATAAACAGAAAGAATTCTCCACTCAAGTGGATTGGTGTCAACCACGCTCCTCCGCATTTTTTAGGATATAAGTTAGATTATGTGTTTTTGTAGGTATTTTTACACGTTTTTATTACGTTATGTAAAAAGGAAACTTCATGACATTTTTTAGTCGCAAATTAATGTGATCTTTTAACGATAGTTCTTAGTGTAAATTTAAGTGGTCTCGCTTACTGATATTAAACAATTACTTACTAAGGTTTGGTACGGTAGCCACTTTAACAAGTCGAAATTCTGCCACTAAAAATGACCAGAATGAAACCGCCAACCAATCATAAGCTCTGGTTTAAGTGACGTAAAAATGGCGAAAAGAAGATGATACAAAGCAAATTAAGTGATGGATTTTTTGTCAGCTGGTTGGCTTAGGGGTTTTGTCAGCTGGTTGGCTTTCATTGACGCGGGTTCGATTCCCACCACTGCTATTGCTCTTTTTCTTCTCTAATTCCAAATAAAGTTCAAAACAAGCGTTAACTCTCCGAATGAGTGCTAGAAGGGTCACAATTGGACAGTAGCCTCTTATAACAATATGTGTTAAATAAATACAAATGTGTTAAAGTGTTGATTTCAGATACGGTACGCGGAAATTAGGTAGAATGTGGGTGTAAAAACACGTAAAATCCACCACCAAATATACGTGTAATACACGTGAAATAGTGTCGACACTTATACGTGTATTATACGTGAAAATTAACGTATAATACACGACCCAAGGAAGGTAGAATCTACGTGTCAGATACGAGGAAATTAGGTGTAATGCGGGTGTAAAACACGTAAAATCCACCACCAAATATACGTGTAATGCACGTGAAATAGTGTCTACACATATGCGTGTATTATACGTGAAAATTAACGTATAATACACGACCCAAGGAACGTAGAATCTACGTGTCAGATACGAGGAAATTAGGTGTAATGCGGGCGTAAAACACGTAAAATCCACCACCAAATATACGTGTAATGCACGTGAAATAGTGTCTACACATATGCGTGTATTATACGTGAAAATTAACGTATAATACACGACCCAAGGTACGTAGAATCTACGTGTCAGATACGAGGAAATTAGGTGTAATGCGGGTGTAAAACACGTAAAATCCACTACCAAATATACGTGGAAAACACGTGTATTAGTGTTGTCAGATACGAGGAAATTAGGTGTAATGCGGGCGTAAAACACGTAAAATCCACCACCAGATATACGTGTAATGCACGTGAAATAGTGTCTACACATATGCGTGTATTATACGTGAAAATTAACGTATAATACACGACCCAAGGTACGTAGAATCTACGTGTAATACACGTGAAACTTCTAGCTGAGACGCTATTATATTCCAGACAATAATATTCGTGATTCAATATCATGATATAAGTTCTTCTAGTGAAAACTAAGCTAAACTGTCACAAGATATGTAAGGCGATAATCTGCTTTTATTCCGACGTTTCTTTTTTATTTATGCTTTACAGCTGTGATAAAATATGAGTAATGACAAAAGCAGTTGTTTGCGTTGGAAGTAGCTTTTACTACCGCTAAGTGGCAAACCTGAGCAGCGTTGAATTTCCTATCATTTGTTTTTACACTAATCGGCAAAAAATGTGAAAAAAATAACAAACCCCAAACTGGCAAAGTTATGCGCCAAAGCTTTTATCGCTTCGGTAAAGTGAGTCTTTTGTAGAAAGAGTGATTTGTAGTTTTAGCTCAGTTGAGAATTCACGCTCTTGAATCAAACAAAAATAACAAAAATGCAAGTACAACATGTCAAACATTAGTCAGAAATCAAGGTATATTATGCTTTTTGCGACATTATAACAATGTTATTTTACATAAATTTTAATGAACTCAACTAGGACCTTTTAAACTTTCAAATAGTCTAGTAGTGCAGTAATGTATTCTAAGATAGATATTGACTTTGTAAATGCAAAAAAAAATGCGAGGTATAACAAGTTGTAGTCATGCAAGCTCCAAACAAAAATTCAAACGAGGATATGTAAATTTAGTCTACTTTGTAAGCGCAAAGTTAAAGATCCACAAATAATAGGCCTAATACAAAATGGAAGGCTACTTAAATGTATTTCGACAAAAAAACTCAACCAATTAAAGCAAACCGAGTGATAATAGTGCACAATAACTTTGAGAATACGACAGTGCTTAATGCAAATAGAAGTCAACCAAACAAATGAAATTAACTTAATTGTTCTCCGTCATTCCAGTAGAAGTTGTAACATTGGTACAGAATGAGTCGCTACTGCTTCTTAGTGATTGTTTGCTTTATGTTATGTGGAGTGCTTGCGCAAAACCTAGATCTGTTTGGAAGTAGTGGAGAAGGTAAGTGGATTTAATTAAAATAAGTAATTAATGATCTATGGCCTTGTAAATGTCCATTTAAAACAAGAAATAAGGTTTCGAAGTATCAGGCGACAAAATACAGCAGGTAACATTATATTGTTGAAGTTTATCAGCACTGTTCGATCGCCTCTTTACAAACATAATTATTTGACATTGTGCACTAAAGCGTTTCATTTCAGAAAAACAAAATTGAATAATCGTTTACTTAAACTTTCAATTTTTTGAAGTTGTACAGTACTAAGCAATTGATTTATTTTTAGTTATGACTCGCATTAGGATCATTGGCTTGATCTTTGTCAACCAAATCTCACATGGCATTAATTTTGAATCAGAACAAAATTTGTATTTGCTATTCACATTCTATGTCTTTGTGATTCGGTCACTTGAACATTGCCAGGCATTTTTTTAAAGTTAAAAGTTTTAAATGTAAACAAAATATCCATTATGACACCTTAAGCAATATAACATTTGTGAGTCTACATTTCATTGTATACGAAATAACAGCAACATTGTGGGAACATGTTGTTATATTACTATTGTTTTATTTGCATCAGACCAGTATTGTAAGTCCACAACACAGCATTCTAAGAAAATCAATCGAAACTGGTTTGATGCTTTGGTAACTTTCCCACAATTTTTCGATTGGGTTCATAATTTAAGAATAAACATAATATCCTAAACCAGCGTCTCTCAACAGAGAGTCTGTGTACCCCAAGTTGTTCGCAAAGCGTTTTCAGGGGTCCGCAAAGACTTCGAATTTGCAGCATCATTGATAAATTACGATGATAACGCATTATAGTTGTGCTTTATTTGTGTGTTACAGTGACTCTCAAAATAAACGTCGAGACGCCGTGGTGCGTCGTTTGAAATTTCAAAAGGCGTCGCACAAAGGATCGGTTTCATAAATGAAATAAAATCATATACTGAAAAAGAGTTAAATTTTTATGTTCAACTTATTTTTTTCAGAGAGCAGGTTGTTGATCGGTGCTTAATTGAAAAATGCAAACGTTGGTTTTTAGCCTATGAGCACTCACAGTTTTGCCATGAGTGGGATTACAACGCAATATTGATTAGAAATGAAGAAATAGGAGAAATTCTTTGTGAAGGTTGCAAATATTCAGTTAATTTTTGATAAAATTTATAGAAAAATATTAAATCAGCATATAAATTAGTGACTTTTGATCCTGTGTGACAAGTGACAACATACTCATAACATAACTTTGTCAATGTCATCAATCGTCATAAGTGCGTCGTGAGTTCAATAAATTTTTCTAAGCATGTCGTTTCAAAACTTATGAAACATTTGTTGAGATACGCAGTGTACCAAAATTTCAGATAAATAGAAGTCCGTAACGGCTTTGAGGGAACCAAACGGAAACTGCCAAGAAGAAAAGATGTTGAGAATCACTGTCCTAAACACTTTACTCAAAAAGTTTCCTTGCACAGTTGTTGACACATTTGCAAGACAGTGTCCTTAATTTTGTATATTTAGCCAATGGGAGCTTTGACTTGGCTTTGCCCCTGGCTCGGCTTGTATTCGCTTTGCACGGAAGACAAATAAAACTTAACTACTACACGGCATTTAACATAAACAACGTGAAGATAAACGAAAGATTACAAACGTTTTCGGCCATACTCATGTAAGCCCTTTTCAAATTATGACTGACTGCTGTTCTACATAAATTGAAATAGCAAAACTGATCTATATACACAAAATCAAAAGATAAAAAATAAATAAACGCATAAGAATGAAACGGCATGAGAGAGGAGAGGCAAAATCACATGACCCTAAATTGCGCAAGGCAAAAAAACATAGAAGAAGCAAACACAAGCTTTGAAAACAAACAGTTTATTAGTGCTCACTAACACCGAGTGTGTTATTATTCACTCATCTATGCACTTGGTTCAATGCCATCCAAGTCAACCATGACACAGCCTCCAGTACGATTTAAAAAGTGTCTATTCTACTATTTTTTTTTAACTAGCTGGGGACCGCACAAAGTAAAGGTAAATATAAAATATTTGGTGTAGAAACCGCGATGTCTTGGTTTATAGTTTTCTATAAACAGGAAACACACTTTTGGACAACTTTACAATAATAGTTAAAGAATTTAACAGCTGAATTTAACGAATGCTTCCGTATAACTTTAATAAATGCGATGTTTCAAAAATATGGTGTACAACTAACATTGGACTCGTTTGTTGACTGTTAATTAAATCACTTGTGAATTAAAATGATTTGTTAAATCTAACCAAACAATCATAAATTAATTGTTGATATACACGGTAGGCTATAGACCAGGGATGTTCAACCTTTTATTATAGTGGGCCGCATTGTCACTTGAAATAATTCAATGGGCCGCAGAACCTATTAAATTTCAAGAAAGATAGGTACATAAAGTAACAATTAATTTCATCTTTAAAAATGGGAACAAATAACACACACATAGAAAAAAAAATTACTTCTACAATATCTTTGACATTGTTTTCCAGCTAAGATGTTATCAACATTGGCAATTTGCATTAAAGGACGTTGTCTTGTGCAAACGTTGAATCAATGCACTAAGACAACCGATTTTGCTAACGGGGTTTTATTGTCTATTGTTTAAAATACGTCTAGACGGACTGCTTGCTAATTTGTCGTCATGCCATTGAGCATGAAAACCTCAAGAGAAACCTTAGGAGAGATCAAAAAAGATCTACATAAGATAAGTTTAAGTTAAGGTTGTTGGAATTAGTTCAAAGCCTTACACTTTAAACTACGGCTTGAAAGGTTAATCTGTCCGATCTTAAACTTTTGTATAAAGCAAAAACTTTTGCATAACCTACAGTTTGAATGATTTTCGTCAAGTACAGTAGACTAGATAATAAACAAATTCCAACTTTACGCTGTGATATTTCAACAAAGAACTTTAGTAGCATAAAAACAATGAGATAACTTTAATCACGCGAATCTCGTAAACGTCTTGATTAAAATTTTTGATTACCGATGATCTTGCGATCTGCTTGTCATGTACAGTATAGTAAATTATAATGATAGAAAGCTTGCAACACATGTTTTGAAAATTATTGGTAGCCTACTACAAATGCAGTTATTGCAATAAAGTCGCTATTGCAACCACCTGAGTAGTAGGTAGATGAGATGAAGTTAATGGAGGCTCTACTGTGGGATTGTGGTATAGTATCAGTTGGTGATTGAATTTTCCGCTTGTTGTTTTTTCGCTGATCCGCACCGTGGTAGATAAAATTGATGCACGCTGTTGGCTGGTCTTCCGCCAAGACCTTTTCTGAGTTCTCTCGTGTTGTTGCTATACATCAGATCACCCGTGGGTTAGCCACTGCCTGGTGTCATCGTCAATGAATGGAGACTATGGGCTCTTCATGCCATGAGATGGTCTGTAGGTACAGCAGGCAATCTTTGATCATGTGGGCTGCAGTTGCATTGCACCACACTGACAGGTAGAACTTTCTGCTAAGCCTCAACGCAACATGTCTGCACCATAGCATCTCACACCAGTGAGCAAACGAACGGTAACGCCCTGATGAGTTGACACTTGACCACAATCCACAGCATAGAAAAAATATCACTTAGAGATGCTTTCAAACTATCTAAGCGTTTTTACCGATAGGTATCTGAAACGTGCATTATGTAGACTATCATATATAGACTAACTAATGCATTTTGACGGTTAAGATCATACAGAATAAAAAAAGCAGTCTGACCCGCATTAAATATAGTCAGTTGACTTTTAAACAGCACATATTTTATGATAAACCATGATGGCTTTTTGTTGATTGCTTTTCAGAACCAGCCTTAACAACACAACAGCTTTGTTTACGCAGCCTTGTGAAACCGTCCACTATTTAGCCTATTGACACTATTTACTAAGATAGTTTTTCAATGGTATCAGAATCAAGTAATATCAGTGTCTGTAGATAATCTACAAAAAAAAATTGGGGCAATTGATCAAGTTCAAAAGCAGCAAAAAAAGTTAAGAAACAACTGACTGCAGGAAAGTAGAGTTCTGAAGAAGAAACTACTATATGATAGAAAGTCTGGAAGGCTTTCCTTAAAAAAAAATTTCGACAAATTTTGCCTTGTTTGTGCGTTTTGTGGCCCAGTAATAATTCATTGTGACGTATCCTTTACATTTCTCCAAATTTATCCAATTAAAACTAGCTTTCTGTAAAAGCTGAAGTCAACCTACACAATTTTGTTTTGATTTGGAATGAAATTTCCATCATTGTATTCATGACTATACTCATGACAGAAAACTTTCAATAAATTATTTTCGACAAAGTTTTTTTTATAGCTTAGGCTTGTGCAGCAGGCTATAGTGCTGGAGCCTTCGTCTTTCAGTGAAATTTTGAAAGTTGTTTGAGGTGTCCTTTGTACCGTCTCCTATTTTAGGCTTTATACAAGGCACATTTTACCTGATGGGTTGATTTAATTCTAATTGAGTTAGTAATGTTTTAACTTCGAAAAATTGCTTACTTTCTTCGTTTTTGACTACATACTGTAGAATTTCCATCTCTTATACTGACTGCTGACAAAATTCTGTTAAGTTATGAATATGATATGAGAATTTTTGCAAAATGGAAAGAAATAGTCGTAGGCTTCATATTTTGTTTTTATGTCGGTTTTGGAGGGTCACGTGACCAGATAAACTTCTCCTTTCTTGGATCTGCTACTGGCTGTAAGTGGGCTACTTTTTATGGACAACACTTTTTTTAGAATATCACAAGATGGTAGGACTGTAGTTTTTGAGCAAAGGTTTGTCTCTGCATAAAAGTGCTTGTTTTATTATAGTTGCATTCCATGTTTCTTTGCAAATCGTTAAAAACGATCAATCCGCCTGTCTGTATAAAACTATGAATATTTTGCACCTTTTGATATTGGCATGAAGTTCCATCACAATACAAACTTCGTTACTTTGTCGAATAGACTAAATTAATAAAACACTGCAGCATTGCAGCTAACAGGAACAGTCGAAAGGCTTCTCCTTTTTTGAATAATTGCCAAGTCGGACAGACATCAACTTACCTTTCTATTATTTTTTTTTTTAATTTTTATTGACAGATTGTCTCGAGGCCATTGATCTTATTATCGTTCTCGATGGTTCGTATTCAGTGACCGAAAGGAACTTTGAAATTGTGAAAAGTTGGGTGAAGAAAGTGGCCGAAGAGATGGACACTCACGAAGGCCATATTCAAATTGGCGTGGTAAGTTTAATGTCTACTCTATTACGGGCATTGAGTCTTTAGAAAGTTTTTCTGAAATCGTATTTAATTATTTCGAAGTACAGAAATCTCATTACGACAGTCTTCACGATAAGATTTTCTCAATATGCTTGCAAGAAAAGAGATGGGCACTCTATGTATCTTTGGCCGGCATGTAAAAGGATAGCCAAGCAGAACCCCAAGCAACAGCTTAGATAAAAGCTATGTGCTATCCATTTAATGAGATTCCGATCGAATGAAAATGATAAACGACATACTCGAGTTTCATTCTTGTTCGGGATTATCATTTGTTGCTTATCCATGTGTCTTGGGCGGCAATCGAACTTCCAACTTGGATGGGAATTGTAATCGTCTTGGACTTGAGTGGGAATCAAACCTCCGTAGAGATTGTTGGCTACTACGGTGTCCAGTATGCCGTTCTTTATTGGGATCATCGGCACCATTGATGCTCCCAAGCAAGGATGAAATTCGAGTATGGTGTCTTCCATTTTCGTTCGATCGGGACCTTAATGACTTTACGAATCCCTCCATCCTCTTAATTTTGACATCCATTTAACAGATTTTAAATAAAGTACAGTATATTTTATTTACTGTAGTTGCGTTTTATTTATAATGAATTGCTTAACCAAAAGACATTAGGCGTAGTGTTTGTAAATCATTGATTGAACATGAAGACGTTAAAGAATGTAGAAAATAAATCAATAGTTTTTTATGTCAAGTGTAAACTTTAAAATCATTTGGTTTGGCGATCACTCCAGAGGTTTTGTTGTTTGTTGTAACGTGCTGATGAGTCCTAATGGACGAAAACCGGTTCTACAACATAGATTTTTTACGGAAATAGTGTTAGAAACAAAGAAAACATAAAACATATTGATTTTTTGCTCAATAATTGCTTCTGATTATCACGTGAACGTTTGAGGAAGTGCTTTAGTACTAAAACGCATTTTCCAGTTAAATTTTCCTCTCTTGTGAAAGAACATCTATCGCAAAGACTTTCTACATCATCTACTATTTATGCAACCCTAACTTATGTTTTTTTCTCATACAGGTTCAGTATTCTCACTATTATTCAGACCGACCACTACAAAATCAACCTTACATCAAAACAGAAATAAGACTAGGAGAATACAAATATTTGGATAAATTTAACGCAGCTGTTGACAGGATTCAAGTAATACTATTTTTACTTCACAATGTAGATACTAACGACCGGTTTTAACCTGATACTGTGAGTTTGATGTGGTAATAGCAGTGCCGGTTAGCACTAGCTTTCAGGAACGCATTTACCTACTACCTAGTCATGTGCTTTTACGAAAAATGCTGCAAAAATGCCACACTGCTAAAAGCGAAACACAATCTATTCTATAACATTAAAGTGTGTTTGTTTTTTGCAAAAGTAAAAGCTGGTGTAAATCATATACAGTAGCTTATAAACAAGGCGTCACTTTGTGCAAGCCAATGAATAATTTGTTTCCAATTTTACATTTCAATACCTAGATTTTTAGTTACACGCCGGTACAAAACAAAGAAAATACAAAAGTGGCAATTTTGATAGCGGTGTTTGCCATTTATATGAATAGTAAGATGAGCCGTGGCGTTGACAAAAGGGTCGTGAGTACTTTTACATACATGCCTGGGGTAATTTTAAGGCTCGGAATCTTTCCAGGAGGGACAAGAAAAAGAAAGAACAGAATATTCTTTGGAGTCTTATTGTTTTCTTATAATTTACTAATAAAGTTTTCGTCAACGTAAAGACGGTTTCTTCAGCATCTGTTTTTTACAGTAGGTTTTATTGGTTAATAAGTTTTGTGTTTTCACTTGCTTGCGCTTTTTCAGATTCAGAAGAATTTTTGAGATTCCATTACTGTGGCGAAAGCGTTATCAATAAATGATACAAGTTTCTAAACCTGATTTTGTTTACTTATTAAATTGTTATAATTGTTATGGTTTTGAAGTTTTTAATCGTTTAAAACGTTTGAAAGTCGACAATTTGATTTTATTTCCTTTGAATTACATTCTCTAAAAAGGTTTGTTTTATTTGGACCAAAAAATGATTTCGAACAACGAACAAGCTTTAGCTCATTGGTTGCATGTTAGTTCAGTGGTTAGTCCCTTTAGCTCAGTGGTTACGCGCCCGGCTCAAGATCACGCGGAGCAAGTTCGACTCTCGGGGTGTGCGCTTGAGCAATGCTATTCAGAACTGCCCTCCATTCAGCGGCACCTAGTGATTGGAATAATTTCCTGGCAACAGCACTTCATCAATCGGAAACTTCACTCTGTCAACCTCAGTAACCGTCTCTACGTCAAGAACTTCTACAAGTATGCGAAACACTCAGGAATAACCAATCAAGGCTTTGTCAGTTCGAAGATAAAGATTCAAAACCAACCAAATCAACCTGAATCGATAGTTGCTCAAAGGTTTTAACCACATTTTTTTTGTGCAATCATTTATGTCCTCTTCACATTGTAGTTACCCGGTTTACATTTGCAGTATCAAGGCTACAAGACCTACACAGCACATGCCATCAATAAAACACTAAGCGTTGACTTTGTCGGAGTCAACAGTCGCTATCCAGAAGCAAAACGTGCTCTCATACTTCTCACCGATGGAAGAGCAACGGATTCAAAGTGAGCGCTCATTAACATATATGGACATTGGACAGTCATGTTTTAGTATTTTCATCCTGAAATATTATTAATTGGTGGCAATAAAAAACTTGATTTCTATTGAAACGTCAAAAGTGTTTTTTTAATTTGCTGTTTAGGTGATTCAAACTTTCTAGATAATCTTTTACACCATTATTTTTTAGCAGATACTATTAAGCCGTTGAACATTTGAGTATTAAAACTACAATTTAATAGTAATTTAGACGAATTTTTTTGCAACAAGTGCAAAGATTAGGTTTAAGAAAATGAAAAGTGTAATGCAAAAAAAATTAAATATTTCAGACTTACCTATAATATGCATTATTATTAGCTATAACGCACAATCCATCACAAATTTGCATGGCTCTTAGTGGTTTATCTAAAATTCAGAGTTTCAGCGCATGCGTGTGATAGTCGCCTGCCCAGAACATTGGCATTTTGCTTGCCTGGTTTTAACGTTGAGTACGAACTAGGAATGAAGTTTAATCTAATTTGGTCTCTTCATCAAGGACATAAGATAGCATATTTGTTCTCGGAGGTCACAGACACCACCCAGATTCTTATCAAGCCAACGCATTTCAGTGCTAAAAAGCAGAACCTATTTAATTAATCTTTATTTTTTTACTTTTTGTTTCATTCTACTGTATAGGCGGACTTTAACTAAAATGACCAATTTTTATCAAGTGCTTGTGTACGATCTTCTGATAAAGCATTTTCAACTTGCAATTCACAAATTTTGCAGCTTTATTCAACTGCTGAAAGGCTTGTAAGATTATTGTGGATTCCAGTCTTGAAATTGTCTCTCCACACAGTTTGAAAAACTCTGCATTAAGCCATCGAACCGCATTAATTCAAGAAATATCATAATGTTCTTGAAATTGGCTATGTTGTTTCATTTGACATTAACAAATTCAAACATAATAACTGGTAGTCAATCTATTTCAAATTTTCGGTTGTCTTGCTCACAGCAATATGCCTATTGCCTATGTGGTATGAAGAATATGAATACAGGGACGTTAACAGTGGGATATACCTGTACAATGACAAGTGGCATAGTTGTAACATCTTTTAAATTTTTAACTTCTTTACCTTTTACAACACTTCAATAAACAAGTGGAAGTATTTTTGTCGAGCAAAAAATGCCTATTTTGTGCTTTTTTGATTGTTGATTTGTTTGATGTGAACAATTCGTAAAAAATCAAGTTTGCTTTATGGACAATTGTACAAATACGTAGCCTATTTTTGAATTGCTTTAAACCGTTAAAGTAAAGTAGCTCCGCGAATGCAACTAGTAATCTAAGCTCATCAAACACAAAATATCGCCATTCAAAGCACGTAAAAAGTTGATTAAAACAATGAAAACTATTAATACTACAAAAAGTGCTCAATGCCAAGCAAAAAGGCAAAGCAGAGCGAATTAAATCAAATACAGCTATTACTATCTGAAGCCTTTACAAATTGTTTCACCTAACGGATCATCAGAAGATCTTATTCAAATAAAATTCAAATAGAATTCAAATAGATTCTATTTGAATAAGACCTTTTGATGATCCGTTAGGTGAAACAATTTGTAAAGGCTTCAGATAGTAATAGCTGTATTTGATTTAAAAAGTTGATTATGTATTTCTGATCTCATTTTTTTATAGAGATCTTCCATCAGTTATTGAAAGAGCAGAAAGAGAGTTGGGAGTTGTCATGTATGCCGTTGGCGTCGGCAAGTTCGACGAAGGCCAACTTCATTTGATCACACATAACCACACCAATAGAGTGTTTAAGTTAAAAAATTTCGAAGATCTCAATAAAATCGTGACTAATCTTGAACTGCAGCTTCAACAAGGTAAGGTGTTTTTATAAAATTCTTCGTTTTGGCATACACTTTAAGTTAATGGTCATGTGCTACCAGTCAACATTTATTATTAAGCCTACACAACTTTCAATGGGTTCATAGAAGGTTATATTGATGTCGCTTTATTTAGACAACAAGTGATATTGTTTTTTACTTGATCTTTTTTTAGATATTTCTTAAGTTCATACAGTAGTATTTGATTTGAAAAAGGCTACAAATACTCAAAATTGTCATTGATGTTTCTTCTTTAAATTACACACTTTAATTAGGTTAAACGCTTAGTTGCCTTATCAGGCATGACTGCAAGGTGTTTTTATTTTTTTATTTTTGATGAAATATAGTCAAATTATGCAATCGTTATCGTACAGACGCTTTTTGTATACAAGTTAGGTTAGTTTTTTTTTTTTTGGTTAATTGTATTGTAAAAATCAAGCCAAAGTTCAGAAATATTGCGAATACTTGTTACCAGCAGTTTAGTGTCTAAGGGGAACGGAGAAGGCACATGCTTCCCAATCATGTTAATGTTACAATAATTTTTTATTACCTTTTTAATTTGGTTTGATTTGTTCTCTGAATTATGAAATATCAGAGATTGGAAGAAGGGGGTATGGGAGTCATCATCCACTTAAATTGTGCAATTCACGCACTTAAAAGTTTTCTGTTTTGAAAACTCGAATGCAAAACAAGAAATAGCAGTGACATTTTAAGTTGGTGTCGAAGTTGGTGTTTTTCAAAACATTGTCACCAGCCATTGTATTAACAAACAAACGTAGTATTTACAAATGTATTAACAAAAAAAATATTTAAAAAAAAACAAAAGTAACAAAACAAAAGCAAACAAAAGTATTAACAAACGCATTGATGACATCATTATCGTCTTTTGGTCACATCAGAGTTTTGATCGTTTTTCATCTAACAAATTTTAAGAAAAAAAACAATTCTATACGTTTTTGCATTGCTAAAGTCTTTATCTTTTGTGGTAACAAGTCAACCGCATCCACTGAGAGGGATATCTGAACATTTTATTGCTTTATTATCATGATGGCTTTTTTACATAAGCTATTAATTATTTTTATTTATTAGATTACCCATCAGTGCAAACTACCTAATCATTTTGGCTACATCGAGGTTAAGAAAGAGATGAATTTTGTTTTCATAACAGTAATTAAGCCTATACCTATATAGCCAAGAAATTTTCTGTGAAAGAATGTAAGTAAAAAATGTCTAACTGGTATCAAATTTTTTTAATTTTGTTTTTTTAATTTTGAGCTGCATAAAACGAAACTAAGCTAACATCGACACAGGCAAACCACCCGCTTGAATAACTGGTCTATTTTTCCGTAGACTATAGGGTTCGCGTATACTGGGCACATGCGCTTTAACTTAATGACCAACTTGGCTTTTCAATGATCTGATTTTGGTGAGTTAGCTATAATTGCTTTTATGTTAAAAAGTTTTTAACACAAAAGTTCATTTCATTTAGACGGAAAATTCTTTGTCTTCCATTTCGAAATCGTGGCAATTTGGTTTTGTTATTCGCTTAAGAAAAATGAAAGGCAGTAGAATATTACAACGCAAAAAGAGTCATCAAGCGCAAAATGAGCGAGCTTGCACGTGAAGTGCTTGGTCAAGATACATGAACTATAGTTTCGCGTGGGAGTGTTTCAAGCAAAAAACGGTGTATTTCAAAATTTGCTTCATATTTGTTACGTAATTCCTTTGCATTGATTTTCTTTTCAAGTTAAACTTCTCAAACGAAATAAAGTACTTCACCAGATTTGCTTCAATTTGGAAATATATGTGCAAAGGAACTATAGCCTACTTTCAATAATCTATAATCATCTTTCAATATTAGTTTGCCGAATACAAGAAAATCAAGAAATTCTGGAGGAATTTCACATTGGTATTCACTTTTGTCTGTTATGAGTCTTTTTTTCGAGTTGTGCGTATCATTATTTTTGCAAAATTGCCTATATCCCAGTGTTATCGCAAATGGGCTAAATTAAAAAAGGAAAATGGCTATGTTGGTTTATTGTACACTTTGGTTAATTGATTGTAAATGCGTTTAGTGGATAATTGTTTTTTGGAGTTTGATTAGGAATTTTGAAACTTGGAATGTTATAGACCAAAAGTTGCCTGTGGCTAAATTTTCATGTCAAGTTAAACATTTGTGCATCTCGAGTGCCCCCTCAATCAAATGTGTCACGCTACGACACAGTCTGTTATCAATAGACCTACCAAGCAGTGCGTACTGTTAATTTCTGACGACAGTTCATAAACAAGCTCCAGTCTTTAAGTTTGAATTTGTAGGCTACTGTATTTCTAAATGTGTTGTTTAAATATATAAATATTCACATCAAATACAGTTATATTATTTGCTAAAAACCAACAGACCGTTTCAGCGTTATCGGGATCATCAGAAGGTTTTTATAGAAACAGAATAAAATTTTTAGCATTGAGCACTTTTTGTACGGCAGTATTAATAGTTATAGAGATATTTGGGTTTGTAAAAGTCATTAATGCCATAATCGAACGAAAAGGAAAGACGCCACACTAGAGTCCCACCCTTGTTTCAAGACCATCAGTGATGCATACCCATGTTGTCTTTAGCGGCGTCCACTATTTCCATCAAGTTGGAAGCTCGATTCCCCCTCAAGACAACATGGATATGCATCACTGATGATTCCAGACGAGATTAGAACTCGAGCATGGCGTCTTTCATTTTCGTTCGATTATGGCCTTGAAGTGTCAGCAGTATTTATTGTTTTATATTTTATTTATATAAAGAGTGCGCTGTTGAAAGCATTCTCTTTGTTGATATTACTATCTGGTTTCTATGGATCTATATATTCCAATAAAAATCCATCTTTACGTAATACCACTTTAGCATGTGACTGCAATGCGGATGGGAGCTTGGAGTTGCCTTGTGATCCTTGCACAAGGCAATGTGTCTGCAAAGCGAACATCATTGGTCGAAGATGTGACATGTGTGAAGTCAATCACTATGGATTTGGAGATGCAAATGGATGTTTAGGTAATATGTTTCCGCTTTTTTTTTTATAAAAAACATTTCTGAGAGGAGATAGAGTCAACTGCAAAGTATTTAAATAGTATTCAGCAATAATACATTGTGTTGTATTGTAAGGTGTTCGGAGACAAAACCTAATCACATCGTAAACACAGCAAAGTTAAAAGGCTACAATATCTAAAAAACTCAGCAATTGCATAGCAACAAAAGTAGGCCATATCAATATGATTATGAAATTGATTCAGCGGTGTGGCAAAATCAAATATTTTTTTTAATTACGATGACTATGTCAATCAATCAATTAATCAAGCCAGCTTTTCTGATTCTGATTCAATACGATGATCATTGGTCTGTAAATTGTAACACATTATGCAAAGGTTCAATAAAGAGAAGTAATATATCACTAAAGTAGGTGTACTGTAGCAACTCAAGTTTGAACAGTTTTAATGATTGTGTTTTCTTTTTTTTAGCATGTGAGTGCAATCCTTTGGGATCACTGAACTTGACTTGTGCCGAAGACACTGGAGATTGCCTTTGTCGGCCTAATATTCAGGGAAGAACATGCGAAAGCTGTGATGCAGGATACTTCGGTTTTCCTGAGTGCAAAGCCTGTGATTGCAACGGATTTTCAGATATTTGTGATGAAACCACTGGTGTGTGTATTGCATGCTTAGAAGGAAGACGAGGAGATCACTGCGAAATGTAAGCAGTCACTTAGAGTAACTTTTTCGGGCTTGATTAATATTTTTTTATTTGTAACAAGATCATAAACTAATAAACTAATCAAGCCAGCTATAAGGTATAGGCACTGAACGTGAACAACCGTGTTTCATTTTGAAAACATGAGCAAGTTTAAAAAAAAATTGAAAAAAGTTGTGCTGAGAAATGATTTGAATTTGTTGAACATAAAAACTTGAGAAAAAGAGAATAACTTTTCTCAAAAAATACTCGTTTTTCAATTGGCAGGAAAGTAAATCAATTCTCAATGTCTAAATTATTGCAACATGCAAAGTACAAGATGATTAAATGGTTGTGCTGTAATTTAAAAAAAAAAACACGCTAAAATTTCCATGGACATTATTCGACTTTGTCGTGCTAAAAAGTATTCACGATACAAAGCGGACAAAGTGAGATTTTAACCTTTAAGGCAATTTTTGTGTACATTCTCATGTGACTAATTGCAGAAATATTCTTTCAGTTTACTACAAGAAAAAATCCGAAACCCAAAAGAGGTTTTGAAATGAAGTTTAGGAGGATGTGGTTATATTCGCTGCAGTTCATTACTTTCAAAATAAAACTTAGTGACTAAACTTTTCAATAAATAGCTTTCCTTGAAGTTATCAATTATCCAACTGGATGCGCAGTGCAACGAATATTAATCAAACAAATAGAGTGTACAACACTAAATGGATAATGTCAAGTGTGCAATATTGCGCAGTAGAGCTTTCGAAAAAGACTGTATGTGGCTTCGTCAGTAACTATAGAAGGCTACACCATGACTAAAGCTACACAAATCGAAATAACCACTTCACCGAATCACCGTGTTTACTATTTTACGGTGAAGCCTAGACTAGAAAAACGTTTATGGCCGTGTTGCAATATTTAAACAAGTTTTCAATAAAATAGCAAATAATATTTAAACTTCAAGTACGATACCATAAACAAAAAGTAATATGAAACAATGTTTACTCGACCAAAAGATGGTCTTACAAACAGTAAGCTAATTTTCTGGCTAGAGAGAGGTGTTGGATTGAAAATTTAAAAAAATAATAATAATAATAATAAATCAGAGGTTGTATAATATCTTGTTGTATCCTGCTGTATAATCAAGGCTAAACTGAAATTAAAAATAACAACTCCCCATCCTACAGTAATGACCTCTTACCGCGATAGACCGGATATGAATAGACCAAATTCATGCAAGTTAGAAACCGCGACATTGCGAGCTAGTGTCTTCTCTTAAGCATGGAAGTGAATTGTCCTGAAAATATTTCAAAACTAAAAAAAATTTATGAAGGTTTGCAGGAAACTTTCTTTGCTTTGGTATAAATAAACTCTGGTAAAAAAAAACTTGAAATACAATCTTGTTCAATTTCTTCTCATTGAAAAATTATTTGTTTTAAGTAATTCTTAGATCATCAATTCATTTTCTGCAAGCACAAGTCTAACAAAAGAGAAAACAGCGTACAGAAATAATGTGCAAATAGTATTTTTACAAACCCTTTCAACTACAGTTATAAGATAATTTCAACCGTAAGTTTCAAATCAGCAGTAGCTTTGTACACCTTGCCAGGAAATAGCATTTCAAGGTTTCAAGGTGTGGCGGCATGTTTTACGCTTCATCTACGAAATATATCATCCTCACATTCATAGCAGTGCAACACTGTACTTCAAGTATTGTAAATGTTAGACAAGAAAAAACACAATGCTCGAACAAATCCTGGAAATTTGTGATAACTGTTGTGGAAGAATGCGTTTCTAAAGAAAAAAATCTCCAAAACAATATTATTACAAAAGGCTTCATGCTAGACGCTACGTTTCATGTCAAAACTGTAGATTTATTGGATTGTAGACACGCGAGTGTTGTGTCAGCATCATTGGTTTGGCTTTACCAACGGTTGCTTTTACTGTAGCGGTTTCACGGAAGCAAATAAGTAGATCGAGACATTTTTGCGGTTTGCCTCGTGTTTTAACTAATCCTTTTTTTTTCTAACAATGCCTTGCGCTATTACCCAAGAAAATGAAAATAGCCTACAGTGCTGCATTGATAAAATCGTCTAAAATAATTTACAGGAACAGCAAAAAAAACGTAACTTTCCGTTGCACCGTTTTTTTTTTACGACACTTATAAAACAATCACAAGAATAATAAAAGAGACATAAAATTGAAAGAAGCTATCAATTCTTCTTAAAAATCTCAACGAAGAATTAAGAACTAATTTCAACGGTCAATAAAGTCCCGAAAATGTTGACTTTATCCTCAAAAATACATCGTTTCTAATCGCGTTGGTTTCAAAGAAGAACTTAAAAACATTTAATTTGGATGTTGTGTAAATACAGACAACCGTGACTTGGCTTAGTAGGTTAATTTACTTTGCTTGAGTGCGGTTGTTTAGTTTAAAGAAATTTAAACTTTTGTGATTGACAACATGATCACAATTTTACTTCAAGTCAATCACTAACTTCCAGCTTACACTTCAACTTTTGCGCATCAATTTTTTATTCATATTTAACACAGCATCAGTCGGCCTACTGCTTCTTTATATGCATTTTGATTCACCGTGCAGAAGATACTCAAATCCAAAAATATGGGAATGTTTGTGATATTTCCACCTAATTCCCTCTGTCATCTTTTATTGTTTAGTCTTTTGCCAATCTGATGCTTATCAGAGACCAAAATGACACCTCCTTGATTTTTAAACAAGAAATATAGTCATAAGCTGTGTTGCTGAAAATCAGCTAGGCCAGTTTCTGGTGGTAACGCAATATCACCATCATCAACATTCATCTACATTTTCCACAATCCATAAGATCGATTGTATTTACTTTTGGCTAGAACAGTGGTTCTCAACCTGGGGTCCGCGGACCCCTTGGGAGTTCGTGAGAAAGCATTTAGGGGTCCGTGATTACCTTGACAAATTTTGAAAAAAAAAACGAAAAGCGATCTTTTTACTATCATTTCTCTCATTAAATTTGCTTACGTTGAAAAAGTTTCGGCATGGCACTTTGGGTCACCTCAATAGTCAAATACTGCTGACATTTCTTGAACAATTTATTCATTTTCTTATTTGAGCAACTGTTTAACCTGATATTTGCCGCAGGAGTCATAACGTCAATGCAATATGACACAGTACAGTAGTTGAGTAGAATAATTATTACAATAGTCGATAGTATGTTAATTGAGTTTCAGGCAAAATTTAGGTAGGGGTCTGCAGAATTAATAATTTGTTCAAAGGACAACAAAAAGGTTGGGAACCACTGGCTTATAACTTCCGAATATACTTTGTTGAAAACTAAGCTGGCATCAATCTAATTTGATTGCATTCGTTTTAGATGTCCGAGTGGTCATTTCTTAGATGAAGAAACCAATGCTTGCGTACCGTGCTTATGCAACGGGAATATAGACCTAAATGATCCTGATGCATGCAATCCTGTAAGCGGGGTTTGTGAAAAATGCTTGTACAACACAGCCGGAAAAAAATGTGAAAAATGTGCTAAATACCATTATGGAGACGCCTTGGTGCGGTCCTGTTCTCGTAAGTATGCGATAATAGAGCAAGGTTAAGAATGCTGTTAAAAGTTTATTTTCTCTGTGGCTAAAGCTTAGGAAATGACAAAAAAAAATTTTAGATTTTTTTTCATTTTCTGTCTGTCTGGTTAATGCTTGAGGTTGCAGATCGCTACCGCTAACTACACATTCCCTGCAACGACACTTCTAAATATTAGTGATGTAAGGTATTTTGTTTATGTGTATAAAAAATATTATTTGTCTTTGAGATGAAAATACGCTTAGCAATGCTATGTTCCTATCGACTGTAAACATTCAGAGGTCGAGGTTTTGGGGATGTAATTTAGCTTGTTTGAGCTACATTTATTTTTCGATAGTTTAAACAAATCACTCTTCTAGATGTAGATAAAAATGTACTCTCAAATATTTTGATAAAGTTATGATTAATTTATTTTCAGCTGCACAAGAGCTAAAGTTTTCCATGTTGTGCGTTTTCAATTGCTTTTGTTACCACGTTGCGTCCGCAATGCTCATCGAGAATACCACCACATTTCGTTACGCGCTAAATGAACCTATTGTCAAGTTTTCAGCTACAATTTACCTTTGTAATAATGAACTCGAATGCACATGCCAATGGATAAAAACATCTGTAAGCATTTCGCATTACCATAATTCAGCAGTTCCCAAACTGGCCAGGCGGCGCCCTGGTGCGCTGCGAAACTTTGTCAGGGGCACCGTGAAATTTGTTCGTTTTTCTCAGTTCTTCTTTCTTGCCTAATACACCGTGTTGTGTTTTCGTCTATTGCAATGTTTTTGAACCTTTATTCAACTTAGGAGCACTTGTAACTAAAAAAATTTGTGGAATACCAAATATTTTTCCAAGAATATGGAGAAGTATATAACTACACAAACACATGAATAAGAAATTCTTTGTTAGTGGTGCAAATGCGCTTCAAGAGTTTACATCTCAGGAGGCTGAAGAATTTACCGATCTTTGTTCAGATCTCACTTTGAAAAGCATATGTTATACATTATACAACCTTAATTCACTTTTTTCATTTTGGGTTAAGGCTCGATCTAAATTTCAACTTGCAGGCTATGAAGCTCTCCGTGACCTTGTGCCATTATTTTGCAACATCATACTTGTGCTAAGCCGGCTTTTTTGCGATAGAAGCACAGTATCGAAGTATCGCAATAAGATTGACATTGAACGCGAGATGCGTGTTGTAATATCAAACATTGCACCGCGGTTTGATAAAATGTGCATAGAGCAACAAGCTCATTGCTCACATTAAATGCTTTCAGTATTTTGCATTTTGAACAATCGTGATTTTATAACACTATTTTTAAAACAACTTAAAATTTGCAAAATTTTGAATTCATTACGCCGCCGCGAGTGTTTATAAGTTTTCAAAGGTCAACGTCAACAACAAAAGTTTAGAAACCGATGTCATAACCGAGTTCAGATGTGAAACAGAATCACTGTACATTGTACAACGCCGTTAAAAAATTGAAACAGCTTGAGAGCTTTTGGCCCATATACACTAATCCAACTTGGAAGATTACCTTACCTTATCTGAAACAAAATGTACTGGCATAAACATTTTGCTACCGAGCTAGAGCTCATGAAACCGACAATTATCTATTTTCTGTGATTTGATAAAACGTTTCAATATGCTGCACGACATTTCTGTCTTTTTTTGCAAGCAAAGTGTCAGGCCGGGCCCTCACGCTAACATTAGATCTGTATTTGCATTAATCTCCTTCAATGTTCAGTTACAAATTTGTTAAATGGTATTACCAAATTTTTTTGTATCCATGGCCCCCTAAAGATACGGCCTGATTCGTCACATTTTACAGAAATTTCTAGGTTTTTCTAACTTTGGGCGAACGTTTAAATAATTTTTTCTAAAAATTAGATTTTTACGCTTTCTTTAATCTTTTTTCCCAGATGACACAATAGGTTTTAACATTCTCACATGTTGAAAAACAAAAAAAAAAATGATTTCGAAGATTTTAGTCAGACTGTTAATTTTCAATAACAGTCTGATTTTGCGTTTTTCAACTTACTTTTTCTCATTTGCTACTGCTTCCCCAAGGCAACAAAAAGTTTTATGTCATTAGGAAACCGCAAAAAGTAAAAACATCTCAAAAAATGTCAAGCAAGCACTAGCAGTAGCTGTAATCAAAATCTGCAAAATGTGACAAATCAGGCCACATCTCCAGGTGGCCATGTCGTACCACATGTAATGTGTATACAATAAGCTTATATGTAATATGAGTTAATATTAAATATATTCCCTGATAAACTGATTATTCCAGATTAAACAAGAGATACATTTCCTCTATTAGGATTATTTACATCAAATATTGGGTTTGATTATAAATGAACAATTTGTAAGCAGTAGGTTGATGGTTGATGCATTATTACTGTAATCGCTCAGAAGCTTTGTCGACGAAAAATTGCTTTGATGTCAGTAGGTGTAGTTTACATATTCTTGCGTCTAGTCACTTTGTTAAGCTTTACTGCTATGACAGGATAGCTGGAGGTATTTGTTGCTCTTCCAGAAAACATTAACATAAAATAAAAACAAAACAAAAACCTTTTGGATACTTTTTTTTCTGTTAGTTTCTGGTTACGTATCTGCTTTGAGCCAATGGCTTTGCAAAATCAAAATAAAAGACTGCAGATTTTGTCTTTTCTTCTCAAGCAACCGAGTTAATCTCAGAGTGGATCAAGTTTCCTTTGATGCATAACATTGAAAGCAAACAAAGGTTAAAAGTTGGGGTTAAAAAGCATAAAACGTAATCTCGTATCGTTTGGTTGAAAAATCAAGCAAGAGATAATAATATATAATTTTTTTTAAGTGTAAGTTGGTAACATTAACGCTAAGTAATATTAAACATGCGCAATCAGACACGTTTTGAAACGTTTAGGTGGGCGTTTTGTGTAACACACAAGGATAAAAATTGAATGAGGCTGTTCACTAGGCATTTAGACAATGATTAAAAGCGAAGCCGAAATAAGATCTCGATGGAAGGAACATTTTGAGGAGCTTCTCAACCATACAGCTGTTATTGACAAATGCGTGATTGACATTATTCCCAACATGACACAAGAAGACTCTCTTTCTCAGACACCATCTCTCGGAGAGGTCAAAACTGCCATCATGGCCATGAAAAACAACAAAACAGCGGGCCCTGATGGAATCCCAGCAGAGATTTACAAAATAGGTGGCAGTTTAATCCAACGTAACCTTCATCAACTGCCAATCAAAATTTAGACAAATGAAATTGTTCCATCTGATTTCAAAGATGCTAATATCATCACCATATACAAGCGCAAAGGTAATCGATCAGAGTGTGGAAATTACCGTGGGATCTTTCTGTTAGCAACTGCTGGCAAGATTTTAGCACGTATTTTAAACAATCGCCTCAAACTGATATCCGAGAAGATCCTTCCTGAATCTCAGGCTGGCTTCAGGCCATCGCGTAGCACCACAGACATGATATTTTCCCTCAGACAATTGCAAGAAAAGTGCCGTGAACAACATCAACCACTGTACATGTCGTTTATTGACCTATCTAAGGCCTTCGACCGCGTCTCCAGAGATCTCCTGTGGGATGTACTTTCGAAATACGGATGTCCAGACAAATTTTTTCGTATTCTGCGTCTTCTTCATGATGGTATGTTTGCCAGAGTACAGACCAGCAACAACAGTTCTAAACCTTTCCTGGTTAACTCTGGAGTGAAACAGGGCTGCGTAATAGCACCAACTCTTTTTGTAATTTTTATTGCATCTATCTTGGAAATAGTCCACCATGACCTTCCATCTGGCATTGACATATGTTACCGCATGGATGGAAAGCTCTTTAACCTCGCCCGCCTTAAAAGTAAATCAAAGACTACAACACGGAGTATCATGGAATTTCAATATGCCGATGATAACTGTGTAGCAGCACTGAGTGAAAACCACTTACAGCAGATTCTGAATGCTTTCCATCAAGCATACAAGAGGCTTGGACTTAGCGTCAATATCAACAAGACTCAGGTCCTCTTTCAACCACTTCTTAAAGATCGTACCAGTGCTCTGCCAGAAATCCTTCTCGATGGTACACCTCTAAAAAATGTGAAACACTTCTGCTACCTCGGAAGTGAAATTTCAGACAACGCTGACCTTCAGGATGAAATACAACATCGTTTAAATTGTGCTAGCACTGCTTTTGGAAAACTTCGCTCACGAATATTTGACAACCATAACATACGAAAAAGTACAAAGCTCGCCGTCTACAATGCAGTAGTTATCACAACACTATTATATGCTTCCGAGACCTGGACCACCTACCGAAACCATATTAAAACTCTTGAAAGATTCCAACAACGCTGCCTGCGCAAAATTCTGAATATCAGCTGGGAAGAGAAAAGAACAAATTTGAGCGTGCTAGAAGAGGCTGAAACAACAAGCATTGAGTCCGCATTATTCGAAATCAACTTAGATGGTGCGGGCATGTAGTGCGAATGCCAGATCAGCGTCTCCCTAAACAAATGTTCTACTCGGAATTGGCTAAGGGTAAGCGTTCGGTAGGTGGACAAAAGAAGCGGTATAAAGACTCACTGAAGAGTAATCTTAAAGTGTGTAACATCAATTATACAAACTGGGAGGAAACCGCAGAGGACAGGCTGCTCTGGAGATTTGCCACTCAGAAAGGTGTCGCCACGTTTGAGAAGAGCAGATCTAAAAGGTTAAAAGAAAAAAGAATGCAAAGAAAAGAACGACAATCACACCCACAACCAACTCTCCCAAACGATCTTAAATGTACCAAATGTAACCGAACTTTTAAAGCCAAGATTGGACTAATTAGCCATTTAAGAACTCACCGTTAGCTTTTATTTTATTTTTTATTGCGAAGGCCATCATCCTCGAAGACGAGGGATAGCCATCATCAATCAGACAATGATATGCGTTTTTCTGGCGCAAACTAAGCTGAACTATCACAAGTGCAAACTATAAGCTGAACTAAAAGCAGATTATCACCTTATACATCTTGTTGTGATAGTTCAGCTTAGTTTGCACCAGAAGAACGCATATCATGTTATTTAACAAAAGACGATGTTGGAAACGCTGTGAAAGAGAAGCCTATCGTAGGGCCAAGTAACACCAAAGTCTAGAGTTGAACGCGTACATCAAGCTACCGAGTGTTCATTCAACGCCATGTTGCAAAACAAGATTCCTGTGATAAAGCTGGAGTAAAAAGCAAAGTAGAGACAAGGCACTGATCGATTTGTTTGAAGTCGAAGCGAAGATTGGAATCTTTGTTTTTCCATCACCCTAGCCTGAATCTTCCACCACTAAGCATAAGTTTAAAGACGATAACCATCAAAGCAAAGGCATGATCTATAAGAAACTGTCTGACATGTCAAAATTGCTGCATGAACTGGCACTTTGCTTAAGATTTGTCAGCGGATATGAACTGCTCTTCATGATACGACTTGGCCTATTTTATATTGCAGATTTTGTTGCAATGTACAGTAACGGAGACGACTTAAAATGCTTTTTACACGCAACTCAAGATAGCTTTTATGAAGTAATGTTAACCTGATAGAAACAACCCATCAGTAAAATGATATTTTTCTTTTGCTTTGATACAAGAGCTTCATCAAAAATTTGAAAACATTTTTGAAGAACAAAATCAGATGAACTTAAATGCAATCGAAAAGTTAAACTAAAGTTACAGGAAAACGTTTTTTGTTTGTACTGCACAATAACTGAAACTTCAACACTCTTCGGTTATTTATCATTAGCTTTTACTGTAGTTTAAAATCTGTCTTGAACTAATTGACTGTATTTTCTTTATTTGTGGTGACGTCAGGTTGTCAATGTGATAAGTCCGGAACAGATCTGTCAACTTGTGAAGGAGAGCAATGCAGCTGCAGCAGTTCTGGAGCGTGCACGTGCCTTCCCAATGTTGAAGGAGAATCTTGTGATAGATGTACTTTAGGAACATGGGAAATGTATTCTGGAAGAGGATGTGTTGAATGTGAATGCAGCAGCACAGGAAGTCAACCAAATACAACGTGTGACGAAGTAAGCACAAAAGTGCTATAAACATTACACTGCTTGTCACATGATTTATAAAGCTTTACTGATTTTTAAAATCCAGGGTTTTCTAAAAGTACGGAAGATCCAACTACCTGTCAGGAGAAAGGGGAGTTAAATAAGAGTGCTGCTAGATGTTTTTCAAATTTTCTGTCTGGAGAAAGCGTATGCAGCAGGCCCAAGCTTGCCCAAACCTATTTCAATAATAATAATTCAACCCAATTTTTTATCGACCCATCAAAGCATAATAATATAGCAATGGAAAATTTAAGCTCCATACAGAGATTGTTTCCTGAAAAGAAATTACAGGCTTCAGCACCTGCCACATGATACTGCATAAACCTCAGGTGTACTCTGATTTTCTAAAAAGAAATCTGATATGCTATGATATGCTAAATATTTTCTAAGCGTCTACTGCAGCCTCTATTTACTGTAAAGCATATTTTACATAAAATTTTACAAATATAATTACAAGATTAGTTGATTATTATAAATAGGTTTAAATTGCAGTATCAAATAATAGGCTGATTTTGAATGGACTAGTTTTGGGCGAGCACTATTAAAATTAGCAATATAAGCTTAAAAATTAAAAAATATCTGGCAACGCATTTTGAATTACAGTATGCTAGACATTCTTTTGAATCCCAGTGAAAATTTAACTCAGTAAAACTGTCCGTTTTAAGCGGTGGTCTGATTCTTGTTCGTGAAGGTGCATTGCCAATTGATATGTTTTGCAACAAAACTTCAATTTATATTCTAATAATTTTTTTATATGCTTTTAATATTGAATAACTTATATCAACTTTTTTGAATACTTGTACAAGCTTGGTTAACTGCAAGTATTATCATGACACTGTAGCCTAATAATTGTGTATTATTGGTATAATCTTGTTTAAATGTTTTCTATGATACCTGTATACTGATTCATTACTAGATGCTAATTTATTTTTCTTGTAGCTAAGACTAAGGGACCATAAATGCAAAAACTAAGATTATTAGTGATGCTGAAGTTACAAGGGTCTCTTTTAAGGCACTTCCGGTTTACTAAGATTACTAAATTCAAAACCTAACCAATATTTCTCATCAGTCATGTAATATTTAAATGTTGATTTTATTCGAGGATACGTCATCACCGAAGCTACCTACGTCGTGTTGTTGATATATGACAAGGTTTTCATAGTCTGGCTTATATTGCAATAAGAGTTAAGGGAGGCAGAAATAAAAAAGCAGTGTCATTGTTGCTTATATCTATCCATTTTATTGATTACCCAATATTCCTATAGTCTAATTCTACTTCTCATAACGGCCACATTTTGATTGAAGGAAACTTATTTTTAGTTGACTGGAGACTGTGTTTGCAAAGAACAATACACGGGATCGAAATGCAAAAATTGCAGAGAAGGATTTCAGCAAGATCCTGAGGAGGGATGCGTTGGTAATTTTAGCAATCATCAAATTGGTTGCAGTAATTTCATTTCATGCAAGAAAAACTGTGCCTGTTTCAGTGTAGTAGTGTACTGTACAGTACATTGTAAAGTCACTTTATATGTGACACAAAATATGTCGTGATTGCTCTGTTAGAAAACAACGTATATTTTATATGAATGGCCATTAACACTAACACTGCCTCGCTTTTGAAGAAAAGGAATCAGTCCACTTTTTGCACAAATGATGTATTCAAGCACCTCCCAAACAAAAAAGAGCTCAAGTAGCCTACTCCCAAAAATTCAGTAAGCTACCAATGAGACATCATCACCATAGTACATTCAGTTAAAATTGTAGCATTCCCGAGAAAACTTGCAGAATACCTTATGTAATCTATTTTACTTACCCCCAGGTCACAGCAATTTGCAAATTTTCTCACATTATGTTTACTTTAGTTGTTCAAGTTAGATCATCAAGCTCACACAGACAAAAATTTCAGTTAACGATGTTTAATTTCCACATATCAAGCCAGGAATTCTATCTTTTGATCAATTGTTTTCAATTGTTAAAGCAGTTTACAAAACATGAATACAATGTCTTCTATTCTACTCTACAGAATATTTAGATACATGGCCAAATACTTAAAACTCAGGATTGGTTTTCTTTTCACTCAAGCAGCTTTTAGTGTTTTGCCATTGTTTTGCAAACACGACAGAAGTGTCGAAACCGACACTTTATAATTTCCCGGATCTAAATTTTGCACTTGTTTGTTCTCCAACCGTTATGAGAGTTTTATTGGCTTCATGCCATTACAGTATAAAAGCTTAACTTTTACACCGTGTTTTTAAACTGAGAATAAAGATTAAAAACCAAACCAAGGTTTAACGTAAACCCTCAACGTTAAAAAAAACAACTTAATCTTGCAAAAATAATCTTTTGCAATATCTGCGTAAACTAGTTGTGCCTACTACCAATTGTCACATGACGTTATTTTTATAAGATGAGTTGATAGGATTATTGTAGTTTATCGTTGAGTGCTTTTACAATCGATAGCTCCAGTCAGACAGACATCTTATTGCAGAGTTTCAAAGCGACTTTTATGGAGACGATCCAAGGGAGGAAGAACCCACAACAACCACTTCGACAACTACAACAACCACGACAACTTTGAAACCAAAACCAATTCGAGTAAATCCTGGATGGAGTCCATGTGTTTCTTGTGGAGGTCAAAAGTGGCCTTCCTATTGTCGTGGTTGGATGTGTCGCAGAAGATGGCCTTATTCTCGGCAAGGGCCATCGTCACGGCGTTGCTATTCATGTACGTTTTTATTTTGTATAATGCAAAATCAACAGAACAGTCAAAATTGCGGATTTCATATGAATGTCAAGTGTATCAAATCAGACACATAATCATTATTATGCAAGAAATAGGTTTTAAAGGAAAACTTCTATTGCCTTAAAACTATCTATGGCCAAAAACAATGTGCATTTGATCAGTTTGCAACCATTTAAAGACCATCCAAGTTTACAGTAGTCTTCATACAACAAGACTTCTTACGAAAATGATTATTTTTTAGGGAACTGGATGTGTCGCTCGTCTGTCGAATACTCCGGATATCAACAGGGATACCAACCAAGTTATCGGCAATCCTCCTACAGTAGCTACAATAGGTACTTCAGACAGCCAAGATATTACAGAGGTTACTATCACCATGCTCGCTACATCCGCCCACAACGACAATACAGAGCTCCGATGCGACTGAACCTTTACAGAAATTAATTTTTTTTGTTTTCAAAAATGTTTTAGGGAATACCAAAAAATTTAGACTTGTACATAACTACAGGCTTAGCCTGTGATTAATCTATAATGACGTAAAATTGCCTAGAAACTAAACAGCATAGATTTCAATTATATCTTATCTAAACAGCATATGTTTAATTTACCATTGTTACACAAATAGCCTATTATTTTGAGCGTTTGATTGTGTTCAACACAAATCCTGACCGAGCCCGATTATGTATTATTGCGATCGTGTCATGAGCTTGCTTTCACTTTTAATCAACACTTAAAGATTTAAAAAGGCTGTTAAAGTTTAACTCCATCAACACTTAAAGATGTTTTTCCTCATATTGTGTAGACATGTTGTTTCAAAATTCATCACTACTCTCTTTTGTGTGCCATGTTAGAATAACTGCGCTAGGGCATGTAACAGAAATCAACAAAACTTAATCAAGTTTCTGAAGCAAGAATGGGAACAGCGGTTGTTAAACTCCAGTAATGGACTTCTGTCACTGATATTCCATCTTTCCTTTTACTATTCTTCGTCTTTGTGAGTCCTTTCATTCCGTTATTATCCCCTGAACACCTCAAAAAATTTCCAGAAACAAACCAGGGGCAATGCAATAAACGCATGTTACTGCAATGCTCATGTAACACTGTAGGTCATGAAAAGTCTGCATAAGTTGGCTGAAAGTTTAGGATTTAATATTTTGCTGGAAGCTGTTCAGTATATCTGAAATTGCATTATCTAAAGTAATCTCTTTTTTTGTCTACGGCTTGACCAGTTGCTTGATTAATCTCATCGACACATTCAACGTTCTTGATGATCTTTTCTCCTATCACAAACATCTTTCTATTTGGCCCCCGACTTGGCCATTTCCTCTACCAGGAATCTTGCTTTTGCTGTATCATAAACATAGGAAGCACTAGTGGGCTATTTTGTGCATTCATCTTTTTGCCAAAGAAACATGGACAACACCTTTAAGTCTCCACATATTATTCATGTTTGGCATTTTTAATTTTCTCAAGAATATTTTTTATAGTATTGTGTGTTTCTTAAATTTGTACCGAATGACTTAAAATTACGGAAGTCAGTTTTTTACCATTATCTAACAGAACACATTTAATTCAATAACATAATACGTTCTTCTGGTGTATTGACATTATCATGATATTATCTTCTGGTGTAACTAAGTTAAACTATGACAAGGTGTTTCAGGTGATAATCTGTGCTTATTTCGATGTTTCGTAAGGCAAACACCAATGATTTCTTCAGGGGGCTACTTCAAGTGATGGCTACCTGTTTACCATGGCAGAGCGCAATACTATGTTGCCGCTACTGTTGGAAGCCATTCGTGGACACGTAACTGTGTCTCATCAAAACACTAATTGCATTAGATTTCTATGTCAGGAAAGAAAATTAATTATACCAAGGGCAAGTCGCAAGGCAAAACATTGTCCTGTGTAGACCATAGGTTATATGAACATAAGCAGGCCTGGATTAACCATTGTGCTAGGGTGTGCTAAAGCACAGGGGCCCCGCAGACAGAGGGCCCCACTTTTCCTAAAAATGAAATAAATAAAATAAAATATTAATCTAAAAATATTATACTTAAAATATTATATCAAAAAGGCTTATGGAAATGAAGCAAGTTTTAGTCATGAAACCATGTACCAGATAGTAGAGAATAATAAAGTTGAAGCTGCTTTCCCTAATGTAGAAACAATTCTTAGATTGTTTCTTTGTATGATGGTCACTAACTGTTCTGGAGAAAGATCATTCTCTAAGCTGAAAAGAATCAAAAACGTACATCGGTCTACAATGACACAAAAACGGTTGGCTAATCTGAGCCTTCTCAGCATATAGAGTGTGATAAACAGCGACTTCTCAATTTTGATGCTATCCTTACAGACTTTGCAGCAAAGAAAGCCAGAAAAAAGTCATTCGGCTGAATTTCATGTTAGTTTTCTAAATCCTATTGGTAGTTAGTAGTGAATGAAAGAGCAGTTTAGAATAAAAATTCAGAATAACCTTTCATTGCAATTTGCAGTGTAGTGTGCAGTACTAACAGTGGTCCCTTGCCACAATGTTTTCCCTTGCACGGTTTCGTTGATTTAATGTGTGTGATTTTGCATCCATTATACCGTAAACATTGTTGACTTAATTTGCACATATGCTTATTTAATCATCGATCACGTGCTATTTCAAAGTTATCTAACTTGTACCTAAGCAAGGCTCGGTTTCCTCTGAAAGCGAAACCAGCTTAGGCTACTTCCATTACGCTCCACGTAAGCTGGTAAGGGCCCCCATAAAATGCATTAGCACAGGGGCCCCATTTGACCTTAATCCGGGCCTGAACATAAGTTAAAACCAAACGTTGTATTATACCATCATGATCTCTTCCACGGGTTGTCTTTGTCCCACGTAGCCTACCTCCAGACTGGCTACGCCTTAGATCGTGTGCTCAAAAGTCGGCGCAAAAACTATAGCTCTTCTTTCAATGTACATAACTCACCATCTTTTAAAACAGGTCGCCTGAGCTAGTTTCACTTCAGTGTAACCTTAAAAGTAAAGATGATGACAAAACGAATGATTTCATAGTCTAGTTATTCAATCATAAAAAAAAAAAAAAGCTTTGTTTCATAGAGAAATTGCGCGTTGCATGCTATACAATGCCCAATGAGCCTACATAGCCTACAATGCTAAAAATTAGAACAGTTGATTGTACAAATATATGATACAATTTTTCCAACACATCGCTGAAAGTACAAACCAGTAAAGAATTGCTAATATTCAAACTTGAAATTTTTAACTGTTTATCGATTTCTTTTCTGTTAGCACGAAACTCTTGTTAAATTTCTATAGTTTGTGTGCGATGCACAACAAACCTAAACTAAATACAAACTCAAACCGTTCAGCAAGCATTTAATTATAAGACAATATCATGTGTTCTTCTGGTGGCTGGAATCAGTCACCAAAAGAACACAAAATTGTATTTTATGAAGCTAAACTAATTATAAACAAGTTTATGAAAACATCAACAACTCATATTGTTTATATACCTATCTTGGTGGAGAGAATAAAAACAATGAAAGTAGGCTATAGGCCTTTTAGAGTGTAATTTCAAAATGTGTCAAAAATGGCCAAAATGACTATGCTACATGTTTTACTGTAGCCTATATTTCACACTTTTTATCAATGTGCAATGTGCATGTTGAACTCTATCAGTCAGCTAGGCAAGCAATATTCAGCACATGCCTAGTATAAAATCTCGCAGCACACTTGTTCAAATTATATTATCTGCAATATTTAATTAACATTTCTTCATCAAAATTTCAATTATAGCCAAAATCGGCAAGTCGAAATAAAATCACAAGTAAAACAAGATGGAGTGAAACAATGTTTTTTGATTAAACAAAAGTAGCCTTAAACATGAATGTTAAAAGCCTACATTGAACAACATTTTTAAACATTATCAGTATACGGTTTGAGAATCATAACGATATCTTGTGGGTTCCCGAAATGTTTCAGACTCATCTTATATAGCCAGGGCATTGGAAGGGCTGTCTGCATCCTTGTTAAACAATTGAAATCTTTTTATATTTGGAAGTGAAGCACGAGTGATTTGTATTGAACGCAGTTTTCTCATGTCATATCGTATTTCAGTCATGGATTTGTCAAAAACGCAGCAACAAATTCGTTTTATCCAACTCCGAATCGGCTCCCACCATAATCTGCGTGTCCTTGTATGTCTTAAACAGAACAAGTAGAAAATGACAATCCCCTGTAACAACAACGCAGTGGGAATAAAAGAGATATATTGAAAACTATTACAGCATTTAAATTTCTTTTTCTAATGAAATCGTATTATTATATTAGACAAATCAGAATATATCTCACTTGAATCGCTATCAACAATGAGAACAAGTATGTAACTGGTTCCACCAAACTAGGCTGGCTGGCGAGTAGTTCAATTGGTATGGCAAGCAACCATACAAGTCCAACCAGTGCTCCAATGGTCACAACTCTACACAACGTTTCTTTTGGGGAGGTTTCGTTCCTGGTTGAGCGAATCTTCATAGAAAAATAAAACTTTGCAGCGTCTAGGTCTACAAATAGCCTATATTTGAAGAAAGAACCTTTAGATTAGCTTACTCAGCGCAGTAAGCGCAATGTCCTATAGAAGCACAATCATGTAGTATCTTATTAAAAGTTAGGTTTGGTTATGCCACATTACTTTGCTTAATGTATCGATGCCTTAGAAGTGGTTAGCTCCACTAATAAGTATTCCATCGTGTCACACTATAAAAATGTACATCAAGTGTTTACTAATTCGATAGAAGTTAAGATAGCAGCAGCACAATGTCTGTTTAACAAACCATTTTCCTTTTCCATGTTATTGATCGTAATACCATGACATAGAAGAACATGTTCAATAAAAATATAATTGCTCCTTCGATAAGAAATCCAAAGTATAAAGAGTATCCCGACAGCCAGCAAGAGTAGTTGCTTACATACGCAGAGTTGTATAAATCGTCTAAAAAATACATCGTTAACTGAGTTGTGCTAATTAAGCCTTGGTAGAGTTTTACTTGAACAATCCAGTTCTCTGATGCTCAATAGCAACAAAAACCTTAAATCATCAATTGGCTTTTGGCCCAGGTGATTTTATTATAAAGTAAAAAGTTTAAACTAAATTTGTAAGATGAAAATGGATGTTACTGCAATCGATAACTTTATCAAACTCACTGGATAGGCGGACAAAATCACTGTTTAGAGGTCGTAGATCATAATATCCCATTGTCAAAGCAACGTTTACACCAACAACGACAAGAGGAAGCAGGTAAGAAAGCCAGGCAGTGTAAATGTGGTAACGTTCTCCAAGTGATGTCGATTTCTTAACGAGCAATCTAAATATGCATAAAAAGTTAAGTTGTAAAAGATTCGAGCAGTTGTAGCACTGGCTTATTGACTTTCGAGATTAATCACAGCATTAACAGTAGGCCTATAAATGAAATTTGTTTCCAGAAAAATCTAGCGATTTCCATCCTAACAACCTGTCAAGCATGCATTGTAGGCTCTGATATTTGTATATTAATTTGTATAATCGTAAGAAATAGTTGGGATACTCTATTATTAAGAATTGCTCACTATACAGTACTGATTTTGAAATTTATGTTATTTAAAATTTGCAATCATAGAATGTTTAATAAAACAAATGGTTTATTAATCCTTTATTTTCTCGACATTACACTGGGAACAAAATCAAGTCCCTCCACGGGTCATTCTCGTAATGAAGTACCAGCTTGGGAATCTAAACTTCCTAAAAACTGTCCCGCCAAAATTAGCATAACACCTTAACACCTTTTTCAGGGCCAAGAGCACCAGATGTTATAGGTCTATGCTCAATGGTGCTGGACGCTTTAACGTAGATATTTTGCGTTGGAGCTGGCAGAGAGTTTTGCCTGTGAGTGTGGTAAAGCGCAAACGGCAGGTCATGTAATCAATAATTGCCAGCTGCACAGACCACCCCATGATGTGGAGGGCCTATTTTCCCTTGACGATGACACCTGGCAGTGGCTAACCGACAGGTTCTGTTATGTTTAGCGACAATACATAAGAAAAAGAGCACTTTACCCATAATGCGTTGAAAATCCTATTTGTAACATTTTCACATTGATTTCTAATCACAAGTTCAATAATTTCATAATTATCAAACAATGCTTTTCAAAATTAAATTAGCATGAACATATCTATACGATTAGGCAATAATTACTATAAGCTACTTGCAATTTTTGTTGATATAAAATAAGAAAAAATATACAAGATAACATCATGTGCACCAACTTACTGATACATGGTAAACGCTTCAACAGACGTCCAAAGCCAACCAGCCAAGAAAAAGTAATGAGTTAAAGCTGTAACAGCGACACAAGGAATAAAATTTTCCACTTTATCGGATCCAGCCAAAAATACAAGATATCCAATTCCATAGGAAATGCATAAATTTATGTGAACAGGTCCAGGACTAGATGTTCGTAACTTTCTGTCATACACGTACAATCATATCAATCAAATGGTAATAAATTTGCTTTCATCGCTGTCCTCTGTAGCGTAGCAACTCCGTATTTAGTGATGCATAGCACAGATACCATATTCAAAAAGAAAACAAAAATCTTGAACTGTGATCACCAATTATTCTATTTTGACTACAAACTTGCCTAAATGCCTAAGCTAAAAAAACGAAAAACGTTTTACCGTTAAGGGATGCCTTTAGCATTGAAGTTTCATCATTGTTTTATTTTACCAAGACAGAATTTGCTGTTTAAAAAAGGATTTTAAAATGCAGCATTTATCACTACTAAATGACAAGCCTCCACATGTGATTGGAATCCACCAAACTTAAAGTTTTAAAAAAGTTTATAAAAAAAGTTAAATACTTATCATTGTGAATTTCAAAAACTTTTATTACACATCTAATAGTACGAGTACTCAAGAACGTGTACTAGCACTGCTGCACCAGCCTATTACACGTTTTACTTTACCCTACGTTATGTTAAAGAAACAAAGTTAGACTGACTCCACTTACTTGTGATAGATGTAAATTACAGCCGTAAGAAAGAAACCAAGGCACGAAATCCCTCCAATGACTCTATTGGCGTAATCAAACGTGGTATATGATGGACGCTTGATTATTTCCTTCAAAATATTTTTTTCAAAAAATGAAAGCAATACCTACTTTCAAAGTTTTAATTTTACTAAAATTGTATTAAAAAGCTACCGCATTCTCAAACCGTCACCAAGAAACTCTTTAAAAAATAGAGGATGTTAAAAACAACGATAGCAAGTGGAAAAATATGAAATTTGCTATCACAGTATACTGTATTATTAACACACCTATACGACAAACGACATCAAACCAATTTTTGGTGCTTCCAAAATGTTAATAGCATGTAGCGAATATACGGTACGTTATAGAAAACGGGATGAAGTTAGAAAAAGCAGCTAAATATTCTGTTTTGCTTTTTGTGTACTTTTTGCGTTCGTGTAACCGGGTGGCCATGGTGTAACCTACTGTTTTCGGTAATGGAAAGCAAAAGCAAAAACCAATTGGCTTGCCGCGTTACTATTAAAACAATTGCGAGACTTCTTTAATCATTTTCCGGTTGAATATTGGTTTGGGTTTTGATTTTTGAATCTTTATCTTTGGACTGACAAAGCCTTGATTGGTTATTCCTGGTAGTTTCGCATATTCGTACAGGCTCTTGACGAGGGGCCGGTTACTGAGATTGGCAGAGTGAAGTTTTCCGATTGTTGAAGTGTTGTTACCGGGGAATTATTCCACTCACTAGGTGCCGCTGAATGGAGAGCAGTCCTGAAATGAGTTGCTCAAGCGCACATCCCGAGAGCCGAACCAGCGCCGCGCGATCTTGAAGCGGGCTCGTAACCATTGAGCTAATAGATGGGCGGATAGATGATTACCAAACACGCTTGATAAAAATACGATCATGTTACTCACGACCAATAATGCAAAGTTGGTGAAATGATTGCATCCACAAATAAAAGGATGACTTTTTTCAAGTAAACTACATCCCTCGTCTGACCAAGAAGATGTCGAAAAATTCCAAGTGGCGCATTTCCCGAGAAGGATATCATGTTTCTGCAACAGCAGAAATAATTTGAAAATCCAAATTGCCCATGTGTGATCACTGAATATCAAAGCGCTGCAAAACTCTTTGTTTCGCAAAGGTGACAAATCTTTCCTTAATTTCAGTGTTTCTAAATGCTCTTATAAGCACTGTGTCAAAATCTAGACGAATATTTGTATGGTAAAACTAGTACAAAAGGAGCCTTAAATTGCAGAAAACGTATACACAAAGACTACGTTTATCAACTAATACTCAGACTATTAAGTTGTAAGTGATTCTAACTGCTGTCAAGCATAGCTAATTGGCCTCCAGTCAAATTAGAAGCACACGCATAGTTGCGGAGCTGTTACCTTTACATCACTCACGTTAAAGTTACCCTTTGAAATGGGAGGGATGGTGTATGTGACTGGAATGAACAATCCTTTTATTGGTTTTAGATTTATTTGTGCCGCTATCACCTGAAATGCAGTCAAATTGAATCACTGCTCTTAATTTAGTACCCTATTGTCCCAAAGACGAAACAAGCACGCTTCTTGTAAAACAATATTACCACAATCTGTGTGAATTTCTTTTGTTAGAGTCTAACTTTTTTTAACATTTTGTTTATGAAACTGCTGGAACCTTCTCGGCAATATTTGAATATTTTATTAGCTTACAGCAGGGAATGCTAAGTGGTTTGGTGGTCTATCAAAATTACTTGATTCGCTAAAAATTGTTGCAAATTTAAACAGAGAATTATATGAAAGCTAAGATGTTAAGCATGATAAAAAAATAACTGAAGCCATAGACTACATTGCTCACTTTGATAGAAAAAACTCAAAACTTTTTAAAAAGGCGGTTGGTTAAGGTTATTAGAAATAAAATATGTTCAGTAAAGAAATGTAGTAACTTGGAAGGAACACATAACAATTGAAATGAAACATCAAATTTTCGTTTGTGTTGCAACTATGAAGCATTGGCTTAAAGCTTCATTTATGGCAAATACATTTTCTTCAGAAAATTGAAAACCATTTGTAGCCTATGAAGGTTATGATTAGTTATAAGTTACTAGTAGCCTACAGAAAAGAACAATATAAATTACAAAGCAAAAAATATGACAGAATAATATATAAGCTAGATGCCAGGTAAAAGGTTAAAATGTCATTAAAATTGTAACAAACAATACGCAAGAACTACAAATTAGAATAACCAAGGTTGGAAAGTCTCACTGTTACTTACGAGGCTTGAAACACTGCCACATTCGGTTTATACTTCAAAACAAAATAACGACGTCGTATCTCAAGTTTGAACACCCTCGTCAACTTTCAGTTCTACCATGAGTTATCAAACAAACCAAACACTAAATTACATCTTTAAAGAAAACATTCTGAAATTGGCACCATAGCTTGAAAGGTAGGCAATTGGTTATACTAGAAACTTAATCAACGATATATCGTTCGATAGATAAAAGCTTTCATTACCTGAGAAACATTGTATTTTGAAGGGAAAAATACATCATCGAGATAGTGTATGAAAGCAATTCTAGATTGGTTTCCTGCTCCCATTGTTTCATTTAAGCCAATGAGAGCTTCTTTGGGCAAAGTGATACTGACTGCTTCTTTTCCAGTGGTAGAAAATCGTACATCCTCGATGGACAAGGTGCTAGCGTATTGAACCTACGAATGAATTCAATATAAACTCCTGTAGTTTCCACTTGACACCATTCTCCAGTGTAAATGTGGTTTTCCTTTTCATATAGGCTTTTGCATTGTTCTGGAAACTTTCGTAAAGTGCGTGCTTTGCTTTTACAAACAAATATGAAATTCAAGAACTTTTTTTCACCCATGTTATATGTTGAAAGATGGATAAATATAATTATTATTAGAGCAAATTCTAATACAATTTCCCAACAATGCCATCTGTTACCAAATAATATGTGCGTTTGTACATTGTACAATTACGTGAAATCTGAGACATAACGCTCGTGAGTTTCCTATCTTACAATTTTGTCTTTTGTGGCATATATGCAATTATACAGCGTAGATTATTTGGCAATACATGAACTTTGGAAAAATCGGATAAACACTTGTGAAGAAAAAAAATAGGTAAAAAAAATTCAGTTTATTATTTATAACTCAATGTTACAAATGTGTAACAAAGTGTAGACTGCCGTATTTTGTGTTAGATGGATTACATTTTTCCAAAATAGAAGTCTCGAAATTTTAGTTTTGTTGCTGGGCTCTATAAGATTCCAGGCAATTTTGTTTACTTGTTGACTTTGAACTACGGACGTTGGTTTGGCCACAACGATTGAGGGGTTAACTTAACCCTTTAACCGTTAAAGTGTCGGCTTGAACTGATGTAAGCTACATCTGTTTTTTCAGCAAAGAACTCTTGAGAAAAGTATCACAGGAATTGCATCAAAAAGGCCACAAGATACAGTAGAAAAACAATAGGGAAAGTCGTTGAGCGCCGGTTCTTTGCATTCTTTTATAATTTAACAGAAATCAAAACTATCCTATCCCACAAAATTCTGTAAGTAGGATAAGAATATAAATGAAACAAGTGAGGAAGAGCTTCATCAGGCTAAAAGAACAGTTGAATCATGGGTTGATGACAAAGCCATCTACATATCGCCAAAAACACCAGCTTCCTGACATTAGGATCTATCACAATAAACTGCTTGGGCAAAATTTGAGTCTCATGTAAACCTCATTAACAAACAAATTTTCTACTTCACACTTGAACGATAAGCCATGTATAACCTTTTTCTTCTCTCGTGTGTGACAGGATTATTCAGATTTTAGAGCAGATGATGGAAAGCCAGGTGAGTGTAGCTCGTCCAGTGCTGCTATGCCACTAATTGGTGTGGGGGGTGATCAATGCAAAATCACCCCCCCCCCCCCACACACTCATTTGGCTTTGAAAAGGTTTTGTGATATTTTATTGATCAAATTTTGAAAAATATATTTTCGCTGTTAGCACATTTTGAATTTTTTATCAATATGAATATATATTTCATTTCAATATGATTTTTTGTTTGGCAACCCTGAACTACGAGCCAGGCGTTTACACTGTGTTTTAACTTAGTTTGCTTGGTAGCCACTTCAACAAGAAAAAATTCTGCCACTGCAAATGACTAGAATGACACCGCCAACCAATCAGAACATGTTATTATAGGCTACCGTCCAATTGTGACCTTTCTCGCACTTAGCCAGAGAGTTAATCTTTGTTTTGAACTTTCTTTGGTAATTACAGAAGAAAAAGTTGTGAGAATCGAACCCACGTCAATGAAATGACAACTTTCTAACCCTAACCCCTAAAAAGCCAACGAGCTGCCAACTTAGTCGGCAGCAGTGGCCGAGTGGTTAGCGCGTTGGGCTCGCAGTCGATAGCCTGCATGTTCGACTCCACCACCCCGCACTTGCTGTTGTTTCTCTGGGGAAGAAACTTCACTATAAGTATAATTGCCTCTACCCAGTGATCGATTTCGAGTAATGGGTAGTACCAAATTTAAGTCATAAGTAGAGTAGACAACCGGAAACAGGCATTGCCGTCGGCTGCAGCGTGGGTCAGGTGTACGTCAGAAGGCGTACACCGATGCATAGCGCTCAAGTCCGCTTTCTCGCAATGCAAGGTAAAAATATGAAAAACAAACAAACAAACAGCTGATAGAAAATCCAGCACTTGATTTGCTTTGTATCATCTTCTTTTCGCCCTTTTTCACGTCACGGAAAACGTAGTTTATGATTGGTTCGAGTTTTCATTTGCAGTGCCAGAATTATTTCTTGTTAAGTGACTACCAGTTTGCTTACCCAAAAATGCCTTTTCCGAAACATACTTTGTGAAACGACTTGGAAACCCTATGCTTCGATCAGAAAGAAGCTGATGCTGCAATGGGGGTCTGGGGGCGCAGCCCCCAAAAGTTGAAATGACTATGACGATTTTAGCCCACTATTCCAAACCCCCCCCCCCCCGAATTCTAAAAGTGGATAGAGCCCCTGCTGCTATGCCATACATTCAATTTGACACCTTGTAAAGGGGATATAGCATACAGGAACGACATGGTCAGCAGCTTGTTCCACCGCGTCGCACTCGCAGGTTGATGAGGGAGCCAAACCCCACTTGTACATATTGGAATTGAAGCGACCAACTCCTGTTCAAATTCTATTGAGCTTGACCGTTACCAGCGACTAAGCCGTAAGATATGAGATTGGTATTGCTATGCACAGTTGAGTTATATATCGTGATCACATCATTCACACTTTACCTGTGCAGTAAAGAAAGAAGACGAAAAGTTAGCTATAGATTGTCCATCGGTGATCTTCAAACGATTCAAAAACATCTCTATTGTCAACACAACATCTCCAAGCTGAGTTGTGAAGTTGTCGCGATTTTTAATAATAATTTCGCGATACGCTTCCAAGGCCAAAAATACGTTTCGGACTGTAGTTTCTGAAACCTGAGAAATAAGTTAAACTTGAATTAATTTAAATCATAATAAATTTATCTTTGCCTTAGAAACTTTGTTGTTCAATAGTGATTCTGCCTGAACTACTTATGCTACTAATTTTTTTTGTTTTACCATGACGTTTTCATCTCGACCAGCTATAGCCAACAGAACACCAATTCCATCTGCCGTGTCAGTAACAGATAAGTTTCCTTCAAGCGAAGAATTGACGATAGTTTCAATCCACTGCTCAATAACTGTTGAATTCGCTGCAACATCAGAGTTGATCTGAAAGATTAAAGTTTCGTGCTCAGGGATTTGGTGTATTGTGGTAGCGTATTTGGTTGGAAACAAAACAAATTTATTAACAATAATGATGTTATACTTTGTAAACAGGTGCAACATATATATTTTATTGTAACAGACCCAATAAGGGCTTCGATCACTGTAGGCCTATGTCATCTACTGCAATCCCAGATTACAAAGATTAATTTTTCCTAAGTAGAATTATGTTCATGATTAAATATGAAGAATCCTCACAGATATTAATTTTTGAAACTCAACGACAAAAATAGCTTGTCAAGTTTGAGTAAAACCATCTTTGTTACATTTTTCCTTTTTCGTGTCATCAAAGCCTATGGCCTACAATGTGGGCTACCTGTTGTCTATTGCGGTCGAATCGAGGCCGTCTTTCTGCAATAAATGAAAACCTTTTTGAAAGTTGTTTGCACAGAGGATGTCCTACAGCAAGTTTGCTTAACTTTAAACGTGTAATTTCGAGAAAACTTTGAAAAGTTGTTTTAAAATTTCTAAAGCTCACAAACCAGTAACTAGATCAACACTGAAAATGCTGACTTCATTTGAGTGTGCTGCTTCAATGCTTTTGACATTAAAATTATCCCTTCAAGTCAATTATTCAATTGCTTATGATTGAACTGACTCGTGTGAAAACAAATCGTTTTTATTCAACTAAACTTGAAACCTTTAAAGAATTGTATTATTATTTTTGCTCTTAACATGATCATACTGGGGATGCTGTGATAGTCAAATCAATGTATGATTATAAAATGAGGCTGGTAAACTGTTTGTTGCATTGAGTAACAGGACAATATATTCAACACAACGTTATGACTTTTCATTCCACAAAACGCAGATGTTTGAGCTCATTTTGTTTCCAAAATGTTTTGCACACGAAGTTTGCATTTCTTAAAATTGAAGCAAGCATTTTCGTAACATTTTTATGCATGAGAATGGGTCGTCGTGAAATTATTATTTAGAATTTTCCCAGACAAATAACCTTCAATTTTAGTACAGAAAAACATAGTGTCACGATTTCTTTCTATCTCTTACCAGGAAAGAAAATTGAAAAAGATTAATGACGTAGTTTAATGGGATATCACCGAAAAGCAGTCAATTAAATGGTCGGATAGTTCTACTAGTGAAATGATAATGAAAATTCTTGAAGGACTTAACGAAGTTTACTCACAGCTTCTCATATAACTCTAATTTCGATCACAATTTATATCAGCACCAACTCTCATCTACTTGTATTCAATTACTTCAACTCTCAATCAACAATAATATCTGCACATATTACCATCTACTACGACAACAATCTACAACTCATAATAATTACGCAAGTTACACCACTATTTATAGCAGGTTGTTTGGTCTTGTAACTTCGAGAAGGTTACGTAATGTTACATCATAAGAACTCATTGTTCTGTCAAGTTGTACTACACGTAAACAAGCAAGTTAAAAAAGCTTCCAGATTTGCACGTAGGGTAGAATGTTCTAGAAATACGTCACATAATAACAATTTCAAATCAAAGGTCATTACAGGACAGTAACCGATAATAACATATCGCACAAGAATTCCACCATTAAAACAGCACGCTCGGTTAAGATACAAAGCAGCCCGTCGCGAGGCCTTGCGCAATGATTGTGTCACATAGCTTTGACATTTAATTTAACAACTTAAGCTTTACAGTGTCGGTATGTGACCAGTGTGTTCTAGGTTTCCTTTCAAGGGCTTTTGTCTGGGGCTCTAACGAGCCACGTCAAAAATCCAATCCCAAAATAAGACTCAAGAATTCGGAAACTTTGATTGAAACCAAAATTATTGAAAATGGAGATGGCAACATAACAACACGTTTCTTCTAAAACAAACATTTTCAAAACAAAACAACTAAGTTTTTTATTTTTCTGCTAGATTGCAAGTGATCGAGGATCGGTGGTGAAAGACAGCTGGTGTGGAGTACCCACCTCTGGATTCACATATTACAGCATCTATGCCTGTTGTAATGTCACAAGCACGATTTATCCATTTTATTGAACATCCTTCAATGCATCGACGATGCACATAGGCACAGGACTGGTTGGTGCCAAGCGTGGGAAAACCTTCTTGCCACTTGGTGTAATTTGCAAGGATGTTGTCGTAATGTTCCCACGCAGACCCGTCCTTGCTAACTGACAATTCTCGTGTAGTTCCCAGCCAATAGTTTGAAACCTTGTCGAAAAACTAAAAACAACAAAAATCGTTTTGCTCAACGTCTTTACAGTTTGTATAAAATAATTTCAACACAAAATTTTGCTGGAAGCGCGGAATGCAAAACTACTGAGAATCCTTTCAGAAATAGTTTTGCCAAATGTTTTTTCAAATTTTTAATAAAAGTTTAATTACACTTTTCTGAAATCTTCAGCATTTAAAAGAATTTGTTTTAATACAATTTTAAAATAGTTTAACATGTGGCTTCGTAGGCTACTCATAAGAATACTAAAGCTTAACATCATTTTAGTAAATAAACTACAAAGATGTAATGATATAGTTGTTACTCTAGGTGCTCCTAAGGTTGCAATCTCGTAGTTTTGAATGAATTGATCTAACTCTGCTTCTTCATGTACACTCCGCAAAGTAATTAGATTGTGAAAGTTTGAAGACTTGCAGAAGGTGGCTGCTTTATGCTGCACCTCAGTTAGACTCTCAATGCCGAACTTTCGAGTGTCCCCGCTATTCCATTGCTCTAAAAATAGATTTGGTTTTTTAATTTTGCACACGAGATAAAACACTTGAAATGTAATGACATTGATAAAAATAGGTTAACCTTTCTTCATTAAAATTAATCACGCAATAAAATATTTTGAGGCTGTTTTCATAAAATTAACATACAGTAGTTTTGGTATTCAGTTTATTAAGCATCTCATTCAATTGCATTTGAATATGGATTGCGCTCTAATGAAAATAAACCCAGTACGAATGTCTTACTTTCATAACCACGTAATAAATGATAAATTTCCGTCTGTAAAATGGCAACTTTTCATAAAAGTATTGTTTTATATACCGGTAAAGATAGTTTATAGATTTTATAAATTCCGTTTAAAAGGAACCGTCTGGTGATCCCAACAAGGGTGAAACAGCCTGTTAAAGTTTGTAATGAATGGAAACTGTATTTGATGTAGTTTAGTAGAAGAATATGTTTGATTAAAAAACAATAACAGACTGTTAGGAAACATATTAGCCTACTGAGATCTTTCACTTTTCCGGGAATATGTTGAATTAACTGCAAACAGAACGCATACAAAATTTTCTTAAAAGGATGCCACTCAAAAAAATAATTAATCATTATGAAAATTGTCTATTTACTACAGTATATCAGCCAGCACAGGGTTGGCCAACTCATCCTATACTAAAACTGCTAATTTTCAAATTTAAAAGAGCTAAGCTTCAGTACAGTAGGCAAATTCGAATAGATTTTGCAATGAAAACGAATAACCAGGTAACAAAAATCGGCAACTGTTTGGCCTAACCACCATCTAAGTAATTAAAAAAGCTAAAAATCATGCAGTATCGTGTCATCCGGATTTAAGAAAAACGTCATATTTTATTGTAACATTTGATTAAAATCAACACAAAACTATTAATAAAAAATGCTAATCGCGTAACATTAGGCATATTATATTAAAAACAAACTAAATGAAATATTTTAAAAATGGCTCAACAACGTAGCAAATCGTGCAGTCTTATTACAAATCAATAAAGTGTCAGGGTTTTGAGTCACTGGGTAAAGGTTTTAGATCTTAATATGTTTCTGGGGAAATTTTGGAGTTTTTCGACTGCTTGTACCTCAAAACCAACCTAATCATTTGTTTAAAGTTTAGTTGTTTAATTGAGAGGGCATGGCCTAATCATCCCACTTTCGTACATCACTGTCCGCAGACGACAGTATGCACTTGGTGGTTCGTAATTCAGCAACGTTACTGTTTACTCGTTACTTTCAAATGAACATAATCGTTGTAGAGGTTTGCTGTCAAAATAACCTCTTATTACAAATTTTTTCTGGCTTGTGATGGTACTTTGCCGATGCTTGAATTTTAATTAGATAAGCTAAAATAATTATCAATATGTAGGCTACTTTGGTTAAGCATAATTCACTTGGCCTATGGAGCAGTGGCTCTCAACCTTTTACCTTGGCGGACCCCTTTTGTTGCCATCAAAGGGGTCGAGGACCTTTAAAAAAATTGTATGTGAAACTTTAGTATATCGCGTCTCCTTATGAAAACAAACGTTTTGTAAGTTTCGAAGCGACACCCTTGGAAGAATTTGCTGAAGTTGCGACGCACTTATGACGAATGACATGGACGAAGTTATGAACTATATTTTGGCACTGCAAGATCAAAAAGTTAGTTCTCTATAGGCTGATTTAATTTTTTCCAATGAATCTTATCAAAAATTATTAAAAATTTTGTGATCTTTACAAAAAATGTATCTTTTTTCATTGGTGAACAATAATAGTTCGTTCCGATCAATCATGGCAAAACTGTGTGTGTTAATAGTCTGCGGACGTTTCTAAATTAAGCATTGATTAACGATCTGTTGTCTCAAAAGAGTAAAGTTGAACAATGCACAATTGAACAATAAACATACACATAGCTGTATACAAAGATTCAACTTTAAAAACACATGACTTTTTTTAAGAATCAAAGAAATGTGGAAATTCGTAAAGTCATTAAGATCCCGAGCGAGTATGACGTCTTCCATTTTCGTTCGATCCGGGCTTAATGACATTTTTAGTTAGGAAACCGAACCTTCGTGCGATGCCCTTTGAAATTTCAAACAACGCATCATGCAGGGCGTCGCAACACACAGTTTGAGAATCACTAAAATAGGCTACACAACGAAAGGACAACCAATTTTTAAATGTCGTAATTTATTAATATGCTGCAAATTCAGAAACCTTCACAAACCCCATTAAAAACGCTTCGCGGATCCCCAGTTGAGAGCTGCTGCTATAGAGTGATGTGCCTTGTAAATTTATTTTACTGATGTAGGTTGTTCAATTTATCAACAATTATTGATAAATTCAACAATTACTGATAAAATCAACAACAATTATTATTGCTTCATGCAGTACAGTAAACTCACCCCATATCTCAGCCCTTACTAGAATGAAATAAATAAGTGAAAATTCAAGACATATTCTGATCATGAACATTAACATTATGGACGTTATAACGTGATACGCCTGTAGCATTATTGTAGAAATAAAATTGTCTATTAGGTGTTGTGAAACTTACAACGTATTAAAAAAATAATTATGTGCGAACACCGATGTGATTTATATAGCGTGTTCAGATTAACCTAATTCGTATGCTCTGTATCAAAAAGTATGACTGCACAAACTATTACAAGCTACACACATCAAAATAAGTAAAGCATTTTCTGTACATTCTTTGCATTAAATTTTTTATTACCAGGGCTGATTTGGAACCAGTAAATCATTATACTGTACAGATATCACATTTTAGTTTTCATCTGGTTTAGGTTAAGCGAATTAAATGTCCTTGAAAGCAATATGCCATTGATAAACTGGTATGAAATGTACTCGGCTGCGTCTATATACCTCTACAGTCTACACTGTCACTCTTTGCTTTGTAAAGCGCTGAGGAGCTACACATATCTGCGATGATTAGCCTACTGTATAGCACCATGTAAAAGCACACATTATTACACTGGTTTAAAAAAACTTTTTTCCAGTTGATTTAACTTTACTTTGAAAATGGTTGTGGGGTGATTTGAGGGCGCTGAATCCAAAACTGAAATCAGTTTTTCTCCATCACGTCAGGTTTTCTTGCAATTTTACAATTTATTTTTCTGCAAGCTTTTTTACACCGATGACAACATCAAGTTACTTGCACTTAACCTTCTAGCAAAAAAAGTTTAATTTCAATCTATTAGGCTGTTACATCTTTTTTGTAACTGATCAGAAAATTGCTTAACCGTGCTAGAGTAAAAAACCAGATTGACAGGTGACATAATTCCATTTCAGGCCAGAACCGGGTACAGCTGAAAGTTGTTACTTCTTAGATCCTTATCTAAAAAGTAGCTGAGAAGTCAATCACTGATCAAATGACAGCCCAGAACACCTTACAGTATCTGTGCTGTTCATCATATGTTATTGTCAGAGCTATCGTATCGATCCTATTTGGTCAGCTGCAGATTTTTATTTCCGTACAAAGCAACTGTTGGACTATCTAAATCCCGATCCTGCTGCGACCCGTAGCTCATTGTAGTGCAATTCCTCGGCCAGTATTCACCAAACTCCCTGATCTAGGAGACAATGTATCGTTGAAATTATTGAAATCATCAGACGAGGAAAACATGACGACTTCTAGCTATGAGTTTACCCACCTAATGTGTCATTGAAGCCTTCACCATTTAACGATTTTTAACCAAACAGATTCAAAAAGATTATTATTTGCGACTTGAGCCTTTCCTAACATTTCTACGAGCTGTTGGCTTTGACATTGAAAGAAAAAAAAACTTGTTAAATCAGGAACTAATATTATGTTTGATCAAAACAAAAAAAGGAGTTCCTTCGATTCTTTACTTTTGCTAGATTGCTGTAATATGCAATAACATGGAAGTACTCCTACTTGAAATGGGTGCATTAAAGTATGAAGCTGAAGAGTGGAGACTCTTCACTCTTCATTGATAGCTCCAGAAAAGGCTAAAATGATTACTACTATATAATTGGAATCAGAATGGGTCTATGCCCATTGGATACTCTGTAAAACTTTAGAAAAATTACAACAACTCTAAGCTTGCTTTGGAGCTGATGAAGTAGGCTATAGTGAGAACAATTGAATTATTTGTGTCGATATCAAGATGATATTACCACAAGCTGGGATGCAACATGAGCATCAAACTGCATTACCTGAAATATTGATGCGATGTAAAAATTGCGGTCAGAAAGACAAAATAATGTGGTCAGGGGTCTGGGGGCTTGCCTTGCAGAAAATTGTAACAAATTAACTTTGTTTTATTGGCTTTTGTGCAATTCTAGGCCCAACCATGTCTGAGTTAAGTTTTAAGTCGGCCTAAGTAGCCTACTTCTGGCTAGCTCAAACTCAACGATATAGGCTCTATGAAAATCATAGCTAACTGCATCAAATGGTCTTGAACAGATCACATGAAGTGTGATTTTTGATAGATGCGAAGAATTGCTAGCCTTTAAATCAACGTCTAAAACTCTGCGTGCCCGATGCCGCCGACGTGACGCCGACGCTTAACTTGTGAATGAGCGAGCAAGAAAACTTTGCAAAATGAAGAAAAATTACTTGTTTTATCCCGATTTGTTTTTTGGGAGGGCACAAGACTAAGTGCCCCTCTGGATCCGCCCCTGTCTACTTGGGTCAATTCAACTGCACCATCTGCTTCACTTCGTTGCAAAAGCTTCTTATGCTGACAATTGTCTGGAACTATAGCTATCTTTCACGTTGAGCAGCTGTCTGGGATCTGTGATTGTTCTTTTCGTGTCAAAGCGCAAATATTTTGTCAATTTATAATTTCGTTTTACACGTGTGCCTCTCGGAACATTCGTATGGTTTTTGTACTGGTATTGGCGAAAACACCAATATCATGACACAGGAAACATAAAAAATGTTTTTTAAAAACACTTTCTGAAACGGATTCCAAGGAATTGATATAAAAAATAAAAAAAAATTCCAAAAATTAACATTTAAAAAAAAAGTTGTAGGCCTAGCATAAAAACCTGATGTGATATGCAAAAGCAGTTCTGAATCAGCGCCCCTATATCAGTTAAGCTCAATTGTCAAATTCAATTTAACCAAAATTGTGTAGAACGGTGCCATTATTACGGCTTTGTTTATATCTAATTAATAGAGAAATAAAACGTAGTAACTTTAGCGGGTTTAGCATACTTTATTTCACACAAAATAGAACATAATTAAATAAAATAAACTCAAACGTTTTCGACACGTACGTGTGTCCTCATCAGGAATTAAATCTGCAATACATAAAATGAAAAATCGTAAGATAAATTTGACTATGCACTGTAACTGTAACGACACTCTGGACTGAAAGCACAAACTGAACAAATGATACGAGAATGATTGCGAGTAAATTATGCGGTATGGGATGTTCTAATTGTTTTGTCCAATGCCTGTAGTCTACACCTCACGTGATTTGTTTCCCACCGCATAATTTACTCGCAATCATTCTCGTATCATTTGTTCAGTTTGTGCTTTCAATCCAGAGTGTCGTTACAGTTACAGTGTATAGTCAAATTTATCTTACAATTTTTCATTTTATGCATTGCAGATTTAATTCCTGATGAGGACACACGTAGCCTACGTGTCGAAAACGTTTGAGTTTATTTTATTTAATTATGTTATATTTTGTGTGAAATAAAGTATGCTAAACCCGCTAAAGTTAGGCTACTATGTTTTATTTCTCTATGGTTCAACAAAGCAAACTCTCTACCAAAGCTTTATCTAATTAATAGTGCCATACTTTTTGTCCGATCAAAAGCTTGTCATTATGCCGACACTTGGCAGCCCATAACAGCCGTGTCTATTAAAATCTCCGTCTATTCTGTTGTCAGCAATTACCATATAGGCTATCTAACTAAAAAATTAAGATCTAATATATTTAATACTTTGCAAAGCTACTTTGTTTTGAGAATCCAGTATAGCCTATTAAACAATAGGCTACAGTGGCAATGATTACAGAAACATAAATGGCTCTGTCGATGCATCTGACTTAAGTAATTACTACAACAATTAGTCTATGGCTCCTACCTAAACACTTTGAAGTATTTACTACTCTATTGCGCTTCAGTGAATAATAATTGGATCAGAAATAAATTAGACAATTACATCAGTTGTGGTGTAGCTTACAAAATGAAAGCTTGTCTAAACCTTACTCAAATAGCTTTGTTTTTACCTCACTGACGCATGATTTTGGTATGACGCAAGATCCTGCCAAATTTTAGTAAAGCTGCTGTTTCTCATTGGCTTACGGTGGCCCTATTTATTTTATAAACCACCCTTGTGTAGGTCAATGTTGGACCGTAAGTTACAGTATCATCTTTAACTGTCAATCACTGCAGAAAGCCAAACCGATGTTGCTAAAGGTTTCAAGTTTGATTTGTTCTTTCCACTAAGCTGAAAGAATTGGGATCATAATTCATTACTCTGGACATGTGGAGAGGGCATTGCATAATCAGAAGTCAAATCATTGTTTGTCTTTTCCTTTTCTTTTTTGAGTTTATAAGTGTTCTAGTAAAAATATTTCTGAAAAAGGATACCAACTTTTGTCAAAAATTCTGAAGATATTTGTGAGATGGTAAGAAAATGTCCTTTCGGCTTTTTATCTAGATTTAATATAGAAGTATAGCCTACGTTTATGTCTACAATCTGTTATAGTTCTTGCCATTTAGGTATCAAACGGGTACTGGATGTTGTGTGAACTGGTGTTTGAACTAAACGCTTCATCCATGACTGAAGAAACCCTCTATCTAAACATGGTGGTAACCAGCACTTACAGCAGTAGGCCTAGCCTATACTATTAGAACTAGCATTAGCAATTAACCTGTTATGTATGCTTTCATGGCCACCTGGAGATGCGGCCTGATTTGTCACATTTTGCAGATTTTGATTACAGCTACTGCAAGTGCTTGACTGACATTTTTTGAGATGTTTTTACTTTTTGCGGTTTCCTAATGACATAAAACTTTTTTTTTTGCCTTGGGGAAGCAGTAGCAAATGAGAAAAAGTAAGTTGAAAAACGCAAAATCAGACTGTTATTGAAAATTAACAGTCTGACTAAAATTTTCGAAATCAAATTTTCTTTGATTTTCAACATGTGAGGATGTTAAAACCTATTGTGTCATTTGGGGAAAAGAATAAAGAAAGCGTAAGAATATAATTTTTAGAAAAATTTATTTAAACGTTTGCTCAAAGTTAGAAAAACCTGAAAATTTCTGCAAAATGTGACAAATCAGGCCGTATCTTTAGGTGGTCATGATGCTTTGCGTTTCTAGTTGACTTATCAGAGATAGGAATCATAAGTTTCCTTTGTAGCCCACAGTGCATTGCAATATCTTGTCTCTCCGTTCATTACAAGAACGTTTTTTTCTGACCAAAGACTTACCGTTGTCACCAGTAGCGGATCTCAAACAAAAATTGGAGTGCACCAAAGTTTCAACGAAGCAAAATTTGTCAAACGAATACTGTACAATGTAAAAGTTGAGTTTCCGAAATAATATTGGGGGTGTTGGAGCCTTCCAGAAAATGTTGACAAATTAAACATTGGTTTGGTCACCTATTGTACATTTTTAGGCGCAATAATGATTTTTTTGATCAAGACGCACACTTTGTATTTGAACATATTCATCAAATTACGACTAGATCGCAGAAGTTTAAATTAGAGCTTTTGCTACAACGTTGAAATTACGTTAGAAATGCTCTTTTTTTTACTATCCACAAAAAAAGTTCAACAAAAATACAAGTGTTTGGTTTGGATAGTTTTGTATAATCTTTCACCAAAGCTTCGGAAATCTGCAAGATGTCTACTTGAATGAGCAATTTGTTTACTTTGGAATATTACATTGTTTTCTTGGTGTTTGAGGGAGGCGTAAAAATGTCTTTCCCTAAACCTACTAAAGCCCTGTGTGTTCAATACCGACGGTTAGATTAATAATATAGGATTGAGTGAGAAAGTGAAAAAGAAAATTTTACAAAAAAAGAAAAAATACTTTTTTTTTAATTTTGTGGAGACACAATCATGAGCAAGTGCCCCTTGTATCCGCTACTCATAGCCGTACGAGACCAAACCATTTTTGGGGGGCAGAACGTAAATTTGCCCAAATCTGCACGCTTTTATAGAAATTGCCCAAATATAATGTAGCCTATGTGGTGCATGATAACAGTGAAAATATAACATAACAAGATCACTAGCTAGCTAGAATTTCTTACCAAAGTAATGAAGATGGACCAACTGAATTCATCTTTAAAGATACACATGCAGCTTGCCAAAATTTTTTGCAACCAGAAAAAGCAGGTCAAGTTAATGCTAACAACTGGATCTGTCTCCACAGAACAGAAGTCAAGATATTAATGAAAATAAGTGGAGCTGCCATGTATCACACAAGATCTTGCAAAGCAAATATTTTTCCAGCTTGCATGGCAGGTTTTGAGTTTGGAAAGCTTTGAAATAAATGAATATATTATGACTGGTTTGAGCAGTAGCGTAGCCAGGAATTTTGAAAGAGGGGGTTTTGACCACCCAACGGCGGGGGGTCTGGGGGGCCTCCCCCAGAAAATTTTGAAAAATTGCTTTGAATTTGGTGCATTCTGAGAGCATTTTCAACAAAAATGTGGGTACAAATATTCCTGTAAAATGGTGCTGTCCGGTAGCATAGCAAAAAGATAAGATCATGTTTTTTTCGGCATTTTTCGGAAAAAAAACTAAGTCTCTGTGTTTTCTTGTTGCTAATTCCTGGCTGAGATGTTTGAGTGTTTGGTATTGGCAAAACTCGCTCTTTTAATGCAATTTTGTTTAAAATTAGGCATTTTTTTTAGACTGAAAGCATCATTCTCAATATCGTGACGTCACACGCGTGCCTAAGGGGGGGTTGTAACCCCCAAAACCCCCCCCTTGGCTACGCCACTGGGTTTGAGATTATATATTTCAGCAGTACCATTTTAAATGTTGGTGAAATTAACACTATAACATGACACAGTTGCATAAACAAACTAAATATTTTTTGTTATTTTGGGGCGCAACTGCATCATTTTAATTTGGGTAGTTTTATAAAAGTAACCAAACAAAGCTAAGCAACACCACAACATCAACATTACATTTAACAAGTATAACATTTTTTTGTTAAATGTTGTGGTGTTGCTTATAGCTATGTCCGTTTATGGTTGAAAAAGTACTGTAACCTCTCCACCCAAATTGTTTTACAAAAGTATTCACCAGATTTATATAAATTCATATTTTGTAGTTCGCCAAATCAAGGTAGAGTAGCTACTTTCAGGCATTGTCGGTAATTTTAAGGCATTGTCTAGGACAGTGCTCTTCAACCTTTTTGTCCGTGGTACACCCTTTTTCAATTTTTAATAACTTCGTATACCTCACAAATAGCAATGTTTAATTGTGCACAGGAAGTAAAAAAAACTAATACCGGTAATTAATTAATTGTTTGTTAAAGTGATTATAGTAGTTTTGGACTGGGCACAAGAAACTACGCATGCAAAAGTGCAAAAAACGTCAAAATTGAAGTTGATAGCTTGTTGTTGCATTGTTTCGGCAAGTTGGACATAACGTGGCGTTAGCTCTTTCTCTATTCCTCCCCGCATTAAAGAATCAATGTCAAGTATCGAGTTTCGTTTGTTTGACTTGATCTAAACAAGACTGGAAAATCCTTCTTCACACAAATAAGTGGTAGGCATCTGCACCAAGACATCAATGGCTTTTTGCCCGAGATTTTTGTATTCGTGAAATTCAAGAAGAGAAACCAAACATTCTGTGTAATCCACTTCTCGGAATGAGTATTTTTAATTTAAATCAGCCCGTAGTTTCAATAATTCCTCACCCTCAGTTGGTTCGTCATTAAATGGTTGGATAATCCACGAGTTTGCTTCCAGACATTGTTCGTTATCTTCAGGAAAATACGTAGTCAAATTGTCGGCAAGTAATTTCAGGTGACCAACAATGAAGGCAGACAAGTTATCTTCAGTAGAAACGTCCTCAAACTCCCAGCTAGACTCTTTCATGTATTGACTTAATACAGGAAAGTCATTGAAGTTCCTCGACAAAGCATTCTCTTTCCAGAGTGCAATTTTCATATTCAGCGCATTGATTTTGCTAGTTGACCGAAATATATCACCCCCTCTCCCTTGAAGACTGATGTTCACTTGTTTCAAACGATCAAAAATCGACGCCAAGTATGCCAATTTTGCAATCCAGAATATGTTACGAAACTTGGAAGCCCTTGGGTCTCCGTGTTCAGTGTAAAATGCCCCTAATTGTTCGCAAAGTTCAAACACACGGGAAAGAACTTTCCCTCGCGATAGCCACCGTATCTCTGTTGTGACTTCCACTATCACAGATCTAAGCTGTATACCCTTCGTATACCCTTCTCCAGCTGTATACCCTAGTTTTGATCTGGTATACACTTGGGTATACAGTATACCCGGTTGAAGATCACTGGTCTAGGATTTCCAGGCATTGTCGATCATTATCAATGGTTGGCAGGCTTGTTGTTAGGCATTGTCGGAAATTTTCAAGCATTTTCGAACATTTTTAGGTGTCAGGGGTTCTCAGGCATTGTAAAGTACTTTAGATTCTTTCTGGCAGGCATTGTCGGCAGTGGCGTAGCTAGGGAATGTGCCGCCCGGAGTGCAGGCGCGGATTAATGGGGGGGCCCAGGGGGCCCGGGCCCCCCCCGAAATTTTGTGAAAAATTGTATGTTTCCGCATCAAATGGTTTGATATGCTTCTAATCAGCTGATATTAGTATATTTGCTTTTGTCTTACCAGTATGCTGTGTTGTATGTATATTGTATAGCCTATGCCATTTTGTATTTTTGCATCATTTCTAGTAGTTCTGTTTTTTGTTGTTTTTTTTTGTTGTTGTTTTTTTTTGTTTTTTTGTATATTGCACTGTTAAATTTCGTATGTGTATTGTTTTTTTATGTTGTATTTATCTATCAATCAAATCAATCAATATATCAATCAATCATTATTTGCGTTCAACTTCGACACCGTTCCATTTTAAATAAGCCATGACACCACCACACGGGTGTGGCAGACTCGATGACCAGTTTGGTCCTTCTGTCACTCCCATCGTCATCAGCAAACAACCTAGCTCATATTGTAATCTTGTATTGTTTTGTTTTTTCGCATGTGCTGATGATGCAAAATAAAAGAACTTCTTCTAGTCCCTCGGCATCACAATTGATGAAAATGGTTGTTTTAATGTCTGTTTTCTAGCATATCGTATATGTCGTAGTAGGCTATCATTGTTCATATAAGTTTAGCTTTTTCTTTCTTTTTAATTGATTTTCAAATTTTCTGGCCCCCCCCCCCCCGAAAAAAACTCTTAGATTCGCGCCTGCCGGAGTGGATTCAGATTTTGCCGCCCCTTCAAGAAAAAGCATGTGAAAACAGGCCCGGATTTAGGGGGGCGCAGAGGGTGCAGGTACCCCGGACCCCCCGACTTTTAAAGGGCCCCCTACGTGAAAAAAATGTGATTTTGTGTTATTTTTTTTCTTTTAGCTTTTGTAGTTTCTGCAAAATGCTGTGCAGTGCTGGATTGATGCTACTGTAGACGTCGAGGGGGTGTTTCGCGCCGTAGGCAAACTTTTTTGCACGGGGGCCCCTGATCTAAAAGTACCCCGGGCCCCCCATCAGTTAAATCCGGCCCTGTGTGAAAATGAAATGCGTTTTTTATCAGATTATAATCAAAATCAAAAATTGTAGTCTGAAAGTGCCGCCCGGGGCGGTCCGCTCCTCCTTCCCCCCCCCCCCCCCCCCCCCCTAGCTACGCCACTGTTTGTCAGACATCTTCAGGCATTGTCTAGGATTTCCAGGCATTGTCGAACATATTCAGTGGTAGCTAGGTTTGTTAGACATTGTCGAACGTTTTCTTGGGTTGTCGATCATTATCAGGTTTTGACAGGTTTGTCAGGCATTGTCGATACTTAGCCTAATTATGATAGCCAGGTCATTTAAACGCTGCTGTGTTTGTGTAGGCTTATACCGTAAATACGTTTACAACTTACGCAAAATAGAAAGGGATAATTCTGCTGCGCATGCAGAGCTGGGAATAAAAATGCATGAAAATGTTCGACAATGCCTGACAAACGTGTCAAAAACCAATAATGATCGACAATGCCTGGAAATCCTAGACAATGCTAGGAAATGCCCAACAATGTAAGTAACGTATGTAAGATATCTATGGTTAAACCCGGTTTTGAAAAAGCTTAAATCAAAATCTGTACACAATGTACATCTCTGATGAGTGCAACTCAAAGTTGCTAAATTTTGTCTCACAATTCAAAGAAATTTCAAGACTGTTGCAGAAAAAAAATCAGTAAAAAAACATAGGCTAGCCTACAGTATTCAAAACAATGTGAAGATGTTTTTTTAGAAAAAAATTTTTTTTCTAGCAAAAATATAACAACAGAGAAAAATTAATGGTGAAATTAAATGATTGTTACATGACTTCGAGAACGAAGAAGCTTCAAGGTCAAGCAGCGCTGGTTCGACTCTCAGGGTACCTAATGGATGTAATAATTCTCCGACAACACTTCAACAATCGGAAACTTCACTCTTTCGATCTCGGTAACCTGGCCTGCGTCAAAATGCACTACAAGTATGCGAAACTACCAGGAATAACTTATCACGGCTTTGTCAGTCGAGGATAAAGATTCCAATCCAACCAACCAAATGAAATTGCGATTAAAGAACTTACGGTACGAAAAGCTTACCGGAAAATTCTTTTAGGGCATCTGGCAACACTTAAGTGATCACCAAACCAATAAATTGTCCGTTTTCCAAGGCCTGATCCTGATTCATTGTAATGGTAATTTTCCAAACATGCAAATTTCAAGTTATTGTAAAGGTTTGTTAACAACCGCATTGGCCCAGATATTAGAGTTAAAATGTTAGTTCAAGTGCTATTTTTCCTTTGCAAGTGTTATTCTTTGTTATACGGCATATAGCTTAGTAATTTGGGCACTGTAGTTTCTGCATTCTGTCCAATTGTGAATCAGACTTTCAGTCTTGTTGAAAGGGAGTGTGTGATACAAGCCTTAAAGCAGCCGGCGGCCATGGCCGCTAAGTAGTGCTTGAATGACTGCCAGTGTTACTTCCTCAGTCGGCCAATTTGGCCGCCGGTTTCCTCTAGCTAATTAATTAATTTTGCAATAGAATGATCGTGGATTAACTGTTGAAAATATCTAGTATCAAAGAGTGATGCAGAATTAGGTCAGCGAGTCATAATCACCACTGTTGTATTGTGCGGAACATTTGCTATTGTATGCAAAATATCCAGCTGCGATCACCAAGTCTTGATTGTAATTCCCGACGTTTATTTTAAGGCAGTGGCTATTTGACCGGCTCCGGTCTTCGAATCTGAAACATTATTGGATCGGTTATGACGTCACTATATAGGCACTTTTTTCTTTTTCTCTTTCAAAGCAAAAGACGAGAAGAGTGCCTATATAAGTTCTAAATTCGACAATTGTGTTCAACTGATTCGGTGGCGCGTAGGATACGTCTCGGGCTGGTGTTCCAGAGGGAATGAGTTCGATACTACCCGGAAGCGTTTTTTTTTTTAATGTTTAACTAAATAATAAAAGTAATTTGCGTTCTTCTGGTGACTATTTACTAGGTTACCTCCTGATGTTAAAGATGATAACTAGCTTTTGTATTTCCGACGTTTCGTCAGTCAGCACGACTGACTTTATCAAGGTGGCTAAAACAAGTTAACACAACCTGTTCAGCAACGATGGCACAACACAAAAACATACTGATAAAATGAATAAAGTAAGCAGCAAGAATCAGAATTAAAACACGCAACAAGATACCTAGAGGTTAAACTGAATGCAGTGAATGCCTAAAACCAGTAGGCTACTGGTTTTAACCGAAGCTAATGGTTAATGGTTTGACCCGAAGTGACTCAATCGTTAGGCTGCTGCATTTTCGTGGTCAATTTTCAATTGAGTAGCCTACAGTCCAATTTTTTATGTCTTTTAAAATTATGTAAAGTTAGAGTTTTTTAATTCTCTTGAATTTGAGAATTTCTCTGGATAATTTTCCGTTTGTCATAAGAGGATGTGACCGACTGACCGTGTTTGCCGAACGACGCAAAAATGTAATGCAACAGTGATGTAGGCAAACATGTGTCTGCAAACATACAAATATTCAATTGGTCATGGACACTGCATACAGGGTTCTAAACCAGATTTCAAGTTTACTTAGCATGCTTAGCAATTTTTATTCCAGCAAAATTTATTGATGAACATGGCTGTTTTAATGTCTACCGTATTTTATAGCATATCGTATATGTCGAAGTATCAGTGTTCACAGTGGCGTAGCCAAAGGGGGGAGGGTTGGGGGCTACAACCCCCCCCCCCCCCTTTGGCACGCATGTAACGTCACGATATTGAGAATGATGCTTTCAGTCTCTATGACTCTAAAACAAAGTTTGCCTAATTTTAAGCGAAACTGCATTAAAAGAGCGTGTTTGCCAATACCAAACATTCAAACATCTCAGCCAGGAATTAGCAACAAGAAAACATAAAGACTTAGCTTTATTACCTAAAAAATGCCGATGAAAGCATGATCTTATCCTTTTGCTATGCCACTGAGCTCTCGGTAGGCCACGATGGCTGCCGGATAAAAACACGAGTTTTAAGGCTTGTGATATTACATGAATATCATGCTGCAGCTCAGATAAAGTAAGACAATGCTCATGAATAGACACAACTTGAAGATTTTTTTTTCTGAAGCAAAAGAATGGCAGCCTACAAAGTTTTTCGTTTAGGCAATGACTGATCATCAGTTCAGTTTGTTTTTAGACAGAGGCTATATGTATCGCATAAGAGCATACTATGAATGTTACCTAAAGATTATATTTCCCTGCTTAGTGCTTACTCAAGCAAGACATTTGATCTTTATATGCTCTCATGTGTGTTCTATAGGCCTATATGAGATCTGAATTGTTTTGCAAAATGTAAATGGAGGCGGCAACAAACAAAGCAGCGGCTATTTTTACCATATGTTGTAAATATAGCCTCTGAAGCTATATTCACCTATTCACTCAACCATGACACACTTTTTTTTCCACTTTCCCAACAAAAAACAAGAAAAAATCAACAAGGAAAAGCTGTACGGTACGGATGCAACATAATTCGTACCATGAACAATTCGTACCGTCAGTTCGTATATTGAAAAGATCGAGAGAAAAAATATAAAAAGCTGAAGTCACTGATCGCAGTTTCCACAAACATTTTAAAAGGGTTAGGGTGTCGGAGTATCAGTTAGGTATCGGTATCCACAAACAAACAAACTGAAAAGATCGAGAGAAAAAAATAGAACATTGCTGATCGCAGTTTCCGTTTTTCCGCAAACATTTTAAAATTTTCGGTAATGCAAACATTTTAAAATTTCTAGCATGATCCTAAGAGCTTGCCGAAGTCGCTGATTGCAGTTTCCGCAAACATTTTAAAAGGGTTAGGGTTGATCAGAGTTTCCGCAAACATTTTAAAAGGGTTAGGGTGCTTCCGCAAACAAACAAACTGAAAAGATCGAGAAAGAAAATAGAACAAAGCTGAAGTTGCTGATTGCAGTTTCCGTTTTCCGCAATTTCCGCAAACATTTTAAAATTTCCGGTAATGATCCTAAGAGTTTGCCGAAATCGCTGATTGCAGTTTCCGCAAACATTTTAAAAGGGTTAGGGGTTAGGGTTGATCGGAGTTTCCGCAAACATTTAAAAATTTCTGGTAATGATCCTAAGAGTTTTTGTTTGTTTGCGGAAAATTTTAAAATGTTTGCGGAAACTGCGATCAGCGACTTCAACTTTTTCTATTTTTTTTTCTCGATTTTTTCAAGGTACCAACTGATGGTACAAATTGTTCATGATACGAATTAGGTTGTATCCGTACGGTACATACCGTATAAGACTACCTCAAATCTCAAGATTTTTTTATGCCTGTTTTAATTGTTAATTAAAACTAATTAAGTTTAGATGTTAAATTTTTTTTTCTTTGTTAGAATTTAAGAATTAGGCCTACTCTGGTAGTACCTCTGTTATGTTTGTCATTGTTGTTTTTCTCGTTGTGATGGTCAGAAATAAAAACAAACTGAACTACTAGTTTTGAACAAACTTGCACATGATCATACTTGAGCGAACAATTGAATATAATGTAGCCTCAGGAACGATAATTATGCTCATTCCCCTAAACACGAATATTTGTTAAAATAACCCGAAACACGGATTTCAAATAAAACAGGCTGTTAATGTTTGTTTAAACTCAAAAACTGAAATGGCTCCGTAGATAAGAAGTTTGCTATGCCTATTTCTGCACTAAAAATTAGACCAAAACCGCTTTTCCTATTTCAGCAATCAGCAAATATTTCATTTAGGCCCAAAACCCTGTCCCTAATAAAATTGAAAACTTTCTGACCGTCTGCACTAACTTTGCTGTTAAATCTCTTCTGGTGAACCTAGAATTGCCATAGAAACATCAATAAAATCGGAAAATAATACTCTAGCGCCATGTGGCAAATAAAAGTTCAAAACAGCAACCGCTAGATAACGATAGTAAATTTCAGGTTACGAGCAATTTTACCATTGTACAAGAGCGGCCATGCTTTTATTATATCCGTTTGCCAGCCAGCATTTGATGAATGCAAAATAGCAGTACCGTTTTGATCTGGTCATGGAAAAGGTAAGGAAGTGTAATGAAGAGTAGCCTTTGCCTAGGATGCAGATATAATTCAGATATATGCATTACAGAATGTAGAAACTTATTAAAACATGTATATTATACAGGCTAGTGTGGGCCTGTGGGAAGTGTTCAGAGCCAGAGGCAAATTTACAAATGTCAACCAATCAATGGTTTATTTGTCAGTAACAGGAACATAGTACATTTTTGAATTATGCAAAATGTCCCGGATCATTTAAATCCGGACATCTCCATTTTCCCAGCATGTGACGTAATATCTGTTTCATCCATGCTGCCTCTTAAAGGCAACAAATGGCAATGCACTAACTATGATGCCATAGTAGGTCTCGCGTGCACTCGTCACGCAGAGCGAGTCAAAATATTTGAAGACTTTGTTAAATCATTTTAATTCCTCCGTGTTGTTTTCATGTTTCTTATGCTGTGTTGTTCATTTTAATTTCTTTATTAAATTTTTTTTTTTTCACTGTTGCGTTGTGTAATGGTGTCCGCTCCGATAGCTCAGTTGGTTAGCGCGTGACTTCTGAAACGACGAAGCTTTAAGATCAAGCGGCGCTGGTTCGACTCTCGGTGTGTGCGCTTGAGCAACGCACGTTAAGGACTGCTTTCCATTCAGCGGCATCTAATGGATGGAATAATTCCCTGGCAACAAGACTTCAACAATCAGAAACTTCACTCTGTCAATCTCGGTGACCGGGCCTGTGTCAGTGATTCAAAGCCTTTACAAGTATGCAAAACTGCCAGGATTAAGCTCTGCGAGAAGCTTTCCCATTCCGAGGATAAAGATTCAATCAATCAATTGATGAGTAATGTCATCACTGCTATTGTGTTCTCACGGAATGACCCGTTTCGGTGAGTTCGATTCGGTGAGTCCGATCCCTTAATGGGGGATTTTTTCAATTTTTTTTTTAAATTATTGGGTACCGTAGCCTAATTATCATTGCTGTTTTAGGGTTAGAGGTTAGGAACTCACCGAATAGTAGCAGACCCGTGTTCTCAAGTCTTTAAAATGTTTCGATTGATATTTTTTCACCAAATAAATAAGCATTAGGAAATTTGCGGATCCGCGGTAATTTATACATATTTTCCTACAGACCAACATCGTTTTCGGGATACATTACGCCAAGGTTTGTTTTTTTTTTCGCATGAAACTATGTGAAAATAATCAGTAGGTATGCAGGAGCTAACCATGTCAAATGGAAGCAAATTTATTCCAAAATAAACGTGCAATTGAAAGATTTGTTGTAGGGGAGATGTGGAACCAATGAAACAAAATGAGTATTTTTTCCGTTGTCACACGTGATTTTCGCAGTACAGGGCTACTTAAGCGTTTGAGGGAAGCACATCTTCTTACTGTATTTACGCATAGCTAGGGCTTCGGATTGGATCACAAATTAAAAAATTATTTCACTTTTTAAATGTTCACTTTTTTGTATCATTGGTCCCACCTGAGTGGGACCTTTGCAACACACCAATGGGACCAATGAGACAGGTTTACTACTTACACGACAACTGCACTTTTCTGAAGAAAGATTGCATTTTGTGTAAAAGCAAAGAACAAGCAGTTTCTAGAACGAACATGGACAGATGGAAGAACGAAATTGTTTAAAGTTAAACAGTAACAGTTAGCTGGGGAAGAGGTCGTCACAGACAAGTCTTTCATCAGGCAATGTGATATTGTGACAAGTTCATTGTAAATTTCAAAACACCAGACAAGCGTTTCGTTTTGGCAACAGAGGTTGGATCTAGCAGAAGACACACAATATCGCAAGGAGACACAGATGCCACATTTTTATTTTCTGGGAACACAAAACAGTCCTTCATTTTGTCTGATGTTTTTTCAATTCAATTTTAATAACTCAATTTCATAGTCATCATCTTGATCAGGACCATGTGCAAGCCCGCGGATGAAATGTTTAAATTTACCATCTGCATTTGCATGAACTTTGGCCACTACATAGGTTCCAGCAGAAAGACTATCAGGAATTATGTTTTGCAATGCATTTTCTTCACATGAAACATCACTGGTATCGGTGCAAACACTCTCAGACAGTGTCTCAAAGCTCCCCTATCTCAAAAACTTTGAATTAAACGATGGTTTCACAAAACTTGACTTATTATCTCTCATGAAACCTACCAATCTTGTAGAATACCTTGCTACCTACTACATCTTCCTACCTACTCAGCAGACCTCTATGAAGACTATAAAGAAAAGCTCCAATAAGATCCTTTCTCTCACTCTACAGTTGAAGCTGGAGAAAACGTGATGGCAGCTATCGCCAGCGAAAAGAGAAAAATGTGGCAAGATATGATCGAATCCACAGATCTGTCTCATAGCAGTCGGAAAGCCTGGAAAACAATTAAATTGCTGTCGGCCGACTACACTAAACCAGACCACCACTACACTGTATCTGCCAATCAAATTGCCCATCAACTCCTTCTAAATGGCAAAAGCAAAAATAACATGAAAAAGCAGTCTAAACCCCGGCTAATAAGACCTCAAAATGAACGCAACCCTCATCTAACATCTTTCTCAATTGAAGAACTGAAGAAGGGCATTAAATTTCTGAAACAAGGTAAATCTGCTGGATTAGATGGAATTCGGACTGAACAAATTGAACATTTCGGTTCAATCGCTCTCGGATGGCTGCTAAAGTTTTACAACAACTGCCTCAGCTCTTACCAAATTCCTAAGCTATGGAGAAAAGCCAAAATTATTGCATTGTTGAAACCAGGAAAAGACCCAACTGACCCTAAAAGCTTTCGTCCTATATCTTTGCTGTGTCATTTGTTCAAGTTGTTTGAAAGGCTGATATTAAACCGATTGCAACCTCTCATAGAAGACCAACTCATTAATGAACAAGCCGGGTTCCGACCTGGTAAATCCTGCACGGGACAGCTCTTGAATCTAACACAGCACATATAGAATGGGTTTGAAGAGGGTTCCGTCACTGGAGCTGTCTTTGTAGATCTATTTGCAGCGTATGACACTGTCAACCATCGTCTCCTTATATCAAAGATCCTCAATATCACCGAGAACTTTCGATTCACTAAGCTGATACAATCATTGCTTAGCAATCGCCGTTTCTATGTTTATTTTTGTGATAAAAATAGCAGATGGAGACAGCAGAAAAATGGTCTACCACAAGGGAGTGTTTTAGCCCCCATCTTGTACAACATTTATACAAACGACCAACCAATCCATCCTGGTACAAGAAGCTTCATATACGCTGACGATTTGTGTATAACAACGCAACACAAACACTTCACTTCCGCGGAGAGAGTACTCAGCGATGCTCTGGATGGGCTGACAACATACTACGCGGACAACCACCTGCGTGCCAACCCCAATAAAACCCAAGTCTGCGCATTCCACCTTAGATCCCGGGATGCATCACGCCAACTAAACATTTCCTGGAATGGAACCAAACTGGCACACTGTATCAATCACACATACCTCGGTGTCAAATTAGATAGGTCCCTCACATACAAATCCCATATCGAAAAAGTAAGAGCTAAGGTGGCTTCTAGAAATAATATTTTGCAGAAACTCGGAAACTCTGATTGGGGTGCCCTCCCTGACACAATACTGTCAACTGCTTTAGCCTTATGCTATTCGGTTGCAGAATATGCTTGCCCAGTGTGGGAACGCTCAGCACATGCCAAGAAAATTGACCCCATATTGAACCAAAGCTGCCGTCTGATTACAGGTTGTCTCAAACCAACCAACATCACGTCGCTGCACATTATGTCTGGAATTGCTCCCCCCAACATCAGAAGAAGCGTGACCAGCAGAAAGGAAATATCTTGTCAGGACATAGATTTGAGACACCCACTGTATGGCCAAACTCCAGCACACAGGCGTCTGAAGTCAAGAAAAAGTTTCCTTGCTTCAGTTGTCCCATTAGGTCATGACGATGTCGCCGCCAATGTGCGGGTTCAACTATGGCAAGAGAGACTGGCAGCCGGACCGACATTGGCCAATATGGAGCTCACACCCATGGAGAGCCTTCCTCCCGGAAAACGTGAACCGTGGAAGTATTGGCGATGCCTCAACCGCTTAAGAACTGGTATTGGCAGGTGTAAAACCTTGATGAGACACTGGAGGTATTCCATGGGGAGCACAAGTTGCAAATGCGGACAGGAGCAAACGATGCAACATCTACTCGAATGCCCTGACCTAAAAGCAAGGTGCTCTGCACAGGATTTGGCCAAGTTCAACGATAGAGCAAGAACCTGTGTGATGCTCTGGGCTACGGCCGTGTGACACACGATGAAGAAGAAGACCTACTACATGAAAAACTTAGCACTTGCTATAATAAACACCTGAACATAATATTGAAAGTTTTCCTGAAGTACTACTTTTTACTTTTGCCTGCCAAAAACAGACTTTTGTCTCTCATTTCTGCGTTTGCAACAAGCTAACTTTCAAACCTCATGGCAATGAAGGTTTATGTAATCACGTTTCAATAACTGCCAAAAAAAAGTTAATTTTGAGTAGAGATCAAAAACGAGCTGTGTTGTATTGGTCCCCTTGTATCATTGGTCTCACATCTCCCCAATCCACAAATTCTGCATTTACGCATTAGGGATTTTTCCGCTTTCACTAAATTCCTGCTTCGAATTCACAATCTTCTTCCGTATTTCCGAAGTTGATGGAGTTTTTGCCTGAAATAAATTGTTTTTTAAGGTAGACGCAAGTAGCTAGAAGTGGATTACCACCAAAAAATTATTTCTTCAGAATTAAAGATTAGGTGATGAAAAATATTTCGTGTTTCAGAAAAAAAATCGTGCTTAGGGGAATCCCTATACAGTATATGGTGAGAATGGTCACTGCATTGGTTGTATTTCTAACAATCATAACGAAAACATATTATATGCTATATGACATTGTCGACATATTAGCAGAGGTTTTGAAAAAGTAGAAGTAACAAAATGCAAACATTATTATATGACATGCTTGAAACCGAAACAGGTTAATCAGTTTAAAGTCTGACATGGTCATGCTGTAGTACATAAAATACTATTTTACATTACTTTCAGTTTTTTACGAAGTTTTGTTTGTTTTATTTTACAGCTTGTTTAGTTGAGATGGAATTATTATTGTACAGCGATGGGTCTGGTCAGTCTTGTAATATTAATGTCATTGAAATACCTAATTGTCAGTCAGTTACCGCTTTCAAGGAAAGTGTTTCTTCTTGCAACACTTTGTGCTGTGTAAGAGAAGACTATATTGTTTCTGCTATGCCTAATAAATCAGTGTTAAATGTCTTTGAAATGAATCGACGAAGCCAACCTTCTCAAAAAGTAGTTACTCCTGGTATTGTGAAGACACTTTGCATAAGCATGGATGGATGTTATATTGCTGCTGGCATAGAAGAGCGTGTTCTTGTCTGGGACTGTATTTCTGGAGAGCTGTTGTGCTCTTTGTCTAGACATTATCAAGATGTAACGAGCTTGTGTTTCAGCAGTAATTCCAGCTTTTTAATATCTTCTGGCTTGGATGGAATGATTGCTGTGTGGGATACGTCTGAATTAAGCAATGTTTTTGCTGATGATAAAAACAAGGAAACTTTATTTTGCTGGGCAAGTCATACTTTGCCTGTAACTCATGTGTGTTGTGGGTCTATTTGTGGTGGCAGATCAAGAGTGTTTTCCAGTTCTCTTGATCGAACAATAAAAATTCATGATTTAAGTGTGGGATCAATTCTATTGACTATCGTATTTTCTACAGGAATCACACGATTTTGTGTGGATTTAGCAGAAACGTTTTTGATAGCTGGTGGCTATGATGGTTCACTATGCAAAGTCGACTTGATTTCTGTTGCAAAGAAGGCATCTGAATTACACACAACTTCAGTGAATGTTAATGTAGACAATCAGAATTCTGAAAAATCTGTTTCAATTTTCTCTGGTCACAAAAAAGCCATTAACTGTTTAGCTTGCAATATAGATGCCAGCTTGTTTGCTTCAGGTTCAGAAGATGCAACTATTCGATTGTGGGACATTTGCAGTGGGCAATGTATTCGTAGTATCAATGCAAAGAGTGGAATAACAAACTTATTGTTTACTGTTTCGGTGCAAGGATTGTATTCCACAACTTATAAACCTTTGTATGCTTTTCCTAAGCTGGCCAGAGTTCCTGTAGAGATTGGATCTGAAGATTGTCCAAGAAAAATGTGTCGACTTGATTTGAAGTTGAATTCTAAATCTCAAAAGGTTGAAACAAAATTACAGAAAAATGTTGAATCATGTTTGACAACGGGCTCACAAGATGATAGCACAAATTTACAATCTCTTAATAAAGAAGTAAATGTTCTTAGACATGAAAATAAAAAGTTGTATGACTTTGCCTTGAGCAGCTTGTTGCCTTGCTAACTGTGTATCATAGATTTTAGCATTTAGGCTATGAACTATGTCAAGAATTTGGCGAAAAGCAACACAATCTTTCAAAAATTTTGTTTTAAACTAATCTTCAACAACTTTTCATTAACTCAATTACTGACTGCCAATATGATGATTGTGTGTCTGATCTAAGACAGATTTTGGCGCAAGCCAATATACGAATACCGTACTATGTTTTCACTCCCCCATATGACATTAAATCAGATGCTTCTGTTTAACGTAGGTATATATTGCAAAACCACACTTCTGAGGCACCATTTGGAATTTTAACAGTAAAAGCCCTTACTTGCAATTTCATCTTTGCGGCAAGAAAGAACACAAAATTGTTGACAAAGTTTTTGACAAACAGCTAGAATGTGTGAAGACTATTTTATGAATGAATTGTTTTAATAAAGTTCTTTTAACTTGATTAGTTTTATGCAGTTATCAAATTTTGGCAAAAAATTTGTAGCCTATCATTTTTATTGGTAGGTTACAAATCACAGTCACATTTAAAACATTTTAAAGTGGAGTTAAATTAGTGTTGCATTGAAGAAGCGTTATTTTCATTTACTTGTGAGCCTGTTTTCAAGTTTGTACCAATAGGACAAAATTCCATTAATTTTGTATGATATCATGAGCAATATCCGTCCCGTGTTTGCATCTCTTGTACAGTGACTACCTGTACTGAATTGCTTGCGTTGTAGTTTCCATCCTTTCTGTCTTAGTAAATCTCTTCTAAAGAAATGGGGCCATCACTGGATCAAAACTGGACTACTACTATCCGTGGAGATCACAATTTCTAAGAGTTTCAAATCATGCATTCACTGACCCCATGGAACTTTTCCCTTTGATGATCCTCAGTCTGAAAACAACTTCTAACTGTAACTTAAAGTAAAGACATTTACTCATGTAGCCTACCAGCACTATTTCATTTACAGCAATGTTTTAACGACTCTGCTGTGATCAAATCTTAATCATGTTGCTTTTGTAATTGCCACAAATTCCAACCTTGTGCAGTTTCAGGAAAGTTCATTAATCATCATTCAACGTTAAAGACGGTTTTCTAAGCCACATCACGTCAAATTGAAAACTTGTTGCGACTAACAAGATTGCATATATTCCATTTCAAATCAATAAAAATACGGTGTCTATCGTTGTTAATTCTTGCTACCATCGGTTGCCGAGAAACAAGTCTTTGATGTAATTTTTTTGAGCCACTTTGCGGCACATTCCTTACGCTGTACTAAAACTCTTGTGAGCTCGTGCTTCTGCTTTATAATTGGTCACAGCGGTAAACCATAATCTCTTCGTGGGAAAATTGTAACATAAAGTTCCCGGATCCGTTTGTCTGCATGTAGTGACCGAAAAGAAACACTCCTTGAAACGTCTATTCAATAAGTGTATTCCTGTAAAATTAGCCCGCGGCTATCGAAATCGAGATGCAACGCCTTGCACCTCTAAAAACTGTCACTACGATACAGATTACTTGGATAAAAGACGGAGAATTTGTCCAGCTAGCAAGCACCAAATAAACCAGTTAAATGTGCGACCGACTTCCAACAAACAACTTCGAGAATGAATCAGAAAAATTTGTGATAACTCAAAGGCACGCCAGCAGTAGCGCGACGCAACATTTCATGTCCAAACAGGTTTCAACTGAAACAGGTTTGACACAGGTCTTACGAACGATGGTGCAATTTTGGCTCATGTTTTAGGAATTTCCATGACGTAATATTCAGTAGACTTGAACGGTTTTTGTATGACGTTTGATTAGGTGAACAATTGTCTGGAACAATAATTTCAATATTGGTTAAGGTAGTCTTCTCTCGTGTTGTCGCTATATGTCAGGGCATCCGTTGGTTAGCCACTGCCTGGTGTCGTCATCGATGGAAATTAGGCCTTCCATACCATGGGGTGGTCTGTATAGCCGGCAATCCTTGATAATGTGGGCTGCCGTCTGCATTTCGCCACACTCACAAGCAGCACTCTCTGCCAAGCCCCAGCGCAACATGTCTGCACCATAGCGTCCAACACCAGTGAGCAAACGGTTACGCCTTGATGAGGCAAGTCTAGAGAGGCCATGTCCCAGCTGGTTTTCGGACGGGGATCTGAATACTTGGCGAAGTGGGGACGTGCTGCTTGACCATTGTTCACACCACGCCACATGGCACCACTGTTTGCTATGTGGCGTGGTGTGAAGGTAGTTTTATCTTTGGACTAAAGAAAACCTTTCAGATAGGCTAAATTTTGGTGAGCAAACGAAACCAAGCGACAACGCAGTACGGTATTTGACATGATACAAACATTGCAATAGTCCCCCATAGGTCAGTTGGTTAAACACCCGACTTTGTTCACGAAGACGCCGCAAGATCAAGCACCGTTGGTTCGACTCTCATGGTGTGCGCTTGAGCGACGCATTTTAAGGACCGCTCTTAGCGGTGCCAACTGGATGGAATAATTCGCAGACAACCACACTTAAAAAGGTCATACTAGCCTACTCTCTTTTTATCTCGGTGAACGGACGTGCGTCGGCTGTTCAAAACTTCTACAAGTACATGCCACACTACCAAGATTATGCCCTCCAAGAAGCTTTCTCTTTCTGTGGTTAAAGGTTCCCACAAGTCAATTTATTTTGTTTCAATAACGCCATATATATATATACAAACAAGCATAGTTGATGAAAGGTGAAAACAATGCATTGTGAGTTAGGCTACTGTACAGCTGCTGGATAAACTATAATTATTCCCAGCTGGCGATGCCTGTCGTTTTTGCATTGATTCAACGTTGGATCAGTGTGGAGGTGGCGAGTTTAGCTGACTGAAGTCTAAAATTATCGCTTTATCAAAGCACGCTTGATATCTTCAAGACATAACTTTCCTGGGTATAATTGAATTTCCGCAAGATGATGATGTTTTTTGCTAGTTTGTTTTATTTGTTTTTGTCATTGTTTTCATGTCGTCAAGTTATAGCCTATCTATTTTGTGAGTCGTGCAAGGCCTATGGTGCGTTGCGCTTGAAATGGCTTTGCCCGGGGTAGGATTTCTTTGTGGGGTTTTCTTTGCCTGCCTTGCTCTTCTTTGCTATGAGCTAAACGCATCAAGACTGTTCCCCTTACGACCATCAGCACTCTTGATAACGCACCATAGCCAATCTTCATAGCAACTGTCCATACAAACCATATATCAGCTAAAGCTATATGGGCTAATAAAGCTATAGCCTAAATATATGTTGTTTTTGTTTTGTAACATTTTCTTTTTTTATTTTCCCTTTATATCTTAAATTTTTCTGAAGGTGTTGCGACCGTACCAAATTTCTTTCAACTCAATAACTTACTTCGGTCTCAAGCAATCGGCAGCCGTGGCCGAGTGGTTAGCGCGTTGGGCTCGCAGTCGAGAGCCTGCATGTTCAACTCCAGCCACCCGCACTTGCTGTTGTTTCTCTGGGCAAGAAACTTAACGATAATTGCCTCTACCTAGTGATTGCTTTCGAGTAATGGGTAGTACCAAATTTAAGTCATAAGTAAAGTAGACAACCGGAAACAGACATTGCCGTCGGCTGCATCGTGGGTCAGGTGTACGTCGGAAGGCGTACACCGATGCATAGCCCTCAAGTCCGCTTTCTCGCAATGCAAGGTAAAAATATGAAAAACGAACAAACAAACAGCTGATAGAAAATCCAGCACTTGATTTGCTTTGTATCATCTTCTTTTCGCCCTTTTTCACGTCACGGAAAACGTAGTTTATGATTGGTTCGAGTTTTCATTTGCAGTGCCAGAATTATTTCTTTTTAAGTGACTACCAGTTTGCTTACCCAAAAATGCTCTTTCCGAAATATACTTTGTGAAACGACTTGGAAACCCTATGCTTCGATCAGAAAGAAGCTGATGCTGCAATGGGAGGTCTGAGGGCGCAGCCCCCCAGAAGTTGAAATGACTATGACGATTTTAGCCCACTATCCAAAATCACCCCCCCCCCCCGAATTCTAAAAGTGGATAGAGCCCCTGCTGCTATACATTCAATTTGACGCCTTGTAAAGGGGATATAGCCTACAGGAACGACATGGTCAGCAGCTTGTTCCACCGCGTCGCACTCGCAGGTTGATAAGGGAGCCAAACCCCACTTGTACATATTGGAATTGAAGCGACCGACTCCTGTTCAAATTCTATTGAGCTTGACCGTTACCAGCGACTAAGCCGTAAGATATGAGATTGGTATTGCTATGCACAATTGAGTTACATATCGTGATCACATCATTCACACTTTACCTGTGCAGTAAAGAATGAAGACGAAAAGTTAGCTATAGATTGTCCATCGGTGATCTTCAAACGATTCAAAAACATCTCTATTGTCAACACAACATCTCCAAGCTGAGTTGTGAAGTTGTCGCCATTTTTAATAATAATTTCTCGATACGCTTCCAAGGCCAAAAATACGTTTCGGACTGTAGTTTCTGAAACCTGAGAAAGGCGAAGAGAAACCGTAAGGCGTATCACCGATGCATAGCGCTCAAGTCCGCTTTCTCGCAATGCAGGATAAAGATAAACAAACAAAAAGCACGTTTTAACGTTCGCGTTTTGTCGCTTCTACCCTTTTCTCGACCTTTGCTATGCTGACGTGTATTGTTTTGATATGATGGTCAGAAATAAAAACAACTGAACTGAAGCGTAATCAGGATGGTAGCGAAAGATCATAAGCTGTGAACCACCACCCTTAAAATGAATCTAACTTCACACGTGTGCAAAGGTGGGCATATTATTTCAATAAATAAAAAGGGTTTAGCCACTGACATTAAAAACAACTGTTGTTGGCTTGAATCTTCATACCCAGATTGCATGCGAGAATAAAGATTCCAACCAGCAACTAAGATTAAGCCAACGACCAATCTGTGATTGTGTGCTAGAAAACAGCGTTTGCCAAAGTTTTACTAAAACATAACAAGGAAAAAAAACGTATAGGTCACAATGCGACAATAAATTTACTTCTTCAATTGCCTTGCCTGAACCAGGCATCGACGGCCTCAGATGAATAATTAGACCAAATGTTCCTATTATATATTGCATGGATGATTGTTTCTGTTTTGTCGTTAAATTGTTCCAGATGTGTTTGTCTTTGTCTGCCAGGTGCCGGCTTTCCAAAAATTTTACCAGTTAAAGAGAGATGCTCCAGTTTTTGCTTTCTTATTACATGGCCGAGAAATTTATATTGTCTGGTTTTCATACTTTTTAACAGAGTTCTGGTTTGGTTCACTTGGTGTAGAATTTCTTTATTTGTTTTCTTTGTGGAAAACTGTAATTTACTGTATTGTGGAAAACTGACATAAATAGGATAAGCAATAGATTGAGTTTCGCTTTTAGCAGCATGATTGTTGCTTACTTCACAATGTAGGCTAGATATTCAACAAGCAGCAGCTTCAAGACAAATAAAAGAGCAGCATTAAAGAACGACTCACTGACTTCAACATCATTCATCATAGCACATGAGTGACATGACTAGAAGACTGTGTTCCAAAGCTGGTGCAATTCGCTATTATCACAGTGAACTCGCAGCATCAGGTTTAAACAGGTCGTTTAATGCCTATACATTGTGAAATAAATAGGATGATTTCAGAGGGAGGGGGCGGATGCTCCCTTGCCCAAAATTTTTCTCTGGATGAGGTGGCAATGGTGCCCTTTTAAGGCCATGTAAGCTACTGCACATTTTGTAATATAACAATTTCAGCTATTCGTTTTTAGCCTAATTGTAATCCTTGATTTTTGACTCAAAAGAATGTTCACAAAATTTGTGACAATCACAAACTGGTGATGGACACCATTGACTTAGAAGCAGTTGCAAATGAGTTCATTCGAGCAACCGACTCGCGTAAAATGTTCTTCAGATAGGTTTGATATGTGTCTATATCAGGGCCTCTGTGAGAATTTTTCACCACGGTAGGGGTACGAAGAGTCATTCCGAGCCCCCCTCTCACTCCGGGCCCCCTTTGTCTTCAGCAAAACGCATGATGTTTGGTTAGACATATTGCACACCATACAACATTTTACTGCAGCATTGGACATCTGTGAGCAATTAAATAGCATCAGGCTGTGATAAAACTATTATTTAGTGTTTTGTGTTGTGCATATCATGTGCCTTGCCAATTTGTGTAAGCTATCCTGCATTATGCATGTTTTATTGATTATGAATGGCAAAGACTTACGTTTTATTATCAATTTGTACTGGAATCAAAAGGCATTTATTCGCATGGAAAAAGATTCGTCTAAAGGAATTGATATTAAGCGTGGAGTACGCCAAGGATGTGTACTTTCTCCATGTCTTTTTAATTTATATACAGAAATGATTTTTCGACTCATTGATGATATGAAAGGAGTAAAAGTTGGTGGCTTGAATATAACAAATTTACGCTATGCTGATGATACTGTTCTGTTGGCTGAATCACAAGAAGATCTTCAAGAAATATTGGACAATGTTAACTCAATTGGTAAAGAATTTAATATGAAAATTAACGCTAAAAAGACCAAATCAATGATAATCTCAAAATCACCAGACACTGCAGTAGCCTACTCCAAATTATAATTGACAATGAAATTATACAAACAGTAAAATCTTTTTCATATCTTGGTCATTTAATAACTGAAGATGGGAGGTGTGACCATGAAATTCTTAGGCGGATAGAAATTGCAAGAACTACATTTGGAAAAATGAAAAATATTTTAACCAATCAACGTTTAAATTTATCAACTCGTCTCAGAATCTTAAAATGCTATATCTGGTCGACCCTATTATACAATTCTGAAACTTGGACAATGTCACAAAAAATGGAGAAACGGATCGATGCCTTCGAGCTCTGGACATACAGGCAAATGTTAAAAATTTCATGGAAACAAATCTCTGGAAAATCAAATCAGCTACTCCAAATTGTCAGCATCTCCAAATTCAATTCAAGCAAAATGCTCTTACAAACAGTCAAAAAAAGAAAATTGAAGTATTTCGGACACACAATAAGGCAAAATTCATTACAAAGATCATTAATAGAAGGGAAGATGAACGGTAAAAGAAGTAAAGGCAGACCAAGAATGATTTGGACAACAAACATCACAAAATGGACAAAATTAACTTATGAATGTGCAGTAGGCTACGCACAGCTCATGGTCGAGAACAATGGCGCGCATTGTATCCAACCCTCCATACGAGGAAGGAACAAAATGATGATGATCCTGCATTGAATTTGTGTGTCAGTTGTTGATGGTGCTGTTGAGAGGTGTCGCTTGTACAGCTTTAATGTTAAAATTTCAAATTCATTTATTTATTTCTCTTAAATATAGCCTATAATTATTCCTGATGAGGACACTATGTGGTGTTGTAAACGTTGGATTTATTAGTTTTTTCTAGCTTTTTTGTGTGTTAAAAAATGTTAAATCCGTTACGTTACTGAGTGTTAGGCCTATATGTATCTGGTAGTGGTAGGCTACAACAAGTCAATCTCTCTACCAAGGCTCAAATAAAACATCTTGTTAAAATATAATCAAATTAATCATCTGACCAATAACCTTTCTTCATTAACTTTTGCATTCACCACATGCCTAGCAGAGGTGAACGAAGTCACTTTTTTTCACTCCGCCTCTGCTCCGAAATTCATATGAAGTGAAATCAGTGTGAAACTACCTTTTTCGAAAATTTTTTTAAAAACACGAAAAGCCCAAAAATAACCGGGTTTTTAAAAATAAACTAGCGTGTTGGGTTTTAAAAAAAAGCCCGGCTTTTTCTCAACCCTGCTTTTGCTTCACTATGCCCCCCCCCCCCCCGAACAGGAAAATGACTAACTTTTATGATTTAATTTAGGGTGTTATTAACAAAAAATTTGCACGTAAAGCATTAAATTACCACTTTGGGCACTGCTATTGTAGCGATTCAATTACCTCTCCGGGCATGGGCGCCGATGCCTATAGGACAGCGGGGACATGTCTCCGCCATCTTTTTATATGTCCCCACCATCTTTTCACATTATTTTTGTAACGTAAAAGGGAAAATATTAACCGAATGTCACAATTTTACCAGTCAGACGTTTAAAATCTATTGGAAGGAGGAGACAACATTTTTGTTTTATGCGAGCAAACCTCAACCGTAGTACAAATGTTTTTTTAGGCGGAGAAACTAAGGTGCAACGCACAAATTGTATTTGTTTTGGTTACACCAAATCCAGACAGTGCAGAGTGTTAGAATTACTTAGAAAGAGTCGTACAAGCATGTAGTGCAGTAGGCTTAGCTTGTGCTACTTTTGTGTGAGAAAAAAGGAGTTTTTTGAGTTCTTATTACATTGAAGTTAAGGGCTGCTAAATCGTCTTTGCCGTTTGGCAAAAAAAATGTAGGCTATATAGGCCAAATCAGCAGTTGGAAGGCTAGCAGGCAGCTTTTATGCTTTTTTTCAATTAAAAAAAAAAACTCTTACCCTGCCATTTTTTTTAAAGACTTGTTGGTCACAGTGGTAAACCATAATCTCTTCGTGGGAAAATTGTAACATAAGATTCCCGGATCCGTTCGTCTGTATGTAATGACCGAAAGAAACACACCTTTGAAAACGTCTATTCAAAATTGTATTTCTGTAAAATTAGCCACCTGGCTGTCGAAATTGAAATGCAACACCGTACACCACTAAAAACTTATCACTACAACAAACTACTTAGATAAAGACGGAACTTTCGTCCAGCTGGCAAGCACTAAGCAAACAGTTAAATATGCGACTAACTTTCAAGCAACCATTTTACGAATGACTAGAATACATTGCTATATCTCAAACTCACGTACGCAGTTACTGTGACGTTATAGTGAAACAATGTGAAGCAATTCTCAACAGGTGTGATACAAGTCTTTCGAACGATGGTGCAATCTTGGCTCATTTTTTAGGAAAAATTCCATGACGTAATACGCTAAGATTCAGTAGACCTGAACGGTTTTATATGACGTTTGATTTGGCGAACCATTGTCGGGAACACTTGTCACGTCCCAAAAAGATCCCAAATTGTATTCAGTATGAACATGGCCATGGTCAACCTCCTCAACTGCAAACACCACAGACGAAATATCGGTCAAAGTATTTTGCAATCATTGACCGCGCCGCAAAATTTTACTGACTATTTCAAGTCGACCGATCTTGAGCCCTACAAAATTCTACAAGAATCACTCTTTAGTGAAAAGTTACAATTACATGTGGATGATGTGGTAGACGATTATCCTGAGTTCTCTTACACAGAATCCCTTGCACAATATTTTCAAATGATAATCAAACAGATACCATCCGCTGTTTGGCAAACGTTTCCGCAAGTGGAACTTTTTATGTGACATTTGCTCATTTCACCTGTCAGCTCGTGTTCAGTCGAACGGTCATTTTCAACTTTGCGACGTGTCTAAACTTGGTTACGATCTACCATGACACAGAAACGACCAAATCATGCAATATGGTCTGGCATGTGCACAACAAAGTTTTGAGTTCGATCAACCCCCATGACCTCTCCAAGGAGTGCAAGGACTTCGTTTTTAATTCGCCGAAGACTCGTTGCCGACAGTGTTTGGCCGACTGCTGTCCAATGCTGACACTGACTGGGATGGACGACAAATGGCTCCTCGTGCCCCATCCTGTGAGTACCATCTGCTCTCAACCAGATGAGAAACGAAATTTGTCAACAAAGAGTCTCCACCCGGACGGCACAGCTGCAAGGGGCAATTGATAAGTTCAGACGCCCCACCATTCTGCACTCTGCAGCTCAACATAGAAGGCTACACAACAAGCAAGACCAAAGTTGTGGAGCAGCTTGCCCCATAGGCCTACCAACCGGGCACTGGTCATCCTCCTCCAGGAGACCCACTGCACTTCTGCAGATAGGCTAGCTATTCCCAACTACACGCTAGCCGGGTCTACCTTAAGCAGGAAGCCCGGTATTGCCACGTAGACGCAAGTAGCTATATAGGCTACGTGGATTACCACCAAAAAATATATATATTCAGAATTAAACAGTGGGTGATGAAAAACATTTCGTGTTTCGAAAAAAAATCGTGGCTATGGGAATCACTATATAGCCCATATTATTTATATACAATTTAGAATATCCCACATATCAGATAGCTTCAATCAGGGATTGCCTTCATTTCATAAACAATTGCAAGTAACCTTTTTGGAATAGGGCATTACCTTTCATCTGAGATGACAGTTTGGAATAAGAAGATTCCAGATTGTGTAAAGTTGAATGTCGAACACTTACAAGTCTTAGGCTACAGGTAAAGCCTTGTGTTTGACTGAAGACTTTCATTGCAGCACCTATATCCATACATAAGCAAATTAAATTTTATATGTAATGCATCATTGCGTTTTTTATCAAAACTAAATATAGAAGCATAAAATCAACAGCAATCACAGACTGTAGCCTACCTTTATGCTTCTGCACTTCTCCGGCAAAAATTTGGTAGGAAGAGTTTCACAAACAAGTTCTGCTGATGAGTTTGATCGATTTATGTCCCTCACCTTAAAGTGTTTTTCACATATTAATGCCCTGTTAGCACACAGCAAGTTAAAATACCTAGAGAAAAATTCTTGAACTACGACATTAAGATACAGCTCACAACTTTGTGGCTCACGTTTCTTTATGAAGAAGTTCTTTGATTCTATCACCCTTGCTTGCATCCCGTATGGACAAAATAAACTTTGTAAAATCGGATCGATGCTTTATTTCTTCTGCAGTCCTGCCAAGATCTGGACGTCTTATAGAAAACAGTGAACGTTTGTGTGCACTTGAATATGAATAAGCACATCCAGGAATGCAGCAATTTCGCATAGCCTATTTATATTGAAATACAGCAACCAAGCTACTGCAAAAAGGTATACTTCTCAAGTGGTTGTAACTTAGACGAACCTATTAGAAACCTTAAGCTGATGCCGTAACGATAACGAACTGTACGGTAGTTTACTAGTCCATGCTACGCATAGCCGTACGAAACCAAACCATTTTGGGGGAGCAAAACGTAAATTTGCCCAAATCTGCACGCTTTTATAGAAATTGCCCAAATGTAATGTATGCGGTGCATGATAACAGTGAAAAACTAACACAACAAGATCCCAGCAGTGGCGTAGCCAGGAATTTTAAAAGGGGGGGGGTTTGACGCTAATGGCGACACCCAGCGGCGGGGGGTCAGGGGGGCCTCCCCCAGAAAATTTTGAAAAGTTACTTTGAATTTGGTGCATTCTGAAAGTATTTTCAACAAAAATGTGGGTATGAATATTCCTGTAAAATGGTGCTGTCCGGTGGCATAGCAAAAAGATAAGATCATGTTTTCTTCGGCATTTTTCGGAAATAAAGCTACAAGTCTCTATATTTTCTTGTTGCTAATTCCTGGCTGAGATATTTGAATGTTTGGTAATGGCAAAACTCGCTCTTTGCATGTTTTATTTAAAATTAGGCAAACTTTGTTTTAGAGGCTTGAAAAGCATCATTCTCAATATCGTGACGTCACACGCGTGCCGAAGGGGGGGTTGCAACCCCCAAAACCCCCCCTTTGGCACGCCACTGATCACCAGCTAGCTAGAATTTCTTACCAAGAAATCAAGATAGAACTACTGAATTTATCTTTGAAGATACCTTGCTTGTGCAATGCACTCGATGCTTCTGCACTTTGGCATGGTAGGTAGGATTAACAAATTTGTTTTACACATCACAAATAAAAAAAAAACCCACTTGAATACTCAGTTGTGATGTCATAAAAGACTCAGAAAAATAAACATTGCAGGAAACTGGCTCAGGGTGACCATGCGGATTCAGAAAAAGTACATAACAATAAAGAAGTAAATGTAATAAAACACAGACATACTACTTCTGTTCAAATAAACTTTGTTCAATCAATTAAAGTAGTTTTGATGATACAGTACAAATTTTAGTACAAATAATAAAAAGGTCTGGCAGCACTACTTCAAGTTTGCATACAGAGGTAGGCACTTTAACATGCAGATATTCAATCCAGCACGAACCAATCAGAAGCTACGCTTTTCATGACGTCATCAAGATTGCGTTTGGGAAGAATAAAGGAAAAACGCAAATTCTAGCTAAATTAAATCATCGCTTTGCCATCGGTTGGCTTGGCGCATTGGGTTAGGGCGGTAGTAGTCATTACAATGACGTGGGTTTGACTCCCATCTCTGCTATAGCTCTTTTTTCTTCTGTAATTACCAAACAAAGTTCAAAGTAATTATTAATTCTCTGGCTGAATGCTGGAATGGTCACAATAGCAGATAACGTAGATAACGTACAGATAACGTAGCATCTCATTGGTTCGTGGTTGGATTGGATACGCGCGTGGATTATTAGAAATCTGCTTGTTAAAGTGCCTACCGCATACAGACGGTGACATAGGATTCAAAGAACGCAATTAGCCTAACAGTTTGTATTTACATTGATTCAATGTCTGAATATTGAATAATGTTCAATCGTCGGATTTGCAGAAGGCGTCGGATTTTCAAAAAATCGCCGAATAGGAAACTCGCCGAACAGTAGCAGAACCTTTTATAAAAGTAACCAAACAAAGCTAAGGAACACCTTAACATTACTTTTAACAGGTATAATATTTTTTTGTTAAATGTTGTGGTGTTGCTTAGCTATGTCTGTTATGGTTGAAAAAGTACTGTAACCTCTCCACCTGAATTGTTTTATAAAAGTATTCACCAGATTTATATAAATTCATATTTTGTAGTTGCCCAAATCAAGGTGATGCATTTATGGACATCATGAAAAAAATTAAAGACTTTGTAAATTTTGATGCCGAGGCAACTGCATCATGCCAAGTTGGGCAGTTTTATAAATATACTATGATCAGATAATTTCATGTTTTTTGTTGCCCAAATCTAAATGCTACAGTTATAATGTAAATGGGAAAAATTAATGAATTTGTTCATTTCGGGGAAACTGCCTCACGCTAATTTGGGCAGTTGCATAAACAGACTAGCCTAATCAGTTTCATCAGATAATTTCATGCTTTCAGCTGCCCAAATCAACACGATGCATTTGAGAAAATTAATAAAATTAGCTATATTAATATGTATAGTAATATTAATAATATATTATAATATGTATTATAATATGTATATTATAATATATATTATATATATATAATAATATATAATTATATAATATATATAATTATTAATTATATCATTATATAATTAATTTAATTATACAATTATATTAATTATATATTATTATATTATATTATTATTATTATATTATTATTATTATTATAATATTATTATTATATTATATTATTATATTATATATATTATTATATTAATTATATTAATTATATTAATTATATTAATTATATTAATTATATTAATTTAATATAATTTAATTATATAATTATATAATTATTATATATATATAATTATATATATAATATGTATTATATATATAATATATATAATATATATTATAATATGTATATTAATAATATGTAGTATTAATAGTTTTCATTGTTTTAAAATTAGCTATATACCCAGCTAGAAATTTCACGTGTATTACACGTAGATTCTACGTACCTTGGGTCGTGTATTATACGTTAATTTTAACGTATAATACACGCATATGTGTCGACACTATTTCACGTGTATTACACGTATATTTGGTGGTGGATTTTACATGTTTTACACCCGCATTCCACCTAATTTCCGCGTATCTGACAAGACTAATACACGTGTTTTCCACGTATATTTGGTGGTGGATTTCACGTGTTTTACACCCGCATTCTACTCAATTTCCGCGTATCTTACAACACTAATACACGTAGAATCTACGTATCTTGGGTCGTGTATTATACGTTAATTTTAACGTGTAATACACGTATATGTGTCGACACTATTCCACGTGTATTACACGTATATTTGGTGGTGGATTTTACATGTTTTTACGCTCACATTCTACCTAATTTCCGCGTATCTGAAATCAACAATTTAATACATGTGTATTTGTTATCTATAAAACTTATGCGTATTGTGTGCCATTATTTTTATCAATAGCAGTATAGATCGTCCTTGTTAACTGCAACTATCTACGTATTCAACTTCAAAAACTACATACCGGTATCAAAGAACATTTATTTGTAATGCAAAAACTACTCAAGTATTAGTGTTTGTGAGTGAGGACGTGATGGTAATGTCGTCGGCAGAGACGAGCCAGTCTACACGAGGTTGGAATGTCAGGTCAGCAGGACCAGGTCTTGCTGCAAATTGGCTCACTTCCCTCGTCCGGCTCACAGAGTTGGTCCTGTTCCGACATGATTTTCTTTTCATTTTTCTTGTGTTTCTGAAAAACAAGAACAGTGCAAACAGTGTACTCGGGAAGATAACAATGCGTTATTCAAATAAATAAATAGGCGTAAATGGCAACTCTTTAATCGCTGATAAACGTTGTTATCCTTACCTGTGTAGATCCTTTGGGAATTAAAAAAAAAGTCTGTGCTTGCACCAAGAAGTTCGGATAGTTTTCCGTCTTTGTTGAGTGTAAGCCAATATTCTGAAAAAGAAAAGGTATTCATTAATCTTTCTTTTTATCTTTAAAAACATTAGGCAAAGTATGTTTATGATGTACCATGCCGAAAGAATAAATGAATTTGATATACTTTGGTGTATCAGAGTACAAATTTGATATACTTTGGTGTATTAGAGTACATTAGAGTACAAAACTGATTAAGAGTACAATACATCTCTTTACCTATTTAGCAGTAGTTGTATTTCAATCAAACAATATAACATAAAATAAGGAGCGCTCACAATTAATGTCAACAGCTAAAGGTTGGCACTCTACAGATTTGAAATTGTTGTCAAAGGGAATATAATGTGGCTGATGTCTATTGCGGCGGTATCGGTAAGGAAAATGAAGTGTTCAATGCAAGCCTCCTTCTTTGTCTGATGTTCTTCATCATCATCACTATCTAAACAAAAAATGAAAAGTTTACCGTAAATTTCAACTACAACAAACATGTTTTCTGTGTAGTACCTAGCATTAAAAAATCGGCCTGGTACTATTGGGAGAATCCATTTCGGAGACAGCCTTTTCGGAGATTTCTAAAATCCCAGAAGGGCATATGTATATTAAAAGGAATTAGCTTATAATAGAGGCTATGTACCATTGTACCGTAATGTCTTAGCGAGAAAAAAAAACAGTTGTCAAACGGGGTTTCATGATTAATAATAGAGGTTAATAAAATACAACGTAGGTACTAGGTAGCACAGTTCAGTTGAGACTCACTGATGGAGAGACGCAAAACCAATTAATGCTTAAGCACAGTTATATGGTCGAACAATGGGTGTACTGTGAGATTGTACTGTACATGTGCTGTCACGGAATTGTTCTTAGAATCTCTCCCTCAGCCAGTATCATCTGTGCTACCTACGTTGATCACTCTCTACATATATGGAACTGTGTAGCTTAAAATTTTTGGGTAATAACACAAGACAGGTTTGAACGATACTTATAGATTTACAATCACTAAAGTTAGATCGCAATCAGTCTGTTTCCCCTTATGAGGGTTCGTCGGGAGGTATTTACTGACGAACCCTAATAGGGGGAACAGACTGTTGATATCTTAGTTTAGTGACTGTAAATCCATAAATATAGATTATAGAACTATATATATACATTAAATTTATAATCTCATCAATAAATTTTTCTAAACTACTTTAACAATTGTTTATTATCAACCTACCCAATCAGAAGAACTTAGGACTTCTACTCTTCTCTTTGTACGCTTTCTGATGATCTGATCCTCTTCTTTCAAGTTCAAAGTGTATTCTTCTTTCTCCGACATAGCTAAAGCAATTTTATAGTTATCTGAAATATAAACATTTAGGCTAAACTAAATAATATAGGTTATCAATAGGGTCATTTTTATTTTGACCTAAAATTTTTGTTTTAACTTTATTTTTATCAAATTTTGACTTTATTTTGACCTAACGAAATTTGTAGAGGCCACACTGGCCACAGTTCTTCCTTGAATTGATACCAGTTACCCAAATATCACATTTTGTCGATTTCAGATCTAAACGTGTTCAATAAAAGTTGCCTTGATTGCAATGCTTGTTGTCGCTCCAATCCAGCTTAATAGCGTTTACTTTTCCTGTCGCTTTCAACAAAATACGTTTTATCTCAATTCACTACATACTCGCAAAAATTCACCTTAAATCACCCCCGAGAGTTGCATTAAATTCAGCAGGAAAATCTCGCCAAATCTGACTAACTTTTGCAGAAGACAATTTAGCTTGCTTGGGCATTTTTGTATTACAAAATATCAGTAAGCTATTTCTAAAATCCAAACTGTTGATCTTCGAAAAGACCACGTTTGTGAAGAGGACGTGTTTTATAAGAACTATTTAAATACGTAACAAGGAATAACTTAAACAATGGACAATTTGTGATAACAGTTACTGTTGATCCAAAAAGGCATTGTGACATATTTTCTGCTTTTATGGGTTCATATGGCTTAATTGTGTCGCAGTTCCTGATTTACAAGACTATGCATCTACGAGGATTTTGACAAAAATTACTCTCAAGAAACACAAAAAAGTTTGTCAAAAGCCATAATTTGACAAACTTTGACTTTATTGTCAATTTTGACCTATAAACTTGTTAGAAACAGTCCCCTAGGTGCTTAAAACAACTTTATTCTCTGATTCGTGTACAGACGAGGTCCTTAAAAAATTCTGACTTTATTGACTTTTGCGGGCCCTAGTTATCAATAACAATGATCTACACAATTTTTGCTCTATGAACTTTGAAAACTGATTAAGAGTAATTTTGGGGTGCTGAATCCGAATCTTACCTCAAATTTATCCTATCACGTCAGGTTTGTGAGATATGATAACGGCAAATTATTACTTTTGTCAAAAGTGGTAGATTAGACGTTGCGTTTATTGCACACGCACATTGTGCTACTCCATCTTCAAGCCACCTAACGAAGTGGAAGGTCTGCATGTCATGGATGATGAAACCAAAGACTGGCTGCTCTCTGGTAGCCTTCCAGTGTAGTCCGGGAACATCGTGAATCTGGGGTGGTAAAAGGATAGACCCTCGGCCCCAGACGCTCACATAACGACGACAATTGTGCTATATCCAGGCCATGTGATGCATAAGTAGCTGAAATACACCCACCAACTATAATTTTGATACTAACTTGTTTTCTAAGCAACATTATTAACAAGGCAGTAATAACAAGCTAAAAGGGAGGCTAAAAGTATAACTGACCCCCTCCCCTGTCAATGTTTTGCATGAAACCACAAAGATTTAAGCAGGCCTATGTCAAATGTCAATGCTCCAGTAACCTTATTTAGGCTGTTTTGGCCAGTCTAACACTAAACTTTCATTATAGCACTGCACATGTTGGTGGTAAACGCAACGCCAAATCTTCCACTTTTGACAAAAGTAACAATTTGTTGTTATCATATCTCACAAACCTGACGTGATAGGATAAATCTGAGGTCAGATTGGAATTCAGCACCCAAAAGTTACTCTAAATCAGTTTTCAAAATTCATGGAGCAAAAAAAATGGCAGTGGCTATTTGACCGGCTCCGGTCTTTTAATCTGAAACACTATTTGACCGGTCATGACGTATTCTTTTTTCTTTTTCTCTTTCAAATTCAAAGCAAAAGATGAGAGGAAAAGAAAAAAGTTCCTATATAACTTCTAAATTCAACAATTTTGTTTAACTGAGCGAGTGGCGTGTACGATACTTCTCAGGCTGGTGTTCACGAGGGTATGAGTTCGATACTACCCGTAAGCATTTTTTTGTTTTTTTTTAAAACTAAATTTTGACCCGAAGTGACTCAATCGTTAGGTTGCTGCATTTTTGTTGTCAATTTTTAATTCGAGTAGCTTTTTTTTGCCTTTTCAAATATAAGTAATAAAGTTAGAGCATTTTTAATTTAGTCATTTTTTAATCTAAAGTGAACTGCTGTAAATTTTACTGTACTATGCTGTTGATAAAGTTGTATGATACTGAAGAGGGTTCAATACACGAAATCGTGATATGCAACAGAAGAATTTAAAATTGGACTTTGTCATACTTTTTTGATCATTGAATTTCCAGGCAATGTATCTTTTCTCATTTTCTTTTTCTGTTTGAATTAACATCTACTCTAAAAGGTCGTCGTTAATATAATAGTATTCCCATTTTTTTCATATTTATTGATTTTATTGCTTTCGTGTCTGCTTTACGCGGATCCCCGATTAACTATATATACGTTGATACGAGTTTAAAGTGATCGCCCCCTTTTTTTTAATATTTTTAATTTGCTGGAATTTGAGAATTTCTTTGGGTAAGTTTCCGTTCGTCATAAGAGGATGTGACATTGTGACCGGTGTTTGCCGAATGACGCATTACATTTTTGCTCTCAATAAGTTAGTTTGGTGGCTGTAAAAAGTGACAATACTTCTTTTAAAAAAATGGTTTCATCAATGTTCAGTTAACTTTTAAGCAGTGTTTTTTAGCAGGCAATTTTAGTTTAAAATTAAATGCTTCTGGGTAGTATAGAACTCACAACGCTGAGGATACCAGCCCGAGAAAGATCGCACGCACCACTGACTCAGTTCAATAAAACAATCGAATTTAGATGTTACATAGGCACTTTTTCTTCTTTTGCCTTTTGCTTTAAATGAGAAAAAGAAAAACGTCATGACCGGTCCAACAGTGTTTCAGATTAAAAGACCGGAGCTGGTCAAATAGCCACTCCCAAAAAAATTCTTTTTTGTAGACCAGTGTAATTCACTTCATGCAAAAGTTATCAATACTTGCCATAAAGAAATTGACTACAAAACGCTCTTCTTGCAATAAACATAAAATTTGTAGCAATATAAAAATATAGCATTTCTTACCATTATAACCAAGGACTCTTATTGCATATACACAATGTACAATTGTACATTTCGCCTTATCCACAAATAAGCATTTTTTAACATGATTGCTTGCTCCAAATGGTGGCCAATAACATTGACCTAAGTTGGTACGGTAGTCTGCAAAGTAAATAGGAATAGCAGCATGCCATTTATAAACCAGGTTAAGCAAATTTGGTATACTTTAGCCTACTGGCTTAAAAATGCACAAGATCATTAGATCAACACCTGTCAAAAAAGTGGGATTGGTTTTACTATGTTGTTGAACAAAGACACAAACTGGATAAAATCATTTTTCAAACAATTCACCAATGTCGTCAATGAACTCAATATATATTAATGGTGCTCACCTTTCTATAAATGTCCATGAACTTGGTACAACTTGAACAGTATTTTCCTTGTAAATTCAACAACTGTGTATTTTGCGATTTCATGACACTGAGCGATTACGGTTTTGGTTACTGATACCTTGAATTTCATTTGTGTGCTCACTGTGCTGCTGTTTCTGTTCATCAAAACATCGCCGTTTGGCTTTACATGCACATTTGTTTGCTATCCACCTTCTTTGGTAAAGTCTACACTTTTCATTACGATTATCCATTACAAGAGTAAAAATATTTCTAAATTAAACAGATTAAAAACAGTTTTTCAACAATTTTCAACTATCGATTACGTCTTGGCCTCATAGAATTGAGACATTTTGGTGCAAGTCCCTTAGGTGTGGTTCTTTGGCAACCACATTATGGTATGAGGACTTTTTGGTGCAAAATCTGGGTAGGAAGTGTCACAAGTATGTGATGAGGCCAGACTGACTGAGATGTTGGTCTGTTAGCAATGGCTTAAAACAGTCCCTACGGTACGTACATGATATACCAGTACAAGGTACACTAGCTATTCTGGTGACATACTGATATAGGATTTTAGTCGATATTGACCTCTTGCAGGCATGGCCTCATTATACTCTGGAGTAAATTGTACTAAAATGTACAGGCAGGGCATACCATGCCATTCGTTGTTATGCCCTACCATGACATGTCCTGCCTACACATTTTAGTACAACCCAAGCACCACTTTGAACTGTTAGTTTACACAAAACAAATTATTACTCGGAAATATCTATGGTACATCTCCAGATCACCAGCGTCGTAGATTCGACATTTTATTTAAGATGGAGCTTTACAATACTACTAAGGTGAATCACATTACTAACCATGCTGTAAACCAGAAAGATTTTTGAATCTACAATAATCCTTATTACAAGCGAGTTAACCAACTAATCAGAGTTGCCAGATCCAAAATAATTCTGTAGCTAAACTTTTGTAGTTTTGTCACAAAATCAAAAAAACGCAGTGAAAAATCGCCAAATTTACACATTACAATGATTTCAAGTCTTTTGGTTGAATGCTCAGTCCCTTAACTGATGAAAAAAACTTTCGACTTCGAAACAAAACTACGGAAATTCATTTTCTTGTCTGTTGTTGAATATATTTGTATCGGTTTATATTTGTAACCGTATACTATTTTTCGCAACAGACAAAACAAGATGTTTCTCGCTCTCTCTCTGGAACAGATGAGTCTATTTTAATCGAGCCTGGAGTCTAGGCAGTTCCACCTTCAATTTTCCCAGACATTCAAGCACGTTTTAACATATTTATTAATCGCCAAAAGCAATTAATTTAACCAAATCGGTTCTCAAATTTCCCCAAAAAGGAGCCAAATCGAACTAATTTAAAGCTAAACGTCTTCAAAAATCGCCAGATTTCTGGATTTTGGCGATAAATTGGCCAATATGGCAACCTTGTAACAAATAATTGTTATTCAATGTTTCCGCGTTTCTTTTTTATCCAAAACTTCGTATCTGGTAAACTGGCTGTAGTGAAAGACTTCTACAAATACACTTTTACAAAGAAACTTCTACAAATACAAGTAATCCTCAATAAGTTTTAGGAGCAGACATTTTTTTACTGTTTAATTGTAGGCTAATCGTTTAATATCAATAAGCAAGACCACTTAAACTTACATTAAAAACTATCGTTAAAGGATCACTTTAATTTGCGACTATGAAAGTCACGAAGTTTCCTTTTTACATAACGTAATAAGAACGTGTAATAGACATCTACAAAAAACACGTAATCTACATCACGAAAATGCAGGAGAGCGGGGTAGACACCCTTTTACTTGTGTGTATAATTCCTTTTGTTTTGTATACCGTCCTTGGAGCCTACTTTTACTTAACATAGATTAAAAATTCCCCAAATGAACGAAAGAGTTTTAACACGTTTAATATACGTGGAAAACACGTTCTAATTTTCAACAGATGTAAACGTGTAATACACGTGGAAACAACATGTAATCAACATACAAAAAATTCTGGTAAAACATCCTTCTGCTTGGATAAAGATTTTTTTTCTGTTTTGTATGCCCTCTTTTGGGTGTGGTTTTACCTTATATACCTTAAAAATTGGTCAAATAACCATAAGATGTTGAACACGTATAATATACGTGGGGAACACGTGTTATTTTTACAGGAATTTTATTCACAAAAAAATCGCTGATAAAACTTCTTGAATCAGATTTACACACTAGTCATAGTGAATGATGGCGAAAACATGTCTCTAAAATAATGTTTTTTAAACAAGTGAATTTTAGTTGGTGTACAAAGACTCCTTAATAACACCTGAATTCTACCTAAGATACCATGCTACCTAAAATCAACCAAAAATCAACGTGTAATATACGTAGCTTTCTAGCTGGGTATATAACAAGTTTTGTGTTTTGATTTGGGCAGTTTCACAAAAGTATTACAGACATATTTTGGTGGCTGCCCAAATTGGCATGATGCAGTTGGTTAAGTGCATTTCGTACTACAGTTTGATCACCATGCAATACAATACATCAATACGAGTGTGCCAAATGAAAATTTTGCGGCACATATCTTGTGCAAATAAGAGCCTGTACGGTACTTAGTTTGATAGGTAACAGATATTAATTTATAGTTTTTGTTAATTCATGCAATTTTGTCGCTTTTCATGCAGCAATTTTTTCCCTAATAATTGCAAGATTTTGCCCAAATTCGCAACGTTTTGAAACAACAGGGGGGGCGGCTGCCCCCCCTGCCCCCCTGGCTCGTACAGCTATGATGCTACGATTTGATGCTATCCCTTGATTTTGATACAGCTGCCAGAAAGTTAGTCTGTCTGTGACTGATTAGGTTTCAATCGCCAGAATCTCCATAAAGCAGTCCATGCGGAACGGGAATGTGACGTCATCACAAGCAATCCATAAGTCAACTTGAAAACGAAGAAAGTTTTATTTAAACAAAAACCAAAAAAATATATTAAAAATAAAGTTGTTTTGCTGTGCCAAGCTTGAAGTACATGCATACAGCCATAACTACGCTGTTAGCCTTCAAACATTGTTACGCACCACTGAGTTGCATATCTATATGTAAGATCTATGTTATAATTAGGCTAAAAGCGAATAGCAGAAATTGTTACATTGCAAAATGTGACCATTGAAACAACCGCGAAAACTTTACGGCGTAGCCTCATTCGCAAACTATCCAAAAAAATGTGGCCGCAAGCGTTAGCGTAAGCAAAAAGTCGCCGCAGTCAATATGAAGATATCTCGTCAATGATAGTTGATACTGTACTTATCAGATTTTGCTGAAAAGTTGTCATACTATGCCATAGGTTACTAAACGAACCAATCCCCAGTTTTAGATCAATATCATATCTAAAGTAGGAATTTTATGGTTGTGCTGGAATCTATATGATACCGGGTACCAGACAAACACATTTATTCTTTAATTTTATGAAATAAAATTTTTGACTATGAAACTTCTTTACTGTAAATGTTACCTATGTCTTTAATATGTACGGTACATAACATTTTGGTCATTTTAGGCAAATAACTTCAAGTCCGTAACGTAGGTCAGTGAAAATTCAACGATGATTTATCATGAAAATAGTGAAAATGAATAGGTATTCTACTATGCTTAGTGATAATTAACACTTCAATGTTGACACCATTAATCATTAGTTTATGTTCAAAATGATGCTTTTACCACTTCTCACACATAAAAAAGTACCATCCTGCAATCAAATGGAGTGATTCACCTACAAACCCAGGAGTGAAGGGGTCTAACTCTAGTTGGTTTTGAACTTCCCACCAAGCGTGCATAAAAGAACACCATGTGGATTATTGGCATTGCAGTTTAAAACAGTTCACTACATGGTAGGTTCCAGGTTAGTTTTTAGCTGTTGCAACCATGTTTACTGTAGCATCAAGTCAAGGAAGTTCTAAAGGTTTATGCTTAGGTTAAGCTAACTCTGTAAATGTTGTTTAAATTTAGTTTTTGAGAAAATCTAATGCACCATAGATCTTGTGCATTTCTATTTTAAATTCTTGCTGAGGTAGAAGAGTTGTTTTTTCAATAACTGATGATTCCGTTTTGCTGAGAAGTCTTGCTAGCCTACTTTTTTAAGTTAAAACAACTTATTTAGGATAGGCTAGTCTTTTGAGTGCAATATCATTGAATAGCCTACTATCAGACAGAGTGTCTTGGTTGCTCTAACTGCATAGAATGAGGCCAAAAAACAGTTTATAGCTAAACTAGTTTTGTCTCATAGCTAGACTATTTCTAGTCCTCTACTATGTTTGGCATATATTGTTTTTCGTTATGATGGTCAGAAATAAAAATAAACTGTTCACTGTTGTCACATCTTTGTCTTAAATGAAGTTAGCTTAAATTTTGAAAAGTCCCATCACAGCATTGTAAGCTAATAAAGAGTTAAGTATAATACCGTATGCCAGCAGCAACTTTCAAATATAGTTTTAAAATCTTAAATTTTTCTAAAAGCTGCTATATTTTGTATTCTTAATATATATCCCAGGGATATCTATAACTACGGGATTGGAAACTCTATTCAGTGCTATACATCAGTAGGGTCATCACATTACTACGACTACAAAAAGATTAACAATATACAATACCCACTAAAAGATATACACAATTCGATTTTACAATAATAATACAAAATGTACACTCACATTAAAACTTAATTGATATATATAAGATTAAAAGTACATTTACGCTGCTAGAAAAAAAAAACGATGAATCCAAAAAATGAATGAATGCAATGAGTCCAAAAACCGCCTACTGTTGTTCTTTGGCATTTTGCGTACTGCAAATCGGATCAGAAGTAAATGAGGAGTGTTCAGCAGTGAAATGTGCTGTTGTATCATCAACTTATTCACAGAGACCAATCCAGTACGAAACCAATACGTTTACAATGTTATCTGAACTAAAACCAATAGTCATTCTGGAAATTTTTTAAGCAGCAAACAAAATACTACATGACTGCACTAATGGAATACAAACAAATAAACAAACCAGGCAAGCGCAGTCCTTATAATTTACAGGTGAATTGATTGTTACACTTTTGGTTGTTCGTTTAGCCTACCACTTGCTGCCCTTTGAGGTCAATTTATGTGAATATTTATCACAGCAGCGCACAAAGAAAAGTGACCCTACTGGTGTATAAAATGGTTTTCAGTTCCACAGAGTTTCCAATCCCGTAGTTATAGATATCCCTGTATATCCTTTTCAATTTTTCAAGATTGTGTCATTTCTGAAAATGAAACTACAGGTACCGTATCATTTGATTGGTTCTAAATGTACGGTATTTTATATGTTATAGAAATCGGTTATGTGATAGCCTATGTTCAATATACTTGTCTGGGTTTGATTATTTGACAACTTGTTGGAAAAAGATGCCAGTCCCAGCAGAAAGCACTAATGGTTTTTTCACTGCTATGACTTCAAATGTGGATGACAACTGTGGGTCAAACGTAGCAACTGAAGATCATCATGGCTCTTATCATGGCAATAGTGAGCCCAGTTCACTCCACTTTCCAGTCTCTAATGTGCAAATGTATAACAATGAGGTAAATCAAGTTACACCTTTTTATTGTATATTTGTCTGCAGTCTGACTAAATTTACAACAAGCTGACTTTGGCTAACAGCAGATGACTGACTAAAGAAATAGATGCTGATGGCTCAACCTCTGTTCTGGTTCCTCGATGTTCTTGAGGATGAAAAGTTATAGACAATAGACATATCCTTTAGTTAGGATGCAATAGAACGATTAAATCATAATATGTACTGTATACAAATAAAATCAGTCAGGTTCTGAAACTTGTATATATAATATATCATAATTTATGTGGCGTAAGCTTTATCAATAAATTATATATACTAGTTTTCGAACCTGACTGATTTCGTTTACTTATTATGTTTAGTTTACATGGAATGTAAACATATATAACCTTTTAATCTATTTTAAAAGTATCCTTTACGCATTCAGTTTTGCTATTTCTAATTATTTACATAGCTTAGGCCTATCCATTCACATTTCATGTAACTAATATTGACATTGCAAAGATGTTGTTGTCATGTCAAAATGCTGTCAGCCTGTCATATTGATGTTGCTACTTCTCAGAGCAATTGTAAGCTTTCAACATACCGTACCATGTTACCTGTCCAGTATGCTACTGCATTCAATACTTTACATTCAAAATTTATTTGCAACACATTTTGCATTGATTTGATTGAATCAAGAGTTTATATTCATTAACTGGAATAGCTTAAGACAGATAAAATTCTTCTGTATGTTCTTTTTCAGTATACATGTATTGCTTGATCGGTGACATTAGTAAAAGCCCATGACTTGTTCATGGTGCAATGCGAAGTGTTTTATATTTTTAATGTTTTTTTTTTCAAGAAGCAATGTGTTACAAACTCAAATTGACACCACTAATATTTTGTACGGCCACCCAGATCCATTTGCATGTTGTTTAATCGAATGTTGTTAGTGTATTGTATATGCATATATTTGTTTCAACAGACAACAAGCAGGTGTTTGTGTTTTGAATGGTGTGTCAAACTTTTCTTATTTTTATGGGATTCACACACCAGGGTATTGTTGAGTCTGAGTCAAAATGTTTCTATTAGTTTATCGCTGGTACCAGGCCCGCAACCAGCAAATATTTTCGGGGGGGGCATTTAATTTTTATCAAAGAACAAACATTAAAATGATGCATTGTGACATTTTTATGTTAATGTCCACGCCCATTGATAAGGGACAAGAGTGTGTGGCACTACCATGTTACGGTTCAGTGGTCATAACTTATGTCAATCACGTTTTTGTTTAGTACAGCATTAAAAGAAACTAGCCTTTGTAACCTCTTCTCATTTAGCTATGACTACCCAAGGAAGAAAATTACGATAATACAAATATTTACAAATGCCTAAGCCCAACTGAGTAGCTTATTCACCACGCTGTCGCAGCTGCTTTTGATCTCGAATTATTTAGTTGTTTTTAAACGCTTTTTATGGTGATGATGGATGCTGACATTATGTATATATACGCTAACGAAACAGATAATGAGGATGCCAGCCTAATTTATCGAACAAAATCGTTAGCATGGCTTCCAACCAGCGTAGCCTACTTTCGCAGTATGGCTGTACGTGTACGACGTACGTCTATTCATAGTACATTTCATACTGCATAGAACGCTTAAAATTTTTTCAAAAAATTTTGGGGGGAGGCAAATGCCCCCAATGCCCCCCCTGGTTGCGGGCTTGGCTGGTACCTCATATATTCAGGATTTGAAAACGACAGTGGAAAGCGATCTGAGCTGTGCTGATATTCTAAGTAAAACAGCAATGGATACAAGCATTGTATGTTTATATTTAAAAGCAGTAGATGAAAATTTTCCTGCATTATTATTATATTCAGCATTTTTTGTACTTTTTGACTTAAATTGAAACAGAATAACTGCCGGTGTGGTTATGTTGTGTGTTACAAATGATTTCCAATTCAGAAAAGCAAGCAAATCAAATTATCTTAAATCAATGATCAAAACTCTTTTACTCTTTTCTGTGCTGTGCTTTGAAGAAGTGTATTCACTGTGCTACCTGCAAAATACTAGATAACATCAACGACCCTGCAGTTAGTAGGCCTGTCGAATCACGAACTTTTAGTAAATTTGCATTGAAGTGTGATAGATTGTGCGTAAATTGACACAAGTTTGTTTTATTATCTGGGTAGGTTTTATTTTAAAACTGAAGCAGCCAAAATCAGCAGCTTGATTTTGTTGTGTATAATATTGTGCATAAAAATTTAACAATCTTTTTTTTTAATTTAACAACTTTTGTGTTGCTAGTGTGGTGAAACAAAGTTATTGATTTTGATGCGACTTGAGTCTAGAATGAGTAATTGTGAATGTGTAGTTGTGTAGTGTACCGTAACCGAACAGTTTGTGTAGACTTTCAATCTAGTTTTAAAAGCAGGATAAGAAATGTATATATATAAGTTAAATCAATATCATGCTGTGAATATTTAACAATTTAGGTAAACTTTTACTTGTGAACTGAAGACTGAAGAGTCTGTTGATTTTATAAATACCTCATAAGTCATTAGCAGCAGGCCCGGATTTAGGGGGAGCAGAGGGGGCAGTTGCCCTGGGCCCCCCGACTTTTGAAGCGCCCCCCTATGCGGAAAAAAATGTGATTTTGTGTTTTTTTTTCGTTTTGGCCTTTAAAGTTTCTGCAAAATGCTGTGCAGTACTGGACTGATGCTACTGTAGACGTAGAGGCGGTTTTTCTCGCCGTAGGCGCAAAAAATTTTTTAAAAAATTTTTTTTGTATTCACTTTTTTGATATAGCCTAATTTTAAAGCTTATTGCCAGTGGAAAGATACCAATTATTTTGCCAGAATTTTTCAAAAATTCCAAATGACAAGAATGTCATGATTTTTATCATGAATGTTCAGCTTTGAATTGCCTTGGTTAGCAAGTAAGCTCTACTACAGCCATAGACCAATAACCGTATTTGGAGTTGGTGTCATGAAGAGTTGGAAGGAAATCATGTTGACAAGCATTATACTTGAACTTTGCTTTAATCTTGTTTTGCATGCTGAATTGGAATTGTTTTTGACATCAACAGTATCGTTATGATTATTCTCTATTTACCCATCACTCAGCTTATTCCTTCTATCAAATTTATGGATTTAGAAGTAATGTCATCTTTTGTTTTTACCCATGCACTAGCTTAATTGCAAAACATTTCACAGCAAAAACATGTATGCATATATATATATTATTTTTATTTTAGCATCTTCAATGGTGTATTCGTTTGACAGGATCTTGAGATGTGTGTGGTGTAACCCAGTCCATTTAATAGGCAAAAGTAAAATGCAAGGTGCACCTATTCCAAACTTTAGTCGACATCTTGTGTTTAATAAAAGATATATGAATATTCTGGAAATAGCAAATTGTCGCATGATTTAAGGACTGTTTCTTGTTAATTCGAGCATATTTGAACTAGGTGGTCAAAATGAAGTCAAAGCAGTGAGCTCAAGTGCTAATACACAATGTTCGTTTAATCTTTTTTTTTTTAATTAAGGTTTTAGCGTTGCGTTGGTTATTTAATCCCAAATCGCTAAATGACCGAGTTGGGTTCATGGACGAATTTGTTGCAACTTGCAAGACTTTCTGTTTTCTTCTTGCGTAAAAGTGAATGTAACGATCTAGCTTTTGTAAAATGGAGAGTTAAAATCTTATTATACAATATCGGTCCAACTGCCGCTAGCAGCATACCCTTCGTCAAACAACATACAAAATTCATGGGAGAAAATCATTTATTGACAATGTGTAGCACTCTGGTATTCAAAGGATCTCGTACTCTTTTCGTCTGGGTCAGAATCTACGTCATTTGCGGATGTGTATTTAGAAATTAAATGTCTTCACGTGCGCACAAAGCATGATAGCAACGTAGGTGGAGATGTTAAGCCGGTATTGTGATGCTTGTTGAAACAAGCAGAGCAATTTCAGTTGGGCGTAGCGGTTATGGTATTTAGCTGAGAATATTAATGAAGGGGTTGTTTTAACACGACAAACACTTCTTTTGTACAAAAGTAACTTCAGGGCGTTTTTAGGTAACAAGGTAAGCTTTAAAAATGGTTTAATTGGTCAGTTAAGCGTGCATATTCTGTTTAAAAGGTGGCGCTTTTTTATCTTGTTCTTCACACTTTTGAACCGTATTTAATGTAAGTAAAGTTTGTTGTAGTTAGCTATCATCGTTTTGTTTGTATTCTAACTTAATGTTTGTTTTTATGTTACATCAGCATAAACTGCAATGTGCTCAACATTTTTATCTCATCATCAGTGCATTCTGGAAGTGCAGACAGCTCAATTCTTAATCTTTGATGTTCATACGTGAAAAATATTTGGGTTTTTGATTTTTTTATCCATAATCGTAACAGAGCTATGCGTTCAAAACAGGATCTCAAAAGCCAAATCACCAGTTCGGATTGAAACTGTTTTAATAAAGGTGTAGAATGTAGATATATTCTGTGTGGAAAAATATATATGGTGTTCTGACAAAATTGAAGTCACATTTCACTGTGTGTCTTCTTTTGTTTTAATTATGCAAACCAAGCTGGAAAATCAGTCATCTTTTGCGCTGATTCAACGTCTCCGGACGTGTGTGACCAGCAGAAATAGAAAAGATTTGGTGGCTGGAAAACTTTTTAATCGTCTTGATACGATTTTGGCAGACTTGGCTTAACTTACGTACATGTAGGCTTTTGTGTTTCCTATGTTGCTCAATGTTTATCGTTGCAATGCAAAAACAAATCTGAATATGCTCTTATATGCACAGTTTGCATCATGCAAATGTTAAATTACTTTGCAGCCATCCATTCCCAGCGGGAAATATTTCTGCAAAACGAGCATTGTAGACGTTGAATCACAGAAATGTATTTAATTTTAAAGCTGCAGTGACACCATGATAAAGTAAACTGTGGTTTAATAATAATTTGTAAGGTAACAGCACGCAGTATTAGCACACAAACAAAGGTAATATGAAGCTTTTTTTTCTTTAGAGTTTTCTTGGCATGTAAGATTCTTATCACGAACTAAATCCTGTACCAAGTTTGTGTGTTCCGCTACAGTAGAACTTGCTGTTGACTAACACATTATGTAATGTTGTGTTAGTCTTTGATGTGGTTGAGTCATGTTTGTAAAGGAACTTGTAAGTGTTGGCTCATGTCAAGTTGGTGTCGCTCTGCTGATGTATGAAACCGTTTGCACATGAAGTCTTGTTTCTGCAAGTATATATATTTAAAAAATACACAGAAGTGATTTTCTTGAACCACAGACAAGTTTTATTTGAAAAGATTTCGAAAACTATATGCATACTGTAAGTTTTAGAAAATATTTTTTTACGCGTGCACTGTGCATTGTGCAACCAGGTATAACACCCAAGTTCCAGTATGAAAGCTGCTGCATACAAAGAAACAGCGTTGTGTCAGCAATCACCCCAACAGCAAATCAATTATTTTTACATCAATGTAAAGAAATGGCTGATTTGCTGTCTGGGATGGTTTCTATTGATGTCTCTCATGTTTTCGAGTGTTGATGCACCGGTGCTTTAAATGGGTGAAAGTGCAATTTATCTTGTCTGTCTATAAAATTCTTGTAAGAGCATCTTTGCAAGTGTTTAATAGCTAAATTCTTTTTGTCTGTCAAAAGATTTCTACTTCCTTGAGGTATTTATTGTTTACTTGATTTTCTTCACGCAACAGAATGCACTGCCACGTCACCAGGTAAATATTCTCACGATGACGCGTATCTGACGTTGTTTTCTAAATTAAACTTTAGAAGCCAAATTAATACTGATAACATTTAAAAATAACATCGATTCACTTTCAGCCGACGCTCAATTAACGCAAATGTCTCCAAATCTGCAGTTGGATGTATCCTGACCTCAACCATAAATAATCACCTGCCCTTTATGGCAAGGTTTGCGTACAAAGGCTTGAAATAGGAGATCAAAAATAGACGGAATCCGGAATCCGACGCCCGCTAGTAATTTTAGATTATCTCAGCGTGTGCAGTGGAAGTGCTTGTGCCTGCCAATCGGGAATAATAATGATCTTGCATTAAAAATTAATATTTTAAGCAGAACAAACTTCATACTGCTGAATAACCGGCATAAACATTAAAATGTTGCTGAGTAGCTGATGTTTAAAAGATAAATTGAGATACTAGCCTAGTCCATTTGTTAACTTTCACTGTAACTTTCATCACTATCTTTCATTCTGTCCATTTAACATTTGCACGTTACATAACTTTTACTGCAAACACAGTTGCAACTAACATATATATATAATTGTAAATATTGCCCCTATGGAAAAGTCTGAGAAAGTTATCGTCAATCTAAAGTTGATTGAACAAGAAATCATTGAAACATCTGGTGATTTCTAATTGACACTAAGTCACGTAGCCTACAGTACATATGGTATTTGTACAATACGGCCACATAATATGTGCCCCATCAAATGATATTGCTTTATTAATAGCATGGTTAGTTGGTTACGCTGGTTTTGTATTTTAACTTGACGGAAAAACATTGGAAGAAAAGAAGTGAGTCGGTTAGAAACGAATCGGCAAGAAACGAAAACCATTTTTTACAAGCGAGTTTTTGACTAGCGTTACAATAGCTAGATAAGTCCTTGCAACAATCGAACAACATTTATTGTCAATGGGAATAAAAATTGCACACCCCAAAGCTCAAAAATGTAAAAGCTACAGAAAATCAAGCTAAACTGATTTTATCTTACAGTGTGAAAACTGGATTGTATTGATTTACATAACGTATTGATTTTAAGAATATCTGACAATGTGCTACTAAACCTCTGCTATTTATTATGCGAGGATAAATCTTGTATTGGGGACGTGGTTGGTTATCTGGCAGACGTTCACCCTCTTCATCGAAATGTGTTTTTGTATTTTATTCTATACACCCATGTATCGAATCCAATTGATATCCAAGTAGTCAAGTACTTATGTATAAACTACTCTTGTGGTGTTTGGTTTGGACGCAGCAATTCTGTGTGATCAATCATTTGTTGAAAGTGACATGTTCGTCATTTGATCAGTTCTCCCAAGCGGCAGTGAAATTAATTTTAAAATTGCTCTGTTAATTGTGTATTGGACTTTTAATAATCACAGAGATATTTCGAAACTAGTCTCGGTTTTTTCAAAGAGTTAGCGCACTGTAATTTACAAAATCGAAGAACTATTTATCAAATCTCCATTATGTACTTTTCTGGTGAAATGTCATTAAATCAATGTCTACAGACGTTGAATCAACGTAAAAAAACACTGGCTTGCTCACCGGAATAGGTTCAGTTGTTGCAAAGCTGGATTAGAGCTAGTGGTGCGATGTAACATCAGATATTGTACACGCCTTGCCTAAAAGCAGAAATTTTACCAGAAGCTTTCCAAAGAAAGATTCCAATCCGTTTCATGAGCAGTTATCAGTACATCGTGCGTACCTGCTTATTATTGTCCTTTTTCAGACTGGTCACATCCTGTCCTGCTATGGACCTCAGTGGAATGTTTCGTGGTATCGGAAATAGCTTCGGGCTTTGTTTGATTATTTCTATTGATTTCGGTCCCGAAGTTTGTGATAGTGTGGTTTTGGCGTGATAGTGCGGACAAAATTTTTGTTTGTCCGCCGATCAAAATATCAAAAAGTTTGTCCAAGTATAAAAAGTGGTTTGAAACATTTAAAACTTTGGTTCAACATCAAGAGTGTATCATTTTTCGACCGATTTATTTGCTGTTTTGAAAACGTCATAGTAATGGCAGACAACCGCATGTACTGTAGTTTCAGAAAGCCACTTTTCGTTTCGAAACCTGCTTTTCACATCTGAAAATAACATGCCTTTGCGTTGAGTGGATCTAAGATGATGCGATGGCGTAAGGTATTTGTTATTTTCTCTTTGTTTTTTTGAACAGCATAATTTTTTGAAGCAGGGCTGTAGTGGATGCGCATTCGGTCAGCTGGCCGTTTGGGCTGGACTTTTCGTCAAACAAAAAAAAAAAATTTGGCTTCAATGCAAGCGTGCTGTCTGTACATGAAACTTTATTTTTTAAATTCAGATCAACAAAAGTGATTGTTTATGTATGATTGTATGCTCACTGTTACCATGTAAAGATCCTTACTATAAATAAAGTGTGACTTAAGTAAGTAAAAAATAATATTCAATAGACTTTCTCTTATTACCATATTAAAATATATTCGTGTCAGTCGTTGAATATGTAAGTAATGGATAGCCTACTGAAAAATAAAAAAATGCGCTTTTGAAACGATATTCAGCTTGTCTTCTATTTACGGTGTTTTTGTCAGATTTATTTTTTTCTTTAACAGTAAAACCCCTATAACAAAAAAAAGGAGTAGTGTTAAACTTAACATTTATATTTCAGACTGTACCTACTGCTACTTACACCGACTCAGTGAAGGTTTGGTGAAGTAGCCTACTTATACAGTATATGACATTGGCTAAGTACTGTATGGGCTAACTAACACAACTCAAGGGTCACAAAAGTTCTATTTTCAACAACTGTTCAAACTTGCATCAGATTCTTCGTAATTTGGTGGGCCTAGTAACCAGCAATTCACTGCTGCGCAGAACGATTTTTACATAGATGCATACGGTATTCTGTGAATGAAATCAACTCAGCCTACCCTTAAACCGATGAAAAAACATCCGCAAAAATATTTGTTTGGGCAATGTTAAAGTGCCCCTGACAGGTTGGATCCAAGTATAGTAACTTTTTAAAGCATTTCCTAGTGCAGAATTACACTTAGCGAACTTTTTAATCTTAACCTCGTAGCTCGACTGGTTAGGGCGTAATTTAATCAAACTGCTCCGCAGCGCCACCACAGGCGAAACTCCATATTTCACTGCTCTGGGACGACTTTGGTGGTATTACGTCATCCTAAGTGGACGTCGTTAGCAACGGATGAAACAAACGCTTCCTAGATGTAATTGGTGGATCACAGTTTGGTCGGAGGTGGTACAAGCGGTTGCTTTTTTCGAAGATTTATTGTTTTTTGCAGTTTAATAAAACTGTACTGAATACTTTTCTACAAAACCTAAAATATACTTGAAGTGAAAAATGAAGAAATCGTACGAATCATCATTCATATTTAATTCATCATCACTATTCAAAAATAAATAAAAGTTCTCTCTCTCATAATGTGCCTTCAGTTGGCCATTGAAATCCTGTGTAACGGCCATCTGGATCTGGAAAATTGTTTCGGATTCGCCAAACAATGCATGACGGCATCACAATCCGATTGTTGCTTCCGAGAGCATCACTTTGTAGTATACACTCCAACACATGCCTGTAGGCATTTTTACTTGAGTGGTATTAACAAAATCATCTTCAGTGAAGTGAACATATACGACTAGTTTTGTATGGCCCATCCCACTTTCGAACACTTGAAGAAAACTTTGACCATTTTCTTCTCAGTACCTTGTTTTGTGGGAAAGTGGGAAAAGAAAGCACACGGTCTTTGTCACTGACAATGTCACATAAACAGCAATTCGTTGGCATTGCCTCAACCATAAATTAAAAGTAGGCTACTGTTTGTGAGATACTGTTGTTACACTGCCAATGGCTCTAGCCAGATTAGGACAAATAAAAAAAGTATGAAAATTGTAGCCCTATGAAACTGCAATTTCAATTGAATTGAGATGCTGTTTGATAAAATTAAACTCAACCTATTTGATCGAAACCTGATAGTAATAATAAGTTCACTTTTTCATTTCGGTAATTCTTAATTTGCACATGCTTTAGACCAACAGAGCCCCACACATTCTCGTTTTGCGGTAGCCGTACCATACTTTACCAAGTCATCACAGAGAAAGAATGTATCCTTCCCGCTTACTGTGACGTCACAGCAGTGTTGCCGTTTTTATTTTCGCAATTGAATGAGTGCCAGATTCGCCGATGTCAACGAAAGTTTGCAAGCGTGTAACTTAGTAGCCTGTTGATATTTTTTACGATTTGCTGGTCAGGGAAGTTTGTTAGTGTCATCTTTTTGGTATCTTAGGTAAATTTAGCGAATTTATTTATCTGTCAGAGGCACTTTAAGTGATAGCACCCAATCACCCATTTTTGCACAAAAAGCTCTTTTTTCACCAAAGAAACTTTTTTGCCCGCACGTGAAAACCCGGCGGTCTAGGTTTTATCAAACAAACTTGATTTAAAGGTCTGCAGACGTTTAATCAACATAAAAAAGACTGACTTGGATTCTTGTTAAGTGAAACTGTCCAGCAGTAATTCTTTATCAAACGTTTTTTCCCGTATCTATTTTCAGAACTCAATTATTTTACTTTCAAGCCTTCCAGTTCTGCTTCCAGTGAAGTTTTAAATTAAGCGCAACGTTATATTTGCCAAGTAACTTTCTAGTTGGAAACTTTGTGTCCTATTTTAACTGTAATTCAACGCACGACTGCATTGAATTGCATTAAATTTTTGTGTTGTTACTGGGTTTATGTGGTAGATTTCGAAGCTAATCGCACTTTGGTGCTAAATCTCCTAGCACACGAGACGCAAGCATGGTTCAATTCAAGTAAGATAAAATTTCAATTTTAAGCCGTTCAACTTGAAAGCTGTTTGCTTGAGCTTTGCTTACTTTCCTCTACAAAGTGGAGTTGCAATGGACAGTTGGACACGACTTTTCCCCTTAGATGCATATTTTCAGCCCATCTTCCACTGCTAAGTTTCCTGAATATTTTATTCGTGACTCAATGTCAATGCGGCGAATTTGGGTTATTCAAAGAGGTGTTAGTACAATTTAAATCACCAGAGAAACGTCAAGTAAATGTAACAATTATGTGTATTTTCACTTCTAAAGTGATTATACTGATATTCGCGCAGTTACGAAAGTTATCAACCATACAGAATTGCCTCGATTGATTCATTTAAATTTGTCTCAGTTGTGCATCATTACTTCAATTGTACTAATGTTAGTTGCGTAGAAAGGGCTCTGCTTGAAATGAAATCATATGTTTAAAATTACGTTCAGCATTATTGCATTTACCATTTCGTGCTGCGCTACAAGAGATTCAAACATTGCCTGTTCTAGCTTGCATTCGAATATGGAGGTTTTTCATGATGTGTAATACTGTATTTATTATATACATACTGCATTGCCTTTATCTGTGGTTTACATTACAGTTTGTGCTACTTAGAAACGTGTTATGTATTATTGTGGTCTATAAGAGTCTAGGTATTTCTTGGTAAAATGCTGTTGCTGACATACAAAACGCATTCCAGTGCTTTAGTTACTGCTGTTTGTGAATGATTATAACCTTTACTACCTTCAAGTACCGCCATTTAATACGCACTTGACAAAGTTATTGACCGTAGTTTGAGTATCTGAGAGAAATTGAGATACTTTGGTCAAGTGTACTTCTCATTTTCATATTGCGCAAGCACCCAACAGCGTGACTGTGTATTTCTACTACACTTATTACACAAAGGTCATCAGCCAGTTTTAGCATCGTTTCCGTGACTGTTGATGTTGGAACAACGAAACATCAATTCTGTCTAAAATATTAGATTTAGAAGCATGTTGTCCAAGACATGAAAAATTGACCTTTTCTAACCCTGCCGTGTGTGGTGAGATACACGGAAACATTTATCTTCATTTGAAATAAGATGGTGGGGTCGTGTGAAGAGAGGGTTTCACCGTGTTTCGCCCAGCCTCATGGGCGAAACACGGTGTCTATCGCTGTCAATTCTTGCTACAAATCGGCTGCCGAGAAACATGGTGGGGTCGTGTTACTTTGTTGTTCTAACGCGGTTGTCAAAACCCTTTGCACGTCAACTGAGCCTAACGACGTTTTTCAAACGATAAAAACAAGCAAAAACTTTGAAGTTTTGAAGCCAATTGTTGTAAAACAATTATTGTTTAAGAGTCTCGCCTAAGGTAATTTTCCAGTGTATGGACTGAATGAACAATGTGTTTTTGCAAAACCAATCCTTGTTAAAACATTCCACTCACAGAAGATGAAACTTGCACTTTAACTGAATCTTGTATTTTGTTGAAGTGACGCTTGTAAGATATAAAGCAATATATAGTTTAAATTGAAATAAATTATTCCGCATATTACGCCGACATATCATACATTTTTTGAAATACGTAATTTAGTTGTAATATTTTGCTGTAGCCATACAAAGTAACAGGCCACAAGCTGTAATGCATTCTAGCCATGATACGAATGCAAATAGTCTAATTTTGTTATTACCAGTTCAACTTGCTTTGTCTAACTTGACACATCTGATTAGATATTTTCTGAATAAATAAAATAGTTTATCAATCCAGAGCCTTTCTTTCTGATGCATGCAATTTCAGTTTAGTTTTCTTGTGTAACAACTAACAACCGTCATTTTGCCCGAAAAATTGAATGAAGTTGCTCAGAATTGAGCGAACGCTCTTTCCATGTTGCCACTGTTGGCTTCATTTCATAGAGATTAATAAAACCAACTTTGACACTAGGAAGAAATCTACAAATCTGTTCCCAGACAGCAAATCGATCGTCTTTTATATTGATTCAACGTCTGATTTTCTGTCTGGGTTAGCAACACTGTTCCTGTTGTTGTGGCACCTTTGTGACATGTTTACATTGATTCAAGGCCTGTAGACGTTGAAATATGAGATTGCTGACTGGGAACATGATACACTGGACTAGATCAGCAAAATTCCCCTTTTTGCAAGATATGTTTGATGAATCTTTTGGCATATAAGTGCGTTGAATCGACTAGTATTTTAAGCTTTGAAACGTCCCTATCACAGACACCTTGCCACCTTTGTCTCAAGGTTGGCTTGCACACCAATGGAACACGCTGCTTCGATAGATTTTTAATGTTTTGAAAGTTGTTGTTTCTCATTTTCTCATCTAATTCAAATTCTTTTGAAAATGAAAAAGCCTAAAAATGAATTGCTTCTCTACTTTGCATTTTCAACTATCACTTTAACATATAAAAAAAGGACAACGTTTAATACCCCCTCCCCGCGTTGAAAACCACATTTATTTCAGTAAATTCTTTCGTCATTGTTTTAAAATGAGTTCATGCATCTTGCACCCTCCACTTGTATGATTGTTTATTGTTAGAACTTACAAGATTATAGCGAAAGTTTCCTTTTTTTTTGCCGAAAGCTGCGGTTCACTGTAATGTCTCTTTTTATTCAACGTTTCAACTACTGTACTTTGCTTTCTTGCAACCAATTTGCATGTCAAATTTGATGATGGAGCAAACTGATTTAATATTTCAATGAGTTTTGTGTATTTCTATTGCACTTTCATACATTACTTGTGTATTGTTTGTGTTGTTGCAGAACATGATTCTTGTTCAAGTCAATCCTGGAGAAACTTTTACAATTCAAGGTGCAGATGGTACATATAGAAGTATATCTGGTGAGCTTTTTAGCTACATGATGTTTTAATTTTGAATATAAATATTTGCGATTGATTTTTGTAGTTCCCTATGTGGGCATTTTTTACTCAGATATTTTATCTAATAATATGTTGTTTGTTTCTTCTTAACCAGACATTTGTTTGTCTTGCTCGTTGCCCAAGTCGGTGACATATTACGATACTTTGCTATGAGTCATTTTGCAAGAATTTATCAGGAAACCGAAATGAACTTTTCACTGCAAGTTGTATGTTGCGAGGTTGGGGAAATGCTGTCAGAACTCTGTATGACGCTTTGCACATGTCTATTTTCACAAGACAAGTTCCAGAATATGTCCTTATTAATTTTTACAGGGTTATTTTATACCATTTCCTTTTCATAATTATTGCATTTAGAAACTTGTCTACAACAGTATAACAAAGTCTAGCGACTGCTGCTCATCTACTTATAATATAATAATGTAATAATAATAATGTTAGTTTTTATATAGCGCTGTATCCATCGCAGAATGCGTTGCTCCTCAGCGCTTTACAAAGCAGACAGTGTCAATGCAGCCGTATAGAGGCGCAACTGAGTACATTATTACCCGAATCCACTCCATTACTCAGTGCCAAGCAGAAATTAGATTCAGTACCATTTTTAAAAAGTCTTTGGTATGACCCGACAAGGTATCGAACCCATGCCTACCGATTCAGAGGCGGGCGCACTAACCACTAAGCCACCGAGCCGGTTGAAGGAAACATTCATCTTCTGAGGAAAAAATCAAGCCAGAAAGCCATGCCTACATACTTGTGGTAAAGCCGTAAAGGCTCGTGCTGCATTAGTGCGAAACATGACTGAGACAAAACATAACGCCATGTCACAGTCGTGATTCAATTGGCTTTCCAAACTTGTTTCAGAATGCCTGCATGTTTTTCACATATATATTCCTCCAAAATCTTGAATTTTGCGTTGTTGTCGTTTTTTAAGACTATTTAAATTCTTTGTTACCATACAACTTTGTTTTATTGGTTTGAACATAGCCGTAGGAGAGTAAAACATTTTGGGGGGGCGAACAAAATTTGCCCAAATTTTCCAAATTTTGCCCAAATTGTGTCTTTGCGTATATATTTTCAAAAACATAAAATTACTCACAACCTCTGAGATAGTGCAGTCTAAGAACTCCACAGTCATCAACTTGGCGGTGTACAAAAACACAGGCTCAAAACGTTCAACTTAGCAAAACAAGGCTGAATTACCTTTAAACTAAATAAACCATCAAATTTAAATAATTTTCTTGTGGCACAAAAATATGTATATATATTAGGCCTACCTGGATTCAACAACAATTTAAACTGAGAATTCAACAATAACTGGACAACAGTGGCTAAATATCCAAGTCGTCAGATCATTTCAAAATCTCTAGCTCAATTGCAATAAAAAGCCAGACCAAAAGTAGCTGAATCTTTTCATTATAAAGATAGTTCAAAAAATCAAGAGTCAAGATTCGTAAATTTGCATTGAAAAAATCTCAAATGACAACCTATTTACTTATCAAACTAGTAACATTACTTAATCCATGCTACTTACAACCTGAAAAGAATTCTACTGTACAGTTTATCATACTATGCACATCAAATTTGCACCTTTGAACAAAACTAAGTTGCTATTAGTATGAATATTGATCTCATATTACAGTGAAGTTATAGCCAATGTTTTTTCATTAACATAATTACTGTACGGTACCAAGATATTCTAAGTTCATGATGAAGCAACTACTGAAATCGCAGGCACTGAACCAAAATAACTCATATATAGTCAAGTGGGGTAAAAAAAAATAGTGGGGTTATTGGGGTAAAAAAAAACACTTACCATCTCACATCTAAAATGAGTAGATATTCACTCAACTTTTTTAGTGTCTGTTTAAGTGGTCTTTGGAGATTACTTTGAGGGGTAGAGGAAAAAGATTGGATTTGACAAAGAAGAGCTATGTTAAATAGAGTAAATATGGCCTGCGAAGGGTGCAAAAAAAGGTTCGGAGGAGTTTATTAAAGGTTTTTGCTAAATTTTAGTGATAGGTAGTATGAATGTTTTAATGTTATATTGTGAGTACTATGTTGTGAGGCTACTAGATGCAACAAAGACTGGGGCCTCCAAATGTTTGTGTAAATTATTATTGAGGTGTTTTTTTTTACCCCAATAAAATTCGTTGATTTGGGGTAAAAAAAAACAGTGCACTTTATGGAATGTTTTGGCTTTGTATTGGTGTTATGTCAACTGCCAAGCAGTATATCACCAAAAAATACAAAAACAAACTTCTGGATGCATCAGTGCCAATGTATGCATGTGTTATGCACAATCAATTGATGTTTTCTGGAGTTGGGGGTCCGAGCTTAAGGTTAGTGTTGCGGGTTAGTCGATCAATAGCGCAGATTGAGAGTACAGAGTGATCCATTGATTGATAGAGCACAACACATACAATCATACATACACAAACTGTTGTTTTATTTCCTGTCTGTTGTTTTTTAGTTGTATGTTCATTCACAAACTGCTGGTTGATTTTTTAGGATTCACGATCCGCGAAATTTAATCGCCCACTTGCATGTTCAAACCAGAGCTGCAGATAAAATTCAGGATGGCGTGCATAAGTATACTAGACACAATTTTTTGTCTTGCTGCTGTTTTTATTACAGTAATGAGACTTTGCGATTTCAGAATGTGTATTTTAATAAAAAGTGCATACAAAAATTGTGGGCAAAATCGTTTACATCATCATCATGACCCATCCGGTCAGTTTCGAGTATGGGTTCAGCATCTCTCACAGTCCTTGATATATGAGTTACACAAAGCTTCTTTCCTCTGGTGGAGAATCATTTACATTACATATGAAATCAATAGCAAAACATATGAAATCAATATTATAATAATAAAGAAGAAGAAGCTGCTATACTAACAGGTGATTTTTTTTACCCCATGAAAATTTTTTTTTACCCCAAAGCTGGGGTAAAAAAAAATTCAGGTATTTTGGGAATAATTTCCAAACCAGTTAATGGATTTAAAAAATTTCATTGGGGGATGATAGACATACATGGTCTGCATATTGTGACCAACTTTAGTGGTCATACTTGATAAGCTAAAAAATCTAGGACAACCTTTCTGAAAAAAATTTTTTTTTACCCCACTTGACTATATAGGTAATAACTTCAAACTCAATCCTTGCCAGAAAATACAGACAACATCATCAAGTACTGTCTATATTGCCTGATATTTTAACTGCATGAATTGGATGCCAAAGCAACATAACACTTGCCTATATATTTTGATCATTGATTACTATAATATGTACTGACTGTACTGTGTCATATATGGTAAATAGCTGAGCATATCAACCCTAGGACTGGCAAAGACAAACAGCAGTTAATACAAAAAATAATTTTTATGTATATAAAAAACCTTTCAACTGTAGCCCACAAGTTCAGTTCACAAAAACATGAAATCAAACACTGGAAAATTCACAGATACTAAAACGAAGCTTACCATTCTCTACAAATTGTAACATACCAAATACAATAGTTTCCAAAATTGAAGATGGCACAGTTTACATTCATGGGAAAATCTTAATGTCTTTCATACAAAATATTACACTATAACAAATATCTTCTTCTTCTTTTATTGTCGCACTTGATTCCAAGCATTGACTGCCTCGTGTATGAAAAGTTTCCAGGATTCTCTGTTGTTTGCTTTGTGTATTAGGTGTATGTTGGTGTTAGTTTTGTCGGTTTGTTGGTTTAAGTATGTTAATCTTTGTCTGCCTTGGGCACGCTTCCCTTCAATTTTGCCTGTGAGAGAGAGATGTTCTAACTTTCCTTTTCGCAGTACGTGTCCTAAAAATTGAAGTTGTTTTTCTTTGATATTTTTTAGAAGATTGTTTGTTTGTTTGACTTGATTTAAAACAGTTTGGTTGCTTTTTCTGTCAGTCCAGGAAATCCTCTGCATTTTTCGGAATGCCCACATTTCAAACCCATTTATTCTTTTATTAATTGATTTGGTAATTGTCCAGGTTTCTGAATTATATTTAATAAATAAATATAACAAATATACAAAGTTTTTAAACTGTTAAGATGTTGAAAACTCATAGTAGCCTAAGATTGATTTGCCCAATAACTAGACATTTTTGCCCAAATATTTTTACAAATAAATACATCAATAGAATATAGATAATGAAGCAAAAAACCTCATAAGATTACCAGTACCCAGCAGGGTTTCAAAATTCCACCAATGAAGAAATGTAGTGTATATTAGGGTGAGGCTGGTGCCCCTCAAAAATTAAAAACTTGAGCTAGTCATTCGGCCCTTGGTATAGATGTTCTACAGCCTCTCTTTACTCACTATTTGAAAAAAAAGATGTGAAAAAGGACCATTTAAGGGTGCCAGTTTTGATTTGAAAATTTGAAAAAAATGGCGTTTTTGTTAAAAAAGCACATAAAGTGCGTTTCTAATTCAATCGAAAATTTGTTTTTGCCAAATCATCAGCAAAAAGGAACTTCATTGTCAATACTATTTTCACATTTTTATGTTGTTGAAAACACCCAAGGATAAAATAGGAATGATTTATAAAGTTAATTTGTGTCGTTTTCTTTGGTTAGAGAAAGAGATTTGGTTCCGCTCATGTTCCACAACTTGCAGCACATTTTGAAAGTTTTCTTCCTGCCTACATCCACTGATAAAATCACTTGTGAGTAACACTTCTTTCTGCACAATCGTTGGTAACCAGCAGAGATTTGATAACATCTTTGGCATTAAGAAAATTGATATCCGTTTTCCACAAGGAGACAGGCCTCAAAAACCCTGTGTTGTTCAACACTTCAAAAAAAAAACCAAGAGTCTTGTTCGAACCAATCCTTGTATGTAATTGAGTAGGGTCAGCTACTATTCGGTGACTCCGATTCAGTGAGTTCCTAACCTCTAACCCTAACCCTAAAACGGCAATGATAATTACGCTACGGTACCCGATAATTTTTAAAAAAAATGAAAAAATCCCTCGTTAAGGGATCGGACTCACCGAAACGGGCTATTCCGAATTGAGTAGGTGAAAGTGCAAATATCACAAACTGTAGTTTTCCAAACCCAGTACTGTACTGTATCTTTTTAGGGGTTTTAATGTTTTTTCAAAAGACAGCAATTTAGTAGCTATAGCTTGCTTGCCACTTTCATTTACTTTGTCACTGAACAAGATCACGGGGACAGATTCTGCTGTCAGATACCAAAGATGTTTTTAGAAGGCAAATAAAGCTGACCTCTGCAATTTCTTTATAAAGGAGGATTTTTTCAGAAGCTTGATGTCATTGTAAGCAGCATCAGCAGAGGAACCACATTCTATCCACCACTGAACATAAACAAACACAACAAATTTCACAAAACGTTGAATTTTCTGCATTTGTTTTTGGGGTACAAATAGTGACTCTTTGGAAGGGCAAGAATTTCTTCGGATAACAGTGGCATTTTAACAGCATAAATCAGTTTTGCCATTCATGTAGCTTCATGCACTAGGCTACCCCACAGCTCAAGAACCTGGACTTTTTGTGTACATCGGAGATGTCTGCTTGTAGGCAGAAGGCTGTGAGCTCAATCAACTCTTTGTAATCATCTCTTGGTGTTTTCTTGGAATGTAAGATAGCTTTCATCACTATGATCAGCTCTTCTTTGTATATTTCAAGTTCAAGGTGAGCATCTTTTATTTAGGAAAATGAAATTTTGTCTAAACTACTATACGACGACTTGTTGAAGTTTTCTTTGAATCCTTAAAATATCATAACATCAGGAGATTTTGATGATTCTATTTGCCGATTATTAAACACCCGGCCGACAATTAGCTCACCTGCGTGATGCCTGCATGCATGCCAGGAGTAACAATTTATTTAACTCATTTTGGATGGCAATACAGCCAGCTGTGACGTGGCCAGTATTGGAGCTGGTGGTGTCAAACACCATAGCTCCCACGAATGCTTTGCTGTTCCAATCATCAAGCAGCTTTTCTGTTGCAGTACCGATCAGTTCTCCCAGAGGCTCTGATGAGCTAGCAGGTAACTTAGGCGTTCCTAGTAGTTAACTCCACTAGGACCAGAAACAAGGACAGGCAGCAGCCATTCATCAATGACCTTTAAATTGAGGCTGGACATCAGCTCTCTATCCGATTGTAGGGATCCAGTTTCAAGTAACGGAGGTTGCCACTTTTCTTTAATGACACTGCAGTTTCTTTAGCTGTTTTGGTGCGATCCCAGTTCATGCGTATAATTAAGGTTCACCTTCGACACGTCTCCACCCATTGTTATAAATTTCCTTATCATTATGGAAGCGGCCACAGGGCTAATTTTGTCCCTCAAACAACACCCAACTATCGAAGGGTGTTTGAGAATATCATAGCGTACCCGAATCGTTGTGCCATCTTTAACGATGACACCTTTTGGAAGATGTTGGCAAAGTAGCTTCAGTTCCCGAGTCATTATCAGATGAAAAGTCTGCTCTTTCATCAAGTGTTGTGTCTATGAATGTATCTAACGTTTTCCTCTCTTCTTCCTTTTTAGCTAATTCTACAGAGTGCTGCTCTCGTTCCATTTTTCTTTTTCTTATTGTTACCATGTCTCGACCTGCAAATGTGGCAATCCTGTCTGTCATCATACTTTCTGAACATTTGACATCTTCTTCCTCCTTAAGCAACTTGAATATGTTTTTAATCCAAAACAGCATATTAAAACATTCTGAAAATTATTATTGCTGTATGGTGATCATGATCAGCGGCATTTATCTTTTGCAAATTTTTTAAATCTTTATCGTAAAAAATTAACCATTTTTTCCTCCATATCCTTTTGGGTACCAGTAATTGCGTTTATGTTTGCAAGTGAATATAATCTAACTATTTAATTAGCAACTTTTTTGGCAGCAAAGTTAGTGCTGGTGATTATTACGCTTTTATACAAACTGCTCTACTGATAAATATATCTCTTCAATGGTAAGTTTGGTCTATTACGCCACTGCACTGCATGCACCTCTGTACATAGTTCATAGTATCGCCATAGTACATAGATCCATGTTCTATGTTTCTGTAGGCTGAACTGAAATGAATTGAGAACCTACAACAAATTGTTGACTACATTAGCCTTGTATAATTATAGCGTATGTTGCTGCCTTGTTGTTCTGCTATGCTGATAGTAGGTAGCCTCGCTCCAAGTAATGCCTCCAATTCTCATGTATTACAAGCGGTGTGACCATTACCTCGCTTTGATCATATTCTTGGCCTGTTGAGTAGATCCAAAATTGATTAACATTGCTAAAATGGAAATTTCTTTAGATTTTGCTGTACGAAGCTGGAGGTTATGCAATTTATGCATAGCACACCACTGCAGGAATTTGAACACGAAACTGGCACCCCAAGGGGTCAACCAATTTTTCTGAAACTTTGCATTTTTCCTATTTATATGATGTAGAACATTTGTTGAAAGGGCCAGAAAAATTGGGAGTCATAGGGGCATCAGCCTCACCCTAGTGTATATATATCCTAATGATTATATTAGTAATAGCTTACCTCTGCTTGCTAATTGCATTATTTTACATTTTGCAGATATATACTGAATCGAAGCTTAACATTCTGCCCAAATTGCAATACACCAAATACAAAAGTTCCAAAACTGATGACACTACATTTAACATTTAAAGAAAAAATGTTAATGTATTTCATACAAAATGCAACACTATAAACAAATTCCTAAACTAGAAAGATTTTGAAAACTCATGGTAAGATTGATTTTTCCAATAACTGGACAGTTTTGCCCAAATATTTTTACAAATAAATACAGTAGTGGAATATAGAGAAAGAAGCAAAAAACCTCATAAGATTACCAGTAGGCTACCCAGCAAGGTTTCAAAATTCCACCAATGAAGAAATGTAGCGTATATCCTAATGAACATCGGTAATAAGCTTACCGGTACCTCTGCTTGCTAATTGCATTTTCTTACATTTTGCAGATATATACTGAATCGAAGCTTAACATTCTGCCCAAATAGCAATATACCAAATACAAAAGTTCCAAATTTGATGACACTACATTTAACATTTAAAGAAAAATGTTAATGTATTTCATACAAAATGCAACACTATAAACAAATTTCTAAACTAGAAAGATTTTGAAAACTCATGGTAAGATTAATTTTCTTAATAACTGGACATTTTTGCCCAACTACAATTTTAGAAATAACTAGTACATTAGTAAGACATAAAGTAAAAAGCAAAAGCCATTTAAGGTTATTAGTAGGCTACCTAGCAAGCTTACAAATCTCATCGTGAAGAAATACAGCCTACGTACATGCTGGTGAATATCAGTACTAATAAGCTTAACTTTGCTTGCCAATTATGTTCTTTTACACTTTACTTTTTGCAAGTGTTGAATTGAAACTTATCATTTTGCCCAAATTGCAATACGTACCACATGCAAAAATTTTCAAAATATATGAAAATGCACTTTACATAGGTGATTGGAAAATATTAATGTATATATCTCATAAATTATAACAATTACGTAAACTTTCTAAACTGGTAAAATGTCGAAACATCACGATAAGATTGATTTGCCCAAATAAGTGCAGATTTTTGCCCAAATTCGCGGCATTTTTTTTTCAGCGGGGGAGCGACCGCCCCCCCTGCCCCCCCATCTCCTACGGCTATGGGTTTGAAAGCAGAGGGCATGTAAAGTGTTGTGTGGCTATCCTCGTACAATTTACCTTGTGTCACCTCAGCAAAATGCACTTGCTGTTTGTTGGCTTATTTTATTCATCCTTAGTTTGAAGCGTTGATCACACAGCACAATTCATTGCATAGTTTCCTGTTCTACAGGTTGATTTCAGTTTGAAATGTTTAACGTTTTTGAATATGAAACGACCAAGGACAACATCCCTTTACAGCACGTAGTGACGTAAATGGTTTCCCTTCGAATTCTTCATAATCAATTAATCATAGCTATTTAATTTGAGCGTGACATTGCAATGTGATGGCCAATTTTGTATTCTTTGAAATTGCAATCGGATTGAAGTAACAGCATGTCATTGATATCTCAACTCTTTTCTTTTTTCGTGAGATACAATATGTTTTGCTGATGATATTAGAAATACCAAAAAACACAGCTTTTTTGCAACAAATGCACGTTTTCAAATAAAATTGTATCACTTTGGAGATGTGTGAAGATCGAAACAAAGCTTCATGATGTTTTTTTTTTAATGATAACAATATTTATATAGCGCTACATCTACCGTCAAACTATGCTCCTGGGCGCTGTACATGACAATGGTGATAATTAATGCGGTACTTTCAGTCATAATGTTCATTGAAATAGAACGTTTTCAAGCGAGCTTTGAATTCATTTAAATTTTCAGCTTCTTTTACACAAATAGGCAAACAATTCCAGCAACTGGCAGCAACAACTGGGAAGGTGCGATTTTCATATTGTGTCTTACATGAAGGGTTGCACTTAAGAGTAATTGATGTTGAGAACGCAAAGTTCTGGCAGGTTTATAATGAACAAGCAAAGTGTCCAGATAGTTCGGAGCAAAACCATGGAAAACTTTATAAATTAATAGACATATTTTGAAGCGAATACAATACAATACTGGAAGCCAATGCAGGGATTTTAGTATAGGAGTGATATGCTCACGTTTACGTGTTAAAGTATTTAGCCGAGCGTTATGTTTTTTTTTCTCAACTTACGCAAGGTAACGCTTTTCAACATGACTTTGGACTGCAAATGTGCACTGTGCGGATTTCATACATTTCAATGTTTGCTCATTTCATATCGTCATGTAAATTTTACAATATTTCAACCCTAGATATGTACACTTTTTATAGGTCCAGCTCAGGTTCCAATGGTGTCCCATGATGGTGCTATACCTCCTATTTATGTTCCTCCTGGTTACGTCTCGCAAGTGATCGAACAGAATGGCGTGCGCCGTGTCATCGTCTTACCTTGTCCAGGAGGTGTTGATGATCAATCCTCATTTATGGTTTCTCCATCTGTTCCTCAGCCCTATCCACAAATCCAGGTGCATGGCCTCCAACAAGCCCATATGCATCCAGGGATGTTACCTCAAAATGTGGGTGGTTTGTTTTTGCAAAGAAGTTTTTAATTTGTGCAATTCAACGACAGTTTGTAAATACGACATCGCTTGTGCAACTGTTACTGATTTAGAGTGAAAGCTTTTAAAGTCAATTTTCCGCAAGTTTTTTTTTTTTTTATCAGGTGGTACCCGGTTGTCGACCAGACGAAACCTTCCAACTCATTCCTCAGCCGATGTATGTTCCGGATGAAATGAGCTTATCTGGTAAGAGGAGTAACTGTTGTTTCAGCGTTTTACGTTGATTAATGCATGATGTGAGTTATCTTTTAGATAATGTGATGTCTAGTTATTGGCATCTCGATTGGAATGGCAACTAGATTGATGAGAACCTAGAGTCCTGGACAGACCAACGGCAGCCTGTGGTCATTGCTTCAAGTTTTGCTTTTTTGGAATAATACGTTTCAAAACGCTTACAGTGATTATGGCTGTGTCCGAGCACCTTCAAAAACTTGTTCTCACATTTTTCTATATTATTCCTTCAGCTCTGCAGAGATGCTACAGCAGCCTGGAATTCCAATTTCCCAGAATGGCACCAGTGCCCAGCAGCAGTCATAATTGCAGCAGTTCACATATGTACTGTCAGCCTTTGAGCCAATGCCAGTTTCCTTCTGACAGCCACTTGGACCTTGCCAGCTTAGAACCGGTCGATGTCAGCCTAGCCAGTCTAAACAGCGACTTCACAGCCCAACCAGCTCACCTCAAAGTGAGGTACTGCACGTTTAGACACTATGCAAGTACAGAGCCAAGTTCCCAGCCTTGTGTATACGGCACAGAAGGCATCAGTGAAGAGCCAAAGTTGCCATACAGACCATTTGAAAGTCAAAACAGTTTGCTTCCTATTCAAGAAAATATCGAGCGACCTTTCGCCAACTATGTCTGCACAAGCACGTGCGGTCAGTACTATCATTATTACTCAGTTACGTAAAAGTAAATCCTTGGTTCAAATTTATATACGTGGGACAGGTTCAGTTTCACTCACGAGCAAAATTTTACCTCTCGGGCTAAAATTTATGTAATTCAAAAGTCATCCATTTATTATATTCTTGTTTCATACCCTCAGGAATTACCCCAGACGACCTTATGTAAATAATTGATGGAGGTCTGCTCAATGTGTCGTTTGCGAGATTGTGGTACAAACCCAACTAGCAAAATCTGTCTTTTTACATTGAATCAGCGTCTGGAGACGTTGAATCAATGCAAAAAAACAGCTTTTGCTAGTTGGAAAACTGCGTGGCCTGCTGTTTGTATTTTGCAGCGGTATGAGGAATAGGTGATATCACATGCTGCACTTGAACTCGATTGAAACTAATTGCAATGTGCGAGGCGAGTTTTTATTTGTTGTGGCACTCGCCCAACAGTGACTAGCACTTCAAATCGATCGATAAATTGTATTCTCTTCAACGTTAAGAAATGATGACACAATGTAACGCATTGTGTACGTGGCAAGATATAGCTGTTGTGTTGATGAACCGCTTCCCGTTTTTGTTACTTATTACACAAAAGAAGTAGCCTACATACATTCGACGTGGCTAACTGAAACTGTGCTTTAAAGCTTTGGCAAGTTGCTGAAATACTTTGTTATCGCCTGGCGGGTCGTCAGGTGTCAGCTACTTTGTTGTGTCGTTGTATACCTGATCACTTCAAACGTTAGTAGTTTTGAGTAGCATGTTTTTGCTTGGTTAGCAGTTAAGTCATGTAGTTTGTCAGTGTTGTTTTGACCTTCAGAAGTCATGAGGAAATTAGTAATGTTCAAAAAGCAGAAGCGACAGCATTAACTCTTACACTCTCTCAACAAAGAGCCACGTTTTAATTTTTGTTGTGGTTTTCTGTTTTTATTTTCTTTTTTTAAGATTAAATCTTGAGAAGCAACTTAATGAAGGATTATTTGTTAAGGTTAAGATAGAGGAATTTTAGCTTGCTGTTTTACGTTATATGATATAAGTTATAATGCAATTATTAGTTGCTCTTTTTATTTGAGTCTGTTTAGTTATAATCATTTAAAAATGTTGCGGCGATAAAATTTACATGTAGCTTCACTTGTGTCAGTTGTGTGCTTCAGTTGGTAGATCACTAACACGTTTAAATTTTTAAATTCGCCCCGTAGTTGTAATAGACAGCGCTTCTTCCCTATAAATCAGACTTTCCTTTTTTACATTCAAACATGCAGGGAAAATATGCATAGACGTGTCTGTGTGCCGCGTGTTGAACAACGCTTCATTTGTGGCCTTTTATATATGTTTTTATTCTTGTTATCGCGACTGGATACTGAATAGTTTGAATGTTCTTTTAAATTACTCGATTTGTTTTTATGTCACTTGTTAGCGTGTTGATTTGATACAATTAACAGTAAAACCACAACAGTATAAACTGATTTGATACTTCACCATGCTCAGACCTTTTCCTTCTATTGTAGGAATTTCTTTCATAAGTTACGTTATGCTTGAAGTAGCTTTTGGCTACTTTACATTTAACGAAACTACATTGTGCTTTCCAGATTTATCAGATTCGTCACTAAGCTCTGTGCAGCAATGCTCCAGCTCTTCTGATATCCAGAACACTTCTTCTTCGCATCCGCATCATCCTGTTGCTCAAGAAACATTTTCCAACACGTTGCAGAGTCACCAAAACAAACCTCTGCCTTTATCCAAGGATTCTTCCACGCTGTTCTCATCTTCAATGAACTCTTCTCCTGCATCCTCTTCTTCATATGCTTCTTCTCCAGGAGGAAGTCCGAAACCACTGAAGAACTTAGCGCGATCCAACAAACACAAGTTCTCACACTCTCCAGGCCGATTAACAACAGAAGCATCTTCAATGTCATTGGATGCTTCAGGTCACGTCACAAATTCACCCAAACCGAGCTCCTCTTTTGACGAAACACCTGTTCTTACTTCGACTTCTGCTACAGACGATGGCCAGGCATCTCTTGATGAAAACGATGATCAGTCACCTCCAGGTACATTTTCATCGGTTTTGATTTTAATGTTTGTTCGTAATGCACAATCAGACTTTTTGTTGCAAGTTTTAATATTGTCACATCAAAGTGTAAAGTTGTAAAAGATTTTCATTTAATCATTTTTTATTACTAAAATACATGGAAAATCAGCAGAGCCCTATTGGCATATGCATTTCGCTGTAATTGTAGAGCATCATTAGTGCCTTATTCAAACTAGATAGAAACTAGATAGAAACTAGATAGATTTTCTTTTGTTAACCTTATCATTTGTGTTGCTTTTTGCATCTATATGTAAAGTTTCATATGAAATATGGTATTTATTGCATTAACCCTCCGTTAATGTGTGCAAAGTTTGAAGAAATCGGTGGATCCACAAGGACAGTTTTGAAGCTTTTGTGTTACCATGTAGTATTTTTTTTCCAGACACGCAAGCCTATCAAACCATATCAGAGCTGGTAGCAGCCATCAAGGCGCCGAAGGTAAAGAGTGGTTTTCTTTTCTGATACTTTAACGTTTCAGTAAAAAATCTTGATTTTGTCAAAATTTATGGTTCTGATAAAACTTTCCTTCAGCGGATTTTTATTGAACTATTCGACCAAAAGTGAGATGGAGGGACGACATTGACAAACAATACAATACAACCAATTGGTACCAACTAGCACATAATCATGTAAATTGGCATGAAAAGGGGAAGGCTTACGCTCTGCAGTGGGCTCTCACAGACTGAAAATGATGATGATGATTCGACCAACTACTAGAATTGGTATAATCTCATCAATCATCATTCATGCATTTAAGTTAGCATAAACTTAAAATGATTTTAAATATGGAAAAACATCAGTCACATCTATTGTGCTTTTACACAGTCTGTATTGTGCCGTGGGAAAATATTGCACAAGTACGGCGTTACGTTAATTTTAGTTTTTATATTTTCAGTTTGAGCTATGAGTGACTTCACACACCTTCAGTTGTCAGAGATACATTACTTTGCCATCCTACTAGCCGGAAAATTATTGGTTTAATTGAATACGATTTATATCGACACTTTTGTAATCAATTTTTTTATCGTGACACCGAAATCTCAAAAAAATCTCATTCTCAACATTTTTTGGGTAATAGCATTCTCGTAAGCAGCTTTTGGTAGTGTCACCAACACATCCCCCAAGGATAAGGACATATTGAATGTACAGGTACGAGATGTAACTCCTCGGTCGGCGAAGGTCGTTTGGGGTCAGTTGCCAGTCCAAAACGTTACCCCGGAGTTAAAGTTGAAAACAAGGGAGTTTTCAGTGTTTTACGATCTCGACTTTTCTCGTGGCAAGAAGGACGGTGGGAAATATCATTCCATATTCAAGTATGTAATTGTCTTTTCAACCTAAATCTCATGGATACCGTTTTGTAACAAGAACCTGGACATCATCCCGAATCGTCAGGGTTGTCAACAGTTAAGCTTTTCCTTATCGTGTTGCCTTTCATCGTTTTATTCCTTTTTTCAATAAGAAATGTTTTTTTTTATATAATTATGACTTTAGACAAATTATCGCCTAAACTGACATTGTAAAGCATAAATGATTTTTATAACATAAACATACGAAGCCAAGCATTAGGATTATGAATTTACTGCTGCAGTGACATGTTGCATAATAAATTGTATTTTTAATATTAGTCGCGTTGAACATGATTGCATGTCAATACTCACCTACAAAAACAACCATTCTCGAAACATCATTGATTTTTTTACAGCGGCAAAGAATGCAGATATTCCATCACTGACCTGCGTCCAGCGTCTGAGTACAGTGTCAGGTACTGTTACTAATATTTCTTCTTTTTTGGGGCTCGGATCGGTGCCACCCCTTCGCGTTAGAAAGTTTTCAGTGGCAACAATTAGAATTGATAATTTGTTTAAGTTGTACGGTACACTCCACTGACGTAAATACAACCCAAACCTTCGTAACGCAGAAGTAGTAGTTGAATTATCAATGTAAACAAGCAACTTTAGGCACAAGAGTGGACACTACGACAGTTGTGGTAGTGAAGCTGTTGATAGTAAGATTGCATATTGCTATGTCTGTTAAAAACAGTTGTTCGTACATATAGCTGTATTTTTGAACCCTTTAAGTTTACGACAAAAAAAATATACCTTTCTACTGTGAGCGCATGTTTTCAACCACACAAACTGTAAATTTGTTTAGAATCTATTCGACTTGCAACAAGGAGCGAGGTCCAGCATCGGGAATCACCTGTTTCAAAACTTTGAGTTGTCGCCCTGATACTCCAGCAGCTCCAAAGCTTCAGTCGAAAACCAAAAGCAACATAACGCTTAAATGGACGGTAAGATCATGTTTTTATTTTCTCTTTGTATGTTAAGATAAATTATTCCACACACTTTAACTTCTCAAGCTCGAGTTAAATTCAATGGGTCAATTTATCGAAATGTACGACCAAGCCAAAGTAATACTCTTCAAAAGTTTAAATGCTGCTTTTCAGCAGTCTGTTTTTGTGCAGAACCGATTTCGACAGCTACTTTTTCTCTTTTGAAACAGTAGTCCGTTTATCTATTTTAAGACCTTTTAATGAGAAGTTTTGGATGCAGTTTTGAAGTATACCACGATTCTTTAGTATTTTTGTATGTTTGCTGTCACTAATGCTAATTTTAAACACAGTTATAGCGATAAGTAGATTTTGTATCTGCTGTTAGCTAAGTGTCATCCAATGTTTAGCATGGCTTAATCAACATCATAATTATGATGTACATTTCATTCTTTCGTGTTGCAGCCAAAGTATTTGCTTTTATTTGACCCTGCACACGATTGTGTACCAAAGGTAGGGTCGCTAGACGTGTGGCTTCAAAGTCTGTTGTCGAGATTCATTTACGCGTTCTTCGAGCTCCATACCTAAACCTTCATCAGGCACATTTTGATTCCATTCAGCGAGCAATTAAATTTTTTTGTTTTTTAAAGTCATTTCTTAAGACCAAAATAATTTGTGCTTTGCTGACGCGTTGGGTGCAACTTCATTTTAATTTCAAACTGTCGTTTGCTCAAGTTTATACTTTCTGATATTGCACCGAAAAAATCTCACCAGGAAGTTCAGTCACTGCTAAAACTTAAAAGTCTGCAATCAATCAGGAAAACGCTGACTCACTTTACCTAACAGTAATCCCCCTTTTCAAGTATGCAAAATATTCGTTGTAGTGATACACTGATACAATGAACACTGATGTATGGTTGACGCAAAAACGTAGCATATTTCAAAGTTAACAAATTGATCGCTTAACTTGGGTTCGTGCATCATTTAAATCCATAATATTTGCTCGACAAAAGCATCAGCTCTTTGCTGTCACTTTTTGTATCAAAAAGAAACAAAAGTTCTCTCAATTTGCACGGTTCAATGAGCATGTTTTATCGTGTTTGCCACAACTATGCCAGTGAAATCCGAAATCGTTCAAATGACCATTTGCGTCTCTGTTCGTGGCATTTAAACTCCTTGTTTGTGGCAAGGTTTACACTTTACAGCAGGGGTCGGCAAACTTTCTGTACTACTGGGCCAAATCTACAAACTTCCGGTACCGTGCGGGCCGCATAAATTTCAACCGATAAACAATCGCCACATTATCCTTAAAATCATGGCGCACTTGCAACTCCTATTCCTGTGTCTATTGCACAATGAGACGTGTTTGTTGCCGTTTCATATTTATTATCAAACACGTATTAAAACGCAATGCATTGTTTTTATTTACTTATCATTTATCAATGTGAAGGATGATGTTGTTTCTGTGTCATGGCCAAGGTGTTTAAATCAACTGGCAACTTTGTTGATGATATTTGCAATACGTCATTCAAATCACGATCTGACGGCGAGTGCGAAGTTTATTCTTTGCGTAATTCATTTTTGAAAAGAGCTGCTCACAGCAGTATGTGCTTCCAAACATGCACATTACACGTTTTGCATTGTCATACAGATGAGGATAGGTGGATTTCTGGACATATTCTTTATAAAAGTTGGCAATTGGAACTGAATCGTATTTGGCCTTCAATATGTCGGATGATTGAAGTTCAATTATTTCCATTTTAATTTTGAGTAACGTCAGACCATAATTTTGAGAGATTTTGTAGCGTACATGAGAGTTACCGAGTAATGTCGGGACACATGTTAAAGGGCTTTTTGTTATGATATAAAATAAATTCATGCGTAGATAATGATGAAACTTTAGTTTATGCACTAAAAGTAAGATCGTTCGAGGGCCGCAAAAAGTTTGTCCGCGGGCCGCATTTGGCCCGCGGGCCGCAGTTTGCCGACCCCTGCTTTACAGTAATCATGTGATGCTACATTTCATTGGTTTATAAGTTACCTATGAGGTGTTTTAACGAATAGAATATTTTGTTAGCTTTTTCTGATTTTTGTATACCGCTAATTAAGTTTGTCTCTCATAGGACCCTTTAAAGGCTTCAACTTATTCTTATACGGAAGTAAATTTAAATTTGTCACTCAGTTGTCTGGAACATTTTTTTGCTTAACTGTTTCATAAAATTAAAATGCATCACTTACAGACGTCTTATATTGTTATTCGCTTTGAGGATGCGCATTGGCATGGTGCGCGAAACGTCAGTGAAGCAATAAACCAGCCTGTTTATCGTTGCTTTTGCTCTCACTTTCATCAGATGAACGTTGCAACTCGTACTACAAACGATAAATGTCCTGATGGACAGTGAACACTGAACACCCAAGCTTTTCAGTAATCCATAATAACAGTGATATGTGAAGTGTATCAGATAAACTGCGTCTTTATGTCACTCGGTTTTAAACCGGCGATAGAAGGTCGGACGGGCAAAGTATAAAACAACCCTCCCTCTCCCCTTCTTAGACTGTAGTATGCCAGAAGGATGATCATTATAATAATAATAATAAGGTTAGTTTTTATATAGCGCTGTATCCATCGCAGAATGCGTTGCTCCACAGCGCTTTACAAAGCAGACAGTGTCAATGCAGCCGTATAGAGGCGCAACTGAGTACATGAACTATTGCACCTGTTTGTCCTGTTTCACGGCACAAATTTTTACTCAGTTGACAAAATTAGACCTTTTTTGCATTGATTCAGACGTTGCTCCAATGTAAAAATGATCGATTTTATTTGATGGGTCTCGTTACGTGTTTATTAGGCTCCCAACGACAATGGAGAAAAAGTACAAAAGTATCACTTGGAGATAAACGAGGCCGAGAATGGGAGTGGGTTCCGTCTTGTTTCCTCCATCTCGCAAAAGCAGTTCAAAGTTCAAAAGCTGACGCCTTCTACTGCGTATGTGTTCAGACTGGCTGCAGAAAACAAGTTAGGCAAGAGGTATGTTGTGAGTTTGTCTTGTTTGTTCGACCTTGATGTCAAGATTAATACTTCACCTTTTGGTAGCTTGCATGTGTAATACTTTTTCTTGTTCAAGATTGTTTTGAAAAGTTCAGTCATTTTGGAATTATTTTTATGTTATTGATTTTGCTAAACTTGTCTAAAAATATTTTGGGAAAAAGGTCACTACTTTGACTAATAGTAATAAGCAAGCATTCATGAGTTAATTCTTTTGCCATGTGCAGTTGAGCAGTTCATTTTCAGGACAGCTTTGCAATATCGCCATCATGAAGATAAACCAGCTCCAGCTTATATGTGATGGAGCTTAAACTACAAGTGAAAGCTTCGCTTTGTCAGCCACGGCGATGGGGCCAGCGGGAATATTCCATTGCCGACAAACATGTAAAACTGTCAGAGTTCTTCGAAGAGCTTTACTCAGAAGTTGTCGTCGTATCCAGGCTTACGCCCGGTGGTTGAAGATTCAAATTAAGTGGACGGAAAGGCAAGAAAACATGTCTTCATGTCCACCGTTAGACATGCCTTTAAGTGTTCTGCTGAAGACACAGCCACATGCTCTTGAACGGTATCGAATCGGCGCCCTTTCGAACCAATACTCTTAGCACTCTTTTTATCTTAAGGATTTTATCTAACGTTTAAAGTTTACAAAACATTCAGCAATTGGAGTCCCAATGTTCGCTTCTACACGGCTGGCACTGTACCATCCGCCCCAGAGGCTCCTCGACTGACGAAAGCCATGATCAGTAGCTTGACTTTGGAATGGACAAAGCCACAGGGAGAGGTGTCCGGCTACACTTTGGAAATGAATGACGAGTCCACAGGTTACGGGTTCCGTCCTGTTTATGATGGCGCAGACTTCACATTTCTTGTCAAGAATTTGGCCAGGAATTCCCATTACAAGTTTCGTGTAAGCATGTCATATATTTGCACGTTATTTCTCAGTAGAAACGTAGTCTGCCCATGATTTTATTTCTATATACTGTAAATGTTGAGGCAGTCTCTATTGTACGGTTTTGGTCAGCGATTTTGTCTTGACAATATTATTCTCAGAGAAAACCAACCATTACTTTAACATGAAGTTATTGTTATTCGTTTAATCGAAATTTTAACCTGCGAAGTTGAGTGATATATCACCAAAAACCAGTTTCAACGAGTTTCATGCAGTTTATTAACCAGCGTTGATTGATTGATTGACAGTTTTGAAACATGAAAATTTCGTGCGAAATCACCCAAAAGTAGTAATGGGTATGTGTATGCTGCAGCAGTCGCGCAAGCTTCTGCATTTTTTACATTGAAATAATGTAAAATTAACACGACATTCGTCAAAGAGAAAAATGCTAAAGTGAGTGTGAGGTTGCTCGTAGCGTTTGAGGTTTGCAGCTGCTTTATCCTGACTAGCTATTCAAGACATGTTTAGCAGTTGACATTACTTTTTCGACCGAGAGTTAAATTTTAACTTGAATCTATCTTTTGAGCCGCATATAAACGCTGTTTCTTTGCAGTTGCTCGCTTACAACAACGAGGGCAAGAGCAAGCACAGTGACGTAGTGTCGTACCGAACCTGCCCAGACAAACCTAAAGCTCCTGGCAAACCCCAACTCCATGGGAACGTGCACGCGAGGTCCTTCAAGCTGTGCTGGGGTAAGGCAAATATTGATGTTTCAAGCTGAGAAATAACTTAATTCTATTTAGAATGTTTTTCTCAGCATGATGTCCAGGTTGCGTCTTTTTTATCATTTTTTCCCCTTTTGATGTTCAACTCAAGGTTTGTCGTTGATGCTAAATACACGTTGTAAAATCAAAAATGACTGATATCAGGGTAATTTTTTGCCAGCAACGCTTTTTTCTCTGAAAAACAGATTGACTTCCATACGATGCACAGATGTTGTTGTGATTCCTTGTAACCGATTTATCCGTGACGCATTTGCAACTGGAGCATATTAAAGCGTCTCGATTGCAGTGTATCAACATTAAGCGACATAGTTTGTCTTCAAAGACACAACCCGCCTGGCATATGACGTTTTAACCTTCTCCATTGTCATGATTTCATGGTTTTGTGCTTTCCTCATGCTTTTGTAAATCCGAACCTTTAAGGAATTTTTGCCGCTTTTCATCTTGATTTTAATGCATGAATTTCCAACAAAATGAAAACGTTCTAAACACCTAGATTGTTTCATTCACAGTCTGTTTCCCTGTCTCAGGGAAGTTGAAATTATTTTATACTGCGGTAGACTAAATTAATTTTGGTCTCGTTATAATATCTTTTTATGTTTATCCGACGCAATGTTACGCACACTTACGATGGTAATGTAAAAAATAAAATTGGTTTTGTATTAAATGAACCATGTCGCTTTGTGTTTCTTGGATAGATTCTACAACTTTTATTTCAACCACAGATGCTCCCAAAGACAGTGGAGGTGCCACCGTCAATGACTACATCCTAGAGATGTCCAAAGAGAAAGGAGGTCCTATGGAGGCCATATACACTGGTCCTGATCCAGAGTGCCTGGTAGAAGATCTTAATCCTGGTATGTGATGAGTTTCCATTTCATTGCTTAGCTGTTGATGGAGCAATGCGTCGACAAGCTTGTTGTTTTCATATTTGTTATTCAAATCAAGAGTCTAAATTATACAGCGTTTTATACGAAATTTAGAACTTGATAAAACATTCTTTTTTGTTGATTAACTCAGCCAGCAAATCAGTCCTTTTTTACATTCATTAACGTCTACAAACGTTGAATCAATATAAAAAGAACTGATTTGCAGGCTTGGAAATGCCATTGCTCATTCTGTTGCAACAAACTGTGCTTCACATTCAATCCAATTATTTCACATGCTCAGGTCACACATACCGAGTGAGGGTTTTCTGCTCCACCAACGGAGGGGTCAGCATGCCATCTGAAGTTCTTCAAGTAACCACGCATCCTGTTCTTCCAGGACCCTGCAATCCTCCCATGGTTGCCATGCGACCAAAATCTACCTGCTTGTTCATTAAGTGGGGTAAGCCATAGCACAAAATACTTTTGAAAATACCAATCTTTTTTTTCCCACAAAATAGCCTTTAGTTGTATTTAGCCTCTCTCACCATTCTTCAACTATCGTGCTGTCGTTGGAGAGGGTGGGCATCTTGGTCCATTATGCCGGTATAGGGCTCCTTAGATTATGATGCTTATTATAGGTTTTGAGTTTACCTGTTCATTTCGTGATAGTGTACTGGCAGTTACAGTAAAGTTGGATTTTCTTAACATAACCTATGGAATGAAAATATTAACGCTTTTGTGGTGTCTTTCCGCTGTTTTGTAATTCCTGTCAAACATTTGGGAACCACTTCATCACATTCAATTACGTTGACCAAAGCATTGATCTGTCTCGCCAGAACCTCCACCTCATACTGGTGGAGCCAGCATGCAGGAATACGAGGTCAACTACATTGCCACATCCGAATGTGACAAGTCTCAACCTTCCCAAGCTTACAAAGGGCCGGATTTGGAATGCACTGTGGGCGCACTGCGGCCAGCTACAAAATATTCGTTTTCCGTTCGAGCTGCTAACAAAATTGGAGTGAGTTTATTACAATTTTGATGTTTTAAATTGTCGAATAACTTACTTTCAACTTTTCTGTGGGTTTTCGATGTCATATTTCTCTAGTCTATTGGTCCATTCAGCTTTTTTTTCACTTGTGATTTTTCATGAAGTAATTATTTTTGTCTTGTTCCTATTTTTCTGCGCCATAATAATTAGTTTGTGTTTGGGGGTACAATGAAGTAAATTCTCCACCAAAGTTCTATCACTGTGCCTAATTTAGTTTTTAGCGATTTTCATCAGCAACAAGAACGACGCAACTCATACAAACAAAAACAGACTCATTGTGAAACTTTTGTGCGAGTTCTTTTCAATGTAAACAGCGAAACGACGACAACCCAACTAGAAATAAATAATCGTTTTTACATTGATTTAGCGTATGCAGACGTTCCAATGTAAACATGATCAATTTGTCTGGCCGGGATAGTCAACCAGTCATTTGCAGACTTGATATTAACCAGAACTTGGGTTTGTTAGCAGTGCTTTGTTTTTGTGCTGATAAAAAATTTTCTTTGCGTTTTTACCGCAAACGAGATTAAACAAATAAACATGTTACTGCATCGTGAGAAAACCTTCAGTACCAACACGTAGTTTCGTTTGTTTCTCGGCAGCTGATTTGTAGCAAGAATTAACGGCGATAGACACGTGTTTCGCCCATGAGGCTGGGCTCATCAGTATCGCACCGTATTCTTGCCACAAATGTATTCGACCGCCGCTTTACCAGTTAGTTTAACTCTTGTTTTTGTGGAAAGAAAAGAGCCAACAAAACCAGCAGGCGCCGGGCAGAGGACATTGTGAAGAAAGGGGCGTTCTTCCCGGCTATCAGCACAAGGCTGAGCAGTGAGCACTCACTAGTCACTAGTACAGCGAGCAGTTGCGATTCGCTAACCATAACGGTGTAGCTTCCACGCTAGCCATTCAGACCATCCAATCAACAATATGTTTCTCGGCAGCCGATTTGTAGCAAGAATTAACAGCGATAGACACGTGTTTCGCCCATGAGGCTGGGCTCATCAGTATCGCACCGTATTCTTGCCACAAATGTATTTTACCGCCGCTTTACCGTAGTTTCGTTATTAAAACTCAAAGCTGATAACTGTACACCAAGCTTCAAATCATGCTGAGATTCCTTTCAAAAAATTTACGCTTGAGAATGTGCACTTCCTTGCAAATATGGTGTGCGATTTTGAACATTCAACTGTGATTGTAAAAAAAAAATAAACAACTCTAACTATTGACGTTGCTTTTAGTTCAGTCCTTGGTCAGGTAGTCTTGAAGCAATCACAAGCGCTGGTCCACCTGAGAAACCTGCCGTTCCGACAGCAAAAGTGCTGAGTCCTTCCTCGATACAATTGCAATGGATTGTGAGTTGACTTGTTTCAAAATAACTTTCGAATTAGCTTTCCAAGTTTACAGCTCTACGTTGATTCACGTCATATGTTGATATTTCGACTTGAATATGACATTTGAAACCCGAAAATCAGGGACTTAGTTTTTGTTGCCACTGGGGAAGTTGTTTTGTTACACTTGTGATATTACAAAAACTAATCTTGATTGTTTTTTTTTTTGTAGACCAATAGATCAGTTTTATATGTCACTATGTATTTGTTATTGCTTGAAGTTCAATTGCTTGGAAATTACATTCCTGTATAATTCTGATGCTACTCATAAAATCAATTAAACGATAAGATATATTAATAAAGCAACAGAAAAAATGACCCAAAACAATTTTAGGCTCCCGAGTGCAACGGTGCTGACATCACCAACTACCTCGTGCAATGGGGCGGGACTGAGGAAGCGATGTCTGTCCATCCGACCGGACCAGTGCTTGCTTACGAGTCGCAGTGCTTGAATCCCAACAACACTTACTACTTCAGCATCCAGGTTGATAGCTGGCACTCAAAGTCTCAATAAAAGTTGTGGAATGAAGCTTTGAAACTCATGACAACTACTAATTTATTCCAATCATGAAACGTATTAGTTTGGTGTTCAACGTCATTTTTTTCTCAAATTAATTAAAAAAACATCTTCAATGTTGTGGCACTGCAGTCACGCAACATATCAACAATGAGAGAAATAGTGTTAAGTACCTCAGACACGTTGGGTGCGGCCTATTCAGCCTCTGCAGAAAAATAGCGTCAAAACAGCGTCTCAAGACGTACACAACGTGTAGTTTTTTTCGATGATGTAAGTTTTTTCCATAATAATTGTTTTCCTCCAGGCTGTCAATAGTGTGGGACAGAGTCCTTCCTCTGAAGTGGGCTTCCTAACTACTCCGCCTTCGTGCCCCAGCACTGTGGAGAACCTTCGTCTGTGTGACGTCACCGATAACGTGGACGATGACGAAATGCCTCCGTTCTCCACCACCGCGTCACAGATTGCTATACAATGGGACCGGCCCAAGGACAACGGATCGGACATCACTGGCTATAAAATCCATGTTTCTGGAAAGAGATCCAACGACAATGCTCTGGGATTGCTCGAGATCGACGAATCCGTTTTACATTATTGTATTCAAAATCTTGAGCCAGACACAGAGTACAGGTAAATAATCGATCTTTTTAATGGTGTTTGACATAAGTGTTAACCTGCATTGCCGGAGCGTATGTCTCCTGTGACGATTTCAGCTCAAGTTTTAGTTTAAGCAACAAAAATCTAGATTTTTCTGCAATGCGTCTTATGTTAGTTTTTCATCGCATGTTTGCCATTGTTTTGAATGCATGAATGTAAACGATTTTTATGTACACAGAAATATAAATGTATAACAGGAATGTTGCAGTAAATTTAAATTCCTCACCTCATGACATTATATCACTTTGCAGCATGAAAGTCTGTGCAACAAATGAGCTCGGATGTGGCTGTTTCAGCCGCTCCTTGAAAGCCAAGACCAAGCCTTTGCCTCCCGATGCCCCTGGGTTAACCTGTGTCCAGATAACCTCAAGTAGCCTCAAGCTCCAATGGCGTGATCGTTCAAGGTTTCCCGAGGGCACTCAGTTTCTCTTGCAGATGAGAGATAAGCACGGAAGGTTAGAACCAAAACGCTTAGAAATCTTGTCAAGTAAAATCCAATTCTGTAATTTTGAATTAAAAAGTTATACCTGAATCAGTTTTTAAATTGCACTGGTTTTTGCGGAAACTGTGCTATCTAACAAAATAACGATCTGTGTTCGATTAGCATCGCTTCTTAGAATTAGTACAAGGATAGTTTAAATTTCAGAGCATGGCCCACAGCATATTCTTTCCACACGTCATTCACACACGACATTGTCTTATTTAATTAAATTCTAAGCTTAGCCGCTGGACGCCGGACTCTTGGTCAGACACTGTTTGTTATGACACAACTTCTTGGCTCACAATTCCCAAGTATTACCACTTTGTGCTAGTTGTTAGGCTTCTGAATATTCAAACCTTTCTGTTTAGTTTCAACTGTTCCTTTAAAAGAATGTACAAATGTGCATCATTTTAGGTTTACCACTGCCTACCGTGGTTCGAATCCTTCTTACAAAGTGACTCGATTGAGCGAAAATACGTCATATCGCTTCCGCATCAACGCCAGCAACTCGGAGGGCGTCGGACCCTTTTCATCAGAGTATTTGTTTCAAACTCGGCCACAATTGCCTCCTATGGTTGAAGGTAAGTTCAATAAACAGTTTGCTCTTTGTATTGAAGTAAACACATCATTGTATGCTTTTCCACCATCATTCGTGTCAAAGGAGTTTTTTTACGTCGCAATCATAAACTTACGTCGAGGATGGAAATGATTCAAATACAAGCGGGTAAGGAGTAGTGAGCTTTTCTCTACGAGAAAAGAGGCCAAGTGCATGTGCCTAGTTCTTGGTTCCTGTTATGCCACTGACCATCATTTCTTAGATACCGCTTGCGTCTCTAGCATGACTCTAGCGCAGAAACAACAACGATTAAACTTTTATCTTCGTAAAGTTTTCTTAGTCTTCTCATGGAAGTTACCGAATGAAATCTTAAGTCAAAAGACGGCTGCACAGGAACGGTTCGTTTCCATGTTCATTGTTTAAGGTTGATGCCCCGCGATTTCAAATTTAATATTTTAATCAGTTTTGCTTTTTCATTAATCCAGCACCGACCGTCAGCTCCGTACAGACGACCCTTTGTCACGTGACCTGGCCAAAGGTAGACCCCATCAAAGGCGATGCCATTCATTACAAGCTGAGTCTGGGAAAGCCGAGCGATCCAAGCTTCAGTGTTGTAAGTATCCGGCTGCAGCTATTTCTCTGATATGACGATTAACTTCTTGAGGGATAATATGTTTTGTTGCTTCATTGATGTGAGCACTGTGAGCACTTTGTGTAGCCCGGTTGAAGTTTCTTCTAAATGGAATATTCTGAGATGAAGTAAAATTCAAATTGTCGAACAATTGTTCTCCAAGTTGCCCGGTGCTCTGCATCCATCAACACCAGTCATTCCATACAGTAGATCAACGTTTTCTTGCGGGGTTGCATGGATAAGGAATGTTTTTTAAAAAGAAAAGGGGTTTTTGTTATTTTTTTAGATCTTAGAGCATTGTTTTATCTTTCTATAAAGAAAACAAAATAAAAAACAGTAGAGGTTTTTAAAACAAACAATGTTTTCAGGTCTTCCCTTGCGAGGCCACCAGTTATCGCCTTGACAACCTTGCATCGCAAACCACATACACCATCCGTGTTGCCGCAATACGCCGATGCACATCGGCTCGTTTCTCTCAACCTCCGCCGGATGACAGCTCTACATGCTCCGAAGTCTCCGACGACGGGCCCGAGGACTTAACTGGGTTACCTAGTAATTCAGTCGCTTTCTTAACTCTTTCTTTCGATGATGATGACGATGACGTAGAAGAGCCGACATTGTCCTATTTACCCCACGTCCCGTTGGTGGCGTCCCGAGTTCAGACATCGACATCAAAACATTTAAAAGCCCGAAAAGATGCACCTTTGTCTGGTGAAAAATTAGAAAAGGATGTCGATCCAGAATCTTGGCTTTCCAAAAACATGGCTGCCGTCGTGATAGCATTTTACTTTTTAAGTGCAATACTTATTGCTTTTAGCCTGCAGTCTATTTATGTAAAGTAATTGTACCGTTTTGTATCAGAGTCACTGCTTTTTTATAACTAAATTGTATGTATTAGTATTTATGAACGTGAATTTTTGAATGCATTACTTTAGATGTGGGTGTTGTTTCGACTAAATAGATATAGAGTACAGCTTGAACTGTTAAACCTTATTCGTACAGTTTATTCTCAACGGAATAATTTTCTATTTTTCGAGACAAAATAACATAGATTATTCTTTCCTGTAAAGGTTTTATAAAAGCATGACAAAAATTACACGGCCCTCTGTGTCGTCTGCTGCTAGATTCTTTTCATGGTCGACTGCCGATTTACATATTGTGGGAAGTGTGATGTGAAATCGAAAGCCATTATCTGTTCACTTACGAAGTATATGGACAAGTGCTCACACTGAACATTTTGTCTTGTTGCATTGGTACAACGTAAGATTAATAAAACAAACTGATTTTTTTGTTTAAAGTAGAAACAGTGATTCGGACGTACCTTTAGAGTAACACAAGTTAACGCAAATTGAGGCTATCTGAGTTTCAGTTCGTAACATTTCAACTTTTGTGTGAATCGTCAAAATAGAAACATTTAAGAAACGTTTTATCTCATTCGCTTTTACATTCCCGTGTGTCGTTGAGTTTTAAGAAAATAATCGATTTTTACGTCACGCGTCGATAGCATTGCTAAAACGTTTCATTGCTTTTACTACAGTTGCATTTGGCTTGTTGTTAGGGGACCAACTAGGCTTTATAAAACCAGCTTTCGAACTGACGTTTTCTTTTCAATGTTAGTCACAGTATTAGCAACAGTGTGAGCTAGAAGGTGACCGATGCTGTAGTTGGGGATCTTGTCTTCAAGAAGCCTACTTCAGCCAGTAAAATCCGTTTCTTTGACATGGATTTAACGTCTTTAGACGCTGAATTAATGTAAGAATGGTGGATTATGCTGGCAGGGTAATGGTTTGAAAGTTTCCATTTTGACCCTATATTACTTTTTATAAAAAAAAAAAAAAACTATTATGCGATTCTTAAGTTTCATCGCGTTAATTTTGATCTGCAAACATCAATAGTTTTTTAGGTACAGTTGCAGACGAGGTGCGGCTTTTGAATCATCAACGTCGTTTTTTCGAGCATTTTTCACTAAATTTGTTGTATGTGGCTAAATTTCCTCAAATTGTCATAGAGTCCACGACCAATTTCAAGAAGTCCACGTTGATTGATTAACGAAACCTTGAAATACATTTAGAATATCGCTCACATCAACTTACAATAGTTTAGCTTACACCTACTCCAGGATAACGTGCGATAATTTAAGTTCTATCCCTGTTGAACTGTCTTATTCATGCTTTGAAAAATAACTAAATGGAAAATCAAATGAGTTTGCAGAGTCTTTTCAGGACTTCTTCAAATGAGACAAAATTGCTCTAAATTATCTGTTGATGTTGGGCAACTCCCAGCAAGCAACTCAGTCCTTTTTCACTGGACTCAACGTCTGCAGTCGTCGAATCAACGTTGAAAAAGGCTAATTTTCCTGCTGAGATCTTCTATTCATTGTCATAGCACATTCAAGCACGTACCATTGTTTATTTTCATTCAACATTTGTTGATGTTGGTCTACGCAAGGTAAAGTTAGTTCTTTGGAGAAGTTGTTTAGTTCTTTGATGGAGAACACCTTGCTTAATTATGGTGCTTGGTGGTGTTATTGTAGAATGGCGCGTAACTTATTTATTTCATGAATTTTAAGTTTGTGTAAAATTAAAGACGTAAACTCCGTTGTCGTTGAGGAAATGTAAAAAATAAAAGTTTATTGTTGATCTTTTCTTACTGTTGCCATACCGTTGTTGCATTCACATTGGTTATTGCTTTGATATATACGATAGAAACGTGCGTGTTCAAAACAAAATATTTCTATTGAAATCATCAGAAACCCTTCCACGTACTATTGGTCTCAATGTGAGTTGTTATTGCGTTAATTTTGTTGTATTTAAGTCGTTTTAATGTCAAAAATATGAGGAAATACCCTTACAAGACAAGCATCGTCTATCAATCAACATGAAAGGTCACGTCGGCATGAAAGTGCATGGCAGCAGTGGTTTGATTCCAAGTTCCTTAATTAGTCGTGTTTTTGCAGTTGCTTCTTTTCTATCAATGTCATATTGGTGTTTTTTTTTAAGCAGAAGGAAATGTTTCCACATTGTTTCATGTTAAAGTGATCTTGTGGGTTATTTCCACTGTACCAAGCGTTGTGAAAAAAAAGTTGCCAATGACATTTCGGTTCCATGTACGTACAATCGTACATGCTTTCGTAGCTTATCTTGAATGTCCCACGCTTGAATCTTCAGATTACACTTTTTAGAATGAAGATTGTGTACACTATATGATGTTTTCCTCGCACCATACTTTCGTTCTTAGATGAAAGTGAAATATTTTGTAACGCCAGCGACTTTCAAACTGGTTAAACTGCTTCGAACTGGTTTAACACCTTTTTGTTTTAAAATTTATTCAAAATATATTAGACATCAACACTATGCTGAGAATCAGCTTTCAGATTGCAAACGTTTCCCAACTAGCATAACTCGTCCTTTTCACATTGATTCAACGTCTGCGGATGTGGAATTGATGTCTAAGAGGTGAGTTTTGCTAGCTTGGTCAACATTTTGTTGTAATTTTATAGTTTCCTTCGAGTTTTTCAACGTCTTAAGGCACTGCGCTCAGTTTAGCTTTCGGCATTGGTGTATTGCTTGTAGGTGTGCAATAGCCATTTTCACTGCCAGTGTCATGCTTTGTTTGCAGAATCAACTATTTCAACGTTAAAATACGTAGAAGGTGCTAATTTTCTGAATATTGAAAAACACATGGCCGAACGCTTTTAAATTTTATCGCGTTTTTTTCCGTTTTGTGCATTTTTATAGAAATAAAACATAGTAACTTTAGCGGGTTTAGCATACTTTATTTCACACAAAATATAACATAATTAAATAAAATAAACTCAAACGTTTTCGACACGTACGTGTGTCCTCATCAGGAATTAAATCTGCAATACATAAAATGAAAAATCGTAAGATAAATTTGACTATACACTGTAACTGTAACGACACTCTGGACTGAAAGCACAAACTGAACAAATGATACGAGAATGATTGCGAGTAAATTATGCGGTGGGAAACAGATCACGTGAGGTGTAGACTACAGGCATTGGACAAAACAATTAGAACACACACAAAAGGAACGATGAGCCACAGGCGAATAACTGCCGGTTGAGAGATGGATTGTTACGTTTGATTCTTAAGGCTTCCATGATCTTAGTCTGAAAATCATGGAAGCCTTAAGAATCAAACGTAACAATCCATCTCTCAACCGGCAGTTATTCGCCTGTGGCTTATCGTTCCTTTTGTGTGTGTTCTAATTGTTTTGTCCAATGCCTGTAGTCTACAACTCACGTGATCTGTTTCCCACCGCATAATTTACTCGCAATCATTCTCGTATCATTTGTTCAGTTTGTGCTTTCAGTCCAGAGTGTCGTTACAGTTACAGTGTATAGTCAAATTTATCTTACGATTTTTCATTTTATGTATTGCAGATTTAATTCCTGATGAGGACACACGTACGTGTCGAAAACGTTTGAGTTTATTTTATTTAATTATGTTATATTTTGTGTGAAATAAAGTATGCTAAACCCGCTAAAGTTACTATGTTTTATTTCTCTATGGTTCAACAAAGCAAACTCTCTACCAAAGCTTTATTTTTTAAATATAAAAGCGAGCTTTCGTTTCAACTTAACTTTAAATACAAAGTAATGTGCAAAGCTTAAAACAGCTCAAGCAATTTCTGCCCAGAGCTTTTACAAACTTTACAAGATAATTTCATTGTGAATATTTGTCATTGTATACGAACTTCATATTATGTTCAACAAAACTTGAGTTGTCACAATTTTTAAAAAGTAGGAGTCGTTGTTGCAACGCAAACTTTTGAAGTCGACGAAAAAGTTTGATAAATCCTATGTTTTGAACACAACATATCAAATGTTCATACAAAAAGCACATTTCAGAGGATTTCGTTGTCTTTGCTTGTGTTGGTGATATGTGAACTATTTTTCACTCGCGTTGTTGTTTTGTCATAATGTGATACAGACAACATGTTGTACATACATATATATATATAAATGTTTACTGACCAATATTTTTGATGCCAAAAATATAGATATGAAAGCATACAAGACGTGGCTGATGCTCTTTGGACAAAGATCGTCCTTATTTGTTCTAGTTTACTCTCCCGCTAGGTGGCGGTAGTAGTATAAAAGCAAAAATAACAGCAACAAACCAACGTAGGCGTTGATTTTGTATCATTTTAAGTTGGTAGGCCTACTGATATAGCTAAAGATTTGCTCACAGCTCGAGATCACAGCTAAAGATTTGCTTCAATAAACCGCATTCTAGAAAGTTTACTATCATACAATGGTGCACAGGTTGCGGAAAGTATATTGCGGCGTTTTGATTCTATGCGGTTGTGTATATTGTACACACGTGTGAGGTAGGTCACATCTATAAGGTCTGATCCAGTAGAAACACTAACCACAGAACCACAAATATGTGTCTAAATATAACATATGTCCGCCCCGATAGCTCAGTTGGTTAGCGCGTGACTTTTTGAACGAAGAAGCTTCAAGATCAAACGGCGCTGGTTCGACTCTCTGGGTGTGCGCTTGAGCAACGCATTCTAAGGACTGCTCTCCATTCTGCGCACCTAATAGATGGGATAATTCCCTGGCAATAACACTTTAACAATCAGAAAACTTCACTCTGCCAACCTCGGCAACTGGCTCTGCGTCAGAAGAAGAAGTTCTTTTATTTTTGCATCATCAGCACATGTGAAAACAATACAAGATTACAATGTGAGTTAGGTTGTTTGCTGATGATGATGGGAGTGGCAGAAGGACCAAACTGGTCATCAAGTCTGCCACACCCGTGTGGTGTCATAGCTTATTTGACATGGAACGATAGCTTCTACAAATATGCGAAACTGCCAGAAATAACTTTTCAAGGCTCTGTCAGTCCGAGGACAAAGATTCAAAAACCAAGTCTCTTTTGAAAACGTGATTTGTTTGATTTGATGGGAAAAGCATTGTAGTCTATTGATCGATGGCGTGTGCGTACTTTGCCAGTGCGAGCTCGCTCAAATACTTTAGCCATTGTTGTTCAATGTTCATGCAATCTTCAGTTCAGGTTTATAAACCAGCAGACATCTTCAAACAACATTAACAGTAAAAACTGCAGTCAAAAGATTTTTCTGATAATAATTTTCTATCTTCAACTATGCCATTAAAGAAACCAATTTAATTAAATTATTAACTTTGCTCCCAGCAAATCAACTGCAGCTTATACTGAGCGGACTGAAAGTCAAAGTGAGCTAATAAACGAGCTCACAATTACTGGCAACATTTCTTACGTGAAATAGTGAATAAAATGGGCACAGCAAGTAGCCTATGAAGACGGCTTATGTTTTTGTCAGGAACAGGTCGTAGCTTGAATCTTGTCAGCCTACTCTCTCGTCTACTCAATGGAGTCAAAGGTGTGCATTTTGTTGGGATGCAACATTCCTTGCTTTCGCTTCCTTTGAACGCTAAATTTTTACAGAAAAATCTTTCATTTGATTTCAATATAAGTTGCTTTTGTTCGCTGTCAACAAGAAAAAAACGACTCGTAGATAAAAAATATGATTTAGCCTACTACTCAAAAACATTTAATACAGGTGATCTGGCGCCATGTTACTACTTTGATGAATGACGAATTAGCCTACCCAAGCATGTGCCATAACGCCCATACGCACCCAAACCATATTGAATTCAACCAATATTGCTTGACCACGAGAGTAGAGACTACCTTAGCAGACAATTCATAATCATAAAACGAAACTGTGCTCTCTGTTTTAATAACAACTCATAACCCTTTCCGAAAATTGCCCAGACGCTTTTATGACAGAAAATCCATCATCTGACATACGCACACGCTGCAGGCTGCGTGTGTCATGACATTTCAGATCCTTTCGACATTTTGCGTGACGCTTACTTCGCCATTAACCTTAAACGTGTGGACAAAACATGAGCGTAGGTTGGGTTGAAAACATAATGTTGTTGAGCTAAGTGGGAAACTTCAGGCAGAAAGCAAGTTCAAGGAAATACTGTGGCGTATGCTACGCTGCCTAGCCAACAATGGCTTTCAGTGGGCTAAAAGCGCAAATGCTGTGGCAGATGATTTGTTTTTGATTGGTTGCGTTAGAATGAAGCCCATAGCCGATGATTCAAATTGTGAAGCAAAAAGTACTTGCAGTAACTGCTAACTGGGTAAGTTGCTGATTAGTCATTCTTGGTGTAGCATGAAAACTGGTAGCCCACAGGTATGCATCACCAAATAATGCAGCCTGATAGTGGATTGCTTTACTGCTATTAGTAGCTTACAGCAGATAGCTTTCTGTTAAAATTTGAAGCTTTCTGCGTTTTTTTAGAATAATTGAAGCAGTCAAAATACAAGAAGGTCACAAAAGAAACTACACGAACGTCTGGCACAAGGTAACGTTTTTTTTTTTCAAGGAAATAACGATGTTAAAGTCAATGACCAAACCAGTCAAAGTGTTGCTTGACATTTGCTTGGCCTACAAACAAGACTTCCGGACTGCAGTTGAAAAAACATCTGTCAGGTGGTTCAAATCAGACAAGTTCAGTGGACTAGTACAGGAGTTAGAAACAATTTCTGTACGACGACGTTCGGAACAAAACTTTTCAAGCTACTTGATTTAAAATATTTAAGTCAACACGAAATTCCAGTTCAAAATAGTTTTGTTTCTCATAGCTCTATCCACTAGCTTCATGAAGAGTGATTCAGTTCAGTTTGTTTTTATTTCTGACAATCACAACGAAAACAAAACATGTTGAGCACAACAGGCAGAATGTATAGAAAAAGTAGAAGCGACAAAACGCGAACGTTATAACGTTTTGAGACCGAAACAGACGTTTTACAGTGGTTTCGTTTAGTTGAACTTTTGAGGCACATGCATATGTCTCGATCTATTGTTTTTTTTTTTATCTATGTTGCCTAGTAAGCTTATCCCTGAATGTGGTTACAATAATGCGAAATGGATTGCTTACTTTCTCATGCAGAACAAAATAAGTACGAACAGAAAAGCTTATCTTGTTTTCCAATGTTGTCATCGGACTCACCTGCTATCGACTTAAACCACAACAAAACGTCATCGAATGCAGCAGGTGTAGATCAATCACAAGATCAGCATCGTAGATATTGCTTCAATGAAGAGAGAAAAAGATCATCTACACCCAGCAGGGTGGTAACCACAAAGGACACATTCGAACCTAGCCGCAATAGCTCTTTTAAATTATCCAGTATGTCTTTTTTAGCCTCCCCAGAAAGGACAGGAGATGACTCCGTATTTTTTTCTCAAAACTACACCAATGAAGTCTTCCTTACTATCGGCTTATGTAGAGATTACGTTTGTTGTAAGTTGAAAAGAAGTGGATTAGGATGCAGAGTTATCGTCAAAGAGTATGCTCCAGCAAAAGATCAAAATCTTTCCCGTCAAATATTGAACATTGGTGAGTGAAACAATGAAAAGATTTGCTTTGTGTTATAATTGTATCATCGAATTTTACAATTCGGTCAACACGCTAGATTTAGCTATGAAAGGTTAAAATCAAACTTGACAATTTGTTTTATAACTTAATTGACTGCGGTGGTCTTGAGTTGCCAAAGTTAACATTATTTTCTTCGTTTGGTAGGTCATGTATTGCGCAATAATGTTTTGGCAAGAATATTGATGATTTCTGATCTTTCTCATCAAAGTTTGCAGCAGCCCTGAGTTTATTTCAACATCTTGTGACGTTTCTTGGCACTAAAACTTAAGAATCACCACTTGAAAACCGGAAACGATACCACTAGTTGAGTTTTTAATCTAAAGTTTTACTGCGTGACGCTGAGTTAACATGCCAGAATTTTTCTAATTTTTACGGCAAGGGCTGGTAAACAGAAAAAAAGTTTTTGTTTTGTAGGAACATAACTCGGGCTCTAAATTTTGGTTGGCAGCTTGTTTATATATTCGTTTTCAGAATCAAAATAGTTAGTAGCTTTAATTTGCTGTTTACAATAACATTCAAAACAGAAATAGGCTCCTAAAATTTTCGAGTAAAAAACAATACTTTATGCTCAATACGAAACTAATTTCACATCTTGAAATTGCGTAGTTAAAAACACCATGAGTAAAATCATGTGATTGCAAATGCTGATACAAATGCAAGCTTGAAGGCAATCTAAACTCCCCATAACATATCAAATTTTTGTCGAATGGCAAGTACAAAAACAAATATCTTGGCTTTATCTGTAGAAGTAAAAACTTTATTTGAGACTATTTCTCAACCTGAATTACTGTATAGTTGGACTTTAGTAGTGTTTTTGTGACGATTTCAATAAACAATGTCTGTAAACCTTTTTCGTCTGATCAGGAACACACATCGCTCGCTCAATTCTGTGATTTTTTGAAGTGCAGATTGCGTACACTTGACTTTTTTTGAGCTTTTTCAAAACTTCAAAGCGGATTTCAGAGGGTAAAATTTGAGAAAAATTTTTTTTTTTATGTATGTCAATTCTAGGAAGCTTGATAGCTTTTGTCGTTTCTGCCCAGCGTCTGAGAAAGCACAAAATCGGTTTCATTGCGTGAATTGTGATTGGAAAGATACATTCTGCATTTATTGGCATTGCTTTGAGTTTTATCTAGTTAAAGCATCCTTCATTTTGTACCTTGTTCTTTTTCAGGCCAGTCTTTGGAGAATTCATATCCCAACGTCTTTAAAAACGTATCAAAGAAGTTGGGTTACGTGTTCGATTGTGAGCAAACAGTGAGGAGACTATACTACCGAATTGCAACGCACGTCATCGGTTTGGATTCGAAAGACTTCACGTGGGGAAGAGTCTTGTCACTTTTTTGCCTGGCAGGGGCTATGTCAGTTGATTGCATTTCACAGGTACCGTGATTAATACATAATTGTCGCGTTTTTCTTTTGCTATCGCTGCTTTTATTCCGTGCAGTGGCATGGGGAATTGGGCATGACTCACAACAAAAATCGTCTTCACGTAATAGTTAAGTAAGCAGCTAACACAATTGTAGATGACAAAATTTGGGAAAGTTTAACTTCGCACCTTGTTTGTGTATAAATGTTTAATATGATTGTATCATTGCTGGCCTCCAACTAAGACTCAATTTTGCATCAAGCCAATATCCATTGGTGAATATACGTTCCAAAGCATTGAAACAATGTTCAAAATATACCAGAATAAGCAAAAGACGAATTATTGTGATCTTGAAACCGAATACCCTTTCCTTCCGTGCTTTAGGTTTAAATTTACATACAAACAAATACCGAACGTATTGGCTGTTAAGTAAATTAAGTTTAAATAAAATTAGTTTGCGTTCTTCTGGTGACTATATGCTAGGTTACCTCGTGATGTTAAAGATGATAATTAGCTTTTTTATTTCCGACGTTTCGTCAGTCAGCACGACTGACTTTATCAAGGTGGCTAAAACAGGTTAACACTAAGGCTAAAACAGTGTTAACCTGTTTTAGCCACCTTGATAAAGTCAGTCGTGCTGACTGACGAAACGTCGGAAATAAAAAAGCTAGTTATCATCTTTAACATCACGAGGTAACCTAGCATATAGTCACCAGAAGAACGCAAACTAATTTTATTACCAAATGCCTGGTGAACAGTCTCTCTCTGTTTTTAAGTTTAAATGTTGCCTATACGTAAATGCAATAAAACTCACTGCAGCAAAATCTTCGGTTTATGTTAGTTTTGTGATAAACGTAGAGATAAGAAACCGTTTGAAGAAGAGTTTGCTAATAGAAAAACAAAGTGTATTTAATTAAAATGGAACCAAAATTTAGCATTTTGTTTATTAAACAAAAATAAAAAAACGTCTGCCCAATTTCCTAAATTGTATTGGCTGCTTTGAAAAATTTTTACAAGTCTTTGCAAAATGACCTTAAATCAATACAACCCTTGACTTTCAGTTGCCAAATTAGATCGATCGATATCGTGCAGATCGAATGCAAACAGCAGCTAATCAATTACAAAACAGTCAAAAACGTACAAACATGAAAACGAATGCTTTTAATCGCATTTGGTTCGGATTAAAAGATATGACAAGGCAACTAAGTCCAAAACTGCGTAAAATAATTGAAACTATCATTTGACTTTGCTGTGATGGTAGGGAGTCTAATCCTTTCCGTCCACAATGCTTTGCAACCCTTGCAGTGGCGTAGCTAGGGAATGTGCCGCCCGGGGCGGATTCAGATTTTGCCGCCCCTTCAAGAAAAAGCATGTGAAAATGAAATTTTTTTAATTGACTTAAAGTGGAATTATTGTATGTTTTGAACCAGTAGCGTAGCCAGTAATTTTGAAAGGGGAGGTTTTAAGGGCCGGCGGGCGAAGCCCGATGGCGTCCTCGCCAAAGACGACACCCAGCGGCGGGGGATCTGGGGGGCCTCCCCCAAAACATTTTAAAAAATTACTTTGGATTTGGTGCATTCTGAGGGCATTTTCAACAAAAATGTGGGTATAAATCCCCTAGTATAAATATTCCTGTAAAATGGTGCTGTCCGGTGGCATACCAAAAGGATAAGATCATGTTTTCTTGGGAATTTTTCGGTAACTTAATAAAGCTAAGTCTCTATGTTTTCTTGTTGCTTATTCCTGGCTGAGATGTTTGAATGTTTGGTATTAGCAAAACTCGCTCTTTTAATGGAGTTTCGTTCAAAATTAGGCAACTTTGTTTTAGAGACATAGAGACTGAAAGCATCATTCTCAATATCGTGACGTCACATGCATGCCAAAGGGGGGGTTGTAACCCCCAAACCCCTCCTCCCCCTTGGCTACGCCACTGTTTTGAACGTTGCCATTCTGTTTGCTTTTATTTTCCGTGTACTTTTGCATTATTAAAAAAAACAAAAAAACCTCCTGTCTGAAAGTGCCGCCCCCCAGACGTGCCGCCCGGGGCGGTCCGCCCCCCCCCTAGCTACGCCACTGAACCCTTGCGATAGTCGAATCAAAACATTCCAAATTTGCTAGACTTGAAATTCTGCCACTCCCGCTTTAATTTGGATTTGAATCAATAGTCTTTGATTGACGGATTTTGGTTTTATAATTTCGTTGCCCTTTCTTAGCGTTCGTTTGAGGCGATTGGTCTTTTCAAACCTGTTTGAATTTCCAACTCCAGGGTAAAAACAAAAAGGACCGATTTTCTTAAAAGGCCTTTACTTGTGTTACATCTTGGCGATTTAAGTTTTCTTGGCCTACTCATTATTTATACACTTGTCGCTATTTGAATAAGCTGTCACGTAGACTTTTGTAGCATCAAGTACACGACTTTACCCACACATTCAAAGCTGCTGCTGTCTTACACATAAGCCGCTGAGCTAACATTTTTTAAGAACTACTTCACATTAAAGAAAATTACATCATAAACACAAATTCAAAGAAATTAGTCTGGAAATGAATGAACTGTCATTAGGTTTGTTAATTTAATCGTTATGTGACCTTTGCTTTTGAATGTGATTAAACTGATTATCCTATTGCTGCAGGTCAACCAGCAAGTTTGCTGTTGCAAATAATTTGTCAAACCACTTTTTCCAATCTTGTGATTTTGTCATAAAGCAAAAATTCACATAAATTATGCCCATCTCCACTTCACCAATACGCATTACTATATGCTTCAGGAAGCTTTTCTTTGTATGTATAAATGTTTTAACTTCTGCGAAAGTAAGCATTCTTTTGTGTATTCGCCATTCGAATGGGGTCCTATGCCTTTTACATTAAGGCAACAATCCAAAATATGCGCAGACATCGTCTTCGAAAGCAGCCTTTGAAATATACTTTGTAGTTTGAGTTGGATTTGAATGATTGCAGCTTAGCTTTAAACTCGCAAACACTTTTCATAATTTCGTTGTATTGTAGCTCGTGGTGTTTTCAAACTCCTGAATTCTTTAAGAGGCTGTCTCGTTTCGTCATGAATCTTTACTTTGTGGACATAAGATTTCTAGATGCAAACCTGTTTCACAAGTGTAACTCAGGCCCGTAGCCAGCCGGGGGCTAGGGGGGCCTCGCCCCCCCTGAAAAAAATTTTGCCCCCTCCTGGAAAATCCCAACATTCTCGAACAACAGCTACAATTATAATGATTCAATTTTTTCGGCCCCCCTTAAAAAAAAGTTGGCCTCCCTTGCTCTGCGGTCTGGCTACGGCCCTGGTGTAACTGTGTAGGCTAGATTAATTTTAACAGCTGTCTTCCGCTTATCACTCTCTTAGTACCATGTTCCATTTCTAAAACGAGTGTATGTCAAACACGCTAACCGTTTGTCTTAACTCACAAATTTAAAACAATTTATTTCTACTTTGTCATGAAACAAAATACAAGACACAATCAACAGAGCTGCACAAATCTTTCAACTGACCCGCATGCAGCCTACAAGCCATGAAAAGAGCTGGCTCTAATGTTCAAAACCCCCGTCATGCACATACTATGAAGGCAGTGTGCACCACTTTCTACTAGATAACATTTCGCGCAAAATGGGTATTTTTCAGCCTGGTTTAAATGAAACTATTTATAAGCAGATTGTTCATTAAATTAAATCACGTAAAATCAAACGATTACAGTGACATTTGAATTTCAGTGTTTTGACACAACGTTCGACGTGAGAAACATGATCCCTAAGCAGTATCAAGTATAATACAGATTTATGTGTTGGAAAACTGCGTATCTTCGTGTGATTTTACAATTGTGACTTTGGGAGGTGACAAATTGTTCTCGCTGTAGCTGTTTGCACAAACGATGAAGTACAAATAGTACCTTGAGTTTCAGTCGTTGTTTAAAAGTTTACACTATATGTCTAGAGCTCTGACATGCTGGGTAACGGCAGTTTGCGTTTCGGTAACATTAGTTCAGTTGTGATTACATTTCTGAATAATACTCAATAGGACTTGACAAAATTTTGGCAAACTGCCTTTATATAATTGAATAACTAACTCAGAGAACTCAGTATTTTTGTAAGACTCGGCCTTCATTGAAAAAGGACCTAGCAACTTGCTGAACTCAAATCCGAAATCTTTTAGTTTTCCAATGCTGATTTGGAAATTTTAGTATTGATGATAGCAGTGTTTTATTGTATTGACTATTGAGGCATGGTGACATGAATTCAACATGGCTTTCCATCTTTTATCACAAACCACGATTTTGCTTGAGATTTGTGGCGGACCACTGATCATCGTAGGTAAACTATGAAAAATCAATCGATTGTGGTTCAGCTCCGCTGCGTGCGATTTTTATCGCACACGATAGAAATACTCGCTTTTCAGTGGCACCTAGTGGATTGAATGGAGTCGTTTTCGTAAGGCATTCAACCTTGGTGGCAGTAGGCTAAATTCCGGTTCAATTCCTTTACCAGCAACCGAAATTGATTCGTTTTTCCTCCACCACCAACCGAAATTGCCAGGACTGTTTTTTAAAAGTTTCCTCAATAAAATTTATGTTGTTGAAAGGGTGGTCTTCCTGGCGTCACCACCACCTGACTACACACTATATAGACGGAGCATTGCGTTTCGCTATCCATACCAGTGTAGCCTCCACACTAGCCGTCAAAACTTTTCTAAAAACATGTGCTTCTTGGAAGTCAGGTGGAGCAAGAACTGACAGCGACAAACACGGGTTCCGCCCATGAGGCTGGGCTCATCAGTATCGTACCACTAATTTATGTCACATAGTTCTCAATCGCTGCTTTTATCAGTCAATTGAATCCAGGGAAGGATTCCAATTGACTGATTTAAGGATTCCAATTTCTTGTTACACTCGACTGTCGAGAAACACGAAATTTAAGTTTATGAAAAGCGCATAACTTTCAATTTTTTTATTTCAAATACAGGGTCACTCGGAGCTCGTGGAAGAAATCATTAAAATCTCCAGCGATTATTTTAAGCAACATATTTTGGATTGGATCATTAATCAAGGGGGATGGGTGTGTAAATGTGAGAAATTGCAATCTAGATGCTCAGCTAGAATTTCTAGCAATGTTTCAGAATTCAAATTTATATTTTTTTGTTGAATCGGAATCCACGCTTTTTCTGGTAGTTGGAGGTTTGAATTAGTGGAAGTACAGAAAGTCAGTCTTGATATCATTGAATGTATTGCTCAGATACAGCCTTGTGCTTTCGATTGGCGTCGGACCAACTTTTTTTGAATGTTGCGTAAGCTCTCATCTGCAGACCATGCATGTGACCTTTATACGTTGAAAATTTTGACCTTGCCGCTTCAAGATATTTGGGTAATTCGATTAAACACTGGAAAAAACATATCTTTATTTGAGCTTGTGGAAATTGGCTAAACATTTCGATATTGGCTAAACATTTTAATCTTGTTGCAGAAAGTCATGCCGGATCATTTTAAGAATACGGGCCGCAGACGCAATTTTGGTGTTTTGGAATTTACTCCAGAGACAAAATATATTGCAACAACGTTAGGTCTCGTTGGAATGACGTTATTAAGCACATTGGTTCTTCAATTTTTCTTTTGAAATTTGTTCGATTTTTAAGTATTGTGTTACTGCTTCTATTTCTGTTGCTGATACCTTTAACTTATTTGACGTTACTTCCAGTTGATACGGAATCATTCACGCATAAAATGACGCAGTTACGCATGAAATGAACATGGTAGCCTACAGTTTTTTTCTACAGCAGTGGCTTTAGTGTTCATCCTGTGGATTAGAACGTAAGCACAACCTTTTGTACGATTTATGGGTCCCGTTTTTACTTTGCAACTCAACGCACAAACACAATAGTTCCGGACAGAAATGTGAAATGATCCAGACGATAGTGAACACTCAAACTGTTTAGTTTTCGTAGTGATCGTTTACAAATTACACTTTGAATTTACGTTTTTGCTAAATCGTGTGCAACAGTTGAAGCTTCTTTCCACACGATAGAACCAGTGCCTACTGTTTAGGTTGCGATCCAGTAGTTTAATCTACAGGTGTTGACAGCAAACCTCTTCCGTGACCAGTTTACAAACTGGGTTTATTATGCCTTTATAAGACGTCGGAAAAGCGGCATTTGCATTAAAACGGTGGAATATGTGGAATAATTTTTTGCTCTGTTTGTCTGCGGTAGCACAACTCTGTAGTTAGGCCTACTAAAGGTGTGCGGAGTCTGGATTAATGGACTCCTACTTCACTCTAACTCCAAAATATGTGACTCCACACAACTGTGCTAAGTGCATAGTAAATATTTGTTATCAACAGGCAAAGAAAATCAAACTTCGTTTCCTGTTTTTACTGAGAATTTCAGACTTCGGCTCCTAAATAGTCAAACTCCGGCTGCTGTACATGAACCCCTCTTTACGCCACTGCGGTAATGATTTACATGATGGACTTCTGCTGTCCTGCATGTAGTGGTCAATATACGACCATGGTTTCGTGTTTGTAAACGTTCCATTCAAATGTAACCAAATAAGCTAATAGTTAAATTGTTTCAATAGTTTTATGGCAACGAAGGCAGTGCAGATTTACCACTATAGACTGGTAAGGTTGAAGCCTGGGACATCAAAATCTTTCAGGGCCTCAAGTTTTAGATGTATCACGTATATTTAAACACGTTCAAACATATTTTTGTAAACTTTCACCGGGTAATAACGCGAAAATTTCTGGCAACCAATTCTCATGAAGTAGCTATAGATACTCATGAACAGGTAGGATACAAATTCATGGTGTGTTTATTTTTACTGAATGAAAATACAACATAGCTTAAACAGCACGTTTTTAACTGATGATTTCTTTAAATAATGACTATTATCTGCTAATTTTTAATGAACTGTTTACTGGATGTGGACAAATTTGCAAAGATGCCATGAAACGAAAAGCCTGCAGAAAATCATGCTTTGTCTCGTACGCACCTTTATCAATACAGGGTCATCAATATAATTAACGTTGCAAGAAATCCAATTCAAAAACTGCAAAGGAGGCGAACGTGGCCTATGGAACTATGTTCACAATTCTCAAGAAGGATTTGAAGATGAGCCTATACAAACACATGAAGAAACAGTTGCTAAATGTCAATACCATAGAGAAACGTTTTTCCAGAGCCAGAATTCTGCTATCACGCATCGAAGGAGGAGGTACGCCACCAAACCTTGTGTTCAGCGATGAGAAGAAATTTGATGTCCAGCATCATTTTAATAGTCGGAATGATCGTGTTTGGTCAAGAGATGGTAACGTGGAACCCCGGGTAGTCACTCGGAGACAAGGGGCGACATCAGCGATGGTGTGGGCCGCAGTCAACGAATCAGGAAGGAGTCCATTGATTTTTGTGGACCAAGGTGTGAAATCGAACCAAGAAAACTACCGAAATGATATCCTTGAGGGTTCATTGTTGCCTTGGGCAAAGAAACACTTCAGAAAACGCGATTGGTCATTCCAACAAAATTCTGCCTCTTCACATGGAGCTCATAGAACGCAAAACTGGCTTTCAGCCAATGTGCCGTAATTCTTCATTTCCAAGGTAGAATGGCCTCCTTCATCCCCAGACCTGAAACCCCTACACTTTTGCATCTGGTCTTACCTGGAGAACAAGGTTTCGATTATACACCACCTAAGTTTGGAAGCGCTGAAGGCTAATTTGAAAAAATAATGGATCTAAATACCTCAAAGCGTTATTCGTGACTCTTGCAGGTCCTTTTCGAAGCGTCTCCGACTTGTTATCGACGCAAATAGCGTACACATTGAGTAAAACTTGTTTTTCCTAAATATTTATTTATTTGACAATAATATTATTTGTTTATTACTCAAAAATTGTCTACCATTTGTTAAATACAGTTGTTTGAAGTTGTAACGTTAATTATGTTAATGACTCTGTACAAGCAAAACATTCAAATGGTTTTCCCAAGTGTAAGATCATGCATACCAACTGTTCAGGAAAGAGATCCTTCCTTAAGGTTTAAAAGATATAAAAACGAATTCCCATCCACTCCTTCGTTTGAACCTTTTGTTTCCTTTGCCACTCCGAAGGTCAAGAGGTTTTGCCTTTTCTACCTTTCAGCAGTGGCAGAAACAGAGATAAACCTTTGAAGTCTTGTGGAGTTCATAATGTCTGGACAGGTTGCTGTTTTTATCCTGGTTTTTATACGAAAACCTTGCAGTTTATATATACAGTAGGGTAGGCTATATATATTTTGATAGCCCGTGTGATAGCGTCACCGATCGGATATCAATATTACAATTAAAATAAATTAGGCAACAGTATGCCAAAGTCTTGATCCAATAGCCAAAAGTTGATTCAGATTAAGTATAGTAGACTTCTGTAAAACTGATTCTTTAACTGTTTAACCTGATCTGTGTATGAAGTTGTGTCCGATCCGCGCAGAAGTCGAACTTGAGTCTCCAGCATAGGCAGGGGGTAGACTAAGCTCTCTGCCCTTCCACGTATCGCGTACGTGTGTAGTTACCATGTGGCCTAATAGAATTTACATAATTTAGCCACTTGTTCAGATACCACGTCTACTGAACAAATTTTGTATTATTTTCAATTGAGACCAATTTTAAAACAAAATAGCCTACTCATCGATTTCTTGGGTCATTATTTGAAACCAGTTCTAGTTATGTTGAGAGGTTTTCAGAATGTTAAAGAGCTATAAAGATAGGCCACTATGTAATTATGTCGATATACATACCCTGTTTAGTCATGCTTCGTTGTTTATCTTTACTAGCCACGCTCCAGTGGGAATTGAAAATCCTTGTATGTTCGATATTCCGAGCAGCTTTTTTTATTACACCACAAACTGTTCCCGAGGCTCATTTGGCTTGTTTCTTCGCACGCGTCATCTAATTTGTTAGCGCTTCACTTGCGGGAAGGTGCCTTCTCTAAGGTAGAGCCAGTATTGTTTTAATGTTTACTTTCAATCACTTCAGTTTTTTGTTAAATGCTGTCCGGAAGGCTGAGATCTTTTGGTGTTGATATTGTTCGGTGTTTGTAAAGAACTATTTTTAATCCATTAAAAAGAAAAAACAAATGAACTTTAGAGAATTGTGCGTTGAAGGAAGTCTTAGAAAAGAATAGAGGGACTCACAATACGAGTTCCTTTAATTTGAAAGTCTCCTTGAGCAGCCTTGAGGGACGAGCCACTAACGCAACTTATTACAATTTCATTGCAAACAAAAAGAATTCTAAAATATACACAAACAACAACAAAAACATGCAAACCAGGGGTGGTGTAATGAATCTGTAATAAGTGAGAGTTACAAACATATTTTTAAAAACGCAACATCACTCACTATCTCTGGGGTAGTGTATACTGTATAGTCTAATGCAGGGGTCGGGAACCTCTTCAAGTGAAAGAGCAATGGAAGCTACATTTGTGGAAATGCATTTTCGTGAGAGCCATATAGGCAAATGCTTTAACACTTAATACATCTAACATGTAGTGGCAGGTGCCAGGGCCTACGAGAGAGGGGTACGGAGGGTACGGCGTACCCTTGAGGGCCCAGGCCTGTGGTTGTTGGGGGGCCCGAAATTGTGATTTTATAGTTTACGCGCAAAAATGTTTGGGTAAAACCGTCCTAAACGACTAAATTCAAGCATAAATGTTGTTATTTGTTAGTCCTTGGGGGGCCCGCAATGTAGCAAAAGGTCCCGGAAAGAAATTAGGTGTCTAAAGTGGTGACTTAATGCCTTACGTGCAAACATGTCCTGTGAAAAGCACCCTAAATTAAATCACAAAAGTTGGTTATTCTCCTGTCCTGGGGGAGACGGGCATAATGTAGCACAAGCAGGGTTGAGAAAAACCTGGGATTTTTTTTAAAATCCCAAACCACTAGTTTTTTTAATGCCCGGGTGTTTTTGGGCTTTTTTGTGTTTTTTAAAAGGTATTTGAAAAAGGGGGCAAACTTGGTTTTGAATCTTTATCCTCGGACTGACAAAGCCTTGATAGGCTATTCCTGGTTGTTTCGCATACTTGTAGAGGCCCTTGAAGCAGGGCCGGTTACGGAGATTGGCAGAGTGAAATTTCCGATTGTTGAAGTCTTGTTACCTGGGAATTATTACATCCATTAGGTGCCACTGAATGGAGAGCAGTCCTTAGAACGCGTTGCTCAAGCGCACACCCCGAGAGTCGAACCAGCACCGCTTGATCTTGAAGCTTCTTTGTTCACGACGTCACGCACTAACCAACTGAGCTATCGGGGCGACTTAAACCTTACATTATGTCATTATTCCGATGCATGGGATAAAATTTAATTTAGGGTAGGCCAATGCCATTCTCTGTTGTTATAAACTTGTATTTTATGATGCTCAGTCTTATCTTATCTGACAGCAGGGCAGGCCGGTATCCGGTCATTTGGTCGACAGGACGTTTGGTCGACAGATATTTGGTCGACAAGACAATTTGTCGACATGACGTTAGGTCGACAGAACGATTCATTTTAGGGTTAGTTAACTAACCTTAACCCTAGCCTAACCCTAACCCAAATGTCCTGTCGACCAAATGTCTTGTCGACCAAATGTCCTGTCGACCAAACGACCGGCTACGGGGTAGGCCTATATCATATGAGAGAAATGACATATTTATTCTCTTTCATATTCAGTATTATTGTGCATAGCCTATTAAAATTAAAGAATAGTTTTATTGCAGCTTGATACTATTATTGCGCACAAATGTCTGCAGTAAAATGTTGTATGGTGTGCAATACGCCTAAGCAAACATCATACGTTTTGCCCAAGACAAAGGGGGCCCGGAGTGAGAGGGGGGCCTAGAATGACTCTTCGTACCCCTAGTGAAAATTTCTCTCAGAGGCCCTGGCAGGTGCAGAGTTGTAAAAGTGAAACCATGTGTTTGCTGAAGATGAGAAAAATAGCGGGAGGTCTGGGAGACCTCCACCAGAAAATTTTGAAAAATTGTGTTTAATTTGGTATACATTTTGAGCGTATTTTCAGCTCTAAATTGTAATGAAAAGTTTTCGAGGCCAAAACATAAACCTCATGAAGTTACCAGTACCCAGCTGGCGTTCAAAATTGTATGGATGAAAAAATGTAGGCTAGTATCGTAATGAATATTTGTAATAAGCTTACCTCTGCTTACCCAATTGGATTTTTTTATAAACTTATTTTATGGAGATATTGCATCGAAATTTAACATTTCGCCCAAATTGCAATACCAAATACAAAAGCTTCCAAAGTTGATGATGCTACATTTCACATCCTAAGAAAAATGTTAATGTGTTTCAAAATGCAACACTATACAAAGTTTCTAAACATCAAAACTCATGGTAAAAATAAAAATAATCAAAAAACAAATCAATTATTGATTTGTCCACAAAAATGGCAAAAATGCGAGTTTATCTCAAGATGAACTGCGTAGTTCATCTCAAGGGCTTTTGATTTCATTGTAATTAAAATTATTTTTCGGTACTTGGCAAAGAGTAGGCTACACCTGGGCAGCTGTACAGTGTACACTGTATACATATTCTGCACGATTTGTTAGCTGATCAATTTTATCTGTACCAAATCGTGCAGAATATTTCTTCGGAAAAATTGTTACCTGGTATAGAAAAGACAAAACCTGGTCCATTAAATCCTTCGCGTTGGTTGACTTTAGCAAACAGGTATGGTGTTTGCAAAAGCATGAAATGTATTTCAAGAACGTAATAGCGGCAGCGTATCTTAGTTGGTAGGGTGCCAACTTAGTGACCGAAAGGTTGCTAGTTTGATGCTTGAGCTGGTCATTGCGTCGTTGTGTCCTTAGGAAAGACACTTAACGCTTATTTCCCATTGGGGCCATACAGTCTACCCGTCGTGGTGGCTCAGTCTGACAAAATATTGCAAACAGAACCACGAAAGAGGATGCTTTTGTGTTGAAAAGCTGTAGACAAACACCGGGGTACCTGGTTCATAAACATGAATAAAATAGATAAGAACATAATCTCATGATTATTAATGGTTGGAAAGTAAAAATATAAACCTTTTAACGCTAAATTTAAATTAGCTTAGTATGTCATTACAGAGTATGCCGAATTTACATCAGCAAGCATGACTTGGAAAGTGTAGCGGACGCTGCTTTCAGCATATCCACCCATACACAGCCATCAGTGGGATGGCAACATTCCTGGGCAAAGTCGGCAAGGAATGATAGGACACGAGGTCGATTACGCTGCTGTATTGTTTACTAACTCAACTCAGAAGATCAATGCTTGCTCACAACGTAATTGTTTATAGTTTTTAATCTTCGATCCAGCAACACAGAAAGTAAAGGAAAACACCGGAATATTAAAGCTCCACCACCAACAACTGGATACGAAATGTCGTCGCTGCTACATTAACAATAAACTGATCCAAACGTCATCCTGGCAGTGCCAAAAATAGAAAACGGTAGCAACAACGAAACTGATATATTGCTTTAGAATTACCAAGACTGATTTCTTGATACTGGTTTTAAGTTCTGACTTTTGATATTGCATTCAACTGATTTCCATATTGAAAGAACCGACTTTTCATATTGAACAAAAACTCAACAAACTATTGATTTTCACATAGCAAAAACTTAACACACTCTGATTTTTACATGTTGTAGAACTCTACAAAAGACTAAATTTCACATAGCAAACGACTGATTGATTTAAAATCATGAGCTTAACTTCTTTAAGAAGGTACTAGTGTGAGATTGCGAGTTTTACATATGATCACACAACGCAACACGACTGCAATTCTACATAACGATGAACCAAGGTAGGAATTCGGCATAGTGACGTTGATTACACAAGTTGAATTCCCGATTGCTGAATTGAATTCCCGAGACGTGCAGTTATGCGCTCAAGGCGGAGTCTTCTGGAAGATTCTAGTGACGTGTACGTGTGACGTCAGAGACGACAGAGCTCTCTGGCGCTACAGACACCCCCGCAAGAAGGAAAACGGGGTGGCCGTTTGACTTCTGATGAGATGTTTGTAGCATGAAATGAAACAGGCGAGGCACAAGATGCGTATTATAACATAGACACACGGTGAACAACAAGACGGGGTCGGATCCCCTCCGCACGGCGCGAGCGCTAACAGTTCCTCTGATTCCGGGGAGCGGCTGGTCGGCTCTCGATTGGTTGAAGCAGAGGTCTCGTGCGGCGGACATCCGGCTTCGATGATTTCTAATTAAAAAAATGTGGAGAGTTACAATGACAAACACAATCTAATCACTAATCAATCACAGGTGAACATTGACGATGCAGATAATGTCAATATGCAGTACGACGACTAAGTTGTGAAAATTGATGAAGCACGTCAGAGGGCACAGAGCGCACTCTCTCTACGACACGGAGGGACAGTCCGGACAACGGCCGTGCGAAGCAGTCGTACAAACTGCCACACACCGCGACGCGAGAGCAAAGCGTCATGACAGCAGGATGGGTATACTAACCAAACGGGGAAGGTGAGAAAAACGGACACACGTTTAAATGAAACCAGACCAGGACTGTAGTGCCAGCAGACGACCAAGGGAAGTGACGAGGCTTGAAGTACCTAGCCTCACGACGACCAGCAACATAGGAACTGAAAGATAGATAGACTGAAAGCATGCTAGCTGTGCAAAGCGACTGAGCGTGGAACCGGTCCAACAGAGCAGGCAGCGGTGGACAGATGAATGCGAGCAGCTGTGACAAAACAAGGCCAAGAGGCAGAAAGCGACGGGCAAGCCAGTCGCAAGCAGCATGTCGACTTATATCTATGCTACCACCTTGACAAGCAAGATCCTAGCAACAGTGACTACAAGGGTGAACAACGAGGCGCTACGTGAACAAAACAGCGGTGGTCAGACAAGGGTTATAGCAAGTACTATATACGGGAAGTGTGCTGCGTCGCACGCCTATGTGAGGGAAGCGCAGCTCCTTAAGACACAACTCCTAAAGCTCCTAAAGACAACTACAGAGCGGGGAACTGCTAAACGAGGGAGTGATTAACTGAGGTAATGTATGCAGTTTCAAGTCTTACCCAGGACTAAGAAGTGGTTGAGAGCTACTGTAATTCCTTTGAAGACTGTATGCAAAAACGATGACTAAGCTAACTAAGGAAAGGTGGAATGGATGGATGAATGGATGCAGTTTTACGTCATGCCCAGGACGAAGACTGCTGTAATTAATACGATAACTTTATGCAAGAACGGCACCTAACTGATGAAAGATGGGATGGAGGGATGCAGTTTTACGTCGTACCCAGGACGGTTGGATGGATGCAGTTTTACGTCATGCCCAGGACGGAGAACTAAACAGTGAACGTGTAACAAAGCCTAAGATACCTACAGGCACCACAGTCCAGACGGGGGCGAAACACATTGTCATCGCTGCTGTCAAGACGCCCCGATCGCGAGCCACGAGTGGGGCAACGACCAAGGACGACAACGGCGAGGGAGATTAAAAAGCTTACGGCTACTACGATAATGTAAAAAGAATATTCAACCATCATTAATTAGTGTCACTTAACTTGAGTTCCACGGCATCGTCGTTGAAGGAGCGTCCGATGAAAGGCAGGCTTGTTGTAATCCGTGATATAATCCAGAATAATCCAGTGCATCCAGCGATCAGTTCACATTCAGTCAATTCACAGTTAAGTCAAGTAATTAATTCACAGTAAGATCGCGTCGTTACAGCTCACAGTTAGCAAAAATCACGTCGGGGTCACCAGAAATATGTAGCGGACGCTGCTTTCAGCATATCCACCCATACACAGCCATCAGTGGGATGGCAACATTCCTGGGCAAAGTCGGCAAGGAATGATAGGACACGAGGTCGATTACGCTGCTGTATTGTTTACTAACTCAACTCAGAAGATCAATGCTTGCTCACAACGTAATTGTTTATAGTTTTTAATCTTCGATCCAGCAACACAGAAAGTAAAGGAAAACACCGGAATATTAAAGCTCCACCACCAACAACTGGATACGAAATGTCGTCGCTGCTACATTAACAATAAACTGATCCAAACGTCATCCTGGCAGTGCCAAAAATAGAAAACGGTAGCAACAACGAAACTGATATATTGCTTTAGAATTACCAAGACTGATTTCTTGATACTGGTTTTAAGTTCTGACTTTTGATATTGCATTCAACTGATTTCCATATTGAAAGAACCGACTTTTCATATCGAACAAAAACTCAACAAACTATTGATTTTCACATAGCAAAAACTTAACACACTCTGATTTTTACATGTTGTAGAACTCTACAAAAGACTAAATTTCACATAGCAAACGACTGATTGATTTAAAATCATGAGCTTAACTTCTTTAAGAAGGTACTAGTGTGAGATTGCGAGTTTTACATATGATCACACAACGCAACACGACTGCAATTCTACATAACGATGAACCAAGGTAGGAATTCGGCATAGTGACGTTGATTACAGAAGTTGAATTCCCGATTGCTGAATTGAATTCCCGAGACGTGCAGTTATGCGCTCAAGGCGGAGTCTTCTGGAAGATTCTAGTGACGTGTACGTGTGACGTCAGAGACGACAGAGCTCTCTGGCGCTACAGAAAGCAAGGACAAAGAACATTTGAAGAAAATCTGTCAATTCATTGTCACAAACTATCCTCCAATGTGGTTCCATATCAAAAGTTTACCATCTTTCATTAATGGGCCAAGACATGTTTTCAATCAAATGCAGCTATTCAAAAGCCTCGAGCCTGATGTTCAAAACATTGTAAAGCCTGTTATTTCCAGGTGCAGTATACTATTTACACACATCATTCTTAGCTAATGGTCTTTCCCAGCTAACATACCCTAATCGGGCCGGTATAGGGCCAATGCGGTGTTATATCGGGTCCCTTTATTGGCACGATACAGTAATCTATACAGGCCCGGTAAGAAAGTGCAAACAAGTTCTATTCTGGGCCGATACAGTATTACTACAGTTGCCGGCACGATGCCATTACCCAACCGGTATTTGTACCTTTAACATACTCTAATCGGGCCGGTATAGGGCCAATGCGGTGTTATATCGGGTCCCTTTATTGGCACGATACATTAATCTATACAGGTCCGGTAAGAAAGTGCAAACAAGTTCTATACTGGGCCGATACAGTATTACTACAGTTGCCGGCACGATGCCATTACCCAACCGGTATTTGTACCTTTAACATACTCTAATCGGGCCGGTATAGGGCCAATGCGGTGTTATATCGGGTCCCTTTATTGGCACGATACAGTAATTTATACAGGCCCGGTAAGAAAGTGCAAACAAGTTCTATACTGGGCCGATACAGTATTACTACAGTTGCCGGCACGATGCCATTACCCAACCGGTATTTGTACCTTTAACATACCCTAATCGGGCCGGTATAGGGCCAATGCGGTGTTGTATCGGGTCCTTTTTTTGGCACGATACAGTAATCTATACAGGCCCGGTAAGAAAGTGCAAACAAGTTCTATACTGGGCCGATACAGTATTACTACAGTTGCCGGCACGATGCCATTACCTAACCGGTATTTGTACCTTACACCCTCGTTCTGGCCTGTACAATGCCATTACTCAGCGAATATCACTATACGATGCCAATAATGGGCCAGGGCAATGCCATTTATCTGCCTGTACCTCTAAAAGATACCATGCCTGCGCCTACAGCATGCCAATACCTACAAATATACAGTACAGGCATATAATACAATGCCATCACCAAGCCTGCATCAGTAACCCTAACCCGTACTTTCAAACAGAAACAAGACAATTCTTATGTGAAAATTTATTGAACATATGAGCAACCGATGGTTCGTCTTTTCCGTCCCCCTTCGCGGTCATTAAAATTTCGCATCCAAGTGCTGATACATTTTTCTATGGCACTTTCAGTGGCACCATCCAAGTTCGGTGTTTGCATAACAGCACCTGTAAAAGCAGATATTTTATTGTCTCAGAATATGTAATGTTTACAAAATCATGCATCAAAACCATTATTAGTCGGCTGCATACCCGAGTGGTGAGAACCCTGTAACGGCAATCGAAAGGGCGCCGGTTCGACACCGCTCGAGCATGCGGCTGTGTCTGTGGCAGGACACTTACAGGCATGCCTGAAGGTGGACACGAAGATTGGCTTCCTTGCCTTCCCGTCCACTTAATCTAAATCTTCAACCACCGGGTGTAAACCTGGATACGACAAACAAAAACATTATTATTCAGTCCAGCCGTGATGGCGTGAGAAGTGCGACACGGAACTTGTCGTAGAAAGGCGCACTTTGCTACTGCTGACGACGCCTACTCACCTTAAAAGCAAGGTGTTTAGAAGGCATGACTGTGTCACGTTATCCACCCGATGTATTGATGCAGACAATACCCCTGATATAAAAGCGTCACGAATCGCTTCATTGCAGCAAACTTCCGCGGATACGGCTTATAATTGCAATCTCGAGATAGCCGCTTCAAGTTTAATACGTAATCATCTAATGACTGTTCTGCCTGTTGTTTGCAGGTCATTAGCAAATGTCTGGCAAATATGAGATTATTTGGTTTCACGTATAATCTTTCTGAAGTTCTTATTGCAAGGTCTTAAGTATTACATTCACTGATGTAATCGTAAACATCCTTATCAACGTGGGCGATCAAACATCGCAGTTCATCGTCATCACTGATCTCTGGTTCAGCTGGAAATGCTGCAAGAAAATTCGCGAATGTTCGATGCCAATGTTTCCACTCTTTACTAGCTTGACTAGAGTTGGGATCAGCGCTGAACAAACTGGGCTTTATAAACTTGCTATCCATCTTCAATTAGTTCGTTAAATTGTCGTGAACTAATACATACTTTATTACGCAAGCTTATATTAGCTTTAACAAACTAAATGGAACATCTAAATGAATATAAACAAATGAATTAAGCTTAGTACTTCAGACAATAAGATCATCAACCTGAACCGCACCTCAACACAACAAGCAAGTAAACAGAGTGGAAGCGCCAACTGAACAGTTGCGTTGGCCAAAGGCATTATGCGTGGAACGCGGCAGAAGTTTCTATTGTAGCATACAACGCAAATCACACGACAAACAGCTAAACTCGACTGCAAGCTTTCTCAAAAGGTTTCTTTCTCTCTCTCTCTACCACGCACAAATGTAGCCACCTGGCTTAACTCGCACGCGAAGTGTGTTCCCGTTAGTAGTAAACTGAAAACCAGTGATGCCAGGTTGGTTTTTGAAAACAAGCAAGTGAATCTAAAAAACAAGCCCAAAACAGCCAAATCAACACAAAAACAAGCCCAATAATTTGCAACCAAACTGTAGCTACAGTGTACAGTGTTGCCTTTACCAAACTGTACTGTGCCAATATCAGCTGTACTGTGCCAACACCTTACCAAACTGTACTGTACCATTGCAACACCGGATTGCCATTATAAACTGTAGGCCTACAGGTTTGCCTTTACCACACAGTACTGTGCTAACACCGGATTACCCTTACACAAACTGTACACTTTTGCCGTTACACAAATTGTACTGTGCCAGTAGGCTACCGGATTGCCCTTACACAAACTGTACAGTTTTGCCGTTACACAAACTGTACTGTACCAGTAGGCTACCGGATTGCCCTTACACAAACTGTACAGTTTTGCCATTACCAAACAGTACTGTGCCAATACCGGATTGCCCTTACACAAACTGTACAGTTTTGCCATTACCAAACTGTATTGTCCAAATACCGGATTGCCCTTACACACACTGTACAGTTTTGCCATTACCAAACTGTAATGTGCCAATACCGGATTGCTTTTACACAAACTGTACAGTTTTGCCATTACCAAACTGTATTGTGCCAATACCGGATTGCCCTTGCACAAACGGTACAGTTTTGCCATTACCAAACTGTATTGTGCCAATACCGGATTGCCCTTACACAAACTGTACAGTTTTGCCTTTACCACACAGTACTGTGCCAGTACTTGATTGCCCTTACACAAACTGTACAGTTTTGCCATTACCAAACTGTATTGTGCCAATACCGGATTGCCCTTACACATACTGTACAGTTTTGCCTTTACCACACAGTACTGTGCCAGTACTGGATTGCCCTTACACAAACTGTACATTTTTGCCATTACCAAACTGTATTGTGCCAATACCGGATTGCCCTTGCACAAACGGTACAGTTTTGCCATTACCAAACTGTATTGTGCCAATACCGGATTGCCCTTACACAAACTGTACAGTTTTGCCTTTACCACACAGTACTGTGCCAGTACTTGATTGCCCTTACACAAACTGTACAGTTTTGCCATTACCAAACTGTATTGTGCCAATACCGGATTGCCCTTACACATACTGTACAGTTTTGCCTTTACCACACAGTACTGTGCCAGTACTGGATTGCCCTTACACAAACTGTACATTTTTGCCATTACCAAACTGTATTGTGCCAATACCGGATTGCCCTTACACAAACTGTACAGTTTTGCCTTTACCACACAGTACTGTGCCAGTACTGGATTGCCCTTACACAAACTGTACATTTTGCCATTACCAAACTGTATTGTGCCAATACCGGATTGCCCTTACACAAACTGTATAGTTTTGCCATTACCAAACTGTACTGTGCCAATACTGGATTGCCCTTACACAAACTGTACAGTTTTGCCATTACAAAACTGTACTGTGCCAATACCGCATTGCCCTTACACAAACTGTACAGTTTTGCCCTTACAACATTGTATCGGCCCGATACAGGCTTTGTATCAGACAAACTGTACCATTTTGCCGATACAATACTGTACGTTGCCGGTATTGGCCCGATACAGTGCAAACGTTACCGATACACCCGATACACGCAGACACAAATACAGTATTGGCGCAATGCTGTGATGTTTGCTGGGTTGCCACCTGCCCAAGTATAGTTACTATACCTTAATACCTTATTAGCCACAAAAAATACTTTCTGATGTGGGAGACTGATATAGTCAAACCTGACGCATGTTGCGTTGGCTCAAACCGCGGACATTAGCTCCACTTGTGGTAACCTACTCAAAAGTACTCGAGCAAGTATAATAAGAAGATTTTTCTAGTTGTAACTCATGTCACTTAATTTTTTTTATATTTTTACTTCTAGAAATGCTTATTCAGCAAACTCTGAAAATGTGGTAATGGCAATGCTTGCGGATGACTCCAGAAAAGTTCGAGAAAATGCAGTCATGGCAATATTGAAAATTTGCAATGGGGCAAATATTGGTGATAGATCCGTTCGGAAGTTTGTTGTTTCAACGATAAATTATGAGGCCAACCATTATTCCGACATCACCGTAGATTTATGTTATGAACCTATCTTCACAACCACGATTACATCTGATGACATCATCTCTTACTGTGAAAGCAAAATAGAAGTGAAAAGCTATCCAAACCACTCCCAATCACTAGAAAGAATTGTGAAATTGGTGACTGATGCATCGTACAAAGTGTGTGGGTTTGATAGAAGACATGGATTCATCCGTGCTGGATAGCTTCCAGGAATCTGATTCCTGTTGCAGACACAAAGGCGCACTATACAGCCAAGCAGTTGTAGATACTGTTAACACTAAAATCAAGTGCTAGTATATTTGTGTTACAATTGAATTAGTGACTGTTGAATCCAATTGATTTTGCATGACTGTCATTTTATATTCCTAAAACTGAGTTTAAAATGCAATGGTATTCGATTTTTGGAAAAAATTGCGTGTTGTTTCAAAAAAGATAAAGCAATCGAATCTCAAAACCTAAACAAAACTTGTATTAGAAGCTGGTCCAAGTCATTATTAGTGCAATGTAAAATAGTATATTGAACATAGCCAAAAAAAGTGTCTTTACAGTTCTGTTATTTTCATAAGCATGTTTTGCAAATTTTTCGAAAAAGACAGACTTTTCAACCCAAAAAGTGGGTAGGTTCCCAAGGTCAAAATTTCCTCAAATTCGGTTTCTGGTCGTTTTATGTTGTTCCGCAAGAAATATCAACGAAACAAAGCAAAATTTTTGGTTTACCCCACTCTACAGTGTACAGTAACAATCAGACTGATAAATGAAACAAGAATTTCTACAGATTCGTTCACCGTTGTATGGAGCAAGCGAGCACACAAGACATCAGGACAAGGCACTTGATCAGCACAAAGAGTTTGTTTGCGGGCTCATATCTTTTAAAGTCAAAATGGATAATTGCATCCTCATTGTCGTTGCTACCACATGGGTGAGGGATTAGTTTGAAATTTAACTTGCAAAATAATTGCTTGAAAGGATGTTTTATCAATGTGTATTTGCAAATGCAAAGCAGTATCACAAAACATGTTCAGTTTCAATTGAAATAGTGAAGCTGCCAAGGTGGAAAACTGTTACGTAACATCTTTAAGCAACTATTTCATAACTGTCGCGCATTTTGGCAAAGCGTACGGCAGCGGGAAATTTCAACAAAGTTGGAAGTAGACTTTGAGTTACTTGTAATGACATGACATAATAATTTGGAAAAAGGTCATCAGTGCAGGGAATAAATTTAAAAAAAAAAAAAAAAACAGATTGATCAATCAAAAGAACAAATGATTTATTATTTTTTAACATTTTTTTCATGTTGAGGCGACGTAATCTGTTTTAGCACTGCAAAAGACTTGCAGCTAAAAAAGCGCAGCTTCTTTTTGGAATCAATTGCACTACACTTACGTTTTTTTGACGTCTGGCTGTATGAAAATTGTTGTAAAAGTAATCAAATTTTATCAAAGTGTTAAAAAACGATCGTTTTACCTAAGGCGTCTCACAGCGTTGATAAGCGAAATGTAACCTGCAAACACTTTGCGTATATTTTGATCGACGATAACCAGAAGCCATAATAATAGGACCATAGCTAAACCAGTTACAAAATTGTCAGGCTAAACATTATAACTAGCAGCTTTTAAAAAGCGAATGAAGCAAAATCAGTAAAAAAAATAGTTGTAAACGTTCGATAACATTTGAACATTTGACATTTTATATGCTATATACAATGCTGCAATATTTGAATCAAATTTGGTTAAAATTGAGTGAAAAGCCAGAGGAAAATGATGTTGTAGCTGTAGTAATTGCAGAACATAGCTTTCTACACTACTCGATAACTAAAGAGTAAAGTAAAGTAAACAACAAAAGTTGTTCAAACAAAAATATTTTGAAAAGTCGAAGTTTTTGTTTTATTGCGATTTCATTTTTGGCCAAGAGGAAACGAAACGTAATGACGACAACATATTTTTGTGATAAAACGAAATACATTTGCCCACAATACTCGTACACTTGCATAGTATTGAAAAATACTTTCGAATTCACTATGACAAACGCCTTTTTTTGATTTTTTCAAACGAAACTACAACACAGAATTTTGCTTTTGCAGAAAGTAAGGAAATATATAAAATTAAGGCATACAAATTTTGTTTTGACCAGTTTTTAACCTCCACCACGTTGTTAAAGCAAACAATTCATTCATATTTTATGGTGGTGCCAGTGTCAGTCAGATAAGTGGTAGTATTTTGTAAGTCGTGGTCGTCGCAGGCACAGCAAGGGATCATGGAAGGTGTTTTTATTACTAAAATATTAAGTCCACTTTCCTACATTCGATCGAGTCTCGTTTCTTTGTAAATAGAGCTTTTGCTTTTTCCAACTGTTTCAAGGGTTTTGTTTAACCAACACCATTAATTTTTCAAGAATGGGAATTATTTAGGTTTTTCAAAAGGACTAAAACAATAAAATGTTGTTTTCCCTCTAAGTCATTATTTTCGTTTCAAATAAAAATAATTACACAAACTAAAAATAAATGGCCCCTAAACATCATAGGCCCCACCGCCCGGGGGTACGGATCTTCTTCTTGCGTTTGAGGCCGCCACAGATCACGTTGTTACGTCCAAGCGCAGAAGCCAATGGATTGTGTATTCATCGAGCGTTGTTAGGTCCACATGTCTATCTTGTGGTCGGTATACAGGACATTGATAGATAATATGGTGTGCAGTTTGAAAATCTGAGCCACACGCACAAGATGGTGAATCGGCGAGGCCCCACTGGAACATGTTGCTGCTGAAACAGCCCACTCCAGTCCGCAGGCGATTGAGCTTCACCCATTCCTTCCGGGGTAGTTCTGCTCCACGTGGGGTGTTGGTATTGGGAAGGACTGTAAATTGGGTTGGTTTCGCAACTTCTCTCCATTCACGGTTCCAAACTTCGGAAATGTGGAAGTTCGATTTGCAGATAGCTGCAGCATGTCGGGAGAACGGGCGTCGAGATTTCAAGCGCTGGGGCTTTTGGGAGTGCGAGTTTAGGACAATCTGGTTGATGAGGTGGTCATCCCTTGACATAGCTTGTAGGATCAGACTACGTACGTAGTTTTCCCTACGAAGTCTACCAGGGGCGATGCCTGATAGTACCGCCAGAAAGTCAGTGGGAGTTGGAAGCAGGCAACCGGTGATTATTCTCATGGTGGTATTGAGGGCAGTGTCAATTTTGGAAGTGTGTACGCTGTGGCACCAAGTGGGGGAAGCATATTCGGTGCTGTAAACAAGTGCAAAAGCACGGAGAGCGGTTAACACGGTCCTGAGATCATTCATTTTACAAAAAATTGCTGAAATGACACGAATCACTTTAAAGTATATGAAAGAGTTGAATAGTGTGGGTTATTGTGGGGGGTTTTAATTCTAATTTAAGATAATTTTTATATTTGATTTAATGGGTTTTAATTATTTGATGCACTTTATCTACTGGTCCTAAGTTGACTGCATCATAAGCAGGCGATAGGTCTACGAGAGATAAGATGGGAGAAATACCACAGTAACAGTTGTATGTTTTCTCTCTTTCCTGTAATCCTTCACACGCTAATTTGATTTTTCACCACACAAACCACAATGAGAACTCTGCCTGCCCTACAGTATAAACAATCGAAACAGATTATGAAGACTGACAAGAAATAGAAGTAGGCTATTTTGGAGAACGGAGAGCAGTCCTCTGCTGAACGGAGAGCAGTCCTTAGAATGCGTTGCTCAAGCGCACACCTCGAGAGTCGAACCAGCGCCGCCTGATCTTGAAGCTTCTTCGTTCCAGAAGTCACGCGCTAACCAACTGAGCTATCGGGGCGGACAACAATTTGCGGAAAGTAGCTGCATTTTTTTATCCTGAAAATGGTTTCAGTTACTGTATTTTGATAAAAGATTTTTTTGAATGTGCCCTGATTTTTAAAAGTAGCTAAAAACGTAATTTGCTACTCATTTCATTATTTGGGTAGCGTCGTATTTGGTGCTAGCAATATGAAAAGATTTACGTTTTGTAAACGTCGATGCAACATTCATGAAGTTGGAATGTCCATGCAAGCAGCTCTATGTCTCTGTGATTGCAAAAGAAAATGTGTGCCATTTCAAGACTTCATGATCACTGTTTGAATTCACACACTTAGGCTGACGCTTGCACAATTAAGATTAAGTTTGTGAAGTGCCCAAAAAATCAACAAAATTTAAGCTATATCTAATCTTTAAACAAATTAAGTAGGCTCTTCTTGCATGCTATTACCGGAGCATGGTCGAGTGGTAAAAAAAGGTCAGACCGAAGCTTTGGATGTTATTCTCCTCATCGACAGGGTTGTATCGGTGAAACATTTAGTGACAGGAAAAAGAGCTGTCGACCTTTACTGTTATCTAGTAATTGGTCGGTATTCTGAAAATACGTTGGTTTTAGTAAACAAATTAGCCTGTTTGAAAGATATCATTGTGACATCCGATATGTTGACATTTTTTTAGATTTAGAACTTAGACTCAAGAGACCTAAACATGAAACAGAAAATTGTTGTGGCCTTGCTCTGCCTAGCTGCAACAATTTCGAAAGTAGAATCCAGAGACAAAATTTACTACTTGGCCATTCAAGAAATAATTTGGGATTATGCACCTTCTGGATTAAATTTGATTACAAACAACAGATTGGAGGATGAACCGTAAGTTAACTCCGTAGTAGGCTATGATTCAAAAAAAGGGTAGCTTAAATGGGTAGCTGTAATGAGCACGTTAACTTTTTTGTAACTATCATCTACCACACAGCTCATCTTGCGTCAGAATTTTTTACAAAGGGTGAGATGTAAAACCACTTGCAGAAAAAAGTGGGTTATAGATAAATTTTGCCAGATATCCATTACCTCCTTCTTAAATTTCATTTTGAGTCAGCTCAAAAGTACTTTTTGCAGATTAATGGTAGCCCCAATATTTAAAAAAAGAAGAAAATTAAGCCAAAGCTAATTTTTTAAATTTAACAATGTAAATAATTTCTGTGTCCTCCCTCATCAGTAGGCTAGCTTATATAAAAATACAAACGACGATCAAACAGTTGATACGAACAACAAAAACCTGCTTGTTCACAGTGACATCAGTTGAACGTTAATGAAATGTTGGGGCTTTATATAAAAGCACACTTGTAATGTGATTGGTTGTGTGCAGTTGTCAACCGTGTATCCACTCTGGCATCGTATAACCAGTTAACCACTGGGTGGACTATGGGTGGTGAGAAGTAGCCTAATGTTTAAGTAACCGTTTGGCTTTCAATCATAGTACATGGTCCCAATACCTCCAACATTGTACTAAGCTGGATATCGAATCCAACACTAGTTTTAACGTGGCCTACTTGAAGCTACGTAGTTTTATTGTGGTGTGGTAAATTGGTAGAAATAGTTGTTAACGAAAGGAAGGCAAACTTCATTAATTCTTCAGGTTTATGGTCGACCTAATCTACAATTATAATCTTATTTTCTCATCTCCGATGCTTGCAACAAGTACTAAGTACTCTAATTAAAATTGTTGGGTTTAAATTTATATGTTTTGAGTCTGAGCTTTAAACATAAAACAAACAAAGCTGTTTTGTCAATTTAAATAGAGTATCAAGAATCTACAGTGAGCTGTTCATCGGAAAGCGATACAAGAAAGCTGTGTACAGAGCCTACACAGACGATACTTTTTCTACGCCTATTCCCCATGATCCTAACCTAGGTTTTATGGGTCCAACCCTTCGAGCTGAAGTAAGTAACAATAGCAAAAAATAAAACATGCTGTTGTGGAGGTTTTAGAAAGGAGTAACTATATTTGATGTATAATTTGCTCTATTTAGCGTTTTGCTTGACATTGATTACTTTTTTTAGTATTACTAGTGTTTATTGTTTATAATAATAATATGCTACAGCAACGAAACCTAAAGCGATACCTTACCTTTCTTGTGAAAGCAGTCATCTGATCTGAGCTTAAATCTAGTAGAATATATCTGACCTATCAAGTTTAACTTTTTAAAGTTTCTTATTTTGTAGTTTTCATTGATCGAGAAGCTAATATTTATTGAATCTCGTGATGATTATTCATCTGCACATTTGCAGTAGGCTCATAGCAGCCATATCAAAACTAGACATTTGTATACTTTGTATATGAATGTGCAGTACGCACAGCTCATGGTCGAGAACAATGGCGCATTGTATCCAACCCTCCGTACGAGGAAGGAACAAAATAATGATGATACTTTGTATTTTCATCGCAGGTTGGAGATCGAGTAATTGTGCATATGTACAACAACGCCAGCCGTGAGTACAGTTTACATACTCACGGTCTGATCTATACAAAAGGGCACGAAGGTGCTCCTTATTATGACAACAGCACAGAAACTGATGATGATGCTATTCCAAGTGGAGGAAGATATATATTTGTATGGGAAGCGCACCCCGAGTAAGATTTTTGTGTGAGCACCATTGCTCTCGAAATCTAAATATTGCCCCTAGTCGTTAGTGACGACCTTCAAAATGCTTTGCAATGGTATGTCTCAAACCATCGACCTGTTCAAAAATAAAACAAGGAAACACTAGCTGAGAGCCACAAATTCAATGTAGGGGAAATAAAATGTCCCTTCTATTATTTAAAATATAAACAAACTCTCTTACATTTTTCAGAGAAGTGTTTAATGTTGAAATAGTCCTGCTGTACGAGCGTAGTACGTTGGCGCAGCTGATAAATGAAATTGAAATTAATTTTCTAAAAAAGGCAAGGGTATAGATTTCTCCCTTTAACTAACAAAATAGCATGGTTTACTGGTTTATGTTGAGGTTACCAAGAGTGGATCTTGTGAATCAGGTTTCGGCTTATTCCAGAAAATTTAAGTCTCTCCAGGTCATTCTAAATCCCCCTTTTTAAAGATAAATAAAATAGGCGAGTAAGAAGTGACATTGGACCCGGACATTTTTGATAACAACCATTTTTTGGTTGCAGGAGGCTTGTCTGGTAGTCAGACCAACGATTCTAAAATTCGGCAAAAATCGGACTTGGGGAACTGCCCCAAAACCGCACTTTAAATTTTCATAGAGCGCCATCTAGCGGTTGTAAATATTTGCTCTAAGTAAAGTGCGACTTAGTAAGCATATACACGTAATTAACACTCACAAAAAGATAAGTGTAATAATATTTTTTTTAAAAGGTTGTGATCATGGGTGTAGGCAGGGAAGGGGCACTTACCCCCATCCCCCAAGATTATGATTTACATGTCATTTGCTCGAGAGTACAATTTTCAAAAATTGTATTCGCCTTCCACGCAAACACTTTCTCATCAGGTTTTCAACCAACTCTACTTCAGTTTTTTGATTTCTCTAAATGGTTTTGCGCCGTAGGCGCAACAACCACTTACATCATACGTTAATAGTAATTTTTTTCACAATTCTCGCACCTCACCACTCAAATGTTACTTTAAATTTAGAACTTTTCTTACCTATGTGGCAGCTTACAAGATGAATTTGGCTTTAAAAATTGTGCCCTCCCAACCCCGCTTCTCCCCCACCCCTGCATTTTTTCTGCCGACGCCCATATTTGTGACGTATTTGGCCATTTATTACAGTTTAATTATTATTACGCAATTATAATTGCCTACGTTAAAGTGTAATTCAATGTAGGCTATATGACACTTCAACAACATTAGCAACTGAAACAAGTGGTGATACAACGTTGACAGATGTATAATCAACATATAATAGAAAGACAAACATCAGCGATTTGAGCAATTAATGCTTATCTGGAGATCATTTAATGTCGTTTATTCAGTGCTATTGCTTTGCTTCAACAGAAAAGGCAGCATATATTTAATATAATTATGCGTTCACTTTCATTCATTGCAAAAATATTTTACTTGCAAAAACTACCACAGTAACAATTCGTGGTCCCGTTCTAGGGATGCGACTATTTTTATTAAAGTAAATATACTTCTACACTTACAGCTCTTGGGTATCTAACACTCTAAAAGTGATGAATTTTCACACTGAGCTTCACAAGCACAGTGGATACTGCATTTAAAGCCTTTCTTGAAGCAACCACAAGATGTGCATAAACGCTTAGCGCTCCTGCAATTGCACCTAATTTCTTTCAAAAAGGTTTTGGGTGCACATTTATTATCTCACATTATTGGGACTAGACCAGAAGCTGTTTCCTTGTATCCATAGAAAGTAGGATTCAGCACAGTTTTCAAATGACGCCATGTTGACACTTGATGATGCACACGAAGGCTGTAAAAGTAGCATGCTCTACTTGTTGGAGGCATTCTTTCAACTGATATATATTTTGGGGATACAGCGTAATGGTGGCGAAACAAATTCAAAGTATTCATGGAAAACACTTGCTTGTACAGAATTTGGGAGAATTCTTCTCCAATTCTGGAAATGTCATTTCTTTTAAAGCTTCCTTGTTTCCAAAGGCGGCACATTTACGTTGCACTTTGTCCAGACCTTTCAAGATTTTAAAAACTTTTACTTTTCCCGTTTCGTAAAAGCAGGATGTTGTATCGCATCCAGAGAACGCGTGGCAAAATAGCAAAGATGGGCACATATTTTCTCCAAGTGCAAGCTGAGCTCGACGAATGAAAATTTTCGCGTTAGACGTATTCATTTAGTCTAAATACTGTTTCCGCATGGTGCGTGATAAAGCAAATGGATGCAGACATGTTGCGCTGGGGCTTGGCAGAGAGTGCTGCTTGTGAGTGTGGTGAAATGCAGACGGCAGCCCACATTATCAAGGACTGCCGGCTATACAGACCACCTCATGGTATGGAAGGCCTAGTTTCTATCGATGACGACACGCAGGCAGTGGCTAACCAACGGATGCCCTGACATATAGCGACAACACGAGAGAAGAAGGATGAGTACATCAGTATCGTCAACCATCACAGTTAGCCTACATATACTTGACCATAGGTTTCATGTTCTTCCAGAACCTTACGGACGATAGCAACAGCAACGTCTCTTTTTCCTTTGGTCTTGTCCACAGTAATGCCATTACTATAATAAGATTATCCTAGAGTAAGTTTATAAATTGTTATGTTTATTTGATAAAAACGGAGGTTTATTTGCCGGGATGGGTGTGTCTAAGCGAATTGCTACGTCGGGACAAGATGTGGTCAGCTTTATGCGCTTTTGCTCTGCTCCTTTGGTTGTTTCAATATCACAGTTGTCACGTTTCAAGCAAATTTTTCATATTCCTAACTTTTGGCCAGGAAAGTCAGTGAATGAAAGTACAGCCATCGAATACAATCGAAATACAAGATAATCGAGGATTAGTGCACAAAATATTCTCATTTTGCAAGATTATGTATTTGAACAATGCAGATGTCTGAGATTTCCGCATACTTCCGTCATCTGAGAAAAGGATGGTGGAATATTGGCAAGTTCATACGAAAATTTGTCCGGTTTCAGTGACCCCTGCAAACAGGCTATAGACAGTAATCTGTGAAAGATTTCGGTGGATGACATGTGTAATTGTGTATCTCTTTATCTCCATATAATAAGGTTTTTCGCATGACGGCAAAAGTAGGCTACTTGCTTGGTCAGATCTTTTTAGCGAAATCTCTTTCAGTTTCTTTCCACACATTTTGCGAATAATATCGTTACCAATAATTAAGACGTTATCCACATTTACACGAGTATCGCAATAATGCCCTGCTGAAACGTTGTAGCCTACAAATCTTCTCTATCATTTTTGGCAAAGATTTCGATGCATACACATCATCATCATCATCATAATCCATCGTCGGTTTGTTCCCCACTAGTGGGGGTGGCCGATTGTTTCCGCGCAGCAATTGCTTACACAGTTTTCCATAAATCATCTAAATCACTTCTTTCCATCAGTTTGTACCCTGCTCCGAGAAAGGACATCAGTTGATGAAAACCACCAAGTCGTAAGTGAACATTTTTGAAAATACCAAAAGTCCTGTTTAATTTTGAATGCTCTGAAGTAGAAGGGCTGGTCAAACGTTAGCGGTGTACAACGTATGCTCATTTTTCTCGCTTGGTCTTGAACGAATATCATTGTATTGTAAACAGCTTCATCTGTTGCGGGATTAAGCGCTATCATAGGATGAAATGATACTGACGAAACCTGAAACTCACCTTGAAACTCACCTTGAACTACATTAGCTATGAACCCTTGCCATTGTAGCCTACTGGCTTAGAATTGAATACGTTTGAACACAGCCATAGAGTGTCAACCAATTCATGGTGCGTAAATAGCACGGAAGAGAGGTTCAGCTGCTTGATTCGTACGTCTTTCCAAGTACCTGTCTTTGCACCAGTATACGACTTGACTAAAATGCCAAAATTGCCTGATTCCAGTAGTTCAGTTGCACTGATGTGTTGTTTTTCAATAACTAGTGGTCGAGTTGCCATTCTTGGTGTTTGACAATTTATAATGCCCATCACATGCGTAGTATCATGAGTTCATGCCCTGTCAGAATATCTTCGTTAAAATCGAAATTATCTGCTACCCACTGACAGAAAGAGCCGGGATGACTTGTAGAGTGCATTACCTCATCCGTATTATCACCATTCGCTTGGCTTACACTAGCTGATCGTTTAAACGCTATTACTTGACCATAACTTGCACAAAGACCAAAGGATGATAGTAGCCTACATCCAAGAGAATACTCGATCTTGTGACCTGATGTACAAAAATGCCAATTGACAATAAAAGTCTGGCGACATTGCATCGACGTAAGAATGGCTACTTATGTAACGACCTATTTCTTCAGGTAAGTATTTTTGTGCAGCTTTGGTGATGATACAATGGATTTAATGACTTGGCTGGTGTATGTTATAGTTGTTATCCAACTTTTTAATTATGCTTTTTCTAAAGTCTTTTCTTTGTGAAAGTTCAAGATATAAATCATTACCAAATTTAATGTGTCCGTAATTTCCATGTTCGTCAGATACGTTGTAACAGACGAAATTACATTTTCCGAAATCCATCTTAGTTAATTAGCATTTTGTAGAATTTTACAACCACTACACTGCGGGATGGCACAACGGGCAAGGCGTTGGCTTTCCAATTATGCAAACCTGGTTCGATTCCCGGCTGCCGCTGGTTGTTGAAAACACCGCTCACCTCTACCTGGGGTGTAATAAATTGGGTGGGCATAATTGCTGCAGGAAAGGTGGCTGAGAGAAAGGAACTGGCCACCCTACTCTCCTTAGTGCCGAAGGCTTAGTATAATGAGGACCTTATCTTCTCATACCCAACACTTGAATCAAGTATGGGACCACCTTTTTACACTATCATTGGAGCCTAATTTCTGTTACATGAGGCACTCAGCAAACAAAATATGTTATTTTGCGTCGATTCAACGTTGCCAGACGTTGAATCGACGTAAAATAGCAAATTTTGCTGAAGAATAATTCTAGACACTATGTTAATCATCCTTGTTTCACTTGAAATTCGGAAATTAGCACGACAGAAAATACATACATTTTTCTTCCGCTAGATGGTGCGCCGATCAATAATTGCCCCAGTGAAAAAGGCCTTTCCCCATGTCCGAATTTTGCCGAATTTTAGATTTGGGGTGTCAAACAGGTAACCCATCTTTTTATGAAAAAAAATGGTTGTTATCAAAAATGTCCGGGTCCGGCTATTTTTATGTCAATTCTTACTCGCCTAAAAACAGGTTTACTTGTAACAAATACAAGCTAATGACAAACGGACTTCAAGGCTTGTGCCTGTTCCTCAGACATTTTTACTGTAGATTTCAAAGTTTTATTCGTGAAACTAGTCACGGTGTTAGTCACCGGTTTGCCAAAATTTAACATTTTATTATGTCGACACAGGTTTGGTCCTTCCCAAGATGATTCAAATTGCTTGACATGGGCCTACCACTCTCACACCAATTCGCCGAAGGACATTAATTCTGGGCTCATTGGCGCTTTGATAGTTTGCAGACAAGGTAAGAAACAAAAGCAATACAACCCAATTAAACTGTTTTGGTTTTTTCGAAATGCAATTTGCAAAAACAAATGTGTTTGTGCAATTTCATTTGTTATTCTTCACATTAACATTTCAAAAAAAAGTTGTTTTTCGGTTACATGATTGAGGATTGAACACCGTAATCGGGATTGATACTTGGGAGTTTTGGTGTGACTTAAGATTTCAAAAAAACTGACAAAAATGATTGAATTTATTATTTTGGTTGCATTGCTTCGAGGCTTTTCCTCAAAACTTTGTTTTAACGAAAACTACATTGCTTTGGTTTGCTCAAAATATTGTTTCCCGAAGATATGTTTTTACCATTTTGTAGCGTTTAATTAGTATTAGAATACACATCCCTCATAAAACAAACAAAAAATCTTAATTTCAATGCTTCATCAGGTACCTACCGGGATGATGAAACAAGAATTGATGTTGATCACGAATTTGTTGCCATGTTTTTTATTCCTTATGAAAGAGACTCTTGGTACTTTCAAGAAAACTTGAGAGTAAGTAATGTTTTGTAGTAGTAGATGCACGGGGGTGGGCGTCAGCAGAGTAGTTTTGATGTGTACGGTACGTACATTGAATCAACAAAGTTTGCCTTCTTATCTTAAAAACATATGTTTTTTCAGTGAACACACCTAAGTGATTAAATGTGATATAATTGTGAGTGTCCGCCTTACGTTCTTGCTTTAGAACATTTCAAACCGGCAACTTAGTCGTTCTTACATTGTTTCAACGTCAGCAGACATTCAATTAATATACAAAAAAACTGACTTGCTGGTTCGGTTGTTTCATCATTTCATCGTAAAGAAGCGGACAAGTCGCGCTACAAGGTCTAGTTTGTTAGTTTGGAGCAGATTTTAGATAAAGAAGACGTTTGGTGCCACGTCCTTCACAGACTGAGAAGTAATGCTTTTTTGTAAGTAAAGAAATCCTCCCAAAGTCCCATTCATCTACATAAAGTTAGCTGTAAGCGGGAAAAAACTTTTTGAAATCTTCTTCTGGTTTGAATTGTCTCAATATTTCCTTGATTAACGAAGATTACTCGCAACATCAAAAAATAATTGTTTTAAATACCAGTTCCTTCGATTGACAAAAAAGTTGTTTTGAATTTTAAATTGGATATTAAACCAAAACTTTTAACTAAGCCATCTACCAAACCTAAGTTTGATTTACTGAATATGGTTAAATACAAAGTGTGCATTGTGCACCCTAATCAAGAACCAGTTTTGAAATGTAAAAAATACTCCAAAAGCAACCAAAAGAGCCACAATCTATTAAAATCCTCTAGGCGCAATCTCTTGACGCAAATTTTCAAGTCTAACTGCAATTTATAAAACAATCATTTTATGTGTAGTAGACTTGACATGTTTACATTATAATCAACAGATGCCATGCTTTTTGCTTTTATCTCATCTTGTGTTGGTGTCAAAGCATTCTCTGCAGCGTTTCTTCATGTAGAAAGTTGCTCGTTAAATGGCATATTGCTGCTGAAACCACTCTCCTTGCCGTTGTTCACGTTTCAGCAGATAATTTAGTTGTAATTCTCAACAAGTTTCGCGATACATACTGGCAATCTAACAGTTGTCTTACTAATGTCTTATCGATGTACAAATGTATATTCATAGACTGAAATTTGTTCTGTCAACGCATTTTTACAAAATTAAAGAGATCTTTTTATCTTTTTAAGGCTAATTTTATAATTTGCCAAGTTTACAGTTTTCTTACAACATTAAAAATTCTAGTTTTTCTAGGAAATAAAAAAAAAATGTTTTCCTGAAAATGCATGGCCAACTCGATCGTTTTGTTTGGGGTGTAAACTGCGCACATTTTATTGCTACAACGAACAGAGGGTACTGTTATTTTGCATTCATCAAATGCTGGCATTTGCACAACAATCTAACCTCTTAGTGTACTTGATTTAAGAATCGATTTCGCTATCGTAGTAGCATCTTCAGCTAAAAAAGAAAATTTAAAAAATATGTAAAAAGAACAAATAAAACAAACTTCGATAATATCAACACGCATAAAAATTCTATTTTAAACACATGGTTGCATAACATCAAAAGCTGCCAGCCTAAATCTTTAACTGGTGTTCTGCCACGATTTCCAACAACGAACAGAGACCTTGTCCCTTGACAACGAGCAGAGACCATATTATTGTCTGCAATGATTTATTTACTTTAGCTGCTACATTCTTTTTGTATTCTGCTGTTCTGTAGCGTAGCTTAAATAATGCATTATAAACAGTTTTTCTCGTAAAAGTATATGCTCTTGTTGGCCACGACACTACGTGGATCTGATGAAACCCACCATGACCAATTCAATATTTAACAACAAATCGACATTTTAGACCTTACCAGATTGGGAAAAGGTCGATATTTCTGGAAGTTTGTTTGAAAAAGGGAACAAGATGCACGTTGTCAATGCCTACATGTACGGAAATACCCCGGGATATGATGTATGTCAAGGGGACCAAATAAGCTGGCACGTGATGGGCATGGGGTCGGACAGAGATTTACATCCTATTCAATTTCAAGGGCAAACGGTATGCAAGAACCTTTATAAAAATATTGTTTAATTGTCTATAAATGGTTAAATAGACTGATAGATTCAATTCATTAATCAATTTAATTAACTATTTATAGTTTTAGTTATTGGCCATAGAGAAAAAATCACGTTTTTTTTTCTATTATCTGCTGTTTTATTGAAAAATGTGGAAAATCCATTGAACGTATCCCATAGGCTTGATTGTATGTATGGGAGATGAGAAAAAGACAAGCAATCAGTTTCGTCTGATTGTGTGCAGTTCAGTTCAGGAGACCACAGCCCTAAGGGCCGTAGGCGTTTTTCTCCAAAGAGAGTACTTTTTTTAGATGAAGAAATCAAGGCCTATAGTTGAAAGGGCGTCATTCCGCAATCGACGGCGTGCCTTTAAGTGTTTTCCCAAAAACACAGCCACATGCTCTTGAGCAATGGAGCCGGGGGCCTATCAAACGTCGAACCATGGCTCTCACCACTCTGCTATGCAGCCGGTATAACGGTTTTACAACGTTTGCAGACGTTGTAAAAAAGAAACAATTTTCTGGTTGGGTCAAAAACAAGAAATTGAGCAATAGGCTGAAACTTAAAAGAAGCAAACGGACAACGCAGACAGCAAAATCCGTCACTTTACATTGATTCAACGTCTGCAGGCGTGGCATTGTGTACGTGTGGATATATATATCTATAGCCTACATACCATTGGCGTAGGAGCCAGGGGTGCAACCGCATCCACAAACTTGTCAATAAGTCGAAAATTTGGGCAAATTAGATAAAATTTTGGGCAAGAACTTCCAGCATGTTTTAAAAATTTTATTATGATTGAACTTTTTTTGAGTTTTTGTTCTAATAATCAAAAGTAGCCTATATTTTTATGTTGAATTTAATGCATCTAAAATTTAAAATATCCACTGAAATTGAGCATTATTTAAGTTGTGAAAGTTAAGAAATAAATGTGTAATTTGTTGAAAGTTTGAAAATTTTGAGCAGAAAAAATCAAAATGTTTACAAATTTTATGAAAAGTATATCTCATTCAGGGTGCTCCAATACTGAAAGTGATGCTTTTATACACATAACTTGCAATATCAAAATTCTCAACTGAAAATGTAGTCTACAAGTTTAGTTTATAAAATTTCAGAAATAAGTTTAACTTGTTAAGATTTTAGATCATTATGACAATTGTATTTTGAAGTACATGTATGCCTGGTTGCAAGAGTTAGAGCTTGCTTGCCTACATTCCTCTTTCTTCCTGTCACAACGATAACTTGCAATTGTTTAATTGTTTTGATGAATTGAGTCTAAAGTGGGGATAAAAACTTGATTTTTGTACCCACATGATCTTCACAACGGGTAAACTCAAATCCGAAGTACATACATATCGTGAAGGAGTTCTGGCATCCCTCTCGATTGTTTAAAAAAGTAAATGGTCTCTCCACACACAATGGCTCCAGGCACGCGCAAAAGCAGCAATTAAGAGTGAAACGTCTGGGTCTGCAGACAGGCCACGTCACGGAGAACAAAGAAACAATGTAAATTCAACGTCAGCACAATTACAAATCAAGAGGGCAATTGAGCCGCCCATTATAATCTCAATGTGAATTTTTTTCTGTATAGAATTATTTGTATTGTTATGATGCTTTCGCATTATTTGCACGATACTGGTAGTTGACAAATTGCATTGACAGTATATACCAGACTATTGGGAGCAGTGTAGAAGTTTTAATCAGGTGGTCTATGCTTTGTCGCAAAAACATGTGGGAACATTTAATTATATTTAGGCAACATTTTTTTGCACACTCAAAAGCTAACTTTTCCCTACGGCAATGATACAAAGTGCAACGGTTGTGCCATCAAACGTTTTAAAAAATTGAAGTATCCAAAATCATTTTCCAAGAAAAATTGCAAAAGTTGTCTTAAAATCGGTATGAACAATTATTGTGTTATTTCCAGGTTTTAAAACAACATCACAGAGAAGACAGCATGATCATCATTCCTGCAACTTTCTCAACTGTGCTAATGCGTGCCAACAATCCTGGAAGATGGTTAGTTGCCTGCAAGTTGTACAACCACTTTACAGGTTGGTAAACTTTTGACTGCTTAAGCCTTAAACAATGAGATTCTGGCAAGTAAATCCAATATACCTTTTTGAAAAAATTAAAAAACAAATCATTTTGCAATATTATTGCCAAATGCGTCATAACTTAAACAAAATGTAGGCAACATATTAGTAGGGTCTCCTATTTTTGGGTGACTTTTCAGGAAAAATAAGCTTGGTTATTTTTTTGAATAGATTTTCTACGCTAAATTTAAAAATAACATTATTATTTCTTATGACGTCATGTTGAGTTGCCACCTAGCAATGTTTGCAATTTTGGTCGTAATATTGAGAATGTTAAGAGATAGAGAGCTGGAATTTATGCCAAAATAATTGGAAGGGATAGCGCCCTATCTGCCTTTAATACATCGTTAAGTACTAACTGCAACAGAAACCAAGTTATTTTCAAAAATGTGTTTTTTCCCATTTTCGTCCTAAAAATAAATTCGAAAATTATCGTAATATTACCCGAATTCGATTGTAGATTGTGGGGACGTTTTTTTCTCAATTGTTCAGCTTTTTAATTAGGAAAGGTAAATTGCAGATCAACAATTCTCTAACAGGCATACAAATTTAGGATTCGACCATTGGGATGCATGCGCTGTATGAAATGTTTTATTCTGAATATGACTCAAGCTTATTTTTCCTGAAAAGTCTCCTAAAAATGGGACACCCTACTGTATAGTCTTTGCAACAATGCTCTTAATTTATAGCCTACATGCACGAAAAGAAACCTTCCATAATTGATTGCAATCAACCACGTAGATGCATATGACAAACTATGATGCAGTTTCGACAATTCTTTTCAAGATTACAGTTTGTTGGCTATTGCTAAACAAAATTCAACTTTTTACTTGAAAACAATCTCTGGATAATTAATTTTCACCGTAAAGAATTCAGCAAGATTGACCAAGCGCAGTTGTTGGTGTTAAATTGATTTCTACTTTTAGAGGGAATGACGTCCTGGCTGACCGTTGATCCAGCATGTCGGAATCCAAATGCTCCGCTTCCCTCAGATAGCTTGACTGGCACTGTTAGAGAGTATTTTATTGCTGCTGAGGAAATGTTATGGAATTATGGTCCAACAGGCATGAATATGTTCACAAACACAAGTCTCTTGGAACCGGGAAGGTGAGTTTTTGAAAGTCCTGGTTTCGTTTGAAAACACATTCCACTAGAATGAGAAAGTCCTTCCTGGAGTTTAATCTAAAGTGTTGTGTATACTTTTGACACTTTGGACCATTGTCACATTTTCGGTCACCAGAGTCGTCATTATGAATTAAACAAAAGTGACGCAGCACTTCCTTAAATTGCGCAAGAGCCACTACTGCCCCAGCGTTTGTGGTACAAGACTCTAATTTTTCTTATTAATTTTCATCCACTTTTGTACCGGTATGTAAAGATGTAGTAACATAAGACAGCTTCATTCACTAAAGGTATTGCTGTGGAAAGCATTATATAAACAGTTATCTTTCGCAACTTGTGAATGATGCAGTTCGCTGGTAACAACATTCTTCCAATTAGAATAAGCTCTATTCGAACAACATCAGTGACTTGATCTACATTTATGAGGTTTCATTTATATTTATTAGTTCCAAAATTATCCTTATGTTGTAAATGCTGTTGCAACTATTGATGAACAGCTAATTGCTTGTAGTATTTGGTTTACCTTTTTTGTTTACACAATCCATACTTTCTTGAAACAGTTTCCCAGCAAAAACCTACGTAGAGTCGCTAACGGCCAGCATAGGTAATGTGATCGGTAGGCACACAGAGTTAATTAGCCTTTACTGGCTCCATTCAGCACCTACAATTTGCATCATAGGGATATAAGTGTTTTTACCGCTAACGTTTTTCTATGCAATGTCAGTTTTGTTACTTTAAGATTGCACCTAGCGTAGCCTATAAGTCTCACTGAAAACTTTTCGCATCAACACTAACAGCACAACATGCACTTCCACTCGAATAATTACCCTATTTAGATGTTCAATCAACAAAAGATGCAATTTTAAACGTTACAGTTTATGAGTCGTGAAGCACCTGAAGCGACACCTGTTTGGGGGAAAAACCTGTTCTCAAACCGGGCTGATTTTATTTACTTGTTAGAGAATATGCTGAACTTTGTTTATTTACAGTGACTCAGAAGTTTTCTTTGAACGTGGAGCAGATAGAATCGGTGGAATTTACAAGAAAGCTGTTTTTCGAAAGTACATGGACGCTACGTTTTTATCACACGCTCCTAGACAAGAAGACCTGGGTGTCATTGGGCCAATGATTGCTGCTGAGATCGGAGACACGATTAGAGTTGTACTTAAAAATTTTGCTGCAAATAGGGTAGGTTTTAATTTTTTATAGAAATAAAACTACTCTACGATAGTTAAATTGTATACAAAAAATAAAAATAAAAACCTTCTGATCCATGGTTTAATGGTCAGTTGTAGCCTATGCCAAAACAACCTCTTTGGATATTTGAAATAAAATTATCATGTGTTGTACCAACAAACTATTTGTTTTGCTACCTAATCTGTTTTACAGCAATTCATATGTTATTCTTAATGCAATATGATTTATCAAGCTTTCAAATAGGCTACCTAATGAAAACCAAATAACCTTCATCCAAAAACGTCAGCAGTTTGTTTGTTTTTTTGGAAAACGATAAATGGCATGGTGTTACTTGAATTTATTAGGCTAACTTTAACCGTGACTTAATTTAAACAAGTAAACTTAATTAAACGCTATAACTTCAATAGAAATCGATTGCTCTAGTTGTAGTTATAAGTAGACTGTAGCCTACCTATAGCTTTTATACGGTTATTCTGATGAGCATTTTTCTATTAGTAGGCTATAACATTTTTCCACGGCAAAGCCATCAGATATGTAAGTATGGTAGTCTACTTACTATACGCGCCACAGTTAAGTACGGTTCTTCCCTATTTCTCAGGCATATAACATTGAACCACACGGAGTGTATTTTCAAGACACTTATCCTGTTCCTCCAAGATCACAACGAACATACACATGGTGAGGATAGATATTCCAATAGAAAAAGTTTTTTGTTTTGAAACTATGCGTAGTTGATGTTTTTGCTATAACTTGGTCTAATGGTCTATTGTTTAAAGGACTTTGCCAGATGATGTAGCTCCCAGTGATGAAGACCCAAATTGCCTTACATACCTTTACACATCTTCTGTATCTTACATTGCTGATACTAGTTCAGGATTAATTGGCCCACTGCTTGTTTGTAAGAGAGGTATGATAAAAAAAACACTTTTTTCTATTATGCTATTGTAAAGCAATATCTAGCTCGCTTGCATGTATTTTGCTTTAATTGTTTCTTTTAAAGGCGACTAAAGCTTATTTTCTGACTATCTGCAGGGTATGTCTGAGTGATTAAGCAGTAAAAGTGATTAACTGACGATGTATACAAGCTTGGTTTGACGTTCATGTAGAGCACACGGCTGTATCTTGGCAATACAATTTGCTTAAAAGTTGACACAAAGGTTGACTTCCTGGCCTTCCCGTTTTTTATAATCTTAACTTTCAACTCTCAGCCTGCAAACTTTGTAGCATCAATTGTGTGGTTAACTTGTTAAGTAAACTAAAAGCAACGCAAAATGATTTACTGTATGTAGCGTAGGTACAGGACGTCATATGATTTTGTTACAGGCACACTCCAGTCAGAAATTCGTAAAAGCAACAAATACATCTTGATGACTGTATTTAATGAAAATAAAAGTTGGTACTTCCAAGAAAATATGGAGCGAACGTTAAATGATCCTTCTTCAGTTGATGTAGAAGACCCAGACTTTGAAGAGTCAAACCTCATGCACAGTAAGACAGTCAGAATGGCTAAATGGTCACTTGCCATTTAACTTAAGTGGTTTATACTTTCATTTGGGCTGATTTAAAAAAAGACTTAATCTGATTTATAGACTGTATAATACATTATTTCGTAACTGCCCTTAAATCAGTCGAAACCCCTCACTTAAATGCTGAAATTCTTTTTTTTTTTTCAGTGCAAACTATAGCAACAATATTAATTGATGTTGTCTACAAGAAATTCTGCTTATTAACAATTTCTGGTTATTATGCATAAATTTTGTAATACAGCATTCTCATTTGAACGTAATTTTGCTTTTTCATTATTCCTGTCTTCATCTTAATGGTGTTAATAGTGGTGTTAATTGTGTTCAACTCAATGGTGTTACAGTGAAACAAGTTGATATATTTAAATATCTTGGGTACATTATAACTTCCGTTGGCAAAAGTGACACTGCAATTAAAAAGAGAATCGCCATAGCAAAGGATACTTTCAGTAAAATGACCACAGTCTTCAAGAATCGCAACATGCAATAAAGACCAAAATTAAAATTTTAAAAGAATATGTAGAATCAATTCTAACCTACGGATGTGAATGCTGGACAATGAGTAAAGATATGGAGAAAAGACTAGAGGCTGCTGAGATGTGATTGGCAAATGCAGAAACGAGATTAATAACAACAGTTTGAAGGCGCTAGATGCAATTTGTAGGTCATACTCACAGACATGGAGATTTTGAAAAATTAGCACTATTGGAGATGATACAGGGAAAAAGAAGCAGAGGTCGACAAAGATTAACTTATTTAAACAGCTTGAATCAATGGGCCACAAACACAACAGTCAAAGCGAATGATTTTATACGAATGGCAAATGACAGAGAAGTTTGGAAGACCATGATCGCCAACGTCTGTATCAGATCAGGCACATAATCATCATCATTATCTTAATGTACACGGAGTAGAGTTGAAGACCCAAGCGGAGGTTTCTATGCAGGATTTGTTAAATTCAATTGCTTAATTGATGTGGCATAAAACTTAGCTCAAGGAAACGAAACAATATTAGCCTACTTTACGCCAAATGAGATGTGGTACATAAAACATAGGCGACGTTTATCAACTAAGAATTGATGCCCTAGTAATTGATGAATTAGGAAGATAATGCAATGATGCATATTTAACTTTTTGCATTTGAGGTATGAATGGATTGATGTACGGAAACTTTGAGCTGGATTTGTGTGTTGATGAAGAGACAAATTTGCACGTTTTATCTGTTGGAACAGAAGTGGATATTCATGGAATTAGCTTGGATGGAATCAACACTAGAATCAAGTACGATGTAGGTTTAGTTGTTTAGGTTGAAAGGAAATGATTTATCTCTTTGAGGTAAACTATTTTAAAAGGCCAGATTGTTTTGGCTGTAAAGTAGATTCCTGGAGTGAATTTGTACTTGAAAACTGCCAAGGTTAGCAGTTTCATATAGTTAAGAGACTTTATTTAAGCTATACTCTGTTAAAAGAACCGATTGAACCTATTGATCCTAATTTTAAATATTGCTTAAAATTTTGATATTTGCTGCAATCGAATAACATCTAACTCAGATTATATGCTGTAGGTAAGGTAGGTTACACATTTACCATTTGAATATATATTTCCATCTGAGGTTTTGAGGTTTTATAATCTTTTCAGTATATTTGATGTTTTATGAAGCGACCAAACACCCTCATCTTATTCATAGTTGCTATTATTAGGTTTCCAAAAAAAAAAAAGTTTAACAAGTAAACTGAGCTATTTCATTTTATATTAGCGATGTGAACACCGGTGTTGTAGAGGTATTCGCACACACTTCCCATTCAGTGAAGATACGACCGGAGTTCACTGGTGCTGGAAAGATGTTTTGTCGGACCATTGACCACACAGTCACAGGAATGTCGGGAATTTATCGAGTAACTTTAGAAATGACTTTCCTGCATTTAGATGTATTGTTTGAAATGTAAACTTGCTGTTAGTTGTTGCCTAGATGTGAATTTATTAATTTTTTACTAGCCTACGTTGCAAGGTATTGCCAGTTAGATATTTGCAGTTCGTGATGACTAATTGCCAAGATGTTATTAAAATGATGTCGTAATGTTGAAAAGATTCCTTAAAATTGTGGTTTAATATCATTGCGTTATTAATTTATTAAGTTGATCATATTTAAATGAGGTCAAGTAATTTTTATCAGTTTTAGTATTGTGGAAATTGAGTTGTTGGTGTTGTATTATTGTAAATTTTACCTACTCTAAACTATAGTAGCTTACTTTCTGGTACTTTTATCGTCAGTCAAGAAAATTTTGTAGATAATCTCAGGAAAATGTTGATCTATTCGATCATTTTACTGACTGTTTGTGTCCGAATTGCATGAAACATAACAGACCTACCTCATTTGTCGTTCACCTCTTTACAAGCCAGGCAGAGTAAAGATGGCGAGTGCTTTGCTCTATTTCTTAAATATACTTCATCAGTCTACCACTTTCCATTTTTAGGCACGAAAATGTCATCAAAGTGATGAGGTTTCAAATGAGCAATCCTCATCAAGACAAGAGAATGCAAGAGATACTTATTACATTGCTGCAGAGGAGGTCATATGGGATTTTAATAAACGAAGAGTGAACATCTATGGAGAATCCGTAGACATTCCTCACAACAAAGGCTACATGCATTCCCATTATCAACCTAGCACTCTTATAGGTAAGCTTTTTAGAATTGATTCAAAATAATTGAATTTTGCTTACCCTCACACAAAAATTAAACAAAAGTGCAAATATTATAGCTATCGTATACGGATTTTTAGACGTATAGACCTGTCACTGTCATTAACTTGTTTTTCAGATAGTATAATCCGTAATGTTTACATTGATTCAACGTGTGCAGATGTTTAATCAATATAAAAATGACGAATTTTGTTGTCTGGGTTACTCTTCTTCCTTGAACAGACACAACTGACAATGCATCAGTTGCTTACGCGACTCGTTTTAGCTGTTTAATAGAATGAGTTTCGCTTTTAGCAGCATGATCGTTGCTTACTTCACAATGTAGATCTTAACGACCTGTTTTAGCCTGATGCTGCGAGTTCGCTGTGGTACTAGCAAATTGCACTAGCTTTCGGAACACAGTTTCCTAGTCATGTGCTATGACAAATGATGTTGAAGTCAGTGTGCAGTTGTTTTTAGGCGGTTTTTTTGTTTAGCTTGACGCTGCTGTCTTAGCACCATTCTTCACAGCACATGACTAGGAAACTGTGTTTCGAAAGCTAGTGCAATTCTCTAGTAGGCTACCACAGCGAATTCGCAGCATCAGGCTAAAACAGGTCGTTAATTTCTACATTGTGAAGTCTTCGCTGTTGGTGGGGTTAGGTAATAGTTTGCTGCAGTGATTTTTGGTTAGGCCATATAACTAATTGGAACCAAACTTTTGAAGAGAGAAAGTTATTAAAAAATTTTCATATGCATGCAAATACAAGTTGTATAGAAATGCTTGGAGTTTAAAATTTACTTCTTCATTTCACGCGTGTAAAAATAGTAAAAACTCGAATTTGTACAGTCGATAATAATCTGAGAGTTTGTTATTTGAGAGTAGAATATGTTGACAGTATGCTATCTTGGTAACCTACTTTTTCATTGTTTTTCATAGGTTCTCGCTACAAGAAAGTTTTGTATTTTGAATACACCGATGATACATTTACGACTCGAAAATCCAAACCAGCCCACTTGGGTATTTTGGGTCCCATTATAAAAGGAGAAGTTGGGGAAACGGTTTCGGTAAATTAATGTACTTAGCCATTTAATATGCGCATAATGTTTGCAGTAAAGATCCCATTAGTCATCACTCATCACTGAGCACACAAAAATAAGTTTGCATGATTGCATCAGACTTAAAATAACCAAGCTCATCCAAACTAATTTGTTCCACAACCAGTAAAGCTAGTTCGTTTCCAACACTTTATTAAAACGACTTGGGACCTTTCAAAAAATTCCACTTTTGGTAATGTTTCAAAAGTAGACGGTTTCATTTAGTTGTAAAATAAGCATGATACTATTCCATGATTCAGTTTCTACCGTAATTTAACACCAAAATCTTTTTTTTTATCATAGATTGTCTTTCGGAACAAAGCCAATCGTCCTTACAATATGTTCCCCTGGGGAGCTGTTGATCATTCAGCTAACACCTTAGACAGCCATGCTGTTAATCCAGGGGAAACCAAACAATATTACTGGAAGGTTAGCATGAAATAGATTATACAATTACCTATTTAGCATATTTTTTGAAAAAAAATTACATAGAGTTTAACGTTTCTATCGGCTATCATGACTCCGGTAGCTGGTACCATCGCAACTTTTAAAAAAGCATGACTATACCTACATAAGTACAGTAAGCTACAGTCAAAACATTTGGTACATAACATACAGGTCTACCGTAATAATTTGCCAGTGTAACATTTTAGTCTCACTCTCAGATAAACTTCATTAAATAACGAACCCACCATCCGTGCAGCAAACGCCATGTAGCCAACGTAAGAATGATTAAACAAAAATCCTAAGAAAGCTGCTAGTGTAACTTCTGCCTCTGCTTAATATAAGAAGAGGAGCTAATCCAATACACCATCCTTTGCCTGTAGATTCCTGAATCTGCTTCACCAAAAAGCCACCAGCCGGCATGCCAGTCCTTCATCTACGTATCATCAGTTGACCCAGCTATTGACCCAATAGACGGCTTAATGGGTCCATTACTTGTTTGCAAGAAAGGTAAAAAAGTTGTGTTGTTGTTGTTTTAATCTTTTTAACATGGCATAAAAGCAACAGCTATTTTAAGTTTGGTATAATCACACCAACGTTGCTTTACCGTAATCATAATCTCATATTGTGCAAGAGGTTTTATTTTACAACTTGTAACTTTTGTGATTCTAATTCCGTTCTTCCTTGCTCCGAGGTCAGTGAAATGAGGTCAGTTAATTGGTGAATAGGTCAATTGCCAAGAACATACCAAATTGCACTACATTCATCTAGACAAAAAATTTTCCATGATTTTTGGTATAGCTTGGATATGTCACTATAAAACAGTTTACTTTTATTTCTTCGTGGCAATTACTTTTAAGCCACGTCGCTATAAATTAGTTCACACCACACACCGAGTATACTGTAAGAAGGAATATCTCTTACAGTCTTACAACATCAAAGTTATTATTTAAACATAGTTAGCCTACTATTGATGTTAACAGGGATAACCTTAAATAGATGTGCAGCCCGGTAGTTAAGCGTTTAATAATTTTCAGGTAGTTTCTCAGGTGCATCATCACTCAAGGTCCCGGTGGAAGCTGATAAAGAATTTTTTCTTCAGTTTCTGATAGTGGATGAAAACTTGAGTCACTACATTGACGACAACATTCAACTTTTTCTGAAAGTTGATCCTTCTACTTTTGATCATACTGATGAGTTTGTTGAGAGCAACAAGATGAAAGGTAAACATTTTGGAACATCACCGCTTCAATAAAGGAAAATCTTTCCAAGTAGCAAAACGTCTATATTTCTTATTTTGAAAAAGTATCTCACTAGATTCCTTAAAATGTTAACATTTTTTTTTTTTAAAGTAATTCAAAAAAACATCTTGTATTATGGTCCTGCAATAATCACAAGGTTGGTCGCTTGTGTTATTAAATGGCTACATAGCAAATCATATAACAGTTCATTTTAGTGCGTTTATTAAATTTTATTGCATTTTAGAAAACTATGCTTTGTAGGCTACATCACGTGTGTCTTAGTCCTATATTATACTGTAGTGTACAGTGGGTGTATATCTACTACATCTAAAATATAACTTTCTATTGTTGCTGTGATTTTTAACCTGCTACAAGTGAATAGGATAAGCTAAGCAATTTTAATGTAAAATTCTTCATTTTCAGCTATTAATGGATTTTTATGGCACGTCGAAGACCTTAATATGCTATCAGATGAGTTGGTGAGATGGCATTTGATTGGGTGGGGAAATGAGAAGGATTATCACTCTGTGCACTTTCATGCTCACACATTTGTATATAAGTGAGTGATTGATATTGGACTCACACCTTTCTGGCTAATAAACTTTTCTGAAATTGAGAAGGTTTGAACGGTTTGAAGGTTTCGCCTGCTTTTGGTTTTGTTTTCTACAAAGTAGGCTAATAAATTTACTGGATGCTACTGAATGAATGATGAAGTGTTCAGCGAAAAAATTTAGGTTCAGATTAAATGGAAGCGGGTCGCTTAAAGGCAAATGACAAGAGTTGAACCATCTTTGCTTGGTCTTGTTATTTCTTTGTTGGAAAACTATGTGTTTTCCAAAAAATTGCCTAACCGACATATCGGGATAAACCGATCCACTTCCACATATACAGTAGCTTGATATCTACAGCTGTAATTGAAACAAAAAAGGTAAAACGTTAAAAGCTGTTCAAACATCACACGACTCTATTCTCTTTACCACAGCTCTTACACATTATGACGGCAAATAACGTATTTTCATCAACTTGTATAACTGTGACAGTTCTAATCCCACTTGGTACACGCCAAACTAAGACGTACGTTTCGATTGTGCAAAATAAAGAAAAAATAACTTGTGCAGATCAAATGGAGCTTATCGCGGAGACGTGTTCAATTTATTTCCCGGTTTTATGGGAACCGTAGAAATGCGGATGGTCGAGGTCGGAAATTGGCTGGTTCATTGTCATGTGTTTGATCACATTCAAGGAGGAATGCAAACAATATATTCCGTTATAGACAGAGGTGAAAAGAAATATTTTATTGAGATAAAAATTGTATTACTCCCACAACAAATTTAATTGAATTGTAGCATTATTTGCAAATCCTTAATTTGTAAATGCTATGCAAACATTTCCATTTGATTGCCATCATTCTTTTCAGGTAGGTAGCTTGAAAAGGGAAAATGTGTAGGTCAGAGTTTGAAATGCACTTAAAGGGTCCTTTTTTGTAACGTACTGTCTGAGACAATCTACTCATAGTTCACTTCTTTTTACTGGTCCAGTCTGACGTCTAAACAAAATATTCTTCTTTTGGCTTGATTTGCATTTCAATCATTTAGCACTTGGTTAAATTTGCAGAATTTGTAGTCAAAATATATGATTTGTTTTTCATAGGGTATTTGCTTATAATCTGTAGGTATTTGCTTATATACTTTGCTTATAATTATACAGGGTATTTGCGTAAAGCCAACAAGCCTCTTAAAAGCAAACAACAACATTTGTTAATGTTCATTACAGACTTGGACAACCAGAATTTTTTTAGTTTGTTGAAATTAGATTAGAATTATAATTACAGCTATTCTAGTTACAGCTTTTACAAATTAGACTAGACTTAAAATTAGAGCTAGCTAAGTTTTCGCAAACTGGAGTAGAATTTAAACTAGATTAGAATTAGTTTGACGCAGTCGTCACATATCTTTTTCTATTTAAATAAAAGCGCTAATATGGCAACTCAAGATCAAAGTGTGATTCCCCCACCACTACACCAAACTATTTATGTCATTGTAGACATTGTGATGTAGGTGAATTGATGAGTTAATCGAGTTCTTAATGACTTCGCTACTTAAGCGATGGAATGACAGTATGACACTTTGATTTTATTGCATTTTCCTTGCATGAGGTTTCCTTTCATTTACTGAAAAACACTATTGGAAAAACTAGAATTTTTAGCAAAACTGGAGGTTAGATTAGAATTGGAATAAGAGCAAACAAGTGTTTACCACATTACATTAGAATTACTAACGTTTTGCTCTAATTCTTCGAATTAGACAACTAAGTCTGGACTCCATTAGGCCTACGTCTCAGCACGTCACCATTTATTACGAACCTTCTTAAAAACACAATCGTTACATTACCTTGTACAGTAAATCAAATTTGGAGTGACATATTCAGTTACTTGTTATTCCTATCATCATCACCATCATTATGTTCATCATCCTTCCATTAATGATCTTTGTAACCAGTTTTGCCTTATTGTGTGAAATATGCAAATATACTTATGCAAACCTTTATTTAATCAGATGTGTCTCAGGAAAACACAGATCCATTGGTGACTACACATCGAGACATATGCGAGCTCAGTGTGACTGGAAATCAGGAGTTTCTTTGCAATAACATGAAGATCAAATCTTTAAGAGACTTTGTTATCCCTCGATATAGCGTGATAAAAGTCATGTTTCCAAATGGATCCATATCCATGGTTTCTACAAATGACGTTGAATTCCTTGATCTCAGCAACAATCAACTTAAGTCTTCTCTTACTCGTAAGATCTTGAGGCTCTTCCCAAATTTGTTATCGGTCAACTTAGATAAGAATCTATTGTCAAATATTCCTGCTCAGTTTTTCCTGCGCAATCGATTGCTGCGCGGCCTCACAGTCCGGAACAATCCCACACTACAACGTGTATCTAGTGGAATTGTGAAAGCATTCCCAAAACGTGGCATCTCCGCTCCCAATTTCACCATCTTAGATTTCTCTGAAAACACTCAGTTGCAACCATCTTGCCTTAACCAAGTTTTTACGAAGAAAAAGCTTTTCTTGTCATGTCTTGCAATGAGGTCTAAATAATTGCTAGAAGCACGCATTTATTCATTTTTAATCATGTTTAGTAAACCCACATGTAGCTTACTTTTAATTATTCCATTTGTCTACTTGTTTACTTCGTCATTCATTGCGTCTGAAAGACCAATAATTTAGCACATGTTTCATTCAGATGTCAAGAGTTTGTAATTGTCAAAGAATCGCTACCTATCCAGATGTTTGCATTTCACAAAATACATTTTCGTTATACGACAACCGTTCTTTTTTTTGTTTAATCTAATGAGGCAATCGTAATGTCATGAACCAGTGACACAAATTTTACTGTAAATGTGAATACATTCACTGTACGGTACATTACACAAAATTATATAATTTTCAACAAACAATTACGCGATCAATTTACAAAGTTTTTTAAAACATCAAGTGTTGTGAGAAAACAGTCTACAACCAGTTCTAAACGCATTGATTGTAGCTTTTACTTAGCATAAATGCACGGGTTGCAAGCAGAGTTTTACAGAAAGTTTCCCACGTTACTGAATTATCACGTCAATTGCCTAAACCACCAAGCTCTTTATAGGTTATTCTTTTATCCGGTTTAACAAAAAAATTACCCTCACACCAGATAGTTGAAAATGCATAACTTTCTTACATGCTTATCTTATTTTCAAACAGTTTAACTCAATCAAACACATGAGAAGTATCATACAGTCACTCGATTTTGCTCCCAGCCTACGGCTAACGTTCTTACTGACTGCTGTAGCCTATAACTTGCTGGTGAATAAATTTGCAATGATACGCCGGACAGGTGATCGTAGTTTAATGGCAAAAATGCTCTCAAACAAATGTTGATATTCATTGGAACAACGCGAAACTTTGTCAAGTTGGTAATGTGCAGAGTAGAACAATCAATTGCCACAATACGTTGCTGCAAATGTCTAGCATCATTAATGGTTTGTGGTAGTGGTAAATCTACTTGTAATATAGACACCAACCTCAACCATTGATTAAAACGTATAAAAGATATCAGCTAACATCAACGAATGAAACAATTTTATACAAAATATAGATCCAGAATGTCCATTTTATAACATGGTTAAGTCATCAGAATGACTTTGTGGTGACAAAATCTTATCAACATTTTCAAGTCTTGAGTTGACTTTTAGTTTACTCACAATTGGCTTTTACACGAAAACGGAAAAATATAAAAAATATACAAGTATAAATAAAAAATGTGTTTAACTGCACATGCGTATGAATCGGAACTTTGTGTCACGGGAAAAATATTACACAGCGAATCAAATGAAAATGAAGAAAACGCACTGCGTAAAATAAAACAAAATTTCATACGCTAATCTAGGCCTAATGCAACAGCTATCGTGAAGTAGGCTATGGAACAAAACAACATTTCAAACATTGCAAATACAAACATATTAAGCGACATTTAAGTGGCTCGGTCAGTCTTTTTACGCACGGTGTGCATCGAAACTGATATTTTATGAGTAAGAAGAGTTTAAAAGGATTAGTAGTTCTTCAAAGATCATATGGGCGGTGTTAGGTATGTAATATGTAGCCTATTGTATAATATTTAAACCATAAGTGCCGTTATATACTGTAGGTTGTTGACATATGCGATGTCATATGTGGAGAAGGGTGGCGGAAAGCAAGCAAGTTGCGTTTGGTGATACTTGAACAGCCTTTGATACAGTTTCAATGTTGAAAATACAAAACTTACTTAAACCTAATTTAGCTTTATACACGTTTTTTGGCATTGAAAACGATTTTCAAGTTTATTTGTTTTTAGGAAACTCTTTGGCAAAATGTGACACTGATGGGTGTGTTTTGTCTCTGAAGCACATTTTCCCTTCTCAATCTTTGCAAAGTACCGCATCAACAAGACAATCAATAAGATCATACTATTGTAGTTTCAGTTTCAATCTTTCCTTCCATTCTGTCAATTAAGTTTTCTACTTTCCTCGCAATATCTTCATGGTGCTCTCGCACTGCTTCTATTATCTGAAAATAAAAGCATTGCAACTGCAGTTAGGACTCAGGTTTTACTAAAATTGTCATTTGTAATAAAATGTTAAAAGATGCGCATTGTCATGGGTCGGGGAATTAACAGTTTGCTCCTCAACGGGGGGCCTGATCTGGCTTCTCGTCATATTTCCTTTGATTAGTATTATTACTAAAAGCACAATAATGCCATGTGCTTGGCTTTTCTTGACTTTTTCCAAAATTACAAGGTGGATCATAAATTCAAGATTTTGATAAACTTTTGCTGTTTTTAGTTAACTTCCAGCAAAGCGGGAAATGGATTAGGATTAGAAATGGACATGGCTTACAAGCCATAAGCTCAGAATTGCTTCGTGCATCTATTGTGCATCAATATGCGCAAGGAAAGAGGCGCATCGTCTAGTTCTAGTTTTCTATTGTTTGATTTGACCTTAATAACACAATGAGCATTATTTCTTGTGCTACAATATAAAAGACAGTAAACACATGGTTATTAATTAGAAGCAATAATAGCAAATGTTTTTTGGGTTATCGGCTCTATGAGGAACAGCAATTCACAATCAAAATAGTATGTGGGCTACAAACTATTTTGGTCTCAAGCACGTCTTAACATTTGCGTTTTGTCGCTTATTTTTTTTACTTGTTTTAGATTTCTATGTTGACATATCTTATTTTTGCTGTGATAGTTACAAATGAAACACCTGAAGAGAGTTTTGTACTCAACATCCACACTTTTCAAATTTTAATTTCAGGATTAGCAACTCACAAATTAATGCAAAGGCTAAATAAAGTGACAATAAAATAAACCAAATTATCAGATTTGTGAATTCTGTGTTTGCATTCTTCTCAGTTAAAAAAAATATTGTCTGACAACAAAAGCTGCATAAAAGATAATCAAAATGAATGTTGATAGCTTAGAAGGTTATAGAGCAAGGGTCTCAAACTCAAATTAACCCGAAGGCTGCAATACACAAAAAGTCAATGAATAAAATGTTACAGTTAAACGCAATAAAAAGGCAGTGAGAGCGCACCAAGAACTTTAGATAGCAACAAAAGTAGTAAGAACAATGAGATTGAAAAACACTGTACGAAGGCAAAGGAACGCAATTAAAACGACAGAACAGAACTGGAGAGTAAAAATCTTGCAATCAACTTTCAAAAGCGCAGAAAAAAATAAACCCTTAAAGAACTGACTTCAGCAATTTGCCTATAAGTTGCGATATACTGTTGCGATAACGACACAATAAGTGAATAGGCATTGTGATGTGACAATACCAGTTTCTTACAAGCAATGAAATGGCGCTACAAGTCGTGTGAAGTTTAATGGTATTTTCTGATCTTTTGGGCAATTTTAGAGTGTATCTTATCTTTTTAAATCTATAGAAAAAAATCAGTAGCCTGCTGTAATTGTTAATAATTTCAAAGTTTACAAATGCATCGCGGCCGCATGCGGGCCGCGTGTTTGAGACCCTTGTCATAGAGTTTTCAAAAGCAACTACTCACTTGTTCTTTGTAGTTGAAGAGATATTTGTACAATAATTTGCTTGCAACGTGAGAATTGAACTTGTCGGCATATTGCTAAAACACAAAGTACAATAGTAAAAGTACACATAAAAAGATTAACTTAGGATTAGAAAACCATATTTATAACAGTTTTCAAATCGTGTCTTGAATTCTGCGTACTGGAGAAGATATAAAACAGTTGAATGAGAACACAAAAAGTCAATCTCTTATATTTATCTAGAAGAGTATGGGTTATAGGCAAATTGTTCGTAAACAATTGTTCGTAAAACAATTGTTCGTAAACACTTGTTCGTAAAACAATTGTTCGTAAGCAGTTGTTCGTAAAATTAAATCCCTAAAACAATTCTTCGTAAATTATTTCTTGGTATACATCAATTCTCAATTGCATGCACGAAGAAATGCTTTATGAAGAATTGTTTTACGAAGAATCAATTTTACGAACAATTGTTTTACGAACAATTGTTTACGAACAATTGTTTTACGAACAACTGTTTACGAAAAAAACGTCGGACACCAAGAGTATGTTAATCTGGAATTATCTCGCCAAGACAAAGCTTTGTGCTGGTCAGCAGGAGTTATACCTATAGGATGTTTGTTCATTGTACATTCAAACACTCAATAGTATTCGCTCATTAAATTTGCATTTATCTTCTTTAAGAAATCCTCCAATAAAAGCAACTTTCTGAACATTTCTAGTCATTTTACCTGTGAGTTCTTTCTCAAAATGTGATTTATGTCTTCTTCCTTCATCCAAGGGGTATTTGCTACTTTAATGAAGAACCTGCAAGAGAAAGGTATTATCAATAGTGAAAGCATTGTAAGCACTAAACTAAAAAGATCCTGATCATCAAAAGACAGCACTTACTCTGTCACCATGGACTTGTAGCGGGTTGCGTCTTGGGCGTAGAGCAACTTGTTTGACGGTGAATCCTGATAAACAAAAGTACACAACATATAACCAACGGTTTACCATGATTCTGCCAGTACCAAGTTCTATTTTGAAGAGCATATGATCCGATGGTAGGAAGAAAATGTCACATTCACTATCCCTGAGGAGAAGACATAAACTTGAGCAAAAACGAAAACGGAATGATTGCGTTTTAGACTCAGCCAATTTATGGACACTTTAGTGAACATCTTTTTAAGCATGAACCTACACCCGCTCCAAACATGACCTGGACGGCTTAGTAAAACGAACTCTTACTTCTGAACCAGTGTAATACGGTAGCCTACGACACGAAAGGCACGATACGAACAGCTGTTACGAACGAGGTAGCCTATGATTGTACGTCTGCAACAGAACCCAATTAAACACACCACGTTTGTGTAGTCCAGAGTGCCAGTTTTCAAATTAATTCAGAAACGGTTTATTCAATGGAGGAGTAAAGTTTTAAAAGTAGCCTACTGGTCACAAAATGCCAGTACAGAAAAGCGGCTTTATATGTTCAGAAAGAAAAATTAACCTTTCGACACTTTTGCCGAGCGAAAGACTTGCAAGTAACCAATGTAGCCTAGCAAGGATATAGAATACTATAGCGTCAAAATATATTTGATCTTAGAAGATACTCTGATTTAAACAAGATTGACAGACACAAACACCGAGAAAATATTCCACACATGTGTAAAAATAAATCTTTCACAATCTAAACTACAAATAAATTAAAAAAGTTTATTCAACTCACGTAGCCCAACTTTCTATCGGTAGTAGTGCAGGCATCCATGAAAGCCTGTGTTATTACTGTCAAGCAGCTGTCCACAATAGGTGTCTTGTTAACATCAAACAAAAACTCGGGATTCTTCAAGACATTGACCCAGTAACGAAGGAGAAGGCTGGTAGAAGGAAAATTGCAAAGATGTTTGAACGTTTGTAAAACATGATTAATAAATACTATCTAATTTTTATCGTTTTAGTTGTTTTGTCTTTTTTACAACTTTGTGTGTCAAGGCCAAAATACTTTACAACAGACAAATAACAACTGCAATAAAGTTGGATCTTGTTTAACTGCCGTATATGCAGTACTTCCTTAAATTAAGATTGTGGAATACAATGAAAAAAATTAATACGTTCAGTGTCAAAAAGAAATTTTACAGCAATAGTGCTTGGTGACAAATAAATATCTTGCTCGTAAAGTTTAAAAACATTTCGTTTGAAATTTTCATAGTCATCGGAAATAAATTGGTAAGCTACTAAGTCGCTTTGTAACATTCGTGAAATACTCTCAGTGATTACTTTAAAATATGTCGAATAATCAGATGATGTGAGCAACATATTGCAAAGTAATATTAAAAAATGAAGTCACCTGTTTGTTTTCCAAATATGGACAACTTCATCATCGTTTATCTTGTGCCTGGCTGCCTCCCTGTCGAGGAATTGGAAGAAATACCTTACTGGATAAGGAATAGGTTCAGGACACAGAATAGATTTGAATACTCCATCCACGTACTCATGCACGGTGAACTGAAAGAGAAAGATTGCAGGCGATGTAGCTATTTGATACCATGTGGCCAGGGCCTCCAAGGGCTCTGCCGGGCCCCGGTGCAGATGTTGCTGCCGGGCCTCCCAGCGCGACGTGTCGCGTGATATCTCACCAATCACAAGCAAAATTTGCGGTGCGCGTTCTTACAAAGGATAAATTAGGTTAAAGTATTAACACTCCATTATTTCACAAACAATGCACTATTGTAAATATAACTTTAAATTCACAGATACACACTAGTTATACACAAAGATAAAATGCTAAAACACTCAATAGTGTAAATATAGCCTCAATAGCGTTGTCAGATATGGAATTCTGCCCTAATTTGAAGAAAAGTTTATAGCTGTTGAAAACAAAAACTTGTATTTTGGATATTTTTTTTAGTCGTGGGCAAAGATCAAAACCCTAACCTTTCCTAACTATAACCCTTCCTAACTCTGGCAACACCTGATTGTAACCATGGCAACAAGTGAGTAAAATCAGCCATTTCGAAGATAAAATTGCAATACTATCCGACATGGCGGACATAGCATTGCATAATATGTGTGCTTACAGCTTTACATTAACATACAATACCATTTCTGACCTTGAAATCTGCAGAGACTAGGGCAGCAAACTTAGGATGACTGCATTGCTATTGTTCATGACATTAAGAAATACCAACTTCAATATAAGAAATACCAACTTCATAATATAAGAAATACCAACTTCAAAATATTAAAATTTTTTTTATGCAAAATAGACCTTAACACACAAATTTAAACATTTTATTCGCCCCCTGAACGCAAAAAAATGAAAATATTGTTGTTCTAAAAAAGGGCATACCCATGCGGGGCCCATTCAAAATACAAAACTAATATTCATATAAAAAACAATATTTTATGCAAAATCGACCTGAGCACGCAAATTTAAACATTTTGTCGGCCCCCCCTAAACTCAAAAAATTGAATACTTTGTAATTTTAAAAAAGGGCATAGCCTAGGTTACCCATAAGGGTAGCCTTAGGCTAAGGGTAGCATTCGACATACGGAACTAATATAAAAACAATATTTTATGCAAAATCGTTGAAATTAATCTTTTTATCGCGTGAATTTAGACATTTTGTCGGGCCCCCTTCAACTCACCGGGCCCCGGTGCAATGCACTGGTTGTCCCCCCCTCTTGTGGGCCCTGCATGTGGCAACTTGTAAACTTTTGTACCATCAACTTTTACCTAAAATATTTTAAATTTATTTTAAATTAAACTTCATATTTTTCCAACTTAATGTTCTTTGTAAACAATAGCAGAGATAGCTTAAGCATATCAACGAATCATCGAGAAAGAATTTTGAAAATTGTTGTTGAACATGACTAGTTTAATCTTAAACAAAGTATGAAGTGCCAACGAGATGTTCGTGCAGCAAAAGAAAATGATTTAAAGCAAATGTATAAATATTAAATATATAACTTAGTACCGCACGCAAAAATAACACAACATTTATTCAACTGCACTTAAACAGCAAAGAAGTTATACTATACTGTATATTAGTAGAATATAATAGAAGATATATTGGGCATTGTAGCACTCATCAACAAAAACATAGTAAACTAACTATCAACAGCGAACGATAGTTAACGAGCAAATAGAAACACCAACCCACCTTTGATCTGACCATTCTGGTGAGAAAGATCTCTTGGAAGGGTCTCTGGATCATTCCGTCAAGAAACTCACTGGCTCCTTTTCCTCCTGCTCCATTCTCAACATCCGCATAACCATTTGTTCTCTCGTCATCATTCAATCGAACCTAAGAGCAAAACGAATTTTAACTTAAATTGAAAGAGACGTACTTTTAAGTTGTTTAATAGCAAAATTAAATAAACAGTATCTGCAATTAAATAATACCGATCTAAAAAAAGTGAAAATTCAAAGGCATTTGCATGGTTCAGAATCAAGTTTGAAGTTACTACAATCGGCCACCTTTGCCACAAAAATACATGTAAAAATGGCTAATTGTTCAACAAAAGCAACAATACAATGAACGTAACGTAAGAATTTTAGTTGGATAGAAAATTGGCATTTTAAAAGTTGGAGTTTTGGACTTTCTTTAGAGGGAATAGATGTAAAGTATAAAGATCAAACAAGCTATGTGGGAATTTATAATCTTTCACTTCAAACTTTCTTACAAAAAATTATTCTCAAAAAGTTTAAAAGGTCAAGTTTGAAAATACTGTTTAGGAAAATCAACATACTTTAAACTAAAAGAAGCTAATCCTATGATAGGCATTACCACGGACTTAGGTCTTAAATCAGATTTCCTGCGTTTATTTAAACACTTTAAGTTTCTAAAGCATTACCAAGTGATATATATTCTTGCTTTTGGTTTGAAGTAAAGGAGCTTCAGAACTCTGAGAAACTAAAAAATAAAATAAACAAGCTGTCACCATTAAAGGTAGATTTTTTTTATATGTTATTCATATAGCCTACTGGTTTTAAATAAGTTTAGACTTTAGACGATGTTAAATTGACATCAATAGACAAAGTTTCACTTGGCTTTTGCTTTCGATAAAGTGTTTGAACCCAACATGCATTATTTAATATCTTTGAACACTTCACAAACAGTGAAACTTTTGTGCTCTGATAAAACAAGCAAAAGTTGCTTTTGCATCATGACATTGTTTCTACGTCATAAAATTCTAAATTCAAATGAACCAACAGTGACAGTGCTCAGTTGTTAAAATCAACGAATTTTATGTTGATTTAAGGTTTTAGAAACGTTAATCAGCAAATAATCAACTGATTTTATTTTGTCAATAGTCAAAACACGTGTAAAACAGTGGTAAAGCGCATGCACATTGCACAATCAAAGTGATCAGGCTTGCCAGCAAGATATTCAGTCACAACTGCTGCAAAATAACTTCTAAGTGATGTTACAACAAGTACAATTTAACCGACACTTAATATTTTGACATTACAATGCTCATACAGTAGGCTAAGTATTCTTTAGTAACCACATATGATATCAATCTGTACAAAATTTCCAAACATTTTTTGTCGAAACCTATGCCAGGAAGCCTGTCATGCAGCTTGCACACAAAAATAGCATTTTGTTTTTGAATCTTGTTGAGTTTAGATTTGACAATGTTGAGTTGACTTTTGCGATTTTGGCCAAAAATTGTGAAACTTGTTTTATCAAAATTCATTAACATCATTAATTACAGTTGAAAGGAGCGATCTTCCTAGCGTCGTGGGCAAAACACGTGTCTATCGCTATCGATTCTTGCTACACTCGACTGCCAGAAAACATGATTAACTACGTTAATATCTTCTGAAAGTAAACATGGCAGATTTTGGATGTAGAAAGTCGAAAACCATTATGTGCTAATAATTTTTGCGCTTAAATCATTTCAAGTCTAAGCCTAGAAACATCAGCAGCGATCGATGTCCAAGAGAAGTATGCGGTTCACTAAAAGGGAATGAAATAAGCTATTTTACAATTAAAAACAATTCATCTAGAACTGAAATTCATCTAATTTTTTTCTAATCATCTAAAAATGCGGTTTTGAGTTCAAGGATCAATATTAACGCAGTTGAACGACTACATGCTGCGCAGTGCAACCCATGATTACTCAAAGACACGGTTTAAAAGTGTAGAAACATTGCATACAAAGTTAGTCCACTCCAAACCACAAAGAGATCAGCAGCAAGCAAACCACATTGCATTTCCAAGCTTATCAGCAAGCGAGCTAGTCAGAAACCATTACACTCAAAGAAACTGAAGAGGCATTTCATGATTTCAGTAAACGCTGGTTGGATTGTTGTCTCTTAATAAATGCTGTTCAAAATATTTTTTTGATTTATCAATACTAGAGCATGAAAGCCTCAGTTTTTCCTCTCAGTGTAAAGGCTTCTTAACGTTGGTGTTACTGACAACGACTCGGTTCCACTATGGTATTGCAGAAGCTTTCCGTTCGGTCATAAAACAACTCGAAGCCTCCAGATTCGCTTTCTTGAAAAAGTGAGCAACAACAAAGAAACGTTTTTCAGGTTAGAGCAGCGTTTAATCAACGCTTTGTTTCGGAAATAAGTTCCATGAAAACCACTTTATTTTCAAAAGTGTTGTGATACTAGCATAGAAATGGCAATAATGATTAACTATAATGCAATAAAAAGAAAATTTCAACAATATTCACACACGTTACTCTCATACAACGTCATTTCAACCAACGCAATACTTTACCAAGTGTGTTAATCACCAAACATTCATCAACGTTAATAGCAATAAACTAAAACATTTATCTACCTGGTGACATAACTCCTATCGGCTTCAGAATGACGTGCGCTTTATCGGGAACCTACAAACACATAAAATACAATTGTGTCATGTAGAATCTTGTGTTAGAGAAGATTTAAGCTCAGACCAACTTTAGCATTTAAAGCATGGTTTACTGAAAAGTAATTATAGCAAGCCGTGTTATACAGCTAGGAAAAATAAAAAAGCTATCCCAGGAAAAACGTTAAAATTTTGATTTTTAAATGAACCTGTTTTCAAACAAACTTGTATCTACGTGAAACAAGGGTATAGCCTACAGTAGTCACACTCTATAAATTTGTAGGAACAAAAGTAGGCTATGTTGCATCAGCACTTACGTTATAATGCTTTAATGTGTTGATTTTCTTGAAGTTTCTCTCGATGGAAGACATGCTGTCAATATCGCACAACACTAAACCCTCCCTTGAATCGATGCCTCCGTGGAGTTCTAAAACATGACAAAAAATAAAGCGACTTCATTTTGTAGAACCTTGGCAATAAGCATTAGGCTACACTTGTCACAGAAAAAGTAACTGTACAACAGAGTACCAGGAGTATAATCACTTTAAACAGTGCAACCTTGTAAAGAAAAAACATTATTTCATTGTGAGAAAGTGAGCTAGCTACATAATGCAGTGAATCATTCTTCATGATAGCGAAAGTGCGATTTTAACATTACCAATATAACGCTATGTGCTGAATCACATGTGTGGATACATTTCAGGAAAAAATAGAATAAGTTTGCTGAAAATTTAACTTGGTGGTATTTAGTCTTGGCGTTACATTCATTCAGCTGAAAGCTTCTACCAAAAAAATAAAAATAATTACGTTAAAGTCAATAGTGTAGATTGCTGTTGGTGTAGTTGTAGATAATAATGAGCTTGTAATTACACAAAAGCAACTGCCAGTACAAATTAACAGCACTGGTAAAAGAATCAAAAAAGCTATTTTAACTTAACACGGAAAAGGGGTTTGAAACAAATTAATGTAGCCTACTTGCAAGTTAAAAAAGTGAAAGCGTGTTTAAAAGAGCTGATATAATATTTCGTTAAATTTAAACGAAGAATGTTTAAAAGTATGGTACCACGGCCTACTAGAACACGGCCAAATATGTTGCTATTTGGGAAAATTGCTAAGAGTCTTAATTGTTACAATCATAGCCATGACAAACCTGTCATTTCCCACTTACAGAAGTATGTAAAATAAGCAATATTTGCATCTAGACACATTTTTGGCTTGTTTTGCTGGAGATTAGATATGTATGTTAAGCACAATTTATGCAATAAAAATGTAAAATATGTAAGACTTTCCAACTGCATCCTGGAGGTAATCTCATCATACAGTCGTTAGGCTTTTTGTATAGCAGGATCTTTCGCCAAAAGACATATTTTACTTGCAAATTAAACTTGGAGAAAAACAAAACAAACTAAAATTTAAATTGGCACATCCAATGATCAGCTTACAACATAGAATCCACAAAAAAATCTTGATATTTTAAATGGAACATGCAATTGCACCAAACGATACTACATCCAGGGTGCAGTTGAAAAGTTTTACATATTACATTATTATTGTGTAAACTGTGCTCAACCTACATACCTAATCTCAGGTTAAACAACCCAAACATATGTCTAGCCAGTCTAGGTGCAAATATTGCTTATTTTACTTATTAGGCCTACTTCTGGAAATGGAAAGATGACAGGTTTGTCATAGCTATGATTGTAACAATTCAGACTCTTAGAAATTTCCTCAAATAGCAACATATTTGGCCGTGTTCTAGTAGGTCATGATGGTACTGTGCATTTTTTAAATCTCTGAAAATCAGATAAACAATGAACACCCACAAAGCACCTTCCGTGCTCATTTTGTGTTAATTGCAAACAATATATATGAGTGAATATTATGCATAATAGACTTTGTGTAAGGTTGGTATTGAATCTACGGCCACCCAAAACTAACCAAACGCCAAGTCATCAGGTTTTGGCAACTCGCTGTAGGGTTTGTCTCTGTACACAGCTTCGATTATTTTTGCTTTTGCTTGCGTGATGCTGTCGACATTGACCACCGTCACTTTGGTTATGGGGCTCGTCTCACCAGAGTCCTGGTCTTCAATCTGGGCTCGCAGAATCTGATCAAAAATAGGTCAATAACAGGCATGTTTATATGAAGACAGTTGTGAATAAAGTGATAAACACTTGATTGATGTTACCATTGAAGTTACCCGATGACAAAGAAAAAATGAAAATAGCACATACTGTAGATGTCTCGTTCTGATAGATCTCGTGAGTAGATACACCCCACTGTTCCAATTAATATACTTGGCACAAGCGGCTCTATGTGAAAATAAATCTTTAAATCACTCTTATCACCAGTTTTCTATTGTAACTTTCCAATGGCATTTGAACAGAGTGAAAAAGCACTTTAGACTTATATACATCTACAATTCTACATGTGCTCTTTTTGGGTAAGTTTAAACTTTACACGTAACTGTAGAAGAATCCCTCACCATTGTGTTGAACAAGACCTCCTGCCCGAGCAAAGTGGATTCGTTTAAACTGTTCAAGGCCTTATGAGCAATGACGTCACACGGGGCGCTGTTCACGAGATAATGAAGCGCTTTCGTAAGAAGAAAAATCGGCTTTCCAGATTTTTCCTAAACATAAGCATTATATCGACTATCAGCATTCATGATCATTAAGCGGACAGAGAAAACAAATCAAAAACCAATAAACACCATTAGCTGGTTGCTATAATCAATGAAATATCATTATTCTTTTTCACGTACCGTAGTAGCCTAATTATTATTCGGTGAATAAACTTCACAGTATCAAATTTACTTTGCTACAATGAACCTTTTAAATCATGACTGCTCTGGTGTAAATCTCAATACAAACCTTTACTACCTTGTACATTTTGTTTGCAGTAACCTGCAGTCAGTAATATTGAAGTCTTATAATGCTGCAACTTTCAAGGCAACGTGGATACATACCATGATGCACTCGTCGTAGAGAGTGATGGAGAGCCAGTGTGACACCATCTTTTCAACCACGGACTCTGACCTAGGGAAAAGATTTGAACAATTTAGAAGCTTTAATCACCAGATATCAACAAATTCAGCTGCAGTCTAGTGTGATGAGTAAGCAATGCTTAACACACTAAGTTATTAAATCAGGAGATAAGAACCTTGGCAAGCCTATGCTTTGCAAAGTCAGATATAATAAGAGAAGCTCTCTTTACAATAAGAAACAAATAAATTAAACGATATCGGGAATCCAGAGTAATTCAGTTTGAGAAGCATCACATTTAGCAAACCGACTTACGCCAGTGGCTTAACACCGTCTGTTATATCTCTCAGTCCCAGTAGTAAGCTACATTGTGTGTTGCGCTTACACAAGTAACTGCTTTACTAGTTAATATTTATTGTTTGATTTGAGCCCTTACATTTTAAAATAATAATTAACGTGACAATCAAGATGTCAGCGGAGATGAACTCATAAAAAATGATACCGGTGAACTCTCCCTCGACGAGGAAGGAAAGAAGGTCGCATGGAAACAACACCATGAGCGACTTCTCAATGTAGAATTCCTCTGGAACCTCGATGATCTCTCAGATGAACTGCCCGTTGAAGGCCCCAGTGCACCAATCACCATTGATATGATCGAAAGTGCCGTCAGTAAGATGCGAATGGGCAAAGCTCCTGGATCTTCAGGAATAGTGGGAGAAATGCTGAAGCCTACCGGCAAAGCTGTAGTAACTCTTATACGAGATCTTGTAGAAGCTATTGTCAGCGAAGACCGTATACCAGCAGATTGGGAAAAAAGCTATATCGTCAACATATACAAAGGAAAAGGGGATGCTCTGGATAGGGGAAAATGTAGAGGTTTGAAGTAGCTCGATCAGGCTATGAAAATACTTGAGAGAGTAACAGAACAACTGACTAGGAAAGAAGTGTAGATCGATGAAATGAAATTCGGCTTCATGCCAGGCCAAGGTATAACATGCCATCTTCATCATCCGTCAGCTTCAAGAACAGCACCTTGCCGTAACTCTTTATATGGCTTTTGTAGACCTTGAAAAAGCTTTTGATCGAGTGCTGAGGAATGTGATCTGGTAGGCCATGAGTAAGTTAAATGTTGAGGAACAGCTAGTACGGATAGTACAATCAATGTACTTGAATGCTAGGAGCCGTGTGCGTGTTAGAGACGGGTACAGTGACACTTTCAGAGTGGAAGAGGGTGTGAATCAGGGTTCTGTATTGAGCCCGATGCTCTTTATCATCGTCTTAAAAGCCCTGTCTCTTGAGCTGCGCACTAGCTTCCCTTGGGAGCTGTTGTACGCTGACGACCTGGCCGTCATCAAGACCTCATTAGAGACACTTGTTGAGAGAACCACAACTTAGAAGAAGGAAATGTAAGCAAAGGACCTAAGAGTGAACATAGAAATAACCAAAGTAATGATCTTTGGTCTCAACATGAACTCACCGAGAAGATCAGGAAAGCATCCTGGCTCAGTATGATCCCGCTGTGAGGGCACAGCAAGACCCATAGACGGTAGGCCAGTAAGAGAGGTTGAGGTTGAAGGTGCCACACTTGAGGTAATAGCTGACTTTTTCTACCTTGGAGATACCATGTCTTCTGGAGGAAGGTGTGAACTTGCAGCCATAATACGGTGCAAGTCAGCCTGGAAAAAGTTCAGAGAACTCTTCCCTATCCTTACAAGCAAGCAACTTCCTGCTGCAACCAGAATTCAAGTTTACTCCAGCTGTGTGAAGAGTGTCATGTTCTATAGCTCCGAAACGTGGGCAGCATCAGCAAGCACCATGAAGTGGCTACAACATACTAATAGAGCAATGGTAAGATGGACCTGCCTGATAAAGCCTGAAGACAACATCCAGTTTGAAACTCTTTTATCTAGGCTTAAAATAAGAGACGTTGGTGGAGTCCTCCAATTGGGAAGAATGAAATGACTTGGTCACGTTGAGCGCAGCACAAGCTGAACTCTCAGGTCAGATGTGTCAACATTGCAGCACAGCGGGGTCAGAGTAGACCAAAACTTTCTTGGGAAGAATTTGTTAAGCGTGACCTTTTAGCCCGGAACATGGACTCTGCCAACCCAACGGACCGTGAGGAGTGAAGAGGAAGACTTCACCCTAAACAGGAAGACAGGCCACACCCTCAACATGAGAATTAATTCATGGCCTGTATAATCAAAATTGGTTGATGAAGATGATGAATGACAACGTGGTTTTAAAATTGTAATCTTTTCTGATAAAAGTGTGCTGATTTGCCAAGAATTGTGATAGAATAGCTTAAATGAAATTGCCACTATACGATGCTCACAGGGGAATTAACAAAATCAAAACCGTCTCACCTTCTCAGCAGAAGTTTTGGATTCTTTTGAACATGTTTGTGGATAAGTTCAGTAAGAAGATCAAACATGATGCTAAAAAAAGGAACCGGTTAAATACATATTGTGAAGTAGATAAGTTACACAACGTATAGCCGATATGCGGCAGTTTCAATACAGCAAATTGCTATAATACTATAGGTAAATCAACTGTAAAAAATCGAAATAACTTAGCACGTATTGTGAAAATGCAAAATGTTCATGTGCTCAACGTTTTTGCTACAAGAAAATAATAAAATGACTGATAGCTGAAAACATAGTTGTCTTTCCACTAACATTCTCCAAAGCCGATTGAGTCATTTCACGTAGTCTAATTGCGATTTGAATTAATTAATATAAAGAATTGGTAAGGCGTCCAGAAAACTCAGTTATTGGCCTTTCACATAAACTTTTAACCTCTTCTGGTGAACAACAGAGCTAAGAAGATTTAATGAATGAAAACAAAAGGTAGACAGAACAGTAGAAAAAGCGATGTAGTAATTCATGTTTTTGGACTAACTTGGTAAAGTAAGGCATATCCGAAAACAAGCAAACCGTCAAAAGAGATGCTACGTTTCCTCTGAAATAAATAAATAACAAAAAATTATTAAAACCACGAAAAAAGAAACACAAAAGCAGTGAATTTTGAAGTGTTGTCTGACTTTTAGTTCTTTACTACAACTTCAACCAAAACGATTCACTTGCTTATAAACTTTAGGCCATAAAAACAAAGCTATGACCTAACAAGGCTCTTGTAATGTCAAGGACACTGCATCCCAACATGCAGTGTTGCATATGGCTATTTTCACCTCAAAACGTTACAGTGTTTTTTTGTATTCAAAACCGAAGTAAATATTCAAGATGATTTTAATGAAAACTTTATCTAACTTTTGTCAACTTACGAAATATTAATGCAGGTTTGATTAAACCTTAGACCAAACCTAAAAGACGATATTTTTATAAATTGTCTTTGCAACAATAAAGGCATTAACCAATTTTCCGAGTCAAAAATTTATTCAGTCTGCCTTGCTTGCTAAAACAAAATAATGTAGAAATAATTTAATAAACTCGATAAACAAACGATAAATAGACTCTATGCTTTGCTTACTTTTCTTGGATGTTAAATTTTTTTTGTTCTTCCAGCGTTCTAACAAAGATCATTAGAAAATCACGATTCTTCAAAAGTAAAAGCCAGTCTTCAATAGCCTCCATTGTTGATGTTGACTCTTGTTGCAAAGCCTAGCAAAAGAAAACGTAATAACATAAGTTAATTAAGTACAAGAAAGATGGTTTGATAAAACACAGTTTCGATGTCTATACAATCTCGACCTTTTTTGTTTTCATCGCGTATCACACGAACGGTTGCCTTGAGTAGGCTACCACGCGACCTCCTGCTCTGTTATTGAAGTCAGACACGCCTCGTACCAAATTTCTTAATGTTAGACCAAGAAGAGGGGATTGTAATGAAGCAATCACTTTTCAACTACTGGTCATTCCACAACTATATAGAAAGAAGTGTAATCAGATAAAGAGCGGGGTACTTGTGTAAAGGCTAATTATTTCGTTGCGAGGAACCACAGAAAGGGTAAATATACAATCCCCATTCTAAAAGTTAATTCTTCATTGTAAAATTAACTTTTAAAATTTTTATTTAATTAGTGCTTTTTTGGTTAAATGGCACTAACATTACATTAAAAGCTGCTATATTGATTGCTAAAGTTAAAATTCAGCTCAAATTAAAGTAGCCTACTGTATTAACAAGACTGTCAAAAGCAAGATTTTACAAATATAATATTGCAAAATGTAGGAAAAAAACGCTTGAATGCCACAAATTGAAATCTTTCAAAAAGACTTCAAATGTTTGTTAGAACAAACATCTTTTCTTTATAAAAAATACATGTTTTGTTAAAGCAAGTGAAGGGCATTAATTATTGAATGAAGAATACAAGCCCCTGGACTTTGTATTCAGTATAACCTATAAATAAAAGACTTTCGAATGCGCTTTTTTTCAATCTTGTGATAAAACAAACTATCTCTCCCTTATTTAAAATGTTGCGCCAACGCTTTCACCAAACACAATTACATAGAAGACAGAAAATAAACATTTCCTGGAATTTAGATTTTCCGTATCGGTTCTACGCGACATGTAACTTTAGTATAGCTTAGACGAGACTATTTTTAGACAAAGTAGCAACGACGACAAACTTTTAATTAACGAAAACATGATATAGAATGCAGCCAACAATCTGGAGCTGTATTTTATAATACGTAGCCCGTGTTCTAAATACAATATAAACGCCTTGTCACATTGTGAAATAATTAATATTTCAGTGAAAAGTGTATTTAAGATAGATTAACCAGGTGCTGACAATTAGCTCTTCCTGTGAATGAGATATATTGAAAACCTGTTTCTTGTTTATAGTATTTTATAGTTTTGTCTCGTAACATAACCAAAAAGCTGAAAAAATATTGACCACGCCATCTCATGCAAGCAGCAGTTTGTTATTTAGAAAGGCGCATAAAACCACATATCTACCCTCGATGGAAGACACAAACCGAACAAAAGTTAATCTACAGAATTGCATTTCCAATTTTATCATCCTACTTTAATACATCATAATAATTAATTACCCTTGTGTCAGAAACAACACAAGTTTTGTCCATATAGTTTGGTTTTGTTCTCTACCTCAGATATATTCATGGTTTTGGTTTGTGCACAGAAAAAAAGGCTTGCGTGATTTCCATTGCCAAACAAAACATTGTCTGAGCTAGAGTATAATTGTTTTTCTGTGGTCAAATCTTAATAAACTTCCTGCTTTAGTTTGCATGAATCCAACTTCTGCGTAGGTGTATAACGCGGGTATTGCCTTTGAAGACTCTGACTATCGAGACGCCAAAGCGTTCGTTTGGTGCCACTAAACATTGTAAAACGTGGGCAAGAATCAAACTTGCACACTACAGCTTCAATCTTAACCATTGCTCAAAAATTGACAAAAACAAAAGCTCAGTCTCAAAGAAAAACAATATTTGCAGTAAGAATCCATATCTACAGATCAACTAAACTTATCGAAATTAATTTTGACGTTCAAATTGACGATAAAAAGACTTTACACAAATAACCAAAACAACTTACAGTTTTGTCCAAGACTTCGTGCCCCTTGGAAACATTGAAGAGTGTCTGAATGAAATAGATTTCTGTTGGTTGGTACGTAATCCTGTGAGTCAAATTTTCCGAAAGGTTGTCCATATAAACCGCTTGCAACTCAAAGTAAGCTGAAATTATGAAATGGCATTTCTTTGGCTTGGTTGCATTTACGGCAGATAACAAAACACCATGCACTAAAATATAGAATTGTTGCAAACAAAATTTTAGAATAAGCTGATGCTAACACCAAAAACCCCAAGTACAGTAAGTAAAAATTACAAAGATAGAAAAACTTATCAGCAGTCAGTTACGTGACTGAGTGGGGTGAGAGAGCCTGACTCTCGATACGACGTCGATTTGCACCTATTTTGTCATGACTTGACTTGCTTAAAGGCGGTCACAAAAAATGTCTTTCTTTCCATTTTAATGTCAGTGAAGTTTCAGACTAAAGTTATACAATAAACAGCTACTTGATACTACAGAGAGGTGCCTTCTACTTTATAATCTTCTTTGTAGAGATTTTCCGAAATTAAATAGTTCATGTTTGTTTTCACTGAACTGTGAGTTATGTGCCTATAGTAGGCTATTCTGAAAGATGATACTGCTATTTTGCATTCATCAAATGCTATCATTTGCACAACAATCTAACGTCTTAGTGCAATTTATTAAGAATCGATTTTGCCATAGTAATAGCATCTTCAGCTAGTACATGTACATTAAAAAGGTAGTTTTACCATTTCTTGCTGCAACTCTGGTTTTGTTTTCCAGGTCATCCAATTTTCGCAGCGTTGTTCTCCTTTCTCTAATCTCCTTTTTGATTCTCACTTTGTGTCTCAACAGGAGAATGAAAATGATGATGATTAACAGAACCAAGATCGGAACAGTGATGATCACCACAAGGATGCTCTGGTTGCTGCAAAATGGAATGTCTTCTGCTGTGAGGACAAGCTCCCCTATGGACACCTAAAGGTATGGAAATAGTTTAAAATGTCATCTTGTGCCGTGATATTGAAGTGCATTCTAAAAAGCATCACTACACTCCAGTTTGCTTTACAGAAGTAAAGATCAGAAACTTAGTAATATTGATCGAAATTTTTTAAAACTGCACAATTTGCTTCGTCTCTAACTTATCGGCTTCTTTTTTACTAAGTATTAGTCTATATGACATGGCTACCAAAAGATACGGCCTGATTTGTCACATTTTGAAGAAAATTCCAGATTTTGCTAACTTTGCGCAAATGTTTAAATAAATTTTTCTAAAAATTATATTTTTACGCTTTCTTTACTGTTTTCCCCAGATGACACAATAGGTTTTAACATCCTCACATGTTGAAAAACAAAGAAAATTTGATTTCGAAGAGTTTAGTCAGACTGTTAATTTTTCTATAACAGTCTGATTGAACGTTTTTCAACTTACTTTTTCTCATTTGCTACTGCTTCCCCAAGGCAACAAAAAGCTTTTATATCATTAGGAGACAGCAAAAAGTAAAAAAATCTCAGAAAATGTCAGTCAAGCACTAGCAGTAGCTGTAATCAAAATCTGCAGAATGTGACAAATCAGGCCGCATCTCCAGGTGGCCATGTCTATGAAAATGATGTTAGAGTTGGTAGACTGCAAAGGCAGTCAACGAATACTTTTTGATGTAATACATACGTTTGTAATGTAAAATAAAACTTAGCCTACTGCAATTATTGCCAATAATGTAATAGTAATGCTTCAAAACAAAAAGTTGTCCCTTGCGTGTTTAGGCCTGTAAGGTGACGCCACAGAGATCTACATGCGCAATGGGTGAGGCTAATGCACGTTTTATCATCCCTTGGGAATAGACCTACAACTGGACATAGACTCACTGCGCACATATCTTTATTCTGAGCTTTAAACAAAGAGCAGGAGATACTAAACTTTCAAGTACTACGATACTGACTCGACTTGTTGTCGAACCCAGGATTGCCCCTATAGATGCGAACGCTTTAACCACTAGGTCACTAGGACATCCGGCAACGTGTTGAAAATTTTCTTTTTTATTATGAAGTTGTACCTCTATTGTCAATCGTTGATTTCTGAAATCGTATAATTGTGATGACGATGCTCTGCAGAAAAGCGACGTAGTTGAAAGGTAGCTGACATTGCATAAAATTGACTCCGATGAATCAGCGGGGTTGAGATAAATCGTGTAGTCAGAATTATCCGCACCAGTGGCAATGAAATTCCTTCCCTGCAACATGTTGACAATGGCTTAAGAAATAGCCAATCAGCTAAACAATTTTTCTATAGTAGCCTAGGCCCTAGACAGAAGTGGGTGGTAAGCAGCACTCTCTTGCCAATTTCTGAAACTTCTAATTAAAATTTGTTGCTTGACTTTCTCAAACGTTTTTAAACATAAAATAATAATAGTCTATAACGCGTCGGCAAAGACGAAATTGAAACCCAACAAGTTTTGAACTCCGACCAGTAAATGTAGTACGATGATGGAATCGCATTTACTGCACTTAAAAAAAATTTGAAATGAGATTTAGGTGGAACAACATTCCAGTTACTATAGTAAAACTCACACGGTTCTACAACAGTCATGACCTCATCGCCGAGCTTTCGATAAGCTATTCTCAGCAAACAAAACTAGAGTATGGTTCCAAAACATAACCACTTTACTGGACCAATATTGCATTATCAATTGAACTTGACAAACCGGAATTTGGAAGATTGAGATAGATTCGGTTGCTTGCACGTCTGTTCTGTTGATTTCTGCGTTGTTGGAGCCAGAGTCTGAACTGTCGCAAGGTAGACTTGATATAACGTCCAAACTGGGATCCTCTACATACGAGACAAGGCCAACGACAAGATTATGCGCTTGGTTGAGTATCAAAACAGCTTCTTGAGATCCACCTACTGTAAAGCAAATAATTTTAGTGATGATTGATCTAAAGTGACAATAAATATGGTTTTTTTCGTATCCAGGCTTTATGTCCGATAGTAGAAGATTTGGATTAAGTGAGTAGGAAAACAAAAAGCCAGTCTTCATGTCCCCTTCAGGCATGTCATTAAAAGTCCTGCTAAAGACACAGCAGCATGCTCTTGAGCGGTGTCTAACCGGTGTCTTTTCGAGTATTGTACCAGGGCTCACCATTAGACTATGCAACGGATATAAAATCGAAAAATGCCTAAATGAAAATTATTAACCACTGCATCTACTACGCATTGCTACTGTCATCAATTCCTATTGCGCACTTTCTAATGAGTGATAAACATATGTAGCCAATTGATACCTTGTTGTTTTTCTGACAAACATTGCTATAGCCAGGGTAGCCATGCCTTCCTTATTTATAAGATTTGTCCTTATTTCTAAGAAATGTCCTTGTTTTAGAGTTGAATCCTTATTTTGTCTTATTTTTAACAATTACAAAGCTTCTATCTTTTTTTAGAAATGTATTAATGAGTGGTATCAATTTGAAGAGCGTCCAACATTCCAATACACATCAACTGGACCCTGCTAAGAGATCAAACAATTGAGTATGAGAAAGTTAAGGGGTTGGGGAAGCAAATTGATCTCAAAATAGCAAAAATGAATGCTTCGATGAGGTCTCGGCTGTTATTGCTCAGCTCAAGAAGATTCCAGATGTTGCGTTCCACGAGGATAAACCTAAGAACAAGTGGATGAAGATTTTTACTAGAGAGCAATCTTTTCGGTTGTTTTACAAGTTGGTTTGCGTCATCGTCTCCCTTCCGATCAGGAATGCGTTTGTAGAGCCGGTGTTCTCTCTTGTTTCAGCTCAGTGAAGCAAGGAAAGAAACAGACTTGGTGAAAAGACAGTTAAATCTCTACTACAAGTAAAAGTAAATCTAGACCTGACCTGTCGTGAGAATCAGGAAGTACAGTATTTTCTACGAACAAGTTGCTGGAACAGATTGTGTCTGACAAAAACTATGGCATGTGATATGTCATAGCTCGTATAAGTGAAAAGACTTGTTCAAAAACATTTGTTTCGTTTCGTATGGAAATTTAATTTTTAGGTTGTCCTTATTTTCTGGTCCGTGTCAATGGCAACCCCTTGGCTATAGCACTAGTGTGTCTGTATGGGCGTGTGGGCGTGTGGGTATGAGTGCAAACTGTGATTGTAGAAAGTGGTAGAGTGGGTTTGCTGAGCCAGGTTGTGACAGGAACAGCAATATTTCAGTCAGCAAATCAGTGCTTCTTTACATCATGCAACATACATTACGGAACAGACTAACAGTTCACTTACCCTTTCCTTTAGCGTTACCGAAACAAAGAAATTGACTTGTCATGCAATATCAATTTACTTTTCGGCACGTGTCGGCAACGAATAACAAAGTAGTAGCACGTGATCCAAAAAAAAGTGGCAAAACTAATGTGTATAAAATAGAACAAATTGCATCGTGTATGTACAATTTTTCGCGGAGCGCAATACATGCGTGTAGTTCGAGTAATAGAACTCTTCTCACACAACTGACCGTTTTCTGCTTGTCGTCGCCGCCGTTTGTTTGGTGAAAATTCTTTGGAAAGTCTGCAGGTTACTGAGTTCGCCGGTTTACCAGCAACGTTAATGTTGAGACTGCAACTCTAAAGAAAGTTGATAAGTAACAAGTTGTTAATGCATAAATGATTGAAAGCCAACATTTATTTAGGGCATTAATTTTAAGCATTTTGTTACAACTTTTTATCCAAAATATGAAAATTAATGATCATTTCAAGGAATGGTTACATACTTTTATCTGCATTGTTTGTTTCTTATTATAAATTCAATGAATAATAAACTAACTTAATTTTTCAATTTAGAATACTGTAAACTAAACTCGTTGGCAACTAATGCCAGCTAACTTTTAAAGTGAGAAATTATGAGACTGTTGTTATCCAAGCAGGGCATATTGTTCACCTACTATAGGAATGTATATGTAGGTAACCACAGCACATAATCTTTATGCAAACAGATGCATTGCAAGGCATAACTGGTTTTATCAGAACAGAAGATTCCCGACACCCTTTCTGAGAAAAAGCAAGTTGAGGACAAATCATATTCTGTGAAATAATATTCTTTATCGTGTACATGTAGCCTATTAAGGATATGGCAACGTTATGTATGTTCACAACACGTACTTCTCCTGGCTGACCACCGACACTCAGTGCAGCTGTGTGCACCCCTTCCAAACTGCTCAGTTGTAAAGTTGCAGTTCCCCCACCCCTAGACGAAACGTATGCTATTAGTTCGGTTGTAGTAAGTTTTGAATATAGTAGTTTAAATCAGGGGTGTGCAACCTTTTCTACAGGAGGGCCAGATATAAATAACTGGGTGAAACCGCGGCCGCATGTTTATTTAACATATGATTTCTAGTAATTGCAGGCACAAAAAAGTAGTTTTTTGTTATTCACATGGTATTATTAGGGGATCTCCTTGCAGAAATAATAAGTTAAGACGTTTAAATTTCTGAAGAAAACTGCTATTCAATTCTATTGTCACACAGTCTTTAAAAGAGTTCAGTGAGAAGTTTGCAGCTGGCTCCTTTTCCCCACGGCTTTTTCCAAATTTACTTTAATGGAAGGGCTCGCAATTCGAAGTCCATTTTCCAAGTGTTTGTCTGTCAGAACCGATCGATAGGGAGATTTTATGATGCTATTTTAGAAAAAAATTATACGTTGAGCCAAAAAGAGCCATTTTTGAAGCCATGAATTTTTTCAAATGTGGAAAGTCATCTTGGTTGAGATGTTTTCGGTAAAAATCGCCAAGATTCATTTCTAAATCTAAAATAATGCTTTCAAATCTGTTTTCTCTTGAAGGTCAATCAATTCAAGTTGGATATCACCTGGTGCTTTGTCAATGTCTGTGTTGAATGGCGAAGAGAATATACCAAACAAATGTTCATGAGATTTAAAGTCCTTGAAACGAGCCAAAAATTCATACAACAATTTTTCAAGTTGGTCTGCAAATTCAGTTTTCTTCTCAGGATGCATTCCATAGTCTCTCAAAGTTGGAAAGTGGAAACGATTTCCTGTTTGTAGGCTATGTGGCTTTCCAAAGTCGTAATTTGTTCATAAAGTCTTTTATGTGACCATACATTTCATTCGCATGCTGTTTTTTGCTGCAGTTTTGTATTGAGTTCATTCAATTGTTTTTTTTGCCCTTTTTCAGTTTTTTTTTTCTTTTCTTTCCGTACCTCTACTTCTTTACTTCTAATTTTAACAAATTTGCTATTTTAACTGGTTCAACAAATTTAGCAAGGAATGGGCCGCTAGGCTGAAGTTGTTCTAATCCAACTGCTTGTAGGCTAGGCCTACATTAGGCAACTGCTAAATTTGACGCAAGCCGGCTCTACAGAAGGTCTTAAGAGATCATACAAAAAGGCGATAAAGCCAGAGACGGGAGCAGGGCTCCGCCTCTGATTTGCTGACGTTCCAAATAATTAAATACAATGGATTAGCGGTGACCGGTTGGAAATTTCTAAAATGGTTAACAGAAGGTGCGAAATTACAATAATCCACTCCACAATGAATTGTTCACATGCACCACACAAAACTAAATTATGAACACGTTTCGCGGGCCGCACACAATTCAAAATTGGCACATCTTTGCGGGCCGCACAATTTTTCTTCGCGGGCCACATTTGGCCCGCAGGCCGCACACCCCTGGTTTAAATCCTTACGTATTGTATAGCTTCTAATGGAATAAGATCACTGTTGAAACTATTTTTAAGAGCCGAAAGTGTGAGTTTTAAGTGCTAACATACTACACTTCCTTGTTTTTATTATAATTTATTGATGGATTGTACAAAATATACTTTTTCCAAATTTTAGTAGAGACCTTGCATTGTTCAGTTTCATAAAAAATGCATCACTATTCCACCTACGTTCTGAAAGCCAATATTGGTCCTTCCACTTGAGGCAGATAGTCAGGTACGCGCACAAATCTTACAAGGTCTTCAAAGCGATGAGTGAAGCCACCAATGTTGAGTGTGAGCGCTACTTCTTGTAATTGGGAGTACGGAGGAAGTCGACAGATCAGTGATGTTGGTGTCCTTGAAGTGAAAGCGAAATCAAACAGTTATACTATTTTTGCCTTATTTGAACACAAGAATTGAAATTAACGATTCTGTTTGGTTCTGCATGAATAAGTTAAACAAACGATCATCAAAGATGGATATTGACCTCTACCTACACATGGTTACACTGACACCAGTGACACTATTTTGCAAGAAATGTGCTCGAGTATTTCTTTTATCAGAGTTATTGAAAATTTAACTTTGGCACCTGGCAGTCTCAGTTTTTCTTGATTGCTTATTCACAGGTATTGCTTTACCTTTCAACACATGTACTCGTGAAAGATCTTCTTCTTGCAAGATAAATCTGTGCATTGTTCCCAACATCCAAATTCATCCCGGATATAGTGATGGAAGATTTAGCAAGCACCACCGAAGGAGTGAATGCAATTGGCTCCACAATCTTAAGCAACAAGAGGTGATAACTTTGTAAAAATGTGTATGCATGAATAGTAACAATGTTTTCATGTAGTTGACTTGTAAGGTTGTGTACGTATGACGTAATGACGCACTCTTTTCAATTGCACCATCATTAGTCACGTGATACAAAAACTTCGACCCGAGTATTCCACAATGCCTGACCATCGAGAAACCCTCGAATAGTGAACCTGATTGCGGAACAATGTCATCGGATGCACATGGCTGTGACAAGGATATCCTGGGTGTGACATCCATATTTTTTCTAATACAGGAGTACGTAAAGTGCTGCCCGTGGGGCAAGTACTACGTCTCGCTGAAAGAATTTCTGTGTTATCTATCTTTGCAAATAACTTACGTAAGCTATATCACTCACGATATAGAAAAATTGCCGTTTGTTGAATGATTTTCTACATTTTTTTAGTCCAATTAACCTCAAAGTAGCAGACTTTCAAAATTTGTAGTGTTACATAAAGTCTCCTGTTTAGCGTGCACGACCAATAAATCAAAAGCAGAGGCTTCAAATATTTGGCAAACGTCAAAAATATCACTTATAAGCGGTTTCAAATAGCGAGTGATGAATAACACAAACAAGCTAACGTGCTAAAGATTAAGGACTGATGAACACAGCATTGTTGTTGGCTGAAAAATGTTGAAAAATGTCAACTGCTTTCATTAAATAAAGTTTAATCACCATGTTATTATAAATTAATTATTTAAATGGTGTAAGAAATACACAAATAACAAAAGAGTTCCGTTGTGTTTACACAAGGGTTATTTTTCCAATCGGGAAAGCTGCATCATAATATCAAAACTTAAACTGAAAACATGCATAAATATTGATTCAAGCCTCTTTACGTGAGAAAACTTTAGGCACCCCTGTTTTAATATAGGTTAATAAAGTAACATGGAAAGCACACAACCGCTCTTACCTTATAAACAAATAATTCGGACGATTGGGCTGGTTGAGCTGAGTAATTGAAAAAAACTTGGACTGAGCCATTTGTGTTTGCTGCTTGAGTGCGACAGACAATCCTAGTAAAAAAGTTAGTATGGAAGTCAAATGTGAGTAAAGAAGCAACAACACAAAATCCTCTTGTTTCAAGAGATACGGTCTCTGAACCGCTGTATCATGCAGATATGCAACGGCTGAAGCAACGTTTTCAAATGAATATAATAAGATGATCGTGTAAAACAGGCCATATTTTCTGAACATCTCTATTCAAACTAATTCTACAAGTAACTTTTTTGGAAGTATGTTAAACTTTAACTGTTCGAACGTTTTTTTCGTTCATGCTCTAAGTGTAGATTAAGCATCATAGGAGATACACATGACACATGTTGTTGAGATTGTAATGAAGTTCCTTACTGCAATGACGTAATATATTTTTCAGGCTGGATCGTGCAATTTGTTCCTCCAACTAACACGTAAGATATTTCATCGACAACACTTCCAAGATTCGTTCCTTGAATTGTGACCAAAGTTCCTCCATTTGTTGGACCACTAAGGGGAGCAACCTTAAAACCAAACTTCAGTTAAAACATCAAAATTTGCTTCAAAACATGGAATTTAAATAGCTGAACATCGCATCTAAAATGAATTAGTAACAAAGCACTGCATTACCGAATCTATGTAGGCAGCAGGGCATTCCGATACATCTACGATAGGTGAAGAAGAACACCGACGGGCAGGCTGGCACACTGATTCGCTTTCGCACCACGCGCATTCTTGAAACTGGCGACTGAAACTGATGCACCTTCCGCAACTATATGTCGATACACTGCAGTTGAATATCGTCACTGAAACAAATCACGTATTTGAGTTATTGAACAAACTAAGCAATAGATTTACTTGCAAAAAGCAAAAGGTTAAACTTCAATCGTTTATAAATAACCAATTCAACTTTCCAAACTTAAAAAAATGTAAACAAGAGTTGCATAATTTAAATTTATTTATTTTTTAAAATAGCCTTGCAAGGAAGGTATAAGTAAATGCTAAGTGCGATTTTTGGGTTGACGTGATAGACAGATATTCTTCAGTGATACATTACAAAAAATAATTCAATTTAAAACTTAAAGGTAATCAATCAATGGTTTATTTGTTAGAAACAAGAACGTAGTGCATGTTTGAATACACATTACACAATGCAAAAGTTGCACATGTTCCCATGATGACAGGGAGACCATACGACTATACGGTCTACTTGTCAATTACCACCTCAGAGAAATGGCGATTTTGCTTTTTAAAAAATGTTCCAGACACAACGTTCCCGCGTTTCAAAATACACACTAAAAATATATGTTTGAGACAAGAAGACAACGTAAAAACAAAACTCCAGGAAACAAGCAAAGATTACTCAAGTTTCAGACAAAACCTTAACTGATAAGTTAATTTCCATAACACAGGCTATCACTTAGCCTACAATGCACCATAGCTTTGTAATATCAACGTTTTGATCTCTTTTTTGCAACAGTGAAATAATAGTTTATTCAAACTGCTTGGAATCTCTGACCAGACCATTGGTCCTAATCCCTGCATGGATTTCTTGCCAAATTCTGTGTTTGATCTATTTCTAAAATAGTTGCAGCTTGTTTGATATCTTGTGATGCTGATGAATGGATGAAGCATTTGTAAATTAATCACAATACGTATAAGGATACTGATTCGTATAAATTTTGTATATATGTTTTTTTATTTCAATGTTATATATCTTTTAGTTTTAAAATGTTCATTTTGTAAAAATAAAGAGTTTGTGTGAGCGTAATAATTTTGTTTTGTAATTATTCTTATAACTTTATTGTAATTTTATTAACGGATCCAATACACTGCCACAGGCCTTTTCCCAACTTGATATACAATTATTGTAAATGGCAGTAAATCAAAGCGTGATACCCATCTTTTAAAGTGTCAATCTTTATTACAGAAAATTTGATATTGTAAAATTCAGTATTTCGTTCATTTACAGAAGATGTTTGCTGTTTGTTGTGTGCTAAAGCTACCAGTTTCAATAATTATCAATAATTATTGAAACTGAGAGTCGTTGTGAACAAATAGTCATAGAAAAGCATAAAATAGAAGTCTGAGCTAGTTTGTAGTTTAAGTTTAACTGACTATTTTAGTAATTCAATTTCTATCAAGCCCATCAGTCGGTCAAATTTAGAAACAACTTTAAAAGCTTAGGCATATCTAACTTGCAGAATTAGATTCCTCGATATAGCAGACATGATATAGTAATAAAAGAGTTTATAAATTGTAGGCAGAATTAGGTAAATCTGCTAAATGACATCTTTTCGTACATACATGATGTTGTAATGCTATGTAAATTTTTCTTTCCAGATTCATCATTATCAAAATTATGTTCTACAGTATGTTTTAAATACAGTCAATTTTTAAAAAGTGTGCTTTTGTATCAATAAGTAATTTAACATAGTTTGAAAATGTTGTGTGACTAGATGCAATAGAAATCATAACAAAGAAAACAAAGAAACTGTCTTTAGACTTCCAAACAATGAAGAAGAAAGAGATCGGTGGATCAAGAGCATTCCACGTGAAAACATACCACGTTCACAACACACTTCAGCATGTGAAAGGCATTGGCCGAAACACTATGAAACTGTTTTTGTTAATGGGCGAAAACGACCAAAACAACCTCCAACAGTTTTTCATTGTGTTCCTCAAAGCCAAGTTCCGACACCCCCAAGCAAACCTAGAACAACGACAAAGTCAATGCCAACCAGCAGAAATAGTATAGGTGATGAAATGGAGACATTTTTGCAAAAAAGGCCGTATTTTATCATTTGAAGATCTTGTCAAAAAACTTGGAAAAATTGAGATTGATTTTGGTTTGAGTTTAGTCATTGTAAATTATACAATCCCTAACCAGTTATGCGTGCAAAGTTCAGAGTTTAGATTAGGTGTTGCACGTTTCCTACCTAAAGTTTTAAAAGATCTGTCTTTTGAAGGGTACCATTATCGTATCAGGTATACTACAAAAAGTTTGTCTGTCTATCGTGTTTGTGTCCTGGCTAAAGTGTCAAATCTTATCGAAGCAATAATTTTTTTAAACAACATCACCAGCAGCAACAAGCAAAAAACTTTACTGCAGCAAATGTCCAGCATATTTTGCGCTTCCATTATGGAAAAAAATATACACCTGAAATGATAGCAAGAGCTTTTCAATATTTCTCAATGTCTCATTCACTCTACAGCCGTCTTCGAGAAGATTTTCAACTCCTATGTATTTCATTGGTTACAACAGGGCTACTCAACTAACGTTAGCAAAGGTCAATTTTGACAAGTTGAATATTCTTGCGGTCCGGTGAATATTTCATATGCAACCACGAAAATTAAACAACCAGTAGCCTACGAGCACCGAAACACTTTTCAGGTAGTATGTAACACGAGTTAGATTTTTGTCTGACACAAACAAAGAAATAAAAAAGGAAAATGTATTGTGTTTCTTTGTAGCGTAGCTGTGTGGATCGCACATCAGAGAAGATGGCAAAGCGTTGGGGGGTCTGGGGGCTAAGCCCCCAGCTCCTTGGATAATCACAAAAAATTGCTTTTCCCTAATGGAAATCTGTTTAAAGAGGCCCTAAAATGTAGCAATGAGGTTATTCTTCCAGAAGCCTGAGGTCTACCTTTAACACCCAGAAGGTCCGGATTCGGACCGCGGTCCGCCAGTTGAGTAGCCCTGGCTTACAAGATTATCTAGCAGAGTAAATCAATTAGAAAACTGTGACTTTTTAAAGCGGTATTTTGACAACTGCACAGATGTTTGTCACAGGAATGTGGTTTTACTGATTGATGAAATTTATGTGAAGCCTGCTTTGCCATATCAAGGTGAAAATATTTTTGGAAAAGCTGTTAATAACCCAGAACATTGTGCGGCTACAGTTTTAGGTTGCATGGTATGTAGCTTGTTTGGCGGAAATAAAGAATTCTTAAAAGGTTGCCTGTTTATTGCTTAGATGCGGATTTTCAATTCCAGGAAGCTTGTGCAATTTTGGGAAATTTTCGATGTTCTGGTGACTTCCTTATTTTAGTAATCTGTGATAACAATCCAGTCAATCAAAGGTTTTTCAAAACATTTGACCTTATCCCAGGAAAGCCTTGATGTACTGCAGACAACATGCACTTACTTTCTGATTAAACAATAAATACTATTAATACTACAAAAAGTGCTCAATGCCAAGCAAATAGCTAAGCAGAGCGAATTAAATCAAATACAGTTATTATTCTCTAAAACTTCTACAGCCTGTTTCACCCTAAAAGGGGGATCATCAGAAAGTCCTTATTCAATTAGAATTCAAATAAAATTCTGTTTGAATGACCTTCTGATGATCCCCCTTTTAGGGTGAAACAGGCTGTCAAAAGTTTAGAGAGTAATAGTCTTTGTTTGAGAGTATTATGCCATGAAACACATGCTGTTTTAAAAACTCATTTGAATGTTGGTTCTGCAGAAGGAACATTGTTTTTTTATCGAAGTTCAATAAGTTTTTTAGTATAGTCAATGTTAAAAGGTTGAATCAAGATACAATTTCAAGAGACCCTGCATCTACAAGACCTATCATAAAAACAGCAGATGATGAAAGTTTGCATTTTTGCTGGATTTAGCTGATTTTGCTGAATCAATGAGACCACAAAAAAAAGTAAAAGAAAATGGTCATTTACCAATTACCAATGATACAGCATCTGCACTTATTCAAACTTGCAGAGGTCTGGTTGATCTTGCAAAGTATTTGTTAAGCACTTCACACGACTATGTCGCTTTTGGGGATTTTAACAGTGACCCCATTGAATAAGCTTTTTCAAAATTAAGCCAAGGTTCTGGTGGTACGTATTTCATCAATGTGCAATAAGTGTAACAAAAAGTTAATACAAGGAAAACTAAGTTGTTGTTTGACGTTGGAGCTGGTGTTTGTGATTTAGACACAACTGTTTCACATTCTTGCGGAAAGTGTCAGTACGGTACCTCATCAAGGATGAGAAAACATGGAATGTGTTTCTAAATCTTGACAGTAAAAATCGTTTAGTGAACAATGAACATACAAGCTGAAGTGACTGTGATATGGGTTGATAACATTACTAAAAATATCTTCACGAGGTGACTTATCAGTTTGCCTTACCGGTTAACGTTTCGCTTGAAATTGAATCTATCGTATAGTCTTCATGGTAGATAGATACTCGAATGTTTGAAGATTCTTTCTGGCAAGTGAGCTGTGAAGAGAAACGTTTTGAATTGCTTTGTTTCTGATTGTTTAAATTAGACTTCACGACATGGGGCTATGTTTATTTGCAGTAATTTTCATTGGATGGCGCTTTTTGAAAATGCAATAGTCTGTGCTATGAAGATTCAAAAGTTATAACGCAGGCAACAATTTGACAAATTCTTGAACCTACTTGGCATTTAAGATGAAGGTTTGACAATACGTAGCCTACTACGGAATAGCTTAACCCAAATAAGATCAGGCAAACTATTTTGTAGGTTTTCCAACTTCCAACACTATAGTACAGGTTTCGAATCATACAACGCTTAACTTTACAGCTTAAAAATTGATGATCGGGTACAATCAGCTTTTTTGAATGGAATTTATATATTTAATTTCCTGCCTCTGAAGCTACACGGTTGTAATGCTCGGCAAGGACATCCCAATAATAATTAATCGAACCACATATGATCTGAATAATACCAGGAAGAAAAACAGTATATATTTTGGTATTTTACATTGGAGTAATATTAATATGACACGAGAAGACATACAAAGTTTTACTAAAAATAGCACTTTGACATAAATCAATCGCAAATATTTTCTTTCGGTACATACTTGTGCTACAAACGAGAATGAGTAATGAAGCAACTTCATTAAAACTTTTGTAAATTTATTTGGTCTCTTGGGGCCTTTGATACAAAAAAGTCGTTTTGCTCATATTTTTAGGTTCATATATATAATAATTATACAGTAAATAAATTTTGTTAATTTAAGCTTAGAAAAAAGCGGAATAAACAATCTGGACGAATGCCTCACTTACCAGCTGAGCTGTGGCAGTACATTGCACAATACGAGAAACGGAGTTGACTAAACCATTCGACGAGTTTTCTTTACCGCAGAAGTTATACCGGCACATATAGTCGTAGGACTGAAACAAAACAGCCTGTGAATTAGGTTACGTTGTTCGTTTAGAGCAGGGCTTCCCAAACTTTTTTGTTCGCGACCCCTTTTAATCTCCTAAAATATTCCGCGACCTTTTACAGTTGACATGATAAACAGAGCGAAATATACATTTGTGATATTTATTAAAAGACTTAATTCGAACGAAACTAGAGTAGCATCAAGCTACCGATACTCGAAACCTGCTACTTTACACGTAGCCTATTGGAAACAAAACACAACCGAAAACACATTTATTCAGCGTGATGAGTGCGACTGCTTTCTGCTGCAAAGCAAATTTAGCCGTTGCTCAATGTTTGTTACTGCTGGTCTCAAGGCGGTTTCAATCTTGCCTAGTCTGGAACGGTATTTTACTGCGATTGTCGTCAACTTTGATAACGTTGACTCGCACTGACGTGTGAACACAAACGGCAGGAGTGCACTCACTACTGAGTGAGATAATTAGGCCTATAATAGATATTTCGCTTTGACCAGCCAAAAAGTGTGAAACTTTTTCCAGAAAATTCAAGCCGCAACGTAGATTCAGAAAATAGATCAATATGTTATTCCTGAGATTTGGAAGAGAGTTGGTCTGTGCTTGGTATTTTGTTTTTGCATTGCAAATAGGTTTTGGATCCAATATAATTTGACATTGTTTAATTCTGAGAGAAAATACTTTTATAACTGTTTCAACAGGTTTGACAAGTGGTCGATAACCACAGGCTTAAACATTTGGTTCCACATCACTGTTAGTCAAAAACTCTACAGTAGATGAAAAATTTTCAAATGAATCATTTTCAACTTCTTCTTTCTAGATGTTTAAATTTTTAACGAATGCTTCAAGTTTTTGATTTCTTGATTTCAATGTACTGTAAAAACATTGGTGTTTTTTCCTTAGATGGATAAATTAGGTTCTTTTCATTTTTCAAGCAAATCTCACAAATAGCATAGTTTTGAAAGTCAGATGCCATTGCAGAAATGATGGACCAAGTTTGATTTTTTTTCCGTTGGAAAAACCACGACTTCATTTTTCAACGTTATTATAGCATTTTTAAAGTTTTGTTTTTGAGAGCCATCTTACTTCACAATGCAGTAAAAGGGATTTAAACTGAACTCTCATTCATTACATTTCACCATATAAACTTGCAAAAATACGGGTATTGAGTGCGCGACTCTTAATAAAGTTAATATTTTCACAGCATCTTGCACAATAGGGTGGGCCGTCGGAAACAGATCGCTTAGCAACTCGAGTTTCTTAGGAGGTTTGTCGAGTAAATGGCGAAATCGAAAACCATTTTTTAATTGAACGCCAGGAAGACGGCGCACAACTGGGACCTAATCGGTAAATCACCCCATTCCAGGGATATTGACAGGGTTGCCATAACGTCCTTATTTCTAAGATTTGTCCTTATTTTGAAGAACTCTATCTTAGAAAATATTACTGTCCTTATTGCTAGGAAATGTCCTTCTTTTTGACTTGAGTCCTTATTTTGTCTTATTCTCAACAATTAGTGAATAAACTTAGTGGAATGACAGCCAAATCCCTACTACAGTAAAAGTAAACCTAGACCTGAGTTGTCTTGAGATGCACAAAATATTTTTTTACGAACAATGAGTTGCTGGAACACATTGTTTCTGGCAAACAATATGGCATGTGATATATAATGGCTCGTATAAATGCTGAGGTTTGTTCAAAAACGTTTGTTTTACTTTGTATGAAAATTTAATTTTTCTGTTGTCCTTATTTTGGGGTTCATGTCGATGGCAACCCTAGATATTGCAGTGGCGTATATTCAGAGTTTGTGTGCCGCACACCCATCAAACATGGTTGATTCATCAATCATCATACAGTTAAACATGCAAGTAGGCTACTTGGTAGCCTATATAAATGGTGAAGGCAGGGTATACAAGTAGCCTAAGTACTTGGTAGCCTATATAAAAGGTGATGGCAGGGTATACAAGTAAGTAGGCTTCTTGGTAGCCTATATAAAAGGTGAAGGTTTGGTATGCAAGTAAGTAGGCTACTTGGTGATGATGAAGGCGTATACAAGTACGATAGCCTAAGATGATGAAGGCGTATACAAGTACGGTAGCCTAAGTACTTGGTAGCCTACATAAAAGGTGATGGCAGGATATGCAAGTAAGTAGGCTACTTGGTAGCCTATATAAAAGGTGAAGGCATGGTATGAGCATTGCAGGTAAGGTAGATATAAAAGTGAAGGCAAGGTAATATGGACTACTCACAGTACTCAGGTATCAGGTATATATTAGTGCTCAGAGAAGGCAAACAGGTAGGGTATTGGCCTACTGACTGAAGCAAGTATAATTGGGTTCTGTTTCAGTGAAAAGTTTATTCACAATAGTGGAGGGAAATTTAAAACAAAATTCGCAATTTATTACAGGTATTCAGTACAGTAATTCGTAGTGGTGGCGGTAGCCTACGTCGAATTTTACATTGATTGATTGAATACAAGTAATCAGTAGGCTACCGGTGGCAGTTTACCAATTAATTGCAGTTAATTGGTCTGCAATAGTTATAACATGGCCGCATATACTCGATCTGCTGATCCGGTGTTCGGCTTTGCCAAAGAAATGAATGAACTGGTTCTTCCCACCAGTGGTGACGTTCTCCGATATTGCGCCCAAGTGAAAGAACAATACAAAATCATGAAGAAGAAGGACACCGGAGATTGCAAGAAGGAAATGGGGCTGCGCGAAATGGCGGAAGCAGTGGCGACTAAGATAACAAGCATCTACAATTTCGCCACAGTGGCGATCATTACGCGTGAGGGAGTGATCAAGAAGATTCTGAAGCAATGGGCCATGGTTAAGATGAAGAATAAAATCCCCACGGCGAGAAAGACGGCTGAATGGAAAGCTTCAATGAAGGCCAGTCTTTGCCTCGACACTCTTTTCGACGTCGTTGACGACAAATCGCTGCATTCACGCGAGGTTGATTTTGTTAAAGACCAACGCGGAGCACGCATTGGTTTCATTGGAAACGTCGATTGGAAGGCGGAAAAATCTGAGAAGAAGAGGGACGAGCGGAAGGAGCAATTGCTTTTGAGAGAGAAGCGAGAAAAAGAGCGGGAAGAACGCGAAGAATGTACTCAAGACTCGGATGACGACAATACAGAAGAAACTCCTAGAAGGCGCTTCCCTTCAGAGTGCTCGATCGGCAGAGAAGAAATCGAAGAAGAGCAGGAGCGATGTACTTTCGATCTTCGTACAGTTGCGCGTGAGGCGGAAAGGTATGGAATTTCGAGTAGAGCAGCAGCTGCCCTCGCCACCGCAACATTACTGGACACAAAAGATGATTTCAATCGGATGATGGTAGTGGATAAAAACAAGCTCGTTCGTGCACGAAAACGGCTTCGTTTAGAGATAATCACTTTGCTTCAATTTCGCTCGGCACAATAGTTGAAGGCCTTTACTTTGACGGCAGAAAGGATAAAGCCCTTACATTGAATGGCATAACTGGCTATCGTCAAAAATCAATCGAAGACCACTACGTGATGCTGAAATACCCAGGAGGTGAATATATCGACCACGTTTCCATTCAAGGGCGTTCAACTGGAAACAACATTGCCAAAACGATGTTGGCTGCTCTTGAAGTCAAGGGAATTGACGTGAAAGGCATTCAGGTCGTTGGCTGCGACGGAACTGCCGTCAATACAGGTAAGCACACAGGAGCCATCACCAGCATTGAGCAACAGGGAGTGCGGTACAATGGTCGATTTGCCAGTTTCACCTCAACGAACTCCCGCTTCGGCATCTCTTCGGCGAGTTGGACGGGAAATCATCAGGACCGCAAACCTTCAAAGGATTTATCGGCCGTGTCGTCGCTAATGATAAGTACAAAATGGGAGAATTTGCAGTCGTCGAGTTCGAGAAGATAAAATCCAACCTGACAGAAGTCGATGAGGTGATGGATATTAGCGGCGATCAAAAGTATCTGCTCGATATCGTGTTGGTCATCGAGGGAAGTCTGCCTCCAGAAAGCATTCGATTCCGTGATCCAGGAAAACAGGGTCATGCACGATGGCTTACTCTCGCTTCAAGGATATGCCGACTTTATATCTCGGAGCCAGAACCAACAGAGGCGCTGATAGAAATGACGAAGTACATCGTTAAAGTTTACGCTCCCATGTGGTTTACTATCAAGCGAAACAATAAGATTCACTTCGCTGCTCGGTCTTTCCTTCGGTTGGTTAAGCTGACTCGCTATCTGACAGGCCAATTAAAAAAAGTCGTCGACAGTTGCCTACAGACAAACGCCTTCGCTGCGCATCCGGAGAATGTAGTGTTGGCTCTTCTGCATGACGAGTCTAAGCCAATGCGTAAGCTCGCAGTTCATCGGATCCAGAAAGCAAGGGACGATTACACGGGTGGGATACGTCGTTTCGAAATTCCCAAAATAAACTTTGAGTACACAGACTTGACAACAAACTCGTTGCTCCGGTGGAGCGAGCAGAAGCTCACTGAGCCACCAATTTTACGTGATTTCAGCATCCAACAGCTCACAGAGCTTTTCGTCGAGACCGATTTTCCTACATCGATTGACAGTTTTCCGTGCTGCACACAAGCAGTTGAGCGCGCAATCAAACTCGTCACCGAAGTGAGCGATGAAGTCATCGGCCATGACCGCAGACATGAGCTCATTCTGACGCGAACTGCTGCTCGCTCACAGCGTTCACGTTTTGAGTCAAAGAAAGATTACGTTCTGTGATTGTTTTTGACTGTGTTTACGTCGTTTTGTGTATTTTTTACTTTTTTAATTACCGCACTTTTTTTTTTTTTTTGGAAAAAAAAAACGTTTTTTATTGTATTTAGGTGATATTGATTTTTTGTGCGGCGTCTTCCCGCCGCCCGATCTAAAAAAAATTTTTAGATTAATTGTTTGTGACCTAAGCCTCCTATCTGAGCCGAGTTGCTAAGTGATTTGACAAAAAAAGTGCATTGACGGCCCACCCTATTGCACAATAGCATTCCGATGAGGATCTTTTCTTTTTAGCTATTAAGGTCTTGCAATGAATCATAGCCTATAGTGTGTAAATGCAATATGACTGTGTAGGCCTGTCACTCGCAAATCGCACTTTTGCATGAAACCAAGCTGTATGTCCTGTCATTGCAGAAGCTCCCTCAGTAGCCATGCCAACACAGTCCTTCCAAAACAGCTCCACTTCCGTGCAAAATTTGACGAAATTATCGTTACCGTTCGATTTTTTTAACCAGCTTTCGATTGATTCGATTAGTTTTACTTTTTCAATATTTAGCTACTAGCATGCAGTCCTCAAGCTAGCGCACTACCAGAGCTAGGCCTATTTAAGCAGAATCTACAACTCAGTTAAAAATAATGTTTTGAACTGTCACATCAGTTTCAACAACTGCATTATAAAATAAACGTCTGAAAAGTACCATAGGACAATATGCACTACTTTATGTAAAATTGGTATACTCTCTGCGACCCCTCGCGGGGTCGCGACCCCCAGTTTGGGAAGCCCTGGTTTAGAGCACGGTTTCTCAACCTGTGGGTCATGGCTCAATGGTGGATCATAGCGAATATCAAGAAGTTCATTAATCATCAACAAGAGGTTTATTAATCCGTAGCTGGAATAAATTATTAGTCTATATTTTTAAATCGGTGTTGTAGTTTCTTGTTTGCATGTAAGACAAAGTGAGTCATAGAAATTTTACTTGGTGAAAATAGGCCACAAAAAAACTGTTGAGAATCAATAATTTAGAGCGAGTAGGCCTATGTTTAATTGCTCTTGTGAAAATCGTTGCAAACTTGAAAGGTTTTGCTCGGTCATTTTCACTCGTGTGCGGTATGTCATGGTAATATATGGTGACTTTAAGTTAAAGCTATTTATACAGTATTTTCTAAAGTCTGCCATAAACGAGTTTAGAGATAACTGCTGTAATTATTGCTGTTAACACTTTCACTGCCAAATGACTAGATATCTAGTCATTTGTGATGTAATTGTTCACCCCATGACATCATAATGCCCCAAAAATCCTGATGTGTTGCCAATCCTGGGGCCTGACAGGTTGCTTTAATTTTAAACTAAAAAAAAACGTTTTTTAACCCATTTCCCCGTCAAATCTTTAAAAATTAAATAGACATCAAAACACCAATCAGTGTGAAGCTTGAAATTCAGCAATAACTTCTAGGTCTGATGCCAGAGCTATGATGCCAGGCTACTAGTATAAAGTTAGGCTACTAGTCAAAAAAGTGTATTGATCAATGCACATAGGTCATGTAAAAGAGCTTACTTTTTATCTAGCAAGGTAATTGAAATATTCTATTATATTTTAAGGTTTAGACTAATTTACCTATTCATTTAGGGTCACTAAACTGCTTACCGGTACTAGCTAGAAGTCCTGTAGGCTACCTAAACCTAGTAGCTAAAAAAATCCAAGCAAACATTTTCTTATGAACATAGGCCATGACCATGCTATGTCTGTCAACAAAACTTTTGAATGTAATGTAAAGGCTAACCAAACGTGGTAGCCTATAGGTTTCATCGAAAGGAAATATGTTTACAACCGCCTAATTGGTTAAGTTAAACTTTGGTACAGTAGCCTAGCTACCAGCTAGCTAAACTTGTCATTTTTACATCGTTTCAACGTCGCCAGACGTTGAAATCGTGTAAAAAGGTAACTTTTGCTGACTAGGTATAGGTTGCAACTGAAAAACATTTACAAAAGCCATTCAATTTGTTCAAAGAACCGAATTAGCCTAGCAGTTCGTATTTAGCCTACATTGATTCAATGTTTGAATACGTTGAATCACTCAGTTGCCCTTTTGTTTTTCTTTACAGTGATTTCACGTCTGAACAGGTTGATTCAATGCAAAAAAAACTGTTTAGCTGACTGGCGTGCTTGTAAATGCAATAGTCATTTCAACGATCAATTGCAACACCGATTTTGCTCCAAAATTACAAAGTGCGTTTCAATCGTTTGGCAACATATTTTTTCATTACTATGGTAACAAGAGGAGGAGGAAAACTTCTCCTATTTTTTCAAAACGCCGGCAGTGAAAGTGTTAAAGAACTTTAAAATTGCAATAGATTGAGTTTCCTTTTAGCAGCATGATCGTTGCTTACTTCACAGTGTAGGCCTACAGTAGATATTAACGACCAGTTTTAGCCTGATGCTGCGAGTTCGCTGTGGTAATAGCAAATTGCACTAGCTTTTGGAACACAGTTCCCTAGTCATGTGCTATGACGAACTCGCAGCATCAGGCTAAAACAGGTCGTTAACATCTATATTGTAAACTAAAGTTTAAAATCATTATAACTATCGCCTCAGCAAAATAACAACTTTAAAATCACAAGTGTTAAGGACCTTACTGAATATTTTTAGGTTCAGTGTTGTAGCGTAACCTTCGTAATAAAATTAAAGTTTACGCTGTAATTTACTTACAGTTGGTAAGTTGGTTGTAGAGAGAAAAAATGATTTCTCTCTGGCCACTGGTATCGGGTCTGTTACTCCAACTAATCCGGTCACTATAGGGCACTGTTCAGGTAAGGCTAGTTGTGCATTTGGACAGGTTGAACTTGAACACGTCGCTGTGTCCAGACACCATGTGCATCCCCATAGACTGGAAACACAGGATGAACACCTACACAAAAACAATTTTATTCTCCAGTGTTAAAATTGCACGATGATGTAGTTTTGTCAACGGCTTGAAAAGTCAATAATTCGAAAAAATCCGTAAAATAGCAAGCACAAAGTACTTTAGTTTGCTTTAGCTCAGTCATCAAATCAACGTAATTAGGCCTCGTCAAAGTCAACTAAGTAGCAACCAATGTGAACAAATGGAAATTTGCTGACAAGAAACGTACGATGGATGCTTTACTTGACAGTTACGATGCGTTTATAGTTATGTAATTTACTTCAGAACATCCATTTCAAGCCAATGGCCAACTAACAAGATCCTCGACTTAACGTTAAAAACATAGCAATCGAACTGTGAATGACTGCACAACTTGTACTTGTAAAAACATATCAATTTTTTTCTTTCAGTATATCAACAAGTGTATCATCAAGTGTATCAAAGCTAAATTTACAATATCTTTTTACATGGATATAACGTGTGAATAGCTCAAACTAATGCAAAAAGAATAATTGATCATTCGAGAAGTTAGTCGTTTACCAAGACGATTGGGCCTATTAGTTATGTAAGCAATTGTAAAAATGCCATTCACACATGCAGTTAAATTAGAGCCATTGCTCTGAGGGGTATATGTGCCCACCTGATTCATGTAGCCTATTCATACTTTAAAGTGACATTTAACCAAATTTCTTTGATATCAAATCAAGAAGTTTGAAAAAAAAGGGTAATCGTGACTTTTACTTTACTACACGGCAGACGTAACATCATTGGTGATAGCAGGCAATCAATTATCACTGATCAAGATTGATAGAACAAACAACGCAAAACTAATGTCAAATGATGCAATAGTTGGCACAGGCATCAATAGCAACTGTCTTTGTATTTGCGTGGACCAATTGGACCATGCATAGTCCCAGAATCAAATCATCTACGCTGTATAAAGAAAACAGTTTTGTACTTTTATGACTTCACATGCAGTATACCCATACTTCAATTCCACTTTCAGCCGTAAGCTTAAGTCTTAAAACAGGTTCGCTAATAATAATTACAGTAATCTCAAATTGCTTAAAAAGCTGCTGATTAAACAATCTTGTTTATTAAATGTAAAAGACCTCATGTCATAAAATGGAACAAGTTAATCCAGAATCTCAACACCAGAAGTGGTATTAAACTTGTATAACATCCCAATAATAAACACGAACAAAGACAACATTGTAACAAAGAATTATTCAAAATACTTGGCAGTATGGAAGATTTCTTGCATAGTTAGCACTTTCCATATGTCTTACATAAATTGCCTTCTATACCTTAATACGCTATGACAAGATCGTGGTTAACAATCACATCAGTTTTCTTAATGTGTAAGCCCACGCTGAAACGCAGGTCAAATACTCAAATATAAAATGTAAACTTTCCTTTTCCGCTGTGCAAATTTATAGGATTTCAACGTCGATTTTGCGTAGTGAAAGCTGAATGAAGGTTACTAAACGCTTGTTTCAAGATAAACTAGCAAATTTTAGAATGTGAAACAAGCTCTTAATTACACAAACTTGAAAACAGATGATGTACGCCTCTAACGAAATGTTACAAAAACTTTTAAAAAGTAAGTAAATTTAAATTTTTTTTAAATGTTCAGATGGTACTTTTGCAATTTATAAATCATCAATAACTTCTCGTTTTGTTGTAGGCTACGGCTCGAATTCGCCTAGCTCAGTACAAGACAAGGCTTTTCTTCATTATTAACTTGACAAATAAACTCACAAATGGTAACACGTTAAAAACGAATTTACATATTTTTATTGATGAGCAGAAGGCCATGAGTGTAAAGAGCTTATGGAAGGGGGCCGCAAACCATGAAAGGTTCAAAACCACCGACCTATTATTTTTGAGTTTTTCAAGTGCGATTGAGCATTACGTTGTAGGCAACGTTCAGAATGAGTACTAAAAAAGTAGACAATAGGACATGAGTTCAAAAAAAATAAAATCAGCAAAAGCAGTATTCGGCTTGTTGAGAGGTTTTATTCTTGAATATTTTAGAACAAAATGACCAGGTTTGATTATTATCCTTCTTGAAAAATTATGCAGCGCTTTATTTCCTCTAGTTCTAGTAGATCAACGTTGTCCATGGGAAGTTCCCAACCATGAAAACTCAATGATGCGTTACAAAACCACAAATGCCAATGATAGGTCATCAGACGAGTTTCATTAGAACTTGAAAACTAAAACAACTCAACATTACAATAATCAACGTTGAGAATACATTACATCGATCAAAATAAGTAGACTTCTTGTAATTAGGAACTTGATACACACATCCTTGGAGGATAAGTCAACGTACACTCTTACAGAACCTAATGCTGTAGTCCACATCTCACTAGAAATTTACACTCGCTTTCTTTATTTCTAATTTAACGTTGTGCCGGGAAATAAAATCAAATCAATGTCAAGTTTGTCTGTGTGGCTTCATTTTGTGCCTTAGGAAAAGAGTTCAACTAAAACGTACTTGGTTGAAATTTAAAAGGAATGACCTTAGTATAGTTTATACTGTATACTTTGTTTAGAGAGAGAGAAGGAGAGCGTGCTGATTAGCCACTACAACGCTTACATTGTCCTTGGGTTCAAAGCTTTGATATTGGAGCATTCATAGACTAAGAGTTTACTGCTGATGAGAACATTCCCGCGGTGCTTGATGTTCAATGTAATGTTCTCGTGGTCTGAAAAAATAAAAAGTAAAGATTGAAAAACCAAAACCAAACACACAAAAAATGCATTCACACTGTCAAACAGTTCATCAAATTGAGTACTAAAAAAGCATGATAGAAATATATCTTATGCAATTAATGGTTAAAAGTTTAAAGATTTACAACCACACCGTCTGTTCAACACATCGAAAACTAAACTTTGTATGGTGTATTGAATACTGTAAACAAATGCTTCATTTCATTGATTCCACCTCTCCATCTCATACATTTCTTAGCGGCGGGCATCGTCTAAATCAGGGGTCACCAACTGGCGGCCCGCCACGCTGTATCGCTGCGGCCCGCGGAAGGTATCAGCGTACAAGTATAACCAAAAATACTTTTCTTGAGGAGTTAAAGAGCACGAAGGCAAAAAATACTTTTCGGGAAGCATATTTTCGCTTTGCATACGATTCCACCGACCGACCAATCAGATTGTAGCTCTAGGTGGGGGTTGCTTAAAGTTATTCCAATGCGATGTCCAGCCACACTGTCCCAGTGGTTGATTAAAACGTCTGTTTTCGAATTTCGAAATTGTCTGTGAGCATAGGGTTGCTTATTCTAAGTTTGCGAATGTCATGTAAACACTAGTGTGCGTTTCACTGTTATTGTGTTTCACGAGCAGTGTTCTCTGTATGCAAGTTTTTGTTGGCAAAATAGGTCGGTGAGCCAACTCAATTTATAATAAATTGGCAAAATATATAAATTTAAAGACTTTTTCTGATTGCATTATGAAAATATTTAGCTTAGTACTGCAATTTTTTTTTTTTAAAGAAATGTGGAACGCTTCACGATTTTGCGTGTCATCCTTGCGCAGGGGCCATGCTAATCTGTATCGCTCCAATTTTAGTATATGTACTGCCGAAGCAAGTACTGTAAAATGTTGTTAATCAACAAATTCTTGCAATGCTGATCAGCACCGCATCCGCAAGTGACAGTTGTCTATAATAAAAGAAAGACGGTTTTATAGACTCTCACAAAAAAGATGAAAAACCAACTCATTGCTTTTTTAGAGGGAAGACTGTTCATGAGTTACGATAGAATTACGATTTTTCGATGATTTCCACAAGCGTTTGTTTCATGGTGCCTGGTTTCTTTTTCACTGTTATTGGAGCCTATTTTTCGCTGATATGTTTGCAGGTCACTATTGTTGCCTGTATTGCGATGTGTCAAACATTTCCTTGTTTACTGAAATTGTTAATTGCAAGATATCTTTTGTGAAGCGATGTGACAACACCACTCTTGCTTGACGATGAATATTCTGATGAAACCGCTCGCCTCGCTATAAGTGCGCAAAACAAGTGGCCTCGTTTATTAGGCATTGTTAAAAAAGTCAAAAGTGTTGTAAAAAGAGCTTGGCCTGGCAGTAGCGTTGTTCGATTAATTCTGTTGCTTCGGTATTCCAACATAAATATGAACAACATGTAACGTTGGATACTGGGTACGAAATGCGTTTTTTTCTAGCATAAGAGTCAACCTACCTAAAATTTTATTAGTGCGGCCCGCCACAGCTCTCCTTAGTGCCAAAGTGGCCCGCATGCAAAAAAGGTTGGTGACCCCTGGTCTATATTTAACAGTGGAAAAACCTGCAGGGTTTCAAGGTTCGATTTGGTTGTAACAAGGTACACTCCCTTAACTTGCGCAACCACAAAATTAAGGAAAGACTTCAAATCATACAAAAGATAAGCAACAACAACCAAAATGGAAATAAGCACACTTTAGATTACATGTTCGATCCCGGTGCATTTCTTAACAAATTCAAGAGGTTGTCAAATGCATGACCTACCTTCCTGCTGTTTCTTTTCATGGACTTGCAATAGAAATGAACAAATAAAGACAAAATGACTATCTTATCAGGAGAAATCATTGATATGGTCTGCACGTAATTCTTAAAACTCTGTTGCAGTGTGATAAGAACGTTGGCCGGAAACAGGCTACCACATCATCGTGATAAGTTTTATCACGAAATCCCAAATTAGTGCGTTATTATGCACAGAGCTTCTGATCAGACGTGTGACCAAAAGGGCAAACATGCGCCAGAGTCAAAATTGCACAGGTTTATGTAAAAACAACGTCTTGTGATGATGAAATGTGATAGCGGTGAAGCACGCTTTTTCAACAAACTCCTCAAATAACTTTCAAATTGCATCAAACAATACAGTCAATGAACTTTGAAATGCGAACCACAAATGCAAATTTAAATGGGTTAGTTTGTGTTTTTTTTTTTCCATTGTATAAAAAAAACTAAACAACATGAACAAGTGGCAAATTCAACATGTCAACAAAATATTGTGGTACTGTAAAACAATAGCGTAACATCGAAAGCAGACACAGAGTACCAAAGACAGACAAAACGATTTGGCGATTTGTCTGGTTTGGCAATTCAAGCCGACGGTGTCACAGCGAAAATTACTTAACTTTTTTTCGTAGTGCTACGCAGAGAAATAAGACTGTTTGTCGAAAGAAAGCTTCATATCATATAAAAAATGACTGAATCATTACACTGTCCAAGAAATTTCAAATCTGCAGTCAAATTGTTTCTACCACGTTTAGTTTGTGAGATGAAAACTGAAAACTGCCCCTTTCTGTATTTTAGCTTGAATTTTATTTAATGGTATTGGTAAATTAATAAATAATTGGTAATTAAGTAGGCTATTTGGAAATATGTAAAAAAAAGCGAAGTAGGCCGAAACGAAGATGTAGACATTGTGTGACAGAAAATATGAAAATAGTGGGAGTGAAGGAGGAAGACGCTGCTGACAGAATGATGTGGAGGACTGCAATCTGCACTGGCTCCACTTGAAATGGGATTAAAGCCAGAAAAAGAAGCGTCACTGCGATGCGATCACCCTTGCAGGCTATGCAAAACTTGCATACGATAATTAATTCAACTAATTATGGTGATACTCAGCAGCCAAAAGAACAAAGTCAATTATCACAGACTCAAAATTCGATGAACAACGGGCCTCAATCAAATTTGTACATCACGTTGAGTATGTACAACAATATAAGTCGTTTAGCACTGCAAATACAAGATGACACAATTTCTCTCTGAAGAAACAAGCAATAAATACCTATCGTTAGACTGATAATTATATACAGTAGGCTTTCAAACACGGTAATTTTTTGATAGAACATTTCTTCATCTTTAAAAATTTGTCAACGTATTGAAACGATATCCCAGCTTGTATGTTGGTTGCTAAGGACATGAGAAAATCTTAAATTAGAAAAAAAATCTTTATTCATGACTTGCGGTCACATTTATGATAATTTCGATTCTTGTGATTTTCATTAACGAAACAACCTTAGTTTATTTCTTGCAATGCATCTGGATACATGAATCAAAAACGACATTACTTGGTGCATGCTGGGTGTTATGTTCGAGTGGTAGAGTTTTTGCATAATAGTTTGTCTCTGAAAGATAGTTATGAATATTGATAAAAAATTTAGACTCAGCTAGTAAAAATTAATTTTAAACATTTTAACAATTTTTGTACGTTGAAACAATGAAAATGACAATTTTTTTAGTTCGAGCATGATTTTCAAGGTAAACATTTGTCTATCTATCTACATGATTTAACGTGTAACGACAGTAGCCTAATGACAGTAGTTTCTTTCAACCATAAAATGCATCCAATGCAAAATTGCTGCTGCTCAAATATATATGTACAAAATATTAAAACTTTCAAACAAAAATTCATATTTTACTCTTTTTCTTCAACAGCGTATCCGGTAAAAAAAACAACAGTAGCTACATGTAAACAGCTGCAACAATAAGCGATAGGAATGGAAAAAAGTGACAAAAAAAGTGCAGTTTAAAAAGTGCGCACGCAGTTGTGTGGGCAGTGCGGTACGTTAGGCTACAAGTTTGCAGCCAACACGGTCGCAAAATTCAACACCTTTCACTTAATATGGAATAGCATACTGAATAAAACATGACTTTAATCAAGACTTCTCAACTAACATGAGGTTTAACATGCCTCTTGTGTTTTTAAAGGAATGAATTAGATAAGTTCAGATACTGAAAAGAAAAATGGTTTAATTTAAGGGATGGCGGTGGGTCAAGATCGAATAAAAGTAGAAAATTTCACGCAAACTGAGATCACCTTGTGTTTATTTATTTTTTTTGAACTTTTACCATTATTAAGTACAGATCTGTAAATATTATGCCCTAAAATAGTTTGGTGATGTATAAAAATCGATGTTTTGAACTTTTTAGCTGTGGCGCCACTAGATGTCATCTTGCAACAGAAGCTTTTGCGCACAGATATGCCTCATCATTCATCCACGCACTCATGCAAACCAATCACATACTACTAAAGCTTGATTCAGTCTCGTTGGCCATCTTCGGTAACGACGGGACATCTTTGGAAACGAAGGATAAACATCATCATCATGCCTATGCTATTTAGGTCGGCCCCAATTTTTCGATAAAAACACCGTATGTTTGTCTAAGACTAACAAAAAAGTGAAGTCTACTTTTTACGTTTAGCGTGTTGGGGATTACTCCTGCCTTTCGTCAGATATACCTCAGCATCACAAACTTACCGCTGGTAGGAGGTACAACACTTCCATTCGTTGCGATTAGCAAACATCGAGAGTTGGGTGTAGCTGCATTTTCCAAAATTGATTCAGGGAATGCATTGCTGCCTGTGCTTGTCAGAAATTCGCAGTTGTACACCAAGTCCGCTTGAAGCATTGTACCGGCAAATGCTATGTCAATCTTAAAGCAAAAATGAGTCAACGTTAGCAGAAAATGTACACCAAACAATAATCTTGAGTAGGCTATATCTCCACAAAGCCTGTTCTCAATCAAAACATATTCTTTACAGTAAATACAGAGGTCAATGGCAACACCGAAAAAACAGTACCAATTGCTGACATTGATATTTTTCTGTAAGTTTCCTGTTGACTATCGTCCATATCCGTGACATACTGTAATTTGATGCAGCAGCTGGTGTTGACTGACAGGTGTTTAGTTGATGATGCAGGTTTCTGCTACCTCGTTGGAAAGAAGCTGCTGGGAAGCTTGCATAAATAGGGAAAATTGAAAAATACTTTATACTTGATAAAACGTTCTACTTTAGCTTCATTGTAGGTTATTACCCCAACAGATATACAATATGATCGGGGACGAGTATGATTGGGACTCGAGGGTCTTTGGTTACATTGTGGAAGGACCAACGAAAAATGCACTCCAATGTAGGCTGCTTTCAATACAACAATTATTGTATTGAAATCAGTAATAGTACTTTGTACAATGCCATTTAGTGTCTAAATGTTGTGTATTCCACATCCCACGGTTAAATAGAATCAATGACAGACGTATCTCCGATAATTAATAATAATTAAATTATAGGCTCTCTTCTCACTGAAAGTAAACTATAGTTAAACTACAAAGATTTTATGGAGATAAGAAAAAGTATACTTGTTACAATGACAAGAAGCAAAATCAAAAACAAGAGATAAGCTTTCACATTTTTCAGTTTCATTTGGGCGCTTGTCAATACGTGTGGCAAAATACCAGATGCAACTGGGCGCAGTTGAAATGCAGTTTTTCGAGCTTAATCTATTCACACGTATTTGTATAGAAAACATTCTATGTTCAAGTAACATTGATAGATGCCAAACTAATCCATTGCAATGCCAGCTGTAGCTGCAACGCACAGCAATTCACCATTCAACCGATATTCTAAACAAGCAACCTCAATATACAAGCACAAGCCAATTCAATTCATTTCCGTTTGAAATACACTAGCCATAAAATCATTGATATCAAACAGAACATTAAATTTTTGCTGGACAAATTTCATTACAAGATTACGGTATTGTCTTTTGCAAGCCAACAAGCTAAATTTGAAACTAGAACCGTAAGATTTATCGAAAAGCAATAAAACCAACATGCTGTCGTATGTAAACTTCAACCTGATGAATCCGTATGTTACGAAAAGGCCTCATATCCCAAACTTTTAACAACATGCAAGTTTAATGCATTCCCGTCTTCCCAAACTGATTTAAAATTGCTTATTCTATATCAAGGTTCATGGAAATTGCTCTGTGGAAGATATCCAATAGCTTTCTGCCAAAAAGTGCTTTTTTTCGATTGCACGACCGGTTTGTTTGCTTTCGCTGACTTTATTCCAAATATATATTGCACAAACTTAATGAAGCTGTTTTTAAAAACCAGTGCCTTACCTGAAGAACTACCTTCTTTGATGAGCAGGAAATCGACGAAAAGCAACAAGCTTACCAAGAAATACCAACACAACAAACCAACCCCAGCAGCAGTCAAAGCTTCAATCGTTTTAAAAAATTTCAGTCACCAACATCATCAGAGTGCTCAAATTAATAAAACATGTTTCCACAAACAAATAAAAATATCAGTTTCAAAATATTATAGCGCAGTGGTTCACAAACAAAAGTCAATAGACCCAATGGGGACTTTTTCAATGTAGATTCTATTAATATCAGTGGCGAAGACTAAAAGATACTTCATCGTTACATTTTCACTCACGGTTACTTTTAGAACATTAGCAGTTCGCAGGCTTGATTGTTCTTTGAAAACGGTTTGTGGGCATGACTACAAAAAAGGATGGGAACCAGTTTACTTTTATAGTGCATTGATTCAACGCTTGAAAGTCTGGTAGCTACACGCATGGTGTCTCATGACGAGTGTCATAAAGTTTCTAATACAAGCTAATTAGACTTTGAAATGAGTAAATTATGCAGCGAGGTCAAAAGAGTAGTCAGGCCATACTTTGAAAAGTAGGTTGCCAGATTGCAACACGAGTTGGTTGAAATTAGCCAATTAAGGCCTTATTAAGTCATTGTGGGACACGACGCAAGATTGGCATGATGAACAAAATTAAAACAATCAATCACCTTTATAATTATAAAAAGCATAGTCGTTTGAAATGTGGATCTTCGACCCATTTCAAAAAGTTAAAATAAATACTTGATTTTTAAGACTTGGGATTGTTTTTGAAAATCTCAACAATGTTGGTAAGAAGAGCACTTTGAAGGCAGCAAAGGTCCAAGCATTTTTTTTTCTATAAGATTGCGTCAGACGTCAAACAACAGCGCTTAACAAAATTCCAACGTTGCTGAATTTAGATGTTGGAAGAAATATCTCATTCCACAATCCACAACCGGTCAACCTTATTTTGAATACGCTTTTAAGGAGAGTTAGACAATATGCTTTTGTTTTTATTTTCTGTTGAAGAAGTTCTGGTATCATGATGCAGTGTAACAACTATTGGCGGAATCGGGGGTGAATTGGAGCCACCCCCCCTCCTAAAAAACAGAAAAGTAACTTTATTCACGGTGCATTTGCAAGATCGGATTAATGTAAACGTACATTTCTTTATGTTTTTTTGACATCGCCTCCCCTATAGCTACTTACTGAATCCGCCCCTGGTAACATCAACCACCACGCAGCACTTTTTAATTAATAACCATTAACCATGAATCACAAATGTAGGATATTATAACCAAAGGTTTGCGCTAAGGGAAGCAAACATATCTGAAACGAGCCTACTGTTCAAAACTTTGTCGCACGGCGTATGTTTGATAAAAGATATGAGCAACGAGGAGTCCGGTAGTATTACCCGGCGGTACTATAAAGCTGTTGAACTCCTGCACTTAAAGCCACTGTCGAGCGGAATTTGCCCGAAATACCAAGGTCAAAATTTTTTTGCATAGCAACAAAAAAAAACTTTGAGGTATTTTTGTTTCAAAAAGTCTTTATCCATACAAGACAATTAACATGTTATGAAAAATTGCAGTAAATACAACACCTCGAAAATTGTTTTTATCATGTATATGTATATCTGTTTAATGCTTTACTATTACCAAAATTATAGTGGGTGCATGAGACAATTTGTGAATAGAAAGGCTGATTTTGAAATTGAACACGATAGCCAGAGAAAGTCTTTCATTTGTATACTTGTAAACTGAAGATGACGCATGTGATGAAATCGAGTGACTTTGATGATCAGGAGTGGCCACTGATGAAAGTAATCGTGATGTGGTTTGATTTGGAAGAGTGTGATGATACAAAAATCTACAATTTAAGCAATACCTGTAGTTAGAAGAAGATCTAGTAAGTATCTTTTAAATATTCTTATCAGCAAGAACAAAATTTGATAGGCGATGCAATGACTCATTCTTTTGAGTTAGGTCAATTAGCAAATTTATCACTAACGTTGCAACTTTAACCGTTTAGCAAAATGATACTTTTCCGCAGACACCATCTAACAAAATAATAGTTTCAAATCTCATTAGCTTATCTAGTTGTGTAATAATGGACGTAAAAAGGCAGATTTCTTGAGCAAAGATCGGCTGCTACGCAAAGCCTGCTTCAACATTTAAACCAAACACGCTCAATTTCACGAAAATAAGCCAATCTGAGCTGCACAAGTGTCTGATAGGCAATCATCCAACAACAATCCAGTCAGTAAATTAATTTGCTTTTCATTGATTCAACGTCTGATGACGTTACATTGATTCATTGATTCCACGTTTTGAAATGTTTGAATTAATAAGAAAAAGGTCTGATTTTCTGGACAAGAAGTTGGATCACGACGTGTGTTAGAAACTTTAAGGTCTGCCAAAATCGTTGCTCAGAACAGAAATGACGCAATGGCCGCCACCTGTGAGCTCTTACTCATCTGTTCTACTTTTGTGCATTGTGTTCATATTTGTTAGATTAAAAGAAATCCATACCAATGCAAGATATGCAAATTTTTAACATACGCAGAAAAAATACAACATTTTATCAATGAAGGCTAGTTCTGGTTGAATCCCGAAATCGATCTTATGCTCAGTCAGGGGCGTACTGTAAACAGCACAGTTCACACCTTGCAGTATTCGAAATGCCTGCCTTTTAGCTATGAATTTAATTTCCAGTACCTTTGCTCTGATTTTTCTGCTTAGATTATTATGCAGATGTTGCAATTAAATGTTAACAAATGTTTTCATCGGTGCATTTTAAAGTCTAATATTTCTTATGGGTTGAAATTTCATATCAAAATCACCTAAAATTATAAAATCAAAGCAAAGTGTCAATTTGCTTCTTCTTGAATGAGAGCTATGTTACAAGCTTCTATAGCATCATGTCATGCGTCTGGTAATATCACTACCAAGCTTTTAAGAAGCGATTAGCAAACTCACTTATGGTATGTACTTGATTACACAATACAATATTTTTTTTTAAGTAAATTACACTACCAGAAAGATCTAAAACAGTGTTTCTCAACCGCGGCCCTCAACTATTCCTTCTGCCTTCTTCGATGCAGGACAGAAATATTTGTAGCAGAAAAACTGCCCAAAATGATAAAAATACATCGTTGCCACATAGCTTACGTGCTAGAAAAGAAAATGTCATAATCATGTTTCTCCACACTCCGCACCACGGATACAGAGCAATTATGTGTGTTTTTCAAGGGGTTTACGCCGGATTTAAACATTTGCGCGGAATTTCTCACTTTAGGGTCCATTTACAGCACAACAAAATGGATGGATATATGTTTTGAAAAATTTCGCGCAAGTCTTTTAGAAGCACTTTTAGACCCATTAAAGCTGTGTTCAGATGCAGCAGATGAGCGTCCTGTAGACTAAATATTATCTTCTTCTGCTGAGTGTCCAGCAGAAGAGGATAATATTTAGTCTACCCCGTAGAGCTCAGTGGTTAAGCGCCGGACTCAAGATCATGCCGCGCTGGTTCAGCTTTCAGGTATGCGCTTAAGCAACGCATTTCAAGACTTCTCTCCATTCAGCAGCACCTAGAATCCTAGATGATGAAATAATTCCCCGGTAACAACATTTCAACAATCAGAAAACTTCACTCTGCCAATCTCTGTAACAGGCCCTGCGTCAAGAGTTTTTACAAGTATGCAAAACTACCAGGAATAACCTATCAAGGTTTTGTCAGTCCGAGGATAAAGATTTAAAAACCAAACCAGTACCCGTGCAATGTAGTTCCACCAAGGCTGTGGAGTCGAGCGAAAATATACGAATGCAATTTTGATATGTAGGCTATAGCTCAATGTTTAATTGTTCACCTGAGTGGTAGTTCCTATAGCGATCAAACTTGGCTGAGCGAATGAAATCCTAGGACAATGGTCAACCTCCATGGAAGGACCTACCCACATATCTGTTTGATCGGATGCATCACAAGATGATTTCCGGGTGCATCTGGAAAAGCAATAACTGTCAATCATGAAGACCTATATTTACAGGCCATGATCAAGCGAAAAGTTCAATTTTAACAGAAAGCTGATCTACTATGCTTGCTGGCAGTCAGAGTTCGTTTGCATCAGTTTCTGATTTGATTAGTAATTGATGAATATCATCATTTTGTGTAAGTTTGATCCACCCTAGCCTACTTTTGGGCAACTGCGAAATCTTAATCTGAATTTTTGCATTTGTGCTTGAAACCCAGGGAGCATCTGGCAATACTGGAAACAGGAAGAGATTTGCCATTTTAGAAAGTGAAATCAGGAGTTTTACAATAATTTGAGATTCAGTGATCAAACTTTTTTTGGTGTCTCATAATTATCATTTCACAAAAATATAAAGTATAAAAGAAGTTCCTAGAGTTCAAACTCAAAGTTATATCAGCCTTCAGGCGTTAGTTCCTATAAAAAAGTTAAAGTTAGGACATTAGCAAGGCTTGAGTGTATTGATCGCTATTCTTTCAAGCCAGTCTATGTTTCTTTGCTGTCAACTCAAGCCGTATATTCACAGTTGCACAATAGATTTTTGTAGTTTTATTGGAATTACTGGCGAAGTCGTGTTTGAAGGGCGTTCGTAAGTTAGGATTTCCCAAGACCATCAATTTATTTATGCTTTTTTTTTTTTTTTTTTGTCGTATCCAGGCTTTCACCCGGTGGTTGAAGATTTAGATTAAGTGGACGGGAAGGCAAGGAAGCCAATCTTCGTGTCCACCTTCAGGCATGCCTTAAAGTGTCCTGCCACAGACACAGCTGCATGCTCTTGAGCGGTGTCGAACCGGCGCCCTCTCGATTGCCGTTCCAGTGTTCTCACCACTCGGCTATGCAGCCGACACCATTTATGCAGCCGACACCATTTATGCTGAATTTAGGCTAATCCAATCGCACATGTAGGGGACTCGGGTCTTTTGTTTGCTTCTTACCTGCCTTGTAGAACACACCACCCACAATAGGGATCACGAGATTCCAAACACTCTGTGCATGTGCTGTATTGCCCTTCGCAATCGGCTACTGCAGCTTTCAGTATCTAAAAATAAACCACTCCTTTATTCATCAAGCTGAAGCTTTAATGAATTACACTGGTCTACACGATTTTTGCGCCATGAACTTTGAAAACTGATTTTGAGTAATTTTGGGGTGCTGAATCCGAATCTGACACTCAGATTTTGCCTATCACGTCAGGTTTGTGAGATATGATAACAACAAATTGATACTTTTGTCAAAAGTGGAAAATTTGACGTTGCGTTTATCACACATACGCATTGCGCTATATCCAGAATACACCCACAAACTACAATTTTGATACCAATTTGTTTTCTAAGCAACATTATTAACCATGCAGTAATAACAACAGCAGTAGAATTTGGACACCAATTTTACCAAATTTTGATACCAATTTGTCTTCGAAGCAACATTATTAACCATGCAGTAATAACAACAGTAGAACTGTCAAGCAGCTGAAAGGGAGGCTAAAAGTATAACTGACCCCCTCCCCCGTCATAGTTTTGCATGAAACCACAAAGATTTAAGCAGACCTATGGGCCCTATGGCGATGCTTGTTCAGTAACCTTATTTAAGCTGTTTTGGCCTGTCTAACATTAACCTTTCGCTATAGCACTGCATAATTATGTTGGTAGTAAATGCAAGGCCAAATCTTTCACTTTTAATATCTTTTAATATAAATTTATCATATCTCAAAAATTTGATGTGATAGTAAAAATTTGAGTTCAGATTCAGCACCCCAAAATTACCTGAAATCAGTTGTCAAAGTCTAAACCGCAGAAAAATTTTTTTTTGTAGACCAGTGTTATTTTTTCCTTTTTTAATGCTATGTGCTTTCCAAGCTTAATACAACTGTGCAATACCAGTTGCAATCAAAAATGCAGTTCTCGTATTCAGATCAAGTTCAGGTAATTCAACAAAAGTTGATGTTACACCACCAACGCATTACGATAACTTTGCAGTCACTCACCGACTGAGAGGTAATGGCGAATATGTTGTCGCCACTTTCATCAACAACTACGCTGCTCAAGATGGCAGAGACATTTTGACGCAAGGCTATTTGTTCCGATACAACAGAACTGTCATTCCCAAGTCGCACCTGTGCATGAGTGAAACGTTTTTAATGTTGTATCATTATTGTGGCCAAATTTACAATATCCATTCAGGATTTAGACCAACGGGCACAGACTGTTTAGTGCTACTAAAGCGTGAAGTCTGCCGCATTAAAATGTGAGGTTTACGGCAGGATATCAGAATTTTCAGAGAGAGAGAAACCGTTTATTTCGTCTGTTGCGTGAATAGTATAGCCTACGGTACAAATATAAACAATGCAAATAAAATAGCACCATAACAATCTAGATTCTACAACTGACAATATGACAAAATGGAGTGTCTTAGATTGCGTTCTAGGAAAAATACACAAAACAAGTCAACATGAAACACATTATCGTATTAATAACTGCTTGCCACTAGTCTTTAGTGACGAGTACAAAACATTAAATCTTCATAATTGACATGCCCATTGCATTGTGAGCATTCTCATCAGCTGTCACGTGGTTTAAAATCACCTTCAAAAATTTTCCATTTGATGTTCCTATAAAAGCTACAAACAAATTGTTTTCTTTTCCAACTGTAAACGCAGTTGCGTCTTCTCCACCTGGAAGCGACAACGCTGCATCTCTTCCCATGGCAAGAGGCTGAACCACATCAATCGGAGACAAAAATCTACTAACGTTATCTGAATATCCACAGGTACTCTAAAAACAAATACAAAATTGTTGTCATTTAAAACAAATACAATTTAAGTAGAGAGGTAACTTTTTTAAACAATAAACAGACATAACCCAGCAACAACACTACATATTATAAAAACAAAAAAACAATAAGCTAACGTTTTCGGCTAGGCATACAGCCTTTTTCAAGCCTATAAGAATTTTTTTTAAAGAAATACTAAAGAATAATACACTATCACAGCAAAGTATGGACAAATCTAAACGTTTTAGAAACTTGCTTAACTACCTCACACAAAATGATAACTGAAAAATTACGCAGCACAAGGGGTCAAATATTTGAGAGGTGAAATTAATTAATTGTTCAGAAAAGGACTCAAACAGATTACGCAAGATGGACAGAAGCACAGCACGAGATAGTGGCACAAACAAAGTAAAAATACGAGAAGCACAAGACGTGACAGTTCAATCAAAAACTGTTAAAAGATAGGAAGCTTCGCCAGCAAATAATTGCCTGTTGAGCCCTGGGTTGAAAGATTTAAAACAAGAGTTGAAAGATTTAAAACAAAATATTACTAAACGTTGAAAAACTGTAACAAAACTTTTCATACCCAGTATTCCTTGTATGCTCCAGATCGCACGCAGCTGGTGCGTTGCCCGAGGAAGCGAGCAACGTTTGAAGAATCTTCTAAATTCAGGCACGCGTATCTGGCATAAGTAATCCGCTCATTAATCTCGGATAATGAGACGGAACAAAGCGTCATTGTTCCACCGTCCCCAAACATGATGTACAGTCTTTCATTAACAAACTTCGTGTCTATCACTTGCAGCAGAACTTGTCCTGCAGGACTGATACACTTCAACTCCATTCGAGTATAAGAACGATCACCAATGTTCTGAAGATATTCAACTTCCTCCGCCGCTTGAGACCTTCTTGGAGGAGTAATCGATTGGTGGCAAAAACGAACCATCATTATTTTATCTGCTTCTGGAGGTTTTCCGTCTTTGAACCAAAGTATATATGCGTATTCATCAGTTGTCCATGCTAAGTGATACGTATGTGTGGTGACTTCAGTTATGTAACGATATGCATATGCGCCCGCATCACCAATTAATGAAAAAAATGGCAAGCTTGCAGTTGGAGCTAAGAATATTTTAATGGTTTCCATAGATCTGCCAAAGTACAGCACATTCCTATCAACAGCACTTCCATTTACGTGGATAGCTGCAACTAAAGGAAGCGTCCGGGACCGAGTGGACAACGTCGTCTGATGGTTTGGATCATTCCTCTGGCATTTCAAGTCACTTTTAGGCGGATACACCGTTGAAATGTTGGACAAAGTCAGCAAATCACAGACCGCATGTATTGTTCCGCAAGCAAGCAATTGGTCTCTGTACGGAATAAGATATCTGTTATAATTGTCCATGCATTGTGGTGGTCTTCCGCAGGCCATGGGTACACAAAACTGTGGAACAACGCAGCCATCCACATCATAGTCTGGTCCAGTAGTAAACGTGTTTAGAACAAGTAAGTTTGCTGTGGAGAGCTGAATGATGGAATTGGTAGCTCCAACGTAAATATTCCCTCGAGTGTTGATAAGCGTCTGAAACGCGATGTTGGTCGGACCTGCATCAAATTCAAACATAACAAAATGGTTGGACAATATGCAAAAACTGATGAGTTTGTAGCTCACGACAATCCAAAGAACGTAAAATTGTATTCAATCAAATATTAGTTGCACAAACCGCAAAGTTTCAATAACTTAATACAACAGGTGGGGTTCTGAGTTAAAATCAAATATCTCATTCAAAGTAGGCTACGTTTATGCTATAGCGCATCTCATCTCCTCTCCAAAGAAATCCTAATTCTGTTAGTAAATACTTCCTTTTTCATTCTTGAAAAACTTAATGCTTCTACCGATAACCTGCAGAAATTGTTACGATAACTCAAGAAGTTGCATTATCATAGGCTAAATCATTGGATCAAGTTCAAAACCCAAATCGTTTGCAAAGCCAAGTGACACAGTGCACCAAATCAGAGCTTAACTTCTTTATCAGCCACAGTAGACTTGTAGAGCCTTCGAGTTCGAGTGTTATTATTAGCCAGTCAAAGATCCAGTGCGTTATAGACGCATCCGCAATAACAATAGTCCTATAAGATCGATTACATAGAAGTTCGACTAAAGTTAAATCTTAAAGTGCTTACGATTGCATTTTCCCGCATCGATCAAAGGGATGTCAGTGCTGGGAAGAATAATATCAAAATCACGAGCTGGTAGGGCTGTACAACTCACTAGAAGGCAAGACAGGACATGGATTGGAAACAGAAATTTCATGTTTAGGGAGCTGCTTTCAAACAGTTGTTCAAATTCAATACAACGACTAAACAATCTTCATTTTAAATTTGCTAAGAATATCGGTAGCCTAGATGTAAAAAGCAAGTCCTGCGCTATGAAACCGCAAATATCAGACGTTAATGCAACAATATAGATTATTATTTGCTATCTAAAATAAAGGTAACATTGACAGAACAGGTGATGTATAGCATAAACTTTAAGAGTTTAGTGCACCTAGTGACCTAGGGTGAATGCTCATTCAAGCAGGCGAAGCAGCTGATAAACTAACCGTTTGATTAAATGATCGAGAATCAGTTTCTTTGCCAATTTGATCTGTGGATCAGTACTAGTGATTCTAATTAACGGATTACGGTAGGTGCATACAAACAAATTATCTGCAAAACAGTTGCTTAATCAGAGGATTTTCTTAATTGGCAGATAATCCACTGTTGGTGCATTAAACCCTTAAATTTATATTGGTTGGACTGCTATAATGGAAACGTAAAAACAAATCAATTTATAACAAAACAACTACGAATTTCTGCAACAAACACCAGCCTGTTTTAGGCATTTTAGTTTTCGACCATATTTGCTTGCTACATCATAACCCAGCCATCAAATGAGGTCGTTACATTGATTCAATGTCTATGGAAAAAATCTAAAGTTTTTATGCAGGGCAGTAGGCTACTGTCTAATTTCCCAAAACGTAACTTCAAACTAGAAGTTTCAGACCAAAAATTATAACTCTCGGAGTGAAGTTCCACTAAAACCAAGCCTTGTCAAATATTTCATCTTAACGCAAAAAATGTCTTAGTTTTATTTCGAAAAAAAGCTCCCTTGTTTCGTTGTGAATTCAAAACGACACGATTTTCCTATTAGGCTACCTAGAATCCTAGATCTTACAATATAGTTAACCAAATCTATTACCCTTAATATACATTCGGTAACCAGTAGCAAGGCTTCCAGTCACGCACCCTGAACAAAACCACCTCTACTGTACGTACAAGTCATCTCGCAAACAAAAGTTCACTTTTGAACTCACCTGCTCTTTGCAGATGAAGCTGAATCACTCAAACCAGGTGACGTCATCTCAACTAGCCTCATCTGTTGCAGACCAAATAGCAAGTAACTCGAGCTCAAATCAGGCTGAAAACCAAACTACAACAATCAGACATATTTGCATTGATTTATTGTCAGCACACGTTGAATCAACATAGAAAATACTTTCTGCTATTTAGGAACAGTCTCAAAGACACACATGTACAGATATTGACCAATTAATGTAAACTTTAACTTAACCTGTAAACAGCCTTCTTTTACGAATCTTAAATGTATGTAAGCAGTGGTGCCAGCCATCCAGCATACTGCAAAGGTCACAAGCAGCAATTTCACCTCTGGGTTGGGAAAACTATTCGATTATGATCTCATTCGTCTGCTGACGATACCATGTATTTAGTACTAGTAACTATACATAGCACGAGTTTACAATTGACTATCTCCTGACTGTTTACCATTTTACAACTTACTCTGGTTTTCAAAGCCTTTTATCTATCGCTATGAAACCATTTAAATCATTTATAAAAGCGTACAATTTACTACTACTCCATACAGAAATTGGAACTTATCGTTATCAGAGCATAACTGTAACAGATTTGTAAGCTGACAACGCGCGCGTGATAGATGTGATTTGCTGTTTAAATTTCTGTAATTGGTATGACATTATTTTGACATTAGATTGTCTGCACCAAAGAAAAACAAAGGCGTAGCCTACTGTGACGATTTTTAATCGTATGATGCAATGAAACCATGGGCGTAAAATCGCTCAGGAAGCACTTGTATGTTGTGTCAGACTGCTATGTCAAACTAATCTGTTTTTTCATAAAATTCTAACAGCGATTTTGTTGACTTGTTTCGGAAGCTATTTTAATCACCATATTGCATTATTTGAGCTCACAATTGCAAAACTTTTCAACAGAAAAAAAAGCGTATTATGCAAAAAGACGCAGAAATTTAGTTGTCGTTTGAATACCAAGCAATTTCTACTTCTTTGTCAACACAAAATAATGACCAAGATTCTCAGAAAGCATAGTGAAATTCGAACCGCATTAGATGATGCCATTTTTCCTTAGCTTTGATTATTTTAACTAGGAATTAGTCTACTGGGATGTTATTAGAATTTAGAATATGAGTGGCGGGCTCAACAGCTGAAATGCTTGGACACGAATCTTGGCTTTTATACAAAATTTCTTTATCTTTTGTAGTAGTATCCAATTAATATTGCTGATGAAAAATTTGCTTTGCTTCAACCAAAAAAAAATTGTTTGAACAGCACTGTGGTATGGAGTTCCATTCTTTGCAGTTGAAAAATTTCGATTACTTTTGCACGTGCCTTATATGTAGAACGGCTTCTTCACATCTTTGTATCTTTGAAAAACTGTCAAACAGGTTTCTTCTAAATGTGACATTTTAGTGACACATCATAACTTTCACTTGGGTACTGTCTCTTGTCGTAACCAGGCTTTTATTACCTGATAGAAGATGATTTAAATTACTGTATGTAAATGAACCAGAAGGCAAGGCACTCACTGTACACGTTCAAGCCTGTCATAAAATGCCTTGCCAAGGCACAGTCGCGTGTTTCATTGGTGTCAAAACTGTCAAATCGACATCCTTCCTGGGGTCGTACAGACGCAGGGTTACCGGGTTGGCGGCTTTCTCGCCAAATTGGGTTCCAATGGCGTTTTATTTTTTGGTTTGGAGTGGCGGTATATTGGGCTCCTTTCAAATATATTATTTTTTAAGTATTGATGTTGCATTTTTAAGCTTTCAAAATATATGCTTTGTTAGCCATGGTTAAATTTGAAAATTGCGCGTAGAAGGTTGCACATGCTCGAAGATTCAGATTTTCGTCAGAATCTCTTTAGGAGCTTAAGTCAGAATAAAATAAACCTAAATGTGGTGAAATATTTATAGTAGAAGAAAAAAGACATCAGATTTTTTATTTTAGTTTTGTTTTAAATGATTTTTGGTTAATTTTGATTTAGGCCTAAATGCGTTATTACCCATATCCTCCTGAATCCGAGTTTTTGTTTATATTTTCAAGGTAGCCTTAGAGAGGGGTAAATTGAAAGAAATGAATGTTTTTTCGAGGAATTTTTTTTTTTTGTGAAATATGGATAATTTTACTGCTGTCAGTGTAAACTGACGCTAGGAGCAGGAGGGTAGGCCTACAGGTAAAATCGCTTTTTTTCTATGTTCATCTACAAACTCTTTTTTGCTACAAATAAGCCAACAAACAAAACTGTCAATAGTTTAAATTAAAATAAGCAACAAAAAGCATCATTAACTAAAAATAACATTAGTTGAACATTTTCACCAAGAGCTTGTTTAAATAATAGCCTAAGCCAGTGCCGGATTTAAAATTAGACTAGAAAGGCTAAATCTAAGGGCTTCGATTTAGGAGCCTCAAAATTTAAGACGTAGCCTACCACGTATATTTAAAAACGTTTAACATGGCCTATATATTTGGAAAAACTTTTACCTGGTAATAACGTAAAATTTTCTAGCAACCAATTTTAATGCAGTAAAGTAGCCTAAGTATTCATAAACAAGTCGTAGGCTAATGCAAATAAAATTTCTGGTGTTTTTCTTATGAGAAGGAAATGTGACACAAGTTAAAGGTTAGGCTATATACATTTTTAACTGTTACTTACTTTGAAAATGGCTTGGTTGTTAATAGTCATTGACAAAAATCATCTGTTCATTTATAACGAACGCCGAACGGTGTTAATTAATTATCTTCTTTGATTAATATTTCCTATTTTACATTAGTCTAATATTTTACAAAATGTTTACAATCAAATTACAAAATTTGGTTATCTTCAAATGGTTAATTTCAACACTTGCGTGCAGGTGCGTAATCAGGGGAACAATTTCTCCTTCCCCCCAATTTTTTATGCATGCACCGACTAACAGACTTTTAAGCTAGGCTATTGGCCAATACATATATTGATATACTGTCAGTTACATTTTTTGTGTAAAATGACAAAATTATCGTTTCTGTAAGGTGGCAATTGACTAGTAGGCCGTATGATCGATGCGTTGTCTCCCTGTCAGTATGGAGGCTTGTGCCACTTTTGCAGTGTATTATAAAACTTGCATATTTCGAACATGTACTGTTTCTTACAAACAATTCATTGATCAATCTATGTCAGGTCTCGCAGTGATCTAAATAAACAAAACAAAATAGTTGTTTTGGTTTTTTGTAACTTAAATAAACTTTTTGCCCTTTGTTGCAGCATCATTTGACAGAGTTTTACTATTAATTCTGGCTGAAAGTGCTGGAAGGCTAAAACAACGCTTTTACGGTCAACCTGAGCAAAATATTGACTGCTGAGGGTTGAGATTTATACAGTGTACAATAATCAGGATGTCAAGCGTCAGTAGTCATTCTCTTAGACCAGGGGTCCGCAAATAGTGGGTCGCGACCCAAATTTGGGTCGCGAGACCATTCATAGTGGGTAGCAAAACGGTTTAAAATTACCATAAATATAACTTGTATGGCAAAAATAAATACAATCATATAGTCTTTGATGTGCTGAGTTTCGTACAATTTGGTAGGCTACAAGAAAATTTATACTTTCGATTGTAGTACAGTAGTTAAGCCCACGGTTATATATATATAGCCTGGAAGACAGCTTGAGCCAGGGCATGACAACTCTCTCAGCTTATCTCCAAAACTGGCGACTGAAACTTAGCGAAAACAAAACTTTGGCGGCAGCTTTCCACCTATACAATCGGGAAGCTGATCGTGAGCTACATGTTCAGAACAATGGAAAACCTCTGACCTTCTCCCCCGAACCAGAATATGTTGGGGTGACACTAGACAGATCGTACACATACCGCCACCATTTGGTGTCACTGCGCAAGAAAATGACATCCCACGCTGCACTACTCAAGCGCCTGGCAGGCCACAGCTGGGTGGCGAGGGCTGACACTTTGCGTATAGCAGCCTTAGCCCTTGTCTACTCTTCACCAGAGTACTGTGCACCTGTTTGGTGCTGCAGTGCACACTGCCATAACATCGGCACTGCCATAAACAGCGCCCTGCGCACAGTTACCGGATGCCTGCGTCCCACACCATTGGATAATTTTGCCATTCTCGCTGGCATCCAACCTTCTGAGCTTCGTCGCGAAGAAGCCACTCTGTTTCTTGGCCGACGGGCATTAAAACCTAACCATCTTCTCCACCACAAGATCTCTGCTTCCCCAAACCAGCACCCCAGTCGACTAAAGTCAAGACAACCATTCGTGCCAGCCGCTCAACTTCTGATCAACGCAGCAGATGAACTTCATCTCTGCGGCTACTTGGGCGGACTATAAATGGAATTCTAAAAGGAAGTCAAGTACCACCGGACTTCATTCGTTCATCCCCAACGCCGACACATGCCCCATCGGCCTACACTACAAAGACAAGCATGGGTGCGCCTCAACGGTCTTCGTACGGGCGTCGGGCTTTTCCGCTCAACCATGCGCCATTGGGGAATTGGCCTCTTCCTCCTCCTGTGAATGTGGTGCCGAGGAACAGACTGCAAACCATATCATCAATAACTGTACCATCTTCAAGCCACCTAGCGGAGTGGAAGGTCTGCGTGTCATGGATGATGAAACTAAATACTGGCTGCTCTCTAGTAGCCTTCCAGTGTAGTCCGGGAACATCTTGAGTCTGGGCTGGTAAAAGGATAGAGTAGACCCTCGGCCCCAGAGGCTTGCACGACGACGAAGCGCACGGTTAATAGGTCCACCCGCTTATTAAGCCCAATTTGGTCCATTCCGGAATTACTGAAGGTATAGGAGTGGTAGAAAATTGTCTCCCGCAGCCAAAATCGTCCGGTCCCGATGTGGCCTTAATAAGTGGGGGCGACCGTATTGGAATTGATATTAATTTGCAAAGTGTTTTGAGCAAAATTATATGCTTCCGAAACGTTTGGGTCGCGAAGACTTCGAACGATTGCTTTTAGGGTCGCAGTCGCACCAAAAGTATTTGCGGACCCCTGTCTTAGACCACAGTGCAGTTGGATGAGTAAGTGAACTGCATAGTAAACTGGTTCTCTGAAACCGAACCCGCAGACGACAAATAAAACCCACAAACATGAACAAAACCTGTTTTTTTAAGCATTTTGCTCATTTTAAGTGTACGTAACATACCTATATGCTTTAAATCCTTTTAGGACTATTTACAAAAAAAATGTGGCTTGTTTTTGAAATTTTTGGCTGGTTTGATACCTGTTTTTGGCTGGAAAAATTTATAGGCTCTGGCAACCCTGTACATGAGATCTCACCTTTCTGGCACGCAGTAGACTAGTGCAGCCGCTAAACAAATCTTAAAACTTAATATTATTGCTGATCGGCTACTGCAAGCGTCTGTAGAATTGCTGAAATTTCAGCTCGTTTAGGCACAAATGACAGACGATCAATTACCAACAAGCTTTTACGTCATAATGTACAGCAACGAGCAGTGAAGGAAAAGAGTCATTTCCTGAGATCGTTTACCCAAACTGTTCGCTTTAATTCCTCAAATCCAAATTAATCCTTAAAAACGATCTAGCTGGGCTTAAAATCGAGAAGCTGTGCTGTTTTCTGCCTGTAGCAGCCCTTTGAGGACCATAAACTTTTGAGACATGTTTTATTGAAATATTGATGATATTTACTACAAGTTTATCACTTTAAAGGAGTATTTGTCAAAAAATTAATTTTTTTTTATTTCAAATAGAAGTTACGCTGTGGTACATATGTGTACCATTGGTCCTTAAGGGTAATGTGTTTAGTATCATTGCTGGTATGGTTTTACAGTTACACAGTGGCGGCTGGTCTGTTTGTGAGCAGTAGGGCTGCAATGAATAGTGGGGGAGGGGTGAAGCCCGCCGCTGAGTTCTCCGAAGTCGAACGACTTCACGAGGGGGTCTGGGGGGTCTCCTCCCAGAAAAATTTGAAAAATCGCATTAAATTTGGTGCGTTCTGAGCATGTTTTTACCCCAAATTTTGAAAAAATGCATTCAAACTTTGTTGAAAAGTTGATATTCCTAAGCTGTATTTAAAAAAAAACTAACAGTATTGCTTTGGAGACAAACTTTACTAGTATTGAGCTTAGTCTTGACTAGCCTAGCCGTTGTATACAAGGTTCAAGTGATTTTGAGATGCCCTAGGCTGGACTAGCACTTCCTATAACCTGTTGAATACCCTAACTCTACAGCTAACACTTCTACATTCATGGTTCATCGCTACTCTGCGAAACAAAAACTAACTTCAAATAGTCGGTAAAGTTATTCGGTTAGGTGGGGTGTTTTCAGTGGCTCACACGGCGACGACGACGAAAATCATAATTGCTCGTACAGTATTGACATAATTCGCGCCAAATTATTGAAAATTTTTCAACCGGAAGTAATGCTATCAGTTAAATTTACCTTTGCATGTAGATCTAAAATACATTTCTAAAATATTATGTGTTATTTATATTAAAATTTCACAACAACAGTCTTAACTTTTAAGTTTTTCCCACATCACTATATCTCTCCATTGGACTAATAGAAGTTACCCTTCAGGACCTTTGGTACATATGTGTACCACAAAAGTTTAGCATTGTCTAGCAACATGTTTTGTATTTTTTTTTGTGGTTTTACTGATGGGATAAGTCAGATTAATCACTAAACATTGATGTAGAATAAAAATTATATTAACAGTTAAAGCAAAGCTAAAACAAAATACAATTTCCAATTTTTTTTTATTTATAAATAGATTATTTATTTAAGAAACGTTTAGAGACAAATACTTTTTGATAACTACAAGAAAATGATTAGAAATCGTGAAAAAAGTTCATGGTACACATATGTACCAACGGTCCTCAAAGGGTTAACGCATTTAAACATAGCAACTCGGCAACTCCATATAAAATATCATCAATATGGTGTTGATTTTTTTAAACCCGTTTTCACCGTTAACTTTGAACGTTACAATACGAAAATAAAATAAAAATATGATAACCCGAAACAACCTAGCTAAAAGACAAAAATTATGCCACACCTCTTCCATACATGCTTCATTTTTATTACTGCTTTGCCATTATCAGAGATTTTCAAATCTCCAATGCACTGTAACCTTTGTTGGATATGAGGGCTCATGTTAACAAAATCTCACTTGCATTTCCTTTTTTTATGCCATAAAGGTCCTGCTTAAATTTTGTTCTTGCCTACTTTCTCTAACACAGTAGGTCATCCTCATTGGAACTTGGGACGAAGTAGTGCGATGTCATCCGCAAACCTTAAATTCATTGTTTCCAAGGATTTGCAATTCGTCAACTAAATCATTAGACAAAATAACCAGCTCAGTGGCCTTTGCCTCTAGTGCTGGTAGTTCTTAGATCAATTCCAGGTCGGGTCATATCAAAGACTTTGAAAGAGGTACCGATTGCGTTCTTTCTTGCATAATACAGTGAGCATAAGTCGGTTTATAATGTGGGGACATTGTAAATCTGATACAATTTAAAAACGAGCTCTGTCGCTAAAAACCTTAACCGTTGTAGAGCGACAATAAATAAACCACGTCCATAACATAATTACTATTAGATAAAATACACAAAGTCAGCAGCTCAAAAGAAGAAAAAAAAAAACAATCTGCTTACTTCACAAGACAGCAGTAGCTACCTAAAATTCAATGTCTGCTTCTCTTCTATTAAGTTAAATCAGTTGAATCGTATTTCATCTTCTGATCATTGTTTTTGTTTAGCACCAATAGATGACCAAGATTTCAAATGATTGACGTTTCGAACTGACTATACGACAGGCAAAACATGATTCTCAAAGCAGAGATTTCAAACTGTAAGCCTGTGCCATCTTCACTACAATGTGATTAAAATAACTAAACATAAGTTATTCTCCCCTTTCGTCCTCAACAAAACATTTCTCGGTCCTAAAAACACCTTGTAGCCAACACTATTTAGTTCCAGCAAGATTCTCTAACGACTTGTCAATAGCGTGCTGCAGACCAACACGACTTTTATCTGTCACAGGAAAGATTGAATGACGTGACGTGTTTTGCACAGCAAATGATTAAAGAGAAAACGTTTGAAAAACACTTCATAAATTTATTTGACCAACAGCGGTAGGAAGAAAGTTAACATAATTTGGTTAAATGTTATTGAATTTTTTTGGAAAATTTTTGAAAATATCAAGAACTGGCAGTGCTTTGAAATCCCTCAAGAAGAAAGACGTTTTTCCTGTGGTTGGCGAGTAACCACTAATCAGCTAATGAAGCTTTTGGTGATTTTCCGAGTCAACGTCGTGATCATTCAGGCAAACGAAGTAGGCTATGCGTGGACGTCGCTATAACAGCGACGTCCACGGGCTATGCTCTGAATTAAACTTTGATTGTGGTCTACCAAATGTCAGATATACCTTCAAGAAGCTTGCTTTTTTGACGGAAAGTTAAGTTTCCACTGTTTTCACTGAATTTTTCTGTTAGCCTAATTCTGTTGGAAATTCCAACATAAAACGTCAATAGCATAACCCTACACTTTCATTTCATCAAGATTTTATCTTTAGGAACGTTTCTGCTTGTTTGACCATCTAAAGATAACATTGCGTTTTCGATCCGATGTTGTTTGTTTCGTACTACCTTTCTGCACAGCCATTTTCTTTACTGTCTCTGCAGTGTACTCATTGTAGGTTGCCACAAAGTGTTCAACTGCTTCACAGCAAAGTCACGGAGTAAAGTGCTGTAATTCCTCTGGCTGGTTATTGTAACATGAGTTTCATTTGCTTATAAATTACGAAATATTTGTCACCGTGCTGCTAACATAGCAAATTTCTGACGCATCAGCTAGACTACTGAACATCAAAAAAAAATACTTTGCAAGAATTTCTCTAGCTACTATTTAAGCTCACACCTTGCACCCAAAAAAGAAACACTGATCAACACATTTCAATAGCCATTTAAACAACGATGAACAACTCGACTCATGGTTTCCTGATGTCATTTTTTTAACGGCTGTTCCAACAACAATGTAAGTAAATCTGGTTCTAATACAAAATAAGCCAAGTTTAATGTCGAAATTAGATCACATTGATTCTTTAAAACTTTCAATACATAGGCTATCGAAAGTAGGCTTTGGCGTGCTAACGCCAGTATCTCTTTATTGATACGTTTTTACAAATAACATCTTCCGTACAATCTTTGATAGACTTACTGTTTTAGAGGCTAATGACATAATAGTTGCCCAGCTTAGCTACAACATCGTGTAATGCCAGACAAGTCTTGTAAAAATTAAACTCTTGCTGATTTATCTGTCTGAAAAATTAAAAAGCTACATTGCTGATGACTCATTTTTCTGATGAGATCATAAGTGAATAATGATCTCTTTATCGCCCCACAGCGGATAGTCAATCATTTTTAGGTGACCTTTAGGCTTATTTCTGGGTGTGAATACAGAACTTTGGCTGATGAAACTTAACCAAAAAAAAGAACAAATACAAACAAATCCTTATGCCTTTTTTGTTTCAAACAACAATTACTCCTTATTAATCATCGATAAAAAGAAAACATCCCGCAGGGCCATACATGTTGAAGTCTAGCCTACAACACTTTCTACATTTTAAGATTCTCGAGCATATATACAGGACAACCTCTTGGCCTAAACAAGTTGCAAGAGTCGCTCAGTTTTGATTTCAAGCGGTTCTTGTTTAAGTTTAAAGTGGCTCTCCATGCCCCAGAAGACAAATGGCTCCCCGTGCCCAATCCTGTGAGTAACATCTGCTTTGAACCAGATGAGAAATGAAACTTGTCAACTAAGAGCCTCCACCCAGACAGCACAGTTGTAGGGGGCAATAGACAAGTTCAGAGGTTGTCGAATCACTCAGTATGCAACAATTCAGCAAGTACTTCTGCTTACTTCACAAGATAGATCCAAGTTGTGGAGCAGCTTGCCCATATCAACCGGGCTCTCGTCATCCTCCTCCAATATACCCACTGAACCTTTGTAGGTAGGCTAGCTATTCCCAACTACACGCTACCCGGGTCTACCTTAAGCAGGAAGCAAGGCATTGCCACGTTTGTGCATGAGAACCTGAATCCCTTCCAACATTCCTCTCCCTCCAGTCTCTACGCTGGCGATTTTAACTGCCAGCACACCGACTGGGGCTACAACAACACAAGCAGCTTCGGAGAATGGCTGGCTGATTGGGCCTTTACTGTACAAACCATCTTGCCCTCCTATCTAACCAGCCAGTTTCCATTCCGGTCGCTGGAGAACAGGGAAAAACCCTGACTTGGCCTTCGAGAGTGTCGACAGCACACTTCCAGACAGACGTGTGCTTAAGAAGTTCCAGCAGTCTCAACGCTGGCCGTTCTTCATCACTTCCCCAAAACTTGTGGCTCCTGTCATTGGTGAAGCGATGAAACTTCAAAAAAGCCGATTGGAATCAATACAGCCTCTTGACTAACGAGTCTACTGCAAAGTCATTACCACCTGAAACGTGCAACGTAACAAGGCATACCAGGACTTCTGCAGCGCCGTACTATCTGCGGCTAAGGCTACAATATCTCCTGACCGTCAAGCCAGCTGAGTGTGAGACTCTTTATCGCTTCTACATATAAATGCCACACCTGGCACTGCTTCTAACACCGTTGACACCAGATTACTTGAGCGGCTGGAAAGCTAAGAAGCTTGAGCAATGGAACGAAACCATCCAAACCACCGACTTCTCACTCTCAAGCTGCAAAGCATGGAGTATCATCAAAAAACTCACTGGGTGTTCAGCAAACTCCCCTCACCAGTGCTCCATTTCTGCAAATGCCATCGTCTTCCAGCTAGTGAAGAATGCGGGGTTTACAAGATAAAAGATCGCAAGGTATTTCGCGTCGCAAAAGAAGTATCTGCCCTGTGGCGAATGGAAACACCACCAGATGAAACAATATCCGAAGATTTCTCCCCAGAAGAGTTCACCACCGCCCTCCGTCTAGTGAAACCATACAAGTCTCCATGGCCGGATAAGATTTGATCTACGCTTGTGCTCTATGCTGGCCCTGCCCTCTAGCTGACCCTGCTAGCCGGCTGGCCCAAGTTCTAACTACGTAAATTCCTTTCTTCCTGCTTGCACCACCTCACAATCCCAAAAATCTGGAGTCGCTTTAGTGGTTGCGATCCCTAAGCCTCACAAGCCACCAGAGGATTCACGCAGCTATCGTCCGACATCTCTCTTCTGTGTGTGTTTTAAAATCCTCGAAAGGCTTATTCATGCGCGCGTCAATCCAATCATCGACCCACTCCTTCCAAAGGAGCGAGCTGGGTTTGGGCGCGGAAAATCCACCATAAATCAAGTCACACTCTTGACCAAAGACATCGAAAATTGCTTTGAGGCAAAAAGAAGGCTGGCGCTGTCTTTTTAGATCTTACAGCTGCTCAGGACACCGTATGGCATCGCGGCCTTACTTGCAAGCTGCTTCGCCTACTTCCAGACCGACATATGGTTCATATGATTAGGGAACTTGTCAGAAATCGAAGCTTCACCCTCACCACCGGCAACTCACGGCGAAGCAGACTGAGACGCCTGCAAAATGGCGTCCTACAGGGATCAATCTTGGCTCCACTTCTCTTTAATATGTACACCCACGACCTGCCAACCACGGTTTCTGCAAAATACGCATAGCCTACGCGGACAACCTTGAAATTCTCCACTCCACAAAGTCGTGAGAAAACCTTGAAGCCACGCTGAGCCAGGAAATGAAACTATCTCAGCTTATCTCCAGAAATGGCGACTGAAACTCAGCAAAAAACAAAACTGTGGGTGTGGCAGCAGTTTTCAACAACACAAACAGAAAGCTGATCGTGAGTCGAATGTTTTAAACAACGGAAAATCACTGTCCTTTTACCTCGAACCAAAATACCTCAGGGTAACATAAGAGTCTTATACAGATCATTCACGTACCGCCACCATTTGGTGTTACTGCGCAAAAAATTCTCATCGCTCACTGCGATGCTCAAGCGCTTGGCAGGCTCTAGCTGGGCAGCGAAGGCATATCGCAACCCTTGCTCTTGTCCACTCATCAGCAGAGTAACCTACTGGGCACCTGTTTGGTGCCGCAGCGGTCACTGCCTTAACATCGACATTGTCATCGACAGCGCTCTGCGCATAGTAACCGGGTGCGTGCGTCCCTCACCATTAGCCAATCTTCCCATCCTTGCTGGCATCTAACCCCCTGAGCTTTTTCGCGGCGAAGAAGCCACTCTGTCTCTCGGTCGAAAAGCATTGGAACCCAGCAATCTTCTTCATTTCAAGATATCCTCTCCTCAAAAGAGCACCTCCGTCGACTGAAATCAAAACACCCATGCGTGCCAGCCGCTCAACTTCTGATAAACAAAGCTGATGGACAAAACTTCTCTTCGGTTAATTGGGCGGACTATCAAGGGAGCTCCCAATGGAAGTTAAGCACCACCAGACTCCATTCGTTCATCCCCGATGCCGAAACCTGTCTACCGGCTTAATTCTACAAAGACAGGCGGTGGTGCGCCTCAACCGTCTCCGTACTGGCGTCATGCTTTTCCGCTCAACCATGCACCAATGGGAAATGGCTTTGGACACTCCTAGTTAAACCTGATCAAAAATCAAAAAGCATTAAATTTTTTTGCTTCTTGCATAGTTTCCCATGATTTTGACCATGATAAATCTGAAAATGACAACCATTTTGCTTTCAGATGATGGGATACCTTGTCTCAAGAGGTCAAAACATTTTCATTTTGTCGAAATCACCTATTTTTGACCTGTTAAGCAATGATCCTGACTGTTGAACTTTTTATTTTAACTGAAAACACTTCCATCCAATGCCTTACTGATAGCTCTCAAGTGAAAATTAACTTTTTTATATTTGGCATTATTTCGAGAAGCGTGGGGCATTAAGACAATGAAGATGCAGCACTTAACCCCACTAATGGTAAAAAGGTATTTTGCTCATTTCAGGCAACCTATACACATATTTTGAAATTTCATAATGGGTCTAGTCTGACAGAAAGAGACCTCAGATTTATCTGTGACGATGATGTCAATATGAAACCAGAAAAAAACATAATGACTTCATCTAAAGATTTGAACTTGCACAATAGACCTGTTCAAAAATCAAAAAAATTTCATATTTTTTAGCCTCTTGCATTGTTCCCCTGGTTTTAACTTTGAGAAATCCAAAAGTGACAACCATTTTGCCCTCAGCTGATTGGATACCCCACCTGAGCCATGATCCTGACGGTTGAACTCCTTATTTCAACAAAAAAAACACTTTCATCTATTAATGCCTTTTACGTAGCGCATGACTGCAAAATCAGTTTCTGGATATTAGACATAATTTTGGAAAGTGTGGGGGAAATTAAGGGGCAGCACTTAGCGCCATTATGGTGAAAGAGTAAAACGGGTCTGGTCTGGCAGAAGGAGACCTCAAATTTTTTCTGACGATGTTATCAAACAGGATTTAGTAGTGTTGCAGTTAACATTAGGCCTACTTCACGTTACTTCTGTGTATTACATTGCCAGCGTCGCTGCAACAAGACCTCCTGTGTTTCTGGTACAGATGTTGGAATTGATTGCACTCATACTTGCTCGTTGCAATCAATCAGCGTTCTGCAACAAGTTACTCATTTTACATTCTCTGCGTATCTTGACAACTATAGATCGCAGGCCCGGATTTAGGGGGAGCAGAGGGTGCAGGTGCCCCGGGCGTCATAAATTTATTCCATTTTATTTATTTGTCTGAAAATACAAGTAATTTTGACGGTGTTTATCATTATAAGAAAAACATCTTTAAAAGTCTGTTGGTACAAGCTCAGGCTATTTATTTCAGATTGGCCTCTTTTCTGTTCGCATAAAAAAGTAGAACGTAGTAATAGTTTATGTAAGATGTTGTGTTCAACTGCGTAGCTTTGAGTTTTGATGAACGAACTGAGTTTAAAAATGTACTCCAAAGCCAGTGGCCAATTCAGCTGCATGGCCAATTCAGCAGTAGGCTATAGAAGCAAGAAAGAAAAAAGTAAAACTTGACAAGCCACAGACAAAATCTGAAATTGGTATATTTTTGGTTGGTCAGTAACAATCTTCACCAACAACTAGTGGCTCCCAACTTCCAACTAACAGACAGGCTTTCCATAGCATAATTTTTTATTTGCAAAATGATGCTAAACATTAAAGGTAAATTGGTTGAAAACCGAAATTTGGGATATAGTGCTGTTGATTGTATTTTTCCCCTCTGGTGGAAGCATGGGCTTCGAGAGGGGGGAAGTCGGGCAACTTTCCCCCCTAGCATTGCATTGTAAAGGAAAAACGAGTAGCTTTTCGTTTTTTTACTTTTGAGGGGAGCCCATTTTCGCTGTTAAAACAAAAATGTACGAACTAAAAAGTGTACGAACTAAAAAGTGAACAAATTTTTGAGTGACATGTGTACTATAGGCCTACGTAGTTTCAAGTATTTTTCCATCCTTGTAGTTTAGACGCTACTTCATTTGTTTCTCATCAAGAACAAATCATTGTCGTATTAAGGCAGGCTATGCTCAACTGCTGCAATACGTACAATCTAATGCTATTAAGCCTATTATTGATTTCTATATCACTAAGCGGTTTCTGTTGTTTTAACTTAAGAACTGGCGCTGCTTTGGTTAAGTGTGTAGCTTACTATTCTTGCTTGACCAACTGAACCTTGAGTTCAAAAACTGCGTTGAGCAGGCGTATTGATCCAACATGTCTGAAAAGGTGAAAGATTTTCAAGCAAGATTGAAGGAAGTAGGCTAAACCCTTCCTGCCTATTTTCTGCTTAGGAATGGCATTGCTTTAATCTAATAGAAAGTTCTATAGAAAATTCTAAAGAAAGCTGCCCCAGTTATTCAAGCAGCCTACTTGAATAGTTTAATTTAAAGATTTAAAGCAAAACAATTTAAAGCAAGAAAGCCTCCTACACCCATCCTGATTCAAGATGTCAATGGCAGTTTTGTGGTCTCAGACAAAAGCAAAGTAGAGATTTTAAGAAAATGGTTTCAGCAACAATATACAGATTCAGATGATGAACTAATACAACCATTCACCGGAGAAGCAAGACGCTTGTAAACACCAATAACCACTAAGGAAGTGTCTGCAGCAATTTCTTCTTTGAAAAACCGTTGTGCTGCTGGCCCTGATAACGTCAACAACGAACTCTTCAAATTCTCCAAAGACATAATTTCCGGTTTAATATCACAGACTATTAATGAATCTCTCAAACAACACAAACCAGTAGACACCATCGGCGAAGGCATACTAATTGCTATACCAAAACCCAAGAAACCAAAAGAACCACCAGCTAATCTTCGACCCATTGTGCTCCTCAATAGCATCAAAAAAGTCCTCTCCATCATCATTTTGCATCGGATTAGAGACAAAATTGACAGCTTCACTAGACCCTTCCAAAGCGGTTTCAAACGTGGCAGAAGCTGTGCTGACATTGTCTGGGCACAACGTATGCTCGTTTCAGTGATAATGGCCAGAAAATGGGACTTCCACAAAATGGGAATAGATATGTCCAAAGCCTTTGACACCATCAAACGCAAAAAAATCCTTCAAATTTTAGACCAAGCTGGCTGTGATGAAGATGAACTGCGACTAACCCGTACCCTGCTGACTGGCACGAAACTTTATGTGCGCATTAACAACGAAATGTCTGCAAACTTTGAGACAACCATCGGTTCTCCTCAAGGAGACAGCTTCTCCCCAATACTCTTCACCTGCTACCTATCTGCAGCATTGAGCTCAGCGCGAGAACAGTCCTCCAGACCAAACCCCCCCCCCCCCCCCCCCCCCCCTATATCTGACACATGCATGCTAGGGAGGCCGTCGGAAACAGATCGATTTGCAACTCGAGTTTCTGAGGAGGTTCGTCGAGTAAATGACGAAATCGTAAGCCATTTTTTAATTGAACGCTAGGAAGACGGTGCACAACCAGGGGCGAGTTTAACTGATGGAGGCCTGGGGCACTCTTAGATCGGGGAGCCCGTGAAAAAAAGTGTTTTGCTCCGAGGGCGCGTAAAAATTTACAAGGTGACTTGAAAGTCACCCACACCGTTGCTAATGCCTTTACGCCAAGCTCAGTCGCCACCTTGTGACCAAAAATTAACCTTGAAAAAAAAAGGAGGCATCTTGCAGAGATTTCAAACGCTGAGAGAAAATAATTATAATAACACAAAATAACATTTTTTCACGTCGGAGGGCCCTTCAAAAGGGAGTCTGGGGCAACTGCACCCTCTTCCCCCTTAAATCCGGACCTGTGCACAACACGGTCCAACTAATCAGTAAATCACCCCATTTCTGGGATATATCTCCCCACCAGTGGTGACGTTCTACGAAGTTACGCCCCAGTGAAAGAAGAAAATCATGAAGAAGGAAGACACCAGAGATCACAAGAAGGAAATGGAGCTATCTACGATTTCGCCACAGTGGCGATCAATACCCGTGAGGGAGTGATCAAGAAGATTCTGAAGGAATGGGCCATGGTTAAGATGAAGAAAAAAATCCTCACAGCGAGAAAGACGGCTGCATGAAAAACTTCATTGAAGGCCAGTCTTTGCCTCGACACTCTTTGCGACGTCGTTGACGACAAATTGCTGCACTCACGCGAGGTTGATTTTGTTAAAGACCAACGCGGAGCACGCATTGGTTTCATTGGATTGGGAGGCGGTGAAATCTGAGAAGAAGAGGGACGAACGGAAGGAGCAACTGCTTTCAAGAGAGAAAAGCGAAAAAACGAGCGGAAGAACGCGAAGAATGTACTCACGACTCGGATGACGACAATACAGAAGAAACTCCAAGAAGGCGCTTCCTTTCAGAGTGCTCGATCGGCAGAGAAGAACTCGAAGACGAGCAGGAGCGATGTACTTTCGATCAGCATAAAGTTGCGCGTGAGGCGGAAAGGTTTGGAATTCCGAGTCTAGCAGCAGCGGCCCTCGCAACCGCAACATTACTGGACACAAAAGATGATTTCAATCCGACGATGATAGTCGACAAAAACAAGCTCGTTCGTGCACGAAAACGGTTCCGTTTAGAGACGAATCACTTCGCGTCCATCAGTTCGCTGGGCACCAGAGATGGGCAAGATCACCAGTATTGGTGATCTTGAAGATCAAGATCACCAAGAATAGGTGATCTTGAAGATCAAGATTAAGATCACCAAACTATGTGATCTTGAAGATCAAGATCGTGATCTTGAAGATCAACATCACTTTCAAGATCACTTTTTAGTTTTTGATCAATGATGTTGCAAAAAATAATTACTATAAGCAACCCGGGTAAAGGTAGCCTATATAGTTGGTATTGTTAACTTTTACTTTTAACTACTCGATCACTGGCCTAAGAATTGTAATAAGTTAGTGACTGTTGCTATTAGGCCTATCAATTGCTCATGTAGTTTGCGTAGAACCGCAACGTCACACCCAAGGCCGAGGTTAATTACAGTAGTAGGCTACGGTACTGAAAAAGTCGCAAAATTTAAAATTAGTTTTATACTTTTTATTTATAATAAACAAAAATAAACTTTGAACTGCATCATTTTTTAACAAATTTTTGTCTGGTTCATGTGGGAGTTTTTATTCGTGTTACTAAGTAGTTTTAGGTTTCACTGCATTATGTCAATGTTTGTTGCACTATTTACCCATCTGGCAACCTTGATACTGTTGTCTGCTTTCAAAAACGTTCAGAGGTTTGCGGTCAGACAAACCACTCCATACTCAGACCTTAAACAAGTCTTGGTCTGGTTGATTTGCTGCAATAAACCACTTTACATGACCAATGTCGGCTAGAGTCCAGATCTTTTAACACCGCCATTCTAGACTTTTGAAACATCTAAAATTGAGTCAAGGAAAGTAAACATTTCTTTAAAATTCATACATGAAACTTGTGAACAAAGTTAAATCATTTTTTATTATACGTCAACATAAAGTACACGGAAGTTGACTTCTTTATTATGACCAACACAGAAGACTTTTTCAATTTTGAAATGGCAACGCTGACCAGATTAGATGGTGACTTTAAATCGTCTTTTGTTGGGCACATATTATATTAACAGTGGCTTAACGTTGTAGAATTTTGACGCGAATTCTATGTTAGTAGTTGCCACTAACTACTTTGTAGCCTACAGTAGGCCTACGAGTTCTAAAAAAATGTCTCTATTTAGTAAGTAAACTTCAATTTTAAAGTGATCTTGATCTTATTGTTTTTCAAGATCAAGATCACACAAAAAAAAGTGATCTTAGATCAAGATCAAGATCACCAAAAAAAAAGCGATCTTCAAGATCAAGATCACGCCCATCTCTGCTCGGCACAATAGCTGAAGGCCTTTATACTTTGATGACAGAAAGGATAGAACTTTTACATTGAATGGCATAGCTGGCTATCGTCAAAAATCAACCGAAGCCCACTACGTGATGCTGAAATACCCATGATCTGAATATATCGACCACGTTTCCATTCAAGGGCGTTCAACTGGGAACAACATTGCCAAAACGATGTTGGCTGCTCTTGAAGTCAAGGGAATTGATGTGAAAGGCATTCGGGTCGTTGGCTGCGACGGAACTGCTGTCAATACAGGTAAGCACACAGGGCCATCACTACCATTGAGAAACATATCGGGAGTACGGTGCAATAATCGATTTGCCAGTTTCACCTCAACGAACTCCTGACGGAAAATCATCAGGACCGCAAACCTTCAAAGGATTTATCAGCCGTGTCGTCGCTAATGATATGTGCAAAATGGGAGAATTTGCAGTCGTCGAGTTTGAGAAGACAAAATCCAATCGGACAGAAGTCGATGAGGTGATGGAAATTAGCGGCGATCAAAAGTAGGCCTATCTGCTCAATAGCGTGTTGGTCATCGAGGGAAGTCTGCCTCCACAAAGCATTCGACTCCGTGATCCAGGAAAACAGGGTCATGCCCGATGGCTTACTCTCGTTTCAAGGATATGCCGACTTTATATCTCGGAGCCAGAACCAACACAGGCGCTGATAGAAATGACGACATATGCTACATCGTTAAAGTTTACGCTCCGATGTGGTTTACTACCAAGCAAAACAAGAAGATTCACTTTGCTGCTCGGTCCTTTCTTTGGTTGGTTAAGCTGACTCGCTATCTGACAGGCCAATCAATAAAAGTCGTCGACAGTTGCCTACAAGCAAAGGCCTTCGCTGCTCATCCGGAGAATGTAGTGTTGGCTCTTCTGCATGACGAGTCTAAACCAATGCGTATGCTCGCAGTTCATCGGATCCAGAAAGCAAGGGACGAGTACACTGGTACAGGCCCGTAGCCAGCCGGGGGCCAGGGGGGCCTCGCCCCCCCTGAAAAAAATTTTGATCCCCCTGGCAAAATCCCAATATTCTCGAGCAACAGCTACAATTGTAATGATTTTGCCAATCTTTCCCGTTGCAGAGCTCCAACCTAGGCCCAATTAACTACAATTGTTTTGTTTAGTTCACAGCTAAGATGATTAAACAATTTCGCCCCCCCCCCCTACCCCCTCCTTTGGCAACCTCAACATGTTCCATTCAACCAAGGCCAACAGGTGTTAGGTTGGTAGAAAAATTGTCAGAAACTGTGCAAAATAAAAATGTTTTGGGAAAGAATGATATCCTAACAAAAAGGGAATGGTTTTCCAGCAGGCCTACAAACCGGTACAAATTAGGCTATTTGATATCAGCTGTCGCTATTCTCGGTAGGCTACCATACCTAATTCTAAGGGTCAGTGATAACCAATTTGTGCAGTGCTAAGCCAAATTTGTGCAGTGATAAATCGCAAAATGTGCAGTGGTAAAGCAAGTGGTTTTTGAAGACAACGCATACAAAATATAAACCCGTAATCTTTTAAGCAGTGTTTATTTTTTCTCTTCAATCAGTGTAAATAAATTTTGTTTCTAGTTTTCTAATCTGTAAAGTGTTCAACCTTGCAGCAGATATTGCTACATTTGGATCTAGCACTGCCGTTTGTGAGTGTGGATTTTCAGTGTTAACAAGGGTTGACGCTCCCACTTAGACGGAGCGTGTTACAACCAAGACAGGCAAACTTGGTGCTTATGGTCTTTGAACATTCTGTATCGAAATCTATCGATTTAGACTTGTTTGTGAGACCGTTTCGGGGACGACGGTTTGCATCCAAACATCCGCGACTGCAATAGACTAGCTCACGGGTGTATAGGCGGAATGTAATCATATATATCAAAATCCTCGGCACTAGCTTCTTCGAGACAGTTAAAGTTTTTGCTCATAACCAGTGGCGTAGCCAAGGAGGGGTTATGGGGGTTGCAACCCCCCTTTGGCACGCGTGTGACGTCACGATATTGAGAATGATGCTTTCAGTCTCTTTATGTCTCTAAAACAAAGTTTGCCTAACTTTAAACGAAGCTGCAAAGAGCGAGTTTTGCCATTACCAAACATTCAAATATCTTAGCCTGGAATTAGCAACAAGAAAACATAGAGACTTGTAGCTTTATTTCCGAAAAATGCCGAAGAAAACATGATCTTATCCTTTTGCTATGCCACCGGACAGCACCATTTTACAGGAATATTCATACCCACATTTTTGTTGAAAATACTCTCAGAATGCACCAAATTCAAAGTAATTTTTCAAAATTTTCTGGGGGAGACCCCCAGACCCTCCGTCGCTGGGTGTCGCGATAAGTGAAACTCGCCGTTTCAAAATTCCTGGCTACGCTACTGCTCATAACAAGTGGCCTAACGCTATTTATACAACAATTGCTGTGTTATGTTGGTCATTGTAATATGGTTGCCGTGATTTAACTAGCGGATAAAATAAGAGACCAGTGTTGGTCTTAACACTAATCTGATATATTGCAATTTTTGTGGATACCGGTATTTAAGAGGTTAAAATGCCAAAATCATTTAAATTTTTTCGGCCCCCCCTAACAAAAAGTTGGCCCCCCCTAGCTCTGCGGTCTGGCTACGGCCCTGCACTGGTAGGATACTTCGTTTCGAAATTCCTAAACTAAACTTTGGGTAGGCCTGTCCAATAACATTTTTTTATACTTGGTTACTGAGACAGTTTCATTTAATTTGTTTGGTAGCTTACCAAACAAGCTACGTTCTGAATAAAAAACGGCAGGTTATAGGCAAATTGTTCGTAAACAGTTTTTCGTAAAACAATTCTTCGTAAACGGTTGTTCGTAAAACAATTGTTCGTAAACAGTTGTTGGTGAAATCAAATCCGTAAAACAATTCTTCGTAAAGCATTTTCTTCGTATAGCCTACATCAAATTCCCAATTGCATGCATGAAGAAATGCTTTGGAAATAATTGTTTTATAAAGAAGTAATTTTACGAAGAATTATTTACGAAAAATTGTTTACGAAGAATTGATTTACGAAGAACTGTTTACGAAGAAAACGTCGGACACCAAAGCGGCATTGTGTGCCATGAAGTATTGCTGTAGTTTTAACATTTTCATGGCGGTATAGTTAAGGTGTTAGTTGAGCCACTGCCTTCGGTGTTAGTTGAGCCAGTGTAAAAAGGGCGTTATAATGCTTACGATAACTCCACATACCTTACATAGATTGCAGCCTTTGGATAAATCTGTTTACGGTCCAATAAATCTCTTTGAACTACATAAAACTCAACAAATGCAGATAAACTTGGTCAAGCTTTAATGATGATGGCGTATGAGCGATCTTTCCAGGCTAAATTGGAGGGCAGGAAATCTTCAGCCACTCAGCAGTCTCGTCGTCCAGGACCCTCAGACCATGCGCACCGTGTGGAGGCCGGTGGATTAGGCAGTGATGGATGACATGGTCTGCAGTCTGTTCAGTGGCACCACACTCGCATTCTGATGAAGGAGCCAGGCCCCACTTGTGCATTTCCGAACGAAAGCGGCCAACGCCAGTTCGCAGGCGGTTAAGCCTGACCCACGCAAGCCTTGCGAGGGACATCCCTGGTGGACGGGGATCGGCGTCGGGTATGAAGTCACGGAGCGTGGAGGTGTGATTTTGCCACTCCGTGTTCCACATATGGTTCGTCCAGTGTGCCGCACTTAAACCAAGTTCTTCTGCGTTCTTAAGTAGTTGTTGTGCGGCAGGCACAAAGGGGCGTCTTGATTTCAGCCGCTGCTTTATAGGTGGTGGTCTCTTGAGTGCTGCATGGAGGAGATGGTCGGGGTCCAAAGCGCGGCGGGCGAGAGAAATCGTGGCTCCTTTACGGCGTAGCTCAGCGGGTTGGATGCCTGCTAGGATGGGTAGGCAGTCCGTTGGAGTGGGACGCAGGCATCCAGTCACAGTACGCAGTGCGTCGTTGATGGCGGTATCAATCTGGTGGGTGTGAGAACTACGACACCAGACCGGCGCGCAGTACTCAGCGGTGGAATAAACAAGGGCTAGGGTAGCTGTACGAAGAGTTTTAGCACCAGCTCCCCAGCCGGAACCCGCCAATCGCCTCAAAAGTGCGACGCGTGTAGATAGTTTTCTGCGCAGTGACTTCAAGTGCCGGCGGTACGTGAGTGACCTGTCCAGGGTTATGCCGAGGTATGTAGGTTCGGCACAGTAGGGCAGGCGTTCCCCATCAATGTTGATGTTTATCTCACGCTGTGCCTCCCGATTGTTAAGGTGGAAGGCCGCCGACACTGTCTTTGACTTGCTGAGCTGTAGCTTCCATTTCTGGAGGTATGCTGATAGTGTTTGCATGTCTTGGCTGAGGTTCCTCTCCACTGACTGCCAGTTTCCTGCTGAGTGCAGGAGTGCCAGGTCGTCTGCGTAAGCATACTTCCTGGAGATGGTGGGGGGCAAGTCGTAGGTGTATATGTTGAACAGGAGAGGAGCCAAGACTGAGCCCTGTGGGACGCCGTTTTTAAGTCGACGTAGTCTGCTTTGACGACCGCTACCGGTTGTGAGGGTAAAACTGCGGTTTTGCACAAGTTCCATCATCATATGGACCATGTGTCTGTCAGGGAGCAGACGGAGTAACTTGCAGGTAAGGCCGCTATGCCATACGGTATCGTAGGCAGCCGTGAGATCAACAAACACGGCGCCAGCCTTCTTCTTAGCCGAGAAGCTGTCCTCAATGTCTTGGGTCATAAGTGTGACCTGATCTACGGTTGATCGTCCGTGTCGGAAACCAGCTTGTTCACGGGGGAGCTGCGGATCTATTATTGGTTCGACACGGGCGTAGATGAGTCTCTCGAGGATCTTGAAGGGGATGCAGAGCAGTGAGATTGGACGGTAGCTCTTCGGGTCCCCTGGGGGCTTATTCGGCTTAGGAACTGCAACCACAAGAGCTCTTCTCCAGATTCTGGGAATTCTCAGGTGGCGCAAACAGCAGGAAAGGAAGTCTTTTAACCAGGACTTTAAGGAGGCAGCAGCATGGAGTATCAGCTCCGGGCAAAGGTGGTCAGGGCCCGGGGCTTTACCTGGCTTTATGTGCTGGAGGGCGGCGGAAAATTCTTCCGGGGTGAACTCACCCGAGATGTTGTCCCCGTCTGGGGTTGTTACCCTCCAGAGGTCCGTCATTTCTTGCAAGACGGATCTATCTGATTCACGGTCTCTCGATTTGTATTTCCCGTTCTCCACAAGTTGTGAGGCGATGGAATTTGCTGAAACGGGACACTGTTGACGAGAGGCACGTGATCTGCCAGTTAGGTTGTTCAGTGTACTCCATGCTATGCGGCTGGAGTGCGTGAAGTCGATTGATTCAACGGCTTCTGTCCAGCACTCCTTCCTCTTTGAGTCCAGCCTTGCTAGCAGAGCTGTGGCTGAGCTGTTGGTGTCATTGCCCTGAGGGGCGTGGAGGAAGTCGGAGTAGAGGCTTTCACACTCCTTATCCCAGCACGGTATGTAGGTCTTTCGTCTGCCGCGGGGGATGGATTGTTTTGCCGCTGATGTTATTGCATCACAAAAGTCCTGGTAGGCTTTTTCCACGTTGTTGGTGTGAGGGGATGGGAGATACTGTGTGGCTTCATTTGTGAGGATGCTATAGTACTCCCAGTTAGCCATTCTGAAGTTCCATCGCTTAACAGGCTTGCTCGGGACAGGCATTATGAGCGTTGGAGCCGTGATAATCGAGGGTCGATGTTGGGACCTGGGGAACTTCTCTAGCACACGTCTGTCCGGTTGGCAATTATCGGGGTCATCACTTGCGAGCTTTAATGAAATGGTGTTATTTGGATGCCGTAGCAATACCCTCATTATTTGATGTGTACATTGAGTTACGAGCGACTCTTGGAACAATTGTTAACCTGATTTCATATATTGATATTATTAGAAACGTGGTTAAACTTGTGTTTTCAAAAATAATAAATGAAGCTAACTAATCCCAGTTTGTGGCTCAACTAACCCTTACCGTGGTGTTAGTTAAACCATTTGACTACTAGTTTTTAAACACCTGTGGACCCGGTTGTCGTCGTTCGATAAGGCTTGTACTTCCTACAAATATTGTTTATTTGATAAAACTACCATTTAACGTTTTATAGGCATAGAAAACTTTTCTCAAACCGTAGAAAATTTCTTGATCAGATCACCGCTTCAATGCGTGATGGAAATCTACAGATAAATCTGCATCAGGCATTGCAGAGTGCAAGTAGATGTTCATGGCTGTTTTTGCTTTGAACATTAAGTTTGTTTTAACAAAAAAAAAAAAACCTTAAGCGAGTAATGTCGGTCTGGAATTGCATGCGGGAAGTGATTTTCTGATGTCTCTAGATTTATTAATATTCAATTGAACACTGAGAATATGTCTTTATAATGTTTGTAATGTATTGTATTGAGTTTAAATTTAACCGTTGTTATTGCGTTCATAAACGTAGTTGCACTGATGAGAATTTAATATTCGAAAACGCGTTCTGCAACACTGTTTTTGCACTCTGCAATGCGGTAGGCACTTTAACGTATATCACTTGTCGAAGAGTGTCTGCTTTTCAATGTGAAATTGCTTTGTGGTTTAGTCACAATTTTTCTTATAGCCTAAACTTCATTGATTGCAGTCATTAAGATCCTTCTTGCACTCAGTTCAGTTGCAGAAGAAAAAATAGTAACTTAGTATTAGCAGAAGGTGGGAATCGAACCCACGAAATCGAAATTACTACTCCTCTGCCCTAACCATTAGGTAGGGCTACCATAGGCCTATGTCCTCTTTTAGGAGGATTTGTCCTCTTTTTTCATAAAAAATAAATTGTCCTCCGAGGACACTTGAAAATGGTCAAATGTCCTCTTTTTTGCATGGCTATCTTTTTCAACAAGGTTTTATTTGTATGTGACCTTGGCGAAAGCTAAATAAAGCTAAGCAACGATGCCAAAAGGAAACGTATGTTTTCTGTGAGATGTGGCAGAAGTAGGCTATCCTTGTTTAAGAAAAGTGTTTATTGACTGAGATTGATAATACGTTGCTTGCTGTGGATAAATTGATTTCTGTGGCAAAGGAAGGCAGTGTTACTCGATGACCATGTCAGATGTATTTCTATTGTTCGACTTATGTGTTGCCTATTTGCATGAATAGACCACTAATTTCATTTTTTGAGTTCTCATCCTTTGATTGGATGCCTATTGCTTATGCAGTCTTACGCCAAAGAATAGGATAACGCTTTTCAGCGGTGTGTGGAAGTATCTCACAGAGAAAAATGTTGGCATTGATGATGTTAAACTGTTCGATCTATACCAAAGCTAGTGCAAAGGCGTCTTAAACCTGATAGCTAGCTTGCATTAGCTTTGTTTAAATGATGGCACATTAGAAAATGGACAGAATAGTTCAAATATTGTAGAACTATAAAAAAAAATTAATGAATTGTTAAAAATCGAGCAATTTTTCATCTGCAATAAGCTATGGCTTAAAATACAAATGTAAAACGCATGTTTTCTGTGGAGAAAATCGAATGAACAGCAAAACGTTCATTGACTGAATCTAACAAATAAGTATGTGATGTTTTTTTATTTGTCATTTTTGCTACGTAGACCTATAATCATCTAAGAAGATGTAAAAATTGTTTAAACGTAAAAATCCACCGGCATTTTACTTGCTTACTAAACATGTCCTCTTTTTGGGTTATGAAAATATGGTAGGCCTACATTAGGCAACGCTGGTTGTGGCGAGGCATTCAGTTAAATTTCTTTGTATCCAAAAAATCACGTGATTCTTGCGACGAGATGAACATGTCACGCATGATTGCGTACCTTTTCGACAAGTGGAATACGTTAAAGTGCCTACCCTGCAATGCCTGATGCAGATTTATCTGTAGATTTCCATCACGCATTGAAGCGGTGATCTGATCAAGAAATTTTTTACGGTTTGAGAAAAAGTTTTCTTTGTCTATAAAACTTCGAATGGTAGTTTTATCAAATATTTCTGGAAACTTCCTTGGTTTCGTATTATCTGAAATATTGTTTAATATACGCAGAAGGTATAGAGCACTGTGAATGAAGAAATAAAGGCAACTCATACAAAAAAATTGCAAAAATGCAAAAAGTGGCTCAACTAACCCGACCTTCCCCTACTTTTAACTTCACAATTCATACTCTAAAATAGGTCGGTTTGACTGTTAACTGGTTGAGTGAGCAACGTATGTGCTTCGGAATGTTATATCAGTTTCTTGATAGCCTACTTAGTTTTTAAGGGAAACATAAAGCAATTTCTAACACTTAAATTTACTGTTGAAACCTGCATGCACAAATCAGCATACTTGGCATTAGTCATGAAACTTTTGTCTGTATTTTTTTATTTCTTTTGCCATTTGCGTTTTTATGAAACTACAACAATGGTGATAAATATTTTCAGCCTACGTAACCTTTTTCTGTATTTTTTTTTTTTTGCCATTTGCGTTTTTATGAAACTACAATCGTGATAAATATTCTCAACATACGTGACATTGTACGTGATATTTCTTCACCTTTTAAGTTTATAGTTTCGGGAGAGAGTTTGCTTTTTTATACCAAAGACAGGCAAGACACAACAATAACACAGGGTTGAGCATTACAACAGTATATTACATATTTACAAATAGTTCAACATTCAAACGTTTTCGACTTAACTTAAGTCCTCATCAGGAATCTGTAAATAATTATAAACTACAATAAATTTCACTTCTTGACAGTGACTACCGTAACTAACTGACTAACTAAAAGCATCGAGAAACACGCACGATTAAAAGCACTGGAGTGGAAAACATACAGACAGACGAAAAATTACATTAAGAAAAGGCAACTGCATGACTAAGTTACAAACGAATTTGCACCACGGAGTACGTGATACAACTAGGCTAATAAATATTGAGGAGAATGGAGGCGCCACCGGCAAATAATTGTTTGTTTAGATTTGGATTGTAACGTTTGATTAACAACGCTTTCTGAATTTTTGTGTCAAATTGGGATTTGCCTTTGCGTAAAATTTTAAATGAGTCAGCAGAGAATTTTTGATCTGTGCAAAAAGAACAATCCATGATATGGTCCTTGATGGCACTTTTCTTTAAGTCTCTAAAGTTCAGATGCTCCCGTACTCTCGTGGTCAAATGTCTGGTGGACATACCGATGTACGTCAATGCCGAATCACACGGACATGTAAAACAATATACGACATTTGAGCAGAGAGACGAAGGCGTCTGGGACTTTAGTTGAAAATACGAACTAATTTTAAATGTTTTATAAACAGGAAAAACGTCCACATCAAATTTATTTTTCATAAACTGTCCGATTTTACGAGCAAACGTTTTGGATTCTTTTCCCACAAACGGAATGGACAAGCAATGCTTCACATTTAACTCATTTTCAGCCTTTTCTTTTTGGTTGGAATTCTCAGAGATAAAACGATTCAATATTTTCTCAAAGTACAATTTTGGATAACCATTATTATAAAACATTTGTTTCAATTTCTCTATTTCAATATTAAAAAGAGCATCATTGCAGCAAATCATTTTAGCCCGAGCTAATAGGCACAAGATCAAACCAGACTTCCATTTCAATGGGCATAATGCATCAAAGTTCAAAAACAAACCAGTATGAGTTGGTTTGCGCCAAACCCAAGTATCAAATCCAGTGGCATTAATTTTAATTTCAACGTCCAAAAAAGGAAGGGTTTCACGTGCAGACCTTCCTTTTTTGGACGTTGAAATTAAAATTAATGCCACTGGATTTGATACTGGCGCAAACCAACTCATACTGGTTTGTTTTTGAACTTTGATGCATTATGCCCATTGAAATGGAAGTCTGGTTTGATCTTGTGCCTATTAGCTCGGGCTAAAATGATTTGCTGCAATGATGCTCTTTTTAATATTGAAATAGAGAAATTGAAACAAATGTTTTATAATAATGGTTATCCAAAATTGTACTTTGAGAAAATATTGAATCGTTTTATCTCTGAGAATTCCAACCAAAAAGAAAAGGCTGAAAATGAGTTAAATGTGAAGCATTGCTTGTCCATTCCGTTTGTGGGAAAAGAATCCAAAACGTTTGCTCGTAAAATCGGACAGTTTATGAAAAATAAATTTGATGTGGACGTTTTTCCTGTTTATAAAACATTTAAAATTAGTTCGTATTTTCAACTAAAGTCCCAGACGCCTTCGTCTCTCTGCTCAAATGTCGTAGGCCTATATTGTTTTACATGTCCGTGTGATTCGGCATTGACGTACATCGGTATGTCCACCAGACATTTGACCACGAGAGTACGGGAGCATCTGAACTTTAGAGACTTAAAGAAAAGTGCCATCAAGGACCATATCATGGATTGCTCTTTTTGCACAGATCAAAAATTCTCTGCTGACTCATTTAAAATTTTACGCAAAGGCAAATCCCAATTTGACACAAAAATTCAGGAAGCGTTGTTAATCAAACGTTACAATCCAAATCTAAACAAACAATTATTTGCCGGTGGCGCCTCCATTCTCCTCAATATTTATTAGCCTAGTTGTATCACGTACTCCGTGGTGCAAATTCGTTTGTAACTTAGTCATGCAGTTGCCTTTTCTTAATGTAATTTTTCGTCTGTCTGTATGTTTTCCACTCCAGTGCTTTTAATCGTGCGTGTTTCTCGATACTTTTAGTTAGTCAGTTAGTTACGGTAGTCACTGTCAAGAAGTGAAATTTATTGTAGTTTATAATTATTTACAGATTCCTGATGAGGACTTAAGTTAAGTCGAAAACGTTTGAATGTTGAACTATTTGTAAATATGTAATATACTGTTGTAATGCTCAACCCTGTGTTATTGTTGTGTCTTGCCTGTCTTTTAAGTTTACAGTTTGGCATGGGCCTGCAAAATTTTTTACCCTTGAGTGAAAATATTACAAATGAACGCTAATGGCGCTAGTTTCACTATGGCAACGGTTTTCCCGAGAAGTGGAGCTGCAAAAAGCATGACTTATGCTTTTTGCAAGCTTTTGATTGAAAAGCTGCAAAATAAGTTAAAATTCTATTCGGCGAGTGGAATTTAACAATCGTGCGATACTATGGAAATAAGTTCTTCGGACAGCGATTCTGAGCTTCAACTTCTTGAAGCAGATGCGAACAGTAATATTGCCCTCTCTGTATCAAGTGATTTGACAGAGAGTGTAAAAGAAGAAAGTTTGGAATTTGTGGACAATAACGTCCAAGATATATCAAAGTATGTAGCTTTAAATTGGATTGATGTAATTTTGTCATAAAAGCAGAGTTTTACATACATAATCTGATAAAATGAACATACTCTTACCGGTAAGCTATGCTTCTAGCCTGTGGCTAAAAGAATTTAACAGTTCAACATAACAGACAAGGGCATGTCTCTTCTGTGGCATCTAGTCAACAAAGTTGATAACAGGTAAGAAGATTTCCCTCGACTTCCCAAATTTTTTGTCTTGGTCTTTACCAAGCTCGCAACCAGGGGGGGCATTGGGGGCATTTGCCCCCCCGAAATTTTTTGAAAATTTTTTAAGCGTTTTATGCAGTATGAAATGTAGGCCCTACTATACGTCGTACACGTACAGCCATACTGTAGGGTACCCGGACATTTTGTCGAAAGGACATTTTGCCGAAAGACATTTTGCCGAATAGACATTTTTTCGAAACTCATTTTGACAAAAGACTAATTGCCGAAAGGACTAAATGCCGATTAGACAAATTGGCAAAATTATAGAATTCGGTAATTAGTCCTGTCGGCAAAATGAGTTTCGGCAAAATGTCTTTCGGCAAAATGTCCTTTCGGCAAAATGTCCGTGCACGTACTGTGGAGTGTAGACTATCGAAACCGAAAGTAGGCTACGCTGGTTGGAAGCTATGCTAACAATTTTGTTCGATAAATTAGGCTGGCATCCTCATTATCTGTTTCGTTAGCGTATACATACGGTAATGTCAGCATCCATCATCACCATAAAAAGCGTTTAAAAACAACTAAATAATTCGAGATCAAAAGCAGCTGCGATAGCGTGGTGAATAAGCTACTCAGTTGGGCTTAGGCATTTGTAAATCTGATTTTAAATGAATTCTTGAAAGTGAAAGGCCAGCAAGTGCGATTGATGCGGTGTCAGCAATAGAATCACAAAAAGAGTTTTATCCAAACATTTACAAACTTTTGATAATTTTGGCTACACTTCCAGTCACAATTGCTTCTGCAGAAAGAACATTTAGCTGTCTACGACGCTTGAAAAGTTACCTTAGAAGCACTATGTGGCAGGACAGGCTTTCTGGACTAGCTCTCATGCAAATCCATCGTACTCAAATTCCAAGCGCGGAATTGGTGTTAAACGAACTTGCCAAATCAAGTAGAAAGTTAGACATTATGCTCTAAATTAAAATGTCATTTTGCATTGCAAAGTCAACTTCTTTGGGCCTACAAACATAAAAACTTGTTGAGCCAACAAAATGTTTCAGGATTGTAATTTGTAATTACCGTGTTGAGTTTATTCATATGTATCTGTTTGTTTATGTTGATGTAAATATATGTTATTGATTAATTTATGACTTCAGTCGTGCCAATGCAGTTCGTAGCCTACAGATGTTGTATTTTATTTGTAACCGACTGAACACATTACTGTGATATCGTAATTTTCTTCCTTGGGTAGTCATAGCTAAATGAGAAAAGGTTACAAAGGCTAGTTTCCTTTAATGCTGTACTAAACAAAAACGTGATTGACATAAGTTATGACCACTCAACCGTAGCACGGTAGTGCCACACACTCTATCAATGGGCGTGGACATTACCATAAAAATGTCACAATGCATCATTTTAATGTTTGTTCTTTGATAAAAATTAAATGCCCCCCCCCGAAAATATTTGCTGGTTGCGGGCCTGGTCTTTACTGAACATCAGCCTATTTTGTTTCAATGTAACGCTGGCACTTGACGTTTGTCACATTTAAAACACTGCAAGCAGCTGGATCGATGACTAATATATATAGTCTTTCGCTGCTTCCTGTCTGTTGTGGAATCTAGATTGGTATTGTGCTATTTTATTCGTATTGCTTATAATTGTACCCTATACTATTCACGCAACAGACAAAATAAAAGGTTTCTCTTTGTTATTCTTCATGACTGGGTTTCTGCCAATACCTGAAAACATCTACAGATAACATGTGCAAAATTACATGTAGTTTACCATATGACAGGCTAATAAAGTTCCCAAAAACTGTCTGAAGACCTAAATGTTTCCTTGTCCACCCAGGTAGTTCACTTGGATAAATACATCTGGATTTATAAACATTTAAACAGCAATATCAAACATTGATAGTTTAATTCCTGAGGTGTAGGTACCCTTAAGTAATGCATTTTTAGTTACTTTACTATTTTGCTATTCTACAATCTAGTCTTACCCTCGATATTTAAGAATTACGAGTAGCTCTCATACATATTATTAAAGACCTGTTATGATCAACATTTCATTGGTTTAATATCATGTAAAACATTTTCTAAGTTAGTTTACTCTTATTGCAACAAACAGTTTTTACCTGCCTTAATTCTAAGTACTGTTATTAATAAAAAGAAAATTACATATCATACAGGTCAAAGAGTGATTTACCTTCTTCACTTACAGTGGAAAATTTAAAACAATATGAAGATGAAACAAGTCCAGTTGACGTGGAAGAATTGATGGCTAAAGAAAGACCAGGTTAGAGTTTGTCAATATTTTTTACACTGATTTGTTACAATCTCAATTTTGTTTATTTGAGTTCATGTTTTTCATCCAAAAAAGGAGAAGATCTATAATTTGTAAAGGTTGAGCTAAGTTAATATTCTGAAAGTGTTCAATATTTTGCAAGTGTGCGGATGCAGTTTTTGTTATATTTCAGCAAAATGTAAAGAGTTTTCTCAATGTTTTAGAACTTATCTTGTTACAATAATAACTACTGTAGCCTATTAGTGAACTCAAAGACAATCATTTTCAAGTTTGGATTGATTGTGAGAATCTTTATTCTCAGACCGAAGAAAACCTACTTGGAATCTTAATCTTGGCAGTTTTACATATTGCAGGCCTAGCCTACTTGTGGTGGTTTTGAACCACTGGTGCAGGTCTGGTCACAGAAATTGACAGAGTGAGATTTTCACATGTTGTTTATTAAGCGTTGTTGTTTATGATGCGCCACTGAATAAAGTTCAAAAAAATGAAAATCCTTCAAATGCATTGCTCACTTTCACATGATGTTATTGTTGGACAAATATTTATAGTAGCCTACTGGTAATGACTTTTACTGATTTTGCAATTTCTGGTGATCTGTAAACAATTTTACAATGAACCTACTTTTATTGTTTCAGCAAGCACAAACTATAGTGACTTGGATACAAAAGAAAATGACTCAGAAGGATCAGAATCAAAAGAAAAGCTAAATGGAAAACCACCTAGATTTCAAGATCGTCTTCAGTGAGAACACATAAAATTTATACAAGTGTGGTATCAATAAGGATGTGTGTTTTTACAATCATATTGATATGCTTAGACAGAATGCGTTTGCTTGAGGATATACCATTAGCCACATCTTTAAGCTATTGTATGCATGGGTGGTGTTTTAAAGTTTTCGAATAATTGTGGAAATCTACCTTCTTTATTCTCAGATGGTGAAAGTTTCTTTGGATCCTAATCTTGGTGGTTTTGAATGTTTGGAAATAGAAACTTACTGTTAGTAGATTGGCCTGTTCTTCAGAATTGACATACCTGTACCAAAATGTTACTAACATCTCTTTTGTTGACCTTGAGCTGTAGGCTATTCATTGCAAATGTTGTGCTCAATCAAATGCATATGATATAATCTTATTCACTATCTTGTGTTGATGGTTCCTGATGGGTGTTCCACACCTTTGTTTTTTTTATGGTTTGTTGTTTACGAGATTGAAACAGTATGTTTGGTATGTTTGAGAGAGTATCTATATTAATATTTCAAGCATACAATTCATATGAATTTCCCATTATTTTGTTACCGTTTTGGTAGTGAATAAACTTACTTCAACTAAATTCACTGTGATATTATTGTTTTTACAAAATATTTATACTATGGTAACATTGTCGATGGTGTATCAATAATTTGTAGGTATGACAGAAGTCCTGCTGTTCCGTTTATAACGCGCGGCCATAAATTCACTGGAGAGGAATATGAAGCCATAACGATTGACGTCCAAACAGATGAAAGCTGGTTATGGCAAGACTACAGCATGAAGCAACCAGGTATTTATATTTCTAGGGCTGTCTGCTCGTCTTCAATTAATGGGTATTTGTAATTTATGTGAAAAGGTTTACCTTAAGTCTATATGTCACATAGCCTGCATAAGTTTGAAAGTATACATACAGACATACCTGTTCACCATTAAGTTCACCATCTAGTCTAAAGCATTCTAATAAGCTAGCAGTCGAATTTCTGAACAAATTGCTGCTAAAAACTTGTTTGTAAAACTCGAAGTAGCAAGTATGCTTGATTGCTTGTTCTAAAATTGTAAATTGTTGTATTCTTGAACTCTTTTCAATTAATGCTAATGAATGTTTGCATGCTTTGTATCAATTTCATCAACTTTAATTACTCCACACACGGCGAACTAGAGAATATTCTCTAGTTCGCCGTGCTCCACATCCTTTTTTTCTTACTGCACCAGGGCAACAACAGCGTGGGGGCCAACAATTCGATGTACGCGATTCATTAGTGTTCCCTCCCGCCGGTGAGGACATAGAGCAACCTCGTATTTCTTCGCCCTACCTCCAGCATGACAACGTCACTTCCGATGTCTCAGCATCTGAAATAAACGAGTCAGATGAAGAGAGAGTAAAGACAGATACTTTGGAAGTTACTAAAAACATGTAAGTTCTCAAAACAAGTAAAATACTTTTCAAATCGATTGCATTTATATATGTCTTGTTAACGGTGTTACTTGTGTGACACACGTTGGTAATACACGTTTGTAACATGTACGGTATTTGTCACATATTTTTAGGGGAGACATCTCTACATCAATCAGTTCTACTTCTGCTGTATTTTCCGGGTTGTCAATTGTAGCGGATGCGGAAGATAAAGAAGCAAAAGATGAAGATGGTCCAGTGGTTGAAGTAGCTTCATGTTGTTTTGAAAATGCATTCTGTGTTGTTGTTTTAAAGATATTTTTAGGATTAAGAAAGACTAAAACTAACAATTTATAAAGTTGTTTTGATTGAAGTGTTTTTTCCACTGTTGTTATTTTTCATCAAGCTACTCTCTCTTCTTTTTTTCTACATTATTATTATAAGGTTTTGTCAACTGCGCAGACTGTAGGTTACTGTTTTGGGCGATTAGGTCTCACCTGTGTGGTGCAGAAAAATAGGCGACGAGTAAAAAGACCCGAGTCCTGTTAATTTCCGTACACCAGCACATTTGTTCATGGGGTCTTCAAATACTTGAATAGGTCAATGTAACTGAATCGGACTTGGAAATCGATACAAATGCAAGCGATGATACAATTAATACGGTGTCCAGTGTTTTGCCTCCATTCATTCTGCAATACAAAGCCGAGTCGAAAGAAACCGTCATTGACTACGATGATATCGAGGTGTGTGTGAGTTCTTGCCAACTGGCTGGTCCAAAGCGACTTTTTGGCTTTGGTTGCAGATTGAATTGCAGAGTTGTTGTTTTGCTGCATGATATGGCCACATTATGTGTGTTTGTCTTTGTCAATTTTACAGTTTGATTCTATTTGTAAGAAATTTAATTTTGAAGTCTCAAAGTTTTGAATTTTGTAGCAAACCATATGCCATGCATATGCGTTGTAAACGCTTTGCATTAATAAAAAGAAGTGCATTTATTTATTGCGATCCTTACTGTTGTGAAAGTTTAAACCTTGATGGCCTAAATTTAAAAATCTCCTGTGAAATCTTCTCCCCTGAGGTTCCGTCTGCAGACATTGAAGTAACGTACAACGCAGTTTCTTCACTAATAGGAAACCCTCCCTCATGATATGAAATGGGAAGATTTAACAGAGACTCAAAGAGAATATTACGAAGTTATCGTCCAAGAAATGAAAACTAAAAGGGAAGTTGAAGGCAAGAAATATTCCAGATCGGTAAAACAAAAGCTTCTTGACATAGGACCACATGACTCTTTTGGAACTACACAGGTTGGTTGGTACTGGACGTCTGCTTGCACTTAAGTGTGCACTTGAGTGATAAATTGGTGCTGTAGAGTGGTGCTTAAAGCACTTGTGTGCGCTATGAGAGGTTTGATCCTATTTTTCTCATATTGGTAAATTTATGTTGGATTTGTAGGCTATAGTTCTTTTCAGATCAGTTAGAATTTTGTCAGACTGAACATATTTTGTTAGCTACCATACTAATGTTTGTGTGTAGTAAGCAGACAACTTTTATCGTGCCTCTTAAATGTATTTTTACGCCACTGTTTTGTTAATAACTGCCACATCTTGATAAAGTTATCGGGCTCTCAAACCATTATTAATATGAAATAAACATTTTCTAAAGCTTATTCAAGGGGTACCGGTATATCCCAATTTATCCCATAATTGGGTATCATTGATTACCAACTTAATATTATGCAATGTTAGTTTCACCAGTTAGCCTAATACTTTTTGGCTCGTGGAAATAGTAAAAGATTTCATGACAAATCTCTTTACTGTACGGTACGGTACGCTGCAGATGAAATCGTGCAATAATGACTTTGTAATGGAAAAACACCGAAGCATGCTTGAAAATACACCAATCATTCAAAACTAAAAATTTACTAAACAAACTATTTTTTTAATTAATTAAACTACCATTCAACGTTTTATAGGCAGAGAAAACTTTTTCTCGAACCGTAGAAAATTTCATTATCAGATCACCGCTTCAATGCGTGATGGAAATCTACAGATAAATCTGCATCAGGCATTGCAGAGTGCAAAAAACAGTGTTGCAGAACGCGTTTTCGAATATTAAATTCTCATCAGTGCAACTACGTTTATGAACGCAATAACAACGGTTAAATTTAAACTCAATACAATACATTACAAACATTATAAGGACATATTCTCAGTGTTCAATTGAATATTAATAACAGAGACATCAGAAAATCACTTCCCGCATGCAATTCCAGACCGACATTACTCACTTAAGGTGTTTTTTTGTTAAAACAAACTTAATGTTCAAAGCAAAAAAGCCATCACAATGAACATCTACCGAAGTATACTAATTTACAGTACTTAGATAAGCACTGAAAATTAATAGACGGTATTGTTATTAATATCAATTCAATATGATTTCAGTGATTATAATACAATGCAATACAGTAGCGTATCCAATTAATTAGCGACGACTTTTTAAAGTACACGTTAATTCGAACAGAAATAAGAATTTATCAAAAGTCTCAGTCATTTTAGAAAGATTTCACCACCGGTTACAGGACCATCTTTGCTTGTTTCCTTGACAGAGTCAACTCTGATTGATTATATACGCCTTGGAGAGTAGCTAGTTGAGAAAATTCAGATAATATGAAACCAAGGAACTTTAAGAAATAATTAATTAAACTACCATTCAACGTTTTATAGGCAGAGAAAACTTTTTCTCGAACCGTAGAAAATTTCATTATCAGATCAGATCATTTCAGTGCTTATCTAAGTACTGTAAATTAGTATACTTTGGTAGATGTTCATTGTGATGGCTTTTTTGCTTTGAACATTAAGTTTGTTTTAACAAAAAACACCTTAAGCGAGTAATGTCGGTCTGGAATTGCATGCGGGAAGTGATTTTCTGATGTCTCTGGATTTATTAATATTCAACTGAACACTGAGAATATGTCCTTATAATGTTTGTAATGTATTGTATTGAGTTTAAATTTAACCGTTGTTATTGCGTTCATAAACGTAGTTGCACTGATGAGAATTTAATATTCGAAAACGCGTTCTGCAACACTGTTTTTTGCACTCTGCAATGCCTGATGCAGATTTATCTGTAGATTTCCATCACGCATTGAAGCGTTGATCTGATAATGAAATTTTCTACGGTTCGAGAAAAAGTTTTCTCTGCCTATAAAACGTTGAATGGTAGTTTAATTAATTATTTCTTAAAGTTCCTTGGTTTCATATCAACTATTTTTTTGAATAAAATTTTTTCTGCTTCCGGCACATCTTTCGACTAATAGAAGTTGTCATAGGAAACCGTATACTTTACGCATTTTCACACCAAGTTTGTCACTGTACCATAAGTAGTTTTTGAAATCCTTGAAAATGAGGCGTTTGGAACTTCAGGAGGCGTGCCCCGCATCTTTATGACGTCATAATGAACTAAGATTTTGGTTGTCGAGTTTTTTCCAAAACCCACCACATCAGACCCCAGGCTTTTTGAAAACCGAAAATGGTGAAAATATAAAACATCTTAATGTGAAATCTACATTTTGCCGCATATCCGTGGCCGATGTGAGTAACAAGAATATAATGGTCTAACCGTGTCAGCTTCCTACTGTCATACTAATTCTTTCGGTTTATGTCAGGAACGAAAAGCCGCGAAAGAAAAGGCTGCCGAAAAATTGAAAGCTCGAGAATTAGAAAAGAAAAAGGAAAGTGTTGCTGCCGCTGCTGCTGCTGCCACAAACCAAGCAAACTTTTACTCGTGTAAGAAAATAAACCTTGGTTAATTTTGTCAACCTTCAGCCAGAATTTGTTCTCTTGTTTTGACCATAAAAAGAGATGTAGCCTACAGCAGACTAGACCTACTTTCTCGTTTCTATAAATTTATGTTTAATGTTGAAAGTTTTACGTTATCTAACGTGGAAAGTAACCATTCAGATATATTTTGATCAATCTTTAAAATAATGTGTGTTTTACCTTTTTTCTCTTGTCTTCAACCGCATCTCAGTTTGTAACTTCGTAAACTTTATTTTGTGTGTTATTTGCTCTGATGATGCGCATTGCCATTGTGCGCGAAAAGTCAGTGAAGCAATAAATCAACTTGTTTGTCTTTGCTTTTAATTTCATTTTTCATCAGTTGAACGTTGAAACTAGTGCTAGAGACGAAAACTTATCAGGTAATCACCAGCATAATAATAATCGATTTATCTTCGAATCAAACTTTGCAAATATTGTAGCATAGTGCACAACATTGAGTCACTTGCCTCTGTCCAAAAACTCAAAAACAGAAACATATGCTTTTAATGCAGCCTGAATAATCGTCGCAGTACTTGAATTGATAGTGGGCTGCTTACTGTTATGATTATTCAGCTTGAATCATTTTATCTTGCTTTTGAAAACGAATAAGCTAAATTATTCTCAAATAACAGATGAAACATATTTTTTTCAGTCGCTCGTCAGTTAAAAACCGTGAACTATTCTCTCTCCTCCGAAAAGTGCATCGACGACGGATGGACTGTTCTCCCTGTCACTCCCGCTGCTCCCATTGCACGGGCTCAGGAGTACTTTATCCAGGACACAGAATCAGATGTTCTCAGTGCAAGGGTTAGATTATATAACAAAAGACACAACTTTGCGTCACGTCACATTGTATTGATACAAAATTATTGTTTGTAATATCATAGGTGATGTTACAGTAACCAATTTGAAATTAAATACCTTCTGACAGGTGTCAAACCCACAACACATTGTAAATACAGTATAATATATACAGAAAATGTCGGTTTGTAGATCAAAATAAAGTATGAAACTACTGTACAGTTAACCGTATCTATCTGCTGCAAACGTTATTTCTCTAGTCTAAATGATGGGCCTGTTTTCCTTGCTGGAACACTATCTGCTTAGATTTGCGTTTACCTAATTGCCAGTCTCTACTGCAGTTATTATAACCACTCTTATTCATCGAGTTTAGTTAAATCACTATATTTTGTTCGATGCATAAAAATGTGATCAGCTCACAACGGTGCTGCCTCTAGCTTTCACTGTCTTACTGGAAAAGTACGTTTTTCATCAAGATTTCAGAATGTTTGTTATACATTTGGCAGTTTTACAGCGATAGATGTTGAATTAAGAAATAAAGTGATCAATGTGATATTGAATGCTTCATAACAGACCTCTTATTTCACTATAGAGATATCATGAAACCTTCGTCGAAAAGTTTTACGACAATGGCCAGATGTTCCTGAGCGTATTTCCGGATGGAACCGGAACGATATGGTATTCTTCTGGAAACGTTGCCATGTCAATTGTAGCTTCAGAGACAAAAGGAAAGCTCATCTACATCGTCCAAGAGGTAAAAAGTCATCTATTGCTTATCAGTTGATTTTTAATATAGATATTTTTAGCTAAGTTATATACATTGCCAACATTTGCTATTAAGTTACTACAAGACATCTTGTGAATCACATCGCATGAATTGCGCAATCCGGTATGCGAGATCAGAGTTTGCAGCAAAGAATGCTCATGCACTGAGTGCTGTTTTTATCGATAAAAACTTTTTCTATCGATGCTGTGCCTTTTGGCATTGATAGGCATTTTGATATTATAAATATATAGATTATTAGTGCTATAAAGCCTATGGAAACTTAGCTACCTTGCCTTCCGTCCACTTAGTATTTACCACAAAACGTAACTCACTATCAGTGTTATATAATATGTGCCACTGTATCTATCGTAAGTTGGTTTTTACGTTGTTCTTAGCTCTTTACAAGACCAGAACTTTCAGCACATGCGTGTATAAGCCCACCTGAATATATTGGCACCCGTGGAAGGTCATGAAGCCATTGCACAGTGTTCATCAATAACTAACCTGTCAGTGGATGATGTTTGATTTGCGGGGAAATGTGCTTGAAGGTCACATGGCCTAGTGTATAGTCTGTTTAAGTGTTCAACCTATTTAAATATTACATTTTCTTTAAAATTTACCTCCCAGGACAAAGACCCCGACGAAAACCCGAGCATTCATGCTGTGTTCGAGCCTGACGGAAACTGTACTTGTTATTATCCAAGTGGTATCATCCGTACAAACTTAACCCCATTTGGAGGTGAATACTACAGGTAAAGCCTGAATGACTGGTTATCTTCGAGTTCTATGTATTTTGACATAGCCTAATAGCGTTTTGGCATAAATTTAAATTATATTTTTAACATGACAAGTCTTTCTTTTTAATCAGATGTCTTTTAATGCATTGTTATCTTTGTAAAAATTGAAAAAGTACTTTGCAATTGGTAGGTTTTCAATCGCGTAGCAGTAAGTTAAAGCAAACCTGGTTTGCATGTAAACTAGTGTTGAACATGCTTCTACATACCTTGTTGTTGATAACACATGTGATGTTGCTACAGATAAGTTGCGTTTCCTCTACGTTATCTTGTAAGGTACATACCTCAAGAGATAAGACGCATCTTATCGTTTTATCACCAGTTGGTTTGTTGGCTTCGGTTTTAGCGCTATACCCAATAATATAAAGCAGATAGTTCTATGATAGTTCTACGATAGATAGTTCATATTCCTCTTGACAACAACAAACATGTTGCCGGTTGAAAATGTCGGTTTGGCGATGTTGAAGCAATGTAAAAGTTTCAACTACCGCTGGCTGAGATTGTTTCTTGTTCAAGTGTACCAAGCTTCCTGAGATAAAATTCATATTAATACTTGATTTCGATAAATTTGTACAGCTGCAATGATAGACAAATGAAATATAACTGTCTGATGTTTTTCACAAATTTCTGCAGTCCAATTGGCGAAAGATTGAAAAAGTGGAAGTGGAAAGATAAAGACACTCACGTCCACGCCCCTCCATTTCAACCAATCACGCTTGGTCTAAACAAAAACTTTGGAGTTCGCATTCTTTCTCAAGAAGGCATCCATGTTACATTTGCAGACGGCAGGCGAAGTGTCCGGCTCAATGTTGGGACAAGACTTGTGGTGAGATGTTTTTAATTTTCCGTTTTACTCCATCACCGAAAAAATTGAAAATATATACCTTTTTTATAAATGAGGCCTGAAGGAATGAACAAGGTGCAGAATATATCATCAAGAACATATCTTGTCGCATTCTTTGTAAATCCTCTGCTTGTTCTTGTAATTCGTGCATTCTTCTCATCCCACTGAAAAGTGAGAGGATAAGGGTTTCGTTGCATTTTCTAGCAAAGATATTAAAAGAAGTAACCTGACGAGTTCGTTTTCTCCTGCCTCCTTTCAGCAATCAAACCCAATCAATTATTACACTCTGAATAGAAATAACCGTTCGATTTCAATATCCAGTTCGACTAGGTGTCGATTGAAGATCGCACGATTGGAAGCGAATTAATGCGGCCAATACGAAAATAATCAGCCACTCACTACTTGCTTGCTTTATTTATGTGGATCAGTTATTTAACGATAGCTTAGGCTACCTAAGTGGTGAGACAAGTCCCTTAAGTCCCAAGTTGAAGTGGTGAAACAAGTCACTTGACGCTTAGAACATGGAAAATTTTAACAAGAATGGTGATTATTATTAAAGCCAACAAAATCATTAAATCGCCCAACGCGCTTATGGATTGTGTACTGTGTAGTAAACAATAGTGTAACTCACTGCAATGTTTGTGACAGCTGCAGCGACCGATCCCTAAAGAAGACCCCATTGATATGGACACATTTTTGTTGCAAGATAGGATTGCATACACTCAGTAAGCATTACTTTTCGTTTTTTTTTTTTTTGATAGATTGATACCAGTGTCTGTTATTTGCAGGAGTGTGGTTGTCAAAAGGCTGCACTTTGACATTGCAAGAATCCAGAGAAGTGATTGACCACCGTCCATGGTTTTTTGTCATATCCAGGATAATGCCTTAGTTAGTGAGATTTCGATTAAGTGGACAAGGAGACAAGAAATCCAGTCTCCCAGTCTACTTTCAAGCATGTCTAAGTACCTTGCCAACCACACAACAGTGTGCCCTCGATGGATGTCGAATCGACGTCTTCGGAACATTATAGCTACCGGTGCTCATTCCACCTCACAACAACCAACTAGTCTTGTAGCCTTTATTATCATAGTAGAAACTTACCGAAACAATTTAGAACCATTTGCCTCTACAAATAACTTTCAATGAAATGTCAGGTCTCTGATTGAGCGCATCAACAACACTTTCAAATTTTCCCATTCCCCTCGAAGAAACCAAATCAAACTTCCCCACTACCTAAACACGAAGCTTGATAGGGCCGCTGCTCATCGGGCTAAACTGGAGCGCAAGCTTCCTCCTGTGGAATCAGTGAAACGAAGTTCGCAGAGTTTGGTACCGCAAGTCAGCGCCAGGACAAAACTTCCACAGGTATCGCGTGTGACACGTAACACTTTGTTATATTTTTAGTTTATTATTTTGACGATTCAATATTTTTACCACTTATACTCTTTTGCGCCCATCAGTATCATTCTAAATGGTGCTCGTTAATGCGTAACACAAAGCTTTACTTTGTAACAAAGCGCCACTAATCTGTTTGCCCCTGTTGCGTGTCGCCAGTCGGAAAGTATCAAGGATGCTGTGTACAAAAGTTTGGAATTGGAAACATTTTCAGGTCGTAAGAGTTTGTACCAGAAGTAAGAACCCTGCCCCGGAAGCCCGGCAAAACCGATATGATAAAAGTAATCACATATTTGTGTTGACGTTACCTTGCTAACATGCTCAATAAGCCACTATTTTAATAGAAATAAAGTAAAGCCACAAATTCAGACATGGTTCAGCAATCTTTAGAAAATTAAACTACATTCGTCTTATTGACTAGCTTTTCCTTAAATTCATCGGTTTTTCATTTTCTAAATGATTAATGAAATTCTTTTTACTTAGTTAAATCGTTTTATGACTTCAGATTTCTCAAAGCAATAAGAAGATTAAACCTTCCGGCCGTTCTCGAGGAAAAGTTCAAAAATCAAACCATTCAAACGAGCTCATGTTTTCAGTGACTGTCAACTGACACTAAACTTAGCAAGCGGATTCCTTTAATTCTTTCTTGATTTATGTCTATATCATGTGAGCAAATAATATACGTCCTTCTTACAATAGTTTTATCGCAATTTATAACCTTATTGCAACTGCCTCTGGCGCTTAATGTGGTAAAAGATCGTTTTGCGTTAATTTTGTGTCGCCAGATGTAGCGACGACGAACACATTTGCAACTGATCTGTCCAAATCTTGACACTGTGAACAAGGAGCGATAATTGCATAGAATTGTTTAGTGTTTTTGCTCTTGTTTGGTAATAAAGATGTCGTGAAAAGTGGTGAAGCATTTTGTTTTATTGTAGCCTATAGACATCTACTCTTTGAAGTGGCTCATTTTAGGCTACATGTTTGGAGTGACATGTGTGGGCGTAGTCTACGAAGTAGGCTATATGCTTTCTCAGCATACTGGGGAAGAAGGGCGTGATGTGATACTTGTTTCACAACTAAAAGATACTTTCAAATCTCACTCTCAAAACGCAGCCTATTCAAAAAAATTTTTGTCCTAGCTTATCCAATATCCATGCTTGCGCCAGACATGGTATTAAATGTCTCGCTAAAGACACGCGTAGGCTACTGTCGCGTAGGCTACTGTCGCGTAGGCCTACTGTTCAGCGGTGTCGAAAAGGTTCCCTCTCAAGCTTCCTACACAGCCGACCGATGATTAAAATGCAATGTGTCTCTAAAATACTTGCTTAATTTCAGAAATTTTCCTCGTTCAAGAATTGGTTGAAACGCATCCCTTATTGGTTGTGGTGATTTTATCTTACTTTTTATTTAGTAAAAACATTTCATCAAAAAAAAATATTAAAACGAGGAAAATATATTGCATAAGCCTTAAAGGTATACCGCTGGTCTAACTAGGCTACAGTCCATTAGCGATGTCAACTGTTACTATAGCCCAGGCCCGCAACCAGGGGGGGGGCATTGGGGGCATTTGCCCCCCCCGAAATTTTTTGAAAAAACTTTAAGCGTTCTATGCAGTATGAAATGTACTATGAATAGACGTACGTCGTACACGTAAAGCCATACTATCGAAACCGAAAGTAGGCTACGCTGGTTGGAAGCCATGCTAACGATTTTGTTCGATAAACTAGGCTGGCATCCTCATTATCTGTTACTCAAATTCCAAGCGCGGAATTGGTGTTAAACGAACTTGCCAAATCAAGTAGAAAGTTAGACATTATGCTCTAAATTAAAATGTCATTTTGCATTTGCAAAATCAACTTCTTTGGGCCTACAAACATAAAAGCTTGTTGAGCCAACAAAATGTTTCAGGATTGTAATTTGTAATTATCGTGTTGAGTTTATTCATATGTATCTGTTTGTTTATGTTGATGTAAATATATGTTATTGATTAATTTATGACTCCAGTCGTGCCAATGCAGTTCGTAGCCTACAGATGTTGTGTTTTATTTGTAATCGACTGAACACATTACTGTAATATCGTAATTTTCTTCCTCGGGTAGTCATAGCTAAATGAGAAAAGGTTACAAAGGCTAGTTTCCTTTAATGCTGTACTAAACAAAAACGTGATTGACATAAGTTATGACCATTGAACCGTAACATGGTAGTGTCACACATAGGCGTAACCGGGGGGGGGGGCGAAAAGGGCCATGGCTGTTGAACCCTTTATTGAAAATATAATATAATTTGTAGAAATTTATATCGTTTTTCAAGACATCTGGCTATTAACACCCCCCAGGACTTGTTTTAGGCACACAGAAAGACACTAATAAATTTTGCAAATCGTAAATCGCGCAAAATTTACGCGATTTACGCTTCTTTTAACTGATCTGTTGAAGCAATTTCAGAATCGCTTAGCTACACAAAAACCCAACAGAGTAGCCTGAGTTTTTTGTGTTCTCTAATTTTAGCCGCAGTTTTTGCCCGTTCGTGTGTAATAGCTACCTTTAATAAATTAATAGCTGTTTATCTGCTAATAAATTTGATACAAATATTACCCTGAAAGTGTTTCCAGAAAGCGCTATAATCCATTATTTGAGTGTAATTTTGCAAAATTTGTCCGGGGGAGTATGCCCCCGGACCCCCTAGAATACGCGTGCCTTCGGCACGCTCTAAACTCCCACCAGCTTTATTGCTTCCCTTGCCCCACCAGGATACATCACTGCACATCAGGTGGCAATGTTTTAAATCAAACACTTTGTTGTTCTCTTCAATTCATCAAATATTTGGCCCCCCCAATTTTTGTTTGTGGCAACGCCACTGGTGTCACACACTCTTGTCCCTTATCAATCGGCGTGGACATTAACATAAAAATGTCACAATGCATCATTTTAATGTTTGTTCTTTGATAAAAATTAAATGCCCCCCCCGAAAATATTTGCTGGTTGCGGGCCTGCTATAGCCTACTACTCACCAGATGGTAGGCTACAATCGCTGTCAATTCTTTCTACACTTGACTGTCGAGAAGTAAACACACAGGCCAGTAGTTCAGATACTTGTTAATTTATATGTATTAAAAACACCTTGGCTTTTCAATGAAAGGATCCCGCTTGTTAATTTGGCAAGCAGCAGTAGCCTATAGCAATTTTGTTGATTTGGCTGCTAGAAATCGCTATATTCACCGAATAACACAGTTAAATTGTGGCACGGCTTCCACTGGTGTGGGTTAAAGTCATGTTAAACAACATCAGTCATGTTTCTGTTTATTTCGCCAAATTTCCTTTTCAAAATGCAGATAGGCTAATTCCAGTCCCTCTTACAGTTTACATTGAACTGGTGCTACCGGAGTAGGCTAAAGGTCAGCTGTTAATCAAACCATCAATTTCAATAACAGCCTAGACCTGACAATATCCTATAGAACAAAGGACAACAGAAAATAATAATTGGAGGAAATGTAGCCTAATAAAGCCATACAACACGTGAAAAGACGTTTTCAGTTCCAAAAGTTTACATTAGAACAGCGAAACGACATAACTGGATGTCATCGTGAATCAACTTTGGTTAACTTTTGTATTAAATAGGCATCTGTTGAATATTTTTATCGGAGTCGCGAGGTTATCCTGATTGCTCTGAGCCTCTGAGGGGGTCGCGGTGCAAAAAAGGTTGAAAACCTCTGCTATAGAAAATAGCCTACATAAATTAAAATCATTTAGCTGGTAAGTTAAGTTTAATGCACTATAAGTAGACTACCTACATCGATAAAGTAATTTTTTCCTAAAAGATACAATGCATTTAAAAAGTTACGTCAAGTCAATGATAGGCTGCATAATGGTCATACCGTATCATACGCATGCAACAATGATCGGATACCACAAGCTTCGTCACAGTGAAACGTAAGCCATGACGAAAGAAAAAAGATGTGCTTCGTTTCTTCTGTTATACAATCTGTAGACGGCCATTAGAACGTGAACCTTCCTGGTCACCAACAAAGAATGTTTTGCCGCTGCGAGGTGGACACAGGCGAGGATTAGCTTTTCTTTCATGTGCAAATTCATTGCAGGAATTCTTTCTTTTTGCAGAAGGAAAATTGACAACTTTGGCGTCTACTGCAGTTAGTATTTTTGGAAAGAAATACACTTTCCGGCGGAAAAGATACCACTTATGTTTTTATTGATCCGCTACTAAACAAATAAAAAACTGAATTGTTTGAAGCAGAAGATCCTTTTGCAGCTTTGCGTGTAGAATTTACTGGTCCAATCATTACAATTTTTTTGCAACAGAGCCTTGCAATGTGCTTTTTCAATTTTCAGTGAGTGTATATGTAAACAAGGGGGTTGATTGCTGAATTTGCAATACCTAAGAGAAATAAATAACTTCCAACCAAAGCTTGCAGCGCACATCTTGAGGCACAGATTACCTGAAGAAAAATAATGACAAAAGTTTAGAAAAAATGTAGGCCACCACTCGGTTGGTTAAGCTTTCGATTTTATAAATGAAGCAATGGCAAGATAAAACGGTGCTGATTCGGCTCTCCGAGTGTGCGCTTGAGCAATCCATTTTAAGGACAGCTTTTTCATTCAGCGCACCTAATACATGGAATAATTTATGTAGCTATGTAACGAATAGAATTAAGTAACAAAAGTAGATGACACCATTTAATGGCTTTAATAAACTAAATAAGCACTGCGTCTGAAAAACATAGCAGAACATAAATATACCTTCACGTAACAGCAACAGAAAACTATACTAGCACCACCCTACTTCAACCCAAGCAGCGTGTTAATGGTAACTCAACAAAGGTGTAAAGGAAGAGTACGCGACCTTACACGTCAGCGGCGCCGCTGCAATCAACACAAAGCTTTAAGCAACAGAACAGAACTTCACGACACTAACTTAACAATTACACTTCAACTATATGCAGAAACTTCACCGCGCTAATCTCAGCTACCAGGCTTGAGTCAGCAGTTTGAAGTCTTTACAAGTAGCCTTGCAAAACTTCCAAGATAAAGATTTAATCTAAAGCAAGAGTGGCACAAGCAGTAGCGCACCCAGAAAAAAAGTTAGGGGGGGGCTAATTCAGAAATGTCGGCCGAGTGATTTGCCACAATAGTGACAGTGACAATAAAAGGCACTCACAGCCAGTGGCGTAGCCAGGAATTTAAAAAAAGGGGGGGGGGGTTGACGGCCGGCGGGCGCAGGCCGACGATGTGTTTGCCTAAGACAACACCCAGCGGCTGGGGGTCTGGGGGGCCTCCTGCAGAAAATTTTGAAAAATTACTTTGAATTTGGTGCATTCTGATAGCATTTTCAACAAAATGTGGGTATGAATATTCCTGTAAAATGGTGTTGTCTGGTGGCATAGCAAAAGAATAAGATCATGTTTTCTTCGGCCTTTTTAGCGAAATAAAGCTAAGTCTCCATGTTTCTTGTTGCTAATTCCTGGCTGAGATATTTGAATGTTTGGTATCGGAAAAACTCGCTCGTTTAATGCAGTTTCGCTTAAAATTAGGCAGACTTTGTTTTAGAGATATAAAGAGATTGAAAGCATCATTCTCAATATCGTGACGTAACACGAGTGCCAAAGGGGGGAGAGGGGGTGTTGAAACCCTCCACTCTTGCAGTCTTCTGTAGATCTCTACTTTTTCGTCATGTATGATAAAATAGAATTAGCTTTCCCTTTGCCAACACAAATAAGTGCGAAAACAACAACTATCACGAAAACAGTTCGAAACAAAACACTAATTTTGTAAACAATAAATTTGATGAGGACGTTTTTTCTACTTACAAACATTCAAATGTAGTTCGTATTTTCAATTAAAGTCCCAGACGCCTTCGTCTCTCTGCTCAAACGTCGTATACAGTTTTACATGTCCGTGTGATTCGGCATTGACGTACGGTACATCGGTACGTATGTCCACTAGACATTTGACCACGAGAGTAGCCTACAGGAGCATCTGAACTTTAGGAAGTTAAAGAAAAGTGCCATTAAAGATATCACGGAGTGTTCTTTTTGCTCTGATCGAAAATTCTCTGCCGACTCATTTAAAATTTTACGCAAAGACAAATCCCAATTTGACACGAAAATTTAGGAAGCACTGTTAATCAAACGCTATAACTCAAATTTAAACAAACAATTATTTGCTGGAGGCGAGTCCTTTCTCTTCAACATTTACTTGATGTATCATTGTATCACCTTCCCTGTGGAGCAAATTTTTTCGTAGTTATTTATGTACCGGTAGTTGCCTTTTCTTAATGTAATTTTACCTTCAAGAAGTTGAAATTTATTGCATTTTTATAAATATTTTCAGATTCCTGATGAGGGCTTAAGTTAAACAGAAAACGTTCAACTGTTAAAACTATTTGCAAGTTATTATGTAAAATATATTGTTACAATGCTCAGCCCTGTTGTATTGTTGTGTCTTATTCATAACTAACCTGTAAGCAAAATTTATAAATGAGAAGCATACAAAAACTTTTTTTTAGTGGCGGGTTTGGGGGGGGCTTGAGCCCCCTTAGCCCCATGCTGGGTGCGCTACAGGGCACAAGTTTGCAGGGCAATCCTACGTCGAAGATTTCAAACTGACATTTCGTTTTGAAAATTGGCTGATTATGAAACCTTTCATATTTTTTGGCTTTTTGTAAAGTCTACAATAAAATGGCTATGTCACAGAGAAAGTTTCCAGATTTGCGATTTTTCAGCCAAATGATGGGAAGTTGGGCAATGTTTTAATAAGTTTGGTATAAAATGTTTTGATCTATTTTAATTTGATTTTTAAGTTTTTGATTTTGTTAGGCGCAGGCTAAAACAGGTAGGCTAATTAATATCTACATTGTGAAGTAAACAACGATGATGCTGCTATCAGCGAAACTCAAGCAATTGCAAAGAGCAAATTACCTGTCAGTGCTTCCACTTTTACAAAGCTAGATTACCACTTGTATTACCACATTTGTCCTCAGATTACCACATTTTTTACTGTGATTTTTTACCCGATCTTAACCGTATTTCGACTTACTTTTACATTAACACAGTGGCTATTTTTACTCACTTGTTGCCATAGTTACTATCAGGTGTTGTCAGAGTTAGGATTAAAGTTAGTCAGGGTTAAGGTAAGACTTAGGAATAAGGTTAGGGTTTTGATTTTTACCCAGAACTATTCAACAGCTTCAAACTTTTCTCAAATTACGACAGAATTCCTTATCCGGCAACGCTATTATTTGGTTATATTTACACTATTATAGTGTAAAATAAGGCCTAAAACAACTACTCAGTTAATTAATAGAACGTCCGAAATAAGAAAGCAAAGTACCAGTAGCTAATCAGGAATTTTGAAAGGGGAGTTTTGACGGCCGGCGGGCGCAGGCCGCCGGCCTCTTTGCCAAAGGCGACACCCAGCGGCGGGAGGTCTGGGGGGCCTCCCCAGAAAATTTTGAAAAATTACTTTAAATTTGATGCACTTTGATAGCATTTTCAACAAAAATGTGGGTATAAATATTCCTGTAAAATGGTGCTGTCTGGTGGCATAGCAAAAGAGTAAGATCATGTTTTTTTGGGCATTTTTTGGTAATAAAAGCTAAGTCTCTATGTTTTCTTGTTGCTAATTCCTGGCTGAGATATTTGAATGTTTAGTATTCGCAAAACTCGCTCTTTTAATGCAGTTTCGTTTAAAATTAGGCAAACTTTGTTTTAGAGATATAGAGACTGAAAGCATCATTCTCAATATCGTGACGTCCCACGCGTGCCAAAGGGGGGGTTGTAACCCCCAACCCCCTGGTTGCGCCACTGCAAAGTTCTGTACTTGACACCGCAGCTAGAATCTGAAAGACTAGTCGGGTCAATATATGATTTGACCTCAAAAAAATTCCTACAAAAGGTTTTGCAACGGTTTTTTGTAGTATTTATCATCAAGAATAATATATTAAAAATCTAGGAGAATCAGAGCACCGGAAAGTTGTCATTTTCAAGATGGCCGCCAAAACAGTATAATCACAATAATTCACATAATATTAGGATTATTAGCAGTGGGCTATAAATGGGCAATTTTTTGTTTTGCTTTAGGAACAGATTTTTGTATTCCATTTAGCCTATCTCAACATAAAATGACAAAATTTTTGGTCTGAGTTCCAAGAAAAAAGTGTGCAGGGCAAAAATTCAAAATGGCCGCCATTTTCCGCAAAAAAATCACGTTTTTAGCCATAACTTGGTCATTTTGGGGTATTTTTACTTGGTTGTGGTGTCTTACCCTATGTTTGTGAGATCAGGCAATCTGTTTAAGCAATAATAAGTAGGCTTTAGTATTTACATGTATAGTTATAATATAGTTTGACAAAATTACCCACTTTTTTAAACTTATTTTGTGGTTTTAATTTCGATAAAAACCACGAAATAAGTAATTAATTCTCTAATTCTGGCGTCTCTATTTTGGTTTTAGGTGGTAAGGAATTCATTAAAACAATTCAAAATGAAATTTACTCATTAGTTTAATGGAAAGACTTATATGAAACAAAACCAATAGTGAAACACTGGCAGCATAAGAGTCACACACCACTTATTAAGTTCTTTACATTCAGTTGCTTAATAAGTCCTGATCATCATCTTCATCCAGTAATGACTGATTGTAGGTTTTGTCACAGGCATCAAGTTGCCACTGTCAAAATGCTGAGGTACTGGGTAGATTATTCCGCCTACAGCTACACCTGGCAGTGCTACAGGCAGTTGTGCAGTTGCAGTGGATAATCTTCAAGAGGGCATCTGGGGCCGCATTCATGTCCGACTCTGTTGGCACAAACTGACTGCCTTCCAGTTTCCAACCCCACCCGCAAGTTTCCATATCACTCTCCTGTCCTAGCCACACCATTATTTGGTAGTAAACCCTTAGACAGTGCAATTTTGTTGATGGCTCAGTAGGTGGTAGGCGTTCTGGTGTCACAAATTATTGGGAAGAGACTACTTCTTTTCTTGGTACTCTGTAGCGCAATGACGAGAGGGAATCCTATGACGTAGTGTTGAGTTTTTGGTGGAGTGTCTCCTATGGATTCACGAATTTCCCAAACTGCCTTGGTTGCATAGTCTGTGATAGCATTCGCAAGTTGAGGCTTATCAGGCTTCCGAAATCCGAAGCACTTTCCTTGTTTCAAACAGTGCTGGAGGAAACGGGCTCAGTTCATACTTCAAGATATCTTCGAGAGATAAAACCCCTAGTTGTGAATCAACTAGGAAACGTTGAAAAAGCAAACCTTGGTCAATCGTTCTTTCAGGTGTCACCTTCACTAATGAGATGTTTCCAAATGTCTTGGCTTTATCCTTCCGCTTAAAAGATATTGAGAAAACAAACTGTCCAATCATTTTGTCCATAATGTTCCTTCCGACTGATTCGAATTCATGTACATTAACGTCATCCTCGGCCACAACACCATTCACAATATTCCTTAGGGTTTGATCCTGAGAAAAAGGTACATAACCAGCGAGTGATGTCTTGAGCTTTTCAAGATCAGAACTGTCTCTCTGAACCCTAGCCTGTGTTGCTTCCTTGTGTTGTTCGCTTGTTGTGTAGAAGAGTTTATTGAATTCCTGCATGGCATAGTTGTACTCAGACGTGACTGGAGTCGACATTGTCCACAAGGATCGCTGTTCTTCTGTCATGCCGGTTCCACGCGTTAAACTTCCCGACGTCTTCAGTGACCTCATCAAGCTCCGTTCAATAACTAGGTCTGAGCTGAGACCAGCCCAAAACTGATTCGAGCGACGGATAACATGGTACCCTTGTTGAAACCTTTGAGATAACTCTGGGTGCCGGTTCGAGAGTTGGTCCATTTCTTGGATGTAATAGAGAGCAGGTTTCAGATAATTGAAGTGCCCTGCAGCCGCGAATACTGGTAGACAGTCAGAAACTGCACGAAGGTGCATCTGCCATTTGCTTGTCCTGTCCGCTTCGATTAGTGCTCGCGCTACCCCAACCATAGACTGATAGCACAACTACAGTTGACTGCTCTTAGATCTTCCACGCAACTCAGCTTTCTCTTTTGTGACTCTTCATCATCCTCCTGCCTTGTTTTTAGGTAATGAAATCGGAGGATTTCAGATGTTTTCTCTCTCATGGTGACAATGCCAAGAAGACCCTGACCTTCAGCTATATGAATTGATTCACCGTATTGTTTCTGTAATTGGGTTTTCAGATATTGTGATCCATAAGGAAGGCAATCATCATTTGCTAAAAACTCCTTCTTTTAGATCTGAGGTCTGATATCGTTAACTGTTCTTCATCATTCTGTTCAAGATGTGAACACATCTTTAGATATGCCTAGTCCTGTTCCTCATCCTTCGGTCGCCCAGATTTTTGACGTTTTGCCTCAATACTCTGCCGCATTACAAAGTTACGTTAAATCCATATATAAAATTAACACTATAAGAATGATGGTATAAACAGTCTGCAGCATGCAAATCGCCGCCGTAATATTCAACACGACCTTTCACGGCTAATGACCAATCGTCGGAACGTCTCTCGCAACACTCTAATGTACAGTAGTTTGTGCCAACAGAGTAGGACATGAATGCGGCCCCAGATGCCCTGTTGAATATTATCCACTGCAACTGCACAACTGCCTGTAGCACTGCCACTGCCAGGTGTAGCTGTAGGCGGAATAATCTACCCAGTACCTCAACATGTGGACAGTGCCAACTTGATGCCTGTGACAATACCTACAATCAGTCATTACTGGATGAAGATGATGATCAGGACTTATTAAGCAACTGAATGTAAAGAACTTAATAAGTGGTGTGTGACTCTTATGCTGCCAGTGTTTCACTATTGGTTTTGTTTCATATAAGACTTTCCATTAAACTAATGAGTTAATTTCATTTTGAATTGTTTTGATGAATTCCTTACCACCTAAAACCAAAAGATAGACGCCAGAATTAGAGAATTAATTACTTATTTCGTGGTTTTTATCGAAATAAAAACCACGAAATAAGTTTAAAAATGTGGTAATTTTGTCAAACTATATTATAACTCTACACATAAAAGCTATAGCCTACTTATTATTGCTTAAACAGATTATGTGATCTCACAAACATAGGGTAAGACACCACAACCAGGTAAAAATACCCCAAAATGACCAAGTTATGGCTAAAAACGTGATTTTTTTGCGGAAAATGGCGGCCATTTTGAATTTTTGCCCTGCACACTTTTTTCTTGGAACTCAGACCAAAAATTTTGTCATTTTATGTTGAGATAGGCTAAATGGAATACAAAAATCTGTTTCTAAAGCAAAACAAAAAATTGCCCATTTATAGCCCACTGCTAATAATCCTAATATTATGTGAATTATTGTGATTATACTGTATTGGCGGCCATCTTGAAAATGACAACTTTCCGGTGCTCTGATTCTCCTAGATTTTTAATATATTATTCTTGATGATAAATACTACAAAAAAACATTGAAAAACCTTTTGTAGGAATTTTTTTGAAGTTTAAACCATATATTTCATATATTGACCCGACTAGACATCTTGACTATGAATATGATCACATGGTCACCCTACCTTTAAAGTCAAAAGTCAGGACGCATTCCAAAATCAAACCGAAAACAGCGGAACATGCTAGTCACATGCTGTTATAAGTAGTTTTTTTGCATATCTGTTCGAATTTGGAAGACAACAGTTTAAATGCTCTTATTTATTGATAGTATTTTATGTCAAATTTTCAAAATTTATAATTTCCACATTTTGGCAACATTTCCACACAAAATTTCCATATTACCACATTTTTACCACAAATTTTTCATTACCACATTTTTACCACAAGCATGATGAAAATTCCACAATTGTGGTAATTACCACAAAAGTGGAAGCGCTGTTACCTGTATCGCGGAAACAATCAAAAAAGGTGTCCACATGAGAAAAAAGAAACCGACCACGAGCGCAATGGTGCGAAGGGATTTCACGTTGCTGCCAGTGGCAGTTTTTCTCAAAGTAGTGCTCCTCTTCAATCGATTGGACAACTGAAAAACAGAATTGGAAACCGCGGTAAATAAATAAATATGCCAGTAAAATGCTACAAACATCTCCTAATTTTTGAAAATTGAAACCCACTTTATAATGACCTAATTTATGTTTTATTTAGTCAACTACAGTATTATGAAATAAAAGGACTTGCGTTCTTTTGGTGAACCGTTATGGAACGCAAGTCACTTTATTTATCAAATGCCTGGTGAACAGTTCACTCTGTCCTAATTATATTAATGCTAGCACTCAGTTCAGTGTTTACTATATTGAGTTCCCACTTGTTATTTTATTGGAATAGAAAATACAACCACCTCAGGTGTCCACTCCTGCAAAGACACCAAGACTAACAAGCCTGGGAAGACATTTGCAAGCCTAGCCTAAGGTGGAAAATTGTGGAGAAGAATTAGTTAAAACAAATAATATTAATTTAAATGGAACATGTCTTGAAGAGAGAAGTTGGTGTAGTCAATATAGGTAGGCTTACCATATTTTTGTGACTTCAAAACGGGACGCCTACAAAGACCAAGACCACTTAGCTGTGATTTTTTAACTTTACATTTTCCGATACTACAGTACTTGTTACATAGGCTAGGCTACATTTAAAGCCATCCCGGCTGTCTTCATTGACCGTATTGTCATCGAGAGTTCATGCGCATATTCTCTGTCTGTATATCGGTTTCAGTTCAAAAAATAGAAAGGAATTGACGTTAACAATACAAAACAATTCGAAATTAGGTTTTTTCTGTAAAGCAAAATGAAGAAAGAATAATAAAATAGCCTGCGGTTTTCAAGTCGATAAGTACCTCCCAATTGCACTGAATTTACCCAACACTGCGTACAAGCATTTGCGTATTTACATATTTGCCCAATCATACTTTTTTGTAGATAACACCTTCTTCAAAATGACATTGTTCAATTTTACATTCTCGTAAATGTCAGAGCAGGACCAATCAGTATTGCTTTTACATGTGATAACAGCTTTCACGTTCTGCTCCAACATCCTGCTTCTGCTCTCAGAGTCAGACCACATGCTCTTCACGATAGGTAAAATTCTTTCAACGGGTGCGGATGTTCCGGGTAAACAAAATATGAACTCTACCAGCTTTTGAAAGTTTGAAACGCGTATGCATTTTTTTTCAAATTCTTTGAACATCTCGACCCACTTTTGTTCCAAAGACACATTTTGCCAGCTCTCTTCCTTACAACGTTCAGACATCTGCCGTTTCACTAGTACTTGTTCGTCGAAAAGAGAGTCGCTGTAGATCACCTGCTTCCCAAACATCATGTTGATCTTTTCCGCAGACTCACACATTCGCACCCAGAATATTTCTTTGTTTAGGTCGATCCAAAGATGAGGAAGCACATCTTTATAAGAACCATCATAAAGATCCAGATACAATAAGCATTTATCGTAAAAACTCTTGCTTCTTTGTAAAACAAGTTTACGTTTACTTCGCCTGCTTCTTCTAGCTTGCCTTAGAAGAGAGTCAATGCTGCAGACACGCATTCACCTTCAGCAAGTAGGCTACCGGTACGCTACACAGCAACAACAGTAACGAGAACATGCTAATTGGTAATGTTCGTGTATTATGCTGGCTGGCTGAACGCCCAAGCGGGACGTTTGGCTGACCGGTCGGGACGCCGGGACAAGACCTTAAAAAGCGGGACTGTCCCGCCTAAAACGGGACATATGGTAAGCCTAAATATAGGTCTTCTATTTTCATGTAATCAAGTAGTTTTTTTGGTCATGCTTCTCATAATGTGATTTTGGAAAGTTGTAAATTTTTTCGTTGTTGCGGAATTGTTTCAATTTGCACATTCTAGCACATTCTTCACTGTTCCAATTTACGTATTCTAAACTGTATAGCAGGAGTGGTAAAAAGGGAAGTATTGAAAATTTTTGATTTTAGTTTGATTGGGAGTCTATAATTGGAGGGAGATTAAGTTTTTTTTTTTTATTTTTTTTTTCAAATGCTGCCCAGCCTATAGACCGGTTCAGCGTTGTACTGCAGTTTCTCCATCGTTGGTAGAAGATAATTTATGGCCAACATACGCGATTCGTATGCAGTGAGATTGAATGAGTTGTCAATTGTATCGGTTGTCATACATTTGGTTTTGGGCACATTTCTTTGAAGGCCGAATTTAGCACCGGTTTTTGACAAATTATTGAGAAATTCTTGTCTGTTCTGAGTTGTTAATTATGACCATGTCGTCTGCATAGCTTATAGGTTGAATAGCAGACATTTATCTTTCGTTTCTGAGACTATTGCAGCAGCTATGATGCAAAACAGGATAGCGGACATAACATCTTGTTTAACATCTTACAAATACACGGGAATAGACGTGCGAAGCCCACTACTACACAATAGCCTACACACCCAATTTAATACATCCTGGGTAGAGGTAAGAGGTGTTTTTCAGCATGCTTGCAAGCCAACATATCTGAGCATAACCAAACTGTAAATAACCATTTGTACGATTAAGCACTAACCTGTAAAGTAAGCGCTAACCTGTAAATTCATTGAAGACAGACCCAGAGTCCCAGCATACGACACACTTTTTTTCATTCCATAGGAAGCAGTATTATCGGTGGAAAAGTTGCAGGAAGAATGTTCGGACTTCATCTTGTGATGTATTGTTGCAGCCGGTTGTGGTGAACATACATTGCTAGGAAGATTGCAGGAATATGCAAAAACACTGTCGTCATCATCAACAGTGGCTGTTCTGGGCACATGAAATGAGTTTGATAAAGAGCATTTGGAATCTTTCAATGTAGTTTGGGTTTCCGAAGTTGGGCTAAAGCTAAGGGGTAGATTTATTTTACTTTTGCTGCTTTGTTTTGAGAAAAGATCAAGTATTCTCTTGTGAGAATCGGAAACATGGATGCATAAGGGCAACGTAGGGCATGATTGACTGAACGGGGCAAGCGAGCTATGAGGAATGCTGGCGTTGTCACAACTGCTGCGTTGTTGAAAGAGTCTTGACTGTGATCGCTGAATTTGTGATATTTTTTTTCCATGTGCTCTGGACACTGCAAGAAAAGGCTTTAATCATATAAAGAATATTTGTTTTGCAATAGTTTTCATGGATACTCTTGCGTTTAGAATATAACAGGTCTGAAGACAGTTTCTACAAGCGAATAGTTCAATGACTAATGAGTGCTATGTGGACAATATAATGTTACCGTACTTATAATTTTCATTTTCTATTAAGTTAAAGTTGGAGCATGAAGTTAAAAAGAAGAAAAAATATTTTTGATATTAGCTACCGATACTCCTTTCAGCAATGTTTATTTTAAAACAGCTAAGCTGACCTTTAAATATTTTGACATAGAGGTAGATGATCAGAATGAGCTGAAGAAAAAATATCCCGAAAACCATGTAAATGACATAAGATGGATCCACAACATATAAAAACGAGCAAACTCGTCCATTGTTGATGTATTGCTCCATTGATACACTCCATCCCATGATGGGAGCGAATCCATAAAGACTTGATATTGTCCAAGCAAAAGTTATGACAAAAAGGCCCTGTGAAAGTAGAAAGACTGGATGTAATCACGCGGTTGTCCAGCTAATTAAAGCTGACATTCTCTTCAGGTTTGGTACGTCATCTAAGCGTACTTATATAGAACAACTCTGCAGACACTGGAAATTTTCTACCTTATTTTCTGAGAGTAATGAAATTGTTCTTGTAAAATCTTTCTATTTATAATTGGCCTGCTGTTTGAATCCTGTAACAAATGACAAAACTGTATCTTCAAGACTTCTTTAGCGTTTGTGCAACCATGAACAAAGATTTGTAAGGTAAATATTGCCGCGTTGTTTTTTTGCAGGACGGTGTAGCGTGCGTAGGACCGACACGTCCACCAGTGATTCATAAAGTGGGCGATATAGCCTGCTTAGAAGGAAAAAGATTGTCTACAATAGAGGGTAAAAATTTCGGAGGAGACAACAGTTCAATCTCGAAAAGTTAAAATGATCGCAAAATTTGCTTCGTTTTTATCTGTTAGTTGCAAAAGGCCATAAATAACCGACTTTAATTGTGATGTACCGACCGCAATGTGAAATCGCCTTTGCATCAGCAAACGGGTAGTTTACGATTGTATCTGACCAAAATGTCTCCCAATACTGTAGCCCAGGGATGGCCAAATAATTTTGGCCATGATCCACTATCGCCAAATCTGACAACTTAAAGATCCACAATGAGCTGAAGATGTGCATTTTTCCATTTGTATCATACAAAAGATATGCAATTATTTGTGTACATCTAAAACAAGGCGTGTGCTGTAATAAACAGGTCTGGTATTAGTGAGAAAAATAATGAGTGGGCTTTGATTTCACAATACTATCGAAACGTGGTTTCCTGCTACTTGCAGCGATTCTTACAAGTTCATGAAGATGAGTATTTGTAAGTCGTGTTCTATGGTTGTTTTTCACAAAATTCATTGCTGAAAACAACGATTCGCACAAGTAGGCCTAAGTGGAGCCAAAGCAAGTAAGTAGTCTTCTAGCTAGCTTAGCAGTAATTGGGTACCTTTCCAAGCTTAAAGGTGATGACCAAAACACATTTGAGTCTGAAATAGAAATCTCATTTCCTTTGAGACTGCACAGCTCCATCTGTATTTGAGGCACCAGTAATGCATACACAGCTGTAAGTTGGGTTTTCCAACTGCCATTAACATCAGTGGATGTGACACAAGGTCTATGACTGAACTCCAGCCGAGTTGGCGATCCCTATGCTATAAATCCCTGATAAAAGCCTTAAAAATATATATAGGCCTTATAGACTAAAAAAAAAAATTAGGCAAATTTTAAAATAAATAGGCTACTTTGAAACTTTTTTCACAGCCAACTTGAAAGATCCACAAAAAAAGTTGAAAAGATCCGAAACCGCATCGCAATCCACCATTTGGCCATGCCTGCTGTAGCGTATAGCTCGTTGAAGATCACCAAGCTCATCCATAGGCGTAGCCAGGGGGGGGCGAAAGGGGCCATGGCCCCCCCAAATTTTCAAAGTTTGGATTCCGAAGTTGAGCCCTTTGTTGAAAATATAATAAAGTTTGTAGAAATTTATAACGTTTTCCAAGACATCTGGCTATTAACACCCCAAGGACTTGTTTTAGACACACAGAAAGACACCAATAAAGTTTGCAAATCGTAAATTGCGCAAAATTTACTCGATTTACGTTTCTTTTAACTAATTTGTGAAAGCAATTTCAGAATGGCTTACTCTGTTGGGTTTTTGTGTAGCTGAGTTTTTGGTGTTCTCTAATTTTAGCCGCAGATTTTGCCCGTTCGTGTGTAAGAGCTACCTTTAATAAGTTAATAGCTGTTTTTCTGCTAATAAATTTCATACAGATATTAGCCTAAAAGTGTTTCCAGAAAGCGCTATAATCCATTATTTAAGTGTAATTTTGCAAAAATTTTCCGGGGGAGCATGCCCCCGGACCCCCCTAAAATACGCGTGCCTTCGGCACGCTCTAACCCCCACCAGTTTCATATCTTCCCCTTGCTCAAGCCACCAGGATAGACCACTGCACATCAGGTGGCGATGTCTTAAATCAAACACTTTGTCGTTCTCTTCAATTCATCAAATATTTGGCCCCCCCCAAATTTTTTTCCTGGCTACGCCACTGAGCTCATCCATCTCATTGAAGAATCACCATTTAGGTCTAGGAATCTACTATGATTATTCTAAACGTTTTAATGTATTTGCAATAAACTTGTTTGTAACTTCACGCCCGTCTTTTGCATTGTTGGAGATTCATCTCGGAAGTTGAAGATCTTTTTTTAAAGATCATGAATAAAAGTGCATGAACATCTTGTTTTTATTTTGTTTTTTTAATGGGATAACCTTGAAATAATCAAAAGAACTCTTCAGTGTTGAGTTGAAAATTTCTAACTGTCACGATTTCTTTCTATCTCTTACCAGGAAAAAGACTTGGAAAGGTTCAATGACGTATTTTAATGGGTTAAACCGAAAAGCAGTCAATTAAATGTCGAATAATTCTACTAGTGAAATGATAATCTGACTTCTTGAAGAACTTTAACGAACGGCTTCTCAAATAACTCTAATTTCTGCATCAACTACCAATCCACAACTCATAGCACAACTCTCATAACCAACTCAATAATAATCATCATAATAATAATATAATACACAAACTACACCACTATTTATATAGTTGGTTGTTCAGTCCAGTAACTTCGAGAAGGTTACGCAAGGTTACATCATAAAGAACCATTGTTCTATCAAGCAGCATTTAAATGTAAACAACAGAAGTCTCTAGAAAGTCACGTAGGACCGAAGGTTGTAGAAAACATGTTACATAATACAGATTTCGTCATCAGAGGTTACTTTAGGTCATAACCGATAATAACACATCGCACCAGAATTCCACAACCAAAACAACACGCTCGTTGAAGATACAAAGCAAGCCATCGCGAGGCATTGCACCTTGATTGTGACACTAACGAAATGAAGTTGCATTTGGGAATTTTGAGAAGCAGCTGTGGGCAAATTAATTGGTCTTGTAAAATTTCCATATAGCCTAACATCTACAGTAGGCTACTTCACTCTTCTTCTATCGAGTCTTATAAATTTGGTTGATACACCACAGATCAACAGTCAACACACTCTGTAGCGACAAGTTGTTTAATTATTGAAAGGTCCCACATGCTGTGCTGGGTGGGAAGCAGGCCCGTAACTAAGGGGGGCGCAGGGGGGCGAAACCCTCCCTGCAAAAATGTTAGCCCCCCCCCTGGGAAGAATGATATTAATTACCTTTTTTTGCTGAATTTTTAGTTTTATACCAGATGAGTTGTTTCATTGTAAACATAGTGTGATTAAAGAGAATAATGGTGTAGTGGAATGTTGTGTTAAACAGGCAGACTCGAGATTTATTGCTTGTTAGATCCAGTGTAGGCTTACATAGGCTACCTACTATACAGTGCAGTAGATAGAGAAATAGTGCAGTTTCTGGCAGAAAATGAACTGAGTTTTCGAAGTACTTATGATAAAATTGTGCATGAAGAACGAGGCCTGCTCATAAACTTGTTTAATCACACCATGAAAAAGATTCCAAGATATCACACCACAGATTGTCAAAGAAATGTCTAAAAACGAGTTCTGCGCTTTGTTGATGAAAAAAATACTCGGAATTTTGAAGTCAGCCGATACCTGCCCAGATGCGCGAAACAGACATAAATGAATGGTTAAAGTTGATAGACACTTCAATCAACATGATGCAGTTACTACGAATAGTGATGATGGATATGATGCGCTTTTGCAGGAATGCAACAAATTGCATGATTAGATAACTAAACAGTTGATCATGAAACTGGTGAAGCACTGCTACGATGTAGGCCTAAGCGTAATTTAAATAGCCTACACGCCTTACTGATTTCTTAGTGATAGAAGAGTTACTAGCTGCTGCAGGAATGGAGGAGGAAAGGGATCTGACAAAGTTACTTATGTATGCTATGATAGACAAAATAGGATTAGAGTTGAAGCTCAGATTTGCATACAAATTATGGTTTTACACATCTGTTCGTGGTTCGTGCGCTTTCTAGAAGAAAATGAAAACTGCTTGGACCATAAATCGCTCATTCCACTATATATGCAACTGAAGATAGGTAGGCCTATTCCATCAGAAGCGGAATTGCAAGTCTCAAAACAGTTCCTACATGACCAATTGACCATGTGGAAGTTGCAGAACACCAGGATTCCATTGTAGGCTACTGAAAGAACAGTAGGCCTACAATCAACGAGTGGCATTCTCGAATGCATGTAAGCTTGCCGCTATACGGTGGCATCACTAGGGTCCAGTAGTGCGGTTTGTGAAACAAGCTTCTTGGTCTTATCTCGAATAGACAAGCCTACACGCAGGTCTATGTTCCAGGCGAACTTGGTTCTGTTAGTGTTTGAAAAGGAAATGACTGAGAAAATAGACCTGGACGTTTTTGTTAATAGATTCAGTGAAGTCCATATACGCCTTCTGTTAAGGTATAGGACCTAACCTATCTGTGACGAGGATAGGTGAACTATATTTTCACTGATGAGGTGAACTATATTCTCACTATTATCATTAAAGGATTGATCTTGAAGAGATGATTGTTGATTCTGCACTACAGTAGAGAAAATGAGGTGCGATGTACACATTGTACAATCATTTACAAAACGATGAGTGACAGATGCAGCAGCTGCAGCCCTATTTGATCATAACTTAGTTAAACGCCTATTTTCTATGTAGGCTATAGTATATTTTGTGTGATTTCTGTAGCTCATTAGAAGAAAATGTAAATAAACTATAACAAACTCGAAGTCCATCAAAGGCAATGGATTAGCCAACAAAAGAATCAACTACAAACTCATAAATTTCATTGCGGTTTCTACGCCAATTTTAACCATTTTATCACTAGTTGATGGTCGGATGTTTTAAAAATGATTTTGCTTCTCAATTTCTATGCTGTTGTCATTAGTTAACTGTTTAGCCTAAGCTATAAAAGCATGTAATTGACTCTATAGCCTAATGCCAGTTCACGCTGCTGTTTCTATGATAATCTATGTTAATTTAAACGCAGTAATAACCTACGAATAATATTTTTGCGTAAATATACCCACATTGTGTACAAACGTCGTTTTCGTAGATGATACGGAAGCTAAAAGTTGGGCCCCCTCTAGAATACTTTTTGCCCCCCCTGATGCTCCAAGCTAGTTACGGGCCTGGGCTTGACACTAGGTTACATCATTATAACATAGCATGATGTCCTTCTTTGTATACTGGACACTTGTAGGCTATCATTACTCAATACATAGTGAGCTGATAGATTAGCATTGTCACTATATCTTATCTCAAAACTTGAAAAAAAATTGGCTTTTTAGTAAACAAAAGTGCCCTTTTTTCGTAATCTTGCCCCCCCCAGTGAAAAATCGTTCCGGCGCCCCTGGTTGTCCATTGATGCTGATGAACAGCATTATTGAAACAAGCGATTTGGTCAGCCGTGATCGTAGAGGTGCGATGACCAAGTTCATTTGCAAAAATCCACGTTCGGCTTCAGCAGAACTTATAGCAATCATGTTTAGTACTACAGTCTTGAGAAACTTTATCGTGCCTGGTATATTGCCAGAGGTGGGCAGTACCGAGTACAATTGTATCGCGGTACTTTTTGTGTACCGGTACCGCGGCACTTTTTGAAATTTGTACCGGTTGCCTTGCCTAAATATCCAGTACTTTTTTGGTCAAAATACCCGGTAGCCTACTTTTATCGGTACTTTTTTTTCAACAATGTTAACTCATATCGTGAACAATTTCGTTGGTGACAATATCAATAACACTGGTCTACAAATTTCAACTTTTTTTTTCAGGTTTGGGTTTTGACAACTGATTATGGCTAATTTTGGGGCGCTGAATCCGAAAATGAACTCAGATTTTTTCTATCACATCAAGTTTTCTTTATATCGTTGCCATTATTTTATGAAATTGACCAATTTTACCCTTTTTAGTGCAGTAAAATGTCAAATATTATTATTTTCTGACAGCTATAAACTTTCAAACATAGAGATATTTTTACACTAAATTCATAAATTGGTTCAGATTTCCTCTAAAAAAAAAAATTCCTGTTATGATAATCGTAATAGGACATAGTGGAGATTGGTAGCGTTGAGTTTTTCCATGCTGGCTTGAACTCCCTGTCTTGGCTTCTCAGGCGTTATCTGTGGGTCAGCTGCTATCTCTGTGCAGATTGAATATCGTAGGAAGACAACTGGTGGGAGTAGATTTGACTTAGTAATAAATTCTTGCTTAGTAAAGAAGATTTATTTAGAAGTTTCATAAAGCACATGTACATTGTACAGACCACCATCAGAGTTCAAGCTGAAAAGTGGTTTGTAGAAGGAAAAGGTATTTTCATACTTTATAAGTTTGAGTTCAAGTCGGTTAGAGTTTTTGGTAAAGTGGTGTTTCTGTGGAAAAACTTGCTCTTAGAAAACTACTAACAAAGAAAGGTTATATTCGATCTCAAGCTATGTCTGCTTCCAGTAAAATAAGAAAATGTTGTAATGATCCGGATATATTTTGTTACATTTGTGGATGCTTCATGTTGAAGTCTCAACAATGCAATATTACCACGTTTGTAAAAAGGGCACATCTTGCTTACTTTAAAGTCAAGTTGGGAGACCATGACAAAAGCTGGGCTCCTCATAAAGTGTGCAAGACCTGCGTTGAATGTCTGAGAAGTTGGTCGCAAGGAAAAAGTTCACAAATGAAATATGGAATACCCATGATTTGGCGAGAGCAACGAAATTATGTTGACGATTGTTATTTTTGTCTTGTTAGTGTGAAAGGGTATAACAAAAAGAGTAAACATCGTTTGAAATATCCAAATCTGGATTCAGCATTGCGGCCAGTTCCTCACAGTGATGAAAAGCCACTGCCACTATTTACATCACTTCCAGAACTACACGAAGAGGTTATTTCTTCTGCAGAAGCATCGTTTAGTGAAGGAGAAAGTGAAATTTTTCAACCAGCACCCGAGGATCTGTCAGACAAGCCTTCCCAGTTTAATCAGATGGAATTAAATGATTTAGTGAGAGATTTGTATTTGCCTAAACAATCTGCGGAGTTATTGGCATCAAGGCTACAGGAAAGGAAACTTCTCAAAGCTGATACAAGCGTGACATTTTATCGCAAACGAGAAGAAGAACTGTTTCCATATTTTGCTTCCCACAATGATTTCGTTTATTGCAACAATATAGAAGGGCTTCTTCTAGAAATGGGATTACCACAGTATGATGCAGACGAATGGAGACTTTTCATTGATAGCTCCAAACGAAGTTTGAAGTGTGTTCTACTTCACAATGGTAACGTGTACGGTTCTATTCCGATAGGACATTCGGTGACAATGAAAGAAGAGTATCAGAACATCAAAACCGTTCTTGAAAAGTTAAAGTACCATGAGCATGGTTGGCTCATCTGTGTAGATTTAAAAATCGTAAACTTTTTGCTGGGGCAACAAAGTGGCTACACCAAATACCCATGTTTCCTATGCTACTGGGACAGCAGGGCCAAGGATCAGCACTGGAATAAAGAAGAGTGGCCTCCAAGGCTCACCTTCACACCTGGAGACAAAAATATCATACGTGATCAGTTAGTTGATATCAAAAAGATCCTCTTGCCTCCTCTTCACATCAAACTTGATCTCATGAAGCAATATGTAAAAGCTTTGGATCATGAAGGAGAGTGTTTTAAGTATATATGTTATGCTTTTCCTGGTCTCAGTGAAGAGAAAAAAAGAGCTGGGATTTTCAATGGACCACAAATCAGGCAATTGTTAAAGGATGACAATTTTGTAAAATCAATGTTGCCATTCGAAGCTAGAGCTTGGAATGCTTTCGGTGCTGTTGTGAGACATTTTTTGGGAAACAGAAAAGCAGAAAATTATAAAGATCTCTTAAGAGAGCTACTGCTTAGTTTTGAAGATTTGGGATGCAGGATGAGCATCAAAGTTCACTATTTGAAGAGCCATGCGGATGAGTTTCCAGAAAACCTTGGGAAAGTTAGTGAAGAACAGGGTGAACGTTTCCACCAGGATATTAAAATTATGGAGGAACGTTATCAAGGTCGGTGGGATTGTCGTATGATGGCCGACTATTGCTGGAGTTTTAAAAGAAATTCCAGATGCTGCTCATAAAAGAAAGTCCCTCAAAAGAGCATTTTTAAGCTTATAAGTGAAGAGTTCATATTTTATAAAAGCTCTTTTTTTGACTGTTTCTGAACTCTCCCTGCCCAAGTCCCTTTGAGTCAATCTTTATTTTGGCACTTTGCTATTTCTGTGTGTGTCTTCAGAATTTCTGCACTCCATTGGAATGTCTATGTGCATATTGTGTGAACTGTAGGCTATAATTCAGATAATACCTTGTCACTGTCCTATCGACATGTTCGTCAGCATAATGTAGCGTTTGATGTTATTATGGTTGCTCTTTTGCATGCCTATTTTTTTATTTCAAGGCATGCAATTTTAATAAAGACAACACAAATTTGTGTGAATATAATATAGAATGCTTGTTTGCTAATTAAAGCTAGATTATTGCAGGTAAAACAGTGTTTATTGCATCAGAATTCTTTGTTTTGACAACAGAAGGGGGGCAAAAATTGATTTTTTTCAAAAATGAGGGATATTTCATGTCTCAAAAACGTGATGTGATAGAGAAAATCTGAGTTCATTTTCGGATTCAGCGCCCCAAAGTTAGCTAAAATGAGTTGTCAAAACCCAAACCTGAAATTTTGTGTAGACCAGTGTAATGCTAACAATATCGTTGGTGTTTGCTTGCCGTTAGTGACAGTTTTGATGGAAGCCATTCAAACGAGATTTCATCACGTACTCCACAGCACTGATCATCAACTCGCCAGCGCGTTGCATCCACATTTTCGTCTCTCGTTGATCCCACAATCGAACATGGATGAACGATATTCATTTCTTTCGGAAAGCATAGCGAAAAGCATCAAGACTCAGTTGATCAGCAAGAAAGTCAAAATGAAGCTAAAAGCAGCAGCGACGACTTAGAAGAAGTTGCTCAACAAGACGAGTTTTTCGGTTTTTTGTTTGAGCCACCGAGAAGCCGACGACAAAGTAGGCTACATCTAAACTGGTTGATGAATTTCTCAAAATGTGTCCTCAGAGATGCATCACAGATGCATGATTTAAGCATCCGACGATCGAAAGATTGTTTATTAAAACAAACACTGCAATCCCTTCAAGTGTTGCTATTGAAAGAGTTTTTTTCCACCGCTAAAGACATTTTGAGGCCGAAACGAGCTGGATTAAGTGACACTCATTTTGAGATGCCACTGTTTTTTAAAGCGAATGCCTAGAACAGACTTGCCCCAAACTATTACTAAATACCCAATTAGTTATAAAGTAATAGGCATATAACTTTAGGGTCTTATCAAATTTTTTTTTGTAAAGTGTTGGGGACTGTATTGCAATTCCTAAAATTTTTTAGTACTTTCTTTGCTTTGAATTGTGTGTGTTAAAGAGTCCAATGAGGATTCGTTGTTTTGCGGTTTGCTCCGTATGTGGCATAATTACTGCTTTTCAAATGTTATGGGCCCCTGTTCAATCTTTAGAGATAAATGTTGAACAGAGGTGTAAAAAGTAGTCCATTTGAATAGTCAAGTAAAAGTACAGTTACTGAAGGTCAATTTTAATTCGTTACAATTGCAAGTGGAAAGTACCAGAGCACATTATCACTCAAGTAGAAGTAAAAAAGTACTGATCTTTAAAATTACTCAAGTAGAATTAGTAAATTTTGCAGTAAAAAAACAAACATTTTTGACAAATTTCATCAAGTTTTGAAAAAATATTTCAAAATCCCAACATTTTTAGTCATAAAATATCTCACTTAATAGTTTAATTTTTAATGAATCATTTAGGTCTTAGGAAGATAAACTTTTCGTTTTAACAATTCTTTTTAACAAAACTTTTCATTTTTAACAATTTCTCATTAAAAATATTTTTTTTATTTTAGAAATGAAACCTTTTTAACAGATTTTTATCAAAGTTACTCGAGTACCGTAACGTTACTTTAGCATAAAACTAAACAAGTGAAAGTAGAAAGTAATGTAAAATAAAACTACTCAAAAAGTACTAGTTACTGAACATTGCTACTTAACATAAAAGTAAAAAGGAATTATATAGTGTCACTGTCTTTTATTTTTTGCAAGTTGCTTTTATGTTTATGCCAGTTTTTATGCTAATTGCAAGCCAGTCCATTTTAGATGGATACCAGTTTTTTTGTTTTATTGCTAGCCTACTTAAGTAACACTACTTTCATTACTTTACATCTCTGATGTTGAATGGCCTTTACTTCCAATAGCTTTCTATACGGCCTGTTGGGTTGGCCCTTAACTATAAGTTTATAAAGTAACAAGTATTAATATGCCTACCTTAGATTTATGCATTTAGGCCAATACTCTACTGAGCAAAATCAAGAGACTTATTGTGACTTTATTTTTTGATCTGTTCCATTCAGCTTTGCGTGCCTACCAAAGGGCTGGTTGAGCAGTCTTTGTGTAGAATATGAACATCGTTATGGCGCGTTGCTGTTACTTGTTAACAGTGGCGTAGCTAGGGAATGTGCCGCCCGGGGCGGATTCAGAGTTTGCCGCCCCTTCAAGAAAAAGCATGTGAAAATGAAATGCGTTTTTTATCAGTTTATAATCAAAATAAAAAATCGTAGTCTGAATGTGCCGCCCCCAGACGTGCCGCCCGGGGCGGTCCGCCACCCCGCCTCCCCTAGCTACGCCACTGCTTGTTAACATAATTGGGATGGAGATGAGTCGTATTTGTGGTTTTAAATGTAAGATTATTTCGATTACAATCACAAAAAAAAATTCATCATTCTAAGTCAGTGGTTCTTAAACTTTTTGAGACACGCCTCCCTTTTACAATTCTAACAAAATTCGCGCCCCACCTTGTTTCAAAATCAAAAAACATTAAGCAGAACAGCAATTCCTTTCCAGGTAAGTTGCATTAATGCGAAGGATGTAACTGTTTTATGGATACTAAATGTTTAATTCGCGGATTAGTAGCAGAAAATGCACATCTTAGATCAGCTTCACAGTCAAGTTTGTGTCTAGATTTTGTCTTTATGTTCATGAGAGTAGAAAAAACATTTCCGCACAAGCAAGTGCATGAAAATGGAAGAAGTGTGCGTATAGCCACAGCACCCACACTTTTGTAAATGTCTGTAGGCTACATGTTTCACCCAGAACTCAGTTAGTGGCATTGCTTCAAAGTCGTCCCTTTCAGTAGAATTTCATGCTAGCTCCAAGAATTTCTCTTGTAAATTGTCTGTGGGGTTTCTTCTCCCGAGCTAACATGTGAGCAATTCCGAAAGACGCTTCTACAACTTCCGCCAACAACGATTGGCGAAAGCACTGGATCGCTACTTGCAATCTTCATTTTTTTAAAAGAGTCCTTCTTCCATTGGAAAAAAGCTAAAGGTTTATTTTGATGGTCAAGGTGTTTTTTTTAGATGACGCTGCGAACGAGTTGGTCTCAAAGCGTCGTTGCTCAGATTTTGAAAGCATATGACGCGTTGTGGTACAACTTGGTCATTCACTTATTAACTATGGTATCTAGCCTATAAAGTCAAAATTCAGATAATCTTCGTCATACTTTCTCTTTTTCCACTCATTTTATGTCAATAGAATTGATTAATTAAAAATAAGCCTAATTAAATCAATGTTAAAAAAAAGTTTACGCATGGTACTGTTGTAGAGTTCGGGATACTGCTGCACTTTTAGCCGCTGTCACTTATCAGCCAGTCGTTGCCATTATTATTTATTACAATTAGAGCTTGAGGCTGCTGTGCCAGAAAACCGTTGTGTTACGAGAGTTAAGGTGTCGCAGAAACATTTAGCAACGTCTAAAACATAACAAAGAATGCGAGATGTACTGTAACAACAACACGCTCTACAAACACTGGTAGGGGAAGGTGACCATAATTGTGCAATTTTTAACATTTTAATCAAAAACTGAATCATGAGTAAAGTTAGCAAACAAACGTTATGATGTGGTTATAGTAAAAGCATTTACCAACAAAAAACACTATAGAAATCAAGTTTTGCAAATAAACTGATAGGTGCTTTTGACATTTTAAAACGGTGACTAAAGTTGCACAAATATGGTCATAGGTGTCCATAGTTGTGCATTCTGATTCCTTAAATTGTGCAACTGCTTTGTGTGGCTATTAACTTAAATATTGCAATAGACGTTCAAATACAAAGCGGACAGGGTCATACGCTTACAAAAACGCATTCAGCAGATCTTCACTTGTTTTCCTCCATGCTGTAGGCTATAAAAATGGCAGTAATAGCCTATTTTACAATATAGTTAGCAATGGGTCTACATACAAAACGTCGCTGTATAGCAGATGTTTTGTTTGTTGATAAGTTCGTCGGCGTCCCCCGCCAATGTGTGAAACCGGGCTGGAGGCTTCCAACTCTACCAAGCCTTCCCCGTTACCCGTGATATCATCGCCATTGGGCTTTGTTGGGTTCAGGTCCAAATTGAGACAGAGGCTTGTTTGGTAGTTAAAGGTGGTCGTGACTACGCGAGGACTACGCACACACTCTTGGCCAGCTCCATGTCCACTGCGGTCCAATAAAGTCGAAACATGCAGCTTCAGGGGAACTGGTTGCAACGAGCTGCCGAGTCCTCTGTTCATCGAGGCCCGCCTTACAGGATGCCCGTCAGACACTGCCCTCTTCCGCCAAAAATTGCTGTTGGGGACTTTTAGGTGTGTCAATTACACCCAGGAGTTTCTTGGAGTGAGCCTAGTTTTCAACTTGGGTTTACCTCTACACCGCGTTTAGGCATCTCCATAGAGATGGGGCTGAACAAAGAATAATCGACTTTCTTCTCTTCCTTTGATTGAACTGAAGTTTGCGAGGAGGAGCTTTAGGAATTCTAAGGATATCTAATGGAGAAACATACACATTGGGAGGATTTTCACTGCTTTGAGGAGCTACTGGTGTGCTGAGAATATCATTGGTTCATTGCTGAGAATTTTCAATATCAGTGCTAAGAATTTTCGTACGGTGTCCATAGTTGTGCAGAATGCTCAACTAAGGAATCACGTGCTGCACAACTATGGAATCAAGACTCCGCCATCTTGAAAGAGATTTTCTGACCACACTGCGAAACCCTTTTCCAGAAGAAGTGCAGGTAATGCAAGCTCTATGCACCTTTACTGATTACAAATAAGCTTACTTTCCTAGAGAATCAACATCTACTAAAAATGACAACTTATCTGATATCTCAAAAACCAGGAAAAACTGCAACAAACTAACATTTATAGCAACAGCTTGCATAGGGAACGCACTATAGAAATCTTTTACCTATGAGAAATTAGCACATTACTTAGAGGCATCACAGGAGTGTGGTCATGCTTGATCAACCATGCATGAAATGGCGGGAAATGGCACATGTAGGGGAAGGTGGGGCAAGATGGGACGTGGGGCAGGACGGGACACCGTGGATATTTTTAAAAGTATTAGCTTTAGCGTCCTCTACCCATTTAGATGTTAAAGGACACCATGATTCTCGATGACTTGCAAAAAAAGAGATGATCAGAGAAAAAACGTGGTCGTGGCAACAAGATAAGTGATTAGAGGCTAGTTGCTATAAGAAATCTTATCAAAACTTTTCACATTTTAGCATGATTTCAGAAAAATTTGGAAGATGATACGTGGTCTGGAGATACAGTAATAAAAGTGCTTTTTGGGGCATCTGACTTTTTAGATGTGAGTTGCATATATAATAAACAAACAGAAAATTTCAAAATGTCAGTCATTGGGGTAAAACGGGACAGAGCTGCTTGGGGCAGGATGGGACGTCTGATCTGCTTATAATGGGCGTGGCAATTTTGTATGTGATTTTTATGGAAAAAAGTAGTCTGTCATTTCGCCCTGATGTAATTACGTGTGCTGTAAATGCAAGTCATTTTTGAAATTACAAGATATTATCAGTAGATTTGTGGTTTTACAGGTGATTCCTCATATGAACAATACGCGTCCCGTCCTGCCCCAGGTGTGGGGCAAGATGGGACAAATTAATTTTTTGGTTTTTGGTAATTATAAGGTCATGCAATACTAACTGAGTCTTTGCATCTTGCTGGTTGGTAGTGGTGTGCAATAGAAATAACATGATACCAAAGTTACCGATATTGATAAAAAGGAATTCTGCAAAACATCGATTAAAGTTAAGTGTCCCGTCTTGCCCCACCTTCCCCTGCAACTGTGGAACCTGCACAACTATGGTCACCTGCTTCCCCTACTGCTGTAACACAAAGTTTCATCTTCAACAATCGACTGTCCAGCGTAGTTGCAAAGACCAGTTTACTTGTTTAGTCATAAGTCCTGTAGGCCTAAAGTTTTTCAATTTCTTGCGTCCCCCTTGTGAGCCTCACACGCCCCCCAGTTTAAGAACCACTGTTCTAAGTCTTGTAACTTGTATTTAAAAAAGTACCGTACCGAGTAGCCTACCGTACCGGTACCGCGGTACTTTTTGAAAATAGTACCGGTACCGCGGTACTATTTTTGACCAGTACCGAGTAGGCTACCGGTACCGCGGTACTTTTAAATTGTACCGTGCCCATCTCTGTATATCGCAAGAATTGCCAACGTACAATCGAAAATCTGAAATAAGGATGGTGACATGAAATCTCTCATCAATTTCCATTAATATCTGTACCCAAGTAGCAAAGATTGGCGTCTAGCCAGCTCCACGCTAGCGAAGTTATTGGCGACGCGCCAGCGATAATCGCCATCCAGCCGCCACCGATCTGCTCATCGTATAGCCGGCGTAACGCTGGCGAAATTCGACAATAAAGTCAGCTGTGCGTAAGCGCCTCGGTCGCGAAAGTCGCTCAAGTTAGTTAACGGCGCGCTGTCTGTACGCCAACGAATTTCGCTAAACTTATTGGCACGTTTTTGCTGCTGCGCGCGCTGTCGCTGGACTGACGAATGTCGCCCTGCTGAAGCCCTTTTGTTTCGGCCACCAGCAGCAGCTCTCCCGTGATTTTGGTAGACCTAATATGCGCCATTTTGTCAAAAATGACTTTTTTGCATTTTTCTACGTTTAAAGACTTCATGCATCACCAGACAAAAATTTGTGCCCTAATGTAGTATGGTTTTCGAGATAATTGGTGGGTAAAACCTAACATATTCTAATCTGTGCAAGAATAATTTTCTGAAACCTAACATATTCATCTACTCCAATCACGTAACAGGATATCGTCACGTGACAGCCATAATTTCAGAAGCAATTGCAGCAGGCTATTTCACAACATCTTACATCTCTTGAGTTGCATGAAGCGGATTTAAAAGCGTTTGATAAAGCAGATTGGGCGAAAATGTTGTCAAGCACTAAATAAGCTTAATTATGTAGGCTAGCCTAAAAATGTCCATCCGAACACACTAGCTGTTAGATTTTCAACAGGTCCTTGAAAGGCCTGCCTTTCGTTTTACTGCATTACTCCCGTTAATTTGTGTATTCGCCACCTAGCGTCGTTTCCCTTCATTGTTATGTTATCGCTGATTTGCAAATGGCAACACTCACCACGAGATTGTCTATGGAAGTTTCGAGACGTTTTCGTTTTTGCTGCTAGTTTGCCAGCTAGCCGAACTTGTTAGCTACTGTAGTTTGTGACTGAAAGTTGATTGGGTGATGTTTATGCTTTGTTAGCTGCTTCTCTGTTATGTATTTCTACAGGACTTAAGTTTGACAACTACTATGGTAGCCTAATATTTACGTGTAGGTTGAATTCCATATTTGCAGCTTGCTATCTCTCAAAGTTCAACTTACTGGTGAGCCTATTTGTGATGCAATAATGTTTTATGTAGCAGAATGTTGACTTTCTACCCTGAACAAACGTAACGTAGGCTATCTCTGGTGTGCCTAAATTGTTGTTAGGCTAATATTTCAAACTTAAATATTGCAGAGTCAATCACTATAGAATCCTCCGCGTACAAGTGCATCATTTGGCCTTACTGATCCGGTTATACTACCGGTACGTTTATTATTCTGAATTGTATGATTGATTGATTTGTGTCGTGAATTGTGGATTCATGTTTACTACTGATTTATTGACCAATAATTTGTCAGCCTAATGGAAATTAATTCTTGTAAACCGATCTTAACTAGGCCATGTGAACTGCCACGTTTCTTTGTTTTTAATATTGGTCTAGCGTTATGGTTGTACGGTAGCCTACGTAATAACTGTGAAAGGTAACATCGCGAATTTATTTATTCAGTGCGTCATTGGCCAACCTGTGGAACTTGTGTACCGTACAGTGGATTGAGAACTGTTAGTCAACAAATTTGGTACGTTTATCAGTTCGACTGTTATGCTTGCTGAATTGTGACTAGTGTCTTATGTTGTGTTATTTCTTGACAGAAAAACCGTATAAACTTCATTGCTGCGAAGCAGTCATTGGAAACCGAGTGATTTCTTCAAGTTGGCGTGCTTTAACAGTGCTCAGTCCTGCCGGGTGGATTAGGAAAATCGTGACGTCACCGGCGCAATTAACTACCGTACCTGTTGTGTTCGCGTCGCACACAACATCGTTTTTCAAATTCGACATCAAAGCTTAACCATCTTTGAACTGAAGCTGATTTCGTCAATTTAACCGAACTGCTGATCTTCACCAACCTGACGATCAAATTTGCGTTTACTTACCAAGTTCCCATCAGTGTTACGTGACATCTCTCATTTGCTGAAATTAGCTTATGCTGTTACGAAGCGGATTTGCATACACAGTTATGGGTTCCAAAGCCGAAGCTATTCAACAAGCAGCTGATACTTTGAGAGACAGCTACAAGCGTGGTGAACAGCTGATGAGCAAACGTGAAAACCTCACAGAAGTACAGACTATCCTGTTAGAAATTGACAAAAATTATGCATCTTTAATGGCGCTTTGTGTCGATGTCCCTGACAATGAACAAATTCCAGGAGGTCTTTCAACCAAACGAGATTACATTCAAGGTAAAGAAGAATTTGCTGATAGAGCCAAACAGTAGTTCACGGAATGCGAGAGGTCAGACACTAAAACTCCTCCACTACGCTCACATCACTCGTCCTTGCGAACTCATTCTCACCGCTCCAAATCCGGAAGCATTCGGTCATCGAGTACAATGTATGGTTTGCGTCAACGTGAAGCACATGCCAAATTGGAACTAGCTCGTTTGACAAAAAAACAGAATGATGCCAGGTGACGAGAGGAAAAAGAACTAGTTCGCATGGAACAGGATAAAGCTCGCTTGTTCGCTCAGTTGGAACAGGATAAAGCTCGGTTGGAGCAGGATAAAGCTCGCTTTGAACGTGAGAGAGCCGAAGCTGAAGACCTGCGTCAAATTAAAGCTGCCGAAACTGAAGCCGCACTCTGGCGAAATGATTCTTCTTCGGTTATCAATATTGGATCAATGACACCCGTACGATTGCCACAGCAAACCTTCACTCACAGAGACACACACATGGAACCTCTGTCTCACAGTGATGAGCGGCACAAACAAGAACCAACTGCAACGTCTGCAAGAATGCCAGACCAAAAGATAAATTACCCTTGTTATTATACTAGCCGACAACCTGATCTTTCAGAACGACTTCTACCTAAACCAGATGTTAAGAAATTCTTTGGTGACCCGCTCGATTTCTGGGCTTTCTGGCACCGTTTTAAGTCTCATATTTCTGATTGGTTGACACCCGACAGGAAGATGTCTTACTTCATGCAGCACTGCTGTGATGCAGTCTGTGAACAAATAAGGCACCTTGCCGACAGCAGCGAAGGTCACAATTGCTATGATGAAGTGTGGGAAGAATTGAAACGGAGGTATGGCCAACCTCACGTTATTGCGCATGCTTGCGAGGAACGCTTGAGAGCTGTTACCAGAATTTCTCACCACGAACCCGAACAATTGGAGAAGTTGTCCGTCCTGTTAAAAAGATGTTGTTCATCATTGAGCTCCAACACCGAAGCTTCGAACTTGGATACCGTGCAGTTTATCACCTGCCTTGTGAATAAGTTGCCAGCGTCTCTGAAAGAAAAGTGGGTAATTGAAGCTCTGAAAATCAATGATGACACTGGAAAAGTGGCTGGATTCCAACACTTTGCTGGCTTCATAACGAACGAATCTAGGATTGCCAATTCAATCTATGGCGTGAAACTCTTTTCATCAAATGTCGACAAACTTAACACGCCTGACATCAAAGGGAAACAAAAGGCTTCACTGTTTAACGTAGTGACAAAACCTACTGAACGATCCGGACAGCTCCAAATTGGCAACAAGCGACTCATACAATGTATCCTGTGCGATAATACACATTATTTGCAACACTGCAAAGAGTTCAAAGCCAAATCCGTCACTGAACGGGAGCAATTTGTAAGGAAGAACAAACTGTGCTTAAACTGTCTTGGACCAGATCACATACGTGCCGACTGCAGAAGCCGAGGTAAATGCACTGAATGCGGAAGCTCATCACATCATTCTCTCTTACATCGGTATCTGGTCACAACTGGAGAACACGTCCAGAGACGACACCCTAACCCCATTTGCTAATAGAAATGATAGCCAGCCAGATGATCCCGGAAGAAGACTATCAGCAAGGAACACAAATGAAGTTGTAGAAACCTTCCATTCCAGAACAAGCAACTCGGCAACTTACTTGGACATCGTTCCCGTACGTGTGACAGGAGAAGGAAAGGTAATACATACTTATGCTCTCCTAAATTCTGGTTTAAACCGCACCTTTTGTGAACGAAAACTTGTAGACATGCTTGAATTGAAACCTGAGCCATCTGGTGACTTCCAGGTGCAAACAATGTCCTCCAGTGGACCATATTCCTTTAATTCTTCAACTGTATCGTTGAAAGTTCTACCAGTAGTTGGCGGCGAAGTGCAAGAACTGACAGATGTGATCGTCGTTGACAAGATACCTACCAAGCCAACTCAAGCGCCTTCTCTGGAGTATCTGCAAACGCACAAGCACCTCCAAGGCATTGACTTGAAGCAACTGGACCATGGTACAGTTACACTGTTGATCGGAAATGATCATGCTGTCGCCCACCGATGCATTGAAAGCCGCTTTGCACCTAACCCAAAGCAAGGACCTGATGCAGTCAGGACACCCTTAGGGTGGTTGCTTAGAGGTACTCGACCAAAAGAAACAGGCGTAGGCAATTTCGGTGCTGAATCTGACATTTCAAATTTTCTTGTCCGTGACACGAAGCAGAACCCTGCTGACCAAGCTTCAAGGGGCATGACTGTAACAAACGATAATTTGTCCCCGTTTTATTTAAATTGTAATGCGACTGCCTCGAGTCTAAATTTATCATTGAACCGTAGCGCTCTTTAAATTTCGTTTTTTTTTGGAATGTGTGCGCGACTCGACAGGCAGAAATTTGCTGTGAGGGAAAATATTTTTTACAAATGGTGCGTTGTATGTGGACTCTAAATTCTGGATTATGTTTTAACCAGTCAGTAAGTTTGTAATCAAGGTGTGGTAAGTGCTCTCTTATTTGTTTGTGTTGCATGCTGTTGTTAGTGTTTAAACTCAGTGCATTACAAGTCATTTGGACATAATATTGTTGTGCTGAAGTTGTAGTGCCTGACAGTGTGAACAGTTAGACAGAGCTTTACCCTACTTGGTCTGAGTTAGAGTCTAATACCTAAGCCCATCAGTAAGTGTTTTCTCATACACACATTCCTAAAGCTACATTAGATTTGTAAAAAATATTCATTTCATTGTTGTGTTGTGCTACAGCATTTTGTTGCCTTATCCCCTTACCTGGAAGTGTGAGTGGGTTAGTGTGCTTCAGACTGTGCTAGATTAAGTGGTTACTAGCATATTATACTATAGTACTGTGTGTTGACGTACAACTGTACTGTAGTTTTAAGTTGGCAGTAGGCCGAGCTATCCTACTGGGTGCAGATATTAATTTTCTTAGTGCGCTGGTACAGTTGCATAGTTTGTTTTTATTTATTTTTTGTAATTAACAATTAACATGCCTCCCAAGAAAGTAGATAATAAGAAGGTTAAGGTGACAGTGGTTGATGATACCACACATGCGGATAGTGATTTAGAAACTTCGATAGATGAAGGTGAAAGTAGTCACACTGAAGATTCAAATTCTTCAGCAGAGCCACCTTCCCATGTAAAATTAGATCAACATGAAGGTGCCGCTTCTTCAGCTATCCACTTAGTTTCTGTCACCAACCAATCTGCAGCCTTGCGCACCAAAAGGCAGTTGGCCAAACTGCAAGTGCAGTTGTCTATTTTAGAGAGGAAGGGCTTAGATATGCATAGTGACGCAGCGTATGATCAGTGCTTGGATCTTGTTGAGGCACTGTCCGAGCTCCATCTTGAAGTTTTGGAGGCTGATCAGATAGTGGAAACACCATTAGAAAAACGAATTAGCCAATTAGAAGATGTTGCATATAGTTTGTTGGATAGGTGTAGGGCTTTGCAACAGGCTAAGCCAGCTAACAACTTAAAAGCAATTCACTCAATGAGTTTATCAATGCCTCCTATTATGCACAAATCACCAAATTTAAATCAACCTGAAACTTCCCTTCTGATTGAGCCAAAGCCTACCACTAGTCAGGTGAAGACAGAATTGCAGCAGCATGAGTTGCAGGTGCCTAAGAAGGAAGTGTTATTGCATCAGTCTGGTAATAATAGTGGAGGAAATGATAGTCACGTTGAAGTTTCATCGGAACGTGCTAAGATACATCAAGGAAACTTACCAGGCTGGTCAGGATTTTGCGGTCGCGGGCCACTTTGTCAATTACACATGAGTTATCGGGCCACACAACTTAGCGCTTGTCAAAATTATATGACGTCATCGATTGGAATCGACCAAAAGTACAAGGTGAAGTTGGTGAATAGTGTTTAAACAACTTTGCCTTATAGCTTTCCTATTTTCTAACTTTAAACCTTGAAAGTTAGTGTTTAGGGCAAGAAAATAGCAAAGGAAAGGTGTACCAGTGAATGCATAAAACAGCTTTGAGATGTCTTTAATGCATGAGCGATTGTCAAATCGTTTTGCGGGCTTCACAAAACTCATTGACGGGCCGCATGTGGCCCGCAGGTTCGTCACCTCTGCCTTAAATGAAGGCATGGTTATTAAGTAGGCTACCAGCAACTAATTTTGAGTCAGCGACAGCCTTTAACCTAGCAGGCTTTTGTGATATCAGCAAAGTCATCTAGAGATTACAGTGATGAAATGATACACAGTTCTGGGAGAAATCCAGAGGCTTACCGGTAGGCTACTTTAGGTTTGAATAAGGCTTACAAAGTCAACATAGTGTGGTCAAAGTCAACATTTAGCTTATATGAGGCTTTATCATACAAAAACATAACATTAAATAAGCCAATAAGGCGGTTAAAGTCAACATCGAGAGTATATATTAGGTTTTATCATACAAACCTAATACTTTTGTTATAACTAGTTATCTGGCAAAACCAAATATAAGCCATATTTTAATAAACAAACAAAAACCTGGCTCAAATTTCATTCTTGAATATTTTGTTTGGTTGTCCGCTCCAGCCTTCCAAAAGTCAACTTCGAGTGTTTTACCTTGTTACTTTTACAGCTATAAACACAAAAAGTCGTTTATCTCGAAAACTTGAAAATGGCGGATATTAGGTTGTGACAAATCACGGGAGAGCTGTTGTTTTGCGAAATTATCAAAACAAAACACTAAAACTTTTTGAAGCATTTTGTGTATTAATTGTCTTTTTGTGGTTAAAGCGAGACGCAATTGAAGAATGTAAAACAATGAAGATTTTTAATACACTGTCTTACCACAGCTCCACTTTCGTAACACGTACAATGCTAAAAAATGTTTCAGTAATTAATGAATGGCGGTTTTTCTGATCATTTGTAATACAAATAACAAAACAATTTACAAGTCCAAGCCATGTGAGAGCAAAGCTAAAAACAATAAACATGAGATTATTTGTAAAAGCCCAGCAGCTGTTAAGTGAATTTTGACAGTTTTCGCAAAACAATAATTTTTAAGCAAAAAATTCTATTAAAAAAACTTTCTTGGTTTTCGAAACTATCATGAGTTTGATTAAAATTTTTACTTGCAAGATTTACCCTAGGGTAGGGGTAAGTAAAATTTACTCCCGGTTAGAAACCAATTGCGTACTACATACGACAGTATCATAACTAAGCATATATGGTAGGTATTGCAATACGTCAAAATCATAGCACAGGAAGAAAATACACAGCAACATCAAGAACACTACTATTGCTTCCACTGTACTCTATGATCTAATAAAGATTAATACGTAGCCAGCAGAGAAATTCAAATTAGTAAGTTTTTTGTGCTATCTGGCTTTGAGGGTTGCCAGCACGGCAACTACAATTATAGGGAAGGGCCGCCTGAACGACGACCATAACGCATTTTCGTTGCACATCTGTTGTGGCTGTCTTGCTGGCAACCTTCAAACCCTCATAACATACCATTACATGAAAAAAAATGTAAATCCACGTAGGATACATGCAGTATACCAACAATCATGAGTGATTATTGCGTTCCGGCATCCATTAGGTAAATAAAAAAAAAAAAATGGGAACAGGTCGTTTTGACGCCAAAGAGCTTGGGTTCGGGGTAATGTTAGGGATTAGGACTGACGGCAAAACACCCCTCCGAAAACACGTTTGAATAACAACATTAAACATATTAATTAAATGATTAATAACATTAAACTCGACTTCACTACAAGAATTAATAGGCTTATTAGTGAATAGACGGCACAACAGTGTTTGGCAATAGCTTGTCGGGATAAAATTGTCCCCAAATACAACTACTGTACGAAGGAAGCAAACCGAATTAAGAGGCACGCAAAAATAATAATTCGCAGCAAGATGTTAAAAGAGAACACTAAAAGGTCAACAAACAATCAAAAAACAGATAGCGTTCATGTATCGTCCGAATTTTTATCTGCGCCGGAAGTTTTGATTGCCCGGTTCTTTTTTTTTTTCATTTCTGTCACCAGCCGCCTTCAAATACCGCTTCACTGCAAATTCGATAACTTTGTCCGTCGCCTTGGCTTGCCTTCGAATCACATCTGTAATAATACAATATGAGCTCTCTGTAAAAACAACTTCGCTCACAACAACTTAATTACACTACTAACTCATTATTAGGGATCGAACCGATGGCAAGTATCCTTAACCTGCATGAGGACATGAGCGGGGTTCACTACAATTAAATGTACTGTATAAACCCCCTATGACGTAGCAAGACGGGTAGTAATATAAAAAAATTGTAATTAGGGAACGTTTAAATATTACGTAACGCCTTCGACGGGGGGGGGGGTTATGTAAAGCGTTACGTTAGCGTCACATCGGGGGGGAAGTGGTTTAATATAATTCATCAGTGATAATACTCAGCATTATTGAAACATCTTTTGTGATAAAGTGCTGCTGAAACCCGTGTTTTATTCTGCAACAACAACCACGCATGTGATATTGTGAAGGCATGGCTAAATAGTAGAAACTGATCTATTACAGGACGTTGTCACATTTTAACGTTTATATTATAGAAAAAAATTCCATTTCTTGATAAAACTTCCACTTTGTCAATCCTCAGTTGATTTGATTTATATTTAGCTTATATTCATAAAAAGAAACAAGCCTGGCATTTTCCACCATCGTACGTAGTAGGCCTATGCATGGTGTTAGCATTGCAGCACTTATTACTGACGGTAGCTCGTAAAACTACTTAAATATACAATTATATAAATACAAACTTACCAAATAACACTTTTTTTTATTTTCAGATCAAGAAAGGCAGTTTTTGTCGTTTTTTCCACTCCAATTAAACTGAGCGGCCAGATCGTCATTCATTAAAAGTCCCATAACTCTCCACACAGTTTCGGTACAATCATTTCCTCCAACTGTTGTTATTTTCCATCGCTGTTAAATGAACATCCACACGTTACTCAATAGTCAGTTTAAAACTGAACAAGGTAACAAGCGAAGTCTAGATCGTAAACTCAAACCAAACAACCACATGTTCTATATATTGATTAATTGTTAGGGTATTTTTTAAAAATCATCATAAATTGGTTTAATAAACATGATTCTATTTTACAAACTAAAATATTTCTGCACACAAAATGTACGTAGAAGCGTTTATAAAGCAAAACAAACAAGTTTTAAAAATTGAAACTGAGCAGTTGAATAATTAAAAGGTTCTAATCTTTTTTGAGTATGATTTACTGTAGTTACCACCTGCAAAGCGAAAACAAACATGTAGGCCTAACTAATATGACAACAGTTACTTTATAGGTGCAATAACAAATATTTTGTCAACACGTCATGTTAGAATTTAACTGATCGGTTGTTGCATGACATAAGGCTGGTGAAGCCATGTCGGAATACTACACAATGTCATGTAGCTTGTGGCATAAAAGTGTATAACAAATGAGTACAGTGACTTACAATGGCTGCCAAAACATCCGCATCTTATTCTTCTAACTTTTCTTCCAGATCAAAAAGAGAGCGTTTGTTAGCTTGCTTAAATTTGGTAGCTTAAATCTTCATGTAGCCTAATTAAGGTTAAAACACAATAGACTAGGACACAGTTCCCTCTTTCGACACTTTCTTACATGCTGTAGGCGTAACTGGGTACAGCAAAATAAGTGCAAAGTAAGCTTTATTGTACAGCAGTCTACCCAATAACTTGAACACTCTTCTGAAAACGTCTATTCAAGAATTGTATTTCTGTAAAAATAGCCTCAAGGCTGTCGAAATTGGGACGCAACACAGTACGCCACTAAAACTTGTCACTACAATACAAATTACTGAGATAAAGACGGAAATTTCGTCCAGCTGGCAAGCACTAAGCAAAACAGTTAAATATGCGACCAACTTTTCAAGCAACAATTTTAAAATGATGAGAATAGATTGCAATATTTCAAACGCACGTAAGCAGCTTCTGTGACGTAATAATGATAAGAATTATGAAGCTATGCAAACATCTGTTGAATTTGGCTTAGCCTACACCATATCTCGTAATTCAAGATTTAACGATTATGTAATGTTTCACAGGTGTGACAAAGGTGATGCAATCTTTGCTTATTTCTAGCAACAGTCCATGATGTAAGACGTCAGGTTCAGTAGACAACGGTTCTATGTGACGTTTGATTTAAAAATTATCCGTAACAATCTGCTCCCCTTTAATTCTTGCCATGGAACTTCGATTACAGCGGACCATAACTTTGGCACAATAATTTCCAAGCTGTTCACAGAATTTTCATTGTTGGTGTCCACCATCTTGCTTCCAATGTTGTCAACGGAAGCTTGAATGAACCGATTACGACCAAAAGAAGGATAGTCTCTACGTCGAGCTTTGAACTGGTCCAACGTTATGCCTTTAGTTTTTGTACTTCCAGGACTCAAGTTAACAACTTCATCAAAAAATACTAGATTTTTTATTTGAAATAAGTTAGAGAATTAACAGTCCATTTGACGCGACGATTAGCTACTACAAAGTTGATATTATCAGTCTGGAGAGTTTCTGACAAAAGCGACGATTGCTGAAGACACTCTTTTAAAAGCGCCAAACTTTCTACGAATTCTTTGGTGGTCATTTTTGATGCAGAGACCTGTAAACATGGTCCGATCTGTTTCTTTCTGCGAGGGCTGAGAAGTGTTTATACAATGCTGGGACTATTCCACATAGCATTGATAGGCTACCACGATGTGAGGTCGCAACACAAAGCTGAAAATTTTACCCACTTTCCTAAATTTTAAGGCACATTTGGTGGGAAAGGCTATTCAATGCAAGAGTTACCGGTACCTCACACGCAGACATCTAGAATGTCAAAAGAGCCATAAAATTTGTTATGTCATTCATTATTGCTTTATTTCCAAAAAGCTTAATTTATACATGTAGATTGCATGATAGAATTAATTAGCTAACTATAGGGCCTGACCCCATAAACATTGGCTCGTAAAAACACGAGAAATAGGGGAGATGCGGGAGAGTTGAGCCAATTTTTGCTTTTGAGCCCATATTTCCGATTGTATGGTTGCTGGTCCAAATGTTGTGTGCTTATGTTGAAGTAGAACCAATGGGCTTCCAATCACTCTGATTAAATGTTAGTCAATATCAAACGTATTTTCAGAATTTAACTTTAAAAAAGTTTTCCCAAATGGCTCAACTCTCCTGCACCTACAGGAGAGTTGATCATAGGGTTAAGGAGAGTTGAACCGGATAAGGAGAGTTGATCCATGTAATGTAGAAGTTCAAAGTTAGAGTAGCAATGTTCTGCAAAAGCCTCATAAACCTTGTGAGTCATAATTTGTGCTTTCGACAAACAATCAGTGCAGTTAAGAATGACTTTTTCTGTTAAACAGTAAGCTATCTGTAAGCCTAATATACTGTATATTTATGCACCATAGAATTTTATGAGTGCAGACTTTTTTAAAAGAAAACATCAAGCTTGTAAGCAGTATGCCATAAAATAAACCCGGATTTCTATTCGTAGTAGCTCTGAAGAAGATCTCCAGCGTGCTGCTGAAGCAAATGAACGTGGCACCTGGATTCGATCAGCTGCAAACGAATTTGGGGTCAACAACAGGTCCACTTTAGAGCGATATATTAAGAAACGCAAAGAAAAACGTCATGACAATTTTGAATACAAGAAATGTAAAACAGCTAATATGATATTTACAATGGAAATGGAAACCGAGCTAGCCAATCACGTGAAACTTGGCCTCTACCTATTATAGCTGGTCAAAAGACAAATGTCGCATGCTTGCCTACGAATTTGCTGTGAGAAGTAACGTTGTTATTCCCGATAGCTGGAAAGAGGACAAGCAAGCAGGACAAAGCTTCTGGTTGGGATTCAAAGATCGCCAAAAGTTGTCGATACATAGCCTACTCCTGAAGCGACATGATTAGTAAGGGCAACAGCATTTAATAGATAGCCTACACTGTTGGTACCTTCTTCGATAAACTTGCAACTGAATGGATTGCTATCATTTTCAGCCACAAGACATATAGACTACGGTACTGTATTTAGAAAAAACACGTTTTACTCAATGTGTCCGCCATTTGCGTCGATATCAAGTCGGAGACGCTTCGAAAAGGACCTGCAAAAGTCACAAATAACTCTTTGAGGTATTGAGGTCCATTCTTTTTTCAGATTAGCCTTCAGCGCTTCCAAACTTTGGTTGTGTTTAGTCGAAACCTTGTTCTCCACTATCCAGGTAAGACCAGATACCAAAGTCCAGGAGGTTCAGATCTGGGGATGAAGGAGGCCATTCTTCCTTGGAAATGAAGAACGGCACATTATAGCTGAAAGCCAGTTTTGTGTTCTCTTTGCTCCACGTGAAGGGACAGAATCTTGTTGGAATGACCAGTTAAGTTTTTTTGAAGTGTTTCTTTGCCCAAGGCAACAATGAACCCTCAAGAATATCATTTTTCTTGGTTCAATTTCACTCCTTGGTCCACAATGGACTCCTTCCTGCTGATTCGTTGACTGCGGCCCACACCATCACTGCTTTTTCCGCCCCTTGTCTCCGAGTGACTACCCGGGGTTCCATGTCAGTAGCGCACCCAGAAAAAAAGTTTGGGAGGGGCTAATTCAGAAATGTCGGCCGAGTGATTTGAGACAATAGTGACAGTGACAATAGGCCAATGCCCATCTCTTTTTGATTAATATTTAAAGGCACTCACAGCCAGTGGCGTAGCCAGGAATTTTGAAAGGGAGGGGGCCCGACGGCGTGTTCGCCTAAGACGACACAAAGCGGCGGTGGGTCTGGGGGGGCCTCCCCCAGAAAATTTTGAAAAATTACTTCGAATTGGTGCATTCTGAGAGCATTTTCAACAAAAAATGTGAGTATGAATATTCCTGTAAAATGGTGCTGTCTGGTGGCATAGCAAAAGGATATGATCATGTTTTCTTCGGCATTTTTCCGAAATAAAGTTAAAGTCTCTGTGTTTTCTTTTTAAGAAAGTGAAAGCATCATTCTCAATATCGTGACGTAACACGCGTGCCAAGGCGGGGGGGGGGGGGGGAGTTGAAACCCTCAACCCCCCTTCGCTACGCCACTGCTCACAGCCCACAACCCACCGGTTGCCGATACATCAGGATTCGTTCTTTCAATCAGATTAGAAGTTGGCCTAGTGAACCCAATGCTACTATATAGCATCATCAGCTTCGATCCTCATCCCTGCGTCCACTCTTGCAATCTTCTATAGATCTCGACGTATTCGTCATGTAGGCCTATGACTAAATAGAATTAGCTTTCCGTTTGCCAACACAAATAAGTGCGAAAACAAGAACTAGAACGAAACCAGTTTGAAACAAAACACTAATTTTGTAAACAATAAATTTGATGTGGACGTTTTTTCTACTTACAAAACATTCAAATTTGGTTTGTATTTTCAACTAAAGTCCCAGACGCTTTCGTCTCTCTGCTCAAACGTCGTAGGCTATACAGTTTTACATGTCTGTGTGATTCGGCATTGACGTACGGTACATCGGTATGTCCAACAGACATTTGACCACGAGTGTACAAAAGCATCTGAACTTTATTGAGTTAAAGAAAAGTGCCATTAAAGACCATATCATGGAGTGTTCTTTTTGCTCTGATCGAAAATTCTCTGCTGACTCATTTAAAATTTTACGCAAAAGCAAATCCCAATTTGACACCAAAATTCATTGTTATGATAGGAGGCACTGTTAATCAAACGCTACAACCCAAATTTAAACAAACAATTATTTGCTGGAGGCAAGTCCATCCTCTTCAACATTTACTTGATGTATCACCTTCCCTGTTCGTAGTTATTTATGTAGTTGCCTTTTCCTAATGTACTTTTACCTTCAAGAAGTTAAAATTTATTGCATTTCTATAAATATTTTCAGATTCCTGATGATTGCTTAAGTTAAACTGAAAACGTTCAACTGTTAAAACTATTTTTTAGTTAAATATGTAAAATATGTTTGTTTGTTTGATTGTTTATTTGTTTATCTTTATCCTGCATTGCGGGAAAGCGGACTTGAGCGCTATGCATCGGTGTACGCCTTCCGACATACACCTGACCCACGCTGCAGCCGACGGCAATGTCTGTTTCCGGTTGTCTACTTTACTTATGACTTAAATTTGGTACTACCCATTACTCGAAATCGATCACTAGGTAGAGGCAATTATCGTAAAGTTTCTTGCCCAGAGAAACAACAGCAAGTGCTATTGTTATAATGCTCAGCCCTGTTGTATTGTTGTGTCTTATTCATGCCTAACCTGTAAGCAAAATGTATAAATGAAGAGCATACAAAAACTTCATTTTTAGTGGCGGGTTTGGGGGGGGCTTGAGCCCCCTTAGCCCCATGCTGGGTGCGCTACAGTTCCATGTAACCATTTCTTGACCAAACACGATCATTTTGACTGTTAAAATGATGCTAGACATCAAATTTCTTCTCATCGCTGAACACAAGGTTTGGCAGCGTGCCTCCTTCAATGCGTGAGAGCAGAATTCTGGCTCTGGAGAGACGTTTCTCAATAGTATTGACATTTAGCAACTGTTTCTTCATGTATTTAAATGGGCTCATCTTCAAATCCTTCTTGAGAACTGTGAACATGGTTCCATAGGCCACGTTCGCCTTCTTTGCCAGTTTTTGAATTGAATCTCTTGTAACGTTAATTATTAATGACCCTTGTAATAGATAAGCCGTTAGGTTAGCTATTCAATCACAGTATAACAAATAATTCAGCAAAGATAGCTTGGGCTCTTTTGTAGAACTCACCACAATGCCTGAAACATGTGCATGATTGGCTAGACTGTTTTAACAAATAGGTTGAAGCAAAAGTCCAGTTGCTTTGATATTTTTGCTTCAATAATTAACTGTTGCAAGCAAGTAGGCCTATAGACCTATCGTTTTTAAGCATAAAACAACAATTTAAACGCTAGAATTGTAGATTTGAGAAAAAAAAATTTCATTAAATACAAGGGAGAGTTGAGCCATGTGGTTCAACTCTCCTTGACGTGGTGATTCAACTCTCCTAATCGTAGCCATTCTGAATTTAGAGTGGATTTCTTCAAAACGCTTTTAAGAAGCTGCATGGTAATTGTTACATACAATCACCTTTTCCAAAGGTACCCTGCACTATATTTCTAATTTAAATATCTTTTATAGATCTAGAGTTATTTAAGCAAATGCTGAAATTTGTCAAATCTACTTTTTGATACATTTTTTGCATTTTCAAAGATAACTTTCCGTGGCTATATTGTGAAGCCTTCTTGACAACAGTGAAGCTGTAACATTGTTTTTTCATACCACTGGTGACAGTAGAGTGCAATTATGTTAAACAGAATTTCTGCTAGAGGTGGTGGTTCAACTCTCCCTGTGCCTCAACTCTCCTGCATCTCCCCTACACGTGTAGCCTATTACACGAGTTTTTTCAGAATTTCACGTGTTTTTCACGACCAATGTTTTGGGGGAGGGACCTAATCACGGAAAATGGCGATTGCTACCAACTTATGTTAGTGTATTTTTGCAGTTCTGTTGTGAGAAAGCTGTTAAAGTGTTACTTGTTCAGTCGATAAGTTGTTGTTCAGCCAGAAGAGCTGAAAATTATTGGAAGCTTGAACGAGCTCCCCCGAGCCCCTCCAGGAATGCAATCCTGCTTACAACTCCCTAAATTTCTAAGCTAGACGCAAGATTGCGCCCAAAGCTCGCGGTATTCATTTGTAGCCTATTAGCTACAGATCAAATGAATTTCAGCGCGCTTGACGTCAGAAAGACTGCTAGGGCGTTTCATAGGCTGTAGGCTACGTTCTTTCGTTTCAAGATGTTCGTTTTCAAAGATAAGGGATTAGTGTGAGCACAAACTGGAGAACAGTTCTGAAATACGTTGCCCAAACGCACACCCCGAAAGTCGAACTAGCGCCGCTTGATCTTGAATCGAACCACTGAGCTATCGGGGCAGACAGAGAGTATCTTCGCCATGGAAGCCTACTGAATGTAAAATATAGCCTAACGTAATTTTCTGTGTGTGAGGCTACGCTGAAGTAAAGTTGATTGATTTCTGTATTGCACTGCCGGTAAAAAATGTGAAAACATTGCTTACGGCAGAGATGAACATTGATTTGGATTAAGATCCTATCGGATTAGACTTTGCTCCCAGATAAGGATTGGTTTTGAATCTTTATCCTCGTACTGACAAAGCCTTGATTGGTTATTCCTGGTAGTTTTTTGCATACTTGCAGAGCACCATGCAGAGGCTTTTGACGCAGGGCCGGTTATCGAGATTGGCAAAGTGAAGTTTTCCCATTGTTGAAGTGTTGTTGCCGGGGAATTATTTCATTCACTAGGTGCCGCTAAATGGAGAGCAGTCCTGAAATGCGTTGCTCAAGCGCACACCCCGAGAGTCAAACTAGCGCCGTGTGATCTGGATTTTAAAATGCTAATAATTTGGATTTAGATTCAGATTTTAAGGTAAAATCAGGAAGTTGATTAAGAGTTTAAATTCTAAAATCTACACATCCTTATAATATCCGACCCGGTGTCCGTGTGCTATAACTTCTGACTTGGCAACTCTGCCGTCCATGTCGCTGTTTCCAAAGATAATAACTAGAACATCACACAACTAAGGCGAAAGAAAAAATTGAAAAAATAAAAGTAATCGGGAAATAGTTAAAACATCGCACTCTCAAGTTTTTTGGCGCTAAAAGTAACTACTTTCAATTCTCTCATTTTTGCAAACCATCATTTTTCCCGATTAGTTTTCTTTCTTTAATTTTCTCTTTCGCCTGAGTTGTGTGATGTTCTAGTTGTTACCATTTCCAAAACGCGGTTGGTTTTGTAGGTTTGTAGGTTTTTTGTCAAACTGGCATAAAAAAAATTTGCATTATACTTACTCAGTGGCGTAGGCAGAAAAAAAATTTGGGGGGGGGGCAAATATTTGATGAATTGAAGAGAACGACAAAGTGTTTGATTTAAGACATCGTCTTCTGATGTGCAGTGGCGTATCCTGGTGGATTAAGCAAGGGAAGCAATAAAGCTGGCGGGGGTTAGAGCGTGCGTAGGCACGCGTATTCTAGGGGGGTCCGGGGGCATGCTCCCCCGGAAAATTTTTGCAAAATTACACTCAAATAATGAATTATAGCGCTTTCTGGAAACACTTTCAGGGTAATATTTGTATGAAATTTATAGGCAGATAAACAGCTATTAACTTATTAAAGGTAGCTGTTACACACAAATGGGCAAAAACTGCGGCTAAAATTAGAGAACACAAAAAACTCAGCTACACAAAAACCCAACAGAGTAAGCGATTCTGAAATTGCTTCCACAGATTAGTTAAAAGAAGCGTAAATCGCGTAAACTTTGCGCGATTTGCGATTTGCAAAATTTATTGGTGTCATTTTGTGCGTCTAAAACAAGTCCTGGGGGGTATTAATAGCCAGATGTCTTGGAAAACGATATAAATTTATACAAATTATATATTTTTAACAAAGGGTTCAACTTCGGAACCCAAACTTTGAAAATTTGGGGGGCCATGGCCCCTTTCGCCCCCCTTGCTACGCCTATGTACTTACTTGACTGTTTGATTATAAGAAGGCGAGGCTATGTATTGTAAAAAAGAGCAGAAGCATTGAGATAAAATTTTGCAAATTTCTTTGATACAACTTTAAAAATTAATTTTAGCCAGCCAGGCTGAATTTTTGCTCTTACATACCGGTACCGTACTTCTCAGGCTACCTCGACTATATATATAATTATTAATTATATATTATTATATATAATATATAATGTATATATAATATATATAATTATTATATATAATTTAGGCCTTAAAACTTGTGTTTTTATCCGGCAGCCATCGTGGCCTACCAAGAGCTCCTTTTCGGCGGCCAAATCTGCGTGCTTGGAGGTCAAAATACAAATAATGATAGCACAAGCAAATAGAATTAGACTTGCAACAAGGCCAAAATGATCACGTAGTGTTGTTGAAGTCTGGGCGACATCCTGCTATAGAATCCTTGTACCACACAATAACTGCTTTATCGGGATTGTAATCCAGAATTGCGGGACCATCTTACCACACTAAATTGTTTCAACTGCTCACTGCTGAGTAAATTGTTTCAACTGCGATGTAAATTAGCACTTCGGATTAACATTTTGCTGAAATAAACACCGGGAATTACAAACAAGACTTATAGCTGGTGATCGCAGTGTGATATTTTCCATACAATAGCAAATGTTTCCGCACAATACAACAGTGGTGATTATGACGCGCTGACGCTGACCTAATTCTGTGTCACTCTTTGATACTAGATATTTTCGACAGTTAATCCATGATCATTCTATTGCAAAATTAAATACAGTAATTAACTAGAAGAAACCAGCGGCCAAATTGGCCGACTGAGGAGGTTTGGCCGCCGAGAAGGAGCTCTCGGTTGGCCACGATGGCTGCCGGAAAAAAACACGAGTTTTAAGGCCTGACTTAGCGGCAATGGCCGCTGGCTGCTTTAAGGCTTGTAATTATATATAGTCTACTCTATGCAATTATTTGTGACCAGCGAGGTAATTGCGTCCACTTTATAAATTTGAAAGGCAGTGGCTATTTGACCGGTCATGTTTGCTCCGGTCTTTTAATCTGAAACACTATTTGACCGGTCATGACGTACTTTTTTTCTTTTTAAAAGCAAAAGACGAGAGGAGAAGAAAAAAGTGCCTATATAACTTCTAAATTTAATAGTGTTATTCAACTGAATCAGCGGCGCATGCGATCTTTCTCGAGCTGGTATCCCAAGGGTACTGTATGAGTTCGATACTACCCGGAAGCGTTTTTTTTTTTAAAACTAAATTGCTTGTTAAAAAACACTGCCTAAAAGTAAACTGAAGATTGATCAAACGGGATGCAACCTAGTTCGTACCCTGAACAGTTTGTACCCTGAAAACATCGAGAGAAAAAATTAAAAAAAGCCGTAGTCGCTGATCGCAGTTTCCGCAAACATTTTAAAATTTTCCCCTTGAAAAGATCGAGAAAAAAGTTTAAAAAAAGCCGAAGTTGTTGATCACAGTTTCCGCAAACAAACGAACTGAAAAGATCAAGAGAAAAAAATAGAACATAGCCGAAGTCGCTGATCGCAGAGAAAAAGAAAAAAAAGTACGTCATGACTGGTCAAATAGTGGTTCAGAATAAAAGACCAATATTTTGCAATTAAAAATAATTGGCAGTGGCTATTTGACCGGTCATGACGTATTTTTCTCTTTCAAAGCAAAAGACGACAAGAGAAGAAGAAAGTGCCTATATAAGTTTTAAATTCAATAGTTTGATTGAACTGAATCAGTGGCGCGTAGGATGTTTCTCGGGCTGGTATTCCCAAGGGTATGAGTTCGATGCTACCCGGAAGGGTTTTATTTCAAACTATAAATTGCCTGCTAAAAAATACTGCCTAAAATTAAACTTGACCTTGATAAAACCATTTTTTTTTAAAGAAGTATTGTAACTTTTTACAGTCACCAAACTAACTTGTTAAGAGCAAAAATGTAATGCGTCGTTCGACAAACATGGTTACATCCTCTTATGACGAACGAAAAGTTAGGCAAACCAGAGAAATTCTCAAATTCCAGCAAATTAGAAAAACTCTAACTTTATTACTCATATTTGAAAAGACAAAAAAATTGGGTTGTAGGCTATTCAAATTAAAAATTGACCACAAAAATGCAGCAGCCTAACGATTGAGTCACTTCGTTTCGATGACACACAGCACACCAGCAATTTCTCAACTGAGGGGAAAAAGCATGTCTAGTAGTGTGCACTGTGCAGGGAAATCTATAACTTCTGACGTGAGGGGTCGATAGGAAGAGCAAAACCATTCAAACAAAACTAAGCCAGTAAAATATGGGATTAAGACTCCCCAGTCCCCATGGCGTTCTTGAAGCAAAGATACTTGTAATGTGTGAGAATTAAATAAAACAATGCAAGATAAGATGTTTTATGGTTTTGTTCACAAATATAAATATCGTGGCTTTGACATTCTCAACATTTGCTTCTTCAATTTTCATGCCGAAAACGTCACAAAGGTTAAAAATGGGTATGCCAGTGACTGCAAAACGATGAAGATTTAATATTGCCGTTGTTGATGAGTGTGTCGCTTTCGACTTTTCGAGCATATTTACTCTACGTATTTTCTTGTGCTTTTATTGTTTTCTGTGTGCATTAACCACTTCTATCACCGCTATTATTACCTAGCCAACCTTGCATCATTATTTTATGTGGTCACTATGCCCACTAAGATTTGAGATCGATTGCTTTGATCATGGAATGTTACATAATAAGAACGATTGTACACGTGAAAAGGGAAAACTTGATTGCTATTCTCCAAATAGCAGTTATTTTATCTCATGAGCTTTGCATATTTTGCAATAATCGGCAATCGCATAAAGTTTTAGAATCTATAAGAAATCATCAAATTTAAAAATGCAGTTTGAGTACGTCAAATAAACGTGTTCAAAATTTTCACTTTTGCAATTTCCGACGCCATTTCACAATTCATAATTTTACGTCTGCTATGATTTTTTTGCAGCTCAATGTTGAAGGCTGCTCAGGTAAGAACAAGGGGTCTGCTACTATTCGGTGAGTTCCTAACCTCTAACCCCTAACCCTAAAACGGCAATGATAATTAGGCTACGGCAGGGTTTCCCAAACTTTTTGGGCAATGGACCCCTATTTGTCAAAGTGTTTTTTCAAGGACCCTAATCTTATGTCGCATCAATTTTTCGCCTAACCAGCGATAAATGTTAATACAAATAAAAATAAGTAACACTGAATCATGTTTATTAATCGAAATGACAACATCAATGGGATGGATGTGATTGCTTCTTACTGCACAACTTGTCAATTCTTGGAGCAATTTGTGACAAGCAAACCCGCAATTCAGAGTCTACGACAAGTCTGGACCGGTATTTTGTCTTCATATTTGTAAGAGCTGAAAATGCTGTCTCACACATGTAGGTAGTGGCAAAAGGTAATAACATTTGGGTAGCCTTTTGTGAGAGCAGTGGATATTCGTTCTCAACACTTAACCAGAAAGATGCAAGAGGTTTTTGATTGAAACTAATCATTAAAGTTCGGTCAGATGACAATTCACCCAATTCTTCTTATTTGCGTCCTGACAGATCAGTTTTTGCAACAACAAAAGGGTTTAAAATCCAGTCAAAATTCTCATATGTCTCTTTTAAAAAGTACTTCGTAAAATGTACAGAAAGCAATTCCAAATGTTGTTGAATGTCAGAGAAAATCAAATCTGTATTTATTAAAGGTTTGTTGGCAATGTAGTCACACAGAACAGGAAACACATCCACAACATTTTCATTTATTCTCGTTTTCCATATGTTGAGTTTCTTTGTGAATGCTGTTATTTTGTTTTGACTGAGTAAAATGTTCGCATCTCTTCCCTGAAGTGACAAGTTCAGTTGATTGAGAAGGTTAAAAATATCTGCCAGATATGCAAGTTTCCCAAGCCAAATTTCATCGGCTACTAGTGAAGCTAAGTCCGCATTGTGCGCTCGCAAGAAAATTAAAACCTCCTCTTGCAGTTCAAACAGGCGTTCTACAATCTTTCCTCGCGACAGCCATCTAACTTCCGTATGGAGCAAAAGGCTTGAATGTTCTGAGCCTAGTTCATCGCAAAGTTTCGAAAACATTCGGGACTGCAGTGGGCGAGCTTTGATAGAGTTGATAACTTTGACACATAAAGATAAGACTTCAGACAAAGATTTTCCTAAATGTTTCGCAACAAGCGCTTCGCGATGAATCATGCAGTGCGTTCGTATAATGTTTGGTACTTTTTCCCTGATACGAGCTACAGCCCCGGAGTGCTTGCCGGTCATTGAAGCTGCACCATCGGTACATATAGCCACACATTGTTCCCACGACAGTTCTGATTGTGAAAAGAAATCACAAAGTACGTTGAAAACGTCTAAACCGGTTGTTCTGCATTGCATTTGATGACAAAACATGAAATCTTCTATCATTTCGTCTCCCCATGAATATCTAACATAAACCAAGAGATGTGCTTGGCTGGCAATGTCCGTACTTTCATCCAATTGGATTGCAAAATTAGTTTGATTCAGTCTTTCAAGCAGCTGTGCCTTTATGTCATTCGAAAGTTCATCGATTCTTCTTGAAATCGTGTTGTTCGACAATGGAATTTCTTTAAGCTTGGCTGCACATTTGCCGTCCAAAACTACTTCACACATGTCAATTGCTGCTGGAAGAATTAAATTTTCCGCAATTGTGTGAGCTTTCTTGGCTCGAGCCACCCTTAGCGCCACTAAATAAGATGCTTTCATTAATTTTTTGTTCGACACCAAAGATTGTGTAAAAGTTTCTTTTTGCTTTAAATATTCTTTCTTCTTTCTGTCAAAAAAAGCCTGTGGCTTTCCAGCTAGCTCAGGATGTTGAGCCATCAAATGCCGCTTTAACTTGGCTGGTTTCATACATTCATTCGACAATGTTTTGTAGCATATTAAACACTGAGGCTTAGTAACATCTGAAGGACATTCAATAAACCCGAGCTTAAGATACTCCTCATCGTATGTTCGAACTTTTTGTCTCTTCGTCTTCTGGGATGAAACATCCTGAGATTGCTGGGCTTCACATTCCGAATCATTCGACTTATCCTTTCGCTTCAAAAATTTATCCATAAGATTTGAACTATAACACTAAAATTTAAAAACAGAAAAAAAATATCCGTGTCAGTCAGGATATTAGAAAAATCGCAGAGGTGGCACTGCAGCTGACTACCGGTACATGTTTGACAAATTTATTTCTGCACAAACTTTTGCAACAGGCTATCGCTTAGCCTCAATTGTTGTAGGCCTACTGACTTTGTAGACTACCGGAGAAAAAGCTGTGCAGAAATATATTTGTAAAAAATGTTGTCAGCTGCAGTGCCACCTTTGCCATTCTACTAAAAGTTAACACAAATGAATTATCTGATAACTTCGATTCGTTACTATTCTATCGTCCCTTCGCTACTGCTACTCTTATACCTAAACACCGCCCCTTCGCATTGAGTTATTTCTATGTTTTTATCTATTATTTTTATTTTATTTTGAATTATTAAGCTAGGCCTAAGGCCAATTCGAACAAAAATTGAAACTTCAGAACTTCATAACCTTACCACCTATGGGGTTATCTATTTTAATGCTCGGACTGCATAGACCTACAGGTAGCTAACCGAAAAACAGTTTAGCCTTGTAGCTATATAGCAAACATTCCCGACTGCTATACACCGTACGTTTAATTGTTGCATCATAGACGCCGAATGCAATTTTTAAGGTAGAGCAATTACCAAGACGTACTAAATCATTTCAAATATTTAAGATTGACACGGCCTAACATTCATTAAATAATTCATTTTAGTTACAAATCACGGCGGCATTCATCTGCGACAATGGAAGTACGGTACCGTACAATGTCAAGCCTGTTTTTGTCATATCGTCAGGGACCCCCTGCCCTGTGCAGTCTTTGCGGACGCCCAGGGGTCCGCGGACCCCACTTTGGGAAACCCTGGGCTACGGTACCCGATAATTTAAAAATAAAATTGAAAAAATCACCGAATAGAGATCGGACTCACCGAAACGGGCCATTCCGAAGAACAAGGCCCTAAAACATATTTGTAGTTGGGGTCTGCTACTATTCGGTGAGTTCCTAACCTCTAACCCCCAACCTCTAACCCTAAAACGGCAATGATAATTAGACTACGGTACCCAATAATTCAAAAAAAAAATTGATAAAAAACCCAATTTAGGGATTGGACTCACCAAATCGGACTCACCGAAACGGCCATTCCGTGTAGATGTAGCCTACTTAAATGCACTGCTTCCCGAATACTGTAGAGCAGGTCTTTGTGTTTTTAATGGTTAACGCTCAGACTTTTGGAGAAACTTTTATCAGCGACGTTTCTCAGTAGCTGAAGTGGAAAATTGTTGGGTTAGAAGCTGGCGACCAAACAATAAACATTAGGGTGCATCAAACCCCCCCAATCAAAAAAATTGGTCATGGCAATTAATTAGAAATGTTCTACCTCTGGTAAAAACACAATCTGTAAAGTTTCAGAAAATTTGAATAATTCTACCGGGTCAACATTAGCCTTGAATATCTGTAATAATGGCAAAATCGGACTAAGCAAAAAGCATGCAGAATGATATAGTCTTACATGATGTAAAGGTATTTTCACACACAAAAGTCTTTTACAGGGGCAGTCCTAACATTCTCATGTCGTAACAGGTTCCTGACTCTTGTTTTACAGTATCACTGTTTACTCTTATCAGAATAACAATAGTATGCATCGGCGATGCTAGGCTAATCTAGCAGAACGAAAAGAGACAATGCAAAGATTGTTCTAGAAAAGATAATTCCATTTTATCTCAAAGGAAACATTCCAATGGTGCCACATAAAAGGGGCTGTGATAAAATTATTAAATTGATTGAAAAGAATGCTAAACTTCGAAAAATACCAGTAGACCGGCATTCAACTCCTGGAGCATTGGGTAAAGTAAAAAAATGGAAATTGTATTACAGAAAACTTTCCCTTTGGGGACCAGAGACGCAGAGCATTGAGCAAGCAATCAAAAACCCACAAGATCTTAAGTTTCTTCAATCAATGAAAACTGACAGAGTTGCCTCATTTGGTGTTTTTGATCAAGCATTGACATCGCAAGTGAAGCGGAAGCAGACATGTATACAGAGACAAAAGATCTATCAAGAGAAGGCGGCAAAGGAAAGAGAAATTACTAGTGAATCAGTTCACCTGTCTGACAGTGACAGCAGTCAAGATGAAGAGAATGACATTGAAGACTTTATACTGAAAAGTTTGGGTGTTCATCAGGACAATTATCGTTTCTAGCACTAGTTGCTACGTTCATCTGATGAAATTGAAAGTAAAATTAACAACAAACAAGATGGTTTATTGCTTCACTGACGTTTTGCGCACCATGACAATGCGCATCCTCAGAGCGAATAACATACAAAATAAAATTTCACCAGGTTATATACTGCAGTGCGATTCGCACACCATGACAATCGCATGCGCATTGTCATGGTGCGCGAAACGTCAGTGAAGCAATAAACCATCTTGTTTGTTGTTAATTTTACTTTCAATTTCATCAGATGAACGTAGCAACTAGTGCTAGAAACGATTGAAGACTTTGTTGTTCCATCACAAGGTAAAACTCATCATCGAGTCATTCCTTCTGAAACATCAGCCTTCATTGCACATCATATTTTGAAATCTCCAAAACTTGTTTTATTAGCTACAAGAACGAAATTGACGCCAGCTCAACAGGTAGCATACACCCAAACAATCGTTGAAGAGTGTGGTGGTGACAAAAGCAAAGTTGCAGTTTCATATGCCACTGCAGACAGGTCACGACGTGAAGTTGGAAAGAAAATCACTGCAGCAGTTAGAGAAGAATGAATACATATGCATCACTTTACTGGGACTCAAAACTCATGAATACTTTATCCAACAAGAAGGTGAATGAAGAACGGTTGACTGTGACTGTAGGTAATGAGAAAGAAATGAAGCTTCTGGGAGTTCCAGCTTATCCACCAGGCACTACCAAGCGTTCAGGAGAAATTATAACAGAGAAAAGCATGGAACTTCTGCAGATATGGAACTGTAAACAATCTATTGTGTCAATGGTGTTTGACACAACAGCATCCAATGCAGGCCATGTGACTGCTGCTTGTGTTAGTCTGCAACAGGCATAAGGACGACCATTGCTCTGGGCAGCATGCCGCCATCATGTTGGTGAGGTAATGCTGGCACAAGTGTTTACAGACCTGAAGATAGAAGCTTCAAAATCTCCAGAAGTATCTGTGTTCAGCAGATTTAGGAAAAATTTTGAAAGTGTACTCCATACCAACGAGGAAACACTTGCATTATTTGATTTAAGCTCTTATTCTGATGAGACAAAAGCTCTAGTACAGGAATGGACAAATGAGGCACTTTATCATACAGCAGCTTCCACGCACCATCAACGTGATTATTACAAGGAATTCTCAGAACTGTGTTTGTTATATTTAGATGGTCACGACAGAGAATTCAAATTCAAGCGTCCCGGTGCTTTGCACAAGGCTGGATGGATGGCCAAACTTTTGTATTCTGCAAAAATTGTTCTTCTGCAACAACAGATAAATTCCTTGCCATCTGGAATAATTACTAGCAAACAACAGAGTGTGAAGTTGCGTGAATTGATTACATTTGTGTGCCTGATATACAGTCCATGATGGAACACTTGTGCCACAGCTTCGGATGCTCCTTGGAATGACTTATCTTTGTACAAGAAGTCTCTGCAGTACAAGGCAGTCAATCCAACTGTGTCAAAGAGTGCTGTAACAGCTCTAGCACGTCACCTATGGTACTTGACTGCAGAAATGGTACCACTTGCACTTTTAAGCGATGTTATCCCACTACATGAGCTTCGCCACTTGGCTGACAGGCTGTTAGTATTAAAACCTTATATTTCTTCATCCTGAAATGAATATTATATACATTTTTTTTTCAATTTTGATATTTAAAAAAAAAATAATAATTTTAATATTTTCAAAATTTTCTACCTCGATGTTGACCCGGTACATGTTATTAAAAATTTACAAAATTTTGACAAAATCATTTTTTCAGGAGGTAGAACGCTTTTGTTAAATTGCCAAAATAAAAAACTCACATTAAAAAAATGATGGCTCGTTTGATGCACCCTAATAAACATGGCCAACTGGGTCGATAGTTTTGAGTCTTTGCAATGATTAAAAATAAATTTTGATACAAAATTTCAAACAAACATGCAATAAAAAAGCTTATATATTTATTTTGTATTATAAACAGTCTGTAAAAGTTTCAAATATATATACATGCCACAGACTGCAATAGAGTTTTGTGCAATAAGCAAGATGTTAGCTAATTGTATGTTTTATGTGTTAGCTAATTTTTAGTTGTATCTTCTTGTCCGCAGCAGTTCAGACAATTTCATTGCTATTGAATCCCTACCATTTAATTCACTGATAAAAGTAGTGGTTGAGAACTATGTGGCATGAATTAGTGGTGTGATACTGATGAGCCCATCCTTCATGAACGAAACACGTGAAAAGCCTTGATGGCTAGTGTGGACTGTGGAGGCTACACCGGCACGGGCTGTATCCATAGGGGGGTGAGGGGGTGATCACCCCCCAACTCATTGGAATGGTTGAAATGACTACAACGAGTTCAAAGTTGTTGTTGAAATGACTATAACGATTTTAGCCCACTGTCCAAAAATCACCCCCCCCCCCAAATTCTAAAAGTGGATAGAGCCCCTGTACACCGGTATGGTTACCGAAACACAATGCTCGCTGTTCTATCTCGCAATACTCTCTCCACAACATCGTTTGTAGCAGGCATGTTCTGTAGCAGAGCTTTGAATGATGTGAACTCCTCCATATGGTGCCAAGATCTGGGACTTTCATGAGTCAGACATTCAGTCTTGGGAAAAACTCTAATGAATTCAAAAGAGTCTAGTCCGATCAGGTCCGGGTGAATTTTTGAAGAGAATGCATTTGAACTAAGCCCTTTCCAATAACGGCTCTCAGAACTTGATCGAAATGTTTGCTACAAATGATGTTGTGGAGAGAGTTTTGGGCATGGTCACTGATGTTGAGGAAAGGTTTCTGCTCCAAGTAGTGAGAAGTTGGACAAAGCAATCAAAGTCACTCATGCTAACCGTTCTAAAGTTCAAGATATGGCCAAGAAGTCATTGTCCACCAAAAAGCTGGACACAACCACAAAGTCATTTTTAAGAAATATTAAGTGGTAAACTAATACGAAAAATGAAAAAAACTAACTTGAAGTATTTAATGGCTAATTACAGTGGTCGGTGGTTGAGAGTAAAGTGGTAAACCAAAGTGCAAAAACAATAAAGCTTGTCTGTGATTAAACAAAAGCTGCTTGTATTTTAAATCTTGTGTTATTAGTCAATTAGTGTTGTATATTACACTAAAAGTTAAAAATTACCCGTTTATGGGGGCCACATTTGGTCAAAAACGTGTTTTTGGCATTTTTTTCATAAACTAAATGTTTTAGAACTCAAAACCCTCTGGAAGTTAGATAGGAAACCATGCATTCTGCTTCTTTAAAGCCAAGTTTGAGCATTCTAGGCCAACCGGTTGCTGAGATATAGCCAGACTGGCTGATTTTAACCCGGCGGGCGGTACCGGCCCACTGCTAGGGTGTCAAATATGCACTAATCCCAACAAAACTTGGCAAGGTGTCATTTTGGACCACAATGCAGAGGTCTAAACAAGAAAAAGTTTAAAAATCAAAATATAGTTTTTTTTGGGTCACCCGCATAGTCAGGTAGTGCTGACGCTGGCCAGGAAGATCGCTTCTTCTCAACTTATTGTAAACCTGTTGCTCAAAAATGCTTGAAGTGATTGCAAATCGTATAAAAAAACTCAAAATGCGTTTCAGCATTTTTATAGGTTTTTAAATTTATAATTTATGTTTCTTGTTTCCAGCTGAGTGTATGCTTAGATAGGCATTTGCCTATATTTTCTTTGTGTGACTAAACTGACATTACCAAAATGCCTGAATGTAAAGTCTTTGTGGGCAATGTGAACTTCAAAGCCAGAAAAGAAGATTTGAAAGAATTTTTCAGCGAATGTAGATCAATGGGAGAAGTAGCAATAATTCTTGATCGTGACACTGGTCGTTCAAAAGGATATGCTTTTATCATGTTTGACAGTGATGAAGCTGCTAATGATGCTGTAGCAAAAATGGATGGAAAAGACTTTCAAGGGCGACCATTAAAAGTAAAATTAGCACAAAACCAAGATAATAATCGGACTTTTAGTGACTTTAGAATAGGAAGAGATAATAACCAGGGAAGTTATGATAGGGGATACAATGGTGGGGGTTATGGTGACATGGGAGGCCGTGGTGGTTATGGTGGATATGGTCATGATGGTTATGGCCAGGGTGGCTATGGACAAGGTGGTTATGGGCAAGGAGGTTATGGCCAAGGTGGTTATGATCAACAAAGTTACGGAGGATATGGTGGTGGAGATTATGCAAGAAGTGGATATTACAATCGTGGAGAGCGAGGAGGTTATAATCAATACCAGTACTAACTTATTTTACTGGACACTTTTTACAAAATGCCACAATATATCGATCCTTTTGTACCCCATGTTATGATAATTCGATGGTTACATTTTTTCACTGAGTTGAGGAAAAAATAACATGGGTGCCTTCCGGTATTTTTCGTTTGATGGACAACTTCAGCAAATTACTATAAAGACTTTTTTTGATATTGCATTAACACCCTTTTATTTTAAATAACAACGTAAGATGAAGGGTCTGCTACTATTCGGCAATTTTTTGAAAATCCAACGACGCCTTCTGTAAATCCAACGATTGAATATTATTCAATATTCAATTATTGAATCAATGTAAATACGAAACTGTTAGGCTAATTGGGTTCTTTGAACAAATCGAATGGCTTTTGTAAATGTTTCTCAGGTGCAACCTATACCTGGTCAGCAAAAGTTCCCTTTTGTGCACGATTTTAACGTCTGGCGACGTTAAAACGATGTAATTACTTTTACATTACATTCATAAGTTTTGTTAACATCAAAAATTCTTTGACTGTTTTGAGTTATAGCATCGTTTTGTGAAAAAGGTTGTTTTGATGTAAAATATATTTGAAATATCATAAAAAATCAACAAATATATAGCTTATTTAAAAAATGAATGACATGACAAATGACATAAACATGACGCAAAGAAGGTAGATGACGTAGGATGTCATGGTTATATCAATTTAATGTGACCAAACATTTTAATTTAATAGTTCAAACATTTTTCGCTAAATTTCGTTTCAAATTATTTTTTTTGTCGGAATGCAAAAGAAACGATATTGTGGTATAAAATACAAAATTCTCTAAATAAGGCGTTGTTGGATTTTCAAAAAATCGCCGAATAGGGAACTCGCCGAAAAAGGCTGTCGTCGAATAGGGGACTCGCCGAATTGGACTCATCGAAACGGGCCATTCCGTTAAATGAATGCAAGCCCCTATTTTTGAACTACTGGCATAGGTAAGCTGATTTAATCAAGCAACGACACAGCATTTAGCCATTTTTGGATGTCAACAATACGATGCAAAATTGTGGCGTTTGGGAATTCCTGTGTCAAATAATAGTCCAACTACTAATTATTTTTAACTAATGCTCAGTTCTTTCTGATGCAGTGGACTCTTTTAGAAGAAATGTGACAAATGCTTTATTTCCCAAATATGTTTGTATGGGTTACAAAGGTATTTACTTTCCAAGCATTTCATAGCTGAGTTTGAATGTGGATGAGTTTACAAACAGCAATTTAACTTGCTGTCATGCATATTCGTTTGTCTACTATATTGAGAACTTGAGACTTCATGTGTTGCTGTGACGATTATTTCGTAATGACGCATACACTGAAACATTAGTTACCAAATTTGTATCTGGTCTCTTTCACAAGGGAGTTCAGCAAATACTTTTAAAGTCCCCCGCAATATTAACATATCAGATTGAAACCTTTCTTAGTTTGGCTTATCATAAATCTGTGTGGATACTTTTTTGATTTGAACTTGTCTTTTGTTTTGTAGTTTCCTGTTATTGATTTATTGGTCTGCTGGTTTCGTTTGAATTCAATTGTCAACTGTACTGGCATTATATCTTACATGGATGACTGTAATCAGACTAATTAAAGTATTTTGACATAGAATTTGTTCAATTCCAGTTTAATAGTATAAAACCACCGTAGTGAACACTTTCATTTTATTTTTAAACATTTTAAAATAAAGAAATATATGTAACTTGAATACATTGCTTAATTTTCGTTTGTTCCATGAAACGAACATCACACCACTTTTTGACGAGACGATGCATGAAGAGCATGTTGCAGTAAAGTTGACAAAAAGAGTTCATTCAAAACTTTGTGTACACTTGTGATATGAACAAAATAAATTGATTTTATCAAGGCCATGTTTCTGTATGCAAAATTAGCATTGAAAATTTGGATGTCATCAGAAGGCATGTTTCAATTGACGAGGTAGATGCTTATCGGCATCAGCAAGATGATTTCATTGGTTTGAAATTATAGGTTACTTTAAATTTGCAACTATAGGCTGGATTATTATTTCTGTAGAAGCTACCCCCACTAATAAATATCTTCAAATGATATGGCAATTTAAATGATAAGCACTTTCCAAATGGTTTGCACACAGCGATGCTTTTGAGTTTGATGATGACAAGTTCCACACCACAGTTATCCAGATTTGTGATTTCAAGCTATTTTTTGGTTTGTGCAACATCTGAGAAACATATTTTTATTCACTTAACTGTACAAAAGCAACACAGTCTTACATTTCGCATATTTTGTACCTAAAAAGACTGTGCATGGAAATCAAGCGAATTGAGATGAGCATTCAACGTTGATGTTGTGTTTTCACGAGAACTGTTTGCTACGGTCTGCTTACCAGTTTCAAACTAAATTTTCTCAAACAACTAAACACATTCATCACCATCACCCATTTTGTTTTCACGAACCCTGGTCTTTATACCGAAACATCAAGGTCGACCAGTTGTCTGCAGCTAAACACATTATTTTTGAAAATCAAACGCGTATTCAAACTCATAATCAAAAGTTGTTTTATGGATGTTCTTTTTAGACGTTGTGATTTGACAACACTTGGTCGTTTGCTGAAAGCAAGGGTGTTCTGTTTTCTACCTTATGTGAACATATTTTGCTGTTTGTACTTTGTTGTATAAACGAATGGTCTCCAGTAGTCGCAATTTGTAGGCTAATTGAAATGGGTATTGGACTGTGATTATTACTGTTAGTCTGTTACTACAGCGATCCCATACAAAACTTTAAATATTTAAGTTTAGAAATGCTAACCACATTGCTGGCTATATATCAGCAGAAGACCTGAAATTGCTTAAGTTAATATTATATTGATGCTTGGTTTTAGCTTTTAATGTATTTGTTTAATCAGTAGGGGGAAGGTGGGGCAAGATGGGACGTGGGGCAGGACGGGACACCGTGGATATTTTTAAAAGTATTAGCTTTAGCGTCCTCTACCCATTTAGATGTTAAAGGACACCATGATTCTCGATGACTTGCAAAAAAAAGAGATGTTCAGAGAAAAAACGTGGTCGTGGCAACAAGATAACTGATTAAAGGCTAGTTGCTATAAGAAATCTTATCAAAACTTTTCACATTTTAGCATGATTTCAGAAAAATTTGGAAGATGATACGTGGTCTGGAGATACAGTAATAAAAGTGCTTTTTGGGGTATCTGACTTTTTAGATGTGAGTTGCATATATAATAAACAAACAGAAAATTTCAAAATGTCAGTCATTGGGGCAAAACGGGACAGAGCTGCTTGGGGCAGGATGGGACATCTGTTCTGCTTATAATGGGCGTGGCAATTTTGTATGTGATTTTTATGGAAAAAAGTAGTCTGTCATTTTGCCCTGATGTAATTACGTGTTCTGTAAATGCAAGTCATTTTTGAAATTACAAGGTATTACCAGTAGATTTGTGGTTTTACAGGTGATTCCTCATATGAACAATACGCGTCCCGTCCTGCCCCAGGTGTGGGGCAAGATGGGACAGATTAATTTTTTTTGTTTTTGTTAATTATAAGGTCATGCGATACTAACTGAGTCTTTGTATCTTGCTGGTTGGTAGTAGTGTGCAATAGAAATAACATGATACCAAAGTTACCGATATTGATAAAAAGGAATTCTGCAAAACATCGATTAAAGTTAAGTGTCCCGTCCTGCCCCACCTTCCCCTATCAGCTTGCAAAACAAATTTAAAATAATTGTCTGTTCACAGAATACTCCTACCTATTCTGCATTGATGTTGCTTGGTTTAGTCTTTGTAATGCATTGTCTAAAAATATTTCAATATTCCTACTTGTGTTATGTGCATTTCTTAAGTTTGTATGATACGTTGGATAAGTCTGCCCGAGTTGATCATATATATTGTAGGAAAGCAGTGGCATATGTAGACTTGGTGGCATGAGAAAATGTAGCTAACCGATACTATTGAGCACGGTTTTGATGGAAATTTTGTGTTTTTTACACGTTAGTGCCGAAGGCTAAGTATAATGAGAACCTTATTTTCTCATCCCCCGATGATTAGATTAAGTATTGGACTCACTTTTACCTTTTTACGCACGGTAGAATTATTTCACCATATAAGCTAATCCTCAATCAAAGCTAGGTTTCTGATGTAAGAGCTTTTGTTTTTTAAAGTTTAAAATAATTTTTACAATGGCAATCAGTAGGGGTACTTTTAGACCCGGGATAATTTTAGAGGTACGGAACCTTTCAGTGATGTCTGGTGAATTAAAGAAAACACCGCGTGTTTTCCTATGGCGCATTTCCATTATCAACTATCTTCCTCTCTTCCAGGGTTGGAGGCAATGAAGCGTCCGTTTTCTCTGTTCTGAGGTTTTTCTATTGCAGCTTTGCAATCAAGTCCTGACCAGTCTTTCATATCATTAGTTCGAATTCTTGGTGATCTGCCCCTATTTTGTTTTTAACTCATTTATCCTTCTTAGGGAACGTTCAAATATTACGTAACGCTTTTTTTCCGAATTTTTGACCCCCCTTCCCCCATGTAACGCCAACGTAACGCTTTTTACAATCCCCCCTCCCCATGTAACGCTTTTTCACTACGAATTCAGCACAAAAAACTACCATTCCGTACTCGAAAGCGTTACGTATCGTTTTGCTTGAACCCCCTCCCCCCCCGATGTGACGCTAACGTAACGCTTTGCATACCCCCCCCCCCCCTCGAAGGCGTTACGTAATATTTGAACGTTTTCTATAAGTTGTCTTCCAATAGATTTATTGCAAATCATATGGCCATTTCACCTTTCTTGTTTTAATTGTTGGCATGCGTTCTAAATAGTATATACATCTTCGTTTGTGATTTAGTCTTTCCTTGAAATTTTAAGCATTTTATAAATCCATAAGCAGTTGCATCAAACTCGTTTTTATTTAAAAACAAATCTTGGTTTTCGCATGAAACTACTGTAGCCCACCGCTTTTGTCGATAATTTTATTAGTCCATATTTTCCCTCAAATTTTTTAAAAAGTCTTTTTTAACGGTGGAACTATTTTACTACAGTATAATTAAACCGTACCATCCATAATACGTTTTGTTTCTTATCATTTTTTAATCTGAAACATCATAAATAATGTCCCTGTTTTTCTCCTGACCATCAAAAAATTACGTAGCCTATGCACTGGTTGGCAATCGCTGTTGAAGACCATTTCGGCGCAGAACAATTAAACTTATAGCCTAATCTGAACAAATTAGGCTACTTGACAATGTAGCCTAGGTTAAACATGATGAAACGCAATTGGAAGATAGACTAATCCAGCGGTTCTTAAACTGGGGGGCGCGAGCGATGTCAAACTATGTGACTAAGTGGATTTATTGCCAGGATAAAGCAAAAAAGTCCCAATGCCATTGGATCTCACTGCGTGATTTACCGTGAGGCTCTGGCCTCCAGGACTCTACCAGCTGCAATGAAAGATAAGCTTACAGTAATCATACGAGCCGTCAACTTCGTCAAAACCAGTGCTGTCAATACGAGACTGTTTGCCAAGCTGTGCAAGGATATGGATTCGAACCATGAGACTCTCCTCTTCCATACATCTGTTCGTTGGTTATCGAAAGGTAATATGTTAGCCCGCGTGTATGAAATGAGAGATGAACTGATGCTATTTTTGGAAGCTCATGGGAAGCAAGATCTCCTGCCATTTTCATCAGAGAAGTTTCAGCTGGAGTTGGCATACCTCGTGGACATTTTCAAGGCCCTCAATAACTTAAATCTGCTCTTGCAGGGCAGAAGTACTAACCGGATTAATAGCTATGATTCCATTCGAGCATTTGTGGCAAAGCTGGGGTTGTGGCACCGCCGAATACAAATAGGCAATGCAGCTTCATTTCCCAACCTAGATACTGCACTTGACAAAAAGCAACTTGAACTGGAAGGTGAGCTTAAGACTGAAGTGGAGGCTCACCTTCAGCTTTTGAAACAAGAATTCGAACGCTATTTCCCAGACTTGGGTGACACCGACCTTCTAGAATGGAAGATGACAAGAGATCCCTTTCGTGTTAACGAGGACATTCTTCCCGACGGTTTGCAAGAGGAATTCTTGGAAATAAAGTGTATCTCCACTGCAAAAGACGATTATGAAGCAATGCCACTAACTGATTTTTGGGTTAAATATTTGCACATATACAAGGGAGTGGGTAGCGTGGCGATACGCACACTTCTTCCGTTTTCGTCCACTTATCTGTGCGAAAGTGGCTTTTCTACACTTTTGAACATAAAAACAAAACATCGAAACAAACTTATTGATTGTGAAGCCGATCTGAGGTGTGCATTATCAGCTACAAAGCCTCGAATTAAACTTTTGATTTCCGAAAAACAATTACATCCCTCACATTGATGAAAGCTAAATATAAGTTCCTGTAATCATTACACATAAATGTTTGCTAATTTTGTAGTTTGGTGGGGCGCAAGTTTGGATGGCACGTCAAAAGGGGGCGCGGCTCAAAAAGTTTAAGAACCCCTGGACTAATCATTCGAAAAATGTGTTTGATGTATTATCAGACTAATTCCAAATTGTCTTCCAGAATTGCTATTAAGTTTTTATTTTTTGTTGACGTTTTTTCAAATTTTGAAATGAAAAGCATTATATTGCTCAAGCCCGCATCCCAAAAGTTGCTGAAATCTGTTTCGCTTGGCCGTACCTAGGGATATCTAAAGAAGGGGATACGAAGGCTCGTAGCGATTACTTTCACTGCCAATTGACTAGTTATCCTGTCATTTGTGATGTAATTTATCACCCAATGACATCATAATGCCCCAAAAGGGTTTGCTGTGTTGCCACTCCTGGGGCCTGACAGGTTGCTTCAATTTTAAACTAAAAAAAAACGTTTTATAACTCATTTCCCCGTCACATCTTAAAAAATAAATAGAAACCAAAACACCAATCAGTGTGAAAAAAGCTTGAAATTTAGCAATGACTTCTAGGTCTGATACCAGAGCTATGATGCCAGGCTACTAGTATAAAGTCAGGCTACTAGTCAAACAAAGTGTGTTGATCAATGCACATGGGTCATGTAAAAGAGCTTACTTTTTATGTAGCAAGGTAATTAAAATATTCTATTATTTTTTAAGGTTTAGACTAATTTACCTATTCATTTAGGGTCACTAGACTGCTTACCGGTACTAGCTAGAAGTCCTGTAGGCTAACTAAATCTAGTCGCTAAAAAAATCCAAGCAAACATTTTCTTATGAATATAGGCAATGACCATGCTATGATGTCAACAAAACTTTTGAATGTAATGTATAGGCAAACCAAATGTGGTAGCCTATAGGTTTCATCGAAAGGAAATATGTTTGCAACCGCCTAATTGGTTAAGTTAAACTTCGGTACAGTAGCCTAGCTACCGGCTAGCAAAACCTGTCATTTTTACATCGTTTTAACGTCGCCAGACGTTGAAATCCTGTAAAAAGGGAACTTTTGCTGACTAGGTATAGGTTGCAACTGAGAAACATTTACAAAAGCCATTAAATTTGTTCAAAGAACCGAATTAGCCTAGCAGTTCGTATTTACATTGATTCAATGTCTGAATACGTTGAATCACTCAGTTGGCCTATTGTTTTTCTTTACAGTGATTTCACGTCTGAACAGGTTGATTCAATGCAAAAAAAACTGTTTTGCTGACTGGCGCGCTTGTTAAGACAATTAATGGTCATTTGACTCGTTTCGATGATTATTGATCAATTGCAACACCGATTTGCTCCAAAATTACAAAGTGCGTTTCAATATTCAAAGAAAATGAAGGGGTGTACCAGCAAACATCTATAGGATTGGCCCATGATACAAGAAAAGGATCCCCAGAGGATACAAACTGTTACTGATATGAATGAATCAACAAGTGAATAAAAAAGTTGCGTTTCAATAGTTTGGCAACATATTTTTTCATTACCATGGTAACAGGAGGAGGAGGAGGAAAACATCTCCTATTTTTTCAAAACGCTGGAAGTGGAAGTAAACTGAAATCATATCCTTCCACTCACTTCAGTTGCAGAAGAAAAAAGAACATTAGCAGAGGGTGGGAATCGAACCCACGCAGTCGAAATGACTGTTCCCTTGCCCTAACCTTTTAATAACCCATTAGGCCACGCTGCTTGTGGCGATACATTCACTTAATTTTCTTTGTACATATTAAAAATCTTTCGAGTAGATCGGTCAGAATATCACGTGCTGAGTCGCATGACTGAAATTAGCTGATTCGCAAGGAAAACTGTCCTATGTCAAAGTGCCTACCACAGAAGACAGTTAGAAAATGTTATGTAGTGCATATTTAAAGAATACTTGTTCGCAAAAACATTCCGCCCCGATAGGGACCGTTCAAATATTACGTAACGCTATCGAGGGGGAGCAGGCCCGTAACTAGCTTGGAGCAGCAGGGGGGGCAAAAAGTATTCTAGAGGGGGCCCAACTTTTACCTTCCGTATCATGTACGAAAACGACGTTTGTACACAATGTGGGTATATTTACGCAAGAACATTAACCGTAGGCCTAATACAACGTTTACATTAGACTAGTTTATCATAGAAACAGTCAGTGGCGTAGCCAGGAATTTTGAAAGGGGGTGGGGGTTGACGGCCGACGGGCAAAGACCGACGGCGTCTTCGCCAAAGGCGACACCCAGCAGCGGGGGGTTAGGGGAGCCTCCCCCAGAAAATTTTGAAAAATTACTTTGAATTTGGTGCATTCTGAAAGCATTTTCAACAAACATGTGGGTATAAATATTCCTGTAAAATGGTGCTGTCCGGTGGCATAGCAAAAGGATAAGATCATGTTTTCTAGGGCATTTTTCGGTAATAAAGCTAAGTCTCTATGTTTTCTTGTTGCTAATTCCTGGCTGAGATATTTGAATGTTTGGTATTGGCAAAACTCGCTCTTTTAATGCAGTTTCGTTTAAAACTAGGCAAACTTTGTTTAAGAGACAACATTCTACCACACCCTTAAACACACAATGTTTACAATTAAATAACACAAGAAAATTGAGTATAAAATTGAAAAGTCAGCGAACAGAGCTAATTAACATAATTTTTTCCAGGGAATGCCAACATTTTTGCAGGGGGGGGGCTTCGCTCCCCCTGCGCCCCCCCCCCCCCTAGTTACGGGCCTGGTCAAGCCTTAAAGCAGCCTGCGGCCATGGCCGCTAATTAGTGCTTGAATGACCGCCGGTGCTACCTCCTCAATCGGCCAAGTTTGGCCGCCGGTTTCTTCTAGCCAATTATTTAATTTCGCAAATGGAATGATCGTGGATTAACTGTCCAAAATATGTAGTATCAAAGAGTGACGCAAAATTAGGTCAGCGCGTCATAATCGCCACTGTCGCATTGTGCGGGAATATTTGTCATTGATGGAATATATCCATCTGAGATCATCAGCGCTGTAAGTCTTGTTTCTAATTCCCGGCGTTTATTTTAACAAAGTGTTAATCCGAAGTGCTAATTTACATCGGCTGGCAATATTGTCGTTTTTAAGTCAAAAAGGAGAAGTTGTTAAAGTCAGTTGTTAAAAAGAAGAACTAGGTTAGTTGATACCCGAGGGGAAAACATTTTTTGATCATATTTTGCAAAAATTATTATGCTTCTTTTAGTAATGTCTTTCACATCATTGAAATACTTGTTTTATTACCTTGCCGTCATCGTCAACACATGCCGAACGTTGTTTTTCGTTGCTAAACAAAATTCTAGGGGAGTGGCGAACTTCTTCAAAATCAGCAACATTGGAGACACTCGTGCGAGTGTCGTTAGATCAGGGCTTCCCGATTCGTTTATCACCCCACACCCCATGGGATTGATGAAGCCAATCTCGCACCCCCTGTTTTGAAATGGAGCGGTTCTGAGAAAAAAATTCAAAATACATACGAAAACAACGCAGAAAAGCAGCTCACCGGCCTTTATATGGCTAACGAATAGGAAAAAAGGCAGCCTTCAACAACGCAATCACACAAAATGCAAAAGCGAATAAATCAAGAATACACAAACTGAGAACATAATGGCGTTAATCAAGATTTTGGACTTTTTCCTGCCTCTTCTTTGCAATCATATGTTCGAAAAGTGGAACCTTGTGGGACAATGCAATGCGCAGATCATTTTTGGGGTCCAGGGCGTTGCGGTATTCTTCATGCAAAGCAGAGATGAATATCCCGATTCACACAGTCAAGTGGTAGCAATTGGAACCAAAATTTGCAATGCTTTCTTAGCCAGAGTTGAATACCGAGTTTGAACGCTGCACCAGAAAGTTTCAAGCCACTACAAGCCAATTGTCAAGACAATAGAAACAATGCCCATTATCAACAACAAACAGACTGGACCCAGGGGTGCCGGAAGCGGGGGGCAGGGGGGGCGAATGCTCCCCCTGCCCTCAAATTTTTTCTGGATTGGGGGACAGGGGGGGCAATGGTGCCCTTTTAAGGCCATGTAGCCTAATTAAGCTACTGCATATTTTGCAATATAACAATTTCTGTTATTCGCTTTTAGTCTAATTATATTCTTTCATTTTTGCCTCAAAATAATATTCACGACACAAAATTCTGTATCATAGTAGGTTGGTTAGCCTACATCATTATAATATATAGTATGATGCCCTTTCGTGCCATTGTTCTTTGTATACCGGACACTTGTATAATTACTCGATGGTGAGCAGATAGAAAAGCATCATCGCTATATCTTATCTTAAAACTTAAAAAAAAATTGGCCTTTCAGCAACAAAAGTGCCCTTTTTTCATAATCCTGCCCCCCAGTCAAAAATTGTTCCGGCGCCTCTGCCTGGACCAACGGATTCCTGACTTCGTTCGCACCTCCAAAAGCGTCAGTCAACTAGACGTGAAAAGCATTCCTGTACTGCAAGGGCCATCGGCGTGTAATGCCAATGGCCAATCAGCCCAACTTAGCTCACTCACATCGACAGAAAAACCAATCCAGTCAGGCCAATATCAGTTATGTTTTTAGCCTGACTAGTAGCTGACACTTTTCTTTTCGTAAGTCAATCCACAGTCTACAACGTGAAAAACTTCGTTCTCAATCAATCAATCAATCAACCATTTTATTTTTCGTCATTAACGCGTCCGGGACGAAAAAGATACTAACTACAAAAATCGATATAAACCTACCAGCACGTTAACGAACGGAACTTCTCGCTTAAAACGCGTTCTTTCCCAATGTGTACAATAAGATATTGCAAACAATGAGTAAATTGCTGACACAATATTATCGCATTACCCCGCCACCAATCACGTAACGTTCGGACCACAGCCTTTTTGTTATTAGCAACTTGTCGGGTGGTATTTTCTTGTTGTTGTGCATTGTGCCGTATAGGCCAACATAGAATGCTCTGAGAGTTAATCATCACCTCCCTCGTTAAACAAAAATCCATCTCTATATACGGTATAGCTCTTTTTCCTCGGTGGATTCTCGCACTCCTAGCAACAGCTACTCGCACCCCCAATCGGGAAGCCCTGCGTTAGATGGTCCCGCAGTACTGGATTACAATCCCGATAAAGCAGTTATTGCGTGGTGCAACGATTCTATTGTAGGATGTCACCCAGGCCCAGACTTCAACAACGCTAAGTGATCCTTTTAGCATTGTTGCAATTAAGTTTAATTTTATTCACTTGTGCTATCGTTATTTTGTATTTTGGCCTCCAAGCACGCAGATTTGACCGCCGAGAAGGAACTCCCGGTAAGCCACGATGGCTGCCGGAAAAAAAAAACGAGTTTAAAGGCCTGTAGGCCTACTGTGTTGCAAAATTTTATGCTGTAAATATTATTTTGAGGCAAAAATAAAAGATTATTATAATTAGGCTAAAAGCGATTAGCAGAAATTGTTATATTGCAAATGTGCAGTAGCTTACATGACTTTAAAAGGGCACCATTGCCCCCCCACTGCCCCTTCATCTGCAGAAAAATTGAGCCCCCTTGACCCCCGATTTCGGCGCCCCTGTGGACAACCTCATCATATTATATGGAATGGCACTGCGGCAACTCAGAAGTGGTTGCGGACTCATCGATCGGCTGTGGATACTCAGGTTAAGCATTCTATGCTACCCACATTGAATGAACTCAAATGTGTGCAAAAACTGTTTGCTAGCTCAACTCAAAGACTATCGTGGTGCTTATAACTTACCCGTTAGCCCATAAAACCAAAGACCTGGCAGACAGGCTATTTGTTTTGTAGCCTATACAGTGGCGTAGCAGCCACTTGGCGGTTCTGGCTCTGCGCCAGGGGCCGCAGGCTGCAAGGGGGGCGGAAAAATGTGGATGCACAGTGCACACAGCACGAGAAATGAAATAATGCAAAAATAAATAAACAAAATGCTCTAGAGCAGTGGTTCCCAACCTGGGGTTCGCGGACCCTTTGGGGGTCCGTGATTACCTTGATGAATTTTAACAGCAAAAACTTTACCAGCAATTCTCAAAGAAATTCTGACGAATTGCGTGAAAGTCGTTAATTTCATCAATAGCAAAGCTGTAAACCACCATACTTTTAAAGCGCTCTGTCAAGAAGTAGGGTCAGATTACGAAGTACTTTTGTATCATTTCTGAGGTACGTTGGTTATCTAGAGGAGAATTTTAAAAACGAATGCAGCAGCTAAAAAATGAGGTATCAACTCTTCTGAAAGCAAAAGAAAGTCTCCTCTCAAAATTGTTTGGAAGTAAAACTTTTCTATACGGCATGGCCAGAGATGGGCTAGATCACCAGTATTGGTGATCTTGAAGATCAAGATCACCAAGAATAGGTGATCTTGAAGATCAAGATCACCAAACTATGTGATCTTGAAGATCAAGATCGTGATCTTGAAGATCAAGATCACTTTTTGTGTACTTGAAAAAATGAAGTTTTTGATCAATGATGTTGCAAAAAATAATTACTATAAGCAACCTGGGTAAAGGTATATAGTTGGTATTGCTAACTTTTACTTTTAACTACTCGATCGCTGGCCAAAGAATTGTAATAAGTTAGTGACTGTTGCTATTAAGCCTATCAATTGTTGACGTAGTTTGCGTAGAATCGCGACGTCACACCCAAGGCCGAGGTTAATTACAGCAGTAGGCTGCTGAAAAAGTCGCAAAATTTGCAATTAGTTTTATACTTTTTATTTATAATAAACAAAAATAAACTTTGAACTGCATCATTTTTTACCAAATTTTTGTCTGATTCATGTGACAGTTTTTATACGTGTTACTAAGTAGTTTTAACTTTCACTGTATTATGTCAAAGTTTATTGCACCATTTATCCATCTGGCAACGTTGATACTGTTGTCTGCTATCAACAAAAGTTCAGAGGTTTGCGGTCAGACAAACCGCTCCATACTCAGACCCTAAACAAGTCTTGGTCTGGTTGATTTGCTGCAACAAACCACTTTACATGACTAAAATCGGCTAGATTCTAAATTTTTTAACACCGCCATTCTAGACTTTTGAAAGGGAACGCGCCAGAAAATCAACAAGAGAAATAGATCAGTGTCGCATTTATATCATTTGCCTTGATTTACTTCATTGTTGGAACGATCACGCAATCGTAGCAATATCGCCACTGGAAGGAACTCAACAACGGCTTAAGAACAAAATCAGTATCATAAGATCATCACCCGCAATAGTACCAACAACGCATCTACATCGCACAATGACATATATCATCAAATACTTTAAGAACATACAACTTATTATCACAGAAACTACACATTAACTGCACAAGACCTTATCTAATACAATTACATCATTAACTGAACAGTATCAAAATCGACTGAATAATATCAAAACCGACTGCCTAATATCAAAACCAACTGCCTAATATCAAAATCGACTGCCTAATATCAAAATCGACGGACTAATATCAAAATCGACTGACTAATATCAAAATCGACTGCCTAATATCAAAATCGACTGCCTAATATCAAAATCGACTGAATAATGTCAAAATCGACTGAATAATATCAAAACCGACTGAATAATATCAAAATCGACTGACTAATATCAAAATCGACTGACTAATATCGAAATCGACTGAATAATATCAAAACCGACTGCTTAATATCAAAACCGACTGAATAATATCAAAACCGACTGACTAATATCAAAATCGACTGCCTAATATCAAAACCGACTGACTAATATCAAAATCGAATGACTAATATCAAAATCGACTGAATAATATCAAAATCGACTGACTGATATCAAAATCGACAGAATAACATCAAAATCGACTGAAGAATATCAAAATCGATTGAATAATATCAAAATCGACTGCCTAATATCAAAACCGACTGCCTACCAACAAAACCGACTGACTAATATCAAAATCGACTGACTAATATCGAAATCGACTGAATAATATCAAATTCGACTGACTAATATCAAAATCGACTGAATAATATCAAAACCGACTGCTTAATATCAAAATCGACTGACTGAATATTATCAAAATCGACTGCCTAATATCAAAATCGACTGCCTACCAACAAAACCGACTGACTAATATCAAAATCGACTGAATAATATCAAAACCGACTGACTAATATCAAAATCGACTGAATAATATCAAAATCGACTAGTTGCTTAAAAGATCAAAGTCCCAATTGGTGTACAATAGAAAGTCCAGCCCAAGCTTTTGCTCACGTTAGGCTAATGCGATAAAGCAATTATCCCTTGCTCCTCCCTGCAGACAATGGAAGAATTGCACTTGTATAGCGGATTAGTAGGCCTACAGTTTTCCTAGAAAACTGTCTGATAACAATAGACTTAATCTACTTTCTCGCTATAATTGTTTGTTTTCGTTCCAACTTTGGAAAACTAGTCCAGCTGTGATTATTATTTAATGTTGAGGTAGGTGCTGAAAATACCGTATTATATTAATAGATAATGTATTTGATCAAAATTATTGAAATTATTTTAATATGCTGTGGCTGAATAATATTTAGGAAGTCAAGAAATCTCGTAGTCGTAGCTTCAGTGATTTCAAAGATACAACTGTTGATACAAAAAAAGTTGAATTGACATCCCCCCAACCCCATGGCGTAGCCAGCCCAAAATTTTTGGGGGGCCAAATGTTTTGACTTTAAGCGATTAACAATACTTTGTTTAAGGCATCGCCCATCCAAGCACATCACGACAAAAAATGCTTAGTTGGCAAACCAAGTTACCGTAATAATTAAGCTAAGTCGCTATAAATTTCATCAACATAAAATCCACTTTTCCAAACAATTTTTTTTGATCTAAAACATGACAAATGTTTATGACGCCATAAGCAAATAGCACTATGATCAAACCTCCATTCGTCGCTTTCCGCCAACTAAGCTCGTGACAACTCGATAGTAGGTAGGCTACCTATGGCAATACTCTACCTAATGACACTCTGAACCAGGAGTTTGCAACTTTTTTTCCACCGCGACCCCCTCAGTGCAATCAATGGAGTCTCGCGACCCCCCTTAAAAGTATTCAACAAAAGCATATTTAATGCAAAATTTACCAAATTCGATTCATGCCGACATCCCGTTATGTTTAGTTTTGCTGTTCCAACGTATACTTCCGAAACGAAAAACGTTTTTTTTTTCGATGTTGTTAGGCCTACGGCTTTTATTATATTTCCTCCGATTGTTATTTCCATTTTCTATCAAGCTTGGATAGATAGATTATAGGAAAAAAATAATGAGAATAATCTACGTTTTCGCACTTTCACCGGTTGAGTTTATTGCAATCTTTTATAGATTTATTTAAATCAATTTCAGTGAGATATACTGTATAACTAGTCCATCAAGTTTGTCAATGCGTGCACATGTTGCTAAAAGAACTTCCAAAATAGCCGACACTAATTTTTTTTAATGCCGTTGAAAACGATACTGAGAAATCTATATTTTGCATAGGATTCTACATAATTTTGCTTTTTTACCATAGCGTTGTTACTGGTTAACTTTAGTCTGCACAAAGCCACGTACAAGAACTTGGTGAAAAATATCGAATGCTTTCCTATAGTTAAAGCCTTGCAACGTCTGAAAGCTTAAACGATATAATAACCTCAAGTAGAGGAATGCTCAATTGCGAAAAAACGCAGTTTTTAATCTTTTCTGGCAAAAAAGAATTGAAAACAATACACTGGAATTTCAAGCGCCTCGCGACCCTCCGACAAACGGCTCGCGGTTGAAAAGCCCTGCTCTAAACTCAATTTCGATAAAAGTGGCGCCTACGTGGTATTGGAAATGGGCTCTTCAGTCTTCATATGTATTGACTCAACTCAGTCATTCGTTTTTAAGCAAAAACTGTAGGCCTACTGTACTGGATCTGTATCACTACCAGCTTTACAAAAATTTAACCTTAAAAAATAATTGAGGGCCGAATTTTTCCAGGGCCTAAGGCTATAGCCTTATTAGCCTAATGGTTAATCCGGCCCTGCCTATAGCCTACTCCTATGAATATGATTTTGTTTTTATCGTGTGAAGCTGACAAACAATTCACAGTTCATACATAAAGTTGCGGCCAAAAACAAAACGTTTAGTGTTTTTGTGAAACGATTAAGCTTACTTTGATCGCTCTGTATCTCAACAGTTTTGTGTTTAAGTATTCGACACCATTCACACCAGGCACTAAAAGTTTATTGTCATTCCAAAATTTGCTTTTCAACCAGAAAATGAATCTTTTCCGAGGAAATACAGTTGAAAATTAACCAGGTTTTTCCTCACAATTTTCTTGGGACAAAATTGTTTGTTTTGAACAGTACATTGCACAAAATGAACATGTTATCGTACAGTAGGCTATCTATCAATAATCGCCTATTAGCAATTTGTATTGAAAATGTTGCCACTAAAAATGGTGGAGAAAGAATCAAGTTCACTTTGAACAGTGATAACCTATCTCACAAATGGATACATTTGTTGATCTGCTCTAAAATGATTGGTTTTGCTTTCAAAAAGTCAACTAGAGAACAGTGGCGTAGCCTACCTAGAGAATCGGGTAAGTTCGGGTAAGTTTGAGAGTATTGCGGTCGGGTCGCTCGGGTAAGTTTGAGAGTTTGCGCCCCTCTAATAAAGTCAGCATTAAACAAATTATGTCATTTTGTTGTTCTAAAAATAATGTTCCTGTTTAATCGCTTTTTTCGATCCCAATCGCAGCAAAAGCACAGTACCAACTACACAATACACACAACTCTGGGTTTGGAGGCAGAGCCCCCAGCTGATGAGAAATGCTTTTAGTGTCATTGATCGATAACCTTTTTTAGCAAAAAATGTCACTTGATAAGGGCCCCCACTTTCAGCTCAGCCCAGGGCCCCATAAACCCTTAATCCGGCCCTGAATATAATTATAGGGAAAAAGTGACTGGTAAATAAGACTAAAAACGCTGTTTAGACATTATAAAACGTAAAATTTGTGAAACATTAAAAACTGCCAAACATTTGTTGCAAAAGTTATTGTAAAACTGTTTATAAATCAGACGTAATTAAATACTGAGAAACAATGGAGGCAAACTTATGCTGACTCTAATTTCCTGATTGATCTGAGTAGCCTACATTGTTTCTCAATATTTAATTACGTCTAATTTCTGAACAGTTTTACAATAACTTTTGCAACAAATATTTCGCTGATTTTCAATGTGTTACAAATTTTACTTTTTAAATTGTCTAAAAAGTGTTTTTAGCTTGATTTACTCGTCAATTTTTCTGTATAATATTCTTACAATTTTGCGTTATTTATTTACGTGTGCTTTCCAGATACTGAAAAAGTTACCGAAACTGGATGATTTTGTTTACTTTGTACATTCTATCGTTCGGTCGCTTCCTAGTCTATCGATCCTTGTATAATGTGTAACTCTCCATAACACCGAGAAGCTGGAACAAAAGTCGGGGTACATAAGCCATTACTTTCTTACTATAATGTAACCATTGATAGGCAAATCTTCGAAATTTGGGAGGGCATGGCCCCTTTGCCTCCCCCCCCCCCGGCTACGCCTATGTCTCAACCTTCAAAGTGTCAAGCCACGATTAAAGGAATTTCACGTGCAAAACCAAACATTTACAGGGTGTACAAAATGATCGGATACAGTTGCAGGTTTAATAAAAATGAAATAAAGTAAATAATGAAAAAATTCTGTTTCTTTTTCGGATAGTACGTGTCTGCTAGTAGCAACATGAAAAATTAGTTCTTAACGAAACACAAAACAATAAGGTAAGACACAAGTAGCCTATACAACAAAGTAGAAACATTGGAGCAACACAAAAAACAGCGACAAGAGATAGCGAATAAGACCAACCTGAACATCATCATTGTTTTAAAGTCGAATTCACAAAGTCGGATCGCATCTCCTATAACTCGACCTCGGATTGAGCCCACAATTTTGTAGGCTTATTCAGAAATTAGAAGTTAATCACTGATTCGCCACTTCTTTCATTAATGAAAGATTGTTTAAATCTGAGATGAAAGACAAGTAGAATCAAAGATTAAATCCGAGTTTGTGAACAGGAAATTGTGGGTTCGATCCAAGATTAGATCCGACTTCACGAATTCGGCCTTTTGCTGAAGCCTAGAATTGGGCGAAACCAATTTCAAAATTGATAGATCGTAAGTGACGCTGGTCTACTGACCCAGTACATTCACTAAACTAATCTAACATGCAAAACAAAACACAAACAACGTTAACTATGAAAATATTTTAATTATTTTGGCCACAGTTACACGACATGTCGGACAATGATATCCCAAATCTACGATCTGTGACGCGCAACTTTCACATGCATTAGCGTGGCCACAGGGATCGAAGCAAAATGTGGCTGAACGAGGTTGAAGGCAAACGACACACTTTTCTTGTGATGGCTGACTTGTCACAACATCCGTTCCAATATTCGAAGCAAGATGAACTGCTTCTAGATCTGCTTCATTGGCTGATATGGACTGGATATATTCCAGAAGGGTGATCTGATTACTTCTAAACTTCTCCTTCAGATCAGTTCTCAAATCGAACAGATCTTGAGTAGCTTGTCTGCGTGGCCGCGAAATTTCCAGCCCATTTGCTAACCGCTGATATTCGTTGTCGAAATCAGCTATAACATTGTTAATGTTCTTCATAAAGACCCATATATTGGGCTTGTTCACTTTCACACGCTGCTTTAGTTTGGCGTGAAAGGACTCTGCACCGTTGTTTGTGGCGATGTCAACATCAAATACAGAGAGTTCCATCGCTTGCACCCTATCTAACCAGTATGATTTAACATACTTTTTGAACTTTTCTAATTTCAGCAATACTGATGGTTGTAAAGTGATGTCGATGTGCTCATTCAATGCATCATATGCAGCATTTATATCTGAGGCGGGTGCGAACGGAAGTGCCATTGCACATTTTATCCAATTTTTCAAGGAGCTGTTTGAAAAGTAACTACTGACTAGACCATGGTGTTGCAATTGGCGCCAAAGTGCTTGTTTGTAATGAAACATACAACCTACAAGGCTGATGTTGGGAAATACTTCCTTAATAGCGCCTCGTGATGCTGCCTCAAAATCAGAGATGGCCCTTGTCGGATGAAATGAAGGCACCATTGTTTTAATTTCTAAAAATACTGCCTTATAATGTTTCTTCGTTTTTGACACCATAAAACATATCACGGCTGGTAGCGTATGGTTGTTTTTGAAGACAAATATGGTAAACATCTGAAAGAAAAGCTTTGCAACTGTAAAAAAGGTTCCATCAAATTGTATGGTGTGCGAATTTTCAAGTTCACTCTTCATGGTATCGCTGGAGAGAAGGATGGCACACACACTTCCTTCGCACTCAACATTCCGTTGATAGTAGGTGTTAAACCCGCTTTGCATCAAGGAATCAATAAAGTCTTCTATCGTTTTAGGGACTTTGGGCACTGTAGAAGCTCTTCTTTTTGACATCGAGCTTTCCATTTCCTTGAATGAAATACTTGCACCAAAGGGGTTACTTCTCGTTTCGTTATCGAAAAGTTCACGCAAACTTCCTGTTTCATTCTCAGCTTTCCTTTTGAGAGTGCTTTTCAAAGCAACAACTTCAGCTTGATACAATGTCTCATCATGGTTATGAGGTTTCGTAACCAATATACTCAATGACGATGCATCAAAAATACCCGCACCTTTGCAGTTATTTGATTTGTACAAAGTACATCGCACGTACATCTTTCCATTTCGACTGTAATTTAACAAATATCGAAAGCCTTCGTGTACGTAAATATTGGAACCACGCCTTTGGCCTTCTTCAATTTTAACACTCATTATCAGTAAAGCACACGATTATAATAGCAAGCAAAAAATACTTTCAAAACTAATCTGAAACAAGCAATAACAGTTGAAACAAGCAAATCGATTGAAGCTGAACGTTTCGTACAATATTTTCCGACACACCTAAAATACGACAACCAAAATTAGAGTGATCTAGCCTAAGTCTGCTTTTTTTCGTGGTTACTGGTCGAGTGGTCGTATCACATGCTGCTGATATAGGGTTAGGGTGTTAGGCGGATAGTTGCAAAAAACGCTGTTCGAATAACGAATTTATCCAGACATTCGTCTGAAATTCGCAGCTCTTACCAAATCCTTGATTCGTAATACATGAAGAATCACTGCAGTTTAGTCTGCAGGTGCCAAAACGAAATGCTCTCAAATAATTTGTATTAATTTCCAACGTTTCCACTCAAAAAGACAGTACGCTTGCAATAGACAAATTCGAAATAAACTATATCAAATTGAGATTGGTATTTAAAGACAAAGAAAAAGAGAGATTTCGAATAGTTGTGGCAAACACCTACAACGAGCTTAAATCTGAAAGATAGAAATAAACTATTACTGTTTATATTCATGCCATAAATGAAGCTGCACTAAAAGTACGAATACATGCTATGGCAATGCTCACATCAAGCTACTAAACTGATCAAATAAATTGAACGATGGATGGAAAGCGTTAAGCGCCGTTTGCGCCGTTCACGTTCGACTGCACTTAGAAAGCAGTGGCCCATATCTTTACTAAATACATAAAAGTTACGTTGAACAACAAAACACAGACATCATAGCGAGAGGGAAAGAAAGTCGCTGTCCCATGATTCCACATGATTCGTATCGAAAGTTTAAAACAGCGCCACTCTGGCGACAAATGTAGGAGACCTAAACATGACGTTGCCAAGACAAATATTTACGCAATATCTACGTAACATTAAAATCAGAGAGGAAGCATTACAACCTTCCCGAACCGACGATGTGTTTGTAACAACTCCACTGTTGTTTTCTTACTACAATAATTGACGAAAACTAATCGCTTAATTCAGTGGTTCCCAACCTTTTTTAACCGGTGGACCCTTTTAGTCGTTATTCAAATCTAAATTCCCCCCCTATAAATTTAGTTTGTTAAAAACTCGTTTACATTAATATTTTAATCTAAGTCTTGGAAAATAAACTAAACTTTCGCTAGTAATAAGCTTTTTAGCCTGTACGCCTAATATTCCTTTTCATACTAAAATAATTTAATTAATGAAGAACGGTGCTGAAACGTATTTTATTCGAAGAATACACTCAATCAAAATACAGTATAAGAGTCAATGCATTTAACAGTCTGTGTGAAGCTTGTGATTTGTTGTTTTGACAACTCATGAATGTGGTGGAAGAGTAGTGGAAAGAGCACAACGAATATCATTCTCCACGTCTAATCTGTTTCGCTCTTTTGTTTTCATTTCCAAGAGTTGAAAAACCTGATTCGCATAGATAAGTGAACGCAAACGGGAGGATATTTCGAATAGCTTTTTCTGCCACTTTGGGATAGAAATTACACATTAATGGCCAAAATCTAGTGATTAATTTTTCTCTGAATAAGTCTTTTGCGCAAGAAACCGTTTTGAGTTGTAAAATTTCATCCTGCAATTTATCTGGAAGGTTTTTCATCAACAATGTGAATGAATTTCCTATTAAATCAAGCTCATCGTCATAAACTTCAGGAAAATATCGAATGAATTCCAGTTCTAATGCTGTGAGATGAATTCTTTTTCCAACTCTGGAAGAACTTGTTCTTTGCCGTCAACAAGCAGCACCGATGACACTTCTTTAAACATGGTAACATGTTCAATTGTTCATTCTAACTTGAACATGTTACCATGTTTAAAGAATTATCATCGACTTTAAAGAATTGTTCATTCTAACTTTTCTCTTTCAATTATCAAGCTTGCTGGTGAAAACTACCAAAGCATCTTTAAGTGCTGAGCGGTACTGGCATCTGCTTCTTGAAGGGCCACCCAAGCCAGGATGGTCGAAAGGTAGAGGCCAGACAAAACGTAGTCCCCCTCGACCAGGACAGCAGAGCCTTTTAGTATCTTAAGACAACTCCTAATAACAGTGACATTAATCAATCACTCACTTCCAACCTGCCTTGAGCCAGCATGGAAGCAGTAGGCCTACAGCTTGTAAATTCACATGGTAAGCTGCGCCCTTTTGGGGTAAATTTTTAATTTCAATTGGGGGGATATCTAATTATCTGTGTATGCCTGAAAAATGAAGGCATGCAAAAAAAAAATTTTTTTTTGTCAATGTTTAGACCCTGCTGTCGGCCCCAGAACATTTGCAGGTTACCGGAATTTTAAAATCCTCATAAAATCTTAATCTTTCGTGCTAGGTAGGGCATGTTGGTATTCATTTCTATTGTTTTTGGATAATTAATCCATTTCTTAAGTTTACAGACAAATTTAAACATGTTTAACAATTTTAAATTTTGCAACCGTGACAAATTTTCTTACATTTTATGTAAATTTTTGTCGTTTCTGAAGGTTATGATAGTAGCATGTTGGATTTACTGGTTCTGGTACATTCTGAAGCAATATAAATAGACTCATTAGTTAAACATTTTAACAGAAACAATGGCTAAGGAAGTCCACATGAAAAAATAGTATTATGATTCTTATATATGTAACAAATTACATCACAAGCATGTAAGTATGTATGCTGTTTCTCACCCCATTAACTTGATTCCGATTATACCTTCCAGGATACTACGAAATATACCTACCTGGCGTATTCTATTGAATGTATTGTATTAGCTGAGTGTAAGAATGGCATAACGATCTTCAATAAAGGATGATCCTTTAGAAATAGAAAAGTATGAGTCACTGAAAACATCTGAACTTCCGCTTAGTTTGAATGTACTCAGACATTTTCTCTATCTCCGTACATTTCAATTGATGAATTCCACAACATCTAGTCAACTGCACAATCAACTCTACAAAGACATCATCAACATATATTCAATATTCATCTGCATCAAAGATGACCATCATAGACCAAATAAAAGAGCTTGAAACCAAAAGAAAGACTGTGAACAAAAACAAGAAATAACCAGTAGATCTTAAGGTTCAATAACTCAGAGTTAACCAACGCGAGTGACACAGTGGGCCAATTTTTTTCTTGATCAAACTTTCTGGAAGATTTCCACTATTGGTTGCCTTGCGCACTGCGCAGTTTATGCAGGTGCTTTGCATCCTTTGAGAGATTCTGCTCAACTTGAACCGAAATTTCAGGATATATTATTTAGTGGTTCAAATAGTAGTGGCTCCATTTCCCATACATTTTTGCAAGCATTTTTCCGATTGGGCCTTTAAAACTGTTTGGCCCTGAAGTTGATCCATCAATGTGTTCAAAAAATTTGCGAAGTGATAACTTGCAGTGGTGAAGTAAGGGAACTACACGCTGACAAGGTCTTCCTATATTTCTTTCGATATGGGCCATTGAACCATCTTTCCAGCTGGTATTAGAGTTTGTACCATCTCCTCAAATAACACATATGTTAATTTTCATTGAGGTTAGATGATCCACGACACCTTCAGCAACACATTTTCCTGTAGAATAGAAATTTTAAAATTAAGACTTCCTAAAAAAAATTTATTGAACCTAAGAATCTACTGGTTATTCTTGTTTTTGTTCACAGTCTTTCTTTTGGTTTCAAGCTCTTTTATTTGGTCTATGATGGTCTTCTTGCACTTTGTGGCTGCTATAGATGCAGATGAATATACTGTATGTTGATGATGTCTTCGTAGAGTTAATTGCGCAGTTGACTAGATGTTGTGGAATTCATAAATTGAAATGTACGGAGATAGAGAAAATGTCTGAGTACATTCAAACGAAGCGGAAGTTCGGATGTTTTCAGTGACTCATACCTTTCTATTTCTAAAGGATCATCCTTTATTGAAGATCGTTATGCCATTCTTACACTCAGCTAATACAATATGGTGCATTCAATAGAATGAGTCAGGTAGGTATATTTCGTAGTATCCTGAAAGGTATAATCGGAATCAAGTTAATGGGTGGAGAAACAACATACATACTTACATGCTTGTGATGTAATTTGTTGCATAAATAAGAATTATAATGCTATTTTTTCATGTGGACTTCCTTAGCCATTGTTTTTGTAAAAATGTTTAACTAATGAGTCTATTTATATTGCTTCAGAATGTACCAGAACCAGTAAATCCAACATGCTGCTATCACAACCTTCAGAAACGACAAAAATTTACATAAAATGTAAGAAAATATGTCATCATTGCAAAATTAAAATTTTAAAACATGTTCAAATTTGTCTGTAAACTTAATAAATGGATTAATTATCCAAAAACAATAGAAATGAATACCAACATGCCCTACCTAGCACGAAAGATTAAGATTTTATGAGGATTTTAAAATTCCGGTAACTTGCAAATGTTCCGGGGCCGACAGCAGGGTCTGAACATTGACAAAAAAAAATTTTTTTTTTCATGCCTTCATTTTTCAGGCATACACAGATAATTAGATATCCCCCCAATTGAAATTAAAAATTTGCCCCAAAAGGGCGCAGCTTATAATCACATGGTAGCCTACTAATATCTCAATGACTCAAAGATACAGATAACCCATGTTGAATTGTTGATGCGCAATCTGCTTTGAACGGAGATGGCGATTGGATATATACCGTATATTGGTGTTTTTCCATTGCATTTTCAGATTTAGTTTATTCAATGGACCAAACAAATAAGCAAGTAACCTAATCCATTTGTCATCATTCAGCAATGCAACAAATTCCAATTTTATTTAAAGGTCAAAAAATAAGTTAAGCTCGTCTATGAGCTCAAACACTCGTTTGGTTACGTTTCCTCTTGAAAGCCATCGAGTATTTGAATGAAAAAGAAGTAGGCCTACGTGATGGCCTGCATCCATGTCAGTGCACAGTTGCTTAAATAATCGGAAGTTAATCTAATAATAATTTCCTCTTTAACACTCTAGTGTAGGCCAACTTACGAGGCTTAAAAAGGTTTACAATCCTAAAACCAAATTCCCCCCTAAAAATTGCAAAATTCCCCCCTAGTGGGGAATTCCCCCCCGGTTGGGAACCACTGGCTTAATTAGTAGGGCTAGGGCCTATCATATGGCGACAAAACCCTGCGAATAACAAGAGATTAAATGTAGCCTACTTTTGTTTTATATCTGCTAATTTGATTTTGATATTATGCAGTCGGTTTTGATATTAGTCAGTCGGTTTTGATATTATTCTGTTGGTTTTGATATTAGGCAGTCGGTTTTGATATTAGTCAGTCGATTTTGATATTACTCAGTTGATTTTGATATTATGCAGTCAGTTTTGATATTAGGCAGTCAGTTTTGATATTAATCTGTCGGTTTTGATATTGAGCAATCGATTTTGATATTAGGCAGTCGATTTTGATATTAGTCAGTCGATTTTGATATTAGTCAGTCGGTTCTGATATTAAGCAGTCGGTTTTGATATTAGTCAGTCGGTTTTGATATTAAGCAGTCGGTTTTGATATTATTCAGTCGGTTTTGATATTATTCAGTCGATTTTGATATTAGGCAGTCGATTTTGATATTATTCAGTCGATTTTGATATTAGTCAGTCGATTTTGTTATTAGTCAGTCGGTTTTGATATTCTTCAGTCGATTTTGATATTATTCAGTCGGTTTTGATATTCTTCAGTCGATTTTGATATTAGTCCGTCAGTTTTGATATAAGTGAACTAATTATTTCAATCATGTGTTGATATTGGTGATGTGATGGCAACGATGCTGAGATGGTATTCATATTGCGATGATACTGTTGTGGTGGTGATACAACTACTAGGATGGTATTGACACGTGGCTGATATAAGTAACGTTTAGGTTACGTTCCTTCATTGATATTGCTATGGTGTAGCTCCACGGCTGCTTTTGTGATTAATACTACGGATTTGATATTATTCAGTTGCTGTTTTCAGTCTGTTGTTGGTACTAATGGTGGAGTCCTTTTGAAACATCTAAAATTGGGTCAAGGAAAGCAAACATTTCTTTAAAATTCACACATGGAAATTGTGAACAAAGATAAATCATATTTATTATACGTCAACATAAAGTAGTACACGGAAGTTGACTTCTTTATTATGACCAACACAGAAAACTTTTTCAATTTTGAAATGGCAACACTGACCAGATCAGATGGAGACTTTAAATCGTCTTTTGTTGGACACATATCACATTAACAGTGGCTTAATGTTAGTAGTTGCCACTAACTACTTTGTACAGTAGGCCTACAAGTTCTAAAAAAATGCCTCTATCTAGTAAGTGAACTTCAATTTTAAAGTGATCTTGATCTTATTGTTCTTCAAGATCAAGATCACACAAAAAAAAGTGATCTTAGATCAAGATCACCAAAAAAATAGTGATCTTCAAGATAACTTGTGATCTTCAAGATCAAGATCACGCCCATCTCTGGGCATGGCCTACTTAGCCGATATTTTCGGTCATATTAACAATGTTAATCGTGGCATTAAGGACCAGGTGTGACAATAATTGATACAGCTGAAAAACTGAAAGCGTTTTTAGCTAAATTGCCGGTTTGAAAACACAGATTGGAAGCAGGTAATTACGCTAACTTTCCAATGTTAGAAGACCTTGATGGATGAAACTCAAAGAAAAGATACTGTTGTGATCTCTATGAGAAAAAAATTTTGCGCACAGTTAGAAACCCTTCAAATCTCATTTCAACGTTATATTAATTTAGAACACCTGCCGAACTAAGTTGAAACATGGATTCGAAATCCTTTTCTTTTTGACTTGAACAACATTAGTAATGACGATCTCAGTAAAGATGACCTAATTGATTTGAGATCAAAAGAGTTATTACGCATTGAATTTCATTCAAAAACTGTGGAAGAATTTTGGTGCTCACAACAACAAACCTACCCATTCTTGGCAAAGCAAGCGATTATTGTTTTGTTACCATTCAGAACGGGTCCCACGAATTACCCATAAGCCCCATAAGTACCCATAAGCACCATAAGTCGCGTCGAATTACCCATAAGTCGCGTCGAATTACCCATAAGCCCCATAAGTCGCGTCGAATTACCCATAAGCCCCATAAGTAGCGTCGAATTACCCATAAGCCCCATAAGTCGCGTCGAATTACCCATAAGCCCCATAAGTCGCGTCGAATTACCCATAAGCCCAGTAAGTCGCGTCGAATTACCCATAAGCCCCATAAGTCGCGTCGAATTACCCATAGGCACCATAAGTAGCATTGAATTACATAGAAGTAACGTCGAATTACCCATAAGCCTGTATAGTGTAGAGTGTAGTCTATAGCCGTCTAGAAGCCTAGTAGTCGGCTGCATAGCCGAGTGGTGAGGAGCACTGGCTGGACGTTCCAAAATATAGTTCGACACCGCTCAAGAGCAGGACACTTGAAGGCATGCCTAAAGGTGGACACGAAGATTGGCTTCGTTGCCTTCCCGTCCGCTTATGTGTAATCTGCAGTTTGCTGCAGCAGATGGAGTGTTTTGTCCGATAAAACACCTTAACATTGGACAATTTTCCCTATGAACCAGGGGACTGCAGCATGGCAATCGTTCTCGCACTCAGCTAGAGACTTAATTCTTGCTTTGAACTTGATAATAAAGAAAAAAAAGAATAATGGCAAGGGTGGGAATCAAACCCGTGTCACCAAATTCAATAACCTTTGCCTTAACCACTCAGCCACGCAAGAGCTCGTGAAATCTTCGCTTAATTTGTTTATATCGGTAATGTTTCGAGAACGCTCACAATATTATCAGTTTAGTTTGTTTTTATTTCTGACCATCACAACGAAAAAACAATACACGACAAACTTAGCACAGATCTATAAAAGGTAGAAGCGACAAAACGCGGACGTTATAACGTGCACAATACCAAAGCCTGCAGATTACATATACGCTGACATGAGGCGTAAGTAATTCCACGTTGCTTATGGGTAATTCGACGCGACTTATGGGTAGGGTTGCCAGATGTTCACTATTTTAGTGAACAAATCACTATTTTAAGAAAATGTTCACTGTAAACTATTTTGCTAATAGTGATAGTGAACATGTTCACTATTTTGACAATTAATTTTTGTCTACAATTCTGTCAATATATTTTAGCCAATAGCCATGGATTAACCAGTGACTATACACTTCTGCTGCTTAGAAAGTAAAAGCACATGAGTCTGGTGCTTTGAGGAAAAACCCCTAATATGCTACCCCAGTGTAATTTCGCCAAAGCCAGGCTTGGCCAGCACGAAGTCCAACAGTAGAGTGTACACTGTACAGCCAAGGTAGCTGACAAACTGAAAGCCACTAGCCTGAGCAACTAACAGCCTAGAAGTTTGGCCATTTAACTGTTTGTTTATAGAGTGTGTAGGCCAGCTACTCAATCATGTGTGATGTGGCTAATAAGTTAAGAATTAAGATCATCGCTGGAAAAGTGGACTAACTTCTTTCAGAAAGAAACTGTACCTAAATTGTTAAAATTTGTCCAGTATACAATGTCTATCCCTGTATATAATGCCAATGTTGAGAGAATTTTCAGTGTTATGGGTAACATATGGACAGATGAGCGCAGTGGCGTAGCCAAGGGGGAGTGTTTTGGGGGTTACTACCCCCCCCCTTTGTCACGCGTGTGACATATTGAGAATGATGCTTTCAGTCTCTATGCCTCAAAACAAAGTTTGCCTAACTTTAACCGAAACTGCATTAAAAGAGCGAGTTTTGCCAATACCAAACACTTAAATATCTCAGCTGGGAATTAGCAACAAGAAAACATAGCTCTATTATCGAAAAATGCCCAAGAAATAATGATCTTATCCTTTTGCTATGCCACCAGACAGCACCATTTTACAGGAATATTTATACCCACATTTTGGTTGAAAATGCTCTCAGAATGCACCAAATTCAAAGTAATTTTTCAAAATTTTCTGGGGGAGGCCCCCCAGACCCCCCGCCACTGGGTGTCGCCTTTGGCGAAGACGCCGTCGGGCCTCGCCCGCCGGCCGTCAACCCCTCCCCCTTTCACAATTCCTGGCTACGCCACTGCTTTGAGAACATTGAGGATGCGGTCACGCGCTTTCAAAATGTTCACTATTTTGAGGAAAAATATCTGGCAACCCTACTTATGGGGCATTTGGGTAATTCGACTCGCGTCGAATTACCCATAAGTCGCGTCGAATTACCCATAAGCAACGTAGAATTACTTACGCTTTCATGTCAGCGTATATGTAATCTGCAAGTCGCTGTTGCGACTTGCGATCGTGTCACTTGTTTGTTTGTTTGTTTGTTTGTTTGTCTTAAACTGATTGTCCTGCTTTGGTATCATGCACGTTATAACGTCCGCGTTTTGTCGCTTCTACCTTTTATAGACCTATGAACCAGGTGACTGCAGCATAGCAATCGTTCTCGCACTCAGCTAGAGACTTAATTCTTGCTTTGAACTTGATAATTAAAGAAAAAAAGAATATTGGCAAGGGTGGGAATCAAACCCGTGTCACCAAATTCAATAGCCTTTGCCTTAACCACTCAGCCACGCAAGAGCTCGTGAAATCTTTGCTTAATTTGGTTTATATGGGTAATGTTTCGAGAACGCTCACAATATTATCAGTTTAGTTTGTTTTTATTTCTGACCATCACAACGAAAAAACAATATACGACAAACTTAGCAGAGGTCTATAAAAGGTAGAAGCGACAAAACGCGGACGTTATAACGTGCATGATACCAAAGCAGGACAATCAGTTTAAGTGACACGATCGCAAGTCGCAACAGCGACTTGCAGATTGCATATACGCTGACATGAAGGCGTAAGTAATTCCACGTTGCTTATGGGTAATTCGACGCGACTTATGGGTAATTCGACGCGAGTCGAATTACCCATAAGCCCCATAAGTCGCGTCGAATTACCCATAAGCCCCGTAAGTCGCGTTGAATTACCCAAATGCCCCATAAGTCGCGTCGAATTACCCATAAGCAACGTGGAATTACTTACGCCTCATGTCAGCGTATATGTAATCTGCAGGCTTTGGTATTGTGCACGTTATAACGTCCGCGTTTTGTCGCTTCTACCTTTTATAGATCTGTGCTAAGTTTGTCGTGTATTGTTTTTTCGTTGTGATGGTCAGAAATAAAAACAAACTAAACTGATAATATTGTGAGCGTTCTCGAAACATTACCGATATAAACAAATTAAGCGAAGATTTCACGAGCTCTTGCGTAGCTGAGTGGTTAAGGCAAAGGCTATTGAATTTGGTGACACGGGTTTGATTCCCACCCTTGCCATTATTCTTTTTTTTTCTTTATCAAGTTTAAAGCAAGAATTAAGTCTTTGGCTGAGTGCGAGAACGATTGCCATGCTGCAGTCACCTGGTTCATAGGGAAAATTGTCCAATGTTAAGGTGTTTTATCGGACAAAACACTCCATCTGCTGCAGCAAACTGCAGATTACACATAAGCGGACGGGAAGGCAACGAAGCCAATCTTCGTGTCCACCTTTAGGCATGCCTTCAAGTGTCCTGCTCTTGAGCGGTGTAGAACTATATTTTGGAACGCCCAGCCAGTGCTCCTCACCACTCGGCTATGCAGCCGACTACTAGGCTTCTAGACGGCTATAGACTACACTCTACACTATACAGGCTTATGGGTAATTCGACGTTACTTCTAGGTAATTCAATGCTACTTATGGTGCCTATGGGTAATTCGACGCGACTTATGGGGCTTATGGGTAATTCGACGCGACTTACGGGGCTTATGGGTAATTCGACGCGACTTATGGGGCTTATGGGTAATTCGACGCGACTTATGGGGCGTATGGGTAATTCGACGCGACTTATGGGTACTTATGGGTAATTCGACGCGACTTATGGGGCTTATGGGTACTTATGGTGCTTAGGGGTACTTATGGGTAATTCGTGGGACCGTTCAGAACCACTTAATTACCTTTGCGAGGCAGGATTCTCAGCTCTTGTTACAATAAAAACAACATCGAAATCGCCTGGACGTTGAAGATGACATGCGTGTTGCATTGTCAAAAACTCAATCACAGTTCAGTCGTTTAGTTCAGGAAAGGCAACAACAGCGCTCTCATTAAATTTGCTTATACGTTGAAAAAGTTTCGGCATGGCACTTTTGGTCAGGCAAAATTTAGGTAGGGGTCCGCAGAATTAATAATTTGTTTAAAGGGGTCCGTGACAACAAAAAGGTTGGGAACCACTGCTCTAGAGAAACTATGTAATCCAAACGAAAATCTTCATACACGAGGTGACGCTCATAGTATTCCACAAGCGATTCAGAAATTTTCTTCCTTTTCCTTCTTATGTTTTTGGAAAGTAATCCTGCGAGAATCTCATGATACTCAAACTTGCTTGCAGCAAAAAGGACTGCTGTTGTCGCAATGCTCTAACAAGATGAAAGCGTTTGTCAAATTTTTAGTGGAAGAACGAGATAATCTATGGTAGGTTCTGTGGATGCAGCGATCAAAAATGCACAGAGGTAGAGATTCCAGTTGAAGATCGGAGAGTTCGCAAAAAAAAGAGAATGCCTGGCAAACACGCAGAAGATGCTGGTCTTAGTGTTGTTGGAGAAGTAAGACGATGCATGTTTCAAGCTTTGGACAGATTTAAACTTGAAACTGAAACTAGGTTTACCGGCATACACCATTTAAATGATATGTTTGGATTTTTGAATCCTCATGCGCTGCTGGAAAGCGAAAGTCACAATGGATTCACCAACGCTTTTAAAAGCACTTGTGACGACGAGGTGGACTTTTTGGAGTTAGCTGTGGAAATTGACATATTTAAGAGGCTGGTGCGAAGCAGTGAAACCACGTTTGATCGTAATGCAACAGCGTTTGATGTTTTACAGTGGTTAGCTAAATCACACCTACTTGATTCGACACCATATTTATGCTTGTGTCTGAAACTTTATCTTACCATTGGTATTTCAAATTATAGCTGTGGGAAGAGTTTCTCAAAGCTCAAAACAATAAAGTCGTATTTACGTTCTACCATTAATGATGATCGGCTATCAGCTCTATCGATTCTTTCTATAGAAAGAGACTACGCTCAAAAACTTGATTTTGAAGATATTATCGCTGATTTTGCTTCAGCGAAAGCCCGAAAAGTTCAATTTTGAAGTGGCTATTGATCTTTTATTTGTCTAATAGGCTACATTTGTTGTCCATTTTTTGTCTTTTATTTTTGGCCTTAACGCCGAGACAGTGAAGCTTCTTTCTCAAGCAATATAGAACTTCTGAGACGCGGCACATCATTTGTAATTATTTTTATTGAAAAGATTGCTTGAATATGAAACTATTTCAAAATTTGCTGCAGTTTTAGGGCGGCATTTTCAACGAAAGCCAGGGGCGACAGTAGGCCTATAGCCTATGCTCTTACGGCACTGAGCCTATAATCTCGTTTAAACCAACTTGGAATATGCTTTTGCTGTATTTGGAGTTGTAGGCTACTGTTCGTTATTAACTAAATGAGATTTTAGTGTAGGCTAACTGTCACATTGACAGCTCACTGGTTCTTACTCGCAAAGCTGCAAATACAAGCGTTCATTTCAGGAGATGCATTTCCTCACTTTCCTACAGTCAATTTTCTTGCAAGTTTGCTTAGAATTGGCTCATTCAATAAGTAGGCTAACCTACAATTGAGTTGAGTTAAGAGATTGGAATTAGCTCATGCAAAGCGAGTTTTAAGTGTAAGCCTACGCAGTAAAGAAAAAGCAAAAAAGATTGCAGTGATAGCAACTAAGCCAAATTTCAAACCTATAATTTTATTTCGGATTTCACCACGTTTTCACGTTTTGTTGCTTCTACTTTTTTCTGTAGCCTACTTCAAGCTATGTTTTAGCGTGGGCTGTTTTTCGATATGATGTTCAGAAATGATGGCTATCCCTCGTCTTCTAGGATGATGGCCTTCGCAATAAATAAAAGCTAACGGTGAGTTCTTAAATGGCTAATCTTGGCTTTGAAATTTCGGTTACATTTGGTACAATGTCAATTTCCACAGCTAACTCCAAAAAGTCCACCTCGTCGTCACAAGTGCTTTTAAAAGCGTTGGTGAATCCATTGTGACTTTCGCTTTCCAGCAGCGCGTGAGGATTCAAAACTCCAAACATATCATTTCAGTGGTGTATGCCGGTAAACCTAGTTTCAGTTTCAAGTTTAAATCTGTCCAAAGCTTGAAACATGCATCGTCTTACTTCTCCAACAACACTAAGACCAGCATCTTCTGCGTGTTTGCCAGGCATTCTCTTTTTTCCGCAAACTCTCCGATCTTCAACTGGAATCTCTACCTCTGTGCATTTTTGATCGCTGCATCCACAGAACCTTTAACCATAGATTATCTCGTTCTTCCACTAAAAATTTGACAAACGCTTTCATCTTGTTAGAGCATTGCGCTAACAGCAGTCCTTTTTGCTGCAAGTAAGTTTGAGTATCATGAGATTCTCGCAGGATTACTTTCCAAAAACATAAGAAGGAAAAGGAAGAAAATTTCTGACTCGCCTGTGGAATACTATGAGCGTCACCTCGTGTATGAAGATTTTCGTTTGGATTACATAGTTTCTCTAGAGCATTTTATTTATTTATTTTTACTTTACTTTTTATTTATTTTTGCATTTCGCTCTATCAACGCAACTTTGTAACAAAGCACGCTTGATATCTTCAAGACATATAAGTACTTTCCTGGGTATAATTGGATTTCCGCAAGATGATGATGTTGTTTTTGCTAGTTTGTTTTATTTGTTTTTGTCATTGTTTTCATGTCGTCAAGTTATGGCCTATCTATTTTGTGATTCGTGCAAGGCATGGTGCGTTGAGCTTGAAATGGCTTTGCCCGTGGTAGGATTTCTTTGTGGGGTTTTCTTTGCCTGCCTTGCTCTTATTTGCTATGAGCTAAACGCATCAAGACGTGTTCCCTTTACGACCATCAGCACTCTTGATAACGCACCATGGCCGATCTTGATAGCAACTGTCCATACAAATCTTAAATATATCAGGTAAAGCTATGTGGGCTGATAAAGCTATAGCCTAAATTTATGTTTTTTATTTTTTTGTAACATTTTATTTTCCCTTTACATCTTAAATTTTTCTGAAGGTGTTGCGACCGTGCCAAATTTTTTTTCAACTCAATAACTTACTTTGGTCACAAGCACGTTTTAACGTTCGCGTTTTGTCACTTCTACCTTTTTCTCGACCTTTGCTATGTTGACGTGTATTGTTTTTGATATGATGGTCAGAAATAAAAACAACTGAACTGAACTGAACTGAACTGCATTATTGCATTTCTCGTGCTGTGTGCACTGTGCATCCACATTTTTCTGCCCCCTTGCAGCCTGCGGCCCCTGGCGCAGAGCCAGAACCGCCAAGTGGCTGCTACGCCACTGTATAGGCTACAAAACAAATAGCCTGTCTGCCAGATCTTTGGTTTTATGGGCTAACGGGTAAGTTATAAGCACCACGATAGTCTTTGAGTTGAGCTAGCAAACAGTTTTTGCACACATTTGAGTTCATTCAATGTGGGTAGCATAGAATGCTTAACCTGAGTATCCACAGCCGATCGATGAGTCCGCAACCACTTCTGAGTTGCCGCAGTGCCATTCCATATAATATGATGAGGTTGTCCACAGGGGCACCGAAATTGGGGGTCAGGGGGGCTCAATTTTTCTGCAGGTGAAAGGGCAGTGGGGGGGCAATGGTGCCCTTTTAAAGTCATGTAAGCTACTGCACATTTGCAATATAACAATTTCTGCTAATCGCTTTTAGCCTAATTATAATAATCTTTTATTTTTGCCTCAAAATAATATTTACAGCACAAAATTTTGCAACACAGTAGGCCTACAGGCCTTTAAAACTCGTTTTTTTTCCGGCAGCCATCGTGGCCTACCGGGAGTTCCTTCTCGGCGGTCAAATCTGCGTGCTTGGAGACCAAAATACAAAATAACGATAGCACAAGTGAATAAAATTAAACTTAATTGCAACAATGCTAAAAGGATCACTTAGCGTTGTTGAAGTCTGGGCCTGGGCGACGTCCTACAATAGAATCGTTGCACCACGCAATAACTGCTTTATCGGGATTGTAATCCAGTACTGCGGGACCATCTAACGCAAGGCTTTCCGATTGGGGGTGCGAGTAGCTGTTGCTAGGAGTGCAAGAATCCACCGAGGAAAAAGAGCTATACCGTATATAGAGCCTAGAGGTGAATTTTTGTTTAACGAGGGAGGTGATGATTATCTCTCAGAGCATTCTATGTTGGCCTATACGGCACAATGCACAACAACAAGAAAATACCACCCGACAGTTGCTAATAACAAAAAGGCCGTGGTCCGAACGTTACGTGATTGGTGGCGGGGTAATGCGATAATATTGTGTCAGCAATTTACTCATTGTTTGCAATATCTTATTGTACACATTGGGAAAGAACGCGTTTTAAGCGAGAAGTTCCGTTCGTTAACGTGCTGGTAGGTTTATATCGATTTTTGTAGTTAGTATCTTTTTCGTCCCGGACGCGTTAATGACGAAAAATAAAATGGTTGATTGATTGATTGATTGATTGAGAACGAAGTTTTTCACGTTGTAGACTGTGGATTGACTTACGAAAAGAAAAGTGTCAGCTACTAGTCAGGCTAAAAACATAACTGATATTGGCCTGACTGGATTGGTTTTTCTGTCGATGTGAGTGAGCTAAGTTGGGCTGGTTGGCCATTGGCATTACACGCCGATGGCCCTTGCAATACAGGAATGCTTTTCACGTCTAGTTGATTGAGGAGGTGCGAACGAAGTCAGGAATCCGTTGGTCCAGGCATTGCAAGTTTTGGTTCCATTTGCTACCACTTGGCTGTGTGAATCGGGATATTCATCTCTGCTTTGCATGAAGAATACCGCAACGCCCTGGACCCCAAAAATGATCTGCGCATTGCATTGTCCCACAAGGTTCCACTTTTCGAACAGATAATTGCAAAGAAGAGGCAGGAAAAAGTCCAAAATCTTGATTAAAGCCATTATGTTCTCAGTTTGTGTATTCTTGATTTATTCGCTTTTGCATTTTGTGTGATTGCGTTGTTGAAGGCTGCCTTTTTTCCTATTCGTTAACCATATAAAGGCCGGTGAGCTGCTTTTCTGCGTTGTTTTCGTATGTATTTTGAATTTTTTTTCTCAGAACCGCTCCATTTCAAAACAGGGGGTGCGAGATTGGCTTCATCAATCCCATGGGGTGTGGGGTGATAAACGAATCGGGAAGCCCTGATCTAACGACACTCGCACGAGTGTCTCCAATGTTGCTGATTTTGAAGAAGTTCGCCACTCCCTTAAAATTTTGTTTAGCAACGAAAAACAACGTTCGGCATGTGTTGACGATGACGGCAAGGTAATAAAACAAGTATTTCAATGATGTGAAAGACATTACTAAAAGAAGCATAATAATTTTTGCAAAATATGATCAAAAAATGTTTTCCCCTCGGATATCAACTAACCTAGTTCTTCTTTTTAACAACTGACTTTAACAACTTCTCCTTTTTGACTTAAAAACGACAATATTGCCAGCCGATGTAAATTAGCACTTCGGATTAACACTTTGTTAAAATAAACGCCGGGAATTAGAAACAAGACTTACAGCGCTGATGATCTCAGATGGATATATTCCATCAATAACAAATATTCCCGCACAATGCAACAGTGGCGATTATGACGCGCTGACCTAATTTTGCGTCACTCTTTGATACTACATATTTTGGACAGTTAATCCACGATCATTCCATTTGCGAAATTAAATAATTGGCTAGAAGAGACCGGCGGCCAAACTTGGCCGATTGAGGAGGTAGCACCGGCGGTCATTCAAGCACTACTTAGCGGCCATGGCCGCAGGCTGCTTTAAGGCTTGACACTAGGTTACATCATTATAACATAGCATGATGTCCTTTTTTGTATACCGGACACTTGTAGGCTATCATTACTCAATACATAGTGAGCTGATAGATTAGCATTGTCACTATATCTTATCTCAAAACTTGAAAAAAAATTGGCTTTTTAGTAAACAAAAGTGCCCTTTTTTCGTAATCTTGCCCCCCCAGTCAAAAATCGTTCCGGCGCCCCTGGTTGTCCATTGATGCTGATGAACAGCATTATTGAAACAAGTGATTTGGTCAGCCGTGATCGTAGAGGTGCGATGGCCAAGTTCATTTGCAAAAATCCACGTTCGGCTTCAGCAGAACTTATAGCAATCATGTTTAGTACTACAGTCTTGAAAAACTTTATCGTGCCTGGTATATCGCCAGAGGTGGGCAGTACCGAGTACAATTGTATCGCAGTACTTTTTGTGTACCGGTACCGCGGCACTTTTTGAAATTTGTACCGGTTGCCTTGCCTAAATATCCAGTACTTTTTTGGTCAAAATACCCGGTAGCCTACTTTTATCGGTACTTTTTTTTCAACAATGTTAACTCATATCGTTAACAATATCGTTGGTGACAATATCAACAATGTTAACAATATCGTTGGTGTTTGCTTGCCGTTAGTGACAGTTTTGATGGAAGCCATCCAAACGAGATTTCATCACGTACTCCACAGCACTGATCATCAACTCGCCATGGCGTTGCTCATAGCAATGCCGCTTTATTACATAAATTAAGCTCAAGCCACTAAATTTATTTTAAACTCAAGTTTACTCAACCGATTCTCGCAAGCTCACTCAGTGTTTAAATGGAATGTACAAGCAATGAATCTTTGAAAACACACGAAATACGGCAAAGTTGAAGATTTTATTCGGGTAAATACATAAAAAGTAAATAGACCATTGTATCCAACTGTTGGTTATGCTATCCTGAACAGGTTACTTCAAAATTCCAGAGGATGAGAAACGATAAAGTTATACTATTTGAAGTAGGACTTTTAAGCAGTACGATCTATAGCAGCCTAAATGTGGTTTCCAATCTTTGTAGTCACAGACCCTTTTTAAGAAAGATTTAGCCAGGTGACCCATGACTGGAGAGTGTAATTTGGGCCCGATGTCAATAAAAAGTCGGAGCTAACAAATAAGACAGATTTAAAAAACAATATAGGCGACCTCCAAAAAACATACGAAGCTTTCTTTTACACTGCCCCCCTATAAAGACCCTGGGCCTCTAAGTACCCTTTGGATCCCCTTGCCAATTCTACAGTGCGAACCCTTAAACTTTCTTAGAAAAACCGTGAATTAAAATTTGTAAAATGATTCTTAAATTTTAATGCATATTTTTTTTTAAATCCTTGTGGACTACTTAACCCTTTTTCAGACTTTTCTAAGACCTAGTTTGGGAACCACTTATTGGAAATGATCAAAATTTTCCGATACAAAATTCTGATAATTCAAGAAACTTTATAACAAAAACAAATTTGCTTCTTTTCGACTTAGTTGTAAATTGGAAACACTTTTTATAAAGTATTTCTTGAACATTTTCAATAAACATAAAGTTATTGTAAAAAAAAGCAACTACAATTCTAGTGAATAAGATGATCATGCCGTTGCGAATGCAGCACTTCAAGCAAAAAATCGCACAATCTGATTAGCCAGCAAAACAAAGCAGTTGTTTGAATAAAGTCGCTTTCACACCTTTTGCTGCAATATCATATCATTTCCGAGTTTCAATTAACAAACAAACAAAATAAGGACAGTATCTACGCAAACGATGTTCATAAACAACAAAATTTGTTTTTAAATATTAAATTAAGGGAGATTACTCCCAGACCACTGCGGTACGCCACTGCTTCCTGGAAGGACATTCAAGTTCTGTTTGCTCATATAATTTAAATCCGAAAATACAATAAGCATACTACAAAATGTAATTGAAAGAAAGCTATCGCTTTCAAAGAAAGCGATCGAAAAACACAAAAACATCTTTCAATTTAAAAGTGTTGACAGACAACCAAACTGTTCAAATAACTTCAGACTTAAAATCTCAATGCGAAATGGCAATAGCAAAGCAAAATTTTCCAAAAATTATTCACATTCCAATGATGTGTTTTTTGCATCGGAACGTTTATCTGGTCCTCAGAGTGATGTCAAATCCTACAAAAACACATGATAGTAACAGACTTGGTTGAAATAAAACATAAAATACTGTACAAGCTAAAGATAAAAGTTAAACAGATAAAAAGACAAATTAGGCTACTTTTGCTTATAATGGTTGAATTCCAACATCGTCAAATAATAAATTGTCATTAGGCTACTGGCAATCTATGAAAGCCACAATTGTATGTTGCTGAAATTCGATGCGCATAGCAATATACTAAAGCATATCACTACATATCTGTTTAAGAATATTGTTGAGTTAGTTGCATTGCATACCTTTTCAAGTTGATAAAATAACTGTCTTTCATTTACTTTTGGTTGATAAATCGCAATTTCACATGCTCAGTCTAGTCTAGTTGACATTGGCGTTGAGCTTACCAAAAATTAATTTTCGTTGTTTGAATCATCTGCTGGAAGCGTTTGAATTTCTGACACGCTGCTCAGACCTGCTTCTAATTCAGATTCGGTTGGGGGAAGTGGGGGAACTACAATAAAGATAAAACGTATAAACGAGGTTAACCCTCACCCAAGTGAACAACCTAAATAGTTAAATATAACTTTCGCACAGAATGAAACTGTTTCCAAAGCATTGTTGAGAGTAGCTTGGCCTGCAGTGGCAAGAAGAAAGTAAGAAAATGTTTTATATTATTTTTATGTCATTGAAATAAAAAAACGTTACCCTGTATAATGAATAATAATAAGATAAGCTAATCATATTTTTATTGGGGCTTTCTGTACAGGTCGACGACACTTTGAAATGTATGTAGCCTAGGTTACAGTACATAACTTCAGCTGGTATGATTTTAAAAAGTACCGTAACAGTTCATGAAATTGTTTGAAGCCGGGTAGTAATAAAGCATTTGTTTATCATTCAAATATTACTGTACACAAACCAAACAGCACACAACGTTACAATATCAATGACGGCAATAATCATAATAGTAGGCTAACCGATGAACAACAATTTTGTTATTAGTAAGATGTAAAACGAAAGAAACTCTATTAAATACATTTGTAAAACAGAAAGGCGCCAAGAAATATTAAACGGTAAAAAGAAACAAATGACACGCTACGTGTTTTCGACTACTACTACCTAAAAACACGTTCAAGTGTTCATTTAAAATTTACTCGTTTTTTTTCATAACATATACTTAGTCCCATATCAAAAGGATGCACTTGCTGTCAATAGAAAATCAAAATATTGTTTACATAACATTTTAGGGTAACTGTAGCCTACTGTACTTACCCACGTAATTATCACAATCGACATTATAATCCGGATTAAATCGGTCAGCTCTGCTTCCATCCAGTTCTTTTCCAGTGGTTTTATTGACGCACCAACAAACGTTCAAAAACCCATAGCACTGCTTGCTTTGATATGAACCATCTTCATCGCAATCGGGAATAAAGGCGTCTTGAAGCCGGGCTATTAGTTTTCTAGCTCGCACAATAGCGCAGGTTTCTATACGAAAAGCTAGCGGTCAAGATCGCATTAAAACTTCTTTTATAAAACTTCGGCAAACATTGTAATTTGAAAATAACTAAATAAACATAACAAGCAAATTAAAAATATGCAGACAAGATTATATTGCTGCATTTGAAAAATGCAAAATAAGTTACGCCAATTTAACCCTATCCGGACTGACGGGTGGATGGGTTCCGTACATGCCTAAAACTTTCATCGATTACATAAAAGCTACTGGCTCAAATTAACACTGAAGTTTTAAAACTTTTCCTAAAAATTATTCATCTTTGGATTAGTAATAAAATGACATTCTTGTGTAGTAAGATAGTTTTTTAGTTATCAGCAGTTTTTGACACCCTACTCCCAAAATTGTATGCAAAACTAGTAAAAAATTAATCAGCGTGAACTTGAAGAGGGTTAAGTTAGCAAACATTTGTATTGTTTTGTGAGTTCCAAGATTTACTGCGTGACCTAAATGACTACTGACCATTTCGGATTAGGCTACATGGCATGCATGACTGGACCGTGCGTGCCTTTAACGAAGAGATTAGCGATTTCAAGGTGATTATTGCGGAGACATCAGACAAATTTCAAAAAAATAATTGACTACTTCTAGCAAAAAAGCCATACCAAAAAACTGGTAGACTTGCTGTACTAGAGAGTGCTTAGCCTTGTGCTGATAGCCGGGAAGAACGCCCCTTTCTTCACAATGTTCTCCCATGCCAAAAATAGCTTGGTCCGAATACGGTTAAACAATTATTTTTCCTAATAATCTAAAAAAGGAAGTTATGAAGTGTTTTAAGCTACCTGTCTGGGATCCAACTTCATTTTGTTCTGGTACATTTTCCGGTGGATTTGAGTTGTCTTCCGATCTACCTGCAACCAGAGACGGTGAAGCAACGTCAGGTTCGGTCACGTTGACTGTTGGTGGACTTGGTGACGTACCTTCTGTTTCATATCCAGTAGAAACTAAACAAGCATAGCTTCATCAAGTATGATATATTGCAAACATCACATGCTTCAAACGTTAGGGGAAATGTATTGCCGTTTTCATTTATTTCACACAGTTACTTGCTTTGAAATACATTTTATCAATAGGCATGAAGCTGGTAAGGAAAAACGTAAATATTAAAAACATGGAAAGTTCCTCATTTAAATGTCAAACTATCATGAGATAAAACTCAGCAACGCAACCGGATTTAACACATTCATTTTTAACAAACTTTTAGGCGGAATTGATGTGCCACTTTCTGCCGCTAAATTAATAAAAGAGTAGCCTACATCGAATGGTTTCGACAAAATACTTTGTTCTCATGAGAAATAATGGCAGTAATTTAAATACTGAACACTTGAACAAAATAGATTGTAGTTAGATATTGAATTTAGCTACACTAACACTGTAGCTATTAATTATTAATACATATTTTTATTTTAACTTAAAGTATAGCATACTAACATAAAAGACTGGCTATTATATTATTTAGGCAACATTTCCATACAAATAGTCACTAAATTGTTTTGCAATAAGTAAAAAATGCAGTAAACGAGTAACATGCAGAGTTTTAAAAATTAATGTGCAAACTGAAAAAAACAAGTTTAAATGATTTTTTGAAAAACTACACTAGGCTAATATGTTTTTGTAAAGTCACAAAATGTGAGTTACTCACTTATTGAGAGTTTTGATAGAAGTTGAGGCTGATTAAGATCTAATGCTTCGGGGGGTGGGTTTTCTGGCACTGAATAATATTAAAAAATAATAATTGAAATATTTATTCAGCTGTCAAAACAAATGAGTATAAGCCTATGATATAGGTTTAAAAAAGACTGTGCTTTGCGTTAGGGCTACTTTGTCGCCAAATATCAGAAAAACACATTCAGATTAGGCTACGTATTCAATCAGCTTCAGACAAATGGGGAGTTATTATGATCTACTCACAAAAGAAAGCGTCACAGCATGCTCTAGGTTTTCACCCCTATCCGTTCTTTAAATATATTTCTATCTATCACCTAATTAATAATTTATCGGCGGAATACATTTATGAATTTGCCCACACTGTTTGAGACAATCGTAGGCTACTTACCCACGTAATTATCACAATCGACATTATAATCCGGATTAAATCGGTCAGCTCTGCTTCCATCCAGTTCTTTTCCGGTGGTTTTATTGACGCACCAACAAACGTTCAAAAATCCATAACACTGCTTGCTTTGGTACGAACTGTCTTCATCGCAATCGGGAATAAAGGCGTCTTGAAGCCGGGCTATCAGTTTTCTAGCTCGCACAGTAGCGCAGGTGTCTTAATGAAATGTTTGAAGTTTTACTGGCACAAATCACCTTATAGTAGGTTAATTAAAGCTTTTCGTTTTTGTTCATAAAAAATTGGAAAACGTATTGGTATGAAACAAACAAATATGACTGTGATAACAACCGACCCTTCATCATTTTCTGGCTTTTCTATCATTTCAGGTCGGTAAGCAAGCAGGTTTACTTCGCTCCAATCAATTTTACTACAATTACAAGGCTTAAAGGCTAAGTAAAGAATTGAGTCGTATTATAAAACAGATTTTCTAAAGTGATGCACGAGTTAATGAGATTAAGCTATCTAAAATTCTAAATTGACAAAAGTGTGTAGTTCTTACTTGGCTCAGTTCCATCTTGGTCTAGGTTTGTTGGATAAATTAACCTAGGGCGTAAAGATGGAAAAATGCCTACACAATCTTCTGCTGGGATGCAGATGTTCTCGTTATTTCTTAACCAGCCTGGAGGACAAGCGCATCTTAAACGGCATACTTTCGGCAAGCTGCACGAAATCAGAGGCTCCTCGCATGTTGCATCGCAGGCTCTAGCACAAGCAGAAAACACTTCACCAAGGTTGATGTTGCATGGAGAACCTAAAAACAGCTTACATTAAAACTTTAATAGTGGTGGCCAGGGTTTCTGAAGGATTCTTTTCAGACGATATAAAACCTAACGACACAATCACAGTGAGCTAAGCCGGTGAAGCAGCTTACCAATGCTTTCTTCATCGATAGGTGGTGAAGGAGGAAGATGGATCTCTGGAGTTACTCTTGGATCTTTAAAAAAAAATTTTTTGAACATAACATATAAACAAAACATAAATGGCTAAAAGGTTGGTTAATTTTGTGCTAAAAATCATAAATTAAGCTGCTAGTTTCAACATGGTATTGAGGTTTGTTGTATACCAAAGCTATGTAAGGAAAAGAAAAATATATAATAGAAAGAGTTTGGTTTCATTAACAACGTTGACCCAATAAAAGTATGATTTATGACTAGCCTACTGTAAATATGGCAACATACTCGGAACGTAAGAGTCACAATCAACGTCATCTTCAAGATCAAATTGCCCGAATTTGCTTCCTTGTAATTCCGTGCCATTATCCTTATTTACACACCAACATTGCAAAGTGAAACCATCGCATTGCAAGCTTTCGTACTGCCCGTTATCATCACATTCTGGTATGAATTCATCGTAGTGTTGACTTGCTATTCTTTGTCGTCTCACTCTTTGACAATGCGTTTCTACAAACATTTGCGCATAAGTTGCAATAGCCTAAAACAGGGGTCACCAAACTTTTTTCTCTGAGGGCCGGATTGCTGCGAGATCAACAGCTGCGGGCCGGATGCAACTTGCGAAAAGATATACAACTATTTAGAACCTCCATTGACTTGAATTGAGCACAATAAATAACAAAGTCGGCGGTGGAATAGCAAAGTTGTGATGAAAATCGAAAGGTTGCTGGAAAAGTTATTCCCTACTGGGATACACTACAGAGCATCGTGCTCTTGAAAAAACATTACACTGGTGAAACATTGATGTTTTTAGCAAAAAAGTTTGTAATGTCATAAGAAGAAACAATATGGAAAAATCATTAGCAGGTTGCGTGTAGCCCAACAGCAACGTGAGTCCTTTACAAAAAGTTTGGTAACCTTTTGCCTTAACAGCTGTAGTGCAGCTGTTATTTCCTCAGCACGTGGCGGGCCAGATGAAATCAGTTCGCCGGCCGGTTCCGGCCTACGGGCCGTAGTTTGGTGACCCCTGGCCTAAAACAAAGACCTAGAACAATTTGGATAGACAAATTGCCTTTTTTAATTACATACGAAGACGAAGCTCAGCAACAAAGTGGCATAGCCTATTACATGATAAAAGAAATAAAATATGAAACGTTTTCGGCTATACATCCAGACCTTATCAAGCCTTTGGGAGAAACTAATTCTACACTAACACGAAATGCTAGAGAACATACAGTATGAGTAAGACATAAAACATAAAGTAGCCTACCGTATTACACATTTTGTATTTACACATTCAGAAAATGTCTAAGCTAATACTTTATTTTCTATATAGTAGCTAACTGCATGTTTGTACACCAGCATTTGATGTTTACTGTAGAATTAGTTTCTCCAAAGGTTTCACAAGGACTAGATGTAGCCTAGGCCTATAGCTGAAAATGTTTTCAAGTTTGTTTCGTCTGCTTATTATTCAAATGGACCATTAGCCAACGCCTGCCTTTTTAGAATCAACGTAGGCAAGCATTGGGTGCTTGTGTGGTAGAGCTTTAGGTCTGATTGAATTTTTATGATTTGGATTTTAAGTCAATTTGCAAACAAAAATGGCAATTGTGGTTTGTGAATTTGTTGTACAATAGGCTACATCCTTTTTGAGTTGTTGTCAGAAAATGTCGAAACTTTGTTGACCACAATTTATTCCAACCTTACACAAAATTGATTAATGTTCTTGTACAACAATCAAGTTTAATTTTATTTTTTTCAAAACTAAGGTACCGGTATCCATAAAATGCAGTAATGTACAAAAATAAAAATAAAGTCTTGAAAAGTCAGCTTAGTAAAGTCCCCAGAAAACATTATCTTACCTGAAAGTGATATATCTCCGGTTTCTTCTGCTGGTGAAGAGCTGATAGTTTCATCTATAGGAGCTGATGTGGATGATTGTGGTGGAGACGGACAATCATTAGCTGGGACACATTCGTTTTCGTCATTTCTCAACCATTTAGGAGGACAAGTGCATCTTGGAAGACAAATCTTTGCTAAACTGCATGGGATGTCGGGATCAGCACATGTAGCATCACAGCTTGAAGCGCAGTCGTTAAACCCTTCACCGAGTTCCGTGCTGCATGGAGGAGCTGAAACAATAAATCGACAAGGTAAAAACTGAGCAAAACTATTCAACTCTCTTCTCGTTTCAGGTTGGACAAGTCGTATTTTTGGCAAAGATGGGAAGTTTTGGAAAATAACTCTGTATCTTATCTATTTTTGTTTAGCGGAGTCTTGTGAGTGGGTGTGTGAGTGGTGCTGAGGCACTAAAGTAGGAAATTACATCGTTGTTGTTTGTAAACACCTTGCATATGCATTAGGCTGCACCGGTCATTCAGCTTTCAACAATAAGTTCTACTCAATGTCAAAAATATGAGCTTGCTTTACACAGTGACACAGAAAATTTCATTACTGGTCCAGGGGTGTACTGATCCCATCGTTTTTCATATGGAAATGTAAAGTACAGTCAGTGATTTTAAAGTAAACACTCACAAAAAAGTTGCAGTTTGCCTGGTGGAGTGCTTATAGCGTAGGCCTACTGGTATTAATATTATGTAAAACTATTTATAAAATGACGTTATCAATAAGATTTACGCATGAACATCTAACTGACCCAGTCAGCCTGTCGAAAATATAATATTTTTGCATGTTGATAATTTTCATCACGGTCATGTATCACCATAACAAGTCGTGAAAAGATTTACTTTCTATTGCGTCTGTTTCTGGAGAAGTAGCTAAAGCAAAAGTTGGTGGAGGTCGAAAAGGAGGGCACTCCGATCGAGGAACGCACACATTTTCATTATTTCGTCTCCATCTGGGAGGACAAGAGCACCTCTGGCTGCAAATCTTTGACAAACTACAAGAAATGAAAGGCTCGGAACATGTTGAATCACAGGGAGCTGCACATGTACTGTAAACTTCTCCAAGCTCTATATTACATTGACGTTCTGAAAAATAATAATAAAACGCTTAAGACGGTATGTATTCCATTTGTCATCTTTTTTCTTGATGCTTCAAAACAAATTGTACATTTAGCAAACCTGTATTTGCTTCTTCCAACTCTGCCTCTAGTGTGGTAGTCGTAGGCGGAGCTGATGTGGATGATTGTGGTGGAGACGGACAATCGTTAGCTGGGACACATTCGTTTTCGTCATTTCTCAACCATTTAGGAGGACAAGTGCATCTTGGAAGACAAATCTTTGCTAAACTGCATGGGATATAGGGATCAGCACATGTAGCATCACAGCTTGAAGCGCAGTCGTTAAACACTTCACCGAGTTCTGTACCGCAGTCAGGAACTAAGAAAAATAGGAAAATTTAATAAAAGCTCTTTAGCCTACATATGAAAAATTTATTTTACTTAAATCTTTTGGTTGGGTGTTAACTGTTAAATCATAATATCGAGTCAAATCCCAGAAATATGTGCTGCTTTATTAACAAATGCCAACTCTTTACATAGGTACTTATTTTATTAGGCCTAAACCTCATCAACTGCTCGAAAGATTGCTTCATGGTTGATTGGTTGTAGCTATGTAGTAGCATTGAATGTGAAAATACAACTATCGTTTCTAGCACTAGTTGCTACGTTCATCTGATGAAATTGAAAGTAAAATTAACAACAAACAAGATGGTTTATTGCTTCACTGACGTTTCGCGCACCATGACAATGCGCATCCTCAGAGCAAATAACATACAAAATAAAATTTCACCAGGTTATATAGGCTACTGCAGTGCGATTGAAGGCAAAAAAAAATTAAACACGCAATATTTTAAAAATTGGCCAATGATGTGTGAGCGGTTACTTTCCACGTTAAATTACGTAAAACCTTCCAACAATAAACATAAAAATTCGAAGCTGTGACGACCAACAGAAAAAGTGCGATTGAAGGCAAGAGAAATAGAACACAATTTCGAAGCGGTGACGACCAACAGAAAAAGTGCGATTGAAGGCAAGAGAAATAAAACACAATGTTTATTGAACACAATGTTTATTGTATTCTATTTCTCTTGCCTTCAATCGCACTTTTTCTGTTGGTCGTCACCGCTTCGAAATTGTGTTCTATTTCTCTTGCCTTCAATCGCACTTTTTCTGTTGGTCGTCACCGCTTCGAAATTGTGTTCTATTTCTCTTGCCTTCAATCGCACTTTTTTTGTTGGTCGTCACAGCTTCGAATTTTTATGTTTATTGTTGGAAGTTTTTACGTCATTTAACGTGGAAAGTAACCGCTCACACATCATTGGCCAATTTTTAAAATATTGCGTGTTTTATTTTTTCTTGCCTTCAATCGCACTGCAGTATATAACCTGGTGAAATTTTATTTTGTATGTTATTTGCTCTGAGGATGCGCATTGTCATGGTGCGCGAAACGTCAGTGAAGCAATACACCATTTTGTTTGTTGTTAATTTTACTTTCAATTTCATCAGATGAACGTAGCAACTAGTGCTAGAAACGATAATTGTCCTGATGAACACCCAGACTTTTCAGTATTCAAAATACAACTAAGCAGTTTTTTTCATCTGTCAATAATGAAACCTAAAACATTGCTGTAGTTCTCGCACGCATCAATCAACTTTGGTGAATTATTTTCAATAATCCAACGCTTATCTTCATAAAAAAAATAGAAGTTTAATAATTTTTGAACAGCTTTTACATTGCATCTAACATCATTTAACATTGTGCAGTGGTGTGTTGGGTAGGCGCGGAACACATTCAATAAAAAGAATGCTTGGTGTCTTTTCCTGAGTTTTACTACTAAGAAGGGATTACCTTCTCCCATTGGCATACCCAGTTGGTTTTCAATGGTAACCGGTTTGGTGAGGTTGTTTGAAACGAGTAGCCTACACCTGCCAGCCATTTACATTTGGCCGGGTATAGTTAGTTGTGTGTCTCATTTTGTTGCTCTTCAGGGACCACAAAGGTAAAACACACCAATCTCTGTTGCCGAGGGTGTTCACTGTTCAGTGCTTATCAACTCATCACTGTTTTCCTTCCTTAACTCAATGGTCAAGCGTCCGACTCAAGCTCAAGCTGCGCTGTTCGGCTCTCGGTGTGTGAGCTTGAATAACGCATTTCAGGACTGCTCTCTATTCAGCGGCACATAGTGGATGGAATAATTCACAAACAATTAGATTTCAACAATTGAAAACTCTACTTTGCCGATCTCAATAACCGGCCCTGTCTCAAAAGTCTCTACAAGTATGCGAAATTACTAGGAATAATATATCAAAGGGTGTCAATCCGAGGATAAAGATTCAAAACCAAACCACTGTACTGATAAGACCCAAAAAAGTCAAAACAGCTGCTTTGTCTGCTGTTATTGGTCTTAATAAGCTTTATGGTACATTGTTTCAAGCTTGCCTTCAATAGACCGGTACTTTTGTTGTGCTATTTTAATTCACGATGCTTATTTCAACTTGGAAAATTGCAAACCTTGACTTTTATTACGTAATTCGACTTCTCGATAATTATTGTTGATTAGCTTTTGTGACGGCAGCCAGCAACCTAATTTAAAACTTTGCAACAGCCGGGAATATTTTCATTCAATAGCATTGACGACAAAAACGGTCTTGTCATAGTTTTTGAAACGTTTGCTGAACTTAAGTTTAGTATTTAAAATGTGGGATCGCTCTTTTTTTGATTGGATTAAACAGGAGTTTCAGCCATTTTGCTCCTAATAAGCCTTAACGATTACGATAAATTTTAAGAAATCTGATATGACAAATGTTATGACACACACCGTTCGGCTGCGTTGGGCAGGTTTTCTTAGGGATACATCTTAAGCCAGTGTCATCCAGCACCATGTGTTCCATACATTCGCATCTGCTTGTACAGTTTGATGATTGACTGCATGGCTTGTCTAAATCCGAGCAAGTGGCGTCGCAAGGGGGCGCACACATGTTAAACACCATCCCCAAGTCGGAGTTGCATTCTAAATCACAAATTGCAAACTGTTTTATTATTCCAGGTCCACTGATATCTAAATTGCAATATACTTTTTGCAGTTCTAAAATAATGTAATCAAGCGTGAGATTTACAGACAAGTTACCTCTAGCTAAGTCACAGACGCTTTGATCAATGAAATCTTCATAAAGCCCTAACGACTGAGGGATTTTAGATCCTTTGTCATCCACGCACCAGCAAACATCGGAACTATTGCACTGTAAAGCCATAAAATCTCCTTTTTCAGTGCATTGTACAATTTCTTCCGGTGCTGCAAGTCCTCTCAAATATTTGCATGTATGAGGAGCTGAAAAGCATGTATCGTGTTATTATTAAAATATGTTCCACGAATCACACCGAGAAGATACATAGGAGCCGGAGAGTAACCAGTCTTAGGTTTCATGGTGCAAGACATGCAAATTGGCTTGTTGAGAGAATTGGCACGGTTAAAAGGAAAAACGCGACGCCAGTGCGTTGGGAGATGACACAATGGCTTACGATAGAAAGTCGTGTACTATCATAAAAAAATATGTTTCTTTTTTGTGGATTGGCTTTAAGAACTAATGTTGGGCAATTTTGGGCCGCTGAATCCGAATCTGAACTCTGATTTTTTTGATCACATCAGGTTTTTAGATATGATATTAAAAATACTTTATTTTTACTGAAAGTTACATAATTGACTTTGCGTTTACCACCAATACATGCAGAGAAATAACAAAACGTTAGTGCTAAACAAGCCAAAATAGCTTAAATAATCCAATTAGACAAGCATTGCCATAGGCTTGCTTCAATCTTCGAAAGTCAGATTTGGATTCAGCAGCCCGAAATGACCGGAAAGCAGCTGTCAAAGTTTATACTTAAAAATCGTGTTGACCAGTGAAGTATCTGAGCTATAACACATCACAGATCAACGTATAAAAAGTTTGCGTTGGTAGATGAAAATGTTTTGATTTCAACTCACTTGGGCATTCCTCAATGGGCACACAAACTAATTCTGTTTTGCTCAATCTGACTTTTCCCTTTGGACAGTGACAGTCTATGCCACAGTCGCGAGTACATCTCGGGACAGGATCACCACACGTGGGCGGACAGGTGGTAGCGCACGATGAATAAGACATGTCCGAAGGGCAGTCTGAAATACTTGATGGTCAATTGCAGGATAATTATTTCAACATACAGTATACTAAAATTATTGAATTTGAAAGCTATCTTAAGCCTATGTTTATTTTTTCCAAAACGTCATTGTTTTTGAAATTCATTTAAATTCAATCAATTTAAATCAAATTTTTGTGATTTATAACAATATTTCACTTAATCGATTCTTTAAAACTAGATGATAAAAAAATCATTTGAAAACCAAATTTTACCGAAGAATCCAACACGACCATTCATTCTCCAGTTTTCTTTGAAGTTTTCCTCTTTTGTAAACATTGTATCAAGTATAACTGACATAGGTCTAGCTTATTCTACAAGCAGCAGTCACAAAATTCTTTAAAGGCTTGTTTTTGCAAAGCAAAAACCCGATGACCCACCTCCTAAAAAGGCGCAGTCCAAATCAAACTCTTGTTTTGGTCTTTCAGTGCCACGCAATAGCTTCCCACTGTACTTGTTCACGCAATAACAATCTCCTGCTCCACACTGAGTTGTGTTAAAATATCCCTCTGCATCACAATCAGTAGCCAACCTTGGCAAGTCCTTTAGTTTTCCTTTTTGACAGTTCGTGAGTTCTTTAGTCGCTTCCACTGTAGAATTACAAAATGTCGATAACGAGCATAGGCTACTGTATATCTTAAACATTTACTGAATCAAATAGCCTACGTAGCCTGATCATACGTTTAAAAAATTATTTCCGTCAAAAGTGTTTTAGTTTACAAAAAACAGTTTGGTTTTAGATTATCTTTCACAAAGTTAGCAATAAAATAGGCTATAGTTGGCATACCAAGGCATCAAGCCGCAACACATAGGATCTGCATTACCAGTTTTGAGCTTTTTGTCAACAAACACCAAACTTACAATCTCTTTGAGCAATGATACATTCAGATTCGGAAACACACACGCCATTTCCATCTCTAACTTCTCCGGAAGTACAGGCGCATCTTCTCGTACAGCTGTCCTCAAGGCTACAGGGCCTAATCAATTCATCACACGTGGCATCACAAGGTGGTGCACAGTCCACTAGTACTTCATTCAAAGTGCTATTGCAAACTGAAAAAAAAACATTCATTTTTCTTATGGATTGAATGCTTGGGCCAGAACGGTTTACAGTTGTTTCTCTTTTTAAGCTATATTTTCAACCAGGCTATTGTGATTACTGTAATGGCCAGTGATGTAGGCGCATACAAAAAATATTGACGCCGTCAGCGTAAACGCAAATGTTCGAAAAACCATACGCCGTATGCGTCAACGTAACTTGTAAAAAAGTTAAAAAAAAAAGCTCATACACTAGCGTAAACTCATTTTGTTTGCTAGGTGCCAAACATTCACACGGTATAAACCACTCGAAACAAACAAGTTTTATTTTGAATTTCCACGAAGAAATCTGAAAGCATCTGAAAGTGTTCATCTGACATTTTGCTGCGTTTTGATTTCAATATGCCTTTGCCCATTGAAAACATTCTTTCAACTTATTCAAAATTTGGAAAGTTTGATAAAAAAAAATGCAAACAACAACTAAGACATTAAAAAGTATGCGTTAACACTATGCGCTAAAAAACGCAAAAACTTTACGGCGTAGCCTCAAGCGACAACTATCCAAAAAAATGTGGCCGCAAGCGTTAGCGCAAACAAAAAGTTTACGCCGCAAGTCTACGGCGTAGAATTTGCGGCCTATACGTACAGTACATCTCTGGTAATGGCTATGGTCAGCAGAAAGTGTTTCAAGCAAGATATTGGAACAGCTACAGAGCAAACAGGAGCCTCATATTCAATCGTTGTAATCTAACTAAGAAGTAACATAAACAGTCTCACAAGTCACAATAGAGGCTACTTGTTTATGGAGTCTAACAAGGCTTATTCATGACGTGATATCAACCGCTTAGGCTACGGCATAAAATGTCACTCACGCCCAGCAAAAATTGATATTATAAGCTTAATATGCTTAAAAATCGTCATATGAATCACATGTTGTTCATGCAAGCCTATTGATATCATTTGAAAAATCTTCAAGATAATGAAGAACGAGCCCTTTCTGTGTTTGCAATTATTCCACAGTGCACGATTTTGACTAGCATTTTGGCCAAGGGTGTCCGACTTTTTTATGAGGTTTACGAATGATTGCGCGGACCACGCACTTGAGTGTTTACTGCTAATTTGTAATCTTAGAAACGGCTGTCTTATGATTTCTAATTAAAATCCTCACATCAAAATTCTAATCTTACAGTATAAATGTGTATTATCTTTTTTAACAATTATAAGAACAATTGACATACCAACATATTATAAAGTCAACAAAGCCACACGTCGACATTTCAATGTGAAGTTTGGGATTGTTTTTCTCTAACAAGTTTGATAATATTCGGTGAGTTGGACGATGTAGCAATGCGAAGCGAGTTTTCCATATGGAGGTCGGAAATTAATGATCTCACAGGAGATTTGACCCCAGACAGCCACTTCACCTGGTCCGGATCTTTACCAGATCGGGTAGTATCTGATCAGAACTCTACCAGATCTGGACCAAATAAAATGACTGTCTGAGACATAGTTTATCCGCGAAAAAAACTTGCTCGCACAAGCAAGTGCTGCCTAATAATGAGGTCACCGCGAATCTGTAAATTAATAGACAAAGAAAGCAAACAATGAACGCCAATTTTTCGGAATGTAAGTTCGCCATAAATTACGTATGCGATCAAGTTGATAATATAAGTCATTTTGAACAATACTGCACAGGACACTCAGAACCTTCCTGTGGGCCACATGTGGCCCTCTGGTCACAGGTTGGACACTCCTGATAAAGGCTAAACGAGCCACATTAAGTGCAAACTCGATTTAGCCACAGACAAAAAATACCATTAGGTTTAAAACAAGCACACCCTTTAGTCTTACCCTGTAGTCAGGCCCGGATTTAGGGGGGGGCAGAGGGGGCAGTTGCCCCGGGCCCCCCGACTTTTCAAGGGCCCCCCTATGTGGTTAAAATGTGATTTTGTGTTTATTTTTTTTCTATTTGGCCTTTAAAGTTTCTGCAAAATGCTGTGCAGTACTGGACTGATGCTACTGTAGACGTAGAGATCGTTTTTGTATGGGGGCCCCCCGATCTAAAAGTGCCCCGGGCCCCCCATCAGCTAAATCCGGCCCTGCCTGTAGTTCTCTATGTTGCATACTGTAGAAGCAATGTAGATTTTGAGGGAGTATATGACAAATATATGCGAAAAAATACAAAGGGATTTTTGCTAATTGACCCTTTGCAACCCAATGTTCCAAGTCTGCAACATCTTGTACTACTAACTGTTATTTGTTGCTTGGACAACACTTTACTAAGATAAATATCTTTAAGTTTGGTTTTTATGGCAGATAGCTGAATACAGAGGTGAACAAAAACTAGACGAAAATTTCAATCACCTTATTACTTTGAGAACAATTCAACTTCAGTGACTAAAAGTTTGTAGCCTACTTCTGCAAAATTTCTAAAACATTTTTTTCGAGAACGAGTCATTTGGCGGTTGTGTATCTGTTCAAAACGTAGCTCAACAGGAAGTTAGCCTCACTATCCGCAAAATTCAGTTGTGACGAAATGCGTGTTGGTTGAAACGTGTCAGCGCTTTTCATTGTTCTTGCTACCCGATTTGTGCACAAACCACTCATGGGTGTTTAGCACGTTGAATGCCGCACGTTAACGAACATATTCTTTTCTCATTCGATTGCGGCAAAATCCATTTCTTAAAACAGCAATGTTGACACGATTTTTCACCCGCAAACGTTATTGTAGGACTTCAAGAACTGTGTACCAAAGCGCAATGTTTCATGTTAAACATTTGTTATCAACCCTCCGTCATGGTGTGTTGATCGATTTAGATTAAAACGCAATGTACTAATGCAGTTGTGGTTGAAACATATTGATAATGTTCACTCAAAACTGTTGTTGACAGACATATCTGCCTATCAAATAAATTGAATTCAACGAAAATGGTTGAATAAAACGTTTTGTAAAAATTCTGTTTGCTATAGTTTAATCTACAAGTTCAAGGTATCAGAACTTTGACCAGTTGCATGACTCCCTAAAGAAATAAAATCATTTCAATAAGAAATACTTGAATGTAGGACCTACTTAAGGCGCAATTTTAAAATTTAGCCTAACCATTGTTATATTGGCCTAGTTTAATGCGTGGTTTGCATAGTTGCTTTGTAAATCTTTCACCACTTTTTTTCATAAATTTTTTTTAAGTACAGTAGTTCATCTCAGTTCTCAAATTTGCAGACTGCGAAAGTATTTTCCATCGGACACCTCCGAAGATCAAATCACCTCTTTATAGACATTTCGAAAAAACTTGTATTCGATTTGCGTACAATGCCGTTCGTAAGTTCGTTGCTTCATTTATTTGGCTTTAAATCTACTGCACTTTGATGACAAGATTGTGGAATTAACGCATGCCCTTGGCCTAAACCTTTGCAGTGCCAAAAAGGTTTCCGACCCCTAACGCGCACTCAAAGCAAAGACGACAAAGTAGTATTATTTATTCTCATACAAAAAGATTTACATTGTCTGATTTTTTTTTATTGTGTTTGAAGTTCTGATTTTTAAAATAGCCTATTTAACCTACAGAGGTTTAATATCAAAGTTTTTCAACAACATTCATATTAACGTGAATTTACCTTAGTTAAAAAAAAGAACATTTAAATTTCTTGTAAAGTAAACAATCTAATGTCTACCATAGGTAAGTGAATGTAGTGGCTTTTACAAAAGGCTTTCGATGCACACTGCATCTGCAGATACATCATTTATTTTTTTCTTTATTTGTTTTAATAAAAGCAGTGCGTCATATTTTCACCTTAAAACTAAGCCATGATAAGTAAAAGGAGTTACACGAAAAAAGAAGAGGTCGAATTTGAGCGAATGGCAAAATTACATTACATGAGTCAACACAATTTCTGAAAAGTAACAACTCTTCTTGCTTAGGCTCTGCATCAATTCGGCTTAAAACGCGACCAGGTTATGAGAATGTGTTTATAGCACATAAAACCAGAGCAACTTTTGGCACAAGCGATTTAATTGTCAATTCGTTTTCATTTCTTTTGGTTTTTGTAATCAGCACAATCCATCATAGATTAAACAAAAACTTTTAAATGAAAGCATTATAGACTTTCATGAAACTGAGACACCTTAGATGCGCAATCTCAACAATGAAGAATATTGGAAATCTTGGGTGTTCATCAGGACAATTATCGTTTCTAGCACTAGTTGACGTGGAAAGTAACTGCTCACACATCTTTGGCCCAATCTTTAAAATAATGTGTGTTTCATTTTTTCTTGCCTTCAACCGCACTGCAGTACAGTATATAACTTTGTAAATTTTATTTTGTGTGTTATTCGCTCTGAGGATGCCCATTGTCATGGTGCGCAAAAGTAAGTGAAGCAATAAGTCAACCTGTTTGTTGTTGCTTTTACTTTTACTTTCACTTTCATCAGATGAACATTACAACTAGTGCTAGGAACAATGAAGAATATCCTACACAAAGTATTGCAAGAAAACTAATTAACAAGCTTATTTTCTTACTTGGAGGACATTTGTCTCGTGTAACGCATCTGTCTCCATCAAGAAATTCATTATGTCTGCATGTACACTTCTGTCGGCAAATGAAAGGACAAGGGATCAGGGTGTTCCTGTTCTCGCAAAGGTTGTCACAACCCGCACATTCAGAGTAATATTGTGTTTCTGGACAAGCTAAACCAATACAATTTATTCAAACTTGTTTCTTAAAATATAGTTTTAAAAACAATATTGAAATAATGCTTTTCAACTGTGCTATGCCACATTTGCAAACTAATCATGTTTAATTAAAATAATCTCTGAAAAACTTTCATGAGCAAGGTTTCAAAGCACAATTAAACAAAAGAAAATCATAAATTAAACAACAAAACAAACTCACTCGGTGGACATTGGTTTTCAGTGACACATTTTCCTTCATGTAGATAAGTATTGTCTGGGCAGGTACAGCCCAGTCTGCAATCAGTCGTGCAGGCGATCAGTTGGCCTCTTTGGGCGCATGTTGGTGTGCACGATCCGCAAGTGCTGTACACCATCGTGTCTCCACAACGGGGGTCTGTAATGGGTAGAAGAAGCAACTAAAATTGAAAGTGTAATCATAAGGAAGCACAATACTTTTGTTCTATCAATTGCAAAATAAATATTTTTATTAGCCTAAAACAGTCAATCACTACCAATGGTTTATGAAATTGGTACAATAGCTAAAAGTATGAACAATTGAACAATCTAGCCAGCCATCGTTCGGATGCAAAAATACTCTTGACAGCTCTTTAGATATTGTGCAAACCAAAAACGAAAAAATGTCACATATATTTATATTCATAAATTTTTCAATATGAATCATCATGTATGAGAATGAGAGAACTGAGGTTTTGTTAAAGCCACCGCACAAAACTTGTAATGGCAAATTTTATTGAAATTGTTTCCAACAAAGTGCAATCAGATATGCGGTGAAGCTCTGCAGTGCATGTTCTTGGCGACATTTGGTTTAATTTTTTTCTTTCTATAATTTTCCAAAAATTTCTTATAGCCTATACTTCATAGACCAAAGGTCTGAGCAAAGCTATAAAAAGCAGGGACAAATAACCAACTTGAAACTTTGTCGTAATAAAATAATAAGCGAAGATAACTGCAAACTGCATTAACAACAAATTGTGTGAACTTTTTTTCGAAATCGAGCAAAATACATTTGCATGTTTTCACTAACTGAAGTATTTTCTGTTTTTACTGTATATTTTAATAATATTGATAGCTGGTCTGTAGCCAATTTATTCCTCACTCAAAACAAAGCTGTTATCTATAACTTGAAAAACAGCGCTAATATAAACTGTTTAAAATGCTAACCATGGTCCGAGAACATGTAGGCAATTTTAACGACCTCGAAGCAAATTATCCTTAAGTAACAAGAAAGACATGTTCTCCATAAAGAGGAAGTATGGTAACCTTCATTACTTTAGCTTAATTAAAATTTGAAACTATCAACGTTTTTATGGGCATTATTTGGAAATATTGACATTAACATTTCAACCTAAGCTGATGAATCTTTTACCTGATTCCATGCCAAAATGGATATACAAAAACAAATATGTTTACCAGGTAGAGGGCATTCCTCCGATGTCACGCATCGCTCCCCATCCAAATATGTTCCGAAGGGACAGGTGCATCTCGGCTTGCACTGTGCTATACATGCTGGAGGGTCATTTCGATCAACACATCTATAATCACAGCCAGCGCATTGCGAAAAGACTTGATTTTCCGGGCATGCTAAAGGTAAACAGTGAACAATTGACTTTCATAACAAACAGTATCCAACGTTTTGTTTTTGTATATTGCTTTGATAGAACATCTATGTTTCTATTAAAAAATAAATCAATGTGGTCCAGATTATGCACATCTCAAAAGATATTTGATTCTGCGTGGAAAGAAGTTTTGTTTACCAGAAGATCTGTTGCCAATGAATATAATATGACTTACTTGATGAATTAAAACCTGCAGAGGTGGAAGATGTACTTAAAGAAGTAGTAGATTCTGTAGATGCAACTTCAATGATATCCATTGGTTCGTTGGGTTCTAACTCTACAGATGACTCGGCAGATGCGGACGTAGTGGATTCTTGCACAGAAGGTGTAGCTTCTCGTGTACTAGAAGAGACTGGTTCCGGTGTTGGTGATGGACATTCGTTTTTGTCAACGCATCTGTCTCCGTCCAAATATTTTCCATCCGGGCAAGTGCATCGTTGTTGGCAGCTTAAGTTGCATACAACTAGAATGTCCTTTTGATCGCATCGCATATCACAGGTCGCACATTCTGAGTAAACTTGAGTGGGGGGACATGCTAAAAAAATGACAATAAATACGCTACACAGTGCGTGCTTGCTGGTCGCATGATCTAACGGCTACCATACTGCTTGTTTTCATGAACCTGATTCAAGATCATGAGAATGCTTATTTCAACGATGTGTAATTCTTTATTTTTTCAGGCTACTAACAAAGCTAGCTATTATTGGTAGAAAAAAAACTTTGATCATAGCCCTAGGAGAATAAATAATTTTGGAGTGCGAACAAAATTTGCCCAAAGTTTATCTTTGCAAATATGTTTTTAAAATTGCAACACTTTACAATATTGCTAAAATAACTGGACATTTTTTCCCAAATTCTCGACGTTTTTTTTTTTTTGTAGCAGAGATGCAACTGCTTCCTCCCCCCCATCTCTTACGGCCATGACGTTGATGATGGACTAAATAAAATACTTAGTTTATTGATACTAATGAACTTGTAGTTTTGTAAGAACGGTTGTATCTATTAAAAATAATTTTACCCTGAAATAACTAAGAGATCAGAAGTAAATAAAGGGGACACGCTGTTCCTTGTCTTCGCCAAAGTTTGCACATTTAGCCTACTTTTCAAAAACCGGGGCATTCAGATCCATGTTATCAGTTCATCAAGCCACATTAATATGTTTCTCACTTGGTGGACATTGGTTTTCAGTGACACACTTTCCTTCATGTAGATAAGTATTATCTGGGCAGGTACAGCCCACTCTGCATTCAGTCGTACAGACGATCAGTTGGCCTCTTTGAGCGCATGTTGGTGTGCACGATCCGCAAGTGCTGTACACCATCGTGTCTCCACAACGGGAGTCTGTAATGGGTAGAAGAAGGGACCAAATCTATAAGATTGCTCTTCTGGAAGTACGAGAATCAAAATACCTTTATCCAATAAATTACGAGTTGAATATTGTTATTTTTATGATATATCGGCTATGAGGAACTTAAATTAATGAAACTTATTCTATCTATATTAACTGTATGCCTACTTACTTCTAAACTTTTTGTATAAAAATAAACTGGAAAAACATATTTAAAATTGATAGAGTTTAGTTGCAAGCTGCATACAGCGGAAACATTCTATTACTTTAATTTGAGCAGACTAGTTGTACTTGTATGAGGCTTCAAGTCACCAAAGTAATGAAGTCTGCACAAACCGTGTATCAATATATTTTAAAAACTTCATTCAAGTACATTCAAACAAGCTCTTCAGCTTTGCAAATGTAATAGGTTAAGTTTATTTGCAACATCAACAACATAAGTTTATTGGGAGAATATAAATGTGATTTATGTTGTTTAGTGTCAAGAAAGTACGTTAAAGTTCACTATAAGTTGATATAATTATAATGAAAAATTCCTCAATAGTTGCAATGCAAAAACAAACTTTTGATATCATGTGTAACATTATTTAATTTTACTAATCTAAATCTTTAGGATACCAGTGCTGGAATTAAAACTGCTATTTTTCAATTGCCTTTGTTTAAACACTATTTAGGCTAAAACAAAACTGTCTAAAAAACGTTCTACTGAGTCTCGTGGGTGCGCAAATTTGTAAACGTATTTACCCGGTTGAGGGCATTCCTCCGATGTCACGCATCGCTCCCCATCCAAATATGTTCCGAAGGGACAGGTGCATCTCGGCTTGCACTGTGCTATACACGCCGGAGGGTCATTTCGATCAACACATCTATAATCACAGCCAGCGCATTGCGAAAAGACTTGATTTTCCGGGCAAGCTAAAGGTAAACAGTGAACAATTGACTTTCATAACAAACAGGATCAAACGTTTTGTTTTTGTATTTTGCTTTGATAGAACATCTGTGTTTCTATTAAAAAATAAATCAATGTGATCCAGATTATGCACATCTCAAAAGATATTTGATTCTGCGTGGAAAGAAGTTTTGTTTACCAGAAGATCTGTTGCCAATGAATATAATATGACTTACTTGATGAATTAACACCTGCAGATGTGGAAGATGTACTTAAAGAAGTAGTAGATTCTGTAAATGCAACTTCAATGATATCCATTGTTTCGTTGGGTTCTAACTCTACAGAAGATGACTCGGCAGATGCGGACGTAGTGGATTCTTGCACAGAAGGTGTAGCTTCTCGTGTACTAAAAGAGACTGGTTCCAGTGTTGGTGATGGACATTCGTTTTTGTCAACGCATCTGTCTCCGTCCAAATATTTTCCATCCGGGCAAGTGCATCGTTGTTGGCAGCTTAAGTTGCATACAACTAGAATGTCCTTTTGATCGCATCGCATATCACAGGTCGCACATTCTGAGTAAACTTGAGTGGGGGGACATGCTAAAAAAATGACAATAGACACTCATTGTGTAGCTTATCAGCTTGTTACTGGTATAATCAAGGTACAAAAAGCAGTATTTCGGCATACAGGCGGCAGTGCAGCGCAAAAAGCAATGATTGTCAGCAGAAGTTTAACAAAACCTTTGCAACTGATTTATTGCAAAAATCAAAACCCATATTATCGAAAAACAACTGCTCTACTTTGTCAGATCATTGGAAGAAGCAATAATTCGTTACGGTTTCAAAAAATACTTCAATGGTGTTTTTTTTTTTTCATTTTTTGCGCAACGCTCAGAGTTCAAGATGGATACCACTACATCTTGCAGGTTTACAATTTTCCATATGTAATGGATTTGTTTCCTGGTGGTGTTTTTTTTTTTTTTCAAAATTATTCATACAGTAATGCAATATACGATGAGGAAATTTGTTTGCTTTAAGTAAAGTGTGCAGATTTTTGTTTGTGGATGCATCCGTTTACAAATTTTTTACGTGAGTTTGTGTGTTGTCTCTTCACATATTCAAGACACTTAAAACAATAAATTTCCTACTAACTTGGTGGACATTGGTTTTCAGTGACACATTTTCCCTCATGTAGATAAGTATTATCTGGGCAGGTACAGCCCACTCTGCATTCAGTCGTACAGACGATCAGTTGGCCTCTTTGGGCGCATGTTGGTGTGCATGATCCGCAAGTGCTGTACACCATCGTGTCTCCACAACGGGGGTCTGTAATGCACGAAATAATTTATATTGAGTGTTCACATTTGCGATATTTCTAACAAGTTGCTTTAATTTGCGTAAAACAAACGCCTAGATGGCTAGATCTATTTCAGTTGACCAACAACTAGAATCGTAACAAATTTGTACGTTCTAAGCGTCGAGAATTCAAGTTCGAAATCTTTTTGCGAGGCCATTCATTATTGTTGAATTTGTTTAAACATAATTGAATATCTTATGCAACCTTGGAAAACATTAAAATTTACCAAAGCATAAAATTAAGTCACAAAACACTTTGATTAAATTAAACAAACCTGCTGCAGGACACTCTTCCTCTTCCACACATCTCTCTCCAAGCAAGTAGGTGTCAGAAGGGCAAGTACATCTTGGCTTGCAATCAGCAACGCAAGAGGGGGGATTGTTTCTATCAACACACCGATAATCACATCCTGAGCATTGTGAGAAAACTTGATTTGCTGGACATCCTTAATAAATGAAAAGAAATTTTACTTTCCTGTGATTTCATATTTCATCAACTAAACGACTGGGTGTTTTCTTGACGGTTACCTTACGTCACTTTTTCTAACTGATTTAGCTGTCGTAGTGATGTGGTTCAGCTATTGGTTTAAAATTGGTTATTGAAGTATTTGTGGCTGTCATGCCAGAGATTCCATTATTTAAAAATAAATTTCCTGACGGATATTTGTTCATTTTTACGAGCATATTGAACTTCTGTAATTTCCGGCTTGAGAAAAATAGCCTCAATCTAGGTTTATAGTGTAACAAAAAGATTCCAATACAGTGCTTTAGTTTTGTTACATTTTTAACCCTTTTTAACTCTCATCCCCTTTTTATGTCTCACCAGATGAACTGTAGATTCATCACACTGAGTTTCATTACATTGTTTAACTTTTTGTTGGAAAACCCAATTTACCCGATGTCGTAAGCGTGAAAAACAGTTAGTTTAGTTAGTAGCCTACCAATTTTCGGTAGGAGCTGTGTAGATCTGCTTATTCTTAGACAACTTATCCGCTACTTCACTTACTTGATGCCGATGTAGAAGTTGTCGGAAGAGATGACGTTGGAGGTGACGTAGAAGGTACTGGGCACTGGGATGGAGGAACACACCTTTGGTTGTACAGAAATGTCCCTTCAGGACAAGTGCATTGTTCTTGACATGGAGTGTTGCATGGAGGAGGGTTGTCACGTTCTTCGCAAGTCACAATACAACCGGCACACTGGCTAAACACCATGGTCTTTTCAACACATTCTGAAAAGCAAAGATTTAATGTCACTGCAGCAAGGCACTTTTTGTGATTTTCAAATGAACATTTTCAACTAAGAACTCGTGATGATTGATTGAAGTAGTTTTTAGCAGGCGTTATATTGGAAGCAAACTTTGTGAGGCTTCATACACTACAGAACAAAATAATTAACTCATAGAAATTTGTGCTTACAAAAGTCGAAAACAATCTATCACCTTCAAACGAAAAAGCTTTACAAGCACTGGTGAACTAGCTAACCTATTGGACAGACGCTTTTGTCCACACACGCGTCATATTCATTTCTGGACATCCCTGGCGGGCAACCACATCTGTTGTGACAACCTTGTCGGCCACATAGAAAGCTTTGTGGAGTTGGAACACATGTCTGAGCGCAAGGTCGTGTACTGTCGCTACATAGAGAATCACACTGAGACACGCAGTGGCGAAATTCTTCGTTTTTGTTCCGGTCACATACTGTAACAATTAAATTAGTAAATAAATTGAAATATTATGACGTTTATATTAGACTTTGCTATCCATATGAATCGAAGAGAACAATTCAACAAATTCACTTCATGCAACATAGCCTATAGGCTGCTATAAGATATAGACTATAGACACATTCAGAATAAGGTTGTGCGAGATAGGCTGCGTTGGTTGTTTGTAGTGTTCATGAAACGATGACAATAAGAAAGAATCCGATTTCATGAGCGACGAAATTAAACTGTTAGCAGAAATTTCGCAGCGTTAGAGGTTAATATCAGTCTAAAAATATCAATGACCGCCAACTACTGGCCACCGAGATTGGCAATGTGCCTGTTTAACTTGCTGCTGAAATGTTGTTGTTCATAGCTTATTTCATAAAGGCTATATGTATAGCTACCAGTAAACAAGCACTTCAAAAAACTTTTGTTGGAGAGAAATGACGGTCAATTTAACGGATTGTTCACCTGGTATATCGTCATCAACAACAACAATTTGCATGCAGAAAGGTAATCAGCTTGTGAGTGTGAGTTGTCGCATTTCATTTTGGCAAATGAAACTTCACGGTTTGGTTAGGGTAGATTGATTGTAGCCTACTATTAAAGTTTTTCCAAAGTTTTGTTTTTATCGCACTAATCATAGCAATTCATTCTAACTCACTCCTCGTACAAAAGTTACCTATTCAAAACGTAGATTCGTGCGTATCATGCATTGTGTTGTAGAATCTAGCTAAAGTGTAGGTCTACATTGAAACTAATATTAAAAGCTTTTACACTACTTAAGCTACAAATGGACATCATATGAGACAAATCATTAAAAAAGATAAATAGGTTAATAAAATTGAATGCCATCAACCGTAACTTACATAGGAGAGTATCTTGGCAATCCACTTCCCCGTGTTTGTGAGAGCGGAAGTAGAGAGGCATCCCATTCCCTGTCACGCACCAGCAATTTCCGAAGGTATCGCATTGTTCAGGTGCCCAACCTCCAAAGTAGTAACAAGACGGATGCCATGTGGTTCGAAACGAAGGAATTCTAAGGAGTCGCTCAAGCAAGCAAGTGTTCAAACTTGGAACTTGAGGCTGAAAATCTTTAAAAATCAAGAATCTGTTCAGATGATGGCTGATTTGCGTCAGTTAAAGCACTTAAGAGTTTCCTTGTTGTTTCTACTTTCAAGAGGCAATTATCTAAATACGGTAGGCAACGCAGCGGCAGCAGTAAAGACCAGTGGTGGGCACGTGTAGACAATCTTACCGGGAAAGGAAAGCGTTTTCCTGATCATATCTATTACCTAAATAAAGTTTAGCAGAACTGTCAGTAATTAGCGATAATGCGAAATTATTGACATTTACAGTAGATATATCTTAATAATATTATTTGAAAAGCAATCACGTTGTTAAAATGGCTAAAGTGTCTTCTAAAAATATTTATTTATTGTAAATCTACTACGTCAGTGAGAGTGGGTTATTCAGTATAGTACCGTATGTCATATGTCATTTCAGCGAATGGGTTTCAGTTTTAAACAATATGGGTAAGCCTCAAGTTATTAGTATATTATAGCGGTAGCGCTTACATTTATCTGAAATAATGGATTTTAATTTTTAAAGGTTCCAATTTTAAATTTCATTTGGTCAATAAAATACATATGATAAATAGTTGCCGAGCACGTTTTGCTTGTTTTGAGACATAACCAAACATAGCGACAGCAAATCACTTCGGCTGTTATGTTTATTATTGTTGAGGGTTTAATTATAGGCTACAGTGTTGAATAAACTTAAAGCAGTAAATGGTGCATAAAAAATAATGATTTGTAATAACATCGCATTGACGTATTGCTTTGAACCCTCGTAACCAAGGTTGTGAATATTTTAAAATTCTGAAGAGGAAACGAGTATTGGTGGGGATATGATTAACCATTATCCCAATGTAGAAAGCATAACCTACAGTTATATGCTACATTCAGCTCATGAAATTGATTCAATTTGCTAAATCTTTTTTAATCAAAGTTAGGCTCACTACGACGATGCGTCAGTTCCGATGGAAGAACGTTTTTATCTTGTTTTTACTTTTCGTAACAATGTCATGTTTTCAATCAGAAAAATTATTTCATGTATGTAATATTGCAAGACATTGCGTTTATGCCGGCGAGGTCTTTGTTTGCAGAGTAAGCGATACAATTGATTTCATGCAAATGTTAAAAACAAGTAGGCCCAATGAAATAAATAAGTGAAAGCATCAAGATATGCTTCCAAGGTTTTTAGATGCTGGTAACCTTGGAAACAAATAACTTATGTTGATGCGCAATCTGCTGCAAGCGGAAATGGCGCCTGATGATAAATACGTCGCCTAGGTTTGAAATTTTAGTTCTTGTATGAGGGTTTTAAATTGTTAGGTTTTGGAAAGTTAAGCTGCTTGTGTTCAACATTAGAATTTTTGAAATTTCCATTCATTTGATCGTTTTATCCTATAGACGAGTGCAGTAATCAATCAATCAATTAATCATTTTATTTTTCGTCATTAACGCGTCCGGAACGAAAAAGATACTAACTACAAAAATCGATATAAACCTACCAGCACGTTAATGAACGGGAAAAGGTGGCAAAACCTTGAAAGGTTTAAAACGTGCCTGAATGAAAAGTTATGTAGTAGGCTATATATCAGTAGTTAGCACGGCCACAATACTTTATGAGACGGTGCGAGAGAGTGGCTGTTTCAAATGAATTACTTTGATAGAAACGACGTTGTTCAATAAGCAGTTAATTCCAAGACAACGACTTTTGTGTCAAAACGGCACAAAGTAGGCAATGTCAACCAAGTGCAACCTTTACAAAACTGCAACACTGTACACTGAGTGTACAGTGTACACTGCAACGACGTTTTGACAATTTTTTAACAAGTTTGCATTTTGTTGACGGAGTTAAGCTGGCACTAACTCCTGGCTTTTTTGTTAGCCAGAAAAATTTACCGAGTTATAACTGTAAAGATTGAAAATACTCTTCAGCAGAATATTAATTTCCCCCACTCTGTGGAATTCAAAATTGGTCCATTTGTGCTCGGACTTCATGATATTGCATTTCCGCCATTGCCTCGTCAGTCATGCAAGGCCAATGGCGGGCAATAAGCGCGTCTCTACAAAATTAAGTAGCTATACAATGCATGCTAAAAGCAAAGGCTGCTGAAGCCGAATCACCATAAGTGATTGTTAATATGCAGTTTTGATTTGCTAGCTTTACTAACGCTTGCATAAAAAGACAAAAACACTACATTCCACACTGTAATCCAATGATACGATGACGTTTTAGTCACGTTTTTTAAATGTTAGCCTATGTCACCGTGGACATTCTTTTTTATTTTGTCTCGATCTGCAAACCAGTTAGCAGACAAAATCACAATCATTGCTTAGACGAGCTGTTAAAGAGAAACTGCTGAAGTTTAGCAACAAATGTGCTCTAAGTCCATTCCAACCGATGAGTCTTTAATAAAAAAATACTCAACCGATGACATTAACGAATGACATTTTGTTATCGTTCTTCATTTGTAAGTTTCTGAATTGTTTATGCCTCTGTTGAAGCTGGATGGGTTGGTCTCAAAGGACGCATGTACTCAAAGTTCCAAACAAATGTATCGTTTGTAAGGTTGATAAAACCAAGTCGTTGAAACTCCCAACATATTATCATACAATTACGAAAATTCGTTTGGCAATCAAAGGTATAAGATTCATATAATTTCGAAATATTCTAACCAAGGCCGTTGAGACGATAAGTTGGGCCGGTAGTAATGAGATCCTCAGGCCCGAAATCAAAATAATTCTAAGGCAAACATACTGCACCCAAAGAATTCGTGGTGGTTTCTTCAAATTTTTGGCCTTTTAGAAAGTTACGAGCTCCTAAGATCTTTCCGGGCCAGGGTCTAAAAGTACCCCTTCCAACACTACTGATATCAGCATTAAATAGACCACAGCGGAGCCTTAAATAAATACAATTTTTGCATTAATTGATACAGCTCTTTCCAATATTCAATTTGCTTTATCATGTAAACCTGCTTGGTTTTGTTGTTCAAGGGAATTTAATTTACGAAAAATATCAATCCAATTAAAATTAACAATAAAAACATCTACTTACTTGAACTTGATGAGTAGACTTCATGAGTTGCAAGAAGCAACAACAAAGAGAAGCCAAACAAAATTTTGGCCACCATACTTATCATGTAAGCAAAACTTGCTTTTCAATACTATAAACTAATTCTTGAATACAGCAAAAAGGAAGTCACGGACTGTGTAGCCTGCTAGTTAATACGTAAGAGATTCAATACGTGCCGTGAGAATGAGATATCTGAAACAAACTTCTCCCTTATAAAGTGAGTAAAAAAATGATTTTTTTCCTCGGGCGTTGAGGCATTGGTATCAGTGGGTTTAATGTGACGATAGCAGTTATATCCCTCTGGCTAGTAACAGATATAAATTAGATCATATGATGAAATAATTTTTGCTCCAATAAACAGTTTTATGATTACTTCAGATGTTAAACCATGAATGAAAGAGATGTAATTTTCAAATGTAGCCTACCGTACTATATACAAGCTATTTTTGAAACAAGTGTTGCGTAAAAAAGTAAAATAATGATGCGTAATTTTCTCTGATGTTCTATTTCACAAAGTCATGAATACTTTATGTACTTCTTCTATCTCAATGAATACCACTAGAGCTTTACCAGTGACGACCCAACGCACGTGCATCATGTGTGCATATACAGCTCGAAAAGCACGCAGCTTAATTTCCAATTTATTTCCAACTAAACGCGATGTAAACTTAACCAAGTTAAAAAACCGAAAGCGCTTTGATTGAAGTGATTATTGGCATTCAAAAATCTGACAACCATGTCCGGGTGAATATAAATTGATTTTGAAACATTTACTGCTAAGCATCAATTTTCTCGATCGCAATACCATCTGGAAGCCTATTTGAGCCACATACACCTAAACAAGCTCACGCTTGATTGTATGTTTTGAAAGTTTCAACGACTTTCGCAAGTTGTTCATGTCGCATTTAGTAGATAATTACGATTTCTGAACAGTTGATTTTGATATTCATTAGCTTTGGACATACAGTACTTAATGGAAAAACTGTAAGCTAAAATTACGAGCAGGATTGTAAACAAGGGGAGGCTGCAGAGTAGGGTGGCTCGTTTTTGAACTTTTTTTTAAATTCTCTCAGGGTAGTGGGGAAATGGTGCCAATGAGTGAGAAAACAATCATGACAAATTTTGAGATTTGTAACAAATTGTCTTCAGCCTCCTCATGGGGCCCAAAAATCGAAAAATGGGGTTAAAAACAAAATTTTTTCAAAAATATTTTTAGTTTGGGTAGATACAATATGATGATGAACTGTTTTATTTTGATCAAAGACGCACGAGTACAAAATAATTGACACGGCGAGAAGAACACAATAAACATAGCCAGGTCAGAGACTTTAAAGAACCGGCCTGCCACGCCCCATGGAGGCGGGGAGCGGCGTGATTATGGGGTGGCGATGCACCCGGAGGGAAGTCCACCAGCTTAGGTCGCGGGGGCCAGGCTGGGGAGTCTAGGTACCTGTGGAAGGAAAGTGTGGATCGAAAATTTTGTGCGACTCGTCCGCAAAAGTTAGAATGGCGGAACGGGCCAGGGAGACGGGCTTAGCTTTCTGCAAACGCAAAAAGGTCAGCTCACGACGGGCCGGGCGACAGAAGTTTTATAAAGCTAGGCAGCGCCCACGTCTCCATCACGTGACCGTAACACAGGTACGTTTGACTCCTATACCCGGTCTGCCCGTAGGCAGAGCGGATAAACTTTGGGGTCTCCCACGAGAAAGAGAAGCTTAGCTACAAGAACGATTTGAATACTCGTGGGAGACGAAAATTATATAAAATCTGGAGCAAAGGCTCAATTAATTGGTGTAAAAAAAAAGAAGGTATGTGGGAATATATTGTATGCTTTACTTACTGGAAAAGTGTTGACGTTGAACCAACGAGCACGGATGTGCACTGGCCAGACGTTGAGGCAGGTTCGCCCTAAAAAAAAATTGAAGTCATTTGAACTATTCCTTCAGCTTTCTCACAGCTACTGAAAATTTCCATTTTGCTGAAAATTTCGCATTTTTGTTTGTGGTTAGTGGTTACATAACTACAAACTTCGTCAGTGACGTAAATTCAAATAAAAGACGTAACTCTTTCCTACCAAATTAACCCAATTTTATTAAAAGATGACGCAACAGCTCAGGGCAGGTCTATAAAGAGAAATACAATGACGTTTTATAGTTGGCAAAATGTCTAACGCAATTATGTAACCACCCACAAAAATGCGAAATTTTCAGCAAAATGGAAATTAGAAAATTCTTAGGTTAATTAGATATATCTAAACAATATTGTATCTACCCAAACTAAAAATATTTTTGGAAAAAATTTCGTTTTTGACCCCATTTTTCAATTTTTGGGCCCCATGAGGAGGCTGAAGACAATTTGTTACGAATCTCAAATTTTGTCATGAGCGTTTTCTCACTCATTGGCACCATTTCCCCACTACCCCGAGAGAATTTTTAAAAAAAAGTTCAAAAACGAGCCACCCTACTGCAGAGGTCAAAACTTCTACAAACTAATTAATATGCTAGGTTTCTTTTTTGCAAAAAAATTACAAATTTTATATAATTTATTGATAAAGCTTTCGCCACCGTAAAGCGCGGCTTCTTCAGTATTTAGAATCAAGTTTGTTTAAACATTCAACAGATAGCCCAATCTTTATATTTTTTATCATCAGTAGCCTACAACAGTACTGATGACAGAAGTTTATTGAAGATGTTAAAAACAGCTCTGAAGTGATACAGTCTGGAAGCCGGCAAAGGCAGGCAACAAATAACTATGTCTACATTTGAATTAAATATTATCAGTTTGAATATTTTCTACTTACTCTCTGTGTATAGGTATTAGCCAGGTGCACATAAATCTAGCTCGGACTTGGCCTACGCACTTGATACCATCATTAGCTATCACACATCACGCAACGTTTTTAAATTATAACAAATCTGTGTTAAAGCGTAAGGCTTCTGGCTACAGCAACGCAATGCGGACGTTTTGGGTAAAGCTGATTGTAGAATGAAAACTACTTGGCAAAACTGGCAACGTCTTGGGAAAGCCTTATTTAGTTTGAACACACAGTAAATTTTCGAATAAAATATTACAAAGTTGGGCACAAACTTGAAGATTCTTCGCACAAGACGAATTTTTTAAAGTTTATGCTTCCCACGCAAAGCAACCTACCATTATTGAAGTGGCACTGCCAAAAACGCAAAAGAATTTACAAAAATTGTTTTAAATGGCCTAATTGAGAGAAGTGAAACAATTGTAGACGTTGCAATTTTTTTTACAAAACTAATTCAATTCAATATGGTAGTACGCCTGTTGCATTTCAGTTGCCACAGCAGGCTTACGTAATACGTAGGCGACAAGCAAGACACCCACTAGGCCACTTGTTGACAATTTATTAGCTAAGAGAGTTGATGCTGACAAAAAATTTCCTCATTGAAAGCTCCTTGAGTACGTCACGACTTCAAGAGTTCTTCCTGTGCAGTCAACAAGTTTCATATAACACAAAAATACACTTTTCAAGTTAAAAAAAAATTAGCAAGCAGGCTTGGGTTTTTATTTTGTGGTAGGCCTATAATAAGGATCTAAAGAAAGTCTTTCTAACTCGGACAAAACAGGAGTAAGTAAAACCTCTTCAGTTTTATATGTAAACAACTTTGTTTTGACACTTGAAAACTTTCTTCGCAATTGAAGCACATTGTTTTGAAAATTTATTTCCTAGGTGAGGATACTTCTCTATCTGCACTAACAAGTAGCCTAACATTCCATTCTTTGAGATAAATTGATTTTTGCTCAGCAGCTCGGGTAAACTATAACTTAGGGAGACTAAACGGTATTGATGACCTGAGGAAATACTACTACATTTGTTATGTAGGCCTAAACTCTTTAGTAACCTGTTATAGCCAGTTGACGTAAATAAAATAATGAAACACTAATTCTGTAGGATATGAACACAGCACTTTGAGACAAAAGCGATATTCTAACAATGTAGGTTACCTTTACCTAACGCAGTTTAGCCTACATAGCCTACTCACCTTGCATTGACGATGACTGTTTTAGTTTGCAGCAACTAGTTTACTCATTTAAATTATTTTGTATTAAAAACATAAAAATGTGATATAACACTCGACGTCGGCACGTCGCATATAATGTTAACTTTAAGTAGCCTACCTGGGCGACTTAGTTAGCCTACTCAACCCAATGAATCACGCATATTGAGGGTACGTTTAGTGGCGTATGCAGGATTTTTTTAGCTTACTGGGGGAGAGGAGCGTTCCACATAGCTTGACATTTTTTTTATCAAGATTAGCCTCATACAACTTATATCATATAACTATAGTCTAACCAAGGTTTAAGATAGCGGAGGCTATCTGTTGGTGAAATATAAACTTTTACAGTCTTGGCGTATGTCACAGTAGCCTACTTTTGAATTAAATTATTAGATATGTAAATATGAATAGCATTATGGTGAGCTTAATAAACAGATAAGTATAGGCTAAAAACTGTAAAAGTTCGACAGGCAATGTCCTAAGACGATTAAAGCATAAATCGAACGTCTCTGTGAAAGTTTAAGTATCGAATGGAATTTATTACGATACTTTAAACAAAAATTATCACTTTCTCAACTTTTTTTTTATAATTTATAGCGTGACGAAAAAGAGGCCTGCCTACCTTACAGCGCCGTGTGAGCACCATCTCGCCCACCCCTCCGAAATTCACAAGTGGGCCTCTACTTTTTAGTAAAGACGCCTAAAATGCTTTTCAAACCATGAGTGTGAAATCGGTTTAAAAACATCAGACTGACTCCACAATCTGTTGGGACTCGATCTTTGACTACACAACAATGCAAAGGGCTTGGAGTTTAACTAAAAGATTTTTATCATCAGCATTTTCAGCATGTGGTACGGTAGCCCAGTGGCGGCTGGTGCCATGGGGCTGCTGCCCCACCTAAAAGAAAGAGAAGAGAGAAATATGATTTCCTCTGTGTTTGTACGACCCGGTTACTTTTTTTACTTAAGAAATGCGGATCAAAAATAAAAAGTTTCGTTTGGCAACACCGACTTTGGGCAAACTTCTCTGCAGCCCGAGATTCTGGATTTCAAGCGCTCCGATAGACTAAAAATTATCCTTGAAGCTCCAACTCTTTTGGTATTTTACAGCAATTTTTTAATTTGTTGGGGCTGCATGGAAAACAGCCCCCTTAACCGAATAGCTTTACAGATTTTTTAAAGTTAGTTTTTATTTCGCAGAGTAGCGATGAGTCATGAATGTAGAAGTGTTAGCTGCAGAGTTAGGGTAGCCTATATTCAACAGGTTATAGGAAGTGCTAGTCAGGGGCGCCGGAACGATTTTTGACTGGGGAGGGACAAGATTACAAAAAAAGAGCACTTTTGTTTACTAAAAGGCCAATTTTTTGTCAAGTTTTAAGATATAGCGATAATGCTAATCTATCAGCTCACTATGTAGGCCAGTGGTTCTCAACGGGGGCGGTACCGCCCCCCAGGGGGCGTTTTGACTTTTTAGGGGGCGGTATGATTACTTCGGCTTAAGGGGAGCGTTTTGATTATAAGGTGGCATTCTGGTTGAACCCATCTACCGCACAGCGTAACGATTTCATCAAAGAGCTTCTCTCTTCGTGGTAGCATTTCCTACCTCATACCTGGTAGAAAAGGGATTCAGCTGTGTTGTTCTGCTACTATGCTACATACCAAACTGCGAAACCCACTTGACATATCCATAAGAGGTGATCTTCGAATGTTTCTCACTGACTTTACACCAGATGTGAAGAAACTGGCACTTTCTCACCAAGTCCAAGGTTCACACTGATTACCAATAGGCCTATAGGCTACTGTTTTCATGCTCGCAAATATATATTTGCTTTTATCAAATATAGTTACTGGTCTCTAAAACCCTTAGTCCTTACAGCCTGTTTCACCCTAAAAGGGGGACCTTCAAAAGGTCCTTATTCTAATAGAAATAGAATTCTATTTGAATAAGGACTTTCTGATGATCCCCCTTTTAAGGCAAAACAGGCTGTAAGGGTTTGGTTTTAGAGACTGGTAACTAGCCTATATTTGATGTAATTCGCTCTGCTTGGCTTTTTGCATGGCATTGAGCACTTTTGTAGTATTAATACTATTTATTCTTTTATATTCACTTTTCGCAATTAATCGTTTTTGTTGGGGGGCGGTAGCATTTTTCCAGTTCATAAAGGGGGCGTTGGGCCAAAAAAGGTTGAGAAACACTGATGTAGGCCATTGAGTAATGATAGCCTACAAGTGTCCGGTATACAAAAAAGGACATCATGCTATGTTATAATGATGTAACCTACTGTTAAGCCTTAAAGCAGCCTGCGCCCATGGCCGCTAAGTAGTGCTTGAATGACCGCTGGTGCTACCTCTTCAATCGGCCAAGTTTGGCCGCCGGTCTCTTCTAGCCAATTATTTAATTTCGCAATAGAATGATCGTGGATTAACTGTCGAAAATATGTAGAATCAAAGAGTGACGCAAAATTAGGTCAGCGCGTCATAATCGCCACTGTTGCATTGTGCGGGAATATTGGTTATTGATGGGATATATCCATCTGCGATCACCAGCGCTGTAAGTCTTGTTTGTAATTCCGGACGTTTATTTTAACAAAGTCTTAATCCGAAGTGATAATTTACATCGGCTGGCAATATTGTCGTTTTTATGTCGATTTGATGTTGTCGGACATTGAATCGTTGTTAAAAAGGAGAGCTAAGTTAGTTGACATCCGAGGGGGAAAATTTTTTGATCATAAGTTATTTTGCAAAAATTATGCTTCTTTTAGTAATGTCCTTCACATCATTGAATACTTATTTTATTACCTTGCCGTCATCGTCAACACATCTCGAACGTTGTTTTTCGTTGCTAAAAAGAAGTCTAGGGGAGTGGCGGACTTCTTTAAAATCAGCCACATTGGAGACACTCGTGCGAGCAAGGGCGCGAGAAGTAGGGGTGCTCAAGGGGCTTCAGCCCCCCCCCTGGAGTTTTCGATAATTGCTTCAGCCCCTCTAGAAAATTCTGACAATTTAAAGTACATAGACCTAACATATTTTCAGAAAATTATTCGAGCAATAATTGCTACGATGAACCGAGTTCCTATTACTTGTGATCGCGCTCATCATTCGCAATACAGAGTCGTCAATCACAGGCAGCTATAGCCTACCTCGGAGTCGCGGTTACCACTGTAACGTCCGCTTTGTCTATTTGATTGCTACGTTACAGTGACGTATTTTGTTTGTCGTTGACCTTTGCTCTATTGAACTGCCTGGTCAGTTTCTTCTGTCTAGATTGCTTCCAACAACACGACACATGAATTTGAATTGGTTTTCACGTGTTCTTTTAATGTGCGTTTTTAGACAATCTTTTAAACACAGGTAACTTTGAGATTTCTTAATTTGCGACCGTCCAGAGAAAAGCAATTTTGTAGAATGAAACAAATCGATTTACAGTACAATTTACGAATTCCCTTTCTCAAGGATTGACAATTATTGAAAAACGAATAGGTCATAATGGTTGTATAATTCAATGAAAACTGACGTTGTATCGTCGACTAATAAGTTACTGATTTAACGAAAACAGACCACAGGTGCCAAACGCATATGCGAAAGAGGCCAAACAATATAAAAGAGAAACAAAAACAGGTGGCTTTTTTAGTACAGTGGTCGGCAAAAGAGAAAAAATCCAAATATTAACAAACGAGTCACAAATGAACGCAGAGGGCTTAACTTAAGAAAATTGGCAGTAACATTCCCTCCCCTTTAAGGCCTCGTACATTTGTTCAAATACACAGGTATAAACAACATGAGAAAACAAAATCAGCACAAATTTACATTGGTTTTGCAGGAACGATCAAGCATAACTTTTGAATTGGTCTGACAATCAAGGACTGTTTAGTTTGAACGCTAACGCTACGGACAATGCCATTTTTTTCGGGAAACGTTTGAATTACGCGACCCATGAGCCAATTGTTTCGGGGTGTGTTATCTGCGATTAAAACTATGTCCCCCACAGTCAGATTAGGAGATTTTTTGGTCCACCTTTGTTTTTGCTGGAGCAAAGGTAAGTACTCTTTTACCCACCGTGTCCAAAAGACGTCGGCCATGTATTGGACTTGTCTCCAGCGTTTTCGAGAGTAAAGCTCTTTTTTGTTTGTGAATGAGCCTGGAGGAAGGTTTATTTGCTGTTTTAGAAGAAGCAAATGGTTCGGTGTGAGAGCCTCCATGTCATTAGGATCGTCTGACGATTTTGTAAGTGGACGACTGTTAATAATGTTTTCTACTTCACACATGAAGGTAGTCAGCGTTTCATCTGTTAAAGTTTGGCCTTTACAGATAGCTGATAAGATTTTCCTAATGGATCTGATTTGTCTTTCCCACACACCTCCATGATGGGATGCACTTGGAGAGTTAAAGATCCACTTGATGCTTTTCTGTGTTAAAGCATCTTCGATTTGACTGTTGTTCCATGATTTGATGGCTTCTCTCATTTCTCGTTCACCACCAACAAAGTTTGAACCATTGTCAGATCTAATTTCTTCTACTTGCCCTCTTCTTGCGATGAATCGTCGTAGAGCGAGTATAAAAGATGAAGTGTCAAGAGAGTTTGCGATTTCAATGTGTACGGCTCTTATTACAAGGCAAGTAAAAATGACACCGTATCTTTTATGTTCTGTTCTACCCTTTTTAATAATAAATGGGCCAAAATAGTCTACACCAACATAGGTGAATGGAGGTTTGTCTGGTGTCAATCTGTTTTTAGGAAGATCAGCCATTTTTTGTGTGCTGAGTTTTCCGCTTCTTTTGCGGCAATCAACACATTTGGATAAAACCTTGCGGACTGCTGAATTGGCTTTTATAATCCATAGATTTTTGCGCAGGGCAGACAGGACGTGTTCCCTGCCACTGTGACCAAATGTGTCGTGCATTTCTTGAATGATGAGAGGAACTATTTGGGAGCGATTTGGAAGGATAATTTGATGTTTTGCATCGTGTTTGAGAGGTGCAGCTTTGATGCGGCCACCAATTCTTAGTAAATTGTTTTCTAAGAAAGGGTCGAATTTTATTAAGCTACTGCAGTTGTTTAATGGCTTTTGTGCTTTCAGTTGGCTGATTTCGTTGGCAAAGTGTTTTGACTGAACAAAGGTAAAAATAAAGTCTTGTGCCTTTGTGAGCTCATCTGGAGACAAGCAAAGATTGTGTGCTGGGGCATTTTGTTTATTTGCAAGGTTAGTCAGTCTTAAAGTCAGAAATTTATGCTTACAACGGAAAAGCCAAGCAACGATTCTTTTCAGCTTGTACCAAGAAGAATACTTACCCAAAAGATCTTCCAGAAAGTGGGATTCGCTTTGGGTTGCAAAACACGTTTGCTTTGGTTGTTTAATTTCTGGGTCATTGTCCACGACTTCGAGAAATTTTGGTTGCTTAGGCCATTGAGATTGTGGTTTCCATAGAAATTCAGGGCCGTTTTTCCATTGATTGCATTGAAGAAAGTTTGGAATTGAGAGACCCCTTGAAGCATGATCAGCAGGATTACATTTAGTGGGAACGTATCTCCATTGGGAAATTGTTGAAGCATCTTTAATCTGTTGAACTCGATTTGAGACGAAGGTATGAAACGCTTTGTTTGAGTTGTTGAGATAGCGCAAGACAGTTGTGCTGTCGGTCCAAAAAATTGACTCTTTATTAAGATAAGGTACCTTTAACTCTCTTTGTAGTATTTTTTCAGAGCTAATTGAGATTGTAGCAGCTGATAACTCCAATCGAGGAATCGTCATTGCCTTCATTGGTGCAAGTCGAGTTTGGTAGTGCGAGTCTTCCAAAAGTTTGATACTAGAGTTAACAGATTTCATGAATTGAGCTTGTTGAACAGATAATTCGGGTTTACAGTTAACAATTGAGTCAACAGCGTCAAAGCACATGTCGCACATTGGATGGGTAGAAGTTTTGGTAAAGAAATTTTTAGTTTTACTTTGATCCTGTTTGCTGTTAGGACAATTCACTAGCCAGCCAACGGCCGTTTTGATGGCATAATAGCCACCTTTTGCTTGTATTACTTCTTGTGGTTGGAGAACGTACGGATTGTCATTGCCGATAAGAAGTCCTACCTCTGCGTCAACATCGGGAATCGAGATGTTTGCAAATTCTGGAAAGTGTTTAGTGTCTTCTAGGGTAGGAATATCTGTATTTGAAACAGGAATTTGAAAAGTGGAGTAAAGAGAGCTTAGAGAAATGTATTTGTTTTCGTCAAAATCTGACATTTCGACATTTGTGACCACCTTTACCTTGTTACGTTTGCCAGTGTTGTTTAGCGTGATGGTACAAATATTAGTTTCTTGACAGTCGGCAATTTGCAACTTTTCTATCAAATCATTTGTTATGAAAGATGTTGTACTTCCACTGTCCAAAAACGCTTGTGTAGTGATAGTTTGATTACTTCCTTGCAGGCGAACCTTTACTGGGATTATGGGAAGCAGACTGCGAGAATTTGTTCGTGTGTTGACAAACCCATTGCGTATTGCTTGTGTAGGTTGATTGATATTAATTTTTTGAGTTGTGTCTTTAGGTGTGATATTTGTGGTGATTTGTGTTGCATCTGGGGGATGCAAGAGAGTAGTGTGGCGTTCAGTGCATCCTAGTTTTATGCAAGGGTCCTTCCTTTTACATTGATATGCCCAGTGACCAGCATTTAAACAGCACTTGCAGAGTTTGTTGTCGATTACAAATTTAAGCCTTTGGTCAATATTCATCATTCGAAATTGTTTGCATTGATTGAGAAAATGTTTATCTCTGCACAGATGGCATGTCCTTTCATGGTTCGACGATTTTATTTGCGTTGCAAAGGTTACGCTGCTCCTACGTTTGGAGTTGGAATCATCGAATTGTTTTTTAGTAGATTTTAGAATATCGCATGCCAAATTGGTCGTTTCTCTCGTTTTGCGCGAGACGTACCGTGAGAGATCTGAAAGGCTTATTTCTTGATTTCTTTCATGCAAAATTACGTCAACTTCGCGTAACCAGCCAGAATACCAGCCACTTGGCAAGCGTCTTATTATTTTTGTTATGGTATCCATGTTGTCCATTTTCTGTAAGTAATTCATGCCAGACAAAGTACATATGCAGGAAGTTAGTTCCGAAGAGAACTTGATTAGAGAATCCTTGTTAGAATTTTGAAGAGATGGGCCGTTTATGACGGAATCAACACATGCGCGAGCTATTTGAAATTTTTGACCGAAGGTTTGTTGTAGCAAAGCTCTTGCTTTTGTGTAACCTTCGTGGGGAAGCATGTATTGACACCCTTTTACCAAAGTGTGCGCAGAGCCTTTGGTGTATTGCAACAGATAAAAAAGTTTACGTTTAGGCTCTGTGAAATTACAATCAATTAACGTATCAAATGCGTCTATAAAACCACAGTATTCAGCAGAATTTCCATCAAAGATTGGGGGTTCTACAGACAACAGTGGGGACGGGTTGATAGTAATATTTGGAATTTGTTTCGAGTTTACTGATTGATTATTGTTTATTTGATTTAGTACAGGGGTCTGGGCATACGACGTACTCGGCTCATGTCTCACAAACGATTTATTTGTTACTGTTTGTGAAGGATTAATTTTGTTTGAAACGACAATAGATTCGTGAATGTTAGACCTGGCTTCTACGCCACTCAACGTTAATTGGGATAACATAGGATACACAGAATTATTGTTTACATTAGTTGCTAAATTCGATTGAAATTGTCCGTTTATATCAACATTGTCTTTAGACATTTTATAGCGCTCACCAGCATCTTCTTCCGATTCTTCCGAAAGTTGGGCAATTGTCTCTTGGAGCTCTGCCTTTAGTTTAGCTTCCTGGACTTGTTGCAGGAATTTTCTTTCTTGTTCTTCACGTAGCTGACTTTGTTTTAGGACCATTGTTTCAAATTCTACCCTTGCTTTCGCTTGCTCTTGTTCCAACTCGCAGATCCTTTTTTGTGATTCCAATCGAGCTAATATTACCGCCTTCTTAATTTTAGCGCTCATTGTAGAGGAGCGGCTTTTGCTGGAAACTTTGCTGGTGCTGTCGCTTGGGTGCAGACTGCCATTTTCTGCTTGGTAGAGCATTTTTGATTGTGATCTTGTTGTCACCTTTGATGTTTGGGGTTCTGGATTTGTTGATTCTTCGGCATTTGATTTATCTGCCACGTCTGTCGCCTTTACAGAATTTGTTGCCATTTTCTTGGCATTCAACTTCGCTCACTGTCAACAACGACGACTTTCTTGATTGAATTGTCTAAAAACTGAAATGTAACGTCCGCTTTGTCTATTTGATTGCTACGTTACAGTGACGTATTTTGTTTGTCGTTGACCTTTGCTCTATTGAACTGCCTGGTCAGTTTCTTCTGTCTAGATTGCTTCCAACAACACGACACATGAATTTGAATTGGTTTTCACGTGTTCTTTTAATGTGCGTTTTTAGACAATCTTTTAAACACAGGTAACTTTGAGATTTCTTAATTTGCGACCGTCCAGAGAAAAGCAATTTTGTAGAATGAAACAAATCGATTTACAGTACAATTTACGAATTCCCTTTCTCAAGGATTGACAATTATTGAAAAACGAATAGGTCATAATGGTTGTATAATTCAATGAAAACTGACGTTGTATCGTCGACTAATAAGTTACTGATTTAACGAAAACAGACCACAGGTGCCAAACGCATATGCGAAAGAGGCCAAACAATATAAAAGAGAAACAAAAACAGGTGGCTTTTTTAGTACAGTGGTCGGCAAAAGAGAAAAAATCCAAATATTAACAAACGAGTCACAAATGAACGCAGAGGGCTTAACTTAAGAAAATTGGCAGTAACAACCACCACCCCCTCGTTACTGACACGGCGTTCCATCGTTTATTGGACATCATTCTGTAATATTCACTTTACACTTACAGCATAGAACAGCAAGAGATCTGGTTGTTATAACGAAGTGCGGGCCAAACTTAAAGCATTATGCCCTGAATCGTTATACATTCACAGTAGTTAAGCAGATAACTTTAGATTTTTCGTAAAATACTTCATTTGGTGACACAAGCATGAAAATTGGCACATATGTACCTTAGGCCATGTAGATTTCAAAAATTTAATTAACCAAACGAAAATTCAAAGCGGCGGCCCGTGACGTCAAAATTCAAAATGGCCGCCATTCCGGTCCTGGACTGACGTAGGAAAGTTGTTTTATGAGAGCAATTTAGGTGTTTTTCATCTCTTACTATCTTGAAAATGTTTTTTGTGACATTTTTAGCCAGTGTTTATGATTTCAGATTGTACCTCTCATTAAAAATCTTCACAAAAACGGGGAAAAAACTTTTTTTAGTGTTTTTAGCGAAAAAAGGGTGGTCATATGTTACTTAAAATATGATAGTCTCAGCAAAATCCCTCGTTACTGTTCACCCTCAAATTCAGTGTATTTAAAAAGAGACAAAAGTAGGGGTCTAACTCGAAAGTCACCAGAGTAAATTTTTCGAGCAAACAGAGGTGGTATTTGTAGTAAAATCTGATTGTTGGTTTGTCAATTATTACAAATAATTATGTTTCGCGGGCGTCAGAAATGAAGTTTTGTGCGTAACTATTGGTTAGCTGCCAAGAGTAACGCACAAAATTTCCTTTTGACGCTGCTGAAACGACAATGTTAACCTTGACCAATAGCAAGACTTAGTATCAGCTATGAAAGAGTTTTAGAGATCCCAACTCGGAGAAGCAACAGTCAACAGATTTGTAAAGATAGGTGTCGTTTGCCCTCCAAAGCTCAAGTTTGATACTTTTACTGTGTCGGCAGTTGACAACATTGACCATAATCCTTCGACGACAACAGCAACAAGCTCATTCCACGGACCAAGTATTTCACATTTTCAAAGCCAGATTGGTGGAATACCACCGAACAAACTAGAAGTTATCCGAGGTGTAAAGAAGATACCAGATTTGCCTGACTCGTACACGGTTGTCAAACCTGCATTTTTCGCTAAACAACCACTTCCACCTGCGTATGACATACAGAAAATACCTAGCCCATCTTTATTTCTGATTGACAGACAGTTCAACTGGCTAGACCACGTACTTCTTACTGAAGAATATGATGACAAGGTGCAAGCAACGTGGTCCGCATTCAATGCCTCACAGATGCAAAATCACAAATTCGATGTCAGCTTTTCGTGCATTTCACCACTTTTGAGAGATAAAGCAGACAGTGTGTCTGCAATAAAGCATGTTATGGATCAAGTCCAGCAAACTATGTCGTATCTTAATCCGTCTCAAACACCAGTCATTACAGCTGACCAACCTCTTTTTGCACTATCTAAACAAGTGCAATGGTATTAGCCTGATGAATACGGCAACTTGGTCATCATCATGGGTGGTCTTCACATTGAAATGGCTGCATTAAAACTATTAGGTACATTTCCGAAAGGTAGTGGCTGGACAACTGCTCTTGAAGAAGCCATGGTAGCATCATCAGGTACAGCAAAATCTTTCATTTCTGCATCCAATGTAGCAAAGACTAGACGTATCCACCAGGTCACAGCGTGTTGTTTGTATGCATTGATGCGTTCTGCGAAAGAAGTGGAGACACCAGGCTGGATTTACAATGAGGTGGAATTCAAAGAATGGTGCGCCAGGAAAGCGGATGACTTTCCAATTTTCAACTACTGGTACACTGCATTCAATCTGGAACTTTCATTGCTGGGGTTTGTGGGCACTCTCCGGGAAAGAAATTTTCCAGGATACAAGGAGGCTCTGGCAATACTCCTTCCAAAATTCTTTAGTGGTGACAGAACTCACTACTCAAGGTGGCTGACCATACACCTACTTGACATGTTGTCATTGAAAGATAAATTTCCTGATGTTTATGAGCAGTTCATGAAAGGGAAGTTTGTGATTCAGAAGACCAACAGAGAATATTCTGCGATTGCTATTGACCAAGCCCATGAACAGAATAATGCTATTATGAAAGGAGATGGAGGGATATTTGGAATCGCAGAACACGAATCAGCCTTGCTACAATGGACGGTAGCAGGCCCTGAAGTCTGTAGAATTATACAGGAATATAAATGTTTTTCTAAAAGTCGAGAGAAAGTATCCCTAAATCATCATGAAGCAACACCGTCAGCACAGAAAGCATTTTTCAAAGACGTCATTTCTCTCACCTGAACCATTGAAGAGATGGGCAATCCCTATCTTGAGGAGTCAACTTCAGATCTGCTTACTCTTAATACGAAAAATGTCATGGAGCAAAAGGTAACAGATATGCTAAAAGACTATGATACAAAAGGTAAAAATCAGTTGGAAAACTTCACATCAGAATTAGACAAATTCTACTCACCAATTGCTCGGAACAAATTCACACTGTTTCTCAAAAAAGACAACACGAAAAGGGAATCAGAACACATTGAAGGGTGACTGCAGCCTTTTTTCAAAGCTCTTTATTTCATGCCAGATCCGACAAGTTGATCTGCCTGAATTTTTTAGCCATGAAAACCAACGATTCCCAGCAGCTTTAAGTTCAGGAGGTGATCTTTACCAAACACAGAAAGCAGATTTAATGGGTTGCCTAGAGAATGTGGTACCTGCACAACCTGCTTTACTGGACGATGTAGACATGATGGTGATAGATGGAGCATGTTTAGTACACTCTACTACACCTAAACATCATACGTTTGGTGAATATGCCCAGAAAGACTTCGTGGAGAAAATTAAGCTATATGCCAGAAAGCACAAACGAACGGATGTTGTGTTTGACACTTACAAGGACGGAAGCATCAAATCTCATGCTCGTTTAAAGAGGGGTAATGGTAGCAGGCGGAGAGTTACTCGAGATGGGAGAGTCCCAAAGAACTGGCCAAACTTTTTGCAAGATACAGATAATAAAAAAGAACTTTATCCATTCTTAGCTGATTCCATCCACGAATTCATGCCACCGAATGATATCGTTTACGCTTCCAAGAATGAAAAAGCTGTTACTAATAATGACAATCCCGCTTTGCTCAATTTGAGCTCAAACCAAGAAGAAGCCGATACCAAAATGTTTGTTCATCTTCATCATGGTCTCAAGTACGAAACTATACAAAAAGCAGCCATCCTGGCTAATGACATTGATGTGGTCGTTATTGGAATTGGCTTGTTTGAAAACTTGAGCAAGGATGGACTTCACGAACTCTGGATATCTTTCGGGAGAGGAAACAAAAGAAGATGGATTCCTATTCATTAGATATTTTCTGTCCTGGGTCCACAGAAATGCAAAGGGCTGTTGTTCTTTCATGCCTTTATAGTGGCTGTGACTCTTGTTCAGGCATGAAAGGAAAGGGGAAGAAGTCGTTCTTTGCAACGTGGTCAGTGTATCCACATGTGACGCCAACATTTCAGAAGCTCAGTCAGTGTCCAGAGGAAATAAATGCAAAAGATTTTGAGATCCTTCAAAAATTCACGGTATATCTTTATGATAAAAGTAGCACTGATGATAAGATAGACATTGCAAGAATGACTTTGTTTACACTTAAAAATAAACAATATAATAATATTCCACCAACAAAAGATGCGCTGAAATTGCATGCACTTCGGGCAGCATATCAGGCCGGACACATTTGGGGACGAGCACTGGAAAGGAGTCCAGAATTGCCATCTCCAAGTAACTGGGGGTGGAAATCTGGAGATGGGGGAACATGGGACAGTATGTCGACAAGAAAAGACCCCGTAGCCGAAGCATGTAAAGAACTAAGACGATGCAATTGTAAAAAAGAATGCAAAAGCTGTAAATGTAAAAATGCAAATTTACCATGCACTTCACTATATGTTCCTGTCCTTGTGACCATGAATAGATATTATTTACATGTGAATCATTGTCATGAACATGATTTACGTACTCAGTAGTGATAACTGATAACAGAAATGAAGAGCTTGTTTCCAAAACCGCTTACATCCACTTTCGGTGATTTCGAGAAAACCACGAAAAACGTTTATGACAGTTTCGCTTGGTAAATGTAATGCGCTTTTGATTTCTAACGATGTATAACTACCTACTGAATTGAGCCATGACGTTTGTTCAGATCTAAGGAATATTAGAAGGCTTAGAATCGCCTTTTTATAAAATTAGAAATGTGGATATAAGCGGTTTTGAAAATAAACTGGAGAATAAAAATTGCCAGAATGACAGAAACCAATTTTTGAAACCATTTTTCCAAGCTGACCACCACTAATTCATCACCACAATCCAAATTCACTTTAAACAAAGCAAAAAAACACAGTTATAAAGCTCAAGTAGGCTACTAAGCAGTCTGAGCACCGTTGGTAGCTGCAACAATAGGCTGCAAGCCTATAACAGTGCTTATCAGTGTTGCCAGATAGTAGATGCTTCAAACTACCAAACACATTTCAAATTTTGCCAAACTGACCAGAGACTGACTGTCAACTCACCAAAAATGTTTGCCAAAGTTCTGCCAACTCAAAATTTTACTGCCAAACAACGTAAAATTCTGCCAAATCTCGAATTTGGTAGTGAAATTTGCCAAATGGTAACACTGCTGCTTATTACGAAACGATGACGAAAACGGTTTAACAATCAGCGATATGTCACGTCATACAATGGCTTAATATGATTGGTTAATTGTGGATACAAGTGGTTTTGGAAACAAAGTGTGATGGCGCGTAAGCGGTTTTGGAAGAAAACGCAATTTTTAGTGTCGAATTTGAAGCAGAAAGAGAAGGTTTTGGAAAAAAAGGAATGGATAGTAGGTACCTATGGTAATACTCTACCTAATGACACTCTAAACTCAATTTTGGTAAAAGTGGCGCCTAAGCGGTTTTGGAACTGGGCTTTTCAAATGTTGACTGTACATGAATTGTCTTTTTAAGAAAGTATTTTAAGTCTGTTTGGGTGGAAGTATCAAAGTTTAGACTATTCTGCACACCTGACTGTCAAATTTGTGAAACCCTTTCTCTGTCCATAGTACGTTACACACTTGTTTTTGTTGAATACCATCTTAAATCATTCATACTGTCTTAAAAGTAACATTTTCAAGGTTGTAAGAAATGAGACACATCTACATTGCTCTCATAAAGCAACTTTCCTACGTCAGTCCAGGACCTGAATGGCGGCCATTTTGAATTTTGACGTCACGGGCCGCCATTTTGAATTTTCGTTTGGTTAATTAAACTTTTGAAATCTACATAGTCCAAAGTACATGTGTGCCAATTTTCATGCTTGTGTCACCAAATGAAGTATTTTCAGGGTTATCTACCTCACTACAGCAGTAATCATGCTCTCGATTTGATTTTGCAAGATGTTCTAAATCTAAAGGAAGTGAGGCTTATTGCCGATGCCTTAAACTTCGTTCAAAGTTTTACAGCTGTAATTCGTGAATCGTCAAAACATAAATCTTTATTTATGTCACTTTTTGGCTCCGATGAAGTTTCTTGCAATTTGCTGGGTTTGTGCCCTACTCGCTGGAGCGTTCGTACTTCTGCCCTCGCTCGTGTTGGTAAGTGCTACCCTACCCTGTTGCAATGTCTGACCGACATGACAGAGGATAGTGCAATGGAAGGAGACTCACGTGCAAAGATATTCAGCTTGGTAAAATAAGCACGCACGATGCGGCTTTATTTTGCGATTACCTGCAGAGGTGAACCTTTTCAGCCTGCAGAAGCCGTCGCTAGACAGCTCCAAAATAAGAAGATCTCCGCTTCTTCAGCTTTGGGTCCATCACCATTTTCCGCGAACGGATCAAAAATCTCAGAAAAGATGAATCCGTTTCCAAGCTTGTGGAAGCAGCAAACGTCTTTGCGTCTGCCCAGTAGCGCACCCAGCATGGGGCTAAGGGGGCTCAAGTTCCCCCAAACTCGCCACAAAAAATAAAGTTTTTGTATGTTCCCTATGTATACCTTTTGCTTACAGGTTAGATATGAATAAGACACAACAATACAACAGGGCTGAGCATTATAACAATATATTTTACATATTACAAATAGTTTTAACAGTCGAACGTTTTCGGCTTAATTTTAAGCCCTAATCAAGAATCAGAAAATAATTAATAAATGTATTAAATTTTAACTTCTTGAAGGTAAATTTACATTAGGAAAAGGCAACTTCATAAATAACTACAAAAAAATTTGCACCACAGGGAACGTGATGCATCAAGTAAATGTTGAGGAGAATGGACGCGCCTCCAGCAAATAATTATTTGTTTAAATTTGGGTTGTAGCGTATAGCGTTAACAGTGCTTCCTGAATTTTGGTGTCAAATTGGGATTTGCCTTTGAGTAAAATTATAAATGAGTCAGCAGAGAATTTTTGATCTGTGCAAAAAGAACACTCCATGATATGGTCTTTGATGGCACCTTTCTTTAACTCCCTAAAGTTTAGATGCTCCCGTACTCTCGTGGTCAAATGTCTGGTGGACAACTGGACATACCGATGTACCATACCGTCATACGTCAATGCCGAATCACACGGACATGTAAAACTGCATAGGTCTACGACATTTGAGCAGAGAGACGAAGGCGTCTGGGACTTTAATTGAAAATAAGAACTAATTTTGAATGTTTTGTATGTAGGAAAAACGTCCACATCAAATTTAGCCTAACGTTTACAAAATTAGTGTTTTGTTTCAAACTGTTTTCGTACTAGTTGTTGGTTTCGCACTTATCTGTGTTGGCAAACGGAAAGCTAATTTTATCTTGTCATAGGCCTACATGACGAAAAGTCGAGATCTATAGAAGATTGCGAGAGTGGACGTAGGGATGAGAGTGTTGATGGTTCTAATAGCTTGGAGTTCACTAGGCCAACTTCTAATCTGATTTGAGAGAACGAATCCTGAAGTATCGGCAACCGGTGGGTTGTGGGCCGTGAGTGACTTTAAATATTAATGAAAGGGATGGGCACAGTGCCGGTCATAGGGTATTTCGGGCCCTGTGCGGAATATACTTTGCGGCCCCCAATGACAATGATCCAATTCAGTAGCGAAGCTAGATATTTTGAAAGGGGAGAGGGGGTGGTCTTACGGTCGGCGGGCGAAGCCTGACGGCGTCAACGCCGAGGGCGACACTCTGTGGCGGGGGTCTGGGGTCCTCCCCCAGAAAATTTTGAAAAATTACTTTGAATTTGGGGCATTCTGAGAGCATGTTCAACAAAAATTTGGGTATGAATATTACTGTAAAATGGTGCTGTCCGGTGGCATAGCAAAAGAATAAGATCATACTTTCCTCAGCATTTTCCGGAAATATAAAGCTATGCCTCTATGTTGATTTGGATGCAAACTATTTCGTCCCCTAAAAAATTCTTACCCCAATTCCGTACCCTGAAATCGGAGTAACAAAATCAAATTTCGACCTAATTTGTTCCCTGAAAAGATCGAGAGAAATTTTGAAATGTTTGCGGCAACTCCGATCAGCGACTTCGGCTCTGTTGTTTGTATTCTCGATCTTTTCAGGGTACGAAATGCTCAGGGGACAAAATAGGTTGCACCCGTTGAGTCTCTATGTTTTCTTGTTGCTTATTCCTTTGTTGAATTCACTTTGTTGAATTTTTCCATTGGAAATAACAAAATTACTGCATTTTCTGAGTAAATTGGCCCAGACTTCAACAACGCTTAGTGATCGTTTTAGCATTGTTGCAAGTTTAATTTTATTTACTTGTGCTATCGTTATTTTGGCCTCCAAGCACGCAGATTTGGCTGCCGAGAAGGAGCTCCCGGTAGGCAACGATGGCTTCCAAAACAAAACGAGTTTTAAGGCCTGTACTGTGTTGCAGTTGCAAAATTTTGAGCCGTAAATATTATTTTGAGGCAAAAATGAAAGATTATAAATAGGCTAAAAGCGAATAGCAGAAATTGTTATATTGCAAAATGTGCAAGAGATCACATGACTTTAAAAGGGCACCATTGCCCCCCCCCCCCCGCCCCTCCATCTGCAGAAAAATTGAGGGCAAGGGGCATCCGCCCCCCCCCCCGCTTCCGGCGCCCCTGGTGCTAGTCCAGCCCAGGGCATCTCAAAATCACTTGAACCTTGTATGCAACGGCTAGGCTAGTCAAGACTAAGCTCAATACTAGTAAAGTTTGTCTCCAAAGCAATACTGTTAATTTTGTTTAATTACAGCTTGGGAATACGTCAACTTTTCAACAAAGTTTGAATGCATTTTTTCAAAGTTTGGGGTAAACACGTGCTCAAAACGCACGAAATTTAATGTGAAATTTCAAATTTTGTTGGGGGAGATCCCTCAGACCCCCTGCGAAGACGTTCGCCTTCGGCAAACTTAGCGACGGGCTTCGCCCCCCGGACTATTTATTGCAGCCCCACTGCTCACAAACAGCACCAGCCGCCACTGCCGTAGCCCACTGCTTAACAAAGGACTTCCCCTTTTCCTGCTAATTTAGTCGATCGTGTGGTTACCAGTGTGTTGTGCCTTTTTTTTTTTTTGCGCAACGCTCAGAGTTCAAGATGGATACCACTACATCTTGCAGCTTTCCATATGAAATGGATTTGTTTCCTGTCTCATCATTAGTGCGTCCGCTCCGGGAGCCGTCCACACACCCAAACACTCAGCAGGCACACCATACTTACATGGAAGATACCTACCAGGGAGGCGAGGGACTCACTACGACCGAAGGGACCCACCGCGGTAGATGGTAATCTGTGGATGTAAATGTTTGGTTAGTGGCTGCCTCAAGCTGATCTGCCTGTCTCGACTTTCCTCTTGCTGATCTTGGAGCAGACTAGGAGATGGCGGGTCAAGCATGGGAACTGGCGCGTTTTGGTAGATAATTTATTTTTTAATTTTATTTGAGTTTGTTTGTGTGTGTGTATCTTCTTGTTGCCCGCTTGAAGAAGGGCACCTGTTTGGAGAAAACGGGCCACTGCAGTCTGACATCTCATTTGGCGGAGATGCCAGAGAGGAGCGGCCAGAGGGAAGGTAGCTTTCGCTGACCCCAGAGTCATCTTGGAATGGGCCGCTGCAATCCTGTCATCCCAGGGCGAGTGGGATGACGGAGAGGGACGGTTGAAGATTCCCCGCTGCAATCACTCTTCCTGCATCAGGCCGTTGCAGAGGAGTGAGAGGGACGGGTTAAAGGTGGGTTGTTACGCCCTTGGCTGTCTAAACTTCTTCAAAGATGATCTACGACCGTACTGTGCTAGTGAGACCCACCGCTGTAATCAGTCATCCCTACCACCGAGGACGACTGAGAGGGCGGTTGAAGAGAGGGTCTCGACTGGTTCTTCTTTCTTCTGACCGTAGGAGGAGGTTTAGAAGGAGTAGAAATGTCAGATGACAAAGGAATGTTATGCTTTTGTGTTATGTCTTTCGTTTTTGTCATGATGACCCACAGGGCTTGAATAGTGGACCGTTTTGTGTCCTGTATGTATGTGTCGCCTATGTCCAGAGATATCTTCTTTTGGATGATGGTGTGTTTGGCGACATTCATCATGGTCAAAAGAATCGGGTTGTTCTTCTGTCCGTCAGGGATTTGGTTGTAGAGGATCATGTCCTTTGTTATTTCCATGTCTTCGTTGGTTAGGTCAAGATATTGTTGTTTCAGGCGCTCCCATATTCCTAGCGCAAAGGAGCATTTGGTGAGGACGTGGGCCACATTGTCTTCTGGTTTTTCTGCAGAATTTGCAATTTGTTGTTCTGTCGGAGTGTATTGATCTATTAAAATCTCCCCATTTGTATCCTCCATGTGCAATCCGAAAGGACATGGAGGATAGGTGAGGTGGAAGGAGGAATTTGATTTCTTTATTTCTTAGAAGAATTTCGTTCCAAGGAATCTTCTTTCCGTTTTGATCAATCTTGTTAGTCTTCTTTTCATTTTGCGTTTTCAGATTGAGGTAGATGTTTTTATAGGAAGTATTTTCCCAGTAGTGTTTCAAGCCTTTGAGTTTGCAAAAGGACTTGAAGATGTCCGCATACATTTCGTTTGGAATTGGGGCATGCGGAATGCTGTTGGAGAACAGATGAGGATTAATGTGTCTCATTCTGTAGCTCAAATTGAACATGGCCCATTCGTGCCAGATTTCGGTGGCGTCTTCTAGTGGGAAGAGGTGTCGAATTCTGTCTATGCGACTAGTTTGGAATTTTGATTGGATGTCCACCATGTTGATGCCTCCATCTTTGACAGGAGGAAATGTCTTGCTTCTCTGGAGCTGTTCAAATGGCGAAGGATACCAGAGGAAGCCGAAGAGGATTTTGTTTAGTTCTTTGATGTGTTGTTTCGTTGGCATCAGCACTCTACTGAGATGCAAAGTGACGGGTACCAAGAGAGTGTTGATGATGGAGATCTTTCCACAGAGGGAGAGTCTTCGTGGTTTGTGGATGTTGGCGATCGTTTGAGTTTTCCTGATGGCGGTCTGCCAGTTCATCTTGTCGAGTTCTGTTTTGTTTGTTCCTAGCCAGATGCCCAGGATCTTGACGTTATTCAAGATCGCAGCTTCTGGAAAGAGCTGCTGAGCTCTTTGGGCCAGGTCAGGTTTGGACGCCAGGATCTGGGTCTTTCCCTGGTTCACTTTCTGGCCGGACATCGTCTGGTAGATGGCTAGTTCTCTGTTGATTTCCTTGAGAGATGGAATGTCTTTTGTGATGAATGTAGTGTCGTCCGCATATTGCTGGATTTTGATTGTCAGCTTGGAAAAGCGAAAACCGTTGATAAGATGGTTTTTCTCTATGCGACGGGTCAACACGTCGGCACAGATTATGAAATAGAGCATGCGGAGGGGACAACCTTGTCGAATGCCCCTTTTGACGTTGATTCGTTTTGTTAAAGCTCCGTTGATTTCTATTTTGCTTTTTGTTTTGTTGTAAACCAAAGACAGGTAATTCATCATTATTGGTTTTACTCCGAGTTTCTTCAAGATTCCATAGAGGAAGGAGTGACTAACTCTATCGAAAGCTTTTTCAAAGTCAGTTATCATGATGTACAAGTCCCTGTGCTGTGTTTGAGAAGCTTCCAGGGCAGCTTGTATGTTCATTGTAACATGCTCTATTCTGCGGTTTGGCAGTCCACATTTCCGATTCGGACAAATCAGGTTTGTGATCATGGGTGTGAGTCTGTTGGAGAGGATTTTACTCAAGATCTTGTAGTCTGTGTTGAGCAGAGAGATCGGTCTCCAGTTTTTGAGCTTTTCTTTTCCACCTTTTGTTAAAGATTAACTTCACTTTTGCTTCTCTCATTGAGGGAGTCATTGTTTTTCTCATGTAGCAATTTGTAAGCATCTCTAGAATGTCGTGTTTCAGGAAATGCCAGCATTTTTGGTAGAATAATGAGCCGAGACCATCTGATCCAGGTGCAGAATCCTTGTTAAGAGAATTGATGGCGGTTTTTACTTCTTTTAGACTGATCAGCTGTTCCGCTTGTTCAGCTGCGTCTTCCTCAATTTTGGCCTCTCCAAGAATGTTCAGGTGGTTGTCTTGTTCTTGAGGGTTGATGTCGTTTTCCACACCCCATAGGGAGTGATAGAAGCTGTGTACTTCTTTAAGAATGTCTTTTTTTTTGGTTAGAGTTGTGTTGTTTGTGCCATGTATCTCAGTGATAGAGCTACTTTTACAGTTTTTTTCTTCTGCTTTGAAGAAGCTTTTGGAGGGCTCTTCATCGCTTGTTGGAGTTGTTCTGGATCTGATTTGAGATCCGATTGCTTTGTAGTCGTAGAAATTTTGGATTTTCTCCAAGAATTCCGGTCGACGTTCTTCCAAGACGTGGTTTGGATGAGCGTCCAGAGTGAGGAGCATATTGATGATGAACTGTTTTATTTTGATCAACGACGCACGAGTACAAAATAATTGACACGGCGAGAAGAACACAATAAACATAGCCAGGTCAGAGACTTTAAAGAACCGGCCTGCCACGCCCCATGGAGGCGGGGAGCGGCGTGATTATGGGGTGGCGATGCACCCGGAAGGAAGTCCACCAGACGATGATGAACTGTTTTATTTTGATCAACGACGCACGAGTACAAAATAATTGACACGGTGAGAAGAACACAATAAACATAGCCAGGTCAGAGACTTTAAAGAACCGGCCTGACTAGAGATGTAAAAAAACGTTTTTTTTTGTTTTTAAAAAAAACGAGCTCGTTTTTTTGTTTTTTATCGTTTTTTTTGTTTTTTATTCGTTTTTTTTGTTTTTTTTACCTATTTTTTTATTAAATGTCACAATATGCAGCAATTAGGGTAAACTCATTGCAATAGCGTCTCTTTCAACAAAAAAATAGTCTCATAACTCGTATAACATCTTTCAAATGAGACAATATGTCTCTCAAGTCTCAACACACGAGCTATAAAGGTTTCTCATCGTCTCAAATAGTAACACAGTGTCCTATGGTTGGCACATCTCAAGTATTGTCTGTAATTTGGTTCAGCCAGTTGTTAAATGCAGTACCACACTCGTGTACAGTTTCGAAGCCACCTGGGATTTTGGTTAATGGGCATGTTACGTTAGGACCAGGTGGTCAGGGTCCTGTTTCTCTACTTCACAAAGGCACTTTTCACCAGCACACCATTACCAGTACAACGTCAAGAGATTGTTCCAGTTGATGTGCATTTGGTGCAAACGTGATGAAAATCACACAAGCGGTTCTCGAGTTATAAGTGAAATAACTTTAGCCACTAAGTGGCTTTATAGATAAGGAGCAATAGAAAAACGGCCATATCTCAAGAACCGCTCAACATATTTACATAAGTTTTAGCTCTACCCCCATGTTTTATGGGGTGGGCTATCTGTTTATGAATATTAAAACAAGTTTTGGCTACTACTTTTTGAGCTAAAAAGAAATTAACCTCTTTGTTGTTACGCATCAATAAAACCATGGTGCGTAAATTAAAAAAAAATAATTGGGTAGAAGAAAGATTGATGACAAGTTTGGCAAAAGCAGTGTAGTGCTAAAGTCCCAACTTTTAGCCCAAATCACATTTAAATGTAGTGAAAGATGGAAACGTTTTGATGTTTTTTTATTTTCCCTGAAGAGATTCAATAATCCTTTGTGACGTCATAGTCATGTTTGTTTTCCCTTAATCACACCATTGTGCTGTCATAGACATGTTTAAAAGAAGTATGGTTATTGGTTGCACTTAATCCATCCAATTTGAACTAGTTCGCAGAACTTTGAGACTTTAGCACTTTTTTTGTCTTTGCCTAACTTTTCGTCAATCTTTCCTCTGCCCAATAAAAAAAATTAAAGTTTGCGTCATGGTTTTATTGGAGCGTAACGACAAGAGGTCAATTTCTTTTTATCTCAAAAAACAGTAGGCCTAGTTCTCAAATAAAATAAGTTTTCATCTTTGATGTTTGTTTTGTATCTTTATCCTGCATTGTGGGAATATGGGTAAAACTTTATTCTTGTCAGGAAAAGCATTATAAAGCATTTATTCACTATGTGAACACTGAGCACTGAGCAGCGCTGAAAAACTCCACTTTAAAGGAAAAATGTCTTCATTCAAGGTTGGTAGAATGGTAGTTACTAGCAATAGTCAACATGGGTGGTGGGCATTTGAAAGGAACATTAACCTAAACCTTTTTTGACAAATGCACTAACTTTTGACAGCTAAAAATATCAGTGATAAGGTCTCTTGCATTATATGTCCCAAATAATCTGCAAGAAGCATCAATGACGAAGTGTCCAATCCAAGATCTTACAACACACGAAAAGAATACTTCTGTTTCAACATTTATAAAGCATATACATCGTTGGCAAGCTATCAGTTACAAAACATGTTTAAACAAGCTATTGGCAATAGCTTGCATTAGTAAATTACCACGTCCACAAACAAGGTAAATGTGTGTACTGAATACTGCCACCTTGTTTTGTCAAAATTTCGTCAACCCATTGAGTGTGTACAAGAATAACCAGTACCACAGTATACTAACATCATAGGCTAACTTCCATAAAAGGAAAAAGAAATTAACTCATCTACATTATGTCATGTATCAAATTTCATTAATTCAATGTTTGTCAGGTCTACTGCCACAAACATGCCAGAGAATGAAGAAGAAAGCGAAACAACATAGGTTCTCATAGGACTATGCAAGAACATATGCTGCCAAACACAAACACTTAGGAATTTCAGCACACCAATAAAACTATTTTTAGTAATTTAATGTTTTTCAAGAGCACTATAATGAAACTAAGCTGTAAATTGCAAAAAAATTGCAACTTTTCCAGAAAAATATGAAAAAAAACAAAAAAAACCTAAAAACGAGTGTTTTTTTTTGGCTCAAGTTTTTTTTGAAAAAAAACACGTTTTTTTAAAAAAAAAACGGTTCGTTTTTTTTGCATTTACATCTATACTAGAGATGTAAAAAAACGGTTTTTTTTGTTTTTAAAAAAAACGAGCTCGTTTTTTTTGTTTTTTATCGTTTTTTTTGTTTTTTATTCGTTTTTTTTGTTTTTTTTACCTATTTTGACATTAAATGTCACAATATGCAGCAATTAGGGTAAACTCATTGCTATAGCGTCTCTTTCAACAAAGAAACAGTCTCATAACTCGTATAACTTACTTTAAATCAGACTATATGTCTGGTATAGGCCTATTTTTTCATTGCAATTTTGTAGATCCCAAGTCTCAACACACGAGCCATAAAGATTTCTCACTGTCTCAAATAGTAGTAACAGTGTCCTATGGTTGGCACATCTCAAGTATTGTCTGTAATTTGGTCGAGCCAGTTGTTAAATGCAGTACCACACTCGTGTACAGTTTCGAAGCCACCTGGGATTTTGGTTAATGGGCATGTTAGGACCAGGTGGTCACTGGTCAGTGTCCTGTTTTTCTACTTAAAAAAGGCACTTTTGAGCAGCACTCCACACCTTTTCCAGTACAACGTCAAGAGGTTGTTCCAGTTGATGTGCATTTGGTGCAAACTTGATGAAAATCACACAAGCGGTTCTCAAGTTATAAGTGAAGTAACCTTAGCCACTAGGTGGCTTCATAGATAAGGAGCAATAGAAAATGGCAATATCTCAAGAACCGCTCAACATATTTGGATAATTTTTAGCTCTACCCCATGTTTTCTGGGGTGGGCTATCTGTTTATGAACATTAAAACAAGTTTTGGCTACTACTTTTTCAGATAAAAAGAAATTAACCTCTTGTCGTTACGCACCAATAAAACCATGATGCGTAACTTTAAAAAAAATTTTTTTTTAATCGGGTAGAGGAAAGATTAATAAAAAGTTTGGCAAAAGCAGTGTAGTGCTAAAGCCCCAACTTTTAGCCCAAACCACATTTAAATGTAGTGAAAGATGGAAACATTTTGATGTTTTTTATTTTCCCTGAAGAGGTCCAATACTCCTTTGTGATGTCATAGTCATGTTTGTTTTCCCTTAATCACACCATTGTGCTGTCATAGACATTTTTAAAAGAAGTATGGTTGCACTTATCCATCCAAGTTGAACTACTGTAGTTTTCAGTACTTTGAGACTTTAGCACTTTTCTGTTTTTGCCAAACTTTTCATCAATCTTTCCTCTACCCAATAAAAAAAAAAAAATTAAAGTTTACGCATCATGGTTTGATTGGTGCGTAACGACAAGAGGTCAATTCTCACTCCTTTTTACTCCAGCGTAGTTCCCAAATAAAATAAGTTTTCATCTTTGATGTTTGTTTTGTATCTTTATCCTGCACTGCGGTATAGCCTAATATGGGTAAAACTTTATTCTTGTCAGGAAAAGTATTATGAAGCATTTATTCACTATGTGAACACTGAGCAGTGCTGAAAAACTCCACTTTAAAGGGAAATTTTCTTCATTCATGGTTGGTAGTTACTAGCAATAGTTAACATGAGTGGTGGGCATTTGAAAGGAACCTTAACCTAAACCTTTTCTGACAAATGCACTTACTTTTGACAGCTAAAAATATCAGTGATATTAAGATCTCTTGCATTATGTCACAAATGATCTGCAGGAAGCATCAATGACAAAGTGTCTAAGACCTTACAACACACGAAAAGAATACTTCTGTTTCAACATTTATAAAGCATATACATCTGTTAAGCTATCAGTTAAAAAACATGTTTAAACAAGCTATTGGCAATAGCTTGCATTAGTAAATTACCACAAACAAGGTAATGTGTGTTTAGTTCTGAATACTGCCATCTTGTTTTTGCCAAAATTTCGTCAACCCATTGAGTGCGTACAAGAATAACCAGTAGGCCTACCGGTATACTAACATCGTAGGCTACATTCCATAAAGGGCACTTCCATAAAAGGAAAAAGAAATTAACTCATCTACATTATGTCATGTATCAAATTGCATTAATTCAATGTTTGTCAGGTCTACTGCCACAAACATGCCTGAGAATGGAAAAGAAAGTGAAACAACGTAGACCAGGGGTCACCAAATGGCGGCCCGCGGGCCGCATGCGGCCCGCCACGCTGTATCGCTGCGGCCCGCGGAAGGTAACAGCGTACAAGTATACTCCAGACTTTTCTTGAGGAGTTAAAGAGCACGAAGGCAAAAAATACTTTCCGGGAAGCATATTTTTGCATTGCATACGATTCCACCGATCGACCAATCAGATTATAGTTCTAGGTGGGGGTTACTTAAAGTTATTCCAATGCGATGTCCAGCCACACTGTCCCAGTGGTTGATTAAAACGTCTGTTTTCGAATTTCGAAATTGTCTGTGAGCATAGGGTTGCTTATTTTAAGTTTGCAAATGTCATGTAAACACTAGTGCGAGTTTCACCGTTATTGTGTTTCACGAGCAGTGTTCTCTTTATGCAAGTTTTTGTTGGCAAAATAGGTCGGTGTGCCAACTTAATTTATAATAAATTGGCAAAACATTATATATAAATTTAGACACTTTTTCTGATTGTATTATGAAAATATTTAGCTTAGTAGCCTAGGCCTACTGCAAAACGTTTTTTTTTTAAGAAATATGGAACGCTTCACGATTTTGCGTGTCATCCTTGCCCAGGAGCCATGCTAATCTTCTCTGGATCGTTCCAATTATAGTATATGTACTGCCGAAGCAAGTACTGCAAAATGTTGTTAATCAACAAATTCTTGCCACGCTGATAAGCACCGCAAGTGACAGTTGTCTATAATAAAAGAAAGATTTATTGACTCTCACAAAATGGATGAAAAACCAACTCATTGCTTTTTTAGAGGAAAGACTGTTCATGATTTACGATAGAATTACGATTTTTCGGTGATTTCCACAAGCGTTTGTTTCATGGTACCTGGTTTCTTTTTCCCTGTTATTGGAGCCTATTTTTCGCTGATATGTTTGCAGGTCACTATTGTTGCCACTTGCCTGTATTGCGATGTGTCAAACATTTCCTTGTTTACTGAAACTGTTAATTGCAAGATATCTTTTGCGAAGCGAAGTAACAACACCACTCTTGCTTGGCGATGAATATTCTGATGAAACCGCTCGCCTCGCTATAAGTGCACAAAACAAGTGGCCTCGTTTATTAGGCATTGTTAAAAAAAGTCAAAAGTGTTGTAAAAGGAGCTTGGCCTGGCAGTAGCGTCGTTCGATTAATTTTGTTGCTGCAGTATTCTAATATAAATATGAACAACATGTAACGCTGGATACTGGGTACGAAATGCGTTCTTTTCTAGCATAAGAGTCAACCTACCTAACATTTTATTAGTGCGGCCCGCCACAGCTCTCCTTAGTGCCAAAGTGGCCCGCATGCAAAAAAGGTTGGTGACCCCTGACGTAGACTATAGAGCTATGCAAAAAACATATGCTGCTGCCAAGCACACACACTTAGGAATTTCAGCACACCAATAAAAGCATTTTTACTAGTTTAATGTTTTTCAAGAGCACTATAATGAAACTAAGCTGCAAATTGTAAAAAATTTGCAAATTTTCCAGAAAAATATGAAAAAAAACAAAAAAACGCGTGTTTTTTTTGGCCCAAGTTTTTTTTTGAAAAAAAACACGTTTTTTTAAAAAAAAAACGGTTCGTTTTTTTTGCATTTACAACTCTAATCTATACTATACTCATCTATACCACCATTTACATCTATACTCTACTCTACCTGCCACGCCCCGTGGAGGCGGGGAGCGGCGTGATTATAGGGTGGCGATGCACCCGGAAGGGAAGTCCACCAGCTTAGGTCGCGGGGGCCTTTTCAGCATTTGTTTGCCTTGATCCCAGGATATTAGCATGTTTGGTGGTTCCATTTGTGGTACGTTTATAGTCCAGTTTTCCCAAGCCGTTTCGAGCTCTGTTATGACGTGTGCATATTGCAATATGCTATTATTGATTTTGTATGAATATTCACCCCATTTGATGTGTTGTTGATATTTGAGATAAATTATCGGTAATGTGCAGTGGTCTGATGATGTGAAGTATTCATGTTTGATGTTATGATAATTTTCAAGTGCATATTGATTTATGTATATTCTATCTATCCTGGTCCTTCTATTGCGGTTTTTGTATGTGAACAGTCTTTTGTATGGATGTTCTTGTCTGAATATATCTGTCAATTGGTTATGACGTATGAGTGTTTTAAGTGATGTTTTATCCTGTGTAGTTTTGAAGTTTTGCGGCTTAGCAGTGTCCAACGGATCAAGGATCACGTTAAAATCACCAAGTAAGACCACATGTTCATGTTCACATTCCCGCATAGCCTCGGAGAGTAGCTCAAAAGAGGACTTTCTCTCTCCGATGCTCTGCGGAAGGTATGCGTTGAATATGTTTATGTTACTTTTACCACATTTGATGTTGAGAAGGTGTATTCGATTTTGTAGTATGGTGTGGTGCCATATGTGTTGTGCCATATTTCACAAAAATTAGGTAAAAGGATGACGCAGTACTTGTCTAGAAAATAAAAAACTTGGTTAAACGCCATACAGCCCTCTTCAACAAGGTAGGCCTAGTTACAAAAATTTTGGCGACGTGGAATTTTTTTTCCTGACTCCGGTGTCACAAATAAGTGTGCGCAAACCAAGAAAGTACCGTAGTGCAGGGGTCCATGGTAAGCAAAAGTTGAAGAATTCCCTGTGTAGAACTCTAAACCAGTGATTGTCAAACCTTAGCCTATCTATTCCGTGCCATTTGGAAGTTTTGTACAGTGTTCGCGTACCAACTATAGGCTATCAAGAAAACCTCAACAAGATAAAATATAAGCTGCAATAAAAAGCAAGAAGGTTCAACCAATTCTGCTCGCATAAAAATTGAAAAAAAAGTATCAAATAGTTTTTATGACATGGATGTAATTTCATAGGCGCCGACTTTTATTTTTGCACGGGGGATAGCACAATATGGCAACCTAAAAACTTTCAAACTGCATGTTTTTGTTTGATTTTTACTAAGCGCGTTTCGTAGATACAATTGTCTTTTCACACCTGATTTGTAGCTCGATAATTTACAAATCAACTTTAAAACAAAGCACAGGGAGGTATGTCGTGAATTTTATTGTTATGTTGCTGCTCTGACACTTAACAAGCTGGCAAGCATGGCAAGCTGCATGCATAGAAAGTGTTTCTTGTGATGATGTAGAAAGCATATTTTTATAGTTTTTAACGCAAGCATTCAACAGTTACTGCTGCACGATGGCATGCATTGGTTATGTGTACCGTACTATAGTTTACTGCAGATGTATAGCCCTTGGTTTTGATGTCAGCAGTTAGCAAGCGCCTGCAATACTGCAGAAATTTGACTATGAGAGCAACATACCTAAAACATTATATCTGGACGTGCAATGTGCATGCCTATCTTAATTTTGATATTAGCTTATTGGCATACTACAATGGAAAATTAATTAAAGCACTTGAATGCATACTCAATGAGGTGTTTTAACACAGATAAGTTATTTTTAAGATAAGCAATGGATTCTAGAAAAAGATCGTATAGCCTACAGATATAAGGTAGAATTATGTACAGTGTGCAAAAAAAGGTTTTACTCTGATTACAAAAAATAACACCTGAAGAGGATACACAGTGAGGATAGTAACATTAAGTTTATAAAAGTCAATAAAGACCCAAATACTTTTTATACAAAATATTTAAATGGGGTTGTTTTTTTTATTTGCGGGGTGTAAAACAATATTTGTTACTCCTACCTACCATGCCAAAGTGCAGAAGCATCGAGCAATGCACAGGCAAAGTATCTTCAAAGATGAATTCAGTTATTCTATCTTGATTAGTTTGGTAAGAAATTCTAGCTAGCTGGTGATCTTGTTATGTTAGTTTTTCACTGTTATCATGCACCACATACATTATATTTGGGCAATTTCTATAAAAGCGTGCAGATTTGGGCAAATTTACGTTCTGCCCCCCAAAATGGTTTGGTCTCGTACGTACGCACGCCAATGCATGTCATTGATCGTTTTCATGTCCTGCTGAGAATAACGTGACAAAAGTGAAGAACACTGTTTAAATAAGTCTAAATAAATGCTTTGGTAGTAAGCATCTACGGTAAAAAAAAAACGGTTGCTGTTGCTGGTCATCGAAAGATCTTGCAGTACGTCTACCGCGGCCACGCGGCAAAGATGGCAACTGCAAACCCATATCAACAGCTGATTTTTTACCGAGAAACTTTTACAGAGTTCTGAATTAATGGAGTTAACGACGCCACATTTATTTTGTTGTGCGAAATTGCCCATTTGCAAATCAGACAGAATGCTCTATCTTTGCATCTAGCCTATCGTATTCTAGCCACCGGAATTCGCTCTCCCGCGAGTTTTGACAGCTTCTCCCTTCAACAGCGATTATCCTGCTCTTCCACCTCTCTGATCGTGCTAACGCCTTTTGGCAGTGGCACACTTTCGTTTCGTTCAGGCGTTTGGTCACTTTCATGCTGGCTGAAATCCTGACTAGACGCAACAAAAAATGACTCAATGGAGGGCTGCAATTTTGAACGCTTTTTCGGTGGCATCATTAAGCTGAATAAAACTGGAATGTCGGGAAAACTTTTACTGCACGACTTTTCGTAATTTTTTCTATGATGTAACAAGCAACTCCTATGTCAGACCAATAAATTCCCACCTCACAGTTTGTCATGCAATGTTACTGCATGAAGTAGATAACAAAGTAGAAATTAAAGCATGAAGTAGCCTAGATGACGCAGTACACTCCAATTGAAATCGGAAAATAATTCAAAATGCAAAATCTTGAGTAGCCTAATTGAAAAAGGTTGCTTTTATTATTGGGAATTGGCAGGGGGTGTAGCTTTCCTCGAATAGAATCATGTAAATTTGCAGAACGTTAAAATTGCTACTTTTCTAAGTGCACTTTTTAAATAAAACTCAAAAAATTTCGAAAATTGCATTTTTTTTAATGAAATTTGAAAATAGATGTTCATTTAGGGGGTGGAGCTATCAATCATCTAGATAATTTTATTTCCAAGTATTTTATAGCTGTCATAATTTATAGCCATATTATGAGCATGTAGCTTGTTTGATGTTACGCGAGTATCATACTTGTGACAAAAACAATCATTTTCTTCGCAATACTGTATTGGTTCACCTCTTGCTTTACGTTGACTTGAAGCGAAAACCAATGATCAAAAAAAAGATTTAAACGTCCGTTCAAATTACATTTATTTGCAGTAAGTAATGTAACCTAAACGGGGTGGCTGCCACCCCGCCACAGCGGTTACGGGGTGGCGTGGCCACCCCGTAAGTCGGCGCCAGTGTGTAATTTATTGCTTTTTTCCACCAATTGGTCAATGCGAGGGATAATTTCGCCAATAACGCATCTAAAATCATGCCTAGGGTCAACAAAACAGTTCCTGCATTTCGATTAGATGGTGATCGAAGCCGAGAACCCCTATTGCATCATAATCGCTTGAATCCACCTCCCCCTAAACCAGCGGTTCTTAAACTGGGGGGCGCGCCCCCCTTGGGGGGCACGAAAGGTACACAAGGGGGGTGCGAGCGATGTCAAACTATGTGACTAAACGCATGTGACTAAGTGGATTTATTGCCAGGATAAAGCAAAAAAGTCCCAATGCCATAGGATCTCACTGCGTGATTCACCGTGAGGCTCTGGCCTCCAGGACTCTACCAGCTGCAATGAAAGATAAGCTTACAGTAATCATACGAGCCGTCAACTTCGTCAAAACCAGTGCTGTCAATACGAGACTGTTTGCCAAGCTGTGCAAGGATAAGGATTCGAACCATGAGACTCTCCTCTTCCATACATCTGTTCGTTGGTTATCGAAAGGTAATATGTTAGCCCGCGTGTATGAAATGAGAGATGAACTGATGCTATGTTTGGAAGCTCATGGGAAGCAAGATCTCCTTCTGCCATTTTCATCAGAGAAGTTTCAGCTGGAGTTGGCATACCTCGTGGACATTTTCAAGGCCCTCAATAACGTAAGTCTGCTCTTGCAGGGCAGAAATACTAACCGGATTAATAGCTATGATTCCATTCGAGCATTTGCGGCAAAGCTGGGGTTGTGACACCGCCGAATACAAATAGGAAATGCAGCTTCATTTCCCAACCTAGATACTGCACTTGACAAAAAGCAACTTGAACTGGAAGGTGAGCTTAAAGCTGAAGTGGAGGCTCACCTTCAGCTTTTGAAACAAGAGTTCGAACGCTATTTCCCAGACTTGGGTGACACCGACCTTCCAGAATGGAAGATGACAAGAGATCCCTTTTGTGTTAACGAGGACATTCTTCCCGACGGTTTGCAAGAGGAATTCTTGGAAATAAAGTGTAACTCCACTGCAAAAGACGATTATGAAGCAATGCCACTAACTGATTTTTGGGTTAAATATTTGCACATATACAAGGGAGTGGGTAGCGTGGCGATACGCACACTTCTTCCGTTTTCGTCCACTTATCTGTGCGAAAGTGGCTTTTCTACACTTTTGAACATAAAAACAAAACATCGAAACAAACTTATTGATTGTGAAGCCGATCTGAGGTGTGCATTATCAGCTACAAAGTCTCGAATTAAACTTTTGGTTTCCGAAAAACAATTACATCCTTCACATTGATGAAAGCTAAATATAAATTCCTGTAGTCATTACACATAAATGTTTGCTAATTTTATAGTTTGGTGGGGCGCAAGTTTGGATGACACGTCAAAGGGGGGCGCGGCTCAAAAAGTTTAAGAACCCCTGCCCTAAACGAAGTAAAGGATACAAAAATGCACATTGCGTGATCTGAAAGTTCTCGCAAATTTTACTATTTTTATCTTAGCTCGTGTTAACTTCAGTGAGTTGCTCGCGTAGGCTACCACATGGAAGACTTTCGCCACTAGTGGAACGCGTACTACAGTGTGAGAACGACTGCTTTAGACTAATGGCTTGCTTTGTTGCGTTGCAATCACACAAACCAAGCAACAAGAGTTCTTTCACCGGTTAAGAACAAAGCTATGTGGAACCAATGGATAAAATAATTACTTGTCATGGGGAAGTAAAATAAAAACATCCATTTTTGAAGAGGCTTGTACTTTTTAGTGTAAGCGCTTGTCGTTTTTCCGTTCGTACTTGTGTTTTCTTGTTGAGAAAACAAAGAACTTCGCATCTTTCGTTAGCATACGTTGTATTAAGGATGCAGTACGTCGGTATGGCGTCGATGGTAAATCAATGAAAACGCTTTTATTATTTGGGTCGAGAAGTTGTAACGTCACTTTGACGTTGGCAAACACATAAAAAATGCTCCATCGACAAAAAGCATCCAACATTTGCTGAAGAACACGTCACACCAATGAAAAAAACACACCAAATGAAAAAAGAAAGCAAGAAACAAGTGACTCAAGGATAAGTTGAGCCACATTAACCTAAAAATGCATCTAAAATAGAAACTAGGCAATAGAATTATCAATAACTGGAAATAACGAAGCCAGGTTGAGAGAAAAACACCAGCGGCATTTGCTTATCAGACTGACTCTCCAACTATAGGCCTGCAGATTAAGTTAGATATTTCATCGGGGCATGAGTAAATCTGTAAAAAAAAACGGCACAAGAGTTGGTAGGATCGAAGCACAATCCACTCCTGGAAATAATACTGGATCCATTACATAATCCATTGCTGGAATGAACTTTTAATAATAAAGTACTGGATGACTTGAAAGTGTATGCTCGCATCAAATGACGCTTGAGGATAAAGCAAATGCCTTTGAAGAATACGGCACTGTATTAACTTTTCATGTAGGCCTACGTAACTTTTCGTAACGTATTAATTAACAACCTGAACTTATTAAGTCACACAATATTTGAGCGATGGGTCTTAATTGAACTGAACCTAATCCAATGCTTGTAAAAGTACTTCAAATTTTATGAGACAAAGAGTGAAAAATACAAACTAAGCAAAACTGTTTGCGTTAAGGTACAGGATAAATCGGCAAAATCAAATAGGCAGTCGTTCTGTTGAGAAATTATCTTATGAGTTCAAAAACTATTTTTCTAACAAGACAATGTCATCCAATTGTTAGTGTTCCCAATCCCAAGTATGACAACTTGCCTGACCAAAACATCACAAACATGCGGATAAACAAAATTAACTTTCATCGTTGTTAAAATGCTACTTTGTGTATCATTTAATAAAAGCATATATCTTATATAAAAACACTCCGCAATATAAAAAAGTATGAGAAAAAGCGACCCATGTTTAAACCAGGATGTATTAAAGATGAATTTCAATTCTAGGTTGCCTTAAGCACTTTTACAAAAATAGACTGTGTAGTGTGTACTGTGTAAGCATGAGTATTATTCCACCAAGTGAAATTGCTCTCCTTACATCTTTACATTGTTGTAACAATGTAAAAAGAAAAATGCTTCGGTTGCATTCATTACTAGTGACATAAAAGGTCAAGGGAGTGATGTGGCATATTGTGGATGATGATTGAGTTAAAGACTGGGTAAATCATGCTGAATGAAGATTTGATTCGGAGCGAAACAGTGCGATCCCTGCATCAGAAAGTGAACTGCCGCGAGAGAAGTCTAGATGAGATTGGATGCCGACTTATTCACATTGTGTTCATCAAATTAAAAATCTGCATATTTGAAACTGTAACAACATGTAATATTCGTTACTCGGCAAATTTCTCAAGAAAAGCGACATGAAAATCGCGGAATAACTTGAATAGAGATTTCATTTTGTCGACAGGAGGGAGAATGGTCATTCTGAAATATAAAAATAGATGTGAATAGTTGTTGATAAAACCACAGTGGTCTGTTTTCAACCAGGCCAGTGACAACTGTTTTAATGAATGGAACGAATTCGAGTCCGGGTAGGTTTGCGCCAGACTTTAAATACATTACAGACAACAACGCATGCGATCTTTCGTAATTGAAGCAGTGGTGAAAAGAAAACAAATCATTAAAGACAATGTTCGAAGTAAGTAGAGAAGAAAACTTACCTGAAGTGATGAGTGCCTGGCCGTTGTCCAAACCCGCTTCCTGGCACGATACAAATCCCTGTATGCTCCAGAAGCTGCTGAGCGTAGAAACTATCAGGAGTTTCGCCTCTTTGCTAAATAAAAGAAAGTTTTGAGCATTGGTTCCCAACTTGGGGTATGCGGCCCACAAGGGGTGCACAAAGTATTAGGGAGCCCTTGGATGCATTATTTAAATAAAATCAAATTGATGAAGTGTAATGTTGCAAAATCTTTTCTCAGGGAACCTTTTATATTTTATAAGCTTCGAGGTTTGCAAGCTTAATCATTTTTCAAAAAGGTCCACGATGCCAAAAACTTGGAAACTAACAATGGAAACAACTTCAGTAACCCACTAATAAAAACACAGGAATACAACATGATCATTATTTGTAATTTAAAGCGTTGGTCAATGATGAAATTAACAAAACAACTTTAGAGAGCGGAAAATTGCTGTTTGGATCAACAACTTATAATCAAACATAAACAAGTAGACAATCAACCAATGATGTATTGTACATTGTGTACAAGTCAATACATAAGTAGCACACAAAGGAAAAGGTATCTTTGAAATTTTGAAAGTGCATGTTCTTCATCTCAAAAAATGAAATTAGTTGGGGGCGTTGAGGCCATGTAGCTTTAACCCTCCTTTAAAACTTTACAAGTAAAAAGCTACAAAAACAAGTAAATGAAATATTTAGGCAGTGCAAGTATGCATAACAGAAGACATCGGTACTAGTTTTAATTAAACAACAATAATTGTCGTACTTCGGGATGGTGTAAACTGAACTATCAAAGTAAAACACCGAAGCACTTTCCAACCACGACCTCCTGGTCTAACGATACAAACTCGTCGATTACAGAACAGTCACCACCTTAGCTTCGTTGATCGCCTTTTGAGGAATTTCTATCCTTGGAAACGAATACATGGCGCCCTGGACTGTGTTGCACGTGATGCCAGGAATGGAGTTAAACATTTCAGCAGTAAGACGAGCTTTCTCTGCCAATGTGCCGAGTACCTCCTTCTTCTCAGCGTCAAACTGGGCAAATGAGGGCTCACCTGGCTTAGGGGGGTTCATCACAGCGTCTAAAGCGGCCTGAAATGTTTATAAACATAAATTTAGAAAACGAGTTTCTATTTTAGAATGCTTGATTAATTCATATGCTTTAAAAAAAATGAAGTTTTTTAATATCAAAAGAAAATGCACAAAAAATTGTATTATTTTCATTCTTCTTCTTTGTGTACCATACCTATTTCGGGTCTGCTACTATTCGGTGAGTCCGATTCGGTGAGAGCCTTTTCGGTGAGAGCCTTTTTCGGAGAGTCCCTATTCGGTGATTTTTTGAATTTTTTTTTGAAAATTATTGAGTACCGTAGCCTAATTATCATTGCCGCTTTTACATCGTTTTAACGTCGCTAAACGTTGAAATAAGACCCTAACCCCTAAGCCCTACCCCCTAACCCTGAAACGGCAATGATAATTAGGCTACGGTAACTGATAATTTAAAAAAAAATCACCGAATAGAGAACTCTCCGAAAAAGGCTCTCACCGAATAGGGAACTCACCAAATCGGACTCACCGAATCGGACTCACCGAAACGGGCCATTCCGGCCTATTTCAGGCTTAGGCGTTGATGCATAGTTTTTTATCAACACAGTTTTTTAAGATAAGTTACAACCGATGCAATAAAATCAAAACCGCAAAGCTGACCTGTCCAGGTACAGGAGGGCAAAGACGACAAGACACGTGCTTTCGAAGCTGCTCCTTGACTTCTGGGTCAAGATTTATGATTTCCATGTAACCACCCCTAAACCCACATTCTCCCATATAGCCTTTTGATATTGAATGAAAAGAGGCTAACTCAACCGTTGAACTGAAATTAAATAGGTAATAGTAGTCTTTTTCTCATAAAACGTAGTTTTCGCTTTGTGCTTAGTAAAAATTTTAGACTGAGCATGTGAAAAAATACCCAGGCAAGAAATTCAATATTTGTAATTTGCATTGACGATCAACTATGTCAATTGCATCTCTTGCCAATAAACTTGATAGGAATATAACCGATGCATTTTCGTACGTCGGTTAAATGCTCTCACCTCTTGACTATGAATTGAAACCGATTTTAACAAACTTGTATCGTTATTACAGAATGCTCACACCACCATCAATGAGTGACCACTGATCACGGAAGTGAATTAACAATCGCGAACCAGAGTTCTGTGATCGATGACAAAGAGAGCCATGATAAGTCACAACACGGTGGGACTGCCACGGTCATTATCCTCCAAATTCGGATCAAATTCAGATTTATACCAATGCAAATTACAAGTCCCACAGTCGGAAAAAACGCCGTGTTACTTTCAAGCAGAATTCAATACAAAATCACTAAAATAGCGTTAAGTTAATGTAAAGGTTGAACAAACACACGACTTATAAAAATGTGCTTAAAAATGACGTTTAGAAGTTGAAACAAAAAATACCAGACCAAGCATCATGTTATGCATCAAATCATGTTAAGTCACCTAAATTCGGAACCAAGCTCATAAAGAACTTTCTTGAAAGAATGAAACGCACAGCCATCAGCGTATACATTGTCTTGGTAAACCTACACAAAAAAGAGAAGTGTAAGCCACTGGGAGTGAATACTTTTGCGCTGGTGGCTTGAGTGGTGGATACTAAAACCTACAACGACATCAAAACTTAGCGCGAGGCACTGAAGAAGACCATTAGAGAGAAGCAGCTGTTTGTGACTATTATGGTGTCGATTGCAAATACTATTTTCACGTTACTTCCTATTGTACTTTCACAGCCGTAAGAAGCACTATATAGTATATAGTATATATAATATGATGGTTAAATGCACATGGAAACGTGACAAATGTGATATACCAAGACATTTTGTTCCCACATCATCACAATTGTAATCGAATAAAATATTTCAGTCGTTTGAAAACCCAACTGACTTTTATCCTTCCATTCATAGCAGACTGCAGACGATACATATTTAAGTAACTAACCTCATATAACCTTGTACACAACGAATGTATTGAGGACAGGTCTGCTGAAATTAGCAACAACCCAAGCTAGAAAAGTTGGCTCTTTTTATACGTCTTTTTTACTCGTCTACAAACGTTAAATAGAAATTAAAATCAATTTTGCTAGTTGAAGCTATTGCTTAAATAAGTACAAAGACTAAATAAACTATTCTGAATGATACTTTCAGTTGCCTTTGTGTATATTAACGTAGTACCTCATCCGCCAAAAGAAACAAATGATTCTTCTTTGCAAATTTAATTACTTCTTCGACATTTTTTCGGCTTAGAACTTGGCCAGTTGGATTTCCAGGATTGATAACACACAAAGCACGAGGACGACATTGTTTCTCAGCTTCATCAAAAGCTCGTTGCAACTCCAACACGTCAAGCCCCCAGTTGTTATCTTCATCAAGGTAGTAAGGTATCTTCGAAGTCCACGCGAAAGGTGTTAGTAAATGGAGACGTGCGATAACTATTTATATATTTTGTCATTCCAATGCTTTATATAAACGCTTAGTGCAAACAAAATATAATTGTGGGAATCTTTATCATTGGACTGAAAAAGCGTCTAAGAACTTATTCTTGGTAGTTTCGCAAACTTGTGGATGATTTGAACTACTGACGCAGGCCCGGTCACCGAGTTTGACACAGTAAAGTTTCCGTTTGTTTTCGAATTGTTGTTTTCTCTGAATTATTTAAAATATTAGTTAACCCCAGTAAGGTCAATTACCTTTAACAAACCAGAAACTTTTCTCAATGCAAACTTAGTGTAAAGCTGGTTTTAAAACATTTTGGTAAATTTCTCAAATCGATATTTTTTCTTATTTGTAGTATCACAATTATTATTTTAATTACAAATAAATAAAACACTACCATCCTGGCATCCAGAGCAGCAAGAGTAGCTGAATACAAAGGATATTGTGGTATTGGAATCATAGCTCCTGTCCTAGCTTTGCCTTCACCGGACGTTAGCAGTTGTAGCATTGCCTAACAGATGCAGTTATTAGAAGATCATCATGCAAATTGTTTTTTTGCACAATATAATTTTTTTCTTAAATATCATGATGTCAAGTTACACATTTTTGTCAATATCACATCTTTTACAAATTGTGTTTTCTTACTCAGATTTTCCTCCGTCCTACTGTCTTCACAAGCGCACACTTACCACTATTCCATCACTTGCTCCCGTGCACAAAAAGATATCATTTGGATCTGCCGAAATTCCTCCATCACGTTGTTCAATATAGTGTGCCACATCATTTCGTATCACTTCGACGCCTTGGCTAGCAGAATATGCACCTATCACAAAACAAATAGGTTCATGTTTCAAAAAAAAAAATAACAAGTTGACTTCTTCAAAGAGTGGCTAGTACACTGTCATTGACAATTTTGATATGACATTTCATTTTCTGACATTTTTGATAACACATATCTCTGGACCAAATGTTACACCAAGTGTGCGTGAAAAGTTTTAACACAGGTTGTTTTTTTATGGAGTGACAAATGTTTTCAATGTTTTAGTTAATCCTGGATTTATTTCTTCAGTCGAGGTTGAATTGGAATGCTACTTAGAAATTTCTAAAACATTAGAAATATTTCTTTGCATTAAAATATTTTTTGTAGGATTTCTTTGTTTGACCTCTATCAAAATCGCAACACAATTATCAAGTAAAACAGCTTCACACGGCCGAAGAAGCGAAACAAAAACTATGTGCTTTGAAACAGGTGCAGAGTTCATCAGTATAATTTGTGAATTGTGATTATTGCTTAGACTTGATTCCAGTAAATGTGTGTGAGTTTCCAAAGCATTTTGTTCATCAGATGAAGTGCAAGTGTTGCATGTTATTACACCAAGCATATCATGTGGCATTAAGTTTTGTGTATTGGATCATTCTGCTGTTCTAATCAAGCATAATGTCTCGTTGTCACAGATAACACAACATTCTAAAAAGTAAAACGGATTTGTGATTACTCGACAATTTTTTCATCATAAATGTATATATACAAAAGACTAGATTGTATAATCAGCAGTTGTTGAATATATGCGCAACGATAATAAATTCATAACAGATAATACAAACATTGGCACACAAGTATACTGTGATTGTTTGTCTGTTTAGTGATATTTCTACTAATGTTCTACTGGCTTAATTTTTACACATAACAGCACAATTTCACACCACAGCAATAGCACCCAAGCTAAAGCCAATCAGGATCAACCACATACCAAGAGATCCTCCTCCACAGTCACTTAAAATTCTTTTTGCTCGATCTTTAGCATCTTGAGGAAAATCGCTTGATTTTAACAAGTCTGGATAAATGCACAATGCCACTACCTGTAACATGATGATGCACTAGAATTAGGGGGGTATGTTAAAATACGAATTTTGATTACAAGCTCTGAGTATCCCCCAAAATTATGCCACTGGAAGTAAAAACACATATTATGAAAAAAATTTTGGATTGCTCCTCCGGGAACTCCCCACTACGGGGGGTTTTATGAGCGATTGTCAAAATACATGGGATTTGATACCTAAAATTTCAACAGGTTGTCATAGAAGGCTGAGACCAGTCTCAAAAGTTTCGTTTTGAAAAGTTAAGATAGGAATGTAACAGTTTCAGAAGTGTCAGGTGTATGGGACAGGTCCATTTTGGTCCAAAACGGCCTATTTGACCTATCGTAAATGTATAAAATTCAAAATTTTACCTTAATAAGTTTGAAACCGAGATAATTTTTTTGTTTAAAACCCTATATTATATAGACATTTGTGACAGATCTGTTACGTTTCAAATTATCGCAATTTATTTTACTGTAAAAGCATTCATAAGTTTTAATTTTGAAGAATTTGATTCTGTGGCATCTGACTATAGTATTATTTCATTTTGGAAACACTGCGGTCTCGCTTCACTGATTTTTTCGAACACAAAGTTCTTTGAGTCAGGTTCATAGCAACAGCAGCTTAGCCTAGATGTTCTCTCGTAAAGTTTTGGATTTTCAGAACACCCAAATGCGTTGGATTTTTTGTTTTATTTGAAAATAAGACTGTTGGAGTAGTTGATAACAAAATATTTCATAAATGATGTTTATATATGCTACAGTCATCCTAAGTTCAAACGTAACAAATCTGTTGACTTCGTCCATCATGCAACTGTTTTTTTGACCTCAAAACTTTTGTTTTGTTAGATTTGTAATCAATAAAGTTTTATTTTCATAGGTGCAAAATGAAATGAATACATGATCTTTTTATGGAAAAAATCGGTATACAAGACCAGTTGGTGGAAAAAGAAAAGATGAATGTTTTGATATTCTGGAGTCTGACACGAATATTGTTCCAGTAGTGGACCCTTCTACCTTTGTTGATGTGCCAGATGACAGCTTTAGTGATTCAGGTAAGTTTTATACAAATAAACACTATCAGTGAACACGTATAATGACTGACCTTCCATATAACCAAGCATTAACTCAGCTTTAGTGGACTTTGTCACAAAAGAAACTTGCTGCAAAAACTGCAAAAAAATCCATTCCATGTTATAATGATAACCAGAGGCCCATACGACGACGACAACTAAAAATATACATCATACCTCTCTACTATCAAACTGATGTGTTCGATTATATACTCTGATGGTAAAAAGGACTCTCCACCATGCTCTCTTGAGCCACATTGCGTTTTGTATTTGTTTGAGAATGTCTCACTTATTTCTCAGTCCCACAATAGGTAATGTTTGTACAATGCATAATTGCATATGTATGTCAAATTCATAAATGGAAAATAATAGTGATTCTTGTCATTTACTTTTATACTGCTTTGTAGTATTTTTCCTGACTCTTTTACAACTTGTTATTTTTAGATGAAGGCATAATGGAATCCATCAATCCACCAAGGACAACCAAACCACCCTGTTCAATTTGGAGCTGTGTAAGAAAAAGTCCTTCCATGAGAAACACCCCTTCGATGACCACTGTGCGTGAATAAGCTGACCCACATTTCATCACCAGCCAATTACTTCAAACTGTTGTATGATGAAGCTATTGTGCAGCAGTCCTATTTGTATTTGGTCCAGTTAGACCCTTCCAAACGTCTCGGAAAAACAGCTAAGAAGTTTGCATAGAAAGGGGATTATGCAAAATGTCTGGCTGGACAAGCTGCCTATACTTTTGTCAGAAGTGTGAAGAACACCTTTGCATAGACAAAACGAAACACTGTTTTGAAATTTCACAAAAAATGAACAATTTTGTGCTGTTTAAGTGAAAATAAACTAGTTGCTTGTTACTGTTTATTGTGTGCTTTTGTTGCTAGAGCGCCTGACGTTACAGATCTGCTACGTTTCAAAATTCTGTAGGTAGTGCGAATGTGCCTGACGTAACAGATTTGCTACGTTTGAAAAAAAATTAAAGTACTCGAAAAAAAAAAATTTTAAAATACATGTTTTAACTGGACTAAAATGTTTTCAAAAAATAGAAAAAAATTTTTTTTTAACTAAACGATAAATTTGTCCATATAGGGTTAAAACGTTATGATTCGAATTAGTACTTTCAAATAAATCATATGCATGTCTAGTTGTAGAAAATTGATTGATTATATATATGACATCGTTATGTTTAAAATCAGGGACGTTTTGGGTAATGTCATAAAAATTCAAATATAGGCATACAGCCAGTCATTATAAAGCATTTTCATAATATATACTGATAAAATAATAAGAACAGGATGTTATGTAATATTAAATGATGGTTTGTTTGTGCATTCGCAGTTTGTGTATTATTTCGTTGTTTTGGATATGGACAGCTTTGTCTGGCGCAAATAAATAACAATAATAGTTATGTTTCAAAGGTCCAATGTTATGGAAGTATTGTGTAGTGTAGTTCCAGATATCAAATTAAGTGTTTTTTTATCTTTTCATTAAGAGCTTCATTCAATAGTTAAACTGTTTCATTTGAAACACAGCATTTGATTCGGGCAGCTCTGACATACGACACAGTCGACACATCCAAGCTATTATGAATGATCTGATAAGTATCAGTAACAAGAAGTTCAGAATTTTGAGGGGAAATCCATATTTCTCCATCTCTACTGTTGCCAACCTTCTTGAAGTATTTAAGTAGTAAGGCATCATCATTCACAACTTCAACAATGTTCGCAAGGTACCAGTGTTACTCGCTTCCTTCAATCCAGATGGCAGCCACGAACTCACCAACTTGATAGGCTGGTGCTTAGGGGTGTTCAATTTCGATTTCGATCAAGGTGATATTCGAAATTCGTTTTTTGTATCGGACATATTCGAAATTATAGCCGCCCTTTCGGCAGAACGCGGTTGAAAGTAACGCGAGTGGCGCGAAATCTGTCTTGTCACATTTTGCAAGCGAAAAAAGACTTCGACGCATGCGCATCGTCGATCACGTGACTATCACACGCTCTCGCGGGTCCAACGGCCAGTCCTGCACCAGGGATGCCAGGTTGGCATTTTTAATGCCAAGTTTCACAAATTTCTTTCAAGAATGAAGATAGCTAGGTTGTGCAATAGCAGAAAGTGTAAGCTGAGCTTTGTCGCAGTTTTATCCATTTTTTACCGAATCCATAGGCGCTTAAGCCGTGGGGGCAGGGCCGTAGCCAAACCGCAGAGCAAGGGGGGGTCAACTTTTTTTTAGGGGGGGCCGAAAAAATTTAAATAGGCAAAATCATTATAATTGTAGCTGTTGCTCGAGAATGTTGAAATTTTGCCAAGGGGGGGTGAAATTTTTTTTCAGGGGGGGCGAGGCCCCCCACGGCTGGCTACATATTTCTGTGTGGGGGCAACTTTTTATGCTGTATTGATACATAAAACAATAGATGAACTAGCGATCGGCAGCAGGAAAACACTTTTTGAATGCAAACCGCAACAGCTTCGCGATAAATAATCACTAGAACGAGTTGCGATGCTACAATCCAACAACAGACAACAAAATCTGTCATTTTTACATTGATTTAATGTCTGCAGACGTTGAATCAATGCAAAAATGACTGATTTTGCTGCCTGGGACATAGCAAAAATCTAACATTTTGTGTCGATTCAATGTCATCAGACGTTGAATACACCCAAAAACAACATAATTTGCTACGTAGACGGAGTGTGCATTTAGCTTTATGCGCTTGAAAACATACTCGATGCCGCTTTCGAGTCGAAACCTCTGCAGTGAAATGTCGCGGCAGTGAATCGCTCGGTGTGAAAATGAACATGAAGTGTTTGGGATCCCAGCGACCTCGGCTTCAGTGGAGCGATCGTTTTCAAAAGCTGGCCTGACCGAAGCTGAGATCCCGACTGATGGGTGACCATGTCGCTTGTGTTCTTAAAGGGGTATTAAAGGAAAAACCTGACTTGGCGATTTTCCACGTTCTTTGTGTTTAACATGCTACCATAAAACGATTTTCAATAAAATTTTGCCCCATTGCGGTCTGACCACCATTGTGCGCGTGCTTTTGTCAGAGCTTTCAAAACGAGATTGGCCTGAGCAACGAAGCGTGCGACTGTAAAGAACGTCATAAAGTCTACGTCATAAAGTCTAGCAATCAACCGATCACGCAATAATTGTTACTGCGGGCGATTTGACTGTAGGCTATGTATGTATTTACATCAAAACAGCACATTTTAACATCAAAACAGCAGACAGTTTGCTCAAAACATCAGATTGGTAACGTGGCTTTTGTTATTGCTGGACTTTATGACGTATTCTTGAGCTGTGTTTGCACGTTTTGGTCATTTTGAAAAAAATGAAAATAAATGAAACACTGGACTTTGGGCCTTGCCAGCGCCATTGAAAACAAATTTTTTTGGGTAATTGTTTTTGAAATGTATTCTTGAATGTTCAGTTTACTCATTTTAATGCTTAATTCCGGTTTGAAATTTTCCTTTAGTATGCCTTTAAACACCAACATGGGCCTGGAGCTGTAGACGTTATTTTGTGTTCTTTTTTTCGCAAATTTTCATCGCTTTTTTTCGCGTTTTCTAGCGAATTTTCATGTCGTTTCTTTCAATAAAATCACATTTTGCAGTGTGGTGAATAGAGTTGTGATATTCGAAATCGAAATTCGGAAATAGAAAATAAATTGAATTTCGAACTTCGAATATTCAAATAATCGAAATCGAACACCCCTACTGGTGCTGCGGAATCAGATTCCTGATCATTTGATGTGGAGCTTGAATTTGCCTTTGTAAGCAAATACATAGCAGAAAGCACACATTGGAGGTCTGACATTGTTATAGTTGCCCAAGAACGTGAATTATCTAACTAGCTGATAAGGTTGTTGGCATAGTCTTCAAATCTGGAATTTTTATAGTGTTGTTTGAGTCAGAATATTGAAGCACTTGATTTTTGGGAGAGGCATGCCTTCTTTGCATAGCGAACTTCAGTGTAAAGTGTTTTGTTCTTATGATCTGTTGCAGCATCACTTTGAAGGTAAGCAGTCACTTCCTCAGAGGTGGTAAAAGGCCCCGGTGGATTTTGCGCTTTCAAGAAATCTAAATCAGCAAGTTTACTTTGCTCTAATATTAAGAGCTTCTTTTTCAGAGTAATCTTTTTCTTCATAAGCTTTCATTCCATTGCAGTCTAATTTCTTTGATGTCTTGCACTGATTTTTCCCATTCCATTTTGTCAATCTTCTGAATATTTTCAGAACTACACTTCACTTCTTTTATTGAGAACTACACTTTTGGAGACTGTATCAAGATTTCTTTACCACAAATATTTGTCTTGTAGTTCGCTAATCCGACACTATGTTCTTCACCCAGGTTGTGAACTGGCAGATTATCCAGTTTCTGTAGGACATCATCACTTGCCGATCTAATTTTCCAACAATCAACAGCGATCCTGTGTCCTCATTTGCAGCAGGATCAAAACCAAACAGAGACCCTTTTTGAGTTGCCAAGCCTTTTGCAAAAGGTTGAACAGAGCAAGCAAGCTCTTAACTTCATTACAGTGTTCTTGCAAGCAAACATCGACCGAGCTGAGAATTGTTGGTTTAAGTAATGTCGATTTGAACATATCAATTGATGAAAAAGAAGTAACACACTCTGATGTTTGCAGGAAATGATGTGCCTGAAGCATAGTCAAGTCGGGCATATATGACTCATGCAAAAATATGGCAAGTTTGCAACCCTATCATAGCTTATTAATCAAAAAATTTAGGCCCATTTTCAACTCATTAAGGCCAACTATTGCCAAATTTTCGATTTTGTACCATCGAGGTAGGCTAAATGGGCCAAACTATACACCTGAAACTTCTGAAACTGTTACCTTCCTCACTTAACTTTTCAAGACAAAACTTTTAAGATTAGTCCGAGCTTTCTATGGCCACCGGTTCAAAAGTTAGGTGTCAAATCCTATGCATTTTGGAAATCGCATGTTACACCCCCCGGTAACGGGGAGTTCCTTGAGGGGCAACCCAAAATTTTTTTTATAATATGTTTTTTTACACCCAGTAGCACATTTTTGGGGATACTGAGATTTTTTTAAATTTTAACATAGCCTACCCCCCTACTAGAATGCAGCACAGAAAACTGAATGACGTCAAAACATGTAATGTGAAAACTGAATAACCTTTTATCAATAGTCACTCTGTAAAAAGCATTCAATCGTAAATAAAATTGACTCACTTGACGAAGAAATGTAATAGGAGCTTGACCCATAGCATGCGCATCACCTATATTTGCAGAAATCACCTCTATGAAAGGTTTCTTTAAACCCTGCGAACAAACACAATTATTCTTCTCTCATGTGTTGTCACTATATTTCAGGGCACCCATCATTTAGATGCTGCCTGCCACCACTGTCAATGGACAATAAACCTTCCATATTATGGAGTGGTCTGTACAGCGGGTAATCCTTGATTATGTGGGCTGCCATATCTGCATTCCACCACAATCACAGGCAACACTCTCTGCCAAGTCCCAATGCAACATGACTGTGCCATCGCATCTTACACCAGTGAGCAAACAGTTATACCTTGATGAGGCAAGTCTAGAGAGGCCGTAACCACTGGTTCTCAGGTGGGGATCTTGACAATACTTGACAAAGTGGAGATGTCATGTCCCACCTGATCATGTTTTACATCACACGGCAATGCACCACAGTTTACCAGAGATTGCCTGAAGGCTGAGTGCATAGAGCACAAATGCCTATTTTGATTTTTTTCACAATGTGGTTGCATGTAGCAAATGGCCTGGGTTTGATAGCTCAAATACATTTTATTTGTAGAGACCAGGGGCGCAACTAGGGGGGCTGTTTAGTCGGCATGACAGCCCCCTTTAAGATTTGCATTTTCAAGAAGAGGGACGACTAACTAGACTGAGACTTACGTACTACTTAATGTGTGTCAGTTCAAGCTACGTTCTACGCATACCAAACTTGTTTCACGCTCAAGTCACATAAACTGCAATACAAAATATTAACAGACCGTCATTTATTCACGCAAACTTGTGTCAATGGTCGAATAAAAACAAATGTAAATACATTGTACCTACCTCTGTAAGGTTGGGATTAACTTAACGAAAACACAGGAATATAAAGAAGCTCACACAGTGGCCAAAAAAAAGCCGGAGTTGGGCCAACCTTCTTTGGGTCACTGTGTGAGCTTCTTTCTAATCATGTTTTAAATATGAAGACCGTTGATCTGACGTCAATTAGGCCTATGTTATACAGTACTGGATAATTTATTATGCATTTTGTTTTTGGACAATTTTACAACAAATCTCAATTTTTTTGTTGTTTCGATAACTGAGAGCTCGGAAATAATTGTAATGGTGGCCCAAAGCAAAGAATCTGCCTTTCTACACAATCGGTATTCAACAGCACCACATTGTGATGTCATAATAGACGTCATAAAGGTTTAACCGAACTGCTGGCATTGTAGTAGAGACTTGCGCCATTATGACATCACAATCCGGCATTATTACGTGATGTTGAATAGTGATGTTGGAGAATTGTAGCTTCTTTGCTTTGAACCATGAATAATTGCATTTTACTAAGTTAAACAAAGCAACTTTAATATACATAGTAAACACAATTCCATAATTCATGAAGTATATCACATATGTAACAAATACATTTATAACCAAAAGCAGCATATATCAGATGAAAATTCAGAGCCGGTGTTTAAATCTCTGCCCTAGTCATAAACGCTACGATAAGAATCATACGCGCCGACTCCCGGGGGGAGCGGGGGGCAGCGCCCCCTGTAAACTTATGGTTGAAGGCCAACAAAAATGGTTATTACAAGTGGTGTTTCAAAGATAAAACACTTTGCGAAAGAGATTTAGATCATTTAAACGGACTTTAAGAATGCTGAAAGCGAAAAACAGCCCACGTTGCTCTTGCCTGCAAAACAGCAGCTGATCGCATAGCTTTCTCATACGGTATGGAAATTTCAAAGTAGATGGTAGAGTAACTTATTCATTGCAAGATTAAGTTAACCAGCTAAATTAGACGCGGTATTTTCAACATGGTCTTCCCGCTGTGAGATCAATTATGATTCAACAGCATTGTTTTGTTCGCAATGTGTGAGAATTAAGTTGAAAACTGATAAAAGAAAAGGTGTTCAGTGGTCTTGGTCGCAGATATTGCCTGCATTAACGATGTCTCTTACCACTATTGTCACCTAGCTAACCTGACATCATTGTTTTATGCGGCTGCTTAGGTTTGACACCGACTTCAACAATCATCGCATGTTACGAAATAAGAACGATTATATTCAACACGCAAAAATAAAAAAATCGATCTCTTAAAACAGCTCTTTCCGCTGTTTTGTCTGGTGAGCTTAGCATATTGCTCAACAAGTGCATAAAGTTTAGAATTGACAAGAAATCATTAAATTTAAAAATTAAGTTTGAATCACTGCAAATAAACGTATTCAAAACTTTTACTTAAAACGACGCTATTTCAAACTCCGTAATCTACGTCGGCAATGATTTTGCGGCAGTAAAAATGCGTTTATTTTGAAAACTGCCGAGCTAGAGATAATAGCTTGTCCCGTGTATAAGTTGAACCTGTCTTTTTGAGGTGAAAATCACTTGCAAACATCTCGACCTATACTCGAGTACATAAAGGACTGTAAAGACTTTCGATAAAAAAAACAGAAAAAAAAACACTTTGCCGTTGTTAGCGCTTTGAAGGTAAGTAATTAGCAAAACGAGGTTAATAAAACTGATAGCGGGTTTCCACTCTGCTTGAAATCATGATTTTTTGCGTTTTATTTCGATAACTTCACTGTCTTAAATTGATCGTTGTTATTCTCTCGCACGAAAAGGAAATGAATCGGCTTGTTTTCCAACTGTTCCAATTATGAGCTAACAATATCAAAATTTTTACGACAAGGCGTACTACAAGCGTAAAACTAATCGTTTCAAGCAGCGGTTCTAATAAATTCGGTTGGCGACCTAGGTGTCAATAAACAAGACAGTAAGCTTAATCAAAGACTATTTTAATTGAGTAAAATAGCGGTATGTTTATGACGTCATCACCTTTCTTGCCCCCCCAAGGTTTTTTTGAAAAGTCGACGCCTATGATGTGAATATATGTAATAGATTGGAATCGATCAAGACATATAGGGTGAAGTTAGTGGACAGTTTTCTACCATCCCTAGGTGAAGTGTATGAACGGTAAAGCAAAGGTAAAGTACTTACACCCTACATTTTCGGTCGATTTCAATGTACACCAGCCCCAAAAATTCTACTTTGGGTGAATTTTATTAAGATTACCATAGACAGATAATTGATAACAACTTGATAGGATTGAATTACATAATTCAAAAACAATATTATACATAAAATAAAAAGATAACTACATAAATTTGAACAATTTTGGCAAAACTTTCTGCCCTAGTCAGAAAAATTATTTAATTCATCTAAACCAGTGGTTTTCAACCTTTTTGGTGGAACGAAACCCAATGAAACATTCCAAAAGCTCAAGGAACCCCTGTTCAATAATTTAATTGCTTTATGCAAAAAACATCGTTTGATTAATAAAATGAAATTAAAATACTCATGATCTCTAATACGTTCACGGCGATTTGACCACCGGTGTACAAACTGTCTGAAAGAACTCCTTGAACTTGAGTTATTTTTTTGTTCCTTGAAAAGGGCTAACATGTGTATGGCCGAAAACGTTCATAGTTTATATTTTATGTTCAGTTTAATATATTATGCAATTGATTGAGTTTCGCTTTTAGCAGCATGATCGTTGCTTACTTCACAGTGTAGATTCTAACGATCTGTTTAAGCCTGATGCTGCAAATTAGTTGTGGTGATATCGAATTACACGAGCTTTCGGAACACAGTTCCCTAGTCATGTGCTATGACGAATGGTGTTGAATTCAGTGAGTGCTTCTTTCATGTGGCTCTTTGGTTTAGCTTGAGGCTGCCGGCTGTTGAGTTTCTGTGCTGTTATGCGCTATTGCTGTGAAATTTTGTTGAATCAGTTGTTAGTAGATTAGGTGACGTAGTTCTTCCCTTTCGGCACGGTTGTTGATTTTTGGATTTTGCCTGCTGATGAATATGGCCTCTTTGAAAAGTAATTGTACCGAGTCATTTTCTCTGGCAATAATTTTAAATTCAAAGTCGGCGTGGCACTGTTGTTGATGATCAAAGATCGAACTTTTATCTGAGCTAAGGTGTTCTTTGATGCGGGAGTGGAGTGGGCGGATCATGCTGCCTATATAGCTTTCCCTGCATTTTTTGCATGCACTGATCTTGTAGACACAGTTCTTGGTGGTACACATGTCGTCGTTCCGTAGTTGGCAGTTTTGCAGCTGGCAAGGTTCGGATTTTTGTAGTCTCAAGATGTGCTAATGTCTCAAGTCTCAAGATGTGCTAATGTTAGTTTTTTAAGTGCATTTCGGAGGGTTCGTGAGCGTCGAAAGAGGTGGACTGGCAAGTCCAGGTCTTTGAAGACTTTCTTTATATTTTACGATCCGCGTCGTCGCTCATATAAGGAAATTCGAAATGTATTGGGTTGTATGGTGTCTGAGGTGGGGGTTGTCTGCTTTGTCGCTGTCATCGTCGTCTGGGTGGTTGCTTAAGAAAGTCCTTTGGGTATCCGTTTTCCCTGATTGTCTTTTCGAATTCAGTCAGGTGTGGTGCTGCTTTATTGGGTGAAGAACATCTATCCCTTCTTCTCTGTATTTCGTTTAAGAGTATGGTCTTCTTACTGCTTGTGGGTAGGGCCGAATCGAAGTGTGAAAGTAGTTTTGCCTTTGCTTTTTTCTGGTAGAACTCGTGGTGGACTGTGCCGTCTTTATCGATTTTTATGGTGAAGTCCAGTAGTGAGATGGTGTTGTCTGCTGTTGGTAATTCTATTTCAAAGTTGATGGCTGGGTGCGCTTGGTTGAGAGCATTTTGGATGACTAAGGCTTCCTTATTGTTGACTGTCAGCAAGAATGTGTCGTCAACATATTGTCTGTAGAGAGTGAGGTTTGTCTGGTTCCGCAATGTCTGCTTTTCAAGGGTGTCCATGAAGAGGATGGCGAGGACTCCAGGCGAGAATATAATGTTAATATATTATGTTAAATGCCGTGTGGTGGCTTGGTTTTATCTGTTTATGCTTGAAGAAAGTCACCTCTTTACCAAAATTGTAGAACTCCTTGAAGCGAAGAAAACATGTCGACAAAATTTGGCAGGAAAGCAGAAAGTTAAAGGTAATAGCACCACAAGAAAACAACGAAAATTCAGGATCGGAGAGAACTTGTTAAAGTGTAGCGCATTTATTAATAGTTGCAAACCTAATCAATATTTGATTATATTTAAACAATATGCATATAATAATAAAATATACTCTCGGATTTGAATGTAAACTTGCGGAACCCCTAGACTTACTGGCGGAACCTTAGGGTTCCGCGGAACCCTGGTTGAAAACCACTGATCTAAACAAAACAACTGATATTTATAAAATGTTAATACTAAATGACTGAAATTAATTACAATCTGCACTGATCTACGTACAAACACAATTGAAGAACAAACACAAAAGGTGTTAACATTTTGTTACAACTTCACAATGTAGATATTAACGACCTGTTTTAGCCCAGGGTTCGATCTTAACGCTGGTCCGCTAGCCAATGGCTAGTGAAAATTTGCGCGGACTAGTAGAAATGTTGCAGTACTAGTCCGATTGGCTAGTGAAAATATTTACAGGCGAAGAAGAGCTTGTTGTCACTGTGTAATATTAATACGTCCTCAAGCTTGAACAATTTTACAAACAATATTTTATTTGACTTTTATTTCGTTTTTGTCCCTCTTCGTTGGATGGGTCTGCTACTATTCGGTAAGTCCGATTCGATGAGTTCATAACCTCTAACCCTAACCCTAAAACGGCAATGATAATTAGGCTACAGTACCCGACAATTTAAAAAAAAAATTGAAAAAATCCCCCGTTAAGGGATCGGACTCACCGAATCGGACTCACCAAAACAGGCCATTCCGTCTTTGGATTGCTACCTTGTCGTAGTTGAAGAGCTCGTGTGCCTCCGTGACCTAAAAAGTTATGCTGACCCAACAAGCCAGACAGGTCTGACGCTGACGGCAGAGGCCTAACCAAACTCAATCCATCCAATAGTCCACTTCTTTTGACAGTGAACGAATATTATTATTGTATCACCCTGGCGAGTGGCGTGTCATCTTGTACTACAGATGCACACAATGTAATATTACAACATAAGTAAATATTAAGCACACACCGCATGCCACATTTATTTTTTATGTTTTAAAATTGCATTGTTTGCGTCTCTGTAGTACGAGAAGGTGTTTTTGTACGTATTGTTGCTCTCTTGTGCGTACTGAAATCGGAAAGCCTTTACTTTAGTTAGTTTCAGTTAAACCAAAACAGTTATCTTAATACATCATGAGTATGAAGGTGAATCTTGAAAAAACAAAAGTGATGGTGAGTGGAGCAGAAGGAACAGTTGTTGAGAGCAAAGTAGATCCCTGTGGAATATGTGGCAAGACAGTGATGAGAAATTCAATGCAATGCAAGGAATGTGGAAAGTGGGTACATGCAAGATGTGCTAATGTCAAGAGAGCCGCAACAAGATTGGCGAAGTGTTTTTTTTGTGGGAAATGCAGGAAAGGAAGGAATGAAGTGGAAGGCCATGATGATGAGTTCTGCCATGGCATCGAAACAGTGACAGACTTCTGTTATCTGGGTGATCGGATAGATGGAAGTGGTGGATGTGAAGCAGCGATGACAACAAGGGCAAGATTGGGCTGGGCAAAGTTCAGGGAATGTGGGAAAATGTTGTATGGCAGAAAATGTTCACTAAGGATGAAAGGAAAAGTATATCGGAGCTGTGTGCGGCCTGCAATGCTATATGGTAGCGAGACATGGCTATTGAGAGAGAGTGAACTAGCAATCCTGAGAAGAACGGAAAGGTCAATGGTGAGAGCAATGTGTGGGGTGAAAACGAGAAGGGAAAAAAGGACTGAAGAATTGTTGGATATGCTAGAGATGAGAGAGACTATAGACCAAATGGCAAGGGCAAATGGAGTAAGATGGTATGGACATGTGATAAGGAGGGAGGAAGGAAGTTTTCTTAGAAAGGCACTAGAGGTGGATGGGCACTAAAGGTGGATGGAAAGGGGAAACGCGGTCGTCCAAGAAGAACGTGGAAACAACAAGTGAAGGATGAATTTAAAAAAATCGGAGTGAAGGAGGAAGATGCAAGGGACAGGGTGAAATGGAGAAAAGGGATAAAAACAATTGCTGCGCGGAAACAATCGGCCACCCCCACTAGTGGGGAACAAACCGACGATGGATTATGATGATGATCATCAGACTTTAAGTGAAAAGTCAGTAAACTGGTCGGACTAGTGAAAAATCGTGCGGGCTAGCGAAAACGGGGAGCAACTAGTCCGGTGAGCTAGTGAAAAAAAAAGTTAAGATCGACCCCTGTAGTCTGATGCTGTGAGTTCGCTGTGGTCATAGCAAATTGCACTAGCTTTCGGAACACAGTTCCCTAGTCAGTAGTCATGTGCAATGACAAAGCTTCATCAATGTTAAACAGAATGTTAACATCTTTTGTGTTTGTTCTTCAGTTGTGTTTGTACATAGCTCAGTTTACGACTATCTGTTGCTTAGTTTAGATGAATTATAATAAGTTATTTTCCTGATGAGGACAGAAAGTTTTGCCAAAAACATTCGAATTTATGAAAACATTCGAAAAACATTGAAAACAACAAACATTCCAAAAACATTCGAAAAACATTCGAATTTTATAGTTATCTTTTTATTTTATGATTTGTTTTTGAATTATATATGCTATTCAATCCTATCAAGTTGCTATGCAATGCATTATCTGTCCAAGTGTCTACATATGGTATTCAAGAATTATCTCTCTACGAAAGCTACACAATTTTAAGATTGTATGCCAGGGGTTAATTTTATTCACACTACACTGACTACGGGAGCAAATCTTTTAGACGCAGACAGTTAGGCGCCAGTCAAATAGGCACGCACACTGTGGCGTTTGGATATTTAAGTACGGAGCACTGTGGCTAGGGGTGTTCAATTTCGATTATTTGAATATTCGAAATTCGAAATTCAATTTATTTTCGATTTCCGAATTTCGATTTCGAATATCACAACTATTCACCACACTGCAAAATGTGATTTTATTGAAAGAAACGACATGAAAATTTGCTAGAAAACGCGAAAAAAAGTCATAAAAATTTGCGAAAAAAGAACACAAAATAACGTCTACAGCTCCAGGCCCATGTTGGTGTTTATGAAAAGCTGATCGACATGGTCACCCGTCAGTCGGGATCTCAGCTTCGTGACGGTTAGGCCAGCTTTTAAAAACAATCGCTCTGCTGGAGCCGAGGTCGCTGGGATCCCAAACACTTCAAGTTCATTTTCACTGCCGCGACATTTCACTGCAGAGGTTTCGACTCGAAAGCGACATCGAGTATGTTTGCAAGCGCATAAAGCTAAATGCACGCTCCGTCTACGTAGCAAATTATGTTGTTTTTGGGTGCATTCAACATCTGATGACATTGAATCGACGCAAAATGTTAGATTTTTGCTATGTCCCAGGCAGCAAAATCAGTCATTTTTACATTGATTCAACGTCTGCAGACATTAAATCAATGTAAAAATGACAGATTTTGTTGTCTGGTGTTGGATTGTAGCATCGCAACTCATTCTAGTGATTATTTATTGCGAAGCTGTTGCGGTTTGCATTCAAAAAGTGTTTTCCTGCTGCCGATTACTAGTTCATCTATTGTTTTATGTATCAATACAGCATAAAAAGTTGTCCCCACACAGAAATATGCGTGGGAGCCTGGCTCCCACACAGGCCCGTAGCCAGGGGGGCATTGCCCCCCCTTGACAAAATCTTAACATTCTCGAGCAACAGCTACAATTATAATGATTTTGCCTATTTAAATTTTTTCGGCCCCCCCTAAAAAAAAGTTGACCCCCCCCCTTGCTCTGCGGTCTGGCTACGGCCCTGCCCCCACGGCTTAAGCGCCTATGGATTCGGTAAAAAATGGATAAAACTGCGACAAAGCTCAGCTTACACTTTCTGCTATTGCACAACCTAGCTATCTTCATTCTTGAGAGAAATTTGGCTTTAAAAATGCCAACCTGGCATCCCTGGCCGTTGGACCCGCGAGAGCATGTGATAGTCACGTGATCGACGATGCGCATGCGTCGAAGTCTTTTTTCGCTTGCAAAATGCGACAAGACAGATTTCGCGCCACTCGCGTAACTTTCAACCGCGTTCTGCCGAAAGGGCGGCTATAATTTCGAATCTGTCCGATACGAAAAACGCATTTCGAATATCACCTTAACCGTTTGTCCTGTGGCGGGGGGGTTGGTGGGGACTTGGTACTTTTCAAAGCAATATCACTAAACAACTACGCGATCCACACCTTTGAAATTTTTTGACTTTTCCTAAAAATTATTCAAGTATTTATTCCGCTTTAAATGACGTTGCTATTGTCTATAGTTTCAGGGATATGACATGATTTTCATAACATACTCTGATATTTTAGCTTGCTACTAGCTAGCCTTTTTGTTTTCAAATTATACGGATTAATAGGATTACTGAGCGCCGCCGTGCGTGGAACTGCGACGCAGATATCTCATGACTTGGCTTTGTTGTAACGCATTCAACCATAACAATTCCGCCTTTTGTTTGCAAACTAGAGTTTTGAATTGCTTTGATTAATCTTTTAATTACATCTGAGTTTCTTTGAAATTATCAGAGAGCATACGATGAGCCATGCTGAAAAACATGTGATTTTACATTGTTTTCTATGGCAAATACATTTTGTTTCTAACTTACAACAAGAAGCAGTAGGAAAATTCTTGACAAAACTCAGTTTATCTCATAAAACAAACCGACTGACGTGGTAAGTTTCTTGTTGATTTCTTGTCGGAAAACAACAAGGAGTGAGTTCTTGACCCGCCAATAAACTTCTGCATGTACCTGAACACTTATATTCACATGAATATTTATGGATGTAGTTAAAATATTTTATAAAATCGAGAGATTGAAGGATATTGAAAAGAACTTGACATCGGCTATCTAAACTTCTCCGCTTTTGTGGAAAAACACGCGCAACTAAATTATTGTGCTTTGACAAACATTGCACATATTGTATAATCACTGAATCTTTACCTAAATGGTAATTTTGCAGTTGCTTGAGAGATTACAAAATTATTTTTTCTCTACGAGGATTCAAAAGTTTGATATATCTCAGCAGAAACACTATTATTAGGACCAACTCAATAAATTCAAACTTTTTATTCAAATGTTGGTTTTCAAAAGCTTGTTTTCACAAAACCGTGTAGGCCTATATCTTTTTCTCAATAAATTATGACATTTATGTCATTTGGAGCAAAGTTGTTGGTTGGGTTGAGAGAATCTGAAATCAATGCCTCGTTTTTGTAACGTAATCTATCAGTCAGCCGCTTTTGTGCCCTTTTGTTTTCTAATACATTTCCGTGACAAAAGATTGGCTTTTGCAATAACGCCATCAACCGCGAAGTGGCATTCTTTGCATCTCAAACGCTATACCATTCTCAGCAATTTTTCTAAAGCATTGTTGCACAAAATACATATCTGACAACATAAGGGAAATATGTTGAATTGAATTACTTTTTACACGGATTGTTTTCCTTGTCTCATAAAACTAATTAGAAAAAAAGGAAAAACGATTTTTATCATTTGGCATAAAAATTTGTATATTGAGGTTCACCTTGGTTTGCATAAGGAGAAATTAAAATCACAACGAAGGATTGCTCTAAGTGATTTTCACAGCTATTTGGTCCTTCGCTATGAAACCAATTATAGTTTCTATCAGATGAAACTTGTTCAAACTATATTTTTCTAAAACTATGGTTCATTCAAGAATATAATACTTGGTAAATATAACTTATTTCATTTTTGTGTTTTTACTTCGACTTTTTCACAAGCAAGACTTTACACAAAACAACTTCACTGTGAGACTACCCAATAACGTCGATAAGTAATTTTCAGCGTAAGTCGATTGACCAGAGTAGCCTAAGTGGACCAGAAAGATGTGGCAAAGACTTGATTACTTTTTATCAAAATATTTGCACATTGGGAACAGCAATCACTTTGTCTCACATCAGCAAGTCACTTTGATGGTGGCAATGCGCAGGGTATCGACTCCGGCTGGGGAGCCGGAGTCGATACCCTGCGCATTGCCACCATCGCGCTAGTTCACGCTCCAGCAGAATACTGTGCACCTGTCTGGAGCCGCAGTGCCCACTGCCATCAAATTGACACTGCCATAAATGACGCCTTGCGTATCGTGACAGGATGCCTGCGACCTACACCATCGGAAAATCTCCCTGTCCTTGCAGGCATCCAACCAGCTGAGCTTCGTCGCGAAGAAGCTATCCTGTCTCTTTCTCGTCGCGCTACGAACCCCAACCACTTGCTCTACTCAAGTCTCTATGAGTCTGTGAACGAGAAACCTCAGCGACTGAAATCGAGACACCCATTTGTACGTGCCGCACAACTCCTGATGAAAACTGCTGAAGACCAATCCATCAGTGCGGCTACCTGGGCGGACCACCAATGGAGCTCGGAGTGGAAGAAGAACTCCTCAAGACTCCAAAGTTTCATCTCCGACACCAGCAACCACCCAACCGGAATGCATTTGCCAAGGAAGGCCTGGGTGCGGCTCAACCGCCTGCGTACTGGCGTCGGACTATTCCGCTCGAACATGCACAAATGGGGGATGGCTCCATCCGCGATTTGGGGTCCACGTCTTTTAGGCGCAGACAGTTAGGCGCCGGTCAAATAGGCGCGCACACTGTGGCGTCTGGATATTTAGGTGCGTAGCACTGTGGCGCCCGTTCATTTAGGTGCTATTCCTAGTAAAGTCTGCAGATTGTATCAGCTTGGCAGAAAGGGCAATGCTTTTCACACAAAATGTTTTATTGAACAGAAAAATATATTGTTTTGTTAATGCGCGTGTGAAGATGACGTGCGAGACAACGCTCTACTACTCTTGATATTAGCACATCTCCACAGGACATTTGCTATTCATCCTGAACACCGGTTGCAGCCAGATGGAACTCTACTTAATCTGTTATCTTTCGCAATTAGGCTACTTCTACTCGGGATGGATTGGTCGTGTGGCGAGTAGCCTACTTATGAGACAATGCTCTACTACATGAATACATTTCTATAGGGCATGTGAACCCTGGCTGCAAGCATAATGGTGCGACTTCGCTGGTTATTAAACATAGTCAGGGTTTTGACGGAAAACTAAGTTACTCTTCACTCAAGCCTACCAACCATCCGCTTGAATATAGGCTATTTTATTATATTTTTTACTGATGTTTAGCGTAGTTATTATTTGACTTACCTAACTAAAAGTGAACTCAGTCATGTTTGGAAACTTGAATAATTTATTGATAAAACTTTCGCTGACGCAAACCTGGACTAACAACAACTAAATACCGAACATGCGCATTAAAATACAATATATTTTTCTGTTCAATATAACATTTTGTGGGAAAAGCATTGCCGGTTTTAAGCAGCATTTGCCGGTTTAAGCATTGCCGGTCACTCACGGAAGCCATGACATATTTTTTTGTTCAATATAACATTTTGTGTGAAAAGCATTGCCTTACCTGCCAAGCTGATACAATCTGCATACTTTACTAGGCATAGCACCTAAATGAACGGGCGCTACAGTGCTCCGCACCTAAATATCCAGTTGCCACAGTGTGCACGCCTATTTGACCGGCGCCTAACTGTCTGCGCCTAAAAGACTTGCTCCCGCGATTTGTGAGTGTGGTAAGGAGGAACAAACCGTAGACCACACCATTTGTAATTGCGCCATCTACCATGCGCCAAATGGTGTGCGTGGTCTGCGTGAACTGGATGACAAATCAATTGAATGGCTGCTCGACACCTGCCCAAACATCTAGACCGCGTCGCCGCCACTGCCCAAGGGTGGTAAAAGGCAGAGCCCCTCGACCCTTGGAGTGGCGAAGAAGGTTCAAACGAAGAAGAAGTCACTTTTTGTCATTGGTTGAACGTCTGCAGACGTCTGAACTAATATACAACAAAATTGGTTTTCTGAGTCTTTGGTTCGGAAAAACGTCATTATGACGTATTGTGACGTGGACTATCGGCCAGCAGTAGTTCATGCGCCTTTTGTTTTTGAGTGTGTATCAATCACAAAAGATGGCTTTTGCAGTAACGCTGTCAACCGCAAACTGCATCTAACGAGCTATTTCAACATTTGAAGAGAAAAATCTTCTAATGCGTAAGAAATAGCTTGCCACAAAATGCATGTCCAACAAATTAGAAAAAAATGTAGAAAACGTTATCCTGCAAATCTACTTGACAACATGAAAAAAGCCATGCCAATCGTTTAGACACAAACGTGCATTTTTAAAATATCAATAACCTTCAATGTTGCCGAAGGAAAAAGTCAAAACTTTGGTGATTGTTTCTTTTGTACGACAATAGTAATCAGCCTAAAAAATATTTTTTTGCAAGATTTGATATCTTGCTAAATGTATTTATTTTTCGTATCGTTATCCCACGACTTTGAGTTTGTCACGCAGAACGGGAGTTCCATTTGGCAATGTACAAACAACCTCTTCTATAGCCCACCAATACGATTTGACTAAGCGATTATTATATCACTACACTTTATCAAAATTGTTTTATTCAAAGTGATCATTGTTGGTAAGTATGGAAACATATCACTTTTGTAATGCATCGTGACATAGTTTATCAGTCAGAAGTTTTAGACGCTTTTTGTTTTGGAGTGCATGAAGGTCTAAGTTGGAATGAGCTCCTATCGAAGCAAGCAACTACCTTTGGATAGGTTGTTCTTCAAATACCATGTGACACCATTAGGCTACCTTACTTTTCGGTATTTAACCGCTAGCCAGACAGCAATTCATACATTTTTTACATCGATTCAACGTCTCTAGATGTTGAAACAATGTTAAAAACGAATGAATAGCTCCCTGGGATGTGCTGCAAAGTACAAAGTGTTTCTTGATCATGTATAACCAAATTAGACAGTGTGAGTGTGAAAAGAAAACTGGATAAAACACAATTGTCACAAATAAAATGTTTACTAAAGCTCATTGCTTGATTTAGTTCTAATATCAAGTGATGACAGTACGTTTGAAAATATGTAGACTATAACATGTGGCTATAACAGTTTTTTTTGTGGTGATTTTGTCTCATTCTCTGCAAATGTTGAGACAAAGCAAAAAATTTTTTCAATGCCTCCGGCAAAACAACAAGCAAACGCAAGTCTGACACCAATTACGATTTCATTGAAGCGTGAACGACGTCTACGCGTAAAAGATTAAAGTCCAACACAAAAGAATCCGCCGGTCACACTCAATTATAAAGTAATTAAGAAGCGGTTTCTCAAATCAAATAAAAAAAATATGACCAGCGATCAAATTATTTGATTTTTCAAGTTGTGCTGTTGAACAAATTGCAAAAGATTTTCGATGCTGTGTTGTCAGATGAATTATCTGCATCATGTGAAAATTTGATTGTTCTATCTTGTGTAGTTTTGGAGTTACACAAGCTCAAAGTGCTAGTGTCGAACCGACCCCTCCGTCCGCAAGTCAACTGGCCAAAAAACGTCACAGGAAATAGGGTTAATCGAAATCGAATCGAAATTGAACACCCCTAACTGTGGCGCCCGTTCATTTAGGTGCTATTCCTAGTAAAGTCTGCAGATTGTATCAGCTTGGCAGGTAGGGCAATGCTTTTCACACAAAACGTTATATCATATTGAACAAAAAAATATGTCATGGCTTCCGTGAGTGAAGCTGCTTAAACCGCAATGCTTTTCACACAAAATGTTATATTGAACAGAAAATATATTGTGTTTTAATGCGCGTGTTCGGCATTTATTTGTTGCTAGTCCAGGTTTGCGTCGGCGAAAGCTTTATCAATAAATTATTCAAGTTTCCGAACATGACTACTTTTAGTGAGTCAAATAATGACTACACAAACCATCAGTCAAAAATATACTGTAGCCTACGGTATATTCAAGGAAGCGAGAAGTAAACTTGAGTGAAGAGTAACTTAGTTTTCCGTCAAAACCCCGTCAAAACATGCTGTGACGGCGGACATGTCCGCCGTGAATTTCGAGGCCTGTATGTAAATGTAATGCAACTCAATACAAAAATGCACTTCGGGTCAAAATTTTGTTAAAAAAATAATAAATAAAAAAATGAACGCTTCCGGGTAGTATCGAACTCAGTCCCTCTAGAATAGGAACCGGCGACGCATCGCACGCGCCACGTAACGAGTTGAATAAAATGGTCAGATTTAGAACTTATATACGCGCTTCTCGTCTTCTGCTTTGAAAGAGAAAAAGAAAAAAAGTGACTGTATAGTGACGTCATGACCGGTCAAATAGTGTTTCAGATTCAAAGATCGGCGCCGGTCAAATAGCCACTGCCTAGAAGTAATTGCGAAAGATAACAGATTAAGCAAGGTTCCATCTGGCTGCAACCTGTGTTCAGGATGCATAGCAAATGTCCTACGGAGATGTGCTAGTATCAAGAATAGTAGAACGTTGTCTCGCACCTCATCTCCACACACGCATTAACACGACAACATATGTTTCAGTTCAATATAACATTTTGTGAGAAAAACATTGCCTTACCTGCCAAGCTGATACAATCTGCAGACTTTACTAGGAATAGCACCTAAATGAACGTGCCACAGTGCTCCGGGCAACACTAAAAGGCGGAAACGCGGAAATAAGCCGGGCGTGAAATGGCGTGTTGTCCGCAGAAGTAGCGATTTAATGCCGATGTAAAAAACGCGAAAGTACGATCTTGGCGTCCATATTGTTTAACACAGCGATAACTTCATCATGAAAGAATGAAATGTTGCAACATGGTAAAAGGCGGAAATGCGATTTTTTACAACAACTCACCACCGAACCTACTTTTATGTTGAAATATCATTGAAAGATATTGTTTAGAAGCAATTGTGAGGTCATTAAATACTTTGACTGTTTTAATTGCACAGTTATTGGAGTAAATTTCGAAAATTGAAAGGAATTTATTTAAACCGGAAAAAGGCGGAAATGCGATTTTCAACAACAACTCAATACCGAACATTTTCTTATGTTGAAATATTATTGAAACATATTGTTTAGAAGCAATTGTGAGGTAATTAAATACTTTGACTGTTTTAATTCTACAGTTATTGGAGTAAATTTCGAAATTGAAAGGAATTTATTGAAATAGGAAAAAGGCGAAAATACGATTTTAGCCACAACTCAATACCGAACACTTTCTTATGTTGAAATATCATTGAAAGATATAATTTAGAAGCAATTGTGAGATCATTAAATACTATGACTGTTTTAATTCTAAAATTATTTCGGTTTATTTCCGCGTTTCCGCCTTTTAGTGTTGCCCCAGTGTTCCGCACCTAAATATTCAGACGCCACAGTGTGTGCGCCTATTTGACCAGCGCCTAAAAGACGTGGACCCTTGACTACAGCCAAAATGCTGTCCACTTCAGCCTAATTCTACTGTATGGTAATTTTAAATTATTGTCAATTTTATTTAGAAATACACCTGTTCCAGTTCTCGCCGAATAGCTCCAGCACGAACAACAATCGGACCCCGCACAGCATATTCGACTTTTCTTGTGTTTTGATTCATGGAGTCCAAAGTCAAGACTTTTTGGCAACAAGCTGACACATTCGCAAGGCCTCGTTTCAGTATGACACTTGCTGCCAAATGTCTTATATGACATGGTTTAATACAAAGAAGCTTCATTTCAATAGACCAAGTGGTATTAGGCTGAAATTAATTCATCATATATAAAATATTTAACCTACTTTGTCTAATTTTAAGTGTAATGGCAACACCTGAAGCACAGAACAATAAAACCTGAAATCTTAATTCTTGCAAAATCTAACAGTTGAGAAAAGTTACGGTATGCTGTTGTACTTTCTGGGTCTTCTCATGTCAATACATCAAAATTGTGTGCATTTTTTTCTCTATATTTTGCCACCCTTTTTAATTTTATTATGCAAACTGCAAAGTCTTAAGAAAATATTATACAGTAAACTAAATCCAATGTAGGCCTAACACCATTTAAGAAAGTATGAAAGTAGTCGGCTTCATGGCAGAGTGAGCTTGAAAGGATTTTAGTTCAATCCTGCTATGCAATCACTGATAAAATAAGAGGAGCAGCTAACAATTGGTTTTGAATCTTTATTCTCAGATTGAGAAAGCCAGAGAGAGATTGTTTACTAGCCTTTCAATATTGTAAATCAAATATATATTATACTTAACAAAATAAAAACATATAGGCCTAGGCAAGAAAGACCAACAAACGGTGCTCTCACAGTTCGCCCTGTTGGTCAACTGGGTGATGACGTCTTTATACACGTCACACACGTTGGAATGGACTGTTATAAAGGAGGAAGTACGGGGTGGAAATGCACTGAGTTAGGGTGAGGGGTTAAAGTAAGTGGGAAATGTTTGTTTTCCATATCTTTGGTTCAGACCACAGCGAAATGGAAAGAAATAACTTGGTAACAAAGAGAACTAACAGATTTTTATGTCCAGAAGAAATGATTTTATATGTAACTTTTTAACACTTCCAACGCAAGGGGGGGTTTTAACCCTCAAACCCATCCTCTCTTGCGTACGCCACTGTTAATAGGGAATTACATAAATGAGCGAATGATTTGCGAGCCGTCAGACACAGTATATAAATCTGTAAAAACCCGTTATGAATATTCATTATTTTCAAATTTCAACCATGTGCAAAATGCTTTTCTCCTATAATATTTGCGTTCTTTTTCTTTAAAAAACTCACTTGTTGTGAAAATGGTAAATCGTTTTCCACCCAATCACTCAACCACAGCTTTTAGTACTCAGTAGCAATTCTGTTCTGGTTCAATGGCGATGGATCGCTTTTAATTTTCTCCGTTTTAGTAAAACGTTACATTATGACGTCATTGCCTCTACTCAGTGAGCGATTTCGAGTAATGGGTAGTACCAAATTTAAGTCATAAGTAGAGTAGACAACCGGAAACAGACATTGCCGTCGGCTGCAGCGTGGGTCAGGTGTATGTCGGAAGGCGTACATCGATGCATAGCGCTCAAGTCCGCTTTCTCGCAATGCAGGATAAAGATAAACAAACAAACAAACAAACAAATCTCCGATTTCATCAACAATAACTTTTAAAAAATAGCTTCGATCAGTTTCAAGTTGCTGCATGAAGTAGCCTAGGCTAACAACTCGGCAATGGTTATTTGACCGGCTCCGGTCTTTTAATCTAAAATACTATTAGACCGTTCTTGACGTGACCAGGGACGGATTTAGCTGATGGGGGCAAAGGTGGGCAAAGTTACAGTAACTGAGTTACAGTTACAGTTACTTGGCCAAAATAGTAACTGAGTTATCGTTACAGTTACCAATTTTAAAAAGTAACTAGTTACCGTTACTAGTTAGCCTACAGTTACTAGTTACTTTCAGTTACTCACAAATCTGAACATAGGCTAAAATGCTGCACCTGGCCAGCTCTGCATGCAAGTCCAGTTTCACCGCAATGTTTGATAGCCTTTATAGCAGTGACGTTCGGTGGCTTAAACCGTTGGGAAAGCAACTTGGAAATATGCTGCAGCAAGGTAGTAGGCACGAAAGGCGTAACCATCGGGCGAAGCCTGAAGGCGTGTTGCCGAGGGCAACACTTCCAGCGGGGGGTCTGGGGGGCCTCCCCCAGAAATTTTTGAAAAACATTTCCAATTTGGTGTGCTCTGAGAGCAATTCCAAAACAAATCAAAAATAAAAATCTGTCAAATTGTGCTTCGCCTATGTCGTGATTATACATCCATTTAATGTTTAGAAGTCATTAACAATCTTAATTTTAACGTTGCAGGACCAAAATCCAGTGTTAGACATAGAATAATAGTTGTCTAAATGTTTAATTCGTCATGAATGTTCATTCTCAGATATTCAGTTAAGCCTACACTGTTAATTAAGTTAATACACAGTTAAGCCTACTATAAAGTTTATAGTGTTAGAGCCATCCATGCTAACATAACAGCACAAAACCAACAATGTTTTATTTAAAAAAAGTTACTCAGTGGCTTATAAGTTAATTTCCTTTGAGAAATACGAGCATTTCAAAGTGCTCGTCACTTAGACCTGCTCTTTTGGGCTTTAAAAGGTCCTTGCCAATCGTCGTCGTCGTGTGAGCGTTTGGGGCCGAGGGCCTATCCCAGGGCTACGGTATACTCAACTGGCGGACCGCAGTCCGAATCCGGACCTTCTGGGTGTTGAAGGTGGACCTCGGGCTTCTGGAAGAATAACCGTTGCCACATTTTAGGGCCTCTTTAAACAGATTTCCATCAGGAAAAGCAATTTTTTGTGATTATCCAATGAGCTGGGGGCGAAGCCTCCAGACCCTCCAACGCTTAATTTGCCGTCTTCTCTGATGTGCGATCCACTCAGCTACACTACAAAGACACACAATACATTTTTTTTTCCTTTTTTAGGCCTATTTCTTTGTTTGTGTCAGACAAAAATCCAAATCGTGTTACATACTACCTGAAAAGTGTTTTGGTGCTCGTAGGCTATACTGGTTGTTTAATTTTGCCCTGGTTGGTTTAATTTTGCCCTAATTAAGCCCTGGTCTATCATTTCTTTCACCGCCCCAGACTCACGATCTTCCCGGACTACACTGGAAGGCTACTAGAGAGCAGCCAGTCTTTGGTTTTATCATCCATGACACGCAGACTTTCCACTCCGTTAGGTGGCTTGAAGATGGTACAGTCATTGATGATGTCCGCCCAGATAGTTCAATTGGTTAGCGCGTCACTTCTGGAACGAAGAAGCTTCAAGATCAAACGGCGCTGGTTCGACTCTCAGGGCGTGCGCTTGAGCAATGCGCGTTAAGGACTGCTTTCCGTTTAGCGACATTTAATAGATGGAATAATTCCCCGGCAACAAGACTTCAACAATCAACAATCGGAAACTTTACTCTGTCAATCTCGGTGACCGGGCCTGCATCAGAGATTTAAAGCCTTTAGTCCACAAGTATGCGAAACTGCCAGCATTAAGCTCTACAAGAAGCTTTCCCAGTCCGAGGATAAAGATTCAATCAATCAATGATGTGGTCTGCGGTTTGTTCCTCGGCACCACATTCACAGGAGGAGGAAGAGGCCATTTCCCATTGGTGCATGGTTGATTGGAAAAGCCCGACGCCCATACAGAGACGGTTGAGGCGCACGCGCACCCATGCCTGTCTTGGTAGTGTCATGCCGATGGTGAGTGTGTCGGCGTCTAGTGATGAACAAGTGATGCAATGAAAACAATACTTCCACTGCAGCACTTGACGGAATGGGAGTGTTATGTTTTTAAAACAGTTTTTTCATCGGTCCGCTTGTGAATCTGGATCCGCTTCACTTGGGCTCAGGATCCGCTTCCAAATACTCCTGTAACAGATTCAACGCGCATCGCTTTCTTTTTTTTGTTTTTGCGTAAAGTGGTGCAAAAAAGTCCTCTATGGCTCTACCAGCATCCACTTCAGTGTCGCTGCTACTCCCCTCTTCAGCAGAGCACTTTGCTTCTTCAATTGCTTGAAGCATGTTCTGTTTTATTTTGGTCTTCAATTCAGCAGTATTGCTTAATTGTCAGCCAGATAAATCTAGACACAGATAAATCTAAATTGTGAGTGGAATGCAGTCGCAAGCTGAAAGTCGCTGTCCTCAAACCAATGACCAAATCTGGTTTGTATTGCTTCCACAAGAACGTCCACCAACGGCAAGCAAACAGCAATGCTGTTGCTGGTTTTGATGCCAGACATCTTTTTAGAGGCATTGCAAGCGTTACACTAAATGCAATAAATTTCAACTTCTTGAAGGAAACTAACTAACTGACTATTAAGCATCAAGAAATTGCTTTTAACCGCTGCGTGTTTCTTGATGCTTATAGTCATTTAGTTAGTTACCTTCAAGAAGTTGAAATTTACTGCATTCTTATAAATATTTTCAGGTTCCTCAGGGCTTAAGTTAAACCGAAAATGTTTGACTGTTAAACTATTTGTAAATATGTAAAATATATTGTTATAATGCTCAGCCCTGTTGTATTGTTGTGTCTTGCCTCTCTTTGGTACGTATTGATTAATCGCCAAAACCAATTAATTTAGCCAAATCAGTTATCAAAAATTGCCAAATCAATAATCATGAAGCCAAACGTCTTAAAAAATCGCCAGATTTCTGGATTTTGGCGAATTCGCCAATATGGCAACCCTGCTCCACAAGACCACAAAACAAAAGTAGAACCGCGCATGCGCCGATACAGCTGCGAGAAAAATGCATTATTGCGCAAAACACAGTAAACACGCACAAAGCAAGACATAAACACGTGCAGAGAAATAAACGGCAATTAGAAACTGAACTTTCAATGCAAAAGTAACTTGTAACTGTTGAAAAAGTGCTAAAATAGGAACTAGTTACCGCGTTTCGTTACTTTTGGAAAATAGTAACGAGTTACCGTTACAGTTACTCGAAAAGTAGCCTAACTAGTTACAGTAACTAGTTACTTTTGTAACTAGTTACTGCCCACCTTTGGATGGGGGGGCAGTAGGGTGCATCATCTGCCCTTTTTTGTTTAAATTTTGTTCTGCAGTTGTCAGAAGTGTTCCTTTTGTCAAAGTAAACACACCTGTGAAGTTTTATGCGAAATGATTTGGATCTAGGGGTACCACATCGCAAATGAATTTTTGACATATAGACGTCGAGCGAAAACGTGAAAAGCCTTGTTTCAGATGGCATGTTTGTGGTATAGGCTACATATGTACCGTTAGTCCATAAGCGTTAAATCATTCATTTTAGGGTTTTTTCTCTCTTAACTGCACACCTTTTGATCGTTATATTGCAAAAAAATATTTGCTGAACTTTATCTAAACTTTAACATTCACTGTTTTGGTCACAAAACACCAATAAATGCACATTGTTTTGCCAAATTTGCAAAATTCTGTATTTTTCGAATTGAAATAACACAGTTAGAAAAGGCACAGTTGCCTGCTCAACAAAATATGCAGTATCCATTGAACATTGCTGTTGATTTCCTTCTTCCGTAAATTCGGAAGCTGCCGATAGCTGCCTTCAACAGTCTGCAGAACAGTTGGGAATCTCTGTTCAGACTTTGCCGATGAAACATAGTCGCATCCAAGCTTGACGCCCCGTTCAGCTGCATCATTCATTACTCACAGCTGCCTTACAACTGTGCAGCAAGCTGCATATGAAGGACAGCTGTCTCACTGAAGAACATCTTTGTCCATGAAACTTGTACAATGGCCAAGCTTTAGTGCTGCAAAAAGGAACCAGGAATCTTCATTGATTAGATCAGCCAACTTGGTGGCTGACAACATTGGAATCAACCTTAGTTTTCCAAAACCTTCTACAAATCTTTTTAATGGCTGTCTGAAACTTTTCATTTTCTTCAGTATTGCTCTTGCCATTGCTGCTTTCTCAGCTGGCAGTGTCTTGGTGCTGAAAAGGGCAAAGGGAGAAAGTTCTCCAGACAAGTACCATGTGTGTAGCATGAAATATTTGAGCGCTACCTCTGCTACCAGCTTGTCTTCTTCTTTGTATTGGTGTAAGACTTCAATAAAGCGCAAATTGTTTGTTGGTGCGTTGACTTGGCACGGTGCTAAAAACCAGTACCAGCCATAGCACGACAAGATAAATTTGACAAGACGTTTAAACTTTGCAATTTGTATGTAATTCACCTTTTGCACGTCATGAACCAGTATGTCTGATAGAATGCAAAGGGATAAGTGTTCAACCATGTCGGAGTCGGTGTTTTTGTGATAGCAAATACTGGATGCACAGTTGCTTGGGCATGTGTCCAGTGAAAGCCCTGGATTTCATTTTGCACATGAAAGGAATAATTCTCTGAAAAGTCCATTGCAATCAAAACATCACCTTCTTGCAAATTTTCTTTTCTGGACTTGTAATAATTTGATTGTGCTTTGGACACATAACTATGTGGAAGAAGTTAGACCAGCTTCTCAATCAAGGTTTCTATAAAATCTGAAACACTCGTGATCATCGTAACAATTTCTGCTCTATCAGCTGTTGTCCACTGTTTAAAAGTGATGTCTTCATCATGATCCTCAAACAGCGAGTTAAGGTGGCTTCTCAAAACTTCTGAAGATGGACATTGGTCGCACTTGCAAAACATGCATTCTCTTGAGGTAATATCACATACCATTAAAGAAAGCAAATCTGTAAGATTCTTCCAAATTTCCCGCCTCTATCAGTAACTTGGAATTATCATGAATTAGACACACACAAACTGAATGGGTTCCGGAAGCTCCTGCCAAAACGCACCACTTTGGCCTTAATGTGCAAAATTTTGACAAACCAAACTTCATATCTGATTGTCTCTTTTAAATTCCTGATATAATAATTCATTTAGTGTCACCAAAACCAATCTGTTTTGTTGATAGCATTTTTTGCCTACAGACACTTTATCCTTTTGACTTGGATGTAACCTACTAAATTCATCATCTTCATAGAACTTCAACACAGAATCAATAATCTCTTGAGGGAAAGCCCTTTGTCGACGTGGTTGAGGTTTTGGTAGATTGGTTTTGGTGACACTAAATGAGTTGTATCAGGAATTTAAAAAGAGACAACCAGATATGAAGATTGGTTTGTCAAAATTTTGCACATTAAGGCCAAAATGGTGCGTTTTGGTAGGAGCTTCCGGAACCCATTCAGTTTGTGTTTGTCTAATTCATAAGAATCCCAATTTAACGTTGTAACTGTTGTATAAGACATTGTAACTGGCCACGGAATTGGTTTTAACGTCTCCCCTCAGTCAGTTGTTTCAACTGTGCTACCCATCCTTTCTTCACTTTAAAAAATGCATGGTACATTTACTACAGCAAACTACCTCATTTCTACTCAATTATTCCACTTCATATTTGGAAGCTAGAAAGCCAAGGATATTATCTTTCATTTAAGCCAAGTTGCAGAAAAATCGAAGTAGAGTGTTTTTTGCTATAAGCGATCAAAGTTTTGTCATGCATGAATGATCACAAATAGTCATGTGTGAAACTAGCCACTTGGTGGCCTGTAGTGATATAACAACAAACAAAAAATATATCTTTTCAGAACCTCCTTACTTTAGATAACTCATATGCATTGGAATTTTCAAGTTACCATTTGAAACACCTTTATAATAGCCTAATAGGTCAAACAAAATTTGCAGTTAATTTTTACGCATGAGCGATCACAAAAAGGGCCAATCTTCAATCGCCGATATCTCAAAAAGTACTGGGCCGATTTTGGTAAAATTGGTATCACTTTTCTCAGATATGCACAGAGATTCTACATATGAAATTTCATAAAAATCTACCACATAGGCTACGGTTCCACAACTGTACCAGTAGCCATGAAATGACCCCAAAATAACAAAAAATGACATAATTTAATCCAATTGTGGTACCCCTAGATGTTAATGAATTCTTCTGAAAAGTTGCACATCTTCAACAATCATAAAAAGGAACATTTTAATCCACTGCAGAAAATCAAAGAAAAAAATGAGGGGCAGATGATGCACCCTAGGGGGCAGGGCACTTTTAGATGAGAGGCCCCCATGGTCACAGCGGAAAACCATAATATCTCCGCGGGAAAGTTGTAACATAAAATTCCCCAATCCTTTCGACTGTATGCAATGACACCAAAAAAATACTCTTCCGTAAACGTCTTTTCACGAATTGTATTTCAAGAAAAAATAGCCACAGCCTGTCAAAAAGAGAGTGCAACACGGTACGCACTAAAACTTGTCAACACAATACAGATTTCTGGGATAAAAGACGGATATTTCGTCTAGTTGGTAAGCACAAGCAAAACAGTTTTAATATTCGACCAACTTTTCCAGCGACAATTCTGAAATGACAAAACTGACTTGGGATATTTCAAACCACATAGCTTGCGTATGTGACGTGCTAACAGTAGATATGCATTATTGTTAGGCAATTCCACAGATGTTAAAAAGATGATGAAATTTCTGCCTGTTAAATAATTTGCAGGGGACTGGTTTTATTTGTGATAAATGTTTATTCCCCTGAATGACAGCAGATACGCTGCTGGCGTAACAAAGCTTCGATGGCACAGAAGAACACAATGAGTCTCAAGGAATTTCTTTTATTCGTGTTGTTCGAATTGCAGAATTTAGAACACCAATTTTTTAACTAGTGTTTTTCAGAATGAATAGAGTTTTTGAATTCGTGAGTTCGAATTATCGTAATTATTTTACTGTACTATATTATATGTGAAACTTGTTTGTGCGGAGGTATATAAAGCACTTTCAAAATAAAAGAAAAAGCAAGCAATTACGTAATTTAAAATTGGCAAATTACAACAATATGTTTGCGATTGTAGAACAGCAAAGGTGAAATCATGTTTAGGATTTCGTCATAGAGGTGAATTGCGGAGATTTGAATAGTTGTTATTTCACAGCAACAACTTGAAACTGACGCTATTTCTTTAAAAATTTGTACCGACTGCTGTCTCGTATTCGTCATCAACCAATATTCTGCAGTGCAGTCCAACATTCTCATAATTCCATAATTCTACTGTTTGGCCTACGTTCAAGTTTTATTAATTCATTAGCATTGCGTCTGGCAGCACTCGCCAAGGGTGACTGATTTCGCCTATAAAACAGACTGGTGTGGTAATCTTTTCCTTTTTCAATCAACACACTTCTGATGGAATGACGTGACGTTTCTGAATCCGCCTTGATCGCTTCAGACGTGGCGTAATACAAGATGTACTTCCTGATTTCAACAATCTAGTGTCGTTGTCAGCCACCCTTAGTCAGAAGCATTCAACCAGCCATCCCAAAAACGTTACAATGGTGCCTCGATATCAACGGAACTCACGACTTGGGAACAAGACCTCACTCCATTTCAACAGAACTGACGACTTTGGACCAAGATCTCACTCCATTTCAACGGCGGCTGGTAATGCTACCATGTGTTGTTTTTATCTTTCTTTAAGTAATGGCAATTAACTACGGTACATGTAATTATCTAGCACTGTAACCTACATTCACTATTTTCAACCACTTAGGCTAAAAATTCTATTTTCACGATACCTCCTTGTGGTTGTGGTTGCTACAGAAACCACTGCATGCAAACTTTTTTTTAAAATATCTGTAATCATCTAGTAACTTACTGCAGCCTACATTTATCGTTTTCAACCACTCATAAATAACCTTTATTCCACGGTACTTTATCTTTGTGGTTGCTATAAAACCACTGCATAAGTTTTTTTTAACTAATTGCAAGTAGCTTATTGCCGCCCTTATTCCTCATTAATTTCCCCACTATGCCTCGTTTCCCTACAGTTTCTCGTGGCGTAACTCCCCATACAACGGTATTCGTCATACTTGCATTGGTTCAACGTTTGCTGACGTTAAACCGATGTAAGGGTGACGGATCCGCCTTTGCGCCCGTACAATCAAGTTAATCGCCTTCATGACGTAGCCTAACCACTGCAATGTCAACTAACTACGTCATGATGTCTCATTGCGCTCTGGTCAACTGCCAGCGCAACTATTTCTGTGTTTACATAAGCAAACGCCATCTTGTATGTCATACGCTACCTACACCAACTGTATTGTTTCTTATGCTGCAAACTCACTTGTCAGCCTACCGATTTTATCTCGGTATGTAGCCTACATCACAGCCTCGTACACCGCTTCAGCCTGCGCTTGCCGCTATTTTGTCACAGTAGTTTACCATCCTGGGCAAGACGCGAAACCTGCATCCATTCTTCCATTTTATAGTCACTCGCTTAACTACAGTCACGTGACGTTGCAACAACTTTTTATGCTCATGTTTGTCGCTTTTTTTTAATGAGTGCTGGGCCTACTCAGTACCTATACTGTGACTCTCATAGTTTCTTGTCTCGTTTCCTACCTATCATCAGCCGGCATTGCCTTGCCATGCCTTACCAATTTAATAACTTGTGTGCCTGCATGTATCGCTATTCTTTTTTCATTATGTGTCCCATCATCAGCCGGCGTCTGCCGCCATGGCACTGCCATGCAACATATTGCAACTACTTGTATCCCCGCATGCATCGCTTTTTTTAATGTGTCTGAACTGCTTATGTCTAACTTTCTAGCGGTCGCTACTTTGTATCAATTTTGTTTCAGACCTGCCCATCTACACGGTTGATGCGAGACTTCAATACAGTACCACGATGATGACACGACAAGCTCACTGATGAGACCACTTCAACATGGCACCATAGCACCCCATGTTCTCCACAACTTGCACTGACTTGAACAGTCCCTCATCAGATGCCTCAACCACGAAGATGACCTCCTTTACGGCTATCCACAGCCACCGACGCAACCAATATGGTCAACCCCATATCTGTCGCTACTCCCTGCGACACACCCTCGACGTGCAATTGCTGCATCGTTCATCATTCAAGCCTTCTCTGCGTCAGAAGCACACCGCGACGTTTCAAGCCTTCTCTGCGTCAGAAGCACACCACGACGTTTCAAGCCTTCTCCACGTCAGAAGCACACCGCGACGTCAACCCAACCAGTGCCGCTATTTTGCGCCACTTTCGACATGCAATGGCTGCACGTCACACAGCTTGCAACTATACAAGCTGGCCTCTTTCCTGTCATATTCGTCCCATATCAACGGACTCACAACTCAACAGCTGTCGTGCTCGTCATCCATCAATGGACTACTAACTGAACTGCTCATCAACTGCCGTCTCGTCCTCCCTCATCAAAATACTCGAACTAATAGTATGACTTTAGAACATCCTTCTCGCACAACCGCGCGCGCACACCGTTAGGCTACATACATTTTTTTTACTATTCTGGTTTGCTTCCAGGGGTGTCAGGTCCTATCTCTTCGGAGGCGGGACATGGACACTTACCTGTTTGTATACATGCTTAATTTTTTTCTCTAAAAGCGTTTGTAAATTTTTTGTTTTCTCTCATGGCTGATTTTACAATTGCGCCCCAGTATTCAATTTCAGTTTCTAACCCTAAATCATAACTTAATTTGTTTTCGTCATTCACGACATTTCTCCTACGTTTCAATGTCGTTCTGACTGGGGCCAACGTATGTACCGACTGCTGTCTCGTATTCGTCATCAACCAATATTCTGCAGTGCAGTCCAACATTCTCATAATTCCATAATTCTATTGTTTGGCCTACGTTCAAGTTTTATTAATTCCTTAGCATTGCGTCTGGCAGCACTCGCCAAGGGTGACTGATTTCGCCTATAAAACAGACTGGTGTGGTAATCTTTTCCTTTTTCAATCAACACACTTCTGATGGAATGACATGACGTTTCTGAATCCGCCTTGATCGCTTCAGACGTGGCGTAATACAAGATGTACTTCCTGACTTCAACAATCTAGTGTCGTTGTCAGCCACCCTTAGTCAGAAGCATTCAACCGGCCACACCAGGAACGTTACAAGTTATTGTTGATGAAATCACACGATTTTACGTCATAATGCAACGTTTTGCTAAAACGGAAAAAATTGAGCCATCAATCCCTATAGAACAGGTTCACTGGTGAAGGCTGCGGTTGTGTTGTTGCGTAGAAAACGATTTGTCCATTATTTGTTCACAACAACTGAGTTTTTTAAGAAACACAAATATAATGGGAGAATTAGATTTTGAAGAAAGTTAAAAAACAATGGAAATTACATCGTGGGTCCCTACAAATTCACAGACGTTATAAAGAATGAGAAAATTTTTGCTCATTAAATAATTCACAGGTGTTACAAAGGAATGATGAAATCTCTGCTCATTTTTTAGCCATATTCCATGACGTAGGACGCCAGGTTAAGTAGACTTTAACCCTTTGCTTTTCAACGTTTTTTTGGAAGTTAACTGCTCAAGGGGGGGCCGTTTTTGGATCAAATTCAATCAGCTGTTACGTGTTATCCGCTGATGCTATTTCAACAGAAGTTGCACTGGTGTGAAAGCAAATCATTTGTCTATAAGTTTGAAAAGTCATTATTTTAAAATTTTATATGTTAAACTTGATATTTCAATTTTTGCAAAGGTACCCTAAAACGACAATTTTGATTTAACTTGCCGCTACTTAATTACCGTGCTAATCCGATTTCATGCAAACTTCTAAATAACAAAGACCTGGATCGAACGCACGAAGTGTGTGTGCGGTGTGCCGAATCATTGCATTGATTAGAATTTACGACTTGCGAGCAAATCTTATTGTAAGCTACTCACTGATTCTAAAATAGTTACAATCAGAGTATCATTGTTACACGAATTTGAAAAAAAAAAACTGCGTTTGTTGTCTTACATTTTTATCCTAAACTAATGCATTCCGAAACTCATGGCTAGCTTCTAGTTTTATGGAACCAAATTTCTCATAAGTAACACCTTAGCCTGCTTGAATAGCTGTTTACATCTTCGTTTGTGTATTTTAGGTCTACAATTGAGTTTGTAGTATGAATATTTTTAGTAGAGAGAAGACAATTGAACAAGTTGTTGAAATTATCTGAAATCTCTAAGTTCAAATTAGGTGCTTTTGAAATTGTGGATTTGTGTCAAGTCGCATCACAAATATCATGCAGGCCACATCATAAGTCATTTCGCTTACGGGTGTTTATAAACATGACTCATAAATTACATCCACAAAAAATACAGCATTTACATCAACAAAGCTAAGTTCGAAGCTCACTTTTTATTGAAGATTGTGTCAATCAATTTGAAAATACATTTTTAGTCCGCCAGCGTCGAAATAATGCAACAGCGAATTGAGGAACGTGCGTAAACAAAGGAAATGTAAAATAACCCACAGTCAGCAAATCTACATAAATTTAACGTTTACAAATGTTGAATCAATGTAAAAGGACTGGATTGCTGACTGGGTCCTTATTGTTTGAAGCACTAAAAATACGCGTAAAAGCGACAACATCAGCAAGGCAGTGATTATGTTTCTGGCCAAAAAAAAAATAACTTTTGACTTCAAAGATAAAAATGATTATAACGAAGCTTCAAAGTTTGTCGTAAAACATTTTACAGAGATACAATAAACATAATCATTTTGTGCCAGATTGTGAGAAGACTTCCTAGATTCTTTCCAACCATTTGCATGATTGCAAATTATTTTCTATAACTTTATATTGCTAAAAAATGGCTTCTTTGTTGAAACAACGTGGCTACAATTCTATAAAAAATTCTTAGGCCTACTACATTGAAGTAATGAAATTTTTTTTGTGATTTTGCTGATGACGTTTTACAATATCCGAGAAGTAAAAAATAGTAATGATGAATTATTTTACAAAACCGTGGTTTGCAAGTGCTTCACAAAAAATTGTTGGGGAAAAATTTACTATTAGACGTAAAACGTTTGTAAAAGAAAATTGTCGGTTTACGTATTTATAATGTTTATTGCGCTGTTATCGAATTATAAACTGCCTGTATTGTCTACCTTTGTGGTTGCCGGCCAGCTTAGAGCAGCATGCAAACTAAGCGTTTATGGTATTTGCATCGTGTTATGATTCTCGAAAATTTCCCACAAGGTCTTTATTTTTATCGTGATATTTTTGTGCCTTGTCTGTCCTGAACTTGAAGTTATTGTGCAGCACAATCCACATCGGTTTTTAGACTCAGTCTTCATTGAAAATCTTTTGTGTGGTGCATCATTTCAAGTAGTGTCTTCCCCTAAACTGTTACACAAATCGCCCAGAACCATTGTGTTATCTTACAGCAGTTGAGAGCCCGTTATTGTATGTGTGGAATTATTACTGTAGATGTCTGACTAAATTCATGCCAAAGTCGAGCAAATTCTGCTTTCGGGATCCTTGCCGTTATTTACGGTATTTTTTGTTGATGAGTTTAGGCAGCATTTTTCCAAGATAAATGAAGACATCGGTATTGTTCGTCATTTAGATTTAGTTTTCTCAGCATTGTTTATTCATTCTTTGATCCACTAGTTTGTCCCACTTTTGGTATAATCGGATCGTTTATAAATGGCGGGTTTTCACAATAGCCGGCCTCTTATACATTGGCGCAACGTATTCAGATGTTGAATCAATGATGAAGAAAGTTGATTTGTTGTTTGTCTTATGTGACGCCTAACTTTATGCCTCGTCTACAGTACAAAATATTTTGTAATGTACATTGTGTACATTGTACATTTTGTTTGTAGGCCTACATTACAAAATATTTTGTAATGTAGATGAGGCATTATCATCTTTATTTTGCGCTCTTTGGAACAAAACACAGTGCACTGTGAAACAAAAATACAAGACATAACAACAAGTAGGCGACATAAAGCAGTGAAGGGACGCCATCGAGTTAGCTGCTACGTGTAAATGGAGCCTATCTCATAATTTTGAGTGTATCACACAATTACTATTTGCAAAAACGCTATTTCTCCGGCTTCTCCCAAAAGCATTTGCAGTGATACATTTCCTCAATTGCAAGTTTTGTCAATGAGAGCATTTCCATAGAACGTTTATTTCGAAACCAGGTTTTCGTGTCTTTATCCAAGAGAAGATTTCTTATTGTAACGTTTTTTATTCGTCAATGAATATTATCTGCTTGAAACAACTGTTTTGAATAGTTTGTGGCCTCCATAGCCTACTATTTTGATCGTGGATTGCTATTCTTCTTTGTAGAGCTGATAACGCAAAAAACGTTTGCTATTATTGTTTTTAATTAACAGCTTTGCGATCACTGGCTTTTCTTTGTAGCATAAGAAATAACGCGCTTTGTATTATTGAGGTCAAACCAAACAAAAGAAAGCAAGAGGATGCTTCTCTCTGCTCGCGCATATCGATGCACGAAGCAATTATGAGCTTATGGCTTGTCATCGCAATGTAATCCATTTCACGCTTTGCTGGAAGTTAGCTAGAAATAGCAAAAATTCACCAAAATCTTGAATTTACAAGAAAACTACACAACTTTTAGCATCAAATTTAATATCATCAGATCCGCCTGGCAATTTTAGGAAAAGTCAAGAAAAACCAAGTGCATGGCGTTACTGTGCTTCAAATAATTAAAGGAAATATGAGGGGGGGGCCAAATCTGGCCTCCCTTTGAGGAGCAAAGTGTTAACGGTTGTATGTGACGTTTGATTTGGGAACGATTGTCCATAACACCCTGTGTAAAAAAAATTATCGCGCCGTCGGCGCGAAGAACCACCTCAACGTCTACAGTAGCATTAATTCAGCACTGCACTGCACAGCATTTCCGGGTGGTATCAAACTCATTCCCCCTGGAACACCAGCTGAGAAGTATCGTACACGCCACCGATCCAGTTAAATATAATTGTCAAATTTAGAACTTATGAAACCACCGTTATTCTGGCAGAATAATGCTGCGCGATCCGCCTAAAAAAATGATCCGTAAAAATTTGCGCGATAAACAATGCGATGAAAGTAGCAACACTCGGAAGCTGATAAAATCACTTCTCGTTACCACATCAAAGCAAATCTTATATTTTTTCCATAGCCAAATGAACAGTGAACACAGAAATTTAAATAAAAAACTCAACTTGTCAAAGATAAAGCAACTGCAATTGCGAAAAGTTAGACAAAAAATCGTATCTATTAAGACTGCTATATGTGATATGGCAAGATAAGTAAGCATCACAAAAACGACTATAAAAATACTTTCCCGAAATATTGTTCGGAATTTTATTTTTGAATCGTGTTCAGAATTAAATTTCCTTTCCAGGGATGGCAAGCTCGTGGTGGGGCAGACGAAGGAAACGCGAGCAGAATACTGTAGTTTAAAAATGAGGGAATGTCTTACGTATTTAAAAATAAATAGAGATTTTAACGTTTATAGACGCCTTCAATTAGGCGTCTATAAAAATATTTTCCCGAAATATTTTTCGGAATTTTATTTTTGAATCGTGTTCAGAATTAAATTTCCTTTCCAGGGGTGTCAAGTTCGTGGTGGGGCAGACGAAGGAAACGCGAGCAGAATAGTTTACAAATGGGATAAATTTCTTACGTATTTAAAAATAGAGATTTTAACGTTGATAAACGCCTTCAATTAGGCGTCTATAAAAATATTTTTTCGAAATATTTTTCGGAATTTTATTTTTGAATCGTGTTTAGAATTGAATTTCCTTTCAAGGGATGGCAAGTCCGTGGTGGGGCAGACGAAGGAAACGCGAGCAGAATGGTTTAAAAATGGAAGAAATGTCTTACGTATTTAAAAATAAATAGAGATTTTAACGTTTATAGACGCCTTCAATAGAGCGTCTATAAAAATACTTTTCCGAAATATTTTTCGGAATTTTATTTTTGAATCGTGTTCAGAATTAAATTTCCTTTCCAGGGGTGGCAAGCTCGTGGTGGGGCAGACGAAGGAAAGGCGAGCAGAATGGTTTAAAAATGGGGGAAATGTCATACGTATTTAAAAACAAATACAGATTTTAACGTTTATAGACGCCTTCAATTAGGCGTCTATAAAAATATTTTCCCGAAATATTTTTCGAAACTTTATTTTTGAATCGTGTTCAGAATTAAATGTCCTTTTCAGGAGTGTCAATTTCGTGGTGGGGCAGACGAAGGAAACGCGAGCAGAATAGTTGAAAAATTGGGGAAATGTCTTGCGTATTTAAAAACAAATAGAGATTTTAACGTTTATAGACGCCTTCAATTAGGCGTCTATAAAAATATTTTCCTGAAATATTTTTTGAAATTTTATTTTTGAATCGTGTTCTGAGATAAATTTCATTTCCAGGGATGGCAAGCTCGTGGTGGGGCAGACGAAGGAAACGCGAGCAGAATGGATTAAAAATGAGGGAAATGTCTTACGTATTTAAAAATAAATAGAGATTTTAACGTTTATAGACGCCTTCAATTATAGACCGGCACCACTCGAGCCTGTATTAGACTTCATAGCACCAGAGCAGGCACCACTCGTACCGAAAGCAGACATCACAGCACCAGAACAGGCACCACTCGTCCCTGTACCAGACTTAGTGCTGTGTTAAGGGGAGGGCCAAGGGGGGCCTGGACCCCGGGCCCACCATCGCAGGGGGCCCACAAATAACAGACATTTGCGTTTCAGTGAAGTTTTTTTGATTTTTTAAAGTTTACTGCGTGTACTTGTCTATTATAAAGATGATTTAGGTCTTATTATACTAAAACATCTCAAATTTGGGCCCTTACTACACTGAAACTTCTCTAAAAACACCATTACTATCTTAAAAGAAAGTTAAAATGCGACAACGTTAGTTCCGGTAACATGATCTGCAGAACTATATTTAACATATATATATAACAGGTGGGATGCAATTGAATATTGAATTCAAGAAGGGCCCAATGGCCACAAAGTGTTTTTGCACAACCGTTGTAATTATTTTGGTCATTTACTTTTGTGGTGAAACTTCGATAATGATTTTATGCTTACTGGTAAGAAGCATCATACCTAATAAGTTCACTCGGTGAAGATTCTATGGAGAAACTATTTAGAAGTTGAAGTGTAATTGATGTAGTTGGGCCCATTTCAAAATCAATGGAAATATTGATAGGGTATTTTTTATGTGTTTTTCGATATGTTTGAAAAATTTGGCTGTTTTTTTAGTATAATTTACAAGACATTGGAAAGCACAAATAGTGAAATGAAAAAAATACTGGAAGGCCCTTTTAGAATTCACATACCGGTATTCAATTTCTTTTGATTGAAAGAAATCGGAAAGCACAAAAAGTGAAATAAAAAGAAATGGAGTTGGGCCGTTTGTGAATTCATATATACACGGTACGCTACCTATTTTTTTTTCCCGCGTTTTTACAAAGTAAGCAGCAAAGATTTTGCTCTCCAGGTCTAAATATATAAATTGGATTAAAGAAAAACTTAGGCCTGGAGAATAGGTAATTTTAGACAAATTAAGAAAGGAATTTAATTGTGGTCATTTCAGTCCAAAATTATTCGAAATTGATAAAGAATTCACAAAGACAGAACAATTCAAAGAAACCCATGTCAAGAATCCAAGTCTGCGGTTGCCGCATGTAGCAAACAAGCAATTGACTTGCCAGCCTCAGCTCTGAAAAAATAGGAATGAGGAAAGTAAATTATTATCCAGTGAAGCAATTGAAGTACAGTACGGTAGAAAATTGATCAAACAATGATTAGTAAGCCATGTGGATTAATTGTTTTACATTCTATTGTGTAACATCTTGTTTGCTGCCCATTATCAAATCCGTTCAAAGTTTGTCCTAAAATTTTTTGTTTTAAATTCAGTTGTTTTTTAAACTTTTCTCTATTAGTGTGTGTTGTATCAGTATAAATCAATTTAATTAAACCAGCGCAAGAGTTTTTAATGATAAATTACTTAGTTTTTGACATAAAAATCGAACGTTGGCCAGCAATCAAGCCTAGTCAGTTTTTAAGCAGGGCTGCCAGACAAGTTTGGATCAATCGCACATAGCCTAAATCCACAAAAGTGCTTTTTTTTCTTGTTTTTATTTGAATGCGAAGTGTTTGATTTTTTTTTAATTGATTTTAAATTTTGTTGCTTTATGTCAGTGGAAAAGTGACAAAAATTGTCATAAATTGTTATTTTGGGCTCAAACTTTGTAATGATACGTCGCCTGGATTTGATTTGTTAAATTTCGTCTGAAGAAAACATTATTGACCTATTGTGTTGTTCGGTTACGCTCAAATATTTCTCATTTACTAGTTTCAGGATTGTTCGCTAGTTTCATGCAGCCTAACAGGTCACACTGAGAGTCACTCAGCCATTTCTTTTATGACAGAACAATAGGCCTATACCTTTTTTTAAACTTTGATTATTTTTGTATTGTAATAGTTACTAAAAATGTTTTTACTCGTATAGTCTTGTACTATTTATTGGCTTGAACTTTTCTCTGTTGCACTGAAGTTTAAACGCCCTTGCTACAAGAGTTTATTGATTTTAAAAGTTTTTCCTATTTTTAATCACGCGGAATAAAGTTTATATTTGAATAAAAAACCACAGGACTTCACTTGAGGATCGCAGCAGCACATGATTTTTTTTCTTTCATTAATATTACTCAACATCAGCCTATCTTGTTTCAACGTAATTTGCCGATGCTTGACATTTGTCACATTAAGAACTGGGAAGCAGCTGACTCGATGACTGATACAGTCTTTCGCTGCTTCCTGTCTGTTGTGGTATTTAGATAGCTATGGTCAGGGCCTCCAAGAGCCCTGCCGGGCCCCGGTGCAGATCTTGCTGCCGGGCCCCCCAGCGCAACATGTCGCGTAATATCTCACAAATCACAAGCAAAATTTGCGGTGCGCGTTAATCTACAAGGCCAATGCATACATGGTGTTCCGCACAGTGTTTTTATTTTAAAATCAGACCTATTTAAAAATACTACAAAGAATACATTAGGTTAAAGTATTACCACTTCACTCTTTCACACAGAATGCAGTATTGTAGTGGTGTTTATGACTTTAAATTCACAGATACACACTAGTTATACAAAGATAAAAGGCTGTGGCTATAGTTACACTATGTAGTGTAAATATAGCCTCAATAGCGTTGCCAGATAAGGAATTCTGCTTTAATTTGAGGAAAAGTTTATAGCTGTTGAAAACAAAAACTTGTATTTTGGAAAAAATGTTTAGTCATGGTCAAAGATCAAAACCCTAACCTTATTCCTAACTCTAACCCTTACCTTACCCCTTCCTAACTTTAATCCTAACTCTGGCAACACCTGATTGTAACCATGGCAAAAAAGTGGGTAAAAATAGCCACTTTGAAGATAAAAATGGCAACACTATCCGGCATGGCTGACATACAAGTAGCATTGCATATGTGTGCATACACCTTTACATTAACATACTGTACAATATCATTTCTGACCTTAAAATCAGCAGAGACTAGGAGACCAAACTTGGATGAATGCATTGCTATTGTTCATGACATTAAGAAATACCAACTTTATTTCAGGATCAATAGGCAGCTTCTTATTTTTACTCCTTTAGTTTTCTTTGCTTGTTTGAGTGAAACTGCATTCACGCATGATTGGGGGTCACTTTCTCATCATTTCTACAGCAAGTGGTCAGGAGAAACCAAAGTTGAATATATTTCTATTTTTAAGTCCTATCAATATAAATGCACCTACAATCCTACATCTATCACTATACTATGTATCGAGACCTTTACAAATACCCTGCATAATGACAGAATGGCTGTTTTGAGTCAATATTGACACTGTTCCTGAAATTCAAGAGTAAGATTGGCTTGGCCTGGCTGGAGAAGACTGCTAAAAAATAAATAGTGAAAACAAACGAAAAGGAAAACTTCTTCGAAACAAATGTTTGTTTATATACTAATCATTAGTTTTGAAAATCAACACCTTTCTGCAGTGCTGGAAAAAGTAAGCTGCATTGCAATTAGGACACTTCTGATTCTGTCTATAGTTGAAAGAAACTGCACTTCAACAGAAGTAAAGATCTATGATTTTTACTCAAAAAATCACACTTCCACTAATCTTTTAACTTTTTTTCGAATTTTGTTAGACTGTTATGACATTTGGCCCTGCTACAAGGACAAAATTATTTTCCTGCATTGCCTCCATGAAACTTGCTTGCATTCCAATATAGCAAAATCATTCAACAAGTCCTAAAAACTCAAAAATACTGTAACTGTCTCAGGCTATATTAGACAAGTTCCATGATTTCAGTACATGTAATTAGTATCATATCCAAAACAAAAAATACTTGAGCATTTTTGTACTGAAAAAGTGACAGTAACGACTTCTTGCTAAGTATTTTAACAATATTTCAATACTTTTTACTATTTTCTGAACTCTTAAAATATCACGCTAAACAAGACTATATATACAACTAAAATTGTACCAGTTCAACATGATTAGCCTACACATAACAGTCACTGCTTGCTTGTGTCATAAATTGACAAGATGTCAGCAAATGCATAGAATACCTTCTGTATGACTGTAACCTAACCTGATCAATCAATTGCTTACCGGTATTAAAACATGCCGTACCGGGCCCTTTGAACTAAAAAAATTGAAAATTTTGTAGTTTTGAAAAAGGGCATACCTATGAGGGGCCCAATCGAAATATGAAACTACAGGTAATATAAAAAACAATATTTTATGCAAAATCGACCTGAGCACGCAAATTTAAACATTTTGTCGGGCCCTCTGAACTAAAAAAACTGAAAATGCTGTATTTTTGAAAAAAAGCATACCCATGAGGGGGCCCAATTAAAATATGAAACCACAACCGGTAATATAAAAAACAATAATTTATGCAAAATTGACATGAGCACGCAAATTTTAACATTTTGTCGGGCCCCCTGAACTCAAAACATTAAAAATTCTGTAGTTTTAAAAAAGGGCATACCCATGAGGGGGCCCTATCAACATACGGAACTAATATAAAAACAATATTTTATGCAAAATCGTTGAAATCAACTTTAACGCGTGAATTTAGATATTTTGCCGGGCCCCCTTGAACTCACCGGGCCCGGTGCAATGCACCGGTTGTCCCCCCCTCTTGTGGGCCCTGGCTATGGTACTACTGTATTTTATTCGTATTGTCGCAATTGTCGCAACAGACAAAAGAAAAGATTTCTCTCTCTTCTCTCTCTCTCTTGTAAGCTTAGTTTAAATGGCAAAATCGTCATTTCCGTAGGGTGGCAATTGACTTGTAGACCGTATGGTCGTTTCGTTGTCTCCCAGTCGGTATGGGAACTTGTGTAACTTTGCATTGTGTACATTAATTGCATATTTCAAACATCTACCTATGTTCCTGTTACTGACAAATAAAACATTGATTGATTGATTGATTGATATATATTCAATTTATTTTATGATTTATCATTTCATTTTTAACATTTACACTACCATAATTATAAATATCCTTGACTAGTGATGTCACGAGCAGAAAAAAGCTGTCCGCTGCAGCACTGCACATGTCTTCCCGTACACTACAATGCAAAACATCTCGAAATGTCATACTGCCTCTGCAGTCTGCACCATGAAGAATAAGAGTGCACTTGTGCAAGTGCACATCAAATGCAAGGGAATCTATTAAACAAAAGCAAATTTTGGAAAAATATTTGGGCCTATTTAGGCAATTGAGGAACTTGTACCACTTGTTATCCACACTGCCTCTGCAGTCTGCACCATGAAGAATAAGAGTGCACTTGTGCAAGTGCACATCAAATGCAAGGGAATCTATTAAACAAAAGCAAATTTTGGAAAAAATTTTGGGCCTATTTAGGCAATTGAGGAACTTGTACCACTTGTTATCCACCTTTTATAGCTCATCTGAGTTGCTTTTTATTGAATGCTGGATACTTTTTAGCACAAACATTGTATGGTAGCCCACTGAAATTGCTTTGATCCAAAATAAAAATCATTCTTTCACAAGTGACCTGTTTAAGTGTTTATTCTTGACACTAACCGAGGCTACCATACTCTAAAATCTTTAATTAACTTGAATGCCTGCATAAAATAATGAAAGCTTTGCCTTGGAATGAAATAATGTTAAATAAAAATAATTAAACACCTGATTCTCAAAACTCTTGACAAAACTGTTGCCAGATAAACCATAAAAATGGTGAAAAACAATAATGTTTCCAGACCAGATGACCAAATCTGAATGAAAATTAATGATTTCTTCAGTTTTGGTTTTATCCTCAGATTTTATCGCAGGCTTGCCAGATTGGCCCTTTTTAGAGGTAGTTGGCCCCCAAAAAAATTGTTTGGCCCCTTGGCCCTTTGTTTTCAATATTTGGCTCTTTTTGGAAGCAGTTGGCACATACTATCAAACTAGCTATTTAAATAAATGTCTTTCGGAATTGAGACTGAAAAGTGTTATTACGATTTTTTAGACAATGTTTATGCCAATGCCAAAGATTTGAGTAGAAACACTGTAAATAATGAAGATTTGGAATTGTTCTTGTAGAATGTAGACTGTGTTGTTGCAATGTTGTAACGTTATTGACGTTGTTAACGTTATTATGTTTTATTAGCAACGTTATTAACATTATTGAACAATTTGGCTCTTTTTTACCCAGTTTGGCCCTTTTTTCGACATTGTTTGGCTCTTTTTCTCAAAAGCTGTCTGACAACCATGTTTTATCGCGGTAACGCGACGCAAAGTTCAAACATTCAAAACTCTGCACGGTATGGTGGTATTACCGCGTCGTCACCAGGAATACCTAAACAAACCGGGATGCGAAACTAACGGATTATCCGCTTTGATCGTAACAACAGTAGGGCTATCTTTATGTTGTGGAGTGCGCACGTCGCGGTGACATGTGATTTTGTCAACAGTAAGCAGATGCTAGACAGCAGTTCACGTTTCGTTGTTCCTATTCACTGCTGTACTGGAAGATCACAAGAATAAATTAAAAGCTACTGCAGATTAGGTAGAACAAGCTAGTTAGTAGCCTACTTGACCAGCACAAATTCAATACCGAAGCAGGTAGTGGGCTGGTAAGACTCTGTACTGGTAAGACTACTCATTGCAGTTTTAGGAACTGTAACTTGGCCTAATCCAAAATGATGTCAGTTGCTAATCAGCGCTCTGCATATAGCAGCAGTGAAAAATGTTGCACACGAGTCTTCCCATTATTGTGCTATGCTACGCCATAACTGCGTAAGATGACATTGTAATTTTGAACTAATTTTGGAGATAGTTTGTAACTGTTTTGCCAAAAACGAACTCAAACGGCTCTACGCACCAAAACATGAAGCACCAGCAATGATGGCTAGAAAGCTTCGAAAAGTTACGAGTGCCAGCTCCAACAAAACTGCCGCTTAAACCTCTAGGTTTTCGTATTCGATTTGTTATTATGTGTTTTTAATTTTCTAAGAAGTGATTTTTCATCCTTATTTGACTTTTGAATTATTGTGTTTGTAATAGTTTGATTGTGTAAAAGAAAATGTAGTCAACCAATATTGCTTCCAGTCTATGTAATGCCAGTAGGCTATTAGTGTTTGTAGAATGTTTTAAACAGAAACTGCAGAAAGTTCTGCATCAGATATACCGTACGCTTAAAAACAGCTGCATCGCCGTTTGGCGTTAGCCCTACTGTTGTTAAGCGGTCAAACGGAGTTTCGCATCCCGGTTTGTTTAGGTATCCCTGGTCGTCACTATACTCCATTGCCAGCATTTTTTTTATTAGAAATTGTTAACACTTTTGGCTTTTATTCCGAGCAAAGGTGTAGCTAAGAAATGATAGACCTGTGTTTGCGGTTACTTACACTTGTGTTGTTTTCTAAACTGGTGAGAAAGTCTATTGAAGTGAACCACATTTCCATAGGCCTACCAGTGCAGTGAAAGTATACACAATACTATAGGTCTGCTTGACGATAGAGGGCCCAAAATTTTTCTGGTCCCGGGGCCCACAAAGGGTTTAACACAGCACTGACCAGACCTCACAACAACAGGACCGGCACTACTCGTCCTTTTAGCAGACCTCACAACAACAGGACCGGCACCACTCGACCCTGTATCTTAGACTTCATAGCACCAGAACAGGCACCACTAGTACTGGAAGCAGACATCACAGCACCAGAACAGGCACCACTCGACCCTGTACCAGACCTCACAACAACAGGACCGGCACTACTCGTCCTTTTAGCAGACCTCACAACAACAGGACCAGCACCACTCGACCCTGTATTAGACTTCATAGCACCAGAACAGGCACCACTCGTATCGGAAGCAGACATCACAGCACCAGAACAGGCACCACTCCACCCTGTACCAGACCTCACAACAACAGGACCGGCACTACTCGTCCTTTTAGCAGACCTCACAACAACAGGACCAGCACCACTCGTACATGTGTCAGATTTCATAGCACCAGAACAGGCACCACTCGTCCCGTTATAGACGTTATAGACGCCTAATTGAAGGCGTCTATAAACGTTAAAATCTCTATTTATTTTTAAATACGCAAGACATTTCCCCCGTTTTTAAACCATTCTGCTTGCGTTTCCTTCGTCTGCCCCACCACGAGCTTGCCACCCCTAGAAAGAAAATTTAATTCTGAACACGATTCAAAAATAAAATTCCGAAAAATATTTCGGGAAAATATTTGTATAGACGCTCAATTGAAGGCGTCCATAAACGTTAAAATCTCTATTTATTTTTAAATACGCAAGACATTTCTTCCATTTTTAAACCATTCTGCTCGCGTTTCTTTCGTCTGCCCCACCACGGACTTGCCATCCCTGGAAAGGAAATTTAATTCTGAACACGATTCAAAAATAAAATTCCGAAAAATATTTCGGGAAAATATTTTTATAGACGCTCAATTGAAGGCATCTATAAACGTTAAAATCTCTATTTATTTTTAAATACGTAAGACATTTCTTCCATTTTTAAATCATTCTGCTCGCGTTTCCTTCGTCTGCCCCACCACAAGCTTGCCATCCCTGGAAAGGAAATTTATCTCAGAGGACGATTCAAAAATAAAATTCCGAAAAATATTTCGGGAAAATATTTTTATAGACGCCTAATTGAAGGCGTCTATAAACGTTAAAATCTCTATTTGTTTTTAAATACGTAAGACATTTCCCCAATTTTTAAACTATTCTGCTTGCGTTTCCTTCGTCTGCCCCACCACAAAATTGACACCCCTGGAAAGGAAATTTAATTTTGAACACGATTCGAAAATATAATTCCGAAAAATATTTCAGGAAAATATTTTTATAGACGCCTAATTGAAGGCGTCTATAAACGTTAAAATCTCTATTTATTTTTAAATACGTATGACATTTCTTCCATTTTTAAACCATTCTGCTTGCGTTTCCTTAGTCTGCCCCACCACGAGCTTGCCATTCCTCGAAAGGAAATTTAATTCAGAACACGATTCAAAAATAAAATTCCGAAAAATATTTCGGAAAATATTTTTATAGACGCCTAACTGAAGGCGTTTATCAACGTTAAAATCTCTATTTTTAAATACGTAAGACATTTCTTCCATTTGTAAACTATTCTGCTCGCGTTTCCTTCGTCTGTCCCACCACAAAATTGACACCACTGGAAAGGAAATTTAATTTTGAACACGATTCAAAAATAAAATTCCGAAAAATATTTCGGGAAAATATTTTTATAGACGCCTAATTGAAGGCGTCTATAAACGTTAAAATCTCTATTTATTTTTAAATACGTAAGACATTTTTTCCATTTTTAAACCATTCTGCTCGCGTTTCCTTTGTCTGCCCCACCACGAAATTGAACCCCTGGAAAGGAAATTTAATTCTGAACACGGTTCAAAAATAAAATTCCGAACAATATTTCGGGAAAATATTTTTATAGTTGTTTTTGTGATGCTTACTTTTCTTGCCATATCACATATAGCAGTCTTAATTGATACGATTTTTTGTCTAACTTTTCGCAATTGCAGTTGCTTTATCTTTGACAAGTCGAGTTTTTTATTTAAATTTCTGTGTTCACTGTTTATTTGGCTATGGAAAAAATATAAGATTTGCTTTGATGTGGTAACGAGAAGTGATTTTATCAGCTTCCGAGTGTTGCTACTTTCATCGCATTGATTATCGCGCAAATTTTTACGGATCATTTTTTTAGGCGGATCGCGCAGAATTATTCTGCCAGAATGACGGTGGTCTTATGAAAGTACTTTTTTTTCTCTTCTCGTCGTTTGCTTTAAAAGGAAAAAAATGCCTATGTAGTGATGTCATGACCGGTCAAATAGTGTTTCAGATTAAAATACCGAAGCCGGACAAATAGCCACTGCCTAACAACTAGCTCAATATCTCTGCCATTCACCTCTGTGACTAAATTTTGATATGAGCTCATCCTTGTTGTTCTACAATCGTAAACATATTGTTGAAAGGTGCAAGTTTTAAATTACGTAATTACCTGCTTTTTCGTTCTGAAATTGCTTTATATAGCCTACCTCCACATAAACAAGTTTTTTTACAAATAACACATTATTTTGATTTCCAAATTCAAAATTATTTCATTCTAAAAAACGCCATTTCAAGGTTGTATAGTTTCGGGAGAGAGTTTGCTTTCTTGTACCAAAGACAGGCAAGACACAATAATACTACAGGGTTGAGCATTACAACAATATATTTTACATATTTACAAATAGTTTTGACAATCGAACGTTCCACACTATTGCTTTTACCGTTGCGTATTTCTTGTTGCTTACAATCAGTTAGCTAGTTACCTTCAAGAAGTTGAAATTTATTGCATTTTATAAATGTTTTTAAATTCCTGATAAGGGCTTAGGTTAAGCCGAAAACGTTCGTTTGTCAAAACTATTTGTAAATATGTAAAATATATTTAAAGATTGGTCATCTAAATTCTGTAATTCGAACTCACGAATAAAAAAATTTCTTGAGACTTATTTCGTTACTTATATCAATCAATCATTATATGTTATCAAAGCATAGTTACGCCAGCAGCGTTTCTGCTGTTATCAGGGGTTATTAAATATTTTAATAAAAAAAAAACAAGAACCCCTGCAAATCTATGCTACTGTATTTTATCGTTTTCTGTCTAAGTTTTAGGTCACTTGGCAACTTTGTTTTTGGTGGTTTTACCAGTGTTGCCAGATATTGTAATTGGCAACATTTCAAACAGTTTTTGGTGCTGACAAAAATAAGCTTGAAACATAAAAACTTGGAAAATTTTGGTTAAAGGAATAAATACATACACAAAACATACCTTACGTACTTTGTGTTATCTGGTGAAATTTAATGAGATTTCTGCTGACAAAGGTATTTGCAAATCTGGCAACGCAAATTTTATTGTTTTTTTTGATTCTGCTAGAGTTGTGGGCTGTGGCGTCTCAAGCAGTATTTTGCTATTCTGTAACAAAATTGACTGAAAGTCTGTTCACTTGAAATTAGCTTAATGAGTAAGTATGCATGTTTCTTTAAGATGCTGCAAGAGTAAGAAAACTACATTCAAGACAGTGCTGTCTTATGTAGCGACTGGTCAATATAAATGTTTTTCCTATTGTACATAGAAACAGCTATACAGTGGCCCAGTGACTTTTTTAAAATATTTAGTCTAAGATTGTAGGATGTGGCAGCCACATCTTACAAACCTAATACTGCATTCTTATATTTATCTTATATAATTAAAAATCTTATTCCTTTTTTAATTGGTATAAAATAACTTCAAAAACCTTTAAGATATTATAATTGCTGTGGCTATGTTTACACTATATAGCGTAATAATAGCCTCAATAGTGTTGCCAGATAAGGAATTTTGCCCTAATTTGAGAGAAGTTTAAAGCTGTTGAAAACAAAAACTTGTATTTTGGAAATTTTTTTTAGTCCTGGGAATATCAAAACCCAAACTTATTCCTAACTCTAACCCTTACCTTAACCCTTCCTAACTTTAATCCTAACTCTGGCAACACCTGATTGTGGAAAAATAGCCCCTTCCTTATATAATAGGCAGAGACAATATCTTATTTGCAATTACGCTCAGAATTTACTTTTTATATGTGTAAGTTAAACATAATAGGAAGTGGCTACGTTTACGGTGCCGTAAGTACAGCCGTTCCATGCCATTTTTTTAATCTTTACGTCGCTTTTACTGCGCATGCACGCTGGTGCGTATTTTTTCTTTTTTCACTTTCTCTTTGAAAGAAAAAGTGAATATATATATAACTGCTAAATTCAAGAGCCTTTGCCAAGTGAGTCAGTGGCGCGTGCGATTTTTGTCTGACTCTTACTCCCAAAGATATGAGTTCGATACTACCAGGAGGTGATTCTTTTTTTAAACTAAATTCAACCCGAAGTGACTCAATCGTGAGGCTACGCATTTTTGTGGCCGTTCAGTTTAGTTTGTTTTTAGTTCTGCCCTGGGTTTTTTTTTTTCGCTGAGACTTTTCGGTCATTGGTCCGCAATGACTTGAAAAAATTCGGTCATTTTTTATTCATTTCGGTCATTTTTAGTCATTTTTGGTCATATATAGTCAATTGAGTATACATTTTTTTCGGACATTTTGACCAAATTGACTCAATTTTTTTCGGACATTTTGCTAAAAAATCGGTCAATGATCGATAAATGACCGAAAAAAAAACCCCAGGTTCTGACCATCACAACGAAAAAACAGTATATGATTAACACAGCAGAGGTCTAGAAAAAGGTAGAAGCGACAAAAAGCGGACGTTATAGGCTAGCGTGCATGATACCGAAACAGGACAATCAGTTTAAAATAGGCAGTGGCTATTTGACCGGCTCCGGTCTTTGAATCTGAAACACTATTTGACCGGTCATGACGTCACTGCATAAGCACTTTTTTCTTTTTCTCTTTCAAAGCAAAAGACGAGAAGCGCCGACATAAGTTCTAAATTCACCACGTATTCTTCAACTCAGTTCGTGGCGCGTAGGGTTCGTCTCTGGCTGCCAATCTAGAGGGGTGAGTTCGATACTATCCAGGAGCATTCTTTTTTCATTTTTTTTTTCTAAATTTTGACCCAAGCGCATTTATGTGGTCAATTTTTAATTTGAGTAGCCTACAGTCCAAGTTAGTTAATAGTTCTCAAGTATAGTTCTCAAGTTAGTTATATATAATACTTCTTAAGAAATGATAATGGTAAAACCATTTTTTAAAGAAGTATTGTATATAACTAACTTGAGAGAAAAATGTAGGGTCGTTCGGCAACACACGTTCACTTATGACGATCGGAAAATTACCAAGAGAAATTCTCAAATTCCAGCAAATTAAAAAAACTCCAACATTATTACTCACATTTGAAAAGACATAAAAAATGGGCTGTAGGCTACTCAAATTAAAAATTGACCACAAAAATGCGCTTCGGGTCAAAATTTAGATAAAAAAAATCAAAAAAAAAGAATGCTTCCGGATAGTATCGAACTCATCCCCTCTAGTTTGGTAGCCGGAGACGTGTCGCACGCGCCACGGACTGAGTTGAGGAATACGTGTTGAAGTTAGAACTTATATCGGCGCTTCTCGTCTGTTGCTTTGAAAGAGAAAAAGAAAAAAGCGCTTATGTAGTGACGTCATGACCGGTCAAATAGTGTTTCAGATTCAAAGACCGGAGCCGGTCAAATAGCCACTGCCTTTAAAATATGGCACGGCCGTAACACCTTAATAAAATTTTTATTAATTTAGAACGAAGAGGAAAAAAAGGCTAGCAACTTTTTCTAAATTCGTAAAAATTTTAGGTGTTACGACCGTGCCATATTTTAAACTGATTATCCTGCTTTGCTATCATGCATGCTATAACCAGTGGCGTAGGCCTACGGTATAGCCAGAAAAAAAATTTGGGGGGCCAAATATTTAATGAATTGAAGAGAACGACAAAGTGTTTGATTTAAGACATCGCCACCTGTGCAATGGCGTATCCTGCTGGCTTAAGCAAGGGAAGCAATAAAGCTGTTGGGGGGTTAGAGCGTTCCGGAAAAATTTTGCAAAATTACACTCAAATAATGGATTATAGCGCTTTCTGGAAACACTTTCAGGGTAATATTTGTATGAAATTTATTAGCAGATAAACAGCTATTAACTTATTAAAGGTAGCTGTTACACACGAACGGGCAAAAACTGCGGCTAAAATTAGAGAACACAAAAAACTCAGCTACACAAAAACTGCACAAAAACCCAACAGAGTAAGCAATTCTGAAATTGCTTCCACAAATTAGTTAAAAGAAGCGTAAACCGGGTAAACTTTGCGCGATTTACGATTTGCAAAATTTATTGGTGTCTTACTGTCTTTCTGTGTGTCTAAAACAAGTCCTGGGAGTTGTTAATAATCAGATGTCTTAGAAAACAATATAAATTTATACAAATTATATTAGGAGCTAGTTGAGCACTCTCTTTTGATACAAACATTATATATATATATATATTATATTTTCAACAAAGGGTTCAACTTCGGAATCCAAACTTTGAAAAATTGGGGGGGGCATGGCCCCTTTCGTGCAAGAAGCAATGGGTAACAACCATGAGAGGAGCTTCGTTTTTTACTAAAGCAGCAAATCCGGGTTTGTTCCCAAGCATAACTGGTGCTCTATCCGTGCATGTAACTTAGAACAAAGTATATTTTTTTCTCCAAAATTTATCAAGGTAATCACGGACCCCCAAATGCTTTCTCACGGACCCCCAAGGGGTCCGCGAACTCCAGGTTGGGAACCACTGCTTTAAAGCATAGCCTATGCGAAGTTTCTATGAATTAAACATGATTTTGTTCCGACATACAGAGCCTTTATATTTCTAATAATTTACTTGAAAAGAAAAGCAAAGTAGGTTACGGTAGCCTAATCCAAAAACTTTTCATGTCATTGTGTTTTGTAAATGAAAAGAACACTTCAAATTTATTACATATATTAGTAGGCTACCAACGCAAACCTTTGCTTTTTGTTCTAAATAGACATAGTGGCTCAGAGTAAGTTTTGAGTAGCCTACCGCAATCGTTTCAATCTTAGAATATCGCAGCAACAAAATTAGTCGAACAACGCTACTGCTGGCCAAGCTTCTTTAACAACATGGATTAACTGTCGAAAATATGTAGTATCAAAGAGTGATGCAAAATTAGATCAGCGAGTCATAATCGCCACTGTTGCATTGTGCGGGGACATTTGTTATTGATGAAATATATCCATCTGCGATCACCAGCGCTGTAAGTCTTGTTTGTAATATGTTTATTTTAACAAAGTGTTAATCCGAAGTGCTAATTTACATCGGCTGGCAATATTGTAGTTTTTATGTCGATTCGATGTTGTCGGACGTTGAATCGTTGTTAAAAAGGAGAACTAGGTTAGTTGACATCCAAGAGGAAAACATTTTTTGATCATATTTTGCAAAAATTATGCTTCTTTTAGTAATGTCCTTCACATCATTGAAATACTTATTTTATTACCTCGCCGTCATCGTCAACACAATCATGTCGAGCGTTGTTTTTCGTTGCTAAAAAGAATTCTAGGGAGTGGCGAACTTCTTTAAAATCAGCCACATTGGAGACTCTCGTGCGAGTGTCGTTAGATGGTCCCGCAGTAATTCGTTGTCGTTCTCTTCAATTCATTAAATATTTGCCCCCCCCCCCAATTTTTTTTCTGGCTACGCCACTGGTTATAGCGTGCATGATAGCAAAGCAGGACAATCAGTTTAAAATATGGCACGGTCGTAACACACAAAAATTTTATGAATTTAGAAAAAATCACTAGCTTTTTTTCCTCTTCGTTCTAAATTTATAAAATTTTTATTAAGGTGTTACGGCCGTGCCATATTTAAACTGATTATCCCAGTGGCGTAGCCAAGGGGGGGGTTTGGGGGTTACAACCCCCCCTTTGGCACGCGTGTGACGTCATGATAGTGAGAATGATGCTTTCAGTCTAAAAAAAAACTGCCTAATACAAAACTGCATTAAAAGAGCGAGTTTTGCCAATACCAAACATTCAAACATCTCAGCCAGGAATTAGCAACAAGAAAACATAGAGACTTTATAGCTTTATTTCCGAAAAATGCCGAAGAAAACATGATCTTATCCTTTTGCTATGCTACCGGACAGCACCATTTTACAGGAATATTCATACCCACATTTTTGTTGAAAATGCTCTCAGAATGCACCAAATTTAAAGTAATTTTTCAAAATTTTCTGGGGGAGGCCCCCAGGCCCCCCGCTGCCGCCGGGTGGTCAAACCCCCCCCCTTTCAAAATTCCTGGCTACGCTACTGAATTGTTTTGTTTTGGTATCATGCACGCTAGTCTATAACGTCCGTTCTTTGTCGCTTCTACCTTTTTCTAGACCTCTGCTGTGTTTATCATGTAGCCTACTGTTTTTTCGTTGTGATGGTCAGAACTAAAAACAAACTAAACTGAACGGCCACAAAAATGCGTAGCCTAACGATTGAGTCACTTCGGGTTAGAATTTAGTTTAAAAAAAGAATCACCTCCTGGTGATATCGAATTCACATCCTTGGGAGTAAGAGTCAGACAAAAATCGCACGCGCCACTGACTCACTTGGCAAAGGCTCTTGAATTTAGAAGATATATATTCACTTTTTCTTTCAAAGAGAAGGTGAAAAAAGAAAAAATACGCACCAGCGCGCATGCGCAGTAAAAGCGACGTAAAGATTAAAAAAAAGGCATGGAACGGCTGTATTTACGGCGCCGTAAACGTAGCCACTTTCAACATAATAACATTTTGTGAGGTGTTCAAATTTACAATCATAATGGTATTGCTTTATCATAAAAAATTGCCATTGTTGCCGAATTTCAAAATTTTACGTCATGCATTGCAGTTATTACTAGATAAATTTTGAGTCTTTTGTTTGTGCAGCTCGGGAAAAAAGTTGACATATTTTTTCTCATGTAGAAAGTCATTAAAAGTATTCAGCAGCAGCAATCTTTTTAAAGTCCTCTTTATTGCACTCAGATGGAATTTTTTTCTTGTCATGAATGTGAATGAAGCTTATAGCCTAACGTACCTGAATCAAAAGCATGCAAATTGTCTTTTTAGACAAAAAGTAGAAGAAGTAGCGGTAGCACGCATTACTTTGGTAAGAGTAACGGGTAGCGTGCTACTTTTGTAAATTGGTAGCGGTAGCGCATGCTATTTTGGCCCAAGTAGTGGGTAGTGCGCTACTTTAAAAGTAGCGGGTAGCGCGCTACTTTAAAAGTAGCGTGTGCCCACCTCTGTATATGACTTATGAATAGCGTCGGTATTTATGGTGCTTATGTGTAATTCGTGGGACCCCAGTCGCAAACCAAAGTTTATTTTTTGTTATCAAAATAAAAACCAATATGATCTTTCTTTTTATTTATTTCCAGTTCACCACAAGTCTTCTGCACACAAAGAAGCCAGCACCATGTTCAATCGAAGGCCGCATAGTTTTATACCATCCTTCATTATCATTCTTCTTCTAATGAGTGTTGTATATGTCTTGTACTTGAACAACACCCTGCAAGCTAAAGTTTATGTGATAGAAGCAAAGGCTCGTAGATATAAGTCTCAACATCAATCTTTGACATCTCGTCTGCAAGGTATAATTCTACTGTTTATGTTCTTTAATGATTGTTTTATTAGCTTAAAACAGTGGTTTTCAACTTATTTTGCTTGTGGGCCCCTAAAACTGAAAAAAGTTGGTGGTGGCCCTCTACTGATATGTTATCATAACAATAGATTAGTCTATGATAAACATTTCATAAACTATTTTGACAAGCTGCCACTTTATTTTATGTTCATTATTGAAGTTGTCTCTTTGAAGCTTGAATCTTGTAAATTTAACAATTTTATAATGTCATTACACCAATATCACCAGAGTCCAATATTGAAGATAATGGAAACTAAATGAGGCAAGTAGCATGGTTAAGTAGGAGTTACGTCATAAGCGTTCATTCAGGTTAAGTTTGTTTACTGATTGTTTCTCTTATTTGATCTCAATGGAAATAGCACAATGGCTCAACGGTTTAAAATTACTGGCTTAAAATCAGGGTTGTGGAGTCAGGCGAAAAATATATGATTTCGACTCCTCTGTCTAATATAACTAGCCGAATCCAGACATGCCAAACTCCACACTCCACAGCCCTGCTTCAATGTTAAAACTTATACCTAGTACCAGTAGGTCTGTCTTATATTTTTATATGATATCTTTCGCTTGTTGTAGCTTTTAACCCTACCTGTATTGGGTCTGCTACTATTCGGTGAGTTCCTAACTTCTAACCCTAACTCTAAAACGGCAATGATAATTAAGCTACGGTACCCGATAATTTAAAAAAAAAATTGAAAAAATCCCCCGTTAAGGGAACGGACTCACCGAATCGGACTAACCGAATCGGACTAACTGAATCGGACTCACCGAAACGGGCCATTCCGCCTGTATTCTGTAGCGACGCTGGGCTTTATGAGGACGCCCCACTCTAGTAGTGAAATATTTCTCAGAAGGAATTGTGCTAGAAATGTGAAATTTCTTGACTTTTAGTTTTTGTTCTTTGCGAATTTTATAAACCTACACTGGTAATTTTTCTACCTTCCTGCCCTTCACAATAAGCGTTTCGTCTCATGTGGCTAGACATTTTCGTGCAATGCTAGAATATATAATTTAATGTAAGTGCAATATAAATTAAGGATGTGCCGATTAATCGGCAGGTATCGGCAATTTTGGAGAATCGGAATCGGCATCGGAAAAGATTGCCGATTCTTTCCGATTCTTTATCAAAGTTTCCTGATTAAAAGTAGCACGAGCGCGTGGAAATACCGATTAAAGTACGGCTTCTTTGAACAACCGCATCAGCATCAACTAGCATTCGGAGAGCGGTAGTCTAAATTATGACGATTGTCCGCCATTTTGTAAACTCTTGTTTAGTAGGCACGAGATCAAAATACTTTCTTTTTTTGATATGACGAAAAACGTTCAAAGAGAAAATCAGACCAGATAAAATATAAAAGTTGAGTGATTACACAACGGTTGGAAGTTAATAGAGAAATGGATTATTACGTAAGTTATTGGATTGCAGTATGCGAGGTGCTAAAAGCAAGAAGAGAAAAGCGAGGGAGTATAAACTGCAAAGAAAATGAGAGCAACTGTCTGAAAGATTCAAAACGCTTTTAGAAAAAACAAAGGGCGTCAATGGAAAACAACGTGTGAAGTTGCAAGTTATATCTTTTCAGACGCTGAATTGCAGTGAATCACTTAGTAAACCCGTGAAAAAAGATTACCCCGTTTACGCAATAATCACTCGATTGTTTGTTCAACCTATGAAACGGACTATGTTACAGCCAAATGCTGTCCCAGCTCTAGTCGGCAAAATTAGGGAGTTTTCTTTGAGCTGTAGAATATACCTTAATGCAGACGGGTCATTCCATGTCAAGTGATCCAGAAAAATGGCATTTTGTAACCCACCCTCTCAGATTTCAATGAAAATTCACACACTGATAAAACTTTTCTTCCTGATTTCAAAAAACTAATTTTTTTTTAAATCGGTCAACTAAAACAAAAGTTACGGCCACTTAAAGTTGACTGGTTTTTGTGATCGCTGAAGCGTAAAATCCATTTCGCTTTCACAAGTTTAACTATAGGAAGAGATTTCTCAGCTTGTAAGAAATTGTACTGATTGATATTTTCAGGTATTGTAGGACATATACTTCTTAAGCCTTATCACTCAAAACTAAAGCTCTTGACCATCACCTTTGACCTTTAACCTCATGTTTATTAGTAGCCCCAATTGTGCTCAATCATGCGGAACATAATTTTTGATCATAAATAACTCATGGTGCTCACTAGTTACAATCACATGCAATGTATCATTTTAAAGGTATTTTCAAGGAGAATTGATATCAGAAATAAAATTAATGGCTTATTGAGTATTTCACCTCACAAAGTGAAAACAAAAGCTTGTGTCTGAAAATCAGTACTATTTTTAATTGCAACTGCAGTTTATATGCCAAGTTCCACTAATGATGTTTTGTATGTTTATAATTTAAAATAGGCTCATTAAATATTATAATTGAAGAAGATTGTGCCAAACAAATGCAAAACCACCCTCCACACCTTCAAGACACCCATTTGAATGCCCCAAGCTCCCAATTTCCCTGGACACAACCACCCTATGGACAAATCCCACAAAAGCGACCAAGCTTGTGGCTGTGTGGGGGGAGGCCATGGCTTGACCATTAAACAACTTGGAATGGCTCCTCCTCAATGACTTTCAGGGAGAGGAGCCAACAACAAGATTGTGCCAAAAATTTATGTTTTTAAACTAATATGGATCCTGCTACTTAAACATTTTAAGCCATAGATCCATCTGAACAACAATGATAAATTCTAAATTCCAGAACAACATTTTGTCACTTCGGGTACGGTACCTACTCTTTCTTGAACTAATTTTCCACAACAAAACTAACACATCAAAAATACCATACAACAATACACTGAATAATAACATAAGAGTTTACAAATGGTTATCTAAGGGTTAGAATCGGATAATTGGACAGCGAAATAACTAAATATATATAAAGATTAACAAATATGTAAAGAGACTCAGTCAGAACATCTAGCAATAATGCAGGCATTATATATGAAGACACATACTGCACATATGCATATAAGTTGCATGTGTGCATACATACACTACCTGCCATTTATGGTCCGCTATACACATACATATGATGTAACTGACTTGTTTGCTGAACTATACAATATTTTGCTCTGATTATACATGTATCATTGAGCACTCTGAATCTACCGTATTGGCAATCATACCAGATATATATATCACAAAGTGAAACAGATTACATTATAGATTCATATTTTATTAAGTTCTCTAGTGTTGGTTTTGTCCTGAGGAGCTCATCAGAAAAGAAGGAGAACTTTATGCTAAAAGGAGAACTTAATTATATGGATCAAGGCTATAATGTGATTGGATCCACTTTGTGATATTATGCTCTGACTCTTGTCATCGAGCACTCTCATATATTCATAAGGCAAGATTCACCATGTATATATAATTATATATGTACAGCGGTGAATCTTGCTTATACACGTATATATATACTGAAATACATATACCATAGTCTTATAGTCTACCCTACACACATATATATAAATCAAACAATGAAAATTATTTGATACAAGCATCTAACAAATACAATGATACTAGAATTGTTGAAAAGGAGCGATCTTCCTGGCATCAGCACTACCTGACTACTCACTATTGGTACATATCAGTTTTTGATTAAGTCTTTGAAGCTGTCTAACCTCAAGGCACGCACATTGTTTTTTTTATCAAACAACACAAGAAAAAACACAAGAACTTAATGTTTAGTAATTCAGCAGCAATCAACGTCAGCAATAAAAGTTAGCATTATAATTTTCAAGCAATGTGACAAGAATCCTTAAATTAAATATGAATTTAAACTAGAAGTTCTACAGTATAGTATCGATGATCACAATAAATTGGTCTTGCTCTAGCATAAGAAAAGTTGTAGTAAAATGCAGCCATTAATGTTTACAATGATACAAGAAAGCCTGAGTTATCCTTTCAATTGATTGTACAGGCACTTGGTACTGTCCACGCGAATTCACAAGTGTTGGTTGAGTGATTGTGCAGAGTATATGTTGAAATGGTACCCAGCATGTATCTTGCCTTTCTGGCCAAAAAAATGAAGATGATGGTCCTTTGGGATGCATAAATTCTAGGAAAATATCTTCATTTGTTTTGTCAACCCGTTGTACAATGCCAATGTACCAATTTTTGTCATACAAAGCTGAAACATACTGTCCAATGTTGATGCTTTGTGCAGCAGTGTGTTGTTTTGATGGGTTGATATCAACTACTAGTGCCAATTCACTGTCATTGCTGATGCGCTTCATGCCCAGTTGGGTTGCAGTAACAGGTTCAAAGTAATGGAAGGCACGAGTTCCTTTTATTGTAACTGCATTTTGATATCTCTCTTCCAGTTTAATCCGTTGTTTGGCTAGATCTTCATGAGACAATTTGAAGAATGTAATTTTAGTAAGAGATTTTGAGCAGTATGCCATCATTGCATCAACGGTGAGAATCTGATCACTGAAAGGACGTCGAAGACTCTCTATTGCAGTAGATCTCTTTACTGTTCCACCAATACCATCACACGGAGACTTGCCGTGGCTGGTAGCGAAAAATGACCATGATCCTTTTACACCAAACTCTTTTTCATGTTGGCATAGATTATAAAAACATTTTCTATTTATATATTGAGCGGCACAACCGTCACTGAAATATTCAACACACTTTAGTTCTGGTAGCAATAGGTGCAAGAAGTCTATGGTTTTGCACTGGATTAGATAAACCATAACAGTGTCATGTAATAATTCACTCGAAAGAAAGCAAAGACTGGTAGTTATCGGTTCTCCAATGCTGTTTCTGTAGTAGCAAACTACGGGATGCACTGAACAACTGTTGTGTGTCCAGTGATACCCTTGTGCTTCATCCTGTATGTGGAAAGAGAAATTTTCTGAAAAATCCATCAAAATTAATGCAGTTTCTTTATCTAAATTTTCTTTTCGTTTTTTAAGGTAATTGGTTTGTGATTTTGAAATGAAATGATGTGGTGCTAATCCTATTAGTTTTGAGATAACAAGCTTGATATAGTCTGAAACAGATAAAGATTGTGTGATTAGGTCTGTTCGATCAACAGATACCCATTGCTTGAAAGAAATTTCTTGATTGAGATCTTCAAATTTCTCTTGCAGCAATGTTTCAACTACACCAAACCCTGGACAGTTTGGACAACGCTGGAGCATGCAGTCTCTGTTTTCAACATCACATACTGATAGCGCAATCAACTGTTTGTAGCTTTCTTCAATATGCGCTGCATATAACAACAAAATTGTGTTTTGATGAATGGTACATACGCATAGTCGCATACACTGTGGGTACCAGATGCTCCTGCACTGACACACCACTTCGGACGAAGTGTGCAGAACTTGGAAAATCCCAAATTGATGTCAGCGTTTTGCTTTTTAAATTCAGTGTATACCGGTAGTTCTTTCAGTGTGCAAAGTAGCAGCCTTTTTTGTTCGTACCTTTTTTTACCAAGGCTTATTCGATCTTTCATTCCAGGCATAATTCTACTGTTTTCGTTGTTGTTGTAAAAGTCTTTTACGTTTTGAATCACTTCCTCAGATAGTGTTTTTCCTTTTCGTGGTGGCGGTATTGAGAGAATACCACTTGTGCTTTCCAGTTGATGAGCATGTCTAACTAGTCTTTCACTTACTTCAAATACCTCAGAAACCTTTTTCCTTGGCCAGTTATTTGGAGCCATTGTTAATACTTGTATTTTATCTGCCCTTGTAGAACTGTTGCAGTGAATTTTTTCTTTCATTTTTGCTATCATTATTTGAAACGACTCTTGATTATTTTTTTCTCTTTCAACAATACAATTATTGTTTTCTGTGAAACACTCATTATCAAAATCCGTACGTAAAACTTTAGTTAATTCTGATTGTACTGTTTTGTTTATTTTTGCCAGTTTTCTTTTACCATAACTGGCTTTGCTGGTTGAGGGAATGCCTTGAAGTTTCACTGGTGATTCACCCAAATTGCCTAAACTTTCATTTAAATTGTTCAATGAGTCACCACTGACACTATCTACCTGCAGTGATTGTATATCGCTTTCACTAGATGAAGAAGCTGTTTCAGAAGTATCTATAAATCGTTGAATTTTCATTCTGCAATTGGAACAAAGTTTTTTTCCAGGTATGAGTTTTAATAAAGGCTGACAAGATTTAACTTTTTCGTGCCAATCCAGACTGATAGTGCGCAAACTTAAATTTTGCACAGGTTTTCTATGAACTTTGAAAACGTCACAGCAAGTCTTCTGCTTTGATGAATAAGTATCAATATACTTATGTCTATGGAACATACAGATTGTCTCAAGAATGCATTCTCTTTTATTCTCATCTGCTACTCGAATATGAAGTAGACTTTGCTCTTCATCATTTAGATTTTTTACAAAAAGTAGTTTTGTTTTTGATATAAGTACTTTCTCTTATGACATTCACTATCAAGCAATACACCTACACTACACTTGTCCATTGTACCTATTAAAAACATATGTATTATTGAGTTATTGACCACTAATGAACAATATAAAGTTGTTTCCCTTAGTTTTTCATGTAAGCTAACATAATTATATTATAACTTATCGTTATTGTTAATAGACAAGTTATGTAGAAGGTAAGTTTTGTTGGTAAGAAGGTATGCTCACCCACTATGGTGTCAGGAGTGATCTGTGAAGCATTCATCACATTTTTGTGTCCTAACAACAAACAATAATTCTGAACGTGTTCCATTGAGCATGACTTTAGGGAACCAGGATTTGTACGAGGAAGCATAATTATGACATATATCATAGATTAGTTTAATACTCACTACATATTAACTTAATTAAATATATTAGAGAAAACTGCTTATAAACTTACAAACTATATACCATACACATGAGTCAACACGACTGGTTGTTAGAAAACAGAGTTGTGCTGTAACTTTCTGTTTCAATAAATATTTGAAAACCTTAATAATCTCTTATTCAATTGATGGGTATCAAAAACTGGTCGAAATAATAACTTTTAGACAAATGATGTTGGATTTAAAAATTTCATGTGAAATACTCAATAAGCCATTAATTTTATTTCTGATATCAATTCTCCTTGAAAATACCTTTAAAATGATGCATTGCATGTGATTGTAACTAGTGAGCACCATGAGTTATTTATGATCAAAAGTTATGTTCCGCATGATTGAGCACAATTGGGGCTACTAATAAACATGAGGTTAAAGGTCAAAGGTGATGGTCAAAAGCTTTAGTTTTAAGTGATATGGCTTAAGAAGTATATGTCCTACAATACCTAAAAATATCAATCAATACAATTTCTTACAAGCTGAGAAATATCTTCCTATAGTTAAACTTGTGAAAGCGAAATGGATTTTACGCTTCAGCGATCACAAAAACCAGTCAACTTTAAGTGGCCGTAACTTTTGTTTTAGTTGACCGATTTAAAAAAAAATTAGTTTTTTGAAATCAGGAAGAAAAGTTTTATCAGTGTGTGAATTTTCATTAAAATCTGAGAGGGTGGGTTACATGGTCTGGATCACTTGACATGGAATGACCCAGACATTTTTAGTTGATGTTATTGCATTTTAATTTACGTGCCTTTAATTTTGAATATTAAAAAGCGGAAATGTTCTTTGTAATTATTGTTTAATCGTTGTAAAGTTTGTAGTCACTGAAAGTTGTTTAATGTTAATTTACTAAGCAGAGAGAAGTGAACTCCAAGTATATATAGGCCTATTACGCTTAATGCGTTCAACAAACAATCGTGTAATTGCGCAAACGTAATCAAACCAGCTACCCGGTAATCTTCACGTGTTCGTCGTCGTCTGAGCTTCTGGGGCCGAGGGTCTATCCTTTTACCACCCCAGATTCACGATGTTCCCGGACTACACTGGAAGGCTGCTAGAGAGCAGCCAGTCTTTAGTTTCATCATCCATGACGCGCAGACCTTCCACTCCGTTAGGTGGCTTGAAGATGGTACAGTCATTGATGATGTGGTCTGCGGTCTGTTCCTCGGCACCACATTCACAGGAGGAGGAAGAAGCCATTCCCCATTGGTGCATGGTTGAGCGGAAAAGCCTGACGCCCGTACGGAGACGGTTGAGGCGCACCCATGCCTGTCTCTGTAGTGTCAGGCCGATGGGGCGTGTGTCGGCGTCGGGGATGAATGAATGGAGTCTGGTGGTGCTTGCTAAGCATTAAGCAACAAGATTGTCTGCAACTCTGCGTTCGAAAACAATAGTAATTTCTTCACAAGATGTTTTTCTTTTTTCGCCTATTGATGCACTTTGAATGCAAGGCTGGTGTGTTACTTTTTTATGGGTTTTTGTATATTCAATACCGCTGCGTTCATTTTCTTTTACACTCTAGTCTTTTTCTCTTCTTGTTTCTGGCACCTTCTTGATTCTTGAATTCTGCAAGAAAAATACTGCAAACTGCACAAGATAATATTTTGCACACTGCATTAAGCTACGTTTATTTTGCACTCTGTGAGCAATGGCGATTTTTCTCTTTTCACTGATTTCCGCGACAAATAAAACGCGTGTCTATCACCACTTTGTAGCGTGCAAGAAGTAAACAACTACCGTAAAAAATCACGCTGTCTAGAGCAGGCGACAAAGTGAACGCTTTTAGACACTTCAAAGGCAGCGCCTTGTAACAAAATCGCAACCACTTGTAAAGCGCCAACTAAAAGTGCTCAGCTTTAATCATTTAACCAAAGAATCGGAATTGGCAAATATTTAAGAATCGGCATCGGCAAAAATTCTGTAATTGGCACATCCCTAATATAAATGTTAGTGCAATTTGAAATGTAACAACGCCCAAAAATGCCAAAAATGCCTTATATTTATGAGAAAAATTATTATATATATATAATAATTGATTGTTTAGTTTAGCATTACTTTATGTTATAATTCAAACATTTCAATTTTGAAGCTATTTTTGGGAAAGTAGAATAAAAACCGACTTTCTGACGTCTTTTCATCTCGAACACTTTTTTCCAATAAATTTGTTGGGTAAAAATTTAATTTCTTAATGCACAATACACATCAATGGCTATTATCTTGTAAAATATTTTGGCTCTGTGATTTTCATAGCTCCCATTATTAACGATTAATTAGCACGGGGCTAAGATAGCCCGTGACATGCTTTCTGCATATGAAAACAGCTTTTATTAAGATAGGGTAAAATAGCTTGTAGGACCGCTGATATGTTAATCAGAATGTATCTGGAAATATATAAACACTTCTCCTTTGCAATTTGGATTTCACCAAAACTATTCGATTAATTTAGCAATTACTCACTTAGGGCTGCGATTTTTGCCTTTTTCGGCAACCACGTTGCTCCACACGCGTCGTCTATTCGACAATTGCCGTGCCTTAGGAAAAAGAAAAGAAAACAAAAAGGACTAAACGTCGTCAGGTCAAAGAACAATCGGGGGCAATCATAAGAGTGCCGACTTACGTATATTTTCTTGCGCCACGTAGCCTACTTCAAGGCAAGGTCTAAAAACGACGCTTCACGCGAGAAACTCCCAAGGCATCCGCGCCACCATTTTGAACACTGCGGGAGAATGCTTTGATCGAAGTTCTAACGCCTGGCATCAAACATTTTGCCACACACGTTTTGTGCTATATTCGACACAATGGGTTTCTTTTATAGATGAAATAACTTAGGCTACTTTTAGTTGTCAACGTCTATGCCAGTTTGTATTTCGCCGTTTGAGCCAATTAGCAATATTGCTCTGTTAAAGGGCGGGGAAACCCAAATTAACTTTGCGAGTTTTTTGTTTCAGCGTGATGTCATTGTGTACAACATGCGTTTTAGCAAGAAAAAAATCAAAATTTTGTTGCCCTCGTCTCGCTAAGGCCGCTTTTGTTTGATACCCGTTTGCGAGGTCTCGTTGCGCATCAAGCTGTGATGCTGTTCGCTGTGACGTCACAAGGTACATATAGTCGGTACACGACAACTGGGCGAGACAAAGTGGGTGATGCCACCTTGGGCGAGACCAGGTGGGCGACGAGTCAAGTGGGCGACGGCCAAGGTGGGCGACGAGACAAGTGGGCGACGTGCCAAGTGGACGACGGCAGCGAAAGTTTAGCCGGTCGGAACGGTGGTGACATATATAATTTATGTAGTTGCTTTGTGGCGTCACGGTTTATTGTGAAGCTTAAGAGAATAAAGTCATATTTTCTGTTTTAGATCATAAAATATGACTTTTTATTTTTACTTTAAAATGCAATGATTGAACCCTAGTAACTTCCTAAATGCAGTTCAAACAGCTCCTGTAGACATTGAAATTTGATAATTTGTGGAAGAGTAGTCAGAAAAATACTTCAGTACGAACTGTCAACTTGTTTGAACCGGTAGCTGAGTATCGTTCGAAACTCGAAAGACGCTTTCGATTGTGATGACAACTACGACTTGCCTTGCATGTATTATACGAAGTATTTCAATTTGTGAGCACCTTTTTCAGAATGTCGTGGCCTACAACATATATATAGGTCACCAATCAAATTGTGGGACAGACGCATGCGATCAAAACAAAGACAAATGTCTGTAATCCCAGACCATAATCTTATGTTTAAACGTTGTACTGCAAACAAAGACTTGAATCAATATAAAATAATGCAATGAAAAATCTAAACAACTTTTAAAAAATTGTTTGTTGGTCGGCTTTGTTAAATCAACAGTCATTGTTAAGTTAATAAGTCATTACTATTCACTAGGGCAATTTTTTTATGACCTAAAAATTGAAAAATATGACTTTATTTTTAGAGCATCAAATTTATGCTAATCTCCATAGTTAATGATTCGTATGTAAGTTTTTACATGTAGGCCTATTTTGAACAATAACACACTCCAACAACTAACAAAAAACTTCGGTTTCGCTTGAAAATCACTGCCAAAATTCAAATGTATAATGCACGTAACCAGCTACTTAGTAGTTAAGATCTCAGCACTGGCTGACCTAGTGACCTAACGCAAGTGTTTATAATATTCAGAGACTGGTTTGTGTGTTGCAAAATAATGTGTCAAGATGATGTCACAATGCAAATTAACATCGTGAAACTCCCATCGCCTCTCTTCCACAAATTATCAAATTTCAATGTCTACAGGAGCTGTTTGAACTGCATTTTAATATGTAAAATGTATGTAAAATTTAATATGTAATAATTTATGTAAAATTTAATATGTAATAAGTAAAAATAAAAAGTCATATTTTATGATCTAAAACAGAAAATATGACTTTATTCTCTTAAGCTTCACGATAAACCGTGACGCCACAAAGCAACTACATAAATTATATATGTCACCACCGTTCCGACCGGCTAAACTTTCGCTGCCGTCGCCGCCCACTTTGGCCGTCGTCCACTTGACACGTTGGCCGTCGCCCACTTGTCTCGTCGCCCACCTTGGCCGTCGCCCACCTGGTCTCGCCCAAGGTGGCATCGCCCACTTTGTCTCGCCCAGTTGTCGTGTACCGCATATAGTTGTGGCCAAAATTTTAAGACCAGATTTGATTTATGAGATTTTTGCATTACTTCAAAATACTGCATCAGATATAAGATGATGCATAAAGATGATGCAACTGAAACAATACGTGATGCATTATTTTGAAGTAATGCAAAAATGGTCACAAATCAAGTCTGGTCTTAAAATTTTGGCCACAATTATATGTACCTTGTGACGTCACAGCGAACAGCGTCACAGCTTGATGCGCGCAAGACCTCGCAAACGGGTATCAAACAAAAGCGGCCTTCGCGAGACAAGGGCAACAAAATTTGGATTTTTTTTTTGCTAAAACGCATGTTGTACACAATGACATCACGCTGAAACAAAAAACTCGCAAAAAGTTAATTTGGGTTTCCACGCCCTTTAAAATGACTGTTGGATACTTGTCACGAAAGTTTTTCACATGTAGAAAACTGCGTAGTTTCCGACCAGACGTTCAGAAATACAGATGAAAAAAGCTGTTATTTTTATGGAAAGGAGTTCTCTTCCAGAACATTTTGAACACTGCGGGAAAATGCTTTGATCGAAGTTCTAACGGCATCAAACATTTCGCCACACACGTTTCGTGCTATTCGACACAACGGGTTTCTTTTATAGATAAAATAACCGAAGTAGGCTACTTTTAGTTGTCAACGTCTATGCAAGTTTGTATTCATGTCTGCACTTGTTGTTCCAAGATTGGGGAAATGTTTTGCAATGTGAATAAAGAATAGTAGACAGATAAACACGGTTGCAACTCGACTTCCTTCCACTAAAAGGGTTTCCGTGATTACGTCATGAGCGATTTTACACTTGCATTGACAAAAGCACACAACCCAGCTAGCAAAACTAGTCGTTTTTACATTGAGTCAACGTCTGCAGACGTTGAATCACAATGCATGACATGTATACCGGTAAACAAGTTTGCTGGCTGGGAAGTCTGGACATCTCCAGGAAATTTGTCTCGCACCAGGCAAGATGCCATCCTTTGAAAGATTTAACAATGATGGGTTAATGCAGCCAGTGCATGATGACAAAAACAAATTAAGATTTTCTTTTCGTATTTCCTACCAGACGCTCAAGCTCCAATTCGCTTTATACTCATCAGGCAAATACCCAACTATTCCAAAAAAGTTTAAAATGCATGGGAATCATGGTATGTGACAATCTACCCCAAAATATAAAAAACACATGAAAAAGGTTACAAATTGTTCAGTAAAACTTGCAAAAAACACTTTTTCAAGAATCAAGAGCTATAAAAGCGACATCCACTACCAGACTTTATGTCCAATATAAGTTTTATTTTTTTGCATTTCTTGCATTTCGTATTTATATTTGTTTTGTTTTTTTCTGTTCTTTCTTCTTCTTTATTGTGTCAAATTGCTATTTAAAAATGAAATATATACTTGCTTTCGTATGACTGTTTGAAAGAGAGAGTGCAGATTCAACAACCTCATATGCCTTTTTAGGGGTCTGCTACTATTCGGCTAGTCCGATTCGCCTAGTTCCCTATTCGGCTACAGTCCAATTCGGCTAGTCCGATTCGGCTAGTTCCCTATTCGGCTACAATCTTTTTCTGCCATGATAAAGTAACATCAACTGAGAGTCTAACGAAGGAAGTAACCAAAGGAATTCCAGGTCATGTAACGCCAAAACCCAGGTTTATTCTAAACTGCCACTTAGGTTTTAACTTCATCTTTTATGTCAATCGCTATTTGGCAACTGTCTTTTTTTTGTTGACACGTTTTCGCTGAGACTTTATCTCATTAACTTCTATTGTTAATCATAAAAAATGTTGTTTTGATGTTACAAAACACTTATATATTTTGAACAAACCCAAACAACAAAATTCGTCAATGTAAAAATGACGGATTTTGCCGTCTGGGAAGGCACCCAAAGGTAAACACTAGATAAAATGCAAAAGAAACGATATTGTGGATTGTGGAATAAAATACAAAATTCTCTATATAAACAGAAGAATTGAACATATATCTCTCCGTTATCATTTTTAATGCAAAAATTCCTTCTGTGGTCCCTTTGTCTGAAACAAATCCAAACTGTGCTGTTGAAATTTCCGATTTTAGTTTTTGTCTCAATCTCATCATCATGATTCGGAGTAAGATCTTTGTTAAATGATTCACAAGGCTAATTGTTCTGTGGAGTGAGCATGCTGTTGCTCCGGTTTTCTTTGGTAAAGTTATGAATATGGATTGTACCATATCACTAGGGATGTTTCCGGTGTCATAAATATGACTTAAGATCTCAGTGGTTAGGTCTAAACCCCACTCATGTAAAGCTTCGATAATTTCAACTATAAAAGAAACGATATTGTGGAATAAAATACACATTCTCTAAATAAACAGAAGGCGTCGTTGGATTTGGAATTTTGTAATAGTTGAGGATTCTAATATATTTTAAGTTTGCATACAGACGGTGACGTAAGATACATGTCGATTTTATGTAAGCAAACATTTTAATTTAATAGTTCAAACACTTGGCGCTAAATTTTATTTCAATTTATTTTTCTTTGTCGGAATACAAAAGAAACGATATTGTGAAATAAAATAAAAAATACAATTCAAAATAGTAGCCGAATACGGAAGTAGCCGAATTGGACTAGCCGAATCGGACTAGTCGAATAGTAGCAGACCCACCATATCACTAGGGATGTTTCCGGTTTCATAAATATGATTTAAGATCTCAGTGGTTAGGTCTAAACCCCACTCATCTAAAGCTTCGATAATTTCAACTATATATAAAAGAAACGACATTAAGGAATAAAATACAAAATTTTCTAAATAAACAGAAGGCGTCGTTGGAATTAGAATTTTGTAATAGTTGAGGATTTTAATATATTCTAAGTTTGCATGCAGACGGCGACACAGGATACATGTCAAATTTATCTGAGCAAATAATTAATAGTTCAAAAATAAATTTTATTCGCTTTTTAGTTTTAAGATCTCAGTAGTTAGGTCTAAACCCCACTCATCTAAAGCTTCGATAATTTCAACTATAAAAGAAACGATATTGTGGAATAAAATACAACATTCTTTAAATAAACTGAAGGCGTCATTGGATTTGGAATTTTGTAATAGTTGAGGATTCTAATATATTCTAAGTTTGCATACAGACGGTGACGTAGGATACATGTCGATTTTATGTGAGCAAACATTTCAATTTAATAGTTCAAGCATTTTGCGCTAAATTTTATTTCAATTTATTTTTCTTTGTCGAAATACAAAAGAAACGATATTGTGAAATAAAATAAAAAATACAATTCAAAACTTAGCCCAATAGGGAACTAGCCGAAACGGGTAATTCCGGCCTTTTAAGAGCTACGGTCTTTCGCATTCTCTCATTAGATGCACACTTTACGTTTTTAATTTATGCACGTTTTGTTTTGAATCCAAGCAAAAATAAATGACCATTCATCCTATTTGTTTACAGTATCAGGTTACAGTATCTTTATAACTGTAACCTTTCAGAATTTAAATTTGTGTTGCACTGTTTTCAGTTATTTCAGAGGAGCGTTCAAGTTTAGAGAATTCACTTGATGAAGCAAAAGCTGCTCATGCACAGTTAAATGACGGTTAGTCAATTTGACATTTTGTTTTCACAAGGTGTAGAATGTAGATAGTATCTTTCACCTCGTCGTCGTGTGAGCTTCTGGGGCCGAGGGTCTATCCTTTTACCACCCCAGATTCATGATGTTCCCGGACTACACTGGAAGGCTACTAGAGAGCAGCCAGTCTTTGGTTTCATCATCCATGACACGCAGACCTTCCACTCCGTTAGGTGGCTTGAAGATGTAACAGTCATTGATGATGTGGTCTGCAGTCTGTTCCTCGTCACCACATTCACAGGAGGAGGAAGAGGCCATTCCCCATTGCTGCATGGTTGAGCGGAAAAGCCTGACGCCCGTACGGAGACGGTTGAGGCGCATCCATGCCTGTCTTGGTAGTGTTAGGCCGATGGGGCGTGTGCCGACGTCGGGGATGAACGAATAGAGTCTGGTGGCACTTGACTTCCATTCAGAACTCCATTTATGGTCCGCCCAAGTAGCCCCAGAGATGTCTTGTACATCAGCTTCGTTGATAAGAAGTTGAGCGGCTGGCACAAATGGGTGTCTTGATTTTGGTCGACTGGGGTGCTTGTTTGGGAGAGCAGAGATCTTGTGGTGGAGAAGGTGGTGAGGCTCCAGTGCCCGTCGACCGAGGGACAGAGTGGCTTTCTTTCACCTGGCTGCCTAATAGTGTGCAATACTGTAGTGTTAATGTATTCCAAATTTTAGTATCATAGTTTTTGAAAAATTCCAAAATTAAAAGTAGCCTATTGCCTCACCCGATATAACTTTTCAACAATTCAACACAATTTTACAGATTCTACTGAAGAACGTTCATGGTTTAATATCAATATCATATAACCTGTGGTAACATTTCATACAGAACTGCAGGCATAATTGCGTTACGTGCTTACTGCTTATCTAGAAACCTAGAATCATATGTATTTACCAATGCAGGTCCTATTAACATTAAGGTACAAATGGTTGTCAATCAAGTATTTGTCACAAACGGCTAAACAGCCCTATCCAAGTGTAAGTGTATAAAAGATCAACCATCAGTATTGAACTTTGGCTAGTAAAAGTTAACAAATCAACATTTTCTCTAAAAAATAAATAAAGTATATGTGTTTTATTTTCTAAATTATGTAGATAAATATGCGATATATATTGTCGTTTTTATCTGTTTTTCTGAAAAAGGTGATCCTGTATGTACCTCGTTTTCAGTCCGTTTTAGGCTTACGGCTGATAATGGAAGGATTAAATTAAGGAGACAAGAGAGTGAGATGATCAAACTCCTCTTGAGAATTGGATTGATGTCCCCACTTCACTACTGACAAGTGTATTTAAGAGTTGTCTTAATTACTCCAAAAGTGAATGGTTATTTTTAGAAATGCAACAGAATAAAGAAGTACATGACAACGTTGTTGAAGAACTTTATAACAAACACCAGTCTAAGTATCAGAGTCTTCTTGAACAGCATGATGATGTAAAGGTACAAAACATCCAGATTATTAGCTGTAAAGTTGTGTTTCATTAAGTTTTCTTTGTATTGTCGCCACGTTTCATTTATGTTTGTTTGTTTGTTTTTCATATCTTTATCCTGCATTGCGGGAAAGCAAACTTGAGCGCTATGTATCGGTGTACGAGGTACGCCTTCCGACGTACACCTGACCCACGCTGCAGCTGACGGCAATGTCTGTTTCCGGTTGTCTACTCTACTTATAACTTAAATTTGGTACTACCCATTACTCGAAATCAATCACTGGGTAGAGGCAATTATCGTAAAGTTTCTTGCCCAGAGAAACAACAGCAAGTGCGGGTGGCTGGAGTCGAACGTGCGGGCTCTCGACTGCGAGCCCAACGCGCTAACCACTCGGCCACTGCTGCCGATGCCAACACCCAAATTCTATAACTTCAGTTTTTAATCAAACCGTTGTTTGATTTTTAAGTTCACAGTGTCATTACAAATCGATCAATTAAACTTTGTAACTCATAACATCGTGGCTTTTACTGCTTTGTTAAAACACAAATTAAAGGATAATATTGCTTGCCTTATGCTTCCAATTTAATATGTTAGAGAACGCTGGTGAGTGGGGACTCATGTGGTCCATTCGCATCACACTTATATCTAGTATATTTTGATACCAATAGCGTTTTTCTTTCTTTTTTTCAGGAAGAACTGAGCAGAGCAAAAGAAGAACTGGATGAAGTAAAAGAAGCAAAACAATTACTGGAACAAAAATCTTTGACTCACCAACAACTTGTACAATCCCAAGAAACCAAAAGAAAAATGCTAGAGGAAGAAAATGACAAGTTGCTAGGTACATTTACATCATCCTTTAATTCCTGGCCATTGTATGAAAAAAAAAAAACACTTTAAAAGCAAAACAAACGTATTGACTTTTGTGAGGGGCTGTGCAGTGGATAAGAGGTGATGAAAAGCAATTATTTGAAGTGGACTGCATGGTGACTAGAGATGTCAAAAAACGTTGTTTTTTTATTCGCTTTTTTTTTTTTACCTATTTTGACATTAAATGTCACAATATGCAGCAATTAGGGTAAACTCATTGCAATAGCGTCTCTTTCAACAAACAAACAGTCTCATAACTCGTATAACTTATTTCAAATCAGACAATATGTCTGGTATATTTTTTCATTGCAATTTTTATATCTCAAGTCACAACACACGAGCCATTAAGATTTCTCATCGTCTCAAATAGTAGTAACAGTGTCCTATGGTTGGCACATCTCAAGTATTGTCTGTAATTTGGTCCAGCCAGTTGTTAAATGCAGCACCACACTCGCGTACAGTTTCAAAGCCACTGGCGCAGGGTTATGGGGTGGCCACGCCACCCCGTAACCGCTGTGGCGGGGTGGCAGCCACCCCGTTTAGGTTACCGTACATTACTTACTGCAAATAAATGCAATTTGAACGGACGATTAAATCTTTTTTTGATCGTTGGTTTTCGCTTCAAGTCAACGTAAAGCAAGAGGTGAACCACTACAGTATTGCGAAGAAAATGATGTTTTTGTCACAAGCATGATACTCGCGTAACATCAAGAAAGCTACGTGAAGATTACGCAACATGTGGCTACGAGTTTTTTCCTTGTTGTTGCGATCGTTTTATTTGTTACTTGTCATAAGTCATTGTTATATTTGTTAGGTTTACAATTGGATATATTAATCAATAAAATACGATCTTTCCATTGCCTCCCTCAAAAATCTTTTGTGAAAAATTTTAAACTGCTCATAATATCGCTATAAATTATGACAGCTATAAAATACTTGGAAATAAAATTATCTCGATGATTGATAGCTCCACCCCCTAAGTGAATATCTATTTTCAAATTTCATTAAAAAAATGCAATTTTCGAAACTTTTTGAGTTTTATTTAAAAAGTGCACTTAGTAAAGTAGCAGTTTTAACGTTCTGCAAATTTACATGTTTACATGATTCTATTCGAGGAAAGCTACACCCCCTGCCAATTCCCAATAATAAAAGCAACCTTTTTCAATTGCTCAAGATTTTGCATTTTGAATTATTTTCCGATTTCAATTGGAGTGTACTGTCATATACTTCATGCTTTAATTTCTACTTTGTTATCTACTTCATGCAGTAATATTGCGTGTCAATGCGTGACAAACTGTGAGGTGGGAATTTATTGGTCTGACATAGGAGTTGTTTGTTACATCCCTGGTTACATCATAGAAAAAATTACGAAAAGTCGTCCAGTAAAAGTTTTCCCCGACATTCCAGTTTTATTCAGCTTAATGATGCCACCGAAAAAGCGTTCAAAATTGCAGCCCTCCATTGAGTCATTTTTGTTGCGTCTAGTCAGGATTTCAGCCAGCATGAAAGTGACCAATTCTGAACGAAACGAAAGTGTACCACTGCCAAAAGGCGTTAGCACGATCAGGGAGGTGGAAGAACCGAGCACGAACAGGATAATCGCTGTTGAAGGGAGAAGCTATCAAAAATCGTGGGAGAGCGAATTCCCGTGGGCCGTGGCTAGAATACGATAGATGCAAAGATAGAGCATTCTGGCCGATTTGCAACTATGTCGCAACTGCTTGATCTATTTGCAAGCAATGAAACAATTTCATTAATGCTTCCAAGCGTGGTCTGCATTGTGCGGAGTGATCGTTCAGTGCACTCAGGCGCATAAAAACCTACTTGCGATCTACCATGACGCAACAGCGATTGAACCACGTCATAATTTTAAATGTTTATCAAGCTGAAGCTTCACGGTTACAACTTCTTCTTCGTCATATGAGCTGTCTTCTTCCGGACTATATGTTTGGGCATGAGGTCATCAGCCACTCGACAGTCTCATCATCCAGGGCCTTCAGTCCAAGCGTTCCATGTGGTGGTTGATGGATTGGGCAGTCATGGACGACATGGTCTACTGTCTGGTTTGTGGCACCACACTCGCATCCCGGTGAGGGAGCCAGGCCCCATCTGCACATGTCTGAACGAAAGCGACCGACGCCGGTTCGTAGGCGGTTAAGCCGGACCCACGCAAGTCTTGCGAGGGACATTCCCGGAGGGTGGGGATCGACGTCGGGTAGGAAATCACGGAGTAGGGTGGTGTTGTTTTGCCACTCCGTGTTCCATGTGTAGTTCGTCCAGTGTGCTGCACTTATTCCAAGATCTTCAACGTTGTTCAGAAGCTGTCGTGCGGCGGGCGCAAATGGGCGTCTTGATTTCAGTCACTGCTGTTCTCCATGTAGGCGCTGGAATGTACTGTGGAGGAGGTGGTCGGGGTCCAGTGCGCGACGAGCAAGGGAAATCATGGCTCCTTTACGGCGAAGCTCAACAGGTTGGATGCCTGCATGGATGGGAAGGCATTCCGTTGGAGTAGGACGCAGGCATCCAGTCACATTGCGTAGTGTGTCGTTGATGGCGGTGTCAATGTGGCGGGTGTGGGAGCTGCGGCACCACACTGGTGCGCAGTACTCAGCGGTAGAATGGACGAGGGCCAAGGTAGCTGTGCGAAGGGTTTTCGCATCAGCTCCCCAGCCGGAACTCGCCAGTCGCCTCAAAAGTGCAACGCGCGCAGATAGTTTTTTGCGCAGTGACTCCAGGTGTCGTTGGTACGTGAGTAACCTGTCCAGGGTTATGCCGAGGTAGATGGGTTTGGCGCAGTATGGCAGGCGTTCGTCATCGGTGGTAATGTTGTTTTGCTTCCTTGTTGTTTAGATGGAAGGCCGCCGACACTGTCTTTGCCTTGCTGAGCTGTAGCTTCCATTTCTGGAGATATGTTAATATAGTTGACATGTCCTGGCTTAGGTTCCTCTCCATTGACTGCCAATCTCCGGCTGGATGTAGGAGAGCCAGGTCGTCTGCGTAAGCATACTTCCTGGAGATGGTGTCAGGCAGGTCATAGATGTAAGTGTTAAAGAGGAGGGGGGCCAGGACAGAGCCCTGTTTGACGTCGTTCCTGAGTCGACGTAGTCTACTTTGTCGGCCGGTACTGGTGGAAAGGGTAAAGCTGCGGTTTTGCACAAGTTCCATAATCATATGAACCATGTGTCTGTCAGGAAGGAGACAGAGTAGTTTGCAGGTAAGGCTGCTGTGCCATACAGTGTCGTAGGCAGCCGTGAGATCGACAAACACGGCGCCAGTCTTCTTTTTTGCCGAGAAGCTATCCTCGATGTCATGGGTCATCAAAGTGACCTGGTCTACGGTTGATCTTCCGTGGCGAAAGCCGGCTTGTTCCCGAGGGAGCTGAGGGTCTATTATCGGTTCGACACGGGCGTAGATGGGGATGATATCTTGAAGGGGATACAGAGCAGAGAGATGGGACGGTAGCTCTTCAGATCCCCTGGGGGCTTCTTTGGCTTTGGGACTGCAACCACTAGGGCTCTTCTCCAGATTCTTGGGATGTGCAGGTGACGCAAGCAGCAGGAAAGGAAGTCTTTTAACCAGGACCTCATAGTGGGGGCAGCTTGGAGTATTAGTTCCAGGCATAGGTGGTCAAGGTCCGAGGATTCGCTTGGCTTTAGGTGCTGGAGGGCGGAGGCAAATTCCTCTGGGGTGAACTCACCAGAGATGTTGCCCTCGACAGGTGTTGGGACCTTCCAGAGGTCTGTCATTTCCTTGAGGACGGACTTGTCTGATTCACGGTCTCTCGTTCTGTGCACTCCATTTTTCACAAGTTGTGAAGCGATGGCATTTGCTGAAATGGGGCACTGGCGACGAGAGGCACGTGATCTGCCAGTGAGGTTGTTGAGTGTACTCCATGCTGTGCGGCTGGAGTGCGTGAAGTCGATTGAGTCGATGGCTTCTGTCCAGCGCTCCTTCCTCTTTGAATCCAATCTTGCCAGCAGGGCTGTTGCTGAGTTGGATGTGGCGGTGCCCTAGGGGGAACGAAGGAAGTCGCGGTAGAGCCTGTCGCACTCCACATCCCAGCAAGGTATGTAGCTTTTTCGTCGACCTCACGAGATGGAGTCTTGCCGCAGCTATGATTGCATCACAAAAGTCCTGGTAGGCTTCGTCCACTTTGATGGTGTGTGGAGATGGGAAATACTGCGTAGCTTCGTTTGTGAGGAAGCTGTAGTATTCCTAATCGGCCTTTCTGAAGTTCCATCGCTTGGCAGGCTTGCTCGGAATAGGTGTGGCGAGCAAGGGGGACGTGATAAGCGAGGGTCGATGTTGAGACCTTGGGAACTTCTGTAGCACACGTCTGTCCGGCTGGCGATCATCGGGGTCATCACTTGCGAAAGCCAGGTCTGGGTTCGTGCCAGTGTTCCAACGACTGGAGAGGAAGCTCGCTGCGCCTTTAGGATCGTATAAGAGGGCGAGGTTGTTGGTTGCCCAAGCGGCCAGACTTTCTCCGTCGTTGTTGATGGAGTTGTAGCCCCAGTCAGTGTGGTGGCAGTTAAAGTCGCCAGCGTAGAGGCTGGGGTGGGGAAAAACTGGGATGGCTGTTGATGTTATCCGCGAAGGTGGGGGCTTGTAGACATTGACGATGTTGTAGCCTGCTACATCTATACAAAGCCACTCGATCTCCGATTGAGCTTGGGATTGATCAACCAAGGACCAGCTCAGCCGGTCATGGACAAACGTGGCGAGGCCGTGTTTCCTGCTGCAGGTTGCGCCTGCGAGTGAAGTTGGTTAGTACCAATTTATCTACAGATGTGCAGTGGGTCTCCTGGAAGAGGATGATGAGGGCTTGATGCTTGGTGGCCAGGTGCTCGATGATGCTGAGCTTGCTGGCCGTGATGCCCTCAGTGTTCAGCTGCAGTACAGTGGGTCGTTGGTACTTTTCGACAGTGCGAGCACTGCCGTGCCCTGAAAAGGGCATTCCCCTATCCACCCTGCGCTGAACAGTCTTGTTAGCTCTTGTTTGACAAGCTTCGTTTTGCATACGTTTCATTTATGTTTCGTATGTTACTGACCGGGGGGGGACCACGTGAAAGTGCTTGTCTTCCTCCCCTTTGTCTTCCTAAAACTGGTTACAACTTGACCGGTTGATTAACAATTGGATTGACAGAGCTTCTGTTTGCAAAAATACTTTTGCCAAATGTTAAGTGTCAGAGCAGCAACGTAACAATAAAATTCACGACATACCTCCTGTGCTTTGTTTAAAAGTTGCTTTGTAAATTATCGAGCTACAAATCAGGTGTGAAAAGACAATTGCATCTACGAAACACGCTTAGTAAAAATCAAACAAAAACATTCAGTTTGAAAGTTTTTAGGTTGCCATATTGTGCTATTCGCAACTCCGTACAAAAATAAAAGTCGGCGCCTATAATCGAAGCCACTTGGGATTTTGGTTAATGGGCATGTCAGAACCAGGTGGTCAGTGTCCTGTTTCTCTGCTTCACAAAAGCACTTTTGACCAGCACTCCACACCTTTTCCAGTACAACGTTAAGAGGTTGTTCCAGTTGATGTGCATTTGGTGCAAACTTGATGAAAATCACACAACCGGTTCTCGGGTTATAAGTGAAATAACCTTAGCCACTAGGTGGCTTCATAGATAAGGAGCAATAGAAAAACGGCAATATCTCAAGAACCGCTCAACATATTTGGATAATTTTTAGCTCTACTTTGGGGTGGACTATCTGTGTATGAACATTAAAACAAGTTTTGGCTACTACTTTTTGAAATAAAAAGAACTTAACCTCTTGTCGTTACGCACCGATAAAACCATGATGCATAACTTTAAAAACAAATTTTTAATTGGGTAAAGGAAAGATTGATAAAAAGTTTGGCAAAAGCAGTGTAGTGCTAAAGTCCCAACTTTTAGCCCAAATCACATTTAAATGTAGTGAAAGATGGAAACATTTTGATGTTTTTTATTTTCCCTGAAGAGGTTCAATCTTTCTTGTGGTGTCATAGTCATGTTTGTTTTCCCTTAATCACACCATTGTGCTGTCATAGACATGTTTAAAAGAAGTATGGTTGCACTTAATCCATCCAATTTGAACTAGTTTGCAGGACTTTGAGACTTTAGCACTTTTCTGTTTTTGCCAAACTTTCCGTCAATCTTTCCTCTACCCAATTAAAAAAAAATTTAAAGTTATGCATCATGGTTTTATTGGTGCGTAACGACAAGAGGTCAATTTCTTTTTATCTCAAAAAGTAGTTGGCCTAGTTCCCAAATAAAATAAGTTTTCATCTTTGATATTTGTTTTGTATTTTTATCTTGCATTGCGGGAATATGGGTAAAACTTTATACTTGTCAGGAAAAGTATTATGCAGCATTTATTCACTATGTGAACACTGACCAGTGCTGAAAAACTCCACTTTAAAGGGAAGATTTCTTCATTTAGGGTTGGTAGTTACTAGCAATACTCAACATAGGTGGTGGGCATTTGAAAGGAACATTAACCTAAACCTTTTCTGACAAATGCACTTACTTTTGACAGCTAAAAATATCAGTGATAAGATCTCTTGCATTATGTCACAAATGATCTGTAAGAAGCATCAATGACAAACTGTCTAAGACCTTACAACACACGAAAGGAATATGTCTATTTCAACATTTAAAAAGCATATACATCGTTGCTAAGCCATCAGTTAAAAAACATGTTTAAACAAGCTATTGGCAATAGCTTGCATTAGTAAATTACCACAAACAAGGTATTGTGTGTTCTGAATAGGCCTACTGCCATTTTGTTTTTGCCAAAATTTCGTCAACCCATTGAGTGTGTACAAGAATAACCAGTACCGGTATACTAACATCGTAGGCTAACTTCCATAAAAGAAAAAAGAAATTAACTCATCTACATTATGTCATGTTTCAAATTGCATTAATTCAATGTTTGTCAGGTCTACTGCTACAAACATGCCTGAGAATGAAGAAGAAAGCGAAACAACGTAGGACTATGTAAAAAACATATGCTGCCAAGCACAAACACTTAGGAATTTCAGCACACCAATAAAACCATTTTTACTAGTTTAATGTTTTTCAAGAGCACTATAATGAAACTAAGCTAAAAATTGTAAAAAATTTAAAACTTTTCGAGAAAAATATAAAAAAAAAACGCGTGTTTTTTTTGGCCAAGTTTTTTTTGAAAAAAAAAAACGGTTTGTTTTTTTTGCGTTTACATCTGTAGTGGTGACCTCTCAATTATTTTACCGTTGTTTTAGACAGAGTGAACAGTTACTTCTTCAAGTGAGCTGTTTCTTTTGTAGTATGAACTTAACTTTTTAGGTATATAAATGTATAAAAGTGTTCTGGTTGAGAGTGAGTGTCATAGTGCGGAATAGCCCGTTTCGATGAGTCCGATTCGGTGAGTCCGATTCGGTTAGTCCGATTCGGTGAGTCCGATCCCTTAACGGGGGATTTTTTGAATTTTTTTTTTTAATTATTGGGTACCGTAGCCTAATTATCATTGCCGTTTTAGGGTTAGAGGTTAGGAGTTAAGGTTAGGGGTTAGAAGTTAGGAACTCACCGAATCAGACTCACCGAATCGGACTCACCGAATAGTAGCAGACCCGTCATAGTGAACTAGTGGCTCTGTTCAACTTGCTTCTTGCATGACTTTTTATGTGGAGTTGCAGCATTGCTAGAAGAGGTATTTTTCATACACATAACTGCAGCTTTCCGTGGTCCCTGTTTTACATCCTTTACGTGAAAGTTTTTGCTGTAAACTTTTTGTTCGATGATGATACGAACATACGTGGATTTGTTTATTTTGTTTAATATTCTATTTCAGTTCAATACAATCAACTTTCTGAGCAACATAAAAGGAACAATGAGTTTTTGAAACAAGTCAACTCAAGACTACAAACTAAAGAGGTATTGGCTTGTTTTTTTTTTATGTACCCAAAATGTATATTCAGGAAGCTTGATGCAAGAAAAGATTGTTTTATGAACTGACATAATAATTGTATTTTAACAGTATTGCATAGTTCTGCTGCTTTTATATCACATCTAAAGGATGGTACTTGTTTTACAGTTGTAAGAGGATTTTCTGCTTAATTTCTTTTCATTTGTGATGCGTTGTTTTAAAAGAAAATTTGAGTATAAATTTCTAATTGTCTTGTTAACAGGAGGAGGTGCAAACTTACAACAAACTAAAGAACGTGTTGCAACAGACGGGTATCCACGCCTTTGATTTACAGCATTCTCGATTCAATGAAATGAGTGACGAAGATAGAAACCTATTGCTTTGTAAGTAGCTTATTGTTACGATATTGTTTTGTTAAGTTTGTGTCAAGTTCTGCATAATATAAATACTTAATATACATAGAAGAAACATAGTATATATATCTATATATAACTGCAGACAGTGCACACCGTTTCGACCTCCCGGTCTCATCAGTGCAGTAGTTAGTGTTAAACTGTTTTATTTGCATCGACAGCGCACGGGTACAAATAATTGACACGGCGAGAGAGCACAAACAAACATAGCCAGGTCGAAGACTTTCAGAAACCGGCCTGCCACACCCCGCGGCGGCGGGGAGCGGCGTGATTTATGGGGTGACGATGCACCCGGAGGGTTAAGTCCACCAGCTTAGGTCGCGAGGGCCAGGCTGGGGAGTCGAGGTACCTGTGGAGGGAGAGTGTGGATCGAAAAACTATATGGCCCGTCCGCAAATTTAGAATGGCGGAGCGGGCCAGGGAGACAGGCTCTTTTTGCATAGCCCAGAAAGAAGCCCTGCGACGAACCGGGCGACCCGTCGTGTGTGGACGCTGGAACTGGCAGTAATTGACCGCCGGGCAGCGCCCACGTCTCCTTCACGCGTCCTCGCGCAGGTACTTTGACTCTTATACCCGGTCTGCCAGTAGGCAGAGCGGATAAAATTGGAGTCTCCCACGAGGAAGAGAGTCGAACCATTTAAGGATAATTTGGCTCTCGTGGCAGACGAATATTCAATAAAAATGTGGAGCAGAGGCTCGATGAATCAATATACTGTAATCAAAAAAAAAAAAATATATATATAGGTGGGAGTGTAATTAATACTCACTGGAGAAGAGTAAGCTTTCATTCGGCGAGCACGGATGTGCACTGGCCAGACGTTGAGGCAGGTTCGCCCAGCTGGGTCGGGGAGGCTAGCGATCGAAACCAGAGGCACTGATAGGCTGCATTACCGGTAAAAATAGAAAATTGGGGTAGAAGTTTTGAGGCTGCATCGAGTTGATCAGGGGATCGTGTTGATCAATGCATTGAAAGCGGAGCGATGTTGATCCGAGCGGGCAAGAACAGCGTTACAAGGCGAAAGCAGCGTATGACAGTTCGAAACAATTGATTGATTAGTACATAGAGAATCTAGTGATGATTGAAATTGCTTAATTGCTATTAAACCAGTCTCAAGTCACAATGTACATGAGGTATTTTATTTCCTTCCTTATTACTTTAGAATGGTTGTTTTTGAAGAGACTGGAGTATCATATAAAAGAAATGGCGCAGGTTTATAGAAATAAGGTGATGACATAAGGTGATCAATTTTAAGCCAATATTGTTATAAGGTTATAACGTCTAAACGGTTTGCTGTCTTGCGCGCCCGGATACTTACTGCAACGTTATTAGGGAATAAGTTTCTGATCGCTGATGTCGTCTTTTCTATGACGTAGCCCCTCCACAAGTGAGCCCGGCGTTCCAAGCTTTCCAGACGCGGAAGGATCCTTTGATTGAGAGGGAAGCCACTTTTTTAGCCACCTCTGCTACCCCACGAGTAGGAACGCCCAAGGCCGTCAGAGCTCGAGAGCTCATCGGGGCATAGCTCCCGAGGGAGCCTACGACGAACGGAAGTGACAGGACGTCCCTGCAAGGGCGCTTCCTGTCTTCCTTTATGTTGACACATAACTCGCCGTACTTGTCGTGTTTCCTGTCGGCGGCTTTTCGAAGAGAATCCGCGCCGTTGTCGAACGGACATGTGACGTCACATACGACCGTGACACCGTCAGGGCGTTGCAGGACGATGTCAGGACGCAGATCGGCACCGCCCGCTTCCACGTGCTGTGGAACCGTACTATCTATGGAAAGCCCGGGTTGCCATTCGGCAGGCATGTGCCCCACGATCTCCCTTAATACCGAATTGTGTCGTTCCGTGATGACAGTCATCACGGTAGGGCAGTGATTCAATATGTGGGGGAGAGTCTCTTCCGCTTTCCCACACGCACGACACATGGAAGGTAGGTAACGGCGGCCATGGCTTGGTTTTGATTCAAGTGGCATTAGATTCAATCTAGCTTTGTACGCAAATACTCGGTCCGCGTGATCCAGGAGCTCCGGGCGCCGGGTCCAGGAATTTGAAAATCCGGACAGGCAGTGGGCACTGACCGTCTTGCCTTGGTCAGGTTTGGATTCCCACTGTCTCCTCCACCACAAGTCATTGTGTTGATGGAGGGTCGGCACCACTTTTTTCCTTATAGGAGGGGTGATTGTGGAGCTCCCCGCGGCCAACTCAAGGCCGCCATCCGGGCGGGCGGACCAACGTACGTTCAGGCGACGGGTGGCCGCCGGGACACGGCCCCACAGGCTCTCGCCTGTAGGGCACGGTCTAGAACGGGCGCCGTCAGGAGGGGGGTCACTATTCAGATAACTGGCCAGGTGGTCAGTCGTGGGATCTGGAGTGCCGAACCTCAGACAGGCATGACGCCTAAGCTGCCCGAGAGCGACGGCAGAGACAATGCTGTCAGGTGACGTCAGCATCTTGAAAGCATGAGCTAGCGAAAGCGTGTCACTTTCGCGACACAAGTTCGTGATGCCCAAACCTCCCAATGCAGGCTTACAGTAAAAGAACGCGCTGCAGGCCCACTTGGGAAGACGCCACGCCACCTTCAAACACCGCAAAACCAGTCGGTCAAGCTTCAGAAGCTCATACTGTCTAAAGCGCCGCACTCGCAGATGGTATGACGCGGACGGGAGAATGATGGAAGTGAGTGCCAGAAGTTTCTGGCTTGGGGTAAGAAAGGATTTCATCAATAAGGAAATGTGCTTCTCCAGAGTGGAGATGAAGGGTTGGGTTAGGGATGCGTCCGAGGCGTAACCGGTTCGAGCGCCGAGGTATTTATACGTCTCGCCTTTGGGGATGACTCGAATTTTCTCCCCGGCAAGGGAGAAAGGTTTCGGGTCGACCCGCAGACGGGACGCCGACACTTTCCCATAGGAAAGGGTGCCACACTTGCGTGGGTTGAATCGTAGCCCGGACCAGGAAGAGAAGGGTTCAGTAGCAGATAGAAGAGAGATCATCTGCTCGCGATCGGAAGAAACGAGACAGATGTCGTCCGCATAAGCCATACAACGCACTTTGATGTCGTCTTCTTTGGCAGGAAGGTTGTAGCCGCAATCCGTTTTGTCACGGACGCCCCTGAGGAGCACCTCGATGACCAAATTGAATAGCAGCCCAGACAACGGGCAGCCCTGACGGACTCCCCGCCCCACAGGGATACGGTCGGTTTCACCATTGCCGCAGCGGACGGTGCAGGTGTTGTCGACGTATATGTCGGAGATGCACTCAATAAGGTCTGTGGGGGCGTCGAAATGACGCAGGACCTCGGCTATGCATTCGTGCCGGACACTGCCAAAGGCGTTTCGAATGTCCAGAAACGCAACTGACACAGGCCTTTTGCGTGACTGTGCATCCGAGAGGATGGTGTCGAGCATGAACACATGCTCATAGACGCCCTCTGTGGGCATGAATCCCTTTTGCTCTCGGCTGATAACATTCCCCTCCATCGCCCATCGCTGCAGGCGCCGGGCCAATACGGCGGCGTAGATTTTATAAATGTTTCGGCAGATGGAGATGGGCCGCCAGTTGCTGACGTCGTGCAGGTCACCCTCAGGGTCTTTACATATGAGTGTGATCCTGCTGGTTCTCCACTGGTCCGGTACACGACGGTTGATCCGGCAGGTCTCGAAAAGGCTGGCCAAGAGTCCCCCTCTTGGATCCAGGGTCTTCCAGAAACCGTAGGACAATCCGTCAGAACCAGGGGCGGAACCGACATCAAGCGACTGGAGGACCGCCTCCACCTCCCGGGCCGTAATGGGACCTTCACCGTCATCGACGGGGAAGAGGTTCACACTATCATGCTCGTAACGGTGGGAGTTCATCCACTCGGGCATCTGCGAGCAACTCCCAGCTTCAGGAGCGGTCATGTCGCGTCGAAATCTCTCCTCAATTTCTTGAGGTGGGATTTCGCAACGACGGTCACTGTTTTTTCCTTCAACGATCCGGCGGACTGTTCCCTTCGCGTCCCGTGAGAAGGCGGCTCGCAACCCCACGCCCCTACAATATCGGGCTCCGTTCCCGCGCGAACCCCCGCCGTCCGACCGAGGAGAACCCCCGTTCGAACGACGGCGAGCCGCGCGAGCCCGGGCGCCACGATTGAAGCGTGGTTTGCGAGGACGTGTCCTCTTGGGCGGCGAAGTGCCAGCGGTCCACTCTTCCAATTCAATGCAGAACCGGTCGAAATTTATGCCACCCGCTAAAGTAAGGTTCACTAAACTGCAAAGAGCCCGCCTGGAGCTTTTCGTCTTACTTTCCCTGACTGGTTCAACAGGGTCTTGGATGGATCGTTGAATGTTGGGTGAGATGGACATCCCTGGGGTAGTCTGTGGGAGTCCGGAGTCAATCGTGGCTTGGTTGCATGTCATGGTGTCACTTCGGGGTTGAGTCAAGGTTTGGGAAGAGATAGTTGGCAGGAATTTAGAGTGGGTGGTTTGGGTAGGTGGGATAAAAGGTTGGGCTTCAGCAGACAGCGTCGAGGTACAAGGTTGTATAGGACAGATGGGAGCAGGATTAAAGGGTAAGGAGGAGTGAGATGAATAGCGCTGAAGAGAATTAGGAGAAAAGGTTTGCATGGGCGGCTTGGAGGAGCTGATGGGGTCCCCAGCTTCAGCTCCGGTGGTAGCCGTCAGAGGCAGAGAAGAAGAAGGGCGCGAAGCCGGCTTGGATAAACCGAGCGAGTCCACTGCCACGGCTCCGGTGGAGGTCGGCTTGCGCAGAGGTACATGTAGAAAATGGTTCGCGCTAACAGTAGGGCCGTAACAGTCCGTGGTCGGGCTATCGGGCAAAGAATTGGAGGAAGAAGAAAAAGATTCACTGTTCGACGAGTCAGACGAGTCGGAAGAGTCCCCACTTTCCGACCCAGGTCCGGCCGAAGACAGATGAGGAAGAAACAACACATCTAGGTCAGGCAAGCTGTCAGTGTCAGCAGGGCTGAGCGAAGTCTTGCCTGGATGAGATGGAACAGTACGGAAAAGTTCAGGCATAAAGTCAGGTGGGGGGGGCAAAGTGGAAGTGCTGTCTAGGCCTTGGCGCCAGAAGACTTGAGAACGGATGACAGAAGAAGGGGGAAGAGGGGATGACCCCTCGACCGATGCGCCTGCAGTCGAGGGCCGGCGCCTTCCACGCCTGACAACAGAGGCGTAGGAAAGCCCAGGCTTGGTCATCATAGGGGGTCTGGTTTGGCTCTCCGAGGGTGTCGGGTCATTGCTCAGCCAGGGAAGACAGGTTGGCAATTGAAGGCCCTCGGGGCAGGATCGCCAATGCTCTTGGGCCCCATCCAGCTTGTAAGCTCGAGGGAGAACACGGCAGCACCTGCTGCAGGTGATCAGGAACTCGGCGCGCGAACCATGAAATGCTCGCATATGGTCCTGATACGCCTGCACATCTCGGTAAGGTTGAGATGCCCTCCTGCAAGTGGAGAAAGGACAGAGAAGGGGGAATAGATTGGGGAGGGTGAGGCGAATAGGGCAGACGGACTGCAGTCTATTCGACCTCGGGAAGGGTGACTCGAAATGGGTGGGGTAGCCACGATGTGGTGCGGAATTGCGGATCGGACACTCGTCACCGTGACGAAGTGACGAGTTCGCAAAAAGCAGTGAGTCTACCGGGGAGGCTTCACCATCTGGGTTGAATGAGTGACCACTCACAGGAACCTGCTTCCTCGTCGGCCAGCCTAAGCTAGTGGACTGAGAAGCTGGAAGGGAGAAACCAACACCGGCCAGGTTATCTCTAGAAGTCTTCAAACCTGCACTACTTGAAAAGCGAGACATAATTCAAATGAAATAATTATAAAAAGCTGGTTATTACAAAGATTTAAAGTTTACGGCGACGTTTCTAAATTTAGAGATTTAAAAGTGACGATATAAGAACTGGTAGCAGATTGTGATGAAATGAATTTAAAAACCAACGATTTACTAAAGATTTGGCTGATAAAAAGCAATTTACGTTGATTTAACGTTACAGGATAATATTATAATGTAAACATGTTAGTGACAGATAAATAAACTAAAAAAAAAATTTTAATTACGAATTGGTGGGAGGAATAAGAGGAAAATGATAAAGCTTTAAGAGCAATTGAATGAATGTACAATTGTGACGTCAGTTCGTAAACTTTACTCCAGCTAGCAGAGTGACCCTGCGACGATTAATAAAATACAACAATTAAATATAATATAATACGCCAATAGTCGTTACAATTGATTGGAAATAAATCAGTTAAATGGTTTCGGATCAACGATTAAGGATTCAGTATAAAACAATTAAAAACGACACGTAATTCAAGCTTAAAAAGAGAGAATACGGAATTGAATTTGGGGAGCATTGGCAACACTAGGTTTTTTTTTTAAATTGATGCTAAAAAGCTATGAAGGAAATAATCAAAATGGGTGGAATTTGGGTAATTAAATGGGCAAAATAACTTATTTTTACAAAAATTTGAAGACACAACAGGCTGGTTATACAAATTAACTAAAATTATTGAAATTGGTAAAAATTGAGAGACAATATTGGTACAGAGAAGGTCAAAAATTAGGCTAGGATTTTTTTTTTTTTTTAAATATTGCAATTGTTTTTAAATTTACGAATAAAGGTTATTAAAATGGAAATAAAACACAAATAATTACAGTTTTACAGTCTTTCTGTCCTTCTTTCTTCTTAAGCTAAAAAATACTGTCTTCGGGGTAAAGATGGAGGGTAACAAGACCGGGCTGGAATTGCGAATCCCGGTGCTTGCTAAGGGTGGGAAAGGTTAACAAGGGTAGAGGTTGGGTACTGAAGTCTTTTCCGTTGATTGGGTAGGGGTTGATTATTAAGCTAGTCTTCTTTGTTGATTGTAGATGAATTTTTCTTGAGCTTTTTTGTCTTTAATTTTTCCGAATGGCTGAAAACTGTGTAGGCTACTTTTGTACTTGTACTGGCAAGTTTCTTTATCCAAACTGTCTACTTTCCTGGCGAAGTTTTGCTTTATTTGTAACTGATGAATTTCCAATTGTGGAAAGAAAACACTAACCAAAAATGGTACTACTGCCAACCTTGCCAAAGTGCTCAAACTGCAAGCAGTGAGCTTTGCGCAATGCATAGCAAGGTGCCTCCAGTAAAGTGCTCAATTGGCGTAAACCAAGAGCGTCAATAACTGCAGACAGTGCACACCGTTTCGACCTCCCGGTCTCATCAGTGCAGTAGTTACACTGGAATAATGGCCATGAAGATATATATATCCTTAACAGCCTGTTTCACCTTTAACGGATCATCAGAAGTTCTGAAAAACATGCAAAAGCAATAAATCGGTCATTTATGAAAAGATATTAAATATGATAACTAATTTAATCTGCAAAAAAAACCTTTAAACCTGTAATTCCTGAAAAGATATTAAATATTAAAACCATAATCCAATCTGCAAAAAAAAAACTCAGAATTACAAAGGGCTACCTCTATCCGTTACTACAAAGCCTCAATTAGAATGCTCAGATTGAAACCAAGCAAATTGATGCCAACATCTGTAACATCACAATGAAGCAAAATGCGATAACCATGAAGTAACCTGAACAAATTGAATGAAATTTTTAAAACCTTTAAAAACCAAATGAAATTTATAACCTGTAAAAATCAAATGAAATTTATTTTTAAATTTGTAACCTGTGAAAATCAAAAGGAATTTATTTTATTTTGAAGTACTTGAGTTTAAATTTGTTTCTATGACGACATTTACCCACCAGTTCAGAAGGTGGCCACTATCGGCCTTTCGAATGGCCAGCTTTTCAGCCAAACAGAGGCCACAGTTGTTACGACCACCTCCACTATAAGGCCGAGCACAGCTATGGATGGACCATGTTATTTTAGGATCAACACCCCTGTCCTTAAGGTCCCAAACCGCCTTAGACAGTTCCGTGCTGCTTCGCTTAGACCTATCCAAGAAGGAACATTTGTGGTTGAAAAAACGTTTTTTAAAAGTAGTTTCACAACAACCAATGTAACTAAACAACAACACAGCGTTCTTGTCGGCCGAATCCTTTCACGGACTAATGAATTTATTATTGGGGTAAATTATGCAGTCTGCAAGATTGAAATTTCCTTGGTGGTTTTAAAAGGAACCAACGCGTACGTGAACAAACTTATATTTAGTTTCACAAAAAAACTTATTGTGCCTTTTAAACTCTTTACCTGTTTCCTTTTATATTTGCTGTAATGTTGAAAATAGAAACTATTAATAGTTGAATTGAATGTTTTTCTTCAACGTCTATAGTGCATCTCGGCCGAAATCCAGCACTTCCCGGACAAAGATCAGCTCAACAGCCTCAAATAGTCGGCGAGCCCCCAAACCAGGTTGTGCAAGATCAACAACAAAGGAAGTATGAAGCTTTAGTACCAAAACTGCCAATTGGTATTCAAGATCCGTCAGTCAACCTGCAAGAAAAACAAGCAGGTAAACAATTTTCTATGTTAAAGAATGTGGTGAATCTTATAATTCTTGTTTGCATTCCCAACTCAGTGTGGTGCATTAGTATTTATTTACAAACATGGTCAATTTTTTGTTTTTGTATAATTTTATATTAACAACTTGCTTGAGGAAGAATCACTTTACCAATCAGAACACATTTATGTGGTTTTACCTTAAAAAAAAAAAACTTTTCCATTAATTACTTCCTTCACGGTTTCGGCGTTTTTCAATATTACAAAAGCAGTTATTAGATCATGTTCACTTTGGACAAATTAATCAATAATAATCAAGTTGTTTTTATTTGCAGTTTTTGCTAAGATATGCTGGTTGTCGGCATGTGTATTATGTGTCTGCATGGGTGTCTTACATATCGTGTTTGCTAATCTGTAGTGTAAAGTATGTTAGTAATTGAAGTGCTGCCTTTGCAACTCCGTATCTTATTAAGACATAAAATCTCCAGTCGGTTTCCAACATCCACAAAATGTGCCAAATCAAGACGAAATACCAATAAAGGCGAGTCAGATAGGGAACCAGTTGTACGGTGGTGTACCGCAAGGCGCTGTAAAGGAGCCACAAGAACAAGTTGAAGCTGCATATGAAGTTGGCCGTTTCAATCAAAACAACCAGGAAGGCGACAACCAAAGTGAAGAAGGTAATTAGACGTTTTCTTCAAGTGGCTTCTTTAACATAGAATCAATGTTGTATTATTATCACTACCTGAGTAGTCTATGTTCTTTCCTATGCAGTATGCAGTAGGTCTGATTTCGATTCTAAGTTGGAACTAGGGGTGTTCAAAACAAAAATGTTTCAAAATATTTCGTTTTGAAGTGAAGTTCCGTGATTTAGTTTCGTTTTGTTTCGTAATAATTTCTGAGTGAAAAATTTCGTTTCATTTCGAAATCCAAGCCATTTCGTTTCGTTCTATGTTCGAAACGAAATATATATGAATTTGGTAATCTAAAAGTGCCAAAAGCTCATACTTTAAACTTAAAGTGAATTCGCATCGTGTTTTTCAAAGGTTTGATAGTAATTGCAACTCACAAAGTGAGAAAATTTAAGCTTACTAGGCCTGCTCCTTTTTTCTCTTGTATATTCGCCTCAGCCTGGTTTCCATTTTCCATTAGTGTTTCGAAATAAAGAATGTGATTCTCAATTTAGCAAAATTTGGAAAAAGCTTTAAGGTCATTAAAAAGAAAATTTTCGAATTGAAGAAATTTCCAAATCTGGAAAGCTAGCTGTACCGTATTCAATAAATGTATATTTGAATAAATTAATTGAAAAGATCAAGAAATCTTTGTAGTCTTGTACGTTTAAACATTTGGGTATTTTTGACCTTGTTTGGCTAGTTTTTAGTTCCAGTTTGGCTAAATAATTATTTTGGATATGGCAACCCTGGCCAGTGAATTGTGTGTTCACTGTTCATCCAGCGTTTGTGGTCCGCGCATTCGTGGAGTCGGTAGATTGGATATGGTAGATAATGTTTAATTAATGTTTCTATCACAAAAGCAACACATAGAAAAAAAAATGCGTAGTCATCGACATCTACGCACTGTTGGTGTGCCACTAGTTGGAAAGCTAATTGCAACAGCTTTTGAAACTCGAGTGGATACCAACAAACGAGTGTCCATTACAAAGTGCATCAAACTCACCTTCCAAATGTGGGTTATTTGGCACAAATTTTGTTGGTTGCGACTTGCGAGTAGAAGGTTGCTCATTAGGGTGTCCCACTTTTAGGCGACTTTTCAGGAAAATTAGGTTCGGGTCAAATTCTGACTGGATTTTCGTCACTTATTTCAAAAGTGACGTTATTTTTTCATTATGACGTCATCTTGATGTGCCAGCTAGCGGATTTTTGCTATTTTGGCCTTATCACGAATATGCTGAGAGCTAGAGAGTTGGAACTTGCGCCAAAATGACCGGAAGGGACGATTTCCTATTTGTTGTCAATACAATATGAAACGCTAACTGCAACAGAAAAGGAGTTATTTTGAAAAAACATGTTTTGGCTCATTTTTGGACAAAAAAAAAGAAGAGAAACACGGCAGTTTTGCTTGGGTTTTGCTACAGTGATGCTTTTATTTCGATTGTTAAGCTGCGCCACCTTGTTTAACAATTAAGTACAGTGGATGTAGCTTAACAATAGATAAAATGTATGCTGGTGGATCAACGTTGCACTTCTTTACGACAGAAGACCGACCAATTGACTCCCGAAAAATGTTGAAAAATCTGAAACATCCAAATCATCTGGGCATCGTAAAAGAGAAAAATATCGTCTTGAATCTTTAAAAGCAGCTGAATTGGAATTGGCTTCTGTTGATGCTTGGCAGCTATGCTATGATGAAAAATTATAGCTATGGTATTGACAGATATGTATTCATCAGCCAGTATCATACGCGCCGACTTCCGGGGGGGCGGCGCCCCCGTAAATTTATGGTTGAAGGGCAATTATAAGTGGTGTTTCAAAGATAAAATACTTCGCGAGAGATTTAGATCATTTAAACGGACTTAAAGAATGCCGAAAGCGAAAAACAGCCTGCGTTGCTCTTGCCCGCAAAACAGCAGCTGATCGCATGACTTTCTCTGGAACGTGAATTACTACAGTACTGAGTTGTGCACAGCACGCACGCTCACAGTCATACACTGCTTATCTTCCCGCGCGTGAGGAGCAACTTTAAAGTCAAAACGCGTGATAGCGAAAAAGCGAATGCGAGGTTGAATAATTATTCTCATTTCACGAGTTATCCAAACGTCCGTTAGATTTTTTGTGACTTCAAACATGAAATCGATTTTAGCAAACTTTATCGAGTTGAAACTACGACACACCGAACAATCACGTGAATACAGCTTAGAAATCATACCGTATGGAAATTTCAAAGTAGAGCGTAGAGTAACTTACGCTGCTGAAATAGTCACGTAACTATTCACTGCAGTATTACGTAAACCAGCTAAATTGGACGCGGTATTTTCAACATGGTCTTCCCGCTGTGAGATCAATTATGAATCAACAGCATTGTTTTGTTCGCAATGTGTGAGAAGTTAATCGAAAACCGAAAAAAGAAAAGGTGTTTAATGGTCTTGGTCGCAGATATTGCCTGCATTAACGATGTCTCTTACCGCTATTATCATCTAGCCAACCTGACATCATTGTTTTATGCGGCCGCTTAGGTTTGACATCGACTTCAACGATCATGGAATGTTACGTACCGGTAATAACGATTATATCCTACACGCAAAAATAAAAACATTGATCTCTTAAAACAACTCTTTTTGCAGTTTTGTCTCGTGAGCTTTGCATATTGCTCAACAAGTGCATAAAGTTTAGAATTGACAAGAAATCATTAAATTTGAAAGTTAAGTTTGAATCTTTGCAAATAAACGTATTCAAAACTTTTACTTTGGCTGACGCCATTTCACACTCCGTAATCTACGTCGGCAATGATTTTTCCGCAGTAAAAATGCGTTCATTTTGAAACTGCCGAGCTGGAGACAACAGTTTGTCCCGTGTATAAGTTGAACCTGTCTTTCTGAGGTGAAAATCACTTGCGAAAATCTCGACCTATACTCGAGTATATAGGGTATTCGATAAAAGACTATAAAGACTTTCGATAAAAGACTATAAAGACTTTCGATAAAAAACATAAGAGAAAACACTTCGCCGTTGTTAACGCTTTGAAGGTAAGTAATTAGCAAAACGAGGTTAATAAAACTGATAGCGGGTTTCCACTCTGCTTGAGATCATGATTTTTTGCGTTTTATTTCGATAACTTCACTGTCTTAAATTGATCGTTGTTATTCACTCGCACGAAAAGGAAATGAATCGGCTTGTTTTCCAACTGATCCAATTATGAGCTAATAATATCAAAATTTTTACGACTAGGCGTAGGCTACTGTATGCGTAAAACTGATCGTTTCAAGCAGCGGTTCTAATAAATTCGGTTTGCGACCTAGGTGTCAATATAAACAAGACAGTAACCTTAATCGAAGACTATTTTAATTGAATAAAATAGCGTTATGGTTATGACGTCATCACCTTTCTCGCCCCCTAAAGTTTTTTGAAAAGTCGGCGCCTATGGCCAGTATCTCAACACAACTGCTGGGGAAACAGAGGTGACGACGCCTGTTAAAGTGAAGTCATTTTCGAAAAAAATTTCACTTACTTCAGAAGCAATATTCCACGTTATAATTGAAAATATTGACCAACAAATACTTTCTCGTCTGTATTCGATTATGGCTGATACAACTGTGAGTTAATACTGGTAAAAAGACGGGTGTCAATAAACGATTAGAAGAATATTTCATGTCTGAAATTGGTCATGAAGTACACACTCTTGAATGTCTCTTCCTTGTAAATGAGATTTATTTTACACACGCACAAAACATTTTGGAAGGCAAAGTGAAAGGCCCTAATGCATACGAAGATGGTGGTTTGATGAACAGAATTAAGAAAATACCAAAACCTAAGCCCCAACATCTCAAAATCCGACAAGATTGCAAAGTTTCCATCACAGCTATAGCCGCAAATCATTTAAAGCCTAGATCTTATGGTTTTCTGAGCACAAGAAAGAAGCTAAAGATTCATTATTTCGGAGCGACCATATGTGTCTTTTTGCTCTGGCAGCTCACTTATTGATGGATGTTCCAGGAAATTTGAAACCCCTACTTTTTTATCTTCAAGAAGGCGTGTCCCATGCGCGTTGGATAACAACAGCGAGTGGTTACTTAAGAATGCTGATTTTTGAGTAGTGTTGAGCCTCAGGATATCCCTAATCTTCAACGTATGGTTTCTTTCATTGTTTGTATTTATTTGCCAGCATTTTTACTTTCCATCTTAAACCCTCCGCTGCTGAAGGTCCCTCAGTTGTACTGTTTACAAGAGATTTATTACTTGCATATAAATCTGTTGATGAACTAGTATTCAACGCTGTTCTGAAACATTTTGTTAAGCTGGCATCCCAATGGTAAAGCCCTAAAAACGTTGCTTTAAGTTCTCACGCTGAAGCTCCGCCTTTTACTTGCTGATGCGGTAAAACAGAAAAAATTTTCCAAAAAACGTTAATATCGAGCAGACGCTTTTGAAGCGTGGCAACTTACGTGATTTTTTCTCCGAAGAAAGTAATATGGGTCCATGAATTGCATGTTTTTCATCTCCATCAGTGTTTTGGCGTATGATCGACAACAACAATCGAGGACCAGAGCGCTTCATTGGCAGACTGAAAGGCGTTGTGAACGGCTTGATTCGGGATGACCAAGATGATTTGGCCAAAACAGACTTGCGCAATGCGCATGTGTGCTGCTTTGTACAGTATGGTGTGATAAATAATCCCATTGAATTGTGTTTGTGTTGTTGCATTGTGGTTTTGTTTGATAGATCTTTGAACTAAATGATCAAGGGTTTTACATTAGCTCGTATTAGTTGCAACATGCATGTAAAAATCAATGCTGAGGTAATCAATTGTAAATACAATATGCTGGACTGCTACCACTGTACTTAATTGTTAAACAATGTGGCGCAGCACAGCATCTTAACAATCGAAATAAAAGCGTCACTGTAGCAAAACTGCCGTGTTGCTCATTTTTTTTGTCCAAAAATGAGCAAAAACATGTTTTTTCAAAATAACTCCTTTTCTGTTGCAGTTAATAATCATTCGCTATTTCCGCTTGCAGCAGATTGTGCATCAACATGGGTCACTTGACAGGGTTCCATGTGATTTTATGAGCCGTACTGCTTCCATGCTCGCTCAAGGCAAATTGGAAGAGGGTGATATGTCACCAGATTATTATCCGATTTATCCTCACTGCGTTATGCAAGAAAGAACACAATCGGTACCTTTTTTAAAGTCTTTGGTATGACCCGATCTGGAATCGAACCCAGGGCTACCAGAGCCGAAGGCGATAACCACTGAGCCACTGTTGCAGTTAGTATTTCATATTGTATTGACAACAAATAGGAAATCGTCCCTTCCGGTCATTTTGGCGCAAGTTCCAACTCTCTAGCTCTTACCATAATCGTGATAAGGCCAAAATAGCAAAAATCCGCTAGCTGGCACATCAAGATGACGTCATAATGAAAAAATAACGTCATTTTTTTAAATCAGTGAAAATCAGTGACAAAAGTTCAGTCAGAATTTGACCCGAACCTAATTTTCCTGAATAGTCGCCTAAAAGTGGGACACCCTGCTCATAGTAGCTCGCAGCTGCAGGTTTTCGTCTGACTCTCTTCAGGAGTTATCGTCAGAACATAATAGCCTAAAAGTGGTCAAGTATTTATAGTAGAAGAAAAAGGAAATTATGTAAATTTGGCTGATCAAAATAATTCAAAATTAACGAAGAAGTTTTAAAGGCATAAACGAATTCTTATTGGCTGCATAAGATTGGATTGAGAGTTTTATAAAGATTGCATCCGAAAGTTAATTTTGAATTATTCTGATCAGCCACATTTACATAGTTTTCTTTTACTCCTGCCTTCCGGCCACCCTCGGTAACGGGGACATCATTAATTAAGACTGGACTACTACTACTCTACTATAAATACTTCACTACTTTTAGGCTTATTTTATATATATGCACGATTTTATAACCAACATTGACTGTACCTATTCTTTTTCTTGTTTGTTGGCTACTGCATTGTTTTTGCATTGAGTAGAAATTTTGTTTCATTAAAAAAAATTCTTCTCAAAACCTGACCCCGGCTTACCCGGAAAACATTAACAGAGTTGTTTCAATCTTTTACCAAACCTGTTCTTTTACCAAATTTGGTGGTTTACGTTTCTGCAATCCAGTGTTTTGTTTTGCTTGGCGGAGAAAGAACGTGGCTGTCGACTTTTTTTCCTAACTACACTTTTGTTTGCAAAAAAATGGATGTTCAAAATTTCTTCTTGTCTTCTAAAGTATATAATGGCGTGCTAGCTGTTTCGTTTCGACCTAAAATTATTTGTCTTGATTTTGTTTCGTTTCGGAGCAAAAAATCTTTAAGAAGGATTTCGTTTCGACATGAAAAAGTTCGTTATGAACAGCCCTAGTTTGGACTGCCAAAGAATTATTAAATATTTTCGATTGTGTTCATTTTTGCCTAAAACACTTTCGATGTGATTTCTTCGTAAATTGCAATACGAATTTCAGAAAAGTGTTTTTGTATCCGGCTTCTAAAGTTATTTTACTTTTAATTTTGACGTGAATTGTTGGTTCCATAGGATAGGTTTTTTTAATTAATCACTTGTATATACTTGAAATTTCTTTGTGTTTTAGACGACTTTGAAGAGAAGAAAGATTCTCCAGCAGTGAGTAGCTTAAATATTGTTCTTGTCGTTCTCAAAGTATTGAAGTGAAACTAATAAAACACTTTCTCATTTTTTAGCACTTATCATGAGGAAGGCTTCAGTGTATTGTGATATTAATTGTCTGTTTTTTTTTTCATTATCCTGTTCGCTTTTGTGGCGTTTACCGATTCCGATATAAATTGCTGAGTTGCTTGATGTTTTGTTAATGTATAGCAGATAGCAACCATGCATGTCACTCAGCAATGGCAACATCACAATGTCAAGCCTGAATAATAATTAATTAAATATACTGGTGTGTCCGTGTGTTTCGATTGGTGTGCTTTGACTATGAAACCATGGTGATAATTGTTTTTGCTTTCACAAAAGTAGTTAATTTGTTTTTTAAACTTGGAAATGAGTTTGTAGTACACACCATTAAATGTCCTTTCATGACACACATGCACCCTTCTTCCAATAAGCATCGAACCAGCAGTTATTTGAACTTCAAGCGAGCGTCTTCAGTCTTCACTGTTCGGCCTGACGTTACGTTATCACGTCGCTGCGTAATTTTTAGATTGAGGAAAACGTTGTGGAGAATAACGTAATACTTGAGGAGGATTCTGATCTCGAGGATAAGAACTATGACAACCAGATGGATAAAGACGCCTCAAAGGTGTCTGAGGAAGGATACGATGCTGAAGATGACGTCTTGGAGGTGAAAGAGGGAAACAATGCTGAAGATGAGCCCTTTGAGGTGTCTAAGGAAGGAAACGATGCTGAAGATAATGCAGCTAAAGAAGGATTGGATGAGGAAGCTCTTCATAATGATGAAGATACGGTATGTAATGCAATTTTAAGGTTTGATTTGGGATGTGAATTTTTGAAAATGCAAAAGCTCACAGAAAAACTCAAACAATCTTAAACAAGCATGTTTTGTATTACGGTCATTCGAGATGCTTTTGTGATACAGTAGACCTATCTAAATTGTTTAGCTTCTTGCATTGTTTCCCATGGTTTTGACCATGAGAAATCCGAAAATGACAACCATTTTGCTCTCAGATGATGGAATACCCTGCTCTGCCTCAACAGGCCTAAACATTTCCATATTTACCAAAATTTTTGACCTGATCAATGATCATGACGGTGACTGTTCAAACACGATCATTTTGAGCTCTTTATTTCAACTGAAAACACCTTCATGCAATGCCTTACTGATAGCTCACAAGTGAAAATCAACTCTTGGCTAATCTCTTGCCCTTTGACAGATGGTTATTGTGCAAGTTTAAAATTTTAGGATGGTGTCATCATGCCTTTTATGACGTTACCGTCCGAAATAAATCTGAGGTCTTTTTCTGTAAGACTAAACCCATTGAGAAATTTCAAAAGACGTGTATAGGTTGCCTGAAATCAACAAAATGACTTTTCACCATTATTGGCGCTAAGTGCTGCTTCTTAATCCCTCACACTACTCCAAATCATGCTAAACATCCAAAAGTTAATTTTCACTTGTGAGCATATCCACCTTAAATAGACACCTTGTGAGCATAGACACCTATTTAAGGTGTCTATGCTGGGTCTGCTACTATTCGGTGAGTCCGATTCGGTGAGAGCCTTTTTCGGTGAGAGCCTTTTTCGGTGATAGCCCTATTCGGTGATTTTTTTGAATTTTTTTTTGAAAATTATCGGGTACCGTAGCCTAATTAAAACCCCTAACCCCAAAACCCCCTAACCTCAAACCCAAAAATCAAAACCCCAAAAACCCAAACCCCCAAAAAACCCCAAAACTCCCAAAAAAACCAAAAACCCCAAAACCCCCAAAAACCCAAACCCCCAAAAACCCAAACCCCCAAACCCCCAAAAACCCAAACCCCCAAAACCCCCAAAAACCCAAACCACCAAAAACCCAAACCCCAAAAACCCAAACCCCCCAAAAACCCAAACCCCCAAAAACCCAAACCCCCAAAAACCCAAACCCCCAAAAACCCAACCCCCCCAAAAAACCCCAAACCCCTATCCCCTAACCCCTATAACGGCAATGATAATTAGGCTACGGCGCGCAATAATTTAAAAAAAAAACTCACAGAATAGGGCTCTCACCGAATAGGGAACTCACCGAATCGGACTCACCGAATCGGGCCATTCCGGTCTATGCTTGTGAGCTATCAGTAAGGCATTGGATAAATGTGTTTTCAGTTGAAATAAAGAGTTCCACCTCACACATTAAAAAAATTGAGGCTTTTCATTTGTATGCGACAAGTTTGTTAGTCTGTGCTTGCATGTTTGTTTACAGTAAATGTTTTACTTTTTTGTCAATGGCAATCATGTAAAACGTGCTTGCAGTTGCAGAAAAGTACCTTTTCCAATCGTTTTAATTTTTAATCTCTCACTTTTCACTGGCTATTCCACATAAAAATTGTTTTGTGACGTGTCAGCCTGTGTTGCTTTGAAATTTATAGCCTTTTGTATATTTGTAACTTTTGTAAGCCATAAGTTTACGTCATATTTTATAAGCATTAGGTTGAACTACCTGTGTTTTGCAGCAACGCGAAGGGGCTGAAGAGGTAAACAAAGAATCGCTTGTCCAAATGTACGAAGTTGATCCTGATCGACAAGAAGGCGACGAGCTACAAGCTGACAATGCTGATAAGGAGCCTGTTTTCGATGGTAAGTAACTGATTGTGCTACCGACATCCAAGTTTGAAACAATATTACAAATAACGGGGACTAGTGATGCACCGGAGGCAAGATCTTGGCTGACTCTTCCTACCTTGGCAATATCTACTATATACAGTTCTTTTTTTCATTTTTCCTGTCACTACCTTATTCCAAACTCGCTTTGTAAAATTGTTCTCATCCATTCGTTCAAGATGTCCTATCCATCTCTGACGATGACCACACAAGTACTCTTTAACATTCTCAACATCAGTCCACTCTCTCAAAACATCATTTTTAATTTTGTCGAGAAGTGTCTTGCCACACATCATACGAACCATCCTCATTTCTGCCGTTTGCATTTGCCTAATGTCTGTCTTCTTCATCACCCAGCATTCATTTCTATAAAGCATCACGCTTCTTACGCCTTTTACAACCTTCTCTCCCACAAAGTGTGTCTGACAATTCTTTAAACTTTTTCCATCCAGCATGTATCCTTGCCATCACTGCTTTGCTGGTACAATTATCTATTCCTAACATATCTTCAGGATCTAAATTCGATTAGAATTGTAATTAAAGCTATTCAAGTTTTTAGAAATTAGACAAGAATTAGAGCTACCCAAGTTTTCACACATTAGGTTAGAAACTAGATTAAAATTAGTTACGGTAGACGCATTTGTTTTATATCTTTTTCTTTTTGGATGAAGACGCCAATATGGCAACTCTCACATAGGTATTGTAAGTTGTGACGCAAGTGATTTGACGGAGTTTTTAATGGCTTCGCTACTTAAAGGATGTAATGACAGTATGTCACATTGATCTTAATCGTTTTGTTGCATTTTTCTTGTGTGAGGTTGACATGAGCGCAGTTTCCTTTCATTTGCTGAAAAATACTGTTGGACAAACTAGAATTTTTGGCAAAACCCGAAGATCAGACTAGAGCTACAATTACTGTGAACAAGTTTTTGCCGAATTAGATTAGAATTACCGACATTTTGCTCTAATTGATGTAATTAGACTAAGAGTGTGCGCAAACCGTGGCGGACGAGCTTGAACTTTTCGGCCGTGGAAAGGTCCGGATTTTAAATAATATGTGACCTGCACGATTTTCATCAATGTCTTAAGTTTACAACGTTTAGTAAACATTATTTTTGTTTGACAACCCGACAAGTTCAGCCAGTGTGAAATCAAGCAAACGAATCTTTACCTATATTCCTTGAAGTTACATCTTTTGATTACAATTGTGGAAACCTAATTCCATTCGCTCGCACGCAGCGCAAAATGTAGCCTAATTTTAAGTCGTCCACACGCCGAAACCCCTAGCAAAAAATCTGCTACTGTTTTGCGGTTAAATAGTCTACTCGCGTCCTGTTTATGAACAAGGCATAGACACCTTAAATAGAAGGACTAGTATTTGCTATGCTCGGTATTTGGAACTTGGGCCCCAAATCCAAACTTGGGTCCATCTAAAATGTGGTATAAATTATTCATAAAACTTTGCTTTTGATGTCTTTTACAGGGTTTTGGGGGGCAAGGATTCCATTTTTCACACTTGTTTTGTTCTAAAATATCAATGAAAGGTCTTTTGAAGCTTATTAGTCGCAAAAATATTACAATTTTGGCAAAAATGGGTGTTTTTTTTACTTAAGTCAATGGAACAAGAATTAAATTAAATTAAATTTTACACACCTTTTCACTATCTTATATGATGAACACCTGCAAAATTTGAGTGAAATTTATTGAGAAACACGAGAGTTATAAAGCATTTAGTTTGAGGGGGTCTGCTGAGGGGGCACAATTTTTTTACTTTTGGCCATGTTTGAGGTCCTATTACTGTTTAAGTAAATTAGGTAAGAACCTAATTTTTTTATAGGTGATAGTACTTCTGCCAAATATTGAAAAAATAACATCGTTCACATTGTCACTCTAAAAGGTCAAAGGCCAAAGACATCCAAATGTGGCCGTTTCCAGCTCTCGGTTAAAATTTTCCAAACTTAACCTTGCCAAGACCCTATTTTTGATTGGTTTTGGCTGACATTTAGTAGAAATGTTGTTTACAGGATTCTCTATAAACTGAGAAAATTTCAGTACAAAATATTAAAGGGGTTGGGAGGTATTTAATGTGAAACATGGGTCAAAATGACAAAAAGCAAAAAAGAGGTCCTTTTAATATCCCGGTTACCCATGACCCCAGTAAAAATTTACACTGAAATGTCATAGAGAATCCTGTAAACAACATTTCTACTAAATTTCAGCCAAAACCAATCAAAAATAGGGTCTTAGCAAGGTTTTAAAATTTTGGAAAATTTTAACCGAGAGCTGGAAACGGCCACATTTGGATGTCTATGACCTTTGACCTTTTAAAGTGACAATATGAACGATGTTATTTTTTCAATATTTGGCAGAAGTACTATCACCTGTAAAAAAATTAGGTTCTTACCTAATTTACTTAAGCTGTAATAGGACCTCAAACATGGCCAAAAGTAAAAAAATTGTGCCCCCTCAGCAGACCCCCCCAAACTAAATGCTTTATAACTCTCGTGTTTCTCAATAAATTTCACTCAAATTTTGCAGGTGTTCATCATATAAGATAGTGAAAAGGTGAGTAAAATTTAAGAAAAATTGAATAGGTTGAATTTCTTGACTGTGTGAATTGACACGGAATGGCCCAATGGTAAATTTTCAAGTGGCTGGTGGCAGATCAAGCTCTCGTCAGATTACATTCTAAATTTGTACAATTAGTTTTAGTATTAATTGGCAAGTTTTCCAACCCCAAGCTAATAAAAATTTTATAAAAAGGTTTTTTCACTCCACTCTACTACACAGCTGTGTATGTGACCTTTGTTAAACGGATGCTGTTTTACGATCTTCATTGTAGAGTGCTTCAATATCACGCCAGCGTGCAACATGCATTTTTGCCTCTTTCATGAAAGAGAGTTCTTTATTGTGCTCAGTTGCAATTTGTGAAAAGCGTTGCAATTAGTTGCAATTCACATTTCTTTGTCATGCTTTCGACGGTTTCAAACTTCGTTACGCTGCTGACCAACTTCTTAATTCAACTGTTTCATCACAAACCATTTATTTGTGCTGCAATTCATTGGCAAACATTGCTTGCTCGTTAACTGCAATTGTTGTGGATATTTTCAATAGATTTAGCAACAGTTAGCCATAGTAGCCTACAGTAATTCATAGTTAGGCCTATGTATGCGCAATTTGCGCAAATTACGCGTGCTAGTCTTAAGATTTTGGGACCCAAGTTTAAAAACCCGAGATTGCGAGTTACGAGTCCTTCTATTTAAGGTGTCTATGGAACAAGGAGTGGACATCCATCCTCTGAGCATATTGCTGCTGTTCCCATAATTCGTGTTTTGTCAGGATGTATTTAGGTTAGCTAGGCGTGAGGTAGCTGCGTGGTCATTTATTGCGTGCACATTCGTCATAACATAGTGAACAACATATATTTTAAGTTATGGCCCGCGAACCAAGCTGGTTATGTGTATTTGACCCAGCAGTGTTGCAAGTTTGCACACCTCTAAATTAGACAACTAGAATTATTTAGTTGGCCAAGTCTGCTGTCGAAAATCTTTGCAAAGCCGTCAAATTTTTTTCGCCACCCTGCCAAGCACCTGACTGGGTGGTCTGGTCAGTTTTGTGAATGCATTGTTAACATCTCTGATTTGTCTAGTTGCTGAAGCTGATGACGATCCAAGTGAAGAGGACAATGATGAGGAGGTGGACGAAGAGGACATCGACGCCAATGAAGCCGCCACGGATGAAAATTATGACGAATCAGGTAGATAGTGATCAGCATCTACAATTTCTTGATCAAACATACTCCTTTCTGTGAAAGGTTGGTCAATGAATTTGGTCAATTTTCACTCTGTCTTTATATACTTCAACTGCGTGCTACCAGAAAAATTTCAATGTTGTAGAATGCAAATAGTTGGAGTTACGTGCGATTATTTATCAAACAACCTGCGTAAAAGCCATTTGCCAAACCAGTCAAAAAGGATTGCTTGACAAAAAAGATTTTACTATGTAGCCCCTCCCTTCTGAAACCTTCATGCAAATACATTCTAAAAAAGCATAACCTTGTTAAACCCAAAATCTTCGCTCCCCGAAAGCACCATTGCTGCAAGAAAATTTTCAATAATAAATGATCGCAAAGACACTTCAAAAAGACCTATTGTTTGTATACACCACCACCTTCATTGCATGTGAAGTTACAACAAATTAATCTCCAAACCATTTAAAATTCACAACAGCTAAAATCGTATTTACCTGTGATGAAATTCTCTTGACTGAATTTAATTCTTACTTTAATCACAATTTCTCAATGAATTGTAAATTCGATCAGATGTGTGTCTTCACAATTACTTCTCTAAGAAAATTAAAACTGAAGTTTATCCATTTCCCCCTGCAGCTGTGTCGTCCGTGTGGAAGCTTTTGATTGACAGGGTCTGCTACTATTCGGCTACAGTCCGATTCGGCTAGTCCGATTCGGCTATTATCATATATTTCAAAAGATAAAGTCATATTTTTCAATTTTTTAGGTAAAAAAAATGGCCTTAGTAATAAGTAACAGCACAACGTCACTATCAAATGAGACGTCTGCCGACGTTGAATCAGTGTAAAAATGACGGATTTTGCCGTCTGGGAAGGCACTCAAAGGTAAACACTCGATAAAATGCAAGAATGTAAAAGAAACAATATTGTGGAATAAAATACAAAATTCTTAGAATAAACAGAAGAATCGGACATACATCTCTCTGATCATTTTTAATGTAAAAATTCCTTTTGTGGTCCCTTTGTCTGGAACAAATCCAAACTGTGCTGTTGAAATTTCCGATTTTAGTTTTGGTCTCAATCTCATCGTCATTCGGAGTAAGATCTTTGTTAGATGATCCACAAGGCTAATTGTTCTGTGGAGTGAGCATTCTGTTGCTCCGGTTTTCTTTGGTAAAGTTATGAATATGGAACGTACCATATCACTAGGGATGTTTCCGGTGTCATAAATATGATTTAAGATCTCAGTGGTTAGGTCTAAACCCATTCATCTAAAGCTTCGATAATTTCAACTATAAAAGAAACGATATTGTGGAATAAAATACAACATTCTCTAAATAAACAGAAGGCGTCGTTGGATTTAGAATTTTGTAATAGTTGATGATTCTAATATATTCTAAGTTTGCATACAGGCGGTGACGTAGGATACATGTCAAGTTCATGTGAGCAAACATTTTAATTTAATAGTTCAAACATTTTGCGCTAAATTTCATTTCAATTTATTTTTCTTTGTCGGAATGCAAAAGAAACGATATTGCGGAATAAAATACAAAATACAATTCAAAACTGTAGCTGAATAGGAACTAGCCGAAACGGGCCAGTTTCGTTTCTCATCTGGTTGAAAGCAAATGTTACTCACAGGATTGGGTACGGGGAGCCACTTGTGAATGTGGTGCTGAGGAACAGACCGCATTATCAACGATTGTACCATCTTCAAGCCACATGGAGGGGAAGGTCTGTGTGTGTCTTGGATAATGCAGCAAAAGATTGGCTGCTCTTTAGTAGCCTTCCAGCTTAGTCCGGGAACATTGTGAATCTGGGGTGGTAAAAGAATAGACCTTCGGTCCCAGAGGCTCACACGACAAAGAAAACTAAGTTTGCTCGGAGAAACTGATTTTGGTTGTGTCAGCACTTTAACACTCATGTTAGCAAGACTCCGTAGGGAAAATCACGTACATAGGCTGGATTTACATGCTATGTCAAGGTATGACCACCTTCTCAACCAGATGGTCCTAAAACCGCACTTATAAAAGCCCCAGCGCTTGAAATCTCGACGCCCTTTTTCCCATCATGCTACGGCAACCTTCAACTCCAACTTCAGATTTCCTAAGTTTGAAATAGTGAATGTAAAGAAGTCGCAAGACCGGTTCAATTCACGGTCTTTCCCAATATCAATGCGGAACTACTTCGGAAGGAATGGGTGAAGCTCAATCGCTTGCGAACTGGGGTGGGCCGTTTCAATAGCAACATGTTCCAATTGGGCCTCGCCGACTTACCATCTTGTGCAATGTGCATGTGGCTCAGATTTTCAGACTGCATACCACATTCTCTACCAATGTCCTATGACCGACCCAAGGATAGACATGTAGACCTATCAACGTTCGATGAACACACAATCCATCGGCTGCTGCACCTGGATATAACAACATGACCTCTGGTGGCCTCAAACCCAAGAACAAAGACACCCATGTTTGTCCCGACAGTGAAAAAGTACACCTGACATAGCAAACGTAGATTGTGTGGTGAAGACATGTACGTATTTATTTACATCATTTAGTTTTGTTTTGCTTTACAAAATTTTAAACAATACCGCATCATTTTTTGTGTTCAGATGAGACCAAAGACGAAAACAATAAGATGTTGCAACATCCTGATGGAGGAGATGCTGAAGAGGAGGAAAGACCAGTGTTTGGAGTTCCTGGACCAAAGTCGAATAAAGATGTTGAAAATTATGAAGAAGAGGTGATTCTTTCTTTAAAATTAGTGATTCGCGGAACGTAGCGATAATGATTAACCATAACTTATTTATCAGTTGCACTGGCTCAAACATTTTGTTTTTCAAACTGGGAATTTGACAGTTCTCGTTTTAAGACAAGAACATTATGTTGCAAAATCATACAAACGAATTTATTTTCCCACAAGTCAGTTTAATCATAAACGGCTAAAAATCGATTTCGATCAGTTAGCAGCTAGATCATCTTCAGTTAAGCTTATTCAAATAGACATCTGTCAGAAGATATTTTATTGTGTTGTTGCAATGTCATTGCCAATAGCATTTAAGTTACCTCGTTTTTAGGTGAGGTTACACCAGTTCGTCACAAGACGATTTTCAGGCAATCACTTGCATTACTTTTCACTTTTTGATACCAAATATCGTGATTTGTTTCCCAAGTGGGTGAACCTGATTATGATGACAAGCCCACGATATAAACGAGACCTCATAGATATAGCAAAAATCACTTAGAAAAAAACTCTAGTGCTTACAACATAATATGTCATTGATTCAGAAGTCTTTCAAGCGGTTTTCATACCAGGCTGTACGTACATTGTACAAGCCCTAGAGTATGTAAACATATAAAGATTTACTTGACCAAACGAGAAAATATAGTATACTAAGTCCAAGCTCTGTTGAAAGAAGTATCGTAAACGGTTGGACTTGTGAAGCAGCATTCCTGTACTTGCACATTGCAAGTTTTTATACTGTAAAATGATTACAGTACTGTCAGGTAGCGTTTTTCACATTTCTGTTGTGACTGTAATATTACTCACTTCTATTGCAGGATTATGAAGATGACAATTATGATGAAGATGGCAAAAAACTTGCAATGGAGGACGATGAAAAATATGTTCAAGATCAACCTCCCAACAATCCTGTACTTCCTGGAGAAGAAGATTATGAAGAAGATTCGGATGATGAAGAAGATCAAGAGTTTAGTGATGCGGACAGAAGACATGACGAGGCTGTAAGGTTAACCGAAGGTTGAGAAAAGTAAAAGCGAATTTTTGTGCAAAATAGTAGAAACATACCGTGTTCTTAAATTCTGAAGAAAAAAATCCTTTCCTGCACATGTTCTAAGTAACACAGTGGTACAATGCCGTCTGTATGGTGCATTGGTAACATTGTTTGGTGCCGTTGAAGATAAATAGTGTGTGCTTTTTTGATCTTTTCTTGAGAAAATTCTAAACATTCTTGTTCCTTGCCTCATTTGTTTTTCTACGATTTCGCACAACTTCGAAAGCATAATGAAATAAGACTTTAGAATCGAATATACTGTATATCATTTGAAGGTTTTGTTTGAGGTGTGAAGTTTGTTTTTGTTGTGAAATTGTTTGTTTAGAATGTTTAATGTCAAGAAATTGATTTCGTTGCGAACTGCAACCACAACTTTAAAAAGCAGAAGCTCTTCGCTTTGACCGGTGTGATGTTGGTGCTGATATCATGGCTTTCTGTTGCAATGCACTGAATCAAAACTTTAACGACATTTTTGTCATTTTGATTCTACTCTACACATGTGTCATTAGTATGGTGTTTACTGTTTATGTTTTGGTATTGCCGACAGTACTGCGGAATAATGTTGCAGATAGAGGTGTTTGCTCTTTGTGGGCCTCAGTACTGCGCTGTACTGGTCACATATTTGCTTGCTGGTGTGGTGAGCGTTCAGCGATGTACTTGTTGATCAAAACCACTCTACACAGCACCCTTCACTGATGAGTTGCTGTGAAGCGTTAAATATTATCATGGGGTGTATTTTGGTTGGACACTTAAACCTTTGAAGTATTTTTGATTAATATCCCAATTTTCTCCGCACGGAGAGTTGCCACAACAAATCAACATCAACTGCAATACGTTGAACGTGATAGAAAAGTTAAAACAGTCCTAATAAGCTTATTTTGATTTAAGCGAAACGCTAAAAAAAAACTTTCTAAACCGTTTTAGAATTATCTTTTTACCTAGCAACAGGAACCTTTCTTAAATGAGGTGATAAACAGGTTTGCTAGTTGTTCATTATTGTCCACCACTCCCAACAAGTCGCTCTGGTACTGCTTTTCCATACTCGACTGTCTGCATGAATAAAACTAAACTGGTCTAACTCCCAAAAGATGCTATTTGAGATTTTTAACCTATATTTTCTTAGGATGTTCCAATTACGTACATCATGATTAGGAAACGATGCTTTTAAATTGTGCAAGAAGCTTTTCGTATCTCGTGGATGTTTCACTTTTCGCAACATTGAAATTTGATGTAGACATTGTAGACTTTCAAAGCAGTATGAACGTCACACGTAACTGTAATAACCTATTTTTAAACCTCTTCATCTTTTCTGTCAAACCAATATTTTGAATGTAATCAAGGCAGTATAAATCATGCTATATTACATTGGTTATCAACATGTTTTGTAACAATTTGCATTTTGCTTGTTTGTGCTTTTTTGTAGTACAGTATTATTATTTTTCAATTTTTATTGTAATTAGGTGCTTTCGCTAAAATTGCACAATTAAAAATCAACTAATGTTAATTTTTGCCGAAGTTTTCCTTGCTTTCGCTCAACTGGTTGCTGAATTCAAGAGTTGGTCGTTTACAAAATGTCACAAACTCTGCACTGATGATATTACGTGGTGAAGATACTTCGAGCCACCAGCCAGTGAAACAAATACAAATCTATCAGCACAGGATGTAAAAAATAATGCAGATATTGATGAACTCGTACCGTGCCTGGACTTTTTAAATCTAGTGCAGATGCAGTTGGTATCATTTTTTAGTTTGAAATTATTGTAGTGTGTCCCGCCCATCCAAAATTTTAGGAAACTTCTAGGCGTTTATTGTTTTGTTTTTTTACCGAAATGTGAAAATCGTTAACAATTTACCACATATTCCTTTGATCTTATCTCGTTTTTTTCTTGCTCAAAGTTGTATCTCAAGTTTAGTAAAAGGTTTATGTGAAATGAAATCAACAATTCTTTGTGAACCATATCAATAATTTGTTTCATGAAATGAATGCGTGGTCTGCTAAAGTTTCATATGTTGCTTTATGTTGGACTTTTGGTTGAGAGTTCGGCAGTTCGCGTGGTTGTACCACAAACATATGAAATGATATTACACCATTGGGTTAATTGTTTTAAGTTACTTTAATATTAACTTTGGGAGAAAAGTTTTGTTGCTGTACCATTCATTGCTTCTGGACAACAAAATAACTCGGTGACTCAGCATTATTCGAACTACAATAAAACCCTTCAAAAATGAACAAATTTAGCAGATTTTCTAGCAGTAGGCTACTTACTAGGGCGGGTCACGAAATCACTTTTTTTTGATATCCACCTGCCTCATACGGATTTTGATAGATAGACACCTAAAATTGTTGTATACAAAATTTCAGCTCATTTGAACAATGGTTTGGGATGAGGAAATCGCGTTTAATTTTTGCCAAAAATTGCAAAATTGGGTAAAAATGCGAAATTTTAGATTATGTTCAATCTATATTTTTCAAGTGAAATTTATTTGCTGTGGCCTTATACTTATTTTTTAGACAGTTATGGACTTGCTGAAGTAAGTTAGAGCTGCAGAGATTGCATTTTATTGTTTATTGTAGTAGTATTAAACATTGAATTTTTTCCGAAAATTGCAAAAAACGCAAAATTTTGAATTTATGTTCAATCTGTATTTTTCAAGCGAAATGCGTTTGCTGTGGTCTTATACTTATTTTATAAGACAGTTATAGAATTACTGAAGATAGTTGTAGCTGCAGAGATTACATTTTATTATTTATTGCAGTAGTATTAACATTAAATTTTTGTCGAAAATCTAGGCTACTGCTTTAATGATCGTAGAACATCACTATTCACTAATCTTAATTTTGTATTTTTCAGATTTATTAATATCTAATTATTAAGTAATTCCACATGAAATAATACCTACAAAACTGTATAAACGGAAATGCCGAGAACTCCAAGAAGTACAAGATAGAAAGTTTGTCATATTGTCGGACCATCTAAGCCACTTCCACTGGCTGAACTGCCTACACTAAGAGATGTTTTTAATTACTTAAATCTTTTGAAAGAGAGATGTGTCGGGAATTTTAATGAGATAAAGGAAATTGAAAATATTATTCAACCCATTAAGAACATGTTTATCACGGCTGGTTCCAACATACCTCTCAAGGATGGTAAATCCATTCGGAATAAATTGATACGTCACATTAATAGTCCAGTCGTTGAAGGGTTTTACCTTGACTTAATTGGTGTAAAGCTGAAATTTTGAACATTGGTTCTGTTCATTGTGTACAATGACCAAAAAAAAATCCCCGTGAAAATTTTTTGGTGAAAAAAAGTTATCCGCTATTTTCGAAATTCCGCCATTTTTTTCAAAATGGCGGATGTACAAATAGTGAATTATTCAATTTTTATGAAATTATTGTTAGTGTTGGTGCTCATTTAAAAGTAAATTTCATACTGCATACTGCAATTATTTCACATTGGCAAAGTTTTGGTCCACCGTGATTGCCGGAGGAAGTTTACGGATACACGGAAAAAGGGTTCAGGGAAAATGCCTGCAAAGAAATTACGATCTGTGACAAGGAAATTCAAGCTTCTGAAGCCTCCAGTATACTTAGTCAAAAAGGTGCTGATGGGATTAATGCTGCTAGTACTAATAGAGGGGACAACACTGTTGCGACAGCTGGTCGTAAAGTACACATAGAGTCATAGACTGTTGTAAAAGTTATAGGCTACCAACCCAATCGATATACAGCTAAGGAAGAACAGAGAGGAAAGTGGGTCCTGCGTCACGAGGAAACGAAGTGTTTGAATTCTTGATGGAAATTTCGGCAGTAAGACTCATTGTTTGTTTTGTGGGACTCGAGCTCACGGACAGACCTGGCTTTAGTTTTGTTAAAACAGATGTTTTTGCAAGGACTATATTAGAGTATTGTGAGAGACGTTCTGACGATTGGTCATGCGTCGTGAAAAGTCGTATTGAATATTACGGTAGCGATTTGCATGCTGCAAACTGTTTATACAGTACCATCATTCTTGTAGTGTTAATTTTATATATGGATTTAACGTACCCTTGCAATGTGGTAGAGTACCTGAGGCAAAACGTCGAAAATCTGGTCGACCGAAGGGTGAGGAACAGGACCAGGTATTTCTAAAGATGTGTTCCCATCATGAACAGAATGATGAAGAACAGTTAACGATATCAGACCTCAAATCTAAAATGAAGGAGTTTTTAGCAAATGATGATTGCCTTCCTTGTGGATTAAAATATGTGAAGACCCAATTATAGAAACATTGCGGTGAATCTATTTATATAGCTGAAGGTCAGGGCCTTCATTGCATTGTCACGATGAGAGAGAAGACATCCGAAATCCTTCGATCTCATTAGGCTACCTAAAAACAAGGCATGAGGATGATGAAGAGTCACAAAAGAGAGAAATAATTAAAACTGCAGCAAGACTTATCAAAAATCGTGTTGCATCTGTTAATGATCACTATCCAAGCACAGACGCACTCAATAATAATAATCGTGTTTTATTTGCGCCCATTGCGATACATAACATAGCCTACAGTAACACTGCGATCACAGATGCGATAGCCTCTAACAGACGACAGGGAGCAGCGAAGTGACATTTAGGCCTAGTCTTCGAGTCAGCTGCTCCCCTTATTTTGGCTTGCCATTAAGTGTCTGTGCCGAGATACAGCCGCGTGCTCTGGAGCGGTATCAAACCCACGTCCTTTCGAACGTCGCGCAGGCGTTCTCACCACTCGGCTACGCAACCGACACTCAATCTCGGTCCTGCTCTAATGTAGCCCACTTGCCTGAAACTTTGCGAACACTGTTGAGTTCCTTAGTTGTAGGAAAAGACACAAAGCAAAAGGTTGCAAGTATTAGCCAAGCTGTCAGACCACGAGCGGTGATTGCACCATTGCAAATTGGTCTTGCTGTTCAAGGACATCATTTGTACAGGTCGAGATTTCTTGTTGATACTTTACAGTTTACACAATATGGGATATTGTTCTTCTTACGCAGAAGTCCTGAAGTTTGAAAAGAATGCAGCTGATTGTGTAGCGTCAGAAGCCATTGTTCTAGAGAACATAGACCTACTCGAAAGTACAATGTTATTTGCAGCTGACAATATTGATCATAATATTATCACCCTGGATGGGAAGGGGACTTTCCACGGCATGGGAATGGTTGCTGCCTTGACACCGAGTCAGAAAGCAAACCGTATGATTCCAAGGCACAACATATCACAACTCAACATCATAAAGAAGACTAGGATTGAAATCATGCAACTCCGCTTTGCCAATAAAGCGCAGAAGACATCACTGGCTGGTTATGCACCTTTTTCTCAGGATCAAACCCTGAGCAATATTGTGAATGGTGTTGTGGCGAGGATGACGTTAATGTACATGAACATACACAAACGAAAAAATGATCTTGATCAGTAAAACACTTCGGGGTAGTCTAAAGGCTGTGAAGTGATCAATGCTCCAGGGGATGCTGATGTTCCGATTGTGAAGGCTACTGTTCTTAATGCAGTGTCACACTCGACAACGTTGATTGGAGAAGACACAGATCTGTTGGTCCTGCTTCTTCATTATGCGCAACAAGCAGACAAAGATCTATATTTCCGTTCCGACAAGGAAAATGCTGACAAAGTGTATCATATGAACGAGCTAAAAATGGTGATGGGTGAAGAATTATGTTCCCAATTACTTTTTCTACATGCCTACACTGGATGTGACACAACATCAAGAATCTTTGATGTGGGTAAGAAAATCTGTCTTTTACAAGCTGGTAAAGGGTAATGCTACTCTGAAAGACTGTGCTAATTACTTCCTTCTTCCAAAGCAGACAGCAGCATCCATTGTGAACAAAGATTTTCAAGCGAGGGCTGTGACTTTTGGGGGCACGCGGACGGATTTCCTCTCGTCATTGCACTACAGCGTACTAAGAAAAAAAGTAGTCTCTTCCCAATCATTTGTGACACCAGAACGCCTACCACCTACTGAGTCATCGAAAAAATTTCACTGTCTAAGAGTTTACTACCAAATAATGGCGTGGCTAGGACAGGAGAGTGATATGGAAACTTACGGGTGGGGTTGGAAACTGGAAGGCAGTCAGTTTGTGACATGAACGCATGCTGACCCAGATTCCCTCTTATAGATTATCCACTGCAACTGTCTGTAGCACTGCCAGGTATAGCTGTAGGCAGAATAATCTACCCTGTATTTCAGCATGTGGACAGTGCAACTTGATGCCTGTGACAATACGTAGGCTACAATCAGTCATTACTGGATGAAGATAATGACCAGGACTTATTAAGTAACTGAATGTAAATAACTTAATAAGTGGTCTGCGATTCTTGTACTGCCAGTGTTTCACTATTGTTTTTTTTCATATAAGCCTTTCCATTAAACTAATTAGTTAATTTCATTTTGAATTGTCTTATTGAATTCCATACCACCTTAAACCTAGGGATAGACACCAGAATTAGAGCTCTAGCATGAATATTAAGTGAATTATTGTTATTATACTATTTTGGCGGCCATCTTGAAAATGACAACTTTCCGGTGCTCTGATTCTCCTTGATTTTTAATATATTATTCTTAATGAAAAAAAATTTGGAAAACCTTCTGTAGGAAATTTTTGGGGTCTTGACCTGATATATATTGACCTGACTATAAGTGAACAAAATTATCGTTTTTGGAACTACTGTATTATACATTATCGTACCGGCAGGCTATAATATTTTGTTTATGTCACTTCGTTTAAAGTCAAATGTAGATGTTATTGAGTACCTACTTGCTTATTAATTGTGACAATGATAATATCATATTCTAAAGCCGTAGTATGACGATACTTCGAAAAAATATTCAAACTTTGTTTATCCGCCAATTTGAGAAAAAAATGGCGGATTTTCAAAAAAGGCGGATAACTTTTTTTCACCAAAAGATTTTCACGGGGATTTTTTTTTGGTCAATGTACATAATCAACAGAAACAATGTGCAAAGTTTCAGCTTTACACCAATTAAGTCAAGGTTCGGCCCTTTTTTTCGCTTCAACGACTGGACTATAAAGATTATAGCAGTTTGAAGAGAAAAAGTCTAACCGCAAAGAAGAAAAAATTGTTTATGGAACGATTAAATAGAATTGTAGATATCATCAAATGTAATTGTCCGATTTGGCTTTGTAGTGATTATGGTTGCGATGGTTGCAAATACAAGGCTCACACAAGGTGCAACAGATGCTAAACTCCCATTAGTAGACCTTCATTTTGTTATGGATCAAAGACTAAGAAATTCTGATAGACCTAGCAGCTATCAGATACAGAATATTCACCGTGCTGAAACATCACATCTACAAAAAAAAAAGTATTCTAAAGCTGTGGAAGGATCACGTCAATCAACGCAGGCATACAATAACGAGGCTATTGATAATTTTTCTGACTCATCAAGTTTGGCATCAGTTGTGAATTCAGAATCAGAATATGAAGCAGGTTTTCCAACAACATCACAGAGTGAAGAAAAAAAGAGATTTGTAACGGACTGGCATCAAAACATTTTAAGGACTACCGTGATCGAATCGGAGAGATTTGGCATTTCGAATCGCGCCACAGCAGCCATCTGTACTGCGCTCCTTGTTGATTTGGGTGTGGTCACGAAAGATGACACACAATTAATAATTGATCACAACAAAATTAGAAGAGATAAAGAAGCAATAAGAAACGAAAAGGTTCAATCAGCTGTAAGTCCATTGCAATATGTTTACATCAAGGCTTATTTTTTGATGGGAGAAAAGATCTAACAATGGAGAAAAGGCATGAAACTGGTGGACACCAACTCGTAAGAAAAGAACATTATACAATCGTAAAACAGCCTGGTGGAGAGTTTCTAACACATATGACTCCAGACAGTGGACGCAGTCAAGATGTAGCTAACTGCATTATATGATGTGATCAAAAATAAGAATATGATACGATGTATGCATTTTATTGGTTGTGATTCAACTAATGTGAACACAGGAAGATTCGGTGGAGTAATATGCTCTTGTTGAAAAAGAATTAGGTCACAGATTAGTATGGTTGATTTGTGAGTTACACGCAAACGAACTGCCATTTCGACACTTGTTTATTGAACTGGACGGGCCAACCACTGGAAATGAATCATTCAAAGGACCTATTGGTCGTCTTTGTAAAAATGTTGAAGATTTGTCTATCAATAATAACTTCACCCCAATAACTGATGATGCTGGGCTTCCACTTCCAGAATTACCTGGCGATGTTGTTAAAGATTTATCATGCGACCAAAAATATTTATTCGAGATCACACACACCATTACAACGGGACAAATTTCACCACTGGGCCACTAAATCATGCTCGCTGGCTTACACTTGCATCCAGGGTTTGTCGTTTGTGTATAAGTCAACACAATTTGATTTTCGGCAAAAATTTAATTTTTAATACTACTACAATAAATATTAGAATGCAATCTCTGCAGCTCTAACTTACTTCAGTAAGTCCATACTTGTGTAAAAAATAAGTGTAAGGCCACAGCAAAGGAATTTCACTGGAAAAATATAGATTGAACATAATCTAAAATTTCGCATTTTTACCCAATTTTGCGATTTTCGGCAAAAATTAAACGCGATTTCCTCATCCCAAACCATTGTTCAAATGAGCTGAAATTTTGTATACAACAATTTTAGGTGTCTATCTATCAAAATCCGTATGAGGCAGGTGGATATCAAAAAAAAGTGATTTCGTGACCCGCCCTACTACTTACCCTCGTCAGGAAAATAGTCCAACCAAATGCATTCAAAGAAAATATTACTGTCAAGAAACACGATCAATTATAAGAGCTGTTACTTTCCTTGCACATATTGTTACTATCGTCGTCGCCTTGACAGGATGCTTTAGACAGGTCAATGTGGAAGCAGGGTATGAAGGCGATTGTGGCACGTGGAGGACTGGAGGTAGATCCGGCCACCATCGGCAGGGCCGACAAGAGGGGGGGACAACCGGTGCATTGCACCGGGGCCCGGTGAGTTCAAGGGGGCCCGACAAAATGTCTAAATTCACGCGATAAAAAGATTGATTTCAACGATTTTGCATAAAATATTGTTTTTATATTAGTTCCGTATGTCGAATGGGGCCCCCTTATGGGTAGCCTAGGCTATGCCCTTTTTTTAAATTACAGAAATTTCAATTTTTTGAGTTTGGGGGCCCGACAAAATGTTTAAATTTGCGTGCTTAGGTTGATTTTGCATAAAATATTGTTTTTTATATGAATATTAGTTTTGTATTTTGAATGGGCCCCCTCATGGGTATGCCCTTTTTTAGAATAACAATATTTTCATTTTTTTTGCGTTCAAGGGCCAATAAAATGTTTAAATTTGCGTGTTAAGGTCAATTTTGCATACATTTTTTTTAATATTTTGAAGTTGGTATTTCTTATATGAAGTTGGTATTTCTTAAATTGAAGTTGGTATTTCTTAATGTCATGAACAATAGCAATGCATTCATCCTAATTTTGCTGCCCTAGTCTCTGCAGATTTCAAGGTTAGAAATGGTATTGTATGTTAATGTAAAGCTGTAAGCACACATATGCAATGCTATGTTAGCCATGTCGGATAGTATTGCAATTTTATCTTCAAAATGGATGATTTTACCCACTTGTTGCCATGGTTACAATCAGGTGTTTCCAGAGTTAGGAAAGGTTAGGGTTTTGATCTTTGCCCAGGACTAAAAAAGATATTCAAAATACAAGTTTTTGTTTTCAACAGCTATAAACTTTTCCTCAAATTGGGGCAGGATTCCATATCTGACAACGCTATTGAGGCTATATTTACATTATGTAGTGTTTTAGCATTTTATGTTTGTGTAAGCTTATAACTAGTGTGTATCTGTGAATTTAAAGTTATATTTACAATAGTGCATTGTTTGTGAAATAATGGAGTGTTAATACGTTAACCTAATTTATCCTTTGTAAGAACACGGACCGCAAATTTTGCTTGTGATTGGTGAGATATCACGCGACATGTCGCGCTGGGGGCCCGGCAGCAACATCTGCACCGGGGCCCGCCAGGGCTCTTGGAGGCCCTGACCATCGGTAATTGTGACGTCACCGGATTAAACCTGGACTGCTACTGCGTTACACGTATGCAGCCAAATTAGTTATTTTCCTGACGAGGGAACAATGCTGCACCAACATGTTTGTAGGCTATTTGTTTTGATTTGTACAGAGTGAACAGAAAGTCCTTAGGCCTAGGCTACTTATGAACAATTGATTAATAGAAAATAAATAAAATTTCATCAAAAAGATATCACAATGAGAGCTTACAATACTAGAAATAAATTTGTTTTTAATGTGGCCACCCTTCACTTGGATAACTCTCTCAATTCTTTGTCGGAAGTTTTCGACCGAGGCACGTAGCTCATCCTGGGGTATTTTGGCCCATTTCCGCAGGATTGATTGCTTCAGAGCATCTTAAGTGAGCAACGGAACAGGCCTTTGCCACCAGTAACGACCGCACACACACACACACATCTTCATGTATGAACTTAACACACAAAGAAGTAGAGATTGGACTGTATTCAATACTAAACTTGGTGCGCAAGAAACTCCATTTAAATCGGTTCACATAGCGCCTGGCTAATTTGATTTATCTGTTGGATTTGTTGAACGCAAAGAATTACAATGAAGAAAAGCTTAGATTTTGGACCAGAAAACATAGTCCAATCAAACATAGACCGATTTGTCGGAGTGGATTGAAGTTTCAAGATAGCTTTCGTGTGCAGCATGTTATATGCCGGTAGGCTATCCATGCAACGTTGTTTGTATATATTGATTTTGCCAGCGCTATGTGTAGCATCAAGAGCAATTTCACAGACAATAATTTGGTGTCTTTTGAAATTTGTACGGCAAGTAATGCAAATGCTTATTTCTTACAGGCTAATTGTTCGATGCAAAATTAAACTTCGTTTTCAAAATTTGGTTTTGTTTTTAAAGTCGTTAATTAATTATTGCAGAACAATAACGATTGCCTTCAAACGCATTCTCCACTGCTTCAACAAAGCTTTATGTTCTTGAGAGTGATTGGTTTGATATCTACATTTTGTTATCGTGAAAATGTTAATCTTCTTAATGATGAGTGTTGCTTCTCTCAAACGACCAATAGAATCAGGTTGCCACCGCTCTTGAACAACCTCTAAAATACTCTTAAGACTGCTTTGAGTTACAACTTGAATTTCCGGTCGTTTGATTTGTATGCCGTGGAAACATGATAAACAATTAAACATGTCTAGTCTGAAGACTTGGTGTTCTGCAAAAGCTATCTTAGTCCTGTAGAATTTTCGGTCAACCTAGAAAAAATTCTTATAAAGACGTATGATATATCGCTGGAAAGATAATTTTATCAGCTTTTCAATGATGGGTTTTGTCATTTTTTTTACCTTGGGGAAACAAGGTTACGGTCAAAAACGTGCCGGGGGGGTAAAACACTAATTTGCTCAATATTAGGCTATAATACAATTATAAGCTAAAATACGTTACCTTCATAACAGAAGACAACACCATAAATTGGAATATTACTATCAACAAAGCAAACTAACAATCGGAAAGCAACAATATAAAACATAACCTAATTAGGAGGTATTTATCACACGTGTAAGGGAGTAAAAGTTGACGGAGATAACAGGATAGATTTCACCAAAACAAAAGGATTTTCTTTTATAAGCAAGGATATGTAAGCAAAACATAAAAGCTATCTAGGATGTAGTGAAGAAGGTTTTAGTTAAAGTGCTATTTCATAGGGTATTTTGTTACAAAAGCACTGTGTCCTAGAGTGCCAAAAAAGCCCGGTCTTGCTAGGGTTAAGCCAGCCGTGAAGATGTAAAAACGACATTTACAGTTTTAAGTTCTAATAAAATGTAAACACATTTCAATCAAAGTGATGCAAACGCATCCATAAAATTTCTCTCTTCTCCCAATTCGTCATCAAACACGACTGTAATATTTGTGCATGTCTGATGATAAGCTATACTCTGAGGCCGTGGTGGTATGCAGCTCGTGGTGATTGTGGAAGGAGAGCCGGATCAATGTGAGAACAATTAGACATGACCATTTCCTCGTACTTCTGTTTAGTGATTTTTGGTAAAGTAGGCCTATATGTAGACAAGTTTAAAAGTTCGAAGAACCGTATCCAAGCGCTGCCAACTTGGTGTGAAGACATGTCATCTTCGCAGAAAACATCGGCAACATTTTGCAAGCTTGCTTGATTTCAACTTCTCAAATAGACATCTTGCCGAATTTATGAACTGCTGAAGTTGTATCACAGCCACTCACCCCAAGAACATCTACCTTCGCAATAACATCTCTAACTTTGTAGCACTGTCTTTGCTGGTAGTTTTTCCCTCTTGTAATGTTTGGCAAGAAGATATCAGAATAGTCACGGTAGGCTACATAGCATGATGCACTAGTAAGCAAAGGACATCAGTATCGTCGGATCTTTGTTTGTATAATTTGAGAAAAAGATGTTCCTTTCAGTTTGGCAAGAATTTTTGATCATTCAATTCAACAGTTTGAGACGTCGTACCAGAGCGTTTTTGATGGGTGGAATCTTTGGTTGACACCGTGTCATTCTTTGCTTGACGATGTGCCTGTTAAGCTCGCTTTCTGACAAGAGCAGAGTCTGTCACATGATCCCTTGCAGCTACATCGAAAGATTTTCAAGACATCTTCTGGTGCAGCAGCTACATCCGTCATGACTGGAGAAAACATGTCATCTTTCTTCTGCCAACCCCATGACAATGGTTTCAAATCTGAGTTGCTTAAAGTTCTCCAAACTTTCAGCTGGTGATATACTCGGTGGCCGTGATAGTATGCAGCGCGTGGTGATAGTGGAAGAAGAGCCGGGTCAACAGGTGAACGATTAGACATGACCATTTCCTCGTACTTCTGTGGTCGTTTCCCACGTGAGTCCATCCAATAGCTTAATTGGTTAGCGCGTGACTTTGTGAACGAAGAAGCTTCATCAAGCTGCGCTGGTTCGACTCTCGGTGTGTGCGCTTGAGCAACGCATTCTAAGGACTGCTTTCCATTCAGCGGGACCTAATGGATGGAATAATTTCCCGGCAATAACACTTCAACAATCGCAAACTTCACTCTATCAATCTCGGTAACTGGCTTTGCGTCAACAGCCTCTACAAGTATGCGATACTACCACGAATAACCTGTCAAGGCTTTGTCAGTCCGAGGATAAAGATTCAAAACCAACCCTGTAACCATCAAAAACAATAACGTTGGCGTGCAAGTGCTGAAGAAAACTGATGTACTTTTTGAAGAACTCATGGAACTTCTCATTCTTTTAGTCACAACACCACAACAAGGCACCGCCATCAATAATTTTAATCAAGTCAGGTTCTTTTGTCATTTCAACTTTATGCAAGATGTATGACTTCAGTTTTGATTTTTGCGCAGTTCGTAAAACTCTATCTTTGAACAGTGAGATTGGGTACGGTGATAACTCATAGAAGTACCGGTAGATTGCAATTTCGTTTTCTGGCTTTCTATGACAACAACCAATCTCAAAAAGAGTATTAATGGATCAATGGTGATAGTATCATGACCAATTTTTAGACTGGCATAAAGGTTCTGTAGCCTATTGCACTTATTTGCTTCTTCCTCTTGAAGGAACAATTAGTAAAGGTTTTATCATCAAGTTCAATTTGGATAAACGCCCCTATCTCTTCAGATCGGTCATAGGTCACACAGTTGTTGTTATCAATCAACCCTGAGTCTAGAGCCATAAGCTGAACTCCAACGGATTATGCGAACGAAACCAGGTTTGTACTTTTTTTAAATCATCATTATCACGTTTGATTCTTCCAGCAAATGCCTCTTTGTGTTTATCATCAGAATTTGACAATGATGAGACTGTACTGAGTGCATCTGTCACTTCTGCACACCTGTGCATGGTTTTATTCACACCCTTAATACATTATCGGTGGTGCCCGTGCCGATGACTACGTCTTTTCCTTTTAAAGAGTTTCAGTAAAGAGTTTCAGTTAAACCTGTTTCAGTTTGAAACCTGTTTAAACATGAAATATTGCGTCACACTACTGCTGACGTGCCTTTGAGTTATCACAAATTTTTCTGATTCATTCTCGAAGTTGTTTGTTGGAAGTCGGTCGCACATTTAACTGGTTTATTTGGTGCTTGCTAGCTGGACAAATTCTCCGTCTTTTATCCAAGTAATCTGTATCGTAGTGACAGTTTTAGAGGTGTAGGCTAAGGCGTTGCATCTCGATTTCGATAGCCGCGGGCTAATTTTACAGGAATACACTTTTTGAATAGACGTTTCGAGGAGTGTTTCTTTTTCGGTCTCTACATGCAGACAAACGGATCCGGGAACTTTATGTTACAATTTTCCCACGAAGAGATTATGGTTTACCGCTGTGACCATAAAAAATAAAAGACGATTTCTTGTCAGTTGGTAGGTCAAGAAGAAATTAAAGCAAAAAAAATAAAAGACGAGTTCTTGTTAGCTGGTAGGCCAAGAAGCACTAGAAGCACATAAAAGATAAAAGACGATTTTTGTTAGCTGGTAGGCCAAGAAGCACTTGAAGGCATAAAAATAAACGACGTGTTTGTTGTCAGCTAGTGCAGAAGAAGTACAAGAAATAATAAAAGAAGATTAGTTGGTTGGTAGCTCTTACAGAAGCAAAGAAAAGTAAAGACATTTCTTCTCAGTTTGGTACTGAAGAAAAATAACTTTGACATTCATTGGCAAGAAAGAAGATTAAAGACAATCCATCTGTGCTTGTAGATTCAAGTGGAAGAATCCAAGCAAGTTTTGTGGACTTTAGGACTTCATACTCGTACAGCTACGGTATCGTGCATTTAAATTCTTTTTTTGTATTTTTACGGTCTTTGCAGTTAAGTTTTTTATAACTACTGTAGCCTAATAATTTTGTGTGTTTGTGTAACTTAAATTTTTTTTTTAATTGTTAATTTAGACCCAACATTTAATATGTCTACACTCGGTGGCGACAAGGACTCGACCGCCGTAGACTCGACTGATTTTAAGCCTGATGATGTTCTTTGCGGTCGGGCAGGCCATTCTGGGGAGGGACCCAGTAACGATGAGGCTAAGTCAGTTCGAGAGGCCCGGCATCTTAGACGGGATATTTTGACTGAAATTGGGGAACTTTCTGTAGCCCTAGGTTCTTTGAGTGATAAGCAGGAACTGTTAATTTTTAGATTTAAGTTATCTACTTTAGAAGAGGAATTACGGCATTTCCATGCTCTTTTGACTAAAATTTTTAACTCTGCAATCTTGGCAGAACTTCGTGATAGGGTAGATCACGAATTTAACTCGTTAAAAAATAACTTTGAACAAAAGGAAAGTGAGTTCTCAGATATGTTGGATGCTGACATACATCCTGAGGATAGCGCCTCAAATGTAAGCACTAGGATGTCTAGGACTTCGTCTCGGATAGTGGCACAAATTAACCTGCAGCTAAGACGAGAGGAGCTCCAGATACAAGCTGAGGCCGAAGCGAGAGCTGCTGAGGCTGCCGCGAGAGCTGAGGCCGAAGCGAGAGCTGCTGAGGCCATTCGAGCTGAGGCTGCCGCGAGAGCTGAGGCCGAAGCGAGAGTTGCTGAGTTCGCACTCAAAGACGCTCAGTTGAGGGCTGAACAACGTAAAGAGGTAGTTTTAGCTGACTATCGATCAGAGGTGGGCTCTCGGCGTAGCTCTAAGAAGGGCTCTTCTTGGCATTCCAGAAATGAACATCAATCGCAGTTTAATTTACATAACCTTTTCCAAACGCCCGTTCAACCTGTGAGTGGACCAGGGCAATCCACACGTTTTCCAGCTGTTTCAGGAGGTCTCGGGGCCGCGGCTAAGGGTCTTCCGAATGCTGTAGAGCCAAGGTCTGCGAATTACAACCGAACTCCTCCCCCAGAGCGTACAGGTCACGGGGCCGCCATTAGCAGTCATGCTTTGCCCCCTTCACAGTTTTCTGCGCCGCTAGGTTTTGATCGCCCAGCTACACGTAATTTGGGTGGTTGTGAGAGGCGTATCGCGTCTCCTGATTTTAACGTGTGTGAGGATCGTGATCGGGCTGTGCATGTGACTGAGCCCACTCAGCCCCTTAAGGGATATAGCTTGTCTTCTCCTGCTAAATCGAGTTCTCAACAGCAGGATTGCTTTTTTGAATACCAAAATAGTAGGACGTTTTTCGATAAGGCGGCCTTGATTGGTTACGATGGTAATAATATGCCATTTATCTCCTTTAAAAATCGTGTTACGGCCTTAATGGCAGCTTCGCCCTTTAAGGGGACTTGTTTGACTTTGTTACAAGCAGCTTGTGTTAGAACAGCTGCGCAAACGATTGCTAATTTGGTTTCTGACACCCCTGGCTTGTCAGAGGAAGACAGGATAGAAATGTCGTTAGCTCGCTTGTCCCAGCGTTTTGGGGTTCGTGGAGGTCTTTTCGCCGAACCGGAAATTAGAAAGTATCGCTATGGTAGCAAATTGACTTCGACCTCTTCCAGTGATCTGAAAGAGTTTAAAGATGAATTGTCGCAGTGTCTGCTTTACGCGCAAGCTTATGGTCAGCGTGATAAATTAGAAGGACGTTTTGTTTTGGATTTGGCTAAGCGACTCCCGTTTGACGCTAAGCAGCGTTATCTTGACTTTTTAGGTGACCAGTATGGTGGCACTGATGAGCCTACTTTTCAGAGTTTGTTCGATTTTGTTGTACGAGAGGAAACGCGTAAGTCGACTGATTTTAGCATTATGCTAATGGGCGATTCTGGTGAGTCGCAGCATTTTAAAAAGTTTGGCAAAGGAAAATTGCCTTCATGTCCGGTTAGGCAGACGTCGGTAAAACCCCATGATGATGTGATGTCAAGGAGTTCGCAGTACTCGACTGTTGTTGGCGCACCGCGCGGTGGTGAGGCTAGACGTAAAGACCTGCCGGCATGTATTTGTTGTTCGTCACGTGGTCAAGTTGAATATCATTTTTTGTCTAATTGTAAAGAATTTTTGCGCTTGACACCTAAAGATCGGAGAGATGTCATTGTGAAAGCTGGCAAATGCTTGAATTGTTTGCGCCAGCATATGGTTAAGGATTGCGTTCATGCAAATAACTGTCGTAAGTGTGGGCCTAACAACAATAGGAAACACTATTTTCTTCTGCATGATTTTTATGTGACGTTACGTGATTCTCTGGATTCGGTTGGGAAAGATGATGCTCGTGCCAGAGTTCCTGTGCGTAATGTTAAGATTGGAAATGTTAAAGCAGCTTTTAACCGCGTTACTGCTGCTCGTGTTTTGAATCCAATGACTGGCAAATCGAAGTTGGTGTATTGTCAGCATGATCCTGATTCGCAGTTGACGTTTGTTTCGAGTGATTTGGTGTGTGAACTTGATCTTAAACCGTACGATAAAGCGTCGTTTAAAATGGATACCCTGGCTGGTCAGAAAGCTACTTGTGCTGACCTTGTTAAACTCAACATCCAGTCGTTAGAGACAGATGAACTGTTTTGTGATATAACTTCGATGGTTAACCCAGCTTGGGCTGACGATGTTAAAACTTTACCGCATAAACAAGACTTAAATGGTTTCCGTCATTTTCATGACGTGAATATGTTTCATTTGAATGATTGTAGTACTGTAGATGTACTGATTGGCAACGACAACGCTTATTTGATGTGTGCAAAAGAAGAGCGTGTTGGTGAAAATCGTAGTGAACCGCATGCTTTACTCACTCCTCTCGGCTGGTTGGCTTGTGGTGGTAAGTCACCCTTAGATGAAAGCGTTGCTAACGTGTGCAGAGTGCAGACGTCTTCAGAGTCGGATGTCATCTCTGGCTTTCAGCGTAAAATTGAGTCTCGCGATATGGAAATAGCAGACCTGAATAAAGTCATTCAGGATTTGACCTTGCAAAATGAAACCTGTGAATTGTCTCGCAATGACATTTTGGCTAGAGAACTTGTTGAACCGAATATTGAGTTGAAAGATGGTCGATTTGAGATACCTGTTCCGTTGAAGGAAGATATTGATCTACCTAACAATTTTGTGTTGGCGTCAGATAGAGTTGCTGCTTTAAGGAAGAAGGCTTTAAAACAACTTGAACTTCGTGATTTCCTTACTGACACCATGAAAGATCTTAAATCAAATGGCTATATTGAGCGTACTGGTGAAGCAGGAAATGTCAAGCGATTTGAATGGTATTTACCATACTTTGTTACGTCACAATTAAAAAAGCGCATTGTTTACGATGGCAAGTCTGAATTTCGAGGAACTTGTGTTAATGATGTAATGTTTTCGGGTCCTGACTTGTTAAACCCTCTGGTAGATGTCTTGGCTAGATTTCGGCTTGGTAGATTTGGTCTCATGGCTGATGTGACTAAATGCTTCTTTCAAATAAAGTTACCCGAGTTGATAGAATCAGCTGAATTTCACAACGCCCTGAGACAGAGAGAGATAAACTGGGAATTTATACCTCCGTATGCTCCGGCGCAAGGTGGCGCCTGGGAGGCAATGGTTAAACAATATAAAATTGCATTTTTTCACATTTTGGACTCTTCAATTCGTAAGCCCAATTTTATTGAACTGCTTACGTACACAGGCAGTGCCGTTCGGATCGTGAACGAACGCCCTTTGGTACCTTTGAGTGACGACCCTAGGGATTTTACTGTCATCACCCCTGCCTCACTTTTGACCCCATACTTAGACCCATACTGTGCTGTTGGGCAACCACATGATCGTGACCAATTAAGAAGGGATTATCGGTTCAATTTGTCACTTTCTCAGCAGTTTTGGAGTAAATGGATCGATTTTTACTTGCCAGGTCTTCAGGGCCGGAAAAATGGCTAAAAATGGCCGAGAATTTGGAGCCTGGTCAACTTGTAGTGGTAGGTTCTTTCCAGGACATTGGTAAACGTGGGAAGTATCAACTTGGGAGGGTGCATGAGGTAGTTCCACAAATTAGGAAAGGGAAGCCTGTGGTTCGTAGAGCTAAAGTTGCCGTCTGCAACTATGATGAGAGTACGGGGAAAGTGAAAGTAGACTATGTGTTGAGGGATATTTCGTGCCTCGCCCCCGTAAAGAACACCTAAGTGTTAGGGTTTGAGCCTGGTTTTGTCTGCGGTGGCCGACACTTGTCTGAGCCCAGAACAGTCGGTTATTATCGCAACCATTGTATATAGCGTCATTTTTTGCGTGTACCTACTACCTATGATACCAATTTCATGTATCGTCGTGTTTATTCTTATTGCTGTTCATTCTTTGCATGCCCTTTGTATTTGCGTATTAACTTAAACGTGAGTGATTCAAACTATTTGTGTATCATGTGTTTTTATTCATTGGCTCACAATTGTCGTCAATTCTTTTTTAGTCATGCCATGTCAGACTGTCATAACTAGGGGCCGCTATGTTCCAGACAATTGTTCACCTAATCAAACGTCATATAAAAACCGTTCAAGTCTACTGAATATTACGTCATGGAAATTCCTAAAACATGAGCCAAAATTGTACCATCGTTCGTAAGACCTGTGTCAAACCTGTTTAAACCTGTTTCAGTTTGAAACCTGTTTAAACATGAAATGTTGCGTCACACTACTGCTGACGTGCCTTTGAGTTATCACAAATTTTTCTGATTCATTCTCGAAGTTGTTTGTTGGAAGTCGGTCGCACATTTAACTGGTTTATTTGGTGCTTGCTAGCTGGACAAATTCTCCGTCTTTTATCCAAGTAATCTGTTCTGTAGTGACAAGTTTTAGTGGTGTACGGCGTTGCATCTAATTTTCGATAGCCGCGGGCTAATTTTACAGGAATACACTTTTTAAATAGACGTTTCGTGGAGTGTTTTTTTTTCGGTCACTACATGCAGACAAACGGATCCGGGAACTTTATGTTACAATTTTCCCACGAAGAGATTATGGTTTACCGCTGTGACCAGTAAGTTGGCATAGTTTTGTCTTAATTTCATTAAAGTAATAAAAATTTGATCTTGTATAGATATAGACACAACCTTCCATCCACTGAAATACACAATCAAACATTCAAAACGTTTTACATATTGCACCACAATATCAAAAACTTCTCTTGTTGGCAGACCTGTCTCCATGCATAACACTTTCTGTGAAAGATTCTTAACAGTGAAGTGAAATTTGCTGTATTCAAGATTTTTCTTAGCCTCTTTTAATTCTTTTGTCAGCTGTTCATTTTCGATCTGTAATACGATGCTTGCGCTGCTTGATCCTATTTGAGGGGAAACATTTTTACTGGATTCTACAAGAAAAAATAATCTTAAGTAGCATAACATGTTGAAGTGTAAAATCAAGAAAAAAAACAAAAAATATGGTAGGGTACCGTATACTAAAAATGACATTACCCAGCCTTGTATCACGACATTTAATAAACCTTGCTCATAATTTCTTTCACTAGCTTATTCTGCTTGTCGCATACATAAAAAAACAGAACAGTCTAACCTAGATGGTAATGCCTACCTGGAACAACATTGTCTGGGTCCAAGGTGATGTCAGGGGGTGCTGCTTGTGCTTCTTCTACTAATCTAATCTTCTTACTAGGGTTTATTTCTAAAGGAAACAACTTGTTCTTATTCCTTTCAAAAATTTCAGGCCCATTTTTCCGATCACTGTCACGAAAATGGCAACTACACACCCTAGAAGAAGTGGTAGGCTCTTTGTCCTTGCGCCTTATCAGTTGCACCCAGCGTTTTTTCTCCTTTTCGTTGCTTGGAAAACGAAAAAATTTGTTGCAGTTATCCCTTTGGGATTGATGATTGCAATCAGGCACAAAACATTGAACCATGTTTCTGTTAACGACGATAGCAAACGAAAGAAGATCAGCCGGTATACTGCTGCAATTGTCGGCAGCCGTGGCCGAGTGGTTAGCGCGTTGGGCTCGCAGTCGAGAGCCTGCATGTTCGACTCCAGCCACCCGCACTTGCTATTGTTTCTCTGGGCAAGAAACGTTACGATAATTGCCTCTACCCAGTGATCGATTTCGAGTAATGGGTATTACCAAATTTAAGTCATAAGTAGAGTAGTATGAGTAGACAACTGGAAACAGACATTGCCGTCGGCTGCAGCGTGGGTCAGGTGTACGTCGGAAGGCGTACACCGATGCATAGCGCTCAAGTCCGCTTTCCCGCAATGCAGGATAAAGATAAACAAACAAACAAACAAAACAAACAATGGCTGATAAAAGTTGTTTGGAACCAAGATGGCGGCGTTGCTACGTGATGACGTCACACTTACGCGCTCTGGTGCCGACATTCGGAAAGACGCCACGAGAGAGAACGTACTATATACAGATTGCGCATAACACAACATGGTGGCAGCGATGCAGTTTTGAACAATCGTTAAAGTTCTAGTCAGTATAAGAAGCATGTCTATGTTTCAAGTGAACCCTCCAGCAGAATTCGATTTCTCAAATCCCAGCGGTTGGACCCTGTGGATAAGGCGATTTGAACGGTTTAGAAGTGCCTCAGGTTTAGCAGAGAAAGATGGCGAACTACAAGTCAACACGCTCATCTACTGCATGGGCAATAAAGCTGAAGAAATAGTGCCGTCATTTAAGCTTTCGCCAGAACATTCTAAAGAATACGCAGTAGTTAAAACTAAATTCCAACAACATTTTCTTGTGAGACGCAATATTATATTTGAGCACGCCCAGTTTAACACAAGAAACCAAGGCGAAACTGAGTCGGCAAGTGCTTTCATATCTTGCCTGTACAACATGGCGGAAGGCTTGCAGTTCGGCGAGCTTCACGATGAACTGTTGCGTGACCGCATCGTGGTAGGCATTCGAGACAAAGGATTATCAGAACGGCTGCAGATGGACACAGACCTCACACTGCAAAAGGCAATCGACCTTGTTCGGCAAAGCGAGACAGTAAAACAGCAACAAGGCGTTCTTTGTAAAGACACGACACAACAAAATAGCGGCGAACTTGAAGCCATCCTAAGAAAAGAGAAACAGCGGTTTACAAAGAAATGCATGAAGTGTGGTCGATCCCCTCATTACAATGGAGAAACTTGTCCAGCAAAGACAGTCACTTGTTTCCAATGCAAAAAGATAGGACACTTTGCTCGACATTGTAGGAATCAAACAAACAAAAGCGTCAATGAAGCAAGTGAAACGACATCACGTAAGTCTGCCTGGTTTGTGAATGTTCTAATCAACAATTTCCCAGTTTCCTTTAAAGTTGATACGGGTGCAGAAGTCACAATTATACCAGCTCATATCTGGGAGCACTTGGGTAAATTCAAGCTTTCCCAAACGGACAGACAAATGCAAGGCCTAGGTGGCAATCTTTTAAACGTGTTGGGCAAATTTAACTGTAGACTTACGTACAACAAAATTACAGCTGTCAAAACGTTTATGTTGTTAAAAACGCTAATAATGCATTGTTGGGCTTTCCTGCTATAAATTGCCTACAGATCGTTAAATTCGTCAACTCGACTTCTAGTCCCGAAGCAGTGAAAGCTCAAATTACAGCAAAATACCCCCAATTGTTTTGCAATCTTGGCAAGCTGTCAAGAGAATATTCGATAACGTTGTGTGATGACGCTGTTCCTTACCAAGTTCGTGCACCCAGACGTGTTGCATTACCGTTGTTCTCAAAAGTTAAAGTCGAACTAACCCGTATGTTGCAAGAAGGAGTGATATCAGAAGTTAAACGTCCCACTGATTGGTGTGCCGCAATAGACCGATCCATCGCCTAGCAACGCTCAGCCAATCAGAGCGAAGGAGAGCAAGCTATTTTTGCTAGCCCATTATCTAGCATTGCTTTTATGCAGTTTCCGTCACATTTATGCTGTGATTTTTTAGAAGTAGAATTTTCTTCTGCGGTACTTGCAGGTTTGACAGCAAATACCTATTTGAGATGTCTTAGAAAACTTAAAATCGGAAACCTGCTGCAAATAGTGCTTTCTAAGACACAGTTTACCTGGGTTGTTAAAGCCATGCAGTGTTATCATGGGTTTGAATAGTTGATTATATTTTTATAGAAGAAGTTATATAGCCTGGATGGTGTGCTGTGCTGCAACTGCCACGTTGTTTGTTTGAGTTGTTACAATTCACTGGAGTGAAAAATTAATCTATAGGCCAAATCTTTTAAATGAAACCCATTTCTTAGCCTGCAAAGAGTCAAAAGTGGCTGATTTTCCAAAGACAATTTCAAACATTTTTCTTTGCTTTCTTTGTATTTAATGGCACTTGTGGCATTTTGCGTCAAAAAATCAGACAAGGTTTTAAATTGCACGTGACTTAAACCAGTATAATATGCAAACAATTCACTAACAGGAAAATTAAAAATGGATCTTGCACTAAAAAATGACCCTTCTTGCAATCGTAGCAAAAGAGATTGCGATTCATGTTGCATTTTTAGAGCACAAAGTTCTTCTTTCAAAGCTTGATTTTCAGTTATCAGCTTGCATGATGCATTATTGCATTGCATTATGCATTGCATAATGATGCAATGAACAGTGAATAAGATGACCATGTAGTACAAAAGAAGCAAAAAAGTATTTCAGAAGCACAAAACAATAGCCTAGTAGGTTACAATTATCCATGACATCTCATTTAGTCATTTTGCAATGGGTTGGGCTATGGTTCATTTCATGATTTGTATGAATTAATTACTGGTAGCTTACGGTAGGCTACTATAGGCTATTGGTATTATATGTTTCAGTTCATTTTTTTTATCTTATGCAACCATTGAATTTAAACAACCAGGCTATGCTATTCATTGCAGAATCATGCACTGAAAATCAAGCTTTGAAAGAAGAACTTTGTGGTCTAAAAATGCAACATGAATCGCAATCTCTTCTTTTGCTACAATTGCAAAAAGGGTCATTTTTTAGTGTAAGATCCATTTTAAATTCTCCTGTTAGTGAATTGTTTGCATATTATACTGGTTTAAGTCACGTGCAATTTAAAACCCTGTTTGATTTTTTGACGCAAAATGCCACAAGTGCCATTAAATACAAAGAATGCAAAGAAAAATGTTTGAAATTGTCTTTGGAAAATCAGCCACTTTTGACTCTTTGCAGGCTAAGAAATGGGTTTCATTTAAAAGATTTGGCCTATAGATTAATTTTTCACTCCAGTGAATTGTAACAACTCAAACAAACAACGTAGCAGTTGTAGCACAGCACACCATCCAGGCTATATAACTTCTTCTATAAAAATATGATCAACTATTCCAACCCATGATAACACTGCATGGCTCTAACAACCCAGTTAAACTGTGTCTTAGAAAGCACTATTTGCAGCAGGTTTCCGATTTTAAGTTTTTTAAGACATCTCAAATAGGTATTTGCTGTCAAACCTGCAAGTACCGCAGAAGAAAATTCTACTTCTAAAAAATCACAGCATAAATGTGACGGAAACTGCATAAAAGCAATGCTAGATAATGGGCTAGCAAAAATAGCTTGCTCTCCTTCGCTCTGATTGGCTGAGCGTTGCTAGGCGATGGATCGGTCTATGGTTGTAGTACCCAAAAAAGACAACAGCGTAAGAATATGTGTGGATTACACAACGTTGAACAAAAGCGTCAAAAGAGAAAAACACCCATTGCCTTACGTTGACCAGGTTCTAGGCCAGCTGAGTGGCGTTAAAATTTTCTCTAAACTAGATGCTAAATCTGGGTTTTGGCAAATACCTCTCTCGGAAAGCTCGAAAATCCTAACCACATTTATAACCCCATTTGGACGATACTGTTTTAATCGTCTACCATTTGGCTTATGCAGCGCTCCAGAGTACTTCCAGCGAACGATGTCAGACATTCTTTCTGGGTTAGACGGCGTCGTGTGCGAAATGGACGACATTCTGGTGTTTGGAGCAAATCACGCTGAGCACGATCGACGATTAGCTGATGTTTTAGAAGTATTGTCTTCAAGTGGACTGACACTAAACAATAAATGTGAATTTTCAAAAACGTCTATTAAGTTTGTTGGTCATATTATCGATAGCAACGGCATCCGTGCTGACCCCGACAAAGTGAGCGCTATCCTGAAAATGCAGAGCCCCAATAACATTTCTGAATTGCGTCGATTTATGGGCATGGTAAATCAGCTAGGAAAATTTACAAATCAACTAGCAGAAAAGTCAAAACATCTACGTAAGCTGTTGAGTAAAAATACAGAATGGTCTTGGACCACGAAAGAACAATCAGCTTTCAATGACATCAAAGCTATATGTAGTTCAACCGATGTACTAGCACTGTATGATCCGACGCTAGAGACAATAGTATCTGCTGACGCTTCCTCATTTGGCTTAGGAGCAGTTCTTCTTCAAAAACATGATTCTGATGTTTGGAAACCTGTTTCGTTCGCATCCAGAGCTATGAGTGACACGGAAGAACGTTACGCGCAGATAGAAAAGGAAGCTTTAGCCATCACATGGGCGTGTGAGCGGTTTTCCAGTTATCTGATCGGTATGAAGTTTCTTGTTCAAACAGACCACAAGCCTTTGGTCTCTCTTCTAGGAAAAAAAGGTATCGACGAACTGCCCGCCCGCATTCAACGCTTTCGAATGCGTTTGATGAGATTCACATATGATATTTGCCACATCCCAGGCAAAGAGTTAATTATTGCCGACACCTTGTCCAGATCACCTGTAGACTCGCCCACGTCATCTGACGAAGAACTTCGCTTCCTTTCTGAAGCCTACGTTATGTCGGTAATGGACGGACTCCCAGCTTCGGAAAAAAGACTTAATGAAATACGTGTAAGGTTGAAAGATGATCCGGTCTGCAGTCAGGTAATGCAGTATGCACAAGAGGGGTGGCCGCGTATGAATGCCTTGTCGAGTGCTGTTAAATGCTTCCATTGAGTCAAAGACGAGATTACGGTCTAAGACGGTTTGTTATTGCGAGGAACCAGATTGATAATACCACCCTCGTTACGTTTTGATATTTTAAACAGAGTTCATGAAGGACACTTTGGGATTGTCAAAAGCAGAGAAAGAGCGAGAGGGTCTGTTTGGTGGCCATTTATGAGTAAGCAAATAGAAGAAATGGTTAAATCCTGCCCCACATGTCTAAAAAATTCCTCACCAACTATCGAACCCCTATTGTGCACAGAAAGACCCGAACGACCATGGCAAAAGGTTGCAATGGACATGTTTCACTGGAAAAACCAACAATATTTATTGATTGTCGACTACTTTTCTAGATGGATTGAAACAGTCTTGCTTGTGAGTACTACAGCAGTAAACGTTACCAACCACGTCAAGTCCATATTCCCTCGTTATGGTATCCCGGAGGTAATTGTTTCAGATAATGGTCCACAGTTTGCAAGCGCTGAATTTTCAGATTTCACAAACAAACTAAAAGTGAAGCATATAACCTCTAGTCCTAGATATCCTCAAAGCAATGGCGAAGCAAAGAGAGCCGTTCAAACAATCAAAAATTTGTTAAAGAAAAATAGTGATCCTTACTACGCGATGCTTTCTTACCGCTGTACCCCCTTAAGAAATGGTTACAGTACTGCAGAACTCTTCATGGGCAGAAGACTCCAGTCCAATCTCCCTATACACCCAAAACAATTAGCTCCACAATGGCCTGACTTCGACTCGCTACGGAAGAAGGAGAAAGATGATCAGGAAAAGCAAGCCCTCAATTACAACAGACGACATCGCACCAAAGAACAACCTGCTTTGGTTCCAGGAAGTAAAGTACTCATCAGAAACAATAATACAGTCACCCCTGGAGTAGTAGAGAAACCTCATGACACTCCACGATCGTATGTAGTGGCGACTCCAGACGGGGGAGCATTGAGGCGAAATAGACAATTTCTAATAAGTTTCCCCTCGCCTGACAACCCAAGTACAAATAACACTGTGGTTAATCCGGAACCACCGCCTAGGCCCGCATCACGTTGTGATAGTGATACACCTGCAGAAAGTCAAAGTAACTTTGAGCCTTCAGGAAGGCCTAGTAAGCGCGTTATTAGAAAACCGGAAAAATATAAAGAATTCGTAACATAAAATGTAATGGCATATCTGTTATTATAAAAAGCCTACTATTCGCTTATGTAATTTGTAACCACTCAGTTACCGGTACCGTATTCATATAAGCAGACAATTACAAATTTAGACTTCGCCTTGTTCCGTTCTATTATAACTTACCGTATTTATATAATGCGCTCTGTTAGAGCATGGCATTCATGTTTATTATTGATTTACTGTTTTGTTTCCTATTTCTGTATGCGAAATGCTTTTATGATTCTGCATACTTATATTGCTTTCCCTCTATCGTATTTGTCGGGGAGATGTAGTATAATGCTAACATTGTGGTCACTCGTGCGTGACGTCCCGGCGTAAACACGAGGGACAATTGTGCTGACATTTCGGAAAGACGCCACGAGAGAGAACGTACTATATACAGATTGCGCATAACACAACAGTGAGAGCTTTCAAGAGTTAATTTGTCAGAACAAGAGCTAGTAGTAAGAGTATGGATTAATTTCAATACATCACACCATCCATACACTGACTAGTATCATTGACTAATCCAATGTAGCTTTGTGCATATTAAGTTGTGCTAGGCCATAGGCAGGTGAAGCAGTTGCCCAGGGCTCTATCATCAACAAAGTCACTAATTTTGGCAAAAATGTATGTAATTAAGCAATGTTTGGGAAACTAGCACAATCTGATAAAGTAGGGTACCGTATGTTAATTTGTTGTTTGTAGGCTACAACTCCATAACAGGATAGCAATATTTGCACCCACAGACATGAAATCATTTGTAAACCTTTGTGCATCTGCCTAAAATAGAAATTGCAAAAACCTGTAAACACACTGAATAGGCCTAGGCTACACTTTTTGCTACTTCATGTCCACCTGAAGAATTGTTTACTTGATTAAAAATGTTAAAAACTTTCAATCACTCCTTTATGAAACAGAAACATTTCTTCAGTTTAGGAATAAGAAATATATTATATACCGGTATATTATGGAAAGACCTTGTTTTAGAGAAAATTGACATGCAGCTCTGCTCATCAGTTTTGAATATATACTTTGTTAGCTTAATACTAGCTAATACAATATGATACTTTGTTAATATCATACTGACCATAGTTATTTTTTTATTCTAAAGGACGAAGGTCTTAGTAGTCTACTGCATAACAAACAGAGTGAATGTAAAGTGCAGAGTTGGCCAGTTTCACAGTAGCCGTAGTTGTAATATACGCCTAGGCCTACATATTCTTAAACTCAGTTGATGGCTGTTTTGGTATTTGGGCACTTTCATTAAAATTGCACACATTTTTACCCCCTAAAGTGGCTCTGTACGGATATAGCTGTAGGCCTATGTTATAATATGAAGTACCGTACATCAGTATAGGCTAACTAAAGGGCTAGCTTGTTAGTAGTCCAGAAAGTTATTTATAAACAAAAGTATACATATGTTAAATTTTAGTAGCAATCCAAGGTTTTAATCTGATCTTTCATTTAGGTTTTATTGTGATAAATTCAGTGCTTTAATAATCTATATTTGTGAAATGGGGTTTGTGTGTTGTGTAACAAGCTGTAAAAGTGGGTACAAGTCTTGCAAGACTGTAGTGAAAGTACCAATGTTTTGATTTCCGAAAGATGAAGAAATGAAAAAAAGATGCTGCTTGTTTCACAAATTTAATTGCAATGTGTGGAAAATCATGTCTGTTACAACACCTACAAAAGGTAAGATTAAGATCAAAAGAATGGCTTTAGTTTGGTTGTTAAATTCACTTAATTAGGTTGAAATTGTGTAGAGTGACAACAGTACTTATTACAGCCCAGCAAATAAGTTTTTTTTCTCATTTATTCACCGTCTTCTGACTTTGATTCGAGGCAAAAAAGGTTCGTTCTGGCGAGGATAGTAGGTCTAAATTGTATGTTGTGTACCAATGGGTGTACAGTAGTACACTACTCAGAAATTACTAATGTGCGCTGCATTTTTTCAGCTTTTCGAAAAAGAGATAAGATGTGTTCTCCAATTGAAGCTGATGGAATCAAACAACAACCGAGTTTGACCTTCTTGGGAAAAGCTAGATATCTATTTATACTTTGGAAAAAAAAGAAACCTTTCTGGGCTCACTTCACAGACATTTACTGCATGCATTTAGACCATGGGTGCGGTTCCGGAGTTGGCGCAACATTGATAACCAACCATCATTTCACCTATGTTCTCACTGGAAAATTTTTGTCCAATTCAATAGAAGAACGGTTTGGGTGGTATCAGCAAGTCAATGGTGGTAATTTTGTCATGTTTGTAAAACAAGTTCTGGAAGCTGAAAAAAAAATTCGCACTCTTAGTTTGTTGCAGCAACATGATCTTCTTGCAGCAGGTAACCTCAGAACCCTTGATGCTTTTCCACTCGGCTTTGACGTTGCGATGTCAACTGTTCCGTTTACAGATGTTTGATGGTTTACTAATTTTTTTCTGCGGTTAATGTGAATGACCTCTCCGATGCTGATGCTAATGTGACGTATTTTGTGAGCGGATACATTGACCACAGTATCTCTCGAGTGCTTGTAAGATGTTATTGGTAAAAAATGTTGATGGACCGAGTCTCCTTGAATCGGTACCACATTATCGTGCACATCTTTTTGAAATAGCTGACCGTGGTGGTTTATCCGCTCCCACAGAATACTGCTTTGCAGTGACAGCGCTGGCTGTTCAATATTACACTGCTATATTGTGTGATGACTTGGCTAAGTCGAAACTGTTTAGTTTGTTGAATTAGCGTTTTATTTTTACTTCTTCAATCTTGAATGTCGAAGAGTCTCGTGGTATTGGCGATTTAGTTCAGCAAAAGTGTGATAATGGACATTCCGACGTTAACTTAATTGTGTGCACTGCATTTAACTGTTTCGCTAAAAATGAACTGAAACGATTTAATGCCCCGGAGATTGCACCTTTCACAATGGTGACTAATCAAAAGGTTCGAAAATATACTTTAAAAAGCACACACAATAGTTAGTTATGTTTTGTTTACACGTTTTTAATACTACGGTACTTTATTCTTATTTGTTATGCCTCACAGCCAATTAGACGAGTCAATATAAGGTTGAACCCCAAAAAGATTGATACAAAAGGTTTTTCAACGGATTCTGTTACCTATGGGCCTACTAAATAACATACTAAAAGTCTACCAAAATCGGACCTCCAGAAAGGGGTCATTTTCAAGATGGCGTCCAAGATGGCCGCCGAGATGTTATATTGCCTATATCTCAATTGCTATTCAAGCTAGAAAGGCGGTTTAAGTGTTTATCCCTAGGTTTTCGGGGTCAATCAATCGAATTAAGTAGGTTAAATTACGATAGACTGATTATCTACTGAGATACGTATGATTTGTATATAATATACAACCTGGAGGAGCCCGGGGATATTTCGGACGCAGCGATAGGCCAACGTCAGACAGAGCAGAGCACGATATTAGCAAATTTCCTTGAGGCTTGAGATAAACCGCAAACAAAATCATCTTGACTTCCATTATGTAACACAAGCTTGAGAAAAGTGGTTTTCCAACATTCCAGTTTCTATAGTTTTGTCAGCTTGCTAAGCCGAATAGTGGTAAAATTTTCAGAGACAACTCCTCACTTTTCATCTGAATAAATTCCATATGTATTGGTGCAAAACGGTTTCCAGTAAACTTAAAAATAAAACGTTTTTTCGAAAACAAAACACTCGAAAATCCGTCCGTAGTATCCCCAATTTCCCCTAATAAGATGGAATTATCATAACAGCATATTACATGCGGCATAACAGGTACTATCAATACAGGCATCTAAGAAAAACTGCAACCAACAGGAGGCTCATACTTGGCCTCCTACAGTAGATGAATACAAGGGATTAATTTGTTCTAAAGAATGGCGTACCATTAAAGTCTGGACACAGACACATTCAGAAAATCATCGGAATTACAACAGTAGGCTACAAAGGTAAATCGTAAACCAGGGTGATCTACCGGTTTGTTGTCTTATTGCCTACGGCTGTCTCTATTCATCATCTTCCGACTCGTCTAGAAGAAACTTGTTATGTGGATTGTCACATTCTTGCAGTTGGCATGGTCCACATGCAGCGGACCTTCAAGAGACTGTCTGGAGCAGCCTTCATTTTTGACATAAGTGGGATGAGCCGATTCTTTTGCAGGTTCCACCCCCAATTTATGACATCCATACTCTCTGATTTTCCCATCCAGACCATTATCTGGTAGTAAACTCGACGACAGTGAAATTGGGTAGCAGATTCAGTTGGTGGCAGACGCTCGGGCGTTACAAGTGATGAAGCAGAGACAACTTTCTTGCTGAAGGTGTTGTATCGCATTGTCGCAAGGGAATCTGTGCTCTGGCCATCAAAGAAGACAGCCATTACTTATTGAAACTTGAAACTTGGCACCCAAGGTCATCGATTATCTCTGTGGTCTGGTTTGGGGCAGTGAATGCTTTAGCACAAGACCGAAGAACAGGATCTCCATGCACAAGTTTCCGAAAAGCAGTCTTCTTGCAAACACCGAATATCCGAGACGTAGTGTCACAACCAGTCATGGCATGGATAAATATCAACTCAGAACACATGTCATGTCCAAAGATTTTTTTCAAACGGTTGATGTTGTATACTTTGGTACTGCCATTAGCATTGGACTTGTCTGACCTGAAATAAAGACCCTTACTGTCTTGTCCCCGGAGTACATGTCTATCATTGGCAGATACCTTACTAAAGACTGGCCTGGGTGTTCCTTTCCCTGATAAATAGTGTGCATCATCCCCTGCCAGCCTGGCGTGGCCTGCTTGAAGTTGAATGACAACTCCCAAAGCAGATCAACCATGTTGGCACATGCAGTGAGAATCGGAAGTTCTCTGAATGTGATGTCTTGTCGAATATGTTTCACAAAACGATGCTCAATTATCGCAACCATGGACGTCTCTACAATGTTCAGTTTTAACGTTTCGTGCCTTGGGATAATCTGGCCTGTTTCCTGTCCTGGTGTCAAGGCGGCTATCATGCCCATCCCGTGAAACGTTCTTTTCCTATCAATTGTGAGAATGTTATGATCTACATTGTCTGCTGCGAATAGCAAGTTGTTGTCCAACACATCAATATCCTTACCAAGCATGTTTGGTGCAGAACAATTTGCGGCATTCATTTCAAACCTCTGCATTTCGCCATACGAAGAGCAGAACCCCATTTGACACAAGCTATCCAAAGGAAACCGCGATCGATTTAGATGGTGCAGTTGCACTGAAAGGCCAATTTGCAAAGGGGCAATAACAGCTCGTGGTCGGACTGCCTGTATGATTGCATGACCAATAATAGCAACTTTTCGCTGTGTGCCTTTACCTACAAACAAGGCATTGAACACAACGTAGAGTGATTTTGGAATATAATCAAGAGCCGCCTGGATTTTAAGTGTCTCTGTAGTCGGGTACTGGTCGTTAACGGATGGCACATTTGTCTTGATGTCACTCTTTATGAGCCTGGCAGCTGCTTCAAGTAATGCTCTCTTCTGTGACTCTTCATCACCTTCTTGGTTTGTGCTTGCGAAGTATGACTTCCGTTTTCTCTCTCAGCGTCACTATGTCCTCTAAACCTTTTCCTTCTGCAATAATTAATTATGGAGTTTCCATACCGTTTCTTCAGGTGACTTTTTAGGTGTTGATTGCCATAAGGGAGGGAACCGTCCTCAGATAAATACTCTTTCATTTTACACCTTAGATCAGAAACAGTCAGCTGTTCTTCATCATTCATGGCTAGGTACGCACACATCTTTGTGAAGGCTTGCTCTTGATCCTCATTCTTTGGCCTTCCAGCTTTCCTACGCTTTGAATCGCGATCAGTCTGAAACTGCAAGGGGACATCACGGCTACACCTGAAATGGCTGCTACATACTTTGTGATATAAGCAGTCTGCAGCATGTAGATCACCACAATAATATTCAATTCTACCTTTGACTTTTAAAGACCACTCATCATGGCCAGAGGCGTTGACAGGGGGGTCTAGGTGGTACTTTTGGACCCGGGCCCGGAAGATTTAAGGGGCCCGGATTTAAAAAATTACCCGCGACAACAAACATTATCAAGATCTTAATATAATCATATTTAAAGGAATTGCCATCAGAATTTAAAACAGCCATTTCAGCCGTCAGATGATAAATTACCCGGCCCTCTTCTGGGTACCAGGCCCATTTTAGCTTTCTGGTGGTAAAAACCGTAAAATAGCCACTTCAGCCACCAAACAGTAAAATGCATTAACTCTGCTGTATATTCTCTTCTTGTGAAGCTAAAATGACCAGTGAAACATCAATGGAATCAGGAAGTAATACTCTAACGCCATGTGACAAATAAAAGTTCGAAAAAGCAACCGCTAGGTAGAAATAGTAAGTTTTGCCGTTCAAAAACATTTAAAATTGCGCAAGATTTGTTAGATGACCGTGCTTAAACGACATCATTAAAAGTTTGTACACAACCTTTATATTCATAACTTTGTTGATGAAGGGGGCCCGAAAATAAATTGGTACCGGGCCCGAGAAATCCTGTCAACAACCCTGATCATGGCGGTTTTCACTGCAATCCAATATTGCCTTTGCGAAGATATCAGTTTTCACATAACTATAGTCTTTACTTCCATCATGAACATTATTTCCGCAGAAAAGGCAATCAGTCTTGCTATTGAACAGACCCTCAGAATCCCTAGTACCGGTACTTCTTTTATAAGTGCTGGTGGAATAAATCTTTTCGACTTTAACAACGATAACTTTGCTTGCATTGTGATGCGACTATGCACGCATTCATGTGATTATGATGTCACAAACACAAGAACAATAAAAACTTGAATACCACCATCTACCCAATACGCAAAATTATTTAGAAATATGCAGTACATTTCCTTGAAAATGACCCTTTTCTGGGGGTCCGATTTTGGTAGACTTTTAGTATGTTATTTAGTATGCCCATTGGTAACAGAATCCGTTGAAAAACCTTTTGTATCAATTTTTTTGGGGTTATGTGCCTTTTTTCCGTATATTGACTCGTCTAAATAGAGTTGCTACTCTCATAAACACCTGAATAGTTTTTTCAAGCTTGCTTGGTATTGTACTGTAATGTTTATTATATGTTTACTTCACATTTATTTACAACTAATCGTATGAAGTGAGTATTGGTGAAGTTGCTGTTGTATATTTACGTCTACTTGTCTATATTACGAAACATAGTGTAATCTAAATGGCGATATAAAGTAGACATTTACACTGTAGAATATTTGACTTGGGTAAATTTGATCAAGGTGTTGGAAGCATTAATTACGTTGTTCAAATTGTTTGTATCATCAATTTTATCATTTACTTGCTTTCTTGATTGTCACTATTGCATGGTATTGTGCTCTGTCATGTTACACCATCTGATGAATCTTCTTTAAGAAGTCAATTATATTTATTGACGAAAGGTACGAAAATAGATGTTATCGTTTTCATTACTGTGTAGCTGTTAATAGTGTTAGGTAACATGCGTATTGCGTAACTATAATGTGTCAATGACAGTAGTCTATGTAGGCTACGACTTGTACGTGCTTCAGTGCATTCAATGTTGTGCTGGACTAGTGCGCGTATATATTAACACCGTATAATAATGAATACCGTATAATATAATGTTTACAAACCTGCAATAAATTTATGTTTTCAACTACAATAGTCATGTATGCTTTTTGCGCATTAAAATGCAGTGGAACGGTTACGAGCAACCTATTTGTGCAAAAATAGTTGTTTGCTGCAATCGCCCTTCTCCCAACAACGCCTGAAATCGCCTTCGCGTCCCGATACTCACTATGTCCTTGGATGAAGTTTACACACTTCACAACATCATTCAGCACTTCGTGCAGCTCTTGAGACAGCTTTTTTGCAGCAAAGGCCTCTTCCATACAGCACTTGGGGCTTTGTCTTTGATGCGTTTTATCACATCAGACTATGTGTGGCTCAACGTGTGGAAAAGTTTGTCATGGTTTGTCTGACATAGCGTTCGTGACATATAGTGCACGTTACAATTTATATCCCGTAATTTTGGCAAGTTAATTTATGTTTGAAACTGAAATTTTTGTTGGGTTTAAATTTAGGCCTACTAATAATAAGAACAATAATAAAAACGAAAACTGTTAAAACTTCTTGCACTACGAACATGCTACAAAGCTTTCCGATGTCTCGACATGAAACGTTTCATGACTTGCGTTTATATTTCCAGCTTTGTGATCGATCTCTTCACGTTTTAAAATATTGTTTTTTTATTGTTATTTTTTTCGCCCAAAATACAATATCCCTGAAAAACAAGCAACCCAAAAAAATAATCAGGCGACCCAACTTTGGGTCGCGACCCATGCGTTGGGAACCACTGGCCTACTGTATATTAGAGAAGTTCCATGATGTCAGAAGGCTATGATGATTATGTGCCTGATCTGATACAGACGTTGGCGATCATGGTCTTCCAAACTTCTCTGTCATTTGCCATTCGTATAAAATCGTTCGTTTTAACTGTTGTGTTTGTGGCCCATTGATTCAAGCTGTTTAAATAAGTTAATCTTTGTCGACCTCTGCTTCTTTTTCCCTGTATCATCCCCAATAGAGCTAATTTTTCCAAATCTCCATGTCTGTGAATATGACCTACAAATTGCATCTGACGCCTTCTAACTGTTGTTATTAATCTCCTTTCTGCATTTGCCAATTTCATAACTTCGTCATTACTCTTCTTTTCAGTCCAAGATATCCTCAACATCCTTCTGAGAAACCACATCTCAGCAGCCTCTAGTCTTTTCTTCATATCTTTACTTATTGTCCAGCATTCACATCCGTAGGTTAGAATTGATTCTACATATGCTTTTAAAACTTTAATTTTGGTCTTTATTGTCATGTTGCGATTCCTGAAGACTGTGCTCATTTTACTGAAAGTATCCTTTGCTATGGCGATTCTCTTTTTAATTTCAGTGTCACTTTTGCCATCGGAAGTTATAATATATCCAAGATATTTAAATTTATCAACTTGTTTCACTGTAACACCATTGAGTGTTAGGTTGCAATTTGGATAAGTTTTCTTTTTTGATACCGTCATGCATTCTGTTTTTCTTGAATTTAACTCTAAACCCATTGCTTTACTGTAGAAGGCTATAATTAATAGAAAAAATAAAAATAAACACTTGAATATTTTTGTACTGAAAACGTGACAGTGACGACTTCTTTCTCAGCAATTCTAACAATATTTCAATACTTTTTACTATTTTTTGAACTTTTAAAATATCACACTAAACAAGATTATATACAACTAAAATTGTACCAGTTTAACATGATTACAAATAAGGGAACGTTCAAATATTACGTAACGCTTTTTTCTCTCCGAATTTTTGACCCCCCTCCCCCATGTAACGCCAACGTAATGCTTTTTTCAATCCCCCCCTCCTCCATGTAACGCTTTTTCACTACGAATTCAGCACAAAAAACTACCATTCCGTACTCAAAAGCGTTACGTAACGTTTTGCTTGAACCCCCTCCCCCCCGATGTGACGCTAACGTAACGCTTTGCATAACCCCCCTCCCCCTCGAAGGCGTTACGTAATATTTGAACGTTCCCTAACTGTCACCGCTTGCTTGTGTCATAAATTGACACGATGTCAGAAAAATGCATGGAATAGCCTATATAGGCCTACCTTCTGTGTAATGACTGTACGGTAACCTAACCTGATCAGTCATTTGGTTATTAAAATATACACACCCAAATATTCACATTAAAGCACCCAGAGACTCACACTGAAATTAAAACATTGAAATCAAGTGAAATATTCATTCACACTGCAATATGTGTTTTCAGTAGTTTTTAAAAAAAGAATGCCGATGATGGGCCCAATCGAAATATGAAACTAATATAAAAAATAATATTTTATGCCAAATCGACCTTATAGCATGCAAATGTAAAATATTTTGTCAAGCCCCCTTGAACGCAAAAAATTGAAAATTCTGTAGTTTAAAGAAAGGGTAGGCTATAGCCTACTCATGAGGGGGCCCAATTGAAATACAAAAGTAATTTCAAAAACAATATTTTATGCAAAATTGACTTTAACAGGCAAATTTAAACATTTCATTGGGCCCCCTGAACGCAAAAAATTGAACATTTTGTAGTTCTGAAAAAGGGCCTAGCCATGAGGGAGCCCAATCGAAAAACGAAACTAATATAAAAAACAATATTTTATGCAAAATCGACCTGAGCACACAAATTTAAACATTTTGTCAAGCCCCCCTGAACTCAAAAAATTAAAAATTTTGTAATTTCAAAAAAGGGCATAGCCTACTCATGAGGTGGCCCAATCGAAATACAAAAACTAACATAAAAAAAAATTATGCAAAATTGACCTGAGCACGCAAATTTAAACATTTTGTCGGGCCCTCTGAATACGAAAAATTCAAAATTTTAAAAAAGGGCATACCCATGAGGGGGCCCAATCGACGTACGGAACTAATATACAAACAATATTTTATGCAAAATCGTTGAAGTCAATCTTTTTAACGCGTGAATTTAGACATTTTGTCGGGCCCCTTTGAACTCACCGGGCCCCGGTGCAATGCACCGGATGTCCCCCCTCTTGTCGGCCCTGCCTATAGGTTACAACGTAAGCTATTGTTTTGAAAATTTTTGATCATATTTAAAAATTTAAACAATGATGTTCAAATGAAGACAAGAAAAAATAAATTTATTATCGATTTAGCTCAACTATTGTTAACATCCGGGCTTTTTTAGCCGGGGCGTTGGCTTAAAGAAAATACCAAGAACAGGACTGTTGTGAAAGAAACATAAACATCTTCAAAATAGGATTGGCGTTGCTTGATGGCTTGGTCAGTGGGAGTGCTGGAATGTCAAATATGTTTTTTCAATTAGCAGAAACAGGCCCAGCAATATGGTTACTTTATGGAAGCAAATATAATCCTCGTGGCATGGTTTACTAGACAAAGTCTATAGAGGAAAGGCACATATGGAAGGTTTTGCTATGTAGTATAGGCACAATAAAATGAATTTAAAAAAAGTTACATCTTTCATTTTTTCTTTTTTAGTGAGTTAAATGTAATCCAAGCTTTTACATTTGCTGTTTTTTTCAATTTTTAGGCCTACAACTAGGCATATCCTTGGCAACAGTTTACGGTAGTTGTTTTTTTACAAAAGTAGCCTAAAGATTCAATTGACTGACAAAAGCAGTGGTTGAGAACTATGTTGCATGAATTAGTGGTGCAATACTAATGAGCTCTGCTTCTTTGGCGAAACACGTTTTTATCAGCTGTGAAGTTTGCTACACTTGAATGCTGTGTGAAGGCTATGCTGAGGATGCAACCTACGGTATGGTAGTTCGTACCCTGAAAAGATCGAGCGAAAAAATTTAAAAAAGCCGAAGTCGCTGAATGCAGTTTCTGCTAACATTTTAAAATTTTTCCTTTGAAAAGATCGAGAGAAAAAAAGCACAAAGCCAAAGTCGCTTATCGCAGTTTCTGCAAACAAACAAAAACTTTCAGGATCATTACCGGTACCGAAAATTTTAAAATGTTTGCGGAAACTGCGATCAGCGACTTAGGCTTTGTTCTATTTCTTTCCCGATCTTATCAGTTTGTTTGTTTGCAGACACTCTGATCAGTGACTTCGGCTTTGTTTAATTTTTTCTCTCAATCTTTTCCTAACTCTAAACCCTAACCCTTTTAAAATGTTTGCTTAACCCTTTATCCTGTGACGTATTTTGGCCAGTTGACTTGCGGACGGGGGGGTTGGTTCGACATTATCACTTTGAGCTCGTGTAACTCAAAAACTACGCAAGATAGATCAATCAAATTTTCACATGGTGTAGATAATTTATCTGACAACATAACATCGAAACTCTTTTGCAATTTGTTCAACAGCGCAACTTGAAAAATCAAATAATTTGATGGTTGGTCATATTTTTTTATTTGACTTGAGAAATTGCTTCGTAATTAACTTATAATTGAGTGTGACGGGTTAATTCCATTGTGTAGATTTTAATCTCTTACGCGGAGACGTCGTCCACGCTTCAATGAAATCGTAATTGGCGTCCGACTCGCGTTTGCTTATTGTTTTGCCGGAGGCATTGTAAAAAAAATTTGCTTTGTTTCAACATTTGCAGAGAATGAGACAAAATCACCACAACAAAACTATTTCAAGTTCTTTTTGAGTCACATGTTTATAGTCTACACTTTTTCAAACGTACTGTCATTACTTGATATTGGAACTAAATCAAGCAAATTTTTTTTCACATTCACACTGTCGAATTTGGTTATGCATGATCAAGAAACACTTTGTATTTCACAGCACATCTCAGGAAGGTATTTATTCGTTTTTAACATTATTTCAACGTCTGAAGACGTTGAATCGATGTAAAAAGTGTCTGATTTGCTCTCTGGGTAGCGGTTGAATACAGAAAAGTAAGGTAGCCTGTGGTGTCACGTGGTATTTGAACAACAACCTATCCAAAGGTAGTGACTTGCTTCGATAGGAGCTTGTTCCATTTTAGGCCATCATGCACTCCAAAAACAAAGAGCGTCTAAAACTCCTTACTGATAAACTATGTCACGATGCATTCCAAAGTGAAATGTTTCAATACTTACCAACAATGATCACTTTGAATGAAACAACTTTGCAAACAGTTGTGACAAAATGTAGTGATAATAATCGTTTGGTCAAATCGTGTTGGTAGGCTATAGAACAGGTCGTTTGCCAAATGGAACTCCCGTTCTGCGTGACAAACTCAAAGTCGTGACATAACGATACGAAAAACAGAAAAAAAAATTTTTTCAGGCCGAGTGCTATTGTCGTAAAAAAACAAAAAATCACTAAAGTGTTGACTTTTTCCTTGGGCAAAATTGAAGGTTATTGATATTTTAAAAATGCACGTTTGTGTCAATATGATTGAAGTGTTTTTTTTTCATGTTAACTAGATTTGTAAAATAACGTTTTCTACATTTTTTTTCTGATTTGTTGGACATGCATTTTGTGTCAAGTTATTTATTACGCATTAGAAGATTTCTTTCTGTTCAAATTTTGAAATAGCATTTTAGATGCAGTTTGCGGTTGATGGCGTTACTGCAAAAACCATCATTTGTAATTGACACACATCCAAAAACAAAAGACGCATTAACTACTACTGGCTGATAGACCACGTCACAATACATCATAATGATGTTTTTCCGAACCGAAGACCCAGAAAACCAATTTTGTCGTATATTAGATTAGACGTCTGCAGACGTTGAACCAATGACAAAAAGTGATTTGCTGATTTGAAACAAAGTGATTGCTGTTTCCAATGTGCAAACATTTTGATAAAAAGTAATCAAGTTTTGGCCACAGCATTTTGGTCCATTTAGGCTACTATGGTCAATCAACTCACGTTGCAAATAACTTGTTTTGTGTAAAGTCTTGCTTGTGAAAAAATCGAAGTAAAAACGCAAAAATGAAGTAAGCTATATTTACAAAGTATTATATTCTTGAATGAACCATAGTTTTAAAAAAATAGTTTGAACAGGTTTCATCTGATAGAAACTATAATTGATATCATCGCAAAGGATCAAATATCTGCAAAAATCACTTCAAGCAATTCTTTGGGGTGATTTTCATTATGCAAACTAAGGTGAACCTCAACATACATATTTTTATGCCAAACGATAAAAATCGTTCTTTCTTTTTTTTAAGGACAAGGAAAACGATCCGTATAAAATATAATTCAATTCAACATATTTCCCTTCTTTTGTCAGATATGCATTTTGTGTAACAATGCTTTAGAAAAATTGCTGAGTATGGCATAGCGTTTGAGATGCAGTCAGAGAATACAACTCTATGGTTGATGGCGTTATTGCAAAAGCCAATCTTTTGTCACGGAAATGTATTCGAAAACAAAAAGGCACAAAAGCGCTGACTGATAGATTACGTTACGATACGTTACACAAACGAGGCATTGATTTCAGATTCTTTCAACCCAACAAACAACTTTGCTCTAAATGACACAAACGTCTTAATTTATGGAGAAAAAGATGTAGGCCTACACCGTTTTGTGAAAATAAGCTTTTGCAGACCAACATTTGAATGAAAAGTTTGAAATTATTGAGTTGGTCCTAATAGTGTTTCTGCTGAGATATATCAAAACTTTTCAATCCTCGTATAAAAAAATAATTTTGTAATCTCTCAAGCAACTGCAAAATTACCATTTAGGTAAAGATTCAGTGATGATACAATATGCACAATGCTTGTCAAAGCACAATAATTTAGCTGCGCGTGTTTTTCCACAAAAGCCAAGCAGTTTAGATAGTCTGTGTCAAGTTCTTTTCAATATCCATCAATCTCTCGTTTTCATAAAACATTTTCACAACATTCATGTGAATATAAGTGTACAGGTACATGGAAAAGTTTATTGGCGGGTCAAAAACGCACTCCTTGCTTTCCGACAAGAAATCAAGAAACTTACCACATCAGTCTGTTTGTTTTATGAGATAAACAGAGTTTTGGCAAAAATTTTCCTACTGCTTCTTGTTATAAGTTAGAAACAAAATGTATTCGCCATAGAAAACAACGTAAAATTACATTTTTTCAGTATATCATAGCTTATCGGATGCTCTCTGATAATTTCAAAGCAACTCAGATGTAATTAAAAGATTAATCAAAGCAACTCAAAACTCACGGCGGCGCTCAGTAATCCTATTAATCCGTATAATTTGAAAACAAAAGGGCTAGCTAGTAGCTAGCTAAAATGTCAGAGTATGTTATGAAAATCATGCCATATCTCTAAAACTATAGACAATAGCAACGTCATTTAAAGCGGAATAAATACTTGAATAATTTTTAGGAAAAGTCAAGAAATTTTAAAGCTGTGGATCGCGTAGTTCTTTAATGATATTGCTTTGAAAAGGAGCAAGTCCCCACCGACCCCCCCCCCACAGGAAATAGGGTTAAACTGCGATCAGCGACTCCGGCTTTTTTTACTTTTGATCTTTTCGTAACCCTAACCCTTTTAAAATGTTTGCGGAAACTGCAATCAGCGACTTTGTCAAACTCTTAGAATCATTACCGGACATTTACGGAAACTGCGATCAGCGACTTCGGCTTTGTTCTATCGATCTTTTCAGTTTGTTTGTTTGCGAAAACTCCTAACCGCGCCTTCGACTTTTTTGAATTTTTTCTTTTGATCTTTTCAGGGTACGAACTAGGTTGCACCCCTATGCTCAGGCCTCGAAACTGAAGGCGGCCATCGCGGCCATGGCCGCGATTAACCTACAAAAACCGACATTTTGTCCGCCGGTCTTGCCCTTCCGTCGGCCGCATTTGTCCGCCATGAAGTTCCGAGAAAATTTTACGCAAGCGGCCTTGTGAATAAAGTACTTTGCCACTTATAATCACAAAGGATTAGAAAGCAGTCAAAGCACCCGATAAATCACAATACACACTGTCTATGCTTGAATTGTTAACATTATTGATTGACAATGCAGCTGATGTCTGACGATAAGCAGGATGCAAGTGACATCACAATACACTTTATTGATGCGATATATTCAGTCTTCGAAATTAGCGTCGGCAATAAAAATGCCGAGGCCACACGAGCGCTTGTAAGGTTAGGGTTAGACATTCCTCCCAGTCGTTATGGCACAGCCATAGATTTGTTCCTTAGTCAACACCCTGATGGAGCTCTATGAAAAAGAAAGAGGCGTGTGGATTGGTATCAAAGCCCGAAAGCCGCAAAACGTGGACGCTTTCGTTGCGAAAGGCGAAAACGTCTGATTCCAGTGATGACGTGACAACCTCGTGCTCCGATACAGCATCTGATGATTCTGTTTCTGACATCTAGTTCTTTATCAAACAGACTTTGTGTTGTTCGCAGTGTCGCAATTGTGCCGAAATTATGTCAGTGTATACGTAAATCGAGGCAATCTTCTCGCAGGGAGCTATTAATTTGTTACCGGTACCTGGTTGAGCAATTAACGTTATTTTATAATAATTCAACGTTACTAGATGTCGATTTAATGTAAAACAAACGTAAATTTCTCATTGGGCATTGTTGTTACGCAGTACAACCCGCCGGAAAATTAAATCGATCTGTGCTGACTCGAACATTGAATCAACCCAAAATTAACTTACTTTTCCGCCTGTGAGTTATTTAACGTGAATTACTGTAACAGCGTGCGACGTGCGTATCTTGTTGCTCGCTTTATCGCTACTTTTGGTATTATTACATCACAACAAATCAAACAGTGCGGTCGTGATAGACTACTCTAGTATATTTTTCGCTTCTCGTTTTGGTACAATTGTTTCGTAATAAACGTTCACAGCAATTGCCGAGGCAATTTCAACTTTTTTCGTTTGGCCTCGGCAACGTTTTTGCCGACGTAAAAATGTGCTAATTTTGAAGACTGTATGTTGATGCGTGTCGACGTTCCGATGGCCGCCATGTGCTTGTGATTGGCCGCCGAACAGCTTGCTTCAGTCGGACACGTTTGGCCGCCGGAAAAAAAAAGTTGTTTCGAGGCCTGCCTATGCTGGTATGGTTATTGAAACGCAGTGCTTGTTGTTCTATAGTGAGTAGTCAGGTAGTGCTGACTAGGACAGTGGAAGGGTGCAACCTAATTCATACCATGAACAATTCGTATCGTCAGTTCGTACCTTAAAAAGATCAAGAGAAAAAATTAAAAAAAGCCGAAGTCGTTGAACGCAGTTTCCCCAAACATTTTAAAAGGTTTAGGGCGACATATTATGGCGGTAGACCTCAAGCTGTAGTTGTACCAAATTTTGTCATAGCGTTACGACCTTCCAGTTGTCCACCTTCTTTTTGAGTGAGCAATCCCCTACTTCTACCATCCCTAGTGCTGACGCCAGGAAGATTGCTATTTCTCAACAGGTCTACACAGTTGCAAATAACACAACGAAGGTTTAACTTAAGCAGTCAATCATTAATGATCCCAAAACATTATGCAGGAAACCAGTCCAATCACGATGTACGGTAGGCGTAATGTGAATGTATTTTAACCAGCAATTCTTTTGATGATAAAAGCTTTAGTTATCGTAAGGTACCGTACGGTGCCGTACTGTGTGTTGACTGTGTTGTACAATACATACGGCAGCCATCAGATGCAATTCTTTCATGGAATAGAGTCTGAGTCTTACAAATCACAAATTTTTGTTGACTTTTCAACAATAAAATAAAGCTGGCTTGAATGCAACCTATTTCGTCCCCTGAACAATTCGTACCCCGCTTTTGTTCCCTGAAATTGGGTACGAAGTGTTGAATCCTTGACTTAAACATTTCTAACCCTGACATCATTGCATAGCACGAACAATAGTTGAAACACTATCTGAAGCAACTATTTGACACTATTTAATCTGAAACACTATTTGACCGGTCATGGTGTATTTTTTTCTTTTACTTTTTGAAAGCAAAAAACAAGAAAAGAAAAAAGTGCTTATATAACTTCTAAATTCAATAGTTTTATTCAACTTACCAGCGGCGCATGCGATCTTTCTCGGACTGGTATTTCCAAGGGTATGAGTTCGATACTACCCGGAAGCGTTTTTATTTTAAACTAAATTGCTTGCTAAACAACACTGCCTAAGAGCAAACTGAACCTTGATGCAGGCCTCGAAATTCCGGCGGTCATGGCGGACATGACCTCCGGAATGACCTCGAATGTCTGCCGAAGCCGACTCATTGGTCGGTCAGAAATGACCGCCGCAAAATTCTTGACAAAAATAGAGCTAATGCAGCAAAAATATATTTTAAATTTGAATTGTTACAATTGTTTGTTTAACGCGAACAAATACGGAGCTGAAGCAATAATAGTACAGGCAATTGCTTTAAAGATCACATTAAAGTGGCGTGGTTAACGAGCTGATGGCAAAAGTAGCCATTTTTACATCATTTCAACGCCTTGCAATGTTGCCTTGAAATAAAGTTATCTGAACTTTTCGGCAGGATATGTATTCAGCCCTCGAAATTAGCTTCCATCTACGACGGCAAAAACATTGCCGTCGCCAAATCAACAAACCTTGGATTGCGGCGGCAATTGCCGTATGCTTTAATCAAACGAAATTTTATGCGCTTCTTCTTCATTGTCTGTCACACGGCGGTAGCCAAGAGCATCACGCAAGCTATTTTATGCGCTGACAATACTCTTGTGAACTGTAAAAAGTTTGCAAGTTCCTTATAAATACTGGCTAAATTGTTACGCAAAAGTTATTCTTTCATCGAAGGGAATGCTTATTTTTGACCGGTGTCGTTGCGAATATAAAAAGTGGTACAAAATTGGATAAATGGTTCTTCGGCAGTAAAGAAAAGTAATGCTTCCGATCATGTGGCATCGCGCGTTCATGAACGGGCAGTTTTACGTCTTCAAGTATTCCAGTGACGACGCGACAACCTCATCCTCCGATAATTCCGATTCTGACTAGTTTATCAAACAGACTTTGTGTTGCTCGCAGTATCCTAATTGTGCCGAAATTATGTTAGTGTACTGTATACGTAAATCGAGGCAATCTTCTCGCAGGGAGCTATTGATTTGTTATCGGTACCTGATTGAGCAATTAACGTTATTTTATGATAATTTAACGTCGCTAGATGTCGAATTAATGTAAAACAAACGTAAATTTCTTATTGGGCATTGTTGTTGCGCGATATAACTCGCTGGGAAAATTAAATCGATTTGTCCTGACTCGAACGTTGAATCAACCCAAAATTAACTTACTTTTTCCCCCCAATGAGTTATAACGTGAATCACCGTAACAGCGTGCGTATCGCGTTGATCGCTACTTTTGGTATTATTACATCACAACTAATCAAACAGTGCGGTCGTGATAAACTATTCGATTATTCTTTTCTCTTGTTTTACATGTTTTGGTACAATTTTTTCGTAATAAACGTTCACAGCAATTGCCGAGGCAATTTCAACTTTTGACGTTTGGCCTCGTCAACGTTTTTGCGAAGTAGAAATATGCTAATTTTGAAGACTGTGTGAGTGTTCACAGCAAGTAAAATAGTCCGAGGTGAGGTCTTGGTGCGATGTTTCTGCTGAGTAAACTCACGCTGCGAGTAAATCAAACAGGAAGAAATTTTGAACAATTTTTGTCCGAATTAAATGCTCATTTTGCGACGGCATTTGTATTGCCGTAGCAGAATGGCCATTATGACGTTTGCGACGGCATTTACCATGGCAATTGCCGTGTGCCGCCGCTAATTTCGAGAACTGTGTATTCTAATTTTAACAATGAGGATTATTGCGTTACATTGATCGTTTGTTAAAAAGAAACGTCACAGAGAAGCAAGTCTCTGCTGGGTTCCGCACGTGCTTAGGCGAATGTGGCGACCTTATTCACGCTGATACTGATAGAAATAGAGTTTCTACACGGAAGGGAGCGTGTTAGACTAACACGAGTGTTCGTTAGTTAGCTATGTTAACTAAGCTAACGAGCCGAGTGTTAGTTAGCTTAGTTAACACTAACACTATTGAGGGCTAACACTATTGAGTCACTGATGCGGATTTGTCTGGACGGTCCTGAGCTGGAGATTTACGACCCCGCGCCGGCAGTAATCGCTTGGCACAACGATTCTATAACGCAAAAACCACGGAATAAGTGATCGTAGTTGCTTTTGTAATAAGGAAATTTGGATTGTTGTTTTCAATTGTGTTTATAGTGTATTATAGCGTCATTACACGACTGTCATTAACGCACTGATTTATTTGCAAGCAATCTGCTCCAGTATACTTTAGGGTCGGTTAATTAAGCCATCAACCATTGCAGAGTTATTCTGTTGTAGAAAATCTTCTACAAACATGACTACACAATACTGTAGTGTGATTTTGTGCAAAATCTACTACATGCAAAAAATATGTCCGGTTGAGATATTAAATGTCCGCTGAAAGGGCCAGTCCGGTAGGACATGATGACCGCCGGAAAAAAGTACAAATTTCGAGGCCTGTTGATGAAACCATTTTTTTTAAAGAAGTATTGTAACTTTTTACAGCCACCAAACAACTTATTGAGCGCAAAAATGTAATGCGTTTCTAGCACTAGTTGCTACGTTATGTAATGCGTCATTCTGCAAACACGGTCAGTCGGTCACATCCTCTTGTGACCATAAAAAGAGCTCAACACCTGCTCTCCTGGGCCACATCAAAACAGCTTTTGTCAGGATGGGTTTCTTTTGGGCAGTGGCTATTTGACCGATCATGACGTCATTATGCATGCACTTTTTTCTTTTTCTCTTTCAAAAGAAGAGAAGATAAAAGTCCGTATGTAACTTCTAAATTCGACAATCATATTCAACTCGGTTAGTGGCGCGTAGGATAGTTTTCGGACTGGTGTTCCAGAGGGAATGAGTTCAATACTACCCGGAAGCGTTCTTTTTTTTTTAAATTAAGTTTTGACCCAAAGTTAGTTTCGTGGCTGTAAAAAGTTATATATACAGTCTTCAAAATTAGCATATTTTTACTTTGGCAAAAACGTTGCCGAGGCCAAAAGTTGAAATTGCCTCGGCAACTGCTGTGAACGTTTATTACGAAAAAATTGTAGGCTACCGGTACCACAACATGTAAAACGAGAAGCGAAAAATATAATAGAGTAGGCTAGTCTATCAAGACCGCATTCTTTGATTTGTTGTGATGTAATAATACCAAAAGTAGCGATAAAGCGAGCAACGCGATACGCACGCTGTTACTATAATTCATGTTAAATAACTCACGGGGGGGGGTGTACAGGGTTCGATCTTAGCGGTAGTCCGCTAGCCAATGGCTAGTGAAAATCTGCGCGGACTAATAGAAATTTTGCAGTACTAGTCCGATTGGCTAGTGAAAATATTCGCCGGTGAAAAGTTTTGGTTTACAAAATGGCGATCGGCGACGTCACTCTGAAATACTGCAAACAAAGAGGAAGAAGGCGTTAAAGTCGGTCGACTGAGCACGTGACTACTTTTTTTCTCGCATTTTTGCTAGACATGACGCATGGTAGTAGTCAGCACAGAGTTGCCAATTTGGCTTTTTTGAAGCCAGATTTTGAGAATCTGGCTGTTTTTCAACTCGCTTGGCTTATTTTTTTTCATGTTTCATCGATTTTTTGTCAAATTAGTAAAAAGCCTGTCGCCTTTCCGCTTATGGATGGGTTGGGGTCACCAGCTTAGCCCTATGCTAAGCGTCACACGGTCTACGAAACAACTGTGATGGAAGTCGCTTCGGCAACGCGACCGTGTAACTGTATAACAATAACTGTGTAGCCTACTTATTACCGTATTCACTGTTCACTGCGTCCAGTAGTTTATTCCACGTTACTGTACATCGAAAGGTTGAAGGTTGTATCTCCAATATATAATCATTACTTTGATACAAGATCCGAAATAAATCGATTATGCATTTAAACGTATATCCAGTGCTTGACTGTAATAAGCGATCGTTAAGCAGACGTCCAAAACGAACTAACTTTCTTTATCAAGTTTCAGAAATAAAAATGGCTTCTTACAAGAGAGGAGCGCATCTCTCATAACGAAGAAACAAACACTGCGCTCTCACTAAATCTAACGTCACATTCCAGAACTGTGGAAAAGAGGACCAATCACGTGCTACTACGAGCTTGTCTCCTCAGTGATGCACAAAACACATTATTATTTGGGTTCCATGGAGGGGAGTACCGCGACATAGCTCCCCCTCTAAGTGGGTACGAAGTTATGCGAACACACGACAAGAATACAAAACGAAATGACAAAAATATTGGTAGTTCTGGGTGAATCGGCTGATGGTCGTTGTTACGGCATGAAGCAGGCGGAGAAGAATGATCGTTGTTCTTCTAGCATGACGGTCATTCCGAGTAGCAATCCGGATGTGATAAAAATCCCGCGGAACGGCCGCAGTATCGCGTGAGCGATCGACATGCAGAGTATCCCTGCTCGCGATGACATAATGTCCGTAATTGTCCAATCAGTCCTTAGATTTCTTCTGATCTTTCAAAGTTGTGTCACCCAGTCTACAGCAGTGTTGGAGGTGAATATCTACAAAGTATATACAAGGCAGTAAGAGTCCTTCATAAGGAAGGTGTCTAAAGTAAGTCAAAAATTTTGAATCACACTCATACTCAAAGATGTTCAAGACTCACCAGAGAAACGAAGGGACACGAACACAGAATCCCTAGACTCAAGGTAAGGTAAAAAAAGGAACTGTGTACAGCAGAAAGGTACGGTAAAGGCAAGGGTTCATCACTTCCGGAAACGAGTAGGTAACCTGACTTCTCTGCCGGTACGTGTCACGTAGTGTGAAGCGGTCGATGAGACTGGGAGCTCATCGGAAACCCTAGGATCATCCTGGGAACGAACGTACTGCATAGAAGAAGTCGAAGAAGTTAAGAACGTATCGTCTCGAAACGGCAGTGACGTTTCGGCATGACTTGAAAAATCCTCATCAGGGGAAGTGTCCATATAAGCAGGTTTTAATCTGTCAATGGTAACTGTATCAGTGCGACCAGCGATGTCAACGGTAAAGTACTTCTCACAACGATCGATTACACGGTAAGGCCCGTCGTAAGGTGGACGTAACGGTCCCTTCACTGCATCATGTCGTATAAAAACGTGTGAGCATGTGTCAAGGTCAGCGTCCATATAAACAGAGCGTTTGCCATGACGCGGGCGTATGTAAGGAAAATTGTTGACAAAATCACGTAACTGACGCACGTAGTGGGAATTGACAGGACCTACAACGGGGTCTGCAAAAAAATCACCTGGTAAACGAAGGGTGGTGCCAAGTGTGGCTTCAGCAGAAGAAAAACCAAGATCTTCCTTTATCACTGCACGAGTGCCCAGGAGTGCCAATCCGAGGTGGGAGAACCAGTTGTTTGGGTTGGATTGAGCTCTGATGGCAGTTTTGAGTGTGCGATGCACCCTTTCAACTAATCCGTTGCAAGCAGGGTGGTAAGCAGTAGTTGTACGATGATCACACCCAAGGTATTGGCATAGCTCTTTCCACAGGAGAGAGGTGAATTGTCGACCACGGTCAGTGACCATGGTGACAGGGGCGCCAAAGCGTGATACCCAACCCCAGAGAAAGGCATCAGCACATGCACGTGCAGTAATGCTGGTCAACGGTAGGGCTTCGACCCAACGCGTGTGGCGGTCAATAACGGTGAGGAGATACGAATATCCGCTGGACTCAGGTAGTTCTCCAACGATATCAACATGGACATTCGCAAAACGTTTGTCAGGAGTAGGAAAATGAGTTAGAGGCGCCGAGACGTGCCGTTGAATTTTGGCGCGTTGACAAGAGACACATGTCTTAACCCAAGCTTTAATGTCAGCCTTCATGTCAGGCCAAACGTAGCGTTGAGCAATAAGGCGTTGTGTTGATTTGATTCCTCCGTGGTTGAGGTTGTGCAGTTTGTCAAAAACTGTTTGGCGATACGTCGTCGGCAACAGGACTCTAAAGCGTCCAGTTGAGGTATCCCCCTCGATGGAGATGCCGTGTTCAGGTAGGAGTCGTTTTTCCAACGTAAGAGAGGTAGGACTCATACGAAAGTCAGCTAAGGAGGTGTCATCGTGTTGAGCAATGGCCAGGTCACAAAAGTCGAAGTTGATACCATCTTCATAAATGGCATTGACTGCAGCGCGACTGAGACAGTCTGCGACCAAGTTTTCACTACCCTTTAAGTAGCGAACATCAGTGGAGAACTCACTGACGTAGGCCAAGTAACGTAACTGTCGTGCTGTGGCTTTCGCCATCGTTGCGCTGAAAGCTGCAGCTAGCGGACGGTGATCTGTAAAGATTGTGAAATCACGTGACTCAAGGAAGTAGGAGAAATGTCGGACGGCGAGGTACATGGCTGTAAGCTCTCTATCAAAGACACTATACTTCTGTTGAGCTGTATCAAAGAAACGAGAAAAAAACATGAGCGGCTTGGCTTCGCCATCGATGAGTTGTTGAACAACAGCGCCAGCGGCAGTATCTGACGCGTCTGTGACTAGTTGGATGGGAGCACCATGAACGGGGTGAGAGAGTAACGTGACTTTCGCGAGGCTCTGTTTCGCAGTCTCAAAAGCATGCTTCATGATGTCAGTCCAGATCAGAGGTTTCTTTGACGACTTACCAGGCGGTAAGGAAGTGTACAGAGGTTGAAGGATTTCCGCACAGTGTGGTATGAACATGCGGTAGAAGTTGAGCATACCCAGGAAACATCGTAATTGTCTTACGGTGGTGGGTAGAGGAAAGTTCAGGATAGCTGAGACCTTACCAGGAAGCGGCCGTATGCCGCTCGAGTCGAGCTGGTGTCCTAGGAACTTCAGTTCGGGTACCGCAAAGGAACATTTTTCCTTGTTGAGGATGAGACCGTAGTGGTCAAGACGTTTGAACACCTGAGATAGGTGGCGTTTGTGCTCCTCTAAGTCTCGAGAATGGACGAGGACGTCGTCAATGTAACAATAGACATAGGGAAGACCCCGCAGCACTTCATCCATGAAGCGCTGAAACGTCTGTGCGGCACCCGAGAGACCCATTGCTGTACGTTTGAAGTTGTAACTCCCCATTGGAGTCACAAGGGTCGTCTTGTGACGATCCTGTTTTGCTATGGGTATCTGGTGGTAGCTCTTCACGAGATCCAGGCTGAAGAAGATAGTGGATCCAGAGAGGTGGTCTACAAAGTCGTGAAGATAGGGTATGCGGTAGGAATCTTTCGTGGTTTGTTTATTGAGCAAGCGAAAATCACCCGTGATTCTGTACCGCCCATTTGGCTTGGGTACAAGGTGTACTGGTGTACCGTATGGAGAGTTCGCCGGTTCTATAATGTCCAAGTCAAGGAGCGTCTGCAGTTCCTTGCGGAGACCCTCCAGCTTTTCTGGAGATAGTCGTCGTGCCCGTTGGCACACAGGTGGACCATTGGTAGGAATATAGTGTTCCGTTGTGTGGCGAACTGGACGGTTGAAGTTCTCCAGCTCAAAAACAGAAGGAAACTCTTCCTCTAGGAAAGCTAGTTCAGCAGGAATCTGTGCCGTGCTCGCAGAAGGTGAACAGGCATCAGAATAGAGTTGAACTTCAGAAGCATCAGTAGGTGAAGTAGACAAATCCGTATCAGGAGCAAAGTCAGTACTCGATGCACAGGGATCGGCTGGGGTCGTCTGTAGGAGACGGCCGTTAACAACGTCAGGTGTTAAACAAAAATGGCGTAAGAAATCCAGTCCAAGAATGGGAAAATCTACGTCTGCAACGCGGAACGTCCACTCATATGTGCGGTCAAAACCAAGCGACAAAGTCAATGGTCTTTTGCCAAAAATGTTAACCGCAGTGTGATTAGCTGCGCGTATACTGGATTGCGGTTCGGAAACGTCGGTATAACAACGCGGCAACAACGAAAAGGTCGATCCTGTATCAACACAAAAGTTAATGTCAGTAAGAGTGTCAAGAATCATGAAAAGAGCGGAATGTGTCGTAGGTCCTGCGGAGCCGAGGCTGCCCACTCGTCCATCCCTCGGCGTTATTCGTTTTTTGGCTTGCCTCTTGGGACCCAAGAGCAAGGTTTTTCACAGCGATGTGCCTTATTACCATATGTGAGGTGGTAATAGCATAAAACACGCCTTGAGTCATTGGACCTCGGTTTGGGTTTGAAGTCGGTGGAGTCCGTAATTTTCGGAGTAGAGGTACTCGGTTCCGAGCGCCTAAAATTCGCAGGCGAGCTCAGTGTAGACATCGAGGTTGTACATGAACGAGAGTCAGAAGAAGCAGTAATGGAGGTTTGGAGCTCCTCCAGGCGGTCCGCGAGTGAAGAAATGCGGTTCTCCAAGTGGAAGTTAATTTCTGGCTGTTTATTGGTATCTTGCGTGGGAGCAGAATTAGATGGCTCTCCCGCAGCAATGATGTCATCTGCTCGTTCGGCGAGCGTTTGAAGATCGTCACCCTTACAGATGGTTAAAAGTTGTCGCACTTCAGGAGGAAGACGGTCAAGAAAAACTATGCGAAGGAGAGGAAAAAAATTCTCAGGAACACGACCGTTTATAGCAACTAACTGACGTAAACGCTTTAAGAGCTCGGTCGGCTTAAGGCCTCGATCTTTGTTACCATGTAAGAACTCGTGAAGTCTCTCCGTAGAGGACTTCATATTCTCGGCAGTGATCAAAGTTTTAAAATTTTCATACGGTAAATCACAATGTACACAATTATCCAAAATTTCTGTCATATCAGCCAATTGCTTAGGATCAAATTTTTGTACGATGCAATCGAACTTATCACGTGAGCTCATGTCAGGGTGCTGCATGAACGCAGATTCACACAATGATAACCATAATTGCACATTGCTATGAGTAAACACAGGTAATTTAAGTTTTTTTGATACTGGTACGTTTGCTGACAAGTTCATAATATTTTGTGCAGCAGTGTGAAAAGCCTCTGTGGCGTTATTATTTGCCTTAGTATTAATGCTACGTACTACGAAATACAGTAAGGTAGTTAAAAATGACGTCACAATAGCCAAAAGTGACACTACAATAACAATAAACTCCATGTTGGTTGAATTAGGCCAAGTTAAGTTACATAAAAAAATTGTTGCAACGTTCCAAATCCAATCACGTCGGGGTCACCAATGTCGCCTTTCCGCTTATGGATGGGTTGGGGTCACCAGCTTAGCCCTATGCTAAGCGTCACACGGTCTACGAAACAACTGTGATGGAAGTCGCTTCGGCGACGCGACCGTGTAACTGTATAACAATAACTGTGTAGCCTACTTATTACCGTATTCACTGTTCACTGCGTCCAGTAGTTTATTCCACGTTACTGTACATCGAAAGGTTGAAGGTTGTATCTCCAATATATAATCATTACTTTGATACAAGATCCGAAATAAATCGATTATGCATTTAAACGTATATCCAGTGCTTGACTGTAATAAGCGATCGTTAAGCAGACGTCCAAAACGAACTAACTTTCTTTATCAAGTTTCAGAAATAAAAATGGCTTCTTACAAGAGAGGAGCGCATCTCTCATAACGAAGAAACAAACACTGCGCTCTCACTAAATCTAACGTCACATTCCAGAACTGTGGAAAAGAGGACCAATCACGTGCTACTACGAGCTTGTCTCCTCAGTGATGCACAAAACACATTATTATTTGGGTTCCATGGAGGGGAGTACCGCGACAAGCCAACATAATTTTGGCTTTTTTTGGCTTAATTTTATCTTTCGCGATTTTTTTTAGGAAAAAATTTGGTCTGCGTCAATTCGAGCAGTAATTTATACCTTATATTAGGTTGAAGTGTCCGACCAAATTTCGTTTTGAAGCCGAAACTAGAAATTTTTCTAGTTGCTTGTCTTTTCATTAACTATGTTTCTGCGTTGTCGCTGAAGTCAAAGTTCGGTGGGACACTATTTGGTTGTGCACTTTTTATATGTGTATGTTTAATGAATACTAATTGGCTTTTTCAGCTGTTTTTTTGCTGGCTTTTTTTGTGACTAAGTCTGGCTTTTTTTTGGTGAAGACAGGTTGACAACCCTGGTCAGCACGGAGACGTCAGCATCCCAGCAAGCAGCAGTTAGCGAAATTAACGTTTTTTTGTTGATATATTGTGATCAAATGCTGATTCAACGTTACTACAAAGTGTCTAACGCTTAGTGTTAGCTGGGTAGTTATCGCTATTGAGGCTTCTTTGGATTGCTACCTTGTCGTAGTTGAAGAGCTCGTGTGCCTCCGTGACCTAGAAGGTGTTTTTGCGCGTATTGTTGCTCTCTTGTGCGTACTGAAATCTGAAAGCCTTTAGTTAGTTTCAGTCTAAGCCAAAACACTTATCTTAATACGTCATCAGACAAGTGAAAAGTCAGTAAACTGGTCAGACTAGTGAAAAATCGTGCGGGCTAGTGAAAACGAGGAGCAACTAGTCCGGTGGGCTAGTGAAAAAAAAAGTTAAGATCGACCCCTGTCATGAAATTCATTGGAGCTGGAGCTGTCTATCAAACGACTGGCTCTACTTCCAGCTCCACCTGAATTTATATACAGCTCTGGCTCCAGCTCTTTTTGAAAATGCAAAGCACCAGCTCTGAAGCCAAACCAATAGCTTCTCCATGGGTAAGTGGGGTTAAAGGCTTCGGCTCCAAGTTAAACAGAGTTAACGGCTCCAGCAGTTCTGCGGTTCTGGCTTCGCAACCCTGTTTGAAACTTCAGTTTGAATCATGGCAAGTAAACATGTTCAAAATTTGTCAACGCCATTTCACAATTCGTATTATAATTTTATATCGGCAATGATTGTGCCACAGTAAAAATGTGCTAATTTTGAAGGCTGGATAGTGGATACATAACATTTTATTTCATAACAATGGTTATATATTTCAGTTTATTAGGTACCAGGTACTTCGAACTATTTTGTGTTTTAAATGTAATCTTTTCTGCATTTTTGCATGGAAAAAAAGCATTTGAAGGAGTCCTGGCAATATACAGAATTATAACAATTAGAACTGCAAGTGCCAGAAAAATACGCCAAGAGAAATATCCATAAAGTGCAGATCTGTTGAAATACAAACTTTTATTTTATATTCACAAACATTTGTAACTTGTAAAGTTTTGTAATGGCCAATCAAATTAATTCTCAGCAAAATGTTGAAGATTTAAGAAATGAAGCGGAGGGTCTTAAAAAAGAGATTCGGGTAAGAATGCGTTCAATGTTGAAGTTATTGCAAGGGAATTTTTTGTTACCTTGAGGGACTGAGGGTGAGACTGCTTGTCAGGATATATGTTGCATAAATGTATAAAAAATTTTGAAAGTACCGGTACCTAAATGTTCAGCTTATTCTAATATGTTTTGCTTTCAGGAGAAAAGACAAGCGCTTTGTGATGCAAATTTGCAAGAGGTAATTTTTCTACTTTGTTTAACACTAGAATTACCAAGGTGTCCTATAGGACACACCGGGTCTTCTTTAATCTGCAATTGCCGCTTCGGATTAAGAGCTTTTGTTTTGAAATTCTTTGACTTTTAACAAAACTCAGTTGACATAATGGTACCCTGTTGCCTGAATTCCAAGGATATTTGTTCAAGAAATTATATCGCATTCTTGATTGTACACCGTAGAATTACCACGGTGTCCTATAGGACACCAGAAAACATTTTACACTGTATTGGCTTAATAATCTTATTTTAAATCTAAATCTTTTTTGAAAACAAATCAATAGTTTTTTTTACAAGTCTAAACCTTGAACCATTTGATCAGGTTAATACTCACATTTCACAATAGCATTTCAAAAAAAAAAATTAATATAGTCATTCAGGGCAATTCGCATTTCTTTGATTTTCTGTCTAATTTGCAGTCACCCCTGTTAAAAGAAATAAACAAAACAATTCCACGATAATTTTTGCGCTGCTACCAAGATCAGTCCCTTCTGAGATAGATTAGGTATCACTTAGATATTGTCACACGTATTCGATTGCGATTCATTAAAGAATTTGAAAGGGGTCTAAATTAGAAAGATATATACTTTCGAGTAGTGAGAAGGAGCTTTAAATTTGCATCCAGCAGATTATCGCAGTAAATCAAAATTTTAGATCAATTTGGGGTATGCTGCTGTAGGCTTTCTGCAAATGCATGCAAAACGTTTTGTCTTGTTTTAAATGGTTTTCATGACAGCAAATGCGAATTGCCCCTCCTGTCTACAAATCCAGGGCAATTCGCATTTTAGAAGTTCTGACGTCATTATCGCTGCTGGAAGTCTGTGTCACTGTTACAGTTCCCAGATTGACATCCTTCTCGGAGTTTTTGTTTCTTTGAAGGGAGACTTAGTCACAGCTTGACATCTGTTACGAATAAAGACGCTGGCATGAAGTTAAAAGATTAAAAAAACAGGTCACCTCGATCAGAAATCGACCTGTGCAAACATTTCATTGTTTAATTGTGTTACGTAAAACAGGGCTAGCATGAATTCTAGAAGATTTAAAAAATGTGTCACCTCAATTATAAATGGCCTGTGCATGCACTTAATAATTTCTTTTGTCGTCTAGTGGTGAGATAGAGCTCGACCGATATCACTTTTTCAGGCCGATACCCATACCGATATTTATGAAATTTTTAGGCCGATACCGATATATATCGGCCGATATAATTATATCAACTACGAAAAATTTGTTACCGGTACCAACAAAGTTATTAAGCAACAAACCAGTCCAAGAAAGTTTATGCATTGGTTGCTGTAATTAATGAAAAAAATCTTTCTTAACACTAATCACAAAAAAACACCAAACAAAAAAGAAACAACCAAATGCGATATTGTTTTGTTTTCAATTCAAAGTAGAAGGCTTTTTAAAATTTCAGCGAAGTCACTCTGAAAAGCTTTCATCGGGCGACGTGCGCTTGAAGAGTCAAAGCGCCGTATAGCTGCTTAATAGGCTACGCCGCATAACTGATTAACTTCCACCGAACGAGGTCGTGTGGCTTCTTGCGTCACAATGCTCTGGGCACGAATCGGAAAACTTCTACAATGACGCTACTATTTTCTTTTGTGCAAAGTTTCACAAGGTTTTTTTCTTTGGGTTTATTTTTGCATGTCATGTTAGCGAAAGTTAATTTTCCCTGGGCTTTTTCTTTCTTACTGTACTGTAATACCAAAACTTGACAAATTTTGGTGCATCTTGCTATGATAGTGATAGCCTACTTGTATAATCTAATTTTGTAACGAATCTTGCCTTATCAATATCACTCGGAGATCAAAGCCAAACATTATGACGTAAGACTTGAAATAAGTTGCGCGTGGTTAGTGTAGAAGTACACCAGTATTGCCATCGATTCTTAGCGAAGAATTCACCTTTGTTACACTGATTCAATGTCATCAATCGTTGAAGCAACGTAAAACTCAAAAGTTTTCCTGCTTGAATGGAAGCTAAGGGATACAGTATTAACATTTTCTAGATGCGCGCACTAGAATGGACGGGAAATTATATTCTCGCAACAATTGTTTGTGCTATGCAAGCACGTTTGAGCAACTTGCGTTTTTTTTTAAAGGCATGTATGGCTGGTTTTGAGTGTGCTTTTACTGGCCGATGTTTATCGGCGAAAAATAGCCGATACAATATATCGGCTACACCTGATATCGGCTGATACATATCGGCTAACCGATATATCGGTCGAGCTCTATGGTGAGATATTCCTGGGCGATTCTTTCTGTCTCTTATTAGGCCGTTCTTGTCCTGGTTAGTTCCAATAGCACAATACAAAATTTCTAGTCTTTCCCCAAGATAATTAAAAACTTAATTCTCGACCTCTTTAATCCAATACGCTGGGAAAGAAAGGGACGGGTGTATAAATACTCTGAATGTGGAGAATTTATTTATTCTTTTGCATCCTCGTGGAAAGTAGTCATGGAAGTAGCTTTGGGCAGGTTCTCAGGTTTTCGTTATGATATATTTCGTATCTTTGAAGGCATCTGTTATATACGGATTCTATGAACATAATTTTATTATCGATTTCGCAGTAGATCATTTAACTAGACCGCATGGTTTGATTGCGTAACTTCTAGCCTGGCGAACGCTTAGTCAATTAGTCATAGGCTTTCACAATCTGGTCAATAACAATAAGTTCATATGATTATGATACTATGCTTATGATACTAAGAACACACAAGGACAAGCAGTCTTGGTACAGGTATACAATCATTTTAGCCCCAAAATTATTATTTTTAACAGCGGATTCCCAAGTCCAGATAAATGGTTATGTACAGGCCTACCAGTAGCCGACATGCAAAAATAAACTACCGAACACCTCTCTTTCAAATCTCTGGAAAAATTTGCAGATCTTGCAGCAGATTGTCAGACAAACGTTTTGAGATGCTTGCGTTTCTACAAAGAAATATCTAGCAAGTTAAAGCAGCTAAATACAATACAGTCTCAAAACATAAAACCAGCTCTATATTTGAAGAGCCCAGTTCCAAAACCGCTTAGGCGCCACTTTTACCAAAATTGAGTTTAGAGTGTCATTAGGTAGAGCATTACCATAGGTACCTACTATCCATTCTATTTTTTCCAAAACCTTCTCTTTCTGCTTCAAATTCGACACTAAAAATTGCGTTTTCTTCCAAAACCGCTTACGCGCCATCACACTTTGTTTCCAAAACCACTTGTATCCACAATTAACCAATCATATTAAGCCATTGTATCACGTGACATATCGCTGATTGTTAAACCGTTTTCGTCATCGTTTCGTGATAAGCAGCAGTGTTACCATTTGGCAAATTTCACTACCAAATTCGAGATTTGGCAGAATTTTACGTTGTTTAGCAGTAAAATTTTGAGTTGGCAGAATTTTGGCCAACATTTTTGGTGAGTTGACAGTCAGTCTCTGGTCAGTTTGGCAAAATTTGAAATGTGTTTGGTAGTTTGAAGCATCTACTATCTGGCAACACTGATAAGCACTGTTGTAGGCTTGTAGCCTATTGTTGCAGTTACCAACGGTGCTTAGTAGCCTACTTGAGCTTTATAACTGTGTTTTTTTGCTTTGTTTAAAGTGGATTTGGATTGTGGTGATGAATTAGTGGTGGTCAGCTTGGAAAAATGGTTTTAAAAATTGGTTTCTTTCATTCTGGCAATTTTTATTCTCCAGTTTATTTCCAAAACCGCTTATATCCACATTTTTAATTTTATAAAAAGGCGATTCTAAGCCCTCTAATATTCCTTAGATCTGGACAAACGTCATGGCTTAATTCAGTGGGTAGTTATACATCGTTAGAAATCAAAAACGCATTACATTTACCAAGCGAAACTGTCATAAACGTTTTTCGTGGTTTTCTCGAAATCACCGAAAGTGGATGTAAGCGGTTTTGGAAACAAGCTCTTCATTTATAGCTGCTATTGTTAGCCTACACTTGGTTGAAATACCGTTTTGTGAGACCCTGGCTAAAATAGCGCTAGAAAGTAGCGCTGATGCTGACAATTTCTTTTAAGAGCTGACGCGGTACTTTACACGGTAAAGTTTTTAGGCAATTTGCGCTGACGCCGTCAATTTATTTTATTGACCATTGACGTGTACAATACAACACTAGTCCATCACACTGAATAAATATGTTTATTTTTTGGTATTGTTTCCAGCAGGCTACAAGTAGTAGGCTTCGATTACGGATAGCTTGTTGTTAGTTTTCGTTTAAATTAAGCCTTTCAATAGATACCAAAAACGTATGTTTTGCATTGTTTATCCTTTTAACCGTAAAGGGTTGCTGAAAATTTGAGGAGATTAAAAGGGATCCGCAGCAAAAAGTTTGGGAAGCCCTGAACTAGTGAACTACCTGGGTTAGTTCTCCTATCATCTGCCCACATAGTCTCTGAACATCAGCTATTAACCTAGGCCTAGCTTACCAGCACTCCACGTCTGAACAAGGGCAGGCACTTCTGTATTCTGTAATTGTAATCAATCAAATCAGTAAAACCATGCTGGATGGATTGACCTTTGAACCCAAACACAAACACAGAAAAACCGCTTGGTGCTGTAGTGATTTATTTTAACAGCTGATCCAGCTGACAAGGACAGTATTGTATCCGGTTTAATCCAGTCCATGTCACATGATTTTATATCTACAATTTAGTCATCAAGGTTTTCCATACTTTTTCAATACCACGAGGAGGTTTCACGTAATTCCCGGCCTTTTCCTGGTCTGGAAAACGGGTTTTCAAATTCCCTACTTTTTCCCTATTTTCCCGACTGCGTGGGAACCCTATAAGTGTATATAAAAGTGTACATAATGTAAATATGTTTTTAGAACTCTTTATTAAAAAAAAAACTTAAAAAAATAAAGAGGTAACTCCATTTTGCCTCAGAGTGAAACCTCTGCCGCCAGTTGCAGTTTATACTGTAGTCAATACCCAATAGTTATTCCAAAGGCCACAGTCTCCTTGATTGCAAATCAGAAATAGGCATGCAAGACGCTTTTTGAAATAAGATCAGGATCTTCCGATTTGACTTTTTTTAAACAAACGAAAACAACAAAGGCAAACGAAAAACAACTCTTTAAAACTCCCCAACAAATCACGTGTTCCTGGTGAGCAATTTCATGTCACGTGATCTAACAACTCTTGGAAATTGGAATACCTTGCTCGCTTCAATTGACAGTTTGCCACGGATATGGAAGTGATGAGTTTGAAATGCGAATTAATTTGCGAATTAGCAGTGGTAACTGCGAAATTTACAATTCGCACTGCGATTTGGTATGGTATTAGTGGAATTCGCAGTTGCCACGTTTAATTAGGCTACACCTGAAACATAATCTGAGCGTAAACAACGTTTGCATGTTGTTTTACCTATAGAAGGTTGGCATTTGTAGAAGCAAACCATGCGCTGAAATTGCGCACAGATTTCCGATAATTAGAAAGTTTGCGAATTACCGCTGCGAATTGGCCTGTTTCACTATATAATTTATGTTGTGGAACCGGTTTTCTTCCATTAGGAGTCGTCAGCACAACTGAATCAAAACAAAAACATACAGTAGCAGGCATAGGCGTCGATTTTTTCTTAGAACAGAGGAATTCTGGGTGGGCAAGAGTTTTCAAACAGATTTCATTGAATGAATGTGTATGTTCGCAAATTCGCAATGGTTAGTCTTTCTCACAAAGACTATGCAGCAATTAAGCTTTAATAGGTTTGATGTTTGCTTTCTTGCGCCTTGCGAGCTTATGAGCGCTGCTAAACTAAACAAACTTCTTGTATGTTTTCCTTTGCGACCTAAAAAGCGCGTGACGCATGACCTGTTATCTTTAAAGTGGCACCTTCGGATTTACCGCAAAATGTTCGGACAGGTGACTGCTGACTGTTCCGATGGTCTGCGGCAGATAACCCGATTGTATTCCGAGGCCCACAAACAGCAGCTACAGTAACAAGTACCATCAGGGTTAAGACGCATCAACTGGAATTCGGAAAAAAGCTTCCTTTGCAACACACGACCTTCCCGAGCCAGGAGCTGATCCGGCATCATGCTAACGTCAAATGGAGCAGGTAGAGATCCATGGCTCATGCTGTCTTCTACAACTACCAGTGCATGCCTTAGACATTGACTTCACAACTGGCCATCCTTGAAGCACTGCTTTCTTCATTAATGTCATCTCTACGTTCATTCGTGCTGGACGTGGCTTCTTCAGCGTTATCATTTCGACGCCTTTTGGAAGCTGGTTTTAGTGTTGGGCGATATATCGAATTTTCGATACGATATCTTTTCAATATCGATATTTATTTCAATTTTGTTCAATATTTTAACTATTACAGCCCTAACTCGTAACTGTAAACCCCTATAAAAACGTTGCCAAGGCCAAACGGCAAAAGTTGAAATTGCCTTGGCAGTTGCTGTGAATGCTGATTACGAAAAAAATTGTACCAAAACATGTAAAACGAGAAGCGAAAACTATACATACTAGAGTAGTCTATCACGACCGCACTGTTTGATTTGTTGTGATGTAATAATACCATCATCATTAAGTTCCTTCCTCTCGTCGAGGGATGAAGGCAATGAGACGCCAAGTTTCTCTGTTGTGAGATTTTTTTACTGCAGTTTTGTAATTAAGTCCTGACCAGTCTTCAATACCATTAGTCCAAATTCTTGGTGTTCTGCCCCTATTTCGTTTGTCGTTCATTTTTACTTCTAGTAGTTGTCTTTGAATAGAATTATTGCGAATGTGGCCAAAATATTTCAATTTTCTTGATTTAAATGTTTGTAGAATTTCCATGTTGGTTTGTATTCTGGATAGTACATCTTTTCTGGATAGTACATCTTTTCTAATAATACCAAAAGTAGCAATAAAGCGAGCAACGCGATACGCACGCTGTTACGGTAATTCACGTTAAATAACTCACGGAGGAGAAAAGTTAATTTTGGGTTGATTCAACGTTCGAGTCAGCACAAATCGATTCAATTTTCCCGGCGGGTTATATTGCTTAACAACAATGCTCGATAAGAAATTTACGTTTGTTTTACATTAATTCGACATCTAGCGATGTTGAATTATCATAAAATAACATTAATTGCTCAACCAGGTACCGGTAACAAATTAATAGCTCCCTGCGAGAAGATTGCCTCGATTTACGTATCCACTAACTAATTTCGTCACAATTGGGATACTGCGAGCAACACAAAGTCTGTTTGATAAAGAACTAGTTGTCAGAATCGGAATCATCAATCAGATGCTGTATCGGAGGATGAGGTTGTCGCGTCATCACTGAAATTGGACACATCAAGAGGCTCATCGCTTGGCTGGAAATCTACACTGTCTTCGCCGTTTGCAATGAAGCGTCCACGTTTTGCTGCTTTCGTGCTTTGGATACCCATCCACACGCCTCTTTCGCAGAGCTCCATCAGGGTGTTGACTAAGGATCAAATCTATGGCTGTGGCATAACGACTGGGAGGAATGTGTAACGCTAACCTTACAAGCGCTCGTGTGGCCTCGGCATTTTTATTGCCGACGCTAATGCGCCATTCATGCATCTGCATCGGCAATCACCTCGGCAATTGCCGGCACTAATTTCAAAGACTGAGAAACTCTTTTCTTAATTAGAACAAAAATATCGAAAAGTATCGAAATATCGAGTATTTTTTTTAAATATCGTATCGTTTTGTTTTTTTCAATATCGCCGAACACTAGCTGGTTTTAAAAATCCGCAAATAGATGTTTGACTTTGCTTCATGTTTAACTTTTCAATAATGAAATGACAACATCGCGCGGTGCCACAATTTATACTCAGCAACAAGTTTGTGACGAAAGATTTGTAATAAGCGATTGTTTCAGTACGTCTTTAGTTTGTACCGGTTATTTTATTGTAATGTTCATTATGATGTCATATTCATATTCCCTTACGCTGACCCGGAGCTGAAGTTTGATTGCGACGTAACGAAAGTGAGACCATTCGGAAAAAAGATCAAACGTGGCTTTTTCTCACCAGGAATTGCCAGCGTGTGGCAGTTGCCGTAGCAACAACAATGCAGTGAGTAGGCCTACCGCCTTTTTTTCAACGCAGTGTTGTTGCGGAATTGCTTTGTTCTGTCGAATACCTAGCAAGAGACATAGCGTAAAACAAGAAGTTGCGCGGCAGTTGGTGGGATAATTCAGCGTTTAACAAAAGTGGAAATAATTGTAACGAACACTTCATAAGTGTCATGAAAACAGGGTGAGCGGAACATATTTTGCCCACCCTCGTTTCACGGCCGGGTGGGCGTCGCCCACCCGGCCTACCCTATTTTGACGCCTATGGTAGCAGGCAAATATCAGCACAACTATTCCAAAATTTTTTTATACATATTAATATCGACAAACCTGTAGAGTAAAAATATTGCAATCAACTTTCAAAAAGCGAGGGAAAAGCTAAACCCTATTGAAGAACTGACTTCAACAAATGATACCAAAGTTACTATTGCGATAACGACACAATAAGTAGAAGGACAATGTGATTGTGATGTAACAGTACGAGTTTTTCACAAGCAATAAAATGGCGCCATAGTCATACGCGCCGACTTCCGGGGGGGGGGGGGAGGGGGTGAGCGCATCAACTTCAACGATCATGGAATGTTACGTAATCTCCAGACAGCAAAATCATTCAACGTCTGCAAATGTTGAATCAATGTAAAAATGACGAGTTTTGCTGTCTGGGTAAGAACGATTATATCCTACACGCCAAAATAAAAAAAACTGATCCCTAAAAACAGCTCTTTCTGCTTTTTTGTCTCGTGAGCTTTGCATATTGCTCAACAACTTCATAAAGTTTAGAATTGACAAAAAATCAGTAAATTTGAAAATTTAGTTTGAATCACTGCTAATAAACGTATTCAAAACTTTTACTTCGGCCGACGCCATTTCACACTCCGTAATCTATGTCGGCAATGATTTTGCTGCAGCAAAAATGCGTTCATTTTGAAAACTGCCGAACTGGAGACAACAGCTTGTCCCTGCATAAATTGAACCTGTCTTTTTGAGGTAAAAATCACTTGCGAACATCTTGACCTATACTCGAGTATATATGGTATTCGATAAAAGACTATATTATAAAAAATTTCGATAAAAAAACAAAAGAGAAAAGACTTTGCCGTTGTTCAACGCTTTGAAGGTAAGTAATTAGCAAACCGAACGAAACGAGGTTACTAACTGATAGCGGGTTTCCACTCTGCTTAAGATCATGATTTTTTGCGTTTTATTTCCATAACTTCGCTGTCTTAATCATTGTTATTTACTCGCACAAAAAGGAAAAGAATCGGCTTGTTTTCCAACTGTTCCAATTATGAGCTCTCAATATCAAATTTTCTAGGACGTACATGTGTACTGCTTACTGCATGCGTGAAACTAATCGTTTCAAGCAGCGGTTCTAATAAATTCGGTTTGCGACCTAGGTGTCAATAAAAGCAAGACATTAAGCTTAATCAAAGACAATTTCGATTGAGTAAAATAGCGTTATGGTTATGACGTCATCACCTTTCTCACCCTCCAAGATGTTTTGAAAAGTCGGCGCCTATGGCCATAGTAGTGCTAAAAATCGTTTGAAGTTTAATAGGAATTTTCAGATTTTTTGAGCAATTTAAGAGTGCATTTTATTTTAATTTATAAAAAAAGTCTGTAGCCTACTGTAATTGTTAATTGTTTCAAAGTTTAATAATGTATTGCGGGCCGCACCAAATCTTTAGTGGCCGTATGTAGGGAGCAAGTCTTTTAGGAGCAGACAGTTAGGCGTCGGTCAAATAGGCGCGCACACTGTGACGTCAGGATATTTAGGTGCGGAGCACTGGCGCCCGTTCATTTAGGTGCTATTCCTAGTAAAGTCTGCAGCAAGCCTTTAAGCAGCCGGCGGCCATGGCTGCTCAGTAGTGCTTGAATGGCCGCCAGTGGTACCTCCTGAGTCGGCCAATTTGGCCGCCGGTTTCTTCTAGCTAAGTATTTAATTTTGCAATAGAATGATCGTGGATGAACTGTTAAAAAAATCTAGTATCAAAGAGTGATGCAAAATTAGGTCAGCGCGTCATAATCCCCACTGTTGTATTGTGCGAGAACATTTGCTATTGTATGGAAAATATCCAGCTGCGATCACCAGCTATAAGTCTTTGTCATTCTTCACGTTTATCATAACAAAGTGTTAATCCGAAGTGCTAATTTACATTGGTTGGCAATATTGTCATTTTTATGTTGATTCAATGTTGTCGGACATTGAATCATTGTTAAAAAGGAGAACTACCCAGACGATAAAATTCGTCATTTTTACCCTGATTAAAGACTGCAAACGAAGAATCAATGTAAAAATGACGGATTTTGTTGTTTGGGTAAGTTAGTTGACATCCAAGGGGAAAACACGTGTCTTCAGAGTTGAGAAATGTTTCCGCTGTGGGTTAGTGACTTTACACCCTCAATGGTGACATCATAACGGTATGAATGGTCAGGTTTTATGAAAGGCGGAATGCAGTTAAAACAATTTACTGAGCAGCGAGCAGTTGAAACAATTTAGTGTACTATAGTTAGATGGTCCCGCAATACCGGATTACAATCCCGATACAGCAGTTATTGTGTGGTACAACGATTCTATAGCAGGACGTCGCCCAGACTTCAACAACACTAAGTGATCATTTTGGCATTGTTGCAAGTTGAATTCTATTTACTTGTGTTATTTGTATTTTGGCTTCCAAGCGCACAGATTTGGCCGCCGAGAAGGAGCTCTCGGTAGGCCACAATGGCTGCCGAAAAAAAACACGAGTTTTAAGGCCTGCTGCAGATTATATGAGCTTGGCAGGTAGGGCAATGCTTTTCACACAAAATGTTATATTGAACAGAAAAATATGTTGTTTTGTTAATGCGAGTGCATTTATTTGTTGTTTGTCATGGCTTCACTGAAGCTTCTTTATCCGGCAATGCTTTTCACACAAAATGTTATATTGAACAGAAAAATATGTCATGGCTTCCGTGAGTGACAGCTGCTTAAACCGGCAATGATTTTCACCCAAAATGTTATATTGAACAGAAAAATATATTGTTTTTTTAATTGGCGTGTTTGGCATTTATTTGTTGTTAGTCCAGGTTTGTGTGGGCAAAAGCTTTATTAATAAATTATTCAAGTTACCGAACATAACTGAGTTCACTTTTAGTTATAGAAGTCAAATAATAAATACACTAAACATCAGTAAAAAATATACTGTAGCCCAGGGCTTCCCAAACTTTTTTGCTCGCGACCCCTTTTAGTCTCCAAAAATTTTTTGCGACCCCTTACGATTAAAACGACGAACAGTGCAAAATATACATTTGTGATATTTATTGAAAGGCTTAGATCAAACCAAAATCATTTTACCGGCACTCAATTCACTTTGTTTTTATTTATTTCTGACTATCACAACAAAGCCTATGGGTACTGGGTAGCCTACTGGAAAAAAAAGCAGACCCATTTATTCAGTGTGACGAGTGTGACTGCCTTTTGCTACAAAGCAACTCCACCCGTGGCTCAATGTTAATTAAAGCTGGTCTCAAAAGGGTTTCAATGTTGCTTAAGTTGGAACGGTAGGCGAAGTGAGAACATTTCAGATAAATGATTTTGAAATTTTGGTTTCCAGATGTTCAGTTTTAGATTTCAACACAAAATAGCCTATTAATGTTTTCTCCTAGGAGGGACAAATTAAATTCGTTTAGTGTTTCAAGCAAATCTGACGTTTGAGATAATTTCAAAAGGTTAGAATCCAGAAAACTTTACAGCATAGCACGCACTGTGGCTTTTCTTCTCCAACTTCTCCTCCAGCTAATATATCTTTTATGTTTGGTTTAGAAAATAAGTTGCCTGAAAATTATTACTTTCCACAATTTTTTTCTTCGGGATTGTGTTAGTTTTTTTGGAAGGTGCTTCACGGTCCCAGAAAATTGCCTCGCGAACCACAAAAGGACCGCGGACCCCAGTTTGAGAACCACTGAGCTAGATGTTATTGCAAAAATGGTGGACCAAAACGGAATTTTATTCTGTTGGAGAAGTCACGATTTCGGTTCTCAACGTTAAGTGGCTAGCCATTTTAAAGCTTTGACTTTTGAACGCCACCTCACTTCACGATGCGGTAAAGGAGTTTTTAATTCCGATTCAATTTCACCTCACAAATTTTCAAAAATACGGGCAACCTATTGAGTGCACGACTCTTAATAAAGTTAATAACTATCACAGCATCTCGCGCAGAAGTGTTAATATGCAGTACCTTGTGCAAATTGGAATACTTTCTGGTTTCTGCGACCCCTGAAGTTCGTTACGCGACCCCTAGTTTGGGAAGCCATGCTGTAGCCTATATTCAAGCGGGTGGTAGGCTTGAATGAAGACTGAAGAGTAACTTAGTTTTCTGTCAAAACTCCGACTAGGTTTTGCCAAAGCTAAGCTAATACAATCTGCAGACTTTACTAGGAATAGCACCTAAATGCACGGGCGCCACAGTGCTCCGCACCTAAATATCCTGACGCCACAGTGTGCGCATCTATTTGGCCAGCGCCTAAAAGACGTGGACCCCATATGTACCGGGTGTTTAAGACACTAGCAATAAATTATAAATTGCTGACGTAGCTTGAACAAGTGAGGTCCAACTTTTTGTAGCACAGCTATTTTAATGCAGTTATTAGGTGTCTAAACATCAGAACAACTGCCGAGTAGATCTAAGATAATTACCCAAAAGTGAAATAGACTTTATGGAGAAAATTTATGTGAAATTCTTTTCATTCACGGAAGATCAGTATTTATCCCAATTCTAGCAAAATTCTTTTAAAAATCATTCAAAAACGACTGAGCACAATTGTCAAAAGAGAAACTCCAAATGAACAGTCAAGTTTCAGAAAAGGCAAAGGCACTCGCAACCACATTGCAAATCTGAGATGGATTATATAATATATATATGCAAACAAGTAGGGAATATCAGAATGATCTGCATTTTATTGGCATATATATGTTTTATTACTGACAACATGTGTTTTATTACGGAATGGCCCGTTTCGGCTAGTCCGATTGGGCTAGTCCGATTCGGCTATTACCCTATTCGGCTACAGCCCGATTGGGCTAGTTCCCTATTTGGCTACAGTCTTTATCAGTTAGTTCCCTATTCGGCAATTTTTTGAAAATCCAACGATAATTCTTCTGTAATCCAACAAAGTCTTTCTGTAAATCCAACACGCCTTCTGTTTATTTAAAGAGTTTTGTATTTTATTCCACAATAGGCTATCGTTTCTTTTGCATTCTTGCATTTTATCCAGTGTTTACTTTTGATTGCCTTCCCAGACGGCAAAATCCGTCATTTTTGTTGTCTTGGTTTGTTCAAACTATGTGTTTTACACCAAAACAACATTTTTCATGATTAACAATAGAGGTTAATCATAAGATAAACAGAAGTGTTTTGTTAGTTGTTAGAGTGCGTTATTGTTCAAAATCATAGGCGCCTAACTATTTTTTTGGCCGTGGGGGCGAAAGCGTGTTTCATCAGCAGCAACGTAAATTCAGCAAATGTCAATTATGAACAAAACTCGACCACTTCGGTGATGCAAACACATGACATGCATCTGCGTTAGCTATAGCGGTTGATGGACGGCAACTCTTTAAGCTAAGCACAACATAAAGTTTAGCAACGAACTAGATTTATTAGCATGAAACAAGAGACGAAAAGCTTTACTAAAAGGTACACTGTAAATGGAATGACAATGTTTTGAAAATGGAATGCAAATACTAACTTGATCATACGCTTGAAAATATACCTGTGGAAAGTAAAATCATTCATGTTTACATCAATTCAGCAGCACGTCATCTTGAATAAATTTAAAAGTTGGTGACATCCGTAAGCAGCCCTTGAAAAATAGTTACGGAGAGACTTTTGATTAAGTTTTCGACTTGACATTGCTCCCTTTTCACTACAATATCGCAACTTATGACTGACCCGCTGTAAAACGCCCGTTTTCGCGTTGCAGATGAAAGAAATGATGCGCATATTCCGCCTTTAATCGGGTTTCTATGGCAACGGTCGTGTGTGCGCCATTCAGTTTGCGTGAGTCCGTTACTGCGTTGATTATGCGGCGTGTGCGCAATGCGGTTTGTACCAACCCTTGTTGGGTTGGTTAGTGGTTACCTCGGGCCGAGACTTCAAGTTCATTTTCACAGCGAGCGATTCACTGGGCACCGCGCAATTCACTGCAGTGCAGAGGTTTGGACTTTCGAAAGCGACATCAAGTCTGTTTGCAAGCTCATAAAGCTAAATGCATGCTCCGTCTACGTAGCAAATTATGTTTTTTTTTTGGGTGCATTCAACATCTGATGACATTGAATCGACACAAAATGGTAGATTTTTGCTATGTCCCAGGTAGCAAAATCAATCATATTTACATTGATTCAACGTCTGCAGACGTTAAATCAATGTAAAAATGACAGATTTTGTTGTCTGGTGTGGGATTGTAGCATCACTACTCGTTCTAGTGATTATTGCGAAGCTGTTGCGGTTTGCATTCAAAAAATGTTTTTCTGCTGCCGATCGCTAGTTCATCTATTGTTTTATGTATCAATACAGCATAAAAAGTTGCCCCCACGCAGAAATATGCGTGGGGGCCAGGCCCCCACACATGGTTTTTTTTCGGTCATTTATCGGTCATTGACCGATTTTTTTAGCAAAATGTCCGAAAAAAATATAGTCAATTCGGTCAAAATGTCAGAAAAAATATGTACACGCTCAAATCGATTTCAGTGATTGCAAAGAAGCTTCTTGCGCCACTGTACGATTTTTTGTCAATCGGAAATACAAGACGTAGACTTAGTGTTAAAACGTTGATCCATTGTCTTAGGGAACGTTCAAATATTACGTAACGCTTTTTTTCCGAATTTTTGACCCCCCCCCTCCCCCATGTAACGCTTTTTCACTACAAATTCAGCACAAAAAACTACCATTCCGTACTCGAAAGCGTTACGTAACGTTTTGCTTGAACCCCCTCCCCCCCCCCCGATGTGACGCTAACGTAACGCTTTGCATAAACCCCCCCCTCGAAGGCGTTACATAATATTTGAACGTTCCCTTATTATATGTGATAATGCAAATACAGAAGTCATTCTTCGAAATTAGCGTGGGCACTCGGCACTTGCCGAGGTGATTGCTGACGCAGATGCTTGAATGGCGCATTAGCGTTGGCAATGAAAATGCTGAGGCCACAGAAGCGCTTGTAAGGACCAAAAGATTACAAAAAAAATAATTTTCTTGGACTACACCAGACTCTTACCATTGCTGGATGTTTTATTTGGGTTACTTCCTACTTCGCCGGCGCTTAGACACGTGCCCAGCTGGGAGAATTGAATCTTATAAAAATATCACCCTATTTGCATTGATTCAACGATAGTAGATGTCAAATTAGTCTAAGCATCTACTCCTTATCGCGCCTCGCGACTTTGTGTTGCTCGCAGTATCCCAATTGTGCCGAAATTATGTTAGTGTAAACGTAAATCGAGGTAATCTTTTTGCATGGAGCTATTAATTTGTTTATCTTATTTCGAATTATTATCAGGAAGTGCAAATTTTCGTTTGTATCAGCTACTTCAAAGGAAATATTTTCATCAGCAAAAATGACCGAAATAAATAAAAAATGACCGAATTTTTTGAAGTCATTTCGGACAAATGACCGAAAAGTCTCAGCAAAAAAAAAACCCAGCCCCCACGGCTTAGGCGTTCAAAATACATGTAAAAACTTACATACGAGTTATTAATTACGGAGATAGCATGAATTTGATGCTCTAAAACAAAGGTTTTCCAGAATTTTGTTTTCCGGGAGCTCCTTGCTGGCCAAATCTGCATGCTTGGGGGCCAAAATGAAAATAACGATAGCACAAGTAAATAGAATTAAACTTGCAACAATGCTAAAATGATCACTTTGCATTGTTGAAGTCTGGGCGACGTCCTGCATTAGAATTGTTGTGCCATGCAATAACTGCTTTAATGGGATTGTAATCCGGTACTGCAGGATCATCAAACAAAACTCACATGAGTGCCAGGTCATTCTGATAATGATGGCTATCCCTCGTCTTCGAGGATGATGGCCTTCGCAATAGGTTTGAGTGTCTTGCGAAGACGCCTGTGCGTGAGTTGATTAGCTTGGACTTGATGGCACACACTCAACAAGCACACATAAACTTGACAAAGCCATCAGCTTTATCCAATGGCAAGGCAAGCCAAAGACGATTGGAGCTGGTGGCATGCTGCAGCCTTCACAGTAGGCTGGCGCAAAATCTCCAAGAAAAAGTTTTTTTCTTTTAAATTTTTTGTCAGTTTGGAATATTGTTCCTTTTGGTAAATGTATCTCCTACACCAAATTTTACAAAAAAATATTAACGTTTGACCCTGGTTCACCTCGTTTGAATTTTTTCAAAATATCGAATTTTCGCTTATCCCTGAAACTGCTCACTCGCTATCTTCTAATGCACTCTAGCATCTTAATGGACACAATAAGAGGCAGTAACACAAACTTGTAGCAAGCAAAGTAGTTTAATTAGCAATTCCATGAACACTGACACATGTATTACTCTCAAAATGTCGAATTCTACCACATTTCAGACATGATTTTCTTTGTGCACTCTTCACGTAGTAAATATCTACTGCTTTCAGTTTCTTGAATCATTTGACGATGTTTATCGATTTTCACAGGCCAACAAAACTTTTTTTTATATAAAGACATGTGAGAGTCATTTTAAGGTATTTCGAGGCCCCTGATTCTAAAAATGCACTAAGTTTTCTCGAATTGGCTTTAGTTTTTGAGTTACAGCAAAAATATTTTTTTTGCAATTTTGAGCCCCTATAGATTTAACGTCGTGTCGTTTACTACATAGACAAAACTGGAAGTAATCCCAGGCACATTTCTGAGTTGTATAAACGCTATTTGGAACCAATCACGTTGATTACAACCCAAATAAACAGCTATTTAACGTTTACTGGCCTAATAACAATCAAAATATGATGCGAAGTAAGCCTGAGGATACAAGATGTAGAATATATAACTTGCGTTTTGCATTAATATATTTGTTGATTTCAACAGTCTCAGACTTACTAAGTAAGCTACTAAGTACAAACAAAATGCATACATTGTTTTGCTTAACAAACTAGACAAATAAACAAAACAAAGCTATCGATGAACAAACGCAACTCTTTATTATGATTGGCCTACTGAGCAACACCCATCAAGGTACGAAGGCCATTTATATAATTACAGAATACAAAGTTATGTTCTTCAGTAAAGTAGCTGCATTTATCCTTGCTGCGGAAGAACGTAATCTTGGCCTTGGAGTCAAGAATGCCATGTTGATCGAGATGAGGAGCCAAGATTGCAGCTACCACTTTTGATAACTAAATCTTTAACTACTACAGTAGGTGGTAGAAATGGTTTTGAGAAAAAAACTTGACCTTGCTCCAAAACATTACTGAAGGTATTGAGGTTACTCTCAGTCATGCCCGTTTTCCTATTGCTTCAAGCAAATCACCACTTGAAACTATAGAGAGGGCAAACAAAAAACAGAAATAGCAACGTCCATGCAATGACTGCCTTGCACACTCCATGTAAACATGATGTTCCAACTTCCTTCGAACATCCTCACCGTGCAGAAGTATCAATTTTCATGGTGATTCCACGGCTCTCTTTATGTCATGGCACTCTGAACTTCTTAGCCTTGACCCCAGAAACGGGTTTGAGTGCAATGTTTGCATACTTTAGGAGGAACCCAGGACTTATCTTGATCACCCAGCTTCATGTCAAAGTAATAATAATAATGCTTGTTTTTATATAGCGCTGTATCTATCGCAAAATGTGTTGGTCCTCTGCGTTGCTTCATGCAGCAAAATATATCTGGGTTGTTTGTACAGCATCCTACTTGTCAAAACAATGAACAAAACTCGACCACTTTGGTGATGCAAACACATGACATGCATCTGCGTTAGCTATAGCGGTTGATGGACGGCAACTCTTTAAGCTAAGCACAACATAAAGCTGTACAATTGGGGACACCTCCAATGTGGCTAATGTTCAACATGTACAAACGATGACGGCAAGGTAATAAGTACTTCAATAATGTGAAGGTCATTACTAAAAGAAGCATAATTTTTACAAAATATGATCGGCCAAATGGTATTTGCATTTGGGGCAACTTGTAGGCGTGCAACAAAACTCTTTAGTTTGACCCACTCGATCAATATTAAATCTGGGCTACACTTTCACTTCAAGAGAATGTCATTAACGGAATGGCCCGTTTCGGCGAGTCCGATTCGACGAGTCCGATTCGACTAGTCCGATTCGGCGAGTTCCCTATTCGGCGAGAGCCTTTTTCGGCGAGTGCCCTATTCGGCGAGTTTTTGAAATTTTTAAAAGGAAATTATCGGGTACCCTAGCCTCATAGGCGCCGACTTTTCATAAAACCTTAGGGCGAGAAAGGTGATGACGTCATAACCGTAACGCTATTTTACTCAATTAAAATAGTCTTTGATTAAGCTTAGTGTCTTGTTTATATTGACAAATAGGTCGCAAACCGAGTTTATTAGAACCGCTGCTTGAAAGGATTAGTTTTACGTATAGTCGTAAAAATGTTGATATTGTTAGCTCATAATTGGAACTGTTGGAAAACAAGCCGATTCATTTCCTTTTCGTGCGAGTGAACAACAACGATCAAGACAGTGAAGTTATCGAAATAAAACGCAAAAAATCATGATCTCAAGCAGAGTGGAAACCCGCTATCAGTTTTATTAACTTCGTTTCGCTAATTACTTACTTTCAAAGTGTTAACAACGGCGAAGTGTTTTCTCTTCTGTTTTTTATCAAAAGTCTTTGTAGTCTTTTATTGAATACAGTAGGGCAGTAGGATATATATTCGAGTAAAGGTCTAGATGTTCGCAAGTGATTTTCACCTCAAAAAGGCAAGTTCAACTAACACAGGACATGCTGTTGTCTCCAGCTCGGCAGTTTTCAAAATGAACGCACTAAAAATCATTGTCGACGTAGATTACGGATTGTGAAATCGCGTCGGCCTAAGTAAAAGTTTTGAATACGTTTATTTGCAGTGATTCAAACTTAATTTTCAAATTCAATGATTTTTTGTCAATTCTAAACTTTATGCACTTGTTGAGCTATATGCAAAGCTCACGAAACAAAACAGAAAGAGCTGTTTTAAGAAATCATTTTTTTATTTTTGCGTGTAGGATATAATCGTTCTTATTATTACGTAACATTCCATGATCGTTAAAGTCGATGTCAAACCTTAGCGGCCGCATAAAACAATGTCAGGTTGGCTAGGTGATAATAGCGGTAAGAGACGTCGTTAATGCAGGCAATATCTGCGACCAAGACCATTAAACACCTTTTCTTTTTATCGGTTTTCGATTTAATTCTCACACATTGCGAAGAAAACAATGCGTTCTGTTGAATCATAATTGTCTCACAGCGGAAAGACCTCGTTGAAAATAGCGCGTCTAATTTAGCTGGTTTACTGAATATTGCCGTGAATAGTTACGTGACTATTCCAGCAGCGTAAGTTACTCTACCATCTGCTTTTAATTTCCATACCGTGTGAGAAAGCCATGCGATCAGCTGCTGTTTTGCGGGCAAGAGCAACGCAGGCTTTTCTTGCTTTCGGCATTCTTTAAGTCCGTTTAAATTATCTAAATCTCTTTCGCGAAGTGTTTTAACTTTAAAACACCACTTGTAATCACCATTTTTGTTGCCCCTCAACCATAAATTTACGGGGGGCGCCGGCCCCCCCGGAAGTCGGCGCGTATGCCTAGCCTAATTACAACTGCCGTTTTTACATAGTTTTAACGTCGCTAAACGTTGAAATCGTGCAGAAAGGAATAAAAATAAAATGTTTGAACTATTAAATTAAAATTCGTCATGTCAGTTCAGTTGTTTTTATTTTTGACCATCATATCAAAAACAATACACGTCGACATAGCAAAGGTGTAGAAAAAGGTAGAAGCGACAAAACGCGAACGTTAAAACGTGCTTGTGACCGAAGTATCATAATTATTGAGTTGAAAGAAATTTGGCACGGTCGCAACACCTTCAGAAAAATTTAAGATATGAAGGGAAAATAAAACAAAGAAAATGTTACAAAAAAAATCATGCTTATGTGTATAAGTTAGTACTTTTGAATAGTTAAAATGATTAGTTTGGATCAACAAATGAGAACCCATTGTAGTAACAGAATGAAAAGGCTAACCAAATGTGTGGCCTATCGTTTTAACGTCGCTAAACGTTGAAATCCTGTAGAAAAGAGAACTTTGCTGACTAGGATACGTTGAAACTGAAAAACATTCACAGAAGCCCTACGATACGTTGCATTTTTAAGATAATGTATTCAGACGTTGAATCAATGTACAAATAAAATGTTATGCTAAATGGGTTCTTGGAACAATTCGAAGGGCTTCTGTGAATGTTTCTCAGCTTCAACGTATCCTAGTCAGCAAAGTTCTCTTTTCTACACGATTTCAACAGTTAGCGACGTTAAAACGATGTAAAAACGGAAATTTTTGCTGGTTGGGATAACTGGGCTACGGTACCCGATAATTTCTTTTAAATCCAAGCTGTAGGCCACACATTTGTTGATCCAAACTAATCATTTTAACTATTCAAAAGTGCTAACTTACAGACATAAACATGATTTATTTATTTATTTTTTTGTAACATTTTCTTTGTTTTATTTTCCCTTCATATCTTAAATTTTTCTGAAGGTGTTGCGACCGTGCCAAATTTCTTTCCATAGGCGCCGACTTTTCAAAAAACCTTGGGGGGCGAGAAAGGTGATAACGTCATAACCATAGCGCTATTTACTCGGTTAAAATAGTCTTTGATTAAGCTTAGTGTCGTGTTTATATTAACAAATAGGTCGCAAACCGAATTTATTAGAACCGCTGCTTGAAAGGATTAGTTTTACGCACGCAGTACGCCTAGTCATAAAAATTTTGATATTGTTAGCTCATAATTGGAACTGTTGGAAAACAAGCCGATTCATGTCCTTTTCGTGCGAGTGAACAACAACGATCAAGACAGTGAAGTTATCGAAATAAAACGCAAAAAATCATGATCTCAAGCAGAGTGAAAACCCGGTATCAGTTTTATTAACCTCGTTTCGCTAATTACTTACTTTCAAAGCGTTGACAACGGCGAAGTGTTTTCTCTTCTGTTTTTTATCGAAAGTCTTTATAGTCTTTTATTGAATACAGTAGGCTATACTCGAGTAAAGATCGAGATGTTCGCAAGTGATTTTCACCTCAAAAAGACAAGTTCAACTAACACGGGACAAGCTGTTGTCTCCAGCTCAGCAATTTTCAAAATGAACGCACTAAAAATCATTGTCGACGTAGATTACGGATTGTGAAATCGCGTCGGCTTAAGTGAAAGTTTTGAATACGTTTATTTGCAGTGATTCAAACTTAATTTTCAAATTCAATGATTTCTTGTCAATTCTAAACTTTGTGCACTTGTTGAGCAATATGCAAAGCTCACAAGACAAAACAGAAAGAGATCATTTTTTTATTTTTGCGTGTAGGATATAATCGTTCTTATTATTACGTAACATTCCATGATCGTTAAAGTCGATGTCAAACCTTAGCGGCCGCATAAAACAATGATGTCAGGTTAGCTAGGTGATAATAGCGGTAAGAGACGTCGTTAATGCAGGCAATATCTGCGACCAAGACCATTAAACACCTTTTCTTTTATCGGTTTTCGATTTAATTCTCACACATTGCAAAAACAATGCGTTCTGTTGAATCATAATTGATCTCACAGAGGGAAGATCTCGTTGAAAATAGCGCGTCAAGCCGTCTAATTTAGCTGGTTTACTTAATATTGCAGTGAATAGTTACGTGACTATTCCAGCAGTACTCTACCATCTACTTTGAAATTTCCATACCGTATGAGATAGCCATGCGAGCTGCTGTTTTGCGGGCAAGAGCAACGTAGGCTTTTCTTGCTTTCCGCATTTTTTAAGTCCGTTTAAATTATCTAAATCTCCTTCGCGAAGTGTTTTATCTTTGAAACACCACTTGTCATCACCATTTTTGTTGCCCCTCAACCATAAATTTACGGGGGGCGCCGGCCCCCCCTGAAGTCGGCGCGTATGTTTCTTTCAACTCAATAACTTACTCCGGTCACAAGCACGTTTTAACGTTCGCGTTTTGTCGCTTCTACCTTTTTTACACCTTTGCTATGTTGACGTGTATTGTTTTTCATATGATGGTCAGAAATAAAAACAACTGAACTGACATGACGAATTTTAATTTAATAGTTCAAACATTTTATTTTTATTCCTTTCTGCACAATTTCAACGTTTAGCGACGTTAAAACTATGTAAAAACGGCAATTATAATTAGGCTACGGTACCCGATAATTTCCTTTCAAAAATTTCAAAAACTCGCCGAATAGGGCACTCGCCGAAAAAGGCTCTCGCCGAATAGGGAACTCGCCGAATCGGACTAGTCGAATCGGACTCGCCGAATCGGACTCGCCGAATAGTAGCAGACCCGTCATTAAAATGGTTTGAAATCAATTGAATTTTGTCATTACCAAATAAAGCTAAACTTTCTGGATTATTTGGCCATTTTGCTGGGTCAACTACATTGGCATTGTTTAGTACTGGATGTGACGTAAAAGAAGAAAAGCGACATTGGATTTTATACATACAGTTATGATGTCACCATTGAAGGTGTGAAGTCACCAACGGTCCAACACACAGCGAGAACATTTCTCAGCTATGGTGGTTATCACGCACTGACCTAATTTTGAAGCACTCTTAAATACTACATATTTTCGAAAGTTAATCCACGATCATTCTATTGCGAAATTAAATACAGTAGAATTCGCCTACAGTGACACCTGAAGGGACCGCAGAAAAAGTGTCACCATAACCGAAGTGTCACTATAGCCGAATTCTACTCAACTGTTGCGTATGCAAACGGACTTTGCAACAGGTGTCACTATAGGTGAAGTGTCACTATAGGCGAATTCTACTGTAATTGGCTAGAAGAAACCGGCGGCCAAACTTGGCCGACTAAAGGAGGTAGCACCGGCGGTCATTCAAGCACTACTGAGCCGTGATGTCCGCCGGCTGCTTTAAAGCTTGCCATTGCACCTTCTGGAGCTCATCAAATCACCATCAAGAAACTAAGTTTGAACAGCATACGGAGATACAACTTGGTTTAAATTGAAAATAGAACATGCTAGGGTGCATTTTATCTCTATTTAACGTGTACACAGGATAAGGAATAATCATACAAAAAGCATATTTGAACAAATACAATACTGGAGTGAAAGTAGGTGGTAGGTTTATCAATTGTTTAACGTACGCAGACCACACTATTTTAGTTTAGAATGCACAAAATCTTGAAAACTTAATTATCAAAATGCAAAAGAAGAGCGAAAAGGCTGGTCTGAAGCTCAAGATCGAAAAGATAGAAATTATGATAACTGAAAAGGCAGATATCAGAAATATCAAAATCGAGAACAATAAAATTAAATCACTGAAGGACTTTATATTTTTAAGATCAAAAATAAGCTGGGACTTTAACCACTGACCAGAGATAAAGAAATGAATCACACTGGGAAGAAATGCATTGGTTGGAATCGACCTCTAACTGAAAATGTCTGTGGTTAGAATGGATAGGATTTGGAAGAGCAAAGATGTCAAACTAGAAACAAAACAGAAGCTCATCAAAAGTATGATATTTTCAAATACCACTTACGGATGTGTATTGTGTAACATGAACAATAAACAAAGCAGACAGAAAAAAGATTGACGCTTTTGAATTAAGGTGTTGAAGAATGATGCTGCCAGTTCCTTGGACAGCAAAAACAACAAACACACAGATTTTGGACCAAAGTAAACCGGACACACCCGTTAAAGCTAGAATAGTCAAAAAGCAGAAACTTTCGTATATTGGTCACATAATGACTAATGAGATGTACATCACTGAAAAAATACGTCATGTTTGGTTTGTTCAACGCAGGAAGAGGGAAGGGTCGCTCCAAAACAAAATGGCTCAATACTGTGACGAATGACAGTGACATACTAGACATGGAAGAGCTGATGGAGGTTGTGAGGAATCCAGAGCTGTTAAGGGAAAAGGTTTATAAAAAAGTCCGAATTGACTGAACAGATGTTGAAGGAAAAAGTACCGTAGTGTTTTTTCATTTTTTTTTTAAAATAGTTTCAGCACTTGAAAAATGATTACTTATTTATGAATACACTTCGAATAACCGAAAATGCAATAATGCGATTTTAATAAAGTGCTTCAACTTGTAGAAGAAATGAATAACCTGCAACTGTTTTGGTGGGGTGAAGTAAAAATTTTTTTATTGGTTTTCAAAAAAGGGGTTTAGCACAGGGTTTTTTTAACGCGGAAACTTTTTTGATCAGCATGAATTGGACATAAAGCAATAAAATTAAAATTAATTGGTAACAAAATTTATTTCTATTTGAATAAGGACCTTTTGTTGATCCTCCTTTTAGGGTTAAACAGGCTGTCAAGGGTTTACTGAGTAGTAGGCCTAACTATATTTGATTTGAGGTAACAAAATTTATGTTTTATTAAATTTAAGAAATGGCGAATGCAGATTGTTTTTCAATATCTTCGATTTTATTAATGTGAAGGATGCTGCTGTTTGTCTTCAACAAGAACATGAAATTGTGGCTTCGTCTTCGATAGGGCAACGCCGCAACACGCATGTCATCCTTTGCATCCAAATGGTTTCGACTCTTTGTTTGGAATTGATAGTTACCAAGGATGAAAATCCTGACTCAAATATGTAGTCGCAAAAGGGATTATAGCAGCCATGGCTCTCTTTACCAAAAGGGGATATGCATAAACCTTTCACAATCTTAACCTAGCCTAGCTGACGTCTAGCTTAGTTGCAACTGATAAAATTTTGCTATGTTCAAACAGCGGCAAAAACAACAATGTGGAAAGCGACGTAGCCTAATAAACGTACGTAACAAAAAAACAGCACAATGCGATAACAATTATCTGGAAACGCCAAACTAAAAATCATCAGCGTTGTTTGAACTTAATCCCTTTTGAAAAATTTATCTCATTTTTGAAATTATACACTAAGATTTCCGTTAGGCATTCATGGACCCCCTAAAACTAGTCTGGTACCCCTTGGGGGTCCACAAACCCCAGTTTAAGAACCCCTGGCTTAGCACCTAAAAACACATCCCAAATAATTTTTAGTTGGTTGCACCCAAAACTTATTCGGCTACCCCTCTATTTGTGGTCGAGGGGGGTCAAAATCGCTCTAACTTTTGAACCACATGCTAGAGAGATGATTTTCATCTTAAAAGAATGGCAAACAACAAGTTTCTATCTGTTATGTATAAATTGTATATAAGGAACATATTTGATGTAACTGCGATAGGAATAGAGTTATTTTTAAATTAATGCTTGTGTGGGACGAAATAGTTTTGGTTTGTAAGAAACTCAAGGTAGAATTTAGTTTTATATACATACGGTATCGGATTTGTTATTAATAGTCAACCGCAATATCTTCGCAGATTGCGGCAAATGTAGAAGCAATTGGAAGAGTTCAGATGAGAACACGTAGAACGCTGCGTGGTCACCTTGCGAAAATATATGCTATGCACTGGGGTACAGACTCAAGGTACATTGTGTAATGTCATGAGTTAGCTGTAACAAACTTACAAAAGTGTTAATACTGATCAGTAGAATTCCTCTTTCATGTTTTTCTCATTGATGTTGTTGTTTTTAGGCACATTGTCAGTGCTTCTCAAGACGGAAAATTAATTTTATGGGATTCATACACAACTAATAAGGTTTGTGGAATAACAGTAATATATACCATACTTCATATGAGAGCTTACATCAAACCTTGATTTAAATCATTTATATATATATTACATAATATTGTGATACTTTTGTGTTGAGTTTCTTGTTGTTTCGTATGGCGCTATAAGTTCAATCAATTTGCATTTAGCCAAACCCAACGAGGTGAATATTTGTGTTCTGTGGTCAACATCTTTAGGTAAAAGTTTTTTTATTTTTGCAAGATTTGCGTTTTATTCTCTGCCATTTTTTTGTTGCACACTTGGAAGTGTTGGAAAAGAATCAACTTCAGTGCAACTTACATTTGTCCAAAGCTTAATTTCATGACATGCATAAATTTTACAAGGTCCATGCCATTCCTTTGCGATCAAGTTGGGTAATGACTTGTGCATACGCTCCTTCTGGAAATTTTGTTGCCTGCGGTGGGCTTGATAATATTTGTTCAATTTACAATCTAAAAACAAGAGAAGGAAATGTACGAGTTTCTAGAGAACTAAACGGCCACACAGGTACCGGCATTCAAAATATTTTGAGTCAAATGGTTGTCTTGACATTTAAAGATAATATTGCAGTTTAACTGTAGAAAAATGAAATCTTTATCACTGTTGAATTCCTATCTTACTGTATATATATTAGTTACTAAGCAGGGCTGCGATTTTTCTTTCTTGTCGAATGACCAACATTCTGCATTTGTTTGTCGAATAGTAATATGACGTCACAGTCTTCGAAGTTAGCATATTTTTACTTTGGCAAAAACGTTGCCGAGGCCAAACGGCACAAGTTGAAATCGCCTCGGCAATTGCTGTGAACATTTATTACGAAAAGATTGTACCAGAACATGTAAACCGAGAAGTGAAAAATATACTAGAGTAGAGTCTATCATGACCGCATTGTTTGATTTGTTGTGATGTAATAATACCAAAAGTAGCGTTAAAGCGAGCAACGCGATGCGCACGCTGTTACGGTAGGGGAAGTAAGTTAATTAATTTTGGGTTGATTCAACGTTCGAGTCAGCACAAATTGATTTAATTTTTCCGGCGGGTGATATAGCCTAACAACAATGCCCAATAAGAAATTTACATTTGTTTTACATTAATTCGACATTTAACGACGGTGAATTATCATAAAATAACGTTAATTGCTCAATGCTCAACCAGGTACTGGTAACAAAGTAATAGCTCCCTGCGAGAAGATTGCTCGATTTACGTGTAAGCTAACATAATTTCGGCACAATTGGGACACTGCGAGCAACACCAAGTCTGTTTGATAAAGCAGGGGTCCGCAAATAGTGGGTCTGGGTCGCGAGACCATCCGCAGTGGGTCGCAAAACGGTTTAAACTTACCATAAATATAACTTGTATGGCAAAAATAAATACAATCATATAGTCTTTGATGTGCTGAGTTTCGTACAATTTGGTAAGCTACACAAAAATTTATACTTTCGATTGCAGTACAGTAGTTAAGCGCACGGTTATATAGCCTGGAAGACACCTTGAGGCAGGGCATGAAAACTCTCAGCTTATCTCCAGAACTGGCGACTGAAACTCAGCGAAACCAAAACATTGGCGGCAGCTTTCCACCTACACAATCGGGAAGCTGATCGTGAGCTACAATGGAAAACTTCTGTCCTTCTGCCCCGAACCAAAATATCTTGGGGTGGCACTAGACAGGTCGTACACATAGGCCTACCGCCACCATTTGGTGTCACTGCGCAAGAAAATGACATCTCGCGCTGCACTACTCAAGTGCCACTTCCACTACATGACATCCACTACTCAAGCGCCTGGCAGGCTCCAGCTGGGGGGCGAGTGCTGACACTTTGCGTATAGCAGCCTTAGCCCTTGTCTACTCTTCAGCAGAGTACTGTGAACCTGTTTGGTGCCGCAGTGCTCACTGCCGTAACATCGACACTGCCATAAACAGCGCCCTCCGCACAGTTACCGGATGCCTGCATCCCACACCATCGGACAATTTTGCCATTCTCGCTGGCATCCAATCTGCTGAGCTTCGTCGCGAAGAAGCCACTCTGTTTCTTGGCCGACGGGCACTAGAGCCTAACCATCTTTTCCACCACAAGATCTTTGCTCCCCCAAACCAGCACCCCCGTCGACTGAAATCAAGACACCCATTCGTACCAGTCGCTCAACGTCTGATCAACGAAGCAGATGAACTTCATCTCTGCGGCTACTTGGGCGGACTATAAATGGAATTCTGAAGGGAAGTCAAGTACCACCAGACTCCATTCGTTCATCCCCGACGCCGACACATGCCCCATCGGCCTGACACTACAAAGACAAGCATGAGTGCGCCTCAACTGTCTTCGTACGGGTGTCGGGTTTTTCCGCTCTACCATATGCACCAATGGGGAATCGGCCTCTTCCTCCTCCTGTGATTGTGGTGCCGAGGAACAGACCGCAGACCACATCATCAATGATTGTACCATCTTCAAGTCACCTAACGGAGTGGAAGGTCTGCGTGTCATGGATGATGAAACTAAAGACTGGCTGCTCTCTAGTAGCCTTCCAGTGTAGTCCGGGAACATCTTGAATCTGGAGCGGTAAAAAGATAGAGTAGACCCTCGGCCCAAGAGGCTTGCACGACGACGAAGCACACGGTTAATAGGTCCACCCGCTTATTAAGCCCAATTTGGTCCATTCCGGAATAACTGAAGCTATAGGAGTGGTAGAAAAATGTCCCCCGCTTAATAAGCCAAAATCGTCAGGTCCCGATGTGGCCTTAATAAGCGGGTACGACCTTATTGGAATTGATATTAATTTGCAAAGTGTTTTGCGCATTCCGAAACGTTTGGGTCGCGAAGATTTCTAACGATTGCTTTTTGGGTCGCACCAAAAAGTATTTGCGGACCCCTGTGATAAAGAACCGATTCGGCTAGTTCCCTTACGATACATATCGTTTTTTTTTTGCGTTCTGACAAAGAAAAATAAATTGAAATGAAATTTAGCGCAAAATAATTGAACTATTAAATTGAAATGTTTGCTCACGTAAAATCAACAATTCGACATGTATCCTACGTCACCGCCTGTATGCAAACTCAGAATATATTAAAATCCTTAACTATTACAAAATTCTAAATCCAACGACGCCTTCTGTTTATTTAGAGAATTTTGTATTTTATTCCACAATATCGTTTCCTTTATATATAGTTGAAATTATTGAAGCTTTAGATGAGTGGGGTTTAGACCTAACCACTGAGATCTTAAATCATATTTATGACGCCGGAAACATCCCTAGTGATATGGTACGTTCCATATTCATAACTTTACCAAAAAAAAAAACGGAGCAACAGCATACTCACTCCACAGAACAATTAGCCTTGTGAATCATCTAACAAAGATCTTACTCCGAATCATGATGATGAGACTTAGACCAAAACTAAAATCGGAAATTTCAACAGCACAGTTTGGATTTGTTCCAGACAAAGGGACCACAAAAAGGAATTTTTACTTAAAAAATGATAACAGAGAGATGTATGTCCGATTCTTCTGTTTATTTAGAGAATTTTGTATTTTATTCCACAATATCGTTTCTTTTGCATTCTTGCGTTTTATCCAGTGTTTACCTTTGAGTGCCTTCCCAGACGGCAAAATCCGTCATTTTTACATTGTTTCAACGTCTGCAGACTATTTGGCAACTGTCTTTTTTCGTTGACAGGTCTTCGCTGAGAGTTTATCTCCTTAACCTCTATTGTTAATCATGAAAAATGTTGTTTTGATGTAAAACACTTATATATTTTGAACGACCCCAGACAACAAAATTCGTCAATGTAAAAATGACGGATTTTGCCGTCTGGGAAGGCATTTGACTAATTAACATGTTCTTTCGTTTTTCTATTTGAACATCTTATATTTTATCAGCTGGGTACTTTTTTCAGGTTATTTATCATGTTGTCGATTTTTGGATGATTACAAAATCGTTACAAGTTCTGGAGATATGACTTGGTAAGTGATATTCATACTAAGGAACGATTTTGCATTTATCTCTGAAAGCTTATCTTTTCATCAGTTGGATATTTAAGTGATAAAGACAGACAAGTGTTTAGTGCAGCAGTATGAAACGTGGAAAGTTTTGTTATTAACTGGTTTAAAAGATGTAGAATCACACGCAAAAAACTAAATTGTTTAGTTGCTAGCAAAACAGTAAGAAGTTATTAACTTGCAGGAAATGTACAACACATATATAATTATATATGTGCAATGTGCAAAGTTAGTACAAACATGAAAGCATCGGAATTGTTTTATTTGTTATTAACAACTTGTCACAACTTTTAAATTGATTTGGAGATTAGCGCTTGTATGTAGGGCTAGAAAAGTGAGCTTCATAAAACCAAAGCTTTTGAAGCGCATTGGAAGAATCCAATTTTAACGAATTTATCTCAGATCCTAGTGAATCGCAACAGTCGAGGTTTTGTTCACTCTTGCCAGCAAATCATATAGGATAGCCATTTACAGTATAAAAAAAAATGTTAAATTTGATTGACCGGTACGTTCAAGTTCTTGTTAAAACGCAATATTTCAAAGGCGAGGCTATATTTAATGGATTTCTCTGTTTTACAACTGATTCCGATCATGCAGTCCTTCAAGTAAAACATTTTTAGGAAAAGAGACTACTATCCAGCCTCAAAGCCCCGTTGTAGAAGGCATTTTAGCACTACTACTCAATACTCATTGGTGGTTGACTTCATTTTTTTAATTTTAGTAACAGTTATCTTTTGGTTGCCGTCGTCTTGATAATGTGCATTAAGAGTGTTCAATCACATACTGTCTGCATCGTCATGAAAAGTTAATTAGTCATGTTTATGTACAAATATATTTTTAGAACTACCTGGCTATAATTAGAAGTTTGAATTTTTTTTATGATTGCAATTGATGCTAGTGTGTGTTGCTGAGATCGACAAGTTGGTCATTAAATGTTTTTCTGCAGTCATTATCTTCAGATAAAAACACAGTACAGCAATTATTTGGTTTTGGATTTCAATAAATTTGTGTTAACATCAACGTACCGTCCAGATCATCTTCAACTTCCTCAATACTTCTGGCATCTGAAAGCAATGATTTCTACTGCAGAAGAGGTAGCACATGCACATACGTCATGTGGCTCTTCGATCTGTTAATAATTGATGAGTACTTTACTTGCTCTGTATTGATCACTTCGTCCATGCGCACCACTCTGCTGGGAACTCAGCTCGCTCTCTGTCATTTAAGCTACGTCATTGGCTTCTTTATAAATGTTTTAGAGAATCTAAAAATAGCTTTTGGAAGACTGCCATTATTTAGCATTTGTACATTGGGTAGCATTTTTTTTTTTTTGCAGACTTGGTAGTGATACGCTTTATCAATCCAATTTGTCCTGTTATTGTTAAGGTAATAGTCTTTCGTGGCGTTACTTTGCAAGCATGGCTTAGATTGCAACTAGTTTGCCAATGACAGGAATGCACAGTTGCACACTCAACATTATTATTGTTATGTTTCGCTATTCTGTTGCAGTCAGACAGTGTGTCCGCAAGATATCAATTTTAAGTAAGAATGATTTAATGTGTTTGTAGATTGCGGTATTGCAAATCGGCTATACAAACTGTTTTTACATTTTTAACAACTACGCTGTTCATATTTCTAGTGCACTTTGGGACATTGAAACTGGTATGCAAACAACAGCGTTCACTGGCCATACTGGAGATGTCATGTCGTTGTCAGTTACTGATGATAAGAACACGTTTATATCCGGTGCATGCGATGCTACAGCCAAATTGTGGGACTTGCGAGATGGGATGTGTCGCCAAACCTTTAGTGGCCATGAATCGGACATCAATGCGGTTTCGGTATAATGATATACATATTTTTATCATTGTTGTTGCTGCCCAAATCATATTTGAATGTTACTAAAATACATCATCACTCACATTCACCATAAAATTTAAGCTTTAATTCCCCGTATCTTTAGATGTTCCCCAATAATCAAGCCTTTGGTACCGGCTCTGATGACGCAACTTGCCGTCTATTTGATATTCGTTCCGATCAAGAACTGATGATATACAGCAACGACAACATTGCTTGCGGTATCACCAGCGTTGCTTTCAGCAAGAGTGGCAGGCTTTTCTTTGCTGGTTATGACGATTTTAACTGCAATATTTGGGATTCAATGAAAGGAGATAGAGCAGGTTTGTTTTCTTTTGTATATATTGTTGCATGACTATCAATGCCTTGTACCAAATTTGCATTAACGCCAACCCTTTTTAGTATGACCTTCATAAATGTTTTTAACTGCAGTGTTTCAATAGCGTGCTATATAGTGCCAGGATAACACCAGCTTATTGCATTGAGTGTGTGGTCGATATTCATAATAAATGTCTTTGGGCGTTTTAAATGCCGAACCAAAAGCGGGCGCTCATGACGAGATTTTTCTGTCAATAACAATTTTTGGGACCACTTTTCCTCGCTGTTTTTACGATTTTGATTGCTCATCAACGGAGACCTGTTCCTCTCAGATCCCGCCTATAAAGATGTATAAATTGTATATTAGGGTGAGGCTGGTGCCCCATTATTTTTCAAACTTTTGACTATCACCTCTACCTTTTTTTTGGTGGTGAGGTTTGATGAATAAAGCAATTTGATGAAGTTTTATAAAAATCGAAGTTTGTTTAGGGGTCGCAATATGCATTTTACTATTTTACCCCCCATGAGATTTGATGCGACTGGTAAAACTGTCATATCTCGACTTATGAGTATCATAGGAAGTTGGCTTTGTGCTTAAAAGAACCGCAATGACCTATTTCCCATAGGTGTTATTAAGAATTTTAACCTGTATAACGCTTATATACTTTTTGAGTTATTGCAAAAAAACTGTTTTTTAGGCATTTTAGAATAATTTTTAGCCTAATACCTTTTAAGTTAATGTAACAATGAACCAGTTCGGATAAAAAAAATGTGTAACCTCTTTATTGTTCTTCAAATTTACTGCTGGAGAAGACTGTAATGATGGTTGCATCTTCAAAAGACCCTAGATGTTTTCTCCTGGGGACAGCTCCTATTATGAAGATACGAATACCACAACTTTCCAAAATGCCATGGAACTGGATTTGGAAAACCACAATTTTCAAAACTGAATAAAGATGATATTGACAATCTAAAGCTCCCCAACTTTATTGGTCAAGACTCTGGAAAGTTTTTTTCAATACTCGTCGTTGTCGTGTGAGCCTCTGGGGCCTAAGGTTTATCCTTTTACCACCCCAGATTCACGATCTTCACGGACTACACTGGAAGGTTACTATAGAGAGCAGCCAGTCTTTGGTTTCATCATCCATGACACGCAGACCTTTCACTCCATTAGGTGGCTTGAAGATGGAACAGTCATTGATGATGTGGTCTGTTCCTCGGCACCACATTCACAGGAGGAGGAAGAAGCTATTCCCCATTGGTGCATGGTTAAGCGGAAAAGCCTGACGCCCGTACAAAGACGGTTGAGGCGCATCCATGCTTGTCTTGGCAGTGTTAGGCCGATGGGGCATGTGTCATTGTGTCGGCGATGAACAAATAGAGTCTGGTGGTGCTTGACTTCCATTCAGAACTCCATTTATGGTCTGCCCAAGTAGCCGCAGAGATGTCTTGTAGGCTACATCAGCTTCATTGATGAGAAGTTGAGCAGCTGGCACGAATGGGTGTTTTGATTTCAGTCGACGGTAGTGCTCGTTTGGGAGAGCAGAGATCTTGTTGTAGAGAAGGTGGTTAAGCTCCAGTGCCCGTCGATCGAGGGACAGAGTGGCTTCTTCGCGACGAAGCTCAGCGGGTTGGATGTCAGCGAGAATGGGGAGATTGTCCAATGTGGGATGCAGGCATCCGGTCACTGTGCACATGTGCTGTTTATGGCAGTGTCAATGTTATGGCAGTGAGCACTGCGGCACCAAACAGGTGCACACTGCACAGTACTCTACTGAAGAGTCGACAAGGGCTAAGGCTGCTATATGCAAAGTGTCAGCCCTTATAGTCTATGACCCGCCTGATGATATATTATTTTATAACCGAATCCCCAATTTTTGATTAGTGTGCTTGTAACATAGGCTATGTTTCATTTTCTCCGCTTCTTTGGTGACTTTTATATCATTCATGATACGAATCGTCATGACACCCGACAAACTTTTGAACATTTCTTTTGACTCAATGGTTTGCTGGCTCAGTCGAGATGATGCTAAAAAGAGTGTATACGTTGAAGAAAGAAATAGCAACGTTTTTTGAAAATAAGACCGTCCTTGCTGCAGAATTTCATGAACAAGAATGGGTTCTAATTTGACACTTCTGATCGATTTAACATCACATTTGAACAACTTGAATGTGCAATTTTAGGAAAAGCTCCAATTGATACACAAGGTGTGGATGCATGTAGGCCTGGCCTAGCTTACGTGCATTCGAAACAAAACTAATGGCTCTGGGAAAGTCAGCTGGAAAATGCAAATTATGCTCATATTGCTACACTGCAGAAGAACAAACCTACGAGCAATACGTTATTTGTTTCTATGATACATACAACACTGAAGAAAACAATTTTCCTCCCGCTTTTCATCTCGACAACTTGGAGTATGTTCTGATAACATTCCTCGATCTTAGCCGCAGTTAAGAAGTCTGCACCAATTTTAACTCCCCCGCTCAACACAAACATTGACACACTTTTAAAGCGTTTACAATTCTTAAACCATCATGGTATGATTGTGTGTCGTTCCATTCACCGATAGGCACATCTAAGAAGTCCTTGTTTAGTCTCAGTATTGAAAAAAACTTTCCAGAGTCTTGACCAATAAAGTTGGGGAGCTTTAGATTGTCAATATCATCTTTATTCAGTTTTGAAAAATTTGGTTTTTCAAATCCAGTTTCATGGCGATTTTGGAAAGTTGTGGTATTCGTATCTTCATAATAGGAGCTGTCCCCAGGAGAAAACATCTAGGGTCTTTTGAAGATGCAACCATCATTACAGTCTTCTCCAGCAGTAAATTGAAGAACAATAAAGAGGTTACACATTTTTTTTTATCCAAACTGGCTCATTATTACATTAACTTATAAGGTATTAAGCTAAAAATTATTCTAAAATGCCTAAAAAACAGTTTTTTTGCAATAACTCAAAAAGTATATAAACGTTTTACAGGTTAAAATTCTTAATAACACCTATAGGAAATAAGTCATTGCGGTTCTTTTAAGCACAAAGCCAACTTCCTATGATACTCATAAGTCGAGATATGACAGTTTTACCAGTCTCGTCAAATCTCATGGGGGGTAAAATAGTAAAATGCATATTGCGACCCCTAAACAAACTTCGATTTTTGTAAAACTTCACCATGTTGCTTTATTTATCAAACCTCACCACCAAAAAAAAGGTAGAGGTGATTGAAAAAAGTCGGGGCACCAGCCTCACCCTATTGTATATATTATATTTTTGTTATATAATATTTTTTCTGTAAATATTTTCGCAATTGCGAAAGGATAGAGCTGATGGTTTTCTGCCTTTCCGCTGCTGCATCATCTACCCAACAAAACCACAACCTCCTTCCGGAAAAATCGACTTGCACTACGTTAATCAGTTCGTGAGCGATGTGCTAAAATAGTCCATGTGTCAAATTGCAAATTATGTGACGTTATGTTTCAAGAACGTCACACCCTGAGGAAATTGAACCCTTCACACCAGTTTACTTTAGCTTTCCTAATTTGACTTCCCGCAGCCCTGGGGGGTTCAAGAATTCATTATGGATGGAGAACTATGTAGAGAAAATTATCCCATGACAAGTTACTGATAACCAAAAGGGGCTCAGTAGGAGTACGTCTTTTAGGTGCAGACGCTGAGGTGCCTGCCAAATAGGTGCGTACACCGTAACGTCAGGATGTTTAGGTGTGGAGCACTGTGACAGTGCTGTTTTTTTTGTTTCTAGCACTGGTTGCAACGTTCATCTGATAAAATTGAAAGTAAAAGTAACAACAAACAAGATGGTTTATTGCTTCACTGACGTTTCGCGCACCATGACAATGCGAATCCTCAGAGCGAATAACAAACAAAATAAAATTTCACAAGGTTATATACTGCAGTGCGATTGAAGGCAAGAAAAACGTCAGAAACGTCAGTGAAGCAATAATCCATCTTGTTTGTTGTTACTTTTACTTTCAATTTCATCAGATGAACGTTGCAACTAGTGCTAGAAACGATAATTGTCCTGATGAACACCCAAACTTTTCAGTATTCAGTGCTGTTTTTGTTGTCGACTTGCTGCCTTTACAATGTAAATACTCACAATCTTGCCAAGACAGCGTTTTTTTCCCAATTCGGTCTGATTGTATTTAACTTTTACTCGGTTAGGAATTGTAAAATCACTTTTTGTGGTTAGTTCTTCGCAAGGACATCTTGCCAGAAATGTAAACAACCAATGGTTTTGGTCATCAATTTAAGTCTTAGTAACAACTAATGGTTAGACCTCCCCAATCCCCGGACTTTCTTTTGTTTTCATCTATATTGTGACTTTTCTGCATGGGTTTTCAATGCTGATTTTAAAAATATGCATAAAAATTTTTTTCGATCAACGTCTGGGAAGTTATTCGCTGTTGCTTAGCAACAACTTTTCAAAAAAATTACAAAAATCCCCTTTAAAACCCCTTTACTTTTAACCTAGTATGCTGATATCTAGATTATCTGAAAGCATTTCTTCTGCTGAAGAATTAAAAAAAAAAATATTAAAATTGGACAATCGGTACCAGAGTTATGACCGTTTAAGTACCCAGATTATGCAGTCACGCATGACTGATTTTTGTTAATTTATTGCCAAATGATACTTGAAAAATGGTGAAAGTTGCTGTCAAGGGGTTTTTGGGGGTAAGGAGTTCAAAAAATATATTAAAAAGTGTCTCAGAGCAACAGAAAAAAAGTTATTAAAAAATTGATACGAACAGTCATGCATGAATGATTTTGTTGCTGTCGCTTCATTCCTGCAACGAGATGTATTCCTTAGGCACCACAAACGTTAAATGCCTGGAGTCATATACAGTATAACGTGGAACCGATCATCTCAATGTAGCTAACATCTGGGTACCCATTGCACTTGATGTTAAAATACACGCTTCATTGCTTGGAAAGAGCTCTGATCAAGTGCAAGATGGTCACGGTCCGCCACAATTTCAATAGCATCTCTCACCCAGCATAATGTAGTCTATGTATCTGAATCGTGTGGCAAAAAATGGATTAAGTCAGCTGAACTTAACAATAATCTTCTGTAATGCATTTCAGGTTTCACTATTGATCAGTTAGCATTTTCTACTTGTATCTTGTATGATTATATAACGTATTGTATACACTTCTACTGTCTAATATTCCGTGTGTATTCATGTATCCATCATGGAGCTGAGGAAGAGTAAAATGAACAATGGTGGTTTGCTTGGTAATTTGCAGCCTTTAAAACGTTTTAAGGAATATCATCTTCAATTAAATCCTCGTAACCACCAGAGTGGGAAGCTCACAGCTTGGGATACAGCAGTATGTCTAGCAAAAGTATGGCAGCCTGCTTGCATTCCACTGATGACAAAACAAAATATCCAAAACAAAATTATTCGTTTGGTTGATGAATACAAGAAATACAAACATGTCAAAAAGGAATCTGCTGCCTTAATTAAATTTCGAGAAACACTGACAACACGATTTATGATATCTGCTAAGAATGCCGAAAATCTTATTAACAAAAACAAAACATTGCTACCAGAAGGTAAGGCAGAAGATATTCAGTTTCTTAAATTACTTGAAACAAACCAACTAACATCTCTTGGACCCCTTGATAGAAAGAGGTTGAAATGCTTCAAGAATTATGCATTGAAGAATCGAATAAAGTATGATGTATGTTTGTTCCCAGTATGTTTAACAGCCCAATGATTTTTAAAGTAACATAACTATTAATTTTTGATACGGATGCATAAACAAGACATTTTTTACAGATAAATGCAGATTCTCAGCCATCTACCTCAGGACTTAATTTACTCTCCTCGTCATCTTCTGATATCATCTTCCCAATAAATTAAGTAGAATCTGCACTGAGAATCTGCATTTATCTGTAAAAAATGTCTTGTTTATGCATCCGTATCAAAAATTAATCGGTATGTTACTTTAAAAATCATTGGGCTGTTAAGCATACTGGGAACAAACATACATCATACTTTATTGCCTTCATTCGATTCTTCAATGCATAATTCTTGAAGCATTTCAACCTCTTTCTATCAAGGGGTCCAAGAGATGCTGGTTGGTTTGTTTTAAGTAATTTAAGAAACTGAATATCTTCTGCCTTACCTTCTGGTAGCAATGTTCAGATTCCTTTTTGGCATGTTTGTATTTCTTGTATTCATCAACCAAACGAATAATTTTGTTTTGGATATTTTGTTTTGTCATCAGTGGAATGCAAGCAGGCTGCCATACTTTTGCTAGACATACTGCTGTATCCCAAGCTGCGAGCTTCCCACTCTGGTGGTTACGAGGATTTAATTGAAGATGATATATGTATTTCTGAAGCACATCTCCAGTAGTTGGTCTAAATTGTCCTTCCTTAAAATGTTTCAAAGGCTGCAAATTACCAAGCAAACCACCATTGTTCATTTTACTCTTCCTCAGCTCCATGATGGATACATGAATACACACGGAATATTAGACAGTAGAAGTGTATACAATACGTTATATAATCATACAAGATACAAGTAGAAAATGCTAACTGATCAATAGTGAAACCTGAAATGCATTACAGAAGGTTATCGTTAAGTTCAGCTGACTTAATCCATTTTTTGCCACATGATTTAGATACATAGACTACATTATGCTGGGCGAGAGATGCTATTGAAATTGTGGCGGACCGTGACCATCTTGCACTTGATCAGAGCTCTTTCCAAGCAATGAAGCGTGTATTTTAACATCAAGTGCAATGGGTACCCAGATGTTAACTACATTGAGATGATCGGTTCCATGTTATACTGTATATGACTCCAGGCATTTAACGTTTGTGGTGCCTAAAGAATACATCTCGTTGTAGGAATGAAGCGACAGCGACAAAATCATTCATGCATGACTGTTCGTACCAATTTTTTAATAACTTTTTTTCTGTTGCTCTGAGACACTTTTTAATATATTTTTTGAACTCCTTACCCCCAAAAACCCCTTGACAGCAACTTTCACCATTTTGCTAGTATCATTTGGCAATAAATTAACAAAAATCAGTCATGCGTGACTGCATAATCTGGGTACTTAAACGGTCATAACTCTGCTACCGATTGTCCAATTTTAATAATTTCTTTTTTAAATTCTTCAGCAGAAGAAATGCTTTCAGATAATCTAGATATCAGCATACTAGGTTAAAAGTAAAGGGGTTTTAAAGGGGATTTTTGTAATTTTTTTGAAAAGTTGTTGCTAAGCAACAGCGAATAACTTCCCAGACGTTGATCGAAAAAAATTTTTATGCATATTTTTGAAATCAGCATTGAAAACCCATGCAGAAAAGTCACAATATAGATGAAAACAAAAGAAAGTCCGGGGATTGGGGAGGTCTACTAATGGTTAATGCTGATTTTGTAGCATGCAATAACCAGGCACTAACTGCGATTTAAATATTTTTTTATAACGTTGTCACTAAAGGCTACTTCGTGGTTTCTTTTGTTTTGCAAGTTCGGCTTTACCTAACTGTTTCTGATCATTACCCAGACAGCAAATTCAGTCATTTTTACATCAATTTAAAAATGGCTGAATTTTGCTGTGGGGATCTACCTAGTTTCACCAGACTCAGTCGAAAATATAAAGATTTGCACAGACGAAGATTGAAAGTATTATTGCAAAATGTGTGCTGCCGTTTTCTGTTATATTTTAGTCATGGAAAGTATGGCTAAATTTTTTAAATAAGACTGTTTTGTTTTGAAATCAATTAAATTTGATCAAAACAAAACACACCAAACGAAAGGAAATAGCAGGAAAGTTAATGAACATAGGTCCTTAAGTTTTTGAAGGCATAACTTGAAATTCCGATTAAGGTTTTTCTTTTCAAAACAAATTACCTTGTAAGTTATTTTATTTCATTTCGGCCCAAAACTGTTCCTTTTCCCACTTTAATGTTTTTTTCAATCAAGGTAAAAAATCTATCCGTTTTTTGCTTTTTTCAAAAAAAAAAGTCTGTCAAATAACAAGCCAAACCTTCCACAGACTGTCAGTGTGGGCGGAAAAGCCATCGTTCACTTGTTATTTGTGTTGCTGTGTGACGACGTAGCACTATCAGCTTCCTGTTGGCTAGTTTGTGATGCGCGCAAGCAAGATACACACGCAGTCCAATTTTATTTCAAAGAAATCGATGAGGCGTGTCTAACATGTCACATGCGATGAAGCGCTGTGCACGAATTATTGCCAAACCCAACCAGGAAAATTGGTTCTCTTTATATTGATTCACGTCTTCAGACGTTGAATCAATGAAAAAGAATAAACTTTGCCGACTGGCAATACGGTAAACTGTTCACTGCGCACCATCACATCCCAGCCAGCAAATCATTAGGCCCTTTTGACATTGATTTAACGTCTATAATCGTTGAATTAGTGTTAAAAAGGACTGATTTGCGGGTTAGAGTATGGTAAGACCTGTAATGGGAATGGCTGTTTTACATTTGCGAATTATCTTGTATCCACTCATGACTGCGTGGTGTTGTGATTATGGCAAGGTTAATTTTCTACTTTATTTCTGGTGTCACATTAATAGACACTTCTATGCTCATTTTTATCGTGTTAGTTAAGTTATTGTTACTTAATTGTTAAGTTATATGTATGTTTTTAATTGCGTTTTTTTAGGCGTTTCAACATAAAAAAATGTTAAACATAAAGTTATCAAGATAAAATGATCATGTGTTGTTTTGTGAATCTTTGAGGCTACCGCCTCGCACTGGGTTTTTATCGGGAAGTGAGTTTTGCCCAGTTGGTTTTGTCTTAGTCTGTAACTCTGTATGTTTTTGCTTTGACATATTGCACATTCTCTCCCGGTCTGGTACGACCTACCACACATGATATTTTGATTTCACAAGATAGCACCACGTTCAATGTTTTGCAACTGTGTTGCTGAGTTAACGAAACTTGGAGTAGCTTTGGAATCGCTTGTCTTTTAAAAACAACATGAGGCTTCCCACCAGAAGATGATTATCTATATTCCATGATACCTTATAGAGATTTACCGATACCAATATTTTGGCCGATACCAATCCCGATACCAATATCACTTTTTAGGCCGATACTGATATCGATATTTTGGCCAATACTTTGGTGTTACAAAAAGAAGCAATTTTGGTATTTGCAAGGAATTATATCAAATGTTAAGTTTTACCTTATTTGCATAAAACTATTAAAAAAAGCTTTTAATTGGCATAATTTATTAAAGATTCAAGAATCCAATCTCAATCGCATTGTTGTGTCAGAATAGTAGGTTTTAGTAACAGGGTTGATCGGTTAAAACCTGGTTTAAACCGGGCAGTTTTGACCACCTATTGCTGGTCAAAACCCCTTTAGTGTATGAATCAAGTTGCTTTTCAATTGAATTAAAACTATTACCCTCCATGTTATTAGTAATGATAATGAGGTTCAACTATATTTTGTTTTGATCAACATAACCTAAATGCTGGATTTGGAACAAAAAATATTCAACTTCTCTGTTTGTTTTTGATATTTCAATCAGTTGGTTATTTTAATTATTGAGAAAATTCAAATTCTAAAAATAAGTTACTGATGAACCAAAAAATGCTTGGTAGAACGATGAACAATTTGCACAGCCAACTGAAGTACAAGAATTTATTCCAACAATTTTTTTTTATGAAAAACATTTGCCATCAAATTTTATCCAGTTAAACTAAAACAATGCGAATGCATACTCTAAGATGCTTTAAAAATTATAGACAGGATAGTTTATGATTCGTTCTTTAAAGCAAAGTACACGTCAAGCCAAGAAAGGATTATGGGAAAAGGAACAAGTTGTGATGCCTTATGCCTATCTACTTTATGCAAGTTAGAACACCTCAATTGAACAATTGGAATTAACAAGTCTCTCCAGTATATTCAAATGCTTCATTCACCAGTCAATTTCATCTTTTCCTTCTCCCTCCTCCCTCACCTTCTACCATCTCCCTCACGTTTTCAGTGATTTTCTGGCGAACACGATCAAGCAACTCATTACGGGGTTTTGACCAGTCAGGTCAGGGTTTTGACCAGTCAGGTCAGGGTTTTGACCAGTCAGGTCAAGGTTTTGACCAGTTTTGACCGGTTTAAACCTAGTTTTGACCGGTTAAAACCAGGTTTAAACCGCTTGTTTAAACCGCTGGTTTAAACCACTTAGAGATCAACCCTGTTTAGTAATAAAAGTCCACCGTAATTGAGGACTGGGGTATAAGGGAAGAAACATTGTATCATAATTGGGGTTTCTGAAAAAATAATAAAGTGTTTGCGCAAACTCTCCAAATAAGCTATCATAATTGATAATAAGATGTAAAATGTAAACCAAGTGATTTGTGTAGTCGTACAAAAACTATTCGATAAGTAATGTGCAACCTAAGTGCGCTTGTCGTTTGGTTAAAAATCCCTTGCCAGGCCAAGACTACCCAGGTAGCAAAAATGTACAATTTTGCATCGTTTTTATGTTGCTAAACGTTTAAAAAACCCGTGTAACTTGGTTGTTTTTAGTAAGCTGGTTCTATCAGTTTGTGATTTAATTTCCACCTTTCGTTGTAATAAACTCACCAAGCTTAAACAATGTCATGGCAGAATAAGTAGGCTCAAAATGAAAGCAATGGGACTACGAATCCTCACTAAACTAATCAAAATGGTCTTGTTGCGCCTAAGATCACAACCTCACTGTAAAGAAAGGAGCATTCTTCCCGGCTATCAGCACAAGGTTGAACACTCACTAGTACAGCGAGCAGTTGCGATTCGCTAACCACAACGGTGTAGCTTCCACACTAGCCATTTCAATTCTTGTTGATGTCAATTCTTGCTACAAAGCGGTTGCCGAAAAACATATAGTTGATTGGATGGTCTAAATGGCCAGCGTGGAAGCTACACCGTTATGGGTGGTTGGATTATATTGTTATGGTGAGATAAAATCAACTCCCAGCTTCTCGAACACAAACTTTTAAATCAAGCTTAGCACTCTAACTGGGCTAGTTGCTGCGATATTGCTTGCTATTTAGCCATAGATTTTTTGGACTTCAGTCACTTTCCGTATTATATTTGGCTGTTATTCTTTTGCATACCACATTTATGTACTAAGTACTTTTGGATCAAAGAGCTTTGGCCTTATTGTATTCCCATAAAGATGGATTATTGAATTGCGTTCTTATGAAGACGTTGACACGAACGTCTTGTACGCCGATGCAACAGTATGAAGCATTGAAAACGGTTTCTACTCAAAGCACGAATAGGTTGTTTTTTTCATCTAGTTTATCGTTTTTTTGTATTTGTTTCTATCATTTGAATTTACTTTGAATTCAACAAAATCACATTTTTCTTATCACTGTTCGCCGACAGAAGCTTAAGACTTTTGTGCTTTTAGCCCTCAGGCTGTGGCGTTGTAATTGCAGATCTGACAACGAAGCATATAACTAGTGGCTAGGTCTTCAATTAGAGTCCTATTGTCGTTTCAAACTATTATTATTTCTAGGTGTGCTGGCAGGCCACGACAACCGTGTCAGCTGCCTTGGTATCACGGTTGATGGAATGGCGGTTGCTACTGGTTCTTGGGACTCTTTCCTCAAAGTCTGGAATTAACACTTCCGAGATTCTTCTACACTGCCCGTCCCCTGTTGCACGGTTGCTGGAGACGACTCTGGTATGAAAAGACTATAAAAAACCGAGTGACAAACCCGATAACGAGTCTTCTGCTGCGCTGTGAAATTGGACGGCGCAAGGACTATGTTGTGTTACTCGCTCTTTTGTCCCGATTTGCAGTTGTCTCGCAAGTCGGGCTCGAATTAGTGTCTGAAGTTTCTCTGTTTTTAAATTATCATTCTTTTCCTTTTGTCAAAATTATTTGCTTAAACTTTAAGCACCGTAATTTCCTATCTACTGCACAAACTTCACTTCACGTTAATTAAGACTTGAGGCTAAAGCTTAATTGACACCATAAAATTGTTTAATAAAGTTGAGTAGGCAATGTTTTTATCTTAAAAAGTATAAGAACTTCTCACATTGTCCTATTGAATTTTGTTGTTACGTGTTCGAGATGGGCGCTTTTTTCAAAATTGAATAATAGGATACGTAAACAATTAATAAAATTCAACTTTTGAAAATCAAAACATAGTAGTATCATTTTAATGTTCAACTGATGTTTATCTAATCTGCGAACAAAGATATTTACTCTGTGGTCAAGCGAATTGTTTCATTTAAGTTTGTGTTTTAAATGGGGAATTGCGAGTCAGGGTGGTTGATGAAAGAGGGTAGACTATTTGCATGAAGTAATCTTCTAGTTTTCTTTTGTTTTCATTGTTTTTCTTTTGAACTAGAACTTATTGTCGAAATGAAATCGTTGTGAGCTTAAATCTTTCATTTTTATATCCAGAATTCGACTGATCATGTCAATAAAATAAAAATACCCCAGCAACAAAAACGCGTTCCTTTTACATTGTTTCAACGTCACAATGCATTGAATCCATGTTAATGGGTAACTTTTGTCGCTTAGTATTTTAACTTTGATGTGCTACTTTGTTGCCGATAAAACTGTCAAGCCCCAGTTTCAGGTTGTGTAAATTTTGTAGTCTAGAAAAACAAAAATTATAACTTTCTTTTATCATTGCGATGGATGAAAGCGATTATTAAATCTGTATCTAATTTTTTGAGCTTTGAATGTTCACGGGATGGACAAAATGCTGCAGCTTAATCATGTATTTCGGTTATTTAACCCTGTTTACTTCTCTTTCAAATCCCGCCATCTTGCAATCGCTTTGTTGAGAGTCAGTGCAGAGAGTGTCGCCGAGGTAAAAGTTTGAATTAACTTAGGTTATGACAACGTGTATCAGTTTTGTGTTTGTGTTTCTCGCCCTACTTCAAATGCTTTGCCATTTCGTTGTCCATTTTTATGATTTGGCGAAATGTATAGTCCTGTTCGTTTTTGCAGTAACCATTGCTTTGCTCCCATCGTGTCCGCCATATTTCAGTTAGTTTGTTTGCGACGTCACGCTGACGTTAAGCTGACGTTATTTCCTGGTCGACATAACCTGACCTGTTTCTTATAAAAATTGCTGAGCCTATACAAGGTAGGCTAGATATTGTTTAATTAAATCCCCGGCTGCCGAATGCTGATATTTTTGCATTGTTTCAATCTCTGGACGTTGCATCAATGTTGACACGTAGGTCTTTCTACCTGGGTCTATACTACTGTCGTGCTTGCTGCTTTCAATAGAGATGTTGATGCGTGATGAGAGCGTGAAATGTTGACAAACACGTTTAGAAATTTGTCTATTGTACCATAGCCAATACGCGCAATGTGCAATAAGTTTTGTTCCCGGCCAGAAGGATCTGTGAAGACAATGAAACCGGGCTGACCATATTAAGCTTTACATTGTTGGTGAAACTTTCCAGAGATATTTTCTGTATGTAAAGCAGTAAAAACACCCACCAGACTAAATGCGCCGTTGTCCTGTTTGTCCAACCTGATGTAGAATAACCCAAAACGACTGTTTTTTTTTTCAAACTGTCAGTTGCATAATATTATGCCGTATCTCAGCTAGCAAAACAGTCCTTTTTACATTGATTTAACCGTCTGCAAATGTTTAAACTTAATCAAAAACATATTGATTTGCTCGCTGGGATGGATGTGTTCCCTTGTCGGTCAATTAGTTCGATATGCATGGCCTGACGGAGGAGTACAGACATTTCTTACTTCAACTGTCAGAATGTTCTTTTCAAAGCAAAATGACCGGAAGTTTTGTTTCACGCCAACTTAATATATATCTTTATGAGCGTAATGACTTGGACGTTTTGTGATGTCACTCGTAATGATCGTGAAAGACGGTTAGATCAAGTATATAACTTTGTAACACTTTGCGTCGTATGTTAAATATCCCTGTGTTGATTGCATGGCAGATTTACTGCAGATCTTTTTATGCTAATGCAATGTCTCTGCTACACTTTATAGCAGTGAAGAAGACAACATTTTTTCGCTTTTTATTACAACTTGGATTTTGTCACTTTTTTACATCAAGGAAACGTTCAAAGTGTTCCATCTCACAAAAAACAACATATTTTTACTTTCACGCTCTTCTGAGATTCTTAAACACTTTTACATACATTAAATGTTCGATTATACTGAATCAATATTGAAACACCAGCTTTTATTGACATCGCCATCGGACTGATGCACCAACATGTCTTCTGCTAACTCATGCTGACGTAACCAGCAAGGTCAAGGTTGCTGTAATTACAATCTGCGCCGATTTGACTTTAAAGATTTAATATCCATAGTCGCTATTTTATAAGGTTTGAAGTACTTACTGTTTGCGTCAATTTGACATCAGCTATGAAAATATAACAAACATTTCTTCTGTAGTTTATCATGTCATACTATGTTTTTATTTTCTTCTACAAGCTAATGTTGAGTTTTTACTTGTGTACTTTTGATTGCGCATTCTCATTTAAAAAAAAGAACTTTTGTTAAAGTGTTTTTTTACACCAAAAAGCGATGAAAAATATTTGGTTGTTAAAAATTAAATGGAATTTAAGAGATTCGTGTTTTCAATTATTGACCTACACCTTGTCATTCGTTCAGAGGTCAAAATCTAATTGAATACGTGAATTCAAGAAGGACCGAATTCACACAAAGGTATTTTTGAGATAAATGCGTTTTATTTATTTTAGTCATTTGCTTTTGTGGTGGAATTTTGATAACAATTGTATGCTTAGACATACCGGTAAAAAGTATTATGCCTGAAAATGTCATTCGGTAAAAAATTTCTGGAAAAACTATAGAAAAATTGAGGCCCAATTGCTGGAGTTGGGCCTTTTTTAAAATTAATGGAAATGTTGAGGGGGGTGTTTTTCATGTTTAAGCTTAAAAGATTTGGCATTTTTTTCAGCTTTTCAGCTACCATTCAGAAGACACTGACAAAAATCCTAAAAGCATAAAAAGTGAAATTGAAAAAAAAAGAAATTGGTCCCTTTTTAAATTCACGTATCCAGCTGCAATTATAATTGCTCAAAACTTACATCACTTAGACGTAACTCGCTTGCCAGGCAGCGACAATATTCTAGCATGTCTGCTGAGATTATCTTGTGTTATTTTCTTAAAAATCATGTGCGGAGAAATGATGTTGATTTTCCGCATTTACTGTTTTTTATTTATCTGTTTCCCTTGTAACATAACCAAATTTAGAAGTTTTGTTTCGTCTCTACTTGTTTCTATGTATACATCATCACAATATTGTGTTCAACTGTTCGAGTTGGTCTTGCGAGGTTTATGAAGGATTAAATATTGTAATGTCGTAACAACTGTTGTGTACTTTAGTTTAGAGTGGTTCCATGAACGTCCACCCATACTTACACCGTTGCCGCAGTTCTGAGCAGGCTGCGGAGATGCTGTAAAAGAGCTCTGACTTTGACTCCGGAGCTATCAGATTATACACCAATAGTTCCAGCGTCAAAGTTGTTTTACCTTGCTGGTTTGTAGAGATATTAATCCTATAAGACCAAGTAACGGAACCGGATTAAGCACATTTGGACACACAAACAATTAATTCAGAAACAAATGGAATGCTTTCGACACACCAATGTATCCACATGAGTTTCTTATCCTGGAGCTGTCGCATTTTTTGTGGTTCCAGCTCCTCAGCATACGCGTTTTATCATACGGCTTCCTTCATCGGATTTTTTCCTTTTAGGGGTGATGACAACACCAATTTTGTCAGAAATGCAACCTAGTGTGTAAATGTTCTAAAAATGGTAAGTGGAAGCCAGTGCAGTAGCCGAGTTTGTCACCTTTTCCAACTGTCGGGAGAGTGTCCGTGTGAAGGAAGCTTAGTCTACAATCCAGTAATAATGGTTCAGCCAACACATGGAATTCTCAGGTGCAATTATTGCATGGCAGTAGCATCACTATTTAACATTTTTGGAAAATCTGATTCATGCAATAGTCAAAGCCTTACTCCCTGAAGGGTGATTTTATTTTAAGACCGGAGGATACCAGGGTTGTCGGTATTTTACCCGACCCAAAAAAACCCGGGTGGTTTTTTTTTTTAAAACCCACTTACAAAAACCCATAAAAAAAAACAGAGCATCATATTTGTCCAGTTTTTATGAGAAAATTAAAAAAATGAACAAAAACACTACAAGGCACTTAAAACAAACTTTAAATTAGGACTTAAGGATGTGATTGTGAAGTAAATTTCCAAGAATAAACTGAAAACGCAGTGGATATTGTACAGTACACAAAAATCAAGTAATGCCACTTTGTGTATACTACACTAAAACTCATTTATGCAAGAAGGCCTTATAGTTAAACTGGTGAAAGTACTGCTCTACTGTAGTCTGTATATATGATGTGAAATGCAATTTAGGAGGCTATTTACCGATTACAGATTCTGGATTCTGACGCATGGCTGTTTTCAGAGCATTTGCCTAAATGGCCATTGGCCACGCAATTGCTCATCCATTACTATATAATATATATATAAATGATAAAAAATATTTAAACATGATGGCATAAATGCTCCTTGCCTTCAAATCTAAAGCAAATGATGCACTAATGTGATTTCTACCACGGTAGCATCAACTTGGTATAGAAATCAGTGGATGATGCAACATCCAACTTGATCTTGAAATTAATGGATGATGCAACAACAGCCCTAGTGCATTATTTTATTGAGTTATGCAAGCATGTACTGTGAGTGAAAGGCACTTCATTCGTAAAAAGTAGTTTTGAGGTGACACAAGCAGTAAGCACGAATCTACCTTTTTTTGCATCTTTAATAAAACCCGGGTTTTTTTAAAAAACCCGGGCGGGTTGGGCTTTTTTAGAAAAACCCGGGTTTTTCTCAACTCTGGAGGATACACGCTGCTCGTGTTAACCATATTTTCAGAGCACGAGCTGGAACATGAAGTTGCCATCATAACCTCCTTATCGGAATAGGTTTTTGATACAGTAGAATGCTTCAAAATTCCTCTGGATTGCCATCAAGCTCTAGAATTTCATCCGTAAAAACAGAACTGTGAAGCTAAAACTCAGGGGCATGGCCTTTAAACTTCTCTTGGCAGGTAATTCTGTAAGAAATCTATTCCTATGTAGATCTGAAACTTTACTAGTGCTGCAAAAATATGGAGAAACTGGTCGATGTCTTCAAGCTCTGGACATACAGACAAATGTAAAAGAAAATAATGGAAGTAAAACATCACCAGAAATGAAGTATTGTTTAAATCAAACAAAATTCTCTTACCAATAGTAAAAAGAAGAAAATTGAAATATTTCGGAAACGCAATAACAGACCAAGAATGATTTGGACAACAAACTGGATAAAATTAGGTTATGAAAGTGCTGTTAGAAACGCTCATGATCGTGAACAACGGAACATTGCCTTCAACTCTGAATACGACAAAGGAAAGTGACGATGATAAAGAGATCGCTGAAGTAGCCTACAATTTTCACTCTTTCAAGTGGGGCGTGTTGTCACAATTTTTAGAAATCAACATACTGTATATCTCGTTCTGTACCAATGGTATCAAAATGCTTGATAGTGCAATTGAAAGAGGTATCATTCGACTTCTTTTAGTTACAGCTAAAAATTTTCTGGATTATTTCGTTTTTACATAAATGCATGTTTAATGCAAGTAAATGAGCTGTGACAACACGCCCCACCCCGAGGCGTGTTGTCACAAAATTTCTGCACGTGCTTTATGACTAAAATATGACAGAAACCAACAAAAAATGGTTTTAATATGGGCTGAACGAATAAAAAAATATGCAAAATGCAAAAAAATTTAATTTACAACATATTGGTAAAAGTTTATGCCCATTATCAAAAACAATAAAAATGTCATCTTAAAAATTATGTGTCACTATCGAATAATGTGTGTATCATTATCTAATATTAATTTCTATTTCCTAAAAAAGCGTTGTATTTTAACAAATACGCATATTACCTCGTTGTATAAGCATAAATAAATTTTATGTTTCTTGATATTAAAAATGCACACCACGGGGCGTGTAGTCACAGCTGTGACAACACGCCCCGTGGTATGAAATCACGTGGTTTCAACAACCATGTGCACATCTCTACTTGCATGTCTTATCTGTTTGGTATGATGAAAAAAGCAGGCGTAAAGCTAACGAATGGTATCTTTCCTAATCAGTTATGGTCAAACCTTAGTTTGCCAGACCATTTTTTAGTTTAGTTATAAAACCTGATTTTGCCCAAAATTCAATGGCACTCCTCATAATTTCTGCTGTGGTGTCAAATTTATTAACCTTCACTGCTTGTACGAAAGAGAACTGAAAACTATGCCTTTCATTGAAAACTTGTGGTTACACGCTTGGGTTATCACATGGAAATCGTGCTGTGACAAACAGTCAAGAGATTTAATATGTTTTATAGCAGTGGTTCTCAATTTTTTAACACCCGGACACCAGCAAAAATTAGAGAAATGTTCACGGACCACCAGCAACAGATCTTTGCGAATAAGTTAGAACAAGTATTTGTGATCTTTTGTTACCGTTGTGGTAATATATTTTATTTAGGTTATATTTAACGTATAAGGATAGTTTATATTTAAGTATAAGTTTAAGTATGAGAATGGTTTGGTTATATTTGAATTGATATTAAGGCTCTCTGACTGCCTGATGAAATTTCTATCTATCTAATTTATCTAGTTTGGCTATCTGACTCCATGAAATAATTTCCACACAATTGTTATTCGAATTATAATTTTAAGTTATCAGAAGGTGTTCGTATAATGTTGTAGGTCTATAACACAATTTGAATTTAAACAGTACAGAATAATGAAATTACAGGATCGTGAAACATTATCACGAGTTATTACATTTTAATTAAACAATCAATTTAATGTTTTTCTGAGAGCTGAACTGGTCTAACTGAGCTCTCGCCAAATGCGAACAAGTCATTTTATAATCATCAGTTCCCTTTTTCTTATTGACTTCGGGAGCAGATTAAATGGAAAATTACAATTCTTTAGGAAATTACGCATGGTTTGAAATGGTTCATTTTAGTTAAAGAAAGGGAATTTATATGATGAAATAATGGATCGCTACAGAGGCCCCCCCAAATTTGGGCTAAATTGGAACCAAGGGTACCAAGTTTAGTTCAAATTTAAGGAGTTAAAAACGTTAACACAATTGTAACAGACATAGTATGAAATAGGTATGTTTAGTGTTTATGATAATAATGTGGTGTTGTGTTTGTGATATCGTGTCGCGAAGTGATTCTGCGTGGTTCCACCGCCTTCCGCAAAGGAATGTCTGAGTTTGTGCTGTGTTGAAGAGTCCACCTCGTAGAAACATTAATTGTTTTGTAAGCGCCGTTGAAAACCGTAGCAGGCATTCATTGTTTGTCTGGCTCTTTCTGTTGAAAAGCAGACCATGCCGATTGAGTTGATGCAAATGCAGCAGCAGCCTTGTCTCCTTTTTGTTTGCTAGAGATCAACGCAGCTGGAGATCATTGACATTCGGCCTTTGCATTCGCTGTGAGGCGCTAGAGAGTCGGTTGCAAGTGGCTCTGAAGCACTTTTTTCGTTGCAGGCGGTGAAAAGGGCAGAACACTTGAGTTTTTGATCTTGGTTGTTCATGATAATTTCTGAGAAAGGCAAAATACATTCAATTACCCGTCCGACTATAGAAATATTTGTCGACTTGGTTTGTTAGTCGACCTGTACGAAATGTGAAGGTACTATTTGTAATACGGAAAAAAAATTAATACGTAACAAAAGAACATACGCTTCGATAGGTCTAAAGATCATTCACAAAATCGTAAATGTTCATTAGTCTGAACAGTCGTTCGGCAACTGCAAATAAAACACAGAAATAAAAAAGATGCAGTACATGATTCAAAACCATGCGGTAGTTTCATACAGTATGTAAACTAATGTTTCGTGGGCATATGCATGCTTGCCCAACATAGGTTAATTAGGTTAGTAACATGCCATGCCAACCGTTTGCTGCGCGCATTTGCATGCCACTCGCAGTCATATTCAACCATACACAATAAACAAAAACGCTTAGCAGACAACCTATAAAGAGAGAAAGGTTGAAATAGACAACCACTGGATCTGCATTGGAAAAGATGCAGACAGTGGAGAAAAAGACAACAAATTCGCATTAATGCGATATTTGCATTTTTCTTGCGATGAAGCTATATAACCTACAGTGTATAGGCAAGAGCTTTTGAAAAGCAGGTTGGCCAGCTTGTAGCCTACAAGAGACTTGAAAAAGAATTGCCAATTGGCTGAGATGCATCTCTTTCCGAAGTAGGCGTACTTGAGATGGCTATACTGGAAGACGCTGTACTGTCCTGCAAAGAACTACATAGGATGATTAAACAGTCACATGTATTTAGAACAAACAAAAATAACCTAATTCTGCGATTACTGCAGACTGTAAAATAAACAAATGGACGAATGCTGGAGTGGTCAATCCTTAAGACCATTCGTCTTAGCACAACAGCTTGGCGCTGTTAAAAATACACAAACACTACAGTAAAAAGTTACGTAATTACAATATTAAAATACAACGTAAACGCAAGGTTTTGCAGCTTTTAATCACATGAGCTGCCCGACTGTTCGGCGGATGACGTCACTGATTGATTGTGTTGTTGTTTAGCAACATTTCCGGGGTTCGAAGGTCCATCACTGCATCGACTTTACATACGTAGACGAGAAACTTGGCTTTTTTCGTGCTTTATCTCCGTTCCAGTCACGCTTCAGTGGTCCTAACTGACTTCCCTCAGAAGGTTGCGAGATTGCCGGCAGCATATTAAAAAGAACTCTATTGCAGAAAATTAGCGGTTGGTTTGATGAAATGATGCTTGTGTACGGTAATTAAGATGTCCAGTGAGACCTTATCTCATATTATTATTGTTATTATCATATTATAGACCTAGCTTACAGTTGCATTATAAGCATTTCAGCAAGGTAGGTAGACCCAGATCAAGTTACTTTACTTAGTGGTATAACATTCTGTCATTCCATGGCTCCAAGTTTCTGTTGTGTTCCTGGATGTTCTACCAGGTATAAAAAGGAACACTATGTTTACATTAAGCAAGTGAAAAGTTTAAAGTTTTTGAAGAAAGACACTGATGAATAATGAATATCAACATCAAGAATTGCTTAATCGTTTGGTATTATCACATCGAAATCCAACTGCAAAAGAAGATAACATAAACTCTCAAATTCATCGTGGGCAATGTGGAATTTGCGAGAAGCATTTCAAAACTTGTGATTTCATCTTGAGTAAGTTCTGTTGAATTTCATCATTGATTGCTGGTATCAGTTGAAAAATCGGTAGGTTTACAGACAGTAGGCTTATCGGTATGTTAAATATTCATATTGCGTTAGGTGACTTAGGTGACGTTAGGTGCGTTAGGTGACAAGGCGAATATCTCAAGACAGCCTCGAAGCCTACTTTGGTCACCAAAGAGCATTGGGGAGAAGGCACCAAAATCCCAATATTCATGAGTTTGGATACCGAAACAACACCATTGTGTTAAAGCGCGAATTACATCACGGTTGTGCAGTTGGTCAACCTATCAAGAAACGCCGGAAAGAGTAGTGGTCCATTTATAAATTTGCTTGTGACTGCCTGGTGTTTTATGATAATGTTAATGGTGAGTTTCTGCGAATGAATTATTATTGATTGATATTCTTTTTGGAAAAAAAAGCAACAACAAATAACTGGAAATACTTGTATTCAATAAGCGAAAAGAAAGCAATTCATCCTCTACTTTAGTGTAAGGTCATAAGAGAAATAACACATGACTTAAAAAGGCAAGCCGAATAACAAATGAAATACAACAATCACAGCCAGCAAATAAGAATACGGCACAAAACACAAATAGAAAAAAACGAATCACTTACGGTACAAAGTTCAATACGGTAGCAAGTTACAGCTTTTTCAAAGAGTTGCGAAGAGACTTAGCCTACTGTTCTTTGCTGTGGCATTTTCTGCTAATGACTTAGCAAAACGATGGCCCCTAATTTTAAAAAATAAGCGAGCAATTCTGTGGACGCACGAGACGCATGGCCTGGTATCTTCAAGATCCATATGTACACACATTTGTTGTATATGTGCTTGGACATGTGGCGATGCCAGACACTCGTTCATAATAGGCCTATTTAAATCGATACCAGCGAACGACTTGCTCTTTCGAAAGGCTTTTTCCAAAGCAATCAATATGCGAAGAAGGAGGTCCGTTATTTTGAGCAGTGAAGAATCCGAACTTTTTTTAACGCACCTTTGCAAAAAAGATTTTTTTGTTTCCTTGTTCCAAGATTTGCGTAGCAGATTTTTTATTATATAACCTCCAATATACTTCACTGTTTTTTTATCCTCGTCACTGATAACAATGTCTGAAGATTGCTGGCAACAGCTTCATTCTTCCGTTCGCAAAAAATTATTGGAATGACATCTAAACATTTTAGGAGCTCGCCTATCGAAAGACCAATTTCGCAGGACAACCGCTTAGCGTCTTGAGAAAATAGCCGTAGCCTATCAATCGCCCTTCATCACGACTTTTCAAAAACTCTGAAAAAGAAAGCACAACCATCTCAATGTTAGCTACTGTATATCTGTAAAACAGGAATACATTTTACTTTATCAAAAATCAGCCGACCAAAAGCCTTACTCTTACCGCTCTTACAAAAAGTAACAATATTTCTTTTATCATGCACATTGCACACTCTCTAAGGGGGCTGAACTGAATTAAAATCTCGGTAGTAGGACTATTTGACAAGATCAAACTTCAAATGAAATCGGAAACTCTCCCAAGCAGGTCTGGATCAAATGGTCCTATGCATAACGCCTCCGCCGTTTTCCCGTAAATGGAGGATAAAGATGAAGAATTAAAAAAAGCATGCAACATTCTTCACTAGTTGGTTGTTCTTAAATCGATTGTTGTCATAAAATTAGCCTACAACTTACCGTCGTAAATGGAATTCATGACTTCAATAGCTTTTGAAGTAATGTCGGAAGACTTCTTTGCCAATCCTGCTGCAACTGCTAGGCACGATCCACGTTGAATTACAGTATTTCCGATAAAGCATTCGAGTGGTATCTGGTTGGTGTATAGCCTACCGATGTATTAAGACTTAAACTTAAAGCTTTGTAATCAAAGTCACAAAAAACTATCTCATATCTTTTAAAACATGAAGCTTACGGGCGGAAGTCGGTATGAGCGGCAAAAGTCTGGGTCACAGACCTTTACGCAGCTCCAAACAATCCCTGGCTCCAAAATAGGCAGTTGTAAAGAGAACCACAACCAACAGTCTCTGTTGAAGTAGATTAACATGTTAAACCATAGATTTTAGACAGACTATATCAACGATAGAGTTGAAGTATTACTAGTAAAAGTTCCGCTGAATTTTACTGTCCGAAGCACGGTCTTCATTCACAGTCTCTATATTACTATATTATATTATTAATATAGAAACTGTGCTCCATTATTACCTCCACGTGTATTTCCCAATCTTCATCAGAAAGGAATAGGTTTTCACCAGACACTGCCATTGCTATTCCTGTATAAGCAATAAACATGAAGCTTCCGCTTCCAGAAGTTTGAAATTGTAAGAAAGTGTCATTTTCTGTTTTGCCAATGGAAAGCCAGTTAGATCCAGTCATGCGTGGCAAGGTAGACACATGATTTTAACGCGGCTTTGGTTTGTTGTATTAAAATCGCCTTTTTCTTTTTTTGCAGTTTCTCGTCTACGTATGTAAAGTCTATGATCACTGTTGTTCACAGCGTGTGACATCATTTGTGGGGATAATAGCACTGTTAAGAAAAAACGTTATACAGTAACACAATAAAACATCGAAAACTGTTCACCCAACGTGAACACTGAACACTAAGATTTGCAGTCAACCCTATGAGTTGTCGGGAAGATTTTCAGCAATATGCTACAAGACGGTTATCCAACGTTGATCAGCCATATTTCGATACACAATTACAAATGAAAGAAATTATATAGTGTCAGTTGAGTCGAGGCGAGTGATGTCATCAATGGATGGTTTTGTTGAGTAAAAGTTAAGTTTGATGGATAGTGCTGTTTTGTCGATCTCAGCACCAGCACACGTGACAGCGATTCTGCCTTCTCAAGAGACAAAAGATATTGCTAAATGCCAAGCAAGCTTACACAAAAAGTTCCATTACAGGGTAAAAAAAAACTGTGCATAGACAGTAGTGCAATGCAAACAAAAAACAGAAACAACGTTTCTTAAATCATGTTAGCTCCTAGTAATATTAAAAAAAAATTGGGGCACACGAAAACTACAACCTCTTTGGGTGGCTTCGCATAATTTCCCCTGTCTTTGCGCCACAGAGTTATACAAACTGATGCTTCAGCTGAGAACATAAGGGTGGCAAAGTTGTGAAGCAAAGTCTTCACAATGATTTCTCCTATTTGGAGATGCTCCTTGTCGGAGTAAAAAGACGCACAAACTCACGGATGGTTGCTTGGAAGCGACACCATAACGCTTTGCAGAGCTGTGCCTGCACGTGTACGTCTGTATAAAAAGTGAGATTGGGGCTCGAACCTCGTAATCTCGCATGCTAGTTGCATGTAGCCTATAGGTTAAGGCAAAAATAAAAAAAATATATTAAAATGAGCTAAGGATTTAAGCAACATTTGACACTGCAATAAATCTACAAAAAATTACATAATTATATTTCCTTGTAAAGGCAACTTGTTGGCAATCAGCTTATCTAAGCAACGTTTAAAAAACATTAACTTTGGCAAATGGCGCTTCGGCATAAAATTAAGTTGTCGACATCGGCTGCTGAAATGAGTAGTCTGCCGTTGAACGATTCGCTTTATTGAGCGAACAACAACAAAAATCAGTTACGCTTAACAAGCAATAAATTGCCGGCAGGGTGCTTTAAAAAGTAGTCTGCAATGAACTGCAGAAAAATTGTTGGCAAACTAACGCGTGAAATGATAAAAGGTGACATGTTTTTAAAAGGTAATTATGAGCTCGTGTTGTTTTTATTTTTGACATACAGTAGAAATAAAAATTTTGTATAATAATGCACTTACCAGATTCTTCATAGTTTGGTGATCTTGGCAAACTTACTTTTTATTTTTTAAAAAAACCTACTTACGTGCGGGGTCATCAATGTGGTAATATATTTTATTTAGGTAACTTATAAAAATGTGGTTATAATTATTTAGGTTATTTAAGTATGAGGATAGTTTATATTTAAGTATAAGTTTAAGTATGAGAATGGTTTGGTTATATTTGAATTGATATTAAGGCTCTCTGACTGCCTGATGAAATTTCTATCTATCTAATTTATCTAGTTTGGCTATCTGACTCCATAAAATAATTTCCACACAATTGTTATTCGAATTATAATTTTAAGTTATCAGAAGGTGTTCGTATAATGTTGTAGGTCTATAACACAATTTGAATTTAAACAGTACAGAATAATGAAATTACAGGATCGTGAAACATTATCACGAGTTATTACATTTTAATTAAACAATCAATTTAATGTTTTTCTGAGAGCTGAACTGGTCTAACTGAGCTCTCGCCAAATGCGAACAAGTCATTTTATAATCATCAGTTCCCTTTTTCTTATTGACTTCGGGAGCAGATTAAATGGAAAATTACAATTCTTTAGGAAATTACGCATGGTTTGAAATGGTTCATTTTAGTTAAAGAAAGGGAATTTATATGATGAAATAATGAATCGCTACACCGTACCCAAATTTGTCGTTGCGTAGGCTACTACAATGCAAGATTTAAGAAAATGCTTTGTATTAGGACGAAAGTTACGTCAAAACGTCAATCAACTCAACAAACAAAATGTAAATTTATGTACAAATCCATAGTAGCCTAGTGGGTAATTTACTGCTGGTACTCTGCCATTAGAATACGAGGCTAAGAAGGCGTCAAAGAGGTTTCTGAAACACGTAGCTCTGCTTCGGCATTCAGCGATTTCTTGGCTTTGTTACAGGTACGGTACTTAAAATTGGAGCTGAATAAAATTTCCTGCACAAGTATCTGGTAGAAACAATCACCGTCAATTGGATGCTGTCAGAGTTAGACACGAATATTCGTTTTCAAGAGATAACCAGAATATTGTAATCATTTTTTTGTAATGCCATTTTGCGTTGTTTCAATATGCGCTCACTCAAATTTATTTGGATCTCAATTAGTTTTGCAGATCGTTTTGATTAAATTTTGGTTTCCTAAAAAAAGGGTTGAGAAACTCGAAAGTAGGCGGTACGAAAAGGTAGCCACTTTAACAAGTCGAAATTCTGCCACTAAACTTGACTAGAATGAAACCGCCAACCAATCATAAGCTACGGTTTAAGCAGGGACCTCAGAATACGTGACGTAAAAAATGGCGAAAAGAAGATGATAAAAAGCAAATTAAGTGATGGAATTTTTGTCAGCTGGTTGGCTTAGGGGTTAGGGCTAGAAAGTAGTCATTTCATTGACGCAGATTCGATTCCCACCACTGCTATTGCTCTTTTTCTTCTGTAATTACCAAATAAAGTTCAAAACAGGCAGTAACTCTCTGGCTGAGTGTTAGAAGGGTCACAATTGGACGGTAGCCTCTTATAACATGTTCTGATTGCTTGGCGGTTGCATTGTAGTCATTCGCAGTGGCAGAATTTCGACTTGTTAAAGTGGCTACCGTACGAAAATGCCAGGATTAAGATCACAAAAGGGACTTCTTAGGATAAAGATTGCAACACAATGTTAATTGAGATATGTCGAATTTGTCTCCCTTACATTCAAGATTGTTAATTTCTCTGCATCCACCTAGAAATAATGCCACACTCGTTGCTGGTAGTCTACAATCAATGCTACACTTGGTCCCAGAAGTTTACATGACTATTATGTTAATGATCATAGTTCTGGTAAGCTACGGTGCAATTTTACTCAAAAGTTTAGTCACGATCGACGAGTAGGCTACTTTTCGTACGGTACCTGGTTCCGTAAATAGCTATCATCCTCAATACAGAACCTCACACCTGCCTTGTCTCATTACAGTTCCAAAACCTCTGGCACATGTCATAAGTGATAGAAATTAGGCTAAAGCGAGAGGTCTTTTGCTTTAAACTTTTATTGGTAATTCCAGAAAAAACATAGTTACGTATGGCAGGGGTTGGAATCGAAACAACGCCATCGAAATGACTACTACTTCTCAACCCTTCACGCCAAGCTGCCTGCGGCAAATCATTCAGTTAATTTGGAAAGGGTATACGAAGGTTCACAGCAATTGACTTATTCTCACGACACTACAGTAGAAGGGCGGTAGTTGGTAGGCCTATCGCGTTAAACATGCGGTTCTTTTTAAAATTGCAAAAAAATTTGTTCTGCTGCTGATACAGTCAGCTGCAAAAGACAGTTAGCAAATGTTGCGTAGGCTAGAGTGTAGCGATCCATTATTGCGTCAGATCAGTTTTCCTTCATTAAATTACTATCGGCCGCAGAGGCGCCGGAACGGTTTTTAACTGGGGGGGGCAGGATTATGAAAAAAGGGCACTTTTGTTGCTGAAACGCCAATTTTTTAAAAGTTTTAAGATAAGATGTAGCGATAATGCTCATCCATCAGCCCATCATCGAGTAATGATACAACTGTCCTCAGTGATGGGCACTATCGGCGATAATTCATCGGCAATAATTATCGGCGATAAATTTTTATCGCTTATCGTTATCGCTCAATTATTTTTTCAGTTATCGTTTATCGTTATCGCCAAAGGCAATATTTGATTATCGCCGATAATTAATCGCCGATAAATTTTATTTTGGATCAACACACAAGTGGAAAGATCATGAAAAGTAATATTTTTACTAGCCACCTAGTTAATGAAACTAAAATTAAAACCAGTTCTTCTTCAGTGCCTGAAGTGTGTGTGCACAGGTCGTTATCAGGGGAGGGGGCACGCCCCCCTGCAGCGACGGCCCTGACAACACAATAATTTTTAGAGTTGCAAATTGCAATGCAATGAAATGCATGCAACAAGTCTCTTGTTGTTTTGCTGCAATGGGCAACCGCGAGTGAATTATACAATTAAAATGTAAGCGCACAAGCGCCACAACTTCCTTTGAAGCGAAGCGAAAGAAATTGGCAAGTGGTTTGTGAAAGTGTCGCAATGCGAGGCCGCTTTTACATCGAAAACATGGTCTTTCGCGCCACCTCACGATCAACTATTGTATTCTTGTGGGGTTTTTTTCGTTGGAAGTGTTAGTTTTTAGTAATTGTCGTAAAAAAATAATCTCTCTCGTCAAAAAATATCTCTCTCGTCAAAACATGAAACTTACTGTTTTAAGCGCATTAAATCTTTAGATGAGTAGATTAACTAAAATTGCAAGAACTTGCCTTGAGACGTGCGGTTACGTCACAAACTCAGATTAAAAGACAAAATTCACACACAATAACAACACAAGACCTAAAAAACATATCACAATTATTTTTTTGTAATTGTGTTTGTACTTTTTGAGAAAAAAGCCGTCCTATATATAAGACGCTAGGCAAATCCGCTATCAAATTTCACAAGTTTCTTGTGCGTAATGCGTAAGCGTTATTACGTTTTACTTATCGCTCAAAGTGATAAATGGGAAATGTCTTGTTCATGTCTTGTCATGTCATTATTGTCATCGAGCATTTTATTGAAATGAAAGTTCAAAAAATATGAAGATGAAAATTAGCAAAGGAACACAACATCACTGAAACAAGTCATTGCGGAATATGATATTGCTTGAAGCATTTAACATGCAGACAGACATCACATTTTTTGCATCTTGTAGTAGTTTTTGCATGACAATAGGCGGATCGAGTTGCGTGGTAAAATTATGCTAAATACAGTATAACCTTTCTCATTTACTGTAGCCTACCTATGCGACATAGCCTACCCCAACCAAATATTTTATTCCCACAAATACAGTGCCTACATTGTAATTCTTATCTCAACAACTCAGCGTTCTGCCATTTCTTTAATGATGGTGTTCACGAAGAAAACAAAAAAAAACTATCTGAAATTATCAGTAAATTACGATAATTATGTTATTGTTCTTAAACAAACACGACTAATTTGACAAGCTTGATGGATTTCACAGTATGCACATTTTTGCTACCAATAACGCTTAAGATTACTGATAAATTTTCAAGCATTTTGCGTTTTTGGTAAACAGCCCTTTAAAAGGGGGAAGACAACCCCATTTTCAAATACAAATTGAGAGTTGAAATACATAAAGGGGATGTTCAAAAACACGTTGCACTTGTTTTTATGAAAAAATACTCATTTGTTCTCACGCAATGTTAAAACAAAGTTTTGGTTTTGTAATTCGAACACACACCGCGCGAACTGTTGTCGAAATAAAAAATTTTCTCGGGTGACGTCATGCGAGTACTGCTGGACAAATATTTTGCTTGTTTTAGGTGTGGCATGCGTTTGCAGCAGTGGATAAGATTATTCCAAGTTACAATTGAAATTCAGATTTAGTTTATTGTAGCCTTGGTGCTAGCTTACATCATTTTACAGACTACACTAAACTTTTTATTGGACGTTTAACCTAAACATTTTGGGCTAGACCTTGCAGTGTTTGCATAGTTTTGATGGTATTTAACAGCAGGAGATTTAGACAGTCAAGGGTTGCAGAGATTTGCATTTATTTTTTACTTCATGATTAGTCAGTGCTGTTTCCTGTGCTGTGTGCACGATAGGCCTACCTACCAGTCTCAGTATTTACTCATGTATTTCAATTTGTGATTGTGTATTGTCTAGACAAGTAGGCCTATATCTCAATATGCATTCTTCCCCAGTACTGTGTGAGTAAACTAAGCTAAACCTGTTACAATTTGGTACTCATCATGCCAAATCGGTGTGTTGTGCCGTTTATAACTGTTCATCTGGCAGTTCTTCTAGGCTACTGATAAAATTTCTTTGTTCCATTTTCCAAAAAATCGTAGGTACCATAAAAAAGAAATGGAACAAGTCTGTAAACACCACAAGAGTGTGGCCAGGATCAACAGAGTCCAGCACAATATGGCGACTCCATTTCAAGGAAACAGATTTTCAAAATCTTTTTCAATTTGACATGGGTCATGCCACACGTCTCAATTTAAACCTTAATGCATGCCCTTCAATTTTTCCCAACAAAAACATTTCAACAACTTTGCAACCGTTGGATTCAAAGTCCAGTGGAGAGACAACTCCACAACAAAGTTCCACTTTATCCATGCGACCGGCTGCTGGGAAGCGGCAAGTTCTTGAGGTAATTTTAAGCTAACAATTATATTACTACATGTTTGTTGTAAAGTACCGTACATAAGTAGCGAAGTAGCATCCTTGAGAAATTGTTTTCCATAAGTTTACAATATGTATGCTGCCTGCTGGTATAGTGATTCCCAGCTACATGCGCTTTTAGAACGTCCCATGTATAATTCACCAAGTGCATTAACAAAAAATGTTCCTTCATATATACAATGTTGTTTTCTTTTTCATTTACTGGCTAGGGATGCACCCAAATTCGTACCCTGAACAATTCCTACCCTCAATTCGTACCCTGAAAAGATCGAGAGAAAATTTTTTAAAAAGCCGAAGTCATGCCAAACAGAAATGGTTACTTGTGATGCTGTAACACAATATGACGTGTTAGATTTCCGTGCTTGTTCATCAAAAGAATGCCAAGCTGTCTTGAAGCCAATGAGTGCGGCGAAAGGTAAGATACTTTGACTCTATAATATAACATATTATGAAATAACAGTAGTGTACATTTTAATAGCTTTGGAAAGAGAAGTGATGCCAAATAATACTGTAAAAGTTGCTTTGCTTGATTTGGAATATGTTTATTGCAGCAACTCAGGCTAATGCCCTGGTATTAACACAATCTGTAGGTGTGACCTGCAACTTGCAAGAAAGAAAATGAATTCCACCAGATTACCTTACTTCCACTCCCAAAAAAGCAAGAATGGCTTTGTAAGACATATCTTTTGAAGATAATGAAATGCACTATCCAAATTTCTCAATAAAAACATTTTCGGAGGTGTCTACCAATGAACGTAGTGAAAAGCCGGGGTAAGTTTGTAAAATTCCAAAACAAATCTTCGTTCCTAAACTTTTCATCAAATTTTCCTATAATTTAACTGATGATCCACTGGGATGCACGGTGTGACAAAACATTTTAAATAAAGTAAACAATATCACACCAAATCAGAAGAATCGGTTTATTTAAATACAGAGCTTTCGCCACACAAGTGTGGCTTCATCAGTATAAACTTATTCAAATAGAAGTTTGTAAACAATGATATATCTGTTGTAGATATTTTATGAATGCTTCCTGATGTATGGAAACACACACATACTGTAAACGGAAGTGCTCAATCTTTTCTTTAAAATAGTGTCATTGATAAGAATTTTTAATATGTCATTGAGCAGAACACTGCACAGTACTTCAACAATTGGAAGGTGATGGTATTGACCTCATGTTAGCAGGAGATGGAAGGGTAGATTCTCCTGGACATTGTGGGAAGCACGGCACATACACGATCATGGACACAAGATTGAATAAAATAGTAGATTTGCAACTTCTTCAGGTATGGACTTCAGCCAGTACATTTTATACTTTAGCTAGCAAATCCAGCTTCTTTTACATGACTCATTGAAAAGCCAGTGTGTCTTATAACAAATTTACGTTTATTTTACGTATGTTTGTACGTTATAGTTTCTCTGCTCAGCGCGCTTTCCATTGATTGTTTTCTCTGCAAGCCCATTTTCATAAGAGCTTTTCTTGCTGTGTTCAGTAAAAGGGACTTTTGTTACTTTAAGTTCTGATCGTGTGAGACTGATTTAATTGGTTCGTTTTATATTGTTGGCTTGTGTTTTGCAGATGTACTTCGTCTCTTCCTTCATTTAAACCTAATAAATGGTCGTTTCAGTGTGAACATACCCAGATAACAAATCAGTCGCTTTTTACATTCAACGTCTGCAGACGTTGAATCAATGTAAAAAAGCGACTGATTTGTTATTATGTGTACTTTTCTCAAAACTGCTCGTAAACAGGCCAACTTCGCCCAGAAAGCAACAACGTAATGATGATTTATTGATGCTAAGCTATTTTACTGAAAACAATTTCACTGAAACAATACAATTGCCAAGTCAATACATTGCCAAGTCAAGAAAAATTTGCGGCCATGGCCGTCTCCCATCGAATCGGCACATACAACACTCGCGGCCATTTAAAAAGTTGTTTTGAATTTGAAGAAGTTACCGTAACAAGAGTAAATGTAACCAAAAGTTGTTTTTACAGACGTAATAGGCACATTGCCTATAGACAGTTTGTTCGCTGGATCTGGGGTTACCTTGGACGTTCAATCCGTGTGCCTCTGCCGTCATGCGTCGTTTCGGCAATTAGGTCGAAATTTTCAAATCAAGATAGCGGCGAATATGTTGGATTTAAATATCCTGATTTGAAATAAAAAGTCAGAATTCAAAGTCTGCTTTGAAAAAAGCTTTTCCGTGTGCACAGAGAGAGTGAATTTTGTACATGTACAGACAGTACAGTAAGCTATACTAGAGGTCTTAAGAATCTTCTTGACCTAGTTCTTTACAAACTAATATGGTACTTGGCGAAAGGTAGTTACTTTCAGTGTTCAATTTATCAACTACTAAGCCGCTTACAATCGACATAAATACATGTAGTTCATTGTATTTGTTGGAAACGACACTACGAACGGTACCCGGTCATTTGGTCGACAGGACGTTTGATCGACAGACATTTGGTCGACAGGACGTTTGGTCGACAGGACGTTAGGTCGACAGAACGATTTATTTTAGGGTTAGTTAACTAACCATAACCCTAATCTAACCCTGACCTAAAAATGAATCGTTCTGTCGACCTAACGTCCTGTCGACCAAATGTCTGTCGACCAAACGACCGTGCACCACTACGAACACTTGCTTACAATCCATCTTGCGCGAACATAAGATCGGCTAGTACTCTTATGACGTCACACGTGATTATCGCACGGTTCAGTGAACACGCGTCGCTTTGAAACTAAATGCTAACTAAAACGGCTATTGCTATTGCAATTCTATTTGTGCATAACTTACAAAAAGTTTTGTCCCTTTACAGTATATTATGTTCGATTTTTCGGCATGTTGATGAAAACAGTTCGTGCTGCATGGGATGGGGCAGCGCTAATCAAGAAAAAAAAATTATCGTTATCGGACATTATCGGCGATAATTTATCGTTATCGCTTAACTTTTTTTTGATTTATCGTTATCGCTTTAGGCAGTGGCGGCTCGTGGTCTTAAAACCTGGGGGGGCTGCATCCAGTAATTTTGAAAGGGGGTGGTTTAGAAGGCCGGCGGGCGAAGCCCGACGGCGCCTTCGCCAAAGGCGACACCCAACGGCGGGGGGTCTGGGGGGCCTCCCCCAGAAAATTTGGAAAATTACTTTGAATTTGGTGCATTCTGAGAGCATTTTCAACAAAAATGTGGGTATAAATATTCCTGTAAAATGGTGCTGTCCGGTGGCATAGCAAAAGGATAAAATCATGTTTTCTTGGGCATTTTTTGGTAATAAAGCTAAGTCTCTATGATTTTTTGTTGCTAATTCCTGGCTGAGTTTTATTTGAATGTTTGGTATTGGCAAAACTCGCTCTTTCAATGCAGTTTCGTACTTATAAAATTAGGCAAACTTTGTTCTAGAAACATAGAGACTGAAAGCATCATTCTTACTATCGTGACGTCACACGCGTGCCAACCCCCCCTCCCCTGGCTACGCCACTGGCTGCATCAACCAGTAACCTAATATAAATAATTATAAACCTGTACCGGACACCGATTTTCTAAGTGTACAAACCTGTAGCCTATCACATATTTGAAGCTGGATTACAAACAATTAGCTTTCGTCTATGTCACTTTTAATGTATAGGCTACAGTTACGAAAGAACGTTCAAGTTTAGTTCAGTTGTTTTTATTTCTGACCATCACAGCAAAAAACAATACACGTCAACATAGCAAAGGTCGAGAAAAAGGTCAAAGCGACAAAACGCGAACGTTAAAACGTGCTTGAGACCGAAATGAGTTATTAAGTTGAAAGAAATTTGGCACGGTCGCACTCGCAGCACCTTCAGAAAAATTTAGGATAGAAAGGAAAATAAAAATAAAATGTTACAAAAAATAAAAACAGCCAATAATTTTATAGCTTGAGGTGATATTTTCAAGAATTGTATAAATAAACATTTGCTGTGAAGATCGGCTATGGTGCGTTATCAAGAGTGCTGATGGTCGTGAGTGGAACACATCTTAATGCGTTTAGATCATAGCAAAGAAGAGCAAGGCAGGCAAAGAAAACCCCACAAAGAAATCCTACCACGGGCAAAGCCATTTGAAGCGCAACGCACCAGGCCTTGCGCGACTCACAAAACAGTTGCAACTTGTCGACACGACACAATGACAAAAACAAACAAATAAAATTTTGGGTAAAAAATATTATGTTAGTTTTAGGTAAAAAGTATTATTGCTTAGTAGTACAGCACGGCCACATATTAACCTAATTCTTTTTTTGCCGGTGACGTTTATAACAGCCCATAGGCGATAAGAAAACAGCAGTGGCTCCACATAATTGGCAAGCTATAGGCCTAAGCCTAATGTATCTACTTTTCTCTTAATGCAGTCACATTCTAGAACAGGTTGCAAAGGTTCAATCATTTGACGAAAATTAAGCAAGTACTAGAAATAATCGAACAGGTCTACTCTTCAAAACCTTAACACAAATGAAAAAAATGATATCTACGCCAAATTATACAGGCTCTTTAAAACCATCTCCCCCCCCCCAAAAAAAAACATGTCTTATCTTTGTTTATACAGGGTGATCAAGCCAAGTGTAGACAAATATTTGTTGAAATAACAGTACATGCAAGCAGGAAAAAAAAATGCACATATAAAGAAAAATACAAAGAAAAGTATAAATAAACAAAGTGTACTCTTATTTTTCAATATGTCCTCCCTTTGCCTTCACCAAACGCCTTAGTCCGTTGTGCACTTGACTGCATGAGGCACGTATGGTGTCTGATGATATTTTTTCCCAACAAGTGCGCAATTTTTCCTTTGATTTCTAAGTTTTAGCCTATGATTCCGTGGGATATCTTCTTTATTCTTTGCATAAATACGGTCATTTTGATGATTATGCACAGCCTGGACAGTGAATAACTTCGTCTTTTCAAAGAACTGGTGGCTGCGTGCCATCACCAAGTTTGTCCAAAAGAACCCTTCCTCTCTCCAATCTTTTGGTTTTTACAGCTTGTGAGAGTAACTGAACTTTGGTTTTCTTGTATGGTGATAGTTGCAGATCATGTTTTAGGACATTTTGCATGGTTCCATAACTCACTCCAGCCTCTGATGCCAGTTTTCGAATGCTTCTCTGAGGATTTCTTCTCATTTTTTCCCTGGTGTTTTGGATTAATTTTGGAGTTCTTATACTGCGTTTTGGGGTGCTTCGTACCTTGGGAAGAGTCGAGCATGTCTCTTTCAAGTGTTTTAGAGCCTTATAAACCACACACCTGCTAACACGAGCCTTCAAACTTTTGCATATTTCACTGGGGGTCTTCCCTGCTATGAACAATTCTTGAATAGTTGCATTTATTGTGCTCATTACAAACATAAAAGTAGAACTCGGTTAATCCGGATTCGATTTGACCGGCGATTCCATCCGGATTAGGCGAAGATCCGGATTAACCGATGACGGTTTTTATGAAGCCTGACGTTACCTAGATAGAAGGGTATCGGTAAAAATCACCGAAATTGCACGCATTAGTGTGGTCGTCTGTCAATTCCGAGACGCGCGATCACCATATTAGCGATAGAATTCTTTTGAAATGCTGTAGCCTATGCATGTAAAACGGTTGTATTTGTAGACTCTGCGTCTAACGCAAGAACACACTGGCAAAAGTTACATTTTCAGACATGCGTGTCGGAATAATCTGTAGTCACTCAAAACTTTTGAAAACAGTTACGGAAAACGAGTTTCTTTGGAAAACTTACAAAAAATCAAACAAAGTCTTCTATTGGAAAAACAACACCGACATACCGCCGAAAATTCCACCGACATCTTTTCAAGTTACAGTACGAGTTTGGGCATTTGCGCACGAATTTTGCGTTAGGAGGGATTACTGTTCATGAAAAGAAGAAATCCGCAATAATTTATTGCGTCACATTAACGGAACAATAGATAAGAAATTTCTCGCAATAAGCCACGTTACGTTTTAGCATAAAATGGCAAAACTGTCTGGAAAATCCGGATAAAGCGATAGAGAAAGCGCAACTTTTGTCCGGAATAGGCGAAGATCCGGATTAAATAATCCGGATAATCTGAAGCTGTTTCTTAAGAAAAAGATTACAAATCATTTGTACTTCCAATTTCATCCGGATTAGGCGAAGATCCGGATTAACCGAATCCGGATTAACCGAGTTCTACTGTAATTCTAAAATTTTTATCCTGAAATGAAAACGGTTTATTTAGTCAATATTTATTATAGCTATATGCCTACACAAAGGAAATGTCAATTTTCCATTTCAGTAAGGTATATTTTGAACAATCAAAATCTGTCTTCACTTGGCTTGATCACCCTGTAAATCCTCTAAATAAGGTACCGGTACTAAGAACCCCAACAGGGCTCCAGGTCAACAAAATTGTGTGGATTGTGGTCAATAAGATTGACTACAACTACAATCCAATGAATTGGATAACTTACAATAAATTGTGTGGCATATATAGGTTACAATATTACACAACGGGTTCTTGTCAGGGCTGAATGAGTTAAAAAGAGTTTGTTGCTTGAAGAGAGAAGTTGACATAGGAATAAAAGAGAGAAATATTTTACTTAAAAATGAAGTCCATTCTACGAGATTTTGAAGTTGCAAAATGGTTAATTATTTTCTCATTGAAGTCTTTTGTCTCCGTAATCATTCTGTTTTCAATTGAAACCATTGCAAGGGCAGCCAATCTTTGTGTAGTCATGGTACTACGCAAGAATGTTTTGATTCGTTTTAATGTAGAAAAACAACGCTCGGCTTCAGCTGTTGTCATCGGAATTGTGATCAAGATTTTAATTAGTTTTGTAAGTTCTGGAAAAGTAGCCAATAAGTTATTATCTATCAAAAGTGCAAACAATCCTACCAAATTATCTGTCTTGCATAAATCTTCCCTAATATACAGAACTTGTAACTCTGCTTTTAATATAGGTTTGTCCAGCATGGGATACGCCTCTACACATTTTTGCAAAGAACTTTCAGGAAACTGTAGCTGTGTGCGTTATTTAGTCTCAACAGCTTACTCGCTTCCAAATGCCCTGTAAACTGGAATCTTTCAGAGCATTGCATCAAAATAACATCACACACTTCTTTAGCTTCATTAACTCTGCTGACAAGTCTTCTTTTATTTGGGTTAGAAATTGTTAAAGGCATGGGTCCATCTCTGACCTTTTGTATAACTGAATAGAATGCCTGTAGAGAACTATGTGCACTTACAGAATCAATTGACTGTGATTGAAACTGTGAGGACAATATTTCAACATGAGGCATTACTTTTGAGAAAAAGTCTAACCAAAACAAAAATTCGTCATCATTTAACATTCTTCTTATTCCAGCAGCTGCATGGCCAGTACTATTAGAATGAGACATCTCCAAATTACTGCAACATTCAAGGAGTGCTTCCTTTGACTCATACACTGCATTCACGGTTCTACTTTTGAAATTCCATCGTGTGTTCGATGGCCTAGGGATTCTTCGATTGCTTACTTCTTCTAAAGCTGTCATTCTTTGTGGTGAATTTGAAAAATATGCTGGTATTCCTGATAAACTGTTAAAAAAAACTCTGACACTACTGTTTTGTGATGTTGCTTTCTGCAACATTAAATTCAACTGATGAGCATAACAGTGAATGAAGTGGGCATTTGGATATTTTTCTTTAATTTTTACCTGGACACCATTGCGTATACCACTTAGAGCAGCTGCTCCATCATATGTTTGGGCTATCAGTTTGTATTTATCATTGCCAATTAATTCATTTATCTCCTTCAAAAGCACTGAAGAAAGTGACTCAGCAGTCAAACTAACTGGATTAAAAAATCCCCAGAACCTTTCTACAGGCACACCATTCTTCTTGTATCTTAACACAATCACCATTTGTGACTTGTCAAAAACATCAGTGGTTTCATCACACATTATTGCTAAGTAGTCTGAATTACAGATTTCATTTTTAATTATTACCTTGCATATGGACAAAATTGACTCCAAAATATCATTCTGAATTGACTTTGATGTGCCTTTGAAGACAGTTGAAGAGTTAAAATGAGCCTCAAAGCTTGAATCAAATTGACATGCAAAATGAATTAAGCCTCGAAATACACCAGGGTTTTTAGATGATGTGGATGTTTCATCATGTCCTCTTAGAGGAAGTTCAAATTTTCCACAGAATTTTAACACAGTCAATAATTTTTGATAGCACCAACCTATTTTTAGACACTTGCTCATTGTGCTTAGCAACTGCTAGCTTGTAGCCTGAATCAATTTCACACAATATGTTCACTTTTCCTAACATAGACAAGTCGACCATATTGTTCATATGCGTAGCTGAAGACTTGTGTATATTAATTTTTCTAGGAAGTTTCTTCAAATTTGTTATTCCATTCTTGGTCCAGACAGCCTCACCACCAAACAGGATGCACGGAAAGCAATACAATGCATTTTCATCACTACAACCACATATCCATTTATACTGATCATAAACCTTGGCATCAAATTTTCTTACATAAACTTTTCCTCTACTTTTACCCTCTTGCGTAATTGATAAAATTGGTGTTGGTCTTCCTCTGGTTTTAACATCAGTTTTCTCTTGTAGTGTAAGTTGAAAAAATTTCAGTTGTTTCAAACTGGTTACTGAATTAGCCATGATTTTAAAAACTCCTGAGTACACCTAAAAAATTGTTTCCCAACCCCAAGTAAACTTAAATGAGGTAAGAATGTTACCATAGAGTAGGGATACATTGAACAAACATTGAAAATTTTAACTTGGTTACCAGGGATGTTTTTGTTTGTCGTATCCAGGCTTACACCCGGTGGTTGAAGATTTAGATTAAGTGGATGGGAAGGCAAGGAAGCCAATCTTCGTGTCCACCTTCAGGCATGCCTTTAAGTGTCCTGCCACAGACACAGCTGCATGCTCTTGAGCGGTGTCGAACCGGCGCCCTCTCGATTGCCGTTCTAGTGTTCTCACCACTCGGCTATGCAGCCGACGTTACCAGGGATAAGAATAGGCTACAATCAGCAATCAACTTTGTAAAACTCTTACACTTTAAATAGAACTAAACTACATCATGTGTATAGAACTCAATACAATAATGTGAGTATGCAACTTTGTGCTAATTTAAAGCTAAGTAGACTAGAACTTCACACATCTAATTATTAAAAAAAAAGTTTTTCAGTGGTGTCCTTTTACTAGGCTATACTATATAACCCCTTTAGCTCTACATACGATGCCTTAAAATGGCTACAGTTAACATCTAAATCATGCCTACCGATAAGTCTTATTTGAAAATATCACAGCCTAATAATTCTTTTCAAAAAATAAGGCAGTGGCTATTTGACCGGCTCCGGTCTTTGAATCTGAAACACTATTTGACCGGTCATGACGTCACTAGATAAGCACTTTTTTCTTTCAAAGCAAAAGACGATAAGCGCCTTAAGTTTTAAATTCAACACGTATTTTTCAACTGAATCCGTGGCGCATACGTAACGTCTCGGGCTGCATTTCTAGAGGGAATGAGTTCGATTCTATCTGGAAGCGTTCTTTTTTTTTTTTTTTTAACTAAATTTTTGAAAGTGGAAAGTTGTCTTGAAGGGTTGGTTGAGATGATGATTTGAAACTTGACTGATTGTTGTGCGACAATGAGACTGGATTTAATTTTTAACTTCGGACTTCAGCGAAACGTAGTCTTACAGCCTATTAGAAGGTGTGATTTTTTCAGAGAATTTGTGCTAAGAAATGAAAGGAACTTGTTAAAAATAAAGACTAGAAAAAACTTTTTTAATTCGTTTTGAAACTTTTTTATTCACTTGTTGATTCATTCATATCAGTTTGTATCTTTTTGTAGGGTTTTCTTGTGGGGTTTTCTTTGCCTGCCTTGCTCTTCTTTGCAATGAGCTAAACGCATCAAGACGTGTTCCCCTTATGACCATCAGCACTCTTGATAACGCACCATGGCCGATCTTCATAGCAACTGTCCATACAAATCTTAAATATATCAGCTAAAGCTATGTGGGCTAATAAAGCTATAGCCTAAATATATGTTGTTTTCGTAACATTTTCTTTTTTTTATTTTCCCTTTATATCTTAAATTTTTCTGAAGGTGTTGCGACCGTGCCAAATTTCTTTCAACTCAATAACTTACTTCGGTCTCAAGCACGTTTTAACGTTCGCGTTTTGTCGCTTCTACCTTTTTCTCGACCTTTGCTATGCTGACGTGTATTGTTTTGATATGATGGTCAGAAATAAAAACAACTGAACTGAACTAAAAAAAAAAAAAAAGAACGCCTCCGGATAGTATCGAACTCATTCCTCTAGAATGGCAGCCCGAGACGTTACGTATGCGCCACGGACTCAGTTGAAGAAAACGTGTTGAATTTAAAACTTAACGCGCTTATTGTCTTTTGCTTTGAAAGAAAAAAGTGCTTATGTAGTGACGTCATGACCGGTCAAATAGTGTTTCAGATTCAAAGACCGGAGCCGGTCAAATAGCCACTGCCAAAAAATAATTACAGTAATTGGCTTTACTTCTCATCAAAACCAGTCTGTCTCAGTGACTTCTCAAAACACAGATCAAGTAAAGTAACCAACGATCCATTTACCTAATCACCGATAGCTTCCACACGCTTACCCTAAAGATTTACGAAAACCAAAGTTGGAATCCCTGACGAGGGTCTGTTCTATTTGCAGTCCCCACTGCGCTCGTTCAGTGATGCTAGAAAACTTTTTTCTGAAAAACCTACGTCATTAAAAAAGAACAAGCGACACCGGACCATAGACATCTTATTATAACTAGACCGCGCATCGTCACTTCTCTCGTTTACGATTTTTGAAGAAAGCAGGTTCAGACGTCAGCCATTATTAGTGTAGGGGAGACTGGGGTTTGTTGGAACATGGGGTTTGTTAGAACATTGCTTTTTTTTGCACCCCGAAAATATTTTACAGGAATTTTTTTTTATTTTACGACTGGAAACACTGAAATGCTGCTGCTGTGATTTTCTTTGGCCAAACCTTCCAGGAGTTCTCACTGGAAAAGTGTTTGTTTGTTTTTGATGTCTAAAAGTAAATTTGGGTACCGCCTAAAAAGTTTGCCTACCTGAAGGAAAAAGGAAGATAATAAAAAAAAGTTTTTGTTTGTGTTACCTACAAAGGTAGAGCTGTTGCAAAGTACAAAAAAAGTTTGCTTAATTGTGACCAGATTTGCAAATTTATCTTATTTATTTCAGTTTAGCTTATGGGGTTTGTTAGAACATCTCTCATGGGGTTAGTTAGAACATGTTCTAATAACCTCAATTAAGTGAAATTTGTGTTTGTGCATAACTTGTCTTTTTCAATGACCAATGATTTTAATAATACATATCTAACAACTTATTTATTACAATATTATACTTTTTAGTTGTCAACAATTATAGAAAATTTCTTTCTTAAATTGATAATCAGTATGCGTACTTATAAGCGAAAAACACAATGTGCTACAATGCCAAGAGATGTTATGGAAAGGGCGATGATGGAAGCATTAATCCAAAAAAGACTATGTCGAACTGTTGCAAAACAGTATATGATATTCCTCGTGTGACATTAAGGAGGTATTGCTTAAAGCATCGACTGAAATTACCATCTGCAAATAGTAATCCGGATGAAGTAAATTTACCTCATTATGGATGTTTCAATAACAGAAATGTTTTTACTGCTGTTCAAGAAGCTGAGTTAATGAATTATATTTTGAAAGCATCAGCTTTATATTATGGCTTGTGAACTAAAGAAGTTAAAAAGCTGGCATATGATTATGCCAAGGAGCTTGGCCTGAAGTTTCCAGGCTCTTGGGAGCAAGGCAAGTCAGCTGGATGTGACTGGTTGCAAGGATTTATGAAGAGGCATCCAAATCTATTGTTGCAAACACCAGAAAGTACATCATTTAAGCCGTGCAACCAGCTTTAATGTACAAAATGTGACAACATTTTTTAATAACCTCTCCTCTGTAATAGACAGGGATTCTTTCACACCTTACAAAATATGGAACCTGGATGAAACAGGTTGCACTACTGTGCAAAAGCCCTGTAAGGTTGTGGCTCCATCTGGTGTAAAACAAGTAGGCGCTATTGTTTCTGCAGAATGAGGAAAGCTTGTCACATTGTGTTGTGCAATAAGTGCAATTGGAAATTCAATTCCACCTATGTTTATCTTTCCAAGAGTAAACTATCTGACATTCAAGAAGGAGAATTTGTTCTTGTCAAAATCAACACTTCGAAGCGTTTACAGCACTTTGTTGGGAAAATTATTGATGTTTTTGATGATAGTGATGTGACTATTCGATTCTTACGATGCTGTGGGCAATCCAAAATGCTTGATGAATGTCCTGCATTTGTTCCAAAAATAGTGACAATTCTGATTTCACTCATCACCTTTGTGACATTGTCTTTAAGTTACCGAAACCTTCCAATCTAAAAGGCACTAAGCGTCGCCAAGAAAAATTTGTGTTTTCTGTGGAATTAGCTAGATATAATCTCCAATAAATTTGTTAAATTCAGTGTTGTTTGTGGTTGTGTACTAATGCTTGTGATATCATTTTCTTAGACCATCATCATAAACAAGCAATATTTTTTTTTTTATTTCAAACAGTTTGGACTAAAAAAAATTGTTTGTTTGCAAAAGCCATGGTAATCCATCATTTTACATGGTAATCCACTATTCTACCTTAAGTGAAAACATAATAAACCTTTCCACGTTTTTTATTCAAAATACAATAATATACTGCTTTTTGTGAAATATTTGTAAAGAAAAAGCAATGTTCCAACAAACCCTGTGTGATGTTCCAACAAACCCCAGCACCGGGGTTTGTTGGAACATTTGACTGCTGTTGGTAAAATTAAATTTATGAGAAATGTTTTAATGTGTGGTGAATTTTTCTTTATTACAGTGTTAGACAACAGGTTAATCAAGGTTATTGAGAAAATTTTCCTTTGAATTGCAAAGGGTTCTTTTGTTACGTGGACTTTTCTAGAAAATGTTCCAACAAACCCCAGTCTCCCCTACCTATTCCGCGCGTTTGCCAATGCTTTTGTAGGGACCCGTAATGAATTTTCATTGTTTTGAATTCAATTCAATTTATTTTTCCTTGTCAGAATGCAAAACAAATGATATTGTGAAAAAGAAATACAGGAACAAAACCAACAAAAGGAAAAGGTGGCAAAACTATTATGGTTTAAGACGTGCATGAACGGATTTAATATTGCGGTATATGAATCGATAAATATACAGTAGTTAAGCACGGCCACCAAACCTGATACTTTAAAACAAGTAGAAGTAGATGAATTAATTAGTTAAGAATCAGTCGCCTCCTCGTTCCTGAAACAACTGGAGCGCCAATTCTTAAAGCAATGAGAACACGACTGAACACAACTTAACTTTCTACAAAATGTAATTCTCCTATAATATTTGCGTTTCTTAAAAAACTCAGTTGTTGTGAACAAATAATTGACAAAACAAATAGTTTTCTATGCAACAACACAACCGCAGCTTTTACCAGGATTCTGTTCAATAGAGATTGATGGCTTTCGATTTTCTCCGTTGTAGCAAAACGTTGCATTATGACGTAAATTCGTGTGATTTCATCAACAATAACTTTTAAAGAAATAGCTTCAGTTTCAAGTTGCTGTGAAATAACAACTAATAAATATCTCCGCAATTCACCTAGTATGACGAAATCTTTATATGATTTCACCTTTGCTGTTCTACAATCGCAAACATATTGTTAGAATTTGTTAATTTATGCTGCCAAAATGTGCGCAAAGATAACGTTATGTGCAAGGTGCCGCTTTGAACTGAGTTCACACACTTTACCTGTTCAACCCAGCTTCTTATCATTTAAAGATAGAAGTGGACTTTTTAAACCTTCTTTCAGTGTTGTATATATTTGTGAAGAAACTGAATTATGCATTAAACGGTTACTAACTACCACAGCTGGGAGATTACCTCTTCATCCAGGCATTGTGGAAGCTATTGCGGTAGCTGTGCTTGGAAATATAAACCATTCCAAGATATTTACTAATCTCACGGATCTTGTGTTTGAATGCACCGTTACCGATAATCACATTTTTACGCTAGTCAAAACTGTGTCCAAATGTTATTTAAAAATTAGGTTTTACCACATTGGTAAGGAAACCTGCAAGCAAATACAAGGCAAATTGGTTCGTAAAACGCTTAACAAAACAGTACTTTTCAAACACCAATAAACTACTTCCTTTCGACATCACATCAGTATTGGTGAATATTTAATTTGTTTTGATTTTGTTGAGCTATAGGCCTACGTTATAGCCGCTATAATATAGCGTATCATTTGCTTAGGTTTGATGTAATACACTGTTTGTTGCTGTTTTTACAATAGGCTAATCATCAGCTCAGCTGTAACGCCAAATTGAATACGGTAAGAGTTCTGCTGAACTGCTGGAAATGATGCATTCAGTGTATCGTATACGTGCTCTCGCATCGCAGTGTTTTTGCTTTATATTATAGACTGTATGTATAATTCTGTGCAATTTAACACATGCTTTTATTCATTTCATAGATGAATAAAACCTCTATTACACCAAAGTTCTAAATTATAGTTAACAAGTTAGTTTTCTGCAGAAGCGCAACCAGCTCAGAAATGTTATCGTTAACAGCGCAGCTTTCACGCGAGTTTGAGACACTAACAATGGCCGCCGCCTTTTTTCAATTTCTTCAATCGAAATACGAGAAGCGCAGTCTAGTTATAATAAGATGTCTGTGCACCGGACCTGCAGAATTTGCAGGACCAGAGTTGCCAATTAATTTTTTTATTACAAAAAAAAATAATTTAAGAATTTTTTAATTCTTCAAGCAAAATAAATTAAAAAAACATGGCAAAACAACTATATGTATTATAATTCACATATGCATAAAAATGTTGGGGGGGCTGCAGTCCCGCAGTCCCTTATGACGAGCCGCCACTAGCTTTAGGCATATTTCGTTTATGGATTATCGTTATCGCTTAACTGAAAAATGAGTTATCGCGCCCAACACTGCGTCTGTCCTGTATACAAAGAACAATGGCACGGAAGGGCATCATGCTATGTTATAACGATGTAGGCTAATCTGCTGTAATACAGAATTTTGCGTCGTGAATATTATTTTGAGGCAGAAATGAAAGATTATAATTAGGCTAAAAGCGAATAGCTGAAATTATTATATCGTATTGCAAAATATGCAGTAGCTTAGGCTGCATGACCTTAAAAGGGCACCATTGCCCCCCTGCTCCTCCATCTACAAAAAAATTGAGGGCAAGCGGGGCATCCTCCCCCCTTGCCCCGCGCTTCCGGCGCCCCTGTATCGGCGCCAATTGTAGTTTTACGATAAACAGAGATTATTTACGATAAACAGAAGCCCTTTAATTGTCAGACGTAATGAAAGCCTTCGTATCCCTTTCGTTGGGTGTTTAGGGTGTTCAGCTTCACACCCTCACAACCGGCAGCGGATGTCGAAGCAGAGTACTCAGACTTACAAACGGCGTCCCCAGGGTTCAGTCCTGGTTCCTCTTCTGTTCAACATATAAACCCACGACTTGTCCGCCACCATCTCCAGGAAATATTCTAACTCCAGAAGAACCTCAGTCAAGACATGCAAATACAATCAGCATAGCCTACCTCCAGAAATGGAAGCTACAGCTCAGCAAGGCAAAAACAGTGTCGGCGGCCTTCCAACTTAACAACCGGGAGGCACAGCGTGAGATAAACATCAACATTGACGGGGAACGCCTGCCCTACTGTGCCGAACCTACTTATCTCGGCATAGCCCCGGACACGAATTTTTTTTCCACGAACTTTTTGTCTCATTTGCATATTTCTGTAAGTGTAGCCATTACTGGTTACCGCGCGGCGCGCGTAACTGTTTTTACCGATTTTCGCCCTCGCAGCAGCCGATTTTTGCCCTCCAGGTCCAAATCTAAACATTGAACGTGAAAAAAAACGTAGCCTGGAGACACACCTATAGTCTATAGTCAAGTTTAAAAAAGTTGAGAAAAGAAATTGATTCTGATGGTCACTAGCCTGAAAGTAAGATTTTCCGAATTGATTAAGAATTAACCCTAACCCATTAACCCTAACCTTACTTTTTCTGAAAAGCTTTTGTGCACTGCAAAATTATTGTAAAGAAAAAAACTGACTTCGATGGGCGTCGAACCGATGTTCTCACGAATACCAAGCAAAAGACGAGACCACTGAACCAAACGAGCCAACGAAAAATGTCGTATTCACACGATATAAATACAAACTCTATGCAAAGTAAAAAAAAGCTCGTGGGAAAAAATTTCGCGCCCCGGACAGGTTACTCACGTACCGCCGACACGTGGAGTCACTGCGCAAAAGCGTTTGGCGGGTTCCGGCTGGGGAGCTGGTGCCAAAACTCTTCGTACAGCTACCATAGCTCATGTTTATACTACCGCTGAGTCCTGCGCAGCAGTCTGGTGTCGTAGTTCTCACACACACCATATTAATGCCGTCATCAATGATGCGTTGCGTACTGTGACTGGATGCCTGCGTCCCACCCCGACGGACTGCCTGCCCATCCTGGCAAGAAACCAACCTGTTGAGCTACGTCGAAAAGAAGCCACGATTTCTCTCACTCGCCGCGCCCTAGACCCCGACCATCCCTTCCATGCAACATTCAAGCGACCACCACCTATAAAGAAGCGGCTGATATCAAAACGCCCCTTTGCGCCTGCTAAGATACTAAGATGCTTGCCCCTGCTAAGATACCAAAAAGATAATATGAAACCAAGGAACTTTCAGAAATAATTAATTAAACTACCATTCAATGTTTTATAGGCAGAGAAAACTTTTTCTCGAACCGTAGAAAATTTCATTATCAGATCACCGCTTCAATGCGTGATGGAAATCTACAGATAAATCTGCATCAGGCATTGCAGAGTGCAAAAAACAGTGTTGCAGAACGCGTTTTCGAATATTAAATTCTCATCAGTGCAACTACGTTTATGAACGCAATAACAACGTCTATTAATTTTCAGTGCTTATCTAAGTACTGTAAATTAGTATACTTCGGTAGATGTTCATTGTGATGGCTTTTTTGCTTAGAACATTAAGTTTGTTTTAACAAAAAAAAACCTTAAGCGAGTAATGTCGGTCTGGAATTGCATGCGGGAAGTGATTTTCTGATGTCTCTGGATTTATTAATATTCAATTGAACACTGAGAAGATGTCCTTATAATGTTTGTAATGTATTGTATTGAGTTTAAATTTAACCGTTGTTATTGCGTTCACAAACGTAGTTGCACTGATGAGAATTTAATATTCGAAAACGCGTTCTGCAACACTGTTTTTTGCACTCTGCAAAGCCTGATGCAGATTTATCTGTAGATTTCCATCACGCATTGAAGCGGTGATCTGATAATGAAATTTTCTACGGTTCGAGAAAAAGTTTTCTCTGCCTATAAAACATTGAATGGTAGTTTAATTAATTATACTAAAAACATGACACTAACAAACTTCCTTGACCAACAAATCGTAAAAAATATCAACAGGCTACTAAGTTACACGCTTGCAAACTTTCGTTGACATCGGCGAATCTGGCACTCATTTAATTGCGAAAATAAAAACGGCAACACCGCTGTGACGTCACCGTAAGCGGGAAAGATACATTCCTTCTCTGTGGTGACTTGGTAAAGTATAGTACGGCTACTTCAAAACGTGAATGTGTGGGGCTCTGTTGGTCTAAAGCATGTGCAGATTAAGAATTACCGAAATGAAAAAGTGAATTTATTATTACTATCAGGTTTCGATCAAATAGGTTGAGTTTATTTTTATCAAACAGCTTCTCAATTCAATTGAAATTGCAGTTTCATAAGGCTACAATTTTGATACTTTTTTATTGATCCTAATCTGGCTATAGCCATTTACAGTGTAACAACAGTATCTCACAAACAGTACCTTTAATTTATGGTTGAGGCAATGCCTACAAATTGCTGTTTATGTGTCAGTGACAAAGACCGTGTTCTTTCTTTTCACGCTTTCCCACAAAACAAAGTGTTGAGAAGAAAATGGTCAAAGTTTTCTTCAAGTGTTCAAAAGTGGGATGGGCCATATAAAACTAGTTGTGTATGTTCTCTTCACTTCACTGAAGATGATTTTGTTATGGTGGTGCGTTTGCCACAACTAGCACTCTAGGTGGTGCGTTTGCCACAAATGGGAGTCTATGCCCCAATTGCCCCAGCCCAATGAATGTGTATGTTGCCATGAAGTGCCACAGACGAATAAACTTTTAAAGAAAGACGCATCTAGTTGTGTTACAAATTTGACCGATTTTGAGGCACACTTACATCCTGCAGTTCTGAGGACTTTTTTTTGAGAAGCAGGAAGAACTGGAGAAAAAACAATAAACCGAAAGGAGAAAACGGAGACCTATCCAAAAAGAGTAAGGATGCTACATTAGGCTAAAAATACCCTAAGCGCTAAAGAATGCACACTAAAAGAAGTGATTTTATTTCCTTGCAGGTAGTGTCGGTTAGTTGCCTACATGCATGTGTTGGGAGTGGATACCATACTACAAGCAGTGCTGTATTCGAGGGTATACGGTGGTATACGCAGTATACTCTCTGCTTTTTCGAACAATTAATAGTACAGTAGGCCTATATCCTCTGGTTTTCCAAAGAGAGTGCCTATGCTATCCTTACTGATTCCTAATGTACCGGTATGATGTTCTGCAAGAATTATCCATATTATCCATTGAACTTCAGTATCGAAGTACAACTTTACCTAGAGCCGAACTTTTAATAAAAAGGACAATACGAATTATTGAGAGTTTCAAGGAAAATCCGGGAGAAAAAAAAAGTTAGCTTTAGCAGCGTAGGATAATTCATGTTATGGTAGAATAAAGATTAGTATTTTGCAAGTTGTGTATTATTTATCATTTTGGCAAATCTGACAGTATACCCCGTGCTTTTTTTACGAATACAGCACTGACTACAAGGTGATGCTCTCGGAAGCAACAATCGGATTGTGCTGCCGTCATGCATTGTTCGGGGAATCCGAAACAATTATCCAGATCCAGATTGCCGTTACACCGGATTTCAATGGCCAACTGAAGGCACATTATGAGAGAGAGAGAACTTTTATTTATTTTTAAATAGTGATGATGAATTAAATATGAATGATTATTCGTACGATTTCTTAATTTTTCACTTCAAGTATATTTTAGGTTTTGTAGGAACGTATTCAGTACAGTTTTATTAAACTGCAAAAACAATAAATCTTTGAAAAAAGCAACCGCTTGTACCAACTCCGACCAAGCTGTGATCCACCAATTACATCTTGGAAACGTTTGTTTCATCTGTCGCTAACGATGCCCACTTAGGATGACGTAATACCACCAAAGTCGTCCCAGAGCAGTGAAATATGGAGTTTCGCCTGTGGTGGCGCTGCGGAGCAGGCGTTTGATATAAATTACGCCCTAACCAGTCGAGCTACGTGGTTAAGATTAAAAAGTTCGCTAAGTATAATTCTGCGCTAGGAAATGCTTTAAAAAGTTACTATACTTGGATCCAACCTGTCAGGGGCACTTTAAGAACGCAGAAGAACTTGGGTTAAGTGCGGAACACTGGACAAACCACATGCGGATCACCGAGTGGCAAAACCACACCTCCACGCTCAGTGGTGCCGAAGTTAGTTGAGGATTGGGGAGATAAATCAACATTTTAGCAAATTTTAGACGGTTTTGAACATTGGGGGGATGCATATTTTTATGCACAATTTTAGTGGTAGCCTACCGGTATTAAGTTTATTAAACAATCACCGGACCTCGGTAAATAAGCTGCCATAACAGCATAATATACAGATAAGAAATCATGGAAATAAAAGTTCTACCAGTGCTCTTGTGAATGACTGCTGCAAGATTAAGAAACGAGCAAAGAAAAATTGGTACCTCCAGCGGGATTCGAACCAATGACCTTCCAATGAATAGGCTACTTAGTTTTTCCAAAAAAAAAACAGAAGTTATACTATTCTTTTTGTGCTCTTCTTCACTAGAATCACTACACTTAGTGCATTATAGGACAAATTCACTATAGTTAGGAGCAGTGGCGGCTCGTGCCATGGGGCTGCTGCCCCACCTGAAAGAAAGAGAAGAGGGAAAAGAGTTTTTCCTCTGTGTTTGTCCGACCCGGTTACTTTTTTCACTTAAGAATTGCGGATCGAAAATTAAAATAAGTTTCGTTTGGCAACACCGACTTTGGGCAAACTTCTTTGCAGCCCAAGATTTTGAATTCCAAGCTCTCTGATTGGCTAAAAATTATCCTTGCTTCCACTTTTTTTGGTATTTTACAGCAATTTTTGAATCTGTTGGGGCTGCATGAAAAACAGCCCCACCTAACCGAATAACTTTACAGACTTTTTAAAGTTAGTTTGTAGAAGTAGCCTATTAGCTGTAGAGTTAGGGTATTCAACAGGTTATAGGAAGTGCTAGTCCAGCCTACGGCATCTCAAAATCACTTGAACCTTGTATGCAACGGCTATAGGCTAGTCAAGACTAAGCTCAATAGGCCTAGACCTATTAGTAAAGTTTGTCTCCAAAGCAATAGCCTAGCTACTGCTAGTTTTTTTTTTAATTACAGCTTAGGAATACCGGTACATCAACTTTTCAACAAAGTTTGAATGCATTTTTTCAAAATTTGGGGTAAAAACGTGCTCAGAAGGCACCAAATTTAATGTGATTTTTCATTTTTTTCTGGGGGGAGAACCCCCGAGAGATCGTTGGCCTTCAGCGACGGGCTTCGCCCCCGGACTATTTATTGCAGCCCCACTGCTCACAAACAGCACCAGCCGCCACTGGTCAGGAGACTGAAAACAATCGAAGCTACAGAAGAACATCTGCAAATTTATGACGAAAAAAATAACTTTCAAACACATCACAAGAACTTGTTACAACCGAATATATTGCGCCTTACGGTAGTACGCATTGAAAACTCATTAGCAATGCCATTTATGCTGATGTCATTAAGAATATTTTGGTGAATGTTGCAAACAATGCTAGCATTCAACCTTTCCTGTCCCAAAGTATTTCTCGGCCAGGTTTTCAATCTACGAAGATTGGAAAACGACCTCCCACAAGCAGCAGAGCTTAACGGGCAAACTAAGAGGATCTTAATCAGCTGGAGTATTTGAGAAGAGGTTTTTCCGGCTCAAACAATGCCTGGTAAGCTCTTTTAGCATCGCAGGCTACAGAGATTTTGCTCCTGTTGCCTTTCTGAATGAATCAATTTGATAACTCATCGATTGTCTATTCAGCTCTGGATAATTTTTGACCATTTCAGGAACTAAGCCGGTCTTGAAAATTCGTGCAAGTTCTTTATACTTTGCCGGATCGGAATTCAGGCTACTTTCAAACCGTTTGGTCGGTTCAGAGATAACTCTGTCCATGACTCTGGATGGAGGGGGGCAAGGGGGGGCAAAGATGCCCTTCCGTGCCGTTGTTCTTTGTATACCGGTATGTAGCCTAGTTCTTGTATCATTACTCGATAATGAGCTATTGTGTGGGTCACAAATATAATTTATTGAAATTCTACCACTCCTTTGCTTCTTCAAAGACGGTTTTGTCACAACCATGTTTGATGTTTACCACCAGCTGTGAAAATCAAACGCCAATGATTCCAGGCACCTCTGAGGACCGTTTTGCATTGCATAGGAACAGTCCAAAGGTTGGGCCGGATGGCCGGGTATTGTTGATGGCTGATTTATGAGAAAAGAAAATTGATTGAGTGATTGGTTTATTTTGTTGTGCTATATCATAACAGCAAAATCATTGAATGATGCGGTACTACGACAGTTTATCGAACGACAGTTTATCGAACGACAGTTTATCGAAACGACAGTTTATCGAACGACAATTAATCGAACGACAGTTTATCGAACGACAGTTTATCGAACGACAGTTTATCGAACGACAGTTTATCGAAACGACAGTTTATCGAACGACAATTAATCGAACGACAGTTTATCGAAACGACAGTTTATCGAAACGACAATTTATCGAACGACAGTTTATCGAACGACAATTTATCGAACGACAGTTAATCGAAAACCTAACACCTAACCTAAAACCTAACCCCTAACCACTAACCCCTAACCACTAACCCCTAACCACTAACCCCTAACCACTAACCCCTAACCACTAACCCCTAACCACTAACCCCTAACCACTAACCCCTAACCACTAACCCCTAACCACTAACCCCTAACCACTAACCCCTAACCACTAACCCCTAACCACTAACCCCTAACCACTAACCCCTAACCACTAACCCATAACCACTAACCACTAACCTTAACCCCTAACCCTAACTCTCACCCCTAAACCCTAACGCTAACCCCTAGCCCAGAGCCCCTAACCCCTAATCATTATCCCCTAGCCCCTAACCTCTAACTCCTAGCTCCTAACCCCTAACCATTAACCCCTAGACCCTAACCCTTAACCCCTAAGTATTCCATTGCATATGTGCTTCGTCGTTCGATAAACTGTCGTTTCGATAAACAGTCGTTCGATGAACTGTCGTTTCGATAAACAGTCGTTTCGATGAACTGTCGTTTCAATGAATTGTCGTTCGATGAACTGTCTTTCGATAAACTGTCGTTCGATGAACTGTCGTTCGATAAATTGTCTTTCGATAAATTGTCGCGTCACGAAATGATGCAGCACGCTTCGAACACAGAAGCAAAGAAAATAACAAATGTAGCCTACACTGCATCGTTGAAGTAGGTAAATCACAACGGGAAGCTGCGAAGTGACCATGACGGTCTTCGAGTTAAGCAGCCACCCTCAGCCAAGTCGATGATAAACATTTAGTAAACATTAGTTAGTCTTGGTTTTAGTTAGAAAAAAGATCTGAGTGATAGAGAATTGTAGGAAAGTTAAGGAATGGTAGCCTATAAACGTTTTAGCATAGCAAAGAGTGTGAGAACCTGGAAGTAAAATTTTTTAGAAGGAAAAGAGTAAGTAACGCCGTTATGACATAGGGTCAAATTAGGAAAGGTGAATGCTGAACGCAGTTTTAGCGCCATGAGGAGAGTAAAAATGTGGCTTCGTACCACAATGACAGACAACAGTTTAAACAACCGAATGTTTGCGACTATTCACAAACAGGTGATGGACACCATTGACTTAGAAGCTGTTGCAAATGAGCTCATTCGAGCAACCGACGCGCGTAAAATGTAGTTTGGATTGGTTTGATCAGGGGTTTGATATTTGTCTATATACAATACACATACAGTATACAAATTATCCTGTGGACACATTTTATACTTTGCAGTAGATTGTGACGCTATGAACGTGAAATTTATCTTTCGTTTTTTCTTGTTCAAGCTATTTCAATATATTTATTCATTTATCTTCATCTGTCTCACATTTCGATTATATGGCTAATAGGGGAAAAACGATTAACGAACTGCCCAGCATTATCTCTATATCTTATCTTCAAACTTTAAAAAAGTGCCCTTTTTTTCATAATCTTGCCCCCCCCCCAGTCAAAAATCGTTCCGGCGCCCCTGATCGAGCCTCCACCCAATCTTTCAGGGACTCTTCTTTGCCGTGGTAGGCTACTTGCAAAGGCGCGATAAAGTTAGCAGCAAATTTTTATGGAAATGAAACTGCATTTCAAACTCCAAATCACGATACTTCTCTAGAGTAATTTTCAGGGTCTGGAACAGCTCTTCACAAGAGTCAATGTCAAGCTTTTCTCCTTGCAACGTGATACTAAATTGCTCCACGGCCTAAGTGCCAAAAGCTTCGAAATCAGCACAAGTCCCAAATATGTTTTTGCAGTTTTTTCATTACTGCAGTGCCATGGCCAGTAACCTGGTCCAACTCGTCCTTAATATAGACCTACCATACGTCCCGGTTTGGCCGGGACAGTCCCGGTTGAAACGTCTGTCCCGGTGTCCCGTCTCGGTTAGCAAAATGTCCCGGAATTTTACTTTAGTGAAATTTTCAAAATTAACTGCAACCTGATGCAAAATTATGAAATAATTCCGTCCCAAAAGGCATAACTTTGCTTTAACTCGAGGCTTATTTTAATATCTTAATTTTTTTAGCTTAGGCTATTAGGTTGAATAAAATATCGCGCATAGCTTGAGAAATCCTTTAGTTAGGGAATAATGAGTGATGTTCATTGCGTCATTATTCTATTGACTTCAATGAAGCCAATGGTTTCTGAATGCATCCCCCTATAAATGTTTGATTTGTGAGTTACGGTTAGTGTTATTTCTTTGTTCTCAGTGTTTGTTCTTTTTTTTTTCTTTTGAATGTCTGATTTGTGACTTAGTGTTGCTTAAATTAACATGTATTTTCCTTTAAATAAAGTAATAAAAAATTTTATTCAATTTAAGTAGAATACTTTATTATGCAATATTAAAGCTTATAAATATAAACATGGAATAAAAATTTGCCAAGCTCAGGCCTTCGGCCTTTCGTTCAGTTATTTCATTCATAGTTTTGAGTTTGTCCCGGATTATGCCCAAGAAATTATGGTAAGTCTACCTTAATACCTTTAATGAAAGTCCTTCATTGTCTAGCATCAAATCCAAGACAATTTAGAACTATGATCAAACATCAATAAAAGAAAAACAACAGCAATTCGAGATGCTTGCAAACAACTAAATCGAAGTAGGCTAAGTTACAACTTCATAGCAAGTAATTTTTTATAAATTACTGGGGGGATGCAGCCAAAATATTGGAGGGGATATATCCTCCCCATCCCCCCCTACTTCGGCACCACTGTTCACGCTCCGTGACTTCATATCCGACGCCGATCCCCGTCAACTGGAGATGTCCCACGCAAGGCTTGCGTGGGTCAGGCTTAACCGCCTGCAAACTGGTGTCAGCCGCTTTTGCTCGGACATGCACAGTTTGCACACGCGGCCTTGCTCCCCATCAGAATGCGAGTGTGCGCACCACAGAACAGACCGCAGACCATGTCATTCATCACTGCCTAACCCACCGGCCTCCACACGGTGCGCATGGACTAAGGGTCCTGGACGACGAGACCGCTGACTGGCTGATGACTTCCTGCCTTCCAATCTAGCCTGGAAGGACCTTCTCAGTGCTCATACGCTGACGACTGGGTGTTAATTTACTTTCTATCAGAAATGTTTGGCTCTTTTCTGTTCTACTTCTACCTGCAATTTTTGCTTGGTTGAAACGCTGTTCTTGTAACTTCTGATTGGTTCGGTGTTTCAATGCTTTTAAGTTTTACTGAAGTTTTTTTGTTTAAGCTACGGCCAAGGATCTCTAAAGAGATCAGAGATCCCTGGCTACGGCACCTACTAAAGAGAAAAATATTTTGTGGCACCCTGTGGCAGACCATATATCATCTAGCAGCAGGTCGTTGGAGCAAATGTTTAGCCCACTGGTTGGTTGTTTTTGAATCTTTATCCTGGGACTGGACAAAGCCTTCATAGGTTACTCCTCGTAGTTTAGTTTCGCATGCTTGTAGAGGCTTTTGGCGCAGGGCCGTTTACCGAGGTTGGCAGAGTGAAGTTTTGAGATTGTTGAAATGTTGTTGCCGGGAAATGATTCCATCCGCTATGGCATTCATAGTTTCACTGATTAACTTTCAACTCAAATGCAATGTGAAGAAAACTAGGCAAGTTTGTCTGTTTTTCATATAAAAGTAACTTGAATAAAGCATAACAGCCAGTTCCTTATCGTTAATTTCCCGTTTTTACAAAAATTCTGCTAATTCTACTAATTGCTAAAGAAGTTATTTAAACAAAATAAAATACGTGGTATTTGATACTAACAGTTTACGTGCGACTAAGTGTAAGCAAATCTTATGTATAAATGATCAACCAATTGAGAGATCGAGTAGCCTACAAAATATTAGTTTCCTGGGCCTGATTCTAAATGAAAGTCTTTCATGGAATGGATCAAAAGAAATTTTTATATAATTACTAAGGTTACACCCTGTCTTAATTTGTCAAATTTGATCTGATCATACCATTATTTAATTGAAAGCAACCTGAGGTATTGCATTACGACTTGGAAATATGGCAAAGAAGGACTTGTCCAAAAACTTCAAAAAATCTGTGACAAATTTCATCGTATTTTCCGTTCCAACAATGATAGTTGTAGCAAGACCCGGATATCAATTGAGAAATTGTTCAAACTGGAAATTGGTCTTTCCATGTTTAAATTTCACAACAATTTACTACTTCTCCAACCTTTTTAAATATGTCAAAAAAGTGCACAGCTTGCCTACACGAAATCATGATAATGATTCTCTAAACATTCCATATTTCTCAAAAACGCTTACTCAGAATTCAATAGAATTCACAGGTGCACAAACATACAACGAATTTCCTTCTTCAATTAGAAAGATTGATATAAAGTCATTTTTTGTCCACAAACTAAACAACATTTAAGGAAAACCGATACGCAATAGAAAGACCACGTAGAAAGGTTGTTTTGCAATCTTGTGAAGACTTCAGTTGAAATCTGAAATAATTCAAAAACAATGAGGCTTACCTAACAATAATGTCGACTGCTTTTATGCTCCATAACCAACACGACACCGTCACTAAAAGGGATGGGAACTTTACCAACAACATCAGGACATCATCATCTTATCTACCAGCTCATCCATTCTACCAGCTCATCCATTCCACCACCCACCAAGACAAGAAACAATACCTTAAACTGGACCTCGAACCTCAATCGTCGTAGGCTACTGTGTGAGGTGCAGTCTGACCATACAAAGAGCTCAACACTTTGCTCTCCTGAGCCACATCAAAACGGGCTTTTGCTTGGGGATGGATTTCTTTTATGTCCAGTTTTCTTTCTCCATCCTATTATTATAGGATGGAGAAAGAAAAGCCAAAATAAGGGGAGCAGCTGACTCGAAGACTATATGTCACTTCGCTGCTTCCTGTCGTCTGTTGTATCTCATTTGTGATCGCAGTGTACTGTATGTTATCGCAATGGGCGCAAATAAAAGCATGATTATTATTATAATAATAACAATATTTATATAGCGCCACATCCACAGTCAAACTATGCTCCTGGGCGCTGTACATGACAATGGTGATAATTAATACGGTACTTTCAGTCATAATGTTCATTGAAATAGAACGTTTTCAAGCGAGCTTTGAATTCATTTAAATTTTCAGCTTCTTTCACACAAATAGGCAAACAATTCCAGCAACTGGCAGCAACAACTGGGAAGGTACGATTTCCATATTGTGTCTTACATGAAGGGTTGCACAAGAGCAATTGATGCTCAGTGCCGGATTAACCAAGTGCGAGGCCTGTAGCAGATTGATTTGATGCACAGATAATACCGGTGAAGTAATTGAATATTTTATAGATTTGATCTACATTCTACAAAAACAAAAATAACAAAAGTCTAATGTAATGTTTGATTTGCAAGGAGAAATATAAAACTTCAACAATATCATTCAAAGGTCTTTTCGACGCATTTTGATTTCTGCAAATTTGGCAATTATTTCAGATGAGTTCAGTGACTTTAGAATGTCATTTTCAATATTCAAAAGAGTTACATAGTGTAGCCGCTCTTGCCCCATCGTGTTTCGCAGATAGTTTTTAATCAACTTCAATTTTAAAAATGATCTTTCTCCAGTACAATTAGTTACCATCATACATTGATAAATGCGCAACAAATTGTCAATGTTAGGAAATGTGGTGTCAATACTGTTTTCTTCAAAGTGAAATAGTTGAGTTCTGGAGAGGAGCAATCAATAGCAATGTGCTTTATGAATTCTGAAAACTGAGGTAGTTCATCTTTCAATCCGTCTTCCAAATCCTGGGAATATGCTTCTAAAGGTCTGTCAGCACTTTCTGGGATTTGCGCAGGTGTTGGGTCATGTAGATTTTGCAAAAAACTAAACCGTGTGTTCAATTGGGTGTATGTCTTGCGACGTTGCTCCAGCGCAGATTGTAGGCTGTCCAATACTGCAAGGAAACCTTCCACCCGGAATCTGTCTTTAGGTGATTGATTATTATCCATTGCATCCAGGGGGGTCTAGGTGGTACTTTTGGACCCAGGCCCGGAATATTTAGGGGGCCCAGATTTAAAAGATTCCCCGCGACTTCAAACATTATCAAGATCTTAATATATTCAGATCTAAAGGAATTGCCATCAGAGGTTAAAACAGCCACTTCAGTCGTCAGATGGTAAAGTACCGGGCCCCCTTCCGGGTATAGTGATTTCCCTAACCACGATTTTTTTTTCAAAAACACGAAATATTTTTCACCCACTCCTTAATTCTGAATATATATATATTTTGATGGTAATCACTTCTAGCTACGTGCAAATCATAGCCGTAGGAGATGGGTGGGCAGGGGGCGGTTGCTCCCCCGCTGAAAAAAAATGTCGCAAATTTGGGCAAAAATGTCCAGTTATTTGGGCAAATCAATCTTATCACAATGTTTCGACGCCTCACCAGTTTATACTTTACATAATTGTTGAAATTTATGAGATACATTAATATTTTCCAATGAATGTAAATCACGATACAATTTAGTAATTTTCACAAACGTTCTATTTCAATGAACATTATGACTGAAAGTACCGTATTAATTATCACCATTGTCATGTACAGCGCCCAGGAGCATAGTTTGACTGTGGATGTGGCGCTATATAAATATTGTTATTATTATAATAATAATCATGCTTTTATTTGCGCCCATTGCGATAACATACAGTACACTCAGGAAGAATGTAAATCACCTACTTTGAAAACTGTTGCCTGTGGTATTGCAATCTGGGCAGAATACGTTTCGATTCGACAACTGCAAAATAGAACTGTAAAAAGCACAGTTGAAACAGAGGTAAGCTTATTACTGATATTCACTAACATGTAGGGCTGTAGAGTGTAGGCTGCATTTCTTCATGGGAAAGATTTAAAAGCCTACTGGGTACTGGTAACTTTACGAGGTTTTTTCTCCATATCATACTAATGTAGTTGATTATAAAAATTAAAAATCATTTGGGCAAAAATATCTAGTTATTTGGACAAATCAATTTTTCCATAAATTTTCAACATTCTACCAGTTTAGTAACTTTATAGTGTTGCATTTTGTACAAAAAACATTTTGCTTTGAATGTAAAACAGAGTATCGACAACTTTAAAAACTTTTATATTTGGTATTAAAATTTGGTCAGAATAAGTTTCGATTCAGTATTTGCAGAAAAAAATGAAAAATAATGCTTCGACAAGCTGAGATAAGCTTATTACAGATATTCATTAGAATATCACACTAGCCTACATTCCTTCATTGGTAGAATTTTGAAACCTTGCTGGGTTCTGGTGAACTTATGAAGTTTTTATTTTTTCTCTATATCCCACTAATGTAGTTGTTTGTAAAAATATTTGGGCAAAAATATCCAATTATTGGATAAGTCAATTTTACCATGAGTTATGCTATGCTCGCAAAACTTGACTTAAATACTACAAAGATATCTTATCATTTTTAGATATGGTCAAACAAAATAAGCATTTGTTATAAACTTTAATGATCAACAGTTGTTGTGAGGCTACATATACACCACTTTTGTGAGCATTGATCCCGGCCACTAACTGTAGTTATGTAGGGCCTACAAAGTGAAAAAGTATAGGCTATTAAATGAAAACAACTTGTGAATTTTCCTGGATTTAATTTCATGTTTTTGTGAGCTTTGGTTTAACTGTTTTCTATATTGAATTTTTTTGTATAAACTGCTGTTTGTCTTTGCCAGTCCCAGGGTTGATATGCTCAGCTATTTACTATCTATGACACAGTATTAGAGCAACAACAATCAAACATAAATACACATGTTATGTTGTTTTGTCATCCAATTCATGCAGTTAATATATCAGGCAATGTAAACAGTGCTATTTTTGTGTCATGTTTTGGTAATGTGGTCTGTATTTTGTGGCAACGATTGAGTTTGAAATTATCTGGGAGTCATTTTTCTTCAGTGCTTGTAATTTGAGTAGGCCTAGCTGCTTCATTGTGAAGTAAGATTATCTTTGTAATGATCTTCTGAAAAAACATTGACTATGATTTTATTGTAATATAACATCAATATTTTTGGTATCAAAAGTAGTTTTGTTCAAAGGTGGAAGTTTGATGCACATAGCATGGTAAACTGTCCAATTCTTTTCAGGCTGTAGGATTTGAAGCAGCATGGATTAAGTAATGTTACTGGTTTGATAAGTAAGCGGATTGTCATTTTAATATTTTTCAATGCAAATTTACAAATATTGAGTCTTTGGACTATCTTTGAATTGAAAAGATTGAGCTACTTTTGGTCAGGCCTTTTATTGAAGTTGGGCTGGAGATTTTCATATAATCTTTTGACATGAATATTCAGCAATTATTGTTATCCAGTTATTGGTGAAGTCTCAGTTCAAATTTTTTTGAATCCAGTTAGGCTTAATATACTGTATATTTTTTGTGATACACAAGAATGTTTTAATTTGATGGTTTATTTAGCCTAATTGGGACACAGACAGGTCTATGAACGTAGATTAAAGTAAGTTCAGCCTTGTGTTTGCTGTTGTATAGACATGTTTTTTTTTTGCTTGTATTTCGTACACGGCCAAGTTGATGACTGTCAGAGATTGTGAATAATTTTGTATTTTTGAAAATATATACGCAGACAAAATTTGGGAAAATTATGTTCGCCCCCCCAAAATGTTTTACTCTCCTACGGCTACTCTACTTTACAAAGAATTAATTTCAGTCGAAAACTCCAACAATTTTAAACATATCGACGAAGATCGTGATTGAGAGCAAGGATTTTGCGGTTTATGGAGAAATCCCTAATGCGTAATTGCACAGTTGGGGAAATTCGTGGATACAACAAATCTTTGAGAATATATAAATGATATTCCTCTTAATTTTCTACATTGAACGGCATGTGTCATCCTCATTTTAACAGCACATCAATAAACGTTTGTACACAACCTTTATATTCATAACATTGTCGATAAAGGGGGCCCGAAAATAAATGGGTACCGGGCCCGAGAAATCCTGTCAACGGCCCTGATTGCATCTGGAACTAAATGGCCGCTGCTTACATCCTTATCGTGCCTTCGATTTCGGACAATTCTTCTTGTGCTTGTTGGTCGGTAATCCGGCACTTGAGTCAGCTTCTGCGCCTCTGACTCAAACTTAGCGAATTGTTCTCTGAAAGTCTGTAGAGATCCTGCCAAAGAGGCACACAAAGCTGAAGCAATGTTGAGATTTTGCTGGTTTGCTTGAAGAGAGGCTTGAGTTGCCTGGAAGCAATCGAGTAAGCTATTCCAAAAAACCACTAAGATTCCAGTTTCGAGCAACTCCATTTTCTCGAGCAGTCCATTTACCTGCTATCGACATTCTGCCTTTTGCTTTTGGTCATTCGCAAGTTTCTCCAGTGCCTCCTTTATGAAAGGAAACCGTTCTTTAATAACCTTAATGGCATCAGCTCTTGCGGACCATCGTGTTGCAGAGAGCCTCTTTAGCACTCCACTCTAACTAACCTTGAAATCGCACACAAGAAACGAAATTGAAATTAAAGAAATTAAATTCTTCCCTGTGACAACACAATGCGCGAAGTTGCCATTCTCTCGAATGTTCCCTCAAACAACTAGGACTAGCATCGTGGGCTAGTGGCATTCGAACAGGCAGTTGCCTCCAGTGGAAATTACTGTTTTTTTTTAAGTTTAGAATAATTCGGAAGGGACAAGACGTTGGGACTAGTAATTTAATCCTACAATTATAATGTTGTTCTTTGCCATTCCAGTTTGCAAGCCAAAAATTAATTGCCATGTTCGACATTTTTTTGCAAAAAAAAAGTTTTGCTTGCCAAGCGCGGGGCCTTGTGAAGCGCGGGGCCCGTAGCAGCTGCTACATCTGCTACTATAGTTAATCCGGCGCTGTTGATGCTGAGAACGCAAAGTTCTGGCAGGTTTATAATGAACAAGCAAACTGTCCAGATAGTTCGAAGCAAAACCATGGAAAACTTTATAAATTAATAGACATATTGTGAAGCGAATACGATACAATACTGGAACCCAACAGTGGCGTATATTCAGGGTGTTCAAAGTGTGCACTGAACACCCCAAGAAATCCAGAAAAAAAAGAAAATTTCCATCGGTTGTCGATGTTCTTTACTTTCATGATATTCTAACATCTTGCTGCATGCTGATTGCTTTCTTTTCAATTGCAAAACTCGTCCCCTTCTAATTTTAATACTCCAACGTTTGAGGTCATTGCCTTTAATTTTTTTCGATCATTACCTTTAAGCTGGGTGTGCACTGACAGCTTGGCGAGTGCTATTTAAAATAAACAATTAAGAAAAATGACGTCACAAGGCAGCGAAAACAGCAATGGTTTTAGGTCAGCCAGGCTGTGCACTCGCTGATCTGCACACCTTGGCGCGTCATTGGGGGAATCCCAAGCAATAGCAAGTTTTAGCTTGTTGGATTAGAGTTTGAGGTGATCAGAGTCGGAAACAAGATAAGATAAAATGTTTTTTATGCACCAAGTGCCAGTAAATTAGGACTAGCTTGTCTGAATCTGCAACAAAGCTTATGGCAACAGCCAATATCATTGATGCACCATTCTAAAACAACACATCTAATCGTTTTGTAATTAGAGTGTTGGTATGTTACTGGTATTGTACCTTATTGCTGAAACACCTTTATTATGTAGCAGGTGCCAGCTGACTCAAAGTCGCTTTCTGTGTCTCCTGGTTTGTCTCACATTAATTATTGCCTATGTTCGTTTCGTCTTGGGTGTGCCACCGGTACGGTATATAATATATATATTAAAATGTGAAGCCAATGAACAAAATGATACCGGTACTGATAATAAAAAAATTGGCTAGTGGCTAAAGCTTGTTTATTATCGAGTTGCTTTGCTATTGTTTTTTGTTTTAACTTTCAGCTGTTTGTTTTTAATTCGCTTGTAGGCTACATTTCTCAAGATGTTGCGACCGTGCCTAATGCTTGCATGAGTACCGGTAAATCATTTCCATCTCGAGCACGCTTTAACTTTCGCGTTTTTTCAGACTCCTGCTGTGTTATGGCAAGTACCTACGGTAATATTGTTCGTTTTGATGGTCGGAAATAAAAACTGAACTGAAGTATGTGACTTTAGAAATGCAACTTAATGTTTGATATTATTAAGTCTTTCATTCAATAGGCGCTGTCAAATAAATATCTCTTTTGTATTCTTCTCCATTCCGACAACATTATTTTTGTCAGTTCTGTTCATGTTCAGAATTTGTGCTGAAAATGCTCTCAGAACGCACCAAATTCAATGTTAATTTTAAATATTTTCTGGGGGAGGCCCCCCAGACTCCCCGCTGTTGCTTTGCCGTCACTGAACACCCTGTCAAAGTGGTCACGGTACGCCACTGGAACCCAATGCAGGGATTTTAGTATAGGAGTGATATGCTCACGTTTACGTGTTAAAGTAATTAGTCGAGCAGCAGCATTCTGAACTCTTTGAAGACGCAAAATAGTACAATGTGGAATGTTATTTAACAATGAATTTGAATAATCAAGCCTGGATGTCACAAGTGCATGAGTTAAAGTTTTACAAGCATCAACATTAATAAACTGTCTGATGGAACCAATATTTCTAAGATGAAAAAAGCAAGATTTAACAGTGGAACTGACAAAGTTTTCTAAACACAAATGTTGATTTAATATTACACCAAGCAATTTAATTGAGTTAGAAGAAGAAAGATTGATATTACTCAGGATAAGGGTCATGTCATTAAACTTTGAAATAGCCTACACCGTTTCGGAGAAAATACAATAAACTCACATTTTTCTTGATTCAGTTTCAACATATTATAAGACATCCAATTTGAGATATCAACCATACATTTTTGGAATTTTGACTTAATACAACACAATGAATCTTCATCAGTAACACGCAAATACAATTGTATATCATCAGCATATGAGTGGTATGAAAGCCCATGCCGCTTTATGATGTCAAACAGAGGTTTTATGTAGAGGCAAAACAGGACAGGGCCAAGAACAGAATCCTGAGCAACTCCAGAAGAAAGAAATGTTGCAGAAGACATTGAGTTTTCAATTGCTACAGATTGAGTTCGATCATAAAGATAAGAAGAGAACCAGTCAAGTGACATTCCTGTAATGCCAAAATCTGATTTGAGACGATTTAGAAGAATTTTGTGATCAATGATATCAAAAGCAGCTGAAAGATCAAGAGAAAGTAGAACAACGCTGTGATTACAGTCAAGTACGGTAGCAATATCATTATAGATTTTTAGTAAAGCTGTTTCTGTGGAGTGATGTTGACGATAAGCAGATTGATTGATATCAAATAAATTTTGCACGTTTAAGAAATCATTTAACTGTCTGCCAACTACTTTTTCCAATATTTTTGACACAAACGATAGATTGGACACAGGGCGATAGTTCTTGAACTCTTCTTTGTCTAGACTAGGCTTTTTTAAGTGTGGACGAACAATGGCGTGTTTAAGTTTTGGGGGAACAAGACCACTTGTCAAGGATTTGTTTACGATGGAGGTCAGAATAGACGGAAAAGATGATGAATGCATTTTGAGGAGCCATGAGGGTACTGGATCTAGTTTACAAGATGCAGATGATAATGCTTAAGAATTTCAGTCTTGTCTGTTTCAAGAAAACTAGAAAATGAAAAATCAATGTGAATATGGTTACAAGGATCTGCTGACTGAGTTCCTCCAGTTATTTGGTCAAGACATGGAAGAGTATTCCTAATTAAACTAATTTTGTTTGAAAAGTATTGGTTCAATGATTCAGCAATTTCTTGAGCAGACTTTCCAATTGGATGAACACTTCTGTTATCTTTGCCCATCAATGTTTTAGAAAATTTGAAGAATTGTTTTGGAGTTTTGCTTTCACTGATTTGCTTAAGATAGTAAGTTTTCTTGGCCTTAAGTACTAACATGTTCACATATTTGCATTGTTTTTTGTAAATATCTCGATGAATAGATAATTTAGTTTTTCTCCATTTGTGTTCAATCTTTTTTCGAATTTGTTTTTCTTTCTTGAGTTCCATAGTAAACCAGAGAGAATTTGTTCTGAGTGTGAGCAATTGGGAGCAGATGAGAGCATGATCATTAGAAATAGATTTAAGAGTTGAATTATACAATTTTACAAGTTCTTCACAAGAACAGTTCAATTTTAAAGATTGAAAAGCAAGACAGACATCACAAGCAAAATCTTTATCAATAATGTTCTTCCATTTGCGAAATTTTACTTGCTTCTTGGGACGAGGTGGTTTGTATAGATTTGTTTTTAATATTAATGCAAAATGGTCAGAAGAGAAAATACCCTGAACATTGGTCAGACATGGATCAATGACTAGTGGTTTATCCACAACAATGTTTGTATGACATCGCACTAACATGAAGTCTAGTGTGTGACCTTTTGCATGACTTGGATCATTGATCAATTGTTTCAAACCAAATGTAGATGAAATATTGTTAAATTGCACAACATCCACTGAACCAATATTATCAAGATGCAAATTTATATCTCCAGTAACAATAATATCATTATTACATAAAAACAATTGTTCCAAATAGTTAAACCACTCATTAAAAAATATGCTTGTTTTAAATCCATTCTTTATGGAGGGAGGAGGTCGATAAATTACACAAATTAATACTGGAATATTACCATGCTTTGAAATACATTCCATATGTTCAAACTGAGAAAACTGATAGCTAGCAAAAATTTTACTCTTGTCAAGTTTGGCAGAGACATTGTACAAGAAACCTACACCACCACCACGCTTTCCTTGAGATCTGGGAACATGCAAAATGTCATAACCTTTAGCAGTGATGTTACTTAACACATGACCATCAATTGAACTTCCTAACCAAGTTTCAGTCAGGGCACACACATCAATTTTGGAGTCAACAATAAAGTCAGTTAAGGAAAGTGATTTATTATTGATTGATCTTATATTTAAACATCCAATAATTAAGAGGGAGTGAAATTTACTAGAAGTGGGAAAACGTTGGACTGGAATTAGATTAGTTAAGTTCAAGTTACTTTGTTTTCGATGAAAAGTTATAGGCCTACCAGATGACTTTGTACATACAACTGAAATTGGTCTTCTGAAACACTTTCCTGCTTTCTTTCCTCTCCTGGTTGGCTTAATCCTGTTGATTTTCAATTTTAATAACTCATTCCAAGCTGTTTTCTCTAAACTGTACTTTCCACTTGATAGATTTTTTACTTGTAACAAACTGCATCCTGAATAAGTGTACTGCTGCTTTCTTGATTTTAATTTTCCAAGCTCAAGGTCTGCTGCAGCCATAAGATAGCGCAAAAACAGAAACCAAAAGTTAAGTCCAAGAAATCCATAGGATTTTTCAGAGCAGCTTCATAAACTTTAACATTTTAAACCACACTACATTTAAACCACACTTATTCAAATAGATTCTACCTAGAGCATGCCTATTTCCTTATTCAAATAGATGAGCAGTCTTCATAATAATTATCATTATTATGAAGACTGCTCATCCACATCAATATTGGAACTAGCAAATGCAATCCACAACACTTTTCATTAGGCTGTCATTTATTAGGCTACTAGGCCTACATGTGTGCTTCTCTTACTTTTTACTTTATTTTTTGCTGTTTGTTTTTTGGGCTTTGTGGCCGTGCTAAACTACAGACATATAGCCTACTAGGGGAAAGTAGGGCAAAATGGGATACTTAAGCCTAAACAGTCATAAAATTCTAGAGACTTAAGAAAAACGAACAATTTTTGTTTTAGCAGAAAGGTCGGGCATCATGCTATACAAATCAAACAAAAAAATATCAAAAATGATAATGCTCATTTAAGTATCAAATAAATTCCAGAGGTGCCTTTTTTCCCATTTTGCCCCATGGGCGGGGTAAAATGGGATGAGAAAAGTGAATCAGAAATTTCCACAGCAACAATGCATTGACAGTCTAGAAACAAGTTTATCGTTGATGATTAAACAATAAACATGCAAAATAGCAGAAATAACATTTGAACCACAATTATGATCAGTTTGTTCGTTTTCGATATTGTCATTTCCATTCTTATTCAATGCATAAATCACAAGTGTAAACAATAAGACTATTATCATTCTGAACTCCTGCACAAGAACAATGTGCCCATTGCTCACATGAACAACAAAAAAATCCACCCTTCATCAGACGTCGAATAGCTGTGCAGCTTTCTTGTATCCACATTCTTTATTCACAATGCACTCTATAGCGGCTTTCATTGTGCCTTCATCCCAATTTTGCCGCGTTGTTTTTCGAATATAAGTTCTTACCATTTTACTTTTGTACCAAAAACATTTGCTAGGATATTCCGGAATGATTATAAGCTATAATTTATGATCTATTAATAAACAAATAGTTTAATTCTGCTATGTCCTGTAGCATATAGCTTCCAAAAGTAGGCTAACAAAAACGAAGAAACCCATTTCACATGTAGTTTCATGCAATGATGCAACTATCCCATTATGCCCCATTGCACTACATAGAAAAAAACTGGCTGTGAAACACTTGCAGTGAAAGGAAATTCAAATATTTTCCTTCGTATGCTATCACTACTTCCTAAAGTATTATGAGAAAAAGCAACAACTGCAGCAAATAATTATTTAGTATAAAAAAATCACGGGAACATTTAGCCGTTTTTTTTAACGAATTACCTGTTTTTTCAATTCTGCTGCACAAAACACCTCTGTACACTAAAATTACAGAATTGAACTAAAAACTGATTCAATTCGAAGATGGCTACTTCCTACCAAAATTTCCGCTATGTTGCGTAAGTAGTTTTTTTTTAAAACGAGAACCTCGTTTTGCCCTACCACCTCATTTTGCCCTACTTTCCCCTACATGATTTACTATAGACCTATCCATCGCCTAGCAACGTTCAGCCAATCAGAGCAAAGGAGAGCAAGCTTTCTGAGCTGGCCAGCGATGTAGCATTAATTTTCAGGGCCGGATTTAGATGATGGGGAGCCCGGGGCACTTTTAGATCAGGGGGCCCCCGTGCAAAAAAATTTTTCGCGCCTACGACGCGAAAAACCACCTCTACGCCTACAGTAGCATTAATCCAGCACTGTACAGCATTTTGCAGAAACTTTAAAGGCTGAAAGGAAAAAAATAACACAAAATCCCACTTTTTCCACGTAGGGGCCCTTCAAAAATCAGGGGGCACGGGGCACCTGCACCCTCTGCCCTCCCCCCTAAATTCGGGCCTGTTGGTTTTATGCAGTTTCCGTCACATTTATGCTGTGATTTTTTAGAAGTATAATTTTCTTCTACGGTAGCCTACTTGCAGGTTTGACAGCAAATACCTATTTGAGATGTCTTAAAAAACTTAAAATCGGAAACCTGCTGCAAATAGTGCTTTCTAAGACACGATTTAAATGGATTGTTAGAGTCATGCAGTGTTATCTATGGTTTGAATAGTTGATCATATTTTTATAGAAGAATAGTGAAGGATAGTGTTCTGTGCTGCAACTGCTACGTTGTTTGTTTGATTTGTTACAATTTACTGGAGTGAAAAATTAAATTTATAGGCCAAATCTTTTAAATCAGCGTTTCTTAACCGGGGGTGCTACAGGGGCGGCTCGCTAGTGTGTGCTGCGGTGCTGCAGCACTCCCACAAAAGTTTTCACGAAAAGTTTCTCAAATATCTTAGCGTTTCTTCTGTCCAAAATGTAGTTTATGTTTTCTGTTCACAGAATTACTGACTGTGTAAATTATATTTGGCAACTTTGCGTGCTGTGAAATATTTTGCGCAAGGTTATAATAAAACAAACGCTCGATCGTGACGTCAACGAGCCGCGTGTTTTCTTGAGTTGCCTGTGCAAACGAATAGCAAACGCTTGTGCTGCGTTACTGACAGCACAATTCAGGGTTGCCAGGTTGGCATTTTTTATGTTGTTTGGCATGAAAAAATCCTGTTTGGCATTTTTTCAAAATTTGGCAGTTTTTTGCCGGAAAAATTTTGTTTGGCATTTTTTAATTTGGCCTTTTAAACGTTGTTCACGTGACTAACCACTTGTTTGGTTTTAAGCTTTGCAGCCGTTGTTTATGACTGACCAGTCAGGCCTGCCGCCTGTTACTGTAATGAATATTAATATTTTACTAATACTAACATTGTTTTATCATGTGAGTTACATTACCCTGTCGTGCTCAGATGCTGTGACAGCACAATAGCTTGAACGTGTTATTTACATTTGTTTGTTGATCGTCCCCTTCAAAATATTACCTTCAAATTATTTGCGAAAACTCTTATATATTTGCGAAACTTTTAATAAGCCAGTTTTATCTTAAACTTTTATCACAGTTTAGAGCTAAAAACACGCTCAGAATGCACCTAATCAAATGTGATTTTTCAAAATTTTCTGGGGGAGGCCCCCCAGACCCCCCGCTGTTGTATTCGCCTTTGGCGAACACGCAGCACCCCCGTTTCTAGAACTCACCAGCCGCCACTGGGTGCTGAAACCGACTGTAGGGGGTGCTAAATGCATGCACTTATAATATCAAAAAATGCCATTTTACTTTTCTGCATTTTTTCGTCTTTCTGCCAGTAGCATCAGTTGTCATATCAATGATTGCTGTTTCGAAATAGCCTACAGGATTTGCTGTTATTGTAGTCATCTCCCAGTCAAGTACGCAAATTGATCCTGAGTAGTTTGTGCCAACTTACCTGGTGGTTGCTTTGTTGATTGATTGATTGAATCTTTATCCTCGGACTGGGAAAACTTCTTGCAGAGCTTAATCCTGGCAGTTTCGCATACTTGTAGAGGCTTTGAATCACTGACGCAGGCCCGGTCACCAAGATTGACAGAGTGAAGTTTCCGATTGTTGAAGTCTTGTTGCTGGTGAATTATTCCATCCATTAGATGCCGCTGAATGGAGAGCAGTCCTTAACGTGCGTTGCTCAAACGCACACCCCGAGAGTCGAACCAGCGCCGCTGTTGATCTTGAAGTTTCTTCGTTCCAGAAGTGACGCGCTAACCAATTGAGCTATCGGGGCGTGTCACTTGTTGTATATATTGTTGCTCACCTCTCGCTTCTAGAAACCACTATGGCAAAATACGTTCCCACAAATCACTCATATCCAGAGTGGATAATAGCAACCCTTCTTGGCAGACATGAGTGATGATAATAGACGAAAGGAAGAGCTGATTGACATGCAGGTGAATCAGAGTTGTCGGACAAAATTTCGTCCTTCCGCTTGCTGATTGCTGGTGTGATCAGTTGACAGCATATCCTGCATCGGCACGAGCAGCATTGGAATTATCGTTCCATTTCCGACCACCTACCTGTGTGAAAAGGTGTTCTCCACCATGCTCCAAATCAAAACAATTGGCCGGTACCGCCTTCAACATGGGTTGCTCCACAATGTGAGAGTGGCTTTGACCAACACGAAGCCTCGAATAGAGAAATTGGTCACACATAAACAACAACAGAAATCACATTGATACATGTGTAACTAGTTAGTCTACCTAGCTGGGTAGCGTAAGTAACGTATGCTTAAGTTTGTTCATGTTCCTTCACTATTCTCCGGTTTTCCTATTTCTTTTATCACCAATGACGACAGTAGTTTTAAAGAATAAACAAAATGATCAATTTGTACATCGCTTTCCTTTCAATAGTGCAGGCCGAAATTTGACATGCTTTTTGATCACTGGCGGTATATTTTGTATTTTTTTGTCGCCTAACAAACTGTGCTGTTGTTTTAAGAGAGTTGATTCACTTACATATGGTTATATTAGCCTAAATTTCTTTTGGTGAATAAAAGTCAAATACCAAATCCTGAATCAACTTCGATAAAACGACTGCACGGTTTGTTAAACAACAAGAGACTTCATTACAAAATATATCGCCAGTGATCTGAAGGCATGTCAAAATTTCGCCCTTTACTGAACTTTTGGTCGGCACTGTAGTAGTCGTATGTCAACGATAGTTAGGGGGTGCTAGACTGTTCAGTGTTCAGGCCTGTTTACAGGGGTGCTAGAGTCAGAAAAGGTTGAGAAACGCTGTTTTAAATGAAACCCATTTCTTAACTTGCAAAGAGTCAAAAGTGGCTGATTTTCCAAAGACAATTTCAAACAATTTTCTTTGCATTCTTGAATTTAATAGCACTTGTGGCATTTTGCGTCAAAAATCAAACAGGGTTTGAAATTGCACGTGACTTAAACCAGTACAATATGCAAACAATTCATTAACCGTATCTGTTACTGCTTCCTTTCGGCGGCAAGAGTTACTGGCCGAGACCATCAGGTCTACGTCCTCTTATTGCTTTCTCCGTCGGCTTATATCAAACAACACCAGGAAAAAGTAGGAAAAACCATAGGGTCTACGCCAGTAACAGGTACGGTTAACAGGAGAATTTAAAATGGAACTTACACTTAAAAAATGACCCTTTTGCTATTGTAGCAAAAGAAGATATTGCGATTCATCTTGCATTTTTAGAGCACAAAGTTCTTCTTTCAAAGCTTGATTTTCAGTTACAGTACCAGCTTACATGATTCTACAATGAATAGCATAGCCTGTAAACTATGGTTGTTTATATTTAATGGTTGCATAAGATAAAAGTGAACTGAAACATAACCTTATACCGTAATACCAATAGCCTAGTACCGTAAGCTACCAGTAATTAATTCATACAAATCAAGAAATAAACCATAGCTTAACCCATTGCAAAATGACTAATTAAAATGTCATGGATAATTATGACCTAACGTAGGCTACTATTGTTTTGTGCTTCTGAAATACTTTTTGCTTTTTTTGTACGTGGTCACTGGTCATCTTGTTCACTGCATCATTGTCATGAGATATAGGCTATCTGGCAGAACTCTTTTTCGGCTCTTTCGAGTTGTTTGTACTTTCATTCCATCAGCTGGAATTGGGTCTGCATGACTGTCAGAAGGTTTTCTGTAGCGGACGTCGAGTGGTCTGAACATCCGCTCATACCTACAGTAGCTGTAGCTGCTACAGCAACATCCCGGGTACTAGCTACTAGCGTGTAGCCTATAGTGAGGATGATCTTAAGAACAATACCTTGCTCCTTTTTGCGAGCATAAGTTCATTGCAAAGAAATGAATGAACTTCCACGTCGGAACGTTGTAGCCAAATAATGCCTTGAATTCAAACAGAACGAATTAAACTAATTCAGAACATAAAAAACTACACTACAACCATAATTAAACTAACACCGTGACTTCCAAGAAAGGAATCCGTGGCAAACTGACTGAGAAAATAAGGCACCACACAACTGGCCGACAGAAACCATACTGAAAACTGAAACACTGACAAACTGACTGTGTTTCACGCTGAACGATTGATTTAGGCTAAAGGAGGCTTATAGCTTTAAGCAATCCAGCATGTGTCAAATGCACAACGCTACAACAACGTAAAACTACGTATGTAAATCAAACCCTGATAAGTAGTGCAAATTCCGAGGAAACGCCCTAATTTTCAGCCAGCCTTTCAAATTCCTACCAAGCACAAATTTCACAACGGCAATTAGACTAAAGCAAACACGAAAAAAGCCGCAGGCGCTACATTTTCCATCCACAAAATGCTAAAATTGGTAACACTTCATGTATTGATTGTATTTTAATACAGGGATGTGCAACCTTTATTACAGGAGGGCCAGATATAAATAACTGGTTGAAACCGCTGGCCGCACGTTTATTTAACATATGATTTCTAGTAGTTGCAGGCACAAAAAGTAATTATTTTGTTATTCATGTTATTCTTATGGCATTATTAGGGGTCATCTCCTTGCAGAAATAATAAGTTAAGATGCATAAATTTCTGAAGAAAACTGCTATTCAAATTTATTGTCACACCGTCTTTAAACGAGTTCAGTGAGAAATTTGCAGCTGGCTTCTTTTTCCGACAGCTTTTTCCAAATCTACTTTAATGAAAGTGCTCACAATTCGAAGTCCATTTTCCAAGTGTTTGTCTGTCAGAACCGATCGATAGGGAGATTTCATGACGCCCATTTTAGAAAAAAAAATTGTTCGCACAAATACGTTGAGCCAAAAAGAGACATTTTTGAAGCAATGGATTTTTTCAAATGTGGAAAGTCATCTTGGTTGAGATGTTTTCGGTGAAAATCGCCAAGATTCATTTCTGAATACTTTGCTTTCAAATCCGTTTTCTATTGAAGATCAATCAGTTCAAGTTGGATATCAGATGGTGCTTTGTCAATGTCTGTGTCGAAGAGAATATATCAAACAAATATTCATGAGATTTAAAGTTCTTGAAACGAGCCAAAAATTCATACAACAATTTTTCAAATTTAGTTTTCTTCTCAGGATGCATTCCATAGTCTCTCAAAGTTGGAAAGTGGAAGGTTTCCTATCTGTATGTGAGCTTTCCAAAGTCGTAATTTGTTCATAAAGACTTTTATGTGACCATACATTTTTACGTTCCAAATAATTAAACACAATGGATTAGCGGTGGCCGGTGGGAGATTTCTAAAATGGCTAACAGAAGGTGCGAAATCTATAATAATCCACTCCACAATAATCATTGTTACCAGACTAAACTAAATTATAAACACGTTTCGCGGGCCGCAGACAATTCAAAATTGGCACATCTTTGCGGGCCGCACAATTTTTCTTCCCGGGCCGCATTTGGCCCGCGGGCCGCACGCTGCACACCCCTGTTTTAATACATTGCAAAACCACTACCACAAATAAACATTAAAATCAGTCTAGTACCCTCCAGCAGACCTAATAGATTGTTTAGGCAATTGATGCAGCTTTGTAAGACAGTTTCTGTTTTGATAAGATCGCAAACAATTTCAGATTCTAGAATCTAGATAGTAAGCCTTGTTACGGCCAATCTCTATACAAATCAAACGTCATATAAAACCGTTCAGGTCTACTGAATCTTACGTCATGGAATTTTTCCTAAAAATGAGCCAAAATTGCACCATCGTTCGTAAGACTTGTGTCAAACCTGTTTAAACATGAAACATGGCATCACCACCTTTGAACACCTGTTTGAATTGCGTGACAATGTCTTTCACTATTACGTCACAGTACTGCGTACGTGAGTTTGAGATATTGATATCTATTCTGGTCATTCGTGAAATGGTTGCTTGAGAGTTAGTCGCACATTTAACTATTTTGCTTAGTGCTTGTCAGCTGGACGAAAATTTCCGTCTTTTATCCAAGTAATCTGTTCTGTAGTGACAAGTTTTAGTGGTGTACGGCGTTGCATCCCATTTTCGACAGCCAGGTGGCTAATTTTACAAAAATACAAATTTGAATATACGTTTCAAAGGAGTGTTTCTTTTTCGGTCATTACATGCAGACCGGGGATATAGTGAGCTTGATATAGTGATATAGTGATACTCACTATGTCCCCGATGCAGACAAACGGATTCGGGAATCTTATGTTACAATTTTCCCACGAAGAGATTATGGTTTACCGCTGTAACCATAAAAAATAAAAGACGTGACTTGTTAGCTGGTAGGCCAAGAAGCACTAGAAGCACATAAAGAATAAAAGACGTTACTCTGTCTAGTGTTTGGTGCAGAAGCAAAAGAAATTTAAAAACATTTCTTCTCAGTTGATACTGAAGAACTTCAAGCTAAAAATTAAAGGCGTTTCTTTGTCGGTTCTGAAGAAAAAACTACATTGACATTCATTGGCAAGAAAGAAGATTAAAGACAATCCATCTGTGCTTGAAGATTCAAGTCGAAGAATCCAAGCAAGTTTTGTGGAACTTTAGGACTTCATATACCCGTACAACTACGGTATTGTGCATTTAAATTCTTTTTGTATTTTTACGGTCTTTGCAGTTAAGTTTTTTATAACTTAATATTTTGTGTGTTTGTGTAACGTAATTTTTTTTTTAATTGTTAAATTAGCCTCAACATTTAATATGTCTACACTCGGTGGCGACAGGGACTCGGCCGCCGTCGACTCGACTGAGTTTAAGCCTGATGATGTTCTTTGCGGTCGGGCAAGCCATTCTGGGGAGGGACCCAGTAACGATGAGGCTAAGTCAGTTCGAGAGGCCCGGCATCTTAGAAGGGATATTTTGACTCAAATTGGGAAACTTTCTGTAGCCCTAGGTTCTTTGAGTGATAAGCAGGAACTGTTAATTTTTAGATCTAAGTTCTCTACTTTGGAAGAGGATTTACGGCATTTCCATGCTCTTTTGACTAAAATTTTTAACTCTGCAATCTTGGCAGAACTTCGTGATAGGGTAGATCCCGAATTTAACTCGTTAAAAAATAACTTCGAACAAAAAGAAAGTGAGTTCTCAGATATGTTGGATGCTGACATACATCCTGAGGATAGTGCCTCAAATGTAAGCACTAGGATGTCTAGGAGTTCGTCTCGGATAGTGGCACAAATTAACCTACAGCTAAGACGAGAGGAGCTCCAGATACAAGCTGAGGCCGAAGCGAGAGCTGCTGAGGCTGCCATACGAGCTGAGGCTGCCATGAGAGCTGAGGCCGAAGCGAGAGCTGCTGAGGCTGCCATACGAGCTGAGGCTGCCGCGAGAGCTGAGGCCATACGAGCTGAGGCTGCCGCGAGAATGAGGCCGCCGCGAGAGCTGAGGCCATACGAACTGAGGCTGCCGCAAAAGCTGAAGCGAGAGCTGCTGAGTTCGCACTCAAAGACGCACAGTTGAGGGCTGAACAACGCAAAGAAGTAATTTTAGCTGAATATCGTTCAGAGTTGGGCTCCCGGCGTAGCTCTAAGAAGGGGTCTTCTAGGCATTCCAGAAGTGAACATCAATCTCGGTTAAATTTAGATAACCTTTTCCAGACACCTGTTCAATCCGTAAGTGGCCCAGTCCAATCCACACGGTTTCCAGCTGTTTCAGGAGGTCTCGGGGCCGCGGCTAAGGGTCTTCCGAAGGCTGTAGAGCCAAGGCATGCGAATTACAACAGAACTCCTCCCCCAGAGCGTACAGGTCACGGGGCCGCCATTAGCAGTAATGCTTTGCCCCCTTCACATTTTTCTGCGCCGCTAGGTTTTAATCGCCCAGCTACACGTAATTTGGGTGGTTGTGAGAGGCGTGTCGCGTCTCCTGATTTTAACGTTTGTGAGGATCTTGATCGTGCTGTGCATGTGACTGAGCCCCCTCAGCCCCTTAAGGGATATAGCTTGTCTTCTCCCGCTAAATCGAGTTCTCAACAGCAGGATTGCTTTTTTGAATACCAAAATAGTAGGACGTTTTTCGATAAGGCGGCCTTGATTGGTTACGATAGTAATAATATGCCATTTATCTTCTTTAAAAATCGTGTTACGGCCTTAATGGCAGCTTCACCCTTTAAAGGAACTCGTTTGACTTTATTACAAGCAGCTTGTGTTAGGACAGCTGCGCAAACGATTGCTAATTTGGTTTCCGACACTCCTGGCTTGTCAGAGAAAGACAGGATAGAAATGTCGTTAGCTCGCTTGTCCCAGCGTTTTGGGGTTCGTGGAGGTCTTTTCGCCGAACCGGAAATTAGAAAGTATCGCTATGGTAGCAAATTGACTTCGATCTTTTCCAGTGATTTGAAAGAGTTTAAAGATGAATTGTCGCAGTGTCTGCTTTACGCGCAAGCTTATGGTCAGCGTGACAAATTGGAAGGACGTTTTGTTTTGGATTTAGCTAAGCGACTCCCGTTTGACGCTAAGCAGCGTTATCTTGACTTTTTAGGTGATCAGTATGGTGGCACTGATGAGCCTACTTTTCAGAGTTTGTTCGATTTTGTAGTTCGTGAGGAAACGCGCAAGTCGACTGATTTTAGCATTATGCTAATGGGCGATTCTGGTGAGTCGCAGCATTTTAAAAAGTTTGGCAAAGGAAAATTGCCTTCTTGTCCGGTTAGGCAGACGTCGGTAAAACCCCATCATAATGTGATTTCAGGGAGTTCGCAGTACTCGACTGCTGTTGGCGCACCGCGCGGTGGTGTGGCCAGACGTAGTGACATACCGGCATGTTTTTGTTGTTCGTCACGTGGTCAAGTTGACTATCATTTTTTGCCTAATTGTAAAGAATTTTTGCGCTTGACACCTAAAGATCGGAGAGATGTCATTGTGAAAGCTGGCAAATGCTTGAATTGTTTGCGCCAGCATATGGTTAGGGATTGCGTTCATGCAAACAACTGTCGTAAGTGTGGCCCTAACAACGATAGGAAACACTATTTTCTTCTGCGTGATTTTTATGTGACGTCACGTGATTCTCTGGATTCGATTGGCAAAGATGATGCTGGTGCCAGAGTTCCTGTGCGTAATGTTAAGATTGGAAATGTTAAAGCAGCCTTTAATCGCGTTACTGCTGCTCGTGTTTTGAATCCAATGACTGGCAAATCGAAGTTGGTGTATTGTCAGCATGATCCTGGTTCGCAGTTGACGTTTGTTTCGAGTGATTTGGCGTGTGAACTTGGCCTTAAACCGTATGATAAAGCGTCGTTTAAAATGGATACCCTGGCTGGTCAGAAACCTACTTGTGCTAACCTTGTTAAACTCAACATCCAGTCGTTAGAGACAGATGAACTGTTTTGTGATATAACTTCGGTGGTTAACCCAGCTTGGGCTGACGATGTTAAAACTTTACCGCATAAACAGGATTTATGTGGTTTCCGTCATTTTCATGACGTGAAGATGTTTCATTTGAATGATTGTAGTACTGTAGATGTACTGATTGGCAACGACAACGCTTATTTGATGTGGGCCAAAGAAGAGCGTGTTGGTGAAAATCGTAGTGAACCGCATGCTTTGCTCACTCCTCTCGGTTGGTTGGCTTGTGGGGGTAAGTCACCCTTAGTTGAAAGCGTTGCTAAAGTGTGCAGAGTGCAGACGTCTTCAGAGTCGGATGTCATCTCTGGCTTTCAGCGTAAAATTGAGTCTCGTGATATGGAAATAGCAGACCTGAATAAAGTCATTCAGGATTTGACTTTGCAAAATGAAACCTGTGAATTGTCTCGCAATGATATTTTGGCTAGAGAACTTGTCGAACCGAATATTGAGTTGAAAGATGGTCGATTTGAGATACCTGTACCGTTGAAGGAAGATATTGGTCTACCTAACAATTTTGTGTTGGCGTCAGATAGAGCTGCTGCTTTAAGGAAGAAGGCTTTAAAACAACCTGAACTTTGTGATTTCCTTACTGACACCATGAAGGATCTTAAATCTAATGGCTATATTGAGCGTGCTGGTGAAGCAGAAAATGTAAATGGATTTGAATGGTATTTACCATACTTTGTGACGTCACAATTAAAAAAGCGTATTGTTTACGATGGCAAGTCTGAATTTCGAGGAACTTGTGTTAATGATGTAATGTTTTCGGGTCCTGATTTGTTAAACCTTCTGGTAGATGTCTTGGCTACATTTCGGCTTAGTGGATTTGGTTTCGTGGCCGATATGACCAAGTACTTTTTTCACATTTTGGACTCTTCAATACGTAAGCCCAATTTTATTGAACTGCTTACGTACACAGGCAGTGCCGTTCGGATCGTGAACGAACGCCCTTTGGTACCTTTGAGTGACGACCCTAGGGATTTTACTGTCATCACCCCTGCCTCACTTTTGACCCCATACTTACACCCATACTGTGCTGTTGGGCAACCACATGATCGTGACCAACTAAGAAGGGATTATCGGTTCAATTTGTCACTTTCCCAGCAGTTTTGGAGTAAATGGATCGATTTTTACTTGCCAGGTCTTCAGGGCCGGAAAAAATGGCTAAAAATGGCCGAGAATTTGGAGCCTGGTCAACTTGTAGTGGTGGGTTCTCTCCAAGACATTGGTAAACGTGGGAAGTATCAACTTGGGAGGGTGCATGAGGTAGTTCCACAAATTAGGAAAGGGAAGCCTGTGGTTCGTAGAGCCAAAGTTGCCGTCTGCAACTATGATGAGAGTACGGGGAAAGTGAAAGTAGACTACGTGTTGAGGGATATTTCGTGCCTCGCCCCCGTAAAAAACACCTAAGTGTTAGGGTTTGAGCCTGGTTTTGTCTGCGGTGGCCGATACTTGTCTGAGCCCAGAACAGTCGGTTATTATCGCAACCATTGTACATAGCGTCATTTTAGCGTGTACCTATGGTACCAATTTCATGTATCGTCGTGTTTATTCTTATTGTTGTTCATTCTTTGCATGCCCTTTGTATTTGCGTATTAACTTAAACGTGAGTGATTCAAACAATTTGTGTATCGTGTGTTTTATTCATTGGCTCACGATTGTCCTTAAATTCCTTTTTAGTTATGCCATGTTAGACTGTCATAACTAGGGGCCGCTATGTTACGGCCAATCTCTATACAAATCAAACGTCATATAAAACCGTTCAGGTCTACTGAATCTTACGTCATGGAATTTTTCCTAAAAATGAGCCAAAATTGCACCATCGTTCGTAAGACTTGTGTCAAACCTGTTTAAACATGAAACATGGCATCACCACTTTTGAACACTTGTTTGAATTGCGTGACAATGTCTTTCACTATTACGTCACAGTACTGCGTACGTGAGTTTGAGATATTGATATCTATTCTGGTCATTCGTGAAATGGTTGCTTGAGAGTTAGTCGCACATTTAACTGTTTTGCTTAGTGCTTGTCAGCTGGACGAAAATTTCCGTCTTTTATCCAAGTAATCTGTTCTGTAGTGACAAGTTTTAGTGGTGTACGGCGTTGCATCCCATTTTCGACAGCCAGGTGGCTAATTTTACAGAAATACAAATTTGAATGGACGTTTCAAAGGAGTGTTTTTTTTTCGGTCATTACATGCAGACAAACGGATTCGGGAATCTTATGTTACAATTTTCCCACGAAGAGATTATGGTTTACCGCTGTGACCAAGCCTATAGTTACCACTTACCTTTGAACAAACGTATGAATAATGATTAATTCTTGACACGTTTAGCTCTGCATGAGGCCGACCACATGCTTTGATCCAACGTAAACAATCTTCCGATCTTGATATTTTGGCATTTCTCTGGATATCTGACGTCAGAATTGCAAGTGCCATAACTACATCGTTTATTTAACATCACGAAAACAGCCTAAACGTGACCGAAACTGCACAAAACCAATGTGACAAATTGGATAGCTAAGAAAGCTTGCTCTCCTTCGCTCTGATTGGCTGAACGTTGCTAGGCGATGGATCGGTCTCTCCACTTTTTCCTGTTCATTAACGTGCTAGTAGGCTTATATCGACTATTGTAGCTAGTTTGCTAGTAGTATATTTTTCGTCCCGGACGCGTTAATGACGAAAAATAAAATGAATAAATGAATGAAAGTAATCCAACCACACTCACAGGAGTTCAATTTTTTTTTTATCATGAAGCACTAAAGCAGTGCTTCTTAAACTTTTTTAGTTTTGTTCACCCCTAGCAACTATCTCCAGATTTCATTCACCCTTGTCTCATGGTATGATAAAACTATCTCGTCTATATATAACAGCACAAAACGACTTAGGTTGTTTCGATTTTTGTTAAGATCGACTCAAGCTAAGTTTTGCCATTGCAATCTACAATTTCTCGAGTCCAAAGATATAAAGCTACAAAACACAGTCACCAAATTTGTTTACTTATACACTCAATGCAAAACAACTTCACTATCACAATAAGCAAATAAAACAACAGTTCAGTAGTCGATTTACTGCAGAAAATTGTGTAGGCTACTAGTGACTAGGATGCTCCTGAACTTTCGCAAGTAGTTTTTCAAATCGCGGATGAATCAGTCCTTCTAATGCCACTCTCATCCATGAGTTCACACATTTCAGTGCATTTCTCTTTTTAGTTTTCAGTTAATTTTTTGAAATTTATAAAAGAATCAAACAATAAAAAATATTGAAATTTATAAAAAACAATTAGTTTTGATTAAAAATTGAAAAACTTAGAATGGATTTTGCTTTTGGAAATTCTCACCTGTTCACTGAGCAGGTGGAACACCCTGAATATTCGCCCTGCTCGCAAGCTATCATTCATTTCTAACGGTTCACCCTTATTCACCCCTTTTGGTTGGTTCACCCCTGCAAAAATTTTATTCACCCTGGGGTGAACCATTCACCTGTTTAAGAAACACTGCACTGAAGCATAAAACAGTTGTATGCATGATCGACGATTCGCAGTAATGCCCAACACATCGTTCATATCAAAACAAACTATATTTTTTTCACTTTTGCGGAAGTGATACTTTAAACTGTTATAGGAAAAATTAGATTAAAAAAATTCAAGGTAAAATTTAACAAAGTGTATGTACCACAGTTCGATTATCTCTATTCTGATGAAAAGCTCCAGAAGAGAGTCAGATGAAAGCCAGTGCTGCTTTAACCTTAAGCTTATGAACAAAGACTGTTTGAACTAGACCTTCTCTCGCTGGAAAAGCGGAGATTAATTTTTGATTTGACAGAAGTTTTTAAATTAGTACACAATGTTTCGGTATCACCATCTTCCAAATATTTCCTTTTTAACTCTAATTCAACCAGAGGTCATAATTTTAAATTGCATAAACAGTTTGCTCAACTGAATTGCCGTAAATTTTCCTTTGCCAATAGAGTAGTCGACACTTGCAATAATTTACCATATGCTGTAGTCAATAGTATGTCTATTGCGATATTTAAGCGACGTGTCGAAAACTATTTATGATTGTGTCGTATCTTTTCTGTTCCTTGTGATTTTTGTTTTCTCTTCAAAAATTTCTTATTTTAATTTATTTATGTTTTCTTATCAATTGTTATTTGCGAGTATGTTAATGTTTTTCTTTGTAGTACCATGTGTACTGGACCAGAATACAATACAATATACAACCAATAGCATACCTTCTCCTCGCCATAAGTTTGTAATATGTATTATTGTATACGTATTCGCGTAGTGCATGAAATTAGTTCAAATTATCAAAAACGTTAATGCTTTTTAAAACTCAGTGTCTGCCAGATTAAGTTTACGGATTAAGTTTACGGAACGTAAAACTTTATATCGACAGATGTGTGGCAACTCTGATACTTTCCTGCAATCCGCAGGGAAATTGAAGCTTTTCCTTTGAGGTTCATTAACTTTATTCCAACACGATCTCTATAATAACACGCCAAGACACGCGCGCTTCCAGAGTTCCAGTCGACAGCTGGAGGTGGATGGTTCGAGCGAGGTTTTTAGCTGTCACGCAAAGTTTTTGATTTTTGCGAATGCGTTGTTATTCAGAGAGCTAAATATGCTTAATAACAAACGTGCTCAGTGGTGACAGCCCTGAAACGATGTTCGAAAGAGCGCCGGTGTAACGGTCCAAGAGTTACTGCGGTCTGAAAGTTATCGTAATTTCTGGACCGCGTATACACGGTCTGAAAGCTACTGCCAGTCCAGAAGTTACTAAAACAGGGTTGTCAGATTTGATGCTTTCAGCAGATTTGTATAAATGATTTTAACATTGGAAACATGTTGAACTTGAAGACTTATCCCCCATTGCATCTTAACAACATGGTTTACAGCAGAAACATGATTGGAAATGAAGCGAAAATAAGATGAAAGTTAAAAGATGAGTTTTGTACCAGAATTTGTTAATGTATTGGAATGAAATTTTAATTTGTAACCTAACAATTTACGTAGGCTATCATTTTAACCTGATTTGTTTGTACTGTATTATCACTTGAAGTTGTGTCCGTGCCTTACGTGCGTTGGCAAATAAATGTGCATGGGTAGGTGATTGAGTAGATGACCACTAATTAGCCTATAGTCCTTTTCTGTCATCCTGATTGTGCTACCGAACCCTAATCCTTTTAAAATGTTTGCGGAAACTGAGATCAGCAACTTCGGCTTTTTTTAATTTTTTCTCTTGATCTTTTCAAGGTATGAACTGGCAGTATGAATTGTTATGATTGTGTCGTATCTTTTCTGTTCCTTGTGATTTTTGTTTTCTCTTCAAAAATTTCTTATTTTAATTTATTTATGTTTTCTTATCAATTGTTATTTGCGAGCACGGCGGCGGCTTTGTCATTTTATGACAAGACGAATCGCAGACCAGAAGGCTTACTCCCAACGAATTGCAGACGAAATACTGTTCTAGCGATCACGATGCCCCGGTCTTCAATGATTCGACGCTCTACCTCGACACCTTGGTCACGACCGACCCGAGCGGCCTCTTCGCAGCTTCGCTGAAAGAAAGACGATCGCCCGCTTCAGACCGGGCGCGAACAAATCATCGCTTGTCAGCAGGGCTGCGATTTTTTCTTGTCGAACAACCAAAAATTCTGCGTTTGTTTGTCGAATAGTGGTATGACGTCACAATAGTCAGGTTATAAGTGTTTGGCCGCGAATTACTGAATTACTGCGTGATAGAGAATTTTTCCTTTGGCATCTCTTTAGTCTCGCTTAGTACGTTAATGGTTATGCACATACCTGCATTAGACCTCCCCAATCCCCGGACTTTCTTTTGTTTTTTTCTATATTGTGACTTTTCTGCATGGGTTTTCAATGCTGATTTCAAAAATATGCATAACATTTTTTTTCGATTAACGTCTTGGAAGTTATTCGCCGTTGCTTAGCAACAACTTTTCATAAAAAGTACAAAAATTCCCTTTGAAACCCCTTAGGCTCCTTGCTCGGAAAGAGCTCTGATCAAGTGCAAGATGGTCACGGTCTGTCACAATTTCAATAGCATATCTCACCCAGCATAATGTAGTCTATGTATCTAAATCATGTGGCAAAAAATGGATTAAGTCAGCTGAACTTTACGATGTTTGTTTTGTTGTTGTTTGTCGTATCCAGGCTTACACCCGGTGGATGAAGATTTAGATTGAGTGAACGGGAAGGCAAGGAAGCCAATCTTCGTGACCACCTTCAGGCAACTTTACGATAACCTTCTGTAATGTATTTCAGGTTTCACTATTGATCAGTTAGCATTTTCTACTTGTATCTTGTATGATTATAAACGTATTGTACACACTTCTGTCTAATATTCCGTGTGTATTCATTTATCCATCATGGAGCTGAGGAAGAGTAAAATGAACAATGGTGGTTTGCTTGGTAATTTGCAGCCTTTAAAACGATTTAAGGAAGGACAATTTGGACCAACTACTGGAGATGTTCTTCAGAAATACATATATCATCTTCAATTAAATCCTCGTAACCACCAGAGTGGGAAGCTCGCAGCTTGGAACACAGCAGTATGTCTAGCAAAAGTATGGCAGCCTGCTTGCATTCCACTGATGACAAAACAAAATATCCAAAACAAAATTATTTGTTTGGTTGAGGATGAGGAATACAAGAAATACAAAAATGCCAAAAAGGAATCTGCTGCCTTAACCCTCTGTCTACCGAAAAAAAAATATAATGTTGGGGTCCATTGGACCTCAAACTCCAAAGGACTTGTTTTGGACAAAAAAAATCAGTTCCGATGATGAAATTAAAACTCAATGGGAAAGGACGTAACAGACTACAAAGATCATAACTTATAAACACTGTAGAAAAACGAAAAATACTCGAAATTTAACAAACAAGTCATACAGTAGCCCATGCACAAACCAAAATTGTTACGGAATTGGTCTATTCTTGAGCAATGGTGAAACTACTGAGATAATTAGCTAAAATTTTGTGAGTTTATATATTATCGCATTCATGATCAAATAATTTTCGAATGTTCTTGGCAAACGTTGAGTTTGCAAATAGTACAGAATTGTTTGCATGTTTGGTGTTTGTGTCTTTCGCAAAGATAGCATCTAGCCTTCTTTGATTTTGGCGCCTGATCTTCAACAGCTGTTTCTTTTATTTTGTTGCGAATTTAAATGTCTTGTTGATATTGAAGTCGAAGCTGGTAATCCAGCAAGCTCTTTTCCTAGTTGGATCTAAAAGTTTATTCTCTTTCATGCATGCATGCTTCAGTGTTGTGCTGCTATTTTGGCCTTGCAATTCATGCCATACCACAAAAGCATTGACAGCAGTGACATCGATCATATTGTAAAATAGAGCTATCAGCAATCTTCTCGTCATTCTTTTAGAAGTGTATTTCCTAACCATTGTGTCAATAGTGTCGACTCCCCTTTTAGTGCTGTTGTAATTCACGATTACTTCGAATGCAGCAGGCTTGGGGTCCATTGGACCCCACGGTACAAGATGCTATTATTGTTTTCTATGCTACTAACGTTTGTTTGAGATAAATAATTATTATATTGTCTTAAAGATCAAGCAAAGCTGTGAAAAGTCAAGGTATATCAATATCGCATCTGCTATATCTACTGAGCAATCGCAGAGGGAAATTTGTTTTGGGGTCCATTGGACCCCACGGTAAACAGAGGGTTAATTAAATTTCGAGAAACACTGACAACACGATTTATGATATCTGCTAAGAATGCCGAAAATCTTATTAACAAAAACAAAACATTGCTACCAGAAGATAAGGCAGAAGATATGCAGTTTCTTAAATTACTTGAAACAAACCAACCAGCATCTTTTGGACCCCTTGATAGAAAGAGGTTGAAACGCTTCACAAATTATGCATTGAAGAATCGAATAAAGTTATGATGTATGTTTGTTCCCAGTATGTTTAACAGCCTAATGATTTTTAAAGTAACATACCTATTAATTTTTGATAGGGATCCCTCTGTCAGCATGTAGTATCAGTTTTTTTTATCCAGTCATCTCTATTAAGTTTTAAAACAAAATTAGTACTTATAGTTTTGTTATGAGTAGTGGTAGCAGCAGTATGTATGAATTCTTCATCAGTATTAAATTCTGTCTCTGCTGATGACGAGGAGAGTAAATTAAGTTCTGAGGTAGATGGCTGAGAATCTGCATTTATCTCTAAAAAGAGTCTTGTTTATGCATCTGTATCAAAAATTAATAGGTATGTTACTTTAAAATTCATTAGGCTGTTAAGCATACTGGGAACAAACATACATCATGCTTTATTCGATTCTTCAATGCATAATTCTTGAAGTGTTTCAACCTCTTTCTATCAAGGGGTCCAAAAGATGCTGGTTGGTTTGTTTCAAGTAATTTAAGAAACTGAATATCTTCTGCCTTATCTTCTGATAGCAATATTTTGTTTTTGTTAATAAGATTTTCGGCATTCTTAGCAGATATCATAAATTGGGGTCCACGTCTTTTAGGCGCAGACAGTTAGGCGCCGGTCAAATAGACGCGCACACTGTGGCGTCTGTATATTTAGGTGCGGAGCACTGTGGCGCCCGTTTATTTAGGTGCTATTCCCAGTAAAGTCTGCAGATTGTATCAGCTTGGCAGGTAGGGCAATGCTTTTCACACAAAATGTTATATTGAACAGAAAAATATGTTGTTTTGTTAATGCGCATGGTGGATATGAGGTGCGAGACAACGCTCTACTACTCTTGATTTTAGCTCATCTCCACAGGACATTTGCTATTCATCCTGAACACAGGTTGCAGCCAGATGGACCTTTACTTAATCTGTTATCTTTCGCAATTACTTCTACTCGGATGGATTGGTCGTGTTGCGAGTACGTATGAGACAACGCTCTACTACATGAATACACTTCTATAGGGCATGTGAACCTTGGTTACAAGTTGCAAGCATAATGGTGCGACTTTGCTCGTTATTAAACCTAGTCAGGGTTTTGACAGAAAACTAAGTTACTCTTCACTCAAGCCTACCACCCACTTGAATATAGGCTACGGTATATTTTTTACTGATGTTTAGTGTAGTTATTATTTGACTTAACTAAAAGTAAACTCAGTAGTGTTCGGAAACTTGAATATAATTTATTGATAAAACTTTCGCCGACGCAAACCTGGACTAACAACAAATAATTGCGGAACACGCGCATTAAAATACAATATATTTTTCTGTTCAATATAACATTTTGTGGGAAAAGCATTGCCGGCATAAGCAGCTTTACTCACGGAAGCCATGACATATTTTTTTGTTCAATATAACATTTTGTGTGAAAAGCATTGCCCTACCTGCCAAGCTGATACAATCTGCAGAATTTACTAGGAATAGCACCTAAATAAACGGCCGCCACAGTGCTCCACACCTAAATATCCAGACGCCACAGTGTGCGCGTCCATTTAACCGGCGCCTAACTGTCTGCGCCTAAAAGACTTGCTCCCATAAATCGTGTTGTCAGTGTTTCTTGAAATTTAATTAAGGCAGCAGATTCCTTTTTGGCATGTTTGTATTTCTTGTATTCATCAACCAAACGAATAATTTTGTTTTGGATATTTTGTTTTGTCATCAGTGGAATGCAAGCAGGCTGCCATACTTTTGCTAGACATACTGCTGTATCCCAAGCTGCGAGCTTCCCATTCTGGTGGTTACGAGGATTTAATTGAAGATGATATATGTATTTCTGAAGAACATCTCCAGTAGTTGGTCCAAATTGTCCTTACTTAAAATGTTTTAAAGGCTGCAAATTACCAAGCAAACCACCATTGTTCATTTTACTCTTCCTCAGCTCCATGATGGATAAATGAATACACACGGAATATTAGATGGAAGTGTATACAATTGGTCACAGCTGACCAACAATACGTTTATAATCATACAAGATACAAGTAGAAAATGCTAACTGATCAATAGTGAAACCTGAAATGCATTACAGAAGGTTATCGTAAAGTTCAGCTGACTTAATCCATTTTTTGCCACATGATTTAGATACATAGACTACATTATGCTGGGTGAGATATGCTATTGAAATTGTGGCGGACCGTGACCATCTTGCACTTGATCAGAGCTCTTTCCAAGCAATGAAGCGTGTATTCTAACATCAAGTGCAATGGGTACCCAGATGTTAGCTACATTGAGATGATCGGTTCCTCGTTATACTGTATGACTCCAGGCATTTAACGTTTGTGGTGTCTAAGGAACACATCTCATTGCAGGAATGAAGCGACTGCGACAAAATCATTCATGCATGACTGTTCGTATCAATTTTTTAATAACTTTTTTTCTGTTGCTCTGAGATACTTTTTGATATATTTTTTGAACTCCTTACCCCCAAAAACCCCTTGACAGCAACTTTCACCATTTTTCTAGTATCATTTGGCAATAAATTAACAAAAATCAGTCATGCGTGACTGTGTAATCTGGGTACTTAAACGGTCATAACTCTGGTACCGATTGTCCAATTTTAATAATATTTTTTTAACTTCTTCAGCTGAAGAAGTGCTTTCAGATATTCTTGATATCAGCATACTAGGTTAAAAGTAAAGGGGTTTTAAAGGGGATTTTTGTAATTTTTATGAAAAGTTGTTGCTAAGTAACGGCGAATAGCTTCCAAGACGTTGATCAAAAAAATTTTTTCTGCATATTTTTGAAATTAGCATTGAAAACCCATGCAGAAAAGTCACAATATAGAAAAAAACAAAAGAAAGTCCGGGGATTGGGGAGGTCTAACCCGCATGCAAACACAGTTAGGAGCGAAACATGCAAGTTACCAAGAAACACAGCGAAGATAAAGCAAAAATGAACTGTAGATAAAAGAAAACGGAACAATACCACGATAATACAAAACAACGGCGTAATGCTACAGGCCTACAACATTTAAGGTGTGCTGAGATGGCAAACAAGCCTCTTCGTACAACATTGCAACAAACTACATGCAATCACGTAAAGTAACACAAGAACGAATTAATTAATAACATTGAAAAGGAAAGAATATTAGTAACAACACAAACATTAATGCCAGGGCATGCTTGCTGCTAGATCTTGATTTTGCTGCCTCTGTATGACTTTAGACAGGAGATCTCCGGTACTTTTTTTTGAAGATAGAAATGCCAACCATTTGGGAACAGGCAGTCAAGTGCTTTTCGCAACAATGGTTTCGCCAGTGAAATCGGTGGACCGCACATGCCAACCAATAGTTCATCTTGAATAGCTTTGTCAGACAGCGGCCTTAATCGCGAGTCGTGCAGTGCGTAGCTGGAGCAGAAAGACTTGACGATACATTCGTTGCAATAGCGCACCAGGTACTTCAAGCAGAAGTGCATGAGCTCACTTAAATCCTGGAAAAAATTTCCTTTGTGAGGACGTTGTACCACAAACTTTCAATTGAAGGAAACGGCTCTTCTGATGCTAGGTGCTGATGAAGCGTGTGTTACAGCGAAATGAGGCGTTCCTGGTTAACATCCGCACCCGCGGACTCTAGAAGATGGCAAAAACCAAAGAGTTCATCACTTGTAGGTGTTGAAGAGCGTGCTGCTGTTGCAAGCTTTAAGTTATATAACGGAAAGGAAATCTTAAATTTGTTTTCGTCATCATGCACTGGTTACATAAATCCATCATTGTTAAATCTTTCAAAGGATGGCATCTCGCCTGGTGCGAGACAAATTTCCTGCAGATGTCCAGACTTCTCAGCCAGCAAACTTCTTTATACATGTTATGCATTGTGATTCAACGTCTGCAGACGTTGAATCAATGTAAAAACGACGGGTTTTGCTAGCTGGGTTGTGTGCTTTTGCAAATGTGCAAAATCGCCCATTACGTAATCACAAAAACTCTTTTAGTGGAAGGAAGTCGAGTTGCAACCGTGTTTATCTGTCTACTATTCTTTATTCACATTGCAAAACATTTCTGCAATCTTGAAACAACAAGTGCATAAGTCAGACATAAATACAAACTTGCAAACACGTTGACAACTAAAAGTAGCTTACTTCGGTTATTTTATCTATAAAAGAAACCCGTTTTATCGAATAACACAAAACGTGTGTGGCGCAAAATGTTTGATGGCAGGCGTTAGAACTTCGATCAAAGCATTTTTCCGCAGTGTTCAAAATGTTCTGGAAGAGAACTCCTTTCTATAAAAATAGCGTTTTTTTTCATATCTGTATTTCTCAACATCTGGTCGAAAACTAGGTTGTTTTCTACATGTGAAAAACTTTCATAGCAAGTATCCAACAGTATTTTTACCAGAGTAATATTGTTAATTGGCTCAAACGGCGAAATACAAACTGGCATAGACGTTGACAACTCAACGTAGCCTAGGTTATTTCATCTATAAAAGAAACCCGTTGTGTCGAATAGCACGAAACGTGTGTTGCAAAATGTTTGATGCCAGGCGTTGGAACTTCGATCAAAGCATTCTCAGTGTTCAAAATGGCGGCGCTGACGCCTTGGGAGTTTCTCGTTTGAAGCGTTGCTTTAAGACCTTGCTTTGAAGTACCTGGCGCAAGAAAGTTTACGTAAATCAGCACTTTTATGATTGCATCACGTGATGCCCCCCCTCTCGATTGTTCCTCGACCTGACGACGTTTAGTCCTCTCTCAGTTTTTTTTCCTTTTTATTTTCCTTTTCTCGTTTTTTTTTTTCCGTAAGGCACGGCGTTTGTCGAATAATGATGGCGCGTGACGAGTGACCTGGTCACCAAAAAAGGCAAAAATCGCAGCCCTGCTTGTCAGGAAGGATTCTGACTTAGAGGCGTTCACTTGTAAGCCCGCGGACGGTAGCTTCGTGACTTCTGATCGCAGTTTCCGCAAACATTTTTCCGTAGTTTACGCTAACTGCAGTTTCCGCTAACCCTAACTCTAAGTCTATAACCATAGAGTAATCTTTGCTCTAACCCTAACCCTCACTGATCGCAGTTTTCGCAAACATTTTTCCGCAGTTTCCGCTAACCTTTCCCTAACTCTAACCATGGAGTAATCTAATTCTATGCTCTAACCCTAACCCTCACTGATCGCAGTTTCCGCAAACATTTTTCCGCAGTTTCGAAGTTTCCGTTAACTGCAGTTTCCTGTAACCTTTACCCTAACCATAGAGTAATCTATGCTCTAACCTTAACCCGCGCTGATCGCAGTTTCCGCAAATATTTTTCCGCAGTTTCCGCTAACCCTTTTCAGCGAGTTCGGCTTTGTGCTATTAAACTGCAATCAGCGACTTCGGCTTTTTTCAATTTTTTCTCTCGATTTTTTCAGGGTACGAACTGTTCAGGGTACGAACTAGGTTGCACTCGTAACTTTTGGACTGCTTCTGCGGCATTGCAGTCTGGAAGTTCCTGTCAGTCCAATAGTTACCAGGGGTACCCGGCGTTTTCGCAATCGTCAGAAAAGCGAATTTTTTTTTTAACTAAGTGCAATGAATTCATTGCTCTCAAACTAATGCAAGCTTTTCAATTAACATTTTTAACATTTTTTAAAACAAAATTAAATAAAATTTAAATGAAATATTTGGCAACCATGGTAACTTTTGGCCTGCAGTAACTCTTGAACTGCTACAACGGTTTCTGCTCAAGAGCATGCGGCTGTATCTTTGGCAAGGCATGCCTGAAAGTGGTCACAAAGATTGGCTTTTTTGTTTTCTCATCCACCTAATCTAAATCTTCAATCACTGGGCGTAAGCCTGGATACGCCAAAGAAAAAAGTCGGTATTCATTACGCCTAAGCGTATATATCTGGTCAGGCATCTTTAAAGTCGCAAACCTTGTACAGTTGAACTGATAGGCTGAGATTTTCTCAGCATAGGTACCGGTAAGCTAGGTTATATTGGTGATTGTAAAAGGCTCCTATTGTGGCAGCATAGAGGTTTTTCAGCACGCATAGAATAGATAGGCTAGGCTGCAGTTATGATTGTAAAAAAGGCTGCTATTGGCCTGGGGTAAATAGAATATTTTATAGACTAATAGTAATACGGCTAAGGTTATGCTTGAGACCTTACTTTTAAAGAAAAACCTCGTTGTTATCAATTCAACTGTACGAGGTTTGCGACATTTAAAGACATTCATAGTGACACTAATTTTCATCATTAATGTACTTTGGGATGTTTGGAATAAAATTTTATGAAGCTGACAATCAATTACTAATCGAAGTGTTAGTCTTGTAAACTTATGTTTTCTTTTTTAGTTGAAAGCTATTTGGTTAAAGTGTTGAATAGGTTCATAGCTCAAATTATACTTTTTCTTCATAATCAATTTATTTTTTTAGGTGTTTTTGATAATGGCTGTTTCAACTAATTCAAAAGCTCAGGGTGCAACAGTGTCAAATGCCGTATTCCTAAATAATGCCTTTGTTTCTTCTGTACAAACACAGCCAGCTAATGGAATGGTTCAAACAGTGTTAGCATCAGAAAGCACTTCTATAGACGTTAAACCTCAACTTCAGCAAGTGAGATTAGTCCAAGCTGTTGCTGGTAACAATGGCAATAGTTTGGGTGGGCAACATCAGATTGTACGTATCATCAAGCAAACCAGCGATGGGGTAAAGTATTTTTGAGTTTGCTATTGGTGTGGCATTGTTTTTACCTTTAAAGTTAAGTTTGCAGATGTCATTTGTATTATTTGTTCCTGTTTTTTTTTTTATAATAAAGTTCAGTTTATTTTTTCTGCTGGTGAACAGGGCTGTGATTTTTGCCTTTTTCAATGACGAGGTCACTCGACACGCGCCATCACTATTCGACAAACGCCGTGTCTTCCAAAAAAAAGAAAATAAAACAGTTCGAGGAACAATCCGAGGGGGGGGCATCACGTGATGCAATCATAAAAGTGCTGACTTACGTAAACTTTCTTGCGCCAGGTACTTCAAAGCAAGGTCTAAAAGCGACGCTTCACATGAGAAAATCCCAAGGCGTCAGCGCCGCCATTATCATCTCGACGCCTTTTGGAAGCTGGTTTTAAAAATTCACGAATAGATGTTTGACTTTGCTTCATGTTTAACTTTTCAATAATGAAATGACAACATCGAAATAACTTTTCAAATTTATACCCAACAACAAGTTTGTGAGGAACGATTTGTAAAAAGCGATTGTTTCAGTACGTCCTTAGTTTGTATCGATTATTTTATTGTTCATGATGTCATACGGTATTCATATTCCCTTACGCTGACCCGAAACTGAAGTTTGATTGTGACGTAACGAAAGTGAGACCATTCGGAAAAAAGATCAAACGTGGCTTATTCTCACCAGGAATTGCCATCGTGTTGCAGTTGCCGTAGCAACAACAGTGCAGTGAGTACCGCCTTTTTTTCAAAGCAGCGTTGTTGCGGAATTGGTTTGTTCTATCGGATACCTAGCGAGAGACATAGCGTAAAACAAGAAGTTACGCTGCAGTTGGTTGGATAATTCAGCGTTGAACAAAAACGAAAATAATTGTAACAAACACAAGTTTCATAAGTGTCATGAAAACAGGGTGGGCGAAACATATTTTGCCCACCCTCGTTTCACGGCAGGGTGGGTGCCGCCCACCCGGCCCACCCTGTTTCGACGCCTATGCCTCCATGTGACATTTTTCCATGTGTGGTACCTTAACACCAAAAATGGCACTACTACCAACCTTGCCAAAGTGCTTAATTGGCGTAAGTCAAGAGCGTCCATAACTGCAGACAGTGCACACCGTTTCGACCTTCCGGTCTCCTCAATACAGTAGGTACACTGGAATGGCCATGGAGATATCTCAATGTGACATTTTCCCAATTCCCATTTGTGGTACCTAAACACCAAAAATGGTACTACTGCCAACCTTGCCAAATATACCGGTAACCTCAACTATTTCTTTCCTTTATCACTTTTCTCATTGTAAACAAAACACTTTGCCAATTTTGATGTAATCCTCTTCTGTTATCTTGCCTTCCATTCAAAACTAAAGAGCCCAAACTCTAGAGCAGCGGTCTGCAATCTGCGGCTCTTTTATCTCTGCGCTCTGGCTCACGCGGATGCGCTATGCAATGAAGTTCAGGAGCAGAAATCACATTAACTGCATGAAATTAATCATTAAAAGGATATTTGTATGATGATATCTGACCATGAACCGATTAGTTGTGTTTCCCAGTCATCTTAAAAGTTGACAACTGTTGGAATGGTAACTACAAATCAGTTATACAGGGTGCGGCCGAATAACTCGAACAAAAGGCTTTCCTGTAAGCGTTAGGTTTTTGCTGTAAGCAATCAGTTAGATGGTGCGGCTCCGAGCAGGTTTTAGTTTAATGGAGACGAGACCAAATGGCTCTTTCAATGCTAAAGGTTGCCGACCCGTGCTCTAGAGATACTAAACTCATGGTCAGAAAGTGTTTTAAAAACTGCATTGTTTTTCATTTCGATGCTATTAAATACAAGCAATTACTCGTGATTAACTTAATGTGAAGCTTAGGGGCACCAGGGGTTGCTTGCACTCAATTCCGCTCGAGATAAAAGTAGTTTAGTTTGTGAACTGTTTTTTTTTGTGGAATGTTCGCCAAACATGAGTCTCAGTTTTATTATTTTTTCAATTGTGTACAATTTCTTTTCAGAATCCGGCTGCCAATGGATTGAATTTAAAAGCTTGTTATGCAAGCCCAATAAAAGGTCAGTATATTTTTCTTGCATTTTTTATCGTAAACAAATAAATGTTGTATAATTATACTGCATGAAATAAAACCCACCTCTACAACAGTACACACTACACAGGTAAGACTTTTGCAAAGAATGCATTGTTGGCCATTGGTTTTAAAAGTATCAAGAACTGGCTTTTTTCCCCTTTAGATCAATTATATATAAACAAAGCTCAGTGCTTATGGTATTTGATTGCTGTAAGTCTTAAAATTGTATTTGATTGCTGTAAGTTCAATAAAAATCTTTCTGTTGCAAACTTTTTAAAGTAATCAGCTTTTTTAAATTTCTACAGCAGTCACTTGGTGCCTGACTTTGTAAACAAGATACGGCAGCGCTGGTTCATCTTGTGGGGTGTATGCTTGAGTAACACATCTCAAGGACCGCTCTTCAATTAGTTGTGTTTACTGGATGGAATAATTCTCAGATAACAACACTTCGAGAACAAGTGGAAACTTTGCTGTGTCAAGCTTAATGGTTCAAAGCCTACTTGGTTACAAGAGTAGGTGCTCACTGCCTTTCTACAATCCCTCCTCTGTCTGCTTCAACCATACTTGCAATTGTTTCTTGTTGTTTTTTGATTTATTGAGTTAGCGAGTTGGGATAAAAACCTGATTTTGTATAAACTTATAATGGCATTAACAACGATAACTTAAATCCGAAATCCGTGGTACACATTGGCATTTCTCTAGCTTGCTATTTCGATAATGAAATGAAACTCAACACAAAGGCAAAATTGTGACCAGAAACAACGGCTCCCGGCACGCAGCAAAAAGCGACAATCAGTTGTGAAATTTCTTTGCAGCCAGGCAAGCCCATCACGCAGAACACAAAAAACAACGCAAATTCAATGTCAACAAATTTCATCACAATTTCAATTCTAAACAAGAGGGCAATTGACCTGCCGGAACATTGCGGCCCCTAATTATGGCACATAATTACAAACAAAAGTTGAAGTAGAAGGGTCGATTCCCGAAATGCATTACACAGAAAGTATGTACGGTACATCAAAGCTACACAGAAACGGTGACTATCCTTTATAGCAGTGCAAGGCACTGGGATACCCTGGCCACAATGGCCTGGCGAATACTTACACAATTAACCATTAATATCTACGGTACGTTAGTTTCATGAGACACACACAGTAGCAAACAAATCAAAGGCACTACACAGTAACTAACTAGCTACTTATGATGACGCAAATCACTGAGATCGCTGGCGATTACTTACACGATTAGTATTTACATCATTTTCATGAAACACGCAATAGCAAACAAATCAAATGCATTACACATTAACTAACTAGCTACTTATAATGAGGCCGATCACTGAGAGCGCTGTAGAGCATACGTTACTAGTACATGTTGTTGAGTTACGCATATTGGGGCCCTGCGGATGACACATAGAAATACGCAGGTTAAAAACAGATTTGCGTGGTAGGCTACATATCTACAATACACTACAAATTTAAATGAAAGGCAAGGGTGGTACAGATGCCTCCACGACACCCGCTAACAGACCAGGGCGGGGCCGGGTCCAGAACGCAGTCAAGCATTCCCCACAGGAGCAACGCACGATATATCCCTTAGGACCAGGTCCACTTTGACCTCACCCGATGCCTCATTCACCACTGAGACTGACGCACCTGACAATCGGTTTTCCTTTCATAATTTGGGGGATGATCTCATGGACTCTCCCCAGACGGTACCTCCCTCTCTTAGTTATATCTTCTGGAGAACCAACCACCACTAATTGGCCAGGCTGTAGGTTTTCCACCAAACTGGCCCACTTTTTTCTACCCTGCAGGGAAGGTAAATAGAAAGAGATCCATTTCTCCCAGAAACTATGAGATAGAGCCAGGTTATACCTATAGTCTCTCCGTAACTCATCTTGGTCATGAGGATTTCCTACTGATGAAAACGGGCTCAAGAATGGGTTAAGGAATGCGGCTGGGGTGATAACAGTAGAATCCTTAGGGTCATCACAGACAGGGACTAAAGGTCTTTCGTTGACTATTCTTGTGGCACTACCCGTAAATGTAAGAAGTTCAACAAAGTTGGGTTTCCGTGATGAGTTCCCAATAACGTGGGAAAAGGCAATTTTGAATTGCTTGACCATTGCTTCCCAGGCCCCTCCCGGGGCATACGGAGGAATGAACTCCCAGTTAATTCCCTTTTTTCGCAAAGAAGTTTGAATTTCAGAAGACTCCAAAATTTTTGGTAGTCTTTTAGCTGCCGCTTGAAATGTGGTCCCGTTATCTGAGTACATGTTACGTATAGATCCACGCAAGTCTACAAATCTGGTAAATGCTAAAACAAATTCACTGTAAGATAGTGACGTCACAAGTTCCACATGGATTGCTCTACTCGCAAGGCAGGTAAATAACAATCCTCATGCTTTCTTTTGGCTTCTTCCTTCCACAAACGTCATTGGACCAAAATAATCTACGCCACTGTTGAAGAAGGGTTTGTTATAGGCCGTGGTTTGTGGTAATGGTAGATCCGACATAAGCTGCCTGATAGGCTTTGCTTTCTCTAAGGCACATGAAGCGCAGTCATGCAAATAATGTTTCACCGAGGAATTACCATTTGCAATCCCAAAACGTTGACGAGTAGATAACAGTGTCTGTTGCACACCACAGTAATAGCTATCACAATGAGCGTCAAGGACAACTAGCCGTGTCAATGCGTGCCTCGAAGGCAAAATAAGAGGATGCTTCTCATCGACCGTTATTTCGGGAGACTTACTCAAACTTTCAATACGAAGTCTCCCTCGTGTGTCCACACAAGGACGATACTTTTTTAGAGAGCGCAACTCCTTCAGACACTGTTTATCAGCGCCAGCTTCGCTCGAAGCAAGACGTTTTGTTACCACATCGATCGACTTTGGCAGACCGTCACAACTTAACAAATCTCTATACACTACTTTATGTACGTAGGAAACAACCCTATTTAAAGCGTCCTCTAGATAAGATGCATTTAACTTTGGTTTTACATACCCGATACCCATGTTTCTTGCATTTGGATACAATGAACTCCGTGAAAGCTACAAGATAGGCGGCTCTCTTTTTCAACACGTACAAAGTAGGTGCGGTTTTGATCATCTTGCTAATGAAGCCAGTTGCATTTTCTTTCACCGTCATCTCCGGCGACAGTTCCATTTTACGAATAGCAGCATCTGCTCCATTCACCGTTGGGACCTCGCCTTCCTGCATGAGAAAAGATGGACCGCTCAACCACATCTCTCTGGAACCTGTTTTGGTGATGGCGTTCGGTCTGGTTCCAATGTCTGCCGAGTTATGTGTCGGACAGTAATGCCATTCGTTCACCTCTGACAAGAGTAAAATACGATTTAACCTACGAGTAACAAACTTGCATAATCGTAAATCAGGGTTTCTGATCCACTGAAGGACAGTATTCGAGTCACACCAGAAATGTTTTCTAAGATCAGGCAGGTGGAGTGCATTAGCTGCCTGGTTTAACAGCTCCGTAGTATTAAGCGCGGCTACAAGCTCCTTTCTGGCAATCGGCCATGCACTTTGATGCTTGAGGACAACCCTACTTTTGCCAAAAATGAAGGATACACAAGGGACTCCGTTACACAGCCTACGTATATACACAACGGACTCCGTTACACAGCCTACGTATATACACAACGGAGGAAAAGGAGTGATTGGAGGCATCACTGAATCCATGTAACTGACATACGATATCAACGTCTGCACAACACGGCTCGGTGTTTACAAAATACCATCTAGGTATGGAATATTCTTTTAGCAAATCTAATGAATGAAGCCACGATTTCCATTCTTTTATGTAGCTTTGTGGCACTTCGGTGTCCCAATCAAGACCTTCGATAGCTAAACGCTGCAGAATTAGCCTAGCTTTTAGAAAGAATGGAGCACCGAACCCTAGTGAATCGAAATTTTGGCCAAGTTGGCTTAACATTGAGCGACGTGTGTAGTGTGTACTTCTCTAAAAGTCGGAGAAAGCACTTAATGAAGAATGAATCTGACTCGGTTTGCCACACACAACCTAGAGTTTTTGCTACTGGTAAGTCTGTGTCGTCTTTTTTGTGGTCGACATCGCAAAAGGAAGAAGCTAACATTTCCTTTTTGAAGTTCGACAAAACATCCAACGCCCCTTTGTTGGCACTCCATTTCACCAAACTAAAGCCTTGGCTATCGAACAAGTCAATGGCTTCTTTAGCAATCTCACTGACCTCATCAAGGCTATTTCCAGAGAATATCATATCGTCCATATACATATTTTTTCGAATGGTACTCAGGGTCAGGTCACTGGCTCCAGTGGGGTTTTGTTCAATCATTTTTTGAATGGCTAAGCAGGCGACGTATGGACTGCTTTTAATTCCCCAAGGGTGTACGCAAAATCTAAACGGAATTACTTTGCCCTTTTCGATATCATTATTCTCAAACCATAGCAAACTGAACAAGTTGCGTTGTTCCATTGGCAATTGAATCTGGAAGAAGCCCTTGGTTAAGTCTGCCACTAGGCCAAACTTTCCCAATCTAAAGCGAGCCAGAACTTGTGTTAAAGGGTTTAATATGTCTGGGCCCGACAAAATTACATCATTAACACACCTACCCTTAAACTCAGATTTGCCGTCATATACCACTCGCTTTTTTGCTTGGGATGTCACAAAATATGGTAAGTACCACACACATGTCAATGAGTCGTCGTCTTTTACCGGCTCAATGTACTCACTGGACTGCATTTCAGTCATCGTGTCTACTAAGAATAATCGAACATCAGATTGCTTTAAAGCCTTTTGTCGTAAGCTCAGAACACGGTCAAGAGCCAAAGAGTGGTTATCCGGTAATTCAAAGTCGGGTTTTAACGGTACGGGCATTTCAAATCTCCCATCTTCAACTTTCATTTGCGTCTCAACAAATTTTTGTGCTATGACATCATTGCGGGACAGTTCTATCGTTTCATCTGTTAGGGTTAAATCCTTTATTACATGTTTTAAACGATCTAATTTGAATCTGATGTGCATCAAAACTGTCAAGACTAAGTGACTCTTCAGCGACGTTACCATTAATGGCAACACGACCTCCTTTAGAATCACCAGAGATCATAGAACCTCGACCTCCACTAGCCAGCCAGCCCAGTTGGGTTAAAATAGCATGGGGCTCTTCTGAGTCATGCCAACACGTTCTTCTATTACTCGCAGTAAGCATGGCCATTCCCGATTAGAATATCGACCAACATTTTGTTAGGTAACGAAATCAATTCAACATTATTGAAATGTGAAAACCTATTTAAGTCTTGATGCTGCCTGGGTTTTTTTTTTCGGTCATTTATCGGTCATTGACCGATTTTTTAGCAAAATGTCCGAAAAAAATATAGTCAATTCGGTCAAAATGTCCGAAAAATATGTAGTCAATTCGGGTGTTGCAAGGTTGAGTTTCGCTGATGAACGTTGAAGAAAGTTTTCTCAGATAAAACACGACAACGTTTCTCAGCGAAACTTAATGTTGTAGCTCATAGGCGCCTAACTATTTTTTTGGCCGTGGGGGCGAAAGCGTGTTTCATCAGCAGCAACGTAAATTCAGCAAAATGTCACGCAGATGGATGACATAATTATGTCGTCACACTAGGATTGCTTTTATTGCCACACTCGGAGTTATCGCTACGTTCGACCTACCGGTACCGTTAATTATTATAAACAAAACTCGACCACTTCGGTTAAGCAAACACATGCCATGCGTCTGCGTAAACTAGCTGTTGGTGGACTGCGACTCTTTAAGCTAAGCACAACATAAAGTTTAGCAACGAATTAGATTTATTACCATGAAATAAGAGACGAAAAGGTTTACTAAAAAGTAAAAGGTATACTGTAAATGGAATGACAATGTCTTGAAAATGAAATGCAAGTACTAACTTGATTATACACTTGAAAATGTACCTGTTGAAAGTAAAATCATTCACGTTTACATCAATTCAACAGCACGTCACCTTGAATAAATTTAGAAGTTGCTGACATCCGTAAACAGCTCTTGAAAAATAGTTACGGAGAGACGTTTGATTATAGCTCCCTTTTCACTACAATATCGTAACTTATGACTGACCTGCTTTCAACTTTATGGTTGACCTGTTTTCGTGTTGCAGATGAAACAAAAGATGCGCATATTCCTGCCTTTGATCAGGTTTCTATGGCAACGGTTGTGTGTGCGTTTGCAGTTTGCGCGAGTCCGCATGTGCGCAATGCGGTTTGTACCAGCCCTTGTTGCGTTGGTTGGTGTTTACGTCGTGCCGAGACTTCAAGTTCATTTTCACAGCGAGCGGTTCACTGCCGCGACAATTCACTGCAGAGGTTTCGACTTTCGAAAGCAACATCGAGTCTGTTTGCAAGCGCGTAAAGCTAAACGCACGCTCTGTCTACGTAGCAAATTATGTTGTTTTTGGGTGCATTCAACATCTGATGACATTGAATCGACACAAAATGGTAGATTTTTGCTATGTCGCAGGCAGCAAAATCAGTCATTTTTACATTGATTCAACGTCTGCAGACGTTAAATCAATGTAAAAATGACAGATTTTGTCTGGTGTGGAATTGTAGCATCCTACTCGTTCTAGTGATTATTTATCGCGAAGCTGTTGCGGTTTGCATTCAAAAAATGTTGTCCTGCTGCCGATCGCTAGTTCATCTATTGTTTTATGTATCAATACAGCATAAAAAGTTGGCGCCTATGTTGTAGTTAGTCAGGAAGTGCAAATTTTGGTTTGTATCAGCTACTTGAAAGGAAATATTTTCCTCAGAAAAAATGACCGAAATAAATAAAAAATGACAGAATTTTTTCAAGTCATTTCAGACAAATGACCGAAAAGTGTCAGCGAAAAAAAAAACCCAGGATGCTGCGGCAATGTTTCGACATGGTCACTCCAAGGTGCATTTACCACTGCTTCCACATCACCATACAGTTCGTCAGTAACTAAGAATTGGATATTAAATTTAACCAGATCAGAGTGTATTTCTTGTTCGCCTGCTAGAGTGTCCATGCGGAAAGAGACATTATCCGCGGCTTTTAGATACAATTCTTTAACCAATCGACTTGAAACAAATGTGAGCTGAGAGCCTGGGTCGTGTTGACAGTAAACCAGAGTGGTCTCTCCATTAGGTGGGTTTATGACCCGCGCAGCCGTGACACAGTTAAACACTGCCCTCTTATGAGCGATGCTTACACTACGGTTAGTGACGGCAGGTGCCGTTCTAAGACCATTCCCATTGCCCGATGTTCCTTGAGGATTCACATAGGCGTCGTGCAGTAGATAATAGTGCTTAAATCGGAAATGTTCGTCGCAGCGCCTACAATTACATGATTGGGTGCAGTTTTTTGCTTTGTGTCCTAGACGTAGGCAGTTTAGACAACGACCAGTCAAGGCGATGACATCCCGGCGTCAAGTTTAGGAACTCCGGACAATTGGGTAGTCTGTGGCGCTCTTGCTTATTCCTACTCTCACAATAGATACAAAGTATGTCCTTCCTCGTACCCTCAAAAGAGCGGCTACCAAACGTTTCTTCTCGGCTCCCAGAACTAGAGCCAGACCCGCGACTGCTACCTTGGGTGACATTTCTGACAGGCTGTGCTGAGGTTTGTCGAATACGCATAATGTGATTATCGCTCGCCGACCGTTTTGTATCTTTTCTAACAACGACTTCCTCCATTAAGCGTATGGCGAAGTCCGTAGAGCGACACGTCTCTTCGCAATTTACGAAATCCATTAGGCTTTGGAAGCTTGGTTCCTCGGTGCTACCATATTGCTCTTTCAGATAGTACAAAAAGTCTTTCTTCGCATATCCAGGTAATCGACCTGCCAAGTCTAGTACAAAACGTCCTTCTAGCTGATGACGCTGGTTATACGCTCTAGCGAAGAGGGTACACTGAGCCAGCTCGTCTTTGAATTCCTTTATTGAGGATGATGACATCCCAGATAATTTATTGCCATGCCGTATCCGCCGAATCTCCGGCTCCGCGAGAAATCCGCCTCTAACGCCAAAGCGCTGCGACAAGCGATCCAGCGACATATCGATCCTTTCCTTTTCACTCCAACCAGAAGTATCCGATGCTAAGTTTGAATTGGTTTGCGCGGCGCTACGTACGCAGGCTGCCTGTAGCAAAGTCAGCTGATTTCCCTCAAATGGGCAACTCTCCATTAGTGATTCGATACGGTTTATAAAAAATATAAATGGCATGTTGTTGCCGTCATAGTTGATCAATGCGGCCCTGTCATAGAAAGTGCGACAATTATGATATTTATAGAAACAGTTTTGTTGATCCTCAGCACCTCTGTTTGCGTTAAGCCCTAGCGGGGGTGTCATAACATGTCTAGTAGGGTGTTTCATTTTTTCACCATTTTTGAAATTCAAAATGCCTGGGGTCCCATCTGGTGGTATTTGGGAAAAAAAGTTTACACCCCAAATTTTTTTCAATTATGACGTCATATTGAGGTGGTCCACGAGGTTTGAAATTTTTGGGCCTCAAAATCTCGAAATTTGGCCGTATCTCCGGAACCACTCATCATAGATCGACAAAATTAGTATCAAAATGCGCAGAAGGGTCGGTTTCCTATACTCGATGTAGAGAATATTAAGGTCTATCTGCTTCAGAAAAAAAGTTACTTAAAAAAATCTGATTTTCGGTCTATTTTCTCTTGATGAACAGAGATCAGGTGATCAAGATAAAAGTTTTTCTGTATTTTTCCACTCTTGGAAGCTGTTATTGCGTAATAATAGTTGGTGTTAATGTTTCAGTACTGGGCTTGTCTAGTCTTGCTATCTGGTTAAGCAAAGCCCCATCTTGCATTGCTCCGGGACCCTTCTTGGCGCCGACCACAAAAGACATGACATGGGAAAGATATATTTCGTTGATGTGGAACATGCATTCAATGGTATGAATATCATGACCAATTTCATCATTAAAATAATTGACCAGTCGAGTATTCTCCGGAATTTTTTTCCTGTGTTGAGAGCAGTCGTATCAGCCATGACTGAATATACTTGGGATAGGTGAACTCTGCAAGCCTCCTGGATGACGGTGCCAAAAATCAGTTCTGCAGTAACCGACACACTTTTGGGAAAAATTTTAACAGCAAGCACACTTTCGTGCTTCATCCCATTATCATCAACAAGTTGACCCAAGAAGACGCATCGATCTATTTTATCGACAACGCGCCCATCATAACATAACTGAACGGCAGAAGCTGAGTTGAGAAGGTTCTCACTTTCCATCAGAGATTTTTCTCTCGTTTTTTGTCGTTGGCGGTATACTGTCGAAGGTGATGCAGCAGCAGCTACTTGATCTTTTCCAAGAACCGACCTCATAAGGTCTGACTGCTGGCGTACCGAAGTCATCCTACGATCAGCAAGTACACAACTTCTATCATTTATTGAAAAATAATGTACTTTCTTGTACACTTTTCTCCAAACAGTTGGTTTCAGAGGCTCGTATTCCTTATCATCTTCCCAATTCATTTCCCCATCAGAGTCGCTTTCGCTACTTTGTAGACATCTAACTACTTCATTTCTTTTTCTCTGTTTCAAACATAGCAGTGCCGATGCTTTGGCAGATTGTATGCCAGAAGTTCTAGGTTTCTCTGTTTGCTGAGCATTGGAAGACCAGCTTTGTTCCATATGCCAACTACATCTTTCAGCAGTTCATCTTTCAAATCTTGGAAACTGGACATATTCTTCAAAAACTTAGGATTCGTTTCGACTACTTTCTTCCTCAAGTAAAAATAGTGACTGACTATATCTGAATTAAGGAGAAGCACATTTCTCTCCAATTCCATGAAGTTTTGCATCGACCTACTAATACCTGACCTTAATGCCATAATGACACTTAATCTAAAGCAGGTGAGCAGCATACCTCTTCCTCAACGGTTACATTAATATTATAATAGTAATACCTTCAAATTACCATTTCATCTTTTGCAAAACCAACAAGGACTATTATAACGCAATAGCAGCTTCCAAGAATGGAAAAATGCAGAAAAACTTCTTATCTTGATCACCTGATCTCTGTTCATCAAGAGAAAATAGACCGAAAATCAGATTTTTTGAAATAAGTTTTTTTGTGAACCACATAGACCTTAATATCCTCTACATCAGGTATAGGAAACCAATCCTTCTGCGCATTTTGATACTAATTTTGTCGATCTATGATGTGTGGTTCCGGAGATACGGCCAAATTTCGAGATTTTGAGGCCCAAATTTTTCAAACCTCGTGGACCACCTCAATATGACGTCATAATTGAAAAAAATTTGGGGTGTAAACTTTTTTCCCCAGATACCACCAGATGGGACCCCAGGCATTTTGAATTTCAAATATGGTGAAAAAATGAAACACCCTAATGTCTAGTTTCACGGCCATCATCTTTAACTAGTGGTAAATTACATCTCTCACTTTAAGATCTTTCCTTACAGTTAAGGGGCATGTTTGTGACGGTTTTACAACCTTCTCTGTATAAAAATCACGCTGATAATCATAATGAGGTTCTCTTTCAGCGGCCCCATGGATCCCCCCGGGCGGTTTTGCCAAAAAATTATCTTTAGTCCACGTTCTAGACTTGTTTGTGAGGGCGTTGCCTGGAAAGAGCTTTCTTAGGGGAGTTTATCTATGTGGCGGTTCCATTAAATTCTCTTGTTTAGCCTTGCTCTGTTTAGGTTGGGCATCTATGCTAGCGGCCCCATGAGTGTCATGGGATCTCCCAGGCGGATTGACAATGTCAGCGTCTCACCTCTGGACCTTTTCTATCGCTGTAGGGATGTAGTCGGTGACTCCGAGACTACTGGCCGTAGGCCGTCGTTGCCCGCGCTCCGACCCTTGGTCCGATCCACATTGTGAAAACAACTCAAGCTTACTTTGCCTTGCTCTCAGTTCGGCTGCCTTGATCTGCATTTCAATTTCGGCTCTGGCTTCGGCTTCCTCTGCTTTGGCTTTGTTCACCCGCATCTGTTTTTCCCACCGCAACTTCTCCATTTCGAGCCGGAATTCAATCTCTTCTTCTTTTGAACGGCACGAGCGACTACTCGAGGCACTGGTGGTTGATTTTCCTTTTATTGTACCTAATTTTGTATCTACCTTGGAGATTTGCTTCTGTTTTACGTCTCAATTCCTCAATCTCTGACCTGACCTGTTCTGTAGCTTCAGATATCATAGTGCTATCCTTTAGTTTATTTGCAAGTTCTAACAGTTCTCCAAAGTTGCCCTCTAACTCCGCCATATCAACCAAGGCCCGCTCTAGCGACGCTTCATCCTGTACCATGGGGATACCTCTCCTAAATTCTCCAACTCCCTGCAGCACCTCTCTTTTTTTATGTCTGACGTCCCTGAGCACAGCTTCTGCACTGGAATCAGCATGGGTACGGCTGCCATGAACCCCCTGAGGATACAGGTCTGCCCAACGCCCGGGTGTTCCGCTGCACCACCCCCAGACGCAGCGCCCCTGTCCCACTGCCAACGGGAAACGCACGAGACACCGGATGGCCACCGTCACCTTCCATTTGTCAAGTTTAAGAAATTACACTACTGTATACTATAGCCTACACACAGTAATAGCGACACACGTAACGTAATGGACAGCGTAACCAACATTAATTAGGGACTTACCGCTCGCTGAGTTACGGTGACACAAGCCTCTTGACAAACAATACAGTATTTTAAACAAATTATCATACCTACACAATTAGGCTACAGTAGAGTTCCAGTTTACAGCACAATCAAAGTTTATTAAAGCCCTTTCGTTGCAGGCAAGTGCTGACCACCCCTTCTGAAGTCTTCCTTGATTGAAGTTTAAATTTGTTAGTCTTTAAGTTAGTTCTTGTTCTTTTAATTCTGTCAATTTTCGTTATTTAGATACTTTATAACTTCTTTACTTCAGTAGTCGAAAGGTAAACAGGTTTTTATTTTTGGTTACAAGAGTAGGTGCTCACTGCCTTCCTACAATCCCTCCTCTGTCTGCCTCAACCATACTTGCAATTGTTTCTTGTTGTTTTTTGATTTATTGAGTTAGCGAGTTGGGATAAAAACCTGATTTTGTATAAACTTATAATGGCATTAACAACAATAACTTAAATCCGAAATCCGTGGTACACATTGGCATTTCTCTGGCTTGCTATTTCGATAATGAAATGAAACTCAACACAAAGGCAAAATTGTGACCAGAAACAACGGCTCCCGGCACGCAGCAAAAAGCGACAATCAGTTGTGAAATCTCTTTGCAGCCAGGCAAGTCACATCACGCAGAACACAAAAAACAACGCAAATTCAATGTCAACAAATTTCATCACAATTTTCAATTCTAAACAAGAGGGCAATTGACCCGCCGGAACACTACTCTACAAGTACATACGTGAAACTGAGGATTAAACTGCCAAAGAGAAGAGGCTTTTACAGTATGAGAATGGACAGATATTTAAAATTAATCAATCGTTCTTAATGCAAAGCTTTAACTACAAGTTGATATTTGATTGATGCAGTAGAGATGACTTTCTTTCCAGTCCCTTACTCCCTTTATGATTTTGCATAAAATAACCCATTGTTTATCAAACAGTGGAATGGCCCGTTTCCGCTAGTTCGATTCGGCTATTTCCCTATTCGGCTACAGTCCGATTCGGCTAGTTCCCTATTCGGCTACAGTTTTGAATTGTATTTTGTATTTTATTCCACAATATCGTTTTTTTTGCATTCCGACAAAGAAAAATAAGTTGAAATGAAATTTAGCGCAAAATGTTTGAACTATTAAATTGAAATGTTTGCTCGCATAAAATCGACATGTATCCTACGTCACCGTCTGTATGCAAACTTAGAATATATTAGAATCCTCAACTATTACAAAATTCCAAATCCAACGACGCCTTCTGTTTATTTAGAGAATGTTGTATTTTATTCCACAATATCGTTTCTTTTATAGTTGAAATTATCGAAGCTTTAGATGGGTGGGGTTTAGACTTAACCACTAACCAGGGGCAACAAAAATGGTTATTGCAAGTGGTGTTTCAAAGATAAAACACTTCGCGAAAGAGATTTAGATCATTTAAACGGACTTAAAGAGTGCCGAAAGCGAAAAATAGCCTACGTTGCTCTTGCCCACAAAACAGCAGCTGAATGCACGGCTTTCTCATACGGTATGGAAATTTCAAAGTAGATGATAAAGTAACTTACGCTGCTGGAATAGTCACGTAACTATTCACTGCAATATTAAGTAAACCAGCTAAATTAGACGCGCTATTTTTAACGAGGTCTTCCAGCTGTGAGATCAATTATGATTCAACAGAACGCATTGTTTTGTTCGCAATGTGTGAGAATTAAATTGAAAACCGATAAAAGAAAAGGTGTTTAATGGTCTTGGTTGCAGATATTACTTGCATTAACAGCTTCTCTTACCGCTATTTTCACCTAGCTAACCTGACATCATTGTTTTATGCGACCGGTTAGGTTTGACATTGACTTCAACGATCATGGAATGTTACGTACCGGTAATAAGAACGATTATATCCTACACGCAAAAATAAAAAAATCGATTTCTTAAAACAGCTTTTTCTGTTTTGTCTCGTGAGCTTTGCATATTGCTCAACAAGTGCATAAAGTTTACAATTGACAAGAAATTATTAAATTTGAAAGTTAAGTTTGAATCACTGGAAATAAACGTATTCAAAACTTTTACTTTCGACGCCGTTTCAAACTCCGTAATCTATGTCGGCAATGATTTTGCGGCAGTAAAAATGCGTTCAATTTGAAAACTGCCAAGCTGGAGACAATAGCTTGTCCTGTGTATAGGTTGAACCTGTCTTTTTGAGGTGAAATTCACTTGCGAACATCTTGACTTATACTCGAGTATATATGGTATTCGATAAAAGACTGTAAAGACTTTCGATAAAAAACATAAGAGAAAACACTTCGCCGTTGTTAACGCTTTGAGGAAGGTAAGTAATTAGCAAAACGTTAATAAAACCGATAGCGGGTTTCCACTCTGCTTGAAATCATGATTTTTTACGTTTTATTTCGATAACTTCACTGTCTTGATCGTTGTTATTCACTCGCACGAAAAGGAAAGGAATCGGCTTGTTTTCCAACTGTTCTAATTATGAGCTTACAATATCAAAATTTTTAGGACTAGGCGTACTGCATGCGTAAATCTAATTGTTTCAAGCAGCGGTTTTAATAAATTCGCTTTGCCACCTAGGTGTTAATATAAACAAGACACTAAGCTTAATCAAAGACTACTTTAATTGAGTAAAATAGCGTTATGGTTATGACGTCATCACCTTTCTCGCCCCCTAAAGTTTTTTGAAAAGTTGGCGCCTATGATTGTGGAATAAAATACAAAATACAATTCAAAACTGTAGCCGAATAGGGAACTAGCCGAATCAGACTAGCCGAATCGGACTAGCCGAATCAGACTGTAGCCGAATAGGGAAATAGCCGAATCGGACTAGCCGAATAGTAGCAGACCCATCAAATAGTGCCTCACGACACCCTGTTTGGGCATCACACAAAGATTGGGTTTCTTAACTAAAAAATTCACATGAAAATCTTTTTTTTTACAAGAAATTATTTTTAATGGTTGCAACTATTTTATTAAATGTTGATAAAATTTACAGATAAACATAAGTTAGCAGATAGATTATTTATTTTTAGTCCTGTGTGTCCATATATAGCTTAGCCTATAACATAATTTGTCAATTATTATAAGTGCGTCAGGAGTTCAGCAACTTCTTTAATGGTTCTCACCCGAAAAAGTTTCAGAACCACTGTAATGACCAGTATACTCAATCATCTATTTAGCACTACAGACAAAGTGAAATCAATACAAACAAATCAACACTGTTTGCTGTTTTTTTCACTGACAAGAAGTGACAACATTTGTTTACTTCACAAATGTACATACCAACGACCTGTTTTAGCCTGATACAAAAGGTTCGCTCTGGTAGTAGCGGTTTGCACTAGCTTCGGAACACAGTTCCCCAGTCGTGTGCTCTGACAAATAAAAGCGAAACTCAATCTATAACATTTCTTTAATTTTACAAGGTATTTTTCAGAAATTGAAATTCTTCACTTTTTCAAGTATATACTACTTTAATAATTATGATGATAATTACAGGAGGTGCAACCACACCAGTTAACTTTTCTGTAAGTGCTTCAGCAAAAGTTTTCCATCCAAGAACAAAACTTAGAGTTGGTGACACAATCACAATTCCAAAGACCCGTTTAATGAATGATAAAGTTGCATCAGATCTATCTTCAGAACGACACATGCTACCGGTATACATTTCGTATATGTAAAAGTATCAAATCTTATGTTTCACTATGCAATATCTATACTAAAATTAACCTTCTTTAAAATTTCCGAATGTCCATGTATTGATTTTGTTATTGTCGATTTTGTTGATTACAACTTATTGAAACATTAATACTGCTGCAACACTGTGCAACCTAAAATGTCAAAAACATTTTCTTTTGAATTGTTTTTGTGAAATTTGCCTCAGATTGTTGTAGCTATAAAAGTGGAGTTTTATTATTAATGTATCGTGTCTATAAATTGTAATGTTTTTATAATTTCCTGCTATCAAAGTACTGTAGAATAAATTGTTTATATCATATAACATTCATTTTTGCTGCATATAACAATTTTAAATTAAGCATACAATAATAGCAAGCATAATTATGATAAGTTGTAGTAGCATAAGTTATTGTTATCAGTTACTGACGTTTTAAAGTGTAGTAAGTCTTGGTGTATTAATGATTAATTATGCAGTTTAACAATTATTTACATTTTTTTGGCTGCAAAAACTAAAATGAACAAATCTCATTAAAGCAAGTCGCATAACTTTATAATCTGTCATGTTTCAAAGCCAAGTTTCATGCAAGTTTAGAAAGTGCATGTGTTTGCTACACACAGTGAATGGTATCAATAGGTCTATAAAACTCTAGACGTACTGTAGTAAAGGAAATGCTCCAGAGTCCACTTTTAGTGTTTTACCTTTTGTTTTCTACAATAAAGGGCAACTTGAGTACATATCAAATAGCTCCCTTTTTTTCAGACGGGCTTGAATAATTTCAGGAATACTGATAATATCCCTGATGGTATTTTTAGTCCATTCCGTCATGGTCTTGTCATGTTTGAATTTCGTCAGTTTGAAGTTTTGTTGTCAGTTTAGAGCAGAGGTGATAAACCTGCGGCCCGCAAAACAATTTGACAATTGCTCATGCATTAAAGACAAAAGACATCTCAAAGCTGTTTTATGCCTTCACTGATACACCTTTTCTTTGCTATTTTCTTGCCCTAAATACTTTGCCTAAAAAAGTCGTTACAGGTCGAGGCTGTCAGATGAAAATCTTAGTATGCAGTTCTATTCGACCCAATATTGAACGCGTCGCTTAGTCAAGCAAAAAACTTTCCAAAAATCTCATTAATCAAAAAAATTCAATGCTTCAATGTTATTTTTTAATATTTTATGTTTCAGTGCTGCAATTGCTGCATTAGATAGCTTCAGCTGTATGATTCGCATGGGCTTTTGTTTGTTGTTTGAAAAAGAAATTTCATTAACTGATTTGTTGTTTCGGTGCATAATGGTCGAAACATTTAGTCAACTTGAGCAAAAAGGATAGAGCCTAAAAAAGAAGGAATTATATTCATATGAAAGCAAACGCTTCGAAAATTAAACTGTCTTCCTTATCGGTGCAAGTACTGTTGCTCTATCCTTTTTGCTCAAGTTGATTTGTTTTTATTTTTTACTGTTGTATGTTTCGATTCTGCATAAGATAGTTTCAACTGTGTGGGTTTTATTACTTTCATCTGCCGTTTGTTACTTTTCATGAATAATATCTTGAGTCGCTTCTAAAAGATTTCATAATGTAGGTTACGATTAAAAAGTTGTGTGGCCCGATAACTCATGTGTAATTGACAAAGTGGCCCGCGACCGCAAAAAGGTTCGTCACCCCTGGTTTATAGTTTACCCATTGTTCACTTTGCTCAAGCAAAGTTATTTTTTAACTTTTAAAAAAGTATACAAGAAAAATTCCAAATGTACTTTATAACTACAAATCAAGGCCTTGGAAGCTTCTCCTTCCAAAGTTATTGGCATTACGTGATCTTGAATATTTGGGTGCATTAATTCCATTCACTATTGAAGTTCAACTGCTGCATATTTGGTTTATTAATATCACTAAGTTATGTAAAAAAACTTTTGTTATGAAATTCTACATACGGTACTTGATGGTCCACAAATGTAAGAAAAGCTATTTAAAAGCAGGAGCGAGTAACGAAATTTAAACTTTACCATACCTAATAAAGGATCAGCAAAAATAACTGCAAACTGCATTACTCACTTAGTGTGAGATATTTTTTTTAAATTGAGCTTCTTTCCACCACTTGAGTATTTTCAAAGTTTTTTTTATGTATATATAGTTTGATTTTATCGATAATATAATCTGTGGGAAACTTGATTCACTGCTCAGAACAGTGATGATTTTCACTTCTCTTGTTTCATCTACAACTCCACATCTTGCTGATGTTTTGTTTCTATATTTTCTTTATTTTTGCTATATGTATGTTTAGTATATACAATACATTCCAAGCCTTCAAGCAGCCGGCGGCCATGGCCGCTAAGTAGTGCTTGAATGACCGCCTGTGCTACCTCCTCCGTCGGCCAAGTTTGGCCGCCGGTTTCTTCTAGCCAATTATTTAATTTCGCAATAGAATGATCGTGGATTAAATGTCGAAAATATGTAGTATCAAAGAGTGACGCAGAATTAGGTCAGCGCATCATAGTCACTACTGTTGTATTGAATATATCCAGCTGCGATCACCAGCGCTGTAAGCCTTGTTTGCAATTCCCGATGTTTATTTTAACGAAGTGTTAATCCGAAGTGCTAATTTACATCGGCAGGCAGTATTGTCGTTTTCAATGTTGTCGGACATTGAATCGTTGTTAAAAAGGAGAACTAGGTTAGTTGACATCCGTGGGTAAAACACCTGTCTTCATAGTTGAGAACGCTGTGAGTTAGTGACTTCACACCCTCAATGGTGACATCATATCGGAATAAATGGCCAGGTTTTATGAAAGGCGGTATGCAGTTGAAACAATTTACTGAGCTGCGAGCAGTTAAAACAATTTAGGGTCGTTAGATGGTCCCGCAATACCAGATTACAATCCCGATAAAGCATTTAATGCGTGGTACAACGATTCTATTGCAGGACGTCGCCCAGATTTCAACAACGCTAAGTGATCATTTTAACGTTGTTGCAAGTTTAATGCTATTTACTTGTGCTATCGTTATTGTATTTTGGCCTCCAAGCACGCAGATTTGGCCGCCGAGAAGGAGCTCTCGGTAGGCCACGATGGCTGCCGGAAAAAAACACGAGTTTTAAGGCCTGCATTCCTTGGTTGCGTTGATTATATCTTCAACCCTTTTTTGTTGCATCTTCTTCCAAAAACACGAGAAATAACCAATTCTCGCACCGCTATTGTCTTGCGGTATAAGGATCGTGACATTCAGACCACGGCACTGGGGTTACTTTGGGAATGGGGACGTCCAAAAAGAGCAGGTGAAAGATGAAGGCTTGCAAACCTGTGAGTGACAAAACGTGAATTTGGACAACGTCATGACTAGGGAAATTAAAAAAGCGTTTTTTGGATTGTTTTTTATTCGATTTCCCATCGCTTCATACGTTTTTCTAAGTAACAACTGTTTTTAACAAAATTTGAGGTAGGAAAGTGATGGTAGAGAAGTTGGATGACCATTGGTGTAGCTAGCAAAACATTGTAAGGAGGAGGGAAGTGAGTATTATACTATTATTGCACATGTTAGTGAGATGATGGATGGTTCAATGGTAGGCTTTAGTTTGTCTATACATTCCTTTCACTCAAAATACAACACAGTAGCCTACTTATCTAATGTTAATATTAGATTTCAGGCGTACTTGTTGGTTGTTAGAGTTTTATGTAATTTCAGGTAAACTTGAGATTGCTGTTCTGTTTATTTGCATCATAGCGAATCCTGGCAGTCTATGTATCGGGTGGAGGGGATATTCCCCCTTGACTATTCCCTTGTGTGTGACCCCGATATTTTTGGTTGAAACTATTCTGGAATAGTCACAATTTTTCAATGGCATTGATCAGTTGAATTTCCGAAGACAGGTAGAATGATGCAATGTAGGTTATATGTAACCTATGTCCATCAGCCAGTTTGCGATGGATTGTTTTTGATGAAACCGAAATACTAGAAGCTACGGAATGTCACAAATGCTTGAAACGTGGCAGGATTACTTCTGCTTAACCAGTGACTCAATTTATGAATTGAGTTATTTTATTGTTTCATGATGTCGAAATCACATAAAACTCCGATTGAATGTACTGTACCATGAGGTTTTCGTTAATGTTCAACTGCTTTCTAACAGAATTTGCGCAGGTTCCTGTTTCGAGAAGCCATTTATCAAACTCTTGAACGTAGTTTTTTGCTCGATGATGAAAGTTCTCTTTTCTCACACAAATAATACTCAAGTGCTGAATACATTTTCTTGTTTTGAAAAAAAAAATGCAGGGGTTTAGAGGATGCAATCAATGAATCAGTTGATTGTGTAGTTTTGCAAAGACCAACTCTGTTTAAATAAAACGAATACGTACATTATGCTGCTTAGAAACTAAGCTCACTGTTCAGGAAACTTTTGGAAACGTTAGTTTTCACCTCCAATGCTAAAAAGTTGTTTGTGATTTGAGCAATAGTTTTTGATACTTTTACTAAACTTCGAGCTTAACTCCTGCATTTTGAGATATACTGTAGTGTATACATTCCTTTTGTTCAGACTGACCATGGTTTTTCCAACCATTTTACTTGTGAGGTTTTATCATTTGTAAAACATCTACTGTGTTCAATCAAATTTCTTATAAATTCTTGTAATTTCTTAAAATAAACTTATAAATGAAGACGCATCACTCATCGACGGTGTGCCTGATCGAGCTGAATGCACGTTGTACCACTTGCCAATGTTATCATGTTGTATGCGAAAGGTGTTATATCGTTGACACTTCTTTTATCTCACATTGTGTCACTTTAGTTCATCCTTTCAGAAATACCCTTTAGTTACCTGCCAAATTTCAAGCGGCACTCGTTTATATACGGTTATTGTATCTTCCAGGTACTTTCAGCACCTACAAAGTTTGTTCATATGGATTCCATTGCTAGTCAAACTTCAAATTATGATAACCGAGTCATTGCCTCAGGCAACGTCATATCTCCTGCGCACATAACAACCGTTCATCCAAATACTCCTTTCACTCAGCAAGTATCCTCTCCAGGGGGTCCTTCTACTCTTTCTCCATCGTGGATCCACAGGTGACCACAGTCTAGTAAAGTATTTTTATCACAACTTTTGTGTTGATCATTCCCCGCTCAACTCAGAAATTAAACTGATTTGGCAGCTCTATCGGTTTTGCACATTAAATTAGTTGACATAGTAAATTCCATCAAACTTGCTCTATTAGATATTTGGCACATTTCGGTTTTTGATTCACCTATTTGCACAATTACTTCTGAAACCAGTGCTGTTTTTGTTTGATATGTATATATTCATTTTTTTTCTTAAATTATTCATTCAAATTATTGTTTCGTATTTTTATGGAGAGCCATTGTTTAGTTTAATGTTTATTTAAAAAAATAAAATTAAACTATTTAACATCGATCCATCGTCAACTTATTTTCTTGTGGTGCAGTGAACCAGTTCTTTTTTATAACAATATTTTGTCAGGTTGATTTATCATTGACGAAATCTGTTTTTTCGACATTCGAAAGCTGTTAGAATATCAGTTCTCTCGTAATGAGTTCCTTTATTTTATCAGTCCACTCCCTCACAAGCGACCTCCCGTGTTTGCGGATGCTACGCAAGGCCCAGAGACGTGAGTAGATAAATAGTGACACTTATTGGAAGGTCCCTCCAAGTGTCCTGTCACCTATAGGCGATTTGTAATGTAATGGATTTTACGGATACCCAGGTTCTTGTTGATGTATAGTTCATGTTTTAGAAAAAATCTCTTAAATTTTTAACATTTAGGAAATCACCATTCATTAACAAAACTTTCGTTAAAAGAGAATTGGTGAACGCACGAAGTTAACTTGAAGAGTTTGTGCATCACCACTTATTAACTTCTTGCGTGGCTGACTGGCTGTTGCTTTCGTGCCTGAAGGCCCTGCATCCATGTGTGTTTTAATGAGAGCAACCAAAAGACTGGACTATTAATCGTGTTTGCTTGTCACGTGCAAAAATTATTTGTCACTGCGAGTTCTTTTTCCGTGATTCACCTTTCCGCCAACTTGTGATTGCAGAAAACGGAGGCGCACCCCAACCACAGAGAAAGGAAGCAAAGGTTTGAGACACTTCGCCATGCTCGTGTGCGAGAAGGTGAAGCAAAAAGTAACGACAACGTACAATGAGGTAGCAGACGAATTGGTTCAAGAATACAGCAGTACACAGCGGCACTTGGCAGAGCAACAGGTGGTTTACGTTATTTATGAATGAAAAACCTTTAGTTTTTATCTTTTACATCAAGAACCAAGATTGTTAATTCTCCATTTACTTAACGTAAATTTTTGTAAAATTTCAGAAAATTTTGTGAAACGGCCACATATTGAAGATTTATGTGTTATTTAGCGCATGACAACTGTGATCAACTAGCTTGACATTTATTTTTTCTCAATTTGACCATTACGATAATTGATTCTAAAGTGGCCCAAGTCAAAACAGTGGTTTTGAGATGATCCAGTTTGGAGATTCATGCTGTGGTGGACGTTGTGGCTGAAGGTTTGCAATCTTTATTAATCTTCATTAGGGCATACAACCTTTATTAAAACAAAGATTGCAAACCTTTAGTGGCAATGTTTGTGTGGCATGGGTCTTTGAACTTCATGATCTCAAATCCACTTTTTTAACTTGGGCCACTTTAGAATCAGCTGTCCCAATTGTTTGCTGCACTTACATTAGAGATGGTGTGTAATCAACAACGCATCCCTTTCGACCTGCATTCCAACATACTGCACACTGCAGTACAGTCATATACCAAAGACATTCATTTACCTGATATTTTAAGATGGTTAACTTATCCGCCTGGTCTTTTGAGCCTTGTCAATGCCTATCATAACTAATATATCCGGTAACATGACTATTCTTGTGTTTTGTTGGTGTGTAATTTTATAATTATTCGAATACTCACATGTGCAAAAACACTCCGTTTTGGCACCAAATTAAGAAGACTGCATAATGCATATTCGACAACAAGCTTTAACTTTGGGCGAAGTTTTTTTCTGTTGTCATAATTATTTAGAGTTTAGTTGTTTTTGCTATTTCAATTAAACGCTTAGAGTTGTTATTGACAAGAGCATGCCTAAAATGTAGTTGGTTTGTTTATTATATGTCTTACTCTCACACTGTTGGTTCCAGCAACCTAGTGTGACGCACTGTAGCGGGCAGTTATCTTTGATCCGGTAAAAATGTGTCTCTACTTCTGCTTTTCATATCTCAATCAGTAATTTTAGCCATTAAAGTACCCAGTAAATTGCTTCAAAAGAAATATTTTTTTTTTCAATTTTTGCATAAAAAGCTTAACATTTTTACCTCATGTCTGTTCATACTAAACCGAAGTTGATTCGACAGAGCGTTGCTTCTTTGATTTTCACCATTTAATATATCGGCTGTGTGACCGAAGTGAGAGCGGTAGTAAAACGTTCGAACGTCTGTTTGACACCTATCGAGAACACGCGCCTGTGTTTTTGGCAAGGCACATAATGACACTTCTGAAAGTGAACTCGAAGACTTGTTTCTTGTCTTTCCGTTCACAATCTGAATCTTCACTAACGGCCATGAATGTGGATACGACAACACAAATCATTCAATGTTGGTGTTGACTTTATGCCATCATGAATCTTACAAGATTCATGATGTGGCACTGTTAGCAACAGTGCCACATTTCACAGGATAGCTGGTACGCTTCTGCAGCAAAACCATATGCTTGCGTTGTAGCAACGCGACAAAGGCTTAAAATGCCATTAGATACTTGAAAAATCGACCAATCTCAACCGCACTTCACAGCCTGGTGCGAATGTTTTCAAAAACGTAAAAATACCGATTTTGGTTGTTCTCGTGTAACCTCTTTCCACTTTGGAAATGTGTTGACTGATGTGGAGACTGGAATCTAATTGTGCCGTGTCTGAAGCACTTTTGTCTCTGGTCTTTGATCAAACTTGTTGTGAAAGGCCCGGCCAAGTCTGAGGAGTGGTAGTTTTTACTCGATTTTGATGCAAACACTACATTCTGTCGGAGGTATGGCATGGGCTCTGCCAACGAAATTGTATTGTGAGTAGAACGTTTTCGCATATCAAACTTCCGCAAACCCGAGTTGATTTTTGTCATCTGAAGCGAGACGTGTGTGGGAAAAGTAATCCATTGAATTGTCGCAGACCCATTCATCACTGCTGTGAATTAGAACCAAATGAGCACAAAAGATATAACCCTAAGTATAAAAGCACACGATAAATTGGCCCCTCGTTTCAGTAGCGGAGCTATAGAAAAGTCTAGGCCCTCTAGGGCCACCTTAGTTTTAACGAAGCAAAGATTCTAAGATAAATCGAACAATGTGAAAATTAAGGTAAGCAAATAGTTTGGTCAGACAAATTTTAATTATTCTTTTTCACCACCACCAAAGGATTTTAACAAACTAGTTATTTGTGAAGGTTTGTATAGTGTTGTGTACTGTGTAGTCCTTCAGTGAAAATTGGAAAGTTTGTTAGAGATGCGCCCACCTTCCCCAATAGTAACGAGGCAAACTTGACTTCACTTTTCTATTAACAATTTGATTAGGTGATTGCTAACTAGTTGAGTGACCTATGTGTTGACTTTGGAAGCTTGGGTTATGCTCTGGGCTACCGCCGTGGGACACACGAAGAAGACTTTAAAATGTTACATTATTTCGGTTTTTGAAAGGTATTCAAATCCTTTGTCCTCTTAAATCCACTGCTGAGAACATGCGTGCCTGCCTACTGCCGCCGGTTAGTGTAATGAAACGGAAATAAGCGAGCAAGAACATTTAAAAACAAAACAGAAAACTAACATGTTTTTTTGTTTGGAATGCACTGTTTTGTTTGGTACTGACCCCTGGGTCCGCTACTGCCTTTTTTATAAATTATTTCAAAGTTGTATGTCGGTTGAAAACTAACTATAATAATATGAAACTTAAAAGTCCTGATGTAGCTAAAGAGTGGAATATTTGGTTTTAAAAGCATTGTCACAAAACTTTAAACAGTATTCCTTGCAATAGTCATTCTTAGAAAGTGTGCAGCTGGGTCTTAAGTCACAATCTAATCTACTTTGTGTAGTTTTGCTATCGAAAATTCAGCCCTGGGTGAAAATTTTGCTGCGTTTCAGGACTACGTAGGCGGTCTTTTCACGCATTTCATTTCACTGTGTAATCGAATCGGTCAAATTTTCGGCAATTCAATTTCATGTTGCATAAAAGTAATGTATAATATGTCTGGCTTCGAATTTCATTTTTCTTTACCCCAATATGCGAAAACTGATACATGCCCAATATAGGATAATGGTAAACTTGGGTTTGAGAAAATGTTTAAACATTTTTTACTAACTTTTTATCGTTGCGCTATAGGTGCAGAACTACATGGACTTTTTGTTTTTAATGCCGATTATATTAACGTTCTTTCATTTTCAAACTTTCTCACCTTGAAAAATTGTTTTAGTTTTGCAGCCGTGCTAGCTACAGACATTCACTTTGCTGCCCAAACAACTGTTTACTGGCGTTTTTAATTGTACACGTTGCAAGCTTTTGTGATGTTGGTATATCACCTGTTGTTGCTGGTATTTTTGTTTGGTTCTCATTCGTTTACTGCAGGGGTTCTTAACCGGGGGTAAATTTACCCCCTGGGGGTAAGTTTCACCTACCGAGGGGGTAAATTTACTGAATCATAAATTAAAGCAAACTTCATTTTTTCAGTTATTAAAATACTGGTAGTGTTGCATTCGATTTTGATTCAAATTTATGCTTAATGTAAGTTTTCGTCTTTTTTATTTATCTCAACGCAAGTAGACTACCAGTTTCAGCAGTGTATGTGTGCTACATTTTTACTGTACACACTACAAGTACACAACCTATATAATTAGGACTTCGACCACAAAGTGGATTGCAACTTCCTTTACTGTATTTGCATTTCTTCGCATGGTTGACTGGACACGATGACATCACAAGAGGCCACTAAAACGGTGGGGGTAAATTTTACTTTTTTTATTTGGCAAGGGGTAAACGAGACGAAAAAGGTTAAGAACCAGGGTTGATCTCTAAGTGGTCAAAACTGGTTTTGACCACTAAGCGGTTTAAACCTCTGGTTTTAACCGGTCAAAACTAGGTTTTTAAACCGGTCAAAACCCAGAAAAATATTTTTATGTAGTGAATGGTCGACTACCTGGGCTATGGGCTATTTAGGAAATATTAAGCAGTTGTGAGTTGTGACCATTTTGATATGCAGGCCTTGAAATAGTTGGCGGCCATGGCCGCCTGAACTTTCATTAACGGCCGCCAATGCCGACCTGTCAGTTCTACATAAATTAGATAGGCATAAGGCATCACAACTTGTTCCTTTTCCCATAATCCTTTCTTGGCTTGACGTGTACTTTGCTTCAAAGAACGAATCATAAACTATATATCCTGTCTTTAATTTTTAAGGCATCTTAGAATATGCATTCGCATTGTTTTATTTTAACTGGATGAAATTTGATGGCAAATGTTTTTCATAAAAAAAAAATTTGTTGGAATTAATTCTTGTACTTCAGTTGGCTGTGCAAATTGTTCATCGTTCTACCAAGCATTTTTTGGTTCATCAGAAACTTATTTTTAGAATTTGAATTTTCTCAATAATTAAAATAACCAACTGATTGAAATATCAAAACTAAACAGAGAAATTGAATGTTTTTTGTTCCAAATCCAGCATTTAGGTTATTGTTGATCAAAGCAAAATATAGTTGAACATCATTACCAAACATGGAGGATTGGAGGGTAATATTTTTAATTCAATTGAAAAGCAACTTGATTCATACACTAAAGGGGTTTTGACCAGCAATAGGTAGTCAAAACTGCCCGGTTTAAACCAGGTTTTAACCGGGCGGTTTAAACCGCCCCAGTTTAAACCGATCAACCCTGTTAAGAACCCCTGGTTTACTGTGTCTGCAAACTTTACGGCTAAATCTTCAGAACATGACACGAAGATAAAGCGAAGTGTTGTTTTATGTTTGACTGTGCTTGTGCAGCATCATGTGCTGTGAGGTGATTGACACCAAAGTGCCTGTCTTCTTAACACAAGCAATATCAACCGAAAAAGAACATAAGCGTTTTCTAATAGTGTCATTGCTATGGTGTCATCTTGCTGGCAAATATCATATAAATAAAACAAGTTAGAAACATATGAATGAACGCCAAGTCTCATCTAACACTAGCGAAAGACTAAAGAAGGTCATCTGTATCGATAGCCGGTGTAACGGTCTAGGAGTTACGGGTCTGCTACTATTCGGTGAGTCCGATTCGGTGAGAGCCTTTTTCGGAGAGTTCTATATTTGGTGATTTTTTGAATTTAAAAAAAAAATTATCGGGTACCGTAGCCTAATTATCATTGCCGCTTTTACATCGTTTTAACGTCGCTAAACGTTGAAATAAGACCGTAACCCCTAAGCCCTACCCCTAACCCTAAAACGGCAATGATAATTAGGCTACGGTACCCAATAATTAAAAAAAAATCACCCAATAGGGAACTCTCCGAAAAAGGCTCTCACCGAATAGGGAATTCACCAAATCGGACTCACCGAAACGGGCCATTCCGAGGCATTACTGCGGTCTGAAAGTTACTGCCAGTCCAGAAGTTACTAAAACAGGGTTGCCAGATTTGACGCTTGAAGCAGATTTGTATAAATGATTTTAACATTAGAAACATGTTGAAGACTTATCCACCATTGCATCTTAACAACATCGTTTACCGCAGAAACGTAATTGGAAATGAAGCGAAAATAAGATGAAAGTTAAAAGATGAGTTTGTCTCTTATCTGTGTTGGCTCTTTTCTTTCCACAAAGATAAGAGTTAAACTGACTGGTAAAGCGGTGGTCGAATATCTTTGTGGCAGAATTAGTGGTGCGATACTGACGAGCCCAGCCTCATGGGCGAAACACGGTGTCTATCGCTGTCAATTCTTGCTACAAATCGGCTGCCGAGAAACATATTGTTGATTGGATGGTCTGAATGGCTAGCGTGGAAGCTACACCGTTATGGTTAGCGAATCGCAACTGCTCGCTGTACTAGTGAGTGCTCAGCCTTGTGCTGATAGCCGGGAAGAACGCCCCTTTCTTCACAACTAGTGGTAGAGTTGCCATTTTTGGTGTTTGACAGTTTATAATGCCCATCATATGCGTTGTATCATGACCTGGCAGAGTATCTTCGTTAAAATCGAAGTTATCTGCTATCCACTGACAGAAAGAACCGGGATGACTTGTAGAGTCCATTGCCTCATCCGTATTATCACCATTCGCTTGGCTAACAGCAGCTGATCGTTGAAGCGCTATTACTTGACCATAACTTGCACAAAGACCAAGGGATGATAGTGTAGTGAAACCATCTACAATTCCTCTATTAAGAAGTTTATTACGCTAAAATGCAACTAGGTTGTTCTGACGACATAAACTGCAAACTGAATTGAGACTGAAAATAAACACCAGTAAAAACGACAAAGGAACTTAAGGCAACGTAACAAAGCAATCAGCAACAAAGCAATCAGCAACAACGTAAATTACAATGCAACTTAAAGCAATAACACGTCATTCACCCCTTCCATAGATTATCAATAGGGATCAACAAAAATTAAAGGCGCTAATACATTAAATACATTTAATTAATTTACAAATCTGTTTGGCGGTCGCCTTGAACGAGATGAGCGCCGGGGCATGGGGCGCTCGCTGGAATCAGTCGGTATATGAGTTTCCGATGACGGGGCAGGAGCATCTTCATTGACAGACTCATTATTAGTTGTTATTTGTTCGGGAATTTCCACAGATGGATTGTTTATCCCTTCGTTTGGACTCCCGGGATCCGGCAAACTAAGAGTCGACTCGTCAAGGCCACCACGAGCAGTTGGAGCGATGTCACGAATTGACACTGTGGTTTCGCGTCCGTTCGCGAAACGAACGTGCGCGTAGTTCGGAGTTGCATGAGTCATTTCCACTTCTTCGACAAGCGGTTCATACTTGCTAGCACGAACGTGTCGTCTCAATAAAACCTTTTGAGGACATTTAACCCAAGTAGGTATGGAAAGACCTAGACTTGAACGACGCTGAAAATTAAAAAATCGCTCGTGTGGCGTCACGTTTGTTGCAGTACATAATAAAGAGCGCATAGAATGTAAAACATCAGGTAGAACACACTCCCATTTAGAAATAGGAAGATCTCGAGTTTTCAAAGCAAGTTTTACAGAAGTCCAAATTACGTCGTTGTATCTTTCGCATTGGCCATTAGCCCGTGGATTGTATATAGAGGTTCTGCTGGTAGGAATACGCAAACTGTACATGTAAGACACAAAATCCTTAGACATAAACGATGCACCTCTATCCGAATGCACATAACCACATTTACCAAACATTGCAAAAAGACTAGACATGCACGAGATTACAGTTTCAGTGTCTACTTTACTACAAGGAAAGGCGAAAGGAAATCGAGAGTACTCATCTACTACAGTCAGAATGTATTTGTTATTCGTAGCAGAAGGTAAAGGTCCTTTGAAATCGATGCTTAAGCGCTCCATAGGTTGCGTAGCTTTTATCAATGGAATTTCAATTGGCTTGTAGAACTTAGGTTTCAACTCAGCACAAATTTCACAAGCGGATGTCATTTTACGGATGTCATCAATAGAATAAGGCAAATTCTTTGTTTTAACATAATGATGCATGCGAGTTACTCCAGGGTGGCATAAGGCCGCATGAATTTCATACAACGAATTGTCCATCATAGTTGCACAATACACTCTAGATAAAGTGTCGGGAGCAGTATTATACTTCCCTGCTCGATAAACAATTTCATAATCGTACTGTGATAGTTCCAGTCGCCATCTCAAAATTTTTGCGTTTTTTACCTTGCCATGGTTGTTGCTGTTGTACATGAATGCCACCGATTTTTGATCTGTGACAAGTTTGAATCGGCGTCCCGCTAGAAAATGACTCCATTTTCGAATGGCTTCGATAATTGCCGTCGCTTCTTTCTCTATGCTTGAGTGAACTTTTTCACTTTTGTTGAGTGTCCTGGAAAAAAAAGCAACGGGTCGCCCGTTCTGATTTAAAGTGGCTGAAATGGCAATGTCAGATGCGTCAGTTTCTACTGTAAATGAAATTTCTTCATCTATCACCCCAAGCGTAACTTGAGCCAATTCAGCTTTCAACGTCGCGAAAGAGTTTAGGGCTGCATCATTCAGAGGAAAGGTAGTGTTTCGAATTAGAGGCTGAATCTTGTCAGAATAACGCGAAATCCATTGCGCATAATACGCAAATAAACCGACAATCCTCTGCTGTTGTTTACTACTTTTTGGAGGCGGGATTTTTAGTAAAGATTCCACTCTTTCGGGGTTAGGACTTAAAGTACCTTTAGAGATTCTATATCCAAGCAAGTCGATTGTATCTGCCGAATAAGTACTTTTTGCTTCATTGAAAGTTAGATTGCATTCTCGAGCTACTGCAAGAAATTTTGATAAATTTTGATCGTGCTCTTCTTGGGTTTTCCCGCAAATGGTAATATTGTCAAGATAAGCGTACGTACCTTTGCACTCGTAGTCTTTGATAATGTTGTCCATTATCCGTTGAAAACCAGGTACTGCATTCGTTAGACCAAACGGCGTTCTCTTCCATTGCCACAAGCTTCCATCGGCTTCGAAAGCAGTGTAATTTCGATCTTGCAGAGGAACTTCTACCTGGTGGTACGCACTTTTTAAATCTAGCGTTGTATAGATGCTGTTCCTAGCAACATTGTTCACTACGTCTGACATAAGAGGTAAAGGATACGCGTCCAAACAAGTGAATTTGTTTATGGTTTGGCTAAAATCGATGACCATACGCTTTTTGTGATTTTCTTGAGTGACCACAAGAGGTTGTGCTCGCCATGGCGAACGACTCGGCTCAATTAAACCTTCCTTATAAAGTCGTTGCACCTCTGAAGAGATAAAACTTCTATCGGCTTGAGAATACTTTCTAGGCTTTGTAGCAATCGGATGGCACTCCTTCCTTAAGTGTTTGAAAAGCTGTATTGAAGTAGACGTTTTAATAGCTTCTAATGCTCCGATCTGTAACGTTGGCATAGGCCCTCCAAATTGAATGTTCACGCTTTTGTGCTGTTTCATAAAAGTTTGTCCGATAATTAGGTCGGTGAGCAAATTTTTCAAAACAGTGACTCCTACATTATCATACTCTTGTCCAAAAAGCGCGACTTTTACGTTACAGATTCCTAAACTTTGCGATGAACATCCTTTCACGGCTAAACCAATGCGGCATTCACTTTCTTCAAGATTTAGATTTAGACGCTTTCTTAAACGGTCGCTCATGTGACAAAGGGTAGAGCCAGTGTCGATGAGAGCATTGGCTTGAACTCCGTTAACTGTAACAGGGACGTTGACCTTTGCGTGGGTGTCGAAAGATTCGGTTGTCATATTCATAATGACATCTCGTGGAGTAGAAGCAGATGAATAAATAGGTTTTCGATTTACCCTGGAAAGACGACAAACTTTTGAGAAATGACCTTTTTTAGAACATTTGAAACAAATAACTTCACGAGCAGGGCAATATCTTGAATCTTCTACTATGTCGCCTATTTCCGCAATAGTTACACTTTTCAACCAACGCGGCGCTAACATCTGAGCTTTCTTCCTTATCTGAAGAATCTTCAATTTTAAAGGTAGGACGTGTTTCAAAAGCTGTTGCGCCACAATCAAGTGAAGACGGAGTCTGGCTCGCAGTCATTTCGACACGATTGCAAAACGTTTGGGCATCATCTAAGGATCGAGCTTTATCAAAAGTTTGTTGTAGCGAAGCATTTTTGTCCTCTAGCAAGCGTTGTTTAATGTGATTTGACGAAATCCCAGCGATAAACGAGTCACGTATAGCTTCCTCTTTATGCGCAACTGCCGATACGGCCCGAAAGTCACAGGAGAGGCTCAATCGCTTTAAGGTCTGCATGTACTCGTCTAGTGATTCATCTGGCTTCTGCTTCCTAGTTTTTAAAACAAATCGAGAAAACATGGGGTTAGAAACCTTTTCAAAAAGGCGCTTCAGTTGTTCGATAGCTTCATCATAATTTGTTGTCTCACACACCAGTTCATATATTGAAGCGTCTATGTGATTTATAAGCAAATTCAACTTGTCTTCAGCTGAAACTTCTCCGAGCTTTTCTAGATAAATTGTAAAAGACTTGTACCAATGCACCCATTGTCGTTTAGCGTCTTTACTTTGCGGGTCCGCAGCTAAGAGTCTAGGGCGCAAGTCTTTTAGATCCATACTTTATTAGCGTAATAAAATGTAGTGAAACCATCTACAATTCCTCTATTAAGAAGTTTATTACGCTAAAATGCAACTAGGTTGTTCTGACGACATAAACTGCAAACTGAATTGAGACTGAAAATAAACACCAGTAAAAACGACAAAGGAACTTAAGGCAACGTAACAAAGCAATCAGCAACAAAGCAATCAGCAACAACGTAAATTACAATGCAACTTAAAGCAATAACACGTCAGATAGTACAGTACATCCAAGAGAATACGCGATCTTGTGACCTGATGTATAAAAATGCCAATTGACAATAAAAGAGGGGAAATGTAAAATAGCCTGCTTGCTGACTGCAGAAATACATGGGACACAACGATTTGTAGAAGCTTCTTCTAATTCACTCCGCGATCGAGGCATTACTTCAGACATCAAGACTTTAAACGACTCCGGTATTTCGGAAGCAAGGTACTCCAGATTAATATCTTCAGGAACAGGATAAGATGTTTGAGCTTTATCAATTTTTTGAATTTCTTTATAGCACTTCCATCTTGCTGTATTAGTTTTTTAAACTCTTTATCTTCTTCGAAACGTGATTCTTCATAACAATCATTTAAAATGTTATCGACATGTTTCTTTAGCGTTACCACGTTAGGTTTGCCTTTCACCTCAGTGATGCTCAGTTGCTCATCAAAGTGCTCCAGCAAACGTAGTTTTAGATGTTTGCAACTGTAAGTTTGAACATCGCTAGATAAAAATGTCGACATATGATCGCGTAGCTCTTGCAATGTATATTGCCTACCTACTCGATTAATTTCATTCATCCACAAACAGAGTTTTTTGAATACTTCTTCCTTCAACGAATCTGAGTTGCGGGAGTTGAGCTTCCACTGCTTTCACCAACCTGATCAGATTTTATAGTATATCTCCTGCACAAAGTATCCTACATTTTATTTGAATTGAAATGTCATCTATTCTCTTTTCACATTCCGCTATTAATGTATCCTGTAGGTGTAGCAAACTTCTCTTTTGTTTTTTGTCAACAATTTCCACATTTCCTATCGAGGAAAATTACTTTGGATTCTGTTTGAGTTTTTCAAGATCTATTTCTTCACCGCAAATCAAACAATGGGTTTTATAGTAGTACGTAGTTCTTCTTAATCGCGAAGCTGTAGAGTGCGGTTTGTGCGCATCTGCTTGGTTTTGACTTGAGCGAAAGCTTTCCGATTCGTATAATTTCTGTAGCAAATATTATGGACTGCAATTTCTCGTTGGTCTCAAATATTCTTATTTATTTGATCACGATACTTAACAGACCACTGGGTTAGTGTTGATACTGCTTTTGAACCTAGCGTTCTGCCATTTTTTCCACAGGGCACAGACAATCGCTTTCTGACAAATTTCGCAGATTTTACTTAGCCTACATTGCTTTCCATATTGGCTTAAAAGCTCAACGTTTTAAAGTACTTGCTTGCACGCGTATTAAAAGTTAGAACTGAAGAATTGGTCATGTACTGTCCCATAGCTCCGGCCACGTGTCAATATGAAATCAAGTCGACAACCTGCTGAGAAAATTGCTCCATTTTACCTAAACTTGCTAAAATTGCTCCATTTTACGATCGAAGTAAGAATGGCTACCAATGTAACGACCTATTTCTTCAGATAACCGCTTTTGTGTTGCTTTGGCAATGATGTAATCGATTTAATGACTTGGCTGGTCTGATGTTATAGACTTTTATAGTTGTTATGCAACTCCTTAATTATGCAAGAACATTTGTTCGGGGTATTTTCTGAAATCTTTTCTTTGTAAAAGTTCAAGGTATAAATCATTACCAAATTTTATGTGCCCGTAATTTTCATGTTAGTCAGATACGTTGTAACAGACGAAATTACATTTTCCGAAATCATTCTTAGTTAATTAGCATTTTGCAGAATTTTACAACCACTGCACTATCACTGCAGCCTAGTTTCTATTACATGAGGCACTCAACAAACAAAATATGTTATTTTGCATCGATTCTACGTCGCCAGACGTTGAATCAACGTAAAATAGCAAATTCTGCTGAAGGGTAATTCTAGACACTATGTTAATCATCCTTGTTTCACTTGAAATTCGCAAATTAGCACGACGGAAAATACTTATGTTTTTTTTTCGCTAGACGGCGCGCCGTTCAAGAATTGCTCCCCTCAAACGGCCTTTCCTTATGTCCGAATTTTGCCGAATTTTAGATTTGGGGTCTCAAACAGGTAACCCATCTTTTTATGAAGAAAAATGGTTGTTATCAAAGATGTCCGGGTCCGGCTATTTTTATGTCAATTCTTACTCGCCTTTATTAACTAAGTTTAATGAATTCATTGCTGTCAAACTAATGCAAGATATTCAGTTAACATTACAAAATACTTATAATTATTAATCTGATTTTTTGAGAGGTTAAAAATTTAATTATTTTTTATAACAAACTTAAATAAAATTTAAATGAAATATTTGGCAACCCTTGTAACTTTTGGCCCGCAGTAACTCTTGGACTGCTACACCGGAATTTGACATCCACACGAAAAGTAGTTGAATGATTTTTCTTCTATTTACTGAGAGACATGGAGGACTACAAGCCGTTTTCCCGCCCTTTGACATATCATTGTTCGAAAGCACTCCACTTTGCGCAAACGTTTAATTTAATCAATGAAATCCTCAGGCGAGGCTTTATCTTATTTTAAACTTCACACAATTGTTATTTTATATAGCGTGTGCTATTGTTTCGTTTGCTGTTTTGTCAGTTTCTTCAGTTTGTTTGATGTCGTAAGCTTCTTTGCCGTTGTACGTCAATACGGTAACACAAATTAATGTTAAATTACGTCCAAATATCGGCATCATCTCCGATTTGTAGAAGTTTTTTCTGTGACTTTAAGTAGTATTGGTATTACGGGCGTGAGCTTAAGTTTTAACTGCTTCAGCTAAACGATTTCACTCTTGTTCAACTCACCAAAGTACAAAACTTATGCACGGACGCTACATCAAAGTGACGCGTCTTTGTTGCAAAGGATGGATTAGAACAGGGGTGGCAAATTTCTCATCGAATGAGATCGACTAGAAAATTTCTTATTTACTAGCGATTGACCGGTCGGTGATGAAGTCACTGAGCAACTTTTTTCTTGTGATACCATAAGCTGTGTGGAAAAACAGTGTGTTTTTTTTTTCTTACTGCGTATTGTTACACAGGTGTGAGTGCCCCTTAACCGTCTTCTTCTGGGCGTAGGGGTTTTCTGCTCAACCATGCACCAATGGGGAATGGCCACTTGTGAGTGTGGTGCTGAGGAACAGACCGCAGACCATATCATCAACAAGTGTACAATATGCAAGCTACCTAACGGAGTGGAAGGTGTGCGCGTCTTAGATGATGATGCCAAAGACTGGCTGCTTTCTAATAGCCTCCCAGTGTAGTTCGGGTCTTGGGAAACATCGTGAATCTGTAGTGGTGAAAGGATAGACCCTCGAAGCCCTCAGAGGCTCACACGACGACAACGACGACGATTATTCTCTTTTTAAAATGTTTAGTTCCTCATTTTGTTTTCTCACTTTCGTAAACCACATTCTTTTTTTCTTTACAGCTTATGCTTCTTTTTCTTTGTTAAATCTATGGTCATGCCTCAACGTTTGGCCAAGGCACCTGTTTTGGTCTACTTTGATTTTTGCACTGAGATGTTCAATTGTTCATGTTTGTACCTGTTACAGCACAATTTGCGTCAATGAACGTGTATGACTGACAGGTATTCTGTTTTCATACTTACAAAAGCCCTGATTGAATTTTGTCTGAGCTGATCGACAATATTTCTCACTTTTATTGAAAACTGGCTTTTAACGTCGGCTGACATTGAATCAACGTAAAAATTACGTTTGCTAACTGGGATCAACTAACTTGTTTATGTAACAGGCACTTAGCGTAGACTTGACTCTTCACTAGTACTCACATCACATCACTTACATTTTCATCGAATTTGCATTCTTGTATTGTTTTGTTTTTGTTTTAGATGATTGTTTGATGATTGAGATGATTGCATGATTGCATTTCTGTTACTTAACTGCTCCTTCAGTAGGACAGAGACCAACAATGATGCCATGCAACAACAAATCATGTTACTTTTCGTACAGTACGTGAATGCTGCTTTGTTTTGCCCAGCCAACAAATCAGTCCGTTTTTACATTGATTCAACGTCTGTAGAAGTTGAATCAATGTGAAGCAGTAGCTGTTACTGTTAGCTTAGTTGGTGTCAAATAACTCCCAAGAAGTGTTTACAAAAGAAAATTGACATATGGTTACGCTGCCCATCTTGATACACGTTAATTTATGAAATATTTCTGTCATTGCTCAGACAACAAAATCCATCGTTTTTACATTGATTCAACGTCCGCTGGGATGCGTTAGGATAGTTTTAAAGTCAGTTGGACATGAATCAACCTTATGAAGATGCAAAATCTCCCTTGTTCTCACACCCAATCAAACTTCCGACCGCTTTGAAAGCTTTTACCGCAGATGTCCAAGAGTGTTATATCATTTGTTGACCGTAGTACTCTTTCAAGAGCTTCTGCTCTTCCAAACAAGCCAATCCTTTGACATTAATTCAAAGTCTGCAGATATTGAATCAATGTAAGAAAACAACTTTGATTTGCCGACTCCAATAGCACTAACCGGCTTACGTCCACTAGAAATACCATTATCGTATCGTCATAAAGAAAAAGGGGAAGGCAGTCGGGTTCATTGAATGAATGACCTGGACTTTGAGTGACTTGTTGAAATGACCTTTCAAATGTCCGTGTATTTGTTCCACCGTTCTTGTTTATGATTGTGTGTTGCAACGTTGGCTCTCCTGTTGATTCGGCGCCAGTATTGGTATATAATCTTATTTGTTTACTTTTAACCGGATAACATTCAGCTGTTTATCGAAGGTCGGACAAATATTTGTAGTTCAGTCAAGCCAGATTTGATTCGCTCTGCCTTGGCTACTCAGTGACCCACCGTTTCTATGTAAGAATATAACTTATTTTGCTTAACTGCAACTTTTGTCTAATTTTACCACAACACAGTAACATAATTCACGTCAGTCACAGTTTGAATGTGCAATGACTTTCGCAATCACATCCACATGCATTCTAATTAGTGATTTGAATGAATGTGACTAATGATGATTTTGATAAAAAAAATTCAGATTACGTTTGTCGGAGCTTTTATTAAAATCAAGAATCCTCTCTAAGCTGACCTTAACAGTATTAAAGCATAACATAGCGCGACATTTGTAATAACAAACTAACAACCATGCTCATAGGCACTGTACAGTGTAGCCTACTGTACATCTTATGGCAGAGGTTATCAAACCAGGACACGCGTACCGCTAGGGGTACGCATGGACAGTTCATTTTACTGACATTGTGACGATTTTATGCAACAACGATTCACCGAAACTGTTGCTTATATTTATGTGACGAGCGAGAAAATAGTTTAAGCTTACGGTACCGTACCAAGTGCAGCGTTTAGACATCTACAAATGCTGTAGTTGGAAGGCTATCATGAGAAGAAAACTATTAAATCTTTCCCTTACTTATTAAATCTACAAGAAGTTGAAATTTATTGCATTTTTATAAAAATCTTCAGATTCCTGATGAGGGCTTCGCTTAAGGTCGAAAACGTTCGACTGTTAAAACTATTTGTAAAATATATTGTTATAATGCTCAATCCTGTTGTATTGTTGTGTCTTGTCTGTCTTTGGTACAAGAAAGCAAACTTTCCCCCGAAACTATATTAAATCTTTTCCCCTTAACTGCAACGTTTTGTTTTGGCACTACTTTCTCCCTTTGGCAGTCGTCATTGTCTGTTTTTGTTTTCGTCTGAAAAAAATTATATTCTGTCGGCACGAAATCTTGGACAGCATGAGCGAAAGTTTTACATCATTGGAAAGAAAATGTAGGCATTAATATTAGTGAGACTGTAGAATCACTTGGTTTCGTTGCATATATTCAGTTAGGAACGCGTTTTTTTGATTAAGGCTATCTTGATTATTGTCTGATTCGGGATCCTTCTGGGGTTGCTCCCAGATCTCTTCCAGACGGCTTGCAAGATGAATTTGAAGAGGTGAGAACGAAAAGTACTAAGTCACACTTGAAAAAAATAATTTCAGAGCTCTATAAGCACTTACGTATACCATGAACCTTAAATACCCTGCCAAAATATCTACATCAGATGAAATGCCTTTGGGGACTTACGTACCAAATTTAGGTACAGATATCTCAGCAATGTGTTTAGTATTTATGGTAGGCTACAGATGCTTGAAGTTGAAGTGCTCTGAATGTATTTTATTCAAATGTGGCTTTTGTACTTTTCATTCTCATCTCTTTATTTTTGGAACTTCAAAATGATTCAACAGTCAAAGATACGTATGAAGTCTCTTACATGCAAAATTTTTTGACCTTTATGGCAAATTGAAAAAAACGAAGTTGGTCGGTTTAACAAGATCTCACCGCATTTTCAAGTGGACAAATAGATGTAAACGCATTGGACGCTTTTCTGGTGGAAAATAAGCTAAATTGTCACATCGTGGTGCAACCGAAAATATCTCACTCATCACGATAGATCGCTTCTATCAGTATTTCATTCCAGATAGCTTTACCAATCAGAGTTACTATCTGTCAGCTGTCACAAGTTATTTTTTCAGATGGTATCACCTTGAAACAACAGATAGCACCTCTTAGATTTACTAAAACTGTGTTAAGGTTTTGTTTGGACGGATAACATGTTTTATTATAAAATCGTGCCTTTGAGAGTGTCCAATCAGATGACTCAGTTAAGTCATTTTTGACAAATTATATTTGAGTGCCTTGGATAGATCAAAAACACTGTCCTTTGATGTACACTTTAGTTGCCATGGGTCAACTTGGGTTATAATGTTAGTGTTGGCATATGCTGTTTGTCTTTCGAAAGATGTCAATCAAAACATAAAAAAATCTTCATCTAGATCAGGGTTACTCAACTAATGTTAACAAAGGTCTAGTTTGACAAGATGAATATTTTTAGCGGTCCAGCAAATAAGTTATTTCACGCGCTACCACGGAAGTTAAACTATCAGTACCAGTACAGACTACAGAACCATTGTTTTAGGTAAAATGTATTTTTGACTTTCGACATTTTTGACTTTTGATTTTTGACAAAGTATTGGAGTCTGGGAGAAGCCTCCAGCTATTAAGATAATCACAGAGACAGTTGCTTCTTCCCAGTAGAAATCTGTTTAATGAGGGCCAGAAACGTGGCAATGGCGTTATTCTTTGAGAAGCCCGAGGTCCATCATCAACACCCAGAATGTCCGGATTCGGACCGCGATCCGCTAGTTGAGTAGCCCTGATCTAGATTGAACAGTTTATTCAATGTCTCCAAAGCAATTTTAGCTCAATAAATTATGTCTACTTATAATTTATGTACTACGTTGTGCAATAACAAGTTGCACGAAATTTCATGAAACGATTGTATTTTTTTTAAATCCTTTAAACTCTATTTTTTTTCACATATGCGAGTATCGAACGCCAGGTTTAGAAAATGAAGAAACAAGATTCTCGCTGATGCAGTGGCTTATCTGCTTCCGCATGATACAACAGTAAACAAAAGAAAGTGATTTTCAACTTTCCCATGTGCCTCTCGCAGTAGTTGTGGATTGTGCCATTACACACTACCTTGAAAGTTGGTTCACCGTTTCGAACGAGAAGTAGCCTTAGTTGAAAGTCTTCTTAAAAATGAACTTGTTTTTTATGTTTAGTGCATTTTGGCCGCTACATAGTCAAGTGGCGTTGATTAATTGAAACACGAGCAGTTCAACTGGACGAGATCGTGTCATGCTCATAGCAAGTTTGTGAAACATACTGCTACTGCTCTATTGCAGATCATGCTTCCTAAGTTTGCAATCGCTATTGCTCTATTCATTGTGAAGTTTCCTCCACAAAGACGCATTTCCTGCCTGATTTTATAAATGAGCTTGCAGCAGTTTCCAGTTATGTTTCAGCAAATGACAAATAAGCCCAAAAATGTCATTCACCTCATAGTGGCGAACTTACAAAGAACACAATCGATGAAAATTCTCTTGTTTCAGCTTTACGACCAAAAGAACATTCGGAGGCGGGTATACGATGCACTCAACGTTCTTATGGCGATGGATATAATCTACAAAGATAAAAAGGATATCCACTGGGTCGGCTTACCTACAAACTCAGCACAGGAGGTCCAGACGTTACAGGTGATTTCAAAATTGTATGTTTTATCCTTGTAACTAACAGTGTGCGAGATCATTGGCGAGACGCTGTAACAAAGTTAATTTTTCAACGTACGGTGTTGTACGTTTTTACTTTGCTTTGTGTCACGGCTTGGCGTTGCGTTTTTTAGAATGAAAAGAAAAGCAGAGAGCAACGCATTCAACAAAAAACTCTTCGACTTCAAGAACTGATACTTCAGGTAAGCAAATCGTATAAATATCTTTGCATTCTTCTGCAATGATTATTTTTTTTAAATGATCTATTTAAAGATTTATTGTGAAGAAAAAAGGTCTAGTGATAGTCTTACTAATGCCAGCCTCGTCTGAAGCTTCATCCTGGTTGTTTTCTCACACTTTCATTGGAAGGTCATGTTGTATCTTCATTGCTATATTTTGCAGCAAATCGCATTTAAAAACCTTGTGGAAAGAAACAAACGAACGGAACAAGCGCAAGGATCTCCAGTCGAAAATTCCACCATTCAACTTCCTTTTATAATTGTCAATACAAGTAAAAAGACAGTTATTGACTGTAGCATTTCCAATGACAAGTAAGTTACCTAACCATTCATTGGTTTTGACTGGCATTTTTTCAACATTTTAGTATTAATATTTAAAAACAATGTCATATCATGATGTGCAGATGTGGTTTAGGTTTTATACATAATTGTTACATGCGTTCTAAGCAAAACTTTAGCTCAGCTGGAGTGTGAACCATGCATTGTCGTCTGGACTGATCCTACAATTGATAAAAAAAAGTTATGCAACAAAATGAATTAGTTACATCATCATTTCCCTCAGACAATTGGTTTTGTTTATTGTTTAACTTGATTAAAGTTCCCCATACGGTCGTGGAACTCTATCCCTACGTATTTCTGGTGATCCAGCAGCCATAAAAAAAAAAAACATTGATTCAACTGGTTCGGACGGCCATTCCCATCAGCTAAAACAGCGTTATTTTTCAATTATATTTCTGAAAGTTAATGTTAATGTGACAGTGATGAAAATCACAGCCAGTCACTGCTCATGCGAGCAAGCAAAAATTCGTCTACAGACGTTGAATCAATGTATAAAAGAATGCATTTGATGCATTTTGCTGGCTAGGGGTTTACCAGTTCTCAGTAAAATGAAGCACAGAGCAGCTGTGATTGAAATTTGATCTTGGCTTGTCTCTAGTCGTTCAAGCAAGATCTCGATGTCATACTGCCTCTGATAACTCCAAATCCCGGATCTGGATGTAACTAGATCTAACCGATTCGATGCGACAATTTTCGTTTGCAGTGTCAGCAATGCTGCAGAAACTTTGTGATGATCACGGGCCATGCTCAGCAATGAGACGTTTCTTGGTTTACAATATTGGTTATAAATGACAGGCAGATCAAACATAACTTACCTTTGAAAGTTTTGTGTCATGGGGCAGAGGTAATTGAATGGGGGCACTTGCTCTGTATTTGATGTAATCCAACTTTTCGAAATACAAGCATGAGTCAGATTTTTTGTTCATTTTAACAAAACGAGGTAGTTTGCCCTCCTTCAGTTTCCAGTCAGCAAATCGACATTTTTACATTGATTCTCCATTTTACATTGATTACAGCGTTTAATCAAAATTCAGAAGACCCACTTGCTGACTAGGTTATGTCTTTCCATATTCACCCCGCTTCCTAGTCATTGCTCTGGAGATGACTGATATGGAATAAATAGATCACATGTTATAAGCACGAAGGCTGACATGGGAAACAGAAATCGTTTTTTTCTTTTTATATTGAACGACGACGATGTAATCAGGAAAGTGCGTCGATGTCACATTTCCACTTGATTTTTCTGCTCATGTTTGATCGGTAACAATTTTGAGAACCTGTTTTTTTTGCATCCATCAGTTCTCCTGTGTGTGCTTAACTATCTTCTGTGGCTTTCTTGTTGCTACAACGTTGTATCAACGTTAATCTCCAACTAGTCTAATATGTAGCAACTTGTGTTTGCATCACAGGCATGAATATATGTTTAATTTTGACGACACCTTTGAAATCCACGACGACATAGAAGTGTTAAAGAGAATGGGAATGGCCTATGGCTTGGAAGCAGGAAGATGTTCAAAGGAGAAACTTGAAACTGCACAAAGTTTGCTCCCCCCAGTTCTTAAACCATACCTCGAACGTAAGTGTGAAGTTGCGCTCCAATCATGCTTGCAATGCATGTGTTTTTATGCTTTATAATTGGTTTTGAAAGGTTTTTGATCACTGAAAGCAGAAGTAGTCCATGGTCTGACTAATCCATCGCTATAGTGCATCAGCCGATTGACGCACCAGACAAAAAATAAATAAAACACTTTTTGTATAGTTTTGCTTCTTTGAATATTTTGAAGACCTCGTGGCTTTGGTTATTATTTAGGCGGTCGTAATTGCCTCTATGAACTCAGTTCAAAGAAAACCCATGAAAGTTTACCGATGTTTTACTCAATGTTAACTTATAGTGTGGTCTTATAACATTATGTGTTTTTATATAGCGCTGCAATGCTGCATCCATTGCAGGTTTGCGTTGCTCACAGCGCTTTGCAAAGCAGAAATGGCAGCACAGCCGTATAAAGACGCAGCCGAGTACATTGTTACCCTGAATCGAATCTTTTTCCGAGTGCCAAGCAGGAATAAGATTCTGTAGCCTATTGCCTTCGAAAAGTTTTTGGTATGACCTGACAAGGTATCGAACCCATGCCTGCCAATTCAGAGACACTCGTAAGCTACCAATCTAGTTGCTTACGTCATCCTTAAGAATTTTCATTTCAAGTCCCCTAGTCTAGTTTTCCCGTTTCAAGTTACACTTAGCGTGCGTTCTTCTTCCTTGTTTTATGTTAGTAACTCTGGAAGTCTTATTGCCAGCTACATGATCCTGTCGTGGCATGACTAAACTCCGATAGCCAATTGGGATTTAGTTATTACTTTTCCCGTGCCCGACATTCTTGGTAACGCCTAGAACATCACACAACTAAGGCGAAAGAGCCATGTCCATTGAGTCCTGTCTTTGTCATGAGTTACCAAGGGGGGTGGGGGGGACTTATATACCAGTCCCAGGTATGCACTTATATATCAGTCCCAGGTATACAAGTCCCCCCCCCACCCCCTTTGGTAACTCATGACAAAGACAGGACTCAAGCTGCGTGGCCCTTTCGCCTTAGTTGTGTGATGTTCTATTCGTTACCGACATTCTTGATGGTAATTTGCAGTGTTTTCAAAATTCGTTTTCTGTAAAACCATCAAGTCTGTTGCACGATTTAGTTATACAGTACTGCTTTTCTTCATTTACTTATGATATGTTAGATATATAAGTTTCCTGAGGAACTTTAGCTTCTTGGTACACCTATATAATTGGATAGGTTCTCCTATGATCTTGGCCTGGCATTGTTTTTAATGATTTAATAAGTTTAGGAACTAGAACTTGTTTATTTTTTCCTCTCCACTTGATCTATTACACCTTCCTTGTTCATAAGGTTGTCGATTTCCTGGATTATTTATAAACTGAATAAAAGAGAAAATGTCTGACCCAATGCAGGTTGGAAGGTAACTGTTTGAGAAGACATCTCAGTTTTTTTAAATATTGGTCTTTTTTACCAATAGTTGGGATCCTAAGTGGTGCTATCACTCTGGACCAAACTGGGCCTGGGAGTAATTTAAATTAAGGAGCGGCTCCAATTTCTCCTAAACTCCAAGATTCCCAAATTAGAGCCTTTACACTAGATGCAGTTTACCGTCTTACCCAGGAAAACTTCACTTTATAGTTTGACTTTACGCAAACCTTTTCTTTCCAAATTCAAATGTCATTGAATTCCAGAATTTTCATTCATCATAATCCATCGTCGGTTTGTTCCCCACTAGTGGGGGTGGCCGATTGTTTCCGTGCAGCAATTGTTTTAATCCCTTTTCTCCATTTCACCCTGTCCCTTGCATCTTCCTCCTTCAGTCCGACAACCATGCTGTTGTGTATTTGCAGTTACGTTACATTTACGTAATGTAGTTAATCGTCACTTACGTTCTTCAGAATCACGTTCATGCTTTTGGGGCCACCTTCCAATTGTTTTCCATTTTCTTTGATTACACTTTATCCAACGTTTTTAGTGCACTTCTTGTTGCGTTACTGGTTTAAGTACTAGTTCAGTGGCCTTCGCCTCTGGTGCTGATAGATCTGAGATCGATTCCAGGTCGTGTCAAACAGAAGACTTTAAAAACCGTACCGATTGTTTTCTTTCTTGCATAGCGCTGTGAGAATAAGTGGGGTAAAAATGTGATGACATCGTAAATGTGTTATAAAGATATAAAAATGGGTCCTGTCGCTTAATGACCTTAGCGGTTGTAGAGCGATAATAGATAAGCCATACCATATTTGTCATCACTTCTCGGATTATAATAGAGTGGTAGCTTCAAGAGTGACTCTGACTATACATGAGGCAAAAACACAACACATGCCCTTCTCACCTATCACTTGTAGAGTATTTTAGTTCATCTTGCATTGAAAACTGTGACTTTAAACATTACACGCGATGTTGTAAGTAGAGGGCATGTCAACTAAGGTGCCTATTGTTTTACTTTTTCTGTGTTAACAATAACCTTGTTATTTCAATTGTGTCTATTTGACCGCAGAAATGGCAGGTTATCCGACCAACTCTACCCTTGTTGGCAGTCGCCCGACCATGGAGCAAACCTGGCAAGATATCTCCAGAACAGTACCAACCGTTAGGTAATGCGGCTCTTTGACCGAAATTAAAATATCATTTTTGTGGCAACATTCTACAGTTTTTGCTTTTTTAGCAGCGGAAAGGACACATGGCCTCTTGTCTGCACCACGCCTCCTGTATCGGACCCGTATCGGTCCGGTGTGAGGTGGATTTTTAAAGTGTGATGTTACAAGGAAATATAAAATACCCAGTTTTTGAATCTGTTGTCCATACTAGTTTTCTACGACGTCAGCATTTCCATTGTGTTCTTTATGAAAAGCAGATATTTTCACTGTAGCCTACCATTTTTTTGTCGCAAAAGCGATAGCATTGTGAATGAAGAAAATTAATTGTAATTATATTCGCATGAAAGAATTTGCTAGAAACGTATCTTGCAACGTAGAAGTTCTAATACACATATCTGAAACGAATTCGTGAATTAATATAGGTTGTTTGTATTTACCCTATTTGACGCTCTAAAATTTTAATTCTACTGACATCAATAGTTAGTAATAATTAATTTGGTATTTACATCTAGTCAGGTAGGATTTTCTTATATATTTATTGAAGAAACCCATTTTAAGTGATCGCCAGATCATAAGAAAGTATAAACAGATTTCAACATATCAATTGAGAATCTGTATTTTTGTATTTAGCGAAAGTAACAGCAAAAGTTCTCAAGCCAACTTAAACAACTCCACGCTGAAGGAGGAGCCTGCGATGTTGGATCTCAATTCCTGCTTCCCTCCTCTTGGACAAGTCTTTGATGCTGAAGACCAAGAAGTTGCCATGGTAACACACGGGAGCCAAATGAGCGGGAATCCCAACCAAATTGGTAAAAGACTAACTTACTCCCGATCTTCCTCCTCCGGGTTTCACAGCGGGATTATGACTTTAACTCCCATGAGCAGCACCGCTGGAAGCGAATCCCGAGGTTCTTCACCGGATTTTCACCAAACCTGAGTATTTGCATCAAGATATGAACTTTTTGCTTTCAGCAATAAAAAGGAAACCGCCTTGAGTTTGTACCATCCTCAGAAGATGCAATCATTCATGAGCTTTCTTTTGTGAACAAGTTTCTACATCTACACGACTGGCATCAATGACCTTCAAGGCTTGTCCATCCACCAGCAGGAGGTAATTCAAAGGGGAGAAAGCTAAACCTGATCTCAATCCTCATATGTTTTGCATAAAAATAACCAATGTGAATCACATTGTTGGTTGCCCTTCGACCTATCTCTAGTAGTAGTGCGTTCCTTTCTTGTGACTGACTTTTTGCACTGGTCTAATATTATGAAGCAATGTTCAAGCAATGCATGAACTCAAAAGATGTTTTTATAATATCCCAGACACGTTTTGTTTATTTTTAACAAGATTCCCAAGTTGTGCTTCGTGTTGTCTCTTCATTCTCTAAACTGCTTTCAGGTTTGTATTCTAGGGAACTATTGTAACTATGTATGTTTTTAATTGATTAATTTGAAGTTTTAGCTTATGGGCCTCAACAAACAGTTTTTAATTCAACAGCTTTTGCTTCTTCAAAACTCTCTATGTTGCGAACAATTTTTTTTCTCGTTTTATATTCAGTTTGTTCCAGATTAAACCAGTTACTATTTAAATATTTCTTCTGCTATTGTTTGTAAAAGAAAATCCATCAAACTGGCTGTTGAGAAGACGTACATTCCCCATACAGCAAAATCCGTCCATGACGGATTGCGATGATAGTTTCTGTTTGGGTCGATTGCAATGACAGTTGTTTATCGAAAAATTGTTGCTCGTTCACATACCCGCGGTGGTTCTATCGTAGGCAATGTACCGTCTTTTTGGCTTGATGGTAAACATGTTTCTGCTTATACTATATCCCAAAATAGTTTTTGGTGGGGTAACATTGTCATTCCATGTGAACTTGAAGCTTTCTATCCTTGCAGGTGCGTTGTGGTATTAGCGTGCTTTTGTTTAAAAACAACCATTCATTTATTAGTAAGCTGCCGTTTTTACAACCTTACTAGATGTTGAACGATGTAAACATTAAAAATAGTAACTTTTGTTGGCTGGCCGGCTTAGTCAGTTGACCTGTTAAATTGAAACTCTTCGCATTAGCCCACAACTGAATTCATCGGAAAGCATGGAGAGTAAGCTGTAAGAGTAGTATAAACGAAGCTTTGTTTTGCTTCAAAAATGTTTACTTAATAATGTACGATCACAAATGAATGAATTTAAATTGACAAAAATGAATTATCTTAAAATAAATCCATAATTTCTAGTGCTTAAAATAGAACTTTTCAGACATCAATCAAAGCGAAACCATGGATGTTGTAAAATTTTTGTTTTCGTATCTTCAAAGTAATCGATGCTTTTACTGAATTGTGTCCGATATGTGAACAGTGTTTCGTGATTGTTTTTAGGTTTTATATCTGCCTCATTAATTCTTGCATTTGAAGAAAACGTTTTGATTTTTTTTTTAAATAATAAAGAAATTTAAGTAATATTTATTAGTTCCGGCATTGGCACGCAGATACAACTCAGTAGACTTCTTCTTACCGTCTTTTCACTGTTGAAATTTTGTAAACATTATTGATGTTGTATTTCATTTGCATAGGTTCCCGATAAACTTTTATCTTTGTGTAATGCAATGGCTTTGGTTTCAAACGTTTGCGCCTTCATAGAATTTTTTAAACCAGTAAATATTGACAGCTACTTACATGCATGTGCTCGAACCAGATCGCAAAGTGTCCAGCTTTGTTCAACTCTGTGCGACAATGATATTACGTAACGGTGTGTCCAAAGGTGTAACTGACGGGGGTACAGACCTGTCCGAAGCTAAACATGGAAATTGCCTTTTGTTATGTTTCACAAGTTTGAACATCTGTGAACAAATTTCTATTTACGCCGCTGGTAGTACGTTGTGACAAGATCACGTGTTCACTTCATTGTTGGATCATTGCGCCGCCTGTTTGATTTAGAGTTTTTGATCGATTCTAGACCGATAGATGAACTGACCCTACATTCTTTTACTCAACAGTTTACCACCTTATTCACCGAGACTGTTTAAAGTTATCTTAAGTGGCACGAAGTTCGTTTTACTGCAATTCCCCATCCGTTTTTTATTGTTTAGGTTTTAGATATTCTGTGTTTTAAAAGTTGTTTGAATCCTCGTACAATTTTGCTGCATTGTTGGTGGTGGGTATGGAACCTGCCTCAGAACTCGATGCGTGCCTATTATGATGGTTGCTATCATTGTGTCTGCGGCTAGTGTGTTTGTGTGCCTTCAAAGACCGACAATCAGTTGTTTTTATATTCAACGTTTGTAGATGTTAAATTAATCTAAAATGAACTGATTTGCATGCTGGGTTCACTAATTCAACTCACTATCCCCCAGGTATTTTTAGAAGTACCGGATGCGAAGGCGCATGCTCTGAGTAGAGTGTTTTGAAATAGTGTTGCTAAATTATTTTACGGCGAATTGTTATGTTTTTGGTCAGCTCAGAAGCTGCGACCTGCCAACACCCACGACCTGCCAACTACGGTCTCCGCAAAATATGCTTATGCGGACGACCTGGCAATTCTCCACTCCGCAAAGTCGTGGGAAAATCTGGAAGACACCTTGAGCAAGGACATGAAAACTCTCTCAGCCTATCTCCAGAACTGGCGACTGAAACTCAGCGAAACCAAAACTGTGGCAGCAGCTTTCCACCTCCATAATCGGGAAGCTGATCGTGAACTACACGTCCAGAACAATGGAAAATCTCTGTCCTTCTGCCCCGAACCAAGATATCTTTGGGTGACTCTGGACAGATCGCTCACATACCGCCACAATTTGGTGTCACTGCGCAAGAAACTCACATCCCGCGCTGCGCTACTCAAGCGCCTGGCAGGCTCTAGCTGGGGGGCGAGGGCTGGCACTTTGCGTATAGCAGCCTTAGCCCTTGTCTACTCTTCAGCAGAGTACTGTGCACCTGTTTGGTGCCGCAGTGCTCACTGCCATAACATCGACACTGCCATAAACAGCGCCCTGCGCACAGTGACCGGATGCCTGCGTCCCACACCATTGGACAATCTCCCCATTCTCGCTGGCATCCAACCCGCTGAGCTTCGTCGCGAAGAAGCCACTCTGTCCCTCGGTCGACGGGCACTGGAGCCTAACCACCTTCTCCACTACAAGATCTCTGCTCTCCCAAACGAGCACCCCCGTCGACTAAAATCAAGACACCCATTCGTGCCAGCCGCCCAACTTCTTATCAACGAAGCTGATGTACAAGACATCTCTGCGGCTGCTTGGACGGACCATAAATGGAGTTCTAAATGGAAGTCAACCGCCACCAGACTCTATTCGTTCATCCCCGACGCCGACACACGCCCCATCGGTCTAACACTACCAAGACAGGCATGGGTGCGCTTCAATCGTCTCCGTACGGGCGTCGGGCTTTTCCGCTCAACCATGCACCAATGGGCATTGGCCTCTTCCTCCTCCTGTGAATGTGGTGCCGAGGAACAGACCGCAGACCACATCATCAATGACTGCTCCATCTTCAAGCCACTTAACGGAGTGGAAAGTCTGCGTGTCATGGATGATGAAACCAAAGACTGGCTGCTCTCTAGTAGCCTTCCAGTGTAGTCCAGGAACATCGTGAATCTGGGGTGGTAAAAGGATAGACCCTCAGCCCCAGACGCTCACACGACGACGACGACGAGCTCAGAAGCAAACCGTTGCTTTCCGTTTACATCTATTCCAAAATTTGTCAAATCCAACAAATTTAGTATAGTTACGTAACAGTGTTTAAAAAGTAGTGCTGTTCAAAGCAAGTAGGCTGCAGCCTGAAAATACAGCTTTGTTTGTTTGTTTGTTTATCTTTATCCTGCATTGCGGGAAAGCGGACTTGAGCGCTATGCATCGGTGTACGCCTTCCGACATACACCTGACCCACGCTGCAGCCGACGGCAATGTCTGTTTCCGGTTGTCTACTTATGACTTAAATTTGGTACTACCCATTACTCGAAATCGATCACTAGGTAGAGGCAATTATCGTTAAGTTTTTTGCCCAGAGAAACAACAGCAAGTGCGGGTGGCTGGAGTCGAACATGCAGGCTCTCGCAAACACTCTCGCAAAACAATCAATTCAGCAACAAGTAGCTTTCAAATTTTTGAATTAGTGATTTTTTATTTTATCTCAAGTTGTAATTTCTGCAGGCCAAGTTGTAGTAAAAAGTTAATAACATCAAAAGCTATTTTTGTTGTACTCAGGCTTACAACTTGTTGATGAGTTAATGAAAGATTGCATTGGATTTTTAACTGAAAAGCTTTGTTCATTCTTGAGCTGGCCAAGAATAACATTTTAACTAAAACATCTGGCAACACTTTTGCATAACGCACCCGACTCTGAACAAGCCCCTTCGCATCCCGAAGTTCTATAAATCCCTGCTATCGCCTTTAAAGTTTGTCAAATTTGTGACGTGAATTGAACATTACCTCATATGAAACCACGGCGTGATTCTTTTCTGTGTGTTGGAATTGTTTTGCAGAATGAGAACTAATTGAAATTAAAAACGACTTCGCGCAAAATGAGTAGTTCTACAAGGGGCTGAGCACGCGGTAGACCACGCCATCTATGGTACAGTTTATCGAGACACACAGTGGGAGGACAGCATCTATTGGACGACATAATTTACAGACAACACTCCAACATTGGGAAACTTCACTGTCAAACGCGGTGCCCTGGCCTCCGTCAGTGGTTCAACGCCTTTACAAATTACAAGTACATGTATACGAAACTGCCAGGATTAACCTCTCAAAGAAGCTTTCTTAGTCCGACGATAAAGATTCCCACAGATTGAAAAACATTTGATTTTGGCTTGTTTAGAAGAAATCGCAATTCAACAAATCTAAGCCTACTCCTCAATTAAACTCGTAGTTCAAGAGTTGGCTGGTCATTTAAAGTCAGTTGGTTGGTCATTTAAATTCAGTTGGTTGGTTTGGTCCTGTCTGTTGTGGTATCTAGATCGCTATGGTGCTATTTTATTCATATTGTGTGTAATTGTACCGTACTATTTTCGCAATAAACGAATAAAAGTTTTTTTTCTCGCGCTCACAAAACTTGAAGGTTGGAAGTGAGTAAATAAAACCTAAGTCCTCCACCTGTAAACTGGAATCTACTTTATTCTGACGATAGTCTTTACGGGAGTCACACGAAAAGTAGCCTACTTTAAGCCATGAACCACAATTCAAAATGAATGATGGACAGCTGAACGTCTTCCAGGGCGTCATGAAGACCAAGCTTCAATTTCTTATAGCTGGGGCGCGAAATTTTTTTTGTCTCATTTACATATTTTGGTAAAAGTTTGTAATAAAACCGTGTGAATGCAGCATTTTCTCGTTGGTTCAGTAATTTCATCCTCTGCCTAGTGATCGTGAGAACGAGGGTTCGACGCCCGTCGAAGTCAAACTTTTTTTTTCTTTAAATTAATTTTTGCGGTGCACTAGAGCTTTTCAAAAAAAGTAGGGTTAGGGAAAACTTATATTTTATTATCATTGCAGAATTTCATTGGCAAATACAGTAGAACTCGGTTAATCCGGATTCGATTTGACCGGCGATTCCATCCGGATTAGGCGACGATCCGGATTAACCGATGACGGTTCTATCAAGCCTGACTCATTTGTACTTCCAGGTTCATCCGGATTAGGCGAAGATCCGGATTAACCGAGTTCTACTGTAGTTATTTCGCAATCTGAATCAACCAATCTCTCAAAACACTTTCGGAAAATCTTACTTTTAGAGTGACTAGAATCAATGAGACAGAAATCTCGTGGGAAAAAAATTTTTGCAGCCGAGGCGACTAGTATTAACACGCTACAAGCTGTCGGTCACATGATGCTAGTGATGTATTTTGTATAGCCTGCATGGTGGGCTAGCGCACCAACTGAGATAAAAAAGAACACCGGCATAGATGAAAGGTATTACCGGTGTAGCAGTCCAAGAGTTAGGTAGCCACTTTAACAAGTCGAAATTCTGCCACTGAAATTGACTAGAATGAAACCACCAACCAATCATAAACTACGGTTTAAGTGACGTAAAAAATGGCGAAAAGAAGATCATAGAAAGCAAATTAAGTGATGGATTTTTTGTCAGCTGGTTGGCTTAGGGGATATGGTTAGGGCTAGAAAGTAGTCATTTCATTGACGCGTGTTCGATTCTCACCACTGCTATTGCTCTTTTTCTTCTGTAATTACCAAATAAAGTTCAAAACAAGCATTAACTCTCTGGATGAGTGCATGGTGGGTAGCCACAGTTGGACGGTAGCCTCTTATAACACGTTCTGATTGGTTGGCGGTTGCATTGTAGTCAATTTCAGTGGCAGAGTTTCGACTTGTTAAAGTGGCTACCCAAGAGTTACTGCAGGCCAAAGGTTGCCAAATATTTTATTTAATTTTGTTTTGAAAAATAATTAAATTTTAACCTCTCAAAAGGTCAGATTAATAATTATAAGTATTTTGTAAAATTAACTGAAAAGCTTGCATTAGTTTGAGAGCAATGAATTCATTACACTTAGTTGAAATAATTTTCGCTTTTCTATCAATTGCGAAATCGCCGGGCACCCCTGGTAACTTTTGGACTGACAGGAACTTCCAGACTGCAACGCCGCAGAAGCAGTCCAAAAGTTACTGCTATTGTAAGTGGGTGTGCTTTTTCGAAATTCGTTTGGGAAAACTTGTAAATGGAAGGAAAATTATTAAACTTCACTTGGTCAGTAGAATAACCCCCCCGGAAATCGTTTGCAGCCCAACTGCTCACAAACAGCACCAGCCGCCACTGATCCCAAGGATAAATATTCTCACCACGAAACCATTATTCTTGACTTAAAGTTTCGTGCCACGTGTTTTCGATGGGAGTCCAACCGAAATTCATTGGAATCTCAAAGTGTTCAACACTTTCGTAAAAGTTAAAGCCTTCCCCGCGTGTGAGATTGTGATAGCCTACTCACTGAAGATTGATGGCGTTTTGACTACCGGTTGGCCTACATGCAGGGCCGGATTTAGCTGATGGGGGGCCCGGGGCACTTTTAAATCGGGGGGCCCGGGGCAACTGCCCCCTCTGCCCCCCCCCCTAAATCCGGGCCTGCCTACATGTAGCCTAAGTTACTCTATATTTCTTCAAAACGGTAGGCTAGTTATGAAAAACCAGACCAAAAATAGGCTCAGTGCTTCATTTACTAGAAAACTTTGGTTTTAATTTTCATGAAATACATTAAATATAGTCATTAGTCAAAGACTATGTTCGTCAACTACAACTCAAGACCAGCGGCAAACAAGTCAGCCTTCAAATGCAAACTTTGCACGATATATTAAGGCCTGTAGCTTATTAAATGCCACCGATTCACGTATAGCGACGATTCAAATTTTGAAATGTTTGGAGCGATGATCAATTAAATTAATTGCTTCAACAGCTGGGACCATCTTATAGGGGACTGGGACCATCTTATAGGGGACTGGGACCATCTTATAGGGGACATCTTACAGGAGACGAAACTCTTATAGGGGCTGGGACCATCTTATAGGATGAAGATGGTCCCAGCTTATAGACATCAGCTGGGACCATCTTCAACAGATGGGACCAATCAGGATGACAGCAAAAGACTATAGGCTAAGTGGTCATCTAGTCAATCACCTACCCATGCAAATTTATTTGCCAACGCACGTAAGGCACGGACACAACTTCAAATGGTATAATACATACAAATCAGGTTAAAATGATAGCCTACGTAAATTGTTAGGATACAAATTAAAATTTCATTCCAATACAGCAACAATTTCTAGTACAAAACTCATCTTTTAACTTTCATCTTATTTTCGCTTCATTCCCAATTACGTTTCTGCTGTAAACCATGTTGTTAAGATGCAATGGTGGATAAGTCTTCAAGTTCAACATGTTTCCAATGTTGAAATCATTTATACAAATCTGCTGCAAGCGTCAAATCTGACAACCCTGTTTTAGTAACTTCTGGACTGGCAGTAACTTTCAGACCGCGTATACGCGGTCCAGAAGTTACTGTAACTTTCAGACCGCAGTAACTCCTGGACCGTTACACCGTATGCATTAAACACTCGAGTTGTCTTGCACAGAACATACGGGCGAAGAGTTTGCAAAATTCTTTTAAGTTAGCACGATTTAGTTTATAAGGACAATCACAAAACTTGCTAACTAGAATGGAAATAATGAGACACCATCGCCACCGGTACGACCTTCGTTCTGCAATTCTAATGTCAGTACCGTATGTAGCAATCTTGCAACAGTTTTTCAAAAGATAACCTACCCTAATTTCAACGGTTATAGGCAAATTGTTTGTAAAGCAATTGTAGCAGGAAAGGTGCAAACTCAGTTCATCATGGCAACTGGAAAGTTGTTAAATAGCCTCCGAAATTAGCGCGCTGGTAGGCCAAGTTTGGTCGCCGGCTTCCACAAGTTAACATTTCTACACCCTGTTGGTATTGGACACTTTTTTGCTCCACTCGCGTTTGAACGTAGAACTTTTTTTCTTCATTCTCACAAACAAGGCAAAGTCTTCGGGAGCATTGATTGATTGCATTTAAATAACTTACAACTGCAAATACGTTTTAGACTTAGAGTCTTGGTTGGTTGGTTTTGAATCTTTATCCTCGGACTGACAAAGCCTTGGTTGGTTAGTCCTGGTAGTTTCGCATACTTGTAGAGGCTCTTGGCGCAGGGCCGGTTACCAAGTTTGGCAGAGTGAAGTTTTCCAGTTGTTGAAGTGTTGTTATAGGGAAATGATTCCATTCATCGGGTGCCTCTAAATGGAGACCAGTCCTAAAGTGCGTTGCTCATGCGCACACCCCGAAAGTCGAACCAGCGCCGAGTGATCTTCAGACGGGCGCGTAACCACTGAGCTAACGGGGCTGTTTTGTTTGCGTTGTTTTTACGTGAGTGAACGCAAGAAACATGATATTGATTAACGCATTTTTAAAAACACGAATTAGGCTATTTATTTGGCTGCCGGACGCGGGAATTTGGCCTGCGTAAAAATAAAGGAGCTTAGAGGCCTGGTAGCCTACATTATCACCCGATTCCATCGTTGAGTGCCAAGCAGGAATAAATAAGATTCTGTGCCAATTTTGAAGTCTTTGTTATGACTCGACACGTAGAGTGGTTCAAAAAAACACAAATTTCTCAGAATCTTCCTCCACAAGGCTTAAAATGTGCCATTTGCCCATAGAAGTGCCCTTGCAAAAAATTAGACTGATTGGAGGTCGTTTGAAGGTCAATCAGATTTTCACTTTTTTTACCACATAATGCATAAAACACTTTATTTTTCAATATCCTTGTGTTCAAAGATATTCAAAGGCAAAACTTGTAATGCACAGTGCAAAGTGGATGGCAAAGGCCATCTACTCCCTAAAGATAGTTTTGTTCTGGGACCAGTTCAAACTTACCATTAAAGAGATCACTGGTTTATCTCAGTTTTGTCTCTTGTTTATGCACGGTAGCCTACTGGCACGAGGCTCCATTAGCTACAAGAGCTCCCAACAACGACTTGAAACAGTAGCGTAGCCAGGAATTTTGAAAGGGGGGGGGGGTTTGACGACCCAGCGGCGGGGGGTCTGGGGGGCTCCCCCAGAAAATTTTGAAAAATTACTTTGAATTTACTGCATTCTGAGAGCATTTTCAACAAAAAATGTGGGTATGAATATTCCTGTAAAATGGTGCTGTCCGGTGGCACAGCAAAAAGATAAGATCATGTTTTCTTCGGCATTTTTCGGAAATAAAGCTAAGTCTCCATGTTTTCTTGTTGCTAATTCCTGGCTGAGATGTTTGAATGTTTGGTATTGGCAAAATTCGCTCTTTTAATGCAGTTTTGTACAAAAATTAGGCAATTTTTTTTTAGACTGAAAGCATCATTCTCAATATCGTGACGTCACACGTGTGCCAAAGGGGGGGGGGGGTTGTAACCCCCAAAACCCCCCCCTTGTCTACGCCACTGACTTGAAAGTTCTCGACCTCTTTCACCACTACCCAATATGTCATAGCCTATCAAGAAAGCAGCTCTGAAGGCCCTCCATCGTCACTTGTGGTATTTTTCTGAGCATCTTGCGCTGTTTGATAATTGTGGTGATGATAACCAAAACAGCAATGGTGACAAACTTGGCACGACCACCACATCCACAAATTCTGAAGCTGTTGGATGGGACAGGATTCGACCATCAATCTCCAATAGTCATTTATAACAAGTCGGTCACTAAAGCTTTTTGATCTGCTGTGCACAAATGGTAACAAAGAAGCAGTCTGAGCATTCCTTGCCAATTCCCCCATGCCCATACCTCTGGGCATCAGACCCAGCATATCATAAGTTTAAAGCCGGTGTCAGTTCCCTGAAAGTGGTTAACGACACAGCCGAGCGAGGAATTGCACTAATTCAGTCCTATAATTCAGCTCTAACCAAAGATGAGACTCAGAACAGTAGGCTACCTCACTGCAATTGGTAAGCACCCACAGGAAAAGGTTTCCGGTGCCAACCAAAGCAACCCTCAATCTCAACAAAGCCTGAAATGAGACAGTGACGAAAACAGTGGCCGAATGTCACATCTGATTTAACATCACAGTCCTTGAGGCTAACATTGTATTTTAATTCATTTATTATGGTATTGATGGATGTCTTTTTGTGATAATTAAAAAATTGTACCGTATTATGTTTAAACTTATTTAACCCATGAAAATGATTGATGACCAGGGCCTCCAAGAGCCCTGCCGGGCCCCGGCGCAGATGTTGCTGCCGGGCCCCCCAGCGCGACATGTCGCGTGATATCTCACCAATCACAAGCAAAATTTGCGGTGCGCGTTCTTACAAAGGATAAATTAGGTTAAAGTATTAACACTCCATTATTTCACAAACAATGCACTATTGTAAATATAACTTTAAATTCACAGATATACACTAGTTATACACAAAGATAAAAATGCTAAAACACTACATAGTGTAAATATAGCCTCAATAGCGTTGTCAGTTATGGAATTCTGCCCTAATTTGAGGAAAAGTTTATAGCTGTTAAAAACAAAAACTTGTATTTTGGATATTTTTTTAGTCCTGGGCAAAGATCAAAACCCTATAACCTTTCCTAACTCTAACCCTTCCTAACTCTGGCAACACCTGATTGTAACCATGGCAACAAGTGGGTAAAATCAGCCATTTCGAAAATAAAAATTGCAATAGGGGAAGTGCGGGACCGATGGGACACGGGGACCGAAGGGACAGCGCGATATCTTGCCCTCTAGTGAATATTGATTTTGGACACGAAATATGTAAATATGTATCTCAGGTTGCGCACGTGAAAGGAATAGGATCTAGCTCAACTGTGTAAACAATGGCGGCAAAATATTAATTTTAAGACACTAAAATAAATTGTAGCTATAGGATTAAAAAAAATCTGTGGAAAATATCAGAAATAACAATGATTGACAATAAAATTGTTTTAACTCAGTGATATAGGAAGCAAGGTTTGTGATACTAATGGAGTTTCAGATGTCAACAGCATGGACAGCAGAAAAATATTTTCCAAAATTGCTGATTGCGGGACCGATGGGACAAGGGGATTTTAAATAGGCATTTTAATTTGTCTTTCCAAACAATGAGGATGTTGCCTCAAGTTCTCAAAAAGATAAAGAAAAAATAATCCTTGCCACAACCAGTTGATATGACAACACGCCTAAGCGGCATTCTACGTTTCTCAGAGATTGTTTCGTCTGTAGACAATCTATACATGGATATTGCAATTGCTTACGAACATTGACAAAGGAACTTGACTTTTCATGTTGATTTTTCACTTTTAATGTAAATAACCAATTTCAGTTCATAAAATCATTTTTTGTACTTCTTTTGTGCAATTTTGGATATGTCCCATAACACTGTCCCATCGGTCCCATAGGTATGGGACCCATGGGACAACCAACAACATTGATAAAATGTTGTATAACTCAATAACTAATTATAACATTTCAATAATTTTTACATCATAACTTGTAAGTCTGTGGATCTACAAACTATGAAAAAATGGACGACGTAGTTTTTATGTTGGAGTCGCTATTAACAAATAAAAAAATCTGTCCCATGGGTCCCGCACCTACCCTACTATCCGACATGGCTGACATAGCATTGCATAATGCATATGTGTGCTTACAGCTTTACATTAACATACAATAGGGTGAACTGCCCTAATTTGGGCATATTTCGTTACACAGTGCCGTGGATTCTACGGGTAGGGTTGAGTTTACTATTTCAATTGTGCAACAGATCACTTGGCTATGCTGTTCTATAGAAGCAAAACATCCACCTTTTGTAACTGAGGAACAAATGTGCATATTTTTTTTTGGTGCCCACTATGCCCAAATTAGGCATTATTGGTTCTAATTTGGGCATACTACGATAAATGAAGTAAAGCTCAATTTAGCACCTAATATCTTTATTTGGGCACGATGAAAGTGTTTTAAAAAAAGAAAAGGACAGATAAAGGTTATCAAATCTCCTTGATTGTGGCGTTGCATGCAGTAGCGCGAGCCATGGTGAGATACTCTGGTCGCCTCCTGGATAGTTCGTTCTTCCACCTCTGGTAGAACAGTCTCATGAATTTTCTTCCAGGTATCCCACATTTGAAAACGTTCTTTCTTCCGGTTAGTTTAACAAAATATTTCAGCACATTAGCGGCTGCATTTCAGTGAGGGCGAATCCCCAAGTGTCCATATCCATTAGAACGGAGACGAGAACTTTTTCTTCTTCATGAGTATAGGTTGTTGGCCTCCCACCACCACGTTTAGAGCAGTTTTTGTTGTTCAACAACCTATTTGAGTTTGACGGGGTATATTGAAGTCCAATGATGACTTTCTTTGCGAAAGTTTTCCTTCGCGTACAAGTTTCATTGCCTTTGTCAAGTCACTATCAGAGTAGGAGCGGTACTTCCCGCAAAGTTTTCCTTCCTTTCCATCACTCATGGTCTATAACTGCAAGGACGGCTAATGAAATGCACTAAATCAATATTATTGAGAAGTGAGAGATATGTGCCCTACATAATCATGCAAAAATAATCATTGCATCACCAAGGCTGAACCTGTCACACCTGATAAAGTACAAACATGCCCAAATTAGGGTAGTTCACCCTACCGTTTCTGACCTTGAAATCTGCAGAGACTAGGGCAGCAAACTTAGGATGAATGCATTGCTTATTGTTCATGACATTAAGAAATACCAACTTCAATATAAGAAATACCAACTTCATATAAGAAATACCAACTTCAAAATATTAAAATTTTTTTATGCAAAATTGACCTTAACACGCAAATTTAAACATTTTATTGGCCTCCTAAACGCAAAAAAATGAAAATATTGTTGTTCTAAAAAAGGGCATACCCATGAGGGGGCCCATTCAAAATACAAAACTAATATTCATATAAAAAACAATATTTTATGCAAAATCGACCTGAGCACGCAAATTTAAACATTTTGTCGGGCCCCCCTAAACTAAAAAAATTGAAAATTTTGTAATTTTAAAAAAGGGTATAGCCTAGGCTACCCATAAGGGGGCCCCATTCGACATACGGAACTAATATAAAAACAATATTTTATGCAAAATCGTTGAAATCAATCTTTTTATCGCGTGAATTTAGACATTTTGTCGGGCCCCCTTGAACTCACCGGCCCCGGTGCAATGCACCGGTTGTCCCCCCTCTTGTGGGCCCTGGTGATGACTGATGAGACTACTGCCGGTTTCTCGAGTGAACATTTTTCAATAATAATGGTAGTTGCCGATAGTAAGTTATAGTATGGAAATAAGACTTTTGCTTTGTTGGGTGTTAAGTTAATAAATGCTGTTTACATACACACTAAGTTTAATTCTGCATCATATATAAGTCTAGCTCATTCTCTGCTGTGGTTTTCGAGATAATAGGAGGCATTCCTCCCTCTGTAAGTCTTGCACACAATATCGGCCTGTGTGTGATAGGGTTTAACATAGGCAGAATGTGATAAAAAAGTGAAAACCTGATTGACCTTCAAATGATCTCCAATCACTCTAATTTTTTGCAAGGGCACTTCTATTGGGAAATGGCATATTTTAAGCCTTGTGGAGGAAGATTCCAAGAAACTTGTATTTTTTTGAACCACTCTACTCGACAGGGTGTCGAAACCATGCCTACTGATTTCGGGGCGGACGCACGAAGCCACCGAGCCGGTTCATGTTTGTTTCATTCCTCAGTATATTTTTTCCGCGTATTTAGTGAGTTTCAAGAGGGCAGGTATTCAATTAGGAAAGTAAAACTCGATAACAATAACCTGTTAATTCGGGAATACTGCTAAAAACCGTAGCCGATCGTTTAGTCGACAGTCATTTGGTCGACAGGACGTTTGGTCGACAAGACATTTGGTCGACAGGACATTTGGGTTTGGGTTAGGTAACCCTGGGTTAGAGTTAGGTTACCTAAAATGAATCGTTCTGTCGACCAAATGACCAGGTACCGCTAAAAACATCGTAAGGTCTGGGTAATATGACCCAGAAATAAATGCTTCGTGCAGCCACAAAAATGGAAACGATTTTGATACATAGTGCCAACAGCAGGCGTACGTGTTCTATGGGGCATGAGAGACAAATTAGCTGTATCTTAGTCGTAAATTCCATAAATTTATGCGTAATAAAAAGCTGGATAGGTAAATCAAAAATTGTCGATACGTTTAGCCAAAATAGCTCAAGTTGAATTTGCTGTGACACTGCCAAACAAAACCATCTACCATAACATTTTCCTAACAAGCTTTCCAAAGGACAAAGCAAAGAAATAAGGTATTCCTACTTACTGGTTACTCCATATCTTACTTAATAAACAGCTGTATGCAGGGCCGGATTTACCAATAGGCTAGACAGGCTTAAGCTTAGGGCCTCAACGTCCAGGGGCCTCGAAATTCGGTTTCGAAGTTGTAATTCTTTTAAAAACTTGACCAGTTTAAACCCTACCTAAAATATTTATATAGGCTATCAAGCTTTTCAGAGTAAAATTTCTATACCCAATTGGTTTGACAGACTTTCTAAGCGAAATTAGAGATAAGTTTGATCAGCAAGCAAAAGCAACCTTGCCGAATATTAACTACAGAGCTGTCGCTAGAAGACAAAGAAATGCACCTGACGCTTTAAGTGAACTCTCTTCAAAGGAAAGGTTTAAAATAAATTCCTTTATCCCTATGCTCGACGCGCTTGAAGCCAATTTAAGAAGAGCTAATGTGTACAGTGACATTGCAGAAATGTTCCTCTTTCTTGCTAATCTGAAAGCAACTAAGGTAGAAATTGTACGAGGCGTAAAACTTTTAAAAGAAGCGTATCCGTAAGATGTTGACTCGAAACTTGCTGATGAACTTCTATATTTTCATTTGTACGTGAGACAAACACAAAACTAAAGGCTTGCCGGTACAGAAGAGCAATTTATTTCCTTGTCTCATGGAGATCTTTATGAAATTATATGCAAGGAAAAAATTAACACTGCCTTTCCTAACGTGGAAGCAATATTAAGACTGTTTCTAAGCTTAATGGTCAGGTCACTAACCGATAGCTCAATTGGTTAGCTCGTCACTTCTGGAACGAAGTAGCTTCAAGATCAAGCGGCGCTGGCTCGACTCTCGGCGTGTGCGCTTGAGCAACGCACGTTAAAGACTGCTCTCCATTCAGCGGCACCTAGTGAATGGAATAATTCCCCGGCAACAAGACTTCAACAATCAGAAACTTCTCTCTGTTAATCTCGGTGACCGGGCCTGCGTCAGTGATTCAAAGCCTCTACAGTATGCAAAACTGCCAGAATTAAGCTCTGCAAGAAGCTTTCCCAGTCCGAGCATAAAGATTCAACCAATCAAACTGCTCAGGAGAGAGATCTTTCTCAAGGCTCAAAAGCATCAAAAATAAATTGAGATCGACAATGTCTCAAGAAAGGTTGTCCGCACTGAGCATTCTGTGCATTGAGAGTGACAAACTTAAACAGATAAATTTTGATGAACTTTTGCATGATTGTGCTTTGACCAAAGCTAGAAAAAAAATTTGGTAGCCTAGTCTTACTCTATTTGATGGCTGTAACTATTTTTTATGTTCTCGTAAATAAACTTTACAATTATTGTAACGGTTGTTTGATCAAAGAAATTAAAAGCAAAATTGCCTAAACTAGATTTTTATTCTATTAATTAAAAATTTGCACCCATGAATGTGGAAAATGAAAAGAACGAAGAGTTTAATGCACTCATATTTTTAACATTAAGCAATGACATGTGATGTTGTTTAGAGAGAAATTCTGAGCTCAAAAATAGGGAGAGGCCTCACAAGTGGAATAGCCTAGGGCCTCTCATGGTCTAAATCCGGCCCTGGCTGTATGTGAAAGTGAGCTGGGGTTCCACGGCCATAAGTACCGGTAGTACCTTTGAAATGAAATGGAAAAGTTAAAGGTGACATTACATCTTGATTAAAATTATGCGTCAACGTAGTTTCCTTGCTGCCCAGTCCTTCATTCGTGCATGGTGGACAGCCATGCAATTGATGTTTTAATGAGAAAAAATATGTTTGTCCATAAAATGCAGTGGTGAATGACTGTCGAGGAGCCCATCGAGGCATCACAGTCACGTAAACATGGAAGAAAGGTAAAGTTGTCACTGCATTGCTGAATGTAATAACAAGAAGTTGTGAGACGCTGTTTCAAACTTTTTCTGAAGCAAAATTCAATAGAAAAATTTGACGTCAAAACCTGTTATACATAATTTACAATTATTACTTTTTTGCACTATCGTAAACCACAAATTCCTGAAAGTTCAATAGCCATAACAACTTTTCAGACATCCCCATATAATGCAAAAGCATACAAGCATATTATTTACATAATGCAATTTACAATTTAACAAGCCACACCATAAAAAAGGTTGCTGGTCATAAAAAAGGTAACAGTTTGCTTGATTGCAAACTCATTGATTAAAAAACCCGAACGGTCACAGCACAAAACCAAACAACTTCAGGTCACGAACAGAAGATTTCAAGTTTAACAAATCTTAAAGAGATTTTCCATTATTTTTAATGACATCTTAACAAACAACAGCTGCTCTTTTCACGTCGCTGCAATGTCACAAGACGTTAAGACAGTTTGTGTTTTCTGATGCCAGTTTAGTCATGTGCTGTTCTCAGCACAGCAAAATAGCAAACAGTTTTCAATCAAAATAGTAATAAAGAGCGGATAAGATAATTATAACCAGTAAATCGACCTTTTCCCAGCCAACAAAACTTGTCATTTTTACGTTGAAACGTTGTCTAAAGTAAAATGGCAACTTTTGCTGGACAGAATAGTGCTTGGCACATAACAAAATTTGCAGCGATTGCTGACGACAAAAAACGTACGCTTTAAATGTCTGCAATGCAAATACAAAATAATATTTGTACTGAACTCCAGTTGATGTTGGTTGTCTCATACAGCAAAATCCGTCATTTTTACAATGAACGTCTGCAGACATTGAATCAATGCAAAACTGATGGGTTAAGCTATCTGGGATAACATCTCCACAAAAAAGCTCTAAAGCCAGTTTGATAAGATGGCTAACACAAACCAATCAGTGAAAACAGAGTTTTCACTTGACTGTCATGCGTGCACTCCATCGACTACATTACACAGTTTCAGAAATGAATTTCATAGTTTGTAGGTTACGTTTGCGGCCCAATTTAACACTTCTGGTTGTTAAGCTCTCCTTGCACGCACAAACGCGACAGACAGAACATTGTGCATACTTTACGTACCATTTTATAACTATGGGAATTTTATCGATTGTATTTCTGACAACCAACAAATCTTTTAGTTGCAAAACAGAGTCACCAAAAAAAGAAACAATTGTATTTAAGAACTGGGTAAGTGGTTCAGTACATGGCAAAGTCTTTAAATAGTTTTTTTTTTTATTCAGAAACACTTGTGGTTGTATTCACCATTCTGCTTCACCAGTAGCTTTTTGAAAAACCATATCATGACCATTTAGATTCATGATTCCTAATTTCAAGTTGAACTTCCAGCGACATTTTGTTCGATGAATTTTATCATATTGGCAAACAATTACATTGTCAGTGTCAAATAATTCTTCAGGATCTTCATCAGTACCAACATCATCGTCACTGCACAGCGGATCATCATCAATAACTGGTTCTAATTCTTTTCTATCTGTTTCCTCGTCATCATCCTCGTCCTCATCATCATCATCGTCGTCATCATCATCAAACTCATCAGACGATGAATCTACTCTGCCATCGACTTGAGACATAAAACTTTTGGAACTTTTTTTTGTTTTTCTCAAAACAAAAGTCATAGTTTTCTTGGACAATGTCTTGTCACAACCGGGTTTGATTTCAACTTCTTTGGAAGCCTCCATTAAGTTGTTCGGTGCAGTTTTTGAGCAACAAGGAAGTGAACATATATCTGATGCTCCATCACTCTGTATGAGCACTGATGGTTGAGACAAATCACTTGAACTTTCTTGCTCTTGTGTTGCAACAGATGCTTTAGTATTTGGTTGGTGTACAAGTATCTGTTGGCCGGATTGATAAGGTGTATAAAGGTGGGCTTGAGTTGGCCCAGTTAATTGATACTTAGCTGCCATTACATTGGGCAGCGCTATCGTTGCTTGTTGACCGGAAGGTGTTAGCTGAATGCTCTGTGAACCGACTGGCATAATCTTAGGCATACCTGTATGATGAACATAGCTTACTGGGATACCTGGAGCAAGTCTATGCTGAGGTGTAGGATTTTCTATAGCTTTAGATTGTTGCACTTTATGTTCCCAAGTGGTTTTTAGCTCTTGCAACACTTGTTCATCCACACCGTCATCAAGAAATGCCTCACGCACATTGTTGATCACATCATTTATGACACTTTGATAAAGAGTTGCCACTGGATTTGGAGTCCCAGTTGCTCTTCCAGCCATTTTGTTGATTAAACCACTTGAGTCAATACCATTCCACAATAAAACACTTATACGCAAAGCTGCAAGGTTTTAACATAAAAGATCAGTGAGTGCAATCCATTATCTGTAATTTTAGAATATAAAAATCTCCAAAAACATGAATGCATTTTGAGAAGGTTGAGCATGTCATAAAATAAATAGACAAAACAAAGTGAAGTAAAGCAGTCTACTAATAGGAATAGAAACTGGGTTTAAAACAGGGTTGTTGGTATTTTACCCGACCCAAAAAAACCCGGGTGTTTTTTTTAATAAAACCCACTTAAAAAAACCCAGAGCATCATATTTGTCCAGTTTTTATTAGAAAATTAAAAAAATGAACAAAAACACTACAAGGCACTTAAAACAAACTTCAAATTAGGACTTAAGGATGTGAATTTAGGGGTGTTCAATTTCGATTATTTGAATATTCGGAATTCGAAATTCAATTTATTTTCGATTTCCGAATTTCGATTTCGAATATCACAACTATTCACCACACTGCAAAATGTGATTTTATTAAAAGAAACGCTATGAAAATTCGCTAGAAAACACGAAAAAACGCCATGAAAATTTGCAAAAAAAGAACACAAAATAACGTCTACAGCTCCAGGCCCATGTTGGTGTTTAAGAACACAAGCTGATCGACATGGTCACCCGTCAGTCGGGATCTCAGCTTTGTGACGGTCAGGCCAGCTTTTGAAAACGTTGCTCCGCTGGAGCCGAGGTCGCTGGGGTCACAAACACCTTCTCGGCTAGCTTTTTCAGCAGCGGTAGCTCGCCTTCGTTTGCTTTCCACCAGGAAAGCGGATCAGCTTGCCCAAAAGCAAGCTTCTGCTTCATAAAATAGGAAATTTCGTTTGAGATTGAGCTGATTTCATTATCATCACTGTTGTTGGAGTCTTCCGTCTGGACCCTGCCCATGGAGAAGAGTTCCGTCAGAGTGGTCTGGCGTCTTCGCTCATCGCCTGTGTTGGCTCAACGTCGGGGCTATCGGAATCGGAAGAACTGACACCTCCTGTTGGCTGCACGCGCGTGGAAGACAACGACGTTGCGCACGACTTTTCTAAATGCACATGTGCAGGACTGGCCGTTGGACCCGCGAGAGCGTGTGATAGTCACGTGATCGACGATGCGCATGCGTCAAAGTCTTTTTTCGCTTGCAAAATGCGACAAGACAGATTTCGCGCCACTCGCGTTACTTTCAACCGCGTTCAGCCAAAAGGACAGCTATAATTTCGAATATGCCTGATACGAAAACGAATAGGCCACGTAATCGCTCAATTGCTCATCCATTACTATATATAATATATATATAAATGATAAAAAATATTTAAATATGATGGCATAAACGCTCCTTGCCTTCAAATCTAAAGCAAATGATGCAATAATGTGATTTCTACCACGGTAGCATAAACTTGGTATAGAAATCAGTGGATGATGCAACATCCAACTTGATCTTGAAATTAATAGATGATGCAACATTCAAGCAACTACAGCCCTAGTGCATTATTTTATTGAGTTATGCAAGCATGTACTGTGAGTGAAAGGCACTTCATTCGTAAAAAGTAGTTTTGAGGTGAAATAAGCATGAATCTACCTTTTTTTGCATCTTTTTTAAAAAACCCAATAAAACCCAAAAAAATCCGGGTTTTTCTCAACCCTGGTTTAAAACTGCTGAAGTAAAAAAATGACTGGCAATTGTTTGTTTCACTGAATGATGTAAGCAACTTTAACATAACAAAAAGATTCATAAAGTTCCACCTTTAATAATTAATTAAGATTAATAAAGTTCCACGCAATAATCTACATTTGTATGCTTGCGGCTCGTCTTTTTTGTTTTGTGTTTTTTAAATTAGTTTTTTCACTCCTTGCCCATAAATGCCCATCTGTACAATGTATGTACATATCACATCATGTGATCTGTGTAACACCGTGGCGTTTATTTCAGTGATTTTTGAGATTCTCGTGTTTATTGTTAAGCTTATCAGATAAGAAGCACTGTGCAGTATTTAGTTTTTCCTGTTGATAAATTTGCTATTCAACCATTATAATTTGTTTACAGATAAAATTACAGTATATTATTCCTCAAGAGGACATCATGTAACGCAAAAACGTTCAAAATTTGTTTCAATGTAGTTTTTTTGTTTTGTTTTCTGTACATAAACAAAACAAAGTAACTTTAGCGGGTTTAACATGTTTTATTACAAAGAAATGTAAGGAAATTAAAAAATATCAACTCAAACGTTTTCGACCCGTACGTGAGATGTGTATCCTCATCAGAAATTACTTAAATCTGTAATATACATAAAACAAAAATTGTACCTTGTGTGTACGTGTCGAAAACGTTTGAGTTGATTTTTTTAATTATGTTTTATTTTTTTGTAACAAAACATATTAAACATGATAGTGATAATAATCTAAGCTACAGTTTCCCAAAGTGTGTGCACTGTGCAAGTGTGCCGCAAAAGTCTGGTGATTTAAATATTGTTGTCGTAGAGGTAAATGTTAAATTAGTTGATTAGAAGGGAGCATTTGCTCTCGTGCTACAGCAAACTGAGATTTACTGCGTACATCGCTTGATTAAAACACTTCCAACTTATGTCAAGCCCTTAATTTAGACTAATTGTGGACAGTCCTGCAAATGATTATGTTGGTATACCTTGATTAAAATAAAGTTAACTAGTAGCTTCTATCTGTACAGTCAGTTTCATGTAGCAGCTTTGATCAAAAAGTTAGTGAGAAACAATGATAAAAAAGGAAGTGGCTATATCTACAGCGTCGCACATATAGACTACCGTGGCCGTAACATGCAGTTTCTTTTAAATATATGGCGCCCTTGTTGTGCATGTGCACAATCTCATTAACAACTTCACTTTGAAATGTAGGCAAGTAAAACGTGTGTGCGATTGTTAATAATGCAACATGTTGCTCAGTTTTAGTATATAAGGCAAAAAGAAAAAATATTGTTTTAAATAGCATAGCCTACATGTTTTAAAGCAACTGGGTGGTGACTAGATTTGATAAACGTCAAATTATTTTGGACAAAAAAGCAAAGTAAAATTCTCAGAAACTTTAGAATTTGGGGCTAATTCGAAATGAGCAATGAAAAAGTTTGTCTAGAAATAAAATTTCAGTTGGCTTTTTACAATTTACGAGTAATTTTCACACGAAATTTGGACCATAAAGAAATTTTTTTGTTTTCAAATATTTTTTATTTTGAATAGTGCAAGCATTAGTCAACAACAATCTACTAATTTTCTGAGTATCATTGGTAGGCTTATATGCAGACAGAGCTTTTTTTGCGCTTGCTCTGAAAATCTGGCTTTGTTATATTAGGAAAAGAATAAATCTATAAAGTGCCAGTATTCATTGCATTATTTATTGCTAAGCCTTAGAATTCAAAACTTTGCCTCCAGTAAATCAACAAAAAGTATCCTTAACTTAGTACATAATCAAAGTGCTCAATTTTAAATCTGAACTCATTTATCAAAAAAAGCAGTTAATGGGTGGTGACAACAATGTATTTTACAGTATTATACAATTAGCGACCAATGTATAAAGGTGAGATATTTTGTAGCTGTGTACTGCACATAGATCAAGGTCAAGGGTCTCAAACACGCAGCCTGCATACAACCTGTGAGAACATTTTGGTGTGGCACTAGAGCGTTTTGAACTTTCTAATAATTCAAATTCAAATTTACTTTTATTTACTGTCCACATAACAAGATAAAATTTACTCTACAATCTGAAAATGCCCATCAAAGTTTACACAACTTTTCAGCACTACTGTAATTTATTGCGTGTGAGAAACACCTATTGTTACATCACAATTACATTTCCAATTCACTTTTTGTGCTTTTATCACAATAGCAACCTTGGTAGCCTATTTGCGTAGTCAGTTCTTCAAAAATTTCATTTTCTTTGCGCTTTTTGCTCTTCAGGTCCAAGTCATTCCGTCTGCATTTTTTGTTTTCACAGTGTTTTCTATCTCTTTGTTTTGCTACTATTTTTTTTACGATTTTACATTCTTGGTGCTTCCTCATTACTTCTTTTATTGCATTTTCACTGTGTTATTTTGTCTATAGAACGATGATATACCTACTGTTTTATCAGCATCGACAATGCACGAGTACAAATCTTTGACACGGCGAGAAGTGCAAAATAAACATAGCCAATTAGCCAGGTCAGACATTAAAGACCTGGCCTGCCACACCTGTGGTGGTAGGGAGCGGCATAATTTGAAGTGGTGATGCACCTTAGGGGAGATCCACCAGAGTAGGTTGCAGGGACTACACTGGAGAGTTAAGGTACCTGTAGATGGCGGAACAGGCTTAACTTTCCGCAATGCAAAAAGGTATTGCAGCCCTCGGGTTAATTTACAAGTATTCATTTGACCCTGAGCAATTTGAGTTTGAGACCCTTGGCATAGATAATCCCAGTTCTTACATTTAACATTCAAAGTGCAGCAAAATCTGCTATTTTATTGCTGCCAAGAAAATATAAAATGACAGTTCTGATATAACAAGCTGACTTATTAAGACCACGGTTAATTATTATTATTAAGATCTCAGGGACAAAACATCTGGCAACCCTCTCTCTCACAGCTGCTGCTGTGGAGGGTTGTCAAAACAATGTTAATTTAATCATCTCGAGAAGTTCTCACCGCTCAACCAAACAGCTGACAACAATACAATAAGTGTCTTTCTCAAACCATGAACCATTTATTGGTACCTTGACATTGTAAAAAAAAACTTTACAAAAGCTATCAGTATCTTCACCTGGGCTTCCAAGTTGGTTGCTTTTTGTTTGCATTATTGACCTGAAGGCTAACATGTATATACTATGTTTTTCACTAACAAATTTACATTATGAGAACATTTAGGCGAAACTTATGAGAATTGCAATTTGCAAATGCTTTACAACTGTATAAATTCAAAACATAAATTATGCTCTCACTCTCACGATATTTAGCTCATCACATTCTGGTTTCGGAAATGACATAACTGTGTAACCGTTTTGCTTTCATTCCCACCATAGCCTATTACTGATAAAAAGGCACTATATATATTACCGAAAATCCGAAATGGCCTGTTTTGATGAGTCCGATCCTTATTTGGTGATTTTTTCAATTTTTTTTTAAATTATTGGGTACCGTAGCCTAATTATCATTGTCGTTTTAGGGTTAAGAGTTAGAGGTTAGGGGTTAGAGGTTAGGAACTCATCGAATCAGACTCACCGAATAGCAGCAGACCCATATACTACAGGCCTCGAAATTCGTTTTTGTTGACGGCGGACAAACGTGTCCGGTCTGAACAGCTATCTCGGCGGACAAATTAAGTCTCATGGCGGACACACCAGTTTTAGCGTCAATCGTCATGCTTAATCACTTTATCTTGATAATTCTTCGCCATTTGAGAACTATAGCTACGGTTTAGAAGGCTTTTTAAAATTTCAGCGAAGTCACTGACTCGGAAAAGCTTTCATCAGACCAACGAAGTGCGCTTGAAGAGCCAAAGTGCCGTGTAGCTGTTTAATACGCCGCATTTATAACTGATTAACTTCCACCGAACGTGGTTGTGTGGCTTCTTGCGTCACAATGCTCTGGGCACGAGTCGGAAAACTTCTACACTAAAGCTACTATTAAACTTAACTCAACAAATTTTGTTGGATCTTGCTGTAATAGCCTACTCGTATAATTTAATTTTGTAACCAACCTTGCCTTATCAATATTACTCGGAGATCAAATCCAGACATTGTGACGTAAGACTTGAATTAAGTTGCGCGTGACTAGTGTAAAAGTACCGGTAACTCCCATCGGTTCTTAGCGAAGAATTTATCTTTGTTACGTTGATTCAATGTCACCAATCGTTGAAGCAATGTAAAAATCGAAACTTTTCCTGCTTGAATGGAAGCTAAGGGATACAGTATTTCAAGATAGGCTACTGCCATCTTGTTTTTGTCAAAATTTCGTAAACCCATTGAGTGTGTACAGAATAACCAGTAGGCTACCGGTATATTAACATCGTAGGCTAACTTCCATAAAAAGAAAAAGAAATTAACTTGTGGTAATAATTTTATTTAGGTAACTTATAAAAATGTGGTTATCTTTTATTTAGGTTATTTAAGTATGAGTTTAAGTATGAGAATGGTTTGTTTATAAGTTGAATTAAGATGAAGGCTGTCTAAGTACCTGATGAAATTTCTATCTATCTAATTTATCTATCTGACTCCATTATCTAATTTGGCTATCTGACTCCATGAAATAATTTCCACACAATTGTTATTCGAATTATAATTTTAAGTTATCAGAAGGTGTTCGTATAATATTGTAGGTCTATAACACAAATTGAATTTAAACATTACAGAATAGTGAAATTGCAAAACAGTAAAACATTATCGCGAATTATTACATTTTAAGTAAACAAACAATTTAATGTTTTTCTGAGAGCCGAACTGGTCTAACTGAGCTGGTTTGATGTGAGCTAGTTCGATTTGATAAAGCTCTTTGTCTAATTGAGCTGGTTTGATGTGATAGAGCTGGTCTGATTTGATAGAGCTCGTCCGATTTGATAGAGCTGGTCCGATTTGATAGAGCTCTCGTCAAAGGACGAACAAACCATTTTATTGTGTGCGCTCTTTTTTCTATTTTCTTTGGGAGCAGTTGCATGGAAAATTACAGAAACTTTAGTAAAAGGCAGGAAAACTTATACGATAAAATAATGGATCGCTACAGAGGCCCCCCCAAATTTGGGCTAAATTGGAACCATGGGTACCAAGTTTAGCTCAAATTTAAGGAGTTAAAACGTTAACACAATTGTAACAGACATAGTGTGAAATAGGTATGTTTAGTGTTTATGATAATAATGTGGTGTTGTGTTTGTGATATCGTGTCGCGAAGTGATTCTGCGTGGTTCCACCGCCTTCCGCAAAGGAATGTCTGAGTTTGTGCTGTGTTGAAGAGTCCACCTCGTAGAAACATTAATTGTTTTGTAAGCGCCGTTGAAAACCGTATCAGGCATTCATTGTTTGTCTGACTTTTTCTGTTGAAAAGCAGACCATGCCGATTGACTTGATACAATGTCGCCTTTTCTTGCTTTTTGCTTGCTAGAGATCATCGCAGTTGGAGATCATTGACGTAGTCGTAGCATTTAATTGTTGGCATTTGGCTTTCGCATTCGCTGTGAGGCGCTAGAGAGTCGGTTGCAAGTGGCTTTGAAGCACTTTTTTCGTTGCAGGCGGTGAAAAGGGCAGAACACTTGCGTTTTTGATCTTGGTTGTTCATGAATATGATGCAAGATTTCTGAAAAAGGCAAAGCAAATTGATTACAAGTTCAACTTTGAAATATTTAGCGACTTGGTTTATAAGTCGACCTGTACAAAATGTGAAGAAACGATTTGAAAGGCAAACAAAACTAATTAAAACAAAAGAACATAGGCATCGACAGGTCTAAATACCATTCACAAAATCGTAAATGTGCATAAGTTTGAACAGTCGTTCAGCAACTGCAAACAAAACACAGAAATAAAAAAAGATACAGTAGGCTACATGATTCAAAACCATGCGGTTGTTTCATGCAGTAAGGAAAGTAATGTTTCGTGGACATATGCATGCTTGCCCAACATAGGTTAATTAGGTTAGTAACATGCCATGCCAACTGTTAGATGCGCGCATTTGCATGCCACTCGCAGTCATATTCAACCATACACAATAAACAAAAAACGCTTAGCAGACAACCTATAAAGAGAGAAAGGTTGAAATTGACAACCACTGGTTGTCTGGTTCTGCATTGGAAGAAATGCAGACAGTTGCAGAAAAAGACAACGATTTCGTATTAATGCAATATTTGCATTTTTCTTGCGATGAAGCTATATAACCTACAGTGTATAGGCAAGAGCTTTTAAAAAGCAGATTGGCCAGCTGATAGCCTACAAGCGACTTGAAAAAGAATTGCCAATTGGCTGAGATGCTCCTCATTTCCAAAGTAGGCGTAGCCTACTTGAGATGGCTATACTGGAAGACGCTGTACTGTCCTGCAAAGAACTACATAGGATGATTAAACAGTCACATGTATTTAGAACAAACAAAAATAACCTAAATTGCTGCGAGTCTGCAGACTTCAAAATAAACAAATGGACGAATGCTGGAGTGGACAATCCTTAAGACCATTCGTCTCAGCACAACAGCTTGGCGCTGTTAAAAATACACAAACACTACAGTAAAAAGTTACGTAATTACAATACAACGTAAACGAAAGATGTTGCAGCTTTTAATCACATGAGCTGCCCGTCGACTGTTCGCCGGATGACGTCACTGATTGATAAGGTTGTTGTTTAGCTACATTTCTGGGGTTCGAAGGTCCATCACTGTTGTTCACAGCGTGTGACATCATTGGTGGCGATAATAGCACTGTTGACGAAAAAAAACGTTATACAGCAACATAACTTAAACATCGAAAACTGTTCATGCAACGTGAACACTAAGATTTGCAGTCAACCACATGGGTTGGGAAGATTTTCAGCAATATGCTACAAGACGGTTATCCAACGTTGATCAGCCATATTTCGATACAAAATTACAAATGGAAGAAATTATATAGTGTCATTTGGGTCGAGGGAGACTGGCGTCATGAATGGATTGTTTTGCTGAGTAAAAGTTTAAGTGTGATGGATATTGCTGTTTTGTCGATCTCAGCACCAGCACACGTGACAGCGATTTTGCCTTCTCAAGAGACAAAAGAAAATATATGTCCAAATGCCAAGCAAGCTTACACAAAAAGTTCCATTGCAGGGTAAAAAAAAAATTTTGCATACACAGTAGTGCAATGCAAACAAAAAACAGAAACAACGTTTCTTAAATCATGTTAGCTCCTAGTAATATTAAAAAAAATTGGGGCACACGAAAACTACAACCTCTTTGGGTGGCTTCGCATAATTTCCCCTGTCTTTGCGCCACAGAGTTATACAAACTGATGCTTCAGCTGAGAACATAAGGGTGGCAAATTTGTGAAGCAAAGTCTTTACAATGATTTCTCCTATTTGGAGATCTCCTTGTCGGAGTAAAAAGACGCACAAACTCACGGATGGTTGCTTGGAAGCGACACCATAACGCTTTGCAGAGCTGTGCCTGCACGTGTACGTCTGTATAAAAAGTGAGATTGAGGCTCGAACCTGGCAATCTCCCATGCTAGTTGCATGTTTAGGTTAAGGCAAAAATAAAAAATATATATTAAAATGAGCTAAGGATTTAAGTAACATTTGACACTGCGATAAATCTACAAAAAATTACATAATTATGTTTCCCTGCAACGGCAACTTGTTGGCAATTAGTAGGCTTTATCTAAGCAACGTTTAAAAACATTACATTGGCAATTGGCTTTTCGGCATAAAATTAAATAAATTGTCGACATCGGCTGCTGAAAGGAGTAGTCTGCCATTGAACGATTCGCTTTATTGAGCGAACAAGAAAAATCAGTTACGTTTAACAAGCAATAAATTGCCGGCATGGTGCTTTAAAAAAGTAGGCTACAATACGCTACAGAAAAATTGTTAAAAACCGACGCGTGAAATTATAAAAGGTGATGAGTTTAAGTATGAGAATGGTTTGTTTATAAGTTGAATTAAGATGAAGGCTGTCTAAGTACCTGATGAAATTTCTATCTATCTAATTTATCTATCTGACTCCATTATCTAATTTGGCTATCTGACTCCATGAAATAATTTCCACACAATTGTTATTCGAATTATAATTTTAAGTTATCAGAAGGTGTTCGTATAATATTGTAGGTCTATAACACAAATTGAATTTAAACATTACAGAATAGTGAAATTGCAAAACAGTAAAACATTATCGCGAATTATTACATTTTAAGTAAACAAACAATTTAATGTTTTTCTGAGAGCCGAACTGGTCTAACTGAGCTGGTTTGATGTGAGCTAGTCGGATTTGATAAAGCTCTTTGTCTAATTGAGCTGGATTGATGTGATAGAGCTGGTCCGATTTGATAGAGCTCGTCCGATTTGATAGAGCTGGTCCGATTTGATAGAGCTCTCGTCAAAGGACGAACAAACCATTTTATTGTGTGCGCTCTTTTTTCTATTTTCTTTGGGAGCAGTTGCATGGAAAATTACAGAAACTTTAGTAAAAGGCAGGAAAACTTATACGATAAAATAATGGATCGCTACAAACTCATCTACATAATGTCATGTATCAAATTGCATTAATTCAATGTTTGTCAGGTGTAGGGGAAGACCTTGACCTATGAACCGGGTTTACCCATGAGCCACCCCCTTCAAAAAAAATTCTGTTGCACTCTAGCGCCAACTTGTACCATTTCTGAACGTGCAAATGCCTCAGAAGGTTCCATGGAAAGTTCTGGGTTAGAGCTGAAAGGCGTTTTCCAGTTGTTAAGAAAGTTCTGTTTTGAGCCTTCCAGAGTAAAATGTTGGTGCCATTGATTTTTTGTTCTGGTACCTAAGGTTTAGCTCAGTGCAGGAAGCTGTATTTCGGATATGCAATGGTAGGCATTAGTGTTGAATCTTAGTCAGACTGTGGTTAATAACTTGCTCTAATTTTTTAGTTCTGATGCAAAGCATACCAATCAGGCTGGTCTTGACCCATGAACCACCAAGGAGCATGACTCTTGAGCCATGGTTCATGGGTGATGCCATTATGTCATAGTATGTAGGATTGTATAGGTGTATTACGGTATGATGTAAACCTGCTCAAATGGGACAGAAAAAAAAGAGAAATGTTTTTAAAATGCTGTCAGAAGATTCGGAAAGTGAAGCTGAAAACGCAACTGTTCTGGATCTTAATGACAACAGTTCGGATGAAAGTGAGGTGGACAACACGATCAATGATTCGAAAGATGAAACTACGGTTAGCATTGGGGACTTTGTGGTTGTTAAGTTTTGTGAGAAGCGAGACGTGCACTATATTGGAAAGATCACAAAAGAAAAAGATGATGAAGATGATGTAGAGGTGTCCTTTTTGAGAAGGAATCCGAAGGGAAATAGTTTTTTTGAACCTGTTGTTGAAGACATTCACTCTGTGCAAATATGTGATGTCGTATTGTTGCTTTCTCCACCAAATCCTTGTGGCTCCACTAAACGGACACAAGGGATTAAGCATTTCTCTGTAGATTTAACCTGCTACAACATTGAATAGGTTTTGTGTTAAATGCATAAACCTAGGACAATTTCTTTAGCAGCATGTAATGTGTTTTATTAATCAGGATCAACTGAAAAATATCCACCCCTCCATCGAAATCTGTAGATTTTCCGTCCTTCCTAGCAAATCCCCAAATGGGGTGGAGAGGGAAAATAGTCTGCTGAAATCTTTTCCCCACTTATGCTAAGCCGAACTATTTCCCTCCCCCACCCTTATTTTGAGCTATGCTAGGTGGGGCGAAAAAACTACGGATTTCGCTGGGGGGGGGGGGGATTGTTCAGTTGGTCCATTAATAATATCTTTGTAGCCTACTGTACTTTTTGTATGCTTGTGTTTTTTTGCGTCTAAAGTACATTTCATAACAGAAATCAAACAAAGTTGGTTGATTTAATTGCAGTGGTTCATGGGTAATTCGGGGTGGTTTATGGGTCATTACCAGCAGGACCCTTGAGCCACTTTGGAGACTTTCAGGAAAATGTTAATAACTGATACGCTATTAAAGGTATTGATCTGAAACTTGCCCATGATCTGCCCCAATAGTTATGTTAAATGCTTTAAAAATTTAAGCGGTCTATCTTCAGCAAAAAAAAGTTAACGCAAAAAATCTAAAAAGTGGCTCGTAGGTCAAGGTCTTCCCTACTGCCACAAACATGCCTGAGAATGAAGAAGAAAGCGAAACAACGTAGGACTATGCAAAAAACATATGCTGCCAAGTAGGCGCGAATCTAAGAGTTTTTTTCGGGGGGGGCCAGAAAATTTGAAAATCAATTAAAAAAAAAGAAAAAGCTAAACAGATATGAACAATGATACTACGACATATACGATATGCTAGAAAATAGACATTAAAACAACCATTTTCATTAATTGTGATGCCGAGGGACTAATATCAGCTGTTTAGAAGCATATCAAACCATTTGATGCGGAAACATACAATTTTTCACAAAATTTCGGGGGGGGGGCCGCCCCCCCCCCATAAATCCGCGCCTGCTGCCAAGCACAAACACTTAGGAATTTCAGCACACCAATAAAACCATTTTTACTACAGTAGTTTAATGTTTTTCAAGAGCACTATAATGAAACTTAGCTGCAAATTGTAAAGAATTTGCAAGTTTTCCAGAACAATATGAAAAAAAACAAGAAACGCGTGTTTTTTAGCCCAAGTTCTTTTTTGAAAAAAAAACACGATTTTTCAACAACAAAAAAAATGGTGCTTTTTTTTTGCATTTACATGTCAACTTACGACGTAGCCAGTAGCGTAGCCAGGAATTTTGAAAGGGGGGGTTTTGACGACCCAGCGGCGGGGAGTCTGGGGGGCCTCCCCCAGAAAATTTTGAAAAATTACTTTGAATTTGGTGCATTTTGAGAGCATTTTCAACAAAAATGTGGGTATGAATATTCCTGTAAAATGGTGCTGTCCGGTGGCATAGCAAAAGGATAAGATCATGTTTTCTTCGGCATTTTTCGGAAATAAAGCTAAGTCTCTATGTTTTCTTGTTGCTAATTCCTGGCTGAGATGTTTGAATGTTTGGTATTGGCAAAACTCGCTCTTTTAATGCAGTTTTGTATAAAATTAGGCAATTGTTTTTTAAACTGAAAGCATCAATCTCAATATCGTGACGTCACACGCGTGCCAAAGGGGGGGGTTGTAACCCCCAAAACCCCCCCCTTGGCTACGCCACTGGGCGTAGCTATGGCTGTATGCATTTACTTGATACTTGGCAAAGCAAAATAACTTTATTTTTAATATTTTTTTTGGTTTTAGTGTAAAACTTTCTTCGTTTTCAAGTTGACGTATGGATTGCTTGTGATAGCGTCACATTCTCATTCCGCATGGGCGATATCAGTTCAGTTCAGTTGTTTTTATTTCTGACCATCATATCAAAACAATACACGTCAACATAGCAAAGGTCGAGAAAAGGGTAGAAGCGACAAAACGCGAACGTTAAAACGTGCTTGTCACCGAAGTAAGTTATTGAGTTGAAAAAAAATTTGGCACGGTCGCAACACCTTCAGAAAAATTTAAGATATAAAGGGAAAATAAAAAAAGAAAATGTTACAAAACAAAAACAATTAAAATTTAGGCTATAGCTTTATTAGCCCACATAGCTTTAGCTGATATATTTTAAGATTTGTATGGACAGTTGCTATGAAGATCGGCCATGGTGCGTTATCAAGAGTGCTGATGGTCGTAAGGGGAACACGTCTTGATGCGTTTAGCTCATAGCAAAAAAGAGCAAGGCAGGCAAAGAAAACCTCTCTAAGAAATCCTACCACGGGCAAAGCCATTTCAAGCGCAACGCACCATAGGCCTTGCACGACTCACAAAATAGATAGGCTATAACTTGACGACATTGAAAACAATGACAAAAACAAATAAAACAAACTAGCAAGAACAACATCATCATCTTTCGGAAATTCAATTATACCCAGGGAAGTTATGTCTTGAAGATATCAAGCGTGCTTTGATAAAAGTTGCGTTGATAAAGCGATAATTTTAGACCCCAGTCAGCTAAACTCGTCACGTCCACACTGATTCAACGTTGGCAAACGTTGAATTAATGCAAAAACGACAGGCATCGCCAGCTGGGATGTAATAGTGGCATGTCACAGTAATATGATAAATTTGGGTTACCGTATGTTTTACACGTTAAACCATAACAAAATAGAAAAAAAAAAAAAATCCAATTCGGCATGTTAGAAAAATAGATAAACCATCAGACAATAGCATGACGATCCAGTCCAAGATATTGATATAAAAACAACTGGTTGGAGCACATGGCCATCGCTTCACCGAAAGATGCCGATTGGTCGGAGTGGATGGAAAACTTCTGAAGACTCTGTAGAACTTCTGTGGACAAAAAACACAAGAACCAGAAGGCCAGTAGGTGTATTAACATTCTAACAACCTTACTATTTTGCTAATGAATCTACACACATTGGCCTATCATTTCTGGGCAAAAAAAAAATATATATATATATTAGTATGTTTGGTGCATGTAATACTTAGATAGGATCATTTTAAGGAAGATTTAGCTTGTTCATTTTTGATTTAAAGCCTTTTACAGTTTTGCATTCATTTCTTATAGTAGGGGGAAGCTTGTTCCAAACTGTTGGCCCCATGTACCGTATTGATTGTTTGCAAGTATTAATTCTGCAATATATCGGAATATAAGGAGAATTACTTCTTGTTGTTAAACTACTTGCTCGTTTACACATAATTATATCATTGAATGTTGTGGGAAGTAGCTTTTTTGAATATTTAAACATGAAAGTTGCAATCTCTGTAGTTTTCATGTGGTTAATTGATTTTAAATTGTTGAGTTCCATTACACCTTTTATGCTTTCTCTGCGGTCAATGTTAAATACAGTACGAAGAAAGTTATTGTATGTACGTTGTAGCTTTTGCAATGTAGTTTTGTTTTCATGACACCATGTTGAGATACAATATAATATCTGACTCTCAACTAGAGAATGGTAAATGGAGAGAAGTGCTTGTTTGTTTAGGAAAGGCTTAATTTTTTTTGTCACGCAGAGTGTTGATCTTATTTTTTAAAGCAAGATTTCCATATGAGATTTCCATGACAAATGCTCGTTTACAATTATTCCCAGAAACTTTATTGAGGCAACTTGTTCTATGTTGTTTTTTCGAATATTTAAGGGTGGGTTGCATGATAGTGTCTTGCTTCCTTGACTTGAAAATAATATATGTTTGGTTTTGGTGACATTTAGAGACAATCGATTTGTTGATAGCCATTGATCTATGCATACAAGCTCTTGATTTGCCAAGTCATATACAGCAGAAACGGTTTTATTTTTATATATAATGGTGGTGTCATCTGCAAACATAATTGCAGTTCCGTGTTGAAGGCAGTTAGGAAAGTCATTTACATAAATCAGGAATAAAAGAGGGCCTAAGATAGACCCTTGTGGGACACCCAAAGATATGTTGTTAACGTTAGAAGATAGTGTGCCATTGAAAACAACTCTTTGTTTTCTATTACTCAGGTAACTCATGAACCAATCATAGGCCACGCCTCTTATTCCGAAATGATATAATTTAGCTAGCAATATTTTATGGTCGATGGTGTCAAATGCTTTAGATAAATCAAGAAAGATTCCTAATGCAAGATGGTTGTCATTGAGTATACTGGTGATACTTTCTATTAGCATTGAAGCAGCATGGCTTGTGGAATGATTTTTTCTGAAACCAAATTGATTGTTATAGAAAAATGTATGTCTAATTAAAAACGAGTATAATCTGTTGTACATGATTCTTTCTAATATCTTTGAAAAAACAGGTAGTAGGCTGACTGGTCTGTAGTTGTTTGAATCTTTGCAGCTACCCTTTTTAAAGATAGGTATCACCTTCCCCAACTTAAATGAATTTAAGAATTTTCCACTTGTTAAAGATAAGTTAAATATATGAGTTAAAGCATGCAGTATATTGTTTGGGGTTGACTTTACAACTATGGATGGTATTTCATCGATGCCACTGCTAGTATCACTAAGATTCTGGCGACTGGAAAGAAATCAGACTTTTATTAACACTGAAATAGGTTAAATTGTTGGTTAGTCAACTGAGCGATATGTTTTATTTCGGAATGTTGAATAACTATTTTCTCAGTTTTATAAAGGCACAACAATTCATAGGCTACCCCACATAGGCTTATGGGCTGCCGAAACGCGATTTTTTTACCGCTGGTGAGGTAAAGACATAGGCCTAGCTTGGGTCAATAAAATGTAGCCTAACTAAGCGAGAAGATTTGCAAAAATTAGTAAATATTCAGCAGTGTTTTTTCTTTGGGAGATCTTGACAAAGAGCATCGGCCCGGATGATGACTTCAAGATAGCTTACTGCATTATCGGCATGTTAACTAGCTTACTTTTCTGAAAAAAAATGAGAGAATCTATTCTTTACCAAAATGATAGAAATGCGACTTTTGTTTTCCCTTTGGATAAGTTAGGACCCCAGCCAGTAGCGTTGACAAGGGGTATTTTTAAACCTCAGCTCGAGATCAGGGGCCCGTATCTTTTCCAAGGGTCCAGGAAACTTGAAGAAACCAACTGCGTATTATTTAAATATATAGATTAGCGTTTATCGTTGAAGTATCTTGATTTGGAGCCCGAGAATCTTATTGGAACTGGGGCCAAATTATCCTCTCAATGGCCCCAGCCCTAATGCTTCCACTTTGCTTTTCATTGGGCCAAAACCACAATCAGCATCGTATAACTTTGTAAGATATCAGTGAGAACCACCAATTCCATAAGCAGAATCCCAACCACTATGACAACGGTTGGCATATCATTGATACGAAATGTTGTAACCTTACCTCTTGCTCCGGTCGGGAATCACCTGGGAAAAATTAGCCAATTAATAAAAACTTGGTAGGGAAACCATTGATGAAATTAAACTCAGACTACAAGTTATACCCAAAAACAAGAGCTACACTGCTACAGTCACTACATTTATCTATCTCAAAAAGATTGCAAACACAATAAAGCCACCACTTTGTAAGTACTGAAAAAAGGAACATAGGATTGCAGACTACAAAAGACTCCAACGCATTAACTTTGAAAAAGGTACCCACCTCAGAAGACCACAGTGACCCAAGTTAACCGCCAAGTTTGTGAAAGCATTTTACGTCAGACTGTCACAATCAAGGTGCAATGCCTCGCGATGGCTTGCTTTGTATCTTCAACAAGCGTGTTGTTTTCATTATGGAATTCTGGTGCGTTGTGTTATTATCGGTTATGACCTGAAGTAACCTCTGATTGAGAAATTTGTATTATGTAACGTATTTCTAGAATCATCTGTAAGCATGCAAATCTAGAAGGTTCTGTTGTTTTTCATGATTTCTGAGCGTCGTTTGTCATGACGTCATAAGGTTGTTTATCAGTAAATGTCCGATTGCGAAATCGTTATTATGTAAGAATCTTCTTGCGAACGTGACATTCTTTAGACTTCTATAAGCTTCTGCTTGTTGACATTTATTGCAACTTGACAGAACAATGTGACATTACGTAACCTTCTCGATGTTACTGGACTGAACAACCAACTATAAATAGTGGTGTAGTTTGTGTAATTTTATTCTGAGATTATTATTATGGTGATTGTTATGAGTTGATTATGAGAGTTGTGCTATGAGTTGTGGATTGGTAGTTGATGCAGAAATTAGAGTTATTTGAGGAGCCGTTCGTTAAAGTTTTTCAAGAAGTCAGATTATCATTTCACTAGTAGAATTATTCGACATTTAATTGACTGCTTTTCGGTTTGACCCATTAAACTACGTCATTGAACCTTTCCAAGTCTTTTTCCTGGTAAGAGATAGAAAGAAATCGTGACACAGACCTTCTAGTGGTCCCAAGATGTCAACCGCCTAGTGGTGAACCCTGGTAATTGATTCTTGCAATCAAGCGAATGGCAACAAATCGAGAAAGCAATTACATTTTGCTCTATGCAACTCCATCCTGTACAGTGTACAGAGTGATGCCCATTGCCCACCCAGAGCATACGCCCTTCATGTTTAATAGCTGGTCAGGGTGGGCAACTTCGGTTGTCGTATGGAAAAGCATCACCTTGCTGCAGTTGAATGTTGAAGGCTTGACCAATTTTAAAATCGACATCTTAGAACTAATGAAGGCCAACCAAGTAACGGCTATTCTTCTACAGGAGCTGTTTCGAGCTGTTTCTACAGCGCTGTTTCCAAAATTCACGTCAGAAAACAAAGATTTCCTCAATTTAATCTACAGTTCAAACCATGGAGAAAAGATCAAAAATTTTATTATAACTGCTAGAAAACTTTTATGCAACGAATATATATAGAAATTTGTCCTGCAATATTTAAAAGCAATTTCACAACTCACTTCATTTGAGTTTGAACAAAAGCTTTATTTAGCCATAAGCAGACGATTCTTAGCAGCAACACGTCATGTAACATGATAAAAGAAACCAAAATAGCAAATGTTTTCGGCTTTACATTTAGCACTTGAAATATACAAATAAGAAACGCAATTGAATACAAATTTTGAATATAATCTTTAATAGGTAACTACTAACTAATTTAAATAAAAATAGTGCCATGAAAAATCACGTTAGAAATTGTTAATCATGTTCAAATAGTAAACATTGATTGGAATTTTCGAGATTGTTCGTAAGTGTTTGTCAGAGTTCAACACCAAGATGCATGAAGCACTACTTATTAAATCTTTTAACCTGGCATCGTTTCAAATTCAGGAGAGTGACTTTGTTACAAATAAAGTTCGTTTTCAGACACATTGAAACTCTCAGACAAGGTATTGTGGCGAACTTAATTAAAACGATCACTTCATCAACTTGGTAAAATTAAGAGCATTTTCACCAGTTTATGCAACAGAGAAAAAATCTAAAAATATGAAATAATACTGAATTGAGTAGCGTATTTACTAGATTTATAGGGTGAAGTAACTTCGATTTTAAAGATGTACGTTACGGTTTTATATTTAGGTTTCTTAAAAGGCGATATCTTTTACTTTTCACTAGCGATGACGATGAAGTCTGAGATTGGTCACTTCCCAGCAGCCTCTCAGTATCCCGACAAACATCGGCAACACGGAGTGGTAAAAAGATTGACTTTTCACCTTCAACGGTTTTAGTCGATAGTTCAGAGGTTGCGGTATCGCTTTTACTGAATTGAAGATGCCAATCCCCAAACATTAAAATGATATTGCAGCCTCTCTACATAACAAGCGCAGATATTGTCTTCAAATAAAAGATTTTCTACTGACACAAGGTAGTCGAACGTTATTTCTCACTTTCTTGTTAGTTTCATTACCATGCGTTGGCGTGGCGCATTCACTCGGTCATTTAATGGTTAATTTAATCAAAAGTTGAAACAAAGTTAACCGCGGCTTAGAATCGAATCAACACGTTAATTCCATATGGCCACCACTAATCCAGCAATCAATTAGATTTTCATTTGATATTGTAGACTTGATGACGATTGATGCAGTGTCATATTTCGAAGACGGAGCGAGGTAAAATGATTAAAAAAATTAAGATTATATCAAGATCCATACAATAACGCAAAACGTAGATTAAAACAATTGAAATGTAACACTACACAAGAGCAAAGGTTGGACAGCAAAACTTGAATAAAACTTGTTATTAGAAGTTTATAATGTGCTGGAAATTGTCGAGTAAATTGACAAGAAAACTTGTAATTTAGTTTAACTTGGATTTGCCAAAACTGTTGAAAAATTAGCAGAAAATGTAGAAAGTAAAAGCACCAAGAGCGTAGCATCCTGAGCCACCAGAGTTAGAGGAGGAGGTAGCAGTAAGCTTTATCAAACTAAACGTGAACAGTTATGAGTAGGGTCCGCAAAAGTCAATAAAGTCAAAATTTTTTAAGGACCTCGTCTGTCCACGAATCAAAGAATAAAATTGTTTTCAGCACCTAGGGGGGACTGTTTTTAAGAAGTTTATAGGTCAAAATAAAGTCAAAATTGACCGTAAAGTCAAAATTTTCAATAAAGTCAAAATTTGTCAAAAATCGCTTTTGACAAACTTTTTGTTTATCTTGGGAGTAATTTTTGTCAAAATCCTCATAGAAGCATTGTAAATCAGGAACTGCGACACAATTAAACTATATTAACCCATAAAAGCAGGAAATATGTCACAATGCCCACTTGGATCAGCAGTAACTTTTATCGCAAATTGTCCATTGTTTATTTATTGTTACGTATTTAATTTCTTATAAAAAAAAACTTCCTCTGCACGAACGTGGTGTTTTCGAAGATCAACCAGTTTGGATTTTAAAAATAGCTTACTGACATTCTGTAATCTGTACAAAAAAGCCTAAGCAAGCTAAATCGTCTTCAGTAAAGATTTGTGGAGATTTTACGGGTAAATTTAATGTAACTCCCGGGGGTGATTTAAGGTGCAATTTTTGCGAGTTTATAGTGAAGTGCGATAAAAAGTATTTTGTTGAAAGCCACAGGAATGTAAACGCCATCAAGCAGGATTGGAGCGACAACAGGCATCGCAATCAAGGCAAACTTTTATTGAACAAGCCCCTTTTACTGAACACGTTTGGGTCTGTAATCGACAAAATATTATGTTTGGGTAACTGGTATCCATTCAAGAAAGAACTGTGGCCTCTATAAATAAGCAATTTCGTTAGGTCAAAATAAAGTCAAAATTTGATAAAAATAAAGTCAAAATAAATTATTTTTAGATCAAAATAAAAATGGCCCTAGTTATGAGTCACTCGAAGATTTCGCAGAGTTACTTGAGAAACTAAATTCACTCAGGGCCGTGCTCAGGGGATTGTTTTTACACTCATTGTTGTTACGGAACTATTAGTATCAATGTACAGCAACGTATTCAGCATTTTACAACTTAGCATTAATATTCATTGAGTCATAACTCTAACAATTCAACTTTAAAGCAAAATAATTGCTCTAATGAACTTTACAAAACTGTAAAGACACCCCAACGTTCAAGCGGGCATTGGCTATATACAAGCGCGCATAAATAGTCACGTAGCAGTCCCAGCAAGCAAAACCGTCTTTTTAACATGGATCCGTCTGCGACGTTAAATCCACTTTAAAAGGACGGATTTTGTACATTTGCAATAATAATTATGTGTTGGAGGCGGCAAGAAAACCAAGCACTCAGGTTACAAGATATGTTATTCAACCTAATACTTTGCTTAAAATTGCAGATAAGCGATAGATAAATTTAATAATGACATTAACAAAATTAATGAATAAACTGGTGCTTGTAAATTTGAAATTGACAACCCTGCCAATCGTCGCACTTTGACTTATCCTGCCAAAACTACTTTTGTAACAAGCGCAAAGATAAGTCATGGTTACATAGCAATATGCACTTGAAATATTTAGCGTCATAAGTAAAAAAAAATAACAGAAAATTTACGAACGACTACTGTGACATTCTAAATGCATTTCTGGATTTTAGTTAACAAAACGCAACTACGAGCGTTTGAACACGCTACTTAATGTAATTATTTAATTTGATAAGTTGTCCGTGTGGTAGTAAGGAGGATGCAGTCAAGCAAACAAAGTAATTTTATCCGAAACAAAAATTCAACAAACGAAGAAAGTCTTGTTGAAAAAAACTCTTCTATTCAAGATCTTCGCTGCTGACCAAAAGAGCAGTGTTATCTATAGTGGGCCCTGTGTGTCTCATAGGGAGAGAAATTTTACCCCTTCCGCTCCCCAAACCGAGATTCATGAGCTCCATGACCGGACGCTCCACCAGCACAAACACGACATAAGCTGCCATCAGTGTGAGAACAACTGCGCCTGAGAACGATATAGGAAGTTTAGACAATTGCTGGATGAACGATATGAAATGCAATTACGTGTTTGTTTGTTGATTGGATGCACAATTTATAAGTAAATCAAACTGCACCGCAACACAGTCCAAGCCTTTTGGAAAATTTCTTTAAAGTTAATTGTGGACTCAATGTACATTGTACAGTGCATAATGCATATGCTATCTGATCTCGAAATGGCGAATGGGAGGAGACGGTTTTAAAATAAAGAAACGTGCTACAGAACAACACTGAAGTCTGGATGAAATCCTATTTTATGTATCCTTTTTTCGATCACAAAACGCAAATGAAGTTGGGGTGTTTTTAAGTGCACACGTACAGCACTGTAGCTCCTCCGAGCTTTACGTGTCATTGTTTCTACGTTCTCTGACGTCACTGGGTTCTGGAATCTGTGTCAACTGCAGGCTCTTCATAGTTCATACCTACGTTTCTTACCGCGCCTTGCTTTTTTCTCACAACCCTTAGAATTGGAATTTCACAAAGTACTTGGCCGCATTCTTGCAATTGCGTTACATATAAACAACTTTGCATCAGCCTACGTTAGTTTGTTGCGTGCCGCTTATGTGGCCATGACAAATTGATTATAATCAATGTGTCATGGCCACATGTTTTTAATCAAGACGAGTCTCTTAAACTGAAGTGACCAGCATTTAGTTTCACAATAATTCAATTCACTATGTATCGATATACACCAGAGAGTGTACTTCAGCGTATCTAGATGGCAGTGTGATCGTTCAACAGTATATCAGGCTATCAGCATACTTGCATGCTTTGGTATGGGTATCAGATTTTAAGTTTGATTTCTATCATCGTTGTACAGTTCTGTTCTGCATTCTATAATTCGTTTAATATTGGGTGTCAGATCGGTCATCTCCTTTGTCACAATCAATATGCGTAGTCCCGTGGGGAGCTACATTCATGTTCTAGAATAGGTGTACTATTTTATCCTGTAATTCTGTTGTAGTGTTTCGACGATTACTGACCCATAACAACGTTTAGTAACGCAATATTTTATTGTGAAATTTGCTTCCAGAAAATTGTGTACGTGTGATACTGCAAACTTCTTTGACTTGTTGACCAGAAGTATGAATCTTTGCGATGTAATATTAATCTAGTTTTGGAAGATTCTGGTCCAAGCAAACCTGGTATAACTATGAATAGCCGCGTGATTTGATTAGAGTTGTATTTAGAATTGGGTATTGTGAGAAATAGCAGTTGTAATGAAAAGTAAATTGAAGACAATAATTGTAGAGGTCTAGCCGATATTGAATAGATTGTAAAAATGGTTGCGAGTAGTAGTGCATATTTATTTTGAAATCGACGAAGACGTTTCTGTTCAAGAGTTCGATTTCTTTACGTGTTGGAAGTGGCGCACCGTTTGTCAGTTCAAGCATTTCATATATCATCTCAACACCAGCATCTGAAAGTGTTCATCTGACATTTTGCTGTGTTTTGGTTCCAATGTCTTTGCCCATTGAAAACATTCTTTCAACTGCAGCGCTGGAAGGTATTGGCGTGTTGAAGCGAAAAAAATACATTAAAAAGTATGCGTTAACGCTATGCGCTAAAAAACCGCTAAAACTTTACGGCGTAGCCTCAAGCGCAAACTATCCAAAAAAATGTGGCCGCAAGCGTTAGCGTAAACAAAAAGTCTACGCCGCAGAACATCTCTGCCTAAATCTTCCATATGACACCTCATTTGTCAAAATCGGAGTTAGCAGCACAGTGATAATAGCAAAAAACCACACCATTCCGCTTCAGTGATTTTCAACTACATTCGTTAAGCTTTGTTCTGGTTGAGTGTGATTTAATGTTGTTCAATGTTTTTTGACTACACTAACTTGTCAAGCACAGATCAAAGTATAAAACGGCCAAAAATAAATGATTTTTGTTACACCAAGACTGAATACCAGGGTTTAAAGTTGACCAATGACCAATTGACCATGCAATATTTTTATGAAATTTCACGGTTGAGCGATCACAAAATAGACCATGTTTCAAACGCTCATAGCTTCGTCACATGTGGTCCGATTTAAAAAAAGAATTCTTTAGAATCAGCGTGAAAATCTCTACAAAAACAAAAAATCACAAAAATTAATGATCAAAGCAAACTTTACAATTTTTGTTGGATGATCTGACATGTAATTACACTGCAATAAACTGCTACGCAAGAATATAAACATTGTTTTTATTCATCCCCACCACTATCGTGCTCGGGATGTCGCTGTAGGCTACTAACTGTGCCGCTACAGTACCATGGCGATCTTTGTACCTTGTATACTACTGTATAAGATTAAATATTTGGTATTTTCCTGAGAAAAGTTGTATTGATTGCGTTGTCTCATTTCTAAATTCCACGGCTCTGACCACACTGCAGAACGTGATATGTGCAGCAGACTGCTATAGCAATTTGAAGTACGAGGCTCGAGCTTCTCTTATTACCGGATCGAAGAATGGTATTCGTTTCTTCGTTACACAACGCAGAAAAAAGATTTCTTCGCAAATCGATGCTGTGAGTACCGCTGGCAGAATCACGCTTCACCAAACATGACACGCATCATTGAATAAATTATGTAACCGGCAGGTTATGTAACACAAGTATGATTGACGATTTTCCGCTAATGCACGATCAGACAATTATTGCCGCAACGATTTCTTCCTGTTCTATACTTTTAATTGATAAGAAGTTTCAGGATTTTACTGTTCTATTGTTCGCTTGCTGGCTTTTGCAAGTCCTTCAGGACCTTCACATTCAAGGTAATCTGCAGACGAGAAATCTTATCGTATCGTTCTTGGCAACACTGGAAGGGTGTTATTTTAAGTAACGGCAACGCAGCAGACAAATCGGTTTTATATTACAGTGATTCAATGTTAAAAAGATTGATTTTCTGGCTAGAAAAACGTAACTACAAGTTGTTGTTATAACAGTATTCAATTAGCAACATCTATCGCACAAATAAATGGTCAAGGTCAACATATCACCACAAAATCAAATCAAAACCATTAAAGTTTCAAGACTTACTGAAGAATATTGATATTAAAAACTGCATGTTGAAGAAGAAGGTATTTTCACCAGTAGCGGCAAGCCACCAAATGACCAAGGGGTGAATCAGGTAACAGCAATAGGTGAGCCTGCTGAGCGGAATGAATCCTTTCCAGGACAGTATACTGTTGACAGGCCCTGACCAACAGCAAAAATCATTAGCGAACATTAATTTTCAACCCTTTTGAATAACTGCTGATAAATTTCGAAGTTCAAGCTGAAACGGAACTATTAAAAAGTAACAATTATTTTAACATGGTTTGGAATTATCAGTTTGTTTCTATTTATACTGATAATAATAACACTGGTCAACAATTTTTGGTGCAACAAAGGGGGGGGGGAGGTTGCGGAATTTAAAGGGTGGGGTCTCCGAAAATGAAGTATATTTTCCAGTATCAAATCTTTTTTTTTTTTTACTGCAACCATCACAATATAACAAGTAATAACTGCAGTGAAAAAAACAAAACAAAAACGGATTTGATACGGGAAACCAGACCTCATTTTCAAACTCACCGGCCCAAATTATTCTGAAACCAATTGTTGACCTGTGTAATCTAATCAAAAATAGAGGCCAAAATTTAATTCCACATTCCATCTTCGCTATGATAAAATAGCTTTAGTTTTATTATACTGTATAAACAGCTTATTCATTTCAGGCTGTATATTATTTCCATTCAGATTGACAATGCAGTGTTGCACAGTTGACAATTTGTATGCCTTCACCATTAGATGTAGGCTATGTTCACCACCTTCACCACCACGGTAGTTAAACCATTAAAACGTTCCTAATACACTTACTTGGGCCAATGTATTAAGAGCACAAAAAACAACTGAAGGACGTTGTTATTTTAAATTTCAAATTATGTTTGGTATGTAATCTGAACCGTGGTCGGTGATAATAAATTGATTTGGTAGTATAGGTACGAAGTCCAGTGCGTTTTAACGATGTTCTACCAGGAATACTTACCACCGTAACCGCTAACACAAGCTATCGTAGTCCACGTCATACAAAGGCACCAGACCGGGCGAGACATGGCGTTATAGAATGCCGCTGTGCTGTAGCTGAGTGGATGGACAATGGAAAACGAAGGATAAAGACAGAAAATGATGCAACAGGCAGCACCGGTCGAAACAAACCAGCCAGCAGCTACATGCATCTGAAATTTTTATTTTAAAACACCATGACACTGTTATCCGTAGATAAGAATAGTCAGTAGCGATGAGACCTACTAAGTCTTAAACAGCTATTTGGCATATAAGTTTTCAGGATGATTTTCCAATGTGCAAAAACTAATCCTGTTCAAGATCTTATCTTATCCAGTACAATGCTAGCTTCCGGCACAGGATGGCTACATGGTAGATCTAGTTGTACTGGTTATATGTTTAGATAAAGTTGATTCATTGAAGAGATACATTTTAAAAAATAAATTGTTGCAAATTTCTTCCATGATCACAGAGGCTCGAATACAATGTTGACGTAAAAGTGTTCAATAACATTATTAAATTAAGCCTTAAGGGTTAATGCAACGCAAGAGTGAAACCCAATAAGGTCTTTCAGCATCTTGTGAAAATCAAGAACCCACGAGTATTCGAAAATGTCAAAATTTGCTTAAGGTAGAAGTTGTTTCAGTCCTAATAAACATTACGATCACTCAAACGATAGTACAACCGTGACCATGACACAAACTACATGATTGAAAAAGTGCGATACACAATTTTCCACCCACTTTTGGCATAGTGATCTTGTTGTTTTTGGCATGCAGAATGTACCCAGTGATTATGCCAATCAAATACGCGCCTATCCTGCACCATGGCTTGCCGTACACGTCATATATGTATGGATCACCAGTTGGTAAGCCGATTAATGCGGGAGGAAAGCGGGTCGTCGTACCATTATGTATGTATCTGGAAACGTTTATAAAATATAAAGGTTATTTCACAAGAAAAATGATTGGCATTTTAATGGTTACTTTTTCGTTTCGATAGATCAACTTTTTGATAGAACTTGCCTTAATCAACACAATGTTACAGTGATTAAGTCACCACTAGGTATGATGATTGGTTGAAAAGTAGCATTAATAAAAATTTCTAGAATCTTCAGCCAGTTCTCGCAACTGATTTTATTTTGAAGTGGGAAGCCAATTTGTTAAGTGAATCCCAGAGCAGGTCTTATTCCCATGTCCCGTTGAACAGCCGACATAACAGTAGTACTGCCTAACCTAACCCTAACCCTGCGGTTTTCCCACAAACCCAGGCTTGCATTTTTGAAATTTGAGTATTTTTTTGAAATTTACGAGTGGCTTGTTTTTTTTATAACTAGCTTTTTCAGTTTTTGAAACTGAAATTGAGAATTGTTTGCTATATTCATTATTCAATTCCGCCATTTCCCTTTTTTCTTGGTTTTAAAATAGTGGTTGTGTAAAAATACGTCACCGTATTCCTGTTGTCGTGGCAACGCTGCACAACAAGAGTGTTTCGCCATCATCAAACTACAGTACACACAGTACTATGACAAGATTCAATAATGATCTTTTTTTAAAAAAGCAACCTTTCCAAACTAACAGTATTCCTGCTGCTTATAGCTACAACACAATTGCGCACAACGCAATACCGCCACTTCAGCGGGGCCATCGCAATAAGATACTTTGTGAGAGAAGGAACTACGTCACTTTTAGGGTCGTTATATCATACAAGAGTCACACTTCATCCAAGTTCTTTCATAACTTACGCGGATATCAATCCAAACATCTCCGCTTGGGGCTGCTGCTTTGTGTAAACAGTGAACCCTCCAGTAAGGACCATGCTTACGACCAACACCAAAACTAACAGACCCATGCCAATCCGAGGGGATCTGTAAACCCAAAATGTTAAAGAGAAGTTTAATACATTCAATATCAGTTTAACAGTCACGTCAAACCCAAAAGTTATACAATTTATTTTTGCGATTGGTTTTCTGCTTTACGAGAATAACAAAACAAACAAGTCAATGAAAATGTTCATGCATGGGCAAGCTAGACTTGGTGAAATATATTGCAGCTACTGCAAAGAATATCACAGAGGCTCAACACAATCATATATATCTACTGAAAAATATTCTTTTTATTCAACAAATGTTGTAGAATGTCACAGATTTACCATACGAGCATTTAGCCATGACAATTTTTCGGATTGAAAAGCATTTAACATAAAACTTGATTTAAAAAAAAGAATCTATCAAATGTTAAGAATAATAACTGTGCACGCAGAGGTGAGCACTGAGCAGTCATTAATTTCAATCACACATAAGCAATAAATCATATAAGAAACTTACTTGTATAAAGTGCACAAGAAAATGGGAGCCAACAAGTAAAATTGAAAGTCGTTCGCCAGGTACCAGCTTATAGCATAGCACTAAACAAGAAAGTTGGCATTGGAATTAGCGGAATTAGCCCAATCGGGTGATTATCCTTCCTTTGTTTTGACAAGCACCAGGTTGTTGCATAAGATGCCCATGAGCACAAAATAACTAAACGAACCAAATCAGAACACTTGGTGCGGAAAACCCGCAAGAAACCTCGCAGACAGAAAAATCCGTCATTTTTACATTAATTCAACGTCTAGAGATGGGAAGCTGATTTCTATGAACTACAAAGCTTTGGCAGTGCAGATGACTGAAGACTCGTATGAGCTGCTGTAACTTTAAACGAAATAAGATAAAAATATGAAAAAATAACTGTTTCAGGTTGCACAGTACGGTACATGAAAAAAAAGATCCATTGCATGAAATAAATGAAAATGGATGTAAAAATTCTTGTAAATACACTTCCAAATATATAATAATTAATTGATCGTACAAGCAGAGTAACTGTTAAAAAACTCTTTTAAAAATGGTTGCATAATTCTTCCAAAATAACCTTCCACAATCAACTAGGTCAGGGATGGCGAACCACTGACCCGCGGGTCACGAAGTGACCCATCACAGATTTTCAGTGACCCACTTGTCTTTTTTAAAATAATGAAATTTTAACAAATATTTCAGCAAAGAACAAATGTTTCACTAAATATTTGTAATAAGGCCCCACCCTATTTTAATCTAGTACCGTACCGAATTGCCATATAGCAGTCTGACACAACTTAAGTTGTGGTAATGTTTTACAGCGATTTGTTGAATTGTTGGAAGAAGTAGCCTACAACTTTTTTTAGCTGAAAAAAATCAAAAATATCCACAGTTAAGCGAAAGTACGTGGTTGAATGATTTACATTTTTTCGCTGATTTCACAATGCATTACAATAAGTTAAATACTAAATTGCAAGGCTGTGGAAATATTGTATTATTATTATCCATGTTTGGGCATATTAAAGCATTTGAGAAGAAACTCGCTATTTTTTCTGTAGACCTTGAACAAGGTCAGCTGAAATATTTTCCTCAGTTGTTGAAGCACTTTACCAGCACCAATTAAACTTATGAACAAAAGCCAACTGCACTCAACAAGTATGTTTTACTGACGAAAGAGGCCAAAAATGTAATGTCGGAAAGGTTTGCCCAGTTCCGAAAGCTAGATACTACATTGCAGTTCATTCTTTTCCCGCATGCAATTCAATTTGAAAATCTTGAATTATCAAACTTCGAATGGCTTCGTCTTTACAACTTGGAAATTATAGACTTTCAAGAAAGCGCAGTTTGGAAAACAAAACTTGTAGACTTAAATCATCTCCTACAAAAAATTGAAATGAAAACGGATATGGATGGTTGTGAATTTCCTGCTGTTGAAAACCATGCTGAAAATATAATTCTTACAAAGTGGAACTCCCTGCTAAATTCGTTTGAAACTATGAAAAGATTTGCGGTAGCTCTGTTAATGTTGTTTGGTTCTTCATATTCGTGCGAATCTTTATTTTCGCACATGAATTCTATACAATCAAGCACACGGAATCGTCTCAGCTCAGATATGAGTGCTGCATGTGTGAAGCTAAAAACTACGGATTACCAACCAAGGATAATAAGACTTGCAGAGAAGATGCAGCAGCAAGTTTCGCATTAACATGTAATTAAATGTATGACCCACTTTTGCTTTTTCAAGGATTAAGGTCTCTTTTGTGACCCATGCACTAAAAAAGGTTCGTCATCCCTGAACTAGGTCTTGTCTAATGCGCTTTGCGATACCCCAAATTTTAGCATAATAACCCCAACAGTCCATCATGTTACTCGAATACTAAAAAATAAATACAAAAAATACTTACAGAATTATTCACTGATGCAGGATACAAATTGTTGATGTACAGGAGGTTTGTGTACCAATACTTAGAACACAGGTCTACCTGAGAGTGGCCCACGCCTGGCCACAATGGACCTTCGCCTAATTTCAACCAAAGCGTAACAGAAATAAATAGGATGAAAGCATAGGTAGGGGTCAACCTGAAAGAACATGTTGAGTCATAAAAAAAAACAAGACCTACGTTGAGAATGAAACAATAAAAGTCCGTCAAACATGTAGCGCAAAGTATCCTTGAAGTAAACATCAGCATTAGAAATCAAATGGACTTCAATTAGAAAATGATTTCTTCCATGAACTCACATAAATGATGGAATGATTAAGGCAATTTTGAAAACGTAACGTTAGAGTTCAACATTCGATCAAAAATGGCGCATTGACTGCAGCACAAGTTTGTTGTAGGCTGGTGATGCACTACGCGTAACGTTTTTGTCAAATGTAAAAGTAGAATTTTCTGGCCAAAAAATGGTAACCTAGACCGAAATGATACTTAATCCATACAATCCAGTGGTTCTCAAACTTGTTTTAGTGCCACGAGTTCAAAATTTGTTTTGTCTTGCGACACACCAACAATGAATTTCTTAAGACTCACATATTAAAAATTTGTGTTGTTTGAATCGTAGCCTACTACATCAATGATATTTAACACAACAGTTTTATTTTATTTTTAATGGCAGTTTCAAAATCGTAAAAGCATGTGATACACATTACACACAAACATCTTCGGAGCCGGCGTTGAAAAAAAAGTGGACAGAGTCAAGCCGGTACCGGATTTCATTCCATCACCATTGAAGCCAGAATTCTAAATAACAAGGCAGCACTCAAGTAAAAATCTGCTATATCCTACCTCATATAGCGATGGAGGTAAAGCTTGAGTACACTTAATTTTCCATCTGTTTTGACAAGATGGGCCATTGTCAAATAAGCCATCAACAAACCGGACAAGAAGAAAAAAGTGTCCACAGAAAACGATGCATTCACGACAGCTTGAAACTCCCAGTGATCGTACAAATATTGGAAGATAGAAGAAGGATTGCCTGAAGAGAAAAAAAACAAAAGTTAAAAAGGAAATTTTGATCTAACAAATAATGAAACTTTTTCTTGAGATGTTGTGGTTTTAAACTTTCAAAAACACGTAAGAACTTGTTTCGTGCAAAAGTTAAGAATGTATTTTGAGCAACTAATAACGCGCAATCAAAAGGCTGGTAATTCGACGCGTATCAAGAGCACGGAGTTTGATCTAAGCTTAATGACGTTAAGGAGGGTGGGAACAGGAAATGGGTTTCTGCTTCCTTGTCGATTTCAGGATTTCATAAAGAAAACAACTTCTTGATCAAAATCAAAAACTTACTGATAGAGTTTATAAGTAGCAACAGGGAATGTCCCAGAATGATCCAGAGAATGCTCATGAACCGCATGCCATGCAAGCAGTGGATGTCAGTTGGCTTTGACGTTGTGTCAAACAATAATCGTGTATTTTTCAGAAGCGAAAACGACGTTAACAAGGCATGGGTTTTGGCTGCAAAGCAGTAAATATAATCTTGACGTTGAATACACATAACAAAACATGTACTCGTCTATTTATATCAAATATAGTTATTACTATCTGAAGCCTTTACAAATTGTTTCACCTAACGGATCATCAGAAGGTCTTATTCAAATAGAATCTTGAATAAGACCTTCTGATGATCCGTTAGGTGAAACAGTTTGTAAAGGCTTCAGATAGTAATAACTATATTTGATATAATTCGCTCTGCTTTGCCTTTTTGCTTAGCATTGAGCACTTTTTGTAGTATTAATAGTTTTCATTGTTTTTACTCGTCTATTTATGTGCACACAATAAAATATGCAGTTATGTTAACGATTTTCTGACTGTTGTTAATGTGGGTCTGCTACTATTCGGTGAGTCCGATTCGGTGAGTCTGATTCGGTGAGTTCCTAACCTCTAACCCCTTTCCTTAACCCCTAACCCTAAAACGGCAATGATAATTAGGGTACGGTACCCGATAATTAAAAAAAAAAATTAAAAAAATTACTGAATAGGGATCGGACTCACCAAATCGGACTCACCGAATCGGCCTCATCGAAACGGGCCATTCCGTGTTAATGCACGGACATCAGTTTAAAAAAAAAACATTGTAAAAAGCACACAAAAAAAAATACGTAACCAGTTTGACCATGATAAAATGCTAGATCTACCGGTAGGTGCGAACATACCAAGCCTGCAATGAGAAATCACCCTAAGGCCATTGCACTTAAAACCTCTTTAATTTACTTAAGCTATGGCAAGCATGGTATTGGACAAAAAGCCGCAAGTGCTTATCTGTCCATTATCTTAAACTGTCAATTATGTGTTCTTATTATACAAGCAGCACTCTGACTAGAAAACCGCACGGTTCGTTGTGATTCTAGTCTATCTATTTGCTCATTATGCATTCAACTTGTAATATTGAAATACAATGGTGAACTGCATTAAAAGCCATGTAACATTAACACGATAAACGTATAATACTTTCATATAATCCAAAAGCATATATTTGTTATATTTCTTACTCGACTTCTTTACTGATTCTTCATTGGGGGGAGTAGCTGACATGTACTCGTATATAGTGGAAAAAAGAGCTAAACAAAGCAGTAGGCTGCAAAGAACTCTGCCGAAAAGCAATGTTAAAATGAAATGTAGCATAGAAATTTAAATATTAATGTAAATAATATTAATAATATTTGATCTTTTAATAATATTTAATTCTTTTGTATCTTTTGATTTTTGATCCTTTGTAAATATTAATAATATTTGATCTTTTCTATTCTTTTACTATATTACCTACTTTTTTAACACTTTCATTAAATTCTATAATCATTAATCATCTTAATAGTATATCATTCTTTATTATTGTTGCAGTTTATACTGATGAAGCCACACTTGTGTGGCGAAAGCTCTGTATTTAAATAAACCAATTCTTCTGATTTGGTGTGATATTGTTTACTTTCTTAATGTAGCAGCTTTAAAATGAACGGTTTGAATTTTGCAGCTAGCAGCTACCCCTTTTCTATGTTACGAAAGTTTGACGTTTTGTTCAGCAAAGAGTTAATCAGAAATGACCTTAATTAAATGAATTTAAGTTAACTTCTATTGTGCGATCTTGTAATAAAAATCAATATAAACTACTTTTATATCCAGGTCCTTAAAGGGCGGGGAAACCAAAATTAACTTTTGCAAGTTTTTTGTTTCAGCGTGATGTCATTGTGTACACTGTACAACATGCGTATTAGAAAAAAAATTCCAAATTTTGTTGCCCTCGTCTCGCTAAGGCCGCTTTTGTTTGATCCCCGTTGGTGAGGCAGCGCGCGCATCCAGCTGTGACGCTGTACTCTGTGACGTTACAAGGTACATACAGTATTGTTCGAATTAATTGAAACTGTCAAAAAAACAGGCTGAATTTGTGTATATTTGGTTTATTGCGATAATTTAACAGATGTGTTAAATTATCCCGCCCTTTTAATACCTAATGTGGCCTCCACCTTTTATCAATATTGCACGAACACGGTTTGAAACAATTTTTAAGTGTTACAAGGTCAAAGCCTGTGTCACAATCAATGTGCAAGGCGTCGCGTCGGGCTACTTTGCGTCTTGACAGAATGTGCTGTTTTCATTATGGAATTTTGAGCAATGTGTTATTATCGGGTATTGACCTGAAGTAACCTTTGAATGAGAAATCTGTATTATGTAACATATTTCCAGAATCGTCTGTAAGCATGCAAATCTGGAATGTTCTGTTGTTTTTCATAATTTCTGAGCGTCGTTTGTCATGACGTCATAAGGATGTTTACCCGTAGATGTCCGATTGCGAAATATTTATTATGTAAGATTCTTCTACCCTACGTGACATTCTTTAAACTTCTTTGAGCTTCTGCTTTACATTAATGCAACTTGACAGAACAATGTGACATTACGTAACCTTCTCGATGTTACTAGACCGAAACAACCTTCTATAAATAGTGGTGTAATTTGCGTAATGATTATTATGGGAGTCGTATTATGAGTTGATTGTTATCATGAGTTGGTGATGAGAGATCATTGTTGTAGTAGTAGCAGCTGTTAATAGTCGCAAAGATTATTGTTGATCGAGAGTTGAAGTATTAAATACGAGTAAAGCAAAGTTGATGCTAATATAATTTCTGATTGAAATTAGAATCGTATGAGAAGCTGTGAGTGGATCACGTTAGACTCGATCAAAAGCCGCAAGCGTTGGAATCTATTGCTGCTTACTGTTACTTTGATTAATTGCTGGAAGTGGTGAACCATTCGTTGGAGTCCTTCAAGCGTTTTCATATATATCATTTCACTAGTAGAACTATCCGTGAATTTAATTGACTGCTTTTCGGTTTAACCCATTAAACTACGTCATTGAACCTTTCCAAGTCTTTTTCCTGGTAAGAGATAGAAAGAAATCGTGACAGCCTGCAACACATAACAGCAGTGTAAAAAAAATCAACTGTTTTTTTTTCGGTAGATAACCGCTGACATTGCAGCATCTGAAAGATCAGGCCGCGAAAAAGTCAGCACACAAGTGCCCTGGAACAGAAATAGCTTCCCAGTTTCTTTGGTTGGTGGACATATTCTCCGGATCCGTTGTCAGCAGGACATTCAGCAGCTCTTTAACGTAACCTTAACAAAAACGTTAAGTGAACGTCTTTGCAAGAATTGTTAAGGTTCATTTTACAAGCATTTATCTTCAGCCTGTTTTCTTGACAGTTCAATTAATTCGAACAATACTGTACTGTATGTACCTTGTGACGTCACAGCGTACAGCTGGATGCGCGCGAGGCCTTGCAAACGGGGATCAAACAAAAGCGGCCTTAGCCAGACGAGGGCAACAAAATTTGGATTTTTTTTCTAAAACGCATGTTGTACACAATGACATCACGCTGAAACAAAAAACTCGCAAAAAGTTAATTTGGGTTTCCCCGGCCTTTAAAAAGGGGAAAGTACAATTGAAATTGTCCTATTTTCGAAAAACATAAACGAAGGCAGTATGATAATCATTTTTTTCATCAATGTATGAAATATCTTAACTTCATTTAACAACACAAACAAAACTAGTCATTAGGTATGAACACAAAAATCACGTGGCTTTATATTCCAACAAACCGTATAATATAGATAGTTAGGGCAATATATGGTTTGACCCCAAAAAAATTGCAACAAAAGATTTTTCAACTGATTTGATTAGTTTTGGGTGTCAGTATTGACATATTCAAAATCTTAAGCGATCCAACTTACGGAAAGTGGTTATTTTCAAGATGGCCGCCAAACCATTAAAATAACAGTAAATTGACCAAAACTCGGTCATCATATGACCAAAACATGGAGTTTTGGTGTCTATATCTAGGTTTTTATACCCTGTGAAGTCAATGAGACCATTTTCAGAATTGTTAATTATCTGATAGCCTATAAATTCAATATGGCAATCCAAGATGGCCGCCAAATCAATAAAATAACAGTAAATTGACCATAACTCGGTCATCATATGTTTAAAACGTGTAGTTTTGGTGTCTATATCTAAGTTTTTATACCCTGTGAAGTCAATGAGACCATTCTCAGAATTTTTAAATTATCTGATAGCCTATAAATTCAATATGGCAATCCAAGATGGCTGCCAAAACAATTAAAAATGAACAATAACAATGTAGGGGAAGGGAAGGTAATTTGATACGGAAGGTAATTTGATACACCCCCCCTACAGAAATGTACAAAAAATATTAGTCAAAAATATTGTCATTAGGTGGAAGATCTGTGAAAATAATGCCTACAAAATTTGCACCATGCAGCTAACTCGTGCTTTTATGGCATAAAATTGTAAAAGTGTGTTTTTTGAGTATTTTCGTAAAATTTTTAACTCATGATTATTTTCGTCTGGAAAATTAAAGAAAAGTTCCTGAAAGATGAAACCAAACTCATTTGACAGTTCATTGATAAGGCTTCAAGGGCATGTCACGTTTTTTCTGCAATGTGCATCCAAGCATACAAAAATCAGAATTTTATAACTTTTTTTGAAAAAGGTAAATTGATACATGTGGAGAAGGTAAATTGATACAGTATATTAAATTATTTTTTGTGACTGTAATAAATGTTGCCATTGATCTAGTTGATTTAAATAAGTTATTCTTTATTAACAAGACCTGCTACTTTGGGAAACAACTATTATATGCGCTTTCATAGGCCTACACGCTATCTGTTGTCAAAAAATGAGAAAAGCGCAAAGCACCCCCCTTGAATAAGAACTCCAGTCAATGATCCTTCCCATGTCCATCCTGCTGCAGAAGCTTCTTCGCACACATAGGCCTCAACAGTCATCTTTGCACCCAAGCACGCCAACCACATATAAAAATTTTCATTTATTGCTTTGTTGTCAAAGGGGATTTCTGTATTAGTTTTACTGTATCAAATTACCTTCCGGGTGTATCAATTTACCTTCCGTGGAAGGTAAATTGATACATTTGAGTGACGTTTTTAAAATTTCAATTAAAAAAAAGTAACAAAAATAGAAAAGTGAAAATGTTTTTAAAAAGTGTGTAAGGGATCAGACTTTCGTTTCAGCTTAAAATCAATAGTTTGTGTCACGTAATTTTCAGTTAACAGGCAAAAATGTTAAAAGTGTATCAAACTACCTTCCCTTCCCCTATTGGTTATTAAAAACCGATGAATTTCTATACATATTTGAGTAAACTAAGCAGGCATAAAGAGTTCATACGATGTGGTCATGTACATCAGTAGACTCTTGACATAATCAGCGTAAAGAAAGCACATGGATCAAGTATTACTAAATCTCATCGCTGTCACTCTCCATGTCATCGTCTGTAATTATGTGATTGCTGTATGGGTTGACACATGAACCAGTTTGGCATGGTCCACATTCAGCATGACATGGTAGCCCATATCTCCGGCAACTGCAGTGAGGTGGACACGATTCGCAATTGCTGTGTATCATTTTCAGTAGGTTGTACGGGGGAAGCTTTCATGTCCGTCATGGTTGGAATCATCTGATTATTGTCTACTTTCCATCCCCAGTCTAGAGCATCCATACCATCGTCAGTAGCCTACCCATCCAGACCATAATCTGGTAGTAAACTCTGAGGCAGTGGAATTTGGTAGAGGATGGTGTAGGTTAGGGTGCACCATTTGCCCCAAAAATTTCAAAACTTCTGTCATTTCATCCTAACTTTTTTTTACTTGTGAGGTTAGCTTAGTAAAAGACAACTTCAAAATTTTGTGTCGTTTAGATAAAGTTTGACCCCCCCAGCCGGCCATTATTTAAGGCCACTTACAACACTTTTTGATGATTTTTGCCACTAGAGCGCGCTGTGGATAATAATCAACTAACAGTTTAGTTTCGGCAGATGCCTTTCTTCTTACTCATTCATTAAAAAAAAAATTGGTCAAAATAGGATGAGAGGGTGCAGAAATATAGGGAATTTTATATAATTTTATGCTTAAGATCGCCCCTAGTGGTGATAATACATTATCAAATAACTAGCTTGTTTGTTATCCAAATCAAATGAAACTGGTGTCTAACCCCCCATTTTCGAGGGTGGAGATTTCATTTTTGATGCTTGGTTTTAACAGATTTGGTACTGAATGACAAAAACATCATATTTTTTATTTTACACTACTGTATGCAAAAGATGAAATTGTGTTATTACGGAGAGTTGCGGTTTTTTATATTAGCTTACACAAAATGAGATGTTTAATGGAGAAGTAAAGCAATGGCTTATTGCAGGGGTTCTTAAACTGGGGTCCGTGTACCTCCAAGAGGTACGCGGACTAGTTTTAGGGGGTCCATGAAGGCAAATGGAAATCTTAGTGTATAATTTCAAAAATGAATTGTTGTTTTGTTGTCTTTGCCACATTGTTGTTTTTACCGCTATTTGAACATTGCAAAATTTTATCAGTTGCAGCTAAGCTAGACGTCAGCTAGGCTCGGTTAAGATTGTGAAAGGTTTTTGGTAAAGAGAGCCATGGCTGCTATAATCCCTTTTGCAACTACATATTTATGTGAGTCTGGATTTTCATCCTTGGTAACTATCAAAACAAAGAGTCGAAACCGATTGGATGCAAAGGATGACATGCGTGTTGCCCTATCAAAGACGAAGGCACAATTTCATGTTTTTGTTGAAGACGAACAGCAGCATCCTTCAAATTAAAGAAATTAAATCAAAGATATTGAAAAACAATCTGCATTCGCTATTTTTTAAATTTAATGAAACATAAATTTTGTTACCTCAAATCAAAGATAGTTACTACTCTCTTCACCCTAAAAGGAGGATCATCAGAAGGTCCTAATTCAAATAGAAATAAATTTTGTTACCAATTCATTTCAATTTTATTTGGTTATGTCCAATTCATGCTGATCTAAAAAGTTTCTCGGACTAGGCCATAAAGGGGGTCCACGCAAACCAATTTTGTTTTAAGGCAAAGGGGTCCGCGTTAAAAAAAGTTTAAGAACCCCTGGTTATTGCAATAAACTATCAAATAATAAATATACAAATAATAAATATACAAAAGAATTTGCCTATATCATTGTCACTTCAATTGAGGCAAATTACACTGGGAAACAACTTTGAAACAAATTTTTGTTGACTTTGATTTCACACTTGATTTAGGCTAATTCCGGTGTGCTGATTTCAAAATTGTGGCCAGTTTTTTTCTATCACGCCAAGTGTTTGCTCTACAGCATACATCCAAAGTATGCAACTTTTCACCACTTTAGCCATATAGCTTTTTTATACGTAATTAGGAATGCACAAGCAAAACATATAGTAAGTTATATACAAGAAGGGTCAACTCAATTATTAAGCAACAAAGGCATAGGCATCGATTTAGGTCGATGCTTTTTCCCACACTTTTGGTTGGAGGATGCAATCATCCAACGAAACTAGATTAGAATGGTAAAATTAAAGTTAGTTGCTTTCCACTTTCAACCATGTATGTAGGCCGTTTGTTTGTTAGAATACTATCATGTCTGCTACTGCGTCTGCTGTTTCTCGTCGTCAGTGTGTAAATAACCTGGTTTCCTTTTGCTATATATATTTGCGGCAGTTTTACTTTCCTAGCCAAAGAAAAGACGTCAGTGCATCTGTCAAATAAGCCTACTTTGCATATTTTAAAATAAAACTTGGTGATAAAGATAAGTCTTGAGCACCCCACAAGGTATGTAAGCAGTGTATCGAGAGTTTGCGGATGTGGACCAAGGGAACACGTGACAAATTGGTATTCGAAACACCTACGCTCGAAGATTTGGATCATGATGAGTGTCTTATTGATGGCAGGCCTAATGATGAAGATTTTGAAATTGAAGATGATTCAGAACTTGGAGTATTCCATCAGCATGAGTTGAATGATTTGAGACTAAGAAAAAAGCTTCGGAACTTAGCATCCAGACTAAATGAGAAAAACTTACTTGGAAAAGGAGCGAAGGTACCATATCGTACTTTCGATCGAGAGAAAGTGTGTTTTTACCGTACTTTCGAAGTGACAGTTGCATTGTGTATTTGTGGCTTTGTGTATTGCCATAATGTAAAAGGTTTACTAGAGGAGTTGGGAATTCCGATCTACAACTTAACTGAATGGCGAATGTTCATTGACAGCTCAAAGAGGAGCTTAGTACAACCTTCTCCATAATGTCAATTTATACGGTGTAGTACCAATTGCACATTCAGTTAGTCTTCGTTAAGAATACGGAAACATAAAAAGAGTTATGGAATCGTTGCAATATCACAAGCACAATTGGATCATATGTGTTGACTTTAAGATTGTATGTTTTCTTCTTGGTCAGCAACACAGATACACAAAGTACCCCCTCTATTTGTGTATGTGGAACAGCAGAGCCCAGATCAGCACTGGATGGAGAGGAATTGGCCTCCGAGATCTGACCTTAAACCTGGTGATCCCAATATTCTACATGAGCCCCTTGTTGACAAAGAGAAAATTATTTTCCCCACCTCTGTATATAAAGCTCGGCCTAATGAAGCAATTCGTTAAAGCATTGTCAACTGAAAGCAACTTTTTCAATCACCTCATTTTGGCTTTTCCTGGCCTGTCAATACAAAAAATTAAGGCTGGTGTATTTGATGGTCCACAAATTCGGCAACTCATCAAAGATGAACGATTCTGTGGTTCAATGTCAGAATTGAAAGAAAATGCGTGGTTATCATTTAAAAACCTTGTCAAGGGATTTCTTGGGAGTACACGGGCAGAGAATTATATTGAAATTGTTCAGAGGCTATTGGAAAGCTACAAAGAACTCGGCTGCAACATGAGCATCAAGATGCATTTTTTGCATTGCCATCTTGCTAATTTCCCGGAAAACATTGGTGTGGTCAGCGATGAGGAGAAAGATTCCACCAAGATCTGAAGGTGATGGAGGATATAGTGATATATGAGTGAATGAGGATATAGTGCCCTATAGTGTACAATTTGTAAAATAAGCATCAAAAATGAATTCTCCACCCTCGAAAATGGGGGGTTAGACACCAGTTTCATTTGATTTGGATAAGAAAGAAGCAAGATATCTGATAATGTATTATCACCACTAGAGGTGCTCTTAAGCATAAGAATGTATAAAGTTGCCTATATTTCTGCATCCTCTCATCCAATTTCGACCAACTTTTTTTTAAATGATTTAGTAAGAAGAGAGGCATCTATTGAAACTAAATTGTTAGTTGAGTATTTTACACATCGCCCTCTAGTGGTAAAAATCGCCAAAAAGTGTTGTAGGTGGCCTTAAATAATGGCCGGCTGGGGGGGTCAAACCTTGTCCGAGCAACTCAAAATTTTGGAATAGTTATTTTCTAAGCTAACCTCACAAGTAAAAAAAAGTTAGGCTTTCTTGTAAAAAGTTGGGGCAAATGGTGCACCCTAGTGTAGGTGGCAAATGTTCAGGGTGAACAAAGGACTTGGATGTTGTAATTTTCTTGACCAATGTATTGCAGCGCTGTGTTTCCAGGTTACTACTGCCATCGTTGCCAAACATAACGGTCATAGCTTTGTTTCCAAGATCCTTAATCAAACAGGTGATCTCTCCATGCAGGAAGTGATGAAGCACGAGCTCAGTACATGCCAACCCGCCTTGTTTGAAGCTAGACATTTTTTCCAAGAAGCCGATAAGTCTCAAATAGCTCCCGCCACCACAGAACATGCCAGCAGTGTGACGTCAGGCGATTATGAAGTAGTGAAAAAATCTGCCCCGAAAACCGATCACTACGTTCTTGATGGGGGGTTCTTGTTGCATCGAGTGCTATGGAAAGCTGGAGACAGTTGTGGGTCTATTGTACAGTCGTATGCAGATTATACCATTCGTCATTATCGCTTAGCAACGGTGGTCTTTGATGGATATGGTGGTCCGTCTATCAAAGACAATACCCATCAAAGACGCGGCATGAACGTCCACCGGGTTGTTCACTTTACTGCAGACACCAAGTTCATTGGAAAGAAGGAGCAGTTCTTGTCTCGAGCGTCCAACAAGGAAGGATTAATTTCGCTAATTTCTGCTCAACTGAGAAATAAAAGCTGCAATGTGATCAACGCACCAGGTGATGCAGATGTTGACATCGTCAAGACGGCAGATGGACAGCCCTCATAGACATGGTACGACTTTAATTGGTGAAGACACGACTCTTTTAATATTGTTACTATACTATGCTAACACTGACCCACACATTAAAGACCTTTACTTCCGCTCCGACAAAGCTTACTCAACCAAGATACACGACATCAACAAACTGAAAGCAATCACCGGGCCAGATATAGCCTATGCTCATTGCAAACAGCTCCTCTTCATTCATGCATTCACCGGTTGTGATTCAACGTCAAGAATATTTGGTATCGTGTCCACTTCACTGTAGTTGCCGGAGATATGGGCTATCATGCCATACTGGATGTGGACCATGCCAAACTGGTTCATGTGTCAACCCATACAGCAATCACATAATTACAGACGATGACATCAAGAGTGACAGCGATGAGCTTTAGTAATACTTGATCCATATGCTTTCTTTACGCTGATTATGTCAAGAGTCTACTGTACATAACCACATCGTATGAACTCTTTATGCTTGCTTAGTTTACTCAAATATATATAGAAATTCACCGTTTTTTTAATAACCATTACCAATACATTGTTATTGTTTATTATTAATTGCTTTGGCAGCCATCTTGGATTGCCATATTGAATTTATAGGCTATCAGATAATTTAACAATTCTAAGAATGGTCTCATTGACTTCACGGGGTATAAAAACCTGGATATAGACACCAAAACTGCATGTTTTGGTCATATGATGACCGAGTTATGGTCAATTTACTGTTATTTTATTGGTTTGGCGGCCATCTTGGATTGCCATAATGAATTTAAAGGCTATCAGATAATTCAAAAATTCTGAGAATGGTCTCATTGACTTCACGGGGTATAAAAACCTAGATATAGACACCAAAACTACATGTTTTGGTCATATGATGACCGAGTTATGGTCAATTTACTGTTATTTTATTGGTTTGGCGGCCATCTTGAATTGCCATATTGAATTTACAGGCTATCAGATAATTCAACAATTCTAAGAATTGTTTCATTGACTTCACAGGGTACAAAAACCTAGATATAGACACCAAAACTGCATGTTTTAGTCATGCGATGACCGAGTTATGGTCAATTTACTGTTATTTTATTGGTTTGGCGGCCATCTTGGATTGCCATATTGAATTTATAGGCTATCAGATAATTCAACAAATCTGAGAATGGTCTCATTGACTTCACAGGGTATAAAAACCTAGATATAGACACCAAAACTACATGTTTTGGTCATATGATGACCGAGTTATGGTCAATTTACTGTTACTGTATTTTAACGGTTTGGCGGCCATCTTGGAAGCCATCTTGAAAATAACCACTTTCCGGAAGTTGGATCGCTTAAGATTTTGAATATGTCAATACTGACACCCAATACTAATCAAATCAGTTGAAAAACCTTTTGTTGCAATTTTTTTGGGGTAAGGTCATATATTGTCATATATTGCCCTAACTAAGAAAGAAAACTCGCACCAAAGTATTAACAGAAAAAACCTAAAAATTTTACCATAACTGCATAAACATTTTCAATTCGTGCGGGTCAAAGACATGTGAATCGTGTCGTAATGACTTCTTTCGCTTTAAGTAACCGACAAGAAATGGCAATAAAACACGACACCACAACATAATTTGAATGGAAAACATGATATATACATAACTACTTACACGGCAATAGTGTCTTTGCTATTCCATTCGTTAAACTGAACAGGGCAGTCAGCCGTCAAATTTTGCTGAATCAATGAGAGCACAGCAGAAATATTTGATGACGAGCATGAGTCAGGAAAACAACCACCAAGTTGTATAATGGGCACTCCCACGTTGGAGGGAATGAATGCGTTCTATCACCAAAAAACATTCATCAAAGTTTGCAATATATAGTCTCAAAAAGTTACCATTATATATAGCTTCAACAACTCTCGGATTGTCCCTTAGCAGAAACAATAATAATTTATTTCACACCAGTTGGGTGCAAACTAGCGTCAATAAAAGTCTCTATAATTAGCGATTTTAGCCTACTGTCGCATCTCTTCGAGGCTGTGCTTTGTAACAGATGAAAAGAAAAACTTTTATACTCGATTACTCGTTTTTAAAAATATTTTGACTTTTTGCAAGGATCGCAGTATTAACAAAAACATGTTTCCGGAGGTTAAAAAAGTGTTGTCTGTAACATTGTGTATACTATTCTCTCCGTTAACACAATTAAACTACGCATTTCAGCAAACCTAAACTGTTAATAGTTTTCACATAACCTCTTACTTCTTCTTTCTGACTTCCCATGGACACATAGCAGTAATGACCTTTGATGAATTCCGTCTGTGCCTGCACACACTCAGAGTAAGATCCAAGCCACTTCAGATTTCCGCTTAAGACTCCACTTTCAAGCTTGCCCCAAGAATCCAGCACTGAAATTACATAGCCTACGGTATCGTATAATATAACTTCAAGTTTAAGCTTAGACAAACAGCAAACAATAGTTGTGTTCACTTTTTTACTCAACCAAGAAAATTCATATGAAATAAACAAAAGCAGCAAGCTGCACAGAAATTTGCAGAAATGACGCGCATCACTCAAGACACGTATCTGGGCGACCTTCAATAACATCTTCCCGTTGCAGAAGACACAATGTTTCAAGGCTCTTTTGTCTTATTAATACTTAATAGTAGGCGGTTGGCGCAGATGTCACGGTCTACTACTGTTCGGAGAAAGCTTCTTTCGTAGATTTGTAAAATCTTACAGCGGCATCTGTTTATTCAAAGGAATTAGCTTATTATAACACTGTAACAGAGGTTAATCAAATAAAGTCTAAGCAAAAAAGTCTCAAGAGAAAAAATAAAACAGTTGTCAAACGGTGTAGTGGATAATCAAATGAAGTGTCAGTGAAAATGTTTCAACTAACGTTGTTAGATATCGCTATATAGCCTATAGGCTACCCGCAAGAGATCAGCTAATTTACATCTACCTCAGTGAAACAATTAATTTTCTCGTTTGCACGGGTATGGAAAGGTAAACACAAAAACCGCTTGCCCAAATGATCCTTACAAATTCTCTAAATGAACAGCAGCCCTCGCTGGATTTAAGAAACTAGAAAATCGTTTTTTTCCGAAAAAGGCTGTCTCCGAATTGGGAATTCTCTGAAACGGGCCATTTCGCATATTTGATAAAAAATAATTACAAAAAGAAAATGAATAAACTGTGATTGAGTTTCTTGCTTTTCTTCAACATAATTTAAATTTGAGTTTCGTTTTATCTAACATTCTTTTCAATACAAGAAGTATAATACTTTGGGGCGCGAAAGGTTTGAAAGACACTGTACTAGAAAACAAAAAACAAAAAAATTGATACCTTTGAGGTGATTGAAAACTTGACAAGGTCTTACTTGTAATGGCGTAAATCTCTTTATTCCAAGAATCCCCACCAAGCTTGACAAGGTCCGATGCGCATGTGTCATTGGTGTCCGAAAAGTAATCCGTGATGTTGTTGTATGCATCAAAAAAAATGTGAGGAAGATTTTTTGCCAATTGCACTAACTCTGTCTCAATCGGTTCGACATTGATGTGGTCAGCAGTGATCACATGAGCAGGATTGATGACATTGAAAGGGGTTCTACTGAGGCTTCCGTTGGAATCGTAAAGAGTGAAAAGTACAAGAAAAAACAGGCATTTTATCGTATGCATGATTATTTAGCAAACAATCTACAAGAAAACAAAGTAAACGTTGCTGTTTTAAAATTGTCTTCAATTGTTCTCCTGTCTTTGCAGCTTAACAACTTTTAATCCATGTTCAGTTTCACAAAGAAATTAGTATCGCTTTGTTAGCCTACTGTAAAAAAATAAGGATGGTGCAGGATGGTGCAACCTCCGGTCCGCGTAAATTTGTTTGCCGGTCAGCAAAATATTTTATTTTTGCTAAGCTAACTTTAATACATATAGAATCATAGGCATTGCAAAATTATAATCCCCTGTAAAATTTATTTCACGCTTGACTGATTTACAGCTGTAAAACTCACATTGGCCATATTCTATCTTGATTCTTGACTTCGTTGATATCACAAAATAATTAAGGTAAAGCTTTTGATGACTTAAATTTTATCCCGCCTATGATTGTTTCGTCATGAACTGCGTGTAGCTTTCAAAAAGTTTTGTAATTTAGTGTTACTGGATAGGTCAGAAATTTTGTCCCTATTTTCTAAAAAATTCTTAGTTAGTGTGGAGAAAAATTTGAAATTAAAGAAGATTGTGAGGTTCCGGAAAAAGGGAGCGTAATGGACTGGAAACCTGCAAAACCGGATAGAGAGGGTGAAAAATCTTTATATTCAGAGTTGATGCAGAAATTCAGGAAAACAACGCTTCGGTTTACAGTAAGCTGGGAGTTGGAAAAAGCAGTCTACAGTAGAACCCGATTTGCGGTGAAGAAATTCTCGTGAAAGAACCGCGATTGGGGCAAAGTTACGGTTACAGAGTTACTGTGAGCATTGCAAATCAACACTTGAGAGTTAGCTTCATCATCAGTAGTCATCTCCGCCTGCAGCAGATTGCGCATCAACATTCAACATGGGTTATTTGCTTCCTAGAGTGGCGATTTTGAGCGTTAGCTTACAATTTAGCAATTGGTTTAGCGAAACATGAAGATCTTCGACATGAAAACTTTTGATTAAACAATTCATTCATCGAAGATGTTAACACATGCAACCTTAATCTCCATAAAACAGTTTGATTGAATGATGTGGTGGTTCTACTTTGCAGTTCAGGTACAAAAAAAATCATTGCCACAATTCTGGATATTTCTTGGAAACAAATATCCCTGCCTAACTGTCGAAGCAATCCAATTTCTGGTGATTTGTTTCCACCAGCAAAAAAATCGGCTGAATGCAAAAGCAGAGAGCTCTACGTATTTCAGAAATTTCTTTGCTGCTTCGTTTGCCTCGCATTCTGGCAGAGAAAAGCAATAAATTTTTCACTAACATTGATTTTGTATGTAAAGGATTGACATTTAGTTGTTTGAGTTGATTTGACTGCCGTTTTGTTGTAGCGTAATTTTCGTCTTAAACACATAGCCAAAATCTTGCGCTTTGGTACGCAGCGACAACATTGGTTAACAAAGGAATTAATTTGCAACGATCTTTTGTTGCCGGTCCGCAAACATTTTTTAAAATTTTTACCGGTCCTCCGCGGTGTAAAAGGTTGAGAATCACTGGTTTATCAGCCCCCGGGTGGTTGATTTATCATTACAAAAACTATATACAAAAGAATATATTTCAGTATGAAAGATTTAAACTTAACAAAACAGAGCACTGACAAAAGTTCATGCATCATAATGGCTTACGTTCGGTCACTAAAAAGCCACGAACTGTCAGTGGGTGAATTTGCACAAATAACATAATAAATTTGTAGCAACGAATCCGTTCCATGAAAATATCTTTAACAAGATTCATAGCTCATAATAAGAGTTTGCTCATACCATTTATCACGCATTGCCAAAGACTTCAGTTTGTCACAAATGAGTCTTCTGATGCAAATGATTGAAATCATTTAATGTATAGAAAGACGTTGAAAAATTATCTACAATCAATGAAATCATAATCATCTTCATCAAACTTGGCATAAACACAAAACAAGAGTGACCCAATGCGGTGCAAGGAATCATATATCATGAGCTAATCGTCTGATGTCGTAACATCAAAATTAAACTTAAAATCTTGTACATCAACTTTTTGGTTGACAACAGAATGTTTCGACAATGACGATGGTTCAGAAGCTGCAACTGCAGGAACACATTTGTTGGTTTCTGGTAAAAGGCATACTTTCTCAGAATAGGTAGAAGTTCGTAAATATCCCGTGTTTGTTTGAGCAGCGCTGGAAATCTTTAAATGTTCTATTTGCTTCAGTGTATCTGTGATATATGATATACACTACAGTCTCAATATACTTCAGTCAACTCATATCCACTATTCTACTGTGCACAGGAAAGTAGATTAGACAGACACTATCAACAACTAATCGATTAAATAGCATAGGTATCCGTTACTATGAGTGGTAAGAGATCTAGTGCCTTCAAGTCTGACGAAGAAAGGGGGGGGGGGGGGACTGGGGAGGGACAAGATGTGTATTGCAACTGGTTTTTGGCAGTCGTGAGCAAGGATGGATCCAGGGGGGGGTGCAAAAAAAAATTTAAATGCCGCGGGAGTGGGGGAGGTGTCAATTGTGTGATTGTCACTATTGAATGTATTGTTATTTTAGGAATATTAATCTTTTCTTTCCATAACAACTTTAAATCATGATATTTATTTGGTTTTCAGATTTTGATTCACTTGAAAAATATTTAAAAGTTAGGGTTTTGTAGAAAATTAAGATCAGTAATCAGTATATGTGGCGTAAGTATGCCTGCAACCAATATTTTGTCATATTTCCGAAAGCGGCCCCGGCTTCATGCACCAAATTCAGATCCAGTTCCGGAATCTGATAGCAACAATAGATCATCTTCTAATAACAACAACTCATCTCAACCGGACTCCTCTTCTAATAACAACAACTCATCTCAACCGGACTCATCTTCTTCAAACACAAATGAACGTTCAAGCAATACAGCTCATTCATCACAAACTTATTTACCCAATGATACTGGCAGCAAAGAATCTGGACCAGCTCAACCAATTCTTCCTGTATATCCCCGAGATGCGAACATCACAAACCCTAGACACTGCAAATCATTCCAGAAAACTTGGTATCAAAAACACAAATGGCTAATCTATAGCATTTCCAATGATAAAGCGTATTGCCATTGTTGCATTCATTTCAGCACACATGCGTCAGGGCACCAAGAGCTGGCATTTACGAAAGAAGGATTCAGAAATTGGAGCAAAGCAGTAGGTGATCAACGGAAAGGTCTGGATAAACATGCCCGAAGTGCTCATCATTTACAAGCTGAGATACTATGGAACAACTATCACTGCAATACAGTCACCATTGCTGATAGGTTGGTACCTCACAGGGCACAGCTCATTGAAACCAACAGAAAATATTTCAGAATTCTCCTTCAGTATATTCAATACTTTGTTTTGCAAGAAATTCCTTACAGACACTTACATGAGCATGATGAAGATGCCTTGAATCAAGGAAATTTCGTGGAGTTATTGAAGATCACTTGTGAAACAAACCCGGTTTTTGAAGATTTGAGAAGCAGCATCATGAAACAATATTCAATCCATCAAGACTACTGGAGGAAGACGATTTTCAATGAGTTTGTAGAAGCTATGGCTGATGAAGTTAGGACCCAGATTGGTAAAAGTATTGCTGAAGCTGGAATGTTCTTTCTTGTTATTGACGAATTTAAGGACAAAGCTGGCCACGAACAGTTGTCTTTGTGTGTTCGTTATTCCGTAGGCTCAACTGCAAAAGAACGTTTCATTGGCCTTGTTCGGTTGTCAGAAAACTTTTCAGCTGCTGCTATTGCTGAAAAGATACTGCCCCTCCTTTCTGCTCTTAGTGCAGACTCTGTTTTTTTTGGGCTTGACAACAGATGGAGCCAGTGTTCTATTTGGAGTTCACAGTGGTGTTGCAACTCGTTTACGGAAAGTTTATGGCTGGATTGTGAATATCCATTGCACTGCACATCGTTTGAATCTTATTGTTGGTCAAGTTGTTTCTCAAGTTCTGCCCTCTACTCTTGGAGTTATAAAGCAATTACATTCTTGTTTCAATGCCTTAAAAACTGCAGACACCTTTGAAAAGTTACAAAACGAACGCAACGAGAAAGTTCGAAAAGTTCCAGGTTATATTGAAGTTAGATGGAGTTCATTGTTTGAATTGACCCGAACTGTTGTTGACAGATATCAAAGTATATCAAAGATGACACTCGCTGAACGGAGTAATGACACTGACAATCAAGGTATTGTGTGTGTAGGTATTTACCACAAGATGGCTAACTCAGCATTTGTTAAAGATCTTTTAGTGTTTTATAAGGTGATTGCACTGCTACAAACATAATTATCAAAATTGCTTCAGGAACGTTTTATCAACTGGCACCAGGCTTGTGCAGAGATCAGATCTACAAGGAAAGCATTAACATACTTAGAGGAAAACCCAAGTTTTGTATCCTCCCTTGTGGATTCTATCAAGAAAACAAGTGAAGATTGTGCCATCCCTTTGAATACAAACAGTGCTTTGTATCAAACTCGTTCACAAAGCGACGAGTTATTTGAAGGTGATGGAAATGTCCAAATGCATGTCCAAGTTCAAGATACATTGAAGAAGGTTGCTCAAGCTGTTGGAAATTTTTTTGATGAACGTTACTCCACTGACAATATGAAACTTCTTGAAGGCTTAGATGCATTGGATCCTCGTAGTGATCATTACATGTCGTTTGAAGGTGTCAAGCCATTAATAGATAGGTTTGGTGAAGCATTGAATTTCTGTGAAACTGAGGTAGAAATGGAAATGCTAAAGTTCAACAGCGGTAGCGGCCTTGCAGATATAAACAATGTGTCTAGCCCTTGCATAATGAGGTTGATGCAGCTAAGAAATACCATTGCTGTATCTTCTGCAGAAGCTGAGAGATCAATCAGTTGCATGAATCGCATCAAAAGTAGAATGCGTACCCTATTAAGTGATGAAAGAACATCAGACTTGACATTGTTGTCTTTTGAGGCTGATATAACAAAATCACTTGATTTAGACACAATCATCAGCTCATTTTCTGCACAGAAAACTCGCAGAGTGCCATTGTAAGAGTATTGTTTTGCCTACAAAGGCTAGGCTATAAAAAGCATGCTTCGTGTCCAGTGTGTCAGAACCTTGGTTGCAGTAGTTGCAGCACAATGCACCTATTCAAAAGTTAAGGCGCCTAAATGCTTTGAATTCTAGGCACATGTTACAACAGTTACTGGAAAGTGTTCCATTTATTGTCTAAACTCTAACTACTTTATCGTCTTTGATAACAATACCATTTATGGCCGTCATGCAATAAGGTTACTTCTAATGCATCTTGTTATGAAAGTTTTTGGTAACAACACCTTCACGATCGTCATGTGATAAGGATGCATCTTAGATAATTATTAATGTATAATATCTTGTTATCAAAGACTTCTCTGTTATAGGACAAAATGTGCCTATTCAATAGGGCAAAAAAATTCGCAATGCGTTGTTATGTTTTGACACACTCTATCATTTCTATATTTCATGGTGATTCCCTAATTGTATTCATTTCAAAAATATCCCCATTAAATCTAAAATCCGTGAGCTGTACTAAAATAATAACTTGGGTGGGTTTTATTCATGCTTGTGTTTAAGACTTGATTTTTCATGCACACTTTTCCGTTTTCAGGTCTTTATTAATATTAAACAAAAACATCTCTAATATTAACAACATGTATGATTAATTATCAGTATGCCAAATACAGCAGAGACACATTTTGACAGTGCCACACTGATGGACTTCCTTGAATGAAAATAGATTTCAGCAGCACCCCCCCAAAAATTAGAGGCTGGATCCATCCCTGGTCGTGAGTATGTACTTTAAATGTAGGGATGTAAAACACATATAGTTTTCCTAATACACCTGTTACGTTGGATCGAAAAAAAAGCACGATTCTTAGCCATGCATCTTCAAATGACATTAAAGTCCGACTGTTACCAGAGAGATGCCACGGTATCAGAAGTACACTGGATGCTTGCGACGGTAAGCCATTACACATGACCATAGAATTAGCAAGAGAGAAATTTTAATTTCTCTCTTGAAGCCCACACTTGCTTAAATCCTTACAGATCATGCTTCTCTTTCTTCCTTGTTGATTCCATGGTCATGTGTAATGGTTTACCGCTTGCGACACGCAAGTCGGCAAACGCTGTATGGACTTGGACGTAACCTTAATTCAACATAAAACCCAAACGGTAAACTTAACTGGAAAATCAATTTTAAAATTAGTGTAAAACAAATCAAAATGAAAAAATTCACACTTTGCAAAATTTGCAGATTTCCATTATAAGGCTTTGCTTGTCATGCACTATTTTACCTTTCTCCCATTTCTTTTCTTCGGCTTCAATTTTCTTTCTGTAATCTCCAAACATTTGATTCATAGCTTGCCGTTTTTTAACTAACGGCGCTTTTGCTGAAGTGAGAGTTTTTATAACTCGCTCGCATTCTTTTACTGCAAAACATAATTTGTATGGTCATGAGATAGGTGGAATGGGCGATTGGGCGGATGTATGACAAAATACACAAAAAAGACTAGAAACAACTAAGTATTAGAGTCATCAATAATTGACGTTACAACTTCACACTACTGTATTTAACATCAATATTAAGCGTTACAATGTTAATAAATTGAATATTTCTCGATTTTATATTTTTTCGCCTAAAGTTTATAGGCCATTAATGAAAATTTGAATCAAAGAATAGCTATTGTAGAACTCTTCAAATCGGGCAAGTCAAGGAGTGATATTTGCAAGGACTTAAGGAGTGAAATCGAACTAAGAAAACTACCGAAATGATATTCTTTAAGGTTCATTGTTGCCTTGGGCAAAGAAACACTTCAAAAAACGTAACTAGTTTTTAAAGCCTTTTAAGCCATAATTTGACAAGCACTTGCCATAGCTAATAACGTACTCATTTTAAGGTCTTCAGTATCACCTGGAATGAAACCCACACGCACCAGTATAAAAGTTGAAGATACTAAGCACTCGCCAACTGAGCTAGTCGGATGTACAGAGCTATACAGTATATTATACATTAAACAAGTTTTTTTTACAGTAATTAATATTTCAAAGTTGATGTTCAAATCGACTTTCTACATTATTGCAACGCAGTTGGCACAGCACATAACGCATACCTTGTTTTTCAGTTGGACGTGTATTAAACATCCCCATTCTCAATTGTTCTACACACCAAGAAACTTCTTTTTGAAACTGCTGTTCATTTGATAAAGAAGGTGCATTGGCATGTAATTGCACATCTTTTTTATCTTTTCCTGTAAAAATGAATAATGAGGCAGTAAGCAGAAAATTATTGCACTTGTGAACTAGAGTGCAGTAAAGTAAAAGAAACTAGTTTAGCGTAGTTCAAACTGTGATGCACATCTCTTTTATCTTTTCCTGTAAAAATGAATAATGAGGCAGTAAGCAGAAAATTATTGCACTTGTGAACTAGAGTGCAGTAAAGTAAAAGAAACTAGTTTAGGGTAGTTCAAACTGTGACAATTTTTAGCCAGCACCAAAAACTCTGTCTTGCAGAAACAATGATAATACAGGCCAATAAAAAAAAAAAATTGGCACAAAAGGTGAGAGTCATTTTAGACTAGAGTAGGCTGCAAGAGTATTTCAAGGTACCTGATTCCGAAAATGCACTTAGTTTTTTTCGAATTAGCTCTAGTTTTTGAGATATTCGACAATAAACATATTTTTGAAATCATTACCCAAAAGCTTTCAATTAGAAAATCACTCATTTTTATCCCTGATTACCAGTATGATGTCATAATTAAGTTTTTCTAGTTCAACTGGTTGCTATTGTAGCAAGTTCAAAATGCAATCAAGGGCTGAAATGAGCTGTGATTAATGAAAGGGAGGCATGAATATTCAATGAAAATGGTTGTGAATTGATACATCACAACGCAAATAGCCTGAAAATCATGTGTATAGAAATGCAGCTTTGTATTGAAAAGGTAGGGTCATGCGGAGTCAAACGGGACACTTTTTCAGTTTTTTGAATGCCACATAAAACCTATGATGAAATAAGACATTTTTCAGAAAAATTAAAAACTTGCAAAACCTCCAAAAAAATACGCTAAGCAGAGGTAGGTGCGGCCCATTTGACCTAGTGTTGGGCGATATATCGAATTTTCGATACGATACGATATCTTTTCAATATCGATATTTATTTCAATATCGTTCGATATTTTAACTATTACAGCCCTAACTCGTACCTGCAAACCCCTACAAAAATGTTGCCGAGGCCAAACGGCAAAAGTTGAAATTGCCTCGGCAATTGCTGTGAACGTTTCGGCAATTGCTGTGAAAGTAGCAATAAAGCGAACAACACGATTACGCACGCTGTTGCGGTAATTCACGTTGAATAACTCATGGGGAGGAAAAGTACGTTAATTTTGGGTTGATTTAATGTTAGAGTCAGCACAAATCGATTTAATTTTCCCGGCGGGTGTATTGCGTAACAACAATGCCCAATAAGAATTTTACGTTTGTTTTACATTAATTGGACATCTAGCGACGTTGAATTATCATAAAATAACGTGAATTGCTCAACTAAGTACCGGTAACAAATTAATAGCTCCCTGCGAGAAGATTGCCTCGATTTACGTATGCACTAACATAATTTCGGCACAATTGGGATACTGCGAGCAACACAAAGTCTGTTTGATGAAGAACTAGATGTCAAAATCGGAATCATCAGATGTTGTACCGGAGGATGAGGTTGTCGCGTCATCACTGGAATCGGACACATCAAGAGGCTCATCGCTTGGCTGTAAATCTACACCGTCTTTGCCGTTCGCAATGAAGTGTCCACGTTTTGCGGCTTTCGTGCTTTGATACCCACCCACACGCCTCTTTCGCAGAGCTCCATCGGGTGTTGACTATAAAGAGCAAATCTGTGGCATAACGACTAGGAGCAGGGCCGTAGCCAGACCGCAGAGCAAGGGGGGGCGAACTTTTTTTAGGGAGGGCCAAAAAATTAATTCATTATAATTGTAGCTGTTGCTCGAGAATGTTGGGATTTTGCCAGGGGGGGGCAAAATTTTTTTCGGGGGGGCAAGACCCCCTGGCCTCCGGCTGGCTACGGGCCTGCCTGGGAGGAATTTATAACCCTAACCTTACAAGCGCTCGTGTGGCCTCGGTATTTTTATTGCCGACGCTAATGCGCCATTCATGCATCTGCGTCGGCAATCATCTCGGCAATTGCCGATATTAATTTCGAAGACTGGGAAACTCTTTTCTTAATTAGAACAAAAATATCGAAAAGTATCGAAATATCGAGTATTTTTTCAAATATTGTATCGTTTTGTTTTTTTCAATATCGCCCAACACTAATTTGACCCCACCTGCTGTCTGGTCAAATGGCAAGGAAAAAAACATTATTTTTGCTATTCTATTACAGACCTGTTGGGTTGCATGTATTTTGTTAAAGTGATGCTCAACAATTTTAGCCATAAAGGCCTTCTTCGCCCTTTTCAGATAAAGGTAGAACACATAATTTGCACTGCTCTTTTTTGCAACTAAAATTGAACGATATGAATAAGGAAACATTTTACAAATGTTCCATTTTAAACTGGCAGTCATAATCAGAGTAGAAAGGGCCAAGTCAAACAGCAGGGTCTATAGTTGACAATTGAAATAGGATACTATACAATAGGGTGATTCGTAAATTGGGGAAAAAATTAAAATTTTGAAATTCAAGTCGGGCACCCTCTAGCGAGTCTGCTACTATTCGACGAATCCGATTCGGCGAGTTCCCTATTCGGCGAGTGCCCTATTCGGCAAGTTTTTGAAATTTTATTTTTGAAAGGGAATTATCGGGTACCATAGCCTAATTACAATTGCCGTTTTTACAGCGTTAAACGTTGAAATCGTGCAGAAAGGAATAAAAATAAAATGTTTGAACTATTAAATTAAAATTTGTTATGTCAGTTCAGTTGAGTTGTTTTTATTTCTGACCATCATATGAAAAACAACACACGTCAACATAGCAAAGGTAGAAGTGACAAAACGCAAATGTTAAAACGCGAACGTTAAAACGTGGTGCTTGAATTCGTCATGTCAGTTCAGTTGTTTTTATTTTTGATCATGATATCAAAAACAATTCACGTCAACATAGAAAAGGTGTAGAAAAAGGTAGAAGTGACAAAACGCGAACGTTAAAACGTGCTTGTGACCAAAGTAAGTTTTTGAGTTGAAAGAAATTTGGCACTGTCGCAACATCTTCAGAAAAATTTAAGAAATGAAGGAAAAATAAAAAAAAGAAAATGTTACAAAAAAAATCATATTTAATGTCTATTATATAAGTTAGTACTTTTGAATAGTTAAAATGATTAGTTTGGATCAACAAATGTGTGGCCTACAGCTTGGATTGAAAGGAAATTATCGGGTACCGTAGCCTAGTTATCCCGACCAGTAGAAATTGCCGTTTTTACATCGTTTTAACGTCACTAAACGTTGAAATCGTGTAGAAAAGAGAACTTTGCTGACTAGGATACGTTGAAACTGGGAAACATTCACAGAAGCCCTTCGATTTGTTCCAAGAACCCATTTAGCCTAACAGTTCATTTGTACATTGATTCAACGTCTGAATACATTATCTTAAAAATGCATAATCTTAAAAATGCAACGTATTGAAGAACTTCTGTGAATGTTTCTCAGTTTCAACCACGTATCCTAGTCATCAAAGTTCTCTTTTCTACACAATGTCAACGTTTAGCAACGTTAAAACGATAGGCCACACATTTGGTTAGTCTTTTCATTCTGTTACTACAATGTAAAAATGAACTGTTAGGCTAACTGGGTTTTTGGAACAAATTTTTGCTAGTAGGGATAACTAGGCTACGGTACCCGATAATTTCCTTTCAATCCAAGCTGTATGCCACACATTTGTTGATCCAAACTAATCATTTTAACTATTCAAAAGTACTAACTTATAGACATTAAACATGATTTGTTTTGTAACATTTTCTTTTTTTTTTATTTACCCTTCATTTCTGAAATTTTTCTGAAGGTGTTGCGACCGTGCCAAATTTCTTTCAACTCAATAAGTTACTTCGGTCACAAGCACGTTTTAACGTTCGTGTTTTATCGCTTCTATCTATGCTATGTTGACGTGTATTGTTTTTGATATGATGAAGGCTACGGTACCCGATAATTCCCTTTCAAAAATAAAATTTCAAAATCTTGCCGAATAGGGCACTTGCCGAAAAAGGCTCTCGCCGAATCGGATTAGCCGAATCGGACTCGCCAAAACGGGCCATTTCGCCCTCTAGCATTGTGTCAATACCTGAAAAAATAATCCTGTCAAATTTTTGGGGCAATTGAAAACATTTTTAAGATTGCTACCTACTTTGAAAGCTTCACAGAATACACTAATAGCAACACGGGATTACATGATAGGAATATAATGACAAAATTACTCAAAATTAATGAGTTCAGTATTGACAGATGTCCAGAATGTTATCAGATATAGTTATTGCATCAATGTAGACTACTACTAGGCCTATTACTATGACTACAATTCTTCTGTAGTCATAGTAATAGGCCTATGTTGACCCTACTGATGTATAGCAGAGAAAAGAGTTTCCAATCCCGTAGTTATAGATATCCCTGGCCACACCACATTCAGTTATGTCATTCACAACTTTCATGCCAAGTAGACTTGGTTTTGTAGTTGTGTAGGTGTCATTGGGTTCCAAAAGAGGTGCGTCTTGACTCAAAAAGTCAAAATGCAGTTCTGTAATTTTAAAAAGAGTGTGGTGTTTGCTGTGGTGAAGTCCTGCAGTTCTTTCCTATTGACAGTCATCAAGTCCACAATGGCATGTTTAGAAGGGTTCTCAAATCTTAGATTTTTCAAAGCCTTACCACTTTCAGTTTTATGCTTTCTATTTTCTTTTTGCTCAAAGAGAAAAGGGACGACGTCATATCAGTTCTCTTTCTAGACATGTCTGGAGCTAGTGATGCAACCAACAGCTATGTTTAATAGTAATAATAGGCCTGTTTACCTAAAAAATACCATATATAACTTAAATAAAATTAATTAGTTATGCAAGTGAGCTAAACCTTGTCAAGAAGCCAATGTGGCCCATTTGACCCCATTTTATTTAAACCAAAAAAATTCAAAAAGTGGGACTATTAATATTTTCAGCGTACTAATTCAGCATTCTTGGGTGTATGCTGTTCAGAAAATTTTCATTCCAGCTTAATTAGTTTTTGAGGTATAGCTTACCAAAGTTTTTTTGGTAAATTTTTAAATTTTCACGTTTTTTGGCCACTTTTTGCATCATGTAAAGTATATTTTCCAAATGTAGATCTGTGTTTGTTTTACATGATGCAAATCTGTGGGAAAACAGCTTTAAAATGAGCTATTAACTTCCAATTTTAGAAAATAATAAGTAGGAAAAAATGTGAGAAGTAAACAGAGTAACAGAATGGCCCGTTTGCCCCTGCGTCCCATTTGACCTTGCTTGACCCTAGGCCTACTAAAATTAATACTTTCAAAAAGGACATTTTATTCTAAGCCTTTGCTCATGACAAGTTTGTGCTGCAAAAGCTTCTTTTCGGATCTATAGAATAATATATATAGGCTTTGTAAAGCCTTGAGGAGCAACGTATTTTATGATGGATACAGCGTTATATAAAAAACAGTATTATTATTATAACATCTAGGCTAATAAAATATGCCTTTGACAAGTAGGATGCTGTCCTAGCAATGCAGATATATTTTAGTGCAACGGTGGGCCGGTGGCAAATATAAGACAAATGAAAACCACTTCAGTCTGCAGAGTTCGATCTTAACGCTAGTCCGCTAGCCAATGGCTAGTGAAAATTTGCGCAGACTAGTAGAAATGTTACAGTACTAGTCCGATTGGCTAGTGAAAAGATTCGAGTTGAAGAACTCGTGTGCCTCCGTGACCTAAAGAGTTATGCTGACCCAACAAGCCAGACAGGTCTGACGGTAGAGGCCTAACCAAACGCAATCCATTCAATAGTCCACTTTTTTTGACAGTGAACGAATATTATGTATTGTGCCACCCTGGCAAGTGGCGTGTCATCTCGTACTAAACGTTCCACACAATGTAATATTAAAACATAAATAAATATTAAGCACATACCGCATGCCACATTAATTTTTTATGTTTTAAAATTGCATTGTTTGCGTTTGTAGTACGAGAAGGTGTTTTTGTGCGTCTAGTTGCTCTCTTGTGCGTACTGAAATCTGAAAGCCTTCACTTTAGTTAGTTTCAGTCTAAGCCAAAACACTTATCTTAATACGTCATCAGACAAGTGAAAAGCCAGTAAACTGGTCAGACCAGTGAAAAATCAGGCGGGCTAGTGAAAACGGGGAGTAACTAGTCCGGTGGGATAGTGAAAAAAAAAAATTAAGATCGACCCCTGGTCTGGGTAATTTTATTAAAAGAGGTTACTGTTTACCAAGCTTATTACTTTAACATGAAGTTGGGAGATCAAGACAAATCCTGGATTCCTCCTAAAGTACGCAAGCATTGCACTCAAACCTGTTTCTGCGCTCAACATAAAATTAACTTTAAGAAGTTTAGAGTTCCATGACATAACTTTTGTTTCAAGTGGTGATTTGCTTGAAACAATAGGCTAGGTAAAACAAGCATGACTGAAAGTAACTTCAATATCTTCAGTAATGTTTTGGAGCAAGGTCAAGAACTTTTTCTCAAAAGCATCTCTTAATGTCTTGGCAAATACAATTAAGCACTGCAAGACACTTCAAAGATACTATTCAGATTTAATGGAGCCTTACCAGATGTTTTTATTGTTACCGTAGGGTATTGATTGCAGATTGTGTTTAAAGCGATATGGTATTTCTAATGCAAGCAAAAACGTAAACTGTTTAATACAATACTAAACAATACAATAGAGATCTGGAGTACAAGATCAACATAAAGGTGGGCTAGTCTACACTACTCTACATGTTAGCAAAAAATTAAAATAAAAACATACCGGTAGGCTGTAGCATATAAAAAGAACTTCCTACAAAATATTTTTATGCAACTCACCAGTTCGACGTGGTGCCATGGAGATTATATTGCTTTGTGAAGTTACTGCACACATTCCAGCCTAGGCAAACCCATTGTGGAAAATCTAAAGTCTGCAAGAAATCATAAAATAAGATGAACAGTTGAACACAAATGGTGATTGGTGAACAATCATCGGCAGCAGTGGCCGAGTGGTTAGCGCGTTGGGCTCGCAGTCGAGAGCCTGCATGTTCGACTCCAGCCAACCGCACTTGCTGTTGTTTCTCTGGGCAAGAAACTTTACGATAATTGCCTCTACCCAGTGATTGATTTCGAGTAATGGGTAGTACCAAATTTAAGTCATAAGTAGAGTAGACAACCGGAAACAGACATTGCCGTCGGCTGCAGCGTGGGTCAGGTGTACGTCGGAAGGCGTACACCGATGCCTAGCGCTCAAGTTCGCTTTCCCGCAATGCAGGATAAAGATAAACCAAACAAACAAAACAAACAATCAATATCAGTTTTCAATTTTTGAAAACCCAAGGAGGATTGCCAGACCTCAAGAAATTTTCCAGCTAGAAACAGGTTTCAAATCAGCCCTAAACAAACGAAATTTTTGCAACAAGCCAAAAAGAAGGTCAGCCAATACACATAGATAATTTGCGCACAGTTAAAATCATCAAAATTCTTCCAAAACAAGTTTCATTTATACATGTTACATGATTATTCAGCTCTGGCTCGTTTATCTATCTTTTGTGAAAGAAAACTTTTTGTTTCTAGCACTATAGTTGCAACGTTCATCTGATCTCAACGTTGCAACTAGTGCTAGAAACGATAATTGTCCTGATGAACACCCAAACTTTTTAGTATTCAGAAAACTTTTTTTTTTTGCTTTCAAATGTCACATCCAACATGTCTCATCAGTTCAACAATTTTGGTGAAAGTTCAGTTCAATTAGTTTATATTTTTGACCATTACTACTACTAAAAACAATATTGCCAAACATAATTTCTAAGTTGTTTGAACATTTCATTTTGTATCACATTGAGCATTTTCTATACACTACTGACAACCCATTTGGCTTTAAGTCGAAACACAGTACTGACATGTGTGTACAATTGTACATAGGCGTCGATTTTTTCTTAGAAGAGAGGAATTCTGGGTGGGCGAGAGTTTTCAAACAGATTTCATTGAATGTGTATGTTTGCAAATTCGCAATAGTTTAGTCTTCAAAATTAGCATATTTTTACTTCGGCAAAAACGTTGCCGAGGCCAAACGGCAGCAATTGCTGTAAACATTTAGCCTAATAGGAAAAGATTGTACTAAAACATGTAAAACGAGAAGCGAAAAATATACTAGAGTAGTCTATCACAAACGCATTGTTTGATTTGTTGTGATGTAATAATACCAAAAGTAGTGATAAAGCGAGCAACGAGATACGCACGCTGTTACAGTAATTCACGTTAAAAAACTCATGGGTAAGGGAAAGTAAGTTAATTTTGGGTTGATTCAACGTTTGAGTCAGCACAAATCGATTTAATTTTCCCGGCGGGTTATATTGCATAACAACAATGCCCAATAAGAAATTTACGTTTGTTTTACATTAATTCGACATCTAGCGACGTTGAATTATCATAAAATAACGTTAATTGCTCAACCAGGTACAGGTAACATATCAGGAGCTACCTGCGAGACGATTGCCTCGATTTACGTAAGCTTATAAGCCAACATAATTTCGGCACAATTGGGATACTGTGAGCAACACAAAGTCTGTTTGATGAAGAACAAGTCAGAATTGGTATCATCAGATGCTGTATCAGCTGGACGAGATAATGGAAAGCGAGGCGCAACAAGGAGTAGATGCTTACAATAATTTGACGTCTACTGGAGTTAAATCAATGCGAATAGGGTGATATTTCTAAAAAAGATTCTCTAGCTGGGCACGTGTCTAAGCGCCGGCAAAGTAGGAAGTAACCCAAATTAAACATCCAGCAATAGTGGTCACAGCGGTAAACCATAATCTCTTCGTGGGAAAATTGTAACATAAAGTTCCCGGATCCGTTTGTGTGCATGTAGTGACCGAAAAAGAAACACTCCTCGAAACGTCTATTCAAAAAGTGTATTCCTGTAAAATTAGCCCGCGGCTATCGAAATCGAGATGCAACGCCGTACACCTCTAAAACTGTCACTACGATACAGATTACTTGGATAAAAGACGGAGAATTTGTCCAGCTAGCAAGCACCAAATAAACCAGTTAAATGTGCGACCGACTTCCAACAAACAACTTCGAGAATGAATCAGATAAATTTGTGATAACTCAAAGGCACGTCAGCAGTTAGTGTGACGCAATATTTCATGTTTAAACAGGTTTGACACTGAAACAGGTTTAAACAGGTTTGACACAAGTCTTACGAACGATGGTGCAATTTTGGCTCATGTTTTAGGAATTTCCATGACGTAATATTCAGTAGACCTGAACGGTTTTTATATGACGTTTGATTAGGTGAACAATTGTCTGGAACATAGCAGCCCCTAGTTATGACAGTCTGACATGGCATAACTAAAAAAGAATTGACGACAATTGTGAGCCAATGAATAAAACACATGATACACAAATTGTTTGAATCACTCACGTTTAAGTTAATACGCAAATACAAAGGACATGCAAAGAATGAACAGCAATAAGAATAAACACGACGATACATGAAATTGGTACCATAGGTAGTAGGTACACGCAAAAAATGACGCTATATACAATGGTTGCGATAATAACCGACTGTTCTGGGCTCAGACAAGTGTCGGCCACCGCAGACAAAACCAGGCTCAAACCCTAACACTTAGGTGTTCTTTACGGGGGCGAGGCACGAAATATCCCTCAACACATAGTCTACTTTCACTTTCCCCGTACTCTCATCATAGTTGCAGACGGCAACTTTAGCTCTACGAACCACAGGCTTCCCTTTCCTAATTTGTGGAACTACCTCATGCACCCTCCCAAGTTGATACTTCCCACGTTTACCAATGTCCTGGAGAGAACCTACCACTACAAGTTGACCAGGCTCCAAATTCTCCGCCATTTTTAGCCATTTTTTCCGGCCCTGAAGACCTGGCAAGTAAAAATCGATCCATTTACTCCAAAACTGCTGAGAAAGTGACAAATTGAACCGATAATCCCTTCTTAATTGGTCACGATCATGTGGTTGCCCAACAGCACAGTATGGGTCTAAGTATGGGGTCAAAAGTGAGGCAGGGGTGATGACAGTAAAATCCCTAGGGTCGTCACTCAAAGGTACCAAAGGGCGTTCGTTCACGATCCGAACGGCACTGCCTGTGTACGTAAGCAGTTCAATAAAATTGGGCTTACGAATTGAAGAGTCCAAAATGTGAAAAAATGCAATTTTAAATTGTTTAACCATTGCCTCCCAGGCGCCACCTTGCGCCGGAGCATACGGAGGTATAAATTCCCAGTTTATCTCTCTCTGTCTCAGGGCGTTGTGAAATTCAGCTGATTCCATCAACTCGGGTAACTTTATTTGAAAGAAGCATTTAGTCACATCAGCCATGAGACCAAATCTACTAAGCCGAAATCTAGCCAAGACATCTACCAGAGGGTTTAACAAGTCAGTACCCGAAAACATTACATCATTAACACAAGTTCCTCGAAATTCAGACTTGCCATCGTAAACAATGCGCTTTTTTAATTGTGACGTCACAAAGTATGGTAAATACCACTCAGAACCCTTCACATTTCCTGCTTCACCAGCACGCTCAATATAACCATTAGATTTAAGATCTTTCATGGTGTCAGTAAGGAAATCACGAAGTTCAGGTTGTTTTAAAGCTTTCTTTCTTAAAGCAGCAGCTCTATCTGACGCCAACACAAAATGGTTAGGTAGTTCAATATCTTCCTTCAACGGAACAGGTATCTCAAATCGACCATCTTTCAACTCAATATTCGGTTCGACAAGTTCTCTAGCCAAATTATCATTGCGAGACAATTCACAGGTTTCATTTTGCAACGTCAAATCCTGAATGACTTTATTCAGGTCTGCTATTTCCATATCACGAGACTCAATTTTACGCTGAAAGCCAGAGATGACATCCGACTCTGAAGACGTCTGCACTCTGCACACTTTAGCAACGCTTTCATCTAAGGGTGACTTACCACCACAAGCCAACCAACCGAGAGGAGTGAGCAAAGCATGTGGTTCACTACGATTTTCACCAACACGCTCTTTTTTGGCCCACATCAAATAAGCGTTATCGTTGCCAATCAGTACATCTACAGTACTACAATCATTCAAATGAAACATATTCACGTCATGAAAATGACGAAAACCACTTAAATCCTGCTTATGGGGTAAAGTTTTAACATCGTCAGCCCAAGCTGGGTTAACCACCGAAGTTATATCACAAAACAGTTCATCTGTCTCTAACGACTGGATGTCTACTGTAGTAGTCTACATTGATGTCAGCCCAAGCTGGGTTCGTCGTCAGCCCAAGCTGGGTTCGTCGTCAGCCACATCATCAGCCCAAGCTGGGTTAACCACCTAAGTTATATCACAAAACAGTTCATCTGTCTCTAACGACTGGATGTTGAGTTTAACAAGGTTAGCACAAGTAGCTTTCTGACCAGCCAGGGTATCCATTTTAAACGACGCTTTATCGTACGGTTTAAGATCAAGTTCACACACCAAATCACTCGAAACAAACGTCAACTGCGAACCAGGATCATGCTGACAATACACCAACTTCGATTTGCCAGTCATTGGATTCAAAACACGAGCAGCAGTAACGCGGTTAAAGGCTGCTTTAACATTTCCAATCTTAACATTACGCACAGGAACTCTGGCACGAGCATCATCTTTCCCAACAGAATCAAGAGAATCACGTGACGTCACATAAAAATCATGCAGAAGAAAATAGTGTTTCCTATCGTTGTTAGGCCCACACTTACGACAGTTATTTGCATGAACGCAATCCCTAACCATATGCTGGCGCAAACAATTCAAGCATTTGCCAGCTTTCACAATGACATCTCTCCGATCTTTAGGTGTCAAGCGCAAAAATTCTTTACAATTAGACAAAAAATGATATTCAACTTGACCACGTGACGAACAACAAATACATGCCGGCAGGTCTTTACGTCTAGCCACACCACCGCGCGGTGCGCCAACAACAGTCGAGTACTGCGAACTCCCTGACATCACATCATCATGGGGTTTTACCGACGTCTGCCTAACCGGACATGAAGGCAATTTTCCTTTGCCAAACTTTTTAAATTGCTGCGACTCACCAGAATCGCCCATTAGCATAATGCTAAAATCAGTCGACTTACGCGTTTCCTCCCGTACTACAAATTCAAACAAACTCTGAAAAGTAGGCTCATCAGTGCCACCATACTGATCACCTAAAAAGTCAAGATAACGCTGCTTAGCGTCAAACGGGAGTCGCTTAGCCAAATCCAAAACAAAACGTCCTTCCAATTTGTCACGCTGACCATAAGCTTGCGCGTAAAGCAAACACTGCGATAATTCATCTTTAAACTCTTTCAGATCACTGGAAGAGGTCGAAGTCAATTTGCTACCATAGCGATACTTTCTAATTTCCGGTTCTGCAAAGAGACCTCTGTGGCTGACGTCAGATGCTTTGACAGCGTCAGCAGTTTACCAGCCTGTCAGTATAGGTTTTTAATGCGACAGCCTCCTCTGGACTCCAATGTACAACCACGCCAATTGAAATTGTTGTGTATATTGATTGATGTCAAGGTGAAGACTGACGATAACTGCAATAAAGAAACGAAACTAAGACAGGTGCCTAACCTACACACATATTTACACTCGCACATAATAAGCCAAACAGTGTTCATACAATGTATGCTGCTATTCTTAATTGTCTTATTCTTACGGCATCATTTGTATCTAAATACAGTAAACCAAATCGCACAAAGTATGTACCTGACGTTGGCGAAACCAAGACCCAAAGAGAAAACTGAAATTCTTCCAAACGAACAATCTACAACAATATTTACCAATGAACTCAGGCTTCAACAAATCTAAGTAACCATAGGGCAGATGAGAAATTATATCAGGGCATGTTAATAATGATAGGCTACCCTATGCATCAAACATCAAATAACATTACACACAAACTACAACATAAAGGGTATGCCGGATATGAGCCCAACAGCATAGCATTTGATTAGACCAGGTTTACTATTAAATTTGTATACTTGCACCTTAGCACAGATTGAGCACAACACTAGATACCAGGACAAGTAACACAGCAATGCAGATAGCACACAACAGATAAATGTGAAATTACATACCAATTCAAGTACAGATTTCCTTGTGGCAGTTCCGATCGACTTAATAAGGACAACATACAACTATTCATTTTCACTAAGTAATGACCATTTAAACTTAGTTCTAAGCTTTCTTTTAAGTGATTTCAAACTGGCCACATTTTAGAAAGATAAGAAAAACAGGGTTGCCGGATAAAACACAAACATTAAAAAATACGCAAGGAGCGGAGGATCACGCAGCCGTAACATCGCCCCCCAAAAAACAGCTTTATCACCATAAAGGTTTTTTTTACAGATTTCACAAGTTAAACGTCGACTGGGGCAGTTTACAATGAATGAATAATGAGATAGGCCTATTGCAATTGTTTCTCTTCGCGCACGTTGCTCCTTCTGTCATCCTCGAACTTAGTCCTCATCCGTGGGTAGAAGTAGAATCACCTTGTGGACGGGCCTACTTAAAAACGAAACAGTTTTAGTCGGTCTACCGCGATTGTCAAGATGTGCATTAGCCATGCGTAGTTTGACTTTGCGTACTAGTCCATCATCGCTAGGAATAACCGAGTCAATTCTGGCAAGCGGCCAGTGATTGCGTGAAGCGGCGTCGTCAGAAACAATCACGATGTCGCCGGTCTTTAGATTGCGTCGTCTGGAACACCATTTCCTTTTGGACTGCAAATTGTGAATAAATTCTTTCCTCCAACGAAACCAAAACTCATTGGCAAGATGTTGGACTCTCTTCCATCTCTTTCTTGCATAAAGGTCAGCCCTCTGAAATATTCCTGGGGGAGGAAGTAGTATCTTAGGTTTCATTGTTAACAGATGATTAGGAGTAAGTGGGGCAGGACATTCTGGGTCGCATAGCTGATCGGTTGAAAGGGGTCTGGAGTTAACAATGTTTTCAACTTCTGTCATCAAGGTCCGAAATAACTCGTCATCTAGTTGACTGCCACACGTTTTAAGCATCGGGTCAAGAGCACTTCGAATGGTGCGGATCTGTCGTTCGACCGCTCCATTCATGTGACTGGAGTGAGGTACATTAAATTTATTTGTGATTAAGTCACAGTGATGCTGTAAGAGAAAGTTACCGATGTGTTTTTCGTCCATTTCACGTTTAGCTTGCATTAAATCATTATTGGCGCCAATCAGGTTAGAAGCACAGTCTGATCGTAGTTGACATATTGGGCCTCGTCGTGCAAGAAACCTTCTAAGGGCGTTAATAAACGAGCTCGTATCCATTGTGTTGGCGGTCTCTAAGTGGACAGCTCGGCTCGACATGCAGGTAAATACCACACCATACCTTTTCAAGATCGATCGCTTTTCTCGGAGATAGTATGGACCAAAGAAGTCAACGCCGGAAAACGTAAAAGGGGGCTCCTCACTCAATCGCTCACTGGGAAGATCAGCCATTTTTTGTGTTTGAAGAGCACCTCTCCAACGCTTACAAACTACGCAATTGCTGATGTGGTAACCTACTGCAGAAGATCCACCAATTATCCAGAAACCACTCTGTCGCAAATGATTGTGGGTGATTCCGCGACCCATGTGGCTGACTTCCTTGTGACAATGGTCAATTATCAGATGCGCTACATGAGTTTTTCTTGGAATAACCGCCGGGTGTTTGGCAAGGTCAGAAATGGAAGCATTTCTAATTCGACCACCGACTCGCAAGATACCATTTTCATCTAGAAAGGGATCTAATTTGTAGAGACTGCTAGTCCCTTTCACAGTTGTACGTGTCAGATGAGAACGACCTTCCTGTTGGAAACTGGAGAGAAATAATACTTCTTCACTAAAATGTTCCTGTTGCAAGCCTTTGATTATCTCTATCTCTGCGGTTCTCAAGAAGTTTGCAGATACTGCTTCAGCGAATACAGAAGTGTTCTTCCTAATTTTGTGTAGTAGCTTAGCCTTAAGAAGCAGACAGTTTGCTATCGCCCTTTTGGCGCTCAGCCAAGAAGAAAATCGGTCCAAACGAGATGTTTCAAATTGATTGGTTGGTTTTGAACGTTCGTTGACAGCCAGTGTTGTTCGGACAGTAGCCTTGCACATTTCCTTTTGCATTTCGCTTGCGGTTGCTTCGTCCAACGTGGACCTTGCAGTAGCAGAAAGGTCAGAATCACCCCATAGAAATTCTGGGCCTTGAAGCCACATAGATCCTTTTAAAAAGCGTTGTGTATTCATGCCTCTGCTAGCTTCATCGCTTGGATTGGCCTTGGATTCTACATGGTACCAGGAGTCAGGACTGCAAAGATCTCGAATCTGTTGCACTCGGTTGGCCACATAAACATGGAATCTTTTGGCTTCGTTGTTTATGTAACCAAGTACAATTTTGCTGTCAGTCCAAAAATGTTCTACCACATCTGAATACCCCATCTCTTCTCTAACATATTTACTCATTCTAGCTGACAGCAGGGCGGCAGTGAGCTCTAGCCGAGGGATGGTAAATTGTTTCAATGGAGCTACTCTAGCCTTACCAATAAGAAAGGAACAATGAACTTGATCAGCACTGTTTTTAAGCCGAATATATGAGCATTGGCCATAACCGTGCTCACAAGCGTCTGAAAAGTGATGGAGCTCTACCTTTTGAACTGTTCCAAAACCTTCAGGCTGGATGCATCTCTGAACTTCAAGGGTGCTTAAGGCACTAATCTCAGATCTCCATTTACGCCATCTGGAAGCTAACGTTTCAGGAATAGGGTCATCCCATTTTGCACCCTCTCGACATAGTTGTTGCAAGATCTTCTTTCCCTCCAGAACCACAGGGGCAACGAACCCAATAGGATCAAAAATGGAACTAACAGTAAACAGTATCCCTCTTCTGGTGAAAGGAAGGTCTTTTAGTATAATTCTAAACTGAAAGGAATCATTTTCAACGCACCATAGAATTCCCAGTGCATGCTCAAGAGGAAGAGGATCCTTGTTAAGATCTAATGCTTTCACACCATCAGCTCTTTTTTCTTCTGGTATTGCATCAAGGACGGATCTATCATTTGACAAGCATTTGTGAAGTTTTAAGCCAGCCCTTTCACAAAGGGCTATACTTCCTGTTATAAGAGAAACAGCCTCATCAGCTGTAGGGACTGAAGTCAAGCCATCGTCAACATAAAAGTCATGTTTTATGAACTCAGAAACATCCTTACCAAATTCCGCTTCCCCATCTTCAGCTGCTTGTTTCAAACCGAAATTCGCACAACCTGGTGAGCTGGTAGCCCCGAATAGATGGACTTTCATTCTGAAGACTTGCAAAGGCTTGCTGGTATTTCCATCCTCCCACCACAGAAACCTCAAGAGATCTCTGTGCTTTTCTGAAACATAGAACTGATGAAACATCGATTTGATATCGGTCATTAAGGCAATCCTTTCTTTTCGAAATCTGCAAAGGACACCCACTAGTTTGTTTGTTAGGTTGGGACCTTGCAACAAGTGGTCATTGAGAGACACACCTTGAAATTCTGCTGAACAATCAAATACCACACGAATTTTTCCAGGCTTCTTTGGGTGGTATACTCCAGTATGAGGGATGTAATTAATTTGGCCAGTCTTCTCTGCACCATGATCATCATCCACCACCTTTTCTGCACATGTGGAAACAACGTCTTTCATAAAGGTTACATAGTCCGATTCGAATCTGGGGTTTCTGTCAAACCTCCTTTCAAGCTGATTAATTCTCTTTAGGGCTAGAGCTTTATTATCAGGCAACATGACTTGTTCAGATTTTACTGGTAAGGGCATGACATAATGGCCATCTTCTTGTTGTGTGATGTCATGAGAAAGGATGTTGAGAAATGTTCTATCATGTACAGACATAGTACCGTCTAGGTTGTGATCAATAAAATCAGACTCCATTACCTTTCGAATTTGAGAAGGATTGATTACTTCTTTGGCATTGGTGGGATAAACAAATGCGCTGGGTATGCCTTTAAGCTTTGTATTTTGCTGATGTTCCAAATTCTCGACATTGACACGGTGAGCGACTGATACACTGTTCCCAGTGGAATGGCACACTACTCCAACAATTCCCCAGCCAAGCAACGAACGTTGGCCATAAGGTTGGTCGTCTTCACCAGACAAAATCTCTCTTGGTTTAACAGCCTGCGGAACGTTGTTACCAATTAGTAGACTGACTGGAACTTGTGGCAAGTATGGTGCTATTTTCTCGGCAATAGGCTGTAGATGGTTCCACTTTCGAGCTACTTCGGGTTTGGGAATCTGGGATCGACTGGCTGGGATGTTATCTCTTGTAAAAACAGCAGGCAAGTTGATTTTAGTGGTGCGGTCAAAACTAACGACTTCTAAGTCATTTAACTTTCTTGTTGAAATTGTGGCATTACTTTTGTAAACAGTGGACAGGGTCAAGTTGGTCTCACACCCAGCCAAGCCTAATTGCACTCGCAGCTCATTAGAAATGAAGCAACTATTGGACTGATCATCGAGAATTGCGTAGCATAGAATTTCTTTAGATGGATTATGCTTGCTACGAACCCACAATGGAACAATCATGGAGTTGTCACATCCTTGGACTTCATTTTCGCTCTTGCAAACTTCTACGCACCTGGAATGCAACTGTCCACTTGTTGTTGCCTGATTATCTGGTGACCTTTCGAAATGAAGTCCAGTGAGATGACGTCTCCGGCAAATTTGACACACTGGTCTGTGCAAACATTGTTGAGCCCGGTGGTCACTACAGCACCCGCAAGCAAAGCAAAGTCGATTGTCCTTCAAAAATTGAAGCCGCTGATCACGCACTATCTCCAAGAATTTAGAACAATCATTGATGACGTGCCTTCCTTGGCAATAGGTGCACTGTACCACACAGTTATAGTTTCTTTCTTCGCTAGTCGTGGCAAATGTCCTTGCTGGTTTGGGGTCTTTAATTGCATTTTTAAATGACAGCACTTCAGGATTTAGCCCTGTCAGTTCGGGAATATTCACTTCTTCTGATCCAACTTCGACAAACTTTACTAATTCTTCAAAGGGTGGGTACTGGCCTGCAGTTCTTTTGTAAAAGAAAACCCTTTCTCGCCATTTATTTTGCATGTAAACTGGAAGCTTTTGAATGATTTTGGTGGACTCTTGTGGGAAGTCCAGAATTTGAAGACCATTAACAGACTGTTTTACTTCAGCAACCTGTATCAGAAAGTCTGACAGGTGCTGAAGCTCCGCCGTCTGTCGAGGACTGATCCTTGGCCACGAGGAAAGCTTGTGAAGAAACGCCTGACCAATCGCGCTTGGATTGCCATACCTTTCTTTCAGGCGATTTCTTGCAATAAAGTACGCATTTTCGCTTTGGTGTAGAAGCAAACCGGTAATGAGCTCCTTTGCATCTTTATCCAAATATTGACCAAGGAGATTCAGCTTGTGTTTAGGACAATAGACCCTATCTCCTATTAGGGCATCAAAGGCAGTTTCCCAAGCTGGAAATTCAATGATGTTGCCCTTGAACACATCAATCTTGATGTCAGGGATGCGGTAACTTGCAGTTGCCCTTTCAGCATATAAGGGAGCTCTATTGTTGTATTCTCTTTCCATGTGCAGATTTTCCATAGACGACATGATCCGATGTTGCTGCTCGTGTTCTGATTCTACAGGAATATTGCGCAGCATTGAATTTAAACTTGATTCATGTGGACCACGGTTTATTGCCGTGGATCTGGCTTCTTCTTTTGGAATTTTTAAGGTTACATGTCCATTATTGTTTCCTTCAGGAATGGGATGGGATTTTGTGGATGGGTTCTTGGGACCTACAGGTTGCTTTGATTTTCTTGAGGCCCCAGAGACAAGAGACATTGAGTCACTGGAACTAAACTCGATTGCAAGTCTTTGAAGCGCTTCTTCAACACTCTTGTTGGCTTGATCGGCAAGCTTCTCACAATTTTCAAACTCTTCTTTGAATTTTCCTTCTTCATCCAGGTTGCTTTCTCTTGCGCTCACAAAAGACTCTTCTAAGGCATCCAATGACGAATACAATTTCCCAACTGCACGTCGAATCTCTGCACTGTCACTGGATGTAACTTTTAACCTATTAATAGTTTTTAAACATTTCTTGAATTCGTCTAAGAGTGAACCGAACTGCTCATGTTTGGCAATTGTGTAGAAGTAATGTTCAAATCCCAAGTTAAATAAACAATAAACAAGTTAGGGTCAGCTAGGTTTAGGCTGCTCATAAATAAACAGCGTCAGTTATTGTGGCTGACGTCAGATGCTTTGACAGCGTCAGCAGTTTACCAGCCTGTCAGTATAGGTTTTTAATGCGACAGCCTCCTCTGGACTCCAATGTACAACCACGCCAATTGAAATTGTTGTGTATATTGATTGATGTCAAGGTGAAGACTGACGATAACTGCAATAAAGAAACGAAACTAAGACAGGTGCCTAACCTACACACATATTTACACTCGCACATAATAAGCCAAACAGTGTTCATACAATGTATGCTGCTATTCTTAATTGTCTTATTCTTACGGCATCATTTGTATCTAAATACAGTAAACCAAATCGCACAAAGTATGTACCTGACGTTGGCGAAACCAAGACCCAAAGAGAAAACTGAAATTCTTCCAAACGAACAATCTACAACAATATTTACCAATGAACTCAGGCTTCAACAAATCTAAGTAACCATAGGGCAGATGAGAAATTATATCAGGGCATGTTAATAATGATAGGCTACCCTATGCATCAAACATCAAATAACATTACACACAAACTACAACATAAAGGGTATGCCGGATATGAGCCCAACAGCATAGCATTTGATTAGACCAGGTTTACTATTAAATTTGTATACTTGCACCTTAGCACAGATTGAGCACAACACTAGATACCAGGACAAGTAACACAGCAATGCAGATAGCACACAACAGATAAATGTGAAATTACATACCAATTCAAGTACAGATTTCCTTGTGGCAGTTCCGATCGACTTAATAAGGACAACATACAACTATTCATTTTCACTAAGTAATGACCATTTAAACTTAGTTCTAAGCTTTCTTTTAAGTGATTTCAAACTGGCCACATTTTAGAAAGATAAGAAAAACAGGGTTGCCGGATAAAACACAAACATTAAAAAATACGCAAGGAGCGGAGGATCACGCAGCCGTAACAACCTCCACGAACCCCAAAACGCTGGGACAAGCGAGCTAACGACATTTCTATCCTGTCTTCCTCTGACAAGCCAGGGGTGTCAGAAACCAAATTAGCAATCGTTTGCGCAGCTGTCCTAACACAAACTGCTTGTAACAAAGTCAAACGAGTCCCCTTAAAGGGCGAAGCTGCCATTAAGGCCGTAACACGATTTTTAAAGAAGATAAATGGCATATTATTACCATCGTAACCAATCAAGGCCGCCTTATCGAAAAACGTCCTACTATTTTGGTATTCAAAAAAGCAATCCTGCTGTTGAGAACTCGATTTAGCGGGAGAAGACAAGCTATATCCCTTAAGGGGCTGAGTGGGCTCAGTCACATGCACAGCCCGATCACGATCCTCACACACGTTAAAATCAGGAGACGCGATACGCCTCTCACAACCACCCAAATTACGTGTAGCTGGGCGATCAAAACCTAGCGGCGCAGAAAACTGTGAAGGGGGCAAAGCATTACTACTAATGGCGGCCCCGTGACCTGTACGCTCTGGGGGAGGAGTTCGGTTGTAATTCGCAGACCTTGGCTCTACAGCATTCGGAAGACCCTTAGCCGCGGCCCCGAGACCTCCTGAAACAGCTGGAAAACGTGTGGATTGCCCTGGTCCACTCACAGGTTGAACGGGCGTTTGGAAAAGGTTATGTAAATTAAACTGCGATTGATGTTCATTTCTGGAATGCCTAGAAGAGCCCTTCTTAGAGCTACGCCGAGAGCCCACCTCTGATCGATATTCAGCTAAAACTACCTCTTTACGTTGTTCAGCCCTCAACTGAGCGTCTTTGAGTGCGAACTCAGCAGCTCTCGCTTCGGCTCTCGCGGCGGCCTCAGCTGCTCTCGCTTCGGCCTCAGCTCTCGCGGCAGCCTCAGCTCGTATGGCCTCAGCTCTCGCGGCAGCCTCAGCAGCTCTCGCTTCGGCCTCAGCTCTCGCGGCAGCCTCAGCTCGAATGGCCTCAGCTCTCGCGGCAGCCTCAGCAGCTCTCGCTTCGGCCTCAGCTTGTATCTGGAGCTCCTCTCGTCTTAGCTGCAGGTTAATTTGTGCCACTATCCGAGACGAAGTCCTAGACATCCTAGTGCTTACATTTGAGGCGCTATTCTCAGGATGTATGTCAGCATCCAACATATCTGAGAACTCACTTACTTTTTCTTCGAAGTTATTTTTTAACGAGTTAAATTCGGGATCTACCCTATCACGAAGTTCTGCCAAGATTGCAGAGTTAACAATTTTACTCAAAAGAGCATGGAAATGCCGTAATTCCTCTTCTAAAGTAGATAACTTAGATCTAAAAATTAACAGTTCCTGCTTATCACTCAAAGAACCTAGGGCTACAGAAAGTTCCCCAATTTCAGTCAAAATATCCCTTCTAAGATGCCGGGCCTGTCGAACTAACTTAGCCTCATCGTTACTGGGTCCCTCCCCAGAATGGCCTGCCCGACCGCAAAGAACATCATCAGGCTTAAACTCAGTCGAGTCTACGGCGGTCGAGTCTTTGTCGCCACCGAGTGTAGACATATTAAATGTTGGGGCTAAATTAACAATTAAAAAAATTAAGTTACACAAACACACAAATTTATTAGGCTACAGTAGTTATAAAAAACTTAACTGAAAAGACCGTAAAAATACAAAAAAGAATTTAAATGCACGATACCGTAGCTGTACGAGTATGAAGTCCTAAAGTCCACAAAACTTGCTTGGATTCTTCCACTTGAATCTACAAGCACAGATCAATTGTCTTTTAATCTTCTTTCTTGCCAATGAATGTCAAAGTTATTTTTCTTCAGTACCAAACTGAGAAGAAATGTCTTTACTTTTCTTTGCTTCTGTAAGAGTGTAGACTACCAACCAACAAATCTTCTTTTATTATTTCTTGTACTTCTAAGTAGTTCTTCTGCACTAGCTGACAACAAACACGTCGTTTATTTTTATGCCTTCAAGTGCTTCTTGGCCTACCAGCTAACAAAAATCGTCTTTTATTTTTTTGCTTTAATTTCTTCTTGACCTACCAACTGACAAGAACTCGTCTTTTATTTTTTATGGTCACAGCGGTAAACCATAATCTCTTCGTGGGAAAATTGTAACATAAAGTTCCCGGATCCGTTTGTCTGCATGTAGTGACCGAAAAAGAAACACTCCTCGAAACGTCTATTCAAAAAGTGTATTCCTGTAAAATTAGCCCGCGGCTATCGAAATCGAGATGCAACGCCGTACACCTCTAAAACTGTCACTACGATACAGATTACTTGGATAAAAGACGGAGAATTTGTCCAGCTAGCAAGCACCAAATAAACCAGTTAAATGTGCGACCGACTTCCAACAAACAACTTCGAGAATGAATCAGATAAATTTGTGATAACTCAAAGGCACGTCAGCAGTTAGTGTGACGCAATATTTCATGTTTAAACAGGTTTCAAACTGAAACAGGTTTAAACAGGTTTGACACAAGTCTTACGAACGATGGTGCAATTTTGGCTCATGTTTTAGGAATTTCCATGACGTAATATTCAGTAGACCTGAACGGTTTTTATATGACGTTTGATTAGGTGAACAATTGTCTGGAACAAATAGTAAGATTGAATCATGGCGACAGATCGCCATGGATTGAATCAACATCCTAGTGTGGTGTAGTCTAAGAAAATTAGTTTTTTCTTGTAATCTTGTGGTCCTTACAATTACCTCGGCAATTGCCGACGGTAATTTCGAAGAGTGTGGTTAGTCTTTCTCACAAAGACTGCGTTTAGCGTCGCTGCAGCAATTAAGCTTTAATAGGTTGGATGTTTTCTTTCTTGCACCTTGCGATCTTATGAGTGCTGCTAAACTAAACAAACTTCTTTTATGCTTTCCTTTGCGACCTAAAAAGCGCGTGACTCATGACCTGTTATCTTGAAAGTGGCGCCTTCGGATTTGCCGCATTTTGATTTGTAAAAGCGATTGTTTCAGTACCGTACGTCTTTAGTTTGTATCGGTTATTTTATTGTCATGTTCATTATGATATCATATTCACATTCCCTTACGCTGACCGGGAACTGAAGTTTGATTGTGACGAAACAAAAGTGAGATCATTCTGAGAAAAGATCAAACGTGGCTTTCTCTCACCAGGAATTGCCAGCTGTGGCGGTTGCCGTAACAGCAATGCAGTGAGTACCCCTTTTTTCCACGCAGCGTTGTTGCGGAATTGCCTTGTTCTGTCGGATACTTAGCGAGAGACATAGCATAAAACAAGAAGTTGCGCTGCACTTGGTTGGATAATCCAGCGTTTAAGAAAAACGGAAATAATTATAACGAACACTTCATAAGTGTCATGAAAACAGGGTGGGCGAAACATATTTTGCCCACCCTCGTTTCACGGCAGGGTGGGCGTCGCCCAACCGGCCCACCCTATTTCGACGCCTATGTGTGTGTACTGTGTACACATGCTTAAGCACTTAAGCAGGCTATTTCTCACTATGTCAGTCATGGTAGCTATGTCAGTCATGTTTGATACTACTTACCTAAAGCTTAACCTGCAGCTAGGGATGGGCAATATAGAATTTCGAATAGTTGCAATCCGAATATCTAATTATTCGAATTGAAATCACATTTCGAATTGAATTTTCCAAACCGAAATGAAACTATCCCCTTTTCCGACTACCAAAATTTTTTATCGATTTTTCTCCGATTAATTACATTTGGCTCAGCGATAGCTATTTGCTCTAGCGAAAACGACTAGCCAGCTCCCATTACCAGTACGGTTTATGGACGTCGGAAGACCGTTGTGCTATGGATTTGCATCTATTTTTATCGTACTAAACATGAAACGCAATTCAACTGTGGGTGAGGCTACCGCTACACCTAGCGTCAGAAGTTCCACAACAATGCAGCAATCCAATATAGATTGATCTATGGAGCTCCGGTGTTGAAGTGACAAATACTTCAGCATCAAGTAATGATGACAACAAACAGCTTTCAGCTGCTGAAGAAATCCGATCGTACCTTTAGGCAAAAGTGAAAAACAGAGATGCAATTGAATGGTGGAACAAAAATTAAGAAAAGTTTCCGCTGCTGTTTGATCTTGAGAGGAAGTATTTAGCCACTCCTGCAACCTGCATCCTCAGAAAGATCCTTTGCGAGTGTGGGATTAACAGCATCAAAACTGCGATTGCGGCTCAGATAGCTGGCGAGCATTTAGAAGCTTTAAACATTCTTCACTGTAACAATTAACAAAGACTTGCTCTCCTGGGCAGTTACTGTTGTTTTACGTTTCGTTGCCGCTTTTCCATTATGTGTCCTCAATAAAACCAGAATAAAAACAAAGTTTTTGACATTTTCTGAAATTAAACAAAATTATTCTAGAATAGGTATTCGAAATTCTAAATTAGAAAAATTATTCTAGAATAATTCTAGAACTATTCTAGAAAATAGAATATATAATTAGCGATTCTAGAATTATTCTAGAATAGCTAATTATATATTCTATTTTGCCCATCCCTACCTGCAGCCCAAAGTCAAACTGGTAACCTCTTACATCAAATTTGTTGACACTGTCAAGTATCTAGGCATTGTTATAAACAAGTTTTTGTCTGATGACGATGACATTAAACACCCCGTTAGAGCTTTATATTGTACAGCGAACATGCTACGTTCACGCTTTTCTAACTGCTCTTCCGCTGTAATGAATGTACTATTTCGCACGTATTGTTTACCTATGTACTCCAGTCAACTGTGGTCCAGATAGGGGAAGGTGGGGATGGTTCGGACACTTTTTTGAAATTTGGCCGTAAAAATTTTTTTAAACTCTTTTTGAAGCTTAAATGTTATGTCAACTTATAGCTATGTCTTTCTGGAAAAAAGGGTGCACAGCATAGATTTCTCAAAATTTGTTTTCTTATTAATTTTCCTAAAATGCTGACATCACTGAATTGTCTGAACCTACCCCAATGAGGGGGTCGGTTCGGACAAGGTATGGGGCTATGTCGGACAAACCAAAATATTGTTGAAAATAGTCTTGAATAACATGTATTGTACCAATAATATTTACAAAGAAATCCTGCAATTGTTTCATGTTGAAGGGAATAACAAAATATCAAAAAAATTACAGAAGGTCTATACTCTATAGCCTAGGCCTAGGGGATACCCCGGACCAATGCTGCCACAGCAAAATCGGAAAAAGCACAAAATTTAAGAAAAAAAGCACAAGATTTGGATACAAAAGCACAAGATTGCAAAATTGAACCTTTGCAACCCATTTTATGCCAATTTGAAGATTAACATTACTCTGAAATCAACAGTTTAGAGAAGATACATTCTTACTATTCACTGTTCTCTTTCAGTTCGTGGTTTTTAATTTAATATCACAAATCTCACAAAAGGCTAGCCCACATATCGATCAGTTTTGTCTTCTTGTGTCAAAATTTTAAAATCAGGATCATTCAACCATTGACAATTAAAAGGCTGTTTATACCACTTTTTCGTTTTGGGACTTGGTGAATGATTGTCATTATTTGATGCTGATGTACCGGTACTCTTTTTGCTGCTCTTGTTATCTAGTATCAAGCAACACGGTAACGCCTAGAACATCACATAACTAAGGCGAAAGAGAAAATTGAATTGAGTCCTGTCTTTGTGATGAGTTACCAAGGGGGGTGGGGGGACTTGTATACCTGGGACTGGTATATAAGTTCCCCCTATCCCCCTTGGTAACTCATGACAAAGACAGAACTCAGTTCAATTTTCTCTTTCGCCTTAGTTGTGTGATGTTCTAGGTTTTTCCGAGCAACACAACCTCTGAGGACGAGCACATACCGTACTCTCTTCAAATCAAGTTTTTAGCTAATCTTGTCAGGCTTGATAACTCAATGAGGAAAATTGGTCAATATGCTTAAGTACGGTACCAGAAACTTAGTTACCAAAAGCTTTTAGTTCCGGTCCTTAATTCTCCACCAAACTCAAACCATGGTATAGCAACGATTAATTTGACTTCAAAAAACATAAGGTTTAGCCAAAAATCGATCGGAAAGCACAAGAACACAAGATGAAAAGTAAAAACACAAGATCTTGTGCTAAAACACAAGCCGTGGCACCACTGCCCCGGACACTTAGATATATTATGTCCGCGGTATCCCCATGGTCACGTGTAGCAAACAATGGCGGATTTCTACTAGTACAAAATGCTCTACAAGAAAACTCTTTTGCTGTAAAGAACTTGCTATCTACAACGTATATACTACACTAAAGGTTAAAAGCTTTACTGCACAAACTTTTTTATAAAAGCTTACGACGTTCACTGAAAATATTACCTCTTTGAGAAAAAAATCTACCAATGGTGACTGGTGAGAGTTGGCGTGCAAACTGCGTGGCAATGTGAAAATTAAACCGGAAGTTGCTTGTCCGGGGTATACCCTTGTCCGAACCATCCCCACCTTCCCCTACTTATCCTTAAGTATGAATAAATTGCGTGTGGCTTACAATAATGCATTTCAAACATTGCATAAATTACCGAGGCATGTTAGCATTAGTAGTATTCAGACGTACCATCATATTCCTACGTTTCATGCCCTATTCCGAAATCGTATATTTAATTTTGTCAACCGCTGTCAGGTCTCATCTAACAAGTGGTTAGTTGCAGTTTTTACCTCAGAGTGTTATGCTTCTTCTGACTATGCAGTATGCGTCTCACTATGATGTGACTATGTACGCATAAGTTTTGCTTATATAATGTAACCTTGTGTGTTTTGTCACTTGTGTTGTCTTTATGAATGTGGGCCTGTCTCTTTAGTGCCTGATGCAAATAAATAATAATAATAATAATAGAGGTCTAAAAGAAAGTAAAAGCGACAAAACGCGAATGTTATAACGTGCATGATACCGAAACAGGACAGTCAGTTTATAATATGGCACGATCGGTTGCAACACCTTAGCCTAGTACAGCGTGGTCCAACTACAGGCCCACGGGCCGCATGCGGCCCGCGGATGGAATTTTTGCGGCCCGCGAACTTTCACAGTTTTGATTAAATTTGTATTTATGTTACAGAAAGTAATTTCTATTAGAACAAGTATAGCATGTGGATAAAAAGTCTCAAAAATTTAATTCAAAGTTGTAGACAGCAGAGTAAGGTGTGTCATATTTTTTGATTTTTAGAATCTGTATAAATATTCTCTCGGCTACCCCAACAAATGGTGCAAATCTATGCCTAGTACTGGGGGAAAAAAGTTTTAGCAATATTGAAGTTTGTTTACCTACATCATTTTGCATCTGAAATTTCGAGAAAATTTGAAGTTTTTTCAATTTTTTTAAAAATAAAAAAAAATTGAAAAAACATTTAAAACACAACAACACATTGTAAAACACGTAGATAATTGCTGCACAACTACAGAAACACAACAAGAGTTGGCAAAATGGATATTTAAATTGTTCCGAAACTGCCAAACTGGATCAACTTTGCTATGTCTTGTTTGGAATGATTTCTGGACATCAGCATACGGCTAACCTGCTGGGATTTGATGTACCCTTCCCTTCGTTCTTGTGTAAAAACAGTTGCTGCTGCTTCAGACACCATCTTTACACACCTCTCAACACTTTGTGTGTGGCTAGACCACATGGGCACGTCCATAGGACCAGCATAAAACTTTCTCAGTTCCCTGCTTGTAAGAGAACATGTAAGAGGTGGCTCATAAGCCGATGCTTCCCACTTTATCATGTCTGAAATTTTAGTTGCATCGATATTAATCTCTTCCACCCGTCTCACTCGCACTGCTTCATTTCCGACTTTGCTTTCTCCTTCTCCTCTCAGTTCAATGATCTTGTTAACGGCCCAAACCCTTTCACTTTCATCCTGGGAACAAAGCATTGCCTGCAAAATTGTCTCGCTGAAGGCGTTCCAAGCTGATCTTTGCACTGCAGGAATGACCAGCTGCTGCACTTCGGTCTTTTGCTTTCTTATCTGTTCTAGCATGAACAACAAATTGGCGGGACCTTCTGTCCATTTATGTTTCACTTTAATATTAAACCAGTTAGGAAGATAGACCCCCATGATAAATTGAACAATGCTTTGAAGATTTTGTAGCTTTTTTCCCTTTAAATTATGCTTGGAAATCCAAATTCGGCAGAATCGAAGAGCGGTAGTGAGCCAGCGAGCATGATTTACAGGGCCAATTTCCATGCGAGCGAGAGATGCTGAGAGGTTACCAGTTTTTATAGCTTCATGGATTTTGTATGCATAGCACTGATCTGTAGACAGATCTTTTATAATTTTTGGTTGAAGATTAAGAAGTGCTGGACCACCACTAATCGTGGGAAAACTTGGATTTATCTCCATCTCCGTCGCATCGTCTAACATCTCGCCTACGGGGTCTGCTACTATTCGGTGAGTCCGATTCGGTGAGTTCGTAACCTCTAACCCCTAACCCTATCCCCTAACCCTAAAACGGCAATGATTTCAGCATGTTTCTTTTCTTTAGTTGCAGTATCTGGTGTAAAATGAAATAAAAATTTTCCTCCTGGCTCACTACACACCGAGTAATGTTCCTCCTTTACCATTCCTGGGTACTTTTGGCTAGATCCTTCAACATAGAAATAAGAATTAGGATTGTCTATCCTTCCATCAAAAAACACACAGGAAATTCCTTCCGTTTTGATCTGCTCTTCAAGCTTGGATTCGATGCTTTTCATCACTTCTGTTTGTGCTCTTCTAAGCTTGTTATGGTCAATCACCTTAGATAGGTCATCCTTTGTTATAATCCCAGCATCCATCCAAGCTGCACTGGCTATTTCAGCTGCCTCTCGTAAGCCTGTGTTGTGTCGTAAACTAGCTAATGCAATGTTTGGTATTTTTTCTGTGTTACGCTTACGTCGCTTTATAGTAGAAGGCCCAGCAGAAGCTTCTGGAACAAATTCCTTATCTTGTGGACTTTCGTTTGCTTGATAGTCATCTTGTTCTTCTTCTTGAGGTTCGAACATTTCATCCTTCTCTTCTAGTCTAAATTTTCTTTTCTCGCTGGCTTCCATCTTCCTTTTTTAGTTTAAAGCACTTGCAATTTGTTTTCTTGTTTCAGGAACATCCTTATGAGACATTTGATGGGGCCCCTTGCTGCTATTTTTTTCCCTTTGTCCCTTGATGTACTCTAAATCCATAACTGGAATCTTGTGTTCACGGGTGCAGGTACAGAAAATACGAACCACTTTTTCACAACCCGAACCACATTGGCATTCATCACATGTTTTTATAACACAGTTGCAATGAAGGATGTCAAACAATGAGTCTATGCTTCCTAGAAACTTTTGGCGTGCTTCGGTCTTTCCCTTACCACTTGCAATCTCATTTGCTCTTTTCCACAGTTTTTTTAACCGGTTCATTATGATTTTTTCTGCAATAATGACAGGGAATTTGAATAGGGCATTAGCTTTTTGCCACTGAGCATACACCTGGTTGTAGATATCTGTAATGAGCTCATTCTGTGTATAATATAATTTCTGCGATTAGTCTCACTTGTTTCTCGCAAAAAGAGACCCAGCTTCAGCACATCTCTGACAGTTGGAAGTTCTGATGGCAGCATCTTGCTGCCACATCCTATCATATTACTTAAATGACAGCTGGAAGCACTTCTTGTGTTAGTAGCCATAATGACTGTTTAATTAAAACTGCAGTCAAGTTTTACTAACAGTAAAAATGATCTGGAAACAACAAAAACAAAACAATGACTAAACTTTTTGCAGTACGGTAGCCTACCTGTAATAGCTTGTGCTTAGTATGTTACTTTGCATGGTAAACCTTAGCTGAATGCTTAGCTTAAGTTATAACTTATATTGTACGAGCACTGTATATCTGGTTAAAACAATGCCTGATGAATCTAATCAAAAAGCGATCTGGATAAGCTTTGAATGACATTGCAGACATAGGCTACTGCAAAATTTAACAATCTTAGGCCGGTATCTCTAAATACCCATTGTCAGGCATTGTCGGGCATTGTCGGGCATTGTCGGGCATTGTCGGGCATTGTCGGGCATTGTCGGGCATTGTCGGGCATTGTTGGTTTTTTGGGGGGTTGTGGAGCATTTCTAGGGGTTGTCGAGCATTTTCAGGGGTTGTCAGGCATTGTAGAGTAGCTACTTTCAAGCATTGTTGGGAATTTTCAGGCATTGTCTAGGATTTCCAGGCATTGTCGATCATTATCAGCGGTTGCTGACGGATTTGTTAGGCATTATAGAACATTTTAAGGCATTGTCGAACATTTTCAGGGGTTGTCGAGCATTTTCTTGGGTTGTCAGGCATTGTAGAGTAGCTAACTACTTTCAGGCATTGTTAGGAATTTCCAAGCATTGTCTAGGATTTCCAGGCATTGTCGATCAATATCAGTGGTTGACGGGTTTGTTAGGCATTATAGAACATTTTCAAGCATTGTCGAGCATTTTCAGGGGTTGTCAGGCATTGTAGAGTAGCTACTTTCAGGCATTGTTGGGAATTTCCAGGCATTGTCTAGGATTTCCAGTCACTATCGATCATTATCAGTGGTTGACAGGTTTGTTAGTCATTATAGAACATTTTCAGGCATTGTCGAACATTTTCAGGGGTTGTTGAGCATTTTCAGGGGGTGTCAGGCATTGTAGAGTAGCTACTTTCTGGCATTGTCGATAATTTCCAGGCATTGTCTAGGATTTCCAGGCATTGTCCATCATTGTCAGTGATTGACAGGCTTGTTAGGCATTGTCGAACGTTTTCAGGGATTGTCGAACATATTCAGAGGTTTTCGAGCATTTTCAGGGGTTGTCAGGCATTGTAGAGTAGCTACTTTCAGGCATTGTCGATAATTTCAAGGCTTTGTCTAGGATTTCCAGGCATTGTCCATCATTACCAGTGATTGACAGGCTTGTTAGACATTGTCGAACATTCTCAGGGATTGTCTAACATTTTCAGGGGTTGTCGAGCATTTTCAGGGGTTGTTAGGCATTGTAGAGTAGCTACTTTCAGGCATTGTTGGGAATTTCCAGGCATTGTCTAGGATTTCCAGGCATTGTCGATCATTATCAGTGGTTGACGGGTTTGTTAGGCATTATAGAACATTTTCAGGCATTGTCGAACATTTTCAGGGGTTGTCGAGCATTTTCAGGGGTTGTCAGGCATTGTAGAGTAGCTACTTTCAGGCATTGTTGATAATTTCCAAGCATTGTCTAGGATTTCCAGTCATTGTCGATCATTATCAGTGGTTGACAGGTTTGGTAGTCATTATAGAACATTTTCAGGCATTGTCGAACATATTCAGGGGTTGTGGAGCATTTTCAGGTGTCAGGGGTTCTCAGGCATTGTAAAGTACTTTAGATTCTTTCTGGCAGGCATTGTCGGACATCTTCAGGCATTGTCTAGGATTTCCTGGCATTGTCGAACATATTCAGTGGTTGATTGGTTTGTTAGGCATTGTGGTCACAGCGGTAAACCATAATTCTTCGTGGGAAAATTGTAACATAAAATTCCCGGATCCGTTCGTCTGCATGTAATGACCGAAAAAGAAACACTCTTTCGAAACGTCTATTCAAAAAGTGTATTCCTGTAAAATTAGCCCGCGGCTATCGAAATCGGGATGCAACACCGTACACCACTAAAAATTGTCACTACAGAACAGATTACTTGGATAAAGACGGAATTTTCGTCCAGCTGACAAGCACTAAGCAAACAGTTAAATGTGCGACTGACTCTCAAGCAACCACTTCACGAATGACCAGAATAGATAGCAATATCTCAAACTCACGTTCGCAGTACTGTGACGCAATAGTGAAAGACATTGTCACGCAATTCAAACAGGTGTTCAAAGCTGGTGATCCAATATTTCATGTTTAAACAGGTTTGACACTGAAACAGGTTTAAACAGGTTTAAACAGGTTTGACACAAGTCGTACGAACGATGGTGCAATCTCTGCTCATGTTTAGGAAAAATTCCATGACGTAATACGCTAAGATTCAGTAGACCTGAACGGTTTTTATATGACGTTTGATTAGGTGAACAATTGTCTGGAACATAGCGGCCCCTAGTTATGACAATCTGACATGGCATAACTAAAAAAGAATTGACGACAATTGTGAGCCAATGAATAAAAACACATGATACACAAATTGTTTGAATCACTCACGTTTAAGTTAATACGCAAATGCAAACGGCATGCAAAGAATGAACAGCAATAAGAATAATACACGACGATACATGAAATTGGTACCATAGGTACACACTAAAATGACGCTATATAGGCTACAATGGTTGCGATAATAACCGACTGTTCCGGGCTCAGACAAGGGTCGGCCACCGCAGATAAAACCAGGCTCAAACCCTAACACTTAGGTGTTCTTTACGGGGGCGAGGCACGAAATATCCCTTAACACGTAGTTTACTTTCACTTTCCCCGTACTCTCATCATAGTTGCAGACGGCAACTTTGGCTCTACGAACCACAGGCTTCCCTTTCCTAATTTGTGGAACTACCTCATGCACCCTCCCAAGTTGATACTTCCCACGTTTACCAATGTCTTGGAGAGAACCTACCACTACAAGTTGACCAGGCTCCAAATTCTCGGCCATTTTTAACCATTTTTTCCGGCCCTGAAGCCCTGGCAAGTAAAAATCGATCCATTTGCTCCAAAACTGCTGAGAAAGTGACAAATTGAACCGATAATCCCTTCTTAGTTGGTCACGATCATGTGGTTGCCCAACAGCACAGTATGGGTCTAAGAATGGGGTCAAAAGTGAGGCAGGGGTGATGACAGTAAAATCCCTAGGGTCGTCACTCAAAGGTACCAAAGGGCGTTCTTTCACGATCCGAACGGCACTGCCTGTGTACGTAAGCAGTTCAATAAAATTGGGCTTACGAATTGAAGAGTCCAAAATGTGAAAAAATGCAATTTTAAATTGTTTTACCATTGCCTCCCAGGCGCCACCTTGCGCCGGAGCATAAGGAGGTATAAATTCCCAGTTTATCTCTCTCTGTCTCAGGGCGTTGTGAAATTCAGCTGATTCTATCAACTCGGGTAACTTCTTAGATGCTGCCTGAAAGGTACTTCCATTATCGGAATAGATAGCATTAACCTGCCCACGTAAATCTGTAAACCTAGTAAAGGCAAGTAAAAAATCGCTCAGCGACAATGACGTAACCAGCTCAACATGAATAGCGCGAGATGCCATACATGTGAACAAGAGTCCCCAAGCTTTTATGTGACTTCTACCTTCAACAAAGGTCAAAGGTCCAAGATAGTCTAAGCCGCAATCAAAAAAGGGTTTCCTATGGGCAGTTGTGCGAGACAAAGGTAAATCAGACATGAGCTGCCTTATAGGTCGAGCTTTCTCAATCGCACATACACGACAATCATTAAGATACCTCTTCACGGAGGCATTACCATTAGCGATCCAAAACTTCTGTCGCGTAGACAACAAAGTGTGCTGTACTCCACAGTGCGCATTTCGATTATGATGCGACAGTACAACAAGCCTAGTGAAGGAGTGTTTTGAAGGCAAAACAATCGGATGCTTTGCTTCTAGAGAAATCTCTGGAGAATTACTTAAGCGCCCTTCAATGCGGATTACACCAGCGTCATCTACACAAGGTCTGTACTTTTTAAGTGAACGCAATTCTTTTAAGCGTTCCTTCTCACGTTGTGAAGCGCCAACACTACCCCGCTTTATCACTTCCTCAAGGGCATCCGGCGATCGTTTGGTCATTAAATGTACCACATCGCCATACACGCTTTTCTGAACAAACTTCACAGTTAAGTCTAAGGCTCTATTAAGATAAGAGGCGTCCAATTTTGGCTTCACAAAGCTACGCTTTCTCGTTTTACAGCACAAAAATTCAACAAAAGCAACCAAATAAGCGATTCTCTTTTTCATAACATACAAAGAAGGTGCGGCCTCGATCAATCTGTGAAGGCCACCCTGTCCAACGTCAAGCGACTCCTCTTCGTCACGAAGATATAGGCTATGGATAGGTACTGAAGTGACATTTTCTACAGATGGAATTTCTTCACATTGATAGAGAAGACTAGAACCATTCAACCACAACTCTCGAAATTCTTTCTTTGTAATAAGATTTGGCCGTGTGCCAACATCAGCTGGGTTCATATCGGTAGGGCAAAAACGCCAATCCTGGGCTCCAGACAACAATAAAATATGCTCAACTCGACGCGTGATAAACTTATTCAAACGTAAATCAGGGTTTTTAACCCACTGCAACACAGTCCGAGAATCACACCAAAAATACTTAAGGCAGTCGGGCATCTTCAATGCCTCGTAGGCCTGCTTCACGAGTCTTGCTGTATTCAAAGCGGCAACAAGCTCTTTCCTAGCTATCGGCCAAGAAAACTGATTTCTTACAACAATGGTAGATTTACCCAAAACGAAAGACACACTAGGAACTCCATTAACCAGTCTACGTAAGTAAACAACAGAAGAGAAAGCTTGATTCGAAGCATCACTAAACCCATGCAATTGATATGAAACAACATCATCCGGACTACACACACCAGAGTTTCCAAAATACCATCTCGGTAACGAAAAATCCTTAAGCAGGTCCAAAGAGCGAAGCCACGACTCCCACTCTTTAACAAAGCTATCAGGGTCCTCGGTGTCCCAATCAAACTTGTCTATCGCCAATTGCTGAAGTATCAGGCGTGCTTTTAGAAAAAATGGCGCTCCAAAGCCTAGCGGGTCAAAACTTTGTCCAAGCTGACTGAGCATACTTCTGCGCGTGTGTTTAGCTAAGAGCTTTAAAGAACATGCGATACGCATCTCGTCAGACTCGGTTTGCCACACACAACCCAATGTCTTCGCTGATGGCAAAGTCATACTTTCAGTCTGAAAATCAATGTCGCGAATCAAAGGTGAAAGCATCTCATTATCCAAATTTGACAAGACAATCATAGCCTCCTTGTTAGCACTCCACTTAACAAGTTTAAACCCACGGCTATCAAACAAAGCAATTGATTCATGAGTGATTTGCTGAGCTTCCTCTAAGCTATCAGCCGAAAATATAAAATCATCCATGTACATATTATTTGCAATATTGCAGAGAGTTAGTTCACCAGCACCGCTGGGATTCTGCTCGATCATTTTCTTTATAGCCAAGCAAGCGATATATGGGCTACTTTTTATTCCCCAAGGGTGTACACAAAAACGAAAGGGTACCATTCTACCATTTTCAAGGTCATCATCTTCAAACCACAATACACGAAACAAATCCCTCTGCGACTCAGGTAACTTTATTTGAAAGAAGCATTTAGTCACATCAGCCATGAGACCAAATCTACCAAGCCGAAATCTAGCCAAGACATCTACCAGAGGGTTTAACAAGTCAGGACCAGAAAACATTACATCATTAACACAAGTTCCTCGAAATTCAGACTTGCCATCGTAAACAATACGCTTTTTTAATTGTGACGTCACAAAGTATGGTAAATACCATTCAAATCCCTTGACATTTTCTGCTTCACCAGCACGCTCAATATAGCCATTAGATTTAAGATCCTTCATGGTGTCAGTAAGGAAATCACAAAGTTCAGGTTGTTTTAAAGCTTTCTTCCTTAAAGCAGCAGCTCTATCTGACGCCAACACAAAATTGTTAGGTAAATCAATATCTTCCTTCAACGGAACAGGTATCTCAAATCGACCATCTTTCAACTCAATATTCGGTTCGACAAGTTCTCTAGCCAAATTATCATTGCGAGACAATTCACAGGTTTCATTTTGCAACGTCAAATCCTGAATGACTTTATTCAGGTCTGCTATTTCCATATCACGAGACTCAATTTTACGCTGAAAGCCAGAGATGACATCCGACTCTGAAGACGTCTGCACTCTGCACACATTAGCAACGCTTTCATCTAAGGGTGACTTACCACCACAAGCCAACCAACCGAGAGGAGTGAGCAAAGCATGCGGTTCACTACGATTTTCACCAACACGCTCCTCTTTGGCCCACATCAAATAAGCGTTGTCGTTACCAATCAGTACATCTACAGTACTACAATCATTCAAATGAAACATATTCACGTCATGAAAATGACGGAAACCACTTAAATCTTGTTTATGCGGTAAAGTTTTAACATCGTCAGCCCAAGCTGGGTTAACCATCGAGGTTATATCACAAAACAGTTCATCTGTCTCTAACGACTGGATGTTGAGTTTAACAAGGTTAGCACAAGTAGGTTTCTGACCAGCCAGAGTATCCATTTTAAACGACGCTTTATCGTACGGTTTAAGACCAAGTTCGCACACCAAATCACTCGAAACAAACGTCAACTGCGAACCAGGATCATGCTGACAACACACCAACTTCGATTTGCCAGTCATTGGATTCAAAACACGAGCAGCAGTAACGCGATTAAAGGCTGCTTTAACATTTCCAATCTTAACATTACGCACAGGAACTCTGGCACCAGCATCACCTTTGCTGATCGAATCCAGAGAATCACGTGACGTCACATAAAAATCATGCAGAAGAAAATAGTGTTTCCTATCGTTGTTAGGGACACACTTACGACAGTTGTTTGCATGAACGCAATCCCTAACCATATGCTGGCGCAAACAATTCAGGCATTTGCCAGCTTTCACAATGACATCTCTCCGACCTTTAGGTGTCAAGCGCAAAAATTCTTTACAATTAGACAAAAAATGATATTCAACTTGACCACGTGACGAACGATAAAAATATGCCGGTATGTCACTACGTCTGGCCACACCACCGCGCGGTGCGCCAACAGCAGTCGAGTACTGCGAACTACCTGAAATCACATTATGATGGGTTTTACGGACGTCTGCCTAACCGGACAAGAAGGCAATTTTCCTTTGCCAAACTTTTTAAAATGCTGCGACTCACCAGAATCGCCCATTAGCATAATGCTAAAATCAGTCGACTTGCGCGTTTCCTCCCGTACTACAAAATCAAACAAACTCTGAAAAGTAGGCTCATCAGTACCACCATACTGATCACCTAAAAAGTCAAGATAACGCTGCTTAGCGTCAAACGGGAGTCGCTTAGCCAAATCCAAAACAAAACGTCCTTCCAATTTGTCACGCTGACCATAAGCTTGCGCGTAAAGCAGACACTGCGACAATTCATCCTTAAACTCTTTCAAATCACTGGAAGATATCGAAGTCAATTTGCTACCATAGCGGTACTTCCTAATTTCCGGTTCGGCGAAAAGACCTCCACGAACTCCAAAACGTTGAGACAAGCTAGCTAATGACATTTCTATCCTGTCTTCCTCTGACAAGCCAGGAGTGTCGGAAACCAAATTAGCAATCGTTTGCGCAGCTGTTCTAACACAAGCTGCTTGTAACAAAGTCAAACGAGTTTCTTTAAAGGGCGAAGCTGCCATTAAGGCCGTAACACGATTTTTAAAGAAGATAAATGGCATATTATTACCATCGTAACCAATCAAGGCCGCCTTATCGAAAAACGTCCTACTATTTTGGTATTCAAAAAAGCTATCCTGTTGTTGAGAACTCGATTTAGCGGGAGAAGACAAGCTATATCCCTTAAGGGGCTGAGGGGGCTCAGTCACATGCACAGCCTGATTACGATCCTCACAAACGTTAAAATCAGAAGACGCGATACGCCTCTCACAACCACCCAAATTACGTGTAGCTGGGCGATCAAAAACTAGCGGCGCAGAAAACTGTGAAGGGGGCAAAGCATTACTGCTATCAGCGGCCCCGTGACCTGTACGCTCTGGGGGAAGAGTTCGACTAAAATTCGCAGGCTTTGGCTTTAGATCCTTCGGAAGATCCTTAGCTGCGGCCCCGAGACCTCCTGAAACAGTTTGAAAACGTGTGGATTGCACTGGTCCACTTACAGATTGAACAGGCGTCTGGAAAAGGTTATGTAAATTAAACTGCGAATGATGTTCACTTCTGGAATGCCAAGAAGATCCCTTCTTAGAGCTACGCCGAGAGCCCACCTCTGATCGATATTCAGCTAAAGCTACCTCCTTACGTTGTTCAGCCCTCAACTGGGCGTCTTTGAGTGCGAACTCAGCAGCTCTCGCTTCGGCGTACGCTCTCGCGGCAGCCTCAGCTCTGGCGGCGGCCTCAGCAGCTCTCGCTTCAGCCTCAGCTCTCGCGGTGGCCTCAGCAGCTCTCGTTTCGGCCTCGGCTTGTATCTGGAGCTCCTCTCGTCTTAGCTGCAGGTTAATTTGTGCAACTATCCGTGACGAGCTCTCAGACATCCTAGTGCTTACATTTGAAGCGCTATCCTCAGGATGTATGTCAGCGTCCAACATATCTGAGAACTCTCTTACTTTTTCTTCGAAGTTATTTTTTAACGAGTTAAATTCGGGATCTATCCTATCACGAAGTTCTGCCAAGATTGCAGAGTTAAAAATTTTAGTCAAAAGAGCATGGAAATGCCGTAAATCCTCTTCCAAAGTAGAGAACTTAGATCTAAAAATTAACAGTTCCTGCTTATCACTCAAAGAACCTAGGGCTACAGAAAGTTCCCCAATTTGAGTCAAAATATCCCTTCTAAGATGCCGGGCCTCTCGAACTGACTTAGCCTCATCGTTACTGGGTCCCTCCCCAGAATGGCCTGCCCGACCGCAAAGAACATCATCAGGCTTAAACTCAGTCGAGTCGACGGCGGCCGAGTCCCTGTCGCCACCGAGTGTAGACATATTAAATGTTGGGGCTAAATTAACAATTAAAAAAATTAAGTTACACAAACACACAAATTTATTAGGCTACAGTAGTTATAAAAAACTTAACTGCAAAGACCGTAAAAATACAAAAAAGAATTTAAATGCACGATACCGTAGCTGTACGAGTATATGAAGTCCAAAAGTCCACAAAACTTGCTTGGATTCTTCGACTTGAATCTTCAATCACAGATCGATTGTCTTTAATCTTCTTTCTTGCCAATGAATGTCAAAGTTATTTTTCTTCAGTACCAAACTGAGAAGAAATGTCTTTAATTTTCTTTTGCTTCTGTAGACTACCAACCAACAAGATCTTCTTTTATTATTTCTTTGCTTCTGTAGCCTACCAACCAACAACTTCGTTTTTATTATTTATGTGCTTCTAGTGCTTCTTGGCCTACCAGCTAACAAGTCACGTTTTTATTATTTATGGTCACAGCGATAAACCATAATTCTTCGTGGGAAAATTGTAACATAAAATTCCCGGATCCGTTCGTCTGCATGTAATGACCGAAAAAGAAACACTCTTTCGAAACGTCTATTCAAAAAGTGTATTCCTGTAAAATTAGCCCGCGGCTATCGAAATCGGGATGCAACACCGTACACCACTAAAAATTGTCACTACAGAACAGATTACTTGGATAAAGACGGAATTTTCGTCCAGCTGACAAGCACTAAGCAAACAGTTAAATGTGCGACTGACTCTCAAGCAACCACTTCACGAATGACCAGAGTAGATAGCAATATCTCAAACTCACGTTCGCAGTACTGTGACGCAATAGTGAAAGACATTGTCACGCAATTCAAACAGGTGTTCAAAGCTGGTGAGCCATTTCATGTTTAAACAGGTTTGACACTGAAACAGGTTTAAACAGGTTTGACACAAGTCGTACGAACGATGGTGCAATCTCTGCTCATGTTTAGGAAAAATTCCATGACGTAATACGCTAAGATTCAGTAGACCTGAACGGTTTTTATATGACGTTTGATTAGGTGAACAATTGTCTGGAACACATTGTCGAACGTTTTCTTGGGTTGTCGATCATTATCAGGTTTTGACAGGTAGGCTATGTCAGGCATTGTCGATTTTACACACTATCCACAATACACAGCAAAAAACAAACATTAACACATGTTTTGATAACAAACAGTCATACAATCCTGATATAGGCTAGCTTGAACAGTTTTTGCGTTCTATCTGTGAAATGAAGTCACAAACTCGATCCAAACTTGTTGCGACGGGTTTGACTTCTGGAAACAAACTCATCTACGGTTTCGATGAGATCGAGGGCTTCCACATGATCTCAATAAGTACTTATGATAGCCAGGTCATTTAAACGCTGCTGTGTTTGTGTATACCGTAAATACGTTACAACCTACGCAAAATAAAAAGGGATCATTCTGCTGCGCATGGAAAATGTTCGACAATGCCTGACAAACGTGTCAAAAACTAATAATGATCGACAATGCCTGGAAATCCTAGATAATGCTAGGAAATGCCCAACAATGCCTGAAAGTAACTTAATCTAGAATGCCTGACAACCCCTGAAAATGCTAGAAAACCCCTGAAAATGTTCGACTATGCCTGACAAACCTGTCAATCACTAATAATGATCAACAATGCCTGGAAATCCTAGACAATGCATAGAAATGCCCAACAATGCCTGAAAGTAGCTACTCTACAATGCCTGACAACCCCTGAAAATGTTCGACAATGCCTGAAATCGTTCTATAAAGCCTAATAAGCTTGTCAACCACTAATAATGATCGACAATGCCTGGAAATCTTAGACAATGCTTGGAAATTATCGACAATGCTTGAAAGTAGCTACTCTACAATGCAGACAACCCCTGAAAATGCTCGACAATGCCTGAAAATGTTCGACAATGCCTTAAAATGTTCCATAATGACTACCAAACCTGTCAACCACTTATATTGATCGACAATGCCTGGAAATCCTAGACAATGCCTGGAAATTCCCAACAATGCCTGAAAGTAGCTACTCTACAATGTCTGACAACCCCTGAAAATGCTCGACAACCCCTGAATATGTTCGATAATGCCTGAAACTGTTCGACAATGCCTCACAAGACTGTCAACCACTGATAATGATCAACAATGCCTAGAAATCCTAGACAATGCCTGGAAATTCCCAACAATGCCTGAAAGTAGTTAGCCTACTCTACAATACCTGAAAACCCCTGAAAATGCTCGACAACCCCTGAAAATGCTCCACAACCCCCCAAAAAGCCGACAATGCCCAACAATGCCTGACAATGCCCGACAATTCCTAACAATGCCTACAATGCCTGACAATGGGTATTTAGACTAATTTAGACGTACCCCCTGAAAACCCCTGACACCTGAAAATGCTCGACAACTCCTGAATATGTTCGACAATGCTTGAAAATTTCCGACAATGCATAATAAGCCTGTCAACCATTGATAATGATCGACAATGCCTGGAAATCCTAGACAATGTCTGGAAATTATCAACAATGCCTGAAAGTAGCTACTCTACAATGCCTGACAACCCAAGAAATGCTCGACAACCCCTGAAAATGTTCGACAATGCCTGAAAATGTTCCATAATGACTACCAAACCTGTCAACCACTGATATTGATCGACAATGCCTGAAAATCCTAGACAATGCCTTGAAATTCCAAACAATGCTTGAAAGTAGCTACTCTACAATGCCTGACAACCCCTGAAAATGCTCGACAACCCCTGAAAATGTTCGACAATGCCTGAAAATGTTCTATAATGACTAAAAAATCTGTCAATCACTGATAATGATCGACAATGCCTTTAAATTATAGACAATGCTTGAAAGTAGCTACTCTACAATGCCTGGCAACCCCTGAAAATGCTCGACAACCCCTGAAAATGTTCGACAATCCCTGAAAATGTTCTATAATGCCTAACAAATCCGTCAATCACTGATAATGATCGACAATGCCTGGAAATCCTAGACAATGCCTGGAAATTCCCAACAATGCTTGAAAGTAGCTACTCTACAATGCCTGACAACCCAAGAAAATGCTCGACAACCCCCCGAAAAGCCGACAATGCCCGACAATGCCTGACAATGCCCGACAATGCCCGACAATGCCCGACAATGCCCGACAATGCCTGACAATGCCTGACTGGCCTGACAATGCCCGACAATGCCTGACAATGCCCGACAATGCCTACAATGCCTGACAATGGGTATTTAGAGGTACCCATCTTAGGCTACTAACTGACCACTGAACCCAGTGAACAGGTTTTGTTTTGTTTTATTTATTATCTTTATCCTGCATTGCGGGAAAGCGGACTTGAGCGCTATGCATCGGTGTACGCCTTCCGACATACACCTGACCCACGCTGCAGCCGACTGCAATGTCTGTTTCCGGTTGTCTACTCTATTTATGACTTAAATTTGGTACTACCCATTACTCGAAATCGATCACTGGGTAGAGGCAATTATCGTAAAGTTTCTTGCCCAGAGAAACAACAGCAAGTGCGGGTGGCTGGAGTCGAACACGCAGGCTCTCGACTGCGAGCCCAACGCGCTAACCACTCGGCCACTCCTGCCGGCCGAGTGGTTAGCGCGTTGGGCTCGCAGGTTAAACCAATCTGAACTAAAGCTGGCTTTTGTTAAATCAGCAATCTTCACATTGATTCTATACATTGGTGTTGGATATTGCTAAATTATCTTTGAAAGCCTACTATTTCCTTGGTTTTTCATTCCCAAACAAACTGGAAAACCAGCAACCTTTAAGCGACCATTATCAAGCAACCAGAGTTCATTATTGCATCACAAATGATTTGATGCACTTGGAGAAGGTGTTTTAATCACTTTATCACATATTTATCTTGTAAACTTTTGTTTATCACTTTATTGTTAATGTTGTTTTAGAATGTAATCATATCCTTTGATATTCTGCAAAACACAAGCATGTCAGGATCCTCATTGCCCTCAAATCAGAAAGTCAATAATGGAGACTATTCTTGGCTTTTTTTTTTCAAAATTCACTGGTTTTTGACATTATTTACAAGAATGTTTTTGGAGGGTAGAGCCATTTAACCACATTTAGGAGGGAGAGTGTAACTATTTTGAGCCATACTGGAGTCAAAAAAGATGAAAAAAATTGTTGGGTATCAAATTATAAAATCAAGAAAATTTTTTAAAAATGCAAATTTTGGCCAAAAATGAAGATTTTCAAGTGAAAATCGATGTAGGTAGACCTTCTTCAAATTCTTTCAAATTATCAGGACTTGCTATTGTCATTAAAATATCACCTTTTTTAGCATAGCCGATAAAAAAAAAATTTTTGCAAAAGTATGACACACCCTAACAGCAGAGCCTATACTGTTTCAACCTATTAGGTCTCGTCAGTACAACTGGACTTCTTAAAGGCTGATATGTACCTACAGTGTTCCGAACGTAGAATTCAGTGATTTTCCACTTAAAACAAATGTCAGATGGCTTAGTGCTGGAAAAGTACCGGTACTGCAACATTTATTTGGTCTTCGGAAGGAAATACTATCATTTCTTCAAACAGAACAATTGGGCGAAACACAAATGTACCAAACTCAGTTATGCGACAAAAACTTCCTGTGCAATTTTGCTTTCCTTACAGACATGACAATGCACTTGAATGTGTTAAACCTAAATTTGCAGGGGCGAAAGCAAACTGTTTCACATTTAGTTGGACACATTGAAGCTTTCCAGCGGAAACTGCGCCTTTTTGCTAGGGCCTATGCTTGAAAAATAACGATCTTTCACACTTTGATTCTTTGCATGCACTTGTGGACTGTGGTAGATGATTATGAAGTGGAATGCTCCCGTTTTATGAAAGATATTAAGGATTTATCTTGTGAATTTGAGAATAGATTTAAAGATTTTGACAGATTAAAACCTAATCTCCATTTGTATAACAATCCTATGGATGTTAATGTGGAAACATAGCTACCAGAACTTCAGCTCGAACTCTGCAAGCTTCAGTGCAACCAATTCTTGCTGTCAAGGAAAAATGAAACCTCAGAGTGCTTCTGAAAATTAATCAGCAAGGATAGATTTCCCAAACTGAAAAATTTTGCATTAAAAATGCACTCAATGTTTGGAAGCACATACATGTGTGAGAGTACATTTTCTAGAATGAAGCAAATCAAGTCTAAAAACAAAAATCGAATGATAAGAGAGAGAGAGAGATGTTTGTTTATTTGCCTTTCTAATATGAGTCGAGAAAAAGAAACACAATTAAATACAAATCAAAATATAGCAATAGAAAGGTCTGGCAGCACCGAACAACCTTGCGGTTAACCAGTCAAGGTGCTGCCTGACATCAGACATGATACATTGCAGCGTTAGACATTACAAGTTATACATTGATAAGGCTTTTGGTTCCCGCGCTTTTCAAGTAGGCGGCTAAATATTTACTCTTCCGGTTTAAATTCAAAATTTGGACAAATAACAAAATCAAGAGTTGGAGACACGACAAGATCAGAAAAATTGAATAGGCTAAAGAATTTGTTTGCAATTACTCCAATAGTAAGTTTTTTGAATTTAATCAAGAATTGGCAAAGAAAAAGCAAATTGAAGAAACTTTGATTTAGGATAGCTGTAAAATAGTTGAAATCGGCAGCCTTTTAAATGTGAAGAAACTTATTCATCAAAACCTAAAATGTAAAAGAAAAAAGATCAAGACTGGACTGTAATTCTTTGGATGTTACAACTCATTTTTTTGTTTAAATTTATCTTTTTTCTCTGTAATTTGTAAATCTGTAGGCCTACATCAGTTAACTGGTAGCCTAAATGCCTAATATGTTTAGCAGCAGTGCTGCCAGAGCTTTTTTGAATAAATTGTACTGTGTGTCGTAAAAATCACTTTACTTCGGTAGCTTTGTTTTATTCAAACTGTGACAACTTGCCATATTGTCTCTTCTCAATTTGCTTTCAATTAAATTTTCACCTTTTTTCTCACTAAAGCAGTGGCTCTCAACTAGAGTTGCCAGATATTTTTCCTCAAAATAGTGAACATTTTGAAAGCGCGCGACCGCATCCTCAAAGTTCTCAAAGCAGTGGCGTAGCCAGGAATTGTCAAAGGGGTGGGGTTGACGGCCGGCGGGCTTCGCCCGCCGGCGTCTTCGCTAAAGGCGACACCCAGTGGCGGGGGGTCTGGGGGCCTCCCCCAGAAAATTTTGAAAAATGACTTTGAATTTGGTGCATTCTGAGAGCATTTTCAACAAAAATGTGGGTATAAATATTTCTGTAAAATGGTGCATTTTTCGGTAATAGAGCTATGTCTCTATGTTTTCTTATTGCTAATTCCCAGCTGAGATATTTGAATGTTTGGTATTGGCAAAACTCGCTCTTTTAATGCAGTTTCGTTTAAAATTAGGCAAACTTTGTTTTGAGGCATAGAGACTGAAAGCATCATTCTCAATATGTCACACGCGTGACAAAGGGGGGGGGGTTGTAACCCCCAAAACACCCCCCCTTGGCTACGCCACTGCGCTCATCTGTCCATATGTTACCCATAACACTGAAAATTCTCTCAACATTGGCATTAAATACAGGGATAGACATTGTATACTGGACAAATTTTAACAATTTAGGTGCAGTTTTTTTCTGAAAGAAGTTAGTCCACTTTTCCAGCGATGAGCTTAATTCTTAACTTATTAGCCACATCACACATGATTGAGTAGCTGGCCTACACAGTCTATAAACAAACAGTTAAATGGCCAAACTTCTAGGTTGTTAGTTGCTCAGGCTAGTGGCTTTCAGTTTGTCAGCTACCTAGGCTGTACAGTGTACACTCCACTGTTGGACTTTGTGCTGGCCAAGCCTGGCTTTGGCGAAATTACACTGGGGTAGCATATTAGGGGTTTTTCCTCAAAGCACCAGACTCATGTGCTTTTACTTTCTAAGCAGCAGAAGTATATAGTCACTGGTTAATCCATGGCTATTGGCTAAAATATATTGACAGAATTGTAGACAAAAATTAATTGTCAAAATAGTGAACATGTTCACTATCACTATTAGCAAAATAGTTTACAGTGAACATTTTCTTAAAATAGTGATTTGTTCACTAAAATAGTGAACATCTGGCAACCTTACTCTCAACGGGGGCGGTACCGCCCCCCGGGGGGCGTTTTAATTTTGCAGGGGGGCGGTATGATTACCTCGGCTTAAGAGGGGCGTTTTGATTATTTGGGGGCATTATGGTTTAACTCATCTACCGCCCAGCGTAACGATTTCGTCCAAGAGCTCGTATCTTCGTGGTAACATTTCCTACCTCATACGGTGCAAGTATAGAATCCGCCACCCTGGTCAACATGACGTCACAAAACGGACGCAACTACTACATAAAGGGTGAAAAAAAGGATGTTGAAAAGCGGCGGAATGAAGGTGATAAAGCGGAATGGATATGGATTTTTTGACAATTTTACTGTGTTTTTACAATAAAAACATTAAACCAACGTCGAGTTCAATCAATCAATCAATGTTTTATTTGTCAGTAACAGGAACATAGGTACATGTTTGAAATATGCAATATACACAGTACAAAAGTTACACAAGTTCCCATACCGACAGGGAGACAACGAGACGACCATACGGTCTACTAGTCAATTGCCACCCTACGGAAATTACGATTTTGCCATTTAAAATAAGCTTACAAGAGAAAAATAATAATTGAAACGTTCCCGCGCTTCAACAACAGCATACGCACAAAAAAAAACATATTGATGATAACGTAGGCCAAAACACAAAATTCCATGAAGCAAGCAAAGAATAATAAAGTTTCCGAAGCAACTGACAAGTTGGTTTCCATAACATATCACTTACGATGCACTGTAGCTTTGTAAAATTAACGTTTTGATCTCTTTTTTGAAACAATGAAATGATAAGTTTTTTAGCCTACTTGGAACCTCTGACCAGAGCATTGGTCCCAATACCTGCATGTACTTCTTGCCAAATTCTGTGTTTGATCTGTTTATAAAATAATTGTTGCCTGTTTGATATCTTGTGTTATGCTGATGAATAGATGAAGCATTTGTAAATAAATCACAATACGTAGACGGATACTCATTCATATGAACTTTGTACATATGTTTTTTTATTTCAATGTTATGTATGTCTTTTAGTTTCAAGATGTTCATTTTGAAAAATAAAAAATTAGTGTGAGCATAGTAATTTTGTTTCGTAATTATTCTTATAACCTTTTTTTGTAATTTTATTAATGGATCCAGTGCACTGTCACAGGCCTTTCCCCAGCTTGAAATACAATATTGCAAATGACAGTAAATCAAAGCGTGATACACATCTTTTAAAGTGTCTGTGTTGACATAATTTCTGAGTTTAAGCAACGCCCATGAACCTTTTGCTACTTTTCCGCAAATTTTATCTATGTGATATTTCCATGTTAATTTGTTATCTATGTAAACGCCAAGGTATTTTATTTGATCTTTTTGTTGAATGCTTGTGTTACCAATGTTAATGTTAAAATTTTTTATGTGTTTCTTATTTGTTATTAGCATGTATTCAGTTTTTGAGAAATTTAATGATAATCTATTAAGCTTCAACCAGTTGTAAACTTTTTGCATTTCGGCATTCACATTGTTCTGCAAATTTATTTCACATTTGTCGCTCATCGTAAGATTGATGTCGTCAGCAAATAGTTTAACATTCATGTTTGTTGAATTTGGTAAGTCATTTATATAGAGTAAGAAAAGAAGGGGTCCCAATGTCGATCCTTGGGGCACACCGCAGGTAACCTGTCTTGAGTTTAAAGAGATTCCATTGACGACCGTGCGCTGTAGACGATTGCTGATATAGCTTTTTAACAATTGTAATGGAAGGCCCCGAAAACCGTATGTTTGCAGTTTCTGTATGAGAATAGTGTGATCAACTGTGTCGAAGGCTTTAGCTAAATCAAGAAATACAGAGCAAGTTGTATCTTTATTATCTAGGTTAGTTAAGATGTTATCACAAACGTTTGACACAGCTAACGAAGTGGAATATTGTGGTCTAAATCCATACTGATGTGGTGTGATCAGGTCTTTTTTTGTTAGATAATTGTACATTTGTTCATACAGGCATTTTTCGAATATTTTGGTGAAGGGGGACAATAGTGATATGGGCCTATAGTTGGAACAATTTTTCCTGGAGCCACTTTTGAAGATTGGGGTAACTTGAGCGACCTTTAGTACATCAGGATATACACCTTTATCGATACACTCATTGAATAAGTTGGTGAGGAAAGGGGCGATTATTGGTGAGGATAGTTTGACAAATCTCATAGGTATTCCATCATGTCCTGTACTTTTAGAGACAGAAAGATTATTAAGATGTTTTAATACTTCTTCTTGATTGACAGGTTTTAGGAAAAAGGAGAATGGGACACTTTGCAATTTCAATAATGAGCCAGGAGACGGTAGAGGGATTTTAGATGCCATAGAAGGACCAATTTCTGTGAAATAATCATTAAAACAGTTACTTATTTGTGCAGGGTCAGATATTTTTTCATTGTCAGTGCTAATTATTTCTTCTGGTATGTGAGCTGTGTGCTTATGTTTGTACTTGATGATGTCATTTATGGTTTTCCATATTTTTCCAGTGTTGTGCTTGCTTTGCGTAATAAGAAAACTGTAATGCATTTGTTTTGCTTGCTCTTTGGTATGAGTAAGTACATTTCTGTACTTTTTGTATGTTGCTTGTGCAGAAGTGTTTGTTGGGTCTTTTATTTTTAAGTGATATAGTCTGTTTTTAGTTTTGATGGAGTTCAAAATTCCTTTTGTTAGTCATGGTTTGGTCTTGAGTTTTCTTTCTCTTCGAGACAACAATCGTAAAGGTGCATGCTTGTTTAAAGTGTCATTAAAAGTGTCGATGAAATGATTAAATTTGCTATGAACTGAATCATTCCTTTCTGTGTATTGGTTGGTCAAGCTATTTTCCAGATCACAAACGAATTCATCAGCAACAAAGTTTTTCATGTTCCTTACTTTTTGTGTATATTTTTCTTGTTTTGGTTTTACAGAGTTTATCACAACTACAATAGGAAAGTGGTCAGAAACATCGTGAATAAGAACATGGCATTGAATTTTATTTGATTGGTCGTTGCTGTATACATGATCGATTAAAGTTGAGCTTGTGGAAGTTACACGGGTTGGGGATTGTACTACAGTAGAACTCGGTTAATCCGGATTCGGTTAATCCGGATCTTCGCCTAATCCGGATGAAACTGGAAGTACAAAGGATTTGTAATCTTTTTCTTAAGAAACAGCTTCGGATTATCCGGATTATTTAATCCGGATCTTCGCCTATTCCGGACAAAAGTTGTGCTTTCTCTATCGCTTTATCCGGATTTTCCCGACAGTTTTGCCATTTTATGCAAAAACGTAACGTGGCTTATTGCGAGAAATTTCTTATCTATTGTTCCGTTAATGTGACGCAATAAATTATTGCGGATTTCTTCTTTTCATGAACAGTAATCCCTCCTAACGCAAAATTCGTGCGCAAATGCCCAAACTCGTACTGTTAAACTTGAAAAGATGTCGGTGGAATTTTCGGCAGGATGTCGGTGATGTTTTTCCAATAGAAGACTTTGTTTGATTTTTTGTAAGTTTTCCAAAGAAACTCGTCTTCCGTAACTGTTTTCAAAAGTTTTGAGTGACTACAGATTATTCCGACACGCATGTCTGAAGATATAACTTTTGCCAGTGTGTTCTTGCGTTAGACGCAGAGTCTACAAATACAATTGTTTTACATGCATTGGCTACTGCATTTCAAAAGAATCCTATCGCTAATATGGTGATCGCGCGTCTCGGAATTGACAGATGACCACACTAATGCGTTCAATTTCGGTGATTTTTACCGATACCCTTCTATCTAGGTAACGTCAGGCTTGATAAAAACCGTCATCGGTTAATCCGGATCTTCGCCTAATCCGGATGGAATCGCCGGTCAAATCGAATCCGGATTAACCGAGTTCTACTGTAATTGATTGCAGCCTAAAGAGAGAAACGCATCACAGTAATTTTTTACAGCAGAATTTTTTGTCTTTGCTAACATATCAATATTAAAATCACTACAAATGTAATATTGTTTTTTGAAATTATTTAACGAATCAATGCACTCACAGAATTTGGTTTGAAACTCAATTAACTTATTTTTGGGATGCCTGTATACTACACCAACTGTGCACTGTCTATTGTTTGATAAAGTAATATCCACCCAGAGATCTTCACATTCCTGTAAGTTTAGACTTAAATTATTAATTTGATTATACTTTATTGAACTGCTTACGTATAGCCCGACACCACCTGCTTGTATTTTAGCATCAGTTTGTTTGTTATTAAAGTGGACAAAATTATAGCCTTGCAAGCTAACAAAATGCAATCGATTTTCATTCAGCCAGGTTTCTGACACAGCAATAAGGTCCGGTGCTTCTTGCATTTCGACAAGCAGTGATTCTAATTTTTCAAAGTTGCCAACTAGGCTTCTCATGTTTACATGTAAAATCGATAGCTGGTTCCTATTAATATTGTTAGTTAAAGAGAAGGAGTTTTTTGAATAAAAATTTTTACAATCCGCAGACATTGCCACAAACAAAGTATGACCAACAGATGAATACAAAACCAATAACGCAGGACACGAAAGATTACAAAATGACTTTGCAACAAAACAGATTAAAAGCAAAATCACCAACACCTGCATTTATAACTTGTAGTCAGGATAATCAAAGAATTCACTTATGTGTGACGAAGTAGGACGGTGACCAACAAGCACCGAAAAAGAACAAATAACAAGTCTGGTTTAAGTGGTGTAAGAAACACTTTAGAAAATAAACAAAACACTATTATTGCGTTATGAAATATTTAATTTAGCAAGGATTTTGGAAATTGACTAAGTAATAATTTTAATTTGAAACTAAATTACGGTACTTTAGTTGATGAGAGGTAACTCAGGGCAAAATTCCGTCAAGCAGTGATATAGAATCAAATGAATTGTGTTAAAATGACCTGATTAAAATATGCAGCTTAAAAAGAGAATTAAGACTGGCGAGGATAATGGATATACTTACGTAGACGTAGCCTAAGTTAGTCGGTTTATGATATCGATCAATGTCGAATACGAATTGTAAAATACAGTACGAGAAAAAAAAATACGAGTTCGGAAGGTGAAGATTTCAAAAATATTATTATTACGTCACAAAGGATGAAACTTAGGGGAAAAATATTAGTCAGTCTTGACCTAGCTGAATCTGATTACTGTACTTCAAAATTGTGTAGAACTACAAATTAATAGAATAACAAACTAAAATTAAACAAAAAATGGAGTGGTAGCGTACAATAAACTGTCCAGATTTGATCTTTTTTTCTTCTGAAATTTGATTTGTTTCCAATAAATTAACCTCTTTGGTGTTGATGGTTGAGCTTGTGCTGAAATTGGTCTTGGTTGGGTTGAAGGTTATTAGTAACGGTTGGGTGAAAAATAATGGCTGGGTTTAGAAAATGTAAGAAAGTCAAAAATGAGTCCTTTAACTTACTTTGTCTTCTAAACTTGAGGATTTTACTGGCAGCTGTGATTATCTTCGTTAATGCAAAAAAACAAACAAACAATGACTGCTGACTTCTTAGCTAGCCTAACTGAAGGTCTTTTCAAGTTTAATTATCTCTGCAACTTCCTGGTTGATTTTGATAGTTTTGGTGTTGATATGACTACAATCAAATTTTCTTCTTGGTTTTTCTAGAATTAGCTTTTCTCCAGGCCTTAATTATTTTTATGAGTTCATTTTTTGATTTGGGCCTGGAGAGAGAAATTTTTGCTGCTTGCTTTGAAAAGCGCGGGAACTTTTTCGAAGTTGTTGTAGCTATCTAATTTCTGCTCGCATTTTAATTTTTACAATAAAAGTACCAATGTAACGCAACTGCAAAGGGTATGTCTTGCTTTATGCACGTGAAAAGTTTCAGGTTTATATCTTATCTACAAAACGGGCAATCGTCGTTCAAACGTAGCCGCTGGACGACACTTTTTTCCAATGCGTTGTAAAGGCGAATCGATCCTTATTCAGTATAAGCCACTCCCTGTTTGCAGTGATCGGTAAATAGTGCTTCCACTAAACTTGCTGTAGTTTTCTCGTTTCTGCTCGGATTTTAACAATTTTGCCATCGTTGGAAAGCACGATCTAACATCTACACGAATCAATTAAACAATAGCACAAAATAAGTACTAGCTTTATCTTGTGATAACTTAAACATCACCAAGTTGTACCGATTCTCAGCAATTTAATTTTTGCAATAAAATCATTAAATCTTTGCAAACTAAAAGAGTATGTTTTGCTTTATACACCTGAAAAAAGTTTCAGGTTTATATCTTATCTACCAAACGAGCAATCGTCGTTCAAACTTAACCGCCCAGCGAAGCTTTTTTTCAATGCATTGTAAAGGCCAATCGATCCTTATTCAGTATACGCCACCCCCTGTTTGCAGTGATCAGTAAATAGTCCTTCCACTAAACTTGCTGTAGTTTTCTCGTTTCTGCTCGGATTTTAACAATTTTGCCATCGTTGGAAAGCACAATTATACATCTACACGAATCAATTGGTTGAAAATCCAAAACAAGTACTATCTTTATCTTGTAATAACTTAAACTTCACTAACTTGTACCGATTCTCAGCAATTTAATTTTTACAATAAAATCAGTAATCTTTTGCAAATAGAAAGAGTATGTCCTGCTTTATGCATCTGAAAAGTTTCAGATTTATATCTCATCTACCAAACAAGCAATCGTCGTTCAAACTTAACCGCCCAGCGAAGCTTTTTTCCAAAGCATTGTAAAGGCGAATCGATCCTTATTCAGTATACGCCACCCCTGTTTGCAGTGATCGGTAAATAGTCCTTCCACTGAACTTGCTGTAGCTTTCTCATTTCTGCTCGGATTTTAACAATTTTGCCATCGTTGGAAAGCACGATCATACATCAACACGAATCAATTAAACAGTAGCTCAAAGTAAGTATTAGCTTTATCTTGTGATAACTTAAACTTCACCAACTTGTACCGATTCTCAGCAATTTACTTTATACAATAATATTATTAAACGTTTGCAAATTGAAAGAGTATGTCTTGCTTTATGCATCTAGAAAGTTTCAAGTTTATATCTTATCTACAAAACTGGCAATCGTCGTTCAAACGTAGCCGCTGCACGACACTTTTTTCCAATGCATTGTAAAGGCGAATCGATCCTTATTCAGTATACCGTACGCCACCCCCTGTTTGCTGTGGTCGGTAAATAGTGCTTCCACTAAACTTGCTGTAGTTTTTTCGTTTCTGCTCGGATTTTAACAATTTTGCCATCGTTGCAAACAGGGGTGGCGTATACTGAATAAGGATCGATTCGCCTTTACAATGCATTGGAAAAAAGCTTCGCTGGGCGGTTAAGTTTAAACGACGATTGCTCGTTTGGTAGATGAGATATAAATCTGAAACGTTTCAGGTGCATAAAGCAAGACATACTCTTTCCATTTGCAATGGATTAATGATTTTATTGTAAAAATTAAATTGCTGAGAATCGGTACAACTTGGTGAAGTTTAAGTTATTACAAGATAAAGATAGTACTTGTTCTGGATTTGTAGCCAATTGATTCGTGTAGATGTATGATCGTGCTTTCCAACGATGGCAAAATTGTTTAAATCCGAGCAGAAACGAGAAAACTACAGCAAGTTTAGTGGAAGTACTATTTACTGATCACTGCAAACAGGGGGTGGCTTATACTGAATAAGGATCGATTCGCCTTTACAATGCATTGAAAAAAAGCTTCGCTGGGCGGTTAAGTTTGAACGACGATTGCTCGTTTGGTAGATAAGATATAAACCTGAAACTTTTTAGGTGCATAAAACAAAACATACTCTTTTAGTTTGCAAAGATTTAATGATTTTATTGCAAAAATTAAGTTGCTGAGAATTGGTACAATTTGGTGAAGTTTAAGTTATCACAAGATAAAGCTAGTACTTATTTTGTGCTATTATTTAATTGATTCGTGTAGATGTATGATCGTGCTTTCCAACGATGGCAAAATTGTTAAAATCCGAGCAGAAACGAGAAAACTACAGCAAGTTTAGTGGAAGCACTATTTACCAATCACTGCAAACAGGGAGTGGCTTATACTGAATAAGGATCGATTCGCCTTTACAATGCATTGGAAAAAAGTGTCGTGCAGCGGCTACGTTTGAACGACGATTGCCCGTTTTGTAGATAAGATATAAACCTGAAACTTTCCACGTGCATAAAGCAAGACATACTCTTTGCAGTTGCGTTACATTGGTACTTTTATTGTAAAAATTAAAATGCGAGCAGAAATTAGATAGCTACAACATATCATAGAACACATTTAGTTGCAAACGTTTCATATTTTTATTTTTAAAGTTTAATGGGTAAATGTTTAGTTGAATTGATGCAATTTGGTAATTTTTTTGTCATTCTATGTAGTTATATTCAACACTCGACGTTGGTTTAATATTTTTATTGTGAAAACACAGTAAAATTGTCAAAAAATCCATATCCATTCCGCTTTATCACCTTCATTCCGCCGCTTTTCAACATCCTTTTTTTCACCCTTTATGTAGTAGTTGCGTCCGTTTTGTGACGTCATGTTGACCAGGGTGGCGGATTCTATAATTGCACCTAGTTGCTAGTCTCAAAAACCCTTACAGCCTGTTTCACCCTAAAAGGGGGATCATCAGAAGGTCTTTATTTTAATAGAAATAGATAAATAGAGCACTTTTTGTAGTATTAATAGCATTTATTGTTTTATATTCGCTTTTCGTAATTAATCGTTTTTGGTGGGGGGCGATAAAATTTTGCCAGTTCATGAAGGGGGCGTTCGGCCAAAAAAGGTTGAGAAACACTGCACTAAAGGCTACTTTTTAAAATAAGCAAAAATGCATTAAAATCACCAAAAATTTATTTCATTTTTGATGTGTGTAAATGTTTTGAAAAATTAAATTGAATAATCAAACTGTATCTGAGAAAAAAAATAGTAGTATTTATGTATTTTTTTTTATTTGAGCGTATCCTTGCTTTTGATTACTTTTTTTGTAAATTCGTACGGTCACGCTGAGCCGGTTTCCTGTAACTTTTGAATTGCTGGTCTTCTATGACATCACATTTCATTTTTTTAAGATGCCTTTGAAGACTCTCAAAGCAAACGTTCAGGAAATTTGTTATCATTTGAATTTGTTTTTTGTGTAGCCTAATTAAGTTTAAATCGCCCTTGCACTTGCAAGTGTTAATTGTAATTGTAGGACTATTATCACAAAAAAAAACATTTTATTTTTTCTATCTCTCTTCTAGGTTTGGTGGCTGTACAATTTTAAGATAGTGGTAGTTTAGCTAGTACTGTTTTATCGATGTATATTTTAAACTTTTGGGTTTTGCCATCTTTCCCTTTTGTTGGTGTCAAATTCGTATGTTTACTTTGTCGTTCTGTACATGTTTGCGCCAACAGCAAAAAATAAAATTGATTGATTGATTGATAGACGAAACACTGGAAGATAGTCTCCGACTTGCTACCACTAACATTGAAATTGATGTAGAAACGATAGTATCAGAGAAACCTCGACCTAGGCATCTCACTGATTTGAGATTTGCAATAAATTTCTATTTGGTATTGTTTAGCAATTTCGATTACGCACTCACTATCATTTTATTGGAAATGGCCCGCAAGTTGTCACGTTTTTGTAAAGTGGCCCGTAAGTCAAAAATAGTTGGACCACGCTGGCGTAGTAGGTTGGTTTTGTAATCTTTATCCTCGGACTGACAAAGCCTTGATAGGTTATTCCTGGTAGTTTCGCATAGGCCTACTTGTAGAGGTTCTTGACGCAGGGCCGGTTACCGAGTTTGGCAGAGTGAATTTTGCGATTGTTGAAGTGTTGTTGCCGGAGAATTATTCCATTCACTAGGTGACGCTGAATGGAGAGCAGTCCTGAAATGCCTTGCTTAAGCGCACACCCCGAGAGTCAAACCAGCGCCACATAATCTTGAGCCGGGCACGTTACCACAGAACTAACCGGGTCAGGGGCGCCGGAAGCGGGGGGGCAGGGGGGGCGGATGCCCCCCCTGCCCTCAATTTTTCTGCAGATGGAGGGGCAGGGGGGGCAATAGTGCCCTAATAAAGTCATGTAAGCTACTGCACATTTTGCAATATAACAATTTCTGCTATATTCGCTTTTAGCCTAATTATAATCTTTCATTTTTGCCTCAAAATAATATTTACGGCAAAAAATTTTGCAACACAGTAGCGTATAGGTCTTAAAACTCGTTTTTGTTTCGGCAGCCATCGTGGCCTACCGTTAGCTCCTTCTCGGCAGCCAAATCTGCGTGCTTGGAGGCCAAAATACAAAATAAAAATAACGATATCACAAGTAAATAGAATTAAACTTGCAACAATGCTAAAATAATCACTTAGCATTGATGAAGTCTGGGCCTGGGCGACGTCCTACAATTAGAATCGTTGCACCACGCAATAACTGCTTTATCGGGATTGTAATCCTGTACTGCGGGACCATCTAACGACACTCGCACGAGTGTCTCCAATGTGGCTGATTTAAAGAAGTACGCTACTCCCCTAGAATTCGTTTTAGCAACGAAAAACAACGTTCGACATGTGTTGACGATGACGGCAAGGTAATAAAATAAGTATTTCAATGATGTGAAAGACATTACCAAACGAAGCATGATTTTTGCAAAATAAGATAAAAAAATATTTTCCCCTCGGATGTCAACTAACCCAGTTATCCTTTTTAACAACGATTCAATGTCCGACAACATCGAATCGACATAAAAACGACAATATTGCCAGCCGTCGTAAATTGGCACTTCGGATTAAGACTTTGTTAAAATAAACGTCGAGAATTACAAACAAGACTGACAGCGCTGGTGATCGCAGATGGATATATTCCATCAATAATAAATATTCCCGTACAATGCAACAGTGGCGATTATGACGCGCTGACCTAATTTTGCGTCACTCTTTGATACTACATATTTTCAACAGTTAATCCACGATCATTTTATTGCGAAATTAAATAATTAGCTAGAAGAGACCGGCGGCCAAACTTGGCCGATTGAGGAGGTAGCACCGGCGGTCATTCAAGCACTACTAAGCGGCCATGGCCGCAGGCTTCTTTAAGGCTTGACAGTAGGTTACATCATTATAACAATAACATAGCATGATGCCCTTCTTTGTATACCGGACACTTGTAGGCTATCATTACTCAATACATAGTGAGCTGATAGATTAGCATTATCGCTATATCTTATCTTAAAACTTGAAAAAAAATTGGCCTTTTAGTAAACAAAAGTGCCCTTTTTTCGTAATCTTGCCCCCCAGTCAAAAATCGTTCCGGCGCCCCTAAACCGGGTGGACTATTAGCTTTTTATAATTCAGAAAAACACGTATTAAAAACAGGATGCAACCTAAATCGTACCATGAACAATTCGTACCGTCAGTTCGTACCTTGAAAAGATCGAGAGAAAAAGTTAAAAAAGAAAGCCGAAGTCGCTGATCGCAGTTTCCGCAAACATTTTAAAATTTTCCGCAAACAAACAAAAACTCTTAGGATCATTACCAGAAATTTTAAAATGTTTGCGGAAGCTCCGATCAACCCTAACCCTTTTAAAATGTTTGCGGAAACTGCGATCAGCGAGACAGCGACTTCGGCAAACTCTTAAGATCATTACGGTACCGAAAATTTTAAAATAGATAAAATGTTTGCTGAAACTGCAGAAAAACGGAAACTGCAATCAGCGACTTCGGCTTTGTTCTATGTTTTCTCTCGATCTTTTCAGTTTGTTTGTTGGCGGAAACACCTTAACCCTTTTAAATTTTTGTGGAAACTCTGACCAACCCTTACCCTTTAAAAATGTTTGCGGAAACTGCGATCAGCGACTTCAGCCTAGGATCATTACCGGAAACTTTAAAATGTTTGCGGAAACCTACGGAAATTGCGATCAGCGATGTTCTATTTTTTCTCTCGATCTTTTCAGTTTGTTTGTTTGCGGATACCGATACTCCGATACCCTAACTTTAACTACCGATACTCCGATACCCCAACCTTGCGGAAAATTCGATCAGCGACTTCGGCTTTTTTAATATTTTCTCTCGATCTTTTCAAGGTACAAACTGACGGTACGAATTGTTCATGGTACGAATTAGGTTGCACCCTTAAAAACATATGTTAAATTTTCATTGATTGAATTCATAACCATGTTGCAGTCTGCAAAAAATATGAACAATAAGTAAACGTTGAGCGTTTGACGACGGATTTGACGGACGGACGGATTTGAGGACGTCTACACTACAGCTCGGTTTCGCAAAACCAGTGTCCAGTGAGCTTAGGCTACCCAATCGTGGTCTGACTCTGAGAGATAGACTACCGATACCATTGCTTGACAGTATTCACCCTTATCCTCAACACAGAACGCAGTGTTTCGTGTTTCACGGGAAAATAAATATTAATTAAACATGGCTTACAAAGCAGGTATTTTTATATGAATGAAAATTCAACAATAATATTTGACAGATATTGCATTCAAAAGAAGCCCGAAAATCGCCACTAGCCAAACTAAAAGAATAACACGCTAGCCAAAGTTAAACGGAGCCCAATTTGGCGGGAAAACCGCCAGTCTGACAACTCTGGACCCAAGTCTCCTAAAACAAAATTGCCACATGCCGTTATATCAATCAATCATTTTATTTTTCGTCATTAACGCGTCCAAGACGAAAAAGATACTAACTACAAAAATCGATATAAACCTACCAGCACGTTAATGAACGGGAAAAGGTGGCAAAACCTTGAAAGGTTTAAAACGTGCCTGAATGAAAAATTATGTAGGCTAGTAGGCTATATATCAGTAGTTAGCACGGCCACATACAAAACCCAAAAAACAAATAGCAAAAAATGAAACAAAAACAGAGAGAAGCACACATGTAGTAATGAATGACAGCCTAATAAAAAGTGTTGTGAATTGAATTTGCTAGTTCCAATATTGTTGTGGATGAGCAGTCATAATAATAATAATAGGATGGAGAAAGAAAACCGGACACAAAAGAAACCCATCCTCAGGCAAAAGTCCGTTTCGATGTGGCCTAGGAGAGCAGGTGTTGAGCTCTTTCTATGGTCAGACTGCGCATCACACAGTAGCCTAAGACGATTGAGGTTTGATAATTATCCAGTTTAATGTAAACCGGGGCTACTTTGAACGCCAGGGTAACTTTGAACAATTTTTTTTTTATTTTGTTTGTTCATTTTATGTTTACCTAAAAACGTATCTTCGCTTGTTTTATTTTTCTGTTTAGCAATCAATTTGTGAATAGTGTCTGGTAAACTATTTCTGAAAACCCTTTCTGTTCGAAAAAAAAAGATTGCTGCTTTGAGACTATTCTGCTTTCATCCTCGATTTTGAGGGAATTTACTCAGTTTTGGCAAGGTAAGAATACTTCACTGTGTGTGTGATATTCTCCTATATCACTAGGCTCGACCGCAAAGGCAATCCGACTGTTGTCGAATATAGATGGAAATGGTTTATTAAATTGGAGCGAAATTACAATAATACTTGACGTTTTTGTCAACAGTCTCTCAAACCACAATCCCGAGTGATCAGAACAGGAGTGTGATCAAAGAAGTCGTTTTCTGAAATAACATAAAAGCACAAATTACGCATTTGCTTAAAACTACAAGGCAATATTGATTAATGTGAGTTTTTTCATTGCTACATCTATCGTGAATATACGTCGATAGCGCTTTACGAAACAGATAGTGTGAACAACATTAAACCAGCAATAAAATTAACATCATTAAAATGTCCATACCAATTTTTGCCAAGTAAGCCGGTGAATTTCGGCAACAGCTACAGTCTGAAATTCTTTACACAGGATTCCAATGCGGTTACAATTCAGCTATAACAAATGAAAATAACGCGTTACGATACGTAGATAATGCGCAATAAAAACTGTGTCATTCAGTAAGCCCTTTTACAAGTGAACACAGCGCGTACAAAACTGATAGTGATAGATATGTTCAGCTTAGATACGTCAGACTATTAACACATAGCAAAGGCTAAGTTTACAAATTAGCAATCAATTTGTACGGTACCGTACTCACATGAAGCAATCTCTTTAAAGCTGCTTGTCCGAATTTTATAAATCTCGACTTACTAAATAAGTCCGAACTGGCTGACAAAACAAACCAAGTTCACAGATGAACAGAACTTTTGCCCAACGTTGGCTACAAACTGTCTGATCACATTTCAGGCACAAGTGCGCCTATTTAAGATAAATTTTTACATGTTTTGAAATTCCCAAATTACAATAAAAATCAACAAATCGAAAACAATATTTTCGATGAAATCATGGAATGTTGTTTCTGTAGGCAATCCCAAGGGGTGATGATTTCAGTAAATTGTTACGTCACAATAAACTTGGAGCCACCGTGTTTTGCAAGGGCATATGAAATCACCAAACTGTTTTCCAAAATAAAGTGTTTTTTCTATATTGTTTTAAGCTAAGAAACTTTTCAGTACATCAATTGCGGTTGATGAATCGCCAGGAGAAAGCTGCTATGCCGTCAAAAAGGGCATTTATCAATATATTGCCACTCGTAAACACGTGAACTTCAAAACTTATGCAGTGAAGAGAAAATATCTTACAGTGTGTCTGAGTGGTTTTAACGCTTTTGGGCAAGGCCTTCTTCGCAGGGTAAGTCATAAGCAAGTTATATCAATAATATGCACATCGAGTTTTTTTGTAGTAGTTTTGGAAAGCTTGGGTCATATACTAGATGGGGTTACTTTGAACAGTATTCTGGGGTTACTTTGAACGTCAAAAGTGGATTTCGAAAATGCGGTATTCATCCTTTCGATCCGCAAAAAGTGTTGGAAAGGGTTCCAGATTATGATTCGAATGAAAATGGCGATGCCAGTACCGGTACCGACACAGCTCGCAGAGTGTCAGATGCAGTTCTTGGAGTGCTCAGAATGATGTGGGTGTGGATGAGGACAGACCAAAGAAGATCAATGTCATTCCAGGGAAAGGCATCACATGTGATGAGATAGCGGAAGCAGGTGAGCATCAGAGCACATACCGGTAACCATTCTTTTATTTCTAGAGAGAGAGAGAGAGAGAGAGAGAGAGAGAGAGAGAGAGAGAGAGAGAGAGAGAGAGAGAGAAACCTTTTATTTTGTCTGTTGCGAGAAAAGTATACGGTACAAAACATAGACAATGCAAATAAAATAGCACCATAACTAGAATCTACAACAGACAGGAAGCAGCGAAAGACTATAATAGTCATCGAGTCAGCTGCTTCCCGAGAGAGAGAGAGAGAGAAACCTTTTATTTTGTCTGTTGCGACAATAGTACGGTACAATTATACACAATACGAATAAAATAGTACAATAGCTATCTAAATACCACAACAGACAGAAAGCAGCGAAAGACTATATCAGTCATCGAGTCAGCTGCTTCCCAGTTCTTAATGTGACAAATGTCAAGTATCGGAAAATTACGTTTTTCTAGAACCCTCTGTTTTTTTAAAGTTTTATTGCAAAGGTTAAATAACAAAGTTCTTTATCTGGTAACGCTGCCTCAAAGCATAGTTAATAAATATACCTAGTTCGCCAACTGAATACGAAGCTTGCTGTTTAAATTCGGCACGTACGCCCTCTGTCGGTGGTTAATACGTTTTGCTGACTCAGCAAAACTACTAGATATAAACCTGTAGAAAAATGGCGAATTGAATGGTTGCAGTGTTTGTTAGGTGAGTTTGGGCTGTTGAATGGGGGGGAGTAACGCTAGAAAGAAGAAACTGTGTTACAGAAGTGCTAAACGTTCCTTTTAGACCTTCACTGTGTAATTTTAATTAAAATATAATACTCCATATGCACGTTTTCCTCAGAACATACCGTAGCTCAGAATGCTTGCTGCACCAAGTTGAGCCATATAGACAGAAAGCATGCAGAAAGGCACTGGTATCATGACTAGGCCAACAAGTAGTTAAAAGATGATGTGACTTTTCAAATTACTAAGGGATTAAATTTTGGCTTTTTCAGCAGAAGACCAAAACATAGGTTCTTAAAAGGCTGGTCAATTGCTAACTTTTCTGCCAGGAATATTAGGCACTGGTTAATTTAAAGGAAGGCCCTTGTTGCCCATGGAAATTGACCTAGACTCAAGATTAAACAGTACTTTTGTCTATTCAAAGTTTATAAATATATATGTAGTGTACAGGTATTTATTCTGAAGAATTTTTGATTAGATTATTTATTAGACTACGGTATGTAAATCTAGATAAGGCTACATCAGACATGTGCAATCAATCAATCATTTTATTCTGTATTACAGTTACTAATCACTTGTGATCTGCTTGACATACGGTATGTTAACAACTATAGGCTACTTGTCAAAATCAACAATTTTGCTGTTCATTAAGAATATGTGAATTACAGTCAAAAAATTGCCCATTCTTGTGGCTAGTTTTCTAGGTTAGGCCCAATAAGTTTATTCTAACTTGCCATTGAATATTTATTGTTTGTCAGTGTACACTACAGACTGCAGATGTACTTGCAAAAAACTTGTTTGTTTATTACTGCTAAAAATATAAAGTTACGTTATGTAGGCTATGTAATCTCCTTTCTTGTTCTACTGTATTTTGCACCAAAAAGAAGAAGTGCATTTGATATGACACATTTGTACTGGTACCGTACTATGAGTTCTTATTCACTAACCACGGTTGATTTTGAGCCATTTCCACTAAAAATATGCTACCTGCTAATTCTCGCAAGCACATAAGCAAAATAACTATGTTTGAATTAAACACTGGTGGGCTAAGGTATTGGTAACTTACGATACTTTTGAATGCAAACAGCTAGCTTCATGGAAAAGGAAATATATACAGTCAGTTCTATATTTCGGATATGTCACATTTAGCATGTTACTCGTGGGCCACTAATGATATAGAAAACAATTTATATGCATAATACAAATAGAGAATGTTCATAAATACAGTATATATTTATTACAATGCAGCAATAAGTGTACAGAAAGGTTTTTAATTATGCATATATATATTGTTTTTAAAAGTCATTAAAATGTTGTCACAATGTTTGGAGGCTCTTCAAGACATGAGTGAAGAAGAACTTACAATATTTTTTAATGAGGTATGTTTAACCACACTTGTTTAGATGAAAAATACTATTCATATATCTTACTAAGTCTCTTTAAGACTACTATTCAAAAATGCTCGTTGAATCTGCAATTCTGACGCTCTTGTCAAATCGTCATATTTCAAATGTGCCATTCGCAGCTTGTCGTAAACAATTCTTTGCAACAGCATTATCTGTTATCCGAACCGGGTTATTGTGATTATTCTGGTGTTTTTTGTTTTTGTCTTTTTGCATGTATGGTAATTAATATGGACTTATTGGTCTGATGCAAATAAATAATAATAATAAAAGTAATATTATCAATATGAAATTTGGAAATCTAGCCAATGAAATACTTAACTGCTTCAGGGTTGGTCTTCAGGTTGAAAAAGTTAGTTTTCAAAAGCATAATATATGCAATATACACCATTATGATGGTACTACTTTAGAAGCTTGCTTTAATTCAATAATTTCGTAGCTATATTTACATTTTGAGGTAATGAACGTTCTTCTTTGGGTGCCATGCCTTCTAAGTTTGGAGAGAATAATGGCACTTAATGAAGATGGTGTAATACTGAATTTATTGGTATTTTACAGTTGAATGAAGATTTGGAAGGTGGAAATTCTCTTCGAAACGTGGGGTAGTACACCGACATATTGCGCAATGAAATCAATAACCTTAATCTGCCTAATGCAAATCATGACTACTGTGAAGAAAGCTTATTGCCGAACTAGGACTGTGCAAGGTATACAGCAATCTATTAACTGGAAACCCTCTACGAAGGCGCCTTTGAAGAACTTTTCTAGATCCTTGCTATGTTGACATATATTGTTTTCGCTGTGATGGTCAGAAATAAAAAAACTAAACTTCTAAAAAAAAGTGCTGGAGAGATACATGCGTATGAGGACTCAATTTCACCACTACAAGAGAAACAAAACAGCAAAACAATTGCATAAGCCGAACAGTGCACTACGTAGCACTCTGAAGTCTGAAAAGTATAAACAATTCTAAAAGCAAACATTGAAGGAGGATTCTTGTTGTATTTTGTTATCCGTTTTTGATTTGTACAATAAATATCGTAGCATACTTTCATCGTATGCTTTTCAAGCTGATTTCATAGCACATTACTTTAAAGAATAAAATAGGCTTTCTATTAACACCGTAACTTAAATAGGTATTATACTGTAAAAAGTACACAGAAGGGTGCCAATGCGGCAATGATGTAGTTGCAGTGAAAGTACAGTAAACCACTCTTATAACCCTCATTCATAATACGGATACGCCACTTTCAATCACTGTTTTATGCAGTCTCGAGTAAAGCGCCGTATGCCAGAGTGGTTAGTCTAATGTTCACTTCTCGACATTAGATCCCTTCACTGCAGAGTGCTTTACAATATCTAAAATTTCGGCGGTACTGCTGAGCATTCGAACTGTAGGTGCAGTATCACATGCAACTCTTTGACGTTGACAACCGAAGAAGTGTTCAAGATGATTCTGCTTTATTCTTCAGATTGCAAGTACAGCAGCAAACGTTTCTTGAATTATCGCTGGTAAGGACGATACGAGAAGAGCATCTGAAGCTTTACTTAGTAGCATCTTCTCTCTATTGACATCCCCAACTAAATCTGAAAATCAATGACCTATCAAAAATAACATTTAGCAATGTATGTTACAATTAGCACACGTGTTCATCACAAATTAACTATACACCTTACACAGGGATGCCAGATTAGTGAATCTTCTCAATATACGAGTACAGTAGAGCAGTAAGCACCATATGCTTATTGCTTAAATTAAAAAAAAAACACATAATATATATGACACATTTCGTGATTCACTAGGCACAAGCTCGTAATTTTTACAAATGTCAACCATCATGACATAAAATTACATTATTTTATTGTGTTGATCTTACCTGATGAAACTGTTTTGCCCACTGTGCTGTTGAAACAGAAAATTTTTTCTTTTCACCACTTGGAACTTTGTACAAACAAAATTCCACATTTGTAGTGCTGCTACATTGTGGTAAACAGCAGTTTATTCCAATATTCCACCACATTTACACTTAACTTGTGACATTATCCAACTAAATAATCATAACTAAGATAATTCATAATCCTAAAAAGCGTACAGCATTTGATTATGAACTGTAATGCTAATAACAATAAAAGATAATTTCTAACAAAGGTAGTGGTTAACCGGTCACTGCATTAGTGACCTGCTGGTAGTCTCAAAGTAGACTAATTGACCTACAAAAAATGGTATGCTTAACATAATAAAGAATAGGAAATTACAACACAAAGGAAATAAACAAAGCATAACCTTTGTCAGCATAACTGCCTTAACTGGTCCATTCAATCAAATTTCCAGCGTGTACATAATCAATTAAGATGCTATACATATCGCAAACCAGGCTCCCCAAATATGAAACAAGTTACGGTATCTGATTCTGCTGTATCTTCCGTCAGCCTAACTAGTTTTAAGCTAAATCTCAGGACTTTTAACGGTTGTGACATCGTTGCTTTAAATTACTGAACCTGCATACTGTTCCAGCCAATTGTTCACCAAATCAAACGTCATATAAAAACCGTTATGGTCTACTTAACCTAGCTGGCATCTTACGTCATGGAAATTGCTAGAAAATGTCCAAATATTGCACCATCGGTCGTAAGACCTGATGAAATATTGCATCAGCCGCTTTGAACACGGGTTTGAATTGCGTGACAATGTCTTTCATTATTGCGTCACAGTTACTGTGTACGTGCATTTGAGATATCGCAAATTATTCTAGTCATTCGTAAAATTGTTTGTTGGAAGTCAGTCGCAAGTTTAACTGTTTGTTTGGTGCTTGCTAGCTGGACAAATTTTCCGTCTTTTAACTAAGTAGTTTGTTCTGTAGTGACAGTTTTTTAGAGGTGTACGGCGTTGCATCTCGATTTCGATAGCCGCGGGCTAATTTTACAGAAATACAAGTTTAAATAGACGTTTAAAAAAAAAAAAATAAAAAAATAAAATAAAAGACGTTTTTGTTAGCTGGTAGGCCAAGAAGCACTTGAAGGCATAAAAAATAAAAGACGAGTTCTTGTCGGTTGGTAGGTCAAGAAGAAATTAAAGCAAAATAATAAAAGAAGATCTTGTTGGTTGGTAGTCTACAGAAGCAAAAGAAAATTAAAGACATTTCTTCTCAATTGGTACTGAAGAACCTCAAGTTAAAAATTAAAGGCGTTTCTTTGTTGGTTCTGAAGAAAAAACAACATTGACATTCATTTGAAGAAAAAAGATTAAAGACAATTGATCTGTGCTTGAAGATTCAAGAGAACGAACCCAAGCAAGTTTTGTGGAACTCTAGGACTTCATATACCCGTACAACTACGGTATCGTGCATTTAAATTCTTTTTGTATTTTTACGGTCTTTGCAGTTAAGTTTTTTATAACTTAATTTTGTGTGTTTGTGTAACTTAATTTTTTTAATTGTTAAATTTAGCCCCAACATTTAATATGTCTACACTCGGTGGCGACAGGGACTCGACCGCCGTAGACTCGACTGAGTTTAAGCCTGATGGTGTTCTTTGCGGTCGGGCAGGCCATTCTGGGGAGGGATCCAGTAACGATGAGGCTAAGTCAGTTCGAGAGGCCCGGCATCTTAGACGAAATATTTTGACTCAAATTGGGGAACTTTCTGTAGCCCTAGGTTCTTTGAGTGATAAGCAGGAACTGTTAATTTTTAGATCTAAGTTCTCTACTTTGGAAGAGGAATTACGGCATTTCCATGCTCTTTTGACTAAAATTTTTAACTCTGCAATCTTGGCAGAACTTCGTGATAGGGTAGATCCCGAATTTAACTCGTTAAAAAATAACTTCGAACAAAAAGAAAGTGAGTTCTCGGATATGTTGGATGCTGACATACATCCTGAGGATAGCGCCTCAAATGTAAGCACTAGGATGTCTGTGAGCTCGTCACGGATAGTGGCACAAATTAACCTGCAGCTAAGACGAGAGGAGCTCCAGATACAAGCTGACGCCGAAGCGAGAGCTGCTGAGGCCGCCATGAGAGCTGAGACCATACGAGTTGAGGCCGCCGCGAGAACTGAAGCCATACGAGCTGAGGCTGCCGCGAGAGCCGAAGTGAGAGCTGCTGAGGCCGCCGCGAGAGCTGAGGCCGTACGAGCTGAGGCTGCCGCGAAAGCTGAAGCGAGAGCTGCTGAGTTCGCACTCAAAGACGCACAGTTGAGGGCTGAACAACGTAAAGAGGTAGCTTTGGCTGAATATCGATCAGATGTGGGCTCCCGGCGTAGCTCTAAGAAGGGATCTTCTTGGCATTCCAGAAGTGAACATCAATCGCGGTTAAGTTTAGATAACCTTTTCCAGACACCTGTCCAATCCGTAAGTGGTCCAGTACAATCCACACGTTTTCCAGCTGTTTCAGGAGGTCTCGGGGCCGCGGCTAAGGGTCTTCCGAAGGCTGTAGAGCCAAGGCCGGTGAATTATAACCGAACTCTTCCCCCAGAGCGTACAGGTCACGGGGCCGCCATTAGCAGTAATGCTTTGCCCCCTTCACAGTTTTCTGCGCCGCTAGGTTTTGATCGCCCAGCAACACGTAATTTGGGTGGTTGTGAGAGGCGTATCGCGTCTCCCGACTTTAATGTGTGTAAGGAGCGTGATCGGGCTGTGCATGTGACTGAGCCCCCTCAGCCCCTTAAGGGATATAGTTTGTCTTCTCCCGCTAAATCGAGTTCTCAACAACAGGATTGCTTTTTTGAATACCAAAATAGTAGGACGTTTTTCGATAAGGCGGCCTTGATTGGTTACGATGGTAATAATATGCCATTTATCTTCTTTAAAAATCGTGTTACGGCCTTAATGGCAGCTTCACCCTTTAAAGGAACTCGTTTGACTTTGTTACAAGCAGCTTGTGTTAGAACAGCTGCGCAAACGATTGCTAATTTTGTTTCCGACACTCCTGGCTTGTCAGAAGAAGACAGGATAGAAATGTCGTTAGCTCGCTTGTCCCAGCGTTTTGGGGTTCGTGGAGGTCTTTTCGCCGAACCGGAAATTAGAAAGTATCGCTATGGTAGCAAATTGAATTCAATCTCTTCCAGTGATTTGAAAGAGTTTAAAGATGAATTGTCGCAGTGTTTACTTTACGCGCAAGCTTATGGTCAGCGCGACAAATTGGAAGGACGTTTTGTTTTGGATTTGGCTAAGCGACTCCCGTTTGACGCTAAGCAGCGTTATCTTGACTTTTTAGGTGATCAGTATGGTGGTACTGATGAGCCTACTTTTCAGAGTTTGTTTGTATTTGTAGTACGGGAGGAAACGCGTAAGTCGACTGATTTTAGCATTGTGCTAATGGGCGATTCTGGTGAGTCGCAGCATTTTAAAAAGTTTGGCAAAGGAAAATTGCCTTCATGTCCGGTTAGGCAGACGTCGGTAAAACCCCATGATAATGTGATTTCAGGTAGTTCGCAGTACTCGACTGCTGTTGGCGCACCGCGCGGTGGTGAGGCTAGACGTAAAGACCTGCCGGCATGTATTTATTGTTCGTCACGTGGTCAAGTTGAATATCATTTTTTGTCTAATTGTAAAGAATTTTTGCGCTTGACACCCAAAGATCGGAGAGATGTCATTGTAAAAGCTGGCAAATGCCTGAATTGTTTGCGCCAGCATATGGTTAGGGACTGTAATCATGCAAACAACTGTCGTCAGTGTGGGCCTAACAACGATAGGAAACACTATTTTCTTCTGCATGATTTTTATGTGACGTCACGTGATTCTCTGGATTCGATCAGCAAAGATGATGCTGGTGCCAGAGTTCCTGTGCGTAATGTTAAGATTGGAAATGTTAAAGCAGCTTTTAACCGCGTTACTGCTGCTCGTGTTTTGAATCCAATGACTGGCAAATCGAAGTTGGTGTATTCTCAGCATGATCCTGGTTCGCAGTTGACGTTTGTTTCGAGTGATTTGGTGTGTGAACTTGATCTTAAACCGTACGATAAAGCGTCGTTTAAAATGGATACCCTGGCTGGTCAGAAAGCTACTTGTGCTGACCTTGTTAAACTCAACATCCAGTCGTTAGAGACAGATGAACTGTTTTGTGATATAACTTCGGTGGTTAACCCAGCTTGGGCTGACGATGTTAAAACTTTACCATATAAGCAGGATTTAAGTGGTTTTTGTCATTTTCATGACGTGAATATGTTTCATTTGAATGATTGTAGTACTGTAGATGTACTGATTGGCAACGATAACGCTTATTTGATGTGGGCCAAAAAAGAGCGTGTTGGTGAAAATCGTAGTGAACCGCATGCTTTACTCACTCTTCTCGGCTGGTTGGCTTGTGGTGGTAAGTCACCCTTAGATGAAAGCGTTGCTAACGTGTGCAGAGTGCAGACGTCTTCAGAGTCGGATGTCATCTCTGGCTTTCAGCGTAAAATTGAGTCTCGTGATATGGAAATAGCAGACCTGAATAAAGTCATTCAGGATTTGACCTTGCAAAATGAAACCTGTGAATTGTCTCGCAATGATAATTTGGCTAGAGAACTTGTTGAACCGAATATTGAGTTGAAAGATGGTCGATTTGAGATACCTGTTCCGTTGAAGGAAGATATTGATCTACCTAACAATTTTGTGTTGGCGTCAGATAGAGCTGCTGCTTTAAGAAAGAAAGTTTTAAAACAACCTGAACTTCGTGATTTCCTTACTGACACCATGAAAGATCTTAAATCTAATGACTATATTGAGCGTGCTGATGAAGCTGGAAATGTCAAGGGATTTGAATGGTATTTACCATACTTTGTGACGTCACAATTAAAAAGCGCATTGTCTACGATGGCAAGTCTGAATTTCGAGGAACTTGTGTTAATGATGTAATGTTTTCTGGTCCTGACTTGTTAAACCCTCTGGTAGATGTCTTGGCTAGATTTCGGCTTGGTAGATTTGGTCTCATGGCTGATGTGACTATATGCTTTTTTCAAATAATGTTACCTGAGTCGCAAAGGGATTTGTTTCGTATATTGTGGTTTGAAGATGATGACCTTGAAAGTGGTAGGATGGTACCCTTTCGTTTTTGTGTACACCCTTGGGGAGTAAAAAGTAGCCCATATATCGCTTGCTTGGCTATAAAGAAAATGATCGAGCAGAATCCCAGCGGTGCTGGTGAACTAACTCTCTGCAATATTGCAAATAATATGTACATGGATGATTTTATATTTTCGGCTGATAGCTTAGAGGAAGCTCAGCAAATCACTCATGAATCAATTGCTTTGTTTGATAGTCGTGGGTTTAAACTTGTTAAGTGGAGTGCTATCAAGGAGGCTATGATTGTCTTGTCAAATTTGGATAATGAGATGCTTTCACCTTTGATTCGTGACATTGACTTTCAGACTGAAAATATGACTTTGCCATCAGCGAAGACATTGGGCTGTGTGTGGCAAACCGAGTCTGACGAGATGCGTATCGCATGTTCCTTAAAGCCCTTAGCTAAACACACGCGCAGAAGTATGCTCAGTCAGCTTGGACAAAATTTTGACCCGCTAGGCTTTGGAGCGCCATTTTTTCTAAAAGCACGCCTTATATATACTTCAGCAATTGGCGATAGACAAGTTTGATTGGGACACCGAGGTCCCTGATAGCTTTGTTAAAGAGTGGGAGTCGTGGCTTCGCTCTTTGGACCTGCTTAAGGATTTTTCGTTACCGAGATGGTATTTTGCAAACTCTGGTGTGTGCAGTCCGGATGATATTGTTTCATATCAATTGCATGGGTTTAGTGATGCTTCGAATCAAGCTTTCTCTTCTGTTGTTTACTTGCGTAGACTGGTTAATGGAGTTCCTAGTGTGTCTTTCGTTTTGGGTAAATCTACCATTGTTGTAAAAAATCAGTTTTCTTGGCCGATAGCTAGGAAAGAGCTTGTTGCCGCTTTGAATACAGCAAGACTCGTGAAGCAGGCCTACGAGGCATTGAAGATGCCCGACTGCCTTAAGTATTTTTGGTGTGATTCTCGTACTGTGTTGCAGTGGGTTAAAAACCCTGATTTACGTTTGAATAAGTTTATTACGCGTCGAATTGAGCATATTTTATTGTTGTCTGGAGCCCAGGATTGGCGTTTTTGCCCTACTGATATGAACCCAGCTGATGTTGGCACACGGCCAAATCTTATTACAAAGAAAGAATTTCGAGAGTTGTGGTTGAATGGTTCTAGTCTTCTCTATCAGTGTGAAGAAATTCCATCTGTAGAAAACGCCACTCCAGTACCTGTCCATAGCCTATATCTTCGTGACGAAGAGGGGTCGCTTGACGTTGGACAGGGTGGCCTTCACAGATTGATCGAGGCCGCACCTTCTTTGTATGTTATGAAAAAGAGAATCGCTTATTTGGTTGCTTTTGTTGAATTTTTGTGCTGTAAAACGAGAAAGCGTGGCTTTGTGAAGCCAAAACTGGACGCCTCTTATCTTAATAGAGCCTTAGACTTAACTGTGAAGTTTGTTCAGAAAAGCGTGTATGGTGGTGTGGTAGGCCTACATTTAATGACCAAGCGATCGCCGGATGCCCTTAAACAAGTGATAAAGCGGCGTAGTGTTGGCGCTTCACAACGTGAGAAGGAACGCTTAAAAGAATTGCGTTCACTTAAAAAGTACAGACCTTGTGTAGATGACGCTGGTGTAATCCGCATTGAAGGGCGCTTAAGTAATTCTCCCGAGATCTCTCTAGAAGCAAAGCATCCGATTGTTTTGCCTTCAAAACACCCCTTCACTAGGCTTGTTGTACTGTCGCATCATAATGGAAATGCGCACTGTGGAGTACAGCACACTTTGTTGTCTACGCGACAGAAGTTTTGGATCGCTAATGGTAATGCCTCCGTGAAGAGGTATCTTAATGATTGTGGTGTATGTGCGATTGAGAAAGCACGGCCTATAAGGCAGCTCATGTCTGATTTACCTTTGTCTCGCACAACTGCCCATAGGAAACCCTTTTTTGATTGCGGCTTAGACTATCTTGGATCTTTAACCTTTGTTGAAGGTAGAAGTCAAAAAAAAGCTTGGGGACTCTTGTTCACATGTATGGCATCTCGCGCTATTCATGTTGAGCTGGTTACGTCATTGTCGCTGAGTGATTTTTTACTTGCCTTTACAAGATTTACAGATTTACGTGGGCAGGTTAATGCAATCTATTCCGATAATGGAAGCACCTTTCAGGCGGCATCTAAGAAGCTACCCGAGTTGATAAAATCAGCTGAATTCCACAACGCCCTGAGACAGAAGGATATAAACTGGGAATTTATACCTCCTTATGCTCCAGCGCAAGGTGGCGCCTGGGAGGCAATGGTAAAACAGTTTAAAATTGCATTTTTTCACATTTTGGACTCTTCAATTCGTAAGCCCAATTTTATTGAACTGCTTACGTACACAGGCAGTGCCGTTCGGATCGTGAACGAACGCCCTTTGGTACCTTTGAGTGACGACCCTAGGGATTTTACTGTCATCACCCCTGCCTCACTTTTGACCCCATTCTTATACCCATACTGTGCTGTTGGGCAACCACATGATTGTGACCAACTAAGAAGGGATTATCGGTTCAATTTGTCACTTTCTCAGCAGTTTTGGAGTAAATGGATCGATTTTTACTTGCCAGGGCTTCAGGGCCGGAAAAAATGGTTAAAAATGGCCGAGAATTTGGAGCCTGGTCAACTTGTAGTGGTAGGTTCTCTCCAAGACATTGGTAAACGCGGGAAGTATCAACTTGAGAGGGTGCATGAGGTAGTTCCACAAATTAGGAAAGGGAAGCCTGTGGTTCGTAGAGCCAAAGTTGCCGTCTGCAACTATGATGAGAGTACGGGGAAAGTGAAAGTAGACTACGTGTTGAGGGATATTTCGTGCCTCGCCCCCGTAAAGAACACCTAAGTGTTAGGGTTTGAGCCTGGTTTTGTCTGCGGTGGCCGACACTTGTCTGAGCCCAAAACACAAAACAGTCGGTTATTATCGCAACCATTGTATATAGCGTCATTTTAGCATGTACCTATGGTACCAATTTCATGTATCGTCGTGTATTATTCCGTATTGTTGTTCATTCTTTGCATGCCCTTTGTATTTACGTATTAACTTAAACGTGAGTGATTCAAACAATTTGTGTATCGTGTGTTTTTATTCATTGGCTCACAATTGTCGTCAATTCTTTTTTAGTTATGCCATGTCAGACTGTCATAACTAGGGGCTGCTATGTTCCAGCCAATTGTTCACCAAATCAAACGTCATATAAAAACCGTTATGGTCTACTTAACCTAGCTGGCATCTTACGTCATGGAAATTGCTAGAAAATGTCCAAATATTGCACCATCGGTCGTAAGACCTGATGAAATATTGCATCAGCCGCTTTGAACACGGGTTTGAATTGCGTGACAATGTCTTTCATTATTGCGTCACAGTTACTGTGTACGTGCATTTGAGATATCGCAAATTATTCTAGTCATTCGTAAAATTGTTTGTTGGAAGTCAGTCGCAAGTTTAACTGTTTGTTTGGTGCTTGCTAGCTGGACAAATTTTCCGTCTTTTAACTAAGTAGTTTGTTCTGTAGTGACAGTTTTTTAGAGGTGTACGGCGTTGCATCTCGATTTCGATAGCCGCGGGCTAATTTTACAGAAATACAAGTTTGAATAGACGTTTCAAAGGAGTGTTTCTTGTTCGGTCATTACATTCAGACGAACGGATTCGGGAATCTTATGTTACAATTTTCCCACAAAGAGATTATGGTTTACCGCTGTGACCACATACATACATACATACATACATACATACATACATACATACTCAAATTTGTCTTGCTAATGCTTTTTGTTTACAAATTATTTTTGGGAGTGGCTATTTTGAGTGCAACAAATTGAAACCTATCACCGTTTTGTAGTATCACTAAATAAAACAACTTTATACACTTTTCAAAATGACTGTCAACTGAATTAGTTGATTAGTTGATCAATCAATGTTTTTAGAAATGATGCTGGCTAAGTACCGTAGCATCTTCCAATTACGGTACTAATTTCAAGCCTACTTTAGCTTAAAGCTTCCACAAATATTTAGTAATTAAACCCTTCAATTACTAAGCTGCTGTATATACTTGGTACATTGAACTTTAAAGACCACTACTTCAAACTATAAACTAATCACTTCCTTAGTAATTTGAAAACTCACATCATCTTTTGACTACTTGTTGGCCTAGTCATAATACCAGTGCATTTCTGCATGCTTTCTGTCTACATGGCTCAACTTGGTGCAGCAAGCATTCTGAGCTAGGGTATGTTCTGAGGAAAACGTGCACATGGAGTATTATATTTTAATCAAAATTACACAGTGAAGGCCTAAAAGGAACGTTTAGCACTTCTGTAACACAGTTTGTTCTTTCTAGCGTTATTCCTCCCCACTCAGCAGCCCAAACTCACCTAACAAACACTGAAACCATTCAATTCGCCATTTTTCTACAGCAGCGGTTCTTAAACTGGGGAGCGCGAAAGGTTCACAAGGGGGGCGCGAGCGATATCAAACTATGTGACTAAACGCATGTGACTAAACGTCCTGTAATGAAATTTTGTGGTCGTAATGAAATAGTTTAATTTAGTCTAGTCTAGTGCCGGTAGGTTGTAGTCTTGCCATGATGTCAATTGACCGCTACCGTCGGTATGAAATGTCGAACAATAAAATATAACCAATCGTAACAATTGATGCATTGTTACGCTGTCATTGCTGTAACGTGCTGACCAAAAGTAACCTTACCGCTCGCAGTATGATTTCAAAGTAGCCTAGCAACTAGTTTCTGAAGGAACTTAGACTAAGTTTAAAGTAGTTACCGTACTAGTTACTGTACAAGATTAATTGAGTAATGAGCAGTGGCGGCTGGTGAGTCCTAGAAATGGGGGTGCTGCCGCCGGGCTTCGCCCGACGGCGTGTCCGCCGAAGGCAAATAGGCTACAACAGCGGGGAGGGGTCTCCTTTAGAAAATTACATTTGATTTGGTGCATTCTGAGCATATTTTAGCTCTAAATTGTGATAAAAGTTTAATGTAAAACCAGGGATATCTAGAACAACGGGATTGCTGAGTTTGCAAATTTCGATAAAGCGATGGACACTAGAAGGGTCAGCTCTGTTAACGCCCGAAAATGAAAAAGGCGAAAGCGCGTGTCAATTACGCTGTTGAGAAGTCGCCTTTTCTAGATACCCCTGCTGTGAAGCTAAAATAAGGTCTTGAAAGTGGGCACTCCTAGGCATCTTCCCTAGCAACGCCCATAGCAACAAATAATGGCTGGCCTTGTCTATAACTTAAGATCATCATTTTAAAGCAAACTTTTGCTGTTAGTCATCCAAGACTATTGAGTATTGAACACAGCTTTAGTTTTCATATTTAATTGATTATTGCATCACTTTTGGGCAAGTTTTAGTCATCAAAAATAGGAAATAAAAAAAACATGAAAAGAAGTAAGAAAATTCAATTTCGTGGTATTGCTAAACAAAGAAAGTTGGATAAGGTTGGTTGTAAGTCTAACAATGGTGGTAGACTTGATGAACTGTTACTGTAACACAAGTGTAACCTTTCCTGTAACACCAGAAAGCCATCCAACAATAGAAGATCAAAGCCAGTGCCGGATTAAGGGTCTGCTGGCCTGTAGGCACATTTTATAAGTGGCCCGAAAATCAGGGTTGCCAACTAAAAAATTAGAATTATCAGTGTTGCCAAACCATTGCCACAAAGATCGTTGTTGCAACCAGTGGCGTGGCCAGAAAAAAAATTTTGGGGGGGCAAATATTTGATGAATTGGAGAGAACGACAAAGTGTTTGATTTAAGTCATCGCCACCTTATGTGCAGTGGCGTATCCTGGTGGGTTAAGCAAGGGAAGCAATAAAGGTGGTGGGGAGTTAGAGCGTGCTGAAGGCACGCGCATTCTAGGGGGTCTGGGGACATGCTCCCCCGGAAAATTTTTGCAAAATTGCACTCAAATAATGGATTATAGCTCTTTCTGGAAACACTTTCAGGGTAATATTTGTATAAAATTTATTAGCAAATAAACAGCTATTATAGCTTATTAAAGGTAGCTGTTACACACGAACGGGCAAAAACTGCGGCTAAAATTAGAGAACACAAAAAACTCAGCTACACAAAAACCCAACAGAGCAAGCGATTCTGAAATTGCTTCCACAGATTAGTTAAAAGAAGCGTAAATCGCGTAACCTTTGCGCGATTTACGATTTGCAAAATTTATTGGTGTCTTTCTGTGTGTCTAAAACAAGTCCTGGGGGGTGTTAATAGCCAGATGACTTGGAAAACGATAGAAATTTATACAAATTATATTATATTTTCCACAAAGGGGTTAACTTCGGAATCCAAACTTTGAAAATTTTGGGGGGGGGCATGGCCCCTTTCGCCCTCCTGGCTACGCCTATGGTTGCAACTATAACACAGGGTACCGTGCAAAAACTTGGTCATATGCCTAACTAAATATAGCACCTTTGCGCGTTTTTGCGATTGAAAACTCGTTAACTAGTTTTTGGAGGTCAATCTTACGGAGTAGATCGCTTTCAATACACAAAAGTGCCAGTGTACTAAGACGTTGTTGACACATTGTTGATCGTTTAACGTCTTTAATTCGTTTCAGTTGTGAAAACGAGCGTTCCCCCGAGGAATTCGTAGCCATTACAGACAAGTACATTCTAAGTGCTATTTCAGTGTTCGGAAATGCATTATAAACACCAGTAGTGTGCAGCATTTTAAACATCTTCTGGGCACTTCCTGTTGCTGTTGTTTCATCGCGTCTTGGCTCTTTATATCAGCACATAAACTGACGAAATTCTGATGGGAAGTCGGAAGACAGGTCCTTTGAATACACACCAACCAGACCTGCAAAAGCAACATCGATGTCTTTAACAGACATGGAGTCGTACTCAGTCAAAACTCCAAACCTCTGCAGCACCATGGAATAGCCTATGCATCAATACGTTTCTGTAGTGCATTCAGTTGGTCGATGATCACATAAAACGTGTTGATTTTAAATTTTAACATGACTAAATTTTTACTGATTTTAAAGTGGCCTGGATTTTTGACTGGCCTTGTAGGCACGTGCCTACTTTGCCTAATGGTTAATCCGGCACTGATCAAAGCTCTTTTTTCCAACCTTCTACTTCAGCAAAAAAAATTAGGAAAACAAGACAGTGGCAAAATCTCTGCATATTCAGAAATCTGCCAAATACTCGACAAGTTTTGACTTGACAAATCAAGAAAAAGAAGCTTTGACACCTCCAAGGCCAGGAGAAACACATTAAAAGCACTTAAGAAAAAATTACAAACCCAAGCAGAGGCAAAAAAGGGTCTACTTATGATAAAGGAGGCTTTAAGGTGTTGAAAATGTTTATTGTTGTTTTTCGTAAAATGTGATTTTTCATCAAGTACCAAATTTTAATCCCAAATATCTCTTTCATTTATTTGCCAATTGCTTTCAAACTTTTAACACTATCAGACAAAGTAAACATGCAAAGCCTCTGGTCAAAGAGTTTTGGAAATTTTTTACATGATGCTGTCGGCACCCATTTGTTTCATGTCCGAGGATCAAAAATTTTTGAAAAAATGCAACAATTCGAATAACTTTTTATTTTCTCAAAATATCTTCATTGCCTTCCATAGAGCTTCAGTCTTGATTATTATAAACATTTTGTTAAAATTTGATTCAAATCCAGTAAGTGGTATTAAAAATATTTATGTTTAAAGTTTGTGTATTTTTCACCACTTGGTGGCGGTTTGGGGAAAAACGGCCACATTTTCAATTTTTTTTTTTTGCTTTTTTAAAATTATTTCATCTTCAAGCATCATTTTAAAAACAAGAAATGGGTTGTATGTTGAGAAATCCACATTTTAGTTTGTGCAGTAATGATGCAGTAACGATGCAGTATTGTCCACTTCAAAACAGAGTCAGCAATCCCGTTGTTCTAGATATCCCTGTGTAAAACTTGGCTTATAAGTTTTGCAAATGTGTAATATTTTGAAGAGGATGATCAACAAACATATGTGAATAACACGTTCTTAATGATTAAAAGAGAAAACGCTTGTTTTTTTAAATTACCTACTCGACAAAAAATTCTCCCTTGGCCTATGACACTTTACATTTTGGATGTAGATACGTTGCTTGTTGCATGACATATTAAATTTAAGCAGTTTTTTCCAAGGATGGGAAGTAGACCTATCCTAAAAAGTATCAGTTTTTCTAGTGCCTCCGTATTTGCGTTCTTTTTTAACTAAAACTACCCTAATACTAATCAGCGAAAATGTAAACTACTAATTGGTTTATTGCGTAATATTTAACAATACATAATTTCACAGCGTAAAGGCGGATTCACACTGGTGTCGCTATTGCGTCGTAAACTACTTTTGACGTCACCACGAAGCCAGACACAGTGCATCGACTTTTCACTCTGTGTCTTTTTTCCTTTTTTCTCGTTCTGCCCGTTGTGCTGTCCAAAAGACAGCACATCGCTTTGCAAGTCGTTTGTACAGGCATTCAAGAAAACACGCGGCTCTACGACGTCACAGTCGATGCCTCTACGGCGTTCAGCTTGTGTGCTGTTTCAAAACAGCACATATTTTCTAGCACGCAGAGTTTCCAAACATAATTTACACTTATAACAGTCAGAAATTCTGTGAACAAAGAACATAAAATACATTTTGGGCAGAAGAAACTCTAAGATATTTGAGAAACTTTTTGTGAAAACTTTTATGGGAGTGCTGCAGCACCGCAGCACACACTAGCGAGCCGCCCCTGGTAATGAGTATGGATCAGTGGTTAGGTTCCGTAGATTCATGTGGTAACAAAGTTTAATAACAATGTTTAACAATGTGGTACACGTACGCAATGTAACAATGTGGTAACAATGTTTAACAATGTTAATTAATTTGTAACAAAAGTTTATCTACGAAAAACCTGAAAGCCTTCAAATTAAAAAGGGATATTAACGTGAATGTCCCCATAATGGGGTCGCATAGAAATATATTTTTCAAAATGGGGTCGCAGAACAAAAAAGTTTGAGAAGCCCTGGTATAAGGTAACGGTATAAGGTAAAGCAAAAAAGTTCCAATGCCATTGGATCTCACTGCGTGATTCACCGTGAGGCTCTGGCCTCCAGGACTCTACCAGCTGCAATGAAAGATAAGCTTACAGTAATCATACGAGCCGTCAACTTCGTCAAAACCAGTGCCGTCAATACAAGACTGTTTACCAAGCTGTGCAAGGATATGGATTCGAACCATGAGACTCTCCTCTTCCATACATCTGTTCGTTGGTTATCGAAAGGTAATATGTTAGCCCATGTGTATGAAATGAGAGATGAACTGATGCTATTTTTGAAAGCTCATGGAAAGCAAGATCTCCTTCTGCCATTTTGCCATCCTTCTGCCATCTGCCATCCTTCTGCCATTTTCATCAGAGAAGTTTCAGCTGGAGTTAACATACCTCGTGGACATTTTCGAGGCCCTCAATTACTTAAATCTGCTCTTGCAGGGCAGAAATACTAACCGGATTAATAGCTATGATTCCATTCGAGCATTTGTGACAAAGCTGGGGTTGTGGCACCGCCGAATACAAATAGGAAATGCAGCTTCATTTCCCAACCTAGATACTTGCACTTGACAAAAAGCAACTTGAACTGGAAGGTGAGCTTCAGGCTGAAGTGGAGGCTCACCTTCAGCTTTTGAAACAAGAATTCGAACGCTATTTCCCAGACTTGGGTGACACCGACCTTCCAGAATGGAAGATGACAAGAAATCCCTTTCGTGTTAACGAAGACATTCTTCCCAACGGTTTGCAAGAGGAATTCTTGGAAATAAAGTGTAACTGTAACGTGCTACTAACTGTGACTAACTGATTTTTGGGTTAAATATTTGCAAATATACAAGGAAATGGGTAGCGTGGCGATACGCACACTTCTTCCGTTTTCGTCCACTTATCTGTGCGAAAGTGGCTTTTCTACACTTTTGAACATAAAAACAAAACATCGAAACAAACTTATTGATTGTGAAGCCGATCTGAGGTGTGCATTATCAGCTACAAAGCCTCGAATTAAACTTTTGGTTTCCGAAAAACAATTACATCACTCACATTGATGAAATAAATGTAGTCATTACACTTTAATGTTTGCTAATTTTGTAGTTTGGTGGGGCGCAAGTTTGGATGGAACGTCAAAGGGGGGCGCGGCTCAAAAAGTTTAAGAACCCCTGTTCTACAGGTTTATATCTAGTAGTTTTGCTGAGTCAGCAAAACGTATTAACCACCGACAGAGGGCGTACGTGCCGAGTTTAAAACAACGGATGCTGGCGAACTAGCTATATTTATTAACTATGCTCAAAGAGAATTGTGTCGGTAGGCACTTTAAAGTATTTGGCTACACTTTTCCAAAAGAATAACGCAAACATGCGTGACATAGTCTCCGAGCCTCGTGAATCAGCTGATTGCAGTCATGTGGCTCATAACGTGATATTGTGATACAAACTAAGTGTGTTTGTCATACAAACTAAACCAAGTGAACGAATCGCCGTCATCAGCATAGCCTAGTGGATTAGAGTTTCGGAAAGAGATATAGGCTAGTCATTTCGATTGCTTTGGTCACACATGATTGCGTTACTGCATTGCGAAAGTGTAATACCTTAAAGCAGGGTTTCCCAAACCTTTTTGGGCCACGGCCGGACCACTATTTGTGAATCTGTTTATTCGCGGACCCCCAATACAAACGTAAAAATGAATAAAACCGAATTTTGTTTATTTAAAAAACTGACAACATCAATGGGACGGATGGGATTGCTTTTTATTGCATAAGTCATCAATTCTCGGAGTTATTTGTGAAAGGCAAACTCGTAAGTCAGGGTCCACGGAAAGTCTGGTTCTTCTTCGCGTCCTGACAGATCAGTCTTTGTAACAACAAAAGGGTTTAAAATCCAGTCAAAATTTTCATAACTTATCTCTTTTAAAAAGTAGGCTACTTCTTGAAATGTGCAGAAAGCTATTCCAAAGTGTAACGTCAGAGAAAATCAACTCTGTATTAATTAAGGATTTGTTGGTAACGTAGTCACACAGAACAGGAAACATATCCACAACATTATCATTTATCCTTGTTTTCCATGTGTTGAGTTTCTTTATGAATGCTGTTATTTTGTTTTGAGTAAGTAAAATGTTCGCATCTCTTCCCTGAAGTGACAAGTTCAAATTGGTTTAGAAGGTTAAAAATGCCTGCCAGGTATGCAAGTTTCCCAAGCCAAATTTCATCGGCTACTAGTGAAGCCGAGTCAGCATTGTGCGTTTGCAGGAAAACTAAAAGCTCCTCTCGCAGTTCAAATACACGTTCTACAAGTTTTGCTATTAGCTAGTCCTGTTTTAATCCGGTGATGTCCCCGTTACCGAGGGTGGCTGGATTCACCTCCAAGTGCCGCAATCGCCTTCACACCCTACCTCCACATCAATCTGTCTAACGCATCCTCTCTTGTCAAGACAACCTTGCTGCTTTCCTTCTCAACTTGCCTTTTCCACGTTTTCTTGGGTCTTCCTTGTTTTCTACGACCCTCCACTTGCAACTCCAGCGCTCTTCTCAAAACATCATCTTCATCCCTTCTCAAAACATGCCCATACGACCTCATACCAACAAGTTACTTGAGAATGTTGAATACGAGAATTTTTCGTAAACAACTTTTTAACTGCAACGAAGGTGCAACAAGTAAGATTTACGATACTAGATAGCAAAAGCTTTCGAAATCATTTAAGTTCTAAAGAACTGCGGCAATTATCTTTGACAGGGCACGTAGGCTACTGTACAACGTATAATGTGTGACTTTCTAATTTCTAGTCATATCGCCACGGACCACCAGTGCAGCCGTTGCGGACCACCAGCTGTGGTCCGCGGACCACAGTTTGGGAAACCCTGCCTTAAAGTGCCTACCAATTGTGTCAAGTAGCATAACCCACAAAGCGTGCGGATTTATCGATTCTCATGAAATAGGCTGCTTTTTCTAGATCTGCCACTGTGACCCGCGGCCGCGATCAGTGACCCCAACAATATTTTTGACAACTCTGACATTCTTGTGCAATATGTAGGCTACGGACAATCGACAGTTAGTCTTGGTGCTGAATTTTTTAAAAGCTTTTTAATGCGTGGAACTGTTGCTTAAAGGTGCACTGCAACGAAAATACATAGCTTTTGTATTTGTAGATCTTTCTGAAATAAAACGTTTTTCAACAATTTTTTTATTTTTTGTGTTACCATTAATTAAAAAACCTAAAAAAAAACCTTTTTTGAATTGAATGATTCTGATTGGTCAAAATTTTTGATGACGTCATTGGCTGGCAAAGCGGCATCCAAGGTCTATTGTTTTGCGTACAAACACAATGAACAAATCGCGTAGGCTACCGAAACAGCGAACAATTTTGTGCTAAGGGAGTTTTTACATCCTTAAAATGGTGGCTACTTGTATGGCTCCCGGTTGTACTAACCGGGAAATCGTCAAATCTTTCATCGTTTACCTCTGAATAATGACGACAAGCTGAAGAAATGGATCTCAGCGATGAAACTCAAAAACCCACCTGTAAACAAGCACTGCCATGTGTGCACCAATCATTTTCTGGCCAGCGATTACCAACGCGATCTACAGGCAGAGCTACAAGGCACCAAGTCCAAACACCTGCTCATCCCTGAAGCTGTTTTTTCTGTCTTTGATTTTTCAAGATATGTGAAAGCCACTGTCAATACAGTACAGTACCCACAAAACTCGATCGACCTAGGTACAGGTCTGTGAGTACGATCGGGCGTTTGGATCGAATAGCAAAGCGAGAAAACAACAAGACTTTGAAACAGGTCAGTAGGACAGTAAAACAGTGGCAGGGTAGGCAAAGGCATATTAGGCAACTCTGAATACAAAGGCTACTTTAAGTTGATATAAACCACTTGGTTCAAGCAAATTATTTTCCTGCATTTTTTTCAATGCAAATTTTCCATCCGACTGCTGTCTGAACTGGTGTTGTCAGAGCACGAATCAGAATGATGTTCTTTGCTGTCAAGTCGCCATCTTTTTGGTTCAAAGAGAAATCCTTGTCTTGTTTTAGACATCTTGTTTATGCTCAATATACAATGCAGCAATGGCCGAGTGGTTAGCGCGTTGGGCTCGCAGCCGAGAGCCTGCGTGTTCGACTCCAGCCACCCGCACTTGCTGTTGTTTCTCTGGGCAAGAAACTTTACGATAATTGCCTCTATCCAGTGATCGATTTCGAGTAATGGGTAGTACCAAATTTAAGTCATAAATAGAGTAGACAACCGGAAACAGACATTGCCGTCAGCTGCAGCGTGGGTCAGGTGTACGTCGGAAGGCGTACACCGATGCATAGCGCTCAAGTCCGCTTTCCCGCAATGCAGGATAAAGATAAACAAACAAACAAGACCCATGCGACGTTTCTAAGGCAAATGCATGAAGCTGTTTACTTGGTTGCCAGCCGATGACGTCACAAGACACATAGCGCCATCAGGTGGCCGATTTTCATTTGGTTATATCTCCCAAACAAAAAGGCATATCAAAAAAAAATTTTGAAAAATTTAATACTTAAACACTAAAGAATCAGCAAAAAAATTTTAATTTTTCATTTCAGGTCCCCTTTAAAGAACTTTTTCATATTTAACTTACCGGTAATGCATATTTGGCATAGGATTCCAAATATCCTTGCTTTTTTGCCATAGCGTGAATTACAAGTTAACTTTAGTTTGTAGGCTACAAAGCAACATACAAGAATTAAAGATACGTGAAAAATATCGAATGCTTTTATATTGTTAAAGCTTTTGCAACTTCTGAAAGCTTGAACAAAACAATAACCTCAGGTGGAGGAATGGTTGATTGCGAAAAAACACAGTTTTTAATCTTTTCTGGCAAAAAAGAATTGAAAACGATGCAGTTGATTTTCAGGCCTCTCGCGACACCCAGATTGAAAACCCTTGCACTAGACAAATAGGCTATACAGTACAGGCTACATCTTGTTTTCTTAAAACTATATTTTTATTTGCAATCAAGTGGCAACACTGCTTGTCATTATGACATATTTGCTGGGGCTACAGCAGTAGGGGAGAGTGGGGCTAGTCGGAAAGTTTTTTTTTTAAAGTAAAATTTAAAAAAGTTGGTGCATAACCTGACAACTTGAAGTGGCTTAAATCATCGTCTATGGTGTCCTCTATCATACAACCAAAAATAAGTATCGAGTCAATTAAGCTTTTAATGAAAATTTAAAATAAACAAACATACAATTGATTTTTCAACTAACCAGTCTAACCCCATGCCTGGGGTTAGTTGAAAAACGTCAGTTTAATGCCCACTAATGAACTGGATAGTCTTTTTTCAACCAAAAAACATTTACATGGGGTTGTAAGTAAATATGCTTACATGCTTTAAAATCAAAATGCAATAAATTCTACACCTGATCATTGTAAAAACATTTTTTAATAAACGCATTAATAAAACTTGTGATGCCACATATATAGCACTTTCCAAGTTATTCAAATTAAAATTTTACAATGTATGTCTGCTTAAAACAAGTAGCCTACATTGGAGCTTATACTACTTATTATCATACCACGATGATATACTCGTATCATACTACATTGTCATACCGTTATCAAAACATTGTCCAACTGACCCCACCAACAATTTTCCAACTAGCCCCATTAGCATATGACAAACTAGTTTTCTAAAATATTCAAGCATGGTGCATTGGACTAAATTTTTTTTATTTCTTAGTGTTGTAGAACACCTACAAATGACACACACCAAAAAACTTCTGCCTATCTTTAACGTTATCGACGCATAAGATGTTTTTTTAATACGCCAAAAATTTTACTTCGAAAGTAAGAAAATACAGAATTGTCAGCCAAACAGGTATATCAATTCGAAACTAACATGGATTATGTGTTTTTATAAACTACTTCACATGTTGGCAGTAAATATTTAAAAAAGTTATCGAGAGTTAAAAAAATGATCATTTTTCAGCTAACCCCGCCTTCCAACTAACCCCACTCTCCCCTACAACTGATATCAGTACAGCAGAACTACTCGATTATGATGTTATCTAATAAACCATTTAGTTGTAGTGCAGTCGTGAGAACTTAAAAAGTGGTGTTTGTGGGAATTTTTTTTTATCAAGCTGACACTTTTCTCAGACCTTCCCCATATTATGCAGATGGCTCAGAAAAAAATCCCCATTAATCGGATGATGGGAAACCCCCTTTTGGATCCATTTTCCAAATGACGTCACAATCCTATTATGAAAATTTCAAGTTTTTTAAAATAGGACATATTATAAATCATTTTTTAGCTTTTTTCAAGGGGAACAACTTTTTCTATTAGGGAACGTTCAAATATTACGTAACGCCTTCGAGGGGGAGGGGGGGGGTTTATGCAAAGCGTTACGTTAGCGTCACATCGGGGGGGGAGGGGGTTCAAGCAAAACGTTACGTAACGCTTTCGAGTACGGAATGGTAGTTTTTTGTGCTGAATTTGTAGTGAAAAAGCGTTACATGGGGGAGGGGGGGATTGAAAAAAGCGTTACGTTGGCGTTACATGAGGGAGGGGGGGGGTCAAAAATTCGGAAAAAAAGCGTTACGTAATATTTGAACGTTCCCTTAACAAGAACTCTGAAAATGTACAGAAAAAGAGTTATTACCGATTAAGCAAAAGGATAAATCTGTGAATTTCAGGCAAATTTGAAATTATTTGTCACTGTTGGACTTATTCTTCTATATTCTATAACAAAAATTAAACAAAGTAAGCTGAAACGTAAATTGAAGCTATCATCAAAAACGACAAAGATGTTGCTTTCCTCCTCGTCTTGTTCCGTTTCATATCTTCATTGTACGAGAATTCCCTTTCTTCGGTACCAACATCGACGTTATGCAGAAGTGAAAAAAAGTCTTCATTCTTAAGTTTTTCGTCTAGTCTCTGGAATACGTCGTTCATACAAATTATCACTTAGATACGAAAAAGATGTGAAACTATCTTTGTATTTTAAGCATAGCCTACTTAGGCTACTATACTATTACATTCAACACCATGACATTCACCACACTGGTCACAGCGGTAAACCATAATCTCTTCGTGGGAAAATTTTAACATAAAGTTCCCGGATCCGTTTGTCTGCATGTAGTGACCGAAAAAGAAACACTCCTCGAAACGTCTATTCTTAAAGTGTATTCCTGTAAAATTAGCCCGCGGCTATCGAAATGGGGTGCAACGCGATACACCTCTAAAACTGTCACTACGATAAAGATTACTTGGATAAAAGACGGAGAATTTGTCCAGCTAGCAAGCACCAAATAAACCAGTTAAATGTGCGACCGACTTCCAACAAACAACTTCAAGAATGAATCAGAAAAATTTGTGATAACTCAAAGGCACGCCAGCAGTAGCGCGACGCAACATTTCATGTCCAAACAGGTTTCAAACTGAAACAGGTTTAAACCGGTTTGACACAGGTCTTACGGACGATGGTGCAATTTTGGCTCATGTTTAGGAATTTCCATGACGTAATATTCAGTAGACCTGAACGGTTTCTACATGACGTTTGCCAAGGCGAACAACCGTCTGGAACATAGCGGCCCCTAGTTATGACAGTCTGACATGGCATAACTAAAAAAGAATTGACGACAATTGTGAGCCAATGAATAAAAACACATGATACACAAATTGTTTGAATCACTCACGTTTAAGTTAATACGCAAATACAAAGGGCATGCAAAGAATGAACAGCAATAAGAATAAACACGACGATACATGAAATTGGTACCATAGGTAAGTAGGTACACGCAAAAATGACGCTATCTACAATGGTTGCGATAATAACCGACTGTTCTGGGCTCAGACAAGTATCGGCCACCGCAGACAAAACCAGGCTCAAACCCTAACACTTAGGTGTTCTTTACGGGGGCGAGGCACGAAATATCCCTCAACACATAGTCTACTTTCACTTTCCCCGTACTCTCATCATAGTTGCAGACGGCAACTTTAGCTCTACGAACCACAGGCTTCCCTTTCCTAATTTGTGGAACTACCTCATGCACCCTCCCAAGTTGATACTTCCCACGTTTATCAATGTCCTGGAGAGAACCTACCACTACAAGTTGACCAGGCTCCAAATTCTCGGCCATTTTTAGCCATTTTTTCCGGCCCTGAAGACCTGGCAAGTAAAAATCGATCCATTTACTCCAAAACTGCTGAGAAAGTGACAAATTGAACCGATAATCCCTTCTTAATTGGTCACGATCATGTGGTTGCCCAACAGCACAGTATGGGTCTAAGTATGGGGTCAAAAGTGAGGCAGGGGTGATGACAGTAAAATCCCTAGGGTCGTCACTCAAAGGTACCAAAGGGCGTTCGTTCACGATCCGAACGGCACTACTGGTGTACGTAAGCAGTTCAATAAAACTGGGCTTACGTATTGAAGAGTCTAAAATGTGAAAAAATGCAATTTTAAATTGTTTAACCATTGCCTCCCAGGCGCCACCTTGCGCTGGAGCATAAGGAGGTATAAATTCCCAGTTTATCTCTCTCTGTCTCAGGGCGTTGTAAAATTCAGCTGATTCTATCAACTCGGATAACTTCTTAGATGCTGCCTGAAAGGTACTTCCATTATCGGAATAGATAGCATTAACCTGCCCACGTAAATCTGTAAACCTTGTAAAGGCAAGTAAGAAATCACTCAGCGACAATGACGTAACCAGCTCAACATGAATAGCGCGAGATGCCATACATGTGAACAAGAGTCCCCAAGCTTTTTTTTGACTTCTACCTTCAACAAAGGTCAAAGGTCCAAGATAGTCTAAGCCGCAATCAAAAAAGGGTTTCCTATGCGCAGTTGTGCGAGACAAAGGTAAATCAGACATGAGCTGCCTTATAGGCCGTGCTTTTTCAATCGCACATACACCAAAATCATTAAGATACCTCTTCACGGAGGCATTACCATTAGCGATCCAAAACTTCTGTCGCGTAGACAACAAAGTGTGCTGTACTCCACAGTGCGCATTTCCATTATGATGCGACAGTACAACAAGCCTAGTGAAGGGGTGCTTCGAAGGCAAAACAATCGGATGCTTTGCTTCAAGAGAGATCTCGGGAGAATTACTTAAGCGCCCTTCAATGCGGATTACACCAGCGTCATCTACACAAGGTCTGTACTTTTTAAGTGAACGTAATTCTTTCAAGCGTTCCTTCTCACGTTGCGAAGCGCCAACACTACCTCGCTTTATCACTTCCTCAAGAGCATCCGGCGATCGTTTGGTCATTAAATGTACCACATCGCCATACACGCTCTTCTGAACAAACTTCACAGCCAATTCTGAAGCACTGTTAAGATAAGATGCATCCAGTTTTGGCTTCACAAAGCTACGCTTTCTCGTTTTACAGCACAAAAATTCAACAAAAGCAACCAAATAAGCGATTCTCTTTTTCATAACATACAAAGAAGGTGCGGCCTCGATCAATCTGTGAAGACCACCCTGTCCAACGTCAAGCGACTCCTCTTCGTCACGAAGATATAGGCTATGGACAGGTACTGGAGTGGCATTTTCTACAGATGGAATTTCCTCACACTGGTAGAGAAGACTAGAACCATTTAACCACAACTCTCAAAATTCTTTCTTTGTAATAAGATTTGGCCGTGTGCCAACATCAGCTGGGTTCATATCGGTAGGGCAAAAACGCCAATCCTGGGCTCCAGACAACAATAAAATATGCTCAACTCGACGCGTAATAAACTTATTCAAACGTAAATCAGGGTTTTTAACCCACTGCAACACAGTACGAGAATCACACCAAAAATACTTAAGGCAGTCGGGCATCTTCAATGCCTCGTAGGCCTGCTTCACGAGTCTTGCTGTATTCAAAGCGGCAACAAGCTCTTTCCTAGCTATCGGCCAAGAAAACTGATTTTTTACAACAATGGTAGATTTACCCAGAACGAAAGACACACTAGGAACTCCGTTAACCAGTCTACGTAAGTAAACAACAGAAGAGAAAGCTTGATTCGAAGCATCACTAAACCCATGCAATTGATATGAAACAATATCATCCGGACTGCACACACCAGAGTTTGCAAAATACCATCTCGGTAACGAAAAATCCTTAAGCAGGTCCAAAGAGCGAAGCCACGACTCCCACTCTTTAACAAAGCTATCAGGGACCTCGGTGTCCCAATCAAACTTGTCTATCGCCAATTGCTGAAGTATAAGGCGTGCTTTTAGAAAATATGGCGCTCCAAAGCCTAGCGGATCAAAATTTTGTCCAAGCTGACTGAGCATACTTCTGCGCGTGTGTTTAGCTAAGGGCTTTAGGGAACATGCGATACGCATCTCGTCAGACTCGGTTTGCCACACACAACCCAATGTCTTCGCTGATGGCAAAGTCATATTTTCAGTCTGAAAGTCAATGTCACGAATCAAAGATGAAAGCATCTCATTATCCAAATTTTACAAGACAATCATAGCCTCCTTGTTAGCACTCCACTTACCAAGTTTAAACCCACGGCTATCAAACAAAGCAATTGATTCATGAGTGATTTGCTGAGCTTCCTCTAAGCTATCAGCCGAAAATATAAAATCATCCATGTACATATTATTTGCAATATTGCAAAGAGTCAATTCACCAGCACTGCTGGGATTCTGCTCGATCATTTTCTTTATAGCCAAGCAAGCGATATACGGGCTACTCTTTATTCCCCAAGGGTGTACACAAAAACGAAATGGTACCATCCTACCATTTTCAAGGTCATCATCTTCAAACCACAATATACGAAACAAATCCCTTTGCGACTCGGGTAACTTTATTTGAAAGAAGCATTTAGTCACATCAGCCATGAGACCAAATCTACCAAGCCGAAATCTAGCCAAGACATCTACCAGAGGGTTTAACAAGTCAGGACCCGAAAACATTACATCATTAACACAAGTTCCTCGAAATTCAGACTTGCCATCGTAAACAATGCGCTTTTTTAATTGTGACGTCACAAAGTATGGTAAATACCATTCAAATCCCTTGACATTTCCTGCTTCACCAGTACGCTCAATATAGCCATTTGATTTAAGATCTTTCATTGTGTCAGTAAGGAAATCACGAAGTTCAGGTTGTTTTAAAGCCTTCTTCCTTAAAGCAGCAACTCTATCTGACGCCAACACAAAATTGTTTGGTAGATCAATATCTTCCTTCAACGGAACAGGTATCTCAAATCGACCATCTTTCAACTCAATATTCGGTTCAACAAGTTCTCTAGCCAACTTATCATTGCGAGACAATTCACAGGTTTCATTTTGCAACGTCAAATCCTGAATGACTTTATTCAGGTCTGCTATTTCCATATCACGAGACTCAATTTTACGCTGAAAGCCAGAGATGACATCCGACTCTGAAGACGTCTGCACTCTGCACACTTTAGCAACGCTTTCCTCTAAGGGTGACTTACCACCACAAGCCAACCAACCGAGAGGAGTGAGTAAAGCATGCGGTTCACTACGATTTTCACCAACACGTTCTTCTTTTGCCCACATCAAATAAGCGTTGTCGTTGCCAATCAGTACATCTACAGTACTACAATCATTCAAATGAAACATATTCACGTCATGAAAATGACGGAAACCATTTAAATCTTGTTTATGAGGTAAAGTTTTAACATCGTCAGCCCAAGCTGGGTTAACCACCGAGGTTATATCACAAAACAGTTCATCTGTCTCTAACGACTGGATGTTGAGTTTGACAAGGTCAGCACAAGTAGCTTTCTGACCAGCCAGGGTATCCATTTTAAACGACGCTTTATCGTACGGTTTAAGATCAAGTTCACACACCAAATCACTCGAAACAAACGTCAACTGCGAACCAGGATCATGCTGACAATACACCAACTTCGATTTGCCAGTCATTGGATTCAAAACACGAGCAGCAGTAACGCGGTTAAAGGCTGCTTTAACATTTCCAATCTTAACATTACGCACAGGAACTCTGGCACGAGCATCATCTTTCCCAACCGAATCCAGAGAATCATGTGACGTCACATAAAAATCATGCAGAAGAAAATAGTGTTTCCTATCGTTGTTAGGCCCACACTTACGACAGTTATTTGCATGAACGCAATCCCTAACCATATGCTGGCGCAAACAATTCAAGCATTTGCCAGCTTTCACAATGACATCTCTCCGATCTTTAGGTGTCAAGCGCAAAAATTCTTTACAATTAGACAAAAAATGATATTCAACTTGACCACGTGACGAACAATAAATGCATGCCGGTAGGTTTTTACGTCTGGCTTCACCACCGCGCGGTGCGCCAACAACAGTCGAGTACTGCGAACTCCCTGACATCACATCATCGTGGGGTTTTACGGACGTCTGCCTAACCGGACATGAAGGCAATTTTCCTTTGCTAAACTTTTTAAAATGCTGCGACTCACCAGAATCGCCCATTAGCATAATGCTAAAATCAGTCGACTTACGCGTTTCCTCCCGTACTACAAATTCAAACAAACTCTGAAAAGTAGGCTCATCAGTGCCACCATACTGATCACCTAAAAAGTCAAGATAACGCTGCTTAGCGTCAAACGGGAGTCGCTTAGCCAAATCCAAAACAAAACGTCCTTCCAATTTGTCACGCTGACCATAAGCTTGCGCGTAAAGCAGACACTGCGACAATTCATCTTTAAACTCTTTCAGATCACTGGAAAAGGTCGAAGTCAATTTGCTACCATAGCGATACTTTCTAATTTCCGGTTCTGCAAAAAGACCTCCACGAACCCCAAAACGCTGGGACAAGCGAGCTAACGACATTTCTATCCTGTCTTCTTCTGACAAGCCAGGGGTGTCAGAAACCAAATTAGCAATCGTTTGCGCAGCTGTCCTAACACAAGCTGCTTGTAACAAAGTTAAACGAGTCCCCTTAAAGGGCGAAGCTGCCATTAAGGCCGTAACACGATTTTTAAAGAAGATAAATGGCATATTATTACCATCGTAACCAATCAAGGCCGCCTTATCGAAAAACGTCCTACTATTTTGGTATTCAAAAAAGCAATCCTGCTGTTGAGAACTCGATTTAGCGGGAGAAGACAAGCTATATCCCTTAAGGGGCTGAGTGGGCTCAGTCACATGCACAGCCCGATCAGACGCGATACGCCTCTCACAACCACCCAAATTACGTGTAGCTGGGCGATCAAAACCTAGCGGCGCAGAGAACTGTGAAGGGGGCAAAGCATTACTACTAATGGCGGCCCCGTGACCTGTACGCTCTGGGGGAGGAGTTCGGTTGTAATTCGCAGACCTTGGCTCTACAGCATTCGGAAGACCCTTAGCCGCGGCCCCGAGACCTCCTGAAACAGCTGGAAAACGTGTGGATTGCACTGGTCCACTCACAGGTTGAACGGGCGTTTGGAAAAGGTTATGTAAATTAAACTGCGATTGATGTTCATTTCTGAAATGCCTAGAAGAGCCCTTCTTAGAGCTACGCCGAGAGCCCACCTCTGATCGATATTCAGCTAAAACTACCTCTTTACGTTGTTCAGCCCTCAACTGAGCGTCTTTGAGTGCGAACTCAGCAGCTCTCGCTTCGGCTCTCGCGGCGGCCTCAGCTCTCGCGGCAGCCTCAGCAGCTCTCGCTTCGGCCTCAGCTTGTATCTGGAGCTCCTCTCGTCTTAGCTGCAGGTTAATTTGTGCCACTATCCGAGACGAAGTCATAGACATCCTAGTGCTTACATTTGAGGCGCTATCCTCAGGATGTATGTCAGCATCCAACATATCTGAGAACTCACTTTCTTTTTGTTCAAAGTTATTTTTTAACGAGTTAAATTCGGGATCTACCCTATCACGAAGTTCTGCCAAGATTGCAGAGTTAAAGATTTTAGTCAAAAGAGCATGGAAATGCCGTAATTCCTCTTCTAAAGTAGATAACTTAGATCTAAAAATTAACAGTTCCTGCTTATCACTCAAAGAACCTAGGGCTACAGAAAGTTCCCCAATTTGAGTCAAAATATCCCGTCTAAGATGCCGGGCCTCTCGAACTGACTTAGCCTCATCGTTACTGGATCCCTCCCCAGAATGGCCTGCCCGACCGCAAAGAACATCATCAGGCTTAAACTCAGTCGAGTCTACGGCGGTCGAGTCCTTGTCGCCACCGAGTGTAGACATATTAAATGTTGGGGCTAAATTTAACAATTAAAAAAATTAAGTTACACAAACACACAAAATTATTAGGCTACAGTAGTTATAAAAAACTTAACTGCAAAGACCGTAAAAATACAAAAAAGAATTTAAATGCACGATACCGTAGCTGTACGAGTATGAAGTCCTAAAGTCCACAAAACTTGCTTGGATTCTTCCACTTGAATCTACAAGCACAGATGGATTGTCTTTTAATCTTCTTTCTTGCCAATGAATGTCAAAGTTATTTTTCTTCAGTACCAAACTGAGAAGAAATGTCTTTACTTTTCTTTGCTTCTGTAAGAGTGTAGGGGAAGGTCTTGACCTACGAGCCACTTTTTAGATTTTTTGCGTTAACTTTTTTTTTGCTGAAGATAGAACGCTCAAATTTTTAAAGCATTTAACATAACTATTGGGGCAGATCATGGGGAAGTTTCAGATCAATACCTATAATAGCGTATTAGTTATGAACATTTCCTTGAAAGTCTCCAAAGTGGCTCAAGGGTGCTGCTGGTAATGACCCATAAACCACCCCGTATTACCCATGAGCCATGAGGTTATTATTACACTATATAGTGTAAATATAGCCACAGCTTAAAATGTAGGTATAGTAATATTAAGATTACATGACAAAGCTAAGAAACCCAGCTTGTGATGAATTTGTAAGCGCGCAATCCAATCTTTTCATTACCTATTAAGTATTTATACTCTCAACTGTTAAGTGAGAGATATGAAATCACAAATGTTTAGTGTGTGAAAACATATTAATTTTGAATATGATTTGAACATGCCCTTAACCCTTAACCAAGCTAAATTACACTTAAACCTTACAGCATAATACAGCCTATACAGTCCTACATACTATGACATAATGGCATCACCCATGAACCATGGCTCAAGAGTCATGCTCCTTGGTGGTTCATGGGTCAAGACCAGCCTGATTGGTATGCTTTGCATCAAAACTAAAAAATTAAAGCAAGTTATTAGCCACAGTCTAACTAAGATTCAGCACTAATGCCTACCATTGCATGTATGAAATAGAGCTTCCTGCACTGAGCTAAATCTTAGGTACCAGAACAAAAAATCAGTGGCACCAAAATTTTACTCTGGAAGGCTCAAAACAGAACTTCCTTAACAACTGGAAAACGCCTTTCAGCTCTAACCCAAAAATTTCCAAGAAACCTTCTGAGGCATTAGCACGTTCAGAAATGGTACAAGTTGACGCTAGAGTGCAACAGAATGTTTTTTGAAGGGGGTGGATCATGGGTAAACCCGGTTCATAGGTCAAGACCTTCCCCTAGACTACCAACCAACAAATCTTCTTTTATTATTTCTTGTACTTCTAAGTAGTTCTTCTGCACTAGCTGACAACAAACACGTCGTTTATTTTTATGCCTTCAAGTGCTTCTTGGCCTACCAGCTAACAAAAATCGTGTTTTATTTTTTATGGTCACAGCGGTAAACCATAATCTCTTCGTGGGAAAATTGTAACATAAAGTTCCCGGATCCGTTTGTCTACATGTAGTGACCGAAAAAGAAACACTCCTCGAAACGTCTATTCTTAAAGTGTATTCCTGTAAAATTAGCCCGCGGCTATCGAAATGGGGTGCAACGCGATACACCTCTAAAACTGTCACTACGATACAGATTACTTGGATAAAAGACGGAGAATTTGTCCAGCTAGCAAGCACCAAATAAACCAGTTAAATGTGCGACCGACTTCCAACAAACAACTTCAAGAATGAATCAGAAAAATTTGTGATAACTCAAAGGCACGCCAGCAGTAGCGCGACGCAACATTTCATGTCCAAACAGGTTTCAAACTGAAACAGGTTTAAACCGGTTTGACACAGGTCTTACGGACGATGGTGCAATTTTGGCTCATGTTTTAGGAATTTCCATGACGTAATATTCAGTAGACCCGAACGGTTTCTACATGACGTTTGCCAAGGCGAACAACCGTCTGGAACACACACGACATAGCATCTTTTCACAAATTGGGACTAGGTGGGCAAATTTTCAAAAAAGGGCACTTTTAGCGCGAGAGTTATGTTAAAAAGGGCACTTTTCGCGCGTAAATGATGGGAAAAAGGGCATTTTTTTCCCGAGCGTAAAACATGTAAGCTTAAAAATGTAGATTTCTCAGGAAAATTGTGGGTAAAAAGGCATATTATACCTAGACTAAACTTTTGAGACCCATAATTGATTTTTATATTCATGCCCGCTCACAACATTTTATAAATAATAATGTAATAAAATTTAATCTAGCAACATTTAGTTGCAGAGGTCTCTTGTACTAAAGTAAAAAGAAACAACTACAATAATCTATGAAATACAACTGATAAGATATTATAATGAGTTGAATCTTTGCAAATTGGATCATTCTAAAGAGCTGGTATTTTATTTTGATGAAAATCTGGAAACAAACTTCGGTAATTCAGACATTTAGAATCTCACACAAAATTTGAGGTGGGCTTACCAGGGGCTCCGAGAGGGGAGGAAGTCGGGCAACTTTTCCCCCTAGGATAACATTGTCAAGGAAAACCGAGTAGTTTTTATTGTTTTCACTTTTGAGGGGGGCCCATTTTTGCTCTTAAAATAAAAATGTATGAACTTAAAAATGAATAAATTTTGAGTGAAATGTTGAAGTATTTTTCGATCATTGTAAATGCTACAATCAAGAACAAATCGTTTTCGTGTTGAGGTAGGCTATGTTAAATTGCTTTAAGGCGTAAAATATGTTGCTTTAAACCTATTGATTTCTGTATCACTGAACAGTTTCTGTTGTTTTAACTTAGAAACTGATTTTGTTAATTTTTGCTTGACCAACTGAATCTTGACTCCAAAAACTGCGTTGGCCAGGCATATTGATCTAACATGTCTGGAAAGGTGAACGATGTTCAAGCAAGATCAAAGGAAGTAAACCTTTCTGCCTATTTTCTGATGGATGGCATTGCTTAAATCTAGCTGGAGTTCATAGTGTAGCTTACAGTGTTGTCCAGATGTCATATCAATTTAGGAGTAATTGGTCGACTGTAAGCTTAGCCTATGTCTTTTTCGATAGTAACTCGGCCAGATAGGAAATTCTAAAGAAAGCTGTCCCATAGTCCAAGTTGACTACTTGAGCTTCTTACAATCTATGCTTCTTTACACGATGTGGATTGCAGTCCCAAACGAGATTCACTCGACTAATCAATTCATATAGCGATAAAGAACTGGCAGAACTGTTCAATGGACAATCAGAAGAATTGAATGAAATTATAGGAAAATGGAATCAAAGTTAGAGAAAGCTGGAAAGAGTAGGTTGGACTTGGCTACTCGCAAGCTTAAGTTGTTGTAGGAACTATGAAATGAAAAGAATTTTCTTTTATTGGGGACAGAACTATCCAACAATTCCACTTCACCAGCTCAATCATACAAATGATATTTATTCTACCGTGTGCTATGTTGCAAAGGATTCGCTAGCTGTTGGTAGTTTATTAACAAATGTATCAACAAACTCAAACATATTGCCGATAAGGTTGAAGTTTTATGGAAATATCATCGTATGTCTGATGTGTCGTTGCGGGCATGTGGAACAAATTTTAAAAGGTTATCCCTTACAATAATGAAATTTTGGATAAGTTGGTACTTTCGAAAGAAAGTTACACAGTAAATTTAACTGAGCTGTAAACCGGAACGCACCACCTCATCATCTCTACTTAAAGATGCTGTGATCCGTAATGTTGCATTGCAAAAGGTCCGAAACGGATTGAATGATTTGTTGAGCTATTTTCAATGCCTTTATTGTGTGTTTACAATTTTTTATACAATTTCTATACTAAAATTACCAGTTAGAACAAATTCGATTAGCATCATGATCGAAACCAATAGCCTAGGCTACTGGCCTGTCACGTAGATTTGTCAAGGGGAGGAAGCCGTTATCACCGACCCAACAACGGCTCTGTTCCACGCAACAAACAAACAAGAATGTGTCACAGCTAACAAGATCATCAGCAAACAAGCTCGCACTGCCCAAACATTAGATAGCCTACTGGTAGGTGGGGTAGGCTACTCTCAGCAACCCTGGATGTTCACACTGCGAATCCAACATTCAGGACATCGATCACTTGGTCAAGAAAGGAGTGCTCAACCACCAAATCAGTGGTGGATATGGAACAGCACATCCTTGCAACGCACATGAGATGTGCACACCATACGACCTTAGGCCTACCAGGCTACAAGTTTTTCTATACAAAATAGTGAGCAACAATAGCAATTTTGCTGCAAGTGTAGTCGAGTGATTTTTGTTGATTTTCACATTGAAAGTTTTTTTTTCTTGACGATACGTAGCCTAGTTAAATTTGAATTTCAGAGGAATTCAATTGTACGTTGAGGAAAGCCAAGTTCAGCTTAAAGCATATGACGCAACGCATGATACAAAGTGGTTGCTTTTATTTTTGCTGAAAATTATTTTTCCGAGGCCCATTTTTTGTATTGTTTCCCGACCAGTCCTGATTTCTCTCGGAGGCCCTGAGGCCTACTCACAACAAATTGCTAATTAATCTGCTTGAATGGAAAATTAAGGATATTATGAGTATAAGGTCAAAGGAAGGCTCATAAGTTCTAAATGTATGCTGAAGCTTTCCATTTAGCTGTTCATTCTTTAACTTGAATAAAATTTGGATCTAACTTACTTAAAAATTGCCCACCTAGTTTTAAACTAGGTGGGCAAAGAAAGGGCTAGGGGGGCAAGCAAAGGGACTAGGTGGGCAATTGCCCACCTAGTTTATATGTGAAAAGATGCTATGCCACACGAAGAAACACATGCCATTCCATAATTGCGACAGGTGCAAGTTTTCGTTCCACGTGGATTTTTCGTTGATTTCTTACATCTGCATCTAATTACTTTGGTCAATGCTTCTGGTGCTACAGGCATATCCGTCATGATTGGGACAAGTTTGTTGTTGCTATTGTTTCTCCATCCCCATTCACAAACATTGAATTTAAATTCTAAAGATGTAACCCCTGGAAGTAGGCTGCTCTTTGGCTCGGTGGTAGCTTTTCCGGTGCAATTATCCCTTCGCATGTCATATAGCCTACATGCAGAGATGGGCGTGATCTTGATCTTGAAGATCACAAGTGATCTTGATCTTCAAGATCACTTTTTTTTTTGGTGATCTTGATCTAAGATCACTTTTTTTTGTGTGATCTTGATCTTGAAGAACAATAAGATCAAGATCACTTTAAAATTAAAGTTTACTTCCTAGATAGAGGCATTTTTTTAAAACTCGTACTGTACAAAGTAGTTAGTGGCGACTACTAACATTAAGCCACTGCTAATATGGTATGTGCCGAACAAAAGACGATTTAAAATCTCCATCTAATCTGGTCAGTGTTGCCATTTCAAAATTGAAAAAGTTTGCGGTGTTGATCATAATAAAGAAGTCAACTTCCGTGTACTTTATGTTGACGTATAATAAAAAATGATTTAACTTTGTTCACAATTTCCATGTGTGAATTTTAAAGAAATGTTTGCTTTCTTTGACCCAATTTTAGATGTTTCAAAAGTCTAGAATGGCGGTGTTAAAAAATCTGGACTCTAGCCGACTTTGTTCATGTAAAGTGGTTTATTGCAGCAAATCAACCGAACCAAAACTTGGTTAGGGTCTGAGTATGGAGCGGTTTGTTTGACCGCAAACAGTGGTGGATTTCCAGAAGAATAGCTTCCGGAGCGCTAGTGTTTTACTTTCCAAATGCGCTAAGTGACGTAAAAGAAATTCAGAAATATGTCTTTAGAAGACTTTGAAACAACCCACTTGATGTACCTAAAACGTTGCTAAAGTAAGTATCATGGTTTATAGATGGTATAGCGTTGTTCAATGCAAATATTCATATTTTAGTGAAACAATAATACAAAAAAATACAAGTTATAGCCAAGAAAAAAAAAAAAAAGAAAAAATTTGTTTTTAGTTTTTTCCACTTTTGATTTTTCAAGTTATAGCCTACAATTTTTAAGACACTTATCGTATTCAAAATCATAAAACCTCTGGCGACTTCGGGTCTCAATTGCCGGGTGGCGTCCATGGCGTAATCAGGATCCAACATACTTCGCTGGTTAAAAATTTCTTAGTGGAAGACGGATCATTCGTAAACTTGAAACAGTTACAGTGTGTAGAAAAGCACGGTCAGATGTCAGTATGAGGTTCATTTGTGAAAATCCGCGCTCGATGAAATTGGAAGGGATTATAGTGACGTTATCAAATTTTGAAGACTCTGGGATCTTCTTTTCGTAGCTGTATATTCAAGAAGTCCTTTCACAGCAGCTTTGCGTTCATCTAAGCGCAATCTCTTTGCCACTTCAATGATTTCGTTTTCTCCGTGTGTCATTACTGTGTCCTCTGTCTAAATAGTTGAATCAAGTATTTTTCAGCTGTTAATAAATGACAAGTCTGTTGAATTCAACAAGCGATCTTGGATGGAATTTCCTAAGTGATTATACACCCTTCTCTGTTGGGTGGAAAATACCATCCTTTGGTAGGGTGGAAATGACCATTTTCCCAATAGGCTATAGGGTGGAAATGAAAAAGTAGAAGTGGAATTTTTAGACCACCCTTAGAAGTGGTTAAAACTACAATTTTTGATTTACAGTGTAGAAGATGCGGGGATTGATTAGCGGGCTATTTCTGCAATTGTTTACATGTAATTCTACACCTTTGAACTCTAAGTTTTCTTCAGCATCCTTAGCAATGCCATAATGTCGTCCGGGTTCGTTCCTTCGTGTTTCAAATAATTTTACAAGATTATTAATTTTGTTATCTGCATCTTAAATAGTAGCCTACATGCTCTGTTTTACAGTTCAAGACTTAGGCTATTTCGGATAATTCTTGCGAGTATTCGTAGGCTACATCAAAGTCAAGTCCAACAATCCGTGGATGTTATCTTCGACAAGAGTCCTTGATATTTCGCACGTTCCCGAGAATCTCTTGTGTCGCTAATAGCCCCCCTTTTGAAAAATTCGAAAAGTGCTGGGAAATCATTCCAGACGGCACTAACTGTGCGGAAACTCGAGGCTACCCAACGTGTGTCCAGTAGGCCTACCCTTCCGATTTTCAACAACTGCACTTCAACAGCCGCTGCACATTCACCCAATTCCCTGCTATTGTTAGGAGAAGCGTGGAAAAGGCTATAGCGTTTGTCCATAAAAGATCGAAATCGATTTAAATTACTGACTGATTTTACAGCATGACGAACCGATAGTTCCAATCTATGGTTGCACAATACAATACCACACCAAAATGTCTGGAAATTAATTACGAAGCCATTTTGCTACACCATCTTTGCGACCTATCATCACAGCCGCGCCATCACATACAACACCAATCAAACAAGAAGATAAAAATGTTGTAGACATGCCATATGATTTTAGGCAGCTCTTCAGGGAATCAAAGATGCTATTTGCCGTAAGAATAGCGAGCTCAACAAGACAAATACATTCACAGGTTCGCTTCCGTCAAGACTGGTACGAAGATATATTATCAGAGCGAATACCCGATTTAACGTGTTCGACTCATCAAGAATTGTGGATATACTTTTATTGAACAGGGCAAAGCATAATAAGAGTATAAAATATTTGAGCTTCCGGAACGCCGTTCCGGAGAAGTCAATTTTTTGATCGAGCTTCCGGAGCGGCGCTCCGGACCGCTCCGGCTGAAATCCAGCCCTGACTGCAAGCCTCTGGAACTTTTTTGATAGCAGACAACAGTATCAAGGTTGCCAGATGGGTAAATGGTGCAATAAACATTGACATATAATACAATGAAAGTTAAAACAACTTAGTAACACGAATAAAAACTCCCACATAAACCAGACAAAAATTTGGTAAAAAAAGATGCAGTTCAAACTTTTTCGTATCTAAGTATATATAGTATGAACGACATACTCCAGAGACTAGACAAAAAACTTAAGAATGAAGGTTTTTTTTCACTTTTGCATAACGTCGATGTTGGTACCGAAGAGGAGTGCTCTTACAACGAAGATGAAGCGGGACAAGACGAGGAGGAAAGCAACATCTTTGTCGTTTTTGATGATGATGTTAGCTTCAACTTTTGTTTCGCTTACTTTGTTTAATTCTTGCTAACGAATGTAGAAGAATAAGTCCAACAGTGACGAATAATTTCAAATTTGCCTGGAATTCATAGATTTATCCTTTTGCTTAATCGGTAATAACTCTTTTTCTGTACATTTTCAGGGTTCTGGTTAATAGAAAAAGTTATTCCCCTTGAAAAAAGCTAAAAAATGATGTACAATATGTCCTATTTTGAAAAACTTGAAATTTCCATAAAGGGATTGTGACGTCATTTGGAAAAAGGGCCCAAAAGGGGGTTTCCCATTAATGGAGATTTTTTTTCTGAGCAATTTGCATAGTATGGGAAAGGTCTGAGAAAGTATCAGCTTGATAAAAAAATTTTCCCACAAAAAACCTCCCACGACTGCACTATTGTTATCAGTTAGTGTTCTATGTTGCGTTTTAGTTTAAATTACTGACCATACGAGGTCAGGAAATACTACAAAAACGTTTGAAATGTATCATCGTGTCTGCTTGAGCCAAACAGAATAAAGCTATTGTCCATTATATGGGTCTTTCATTTTGCACTTATCAAAAATGTTTAAATTGATTCCAGTTTCGCATTTGGAAATTTAATAGGTTTTCGTTGAATCAACTGATGGTAGGTCTCTTCATCAGCAACGTTCGAAATCTTTCACTCCTAACCTCAAATGCCGAATCTCCAATACGCACGAGTGGAACCTTTCAGTGAAAAAGAATCTGTGATCGGGATTTACCAAGGAGCCACCAACCTGTCAGAATTACAAGTCACCGGTTTCATTGCATTCATCCACAATCGAAAAAGATAGATGATGTTTTTTTTTCAGAAGACATCCAACAGATCAAAAACAATGTTAACTAAAACATAGGTACGGCAAATGGACTTTTAATCGATACATAGCAAAATATTTACTGGTCACTTGAAGTCTAATTTAACATGGGCTACAATTGCATTAATTCAAGTTTTTCCAATAAAGATGCCGCTCTATTTTTATAATCTGATATTTTGAACATGACATTGCGTGAGACCAAATGTGATTTTTTTTCCTGCACAACTTTATGTTCTATTGATACTATTTAGAAACTTCCTTCAGGTCAGAAAATGAAATGTTTGAAGCAAAATCCTACGTTTAAATGACAAAAACACGACGCTCTTTACTGTGGCTTTAACACTCGATCTCATAGATCTATACTGAGGAACTGGGAAAAAACTAAGGTTTTCAAGTAAAATTTGTACATTTGACATCAATTCAGAATTCACAAACTATTAATTAGTGTAAAAACTTTTAATTTTAAGATGTAACATTTGTACAGCTGAAGCAAATTTTGAATAGAAATCTTTGGATAAAACGACGTGTTCAATAACAGTGACTTTGAACAATTGTTAAGTCAAATAAACATTCGCTGACTAAACAATTGTTCAAGAAAAAAATTAACGCGGATATCAGGAATATAGTAAATGAAGAAAATGCTCTTAAACAAGATAATTAAAACGAAGAAGCGAGGATACTGATGAACCAAGTTTCATGGGGGGGGGGGGAGGAACAAAAATTTTAAATTTCTTCGGGCGTAAAGTTCTAACATAAAAATCAAACCGTTATTACTCCTGCGCATGCTTGCATTTTTTTGGTTATTTTATTGCATCACAGGATTTCGACCTTAGAGAATTTACAGAACACACAAACAATAGCCATAAAGACAAAACATATGCCAGTAGCTTACAATCTTTTGTAATCATGGACCCATTTCAAATAACTAGCAACCATGCGGATTGCGGACCATTGACCTTAGAGTGACCCTGAGAACGTTGAAACAAATTGCTGCTAAATATATGAATTCTAGTGCACAAATTTTAGCAGGCCTATGTTTTGTCTTAAACAAGTTGCATTCATACAAACACACACCCTTAGAACACTTCACGGTGGGGGACCACTGACATGCATATGTACTTGTAGTGTACAAATTCACAATGACTTCCCATGAACTTAAATATCATTCCTTTGTTGTTTCGTTCAATCATCGATTGCATAATTCCGGCATTTTAATACTAACCAGGCCAAGGAATAGGTTTGTAATTAGGGAACAAAATCTCAATGATGAGTCTTCGGTAATATGTTCATTCCTTATCATTTGCTAAAAAACTTTTGCAAGTACAGAAGCATGACAAGTAGCAGCATAGAACAGCAAATAATTCAGATAAAAATGTTTGTCCGCTGACAAAGAAAACAGACGAGATATCGTTGAGTGCCCAAAGCATCATCATTTGTTTCACAAAGCAATGGATGAGAAACAACAAATGATCTTTAGAGAAAAACAACATAAACCACAAAGTCACTGCAACGAAGATACACTAAGCAGCAATAGATATGGGGGTAACTTTTGTGGACAGCAAATACAATTTTCTTTACATCAGCGTCAAGTTATCAAACCGTTTTGGAAAATTAAAACCTTGAAATAAATCTACAAATTGCAACTGCCGTTAATATTTTAGTCAGATAATGTAGCTACGTTAAAATAAAACATTGTTTCAGTTGCAATATTGAGTGTCAATTAAATAAAGCCTGGATAGTTGTTTATTTTATACTTTGGTACAGCATGTTACACCTACGACAAAAGTTCCTGTGCTGACAAAACCAAAAAAGACTGAATCGAAATTGGATTGAATAAGTTGCAACCATGTTTATAATTGTTTCCACCAGGCAACGTTGAATGAACGTTAGATATCACTTAATTCTAAACTTACTGGCTTATTACGACTGCTACATAAGTTGCTTGAAGTGCGTGGTGTAAATCCTATTGAAGATCAGTGCATATTTCTGTTGATTCAACGTCAACGTAAAGTACGTGATTTGCTACAGGCAAAGTGCATCTTTTGGCTATACTAGCGCATGGTGGAAAATCATGTAGCAAAGCATGGGATATAACACTATTGACACTCAGCCGAGCAGTACATAGATTCTATAAATACAATACCTCAGTCAGAATGTAATCAAAAAACACATTCCAAACGTAATTTTAACGTTTGTAGCGGTTGAAACGACAAAAAAGTGCCTTTTTTATTTTTCCAGCCCTGATTTTCATTTCAACAAAGTAGCATTTTCAGACACAAACTAATGGTGATTTCACATGTTGATATCGTGATATCGTTAGACGTCGGAAATCACTACACAAAAAGAATTTTGCTACAACGATGGGGGCTTTTGATCGGTAGAACTCCCTACCCCGGCTGAAGGTATTCCTGATGGGGTGGGAACACTTGCAGATTGAACAGCTGAAAACTGCATCTGTTGTGAGCCATGGGGGTGCGCATGATGACCCGACATAGTAGGACTCGTCACGATGGTGTGAGCAGGTGGCTGTGGTTGCCGAGAGAAAACAGGCGCGCTCTGACTTGCTTGCACAGGGACTCTGGCAAGACTGGACTGAGAGGATTGCATGAATTGTCCTTGCAAGGTAGGAGGCGTTACTTGGGATAAAGCGGCGTTTTTAAGCTGGCCTGTTTGCTGCGATGATAAGGTTTGTTGTTGCTGATAGGGTTGGTATTGGCCTGCTTGTAATGGCGTTTGTTGGGAGGGCAAGGACAACCCCGGCTGCTGTTGTTGCACTAGTCCTTGGGTGGGCTGAAACCCTTGAGGAATTTGATTTGGTTGGGTGGCAAATTGGTTCGTGAGCTGAGGGTACACAAGTTGCAGCAAAGCTTGTATTTGCTGAGGAGAAAACTGCAAACCAAGCGAGCCTTGTGGTTGTTGAAGCTGTTGTAAATTGCTGGAAACAACCTGCTGTTGTGGCACCACTTGTAAGTTTGACTGATGCTGCAGAGCTTGAGTTGATTGGTAATTAACAGGCCTGGGAAGTTGCTGGGTTATCAGGTGTTGCTGTGGCTGTTTCTGTATGACTTGTTGCTGAGCAAGGACCGGTTGCTGAGAATGAGTAGACAGAGGAGCAGCTTCACCAGTTAAGTTCTAAATGAAAATGAACACAATTTTACAAGTATGAACACAGGAAACACCCATGAACTCAACGCGCAATCAAAACACATACACCACAAAATGTCAGTTTATTTAATAGTTTTAGCATAAGCACTAGGCTGGCTCAAAACCTTGAAAAAAATTTTTTTTCTTTTAAATCTTTCGTCAGTTTGTAATATTGTTCCTTTTGGTAAATGTACCTCCTACACCAAATTTCACAAAAAAATATTAACGTTTGACCCTGGTTCACCTGGTTTGAATTTTTTCAAAATATTGACTTTTCTCTTATCCCTGAAACTGCTCACTCGCTATCTTCTAATGCATTCTAGCATCTTAATGGACACAATAAGAGGCAGTAACACAAACTTGTAGCAAGCAAAGTAGTTTAGCAACTCCATGAACACTGACAAGCTACTAAGTACAAACAAAGTGCATACATTGTTTTGCTTAACAAACTAGACAAATAAGCAAAACAAAGCTATTGATGAACAAACGCAATTCTTTATTATGATTGGCCTACTGAGCAACACCCGTCAAGGTACGAAGGCTATTTATATAATTAATTAGAGAATACAAAGTTATGTTCTTCAGTAAAGTAGCTGCTTAGGATTATCTTTGTTGCGGAAGAACGTAATCTTGGCCTCAGAGTCAAGAATGCCACGTTGATAGAGATGAGGAGCCAAGATTCCAGCTACCACTTTTGATAACTAAATCTTTAACTACTAGGCTACAGTAGGTGGTAGAAATGGTTTTGAGAAAAAAGCTTGACCGTGCTCCAAAGCATTACTGAAGGTATTGAGGTTACTCTCAGTCATGCCCGTTTTCCTATTGTTTCAAGCAAATCACCACTTGAAACAAGAGAGGGCAAAGAAAAAAACATAAATGGCCAAGTCCACGCAATGGCTGCCTTGCACACTCCATATGATGATGTTCCAACTTCTTTTGAACATGCTCACCGTACAGAAGTATCAATTTTCATGGTAATTCCACGCTGGTTTTTTTTTCGGTCATTGACCAATTTTTTAGCAAAACGTCCGAAAAAATATATAGTCAAATGACTAAAAATGACCAAAAATGACTTAAAATGACCGAAATAAATAAAAAATGACCGAATTTTTTCAAGTCATTTCGAACAAATGACCGAAAAGTCTCAGCGAAAAAATAAACCCAGAATTTCCACGGCTCTCTTTATGCTATGGCACTCTGAACTTCTTCTTAGCCTTGAGCCCATCAGAAACTGGTTTGAGTGCAATGTTTGCATACTTTAGGAGGAAACCAGGACTTATCTTGATCACCCAGCTTCATGTCAAAGTAATAATAATGCTTGTTTTTATATAGCGCTGTATCTATCGCAGAATGCGTTGCTCCTCTGCGTTGCCTCATGCATGTTATCTGGGTTGTTTGTACAGCATTATACTTGTCAAAGGCATATTTTATTAGTCTACATGCCATTTATTAGCCTATAGACCAGAAAAAAACTTCTTGCAGCAAAGACTTGGCCTTAGCAAAGGCTTAGAATAAAATTTCATTTGTACAAGTATCCATTTCAGTAGGCCTACCTTTTCAATATAAGGCTGCATTCATAAACACATGACTTTCGGGCTATTTGTAGGCTACAAATAGCATTCAACGTTGCTATTTGTAGATTGAACTGCTTTCATTGAGTATTCGTGTCTCCCTTACGTCAATCACAGTTCATTTCAACCCTTGCTTGCGTTTTGAACTTTCGTACATATCAACCAATTGAACTAGACAAGTGCAATTATGACATCATAATGGTACACAGGGCTGAAAATAAGTAATTTGCTAATTGAAATCCTTTAAGTATCGATTTCAAAAACATTTTAATCGTCGAATATTTTGAAAACTAGAGCCAATTCAAAAAAACTAAGTGCATTTTCGGAATCAGGGGCCCTGAAATACTCTAAAATGACTCTCTCCTTCTGTGCCCAAATTTTTTTGTAGGTTCATTGACCACGAAAAGGCTGTAAAATCAACTAAAATGACACTAAAAGCATGCACTATTAGTGACTCTCAGACTTGGAGTAGGGTGAAGATGTTCCACGTGGAAGTTAACAGAGGAAGTGACGTCAAAATCACGTGGTCAAATTTTGAGAAATCCCCTGCTCAGATACTGCTAAACACCTTCGAAATTTACTAATTTTTTGAAAAAATTCAGAATTTCTCCTTGGGTGAACCTGGGTCAAAGGTCAAAACCCAACAAAAATTTTTGGTTTGCAAATATTAGTGAGCAAAATAGAACATTATTCCAAACTGACAAAATTTTAAAGAACATCAAGGAAAATGAGCCACCCTAATAAGCACCGTCACAACATACCAGAGAAGTGGGTTTTGTAAGAGCCTGCTGAAAGGGGATGGCGCCCTGACTTCTGTGAAGGGGTCCAACTTGGTTGGGAAGAGAAAATCCAATTGGATCTACGAACAGTAATGATGTATTCACAATGTGAAATATGTTATGTACGATGTGAGCCAGCCTGAGCTAACATTCACTTAGACCACAAACAATCGTCTCTACAAATCTAAATTCAGTAAGAATGAGTGTGAGATGCTCAGCTTCAATGTACATAACCAACATCTTTCGTTAATAAACGTAGCTCTGTTTACATAGCCAATTAGCTATACATTCATAGCAAGCTAGCAATTCAGTACTTTTTACATTGATTCGTTTTCCGCAGAAGTTGCAATTACATTGGCGTTAAATCAATGTAAAAAGAACTGAGTTGCTGGCTGAGTAGTGGTTGTTGCTTGCCCAGAGCTGACAAAGCAACATACCACTCTCTCTGTGGATGTGCGAGACGTCACTGGAACATCAAACCACTTTATTAGTTTTTGCTTTTTCTTTCTAATCATGGTGTGAGCAACTGAGCATTGCCAGAAGCGTACTGATGTACGCCCAACTGGTCAATATCTAACGCACAAAGCCATACTTGAAGGAAGCGAATGCTTCTTTCCCATACTCTGATGGAATGTTGCGGGGTCAGGGTGGCTGTGAGGGAGGAGAGGCTGACTTGCATGTTCAGGGCTGGTTGCCGTGGAAGATTGATCAACAGAATGTTGCTGCAAGATAGTTTTGTCGTCATTTGAGCAAAATAGATGTTTTGAAATCGAATGAATGTAGCTCAGCAAGTTGAACTGGTGGCCATTGTGGTCGTACATTGAGAGACTAAGACTTGCGTAATGATAAACATAAGTTGTCATTACGCAAGTATAATATCTTGCACATTGCATGGAGATGAGCCGGATTTTTATCGCTTACAGTTTACAACGGACTCATTTATATTGAAACATCGTGGTTGGGGTAGAAAAATTTTGTTCGCTGAGACTCTCATAAAAGTTACCTGTTGATATAATGGAACTGGATGGCCTAGCTGCATGGATTGAACAGGTAACTGTTGCCTCTACAGATTGAAAACAGAAAAAAAAATCATTATTAATGCTGCATCCATATTACAAAAACGACTTGTCACGTAATAAGATAGTGATGTTATTAGTAGGGCAAGTTTTTGTTGCACTAAAAACATGAGAAAGTTGCACTTAATTTTAACAAAAGTTGCAGTAAAAAGTTGCATTTATTTATTTACCTTTTTACCATTCATTTACTTCGAAAGACTAGACACAACCTGTTTCCGTTTATGCGGGCTTGGCCAAAAGCCAAGTCATACTTCCACTTCTAATTTAGTTCGGGTGCTGTCGTGCTTGGCTGAGGTTGTTGAACTTCTAGCTTGCAAGCAAACTGTTGCGTCATAGATAACATTGAGATGCAGCTAATCCATCACATAGCTTTTGTTGTGCAAATCAAAGAGAATAGAACCATACTGTACTAGAAACAGTTTTATAGCATGTTTTTTAAATCACTCCTTTACATTTTGCTCAATACTTGATAAAAGTTGTGCAGTAAAAAGTTGCATGAAAAATAGAAAAAAGTTGCAAAAAGTTGCAATATAAAATTCCTACAAACAGCTTAAAACATCATACTACATAAATTCTGAGTATTTAGGAAGCTGCCGGAAGCTGTAAAAAAAAGTTGCAAAAGTTGCAAAAACTTGCCCTAGTTATTAGGCTTTATGCGGTAAATTAACCCACATTATGGACAGTTTACTATTTAGAACACGGTGAACGAATTGGCTATTGACAACTTTATTTTAAAAGCGGCAGAAAATATTCAGCTATTATTCTTAGAGCCAGCGTTTGAACGCTTTCATACGTATGTGAAAGTACCAAGTTTGAACGTTAAGGAATAAGCTCAGGAAAGGGTTTAAAACAGCTTATCATGCGTGGCTGAGTGGTCAGTAATTGTAGCCTAAAGCTTTGGGGGAGAAGAGATTTTGCAAATTTGTCGTCTATTATTGGTATTACAAAACATAATTAACTCACGCCACAATAGATCATCCGATAGTAGCCTACTTAGTTGAAAAATACTACAGACTATGTTGAACCAATCTACAAAACGAACTGATGATCTGCTGGCTGGGTTATGACATTTTTTTCACTTAGAAAAATTATCGAGTAATCAGTACACCGATTACCACGTCACATATGCGCACACGTTGTTGCATTATTTGTACCGGACGTCAGCTACGTGAACTACTCCGCAGTAAAATGATTGCAGTTGGTAAGTACCACGTTTTAAAACGTCTTGTTTGAATAAATCCAATCAACAATAACACCACAACAACTAAACTGTAAGTGCGTGGTATCAGTTTGGGGGTAATCACCGAATGAAAATCAATCCTTTTTTACACTGGCGTCTGTAAAGAAATCAACGAATGCGAAAGTGGACAGATTTGGTTGCTGACTCACTGATGAGATTTTTATCCGTTTGAAATCCCAATGCAACGATATGACCTTCTAAAATATATTTCACGTTCAACTCGCAATATGTCCATAATTTTTTTTTCATCAATTTCTTCAATGACACTTCAACAATGTCAAAACCAAACAGATGAACGGAAATGCAAATGAAACGTGGTCATAGTTTTGCCGAACAGGCTTGAATATTCGTCAAAAAAGGTTTCGGGGGCAGTGATTGTGAATGGAAACGGAAGTTGCTACCATCTGTACTTTACTTAAATAATATTTACGTTGCGTAGGTGTAAACTATGCCTGACATTAGAAAGTAAGGTGTGCTTTGGTTGTAACGCAGCCAGTTGCTCAGGGTGGAGAATGCCAAGCAGAGTTTCATTTTGACTCGTCAATTCCGCAATCTTCTCTTTCAACTCATCGACTTCGTCACGCACCGCCATCATCAAATGCTTCTTCACCAGATCCTAAAATAATATTTGCTGGTAATTGTCCGGTGTTCATTTAACAGCATAGGCGAATTCAACAGTGACGCATGCATTCGACCATCCAATCATCAAACCAATCCTTTTTTACAATGATTCAACGTCTGCAGGCGTTGAGCCACTGTCAATAAAGACCGATGTACTGAATGGAAACGGACAGGTCATTTATTTCATTTCAGAAACCGCTTTTGACTTACAAGGTCATAGCCGGCAGGTCAACCATCAATCCACCTCCTCACATGTGATTGATAATCACCTGAAGAAGTGTATTGATTTTAAAAGCTTGATGAAACGAAACAATGAAGATGGTGATTAATGGAGATACCTTATATTTGTTGCATCACATTTTCTTGCCTTGTTTCAAAGCCTTGTTAGTCTTGAGGCATTTCAGAAATATATACTCTCGTTATTTACCTGTCCTAAATTCTCTAGGTTCAAGTTGCCATAACCTTAGGACACAAACAGCTTCGAAACATAGCAATGTAGTTAAGCAAGTGACAGTGCTGGGGCCATTTACGACTACTATACAATAGTACACTATGAACCACATATGTAGAACAATAGACAGATGGAAGCAGCAAAGACATGCAATCATCAAGTCAGCTGCTCTCAATTATTTTGGCATGCCATTATGTACTCTGCAGGGGTGTCCCACAGACGTTGTTTCAAGCATTGCACCGGCGCTCTCGCCACTCAGCTAATTGAAGACAGCGCAGTAAGCACACAGACAACCCAATCTGGTCTACCGCAGCTTTCCTGGTTCAACGTTGTAAAGGCGTCACAGCTCAGCCCTCGTTGGTTAAAAGTAACTCTGTCCCAATATACGCACTGCTTGTGTAGATAATGTTATAGAATAACGTTGGTGAGTGGTGGGAATTGAGGTAGCAAAATCCCGACAAACAACATTGAATTTTGAAAACAGCTGCTCAATATGCAGGAATTCTGTGCTCAAACAACAGAACCTTAAATGTTTTGTCGAAAAGTTGGTCGTATTTCTTTGGGATCGGCTTGATAAAACAAACACCCAAGCTTGATTCAAACAAATTACGAAGTCAATGCACAGATGGAAGGTTAAATCTACTCATAATAGATTAGTTTGGCGTTGACTAAACGTTACCACATCAGTTTTTGAATAAAGTGAGCTACTAGTAATGCTACTTTCGCACACAGACGAACGGGATTTGCTACTTCAGAGGTTGACGCTACATTCCAGAAGACAGTTTTTATGAAATAAAAGTGATTAACTTTGTAAGTTGTAATCACGGACACTTACCATAGCCTTTTGAATTTTAGTGTCAATTCCGCCAGTCGAGGTCGTGTCATTGCCACTGAAAAAATAATACTGGTCCTCAAAACACGTTTTGAAATTTGCGTTGTGAAACACACTCAGAAAAATTTAAAGCTAAGTGTGAATCATATCATGCAGTTGCTGGCTGGGTAGTAGATACACTACATCAGGAATATGCTAATATTACATCAGGAATATGCATTAAATAGTATTTTTCTATTCACGTGTATCATGGACTAAAGATTCGCTATTGAAATCTCACATGCCAGATCTGTGGTACTTTCAAGCTAGCACTTCCTGAAGTGTTTATTCTAGCGTCACATTGCTAACTGGCAATGAGTGAGTTACCCACATCATCAAAAGTTTCTGCTAGGGTCTGTACTGCAGAAAATTGAAATAGATTATATTGCTGTATCCCCCATCTATTGAATATATTGTACAAATTCTCGGAGTTATTAAATACATTCCGTGTGAGTTGTCCATTATACGGTCAAATAAAACTTGCTCACACTTTAAACACGAGTAAGACTTCAGAAATACCATACAAAAACATGGACCACGTTGCAGACCATAGTTAAGCCAGTAAAAAATGCAGAATTCCATTATCGCCTAAATGTATTCTCATTCCATTTTCTGACACACACCAATCCATTTTGAAGGTCGTCTTTTATGCACAAGATCAATTGCAGCCATGTAAAACAAACGCAAATCAATAGGTCTCAGGATATGTCAATGGCTGATGCCGAAAGGAGCTTCATTTCGATAACGGAAAGATGACAATCGATTGCCATCAGTGGAGCCAACATGTTGGTCAAGAATTGGGGTGATATTGGCGAGGCGATCTGCCGCATTACATGCAGGGCCTCCGAGAGAAATCAGCACTGGTCGGGAAACAATACGAAAAATGGGCCCCATAATACTTTTTAGCAAATATTGCGTTGCATGTTCATGTTAAGCTGAAATTAGCCTACTTTCCTCAGCATGAAAAGAACTTCGTTCAATGTAAAAATCACTGGATTACACTTGCAGCAAAAATGCCATTGAGGTAAACTATTTTGTCTAGAAAGCTTTGTAAACACACAATAGGCCTACAGGCAACGAAAATAGTTCAACCAAGGATTTAATTCAGGAGTGTCCAAACTTTTTCCCACGCAAGCCAGATTTGATAATAAGTGTTCGCGGGCCAACAGCCACAATAATTTTTCTGAAAACTGCAAGTTGAATTTATATGATTTTTGTGTGTCTGCAGGCCAAAAATAACACATTGTACAACAACAGGCGCGAGCCATACAAAAACGTTTCGTGGGCCGGAGTTGGCCCGCGGGCCGGACTTTGGACATCCCTGATATAATTCAACTCTTTCTGGCTTTTTTGCAATGCAAAGTTACGGATCACAGCATCAAATGATAAAATTTTGCGACGTCTGAATTGATGCACAACATGTATAGTTAGGCTTTTCAATCGGTTTTGAGTCATAGGCCTACTGGAGCGCAAACAATTCTTTACAAATTTCAGTAATTGCTAAAACCACGTTCTCAAAGCGCAACCGTTTGAGGTAGCTGCCGGAACACAAAAAAAATCATAACAAAACTATTTGGAAAAACCTTTCGAAAGTTACAATCAATGATTCCTTGTGTAGAGATTATGGGGTGGTTCGTTCTGGTTTGCAGCTGAAAGTTGCTATGTGGCTTTCTGTCAAAAGTACCAACTCATCTAAAATGTCTTGAAAAATGTCATTGTTGTAGCCTACAAATGGTTTAAATTTGTCCCACATGCCCGCAACTGCACAACAGACATACGATGAAATTTTCATGGTACTTTAAACTTATCGACGATACGTTTGAGTTTGTTGATATTTGTCAATTCCAACAACTATCGAATTCGAATCCTTTGCAATGTACGGTAGAATACATTTCCTTTGAATGATTCAGCTAGTTAAGTGGAGTTATAAAAGCGTTCTGTCCTCAGAAAAAGAAAATCATTTTCTTTTAAATTTATAATTGCCACTGCAACTTTAGCTTGCGAGTAGTAGCCTACTCTTCTCAGCTTTCTCTTACTTAGATTACATCTTTCTTTAATTTCATTAAATTCATTAGTGAATCTTGTTTAGAACCGTAATCCACATAATGCAAAGCAGTCACAAATTTAAAACTGCTAGTTGTAGGCTACTTTAGCATTGATTCAGCTTCCGATCAAGCTCTTGTTGGTTCCAACTTGATGCATTTAAGAAACGTCTTTAGAGCTTTAATTGCAAAAGGGTAATGTAAAGCATTGGGTTTGACTGCACCACGCCTTGATTACCCTCTCGAAGTCAATTTTCTTTGCAAGATGATAGGACAGCTTTCTTTAGATTTTTCAGAATTTTTCCTCTGACTGGGCTATAACTTTAAAGATGCCACTAGCTTACAGATAATCAATTACTCCAAAAATGATAAGACATTTGAACAACGCTGTCTGTAGGCAACATTATGAATTTATTCCAACTAGATTTAGCCTAAGCAACAACATCCATAAACAAAAAACTCAAATAAAGAAAAAACTCACTACCTTCCAAAATCACATCAAAAGAAGCATGACCAACAAAGGCTACTTGACCACACGAAAACAGAAGATCTTTTAACTATGACAAAATTACATCTAATTGCAGCAATAAGTTAATAAAATCAAAAGTTTTAAAACTGTTCGGCCACACTAAAAAATCACAATTCGGAATCAGCAAAGTTTGCGCAGAAGAAAAAGTAGAAGGAAAAAGAAAACGTGGCAGACAACCAAAACGATGGCAAGACAACATCCAATCATGGACCGGACTCAACTTGGCGACACTGGGTGAGCTGGCTCAAAATCGCCACTCTTGGAAGCAAATAACTCATGTTGATGCGCAATCTGCTGCAGGCAGAGATGATGACTGATGATGATGATGATCCATAAACAAAAAATATAGCCTACAGGATTTCCTTTCTTTAATCGTGCTTGGACTGATACCTTTAACTTTAACAGATAACTTATGTTCGATACAATATCCTATGCCTGGCCAACGCAGATTTTGAAGTTAAGGTTCAATTGTCAAGCAAAAATAGTTCCCGCTTAGCTAAAACAGCACCAGTTTTCAAATTGCCACTATCAATACAATCGAAACCGTTCAGTGATACAGAAATCATTTCAGCTTCAGATTTTACGTCTTGAAGCTGTTCAACATCGCCTACCTAACACGAAAATGATTTGTTCTTGATGAGAAGCATCGAGAGTGACATTTACAATGATTGAGAAATACTTGGAACTACGCACTTTTTAAGAATTTGTTGATTATTTATTTGGTACATTTTTACTTTGGTACTAAAAATGGGCCCCCCTCAAAAGTGCAAAAACAAAAAACTACTCGTTTTTCCTTTACAATGTTTTGCTAGGGGGGAAACTGGCCCGACTTCCCCCCCCTCTCGGAGCCACTGATTACATGGCTTATCAACTAATCATTAATAAAAAAAAAATGTTTTTGTGAAGTAGAATATGCTATTGCAGAATTTCGTTAGATGTTCCATGCAGCGTGGTCCAACTGCAGGCCCGCGGGCCAAACTTGGACCGCGAGCTCCGTTTTTTTTTGGCCCTCGAACTGATAGTCAGCTTTGCTTTAATCTAGCAATATCACTTCAATTTTTGTTTCTTTGTCATTGTAATGGACTATAAAGCTTTGTAAATGATCTTTTGTGATGCATAACAATATCACTTTGTTCAAAATTTTTTCAATGGGCGTGAGAGTTAGTACACAGCCCCCAGAGCTTCAACTCCAATTATGTGAACTTCAGAACGATCCGTTTTTGCTGTCAAAAAATGGAAAATCCTACAAGTTTTTGGAAGTTAGTGTCACAGGAGAAGTTTCCCCCTTTAAAAGATGCTGTTCTGAACATGTAGGCCACTCGATGTTTGGAAGTATATACATAAATAATTTGTGAATGTACGTTTTCGGCAATGAACAATATTAAAACCAAAAATCGAAATCAACTTGGAAACGAGGCTCCTGTTTTTAGCTTTGTAGGGATATTTAGCCTTCTTATAGGATAGGAGTACAAATAAAAAAAATCGTTTAAACGATTTGAAAAATTAATTCTTCCAAAAAATTTCAACAGCTGGGAAATTATGTCTTATAGGTTTTAGCTAAGCACGAGAAAAACCTGCTAGCAAACCGCAGGATGCTTTTGAATAAGAGATTAAACAATTAGCATAAAATTTTCCTGGAAGAAAAAATTCTGAATAAAACACCGATAGAAATGTAAGAGTAAAATAAACAGAAAAACTTTTTAAATGAAATTCTTACGCAACTCAGCAAAACCAGAGAAAGTAAACATAGAAAACAGAAAGAAGATACTCACAGCAAAGCAACAAGATTGATGGAGAAAGCAGAGAAAATCCTAAAAGAACAATGAAGGACATAGAGTGATGATAACCATTAAGAAATAAAATTAAATAACCTTATGACTAGGGAAAGTCAAGTTTTTTTTAGTAACTTATTGCGGTGTGGTTTTAAGTAAGAGTTCTGGACACAAGAAGTAGGTTTCAAAGTCTTAATTGAATACTGGATAGGTCAATAAAAAGTCAATTTTTATCGTTTGGTCAATTTTTCAATTTTAGATCAATAAAGTCAATTTTATGTAATTGACATGTCCAGTCCAAATGTTTTCTTTCCAATGCTGAGAAAAAATGATACTAACATTTTTTTGTTCATCAATCTCAATCTGTGCTTCATTTAGCTTCTTAACATTAAAAACACTGCAAAACATTGACGACATTTCCGAAATAATGGATAGGAAGACCAAAAAGTTAATTGAGCGCCGATTCGACACTGCTCGAGAGCATGTGGCTGTGTCTTTGGCAAGACACCGAAAGACGTGCGGTCGATTGAGGAGTGGCACCCCTTCGACTATAGCCCTTGATGGTCACAGCCTTCGATTAGCCTCTTTCATGATTGTGAACAGTACTGCTCCAGGAACAAATTATTCTATCTCTCCTTTGGACAATGATCAACTAAACTGAACATTACGTCACATTTCAACTCTTGTTGTTGGTGAATGTGATGTTCATTGTGGAGTTAGTTGCCTGCTTGTTGTATAGCTTCAGTCGTGCCTATAACATATTCTCTTGAGGATTTCAATGTTTTTCATTAAGTTACTTTTTTTTTCGATAAAGCACCATAAAATGCAAGAAACAATGGTTCACTTTCATCAAATTTTCGTTTGGTCAATGAAGTCAATTTTTTTTTATTTAATAAAAACTTGCCCTACTTCTAACTTAACAGACTCAAATGCTCAATATCACAATAAGGATAAATGAAATAGAAAGACTTCAATATCGAAATCGATCGTTCAAGAAAAAGCGAAGATAATTGACCTTTTGGTTGCAGGAAGTTTTCCACCTTGAAAGCATGTAATTAAAAAACACCACGAACAAAAATCCAACTGCAATTATTGTACTTTGAAACACATGTCGGCGAAAAGCCTGCGCTTGCCTCAAATTATATTATAGCCCAAAAATGTGAAATCCCCTTCAGAAGTGTAACAGTATAAAATAATGGTTACAGTTATAAAAATATAAATCGTTTTAAAGCAAAATCTCAACCTGAGGCAAATGACAAAGCGCATTGCAATGCCTATGGAAACAACTTATAAATTCTCCTTGAGTCCTTGTCAAAGTTAAGGATTACGGAAATCAGGAATTGGAAGAAGTTGATCAATAAAAATATCACAAATGACTACTGTGTGTGGCACAACAACAAACCAGCCTTTTAACATTCGTTAATAAGGTAACTGCATTCAAAAGTAAGGTAACATTGAGATTGTAAGTCAAAAAAATAAATGGCAGTCATTTATTTGCAGCGTTTCAGTTGAACTTTTGTTCATGATAAAATTTTATGAAAGCACCATAATTACCACCCTTCCTAAACTAAAAAAAAAGATTTTAAGGTTACACATTGCTGCCTTGAAATTAATTTAAAACCTTGTGGATTACTTCATTGTGGCAATCAAAAGGCACAAGAATAGAGACTCATGCCGTGAAAACACTTGGTATATCCTCGAAATAGAGTTTCGACACAAAGAGCCTCATTGAATAATTGCATATTATGCATAATAGCCGAGCAACACTATTGCATTTTTGGTAGAATTTTATTGGCTTATTTAAGTTGTTTGTCTAAAAATGAACTCTGACCTAAAAAAACAGCTTGTACAATTGAGTTGCAAATGCAATGCAAGAATGTTATTTCTGTTTGACAATAAACGTAAAGATCTTTTGTGTGGCACCAAACTTTATGCAATGAAAGTTGCCATGCATAGACAGTAACTAGAACATTGCACAGTCTACTAAAACTGCTACATTTTATTTACAAACCATAAGACAGCAATATGCAAAAATACTAATGACACAATACTGTATATATTTATGCTGTTAACATGCGAGCAATTAAACTATTTCAAAAAGAATATTACCGGCAAATTATATCATTATCAGTCGCTATCTCTGCTTGCAGCAGACTGCGCATCAACATGAGTAGTTGATGCCATGAGTGGAGGTTTCAGGTTCAGTTGTCATCAAATTGAGTCCGGTCCATGCCTGAATGTTGTCTTGCCATCGTTATTGCCAGGCTAGTTAATAGTTATATACGAATACTCATAAAAAAATAACACAAACCTGTCGTCATCTTGTTCTTGGTTAATGCTCAGTTCATCCGATGACTGCATGGCATTCTTTAGAAGTTCTTGTTCCGATATGCTCTCCCCAGATAACCTGTTAAAAGTATCAATCACTACAGCGGATGCACTCCAGCAGTAAATCGAAATACTTCAGCGAAATAGTTAAATGCTCCCAAACAGAAAAATCCGTCATTTTTACATTGATTCAAAGTCTGCAGAAGTTGAATGAATGTAACAATGACGGATTTTGCTGTTTGGGTTGTGCGTGTTTGAATAATCTCTTGTGAATTCAAGTCTTTCCTTGCGTTGACTTCTCTAGAAGGCCTTAGAAAAAAATCTTTTTTGTTTCACACAAACAAACAAAAAGTATGAAAATTAAAAATTTTAAAGTTAAATATGAGGCACTATCGAAGCAATTGATTAAAAGTCTTTCCGTACAATACGCACTTCGTGTAAACAAATTAACTAAATTGTAAAGTCCACAAATACAATTAAAGCCTGGCCATAAAGTGTTATAAATATATGATATATTCAGGAAAGGTTTCGATGTTTTCTGAAGTACCAGTAGCCTAATTGACACAATCGCACGCACTGTTCTTTAATTTATATTGCAAAAAAACGTCGAACACTTGAAATAAAGATGGAAGAAACTCTTAGGTAAGTATTAGGTAACGCTATGCTTACAACGATAAGCTTCTTTCTGCTACATTTTCCATGCTGGCAAATTCAACTATGAGCATGTTATCAAAAAAATATTAGTGCCGCATGACCGCAATTTTCATGTTCTGTAGCTGCTCTTGTCTTTAGGATTTAAATTTCAGCAATACTTTTAGAAACGTCTCATTCACATTTCATATTAGAAATCAAACTACGTTTTTTGTGCATTGAACTGTCACGCTTTCAATAGCCTCAGTACACAACAGCTGATGCTGCGAGAACCGACTGCATAGCAATGGAGGTATCAAGGTCATATCTATTTATATAAAGGCAAACTGCCCGGCGAAGGACATGGCTTTAGAAAGATAATACCTAGGGCAAGGTGATTTTCGAATAAAAAATGTTTACATCTTGAAAACAACAAGTACATAAAAACTGTTTAGCATGTTATTTGATACTCATGTAGTTTTTAAAGTTTACTGGACAAGAAGATTACAGTGAACCGCAACTACAGTACCTTATACAAGCAACAAAGTCAAAATACACTTTCTTTCACCCCAAACACATTGGTGGTTAAGAATTTAATTCCAACTACTGTACAGTTTTTTTTTACTTAACAAAGTTTTTAAACTAAATCATGGCATACTGCAGTAGGAAATGCGAGAACAAGACGTTTCTGGTAAGTTGAACAAGACTAGTCACCGTGCATGTACCCAAACTTTTCGTTTTCTTAGTAAGCAACTAAACTAGCATTAGATGTTATGTAGGGGTATCTAACAAAGGGATTATTTTTTTGTTTTGGGACTTTTTGTTCTTAGTCTGAGAAAGTCTTTTTGGAAGTTTAATCTTAGGAGTTTCGCGCACTTGTAAAGACTTTGAACAATTATTAGCGCAGGCTTTGCCACAGAGCAGGGCTGCGGAGCCACTATAAAAAAGATCTGGCTCCGGAGCTGTCAGGGGTTACACCAGTGGTTCTTGCTCCGGAACCGTCAGGCTTTATAGTAGTAGATTCAGAGCTGTCAGGTTTCATGCTAGTAGCTCCGGCTCCAGCTCCGGAGAAAAAAAATTGAACTTGTGTATAAATTACGTACATTTTTTAAAATTAGATACAATAGAGTTTTATGAGTTACAATAAATTAAATACAAATGAGTTTTTTAAAACACTGCTCTTCAAAACATTGACAAATATGAGAAATATGGACCGTGTGGTAACTCTGCTTTAGTTATTAGTAATTCGTGGAACGTAGCATCAGCTTCCTAGCTTACATAATGTTAATAAATTGCTTTCATGTGCTATGTCTCTTGAGAGCAGTAACGTTGACACTTGACAGGGTAGTTCAGAGGGTAAGTTTTTATTCGGGCACGGTATGTCGTAACCTTTCCAAAGAGTCGAGAGTCTGCGTATCCTTTGAATACCGAAAATTTCGTTTTTACCGGGCCCAAGTTACGCTCTCAACGGCCCTGCTTGAGAGTACTACCGCACATATAAAACATCTCAGATATTGTGTGACTTCATAATTTTCGTTTCATACTCTTGTAGCAGGTAACTACGGGGCTTGTCTGCGATCAACTTCACACTCATCAAACAAAATGCATAGCTGCCCAGTGCTCAATGTTCATTATTTCACTACCCAGGCAGAAAAATCCATCATTTTCACATTGTTTCTGCAGTCGTCTGCAGACGTTGAATTAATGCAAATATGATAGACGCTGTTGTCTGAGTAACAACTAGCGAAATCCGCATTTTCATTGATTCAACGTTTACATACGTTTAATGTAAGGTATGATTTGTATGTACTATGATTTCGCTAGTTGATCTGTGACGAAACAACCCGCTCTGTAAAAAATGCTTCAAAATGTGACATAGTCGGCATCTCTCATAGTTGCTCGTCTCGTCACATAAATGTAATAAAACTAACTCATGAGTTTCTCAGGAGCCTAATAGTCTGGGAGCCTACGACAGAAGATTTCACCCCATAAGGTACAAAAGGTTTGACCCCTTGAAGTTACTGGGGTCAACCATGTCACTCACAAAAAGTATGGAAGATTGACCGCACCGGGTGGATCTGGACCCTAGAGCCCCCTAAAAAGCCCAAAAAGGGGGTTAATTTCACCCCATAAGGTACATGGACCAAACTTGGTGAAAACGAAGTTCTATGTCAGGACATCACAAAAATATCAAATCTAACAATATTTTCGAGTGGAAAGGTGATGTAAGACTCCCCCCAAAGTGACCCCCCAGGGGGTTAATTTCACCCCATAAGGTACATGGACCAAAGTTGGTCAAAACGAAGTCTTATGTCAGGACATCACAAAAATATCAAATCTAACAATATTTTCGGGTGGAAAGGTGATGTAAGATGCCTTCAAAGTGACTTCCCTTAATGTGACCCCCTCGGAAGGTTTATTCCACCCCATAAGGTACATGGACCAAACTTGGTCAAAATGAAGTCTTATGTCAGGACATCACAAAAATATCAAATCTAACAATATTTTCGGGTGGAAAGGTGGTGTAAGATGACTTCAAAGTGACTTTCCTTAATGTGACCCCCTCGGAAGGTGTATTTCACCCCATAAAGTACATGGACCAAACTTGGTCAAAACGAAGTCTTATGTCGGACATCACAAAAATATCAAATCTAACAATATTTTCGGGTGGAAAGGTGATGTAAGATGTCATCAAAGTGACCCCCAGAGGGTTTATTTCACCATAGAGTACATGGACCAAACGTGGTCAAAACGAAGTCTTCTAGGGCACCACAAAATATCAAATCTAACAATACTCTCAGTTGGAAAGGTGATAAAAGACCTACCCAAAAGTGAATCTCCTCCTATAGTTTAATTTACTTCATCCCTTTCTCGAACCAACCTTGGTGTAACGAAAGTGCTATGCCAGGACAGTACGAATGGATTAAATTTAAAAATATTTTTATATAGGTTTTGATGAAATACATTCACAAGCTGTCCCATGATGCATGAAATGGAACTATAGCCTACTTTACAAAAAGTTTTTGTATAAATCATATTAAGTCAATCGAAAAAAGGCAACAGGACATGACAATACATGGCTTTGTAACACCAAAAACAGAAAGTACACAAGAAGCATATAGGCTACAGTAGCCAGAAAATTGATCCAAGATCTTGATACCACCACTAAATGTGGACTTAATCGAACAGCTGACTATCCAAATCAAAACGTTTCGAAATGAATCATTTGGAACGTTAATTTAGGCAGTAATGAACATTTTCCAGCTGCTACAATAAATAACCTAATAAACCCAATGCAGTAAATTTTTATTTAATGCCATTTGCTTCATGTCTCCAATCAGTTATCGTAACTGTTCATTCATAAACAGAGATTGTTCGTGTAAATGTAAACGGTCGTTTCTTTATTCTTCATTGTCACTGCTGTCGCTTTCACTTTCTTCATCTTATTCTTCAGATTCATACAATTCTCCTGTTATATACAGAGATAAAGCAAGCTGTCTGCGATGTACCAGCCCCAAGCAATGTGGTTATCCGCACGTCTGACACTGACTGTCTTGTAATTGGCTTAGGTTGCTATGGAACTTTTGATCCTTCATTAAAGATATGGATAGAAGCTGGCTTGCAAAGCAATAACACGCAGCGGTACATCAACATCAACCAGCTGCATAGGCCTACCGCACTTGGAGTGACGATTTGCAAGTGTTTACCTGCATATCATGCCTTTACAGATTCTGATTACACCTCGTCATTTAGCAGGAAAGGGAAAGTGCGGCCGCTGAAATTACTCCAAGGAAACCACGAAGCGCAGGCAGCTTTTAGCCAACTCGGACACGACAAAGAAATTAGTGAAGACACTATCATCGCCATAGAGAACTTTGTGTGTAACATGTACAAAAACAAGAAAATTAATTATGTCAACGAAGTCCGTTTACAAATGTTTTTAGACGGCTACAAACCCAAAAAAGAAAATGAAAGGATATCATGCATACCAGAAGCTACTGTAGATAGTAGTACTCTACCACTTTGTTTACGAGTACTTCTCCAGAAGACAAGGCGCACACATCTCATCACAAGATGGTGGTTATCTTCAACTAGAAGTGAACAAGCAGCAACGTTGCTGCTAGAGTATGGCTGGAAAGAAGAAGGAGGTTCTTATAAAGTGGTGTGGTTTGAAGGTAAAGGTATAAAGCATCTTTAGATGTCTCTGCGTGGAATCTGATCTCATCCAGGAAAGTCAAGAAGAAGGTAAACAGCATTGGATGTCGCTTGGGTTACCCTTTATAAATATAAAACTTTCTCCTGGTCTATCAGTCGTTTACTTTCTTACTGTAAACATTAGCCAATAACTGGCTGTAAAGTTTCGTTTTAGGAACCTATAACCAATAGTTTCTGCAATCTTGAGAAAAATGCCTGGGTGCACTAAATAACAAATAAATGTTGAACTTTTTCCAGTTAATAGTAAGTTGCAATGTTGCATTATTCGAAGAAAAATAGACGTCTGTAAAAGATAATAAAATTACTATTGTATGTTACGCATATCTGTAGTGCATAATAGCAATTGTTTCGTACAGTCTTTATTTCTCTGTATATAACAGGAGAATTGTATGAATCTGAAGAATAAGACGAAGAAAGTAAAAGCGACACCAGTGATTGATTGATTGATTGAATCTTTATCCTCGGACTGGGAAAGCTTCTTGCAGAGCTTAATCCCGGCAGTTTCGCATACTTGTAGAGGCTTTGAATCACTGGCGCAGGCCCGGTCACCGAGATTGACAGAGTGAAGTTTCCGATTGTTGAAGGCTTGTTGTCGGGGAATTATTCCATCCATTAGATGCCGCTGAATGGAGAGCAGCCCTTAACGTGCGTTGCTCAAGCGCACACCCCGAGAGTCGAACCAGCACCGCTATTGATCTTGAAGCTTCTTCGTTCCAGAAGTGACGCGCTAACCAATTGAGTTACCGTTTACATTTACACAAACAATCTCTGTTTATGAATGAACAGTTACAATAACTGATTGGAGACATGAAGCAAATGGCATTAAACAAAAATTTACTGCATTGGGTTTATTGGGTTATTTATTGTAGCAGCTGGAAAATGTTCATTACTGCCTAAATTAACGTTCCAAATGATTCATTTCGAAACGTTTTGATTTGGATAGTCAGTTGTTCGATTAAGTCCACATTTAGTGGTGGTATCAAGATCTTGGATCAATTTTCTGGCTACTGTAGCCTATATGCTTCTTACGTACTTTCTGTTTTTGGTGTTACAAAGCCATGTATTGTCATGTCCTGTTGCCTTTTTTCGATTGACTTAATATGATTTATACAAAAACTTTTTGTAAAGTAGGCTATAGTTCCATTTCATGCATCATGGGACAGCTTGTGAATGTATTTCATCAAAACCTATATAAAAATATTTTTAAATTTAATCCATTCGTACTATCCTGGCATAGCACTTTCGTTACACCAAGGTTGGTTCGAGAAAGGGATGAAGTAAATTAAACTATAGGAGGAGATTCACTTTTGGGTAGGTCTTTTATCACCTTTCCAACTGAGAGTATTGTTAGATTTGATATTTTGTGGTGCCCTAGAAGACTTCGTTTTGACCACGTTTGGTCCATGTACTCTATGGTGAAATAAACCCTCTGGGGGTCACTTTGATGACATCTTACATCACCTTTCCACCCGAAAATATTGTTAGATTTGATATTTTTGTGATGTCCTGACATAAGACTTCGTTTTGACCAAGTTTGGTCCATGTACTTTACGGGGTGAAATACACCTTCCGAGGGGGTCACATTAAGGAAAGTCACTTTGAAGTCATCTTACACCACCTTTCCACCCGAAAATATTGTTAGATTTGATATTTTTGTGATGTCCTGACATAAGACTTCATTTTGACCAAGTTTGGTCCATGTACCTTATGGGGTGGAATAAACCTTCCGAGGGGGTCACATTAAGGGAAGTCACTTTGAAGGCATCTTACATCACCTTTCCACCCGAAAATATTGTTAGATTTGATATTTTTGTGATGTCCTGACATAAGACTTCATTTTGACCAAGTTTGGTCCATGTACCTTATGGGGTGGAATAAACCTTCCGAGGGGGTCACATTAAGGGAAGTCACTTTGAAGGCATCTTACATCACCTTTCCACCCGAAAATATTGTTAGATTTGATATTTTTGTGATGTCCTGACATAAGACTTCGTTTTGACCAACTTTGGTCCATGTACCTTATGGGGTGAAATTAACCCCCTGGGGGGTCACTTTGGGGGGAGTCTTACATCACCTTTCCACTCGAAAATATTGTTAGATTTGATATTTTTGTGATGTCCTGACATAGAACTTCGTTTTCACCAAGTTTGGTCCATGTACCTTATGGGGTGAAATTAACCCCCTTTTTGGGCTTTTTAGGGGGCTCTAGGGTCCAGATCCACCCGGTGCGGTCAATCTTCCATACTTTTTGTGAGTGACATGGTTGACCCCAGTAACTTCAAGGGCTCAAACCTTTTGTACCTTATGGGGTGAAATCTTCTGTCGTAGGCTCTCGGTTTATAAGCTGTTACATTTTTTGTTGCTTCGACTCTACAGCAAGCCGAGTTAAAGGCTCCGGCTCCATTAAAAATGCTTGACTTCGAGATTGACAAAGTGCAGTTCCTTCCAGTTGGAATTCACTAGGCAGTAGGCACCGCTTAACAGAGACCTGATCTTGAAGTGCTTTGCTCAAGCACACATACCAAATGTCCAACCAGTAGCGCTTGATCTTGCCGTTTATTCGTTCACGTCGAGAGCAAGAGCTTAGTCACGTGAGCTATCGGGACAAACAATGAAATCAAGAAAAGGAGGCTTTAAAATGAAGTCTTCGTAATGTTAGTGGTGCAACAATGTTGGTGGCAACTCTTTCTCCAATTCTCATAAAGCAAAAGCAACACAATCTGAAAAATAAAACCATGCCGAAGGCCAACTAACAATAGCCTGCATCTTTTTCTTTACGCCTTTCCCTTTCAACGAGCTTTTCTTTGAGAAGTTTAAGGGCTTCAGAAAGACTGTACATAAAACTCATATCATTCACTTCCTTTGTAGATTGTAGTATACATGACCTAGTATACAGGCGATGTAGTATACTAGGAATGGTTTCCTGCTCAATATCTTTCGAAAACGAAGACCATGGGATTGTAAGCGTTCAAAACTATCGCTCTGAATTGAAAAGTAAACAAGAATGATTTACTTACCTGTCATCGCCAGTAAAGCTTTCACTTCCCGCGCCCTTTTTAAAAGACTTGAGGAGTTTGCGAGCTTCTAGCTCTTGGTTCACCGATGACGTGCTAGTTGAATGTTGGACTGCAGAGTTAGACCCGGTCTGGGGAATTGGGTCTCTTTGAAGTGAAGACGCACTGTCGGAATGTTGCAAGCTGTAAGCACTCGAACTGGAAGGAACAGATGTGCTAGACATGGATAGAGAGATTTGGTTTGTAGAATGAGCATATAATTGATCATGAACATTGAGTCTAGAGTCACTGGCTGATGGTGCAACGAAAGCAAGGTTGGGCGTTTGTACATCACCGTAGTCAAAACAAAACCAGCGACCGATATCTTTTCTAACAGGCTGACCTGTTTCTCTTTTGACAACTTTATACACCCGAGAACCTCCTTTCTGAAGAGTGGCGTTAGTTGAAGAGGTGGGTTTTACGGAAGCACTACTGCTTGAAGCAGAAGAGGCGCTATTTGCTGAAACACTGGTGGTTGATGAAGATGTGTTTGTTGTCTTGCTATTGCTTACAAATGGCTTAGTTTGAGAAGCTGCTTGATTTTGGTTTGCACTTCCACTTTTTGGCAGAGCAGCTCTGACAGAAGTCCCCGAAACTTCTTGTCCTGCACCAGATGGCACTTTTGCGGTGTTTGACTGCAATAAAACAACAAACGAGTGTCATAAAAAAGCCACATTGTCATGAAAAGAAACTTGCAGTTGTTGACATTGAGCTGATCTAATGCAGAGAGAACAAGAGTTATGTCCAGCACATCAACAAACATCATCATAAAATTAATAAGTGATTTGAACACAAGTGAGGAAGTTTAATAACAGAAAAAAATCGATAGCAAACGATATTGCTACCTAGTGAGATCTGCACATAATAATGAATGTTCGTGGTCAGATTTAAGTATAACGTAACCCACCATCACTAGTGGGAACAGAATCGAGTTTGAAAGATGATAAAAAGAAATATATGTTGACTTATTGGATACGCCACAGTGCGCGCACCTATTTAGCAAGGACCTCACTGTCTGCACCTACAAGACGTGGACCCATATTATTTGTAAGGTGAATCAGAAATGTTTTTCAAGGTGCTATGATTTCAATGCCGAATTTTGCACAAACTCAAAACAAAACTTTAAAGTGTTGACATAGTCAGTCACATAACTAAATAACTGATAGTTATATTATATATACTTAAAAGTCGGCACAACTTAAAAATCTAACCTTAGTCAAATCAAAGCCATATGAAGAATCACTTGGTAAGTCTGGTGAAAATTCAAGAGAACTACCAGGCGAAAATCCAGAGCTCTGTTTTCTTTCGGTGTTTTGCTGTGCTGCAGGAACATTGGCAAGAACCTAAAAAAATCATAAAAAGATAATGAATGCCTGTCTACTTTAAAGTATTACAAACTTCCATGGCCCTGTGTAGCCTACCAAAGGACCAGCCATGTTGGTTCTATAGCAAATTGCAGTACTGCAGTGTCTGGTCAACACTTTCGGAATGGCCCGTTTCGGTGAGTCCGATTCCTTAACGGGGAATTTTTTTTTTAATTTTTGGGTACCGTAGCCTAATTATCATTGCCATTTTAGGGGTTGGGGTTAGGGGTAAGGTGTTAAGGTTAGAGGTTAGGAACTCACCAAATCAGACTCACCGAATCGGACTCACCGAATAGTAGCAGACCCCAACACTTTATAGATCAAACAGTTAGTTACTTATCAAAAAACTTATGCTTGAGAAGATAAACAGACTTAGCTCGCTTTGTATGCTAACATATTTATTGAATAGGCTAGTCTGGTTTAGCCCTACAAAGGGCATGGTTTTGAAGGGCATACATTAGGTAGCCTAAATCAAATATAGTTATTACTATCTGAAGCCTTTACAAATTGTTTCACCTAACGGATCATCAGAAGGTCTTATTCAGGTAGCCTATGTACAATTACATTGCACATTAGGAATTAGATCTTTGATAGAATACGGGTCCGGGTGCTGTATTAAACTTACACTCAGTACTTCCTAAAGTTTAAATTTGGAGACCGCCAAAAATTTTAAGGTTCCGAAAATGATATTTATTAATAAATATAATATCATAACACTTTAGTTTAATGAATATCTATCAAGCGCAATCAACCAATTCTTGCCAGACGCTCAACTTCTGATCAACGAAGCTGAACAAGACATCACTGCGGCTACTTGGGCGGACCATAAATGGAATTCTGAATGGAAGTCAAGCACCACCAGACTCTATTTGTTCATCCCCGACGTCGACACACGCCCCATCAGCCTAACACTACCAAGACAGGCATGGGTGCGCTTCAACCGTCTCCGTACGGGCGTCGGGCTTTTCCGCTCAACCATGGGGATTGGGAAATGGCCCCTTCCTCCTCCTGTGAATGTGGTGCCGAGAAACAGACCGCAGACTACATCATCAATGACTATACCATCTTCAAGTCACCTAACAGAATGGAAGGTCTGCGTGTTATGGATGATGAAACCAAAGACTGGCTGCTCTCTAGTAGCCTTCCAGTGTAGTCTGGGAACATTGTGAATCTGGGGTGGTAAAAGTATAAACCCTCGGTCCCAGAGGTTCACACAACGACGACGAAGAGCAGGCCATTAATAAAATGCTTTACTCCGAACATAGTCTATATCGCATGCGCTTCAATGACGCAGTACCCATATTTCCCAGGATTACAGCGTGGCCAGCTCACACCAACACATTCAGTCAGCACTCGTCGATTGAACCAGACAGTTAAGTGGTCTGAAACCTCCACCTCAGATAAGGGTAACTGTTATGAAGACTTAACTATTTGTGAAACAAGGTATCGTCATGCTAATGCGGGTCACACCAGTGATCAAACAGCCACACAAATATCATTAGCCTCCATTGCAGGTCTACAATTCCTCATGCATCACCAATCACCATAACAATTGTCATTATGTTGTTAACACAACAGTCATTCAAAACTTACTTGAGGAGCAGTTTGATGGTTTAGGGATCGAATTACTTGATCACTGGTCCCGGACACTTGTCTTGAAACAAGGGCAATATTTTCAATGTGGTTTTGATGAGCATTTTTAGTTCGACTTCCAGTATCCTGCAGTGATAAATGGAGGGTATCTTCAGATGCTGAGCTTTCCTGGTCATGATCAATGTCTGTTGTCTTTGAATAGGAAAGATCAGAGTAGGATGCGTGCGACTCATCAAGATCATCAGGACTCTCATCCCCATCCACATTATCCTTGACACTTGTGATCACAAAACCACCCTTCTTCTTTGGATGTGCTGATGATTGGCTAGAATTTAAGTCTATGGCATGACGTTGAGAACTGAAATAAAAACAAAGAAACGGATTTTAAACAAGTTATGAACAAACTTAAGTTATAAATCAGACATAAAAACGTTGTAATAATATTATAATGGACTAACAGTATGATCTTGAAGGTTCCAAAAAAAAAATAAACAATGCAAGTAAATGCAATGAAATTACTGCTACATGAGAAGAAATACCCAATTTTATAGTTAGTTTTCCCTGAGGTAAGGTGGTAAGCAGTAGCGTGCTACTAGCAATGCCTACCGAAATGGCCCGTTTTGGAGAAATCCCGATTCGGTGACAGCCTTTTTCGAAGATTTTTTGAAAATCCAACGACGCCTTCTGTTTATTTAGAAAATTTTGTATTTTATTCCACAATATCGTTTCTTTTGCATTCCGACAAAGAAAAATAAATTTAATTGACAGTTCTAAAGCAAAAAATAAAAAGCGAATTAAATTTATTTTTGAACATAGGCCTATTAAATTAAAATGTTTGCTCACATAAAATTGACATGTATCCTGCGGTGCCGTCTGTATGTAAACTTAGAATATATTCGAATCCTCAACTATTAGAAAATACCAATCCCTAGTTTAACAAGTCAATACAAAAACACCACAGATTATTCAATCGATGTCAAATAACAAAACAAACAAAAAATAGCAGTTCATGCGTCCATTTGGAAGTTACGGCTGATACTGTGTAGGAGGTGGAACATTGCTATGCCCACCCATCAAAGCAAACGACAAGTTACTTGATGCGGTTGCCAGCATCTCTATATTTTTTCAACTTTTGTGGTGGACTATGGCCAGCTATCATCGTATTATACGCTATTATCAGGTAGGCTATAAAAACACCTTAATCTTAATATTAAGCAACAAAAAGAAAGCAAGATTGTTAAAACTAACTTTTAAATAGGGTGATCATTCATTATCATTCATTTAAACTCTATTGTAAGCTAATTCCTTTCAATATAATATATACATATGCCGCTGTGATTTTACAATTCGCCGAAAAAAGCTGTCTTTGAATAGGGATTTCTCCGAATCGGATTCTAACATTTGTAGCAGACCCATGCCTACTGCCTAGCACACTACTTTTTGAATAGCAATAGGGCGCTACACTTCTTTCAGATTCACACTGCTACTTTCCAATTTAAAGTGAAAAAAATAACTCGTTTTTGGAGATTTTTTATGGAAATAATGCGTGAAAAAATCAAGGCAAAAGAAAAAATTCGACTGTTTTGGGAAACATCAAGCCACGTTCATACCGACAAGAGTTACACCAACACCAGTCATGACACCGAAGATGAATTTTTTGGTGTGTTGGTGCCATCACATAAAACGTTGGTAGGTACCAAAAGAAAAGTCTATTGTGGAGGCCTTTTTACAGACAGAAGGGAGTCCTTGAGCTTTCCTAGTTACACGACCCTTATTTCTTCCAGTGCTGCACTGGAGAGACGTTTCTCTGTTGGTAAAGACGTGCTGAAGCCAAAGCGGACAGGACTCAGTGACTCGCATTTTGCAACATTGCTCGTGTTTTTGAAAAATGCGTAACATCTCAACAATAAATTTCTATAATGACGTTGCATTGGCAGTGTAAACAAATAATATCATTCGTTTTCTAGGTTGTTTTGACATCACAAAGTGCTTCCTATGTCAATTTAAGACAAAAATAGCAGAAAAAGTGGCGGCAGCAAGGGCTACTTTAGCCTGAGTAGCAGGTAGAATGCTACTTTAGCTCAAGTAGCGGTAGCCCGCTACTTTTAAAGTAGCATATGTCCATCTCTGGCTTTGCCATTGCATGACAACTTTTTGCATAAACCTAAGTACAGGCCTCGAAATTCGTTTTTGTTGACGGCGGACAAACATGTCCGGTCTGAGCAGCTATCTCGGCGGACAAATTAAGTCTCATGGCGGACATACCAGTTTTAGCGTCGATCGGCATGCTTAACCACTTTATCTTGAAAATTCTTCGCCATTTGAAAACTATAGCTACGGTTTAGAAGGCTTTTTAAAATTTCAGCAAAGTCACTCTGAAAGGCTTTATCAGACCAACGACGTGCGCTTGAAGAGTCAAAGCGCCGTGTAGCTGCTAAATACGCCGCATAAACTTCTACCGAACGAGGTCGTGTGGCTTCTTGCGTCACAATGCTCTGGGCACAAGTCGGAAAAACTTCTACACTAACGCTACTATTTTCTGCTGTGCAAAGTTTCACTAGGCTTTTTTCTTTAAGTTTATTTTTGCGTGTCATGTGAGCGAAAGTGAATTTTCCTTGGGCCTTTTCTTTCTTAAAGTAATAGCCTACCAAAACTTAACAAATTTTGCTGCATCTTGCTGAAATAGCCTACTGAACTCGTATAATCTAATTTTGTAACCAACCTTGCCTTATCAATACCGTTCAATATCACTCGAAGATCAAAGCCAGACATTACGCCGTAAAACTTAAACAAAGTTGCGCTAATTAGTGTGAAAGTACCCGTACTCCCATCGATTCTTAGCGAAGAATTCAGGTTTGTTCCCCTGATTCAATGTCATCAATTGTTGAAGCAATGTAAAAATCGAACTTTTTCCTGCTTGAATGGAAACCACCCAGACAACAAAATCTATCATCTTTACATTCATTCTATGACAACGTCTGCATTGAATTAATATAAGAATAATAGATTTTGTTGTTTGGGTCGGAGATACAGTATTCACATTTTCTAGATGTGCGCTAGAATGCGTGGGAAATTATATTCTCGCAACAACTGTTAGTAGGCTACGGTACTATGCAAAGACGATTTGTATCGCTCCTGTGTTATTTTTCGGCGGACAAATATGACCGATCTAGATGGTCCTTCCCGCGATCTAGATGGTCCTTCCCGACATGACCGCCGTGAATTTCGAGGCCTGAAAGTACTTCCCAAGTGTGGGCTAATGCTCCACAATCCACATTAGCTTTATGAAAACTTAGCAACAATTTTTTTAGATTTAAACACAACAATGATTTTTGGAGCAAGCTGAACGAGCAAAGTTACATTTTTTTTTTGTACAAAGTCTAAAGATTCCTTGAAATTGGCCTTAGGAGTTTAGTGACTTTTTTTCTAGTTAAGACTTTGTCGCTGACATTTTACTTACTTACTGTTTAACTACTGCCTTTTTCGGTTGAGAGTTTATTTAAAACCTCTATTGTTAATCATGAAACGCCGTTTGATATTTTTTTTCTTTTTTAGTTGACACTTTTTTGCTGCCTCTTTACTTGGTTGAACCTCTATTATAAGCGAATTCCTTTGCAAATAGATTCCGCTGTGAAATTTTAAAATTTTTTGAAAATGGCTTTTTCCCAATTGGAATTTCTCCAAATCGGCTTGACTGGGTCAGATTCTCCGAAATAAATTCTCCAAATTGCAGTAGACCACAAAGCTACAGTACCCAGAAATGAAATGTTTACATAACTCGCGCAAATAAAATGTTGACATGAGGATTCATGTACAGTTTCTCGTTGCTTTATCGACCGAACACTCGTTTGGAGTATTTGCCAATTTGTGACAGTTCAGGGGTAAAATATGGCAAAATTTTGATGAAGGTAAAAATATGCCCAATTTAGAATGCCCAGGTAATTTTCCCGACCTTAAGCACATAGAAAATGCATGGAACTTCTTAAAAGATAGAGTCCAAAAAGCTTAACCATCAAACATCGATGAACTTAAAGTATGATATTATATACTGTTATACAGAGGCAGCTGGTGCTGTTTATAGGCAGTAGGGGCTCCCCCCCAAAAAAATTGATGAATGTAAAAATATGCCCATTTTAGAATGCCCAGGTAATTTTCCCGACCTTAATCACATAGAAAATGTATGGAACTTTTTAAAAGATAGAGTCCAAAAAGCTTAACCATCAAACATCGATGAACTTAAAGTATGATATTGTATATTATACCATATATATATGATACAGAGGCAGCTGGTGCTGTTTGTAGGAAGTGGAGGCTCCCCCCACAAAAATTTGAAAATTTGCATTAAATTTGGTGCGCTCTGATCATGCTTTTACTCCAAATTTTGAAAAAATGCATTCAAACTTTGTTGAAAAGTTGATGTATTCCTAAGCTATATATCGTTGAGGTAAAACCAAACCGGGTTATGTCCACTTTTAGGTTTTTTTGTTTTATTGCAGTATCTCGGGTTTTGAACATAGCTCTTTCCAGCACTCCGGGTTTCAGCCGTGTATGTAATCAAATTCAAGGTGAAGCTATGGACATACTCCCAAACATAGGCGCCGACTTTTATTTTTGCACGGGGTGGCAGATAGCACAATATGGCAATCTAAAAACTTTCAAATTGCATGTTTTTGTTTGATTTTTACTAAGCGTGTTTCGTAGATGCAGTTGTCTTTTCACACCTGATTTCTAGCTCGATAATTTACAAAGCAACTTTAAAACAAAGCACAGGAGGTATGTCGTGAATTTTATTGTTACGTTGCTGCTCTGACACTTAACATTTGGCAAAAGTATTTTTGCGAACAGCAGCTCTGTCAATCCAACTGTTAATCAACTGGTCAAGTTGTAACCGTGAAGCTTCAGCTTGATAAACATTTAAAATTAGGACGTGGTTCAATCGCTGTTGCGTCATGGTAGATCGCAAGTAGGTTTTTATGCGCCTCGCCCTGAGTGCACTAAACGATCGCCTCGCAGGTGGTGGAAGGCAACGGTAAGTATATTTTCACAATGCAGACCACGTTTGGAAGCATTAATGAAATTGTTTCATTGCTTGCAAATAGATCAAGCAGTTGCGACATAGTTGCAAATCGGACAGAATGCTCTATCTTTGCATCTATCGTATTCTAGCCACGGGAATTCGCTCTCCTACGATTTTTGATATAGCTCCTCCCTTCAACAGCGATTCTCGTGCTCGGTTCTTCCACCTCCCTGATAATGCTAACGCCTTTTGGCAGTGGCACACTTTCATTTCGTTCATGGGTCAGATGCATCAATTTTGTACCTGTAGTCTCCAGAACGGAGAAAAAATTCAGAATGCTTGGTGCCATAAAATTTTGATTTAAAAGTCTTGAGATACTTCTCTACCAACTAAATCAAAAGACTGCCCCCAAAAAATATCATGTTTTTATACTGAAAATTAAATATCAGTGTGAGTATACCTATTTTATCAGTTTCTAGCAGGTTTACTGCAGTTGTGCGATAATGTACCTAAATATTCTGATACTTCAGCCAAAGTCATGTATTGTTTGACCTCAAGGTAGTAATAAATCATATGCTAGCAATAGTAATAGCAATACTTTTTTCATATGGAGCCATTGCCAATCAAATATGCGTAAAAAGCACCTCACAATCACAGCTAAATTAAAATTTAACAACTTTAACTGTATCTATGTTCTCTAAGATCAAAAATAGGTTACAGAATGCTTCAACAGGTATCATTTCTTATGAGCAACCTTTATAGTAACATTACATGTAAAAATAACTGTACAAAGGAGTGCTAACTGGTTTTACAAAAAAAAAGAAGAAAAAAAAAGTTCTGGAGACTACAGTGTTCTGGAGACTACAGACAAATTCAATAAGAAAGAAATTCCTAATCTTTTATTTATTCCGAGTCCTCTCTATGAAATCCTGCTAAGTGAGCATACTAGTCCATCACATACTGGAAGAATGTTTGCCATTTTAAACAGGGAAGCATACATTTTTTGTTAAAGTTTGTTCTGGAGACTACACAATTTTGGAGCCAGGCTAAATAGCTTCCATAGAAGAGTGAACTATTATCACACTTTTTAGTAAATCTGTTTTCTTGTTTTGTAGGTTTGTTTATATATAAATTTGCATCATTTTACACCCAAACAGGAGCACAGAGTAGGCATTGGTAGAGTAGTACCATGGGTCGTTCTGGAGACTACAACATAGTGGAGCCAAAATTGCAGATTCGTAAAATTGAGAAAAATACAAGGCCAAAATTGTAAAGCCAGTGTCATTTCAACATTAAAATGTAGCTAAAGCTGCACAGTGTTAAATAAAAGTCAGTTTAGCACTGCAGTATTTGCCTGTGAAAAATCACAAGGGAATTACAGAAGTAAAAACGTGAAAAATCCAAAAAAAGTGGGCAATTTTGTGATAAATCCAAAATTTTTGCTAAGAAGTTAACAATTTCCATTGAAAATTAGCATTACATAGGGGGGGCACATATCTAAACTGTAACTTAAAGCCTAAAAAAGTAGACTGAAACCTTAAGAAATACCAAAACTGCAAAAATGCGTTCTGGAGACTACAGGGTACAAAATTGATGCATCTGACCCTCATGCGTTTGGTCACTTTCATGCTGGCTGAAATCCTGACTAGACGGTAGACGCAACAAAAAATGACTCAATGGAGGGCTGCAATTTTGAACGCTTTTTCGGTGGCATCTTTAAGCTGAATAAAACTGGAATGTCGGCGAAAACTTTTACTGGACGACTTTTCGTAATTTTTTCTATGATGTAACAAGCAACTCCTGTGTCAGACCAATAAATTCCCGCCTCACAGTTTGTCACGCATTGACACGGTGACGCAATATTACTGCATGAAGTAGATAACAAACTAGAAATTAAAGCATGAAGTAGATGACAGTACACTCCACTTGAAATCGGAAAATAATTCAAAATGCAAAATGTTGAGTAATTGAAAAAGGTTGCTTTTATTATTGGCAATTGGCAGGGGGTGTAGCTTTCCTCGAATAGAATCATGTAAACGTGTAAATTTGCAGAACGTTAAAACTGCTACGGTACTTTACTAAGTGTACTTTTTAAATAAAACTCAAAAAGTTTCAAAAATTGCATTTTTTTAATGAAATTTGAAAATAGATATTAATTTTGGGGGTGGAGCTATCAATCATCGAGATAATTTTATTTCCAAGTATTTTATAGCTGGCATAATTTATAGCGAAATTATAAGCAGTTTAAAAATTTTCAAAAAAGATTTTTGAGGGAGGCAAGGAAAAGGTCGTATTTTATTGATTGATAAATCACATTGTAAACCTAACAAATGTAACAATGACTTATGACAAGTAACAAATAAAACAATCGCAACAACAAGGAAAAAACTCGTAGCCACATGTTGCGTAATCTTCACGTAGCTTGCTTGATGTTACGCGAGTATCATGCTTGTGACAAAAACAATCATTTTCTTCGCAATACTGTATTGGTTCACCTCTTGCTTTACGTTGACTTGAAGCGAAAACCAATGATCAAAAAAAGATTTAAACGTCCGTTCAAATTACATTTATTTGCAGTAAGTAATGTAACCTAAACGGGGTGGCTGCCACCCCGCCACAGCGGTTACGGGGTGGCGTGGCCACCCCGTAACCCCGTAAGTCGGCGCCAGTGCTCCCAAATATCTCGCATACTTTGAAAACAAAACTGGGCTATGTGCAATTATGTGGACATAGCCCTTTTCTAGCTTGATAGTATAAATAGGTCTATGTCTAATGCTACCATAAATTATGGACATAACCCCCTTATTATGGAATCGTGCCAAGGATCTATGTTCAATTTTCCATTCAGGTCATGATGCAAATTAAAAAAAAAATGCAAAAGATTCAGTCCTTTCTATAGAATTGTAACATATTTGAATTGCCAAACAACATTCGTGTGAAAATAACTTGTGCAGTGCACCTGAATTAATATGGTATGATAACTGGTGTATCATCGTGCATTCATGTTATTGTTAATCCTTCCTTTTCTGGTCAGGTGGTTAATGACCAGTCTGGTTGACAGTCACTATACTGATATTCCTGCGCTCATGGTTTGCTTCTTGCTCAAGTCACACTTGTGGTAGAGTGACAAAAAACCTATTGCTACATTAAGACCTTAGCTGATACAAAGCGACATTTAATATAACTTATCAAACAGTTTTTTCTTTGTCAATTGTGAAATGGTATTGACACTAAAAACTTCACTTAAGTCCCAGATGGCAATTTGGGTATTGATAGAAGCTGCGTTTCTCCTTGATAAGAAGCTAGTAGGCCTACAGCAAGGCAGTTGACACTTTTTTTCGAAGTGTCTTACTGTCTATGAACAAGCGCCACTCTTGAGCTCTATATCGTGGTACTTCCATTTTCAGCAGAAACCCTTTGATGTCTTTGCAGTAAACAAATTCATCTTGTTGGCAAAAATATGGAAGCAATTCTTTTTCTCTATCGTCGTAAAATGTTATGGAAGCTCCGATTCCAAGACAGTTTTTGTCTTTAAGTCGACATGCCAACATTTCTGCTGCTTCTTTGGATAGGCTAAGATCCCTGATGAGATCACTCAGCTCCTCCCTGTCTGAATGTCTCTGGAATAGCTGAACTACTTTCAAACACACTTCCACCGCTGTTACTTGCAGAACTTTCTACCTCTTCATGAAACTCATTATACTCCATGGCCATGCACTTCCTCACAGTGAGGAACAGGTCATTGAGCAGATTCTAAATCTAGGTAATTCGAACTGCTTTTCTTGTGACGATTAAACCCCTGTATGTCTACCAAACAGAAGTACCGTAGCAGTCATTGAAATGGCTTTTTGGTTCTCTCCGAACCATTAGTACACCAAAATTAAAATTTTTAAGTGTACCTTTAGTCCACTTTCTCAGGCTTTCTACACATGCTTTGCAGACAATATGAGGTGCCCACGGCCTATCTTGGTCACCAAGTTTAACTTTAAAACTTAGCAAACGTTAAACTTAGCTAATTTTCTCTAGCCAAAATTTGAAAATATTGATATCTCAAAAACTGAAGCCAATTGAAAGAAACAGATGTTAATTTTAAATTCAGAGGCAAAAATTGCCCAGAAACCGTTAAAATATCTTCGGCACTCGAAAAAAAAAATTTTTGTTGGCCAGTGTAATTTAAACACTGTAAAAGTAATATCACTATATCATTTATCCAATGCAAAACAAAGCATAATTATTGCAATCTGCAGAGGATTACACTTACGAAGTGATATGCTACCATACAACAATTTGTGTTAGAAGGCACCAGCTCTTCACCACAAACACAAATTGTTGAAATAGGCTACAAAACTCCATTTGCAGATGACTACATGATTGCAAACAATGCCATGCTCTTTCAAAAGCACCACATCAAATCCAATCCTGGCAGTGTAATGGGCTATGTCCAGTTTTTGTTTTACAACCAGTTGTTACTTTGAGAACCTCACTGGGCTATGTCCAAAGAAGGGGTGTAAAAAAAGGTGCACGGTCGTTTGGTCGACAGACATTTGGTCGACAGGACGTTTGGTCGACAGGACGTTTGGTCGACAGGACGTTTGGTCGACAGGACGTTAGGTCGACAGAACGATTCATTTTTGGGTTAGGGTTAAAGTCAGGGTTAGATTAGGGTTATGGTTAGTTAACTAACCCTAACCCTAAAATAAATCGTTCTGTCGACCTAACGTCCTGTCGACCAAACGTCCTGTCGACCAAATGTCTGTCGACCAAATGACCGGGTACCTAAAAAAATGGGGGGTGGCACACAATTTTGAAAAACATCTAGTTGTGTGCAAACCAAGGAGAGCATGGTATGTTTGTAAGTATGTGGCACTGGTGTTTGATCCATTTGAGATATCGAAAATATTCAAAAAAATAAATGTTTTTTTGCGTTTATCTCAGTTTGATGATTTTGGACATAACACCATTTGGTTTTACGTCAACGATATATTTAAAAAAACTTAAAATGCAATGTTTTCCATGCAGCCCCAACAGATTCAAAAATTGCTGTAAAATACCAAAAGAGGTGAAGCTTCAAAGATAATTTTTAGCCAATCAGAACGCTTGAAATCCAGAATCTAGGGCTGCAAGGAAGTTTGCCCAAAATCGGTGTTGCCAAACAAAACTTTTAATATTTTAATTTTCGACCCGGTAACCGGGTCGGACAAACACAGAGGAAAACATATTTTCCCTTTTCACTTTCTTTCATGGCACAAGCCGCCACTGGATATGTATATTATACAGTATACCGTACTGAAAAAGTTGTGGGTTACTATGGATATCAAATAGTTTAAAAAGTTGGCCTATTTGAGGTTTCAAAGAATAAAAAATGTTACTAAGCCAAAGGCAATCTGACTACATATTAGCTATGAAAACTTGCAGTGCTTTGAATAGGGAGCTTTGAAATCACTTTTATCTCAATTGCATTGTGTATTGTGTAAGTATCAGTGTTGGGCGATATATCGAATTTTCGATACGATATCTTTTCAATATCGATATTTATTTCAATATTGTTCGATATTTTGACTATTACAGCCCTAACTCGTAACTGCAAACTCCTACAAAAACGTTGCCAAGGCCAAACGGCAAAAGTTGAAATTGCCTCGGCAATTGCTGTGAACGTTTATTATGAAAAAAACTGTACCAAAACATGTAAAACGAGAAGCGAAAAATATACTAGAGTAGTCTATCACGACCGCACTGTTTGATTTGTTGTGATGTAATAATACCAAAAGTAGCGATAAAGCGAACAACACGATATGCACGCTGTTACGGTGATTCACGTTGAATAAAAGTAAGTTAATTTTGGGTTGATTCAACGTTCGAGTCAGCACAAATCGATTTAATTTTCCCGGCGGCTTATATTGGTTATATTGCGTAACAACAATGCCCAATAAGAAATTTACGTTTGTTTTACATTAATTCGCCATCTAGCGACGTTGAATTATCATAAAATAACGTTAATTGCTCAACCAAGTACCAGTAACAAATTAATAGCTCCCTGCGAGAAGATTGCCTCGATTTACGTATGCACTAACACTGTTTTTTTTTTTCGGTCATTTTATCGGTCATTGACAGATTATTTAGCAAAATGTCCGAAAAAAATAGTCAATTCGGTCAAAATGTCCGAAAAAAAGTTTGGTTGAAGTTTTGCTGATGAACGTTGAAGAAACGTTAATCTGTTCCAACTTTTCTCAGATAAAACACGACAATGTTTCTCAGCGAAACTTAATGTTGTAGCTAGTCAGGAAGTGCAAATTTTGGTTTGTATGTATATCAGCTACTTGAAAGGAAATATATCAGAAAAAATGACCGAAATAAATAAAAAATGACCGAATTTTTTCAAGTCATTTTGGACAAATGACCGAAAAGTCTCGACGAAAAAAAACCCCAGCACTAACATAATTTCGGCACAATTGGGATACTGCGAGCAACACAAAGTCTGTTTGATGAAGAACTAGTCAGAATCAGAATCATCAGATGCTGTATCGGAGGATGAGGTTGTCGCGTCATCACTGGAATCGGACACATCAAGAGGCTCATCGCTTGGCTGTAAATCTACACTGTCTTCGCAATGAAGCGTCCACGTTTTGCTGCTTTCGTGCTTTGATACCCATCCACACGCCTCTTTCGCAGAGCTCCATCAGGGTGTTGACTAAGGAGCAAATCTATGGCTGTGGCATAACGACCGGGAGGAATGTCTAACCCTAACCTTACAAGCGCTCATTTGGCCTCAGCATTTTTATTGCCGACGCTAATGCGCCATTCATGCATCTGCGTCGGCAATTGCCGGCACAAATTTCAAACACTGAAAAACTCTTTTCTTATTAGAACAAAAATATCGAAAAGTATCGAAATATCGAGTATTTTTTCAAATATCGTATCGTTTTGTTTTTTTCAATATCGCCCAACAATAGTAAGTATGTATATTTCTTTTCAAACAAAAGCACAATTTGGTAAACATTTCATAAATTATGTAGGCTACTGAATGCATTGCAAGCAATAAAATGCCATTAAAACAAGCATGAAACTTAAAATGCAATGTAAGGTTTGCAACCAAAGCTGTGTTGGCTCCACACAATTCACCAATGTTACACTTATTTCTGTTAAGTGTACAAAATGCTGGAAGTGGGTGTAAGGGAGATGTGCAAAGATGAAGAGAGTGACATGCAGATCCGGAGATGGTTTTGAATGTGAAAGATGCAAGAAAATTGAAGAAGGAATGGTTGGTTCTGTTGCAAAGCTGAATGACGAAGTTGAATCTGTGAATGCCTTTTGCTATCTAGGAAATAGATTGAATGCAAGTGGTGGTTGAGTAGCGCAGTGAATGCAAGACTGAGTAAGGTTTGGTTGGGTGAAATTCAGAGAGTGTCGAGAGTTGTTATGTGGCAGAAGATTTCCGTTGAAAATGAGGAAGAATTTATACTATTTGTGTGAGATCTGCAATGTTGTACGGAAGTGAGAAATGGTGCTTACAGGAAAACGAATTGGTGATTTTAAGAAGAACTGAGAGAGCGATGTGTGGTGTGAAGCTGATGGACAAAAGGAATACTGAAGAACTTATGAACTTGCTTGGGTTGAACAAAAATGTTGATAAATTAGCAAAAGCAAATGGAGTGAGGTGGTATGGGCATGTTTTGAGAAGGGATGAAGATGATGTTTTGAGAACAGTGCTGGAGTTGCGAGTGGTCGTAGAAAACAAGGAAGACCCAAGAAAACGTGGAAAAGACAAGTTGAAGAAGAAAGCAGCAAGGTGGGCTTGACAAGAGAGGACGCGTTAGACAGATCAATGTGGAGGCAGGGTGTGAAGGTGATTGCGGCATTTGGAGGTGAATACAGCTACCCTCGGTAACGGAGACATCACTGGATTAAAACTGGACTACTACAAGCCTTCAAGCAGCCGGCGGCCATCGCGGCCATGGCCGCTAAGTAGTGCTTAAATGGCCGCCGGTGCTACCTCCTCTGTCGGCCAATTTGGCCGCCGATTTCTTCTAGCTAATTACTTAACTTTGCAATAGAATAATCGTGGATTAACCGTCAAAAATATCTAGTATGCATATCAAAGAGTGACGCAGAATTAGGTCAGCGCGTCATAATCACCACTGCTGTATTGTGCGGAAACATTTGCTATTGTATGGAAAGTATCCAGCTGCGATCACCAGCTATAAGTCTTGTTTGGAATTACCGACGTTTATTTAAACAAAGTGTTAATCTAAAGTGCTAATTTACATCAGCTGGAAATATTGTCGTTTTTATGTAGATTCAATGTTGTCGGGCATTGAATCGTTGTTAAAAAGGAGAACTACCCAGACAACAAAATTCGCCATTTTTACCCTGATTTAACGACTGCAAACATTGAATCAATGTAAAAATGATGGATTTTGTTGTCTGGGTAGGTTAGTTGACATCCGAGGGGAAAACACGTGTCTTCGGAGTTGAGAAATGTTTCCGCTGTGTGTTAGAGACTTCACACCCTAAATGGTGACATCATAACGGTATAAATGCCATGGTCAGGTTTTATGAAAGGCGGTGTGCAGTTGAAACAATTTAGTGTCGTCCGATGGTCACCGCAATACCGGATTACAATCCCGATAAAGCAGTTATTGCGTGGTACAACGATTCTATAGCAGGACGTCGCTCAGACTTCAACAACACTTTGAAGTGATCATTTTGGCCTTGTTGCAAGTTTAATTCTATTTACTTGTGATATTGTTATTTGTATTTTGGCCTCCAAGCACGCAGATTTGGCCGCCGAGAAGGAGCTCTCGGTAGGCCATGATGGCAGCCGGAAAAAAACACGAGTTTTAAGGCCTGCTACTACTACATGAAAGGAGTTAAAACTACATGTTATCCAAACTCAAACCAAACAGTTTCATAGATCAAAACCAGCAAACAATGCAAACTAGGTGGAAATAATAGAAGCTGGTTACATTACCTTGGAGAGTCAACATTGTGGAATTTCTTTATTACTCCTACTGATGCTTGAGTTTGAGTAGCAGTACTGTTAACACCTGGCAGTGAGACTACATTTCCTGATAGCTTAATTGTTTCTGATACCAGACCATGTGTTGTTGAAATAATTTGTGTGAAAGTAGTTGGTTCTTTCTGAGGCCCTTTTTGTTTCTCATCCATACTTGACAGAATTTTTTTTGTGAGAACATCCAATGTTATGATTTGACACTCAAGCAAAACAAACTACAACCCCTACCCACCATCAGCTCAAAACTGAACCACATTTGCAAATCTACAGTAAATTACGCCATTCTAAATACTAAAAATACAAAGCAATTCTTGAACTTTTTAAAATAGTTTAAACCTTCTGCTATAACATGGTTATTATAATAATGCTATGGTTATATTTATGGCAGTGGCTATTTGACCGGCTCCGGTCTTTGAATCTGAAACACTATTTGACCGGTCATGACGTCACTACATAAGCGCTTTTTTCTTTTTCTCTTTCAAAGCAACAGACGAGAAGCGCCGATATAAGTTCTAACTTCAACACGTATTCTTCAACTCAGTCCGTGGCGCGTGCGATACGTCTCCGGCTGCCAATCTAGAGGGGATGAGTTCGATACTATCCGGAAGCATTCTTTTTTTTTTATCTAAATTTTGACCTGAAGCGCATTTATGTGGTCAATTTTTAATTTGAGTAGCCTACAGTCCAAGTTAGTTAATAGTTCTCAAGTATAGTTCTCAAGTTAGTTATATACAATACTTCTTTTAAAAGAAATGATAATGGTAAAACCATTTTTTAAAGAAGTACGGTATTGTATATAACTAACTTGAGAGAAAAATGTAGGGTCGTTCGGCAACACACGTTCACTTATGACGATCGGAAAATTACCAAGAGAAATTCTCAAATTCCAGCAAATTAAAAAAACTCTAACATTATTACTCACATTTGAAAAGACATAAAAAATGGGCTGTAGGCTACTCAAATTAAAAATTGACCACAAAAATGCGCTTCGGGTCAAAATTTAGATAAAAAAAAAAGAATGCTTCCGGATAGTATCGAACTCATCCCCTCTAGATTGGCAGCCGGAGACGTATCGCACGCGCCACGGACTGAGTTGAAGAATACGTGGTGAAGTTAGAACTTATATCGGCGCTTCTCGTCTGTTGCTTTGAAATAGAAAAAGAAAAAAGCGCTTATGTAGTGACGTCATGACCGGTCAAATAGTGTTTCAGATTCAAAGACCGGAGCCGGTCAAATAGCCACTGCCTTTATTTATTGTCTCTAGGTATACAACTGTTAAGGTTTTACTACATTATTACCTAACTTGTCCTCACTGTGTTATGCAAGAAAGAACACAATTGGTAGCCTACTGTTTTTATACCGGTACGGTAGTCTTTGGAATGACCCAACCCAGATCTACCGTACCAGCACTAAAGTCAAAAGGGATGACTACTGAGCTGGTCAAAGTAAGACATAACAACACAAATGCACTGTTAGATTAGTCCTAATTATGAAGGATGATGTCTTAGAAAACCTTGTTTCAACTACCGGTACATTACTTTGGACTTGCATTCTCATCTCCTATCTAGGTCCTAGCTAGATAGGCCTACCTGCCTGCAGACTGCAGTGCTGACCATCCAGGTAATCTTTTTCTAACAGTGGGCCAAAACCAAACTTAACACGGCACTTGGCAGGCGGCAGTGGCGTAGCCAAGGGGGGGTTTGGGGGGTTACAACCCCCCCTTTGACACGCGTGTGACGTCACGATATAGAGAATGATGCTTTCGGTCTAAAAAAAAAATTCCTAATTTTATACAAAACTGCATTAAAAGAGCGAGTTTTCCCAATACCAAACATCTCAGCCAGGAATTAGCAAACAAGAAAACATAGAGACTTGACTTTATTTCCGAAACATGCCGAAGAAAACATGATCTTATCCTTTTGCTATGCCACTGGACAGCACCATTTTACAGGAATATTCATACCCACATTTTTGTTGAAAATGCTCTCAGAATGCACCAAATTCAATATATTTTTTCAAAATTTTCTGGGGGAGGCCCCCAGACCCCCCGCCGCTGGGTCGTCAAACCCCCCCCCTTTCAAAATTCCTGGCTACGCTACTGGCAGGCGGTAGCCTACTAATACCAGTTTTGATAGATTCAAACTCATATAGTAATTTTAAGGCATTGCAAGAATGCCTTCTAGGCGGGTCAATATAAGGTTTGACCCCAAAAAAATTTATATAAAAGTTTTTTTTGTTCCAAGTGTATGATTAGGTTGTACTATACCCCAGAAAAAAAGTCTACAAAAATCTGACCCCGGGAAAGTGGTCAATTTACATAATTTGAAAATGGTGACCCCCCAAAATTTTCAATGTACACAAATTTTTTTTTAGTTCAATTAACACACTATAAATGTATTAAACACATATAAACATGGTATCTATGCACCAAATGAACATATCAGAAACCGTCTGTGATGTCATTATGATCTCATGGAAGACATAGGCGTCGATTTTTTAACATTTAAGAAAAAATCTGAGGGGGCAAGATGATAAAAAGTGTGAAATATGTACCCAAATTTGAACAGTTCCATAAAATTACACTGTCAAAGCTACAAAAAAGAACAGAAAAGCAGGGTGACTGCCCCCCCAAACAATTTCTACTGGAGGGCGCGTCCCCCTGCCTCCCGGGAATCGACGCCTATGATGAAAGAGTATATGCACTAAACGTCAGAGAATGTCAGAGATGAAGTACCATTTTTCAAGTTATGATTGTTACATACTAGTAGTCGTCACAATTATCATCGGTACGGTACTGTTTGTGTCGTCTTGATCCAATGGAAGGACATTGTTTGGGTTTTCACAGGGCACAAGTTGGCATTGTCCACAAGCAGAAGTACACGGAAATCCGTACCTCCTACATGTACATCGCCGTGTTGTGCAAGCGATCGTGCAATTGCAATGCACAATCTTTAACAGATTGTCCGGTGCAGGGTTTTTCAGAGTCATTACTGGTGCGAATTGTTTGTCCTCAATCTTCCAACCCCAGCCAGTAGGGTCCAAATTGCTTTCTAGTCCTATCCATATCATTATTTGATAGTAAGCACGCAGGAAATGGAATATTGTAGAAGATGCAGTTGGTGGGAGTCGGGCTGGCGCAACGAAGGATGACACTGAAACTACTTTCTTTTTCAACGCAGAATGTCGCAAAGATGCCAGCGAATCGCTTTGCTTTCCAGCATACAGTAGAACCATTGACTGTTTGCCATACTCTTCAATTGCATCCACCCTCTGGCCAGGTTTTGTAGATGCAAGTGCCAAGGATTCTAGCTCATTGTTGCCTTTGGTGGCTTTCTGAAAGAGTGTTCTTTTTCCTATTCCGAAGATTCGTGAGGTGGTATCGCATCCTGTAAACGCATGGATGAAGAGTAACTGAGAACATAGCTGTTGTCCGAGACATTCCTTTAGGGGATTAATATTGTACACCCTCTGATCTTTTGACCGAACGAAAATACATTGTCTTCTTCCGACTGTCCATATGATAGAGGAGAAGGATCAAGAGATCTGTGTCTTCTCCAACCAGGGTTGTAGTGTGGTATTCAGAAGCTGCAATAGCTGCCTGAACAATATCATAGTCGGCATCTCCTTCAGCGTTTATAACTGTGGGGCCTTTCTCTTGCAGTTTGTTGCTTATCATATTGATCAGCCCTTGCTTATTGCAGCCCTGTGACAGGAATTCATCCTTGTTTCCAGTGAAGACTGTTGCTGGAGTGAAGCTCACTTTAGGATGATTTTTCTGCTGACGGCGTTGGTGGGTGCAGTCCTTCACTGATGGTTGATCACGATAACCGTCGAAAACCACTGTCGCCATCTCGTAATTGCGTAGGGTAAAGTCGACATAGCCATCCGCAATGGCACCGTATGTGCTTCCCTTCGTCCATTGTACGCGATGCATGAGGGAACCACCATCAAGGACATACTTCTCGGTCTGTGGTACTTCGTTGGTAACAGCCTCATCAGATAGGCTGCTTGCGTACTCATCGATTGCTTTAGCAAGCTGTGTTTTCTCTGGCTTCCTCATAATGTTGCTTGTCTCAAACAGGGCAGGTGGGAATGGGCTCAGTTCGTATTCTAGAACCTCCTCTAGAGAAAAGTCACCTGCATTCGATATGACCAAAAGTCTCTGAAAAAGTAGGGCGGGATCGATGGATCTATCTTGGGAAACTTTGATGCAACATGAATCACGTAAAGTTTTCACTTTGTCCTTCCGTTTACTAGCATATGTAAAAACTGGCTGACCCTCCATTTTTTCTAAGATTTTCCTTCCGACTGTTCGATAATCATCAACATTTACGCCATCTTTCGCAATCACTCCAGTGATGATGTTCCTCAGCGTTGGATACGCACAAAATGGACTGAATGATTGGAGTTTTTCTTTGATTTTTGCAAGGTCGGCCTGATCTCTCTTCATCCTTGCCCCACTCATTTCCTTATGCTGTGCACTCGTTGTAAATGCATGCTTGTTGAAGTTCTCCATCGCATGATTGTAGGCTACTCTGAACAAGCTGGTGAGGATAACACCCACAAGGCTCGCTGCTCCTCGCTCATTCCACTACCCCTTGTCAAGACACCGGTTGTCTTTAGCGATCTCATCAATGTCTGTTCAATTGCATGGTCCGAACCAAGGCCAGCCCAGACTTTGTCGGTTCGCCTGATGACATGTAATCCATCCTGAAATTTCTTGAAGACAGCAGGGTCCTTCATTTTGAGGTTTTGCATGTTTTGCAAGTACAAGTAGGCTATGCTGATTTTAAGTAGTTGTGGTGCCCTGCAGCAGCAAATATTTGTAAGCACTCGGCAACAACACTAAGATGTCTATCCCAGGAACCAATTCGATCTGCCATCAACAGCATTTTGATGAATTGATGAATTGAAGAGAACAACAAAGTGTTTGATTTAAAGCCATCGCCACTTGATGTGCAGTGGCGTATCCTGGTGGGTTGAAGCAATAAATATGGTAGGGGGGTTAGAGCGTGCCGAAGGCACGCGTATTCTAGGAGGGTCCGGGGGCATGCTCCCCTGGAAAATTTTTGAAAAATTACACTCAAATAATGGATTATAGCGCTTTCTGAAAACACTTTTAGGGTGATATTTGTATGAAATTTATTAGCAGATAAACAGCTAATAACTTATTAAAGATAGCTCTTACACACGAACGGACAAAAACTGCGGCTAAAATTAGAGAACACTAAAAACTCAGCTACACAAAAACTCAATAACTACACAAAAACCCAACAGAGTAAGCCATTCTGAAATTGCTTTCACAAATTAGTTCAAAGAAACGTAAATCGCGTAAATTTTGCGCGATTTACGATTTGCAAAATTTATTGGTGTCTTTCTGTGTGTCTAAAACAAGCCCTTGGGGGTATTAATAGCCAGATGTCTTGGAAAACGATATAAATTTCTACAAACTTTATTATATTTTCAACAAAGGGCTCAACTTCGGAATCCAAACTTGGAAAATTTGGGAGGTATGGCTCTTTTGCAACAATTCAAAAAGCTTAGCGGCAGAACGGCATGTTTCTACAGGACATTTAGGCTACCGATTAAATTAAGTGAATGTGCTGTGCAAGGGACATAATGAGCTACACTACATTTCTCGCGCAGAAGAGCTTGAAGACCGTTATACTTGCCACTCATATTGGCTGCATTATCATAACTTTGACCCGTAATCCGTACCATTTTCTAAAGCAGTAATCTCCAGCTGTGCAACTAAAAAAATTAGTAGATTTGTTTTCTTTGAGGTGGGGCCCCCAAAAGCGGGGGCCCTGGGCTTCAGCCCAGTGCGCCCCTCCCCCCTTAATCCGGCACTGCTAATTATTGTCTGCCAGCAAAGAATGACTCATAACGCGTCAGATCGCGACTCCCTACCCAGACAGCAAAATCGACATTGAATCAATCTAAAAATGACGGATTTTGCTGCCTGGGTAAAGAATGGAATTTTAGCGCCGCCGACAAACACAAAATGAAACCGCACGCTAATAGTAAACTGTCAATCAAGCTATTGAATATCAGCAAATTTCTTGCATTTTATAACTGGCTGTGACAAAAGGTTTATTGTGAACTTCACAATTATCCGATACCAACATAATCGGGATTAAAAGTTGAGGCAAGAAAAAAAGTAAAAGTCAAGAAATCTCAGGTTTCTAGCGTCACTACTTCTATGTGAAATTGCTGAATTAGCAGAGGGCGAGACCACTACAAGCACCATTTTACGCACTGAACAGCTCCATTTTACCACTACAAGTTGACCAGGCTCCGAATTTTCGGCCATTTTTAACCATTTTTTCCGGCCCTGAAGCCCTGGCAAGTAAAAATCTATCCATTTACTCCAAAACTGCTGAGAAAGTGACAAATTGAACCGATAATCCCTTCTTAATTGGTCACGATCATGTGGTTTCCCAACAGCACAATATGGGTCTAAGTATGGGATCAAAAGTGAGGCAGGGGTGATGACAGTAAAATCCCTAGGGTCGTCACTCAAAGGTACCAAAGGGCGTTCGTTCACGATCCGAACAGCACTGTTTGTGTACGTAAGCAGTTCAATAAAATTGGGCTTACGTAGGCTATTGAAGAGTCCAAAATGTGAAAAAAGTACTTAGTCATATCGGCCACGAAACCAAATCTACTAAGCCGAAATCTAGCCAAGACATCTACCAGAGGGTTTAACAAGTCAAGACCCGAAAACATTACATCATTAACACAAGTTCCTCGAAATTCAGACTTGCCATCGTAAACAATACGCTTTTTTAATTGTGACTTCACAAAGTACGGTAAATACCATTCAAATTCCTTTACATTTTCTGCTTCACCAGCACGCTCAATATAGCCATTAGATTTAAAATCCTTCATGGTGTCAGCAAGGAAATCACAAAGTTCAGGTTGTTTTAAAGCCGTCTTCCTTAAAGCAGCAGCTCTATCTGACGCCAACACAAAATTGTTAGGTAAATCAATATCTTCCTTCAACGGTACAGGTATCTCAAATCAACCATCTTTCAACTCAATATTCGGTTCAACAAGTTCTCTAGCCAAAATGCTATTGCGAGACAATTCACAGGTTTCATTTTGCAAAGTCAAATCCTGAATGACTTTAGTCAGGTCTGCTACTTCCATATCACGAGACTCAATTTTACGCTGAAAGCCAGAGATGACATCCGACTCTAAAAACGTCTGTACTCTGCACACGTTAGCAACGCTTTCATCTAAAGGTGACTTACCACCACAAGCCAACCAACCGAGAGGAGTGAGTAAAGCATGCGGTTCACTACGATTCTCACCAACACGCTCTTCTTTAGCCCACATCAAATAAGCGTTGTCGTTGCCAATCAGTACATCTACAGGTCTACAATCATTAAAATGAAACATATTCACGTCATGAAAATGACGGAATCCACTTAAATCCTGCTTATGCGGTAAAGTTTTAACATCGTCAGCCCAAGCTGGGTTAACCACCGAAGTTATATCACAAAACAATTCATCCGTCTCTAACGATTGGATGTTGAGTTTAACAAGGTTAGCACAAGTAGGTTTCTGTCCAGCCAGAATGTCCATTTTAAACGACGCTTTATCATACGGTTTAACGCCAAGTTCGCAGACCAATTCACTCGAAACAAACGTCAACTGCAAACCAGGATCATGCTGACAATACACCAACTTCAATTTGCCAGTCATTGGATTCAGAACACGAGCAGCAGTAATTACGCGGTTAAAGGCTGCTTTAACCCTTTATCCTGTGACGTATTTTGGCCAGTTGACTTGCGAACGGGGGGGTCGGTTCGACACTATCACTTTGAGCTCGTGTAACTCAAAAACTACGCAAGATAGATCAATCAAATTTTCACATGGTGTAGATAATTTATCTGACAACATAACATCGAAACTCTTTTGCAATTTGTTCAACAGCGCAACTTGAAAAATCAAATAATTTGATGGTTGGTCATATTTTTTTATTTGACTTGAGAAATTGCTTCGTAATTAACTTATAATTGAGTGTGACGGGTTAATTCCATTGTGTAGATTTTAATCTCTTACGCGGAGACGTCGTCCACGCTTCAATGAAATCGTAATTGGCGTCCGACTCGCGTTTGCTTGTTGTTTTGCCGGGGGCATTGTAAAAAAAATTTGCTTTGTTTCAACATTTGCAGAGAATGAGACAAAATCACCACAAAAAAACTATTTCAAGTTCTTTTTGAGTCATATGTTTATAGTCTACACTTTTTCAAACGTACTGTCATTACTTGATATTGGAACTAAATCAAGCAAATTTTTTTTCACATTCACACTGTCGAATTTGGTTATGCATGATCAAGAAACACTTTGTATTTCACAGCACATCTCATGAAGCTATTTATTCGTTTTTAACATTATTTCAACGTCTACAGACGTTGAATCGATGTAACAAGTGTCTGATTTGCTGTCTGGGTAGCGGTTGAATACAGAAAAGTAAGGTAGCCTGTGGTGTCACGTGGTATTTGAACAACAACCTATCCAAAGGTAGTGACTTGCTTCGATAGGAGCTTGTTTCATTTTAGGCCATCATGCACTCCAAAAACAAAGAGCGTCTAAAACTCCTTACTGATAAACTATGTCACGATGCATTCCAAAGTGAAATGTTTCAATACTTACCAACAATGATCACTTTGAATGAAACAATTTTGCAAACAGTTGTGACAAAATGTAGTGATAATAATCGTTTAGTCAAATCGTGTTGGTAGGCTATAGAACAGGTCGTTTGCCAAATGGAACTTCCGTTCTGCGTGACAAACTCAAAGTCGTGGCATAACTATACGAAAAATAGAAAAAAATTATTTTTCAGGCCGAGTGCTATTGTCGTAAAAAAACAAAAAATCACCAAAGTGTTGACTTTTTCCTTCGGCAAAATTGAAGGTTATTGATATTTTAAAAATGCACGTTTGTGTCATTATGATTGAAGTGTTTTTTTTTCATGTTGTTAACTAGATTTGCAAAATAACGTTTTCTACATTTTTTTTCTGATTTGTTGGACATGCATTTTGTGTCAAGTTATTTATTACGCATTAGAAGATTTCTTTCTGTTCAAATTTTGAAATAGCATTTTAGATGCAGTTTGCGGTTGATGGCGTTACTGCAAAAACCATCTTTTGTAATTGACACACATCCAAAAACAAAAGACGCATAAACTACTGCTGGCTGATAGACCACGTCACAATACATCATAATGATGTTTTTCCGAACCAAAGACCCAGAAAACCAATTTTGTCGTATATTAGATTAGACGTCTGCAGACGTTGAACCAATGACAAAAAGTGATTTGCTGATTTGAAACAAAGTGATTGCTGTTTCCAATGTGCAAACATTTTGATAAAAAGTAATCAAGTTTTGGCCACAGCATTTTGGTCCATTTAGGCTACTATGGTCAATCAACTCACGTTGCAAATAACTTGTTTTGTGTAAAGTCTTGCTTGTGAAAAAATCGAAGTAAAAACGCAAAAATGAAGTAAGCTATATTTACAAAGAATTATATTCTTGAATGAACCATAGTTTTAAAAAAATAGTTTGAACAGGTTTCATGTGATAGAAACTATAATTGATATCATCGCAAAGGATCAAATAGCTGCAAAAATCACTTCAAGCAATTCTTTGGGGTGATTTTCATTATGCAAACCAAGGTGAACCTCAATATACATATTTTTATGCCAAACGATAAAAATCGTTCTTTCTTTTTTTCAAGGACAAGGAAAACGATCCGTATAAAATATAATTCAATTCAACATATTTCCCTTCTTTTGTCAGACATGCATTTTGTGTAACAATGCTTTAGAAAAATTGCTGAGTATGGCATAGCGTTTGAGATGCAGTCAGAGAATACAACTCTATGGTTGATGGCGTTATTACAAAAGCCAATCTTTTGTCACGGAAATGTATTCGAAAACAAAAAGGCACAAAAGCGCTGACTGATAGATTACGTTACGATACGTTGCACAAACGAGGCACTGATTTCAGATTCTTTCAACCCAACAAACAACTTTGCTCCAAATGACACAAACGTCTAAATTTATGGAGAAAAAGATGTAGGCCTACACCGTTTTGTGAAAATAAGCTTTTGAAGACCAACATTTGAATGAAAAGTTTGAAATTATTGAGTTGGTCCTAATAGTGTTTCTGCTGAGATATATCAAAACTTTTCAATCCTCGTATAAAAAAATAATTTTGTAATCTCTCAAGCAACTGCAAAATTACCATTTAGGTAAAGATTCAGTGATGATACAATATGCACAATGCTTGTCAAAGCACAATAATTTAGCTGCGCGTGTTTTTCCACAAAAGCCAAGCAGTTTAGATAGTCTGTGTCAAGTTCTTTTCAATATCCATCAATCTCTCGTTTTCATAAAACATTTTCACAACATTCATGTGAATATAAGTGTACAGGTACATGGAGAAGTTTATTGGCGGGTCAAGAACGCACTCCTTGTTTTCCGACAAGAAATCAAGAAACTTACCACATCAGTCTGTTTGTTTTATGAGATAAACAGAGTTTTGGCAAGAACTTTCCTACTGCTTTTTGTTATAAGTTAGTAACAAAATGTATTCGCCATAGAAAACAACGTAAAATTACATTTTTTCAGTATAGCTTATCGGATGCTCTCTGATAATTTCAAAGCAACTCAGATGTAATTAAAAGATTAATCAAAGCAACTCAAAACTCGAGTTTGCAAACAAAAGGCGGACTCATTACGGTTGAATGCTTTACAACAAAGCCAACTCATGAGATATCTGCGTCGCAGTTCCACGCACGGCGGCGCTCAGTAATCCTATTAATCCGTATAATTTGAAAACAAAAGGGCTAGCTAGTAGCTAGCTAAAATATCAGAGTATGTTATGAAAATCATGCCATATCTCTAAAACTATAGACAATAGCAACGTCATTAAAAGCGGAATAAATACTTGAATAATTTTTAGGAAAAGTCAAGAAATTTTAAAGCTGTGGATCGCGTAGTTCTTTAATGATATTGCTTTGAAAAGGAGCAAGTCCCCACCAACCCCCCCCCCCCACAGGAAATAGGGTTAACATTTCCAATCTTAACATTACGCACAGGAACTCTGGCACCAGCATCATCTTTGCTGATCGAATCCAGAGAATCACGTGACGTCACATAAAAATCATGCAGAAAAAAATAGTGTTTCCTATCGTTGTTAGGGCCACACTTACGACAGTTGTTTGCATGAACGCAATCCCTAACCATATGCTGGCGCAAACAATTCAAGCATTTGCCAGCTTTCACAATGACATCTCTCCGATCTTTAGGTGTCAAGCGCAAAAACTCTTTACAATTAGACAAAAAATGATATTCAACTTGACCACGTGACGAACAATAAAAACATGCCGGTATGTCACTACGTCTGGCCACGCCAGCGCGCGGTGCGCCAACAGCAGTCGAGTACTGCGAACTCCCTGACATCACATTATCATGGGGATTTACCGACGTCTGCCTAACCGGACATGAAGGCAATTTTCCTTTGCCAAACTTTTTAAAATGCTGCGACTCACCAGAGTCGCCCATTAGCATAATGCTAAAATCAGTCGACTTACGCGTTTCCTACCGTACTACAAATTCAAACAAACTCTGAAAAGTAGGCTCATCAGTGCCACCATACTGATCAGCTAAAAAGTCAAGATAACGCTGCTTAGCGTCAAACGGGAGTCGCTTAGCCAAATCCAAAACAAAACGTCCTTCTAATTTGTCGCGCTGACCATAAGCTTGCGCGTAAAGCAGACACTGCGACAATTCATCTTTAAACTCTTTCAAATCACTAGAAGAGATCGAAGTCAATTTGCTACCATAGCGATACTTTCTAATTTCCGGTTAGGCGAAAAGACCTCCACGAACTCCAAAACGCTGAGACAAGCGAGCTAACGACATTTCTATCCTGTCTTCCTCTGACAAACCAGGAGTGTCAGAAACCAAATTAGCAATCGTTTGCGCAGCTGTTCTAACACAAGCTGCTTGTAACAAAGTCAAACGAATTCCTTTAAAGAGCGAAGCTGCCATTAAGGCCGTCACACGATTTTTAAAGAAGATAAATGGCATATTATTATCATCGTAACCAATCAAGGCCGCCTTATCAAAAAACGTCCTACTATTTTGGTATTCAAAAAAGCTATCCTGTTGTTGAGAACTCGATTTAGCGGGAGAAGACAAGCTATATCCCTTAAAGGGCTGAGTGGGCTCAGTCACATGCACAGCCCGATCACGACCCTCACACACGTTAAAATCAGGAGACGCGATACGCCTCTCACAACCACCCAAGTTACGTGTAGCTGGGCGATCAAAAACTAGCGGCGCAGAAAACTGTGAAGGGGCAAAGCATTACTGCTAATGGCGGCCCCGTGACCTGTACGCTCTGGGGGAGGAGTTAGGTTATAATTCACAGGCCTTGGCTTTACAGCCTTCGGAAGACCCTTAGCCGCGGCCCCGAGACCTCCTGAAACAGCTGGAAAACGTGTAGATTGTACTGGTCCACTTACAGATTGAACAGGCGTCTGGAAAAGGTTATGTAAATGAAACTGCGATTGATGTTCACTTCTGGAATGGCTAGAAGAGCCCTTCTTAGAACTACGCCGGGAGCCCAACTCTGAACGATATTCAGCTAAAACTACCTCTTTACGTTGTTCAGCCCTCAACTGAGCGTCTTTGAGTGCGAATTCAGCAGCTCTAGCTTCGGCTCTCGCGGCGGCCTCAGCAGCTCTCGCTTCGGCCTCAGCTCTCGCCATGGCCTCAGCAACTCTTGCTTCGGCCTCAGCTTGTATCTGGAGCTCCTCTCGTCTTAGCTGTAGGTTAATTTGTGCAACTATCCGAGACGAACTCTTAGACATCCTAGTGCTTACATTTGAGGCGCTATCCTCAGGATGTATGTCAGCATCCAACATATCTGAGAACTCACTTTCTTTTTGTTCGAAGTTATTTTTTAACGAGTTAAATTCGGGATCTACCCTATCACAAAGTTCTGCCAAGATTGCAGAGTTAAAAATTTTAGTCAAAAGAGCATGGAAATGCCTTAAATCCTCTTTCAAAGTAGAGAACTTAGATCTAAAAATTAACTGTTCCGGCTTATCACTCAAAGAACCTAGGGCTACAGAAAGTTCCCCAATTTGAGTTAAAATATCCCTTCTAAGATGCCGGGCTTCTCGAACTGACTTAGCCTCATCGTTACTGGGTCCCTCCCCAGAATGGCTTGCCCGACCGCAAAGAACATCATCAGGCTTAAACTCAGTCGGGTCGACGGCGGTCGAGTCCCTGTCACCACCGAGTGTAGACATATTAAATGTTGGGGCTAAATTTAACAATTAAAAAATTAAGTTACACAAACACACAAATTATTATTACAGTAGTTATAAAAAACTTAACTGCAAAAACCCTAAAAATACAAAAAGAATTTAAATGCACAATACCGTAGTTGTACGCGTATATGAAGTCCTAAAGTTCTACAAAACTTGCTTGGATTCGTTCACTTGAATCTTCAAGCACAGATCGATTGTCTTTAATCTTTTTTCTTCAAATGAATGTCAATGTTGTTTTTTCTTTAATTTTTTTGGTTGAAGTTCTTCAGTACCAACTGAGAAGAAAAGTCTTTAATTTTCTTGTGCTTTTAGTTCTTCTGCACCAACTGAGAAGAAAACGGCTTTAATCTTTTGCTTCTGTAGACTATACCAACCAACAAGATCGTCTTTTATTATTTTGCTTATGCAGCCTACCAACTGACAAGAACTCGTCTTTTATTATTTCTGTCTTGCCTGTGCTTCCGTACAAACACTAGCCAGAGAAGCGTCTTTTATTATTTATGGTCACAGCAGTAAACCATAATCTCTTCGTGGGAAAATTGTAACATAAGATTCCCGGACCCGTTCGTCTGCATGTAATGACCGAAAAAGAAACACTCCTTTGAAACGTCTATTCAAAAAGTGTATTTCTGTAAAATTAGCCCGCGGCTATCGAAAATAAGGTGCAACGCGATACACCACTCAAAACTTGTCACTACAGAACAAACTACTTAGATAAAAGACGGATATTTCGTCCAGCTGACAAGCACTAAGCAAACAGTTAAATATGCCTCCAACTTTCAAGCAACCATTTTACGAATGACTAGAATAATTTGCGATATCTCAAACTCACGTAAACAGTAACTGTGACGCAATAATGAAAGACATTGTCACGCAATTCAAACAGGTGTTCAAAGGTGGTGATGCAATGTTTCATCAGGTCTTACGAACGATGGTGCAATATTTGAACATTTTCTAGCAATTTCCATGACGTAAGATGCCAGCTAGGTTAAGTAGACCATAACGGTTTTTATATGACGTTTGATTTGGTGAAAATTGTCTGTAACAATAACATCTAATTTACAAGAACTGCTGAATGTCACAACTTTAATGCGCTGGTTGACTCTGCAACTGCTTGGCCAACTTCGAAAATAGTGGTTGAGTGCTTGATAACGCTAATCAAGCGTTAAAAGTCAGCCGTTCAAAAGCGTTTAAAGTCAAGCGTTAAAAGTCAGTCGTTCAAAACAGGGATGGAGGAACCATTTTAAAAGTAGGTGGGCCCAGAGGCGCAGCAGTCAAAGTCAATCCAACTTCTGGGGGGCGAAGTCTCCACACTCCCATAACATTGTTGCATTCCTAATATTTGCAATCGTTTACACCAGAAGTCACCAACCTACGGCCCGCCAAGAAAAAACATCCAGAACGCCGCTCCTTTACAAATTAATAATAAGTTATGTGGCCAGGCCAGTGGTTTATTACAGTAGGCTATAATCGAATGGAAGAACAAGTACTTTTCTTTGATCGATTTAGTAGGCCCACGTCTTTGATTTGCAGCGTTTCTGTTTGCATAAACAAAGAACTCAACATAAAGCGCCATTGTGATACAAAACATATTATACTTATTATTTTTTTCCAAGTTATTGGGTCAAACAAGGAATGGCAAAGTTAATCTACTCAAAAATAGCTTTAAAACAGCAAATTTCTCTGTTACAAAGGAAAGAAAAACCAATGAATCCGAAAATTCTTTTGCTAGCTGCAAGGTAGCACAATCAATAGCAAAAGACAAGAAAGTGTTTGTTTGTTTGTTTATCTTTATCCTGCATTGCGGGAAAGCGGACTTGAGCGCTATGCATCGGTGTACGCCTTCCGACATACACCTGACCCACACTGCAGCCGACGGCAATGTCTGTTTCCGGTTGTCTACTCTACTTATGACTTAAATTTGGTAGAGGCAATTATCGTTAAGTTTCTTGCCCAGAGAAACAAGAGCAAGTGCGGGTGGCTGGAGTCGAACATGCAGGCTCTCGACTGCGAGCCCAACGCGCTAACCACTCGGCCAAGGTGTAAGATGTATGTTATTGAAAACATATGTCCAGAGAAAAAAACAAACTACTTTTCAGATATAGGCCTAGGTCTTTCAACAAGAACCGTAACTCGACGAAAAGAAGAGATATCGGAGAACGTAACACAGGGACGTAACATCTAGCAAAAAGTTATTGTATATCTACAGTTCTTCGCAATGACAATAGATGAGAGCACAGACACGACAGATAAGCCTACAGCTGAGCTGGCAGTATTTGTGCGTGCAGTAAATAAAGATGTTGATGTTTAAGAATTTGTTCAGCTGATTCCCGTCAAGGATATTACTAGCCGATATTCTGAAGGCATTAGGCTACGTTAACGCCTTGAAATCATGCCTATGCTCTGAATCTATCAAAACTGGTATTAATAGGCTACGGCCCGCCAAGACCATGTAAAGTTTCGCTTTGGCCCGCTGTTAGAAAAGGTTGCCGACTCCTGGTATACACATTGCATTTTTAAAATTGCCTTTCGTGCCAACAGGCACAATTTTTCATTTTTGGGCCGGATTTGGTAAGAAAAAAATTAAAAAATTGTTGAGTTGCTCTATAGCGCTGTAGCTACAAAATGTGGCAATGTACACAAAAAAAAAAGTAACAATACACACACAGTTATAATACCACCAGGGAAAAATAATATGCAGCATTAGCTTATTCAATAGCCTACGTGCATATGTAATGATATCACTGTTCTAACCATAGAGAGCATAGAGAATAATTATATTGATTGATAGGTTGCTCCACTAGTCACATGCAACCACACCCACCGGTGCTGCACAGTGCACATCAATAATGGACTCAATAGAAAAGTTTGAAGATTGGATTTCATCATTGAGCTATCAAAGATAATCAAACTAATGTGTATCAAATGAGTGAAGACCTTTTTTTGGAACTCTCTCTCTGATTTGCAGTTGTCGCTACCTTTTCAAAAAAATTTGGCTTTCAAAAGTGGGTGGGCCAGGCCCACTCAAAAAATAAAGTAGGTGGGCCCAGGCCCACGAGGCCCACGTGGTTCCTCAATCCCTGGTTCAAAGTCAGCTGCGTAGCCGAGTGGTGAGAACGTCTGCGCGACGTTCGAAAGGACGTGGGTTCGATACCGCTCCAGAGCACGCGGCTGTGTCTCGGCGAAGACACTGGCAAGCCAAAATAAGGGGAGTAGGCTAGCTGACTCGAAGACTATATGTCACTTCGCTACTTCCTGTCGTCTGTATAGTATCGCATCCAGTGGTAGATTTCCAGAAGATTAGCTTCCGGAACGTTAATTTTTTACTTTCCAAATGCGCTTGGTGCCGTATTCAGAAATATGCCCTTATAAGACTTTGAAACAACACTCTTGATGTAATACGTAAAACGTTGCTAAAGTAAATATCATGGTCTATAGATGGTATAGCGTTGTTCAATGCAAATATTCGTATTTTAGTGAAACAACAACACAAAAAAAATACAAGTTATAGTCTACAATTTTTTAAGACATTTATCGTATTCAAAACCATAAAACCTCTGGCGACTTCTGGTCTCAATTGCCGGGTTAGGCTACGTCCCTGGCGCAACCAGGATCCCACATAGCCTACTTTGCTGGTTAAAACTTTCTCAGTGGAAGACCGACCATTCGTATAAAGGGTAAACTTGAAAAGTTGCATAGTGTGTAGAGAAGCACGGTCAGATGTCAGTAGGCCATGAGGTTCATTTGTGGAAATCCGCGTTCACACTCGCTAGATGAAATTGGAAGGGATTTTAGTGACGTTATCAAATTTTGAAGACTCTGGGATCTTCTTTTCGTAGTTATATATTCACGAAGTCCTCTCACAGCTTCGCGTTCATCTAAGCGCAATCTCTTTGTCACTTCAATGATTTGGTTTTCTCCGTGTGTGATTATTGTGTCCTCAAGCCAAGTAGTTGAATCAAGTATTTTGCAGCTGTTAATAAATGACAAGTCTGTTGAATTCAACAAGCGAACTTGAATGGAATTTTCTAAATGATGATAGAAGATGCGGGGATTGATTGGAGGGCTACTTCTGCAAATGTTTACATGCAATTCCACACCTTTTAACTCTAAGTTTTCAGCATCGTTTGGCAATGCGATAATGTCGTCCGGGTTTGTTCCTACGTGTTTCAAATAATTTTGCAAGATTGTTAATTTTGTTATCTGCATCACAAATAGTACATGCTCTGTTGTGCAGTTCGAGGCTTATTCGGATAACTCTTGCAAGGAATCTTACATCAAAGCCACGTCCAATAAGAAATCCGTGGATGTTATCTTCGACAAGAGTCCTTGTTTGCATGTTTCCGAGAATCTCTTGTGTCGCTACTAGCTCCCTTTTTGAAATGTTCAACAAGTGCTGGAAAATCATTCCAGACGGCATTAACTGTGCGGAAACTCTAGGCTACCCAACGTGTGTCCAGTACCCTTCCGATTTTCAACAACTGCACTTCAACAGCGGCTGCACATTCACCCAATCCCCTGCTATTGTTAGGATAGGGAGTGTAGAATAGATCATAGGGATGCGAAACTACATCCGCTTTTGGCTCATCCGCAACACTAGAAGGGTTACGATTTTTTTCTTATTTACAAAATATTGTACTTTTTATTTGTTATATAAGAAGAGTGAAGTTGATTTTAAAATAATTTAAGGTTGTTAGTTAAAAGCAAGCCAGCAGCAAAGCGTAGCAAAAATGTCAAATTGGCAATTGACCCTTCTAATGTTGGCGGAACAATGGAGTTGCGCGTCCCGTAATGTACCGTCCCTATGTTAGGAGAAGCGTGGTAAAGGCTATAGCGCTTGTCCTAACATAGGGACGGTACATTACGGATAAAGGCTACATCACGAACCGATAGTTCCAATCTATGGTTTGCACAATACTACACCACAATGTCTGGAAATATATCACGGAGCAATTTTGCCACACCATTTTTGCGCCCTAACATCACAGCCGCGCCATCACATACAACACCAATCAAACAAGAAGATAAAATGTTGCAGACATGCCATATGATTTTAGGCAGCTTTTCAGGGAATCAAAGATGCCATTCTCCGTAAGACTAGCGAGCTCAACAAGATCTACAATTAATACATTCACAGGTTCGCTTCCGTCAAGACTAGTACGAAGATATATTATCAGAGTGGATACGCGATTTAACGTGGTCGACTCATTTAAAATTATTATAGATTATACTTTTACTGAACAGGGCAATGCATAATAAGAGTATAAAATATTTGAGCTTCCGGAACGCCGTTCCGGACAAGTCAACTTTTTGATCGAGCTTCCGGAGCGGCGCTCCGGACAGTTCCGGCTGAAATCCAGCCCTGATCGCATCTGTGATTGCAGTGTACTGTATGTTATCGCAATGGGCGCATCTTCAACTTTCATATCATTATCAACTTTAGTATCATAATCATTAATATTCAACTTTAGTAGGTATTCGGTATACGGTATTCAACTTTAGTATCATATCATCTTCAACTTTCTTTCGATTACTAGCCTTCGTTTTGATATGGACAAGAGCTGAAAAACCACTTTCGCAGCTAGGTATGTCGTGGCAAATGGAAATAATATTCGAAAAACTAGTTCAGATTAATCAGATAGTTGTGGGTATGATTTACGCATAGCACATCAGAACTGAGAGGAGCATGTCCGCCGTCACAGCATGTGATGTCTGTGGGAAGTACCATCTAGATCGGTCAAATTTGTCCGCCGAGAAATAACACAGGAACTACCGATACAAATCGTCATTGCATAGCACGAACACTTGTTGCGAGAATATGATTTCCGCACACCTAGAAAATGTGAATACTGTATCTCTTAGCTTCCATTCAAGAAGGAAAACTTTCGATTTTTACGTTGTTTCATCGATTGATGACATTGAATCAGCGTAACAAAGGTAAATTCTTCGCTAAGAATCGATGAGAGTACCGGTACTTCTACACTAATCACGCGCAACTTATCTCAAGTTTTACGTCACAATGTCTGGCTTTGATCGAGTAATAATGATACGGCAAGGTTGGTTTTGGTTACAAAATTAGATTATACGAGTAGGTTATTCCAGCAAGATGCAGCAAAATTTGTTAAGTTTTGGTATTACAGTAAGAAAGAAACTGCTCAGGGAAAATTCACTTTCGCTCACAAGACACACAAAAAATAAACTTAAAGAAAAAAGCCTAATGAACAATGTTGCCACTTTCTTGTCATGAAAAAGTAGGCTACTAGATTTGACTGAAAAACACACTAGATTAAAAAAAACACTAGCAGCCTATCATAAATAGGCCTACACGATCATTTACATGCACAATGTACAAAAATGACAGCCAATGGCGTTAGTGGCTGTTAAAAGTCCTTAAAATTTCTAAATAGAACTGAATTTCCTTGAAAGTGAGAGCCCTGAAGTCATAGCCGTAGAAGAGCAAAACATTTTTGAGCTGGTATACAAGTCCCCCGGCCCCCACCTTGGTAACTCATGACAAAGACAGGACTCGACCAAACATATAGGGTGAAACTATTTTACTGTTCACACACTTCAATCCACATGTTTTGGTCAATTCCTCTTTGTCATGAGTTACCAGGGGGGGGGGGGGGGGGGGACTTGTGTACCAGCTCCAACAGTTTGGGGGGGGGGGGGGGCGAACAAAATTTTCCCCAAATTTGGCCTTTGCAAATATATTGTCAAAAACGCAATATTACTCACAATCTCTGAGGTAGTGTAGTCTAAGAACTCCACGCTCATCAAATGTAAGCCGACGAAATGCTACGCTACCTACTTTAGTCTACTTTGAACACTTTTCACAGTCATTTGTGTGTGCATTTTTTAAAGTAGTTATGCTAAATATCTCAAATTGGTCATCATTGGGTGTAACCATACACAAAAAACTCGCTGTCCACTTACAAACACATTGATGATGATGATGGCGTATGAGCGATCTTTCCAGGCTAGATTGGAGGGCAGGAAATCTTCAGCCACTCAACAGTCTCGTCGTCCAGGACCCTCGGACCATGCGCACCGTGTAGAGGCCGGTGGGTTAGGCAGTGGTGGATGACATGGTCTGCGGTCTGTTCAGTGGCACCACACTCGCATTCTGATGAAGGAGCCAGGCCCCACTTGTGCATGTCCGAACGAAAGCGGCGACGCCAGTTTGCAGGCGGTTGCGAGGGACATCCCCGGTGGAAGGGGACCGGCGCCGGGCATGAAGCCACGGAGCGCGGAGGCGCGACCCCGCCACTCCGCGTGCCACATACGGCCCGTCTAGCGTGCCGCACCCAAACCAAGCTCCCCTGCGCTCCCAAGTAGTTGTTGTGCGGCAGGCACAAAGGGGCGTCTTGATTTCAGCCGCTGCTTTATAGGTGGTGGTCTCCCGAATGTTGCATGGAGGAGATGGTCGGGGTCCAAAGCGCAGCGAGCGAGAGAAATCGTGGCTCCTTTACGGCGTAGCTCAGCGGGTTGGATGCCTGCTAGGATTGGTAGGCAGTCCGTTGGAGTGGGACGCAGGCATCCAGTCACAGTACGCAGTGCGTCGTTGATGGCGGCATCAATCTGGCGGGTGCGAGAACCACGACACCAGACCGGCGCGCAGCACCCGGCGGCGGAACGAACAAGGGCTAGGGCAGCAGTACGAAGAGTTTTAGCACCAGCTCCCCAGCCGGAACCCGCCAATCGCCCCAAAAGTGCGACGCGTGCAGACAGTTTTTTGCGCAGTGACTTCAAATGCCGGCGGTACGTGAGTGACCCGTCCAGGGCCACGCCGAGGCATGTAGGCTCGGCACAGCAGGGCAGGCGCTCCCCAGCAAGCCGTAGGTGCACATGTTGAACAGGAGAGGAGCCAAGACTGAGCCCTGTGGGACGCCGTTTTTAAGTCGGCGTAGTCTGCTTTGACGACCGCTACCGGTTGTGAGGGTAAAACTGCGGTTTTGCACAAGTTCCATCATCATATGGACCATGTGTCTGTCAGGGAGCAGACGGAGTAACTTGCAGGTAAGGCCGCTATGCCATACGGTATCATAGGCAGCCGTGAGATCAACAAACACGGCGCCAGCCTTCTTCTTAGCCGAGAAGCTGTCCTCAATGTCTTGGGTCATAAAAGTGACCTGATCTACGGTTGATCGTCCGTGTCGGAAACCAGCTTGTTCACGGGGGAGCTGCGGATCTATTATTGGTTCGACACGGGCGTAGATGAGTCTCTTGAGGATCTTGAATGGGATGCATAGCAGTGAGATTGGACGGTAGCTCTTCGGGTCCCCTGGAGGCTTATTCGGCTTAGGAACTGCAACCACAAGGGCTCTTCTCCAGATTCTGGGAATTCTCAGGTGGCGCAAACAGCAGGAAAGGAAGTCTTTTAACCAGGACTTTAAGGAGGCAGCAGCACGGAGTATCAGCTCCGGGCAAAGGTGGTCAGGGCCCGGGGCTTTACCTGGCTTTATGTGCTGGAGGGCGGCGGAAAATTCTTCCGGGGTGAACTCACCCGAGATGTTGTCCCCGTCTGGGGTTGCTACCCTCCAGAGGTCCGTCATTTCTTGCAAGACGGATCTATCTGATTCACGGTCTCTCGATTTGTATTTCCCGTTCTCCACAAGTTTTGAGGCGATGGAATTTGCTGAAACGGGACATTGTTGACGAGAGGCACGTGATCTGCCAGTTAGGTTGTTCAGTGTACTCCATGCTATGCGGCTGGAGTGCGTGAAGTCGATTGATTCAACGGCTTCTGTCCAGCGATTCTTCCTCTTTGAGTCCAGCCTTGCCAGCAGAGCTGTGGCTGAGCTGTTGGTGTCATTGCCCTGAGGGGCGTGGTTTGCTCGAGTATGACAAGCTTCGCTTCGCATATCTTTTTTTCTTGAAGACATGGTACTGACGGGAGGGACCACGAGAAGGTGCTTGTTCTTCCCCCCCATTGCAACCCATTGATGATGGCGTATGAGCGATCTTTCCAGGCTATATTGGAGGGCAGGAAATCTTCAGCCACTCAGCAGTCTCGTCGTCCAGAACCCTCAGACCATGCGCACCGTGTGGAGGCCGGTGGGTTAGGCAGTGGTGGATGACATGGTCTGCGGTCTGTTCCGTGGCACCACACTCGCATTCAGATGAAGGAGCCAGGACCCACTTGTGCAATGTGCATGTGCGAACGAAAGCGGCCGACGCCAGTTAGCAGGCGGGCCTGACCCACGCAAGCCTTGCGAGGGACATCCCTGGTGGACGGGGATCGGCGTCGGGTAAGAAGTCACGGAGCGTGGAGGTGTGATTTTGCCACTCCGTGTTCCACATGTGGTTCGTCCAGTGTGCCGCACTTAAACCAAGTTCTTCTGGGTTCTTAAGTAGTTGTTGTGCGGCAAGCACGAAGGGGCGTCTTGATTTCAAACACACTGATGTGCCCAGCCAAACAAAAAATAGGTGGGGCTACTTTGAACACTGTCCAAACTTATGCACACCAACATAGCGGTAAATCGCTAAAAAAAACATTAAATAGCAAAAAAAACACTAGAACACTATAGATGCAATCCAAAAACACTAGATCTAGTGAAAAAACACTAGGAGTGGCACCACTGCTAATGAAACTTTGCACAGCATAGTGGTTCCCAACTTTTTTTTATCTGGTGGACCCTTTTAGTCGATATTAAAATCCAAATCCCCCCCCTATAAATTTGGTTTGTTAAAAACTCGTTTACATTAATATTTTAATCTAAGTCTTGAAAGATAAACTAAACTTTCACTAGTAGCCCAATAAGCTTTTTAGCCTGTAATATTCCTTTTCATACTAAAATCATTTAATTAATGAAGAACGTTGCTGAAAAGTATTTTATTCCAAGAATACATTCAAAATATAAGAGTCAATGTATTTAACAGTCTGTGTGAGGATTGTGCTATTTTTTTGTTTCGACAACTCGTGAAAGTGGTGGAAGAGTATTGGAAAGAGCACAACGAATATAATTCTCCACGTCTAATCTGTTTCTCTGTTTTGTTTTCATTTGCAAAAGTTAAAAAACCTGATTCGCATAGATAAGTGGAAGCAAATGGAAGGATCCTTCGAATAGCTTTCTCAGCCACTTTGGGATAGGAATTACACATTAATAGCCAAAATCCAGTCATTGATTTTTCTTTGAATAAGTCTCTTGCGCAAGAATCCGTTTTGAGTTTTAAAAATTCATCCTGCAATTTATTGGGAATTTTTTCCATCAACAATGTGAATGAATTTCGTATTAAATCAAGCTCATTGTCATAAGTTTCAGGAAAATATCCAATGAATTCCTGTTCTAATGCTGTGAGATGTTGCAAAATCATTTCTTTTTCCAACTCTGGAAGAACTTGTTCTTTGTCGTCAACAACCAGCACCGATGATAATTCTTTAAACATGTCCAATTGTTCATTCTAACTTTTCTCTTTCAAATATCAAGCTTGCTGGTGAAAGCTTCCAAAGCATATTTAAATGCTGAGCGGTAGGCCTACTGGCATTTGCTCTGGAAGGGCCACCCAAGCCAGGCTGGTCAAAAGGTAGAGGCCAGACAAAATGTAGTCTCCCCGCGACCAGGACAGCAGAGCCTTCTAGTACCTTAAGACAATCTCCTAATGATAGTGACATAAATCCATCACTCTCTCCCAGCCTGCCTTGAGCAGCATGGAAGCAGTAGGCTACAGCTTGTAAATTCACATGGTATCAATATGTCAATGGCTCATGGATACAGATAACCCATGTTGATGCGCAATCTGCTTTAAATGGAGATGGCGATTGGACATGTCATATACCGTATATTGGTGTTTTCCCCTTGCATTTTCAGATTTAGTTTATTCGATGGACCAAACCTATCAACCAAACAAGCAAGGAATCTAATCCATCTGTCATCATTCAGCAATGAAACAAATTCCAATTTTATTTAAAGGTCAAAAAACAATTTAAGCTCGTCTCTGAGCTCAAACACTCGCTTGGTTACGTTTCCTCTTGAAAGCCATCGAGCATTTGCATGAAAAAGAAGTGTTACTACGTCATGGTTTGCATCCATGTCAGTGCACAGTTGCTTAAATAATTGGGAGTTAATCTAATAATAATATCCTCTTTAACGCTCTAGCCTCGGCCAACTTACTAGGCTTAAAAAGGTTTACAATCCTAAAACCAAATTCCCCCCAAAAAATTGCAAAATTCTCCCCTAGTAGGGAATTCCCCCCCGGTTGGGAACCACTTGCCTATTGGATGGGCATTGGTCTATTGTCACTGTCACTATTCTCGCAAATCACTCGGCCGACATTTTTGAATTAACTCACCCTTTGTTTTTTTTCTGGTTGCGCTACTGGCGGCGGTCGTCCTTTACCAACAGAAGCTGAACCTCTGAGATACCAATTCATTGCCGAGCTATAAAAGTTGGCTGGCATTTAATTCGCCTTCCACCACTCGTCCTGGGTATCGAATCTTTGTCAAATGTATGCAGGGCAGAAATGATTTAGGCGTCAGTGCGAGATGTGGAGAGTGTGTTAATAAATTTATGCAACGCTGTGTGTAATTCGTCTGACTGCATATTCGAAGCTAGCTTTTCTTTCAAAACACGGGATACTTCTTGTTACAGCGCCACATTTTCGGCAGTGTAGTCATACCCCTGCGCTGAAATGTCAAAAGTATTTTCCTCAACACCTTCACTGAGGGCTTCTTGAAGCGATGGTGCGGCACTAATAAATGGTGTTGCAGCATCGCCTGTTTCCATCAGCCCACTGAAAAAGCTTCGTAAAAGCGCTTTCTCACTTCCCATTGCAATGCAAACATAGCGATGTTTTTCCTCTGTTGTGCCTTGATAAAGCACATCGGAATTTAACTGTTGGTGGAGCAAAATGTTTTTTTGATGTTTGCACATTGCTCCGTTGCAACCAACAAAACAACTAGCCTACATGTGCCAGGTAGCAGGTCGACATTGTACAGGAGGGTTGCACCCTTTCGTTGATAATTTCAAGTTTTGAAGGGTCTCCTGTGGTAATGATATGTTGTGCGCTGAGCGGTGGAGTATCCAGCAAAATTTTCTTTTTTCGATTAAGTAAAAATTACTTAGAGCACTATAAAAATGATTGAACAACTTGCAATTAATTCAGCCTCGGTACCAAATCTTATTGAAAAGATCAAAAAGTCCCTAGCGTACCGTAAAAGAGATAATGCCTGCTTCGTCTATAGATCAGTGGTTCTTAAACTGGGGAGCGCGTAAAGATCCTCCAAGGGGGACGCGAAGATGGTAGGATTGACAGGTAATGTGATTATAGTTTTAACTTTATTTTCCAGCACTCATTCTTGGGGTTGTTGTTTAGTTCATTGTTCAGTAACAATGACTGTTTGTGACGTTTTCATCATGCTCCACTGATCAGCACCGCTCTGATTGGTCAAGCCATTGCTCAAAGGTGATTTTTTATGGTACCTTTTACAAAGTTGCGCCCGGCCTTTTGAGCTTCATCTCATAGATTTTTTTTTTTTATTTCTGTGATGTGTGTAGAAATTTCAATTGTTGTTATTGTAATAATCTGCTTAGTGACAAACGAACCTACGCAACACACTTCTTTTATCAGAGTGAAACAAAGAATTCTGAATTCAGAACAAGAATTGCCAATCAGTGGACAGTGGTTGACTTCACATCAGACCAAGCATTGACGTCGTTAAAATAGTCAGTAAAATACAAAAATTGTTCTCATTCTGGTGAGTTCAACAAACGGCACACAGGCCTGTAACACGATTTGACAAAAGAATGTGTCTTGAAGATCCTTTTCACTCGCAAAGAATAATATAAGCCTACTTTTTGGCAATACAAAATTGTGAACCATACGTAGCTTACTAAAAAAAAAACAGTTTCAATTATTACACCAGTTCATTGACTACCTTAAAAAGCAGCAATGAATTCTTCTCAGGAAAAGCAATTTTGCAATCACAATAAATTACTCAAAATTAGACTAACGTCTTCGGACGTTGAAATGTTGTAAAAGAAACAAATCGTTCTGATTGTGTAAGATAGGCACCAAGAAAAACAGAAGACATAAAAATTTAAAAAACAAAATCATTTATCAGCTTTCAGTCCCCCGAGAATATAGAAAACTGTAAACATAGAAATGAAAAAAGTCACTAAAATAAACCTGGCAGTGTTTCTTTGATATAAATATATCAAAAAACAATCTTGTGTTATCTTTTGTCAAAAGAAAACAATGATACGAGTTACTGTACAATAAAAAAGGCTCAAAGCATTTAAACTTGATGTTAAATCAGCACCACCTGGGAATTTCGTTGCAATAAGATTCTAGAGATATTGGAATTAATCTTCAGCAAACTAATTTATTGCGAGAAACTCGGCTAGAATGTTTTTTAAATTTTATTTTTTACTTGTTACTGAGCGACAATACGTTCGGTGCCATTAACGGTGTAGCTTATGTGTTTTTTCAAAGGATAAGATCTACCCAGCTAGCAAAACTCGTCGTTTTCACAGTAATTCAGCATCTGCAGTTGTTCAATCAATAAAAAAAAACATATTTTGCTGGTTGGGTACCGGTGTGAATTTTGATTTTATTGCTTTGGTCAAATCCTCTTCAAAGAGTGATCTATTTTTGAACTGTATAAATTGTACGTAGAATTGCAATGCGTGCTATTTTTTAACGACCCATTTCCCCTTCAAACACACATTATTATTAATAAAGTCTCTGTCGTCACGACTGCCACGTCACTGATTCATTTTGCACACGTTAATGCCATTTGAATTTTGTTTCTTTCTTCTCAACCGCGATATCAAATAGTTGTCATAAGAGTGACTGCGCCATGATTAAAACGTAAGAATAATTTTTCATAGCTTTTGTCCTATTACCTGGTGAAAAAGTGTAATGTTTTATGGCAACGTTCACAAAAGAGCAAAGCGACCTTTAAAGAAATATTGCTCGCAGCACTGTGTAGGATTCATGAGTTGAATTTTAGTTCATTTACTGTATTTTATCATAGCATAGATAAGTGTATTTTAAATCGTCCTTCTGTATTTTAAAAGGTCACAACGGACACAAAAACTAAAACATGAAAAGGTTTACAACGTTTTTTCGATGTTTGAGAATAAAGCTCTGTCTATTCCCCCCCATGCATGGTAGTGTGCATAAACAAATCGTTGGAAAAAAATTCACAGTGGCGTATCAAACTGCAATGAAATGTTGAAACATCTTTCAGCTTTTAAAATTAAAAATAAATGGGTTTCACTAAATCCAATTATTATCGTTTGAGCATCTGCGGCCGAGGAATTATACTGTTTCCCGCATCTGCATTTGCACTGAAAGGCTATTGGAGAGCAACTTGTCATCATCTCGTTATCCAGGACTCACACAACTTCCATTTGGAGGAAATAATTGATGCAGATTGCAGTCGTTGGTGATATTTGATCTACAATGTATTTTTTAGGCCCACACTCGAACGAAAACAAGTTTCCTCTCTTTGTAGGGCATTTCGCTCAGTGAGCAGAAAAGTCCGGCTTTCTTACCAAGACGATTGAGATGCACTCACTGTCGTCTTGCCAGGGACACCTTAAGCAGATATCCGAATCAAGCATAAAAGAACGAAGCAGCCTGATTGTGTTGCATCTTCATTTTTTTTCTTCATGGTTTGCCAATGGTCCTCAGAGAGGTGTTGTGCCGTATATCATCATCATTTAGCACGAGCTTTTTTCTGGGCTTGTAAAAATGGGTGTTTTTATATCGGCCTGTGGGAATGCTCATCTGGGGAGACGAGGTATTCAAAAGTGGAGAACTTGGTCTGGCTCAAACAATCGTGCACCAACGAACAAGTAGCTCCTTCGAGATAATGATCAACATCACTAGAGATGCTTTCAAAAGATGTCTTATCTCTGAGCATTTTTTTAAATTTGTAATGGAACGTGAAATTGAATTGATCGTATCTTTGGAAAAATAAAAAAGATGTGATGATTTGTAAAGTCAATAAGGCTCTGATGATAGAAAATGGAAGACATCATACTCGAGTTTCACCCTTGTTTGAGATCATCAAGTTGGAAGTTCGATTCCCGCTAAAGACACATGGATACGCATCACTATTGATTCCAAACAAGAGTGAAACTCGCATGTGGCGTCTTCCATTTTCGTTCGATTACAGCCTTAACGAATCGTATCTTTGTAACAAAGGTATATGCGCATTGTCTAACCACATATTAATGTAACTATTAATAATCATTGCATTTAATTTGTGCTAACAAATTTGTGCTAACAAATTAAGTGCAGATTTTTTTTTATTTTCTGTAGAGTTGTTGAAACTGCTTGAAAAATTTTGTGCTGTTATGATAACTTTATCAGAATTGGTTTTGTCTCTGTGTCTGTGTTTGGTGTTTGGTTACATTTTGCTAGATAATCTCACATATCTAGACGAAAAACTCTTGTAATGCATGAAACAAAATTCAATTTATTTCGAGAACATTTGCCCTTTCCAAGTCACGACACACGCCAAGTAACTTTGTTCGAAATGCGCCAACATATATCAGTTTTACATCAACATATATTTAGATTACGTAAAATAAGCTTTTTTGGTTTTTAACAACGCACTCTTCTGAAGAACTTTTGCATGTCTTGTGACGTGTCATATTGACAGTCGAGATCTTGAAGTAAAAGTCTCTCCGACATACCAAGGGAATTTTAGCCTTCTGTCTGAAGTCATGAATTTTTCATGCAATAATTGAAAATAAACCTTGAGAATATTGCACTACGCCTTGCCGTTTGAAAAAGCAATCATGGATCGATAGCGTAGCCGTAGACAATAGACATCCTTATTAAAAGAATATGTAGCTTCAAATTCTGTTTAAGGTTTCAAGTGTCAGTTTAGCTGCTCTAAGACTAAAACTATATGATGTCAAAAGAGTTGCAAGCGTGTTTTAATTCAACCATCAAAGGTTATGCGAGTGTATAGTTATACAAAAACATACAAAAACTATTTTGCATAGACACATTCAAAACCAACCAATACCTACTTTCAATCTGTAAGCAAGCTTATCTGAGAACTTCGGTCAGGGTCGATTGATTAAAGTTTCCTTTTTCCAGTCAAAACTTGTCGCTTTTCTCAAGATATGAGTACAGTAGAGTATGATTGTATTTTACTTCTGAGTAGAATTGTAGGTTCTTCCAAAGTTTTTAAGGTGAATTGCAGTTCTTAGTTTTCGGTAATAGGCTTAAACTAATAATAATAATAATTTATGGTGTTGCAAACACAATAGTACTTTTCACCTTTGTCATTGTAGAAAGATAAAGTGTTGATGGTCAGGACATATTTTCAACAGTTAAGGTATCACCTTTATTAGCATTCTTTACCACAGTTACTGAAAGCAGAAGCGGATATATAAATTGATCCGAGCCGTAGTTCGCCCATGTCTGGCCTATATGCTAATTCAACTCCCTGCTGCAAAAACACCTGATTTTCAACCAATCGTGCAAATAAAGTATTCGCATATCATCACAAGCGTTGCAAACAAGTTTTTGACATTTATAACTAGATGAATTCTTCATTAATCCATTCTTTGTGCAGCACATTTATCCTATGCTATGGATAGTGGACACTACCAAGCGTGGCTTGGTAGACCAACTTATGGATTCTTAATGCAAAGTTTTCACGTTTTTCCTTATCACATATGATAGTGCAAGTGAGCAAATACTGGTCAAAAAAAGGATTTAAAAAGTTTCACAACATGTCTTCAAATGCAATTTTTCTGACATTGAACGATTTGCATAATCTATTGCAGAATTGTTTTTTGATTCACAGAAAATTGAAAATGTTAACGTTCGGTAAGCACTATCGTTTTCTGTTAGCTCCTTACGCTATAATCGCTTTCTTTCAACTAAATTCACCCTTGTACCAGATTAAAGAAGTTTTGCTTTCCGATGCTCCTTGGTAGAACAAGGTTCACTTTGAGTCTATTTTTACCATTGTAGCAAAAGCAGTGTAACAACGGGTTAACTGAATAGAAATACTCTAAAAAATACTTTTATGCATCTGAAACGTGGGCCACGATCTGAACCTAAATTAGTTTGTTTCTGATTAAGATATAGCCCAATATTCCAATTATTCATTCAAAAGTGAGTTACGCAGTCGGAGTTCCGTAGAACGCCTGATGATATTCACGTAGCCTATATGCAGCAGTGGCAGCTTATTTCTTGTTAACTGTAGAAGTTCTATTGTTGCTGAACGTCCACTATCAAATTAAGGTTGAATGCAGACAAAACTTAAATATTTTTTCAGAAAGTTGGAGATTATCGTAGTCATTAAAATCACATGTTTTTTTACAATAATTCAACGGCAAATTCAACTTTTTACGTTGATAAAAACATCTGAATTGCTGACTAGGATCTTGGCCCATTGTAAATTTCCCACAGCGATGGTGACTGTAAGAAATGGAATGACTCAACGATTCTAACAATCTTTCTTTGGCAGGTTTCTAGAAGTTTTCAGTTGAAAGCGAAAGGATTTGCATTTAGTTTAACTTCAAGCAACCGAAAATGTCACACATTCAACAACTTTCGTTTATAACTATTTTTAATTAAGTTTCTGTCTTTAAGTGTTGCACAAAAATGCAACGTATTGAATAGCTTATAGTTTCATAATTATAGACTATAGAGTAATAATATTATCGAGCGAAATGAGTAGCACTATTGTTGGCTATAACTAGCATTGTTAACTTCACAAATATTTTCAAGAAAAACAAATAGTCCCTTATTTCTCCTGAAATACAGTTCCTCAAGAGATAATTTTTTTCTACTCTTTTGCGTAACTTATGTAAAACGAAACAGTTGTTTTAAATGACCCAAATGAAAGCTTGAAGGCCTGTGTAAATGTCGGATAGTGAAAATATGTCCCTATCGACATGACTTTTTGTGTTCTGATGTCAAAAACGATTCCGACGTGGGCTATACTATGAAACAAAAGTTTGCAAAGTCTTCCCAATTGAACTGCTGCTTTCGAAACCTGACAGTGAAAAACTACACCAGCAGCTGGAAAACGTTTCTACTCAAAAGCCAAGTCAGACTCAGTCTATTTAGAGTTTTAGACGAATAAAAATGTAGGCAAGTCGAGTAGTGGGAATGAAAATTTAGCCTACTTTCAAGATACTATCTATAGCAGTTTAGGTAATAGGCTGCGCTAAGTTGTAAATGTCGGTAGTTACTGAGCCGAAAAATAAACTTATAGTTTAAACTTTCTAGACTATGTACCGGATCTGACACAGTTTGATATGACATAAAAACAATGAAAAACAAGTGCAACCGTTTAGGCTTACTCAGTGCTGTATTCGAGGGTATACGGCGGTATACGCTGTATACTCTCTGCTTTTTCGAGCAACTATAGTATACTCTCTGGTTTTCCAAAGAGAGTGCCAATGCTATCCTTACTGATTCTTGACAACTACTAACTAACTACTTAACCTTTTGAGGACCAATGGTACACGGGTGTACCATGAACTTAATTCCGTCGGCCAATTTTGATGTTGATAATTCATGTTATGGTAGAATAAGATTAGTATTTTGCAAGTTGTGTATTATCTATCATTTTGGAAAATCGGACAGTACACCCTGTGCTTTTCTTTACGAATACAACACTGGGCTTACTTCTTGTATAATGAAAATTATCATGTACGAACTGCAGCAAACTTGTTAGCCTGCGATTTTGCCAGCACGAGTTTGCGTATAGCTTAAGTAATAGAATATATTACAACGTCCAAAATACCTTTGCGAGGTGCATCAAATGTATTGACCACAACGAAATAGTTGAACATCATCAGCCAAGTAGCCAAAACAAACTTAAACGATTTTGATTGATTTGTTAATTCTGTTTTAGCTTTAAATCACCGTTTATATTTCAGAATATTTTATTTTTTTAAGTAAAGGCCTTTGTAGGCCTATTGTAGTTTTTTTTTACGTTTTCATCATGTCATGTGTCGCAACAAGGTGTCACAGTTAAGGCCTGGCAAGGAACCACTTTGTTCAAGACATTTGTTCTATTATTTTAAGATTATAGAACTGCGCTACACGAAGTTTACAAACTTAGCCTTCATCATGCAGTTATTTTGTGTATTTAATAACTTCAAAACATGATGTTAAAATATTGCTATTCGCGCCAATCAAGTCAATGATGGAACATTTGCTGCGGTAACGTTGTTTTTGTGAAAACAGGTTTAGATTTTAGTCACCTAAGTCGACAACTTGCAGATAAAAACACAGTTCGATGGTTGTTTTTTATTTTATTTTTTTTTGTATCTGGTTAACTTTTCAGCAAGATTTAATATCGGTCCATTTTGTCATGCAGGCAACTCGCCAAATCTTTTTTTATATCGTTTGTTTGAACGTCGACATGCGTTAATTGTTGTAAAATTACAGTAATTGACGTATGAGCTGTCAAACGTATTATCGCTGATATAACATGACGCATTAAATTTCCAAAAGCCAGCACGTTTTTTCAAGAATTTGGACTTCCAAAGTAGCAACGTACTGAAGCAATTATACGCTGTAAGCTAAGCTGTGACAAGTTTTGGTTTCTTCGCATTATGCAGAAAGTGATGGGATATGAAGTTGTCAACGTAAAAGGTAACTTTTAGCCATTGTTTCAGCATAGCATTATCTTCTTTTGGGTTTGGGGTAGTTTCCATTGTGTTCATCGTATAACCCTAACTGCATAGTTAGCGAAAATAGTGTTGCTAGTTATCATATTCAAATACACTAGAGCAGATCGATACTAAAATTGGAAAGTTTTTTATATTGGTTTTGCAATGTAATAACTCTTCTGTGCTATTTAAGAAGAAACCAGCTATACTGACATCACACTGTAGCCTAAGCCGTTTCAAAACCCGAAGCTTTGGTTTCACGCAAACTAGCCGGTTATTTGTGTTGTGTATCAACCTACCACGTCGAAAGCTAATTTAAGACCTTATCTGCTCCTTGTAGATTACGTAGGAAAAATCATGAACAGCAGTAAATTTTTGTATTCGAATATTATCTTTGATTTATGTCAGTTTAGAAAATATTCAAGAACCACCTAATTATAATTCATAGGCAAAGTGCTGCAGTGGTCTTTACAGGAGTTTAATGAAACTAAGTTTGTTTTATTGATACAAGTGTTCATACAGAAGTATTTAACGTCTTCGATAGCCTACTTATAATGGTACATCATGACCAGTTTCACCATTGCGCTTGTAGGCTACACTCAAATTAAACCAAATAGGCTAGTAGGCCTATTATACATCAGAGTTTGAAAATAATATGATTTGAAAGATTATCACACTTTCAACACCTGAAGATGGCTAGATGATTTATGGCCGAAAACGTTTGCTCTTTGCTGTGTTTGGTTTTGAATGTGATACATGTTGTGTTATTGTATGATTTCGTGTTTCGGTGCAATCTCTCCACCGAAAACTGTACAGTAGCCTACTTCAGAATTTGACAGCGCATTTCTATCCATAATCCAACGACTTTAAATCGCTGTGATGAAAAGTTTGTTGGAGTGTGTTTAAATAGTCTCAAATAGTCTGTTGGAGAACTAGTAGTTCAAACGTTTGCACCAGAAAGAACACTAGGAAAAAAGCCGTTGATGTGAAGGCAGGCAGTAGATGACTGCTGCATATAGCCTATTTGCTGTTTGAATTGTTATGTATTCTTATTGCGGTTAGCAAGGATATATTATGGCTAGAAGGAAGTTATCAGAAAGAAACACGGCTTTTCGATATTTTTTTCAGCATGCAGCAGGCTACTACGATATCATTTTAACGACCGTGTGTCATTGAAAGTAAATCAGAAAATAAACTCGTCTTTGTGATGTCTGGTGTGAGTGGGGTGACGTAACAGAGTTTTTGTGCCAAGGGAAAAGCATAACCTACCTTTCAGTTTGGTGGAGTGATAGTGTTGCTTAAAAAAATTACTTGATTTTCTAAGTGATTTTACATTTTGACTCAGTGATTCAATCAAAAAAGAAGCTTATTTTGAAAAGCTACTGCAGAGTACAATTGTCTCCAAAAACGTTTGCTTCAGTTTTGTGGTATTCAGCCACCGAGGCGAATTCGCAAGTGCAACAAGAGAATTTGTGGTTGCATATCGCTTTTATCATTCTTTTCTTCGAACAGTTTGCACAAGCGACCAGTTTTTATTGATCATATCGACCAATATGGGCCTATCTTATGTTTCTCATGTTTCCAAGCTGTGTAGCAAGCTGATGTTGATAAAAACAGTGCCATATCGATATGGCGTGCGTTCAGTCTTGGTCTTAGGCAGCTGAATCAGCATTAGTTAGACTTGAAGAAAATATGTTATTAAAGCTATGTGAAAACTACTCACCTTTAAAGCATTTCATTGATGACGATTGGACGTGGTAGTTAGAATTATAGCGTGTGGTAAATAAAGATAGCCTAATGCTGTAACATTACCAAGAAAAACATTCAACGACATTGCTAGACACTTGATCAAAAATAAATCGCCTTGAATTTATTAATTGTGCACGAAGTGCAAAATCGAGGTTAAAAACAGCACTTATCAATGACTGTTTTGCTGTTTCATTAGCTTTGTGTTATTTTGACGATAAGAGCTATTTGTGATTCTTGCATTGAAATTGCATCGCAGCGTCATCACTTGATTGATTACCCATGCTCAAATGGACAGTTCCGGTAAGTTCAATTGACTCTGGCTTGCTCTATTTGAACCGTCTTGGTAATGCTGTGTATATTTTGTTGGATATTTATTCAATCCATTGTTCTGGAAAGAGTCATAGGCTATGCCAGACTCTAACATTTTAGTCATAACTGTTTTACCTAAAGTTAGGCTATATTTAAACAACAAAAACACCAAACCTCTGCACGACGCTTGGTCAGACATCAGTTAAACAGCTTTGGAAAAAAGCTTGACAAGACACTTGATGACATTCTTGAGGACAGATACGAAGATTTGCTTTCTAGCTTTCCTGTACACTTAATCTAAATTTTCAATCACTACTTATCAGGTTATATGATGCTAAATCATATCAACTTAAATAGATGCACACTCAGGAAGCATGTAAGGTTGAAGGTGTAGCCCACAGTGCACTCTCTGTAAAATTTTAACAACCATCGCACGTTTTGCCATGATATCAGTTATCATCAGCAAAAAATGATTTTGAAAATGGCTTCCATCACAAGATGTAATATTCCAGCTGCTATGACAAAATTGTTTATCAAATAAATGGTTTTGAGTTGAAACATTATACCTAGCCATCAGGTTGATATAATTGTAGCTCCCTTCAAAAGTTTCAATTTTTATGCGCTGAGACTCCTGAGCAATGCACGCAATCACATAAGTCTATTGTTTTAGGATAACATAAGTAGCCTACCCCTTATTTGTAAATTTGCTGTTTTATTGTAGACTATATCTGTGTACCTATGTTTGTAGACTCAGATGCCGCAGGCAACTGAAGATGGGGAGTTATGGATGCCTCAGAGTCCCATGCGTAATCACTACCAGAACACATTGCCTCCTAATGTCGTCATCCAATATCATGACCAGGACGATTTTAGCTGGAACACCATGCCAAAAAATATGCAGAAAAAGACACCCAAGAAAATGAGCTCATCCTCCACTGATAGTGGGGTGTCGGTTCGGTCAAATCATGCAGAACGCATTCAACTAACAAAAACAGTGAAGGAAAGCTTGATTATATCAGGTGAGGCAAATTAGACCGTTAGCCTACACTACAGCATTGTTCCATTTTATTTATACTTTTTATGAGCTACCTAACAATAGACACTCCTTTTCAGTAAAAAATGAAACAAAAAATACACTACAGTAGTAGGCTAGGGTAACTAATCTCACTGACAGCACATACAGTAGCCTAGCCTATGAGATTGTTTTGCAAGCTAGTCTTTTTTTGGATTGTTGAGCCTGTGAAGAGAAACCTGTCAATGAATAAGAAGTTTCTTTGGAATTTGGTGATGTTTACTATTAAAACAGATATTGAATATGTACTATGGTAGCTCACAAGTAGTGTTAGATGCATGACTATACCCTTGGTTTAGCAAACGCTTGTAGCAAACCCTTTTAGCAAACATTTGTAGCAAACCCTTTTTAGCAAACACGGGTCACCTTCAGATTAGCAAACGCGACTCACTCCTTTAGAAGCCTCTTTTTAGCAAACATTTGTAGCAAACCCTTTTTAGCAAACACGCATCACTTACAGATTAGCAAACCCTTTAGCAAACATTTGTAGCAAACCCTTTTAGCAAACACAGACCACCCCTCCAGAATAGCAAACACGCATCACTTACAGATTAGCAAACCCTTTAGCAAACATTTGTAGCAAACCCTTTTAGCAAACACAGACCACCCCTCCAGAATAGCAAACACACATCACCTACAGATTAGCAAACCCTTTAGCAAACATTTGTAGCAAACCCTTTTAGCAAACACAGACCACCCCTCCAGAATAGCAAACACACATCACCTACAGATTAGCAAACCCTTTAGCAAACATTTGTAGCAAACCCTTTTAGCAAACACAGACCACCCCTTCAGATTAGCAAACACAGACCACCCCTCCAGAATAGCAAACGCGAGTCATACCTTTCCTGGACATCACAATTGTTCTATCTTTTGAATGAACATAGACTAAGACAACCATGTGTATTGACAATTTTATAATTTGACTTCATTTATAATACAAACAAACAAGCAATTTATGGACCCAATAAGAGCGACAGATGCGTTCATTACAAGCATTTCAAAAATAATTGTAGTTTTTCGGAAAGTTATATTTTCTGCTGTGGTAATCTGACAACACATCAAGACGGAATTACTTTCCTTTGCAAACCAGTCTAGAGCGACAGATGCGTTCATTACAATCATTTCAAAAAGAAACATAGTTTTTCGGAAAGTTCTATTTTATGCTGTGGTGATCTGACAACACATCAAGACGAAATTGCTTTCCTTTGTAAACCGATAAGAGTGACAGATGCGTTCATTACAATCATTTCAAAAAGAAACATAGTTTTTCGAAGACATAAATACCGAAGCAATTTGTATCCAAAGTAGTCGTCATGTCAGAGTTGGACTGTGCAAACTTTGTTGACCAATTCAATTGTGAATTGGAAAGTAACTATCGTGATAATATCGAGAAGTCTGTTTCTGAAATTAAAACATTGTTGCAGTGTAAAAACCCAATTCCAAATAATTGTAACTTATGGAAAGAGTTTCTATTTGTTAAAAATTTTGATTTTGAATCAATGTGTAAAATCGCCCAGCAGTTGTTGTTCAAAAAACCATTTATAGCCATGAAAATGGAAAAGTATCAATCATTGTTTATTGTATTCTGGGAAGATAGTGATGTTTTGAGTACGTTTTCTGCTCAAAAGTGGCATAGCGAAGAGGTTATCAAACAACTTAAATCTGAAGGTTTTAAAATTTCATTCAATGTAGATCGTTTTATTAATCCCCAGAACTATTTTGAAAAAATTGTGTTACCCCCTCAGTTTTTTAAAAAAATTAACGAGGGTTGTATGTTTTCTCGTTCTGTTGATGAGGTGCAGTTTCAAGCAATTTATTCTTTTATTGACAAAAAATTTTCCTACATTCCGTGATAGTGTTTACTTTACTCAGTTATTATGTATATCACTGTTTGAGCAAGTCTTTTTGTTCATTGAATGTAGAATGAATGGTGCAGTGTCTGTTGTGTTGAAAAGAAATGTTATACAACTCTCAATGTATGTGTTTCAGAAAAAATAAAAATAAAGAAATACTAGTTCAATTTTAGTTATAATAAATTTAAAAAAAGAATGGACAATTCAAGAAAAAAGTAAGTGCATTTAGCTTTAAAAGGTAGAGTGAATTAATTTTGTGAGCAATTTCCTAAAAAAAAAACAATATTTTTATTCAGCTTCAAAATTGATATTGAATGGGGGTTACCCGACTTCGCCGATGATTTAAAAGAGATCAAAATAACAGACGTGTTCGTGTGTGCGTTTAGAGGTTTGTAGTCTTTTATGAATTCTTATTCTTTCCACGTCAAGGTAGTTGTGTCCGAATCAAAAGGTGCTTGATCTATAGTTTATATTTCGACTTAATTTTTTGTTGTTTAGGGGAGACATGTCGAAGAGCCAGTCGTGCGGCCAGAAGTGGTGTGATTTCGCCTTTTCTTCTTGATACACTTCTCTCCGCACGACTGGCTCTTCGACATGTCTCCCCTAAACAACAAAAAATTAAGTCGAAATATAAACTATAGATCAAGCACCTTTTGATTCGGACACAACTACCTTGACGTGGAAAGAATAAGAATTCATAAAAGACTACAAACCTCTAAACGCACACACAAACACGTCTGTTATTTTGATCTCTTTTAAATCATCGGCGAAGTCGGGTAACCCCCATTCAATATCAATTTTGAAGCTGAATAAAAATATTGTTTTTTTTTTAGGAAATTGCTCACAAAATTAATTCACTCTACCTTTTAAAGCTAAATGCACTTACTTTTTTCTTGAATTGTCCATTCTTTTTTTAAATTTATTATAACTAAAATTGAACTAGTATTTCTTTATTTTTATTTTTTCTGAAACACATACATTGAGAGTTGTATAACATTTCTTTTCAACACAACAGACACTGCACCATTCATTCTACATTCAATGAACAAAAAGACTTGCTCAAACAGTGATATACATAATAACTGAGTAAAGTAAACACTATCACGGAATGTAGGAAAATTTTTTGTCAATAAAAGAATAAATTGCTTGAAACTGCACCTCATCAACAGAACGAGAAAACATACAACCCTCGTTAATTTTTTTAAAAAACTGAGGGGGTAACACAATTTTTTCAAAATAGTTCTGGGGATTAATAAAACGATCTACATTGAATGAAATTTTAAAACCTTCAGATTTAAGTTGTTTGATAACCTCTTCGCTATGCCACTTTTGAGCAGAAAACGTACTCAAAACATCACTATCTTCCCAGAATACAATAAACAATGATTGATACTTTTCCATTTTCATGGCTATAAATGGTTTTTTGAACAACAACTGCTGGGCGATTTTACACATTGATTCAAAATCAAAATTTTTAACAAATAGAAACTCTTTCCATAAGTTACAATTATTTGGAATTGGGTTTTTACACTGCAACAATGTTTTAATTTCAGAAACAGACTTCTCGATATTATCACGATAGTTACTTTCCAATTCACAATTGAATTGGTCAACAAAGTTTGCACAGTCCAACTCTGACATGACGACTACTTTGGATACAAATTGCTTCGGTATTTATGTCTTCGAAAAACTATGTTTCTTTTTGAAATGATTGTAATGAACGCATCTGTCACTCTTATCGGTTTACAAAGGAAAGCAATTTCGTCTTGATGTGTTGTCAGATCACCACAGCATAAAATAGAACTTTCCGAAAAACTACGTTTCTTTTTGAAATGATTGTAATGAACGCATCTGTCGCTCTAGACTGGTTTGCAAAGGAAAGTAATTCCGTCTTGATGTGTTGTCAGATTACCACAGCAGAAAATATAACTTTCCGAAAAACTACAATTATTTTTGAAATGCTTGTAATGAACGCATCTGTCGCTCTTATTGGGTCCATAAATTGCTTGTTTGTTTGTATTATAAATGAAGTCAAATTATAAAATTGTCAATACACATGGTTGTCTTAGTCTATGTTCATTCAAAAGATAGAACAATTGTGATGTCCAGGAAAGGTATGACTCGCGTTTGCTATTCTGGAGGGGTGGTCTGTGTTTGCTAATCTGAAGGGGTGGTCTGTGTTTGCTAAAAGGGTTTGCTACAAATGTTTGCTAAAGGGTTTGCTAATCTGTAGGTGATGTGTGTTTGCTATTCTGGAGGGGTGGTCTGTGTTTGCTAAAAGGGTTTGCTACAAATGTTTGCTAAAGGGTTTGCTAATCTGTAGGTGATGTGTGTTTGCTATTCTGGAGGGGTGGTCTGTGTTTGCTAAAAGGGTTTGCTACAAATGTTTGCTAAAGGGTTTGCTAATCTGTAAGTGATGCGTGTTTGCTATTCTGGAGGGGTGGTCTGTGTTTGCTAAAAGGGTTTGCTACAAATGTTTGCTAAAGGGTTTGCTAATCTGTAAGTGATGCGTGTTTGCTAAAAAGGGTTTGCTACAAATGTTTGCTAAAAAGAGGCTTCTAAAGGAGTGAGTCGCGTTTGCTAATCTGAAGGTGACCCGTGTTTGCTAAAAAGGGTTTGCTACAAATGTTTGCTAAAAGGGTTTGCTACAAGCGTTTGCTAAACCAAGGGTATAGTCATGCATCTAACACTACTCTCACAGATACTTGGCGATACATAAGTTGGCATAATTATTTTCCAGAATTTTTGTAAATTTTACCGTCGTTGCGAACAATTTGCATAACAGTTTCGCAAACTGTTTTTATTTCTGACTGCCTCCATGAGAGTCATAACAGGTTATATCACCACCAAGTAATAAAGAGTAGCCTACAGTACTGGACAATTTATTATGGATTTTTTTGGACAATTTTGCAGCAAATCTCAATTTTTTGGTTATTATGGATTTTTTAGAATTGCAGCTTCTTTGCTTTGAACCACTATTACATTTATTGTAGTACACTTAGTTATCAAAAAACATCTGAAATTTGCTGTAATATTGTAAAAAAAAAGAAAAATCCATGATAATAAATTGTCCAGTACTGTAGAAGAAATTTAATTTTTTAGAGTTGTTAATCAGACCGTTAGCAAAAGCCTATTTTGTCATTGTCTGCAAAATGTGACAAATTCTTGTCAAAATTTCTTCTTTATTTATTTAGGAGTCGTGCAACCTACCCTACGCCATGGTGCAACTAGGTTCATTTTATAGTTTTTAGATTTTTTTAATTCCTTCTCAACGTTTGTGCTATGGCTAGGTGGTAATGGCAAAAATGTGCGTGACCACACATGCTTTCCCACCACTGTACAAGATTTTAATTTTAATCGTTTTCTGATTTTCCGTTTTTTTATTTCTGGGAAATTCTCCTTATTGTTTTTTCAAGCAACAACTGCTAGAAAAAATAGTTTCAATAACGGGCTTTCACGTCAGCGACATGTGCTCACAATCGCTAACAGGAAGTTGTTGGCATAAATGGTTTTGTCACAATATATTCTTGCAATTTCTAGTTCTAGTTGATATTTAAATTAATCGTAGCCATAGGCCTACTATTATTTTTAAATTAATTTAGCATCATCATGTAGCAATATTGTTTCTGCTTTAGCATCCAGCGAAACGCATTGTCTTACTGTACTTCGTGTTAGAACATGCCATGGATTGCGGTTATCATATTTGCAATCTCAACCTATTTGTTTCTTTAGAAAACCCTGATTTTCAATCTCCATCACACACCACTTCAGTGACCCGTAAACCATCCATGTCCCCAAAGCGACCTCATTCCCACCCAACATATCGCATGCCCCCATTAACTCCTACGGTGGCCACATTAATCAACACGGCAACTGTTCCGGTAAGAAAGCAAAAGAAGCGAAAGTCTCCCCCAATCCCCGGAACAAAACCGGCCAAACCAGGTACCAATCTCCATTACAGAAAAGAGAACTGCATATCAAAAGTAAAATTATGACCAAAATTTTGAAAAAAAAATATTTTAGTAATATCAATCTCCATAACATCAGTTTCAGTAACTTGCTACGTCACCACTCTGTGCTTCGTCCAAGAGTATTTAACAGATGCTCTTCTAAACATTTGTTAAAGCCTCGTTTCATTTGGTTTCTATTTTGTTCTGGAGCAAAACATATTAGAGACTGATAACCACAAAAAAAAATAAGAATTTTTTATTGTCATTAATCTACAGGATGTTAAAGAACTAAGATAAAACGCACAGCGGAACAACTAAACTCACCATGAGCAATATTTTCAACACAAAGCTGTTTTCGTCGGTGCTAAAACACAGTTCAAGCAAGTTTTGAAACTGTCGGCTAAAATTTTTTTGATTAACTTACAACGTGCGCTTCAAAACTTTTACAGTAACATCCACAACTTCTGGTTCAGAGAACCCATATTTAGTTCCCAACGGCCCTGACAGCTACAATAGGGTTCGAAATCACTCCGCGAGAGAAAACAAGTGAGTAGGAATTGATGATGAAATTGGCAGTCTTCTTGTATCATACAAATTGTTACTTGATAGCAATGTGTAGCCTACAACAAATTGAAAATATGACATTTTCTTAACTAGGTTAGATCTGTGCTTGGTGATGAAGATTTGGATTTAGTTGAATAGAAACCTACTTTTGGGTTCACCGATGAGCTTGTCAATATTGGTCTTGCCATCTGCCAAGGCATGGCCACGTGTTTTTAGTGGTCAACAACGGCAACCTTTAAACTTTAGCTTGTGTATCGGTCCAATCCCCAATCATTTGCCACTATTGGCTATTTAGCAGACAATAAATGAAATCCACAAAATACGTAAAATGATCATAAAACTGTTGTCTGGATGTGACCAAAAGTCTTTTTTTAAACAGATATGACACCTTGCAAACAAAACGAGGGAATACGTTGAAAGAAATTGGAATGCTGAACACACAAGATCAAGCACAAGGGGTAGTTCAGACAAGGTAAACAGTCATATATTATTCATATTAAAACAACCAAACCATTCATATTCGATTGAACGTAGCGGAAACATAACCTTTTACTTCAACTTCTCAATAATTTTTTTAAACATCATAACTTTCTCTTCTGCTTGAAAGGTTTTGTTAATTAAGGAACAAACTCGAAAATTTCGGTTGCGCATCTTCATGCGTTATAAACGTGTTTGTGATGGTTCGAACGTTCAGCACAGGACAGGCTTGTATTTAAAATTCCCGTGGGGAGAATTGGCGTGAGGAATATTGTCACTTAACTCTTTTATCAAAGTGTTGAAGAATTACTCTGATTGTGTCCGCACAAGCTGTGGATTCTACTTCAGCCATCTTTGTTCTAATGTAGGTTTTTTAGTGGGGAGAGTGTGGCAACATTGAATCATGGTATTCTTGCGGATTTTGAAACGTTGTAGAAATAGCAACTTTTGCTTGTTTTGCAGCCATTAGCAGTGTAGGCTATGAGTACACTATAGCATACTCAAGAAGTTATAAGAGTTTTAAACAGAAAAAGCGTGAAAATTTATGATCTGCATAACATTTTTATTGCCCTTGTTTTTATATTTAAACAGTTACAAACGTACCTTTATTTATTGACAATGTATTTTGTCTCTCAGCAAGTCAGTTCTAATTTTAATCTACTATTTGTTGGTGCCAATTCGCTCAATTTCTACATTGGAAATTTCCAAAAATTCACATCTTTTTTCATACTAATGACGATACCATCCTTATCTTTCTCGGCGTCATTTTTGCTCAATAACCATCTGCTTGAAGGAAAAAAATGGCCATCCAATTGGCATGATGATAGCTTGTATGCACATTTTTCTGCATGCAACACAAAAAACCTGTTTCTTTGGACGCTTTGATTTATAACTTGATGATTATTGATTGGCTTGTTTGAGTCACTCATTGCTTTTTTATTAAAACCAAAATGTCATTTCGCGACAGTAAGCAAACAATTTGCGACATTGATTCTATGTGATCTAAGCTTTGTGCAAAAAAACAATGCATTTCATCAATAAGTCGAGACTCTTATTTGAGACAAAAAATGAAATATCACTGGACTGATAAATTTACCGCATCTTGACGAACTATGAATGACTGGCTATTGATTTTCGTAATTCACGCATCACAATCAACAAAAATTTCTAGTTACGTTGCCAGACGTGAAAGCGATGCAAAAATAGCCACTTTTGTTAGCTGGGACAATATAGTACAAAGCTTGCAAAATTTTAATGATTTCCTGACATTTATCAGTTTGCACACACATGGCACATTATACACAAACTTCTTACACATACGTGATTAAACAATTTGACCAGAGTAAAAGTTTCTCTTCACCAAAAAGTTATCGCTTATATCAGTCGTAGAGTGGTCTGGCAGGATAACAAATAAGCTAAACAGTTTAATAACTGCAACATGACAGCCTATCTAAGTTGCAAAGTTTTAAAGTTCCGGTCTTATTTTATAAAGGTGTTTTTGTTCTATCATACACGTAGGCTACTGTACAGTAAATTAAAACATTATCACACATAGTTTGGCATTATAGAATTTTTTTGTTTGTTCTACGTGAAATAAGTCGGTTATACATGATTTACTGTAAAAAAAAAGCAAAGGGTCTGGATTGAAGTGACTTAAAAGTCAAATAAAATGACGCGATTTCACTAATTTCAGTAGCTCACCTCTTTTTAGCTTTTATTGAATTTATTCATGTTTTGTTGCATCTTACGTTTCTGAATCATTTACCTTTTTGATTGTCTGTAAAACCGAGATGTCATCTCTGAGATTATGAGAAACTTATCATGAAACAGTAGGCTACCGGAGAGCAGGGAGTATTTTTGAACCCGAGACCGAGATAACTTGAAGACATGAAATTTTTTTTAGAGGGTTGGGAAGTTGAATGAAACCTCATTAAACATGTTTTTGCTATGATGTATTTGCATCTGGTGCTATTATAGTTTGGAAACAACTCCTGTTTCATGAGAAGACGACGTTTTTAAACAACGATCTAGCCTACTAGAATAGGTATTTTTAACAATGGTGTCTTGTTTTTTTTGTTTTTGTTTTTTGATATATTTTAGCAGATTTTTATTTTCGGAGGACGAGGATACTATTGGCACCTCAAAGTAGTCTTTCAGTCTTTTGTCCGCAGCAGTGGCCGAGTGGTTAGCGCGTTGGGCTCGCAGTCCAGAGCCTGCATGTTCGACTCCAGCCACCCGCACTTGCTCTTGTTTCTCTGGGCAAGAAACTTTACGATAATTGCCTCTACCCAGTGATCGATTTCGAGTAATGGGTAGTACCAAATTTAAGTCATAAGTAGAGTAGACAACCGGAAACAGACATTGCAGTCGGCTGCAGCGTGGGTCAGGTGTACGTCGGAAGGCGTACACCGATGCATAGCGCTCAAGTCCGCTTTCCCGCAATGCAGGATAAAGATAATAGAACAAACAAACAGAACAAAACGCCCGTGGTCATAAAATTAGTAATTCAAGCATTTAATGATTCTGCAATACAAAGTAAGTGAAATATTTTGCGATTGTTTTTCAGACACAGCTGGAATGGAGAACAAGAGGAATGCAGTACCAATTTCGGAAGGGGGTCAGTCATCGCTCAGCCAGATTCCATTCTATCTCCTCCTGTTCTTACCAGCAATGGCATCCAAACACCAATAGAAGTCAATCTTTCTAGCAGAAAAAGTTCTTCTGCATCTATTGATAGTAACAATTCTACGAAAAACACTAAGTTAAAAAAGCAGGATGCAATACCACCACCTCCTCCTCGCCGAGCTCCAACTACAAAACTCACCCACTCTCCTGATGGTTCGCAACCTCCTCCTCCTCCGCGAAAAAGCTCTTTGACAAACATTGGATCGTCTGTGCAGCAAGAAGATCCTCGAGCTTATATGCAGCGTCACATGTCCCTCCCTTTGATAGATAGTGAAGACAGAAAATCTTCAGGAGCTTTAGTTACATCGGCACTTGCATTCCAAAGCGTACCCCATTCTTCTACACCCAATAGTGATCGAGAAGAATTTACTAATCCAAACTCCAAAGATCTTCCTGCTCCTCCACCACCTGATGTGTTGTACGACTCTATGAAGAACATAAATTACCTCGGAGCAAAGGGCAATGCTCTTAATCTGCCACCACCTCCTCCAACACTGTAAATTGTGATTGGGCAGTAGAAGTTTTTCTTTCACCTACAATATCCAAAGTTTCAACAAATCGACAGTTTTGATCACTTGTCAATATTGCAGTATAAGAAAACTGGATTCTCGACTTATGAGGTAAAAGCTGACAAAAAGTAAATGAAGGAGATCGTTCAGGAAGAATAATTCAGAATACGTGTGGTGGAAAGTATTGCTTTCTAAAAGTCGGAATAAAAGTAGTGCTGGATGGCGCATTACTGTGAAGACATTGAGTCCACTAAATTAATTAGGTCAACGTTCCTGTATTTACTTGCTGATTTCTATAGTAGCCTACTGCTTATATTTGTTCAAAGCTTAAACGTAATGTCATATCAAAAACATGCCTTTATTAGGCTACCTGCAGCACATTTTCTTGAATTAATTGTTTGATGAAGTTGTTTGTTGTTCTATGAGGGTGACAAGACTTTATTCAATATGCCAATAAGTTTTAAAATTGTCTCAGGAGATCACAAAATTATGCAAAATTCATGTCATTAACAATGAGTTGACTGCCAACCCTTTGATTTTTATTGCAAACATTTGGAGACTTGCAAACTATAATGCAAAACAAAGCACGCTGCGTAAGTTGTCAGCCAGATTTACAAAGTAAACTACATTTTTTGAGTAGGGTAACCCACTGGAGTTAGACGAACCACATTTAGCCCACACAAAAACACAATCACAATGATTGCTCATAGCTGGATGGTGGTGGTATCAGCAGTCAGCACCGCAATGAATTAAACTGTTGATTGAATACCGCTTGTCGTTATTACAGAGTGTTTGAAAACTTTTTGGAATTTATTTACACACGTGTTTTATCATTAGTTGAGTTTCATTTGCTTGCTTTCACAAGAACTACAACTAACGTTTTAAATTACTTCCCCACACATATCAAACAAAAACTTTTGTCTGTTATTATTTTATATAGGCTTTATTTATCTTTCCTTCTTTGCTTACTATTTTAAGTATTGCGAAGTATTTATGTTCTGTTCAATTTATTGTTTAAGTGTTATGCTGCGTCTACTGTTGTTCATATGGCCAGTAGTAAACTTTTTTTGTCTAGGCTTACTGCTACCAACACAACTTGCTGTTGCAAATGACGAAAGTATAAAATAAATAATGTCTTATTGTCGTGTTTTTTTTGGTTTCCGTTTTGACAGCTACCCTTTTCAATTCTGCATTTTTATTGGAGCCATATCTAGGCTACTATTATTACAAAAATTCTCATTATTTCTTTACGCAAAAGAGATTCGGTCCTACGTTTTGGGTATAAACCGTTTGCGAATTGAACACAGGCCTACTAGAAAGGCTAAACCCTGGCAAGACGATTGAGCTAGCAAAGCTGTGTTAGTTTTGTTTGATTGACATTTCCTCAAAGTATAAACCAGACCAGCGTATCAGTAATATTTTGACTCCACTTTACCTGATAGCCTGCAAACTTGATATAGGCTAGTTTCTACTACCTAATGACGTATTTGTGCAGTTGTGGCTTTGTGGACAGCCTTTTAACACAATACGCTTAGTGGGCTAATCATGCCTTTATTTGGTAAGAAAGTTTTTTTAATTGGGAAAGTTGAATTTTTGTAGCAAGTTTGTATGAAAATGCTGAAGAACTATTTATTAATTTATAAACCAAAAAGTTAGGCGAGTCATTGCACTCGTCATTGATTTTAAGGGGTAGGCTACCGTTATTATTTGCAACTATACAGTATGTAGCGACACAAAGCATATGAATTCAGAAACGTAGATTTTGTTACTTTTAAGCTCTATACTCTTATCAAAAATATTGCTCTTTTCTTTGTCGCATGACTTTTTTAAACCTGGTATAGTTTCAGAGTGATTTCTATCGTTTCATGTTTAGATTTGTTGCTGCAGTATGTTGATGTGCAGGGAAAATAAATGCTTCTTCACGTGGTTAAATATTCTGTCAAATTTATGCATGTAACTGCACTAAAAACACTAAAAGCCGCCATGGCTACCACTAAATTCCAAGAATTTCCTCACATTCTCATTTACAAACATTTACAGGATGAACTTGTGATACCTTATATGAACATCAAGTTGTATCTAATCACCATCTTCTTTTTATAGGCCAGTAATTGGGCAAACAATGTCGGTTTTATCATTTCTCTAATTCTACCCATTGTTAGACTGCAGTTTTAAGAAAACAATAGAACTTCAAAGAATGCGCGGTGTTTCCTTCGTTTTTTGGCCCTTGAACAATTTTCGGGCCCTTAAAAGGATCCCGGGCCAGGGTTCAAATGTACCCCTGAACCCTGTGTCAACGCTACTGTGCATGTGATCTTCTGAGGCATTACGCCAAATTTTCATAGCAAGTTTGAGCCAGCTTTAAGCAAAACTTTGTTTCAACAAACATAACGAAAAGATAGCGCATAGACATAAAGGATGGCGAAAACAACAAGTCAAGAAGATATTTCATGTACGAAATATTATTTTATTCTACACATTGTACATCTCGAAATACACACAGACAGCTAGAAGTAGTGCCAGGACAGATAGTAGGCTAATCCATTCAGGGGCTCCGATATGTCTTGATAAGCAAGTACAACACATATTTGACTTCTAAATAGTCGGTAGAACTCAATAAAGCAAGCGGTAATTACACAATAGTCTTTGTGAGGAGTGAAAAATATGAAACTTTCCGTTTTCTAGAATTTGTATAGGAATATTTTCCATGAAAAGCTCAATTTAGATTTATAAATTTTTAGCATTAATATTTTTTGCAAATTTTAAGATTTCCTCATTCTGATCATTTCCACCAAGTTTTATTTTCTATGAATTTTAGGGGGAAAGTTTTCAAGAAGACAATTTCCTCCAAATTGAAAGCATTGTCAGCTGTCACGTTTACTAGCGACAACAATGTTTTGATAGCCAACAATTTGACCAACGTATTCTATTCATTATAATTCAGTTTGCATGGTTGCCTGAACTTGTTTGAAAAAAATTGTGACAAGGTAAATCAATAATAATATTATTTATAATATAATTTATCAAAAGTATAACACCATAGACCTTTTTTGAATTATTCTTAATCACACAATTTTTAAAGTAAATGCAGGCTATATATTGAGTTGGGGGACAATGTTTTTTTGCCATCTTGAAAATAGTCCCGTCCCAGCCTACATGTTTTATATGAACAAGCTTTCATATAAAATACGTAGGCTGGAGTTTCTAATTTCATAGTCTACAAAGGCTTTTTATCTAGCTTAATAAATCAAAAAACATTTTAAATTATTACCATTTCTTGATTAATTGCCTTTCAAATCTTTGGCTTGAAATAGATTTGTGCAAATTAATGGTTGAAACGAAGCAACATACTTGCTAATCTCAGTTGAGTTTAATTAATCACTTGAAAGATTCAACTTAATTGCGATTGAAACTTTAAGTATGGGTTAAGTACCAATATGGTACATTAAATTAAGTAAAACTTTTGCAAACAGGTCAAACATTGTGCATCACCACAGTATATAAGATTAAACGGAGACAGATTAGCAAACTCGATTAACTGAATATATGTAAATGTGACGCTGTCAAACATCACAAATATCAGCTGTGGCGCGATTATTGAAAGAGTGAAATGTTGCTACTAATCAAGACAGAAGCGTATACACCGAGAGACTGACTATTGATTGACTATCAAAATCTCAATTGTTTTGGACTGCTTTTAAGACGTGTTTTTGCTGTTGTTGTTTGAAGTAAAACTGTAGTCTGTTTTTTACTGATGACTGATCAAATTAGGTTACAGATCCCACCCTTTGTCTGGACAGCTCGCTTTAATTTTAATAGGACCAATTTTAATTCTATATCAAGTTTCTAAAATTAAGTTTTGTTTCATTTCGAGGGAAAAGTATTTTTAACTTCTTTCATTTCGAAATCATAGCAATTTGGTTTTGTTATGTGTTCGAAAGAAGTATAAAACGTATACAAATCTAACCGTAATTGAGCAAAAAATACGCCTTGAAAATTTTATTTCATTTGTTGGTAAAATTGTTCTTTACAAATGTTAACCGCTGGTCAATTGACGAAAATGGGGAGTATTGACAGTCAGTAACGTTGACAAGGGTGGTCAAGCGCCTACTTTTGAATAGGAAATTATTTTATTTTTTTAAAAACAAACACTGCGTTATTTCTTTTTTGCTTGTCTTTAATTTCCGTTTTGCAAACGTGTTGCAATTGCAAGTTTTTAGGCTTCCATTGGTGCCATAAGAATATTTTCTTCTTTGAAAACTACTCAGTTGACAGCACCTTGCAGAAACCAGTCAAAAAAGGAAAATAACTGTTTGAGGGAGAAAATTAAAGCACTGTAAAAAATAGTTATATTTCTCAAGAGATGAAATTCACAATCAAATTTTTCTGCATTTATGTCAAATCGCTTTTACATTTCTTTTACACTTGTTTTGTAAAAAACGCATAATGTGGTTGATATTTTAAATTCCTTTTAAGTCAATAAACTTTTTTGAAGAAGTGAGAGACTTTACAACTCTTTTTTTACGAATTCAAAGAAAATGCCTAAGTAATAAGGCATTACAAAAATATACTACCTGCAGACAGAAGCCAACTGTTTCGATCTTATGGATCGCTTCAGTGCAATAAAAAAAATTATAATGATTGCTTTAGTTTTAATTTTTCTTTCTTCAGGTTGGTTAGTCGTTTGATGACGTAAGTGATCAAAATGACAGATGAGACGGATTTTGCAAATGTTTCGAAAACTATACTGTCTTCATCTTCAGTGCTTTGTGAAGATTCACTGAAGATGAATCTTCTTCACAAAGACAGTATAGGTTTCAAAACCTTTACTGAAGAGTTTAGTATCTACAATTTGGGCTCTTTATTTTTTGATCAGATTAAACAGGTGTTTCAACCATTTTCCTCCTAAGAGGAGTTTTAATTTGAAATTCAATCCATTGCGAGCGCAAGTTTTTCGCCAATAAGTGAAGGTTGAATTTTTTTCAGAAAAACTGTTTTAAGAAATGATTGGATCATGTCGAAATTATAAAAATGTAGACAAGGCAAAATTTTTTCACTGTAATGCTAGGACAATACAATCAACCAAGATGAATCCAAAATTGGATGCTGGAGGCACAAATACAAACAAAAATTGAAACAAAAGAAGGGGTTATACTTCAAGCATCTTAAGATCCATCTTTTTTTAAAAATAATTTTCATTTACAGTATATCGTCAATATGTCCTAACATACACAGCCGCGTGCTCTGGGTGGGTATCGAACCGATAACCTCTATAATCTGTCAGACACTTCCATCACAAGGTAACACAGGCACCACATATCACTGCAGGTAAGTATGTACAGTAGGTCACAAAGTAATTGTTTCGTTTTTTTCTGTTAATAAATTTAATATTTGACCATTGCATTTTGTTCAAAAGTAGGTAAAATTACTGTATGTTATTTCTGAAGAAGACATCATGTGATGTCGAAAACGCTCGATATGTAATTTGTTTCAATGTAGTTTTTGTTTTCTTTAAATGTTAAAATAGAGAAATAAAACAAAGTAACTTCAGCGGGTTTAACATGATGTATTATGTCGAAAACGTTAGAGTTTATTTTTAATTATGTTATATTTGTGTATGTAATACATCATGTTAAACCCGCTGAAGTTAATTTGTTTTATTTCTCTATGGTTCAACAAAGCAAACTCTCTACCACAGCTTTATCAAATGTTAAAATATACGTGAATATGTTAAATCTGATTACGTTACTCAGCTTCGTATACATATGGTTTAACAAGACAAACTCTCTACGAAAGCTCTAACAAAACTAAGCATAAAACATTCATTTTGGAATTTTGGACAAGTATTCAAGTGTTGACTGTCATGTATGATGCAGTGACTGCGGATCGTGACGAGCTCGTTTTATGTCAGCGGAATTTAGCTGCACGAAAAATTTGAATTTCTCAAGCTGAAGACAACAGAAGCACCTGTAGAGTTATCACTATTCTCTTTCTTGAGGAAGGTCTTTTGATTCTAGCTCGGGTCATACTAATTCTTATATATAGGCTCTAGGCTACATGCTGGATGTCATGTCCACGCAATAAAGCGGTCTCACCTTAAATGTATAACTTAAATTGAAACACATAGGCTTTCTGTCGCTTAAAAATCTTTACAGTTGCAGGAAGATAAATAGTAAGGTATAACATTATCCTCATATGATTACAAGATCAAGGTGTACGTAGCTTAGACTTCATAGTAGCCTCCTTCCTTATTTTTCCCACATGGAGAAATTTATCACAAAATCCGTTAGGGGTCATACGTGAACCGTTTTGCATTTACAAAAATAACAACAGAGCATTCATGGAACAATGGTCTTCAAAAATTACATTGACTTTCACAAAAGCAGTTCAGACACAATCATAGACGTTAGCTTGATATTGGAGAAGTCGTATGTTTGGATTTCACCAGGCTCTATAGAAATTATACAAATAAAGTTACAAGTAAGCTAGACTGACATAGCCAGGTAGGCTTACATATGCTGAGATAAATGAAAATTAATAACCTGTATGTGAAAGAAATAAGCTACGGAAATAGTTATGACGTTTAATGATCACGTTGACAATTTAGGTTATAAAGACAAAGTATATTCATAGTTAAAACATGTTTTGTATGAATTGATAAATAATAATTAATAGATATCGAGTTCATGGACTGAGTTTAAAAAAAAAAATGAAAGGCAAGTTTCATAAACGTAACATATGGTCAAAGCAAACGTTTCTTATTTTGTAATTATCAGTTGCAGGAACGCTTACAAAAACTTGAGCGCGGTAGCTTAATGTTGCAGGCTACGTCTGTAATTGCAGCGCCCGGTTGTTACATTGTTGAGATTGAGAACGTGCGACTTCGTGATACTAGGCTATAATTATATATTGTGCATTTTAATTTCTATAGAACAATATATTGGCTTTACGGCTTTGACTAATTTAAGCATCAACACTTTTTCTCAACCGAATTTCAAATAAAAGAATTCGAACACTTGATATCTGAAGACATCTTGACAATGATGGAGCCAGTTGACTATTGTCAAGACCACTCAAAATATTCCACGTGTACTTGAAAGCAAAGCAATTAAAACGTTAAGACTTTACTGTTGCAAGACAGAATACCCAGCAGAGTTTCTAGAAAAAGGTGCTTACTGGGGCGAGTTGATTTTGTATTGAAAGTCAAGTTTTTGCTCGTCGCTTTGCGACCATTCGAGTTGTAATCAAGTTGGCAGGACAATAGTTTATTGTTGTTTTGAAATCGATTTCGATGAGTTTTGTGAAAAGCCTTGAGTTTAAACTCGGCACATTTTTGTTCTGTATCTAAAGTTTAATAAAACAATATTTTGAATTTATTTTGAGCTATTGAACCGATCCAAAACAAAGGTAGTTCATAACAAACGCTGGAAATGTTTTTACTTGATTGACTTTAGCCAGCCTTACCTATAGCTACGTTTGTTAACGTTTCTATATCTTGAATACACTCTATCGATCGAGGTCATGATGAAAGGTTTGTTTCTCGTTGCACTTGCGTCTTGGTGTTGGCACGGTGCCGTGCGTAGCTTTTTTCAGTTTTGCTATCCGTTTGAAATGCTCGCTTGCGGTGGGAAAGATCTGCCTTATAGCCAGTGCTTCCACTTTGAAGGATTTTATCCCGAAAAAGGGATTTTTCAACGCTTCGAAGGATAAAAAAAGAAAATGAAGATCGGAAGGATTTTTTAAGGATTTTTAACAATTTTACAAGGAAATTTTGTCTTAAAAAGGGAATTGTTGTTTTTTAGCAATTTTATAGAAAATTTTATTAATATTCCCTTACAAAAGCTCTAAAAACGACTGGAATAACGATGATCAGCTGGTTTCCGTCACCACTGGCCATCCGGAAGTGACCGGAACTCCTCGCCCTCACCTTCTTTCCCATTCTCGCCTTTCCGTCGCTTGATTCTATTCTCGCCGTTATGGGAATTGGATGTGAGTGAGCTAGTTCTCAATCCTTTTAGTTAAAATTAGGTAGGCTAGTCGTTGATTTACAGTTGAACTTGAGTAGCAATGACAAAGTTCACTGACCTTCGACGTACAGAAGGTATGATAAGCTTAGGCTAGTGGTACGGTATCCTTCCGGTTTAGAAAAAGTTAGTTATAGCTTATTATGGTGTCATCTAGGCTGTGTATGTGTATACAATATAGTGTACACAGTCAGACTGAGTCAGTATCATGAATAGGCCTAGTATCCTGAAGTTTTTTTTATCAGTTTCAGATGATTGTGAAGATGTTACTGAGTATCCTACTTGTTGAACAAGTTAGCTCATCAATGAAAACTGAACTAAACACAAAAATAAATTTGTTAATGAATGGATAATTCGTTACTGGACATTTACCACCTGTGCATTTTCGGTGTTTGGGATAGGTTAGGACTCTGGGTGGGAAAGATGAGAGTGGTAATTGGTAAATGATGTCCAGGACTCCAGGTGGTAAATGTCCCAGAACCGACTAACTGACAAGCAGTTTTTTTTGGCTGGACAGTGAACAAAGGAAGTAAACCATATTGTAAAATATGTGCTGCTTTTGTGTAATTGTTCTAATACAACAATGTTGCTTCGACATACCGGTGCTACGAAAAAAATCGAGATTAAAATAACTTTAAAGTTGTATTGGCACCTTTTTTAACTAGTAAATAACGTCAAAAATAACCTCGCCTATGAAAGAAATTTTGACGGGTTTTCGACTGAGAAAAAAGGGATTTTTCAGGACAAAAAAGGAAATTGAAGAGGATTTATCAATTGTCAAAAGTGGAAGCACTGCTTATAGCTCAGTTGGTTAGCGCTTGACTTCGTGAACGAAGAAGCTTCAAGGACAAGCGGCGCTGGTTCGACTCTCGGGGTGTGCGCTTGAGCAACGCACGTTAAGGACTGCTCTCCATTCAGTGGTACGTAGTGGACGGAATAATTTCTCGCCAACAACACTTCAATCGGAAACTTCACTCTGTAAATCTCGATAACCGGCCCTGCGTCAAAAGCCTTTACAAGTATGCGAAACTACCTGGAATAACCAATCAAAGGCTTTGCCAGTCCGAGGATAAAGATTCAAAACCAACCAAACTAACCAAGTTGTTAGCACTGCCAACATATTTTGTTCTTGGCTTGTTATCACTCGAAAACAAGTTTAGTTTACTTTTCCCAAATTCAAGGGTTATTACGTCGGTTGCAAGTCGAGTGGTGAGAGATCTGGTACGATGCTCTAAAAAGCGCTCGTATGACTCGCTGCTTAGCTTAAATTTATAACTGATGTTACTTTAAATCGTGGGTCCAAAAGCATGGCAACTGCCAGGTTAAGATGATTTTTATGTGCTCGTCGTCGTCGTATAAGCATCTGAGGCCGAAGGTCTATCCTTTCATCTCCCCAGATTCACGATGTTTCCGGCCTGCGCTGGAAGGCTGCTAGAGAGCAGCCAGTCTTTGGTTTCATCTTCCAAGACAACTATAGATGATGAAACCAAAGACTGGCTGCTCTCTAGCAGCCTTCCAGTATGCTTCTATATATATGTGCTTCTGTTACGATTTACGGTTACTGTAACGGCGGAAGAGTGAGTTTGATCACAATGTGATCGTACTTTTTTGAAACAAACTACTGCTGAGTGAAACGTAGCCAACGGAGGCTTCCAATCGTCGTTATCATTGGGATAGAAATCAAATCCGGTGTCACGGTCAATGAGTTTTCCGGTTTGCCAAACAATTCATTTTCCAAATTCCATATGTATTTTAAATGTGCTAAAACGTCAACTAAATAATTAAAATATCACCAAATGGAAATTACACCAACAATGCTACTGTACGTTTTTATACAACCTCGTCTAGTAACTTCCAGTCAATTCATCGTCAATGCAAGCTTTCCTTTAGGCAGCCCTGCTAGTGTCATATCAGGGATGCTGGTGCTTACGGTGAGAATGAAACAGGTTAAAGCTCTCAACACTAAGCAGTCTACTATTCTCAAATGCAATATTTTTGAATTGTTTTCTTATCGAACATTATTTTTGTGCCTATTTTGTGTGCATCATGCAGACACACTCACAAAGTAGCCTATTCCACATGCCAAACACCTTTGAACTTACTTAATTTACTTATAGGTCTAATGATAGTTTATCTAGGATATCTGTAAATCATCTTTATTCAAGTACGGCACATTCTTACTCTCGAATCTCGACAACTGTAAATTGAGCAAAGACAGCTGTCAAGTAAAAATTTGCAAATAGTCTAAACTATCTAAATTGTTAATAGTTAATGACAGACAGACAGACAGACAGACAGACAGACAGACAGACAGACAGACAGACAGACAGACAGACAGACAGACAGACAGACAGACAGACAGACAGACAGACAGACAGACAGACAGACAGACAGACAGACAGACAGACAGACAGACAGACAGACAGACAGACAGACAGACAGACAGACAGACAGACAGACAGACAGACAGACAGACAGACAGACAGACAGACAGACAGACAGACAGACAGACAGACAGACAGACAGACAGACAGACAGACAGACAGACAGACAGACAGACAGACAGACAGACAGACAGACAGACAGACAGACAGACAGACAGACAGACAGACAGACAGACAGACAGACAGACAGACAGACAGACAGACAGACAGACAGACAGACAGACAGACAGACAGACAGACAGACAGACAGACAGACAGACAGACAGACAGACAGACAGACAGACAGACAGACAGACAGACAGACAGACAGACAGACAGACAGACAGACAGACAGACAGACAGACAGACAGACAGACAGACAGACAGACAGACAGACAGACAGACAGACAGACAGACAGACAGACAGACAGACAGACAGACAGACAGACAGACAGACAAAAAGACAGACAGACAGACAGACAGACAAAAAGACAGACAGACAGACAAAAAGACTTTATGTTAACGATTGTCCGTTAATATCAATACCCAAGTCATGAAAGTACTTTCAACTTTAGCCTACTTTCAAAGTGATGATTGTGATGCTTTTTATTAGGGCGTAACTTGTCATAACACAGCTCAACGCTGATACACGACCAATGGTAATATCAAGCGAGTTCAAAAAGGTACGGATTTTTCGTAAAAACAAAATGAGCCCACTTACTGTCCTAGTATAAACATATAGCGTTTCGTATTTTTGCAACAATAGAATAAGAATAAGTCGTTCTACTGTACATTACCAACGCCTCAATTTGACATTAGTACAATAGAAAAGAATTTCAGAACACGAAAGGTTACTGGGTGTTTGAGAACTTTTACAACAAATTTCGCGACATCAGCTAAGGATTGAAAGAAATACGTGCTATAACAACAAGCTATTGCTGTAGCTTGTTGATCATTTTCGCCAAACCCTTCTCGTTATAATTTCGTGTTTACAGTAATGTTGACAAGGGGACTCCAGGGGGTACTTTTTGACCTGGGCCCAAGATGATTTTAGGGATTGTATCCATTCCATGGGCCCGGGAGCTTGAGGAAATCACTTCGTATTCCTTGATTATAGTGCGTTTTTCTTAGAAGTATCTTGATTTGGAGTCCGAGGATCTTATTGGTAATGGGGCCAAATTATCCTCTCAACGGTTCTGCATGTTTGATTATACAACTCAAGTTTGATCAAACTTGACTTCACTAACATTACTAGCTCATCATGAAAGAAGCAGACTATGAAATGAACTTGATCATGTCGTTGTGGACAGGGCGGAGATTAGGCTACGCATGCGCATGGGATCATGTCTCTTCCCCTTCTTAAATCTGTCTCCGATTAAATTTTAAACAAACGATTTAATTTGTTGGTAAATAGCAGCAGTCAAAAAAATTCAACAGTCTCACTAGAAGAAAAGAAATCCATAGATATGTCACCCAACTCTGGCACAAACCAATAAACTGACAAAATCAAGGGCATTCTATGGTTCAATGACCCTAAATTTATCAGTTTATTGGTTAGTGCCAGAGTTGTCAGATTTGACATTGTTATCAAGGAATTGTAGCAGTAGAAATTTACCGGTTGCCATGAGTAATGAAACTATTAAACGCAAACACAACATCTGGTACAATGAAGATACATTGCAAATATATCTCAATTTCCATGAACAAGATGAGCGTCAAAGCAACCGTTGTAATTTGTTATATTCCTACTACGTTCTCATTACATAGCCTATGTGGGATGGGGAAATCTGTTGGTCCTAAACATTGATCATTTTTAGTTTTTTTGGAAATACAATCAATAATGTAGCCTACAATTGATTTGCACTGCGTTGGGCTACTATGTCGCCAAGTGTTGATATTTTGCTTGTTTTCAATGTTTTCTTTTTAACACTAAATCTATGGGCAGTAGCTCAGTTGGTTCGTATTCTAGTACCAGTATAAATGTTTCATCATATGTAGGTGAATGAAAGCAACAACAAGTGTGGAATGCTCTTGATCTTGCCAAGCGATGGACTTGACAACTATCTTGCCTTCATCTCAAATGTATTCTTAACGCAAAAGAAAATCGGTACTTTTTAACAATATCTCGAATATATAACACGAAACTTCTTTGCTTCTGGACTGTGTCTATTTTCCTAGATTGGTAAAGTTTTCAGGCATATACAGTAAGACTACTAGAAAGCAGACGGGCTTTGGTCATCCTCCAAGAAGAGAAAAACGAAGAAGGGCATTTTGCTTTGCATTTCACCCGACACATGAAAAATAATTTGTTAGTTTGTGTTTGGTCCAGTAGCAGTCGATTGTGAAGGATATACAAAACATACATTTAGACACAACAGTATTTTCTGATACATTTATGCAAAAACTGTTAGTAACTTATCCCAGTGACACAACTACAGCAGTGCTGTGTTACGGAATGTCTAAGCACTCAAACTTTAACCCTATAGTTTCTTGATTTAATTTCTTTTAAACAATAGAAAGGTGAAGTTCAAGACTTTGTAAAAAAATAATAGGTAAGCCTATAGCCCTAATAATGTGTGACGGGTAGGTTATAAATAGTGCAAACAAGACCAAGAAATTTTGATGATTACACCCAGAAGTCTTTTTATTATTCAGGTAGGTTTTAAAATACTCGATCTTATTATGAAAATGCTGTTCTAGACAACTAAGTGATTTCTAGCTATACTCGACAATTTTTCTAGAATTCCGTTTGAAAATTGAGATATGCATTGTACGTTTTTACAACAAGCTGTTTTTGGCCTGGGCTATTTGATTTTTGCCGTTGGCAGTACAGCGGCACGACGCTGTCCAACTTCCGCAACTGTTTGTATAATTATGTTATATGTATATGTATATATATATATGTGAATATGTTATAATAAGAAAGTACAAAAATGATCCGGACAGATTTTGTTATACATGTGGCAAAGCCACCCTGTACATTAAACGCACAGTCATCAAACAAAAATTGCACAGTTTACAAAAACGCATACCGCGCATATTTTGGAGTCAAACTAAGTGATCGTCAAAGCATTTCTTCTGCAAATGAAGCGAAGGTCTCACTGTGCACGGTAGTTTTGTGGAAAAAAGAGCAAGGAGAGCTTTTGCAATTTCAAACTTCCTTGGAAAGCATAGAAGCCCTTATTATGAGGTGCAGATTTAAAAACTGCTTGAAAGCTTTCCGATCCTTTGGAACCTGAATGTTTGTGAAAATGCACTTTCTGAGTTCGTACTTAGATTACTTTTCTGACAACTGTGGTGATTAGAGCGAAAAACAGTGAGATATACTCCACTAATAGGCTAACCTTAGCCAGGTGGAAGTAGGTAGCCCACCAACACTGTTGGGGACGTAGTCGTGCTTACAGTTAGCTTTTGGTGTAAAGAGATCTTCCAAATTCCACACATAGAAGAAAATCTTTTCTTTAAAGTGACGCCTTTTGTCATCATAAATCATTTGTATTGTTATGGTATTAAAGTGTTTGTTAGGAAGCTTTCTTGGTTTGTCGAAAGTGCCTTTATTTCTGCTATGTCAGTATATTTTTATAGTACGGTATTTTAAATGCCTGTCACTGCATTTAAATGAAAATACCATCTTGCAAAAAATTAACATTATATTTGATCAATTTAAGGTACCACAGAAACTAGTTGGTCTTCTTGTTCATAATAACGATTAAAGGTCAGTGGCCGAGTGGTTTCGCCTTCAGTTCTGGTGCTACTAGATTTCAGGTCAGGTCAAACTGAAGACTTTAAAAACGGTACCGATTGTATTCTTTCTTGCATAACGCAGTGCGAATAAGTCGGGTAATAATGTGATGACGTCGTAAACCTGATATAAAATTAAAAATCAGACCTGTCGCTAAAAGACCTTAGCTGTTGTGAAGCAACAATAAATAGAATCATAACTTTATTATTATTAATGATTAAAGGTAATAACATTAAAAATGTGATGGAAAAAAAGCTTGACTTGCTTCAAGAAAACTGATCGCATTTTTGAAATCAGCGCAAAAAATTGATTCTAAACCTTTATAATTTCCAAAAAAAATGTTCAAACGCAGCACAGTGTTATTCATCAAGCTCGACTGAGTATCAAAGCATTAGGTTCATGTAAAGGTTGAAACCGATTGAAATATATTAATTTAGGTAATGACTAAATAGTTTCACTTTAATATGTTTTGAGCTCATATCACATATTGTAATTTGTTCTTCGATTTCGGCTCGGGCACGTTGAATAATCAAAATCAAACGAAAAATGACAAAAGATGGTGTTTCCAAAAGAAACTTACTTTGTTGGCATGACATGCAAGAACTTCCAGCCTCTTTAAACTACCTGAAAGAAAGTCTCATTTTATTGACTGATGGTAGAGATTAAACGACATCAGATTATAGACCACCAGCAAAATTTGTGTTTGACTGCTATTGGCAATCATAGATCTGACACGATAAATTGAAGTATGAGTTGATTTCAAAACCAACAACTTTGAAAATATATTGCAAAGTCACTTCAGTATCGTAACTTTGGCGTTTCTAGTCGCAGAGTTGTTGTAAAAATGTATTTGTTCAATAAGCACACGCCACTTTGGAGAGGGCCGGCTAATTGCCTTTCTTTTCTGAAAAGAAACTGGATATTGCTTTGGCAATTGTGGTGCCCATTGTTAAGACTTCACTTAAGAGCGTAGTACGACTGGTAGCTATTTTTAAAACCTTTCGTCTATTGTTAGCTCGTATTGCAAAACAATAGGTCAATTGCCACTCAAAAACATTTTAAGGAGTCTGATGATTTCCTTACAAATGCAGTCTATATACAGTTTATCCAGTTTTGGCAGTGTTAATTCAAAAATTAGATCTTAGTTGTTTGTGCAAGCAACATGGAAATGTAACAAAATTTTTTCTCTTTGCAATCACCGTTATTTCAATGTTTGTTCATTTCAACATCTAAAATGCTTATGAAATGGAAAAAATCTTATAAGTTATATCAGATATAGGCTACCTTTTCTACAATTAGTTTTTTACCACTTGTTGCCAAACCTCTGTATCTTGCTTGAACATATGTAGGCATCTCCTATTGTACAAAAAAACTAACTACGTGAGCTGCAGTGCAGCAATAATACAAACAACAATATAAGCTAACAAAAACAATTTTTATTTTTTAACGTCATCTGTTTTTGCTCAAGGTTTCTATACCATGCAAGTAACATTTCATTTATTTTCAGTTCAGTTTACTTTTTGTCACTGCTAGTGCTACGGTTTAATATCAATTAGGATGAGGGATATGCCTGCATGGTAAGCAACCGGAAAAGATCTGAAAAGATTTTAGAAAAGTCCATAAGCACTTGTCAGCTGGGTAGTAAAAGTAAGCTGCATGTTAGTAGCTGTCAGACATGTCCGCAAAAACAAAAAGATCCTACTTTGCCTCTACCTAAACAGTCTAGGCCTGAAACAAGACAACGTTTTTGGGAGTCTGTTTGTGACAAAGCTCTAAATTGACAATTTTGAATACTTTGAACATGCTTTGTTAAACGAAGAAAAGCTCTGAAGAAAAAAGATCTTTATTCTTTTGTAAAAAAAAATCTTGATCATAGTAAGCTTATTTTGTAACGGTCTTTCAGTCGGGCTGTACCATCTCTAGTTCATCGTATTTTAAGTAAGCTACAACTACTGTTGCGCCTTTGGCAGGCTAGAAAGGCCAGCTGAGTATGTAGCGAGCACTCTGTACCAGTTTCTCACGTCTCGGGGTCAAGCAAAAACACGAAAGCCTTAAAAAAAAACAGATGAGCTATGTAACAAAGCCAGTGGACATCAACACATCTGAGAGCGACACCGCAGAACACCCGACAATTGAAATACAATAACCCGAACACCTTTTACGTTTTTTAAATGCAGTGCATGGTTCATGACACCAATCTTCAATTGTATAGTAGGAACTGGCGCTAGTTTAAGCCATTTTGATTTTTAACAGCAGGCGCACCGTAGTGGGAGGGCACTAAACTAGAGCCTCAAATAGACAGGACTTCTTTTTGAATCCATATCTGAGTTTTCTCGCTGAGTCATTTAGTCACCTTTCTCTGATTACTCACACAACACTCAACCGTTGTGGTTTACTTGAACGATACAGTGCACATTTTCTATTTTCCGTTGTTTAATATTATCGTTATGCGTGCTGTGTCATTCAATGTTTAGCTGTTATAATATTGAACAACAACATAAACTAATCAATCAAACAATTATTGAAAGCTAAAACCTGGTAGGCTACACGTTTTACACATTTTGCATCACTGCATTGCGTTTGGTTGCTTACTCTGCACCAGAAAACCAACTGAATTGGTTTACTTATTTTTCTTATTATATTGAAGGCCTGCAATAACAATTTTTTAAATTGTTTTAACTTTGAGATGATTTCCGTTATTCAATCGCAATGTTTATAGCTACTGTATAAACGAAAAACCACAGAGAAGATTGAAAAGTTTATGTCCAGGACTATTGCAACGACTATTTGCCACTCTACTACACTTTTAACGTGAAAGGATTCGATTTCATGAAATACCACAAAGCAGGTGTGCTACAAGGACATGATGATCACTATCAAATTACAATCAACCACTCGAAGGATTGCTCCATGACGCAACGTTTGGGTTTAGTTATGAAAAGCAGTAGCCTTGAACTTGAAATTCAGTCTGCTCGGTCAAGGATCAATAACAATGGCTTCTCCAAAAAACGTTGCGAAAGCGACATGGGAACAAATAGTCTGGTTTCTGCTTACAAAGAGGCTACCTTTGCGCATCAACAAAACAAATCTAATGGAAAGTTTATGAACAGAAGAAAATCGATTGACTGCACTTATACACTCAAAAGTCAATCCGCCAAAGTGAGTTCAATCATATTGTTTTTGTGATGACAAAATGATTTGTTCACAATTTCGAACCAAAATTTTCAGAGTAAACTGTATTTTGTAAAGCAATATGTTGGATAATCGACTATTGTTTTTGTCACTGACCTTTAGGTTAATAAACAATAAACTGTTTACAAACCGTGTTAATTTTTAACAAGTTGAAGAGGTTTCAATTTTTTTTTATTCTTTGTGATGTTTAATAGCCTAATGAAATTTGAAATGGCCTAGTTAAAATTCGCCTGCTGTGCAAGAATGGGCGACGATGGCTCAATAGGTAAGCGCCTCAACATTGTAAACGAAGAAATGGCAACACTAAGTGACGCTGGTTCAGCTGTCAAGTGCGCACTTTGGCAACGGGTTTTAAAAAATAGTAGGCTATCTCATTCATCGGCAGCTAGTTGGTAGAGCTTCAACCAACGACTTCAACCAGCTGAAAATCTTCTGTGTCAGTCTCAGTTACTGGGTTTGCGTTCATGAATCAAAATTCAAATCTTCTTTGTTTTTATCCAAATGTTATGAATTTGTTCTTCAATATCCGTGTGAACATTATTCCAAAAAAATTACTTTTGCCTTTTCTCCTTCTCTTCTTTTGTTGTGACCCACAATGGTTATTCAACTTATTTTGTACTACGTTTGATTTTCTATTTTGTTAAATATGACCAGTGACCAGTGCCAGTCAATTTTTACTTTAGTCATCAGTTTATTTTTTATCTTTTGTGTTAGAATCAAATGTATGTCAAATCAAATGTATTCGATTCTATCAGCACGCATCAATGCTGATAAAATCAAATGCAAATCCATGATTGTTTGGGCTGCTTTACCTTTATCAAAAATGTCCAGCTAAAAGCAACTAAAGTCAAATAATGTATTTGCAGTTGTATAAACTGAGAGAAAGTGAACAAGAAGATCAAGATACACTTTTACCTCAAGTAGTAAATCCTCAAAACAATTGTTCTGCAAAAGTAGGGGGAATATCTGCACCGTCTGGCCGCGTGAGAAGAAGAGCTTTGAGCGGACAAGACCTCACACAGTCAAAGCAATCCTTAACACAACCAACAAAAAGTTTCAAACTGCTAGCCCCAACTCGTACTAACTTCTTGCCTGTAAAAAACCGACGTTCTTCAAGCGTGGATTACACGAGTTCACATTTTCTGAGTCAAGTCACCAGCTCTCAGAAAATTGAGAAAAAATCCTTGTTTGGTTCCAATAGCTTTTCTCAAAGAAAAAGCACTTTTGAAAAGAATGCAAGTTCTCATACGAATAGTTTGAAAAATGAAAGTACAAACAAATCAATTAGTCTGAATCGCATTAGCTTTAACAATGTTCAAACAACATGGCATAAGAATAACCAAAATCATACAAGTAGAAAGTCTAGCTTTGACCCAAGTAGCCTGTCTTCTGATGACAACAGCAGACCAACCACAGAGCGTATGAGCACTCCACGTCCACCTAGCTACAAAGGCTTTCCTCTTGACAAAAGAACTCAAAGTCTCAGCTCTATATCTAGTGTTGGAAGCAACGAAAGACTTTCTGCTCGATTAAACCTTTCGTTAGGTCGTCGTAGAGCATCTCTTCCAAATGCTATATTGAACTATCAACCTCCTGTTGATATCAACAACAGCCCGGAATTCTATAAGGCCATCAACGAACTTTCTTCAGATCTTCCTTTGCAACAAGAAACAATGTAAGTTTGTTTGTTATAATTGTATTTTAATATTCTACATGTGCCTCATTCATGCAGAGTGTGTGTTTGATCGAAAACCTCCATAAAATTTTAATTGATATTTAAATTAGGCCTACTTGGGCCAATACTTCCAATTTGTTGTGTTCTATACCATAAAGGAATTGTACTATGCTTTGTTCACATAACGATTAGGTTAGGAAAACAATTAAAAACAATGGAACCAAATTAAAAACATATATTTACATGTTTTGAGATTTTCTGCTTGCTTTCATACTTTCAAAAAATTTCGTTTTCACTTTTCAAAAATTACAAAACTTTTGAAGTGATAAACATGACTTTTACTGTTGTTTGTCTTTTTTGATGTTTGTGACATGCAACATGTTGGTTTCAGGCGCAACACGGACTTTATACACCCGATCGATCGATCTGCGTCTTCCTTAGCACCAGGAAAAGAACCCATACGGCGAGATCTACTACAAAGTATCCAGGAAGTTACTCACGAAAACAGCTTTAATTTGTCTTTTAAATTGAACTCAAGTTCAACCAATAACAAAGATTGTTTAAAAAATGGGATAATACAATCGACTCAAAGGACAGTTTCAAATGGAAAAGAAACTGTTAACAGCATTGCAAAAGTAGAAATTAAGACTAATGGTGTTTGTGAAAACGAAAAGGACAAGAGTAATATAGGCAACCATGAGAAATTGTTAAAATCTTTCTTCAAGAAAGGTGACAACACAACCAGCCAAGCTGATGTAGTTCAAAGCGATAACCATTTGCAAACTCCAGAGTTTAACTCACCATATTCTTGCCAATCATTTCCACATGAGTTAAACGATGAAGTCCCAAAGATAAATAATGATGAAACAAAACAGTCAAACAAAAACTCACTACCCAAACGTCACCAACTAGAAGGTGTTGGACCGAATCGTCGGCAACACCAGTTCGAAGAGTATTTTCAACAGTTTGATTATTTCATTGATACTGATGATATAATCGACGATAGCAACGTTGAAGAAGATGATGATAATCTTTGCGATGAGGATTATTCCAGGAAAAGGATCATCATGTGGTTGATGAATGTACAAACTGGTGGGGATGCAGAACAAGTTGTTCGTGATGATACTCCTCCACCCACCCCTGAACCCGGCACCCAAGAAACAGCTATTGTTGTTATTTATCAAGGAAATGAAATAGATGGATGAGCGAATTTAGATTAGAAATTGGGCTACCTCAGAATTAATTTTTGCAACGACTCATTTTCAAAAAAAGATGAAAAAAAACTAATTGCTATGAAATTTGTCATTTTCAATTTTACACATAAAAATTCGGGTAAAAATAAATTGGTTTATTCATTATTAGGTTATATCCCAAGTGTTTAGGCTTACGTGCAATCGACCTAATTATGTGCAGCCTATTTAATTAGGCTTAACCTACTCAAGCTGTGATCACAAAAAAAGTGAGAGTTAACATTTTAATAAAAAGCTGGCTGTTGTGTGACAAATACATCTCAAAGCAAAATATAACCATTTTATTACGGCACCGGTATCACGTGGTTAATCATCCAGTGACATATTCTTCAGGCGACCTACATGAAAACTATTTTAAAATTACATTTAGCCATTTCTTTCTTGGCTCTTTTTGAAAAGCTATTTGCTTTTGTATGTATGCTTGGCAATCTTTGTGAAGGCAACAGAGAAACTACCGTACGTGATGGGCTACATCTTTTTCATATGTAAACAAAATTTATATTCCTTTCCCGAAATATTAGCTGAGCTGTATAGAGAATATAGCGATTAGTATTTGCATCAGTTGTCGTAGCTAATTAAAAGTTGGTGTCTATTTTGTTGCTTCAAATTCTTGGTTATGTTTTTCCCTCATGCAGACTACAAAATTTTTTTGGGCTTTTCCAGAAACAAGCACAGCTTTTCCGGTTATTTATCTTGTTTATATATACAGCAAATTAGTTTACGACAATTTTAACACTGTGGTGAAACTAGTGTTTTTTATCACTTGAAAATGTAGTTGTAATCGCTTGAACTCATTTAGGGTGTCCGGTAATTTTATCGCAGTAATTTCATCGTGGTAATTTCATCGCATGGTAATTACATCGCAGTATATCACATCGTCAGGTCATTACATCGCAGTATGAGAGCTGCGTAGGCTATACCAGCAGGGTTAGGGTTAGGTACCAGAATTCAAAGAATAGTCAACGCTTTTGGGAAAATCGCAAAATTCTGGATTTCTTTAAGAGGAATTGCACATAACTTGTCGTTTTGATTAAAAAGCAACTGTCTCAGATATTTTTAATATGATTACTTCATTTTAATTTGCTTAATACAACGACTTTGAACTTTGCATTTTAATGGGTTTCATTTACTTTATCATCCGCCTTTTCACTTAAAAAAAATGGGTGGACGTTGACGAAGACGATTAAATTACTGACGATGTGGTGTCTTGCGATGTAATTACAATGCGATGACAATGTATGCGATGTAATTACCATGTGATGAAATTACTGCGATGAAATTACCACGATGAAATTACCGCGATGAGATTACAGTGAATCCTCATTTTGCCCTGCAAAGTAAAAATAAGGTGAAATGTGTAAGATTTAATAGTAGAAAAACTACCATTGTAAAGGAATATTAAAAAACTTGTTTTTTGTAAGAACTAAAATGTATTCGTAACCTATACTTTATTGTTGTTATGTAAAATATTATAAACTATGATGTTGCTTCAAACTTGACGCTGTGTCATTAAATACAAAATGTAAACAAAAAGTTAGATGTAAGGTTAAGGTAGGCTACAGTGGTCTAGAATTAGTACTTATGCCGTATGCGCTATTATTTGATCAGGAAAGTAGCCTAACAAGAGTAAGAACATTGTAGGAGAATGCTTCTGCAGGTGATAGACTTACTTTGTTTTTGCTAAGTGGAGTAAAATCAGTCCAATTTTGATTTTGTTATCACTAGGTGTTATCTTTTACGATTGCATCTGTTAAATACGAGATGATTGAAACAAAGTTGGAAACATTGGCTTAGACAATTTGTTACAACTGCTACTATTCGGTTGACTAATCACTTCATTGAACTTGGTGGTAAGAGCACAGACAGATCCGGGGAACATGTTGTCACGCGTCTCCTTCAAATAACCAAAAATATAGCCTACTCATATGCTGGCTAGCTTTATCTGTTGTTTGTGCAAAAACAAATGCATAAACCTCGCTCATTTACCTCAAACACACTTTATCAGCCTAACAGCGGCATAAGGCAAATGTGTTTCAACAATAGCAAAAAAAAAAATATATATATAAATGCCTCTCAAAAACTGAAAAATAATTTTGAATATTTTTAAATCAATATATTGCTCATTCAACTAGTACACAATTAGATTAATCTATTCCATTATCAATACAGGTAAAATATATCTTGCATAGCCTACTACAGGCGAAGGCAGTCACACCTCGGACGGAGTTTCGTGATTGTATTCTGTAAAAATGGACTATAAAACTTCGTCTTAAAATAAATTATTGAAATCCTTTGGTGGTGATGAAAAAATAATACTAAATTCAACTTTAATGTTGCACTAAGCCTAATTTCGTCAACTTAAAAGAAATCAGGATTTAATGAAATAATTGAAATTAAATTAAATTGAAATTAATTTAATAAAAATTTTGTCAAATATTTTTTAAGCAATAAGGAGTGCTAAAATAGTAATGTTATTTACACGTTTGAGGATAATCAACTAATCCTTGAATTTCCATGATTGTTTGATTGACTTGTGACAAAGCCGATGCAAAAGATAAAAAGGAAATAACAAGTTGTTCCAAATAACCAGGGTAGGCCTACCATCTTTGCAATACACCACAGAGCTACTTGTTTTTTCAAACGATCTATCAAACTTAAGTACATGTTGACATCTAAAATTAAAACGACTGAAGATTGTCTTTAGAGTTAAGTTGTTGAAATGTTTAAATTAAAAAAAAAACTTACCTTAATTTTACTTAATAATTTAATGTAGACTTTAAAGATCGACTTCAAGGTTAAGAGGCTGTATTACGACTTTGAAATAACAAAGAGAAATTCTTTTAACTGGTGTAAATAGACATAGCGTTGTTAAACGTTTGTTGTGTAAACACTGTTATTGTTATTTGCTTCCTGAAAGAATGATCACCAAAGAACCGAATAAAACTTCGTTTATTGTGAGAGCAAAATCGTTTAATTTGTGAAAATAGATTAAATCATCCACTGAATTTCAGATTTTAAGTAAAGATTAAATAACCTTTTTGTAGGTTATAGTTTTATTGTGTTTGTTCAATTCAAGGTGTTAAAATCCCCACATACCATTCAAAAGTGTTAACAGGTATTGCTGGTAGTGAGTCGCGACTGATACTAAAAATAAAACAGCATAATAGACTTCTATCAACTTTGATATTTTTTCCAAACTCTTTTATGATGATTCATATCTTAAGTTTAGAAGCACAAATATCACGGTGTAATGTGGTTATGTGGTTGCTAGCGGTTGCTAGCACACAAACAGTTCATTAGCTACGAAATTCACTATTGTAGAGGATATCACCGCTCTATACCATAAAGCATAAACTAAACATAACTCATTTGGCCCAGCCGTGGTTTAAGCGTGAAACTGAAACCTATTAAATGCATTTTTTTAATGTTAAGAATGGTTTGAAAATAAGATTGAGTTCATGATTTACTTGACATGATGATGATTAGTGCTATTCTCCATGCATTATATTAAATTTTGAGAAGTAATCTTTTTCCTTTTATTTTTTTAATAAGCCTTTAAAAGCTGGAGCTTTTGATCGTCAATCAGTTATAAGCTTATTACATTATTTTACTAGCATATAGAACAGTGGTTCTCAACCTTTTGTTCTGGCGGACCCTTTTTGGTGCTTTCAACGCGGTCGTTAAACGCCTAAAAACTGCCGAACTCATGACGCATTGATGACATTGACAACATTGAATATTTTTTTCAAAATTTTTGTAATTTTTGTAACTTTTACAAACAATTTCTCCCTTTTTTAATTTGTGGGCTAATCAATATTTCGTCGTAACCTTAGTTATGGCAAAACTGAAAGTACTAATAGGACATTGACTAACTTCTGAATTAAGCCTTTGTCATTATAATCTGGTGTTACAAAAAATTAAGTTAAACGTGCATAGCCTTAAAAAAGATAGGCTATAACTCTTTTATATGAATTTGTTTTAGTAAGAAAACCTAACAACCAGATGGCATTTCACATAATAACATAAAAATAAACTAAAAATTACAAACGTTTTCGGCCATACTCATGTTAGCCCTTTTCAAGTAACGAACTGACATATGTTCTTCACAAATTGAAATTACAGATCTGATCTACATACACAAATATTGAAAAAATGAACGCATTGCAATAAAAAGGCAAGGCAGAGGAGAGACAAAATCACATGACGCTTAATTGCCTAAGAAAAAACACAAATCAATGACGCAAAATTACGTGAAAACATTTAGCAGATAGGAGGCGCCTCCGGCAAACAGCTGCCTATTGAGGTGAGGATTGCAAGATTTTATGAGCAAAGCCTTATGGATTTTATAAAGAACATCAGTCAGTTGGTTACTTGAAAAGGGCTAACATGAGTATGGCCGAAAACGTTTGTAATTTTCAGTTTATTTTCACATTATTATGTTAAATGCCGTCTGGTTGTTTGGTTTATTCGTCTAAGGTTAAAAAAATCACCTCTCTACCTACCAAAACTATGTTCTATGGCGCCATCTACCGCTAGACCAGCTAAATGTTTCCGCAGAGAAAATGTAGTGTCGTGATAAAAACTCTCCGATCTATTTTTCTTTGATTAACTTAATTTATAGCAAATTGAAGTTCGCCTCGGTAAAATTTCTGAAAAGAAGAAAAAAATTTTGCTTGACCACGTTATCGTAAGTGAATAGTTCTTACTTTCAATAGAAATGTGACTTGAAATCTAAGTTTATAGGCTAACAAAACTTGGTGCGCGGTTCCGCGTGACAGCTAATGATTGAAATGAAACTGGAATTATTGCGTAAATCCAGCAGTTGAAGAACCCAAAGTGTCAAAAGTTATTTCCTATTTGTTTCGATTTTTTGCATTCCCATAAAATGTTTATCTTTTCTTTAAATATTCTTATCACTCGTAGGCGTGGTAATTTCTTTCACATCTGGAGGCGTTAAATGGTAGCCTATAGCTCAGAGGAGCCCAACTTCTCATCGACTGCGATTGACTAGAAAATTTCTTAATTAATAGCGATCAACCAGTCGGCGATGAAGTCACTAATCAACTTTTTTGTTGTAACACTTTTACTGTAAATGGATTTCCATTTATCACACATTTACCATTGCCTGCACTGATCAGTATATTCAAGTTTCAGTTAATTTACTTCCTATCGACTGAAATCAAGATACCCCATCCTGCCAGAGCTGCTCAACTTCTGCTGAAAGAAGCTGACAATCAAAACATTTTTGTGGCTAATTGGGCGGACCTTATATAAAAATCTGAATGGAAGTTAAGTACCGTCAGATTCCATTCGTTCATCTCAGAAGCCGACACCCGTCCCGTCGGCATGACACTACCGAGATTGGTTGGCCCTCAAAAATCTTCGCACGGGCGTCGGGCTTTTTCGTTCAAGCATGCACCAATGGGAAATGGCCTTTTCTTCTTGTGAATGTGGTGCTGAGGAACAGACCACAGAGCACATCATCAACGATTGTAGGCTACTATCTCAAAGCCACCTAATGGAGGGGAAGGTGTGCGTGTCTTGGATGATAAAATCAAAGACTGGCTGCTTTTTAGTAGCCTTCCAATGATGTCCGACAAAACCGTGAAACTTTGGAGGTAAAAGAATAAATCCTCGGTCCCAGAAATTCATACGAAAAAGAAAAATAAGTTAGTTTAATAGTATAGATCAGACTAGACTAGGACTAGACTGCAATATACGGACATAACAGCTGAGGTAAATAACTAATCCCCTATTCTAACGCAAACAACAATCAAACTGGAAAGTTACTGCTATTTTTTGCCATGACACCTATTTTTCAGAGTACTTCGATTTTTAAACTTGGATTTTCGTACTTGTCACACAATAATATGGTTCCATAGGCGTGTAAGACAGGTATTCTGTTTTATACCTAGTAAAGCCCGGATTGAATTTATCCAACCAAGTGTATTGTGTGGGTTGATCTACAAATTTTCTCTCAAGAATATTGATTGAAAAATGCGCTTTTCGAAATTTTGTCAAAACAAAATCTAGCGCGATCGACCAGCTGAGACTTGGCGATCGACCGGTCGATCGCGATAGACGTGTTGGCCACCCCTTGTATAGCTGATCCTCTTTTGCTGCGATCCTCTTTTTGGATACCCTACTGATCACAAATACCTTCAATACAATAGTACGTAACATTATTATGTAAGAACATTGATGCGTTTGCAATTTTTGCCTTTATCGACACTACCCCAACCAGCGAACTAATCGTTTTTACATTGATTTAACGCCTGCAGAAGTTAAATCATTGTAAGAAAGGACTGGTTTGCTGGCTGGATTTCTTTGTTTGTTTTAAATATCATGGCATCGCACATTTTGCAACCCTCATTCACGTGTGCAAAACTCTTTAACTCGTTAAGTAGGCTACACACTACTCAAAATAATTTTTTTCGTCATTTTTTCGTAATTTTTTTTGCACATTAACTATGTTCCGAAAGCTAGGGTAACTCGCCACTGCCACATTAAACCCACAGCATCAGATTAAAACAGGTCGTTTGTATTTACATTTGCGAAGCAGCCTACTCAAAATAAGCCAACATGATAAATCACCGACTGACGGCAAAACCAAAGTGTATTTTACTTAGTATTGCTTACTACAAGTAGACGTATTAAAATCATTAACCTACTTACATAGTTTGGTTGGCTTACTAATAACTGAAAAAGTCGTGAACGTCATAAACGCTTTTCAAATGTTGTATTATTCCTAAAATTTATTAAATTTTGTCCAGTTTGTGAAACCAATCATTTTGTGGTTTTCGATTAGCTTCTGTTTCAGTGGTGCCGTTAGAGCACCAATAGCAGTCGTTAAAAGGAAACAAAAGTAGGAGAAAAATACCCACTCAAACTGTCAAGTGTGTTGAAAATTAATATCGAGTAGCAAGCAAATACTCCACGTGATAATGCTCTTCAACAAGCTGTTTGTGTATTTCAAAAATATTTGTGAAGAGATTGTAGTAAAACGAGTGCAGATTGTAGAGTGAAGGCAAGATGCAGATTTCATCACAGCATTGTTTAAAAGACTCATGACATGCATAAACCGGCATAAACACAAATAGTTGAGCAACATCATAACATTTAACATTACAACAAACAACATAAAATAAAATTAACAACTTTTGCTGCACATGTAGCCCTTATTAAGCCTAAAAGAAAACATTGCATTGTATGTATGTGTAGACTAAAACGTTTGCTTTATTTTTTTGTTGTTTGACATAATGTTAAATGTTATACAACGTTGCTCAGCTATTTCTGTTTAGGCTTGAAAAAGTATCCTCTCCATCCACATTATGACGGCATAACCTTGCAAACCTTTTTTGGAATAGATTTGTTTGGCAATAAGAAAATCGAAAGTAGCCAGAAAAAAAGGGTGATATAGGCCTCTATAAAAAATGAAGATGTAGGCCAGGACTTCCCAACTGGGGGTCGCGGCCCCGCAAGGGATCGCGTAACGAACTTCAGGGGTCGCAGAAAGTATACCAATTTTACATAAAGTAGTGCATATTATCCTATGGTACTTTCAGACGTTTATTTTATAACGCAGTTGTTAAAACTGATGTAACTGTTCAAAGCATTGTTCTTAACTGAGTTGTAGATTCTGCGTAAATAAGCCTAGCCCTGATAATGGGTTAGCTTGAGGACTGCATGACAGGACATACAGCTGGGCTTCATGCAAAAGTGCGATTTGCGAGTGATAGGCCTGCGCATATTGCATTTACACACCATGGGTTATGATTCATTGCGAGACCTTAATAGCTAAGAAGAATATATCCTCATCGAAATGCTATTGTGCAAGATTCTGTGAAAATATTAACTTTATTAAGAGTCGCGCACTCAATACCTGTATTTTTCCAAGTTTATGTGGTGAAATGTAATGAGAGTTCAGTTTAAATCCCTTTTACTGCATTGTGAAGTAAGATGGCTCTCAAAAACAAAACTTTAAAAATGCTATTAACGTTGAAAAATGAAATCGTGGTTTTTCAAACGGAAAAAAATCAAACTTGATCCATTATTTCTGCAATGACATCTGACTTTCAAAATTATGCTATTTTTGAGATTTGCTTAAAAAATGGAAAGAACCTAATTTATCCATCTAAGGAAAAAAACACCAATGTTTTTACATTGAAATTAAGAAATCAAAAACTTGAAGCGTTCGTTAAACATTTAAACATCTAGAAAGAAGAAGTTGAAAATAATTCATTTGAAATTTTTTCATCTACTGTAGAGTTTTTGACTAACAGTGATGTGGAACGAAATGTTTAAGCCTGCGGTCATCGACCACTTGTCAAATCTGTTGAAGCAGTTTTAACAGTATTTTCTTCCAGAATTAAACAATGCCGATTAGATTGGATCCAAAGCCTATTTGTAATACAAAAAACAAAATACCGAGCACCTCTCTTCCAAATCTCAGGAATAACATGCTGATCTATTTTCTAACTCTACATTGCGACTTGAATTTTCTGGAAAAAGTTTGGCACTTTTTGGCTGGTTAAAGCGGAGTATCTATAGGCCTAATTTTCTCACTCAGTAGTGACTGCCCTCCTGCCGTTTTTGTTCACGCGTCTGTGCGAGTCAACGTTACCAAAGTTGACGACAATCGCAAGAAAATACCGTTCCAGACTAAGCAAGATTGAAACCGCCTTGAGACCAGCAGTAACAAACATTGAGCAACGACTGGATTTGCTTTGCAGCAGAAAGCAGTCGCACTCATCACACTGAATAAGTGTGCTTTCGGTTTTGTTTTGTTTCCAATAGGCTACGTGTAAAGTAGCAGGTTTCGAGTATAGGTAGCTTGATGCTACTTTAGTTTCGTTTGAATTAAGCCTTTTAATAAATATTACAAATGTATATTTCGCACTGTTTATCATGTCAACCGTAAAGGGTCGCGGAAAATTTTAGGAGATTAAAAGGGGTCGCGAGCAAAAAAGTTTGGGAAGCCCTGATGTAGGCTATGTTAGTAAACTACTTGTATTTGGTTAGGCCGTAGCTCAAAAAGTACATAGTAAGAAAGGATGGCACGACTACTGGATGTTTCTGTATAAATGCAAAATGACTGAGAACGGGATTACTCATTTGTACAAAGTCATCTTGGTTGGCGATTCAGGTGTTGGAAAAACTAGTTTATTGATGAGACTTTGCAACAACGAATTCAAGTCCAGTATGACAGCAACGCTTGGTAAGATTCTGTAATCTTTTTAGTCTAAAGTTTTGCTTGCTTAAAAAGTAAACTTACGTTTCAACCAATTCAATACTATTTTTGATATATAAACAAAAATACAGCTCTTAAACTTACAAAACAAAACTAGGATGCTTTTATTTTGAAAGGTGTAGATTCCCATACCAAGACTATGGATATTGATGGCAAACCGGTGACATTGCAGGTTTGGGACACAGCTGGCCAGGAAAGATTCAGAAGTATGGCCCGATCTTATTTCAGGTTAGGTCTTCTCAGGGCTCAAACGTGGGCAAAAAAACAAATAGGTGGCGCTGTAACTTTGTTTAATTGAAAAGGAAATTTTAGCCTTGCATGGATGTGTTCTGTGAACATGATGATTATACTTAAAATATCTGATTAGGTCTGTGATTTTCAAAGTAGGGTAATGTTTCAATTTCCCAAAGCCAGTCGTTTGGAATGATGATTAAAGTAAAACAAGTTGTTTTTACAGAAATCAAGAATTTTGTGTTTATTCTTCTTGTGCGCAAGCCTATAGCTTGTGTTCCATTTCGTTTTTACGACTCTGTGGTACATTAACTTACCAAATAAGCACAACTCAAAGTTTCTTTGGTTTGCGACAAGTAAAATGCAACAAGGAAAGCTGTTCTAGCATAAAATCCATGGGTAGCTGAAAGGCAACAAACGAACAAAATAATATGATACGAATCATGTAAAACTGAAACGTGAAACCTCACGGCTTATAATTTGATCAAAAGATCGGAGTGTCCTTTCTTTTTCCAATGTTTCCCTGTCACGCATTTGATGTTATACGGCTTCTTAAACATAAACTTAATTTTAAAATCTTCAAACTGACCTTACCACAAATGTATCATTAAAAAATTTGTCAAATACAGTAGTATAACGACAGCTCTTTATATTGTTTGGCTTGTCATCGTATGGTTATCCTGCTCCAAGAGTCACCAAACTACGGCCCGTTGGCCAGATCAGGCCGCGAGATTTGTGAACCCAGCCGGCAAACAGTGCAAAGCAATCAAGTAATAGCTGATTGACAAGATGATTAATTTCATCAAATCTGCTTGATAGCTTCCCCAACATCTGGAATGAGTCTCCCCTTCCACTCCGTCGCTCGACTACTTGAATAAAAGGATCGGAAAAACGGGTTTTAATAAAACGAAGGAAGGAGGGGGGCATTAGCCGAGACTGCACGTAAAATTTTCCAAGCAAAGATTAATGTGACATTAAGCCATCATTAGATTATTAAAGCCGATGTAACTTGTTGAATTTGCGTTTTTATGAACATACACTAAGTGACTGGGTGGAACTTCTTGCAGAAGAGCACACGGAGTGTTATTGCTGTATGACTGCACTTATGAAACTTCGTTCCTAAATGTTCGAGACTGGATATCTGCTGTGGAAGTAAGAAAACAATAGGCTATTAGACTACAGTAGACTACTTCAGATATCTACTGCCTAAAAAAACATAAAGGCTTTTATAAATTATTAAAAAAATGTTTAAATAACACTAAAAGTGTGTTCGTGTTTAAAAAACAGCAAAAATTAAAATTATAAAAAGGAGTTTGTTCAAAATTGTTGGTAGTTTAAACTTTTCTGATGAAGCATATTACGACGTTAAACAAATGTAAAAAAAACGAAGTATAGTTTTGCTAGATGAGATAAACCTATTGAAATAATTCATGTTTCAGGATCTTGACAAGGTTGTGGGAAATAAAATTAAATTTAACTTGGAGGATTGTTTTTATATACAGTAGGCTACTTTTGTAAATAGCTTAGCTTAGTTTGCTTTTATGCGAGCTTAACTTTTGTAATATTATGGTGAAATACAGTCGTATTTTGTATTTTCTTTAAAATCATTATAATCATTAAATTATTGAAACAACTTCAAAAACTTGACTATTCTACTCCGTGGCAGTTTGTGATCATTTGAAATAAACATTAGTGTTGACAGGGTAGCCGGGATGATAAGGGGCCGTTGCTTTTCTAATGGGCCCTGGAACTTGAAGAAGCCACCGCGTATTGTTTGGATACTGTGTAATACGTTTTTTATGAGAAGTTTCTTGATTTGGGTCCGAAAATCTCATTGGTACCGGGCCCACATTATTCTTTCAACAGCAGTGGTAATGGAAGGACTGAAATCTTAATTGAATATCTTTATGGACCGATGCATCCACATAGGCTAAGGTTATTCTGCTTAAGCAAAGCCTGGCGAATACTAGGCCTCACATACTTATCTCATCAACCATGCAAACATTGATCTGGATTCATGGCAGGATTCATGGGAACAACTTGCTAGTGACAGATCACTCCGGAGAAAAAGAACTAGGGAAGGCACGGAAATTTTCGAAAAAAAAACAGGTTACAAAAAGCCCAAGAAAAACGAAACATTAGAAAAGAAAAATTAAAACTACCACGCCTCCCTCCCTCCATACAATGTGTCCTTTTCCCACGTCTTTTCCATCATAGACTGGGCCTCCAAAGCCACATACGACACCACCATCCAAAGCCAAATTCGATTTAAAGACAAACCAATGCTCGGACACGAGCTGGAGCCGACGACTTATCTCATACTTTTATTAAGAATAAAAATCAGTTTTATCCCCGGCTTTATCGTTAACTTATAATTAGTTGAGTAAGCATCGTGTTTACTTCAGATCGTTCTATTACAGTAAGCCTAATTATTTTCTCAGTTTTTGAGTTGTGCAAAAGTTTCTATTCTGCGCATACAGACTAGTACTAAAAACATGCGTGCTTTATGCCGATGGTTCTGTAAATGAAATGTGATTGAGCAAGCAAAGCGAGTGGGAACAGTTTGAAAATATTTAGAAAAACTTTATGTCTTTTGTTAAAGTTTTGGGGGCATGTGATCAAATGTCCTCCCTTCTCTTGGATGGACTACTGGTCGATTGTAAAATTTCATTAAATTATATCTGGAATAATGCTGAAACCGGTTTCTTCTAAAAAAATTGGAAGGGCACTGCAGTCCTTGTGAACAAGGCGCCACTGATCCTATTGGTCATGTACTTAGACATGGACTTCTAAATAGTAGCATCTGGACTGGAAACTCAGTGGGCAACAGTAGGCCAAACAGTTGGTACAACAGTTGGCCAACAGGGTTAGTTACTTGGCTGTTGGCCAACTGTTGGCCAACTGTTGTACCAACTGTTTGGCCTACTGTTGCCCACTGAGTTTCCAGTCCAGATGCTATTATTTAGAAGTCCATGACTTAGAGTATCCAATGTCGTAGTTATTCAATAGAGTTTCATGGACTTCACTTAGCTAAGTCAACATTCGGTTTAGGATGGAGCAGGGAAGAGTTTGCCAACCATAATTTGTGCAAATAAAGTCGATTTGAGAGAGGAAAGCATAAAATCTGGAAAAAGATGCGTCAGCTCAGAGCAAGGAAGAAAACTTGCAAATGTAAGAACATAAAAGTAGGTTTACATTTTAAAGCTATGGTAGATGGCAGCTAATAAGCCTAGCTATAGGCTCATTATAGATCAAGGCTGGCAAATTTGTAGTGGAAGTACGTGAATTTATATTAAAAAATATACTGTATTTATTCTATATTTTCTGATAATTATTTTGTAGCTAAAAACCAATCAAACTTGATGAGATAAGCTATTATTTAAGTATGTGATTTTTTTACTATTCAGCTAAATAAGATGCAAAAATGTTAGACCAAGTTCTATGCCCCTTTATTCTTTGCTTAAATTTGAATATTATTTTGTTTGATTACTATTTCTGTGTACCAAAACAAGTCTACCTCTAGGTCTACCAAAATACTGATTATCAAGAAAGCCCAGTATTGTCTATTGGCTTTTTCAGTCGTTTTTAACGGAATTTAGCTCATGCTTATATTCACCAAACATCAATTCTGAATAGTACTTTTAGAAATTAAATCTACGGAGCAAAATTACTCGTGAGTTGTAAAACTGACAACTAATCTGTAGCATACTATCCGTGCAATCTTAATTCAAGCTGCATAATGTTTTGATACAACAAACAGGAGATATGGAAGCATGTTACTTGATGGTTGATGGCCTAATCACGTAGTATTGTTTCCAGGCAACAAATTCAAAGTTTGTGGAAACGAGTGCAAAGATTGGCACGAATGTCAGTGAGTGTGTGATTGATCTGGCGAAACTCTTGTTGGAAGCAAACAAAAAAGAAAATAAGCAGGTTGGTGAACCCACAGTTTTAAAATTATTGGGGCTATTGATAACGATTTTCTTTTCAAACAGGCAAAATTTTGTTCTGAGCAAGGCTGTGCGAAATGAAGCAAAATTCTTTTCAAGGTGAATCGTCCATATCGAAACAAAGATGTTTCGAAAAAAAATTAAAATATTTTTTGTTTTGAACACTGTTAACCTGAAAAAGGGTAGTAAGTCTAACGAGGGGCAGTAGTGTCAACGTTTTTTTCTTAAAAAATTGTAAATTAGTTAGTTGAGTGGGCAATGCAATGTGAATTATGAATACGATCCACTGTCCAAAAATATTGCATGCGATATTTTTCCAGTCTTCGTTTTTAGTGTAAATTACGTTAAGATTGCATTTGGTAGCAAAAGGATATTTAAAATACTTGTTGTAGCGGTTTCCTTTCACTCTACGACAGAAAGAATTAGGTCAAAAATAATAAAAATGTCTACAAATCCTGTGATTATTATCAAATGAAACAAAATTTTGAAATGAGCTGTGTCTTGTTCAAACATCCCCAAATTGTCAGTGTATCATTTTTTACGTCGTAAGTCCATGCATTTTTCACTTCATTTACTTCATAACGCTTTCTGCATTTTTTCTTGGTAAAGCTATGAATATGGAACGTACCATGTCACCATTGATTGATTGATTATATTATGCCTGATCTGATACAAATGTTGGCGATCATGGTCTACTCTACCAAACTTCTCTGTGATTAGACATTTGTATAAAAGTATAAAATGGTTAGTTTTTGTGTTTGTGGCTAGTGTTTCCAATTTTGGACAAAATTTTAAAACCCGGGTTTCGGGTATTTGAGAAACTAAAATTCGGGAAAACCGTTTTTTTCGGGTCTTGAATAAAGTGCGATTTGGCCCGATAATAAACTTGTATTTACTTTCATTATACAAAGATAACAGACAATAGGCTAGCATACACCTAAAATAAAGTTTATCACTGAAACTGTTTTTCAATTTTGAGACGAGTAGTCCTGCAGGACATAAGTGAATAAGTTCTTTCAGGCTCCACTGACGTGAGCTGGATTGTAAGCAAAGTATGATGAAACCTTTCAATATTTTCAGGTTGTTTGTTTGTAGATGAATTACGTATGTAGATGAGTAGATACTAGATACACATTTCCTTTTTCACAGCTTCTTGCTGTGGAGGCATGGCCTCGCAGTCGTGACTTTCACTTTGCACAAATAAATAAACTCCTCAGAAAGAGTTCTGACCTTGGACTTTGCAATGAGTTCAACTTCAGCACTTTCTTGATCCTCTTCCATGTGACCGTCAGGGCTCTGTGGACAGTGGCGTAGGAGCACATGCTGCCGCCCTTGGCTTTCGTTGAAAATGCCGCCCTAAGTAGACTGCAGCAAATTTTGAAATAGTTTCATGTTCAAGCAACCTTTTCAATAAAAATAATTACAAATAATGTGCCGCGTCTCAGAAGTTCTATATTGCTTGAGAAAGAAGCCTCACTGTCTCAGCGTTAAGGCCAAAAATGAAAGACAAAAAATGAACAACAAATGTATTTGGCAAATAAAGGATCAATAGCCGCCTCAAAATTGAACTTTTCGAGCTTTCGCCGAAGCAAAATCAGCGATAATATTTTCAAAATCAAGTTTTTGAACGTAGTCTCTTTCTATAGAAAGAATTGATAAAGCTGATAGCCGATCATCATTCATGGTATGAACGTAATTACGTAAATACGACTTTATCATTTTGAGCTTTGAGAAACTCCTCTCACAGCTCGCAATTGAAACACCAATGGTAAGATAAAGTTTCAGACACAAGCATAAATATGGTGTCGAATCAAGTAGGTGTGATCTAGCTAACCACTGTAAAACATCAAACGCTGTTGCATTACGATCAAACGTGATTTCACTGCTTCGCACCAGCCTCTTAAGTCTGTCAATTTCTTCATTCAATTTCGCATTACTTCATTTCTCGTGCTGTGTGCACTGTGTAGCCTCATTTTGCCGCCTCCTTACAGCCTGCCGCTACTGGCGCAGAGCCAGAACCGCCAAGTGGCTGCTACGCCACTGTCTGTGGATAATGTCTTTCAAAAAGAGATTTTACTCATGATGCAATTTTAGGCTTTTAGGTGTTGTGTCCAAATTGGTCATAACAGTCGTCCAGGTACTGAAAAAACTTTGGTCGTTTCACACCACCAAGTTCTTTGGTTGTTTCATACCACCAAGTTCTTCGGTCGTTTCACACCACCAAGTTCTTTGGTCGTTTCACACCACCAAGTTCTTTGGTCGTTTCACACCACCAAGTTCTTTGGTCGTTTCATACCACCAAGTTCTTCGGTCGTTTCACACCACCAAGTTCTTTGGTTGTTTCACACCACCAAGTTCTTTGGTCGTTTCATACCACCAAGTTCTTTGGTCATTTCACACCACCAAGTTCTTCGGTCGTTTCATACCACCAAGTTCTTTGGTTGTTTCACACCACCAAGTTCTTTGGTTGTTTCATACCACCAAGTTCTTTGGTCGTTTCACACCACCAAGTTCTTCGGTCGTTTCACACCACCAAGTTGTTTGGTCGTTTCATACCACCAAGTTCTTTGGTCGTTTCATACCACCAAGTTCTTTGGTTGTTTCATACCACCAAGTTCTTTGGTCGTTTCACACCACCTTCGAAAATCTCGTTACCTCGCCCAAGCTCATCATCGCTACCAGAGATGTACGTATGCGCCGCAAATTCTACGCCGCATACATGCGGCGTAGACTTTTTGTTTGCGCTAACGCTTGCGGCCACATTTTTTTGGATAGTTTGCGCTTGAGGATGCGCCGTAAAGTTTTCGCGGTTTTTTAGCGCATAGCGTCAACGCATACTTTTTAATGTCTTAGTTGTTGTTTGCAATTTATTTTTTTTGTCAAAGTGCGAAATGTTGACGTCTTGCAATTGCCCATTGTTCTAGTGTTGTGTCACAGTGTCATCTATTGTTCAGTCAGCTGGAGTTTGTTTGTATATCGCACTACTGCCTTTGACGCTAGAGTCCCACGTGGAGACTGAAGTCTTGCAGAAAAAAAGAAAGAATTAGTTAAAACAACTTAGGCCTACTGCGAAATTACTTAGTAAATTACGGGTCAGAACAGGAATGTAATGTAAGCTAGCAAGTAGGTAGGTTGGTAATGTCGCTCCATGTAAAATGTAAACAATGACTTGGCTTCGTAGTGTGAAGTTTTTTTAGTCAAGCAGTGTTGAAGGCGTTTGTAAGCAATTGTGAGCACTTTAATTTATATTAGTTAAGTCTTGCATTTTGGGGCAAATCAGAAACTTCTCAGGCAATGAGCAGTGCAGCCTATGTATCTAAACAAACTCAAATATTTGGTCTCCGACCGTGATTGCTTGCATGATGTTGTACTCTGTATGTTATATGTAGTACATTACTTTGCCTTTGCCGGTCATTCTTGTTGTAGGCTATGTAGCGTAGTAATGTGTTGGCCTACATACAGTAGGCTATCAAGCTAAGGTAATTTTTACTTGACAATTTATACATTCTGTTGCGTAAGTATGTAATTATATATGTTTTGTAACTTGATGAGCAGTTTAGCAAAACATGCATCCAGGGGCCAATTGTGAGAGGCTTTTGAGTAGCCTACTGCCAGGGCCCACAAGAGGGGGGGACAACCGGTGCATTGCACCGGGGCCCGGTGAGTTCAAGGGGGCCCGACAAAATGTCTAAATTCACGCGTTAAAGTTGATTTGAACGATTTTGCATAAAATATTGTTTTTATATTAGTTCCGTATGTTGATTGGGCCCCTTATGGGTATGCCCTTTTTTAAAACTACAGAATTCTTAATGTTTTGAGTTCAGGGGGCCCGACAAAATGTTAAAATTTGCAGGCTCAGGTTGATTTTGCATAATATATTGTTTTTTATGTTAGTTTCGTATTTCGATTGGGCCCCCCTCATGGGTAGCATATGTCCTTTTTCAAAACTACAAAATTTTCAATTTTTTGAGTTCATGGGGCCCGATAAAATGTTTAAATTTGCATGCTCAGGTCGATTTTGCATAAAATAATGTTTTTTTTATATTAGTTTTGTGTTTCATTTGGGCCCCTCATGGGTATGCCCTTTTTCAAAACTACAGAATTTTCAATTTTTTTGAGTTCACAGGGCCCGACAAAATGTTTAAATTTGCGTGCTCAGGTCAATTTTGCATAAATTATTGTTTTTTATATTACCGGTTGTAGTTTCATATTTTAATTGGGCCCCCCTCATGGGTATGCCCATTTTCAAAACTACAGAATTTTCAATTTTCTTAGTTCAGAGGGCCCGACAAAATGTTTAAATTTGCGTGCTCAGGTCGATTTTGCATAAAATATTGTTTTTTATATTACCGGTAGTTTCATATTTCAATTGGGCCCCTCATGGGTATGCCCTTTTTCAAATCTACAAAATTTTCAATTTTTTTAGTTTAAAGGGCTCGACAAAATGTTTAAATTTGCATGCTCAGGTCGATTTTGCATTATATATTGTTTTTTATATTACCGGTAGTTTCATATTTCGATTGGACTTTGGGCCCCCTCATGGGTATGCCCATTTTCAAAACTACAGAATTTTCAACTTTTTTAGTTCAAGGGGCCCGACAAAATGTTAAATTTTGCGTGCTCAGGTCGATAATATATTGTTTTTACTGTATATAGGCCTACATTATATTAGTTTCGTATTTTGATTGATCCCCCTCATGGGTATGCTCTTTTTTATGACTACAGAATTTTCAATTTTTTACTTTCAGGGGGGCCTGAAAAAATGTTTAAATTTGCGTGCTAAGGTCGATTTTGCACGAAATATTATTTTTTATGTTAGTTTCGTATTTCAGTTGGGCCCACCATGGGCATTCTTTTTTAAAAAACTACAGAAAACACATATTGCAGTGTGAATGAATATTTCAGTTTATTTCAATGTTTTAATTTCAGTGTTAGTCTGGGTGTTTTAATGTGAATATTGGGTGTGTACGGTATGTTTTAATAAACAATTGATTGATCAGGTTAGGTTACAGTCATTACACAGAAGGTATTTCATGCATTTTTCTGACATCTTGTCAATTTATGACACAAGCAAGCAGTGACAGTTATGTGTAATCATGTTGAACTGGTACAATTTTAGTTGTATAGGTATAATCTTGTTTAGTGTGATATTTTAAGAGTTCAGAAAATAGTAAAAAGTATTGAAATATTGTTAGAATTGCTTAGCAAGAAGTCGTTATTGTCACTTTTTCAGTACAAAAATGCTCAAGTGTTTTTTTGTTTTGGATATGATACTAATTACATGTACTGAAATCATGGAACTTCTCTAATATAGCCTGAGACAGTTACAGTATTTTTGAGTTTTTAGGACTTGTTGAATGATTTTGCTGTATTGGAATGCAAGCAAGTTTCGTGGAAGCAGTGCTGGAAAATAATTTTGTCCTTGTAGCAGGGCCAAATGTCATAACAGTCTGACAAAATTCGAAAAAAAGTTAAAAGATTAGTGAAAGTGTGATTTTCTGAGTAAAAATCATAGATCTTTACTTCTGTTGAAGTAGGCCTACAGTTTCTTTCAACTACAGACAGAATCAGAAGTGTCCTAATTGCAATGCAACTTCCTTTTTCAGCACTGCAGAAAGGTGTTGATTTTCAAAAATATGCTTAGTATATAAACAAATATTTGTTTTGTTGAAGTTTTCCTTTTCGTTTGTTTTCACTATTTATTTTTTAGCAGTCTTCTCCAGCCAGGCCAATCCAATCTTACTCTTGAATTTCAGGAACAGTGTAAATATTGGCTCAAAACAGCTATTCTGTCGTTATGCAGGGTATTTGTAAATGTATCGATACATAGTATAGTGATAGATGTAGGTAGGTGCATTTACATTGATAGGACTTGAAAATATAAATATATTCAACTTTGGTTTCTACTGACCACTTGCTGTAGAAATGAAGAGAAAGTGACCCTCAATCGTGCGTGAATGCAGTTTCACTCAAACAAGCAAAGAAAACTAAAGGAGTAAAAATAAGAAGCTGCCTATTGATCCTGAAATAAAGTTGGTTTTTCTTAATGTCATGAACAATAGCAATGCATTCATCCAAGTTTAGTCTCCTGGTCTCTGCTGATTTTAAGGTCAGAAATGATATTGTAGGGTATGTTAATGTAAAGCTGTATGCAGTATGCACAGTTGCACACATATGTATGTCAGCCATGCCGGATAGTGTTGCCATTTTTATCTTCAAAGTGGCTATTTTTACCCACTTTTTGCCATTGTTACAATCAGGTGTTGCCAGAGTTAGGATTAAAGTTAGGAAGGGGTAAGGTAAGGGTTAGAGTTAGGAATAAGGTTAGGGTTTTGATCTTTGCAAATGACTAAAAAAAAAATTCCAAAATACAAGTTTTTGTTTTCAACAGCTATAAACTTTTCCTCAAATTAGAGCAGAATTCCTTATCTGGCAACGCTATTGAGGTTATATTTACACTACATAGTGTAACTATAGCCACAGCCTTTTATCTTTGTGTATAACTAGTGTGTATCTGTGAATTTAAAGTCATAAACACCACTACAATACTGCATTCTTTGTGAAATAGTGGAGTGTTAATACTTTAACCTAATGTATTCTTTGTATTATTTTTTAAATAGATCTGGTTTTAAAATAAAAACACTGTGCGGAACACCATGTATGCATTGGCCTTGTGGATTAACACGCACCGCAAATTTTGCTTGTGATTTGTGAGATATCACGCGACATGTCGCGCTGGGGGGCCCGGCAGCAACATCTGCACCGGGGCCCGGCAGGGCTCTTGGAGGCCCTGCCTACTGCTAATAACACTAGTAATGCTAACTATCCCTGAATGCTAATAACAAAGAGTTGTGCAGTTCAGAATCTAAACTTGCTTGTGTCTGGCAGTTTTGTCTTCCATTAACCCACTTTTTAAAAATCTTATCAAAAAAAAGCATAGAGCTTACTGAGAGAATTATGGCATTACAAGCAACATTAGTCTTATTCAAACGGAATCATTTTAAAAATAGTGTTTTTTATAATGGATTTTTAGGGAGCGACAGTTAGTATATTACTAGGAGCGACAGTTAGTATAATACTAGAATTTTCTTGATAGGCATATGGTACAGTTTCTTACACTACACTATGGTATTCAGGGAATAACTTACGGTAATACTAATCTCCAAGTGAAATGGAGCATGATAATACAAATCCATGGCCCTACAATCATGGAAAAGTATTTTAAGCTCTCTTCTTCGAAAGGCAAAAACTTATATTTTCAATGCCAGATGTGCCTTTCGGCCAAAAAGATAATTTCTTGTAACGAGAAGTCGCGAAGTGGCTTGAAAAGTGTGTTGTTTCAAGTGGTTTATACCGTGTGAATGTTTGGCAACTAGCAAACAAAATGAGTTTGCGCTAGAGTATGCGCTAACGCCGCCAACTTTTTTTACAAGTTGCGTTGACGCATGCGGCGTATAGTTTTTCGAACGTTTGCGGTTGCGCTGACGGCGTCAATATTTTTTGTATGCGCGTACATCACTGATCGCTACCAATATCTTCTCAAGTGGCTCGTAAAAATGGCTAAACATCTTGAACAAACTATTCCTCTGAGTCTTAAAATCAAAGAACAGAGTATTTTTTTAGTCGTATTTTGCATTGATTCAACGTCTTCAGACGTTGATGTCTACAAATGTAAAAAACGCCAGATTTGTTGTCGAGAAAATTATCCTCATTGCGCAAGTTTCGCTGTTTTGCGGATTTTTGCAACCATTTTCTTAATCTCACGGGTTAAAATATGCAAGCTAATCGTGTACAGAGGATATAATCCTTGCAACTGCGCGTGGTCCTAGCGCACTTTTTTAACAGTTTAAAGTAAAACCGAACCAACGTGATTTTACATTGCGGAAACAGCAGTAGATAATGTTGTGTGATTACTGATTATACCTAATTGTGACAAATGCGTACAAAACAGAGGGTGAACACTGAACAGTATGAATAGCGTAGGGGAAGATGAGGTAAGTTGAGCCAGTGGGTAAGTTGAGCCACCCCCCGTAACTCAAAAAATAAAAAGCGCATCAACTTGCTACTGCCACCTACCTGACCGTTTACCTTATTTGGAGCTGTTCTGTAAAGATTATAGGTATTTGTCTTGTAGAAAGACAGAAAAACAGTTTTGAGTGATTTTGGGTAGTTTTTTGAACTTTTTGATAAAAAAGTTTTTTTGAGTTGTACAAAATATCTTTGGCATACACCAGTGTTGATATGTATAACAGTAATCACTAATGTTAGCTTATTCAGAAACTATTAAAGTGAGGTTGCTAGCTCATGTAGGTCTGGAGAAATTTCAATTTAACTTTTAATGGCGACCTTGTGGTAAGTTGAGCCAGTGATGTACAGGTAAGTTGAGCCGGTGGCTCAACTTACCTCACTTCAGCTGCCAGTGTTAAATGATGATATATGTAGCCATTAAATAGCTAACAAAGTGTATTTTACTCTTTAATAGTCTAACTCTTTGGAAAAATAATTTGCACATTAGTCTATTGAAGTTTGAATTTATTTATAACCTGTAGCCTAGCCTACTAGCAACATGCCTCGCAACCGCAAGCATACAACAGAACGTGGTCAAACTGATCCAAAAATTATGGAAAATGCTGCAAAGCATGTTCAAGATAACGGAATGTCTATACGTGCAAGTGCAGAAGAATTTGGAAGCAATAGAATGACGCTTCAGCGCTACATTGCCAGAAGGAAGGAGAATGCTGGTTCATGTTATGGTTATAGCAATGTTTCCGATGCACAACGCGTATTCTCGAATAGCCATGAAGAAGATTTAGCCAAGCATGCGAAGGATTTAGCCAAACGATTTCATGGTTTATCCTCGGTGAAGTTTCGAAAGCTGGCATATGACTTCGCTGTGGCAAATAATGTGGAAATGCCTCGCAGCTGGACAGAAAATAAAGAGGCCGGTGAGTTTTGTGTGCTGTTATGTTGAAGAATTTAATAGGTCTACCTAGTCTACACACCTAAGCCTACAGTGTGATTTTCCATTTTCTTAATCAGAAGCCTCAACTTTGATCCTTAGTCTACATTACTCTAATAATTTGCTTTATTTTTGATCTAGGAAGAGAATGGATGGTGGCTTTCAACAAACGACATCACCTCTCCAACAGAAGGCCAGAAGCAACTTCATTGGCACGTGCAACCGCTTTTAATAAGCACACCGTTTCGGAGTTTTTCACAAATTTGACCAGCGTTCTAGACAGGTAGGTCAATTCATTCATTTTGTCTTTTGCTTATGACTAACAAACTCAATAAAAACATGACATTTGAACTATGGCATTGCTTATATTTTCAGGTATCAATTTTGTCCATCAGATATTTACAACATCGACGAAACAGGCGTGACGACGGTCCAAGTGCCACGAAATGTGTTGTGCGAAACGGGGCAGAAGCAAGTAGGCTCTGTCACATCAGCTGAACGCGGTGAACTTGTGACTGTCGTGTGCACTATTAGTGCATCTGGAAATACTGTTCCACCGGTTTTTATTTTCCCCAGAAAAAACTATCATGATTACTTCCTCGCTGGAGCTCCCACGGGATCCAAAGGATTATCGTCTCCATCTGGTTGGATTAATGAGGACTTGTTTGCCATATATTTGCAGCATTTTGTGGAGAATGTTAGGTGTTCAAGGGAAAAAAAGGTTCTTTTAATTTTGGACAACCATGAGTCCCATGTTTCGTTTAAAGCTGTCACCATTGCTCTGGATCATGGAATTGTGATGTTAACGATTCCTCCCCATACTTCCCATCGTCTGCAGCCATTGGACAAGACAGTCTACGGACCATTTAAGTCCTATTTCAGCAGGGCAATGGATTGCTGGATGCAAAACCATCCAGCGCAGAGGTTAACACTTTGCTCCTCAAGGGGAGGCCAGATTTGGCCCCCCCCTCATATTTCCTTTGATTATTTGAAGCACAGTAACGCCATGCACTTGGTTTTTCTTGACTTTTCCTAAAATTGCCAGGCGGATCTGATGATATTAAATTTGATGCTAAAAGTTGTGTAGTTTTCTTGTAAATTCAAGATTTTGGTGAATTTTTGCTATTTCTAGCTCACTTCCAGCAAAGCGTGAAATGGATTACATTGCGATAACAAGCCATAAGCTCATAATTGCTTCGTGCATCGATATGCGCGAGCAGAGAGAAACATCCTCTTGTTTTCCTTTGTTTGGTTTGACCTCAATAATACAAAGCGCGTTATTTCTTATGCCATAAAAGAAAAGCCAGTGATCACAAAGCTGTTAATTAGAAACAATAATAGCAAACGTTTTTTGCGTTATTAGCTCTACAAAGAAGAATAGCAATCCACGATCAAAATAGTAGGCTATGTAGGCCACAAACTATTCAAACCAGTTGTTTCAAGCAGATAATATTCATTGACAAATAAAAAACGTTACAATAAGAAATCTTCTCTTGGGTAAATGCACGAAAACCTGGTTTCGAAATAAACGTTCTATGGAAATGCTCTCAGTGACAAAACTTGCAATTGAGGAAATGTATCACCGCAAATGCTTTTGGGAGAGGCCGAAGAAATGGCGTTTTTGCAAACAGTAGTTGTGAGATACACTCAAAATTATGAGATAGGCTCCATTTACACGTAGCAGCTAACTCGATGGCTACATGTCCCTTCCCTGCTTTATGTTGCCTACTTGTTGTTATGTCCTGCATTTTTGTTTCACAGCGCACTGTGTGTTGTTCCAAAGAGCGCAAAATAAAGATGATAATGCCTCATCTACATCACTAAATATTTTGTAATGTAGAAGAGGCATAAAGCTAGGCGTCACATCAGATAAACAACAAATCAGCTTTTTTCATCATTGATTCAACATCTGAATACGTTGCGCCAATGTATAAGAGGTCGGCTATTGTGAAGACCCGCCATTTATAAACGATCCGATTATACCAAAAGTGGGACAAACTAGTGGATCAAAGAATGAATAAACAATGCTGAGAAAACTAAATCTAGGTGACGAACAATACCGATGTCTTCATTTATCTTGGAAAAATGCTGCCTAAACTTGTCAACAAAAAATACCGTAAATAACGGCAAGGACCCGAAAGCAGAATTTTCTCGACTTTAGCATGAATGTGGTCAGACATCTACAGTAATAATTCCACACATACAATAACGGGCACTCAACGGCTGTAAGATACATAATAATCAACCTGGTTCTGGGCCGTTTGTGTAACAGCTTAGGGGAAGACACTACTTGAAATGATGCACCACACAAATTATTTTCAATGAAGACTGAGTCTAAAAACCGATGTGGATTGTGCTGCACAATGACTTCAAGTTTCGGACAGAAAAGGCACAAAAATATCACGATAAAAATAAAGACCTTGTGGGAAATTTTCGAGAATCATAACACGATGCAAATACCATAAACGCGTAGTTTGCATGCTGCTCTAAGCTGGCCGGCAACCACAAAGGTAGACAATACAGGCAGTTTATAATTCGAACAACGCAATAAACATTATAAATACGTAAACCGACAATTTTCTTTTACAAACGTTTTACGTCTAATGGTAAATTTTCCCCCAACAATTTTTTGTGAAGCGCTTGCAAACCACGGTTTTGTAAAATAATTCATCATTATTATTTTTTACTTCTCGGATATTGTAAAACGTCATCAGCAAAATCACAAAAAAAAATTTTATTACTTCAATGTAGTAGGCCTAAGAATTTTTTATAGAATTGTAGCCACGTTGTTTCAACAAAGAAGCCATTTTTTGGCAATACAAAGTTATAGAAAATAATTTGCAATCCTGCAAATGTTTGGAAAGAATCTAGGAAGTCTTCTCACAATCTGGCACAAAATAATTATGTTTATTGTATCTCTGCAATATTTTTTACGACAAACTTTGAAGCTTCGTTATAATCATTTTTATCTTTGAAGTCAAAAGTTAATTTTTTTTTGGCCAGAAACATAATCGCTGCCTTGCTGATGTTGTCGCCTTTACGCGTATTTTTTGTGTTTCAAACAATGACGACCCAGTCAGCAATCCAGTCCTTTTACATTGATTCAACATTTGTAAACGTTAAATTTATGTAGCTTTGCTGACTGTGGGTATTTCACATTTCCTTTGTTTACGCATGTTGATCAATTCGCTGTTGCATTGTTTCGACGCTGGCGAACTAAAAATGTATTTTCAAATTGATTGACACAATCTTCAATAAAAAGTTTAGCTTCGAACTTAGCTTTGTTGAGGTAAATGCTGTATTGTTTGTGGATGTAATTTATGAGTCATGTTTATAAACACTCGTAAGCGAAATGAGTTATGATGTAGCCTGCATGATATTTGTGATGCGACTTGACACAAATCCACAATTTCAAAAGCACCTAATTTGAACTTAGAAATTTCAGATAATTTCAACAACTTGTTCAATTGTCTTCTCTCTACTAAAAATATTCATACTACAAACTCAATTGTAGACCTAAAATACACAAACGAAGATGTAAACAGCTATTCAAGCAGGCTAAGCTGTTACTTATGAGAAGTTTGGTTCCATAAAACTACAAGCTGGCCATGAGTTTGGGAATGCATTAGTTTAGGACAAAAATGTAAGACAACAAACGCAGTTTTTTTTTTCAAATTCGTGTAACAATATTACTCTGATTGTAACTATTTTAGAATCAGTGAGTAGCTTACAATAAGATTTGCTCGCAAGTCGTAAGTAAATCTTTATCAATGCAATGATTCGGCACACCGCACACACACTTCGTGCGTTCGCTCGAGCTCTTTGTTATTCAGAACTTTGCATGAAATCGGATTAGCACGGTAATTAAATAGCGGCAAGATAAATCAAAATTGTCGTTTTTGGGTACCTTTGCAAAAATTGAAATATCAAGTTTAACATTTAAAATTTTAAAATAATGACTTTTCAAACTTATAGACAAATGATTTTTTTTCACACCAGTGCAACTTCTGTTGAAATAGCACCAGCGGATAACACGTAACAGCTGATTGAATTTGATCCAAAAACGGCCCCCCCTTGAGCAGTTAACTTCCAAAAAAACGTTGAAAAGCAAAGGGTTAAAGCACCATAACCTGCCAGCTTTGGTCAACTCGGCATATTTGTCTGCAATGTCCCCAAGCAACATTTTATCAGGATTTAGGAGCACAGGAATATGCCCTTTAAACATAGACATATTTGCTGAAGAAGAATTTGACCCCAGTGAGCTGACAAATCGCGCCATGCTTGCTAATTTGGAGGAAGCACATGCATCTTCATCGGCTGCTTCACATGTGGAAGCTAATGCTTTTCCTACTACCAGGCCTGCCGCAGATTTGAGTGCTCCTGAATCGAGCAACACTAATTCACCTGCCCCTTCGAACAGCCACTCTCTTGCTGCAGCTGCACATAACTGTGACTCGCCTCATGCTGTACAAACACAGGCGCCAAGTTGCTCTTACAACGCAACTAATTATACACCTCCTGTTGTCTTAATTCCATTTCCTAAAGCACCTCCTCGAAAGGAAAAGCAGAGTCGAAAGCGAGGAAGAACAACCATTTTAACTGACACCCCGGAAAAACGTCTCATAGAACAGAAGTTTAATGAACGGCAAGAAAAAATTTCCAAAGCGCAAGCTAACAAAAAGAAAGGGAGACTTGCTAAGAAGCCTAGAAAAAAAATTTTGAATTTCATAAACACAGAAGAAACTGCATTTTCAATTCAAGATTCAGAAGAGTCTCTGAGCGTGGCAGACGATAAGCCCACAAATCATACTGCAAAAAACACTGCTGTAAATGATGGCGAGGCAATTTACAACGAAGGAGATTTTGTTCTTGTCCAGTTCGTAGGGAAAACTCGACCTGTGCATTACATTGGTCAAATCCAATGCTTCAATGAAGATGGAGAAATTAAGACCAAGTTTTTAAGAAAAGTGCCTGGAAAGTCCGAGGAAAAGTTGTCCTTTGTCTTTAAGGAAGACGATGAGTGTGCTTTTCTTAAAGAGGATGTCGTGAAGAAGCTTCCTTACCCGACAACAATTGGAGGAACTTTCCGCCGTCAGCAGAAATTCCGGTTTCCATGCTCTCTTGATCAGTGGCATATTGAATAACTTAAGACCTGACAGACAACGGACATTGATTTAGCAAATTAACAATTGGAGGTTTATTTAATCAGGATTGTGCTGTATTAATTCATCGTTTTATTTTCTGTTCAGCAGCTCAGTTAACACAATCTGCTAGTTCTACATTGATTCAACGTCTGTTGACGTATAATCAACAAAAAAGTGGCGGATTTGTCGGCTGGGAAGTGCTCAATTTCACAGTCGAACAGTCACAACAAAATAAATGTATCTTTTCACATGTTGTTCTGTCTTCCTGGTAGCAGCTGTGTTTTAACTGCTACACAACCTGTCTTCTTCCTAACGTTTGACTCAAGTTTCACATATGTTGAGTGAAGATTACATATTGTCAACAAGAGACGGGTTCAATTGTGATGTGGAATAGTCACTGCACACTCTAATACGGGATGTCCGTCCGATAGATTCGCACATCGTAAAAGGCCGAACAACCTTTTCGCCAACTAGCGAAAGCACGAGTTAGTGAATAGAGAAAAAATAATGAGTGATTGTCGCTCAAGCGTGACAGTGCATCGAAATGATGACGTCACCATTGCGTCACAGTCCATGTTACAATTCGGGGACAAATAGCTGCGCAATAATTTCGTAAACACATGTATTGCATAGCATTTTATATATACCATCGCAACAGCTTTTGTTATTAAACTTAAACGAGTGGCTCAACTTACCTCACACCCCGGCTCAACTTACCTCGTAGGGTAGGTAAGTTGAGCCAAAATGACATTGTGTTTGAATGATGCTTTTTTTCAATATTCTTATGAGTTATGAAAAAATTTTTTTTTTTAAATTAAGGCCAAATCATCAACCATTACGCTGCTACTTTCACTTTTATTGTAAACCAAGCGGTTTTCTCAGCAGAAGCGTTTAAGTAAAAAGTGGCTCAACTTACCTCATCTTCCCCTACAGCTTGGCTGAATCGATTGAAGTTATTTAGATAAAAATCTTTTTTACATTCTGTCTGAAAACCTGGGTTTCGGGTAGCAAAAAATAGCCAAAAAACCCGGGTTAGAAACAATATTAGTGGCCCATTGGTTCAAGCTGTTTAAATAATAAGTTAATCTTTGTCGACCTATGCTCTTTTTCCTTTGTGACATGCCCAATAGTGCTAATTTTTTCACATCTCTACTTCTGTAAATAAGACCTACAAATTTCATCTGGCGCTTTCTAACTGTTGTTATTAATTTTTTTTCTGTTTTTGCCAATTCCAGAATTGTGTCATTACTTTTCTTTTTATTCCAAAGATCTTCAACATTCTACTGAGAAACCAAATCTTACCAGCTTCTAATGTTTTCTTTATTTCGTTACTTATCGTCGAGCAGTCGCATCCGTAGGTTAAACTTGATTCCACATATGATTTTAAAACTTTAATTTTGGTTCATGTAAGAAAAAACGTGTTGACTGGACATTTATCTAACATCAGCCTAATGTATATTAATTTTGTGTTATTTTAGCTTGCTATTCAACTCACCGAACAAGCAGTTGATCAACACCGACCCAACTTATGCTGCGGAGGATCTAAAGAAAAATCATAACAAAAGTGCGAAAGTTGGACATTTTGTACCGTCAAGGACATGTTTTAAACTATTTATGAAGCGCTTGATATAGGCCTACATAAGCCATGGTTTTCATAATACATGGTTTTCTATATCTTTCTGTAGGCCTAACCTAAAAAAGTGAAAATAACGAAATTGTTCTTTTCGTTACCAAGCTTATTTTCATGTCTTAAAAGTGCTGGGTAGTGTTGGACTATTAACTTTAAAGAAGATTGACTTGTCTAGGATATGCTTTTCAACATAGAGGTCGGTTCAAAAATAACATTATTTAGCTGTTTTATTTAGTTTGTTAAAGCTAATATAAGCTTGCGTTGTAGCCTAAATCAGGGGTGTGCATTGTGCAACCTTTATTACAGGAGGGCCAGATATAAATAACTGGGTGAAACTGCGGGCGCACGTTTATTTAACACAAAAAAGTAGTGTTTTTGTTATTCATGTTATTCTTATGGCATTATTAGGGATTATCTCCTTGCAGAAATGATAAGTTAAGACGCATAAATTTCTGAAGAAAACTGCTATTCAAATTTATTGTCACACCGTCTTTAAACAAGTTCAGTGAGAAGTTTGCACCTGACTTCTCTTCCAGACGGCTTTTCCAAATTAACTTTAATGGAAGTGCTCTCAATTCAAGTCCATATTCCAAGTGTTTGTCTGTCAGAACCGATCGATAGGGAGATTTCATGACGCCAATTTTAGAAAAAAATTGTTCGCACAAATACGTTGAGCCAAAAAGAGCCATTTTTGAAGCCATGGATTTTTTCAAATGTGGAAAGTCATCTTAGCTGAAATGTTTCCGGTAAAAATCGCCAAGATTCATTTCTAAATACTTTGCTTTCAGGTGTACGGTTGTTTGGTCGACAGGACGTTTGGTCGACAGACATTTGGTCGACAAGACATTTGGTCGACAGGACGTTAGGTCGACAGAACGATTCATTTTAGGGTTAGGGTTAGAGTTAGGGTTAGGTTAGGGTTAAGGTTAGTTAACTAACCCTAACCCTAAAATGAATCGTTCTGTCGACCTAACGTCCTGTCGACCAAATGTCTTGTCGACCAAACGTCCTGTCGATCAAATGACCGGGTACCAAATTTGCAGACCAATATGAAAATTTGTCGTATGAATTTTTGGCTCGTTTCAGACTTCAAATCTCATGAACATTTGTTTGGTATATTCGCTTCGCCATTCACCACAGACATCAACAAATCACCAGCAGATATAACTTGAACTGATTGATCTTCAAGAGAAAACGGATTTGAAAGCAAGGTACCCGGTGAATGGCGAAGGGAATATACCAAACAAATGTTCATGAGATTTGAAGTCTGAAACGAGCCAAAAATTCATACGACAAATTTTCATGTTGGTCTGCAAATTCAGTTTTCTTCTCTGCGATGCATTCCATTGTCTCTCAAAGTTGGAAAGTGGAAAGGATTTCCTGTCTGTACGTGAGCTTTCCAAAGTCGTAATTTGTTCATGATGCCTTGTATGTGACCACACATTTTTACATTCAAAATAATTAAATACAATGGATTTGCGGTGGCCGGTGGGAGATTTCTAAAATGGTTAACAGAAGGTGCGAAATCTACAATAATCCACTCCATTGTTCACACGTACCAGACTAAACTAAATTATAAACACGTTTCTCGGGCCGCACACAATTCAAAATTGGCACATCTTCGCGGCCGCACGTTGCACACCCCAGGGTTTACCATAGCAAGTTAGTTGTTATTATGTTCATGATCAGAAGTACAAGATTGTTGGGTAAATATAATTGACGATACGTTTTTTGGTTGAAAATTCTTAAACTTTTTTGATTTAGTGGGAGATGTATTGTATAGCCTATAAGGCTATGAATGCAATTTACTGTCCACAAATGATCTATCGCACGCTATGCTTGATCAATCTTTTCTGAGGAGTGGCCTACAAAAGGAATTTCTTGAGAGTTACGCTAAGATTGCATTATAATGGGCCTACTTTTTGTAATGATTTACTTTTACTCTATGTCAGAAAGTAGTAGGTCAATGGTGGTGGGTTAATAACTTCTATGATTGCAAATGTCTCAAAGCCTCGCACCCTTGTTGATGTTGATGCAGCGTTTCAACCATAACCTACATGTAATATTAATCAGCATTATCATAAAACAACATTTTAAACAATTATGGTTTTAACATCAGTGGTTTAAGCCAGCATCGTCATTGACTCGCAAACAAATCTTGAAATATTCACGAACAACATGAAGGACCGTATTGATCTACAACAGCGCTATTCAACAGGGTTCCGAAGAACATGTAGTAGGGTTCCGTGAGTTTAAATTAAAGGGTTTCTCGTTTTTCAGGGAAATTGATTTCTTGCTTCAGCGTACAATATTCATGCGTCATTCCAAAATTTTAGATCACCGTGCCGCATTGACACTCCAAGTAGGCCAGTTAGTTAAAGAAGATGTTGAGTGGAGTCAATAGCCCAAAAAAAACATTGATAGTTGTTGCGTCACTTCTTTATTGTTACGCTATTGACGAGAACGTTATTGTTTTAATCTGAATTTTTGTTGTGGAGAGTTTCATGACAAATGCGAAAATAAATCAAAGGGTTCCACGATGACACAAAGGTTGTTGCTGATCTACAATTTTGCGATTGGCCTACATGTTGGAAATAAAACTTGATTGCTCTTGATGAAACGTGATCAAATCGTTGTAAACTTGAGGTGTTTGGAGCGAATATAGCAAAGAACATTTTTCGTTTGAGAAACTTAACTCGAAAAGAAAATTAAGGCAAAGGAATTATGTAGCAGATGCAGAATTTTGAAATGCACCGTATTTTGCTTGAAACAATTCTACGCGAAACTATAACTTAGTTCATATATCTTGACCAAGCACTTGCGTTGTGCTCTCCTGCATTTCATATTTTTAGCGGATAACGAAATGAAATTGATACAATTTTGAAATGATAGATAAAACATAATTTTTTGTCGAAAAGAAACGAAATTTTGTATTACTGTAAAAACTTTCCAAAATAAAATCGAACTCACCAAAATCAGACTTAAGTTGGCTTTGTTAAATTAAAGCGAGCATTCCCAACACACTGTGAAAACTGCAACTAAAAGTTAGTCTAGTCACCGGTGAGAAATAGATCAGTTATATTCAAGCATATTATCAAAACTAAATCTTATCTAAATCTTATCAAAACTTATTCATGCGAAGAGTTCGATCTCTTACAAAGCACAGCCAGGAATAACTGCGACAGTTGACTGAAAATCACCAATTATGGAAACTTTTTTGACACTATTTTGCAATCAACTGGTGTTAAATAAATTATGATTATTATTATTCAAGCAAGTGGTTCACCTGGGCAGGCCCGGATTTAGGGAGGCAGAGGGTGCAGGTGCACCGGGCCCCCTTTTCAAGGGCCCCCCGACGTGGAAAAATTGTGATTTTGTGTTATTTTTTTTCAGCCTTTGAAGTTTCTGCAAAATGCTGTGCAGTGCTGGATTAATGCTACTGTAGACGTAGAAATGGTTTTTGCACGGGGGCCCCTTGATCTAAAAGTGCCCAGGGCCCCCCATCACCTAAATCTGGCCCTGCACCTGGGTCGACAGTAGCCCCATTTTGCTTTATTGTATATAGCCAAACCAAGCCTACCAGCTACACATTTTTCTACTTTTTGTTTCGTCACAGAAAATTTCTTAGCTATAATTTCTGTTATCAGAAAATATATTTATGTCTTTCTTAACCTCGACTTAAACAAAAGTCATTAATATTTGCGCTGATAACTTAAACTAGATAGCCTAATAACTCATGTAAGAAAGTTATAGTGAAAAATAAAACGATAAAAACTTACAGATGTTACACACAATGGGTGTGGTTGGCTTCTATAAGCCAACAAGAATAAGGATTTCAGTAATGCAGAAACTCATAAAAATATCTTTTCCAGTAAAATTAGTAAAGTCTGCACAACTTAAATCAGCAAATTTCTAGCCTACTCCAGCAATTTTGTAAATGCTAACTTTCGCTGATAACCAAAAAAACAAACAAAACTACTTCCAGTGAGCCATCCCAAATTCCTAACGTCTGCAGACGTTGAAGCAATGTAAAAATGACTTATTTTGCTGTTTGGGTTATGAGTTATGATCGAAAAACAATAATGATGTCATAAATAGGTTTGTAAATACTTGATTGGTAACAATGTTTTTAAAAACATCGACTTAATCTGTGACGTATTCTTCTCAAGTCACTGCTATTTTTATAACTTGCATTCGAGTTTTCAAAACACAAAAGTTTCAGGTTGCATGAATTGGGCAATCTAAGTGGCTCGGCCTCTTACCCCCTGCAACTCACACACCTGATACTTCGTAATTCAATAAAGTTTCAAACCAACGTTACAATTTATTTTTTCAAATAAAAAAAAAAAGAATTAGGCTACTGCAACTTCAAAATGGCTGGGGGCACGTGACCTATTGAGGCTACGCTACTGCTTAGGATTGGTGTGAATAAGTTTTAAACAAAATGTGTACCATACTAAGTATTCCATAAAGACTTAAAGGCTTTTTTTAAAAACATATACTCATCAGTGATGTGTTATTGGAATGTCATTGCCTTTTCTTCAACTTGCACTCGACTTTTCAAAACAGGAAGGTTTCAAAGAGTTTCCTACTGGTCAGCAGTTGTGAACTGAGCACATGGCAGTTGAGCAAGTGAGAACTGAGCTAGCAACATTTCAGCAAGTGGCTGAAGTTGGCAAATGATGACACTGAGCAAGCAACAACTGAGCACGCCATAGCTTGGCATGTCACCAGTCAGAAAATTCAGTTTAACCCTTTTTCCTGTGACGTATTTTGGCCAGTTGACTTGCGGACGGGGGGGTCGGTTCGGCACTATCACTTTGAGCTCGTGTAACTCAAAAACTACGCAAGATAGATCAATCAAATTTTCACATGGTGGAAATGGTGCCAAATGGAACTCCCGTTCTGCGTGACAAACTCAAAGTCGTGGCATAACGATACGAAAAATAGAAAAAAATCTTTTTCAGGCCGAGTGTCATTGTCGTAAAAAAACAAAAAATCACTAAAGTGTTGACTTTTTCCTTGGGCAAAATTGAAGGTTATTGATATTTTAAAAATACACGTTTGTGTCAAAATGATTAAAGTGTTTTTTTTCATGTTGTTAACTAGATTTGCAAAATAACGTTTTCTACATTTTTTTTCAAATTTGTTGGACATGCATGCATTAGAAGATTTCTTTCTGTTCAAATTTTGAAATAGCATTTTAGATGCAGTTTGCGGTTGATGGCGTAACTGCAAAAGCCATCTTTTGTAATTGACACACATCCAAAAACAAAAGACGCATAAACTACTGCTGGCTGATAGACCACGTCACAATACATCATAATGATGTTTTTCCGAACCGAAGAGTCTTCGGCGAAGACCCAGAAAACCAATTTTGTCGCATATTAGTTTAGACGTCTGCAGACGTTGAACCAATGACAAAAAGTGATTTGCTGATTTGAAACAAAGTGATTGCTGTTTCCAATGTGCAAACATTTTGATAAAAAGTAATCAAGTTTTGGCCACAGCTTTCTGGTCCATTTAGGCTACTATGGTCAATCAACTCATGTTGCAAATAACTTGTTTTGTGTAAAGTCTTGCTTGTGAAAAAATCGAAGTAAAAACACAAAAATGAAGTAAGCTATATTTACAAAGTAATATATTCTTGAATGAACCATAGTTTTAAAAAAAAATAGTTTGAACAGGTTTCATCTGATAGAAACTATAATTGATATCATCGCGAAGGATCAAAAAGCTGCGAAAATCACTTCAAGCAATTCTTTGGGGTGATTTTCTTTATGCAAACCAAGGTGAACATCAATAGCCTATACATATTTTTATGCCAAACGATAAAAATCGTTCTTTATTTTTTTCAAGGACAAGGAAAACGATCCGTATAAAATATAATTCAATTCAACATATTTTCCTTATTTTGTCAGATACGCATTTTGTGTAACAATGCTTTAGAAAAATTGCTGAGTATGGTATAGCGTTTGAGATGCAGTCAGAGAATGCAACTCTATGGTTGATGGCGTTATTACAAAAGCCAATCTTTTGTCACGGAAATGTATTCGAAAACAAAAAGGCACAAAAGCGCTGACTGATAGATTACGTTACGATACGTTACAAAAACGAGGCATTGATTTCAGATTCTTTCAACCCAACAAACAACTTTGCTCCAAATGACACAAACGTCCAAATTTATGGAGAAAAAGGTATAGGCCTACACCGTTTTGTGAAAATAAGCTTTTGAAGACCAACATTTGAATGAAAAGTTTGAAATTATTGAGTTGGTCCTAATAGTGTTTCTGCTGAGATATATCAAAACTTTTCAATCCTCGTATAAAAAAATAATTTTGTAATCTCTCAAGCAACTGCAAAATTACCATTTAGGTAAAGATTCAGTGATGATACAATATGCACATTGCACAATGCTTGTCAAAGCACAGTAATTCAGCTGCGCGTGTTTTTCCACAAAAGCCAAGCAGTTTAGATAGTCTGTGTCAAGTTCTTTTCAGTATCCATCAATCTCTCGTTTTCATAAAACATTTTCACAACATCCATAAATATTCATGTGAATATAAGTGTACACTGTACAGGTACATGCAAAAGTTTATTGGCGGGACAAGAACGCACTCCTTGCTTTCCGACAAGAAATCAAGAAACTTTCCACACCAGTCTGTTTGTTTTATGAGATAAACAGAGTTTTGTCAAGAATTTTCCTACTGCTTATTGTTATAAGTTAGAAACAAAATGTATTCGCCATAGAAAACAACGTAAAATTACATTTTTTTCAGCATAGCTTATCGGATGCTCTCTGATAATTTCAAAGCAGCTCAGATGTAATTAAAAGATTAATCAAAGCAACTCAAAACTCGAGTTTGCAAACAAAAGGCGGAATCATTACGGTTGAATGCTTTACAACAAAGCCAACTCATGAAATATCTGCGTCGCAGTTCCACGCACGGCGGCGCTCAGTAATCCTATATTAATCCGTATAATTTGAAAACAAAAGGGCTATGTAGCAGCTAGCTAAAATATCAGAGTATGTTATGAAAATCTGCCATATCTCTAAAACTATAGACAATAGCAACGTTATTTAAAGCGGAATAAATACTTGAATAATTTTTTGGAAAAGTCAAGAAATTTCAAAGCTGTGGATTGCGTAGTTCTTTAATGATATTGCTTTGAAAAGTACCAAGTCCCCACCGACCCCCCCCCCACAGGAAATAGGGTTAAGTGCACTATAATCTTTGTAATAAAGCTGGCCACTATACAAAAGTTTTGGCTTTCCTTTTTCGCTGCTCACAAACTGTAATGCCATTCTGAATCAGGGACTCTACACTGTATCTGCTCGTCTACACTCTACAGGTACAGCACGTCTTTAAGCACAATTAGCACATCTCCAGCATATCGGCTACCCTAATTGATTGTTCGTAAACATTTGTAACTGTTTTCTTTTTTAAAGCTGTAGCCTAACTTTTATGAACATTTGTTTACGAACAATTAGTATTACGGTCAATTGTATGCCCGAAGAATTGCTTTACGAAGAATTGCTTTATGAAGAATAGATTTTACGAACAATTGCTTACGAACAATTGCTTTACGAAAAACCGTTTACAAAGAAAACGTCGGACACCGGTAGCTTGATGCTACTCTAGTTTCGTTCGAATTAAGCCTTTTAATAAATATCACAAATGTATTTATTTCGCTCTGTTTGTCGTGTTAACTGTAAAGGGTCGCGGAATATTTTAGGAGATTAAAAGGGGTCGCGAGCAAAAATTTTTGGGAAGCAATGAACTATTAGACCAGTTTTTCCTTACCGGTGCGCCGCGGAAGGTAGCCAGATGCGCCCCAGGGAAATTGATAAAATATTCAAAAAACAGCAACTTATTATTTTTAGAATTACGAATAGAAAGTATATGTTCTCTGACCCTATAAAACGGATAATTCGGTTTGTCAAATAGTGTGATATTTTATTGGTCAGAAGTCAGATTATTTTCAAGCGAAGGTTGTGCAGTTTTTTTATGATTTGAAATTATTATAATATTAGAAATGTCATTTTTTACAAATCTTTGCTTCTTTTTTTGCTTAGCTCATTGAGCATACAGTACTTTAAAGATAATACAACTATGAGGCCTATGCAATAAAAACTTGCAAGCAATTCAAGAAAAATACCGGTGTCTAAAAAAAATTCGCGCTCACTTTGCTCGCCCTGTGCGACACCACATTTTCAGATGTCTGTAGGTGAGCTCTAAAGTAAAAAGGTTAAGAAACGCTGTTTTAGACAATAGAAATACGTCTTGAAAAAATAATGTGAAATTAATGTGTAGGCTGCGTTGAAGTAGGTACCAATGTCTTCTATATAAACTAAAAGCAAATTGGCTTTATAGTGGAAACAGCTCTAAAACAATTTTAGATTATGAGAAAACATTAAGACAAAGTATTTAGCTGCAATAAGAAGCGAAAATGTAATACGTTAATTATTACTTTCTTTATCGGATAAAAAGTTGATGTACAACTTTAATGTCATGGATTTGAAGAAAGTGGGAGATTTAAGCTGGGCTGTTTTTCAATCATTGTAGAATAATTGTAGATGCTACTCCAGAGATGTTGTCCACTGAAATTTATAAAGCAGTGGCTCCCAATCGTGGAGCTGCGACACCCGGAGATGCCGCCAAGACCGGTGCGTCCATTAGACCAACTAGGCGATCGCCTTGGGCGCACAGCACAACTAACTTTTTTATAGTTTTTTTTTAATAAAGATGGCTTTGTGTTTCGAATATTGTCGTAGAAACTGCAGGCCTATACTTTACATACGGTAATAAGCGAGAAAGTTGCTATGGTGCATTAAAACCGCAATTTCGATGAGCTCATCTAGAAAAATGCAGCCTATATTACATGTGGAAACCGTGGGAAGAGTTTGTTGCATTGTTTGCAAAACCATGGTGCAATCAAGCCGGCATCTTGACGCAAATGAGTTGAGGTGCGAACTAACAGCAATAACTACAAAATCTATGACACCTATAGATGTGCTATCATTTTAGTTCTATAAAAACTTTCAGACAATATACCCAATGCTTCATAGATTTGCATATTGTAATGCCTGCAATACCCTTGGCAAGTGCAGCTGAACGAAGCGTTTCAAAGCTGAAACTCGTGAAAATGTTCGTGACCTATACGCGCTACTTCTACAGTGGTTGAGGGTAGGCTAGGCTTTTTGCTCATTTTGCATACCAAGGAAAGATCAGTAGGCCTATATTAAAGTTTTACACTGTTTTTGCAATATGTTTCTTAAACTTTACTTTGGGCTACCACAAAATATTTTTCTCTTTTGTAGGGTGCCGCAAGCCTAAAAAGGTTGGGAACCAGTAAGCCAATAAAGAAACATTTGCGCTCGGCCATGTCTCTAATATCGATTGAACAGCCACACTTACAGTCAGTGGTCTTTTTGATCTATGCGTCTCAAAATTGTCTCCATTTGATGCTGTGACTCACAACTTTGTATCACAACATGCCAGCAAAGAGATTGATTGCATGCTTTGTGTTTCTACTTTTTGTTAGCCTGTATATGCGTATTTAAAAATATATGTATACTAAATAGTTATAGACGTTGACGTATTGCGCCCAGTAGCGGAACCAGGCGGGCACTTGGTCACGTGCCACACCAAATCAAATTATGAAGTGGGGTCAATAGTTTTTAATGTTTCCGACCAGTCTTTATTTCTCTAGGAAGCACTGTTGTGGACTTAACCCTATCTGTAGCGACATGGGGTTTTATTAAGACGCCCCACTCTAGTAGTGAAATATTCCTCAGAAGAAAATATGCTGGAAATGTGAAATTTCTTGACTTTTAGGTTTTATTCTTTGCAAATTTTCTAAACCTACACTGGTCATTTTTTTACCTTCCTGTCCTTCACAACAATTATTTCGTCTCAGGTGGCTAGACATTTTCGTGCAATGCTAAATATATATAATATAATGGTAGTGCAATATAAATGTTAGTGCAATTACTTTGAAATATAAAAACGCCAAAAAATGTCTTATATTTATAATCAAAAGTAATTTTTTGTTTAGTTTAGCATTACTTCATGTTATAGCCTAATCCAAAAATTTCAATTTTGAAGCTATTTTTGGGAAAGTAGAATAAAAACCGACTTTCTGACGTCTTTTCATCTCAAACGCTTTATTTCAATAAATTTGTTAGGTAAAAATTTAATTTCTATACGCACAATATACATGGGTGTTATCACGTAAAATATTTTGGCTCTGTGATTTTCATAGCTCCCGTTATTAGCGATTAATTAGCACGGGCTAAGATAGCCCGTGACGTGCTTTCCGCGTACGAAAACAGCTCGTAAGATAGGGTTGAAACCGACACTCTAAATGAGTTCGGTCTTACTCAAAAAATATTCAGCGGAAGCGAATATTACCATGACACAAAGTTCTTGCAAATTTTAATTTGCTGCAAATTGTTCTTTTTAGCGGAGATCATTTTTCGTAATGTTTCCCGACCAGTTCTAATTTCTTTTCGATGCCCTGCTGCCGTAAAGGCAGATGTGTTAAAATAATTGACTTTGGCTTGACACTGTAATAAAAAATACTACCACTCGAAGTCAGCAGAATTGCATGCTATATTGTGTAGGCTACAGCTCCATCATTAACACCAAAACGTAGGCCAACACCACACTATAACGTGGTTACTGTACAAACAAATATTTCATGATATGGGGTAGCCTACCGTAGCCTAATATGTTGAAGTCAAAACACAAGCAAATCACCAACGAAAATCAAAGTTGGCTAATCAATGCTTTCAGCCTCGGCTATATAAATGAATGCGCATTGCCAAGCCCAAATGTTATTTACACTTTGGCGAGATTCACACCGAAAATACAAAACTGTCTTCAACATACGAAAAACGTCACACCAAAAACGGCGCACGTTTGTTTCCTTTTACCGTTTATACCAGAAATTGTATTCCTGGTGTGAATGATAAAATGAAACAAACATGCATCATTTTTTGTACAATTTTTTTGTATGCTGAAAACAGTTTTGTATGGTCGATGTGAATCTCGCCTTACAGATTGTTAATACATTGCGAAGCAAAGCTGTCAAATCAGTGTCTTAACCATTCAACAATACGTTTAGGAATGCACTTTTTCACAATTAAAACCGCTGTGGTTCATAGTTGGACAGAACGCTTGAAGTAGGAGACATGGAGTACTTGTATGACCCTACAGGTGTTGCCATATTCAACTCATTTTCAGCAACTTTCCATACTTCGTTATCTTTGAGCAGTTTTGCCACAGCTTCTATGTCTGGTGAATGCACACGATCCTTGTTGTACGGCCTAGAAACATGTGACACGGTGTATGAAATAACCTAGGGCTACCATATGTTCTCTTTTAAGATGATTTGTTCTCTTTATTGAAGAAAAACAAATTGTTCTCTGAGGATACCCAAAAATGTTCAAATGTCGTATTTTTTTACATTTTCAGTTTTCTTGCTCACATTTTCAACAAGATTTCATTGAACCATTGTTATGTGACTTTTTTCGCAATTTCCAACCATTTCTGTACCAATGCAACATGCTGATTTATAGATTTTCAAAAAAACATGGCCGTACTATTTCATCTGCAGTTCTAAGCAATATTAGACGTTCGTTGAAACATACTACATTGCTTTGCGATTGTCTTAAGTAGCCAAATAGTGGTCAGCGATGAGTGCGAGCGGAACTACAAATCGACTTGTAAGGAAGTTTCCTCATTTGAGGAGATTTGATCAACAAATAGCCTATATGAAAATGAAAAATTGGGACAAAATCAAAAAAAAAAATTAAAGTGGAGTAAATCACAAAGAAACAAAACATTAAAAACGCAAAAACTTGCAAAAGAGTTTGACATATTTACATTTTAAGCTTCTCACACTTTTACAATAAATTATTGTTTTACCCTGATCTATTTTGTATTGATTCAGGGCTTGTAGACGTTGATGATTACCAACTTAATAGTTTGGCTAATTTGTGAAGTGAAACAAATCGAAAAATATATCCAATGTGCACTGTGCGTAACATAGCTTAAGTATTTTAAAAATAATTATTTTTAAAATAAATCGTGGCATGGATACCTACAACTTATGTAGGTGCAAATGTAGAATGAATTTAATCTATGATGCAGTCACAATAGTACAAGGAAGATAACAGCCGTTTAGTTGAGTCTGTCTTTAGCATCTCATTAACAGCTGCATACATTATTATAGGCCTACAACTTCAATTATAGGCTATATTGCATGCAAGTAAGTTTATGATTTTGTTAAAGTTAATCCTCTTTTCTGAAAAAAGTTAATGCATGGCTACATGCAGATATTGCCTGACTTGTCACTTTTTTATTACATTATCACATCACATTTTTATTTTGTCGCACAAATCTAACAAATCGACTTGCGAAAAACAAATTTGTCTGTTTTTTGTGTCTGTTTTTTGCTGGATACGTCTTTCTATAATTATCAAAAAGGATGTAAAAAAGATTCTTCATACGTAGGCTAACATTCTACTTGTACTCTACTCGCTGGCGAAACGTGTCCTCTTTTTAGGCGATGAAAATATGGTAGGCCTAAAATAACCATAACTATAATCGAATAAACTAGAATAAGTAGGCTAGTTGTCGCAGAAGCGTAAAAATTATTGGTGTTGCAATATGTGTTTATACCCTATGTGTCTGGGTTTCAATTGTGCGCTGTTTAGGCAAGGAAATAAAGAAAATTAAAGTAGGCTAATTACTTGGCAACCGTTCGAACAAGACGGTGGACGGCTTCCAGAGCGTCAGTTGAGCGAAGAGGTCGATGAAATTCTATACCTTGGCAGGCACAAAGCAATTCTATTGCAATGACGTACTCAACATGGCTGATCACCTTCAACACCTGAAAAGTGAAAACATATCTTTGGCTCTATCAGTGTCATTTTTATATTTTATTTAGCAATTATTTTCACTTTTTACTTTTAGCCACTCTTTGCCGTTTTTTAACTAAAATAAGTTAGTTAATTTTACATAAAGGAGTTAAATCTTTTTATAAGGCTATGCTCAACTTAATTTTTGTGAGACATCAAACTGTTCTTCTTGCGTATGAGGCAGTAATTCAGGCAACAACTCTCAACTGCTGCAACCCAGGGCCGTTGACAGGATTTCTCGGGCCCGGTACCAATTTTCGGGCCCCTTTCATCGACAATGTTATGAATATAAAGGTTGTGTACATACTGTACAAACTTTTATTGATGTCATTTAAGCATGGTCATTTAACAAATCTTGTGCAAGCTTAAAATTTCTTGAACTGCAAAATTTACCATCTTCATCTAGCGGTTGCTTTTTTGAACTTTCATTTGTCACATGGCGCTAGAGAATTACTTCCCGATTTCATTGATATTTCACTGGTCATTCTAGGTACAGCAAAGGTAGTGCAGACAGTCAGAAAGTTTTCAATTTGATCTGGGAAAGGTGTTTGGGCCTCGGTCAAACATTTGCTGATTGCTGCAATCTGAAAAGCGGTTTTGGTCTAATTTTTAGTTCAGAAATAGTGCGAGCAATCTTCTTAGCTGAGCCATTTTAATTTTTGAGTTTGAACAAATATTAGCCTGTTTATTTTGAAATTCGTGTTTCGGGTAATATTCGTGGTTAGGGAAATCACTGTACTGGACTAAATTCTTATTTTGCTGTTTGGTGGCTGAAGTGGATATTTTACTACCACAAAGCTGAAGTGGGCCCGGTACTTTACTATCTGACTGCTGAAATGGCTGTTTTAACCTCTGTTGGCAATTCCTTTAGATCTGATTATATTAAGATCTTGATAATGTTTGAAGTCGCGGAAAATTTTTTTAAATCCGTGCCCCTTAAATATTTCGGGCCCGGGTCCAAAAGTATCACCTAGGCCCCCGTGTCAACGCCCCTGCTGCAACCATTGCACTGTATCGGTGCAGAGGCTCCGAGAGGGGGGAAGTCGAGCCAGTTTCTCCTCTAGCAAAACATTATAAAGGAAAAACGAGTAGTTTTTTGTTTTTGCACTTTTGCGGGGGGCCCATTTTTACTACTAAAATATAAATGTACCAAATCAATAATAACCAAATTCTTAAATAAAGTGCGTAGTTCCAAGTATTTTTCAATCATTGTAAATGTCACTCCAGATGCTTCTTATCAAGAACAAATCATTTTCGTGTTAAGGTAGGCGATGTTGAACAGCTTCAAGACGTAAAATCTGAAGCTGAAACTATTTCTGTATCACTGAACGGTTTCGACTATATTGGTAGTTTCAGCTTGAAAACTGGTGCTGCTTTGGCTACGCGTGAACTATTTTTGCTTGACAACTGAACTTTAACTTCAAAATCTGCGTTGGCCAGGCATATGATGTTGTATCCAACCTATCTGGGAAAGTGAAAAGTACCAGTCCAAGCACGATTAAAGAAAGTAAACCCTGTCTATTTTTTTATTTATGGATGTTGTTGCTTAAATCTAGTTGGAATTCATAGTGTTGCCTAAAGCGTTGCTCAAATGTCATATCATTTTTGGAGTAATTGATCGACTGTAAGCTTGTGCTATCTTATAGCCCAGTCAGAGGCAAAATTCTGAAAAATTTAAAGAAAGCTGTCCTATCATCTTGCAAAGAAAATTGACTTCGAAAGGGTAATCAAGGCGTGGTGCAGTCAAACCCACTGCTTTACATCACCCTTTTGCAAATGAAGCTCTAAAGACTTTACTTAAATGCATTAAGTTGAAACCAACAAAAGTTTCATGGAATCATCGGTAGCTGAGTTAGTGCTAAAGTAGCCTACAACTAACAGTTTTAAATTCGTGACTGCTTTGCATTATGTGGATTACGGTCCTAAACAAGATTTACTGATGAATTTAATGAAATTAAAGGAACATGTTGTTATTGCAATTATCAATTTAAAAGAAAATGATTTTCTTTTCCAGGGGACAGAACGCTTTTATAACTCCACTTAATTAGCTGAATCATTCAAACGAAATGTAATCACATCGTACATTGCAAGGATTCGATAGTTGCTGAAATTGACAAATATATCAACAAACTCAAGCATATCGTCGATGAGTTTGAATTTCCATGAAAATTTCATCGTATGTCTGATGTGCAGTTGCACTTGCAGGCATCTGGGACAAATTTAAACCATTTGTATAACAATGACATTTTAGATGTCTTGGTACTTTTAACAGAAATTAGCTACACAGCAAACTTCAGCTGCAAGCCAGAACGAACTACCCCATGATCTTTATACAAGAAAACCATTGATTGCAAGTTTCGAAACGTTTTTCCAAGTAGTTTTGTTATGAATTTATTTGTTTTCCGGTAGCTAGCCTACCTCCAACGATTGCGATTTGAAAACGTGGTTTTAGCAATTACTGAAATTTATAAAGAATTGTTTGCGCTCCACTAGGCTATGACTCAAAACCGATTGAAAAGCCTAACAATACATGTCGTGCATAAATTCAGACGTCCAAAATGTTATCTGATCCGTAACTTTGCATGGAAAAAAGTCCGGAAAGGGTTGAATTAAATCATTGATGTCCAAAGTCCGGCCCGTGAGACGTTTTTGTATGGCCTGCGCTTGTTGTTGTACAATGTGTTATTTTTGACCTGCAGACACACACAAATCATATTAATTCAACTTGCATTTTTTAGAAAATTAATGTAGCTGTTGGCCTGCGAACACTTCGACTTCAGTATTATCAAATCTGGCTCGCGTGGGAAATTGTTTGGAGACTCCTGAATTAAATGCTTAGTTGAACTATTTTCGTTGCCTGTAGGCATTGGCGGCTCATTGGAATTGCATTGGCGGCTCATGCCATGGGGCTGCAGGGCTGCAGCCCCACCTAAAAGAAAAAGAAGAGGGAAAATATGTTTTCCTCTGTGTTTGTCCAACCCGGTTACTTTTTTCACGAATTGCGGATCGAAAATTGAATATTAAAAGTTTTGTTTGGCAACACGGATTTTGGGAAAACTTCTCTGCGGTAGGCACTTTAACATTACCCACTCGTCGAAAAGCGTACTCGCGATTCAGCTGATTTCAGTCATGTGACTCGACACGTGATATTCTGATCGAAAAATTTTGATACATAGAAATTTAACTGAATGTTTCGCTACAACCAGCGTTGCCTAATGGTTAGGGCAGAGGAGTAGTAATTTTGATTTCGTGGGTTCGATTCCCACCCTCTGCTGATACTATTTTTTCTTCTGCAACTGAACTGAGTGCAAGAAGGATCTTAAAGTGCCTCTGACAGGTTGGATCCAAGTATAGTAACTTTTTAAAGCATTTCCTAGCGCAGAATTACACTTAACGAACTTTTTAATCTTAACCTCGTAGCTCGACTGGTTGGGGCGTAATTTAATCAAACGACTGCTCCGCAGCGCCACCACAAGCGAAACTCCATATTTCACTGCTCTGGGACAACTTTGGTGGTATTACGTCATCTTAAGTGGACGTCGTTAGCAACGGATGAAACAAACGCTTCCTAGATGTAATTGGTGGATCACAATTTGGTCGGAGTTGGTACAAGCGGTTGCTTTTTTCGAAGATTTATTGTTTTTTGCAGTTTAATAAAACTGTACTGGATACGTTCCTACAAAACCTAAAATATACTTGAAGTGAAAAATGAAGAAATCGTACATATCATCATTCATATTTAATTCATCATCACTATTCAAAAATAAATAAAAGTTCTCTTTCTCTCTCATAATGTGCCTTCAGTTGGCTATTGAAATCCTGTGTAACGGCCATCTGGATCTGGAAAATTGTTTTGGATTCGCCAAACAATGCATGACGGCATCACAATCCGATTGTTGCTTCCGAGAGCATCACCTTGTAGTATACACTCCAACACATGCCTGTAGGCATTTTTGCTTGAGTGGTATTAACAAAATCATCTTCAGTGAAGTGAACATATACGACTAGTTTTGTATGGCCCATCCCACTTTCGAACACTTAAAGAAAACTTTGACCATTTTCTTCTCAGTACCTTGTTTTGTGGGAAAGTAGGAAAAGAAAGCACACGGTCTTTGTCACTGACAATGTCACATAAACAGCAATTTGTAGGCATTGCCTCAAGCATAAATTAAAGGTACTGTTTGTGAGATACTGTTGTTACACTGCAAATGGCTATAGCCAGATTAGGACAAATAAAAAAGTATTAAAATTGTAGCCCTATGAAACTGCAATTTCAATTGAATTGAGATGCTGTTTGATAAAAGTAAACTCAACCTATTTGATCGAAACCTGGTAATAATAATAAGTTCACTTTTTCATTTCGGTAATTCTTAATTTGCACATGCTTTAGACTAACAGAGCCCCACACATTCACGTTTTGCAGTAGCCGTACCATACTTTACCAAGTCATCACAGAGAAAGAATGTATCCTTCCGCTTACTGTGACGTCACAGCGGTGTTGCCGTTTTTATTTTCGCAATTGAATGAGTGCCAGATTCGCCGATGTCAACGAAAGTTTGCAAGCGTGTAATTTAGTAGCCTGTTGATATTTTTTACGATTTGCTGGTCAGGGAAGTTTGTTAGTGTCATCTTTTTGGTATCTTAGGTAAATTTAGCGAATTTATTTACCTGTCAGAGGCACTTTAATGACTGCAATCAATGGAGTTTATAAGGAAAATTGTGACTAAAACACAAAGCAATTTCACACTGAAAAGCAGGCACTCTTCGACGAGTGGGTAATGTTAAAGTGCCTACCCTTCTCTGCAGCCCGAGATTCTGGATTTCAAGCGCTCTGATTGGCTAAAAATTGTCCTTGAAACTCCACCTTTTTTGGTATTTTACAGCACACAGAACAGCAACTTTTGAATCTGTTGGGGCTGCATGGAAAGCAGCCCCCATTTACCGAATAACTGTACAGACTTTTTAAAGTTAGTTTTTATTTCGCAGAGTAGCGTTGAGCCATGAATGTAGAAGTGTTAGAAGTAGAGTTAGGGTATTCAACAGGTTATAGGAGGTGCTAGTCCAGCCTAGAGCGTCTCAAAATCACTTGAGCCTTGTATGCAACGGCTAGGCTAGCCAAGACCAAGCTGAAATACATTAACTTTTCAACTAAGTTTGAATGCATTTTTTTCAAAATTTGGGGTAAAGACATGCTCAGAACGCACCAAGTTTAATGTGATTTTTCAATTTTTCTGGGGTATGACCCCCCCGCAAATCGTTCGCCTTCGGCGAACTCAGAAACGGACTTAGCCCCCGGATTATTAATTGCAGCCTCACTGCTCACAAACAGCATCAGCCGTCACTGGCCAATTGTGTGTTTACAAAGCTTTCTAGACAGCAATGGCATTTTTGCTTGCATTAGACGTTTGCCACAATGGCATTTTTGCTGCAAGTGTAATCCAGTGATTATTGTTAATTTTTACATTGAAGGAAGTTCTTTTCATCCTGAGAAAAGTAGGCTGACTTCAGCTTAACACGAACATGCAACGCAGGATACAAATTAGTTGTATATTTGCTAAAAGATATTTTGGAGCCCATTTTTTCGCATTGTTTCCCGACTGGTGCTGACTCTCTCGGAGGCCCTGATTTCGGTGTTGGAGTCTATTAGGTGTAGGCCTACATGTCCTGTAGGTTGGAGAGTTGAACAATGATGTATAATGTGCTGTGCTGTTTGAGGTTTGCCACAAACACAGGCTGATGAGTCACACACATCCCAGTGAAACATTTTGTGCTTGAAGCGACCAACACCAGTACGGAGGCGATTTAAAGTTATCCATTCTTTTCTAGGCAGGTCTGAGCCAGATGGTAGGTACTTTTGTGTTTAAATTAACTTGAAGCTGATCAGGCCGTGTCGGATGTTTGATTGTTGATCAATGCATTTGAAAATGCAAACTTTAATCAGCAACGTAATAGCACTTATAGTTTTTTACATGACCGTGATTAGACTACAACGAAATATCCACAATAAGTGAAAAAAAGGAGAAATTCTTTGTTAATATCGCAAACATTTAATAATTTTCTGTAAATTTTACAAAAAAAAACATTAAATCAGCGCTACCGATTTTTGATCTTGCGTACCAACATACAGCTCATAACTTCGTCGATGTAAGCAATCGTCATGAGTGTGCCGCGAGTTCAACAAATTCTTCCGAATGTGTCGCTTCGAAACATGAAATATTTGTTTCCGCTACGAGATAAGATATGGCACCAAAAAGTATACTAAAATTTCAGATAACAATTTTTAGGGGTCCACAATCGCTTTGATGGCACCAAAAGAGTTCCGCCACAGCAAAAGTTGAGAATCAATAGTGTAGTGGTTCTGGTGGGGCCTGAGATTTCTTAAAACGCAAAAGCGGGACCTGGGTCAAAAAACCTGAAAAAACATAAAAAAAAAAACCTTTGGGCTACAGCTTAGCAGTTGCAAAGCTGCATCTCTTATACAATTTTACAACTAGAAGTTGTTGTTTTAAATATTTTGACAGTAGATTTTATTGGTTAATTAATTTTTGTGGTTTCACCTGCTTGTGCTTTTTCTAGATTCTAAAAAAGCCGCCTATACGGGAGCGAAAAATTTTGCAATAAGCTGTAGTAGTTTCCAAACCTGATCGATTTCGTCTGCTTATTATATTTAATCGTTCAGTTGTATCCTAAATAAATAATCCTCATACAACTTTTCATCTTCAGTAACATCGAAAAACCAGAACAGAAGTTGAAACATCAGCATCTATTTCATTTATTTTATTAATCATTAGCCTACTTATTCTTAACTTAGGCTAATTTATGCATATTAACTTTTAAGAATAGCAACTCAGTTGGGTCAATTAACTAAGATTTTTCACGTGGTAGCAAAATGTAAAGGAAATATCTTGTGCTTAGAAGCCAGCTAACTCTTTTTCGTCATCCCGAATGAACATAGATAGCACACAGGCGTTGAGCCTTGTCAATCCTTTTTTTAATTCTATATCAAATGTTGACAATCATCCAAATGTTGAATTACATCAAACCTTCTTTGAAAATTTACCAATGTTGATACCTTTCTCGCTGACCATCCACCCATGGAAACGTGATCCTCTTGCCCAGCACTGGTAGTCAGGGAATCGACAGAGGAAGGATGACAGAGACACTTGTTTTCTGATACTAAAGCTGCTGCAGTGCAGTGTGCCATCATATATCCACTGTTTAGACCTCCTTCCTCAACCAAGAATGCCGGCAGGCCGCTGTAAGCTAGATCAAAAAGCGGAAAACAGAGGATAATAAATTTCAAAGCGCATCAAAATAATCATAAACACAATTGCTGCGTAACTTTTGCCAATTTTGTGCCAACAGGAACAAATGTAACCGAAAGGTGGCCACTTTTTTTAAATGCATTGTTTTGACAAGCATTAACAAAGAAATAGGGGATAACATATTTTTCTGCAAGGCATAAAAAGTGGTTCCTACTCTCTGTGCCCATGTTAACCACCTCTTCAAGCAGTTTTTGAAACAATTGTTCAAATTAATCAAAAAAACTAATACTAGGGCAGCCTTAAGTTTTAACTGCTAACAGTTAAATAGTTCAATTCGATGGCATCAAACTAATACCAGGGTTGCAGAGTCTCTCAATCCGCCTCTCACTGATGGAAGCCAATTCGTGGATACCAATCGCCAAATAATCTAAAGCTTTGGCCGGATATTCTCCGTGGAAGTTTCCCCCAGATATGGTTTCACCGCGGTCAATCAAAACCATCTGTTTTCAAAACGAACAGGTTACAGATTTTTGGTAAGATTGTAACAACCAACTCAGAATGATGTAATTGTCCAACCTTAAAACTGGCGCCTACAGAAAAGTACAGTGAGTTTAAATCAACTATAGCATATTACAGTAGCCTATGCCTGACATGTAGGCTGCATTATATCAATCTTGTGCGATTTTGTATCATCTGAACATATTCAAAGAAAGGCATGAGAAAGCGGAATCGTGAGTAGAAAAGTCTTGAGTTGCACTCAAGTTGTTGGACCCAATCGATGACTTGTATAGGCTATAAGAGTGTGAAGTCAGTTAGGAACCAAACAAAATTGCGTTTTCAAAGTCTTGATCCATCCTTAAAGATTGCAGAATGGTGTTTGTCTGTAACAATTACAACTATCTGATTGAATGTAAATATAAGAATAGTGAAATAAAAGTACCATGGAATATAGGCTATGTTCAAATTACAGTTTCATTACGGCAGGCTTGGGAATGTCTCGTTCACCTGTTGTGGAGTGGGCTCAGAGGTGGGCAGTAGCGCACTACTTTTGCAGCGGCGCTACTTTTTTGTTAAAAGTAGCGGTAGCGGCGCTACTTTTTAGTTGGAGTAGCGGCTGCAGTAGCGGCTCTATTTTTATTCCAAAGTAGCGGTAGCGGGAGAGGCGCTACTTTTTTTCAGTCGCACTCCCGCTACCCGCTACTTTTAATTTAAATTGAAAAACATGCTTGTTTTTTTTTTGCAATACTGGCGTGGTCAAGCAGCTATATAATCGGCTTGGTTGCAAAGTTTCGGTTTTTTCTAGCTGACGTCAACTTCTTCGGCGAATATCTCCGTGTGATGAAGCCTATCTTCCAGGCTTTAGACATTTTCCAGGGCGAGTCTATGTCATATTACGGAGTCTTGCTTCCAACCATCACAATTTGCGCGAAGAAGTTGACCGAGATCAGTGATCTTGTGACCTGTGAGGACTTAAAAGTGAAAGTCCTTGAAGGGGTGAAGAAACGATTCAACAAGTGCTTCAACAACATGAAATACGTTATGGCATCATGTCTTCATCCCTCCTTCAAGACGTCGTAGCTACAATTTCTGCACTACGTTTCCACGGATGATGCTGACGCACTGCGAGAAAAAGTCAAGACGGATGTAATTCGACTGTTGCGGGAGACATCAAGCCAGGTTGATACCGAGAAGAGTGACACCAACACCAGTCATGACTCCGAGAATGTATTTTTTGGTGTGTTTGCGCCATCCCGTGAAACGTCGGTGCAGAAGGAAGCAACAATTGTGGACGCCTTTTTTTCGGACAAGGAGCAAGTCCTTGAGCTTTTTGAATACCGAGTTAAAACATGGACTTAATGACTCTCATCTTGAAATGTTCGTGTTTTTGAAAGATGCGTAACTATAAATTTCCCTTAGAATATGTTTTCTATAACGACGTTAAAATGACAGCGTAAACAAATGATAACATTTGTTTTCAAGGTCATTTTTACGTCACTAGGGACTTGAGTGTTTCCTAGTGTCATTTTAGACAAAAGTAGCGGAAGAAGTAGCGGTAGCGCGCGCTACTTTGGTCCGAGTAGCGGTAGCGGGTAGCGCGCTACTTTTGTAAATTGGTAGCTGGTAGCGGTAGCGCGCGCTACTTTGGCCTAAGTAGCGGTAGTGGGTAGCGCGCTACTTTAAAAGTAACGGGTGCCCACCTCTGAGTGGGCTATACTGTGTAGTTTATATTTCAAACAGAAACTATAGGCTGCGATGTTGTCGCCAAAATGCAAGTCGCGGTAATTGCAGGCAAACAATTAAATTTGTTAGTGGCCACTGGTCAGTGGTCACCTATCGGTTAGGAACGCTCATTAATTAACAAAGTAGATGCGTAATTTCGAGGTGCTACGAAATAGTTTTGATCTTAGATTTTCGAAAAATGGTTATCACGCCGATTATTATCAATCAAACTTGTCCCCACGACCCCACATCAACAACTGATAATGTAGTTGCTATCTTTGGACGAACTTTGATATGATTTGAAACATCTGTTGTTTTAAAATTGGATATTGGAAGTTCCTGTTGAGTAGATTAGTCTTGTCACATTGTCAGCTGGGCCATTGACAGACAAGTATATCAATTTGCAATCTCATATGATATATTTTGATTAGCCTATTTCAAAACTTGTGTAAATGCAGCAAAATTAACTAACCGGGTTATCGGTGGCACTGTTGAGTTCTACATCCAAAATACTTTGCACAAATTCTATTGTATCATGGGCAACTCCGTGAACTTGTGGGCAGCACCTTAGGGTGTAAGCATCTTGAACGCGACTGCAGTTTCTATGCTTGGCTGAAAGTATCAACAAAATAAATTACCTACTGTATAACTAAAGAATAAGAAGGAAAAAAAATCACAAACAAACAAATTATTAAGTAGGTTCATTAGCATTTCTATATACAGTAGTTCCAGAATATTTAGCTAGCTGGCTGAAAACAGATTTCTTCAAGGTGTAATTATAGATTAAACTTAAAAAGTTATGACAAGTCAAACAATCGCAAAATCAAAAGATGCACCAACAATACAATAACAAAACCCTTCATGTGATGACGAATGCAAAATAATGCATGAGCACATTCTTACTTGTTATTTCTGATACTTCTCCTCCATATTTCAACAGCTTTCTCAATCGACTGGCAACAGCTTGTTGTCCTCTGTGGGGTCTGGCGGAATGTATGGCTTCGTCAAAAGCTCGACTCGTTCCCTGAAGTGCCTCAAGTGTCATTGCAGCAACAACATCAGCTTGGCGAGCGATGCGTTTTGCTCGTTCGAGTGCTTCTGCTCCTAAAGCAGCCATAAACTGGGTTCCATTTATCAGTGCTATACCTTGAAGAAACAGAAATTATTCGAAATTAGGTTTTTATTGTTAAATTATGTCACTAGCTTTTCTTTTCATGTTAGGGAAGAATCAAGGTCTTCATGGACTCGTTATCTCTTACCAGTGACGTGGAGAGAATAATCTTAGTCCTGTGATGTCGCACCACTGCAGTTTACACCAAGAAAATATCATTGTTAAGTCACTGAAGGTGTCTAATGTGATGGAAATCGTAAAATGAACTGTAAATAGAATTAGTGGAAATGTCATTGATCATTGCAAGTTTAAGAAATTTCTGGCAGATATTAATACTGAATATGGAGACGTGTTCATGTTCACTGCCGCTCGGTGATTAAGTTATGTTATATTTAAGCCAGAACAAAAGTCTACAGATCATTCGAAAGTAGGCCACATTAGGTTTACTACTGCTATCAGCGACATGATTGATGAATTTGAAAGTCGCATTAACGGTATCAATTCTTTCATGCTCCTGATGAAAGTATTTGGAATACCTGTGGCAGTAGACGCAACTACCGATCTCAATGATTTTCAGCCTGAGCTGCTGGATTTGTAGTCAGATCTGAAGCTGACACAAGCTGCTTCGAATGTGTGAAGGGTCATTTGCAGTCAGATGTGAAGTTGATATAAATGTAATCATCTGCTTCACTTTTAGAGTCGAATCTCAGAGGTAAAGTATCCTAAATTGATAGCCAATGCATTGAAAATGCGTCTGTTCCACATAACTAACATGTGTAAAGCACTTTTCAGCAAAATGATTGGAACTAAATTCAAATATCACAACCAATTGACGAACCATCATTTTAAACAGCTTTTGAATAGGCCTACTACATCTTTCAATATAAGGCTACCCCTCGTTTTGGGAAACTTAAAAGTCAAAGGCAACATCAAGTTTCACATTAAACTGCATTTTTTTTGCAACCCTTTACAAAATTTTGGTTTCAAACTTGACCCCCTTGCTGCAAAAAGTTGAGAACCACTGATTTTAACTATTGTCAATATTAAGAGAGTTTCTTGCGTATTACCTGGAACATTTCCGCGTACCACAGTTTGGGAACCACTGGCATAAATCCTACCAAGTATTTTCTCACTAAATAGTCTAGTTTAAAACACAGAAGAAATGAATTATTATCACCAAAAATACTTAGATTAACTAAAAAAACATTTAGCCTTCCTCATTGCAAAATAATCCAAAATTTCATCACAATTTATTTGCTTCAATTTGTCACTTTTACACATAGAATACTTAGTGCAGATAACCTGTCTTGGGTTATAGGCAAATTGTTCGTAAACAGTTGTTCGTAAAACAATTGTTCGTAAACAGTTGTTGGTGAAATGAAATCCGTAAAACAATTCTTCGTAAAGCATGTCTTCGTATACATCAAATCTCAATTGCATACACGAACAAGGCCGAATTTAGCTGATGGGGGGTCTGGGGCACGTTTAGATCGGGGGGCTCACGTGCAAAAAAAGTTTTCGCGCTTACTGCGCAAAAAATCACTTCCACGTCCACAGTAGCATTAATCTTGCACTGCCATTTTGCAGAAACTTCAAAGGCTAAAAGAAAAAAAAAACACAAAATCACATTTTTTCCACGTAGAGGGGCCCTTCAAAAGTCGGGGGCCCGAGGCACCTGCACCCTCTGCTTCCCCTAAACCCGGGCCTGTGCACGAATAAATGCTTTTGGAAGAATTGTTTTACAAAGAATTGATTTTACAAAGAATTGTTTTACGAAGAACTGCTACGAAGAAAACGTCGGACATCCCTGTCTTGAGACCTTGTGGACTCCACTTCTAAACTTCGTCTCCGACATTGCTTCCCACTCCACCGAAATGCTTTTGCCAAGAAAGGCCTGGGTGCGGCTTTGTTAACCTAACTCTTTCTTGTCTTACCTTTAAAAGCCATCACTCGACATAACTTCCAACTAGTGAATTTCGGGGAAGCCTAAGATGGTGCTCACACGGCCCTGCATGCATACAACTGACCAAATGTAGGCTAATTGTAGTTTGGACCAATTTTGTAAGAAACAATGATTCAATAAAGTTAACAAAAATAAAATATATTTTATAAAACACAAAGTAGGCTTATTACGTGAATGAGGTGGTAAAGCAGCGACTACCCCAGACAGAAAACGCCTTCAGACGTTGAATCAATGTGAAAGTGATGGAGTTTGCTATCTGGATGCTGCAATGGGCTGGTTTTACGGTATAGACCTAATAAGTAATATAAACTTACCAGTTGTGTGATTTTTTTTATAATTGAATCAATCCGGTTTTGATAAAATAAAGCTAACACGGTTTATTGGTTATTTTATAAAGAAGCAACTTTACTTCACTATAGACAGAATCAAAACAAAATAATTGGGTTTGAATGACGCTATTGATACGCAAAGACCCTGTTGCCTATCATCTGTGTATGGTACAAGCTGTGTCTAGCCATTGTAGTCTCGTTTTATTGCATAAGATTGAAATTCACATTTTGTTAGCTACTTGGAAGTAAAGTTATTTTGTTGCACCGTAGACAATTGATAGACAAAAAAGTAATTGGGTTGAAAAACAATAATAATTAATCCTAATTAGCATACTTTGTTGTCTATGATGTTAGTTATGTAGAAAACGACGGCTTCAACGTCACGTTATAATTGGAAACCTTTTTTTCAACGAGATTCAGCAAATGAACAAAAATTTCAAGACATAACAAGTAAAAATAACATAAATGTTGATAAAAAGTAGCCTGCATAATTTTATCAAAAAGCTATTCATAGCTATATTCAGTGATAAAATTGTGATGTAACAATAGCAAAAATAAATGATCATCCAGTTCAGTATCTGTCTACTACCTAAAAAACATGGTGTGAAATATAAATCTTCAATTTCCACAAACACAAGCAGCATACCGCTAATCACGCGAATTAAAGTTTCAATGTGGAATTTCCCATGTTCTAAATGTTTTTTTACGCAAGCACATACACCTGAAAGTTGGTCACACATTTCTTTGTTTGAAAGAAGACTAAATTTTATGTTTTGCAAACACTGCTGATATAAAAATGTATTTTTGAATGAAATGACATGATACAAGGCTTTCTGTAACGACAACACAAAAAACCTCTATCATAGATAACAATTGCGTTATAGATCTAGCAATACATGAATAAAGAATACGTTTGTGGAAGTTTTTATAGCTACACAAAGTCTTCAAGTGTAATCAGGCACATTTACAGCGATTTTTGCTCATTCCATGGAATTTTTATTTGTATTGGTTTGGCATGTCTTCCGTACAGTAACGTATTGTAGGCCTATACGGCAATGGATATTTGTTGGATCGAACTTCTACTGTTTTCAGTAATTTGTATATGAGATTTGATTGTGGATAACTATTTTTCGAGTTGCTAAAAAGAAGAAAAAAATAGTATTGCTTTTCATGAACAACTTCGTGCTCACGGGCTGGCTGGTATGTTATAAAACATGAAATGCTTAGACTTTGTGTGCATTTTCAATGAGGTGCTCTAAAAATGAGATCACATTTTCTATTGTCCACCCAACGACAAAATCTTTTGTGTTTTATGTTGGTTCCACTTCTTGAACATTGAATTAATATACCCTAAAAAGAAGTGGTTTTGTTTTTTATACCCAAAGACCTTGTTTATACCCAAATACCCAAAGACCAAACAAACCAAAGACAAAGACCATATCATCTGTGTAGTGTGCATAGTATAATTTGTGTCTAATTTGTCCATAATTTATCTGAGTTGTCCTCACTTTCGCTTCACCAAGAATATTTTCACGCATATTTTACTATATAGCTTATCTCTATTAACAATGAAACTTATCAATCCAATTGGTAATTAACCAGGTTATTTGAGTGAACAGTGTTTACTTTGGAATATTACATTATTTTGTTAGTTTTGGGGTTGGGTAAACTTGGGTTTGTTTGGGTTAACAAAATGTGGTTGAGCGAGCAAAGCAAGCGAAATCCAACCCTGCTATTGTTTATACTGTAAATTACAACACCGCAGTAATCTACAAATTTTCCATTTTGTGTACCAAATTGCGTCAAATGCTAAACCAAAAGTGGTACTTTTATTGAGAAGTAATCTTTGAAATTCACAACGCAAGGTATTGCATGTGAACGGGTTTTCAATGTTTTTAAACAAAACTAACTTTTAACATGGCCATCTCGGCACAAGGTAGAAGATACATAATCTACAAAGTGGCACAATAATTGGTTTGCGTCAGATAGAGAAACATGATTGAAATAGACCACTTGGCCAAAGTTCTGTTCTTGTGTTCATCATCGGTTCTTGTGTTGGCAAAGTTTTACTGAACAAGGTTTATGCCTACAGTAATTAAGCGTGATACACGATAGTGCGGAAAAAATCTTAAAGTACCTTCTTTAGGTTTCAACTGCAACGTTTCTATACCGTGAGCTTCCATTACATGTTCCGCATCAGCCCATCCGCTTTTAGGTGACCACATCTTTCCTTTTCCCATAAATCCTAGCGCCATGTGAGCTAATGGAGCGAGATCTCCACTGGCTCCCAAAGTCCCTTGTTCAGGAATCCACGGGAGGCAAGGTGCTAAAAAACGAGTCAGCATAACTAAATATTTTGCATTTGTTTTGTGTAAAATTCATATTTTAAGTGCCTAAAGTTTATCGTCTACTCGGACGTTTGAATAAACATTTCTTTTAAATTAAATATTAAAACTAATTTACCATTGCAAGCTTTCACAAGTATGTTGAGGTTATTCATGGAAATTCCGCTGTATCCTTTACATAGAACATTTATTCTTAAAGCCAACATCATGCGAGTTCTTTCCGGGGTTAAGGGATCTCCAACCCCAACGCAGTGAGACTCGATCAAGTTGACCTGCAGTTCGTTCAGATCATCCCTGGAAACTGTGACATGAGCAAATTTTCCGAACCCAGTGGAAACTCCATAAACAACTGAAAATAAAGAGTTCCTTTATCAACTCATCAAATTGCAAAAAGACTTGTTGCGGCTCCTTTCACAAATAGTGTTACACATTTGTGTGATGCTGTAAAGAAAACAAGCAGAAGCCAAGGCAAGTCAGCAAATTCAAGTTTTGAGTGTCATGCATTGGAGCATTGGAAACCATTGCATTAACTTATATCTTTTTTTAAATCTAAGTCCGTGGATGAAATAAATCCATTTTACATTTTTAACATAACCATTAATTATATTGCTTGTGTTATTTACATTTAGATCGCTGGTTAAATCTGCTGTAGGCCTATTTCAGGCATGTGACATTTGATGCAGTGAAATGACAAAATTCCAGTAATTAAAAATACTTAACCTCGATTCTGTGCGACAATCTCATCCAATAACTTTCTTGACTGATTTATGCGAAGCACAGCTTCTTGAGCAATCTTGGTAGACAACAACAAGATTAAGATATCATGCTGAATAGAATAGGCCTTTAATCCTATTAACACCTTGGTAGTCGTAGCAATTAAATAATTAAATTAACTATATGTTTTGGAGATAATAAAATAAGTAGGTACCATAGGGTAGTATTTTAGAACGGACAAAACCTAAACTACAAAATCAAACCAGAAAATTTGTTTGAAGTTTTAAATGGCTCAAAAGTTAAATCATTTGGCAGTCCAATTAACACCGCCACAGTCGATTAAGGCGACAGCCACTCTGGGGATATTTAATTAAATGGTTGCCAAGTCCTTTGCCCTCCTGAAATCCGTCGTTGAAGTAGGCTAACCATGTAGGCTACCTTCTTTGTTAAGTTAATTCAAGGTGACTGTGCGAGAAAGAAAGTCTTTCTTTCAATCAGAAAAAATTTCTTGTTTGTTTTGTGATGTGGAGCATCGGACAGCCCCTTGTATCCGCTACCGAACGATCCGTATAAACAATGAGAAGTAAATGATGCATCGCCTGCGTCTGACTCCGGAAAATTACAATGTAAAAATAGCACAACTTCGATAAAGAGGTGACTTTTTTTAACCACAGACAAATAAAATCTAACAACCAGATGGTATTTAACATAATATAATAACATGAAAATAAACTAAAAATTATAAACGTTTTCAGCCTTACTCATGTCAGCCCTTTTCAAGTAACCAACTGACTGATGTTCTTCATAAATTGAAATTACAAAACTGATCTACATACACAAAACTATAAAAAACTCAGTTTATGCTTGCGACACAATATTACTCTGTTTATGTAAAAAGAATGCATTTAAAACTAGTAGCTCCAAAGTAGCGCTTTTTTCTTTGGGGAGATTGTGATAAGCATAAAAGTCACCTCTGTCCGTCTTCAACGATAGGTTGGATGGCTTGCTACACGCAGTACGCTACTGGAATGCGTGTAGGACATGGCTAAGTTAAACCTACTCAGAATTGTAACTTGTAGTAGCCTACAGTAGCCCAATGCACAAAGTAGCCTATATTATCGAACTAAACTAGAAAGTTGTATGTTCATCAAAACCACAAACTATCCCAGTTAGCAAAAGTTTATTTTTCTACCAGATGTTAATGCAGCTAGATGTTTTAACAATTTAACAATGGCAACTTCTGCTAGATGGGATGTTAGACTAAACAAATGAAACTTAAATACAAAATACAATAAATGTCTATTACATTGCATAAGCCTTTCTTACTTGTATTTTAGTTGAAAATTTTGACAACTGATAAAGAGTTTCCGTTGTCAAAGAGTTACCGTTCAACACCACAGTAGTCTGTAATAGAATATTACACCACAATTATTTCAATTTGCCAGATCATTCAATTTATTGTGCTTTTTTCGTCTGTTAAATATTTGAGCGACGCAGAAACAGAACAGAAAGACTTGATTAATATAGGCTACAAATAGGCTATATTCTTTTATTTGTATTCAGGTCTGTTGTCGAATAACTCTTGCTTGATGTTATTTTTAATTGCAGAAATAGTTATACAAACGAAACGGAACTAGGCTTACCACACGAACATTTCAGACGTAAGATAAACTATTCTGCGATGGCCAACTAAGAGAGTGTTGTTTGATTAAACCAACGTCACAGTTACGTTACCTACTGCATTAAGAAGTCATAAGCTTAACGCCCAAACAATTTACTTGGATATAGGCTACTTGGATACCTGGATATCTTACCTGGATATCGCTGTCTTGATTCAGACTTCATCGAAACAAACGTTAAAGAAAAATGAAAAGAAGTAACTGTTTGGAAAATCTAAATAGATACAATAACATATAGACAACAGCTACAGAAGTTAGAGAGTATAAAACAATTCATATGAATTAAATTAAACTATAGTCTGTAGCCTACAGTGTTATGACTCAAATAGGTTGAAACATCTACTGTATAATATATGTAAGAGCTTGGTATGATTACTTTCATAGCATTGAATTGATTGGCTGGGTTCAAGCTTGAAAGTTAGAAACCAATAACCATAAACATAGAATTAGTGAAAAAGAACATGCAAGTATGACGCTGCGCACATAATATAGTATCGCTGATTCAGTCTAAAAACATTGAGAAAGTGGCAGAGTGTTGATCAATCTGCCTTTTGCTCATGTTAAATGTAACCAGGGCACGAGTTTTTAAAGTATAAATCCCTCAAACTACAATGTGAACTAACATGAGCTGTGGAAACTGATTTGAAAATTTCGGTATTTTGTTTAGAACAAAGTTGAATTCGATAACTAATTAGTCTATCATAATGTGGTGTGAGGTCTGTTTGACAGTACAATACTCGCAGGAAGAAACCTCTTCATTGATGCATGATTGTATGGAAAATTAGTGAACTCGAATTTACAAGAATTGGTGCAAATTGAACAACAGAACTCTTTTGCGTCTTTGGCTAGTTGTAGGTGTTGGTTCCTTCATTACGGGACACTCGCGTTGCAGGTTAAATATTTTATCTGGTACAAATCATATCAAGACTAGGCTATAGTGTATATGATGATCTCATCTTTAGTAAAAAGTATAAACAGATTTAACATCAAAGTAGGACCTGTAGAATTATCATAAAATTATACCAAAACAGAACAAGCAGCGATCAAAATGATAGGCTAAGTAGCTATTGAGCAAAAGAAGTTTCTTTCCTATTTCGATAAAACTACAAAATAATTAAAAATTTCAAGAAAAGGATACACTGTTTCAGCTAATAAATTGATAAGAGGCAAAGACTTCTTTGCGTCGACGTTTTTTTCGTCTTTCTTGGTTACTTTGGTAGGCTCACCTAGGTAGACATAAAACAATGAAACGTCGTATTAGGCTATGAGGAATGTTGATACTATAATATGTTTTTATTCAACTGTGACTTTGTAGTTTAGCATTTGTTATAGCAAGATATTTTATATATGTCATCTTGAGCTGTCAGCAACGTTATTTTTTCACTAAACTGAACTTTTGTTTCCTTCATCTAGGACCAGGCCACAATTTAACCATAGAAAACTTTGTGATGATAAAATGATCTTGATCACCTTAATGAAAGGTACATAAGCATAAGCCTATACATAAGCAAAAAATGATAAGTGGTCATCTGAATAGCCTACATAGCCTACTGGCTAAATATCATACCAAATTATGAAGGAAATGATCATGCGAAATAGGCTACCTAGTCTAAATTTGAAAGTGTGGATGGCCTACCTAACAGGTTCTTTTTGCGATATAAAAGTCATCAGTTATTGCAGGGGTCAGCAAACTTTTTTCTTTGAGGGCTGGATTACTGCGAGATTAACAGCTGCGGGCCAGATGCAAATTGCGAAAAGATATACAACTATTTAGAATCTCCGTTGACTTGAATTGAGCACAATAAATAACAAAGTCAGCGGTGGAAAAGCAAAGTTGTGATGAAAATCGAAAGGTTGCTGGAAAGTTATCCCCTGCTGTGGTAGCCTACAGTACAGGGCATCGTGCTTTTGAAAAAACATTATACATCTTTCCAAATTTAGCCAAGGCTGTCCCCATTTGTGGTAGCCTAATGATAAACAGCAACGTCAGTCCTTTACAAAAAGTTTGGTAACTTTTTTCCTTAACAGTTGTCTTGTAGTGCAGCTGTTATTTCCGCAGCACATGGCGGGCCGTAGTTTGGTGACCCCTGAGTTATTGGAAAAGGCATTCTGATGGTGCTGATGTTGCAGTTAGCCCTAATTGTAATTTGGGCCAGATGTTTTAAAATTGTAATTGCATTACACAACAACAAAACTTTTCAATTATAATAACATTCAATCACAATGGATCCAACTCTGCTTTCAATTACATTTTGCTGTGAACATAAAATCTGCATTTATGTGTGGGCTATCTCCATTGATTGCACATTGATTTGCTTTGTAGATGTATTTTTAGATTTGTCGGAGTCATGATAATAATTCTTGTAACTTACTGTTTAAATTTCAAGTCTTAAACTAGAGGTGTCCAACCCGTGGCCCGCGCAGTATTTTTTGAAATGACTTATATTATCAACTTAATTGCCCACGTAATTTATGGCGAACTTATATTGAGAGAAATTAGGATTTATTGATTTTTTTATCTATTACCCTGGCCTATTTATATAGTTTCTAGTGCAGGAGTGAACAACTGTTCAAGTTAATTTTATTGCATCACAGTGCACATTGTTACGCATCACATTTTCTACATTGTTACATCCACATTCTTTCTACATAATCATACTCGTGCTTCAAGAGTCAGTCAGTTATATTTCTTGCTTCACTGAGATATCGATCATCAATCAATCAATCAATCAATGGTTTATTTGTCAGTAACAGGAACATTTTATAGTAGGCTGCATGTTTGAAATATGCAAGTAAGTTAATATACACAATGCAAAAGTTGCACAAGATCCCATGCCAACGAGACAACCATACGGTCTACTACAGTGGTTCTTAAACTTTTTAAGACACGCCTCCCTTTGACAATTCAAACAAAATTCGCGCCCCACCTTGTTTCAAAATCATTAAACATTAAGCAGAACAGCAATTTATTTCCAGGTAAGTTGCATTAATGCGAAGGATGTAACTTTTTTGTGGATACCTTCACTTCAATTTGGTGTTTTCTCAAGGACAGTATCAAGGTTGGAAAATGAAGCTGCGTTTCCTTTTTGAACTTGTCGATGCCACAGCCCCAGTTTTGCTATGAAAGCATAGATGGCATCATAATTTTTGATGCGATTTGTATTCTTGCCCTGGAGGAGCAGATTTAAATTATCATAATAAGGGCTTCGAAAATGTCCACGAGGTAGGCCAACTCGACGATGCCAAATTCTGAAAGACGCTTTTACAACTTCCGCCGACGACGATTGGCGAAAGCACTCGCTACTTGCGATCTTCATTTTTTTAAAAGAGTCTTTCTTGCATTGGAAAATAGCTAAAGGTTTACTTTGGTAGTCAAGGTGTTTTTTTTTCATGATGACGCTGCGAACGAGTTGGTCTCAAACCGTCGTTGCTCAGATTTTAGAAACATATGACGCATTGTGGTACAACTTGGTCATTTACTACAGCATCTATAAAGCCAAACTTCAGATAATTTTTATCATACTTTTTCTTTTTCCCCACTCATTTTATGTCAATAGTACTGATTAATTAAAAACAAACCTAATTAAATCAATGCTAAAATTAAAAAATATAATTTTCGCATGGTAGGCCTACTATCAGAGTTGGGGATACTGTTGTACTTTTAGCCTCTGTCACTTGTTGGTCAGTCGTTGCCATTATTATTACAACTAAAGCTCGAGGCTGCTGTGTCAGAAAGCCGTTGTGTTACGAGAGAGGTGTCGCGCAAACATTTAGCAACGTCTAAAACATCACAAAGAATGCGAGATGTGACAACAACACGCTCTACAAACACTGTGCCACTGTAACACAAAGTGTCATCTTCAACAATTGACTGTCCACAGTGTCCAGCGTAGTTGTGAAGACATGTTTAGTTATAATTTATGCAGAGTTTTTCAATTTCTTGCGCCCCCCTTGTGAGCCTCACACGCCCCCAAGGGGGGCGCGCCCCCCAGTTTAAGAACCACTGGTTTACTAGTCAATTGCCACCCTACTGAAATGACGATTTTGCCATTTAAAATACAAGAGAAAAAAAATAAAACGTTAAAACGTTTCCCGCGCTTCACCATACGCACCAAAAAGCATATTTAAGATAATGTAAACACAATGATCCAAAAAGCAAGCAGAGATTACTCAAGTTTCCGACTGAACATGTTATATTGCATATGAAACTGACAAGTGGATTTCCGTAACATATTACTTACGAAGCACTGTAGCTTTGTAAAATTAACGGTTTGATATCTTTTTTGAAACAATAAAATGATAAGTTTTTCAGCCTACTTAGAGCCTTTGACCAGATCATTGGTCCCAATACTTGCATGGACTTTTTTCCAAATTCTGTGTGTGATCTATTTATGAAATAGTTGTTGCTTGTTTCATTGTTTGATATCTTGTGTTGTGCTGATGAATGGATGAAGCATTTGTAATTAAATAAAACAAGTAGGCCTACACCAGCTCAGACACAGTATTCGCCAGGCTGGGCTTGCGAAAGATTGAAGATGTCTTCCGATTCAACCGTCTCCGCTGGTTTGGCCATGTTGAAAGGAGCAGCGGATGGAAAAATCAATGCCGAGATGTGTCAGTTGCTAGTACAAAGAAGCCTGGACGTTCCAGTAAGACATGGAGTGATACTGTAAAGTTTACAGTGGAGTGATACTGTAAAATGGAGTGATACTGTAAAAGTTACTGCTGAATATGACTGCATTCACAGCTGTAAGTCAATCTAGTCTTGAACTTGAACTGGCCGACATAGCTGACAAGGATGTGTGGGTATCTAAGTTCCGAAGCTTGAGAGCTGACCTTGAAGATCTTGCTCGCCAGAAGGCCACGCTTCGTCACAACCACAAATGGAGTGACCTTGAAAAGCTTCAAAAACCAGACAAGCTCGTGTTCGATACGTGGAATGCCATACCTGACTCTTACATGAACATAAAAAAATATGCATTTGGAGTTCTGTCGATATTTGGATCAACATACTTATGCAAACAAAGTTTTTCGGTCATGAATTACTTAAAAAATGAACAACGCTCACGCCTAACAGATGAGAGCTTGCAGTCCCAGATGAAACTCAAAGTGTCATCTTATCAAGCTAATGTAGATGTGCTGTGCAGTGAAATTCAGGAGCAAATATCGCATTAGCTGGGTGAAATAAATGATTATTTGAAAATGTATGTTTTTACCCAATAGGCCTACTGTGCCCGTAGGTAGCCTACTAAAAAGTGTTGTGTTTAATAGTCAGGCTTTGTTTGTTGAAATTCTAGAATATTCGCATGTACAAAGCAAAAATTGAAAGAAATTCTACATGAAGTGTAGGCTATAATTACCTTTGGTTTTAGTGGCCAACTCGACAGTTACATGCTATGGCTCCGAATATGTCTTAATTTGAAGAAACTTGGGAACATTGGCTCTTTTAATGCTAAAGGTTGCCGACCTCTGCTGTAAACGATGACAGGAAGCGGTGGCAGATGACCAACACTAGCTCCTTCCCTTATGCCGTAAAACAAGAAGAAGAAGAAGAAGATAATACGTAGACGGATACTGATTCATATAAACTTTGTACATATGTTTTTTTATTTCAATGTTATGTATGTCTTTTAGTTTCAAGATGTTCGTTTTGAAAAATAAAAAAAATAGTGTGAGCATAGTAATTTTGTAAGGTACAGCTGATATCAGAGACTCGTGCTGGCGTGCAAAACGCATTTAGCAGTGAAATATCTTTTGCACTTTGCAGTGATATAGAATATGTCAAATGGGAAACAAAAAGCAAGAAAAGCATTTACATTTTACAAAAAATATGTCTCTGAAGAGAAATATCAGAAGATTCACGGATTGGCAGTTTTCATGACCTCATTATTCGGCAGCATTTAATTGTGCGAGCAAGGTTTTTTCGTGGATGAACTATGTCACATCCCCTGTGAAGTCACTAATTTCTGACCTCCATATGGAAAACTCGCTTCGCATTGCTACATCGTCCAACTCACCGAATATTGCCAAACTTGTTAGAGAAAAACAATCCCAAACTTCACATTGAAATGTCGACGTGTGACTTTGTTGACTTTACCATAGCTTGGTATGTTTATTGCTCTTATAGTTGTAAAAGAGGATAATACACATTTCTAAGATTAGAAGTTTGGTGTGAGAGTTTTAATTAGAAATTATAAGACAGCCGTTTCTAAGATTACAATTTAGCAGTAAACACTCAAGTGGCCCGCGCAATCATTCGTAATAAACCGCATGTGGCCCTTTGGCCAAAAAAGTTGGACACCCCTGTCTTAAACTGTCAACTGCATCAATGTGAAGTCCACGATAAAGAATTTAAACCACATAATTCTTGTTTTGTCGTGAACATAAATTATGAATGATTCTATGAATTCCATTATTTCTAGGTTAATATGAATAATTACACTGGTCAACACTATTTTTCTTGCATGGAGTTTTTCAATAGATGTAGGGTAATTTGAGGGCGCTGAACACGAATATGTTGTTAGATTTTGCTCATCACATCACGTTTTTGAGATGAAAACTTATTTTGTAATTGATATTTTTTACCTACTCGTTATGAAATTTAGGTTGCCTTCAGGAATAATGTTTGCAATGGAAGGATGCTATTCCCTTAAGAATGCTTTTCCAAAACTACTTTTATGATTGCATTCTTTTCGATCTTTATTGACTGCAGTATACAAACACTAAATAAATGAAATACAGTTAAAAAGTACAACTTGGAGTACTGTGCTCATCACTGGTAAGGCACCACAAAGCCTTCAGCACTAACGAGAGTAGGGTGTCAGTGGCGTAGCTAGGGGGGGGGCGGACCGCCGGGGCGGCACGTCTGGGGGGCGGCACTTTCAGACTACAATTTTTGAGATTTTGATTATAATCTGATAAAAAAGCTAATTGCATTTTCACATGCTTTTTCTTGAAGGGGCGGCGAAATCTTAATCCGCCCCGGGCGGCACATTTCCTAGCTACACCACTTTCGGGTGTCCAGTTCCTTTCTCTCGGCCGCCTTTCCTTCAGCAATTACGCCGACCCAATTTACATACTAAATTGTTTTGGGGCTTGTTAACTGCCAAAGTCTGGTTTTAAGTTTTGCAAAAAAAATCATTTGAGGCATTTCTGGAGCAAAACTCTATATCGTCAGACTAATAAAATAATGGCGTAACTCACTTTTTGACGAAATTGAGATATTAGTGTTTTTTAGGTCCCTAAAATATAGCGCATCTGTCACATAATTTTCTAAGGCCTACGTTAACGAGAAAGTGGTATCTTTGTAAAAATGTCAAATGGCCTAACTCAAACGCATGACTTAGGCCATTTTACAAATCTCTTTAATCGTTGGCTGAAAGTAAAGCTTTCCACCAACAGAGCAGATATTCAGCAGACGACGATATAAATTGTACAGAAATTGAGCTTCCACTTCATCACAAGTCTAGACGATTAATTTAGCACAAAATAATTATGTTTTTTTCTATTCCATGTATCGTAATCTTGGCCATTTTCAAGTAACTACCCTACTTAAATCAATCTGTTTTCTTTCTGTTCCTTTGAAAAGCTTCATTTTTTTAGCACTCTGGTTGTGCGACTTATCACCTCACACTGTGATACAGGTCAGATCTTCTGAATGCACCGTTTCTCGGAGTCTTCTTGCACCCATGGCAGGTTTTTGTAGAAGGCCATTGTTGGATACTTAATTAATTCTCAGATTAATATCACACTTAGCAACTTTATAAGCTCGTTGCTGGTTCATCGCCATCATTCTTGAGTTTCACTGACATGGGAGGAGAATATAGGAAAACATAGATTTAAATACGTTTGATTTGACTTTTAAGTGTAGGTAAATGTGCTAAAATAAAAAAGAGGAAAATCACTTTTTGTCGAAATTTCCCATTGACTTGCCTACTGTAGATTCCCATTAGGCCTACATGTAGTGTCCATTACTGTACATGCCCATGACTGCAGAAAGATCACAACGTACAGAAAGAAGAAATTCTTGTATCGTGGAATTACCATAATCCAACTTCATCGACAATACAAAGAGCTTGCTGAATCATTAGGAATGCGATCATTGAGCACAGCCTATTTTAGTGAAGTATTTCATAATGAGAACTTCTCCGTCTTCATCGTCGGCTCCATCGTGTCCGAGTATTGGTTTGTCTTCAAATTGAATTTGGCTTTGGATGGTGATGTCGTATGTGGCTTTGGAGGCCCAGTCTATGATGGAAAAAGACGTGGGCAAAAGGCACTGGGAGATGATCATCATAGATCTACCGCCAATGTGTGAAACCAGGCTGGAGGCTTCCAACTCTACCAAGCCTGCCCCCATTACCAGTGATATCATCGCCATCGGGCTTTGTTTGGTCCAAGTCCACATTGAGACAAAGGCCATTCGCTTGTATGGTTGTTTAAGGTGGTCGTAACTACGCGAGGGCTACGCACACACTCTTGGCCAGCTCCATATGCACTGCGGTCCAATAAGATCAAAACGTGCAGCTTCAGGGGAACTGGTTGCAACTGGCTGCCGGGTGCTCTGTTCATACCATGAAGGGATCAGTGCGACATGTGTGTTTCATTTAAACACGGGAATATTACCAAGGAACAATACGATAACCAGATCAAGTTGAAGAATGAAGCTAGAGATGAGAAGATGAAAGACAAAGAATCCGCTAGCACAGTAAAATCCGTATGGACAATGGATTTACAGGCTGTACTTCTGTGTCCCAAAACTAAGGCAAGAAGTATGTACTATAAAACCAAGCTGCAGGTACACAATTTTCACTATTCAATCTTGAATCAAAAGATGCTTATTGCTCTATTTGGAATGAAACAGAAGGTGATTTACGCAGTGCAGTATTCGCTTTCTTGCAGTTTAGTCATTTCGAACGGGTAATTTCTGGAAGCCCCGGTCTGGAGGAGATAGTTATTTGGAGTGATGGATGTGGATATTAAAATAGAAACTCTAATGTTTCTAGTGCCTACTGTGCCCTTGCATGGAAGCATGGCATCACTATTACTCAGAAGTACCTCGTGGCTGGTCACACTCAAATGGAGTGCGATAGCATGCACAGTACTATCGAGCGAAAATTGGTAAACGACATTTTTACGACGAGAGAATTATCCAGAATGCCAGGATCAGACCGCATCCCAACAATGTACAGAGGATGCAACACAGTGATTTTATGAAAATCGATGGATGATGCTTGTTGAGTATCAGGCCTGGAAAGAAAGCTGGAGCTCCCACGGTTCACGATCTTAGAGGCCTGAATCATGAAAACAGTGGAAAGGTATTGTACAAGGTCCCATTATGTGAGGCTGCATAGTGGGAGGATCTTCCACAGCGGTCATAACCAACCTTAGGTGACACTACATCGATTTCTATTTTTTCAAGCCATCTTCCAATCAAATTGAGGAAATATAATGATCTTTAATCTATGAAACATGTTATCCAACAGGGTGCCACTCCTTTTTTGATAATTTGCCTCATAATGTAGCCTATTCAGCTTGTCTTGCCAACTCTGAACTGTTTTTGGGCGAAATATGCAGTCTAGCATGAAATATAACTCCTATCGTTAGATTGGAGTTGCTATTAGGGATTTTCCTCTTAATTCTAGTCATATTATTACTGTTATTGTGTCACCGTTAAAAAATTCATATTGATAAACTCAAAATATCAAATGGCCTAAGTCATGACTGTGCATTCGGAAAATGGCCTAAGTCATCCCAGCACATTATGGGATGCAAAATGAAGCAAATCAAAGTATACATGCTCATTGTACTTGTATCGACATGCTATTTTCGTTTAACTGTACAATAAATATGATAAAAACAACCGTGTAGACAGTTTTTTTCGATTATCTCAAAACAAGAAAAAATGAGTTACGCCATTATTTTATTAGTCTGACGATATGCTACTGTGCAAATGTGCATAGGCCTTCTGCAATGATGGAGCAAAAACCCAGACAGCCAATCAGCCGCTTTTTACATTGATTCAACGTTTGCAAACGTTAAATCAATGTAAAATTCAGCTGATTTACCGTCTTGAAAACAACATTACAACTTACACATTATGAGAAACTGCTCGTTGTCGATGACGTCACAAACATTGTCTTTACTGTTATATAGAATTCGATTGTTGGCGGAAGTGAGAACATAGTCCTGAAACGCAAAGTGAAAACTGTAGGCTGCGCTAGTTTAATATTCTTTGAAAAGCCTATAGAGTTTGGCTCTTAGTCGAATTTTTACAGCGTCCGTGCACTCAACAGCAAAATCTAGCCTCATGTTTTTTCAAACAGCGCAGATAGACCTACCTTGTTTTCAACTTCAACCCCAGCCTCTTTGCTTCTTTTCTTCACTTCATCAATCAATGCAGAAACTTTTCCACTTCCATCAGCACAGGGAACAGCAATCCAAGTCTCTTCCACACTCACATAAACTCTCATAATAAAGTATAGACACTATTCCGACAAAAACTTTGAAAAGGATTTTGCTCAAGCCTGGGTAGTAAAATAAAAATGTCAAAAAACTTGCTTGAAAGAAAGAACTACCTTGGTAGGAGCGACGGGAACTTTTAAGAAACAATCGCGCATTCTTCAGAGGCAGTGGATTTGCATATTTTTGACGCTATTGCCTATATTGGACCAGTCCAAGGAAATTTGAATGGATAGACTGCCAAATTTAACCATGCATAGTTACTTAAAATAAGTCAACTTATGGTCTGATTTTTGTTGTAATTTTTCATGGCATTAATGTCTAGTTACGCCACTTCCTACACTGTGCAATTCATTGCAAGTTAATGAGTAAGCTTGCAGCTAAGCCACACAATCGCTACAATTAAGATTTTTCAACACAAAATTAAAAAAATGTAAATTATCCGCTTGAAAGTCTTTGTTGCAAAAGTTTGTTTTTGCCGAAATACGAGTACGTTAACCAGTGATCACAAATGGTCAGTGGCGTAACTTATTAAAAATATCTTGAACTCCAGCATCGTCTGCGGACTTAGGCAACAATAACTTTTTTCAGATATTTTGAAAAATTAGGCCTAATGCAATAGCCTACATTCATCTTGCTATTAAATTAGAATTTTTTTAATTTGTGGTAAGCTAACAAAAAGTTGAACTGAAATGCGAACTAGATTTAGGTTTATAATTGAATCGAATAAAATGTTTCTGCTAGTCATTGGCAGATGATGTATTCATTGAAGTAATGTGCCTGCCTCTGCCCACCTGCTGTGTGTATGAATGTATTGTGTAGTTAGATTTACTGTTATGGGGTGGTGGCTGACTGGACGACTGCTTATGGTCTTTCGCTACCATCCTGATTGTGCCATAGTCTAACCAACAGTTGTACAATGCATTGTTTTGACAATTACATTTACTCTGCTTCATGGCGCTGTTGAAACAAAATAACTTGACTTGATGAGTAAATTACACTGACGTATGAGCGCTAGCAGGCTGCATCACCCTGAACAACCTCAGTGTGGATGGAGAGAGAAGGTGACATGGAAGCTATGACATCATGTTGCGGTTTTCTTGTGCGATAGTTTATTATTGCAACACTTTTGGAAAAACACAGTTGTGCAAATTAGAAATTTTGGCGATAGGCCTACCTGAAATTAAAGTAAGGGTTGGTAAAGTGCACAAGATGTTCGAAAAATTGACTCGGATGAAAATTATATCATCATTTAGTCTAATACGAATTAGAAATTAGAATTTTTGCCCTCAGCGCGAAAAACTTTGCAAGGTAACTTGAAAATCACCCACACCGCTAATGCCTTTACGCCAAGCTCAGTCACCACCTTGTGACTAAATATTAACCTTGAAAGAAAAAGGAGGCATTTTGCAGAAACAAAGGCTGAGAGAAAATGATAATAATAACAACACAAAATCAAAATTTTCCACGTCGGAGGCCCTTCAAAAAGGGGGCCCGAGGCAACTGCACATTATGCGTCCCCTAAATCCGGGCCTGCGACACGATGTGGCTTTATTTTGCGATTATCTGCAGCGGTGAATTTTCACCTTGCTGAAGCCGTCGCAAGACAGCTCCAAAATAAAAAGATCAATCCTTCTTCAGCTTTGGAATCACCGTTCTCCGCAAGCGGATCAAAAACTCAGAAAAAATGAATCCGTTTCCAAGCTTATGGAAGCAGCAAACGTTTTTGCGTCTACCAATAACCTAAAGACGCCAAAGGATCCCCGAGTGAGCAATACACCAGCAAGATTTCGAAACACAGAGGAATCAGATGCTTTTTCGTCTGCTGGAGAAGGAGCGTGGAAACGGCAATACATCGAAGCCCTTGAGCTGAGCTTGATCGAAGATTCAACCAGACAGATCTGCTTACAGCAGCCAACAGAGAGAAGGCCCTTCTGATCTGTGCAAAAGGTGAGGAAAGATCTGATACGGAGATCAGCTTACCCGAAACCATCAGAAAAGATCGCCTAAAAATGGAACTTATCTTGCTCAGCTATGTTGTAAGTGGAAAAACCGCAAACTCCGTTCAAAAGGTTGCTGAGATACTATCACAACTAAACCCTCAAACACTAGATCTTTTCAAAGAAACGCGAAAATTCGTGAAGCTCTGCCTTTGCCTCGAAGTTTCAGCTACATCATCAGAACGTTCTTTTTCTACTCTAAGACGCTTGAAAAGGTGGTTGAGAAGCTCAATCACACAAAAAACTTAGTTTACTCATGTTGCATTAATGCATGTCCAATTGTCCACCAAAACATTTTGGACACTGTCGATGTCGAAGAACTCATGACACACTTCATAGAGAAAAACCTGAGCAAAAAGTAATCTTCGGAAGCGTGTGAGAACTCATTTCCTCAAACTGTCGTTTTCGTATCACTTTCTAATTTGTTCGTTTTCATTTTAATTTTCTGAACAGCTTCTTTGTTGTTGCCGTTCTTCATTTGTTACAATTTACAATCTGTGTGTGTGTGTGTGTGTGTGTGGGTTTGGCGTCGGTATTTACTCAGGAGGGGAACTAAATGCTTACTACCAGTTTAAAATGTTATCTCACATAAGGGGGGTCTGGGGGTCTCACTCCCTAGAAGCTGACAACACTACGGCAGCTTCAGCCATCCCTATAGAGAAAAATAGTTACCGCGCCACTGTACAAGTCCTATATCGAAAAAGTAAAAGCTAAGGTGGCTTCTCCAAATAATATCTTACAGAAACTACGAAACTCTGATTGTGGTGCCCTTCCGGATACAATGCGGTCAACTGCTTTTGCCTTATGTTATGCGACTGCATAATATGCCTGCCCAGTTTGGCAACGCTCGGTACATGCCAAGAAAATCGATCCTACGTTGAACCAAAGCTGCCGTTTGATCACAGGTTGTCGCAAACCATCACGTTGCTACCCAGTTTGTCTGGAATTGCTCCTCCAAAAATCAGAAGAAGCGTGACCAGCAAAAAAGAAAGATCTTGTCAGGACATGGATTTAAGACATCTATTATATGGCCAAACTCCAGCACGCAGGCGATTGAAGCCTTAAGAAAAAGTTTTCTTGCTTGAGTTGTCCCACTGGGTCAAAATGAGGTCGCCGCCAATGTGCGGTCCAACTGTGGAAGAAAGAGCTGGCAGCCGGCTGGCAATGGTCAATGTGGTGCTTTCTCCCACAGAAGGCTTTTTCTCCCGGAAAGCGTGAACCCTGGAAGTATTGGCGATGCCTCAACCGCTTAACAACTGGTATTGGAAGGTGTAAGACGCTGATGCGACACTAGGGATATTCTTTGGGAAGCGGTTTTCATTAAATCAATCAAGCGCTTTGACTGGCTTCAAAAATAGTTTTTAAGTGTTTTTCATCAGTTTTACATTTACTCATCAAAATGAAACTTGATTAGTTATCACTTCTTCTCAATTACACAAAAAAATGGACGTTGCACAGTAGCCTTAATGAAACTGTGGTCTGTGATGCATAGCAAGCTTGCAAAACCAAAAGCGAGGAAACCAGAAAAGCTGCTTTTGCTTAAGTTTGCATTTTCATAGTTTTCATGCCATTGGCATATGGTAAGACGATGTGCAGTGATAAAAATTGGTAGAGTATGTGCCAAGATGGCTAGCGTTTGGCTTCCAGTGCAGATGCTATTATAGCGACGTCCAGTGTCGTCCACGCCCTAGGCCAGGGGTTCTTAAACTTTTTTCAACGCGGACCCCTTAAAAAAAATTTTGGTTTGCGTGGACCCCCTTTATGGCCTAGTCCGAGAAACTTTTTTGATCAGCATTAATTGTACATCAATTAAAATGAATTGGTAACAAAATTTATTTTTATTTGAATAAGGACCTTCTAATGATCCTCCTTTTAGGGTGAAACAGGCTGTCAAGGGTTTAGAAGAGAGTAGTAGGCCTAACTCTATTTGATTTGAGGTAACAAAATTTATGTTTTATTAAATTTAAGAAATAGCGAATGCGGATTGTTTTTCAATATCTTCGATTTAATTTCATTTATGTGAAGGATGCTGCTGTTTGTCTTCAACAAGAACATGAAATTGTGGCTTCGTCTTCGTTAGGGCAACAGTGGCAACACGCTTGTCATCCATTGCAGTTGCACCCAACCGGTTTTAACTCTTTGTTGTGATAGTTAGGAATCCTGACTCACATAAATATGTTTAGTGTTTAGATCAGTTATTCATTTTCATTGTAGATATGATAAGCAGTAATTTTTTTGTTACTTAATAAGGGCTAACGTGTGTATGGCCGAAAACGTTTGTAGCTTATAGTGTATGTTCAATTTTAATGGATTATGTTAAATGCCGTGTGGTTGCTTGGTTGTATATGTCTGTGATTGAAGAAAGTGACCTCTTTACCAAAATTGTAACATAAATATGTAGTCGCAAAAGGGATTATAGCAGCCATGGCTCTCTTTACCAAAAGAAAATATGCATAAACCTTTCACAATCTTAACCTAGCCTAGCTGACGTCTAGCTTAGCTGCAACTAATAAAATTTTGCAATGTTCTGAAAGCGGCAAAATCAACAATGTGGAAAGTGACATAGCCTAATAAACGTACGTAACAAAAAAAGAACAATGCGATAACAATTATCTACAAACGCCAAAATAGAAATCATCAGCGCTGTTTGAACTGAATCTCTTTTCTTTTGAAAAATTTCTTCCATTTTTGAAATTATACATTAAGATTTCCATTGGGCCTTCATGGACCCCCTAAAACTAGTCCGCGTACCCCTTGGGGGTCCATGGACCCCAGTTTAAGAAACCCTGCCCTAGGCTACTGATGAACACAACAGCTTAAAACGAAAATATCTTATTGGCTAACATTGGCTAAGCATATTTGACTTATGATGCACACTACAGAAGCTATAACTTACAAGTATAGAATGAAACCATATCTAAAGCGTTTTCATAAACATCCGTTTCCTGATTAGTCATTGTTAATTTTAGATATGTAATGACCAATTCACGGCTATTTTTCGTGTTCGAAGATGGCCGTATTTGCTTGTAGTAATGCAGCAGTGGCCGAGTGGTTAGCGCGTTGGGCTCGCAGTCGAGAGCCTGCATGTTCGACTCCAGTCACCCGCACTTGCTGTTGTTTCTCTGGGCAAGAAACTTTACGATAATTGCCTCTACCCAGTGATCGATTTCGAGTAATGGGTAGTACCAATTTCATTAAGTCATAAGTAGAGTAAACAACCGGAAACAGACATTGCAGTCGGCTGCAGCGTGGGTCAGGTGTAGGCTACGTCAGAAGGCGTATACCGATGCATAGCGCTCAAGTCCGCTTTCCCGCAATGCAGGATAAAGATAATAAAACCAATAAAACAAAATTATGTTAGTCCTTGAATTGGAACACTTCGCTACACTGCGTCCTGTCCTGCACTTTGGGGCGAACTTTTTAGTCTGTGGATTCTAGTTTTCGACCAGTCCGGTTTGGATGGTTTTTGAGAGCAGGCTATCTATCTCTGTTTCTATCTATCTCTGGTTGATTTTAGCTTTATAGAAATCATGTACGAAAGATTGCAAAGAAGCATGCTGCAACGATGTTATTTACCAAAGTTTGCTTCTCTAACTTGGTAAATATAAACATTAACCGATGAAGATTTTTTAGAAAAAATGGGGCATAGCGAGCAAAATTCGCCACATTCTGACTCCGTCTGTACGCTAGCCTATGTTGTAATCTTTTACTCCACTAAAGAATGGTGCACTGTGTTGGCAAAAGCAGCCATAGAGAAAATTCCTTGAGGGAACTATTGTTTGAACATCACAAAATATTCTCTTTGTTGCCAGCACTATGCTTCAGGCAATCGACGTAAAATTCTTGTTTACTAACAGCCATTGCCAATTGTAAACCAATAAAATAATACGCTGATGGACGAAGCATACTAAATATTATAGCTTACAATCGTGTTTTGTAGCACAGCACAATTAGAATTGGTTTTATTCAATAGGTCGGAGACGCGATTCTTTGTTTTTTCAAAAAAAGTGTAATTGTTCACTTCAAGTGGGCTTTGCTTTGAGCTGCAAGCTACTGAATATTATAATCGGAGTAAAATGAACAGAACAACATCAGCGGCTTTGCACTTGATACCAAGCATCGGGAATGAGAAGACAAAGTTCTAAGTATAGGCAACTAGGCCAATCGTACTATTGAGGGTGGCGTGGCCCTGTTCCTTGCTCTTAGCCGCTTTGCTTCGGTAATTATAAGCCCGTCTAGACCAAAACTAATCAGACAGTGTCGGGAAGCAAATGACGTTAAAAAACCAACGGATTTGTTTCAGGATCTTTTCAAGGTGCAAACATAGAGTCCCAAATGTTTGTGTAGCCTATTTTATTTAATCATGGTGAAACAATCAGTCAAAGGAGTGCAATAGATTATCACCACATCGTTTTGGGCCCACCAAAATCCTAATTTGGCTCAGGTCTTATCCGTCGTTCTGATACTTGGTTGAAATTTCTGCAAATTTTATGCAACCACTAGTAATGTGAGCAGCAACAACTTTTCTGCTTCTATTCTCATAATCCTAACTTTGCCATAAAACTCGACCAACTTCAATATCTTGAAAAAAACAAAGAAAAGCCTTTTTATACTGTATTTAGATGACTAGCGGTGACCATTATCCAGTAAACAACGCTAGGCGTTGCATTATTCTTTGTTTTTGTGTTATAAAAGTGGCAATAAATTTGGGTCATTACGCACGGGTTGTATTAGGCACGTAAACGCAGCTGTTTTTTTCTTAAAACCTTTGTCCTATGTAATGCTTCATGCCCCACTCTTCCGTTCAAATAAATAACATAATGTTGTAATTAGTCTAATGCTTCAAGCAAACATTTATTACATATTTTATGTGAATAAAGACCTTCTGATGATCCTCCTTTAGGTGAAACAGACTGTCAAGGGTTTAGATAGTAATAATTATATTTGATTTAATTCGCTCTGCTTTGCTTTTTGCTTGGCATTGAGCACTTTTTGTAGTATTAATAGTTTTCATTGTTTAATACGGTACTTATTTATGTGTTTGTCAAATTCAGTCATCCACTTCCTCATGGTAGGCAACTACTAAGCTGTTGCACCATGCAAATCTGCTCGTACCAAATTAATCTAAACGATGGGTTCAGCCAATTGCAACCTTCATAAAGTAACGAAGCTCCAGCAATCGTCTTATGTCTGCACCATTTATCCCATTAGCCTTAATGGTTTCTGAATAGCTTAAAACTTTTAAAATAAATAAATGTGATGAGTACTTCAAAAAATTAAGCCGTAGACTCACCACAACTGCTTAGTTCTTCAAAATGCGCAATGCTTCAAAAGACGAACTAAACTTGTGTAAAAATGTAGTCCAATGGTAGTTTGCATACAAACATTGGAACATGTTTTTATTCATCACGCCCACCATATCAACATAAAATTGACCAATAGGAACGGATTTCACGCAGGTACGAAGTAAAAAACAACCTGTGGAGCAGCACGATGAGTTGGATTGGCCGAATTGTCCAAATCTCTTCTATGAAAGTTTAGCCTGAAGGGCTTTACGCAAAAAAAACAAGTTGTGTCATGAAGGCGAGCGCTCCTAATAAGTGGTTTTCATGCCACCACAGAAACCAATTAATTCTGAAAAACAAAGAATTGCATGCAGTGGATTGCTGAAAACACGTTATTTGTAATCATAATTAAAGCAATATAGGCTACCAAAAGTTTACTTCCTTTTGAAGACAGATTTTCGCAGACAACAACACTTCAACAGCAAGCGGAAACTTCACTGTCAACCTGGGTGACCGGCCTGCATCATTGGTTCAAAGGCTCTACAACAGGGGTGGCCAACCAGTCAGAGGCCAATCGCTCCGTTTTTTGTTTTTTTTGTAAACGGCAAAGAGCCACACTTGTATTGTAGCCAGGGCCGGATTTAGCTGATGGGGGGCCCGGGACACTTTTAGATCGGGGGGCCCCCATGCACAAAAATTTTTCGCGCCTACGGCGCGAAAAATTATCTCTACGTCTACAGTAGCATCACTCCAGTACTGCACAGCATTTTGCAGAAACTTTAAAGGCCAAAAGGAAAAAAAAATAGCACAAAATCACAATTTAACCAAATAGGGGGGCCCTTCAAAAGTCGGGGGGCCCGGGGCAACTGCCCCCTCTGCCCCCCCCTAAATCCGGGCCTGATTGTAGCAACTCCATATTAGCAGCTACTGTAGGCTCGGGCCTACATATAACATAGATTACTGCTTGGTGACGACGACACAATACACTTGCCTCATTATATCCAAGCATGAATCCCCATCTTAGCAATTTGTAAAACCAAAAAGAAAATAATATGGATGCTCCAGATACACGTGAGACGTGGCCCACAGATTGTGTGCGTAATTTTTGTTTCATCTCCAGATCAGTTATCGGAGCTTTGCAATCAAAGATATCGCAGTTGGGTCATGCTTTACTGTAGCCTATGTATCGGAGCAGCTGCTTGGTAGGCTATATAGATACCGAAGCATGTGTTGTTTTTATAAACCCGAACTTCCCAGCTTTATATACATACCAGACCGTAGGTTATTTGTTTTTTGTTACTTGAAGATTAATGTTAATATTATTTCATTGGCCACATTAGACATTAAAGCAGGTGTCTGCTTGACAAAAAATTCTGTTGGGTTTTGTATCTAGATCAGCTCAGATGCATTGCAAGCATCAGCAGGTATTTTTATGACTGGCCCAAATACGTTAAACTGTTTTATTATATAGAGCAAACAAGTGCCGACGCGTGTAGCTGTAGCCTGTATTGCCAGTCTTGTATGACTGTTGATGTTTGCAGAGCATCTGATGTCATCCACAGCCTATACTTTTTGGACAATATGTTAAGGCAAGACCGTCTTGGTTAAGGGCAAAGCATAAAACTTGTAAGAGAAGTGGGGAAGTTAACACAAGATTCCAAATGAAATTTTACAAATGGGCCAATTGTATTTCCCAACATCGCTGAAATAAAAGTAGCCTGGGCTTGCAGTTTGTTTTTATTCTGACCATCACAACGAAAAATAATATATGGCAAACATACCAGAGATCCATAAAAGAGTAGAAGCGACAAAACGGTGCGGAGCTGACCATTTTGTCAAGAAAGCAGATCATCTAAGCCTCTAAGGTAGACCTACTACCAGTGGCGTACGCAGGATTTTCTCAAGGGGGGGGGGGCATTGAGAGAAGCGTAGCCAGGAATTTTAAAAGGAGGGGTTTTGACGACCGGCGGCGAAGCCCGACGGCGTTTTTGCTTAAGACGACACCCAGCGGCGGGAGGTCTGGGGGGCCTCCCCCAGAAATTTTTAAAGAATTACTTTGAATTTGGTGCATTCTGAGAGCATTTTCAACAAAAATGTGGGTATGAATATTCCTGTAAAACGGTGCTGTCAGGTGGCATAGCAAAAGGATAAGATCATGTTTTCTTTGGCATTTTTCGGAAACAAAGCCAAGTCTCTATGTTTTCTTGTTGTTAATTCCTGGCTGAGATGTTTGAATGTTTGGTATTGGAAAAACTCGCTCTTTTAATGCAGTTTTGTTTAAAATTAGGCAAGTTTTTTTTAGACTGAAAGCATCATTCCCAAGCATAAAGAGACTGAAAGCATCATTCTCAATATCGTGACGTCACACGCGTGCCAAAGTGGGGTTGTAACCCCCAACCCCCCCCCCCCCCCTTGGCTACGCCACTGGCCATTGATATCCCAGACGTCTTCATGATATCCCAGTATGGTTTTAGTTTAGACTTCATCTACTTCTCTCTCACTAATCACTATAATAGGCTTACAGAACACTATGCCACATTGGCATACCTGGGGTGGGGTAGGTGGATTGGACCATGTATTTCATATTGGCTTAGTCTATAAAACAACATTGTTACAGTAATTGCTTTGACAGAGCAATGCAAAACATATTAAATGCCTTAATCTACGTCGTTAACTACTAAAACATTTTTAAAGGAGAGGGGGGCCATGGCCCAATGGCCCCTCCCCTGCGTACGCCACTGCCTACTACTATTAGTTCTAAACTAACGATGGTTCTTCTAACGATCTTCCCAAGTCACCCCTTCTTTGAAATATGGACCGCACCAACCATTTAAACGTTTTTGTATAAATTTATTCAAAATGCCTTAGGCTACCGTACTTCAGTTTGTTTTGTTGGTTAGCCTATCGGGCTGGCCACGAACACGAAGTATGTCTAGAGCAGTGGTTTCCAACCTGAGGTTCGCAGACCCCTTGGGGGTCTGTGAGAAAGCATTTGGGGGTCCTGATTACCTTGATGAATTTTGGAAAAAAAAACTTTGGTCTATATGCAGTATGCACGGATGGAGCACCAGCTATGTTCGGGAACAAATCCGGATTTGCTGCTTTAATAAAAAACGAAGCTCCTCGCGTGGTTGTTACCCATTGCTTCTTGCACAGGTACGCCTTAGCAGCAAAAACTTTACTAGCAAGTCTCAAAGAAATTCTGACAAATTGCGTGAAAGTCGTTAATTTCATCAAAAGCAGAGCTGTAAACCACTGTACTTTTAAAGCGCTCTGTCAAGAAGTAGGGTCAGATTACGGAGTACTTTTGTATCATTCTGAGATACGTTGGTTATCTAGAGGAGTTTTAAAACAACTGCAGCAGCTAAAAAATGAGGTATCAACTCTTTTGAAAGCAAGAGGAAGTCCCCTCTCAAAATTGTTCGAGAGGAAAAGTTTTCTATACGACATGGCCTACTTAGCCAATATTTTCGGTCATATTAATAATGTTAATCGTGGCATTCAAGGACCAGGTGTGACAATAATTGATGCAGCTGAAAAACTGAAAGCGCTTTTAGCCAAGTTGCCGGTTTGGAAACGCAGATTGGAAGCAGATAATTACGCTAACTTTCCAATGTTAGAAGATCTTATCTTGATGGATGGAACTCAAAAAGAATGTAGTCTACTCTTTTGATCTCTACGAGCGAAAAATGTTGTGCACACTTGAAACCCTGCAAATCTCATTTCAACGTTATTTTAATTTAGAACACCTGCCGAACGAAGTTGATACATGGATTCAAAATCCTTTTCTTTTTGACTTGAACAACATTAGCGATGACGATCTCGGTAAAGATGACCTAATTGATTTGAGATCAAAAGAGTTATTACGCATTGAGTTTCATTCAAAAACTGTGGAAGAATTTTGGTGCTCATAACTGCAAACCAACATTATTGCATTTATATCCGCTCCGATGCTTCGTCAACAAGATAACTTAGTATTTTTTTGAAAAGTAGCCTATGCAAGAAGACTACTTGCAAATAACAATGAAGTTTTTCTTCCGGCATAAACCTTAGGCTGCTTTAAAAAAAGTTTGTTTATTGTTCTTTATTATTTGTCTTTGTTATTTGTCTATCTAGACTCTAGACCAGTGGTTCCCAACCTTTTTGTTGTCACGGACCCCTTTAGACAAATTATTAATTCTGCGGATCCCTACCTAAATTTTTCCTGAAACTCAATTAACATACTATTGACTATTGCAAGAAAATTTATTTTCGCACGAGTCAGTTCAATCACAGTACTATAATTGACTATTGTAATAATTATGCTAGGCTACCGTACTCAACTACTGTGCGGTGTGATATTGCATTGCCGCTGTGACTCCTTGGGCAAATAACAGGTTAAACAGTTGCTCAAATAAGAAAATGAATGGTTTGTTCAAGAAATGTCAGCAGTATTTGAATATTAAGGTGACCCAAAGTGCCATGCCGAAACTTTTTCAACGTAAGCAAATTTAAAGAGATGGTTGTTGTTGCCTTTCCTGAACTAAACGACTGAACTGTGGTTGAGTTTTTGACAATGCAACACGCATGTCATCTTCAACGTCCATGCGATTTCGATGTTGTTTTTATTGTAACAAGAGCTGAGAATCCTGCCTCGCAAAGGTTAAGTCGTTATGAATGGTAACAAAACAATAACTGCTTGCTTTGCCAAGAATGGGTAGGTTTTGTCATAACTAAGGCAACCAATTTTTTGACCTAAAAACTTGAAATTTTGACTTTATAATTTACAAATTTTGATTTAATTTTGACTAATAGCTTTCTGCGTTTGCAATTCAAATGCGAAATACAAAGCACATTAGAAATCAAACCGTTAGGTAAGGATATCTTCTTCTTTGAATGAAATATAAGAAAAATGTGGAAGACTCAATGACACCACAGCTAACGAACAGATAATGAAAGTCACTCAAAAAACTGCAAAAGATAAATATGAAGTGTCCTTAAATATTAGTGAGAGGGTTCCGCAGTATTATACTTCAACATCAAGTAATGTTTCACATTATCGCCTTTGAAGTCTCTGGCCAAAAATTTTTCCTAAAATAGAGAAGCTTCTCTCTACTGGTACAGAAGTTGCTTGGGAGTTCCTCAGCAGGCTATATAAATGTGGTGAAATATCATCTCGTCCCATTTTCACAATGCACTTGATGTCATTCCTTGAGATTCTTGCTTGAATATATTTTCCAATTTGGCAGCCATCAACACCAAAGTTAAGGATGTCATTTTCTTGTCAGGGATATCTAGAACAACATCCCTGTTTTCTTGTAAGCTTCTTGAATGGTGTAACGGCTGTCTTCCATCTTCTGAAATATATCAAACAGTGCACTGTAGCCTACAGCTCCTCTATTTCTACAAGGTGAGTAGCAAAATTGTGAGCTTTTACAGCATCTTGAGCACGCCGCAGCAAGACACCACCATCATGAAAGCCTTCCACAAATTTTTTTACTTCTGGTAGATTTCTTGAATAATAGAAAGCAGCTTTCAACCAAGTGCCCCATCTAGTTACAATTGGCTGCGGAAGTTGGCCAATGGAAGTAAAACTAGCTCTTCTTGACCTGTTTTTAATGGTCACTGCTTTAACCCTGGCAACCAACTCATCAACAGCAGGGTAGTTGGCTAATATTGAATTGTCAATAGTGGGCGAAACAAAATTATTACCTCAGAAATGGCTTATTACGTCAGAAATTGCAACAAAATATTAGTATGGGAAGTGCGGGACCGATGGGACACGGGAACCGAAGGGACAGCGCGATATCTTGCCCCCTAGTGAATAATTTTCAAAGTGATAACAATTTTCCTTCCGAAGTTACTCCTCAAACTGATTTTAGAATCTGACGATTTTTTTAAGAATCTGACGATTTTTGACTCCTCTACCTATTGCTTAACAATTTCCGTATGATTACTTGATGAAGAAGAGCGAAGAGCATGGTAATAAGCTGCTCTGCTTGTTGGTGGCATTTTTTCTGGTTCCAACACGCCTTTGGTTGCCATCTCCATATACCGAACTTTCTATGTCTAAAGTAAAATTAATAATGGAAGGTACCGTATATGAACTAATAACTTATTACAGAGATGTTTAAAAGACCAGGGAAATTATCTTAAATTGCCTTTCTTCTGCGTTAGTTAAAGTGTTACATTCTTATGCACAAATGCAATGTTTTTGAGATTCGTGCTAAAATACTGATTTGTTAATACATGTGGTTCGTTAATTTTCTGTACTAGAGTAATATAGAGTGATCTTCAGTGAGAAATATACATTTATACAATAACTGACTTAGCCAATAGGCTACTTTTAAAACTAATGTGGTTTTGTTAAGGTGTCAAATTTCTTTCCACCATACTGTAGGCTACATTGTTACAAAGATTGGTTATGCTAACATTGCAATTTTAGATTGGTCTGCCCAAACATCGCTCATTTCTGTGGATAAATCTTTCAGTTCATCAGATTTTTTCACAAGGTTGAGAAAGCTTGCTTTTCCTTTTCCAAATGGAGCCGAAACAGTATTACAGCCGGACCAATGGACCATGCATGAATAGATAGAAGATGCTCTCTGGTTGTCTCCAGTGTTGGTGAAACAGTTGTCATGCTCCAGCCTCCATCCCTTCTGAGCCCTTTCTTGGAAACACACAACATCTTGAAAATCTTCCCTCCAATGATCGAGTAACATAACAATGATGTCTGTGTCGTCGGCTACAACAATAGGATTTCGTCTGCTTGCAGAAAGATCGCTGTTTCCACAATTTCAGTGTCAGCATCACCATCACCGCTACGGTATCGTAGTTACTTGCTCATTGCTGTCCATTTCTTCGAACTCTCATAAATCAGATCAATAAATTAAGCTTTGTTGGGTTCATTCGGAAGAAAACGATCCTGTGTAGCTGGTACAGAATTGATAGACGTCACTTAATTAATGATAAAACATGCTTTTTCGCTAAAAATTTAAATCTTAACTTATGACAGTTCCATGAATCATAACAGCAAAAGTGGGCACTTTTGGACCACAGTTCTTTTATGAAAGCATAAAATTATCTTTCTAATGAGGTATAAAATATCAATTTTTGGCGATTTTGAATTTTTGTCCTGTGGGAGCTGCCAGGGGCGCCGGAAACGGGAGGGCAGTGATGTCATTTTAAGGTCACATAAGTTACAGCACATTTTGCAATAGGCCCATAATAATTTCTGCTATTCGCTTTTAGCCTAATTGTAGGCTACTTCATTTTTGCCTCAAAATAATATTCACGACACAAAATTTTGTATCACAGTTAGTTGCATCATTATAACATAGCACAGGGTTTCCCAAACTGGAGGTCACGACCCCTCAAGGGTCGCAGAGAGTATACCAATTTGCACAAGGTAGTGCATATTAACACTTCTGTGCGAGATAGATGCTGTGACAGTTATTAACGTTATTATAAGTACTCAATATAGGCTGCTCGTATTTTTGAAAATTTATGATGTGAAATGGAATCGGAGTTAAAAACTCTTTTACTGCATCGTGAAGTGAGGTGAAGTGAGGTTTAACAAACTGGCAGACATCGGCAGCAATATTCTTTGGACGGAGCGACTATCGAAAAAGTTGATCACTATAATATATCTTGACCAAAAAATTACAACCAACTCCAATAAAGAAGATGAAATCAAAAGAAGAATATCACTTGGATGGCAAGCCTTCGGAAGAGAAAGTTCGATATTTAAGTCAAAACTGCCTCTTTCTCTCATGAAACAAGTCTACGATCAATGCATCCTTCCAACCGCTACATATGGTGCAGAAACTTGGAACCTTACAAAGAAATTAACACTTAAACTAAGAACTATGCAGAGAGCACATGAACGAATCATGATGGGTTTAACATGGCGAAATAAAAAGACTGCCGAATGGATCAGAAATCAAACGAAATTACGAGATATATTAAGCACAATCAAGAAACTAAAATGGCCTGGGCAGGTCATATAGCAAGATATCAGGACAATAGATGGACTAAAAAATTAACAACATGGACACCATGAGAAACCAAAAGAAAGAAAGGAAAACCAAAAGTGAGATGGAGGGACGACATTGACAAACAATGCTATACAACCAATTGGTACCAACTAGCACATAATCATGTAAATTGGCATGAAAAGGGGAAGGCTTACGCTCTGCAGTAGGCTCTCACAGGCTGAAAATGATGATGATGATGAAGTGAGGTGGCTTTCAAAAGTCAAAGCTTTAAAATGGCTAGGCTAGCCAATTAACGTTGAAAACCGAAATCGTGATCTTTCGAACAGAATAAAATTCAGTCTTGGTCCACCATTTTCTCAATCACATCTAATGACATTAAACTGCATCCTGAGAATGTCCTGGGTATGACATTAAACTACATCTTCGAATCTTCGATGTCAGGAGGAGAGGTAGCACCTTACCCCAGGTGTGGGCCCGTTGGCACCGGAACACGTCCTGCTGGTAGTTCTGGCCCTCACTTCTGACACTGATGCCCGTACCAGGTAGGTTGGCGGCGTAGACGGAGGATAGCTACAAGCTACAACGGCTATACAACGGCAACATCCTTCAAGAAGGAAAACTTCAGTCAAACCCGGGTCGGCCGAACTCGTTAGTTGTCGTGCAGAGGCAGCCGGTCATCAACACCACTCCAGTCTTTAAATGGAGGTTGGGGTTAAGCAAGGGCATGCTCCCAGTAGAAAAACATGCACCAAAAAATCCTAGACTACTACTACATCTAGCTTTTGAAATTATGTCAAATTTGCTTGAAAAACTAAACGAATTTAATTTGTCCCTCCTAGGAGAAAACATTAATATTTTGCATTGAAATCTAAAATTGATGCGTTCATCAAAAAATTGAACATCTGGAAACCAAAATTTCAAAATCATTTATCTGAAATGTTCTCACTTCGCCTACCGTTTCAACCTAAGCAACATTGAAACCGTTTTCAGACCAGCTTTAACTAACATTGAGTCACGGGTGGACTTGCTTTGTAGCAGAAGGCAATCACACCCATCACACTGAACAAATGTGTTTGCTTTTTTGTTTTGTTTCCAGTAGGTTGCCCATAGGCTTCGTTGTTATAATCAGAAATAAATAAAAACAAACTGAACTGAGAACAATAAATTGTTTTTGGTTTTCGTTAGATTTAATTTTAAAGGGATAGTAAAGGAAAAACCTGACTTGGCGATTTTCCACGTTCTTTGTGTTTAACATGCTACCATAAAACGATTTTCAATAAAATTTTGCCCCATTGCGGTCTGACCACCATTGTGCGCGTGCTTTTGTCAGAGCTTTCAAAGCGAGATTGGGCCTGAGCAACGAAGCGTGCGACTGTACATCGGCAGCAATGGCCGAGTGGTTAGCGCGTTGGGCTCGCAGTCGAGAGCCTGCATGTTCGACTCCAGCCACCCGCACTTGGTGTTGTTTCTCTGGGCAAGAAACTTTACGATAATTGCCTCTACCCAGTGATCGATTTCGAGTAATGGGTAGTACCACATTTAAGTCACAAGTAGAGTAGACAACCGGAAACAGACATTGCAGTCGGCTGCAGCGTGGGTCAGGTGTATGTCGGAAGTCCGCTTTCCCACAATGCAGGGTAAACATATGAAAAACAAAACAAAACAAAAACGTAACAAAAGACTAGCAATCAACCGATCACGCAATAATTGTTACTGCGGGCGATTTGACTGTAGGCTATGTATGTATGTAGGCTACATCAAAACAGCACATTTCAACATCAAAACAGCAGACAGTTTGCTCAAAACCTCAGATTGGGTAACGTGGCTTTTGTTATTGCTGTCTTTTATTACGTATTCTCGAGCAGTGTTTGCACGTTTTGGTCATTTTGAGAAAAAGGAAAATAAATGAAACACTGGACTTTGGGCCTTGCCAGCGCCATTGAAAACAATTTTTTTTCGGTAACTGTTTTTGAAATATATTCTTGAATGTTCAGTTTATTCATTTTAATGCTTAATTCCGGTTTGAATTTTTCATTTAGTATGCCTTTAAGCTTTTCAATAAATATCATAAATGTATATTTCGCACTGTTCGTCGTTTCGTAAGGGGCCGCAAAACATTTTAGAAAATTAAAAAGGGTTGCGAGCAAAAAATTCTGGGAAGCCCTGACATAGCATGATGCCCTTCCGAGCCATTGTTATTTGTATACCGGACACTTATTGTATCATTACTCCATAATGAGCCGATAGATGTGCATTGTCGCTATATCTAATCTTAAAACTTAAAAAAAATTGGCCTTTCAGCAACAAAAGTGCCCTTTTTTCATAACCCTACCCCCCCCCCAGTCAAAAATCGTGGTGTTAACGAGATGGTGTTAACGCTGTATGCTCATTTATGTTCTGTCCACTAACTTTGCAGGATGATACGAACTGACAAACTATAAGACGTAGTCTTGCTTAAATTAAAAGCAATAGTAGGTTACGTTTGATCAGTTGCAGCTATAAAACGCAACCTATAATTTACTTCAGAATAAAAGCAATATGATTTGCAGGTTCCGTAAATGGAATGTACTGTACAGTTTCACGTGAATTGTTATCATGATTTTGTTTGCACAAATTTGTCATTTACAAACCATTAAACGTTCACTTGATAGGCTACTACAGAACCACATACAAAAGTAAACTTTGTTTGACAGCAATGTAACGATAAAAAAGAACTTGTGTCAAAAAAAACAAAAAAAACGAAATTGTGTCAAAAATACAACAAACTACAAGGTCTTTTAGCTAGTTCCCCAGATTATTGCTCAAATTTAGTTCTGGCTGAAGTCTAATGAATCATAAAACCTTGTTTCGACTGGAACCTAGGAATTTGTTTTCCTTGATTGTAATATTGCTTTCATGTAGGCTACCCATCTCTTTCAACGCTGTCCACCACATGTGATGAGCATCTGTTGTGCGGAATGGCCCGTTTCGGATAGTCCGATTGGGCTAGTCCGATTCGGCTAGTCCGATTCGGCTATTACCCTATTCGGCTACAGCCCGATTCGGCTAGTCCTATTTGGCTAGTCCGATTGGGCTAGTTCCCTATTTGGATACAGTCTTTATCAGTTAGTTCCCTATTCGGCAATTTTTTGAAAATCCAACGATAATCCTTCTTTAATCCAACAAAATCCTTCTGTTTATTTAGAGTTTTGTATTTTATTTCACAATAGGCTATCGTTTCTTTTGCATTCTTGCATTTTATCCAGTGTTTACCTTTGAGTGCCTTCGCAGACGGCAAAATCCGTCATTTTTGTTGTCTGGGTTCGTTCAAAATATGTGTTTTACATCAAAACAACATTTTTCATGATTAACAATACAGGTTAATGAGATAAACAGAAGTGTTTTGTTAGTTGTTCGAGTGTGTTATTGTTCAAAATCATAGGCGCCCAACTATTTTTTTGGCCGTGGGGGCGAAAGCGTGTTTCACTAGCAGCAACGTAAATTCAGCAAATGTCACGCAGATGGATGACGTAATTATGCCGTCACACTAGGATTGCTTTTATTGCCACACTCGGAGTTATCGCTACGTTCGACCTACCGTTAATTATTATAAACAAAACTCGACCACTTCGGTTAAGCAAACACATGACATGCATCTGCGTTAGCTAGCGGTTGATGGACTGCGACTCTTTAAGCTAAGCACAACATAAATTTTAGCAACGAACTAGATTTATTAGCATGAAACAAGAGACGAAAAGGTTTACTAAAAGGCACACTGTAAATGGAATGAAAATGTTTTGAAAATGGAATGCAAATACTAACTTGATCATACGCTTGAAAATATACGCTTGAAAATATATATAGTTGCTGACATCCGTAAGCAGCCCTTGAAAAATAGTTACGGAGAGACGTTTGGTTAAGTTTTCGACTTGACATTGCTCCCTTTTCACTACAATATCGCAACTTATGACTGACCGCTGTAAAACGCCCGTTTTCGCGTTGCAGATGAAACAAATGATGCGCATATTCGCCTTTGATCGGGATTCTATGGCAACGGTCGTGTGTGCGCCATTCAGTTTGCGTGAGTCCGTTACTGCGTTGATTATGCGGCGTGTGCGCAATGCGGTTTGTACCAGCCCTTGTTGCGTTGGTTAGTGGTTACCTCGGGCCGAGACTTCAAGTTCATTTTCACAGCGAGCGATTCCTGGGCACCGCGCAATTCACTGCAGTGCAAAGGTTTCGACTTTCGAAAGCGACATCAAGTCTGTTTGCAAGCTCATAAAGCTAAACGCCCGCTCCGTCTACGTGGCAAATTATGTTGTTTTTTTTGGGTGCATTCAACATCTGATGACATTGAATCGACACAAAATGGTAGATTTTTGCTATGTCCCAGGCAGCAAAATCAATCATATTTACATTGATTCAGCAGACGTTAAATCAATGTAAAAATGACAGATTTTGTTGTCTGGTGTGGGATTGTAGCATCGCTACTCGTTCTAGTGATTATTTATTGCGAAGCTGTTGCGGTTTGCATTCAAAGAATGTTTTCCTGCTGCCGATCGCTATTTCATCTATTGTTTTATGTATCAATACAGCATAAAAAGTTGCCCCCACGGCTTAGGCGCCTATGTTCAAAATACATGTAAAAACTTACATACGAGTTATTAATTACGGAGATAGCATAAATTTGATGCTCTAAAACAAAGTCATATATTATCATATAGGCTTATAGTCAAAGTGGCAAATGCGCGGACGGACAGTTTTTACGATAATGCACGGTCCATCAATTTAGAGATTTAACCGGCGGTAAGTATTAACCCGGCGATTCATTTCAATAATATCAAACCTCCATCTTTACACTCTGACTACAAAAAAAAATTAGGCCTATATCACGTGAAAGTTACGAGTAATTAAGCATTGATTTCAACGACCTAATTTTTGGGCAAAATCAACTTTACGACCGGTTTTGCAAACTTTGATCTTCCGCTTTGCAAGGCAACTTGATAGTTAGTTTGAATTTCAGTCCAACGTAGAGTGGTTTCACTTTAACCTGAATAAAAAAATGTCTACTTCTGGCTTTCTTTCCCAAATAAAATCATTAATCAACGCCCCAAGTAGCAAAGATTGGCGTCTAGCCAGCTACACGCTAGCGAAGTTATTGGCGACGCGCCAGCGATAATCGCCAGCCAGCCGCCACCGATCTGCTCATCGTTTAACCGGCGTAACGCTGACGAAAATCGACAATAAAGTCAGCGGCGCGTAGGCGCCCCGAACGTGAAAGTCGCTCAAGTCAGTTAACGGCGCGCTGTCTGTACGTCAACGAATTTCGCTAAACTTACTGGCACGTTTTTCTGGCTGCGCGCGCTTTCGCTTGGCTGACGAATGCCGCCCTGCTGAAGCCCTTTTTTTCGGCCACCATCAGCAGCTGTTGTTTTGCGAAATTACCAAAACAAAACAGTAAAAGTTTTGGTAGCATTTTGTGTATTAATTGTCTTTTTGTGGTTAAAGCGAGACGCAATTCAAGAATGTAAAACAACAAAAACAATGAAGATTTTTAATACACAGTCTTCCCACAGCTCCATTTTCGTGATAGCCTACAATGCTAAAAAATGATTCAGTAATTAATGAATGGCGGTTTATACGATCATTTGTAATACAAATAACAAAACAATTTACACGTCCAAGCCATGTGAGAGCAAAGCTAGACTATAAACATGAGGTTATTTAATAAAAGCCCAACAGCTGTTAAGTGAATTTTGACAGTTATCGGGCAAACAATAATTTTTAAGGAAGAAATTCTATTAAAAAAAACTTTCTTGGTTTTCGAAACTACAATGGGTGTGATTCAAATTTTTGCTTGCAAGATTTACCCTAGGGTAAGGGTAAGTAAAGTTTACTCCCGATTAGAAACCAATTGTGTACTACATACTACACTATCATAACTATAGTTATACTGTATAACTATAAGTGCATATAGTTATATTTAGTTATATGTCGTTATATATGACTATACATAGTCATATATAACTGTAAAGTTATATAACTAGTTTCGAAAACCCAAGGAAGTTTTGTTTAATAGAATTTCTTCCTTAAAAATTATTGTTTGCGCGAAAACTGTCAAAATTCACTTAACAGCTGTGGGGTTTTTACAAATAAGCAATAAGCATATATCGTAGGTATTCCAATACGTCAAAATCACAGCACTGGAAGAGAATACACAGCAACATCAAGAACACTTATTGCTTCCACTGTACTCTATGATGTAATAAAGAAAGACATAGCCAGCAGAGAAATTCAAATTAATAAGTTTTTAGTAACCACAATTATGGGGAAGAGCCGCCTGAACGACGACCACAACGCATTTTCGTTTGCACATTTGTTGTGGCTGTCATGCTGGCAACCTTCAAAGCCAGATAACACAAAATTCAAACCCTCATAACATAGTCTACCATTGCATGAAAAAAACGTAAACTCACGTAGGATATATGCAGTATATCAACAATCATGAGTGATTATTGCGTTTCGACATCCATTAGGTAAATATGAAAAAAAACTGGGAACAGGTCGTTTTGACGCCAAAGAGCTTGGGTTCGGGGCAATGTTAGGGATTAGGACTGGCGGAAAAACACCCCTTCGAAAACACGTTTGAATAACAACAGTAAACAAATTAAAAGTGAACACTAAAAGGTCAACAAACAATCAAAAAACAGATAGCGTTCATGTAAGCCATTGTCGGAATTTTTATTTGCGCCGGAAGTTTTGTTTGCCCGGTTTTGTTTTTTTTTGTTTCTGTCACCAGCCGCTTTCAAATATTGCTTCATTGCAGATTCGATATCTTTGTCCGTCGCCTTGGCTTGCCTTCGAATCACATCTGTAATAATACAAAATGAGCTCTCTGTGAAAACAATTTCGCTCACCACAACGTAATTACACTATTACCTCATTATTAGGGATCGAACCGATGGCAAGTGTCCTTAATGTGGACATGAGCGGGGTTCACTACAATTAAATGTAGGCTACTGTATATTGGTATAAACCTCCAATGCAAGACGGGTAGTAATATAAAAAATACGTCAAAAAATTGTAATTAGGGAACGTTCAAATATTACGTAACGCCTTCGACGGGGGGGTAATGCAAAGCGTTACGTTAGCGTCATATTGGGGAGAGGAGGTTCAAGCCAAACGTTACGTAACGCTTTCGATAATATAAGTGATATATACAGTATATACCAGTAATTCATCAGTAATAAACTCAGCATTATTGAAACATCTTTTGTGATAAGGTGCTGCCGAAACCCGTGTTTTATCCTGCAACAACAACCACGCATGTGATATTGGAAAGGGAGGGCTAAATAGTAGAAGCTGATCTAATACTGGACGTTGTCACATTTTACCCTTTATATTACAGAAAAATATTCCATTCCCTGATAAAACTTCCAATTTGTTAATCCTCAGTTGATTTGATTTATATTTAACTTACATTCATAAAAACAAAGAGGCCTGGCATTTTCCACCATCGTACGTAGTATACATGGTGTTAGCATTGGCAGCACTTATTAGCCTACTGACGATAGCTCGTAAAACTACGTAAATATACAATTATATAAATACAAACTTACCAAATAACACTTTTTTATTTTCAGATCAAGAAAGGCAGTTTTTACATTTTTTCCAGTCCAATTAAACTGAGCGGCCAGATCGTCATTCACAAAAGGTCGCATAACTCTCCACACAGTTTCGGTACAATCGTTTCCTCCAACCGTTCTTATTTTCCATCGAGCTGTTAAATGAACATCCACACGTTACTCAATAGTCAGTTTAAAACTGAACAAGGTAACAAGCCAAGTCTAGATCGTGAACTTAAACCAAACAACTACACGTTCTATATATTGGTTAATCATTAGGTCAGGGTTTCCCAATCTGTGGTCCGCGACGACTGCACAGGTGGTCCGTGGCGATATGACAAGAAATTAAAAAGTCACCCATATACGTTGTACAGTAGCCTACGTACCCTGTCAAAGATAATTGCCGCAGTTCTTAATTAATACAAAGTTGATTTTCTCTGACGTTATACAACATTTGGAATTGCTTTCTGCACATTTCAAAAAGTAGGCTACCGGTACTTTTTAAAAGAGACATATGAGAATTTTGACTGGATTTTAAACCCTTTTGTTGTTACAAAGACTGATCTGTCAGGACGCGAAGAAGAAGAATTAGACGAATTATCATCTGGTCAAACTTTAATGCTTAGTTTCAATCAAACAGCTATTGCATCTTTGTGGTTGAGTGTTGTGGAGGAATACCTATTGCTATTGCAAAAGGCAACTAAAATTTTATTGCCTTTTGCCACGATCTACATGTGTGAGACAGCATTTTCAGCTCTTACCAACATGAAGACAAAATCGCCTACAGGTTCAGACTTTCCGTGGACCCTGACTTATGAGTCTGCCTTTCACAAATAACTCCCAGAATTGATGACTCATGCAATAAGAAGTAATTCCATCCGTCCCACTGATGTTGTCAGTTTTTTAAATAAACAAAATTCGGTTTTATTCATTTTTACCTTTGTATTGGAATTGGGGGTCCGCGAATAAACAGATTCACAAATAGTGGTCCATGGCCCAAACAAGTTTGGGAAACCCTGCATTAGGTTATGCTTTAAAAATCATCATAAATTGGTCTAATAAACATGATTCTATTTTACAAACTAAACTATTTCTGCACACAAAATGTATGTGGAAGCGTTTAGAGCAAAGCAAAGAAGTTTTAAAAATTAAAACTGAGCAGTTGAATAATTAGAAGGTTCTAATGTTTTTTAAGTATGATTTGCCGACGTAGTTACCACCTGCAAAGCGGAAAAAAAACATGAACATCTGTAATGTACCATTAACTCACTTTCTGAAGTAGCAGGCAAGCAGCAGCTCCACGTTTTGATGCACCAGGTTGATATTCAGACGCATGAGCAATTTTTCACTAAAATATAAATCAGGAGACAGACAAAGCTTAAATCTAAAATGACAGCCAATGGCGTTAGTGAGTGTTAAAAGTCCTTAAAATTTCGGAATAGAACTGAATTTCCTTGACATAGAGAGCCCTGAAATCATAGCCGCAGGAGAGTAAAACATTTTTGGGGGGGCGAAAAAATTTGCCCAAAATTGGCCTTTGCAAATATATTGTCAAAAACGCAATATTACTCACAATCTCTCAGGTAGTGTAGTCTAAGAACTCCATACTCATCAAATGTAAGCCGACAAAATGCAAGCCTACCTTAAGGTACGGTAGGCTACGCTCATAGCTACTTTAAACACTTTTCATATTCATTTGAAAATTTCAAGGGGTCGATCTTAACTTTTTTTCACTTGTCCGACCAGTTTAGCCTGCTGACTTTTCACTTGTCTGATGACGTATTTAAGATAAGTGTTTTGGCTTGCTGGCTTCTCTGACCTCTGTACAGGAGTGCTCAACACGTGTCGTGTCTAGCAAAGTTGCGAGAAGAAAGTAGTCACGTGCTCATTGACCCACTTTACAGCCTTTTTCGTGCAATTTCGCCTCTGGCAAGCAAATTTTTGCAGTATTTCAGAGTGACGTCACCAACCGCCATTTTGTAAACCAAAACTTTTCACCGGCAAATATTTTTACTAGCCAATCGGACTAGATAGCCTACTGCAACATTTCTACTTGTCCGCGCAAATTTTCACTAGCCATTGGCTAGCGGACTAGCGTTAAGATCGAACACAAATTTTGTGTGTATTCTTTAAAGTATTTATGCTAAATATCTCAAATTTGGTCATCATTGGGTGTAACCAACGCCACCTAGAGGTAGAAGGCCGTTTCATTGCGTATTGACGTCATCACTGGTAGATCGTTACGCCTCACTAAGTAAGCTTTCTTTTCCTAACCGCATCGCAATTCGCAAGACCCGCAAGGCGCAATGCAGTGTAATGTGTTGACTGTTGATCAGTGGATGAGATTTGAGAAGTTAATATCTAACAGAAATCTGAAATTATAGCAGTATTTACTTAGCAGGTTAATAATTCTGAAAACTAAATAATTAGAGTATTTCACACATTTATTCAGGCTCTTTTTGTTACCTTATTGCAAGGTATTGTGAATGCTGGATAACTTAGTTATAAATGCAAACTAAAAGGAAAGGCAGCGATGGATGACCAAACTATCTTTGTGTTGAAAAATTAAAATTTGTAGAAATTTTCTAAATTTTGCTGGTTAATTAGTTTTTGCTCTGGTTTTTTGGTGTGTTTTAGTTGCTAGAATGTATCTTTAAATAAACTCTGTAACTCTGGTGAGAAAACAACAAAAAGTTTGCAATGCCTTATATGTGCTGTGTTCCCAACTGCAATGGAAATTATCATGGTGGATTAAAAGTGCAAGTTTTCAGCTTTCCAAAAGATGAGGAATTAAAAAAGAAGTGGCTCTATGTTATCAAAAAGGATTTTGTTCCAACAAAGTCAAGTCGAGTATGTACTCTCAACTTATTTTGTCAACTTAATTGTTTCAATCATAACAGAAAATCAGTCCTTTTTTGAATTGTCTGCAGACGGTGAATCAATGTGAAAAAACGATCGATTTTCTGTCTGGGAAGTAATGTCTGACTGCTGAACCATTTAGTTTAGTTTGACTGTTTCAAATAAATCCTATTCATAAATAATGGCATTGCTTTCTCTGCTCTGATTTCTCTGCTCTCACGAAATTTTCTAGTAATCCTCTCTAGACTCTAACGTGTTTTCGATGTATTGTAATGTTCTCTGTAGGCCAACACAGAAATAGCTTTTCAAGCGGGCAACTTGGCAAAAGAAACAACCACTTTAAGTTTACGCTTGAATAGCGTTGTTCTGCTTGTTTAGATATAGATTAATTGTTCGAAACAGTGTGATGCCTTTTTGAGCCAGCAAATGTTTCCTTTTAACAGCATTTTTACATTGTTAGATGCTTGCTAGCTGCTTACTCTTGGCAGACTGCTGAGCTGTTAGCTAGATTACAGCTTTCACAACCCAGACAGCAAATCACTCGTTTCTTTACTTCGATTTAACGTCTGTGGACGTTGAATCAATGAAAAAACGTCTGATTTGCAGTCTGGGAAATGGCTGAGCTGCAAAATGAGGAATATGTACAAAAGCAAGTAAATGCAAATTAATGAGTCTGAATGCAATTTCGGTTTTGTTTAAAAATATTTTTAATTTTTAGGTATGTGAACTTCTTTTACAAACATGACATCAAAAAGGCTGTTTCTGCATTTGGTAAGAACAGGAAAACAGCTGTCCTATGATTTGAAAGTTTCGACATTAGTACCTGGCGCCATACCATCTCAATTACCAAATCGCGCATCATATTTGAGCAAACCTTCCACATCCAAAAGAGCAAATCATGATGACAAACTTGAGACAATAGATAACGTTCAGCTCTCTCAAGCAATTGCAAACAGCAAAGAAGAGTTTACCATTGCTCTGGAAAAAGACAGTTTGACTTCAATTAAAGATCTGTGAGGAAAAAGTTCAAATTCAATTCTTCATGGCAGATTGTGGACGAACGTGATAAAATATTGATTTGTGAAATAAAGAGCCATGTTATAGCTGTGCCTGTTGTTACCAGTGCAGCGGTTTTAGATGAACAATTGAGCATGACCGTATACAGAAGCTCAGTAAATTTGCCTAAACATTAGTGATTACGTTTTATCATTGCATGTAAATTCCATATCCACATTGGAGAGTGTATTACAATTGTTGTTATTGTCTTCTGAAAATTGTACCTTACCAAGTAAAAGTGATTTTGCATTAAAGTGCAAGCTTGTTATTAGTATTTTAATGTCTATTAAAGGTTGTTTATATTATGAAAATGCTATTTGGTTTAATTGTCAACAGCTAATTTTAATGACACAAAAGCTACCGGTTTGTCCACCAGACTTTTTAATATTTTGTCCTTATTTGTGTGAAATGTGAAACTGTGTTGCCTGTCATTACCTACCTTGCTGGATATTGTTGTGATACCGCTAGTAAAAAATGAAATATGAGGAATGCAAAGAACGCATGACTTGTGCAATGTCGAATGTAAATGGTACAAGTATTAGTGCAATCACTAGAGGAGGATTATTATACCTTGATGATAAGATTATAAAGATTGTTCAAATAAATTATCTTATTGTGGAGCAACTATCTGCAACTAAATAATTTCTATTCTCAAAGAACCAACAGCAGGTGGTTTTACAAACAACGTTATGTGCTATTTTGGATTGCGATGTTGATTACTTGTCAACAAACACTTGTGAAAATGGTCACAGCGTGTCAACAATAACAAACATGACTTGCTGGGCATCCACAAATTCTTTACTCAATAATTTTTGTTGCAAGGAAAATGATGTAATTGTTCAACAAAGACTGGCAAAGAAACGTGAACTGCAAACTGTTAATTCGTAATCTGCTGTCATTTATATGGCATTTAGTGATTGTGCAATTTATGTAGGCCTACTCTGGTCTGTTTACAATGCTGCCTTTGAATAGGTTAAATATTTTATGTTGTTATTTGAATTTCAAAATCACTTACAATAGCACTAATCATGTGCATGATGTTGATCGCCAACTGTGATAGAATTGTATATAAGTACAACATTTAATGTGTGATAATGCTCTTTTCTCAAATAATAGTTTATAAGAAAATTGTAATGTTTATCAATTGTGCGTATCAATTTTTATTACAGTATTGTGGCATTTGGTGTTTGAATACAACAATTATTTGTTTATTGTTGCATGATTTTTGACAGCATGTTGATTAATCATTAAATTTTAAATGAGATCTGACTTTCATTTGTAATTGTGATTCATGTTTCAATACAATAGCATTGTGTATGCTATCACTTGATCTAGTGTATTTGTTTGCGTGCGTGGAACTATGGTCATGAATATTTAAAATAAAAAAAAGTGTTGATTTGTGGTACCTACAGTTGCTTACAGACACAGGGGTCACAATGATTTCTTACATTCGTGTGACATTAAGACACAGATTGCTGGTTTACTACAATAAAACACAGTGAAGCAAGCTTAAAAGCCATTGCAGAACTCTATTCACCATACGCGCTTCGCTGACAATCTGAACTACTCGTGATGACGTCACAAGTTTTGCCTTTTTCATGAAAGGGCCTTCTTACTCGAGAAGGTATTGGTGTAACCAGACAAAAAAACTTGCTGTCCACTTTGAAAAGCACTACAAACAGATTGATGCAGCCAAACAAAAAAATAGGTGGGGCTACTTTAAACACTGTCCAAATTTATGTACACAAACATAAAGCTAAATCGCTAAAAAAAAACACAAGAACACTAGATGCAATCCAAAATCACTAGATCTGGTGAAAAAACACAAGGAGTGGCACCACTGACAATTAGACAAAGGACAAACAGGCTTCAACTCATATCAACTGTTGGTTTGAAATGGCACGTGACTTCAATCAAGCGCAACTAAAACGGCATGATGAATTTTTTTAATCAAGCGCGAAGCGAAGCCTTTCGTAGGAAACTCGACGGCGCGTTGTCAGCGGAAAACGAGCGAATATCGAAAGCGCGTCTCTCGCGCGAAAGTCGATGGCGTGAAGCCAGCAGAAAGCGATAAACTTTAAAGAAAAAAAGTCATGACGAGATTCGCCATTCAAGCGCTGGCTTACCGCTAACGATTTTCAATGTCGCCAATGTGAGCGCTCGCCGCCCTGATGACGCCAGCTGCACGTCGACTGTTGCTACCTGGGGCATTCGAAAAGGTTTTCCAGAATTTCGTTATTGCTTTGTGACAAGCATTTCTATGGTAAACAACTTTACCTCGCTTCCCACTTTTTTCTCCACTATTCTCTTTTAAATACCGGCGCGCGTAGTCTTGCTCCTCCGTCAAGGGGTGGTAATTACACGCAATTCATTATGACGCAACCGAAGGCTTTAATTTATCACACGGCTCACCCAGACAGTAAAATCCGCCATTTTTACATTGATTTAACGTCTGCACACGTTGAATCAATGTAAAAATGACTGATTTTGCCGTCTGGGAAGGCACTCAAAGGTAAACACTGGATAAAATGCAAGAATGCAAAAGAAACGATAGCCTATTGTGGAATAAAATACAAAATTCTCTAAATAAACAGAAGGCGTCGTTGGATTTACAGAAGGATTTTGTTGGATTACAGAAGGATTATCGTTGGATTTTCAAAAAATTGCCGAATAGGGAACTATCTGATAAAGACTGTATCCAAATAGGGAACTAGCCCAATCGGACTAGCCGAATCGGGCTGTAGCCGAATAAGGTAATAGCCGCATCGGACTAGCCGAATCGGACTAGCCGAATAGTAGCAGACCCCTGTTGTGTGTGGCAGAGGCAGAGAAAACGTACAAAAAACAACTGTTGTGAAGGCATCTTTGTTTTGATGTGCTCTTTTCTCACATTGCTGTCAACACCACGCATTGCTTGGGGTTCCGTAACTGGAATATTTTGCCAGTCTATTATCTCAAAGTAACGTTCGGAACTGAACTGAAATATTGACATGGTGAACTTTTGCTGACGAGTGTTGTGAGATGATAATATTCATGAATTGAAAATTCTTCTCCATCCTAGTTCCCTTACATACTCTTTGGTATAAGTTAAACATATGATTGCAATCAAAATGTTTTCAGGATAGGCATAAAATGCATTCCTCTATATTATACTGGAGTATAAACATTCATAATATAGTCCACACGTTCCACCAATACAGCTGACGCGTTAGATGCAGCATATAAACGTAGAATTCTATTGGCTGTGTTCAACCATCTTGAGTGGTTCATCATACCTGGACTCCTATATGGCTAGCTGCTTTATAATGGGCCCAGTGAAGCTATCAGGTCTGCTAGTATTGCCATATCTTTTATAAGATGCCTAAGAGGCAATTCATTACTATGGAGTAAGCATATTAACCATTGAAGTGGCTTTTGGAAATGATCTTCCAGGAGCTTTATCACGACGCCTTTTTGACTTGTGTTTATTGCGGTTCCATCGCATCCAATTGCCATTACATTGTCGTAGCTAATTTTATTGGATCCAAGATATTCAAGAATCCCGGTAGCTATTGACACATTAGATCAGTTGGCTGCAGTAAAATGACCAATGAAATGAGAACTTGGCTCCTCAAGTAAAGTAATGTGTTCTTCAACCGCGAAATGTACTCGAAGTCGCCCAGCAATTTCATTTTGTTTGATGGTTTAATCTTTTCGGCCATCAAAATATATGCTTTGCAAACTTATGCACATGATAGGCCTACTTTCCATTTGAGTTGTAAACCTCATTTCTTTTCTCGCTCTTCTCACTTTGCTTTTATCTATGACTGATTGAGATTCGCTATCCGTTACAACTCCGCATCTTGTAGAAATGATGAAGCAATAAGTGCTGCAGACCCAGGGATATCAAGAGAAGGGGGTATGAAGGCTCGCAGCGATTGCCTTATTCTCATGACACTACCAGGGCGGTAGTTTGTAGTGCTTTAAACATGTGGTTCTTTTTAAAATCGTAAAAACTTTTGTAGTGCAGCTGGTACTATGAGCTACAGAAGACAGTTAGCAAATTTTACGTAGAGCATATTTAAAGAATACTTGTTTACAAAGACAGTTGAAAAGTAAGCTGTTTTTTACCAGTAAGCTGTTTTTTATAACAAAACCTTTGCAGGAGGCTAGATGTATAGCAATTATGTGGGTGTAGCGATCCATTATTTCATCGTATAAGTTTTCCTGCCTTTTACTAAAGTTCTGTAATTTTCCATGCAACTGCTCCCAAAGAAAATAGAAAAAAGGGCGCACACAATAAAATGGTTTGTTCGTCCTTTGACGAGAGCTCTATCACATCAAACCAGCTCAATTAGACAAAGAGCTCTATCAAATCGGACTAGCTCTATCACACGAAACCAGCTCACATCAAACCAGCTCAGTTAGACCAGTTCAGCTCTCAGAAAAACATTAAATTGATTGTTTAATTAAAATGTAATAACTCGTGATAATGTTTCACTATCCTTTGATTTCATTATTCTGTACTGTTTAAATTCAAATTGTGTTATAGACCTACAACATTATACGAACACCTTCTGATAACTTTAAATTATAATTCGAATAACAATTGTGTAGAAATTAGATAATGGAGTCAGATAGCTAAATTAGATAGATAGAAATTTCATCAGGTAGTCAGACAGCCGTAAAATTCAACTCAACTTATAAACAAACCAGTCTCATACTTAAATATAAACTAAACTCATACTTAAATAACCTAAATAAAATATTATCACATTTTTATAAGTTACGTAAGATATATATTACAACATTGGTTACCCCGCACGTAAGTAGGTTTTTTTTAAAAATAAAAAGTAAGTTTACCAAGATCACCAAACTACGAAGAATCTGGTAAGTGCATTATTATACAAAATTTTTATTTCTACTGTATGTCAAAAATAAAAACAACACGAGCTCATAATTATCTTTTAAAAACATGTCACCTTTTATCATTTCACGCGTTGGTTTGCCAACAATTTTTCTGCAGTTCATTGCAGACTACTTTTTAAAGCACCCTGCCGGCAATTTATTGCTTGTTAAACGTAACTGATTGTTGTTGTTCGCTTAATGGAAGTAATGAAGCGAATTGTTCAACGGCAGACTACTCATTTCAGCAGCCGATGTGGACAATTTAGCGCCAATTGCCAATTTTTAATGTTTTTTAAACGTTGCTTAGATAAAGCCTACTAATTGCCAACAAGTTGCCTTTGCAGGGAAATATAATCATGTAATTTTTTGTAGAATAATCGCAGTTTCAAATGTAACTTAAATACTTAGCTCATTTTAATATTTATGTATTTTTTTATTTTTGCCTCCCAACATGCAACTAGCATGCGAGATTACGAGGTTCGAGCCTCAATCTCACTTTTTATACAGACGTACACGTGCAGGCACAGCTCTGCAAAGCGTTATGGTGTTGCTTCCAAGCAACCATCCGTGAGTTGTGCGTCTTTTTACTCCGACAAGGAGATCTCCAAATAGGAGAAATCATTGTGAAGACTTTGCTTCACAACTTTGCCACCCTTATGTTTTCAGCTGAAGCAATCAGTTAGTATAACTCTGTGGCGCAAAGACAGGGGAAATTATGCGAAGCCACCCAAAGAGGTTGTAGTTTTCGTGTGCCCCAATTTTTTTTAATATTTCTAGGAGCTAACATGATTTAAGAAACGTTGTTTCTGTTTTTTGTTTGCATTGCACTACTGTCTATGCACAGTTTTTTTTACCCTGTAATGGAACTTTTGTGTAAGCTTGCTTGGCATTTAGCAATATCTTTTGTCTCTTGAGAAGGCAGAATCGCTGTCACGTGTTCTGGTGCTGAGATCGACAAAACAGCAATATCCATCACACTTAACTTTTACTCAGCAAAACCATCCATTGATGACATCACTCGCATCGACTCAACTGACACTATATAATTTCTTCCATTTGTAATTTTGTATCGAAATATGGCTGATCAACGTTGGATAACCGTTTTGTAGCATATCCCTGAAAATCTTCAAGACAACCCGTAGGGTTGACGTGGCAAATCTTAGTGTTCACGTTGCATGAACAGTTTTCGATGTTTTAGTTATGTTGCTGTATAACGTTTTTTCGTCAACAGTGTTATTATCGCCACCAATGATGTCACACGCTGTGAACAACAGTGATGGACCTTCGAACCCCGGAAATGTTGCTAAACAACAACACAATAAATCAGTGACGTCATCCGCCGAACAGTCGACGGGCAGTTCATGTGATTAACGCTGCAAAACCTTGCGTTTACGTTGTATTTTAATATTGCAATTACGTAACGTTTTACTGTAGTGTTTGTGTATTTTTAACAGCGCCAAGCTGTTGTGCTGAGACGAATGGTCTTAAGGATTGTCCACTCCAGCATTCGTCCATTTGTTTATTTTGCAGTCTGTAGTTTCCGTAGAATTAGGTTATTTTTGTTTGTTCTAAATCCATGTGTTGGTTTAATCATCCTATGTAGTTCTTTACAGGAAAGTACAGCCTCTTCCAGCATCTCAGCCAATGGGCAATTCTTTGTCAAGTCGCTTGTAGGCTACAAGCTGGCCAACCTGCTTTTCAAAAGCTCTTGCCTATACACTGTAGGTTATATAGCTTCATCGCAAGAAAAATGCAAATATCGCATTAATGCGAAATCGTTGTCTTTTTCTGCAACTGTCTGCATTTCTTCCAATGCAGCACCAGACATCCAGTGGTTGTCTATTTCAACCTTTCTCTCTTTATAGGTTGTCTGCTAAGCGTTTTTGTTTATTGTGTATGGTTGAATATGACTGCGAGTGGCATGCAAATGCGCGCATCTAACGGTTGGCATGGCATGTTACTAACCTATTTAACCTATGTTGGGCAAGCATGCATATGCCCACGAAACATTAATCTTCATACTGCATGAAACAACTGCATGGTTTTGAATCATGTAGCCTACTGTATCTTTTTTTATTTCTGTGTTTTATTTGCAGTTGCTGAACGACTGTTCAGACTTATGAACATTTACGATTTTGTGAATGGTATTTAGACCTGTCGATGCCTATGTTCTTTTGTTTTAATTAGTTTTGTTCGCCGTTCAAATCGTATCTTTACATTTTGTACAGGTCGACTTATAAACCAAGTCGCTAAATATTTCAAAGTTGAACTTGTAATCAATTTGCTTTGCCTTTTTCAGAAATCTTACATCACATTCATGAACACCAGAAGGACGTGATTATGCGTACTGCCGCCTGAAACGAAAAAAAATGCTACAGAGCCACCTGCACTCGACTCTCTAGCGCCTCTCAAGGAATACAAAAAGCCAAATGCCAACAATTAAATGCTACGACTACGTCAATGATCTCCAACTGCGATGATCTCTAGCAAGCAAAAAGCAAGACAAGGCTACATTTGTATCAAGTCAATCGGCATGGTCTGCTTTGCAACAGAAAAAGTCAGACAAACAATGAATGCCTGCTACGGTTTTCAACGGCGCTTAGAAAACAATTAATGTTTCTACGAGGTGGACTCTTCAACACAGCACAAACTCAGACATTCCTTTGCGGAAGGCGGTAGAATCACGCAGAATCACTTCGCGACACGATATCACAAACACAACACCACATTATTATCATAAACACTAAACATACCTATTTCATACTATGTCTGTTAAAATTGTGTTAACGTTTTAACTCCTTAAATTTGAGCTAAACTTGGTACCCATGGTTCCAATTTAGCCCAAATTTGGGGGGGCCTCTGTAGCGATCCATTATTTCATCGTATAAGTTTTCCTGCCTTTTACTAAAGTTCTGTAATTTTCCATGCAACTGCTCCCAAAGAAAATAGAAAAAAGGGCGCACACAATAAAATGGTTTGTTCGTCCTTTGACGAGAGCTCTATCACATCAAACCAGCTCAATTAGACAAAGAGCTCTATCAAATCGGACTAGCTCTATCACACGAAACCAGCTCACATCAAACCAGCTCAGTTAGACCAGTTCAGCTCTCAGAAAAACATTAAATTGATTGTTTAATTAAAATGTAATAACTCGTGATAATGTTTCACTATCCTTTGATTTCATTATTCTGTACTGTTTAAATTCAAATTGTGTTATAGACCTACAACATTATACGAACACCTTCTGATAACTTTAAATTATAATTCGAATAACAATTGTGTAGAAATTAGATAATGGAGTCAGATAGCTAAATTAGATAGATAGAAATTTCATCAGGTAGTCAGACAGCCGTAAAATTCAACTCAACTTATAAACAAACCAGTCTCATACTTAAATATAAACTAAACTCATACTTAAATAACCTAAATAAAATATTATCACATTTTTATAAGTTACGTAAGATATATATTACCACATGGGTAGTTGAATTAACAAGCAACCACGAGCATGCAGTGAGCATCCAAGCCTGATTTTAATAGCGCAATGCAAGTTTTCATAACAAGATTTATTAAACTACTATTGGTGCCAATTGTCTTTTTACGATAAACACAGATTATTTACGATAAACAAAAGCCCTTCTATTGTCAGACGTAATAAAAGCCTTCGTATCCCTTTCTTTAGATATCCCTGTGCAGACCTATCTGAAATACCAGTACGATCGCATGATTCAGCAAATACTACTAAACTGGAAGTAACCTTGCTTTTTCTGGGGTTTTCCGAGGCAAAACTAGGTTGATAATCCAAATCTTCGCAGCGTTCTTCATTGGATGACAAAGTTTTTGAGCTTGAATAAGAAGTTAAAGGTGTTTTACCAAAGCGCTACTTGTGCCTGCTCCTGGATCTTCACGTAAAAAACGGAATTGTTCTGATCTTGCAACTCTCCTCGGAAAACGTTTAAAATTAGATTTTGTGGCCGATTTATCATGTTTATCAATCTCCATTATGCGAGTTGTTCTTTGATCAAGAAGGAACTGTTGTTCTGTAACAAGGACACGATTTTCTTGCGGGCAAGTACATTGCAGAAAATTGGAACATTTAGGCTAAAACAACCGATATCAAACATTTTTGCTTAGCAGATTCTTTCATTTGGTCCAAATTTTGATGAAATTTAGGCCCACATCTAGAATTTGACTTCAAAAGGTTATTCTTTTTTTTTTTGTAACTCTTTATCATAAATATGAACTGATGTTCGTACCTCATTCCTAGCCTATCATCCTGCAAAGTTAATAGACAGAACATAAATGAGCGTACAGCGTTAACACCATCTCGCCTTTTTGCGACAAGTTTGTTTATTGAGCAATGACAAAATTGCATCTCAAATTGGTGAAAATTCAGCATTTTGGTCGTCGACGCGGGGGCAGTAAACCTTAAGCTTCGAACATGCCTTTACATAGGAAAGTTCTGGGTACATCCCACTTACAATTTTTAACTAGCCAGTAGAAAAATTATAAAAAAAATAATGTTAAAACGGAAAGTGAAATTTCCCCTTTTTTTTTCAAAAAATTGAAAGTTTGACCACCCCTGCGGGGGCAGAAGATGCACCCCCAAACTGATGAAATTTTGCACAGGTAATTTTTTCATGCATGTGCCACTTTTTATGACTAGCCGTTTTTGAATTTCGAAAAAAAGTCAAAAACGGCCCACCCTACTGCTGCCATTATGGAAAAATGGCTAAAACTCACTATTCCCAAGGGGGGATCATGAGGCTTTTTTTGGTGACTCCACATCATCAATAGAACCACCTGGCAAAGCTTCAGCTTAATATTATTTTTTCCGGGTTTGACCATACTTTTAAGTTCAGCGACTGGACTACTTTTAATGTAAGTAAGACTACTTTTAATGTCGGCAGCAGTGGCCGAGTGGTTAGCGCGTTGGGCTCGCAGTCGAGAGCCTGCATGTTCGACTCCAGCCACCCATACTTGCTGTTGTTTCTCTGGGCAAGAAACTTTACGATAATTGCCTCTACCCAGTGATCGATTTTGAGTAATGGGTAGTACCAAATTTAAGTCATGAGTAGAGTAGTAGACAACCGGAAACATACATCGCCGTCGGCTGCAGCGTGGGTCAGGGGTAGGCTACGTCGGAAGGCGTATACCGATACATAGCGCTCAAGCACGCTCTCCCGCTATGCAGGATAAAGATAATAAACAAAAACAAATAAATAAACCAATTTCAGTTCTTACAACCATTTTTTTGTCTACTTCTTTTGTGCAATTTTAGATATGTCCCTTTGGTCCCAAAACACTGTCCCAAGGGTCCCATAGGTATGAGACAACCAAAATCATTAATAAAATTTCGAATAACTCAATACCCTAATTAATTATAACATTTCAATAATTTTTGCATAATACCTCTTAAATCTCTGGATCTACAAACTATGAAAAAATGGAAGACGTAGCATTTATGTTGGAATTGTTATTAACAAATAAAAAAATCTGTCCCATGGGTCCCGCACCTACTCTATCTGGGTAGCTTTAATAAGATATCAATAGAGAGAAGAAAAACTAAGTTAAAAAAAAATTTTGACCTAACCAGGAAATATGACTTTTTTTTACTTAATAACTTTGAAACCTATACCAATCAACCGAGCTTTCGAGCTAAGTTGAGCAATTGGCTACGTACGTATATAAAGGTAAAGGTCCCATACTCATATACTGTACTGAACTTTGGGGAATGAGAAGATAAGGTTCTTATTATAGGCCTACGTGGGTATAATTGCTAATAATAAAGAAATAATAAAAGTAATTTGCGTTCTTCTGGTGACTATTTACTAGGTTACCTCCTGATGTTAAAGATGATAACTAGCTTTTGTATTTCCGACGTTTCGTCAGTCAGCACGACTGACTTTATCAAGGTGGCTAAAACAGGTTAACACAACCTGTTCAGCAACGATGGCACAACACAAAAACGTACTGATAAAATGAATAAAGTAAGCAGCAAGAATCAGAATTAAAACACGCAACAAGACACCTAGAGGTTAAACTGAATGCAGTGAATGCCTAAAACCAGTAGGCTGCTTTCCAACAGCGTAAATTTATCTATCTATTGGGCCACCGTCAAGAAACATTGAAAAGTCATCAGACAAGACAGAAACCAAGGGAATTGGCAATAACAATGATAGAGAAGACGCACTGAGAATGGAAAAGGTGAAGTTAAAGTTAAAGTAATTTTTTGTACACAGAGGGAAAATTCTGACCATCTTTCTGGTTGAGAGCATGTTGTGCTTTCTGGTTTATGTACCACTTTTCTGTAAATAATCTTTTTGTGTAATCCTTTTCAGTTTTAAGAATGGTAGCGTTGGTCCAAGTAATTTTATGGTCTGAATTTATAGACCATAAAATTACTTGGACCAACGCTACCATTCTTAAAACTGAAAAGGATTACACAAAAAGATTATTTACAGAAAAGTGGTACATAAACCAGAAAGCACAACATGCTCTCAACCAGAAAGATGGTCAGAATTTTCCCTCTGTGTACAAAAAATTACTTTAACTTTAACTTCACCTTTTCCATTCTCAGTGCGTCTTCTCTATCATTGTTATTGCCAATTCCCTTGGTTTCTGTCTTGTCTGATGACTTTTCAATGTTTCTTGACGGTGGCCCAATAGATAGATAAATTTACGCTGTTGGAAAGCAGCCTACTGGTTTTAGGCATTCACTGCATTCAGTTTAACCTCTAGGTGTCTTGTTGCGTGTTTTAATTCTGATTCTTGCTGCTTACTTTATTCATTTTATCAGTACGTTTTTGTGTTGTGCCATCGTTGCTGAACAGGTTGTGTTAACCTGTTTTAGCCACCTTGATAAAGTCAGTCGTGCTGACTGACGAAACGTCGGAAATACAAAAGCTAGTTATCATCTTTAACATCAGGAGGTAACCTAGTAAATAGTCACCAGAAGAACGCAAATTACTTTTATTATAAAATGCCTGGTGAACAGTCTCTCTCTGTTTTTAATAAAGAAATATATAAATATCAAGGTGATAAAAATAAATCTAAAATGTGGTTAATTCGCTAATGCTTCCAAGTTCACTGTTTTAAAATTTTCCAAAGCAAACGTTTTTTTTTGCAAAAGCAACTTAACCGTAGGCCTACCTGTTACTGGCGTCGACCCTATGGTCTCGTCCTCTGCTAATTCAGCAATTTCACATAGAAGCAGTGACGCTAGAAACCTGAGATTTCTTGACTTTTACTTTTTTTCTTGCCCCAACTTTTAATCCTGATTATGTTGGTATCGGATAATTGTGAAGTTCACAATAAACCTTTTATCACAGCCAGTTATAAAATGCAAGAAAATTGCTGATATTCAATAGCTTGATTGACAGTTTACTATTAGCGTGCGGTTTCATTTTGTGTTTGTCATTTATAACGCAACGGCGGTAAAATTCCATTCTGTACCCAGGCAGCAAAGTCCGTTATTTTTACATTAATTCAACGTCGATTTTGCTGTCTGGGTAGGGAGTCGGTCTCTGAGGCGATGTGAGTCATTTTTTGCTGGCAGACAATAATTAGGAAGGTAATTTGTTATTTGCGCAAATTGCTTTGTAGTGCAAAAAGTGCATGGAATACCGTTTGGTCACAGCGGTAAACCATAATCTCTTCGTGGGAAAATTGTAACATAAGATTTCCGGATCCGTTCGTCTGTATGTAATGACCGAAAGAAACACTCCTTTGAAAACGTCTATTCAAAATTGTATTTCTGTAAAATTAGCCACCTGGCTGTCGAAATTGGGATGCAACACCGTACACCACTAAAAACTTGTCACTACGATACAAACTACTTAGATAAAGACAGAATTTTCGTCCAGCTGGCAAGCAACAAGCAAACAGTTAAATCTGCCACCAACTTTCAAGCAACCATTTTAAGAATGACTAGAATACATTGCTATATCTCAAACTCACGTACGCAGTTACTGTGACGTCATAGTGAAACATTGTGAAGCAACTTTCAACAGGTGTGATACAAGTCTTACGAACGATGGTGCAATCTTGGCTCATTTTTTAGGAAAAATTCCATGACGTAATACGAGTAAGATTCAGTAGACCTGAACGGTTTTATATGACGTTTGATTTGGTGAACCATTGTCGGGAACACCGTTTGCACTGAAATGAAAAAAAAAATTGATGAAATTCTGTGTTCAATGCAAGAAGACTTTCAAAATGAAATGTGAACTGAGAAATTTGACCAAGAAATGACGAAAATAGGTCAAAAACCGAGTCTGTATCACCTTTTCTACCTAAAATACACAATCACGAATATATTTTCCGCAAATAAATTGATTGAAGTGATAGATAAAGGCTTTTGACCAATGGCATACTTTTCCCGTTGTTAATTGATGTAAGCCGACAGAGTAATTAGCAATAAAGAGACATAGACCTGATGGTCTCGGCCAGTAACTCTTGCCGCCAAAAGGAAGCAGTAACAGATACGGTTAAGCAAAAAGCACAGTTAAGCAAAAATTCATCTTACATGTTATTTCAGGAAAACTTTCACAAGTGCTGTAGCCTATTCTAGCACAAAATCACATATTGGTCGCTGGTTAATTCTTGGTCGCTGGTTTGAGTCTTCATTCTCGGCTTACTCAGTCTGACAATGGAGATTCAAACCAACAGCAGTTGTTTCTCAATCTCACTGGCGAACTCTTTTTATTTATTAAAGTAGTGTGCCTGCCTCTGCACACTAGCAGAGATTACGTATGCGCTGCAAATTCTACGCCGCATACTTGCGGCGTAGACTTTTTGTTTGCGCTAACGCTTGCGGCCACATTTTTTTGAATAGTTTGCGCTTGAGGCTGCGCCGTAAAGTTTTCGCGGTTTATTAGCGCATAGCGTCAACGCATACTTTTTAATGTCTTAGTTGTTGTTTGCATTTTTTTTGTCAAACTGCGAAATGTTGACGTCTTGCAATTGCCCATTGTTCTAGTGTTGTGTCACATTGTCATCTATTGTTCAGTCAGCTGGAGTTTGTTTGTATATCGCACTCAGGGATATCTAAAGAAAGGGATACGAAGGCTTTTATTACGTCTGACAATAGAAGGGCTTTTGTTTATCTTAAATAATCTGTGTTTATCGTAAAATGACAATTGGCACCGATAGTAGTTTAATAAATCTTGTTATGATAACTTGCATTGCGCTATTAGCATCACGCCTGGATGCTCACTGCATGCTCATGGTTACTTGTTAATTCAACTACCCATATATTTGCTTTACATCTAGCCTACTGCAAAGGCTTTGTTAAAAAAACGGCTTACTGGTAACTTTTCAACTGTCTTTGTAAACAAGTATTCGTTAAATATGCTCTATGTAACATTTGCTAACCGTGTTCTGTAGCTCATTGTACCAGCTGCACTACAAAAGTTTTTACGATTTTAAAAAGAACCACATGTTCAACCCTTTGCTTTTCAACGTTTTTTGGAAGTTAACTGCTCAAGGGGGGGGCCGTTTTTGGATCAAATTCAATCAGCTGTTACGTGTTATCCGCTGGTGCTATTTCAACAGAAGTTGCACTGGTGTGAAAACAAATCATTTGTCTATAAGTTTGAAAAGTCATTATTTTAAAATTTTATATGTTAAACTTGATATTTCAATTTTTTGCAAAGGTACCCAAAAACGACAATTTTGGTTTATCTTGCCGCTATTTAATTACCGTGTTAATCCGATTTCATGCAAAGTTCTGAAAAACAAAGAGCTCGATCAAAGGCACGAAGTGTGTGTGCGGTGTGCCGAATCGTTGCATTGATAAAGATTTACGACTTGCGAGCAAATCTTATTGTAAGCTACTCACTGATTCTAGAATAGTTACAATCAGAGTAATATTGTTACACGAATTTGAAAAGAAACAAAACTGCGTTTGTTGTCTTACATTTTTGTCCTAAACTAATGCATTCCCAAACTCATGGCTAGCTTCTAGTTTTATGGAACCAAATTTCTCATAAGTAACAGCTTAGCATGCTTGAATAGCTGTTTCCATCTTCGTTTGTGTATTTTAGGTCTACAATTGAGTTTGTAGTACGAATATTTTTAGTAGAGAGAGGACAATTGAACAAGTTGTTGAAATTATCTGAAATTTCTAAGTTCAAATTAGGTGCTTTTGAAATTGTGGATTTGTGTCAAGTCGCATCACAAATATCATGCAGGCTACATCATAAGTCATTTCGCTTACGGGTGTTTATAAACATGACTCATAAATTACATCCACAAAAAATACAGCATTTACATCAACAAAGCTAAGTTCGAAGCTCACTTGTTATTGAAGATTGTGTCAATCAATCGAATTGAGGAACATGCGTAAACAAAGGAAATGTGAAATAACCCACAATCAGCAAATCTACATAAATTTAACGTTTACACATGTTGAATCAATGTAAAAGGACTAGATTGCTGACTGGGTCGTCATTGTTTGAAATACAAAAAATACGCGTAAAGGCGACAACATCAGCAAGGCAGCGATTATGTTTCTGACCAAAAAAAAAAATCTTTTGACTTCAAAGATAAAATGATTATAACGAAGCTTCAAAGTTTATCGTAAAAAATATTGCAGAGATACAATAAACATAATCATTTTGTGCCAGACTGTGAGAAGACTTCCTAGATTCTTTCCAAACGTTTGCAGGATTGCAAATTATTTTCTATAATTTTATATAGTCAAAAGATGGCTTCTTTGTTGAAACAACGTGGCTACAATTCTATAAAAAATTCTTAGGCCTACTACATTGAAGTAATGAAACTTTTTTGTGATTTTGCTGATGACGTTTTACAATATCCGAGAATTAAAAAATAATAATGATAAACTATTTTACAAAACCGTTGTTTGCAAGCGCTTCACAAAAGATTGTTGGGGTAAAATTTACTATTAGACGTAAAACGTTTGTAAAAGAAAATTGTCGGTTTACGTATTTATAATGTTTATTACGCTGTTATCGAATTATAAACTGCCTGTATTGTCTACCTTTGTGGTTGCCGGCCAGCTTAGAGCAGCATGCAAACTACGCGTTCATGGTATTTGCATCGTGTTATGATTCTCGAAAATTTCCCACAAGGTCTTTATTTTTATCGTGATATTTTTGTGCCTTTTTTGTCCTAAACTTGAAGTCATTGTGCAGCACAATCCACATCGGTTTTTAGACTCAGTCTTCATTGAAAATCTTTTGTGTGATGCATCATTTCAAGTAGTGTCTTCCCCTAAGCTGTTACACAAACCGCCCAGAACCAGGTTGATTATTATGCATCTTACAGCCGTTGAGAGCCCGTTATTGTATGTGTGGAATTATTACTGTAGCTATCTGACTAAATTCATGCCAAAGTCGGGCAAATTTTGCTTTCGAGATCCTTGCCGTTATTTACGGTATTTTTTGTTGATAAGTTTAGGCAGCATTTTTCAAAGATAAATGAAGACATCGGTATTGTTCGTCACTTAGATTTGGTTTTCTCAGCATTGTTTATTCATTCTTTGATCCACTAGTTTGTCCCACTTTTGGTATAATCGGATCGTTTATAAATGGCGGGTCTTCACAATAGCCGGCCTCTTATACATTGGCGCAACGTATTCAGATGTTGAATCAATGATGAAAAAAGCTGATTTGTTGTTTGTCTTATGTGACGCCTAACTTTATGCCTCTTCTACATTACAAAATATTTAGTAATGTAGATAGGGCATTATCATCTTTATTTTGCGCTCTTTGGAACAACACACAGTGCACTGTGAAACAAAAATGCAGGACATAACAACAAGTAGGCGACATAAAGCAGGGAAGGGACGCCATCGAGTTAGCTGCTACGTGTAAATGGAGCCTATCTCATAATTTTGAGTGTATCTCACAATTACTGTTTGCAAAAACGCTATTTCTCCGGCTTCTCCCAAAAGCATTTGCAGTGATACATTTCCTCAATTGCAAGTTTTGTCAATGAGAACATTTCCATAGAACGTTTATTTCGAAACCAGGTTTTCGTGCATTTACCCAAGAGAAGATTTCTTATTGTACGGTAACGTTTTTTATTCGTCAATGAATATTATCTGCTTGAAACAACTGTTTTGAATAGTTTGTGGCCTACATAGCCTACTATTTTGATCGTGGATTGCTATTCTTCTTTGTAGAGCTGGTAACGCAAAAAACGTTTGCTATTATTATTTCTAATTAACAGCTTTGTGATTACTGGCTTTTCTTTTGTAGCATAAGAAATAACGCGCTTTGTATTATTGAGGTCAAACCAAACAAAGGAAAACAAGAGGATGTTTCTCTCTGCTCGCACATATCGATGCACGAAGCAATTATGAGCTTATGGCTTGTTATCGCTATGTAGCCTAATCCATTTCACGCTTTGCTAGAAGTGAGCTGGAAATAGCAAAAATTCACCAAAATCTTGAATTTACAAGAAAACTACACAACTTTTACCATCAAATTTAGTATCATCAGATCCGCCTGGCAATTTTAGGAAAAGTCAAAAAAACCAAGTGCATGGCGTTACTGTGCTTCAAATAATCAAAGGAAATATGAGGGGGGGCCAATTCTGGCCTCCCTTTGAGAAGCAAAGTGTTAAAGCACTACAAACTACCGCCCTGGTAGTGTCATGAGAATAAGGCAATCGCTGCGAGCCTTCATATCCCCTTCTCTAGATATCCCTGATCGCACTACTGCTTTGACGCTAGAGTCCCACGTGGAGACTGAAGTCTTGCAGAAAAAAAGAAAGAATTAGTTAAAACAACTTAGGCCTACTGAGAAATTAGTAAATTACGGGTCAGAACAGGAATGTAATGTAAGCAAGCAAGTAGGTATAGGTTGGTAATGTCGCTCCATGTAAAATGTAAACAATGACTTGGCTTCGTAGTGTGAAGTTTTTTTAGTCAAGCAGTGTTGAAGGCGCTTTAATTTATATTAGTTAAGTCTTGCATTTTGGGGCAAATCAGAAACTTCTCAGGCAATGAGCAGTGCAGCCTATGTATCTAAACAAACTCAAATATTTCGTCTCCAACCGTGATTGCTTGCATGATGTTGTATTCTGTAGCCTATGTTATATGATTGTAGTACATTACTTTGCCGGTTATTCTTGTTGTAGGCTATGTAGCGCAGTAATGTGTAGGCCTACATAGGCTACAGTAGGCTATCAAGCTAAGGTAATTTTTACTTGACAATTTATACATTCTGTTGCGTAAGTAGGTGTATTTATATATGTTTTGTAACTTGATGAGCAGTTCAGCAAAACATGCATCCAGGGGCCAATTGTGAGAGGCTTTTGAGTAGCCTACTGCTAATAACACTAGTAATGCTAACTATCCCTGAATGCTAATAACAAAGAGTTGTGCAGTTCAGAATCTAAACTTGCTTGTGTCTGGCAGTTTTGTCTTCCATTAACCCACTTTTTAAAAATCTTATCAGAAAAAAGCATAGAGCTTAGCCTACTGAGAGAATTATGGCATTAAAAGCAACATTAGTCTTATTTAAACGGAATCATTTTAAAAATAGTGTTTTTTATAATGGATTTTTAGGGAGCGACAGTTAGTATAATACTCGAATTTTCTTGATAGGCATATACAAGGGCGCGGGAAGTAGGGGTGCTCAAGGGGCTGCAGCCCCCCCTAGAGCTATTTCAGCCCCCCCTGGAAATTTCGATAATTGCTTCAGCCCCCCCTAGAAAATTCTGACAATTTCAGTTACATAACATATTTTCAGTAATCGTGTTGCAAAACGTTTTTCTTGGGTTTTATAATGCTCCCGATTCGAAATCGGAAACGTTGTTTTCGTGTATTACCGATTTGTTTTCCCTGCTGAATTTGCCGATTGAACGCCTTCAAGGCTACTGTCTTGACGGTGCAGCAAATACAGTACGCTATGTCTGGTTGCTAGAAGTGAGTGCGGGCCAAACTTAAAGCATTATGCCCTGGATCGGTATACATTCACTGCAGTAATCATGCTCTCGATTTGATTTTGCAAGACGTTGTAAAGGAAGCGAGGCTTATTGCCGATGCCTTAAACTTCGTTCAAAGTGTTGCAGTTGTAATTCGTGAATCGTCTATGCGTAAATCTTCATTCATGTCGCTTTTTGGTTCCGATGAAGTTGCCTGCAATTTGCTGGGTTTGCGTCCTACTCGTTGGTGCTTTTGCCTCGCTCGTGTTGTTAAGTGCTACCCTACCCTGTCGCAATGACTGACCGACATGACAGAAGATATAGTGCAATGCGAGGAGACGCACGTGCAAAAATATTCGGCTTTGTAAAACAAGTACGCACGATGCGGCTTTATATTGCGATTACCTGCAGTGGTGAAGTTTATCAGCCTGCAGAAGCCGTCGCAAGACAGCTCCAAAACAAGAAGATTTCTGCTTCTTCAGTTTTGGAATCCATCACCATTCTCCGCGAACGGATCAAAAATCTCAGAAAAGATGAATCCATTTCCAAGCTTATGGATGCAGCAAACGTCTTTACGTTTGCCGATAACCTAAAAACGCCAAAGGATCCCCGAGTGGGCAAAACTCCAGCAAGGTTTCGAAACACAGAAGAATCCGATGGTTTGTCGTCTGCGGGAGAAAGAGCGTGGAAACGGTAATAGGCTACATTGAAGCCCTTGATTTGGTTCAAGCTGAGCTTGATCGAAGATTCGACCAGGCGGATCTGCTTACAGCAGCCAACAGATAGAAGGCCCTTCTGAGCTGTGCAAATGGTGAGGAAAGATCTGATAGGTTACTGAGTACAGCTTATCCGATGCCATCAGAAAAGATCGCCTAAAAACGGAACTTTCCTTGTTCAGCGAAGTTGTAAGTGGAAAAACCGCAAACTCCGTTCAAAAGGTTGCTGAGATACTATCACAACTAAATCCAGGACCGGATTTAGATGATGGGGGGCCCGGAGCACTTTTACATCGGGGGGCCCCCGGCGAAAAACTACTACGTCTACAGTAGCGTTAATCCTGCACTGCACAGAATTCTGTAGAAACATCAAAGGCTAAAAGAAAAAAATAACATAAAATCACATTTTTTCCACGTCGGGGGGCCCCCTTCATCCTCTGCCCCCCCCAAATCCGGGCCTGACTAAATCCTCAAACACTAGATCTTTTCAAAGAATTGCGAAAATTTGTGGAGCTTTGCCTTTGCCTCCCTGCATCATCAGAACGTTCTTTTTCTGCTCTAAGACGCTTGAAAACGTGGTTGAGAAGCTCAATCACACAAAAAAGACTTAGGCTACTCATCTTGCGTTGATGCATGTCCACCAAAACATTTTGGACACTGTCAATGTCAAAGAACTCATGACACAGTTCATAGAGAAAACACCTGAGCGAAAAGTAATCTTCGGAAGCGTGTGAGAACTCACTTCCACAAACTATCGTTTTCAAATCACTTTCTAATTTGTACGTTTTCATTTGAATTTTCTGAACAGTTGCTTTGTTGTTGCCGTTTTTCATTTGTCATAATTTACAATGTATGTGTTTTGGCGTCGTATCTTACACCGGAGGGGACCGAATGCTAATAGGCTACTACCACTTTTAAATGCTGACCCATATGAAGGGGGTCTGGGGGGCGAAGCCCCCCAGAAGCTGACAACACTACGGCATCTTCAGCCCCCCTTAGAGAAAAATAGTTCCCGCGCCACTGGGCATATACTACAGTTTCTTACACTACACTATTGTATTCAGGGAATAACTTATGGTAATACTAATCTCCAAGTGAAATGGAGCATGATAATACAAATCCATGGCCCTACTTGGACGAGAGGCCACACAAAGGACCATTAACCGTGGGCACTTTTCCAACAAAAGATTTTCAAAATACTTTTTTTCGCTACAACACGCCAATACCTTCCAGTGCTGAGGTTAAAAGAATGTCTTTAATGGGCAAAGACATTTTGAAACCAAAACGCAGCAAAATGTCAGATGAACACTTTCAGATGCTTGTGTTTCTTCGTGGAAATTCAAAATAAAACTTGTTTGTTTCGAGTGGTTTGTACCGTGTGAATGTTTGGCACCTAGCAAACAGGTAGGCACTTTAACAAGCAGATTTCTAATAAACCACGAACCAATCAGAAGCTACGCTGTTCATGACGTCATCAAGGTTGCGTTTAGGAAGAATAAAGAACGCAAATTCTAGCTAAATTAAATCAATGCTTAGCCATCGGTTGACTTGTCGCATTGGGTTAGGGCGGTGGTAGTCATTATATTGACGTGGGTTTGATTCCCACCTCTGCTATAGCTCTTTTTTCTTCGGTAATTACCAAACAACATATGGGCTGTATCCAAGGGGGGGTGAGGGGGGTGATCACCCCCCCCCCACTTATTGGAATGGTTTGGAGTAACTAAGACGATTTTAGCCCACTGTCTAAAAATCACCAACCCCGAATTCTAAAAGTGGATAAAGCCCCTGCTAAACAAAGTTCAAAGTAATAATTAATTCTCTGGCTGAATGCTGGGCTGGAATGGTCACAATTGGACAGACAACGTAGCATCTGATTGGTTCGTGGTTGGATTGGACAGAAGTCCATGGATTGGATATATCTGCATGTTAAAGTGCCTTCCTAACAAACAAAATGAGTTTGCGCTAGTGTATGCGCTAACGTTGACGCCGCCAACTTTTTTTACAAGTTGCGTTGACGCATGCGGCGTATAGTTTTTCGAACGTTTGCGTTTGCGCTGACGGCGTCAATATTTTTTGTATGCGCGTACATCACTGCACACTAGTGTGTATAAATGTGTAGTTAGATTTACTGTGATGGGGTGATGGCTGACTAGATGACTGCTTAGTGCTTATGGTCTTTCGCTACCATCCTGATTGCGCCATAATCTAACCAACAGTTGTACGTACAATGCATTGTTTTGACAATTACATTTACTCTGCTTTTTTGTCGCTGTTAAAACAAATATGGCGCTGTTAAAACAAAATATATTTTCCGTGTCCAAATCTTAAAGGTAAGCTGCTACTCATGATCAGGCATCAGAATATGGGATGGAAAAGAAGACATTTTAAAAATTTTATCCTTGATATTTTCTTTCATTCCATCGTAGAAATGTTTCATTTCAAGTCCAAGTGACTTGACTTGAACAAAAAATGAATTCAATAAATTTGATTGCATTTTTTGTTTTGTTTTTGGAAACACCTTGCTGCAATTCCAATTCATCACCACTTTGTTTCTTAGCAACCGCTTCTTGGAAGCCTAAGCCAAAAAAGCTTAACCCCATTGTATTGTTGTGTTTTGCCTGTCTTTGGCATAAGCCAAAAAAGGTAAACATTACAGAATTGACCAAAAGTGTGAAATAGCATTTATCTGTTTTAACTTTTAAACCAGGTATCAATAATTAGGCTGTGAATGTTAGTTTTCACATTTTAATATCTTTTTAAAAAGTTACAGGCTATTCAAAAATAATAGCAATACCGTACCGGTTATCTAAAGATTATATACCATCTAGTGTAAGAACTAGGCCTATCTTCATGGTTTTGAAAGTGGTATTGTTTCGATGCAACTTTAACACTTGTTGTGCAGGGATACGGAGTACATTGTAGGCTAGTGGCAGATTTTTGTATTGTTGTCAATTCATGTAAAACATCTGTGATATGTCTTAGAGCAGTGGTTCTCAACTCGTTTTTAAGGCAACCCATTTTAAAAAAAAATTCAGTTCGGTAAAATCTTGCGACCCAAGCAAATTGTCGTAATATTTTAAAAGCCATACAAGATTGTGTTGACAAACAGCACTACAAAATCAATAACTTTTTCCGAAGATGATGATGATGATGATGTTCGCCCTTCGTTTCCGAAGATGGCCAATGAGACTGAGATCAAGTTTCTTTTTTCTTTTTTTAGTGTTGACTTTGGTCAATGTAGGCTTCTGAAGATAATATGTTTATCAAATCACTAATGAGATAGCTGTGCTGGCTTGCTGTCAGTGAGTTTTTGAAATCGAGGCGTTATTTTGCTTAGGCATAGCCGCATGTCGGCTTTAACTTCCAGCCGGTTTCGCTGTTCAGTTTTCAACACACACATGGCGCTAAATCCAATCTTACAAAGCCAAGTTGTTGCAAATGGAATCTGTTTTTGAATCCCTATTTGTGAAACTGTGGGATATACTTTGTACATGGAAGCCCAAAAGTGGATGTTTGCAGAATCTTTGGGGTATTTGTTTTTGAAGGATGCAAAAGAAATACGGTTTGCTATTTCTATCGTTATGTCCATAAACTGTTCTGCAACATGGATGGAAAGTTGAGGCAGGTCTTTTCCAACAAATGGATCAATTATCCAATCATTTTGGTTATTAAGTGTTAGAGATTCTCCATAGTAGTGCACAAACTTTTTGGCAAACTGTTCCAGGTATCTAATTTTCGTTTGCTTAATATCAACTTCATTGCCACAGATATATTGCGTTAGCTGAGGAAATATATTGTACTCATCTCTGGTGACATAACAGAGATGGTGACAGAGAGTCAAATATATCGGCAAGGTAAGCAACTTTTGCCTTGAAATCTTCTTGCAAAAACTTCTTGGCTAATCTCACACAGTTCTGTTGTCTCAGAAAGATAGCAATCTCCTCTCGCAAATTACAAACTCGCTTCAGGACACGACCTCGTGACAACTATCGCACTTCTGTGTGCAACAGCAATGCTTGATAATAATCAGAATCCACAAAGACGAAAACAAATGCCGATTTAGTGGATTTGTTTTGATGAAGTTTACACACTTCACATCATTCAACACTTCGTGCAGCTATTGAGACAGCTTTTTTGCAGCAAAGGCCTCTCTGTGGAGAAAGCAAAAGTCCATACAGCACTTGGCGCTTTGTCTTTGATGCGTTTTACCACACCATGCGTGGTCCAACGTGTGGAAAACTTTGTCATAGTTTGTCCAACATAGCGTTCGTGACGTATAGTGCATGTTCCAATATTATATCCCGTAACTTTGTCAAGTTAATTTATGTTTGAGACTGAAATTTTTGTTGGGTTTACATTTAATAATAATAATAACAATAATAAAAGCAAAAATTGTTAAAACTTCTTGCACTACGATCATGCTACAAAGCTTTCCAATGTCTCGACATGAAACGCTTCATGACTTGTGTTTATATTTTCCAGTTTTGTGATCGATCTTATCACGTTTTAAATTTTTTTTATTGTTATTTTTTCGCCCAAGATACAACATGCCTGAAAAACAAGCGACCCAAAAAAATTATCAGGTGACCCAACTTTGGGTCGCGACCCATGAGTTGGAAACCACTGTCTTAGAGCAGTGCTTCCCAACCTTTTTCAGTTCGCGACCCACTTTTAATGCACGTTTTATTGTGCGATCCACAATGAGATATGACATCTTTATTATGGGTCTACGTCTTTTAGGCACAGACAGTTAGGCGCCGGTCAAATAGGCGCTTACTGTGGCGTCTGGATATTTAGGTGCGGAGCACTGTGGCGCCCGTTCATTTAGGTGTTATTCCTAGTAAAGTTTGCAGATTTTATGAGCTCAGCTTTCGCAGAACCTAGTCGGGGCTTTGACGAAAAACTAAGGTACTCTTCACTCAAGCCTACCACCCGCTTGAATATAGGCCACGGTATATTTTTTACTGATGTTTAGTGTAGTTATTATTTGACTTATATAACTAAAAGTGAACTCAGTCATGTTCGGAAACTTGAATAATTTATTGATAAAGTTTTCGCCGACGCAAACCTGGACTAATGACAAATAAATGCCGAACACGCCCATTAAAAAAACAATATATTTTTCTGGTCAATATAACATTTTGTGTGAAAAGCATTGCCAGTTTAAGCAGCTTCACTCACTGAAGCCCTGACCAACAACAAATAAATGCACGCGCATTAACAAAACAACATATTTTTCTATTCAATATAACATTTTATGTGAAAAGCATTTCCCTACCTGTCAAAGCTGATACAATCTGCAGACTTACTAGGAATGGCACCCAAATGAACGAGCGCCACAGTGCTTCACACCTAAATATCCAGACGCCACAGTGTGCGCGCCTATTTGACCGGCGCCTAACTGTCTGCGCCTACAAGACTTGCTCCCTTTATTATGGCATCTTTACTACTGGCGTACGTACTGAAATAGTTAATGCGACACAACACATCTAATTGTTACATTGTTGCATAATTGTTACATAATGATAATGCAATAATTTCCCGGTCTAATAGAAAACAGGGTGCACAATTCATGAAAATGGAAAGTCAACAAATGAAATGAAGATAGGAGTAGCGATTGCGAAGGCCGAAGGCGCAGTACGGTACTGTTCAAGACCAAACTGTGGCTTGTGAGATCCATAGTAATGTCGGTATTTTTTAGAAAATTTTAACATTCAGCAACATTTAGAAATGCTTTGCAACCCACCTGAAATAGCTTTGCGACCCAGCGGTTGGAAAGCACTGTCTTGGACAGGAAAACTAGGTTGGCATTTTTAATGCCAAATTTCACAAGTTTGGCATTTTTTATGTTGTTTGGCATGAAAAAATCCTGTTTGGCATTTTTTCAAAATTCTTTTTTCTGAAGAATACGGTACTCTCAAGAATGAAGATAGCTAGGTTGTGCGATAGCAGCAAGTGTAGGCTGAGCTTTGTTGCAGTTTTATCCATTTTTTGCAAAATCATTACTTATTAATGAAGAAACCTTCAATTTTGCAGCATTTTGCCTATTTGGCATTTAGGTCATTTGGCATTTTTTGACCAGTTGTTTGGCATTTTTTCCATAAATGGACCCGACAACCCTGGTCTTAGAGAATGCAACCTATTTGGTCCCCTGAACACTTCATCCTCCGCTTTTGTCCCTTGAAAAGATCATTGAGAGAAATAAAATAGAAAAAAGCAGAAGTCGCTAATCGGAATTCCCTGAAACATTTTAAATTTTTTTCCTTGAATTAATCATTGAATTTTTATGGGCCACCACGAAATAAGTGTAACTTTTTCTTTGTAATTTTGTCTAGAAATGTTAGTTGAAAGGGAAAAGATCATTCCAGTATGGCAGCTCGTGATCGTTTGTAATGGAGGTGGAGGGGATACATTACAATTTCAATTTGATGACCCTAACCCGAAAGTGAGGCTTGGTTTATAAAAGTAACCCTAGTAACCCAAAATTCAGTTTGTAGACTATTATTTCAAAATACTTAGTGTGGTGAACTGTTTCGGAAACTCCGGCAACGCCAACTCCGATCAACGACTTCGGCGCTTCTGTGTATTTGCCTTGATCTGTTCAAGGGAAAAAGTTTGAAATGTTTTCAACAACTCCAATCAGTGACTTTGGCTCTATTGTATTTTTTTTCTCAATCTTTTCTGGAGGCGAAATCGGAGATGAAGTGTTCAGACTTCAGGGGTACGAAATAGGTTGCACCATGTCTTAAATAGGTAACTGTTTTTTTCAATGCCTTCAATTGTATTGTCAAGATGTATTTACAGGTTGGTGAAGCATAGGAGCGGATTTGTTTGTGCGTTCTGTTTTAATGATGATTTCTGTCTAATGTGTGTTTGGAAATTGGAGCAAGGCAGGCTAGCTCTTCTATCGCTTAAGTTTTATTTAGATTTGTGGTCCGAGCACCATGTCTTAAAGTTGTTTGAAAAATAAGTGAAGAATTAAAACATATGTTTTATTTAAATGGATACCCTTCTCAATTTTACAATAAAGTTTTAAACACCTTTATGACTGATAAACCAAAGGACAGTACCAAAGAGGGAAATTTTAGTAATTTTATTTTTATGCGTATTTTAGGAAAAACTTCAACCAGGGGCCAGGGCTGTAAAAAATCTAGCTAACTTTATAAAAAAGAAGTTTTTGTGTGACATTCATCCTGAATATTCTGAATATCCCCTTTCAGGTTCTAAGCTCCAGGTTGCCATTGCCTCTGAAACCACCATGCCAGTAGGCCATGTTTGGTCTTTCATAAGCCTACTTCTTTTCACTCCGAGAAATACCACTGATAAAACTTTGCAAAAACACTCAGTGTCGACCAACAAATTTGAAGACTAGCTCTACATCTAGCCCACTTGAGAACCAGAGCATTTAAATATAAATGCGTTTCAGGACCTTGATTGCATTGTTTTTACCTGAGCTGAGTGAATGCAAAAATGCTGTTAATTAGTGGATTTTTCAAAAACACAAATTTTTAATAGATTTTTTATGTTAGCTGCTAGGCGCAAGAACTTGGTTGCGGACAAAAACCTCTGGTAGGCCATGCTTGATTGCGTGAAAAATAAAGGAACTCAGAGGCCATCCCTTTGCTTTTTTTTTATAAGACAGGCAAGACACAACAATACAACTGGTTCAATTGCTGCATATTTCTTAATCCTTATAGTCAGTTATCTAGTTACCTTCAAAAAATTGAAATTTATTACATACCGTATATAAATATTTTCAGATTCCTGATGAGGGCTTAAGTTAAGCCGAAAACATTCGACTGTTAAAACTATTTGTAAATAATATGTAAAATATATTGTTATAATGCTCAACTCTGTTGTATTGTTGTGTTTTGCCTGTCTTTGGTACAAGAAAGCAAAGTCTCTCCCGAAACTATATTTTTTTATAAGTTTAGTTGTTTGCCTGACGCAAACCAGACATACATTGGCATGTCAACCAGATATATGTTGACAAGGGCCGAGAGGCGAGAACCACCTCACCAAAGATTGAACAACCAAAACTGCAACTAAAGAGCACATCGTCTTTTGTGCAATGTGCACTGACAATGTTTCAATCGACCAATTCAAAATCATCTCAAGGCAGATCGAGCAGGTACCAAACAAAGATCATGAAAAGCCTAAGAATCAAGCATAATAATACGTCTCTAAACAGGCAATTATGCTGGAGTTATTATAGGTATACATTTTCCCGGAATAGCCCGTTTCGGTGAGTCCGATTCTGTGAGTCTGATCCCTTAACGGGGGATTTTTTCAATTTTTTTTTTAAATTATCAGGTACCGTAGCCTAATTATCATTGCCATTTTAGGGGTTAGGGTTAGGGGTTAGAGGTTAGGAACTAACCGAATCGGACTCACCGAATAGTAGCAGACCCACATTTTCCACAGACTTCTAGTGTTAATGAATTGGAAAAAAAGGCTAGCTAATGCTTGAGGGATCACATGACTATAATTAATTGAAGGTTATATCTACTACTGTATATAATTATGTTTGGTAATTATACTGGCTGTGTTGTTGTACTGTTTTCAGCATTTTTAAAGTATGGCAGCTAACCCTAAAGTAGGAAAGCATATTGCTGGTTGCAATTATGTTGGCAATGATGAAATATGGAAAAGTCATGTTGACATGGAACGGTCAGCAGCTCAAAAATGGCCTCAGAATTGGGGATTCATGACGAAAACATACAAAGAATTAGCAGATGAAGTGTTGCCGCCAAAACCACAACAGTCAAAAGTAGAACTGCCCGAACAGATTCGTGTACGACCTATTACTCCTATTGAAAAATACATTAAAGTTGGCGAATCACCGCCTTATCCCAAAACTACTACTGGCCTAATAGGCTGGCGTTCCACAAAGTCAGATTGTAAATTGGAAATTTATGGATCTTACACCAAAGGCAAAGGTGGTCTTGTCAGGCAGCTGAAGTGGCCGATGGAAGGAATAATTTAAACAACCTATTGTTTGTGTTCACTACTTAAGAGTATAATTTGCTGAAAAGAACACAAGTTCACGACAGTTAAGCCTAATATCTTTGCTAACATATTTTAAAAGCAATTCGTTGTTGATTTGTTGGTCAGCTACTGCATTAGCATTTCGGATCATCAACACGGCTGCTCAGTTGATAGATCAAGTCAATATTGGTAGTGTGATTTTCAGGACTTATATACTCCTAGGTTGTGCCTGTGTGGTTTATATATCACTTGTCATAAAATATGTTTGCTTGTGTTGTATTAATTATGCCGACTGCAATATTTGACAGAAGCCATTTTTGCAAAGAGATTTATAAAAATTTTGCTAATACAGAAGGTTTGATGTTATTCGTTAATGCCATTTGTGATGCCATATATCTGTGTTTCAGTAGAATTTCAATTCTGTTCACGTTTCCATTTATTCAGGCAGCATTGCATAAATCACTGAATTGATCAGTTTTTGATTCTGAAGAAAATGAAGTTGTTCACTAGTTTGCTTTTTGCAGATTACAATGTAATGCAAATATCATGTATTGTATGCACATGTGAAATTCTTAATGCTCGATGATGACTAATTGACTGTAACATGAGTAATAGAAGCAAAGGGTGTATTCTAGGGATGTGCCGATTACAGAATTTTTGCCGATGCCGATTCCGATGCCGATTCTTAAATATGTGCCGATTCCGATACCGATTCCGATGCCGATTCTTTGGTTAAATGATTAAAGCTGCTTTTAGTTGGCGCTCTACAAGTGGTTGCGATTTTGTTACAAGTTGCTGCCTTTGAAATGTCTAAAAGCGTTCACTTTGTCGCCTGCTCTAGACAGCGTGATTTTTTATGGTAGTTCTTCGCTTCTTGCGCGCTACAAAGTGGTGATAGACACGCGTTTTATTTGTTGCGAAAATCAGGGAAAAGAGAAAAATCGCCATTGCTCACAGAGTGTAAAATAAACGTAGCTTAATGCAATGTGCAAAATATTATCTTGTGCGGTTTGCAGTATTTTTCTCGCAGAATTCAAGAAGGTGCCAGAAACAAGAAGAGAAAAAGACTAGAGTGTAAAAGAAAATGAACGCAGCGGTATTGAATATACAAAAATCTTTAAAAAAGTAACACACCAGCCTTGCATTCAAAGTGCATCAATAGGCGAAAAAAGAAAAACATCTTGTGAAGAAATTAGTATTGTTTTTGACTGCAGAGTTGCAGCCAATCTTGTTGCTTAGCAAACACGTGAAGATTACCGGGTAGCTGGTTTGATTACGTTTGCGCAATCACACGATTGTTTGTTGAACGCATTAAGCGTAATAGGCCTATACTTGGAGTTCACTTCTCTCTGCTTTGTAAATTAACATTAAGCAACTTTCAGTGACTACGAATTTTACAACGATTAAACAATAATTTCAAAGAACATTTCCGCTTTTTAATATTCAAAATTAAAGGCACGTAAATTAAAATGCAATAACATCAACTTTTCACCAGTTGCTGTAGTAAGTCTGTTCCGTTGAGGCGTAAAAATATTGCCACCTGTGCTAAAAATTCGTTCGCTTTCGATCGACGATGGTGGTGACGAAAGCAATTTATTTGCAATTTTGCTCAGCTCAGGAAACATAGTATTGTTTGCTTTCCACCAAATCATTTCTCTTCTTGCTGCGCTAAAAATGTCTGCATTAAGGTATATTCTACAGATCAAAGAAAACTCCCTAATTTTGCCGAATGCCGACTAGAGCCGGGACAGCATTTGGCTGTAACATAGTCCGTTTCATGCGTTGAACAAACAATCGAGTGATTATTGCGCAAACGAGGTAATCTTTTTTCACGTGTTTACTAAGTGACAAGATTAATTCACTGCAATTCAGCGTCTGAAAAAATATAACTTGCAACTTCACAGTCACACGTTGTTTTCCATTGACGCCCTTTGTTTTTTTTCAAAAGCGTTTTGAATCTTTCAGACAGTTGTTCTCATTTTCTTTGCAGTTTATACTCCCTCGCTTTTTCTCTTAACTTGCTTTTAGCGCATCGCATACTGCAAGCTAATAACTATTACGTAATAATCCATTTCTCCTTTAACTTCTAACCGTTGTGTATTCATTCAACTTTTATATTTTATCTGGTCTGACTTTCTCTTTGAACGTTTTTCGTCATTTCAAAGAAAGAAAGTATTTTGATCTCGCGCCTACTAAACAAGAGTTTACAAAATGGCGGACAATCGTCATAATTTAGAGTTTTAGACTACCGCTCTCCGAATGCTAGTTGACGCTAATGCGGTTGTTCAAAGAAGCCGTTCTTTGATCGGCATTTCCACGCGCTCGCGCTACTTTTAATTAGGAAACTTTGATAAAGAATCGGAAAGAATCGGCAATTTTTTCCGATGCCGATTCCGATGCCGATTCTCCAAAAATTGCCGATACCTGCCGATTCCGATGCCGATGCCGATTAATCGGCACATCCTTAGTGTATTCTGCCTATTTTTTTGCTCTTTCATGTGGAATGGGTTGAAGTTTAAAGTATATCATATGCCAGTACTTTCATCACCTCTTTGAGATGACAAATTGGATAAATTCTACTGTATTTTCATCCTTTTTATAAGACTGCGTCGTTATTAGTGACCTATTCAAATTGTAGAGTTTAGACATTAGTAATTTTTATAGAATGCACAATGCACTTTTCCATTTTTCTTTGTATACTGTAGCCTATTATTATCTATGTATTGCCTGTTTTCCATCATAAATGTCCTACAACGTTATTTTTAAACATAAACAACAATTTCTGAATGTTTTATTTTTTTCCCAAAATTTATTAATGGCGCTAACATAACCATAAATTCTGCATTTTTTGTGAAGTTCAATGTTTTTGTTATGGTTATATATATACAGTACATCCAAAAATTGTTATATTTTCAATAAGAAATTGTTATGCATGCATTAAATCTTCAGATTTTAAGCTGCTTGTCACAAAATTTAATAATGTTCAAAGTAAGATGCTTTTAACTGAACCTGATAATTTGCCGGATGTGTTTCAAGATGGTAACACTGCTGGAGTAAAAGAATTATTCAATACCTATGAAGAAGAATTACTGCCCACAGATGAGCAGTTAAAACGTTATAGAAAAAAAGATCTTTATTCCAGCCATTTTTACCGAACATCATATAAAGTTTTTGGGCCGCAAAAAAATATTCGCAGACTTCATTATGTTGAAGGAAATCCTTTTAGCAATGTAGAGTCCAAACATTCAGTGGAAGAAAATGCATCTAATCTACCAAATGGCATTGTGTTACCATCTTACTATGCACCCAAGTTTTCTGTTTCTAAACCTGCAAAGAAACCAGCTGAAGAAAACTCTGAGAGTGCTGAAGTAAATTACCACGATTGGCTGAATGAAAGAAAGAAGCTGCGAGAAGGTTTGAATAGTTTTGGGCTAAACATTTCCTGGTTGGAAAGAAAGCCAGAAAGAACTTGCTTAGAAGATCAAGTGCTTGCGCAACTTCAGAAACATGCAAATGATGAAACGGTAAATTGTAGTGAAAGTGGTATCAGTGTTTGAAAAACGGTTTGTAAGTTTGTTGAACTGTTTTGAACGAATATTTTGCAGGGATATCCCTGATATTTTGTTCTACTATCATCATCCATTTTTTGTTAACAACTTAAATTAATAATGATTTTGCATTCAAATTAAAAAAAAACTCTAAGTGGAATAAACTATTGTTTGTTTTTCTATCTGATGAAAATTATTCTGTGACATCTGTACGAAATAACTTTGCAATTAAGAAACAAAGAGTTTATTTATTAATATAAGCAGTTGGCATATTAGGCCATAGGGTGCTATGAATGATATGATATCAACACCGTGCCATTAGTCATACTATATTTTATGTTTGTTTGTTTACACAGCGATCAAAGGGTGAAAAAAGTATATCAAGACAAACTGAAACACTTGTAGTTCCTGTTCCACCTTCCCTGATGCAAACACTAAAAGTAGTGGCACAGCATCTGTTGGAAAACAAGCTTTCAATAAGCAGTTTCTTCAAGAATAGTGAAACAAATTCAATAACAGCACAGCACTGCGAAGATGGCTTGTCAGTGGTAAGGCAAGAAGTAGAGATGTACGGTACCGATACATCGATAACGGTGATCAGTCAATTTTGGAGTATTGGTCACAGCGGTAAACCATAATTTCTTCGTGGGAAAATTGTAACTTAAAGTTCCCGGATCCTTTCGTCTGCATATAATGACCGAAGGAACACACACTTGAACTTCTTTTCAAAAAGTGTATTTCTGTAAAAATTAGCCCACGGCTACCGAAAACGAGGGGGTGCAACGCGTACACCACTGAAAACTGTCACTACAGAACAGATTACTTGGATAAAAGACGGAACCTTTGTCCAGCTAGCAAGCACTAAGCCAACAGTTAAATGTGCGGCCAACTTTCAAACAATCATTTTACGAATGACCAGAATAGATAGCAATATCTCAAATTCACGTATGCAGTACTGTGACGCAATAATGAAAGACAATTTATGAAGTCATTCCAACAGGTGTTTAAAGCTGATGTAATATTTCCTGTTTAAACAGGCCCAAACAGGTTTGACACAATTCTTATGAACGCTGGTGCAATTTTGGCACATGCTTTAGGAATTTCCATGACGTAATATTCAGTAGACTTGAACGGTTTTTATATGACGTTTGATTTGGTGAAAATTGTCGGGAACATAGCGGCCCCTAGTTATGACAGTCTGACATGGCATAACTAAAAAGAAATGACGACAATTGTGAGCCAATGAATAAAAACACACGATACACAAATTGTTTGAATCACTCACGTTTAAGTTAATACGTAAATACAAAGGGCATGCAAAGAATGAACAACAATACGGAATAAACACGATGATACATGAAATTGGTACCATAGGTATTAGGTACACGCAAAAAATGACGCTATATACCATGGTTGCGATAATAACCGACTGTTCTGGGCTCAGACAAGGGTCGGCCACCGCAGACAAAACCAGGCTCAAACCATAACACTTAGGTGTTCTTTACGGGGGCGAGGCACGAAATATCCCTCAACACGTAGTCTACTTTCACTTTCCCCGTACTCTCATCATAGTTGCAGACGGCAACTTTGGCTCTACGAACCACAGGCTTCCCTTTCCTAATTTGTGGAACTACCTCATGCACCCTCCCAAGTTGATACTTCCCACGTTTACCAATGTCTTGGAGAGAACCTACCACTACAAGTTGACCAGGCTCCAAATTCTCGGCCATTTTCAGCCATTTTTTCCGGCCCTGAAGACCTGGCAAGTAAAAATCGATCCATTTGCTCCAAAACTGCTGAGAAAGTGACAAATTGAACCGATAATCCCTTCTTAGTTGGTCACGATCATGTGGTTGCCCAACAGCACAGTATGGGTCTAAGTATGGGGTCAAAAGTGAGGCAGGGGTAATGACAGTAAAATCCCTAGGGTCGTCACTCAAAGGAACCAAAGGGCGTTCGTTCACGATCCGAACGGCACTGCTGGTGTACATAAGCAGTTCAATAAAATTGGGCTTACGTATCGAAGAGTCCAAAATGTGAAAAAAGTATTTGGTCACATCAGCCATGAAACCAAATCTTTCAAGCCGAAATCTAGCCAAGACATCTGCCAGAGGGTTTAACAAGTCAGACAAGTCAGGGCAAGAAGACATTACATCATTTACACAAGTTCCTCGAAATTCAGATTGTTTTAAAGCCTTCTTCCTTAAAGCAGCAGCTCTATCTGACGCCAACACAAAATTGTTAGGTAAATCAATATCTTCCTTCAACGGAACAGGTATCTCAAATCGACCATCTTTCAACTCAATATTCGGTTCGACAAGTTCTCTAGCCAAAATATCATTGCGAGACAATTCACAGGTTTCATTTTGCAAAGTCAAATCCTGAATGACTTTATTCAGGTCTGCTATTTCCATATCACGAGACTCAATTTTACGCTGAAAGCCAGACATGACATCCGACTCTGAAGACGTCTGCACTCTGCACACTTTAGCAACGCTTTCAACTAAGGGTGACTTACCACCACAAGCCAACCAACCGAGAGGAGTGAGTAAAGCATGCGGTTCACTGCGATTTTCACCAACACGTTCTTCTTTTGCCCACATCAAATAAGCGTTGTCGTTTCCAATCAGTACATCTACAGTACTACAATCATTCAAATGAAACATATTCACGTCATGAAAATGACGGAAACTACTTAAATCCTGCTTATGTGGTAAAGTCTTAACATCGTCAGCCCAAGCTGGGTTAACCACCGAAGTTATATCACAAAACAGTTCATTCGTCTCTAACGACTGAATGTTGAGTTTAACAAGTTCAGCACAAGTAGGTTTCTGACCAGCTAGAGTATCCATTTTAAACGACGCTTTATCATACGGTTTAAGACCAAGTTCACACACCAAGTCACTCGAAACAAAGGTCAACTGCGAACCAGGATCATGCTGACAATACACCAACTTCGATTTGCCAGTCATTGGATTCAAAACACGAGCAGCAGTAACGCGGTTAAAGGCTGCTTTAACATTTCCAATCTTAACATTACGCACAGGAACTCTGGCACCAGCATCATCTTTACCGACCGAATCCAGAGAATCACGTGACGTCACATAAAAATCATGCAGAAGAAAATAGTGTTTCCTATCGTTGTTAGGCCCACACTGACGACAGTTGTTTGCATGATTACAGTCCTTAACCATATGCTGGCGCAAACAATTCAAGCATTTTCCAGCTTTCACAATGACATCTCTCCGACCTTTAGGTGTCAAGCGCAAAAATTCTTTACAATTAGACAAAAAATGATATTCAACTTGACCACGTGACGAACAACAAAAACATGCCGGTATGTCACTACGTCTGGCCACACCGCCGCGCGGTGCGCCAACAGCAGTCGAGTACTGCGAACTCCCTGAAATCACATTATCATGGGGTTTTACCGACGTCTGCCTAACCGGACATGAAGGCAATTTTCCCTTGCCAAACTTTTTAAAATGCTGCAACTCACCAGAATCGCCCATTAGCATAATGCTAAAATCAGTCGACTTGCGCGTTTCCTCCCGTACTACAAATTCAAACAAACTCTGAAAGGTAGGTTCCTCAGTGCTACCATACTGATCACCTAAAAAGTCAAGATAACGCTGCTTAGCGTCAAACGGGAGTCGCTTAGCCAAATCCAAAACAAAACGTCCTTCTAATTTATCACGCTGACCATAAGCTTTCGCGTAAAGCAAACACTGCGACAATTCATCTTTAAACTCTTTCAAATCACTGGAAGAGATAGAAGTCAATTTGCTACCATAGCGATACTTTCTAATTTCTGGTTCTGCGAAAAGACCTCCACGAACTCCAAAACGTTGGGACAAGCGAGCTAACGACATTTCTATCCTGTCTTCCTCTGACAAGCCAGGAGTGTCAGAAACCAAATTAGCAATCGTTTGTGCAGCTGTTCTAACACAAGCTGCTTGCAACAAAGTCAAACGAGTTCCCTTAAAGGGCGAAGCTGCCATCAAGGCCATAACACGATTTTTAAAGAAGACAAATGGCATATTATTACCATCGTAACCAATCAAGGCCGCCTTATCGAAGAACGTCCTACTATTTTGGTATTCAAAAAAGCAATTCTGCTGTTGAGAACTCGATTTAGCGGGAGAAGACAAGCTATATCCCTTAAGGGGCTGAGTGGGCTCAGTCACATGCACAGCCCGATCACGATCCTCACACACGTTAAAATCAGGAGACGCGATACGCCTCTCACAACCACCCAAATTACGTGTAGCTGGGCGATCAAAAACTAGCGGCGCTGAAAACTGTGAAGGGGGCAAAGCATTACTGCTAATGGCGGCCCCGTGACCTGTACGCTCTGGGGGAGGAGTTCGGTTGTAATTTGCAGACCTTGGCTCTACAGCCTTCGGAAGACCCTTAGCCGCGGCCCCGAGACCTCCTGAAACAGCTGGAAAACATGTGGATTGTACAGGTCCACTTACGGATTGAACAGGCGTGTGGAAAAGGTTAGGTAAATTAAACTGTGATTGATGTTCACTTCTGGAATGCCTAGAAGAGCCCTTCCTAGAGCTACGCCGGGAGCCCAACTCAGAACGATATTCAGCTAAAACTACCTCTTTACGTTGTTCGGCCCTCAACTGAGCGTCTTTGAGTGCGAACTTAGCAGCTCTCGCTTCGGCCTCAGCTCTCGCGATGGCCTCAGCTCGTATGGCCTCAGCTCTCGCGGCGGCCTCAGCAGCTCTTGCTTCGGCCTCAGCTCTCGCGGCGGCCTCAGCAGCTCTCGCTTCGGCCTCAGCTTGGATCTGGAGCTCCTCTCGTCTTAACTGTAGGTTAATTTGTGCAACTATCCGTGACGAGCTCTCAGACATCCTAGTGCTTACATTTGAGGCGCTATCCTCAGGATGTATGTCAGCATCCAACCTATCTGACAACTCACTTTCTTTTTGTTCGAAGTTATTTTTTAACGAGTTAAATTCGGGATCTACCCTATCACGAAGTTCTGCCAAGATTGCAGAGTTAACAATTTTACTCAAAAGAGCATGGAAATGCCGTAATTCCTCTTCTAAAGTAGATAAGTTAGACCGAAAAATTAACAGTTCCTGCTTATCACTCAAAGAACCTAGGGCCACAGAAAGTTTCCCAATTTGAGTCAAAATATCCCGTCTAAGATGCCGGGCCTCTCGAACTGACTTAGCCTCATCGTTAATGGGTCCCTCCCCAGAATGGCCTGCCCGACCGCAAAGAACATCATCAGGCTTAAACTCAGTCGAGTCGACGGCGGTCGAGTCCCTGTCACCACCGAGTGTAGACATATTAAATGTTAGGGCTAAATTTAACAATTAAAAAATTAAGTTACACAAACACACAAATTACAGTAGTTATAAAAAACTTAACTGCAAAGACCGTAAAAATACAAAAAAGAATTTAAATGCACAATACCGTAACTGTACGAGTATGTGAAGTCCAAACGTCCACAAAACTTGCTTGGATTCTTCCACTTGAATCTTCAAGCACAGATGGATTGCCTTTATCTTCTTTCTTGCCAATAAATGTCAAAGTTATTTTTCTTCTGTACCAAACTGAGAAGAAATGTCTTTACTTTTTAGCTTAAAGTTCTTCAGTTGCCTACCGAGAAGAAATGTCTTTAATTTTCTTTGCTTCTTTAGACTACCAACCAATAAGATCTTCTTTTATTATTTCTTTGCTTCTAAGTGCTTCTTAGCCTACCAACTACAAACTTCGTCTTTTATTTTTTGCTTCTAAGTGCTTCTGTGCCAAACACTAGACAGAGAATCGTCTTTTATTTTTTTGCTTCTAAGTGCTTCTGTGCCAAACACTAGACAGAGAATCGTCTTTTATTTTTTATGGTCACAGCGGTAAACCATAATTTCTTCGTGGGAAAATTGTAACTTAAAGTTCCCGGATCCTTTCGTCTGCATATAATGACCGAAGGAACACACACTTGAACTTCTTTTCAAAAAGTGTATTTCTGTAAAAATTAGCCCACGGCTACCGAAAACGAGGGGGTGCAACGCGTACACCACTGAAAACTGTCACTACAGAACAGATTACTTGGATAAAAGACGGAACCTTTGTCCAGCTAGCAAGCACTAAGCCAACAGTTAAATGTGCGGCCAACTTTCAAACAATCATTTTACGAATGACCAGAATAGATAGCAATATCTCAAATTCACGTATGCAGTACTGTGACGCAATAATGAAAGACAATTTATGAAGTCATTCCAACAGGTGTTTAAAGCTGATGTAATATTTCCTGTTTAAACAGGCCCAAACAGGTTTGACACAATTCTTATGAACGCTGGTGCAATTTTGGCACATGCTTTAGGAATTTCCATGACGTAATATTCAGTAGACTTGAACGGTTTTTATATGACGTTTGATTTGGTGAAAATTGTCGGGAACAAGTATTAGGATTCATATATATAATATATCAGCTAAATTTGGCCGATACTAAAAATGTAAAGAAATTGCATTTGCTGCAGATTTTTTAGTCAGCAAAAATATAGATTTTTTAAAGTAGTAACTAATGCCACACTGATATAAAAAAAATGACAACCTGTTCAAAATTTTGATACCTCACCCTCCCATGACTTCTTGCGTGCACCTTTTGGGATTGTTACTTACAGTGGTTTTTTCACTCAAGGAAAAAGTTTTAATTTCAGCAGTTTTGTGTTGCTCTTTTCTTAAATTGTGAAGGAGACTCAATTTCTCCTCTATTTATTATTTGTGTTTTCTATTAAGTTTTTCATCAATGCAACATCATGATCCCAGATTAGTCACATATTACATTGATTCACAGTCCTCAAAATTCACGGCGGTCATGTCCGCCGTCACAGCATGTGATGTCTGCAGGAAATACCATCTAGATCGGTCATATTTGTCCGCCGAGAAATAACACAGGAACTAGCGATACAAATCGGCATGCATAGTACGAACAATTGTTGCGAGAATATAATCTCCCGCGCATCTAGAAAATGTGAATACTGTATCCCTTAGCTTTCATTCAAGCAGAAAAACTTTCGATGTTTACATTGCTTCAACGATTGATAACATTAAATCAGCGTAACAAAGGTAAATTCTTCACTAAGAATCGATTGGAGTACCAGTACTTCTACACTAATTACGTGCAACTTAGTTCAAGTCTTACGTCACAATGTCTGGCTTTGATCTCCGAGTAATATTGATAAGGCAAGGTTGGTTACAAAATTAGATTCTACGAGTAGGCTATTACAGCAAGATGCAGTAAAATTTGTAAAGTTTTGGTATTACAGTAAGAAAGAAAGGCCCAAGGGAAAATTCACTTTCGCTCACATGACACGCAAAATAAACCTAACAAAAAATGCTTTACAAAGGGATAATGAATTTTTAAAAATAAATTATGTTGAATCAAAAGTTTTTTTAATAGATTTATGTCAGGCTGTTGCGTGGATAATTTGGGCATGGTACCAAAGAGATCTTCATACTCCCAATCAAGATATTTCTGAGTAGCCTAATGCGCGTTATATCCAAAGAATAAATGATGGTTTTGTCAACTTCTCAGGCCCTAGGAAAGATGATGGGCTCTTAAAATCATCCAGGGCAAAGTCTTAAAATATATCCTGGATCCTCTTCCCTGTTAGTGCTACGGTACTGGTTTTACGCAAATAAGATCAAACTTAGCATTCAATTTAACTCTTTCAAATACCAAAACTGTTTCTTTTTGCAACACTAAAGTATCAGCAAAAATATCGGGATTGGTATCGGCCTAAAAAAGTGATATCAGTATCAGAAATATTGGTATAGGTACATCTCTACCAAGAAGTAATATTTTTTTGTGGTATCTTCATCTTCAACTGGATTTGTCTGTGGTTTTAGAAGAATTTGAGTATGTTTTGATGAAAATAGTAAAACGTGTAATACTATATATATAACTGATTGTGGGAACCTTTTTCTGAAATAATCTCTGTAATCTAAATCATGATAGTATTGCATATATTGCTAAATTTTACTGATATTACAAAATCGTAAATGGGAGGCCTACATTCTTCCTAACAGAGTTATACATTGCAAGGACCCATGTGCTGCATACAAGAAGGTAGTCTCAGTGCCACCAAACGTTAATTGACGGTCTTTTACATCCTCTTAACCTTTCAGATTTGTTGCAGCCATCATGGTTTAAATCAATTTAGTGATTTCCACTTTGCACAAGGCATTTTCCTGTGATAAGAAAACACGCTAGACTACACAAACAATGTTATAACTTTGTTCTTCACTTTCAGTTGCAGCAAAATGGAATAATTTCCAGTGAATCTGTGGAAGACGTTGTTAACCATTTTTACAAGCACAACGAATCAAATAGTTTACTTTACTTGAAACTAACACAAATCATAAAGGACTTGAATGCCAGGTAAAGTTTACAAGCCTTGTGTACAGGAATATAATATGATAAACTATGGCAGCCCAACTGTAAGACCAGTTTCAATCCAAAACATCAAGATTCAAGATATCTTTATTTCTTTGCCGTATCTTTGTAGCCATGATGATGTCCACTTTGTTACCTCGCATGTTACTAGCTATGTTAACACTGCCCCATGCTCTTGATAATCCTTGAGCATTGGTTTGACGCTTGTCCTATTAAGATATGTTTGAAGCGAATTTTATTCGATCAAAATAAATTACCGTATGTCTCTTCCCAAAAAAATGTTTCAAAATTAAACTAAGGGGAAGAGTTTTTCAATCAAAACCAAACGATACCATACTTCACATACAATTACTTTGTTTTACACCACTTTCTGGGTTGAAGTTCTAACCTAATTAATGCTTTTTACATTGATTCAACGTCTGCAAACGTTTAATCAGAATAAAAAGTCCAATTTTGCTAGCTTTTAAACAAGGCAATCATTTGAATATCGTCAAAGTGTTTGCAGGTTCATTATTTCATTAGGCACACACAATAGCTGGAATTAAATTAATCTTTTTAAAGGAAAAATACTCTCAATAAATCTTAGTTCGAGTGTACAGCGTACATTGTGTATATAAAATGGTCAATCAATGAGCTCTGCCTGAAACTTGCCAAGCGTGAAAAATAAACAAACAAATATAGTTGCTAAATTTAACAATAATATAACAATATAATTGCTAAATTTTTAAAAACTGGCGCATAGAAACACATTTGTTCTAAACCCTTTCTGTTTTGATGGAAGAAAGTCACAGAGCAGTGGTTCTCAACCCTTTTGGTCTTGGAGGACCATTTTGGTGCCTTTGAAGCAGTTGCGGGCTCATTATAAAATTTTATCTGATTGAATGAGGCTGTTCACCAGGCATTTAGTTAAATATCATGATGCGTTCTACTGGTGCAAATTAAACTAAACTATCACAAAATGAATAAAGTGACAATCTGCTTTTATTCCGATGTTTTGTCAATCAGACACGACTGATGTATTCAGGAAGCTAGACCCGGTAGTGACTACCTGTCTAGCAGGGCAAAACACAAGACCATGTTGCTGAAATTAACTAAACATGCCAAATGAAAAATTAAAAGCTTCATGTAATGAATCGCAATAATGGCATCTCCTTTCCTGCTATCTACAAATAACTATTGTAAGTGCTTATTTGACGTTTTTTAAATTGGTTTCATGCTGATTGTAAACTGTGCAGTGTGCACTGTGCAGTAGTGCGTACACAATTCGATTCATCATGAATCATACCGTTCACTTTCTTCTCTGCCATTATGTTTCTTGTTGATCGTTAACATTTAAACCCCCTTTTTCTAGTTCAAAGTTTGCACGCGATAATTTTTTGTTTAGACTCTAGAACTTAGTTAAATTTTCATCTTTGCATGTTTAGTTGGTTTCAGCAACATGGTCCTGTGTTTTGACTGCTATGCTAGACAGGTACCGTCAACTGGGGTAACTACGACAATGGGGGTAACAATGACTGCATAACAATGACTGCAATAAAATAGGTCTAGGCCTACTACTGCTGCTGTGATTAATATTAATATTGAACATTCTGTAAATATTCTATGTTGAATTTGTACAGCACTGCGTTCTTTTAAATGGGTGCAAAATAGTATATTTGCATATTCAATAGTATGATATTGCAAGGTTCTTGTTTGAGTTTCTAATTTCTTGCCTTTACATACAATTTCTTTTTTTTTAAATTTGTTTTTGTTATCATTGAAGCCCCACTGAGAGGATTTAATGATAAGCTGTTGCAAAATATTCACATCTCATAGTTACCCCAACATTGAGGTAACTATAATAATTTTTTGAAGTTTTAAAAAAATACAAAGAAATTAAAAAAAAAAAAAATTTAATTTTAGCTGATAGGCAAGACCCTAAATGTCATTACAGTCAACCCTCGATTTAACGGACTTCGATTTAACGGACTTCGGATTTAACGGACTCAATATGCGCAGATCTATGAGTAAAAGAATGTATATACCAAAAGAACGGTTTTTATTGTTTTGGAATTCATCAGATTAGAAAGCTGTCTCTCACAACGTCACAATACGTATTGTGATCTATCAGCGTACTCTGTACTGTACTCTGTTAGCAAGAGCCTTCATTCGGTGCACCTTAGAATCAGTTAGAACCTGCCTGTGTTTAGTACGATGCATTATGTCTAAGCCAAATGAAAAACGTAAACGTGTGAACTTGTCGGTGATGCAGAAACTAGAACTGATCAAAAAGCTTGAAGAAGGGGCCAGCGTTGCGAGTGTTTGCGATCAGTATGGTGTCAAAAAACAAACAGTCTCAGACATTAAGAAGAGCAAGGACAAGCTGTTGAAATACGCTACGTCTTATTGTGTTGATGCGGCGTCTTCCAAGGGTGGTAAAGTGAGCAACAGAAAACATATGAAGATGGGTAAGGAACAATCTTTGGACGCAGCAGTTATGAAGTGGTACGTTCAACAACGGTCCAGTGGAGTGAATGTGCGTGGGACAGTAGAGTTAATCGCAGCTGCTGCTAAACTTGCTACCAGTCTTGGCTTAACCGATTTTAAAGGCAGTGATGGGTGGCTTTGGCGATTCCGGAATCGCCACGGATTATTTAACGAGGTTCTGCATGGCGAGGCTGGTGATGCAGATACGGCAAGTGTGACCCCCTTTCGCGAAAAATTAACAAAGCTGATTAGTGACGCAGGCCTCAGCCTATCTCAAGTATATAACGCAGACGAGACGGGAATTTTTTGGCGTTCTCTGCCGAAGAATTCTCAAGTCCGTCAGTGTGAGGAGAAGCCCAAGGGGAAGAAGACAAGCAAGGAAAGGCTGTCGATCCTGATCGGGTCCAATGCCACCGGTACTCACCGACTGAAGCTAGCCGTGGTGGGCAAATCGAAGAAACCACGGGCATTTAAGGGATTAAACGTCGAGCGTGACCTGCCAGTAGTTTACTACAACTCTAAGAAAGCTTGGTTTAACTCTGCAATATTCACTGATTGGTTTTTCTCGCATTTTGTGCCTGCGACTCGGAAATATCAAGAAGAAGTGCTGAAGATTTCTCCTGATGATGTACGAGCGATTCTAATACTCGACAATGCCCCAGCGCTAGGGTGGTCCAAAAAAAACTTTTTTTGTAAATGTTAATGTCTCACCCTAAAATATTGTTACCATTGATGAGAAAATGATATATGTGAATTTTCATAAAGATTGGTTGATATTTAGGGGTTGCTACCGGGGTTCAAAGTTTTGTCGTTTGCCCCCATTTTAACGTTTCGAGAGGATATGATATGATACGGTACAGTAAAAAATACGGTACAGTGCCATTGTATATTGCAATAAAAATACAGTTTAATAATTACTCTATGGTCTGTTTATAAACTCATGTGTCTGTATTACGAATTATACTAACTGGTGTACATGTACGAAATGTGCGACTTTGTATAAGGTAAAGGTGAGTCCCATACTTGAATACAAGCATCGAGGGATGAGGTTCTCATTATACTAAGCCTTCGGCACTAACGAGAGTAGGGTGGCCAGTTCCTTTCTCTCGGCCGCCTTTACTTCAGCAACTACGCCCACCCAATATATTATACCCTGGGTAGAGGTGGGCGTGGGCGGTGTTTGTCAACAACCAGTATAAGCCGGGAGTCAAACCAGGATTGCATAATTGGAAAGCGAGCGCGTCACCGCTGCGACTTTGTATACTTGTGTTTAAAATTCAGAGACTAAATTGGACATTCATTAACAGCTTTAGAATACAACAAATAAACTACATACAGGAATTATTGCGCGAGGGTCTTTCTACTGCAGTCTGGATATCGCTGACGGTGATCGGCGACGACACGCAAAAGATACTGTTTTTGTTCTTCGTCACATGTGTGTAATGTGTTGTATTCCGTGATCAACGCCACTCCACGCTCGGCAATGTCCCAACCGGGGTGCCAATTGCAATGCTCAAGGGTGCCGCGAGATATTTTAACTTTAACCCGTTAAGTGTGGAATTTATTTATTTATTTTAACTCTAATCCACAATAAGCCTTTGTTTTCTCGCCCAGGAATAACAGCGTGAAAGAGATTTTGAATCGTTGCTGTTTTTTCCATAAAAACGTTTGAAACGCATCATTATTGCCAGGTTTCATGATTTTATTTTGCGTTTCACGGCGCACAAAGTCAAATTGCAGTGATGGATTATCGGATTGTGTGACCCAGCACGATTATAAAATTGCACGATTGTTTGCGAACCACTATAAAATAGAAACTTTTGCATGGGGGATACCATACCTGCGCATACAAACACGATAGCCTACATAGCTAATCGAGAAAAGGCTAAGTTATAATTGATTTATTCTTTATACCAGTGCTCCGCAACCTTTATTTACTCACGGCACACTTAAAAACTCTTTAAAATTTTGCGGCACAATTCGGCCGACACATTTTCAAAATGTAAAAAATAACTATCATCTTTTTAATGAGATATTTGCGCTTGTTTCTTGCTTTAATAAAGTTAACAATTTGGATACAGTCATTCATTGTTTCTGTCAGCTCCCTTGTAAAATGTTTGATCATCAAGGCTTCCCTGTGTAAGCAGCAATACATAAGTTGAATGGCTGGATTTTGACGTTTTACCCATGCAGCTAAACTTCTTCCTTCGCCCACCATTGCTGAAGCACCATCTGTGCAAACGTTGATGCAGTTATTCCAATGGATACCATGGGTTATGAAAAACTCGTTGGTCACTCTAAAAATTTCCTGGCCAGTCGTTCGTTCCTGGCTGGAAGTTCTTTGCAAAATAATTAGGCTACTCGTTTGTTATGGACTCGCCATTGACAAAACGTTGGCTACTACACTTAATAGCTGTGCTTTCAATATTACGAAATTTTTCATTAAACACTGCTAACTGACAATTCAAAATGACCTAGCCTGACTTCTAAAAACGCACTACCACGTTAACCAGCCTTTTTTAAAACTAGGGCAGCCTTCCCATTGCGAAAACTTCAATGTGAGGCAAAAAAATCATAAATGCACTGTGGGAAGTCTAGCTAGAGTTTGAGTTGTCTTGCAGTGGTAAAGCGAGAATTTTTAAAACATAAAAACTCCTTTCTTTTCAAAAAGTATGTTCTGATGATAGTTATCCCGCGGCACACCGGTTGCGGAGCACTGCTTTATACTTATATGAATATATTTTGTGAATTGCTTTGCGATTACAATTGGGTCTCCAAATTAGTGGATTTTCCGTACAAACGAACATTAAAACTAAAAAAACGAGAACGACTGCTTATAGTCGAGGAAGAAATGTGGGTGGCTTTGTTGAATGTGCCTCGAGATATTAAGGGACTTGTGCAAGAAGTCAAGCCCAAATTTCACACTAAATTTTGAATAAATACATTTATTTATGCGCGCTATACTGTACAACTCATTCTGTGCTATTTCATACAGTTACTTGAAATACAGAAATCTCATAAAATTGACCCAGTTTTGCCAGGATGCCGCAAACTATTTATCTCTTCGATAGGGTGCCGCAAGGTCAAAAAGGTTGGGAACCACTGCTCTAAACCCTTGACAGCCTGTTTTAACCTAAAAGGAGGACTTTCTGATGATTACCCTTTTAGGGTGAAACAGGCTGTCAAGGGTTTAGACAGTGGTTCTCAACCTTTTCTGAGTCATGGCCCCCCAGACTGTGGCTCTAAAAGACCATGGCCCCCTTGAGCAAAATAAAAATGTATTTGTTTAAAGAACAATGAAACGAAATCAATAAAAACAGTTAACGAATGATTTAATGCTTTCTTTTTCGTAATAGACTACGCTAGTAAATCAAGCGTATCCTTAATTGTTACGTTACAATCACAAAAGATGATGCAACATGCAGTGAGATAGAACATATGATGAAAAAACATGCTTTTAGCTAGCTTTACGATACTAACACCTACATGAGTGTTTTTTGTGTCACAATTCTGTTATAATTCATCAATACATGTTATAATTTATTAATGAAGCTTTTTATCGTGGCTCCCCTGAGAACGCTCTGTGGTTCCCTTGGGGGGCCGAAGGCCACGGTTGAGAACCCCTGGTTTAGAGGGTAATAACTATGTATGTACTATGTATATTAGTTTACATCATGTACATTTGTACATGTAGTTTATTTACTGTCTTCTAAAGCTGTTATTGATTGTCAAATTTAGTCTCTGAACTTTAAACACAAGTATACAAAGTCGCACATTTTGTATATATATGTAGACCAGTTAGTATAATTCGTAATACAGACGTACATGAGTTTATAAACAGACTATATAGAGTAATTATTAAACTGTATTTTTCTTGCAATATGCCATGGCACTGTACCATATTTTTTACTGTACCGTATCATATCATATCTGTATCACATCCTCTTAAAACGTTAAAATGGGGGCAAACGACAAAACTTTGAACCCCGGTAGCAACCCCTAAATATCAACCAATCTTTATGAAAATTCACATATATCATTTTCTCATCAATGGTAACAATATTTTAGGGTGAGACATTAACATTTACAAAAAAAGTTTTTTTTGGACCACCCTACCCAGCGCACCCTAGTGAAGAGAAGCTTGTAAGCGCTGACGGCAAGATAAGGGTCCTTTATCTGCCCCTAATACAACATCGGTTATACTTTGAAGACATTTGAAGGAACTTTGAAGGAATAGAGGCAGGAGATTTTCTCCAAATGTTGCAGCGTGGTGGGGAGGTATCTACCTCCATCGATGATATAACAGACTGGCTGGACGAATTAGATCTGGACCCAGGGTATCACTTTATGTCTGAGGCCGACATAGTGGCATCTGTGGTGGATGGTGGAGAAGAGGAAAGCAGTGACGAGGAAGAGGCGATTGAAGTCCCCAAGGTGAAGTTGTCAACTCTACGGAGTTATATCGATGCCCTCATTGATTACTCCGCCTACAGCCAACTACCTGAGGTGGCGCACCAATATGGGAAGCTCAGGATGATCAGGGAGCATATCATCAAAGAACAGCACATGGGGGGTCGCCAGACAAAAATCAACAGCTTCTTTGCTCCTAGCCGCCCTGTTCAACATGGTGCTCCAGCCAACCCATCTGTGTCGTCTCCATCTCTCTTACGCATCCCACCTGCCCCTGAAAATCTGAACAATGATGCCCATGCTGCAGTCATCGTCCCGCCATCCCTGAGGTTGATGTTCAGGAGGATGGACATGATGAGTTGATGATCATCTCTGACTCAGATTAATCTACATTTAAGTTGTGTACTGTAAATGTACCTGTGTACTGTAGTCGCGCAGGCTATACAAAATACAAACAAGGAACGCATTTCATGTGTCTTTAAACTGCTACTGTGTTGTACTGTACAGTATTTGGTTTATTAAGCGGTGACAGATGGTCTACGCTATAGCAGAGTACTTGACTGTACACTGTACAGTAGTGGGAGTACGGTATTTTCGATTAACGGACTTTTTCCAGCAACGGACTGCTGCTGGTCCGTATTTGTCCGTTAAATCGAGGGTTGACTGTATTCAGAAGTTTATTGATTTCCAATTGGTATTTAAATTTTTACATCATAAAACATTAAAAATATTATCGTAGTTACCCCATTTAACGGTAGTCACTTCCAGGTTTAGGTCCTTGAAGTTCTAAGTCAGTCGTGTCTGATCGACAAAACGTCGGAATAAAAGCAGATTGTCACTTTATACATCTTGTGATAGTTTAGCTTACTTTGCAACTGTAGAACGCATCATGTTATATCACATCTCTTTATGGAAACAAATGTTTTATAAGTTTCGAAACGACATGCTTAGAAGAATTTACTGAATTCACGACGCACTTATGACGATTGATGATATTGACAAAGTTATGTTATGAGTTATATGTTGTCACACAGGATCAAAAGTCAGTAATTTATGTGCTGATTTAATGTTTTTCCATAATTTTTATCGAGCATTAGCAGAATTTTTGCGACCTTTGTAATCACAGTCATGGCAAAAGTGTGAGTGTGGATAGAAATACAAACGCTAGTCAGCAGTCTAAGTTAAGCAATAATAAGCATTGATCAGCAATCTGCTGTCTCAAAGGAATTAAGTTGAACATACATAGCCTCATTAAAGTTTTAACTCTTTCATATCGAATTTTTTTAGTTAAGATACCGAACTTTTGTGCGATGCCATTTGAAATTTCAAATGATGCACCAGGGCATTGCGACGCACCGTTTAAGAATCACTGTAGAACACAAATAAAGTAGAACCAATTTTTATATGCCATAATTTATCAATCATGCTGCAAACTTGCATAAGTTACTTTCACAGACTCCCAGTTGAGAGCCACTGGAGTAGAGAGTCATCATGAAACAATTGCGATAGATTGTTTTTTGTTTTTTTTGACACGTCTCCATCTTCAAGCCAATTTGAAAGCATAACTTAATTATTAAGTCATCTTATTTTGATCATGTTAATCTTAACTTCTGATGTTGCTGTTTGTTTTGGGAAAAATATATGAAATGATTTTAAGTACAGTTGTCCCACTTATTAAGCCCACTCGCTTATCCATCCCAGTTTGGTACAGAGTAGTGTAGATTATTCAACCATGCCCATTAACACTTTATTCTTTTTGACTTTATATCAGTGTAAACTTATGGCAGTGAACTGTAAACTAAATTGCGTTTTTCTTTGTACATTCGTCTTGTTGAACGGTTGTAATTTACTTGATGGATGATAATGTTTATGTATTTCTTGAATTTTGTACCAGTATAGTGTTGGAAATCGTGGCAGAACACCAGTTTTAGATTTAGGCTTGCGGGTTTTGATTTTAATTTTATCTTCAACCATCTATTTAAAATAGAATTTTTATGTGTGTTGATAATATCGGAGTTTGCTTTATTTGTTCTTTTTACGTATTTTTCAAATTTTCTTTTTTACATGTGCTAGCTGAAGATGCTATTACTGTAGCGAAATCGATTCTTAATAAATTACACAATTACACTAAGAGGTTAGATCGTTGTGCGAATGCCAGCATTGTTTTGATAAATGCAAAATAGCAGTAGGCCTACCAGTTTGGTACAGTCTGCAATTACTAATTGTGTAAGAGTGGGAGAGAATTGTCCCCTGCATAATAAACCCAAAATCATCCACTCCCGAGGTGGGCTTATATAAATGGGACTATTGCAATAGATTATTATATAAAAACAAATTTGATCAACTGTCATGTCATGTGAATATACAAGACGAATGTAGGACGTAAGTATAATGATCCTTATAGGCTTAATTGATTATAGTCACACAAAATACTAGGTTGTTCACAAACCTACGATTTGTATTGTTCACACATCTATGATTTTTTTACGCTGTATTACCTACTTTGAAATCTTTTTTAACACTTTCATTAAATTTTATAATCATCTCAATAGCGAAAGCTCTATTATGTTAATAAGTTGATTTTTCTGATTTGGTGTGATATTGTTTTCTTTACTTTTGTTCACAAATGTTTGCTTTTATATAGCCCAGGGACAGGGATGGGCAACCTTTCCCAAGCATATGCAAAATGAAGCGGTAATACTGCGTAGGCAAACCGCAACGATGCTTATTCAATAACATAAGAGTAGCGAAGCATTTGAACTCGTATTTCTGTAATATGAAACCTATTCTTGTATCAGATGTACCTGATCATACTAAAATAATAGAATACCACAAGCGCGTTTCTGTTTTCTTTTTTCTATGGACAACTTAAACTTCAAATTGCTTGAAAAATTTAGGCTAACATACTACAGGGACACAGTCAAAACATAAGCAAACACTAAAGCGCAGCAAATTACCTATCCGAAAACAGACAACATTTTTTAATGGGTAATAAACTCAGTAGCAATGACTAAATCCCTCTGTCTAAATCAGTAAGAAATTTGATACTGTTTGTTGCAAAGCAACATCTCAACATAAGTATTTGTCTGTGACTTTTGCTCATGAATGGTTCTTACAGTGGTTTGTTGTTGAAAATAATTGCTTACACACGTAGTGTTGCAAAATGTCTAACTATTATCTGTCATAAGAACGTCTTTGTACAGGTTTGCAGGATTTTGGAGCCGGCATAAAAATGAAACTGCTCCAGCTCCGCAGCTCTTTTCTATCCGAGCATAGCTTCGGCTCTGGAGCTCCTTCATACCGCTGCTCCAGCTCCATTGCCATATTTTCTCAAATAATAGGCTATACAATTTCATTAATAGTCGCCCTCTATCAGTAATCACCCCAAATTTAAGGTCTTACGAAATAGCAGACGCACAACAATTATCCAACATTTAAAAATACCAGCCAACAATTATCAATTTATCAATTTTGTGATTGGTTGCTGTTAAAGTATGTGAAATCAGCCAATAGCAATAGCATCTCATGAAATTCATTAGAGCTGGAGCTGTCTATCAAACAACTTGCTCCAGCTTCACTTGAGTTTTTCATACAGCTCCAGCTCCTTTTGAAAATGCGAAGCTCCGTGGCTCCAGCTCCAAAGCTCTGATTCATAGGACTTGTAACATGTACCATGTTTTTAACTAACAAATTTAAATTACGAGAAATTTAGCCGAAACTTATAAGAATTGCAATTTGCCAATGTTTTACAACTGTACAACTTCAAAACTTAAATTTTGCTCTCACGGAATTTAGGTCACACTTTCTGTTAACAAATGCCACTCTCACGGAATTTAGCTCATCACATCTGTATTTCTAAAACGACATAACTGTGTAACCATTTCGCTTTTATAACTCCCACCATAGCTTATTATTACTGATAAAAAGGCACTGTATTATGATATCAGCCGGAAATTGAAAAATACTGGTAACATATATAGACCAAAAGAATTTCATTTAAAGACAGAGGAGACTTGCAAAAGAGATCAGAGAGAACGACTCTAGAACAAGAAGGTAAAATTCATCAGGGGAGAATGTCGCTTTTCTGACACCCGTCGCAATGAACTAAATTGGTTAGAATTAGACAGGATAAGTATTTCTCAATTTCCCGAATAAGAGTTTGTAACTTTGATTAACAAAAAATGCATTTAACGTTTAATTTAACTTGTTTAATTTTTGTAGGCAATCATACCTCTACAAACAGGAACCCTAAATTATCCTTTTGTAGCTAGAGACTCAGTCTCTCATTAAGCAAAAGACTATTCAATACCAAAAGGCCTACAGACTAACTAGGTACTACGTCTTTAGGCCTATCAGTGGTTAACTAAGAAAACTTTTATTGTTCAGTCTTTAAAACATGCGTTGGTACATGAAAGAGATATAATACAGCATTAATGGCATCCGGCCAAACAGGAATAAAACACAAATTTTAATGCGGTCACAGGCGGGCCAAATACATCGAGCAGTGTTCAATGTTGTCACGGGCGTCGGGCGCACAAAAGCTGGACGCAGGTCGGATGTAACCAACCTGCTCTATGGTTGGTTACATCCGACCTGTACTCAACCTGTATTTAACCCTAATATAGTCCCCAACCATGATCTAGCTAATCATACTTGTGGTACATATGCACTTCTGAACATTCTAAATAAAACATTTTTATATGTAGTTCATCTACTTTGACGACAAGATTTGGTGATTCTTTAAAAGAAATTAAAGAAGAAAAGTCAAATGATGTAAGTGGAGTGGTTGCACAATGGTTTTCACTTGTCAATTTGCCAACAAAACTTATTCCTTGTAGGACAGAAATAACGAAAGTTTTCACAACCATATGTTAATTCGTAATTTTATGAGTTGAAGCCAAATGCCTCTTGTATTGAAAGCATCAGCGCATAATTTATCAATTTGTATCGCTACCCAATGAACTTAATGCTTTTCTTTTGCTTTTCAGAATGTAGCACCTCAGATTAGACCGAGAACAATCGCTGAGGCAATGGCTTTGAGAAGAAGTCTAAGGTAAGAAGTAGTTTAATATGTTCTGAAGGGACGCCATCCAACCCAGATTGCGCAGAAAATCATCACTAAATAGTTTATTGTAGCTGTTTATTCTAATTGTACCAGTAATTTTTATAGTTCCCCCTGTCTTTTATATATATAGAAAAAAGATTGTTCATTCTTCCCATAGGAATCGTTTTATAATTATGTTGCTTTTTGCGGTAACTGACTAAAAATTGTTTTATGTTCTTCAAAAAAATAAATATAACTTTGTTAAGATTGCTTGCTCGGTAAATATCAAAAGTGAAAGATTGGTGTCAATTTCTACTCCAAAATCGCTAATTTATTCACTAATAAAGCTGTTATTGGCGTAAGTCTAGTAGCCTACCATTGTGATGGATACTTCCTTACGACAGGTACTTCCTTAGCGATGATGAGAAAAGATACAATTAATATGTGCTTCGTTGGCTCAAAATTTCCAATTTTTGCTTGCCATTTAATTTTTATTTTTTGTTATAAATGCGAAATATATCTGAAGTGTGTGATTAGTTTGAAATGTGTAATGTAGCCTATGAGTATCGACACTGGCATACACATGGCGGTTTTTGTTAAGCCAGCATATTTCAAACTTCAAACTGCTTAGGCTTACAGGTTATGAAAAAAGTGTTTTTTTGTAGTAACCAATAATAATAATAATAATGTTACCGGTAGTTTTTATATAGCGCTGTATCCATCGCAGAATGCGTTGCTCCACAGCGCTTTACAAAGCAGACAGTGTCAATGCAGCCGTATAGAGGCGCAACTGAGTACCCGAATCCACTCCATTGCTCAGTTCCAACCATTTTTAACTAAGCATCACATTTATGCTAACCTCCGTAATTAACAACTTGCATGCAAGTTTTTACCTGTATTTTGAACAATATATAACATATTCAAACAACAAACAAAACACTTATTTCACTTCAAAATCTTTACAAGAATTCAAATGTGTAATGCAGTGATTCTCATCCGTGCCCCTCAATCATTCTTCCTGCAGCCTTCATCAATGCAGGAAAAAAATATTCTTTACGTCTGAAGAACTGCCCAAAATTTTTTTCTGGGGGTAGAGCCCCCAGACCCCCCCCGCGAAGTCGTTTGCAGCCCCACTGCTCACAAACAGCACCATCTGCCACTGCATGGTTGTCATATAACTTGCTAGTGCTCAAAGAAAATGCATTATAATGCTGCACAAACTGCAAATGCACAAAGGTCACAGAGAGCCACTTTGGATGTCGTCAGTTTAAACTCTCACTAAATAGGCTATCTCCTGTTACAAGTTTACATACAATGGTACAGTAGTGTTACAAGTTAGAAGAATTGAAAGTATTCAGAGCGATAAAAACAATCAGATGACATGGCAGCCATCAAGACTAGATAACAGCATACATAAAATTATTATAATGAAGACGGTAATTTGATATACGATGGCAATCGGACCTCATCAGGGAGGCAACAATAGAGTTGGACGATACTTCGCATCTTCCAACAAAAGAAAAAATATATTTCTGAAGTAATGCATCAAATGTTATAATGTTGCACAAGACTTGATGTTCACGTACGCTATAGTGTTTAGGCAAATTGTGTATGCATTATTGAAGGCAACATTATTGAAGGCAAAACTCAAAGCGTTACATTAAATTTATTTTGTTGCTGGTCCTTTACAAAATTTAGATTTTGAATTTGGCCCCCGCGCTGAGAAAGGTTGAGAACCACTAATGTAATGCATCTAATCAATAAGCCATTGACTATTAGTATACAATGTTTGCATCTGCAAAATTTCTATTTGGACCAACCATTGATTTCAAAAGGGAAAATTATCACTCCAGAGATGCTAAAGTAGGCTGGCATAGAAGGTATAGCTTTGATAAGACTGACTGTATGGTCTGACCTATTACAAGTGTGCAATGTGCATAGTATTTAGAGACCAGATTGTGCGTGGCAAAATAATACGTCAACATAATGGTACAATGCAAATTGACATTGAACAGCTAAACGCTATTAGGCTACAAAAAACACTGAAAATGTTGCTTCCAATGCTTCGTAAATTCAGCATAACCAGGGATATCTTGACACTACGGGATGCGAAACTCGAAATCTGCCAGTTTATTGGCGTCCAACTGTAGGGCTAACTATGCTATCTACATCGTATTGCACAATGCCGTGTTACTGCATGAGAATGTGTTTTGCACTGGCTGTTTTCACTTGATCGTTTCATTAATGTGGTATTTGTTATGTTTTTTACAAAAGTATTAACATTTCAAAAGTTTATTGGCTATTACATAAAAAAGTTACACGGAGAACGGACAAAATAGGAAAAACAACGACTATTGCCGTAATGTACATTAACTTGGCTAGCATGTACACAAAACAAAAATAATGCACATCAATATCATTGGACAATTAGATATTATAACTACAAACTGTAACTACAATCAAGTGATGACATAAATTCAAATATTCGCAGTTTTGCGTGAACTACCACTCATAAGCTTGCAAACTGTTTGAGCCATCTTTGCGGGTTCCTCGCGCCTGGCAGCGTTCAAACGTTTATTCTATGAAAATGTTCACCTTACCAAACCCACGCTCTGGTTTTGTTCGAGCTGTTAAGAATGCCGCAGAGACGTCATTTGGCTTGCAGGCTGGTGAAGCTTGTCTCATGGGCCACTATAACTTTGAATTGCTTGTAAAAACTTCGTATTGTTTTGCCAAAAATTAACTAAAATGAGCCAAAAATGACGAGTGGTGGCAGTGGCGCGGGAACTATTTTTCTCTAGGGGGGGGCTGAAGCTGCCGTGGGTTGTCAGCTTCTGGGGGGAAAAGTCCCCCAGACCCCCTTATGTGGGAGGACATTTAAAACTGGGAGTGAGCATTCGGTCACCTCTTGTGTAATAAAAACGGCGCCAATAAACGCACACATTGTAAATTTTTAGTAAATGAAGAATGAAAACGAACAAATTAGAAAGTGATAAGAAAACAACAGTTTGTGGAAATGAGCTCTCACATGCTTCCAAAGATTGATTTTCGCTCAGGTGTTTTCTCTATGAACCGTGTCATGAGTTCTTTGACATCGACAGTATCCAAAATGTTTTGGTGGACATGCATCAACGCAAGATGAGTACCATAAGTCTTTTTTGTGTCATTGAGTTTCTTAACCACGTTTTCAGGTGTCTTAGAGCAGAAAAAGAACGTTGTGATGATGCAGCTGAAACCGAGAGGCAAAGGCAAAGCTCCACGAGTTTTCGCGTTTCTTTGAAAAGATCTAGAGTCTGAGGGTTTAGTTGCGATAGTATCTCAGCAACCTTTAGAACGGAGTTTGCGGTTTTCCACTTACATCATCGCTGAGCAAAGTAAGTTCCGTTTTTAGGCGATCTTTTCTGATGGCATCGGGTAAGCTGATCTCAGTTTCAGATCTTTCCTCACCGTTTGCACAGATCAAAAGAGCCTTCTCTTTGTTGGCTGCTGTAAGCAGCTCCGCCCCCAGACGACAAAGCATCCGATTCCTCTGTGTTTCGAAATCTTCCTGGAGTTTTGCTAATTCGGGGATCCTTTGGCGTCTTTAGGTTATTGACAGACGCAAAGATGTTCGCTGCTTCGATAAGCTTGAAAACGGATTCATCTTTTCTGAGATTTTTGATCCGTTCGCGGAGAATGGTGATTCCAAAGCTGAAAAAGCAAAGATCTTGTTTTGGAGCTGTCTTGCGACGGTTTCTGCAAGCTGAAAAACTTCACCGCTGCAGGTAATCGCAAAATAAAGCCGCATCCTGTGTGCTTGTTTTACCAAGCCGAATATGTTTGCACGTGCGTCTCCTCTCATTGCACTATCTTCTGTCATGTCGGTCAGACATGACAAAGCAATATCATATATTATTGTAATGTTCAGAAGTACGCATAAAATGTAAATATTGCAGAATGATGTCCAATAAACGATAGACCGCCGTGTTAGTAGGGAGGGTGGCTATAGTACCGCTACTGCGAGGTATAGCTCCGTGTGATTGACGACTCTTTATTGCAAATGATAAGCGCGACCACACGTAACAGGAACTCGATTCATCGTAGCAATTATTGTTCGAAAAAATTTCTGAAAATTTGTTATGTAGGCCTACCTTACATTGTCAGAATTTTCTAGGGCGGCTGAAACAATTATTGAAAATTTCAGGGGGGGCTGCAGCCCCTTGAGCACCCCTACTTCCCGCGCCTCTGAGTGGTGGTTTACGCAAGACTGCGAATATTCGAATTTATGTCATCACTTGATTGTGGTTACAGTTTGTAGTTATAATATCTAATTGTCCAATGATATATATTGATGTGCATTATTTTTGTTTTGTATACATGCTCGCCAAGTTAAGGCACAATACGGCAATAGACGTTGTTTTTTTGTGTAATATGAAATAATAATACTTTTGCCGAAAACATAACAAATACCACTTTAATGAAACGATCAAGTGAAAACAGCCTGTGCAAAAAAACATTCTCATGCAGTAACACGGCATTGTTCAATACAATGTAGACAGCATAGTTAGCCTTGCAGTTGGACTGGCGGATTTCGAGTTTTGCATCCCGTAGTATCAAGATATCTCTGATGAGAACTCTCAATCCCTCCCTCATCCACAAGCACAAATTATTAAATTTCAATTTTCTATCGAGACTTCTAAATTTGGTTGATATACCACAGATTGACACATTCTTTTGCCACGGAGTTGTATATTAAAAGGTCCCACTGCTGCACTGAGTGATAAGCTGAGGGCACACAAGAAGATGGTCCGCTGTTTTAGGTTTAGTGCCACAGACACGTAAATGGGCCTGTGTTGTACAACACAGTTAAATTTCAATGTCTACAAGAGCTGCTTTTACGAAGTTGCTAGGGTTTATTTTTTGCATTTTAAAGTAAAAACTATAAGTCATATTTTATAACTTAAGTTCATAACAACGTAGTTCTTTCACTGTTATCAGTTTCACAATCTTCTGACCACCAAACGAAATATGACAAATCACTTTTATTGGGGCTAAAGTAATGATAACTCTTATTGATTAGGTCCACGACAAAATCTTGCGTATTCTATTGATTGTGCCTTACTTTCTTTCATAGCATAGGAAGTAGGGGTGCAGAAGAGGCAGTCCCACTCCCACTACAAAACAAGGCGCAAATTTAGGCAGTAAATGTCCAATTATTTGGTCAAATTAAATATTGTTGCGTTTGTAAAAATATTTTTGCAAAGACAACCCCCCACCCCAAAATGTTTTATTATCCTACCGCTATGCTTTCTTGGGTAGCCTGCCACTGTAATTTAAATGATTAGTATTTTTCCTATCCAGTTGTAAGACTCTGAAATGTTTGAAATTGCATCTTCACCATTTGTGAAATAAATATGCACTCATTGAAAAACATCACTAGTTTCTTGAGTAAACTTTTCTTCACCAGTAAATTGATTACACTGAACTTGTCCTTATTGTCTACAAAATGTAAAGCGCGTGTTTACTTTTGTCAGAATCGCTGAGTTTGAAGAGACTTTAAAACGATGTGAACAAAAAAGCGTTCCTCTTGGTAGTGCGATGCTAAAGAAAGTCCTCCTACATCCGGGTGATGTGGAACCGGATGTTGAATTCGCATCCGTGATTAGGCAACCTGGGGAAGCAATGTCAGAGAACTTTTGGAAAGCTGACCTGAAGAAAAGAACGAGAAGGAAGGTTGTTTTCACAAAAGAAAATTGGTGTTACCGGCTAATTTTTTTGCTTTGTAAATATTATGTACCTTTTGTTGAGCATTATTTATTGAACCATTCGATACGACTATCACATTACATCCTTAATGAAAGAATTTTGCTCGTGGCTTACTGATACAGCATAGCTTTGTTTAAACCACCAAGCTGTCTACTTACAGAACTTTCATTTGCAATTTTTCTTTTAGCTGTTTTTTTTTTTAATTTACATCATAGGCTGAATCTATTACTAATGTTATAGAATCACACATAAAACCGCTAAATATAATATCGCTCATTCAGTACAAACATTTTTTGCGATTACCCCCTGGCTTACACAATGTATTTGTAATTTCAAAGAAGAGAAAAGCAAGCACTAACTTTTTATATCATTAGCTTTTGAAAGACAATGCATCACATACCTTGCAGCATTTTTGCCTACCCTGAGGTAGGCTAAGTGTTAAACTAAGTAGTTGTCAGGTTACTGATTAAGTTAGGTAGCCTTACTTGGATTGTTTTTATTTTTTATATTTTTATAGTTTTTATGCATATTATATTTTACATAATATATTAGCCTATATATATAATATACATTAAATCAAATATAGTTATTACTATATTTGATTTAATTCGCTCTGCTTCGCCTCTTTGCTTAGCATTGAGCACTTTTTGTAGTATTAATAGTTTTCATTGTTATAATATACATTATATATTTATACATAGCCTATATATTTTTATTGGTTTTTAGTTTATTTTATAGTATCTTAGTTTTTATACAGAAAATTAAAGAAAATGAGCAAAACAATAAACACATTCAAGAAAGGGCTAATTGCGACACTGATTCCGAAGAGGGCAGTCTACACAGTGAAGGGTCGAAGTTGAGTTGGTCAGATTCAGGTTCAAATTCAAGGGAAAGTGTGAACGATATTGTTGAGGCTTCACGTGTCATTGGTGTCCAGACAGCCAGATTTTCAAATCGAAAAAATGTGTTTAAACTGCCTTATTTTGAAAGTGGAGAATCGATCACACATCATAAGGTCAGTTCAAGGAAATTCAAGGTAGATGGTATAAATGAACAAGCTAAGTTTTTATATCCCAATGCAAGCACTTAGAAAACTTAGTAATCTAGTATCAATATTTTATGGTCAGATAGCAATTTCCAATTTGATGATAACTGACCACAACATAGCCTACATATCACAATATAACTTTACACTAAAAGTGATATAAAAAAAATTAAATCCGCAGATCTAGTTTAAAGGGCTTCGGAGCCGGCATAAAAAATGAAACTGCTAGAGCTCTTATATCAGAGCATAGCTCCGGAGCTATTTCATACCACTGCTCCAGCTCCGTTGCCGTATCTTCTCAAATAACATACGACTTAATACATAGTCGCCCACGATCAGTAATCACCCCAAGTTTAAAGTGTTACTAAATAGCAAACGTACAATCATCCAACAATTCTTAATTTTGTAATGGGTTGCTGTTAAATTATGTGAAATCAGCCAATAGCAACAGCATTTCATGAAATTCATTGGAGCTGGAGCTGTCTATCAAACAACTTGCTCCAGCTTCACTTGACTTTTACATACAGCTCCAGCTCCTTTTGAAAATGCAAAGCTCCTAGCTCCTTATAAAAATGCAAAGCTCCGAGACTCCTAGCTCCGTGGCTCCAGCTCCAAAGCAATGAAATTGTAGAGTTTGTGTTAGTACTTTCGTCACATCACAACCCAGATTTATATGGACTTTTCGTATTGTAGAGAAGGAAGGATTCGAACTCCGTAGGAAGTGAAGACACAGATGACACATCTGTCAATAAACACGACCACACCGTCATTCGCTTCCCCTCTTTGCGCGACACGTTGCCTGAAAGGTTTGTAAAATACTTTCATATACTTTGTTTCTTTGAGCGTCTATTCAATCCTTGTAGAAGAGGGATAGCTCTTGATGAATTGCTTTACCGACAACACACTAAGTGACTAGAGGTGGTTATAGACCATTAGTGAATGTAGCGTCTACAGTTTATTTTTACTTGATCTTATAGAAAAAGTAAAACTAAAATTGTAGAAGAAAACAAATACCACATATTGCAAAGCCAAGTGAATAAACAAAATAAGTGCGTATTCTCAATTTTTAATACCGTTGTCAGTTGTGTGGTGATAGGGCCTGCACGAATAGATGCCCAACCGATATCTCGGTTCGACACCTATCGAAAAACGCGGCTGTATCTTGACAAGGCAGTTAGCAACAAAGTCAAACTTCTCACCTTTCTGTTTACTTTATTAAAATCTAACTCACAGTCATAAATCTAGAATCTAGATACGGGACAAGCGACTTGCTATATGATTTTTTCTATACAACCCCATTGCCCAATGACAATGGATAGCTGTCTCTTTGTTTGTGTCGAATGGCTTACAAGATAGCTGAACACCTAGCATATCATGCTTGGCCAAGCTTGTATAAAACATCATTCTTTTACCTAAATTAAGCCATTGTTTTGGTAGCATATGAATCCCTTGGACCAGGGGTGTGCAACGTGCGGCCCGCGGGCCAAATGCGGCCCGCGAAGAAAAATTGTGCGGCACCCAAAGATGTGCCAATTTTGATTTGTGTGCGGCCCGCGAAAGGTGTTTATAATATAAGTCAGTCTGGTACGTGTGAACAGTTTATTGTAGAATGGATTATTGTACATTTCGCACCTTCTGTTAACTATCAGCACAGTTGGCCATATTTGTAAAAGGGGTGGACAAAGACTTGAACGAAACGGAAAACCTTCTGTCACTACAGTCAATGAAGGGCACGACAACTGGTGCTGACATCTTCACTGAAGTAATTGATGCTTTTGACAAGTTTGAACTGGACTTTTCCAGCTTATGCGGAATCGCAGCTGTTGGTTCTTGATCCATGTCCGGAACTGGCATTGGATCATAGGTCTCTTGAAGTCTGCCTTGAGGGAGAGAAAGACCGATGATGACAAAACAATTCTTTATTGTAAGTTATCATTTACCAGCAAAACCTTTGCGCAAAATGCTTGAAGTTCAAACAGGTCTTGAGCCCGGTTATTAAGGCAGTAAATTTCATTCGAGCAGGAGGGTTCAACCATCGTCAGTTTCAAAAGTTCCTGGATGATCTCAACACAACACATAAAGATCTACTGTACTTTTCCGAGGTGCGTTGGTTAAGCAAGCGCTGCATGTTGCGACGATTTTACAAACTGCGGAAAGAAGTCGTGAATTTTTTGAAACTTAAGGGGCACCCAATAGCTGTAATGGAAAACAAAAATTGGATATGCGATCTGGTTTTCTTGGTTGATATAACTACGCACCTAAATGATCTCAATACAAGACTGTAGCAAAAAAATCAGTATGCGAATGAAATATATGGTCACATAAAAGGCTTTATGAACAAATAACCTTGGAAAGCCCACATACAGACAGGAAACCTTTTCCACTTTCCAGCTTTGAAAGACTATGGAATACATAATGAGAAGAAAACTGAATTTGCAGACCAATTTGAAAAATTAATTATTGTATAAATTTTTGGCTCGTTTCAAGGACTTCAAATCTCATGAACATTTGTTTGATATCGCCACTCAATAGGGACAGTGACAAAGCAACAGCTGATATCCAATTTGAACTGATTGATCTTCAAGAGAAAACGGATTTGAAAGCAAAGTATTTAGAAACGAATCTTGGCGATTTTTACCGAAAACATCTCAACCAAGATGACTTTTCACATTTGAAAAAATTCATGGCTTCAAAAATGGCTCTTTTTGGCTCAACGTATTTGTGCAAACAATTTTTTTCTAAAATGGGTGTCTTAAAATCTCAATATTGATCGGTTCTGACAGACGAACACTTGAAAAATGGACTTCGAATTGCGAGCACTTCCATAGTAAATTTGGAAAAAGTCGTCGGGAAAAGAATCCAGCTGCAAATTTCTCACTGAACTCGTTCAAAGTCGGTGTGACAATAAATTTAAATAGCAGTTTTCTTCACAAATTTATGCCTCTTAACTTATTATTTCTGCAAGGAAACCCCTAATAATGCCATAAGAATAACATGAATAACAAAAAAAAACTACATTTTTGTGCCTGCAACTACTAGAAAGCATAATTATGTTAAACAAACGTGCGGCCCGCAGTTTCACCCAGATATTTATATCTGGCCCTCTTGTAATAAAGGTTGCACACCCCTGCCTTGGACAATAAAAGATTCGCTTTCGTGACTTTAATCTACAGCCTATTTTCAAATTTTGTGTAGGCTACATTTAAGTTAGGCTGCATACAACGCTGAAAGTATATCTTGAAAAGATGCCTTTTGTACTTGCTAAACGTTAAATCTTCCCAGGCCTTAATGTAGCCGTTTATGCAGTTCGCCCTGTTTGAAATTATCTAAAACATGCGCGATTTTTAGCCTTAGAGCTGAAATAAGTGTAGAACGAATAGCTTTCGAAGTCATTTGTCGAAAGTAAATGAAACTAATCGAATAAGGGATCCTTGTAAACTACAGTCTATTCTCTTGTCTATCTTTCTTAAAGCTAAAACCTGATGGTTGATTCATAACATAGATGGCATTACAGTTTTAATCATGCAGGAAAAAATTTATACAACTATGCATTATGTTGTGTGTAGGCTATATTAAAGCGTCGAAATGCTTGAAGTGACTTAAACTTATTCCCTAACTTTTAGAAAAAAGTTGTGGTTGCGTTTTCTAACATACATGTTTTTTTCAATCAACTCATCTTTTTGCGATTTTTTAATGTGCGGTAACGAGAATCTAATCATACTGAGCTCACAATTTTTGTTTTTACGTTCACTCAGACATTACATGAATCTTTCCACTGGTAGAGCACTTATTGGCCGAAAGGTTGATTGTTGGATGAGCGCTGAAGAATTTGAGAATATAAACAGGTAGGACTTTTTAGTGATATGGTTGGTTGGTTGGTTTTGAATCTTTATCCTTGGACTGACAAAGCCTTGATAGGTTATTCCTGGTAGTTTTGCATAGGCCTACTTGTAGAGGCTCTTGACGCAGGGCCGGTTACCGAGATTGGCAGAGTGAAGTTTTCCGATTGTTAAAGTCTTGTTGAAGTGAGCTTCATGCTGGAACCTCTGTCCTCTAGGCTACTCTACACAGTAGACTACAGTACACCTTACAGTATGCTAGTGCATTAAGCGCAGCACGTAAAATTAGCATGCGTCTAAACGTGAAACGTTTTAGCGCTACTCTGTGAATGGCCTGCGTGTTAGCTGTGTTGCAGCTGCTCACTTTACAATATTTTTCTGTCACAAATGCAATTACATAGGCTTGCTGTCATTGAATTGGAAGTTCCAGAACAAAAAACACCATCGATAAGTGTTGCTCACTGAACTTTCTCAATTTTCATTGGAAGTTCAAACGTTTTGATTATATTTAACCTCTGCTCTGAGCTACACGTAGACCCAACTTGTGATTCATTGAGCAACACTTCGATGCAATGTAACTTTCATAAAACGACAAAACAGGTAAACCTTATACTGTATACTATTACTATAGTGTATAAGGTGCGTTGGTGCAAGTTATGATATAATCGCCTGCATGGCCGAGTGGTGCTAGCCCTGGTTCTACATTTGTTGGGGCGCTGGTTTGACACCGTTCAAGAGCATCTTGCTGTGTCTTTGGAAAGACACAAAGGCGTGCCTGAAGGTAGACTCGAAGACTGGTTTCCTTGCCTTGTCATCTATTTAATTTACACCTTCAATCTACCGAGCGTAAGCCTGGATAGTGGATACGACAAAAAATAATATTGCCTAAAAGCCCAATATTTTACTGTAATACTTATAACATTTAGACTAGGCCTACTTTGCCGCATTACAATAGGTGAGATCAATCTATCACAGCTCTAAGGAACTTTGGTATTGGTCATAATATGTCGTGATTTCTATAAATAAAAATTGAGGTATCTAGAATGTTACCTCAATCACTGGACCAGTGCCGCGAATTGTAAAAATAAGCGCTCTATGCCTATGAGGGATATCTTTAGTCAAATTGCCTTTAAAGATATTGTCATTCCTGTGATATTATTTCAGCACGCTTGTGGATACTCCGTTACGTCGACAAAAACCAAATTCCAACGCCTTTTGGCCTGGTCATTATAACAAGATGCGACTGTGGAGAAGCCCATGTGACTCTCACCGTCCTCCTAAATGCGATAATAGCAAGAGCAAAAGAAGTGTTTTCCATCTTGTAAAAACTTTACCTCATAATGGTCATAGATCAAACTATGGCTACGATAATAACATGTTGACGTGGCCAACAGATGGACGGTATGTCAAGTACGGTGATATTGATCAAGACAAAGTCTATCATATCTAGTCGGCTTCTCCCTGAAGACACAGTTCCTTATCAATGTGATCTCTGTAGCCTATACCGTCTACTTCATACCTTATACGTGTTGCACTACATAAGTAGGGGGGAAGTAATCGGCTTTTTTTCCATATTCAACTTTAGCCCTGGCTTTAGAATACAACGATACATTCTAAGATCTCTAAAAAAACATTGCAACTTCTGTCCAACCCCCCCCCCCCCACTCTGAAAATTACTTTTCGCGTTTTTTTTTTACACATGCGCTTCGCGTTTAACGGCCTAACATTGTATGGACGTCACTTTTGTTTGTGGCATAAAATTTCAAATATTATTTGCTACTGCACTAAAACACATTAACTATGTTGCAAAAATGCCGTAAACAATTTTCTGGTCTTGGTTTCATCGTAAAACACAGTAAAGTGGTCGTTTCGATTTGTGCGCATGACTATGCGCATGCGCAAAAGCGTGACATTAAGGCAAACAGCTTGCATGAAACTGGTTGTAGTTAAGCCTCCATAAATTGACCTAAACCTACCTCCAAAAACTAATTTTCAAAAAATAAAAGTCGCTTTTAGCTTGTTTTGTTATGATAACTGATAAAACGTCTTTGGCTTCTGTCTGCAAAAATTTACTTTGCATTTTCGATTTAAGCCCTCATTCTGACATTTCCGCTCAATTCCTCTCCATCTACTTGTCTATTTTACAGTATCTGCTGGTTTCAGTTTAGTAACTTAGACTGACCTGCCTTTGGTGTGCTTCAGCTGCAATAACCAATTGAAAACTTGAGGACAACTGCCAAGATATTTCTCAACAGCAAGTTGTTATGATGGATGGTGGTTGTCGAAAGGTAGTTAGTAAGAAAGCTCATCAGTAGGATACTAGACAATGTACTGATCCTGTGAAGTTAACTTTCAGAAGGTCTTTTCTTAAATTCTCTTACGTGCAATCCACGGCATTGCACTGTTTATTCAATCAATCAATCAATCGTTTATTTATCAAAAAACAAAACACAAAAGTGACATAAAACAATAATACATACAATGTTGAGGTTTTGTTATTGATAGGGAGACAACGAAACGACCATACGGTCAACTAGTCAGTTGCCACTAGTCAGTCAGTTTCAACATTGCACAATGAACTGTTTATTCTTGAAACCTAACGTGTTCCCCCGATTGTTTCTTGACCTACAACTAAGTCAAATATGGAGAGTTTAGCACCACGATTTTTGGTTAACCTGTAGGCTACACCGGTGGAAGCCCAGCTTGACCCTATAATATCTATAGCAGTGGTTCCCAACCGAGGTGCCGCGGCACCCTGGGGTGCCAATTGCAATGCTCAAGGGTGCCGCAAGATATTGCAATATTCCGGCCCATTCATTATTTTAACTTTAACCCGTTAAGTGCGGAATTTATTTATTTCTAACCGAGTTTCAGTGCGCATTAAGTTGCGCGTCTCGTAGTTATTCCCGGCTCCTTTCTGGAGGGTCGCTTAGTGGAGAAGTCGCTGACGGTAAGTAGGTAATCCGCGGCAAGCCTTTGTTTTCTCGCCCAGGAAAAACAACGTGAAAGAGATTTTGACTCGTTGCTGTTCTTTCCATAAAAACGTTTGAAACGCACCATTATTGCCAGGTTTCATGATTTTATTTTGCAAAGAATTCGAGAAATCCAGTTTTAATGGACTCTCATATTGTTTTGAATCTTAAAGAAGAATTAATTGACATTCGTAACGATGGAAATTTTAAGCTTATGCACAAGCAGATGCCTCTCCACGACTTCTGGATAAAAATTCAAAATAAATATCCTTGCGTTGGAAAGAAAGCTATTGTGCTTTTGCTGCAGTTTTCCATGTCATAGCCTACCTATGTGAGAGTGGATTTTCCGTAACGAACTAAAAAGCGAGAACGACTGCTTGTAGTCGAGGAATAAATGCGAGTGGCTTTATCGAATGTGCCCCCACATATTAAGGGACTTTGTGCAAGAAGTCAAGCCCAAATTTTACACTGACTTTTGAATAACAACATTTATTTACGCGCGCTATACTGTACAACTCATTCTGTGTTATTTCATACAGTTATTTGAAATACAGAAACCTCATAGAATTGATCCAGTTTTGCCAGGGTGCCGCAAACTATTTATCTCTTTGATAGGGTGCCGCAAGGTCTAAAAGGTTGGGAACCACTGATCTATAGCTTAGCTAGCAATAAACATAAACTACTTTGACCTTATAATTGTGTTATATCCGTAGATGCACATTTGACTTGTTTCATAATGACATGTAGGCGATTTCCATCACTATCTGCTCCAGTGATAGGCTAGTAGCAACCATTAGCCTACTAATAATTTACATACTGTAGAGTGATGGCTACATTATGTATATTTCCTGGACATGACCAAGGCTACAACGGATCTTGTGATTAAACTTTTCACAGTGTCTAAAAAGTAATTTTATGATACAACATACTACATGATTAAACGGCTGTAGTTTTTAAAAAAAATTCCAGATAACTAAATATTTCCATAGAAATTCCGACGTTGTTAGACGAAAAAGTATTTATGGACCCAAAGTAGGCTGTTTCTATTGTGGGAGAAAAGGTTGCATAGGTTAGGCCTATTGTAAACATGATACCGTCAGGGACTTTAATTTGGAGTAGATTTTCCATGTAGCCTATTCCCACAAAAATAATATAGGCCTAAGTCTACACTACAGAAATATTCATACATTAATTATGAGCAAAAATCCTGCAAAAGTTTCGAAATAAATTTCAAGTGGATATGGTACCGTAACATTTATTTTATTTGTTAATTTGGCCAGTTCTATAGGCCTACAAAATTTGAAAATACAACTTCGTAGGCCTATATAAACTTTTCGATCTACTTTTGAATTTACCAATGACCCATATGGATTCGTACTGCTATCAATAGCCTACTAATCAAAGAAATAGAGAGTAGGCTCTCGCACTAAATTGACAAATTCAAGTGCATGGTGAAGCTTTCACCACACAGGTGTGTCTTCTTTAGTGACTACATATCTATCATATCAAAGAAGGTTCAAGTTCTACTTTTGTAGGAATAATAGCCTACGTGTCGGCTACGAAGGCATAGCCTACTTTTGTGGCAAAAGCTATACAATACCCTTGGATCAATTTAATGTGGTAGCCTATTCTCTATTTCTTCCATAGCCTACAGAATATCTGTAATTTCGGTACGCTTTTACGCATGCGCGTAGTCTTGAGCACAAATCAAAATGATCACTTTCTCGTGTTTACGATCAACTAAGACCAGAAAAGCTGTTTTCTTCGTCGTATGAGCTGTTCTTCTGGACTATATGTTTGGGCATGATGTCATCAGCCACTCGACAGTCTCGTCATCCAGGGCCTTCAGTCCAGGCGCTCCATGTGGTGGTTGATGGATTGGGCAGTCATGGACGACATGATCTACTGTCTGGTCTGTGGCGCCACACTCGCATCCCGGTGAGGGAGCCAGGCCCCATTTGCACATGTCTGAACGAAAGCGACCGACGCCGGTTCGTAGGCGGTTAAGCCGGACCCACGCAAGTCTTGCGAGGGACATTCCCGGAGGATGGGGATCGACGTCGGGTAGGAAATCACGGAGTCGGGAAGTGTTGTTTTGCCACTCCATGTTCCATGTGTAGTTCGTCCAGTGTGCCGCACTTATTCCAAGATCTTCAACGTTGTTCAGAAGCTGTCGTGCGGCGGGCACAAATGGGCGTCTTGATTTCAGTCGCTGCTGTCCTCCAGGTAGGCGCTGGAATGTACTGTGGAGGAGGTGGTCGGGGTCCAGTGCGCGACGAGCAAGGGAAATCATGGCTCCTTTACGGCGAAGCTCAGCAGGTTGGATGCCTGCAAGGATGGGAAGGCAATCCGTTGGAGTGGGACGCAGGCATCCAGTCACAGTGCGTAGTGCGTCATTGATGGCGGTGTCAATGTGGCGGGTGTGAGAGCTGCGGCACCACACTGGTGCGCAGTACTCAGCGGTAGAATGGACAAGGGCCAAGGTAGCTGTGCGAAGGGTTTTCGCATCAGCTCCCCAGCCGGAAGCCGCCTCAAAAGTGCAACGCGCGCAGATAGTTTTTTGCGCAGTGACTCTAGGTGTCGTCGGTACGTGAGTGACCTGTCCAGGGTTACGCCGAGGTAGGTGGGTTCGGCGCAGTAGGGTAGGTGTTCGTCATCGGTGGTAATGTTGATCTCACGTTTTGCTTCCTTGTTGTTTAGGTGGAAGGCCGCCGACACTGTCTTTGCCTTGCTGAGCTGTAGCTTCCATTTCTGGAGATATGTTGATATAGTTGACATGTCCTGGCTTAGGTTCCTCTCCATTGACTGCCAATCTCCGGCTGGATGCAGGAGAGCCAGATCGTCTGCATAAGCATACTTCCTGGAGATGGTGTCAGGCAGGTCATAGATGTAAGTGTTAAAGAGGAGGGGAGCCAGGACAGAGCCCTGTGGGACGCCGTTCCTGAGTCGACGTAGTCTACTTCGTCGGCCGCTACCGGTGGAAAGGGTAAAGCTGCGGTTTTGCACAAGTTCCATAATCATATGGACCATGTGCCTGTCAGGAAGGAGACGGAGTAGTTTGCAGGTAAGGCCGCTGTGCCATACAGTGTCGTAGGCAGCCGTGAGATCGACAAACACGGCGCCAGCCTTCTTTTTTGCCGAGAAGCTGTCCTCGATGTCTTGGGTCATCAGAGTGACCTGGTATACAGTTGATCTTCCGTGGCGAAAGCCGGCTTGTTCCCGAGGGAGCTGAGGATCTATTATCGGTTCGACACGGGCGTAGATAAGTCTTTCGAGTATCTTGAAGGGGATACAGAGCAGAGAGATGGGGCGATAGCTCTTCGGATCCCCTGGGGGCTTCTTCGGCTTTGGGACTGCAACCACTAGGGCTCTTCTCCAGATTCTTGGGATGCGCAGGTGACGCAAGCAGCAGGAAAGGAATTCTTTTAACCAGGACCTCATAGAGGGGGCAGCTTGGAGTATTAGTTCCGGGCATAGGTGGTCAAGGCCCGGGGATTTGCCTGGCTTTAAGTGCTGGAGGGCGGAGGCAAATTCTTCTGGGGTAAACTCACCAGAGATGTTGCCCTCGACAGGTGTTGGGACCTTCCAGAGGTTCGTCATTTCCTTGAGGACGGACTTGTCTGATTCACGGTCTCTCGTTCTGTGCACTCCATTTTTCACAAGTTGTGAGGCGATGGCATTTGCTGAAATGGGGCATTGGCGACGAGAGGCACGTGATCTGCCAGTGAGGTTGTTGAGTGTACTCCAAGCTGTGCGGCTGGAGTGCGTGAAGTCGATTGAGTCTATGGCTTCTGTCCAGCGCTTCTTCCTCTTTGAATCCAATCTTGCCAGCAGGGCTGTTGCTGAGTTGGTGGTGGCGGTACCCTGGGGGGAACGGAGGAAGTCGCGGTAAAGCCTGTCGCACTCCACATCCCAGCAAGGTATGTAGTTTTTCCGTCGACCTCGCGGGATGGAGTCTTTTGCCGCAGATATGATTGCATCACAGAAGTCCTGGTAGGCTTCATCCACTTTGATGGTGTGTGGGGGTGGGAGGTACTGCGTAGCTTCGTTTGTGAGGAAGCTGTAGTATTCCCAATCGGCCTTTCTGAAGTTCCATCGCTTGACAGGCTTGCTCGGAATAGGTGTGGCAAGCAAGGGGGCCGTGATTAGCGAGGGTCGGTGTTGAGACCTTGGGAACTTCTCTAACACACGTCTGTCCGGCTGGCGATCATCGGGGTCATCACTTGCGAAAGCCAGGTCTGGGTTCGTGCCAGTGTTCCAACGACCGGAGTGGAAGCTCGGTGCGCCCTTAGGATCGTATAAGAGGGCGAGGTTGTTGTTGGTTGCCCAAGCGGCCAGACTATCTCCGTCGTTGTTGATGGAGTTGTACCCCCAGTCAGTGTGGTGGCAGTTAAAATCGCCAGCGTAGAGGCTGGGGTGGGGGAACACTGGGATGGCTGTTGATGTTATCCGCGAAGGTGGGGGCTTGTAGACATTGACGATGTTGTAGCCTGCTACATCTACACAAAGCCACTCGATCTCCGATTGAGCTTGGGATTGGTCAACCAAGGACCAGCTCAGCCGGTCATGGACAAACGTGGCGAGGCCGTATTTCCTGCTGCAGGTTGCGCCTGCGAGTGTGAAGTTGGTTATTACCAACTTATCCACAGATGTACAGTGAGTCTCCTGGAGGAGGATGATGAGGGCTTGGTGGCCAGGTGCTCGATGATGTTGAGCTTGCTGGCCGTGATGCCCTCGGTGTTCAGCTGCAGTACGGTGGGTCGTCGGTACTTTTCGACAGTGCGAGCACTGCCGTGCCCTGAAAAGAGCATTTTCCTACCCACCCTGCGCTGAACAGTCTCATTAGCTCTTGTTTGACAAGCTTCGTTTCGCATACGTATTTTGTATAATTTCGTATGTTACTGACGGGGGGGACCACGTGAAGGTGCTTGTCTTCCTCCCCGTAACGATGCTCAAAAGCTGTTTGCGACTGTCTTACAACATTATTAATGTGTTTTGGTACAGCAGGCTAGTAAATAATGTTTGAATTTTAAAAGCCATAAACAAAAAATGACGTCAAGGCAGTAGGCCTAATTTTTATGGTAGGGAGTTTTTTTTGGACGGAAACACTGTTGTATCCTAACATTAAAGCTAAAGTTGAAATTAAATTTACCTCCTTCCCCTAACATAAGCGTATTAACTGACAACTAATGTCAAGTTGGGTTTGAGTAAAAGAAAAGCAGTCTGTCACATGATACGTAGCCTAACTTATTTGCAGAGTTCGGAAGGTAACTTTTTAACAACCGATAGCCTAACGCCATAGTCAAACCGTAACGACCAGGGATTAGAAATCCCTGCGTAACGATGCTCAAAAGTGACTGCTTCACTGAAATGCAGGGGTGCGGGTCTGCCAGCTAACTAACTGATCAATTCCTTGCACTCCTATCGTGGCTTTTGGGCTGTCGCCAAGCCTTTTGCGCTTAGTTTTTGTGTGGCCTACCGTACCGTTCTATGCATCGTTTGTCAAATCATTAATCTTCGTTGTAGGCCTAACGCTGTCAATGTTATTAAAAATGCAAAAAAACTTTTAATGGCTATCAATATGTTGAAACACGAGTTTATATCCTTAGCCTAAGAAGTCTATAGCTACACTTTTTGATAAAAATGATAAATTGTCTGGATGGTGTAATGGTCAAATTTGCATCCGGCCGAAAGGGCAAAGTGAACCCACCTTGACCCCCCCCCCCCCAACCGAAAACCTGCGGGCGCCCTTGACAAGTTAGACTTTTTTGTAGCATGATTTGGACATTATACAGTAGGCTACTAAAGTTTTCTATTTTCATGCTTAGAGATAGGTTTATTCAGAAAAGTTATGAGTGAACAAGGGGCAGGAGATTCTGCTTGTGATGCTGATATTATTGCCGTTAAAACACCAAAGTTTTAGCTCTTGTACTTTCGCAAAAAAGACTGAAATAATTACTGCTGGTAGGCCAAGTCACCTTTTAGATCTTGCCAAACAAACTAATTCGTGTGTTCGAAGATTTAACCATGATCTTTACAAAAGTTCATTGTGGTTGTGTGGAAGGTCAATGTAGCCGACAAACAAATTATATTGGTCATGTTTGCTTTTTTCAACCGACAAATCTGCATAGAATTTACGAAATGGTGGTTAATAATCTACATCTTGAATTCCCAAATGCAATGTATTTTTTCAACATTGGGAGGCATGTCTTCATTTTTCACCTCCTTTTCAAAACAAATGTCTGTGTTAGATGATACAGTGAAAGCAAGGTTTCCCAAACTTGCACCGACAAGATGAAGTTACTCATCTCGTCTTGTGGAAACTGTCAAAGCTAACCTCGATGACTTTTCAGCTTTTTCAACATTGCATCCATTTACTGACTATTTGTTTAATGTTCTGAAATCGAAATCTACGGACATCTTGTTTTTTGCAAAAGAAATCGCAACATCGATTCAGGAACTTCAAGATATCCGAAAAAACAAATTTGGTGGTATCTGGGAAGCAGTTGTGGCACATTGTGGCTTGCCCACTTCTCGGAAAAGGCACCATGGACGTGATGCAACAGTGCATACACAGACAGGGTACTATTTTTTTGAAATTCTGGATACTATCATAGTAGCCTACAAATGCGACAACGATTTAAGTCGATAAAAGAGTTGCAATTTGTTGAACTTGTAGATAGACTGTGCCCGGTTTCAGCAACATGACCAAAGCTTTCCTGAAAGAAGGTTTGAGTGCCTAATTCGATCCTACAGCTCTCGCTTTGATTTTTCTGGTCTTTGATCTGAATTCACTGTGTTATATTCACACGGACACTTCTGAAAGCAAAGTGTTGAGCAGATGTATAAGTTTCTAACTGAAAATCAGTGATAACTTATCATGGATTTAAGGAGATTTACAAATTGGCAGTGCTGATTCTAACTTTGCCATATTCTACTTTATCAGTCGAGGAATCATTTTCTGCTCTCAAGAGGATCAAAACGTATTTGAGAAACAATCAAGGACAAGAGGCTGTCTAACTTGTCACTGATGTCTATTGAAAAAAGTCTTTTGAAAGAAATGATGTCAAAACTTGAAACTTAGCAGTGTTGGCCTACTAAGATTTGCAGGAAACGTCGAGTTGAGTAGCAGCATCAGCAAAGGTCGTTGCATAGGGGCGTGTTACCCACTATCAGATAGAGTGACTGTTTCGAGTAGAGAAGACGTAGTAGTACCACTGTTGATGTTCTTTAATTTTAGCCGCAGTTTTTGCCCGTTTGTGTGTAAAAGCTACTTTTAATAAGTTAATAGCTGTTTATCTGCTAATAAATTTCATATAAATATTACCATAAAAGTGTTTCCAGAAAGCACTACAACCCATTATTTGAGTGTATTTTTGCAAATATTTCCGGGAGTGCATGCCCTAGAATACGATTCATGTCCTTGCTCAACCGACCAGAATACGCCACTTGTTTTAGAAGGGAGTCTCGGAAAGTTAATCATAGGCCTGCGATAGTGTAATCAAGTTCTTCCGTAGGAAATTCACAACACTGTGCTCATCACTTCCCATAACTTGTGATAGCGGTCGGGTGCAACAATTGAAATTTCAAAACCAGAAGCTTTTGTAGCAGGCCATGCCACCAATATTTCCAGTAAGGCCTATGTGGTAGAAAGATTGTTATCAACGAACTGACATAGAACGGAGTTGTCCTTGAAAGGTGCAACTGTCCCACTGGAGGATGAACTATCGTGCTTCAGTTGTGCTGACAATTTCCATACGAACCACTGCGTTTGCAGAATGAAGTCAAGACCTTTTTATTTTTTGCGACTTCCGTGCAACCTACGCCGAGAGCATGCATATTATATAAAGATCATGATGTTTAGTCTGATGCCAGACATTCCTTGATAAGCGAGAAATACCAGTCTCACATACGTCGAAAGGGTTTTGTACTAAACAATTGAGTTCAATAAGTAGAACAATGAATACCACTCCGGGCAAGCATTTTTCTATTAGGCTACTTCCACAGCATGTTTAGCTAGAAATTTTTAAAACACACTTTTTATTAATCCCACCCACAACCATAAGATATGTTGAAACACGTTTTTTTTGTTGTGCGTTGTGCGTGACGTTGCTTTAAAATGATGAAGAACATCATAGCGCTGTAGACCAGATTCTTTATTAAATGAGAATGAAAAATACAGTATAACGATTTTCAAGACGTATTCATAAACAAACAATGCGGTCTGCATGCAGCTGGATATTCGGTGGTGCGAACAGAATGGAAACTGTTACCATAAAGAGGAGCAATATTTAATGACGTTGAAGACGATCAACGTTACAAAACCCAAGTCTCAATGAAGTTCGCTGCTTTGCATACTGTGCAAGTACGCAGATTGTATTTCGGAAGTTAAAAAGCCATTGTAATGTGGGCATTCACTTTTCAAGTCTTGAACTTTTTTCATGCAAAAGGAGCATGACTGTGGCATGCAATCCAATCACTGCCGATAGAACACCACGCAGGCGAATAGCCTGCTAAGATATGACAGCACTTGACTCAAATTCTTTGGCCAAGTTGTCTTCTACCAATACATCTACCCCAGATGCAGTTTTATTTATATTCTCCAACTGCTCGTTTTCATGTTGATCTTTCGTGGGTTGGTCAGATTTTTCTTCAACTCTCTTTTCTCGAAAAGGAATGTACAGTCGCTCAGGCTTTGGAACCTGCGAAACATAGTTTATAAAAATATTACAAAGGTTGGCAACTTCAATTAAGAATGTCATAAATAGGAAGAACATTTAACTCACTGCAATCAGTTGTCAATGGTCGGAATGTGTTGGATAGCTGCTGAGGGGCTGTTTAAGTATCATATGAGGTCCCGGGAGGTTGTGACTTGTGATATCGTGTTATGTAGGTTGGGAACAAACATCACACGGGGATGAAGAAATGCGTTGCATGTTAATTAAACAGCCCCTAATCTTCGGAGCTCAGTTTGAGGGTTATACCAATACTAATAGAATGAAGAAAAATGACATTCGCTAGCATCCATATCCATGCGTTTTTCGGGTTTTCTTTTGACAACACCAACTTGAGATACTCTCGCTAATCGTCAGAACCACCATGTTGCGTTATTATATAAGTATAAGACATCATATAGGAGGGGGTTAGACAATAAAATAGCAACAGGTGATATTTGAAGAGTTCCTTAGTCCCTATCTATGCTACCAGACAGTATTACAGCGCCGAAGTAATCTTTGGGATACCTCTTCAAGTAACTTTGTCAAATCTCTCTTCATAGCATAAGCGTCTTCTCCGTCAGCATAGTACTTAGCTTCGACTTCACTTTGTTCGAATTTAAGAGTGTCAGCGTAAAGTCGCAAGGCTGCTCTGTTGCTGACGCGCACGTGCAAAGAGACGTACCTTCAAAACAAGAAGACGCCTTTAGTTTTTGGTTAGTCCTTTGAGTCAGTGTCACCAGAATGATAGAGCAGTGGATATCAGGTTGATCAGTTTAACCATAATTTCTTCGTTGGTTCTCTTATGGTAAAAGTGTTATTTTTTCACTTGATGATATGTCACGCTGCCGTACCGCACACAGGGGAGCTCCAGTATCGAGACATTTAAACTTGACACGCATTTAAACTTAAACTTGCTTTGCTTTGAAGCATTCTACCATGGCCCTCGAAGCATGGTCCATCAACTTTCTTGCTAAACCAAGTCTTCTGTGAGATCGCTTCACAGCCTAAAACAAAACAGATAATAACAGAGAATATAATTTTGATAGAAACACGGTTTTTATCAAACTTGTGAAATTGTGCATCTTACATTTCTTCTCACTTCACACTGTCGACCCTGAACCTTGTCATTTTGCAGTAACTACTCATACTAATTCAGATTAAAAGTGGTCTTGAGTCAATTAATGGCATAAAGGATACAAAAGCATAGAATCATGTAGCCCATTAACCAGCAAACAAGACGTATAATACATATATACGTCATACATGCATTACAATGTGCTACGCAGAGTCATTTAAAAACGTGGTTATTTGACTAAGTTGAGCACAACTATAAAAAGACCAATTTACTAATTTTCCGGTTATCAGTGTAGTAAAATTTTCGTAATTTGTCATCATTTGTTTGTAAAAAAGTGATAAAAACTGAAGAACACACTGCTTATACAATATACAGTACATTGTATATGTACTCAAGAAAAGCCTAACGATGCTGCAGATTGCAGAATCTTATTTAAAAGGGCACTATAATATATATTTGAAAACAATCCTAGTCAAATTATGTACTATTCTATGCCACTGTAGTACAAAAACAGCACAGAAACTTCAGTACCGTATTTATGTGTTGATCATTCTCATTCTACAATAAAATAGTTTGATGTTGAGTTAAATAATGTTGCAGTTGAGTTTTTCTGTATAATACAAGGGGATCAAACCAAGTGTAGACAAATATTTATTGAAATAACAGAACATCCAAACAGGAAAAAATTTACACATATAAGGAAAAAGAAAAGTATATATAAATAAACTAAACGTACTTTTATTTTTCAATGATGTTTGACTAAGGCGTTTGCCGTTTGGTGAAGGCAAAGGGCAAATATATTGAAAAATAAGAATACATTTTGTTTATTTATAAATGCTTTTCTTTGTATTTTCTTTATATGTGTAAAAAATTTTCTGTTTAGATGTACGGTACTGTAATTTCAATTTAATATTTGTCTACAATTGGTTTGATCACCCTGTATTTTATATAGTAGGCCTATATAATCAGACAGTCACACAACCTGCCAATATCAAGCTCACTTTTAATTCTAAGATCAAGTGGCTCAACAAAAAGATGCAAACTAGTGCCAAAAATAAAATATATTAAATCACCAGAGATGTAATGTGGCCATGTATAGCTTCATCTGGGTCTTCCTCCATTTTCGCAAGAACATAACCAACAGTGTTGCCTTTCGCATCTTCTGCCACATACGAAAGTTGTGGCCATGAAAGACCATGATAGAAATAGTACTTCATTTGGTAGTTCTCAGGAAGGCATAAAAGATTGCAGTGTTGCATATTCATCAAATCAGAAGGCTAAAGTAGAATTAGTATTAATGTGTATTGTGTATACAATGAAAAATAATCAAAATACTGTATAAATTGCAAGCTTATCTTTGGCTGAGTGGTGTGAGCAATGTTCTAATGTATCCTAGGTATAAAAAACATCAATTTGACACTCATTAAAAGCATGTAGTTGTGCTTGGGTGAGACAATAAAACTTAATTACAACATGCTTGATTGACTTCCTTGCCTTTCTACTTAGTACACCAAACACCATGTATAGCCTAATACTCAAATCTGTGGAAAGAAAATAATATGCAGCAATGCACTTCAGAAATATCTAAAGTGATGGAGAGATGAGCACAAATAATCCATTAAGTCACCCAGAGTCAACTAATTAAAATGTAATTCAAAGACGCCTATAACTCTATGGCACCATAAAGTGATATACAGTAAGAGTTATTGTTGAAATTGCATGCTTTTACCACAGTACGAAATTAATTTCAAATACTTACAGTCGCATTTCGGATATTCATTGCAATCTCACCAACTACTAGCTACCGTGCAATATATAAATTACTAAATTTTATGAGATATCCAAAATTTAAGATGTCTAATGCATTTGAAACTTGCACCTTTTCACACCAAAGTAATTCTGCAACTAAACAAAATAGTCAAATTGTATATATAATTTAAGTTATTTAAAAATTTACATCCTGGTAAGATAGTGTAAGAAACTAAGTTGGTCACTCCGTAAAGGCCTAATAGAATTGGTCTATTTGAATAAGCTTAACTGAAGATGATCTAGCTTCTAGCTGATCGAAATCGATTTTTAGCTATACAGCTACCGCAAAATGACTTCGGACCTTTTTGCGTATACAGCAAAATTTACGCCAGTTTGTAGCTGTGCGTTTTACATCAGATCATTTGACTAACAATAAGCATTGTGACTAACAATGCAAAGATTGTGAAAAATGTGACGAAGATTTTAATAATGAAAAAATATTAAGAATGGTCGATTGTTTTTATTGAAAGGTTTCATTGTATACAAAATGTTAGTTTTTCTTGAAAATTTAGAAAGGTCCGAAGTCATTTTGCGGTAGCTGTAGATTAAACTGACTCGTGTGAAAATAAATTTCTTTGCATGTACTGCTTTGATGAGTTACGGTAAGGGAACGTTCAAATATTACGTAACGCTTTTTTTCCGAATTTTTGACCCCCCCCTCCCCCATGTAACGCCAACGTAACGCTTTTTTCAATCCCCCCCTCCCCCATGTAACGCTTTTTCAGTATGAATTCAGCACAAAAAACTACCATTCCGTACTCGAAAGCATTACGTAACGTTTTGCTTGAACCCCCTCCCCCCAATGTGACGCTAACGTAACGCTTTGCATAAACCCCCCCCTCCCCCTCGAAGGCGTTACGTAATATTTGAACGTTCCCTAACGCGGAAACCATGGCTTTTTTTTGAGTAACACAAACAGCATCATTAAAAAATGCTAGGCCCACAAGTTCTTCACTTATACGTATACCACAAGTGCCTCGAAAATGTTTTCATGGCTTGTTGCGATAAACCTGCATCATGTTGCTCATACTCATTTATATATATACCCTTTTCAAGAGCTCCAGGATCCAGGTCATGTCGTGGTGCACATTTATCTAAAAGTGCTGTGAATCATGATTTTACATACACCTTCAAAACAAACAGAACAAATCACTTTAAACCACGTTGCTCCTGACTTGACAAATCAAACTGCATTCAAAATAACCAGATTTTGAGTGCATATACACTATACAGCAGTTGCCATGCAACTGGCGCGATGAAGGGCACCAGGATGAGAGAATCGAATTCCATGCGGTGGTGTTCAGTTGAGGATTATGATCGATACTTCTAGAAATTATTGGTAGTTGTCTCTTGGCTGATTATATTGTTACGCAGATGGTGGATACAGAACTGTATGATTTCATCTGAAAAGCTGCTGTCATGTTTTTCCAATGTCACATCATACCCATCTTTATTCAATGTACCCCATTTTGATTTAAATCGCTTAAAATGAAGAATGTCTGGCCCAGATGATGGCCCAAGGCAGGGAGCAAGTCTTTTAGGTGCAGACAGTTAGGCGCCAGTCAAATAGGCGCGCACACTGTGGCGTCAGGATAATTAGGTGCGGAGCACTGTGGCGTCCATTCATTTAGGTGCTATTCCTAGTAAAGTATGCAGATTGTATCAGCTTGGCAGGTAGGGCAATTCTTGCGAGTACGTGTGAGACAACACTCTACAAGATGAATACCTTTCTATAGGGCATATGAACCCTGGCCACAAGTTGCAAGCATAATGGTGCGACTTTGCTGATTATTAAACTTAGTCAGGGTTTTGACGGAAAACTAAGTTAATCTTCACTCAAGCCTACCAGTACCACCCGCTTGAATATAGGCTACGGTATTATATATTGTTTACTGATATTTGGTGTAGTAACTGTAGTTATTATTCGACTTAACTGAAAGTTATGTTCGGAAACTTAAATAATTTATTGATAAGGCTTTCACCGACGCAAACCTGGACTAACAACAAATAAATGCCGAACAAGCACATTAAAAAAACAATATATTTTTCTGTTCAATGTAACATTTGTGTGACAAGCATTGCCGGATGAAGCAGCTTCACTCACTGAAGCCATGACTAACAATAAATAAATGCACGGCTTGCACGCGCATTAACAAAACAACATATTTTTCTGTTCAGTGCAACTTTTTGTGTGAAAAGCATTGCCCTACCTGCCAAGCTAATACAATCTGCAGACTTTACTAGGAATAGCACCTAAATGACCAGGCGCCACAGTGCTCCGCACCTAAATATCCTGACGCCACAGTGTGTGCGCCTATTTGACCGGCGCCTAACCGTCTACGCCTAAAAGACGTGGACCCCCAAGGCATGTCAAGAAGGCTTTTTATAATATTAGTTCCAGAATATGGTAACGACAAGCCAGATGAAACATGTCCTTGTCCAATTCTTTTGAAATTAGGACACAAGCACCAGGCTTCTGAACAGTATTGTTAAATTGAACTAGCTTTAGCTGAATCTAGAATATTTGCTCAACTACAGACAAAGCTTTGGTATATAGCTGGTGTAACATAATTTTATCTACTGTTAAGACTATGAACATGGCAGCCAAGTAAATGGTGGCCAGTGAAATGGAACAACATCATGCTGATAAAAAGGATTAACCCAGTTTAAAAGAGGACATTGCCTACAGCTAATCAACAGTTAAATAATTACAACTTCAGTGTGTCAAGTATGGTTTTACAGACTGTAGCCTCCTAATTCCCATATGTTCGCATAGGGAAAAAATCTAAATTTTCAAGGTAAATCTGGCACCTCTAAACAAAGTTCAATCTCTCTGAAATTTTTACAGGGTCCATTTTTGGTCATTTGGAGATGTTTTGGGTAGTGTCACATTGCATTTTCTAAAATTTGGTTTTTGGGGCCACCCTAGTAAAGAGTGACTTAGTTTTCCGTCAAAACCTCGACTAGGTTTTGCCAAAGCTGATACAATCTGCAGACTTACTAGGAATAGCACCTAAATGAACACGCGCCACAGTGTGCGCACCTATTTGACCAGGGCCTAACTGTCTGCGCCTAAATGACGTGGACCCGAAAAAATAACTCCTGCAAAAAAATTTTAAATTTAAAATTAATTTAGGGGTGGCCCACCCCCCCTTAAGTTCTGCGCCCTCCTCCAAAATACCAAATCTGCATATCTCAAAACTGCTTGAGTTAGAGATACAGTTTTTGTGTCAAATAATGCAGAAAACATGATTTCCTATCTGCTTTATGAACAATGATTGTGCCTATCTTGAGTAGAAAAGCAGTTATTTAGAAAAAACCTGTTTTGGGCATTCTAGCACAAAACAGCGCTGACCAAGTATTGTGGCCCAAGCTATTCAATAAACAAAGTTCATCAACCAACGACTAACATCTAAAACTGGTAAAGCAATAAACGAAATAAGTGTTCCTAAACTTTAAAATGCCCCTGTTTTTTGTCATATTCCTTGGAGAAACTCCTGAGCGTGGAATCCACTTTTAAGCTCCAGATGCCATGCAACGAGCTTGTTGGATGATGAAGGTGATTTATGCCATCAAAATTTGGATGTTTCATCAGTTTAATATGTTAAAGAAGCACAAGGCGTTCAAGCCTTAGTCACCTTTTCTGTTGCGATTCATCTGAAAGCATGGATAACATCACCCAATGTTTAAAAAGAACCACTTTGAAATGATTTGGACTCATGGATCCACTTCTTAATTATCCGCATAAAAATATTTCTGCTGCAACTAGCTAAAAGCGGGTGCAACCTAGTTCGTACCTTGAACCATTCGTACAGTCAGTTCGTACCCTGAAAAGATCGAGAGAAAAAATTAAAAAAAGCCGAAGTCGCTCATCGCAGTTTAATAGCACAAAGCCGAAGATCGCAGTTTAATCATGGTTTAATAGCACAAAGCCGAAGTAGCTGATCGGAGTTTCCCCAAACAATTTGAAACAAACTCGAGGGTAGAGTTAGCGGATGGCCGAGTGGTTAGCGCGTTGGGCTCGCAGTCGAGAGCCTGCATGTTCGACTCCAGCCACCCGCACTTGCTGTTGTTTCTCTGGGCAAGAAACTTTACGATAATTGCCTCTACCCAGTGATCGATTTCGAGTAATGGGTACTGGGTAGTACCAAATTTAAGTCATAAATAGAGTAGACAACCGGAAACAGACATTGCCGTCGGCTGCAGCGTGGGTCAGGTGTACGTCGGAAGGCGTACACCGATGCATAGCGCTCAAGTCCGCTTTCCCGCAATGCAGGATAAAGATAAACAAACAAACAAACTGTGACTAGCGGAAACTGCAAAACTGCGGAAAAATGTTTGCGGAAACTGCGATCAGCGAGGGTTAGAGCATAGATTACTCTATGGTTAGGGTAAAGGTTAGCGGAAAGTGCAGAAAATTGTTTGCGGAAACTGCGATCAGCGAGGGTTAGAGCATAGATTACTCTATGGTTAGAATTAGGGTAAGGATTAATGGAAACTGCGGAAAAAATTTTGCGGACACTGCGAACAGCGAGGGTTAGAGCATAGATTACTCTATGGACATGGTTAGAGTTAGCGGAAACTGCGGAAAAATGTTTGCGGAATAACATTTATCGTCACATATTTTATACGAAGTTGGTGCCATAGTTACAACCAAGTGTCAGAGTTAGGATTAAAGTTAGGAAGGGTTAAGGTAGGCTAAGGGTTAGAGTTAGGAATAACGTTAGGGTTTTGATCTTTACCCAGTACTAAAATAATTTCTTAAATACAAGTTTTGGTTTGGAAGTAGTGTTGGGCGATATATCGAATTTTCGATATGATACCTTTTCAATATCGTTCGATATTTTAACTATTACAGCCCTAACTCGGAACTCAAGTTGGAAAAATTTGATAAAAGGATTTGTTTGTGGTTACTGCGAAGAAAAAATTTTCAAAATTGATCAGGAATTGTTGAAGAAAAAGCGATTTGAAGAAATGTTATAAATTTGCTGAAACAACAAGTGGATAAAGACATGAAGCGGGCTTACAAATGGAAATTGACTCTTGTAAAAAGTAAACTGTTCTAGACAAATTTGCAATTCATTATGATTAAAATAGAACTTTAAATTATACTAAATTTTTATTGTTAAACTGTCACTAAACAAAGGTTCATTACTAGCCTCCTGTGTTTTGAAAGTAATGTTGCCAGACGTGCTTAGATCAATTATAATGTACTGAGATTCGTATCATCGTAACTGTTTTTTGTAGCCTTAATTTTTTGTGCAAACTGTTAGAACAATAATCTTTCTTCTTAATTTGCTTTTAAATACTTGTTTTTAACTTTTTATCACTTATGGCTACCTTTTGATGACATTGTAAATCGATTTAAATTGCAAAAAACTTGTTTAATTTGTAATTTTCATAAAGCTTTGGAAATTTTGAATTGAATTTGATTAGCCTAATCCAACCTTATCTAAAAAAAGTAAATAGCACCTATGTTTTTTTTTTATTATTACGCTTAATTATATCTCACTTTTTATTATTTTGTTTTTCTGAATTCATATGGTCACACTGTCGGTTTTATGTACTCTGACTCATTCCTTTATGACATCACACTTTCATTTTGTTAATTGTCTTGAGACTTCATAATTTAAAAGTTTGGGAAACTTTTCACGTCTTGAATTTGGTAAAGTTTAAATCGCCCTTGTTGCAAGTGTTAATAACTTAACAAAATTGTACAGTATGCACGTTTTTGTTTTCTTGTAAAACTACGAAAAAAATTTAATAGGGCTATGTAAGCCTATGTATTTTTTAAAATATTTAATCGTATTTTTGCTTTTTTTACTTTGTTTCTAAATTTGTGCGGTCACTCTGAGCCGGTTTCCAGTAATTTTGCCTCGCTGAGTCTCTTTTATAGCAATATAGCATCACTTTTTTTTAAATGCTTTTGATGACTCACAAAGCGAAAGTTCAGGAAACTTGTCACCTTTTGGATTTTTTTCTTTGTGTTAAAAAGTTTAATCGCCCTTGCACTTGTAAGTGTTAATTGTAATTGTAGGACTATTTTCCCAAAAAATCAAGTTTTTTTTTCTATTTTGCTTCTAGGTTTGGTGGCTGTACAACTATAAAATAGTGGTAACACTGTTTTATCGATGTATATTTTAAACTTTTGGGTTTTGCCATCTTTCCCTTTTGTTGTTGTCAAACTCGTATGTTTACTTTGCCGTTTTGTACATGTTTGCGCCAGCAGCAAAAAATAAATTGAATTGAACTGCAAACCCCTACAAAAACGCTGCCGAGGCCAAACGGCAAAAGTTGAAATTGCCTCGGCAATTGCTGTGAACGTTTATTACGAAAAAAATTGCAACATTCGAGTCGGCACAAATCGATTTAATTTTTCCGGCGGGTTATGTAACAACAATGCCCAATAAAAATTTTATATTTGTTTTACATTAATTCGACATCTAGCGACGTTGAATTATCATAAAATAACGTTAATTGCTCAACCAAGTACTGGTACGGTAACAAATTAATAGCTCCCTGCGAGAAGATTGTCTCGATTTACATATGCACTAACATAATTTCGGCAAAATTGGGATAGGCTACTGCGAGCAACACAAAGTCTGTTTGATGAAGAACTAGACGTCAGAAGCGGAATCATCAGATGCTGTATCGGAGGATGAGGTTGTCGTGTCATCACTGGAATCGGACAAATCAAGAGGCTCATCACTTGGCTGTAAATCTACAGTCTTCGCCATTCACAATGAAGCGTCCACGTTTTGCCGCTTTCGTGCTTTGATACCCATCCACCAGGGAGGGAGGAACCACGTGGGCCTGGGCCCACCTACTTTATTTTCTGGGTGGGCCTGGCCCACCCACTTTTGAAAGCCAAATTTCTTTGAAAAGGTAGCAAAAACGGCAAATCAGAGAGGGAGTTCCAAAAAAAAGGTCTTCACTCATTTGATACACAGTGGTTTGATTATATCTTAGTATTATATCTGGCTCTCTATGGTTACAACAGTGATATCATTAGCCCAGAGATGGGCGTGATCTTGATCTTCAAGATCACTTTTTTTTGGTGATCTTGATCTAAGATCACTTTTTTTTGTGTGATCTTGATCTTGAAAAACATTAAGATCAAGATCACTTTAAAATTGAAGTTTACTTACCAGATAGAGGCAACTACTAACATAAAGCCACTGTTAATATAATATGTGTGTTGTGTCCAGTGTCAAAAAAAAAAAAAAAAAAAAAGAAAAAAAAAAAAAAATAATTAAGGCCTGGAGAAAAGCTAATTCTAGAAAAAGCAAGAAGAAAATTTGATTGTAGTCATATCAACACCAAAACTATCAAAATCAACCAGGAAGTTGCAGAGATAATTAAACTTGAAAAGACCTTCAGTTAGGCTAGCTAAGAAGTCAGCAGTCATTGTTTGTTTGTTTTTTGGCATTTACGAAGATAATCACAGCTGCCAGTAAAATCCTCAAGTTTAGAAGACAAAGTAAGTTAAAAGGACTCATTTTTGACTTTCTTACATTTTCTAAACCCAGCCATTATTTTTCACCCAACCGTTACTAATAACCTTCAACCCAATCAAGACCAATTTCAGCACAAGCTCAACCATCAACACCAAAGAGGTTAATTTATTGGAAACAAATCAAATTTCAGAAGAAAAAAAGATCAAATCTGGACAGTTTATTGTACGCTACCACTCCATTTTTTGTTTAATTTTAGTTTGTTATTCTATTAATTTGTAGTTCTACACAATTTTGAAGTACAGTAATCAGATTCAGCTAGGTCAAGACTGACTAATATTTTTCCCCTAAGTTTCATCCTTTGTGACGTAATAATAATACTTTTGAAATCTTCACTTTCCGAACTCGTATTTTTTTTTTCTCGTACTGTATTTTACATTTCGTATTCCGACATTGATCGATATCATAAACCGACTAACTTAGGCTACGTCTACGTAAGTATATCCATTATCCTCGCCAGTCTTAATTCTCTTTTTAAGCTGCATATTTTAATCAGGTCATTTTAACACAATTCATTTGATTCTATATCACTGCTTGACGGAATTTTGCCCTGAGTTACCTTTCATCAACTAAAGTACCGTAATTTAATTTAGTTCTTAGTTTCAAATTAAAATTATTACTTAGTCAATTTCCAAAATCCTTGCTAAATTAAATATTTTATAACGCAATAATAGTGTTTTGTTTATTTTCTAAAGTGTTTCTTACACCACTTAAACCAGACTTGTTATTTGTTCTTTTTCGGTGCTTGTTAGACACCGTCCTATTTCGTCACACATAAGTGAATTCTTTGATTATCCTGACTACAAGTTATAAATGCCGGTGTCGGTGATTTTGCTTTTAATCTGTTTTGTTGCAAAGTCATTTTGTAATCTTTCGTGTCCTGCGTTATTGGTTTTGTATTCATCTGTTGGTCATACTTTGTTTGTGGCAATGTCTGCGGATTGTAAAAATTTTTATTCAAAAAACTCCTTCTCTTTAACTAACAATATTAATAGGAACCAGCTATCGATTTTACATGTAAACATGAGAAGCCTAGTTGGCAACTTTGAAAAATTAGAATCACTGCTTGTCGAAATGCAAGAAGCACCGGACCTTATTGCTGTGTCAGAAACCTGGCTGAATGAAAATCGATTGCATTTTGTTAGCTTGCAAGGCTATAATTTTGTCCACTTTAATAACAAACAAACTGATGCTAAAATACAAGCAGGTGGTGTCGGGCTATACGTAAGCAGTTCAATAAAGTATAATCAAATTAATAATTTAAGTCTAAACTTACAGGAATGTGAAGATCTCTGGGTGGATATTACTTTATCAAACAATAGACAGTGCACAGTTGGTGTAGTATACAGGCATCCCAAAAATAAGTTAATTGAGTTTCAAACCAAATTCTGTGAGTGCATTGATTCGTTAAATAATTTCAAAAAACAATATTATATTACATTTGTGGTGATTTTAATATTGATATGTTAGCAAAGTCAAAAAATTCTGCTGTAAAAAATTACTGTGATGCGTTTCTCTCTTTAGGCTGCAATCAATTAGTACAATCCCCAACCCGTGTAACTTCCACAAGTTCAACTTTAATCGATCATGTATACAGCAACGACCAATCAAATAAAATTCAATGCCATGTTCTTATTCACGATGTTTCTGACCACTTTCCTATTGTAGTTGTGATAAACTCTGTAAAACCAAAACAAGAAAAATATACACAAAAAGTAAGGAACATGAAAAACTTTGTTGCTGATGAATTCGTTTGTGATCTGGAAAATAGCTTGACCAACCAATACACAGAAAGGAATGATTCAGTTCATAGCAAATTTAATCATTTCATCGACACTTTTAATGACACTTTAAACAAGCATGCACCTTTACGATTGTTGTCTCGAAGAGAAAGAAAACTCAAGACCAAACCATGGCTAACAAAAGGAATTTTGAACTCCATCAAAACTAAAAACAGACTATATCACTTAAAAATAAAAGACCCAACAAATACTTCTGCACAAGCAACATACAAAAAGTACAGAAATGTACTTACTCATACCAAAGAGCAAGCAAAAAAAATGCATTACAGTTTTCTTATTACGCAAAGCAAGCACAACACTGGAAAAATATGGAAAACCATAAATGACATCATCAAGTACAAACATAAGCACACAGCTCACATACCAGAAGAAATAATTAGCACTGACAATGAAAAAGTATCTGACCCTGCACAAATAAGTAACTGTTTTAATGATTATTTCACAGAAATTGGTCCTTCTATGGCAGCGTTTCTTAACCGGGGGTGCTAGCACCCCAAAGGGGTGCTGGAATAGACTGTAGGGGGTGCTAAACGCATGCAGTATAATTTTAAAAAATGCCGTTTTACTTTTCTGCATTTTTTCGTCTTTCTGCCAGTATCAGCAGATTCGCAAATGGCGTGACGAAAATAACAAGTAGGCCTATAGCTTCACTGTATTCCTGGACAATCATGGAGGACCAGACCGGGCACAGTGTATGACCTGCCATTTCGTCTCTTGCAACTCAAATTCGAAGCCTGTTAGACTCCTGCAACACCATTTGAAGCATCCAACTGCAGAGTGTGAACAGACTCTCGAGACCCTTTTTACATTGCTTTTCTTTCAATAATGCAGGCCAAAGTTTGGCGGAGCCAAAATTTTGACATGCTTTTTGCTCGCTGGCGGTATATTTTGTAGTGAAGTTTCTTGTTGTCTAACAAACTGTGCTGCTGTTTTAAGAGAGTTGATTCGCTTACATAGGGTTATAATTAAATTTCTATTGGTAAATGAAAGTCAAATACCAAACCCTGAATCAAAACAGCAGCACAGTTTGTTAGACAACAAGAGACTTCATTAAAGTATATCGCCAGCGATCTGAAAGCATGTCAAAATTTTGGCCCCTACTATACTTTTGGCCGTCACTGTAGTATAGTTGTATGTTAACGATAGTTAGGGGGTGCTAGACTGTTCAGACCTATTTACAGGGGTGCTAGAGTCAGAAAAGGTTAAGAAACGCTGTTCTATGGCATCTAAAATCCCTCTACCGTCTCCTGGCTCATTATTGAAATTGCAAAGTGTCCCATTCTCCTTTTTCCTAAAACCTGTCAATCAAGAAGAAGTATTAAAACATCTTAATAATCTTTCTGTCTCTAAAAGTACGGGACATGATGGAATACCTATAAGATTTGTCAAACTATCCTCACCAATAATCGCCCCTTTCCTCACCAACTTATTCAATGAGTGTATCGATAAAGGTGTATATCCTGATGTACTAAAGGTCGCTCAAGTTACCCCAATCTTCAAAAGTGGCTCCAGGAAAAATTGTTCCAACTATAGGCCCATATCACTATTGTCCCCCTTCACCAAAATATTCGAAAAATGCCTGTATGAACAAATGTACAATTATCTAACAAAAAAAGACCTGATCACACCACATCAGTATGGATTTAGACCTCAATATTCCACTTCGTTAGCTGTGTCAAACGTTTGTGATAACATCTTAACTAACCTAGATAATAAAGATACAACTTGCTCTGTATTTCTTGATTTAGCTAAAGCCTTCGACACAGTTGATCACACTATTCTCATACAGAAACTGCAAACATACGGTTTTCGGGGCCTTCCATTACAATTGTTAAAAAGCTATATCAGCAATCGTCTACAGCACACGGTCGTCAATGGAATCTCTTCAAACTCAAGACAGGTTACCTGCGGTGTGCCCCAAGGATCGACATTGGGACCCCTTCTTTTCTTACTCTATATAAATGACTTACCAAATTCAACAAACATGAATGTTAAACTATTTGCTGACGACACCAATCTTATGATGAGCGACAAATGTGAAATAAATTTGCAGAACAATGTGAATGCCGAAATGCAAAAAGTTTACAACTGGTTGAAGCTTAATAGATTATCATTAAATTTCTCAAAAACTGAATACATGCTAATAACAAATAAAAAACACATAAAAAATTTTAACATTAACATTGGTAACACAAGCATTCAACAAAAAGATCAAATAAAATACCTTGGCGTTTACATAGATAACAAATTAACATGGAAATATCACATAGATAAAATTTGCGGAAAAGTAGCAAAAGGTTCATGGGCGTTGCTTAAACTCAGAAATTATGTCAACACAGACACTTTAAAAGATGTGTATCACGCTTTGATTTACTGTCATTTGCAATATTGTATTTCAAGCTGGGGAAAGGCCTGTGACAGTGCATTGGATCCATTAATAAAATTACAAAAAAAGGTTATAAGAATAATTACGAAACAAAATTACTATGCTCACACAAATTTTTTATTTTTCAAAATGAACATCTTGAAACTAAAAGACATACATAACATTGAAATAAAAAAACATATGTACAAAGTTTATATGAATGAGTATCCGTCTACGTATTGTGATTTATTTACAAATGCTTCATCTATTCATCAGCATAACACAAGATATCAAACAGGCAACAATTATTTTATAAACAGATCAAACACAGAATTTGGCAAGAAGTCCATGCAGGTATTGGGACCAATGCTCTGGTCAGAGGTTCCAAGTAGGCTAAAAAACTTATCATTTCATTGTTTCAAAAAAGAGATCAAAACGTTAATTTTACAAAGCTACAGTGCATCGTAAGTGATATGTTATGGAAACCAACTTGTCAGTTGCTTCAAAAACTTTATTATTCTCTGCTTGCTTCATGGAATTTTGTGTTTTGGCCTACGTTATCATCAATATGTTTTGTTTTGTTTTTGTGCGTATGCTGTTATTGAAGCGCGGGAACGTTTCAATTATTATTTTTCTCTTGTAAGCTTATTTTAAATGGCAAAATCGTAATTTCCGTAGGGTGGCAATTGACTAGTAGACCGTATGGTCGTCTCGTTGTCTCCCTGTCGGTATGGGAACCTGTGTAACTTTTGTACTGTGTATATTGCATATTTCAAACATGTACCTATGTTCCTGTTACTGACAAATAAAACATTGATTGATTGATTGATTGATTGAGTGTCCAACAAAAGACGATTCAAAGTCACCATCTAATCTGGTCAGCGTTGCCATTTCAAAATTGAAAAAGTTTTCTGTGTTGGTCATAATAAAGAAGTCAACTTCGGTGTACTTTATGTTGACTTGACGTATAATAAAAAATGATTTAACTTTGTTCACAAGTTCCATGTGTGAATTTTAAAGAAATGTTTGCTTTCTTTGACTCAATTTTAGATGTTTTAAAAGTCTAGAATGGCGGTGTTAAAAAATCTGGACTCTAGCCGACTTAAGTCATGTAAAGTGGTTTATTGCAGCAAATCCACCAGACCAAGACTTGTTTAAGTTCTGAGTATGGAGTGGTTTGTCTGACCGCAAACCTCAGAACGTTTTTGAAAGCAGACAACAGTATCAAGGTTGCCAGATGGGCGAATAGTGAAATAAACATTGACATAATGCAGTGAAATTAAAACTACTTAGTAACACGAATAAAAACTCCCACATGAACCAGACAAAAATTTGGTAAAAAATGATGCAGTTTAAAGTTTATTTTTATTTATTATAAATAAAAAGTATAAAAGTAATTGCAAATTTTGCGACTTTTTCAGTACCGTAAGTTACTACTGTAATTAACCTCGGCCTTGGGTGTGACGTTGCGGTTCTACGCAAACTACGTCAGCAATTGATAGGCCTAATAGCAACAGTCACTAACTAGAGTTTTCAAGCTAGAGGAAGGTTGTGAGATTTCTTCTAGTAAGCATAGCCGATTTTTTGGTTGCGAATTGCCCAGAGAAGCAAGTGTTTTGCGCGGTGCAGAACAAGAAGGAAGGTGCAGTTTGAAATACAAATTTGAGGTCTCAATTTTACATCAACTCAACCAAACTGGAGACAGACGACCCAGAAAACAAGAAGGAGACGCCGTCTCTAAAAAGGAAACGAATGCATTCCGAAGAGGAGTACCAAACGGAAAACAACCCAGACGAAAATGGCAACAATACTACTGCAGTCATATTGAAATTGAACCAGCCGGGAGAGCAAAAAAAAACATTAAAAATGTATTCGCCGATACTGATCGACCGATGTCTGCAATATCTAATAGGCGAATACAAATCCTGCTCAGCAAGACAAGATGGAGGACTTCAGTTAAATGCAAACCCAAGCCAGATAGAGGTTATCCTCAAAACAAAGACACTGACGGATGGAAACACCATCAACATTCCGATCACCGCCTACGCCAAAAGACCACCTGGAGCAAGTGGAGTAATATACAATGTTCCTCTCGGCATGGAGGATGGAGATATTCTTGCGGCGCTGAAGGATGCGAACATAAGGTCGGTTAAAAGGTTTAATAAAAGAAATTCTGAATCGTCTGAACTAATTGCATCTACTACTGTATTATTAATCTTCAATAGCAAATCACTACCAGACTCAATAAAAATAGGTTATCAACGATTTAGAGTCTCGCAATACATTCCAAAACCCTTAAGATGTTACAACTGCAATCGATTTGGACACATAGCAAAATTCTGCAGATCTAAAACCAAATGTCTCCGATGCGGTGAACAACACAGGCATGATGAATGCCCAAGTATGGCAGTAAAATGCTCAAATTGTGGTGGAAATCACGTCGCTATTTCTAAAAACTGCCCCAAGTACTTGAAAGAAAAAGCCATTCAGAAAATGAAAACCACTAAGAACTTAACATATGCTGAAGCCTGCAAGCAGCAAAGAGCTGTAAATACAGAAATGCCAAGTTATGATCTGGACTTCCCTCCTCTTGTAGCAAGCACAACTCAAACAAGCCAATTGAATAAAAATCTATCCTCTAACCAAACTAATGACAGTATAAATATAACTCCAGTCACAATGGAAAAACCCGGACCCTCGAAACCAACCAACGTAGGAGACGAGAGCGGCCACTTTATAAATAACCCAATCCTATTTCTTGCTTTTTTAGCAGAAGTGATTACAAAGACAACGTTCGCTCAAAGCCAAAATAAAGAAATTGACATTTTTCAAATTATCGCCGACGCAGCAGGTTCTAGAATGGGATTTCTAACAAACTCGGACATGTTAAAATCACTAATAATTTAATGTTCTTCACAGTGTGGCAGTGGAACTGTCGGTCAATTTATAGGAAAATCCCGGAATTGAATCAACTAATAGCAAGCTCACAAACCCCACCGGATATCATTTGCTTACAAGAAACACACCTAACTCCTAAATACTCCCCTAATATTAATGGATATCATCTCTACAGAAACGACAGACCTGCTCACTTGGGAAAAGGAGGTGGTGTCGGAATCTGCATTAAAAGAAATATCTCCTTTACAGAGCTACTCATCCCGAATGCAGACCCACGGCTGGAAATTATTGCAATTAAAATCGAACACCTAACTGTATGCAGTAGGCTATATATAACCCACCCACAAACTCATTTGCAGGTGACCAAATAAACTGTATTTTCACTAACCATAAAAAATTATTAATTTGCGGTGATTTCAATGCCCACCATGTCATGTGGGGGTGCAACAACAATAATAATAGAGGGTATGCTCTACTTGAAGTAGTTGAAAATCATGACGCAGTAATCCTCAACACCACTGTTCCCACCCACATGTCTTTAAATAAGCCGGAAATCCGATGGAACACTCTAGACCTCACTATTGCTTCTACTTCCCTTGGTCACAAATGCATCACCGATGTCACCAATGAATTTTTGGGTAGTGACCACTGCATAGTCGCTACTACAGTCAATGTTTCTTCCCCACATAATGCAGAGTTTGTACCATCATGGGCATTCCAAAGAGCTGATTGGGCAAAGTATTCCAAATTATGCCAAGAAAAGCTAAATTCTTCTGTTGTCTCAAATGATATAAATACATTTAACCAAAACCTCTCCGAAACTATCCAACTCTGCGCGTCTATAGCAATTCCTAAAACCAAACCATTCAAATTAAGTGGCGTTCCATGGTGGAATGACAATTGTAAACGAGCAGTAAGGAACAAAAAAATAGCACTACAACGTCTTCATCGTACCAGACACCCAACAGACATCCAAGCCTTTAAATGCCTCCGGGCAATTGCCAGAAAAACTATCATCCAAGCAAAAAAAGAAAGCTGGAACAATTTCTGCTGCTCCCTCGATAGTAAAACAAAGCTTGACAAAGTGTGGAAAATTATTAAAAAATTTTCAGGCATAAAGGAAACCAAAAGAATTCCCACTCTTGCCACTAAAGCAGAAAGTGATACCAACAAAGCCAACATCCTTGCAGATCAATTTCTCTCAGTTAGCAGCTCAACCAACTATTCAAAAAAATTCCGTGAAAATTCCAGTCTTTCAATTTCGAACAATCTACAATCAAAACTGGCAACCCATTTCTACAATAAATCTTACAATTCACCCCTGCAAATGAACGAGTTGAAGACAGTCCTTAAAGGTAATAAAAACACTGCTGCAGGTGCGGACGGCATTTATTACCAAATGTTATGTCATCTACCCCCTTGCAGTTTGAATATCCTCCTCGACTTCTTTAACTACGTCTGGTCGACAGGTACACTGCCACTCAAATGGAAACATTCAATCATCATTCCAATTCATAAGCCAAACAAACCAACGGGTATACCCTCCTCCTACAGACCAATTTCTTTAACCAGCACCCTTTGCAAAACTATGGAGAAAATAGTAACTAATCGCCTCAGATGGTACCTAGAACAAAACAATTTACTTCATCTTCAACAGTCTGGATTCAGAAAAAGACGTCGAACGACAGATCATATTATCAGACTCCACGACACCATCCAAAAATCCTTATCTTGCGGTGAATCAGTACAAACTGTATTTCTTGACCTTGAGAAAGCTTATGATATGGTCTATCACGACGCAGTCCTCCTAAAACTATATGACCTAGGGATCAAAGGAGCCATGCTATCTTGGATCAAATCTTTCCTGTCAAATCGTACTTTTCAAGTCAAGGTTGTCAAAGCTTTATCTACCACAAGAAAACTAGAAAACGGAATTCCTCAAGGCAGCGTTATTAGTCCATTACTATTCAACGTAGCGATCAACGATTTACCAAACTTAATTACCTCTTCTACAGCACTTTTTGCAGATGACTTCTGTTTTTGGAAAACAGGAGAAGACCTCTCAACTCTGTCTAATATAATCAAATCTGACTTTTCAAAAACCAAAGACTGGTGTGATAAATGGGGCTTCAAGATCTCCGCAAACAAATCAGCGGTTGTGCTGTTTACAAACAAACGTAAATATGATCCGTGTACACTCGAAATAAAAAATTCGTTAATCCCCATCAAAAAAGACTACAAATACCTTGGAATCACATTTCAGTCAAATGGAAAGTATAGCATCCATGCTAAACATGTTGCAGAAAAATCCAAATCAAGACTAAATGTCCTTCGTGTACTGAAGGGCACAAACTGGGGAGCAGGAAAATCAGCACTGCTTTGCATCTACAGAGCCATAATACGATCGGTTATTGAATATGGTATGGAAGCATATTTTGCCACAAACAAAACCACACTCCAACCAATTCTGACATTACAAAATGAAGCTCTAAGAATATGCTCCAGAGCAATGAAAAGTACCCCAATTTCAAACCTACAACACTACTGCAATGAATTACCCTTGTCACTTAGATACGAGCAACTTTGTCTAAACTACAAAGCCCACATTCTGACATTTTCACACCACCCAGCACATGACATCCTCGAGGAAAGTTTGCCAAGAAATTTGACCAACACAAGTAACTACCAACCATTCCATTCCCTCACCGAGACAATAGACACGAATATTACCGTAAACCTCATCCAAGAACCATCTATCCCACCCTGGGAAGTCTATATACCCATAACTGACTACACCCTTGTGACTGAAACCTCCCAGCTTGACCATCCAAATGCCATCTCTGGAATAGTCGCTGAGCACCTCACAAAAAATTACTCAGAATTTCTCAACATATATACAGACGGATCCAAGACCAACACGAAAACCGGATCTTCCTTTTTTGTAAACCGCTATGGAATAAAACGCTGCTTCACAATTAATAGATCCGCATCTGTGTTCAGTGCCAAACTGTTTGCAATAAAGGCTGCACTTATATGGATAAAAGAGACCAAACAAAATAAGTCGGTCATCATTAGCGACTGCTTAAGTGCACTACGGACGATTTCAAATCCAACCTGGACAAAACACAGCTTAATCAATGACATACTTCTGCTTCATTCCAGCATTATATCAAATACAACAAAAGTAAAGTTTTTATGGGTTCCTAGTCATGTAGGCATTCCTGGAAACGAAACTGCTGATTTCTTAGCAAAACTTGCTTCAGGAGCCATACCAGCAATACCAACATCAGCCATTACCCCCATCTCCGCAAACACAAAACTCAGCCTAAGTGAAGTCAAAAACCTCACCAAAGATCTAGCTCTGCAAAAATGGAATAATCACTATATAAACAGTACCACAGGCCAACTCTACAAATCTATATATCCTGACACCAAAAGTGCAGGAACAAACAAAGTACCTGACCATCCAACCGTCTTTAGACTCATCACCGGTCACTGCCGTTTAAACCAACACCTCTTCAAGATCGGATGCCACACTTCTGGACTATGCGACACATGTAAGAGCCCTGAGACTGTGAATCATTTTCTATTTCATTGCAGTAAATATGCAACTCAAAGGAAGTGTCTTGAACAAAATCTGAGCAAGTATGGAATAAACATATCGGTGAAAAATTTTGCTGAAAATCGTCCAACTACTACACATCTGCTGGCTTTTATAAACTCCTGCAATAAGCTTATTTAAATTATTATTTTAATCACTGTAATCGTCCATGTTATACTGTAGTGCACCCGTGTCGTGTCTGCTCCCAGCCAGAGATCGATCGTCTCTTACATTGATTCAGCGTCTTTGGACACTGAATCGGTGTGGAAGGCGATTGATTTGCTGGCTGGGCTTTCCTTATTTTGTTTCAGTTTGTAACACCAAGCGTGCAATTCCAAAGAAGTACCTGACTTTCGTGGGCCTAACCTCCTACAAGAATTTCTTTTCCACTAATGATGTATTTAAACTACTGTATCGTATTATGTTGTGTTGTGTCGTATTGCACCCTTCACTATGCCCTGTTGTGCTCTAACTGTGCTAAATAGCTATTATAATAATGACTGTCGCTAAAAGACCTTAGATGTTGTAAAGCGACATAAAACAAACCATAACAATCAATCAATCAACTATTACAATTCTTAGGCCAGTGATCGAGTAGTTAAAAGTAAAAGTTAGCAATACCAACTATATACGGTACCTTTACCCAGGTTGCTTAGTGTAATTATTTTTTGCAAGATCATTGATCAAAAACTTCATTTTTTTTTCAAGTAGGCTACACAAAAAGTGATCTTGATCTTCAAGATCACATAGTTTGGTAATCTTGATCTTCAAGATCACCTATTCTTGGTGATCTTGATCTTCAAGATCACCAATACTGGTGATCTTGCCCATCTCTGCATTAGCCTACATATGCACGTACTGTATAACACTGCATATTATTACTCCCAGGTGGTATTATAACTGTGTGTCTTGTTGCCTTTTTATTTGTGTGTAGCCTACATCGCCACATTTTGTACAGCGCTAGAGCAATTCAACAATTTTGTAAATTTTTTGACGAAATCCGGCCCAAAAATGGAAAAGTTTGCCTGTTGGCACGAAAGGCAATTATGAAAACGCAATGTGTACACCAGGGGTCGGCAACCTTTTTCTAACAGCGAGCCAAAGCCAAACTTTACATCCATGGTCTTAGCGGGCCGTAGCCTATTAATACCAGTTTTGATAGATTCAGAGGCATGATTTTAAGGCGTTGACGTAGCCTAATGCTTTCAGAATATCGGCTAGTAATATCCTTGACGGGAATCAGCTGAACAAATTCTTAAATATCAAAATCTTTGTTTACTGCACGCACAAATACTGCCAGCTCAACTGTATGCTTATCTGTCGTGACTATGTGCTCTCATCTATTGCCATTGCGAAGAACTGTAGATGTACAATAACTTTTTGCTAGATGTTACGTTCTCCGATATCTCTTCTTTTCGTCGAGTTACGGTTCTTATTGAAAGACCTAGGCCTATATCTGAAAAGTAGTTTGTTTTTTGTTTTTCTCTGGACAGATGTTTTCAATAACATCCATCTTACACCTTTTCCCAAATTCTCCATCGCGATACGATTTCTTGTCTTTTTCTATTGATTGTGTTACCTGGTAGCAAGCAAAAGCATGCCGACTTCTGGTGTAAACGATTGTAAATAATAGAAATGCAACAATGTTATGGGGGTCTGGGGGAGAAGCTCCCCAGAAGTTGGATTGACTTTGACTGCTGCGCCTCTGGGCCCACCTACTTTTAAAACGGTTCCTCCATCGACCTGCCATCCACACGCCTCTTTCGCAGAGCTCCACCTCCATCAGGGTGTTGACTAAGAAGCAAATCTATGGCTGTGGCATAACGACTGGGAGGAATGTCTAATCCTAACCTTACAAGCGCTCGTGTGGCCTCGGCATTTTTATTGCCGACGCTAATGCGCCATTCATGCATCTGCGTCGGCAATCACCTTAGCAATCCGACACTAATTTTGAAGACTGAGAAACTCTTTTCTTAATTAGAACAAAAATATTGAAAAGTATCGAAATATCGAGTATTTTTTCAAATATTGTATTGTTTTGTTTTTTTCAATATCGCCCAACACTATTTGGAAGTGGCTATTTTTCCACAATCAGGTGTTGCCAGAGTTAGGATTAAAGTTAGGAAGGCCTAAGGTAATGGTTAGAGTTAAGAATAAGATTGGGGTTTTGATCTTTCTAGGATTAAAAAAAATTTTCAAAATACAAGTTTTTGTTTTCAACAGCTTTAAACTTTTCTCAAATTAGGGTAGAATTTCTTATCTGGCAACACTATTGAGGCTATTATTACACAATATACTGTAAATATAGCCACAGCCTATTTTATATAGAGCTACCGTACCTTTTGTGTTTTTTCTAAATCACTGACTTCTACTCAAGATAGATGCATTCAATGTTCAAAAAGCAGAAAGGAAACTATGTTTTTTGTATCTTTTGACACAAAAACCGTACATATCTCTAGCTCGAGTGATTTTTGAGATACGCAGATTTGGTACCGCCTACCGGTACCGATATTTCGAGGGAGAGCACAGAACTTTAAGGAGGGCCACCTGTAAATCATCTTTAAATTTGAAATAAATTTGCAGGAGTTATTTTTTCTGACAACCTCACTATTTGAAAGGGTATCCCAAGTAAAATTTAAAAACTCAATTTTAAGAACCACCCTAGTATGCACTGCACTAATTCAGTTTTCCAAAGCAGTGGTAAATAATGCAAGAATAAGCTGTGTAGCCTACATGTTGCATATATTCAGGAGTAGGCTACAGTGCGGTACAATGTGTCTAAATTTGCAATATTGAGCAACAAAAGATCAATTGAAAGTTGTTTTTTTTGTTTCAGTTTCTTCACAAATATTCATTCTACTTTCCCAAAGTACTATCCCTATCCCAAAGTCATGTACTTCTCAAAAATCTTTGTTGCAAGTATGCAAGTGTTACGATACGAATTGTTCATTAATGTATGGTAATACGGTACGGTACGAAATAGGTTGCATCCAGTATGCAACATGGGCAGTAGCGTAGCCAGGAATTGTGAAGGGGGGGGGTTTGACGGCCGGCGGGCGAAGCCCGACGGCGTTTTCGCCAAAGGCGACACCCAGCGGCGGGGAGTATGGGGGGCCTTACCCAGAAATTTTTGAAAAATTACTTTGAATTTGGTTCATTCTGAGAGCATTTCAACAAAAATGTGGGTATAAATATTCCTGTAAAATGGTGCTGTCCAGTGGCATGGCAAAAGGATAGGATCATGTTTTCTTGAGCATTTTTCGGAAATAAAGCTAAGTTTCTATGTTTTCTTGTTGCTAATTCTTAGCTGAGTTATTTGAATGTTTGGTATTGGCAAAACTCGCTCTTTTAATGCAGTTTCGTTTAAAATTAAGCAAACTTTGTATTAGAGACATTGTTCCCGACAATTATTCACCAAATCAAACGTCATATAAAACCGTTATGGTCTACTTAACCTAGCTGGCATCTTACGTCATGGAAATTGCTAGAAAATGTCCAAATATTGCACCATCGGTCGTTAAGACCTGATGAAATATTGCATCACTACCTTTGAACACCGGTTTGAATTGCGTGACAATGTTTTTCATTATTGCGTCACAGTGCTGCGTACGTGAGTTTGAGATATTGCTATCTATTCTGGTCATTCGTGAAATGGTTGCTTGAAAGTTAGTCGCACATTTAACTGTTGGCTTAGTGCTTGCTAGCTGGACAAAAATTCCGTCTTTATCTAAGTAGTTTGTTCTGTAGTGACAAGTTTTAGCGGTGTACGGTGTTGCATCCCAATTTCGACAGCCAGATGGCTAATTTTACAGAAATACAATTTTGAATAGACGTTTCAAAGAAGTGTTTCTTTTTCGGTCATTACATACAGACGAACGGATTCGGGAATCTTATGTTACAATTTTCCCACGAAGAGATTATGGTTTACCGCTGTGACCATAAATAATAAAGATGTGACTTGTTAGCTGGTAGGCCAAGAAGCACTTGAACCACATAAAGAATAATAAAGACGAAGTTGTTGGTTTGATAGGCTACAGAAGCAAAGAAATAATAAAAGAAGATCTTGTTGGTTGGTAGTCTACAGAAGCACAAGAAAATTAAAGACTTTTAATCTTCTCAGTTGGTACTGAAGAACTTCAAGCTAAAAATTAAAGGCGTTTCTTTGTTGGTTATCAAGAAAAACAACATTGACATTCATTGGCAAGATAAAAGATTAAAGACAATCGATCTGTACTTGAAGATTCAAGTGGAAGAATCCAAGCAAGTTTTGTGGAACTTTAAGACTTCATATAACCCTACAACTACGGTATTGTGCATTCAAATTCTTTTTTGTATTTTTACGGTCTTTGCAGTTAAGTTTTTTATAACTTGATTTTGTGTGTTTGTGTAACTTAATTTTTTTTAATTGTTAAATTGAGCCCCAACATTTAATATGTCTACACTCGGTGGCGACAGAGACTCGACCGCTGTCGACTCGACTAAGTTTAAGCCTGATGATGTTCTTTGCGGTCGGGCAGGCCATTCTGGGGAGGGACCCAGTAACGATGAGGCTAAGTCAGTTCGAGAGGCCCGGCATCTTAGAAGGGATATTTTGACTCAAATTGGGGAACTTTCTGTAGCCCTAGGTTCTTTGAGTGATAAGCAGGAACTGTTAATTTTTCGATCTAAGTTCTCTACTTTGGAAGAGGATTTACGGCATTTCCATGCTCTTTTGACTAAAATTTTTAACTCTGCAATCTTGGCAGAACTTCGTGATAGGGTAGATCCCGAATTTAACTCGTTAAAAAATAACTTCGAACAAAAAGAAAGTGAGTTTTCAGATATGTTGGATGCTGACATACATCCTGAGGATAGCGCCTCAAATGTAAGCACTAGGATGTCTAGGAGTTCGTCTCGGATAGTTGCACAAATTAACCTACAGCTAAGACGAGAGGAGCTCCAGATAGGCTACAAGCCGAAGCGAGAGCTGCTGAGGCTGCCATGAGAGCGGAGGCCATACGAGCTGAGGCCGCCGCGAGAGCTGAGGCTATACGAATTGAGGCTGCCGCGAGAGCTGCTGAGGCCGCCGCGAGAGCTGAGGCCGTACGAACTAAGGCTGCCGCGAAAGCCGAAGCGAGAGCTGCTGAGTTCGCACTCAAAGACGCACAGTTGAGGGCTGAACAACGTAAGGAGGTAGCTTTAGCTGAATATCGATCAGAGTTGGGCTCCTGGCGTAGCTCTAAGAAGGGATCTTCTAGGCATTCCAGAAGTGAACATCAATCACAGTTTAATTTACATAACCTTTTCCACACGCCTGTTCAATCTGTAAGTGGACCAGTACAATCCACACGTTTTCCAGCTGTTTCAGGAGGTCTCGGGGCCGCGGCTAAGGGTCTTCCGATGGCTGTAGAGCCAAGGCCTGTGACTTATAACCTAACTCCTCCCCCAGAGCGTACAGGTCACGGGGCCGCTATCAGAAGTAATGTTTTGCCCCCTTCACAGTTTTCTGCGCCGCTAGTTTTTGATCGCCCAGCTACACGTAATTTGGGTGGCTGTGAGAGGCGTATCGCGTCTCCTGATTTTAACGTGTGTGAGGATCGTGATCGGGCTGTGCATGTGACTGAGCCCCCTCAGCCCCTTAAGGGATATAGTTTGTCTTCTCCCGCTAAATCGAGTTCTCAACAACAGGATTGCTTTTTTTTAAATACCAAAATAGTAGGACGTTTTTCGATAAGACGGCCTTGATTGGTTACGACGGTAATAATATGCCATTTGTCTTCTTTAAAAATCGTGTTACGGCCTTAATGGCAGCTTCACCCTTTAAAGGAACTCGTTTGACTTTGTTACAAGCAGCTTGTGTTAGAACAGCTGCGCAAACGATTGCTAATTTGGTTTCTGACACTCCTGGCTTGTCAAAAGAAGACAGGATAGAAATGTCGTTAGCTCGCTTGTCCCAGCGTTTTGGGGTTCGTGGAGGTCTTTTCGCCGAACCGGAAATTAGAAAGTATCGCTATGGTAGCAAATTGACTTCGACCTCTTCCAGTGATTTGAAAGAGTTTAAAGATGAATTGTCGCAGTGTCTGCTTTACGCGCAAGCTTATGGTCAGCGCGACAAATTGGAAGGACGTTTTGTTTTGGATTTGGCTAAGCGACTCCCGTTTGACGCTAAGCAGCGTTATCTTGACTTTTTAGGTGATCAGTATGGTGGTACTGATGAGCCTACTTTTCAGAGTTTGTTTGAATTTGTTGTACGGGAGGAAACGCGCAAATCGACTGAGTTTAGCATTATGCTAATGGGCGATTCTGGTGAGTCGCAGCATTTTAAAAAGTTTTGCAAAGGAAAATTGCCTTCATGTCCGGTTAGGCAGACGTCGGTAAAACCCCATGATAATGTGATTTCAGGGAGTTCGCAGTACTCGACTGCTGTTGGCGCACCGCGCAGTGGTGTGGCCAGACGTAGTGACATACCGGCATGTTTTTATTGTTCATCACGTGGTCAAGTTGAATATCATTTTTTGTCTAATTGTAAAGATTTTTTGCGCTTGACACCTAAAGATCGGAGAGATGTCATTGTGAAAGCTGGCAAATGCTTGAATTGTTTGCGCCAGCATATGGTTAGGGATTGCGTTCATGCAAACAACTGTCGTCAGTGTGGCCCTAACAACGATAGGAAACACTATTTTCTTCTGCATGATTTTTATGTGACGTCACGTGATTATCTGGATTCGATTGGCAAAGATGATGCTGATGCCAGAGTTCCTGTGCGTAATGTTAAGATTGGAAATGTTAAAGCAGCTTTTAACCGCGTTACTGCTGCTCGTGTTTTGAATCCAATAACTGGCAAATCGAAGTTGGTGTATTGTCAGCATGATCCTGGTTCGCAGTTGACTTTTGTTCCGAGTGATTTGGTGTGCAAACTTGGCGTTAAACCTTATGACAAAGCGTCGTTTAAAATGGATACTCTGGCTGGTCAGAAACCTACTTGTGCTGACCTTGTTAAACTCAACATCCAGTCGTTAAAGACGAATGAACTGTTTTGTAATATAACTTCGGTGGTTAACCCAGCTTGGGCTGACGATGTTAAAACTTTACCACATAAGCAGGATTTAAGTAGTTTCCGTCATTTTCATGACGTGAATATGTTTCATTTGAATGATTGTAGTACTGTAGATGTACTGATTGGCAACGACAACGCTTATTTGATGTGTGCTAAAAAAGAGCGTGTTGGTGAGAATCGTAGTGAACCACATGCCTTGCTCACTCCTCTCGGTTGGTTGGCTTGTGGTGGTAAGTCACCCTTAGATGAAAGCGTTGCTAACGTGTGCAGAGTGCAAACGTCTTCAGAGTCGGATGTCATCTCTAGCTTTCAGCGTAAAATTGAGTATCGTGATATGGAAATAGCAGACCTGAATAAAGTCATTCAGGATTTGACTTTGCAAAATGAAACCGGTGAATTGTCTCGCAATGATATTTTGGCTAGAGAACTTGTTGAACCGAATATTGAGTTGAAAGATGGTCGATTTGAGATACCTGTACCGTTGAAGGAAGATATTGATTTACCTAACAATTTTGTGCTGGCGTCAGATAGAGCTGCTGCTTTAAGGAAGAAGGCTTTAAAACAACCTGAACTTCGTGATTTCCTTACCGACACCATGAAAGATCTTAAATCTAATGGCTATATTGAGCGTGCTGATGAAGCAGAAAATGTAAAAGGATTTCAGTGGTATTTACCATAGTTTGTGACGTCACAATTAAAAAAGCGTATTGTTTACGATGGCAAGTCTGAATTTCGAGGAACTTGTGTTAATGATGTAATGTTTTCGGGTCCTGACTTGTTAAACCCTCTTGTAGATGTCTTGGCTAGATTTCGGCTTGGTAGATTTGGTCTCATGGCTGATGTGACTAAATGCTTCTTTCAAATAAAGTTACCTGAGTCGCAGAGGGATTTAATTCGTATATTGTGGTTTGAAGATGATGACCTTGAAAATGGTAGAATGGTACCCTTTCGTTTTTGTGTACACCCTTGGGGAATAAAGAGTAGCCCATATATCGCTTGCTTGGCTATAAAGAAAATGATCGAGCAGAATCCCAGCGGTGCTGGTGAACTAACTCTCTGCAATATTGCACATAATATGTACATGGATGATTTTATATTTTCGGCTGATAGCTTAGAGGAAGCTCAGCAAATCACTCATGAATCAATTGCTTTGTTTGATAGCCGTGGGTTTAAACTTGTTAAGGAGTGCGAACAAGGAGGCTATGATTGTTTTGTCAAATTTGGATAATGAGATGCTCTCACCTTTGATTCGTGATGTGGACTTTCAGACTGATGATATGACTTTGCCATCAGCGAAGACATTGGGTTGTGTGTGGCAAACCGAGTCTGACGAGATGCGTATCGCATGTTCCTTAAAGCCCTTAGCTAAACACATTTTTTCTAAAAGCTCGCCTGATACTTCAGCAATTGGCAATGGATAAGTTTGATTGGGACACCGAGGTCCCTGATAGCTTTGTTAAAGAGTGGGAGTCGTGGCTTCGCTCTTTGGACCTGCTTAAGGATTTTTCGTTACCGAGATGGTATTTTGCAAACTCTGGTGTGTGCAGTCCGGATGATATTGTTTCATATCAATTGCATGGGTTTAGTGATGCTTCGAATCAAGCTTTCTCTTCTGTTGTTTACTTGCGTAGATTGGTTAATGGAGTTCCTAGTGTGTCTTTCGTTCTGGGTAAATCTACCATTGTTGTAAAAAATCAGTTTTCTTGGCCGTTAGCTAGGAAAGAGCTTGTTGCCGCTTTGAATACAGCAAGACTCGTGAAGCAGGCCTACGAGGCATTGAAGATGCCTGACTGCAATAAATATTTTTGGTGTGATTCTCGGACAGTGTTGCAGTGGGTTAAAAACCCTGATTTACGTTTGAATAAGTTTATCACGCGTCGAGTTGAGCATATTTTATTGTTGTCTGGAGCCCAGGATTGGCGTTTTTGCCCTACCGATATGAACCCAGCTGATGTTGGCACAAGGCCAAATCTTATTACAAAGAAAGAATTTCGAGAGTTGTGGTTGAATGGTTCTAGTCTTCTCTATCAGTGTGAAGAAATTCCATCTGTAGAAAATGCCACTTCAGTACCTGTCCATAGCCTATATCTTCGTGACGAAGAGGAGTCGCTCGACGTTGGACAGGATGGCCTTCACAGATTGATCGAGGCCGCACCTTCTTTGTATGTTATGAAAAAGAGAATCGCTTATTTGGTTGCTTTTGTGGAATTGTTGTGCTGTAAAACGAGAAAGCGTAGCTTTGTGAAGCCAAAACTGGATGCATCTTATCTTAACAGTGCTTTAGAGTTGGCTGTGAAGTTTGTTCAGAAAAGCGTGTATGGCGATGTGGTGCGTTTAATGACCAAGCGATCGCCGGATGCCCTTGAGGAAGTGATAAAGCGGGGTAGTGTTGGTGCTTCGCAACGTGAGAAGGAACGCTTGAAAGAATTGCGTTCACTTAAAAAGTACAGACCTTGTGTAGATGATGCTGGTGTAATCCGCATTGAAGGGCGCTTAGGTAATTCTCCCGAGGTCTCTCTTGAAGCAAAGCATCCGATTGTTTTGCCTTCGAAACACCCCTTCACTAGGCTTGTTGTACTGTCGCATCATAATGGAAATGCGCACTGTGGAGTACAGCACACTTTGTTGTCTACGCGACAGAAGTTTTGGATCGCAAATGGTAAATACCTCCGTGAAGAGGTATCTTAATGACTGTGGTGTATGTGCGATTGAGAAAGCGCGGCCTATAAGGCAGCTGATGTCTGATTTACCTTTGTCTTGCACAACTGCGCATAGGGAACCCTTCTTTGATTGCGGCTTAGACTATCTTGGACCTTTAATCTTTGTTGAAGGTAGGAGTCACAAAAAAGCTTGGGGACTCTTGTTCACATGTATGGCATCTCGCGCTATCCATGTTGAGCTGGTTACGTCATTGTCGCTGAGTGATTTTTTTCTTGCCTTTACAAGGTTTACAGATTTACGTGGGCAGGTTAATGCTATCTATTCCGATAATGGAAGTACCTTTCAGGCAGCATCTAAGAAGTTACCCGAGTTGATGGAATCAGCTGAAATTCACAACGCCCTGAGACAGAAGGAGATAAACTGAGAATTTATACCTCCGTATGCTCCGGCGCAAGGTGGCGCCTGGGAGGCAATGGTAAAACAATTTAAAATTGCATTTTTTCACATTTTGGACTCTTCAATACGTAAGCCCAATTTTATTGAATTGCTTACGTACACAGGCAGTGCCGTTCGGATCGTGAACGAACGCCCTTTGGTACCTTTGAGTGACGACCCTAGGGATTTTACTGTCATCACCCCTGCCTCACTTTTGACCCCATATACTTAGACCCATACTGTGCTGTTGGGAAACCACATGATCGTACCAATTAAGAAGGGATTATCGGTTCAATTTGTCACTTTCTCAGCAGTTTTGGAGTAAATGGATCGATTTTTACTTGCCAGGTCTTCAGGGCCGGAAAAAATGGCTAAAAATGGCCGAGAATTTGGAGCCTGGTCAACTTGTAGTGGTAGGTTCTCTCCAGGACATTGGTAAACGTGGGAAGTATCAACTTGGAAGGGTGCATGAGGTGGTCCCACAAATTAGGAAAGGGAAGCCTGTGGTTCGTAGAGCTACAGTTGCCGTCTGCAACTATGATGAGAGTACGGGGAAAGTGAAAGTAGACTACGTGTTGAGGGATATTTCGTGCCTCGCCCCCGTAAAGAACACTTAAGTGTTAGGGTTTGAGCCTGGTTTTGTCTGCGGTGGCCGACACTTGTCTGGGCCCAGAACAGTCGGTTATTATCGCAACCATTGTATATAGCGTCATTTCAGCGTGTACCTGTGGTACCAATTTCATGTATCGTCGTGTATTATTCTTATTGTTGTTCATTCTTTGCATGCCCTTTGTATTTACGTATTAACTTAAACGTGAGTGATTCAAACAATTTGTGTATCGTGTGTTTTTATTCATTGGCTCACAATTGTCGTCAATTTTTTTTTTTTTAGTTATGCCATGTCAGACTGTCATAACTAGGGGCCGCTATGTTCCCGACAATTATTCACCAAATCAAACGTCATATAAAACCGTTATGGTCTACTTAACCTAGCTGGCATCTTACGTCATGGAAATTGCTAGAAAATGTCCAAATATTGCACCATCGGTCGTAAGACCTGATGAAATATTGCATCACTACTTTTGAACACCGGTTTGAATTGCGTGACAATGTTTTTCATTATTGCGTCACAGTGCTGCGTACGTGAGTTTGAGATATTGCTATCTATTCTGGTCATTCGTGAAATGGTTGCTTGAGAGTTAGTCGCACATTTAACTGTTGGCTTAGTGCTTGCTAGCTGGACAAAAATTCCGTCTTTATCTAAGTAGTTTGTTCTGTAGTGACAAGTTTTAGCGGTGTACGGTGTTGCATCCCAATTTCGACAGCCAGGTGGCTAATTTTACAGAAATACAATTTTGAATAGACGTTTCAAAGAAGTGTTTCTTTTTCGGTCATTACATACAGACGAACGGATTCGGGAATCTTATGTTACAATTTTCCCACGAAGAGATTATGGTTTACCGCTGTGACCAGACATAGAGACAGAAAGCATCATTCTCAATATCATGACGTCACATGCGTGCCAAAAGGGGGTTGTAACCCCCAAAACCCCCCCTTGGCTACGCCACTGAACATGGGGCATTACAGGGATTCTAAGATTGAAAACGGGATCAAGAAAGCAAATTAAAACTCTTCAATGGAATATCTTAAATTCTACATCAAGTGGAAAGAAAATGTTGCCAAATATGAAATCTTTTAAAAGTTTACTCCTGAATGAATCCTTTCAAAGGACCCTAAACATTGCAATGAGGCACCTGGAGGCTGGTGCTCCTGCAGAATCGGCCACCTTGGTCAATATGATCTCACCCTCATCGAACGGACGCAACTATTATTGGGAAGAAAAAAGAGGTCGAAAAAATAGGGTGAAAAGCGGGGGAATGGAGGTAAAAAGTGGAATGGATATGGATTTTTACAATTTTACTATGTTTTAGAATGAAAACATTAAACCAACCTCGAGTATTCAATATAAGCCCCTAGAATGACTTAAAATTCACCAATTTGCATCAATTCAACTAAAAATTTAACCCATTTAAAGTTTAACATTAAAAATATGAAACGTTTGTCACTAAATGTATGAGATTTTACGCCCTTTAATTTTTATTATTGTTCCGTAGTTGCGGTTACCACATTTTAGTTGTCGTTTGCTGCTGCGAAACCAGGGATATCTATAACTACGGGATTGGAAACTATGTGGAACTCAAAACCATTTTATACACCAGTAGGGTCACTTTTCTTTGGACGCTGCTTTGATAAATAATCACATAAATTGATCACCTCAAAGGGCAGCAAGTAGTAGGTTAACGAACAACCAAAAGTGTAACAATCAATTCACCTGCTGTAAATTGTAAGGACTACGCTTGCCTGGTTTGTTCATTTGTTTGTATTCCATTAGTGCAGTCATGATGTATTTTGTTTGGTGCTTAAAAAATTTCCAGAATGGCTATTGGTTTAAGTTCTGATGACATCGTAAACGAATTGGTGTCGTACTGGATTGGTCTGTGAACAAGTTGATGATACAACAGCATATTTCACTGATTGTTGAACACTCCTCATTTACTTCTGATCCGATTTGCAGTAACCAAAATGCTAAAGAACAACAGTAGGCGGTTTTTGGACTCGTTGCATTCTTTCATTTTTTGGATTCATCATTTTTTTTCTAGCAGCGTAAATGTACTTTTACAATCAATTAAGTTTTAATGTGAGTGTACATTTTGTATTATTATTGTAAAATCGAATTTTGTATATCTTTTAGTCAGTATTTTATTTTGTTAATCTTTCTGTAATCGTAGTAATGTGATGACCCTACTGATGTATAGCACTGGATAGAGTTTCCAATCCCGTAGTTATAGATATCCCTGTGCGAAACCTTCCGAAGTTTACCGCAGGGTGGCCAGATTGGCCTTTTCAAGGCCAAATTTCTCGAATTTGGCTTTTTTTAAAGTCTGTTGGCCTTAGAAATTATACGTTTTGGCCTTTTTCTAGATTTGGCCTTAAATTTGGCCTTTTTTAAAATTTACTCTTCAAAATGCTTAATAATCAATATTTCTCATATATCGTAACCTTACCAGATGAAACCATATTCACCATTGTTCAATACATGTCCTATGCTTGTTTAATAGTCGTAATGTGACGCCAGCGCCGAGTCAGACGGTAGGCACTTTTACGTAGTACACTGCCCGAAAAAGTAACCGCAACCAGGGTTGCCAGACTGAAATTTGTAAAAAAGGCCAAACTCACCAAGAAAAAAGGCCAACTTAAGGCCAAATAGGTAGAAAAAAGGCCAAAAATAAACCAAACTCAAAACAAGATAAAATAAGCATTGTAATCACGGTTGCTAGACTATGAAAAGGTCTTAATGCAAAATAATACAAAAAAAGGCCAAAACAAGGAAAATATTAGATAAAAATGGCCAAATGGATAGGCTATTTACCTGTTTATAGTAAAAATAATGAAATATACATAATTACATATATTTAACAAATTTACTTATATTTTATTGGATTATTGAAGAATTTCATCTAAATAGTTGGTTTATTCATTTTCTGATGAAATATACAAATTCTCATTGTTGCAGGCCCGTAGCCGGGGGGGGGCTCGACCCCCCTGAAAAACATTTCGGCCCCCTGGCAAAATCCCAACGTTCTCGAGCAACAGCTACAATTATAATGATTTTGCCCATCTTTTCCGTTTTTTTTCTTTTTTTGCCCCCCCCCCCCCCTAAAAAAGTTGGCCCCCTTGCTCTTCGGTCTGGCTACGCCCTGCACTGTTGTGCAATTTAATCATATTTGGGGACGGGGTGCACTTGAAGTCTTTTCAACACATTTCGTGGTCAAACAGGTGAGAACGAATTCTTATGACAACTTCCAATAGTTGAATTTGTGTTCTGTTTCTAGGCTTTGTTTTTACAGCAGTAACTAGTGAAAATGTTACCATGATACTTCTTCACATCACCAATGTGATCAATTGAGCGAATAGATGCATGGCACGCTATGGTTAAACTTAGATCAATTTCTGATATTTTTTCTGAATCAGTGACTTCATGGACAAATTTAGGGAGAGAACTTTAATAAAGAGGAGTTTGGTATTTTATTTAGGTGTTTCTTGGTTTTTGATGTGTAGAAATGTTGCTTAGCTTTGGCAATATATTCACCTTGCACAGTACTCGGCTGGCAAGCCGACGGTTGTGTTAGACTACCGATCGATCGAAACGTAAACACGTTACGTTTCTGTAGCCTATAAGGCAAGGCTACCTACTTTTGAACGTTGACATTATAATTCCAAAATAATATTCATATTTATCGATATTTTATGACTTGTACCGGATTTTAATAAATTGTAGCAAAAATAATTCTGAAAGTTGCCCAAAAGGTAGCAAGTATAAAAGGACTGTAGCGGATGAGTTTTAATTCGCTACAGTGGTGACATCTGGCACCACTGGCTGCCTTAGCGGGTGAGCGCAGTCTGACTCGGCGCCGGCATCACATTACGACTATTAAACAAGCATAGAACATGTATTGAACAATGGTGAATATGGTTTCATCTGATAAGTTTACGATATATGAGAAATATTGATTATTATGCATTTTGAAGAGTAGCCTAAATTTAAAAAAAGGCCAAATCTTGAAAAAGGCCAAACGTATAATTTCTAAGGCCAACAGACTTAAAAAGGCCAAATTCGAGAAATTTGGCCTTAAAAAGGCCAATCTGGCCACCCTGACCGCAACCATACGTGACATACGACATCGCTGATGTTGGTAGCGCTATCATGCGTGACATGACTCAACATGTGATTATCTGGTCGTCTTTATCGAAAGATTTTGATACAAAGAAATTCAACTGAATGCATCGCCACAACCAACGTGGCCTAATGGTTAGGGCAGAGGAGTAGTAATTTCCGATTGCATGTGTTCAATTCCCACCCTCTGCTAATACTATTTTTTTTTTCTGCCACTGAACTGAGTGCAAGAAGAATCGTAGCAACTGCAATCAATGGAGTTTATGAGAAAAGTTGACTAAAACACCAATAATGTTACGCATGGTTGCGGTTACCTCTTCGGGCAGTGTAATACGTAAAAGTGCCTACCGAATCAGACTGCGCTCACCCGCTAAGGCAGCCAGTGGTGCCAAATGTCACCACTGTAGCGGATTAAAACTCATCCGCTACAATCCTTTTATACTTGCTACCTTTTGGGCTACTTTCAGAATTATTTTTGCTACAATTTATTAAAATCCGGTCATCATCATTTTGTTCCTTCCTCGTATTGAGGGTTGGATACAATGCGCCATTGTTCTCGACCATGAGCTGTGCGTACTGCACATTCATAAGTTAATTTTGTCCATTTTGTGATGTTTGTTGTCCAAATCATTCTTGGTCTGCCTTTACTTCTTTTACCGTTTATCTTCCCTTCTATTAATGATCTTTGTAATGAATTTTGCCTTATTGTGTGTCCGAAATACTTCAATTTTCTTCTTTTGACTGTTTGTAAGAGCATTTTGCTTGAATTGAATTTGGAGAGTACTTCATCGTTAGTGATCTTTTGTTTCCATGAAATTTTTAACATTTGCCTGTATGTCCAGAGCTCGAAGGCATCGATCCGTTTCTCCATTTTTGTGACATTGTCCAAGTTTCAGAATTGTATAATAGGGTCGACCAGATATAGCATTTTAAGATCCTGAGACGAGTTGATAAATTTAAACGTTGATTGGTTAAAATATTTTTCATTTTTCCAAATGTAGTTCTTGCAATTTCTATCCGTCTAAGAATTTCATGGTCACACCTCCCATCTTCAGTTATTAAATGTCCAAGATATGAAAAAGATTTTACTTTTTGTATAATTTTGTTGTCAATTATAATTTGGAGTATACTGAAGTGTCTGGTGATTTTGAGATTATCATTGATTTTGGTCTAAAATCCGGTACAAGTCATAAAATATCGATAAATATAAATATTATAGATAGGCCTATTAAACTTATTTTGGAATTATACTGTTATGCTTATTTTGGAATTATTATACTGTACTATTAAACTTATTTTGGAATTATACTGTCAACGCTTAAAAGTAGGTAGCCCAGCCTATACAGAAACGTGTAATGTGCAAGGTGAACATATTGCCAAAGCCAGTGACGTTCGGTGGCTTAAACCGTTGGGTAAGCAACTTGTAAATATGTTGCAGCAAGGTAGTAGGCCTAGGCACGAAGGGCGTAACCGTCGGGCGAAGCCCGAAGGCGTGTTGCCGAAGGCAACACTTCCAGCGGGGGGTCTGGGGGGCCTCCCCCAGAAATTTTTGAAAAACACTTCCAATTTGGTGCGCTCTGAGAGCATTTTCAAAACAAATCAAACAGAAAAATCTGTCAAATTGTGCTTCGCCTTTGTCGTGATCTTACATCCATTTAATGTTTAGAAGTCATGAGCAATCTTAATTTTTACGTTGCAGGACCAAAATCCAGTGTTAGACATGGAATAATAGTTGTCTAAATATTTAATTCGTCATGAATGTTCATTCTCAGATATTCAGTTAGGCCTACACTACAAAAACTAACACTTACGGTCTAAACATTACAACCGCAAGCAATTTGTACAAAAAGCTGGATAAGTTTGCCTCCTGCGTATAGAAGCTTAACAAACTAAGTATTGCAGCCGCACCTGAACGTTCATTGGCGAAGTAACGTTACATCAACGCTGTAAAAAGGCAAAGGCATGACTATGAAAGCTAGTAGGCTAAAGTACAGTACATGGCGAGGAGACATAAAAAAACAGCAACAATTATTTCGGCATTATGATGCTTGTGCTGTGTACCGTGACGACACCATTCTGACGAGTTAGTCTAGCCGCTCTAGCGAATGTATGCATTGACGTCACTGGGAAAGCAAGACTCACCTGGTCTCACCATAACACATCTGATTGGCTAAGCAGCTGGTGACGTTTTGCAAAACGAGTGATGATTGGATAAAACGAAGGCGTTTTTTGACATTTTTGAATCTGGGTAAGCAAGTTTGATAGTTGCTTACCTTGGAGCCTCAGTGATTGTTTCTGACAGAAGCGTTTGCGTTAATTGGCATTTATAGGCAAGACATGCGGTTTGGTGAGGATTTAGACTACTCACAAGTGTTACGAGTAATTCTAGTCACGAATACAGTAATTTTCAAGTTAAAATAGACATGACAAAAATAATAAGAAGTTAAACCTAGAATTCAGTCATTATACTTTGCATAGTTTTCGCTCAGGTAAGCACTGCTTTCCTTGCTTTCCCTCACCGATCGTCACTGGCCAAAGCTAAGCAACATTTCTACAGATGAAAAAAACCAGGAAACACCTAAATAAAATACCAAACTCCTCTTAAAGTTCTCTCACTAAATTTGTCCATAAAGTCACTGATTCAGAAAAAATATCAGAAATTGATCTAAGTTTAACCATAGCGTGCCATGCATCTATTCGCTCAATTGATCACATTGGTGATGTGAAGAAGTATCATGGTAACATTTTCACTAGTTACTGCTGTAAAAACAAAGCCTAGAAACAGAACACAAATTCAACTATTGGAAGTTGTCATAAGAATTCGTTCTCACCTGTTTGACCACGAAATGTGTTGAAAAGACTTCAAGTGCACCCCGTCCCCAAATATGATTAAATTGCACAACAGTGCAGGGCGTAGCCAGACCGAAGAGCAAGGGGGCCAACTTTTTTAGGGGGGGGGGGGCAAAAAAGAAAAAAAACGGAAAAGATGGGCAAAATCATTATAATTGTAGCTGTTGCTCGAGAACGTTGGGATTTTGCCAGGGGGCCGAAATGTTTTTCAGGGGGGTCGAGCCCCCCCCGGCTACGGGCCTGCAACAATGAGAATTTGTATATTTCATCAGAAAATGAATAAACCAACTATTTAGATGAAATTCTTCAATAATCCAATAAAATATAAGTAAATTTGTTAAATATATGTAATTATGTATATTTCATTATTTTTACTATAAACAGGTAAATAGCCTATCCATTTGGCCATTTTTATCTAATATTTTCCTTGTTTTGGCCTTTTTTTGTATTATTTTGCATTAAGACCTTTTCATAGTCTAGCAACCGTGATTACAATGCTTATTTTATCTTGTTTTGAGTTTGGTTTATTTTTGGCCTTTTTTCTACCTATTTGGCCTTAAGTTGGCCTTTTTTCTTGGTGAGTTTGGCCTTTTTTACAAATTTCAGTCTGGCAACCCTGGTTGCGGTTACTTTTTCGGGCAGTGTACTACGTAAAAGTGCCTACCGTCTGACTCGGCGCTGGCGTCACATTACGACTATTAAACAAGCATAGGACATGTATTGAACAATGGTGAATATGGTTTCATCTGGTAAGGTTACGATATATGAGAAATATTGATTATTAAGCATTTTGAAGAGTAAATTTTAAAAAAGGCCAAATTTAAGGCCAAATCTAGAAAAAGGCCAAAACGTATAATTTCTAAGGCCAACAGACTGATTCAATGTCATCAGTCGTTGAAGCTAGGGACTGTGGAATACCGGGACAACTCACTTTACTGATTGTTCTTGCGGTGTGGACAGCTGTAGGGTTACTGCGAAATTCAAAATTTGGCAAAGTTACAAAAAGTTTTCTTTGCTTTTACATAAATTCATTCTCATCCAATGAAATGCTATATTTTGCTTGAAATTTTGGGTGTTAGAACATCGGCGGAACCTTACTGCAGCAGTGTAAAGCCTAAAGCTACGTACCTTTACCACTGTAGCGTGAAGTCTACTGTTGACTTATCATGAATTGAATAGTATAAAATAAACATGATATCACGTATTTCCATACATTTATTTTGGCAACAAAACTTTGTAGCCTACACTTGTGGACAGGTCACAAACTCTGCACCTGGGTATGCGGCATATGGTGGTAGAGCTTAATTAAGATGTAGTTGCACCAAATTTTGTCATAACACTATGACCCTCCAGATGTCCACCATCGTTTTGAGTGAGCAATCCCCTACTTCTACCATCCCTAGTTGAAGCAACGTAAAAATCGAAAGTTTTTTTGCTTGAATGGAAGGTATAGGGATAGCCTACAGTATTCTCATTTTCTAGATGAGCGCTGGAAATTATATTCTTGCAACAATTGTTTGTGCTATGCAATGACGATTGGTATTGCTAGTTCCTGTGTTATTTCTCGGCGGACAAATATGACCGATCCAGATGGTACTTCCCGCGGACATCACCTGCTGTGACGGCGGACATGTCCGCCGTGAATTTCGAGGCCTGTACTTTAGACTATTGCACTGTGACGTAAAACCGTGGCGTCCGCTACACACCGTAGCCTACGCGAAGTGACCTAGCGCGAACCATGGCTCGCAAGTCACTCCAACAAGGAGTTTTACAGGTCACAAACCACCAGGGCTGGATTTAGCTGATGGGGGGCCCAGGGCACTTTTAGATCGGGGGGCTCCTGTGCAAAAAATCATTTCTACGTCTACAGTAGCTAATGCTACTGTAGACGTAGAAATTTGTTTGCTAGGTGCCAAACATTCACACGGTAGGAGAAGGTGAGGTAAGTTGAGCCAGTGGGTAAGTTGAGCCACCCCCGTAACTCGAAAAATAAAGGCAGTGGCTATTTGACCAGCGCCGGTCTTTGAATCTGAAACCCTATTTGACCGGTCATGACGTCACTATATAGGCATTTTTTTCTTTTTCTCTTTCAAAGCAAAAGACGAGAAGAGTGCCTATATAAGTTCTAAATTCAACACCTATGTTCAACTGATTCTGTGGCGCGTAAGATACGTATTGGGCTGGTGCTCCAGAGGGAATGAGTTCGATACTATGCGGAAGCGTTTTTTTTTTTAATTTGAGTAGCCTACAGCCCAATTTTTTATGTCTTTTCAAATATAAGTAATAAAGTTAGAGTTTTTTAATTTTCTTAAATTTAAGAATTTCTCTGGATAATTTTCCGTTCGTCATAAGAGGACGTGACCGTGTTTGCCGAACAACGCAAAAATGTAGCCTAATGCGTCGTTCGTCAAACACGGTCACATCCTCTTATGACGAACGGAAAATTACCCAGAGAAATTCTCAAATTTCAGAAAATTAAAAACTCTTAACTTTATTACTCATAGTTGAAAAGACATAAAAAATTGGGCTGTAGGCTACTCAAATATTGAAATTTAACCAAAAAAATGCAGCAGTTTAACGATTGAGTCAATTCAGGTCAAAATTTACTTAAAAATTAATAATAAAAGAACGCCTCCGCAACGCCTCCGCCTGAACTGTCGGGGTCACCAATGTGCGCGAACGGGTTACTTGTTCACTTTTCTTTCTTCGGTCTCAGTTTTAACGCCTTGCAAATGAAGAGAAACAGTTGTGCACTTTTGCTTTATTAATTCATTTTCTTCTCTCTAGTGATAAGCAAAAATAAATGACCGTCCTGTAACTCAACCAACTAAAAATTGATGAATTTTGCTCAACGTAGTCAACGTAGTTGGGTTGCATCTAGTGTTTTTTTTGCTATGTAGTGTTTTTTAGCGATTTAGCGCTATGTTGGTGTGCATAAGTTTGGACAGTGTTCAAAGTAGCCCCACCTTTTTTGTTTGGCTGCATCAATGTGTTTGTAGTGCTTTTCAAAGTGGACAGCGAGTTTTTTGTCTGGTTACACCCAATGATGACCAAATTTGAGATATTTAGCATAAATACTTTAAAAAATACACACAAATGACTGTGAAAAGTGTTCAAAGTAGACTAAAGTACAAGGTAGCGTAGTAGTTGGTAGCGCAGCCTAGGTACCTTATGGGGTAGGCTTACATTTGATGAGTGTGGAGTTCTTAGACTACACTACCTCAGAGATTGTGAATAATATCGCGTTTTTGACAATATATTTGCAAAGGCCAAATTTGGTCAAATTTTGTTTGCTACCCCAAAATGTTTAGGGAACGTTCAAATATTACGTAACGCCTTCGAGGGGGAGGGGGGGTTTATGCAAAGCGTTACGTTAGCGTCACATCGGGAGGGAGGGGGTTCAAGAAAAACGTTACGTAACGGTTTCGAGTACGGAATGGTAGTTTTTGTGCTGAATTCGTAGTGAAAAAGCGTTACATGGGGGAGGGGGGATTGAAAAAAGCGTTACGTTGGCGTTACATGGGGTAGGGGGGGGTCAAAAATTCGGAAAAAAAGCGTTACGTAATATTTGAACGTTCCCTTACTCTCCAATGACTTCAGGGCTCTCACTTTCAAGAAAATTTAGTTCTATTTTGAAATTTTAAGGACTTTTTTAGACTCACTAACGCCATTGCCTGTCATTTTTGTACATTATGCATGTAAATGATCGTGCATTTAGGATACTAGTGTATTTTTTTTGTGAATCTAGTGTTTTTTTCAGTCAAATCTAGTACTTTTCCATGACAAGAGAGTGGCAACATTGATCAGTTATGCGGCGCTTTGACTTCAAGCGCACGTCGTCGGTCTGATAAAAGCCTTTCAGAGTGACTTCGCTGAAATTTTAAAAAGCCTTCTTAAATTCTAAACCATAGCTATAGTTCTCAAATGGCGAAGAATTATCAAGATAAAGTGATTAAGCATGACGATCGACGCTAAAACTTGTGTGTCCGCCGTGAAACTTAACTTGTTCTCCAAAATAGCTGCTCAGACCGGACACGTTTGTCCGCCGTCAACAAAAACGAATTTCGAGGCCTAGAAGTAGCCTATGTGTGGTTTGGTATAATCACATGACACAGTAGCCTATGATTAATTTATTATATATTAGCCGGCATCAGCATTAATGTAAGTTTTGCAATTTTTTTTAACTGCTCCATGTTTTATTATAAATTTGTGTTTATTTTTATGGGTTTAGTGCAGTGACTCTCAACGTGGTCCAGGTGGACCACTGGTGGTCTACCAGGAATTTCTGTTGGTCCACAGAGAGTTCTATAAATCTTTTATAAAACTTTCTTCAAAATTGTATCATTTACTACAGTAAATTATGTAAGGACTGCACACAGGTGTAAGAAATTATGTAGCATGTATGATTGTATGTCAGCGTGACATGATAATCATGTTCACTTCGTGATTTTTGATCGATTTTTCTGAAAGTGCTAAACTAGCATAGGCTAAGCTCAGCAGGTTTTGAACTTATTTTTCCAGTTAACGAGTAGGCTATTGAACTGTTTAAGGCATAAGTGAAGTGCTGACAGGCCTAATCAATAAATCATATGTTGCTGTAATTGTTGTGGTGTTGCACGAAGATTGCGCTTCTTCATGGTACAAAGTTTCTATAGGGAGAGTAGCCTAAAGCTATTCGCTGTATCACTGAATGTTAATTAAATTATTTTATGAATGTCACATGTTATATTTTTTCAGACGCTAAATTAAGTATTGCATTCTGCAGTGCTTTCAAATTAACAAAATGTCAGAAGCTCATGTTGCTAAGAAGGCAAAACCGAGACATTAGGCCTACCATTTTATTGAAACAATAGGCCTATGTGCAATTGTGCATGATGTTTTGTTAGAATAAAATTTGAAATTAAAATTATGTGTATTCAAGTAGTTAAGCTTAAATGTGCAAACTAAGAGGGTTTGCTTAATTAGTTTATTAAGCATTATTTTATTAAGGACTAAGATTGAACACGCCCTTGAGTTTTCTGACCTATGTGCAATACAGTTTCGAGTAGTGGCGTTCATGAGGCGTCAACATAGCAAAGTGGTGATGGTCCATAGGCCAAAAAAGGTCGAGAATCACTGGTTTAGTGGTTAGCCTAATATAGAATGCATATTACAGCAATTCGATTTCTTAAGCAACTATTCTTGCAACAATGTCTGGTAAAAGTGATTGATTATTAAGAGGAGGATTTGATGAAGAGCCGTACAAGATATAATTACCAAAAACTCAGTTCGGTTTTCAGGAAAAAGTTACAATGTCAACCGAACTACTTTATCTCGTTACCCATGTCAAACTCAATTTGGATGCGAACGATATGGTTACATTGAAAAAGAAATCTTTCGTAACTACACAAGTAAACATTTTACAGCAAACGTATATATATTCTGAACCAATTCTTATAAGGTGTTTTACTCAACTTTCTATGATATTATGCAGCTCTCTGTCTCTTTAGATACGGTACTGATAATAATTGTACTCGTAGTGCAGTGTATGGGGTTTTCTTCATTGGTAAATATCTGTAAAATGAATTTAAAATTATTGAAATGAAATTTAAAAAACTGCATCGCAAAATGAACAACAAAGTAAAACCTTATGGCTGATTACATCATCAACTATTCCAAGATGTTTCATAGTCTTACAAAATCTCAATGTAGAGTACTTGCTTTTGAGTATGCCAAGGCTAATTAATGATAAGAAAATCCCATCATCATCATGGTATCGGAACAAAGAAGCTTGGAGTGGGAAGGACTGTTTTTTTTTGGGCTTCGTCAACACCAACAGCAACTTTCTTTAAAGTTACCAGAGGCTACAAGTTTGACACAGTTCATCCATTTCAACCCGCATAATGTTAACTTGTTTTTTTGGTTATATAAAAAGTGTTATGGATAAATATAGTTTTGCACCGCATCAAATTTGGAACTTTAGACTGGTATCACCACAGTCCATCGACAAAAGTAAGTGGTCTTAACTAAGGGCACGAAAAAAAGTTGGCGAAGTCGCGTCAGCAGAACTTGGAACAATGTTGTTGTGTGAATGCATCTGGACAAGCCTTACCACCAGCATAGGCCTACATATTTCCTCGTGTTAACTACGAGTCGTATATGCTCACTGGTGAACCCAATGGTAGTCTTGGTTGGCCAATTGTTCGTAGAAGTCATCACACATTTTTATTATAGAACACATGAATACCTACCAAGAAAAACTTTCTTTGCTGATGATGGATAATCATAAAAGTCATTTATCTATAGAAGTGGTTGAGATTGCTCAAAAGGGCATTCACATCGTTACTTTTCCTCTTTACTGCAATCATCGCATGCAACCCCTGAATGTTTGGATGTATAGACCTTTTAAGACTTTTTATAGTTCGGGATGCAATGCTTGGGTGTTGTGTCATCTGGGAGAGGATCTGACTTTTTATCATCTAGCTGCCATCAGTGGAAAAGCATTTTATTCCTTCAAACATAATCTCTGGATTTCACGGTACAGGAATTTTTGCATCACCCTTGCTTCCACAACAAGTGAGGCCGTATCCCAAAGTCACTGCAAGTAAGGAAACCAATCGAAAAAAAGTAAAATCTGCAGTTCTCACAGATCATCCTCAGTAACAATTGGCAGCTTGCAGTAATGATGCAGAAAAATGCTCATTGCAGTTAAATGAGCAATTAAAGATGAAATAGCGATTGATGGCATTGAAACAGATCAAGATAAACTTCCAGAAGATCCAAAAATTGTTAATTTTATTGTAGTCCGATTTTCCACTAAGCGATGTGCGCATTATGTTGGAAAGGTCATGAAACAGAATGATGAAGATGGTGACTTTGAGATGTTGTTTTTACGAAAGCACCACCAATGCCATGGGTTTATTTAGCCCATTGTGGAGGACATTCACTCGGTTGCAGTAAAAGATGTTATTCTTATTCCCCAGCACGATCCAAAGCAATTCAGCAATTCCTTATTGACTGGTCTATGTACAATTTTGAATAAGTAAAGTAGCCTACAGTCATGTTTATCCAATTTGCTGATTGCAAATTCAAAGTTTTGCATTGACCGTTTGTTTTTTCATTTGTACCGAAAATAAAGTCAACAATATGGCTTTTAAGTTTTCAAACAGAAAGATTTTTCGATAAGGGTATTCAATTCATTCAATGTTTTCCATATAAGATTTCTACCATTAAAACTCATAGCATGACAACTACACGACATAAAATAGATATTCAAAATGTAGTTTCGGGAGAGTTTCCCTTTTTATACCAAGGCCAGGCAAGACACAACAATACCACATATGGTCGCTGGACCCGCACTACGAACCATTTTGGAGGACGCTACATTTTTGCTCTAAGGACTTCCGCCGGAACATGCTAAAATTCCCTTTAAGATGAAGATTGTATGTAGATATATGTATGTAAACTTTGAGGCGAATCTTGCCACCCAAACATATGTATGATTTTATAAAAATCGGCTCGTAGATCCCGCCCTTCCCCTTTGCTCTGTGGTTTAAATACCACATTTAATGTATCATAGATCGACTCGCTCGACTGATCTGAGTACCCTGATCATACATAAACTCGGTAGGCTATCTCGTTATTCACAGAATAAGAACAAAAGCAAAATCGTGAGTTTAATTTCAACCAGGGACCCAGTTTTTGAAAATAAAAGGTAGATCAGAAAGATTGCTTACATTTAAGCTTTTTCCTATCTGAATTACGGTAGAACAAAATTTAAAAAGGCTGCAAAAACACATAAACTAAACATTTTTTTCGTTCTGAGATATTGGTCAACTTTTCGATATTAAAACAACTGGAATAAACATTAAAAAGAATTCGTAGGAAATCCTTTGAAGTTATAGCTCCTCTGAGGTGGTGCAGATGGTCTTCGTTCTCGTTACTCCGTTGATTGTCTTTGTAACGGTTTTGCATTTTTGCTTGATACCTAGATAAAATGAACACGAACATAAGGTACTTTTAAACATTCTTATTGAGCCACCACTGATGCATTGACAATGCCTAGCCTACCAGTTTATAACAAAGGGTCTTCCTCAATGAGCACACTGCTTTTAAATCAAAGTTAGGCCAATTCGACGCCAAATCATGGGCAGAAAACAACGTAGAAACTTTTATAGTTTACATATTTAGATTAGCCAAACAGATTTTTAACAATATGTTGAAGCTTAACAGTTTACACTGTCAACCTCAGTGACTGGGCCTTTGTTAGTGGTTCAAACCTAGAGATTTCTAGAAGTAACCTACGTTCTTGAATTCTTCTACCAGAGATAGGCAAGACACAACAATACAACAGGGTTCAACATTATAACAATATATTCTACATTATTTACAAACAGTTTGAACGTTTTCGGCTTAACTTAAGTTCTCATCACGAATCTGAAAATAGTTATAGAAATACAATAAATTTGTACTTCTTGGAGGCAACTAGCTAACTGACTATAAACATCAAAAAATACGCAGCAATTAAAAGCAACAGTGTGGAATACAGACAGACAGACGGAAAACAAATTACATTAGGAAAAAAGCAACTACGATTTTAAACGAATCAGTAGAGAAACTTTGATCTGTGCAGAAAAAAATTCCATGATATGAGTTTTGATGGCACTTTTCTTTAAGTCTTTAAAGGTCAGATGCTCCCGTACTCTCGTGGTCAAATTTCTGGTGGACATACCGATGTACGTCAATGGCGAATCACATAGACATGTACAACTGTATACGACATTTGAGCAGAGAGGCGAAGGCGTCTGGACTTTTAGTTGAAAATACGAACTAGTTTTGAATGTTTAGTAAATAGGAAAAACGTCCATATCAAATTTACTTTTCATAAACTGTCCGATTTTACGAGCAAACGTTTTAGATTCTTTTCTCACAAACGGAATGGACAAGCAATGCTTCATATTTTACTCATTTTCCGCGTTTTCTTTTTGGTTGGAATTCGCGGAAATAAAGCGATTTAATGTTTTCTCAAAGTACAGTACAATTTTGGATAACCATTATTATAGAACATTTGTTTTAATTTCTCTATTTCAGTATTTAAAAAGCATCATTACAACAAATCATTTTAGCACGAGCTAATAGGTATAATAGCCTACATAATCAAACCGCATTTCCATTTCGATGGACATATTGCATCAACTCAAAAACAAACCAGTATGGGTTGGTTTGCTCCAAACCCAAGTATCAAATCCAGTAGCATTAATTTTAAAGTCTACGGCCAAAAATGACAAGACTTTGATGCTTTTTCAATGACCTGTTCAAATTATGAAAAAAAAACGTTTTTGTTCAGCCAGTCAATTAGTTATACAGTATAACTCAAGCAAACTTTTATATAGCAAGACGATAATATGGTATGTTGTAGTACCAAAAACACATGAAGCCGAGTCATACCACAGAGTTTAACAAACTTTTCATAAGTTCAGGACCGTTGAGAGGATAATTTGGGCCAGGTATCTGTAAAATTATCGAAATCCAAATTAAGAAACTTCTGAGAAAAACGCACTATATCCAACAACTATGAGGTGGTTTCGTTAAGCTTTCGGGCCTCTTTGAAAGAGCCAATAAAATCATTCTGAGTCCAAAAGCATGCCTTGGACCCCTGTCAACGGTAAGATACTGGGTATTTTGGCTACTATATGTTCAGTAAATTTCTGGGCAGCCGATTGTAGCATCGAATAGACAGCGATAGACACGTGTTTTGCCCATGAGGCTGGGCTCATCAGTATCGCACCGTATGGTGTTACACTTTGGTAATCGACCGCCGCTTTACCAGTCAGTTTAACTCTTATCTTTGTGGAAAGAAAAGAGCCAACAAACCAGCAGGTGCCAGGGGTAGGACATGAAGCAGGTGCCATGGGTAGGACATAGGGCTAGCGTGGAAGCTACACCGTACTAGCGAGTGATCAGCCTTGTGCTGATGGCCGGGAAGAACACCCCTTCTTCACATATGTTCAGTACTTATGTAAAGTTAGAACAATTAATTGTTGAGAGGTTTTTACTGACATCAAATTTTACATAATTTGTAAAAGTACTGAACAAATTGTTGTCGTTGAAAACAGGTGCAGCATCGTTTAAAACCACATGCTAGGAACCAACCAATTAAATAAAATATGCCTTGTACAAACACACACGTACCGCTATTCGTGTTGATGTGGACTTGCTGCTGAAACATATGACCATTTCCACCGCCTTGCACGCTAAAATAACAAGTTTGTATAATAGCTATTAATAAGGTATCTTTAAAATATTTCCACAGAAAACAAAACCTGATGAGTTAAAGTGTTACTTTAGCTGGGTGAGCTTTGATATATTGCTTAACGTCAACACCATCCTGTTAAATCACACGCGCATGAGAAATAGTTACTAAGTGTTAGAATCTATCACCAAGCGAATATTAAGAAGTGGCGAACAGAGTTATTGTTAAACGATGAATGACTGCACTCTGCAGTGTATAAAGGAGTGTTTCTTTCTAAATTATTATGGTACAATCTTTTGAATTTAATTATGGTCTAAATCGGACAGCTGAAATTGCATAACTTTTATTTCAACAATGATACAAATTTTACTACTACACTCATCCAAGCCAAACTAAAAATATCGTAACTTTAGCACTACTTTGTACGAAGTAGACTGCACCTACAGATTTTTTTCAATTCTTCCGCCCCAGCAGCTCAGTTGGTTAGCGCGTAACTTCATGAATGAAGAAGCTTCAAGAACAAGCGACCCTGGTTCGACTTTCTGGGTGTGCGCTTGAGCAACGCATTCTAAGGACTGCTCTCCATTCATCAGCATCTAGTGGAAGTGGATGGACATTGGACAATTCCCCGTCAACAACACTTCACTGCAACAACACTCTGTCAATCTCAGTGACCGGATTGCGTCAGTGGTTCAGAGCCTCAGCAAGTATGCGAAACTGCTAGAATTAAGCTAACCCAAAGAAGTTTACCCAGTCCGTGGATAAAGTTTCAATCAATCAGTAATCACTTTTCTGAGATCAATAAAAATGGATAAAAATGCAATGACACACGCATTCTTATTTCGTTCGGCTGATAAAAGTCAAAATAATCATGAGCGTTTTTTCGTACAATAAAGTGAAAACCTAACTAGAACTGAGATCACTTTAACTGCATAAAATAAATTAAAGTGCGTTTATGTTGCTATTTTGTCTAAAAGGTATACTCCATGCCATCAAAAAACTCAGGAACATGTTTGTTTATTCCAAATTTTCAACAACAAAAATATGATAATTTGGGTGTGAGTCGTTTTTGTGCTCGTTTTAAAAAAAGGCTTAGTATGTATATATATTGTACAATAAGTATAAAACAACATAAGAATTATTCAAAATTTCTAATTTGTTACCTTTCAAATCCTTCAGAACCAGGAAAGTCAGAAAAAAAGTCGTGCATAAACCCGAATCCCTCTGCAAATGCTCTACAGAAGAATAGCAGCCATAAATTTTCAAAACAGTATGACAAGATGTAGCCTACAACTCATTTCCATATAACTTAAATGATAACCAGAATTGCATCATCATCATCAATTTAATTTATAATCATTAATATATTAGCATGTTTATAATACCGGTACCTTAGTATTATAGTGGCAGTGAAAAAAAATCAGATACTGCATTCTCAAGGATTCACTGAAAACTTTGTGGCTTCTCGTTGCGACTTACGTGTAAAGTGTAGCGGATTTTCACTTTATGGATATTTCTTGTAAAGTAAGATTACAGTTATGCGCGATCATTTTTATTATTTTGTTATTACAGAATGGCCCGTTTCGGTGAGTCCGATTCGGTGAGTCCAATTCGGTGAGTCCGATTCGGTGAGTCCGATCCCTTAACGGGGGATTTTTTTAATTATTTTTTTAAATTATCGGGTACCGTATCCTAATTATCATTGCCGTTTTAGGGTTAGGGGTTAGAGGTTAGGAACTCACCGAATCGGACTCACCGAATCGGACTCACCGAATAGTAGCAGACCCTTGTTATCAGTGTTTGCGCGAACAAAGTAAACCGATCCATCAAAAAGTGATTAGGGGAAAGGAAGGTAATTTGATACACCCCCAATACAAAAATCTGCAAAAAAATTAATAGGCTATTAATTGTATTAAAATTGCCAGCTCAAGTTACAGTTGGCGGTTCTGAAAGAAGATGCAACCAACTGCGGTTTCTTTTTAACTTTGAGAAATTGAATGAGGACTTAGGCAATCTTTGTGATTGGTGCTTTTATTGCAGTGTTGTTGCAGGCTGAAATATGTTTCTGTTGTGTAACTGTAAGTGAATTTGTGTGTGATGCATTAGCTCATTTTCCTATTAACATGGGGTGAAACCATGGCGTACTTAACAGAGGCCAAACCAACGTGCGTGCTGGAGTCTAAACTGGAGGCGAACATTTTCATTGACATATTGCATTGCAAACACAGTATATTTAAACCTAAAACAATTATAATGAAAATTTTGCTTTTAAATTTCAAAATGTAAAATACATTTTCATCCATGGCATTTCATATGCTTGACATAGTCTATTCCAATGAATAGTTGTTCCCGTGTGTGTTACAATAATAAAACAATTACAGTAGATGTGTAAGGTTTTAACTTTGAAGTTATTATTTTGTATAGAGCTGATTCACAAAAATACAATGTACCTACATGGTCAAAACTACTACATGAAAGGACTGTGGCCAGTAGCGCAACCAGGATTTTAGTAAAGTGGGGGGGGGGGGCTAAACCAAGCCCCCCTGGTTGCGCAACTAATGTGGTGCTACTTTAGTTCAGATAATGAACGAAAAAATTATCTGTTACGACAACTTTAAATAATATCAGTGCAAGGACTTCTCAGGAATGAAAATGGACATTTAAAGAAGTTCTATAACAGTCCTTACAGATGTCTCAACAACAAAGAAAAACAAACAAAAAACAAGTTTTTAATGCATAAGTTTTAAAATCTTTTGTTTTACTTCCTTTTCTGATACAGGTGAAAATAGACAACAATAATTTTTAAACATAATATTGGCCAATGTAGCTGCATACTTTTTGTTCACAGATAACTGGTATTGATCTGATATAAAGTGAAAAACACGACATAACGAGGTTCTGCAACAGTGGTTAACAACTTCATGAAACATGATATAACCATAAAGTACCCATTGGCAAACTGTGTCACCTGGTATATGCATATGGTACATTTCTCTTCAGGATTTCGAGGTAAACGAAAAGTTGTTTTTTTGTTTGCCTCATCATAATTTCCATGGCAATTAGTCACACAACATTTTCTACCCATCTTAATTAAATATCAAATAACCTCTTAACATACTTTGAAATATACATGAAAATGAAGATGTAATGAAAACTATGCCTGCACTAACTATAGGGTACACTTTGCAATGGCACAAGTTTGACAAAATTAAGGTCACAAATGATGCTTTGAGACCGCATGAACTGACCAAATTCAACTTATCAAACTTTAAGCAGCACAATTTAAATGCACAGTTTTTATAAGAACAATCTAAACATGTTAACGTTTTGCTTTTTTTTAAAAAACTTTGCTGGTCTCAAAATTGGAGACTAAATTTTTATTAATGCACACAAACTTAAAAGCGTTTGTTAGACTATTCCTTCTTATACCACATTAGACTATTCCTATTTATACTACATGCACAGTATAGAACAATCGGGTATTTTAGACTGCAACAAAATTTTAAAACCAGGTTCGAAAATGAGAGTGTCTCTTAATTCCTGGGTGCCTTCATGCCACATTTTTGCTGTACTGTTCTACAGTGTAGTAAAGTATTAGCCTGCACAAGTCTAGCCAGACTAAGCAATTATTTTTCTAAAGTAGAATTTCAAAATGCTGCATAGGATTTCTAGATTTGTCTGAGCCATGGCGACCTTGAAATACTGACCATGCAAGCAATTTTAGGCTCAAGAGCTGAAGGCTGACCCTGCAATCATGCGTTTAATATACTACACCTCTACTAAAAATAAAAACAGCTACACCAATTTGGAAAAAAAAGCTAGCCTCAACAATTCCCATCATTCTCAAAGGTACCGTACAGTAAGTTACTTTTCACACAATTTCATAACACTTCTGGGTGTGCCCTCAAGTAGCCTAACATTATTTTACCAAAACCGACGCGGCTACCGGCATTCGCTAGCTGGCCTTCAGCCTCGGTAGGCTACTCAATATTTGTTTGCATGGCCAGTATTTCAATGAATCAACATTTCATTTATCCAAATATCCTACCCTAAATAACATTTCAACAGCAAGCACCTTAAAAACTACCGCAAAATTTAATTCAGTTATAGAACACAATATCAGTGTTGCCAGAAGTTTAAAACAATTAACTTTTTAAAGGAAATGCCATGAAAAGGAGTGCAATTTTCAAAACAAAGCTGAGTAAAATTAAAAAAATTGTTCAATATATAAATTATAAAAACTGCAGATAAAGCTGCTAAATGAAACGTTTAGTAAAGTTTCATCACATAGGAATTATATTAAAATTGAAAGAAAAAAAAAGTATTTTAAAAACTAAGACTTTTCTGCGTTTTTGAAAAGTAAAGATAGTTCTTGTAGATTTTTCCTGTTCAAACAAGGGTATGTTAAAACAATTGTGTGAATTCAATAACAGAACAACTGGACAGTACCGATTAAAGCACACAAATATCTGTTGGGGTTTTCACACCTGGCAACTCTGCATCGTTTTAATATGCTTGCGCAAGTGGCGAATGAATATACAATTAAAAATTGATTTTCTAGCAAACTTTTTCATAAAAGATAAATATTTAAGGTAAAAAACGTTCACTTCAACTTTTTATACATATCTTTTCAATATGGTATGTCAAAGTCATGAAAACATGTTCGCCTCCAGTTTAGACTCCAGCACGCACGATGACATGGCCTCTGTTGAGTACGTCATGGGTGAAACCGATTGTAACTTTTACATATAGTTTGATATTGCTTTGTTTGGTGTTAAGTGGTATATATAATATATGTTATTCTAGCCTGTCTAATGTCTATAGCATATATTTGTGTGGTTGGTAGATTTTGACTGAAATGTTAATACTGTATTGCTTAAACTTTCATTTAGTTCTTTGGTGTCAAAGAGGTTTTCTGCATTAGTTTTACTGTATTGAGTTACCTTTCGTGTGTATCAATTCACATTCCATGGAGAGTAAATTGAATGATTTGAGTGACGTTTTTAAAATGTGTGCAAAGGACCAGAGCTTCATATTAGCCTAAAACCAATGGTCAGTGTCACGTTATTTTCACGGTCCACGACATTAAGGCGCAAACAAAACGGCGCGAGACAAAACGGCGGAGAAAAAACGGCGCAGAGACAAAATGGCGCAGAGGCAAAACGGCGCAGACAAAACGGCACCAAAGTCAACGTAACAAGCTCAGAACCTTTTCCTTATTTTTTTCACATGTTTTGGTCAATTCCTCTTTGTCATGAGTTGCCAAGGGTGGTGGGGGGGGGACTTGTATAGTGTATACCAGCTCCAAAAATCCTTATTCACACATAAACTTTCGTTATGGTTGCAGAGCATTATCGTTCTATACATTGACTTTGGCGCCGTTTTGTCTGCGCCGTTTTACCTCTGCGCCATTTTGTCTCTGCGTCGTTTTTTCTGCGCCGTTTTGTTTGCGCCTTAATGTCCTGCTTCGTTATTTTCACTTGACAGGTAAAATGTTAAAACGTATCAAATTACCTTCCCTTCCCCTACTTAAAGCTGAAATTGTTTTTGTACTTGTAAATCAGTTAGTTTTAAAAGCAGTAACAAATGAATTTTCATAATAATATTTAAGCTCAATAACGACAATGTTAATGTTTAAGCTCACCCTTCATGTGACTTCTTGTGTCTTTGGAAATGACCCTCAAACATGTCATCAAAATCTTTGAAGAAGTTGTCAAAGTTGAAATGCTTGTGAAAGTGTTCATGAAAATTACCATGAGCATCTTCAAATTTATTGCTATTTAAGCCATCGTGTCCAAACTGATCATATTGCTGGCGCTTTTCTTTATTAGAAAGAACTTCATACGCTGAAAGACAGAATTGTAATAAATGTAATATGCACTACATGTAAATAATTAGCACACTAAATCAAGTAAAACACCACCGAGACTGACAGAGTAAAACTTTTTGTGGTACTCCATATCAGGCTCTCAATAGATAACTGCTGGGTCATTCCATGCCAAATGAGCAAATTTTTTGGAAAAATTACACCACATGTCAAAGATTTTATTGAAATTTGGCATACTTGTAGATGTCAAAGAAATATGAAGAATGCAAAAAAAAATTTGAAAATTTTTAAACATTGGTGGAATTATGGGCATTAAAAAAGCCACAATTTTTGCCTGTTTCGCTTCAGTGATTTTGTCCAATTTCTTGTCATATTTCTAATTTCTTAACCTACGATCATACAATATGGCTGAAAATTGCTAGACAGATATTTTAAGACTCAAGAAATCCAAAAATATAGATTAAAAAGTCGTCAGAGAAATGCTTGATATGATTATAGAGGTTTCAATTTGATACATGCATTTTTCGGAGGCCAAACTTTGGAGGCCTATAAAAAAATGGAAATGAAAATTAAGAACTGAAATTCACATGTTTTATACTTATACCCTTACCCAGGCCTCGAAATTCCGGCGGTCATGGTGGACATGACCTCCGGAATGACCTTGAATGTCTGCCGAAGCCGACTCATTGGTCGGTCATAAATGACCGCCGCAAAATTCTTGACAAAAATAGAGCTAATGCAGCAAAAATATATTTTAAATTTGAATTGTTACAATTGTTTGTTTAACGCGAACAAATACGGAGCTGAAACAATAACAGTACAGGTAATTGCTTTAAAGATCACATTAGAGTGGCGTGGTTAACGAGCTGATGGCAAAAGTAGCCATTTTTACATCATTTCAACGCCTTGCAATGTTGCCTTGAAATAAAGTTGTCTGAACTTTTCGGCAGGATATGTATTCTAATTTTAACATTGAGGATTATTGCGTTACATTAATCGTTTGTTAAAAAGAAACGTCACAGAGAAGCAAGTCTCAGAGTGGGTTCCGCACGTGCTTAGGCGCATGTGGCGACCTTATTCACGCTGATACCGATAGAAATAGAATTTCTGCACAGAAGACAATTGTGTTAGTTAGTTAACACTAACACTATTGAGGGCTAACACTATTGAGTCACTAATGTCACTGACATGGAGATTTACAACCCCGGGCCGGCAGTAATCGCTTGGCACAACGATTCAATAACGCGAAAACCACGGAATAAGTGATCGTAGTTGCTTTTGTAATAAGGAAATTTGGATTGCTGTTTTCAATTGTGTTTATTGTGTCATTACACGACTGTCATTAACGCACTGATTTATTTGCAAGCAATCTACTCCAGTATACTTCAGGGTCGGTTAATTAAGCCATCAACCATTGCAGAGTTATTCTGTTGTAGAAAATCTTCTTCTACAAACACGACTACACAATACTGTAGTGTGATTTTGTGCAAAATCTACATGTAAAAAATATATCCGGTTGAGATATTAAATGTCCGCTGAAAGGGCCAATCCGGTAGGACGTGCTTGACCGCCGGAAAAAAGTACAAATTTCGAGGCCTGTATACCAATACTTTTTCATGTCAAATTAAAAATACAAATTAATTTTGATAACTACTGTTGTGTTAGTCTCGAATGAATCACAAAAACCTCAGTCATCGCTCACGTAGCAGTCCTTGCGTCGCTCAACGGCAGGTACGCGCACAGTGCTGCGTAATTACCATTGCGTGGCGTCTCAGGGCATAACATGTATTATGCCTTTACACTACATCTCCGCCCAAGCATCGAGGTACTGTAAAGACACCATACAGAAACAGGTGTATAACCACACATTGCAAATACAGTACAATAAACAGAATAAGTTTTCACACGGTTTATGGGAGGATAATAGGGTACGGTATTAAATAAGATCAGTTAAGCTTCTGTGAGCAAGTCTCATGTATACAAGTTAAACAATCATGAAACTTCGCGGAACGTTGTCAACTTTCCTATCGTGAGACACTTTCAAGGAAATATGGTAAATAAAACAATATGCACTAGAAAGACACAACTATAGTCCTACATTATCTCCCCCCCAAAAAAAACACAAGTACAGAACAAGACGTAAGCAGTTAATATGACAAGCGTTCAGGTGGTTTTGAGATCCTGCCGGATCTTGTTCTTGTAGATTGGACGTCGCTGGTCTCCGTATTTGCTTCGTTGTTAACTAAGTGATTGTCAATAGAATGAGAGATTTCACATTTCACGCTAAGCCTACTGCTTATATCAAATTCACCAGCCTGTGGTATTTTTACCAATGCGCTGCGGTTTCTACGAACTGATGTTCCTTGATTGGTGTCTATGATGCATGACCGTTTGGCGTCATACTCGTTTCTCACGACCCCCTTCTGCATGGCACTGCTGTCTCTAACAAACACCTCATCACCTGGATGGAGGGTGGGTAGCGGTCTCGCTCCATGGTGACGGTCAAAGTCTTTTTTTTGTTTGAATTGATCCTCAAGGTCAAGCTTACGGACAAGTGCAAAATCTGGCCAATTTGGCAGCAAGTTGTCGGGAAAACATGGAAGTTTTGTTCGGAGCTTGCGGCCCATCATCAACTCTGATGGAGAAAATCTATTCCTCAATGGCGTCGAACGATAAGCCAACATTGCCAAGTACGGATCTTTACATTTGTCGAGAAATGTCTTCATGGTTCTGACGGCTCTTTCGGCTTCGCCATTAGATTGTGGATATCTAGGACTAGACGTAACATGAGTTATGCTAAAATCTTCTACAAAGGTTGAAAAGTCTCGGCTCTTATACTGCGGGCCGTTGTCAGAAACTAGTATCTCGGGAATGCCATAACGAGAAAACATAGACTTCATGTGATTAATGATGGAAGGAGATGTTGTACTCGATAACAAGGATAATTCGATCCATCTCGAAAAATAGTCTATCAGTAAAAGATACTTCTTACCTTTGAACTCAAATAGATCACTCGCTATTTTTTGCCATGGTCTGCTCGGTCTTTCCACGGGCAGCATTGGTTCACACCGATTGCGGGAATGTTCCACGCAACAAACACAACTCCTCACCATTTCCTCGACTTGTTTACTCATTCCTGGCCACCAAATTGCATCGCGAGTTCGTTGGCGACACTTGCCGATTCCCATGTGGCCTTCGTGGATTTTCTCCAGAATATCCAATCGTAATGAAACGGGAATCACTAGTCTTGTTCCTCGAAGTAGCAATCCATCGTGTACGGACAATTCGCTTCTAAAGGGATAAAATACTTTTAGTTTTGGGCCTAACTTACTTAAGGTCGGCCATTCATTTGTGCAATAATGCATAATCTCACAGCACATTGAGTCTTCAGCCAGACGTTCTTTGATTTGTTGTAGACGACTCTCCGTAGCTGGCAGCGATTCAACAAGAGAACAGACGAAAGCGTGGACCTGCTGACAGTCATCTTTGTCTGTTTTGGAAGGTGGCTCTACCGGAGCTCTAGAGAGTGCGTCTGCAAGGATTAGGTCTTTTCCTGGAATGTGCATAACAGAATAAAAAAAACGCATTAGGCGAATCCGAAACCGTTGCAGTCGTGGCGTCAATTCTGCTAACGACTTTGCTCCTAAGATTGCAACTAATGGCTTGTGATCAGTTTGGACAACAAACTTCAGTCCTATGACGTAATCAGAAAACCTCTCACATGCCCAAGTGACACCTAGGGCCTCCTTTTCGATTTGAGCATAGTTCTGTTCTGTGGTACTCAAAGAACGCGAAGCAAAGCATACAGGGCGCCAATCACCATTCTGTTGTTTCTGAAGCAAAACTGCTCCTAATCCAAATGAACTAGCATCTGCTGAAACAATTGTTTCTCTTGTTGGATCGTAAAAACACAATACTTTTGTGGAACAACATATCTGCTTCACTTTAACAAAGGACTTCTCTTGCTCCTAAACCTACTATGATAAAAGTATGATAACCTAACTACTATGATCACTAACTCCTAAACTTTATGATCACAATTGACATATTGTTTGTCATGACAATTGTTATGTAGCTCATGAATGAATTGAATACTGGTAATACACTAAGGTTTAGTGTTGTAGGCCATGCACCATAGTAGTGGTAACTTGTAGAGTTAATTACTCTTAACTGTGATTTCAATTTTAGGTTGTCCTATTAGTAATGTATTATTCCTAACATGCTCGACAGATGTTGCAACCAGCAAATATACTTTTCCCACTGTTCAAGTGTTCAAAGCCCATCTATCTGCTTGAAGCAGAGAAATGTTAATGTTCATAATAAACATGTTCATCTGTTTCTGCAAGTCCACCAATGTCCACAAACCCAATGCTTCTAGCAAAGTGAATTTTATGGCACAATTCCTCCATTTTTTTCCAATGTCGCATTGCTGTGATGAATCCAGGGATATCTACAACTACGGGATTGCTAACTCACGTTTAATGACTCAGCAATTTTGTCATAAGCGGGCCGACGGTATTTTTGAACTTTGAAGTGTTTCCACAATTCCTTTGCAAGTTTGCAGTGTGCTGACCAGAGAATTCATAACTCTGTGCTTATTAGATTGTCACTGCAGAATTAGTTTTGTTTCTTGGTTATGATTTAAGTAAAGGGAGTAAATGCAAAGCTTTGTAGTGTTTCTTTGCTTAGATTGGCTGGCTACTAAAATGGTGTGCTTGGCTAGGGGTTCAGCAGAAGCAATATATGCAAGTTAGGATATAAACTTTCCAGCTAACTAGTCAAAAATTTTAAAAACTTGAGTTTAGGCTATTTATAACTATATAGAAACATCTATTTTTGTAATCTGACAATGCAAATGGACTTTCCCCCTTGTCTTTTATGCGGCATTAAATGCCATTAACTTTTTGTATGGTACCGTAGCCTACTACTACAACAATCCTATGCCTGCCCTGCATGTACTAGTCGTAGGCTACTCTGCTAAGTTGATGGCAGGTTGCATCAGTACATGCTCACACTATGGCAGAGTTGCCAGATTGGGCTACTTATCGCGAATTGGGCTACTTTTAATTCGCTTCGCGACTTGAATTTGAAGGTTTGCGATTTTTTGAAATTTGCGACTTTTTGGGCTACTTTTTACTTCCCAATGCCTAACAAAGATGAAAGTGGAAAGAATCACAGAATAATCGACTTGCATCACATCTCTCACTTTGGAGCGTTTTTACGTTTTTTCTCTTCTCTCTTATTTTGGTAAAAATGGCGTGATGACCCCTTCCACGTGACCACGTGTACTTTTCCTAGCCAATGAGCGAGTAGCGTCTTGCTGAGTTTTAGCCAGTTGGCCTTGGCCGAGTCGAACTCGAGTAGCCTATTGGCTATTGTCGCCTCACTATCAGCATCTAGATCTATGCGTTTGTTGTTATAAAGCAGAAGTTTCCCAGGGGGTTTTGTAAGTAGTTGCTATAGATAGATTAGACTTAGAGTGTGAATTTTGTGATAGACTAATTTTTTGTGGTTAAGATTTGGGTTTAAGTTTGAATCAGTAAACTTTAAACAAGATATGTACGGTATTGTTTAATTAGACAAAGACTAGAGGTGTAGTGGGTAGTAACTAGTAATGTAGCAAATCTTATTAGCCCAATGGAGGCTAGCTGTGACAGTCTTTTAATATTTTAAGTCAGCAACAATGGTAGCACAATAAAGCTAATTGAGTGACGTTAAAACCAATTTTGTGACCAGTTTTCCTCTGGTTAGCGCTACCAACTAAACTCTTCTCGTTAATCTTTGTTGTGCTACCATCATTGCTCACTTTCTTCTGTGTTTTAAACCTTACAATATATGATATATCCATTTTCAACTTGCCATGAACAAAACTGTCTAGATCACATATACTGGTATTCATAGAGATATTTGATAGTAATGAATATTTCAATGAGCACAATTATGCAGTACTACCTAGATATGAATGCATAAGTAACTCTTAACTCCGTGAGGTTTGTCATTGCCATGTGGGTATTGTAAGATTTATGCTGACATTTTTGTGTTGTATACATCACTTAGTGGTATTGTAAAACAATCAATAGACTTTTTTTTTTAGTACTCGTATAGGCTTCATTAAAACAATTAACGGTATTGGTGTTCATTTCTTGGTCTGTTGATGTAAGCATTATTTTGCATATATTTCTGCTCTTGTATTATAATAATAGTTCTTGTGATCTTTCCGATTACTGACTGTCAATACTGTAGCCTATAATCTTTTTTCTGTTTAGGTAATTTAAGGTTGTAAAGTTTAATTGTACAGTAGGAACTGATATACAATGCAATATCTTACAATTGGGACATGTTGGAAAATTATGCAACATATACAAAATACAGTTTTCCTTGAAAGAAAAATATCGCGCAGAAATTGGGCTACTTTCAAATCCATTTTGCTACTTTTTTGCTACTTTTTGTAAAAAAAATCTGGCAAGCCTGCACTATGGGGTTATTAGGCTTACCAGTACCAACATTGTTGCTGATTCTCACCAGCTACGGTACGTTGATAATCAAGTGGCTAGGCAAGTTTCACTGAAGGTGCTGACCTGATCACAAATTTGATTCATGGCAGTAGGTATCACTTGTTTTTATGAATGAGCAGACAGGAAAGGCCAGTTCAGCTTCTGGAGTAGGCCTGGTTAAACTAGACTTCAAGAATTTTGTGTGGCAGTCACCAGTAAAGTGAAACTGTCACTTTACTAAAATTACCGGTAGCCAGTAAAAATATTTCATGACAGCCTACCTTAAAAATATTTACACTGCTTGTACCATTATCGATCCATGTATATTGCTTTCAGCTAAATTGCAGTGTTAAGTTTCTATCTGTATTTAATGAAAACTGAAAGATGGTGTATAAATGTTGTGTACCAGATTGTAAAACTGGTTATAAAACGAATGACAGTAAAGAGAAAATTGCTTTATATAGGTTTCCTAAAGAACATGAGCTAAAACAAAAATGGATAAAAGTAATTCCGAGGAAAGATTGGATTGTCACAGAGTCATCCAGAGTATGTTCCCTGCATTTTCATGAGAATGACTTTGTAACGGATTCTTGTGATACAAGAATTGATCGAATGGAAGTACGGGGTTCAAGTACATTGCAAAGAAAGCGATTAAAATCTGTTGCAGTTCCTCATGTTTTTTTGGCTTTACCCCAGTATCTGACAAAGCAAGTTCTGTGCCTCGCAAAACTGCATCATCTGCATCTGCCAGGTTGAAAAAAGAAAATTTTGTCATTGAACAACAAAATCAAAATCTGTTCCAACAAGAGGTGATCAAAAATTTTGCTTCATTTAAGACAAATATTCAGAATGAAGTATTACCAAGTGGTTATGTCGTTATTTTCAAAGAATCAAATATCCAGTTTCATTATATTGCCATTTCTGAAGACTTCAGATTTGCACCCAAACTGCTATCCTCTGTTGTTGTTACTGATGCTTTGGAAGTTCAAGCATATGTGTGTTCTGCAGTCCTGCCTCGCATAGTTTATAAACATCTCTTCGCTTCTCAATGTTTAACAACCATTTCTGAGCTTACAAATTTACTGGCATTATGTAAATCACTATGCAGCAAGTCATTTGATAGTATAAGTCATACTCAGTTGTTGGAGTTAGCTGCATCATGTCTAGAGCAATGTGCATCCATAGATTTGACCATTTGTAATGAAAACATATGTGTGCCTTTATTAAAATTTATTGTAGAACAAATATCTTTACTCCAAGTACCAAAAAATGCTCGTCGCTATTCCACCAATACTATCACTACTGCATTTTTATGGCAACTGACCAGTTCATCCCTTTATAAAAAACTACGAAATTTTTTTGTATTGCCTTGTCGAAGCCGTCTTCGTCAGCTTTCTACTGGAATGACTGTTGACTTTACAAAACTGGATTTGGAATATTTAAGATTACGAACATCTGAATTATCTCAAGGGGAACGAATTGTCGTTTTAATGATGGACGAAGTGTATACTGCTCAGCGTGTTGAATACACTAGTGGCTCTTTCATTGGTTTAACTGAAGAAGGTCAGCCTGCAAAAACTGTATTGACATTTATGGTCCAATCAATAAGTGGAAAGTAGGCTACAAAGATGTTGTTTGTCTCATTCCTGTAGAAAAACTTGACACTAATTTGTTGAAGAGTTGGTTTGAACGTGTGATGCTTGCACTCAATGATATCTTTTTTGTAGTTGCTGTATCTGCAGACAATCATGTCTGTAACAGGTAAGATAACATTTTTCTAATTACATCATAGTACCGGTAGTTTGTTTGGGTACTTACTGCGTAAGCTGTTCATATAATTGTTTAAATAAAATATTTTATTATGCTTTCATTCTCATATGCTCGATAGTCTCTTAGATCTCAATGAAATAAAAACTCAAATTTTTGCCTGTTGCTTTTGCAACTTTTTATAAACATTGTTTAAAAACAAAGTGACATCTATTGCTGTATATACCATTTTCACCACTTTAAGCTGTACTTTTTGTTTTATAGGAAATTGTTTGTTGATCTGTGTGGTGGAAAGCTTTCGCACAGCATAGAGCATCCATTGAGAAAAGAGGAAAAAATGTTTTTATTTTTTGATTTTACTCATAACCTGAAGAATATTTACAACAATTTTGTAAAAAGGAAAAGGATGCATCTCCCTTGTACTGGCCATGAGCACCTGCTTGGTCAGTCATGTATTGCAGAATTTCATCATTTGTCTCGCCTGTATGCTATGGAAGAAGACAAGGCATTAAAGGTTGCTCACAAACTGAAGCAGCATTTCACGGACATCTCCACTACATGCTCTCAGTAGGTGTTTGGTTAGTGTTCTTATAAATGCATTATTGTACAAATGTACAACTTGGTAGAAAATGCATTCAATGTAACTTCTTCAAAAACTTGAAGAACATGTAATCAAGTGCAAATTGTATAATAGGGTTGACCAGATATAGCATTTTAAGATCCTGAGACGAATTGGTAATTTTAAACGTTGATTGGTTAAAATATTTTTTCTTTTTTCCAAATGTAGTTCTTGCAATTTCTATCCGTCTCAAAATTCCATGGTCACACCTCCCATCTTCAGTTATTAAATGTCCAAGATAGGAAAAAGATTTTACTTTTTGTATAATTTCATTGTCAATTATAATTTGGAGTACTGGAGTGTCTGATGATTTTGAGATTATCATTGATTTGGTCTTTTTAGCGTTAATTTTCATATTAAATTCTTTACCAATTGGCAATTGAGTTAACATTGTCCACTATTTCTTGAAGATCTTCTTGTGATTCAGCCAACAGAACAGTATCATCAGCATAGCGTAAATTTGTTATGTTTAAGCTATAGCTATATAGCTGGTAATATATTTTATGTATTCATGTGCAAGGTGTGTGTTTGTGTTCATGCCAATGCTTTACTAGTATTTTTGTGTGACTATTGACTAGTTATTTTTTGGCATGCAGGTGTTTTCAATGAATCAACTGTTCGTGGCTTGGAACATTACAGCACAGCTTGTTCAGCATTTTCAGAAACTGCTTGATATATCAATTTTGTCACCAACATTTGGAAAGTAATGTCTGTTAAAACTTGTTTTAAAGGTATGTACAGTCTATGGAGGTCAAAGAAACAAGCACTATAGTGCAGATAAGCTGAGCCTATGTATAACCCTATAAAATTTTGGTACTTTGTTCAGGAGAGAAGAAAAGAGATCCTATGTTCATTCCATTAAGCATCAGCCATGAGACAAATCATGTTGGGTTGCTTTTTTTGAAAGAAGCAACAAAAATTTTTGAAGAATGGCGTGTTTGTGGAACGGCTGGGCTTTCCAACGAGACATTCACAGCTTGCATTCAGTCCATGGGAACAGTAAATGAACTTGCCACCTACCTTCAAACCAATCATGGTTTTGATTATCTGCTTTCAGGCAAGGTTATGTCGGATCCTATTGAAGGCCGCTTTGGCTGGTATAGGCAGGTCAGTTTATATAATTCTGTACTAGTATTATTAGAGATCACTGTATGGTTTGCTAAGGATTCGCTGGTGTTGCTTTTAATGCGTTACATATATTGAGTTTCATTTTTTGTATACAGGTCAATGGCGGCAATTTCTTTATTTCCGTCAAGCAGCTGCTTTTGGGTAAAAAGAAAATACGTTGCTTAAGTTTGCTACAGCAGCAAACTCTGTTGGCAGCCTCAAGAATTTCTGACATTTTTTCTAATGATGACGATGGTAGTGAAGTTAATGAAGAGCAAGTTTGGCTTGCAGACTTTTTTCTTGGTATTGTATTAGAGGATATGTCAGAATCGGATGCTGCTATTGCCTACTATGTCAGCGGATACATTGCACGCAGCATTGTACGCCGCACGAAGTGCTGTGCTTGCAAGGAGTTGCTAATAAAGGGAGATGATGAGCCTGATTTGAAGAGCTCCATCCCAAATGAGCATAAGCATCTGTTTGAAATGGCTAACCGAGGAGGTTTATGTGAACCGTCTGAATTTTGCTTTGGGACAACTGTACTGGCTGCTCAGTGTTATCAGGCCATCATTAATGATCCTTCTATGATGAGAAAGTTTTTATCTTTAAACAGTCATCACTCATCAGCGTGCCTTTGTTGATGCAATCAAAAAGATGCTATGCTCATCAAAGATTCTTGTTAGTTTACTAAATACAAAATGTTCTACTGGGCATTGTAATTTTGACTTAATTGTGCAATGTGCTTTTAACTGTTTTTCAAAAAATTAGCTTAAACGTTTTAACAGTCAACCAACTGTTGATACACCACAACCTAAACTGCTTCGAAAAATCAGAAAACTAACATTAAAAGATTCTAGTAGCAGCTAATTTTAAGTTGTAGGAAATATGCTTACATATCTTCACATGTCATTTGTATTGAACTTGTATTTTTCATTTTTTTCACACTATATGTATAATGCGTATGATTGTCACCAGACTTCTATCCAGTATTATTTGTGCATAATGTTATAATTCATTGCGATTAAAGGTGGGAAGTACTTTTCCGATACCGCTACTGGTACCAACAATACATTTTGAGCCAAGTATGGAGTACTGAAGTACTTTTCAAAGCTGATTTCAGTCGATGCCGGTACTTTTTCGGCTCTTGCTTAGCTAGCATTATATCCACATTAGCGAGAATGCTTTCAGGTGTTTGGCTCATGAAAGTTGGAATTTACGCAATATTATCACACCTTTCAGGCTCCTCGGTTATCAGTAGTCTGCAGATGAGCTAGTCACTGTCAACGCTTATATTGGCACTAATGTCTGTGTGTGCTTGGTTATTATACGTCTTTACTGTATTCGCTATTCCAACCACGCCACTGCTCTATTGTGTTTTAGGGTAGTATTTTTATGTTTTATTTTGTGTAACTAAAAGAAAACTATCTGTTTTATTGCTTCATATCTACTGCACACGCTTTAATTTGAATTTATGACTCCTGTTACGATGCATACCCATTTTGTTTTCTCTTATTGCTTACCGTATTCATAATTAACGTTTGTGGTAGAGCTTTCTTTAGCCTGATGGCTACATGCCGACGCAAGTTGAATATTCCATAAATATACGGTTAGTTACATGGTACACTTTTGTACTTGTACATAGATGACTGAGTGCAGTGACGTTGCCAAAGAGGGTTTAGGGGGTTACAACCCCCCCTTTAGTACGCGTGTGACGTCACAAGAGCGAGTTTTGCCAATACCAAACATTCAAATATCTCAGCCAGGAATTAACAAGGAAAAAACATAGAGACTTAGCTTTATTACCAAAACATGCCCAAGAAAAAATGATCGTATCCTTTTGCTATGCCACTGGACAGCACCATTTTACAGGAATATTTATACCAACATTTTTGTTGAAAATGCTCTCAGAACGCACCAAATTCAAAGTAATTTTTCAAATTTTTCTGGGGGAGTTCCCCCAGACCCCCCGCCGCTGAGTGTCGCCTTTCGCAAAGACAACGTCGGGCTTTGCCCGCCGGCCGTCAACCCCCCTTTCAAAATTCCTGACTACGCCACTGACTGAGTGCCTCCTGATTGCATCGTATCTTCACAATGTGGTGATTTTGACGTCGGCCCGCTCCTGTCATAGATATTTTCTAGTTAGCAATCCCGTAGTTGTAGATATCCCTGGATGAATCCATAACAATTGTGTTATTGTAAAACTAATGTAGTACAGTATACAATCGTTGTAAGATTGTAAGTAAATACAATCTGCAGACTTTACTAGGAATAGCACCTAAATGACCGGGCACCACAGTGCTCCGCACCTAAATATCCAGACGCCACAGTGTGCGCGCCTATTTGACCAGCGCCTAACTGTCTGCGCCTAAAAGACGTGGACCCATATTTTTTTATTTGACATGAAAGAGTATTGGTATAAGTGTAAAACATGTGAATTTTAGTTCTTAATTTTTACACCCATTTTTTTATAGGCCCCCAAAGTTTGGCCTCCGAAAAATGCATATAGCAAATTGAAACCTTTATAATCATATCAAGAAGTTCTCTGTCAACTTTTTAATTTACATTTTTGGATTCCTTGGGTCTTAAAATGTCTGTCTAGCAATTTTCAGCTATTTTGTTTGATCATAGGTCAGGAAATTAGAAATATAATAGGAAATTGGATAAAATCACTGAAGCAGAACAGGCAAAATAGTGATTTTTCTAATGACCATAACTCTATTAAAATTTAAAATTTTCCAAAAAATTTTTTGCATTCTTCACATTTCTTTGACACTACAAGTATGCCAAATTTCAATAAAATCTATGACATGTGGTGTGGGTCTGCTACTATTCGGTGAGTCCGATTCGGTGAGTCTGATTCGGTGAGTTCCTAACCTCTAACCCTAACCTCTAACCCCTAACCCTAAAACGACAATGATAATTAGGCTATGGTACCCGATAATTTAAAAAAAAAATTGAAAAAATCCCCATTAAGGGATCGGACTCACCGAATCGGACTCACCGAAACGGGTCTGCTACTATTCGGCTAGTCCGATTCGGCTGATCCGATTCGGCTAGTCCGATTCGGCTATTACCCTTTTCGGCTACAGCCCGATTCGGCTAGTCCGATTTGGCTGATCCGATTCGGCTAGTTCCCTATTGGGCTACAGTCTTTATCTGTTAGTTCCCTATTCGGCAATTTTTTGAAAATCCAACGATAATCCTTCTGTAATCCAACATCGTTTCTTTTGCATTCCGACAAAGAAAAACAAATTGAAATGAAATTTAGCGAAAAATGTTTGAACTATTAAATTGAACTGTTTGCTCACATAAAATAGACAACGTCTTCTGTTTATTTAGAGAATGTTGTAATATCGCTTCTTTTATAGTTGAAATCATCGAAGCTTTAGATGAGTGGGGTTTAGACCTAACCATTGAGATCTTAAAACTAAAAAGCGAATTAAATTTATTTTTGAACTATCAATGTTTGCTCAGATAAAATTGACATGTATCATGCGTCGCCGTCTGCATGCAAACTTAGAATATATTAGAATCCTCAACTATTACAAAATTCTAAATCCAACGACACTTTCTGTTTATTTACTGTAGAGAATTTTGTATTTTGATCTCGAAGCTTTAGATGAGTGGAGTTTAGACCTAACCACTGAGATCATAAATCATATTTATGACACCGGTTACATCCCTAGTGATATGGTACGTTCCATATTCATAACTTTACCAAAGAAAACCGGAGCAACAGAATGGTCACTCCACAGAACAATTAGCCTTGTGAATTACGTAACAAACAGCTTACTCCGAATCATGTTGATGAGATTGAGACCAAAACTACAATCGGAAATTTCAACAGCACAGTTTTTATTTGTTCCAGACAAAGGGACCACAAAAGGAATTTTTTACATTAAAAATGATAACAGAGAAATGTATGTCCGGTTCTTCTGTTTATTTAGAGAATTTTGTATTTTAATTCGACAATATGGTATCTTTTGCATTCTTGCATTTTATCCAGTGTTTACCTTTGAGTGCCTTCCCAGAGGGCAAAATCTGTCATTTTTACATTCATTCAACGTCTGCAGACGTTGAATCAATGTAAAAATGACGAGTTTTGATGTCTGGGTTCGTTCAAAATATGTGTTTTACATGAAAACAACAGTTTTCATGATTACCAATAGGGGTTAATGAGATAAAGTCTCAGCGAAAACGTGTCAACGAAAAAAAGACAGTTGCCAAATAGCGTTTGCAATAAAAGATGAAGTTAAAACCTAAGTGGCAGTTTAGAGTAAACCTGGGTTTCGGCGTTACATGACCTGAAATTCCTTTGGTTAGTTCCTTCGTTAGACTCTCAGTTGATGTTACTTGATCATGGCAGAGGAATCGATTAGTACGCAGCGCAAAGGTGAGGTTTTTCTACATGATGGCTACATGTTTCAACTAGCTCAATATAGTCCAGACGGGCTTAAGAAATACTGGCGTTGTTCCCGACGTGATGAGAAATGCAAGGCTCGCATCAACACTTGTGTGGCAACAAATCAGGTAATAATGTGTGTTATGATGACTATATTTTGATCATTTGAGAAAATGTGCCAAGAAATGTCAAGTACTTGAATTGTAATAATTGCAACCGTTGTTCACCTGCATTGACGTTGGACCTGGGAATGCACCACGGACTGCCCTACCCTAATAATAACAACTGCTTTGATAGTGACGTTGTGCTATTACTTATTACTAGGGCCATTTTTTTACCTAAAAAATTGAAAAATATGACTTTATTTTTTGAAATATATGATAATATATGACTTTGTTTTAAGCATCAAATTTATGCTAATCTCTAATTAATAACTCGTATGTAAGTTTTTACATGTATTTTGAACAATAACACACTCGAACAACTAACAAAACACTTCTATTTCACTTGAAAATCACTACAAAAATTCAAATGTCTAATGCATCCACTGGCGCCGACTTGCGGGGTGGCCAGCCACGCCACCCCATAACCTCTATGGCATGATGGCAGCCACCCCGTTTAGGTTACATTACTTACTGCAAATAAATGTAATTTGAACGGACGTTTAAATCTTTTTTTGATTATTGGTTTTCGCTTCAAGTCAACGTAAAGCAAGAGGTGAACCAATACAGTATTGCGAAGAAAATGATTGTTTTTGTCACAAGCATGATACTTGCGTAACATCAAGCAAGCTACGTGAAGATTACGCAACACGTGGCTACGATTTGTTTCCTTGTTGTTGGGATCGTTTTATTTGTTACTTTTCATAAGTCATTGTTACATTTGTTAGGTTTACAATGGGATTTATTAATCAATAAAATACGATCTTTCCATTGCCTCTCCCAAAAATCTTTTTTGAAAAATTTTAAACTGCTTAATATCGCTATAAATTATGACAGCTATAAAATACTCGGAAATAAAATTAGCTCCACCCTCTAAATGAATATCTATTTTCAAATTAAAAAAATGCAATTTTCGAATGCTTAGTAAAAATCAAACAAAAACATGCAGTTTGAAAGTTTATAGGTTGCCATATTGTGCTATCTGCCACCCCGTGCAAAAATAAAAGTCGGCGCCTATGTGTAGGCCTACCTACCAAACCAGCTACTTAGTAGTACGAGTCAAAGCTCTGTACTCGAAAAGTACCCTTGACTCTTGAGGTCTCAGCACTGGTTGACTTAGTCGCCATTAAGCTGAACTATCGTAAGTCCAAATTTTTCAAAATTGCGTTTTTGGTTGATTTGATATCTTTATAAACTACAGTTTATTTTGTTAAAGCATCGTAAGTCCATCTGCTTTAGTTTTGATGATACAGAATGATGAACTATCGCAAATTGGAGTTACGATAGTTTTGCAAAATAATAAAATGGGACTTACGATACTCTGCTCTGAAAGTAATTTTACACGTTTCACGTTAACACTCCCTTTTCTTTTAGGTAATTTTTCTTTCAATCGTTTTTTGCATGTTGATATTCAAGGCTTACTTATATTTCTTTCTATTTCGCATAACAATTTTGCTGTTTTATTGTAACTACATTTCGACAATTTTTTATTGTTAAACTATCGTATGTCCATACTCATTTTTCTAACGTTCAATTTTTGCAAAAAAGAATTATCTTTCAAAGCTCCATGAAAGACAATGTATATATAGTTTTCATGTTTTTCCGTTAGAGAACTTTTAGAAAGATCAAACAATGTACAGCAAACACAGCGTGAACTTTAAAATTCAATTTTCTCAAAACTGCATTTTTGGAGTTACGACGGTTCAGCTTATTAGCGACGTAGTGGCCTACTGCAAGTGTTTATAATGTTCAGAGACTGGATTGTGTGTTGCAAAATAATGTGTCAAGATGATGTCACAATGCAAATTAACATCAAACAGCAAGCGCTATTACTAGGCTACAGAAAGTAATAAAAATGTTGCTTCCAATGCTAAGTGAGACTCAGCGTGAGAACTCTCATTGCCTCCCTTCCACAAATTATTATCAAAGTTCAATGTCTACAGGAGCTGTTTGAACTGCATTTACAAAGTTACTCCGGCTCAATCTTTGTATTTTGAAGTAAAAATGAAGTCATATTTTATGATCTAAAACAGAAAATATAACTTTTTATGACTTTATAACTTCTTAAATAGACACCGTAGAAACGTCGTTGTTTCACTGTTATCGGTTTGACAACTTTCTGCATTACCAAAAAAATATGACTTTAATGACTTTTACTGGCCCTACTTATTTCACAGGTAGTGAACACTGGCAAGAATCAGCATTTTTAGAAATGAAGACGATGTTCGATCAAGCTCAAACTTTCAGGAATGTCGTTTTATGATTATTCGCAAGAAAGAAAGTTTGTAGCAATGAAATCGGAGAAAAAGTCCGTTTCGACCCACCCTACTTGTTATGTACCGTATTGATTGTATTGACTTGTTAAACTAGGGATTGGAATTTTGTAATAGTTGAGGATTCGAATATATTCTAAGTTTGCATACAGACGGTGACGCAGGATACATGTCAAGTTTATGTGAGCAACATTTTAATTTAATAGTCCAAAAATAAATTCAATTTGCTGTTTATGTTTCGCTAAATTTCAATTCAATTTATTTTTCTTTGTCGGAATGCAAAAGAAACGATTGATGATGATTATGTGTCTCATCTGATACAGACGTTGGCGATCATGGTCTTCCAATCTTTTCTGTCATTTGCCATTCGTATAAAATCGTTCGTTTTAACTGTTGTGTTTGTGGCCCATTGATTCAATCTGTTTAAATAAGTTAATCTTTGACGGCCACTGCTTCTTTTTCCCATCCCAAATCTCCCTGTCGGTAAATATGACCTACAAATTGCATCTGGCGCCTTCTAACTGTTCTTATTATCATATCGTTACTTATTGTCTAGCATTCACATCCGTAGGTTAGAATTGATATTACATATGCTTTCAAAAGTTTAATTTTGGTCTTTGTTGTCATGTTGCGATTCCTGAAGACTACGCTCATTTTACTGAAAGTATCCTTTGCTATAGCGATTCTCTTTTTAATTTCAGTGTCACTTTGCCATCGCAAGTTATAGTGTACCCAAGATATTTCAATTTATCAACTTGTTTCACACCATTGAGTGCAACACACCATTGAATGTATGGTTGCAATTTGGATAAGTTTTCATTTTTGATACGGTCATACATTCTGTGTTTGAATTTAACTCTTACCCATTCGTGTACTGTTATTGACAGCACAATTTAATAAGTCCTGTAGATCGTTTGCAGATTCTGCTATCAGGACTGTATCATCATTCATCAGCGTATCTCAAGCTTGTTACATTTTGTACCCCAACCTTTACTCCATTCATATGTTCGATGTCTCTCAAAATCATCTCACTGTAAGCGTTGATAAGATCTGGAGATCGGACACATCTCTCTGTTATCATTTTTAATGTAAAAATTCCTTTTGTGGTCCCTTTGTCTAGAACAAATAAAAATTGTGCTGTTGAAATTTCCGATTGTAGTTTTGGTCTCAATCGCATCAACATGATTTGGAGTAAGCTGTTTGTTACGTAATTCACAAGGCTAATTGTTCTGTGGAGTGACCATTCTGTTGCTCCGGTTTTCTTTGGTAAAGTTATGAATATGGAACGTACCATATCACTAGGGATGTAACCGGTGTCATAAATATGATTTATGATCTCAGTGGTTAGGTCTAAACTCCACTCATCTAAAGCTTCGAGATCAAAATACAAAATTCTCTACAGTAAATAAACAGAAAGCGTCGTTGGATTTAGAATTTTGTAATAGTTGAGGATTCTAATATATTCTAAGTTTGCATGCAGACGGCGACGCATGATACATGTCAATTTCATCTGAGCAAACAGTAATAGTTCAAAAATAAATTTAATTCGCTTTTTAGTTTTAAGATCTCAATGGTTAGGTCAAAACCCCACTCATCTAAAGCTTCGATAATTTCAACTGTAAAAGAAATTTAATTATTCAAACATTTTTCGCTAAATTTGTCGGAATGCAAAAGAAACGATGTTGGATTTTGTTGGATTACAGAAGGATTATCGTTGGATTTTCAAAAAATTGCCGAATAGGGAACTAACCGCTAAAGACTGTAGCCCAATAGGGAACTAGCCGAATCGGATCAGCCAAATCGGACTAGCCGAATCGGGCTGTAGCCGAAAAGGGTAATAGCCGAATCGGACTAGCCGAATCGGATCAGCCGAATCGGACTAGCCGAAACGGGCCATTCCGCACCGAAACGGGCTATTCCGTGTGGTGTAACCCATTTGCTCATTTGGCATGGAATGACCCTGCTGCGTCAAATCCAGACGAACTCTATTATAGATCAAATCTATCGTCTTTGGAGAAAGAAAATGTTGAAACTTACGGATGGATGATACTAATATGAAGAAAAGGACGTGACAATGCAAGAAAGCTTTTCAATCTATCTTGGGGTTACAAGCAACTTGAATGATTGAGTTGCAAATAGCCCTGGTTGAAATTCTTCTGTAGTACATATATATACTGTATACCGTATTGCATGACATCACTACACACACATATCAGTTGTGTGACATACCAACAGGAATTTTACATGAAACAAGTTCAGTAAAGTTTAGGGATTGTCATCAGGATACACGACTTATGCCGTGGAACAAATGACACCATCATTAGGCCGCAAACCACTAATGACACTAGGCCTGAATTAAGGATGTGCCGATTAATCGAAATCGGTATCGAAAAAAATTGCAGATTTGTTCCAATTCTCTATCAAAGTTTCCTAATTAAAAGTTGCGCGAGCGCGTGGAAATACCGATCAAAGAACGGGTTCTTTGATCAACCGCATCAGTGTCAACGAGCATTCGGAGAGCAGTAGTCTAAATTATGACGATTGTCCGCCATTTTGTAAACTCTTGTTTAGTAGGCACCAGAGCAAAATACTTTCTTTCTTTAAAATGATGAAAAACGTTCAAGGAGAAAATCAACCCAGATAAAATATAAAAGTTGAATGATTAGGCTACACAACGGTTAGAAGTTAAAGGAGAAATGGATTATTACATAATAGTTATTATTTTAGTGCCGCTTGCAGTATGCATTAAGCTACGTTGATTTTGCACTCTGTGAGCGATGGCGATTTTTCTCTTTTAACTGATTTCCGCGACAAATAAAACGAGTGTCTATCACCACTTTGTAGCACGCGAGAAGTGAAGAACTACCGTAAAAAATCACGCTGTCTAGAGCAGGCGACAAAGTGAACGCTTTTAGACATTTCAAAGGCAGCAACTTGTAACAAAATCGCAACCACTTGTAGAGCGCCAACTAAAAGCAGCTTTAATCATTTAAGTTAACCAAAGAATCGACATCGGCAAATATTTAAGAATCAGCATCGGAATCGGCAAAAATTTTGTAATCGGCACATCCCTAGCCTGAATGCTGCAATGTATTAATGAGGCAAAGCTCAAATGCCGCAAGGCATAAATGACAATAAATATTAGAAATTAAAACCAAGAAGTTTTCTGTGAGGGAACAAAACAGTAAAAAATGTGTGATTATTTATCAAATTTTCTAAATTTTTGCCTGCTTTAGGCTATGTTTTTGTTGTTATTAGCCACGCGAGGCTGTATGATAAAAGCAAAACTAGGCTACTGGTACTGCCGACACAGGCAAATTAGTGCCATTGTCATGCATATTGCATAGGTCTACTGGAGCACATGCCCCCAGAATCATTTTAAAACTCAGAAAAAAATTTATTATCTGTTGAAAAAACATTTTTTTACAAGGTTAGTTTGAAAGTTTTCTGAATTACGTAGTATCAAGGGTCAGAATCGCCCGCCCGGAGTCGCCATGTTTGAACCGTGTGTTTCTGCATTGCTAAAATCTTTATATTTTGTCGTAATGGGTCAACCGCTTCCATTGAGGGGGATAATTTGAAGTTTTATTTTGACTTGGCCAACAGCAATTACCTACAACCTAGCCAAGAAATTTTCGGAAGAAAGTCTTTTAGGCGCAGACAGTTAGGCGCTGGTCAAATAGGCGCGCACATTGTGGCGTCTGGATATTTAGGTGCGGAGCACTGTGGCGCCCGGCTATTTAGGTGCTAACTGCTATTCTTAGTAAAGTCTGCAGATTATATCAGCTTGGCAGGTAGGGCAATGCTTTTTACATAAAATGTTATATTGAACAAAAAAAAATATTGTTTTTAATGCGCGTGCATTTATTTGTTGTTAGTCATGGCTTCAGTGAGTGAAACTGCTTTATCCGGCAATACTTTTCACACAAAATGTTGTATTGAACAGAAGAATATGTCATGGCTTCGGTAAGTGAAGCTGCTTAAACAGCCAACGCTTTTCACACAAAATGTTACATTGAACAAAAAAATATATTGTTTTTTTTTTTGATGGGCATGTTCAGCATTTATTTGTGGTTAGTCCAGGTTTGCGTCGGCGAAAGCTTTATCAATAAATTATTGAAGTTTCCAAACATGACTGAGTGCACTTTTAGTTATATGATGATGATTATGTGCCTGATCTGATACAGACGATGGCGATCATGGTCTTCCAAACTTCTCTGTCATTTGCCATTCGTATAAAATCGTTCGTTTTGACTGTTGTGTTTGTGGCCCATTGATTCAAGCTGTTTAAATAAGTTAATCTTTGTCGACCTCTGCTTCTTTTTCCCTGTTTAGTTATATATATAAGTCAAATAATAACTACCACTAAACATCAGTAAAAAATATACCGTAGCCCATAGGCGTCGAAATAGGGTGGGCTGGGTGAGCGACGCCCACCCTGCCGTGAAACGAGGGTGGGCAAAATATGTTTCGCCCACCCTCGTTTTCATGACACTTATGAAGTGATCGTTACAATTATTTCCGTTTTTCTTAAACGCTGGATTATCCAACCAAGTGCAGCGCAACTTCTTGTTTTATGCTATGTCTCTCACTAAGTATCTGACAGAACAAAGAAATTCCGCAACAACGCTGCGTGGAAAAAAGGGATACTCACTGCATTGTTGTTACGGCAACTGCCAAAGCTGGCAATTCCTGGTGAGAGAAAGCCACGTTTGATCTTTTCTCTGAATGGTCTCACTTTTGTTACGTCACAATCAAACTTCAGTTCCCGGTCAGCGTAAGGGAATGTGAATATGATATCATAATGAACATGACAATAAAATAACCGATACAAACTAAAGACGTACGGTACTGAAACAATCGCTTTTACAAATCAAAATGCGGCAAATCCGAAGGCGCCACTTTAAAGATAACAGGTCACGAGTCACGCGCTTTTTAGGTCGCAAAGAAAAACATAAAAAAAGTTTGTTTAGTTTAGCAGCACTCATAAGATCGCAAGGTGCAAGAAAGAAAACATCCAACCTATTAAAGTTATCGCCAGGGCGGTGGGATGGCGCAACGGATAAGGCGTTGGCTTTCCAATTATGCAAACCTGGTTCGACTCCCGGCTTCAGCTGGTTGTTGAAAAAACACCTCTCACCTCTACCCAGGGTGTAATGAATTGGGTGGGCGTAGTTGCTGAAGTAAAGGCGGCCGAGAGAAAGGAACTGGCCACCCTACTCTCCATAGTGCCGAAGGCTTAGTATAATGAGAACCTAATCTTCTCATTCCCCAAAGCTCAGTATCTGAGTATGGGACCTTTACCTTTATTAATGCTTAATTGCTGCAGCGACGCTAAACGCAGTCTTTGTGAGAAAGACTAACCACACTCTTCAAAATTACCGTCGGCAATTGCCGAGGTGATTGTAAGGACCACAAGATTACAAGAAAAAATAATTTTCTTAGACTACACCAGACTAGGATGTTGATTCAATCTTACTATTGCTGGATGTTTTATTTGGGTTACTTCCTACTTCACCGGCGCTTAGACACGTGCCCAGCTGGGAGAATCTTTTATAGAAATATCACCCTATTTGCATTGATTTAACTCCAGTAGACGTCAAATTATTGTAAGCATCTACTCCTTGTTGCGTCTCGCTTTCCATTATCTCGTCCAGCTGATACAGCATCTGATGATACCGATTCTGACTTGTTCTTCATCAAACAGACTTTGTGTTGCTCGCAGTGTCCCAATTGTGCCAAAATTATGTTGGCTTATAAGCTTATGTAAATCGAGGCAATCGTCTCGCAGGGAGCTCTTGATATGTTACCTGTACCTGGTTGAGCAATTAACGTTATTTTATGATAATTCAACGTCGCTAGATGTCGAATTAATGTAAAACAAACGTAAATTTCTTATTGGGCATTGTTGTTACGCAATATAACCCGCCGGGAAAATTAAATCGATTTGTGCTGACTCGAACGTTGAATCAACCCAAAATTAACTTACTTTCCTCCTACCCGTGAGTTTTTTAATGTGAATTACTGTAACAGCGTGCGTATCCCGTTGCTCGCTTTATCACTACTTTTGGTATTATTACATCACAACAAATCAAAAATGCGTTCGTGATAGACTACTCTAGTATATTTTTCGCTTCTCGTTTTACATGTTTTAGTACAATCTTTTCCTATTAGGCTAAATGTTCACAGCAATTGCCGAGGCAATTTCAACTTTTGCCCTCGGCAACGTTTTTGCCGAAGTAAAAATATGCTAATTTCGAAGACTAAACAATTGCGAATTTGCAAACATAGCCTACACATTCAATGAAATCTGTTTGAAAACTCTCGCCCTCCCAGAATTCCTCTCTTTTAAGAAAAAATCGACGCCTATGCCGTAACCTATATTCAAGCAGGTAGCTTGAGTGAAGAGTAACTTAGTCTTCCGTTAAAACCCCGACTAGGTTTGCCAAAGCTGAGCTGATACAATCTGTAGACTTTACTGGGAATAGCACCTAAATGAACGGGCGCCACTGTGCTCGCACCTAAATATCCAGACGCCACAGTGTGCGCGTCTATTTGACTAGCGCCTAAAAGACGTGGACCCAAATTTTCTGTGACGGAATTTAAGCAAAAAAAATGGGTCCATGTCTTTTAAGCACAGACAGTTAGTGAGTTAGGTGCCGGTCAAGTAGGCGCGCACACTGTGGCGTCAGGATATTTAGGTGCGGAGCACTGTGGCACCCGTTCATTCAGGTGCTATTCCTAGTAAAGTCTGCAGATTATATCAGCTTGGCAGGTAGAGCAATGCTTTTCACACAAAATATTTTATTAGATTGTCCATTTCGAGAAAGTACCTTAGTGCCACATCTTCTCAGTGTTAGTGTTTCTCTATATTACTATGGGTGATGATATGTAAAGGTAATGACGTGTATTGTATACTAAAAACAATATTTGAAATCAGCTATCCTTACTGCAAGAGTAAATTTACCCTGGGAGAGATATTCAAGAGGGTCAGCTTACAGTATAATATACGAGTATGCTAATAAAAAAAATCTCATGGCTCTTAGTTTAAGCAAATATAATTCAACAATTTAAATAAACTAGCCCATTTCAAAGCTTGTATAAGTAGGGCCAGGATCACAAAATAGGAGTCAGTAAAAAGTTGGCGTATCCAAAATTGGTGGTTAAAAATTGAGATAATATTTTTGACTTGTCTTTTTTTTTTCGGTTATATAATCAATTTGGTCAAAATGTCCGAAAAAAGATAGTCAATTTGGTCCAAATGTCCGAAAAAAACAACGTTTCTCAGCAAAACTTAATGTTGTAGCTAGTCAGGAGTGCAAATTTTGGTTTGTATCAGCTACTTGAAAGGAAATATTTTCATCAGAAAAAATGACTGAAATAAATAAAAAATGACCAATTTCTTCAAGTCATTTCAGACAAATGACCGAAAAGTCTCAGCAAAAAAAACAACCCAGTTTTTGATCCAATGCTATATAACTATAGACAAAAAAAACAAAGTAACTTTAGCGGTTTAACATGTTTTCTTACAAAAAAATATATATAACATAACTAAAAAAAATCAACTCAAACTTTTTCGACACGTATCTGTGTCCTCATCAGGAATTACTTAAATCTGCAATATACATAAAATGATACATTATAAGATAAATTTGACTATGCACTGTAACGACACTCCGGACTGAAAAGCACAAACTCAACAAGTGATACAAGAATGACTACGAAGAAATTATACAGCGGGAAACAGATCACATGAGATGTAAGTAAACTACAGGCATGTGACAAGCAATTAGAACACACGCAAAAGGAACGATGTGCCACAGGCAATATCTTTTGTAATAAAACATGTTAAACCAGCTAAAGTTACCGTACTTTGTTTTATTTGTCTATGGTTCAACAAAGCAAATTGTCCACCAAAACTTTTTGCTACATAACTCTTTGCAAGAACGCCAAGTTAATCAATTTTGAGTTTGAATCCATGTGGTACCGTTGAATTTCTGCAAGTGTACAAACTGTTGTGGTAAAATATACTAAGCAGATTTTTAGGTTAAATTACAAGCTTTGAGACGAGTTTCATCACATCTCTAATATGGGCATACCTTCTGCTATATTTCGAAATGTTTCCACAGCACCAGGTTCTTTATTTTTGTCAGGATGATACTGCAGTGCTAGTTTATGAAACGCTGATTTAATTTCCTTTGCAGATGCAGTTCTTGAAACCCCAAGCAGAGAATAATAATCTTTTTGTTCACCAAAAGAAGACTTTATGCATAAACTTATACACACACCAATAGCAAAGATGGCACACTTCATTACTAAAAAACTTTATGTTTTAATCATTTTCACAAAACATGTAAGAATCTAAAAATACAACTACTGTACAATGTACACGTTACAGAAACATTGATTAAATCATAGCGTTTTGGTTAAGTAATCTTGCTGCACCATCGACATCTAATTCACTCAATCATTATGAATAATTATGATCAACCTAACCACTGGGTTGTCAATCATCTATTTATGGATTGAATATGACACTTAAAATGATGCTGGGAGAGTTATGACTTTTTTGCATTGGCTGAATGTAGAATCTATGTGAACCCTGCGAAAAAGGTATTATGGACTGTAGAAATCTTTATCGACAAAATGAAAAAGTTTTTAAAGGACTTAGTTTCCCATCATTGTATAGGTTTTGAACCACTGACAGGTCTGGTCAGTGGTCACGTCAGATTTATGTAGACATATGGGTAAAAATAGATTTTTTTCTACCCAGATTTGAGAACATTTTTGGCAAAGAACACTCTATTTTATGTGTGCAGGTTTGGAGTGATATTTCACACATAAAAGGTTTACCACACATCGCTTCAAAAAAATGTCAAAGACCAACTCATATATGGATATGCAATTGCATGCACAATTGCACACCTTAAAGTGTTAATGAAAAGGACTACCTTTGTCAATATTATTGTTCTTCTTAATCTTTGTCCTCTCCAGCAGTAGCCTATCAAATCATCTCATTTATGTCTGTTTTCCATAAAATGGTTACTGCAAGGGTGGCCTTTACATTTTTTCTCTGTTATATTTTAGTAAAACTTTGGCAAACGATATGTTCTAGCACACGATCACAAATTGGTTGATGGTTTAATCTTAGTTGATGGTTTAAATATTTATCTTAAGCTTTCTCAGTTTGAGATGGAGATTCAAACCAACATCAGTTGTTTCTTTAACTCTATGCTTCTTAAACTTTAATATCAGTGGGTGGCTATTGCCTAATCTCTTTTCATTTACTAAAAGACCCGGTACTGTGCCTACCTCTGCACATCTGTGTGTATGAATGGGTAGTTAGTAGGGTGGATCAAAAAAAATGAATTTTTGAGTTCAGCTTAGTGCATCTGCCAAAAGTTGCAGTTTGGGCTATCTTTTGCATTGGTACTTGAAAAAACATTTTTTGACCACGTTTGACCCCTATCCAAGAGCTCTCTAGTGGCCGCCGAACCAAAATTCCTCAAATTTGCTATAATTTTTTTCTAGTGGGTGCAGGCTAGTGGTTTTGGTGTCTATCCCCGCTAAATCAAGGCTTGTGAAGTCATTTCTGCAATCTAAAATCATCTATGGGCTAGTAAAATGACATCTGAGCCCTTTTTCAGCAAAAATGCTTAAAAAAGTTGGAAATTTATGGGTTTTTTTAGAAAAAGGGCAAAGAAAAACAAATTCATAATGCTGCTAAAGGCATTTCTGTTAGTATAATACACTGAAGCAAACACATAAAAGCAAACAATTACCATATGAAATTTTGCAAAAATGCTGCCTTTAATTTGTACATCCAATTATCCATAGCATTACAATAATGGACACAAAATGCATGACAACGGGTTCAGGCAAAATCAGTCTGTTACTATTTTGTTGCCCAGTTCACCAACTTATGGCATACATAACTTTTTTGTACATTTATCTTGTGCAGAACTTCCAGCCAGCATGGTTTGTTGCTTGTGTAGATCTTGTACAACTCTGTACATATGGCCTTTTTTTCTTCAGACTTGGTTACTTTACCGGAGTGATAATTTGTTACTATTTCCAACGCTCGCTTATCTTCATTGTTTGTGACACGGAGGAAGCTGAGTTTCTGCTTAATAGAAGTAAAATTTTCATTTTGTTCCATTAGCCTTGGAGGAAAGTGCAAAAAGTCGGGAGAGACCTCCAAGAGGGAAAATAAAGTAAATGAATCTGGACCAAACAAATCTTTTAAACTTTGCGTCTGTATAATAGGCTTAAGTAACTCTTTAGATTGGGATTCATCATCAACATTAAATCATTGCTGGGTGACTCAACGGTCAAAGGAGCAGTGAACCATGGCTTAAAGTAGAAAATGCAAAGAAAGACTGTTAACTCTGTTATTCTTTGCAGCTGCTCATCACTACAGGTTGCAGAAGCTTGGATTGGCACAGTTATCTGTTTTTTTCTCTGCTCTTTTCTTTTTCTGCTTGACTTTAGTGCTGATTTCGACTTCGAACCAGTATGATACTAGTTAATACATTTCCAGTTTCTTTTTAGTACAGTTATCACAAGTCAGTTGCTAAATAACCTTCATTTAAATAGCCTCTCCTGTTAAATTCGATACAGCAGTCAGACTCAGATGCTTCAGATAAAGGGGTTACATGAGAAATCTGAGACTTGTTTTTAATTGCAGCTAGGGGAGTTTTGCCAGATGGAAAATACTTCAAAATGAAAGCTCCAGGTACCTACCATCATGCTTGATGGATGACAAAAATAATATAGACACTGAAGATAGCCTTGTTGAGAAACCAAAAGTCGAAATCAGTACTAAAGTTAAGCAGAAAAAGAAAAGAGCAGAGAAAAAAACAGATAACTGTGCCAATCCAAGCTTCTGTAATCTGTAGTGATGAGCAGCTGCAAAGAATAACAGAGTTAACAGTCTTTCTTTGCATTTTCTACTTTAAGCCATGGTTCACTGCTCCTTTGACCGTTGAGTCACCCAGCAATGAGTTAATGTTGATGATGAATCGTAACACGAGCAAGTATCCTAAATAGTTTAAACCGTTGGCACAGTTGTTCCAGGCTAAGCTTGACAACCATCTTTGGTACTTGGCAGAGAGACTTGTAGTCTTTAGCTTGTTTAGCCAAGAAGTTTCCATAAATGAAAAAAAAATCTGCTGCGCAAATCATGGTTAAGTATCAATGGAGTCAGCATCAATAAACTCAAACAACCTCCCAATCCCAAGAGTTACTTAAGCCTATTATACAGCCACAGACGCAACTAAAAGATTTGTTTGGTCCAGATTCATTTACTTTATTTTCCCTCTTAAAGGCCTTCCCCAACTTTTTGCACTTTCCTCCAAGGCTATTGGAACAAAATGAAAATTTTACTTCTATCAAGCAGAAACTCAGCTTCTTCCGTGTCACAAACGATGAAGATAAGCGAGCGTTGGGAATGGTAACAAATTATCACTCCGGTAAAGTAACCAAGTCTGAAGAAAAACAGGCCATATGTACAGAGTTGTACAAGATCTACACAAGCAACAAACCATGCTGGCTGGAAGTTATGCACAAGATAAATGTACGAAAAAAGTTATGCATGCCATAAGTTGGTGAACTGAGCAACAAAACACTCACAAATTGATCTTGCCTGAACCCGTTGTCATGCATTTTGTGCTATGGATAATTGGATGTACAAGTCAAAGGCAGCATTTTTGCAAAACTTCATATGGTAATTGTTTGCTTTGTATGTTTGCTTCAGTGTATTAACAGAAATGTCTTTAGCAGCATTATGAATTTGTTTTTCTTTGCCCTTTTTCTAAAAAAACCCATAAATTTCCAACTGATTTAAGGATTTTTGCTGAAAAGGGGCTCAGATGTCATTTTACTAGCCCATAGATGATTTTAGATTGCAGAAATGACTTCACAAGACTTGATTTAGTGGGGATAGACACCAAAACCACTAGCCTGCACCCACTAGAAAAAAAATTATAGCAAATTTAAGGAATTTTGGTTCGGCGGCCACTAGAGAGCTCTTGGATAGGGGTCAAAAAATGTTTTTTCAAGTACCAATGCAAAAGATAGCCCAAACTGCAACTTTTGGCAGATGCACTAAGCTGAACCCAAAAATTCATTTTTTTTAATCCACCCTAGTAGTTAGGTTTACTGTTATAAAGTGGTGGCTGAGTAGTTGACCTCTTATGGTCTTTCTATCATCCTGATTGCACCACAATCTAATCCAGGGGTGGAATATGGAATAATTCCCCGGCAACAACACTTCAACAATTGGAAAACTTCACTCTACCAATCTCGGAAACTGACCTTGCGTCAAGAGCCTCTACAATAACAAGTATGCGTAACTACCAGGAATAACCTATCAAGGCCTTGTCAGTCTGAGGATAAAGATTCAAAACCAGCCAACCAACCAGGGGTCCGCAACCCAAACTTGAGTTGCAAGACTATCCACCGTGAGTCGCAAAACAGTTTAAACATACAGCTACCGCAAAATGACTTCGGACCTTTCTAAATTTTCACGAAAAACAATCACTTTGTACATATACAATGAAACTTTTTTAAAACCAATCAATCTTTCTTAATATTTTGTCATATTGCATGATTAAAAATCTTCTTCATATTTTTCACAATCTTCGCATTGCTAGTCATAATGGTTATTGTTAGTCATATGATCTGATGTAAAATGCACAGCTACAAACCTGGCGTAAATTTTTCTGTACATTGTTTTTATTAAAAGGTTTCATTGTGTCCTACAAAATGATTGTTTCTCTCTATTTAGAAAGGTCCGAAGTCATTTTGCGGTAGCAGGTAAGCTACTATAAATATAAATTATTTGGCAAAAATATATACATTCATAGGCAGGGGTCGATCTTAACTTTTTTTTTCACTAGCCCACCGGACTAGTTGCTCCCCGTTTTCACTAGCCCGCACGATTTTTCACTAGTCCGACCAGTTTACTGACTTTTCACTTGTCTGATGATGTATTCAGATAAGTGTTTTGGCTTAGACTGAAACTAACTAAAGGCTTTCAGATTTCAGTACGCACAAGAGAGCAACAATACGCACAAAAACACCTTCTCGGTCACGGAGGCACACGAGCTCTTCAACTACGACAAGGTAGCAATCCAAAGAAGAGGGAAAAAACGAAATAAAAGTCAAATAAATTATTGTTTGTAAAAATGTTCAAGCTTGGGGACGTATTAATATTACACAGTAACGTTGTATCAGCATTTGATCACAGTCTCTATAATATAGAGACTGTGATTTGATCACGATATATCAACAAAAAAACGTTAATTTCCCTAACTGCTGACTTCTCCGTGCTGGCGTGCTCACTACTACCACGTGTCGTGTCTAGCGAAAATGCGAGAAAAAAGTAGTCACATACTCAGTTGACCGACTTTGCCGCCTTCTTCGTGCAAGTTCGTCTCTGGGCAAGCAAACTTTTGCAGTATTTCAGAGTGACGTCGCCGATTGCCATTTTGTAAACCAAAACTTTTCACCGGCGAATATTTTCACTAGCCAATCGGACTAGTACTGCAACATTTCTACTAGTCCGCGCAAATTTTCACTAGCCATTGGCTAGCGGACTAGCATTAAGATCGAACCCTGATAGGTATCTTCTTTGATAGGCTAAGTTTCATATAATTTTGTACAAGAAAATTTATCCTTTCAATGATAATACAGTAGTCCCAGCTTATTAACCATTTATTTTTGTTGCGAGTATAAATACACACATTCAAAGCAAAGTCAAATAATACAAACAATCGCATAAAATGTGTGGATACTGCAATGGTTGGCTGCGAAGTGACCTGGAAGGTCTTCTAGTTAAGCAGCCACCCTCAACAAAAGAAAATGTACGGTGATAAATTAAACATAAAATAAGCAATCAAAGAAGTGAAGCAAAGGAATTGAAACATATATAAACAGAATATTGGGAGATGGGAGACAATTAATTAATAAATGGGAGACAATTAATTAATGGGAGACAATTAATTATTGCGATCACACAGGGCGAATCTTGAAAGACGATCGATTCGCCATTCCAATGCATTGGGCAAAAGCTTCGTTGGGGGACTGTCTTCGATTACTCGTATATTAATTACTTATATTAATATATCGTAATAATATATATCGTATATTAATATACGATTATTCGTATATTAAATAAGATATAAACATGAAAGTTAGCACTTCAATACACAGTAACATGTTCTTTTAATTGGCTTTCATTTAATGTTTTTATCATTGCAAATAAACTTTTGATAATAGTTTGAATTTGGTCAAGTTTAGGTGGCCACCAGATGGAACTAGTAGTATTTTTGGACTTATATCTATGCTTGTGCTTTCCAACGATAGCAAATTTGTTGAAATTGAACAACAAATGAATAAATAATTAATTAAACTACCATTCAACGTTTTATAGGAAGAGAATACTTTTTCTCAAACCGTAGAAAATTTCATTATCAGATCACTGCTTCAATGTGTGATGGAAATCTACAGATAAATCTGCATCAGGCATTGCAGAGTGCAAAAAACAGCGTTGCAGAACGCGTTTTCGAATATTAAATTCTCATCAGTGCAACTACGTTTATGAACGCAATAACTGATGAACGTTCATAAAGTTGCGTTCATAAATTCTTCATCAGTGTTGCGTTCATAAACTACGTTTATGAACGCAACTACGTTTATGAACGCAACAATGATGAGAATTTAATATTCGAAAACGCGTTCTGCAACACTGTTCTTTGCACTCTGCAACGCCTGATGCAGATTTATCTGTAGATTTCCATCACGCATTGAAGCGGTGATCTGATAATGAAATTTTCTACGGTTTAAGAAAAAGTTTTCTCTGCCTATAAAACGTTGAATGGTAGTTTAATTACTTATTTCTGAAAGTTCCTTGGTTTCATATTAAATGAATAAATGGGAGAAAATTTCCTTCAGGTGTTTTTCAGTGCATTTCCACCCCAAACCGGTACATCCTCCTTTATAATAGTCCATTCCAACATGTGTGACATATGATGACATCATCATCCAGTTGAGTTGATCAACACGGCGAATTGTGAAAGAGCACCAAAACTTTTAAATGCCCATTCTTTACAAACAGAAACATCTCATATTACGTCAATTAGTACAGTAATAACTTAGGATAAGTTTGTTTCTCAACAGTCGATCGTCGCATGAATTCACGACAGACATCGCCGTTTCACCCATGAGGCTGGCCTTATCAGCATCGCAACCACCTGATTCATGCCACAGAGCTCTTGACCACCTCTCCACCAGTCAATTGAATTCTGACTTTGCGTCAGGAATTGTGTATGTATTTTTTTCATTTTATGCTCCCACTAATATGTCTTCTAAAAGTTTATATATGTTATCAGATGTTATTGATGGTTAGAGTTATTAGTTATGAAACTAGTTGTTAACCTAATTAACAGCAAATGCGTTATGTATATCAGAATGATGAAAAAGCACCTCGGTGCTTACAACATCAAATATTTATTATTATTATATTATTATTACTTATCAGAGCAAAAACAGCCAAATTTGAACTGAATCAAGCTTACAAAATTTATACAAAGCTCTTGACCACCTCTGACCTCTCCAGTCTCCACCAGTCAATTGAATTCTGACCTTGTGAGGTTTATTAGTTACTTATCAGAGCAAAAACAGCCAAATTTGAACTGAATCAAGCTTACAAAATTTATACCCGTTTACTTCGTTTGTAATCAAGAAACTAAGAAAAATGCAGTGCAGCTGTAGTTAAACATCTGTCTATATATGACGTGCCTTTCCTTTATTGGCAAGCAGATCATTTACGTCAGGGAGGCCTTCAACAATGAATAGGAATGGAAGAATACTTCGTTGCTCTAGGGAAATCCCCTTCTACTACCATAAAGTTTATATTTTTCTTGATGAAATGAGGTTTAACCAGGGACAACTAAACCCTAACAACCAAACAGCATTTAACATAATATAATAACATAAAAATAAACTAAAAAATACAAACGTTTTCGGCCATACTCATGTTAGCCCTTTTCAAGTAACCAACTGACTGGTGTGCTTCATAAATTAAAATTCCAGATTTGATCTACATAGCCCACGCAAAATCGAAAAAAGAAACGCATAACAATGGAACGGCAAGACAGAGGAAAGGGAAAATCCTGGGCCGTAGCAACAAAGAACGTGGCCCCTCCGAACATGAATCCGGAGGCCCTTTACAACGGAGAAACTGGAATGGGGTATTTATTTCTCGACATCTTTTGCTGTTTTTCGTTTACTAGCTCTGCTCTTATACGTTCTCTTGGACATCTCAAAGCACTCTTCCGCGTTTGATACGATAAAAAAATTAAACAGCTAAATTCAACAGCGTATCCTGGTGGGTTGAGCAAATGAAGCAATAAAACTCGTGGAGGGGGTTAAAGCGTATTCTAGGGGTTTCAGGGGCATGCCCCTGTCCCATGGCTTACTATATTACAGGCCTTCCAGACGCGCAGTGCCAGGTAAAAACTGGAGGCGAGCTTCTCTGTTATGTATGGAGAATGGCAACCCTGAATGATTGGTCCAAACATTTGTGCGTGTTTGAAAGTGCTGTGCTACAATCTTGTTGTAAGAGGCAGAGAGCTCATGCTATTGCTATAGCCTAGGATGTTTTTATATTGTTTTTGAGGAAGCTTATTTCTTTTCTGTATTTGCACAAACATTTGTTGGTGCTTTCATATTAACTATTAATACTACTAGAACAGTAACTCCAACTAGGGTATGCTGTACACCAGCACTAGGTATGCAGTAGCCTACACCTGCACTAGCACTAGCCATTCTTAGTTTTGCTGGTTCAGATCTTGCAGCCTGTGTAGCTTTATAGATAAAAGTCTAGTATAGAAGTTTTGTATTTTATTGAAGAATTCAAATGAAATAATTTCACTCAGACGGCTACTTTAGCTTGAAAAAAGGTGCATGATGCATTTTATAGTAGAACAGTTCTCACATTTTGCAAAGTCAGAATGATGCAAAATGTATGGATGTGGTGTGAATTTTTGAAAAGTATCCACATACAGTATTCTTGCATGGCAGTGAGTGCTAACCTAAGATATTGAGTAATACTGCACTGGCCATCTTTGAACAGTAAGTACAATGTTGCAAGTACAATGTTGTCCAGCAATGGGTAAAAGAATAAGTACGATAGTTGAAAAATCAAAGCCGTGAGATGTTTTAATCAGACTACTGACGAGTTAGCTAATTTGATTGTGATCCAAGAAGCCTGGCCTTAAGGCAGTTTAGTATGGGAAATTATTTCTGTCAAAGTTGGCATAGTTTAATAACCTGCGCAAGGGTATGGAGTGGCCGTATGGTTGTGGTTGTCATCTTTCGATTGGAATAATTTTCAATGCTAAAGTTCAGGTTTGCCGAAGTGTAGTTGTTATAGTTTTTCATCTGTCACATAGGTAGCCTATTATATATTTTGGCCAGAAAGTGATTTACCGGTATTGGTTTTGTTGCAAAATTTTGGAAAAATTACTTTTTACCGGTAGCCTACTGTACATAGACAATTTATTGTGTGCAACAACACAGAAATAATATGTTTACTTTTTTTTTGATGCAGCCATAGGCTACATAATATTAATCAAACTTATTATGTTAAATTAGTAAATACTGAATGGGACGCAAATGTTGTGTGACTCAATGTAATGGAAACTACGACAAGGACAAAAAGCAAAAAACATTCCTATGAAATATTCGAACAACGTACTTATTTTATTTTTTAATGACCGGATACCAGATTTTAGGCTCTAGCGTGCCAGCATTACATCGTGGTCGAAACGAAATTAGAATTGACAGTGAGCTATGGATTTTAGAATAAATACAAGTCATTTAGCTTGATTTCTTTGGGTTGATAGTTCATTATGTGTATTTTAATTAATGTGTTGTTGTATTTGAATAAGGTCTCATAAGGTAGAAATGTTTTTATTGAACTAGTCTGTAGTTAACTATCTGGAATTGACTTATTTGAATGTAAATAGTCTCACCCTTGATATAAAAATACACATGAAAATATGCTGAATCAGACTAGACGTTATTCATTCAATTGAAAACCTCCTTAGGAGTGAGAGCCTTAACAAAAAATAGAATCAATAATTAACAATTCCGTTTATCGCGAAATGCCAAAGAAAAAAAGTTGTGGATATCAATTATACCACGGGATAATGTGCCAGACAGCCCCAATACAGTTATCTGCGAACGGCATTGGCCTAAAAATTATGCAACAGTTAAGTGCTATGGCAAGGATAGACCAGCTGAGCCACCATCTGTGTTTAATGATATCAAACCAAGTTTGCTTCCAACAAGAAATTCTAGACTTAAACCTAGAAGCACTGTCAAAGCAGAGTCACTATATACATAGTCTGGAAAGTCAATGGCAAATCTGCCTGAGGTTGTTGTTTACAGCGCCACCTAGGAGAGCTATGGTTAAATCACAGAATCTGCTTGGAAGGTATGCAAATACAGGCATATTGTCTACTATCAACGGTGAAACTGTGCATGATATTGTGGTTGCAGACTTGTTTTAACTATTGCAGAATGTTTAGGATGTTAGTTACAGTTATTATCTAGAAAAATTCGTTTGGTCTACTTTTCTGAGGCTTAGGTTAGCATGACTACAAGTAGTTAAAAGATGATGTGACTTTTCAAATTACTAAGGAATTGATTAGTTTATAGTTTGAAGTAGTGGTCTTTAAAGTTAATAAGTTTCAATGTACAAAGTATATACATCAGCTTACTAATTGAAGGGATTAATTACTAAATATTTGTGGAAGCTTTAAGCTAAAGTAGGCTTGAAATTAGTACCGTAATTGGCAGATGCTACTTAGCCAGCATCATTTCCAAAAATATTGATTGATCGATTAATTCAGTTGACAGTTATTTTAAAAAGGTCTATAAAGTTGTTTTATTTAGTGATACAACAAAACGGTGATAGGTTTCAATCTGTGATACTCAAAATAGCCACTCCCAAAAATAATTTATAAACAAAGAGCATTAGCAAGACAAATTTGAGTACCGGTAAGTATGTAGGTTCAGTAATTTAATGCAACAATGTCACAAATATTAAAAGTCCTGAGATTTAACTTAAAACTAGTTAGGCTGAAGGAAGATACAGCAGAATCAGATACTTACCGTAACTTGTTCCATATTTGGGGAACCTGGTTTGCGACATATATAGCATCTTAAATTAATTGGTTATGTACAGACTGGAAATTTGATTGAATGGACCAGTTAAGGCAGTTATGCTGACAAAGGTTATGTTTTGTTTATTTCCTTTGTGTTGTAATTTCCTATTTTTTATTAGCATGCCGTTTTTTTGTAGGTCATCAGTCTACTTTGAGACTACTAGCAAACACTGGTTTAATGCAGTAACCGGTTAACCACTACTTTGCTTTGTATCATCTTCTTTTCGCCCTTTTTCACATCACAGAAAACATAGCTTATGACTGCTTGAGGTTTCAGTGGCATGGCTGAAGTTTTTCTTGTTGAAGTGGCTACCATTACTAATTGCTTGTGATCTGCTTGACATATGTTACAAAATACCTATAGGCTATCATAACGTGTCAAAATCAACAACTTGGCATGAGGTTGCATCCCAATTTCTTAACTAATTCACATATTTAAAATGAACTGCCAAGTTGTTGATTTTGACAATTTGAATATTTCGGATATGTTACATTTTAGCATGTTACTTGTGGGCCTGTCATTCCTGATTTTGAAAACAATTTATGCTTATGAAAACAATTATATGCTTAATACAAATAGAGAATGTTCATAAATACAGTATATAATATATATATTATATATTTCTTACAATGCAGCAATAAGTGTACAAAAAGGTTTACAATTATACAATTCTTAAAAGTCATTAAAATGTTGTCACAATGCTTGGAAGCTCTTCAAGACATGAGTGAAGAACATCTTATATTTTTCGATGAGGTATGTTGAGCTTGACTTGTTTACATGCAAAATACTATTCAATCAAATATAGTTATTACTATCTAAACCTAAAGCTTACTGGTTAACAATTCTCCGCAACAGCATTGTCTGTTAACCGGGCTATTATATTGTGATTATTCTTGTATTTTTTTTTTGTCTTTTTGCATGTATGGTAATTAATATGGACTTATTGGTGTGGTGCAAATAATTTGTAATAATAACATTATCAATATGAAATTTGGAAATCTAACCAATGAAATACTTAACTGCTTCAGGGCCTTCAGGTCGAAAAAGTTAGCTTTCAAAAGCATAATATGCAATATACACGATTATACTGGTGCTACTTTAGAAGTGCATTCATTCAATAATTCCGAGCTATATTTACATTTTGAGGTACCAGTAATGAACGTTCTTCTTTGGTGCCATTTTTTTGCATACTATATATAGCAATTGAACGTGACTTACTTTACATTACTGGTATGCTAAAGAACAATGGCATCACATGGTCACCTTAGTTCGGAGAGATTAATGGCACTTGATGAAGATGGTGCATTACTGAATTTATTTGTATTTTACAGTTGAATGAAGATTTGGATGGTGGAAATTCGCCTATGAAAGGGGAATTTTCTTCGAAAAGTGGCGTATTACACTGACATATTGCTCAATGAAATCAACAACCTTAATCTGCCTAATGCATATCATGAGTATTGTAAAGAAAGCTTATTGCCGGACTTGGACTGTGGAAGGTATACAGCAATCCATTAACTGGAACCTCTACGATGGCGCTTTTGAAGAACTTTTCTAGACCCTTGCTATGTTGACATGTATTGTTTTCACTGTGATGGTCAGAAATAAAAAAAAAACTAAACTTATAAAAAAAAGTGCTGTATGCGTATGAGGAGTCATATTTTTACTTACCACTACAAGACTTCTTACATGGTAGAAACAAAACAGCTAAACAATCGCATAAGCCGAACAGTGCACTTCGTAGGCCTAGCACTCCGAAAAGTATAAACAATTCTAAAAGCAAACATTGAAGGGGGATTCCTGTTGTATTTTGTTATCCGTTTTTGATTTGTACAATAAACATCGTAGCATGCTTTTCAAGCTGATTTCACAGCACATTCCTTTAATAAAGAATAAAATAGGCTTTCTATTAATACCGTAACTTAAATACTGTAAAAAGTACACAGAAGGGTGCCAATGCGGCAATGATGTAGTTGCAGTGAAAGTACAGTAAACCACTTTTATAATCCCCATTCATTCGAATGAACTAAAAAGTATAAGAAACCATGCGGATTAAAATTCTCGTTTATATACCCATACTGTATGTTATAACTTATGTGAGGTTTACTGTACCGGAATATACAGCATGCATTGTAGATACGGAGTTCCTTCAATGTAGGTACAGATTCTCAAAGTGCCAATTTCAATCACTGTTTTATGCAGTCTCGAGTAAAGCGCAGTATGCCGGGGTGGTTAGTCTAATGTTCACTCTAGACATTAGATCCCTTCACTGCAGAGTGCTTTACAATATCTAAAGTTTTGGCGGTACTGCTAAACATTCGAACTGCAGGCGCGGTATCACATGCAACTCTTTGATGCTGTCGACCGAAGTAGTGTTCAAGAGGATCCTGCTTTATTCTTGCAAGTATGGTACCGTACATAATCTGCGCCAGTAGCAGACGTTTCTCGAATTATTGCTGGTAAGGACGATACAAGAAGAGCATCTGAAGCTTTACTTAGTAGCATATTCTCTCTATTGACATCCCCAACTAAATCTGAAAATCAATGACCTATCATAAATAACATTTAGCAATGTATGTTACAATTAGCACACGTGTTCATCACTAATCAACTATACACACTACACAGGGATGCTAGATTAGTGAATCTTCTCAATATACGAGTAAAGTAGCAGTGAGCACCATATGCTTATTGCTTAAATTTAAAAAAAAACATAATATATATATATGTGATTCACTAGGCATAAGCTCTTAATTTTTACTAATGTCAACCATCATGACATACAGCATAAAATTATACTATTTTATTGTGCTGATCTTACCTGATGAAACTGTTTTTCCCACTGTGCTGTTGAAACTGAAAACCTTTTCTTTTCATCACTTGGAACTTTGTACAAGTAACAAAATCCCATAGTTGTAGTGTTGTTACATTGTGGTAAACAGCAGTTTATTCCACTCCATTTACGCGTAACTTGGGACATTATCAAACTAAATAATCATAACTAAGATAATTCACAACCCTACATAGAGTACAGCATTTGATTATAACTGTAATGCTAATAACAACAAAAGATAATTGCTAACAAAGGTAGTGGTTAACCGGTTAATGCATTAGTGTCTGCTAGTAGTCTCAAAGTAGACTAATTGATCTTCAAAGAACGGCATGCTTAAGATAATAGGAAATTACAACACAAAGGAAATAAACAAAACATAACCTTTGTCAGCATAACTGCCTTAACTGGTCCATTCAATCAAATTTCCAGTTTGTACGTAATCAATTAAGATGCTATATACGTCGCAAACCAGGTTCTTCAAATATGGAACACGTTACGGTATCGGATTCTGCTGTATCTTCCCTCAGCCTAACTAGTTTTAAGTTAAATCTCAGGACTTGTAACCTTTGTGACATTGTTGCTTTAAATTACTGAACCTGCATAGTTACCGATACAGTAGCCTACTCAAAATTGTCTTGCTAATGCTCTTTGTTTACAAATTATTTTTGGGAGTGGCTATTTTGAGTGTCACAGATTGAAACCTATCAACTTTTTGTTGTATCTTTATAGACCTTTTTTAAATAACTGTCAACTGAATTAGTTGATCAATCAATGTTTTTGGAAATGATGCTGGCTAAGTAGCATCTGCCAATTACGGTACTAATTTCAAGCCTACTTCAGCTTAAAGGTTCCACAAATATTTACTAATTAAACCCTTCCATTAGTAAGCTGCTGTATATACTTTGTACATTGAAACTTATGAACTTTAAAGACCACTACTTCAAACTATAAACTAATCAATTCCTTAGTAATTTGAAAAGTCACATCATCTTTTAACTACTTGTAGTCATGCTTAACTAAACCTCAGAAAAGTAAACCAAACGAATTTTTCTAAATAATAACTGTAACTAACATCCTAAACGTTCTACAATAGTTTAAAACAAGTCTGCAACCACAATATCATCCACAGTTTCACTGTTGATAGTAGACAATATGCCTGTATTTGCATACCTTCCAAGCAGATTCTGTGATTTAACCATAGCTCTCCTAGGTGGCGCTGTAAACAACAACCTCAAAACATGACTTTCCAGACTATGTATATAGTGGCTCTGGTCAAAGCATCAAATGCCGCACGAAATGTCCAGCCAGACCAGTATGCCATGTATGCAGAGGCACAAAAAATTAAAAGCTTTGATAACTTGTGCCATTGCATTAAAACTTTTGATTGTGCTAAAAAGTTAATTTTGCTAGAAACTAAGGAAGAATTAATATTGCAATCTCAGCGCCCAGCGGTTCTCAGCCATGGAAACATTTTGAGATGGGCTGCAGACTTATTTAAAAAATGCTAGATTCATTGAAAATTTTAGTTTCATTTGTTTCACTGTAGTTAATTTTACACTTGTGCGTTAGTTTAGTAGTTTTGATAGTAGTAACAACGAATGATGCTGCTGTTTTTTACTACAGAGTGGCAATTTTTGTTCTAATTATAGATTCGGTGGCGTGTTGCAATCAATGCCTTGTATTGCACCATATATGATACAAACCTTGATTTTAAGCTACTACAACAGTGTGAACAGGATAGTGGGTCACAGAAATTTCTGCTTGGTAAAAATGGGCCACAAAAGAAAAAACGTTGAGAATCACTGTGCTAGCATGTGGCTTTCGTATATTGCCAGAAGTTACAATTTATTAGTTGGCAATGTAAAACTCAATTAAAAACTCAAAGCTCACAGCAAAGAACTGCATATTTGTTTATAAATATTGTTGAATTGAGTGTAATGCATACATTTTCATTTTTCATGTTGATAAACTTTAAGTTTCTTTTGTTGAAATTTGGTTAAATCGCGATTTTGCATGCTTTCTGAGCATTACACAACCTCAGTGACGTTCGGTGGCTTAAACCATTGGGAAAGCAACTTGGAAATATGCTGCAGCAAGGTAGTAGGCACGAGGGGCGTAACCGTCGGGCGAAGCCCGAAGGCGTGTTGCCGAAGGCAACACTTCCAGCGGGGGGTCTGGGGGGCCTCCCCCAGAAATTTTTGAAAAACACTTCCAATTTGGTGCTCTCTGAGAGCATTTCCAAAACAAAATCTTCGGACTTTCCCAGTCCGAGGATAAAGATTCAATCAATCAATCAAACTGGGACTAGTTTAGAATGTTGGCTGCTTTTTTAGACTGAGCACAAAAACTTATTGTCAATGTCATCTGTAAGCATTTACGACATGCATTGGACTGGTCCACTAGTAAAGAGCAAATAATTAGCCTATAAATTAAGCTAGTCCATTCTTGAAGAACACAAGTATGTTTGCTTTGAACTTGTGATGTCAGTCTATTGACCCAAAGAATTTAAAAAACACTTGTGCTGTTTCAGTACTGGTTGGTTAATGTACCCTTTGGAATTGCATGTCTTATTGTAGAATCTATGTTTTTTTTGGTAAGAGAACCAGCTTTATTTTCAGCGTACTCAGTAGCCTATAGTTACAAGCCCGAAAATCACTCATGCGTAGAGGCTGTATTCCTTTCGCCTGAAACCAAAAGCAGCCACTATGAGATACGCATGACGTCACTGGGAAAGCAACTTTAACCACAACACCAGATAACACATCTGATTGGCTAAGCAGCTGGTGTCGTTTTGCAAAACGATTGAGGATTGGATAAAACGAAGGCGTTTTTCAATGTAGGGTAAGCAACTTTGAAAGTTGATTTCCCTGGAGCTTCAGTGATGGTTTCTGACAAAAGCGTTTGCGTTAATTGGCATTTATAGGCAAGAAATGCGGTTTGATGAGGACTTAGACTATTCACAAGCGTTACGAGTAATTCTAGTCACGAACACAGTAATTTTCAAGTTAAAATAGACTTGATAAAAATAATAAGAAGTTAAACCTAGAATTCAGTCATTATATTTTGCATAGTTTTCGCTCAGGTAAGCACTGCTTTCCTTGCTTTCCCTCACCGATCGTCACTGCACAACCTATAGCAACATCAGTTATTTTATGTTATTTTAATATCTAGCAACATTTATTCTGTGTAGAAGTAGTAGGTTTGACAGTCAGAAATGTAAAAATGGTTGCAAAACGGTAAAATGATTGGTCTGTACCAATTGCACGTTAAATGTGATTTTAAAACACTCGCCTCCAGTTTTTAGCTGGCACTGCGCGTCTGGGAGGCATGTAATATAGTAAGCCATGTCCTGTCTCGAAGATTTAGGGTAGGCCTAGCTAAGCATAGTTAATAAATATACCTAAGTATATTTAATAAGTACATTTATTAACTATGGCCAGGGATATCTAGAGAAGGGGATATGAAGGCTTTTACTACGTCTGACAATAGAAGGGCTTCTATTTATCTTAAATAATATCTGTTTATGGTCAAATAACAATTGGCACCTATAATCAGGGCCGGATTAACCATTAGGCTAATAAGGCAATAACCTTAGGCCCTGAAAAAATTCGGCCCTCAATTTTTGTAAGGCTGGTATTGATACAGATCCAGTAGGCCTACAGTTTTTGTTTAAAAACGAATGACTGAGTTGAGTAAATACATATAGCCTATGATGAGCCCATTTCCAAAACCACGTAAGCGCCACTTTTACCGAAATTGAGTTTAGAGCAGAGCTTTTCAACCTGGGAATCACGAACCGTTTTTTGGAGGTTCGCGAGGTGCTTGAAAGTCCAGAGTATTGTCTTCAATTTTTTTTGCCAGAAAAGATTAAAAACTGTGTTTTTTTTGAAATCGCCCATTCCTCCACTTGAGGTTAGGCTACTAGCCTATATCGTTTAAGCTATCAGACTTGCAAGGCTTCAACAATAGGAAAGCATTCGATATTTTTCACCAAGTTTTTGTACTTTGCTTTGTGCAGACTAAAATTAACCAGTAACAACGCTATGGTAAAAAAGCAAAATTATGTACAGTAGAATCCTATGCAAAATATAGATTTCTCTTTGTGACTTTTGGTAACTTTATAACTTCTTAAATATTGACCCAACAACCATGAAATTTTGGTTCTACATTTCTTTTGTTAATAATTGAAACAACTAAAAAAAGTAACTTTAGTGACAAAAAATTGCCCTAGTCATTAGGTAAAGTATTAGCCTACCATAGCTAGCCTACCTACTATCCATTTCTTTCTTTCCAAAATCGTTTCCATCTGCTTCAAATTTGACAATAAAAATTGTGTTTATTTTCAAAGCCAATTATGCGCCATTATTAGCCATTTTTCTGTTATGTTTATGTTATTTTGCAGTAAATAATTTCAATTTTTGATGTAGGCCTATGTATTTTTATTACTTTTTGTAGCTTGGTTTGCAAAATTAGGCCCTTCTCTAGTAAACAGCCTTAGGCCTACACTACCCTTAATCCGACCCTGCCTATAATAATTTAATAAACTTTGTTATGACAACCTGCATTGCACTATTACCACCAGGTATGGATATTCTATGAATGCTCATAATTACTTGTTAATTCAACTGCCCGTATACCTACTTGCTTTACACCGAGCCAACTGCAAAGGTTTTGTCAAAAAACAGCTAACTGGTAACCTTTCAATTGTCTTTTCAAACAAGTATTTTTTAAATATGTTCTACATAACACTTGCTAACTGTCTTGTGTAGCTGAGTGTAGCCTACCAGCTGCACTACACAACTTTCTGCAATTTAAAAAAGAACCGCATGTTTAATGCGGTACCAACTACTGCCCTTAGAGTGTCATGAGAATAAGGCAATCGCTCTGAGCCTTCGTATCCCCTTCTTTAGATATCCCTGGTTCCATATGCCAACTAGGCTACATCTTTTAGCAGTTCATCTTTCAAATCTTTGAAATGGGGTATTTTCTTCAAAAAGTTAGGATTAGTTTCGGCTACTTTCTTCCTCAAGTAAAAATACTGACTATATCTGAATTAAGGGGAAGCACATTTCTCTCCAATCCCTTGAAGTTTTGCATCGACTTACTGATACCTGACCTTAACGCCATAATGACACTTAATTTAAAGCAGGTGAGCAGCATACTGTACCTCTTCCTCAACGGTTACATTAATATTATAATAGTAATACCTGGTCACAACGGTAAACCATAATCTCTTCGTGGGAAAATTGTACCATAAGATTTCCGGATCCGTTCGTCTGTATGCAATGATCAAAAAGAAACACTCTTCTGAAATGTCTATTCAAGAATTGTATTTCTGTAAAAAATAGCCCACTGGCCGTCGAAACTGAGATGCAACGCGATACACCACTAAACTTGTCACTCCAAAACAAATTACTTGGATAAAGACGGAAATTCGTCCAGCTGTCAAGCACTAAGCAAACAGTTAAATATGCGACCACTCTTCAAGCAACAATTTTAAAAATGACAAGAATAAATTACGATATTTCAAACGCACGTAGGCAGTTACTGTGTGTGACGTAATAATGATAACCAATGATAAGCTATTCAAGCAGCTGTTCAAGTTTAGCTTACACCTGTTCAAGCTTGGCCCACACCTGTTCAAGCCTGGCTTACACCTGCTCAAGTAATTAAAGATTTAACGATGATGTAATGTTATGCTGCAGCTGCAAACGGTTGTGCAATTCAAGATTTAACGATGATGTAATCTTTGCTATTTTCTAGCAACAGTCCATGACGTAAGACGTCAGGTTTAGTAGACAACGGTTCTATGTGACGTTTGATATGAAAATTGTCCGTAACATTGAGGGCCCTAGTTATGACAGTCTGACATGGCATAACTAAAAAAGAATTTAAGGACAATTTTGAGCCAATGAATAAAAACACACGAAACACAAATTGTTTGAATCACTCACGTTTAAGTTAAATACGCAAATACAAAGGGCATGCAAAGAATGAACAGCAATAAGAATAATACACGACGATACATGAAATTGGTACCATAGGTAACGCAAAAAAATGACGCTATATCAGGCCCGTAATTGACGGGGGGGCTTGGGGGGACAATGCTCCCCCAAGCTCAAAGTAAGAGATACATATTGTAGACTAAGACTATATTTTGAGGCCTATGACATGATGGTAAATGGACTAAGGGACAGGTACATGCAAAAAGACTTGGCCAATTTAGCCAACTGCCAAGAACTTTTATTGAGTGCTGTCAAAAACATGGAAATTGGTGGAATAAAAGATGTGACTGATTATTATGATGAGTTAAACAAACATGATTTAGAGGCTCAACTGAAGGTGCTCCACACTTTGTTTAAAGAGCAGAATGGAGGAGATATTGAGCATACTAAACTGTCGGACATATTGGCATTTTTAAAAACTAGCCAAACTTCAAGCTCTTCAACTCTGTTAGGGGAAGTCAAAAAACTGGTGAAAATGATTCTGTTAGCACCATCAACTAATGCTTGCAGCGAGCGTTCATTTTCAGCAATGAAGCGTTTAAGAATATCTATGTCTCATGACAGATTGTACAATTTATTGCTGTTGCATGTACACAAAGAGGAAGTCTCTAGCTTGAATGTAAACGATATATCAAGGGACTTCATCAATGCAAACTCTGCCAGGCAAGCTACATTTGGTTTTCCAAATGAGTAATCCCAGGCCCAAGACTTTCTATATTTAATTTGTTTTGATTCTCATATGTCACTTTGTACAATTATCTTGTTGTAATTTTGTAGTTGTTATGTAGGCCTACTGGTAAGGGAATAGTTATAGGGTTATTCCAGACAGATTGCACGATAATGATTTTTAAATTTGGGTGAGTATTTTTGGCAAGGCATCTCAGGTAAAAGCAATTACAATGGAGTAAGATGCTGGTTTTGGAAATATTGTCCATGAATATCTCTTAAAAACAAATCCATCAACATTGGTATTGGTATCAGCTTGGATAGCTGTTGGTGTTTTTTGACGTTTACTGCCGAATATTACACCCCAAAGGGGATAAATTGGTTCGGTGGAGACCTGTACCAGACAAAGTCACGAGGGTCATTCCTGACAAAGTTGTGTGTTAAAAATATTGCATCTATTCTATTCCACATTCATTTTGACTGGAATTACCAATTTTTTGGCTGAAATTATCCCAATCATTCGAAATTACTGCTATCTAGCACCTTGTGACTTTATAACATATGCCGTGCCGTTGCCCGAAAAACCGCAAATTAGACTCATTGCAACTACAAATGTTATGTGCATAGCCTTTTACTTTGCAACAGCTTTTGAGCCCCCCCCCCCCCAAGCTAAAATGTATAATTACGGGCCTGCGCTATATACAATGGTTGCGACAATAGCCGACTGTTCTGGGCTCAGACAAACGTCGACCACCGCAGACAGAACTAGGCTCAAACCCTAACACTTAAGTGTTTTTTACGGGGCGAGGCACGAAATATCCCTCAACACGTAGTCTACTTTCACTTTCCCCGTACTCTCATCATAGTTGCAAACGGCAACTTTAGCTCTCCGAACCACAGGCTTCCCTTTCCTAATTTGTGGAACCACCTCATGCACCCTCCCAAGTTGATACTTCCCACGTTTACCAATGTCTTGGAGAGAACCAGTGTTGGGCACGATAACTCATTTTTCAGTTAAAGGGGCAGTAAACCCCAAACCATACTTTTCGATTTTTTTGTTTGTAAGTGCTCTAGACATGTATAATAAGTAGTTGTCGTTGAAATTTTCGCTTAATTTCATTGCGTTTCCTTTGTAGGGCCGTTTTAGTTAGCCCTTAGTTTCAGAGCGACGCGTGCTCACTGAACCGTGCGATAATCACGTGTGACGTCATAAGAGTACTAGCCGATCTTATGTTCGCGCAAGATGCATTGTAAGCAAGTGTTCGTAGCGTCGTTTCCAACAAATACAATGAACTACATGTATTTATGTCGATTGTAAGCGGCTTAGTAGTTGATAAAATGAACACTGAAAGTAACTACCTTTCGACAAGTACCATATTAGTTTGTAAAGAACTAGGTCAAGAAGATTCTTAAGACCTCTAGTATAGATTACTGTACTGTCTGTACATGTACAAAATTCACTCTCTCTGTGCACACGGAAAAGCTTTTTTCAAAGCAGACTTTGAATTCTGACTTTTTATTTCAAATCAGAATATTTAAATCCAACATATTCGCCGCTATCTTGATTTGAAAATTTCGACCTAATTGCCGAAACGACGCATGACGGCAGAGGCACACGGATTGAACGTCCAAGGTAACCCCAGATCCAGCGAACAAACTGTCTATAGGCAATGTGTCTATAACGTCTGTAAAAACAACTTTTGGTTACATTTACTCTTGTTACGGTAACTCCTTCAAATTCAAAACAACTTTTTAAATGGCCGCGAGTGTTGTATGTGCCGATTCGATGGGAGACGGCCATGGCCGCAAATTTTTCTTGACTTGGCAATGGGAAGCATGTACATTGTACACTGTACAGCCAAATACAACTTGTATTGTTTCAGTGAATTTGTTTCAGTGAAATTGTTTTCAGTGAAATAGCTTAGCATCAATAAATCATCATTGCGTTGTTGCTTTCTGGGCGAAGTTGGCCTGTTTACGAGCAGTTTGAGAAAAGTACACATAATAGCAAATCAGTCGCTTTTTTACATTGATTCAACGTCTAAAATCAATGTAAAAAGCGACTGATTTGTTATCTGGGTATGTTCACACTGAAACGACCATTTATTAGGTTTAAATTAAGTAAGAGACGAAGTACATCTGCAAAACACAAGCCAACAATATAAAACGAACCAATTAAATCAGTCTCACACGATCAGAACTTAAAGTAACAAAAGTCCCTTTTACTGAACACAGCAAGAAAAGCTCTTAGGAAAATGGGCTTGCAGAGAAAACAATCAATGGAAAGCGCGCCGAGCAGAGAAACTATAATGTACAAACATACATAAAATGAACGTAAATTTGTTATAAGACACACTGGCTTTTCAATGAGTCATGTAAAAGAAGCTGGATTTGCTAGCTAAAGTATAAAATGTACTGGCTGAAGTCCATACCTGAAGAAGTTGCAAATCCACTATTTTATGCAATCTTGTGTCCATGATCGTGTATGTGCCGTGCTTCCCACAATGTCCAGGAGAATCTACCCTTCCATCTCCTGCTAACATGAGGTCAATACCATCACCTTCCAATTGTTGAAGTACAGTGTTCTGCTCAATGACATATTAAAAATTCTTATCAATGACACTCAGTGACGTTCGGTGGCTTAAACCATTTGGAAAGCAACTTGGAAATATGTTGCAGCAAGGTAGTAGGCACGAAGGGCGTAACCGTCGGGCGAAGCCCAAAGGCGTGTTGCCGAAGGCAACACTTCCAGCGGGGGGTCTGGGGGGCCTCCCCCAGAAAATTTTGAAAAACACTTCCAATTTGGTGCGCTCTAAGAGCATTTCCAAAACAAAATCTTCGGACTTTCCCAGTCCGAGGATAAAGATTCAATCAATCAATCAAACTGGGACTAGTCTAGAATGTTGGCTGCTTTTTAGACTGAGCACAAAAACTTATTGTCAATGTCATCTGTAAGCATTTACGACATGCATTGGACTGGTGCACTAGTAAAGAGCAAATAATTAGCCTATAAATTAAGCTAGTCCATTCTTGAAGAACACAAGTATGTTTGCTCTGAACTTGTGATGTCAGTCTATTGACCCAAAGAATTTAAAAAACACTTGTGCTGTTTCAGTACTGGTTGGTTAATGTACCCTTTGGAATTGCATGTCTTATTGTAGAATCTATGTTTTTTTTGGTAAGAGAACCAGCTTTATTTTCAGCGTACTCAGTAGCCTATAGTTACAAGCCCGAAAATCACTCATGCGTAGAGACTGTATTCCTTTCGCCTGAAACCAAAAGCAGCCGCTATGAGATACGCATTGACGTCACTGGGAAAGCAACTTTAACCATAACACCAGATAACACATCTGATTGGCTAAGCAGCTGGTGTCGTTTTGCAAAACGATTGAGGATTGGATAAAACGAAGGCGTTTTTCAATGTAGGGTAAGCAATTTTGAAAGTTGATTTCCCTGGAGCTTCAGTGATGGTTTCTGACAAAAGCGTTTGCGTTAATTGGCATTTATAGGCAAGAAATGCGGTTTGGTGAGGACTTAGACTACTCACAAGCGTTACGAGTAATTCTAGTCACGAACACAGTAATTTTCAAGTTAAAATAGACTTGATAAAAATAATAAGAAGTTAAACCTAGAATTCAGTCATTATATTTTGCATAGTTTTCGCTCAGGTAAGCACTGCTTTCCTTGCTTTCCCTCACCGATCGTCACTGATGACACTATTTTAAAGAAAAGATTGAGCACTTCCGTTTACAGTATGTGTGTGTTTCCATACATTTGATGAATGCAAGCATTTGATGCCAGCATTTGATGAATGTGATGAATGCAAAATAGCAGTACCATCTATAACAGATATATCATTGTTTACAAACTTCTATTTGAATAAGTTTATACTGATGAAGCCACACTTGTGTGGCGAAAGCTCTGTATTTAAATAAACCGATTCTTCTGATTTGGTGTGATTTGTTTACTTTATTTAAAATGTTTTGTCACACCGTGCATCTCAGTAGATCATCAGTTAAATTATAGAAAAATTTGATGAAAAGTTTAGGAACGAAGTTTTGTTTTGGAATTTTACAAACTTACCCCGGCTTTTCACTACGTTCATTGGTAGACACCTCCGAAAATGTATTTATTGAGAAATTTGGATAGTGCATTTCATTATCTTCAAAAGATATGTCTTGCAAAGCCATTCTTGCTTTTTTGGAAGTGGAAGTAAGGTAATCTGGTGGAATTCATTTTCTTTCTTGCAAGTTGCAGGTCACACCTACAGATTGTGTTAATATCAGGGCATTAGCCTGAGTTGCTGCAATAAACATATTCCAAATCAAGCAAAGCAACTTTTACAGTATTATTTGGCATCACTTCTCTTTCTAAAGCTATTAAAATGTACACTACTGTTATTTCATAATATGTCATATTATAGAGTCAAAGTTTCTTAGTTACCTTTTGCCGCACTGATTGGCTTCAAGGCAGCTTGGCATCCTTTTGATGAACAAGCACGGAAATCTAACACGTTATATTGTGTTACAGCATCACAAGTAACCATTTCTGTTTGGCATGACTTCGGCTTTTTTTAAAAAATTTCTCTCGATCTTTTCAGGGTACGAATTGAGGGTAGAAATTGTTCAGGGTACGAATTTGGGTGCATCCCTAGCCAGTAACTGAAAAAGACAACAACAATGTATTATATGAAGGAACATTTTTTGTTAATGCACTTGGTGAATTATACATGGGATGTTCTAAAAGCGCATGTAGCTGGGAATCACTATACCAACAGGCAGCATACATATTGTAAACTTATAGAAAACAATTTCTCAAGGATGCTACTTCGCTACTTATGTACGGTACTTTATAACAAACATGTAGTAATATAATTATTAGCTTAAAATTACCTCAAGAACTTGCCGCTTCCTAGCAGCCGGTCGCATGGATAAAGTGGAATTTTGTTGTGGAGTTGTCTCTCCACTGGACTTTGAATCCAACGGTTGCAAAGTTGTTGAAATGTTTTTGTTGGGAAAAATTGAAGGGCATGCATTAAGGTTTAAATTGACACGTGTGGCATGATCCATGTCAAATTGAAAAAGATTTTGAAAATCTGTTTCCTTGAAATGGAGTCGCCATATTGTGCTGGACTCTGTTGATCCTGGCCACACTCTTGTGGTGTTTACAGACTTGTTCCATTTCTTTTTTATGGTACGATTTTTTGGAAAATGGAACAAAGAAATTTTTTATCAGTAGCCAAGAAGAACTGCCAGATGAACAGTTATAAAAGGCACAACACACCGATTTGGCATGATGAGTACCAAATTGTAACAGGTTTAGCTTAGTTTACTCACACAGCACTGGGGAAGAATGCATATTGAGATATAGGCCTACTTGTCTAGACAATACACAATCACAAATTGAAATACATGAGTAAATACTGAGACTGGTAGGTAGGCCTATCGTGCACACAGCACAAGAAACAGCACTGACTAATCATGAAGTAAAAAATAAATGCAAATCTCTGCAAACCTTGACTGTCTAAATCTCCTGCTGTTAAATACCTACCATCAAAACTATGCAAACACTGCAAGGTCTAGCCCAAAATGTTTAGGTTAAACGTCCAATAAAAAGTTTAGTGTAGTCTGTAAAATGATGTAAGCTAGCACCAAGGCTACAATAAACTAAATCTGAACTTCAATTGTAACTTGGAATAATCTTATCCACTGCTGCAAACGCATGCCACACCTAAAACAAGCAAAATATTTGTCCAACAGTACTCGCATGACGTCACCCGAGAAAATTTTTTATTTCGACAACAGTTCGCGCGGTGTGTGTTTGAATTACAAAACCAAAACTTTGTTTTAAGATTGCGTGAGAACAAATGAGTATTTTTTCATAAAAACAAGTGCAACGTGTTTTTGAATATCCCCTTTATGTATTTCAACTCTCAATTTGCATTTGAAAATGGGGTTGTCTGCCCCTTTAAGCGATAACGATAATCGATAAACGAAAAATGCTTAAAGCGATAACGATAAACGATAAATCAAAAAAATTTAAGCGATAACGATAAGCGATAAATTATCGCCGATAATGTCCGATTTGCTAATTTTCATCTTCATACTTTTTGAACTTTCATTTCAATAAAATGCTCAATGACAATAATGACATGACAAGACATGAACAAGACATTTCCCATTTATCACTTTGAGCGATAAGTAAAATGTAATAACGCTTAAGCATTACGCACAAGAAACTTGTGAAATTTGATAACGGATTTGCCTAGCGTCTTATATATAGGACGGTTTTTTTCTCAAAAAGTACAAACACAATGAGGAAAAAATAATTGTGATATGTTCTTTAGGTCATAATTATGCAATATTTAAATTTTCCGAAAATTTTTTTAAGTACTTTCACTTTCGGCACAAATGGGTTAACTTTATAAGTTAAATGGCACTTACGAATTTGGTTATTATTTTTGGATTAAAGTTATATCGCCAAGCTAGAAAAAAATCGATCTTATAGTCTATAACCGATCTTGTGTTGTTATTGTGTGTGAATTTTGTCTTTTAAACTGAGGTTGTGACGTAACCGCACGTCTCAAGGCAAGTTCTTGCAATTTTAGTTAATCTACTCATCTAAAGATTTAATGCGCTTAAAACAGTAAGTTTCATGTTTTGACGAGAGGGACTTTATTTTTTTACGACAATTACTAAAAACTAACACTTCCAACGAAAAAACAAAACACAAGAATAAAATAGTTGATCGTGAGGTCACGCGAAAGACCATGTTTCTGATGTAAAAGCGGCCTCGTATTGCGACACTTTCACAAACCACTTGCCAATTTCTTTCGCTTCGCTTCAAAGGAATCTGTACTGTCTGTGCGCTTACATTTTAATTGTAAAATTCACTTGCGATTGCCCATTGCAGCAAAACAACAAGAGACTTGTTGCATGCATTTCATTGCATTGCAATTTGCAACTCTAATTTTGGAATCAAACTCAATTTGGAATCGAACTCCCATGCCTTTGTGTACTTCTTGGAGATGATTTTCGTACGTCTACATCAACATCAGATATGCCTTTGTCACTGGTATCAAGTTGATGCAAGCTTGAGAATTAGAAAAATTCTCGTCTAGCTAAATTTCGCTGATACAACACGAGGTTATTTCGTTACCCTGAAGAGATAATTTCAATTCATTAAATTTGGAAAATATGTCTGACAAGTAGGCGATATCATTTCTCACAACCAGGACGTCATTCGCAAGGCCAAGGTCACAACAATTTAGAAATTCCACGATACTTTCTAACAGAGAATAAAATCATGCAAGCTCAAAAGCTTTATCATTCTCATTGCACAATCGTTTGAATGAGCGTGTATTCAGAGCGTGCGCTTTAATTTTATTCACTGCTTTGATGACAGTCTTCAAAGACAAATTAAGACGAATGCTAGACCAAAATATTCTGGGATTGTAAGATCGGATTTGCGTAATCGCAGTGCTTCAAATTGTCATGCGTTACGTTACGACCTCAACTAACTTGTAAGGCACTGCGAAGCGACGTTGCCAACATAATCGCCACAATATCTGCCACAGAGCTCTTATAGTCACCCTCTTTTGTATTTCTTTAAAGCGATGCATGACAAAAATGCTTTGCAATCCTTTTGTAACTGCCCCGATTTATTCTCAGCGCCCCCCAAACGCCCACTTTATAGCCAGCGCCCCATTCATGGTCGCAAACGCCCCCAGGGGGGTGCTGGCGCCCACTTTGGGAACCACTGTTTTAAAGCCTTCTTCCTTAAGGCAGCAGCTCTATCTGACGCCAACACAAAATTGTTAGGTAAATCAATATCTTCCTTCAACGGTACAGGTATCTCAAATCGACCATTTTTCAACTCAATATTCGGTTCAACAAGTTCTCTAGCCCGAATGTCATTGCGAGACAATTCACAGGTTTCATTTTGCAAGGTCAAATCCTGAATGACTTTATTCAGGTCTGCTATTTCCATATCACGAGACTCAATTTTACGCTGAAAGCCAGAGATGACATCCGACTCTGAAGACGTCTGCACTCTGCACACATTAGCAACGCTTTCATTTAAGGGTGACTACCATCACAAGCCAACCAACCGAGAGCAGTGAGTAAAGCATGTGGTTCACTACGATATTCACCAACACGCTCTTCTTTAGCCCACATCAAATAAGCGTTGTCGTTGCCAATCAGTACATCTACAGTACTACAATCATTCAAATGAAACATATTCACGTCATGAAAATGACGGAAACCACTTAAATCCTGCTTATGCGGTAAAGTTTTAACATCGTCAACCCAAGCTGGGTTAACCACCGAAGTTATATCACAAAACAGTTCATCCGTCTCTAACGACTGGATGTTGAGTTTAACAAGGTCAGCACAAGTAGGTTTCTGACCAACCAGAGTATCCATTTTAAACGACGCTTTATCCTACGGTTTAAGGCCAAGTTTGCACACCAAATCACTCGAAACAAACGTCAACTGCGAACCAGGATCATGCTGACAATACACCAACTTCGATTTGTCAGTCATTGGATTCAAAACACGAGCAGCAGTAATGTGGTTAAAGGCTGCTTTAACATTTCCAATCTTAACATTACGCACAGGAACTCTGGCACCAGCATTATCTTTACCGATCGAATCCAGAGAATCACGTGACGTCACATAAAAATCATGCAGAAGAAAAAAGTGTTTCCTATCGTTGTTAGGCCCACATTGACGACAGTTGTTTGCATGATTACAGTCCCTAACCATATGCTGGCGCAAACAATTCAAGCATTTTCCAGCTTTCACAATAACATCTCTCCGATCTTTAGGTGTCAAGCGCATAAAATCTTTACAATTAGACAAAAAATGATATTCAACTTGACCACGTGACGAACAATAAAAACATGCCGGCATGTCTCTACGTCTGGCCACAACACCGCGCGATGCGCCAACAGCAGTCGAGTACTGCGAACTCCCTGAAATCACATTATCATGGGGTTTTATCGACGTCTGCTTAACCGGACATGAAGGCAATTTTCCTTTTCCAAACTTTTTAAAATGCTGCGACTCACCAGAATCGCCCATTAGCATAATGCTAAAATCAGTCGACTTACGCGTTTCCTCCCGTACTACAAAATCGAACAAACTCTGAAAAGTAGGCTCATTAGTGCCATCATACCGATCACCTAAAAAGTCAAGATAACGCTGCTTAGCGTCAAACGGGAGTCGCTTAGCCAAATCCAAAACAAAACGTCCTTCCAATTTGTCACGCTGACCATAAGCTTGCGCGTAAAGCAGACACTGCGACAATTCATCTTTAAACTCTTTCAAATCACTGGAAAAGATCGAAGTTAATTTGCTACCATAGCGATACTTTCTAATTTCTGGTTCGGCGAAAAGATCTCCTCCAAAACGTTGGGACAAGCGAGCTAACGACATTTCTATCCTGTCTTCCTCTGACAAGCCAAGAGTGTCAGAAACCAAATTAGCAATCGTTTGAGCAGCTGTTCTAACACAAGCTGTTTGTAACAAAGTCAAACGAGTCCCTTTAAAAGCTGCCATCAAGGCTGTAACACGATTTTTAAAGAAGATAAATGGCATATTATTACCATCGTAACCAATCAAGGCCGCCTTATCGAAAAACGTCCTACTATTTTGGTAATCAAAAAAGCAATTCTGTTGTTGAGAACTCGATTTAGCGAGAGAAGACAAGCTATATCCCTTAAGGGGCTGAGTGGGGCTCAGTCACATGCACACTGCACAGCCCGATCACGATCCTCACACAAGTTAAAATCAGAAGACGCGATACGCCTCTCACAACCACTCAAATTACGTGTAGCTGGGCGATTAAAAACTAGCGGCGCAAAAAACTGTGAAGGGAGCAAAACATTACTTCTGATAGCGGCCCCGTGACCTGTACGCTGTGGGGAGGATTTCGGTTATAATTCGCAGGCCTTGGCTCTAGAGACTTCGGAAGACCCTTTGCCGCGGCCCCGAGACCTCCTGAAACAGCTTGAAAACGTGTGGATTGCACTGGTCCACCCACGGGTTGAACAGGCGTCTGCAAAAGGTTATGTAAATTTAACCGCGATTGATGTTCACTTCTGGAATGGCTAGAAGAGCCCTTTCTAGAACTACGCCGGGAGCCCAACTCTGAACGATATTCAGCTAAAACTACCTCTTTACGTTGTTCAGCCCTCAACTGAGCGTCTTTGAGTGCGAACTCAGCAGGTCTCGCTTCGGCTCTCGCGGCAGCCTCAGCAGCTCTCGCTTCGGCCTCAGCTTTCGCGGCGGCCTCTGCTCGTACGGCCTCAGCAGCTCTCGCGTCGGCCTCAGCTCTTGCGGCGGCCTCTGCTCGTACGGCCTCAGCTCTCGTATGGCCTCAGCTCTCGCAGCGGCCTCAGCAGCTCTCGCTTCGGCCTCAGCTCTCGCGGCAGCCTCAGCTCGTATGGCCTCACCTCTCGCGATGGCCTCAGCAGCTCTTGCTTCGGCCTCAGCTTGGATCTGGAGCTCCTCTCGTCTTAGCTGTAAGTTAATTTGTGCAACTATCCGAGACCAACTCCTAGACATCCTAGTGCTTACATTTGAGGCGCTATCCTCAGGATGTATGTCAGCATCCAACATATCTGAGAACTCACTTTCTTTTTGTTCAAAGTTATTTTTTAATGAGTTAAATTCGGGATCTACTCTATCACGAAATTCTGCCAAAATTGCAGAGTTAAAAATTTTATTCAAAAGTGCATGGAAATGCCGTAATTCCTCTTCTAAAGTAGATAAGTTAGAGCGAAAAATTAACAGTTCCAGCTTATCACTTAAAAAACCTAGGGCTACAGAAAGTTCCCCAATTTGAGTTAAAATATCCCTTCTAAGATGCCGGGCCTCTCGAACTGACTTAGCCTCATCGTTACTGGGTCCCTCCCCAGAATGGCCTGCCCGACCGCAAAGAGCATCATCAGGCTTAAACTCAGTCGACGGCGGTCGAGTCCTTGTCGCCACCGAGTGTAGACATATTAAATGTTGGGGCTAAACTTAACAATTTAAAAAATTAAGTTACTTAAACACACAAATTATTAAGTTATAAAAAACTTAACTGCAAAGACCGTAAAAATGCAAAAAGAATTTAAATGCACAATACCGTGGTTGTAGGAGTAAGCCTATATATATGAAGTCTTAAAGTTCCACAAAACTTGCTTGGATTCGTCCACTTGAATCTTCAAGCACAGATCGATTGTCTTTAATTGTTTTCTTGCCAATGAATGTCAATGTTGTTTTTTCTTCATAACCAACAAAGAAACGTGTTTAATTTTCAGCTTAAAATTCTTCAGTACCAACTGAGAAGAAACGTCTTTATTATTGTGCTTTTGTAGACTACCATCCAGCAACAAATCGTCTTTATTATTTCTTGTGCTTCTGCAGCCTACCAACCAACAACTTTGTCTTTACTTTTTATGGTTACAACGGTAAACCATAATCTCTTCGTGGGAAAATTGTAACATAAGATTCCCGGATCCGTTCGTCTGTATGCAATGACCGAAAAGAAACACTCTTCTGAAAGGTTTATTCAAGAATTGTATTTCTTTAAAAAATAGCCCACTGGCCGTCGAAACTGAGATGCAACGCGATACACCACTAAACTTGTCACTACAAAACAAATTACTAGGATAAAGACGGAAATTCGTCCAGCTGGCAAGCACTAAGCAAACAGTTAAATATGCGACCAACTTTCAAGCAACAATTTTAAAAATGACGAGAATAAATTACGATATTTCAAACGCACGTAGGCAGTTACTGTGTGTGACGTAATAATGATAACAAATGATAAGCTATTCAAGCAGCTGTTCAAGTTTAGCTTACACCTGTTCAAGCTTGGCCCACACCTGTTCAAGCCTGGCTTACACCTGCTCAAGTAATTAAAGATTTAACGATGATGTAATGTTATGCTGCAGCTGCAAACGGTTGTGCAATTCAAGATTTAACGATGATGTAATCTTTGCTATTTTCTAGCAACAGTCCATGACTTAAGACGTCAGGTTTAGTAGACAACGGTTCTATGTGACGTTTGATATGAAAATTGTCCGTAACAATACCTTCAAATTACCATTTTATTTCTTGCAAAACGAGCAAGAACTATTATTACGCAATTACAGCTTCCAAGAGTGGAAAAATATAGAAAAACTTTTTATTTTACATTGACCTTAATATTCTCTACATCAGGTACAGGAAACCGACCCTTCTGCGCATTTTGATACTAATTTTGTCGATCTGTGATGAGTGGTTCCGGAGATATGGCCAAATTTCGAGATTCTAAGGCCCAATAATTTCAAATTTCGTGGACCACCTCAATATGACGTCATAATTGGAAAAAATTGGGGTGTAAACTTTTTACCCCAAATACAACCAAATGGGACCCCAGGCATTTGGATTTCAAAAATGGTGAAAAAATGAAACACCCTAATGTAGATACTTAAAGCACAGTCTCTATATTATATATTATATCTCTATACGCCATTGAGCTTCCAGACTAGTAATATAGAGACTGTGCTTAAAGTGTCCCTGACAGGTTGGACCCAAGTATAGTAACATTTACTTTTCTAAGCATTTCTTAGCGCAGAATTATGCTTAGCGAACTTCTTAATCTTAGCCTCGAAGCTCGACTGGTTAGGGCGAAATTTATACAAAACGACTGCTTCGCAGCGCCACCACAGGCGAAACTCCATATTTCACTGCTCTGGGACGACTTTGGTGGTATTAAGTCATCCTGGGTGGGCGTCGTTAGCGACGGATAAAACAAATGCTTTCTAGATGTAATTGGTGGATCACAGTTTGATCGAAGTTAGTACAAGCGATTGCTTTTTCAAAGATTTCTTGTTTTTTGCAGTTTAATAAAACTGTACTGGATACGTTCCTACAAAACCTAAAATATATTTGAAGTGAAAAATAAAGAAATCGTACGAATCAGCATTCATATTTAATTCATCATCATTCATCACTATTCATAAATAAATCAAAGTTCTCTCTCATAATGTGCCTTCAGTTGGCCATTGAAATCCGGTGTAATGGCCATCTGGACTTGAAAAATTGTATCGGGTTCGCCAAACAATGCATGACGGCAGCACAATCCGATTGTTGCTTCCGAGAGCATCACCTTGTAGCCTAGTATCCACTCCAATACCTGCCTGTAGTAAGCGACTAATTACTGATTCTGCCTGCAAGGAAATAAAATCACTTCTTTTAGTGTGCATTCTTTAGCGTTTAGGGTATTTTTAACCTAATGTAACATCCTTACTCTTTTGATAGGTCTCCGTTTTCTCCTTTCAGTTTATTGTTTTTTCTCCAGTTCTTCCTGCTCCTCATTAAAAAAGTACCCAAAAGTGCAGGATGTAAGTGTGCCTCAAAATCGGTCAAAGTGGTAACACAGCTAGATGCGTCTTTCTTGTCTTTCTTCAAAAGTTCTTTCGTCTGTGGCACTTCATGGCAACATACACATTCATTGGGCTGAGGCATAGACTCGAACTTGTGGCAAACTAACCACCTAGAGTTCCCAGCACGCCACTCATTGCTGAGAAGATCCAAATCGGGTTGGGGAACGTTCAAATATTACATAACGCTTTTTTTCCGAATTTTTGACCCCCCTCCCTCCCCCATGTAACGCCAACGTAACGCTTTTTCAATCCCCCCCTCCCCCATGTAACGCTTTTTTACTACGAATTCAGCACAAAAAAACTACCATTCCGTACTCGAAAGCTTACGTAACGTTTTGCTTGAACACCCTCCCCCCCCCGATGTGACGCTAACGTAACGCTTTGCATAAACCCCCCCCTCCCCCTCGAAGGCGTTACGTAATATTTGAACGTTCCCTTGGTGGTGTTAACAAAATCATCTCCAGTGAAGTGAAGAGAACATAGACGACTATTTTTGTATGGCCTATCCCAGTGGCGGCTGGTGGCCTCCTGAATTGGGGGGGCTGCAAGGCAGCATATCCAAGAATTGTTGGAGGGCGATATCAGACGAACCTTGCGGGCGTGTCGCCGAAGGCGACACCCACGGCGGGGGGTCTGGGGGGCCTCCCCCAGAAAATTTTTTACAATTACATTTAATTTGGTGCATTTTGAGAGCATTTTCAAAAGAAATTTGGGAGTGGAATAACAGTCAAAAATGCTGCTGTAGAGCTTGAAAAATACTAATATTTCAAATTTTTATATTCAAAATCAGTGCTAAATACAAATCAAACTATGTTCTATGCACTTCGTCGTTTTCTCAATAGTTCGCTCAGTTTGTTGTCTGCAAATATTTATTGTCGATCGCCGGCATCGGACACGATTGTCCACATACGATCCACACAAAAAAATACACAGAAACAAAAGACAAACAGAAGTACATTCACAGGAATGACGCTGAAGTAAGCAATAAATTTATTAATCAATCGTCCATTTCAGATCATGCGATCCATATCACACAAATTAAACATGCGAAACAAAAATCAATATTCAAAATGAAATATCATACTTAATCTGTTCAAACACCCAACTATGAAAAGAAATTTAAACTTTATCAATCGATGAATGTTGATATCACTGCTGTGCCATAGCAGCCATCAAGGCTAGGTAACGGCATAGCCTACATAGTGATATTATAATGAAGGAGGTAGTTTGAGTTACGATAGCAGTCATACCTTATCAGGGAATCAACAATAGAGTTTGACGATGATTCACATTACCCAACAAAAAAAAGGCCCTTTTCCGTTGTAATGCATCAATTGTTATATGACATACAATGTTACACAAGACTTGATGTTCACGTAGCCTACGCTATAATGTTTGGGCAAATGGTGAATAATTCTAAATGCATTATTGAATGCAACACGCAAGCGATTAATTCACGTTGGTGATAATTTTCCCATGGTGACATGCATACATTGGGGTACAATATGAACGGAAGAGAACATTTTTAACTTCACTGGAGCTCTTGTAAAATTTTAATTTATTGGTAAAACAGTATAATGATCGTACTTGTCGGTTTATATCCTTGTCATCACACATTGCCGTGTCAAGAAATACACCCAAGTATCTGACGCTATCTACAGATTTGATTTGACTTCCGTTGAGCCGTGAAATTGGATTTAAATTTAACTTTAAGTGATTAGTTAGAAAATACATAGCAAACGACTTTTTGCAGTTAAAAACGATCTCATTACAAAGTACATAATCTTCGCACACACACAGTATATTGCAGTATACATGTAGTATAACCGTAGCTACATCTTTTTTGGAGCACCCTGCATGTATGCACCCACTGCTCCAGAACTAAAAATGCTTGGAAGTTAACATTTTTTATTCTTTCCTACAAAAATTATCTTTTGCCAGCTGAAGCCAGCTAGCAACCCTGCATGTATCACAATACAGAAGGACAAAGACAAAATCTCAATTCTATCACAAGTATAAATGCCCACTGGATGGCAAGTATAATTCAGTTCAATTCAAATTATTTTTCTTTGACAGAATGCAAAAGAAATGATATTGTAAAAAAGAAATACAGTAACAAAACCAACAAAAGGAAAAGGTGGCAAAACCTTAATGGTTTAAGACGTGCATGAAAGGATCTAATATTGCGGTATATGCATCGATAAATATAGTTAAGCACGGCCACCAAACCTGACACTTTAAAACAAGTAGATGAATTAGTTAAGAATCAGTCGCCTCCTCATTCCAGAAACAATTGGAGCGCCAATTCTTAAAGCAATGAGAACACGACTGAACCTAACATTACAAAAACAAACAAATACACACACACATATTGTAATTATAACCATTGATCTCGCTCAAGCCATAGGTGCCACATTTACTCTTTGCTACACATTACTGAGCATCACATATAAAGGACAGCGGACCTTTATTTATAGATGAATTCCATTCGGCGACTTTTTGCCATGGCAAAATGGTCAATTACCCTCTCGTTGAAATCTTTGGTTTCAGTTATTAAGCGATTTTCTATTGACACCATGGCTAATGCAGAAAGTCTTTCAGTACACATGGTGCTGCGGGAAAAGGTTTTAATCCTTTTCAGTGATGAAAAGCAACGTTCTGGTTCTGCTGTTGACATTGGAGTGGTAAGTAGAATTTTAGCTAGCTTTATTACTTCAGAAAAAGTTGATTGCATTCCTTCCAGGTTTAGCAACGAAAGCAGCTGCACAAGTCCACTCACTGAATGCATGTCATTTCTAGAATAGAGAACAGACAGCTCCGGTTTGAGCTTGTCTTTGATTAACATAGGGTATGCTTCACAACATTTTTCTAAAGCTTTTTCTGGAAACTGTCTTGCATATTGTGAAGCATTTTTCAAATTAAATAAAGTGCTTGCTTCAAGATGATTGGTGAACTTGAACCTTTCTTGACACTGCATTAAGACAACATCACATACTTCTTTAGCATCAATGATTTGGGATTCAGGCATTCTCCGTGTGGGTGAAGGTGACTCATTGTCTGCAGCAATGCCTTCCCTTATTCTTTGTATTGCTGACAGAAAATTATCCAGAGAGCACTGCACTTTGAATGACTCAAGCTCCACAGACTGCAGCTGAGCAAACAGTATGTCAACATGAGGCATGATTTTCGAAAAGAAATCTAACCAAAACACAAATTTTGGATCTATGAGCATTTGTTTTATACCAGCAGCAGCAAAGCCAGTCACCGAAGAGTTGCTTTGTTCCAAAGTTGAGCAGCATTCTATAAGTGCGTCTTTTACCTCCGATACAGCATTCACCGTCCTGCTTTTAAAATTCCATCGTGTTGCTGATAGGCGAGGAATACGCCTTTGAGCAACTTGGTCCAAAGCAGCCATTCTTTGAGGAGATTTGGAGAAAAAACTTGGGATTCCCGAAAGACTGTTAAAAAAGACTCTGACACTGGTATTCTGCGAAGTGGCTTTTTGTATAACCAAGTTTAGCTGGTGTGCATAACAATGGACAAAGTGTGCATTGCTATATACTTGCTTGATTCTTGATTGCACACCATTTCTTGCACCACTCATAGCAGCAGCACCATCATAAGTTTGTGCTACAAGTTTGGATGTATTGCTCCCAAGCAAAACTTTAAGTTCCTGAAATAGGATTGAAGACAGAGCTTCTGCTGTCTGGTTAGCAGGATTAAAAAACCCCAAAATCTTTCAACAGGCTTCCCATGACTTTCATACCGTAGTACAATCACCATCTGTGTCTTCTCTGAGATGTCAGTAGTTTCATCACACATGATTGCTACAAATTCAGACTGTGATATTTCTTCTTTAATTTTGCTTTTGCAAAGCTCAAGAATCGTTTCCAAAAGCTCATTTTGAATAGTTTTGGATGTACCTTTGAATACCTTTGCAGAATTAAAATGATTTTGGAAGCGTGAGTCAAGATTGGAAGCAAAATCAATTAACCCCATGAACACACCAGGATTTTTTGAGCCTTGACTTTCATCATGTCCCCTTAATGGCAATTCAAATCTGCCACAAAATTTTATACAATCTATAATCTTTGACAATACTGTTCTGTTCTTCGTTACTTCTTCATTATGTTTAGTAATGGAGAGTTGATATCCAGAATCTATAAGTGTAGCAATATTAACTCTGCCAAGCACTGAAAGACTCAAAGTATTGTTCATGTGGAAAGTTGATCTACTATGCTTCTCTGTCTTTCTACTGAGATTTTTCAGGTCTTTCACACCTACTTTGGTCCAGGAATGTTCTTGATCTCCACCAAACAGTAAACAGGGAAAGCAAAAGAAAGCATTTTCACTGTTGCAGCCACACAGCCAGTCATGATCATCATACACATTTCTGTTAAACTTCCTTGCATAAGGGTTACCTCTACTGGTGGATGATTGGGAAATGTCAAGGTTTGGAGTGGGTCTTCCTTGTGCTTTGATGCTAAGTTTTTCTTGCAGAGACAACTGGGAAAACCTAATTTTTTTCAATGACATTACAGAATTATCCATTGTATATAAATTGCAAAATGTTCCAATTAAAGTGTAAATTATTATAGCATAAACCTGTTAAGACAAATGAAATCATTGTCAATTTTTTTAAATGAAGGTAGATTCAGAGTCAAAATAAGAGTATCCATATATATATGATATTTTTTTTTTATTTATTTGCATCAGACTCAAGATGAAAGTAGAAACAAAGCAGATACTCAACTCCGAAGAGCTGAGTCGTAATGTACCAAATACAAAGATTGAGTGTAACAGTCTGTTCGCATTAGTTCATATATCCATTGGTTGGAAGACAAGTTACAGCGGGTTACAAACTGATATAATTTTTTACAAATGAAAGCTTGAAAAATGGTGATATTGTTATCAACGAATGCAGAGGTGATGCTGCATCGTCTCTGCAGATTAAACAACATTCTGTAACAATTATTGTATCCAACACGTAAGCGATTACTACTGGATAGAAGATAGTTACACCATAGTTGACAGGCATATAAAGGCATACAATAGGAACGAAACAACACATTTTTAACAGCAATCAAACGTTTGGAAAACCTTGCTTTTAACATGTTTTCAGAACAATACAATGACCGTAATTGTCGTTTCATGTCTTTATCATCAGGTAGAAGCGTTAATTATTACTCCAATATATTTCAAGGGTCTCAAAGCAGATACGATTTTTATTTAAATACCGTATTATATATGATCGGATTATAGCCAAATTTCAACATCTAGGCTTTATATAAAACACCAACAGTTTTGTTGCAATTAAATATAATGTCATGAGAAACTACATACATTTGACAAACATTGATGAGTTTCTGGAGTCCCTTGACACTTGATGCAAAACAACACAAGCCTTCAGCATACATTAAATGATTGAAGACAGGAGTTGCCAATGCAGCAGCCAACAGAAAGACCGTTTAATTCAGAAGATAAATCATTCATGTAGATGCACTTCTGCAGCATACCGGTACTAGACCTAGAGGGCAGACACTAGTGAAGCACCTAACTTAACTATCTATCACTCCTGACGGATCACTGAGTGGAAACAATTATCGTTCCTTGCCCTAGAAAATACTATACCAACCCTCAGCAGCATGGAGTCACATGCAAAGATCAAAACTGGGCAAAGATCAAAACCCTAACCTTATTCCTAACTCTAACCCTTACCTTAATTAACCCTACCTAACTTTAATCCTAACTCTGGCAACACCTGATTGTAACTATGGCAACAAGTGTGTAAAAATAGCCACTTTGTAATAACAATAATAGGATGGATGAAGAAAACCGGACATAAAAGAAACCCATCCTCAGGCAAAAGCAGGTTTCGATGTGGCCCAGGAGAGCAGGTGTTGAGCTCTTTTTATGGTCAGACTGCACATCACAGTCACACAGTAGCCTAAGACGATTGAGGTTCGAGATCCAGTGTAAGTTATTGTTTCTTGTCCTAGCACTATTGTTTCTTGTCCTAGCACTGTTGTTTTCTTGCCCTAGTACCGGTACATCCTATAACCTGTTGAATACCCTAATCCTACAGCTATCACATTTACAGTCATGTCTCATCGCTACTCTGCGAAACAAAACTTAACTTTAAAAAGTCTGTAGAATTATTCGGTTAGGGGGGGGGGGCTGTTTTCCATGCAGCCCCAACAGATTCAAAAATTGCTGTTATGTATTCTGTAAAATACCAAAAGAGGTGGAGCTTCAAGGATATTTTTTAGCCAATCAGAGCACTTGAAATCCAAAATCTGGGGCTGCAAAGAATGTTGTCCCAAAGCCATGTTTCCAAACAAATTTTTAAATATTTTAATTTTCAATCCGCAATCCATAAGTGAAAAAAGTAATCGGGTCGGACAAACACAGAGGAAAACATATCTTCCCTTTTTTCTCTTTCTTTCAGGGGGGGCAGCAGCCCTGCAGCCCCATGGCACGAGCCGCCACTGGCCTATCCCACTTTCGAACACTTGAAGAAAACTTTGACTATTTTCTTCTCAGCACCTTGTTTTGTTTGAAAGCGCAAAAAGATAGCATACGTCTTTGTCACGACACTGTCACATAAACAGCAATTTTCAGGCATTACATAAATTAAAGGTAAATGTTTGTGAGATACTGCTGTTACACTGCAAATGGTTACAGCCAAATTAGGACAAATAAAAAATTATCAAAATTGTAGTACAAGAAGTTAAAAAAACTGCAATTTCAATTGAATTGAGATGTTATTTCATAAAAATAAACTCAACCTATTTGATCTAAACATGATAGTAATAATAAGTTGACTTTTTCATTTCGGTACCGTAATTCTCATTTTGCACATTCTTTAGACCAACAGAGCCCCACACATTGACGTTTTGCAGTAGTCGTACCATACCTTACCAACTCACCAGTCACCACAGAGAAATAAAGTATCTTTCCCCACACATGGTGACGTCACAGCGGTGTTGCCGTTTTTATTTTCGCAATTGAATGAGTGCCAGATTCGCCGAAAGTGAACGAAAGTTTACAAGCGTGTAAGTAAGTAGCCTGTTGATATTTTTTACAATTTGCTGGTCATGGAAGTTTGTTAGTGTCATCTCTTTGGTATCTTAGGTAAATTTAGCGAATTTATTTTTCTGTCAGAGGCACTTTAACGACCTGTTTTCGAGTTCGCTGTGGTAATATCGAATTGCGCGACCTAGCTTTCGGAACACCGTTCCCTGGTCATGTGCTATGACGAATAGTGTTGATATCAGTGAACCGTTGTTTTATGCGGCTCTTTTGTTTGACTTGAGGCTGCTGTTGAGTTTCTGTGTTGTTAGGCGTTATTAGATCATACGTTCACTAGGGCTTTGCAGGTGGCAACAGGAATTGACCAAGTAGATAGCAAAACAGTGATAGAAGAAATCTGATTGGCTGTTTGGAAAACCGAAAAATGTTAACATTGTGATAACAAATTTCATTAATAATCAAGCTGGTTTGGTAGGTTTATATTGGAATAGCTTCAAAACTGGCACATTGCACAAAATATAATATAGTGTATGACTTTTATGCATGTTGAAGTTACAGTACACCGTAGGGATAAAAAAAAACACAAATTAAAGTTTGTGCGTAACAGAAAAACTGAACTTTTCACAAAAAGTATAATTGAGAGTTATATTCAAACACAATCTATCTATTACAGGACTATTAGGGTGTTTCATTTTTTCACCATTTTTAAAATTTAAAATGCCTGGGGTCCCATCTGGTGGTATTTGAGGTAAAAAGTTTACACCCCAAATATTTTTCAATTATGACGTCATATTGAGGTGGTCCACAAGGTTTGAAATTTTTGAGTCTCAAAATCTCGAAATTTGGCCGTATCTCCGGAACCACTCATCATATATCGACAAAATTAGTGCCAAAATGCGCAGAAGGGTCAGTTTCCTATACCTGCTGTAGAAAATAGTAAGGTCTATCTGCTTCAGAAAAAAAGTTATTTCAAAAAATCTTATTTTCGGTCTATTTTCTCCTGATAAACAGAGATCAGGTGATCAAGATAAGAAGTTTTTCTGTATTTTTCCATCATAGTCCTTGTTCGTTTTGCAAGAGATAAAATGGTAATTTGAAGGTATTACTATTATAAGTTAATGTAACCGTTCTTCGTCGTATGAGCTTTCTTCCGGACTATATGTTTGGGCATGAGGTCATCAGCCACTCGACAGTCTCATCATCCAGGGCCTTCAGTCCAAGCGTTCCATGTGGTGGTTGATGGGTTGGGTAGTCATGGACGACATGGTCTACCGTCTGGTCTGTGGCACCACACTCGCATGTAACCATTGAAGAAGAGGTATGCTGCTCACCTGCTTTAGATTTAGTGTCATTATGGCATTAAGGTCAGGTATTAGTAAGTCGATGCAAAACTTCAAGGAATTGGAGAGAAATGTGCTTCCCCTTAATGCAGATATAGTCAGTTAGTATTTTTACTTGAGGAAGAAAGTAGCCGAAACTAATCCTAAGCTTTTTGAAGAAAATACCCCATTTCAAAGATTTGAAAGATGCACTGCTGAAAGATGTAGCCTAGTTGGCATATTGAACAAAGCTGGTCTTCCAGTGCTTAGCAAACAGAGAAACCTAGCACTTCTGGCATACAATCTGCCGAAGCATCGGTACTGCTATGTTTGAAACAGAGAAAAAAAAATAAAGTAGTTAGATGTCTACACAAGTAGCGAAAGCGATTCTGATGGTGACATGAATTGGGAAGATGATAAGGAATACGAGCCTCTGAAACCAGCTGTTGGGGAAAAGTGTACAAGAAAGTACATTCTTTTTCAATAAATGATAGAAGTTGTGTACTTGCTGATCGTAGCATGACTTCGGTACGCCAGCAGTCAGATCTTATGAGGTCGGTTCTTGAAAAAGATCAAGTGGCTGCAATGCTGCATCACCTTCGACAGTATACCGCCAACGACAAAAAAAGAGAGAAAAATCTCTGATGGAAAGTGAGAACCTTCTCAACTCAGCTTCTTCCATGCAGTTATGTTGTCGATAAAATAGATCGATACGTTTTTTTGGGCCAACTTGTTGATGATAATGGCATGAAGCACGAAAGTGTGCTTGCTGTTAAATCTTTTCCCAAAAGTGTGTCGGTCACTGCAGAACTGATTTTTGGCACCATCATCCAGGAGGCTTGCAGAGTTCACCTATCCGAAGTATATTCAGTCATGGCTGAGACGACTGCTCTCAACACAGGAAAAAAGTCCGGAGTCAATACTCGACTGGTCAATTATTTTAATGATGAATTTGGTCATGATATTCATACCCTTTAATGCAGGGGCGGGCAACTTCTCCAGTCGCCGGGCCTGATATAGGAAAATGAAGTAATTGGCGGGCCGGATTCATTAATCGCGTATTTATCTACCTACTGTAGACAAGGAATAAATCGTATTTAATGTAATGTAAACTTTAAGTTTAAAGCATAGAGACTAAAAACAGGATTTCATGAATTTATTAACAATTAACTTAATGTACTTCAATAGCTGCTGAAGTCAATGAGACATCTGTGGTCGATCAAAGTTGTCAACAAATTCTTTGAACTCTGGCTGCATGTCGGACGTAGAAACCCTCAGTAAAGACTGCTCGAGAACATCAGTGAGATTGCATCGCAGCTTTGTCTTGTTGATATTGACGGTCGAAAATGTTATGTAGAACAGAACAAGTATGCCTAGTTTCATGGCCATTTTTCTCAGGTTGGAAAACTTGGACTCATTCAGTGACGCATAAAATTTGTCAATGTTTTTGGATTGGAATATCTCTTTCTGGGTAGACACTTTAACAATCGGAAAACTTAACTCTGCCAATCTCGGTAACCGACCGTGTGTCAAAAGTCTACAAGTGGGCCTATGTGAAACTACTAGGGTAACTAATCAAGGCTTTGTCAGTCCGAGGATAAAGATACAAAAACCAACCAAATCAATCAATTCCAGTTGTAGAGCTTGAGACTGAAGGAGATTCTTACAAGAGATAAAAAAAAATGATGGAAAGGCACGTTTATGACGGAACATAACATACTTGTCCCTTGACTAAAGGCCAAAAACAAAGAACTATAAAAAATAATTAACAGTTACTATTATTTGACGTAGTAGGCAAGTAGTGGGGGATTGCGGCAAAGTGTGGTCGCGGGCCATATTACCATGCAAAGACCGGAATCTGTTTGCGGGCCGCTCAAAATCTCGTCGCGGGCCGGGTCCGGCCCGCGTGCCGTATGTTGCCGCCCCTGCTTAATGCATGTTCCACATAAACGAAATATATCTTTCCCATGTCATTTCTTTTGTGGACGGCGCCAAGTAGAGTCCCGGAGCAATGCAAGACTGGGCTTTGCTTATAACCAGATAGCAAGACTAGACAAGTAGACAAGTCCAGTACTGAAACCTTAACACCAACTATTATTACGCAATAACAGCTTCGAAGAGTAGAAAAATAAAGAAAAACTTTCATCTTGATCACCTGATCTCTGTTCAAGAGAAAATAGACCGAAAATAAGATTTTTTGAAATAACTTTTTTTCTGAAGCAGATAGACCTTACTATTTTCTACATCAGGTATAGGAAACCTACCCTTCTGCGCATTTTGATACTAATTTTGTCGATCTATGATAAGCGGTTCCGGAGATACGGCCAAATTTCGAGATTTTGAGGCCCAAAGATTTCAAACATCGTGGACCACCTCAACCCTTTCGGTGCTTGCAAGCACTGATTGTTTCCCTCGTTGCCGTAGGCATTGTTGGATTCCTTTGGTGCTACGAGCACTAGTTTTCCTTCGGTGTTTGTGGGCACTGGTTGATTCTGTTTTGCTTTAAGTGTAGAAGCAATGGAAAGCATGGACATTAGGATGTTTCATTTTTTCACGATTTTTGAAATTGAAAATGCTTGGGGTCTAATCAGATCGGATTTTGTTTACATATAGCCGATCCAAAATATTTTTTCGATCGGACGACTTTTAGAGGGTGCTCGGCCCCCCCAAAGTTTAAAAATTTGAAGCGTGGGAAAATTTGCAGGAAATATGTGGTATCTCGGTAATGGAAGGAGATAGGAAGACGGGCAAGGTGTCAACTTGTTCGGAATGGCCAACTTCCTATCTGCGCTTAATACATTTTACTACCCTATCTGCAACGGAAAAAAAGTTAATTGCAAAAAACTGTTTTTTTCATATTTTTGATGTTTTCTTCAAAAATAGATTGAGTCATCAGAGTTCTTACCAGCAAAAGTTACCAAGTGAAGATGAACCGTCTTGCTCTTATTCAACCAGCTCAGAAACTTCCAGCCTGGTAGCACAGGAGAGGCTAAGGCAAAGACCTGCAGATATGATTCCACCTGATATAACCGTTTCCAGCAGTGAGTCTTCGGAAGATGAGACACAAGGCTTAATTCTTGATCCTGGTTTCGCCAAGAAAGTAGTAACAGGTGGCAAGATGTACACAAAAAATTGCCGTAAGTTCTTTAAGCTGTATGTTAGATGACCGGCAAAACACTTCTATTCGCCATCAATCTGACCAGTTGCTTGCATGTGCTGGTGACGACATTGCTGCCTCACCGACTACCGTATATAGATGTAGGGAGAAAACAAGAAAGCTGTGTTTAGAAAAATGTGAGTATGACATCTCTGCTTCCGATTTTCTGCAGCTTCATTATGATGGTCGAAATGTGAATGGTATGGATCGTTATGTGTTTTTGGGTCAAACGCATGATCGAGCAAAGAACAAAACAATGGAGAGAGTTATCGGAGTAAAGTCTTTTCTCAAGAAAATTTCTGTTAATAGTGAAGCTGTCTTTAATGCGATTATTGGTGCATGTGGTGAAAATCTTTCCAAAGTATACTCGATCATGAGTGATACAGCGAGATTGAACACGGGCAAAAAAAGTGGTGTTAATAAACGAGTGACTGATTACATCATCGAGAATATTGGACATGAAATACATTCTTTTGAATGTATGTTTCATGTAAATGAAATTTACTTGTCTCACGTAATTGCTTAGGTTGAAGGAAAAAGCAAGGGTCCAGATGCAATGCAAGAAGGCGCACTACTCAACAAAATTAAGTGGATTACAAAATGTAACTTAGAAAATCTCATCGCCAGGAACAACGTTGATGTCCAAATCACACCCATAGCTGCTCTCCACCTCAGAAGCAAAATTGAATGGTTTTCAGATCAAAAACGCTCAAGAATTTCTGACAACAGTTTTCGAAGTGACCAAATGTGTCTGTTGGTTTTAGCTTGTCAACTGTTTATGGATGTTCCAGCCAACTTGAAGCATTTGCTTTCCTACAAGCAAGAACAGACAAGTCAATCACGTTGGGTGACAACGGCAAATGGGTACTTTAGAATGTTGCTTTTCAGCCCATTTGATCTAACGTCTGCTGAGAAGAGCAAATTGTCACGTTTAGTTTCGTACATTGCTTCTGTTTAGCCTATGTTCCGTCTTTTATTATGATCCATCTCAATCCTTTTGCCCTGGATGCTCCTTTCCTGACTTTGTTCCAGAAAGATCTCCTGCAAGCTTTTGAAGCAAATTGATTCCACACTCGTGACTGTAGTATGGCGCTACTATCTGGATCATGCAAAAAGCTGGCTCTCTCCACAAAATGTTGCCATAAGCATATATTCAGACAATTCACCTTTCTCTATGACAATTCACCCTGATAGCAGTATGACACAATTAAATGATCAATGGCTTGACAGTGTTGAAGATCTTGATGATACATGCAAATTAATTAGTGAAGATGAATTGTGTCACCATTTTGGTAACAATAATCAACTGGATATTATACATTTTAATATTCGTAGCCTTAGAAAAAACAAGGAAGAAATTGAGAGAGTACTCGCTCCATTAAAAAGACCTCCAGAAATAATTGCCATCTCTGAAACCAAACTGAAACCTTTTGATCCAATTGGTAATATAGCACTACCAGGGTACCAATTTGTCCATGAGGACTCCATTACAAATGCTAGGGGAGTCTGCCTTTACATTAGGGATAACATCCTGTACCAAGTCAGACATGACCTAAAACTCAACATTGAAGGCTGTGAAAACTTATGGATTGAGAATATTTGTGGTGATCAAGGCAAACTAATCATTGGTGTCATCTACAAACATCCCAGTACATCCATCAAAATGTTTATTGATTCATTTAGTGATACGCTACACAAGTTACAAAATTTTAAAGGACTTTGTGTGATAGCTGGTGACATCAATATAAATATTTTAAATTCTACAACAGAAAATATTTTATCCTACAAAAATCTTTTGCAAAGTTTTGGTTTAAATAGCCTAATAGACATACCAACACGGATTACATCTCATTCCAGCTCGCTGCTTGACCATATCTATACAAAATCCACTCTCAATATAAAATCTCAGGCCTTTGTTATTCAAAGCGATATCACTGACCACTTTCCTGTAGCTGCTAAATTTACTTTAGACAATCACTCCAAGTCTGCTGAACACACTCACATCCGGATACGTAGTATGAAGAATTTTAATGAAAACCAGTTTGTAAATGATGTTGCAAAATCTATTGATAACAGCATGACGTTCAATATGACACCACAAGAGAAAGTAATAACCTTGGAACAGATTATTAATAATGAAACCAACAAGCATATGCCCTATACTAAACTTAGCAAAAAAGAAAGCCGGTTATATTTGAGGCCATGGTTGTCAAGGGGTATTCTATCCTCCATCAAAACGAGGAATAAAATGTACAAGCAACTATATAAATCTAACTTTAAGAGTAATGATTTATACACCAAGTACAAAAAATATAGAAATCTGCTTACTCATGTGAAAGAAAAATCGAAGTCTAATTATTATAAAACTTCAATAAACAAAGAAAGAAACAACTCTAGCAAAACATGGCAAATAATAAATTAAATTACTGGCCGTACAAACAAAAAACACAATAAACAATATGCAACCAACTTCTCATTAAGTAATGGTCATAAAGTTACAACCGACCCGGTGCAAATAAGTAATACATTTAACACATATTTTACTCAAGTGGGACCTTCACTTGCAGCCAAAGTTCCAAAAACCACTTCTAATCCATTGTCCCTGATGAGAGGCAGACTTCTCAATTCCCTGCACCTAGAAAATACTGATGAAATGGAAATTTTAAGCATTGTCAACAGCTTAGATAACAAAAAAGCAACTGGTCCAGATGGCATCACTATCAAAACAATAAAAAGATTGAAGTATGTCATAAGCCCAATCTTAGCTTCTATAATAAATGAATCTATGACAATTGGTAAATTCCCTGATAGCTATAAAATTGCAAGAGTGATACCCCTTCATAAAGGAGGACCAAAAAATAAAGTTGATCAATACAGGCCTATTTCCATCTTAACATGTTTCTCTAAAATCTTTGAAAAAATCATTCATAAAAGGTTAGTAAATTTTTTTGAAAAATTCAATGTTTTGTCCCAACAACAGTTTGGTTTCAGAGGTGGACATTCAACCACATTAGCTGCTACGGATATCTATGAACAACTACTACAAAATTGTGATGATGGTTTTGTTACATGTAGTATCTTTATTGATCTTGCTAAAGCATTTGACACTGTTGACCATGAAATCCTTTTAAAGAAACTAGATTATTATGGCATCAGAGGAAATGCTTATAATTTATTAAAGTCTTACTTAAATCACCGTTACCAGTTTGTGCAGTTTGGTACTACAAATTCTAAATATGAAGAAATCAAATGTGGTGTACCCCAAGGCTCAGTTCTTGGTCCACTGTTGTTCATTATCTACATTAATGACCTTAATCATGCTTCTGAATTTGAGACTCGTTTGTTTGCTGATGATACACTACTATGTATTAAGGATAAAAGCCCTACTAGATTGCAAGAAAAAGTGAATTCTAACCTCCTAATGATTCAAAACTGGATGCATACAAACAAGTTAACAATTAATGTAAGCAAAACCAAATACATGTTGTTTGGGTCAAAGTTTGTCCGAGAAAATTCAAATCTAGAAATAACTTTTCAAAATACCAGATTGCAACGCACAAACACCTACAAATACTTAGGAATAACATTTGATGAGTCGTTATCATGGAAACAGCACATCAATATAATCTCAACAAAACTTTCTCAAAGCTGTGGTGCTCTATATCGATTAAGAAAGTACGTAAATTCCCAGACATTAAGAGCAGTTTACTATGCTCTAGTTCACTCCCATCTAATGTATGGTATTATCTGTTGGGGTCGTGCGTCTAAAACGGAACTGTATCCTTTAAATCTAGTACACAATCGCATCATTCGCTGTTTAAACTTCACCAAGATTAAGGACAGAATTCCCACCAAATCTCTTTTCAATAAAAGCAACTTGCTACAAATCGAAGACATGTTTTTAATAGAAGTATGCAAGTTTGTTTATAAAAGCAATAAAGGACATCTACCAGCAATTTTTTTTGAGTACTTTCGTCCTAGTAAGGAAACTCATAACTATAATACCAGAGGTGCTAAGAAAGATATGCTTTTCAAACCAAGAATGCGTACAAAGCTTGGTCAACGCTCAATTAAACTTCTTGGAACAAACACTTGGAACAAATTACCGGAACAGCTAAGAAAACTTCAAACAATTAGTATGTTTTCTAAAAAATTAAAACTGCACTTAATGTCTGAGTATAAGTAACTGATAGCTTATAGTACCATCAAACTGCTTCTACTTATTCTCACCGTATCTCGCTAATTACTGTATATTTGCTTTTGTCTTACCAGTATGCTGTGTTGTATGTATATTGTATATGCCATTTTGTATTTTTGCATCATTTCTAGTAGTTCTGTTTTTTTTGTATATTGCACTGCTAAATTTCGTATGTGTATTGTTTTTTTATGTTGTATATAATTGGTCACAGCGGTAAACCATAATTTCTTCGTGGGAAAATTGTAACATAAAGTTCCCGGATCCGTTCGTCTGCATATAATGACCGAAGAAACACACACTTGAACTTCTTTTCAAAAAGTGTATTTCTGTAAAAATTAGCCCACGGCTACCGAAAACGAGGGGGTGCAACGCGTACACCACTGAAAACTGTCACTACAGAACAGATTACTTGGCTAAAAGACGGAACCTTTGTCCAGCTAGCAAGCACTAAGCCAACAGTTAAATGTGCGGCCAACTTTCAAACAATCATTTTACGAATGACCAGAATAGATAGCAATATCTCAAATTCACGTATGCAGTACTGTGACGCAATAATGAAAGACAATTATGAAGTCATTCCAACAGGTGTTTAAAGCTGATGTAATATTTCCTGTTTAAACAGGCCCAAACAGGCCCAAACAGGTTTGACACAATTCTTATGAACGCTGGTGCAATTTTGGCACATGTTTTAGGAATTTCCATGACGTAATATTCAGTAGACCCGAACGGTTTCTACATTACGTTTGACCAGGCGAACAACCGTCTGGAACATAGCGGCCCCTAGTTATGACAGTTTGACATGGCATAACTAAAAAAGAATTGACGACAATTGTGAGCCAATGAATAAAAACACATGATACACAAATTGTTTGAATCACTCACGTTTAAGTTAATACGCAAATACAAAGGGCTTGCAAAGAATGAACAGCAATAAGAATAAACACGATGATACATGAAATTGGTACCATAGGTATACGCTAAAATGACGCTATATACAATTGTTGCGATAATAACCGACTGTTCTGGGCTCAGACAAGCATCGGCCACCGCAGACAAAACCAGGCTCAAACCCTAACACTTAGGTGTTCTTTACGGGGGCGAGGCACGAAATATCTCTCAACACGTAGTTTACTTTCACTTTCCCCGTACTCTCATCATAGTTGCAGACGGCAACTTTGGCTCTACGAACCACAGGCTTCCCTTTCCTAATTTGTGGAACTACCTCATGCACCCTCCCAAGTTGATACTTCCCACATTTACCAATGTCTTGGAGAGAACCTACCACTACAAGTTGACCAGGCTCCAAATTCTCGGCCATTTTTAGCCATTTTTTCCGGCCCTGAAGACCTGGCAAGTAAAAATCGATCCATTTACTCCAAAACTGCTGAGAAAGTGACAAATTGAACCGATAATCCCTTCTTAATTGGTCACGATCATGTGGTTGCCCAACAGCACAGTATGGGTCTAAGTATGGGGTCAACAGTGAGGCAGGGGTGATGACAGTAAAATCCCTAGGGTCGTCACTCAAAGGTACCAAAGGGCGTTCGTTCACGATCCGAACGGCACTGCCTGTGTACGTAAGCAGTTCAATGAAATTGGGCTTACGTAATGAAGAGTCCAAAATGTGAAAAAAGTATTTGGTCACATCAGCCATGAAACCAAATCTTTCAAGCCGAAATCTAGCCAAGACATCTGCCAGAGGGTTTAACAAGTCAGGACAAGAAGACATTACATCATTAACACAAGTTCCTCGAAATTCAGACTTGCCATCGTAAACAATGCGCTTTTTTAATTGTGACGTCACAAAGTATGGTAAATACCATTCAAATCCCTTGACATTTCCAGCTTCACCAGCGCGCTCAATATAGCCATTAGATTTAAGATCTTTCATGGTGTCAGTAAGGAAATCACGAAGTTCAGGTTGTTTTAAAGCTTTCTTTCTTAAAGCAGCAGCTCTATCTGACGCCAACACAAAATTGTTAGGTAGATCAATATCTTCCTTCAACGGAACAGGTATCTCAAATCGACCATCTTTCAACTCAATACTCGGTTCGACAAGTTCTCTAGCCAAAATATCATTGCGAGACAATTCACAGGTTTCATTTTGCAAAGTCAAATCCTGAATGACTTTATTCAGGTCTGCTATTTCCATATCACGAGACTCAATTTTACGCTGAAAGCCAGAGATGACATCCGACTCTGAAGACGTCTGCACTCTGCACACTTTAGCAACGCTTTCAACTAAGGGTGACTTACCACCACAAGCCAACCAACCGAGAGGAGTGAGTAAAGCATGCGGTTCACTACGATTGTCACCAACACGCTCTTCTTTTGTCCACATCAAATAAGCGTTGTCATTGCCAATCAGTACATCTACAGTACTACATTCATTCAAATGAAACATATCCACGTCATGAAAATGACGGAAACCACTTAAATCTTGTTTATGGGGTAAAGTTTTAACATCGTCAGCCCAAGCTGGGTTAACCACCGAGGTTATATCACAAAACAGTTCATCAGTCTCTAACGACTGGATGTTGAGTTTAACAAGGTCAGCACAAGTAGGTTTCTGACCAGCCAGAGTATCCATTTTAAACGACGCTTTATCATACGGTTTAAGACCAAGTTCGCACACCAAGTCACTCGAAACAAAGGTCAACTGCGAACCAGGATCATGCTGACAATACACCAACTTCGATTTGCCAGTCATTGGATTCAAAACACGAGCAGCAGTAATGCGGTTAAAGGCTGCTTTAACATTTCCAATCTTAACATTACGGACAGGAACTCTGGCACCAGAATCATCTTTACCGATCGAATCCAGAGAATCACGTGACGTCACATAAAAATCATGCAGAAGAAAATAGTGTTTCCTATCGTTGGTAGGTCCACACTTACGACAGTTATTTGCATGATTACAGTCTCTAACCATATGCTGGCGCAAACAATTCAAGCATTTGCCAGCTTTCACAATGACATCTCTCCGATCTTTAGGTGTCAAGCGCAAAAATTCTTTACAATTAGACAAAAAATGATATTCAACTTGACCACGTGACGAACAACAAAAACATGCCGGTATGTCACTACGTCTGGCCATACCGCCGCGCGGTGCGCCAACAGCAGTCGAGTACTGCGAACTCCCTGAAATCACATTATCATGGGGTTTTACCGACGTCTGCCTAACCGGACATGAAGGCAATTTTCCTTTGCCAAACTTTTTAAAATGCTGCGACTCACCAGAATCGCCCATTAGCATAATGCTAAAATCAGTCGACTTGCGCGTTTCCTCCCGTACTACAAAATCAAACAAACTCTGAAAAGTAGGTTCCTCAGTGCTACCATACTGATCACCTAAAAAGTCAAGATAACGCTGCTTAGCGTCAAACGGGAGTCGCTTAGCCAAATCCAAAACAAAACGTCCTTCTAATTTATCACGCTGACCATAAGCTTTCGCGTAAAGCAAACACTGCGACAATTCATCTTTAAACTCTTTCAAATCACTGGAAGAGATAGAAGTCAATTTGCTACCATAGCGATACTTTCTAATTTCTGGTTCTGCGAAAAGACCTCCACGAACTCCAAAACGTTGGGACAAGCGAGCTAACGACATTTCTATCCTGTCTTCCTCTGACAAGTCAGGAGTGTCCGAAACCAAATTAGCAATCGTTTGTGCAGCTGTTCTAACACAAGCTGCTTGCAACAAAGTCAAACGAGTTCCCTTAAAGGGCGAAGCTGCCATCAAGGCCATAACACGATTTTTAAAGAAGACAAATGGCATATTATTACCATCGTAACCAATCAAGGCCGCCTTATCGAAGAACGTCCTACTATTTTGGTATTCAAAAAAGCAATCCTGCTGTTGAGAACTCGATTTAGCGCGAGAAGACAAGCTATATCCCTTAATGGGCTGAGTGGGCTCAGTCACATGCACAGCCCGATCACGATCCTCACATACGTTAAAATCAGGAGACACGATACGCCTCTCACAACCACCCAAATTACGTGTAGCTGGGCGATCAAAAACTAGCGGCGCTGAAAACTGTGAAGGGGGCAAAGCATTACTGCTAATGGCGGCCCCGTGACCTGTACGCTCTGGGGGAGGAGTTCGGTTGTAATTTGCAGACTTTGGCTCTACAGCCTTCGGAAGATCCTTAGCCGTGGCCCCGAGACCTCCTGAAACAGCTGGAAAGCATGTGGATTGTACAGGTCCACTTACGGATTGAACAGGCGTGTGGAAAAGGTTAGGTAAATTAAACTGTGATTGATGTTCACTTCTGGAATGCCTAGAAGAGCCCTTCCTAGAGCTACGCCGGGAGCCCAACTCAGAACGATATTCAGCTAAAACTACCTCTTTACGTTGTTCGGCCCTCAACTGAGCGTCTTTGAGTGCGAACTTAGCAGCTCTCGCTTCGGCCTCAGCTCTCGCGATGGCCTCAGCTCGTATGGCCTCAGCTCGTATGGCCTCAGCTCGTATGGCCTCAGCTCTCGCGGCGGCCTCAGCAGCTCTTGCTTCGGCCTCAGCTCTCGCGGCGGCCTCAGCAGCTCTCGCTTCGGCCTCAGCTTGGATCTGGAGCTCCTCTCGTCTTAACTGTAGGTTAATTTGTGCAACTATCCGTGACGAGCTCTCAGACATCCTAGTGCTTACATTTGAGGCGCTATCCTCAGGATGTATGTCAGCATCCAACCTATCTGACAACTCACTTTCTTTTTGTTCGAAGTTATTTTTTAACGAGTTAAATTCGGGATCTACCCTATCACGAAGTTCTGCCAAGATTGCAGAGTTAACAATTTTACTCAAAAGAGCATGGAAATGCCGTAATTCCTCTTCTAAAGTAGATAAGTTAGATCGAAAAATTAACAGTTCCTGCTTATCACTCAAAGAACCTAGGGCCACAGAAAGTTTCCCAATTTGAATCAAAATATCCCGTCTAAGATGCCGGGCCTCTCGAACTGACTTAGCCTCATCGTTAATGGGTCCCTCCCCAGAATGGCCTGCCCGACCGCAAAGAACATCATCAGGCTTAAACTCAGTCGAGTCGACGGCGGTCGAGTCCCTGTCGCCACCGAGTGTAGACATATTAAATGTTAGGGCTAAATTTAACAATTAAAAAATTAAGTTACACAAACACACAAATTACAGTACTAGTTATAAAAAACTTAACTGCAAAGACCGTAAAAAATACAAAAAAGAATTTAAATGCACGATACCGTAGCTGTACGAGTATGTGAAGTCCAAACGTCCACAAAACTTGCTTGGATTCTTCCACTTGAATCTTCAAGCACAGATGGATTGCCTTTAATCTTCTTTCTTGCCAATAAATGTCAAAGTTATTTTTCTTCTGTACCAAACTGAGAAGAAATGTCTTTACTTTTTAGCTTAAAGTTCTTCAGTTGCCTACCGAGAAGAAATGTCTTTAATTTTCTTTGCTTCTTTAGACTACCCACCAACAAGATCTTCTTTTATTATTTCTTTGCTTCTAAGTGCTTCTTAGCCTACCAACTAACAAACTTCGTCTTTTATTTTTTATGCTTTAATTTCTTCTTGACCTACCAACTGACAAGAACTCGTCTTTTATTTTTTATGGTCACAGCGGTAAACCATAATTTCTTCGTGGGAAAATTGTAACATAAAGTTCCCGGATCCGTTCGTCTGCATATAATGACCGAAGAAACACACACTTGAACTTCTTTTCAAAAAGTGTATTTCTGTAAAAATTAGCCCACGGCTACCGAAAACGAGGGGGTGCAACGCGTACACCACTGAAAACTGTCACTACAGAACAGATTACTTGGCTAAAAGACGGAACCTTTGTCCAGCTAGCAAGCACTAAGCCAACAGTTAAATGTGCGGCCAACTTTCAAACAATCATTTTACGAATGACCAGAATAGATAGCAATATCTCAAATTCACGTATGCAGTACTGTGACGCAATAATGAAAGACAATTATGAAGTCATTCCAACAGGTGTTTAAAGCTGATGTAATATTTCCTGTTTAAACAGGCCCAAACAGGCCCAAACAGGTTTGACACAATTCTTATGAACGCTGGTGCAATTTTGGCACATGTTTTAGGAATTTCCATGACGTAATATTCAGTAGACCCGAACGGTTTCTACATTACGTTTGACCAGGCGAACAACCGTCTGGAACAATAATATATATCTATCAATCAAATCAATCAATACATCAATCAATCAATATTTGCGTTCAACTTCGACACCGTTCCATTTTAAATAAGCCATGACACCACTCGAGTGTGGCAGACTCGATGACCAGTTCGGTCCTTCTGTCACTCCCATCGTCATCAGCAAACAACCTAGCTCACATTGTAATCTTGTATTGTTTTGTTTTTTCGCATGTGCTGATGATGCAAAATAAAAGAACTTCTTCTTCTTCTCTAAAAATGTACTGACAGATCTTACTTCACTACCTAGTGAGGTAAGCATCGAAAATATGCTGCAACAAAGACAATCAAACCTGAAGCATTTCTTCACTGTTCAAAGCAAGCAAGCACGCTGTGTTTTGTTTGGGAACAGGCAGTTCTGGAAGAGCGTCAACAACCACAATAGATCAAATGAGAGGGAAATAGGGAAGATCATAGAATTGCTACAACGAAAGAAGATTATTAACAACTCTGATCAACAAAGCAAAGTTGATGTTAGACTGAGGTCGTATTTAAGCAATGCTGAAGAATAATCATTAAGTGTTACATGCCGGCAGTAATTTTTATTCTTGGGTAACATGCCCGATTTTTCGTTTTACATGATGTTGCTTATTTGTTTTGCTTTCACTGGTCATGACTGGGGATCCCTGTTTCTGGAGCTGCGTTTGAGTACCTCTAGCCCGCAAGTATTGTACATACTGTTGAATTTATGATTTTCTTCGCGTTCGCATGGTGTATGACTCTTGATTTGCACAGCCACGTCAATGTCAACTGTTTTGTTTAATTACTCTGTGTTGGTAGCTTATGCTGAAACGTTTACATACTATGTGAGAGACACTGTGCGATAGGAGATGACGGTATTCTAAGCCAATCGTGAAAGGAAGTCCATTGTCGTGTAAAATTCGATGCACACTTGTACCCTATGCCATAGCACATGTTTGTTGCTCTCTATAACTTGTAATCACTGTAGTTACTGGTTCCAAGGGTTTTGCTTCTGTAGAACAAAACATCAAAAATATGAAAAAAACAGTTTTTTGCAATTAACTTTTTTTTCGTTGCAGATAGGGTAGCAAAATGTATTAAACGCAGATAGGAAGTTGGCCATTCCGCACAAGTTGACACCTTACACGTCTTCCTATCACTTTCCGTTACCGAGATATCGCATATTTCCTGCAAATTTTCCCACGCTTCAAATTTTCAAACTTTGGGGGGGCCGCGCACCCTCTAAAAGTCGTCCGATTGAAAAAATATTTTGGATCGGCTGTTTGTGGCCAAAATCCAATCTGATTAGACCCCAAGCATTTTCAATTTCAAAAATCGTGAAAAAATGAAACATCCTAATGGATATTATGATTGTAAAATAGCTGCCTTTGAATTCTTCGGACAATTCATTCAACGACCTAGTTTTGTAGACACGAATGTGTACTATATTTCTTTATGTTTCATTACCCTGGCATGAATAGCCGATGCATACTTGCCTGCGAACTGTGATTAACTTCTGCTCTCTCTGTGTTGATTTTTGTTAATATTAACATTTAATTTTTTACAAATCCTTTTCTTTTGTCTGCTTGTTATTTGTCTAATGTTTTTCACTCATGCATCTGAGTAGATTATTAGTGATGATTCAATGTTTTTTTAGTACTGAATTGATGTCTGGCTACTTCACATTTGGCCTTCCGCGATGCCACGTGATGCTATTCTTTTGCGTGCTTTTTATATCTTGAATAAACCCTGCGTGCTGATTACCGCGTCAAACTGTGCTGTTCTACATTTCTCGTAATTAATTGTACCAATAATGACATTTTAGAGACTCATGTGTCCTCGAGTCAGGCTACTGCTCTTGATTCAGACGCAGAAAATGCGTTCTACCTGTGCGATTCTCTTCGGTCACTAACTCGCAATTTCAATATCTGCAAATACCACAACATCAACTCTCCTACTTTTGAGACAATTCGTAGTGCATCATTATTTGTTATTCATATAAATATCAGGTCATTACAAAAGAATTTTGACTCTTTGTACGATTTTCTTGCTAACTTCGACAAACCTCCTGATGTTATTTGCACAACTGAAACTCGTATTCAAGTCACTCCTCTGTTAAATATTACTCTACCTGGGTACGTGTATAAATAGGTTAACTCCATTACTTCTGCAGGTGGAGTTTTGATTTACGCATTAGACAAATATAATATCGCACCCTTGAAACCTTTTGAAGTGCCTTGTGTTGACTGTGAAAGCTTATTTGTTAATATAAGTAACACCACAACAAGCGCTAACATGAAAATTGGCGTAGTATACCGTCACCCAAACACCAATATTCAACGTTTTGTTGATGCTCTTGACAGTGTGCTAAGTAACTTAAACAAAATGAATCAAACCTACTATATTTTAGGTGACTTCAATATCAATATTTTAAATGACGTTCTCCCTTCACCCGTCACAAAATATCTAAATTTTATCGAACGATGTTTCTCATTCCGTATTACCTGGAATAATTAAGTCTGACATCTCTGATCATTACCCTATTTTTTGTATAATTTCCCTTGTTGACAACTCGCATCAACGCAAACCTCCTTTCTACAGAGACAAGCGTAACCTTGATTCGGCTTCCTTCATTGAGGATTTGAACTCCCAACTTGGCACGTTTCTGTTGGGTATTAAATCATTACAACCTCATGAACTGGATTATAAATACAGCGAACTGTTACAGATTTAAAAAAATGCAATTGACAAATACGCTCCACTAAAAAAAATGTCAAGGAAAATGTGCAAGTTAAAAAGGAAGCCGTGGATTACCAGTGGGTTGTTTACTTCAATTAAAAATAAGCAAAAAATGTACAAATCGCACTACCTGAAAGGAAATCAAACAGACAAGCTAGAGTACAAAAAATATGCAAATAAGCTCACCAAATTGAAATACATTTCCAAGCAAAATTATATACAATCGGAGATTGAACAGAACAAATCTTCTCCACGCAAAGTTTGGGAAGTCATTAACTCACTACTGCCAAATAAACAAAAATCAAAACAAACAATCAGTTCTATTAATATTGATGGAGTGTCATCAAACAAACCCATCGAAATGGCGAACCAATTCAATAAATTCTTCTGCAATATTGGAAAAGTGATCTCTGACAGCGTTCCGCTTGCCAACAATAACAACTTCACATCCTACCTTACAAACCATACACGTTCCTTCTTCTATTTTTCTTGAACCAACGACTGGCGATGAGGTACTCAAAGAAATCCGAGCTCTAAAACCCAACAAAGCAACTGGCTACGATGACATTTCAGCATACTTCATACAGATCACCTCCGTGATTATTGCCCTGCCCTTCTCAATTCTTATTAACTATTCCTTTCAGTTCGGTATTTTCCGAGAAACATTTAAACTTGCTAAAGTTGTACCTGTCTTCAAATCTGGAGACAAACTTGAGGTAAATAATTATAGACCAGTGTTTCTCAAACTTTTTTAGTTTATCGCCCCTTTTTCGTTATTGAAATAAAATTTCGCCCCCCAAATTCTGTCAAGTAAAATAAACATTGATAATAGAGTGATAGACAAATTTAGTTTGGTTTGGTGGCCGTGCTTAATTTACTTTCGTGTACGTAACCTTTAATTTGCATCGCATGCACGTTTTAAACTTTTGTAGTTTTGCCACCTTTTCCTTTTGTTGGTTTTGTTCCCGTTCACTATTTGTAACTTTATCATTGCTGTTGTTTTCCGACAAAGAAAAATAAATTGAATTGAATTGAATAGTTTTGGGAATTTAATCAACGAAATTGAAAATAACATGATAATGTTCAATGGGATGGATGAGCTTGGCGACTTTCACAAAGTTTTGAAATGTTTGGCGACATTTTCGTAAGATAGAGTCGAAGATCACCCCGTTTATGAACTAGCAAGCGATTTCTTTGCTTTGGAAGCATCAATGCCACAGCCGAAAGCCCCTTTTCAACCATATGTAGGCTATATGAAGTAAGAAACGACAAAATCCACATTCTAGCTTCGTTCCAGAGAAGCTCATATTTGCTAGCAACCTGGCACCAAAACAAATCGTATCGATCATTTCTAAATTTCACTCTTGACTCATCATCTGTTTGCATATCAATGAACTGCTCTTGAAGTTCCACTTCTATGTCTGTAGGTTCGGTAGAAAATGGTTGTAGCCTACCACCCAGTTTGGAACATGGAAGTCTGTTTGTTTGTTTGTTTATCTTTATCCTGCATTGCGGGAAAGCGGACTTGAGCGCTATGCATCGGTGTACGCCTTCCGACATACACCTGACCCACGCTGCAGCCGACGGCAATGTCTGTTTCCGGTGGTCTACTCTACTTATGACGTAAATTTGGTACTACCCATTACTCGAAATCGATCACTAGGTAGAGGCAATTATCGTAAAGTTTCTTGCCCAGAGAAACAACAGCAAGTGCGGGTGGCTGGAGTCGAACATGCAGGCTCTCGACTGCGAGCCCAACGCGCTAACCACTCGGCCACGGCTCCACGAGATCTGCAAAGCGAAGCTTCATGTCTTTATGAAGCATGTTTAAATGTCAGCACTATTTTTGCCATTGTTCTTCTGTAATAACATTCTGGCTCAAATTGGGAAACTGAATTAAGATATTTCGACCCAAATTTTGTTTGAATAAAGATAGCTTTGCAAGGAATGGGGTAGTCACGCTTTTGCACTTGATGAGAGTTATTATTTCTCCCTGAAGCTTTTTGTTTACTTTGTTTATGGCATTGAAAATGTCTGCCAAATATGCGATGTCATTCTTTAAGGGTACGGTATCACATCTTCAGCTAATGTCGCGTCAGTGCTTGATAGGGACTCGATAACTGAAACAAAAAGGGCATAAAAGCGGCTCAAACAAGCACCTTTTGAAAGACATCTTATCGCGGTATCCAATAAAAGACGTTCAAATTGTTCATCATTTTGGCAACAAAGTGAACGAAATAATCTGTCGTTGAGAGCATGCGCTTTTATCTTGTTGACGCATTTTATCACAATATTCAGTGATTCATGCAGTTAAGGACTGATATTACGGGCAACCAAATGCTGACGGTGAATTAGCCTACACAATGTATTGCAATAAGCCCAGGAATTTCTCTTTTCATCAGTGCAATGAAATGAACCCTCGATGCTTTCCAACCATTGCCGGAGCATCATCAATTGCGCATTGTAGAATATTCTTCAGTGGAATCCCCTTCTCTTCGTAGAAGTTTTTCACTGCATTAAAGATGCTTGATGCCCGAATATCTGGAGGAAGACTGAGCACAAAAATCATTTCTTCTTGAGTTCTCATATTATGAACAAAACGCACATCCAAGCAGCAGCGATACATTGTCAATCAAGGTGGATTCATCTATTTGTAGTGAATGGTTTGCACGTTGGACTGCTATTAACGCATTAGACTGTTATTGGTGGTTTGATAAATTCGCCCCCTTTGAGTGTTTTCGCCCCCCGATCGCCTCCTTTGATTTTTTCGCCCCCCTGGCGCTCGAAATCGCCCCCAGGGGGGCGATTTCGCCCACTTTGAGAAACGCTGTTATAGACCTATCTCCCTTTTATCGTCTTTCGAAATTTTTTTGGAAAAGCTCATGTATAAAAGGGTCTCTTCCTTTCTAGATAAACATTCTGTCCTTGCTCCTACGCAATTTGGATTTCGGTCTGGCTTATCTACTTCATTTGCCGCTATTGATATTATTAGTGCCACCTATGAACACGTAAAAAGCAACCTGTACACAGGTTTGGTTCTCTTGGATCTCAAAAAAGCCTTTGACACGGTATACCATCCCATTCTACTTTACAAACTCAACCACTATGGAATCCGAGGTACAGCAAACGAATTATTCTCCTCTTACCTAAAAGACAGAAAGCAGTATGTCGCGATTAATGAACAGGAATCTGTACAGAGATGCATAACACATGGTGTACCTCAGGGTTCAACGGTGGGTCCATTACTGTTTTTATTGTACGTAAACGATTTACCAAACTGCACGTCTTCTGTTCCAAGACTTTTCGCAGACGATACCTGCCTGGTAATTAACGCTCCTAATCCATCCTACTTAGAAAAGGAAATACAGTATCGTCTGAATTACTTAACACCAAGAACTGAATTAATGCCAATATATTAGTTATCAATCCTTCAAAATCAAATGTCATTGTGGTTCCTCCTAAAAAATGCAGCTACCCAGAAGATATCAATGTAGGCCTACAGTAAAATTCGCCTATAACGGCTTCGTTTATAACGTCAATTCGCCTATTACGCCACATTTCGCTCGGTCCCGGCAGAATTCCTACCTTTTACGTACATTTTAGTTCGGCTACAACAACATCGCCTATAACGTCAATTCGCATGTAACAGCACCCTTTATTGGTCCCCAGACGTCTTTTGTTCGTTTATAACGTCACTTTAAGCCATCACCTTCACCACGAACGGTCAGTCTTTCAGTTAGCGCTGCTGCTTGCAAAATGTCTTCCCTTTATTTTGCTACGTCGTTCGCAGCAGGGACTTTAATTTACTGAATTAACTTTTTTTCCGCGTGAAAAACTATCACTTGTAAAAAGCAGCTCTACAGCTGACCTTTAAGATGTCGTACAAGAGGAGGCCGGTGATGATGGCGACGATCCTGTAGAAGCCGTTTTAACCCCAGAAGTCAATCAGACAACTAGACCGATACTTCCGAAGTCACGACGATAGGGAGCAAATCCTACATTATTTAGCAAAAGCTGAACGCTATGTGGTAGAAATCTGTGTCAAAACCGAAACAGTTCAAGATCAATGCCTTTTTTGCTAATAAACGATGAACTTTTCTACTACTGTATGTAATGAGCAGACGAGCTGTATTGCGCAAATTTCCTGTATAGGCTATACCTTTTGCTGTAGCCTGTAGGTTATTTTTTTTAAATAATTTCTTTGTTTACTGTATTTTCTGCGTGACTTTTGTCAGTTTGGTGGTACACCGTAAACCTGACTAGATTATACACCTCTTTCTTTAATCAAAAGACAGTTTTGGAATAGTTTGCGGTAGTTCGTCTATAACGTCAGTTTTTGGAATCCCCTAGAGGTGCCATTATAGGCGAATTCTACTGTACTTTATAATTGTGCTCAGATCGAACAAGTTAAGTATGCGAAATACCTTGACATTATTTTTGACAATGGTCTAAATTTTGAACCTCATATTAATACAGTATGCTCCACAAGAAACTTTCTAAATCTGTAGGAATATTGTCCAAACTCAAATACATTCTACCAAACAAAACATTATTACAATTATACTACGCACTGCTGGTACATTCTGGTATAACGATTTGGGGTTCATGCTGCAAGACACAAATGAACAAGCTTAGCACCTTACAAAATAAGGCTGTCAGAATAGTAGCAGGTGGTCTGATCATGTCACACCTTTCTATAAGCAACTTAACATACTCAAGCTTAAAGATTTGTACGAACACGAAATTGCTAAGTTCATGTTTAAATTTGATACGGATGTATTGCCTCTGCCTTTCGCACACTACTTTGAGAAAACCAAACTCATGTATAATGCACGTCTTACTAGACACTCTACCAATGATTGTTATTTTGTCCCACGTTACGCCTCATCCCGACTCCAGCGCAACATTAAGTATGCCGGAGTGAAAGTCTGCAACTCCTTACCAACGAGCATGCGTAAATTGTCATTTTATTCTTTTTAAAAAGCAACACAAATATTCACTCATCGCCTAATATTAGCACGACTAATTTTGTACTACCTTTATGTTACCGATAGCCTACTTTGGCTACTAAATATATTTCTCTGCGCAAGACTATCATCTAACACCTTGTCTCAATTTTCGTTATTGAATTATTCATTGTGTTCTCTATCCTATGTCGCTTGTTCGTAGTGATCATTTAGATTAGGTAGGCTACGTAACTAACTGTTATCGCAATTCTAGATCTTCTATTAGAATCTGGGGTATCTGCTTGACTCGAAGACCCATGGTCTCTTCGCAGATTCCCGTTGCTGAAAATTCCTTTTTTATTGCTGTATTTATTGTACTATATTTACCTACAACGAAATAAATCAATCAATCAATATGACGTCATAATTGAAAACATTTGGGGTGTAAACTTTTTTCCCCAAATACCACCAGATGCGATCCCAGGCATTTTGAATTTCAAAAATGGTGAAAAAATGAAACACCCTAAGGACTATATGTATCATGTCTAACAAATCTGTTATAACGATTCACTACCTACCGTCACTGCGAAAGCAATATGACGAAGGTTCATTTTCACTGCAATTTAGTTCCTTTTTAAACTGGTGCAAGCAAGAACAAGACTGTTCTTCAACAAGGATGAAGATTACAAAGTTAATACAGTAGAACTCGGTTAATCCGGATTCGATTTGACCGGCGATTCCATCCGGATTAGGCGAAGATCCGGATTAACCGATGACGGTTCTATCAAACCAGACTCATTTGTACTTCCAGTTTCATCCGGATTAGGCGAAGATCCGGATTAACCGAATTCTACTGTACATTGTTACTACCTGGTGAACAACAATTACTCCAATAAAGAAAATATTGATTGATTGCAAACAAAGAAAAAAGCCGAAGTAGAAAAGAAACCTTCAGCAAACGTTTCTTAAACTATCGTTTTCATCTTCAGTGTTAGAAAGTAGGTTAGTTAATAGTTACGTACAAAGTAAGTCAATTGGATTTAATTGGAATATCTGATGAAAGGTTATTTGACAAAAGCGTGGCACATGCTCTACGCCGTCGCAAAAAGAAGTGAATAATGTAAAAAAAAGGTTAAAAATATACCAAAAGGCAATTAAAGAGTTTTGACTTCGATCACCAATACACTTTGTATGTCGCATCCGTCTCATACATTAGCTTGATATTCCACGGTTTTTAAACCAATATTATCGTTTTGTAATATCAACATTGCAAAATCAACGTTGGTTTCCACAAGTGCCAAACCAAACGTCACTGAACACAACCTGAAGATAATTCCAACCTTTTCAGATGCTCAAAGCTGGTTGTCACTCAAAAAAATCAACAAATAGGTTCATTAAATAGCTGACAATTTTTATAGCGTTGTAACGACGTAGGCTGGGTAAATAGTGACACCTGTTAGGTGAAGTTTGCAAACAGCATTTCATGAAACGCGGCACCAGGTTTCAAAATTAAATACAAAATGCATTGTTGTTTTAACAAGCATTACAATGCAGGCAGTCTGCAACCCAGCCAGCGATAATTGCCATTTTTTATGTCGTTATAACGTCGCTAGATATAGACATAAAAATGACAATTCTTGTGGCTGAGAAACTGTCGACTCCGTTTGCAACCACGTATTCATCATTCAAACGCGGCATTGAAAGTTTCAAAATTAAACACAAATTTCGATACAAATACTGCGCTTCGCAATAGATATGATCAGCAACAAGCTTGAAACAAAATAATTTATCATTGCATACAAAACATGTCACACAGTGAGATTAACAATAGAGAAAAACAAAACAAACAATTTATTTTCAAGTGAAAATACTTGACATAGGAAATGACGTTGACAAAAGGTAACAAAAAAGATTACAGCCACGTGTGCTCATGCAGTAGTCTCCGGTAATTAAGCTTACCCGCTTAATAAGTCCAAAATTGTCCGGCTTAATAAGCGGAAACTACTGCAATAGTTTTAAACGCTACAGGTTTACAATGGAAAAGCTAACGAAAATCGAAAAAGAACACCCAAAACTTTTTACAACATTCTACTTTTATATATTTGAAGCGTTTTAAAACTCAACCGAAAACCAATTAAAATGTAATGGTAGAAATATGAGGAAAAATGCAAAACGTAATTTCAAGAAAAAACCTCTTGATGCTTCAGTGTGATTTCTGGTGTAAAGAAGCATTGGGAGTAAGACATTATGGGAATATAATTATTGGAAATAAGCACTATGGGAATAAGACAAATTTATGACGAGAAAAGAACTTCTAAAAATTTGACAGAAGAAACGCAATGCCTTGCATAATGTGGATCACTTGGATTAAATTGTTTTTTTGAAAACAGTTGTAGGAATTGTAAACAAGAAAACGAGTATAATAAATCAATGTGAAATATACCATCAGTGTAATAAGCTGGATAAACACATTTGCAAGAACTGAACTGGAATTAGGTTGGTCAATGCACATTTTAAGATCGTATCAAAAAAGGGCTTTTAGGGAACACCAAAAATAATAAATCAATTTTAGCAAAGCTCGATTTCGCAATATAGACGCAGCATTTCATTTACAATACAAATACATCATCACATTTCTTTAATTTTTGTAATGGTTAGTAGTAAATTTCATTCATTGTTAAATAAACGGGACATTGTAAAATGATGATGGCAAAAATTTAAGAATATATTTGACAGTGGCTTAAATAGAACATTTAAGGCACAAGTGAGACTTCACAAAATGAACACAGCCATTTTTCTTGTTTTGTACCTGTATGTTTTGACAATAACCGAAGAGCTTTCACAATGAAAAACAAGCAGTTTAATATTTTAGATTCCAATTTTAAACAGTAGAAAAATTAAATAGCAACTGCTCATGCGAACTTTACTAAAAGTTTTTCTATATTTCTTTTCATAACTCGCCGAATTTGGTAGAATATATTTCATCGTTGGCAAAAAGTATAAAAGTTTTTTACAAAACCAAATAAAAATACCATACTTTCACCAGTTGGGTAAATAAAAGCTATGACACACCATTTTACAGATAATGTAAAATGGTGAGGATGTTGTCCTAAAAGAGAACTCCTGCATCAAATTTTAACAAAAATCTAGAACAAACAAAGTACCCTATCAAAGTACTACATTTAAACTTATAAGCAATTACTTTTTGTATTAATTTTTACTACAACTGAACAGTTCGTTAGTTTCTTTGTTCAAACAAAAAATAGTGCAACTTTCCCAAAGTTAAGGAATAAACAAAGAACATGACACAATCTTAAACCAAAATTGCTCATATAAATCTTTAACTAGTAATAAATTTCGTGGGTCGAATGTGGTGAATGATATGCTTTTATTGCAAACTCTTCAAGGTAAAAGTATGTTGTTAAAATATGAAAACGCAAAATGAAAAAAAAACTTTTGTGGTCGTCTTTCAAAACCCTACTAGTGACAAGACATCTAAGGTACCATATCTCAGCCACGGTCAAAGATATTTCAATTCTTTGCTATTATTGCGATTTTTAAATATATATATATGACGAAGACAAATCTATTAGTCGCAGTTGCAAAAGGATGTGAGGTTATAAATGCACTGCCCCAGACATGATTTTTTTCTCTCTTGATACTTGCACAAAAAGGTTGCGTATCTCAGATGCGTCGAAGCTGTTTGCAATTGACAAAGAAAAAAAAACTAACAAACTGTGAAAGATGAACCGAGTTACGCTTGTATCCCAGAGTGACCATTCGACAGCAAAGGCGTTCTTTCAGATACTTGATTTGAAGGCATCTCAGGCGGATCTTCGCGAACGTTCAAGCGTTTGTACGAAGCAAGTACTAAGATCTGCAAGACACACAAAGGATGGATTGCATTGGCATTTGTTGATAACAATGCAGAGGTAGATTACCTGGGATATTGTTGACATAAACGAGTGTGTTGTAATGTGCACACATGACAATGTTTAAGTAAGTTAACCATTGTTGAGGCAAGTATGTGGAGTTTGTGACTTGTGGCAAGTTTGTACGTGGTTTCGACACTAAAACCGTAAGCATTGGTCATGTAGATCACAGAAAAACCTTTTGTTGTGTTATAAAAATGATCATGAAATGCTCATTTTCTTTCATTATTCAAGTTGAATACACAATTAGTTGCTTATGCGAGTGTGTTTAAAAACAGAATTTATAAGGTTTACTCAGACATCCTTTTATCGTTCAAGTGCGGAAATCAGAAAACCCGATGTTTCCATAAACTCAAGGGTTACGAAACTCTTGCTGATTGGCTAGTTTGATCTTGATTTAAAACCCTTTGTTGGTAGCTTTGTAGTTTTTAGCTGCTTTGAACAAAATTCCTTTTTTCGTCTGGTGACAGACTACATAAACAAATCAGGACAAGTACTTGTCATTGATATCATTGTAAAGTTCTGCAACATCCCATTTTCCCAGACCGAAAGAAATTTCTGCAGGTAAAAATTAACTCTTTCGTCGAATAAAATTCGAAATATAACATCATCGATAACAACATGGGTAAATAAATAAAAGAGTAAATAACACCAATGATGACAGAATAGCCAACGGGTTGGCAATAAAATAAGCTTTCAAGACTTACAAAAACTAGAAATACAAGAGTTAGATTCACAGTTCCCATGATTTCCAATCGATCTAGCAACGAAGCAGCCCACAATGGTCCTAGAATCTGACCTATCCCCATCACTAGTAGACGAATGCCTTGATTAAAACCTGGTAAAAAATATTTGGGAAAAAAAATCTTTTCAATGAATTGTTAACACAACAATCTGTATCATAAAAACTCTGTTTATAGTAAGGAACTAGCAACTTTAGCAGTCTCCCTTTTCCAGACAAATTAAATCAGCTTTTGCAGCAGCATTACAAAATTAATCCAAGTTATCGTTGTCACACAAACAAGCCAGAAACCTAGCACTCTTAATTGTGGAAAACCAACAGTGTTGTGATTGTAGTGAGAGATTTCAACACTTTAAAGCTTACCTTGCGTTCGTTCGCTGGTGATCTTAGAATACAACGAGGCCTGGGGGACCCAAACAAATGGAAGATCAAGTACTAAAACACCGCTTTGTATGCTGAAGCACACAATCACCCACGTCGTGCCTTAACGAAAAGTTACGTTCAGGCAGTTATGAAGCAATTTCAGTTAAGTTGTTTTTGAAAAATAAAAAACATTTAAAATTCATTACTTGGCTACATTAGTACTATTTACTATATTTAATATATATATTGAGCAAATTTGACCGTTGATTTGACTCATTTGCAATTGTTGCAGTTCCAAAAGTAAAATAAGGAATTTACAAACTCTTCATACTTCTTTCATATAACCAATATTATCGTTTTAAACGCCAACCATTTGTCATAAAATTGTCCAGTATAAATTTTTTTAAGGAAATCTAAAAAGTTATGCGCGTGGCGAAAACACTCACCGACTGGCGACTTGACAGCGAAAGAAATATATGCAGCAAAAACCACATACACAAAAACCATCACGATTAAACCCCCCAGGAGCAAAACACGGTCGGATAACTTCTTGCTTAGAAATGCCAAGACAAAGAAGCTGATGACAATCTGCATAAATAAAACATAATAAAAACATAAACAGACATTTAATAATAGATTTAGGAGATCGTGAAACTTTTCGAGCGCCCAATTAGATTATTTTCTAAACAGTAGTATTGCATCAAGATGTTTTTTACGCTTATCGGCCAGATTGTGATTTCAAGATCGCATGTGTATTGCACATTTACATGGTCATGATCCAGGTGCGGGTATAGCGCTACTGCCTTCAGATCTTGAAGGTTTTCTACTGACGCTACTTTAACCGGTGCACGACCTGTCGACCTAATGTCGCGGTTTAATAAATGAGTACGAACGACGCAGACACGAGACGGTTCTTTCTTGTGTCTATTATTCCAACTACGCTAGTCAGAGGTAATCACGCGTCTTTCAATGTTAAACCTGCTCAATTTCAATGTTAAACCTGCTCTGTTGATTTATTCAACAGTTAACACCATAAAAAACAAAACAAAGAAATAACAGAAGCGCACACAATTCCATGTAAATTTGTAAGGTTTCATCTCAAATTATAGGAAAATCCCCTTACAAATTCCAACATTTGGAGAGGCTGCTTTAGTACAACTGAAGAGATTTCATTTTGCAACACTGACACTGCAAGCGATGCCTCTGAACAGCGCAACTTCAACAACAGATACAAGAAATAGCCCTGTCTCGCGTCATCATTCGGGTCAGGCATCATTTGTGCCGTGGTTTGCAGTATTCAGGTCTTGCGGTTATAAGGATCGCGTCATTTGGACGGCGGTATAACGACTTGTTTTGACTTTAGCGGCAACTTCCAGACCGGTGATCGTTCTGCTAGGGTACTCCCATTGCCATTCAACAAAGGCATAAAAAAGCAGATCTTGATAAAATGACTTTAAATCCACGCTTAAATCAAATGTGCACAGCATATCAACAAACATAAAATACAACAAATGTATTGTATATAAAGTACAATCCTATACGATTTGATTAATATTTGTATAAACAATTACAGACTGGTTGTCGCTTTTGATCGTGCTGCGACGAAGATGAACTTAACTTTGAAACATACAAATATTTCTACATAAAAGTTAGAAAAAGTTTTGCAAGTGAGCTAAGTCTGAAATTATTGAAATGAAACATATATTCATCCAAGTGTGGAAAAGAATTTCTGCATTTTCAAGCAGATTTGGTATTGCCAAAGTTGGCAGTCCTAATCTAGATTTTTTATCAACTTGCATAAACATAAAATAATTGCAAAGTTTTTCTTAGATGGCTACATTGCTTCACAAGAGAATCAATTATAATACATTTGCTGTACAACTGCATCCCTGAATAAAAAGAATCGAACACAAAGATCGAGAAAATAAGTTCATCGTTCAGAAAAAGTTTTCAAAGCTCTAACTATATCTTTACGACTGAAATCTAAAAACTGCTTTAGTATTAGCACTTACAAGAACTCCAGCTACACAAAAAAAGATACTGTTTGGAAGTTCTCCCCAATCAAATAGTTGAAGTGTAAGAGGTGTCAGCAGTGTTTCTATTCCAGTCTGGATGAACATCAGAGTAAAAGTAACTGCGAGGCAAACAATAACCTCTTCACGAAGCAAATCTGCAAACAAATTAAAAGGGTTAGTAATAAAAATTGAATGTAAACATGTTTACGTTGCATCGATCGCGGCACAAAGGTTGTTGAGTAGCAGTAGACCTGCTCTTTCTAAATAGTTTATAAACTAGCTTTGGAAAACATTCTTAGAAATACTTCTTATAGTGTCTAGATTTCAACAAATATCCACTTATATTTATCTCGTACGTGCGAGCCCAAAGAGAAATCTATAAAGTTGAAGTGGCAGCGAGCGGATAAACTGAAAGCACACAAATGCGTGGAGTTCACAATTGCAGATGTTGTTATTAACTCCACGTAGATGTGTGCTTCCTGCTTCAACTACTCTGTACCAGCTATGGCTAGGTGACACATGGATTCTTCACGACAATTGCTTAAACTCATGAAATAGAAAATTAGTGATATTATACGGAAAATATTGTTTCTAGCACTACTGTAGTTGTAACGTTCAATTGACGAAAATGGAAGGAACGACAAACAGGTTCATTTATTGCTTCACTGACGTTCGCCCACCATGACAATGCGCATCCTCAGAGCGAATAACACATAAAATAAAATTGTCAAAGTTATATAGTGCAGTGCGGCTGAAGGCAAGAAAAAATGAAACACAGATTATTTTAAAGGTTGGCCAAAAAATGTATGGCGGTTACTTTCCACGTTAAATTGTAAACGTAATAACTTCCAACATTACACATAAAGTCGAAGCAGTGGAGACCAACAGACAGACATTCGAGACGAAATTAAATTACAATAGATTCTTAGATTTTATTTTGGCATGTGTAAACAAAAAGCTGACTTTTCATGTTCCATTTTTAACAGCTCTGCGATGTTCTTTGACCGGGTAATTTATGCTGCGTTCAGTCCGGCCAATGTAAACTGCGTCACAATCATTGCACGGAATTTCATAAACAATACCACATTTATTGTGAAAAGAAGTTGTGTCTTTTGGTAGCAATTACATATTGCCGATGGTTTGAAACAGTTTCATAGCGACTTTAACTCCGGCACGATTCAATACTCGCCTCATCGACTCAAAAGCTCCATGTATGTGTGGAATGGTGATGAAACAGTTATAAGTTTTGTTGGTGGTTTGTTTGACGTGACGGCTGGTCGAGAAATGAGTGTGTCGCTCTGTTATCTTTTTTTAGAAATCCATTAAGTTTGAAGGTCGAATGCACCACAATGCGCATGCATTAACTTAATCAATGATTAAAGTTAATCATTGTTTAACTAAACAGTGATTAAAGTTAATTCGTTGTTGGTATGCACCAATAAAATTTTGTTCATGATTAGTTGATCAATGATTTAATCAGACTGTTGATGGTTTTTGCTGAGTCATAACTCTAGCAATGTGTATATCTTTGATTTGTTATGGGATTCAGTAGTACAATTCAGTGGTAGAAAAGGGTAACTGACATACATTGTTTGTTCATGGCAATGGCAAAAAGCGTTATATTTGACTGATAAGTTATTTGTAAGGGGTATGTTAAAATACAAATTTGGATTACAAACTCTGAGTACCCCCCAAAATAATGCTACTGGGAGTAAAAAAAGACATACCACGAAAAAATTTTTGGGTTGCCCCTACACTAACTCTCCGCTACCGGGGGGGAGGGAGGGGGTTACGAGCGATTGTCTAAATACATGGGATTTGATATCTAAAATTTGAACTGGTGGTCATAGAAGGCTGGGACTAATCTCAACAGTTTCGTTTTGAAAATTAAGATAGGAATGTAACAGTTTCAGAAGTATCAGGTGTATGGATTGGCCCAGACAGGCCCATTTTGGTCCGAAATGGCCTATCGTGATTGAATCAAATTCAAAATTTTACCTTAATAATAAGGGGATATTTTTTGTTTAAAACAGTTATGATTCGAATTGGTACTTTCAAATGAATCATATGCATTATGCAATCAAGATTTTCTTTTTTCACTCCACTCTACTGCACATATTGCAATATAACAATTTCTGCTATACGGTTTTAGCCTAATTATGATCTTTCATTTTTGCCTCAAAATAACATTCACGGCACAAAATTCTGCAACACAGTAGGTTACATCATTATAACATAGCATGCTGCCTTTCTTTGTATATCGGACACTTGTATCATTACTCGCTAGTGAACTGATAGATGAGCATTATCGCTATATCTTGTTAAAACTTTTAACAAAATTGGCCTTTTAGCAACAAAAATGCCCTTTTTTTCATAATCCTGCCCGCCCCCACAGTCAAATTCGTTCCGGCGCCTCTGACTACAATAGCCAAATTTTGGTCAGCAACCCATAACCTCAACTATGATACAATTTTAATCAGTTGCTGTCCATTAAAAGTGTCCATCAGTTGCTGTCCATTAAAAGTTGCTGTCCATCCAATAACCCTTTACAATTACATTTTGGTCATTCTAATCCAATCACCCATCACATCTTCCATAGTTCAGAAGGTGCAGCCTGATGTTGCAATTACCAAGAGCTAATAAAATACCAGTACTAGAAACCTTTGCTGGTAAGTTAATCAAGCTTTAAACCTACTCTGGAGCTGTATTAAATCTGTTACTTAATTTGCCTAGTTAATCACTGTTTGATCATGGATTAAACAGCCCTTGGTGTTGGTGCATACGAAAGTCTCACTTAATTGTAGTTTGATTCAAGATTAAGTTAATTGCAATTTAATCACTGTTGGTGCATTCGACAGGTTGTAGAGTGTTTTGGGAATAGATAATTTGTGTTGAAGTGAGTGATGTGTACTGCATGAGTACATGTATCTGTTGGTGTGTGTCGGTTTTTTGGAAATCTCTGATGCTTTGGTTGCTTTCGAATTCTTTAGTGAATTGAAAATATTGTTATATAATGCCATGGTGTAACCTAGCAGGAAAAGGATGGGGAGCCCGAGCATCAACTTTGCGTACAAGTGCACTAGCCTTGGTCTACAGCTCAGCCAAATATGCCTCAGCTGTGTAGAACCGTAGCAGACACACTAAAAAGATGGATGTATGCATTAACGACACCTTGCGCATCATCACTGGCTGTCTCCGCCCCACACCTACTGCTTATCTGCCAACTTTGGCTGGTATTGCTCCTGCTCATGTCCGTAGGGAAGAAGCCTCTCACAAACTGGCTTTGCATGCGAGACTCGATCCTCAACACCTTCTCCACAGTCACTCCCAAACAAATGGACCAGTCAGACCTCAACGCCTATCATCAAGGCGCCCATTCCATTGATATGCTACACAACTTGTGGATAAGAACTTCAGCTGCATGGAAACATGGGCCCAGGAATGGAACGAGCTGCCACATATCCCTCCCCAGTTTTCAGTTATACCAGCACTCTCCATCCCTCCTGAAGCAGACCTCTCAAGAAAGGCATGGGTCACATTGAACAGGATCAGATGTGACGTTGGCTGCATTGGAGCTAATCTGTTTAGGTGGGGGTTGCATAATTCGCCGATATGTGTCTACGGAGCGGTAGAACAAACAATGCAACACATACTCCATGAATGTTCCATCTTACGGCCCCCAAGTGGAATCACTGGTACTCGACAACTGGACCCAACTACCGTATCTTGGCTGCACGAGAAGGCATTGCCAATCTAAGCTACTACAAGTCAAACGAGAGAAGAAGACGGAGTAACTTATAACCATCAGTGGTGTAACATTGTTAAGGCGGTTTGATTGGCCTCTCTGGAATTTATTATTGTGCAACAGTATTTTTACGTTACTTTGCCTTTGTTTTTAAAGACAGGCGTTGCCACTCTAATAGTCGCTCCCGCCGCATGTCAAAGGCGATTATGTGAAGTCAGTCCCTTTGTGTTGAAAAAACAGTATTCGTAAACAAGCGAAAGGGTGCCCGAACGCCTTTACTAGACGTGTATGCTATTAGTTTTGGTTATGTAATTGTACTGAAATTCTTAAGTGTTGGAGAAAAAATCAGGTGTTTATCTCAGGCCTCCTAGATGTCCTCCAAATGCAATGTTTGGTCGCCGGCTTGCACAAGCCAACATTTCTCCTCGAGTTCCCATTTTAAACTTTTTTCTCCACTCGAGTTTGAACGTGAAACTGTTTTCTCTTTACTCGCTTTCACAACTTTTTTTTATTCAACGCCTACAGACGTGACACGTTTAACGTCAACATTGTACAATCGTCTGCAAAAAGCGACTGATTTGCTGTCTGTGAAAGTCTCTTACCGCCGCTGAGAAACATTGCTGAGAAACATTTCCAAAAAAAACTTGAAAACCAGCTCCACACAGCTTTGGAAGCATTGCATTTAAATATGACTGGAAATATTCTTCATGGCCTTGTTTGCGTTGTTTTTACCTGAGTGAATAAAAAATATGCTGCGGAGCGCGATACTTGGCTATCAGGAAGATTTCTGGTAGCCCACGCTTGGTCGCGGAAAAATGAAGGAGCTTGGAGGCCTGTTATCTCATTTGCAAACTCAATTAAATCGTCAAAATAAAGGATTGCGAGATATGCGACTATGCGTGTGGCAGCAAAGCGAGCGAAACAGAAGATAAGCATCAAGCCCCTACTCTTTATAACATTGTTAATATTTTTCAATGGCGAGAACAGAGAAACAACGTTCTTGTGAAATTATAATATACAATATATATACATGTAAATTTGACTACCACTGAAAAACTTAGTGAAACATTTTACTGAATACTCACCATTGTAAACGTAAGTAAAAAATTGTGAAGGGGCCCTATCCCTTCTTTGTATTTTGGATCTTGTTTCATGAACATTGCTATTAGCACCAATGTGATTACTGGAATTAGTGTCTTCAAAGCAATCATCATCAACACTTCTGCTGTCGGACCTGGGATTTTTATATAATTCTTTGTAAAAAAGTAACATCAAAAACGTATGGATGACCCAAAGTAGTGCCATGAAGAGTCCTGGTACTGTAAACGAATTGACAGAAAATGGTCCTATGTTGAAGTTCAACTTGCGAAGGAATAAGTTGAAGGCAGGTCCGAGTATGAGACCTATTTGTCGCAAAGACATTAAGTGTGAAAATGCAGCGGTTCTTTCATCTTTGCTTGTACTACGACTTATCATCCCCAAAATCGATGATCCAGATCCAGAGCCCAGTCCAGCTATTAATCTGCTTCCTAAAATCATGTAGGGATTGATAGCAGAGAAATACATGAAGTTTCCTAAAAAAAACAACATTCGGTAAATTTTCAATCACTATATATTCAGTTTCCATTGTTAAATTTAGAAAAATATTAATTAGAAGCAGCAATATTATATACCGACACTTGCACAAACCATGGTCGGATAAAAAATAAAACGTTCAAGTAAACTACTACTACATGAAATCGTTTATGATTTGAATATTTTTTTTTTGAAAGGGCTATAATATGTTGATGTCACGTCAATGATTTCGCAGATGACATCATCAACGTCAAAAATATTGCGCATTATACATCAGTGCTAAGCAAATCATACCTAACGAGAACACAAACACGCAGTCAGTCAAGCATGACAAATAAAAAGTCAAATTTTGTTTAAATTATACTGAAAGAAAGCAAATGAATTGAGCCATAGATGACTAATTTGCATATATGTGTACTGCGTAGTTAACAAAAGGAGTGGGAGCTGGAGACACCATTTCAAGATTCAATTAATCCTTTAAACCTACGAAAATAGTCATGCCAAAGATACCGAAAATAAACCTTTTATGAGATAAAAGAGCAATTATAACTTATGTAATTATGTATATATTATAATATGCTAGATACCAAACAACTGCTTCTATCAAACGCAATAAAACAACTCATCATGCAATATGAAAGTCCTATTTCATAAGTTAACATATCATAATGCATTTGTGTAACTGGGTAAATGATATTTGTCACAAACTTAATAGAAAGTTATTTTCAGACTATACGTGTCATGCCTAGGCGACAAACAGTAAGATTTTATGGTTCTTCATAACTTTCAGTGCAATGTAGTCAGAGGTGAGCAGTAGTGCATTACTTTCGTAGTGCTGTTATCGCTACTTTTTAGTAGCGGCGCTATCTTTTTGTTGAGTAGTGGCTGCAGTAGCGGTGCTACTTTTTTTTCAATGTAGCGGTAGCTGAGAGGCGCTACATTTCTTTCAGTCGCACTAAGGCTACTTTTCAATTTAAAGTGAACAAATGACTCGTTTTTGTACATGTTGCATTATGGAAATAATGCATTAAAAAATCAAAGCAGAAATCGTTTGACTATTGCGGGAAACATCAAGCCACGTTGATACCCACAAGAGTGACAACAACACCAGCCACGGCTACAAGAATAAATTTTTTGGTGTGTTTGTGCATCGATACAGAAAGAAAAGTCAATTGTGGAGGTCTGTTTTTCAGACAGAAGCAAGTCCTTGAGCTTTCCTAGTGCCGATTTATAACGTGCCTCTTTATTAAATATAACATCTCCATTTCTTCTAGTGCTACGGGGGAAAGATTTTTCTCCGTTGTTTCTCCAAGTAGTGGTGGCACGGTGTTTTTGAAGTAGCGGATGCACACCTCTGAGTTTAGTTAGCATATAGAGAAAATCTTTAAAAAATTGTACCTCCAATTTCAAACAAATTACTAAATATAACTAAAGCCTTTGTTGATCCAGTTATATCAGTGACTCGTCCATAAATTGGTGCAGATAACAGACCAGTTAAACTGAAAGATGCCATCACTAATCCAATGAAGAAAGGCTGTGCATTCAGGCTCAAAAGGTACATGTTTAAAGTTGGCAAGATGACAGCTGAAAATAAAATTTGAATTAAGTTTATAGACAATTAATAAGGAGCCATAGCAACAAAATACTTGACAAGTTATTAAATAACAAATAGTGACATTATCGAAACAACCTACAGTTTTGCAAGGTCATAAACTGCATCATAGTGCATCAATTTATGGCCAATAAATTTGAACTAAACATACAAGATTTAATATGTTTGCTTAAATGACAAATAATACGGTAATGTAAATGGATACAGTCTAAAATCATGTTATAAGGTTACACAGTGACAGTTCAGACTCCAACAGGTCAACTTATGAACACAAAAAAGTCTTACAAAGCAAAAATGTTTCCTTGGAATTTTGGGGGTCCAAAGAAAGTTTTGAAACAATCCGAATGACCATGAAATAGTTGAAGGCAATATGAAAATAATTGCGGGAAGCCAGCTCAGAGAATACTTACTGCTCAACCAGACTATTCTATTTACCTGTTCATGCTTTAGTTATCATTATTTTATGTCAGACATATAAAATATCTTCAATTCCATTTTAAATTTCATCTTTTAAATATGTATATATTATATTCAGACATGTGTCTACAGAGGTGTAATCGACTTATTGTGAAATGCGTTTAAAAAAACTGATCGGTAAAGTGGGTGAATATGAATATTTTGAAATATCTTATTAATTTTCAAAAACAAGTATAAAGAGTTACAGTTTCCTTAAAAAGTGGTTTTAAAGATATGCTGACAATTCTTTATTTCTCAGGTTACGTACAAATGTAGTCTGATGTTTTCAAGAAAAAAAATTGCTGAAAGGTTACATTTGTTAAAATTATTAAACTTTACCACACTACCAAACAAAATCAAGGCTATCAAATCAAAAGGGAAGTAGCCTACAAACAAAATCGGTTAAGCGCATATCGCTTAAACGTATCAATCGTTTTATCTGGATCAAAATCTGAAACCCCAAATCAATCCTATCCAGCAGCGTGTTTAGGAGGGAGGATAAACGACGATGCCTCCTCCTCCCCTAATGATCAGGTAAAAAAATACAATTTTTGCAAAAAAAAAATTGTAGCGCCAGACATAAATTGCTTGGATGATTCATCCTAACGCAGGGGGGGTATACTTTTTGCAATGTAATTTGTCAACAGTTTTTCTTGAGATTCAATGAGCACTTTTAATGTAAGCACATTTCTGCCTTTTTTCGTGATGACTGCCCGATCGACGAGATTTTCGACTTCTATCATGAAATGCTGAATGTTGAACCAAGCAATTGCTTCGCAGCTACTACTGAATTGCGAAGATGGAAAGCGAATTGGCTTGCAGGTTCTGTGGATAAACAACCTGCGACACTTTTGGATGCGTGTCAAGCTGCTGAACAACTCGGCACATCCGATTATTCATAAATTTCTTCAAATCTTTGCTGCGCTTCCAGTTGCAACTGCCTCCAATGAGCGATGTTTCAGTTCACTAAAGTACCTTAAAAATTATCGCACGACCATGACCGAGCCACGCTTATATGGTCTAGCTCAGATGTATTTAAACAAGGATATTGTACTAGAGTATGATACAGTCATTGATATATTTGCTAAGCGCAGCCATCGCATTAAACTGTAAATTGTCATTGCGAATCGCCGAGAATGTTCTAAAGGTATTCGAGGCGGGAAGGACTAACTTATTGTGTATGTTCTGAAGTGTTTGTTTGATACCTTTTGTTGGTTCATTATTCACTAATTGGGACAGTAACTTCCTTCTGCAAATTCACTCTTGATTTTGAACCCCTCTCCCCTATCTGACGGTTTCAGCTAATACTCTCCCCCCGTTCTAACGCATCATATGACATTTTGGTATACCCCACCTCTATTTAAAGGGTCAAACAAGTCTAATTTTAACCCAAGTATAAAAATTTTGAACCAATTAACAGCCATTTCACCAAAGTTGAGCTTCCTGTGTACTGCCGTTGAGACTACCCGTCCCCATGTGTACTACCCCCAGCTGCCGAGTCAGCCGCTACGCGGCTGACTGATGCAATGTCTTGGCCTCCCCCTAACAAACTTTCTAAATATGCCACTGATCCTATCTAATGTGAAGTAAAGCCATCAGTTAAGCATATCTAGCTTATAAGAATAAGTCGGATAATACTATCAGGATTTACTTGTCGTTTGCATACTCCACTTGTTTAATAGTATAATTCTGCCACAAAGCAAACATAAAATGTCTCCTTTTCATTTTGCATAATTGTTTGCCATGTTCAAAGGGGACATAAAGCAAAAGTGAGACAGACACCTGCAATCAAAACGAAGACAAGTGTCTGTAATTCCATGTCGTAATCTTATGTACAAGACACGGCACTGAAAACATACAATTTTCGCACAGCTGGGCTTCATTAAAGCAAAAGAGCAGACAAAAGGAATAATCACACTAATCAGTAAATACAATAAACTGTGAAAGAAATCGATGAACTACCTCATCTAAATAAAGAAGTTTTAATGCTTTTGACGTCATTCGTTGGCGACTGACCTTCCAACGAACGGACAATCGGACATTGGAGAAATTATTTTGGCTTGAGAACTTTGGAAATTTTCTTTACTGGATCAAATTACTGTTGTGAAATGTAAAGCGTGATTTGTGCAGGTTCGTTGAGTAGCAATGTTTTTCTTCCACGCCTCTATTTTCATAGAGTCTCATATAACTCAGCAGTTGTGAACTCAGCACATTGCAGTTGAGTAAGTGACACCTGAGCTAGTAACATTTCAGCAAGTGACTGAAATTGATAAATGATGAACCTAAGCAAGTAAAAACTGACCAAACCGATACTTAGCATGCAACAAGTCAGCAAATTCAGTTTAGCAAACGATGACCAAGCAAGTCTGATGCTAGATGAAAATTTCATTTGCAACTTGGGCAGTAGCTGAAATGTAGTTTGCTGAGTTGACACATGCTAAGTGGTCCGAGTACAATTTTGTAGGCCACGTTCCATGCCCATAACCACGCAGCAGCTGCAGAGCTGAAAATAGCATGCTTGAAACAAAAATGTCAGAGGTCAAAGTTTGTGTTGTGACATCACAGAGATTGTTAAGATAAAATAAGTCCGATTGTCACCTTTTGCAGAAAAATGCTTTGATCGTACATGCTCTGGGACGATCGCTGACAATATTGTGTTGTGTAAAACTAATAAACTCTTTCAAGTTTAACCAGAATTGTAAACAGTTGGAAGGATTGGATCAGTTGTAATGTACACTGCAGCCTATGGTTATTAGTTAGCACATGCACAACACAATGCACATTCCCAGCAATATCACTCATTCAAACTAAGCCCTTTTTTAGCAAATTGGTTAAGGGTATCCACTATCTGGTCTGCTACTATTCGATGAGTCCAATTCGGTGAGTTCCTAACATCTAACCCCTAACCCTAAAACGGCAATGATAATTTGGCTACGGTACCCAATAGTTTAAAAAAAAAATTGAAAAAATCTCCGAATAGGGATCGGACTCACCGAAACAGGCCATTCTACCACTATCCAACCATCGGATCATTGTATCAAATATAGGTGATATATGCTGATACAACCAACCGATTTTGTCTGTATTTCGTTTCGTTTGCTTCTAACAAGAAGTTACAAAAGATTAAGATAAGATATACTGTGCATCAAGTTTTCTTTATAATCTTTCCAACTATCTTTAGTCTTCTTTGAGAATATGCCAATCCTTTCATAAAGGAGACTGAACATCAATATTGTAGAACCTGTTAAACAAAGAAGTGATGACTAAGAAGGTTTCAAAGGATATGCTTAAACTAGATAGAATTGGGCAGAAGAAGCTAAAGCTATTGTAGTGAACCGTTAAATGAAACAAAAGTCTCTGTTTGGGATACAAATAAGGCAAAATAACAGATGTTTAAAAGTGCAAACGAAGAAACACAGCTAAGAAAAAGCAATAATTTAGTGAATGTTAAAAAAGGGAAAGTTAAAGATGGACTCCAACACCATTCGTCATTGCATATGACTAAGAAACTGTGTTCCGAAAGCTAGTGTAAACCGCTACTATTGCAGCAAACCTACAGCATCAGGCTAAAACAGGTCGTTTCTATCTACATTTGTTAAGTTAAAAAAGCTTGGATCAGCACAATGCTGAACTTTGTGATTTACGCATAATAACATGAGATGGCCAAGTAAAGTAAGGGCGACGCTTAGAGAGCATCAGTTGCCCCGATGTTGGAATTTTTGATCAGCCCTTGGTAATTTTGTTCCAAATAATGAAAAAACACAGGATGTGAAATATTTTGTCAATCGGAGTTGGTTAAGGGGGTCAACATCCAAGTCAAAGTTTGATGTTTAAAGCTATTTTGTGAATATCCGTCGGTCACGTTGTGGAGTTTCCCTGCAATCTGGCCATTGTACGTCACAATGGTTTATTGTCTTTGAACAATCAACAAACTAGTCGTTGTATAGTATGCAGTTGAAATAAACGTTGTTTGATAATTTGATTCGTTTGCTGTTTAGTTAGAGTTATGCTTGTTTAATGGTTTGTCGAAGCTAGCTAGATAGAAGATAGATAGAAGCTTGAGGATAGATAACAGCAACATAAATTAACTTTTATGAAACAGTCTTAACTTTTACATCGATTCAGTTGAGAGAAGTGACCATAGTTGCACAAATTCAATGTTCGACAATGTTGAATCGTTGTATAAATGATGAATTTGGTATATAACTACGTTGGTGTGAACTTTTAAGTTTGCTTTGAAATATGTGCATGTCTGAGCTTAGTTAACGACTTTACTAAAACTTAATTTGGTCTATGTAACGCGTTCACAGGCCTGGAGCATAGTCAGTAGTCAAGTGCTTCACTGACGTCCAATTCTCTAATTTTAATGACATCACTTCAACATTTCCACCTCTTATATTTTGTTTTATGTACACACTGATTTACGATTTAAACAGCCTGAGAAGCTGCTCTTACACATAACCATAATATGGAAGTTACAGTGTAACTGTGTATTTATTCCACTTTTCTTTCCTTACCTTGCTGTACATACTGTGATAACGGATGCGTTAATTTTCCAAAATTTCGAGTTCACTGTTGACCCCTTTAATGAAGTTCAAATTCAATAAAATTTTGGCTATGACGTTTTTTGGTGAATAGGAACAAAACTACCAAGGGCCGAGTTGAATTTCCAATTTTTTAAAAATAAAGGGGCAACTGATGCACTCTAGCGACGCTTTGAAAAGGCTGTGGGACCTTCGTAAAGCGGAATGGCCCGTTTTGGTGAGTCTGATTCGGTGAGTCCGATCCCTTAGCGGGGGATTTTTTTAATTTTTTTTTTAAATTATTGGGTACCGTAGCCTAATTATCATTGCCGTTTTAGGGTTAGGGGTTAGAGGTTAGGAACTCACCGAATTGGACTCACCGAATAGTAGCAAACCCTCGTACAGAGTTGGTCATGTTTTGAATGAGAAGGGTCAAACTAGTACTCTGCTTGAAGATATCAATCTATGCTATTAAAGAATGTCCAACATGTTTATTTAGGGTGTACCAAAAAAACCTTACTTTCACTGATCTTGCTGTTGGCTGGCAAAAAGTTGTGTTTGGGGTCAAAACTAATGCTAATATAAAAATTTTTTAATTTCATTGTTGTTTGACGCCTATTTTCTTTACGTTTCCATGGAAACAACCCAAATTTTAAAAAAATAGCGTAACTTGAAAACCACTATAGTTAGAAAGCTGTAATAAACACCAAAAGTTCCAGAATACCAATATTCCTATTAGTGTTTCATACATTTTATTGGTCTAGGTAATGTAGTTTTTTAGATATTTCCTAAAATAGCGTTTTTGTAAAAAAATCTTGATAATTTACTCTAAAAATTATTATTTTATACAAATTTTTGCTATAGCTGGCTAAAGTGGCAATGTAACAATCACACAATAGTCTGGCAATGTAAACAAAAAATTAAAGTACTTGACTAAACACTTAAATTACCGGTATACAGTAAGCAATACTATTTTACTTCCTTTGACAATGCTCAAGACAAAAGGTGTAGCCTACCAGTGGTCCTCCGGTACCTGTGTAGCCGTAATGCGATATGCAATGTTTTACACATCATATCAATGAAAATCAATGTTGCTTGATTTGTAGTTTTTACAAATACAGTTTCATTCCTTTTTTAGTGACTCTTTTTGATGATGTGGCTTGTTTTTCTTTCAATCCTTTGATAATCTTTAAAATGTTTGTTTTGCTGTAGCATTTCGGGTGAGTTTGTTATAAAATTCAGTAAGAAGACCCAATGCTCGTTCAGATGCATCATTGACAACTGGGATTGCTTTGATTATATATATTTTTTACCTTTAAGGCAGTAGATTTTTGTGCCAAAACTTGGGATTAGCTGTTAAAACACTTGTATCTAATTTGAGCAAATTGAACAAAGTCCATGAGTCTTTTCCTATAAGGTTGTGGAGTTGAGTTTGTTGTTGAAGAACTGGCATTTTCTGGATTTTGGAAGTTTACTTGATTTAAATGCTCCATCATACTTTAAGAGTTCTCTAGCCATTTCCTGTTTTTGAGTGAAGGAAGCATGATCGCTGAATAGTGCAAAAATAACTAGGCGCTCAGAAAGGTACCACAAATGTTTATCAAACTTTGTCAAATACGCTGAAAGTTATTTCAATAAAAAGTGGAGGTATAGTTGCAGAATATTTTTGCATCTCTTTCATATCATTCCTCGACTGGCAATGTAGTTTTAAATCATTGATTGGACAATCAAGAGAATTGGATGCAGTAAACCAAGGCTCTATATGACATAATACCAGACTGCCAGAGATGAAATTTCATTCAATGTTGCTTCAGATACCAGATTTAACTTCAGCAATTGTGATTTGAATAAAGATTTTTCAAAGAATGTATTATTCTGTTGCAACCTTGTTATTATTATATTACCGTATACACTACACTACAGTTTATACAGTTATTATATGAATACAGTTTTGCTACTGTTGGATAAATTGCACTGAACAACTGTCTATAAATCTTCGTAAAGATTACAGAGAATTATTTATGCTCTCAATAATATATCTCGGAGGAAGTTTGGATGCCAGACAAGTGTTCCATTTTCAAACTCCAGGAGCATCACATCATGCTCGTTGGATGAGTAGAATAATATATTCTTTGAAAATATTTTTTTCAAATCACAATTGCTGAAGTTAAATCTGGTATCTGAAGCAACATTGAATGAAATCTCATCTCTGGCAGTCTGGTATTATGTCATATAGACTATAGAGCCTTGGTTTACTGCATCCAATTCTCTTGATTGTCCAATCAATGATTTAAAACTACATTGCCAGTCGAGGAATGATATGAAAGAGATGCAAAAATATTCTGCAACTATACCTCCACTTTTTATTGAAATAACTTTCAGCGTATTTGACAAAGTTTGATAAACATTTGTGGTACCTTTCTGAGCGCCTAGTTATTTTTGCACTACAGACGAAATCGGTTAATAGTATACTGCTTAAACGTATCAATCGTTTATTTGAATCAAAACCTGAAATCCCAAACCAAATCCAATCTAATGTTAAGTAAAAACATCGGTTAAGCGTATACCGCTTAAAAGAATAAGTCGGATAAAAGCATCAGGATTTGCTTCTAGTTTGCCTACTTCATTCATTTAATCGTATAATAATTGTACCCGTTAGCGAAAAGAGAATGTCTCTTTTTTGCTTCGCATAATTGTCTGCAATGTTCAAAGGCGAAATGAAGCAAAGGTGAGACAGACGCAAGCGATCAAAACAAAGACAAGTGTCTGTAATCCCAGGCCATAATCTTATGTGCTAGACATCGCACTACAAAGAACCAATTTTCGCACAGCTGGGCTTCATTAAAACAGAAGAGCACACAAAAGGAATAATCACACTTCCCAATAAAGAAGTTTAAATGCTTTTGATGTCATCGGTCGGCGACTGGCCTTGCAAGGAAAGGACACGGACAAATTATTTCGGCTTGAGAGGAAAGTGTTGAAAAGAATGTCTAAAAGTTTAAACCAGAAAACTGTGGAGAATTTTTTTTTAAATTGCTGAAAAAAAGTAGCCTATTGTTGTGAAATGCAGTGCGTAATTTCATTTGTTGCAGTATTGTTCAGTTGAAGAACAATGCAAATTAATTATTTTACCAGACATGGCAAAACACTTGAAAAAAAACCTTTGTGATTTCAAAACAAACAATGAGTGTGAGCTGTGTTTTTCCACCATACCACTATTTTCGTAGGCCCTTTTCCATACTCAAAACTACACAGCTGGTACAGAGCTAAAAATGGCCCGCTTGATTCAAAATCTTCAACGTCAAAGTTCGCGTTGTGACGTCACAGAGATCGGTGATATGAAAGATTGCCGATTTGCAGTCCGATTGCTGCAGTTTGCAGAAAAATGCTTTGATGGTTCTCCCAGTCAGCAAAGCTGATCTTTTTTACATTGTTTCAACCTCTGCAGACAATAAATCAATGTAAAAAAGACCAGTTTTGCTGGCTGGGACATACAGCGTAGTGGTATGTTAACACAGAACTAGGAAATTCTTTAAAGTTTAACCAGAATTGTAAACAGTTGTAGGAAGTATCAGTGGTAATGTGCGTTGCAGCCTAGTCAGCACAGACATCTTCTCAACATTACGCCCATTCACAATAAACCTTTTTTTAGTAAATTGGTTAAATGAATCAATCGTATAATCGTATCAAAATGTCTGGCAAATAGGTGATTCGATTAACCGATTTCGTCTGTATTCAGCGATCATGCTTCCTTCACTCAAAAACAGGAAATGGCTAGAGAACTCTTAAAGTATGATGGAGCATTTAAATCAAGTAAACTTCCAAAATCCAGCAAATGCCAGTTCTTCAACAACAAACTCAACTCCACAACCTTATAGGAAAAGACTCATGGACTTTGTTCAATTTGCTCAAATTAGATACAAGTTTTTTAACAGCTAATCCCAAGTTTTGGCACAAAAATCTACTGCCTTAAAGGTAAAAAATATATATAATCAAAGCAATCCCAGTTGTCAATGATGCATCTGAACGAGCATTGGGTCTTCTTACTGAATTTTATAACAAACTCACCCGAAATGCTACAGCAAAACAAACATTTTAAAGATTATCAAAGGATTGAAAGAAAAACAAGCCACATCATCAAAAAGAGTCACTAAAAAAGGAATGAAACTGTATTTGTAAAAACTACAAATCAAGCAACATCGATTTTCATTGATATGATGTGTAAAACATTGCATATCGCATTACGGCTACACAGGTACCGGAGGACCACTGGTAGGCTACACCTTTTGTCTTGAGCATTGTCAAAGGAAGTAAAATAGTATTGCTTACTGTATACCGGTAATTTAAGTGTTTAGTCAAGTACTTTAATTTTTTGTTTACATTGCCAGACTATTGTGTGATTGTTACATTGCCACTTTAGCCAGCTATAGCAAAAATTTGTATAAAATAATAATTTTTAGAGTAAATTATCAAGATTTTTTTACAAAAATGCTATTTTAGGAAATATCTAAAAAACTACATTACCTAGACCAATAAAATGTATGAAACACTAATAGGAATATTGGTATTCTGGAACTTTTGGTGTTTATTACAGCTTTCTAACTATAGTGGTTTTCAAGTTACGCTATTTTTTTAAAATTTGGGTTGTTTCCATGGAAACGTAAAGAAAATAGGCGTCAAACAACAATGAAATTTAAAAATTTTTATATTAGCATTAGTTTTGACCCCAAACACAACTTTTTGCCAGCCAACAGCAAGATCAGTGAAAGTAAGGTTTTTTTGGTACACCCTAGATTGTTTACTATTCGTATTTAGTGGATCGTTGTCCGGTTTGTTTGTGGTGGATCATGGCAGAAATCATTTGAAAACCCCTGCTTTAGATTGTTCAGATTTAACAGAAAAAATGCATGCAATTACTGTAGAACACTCCGTCTGTTAATTGTATAAATTTAAGGATCTAACAAAAGTAAAAAAGTCTGCTGGTTCGTGTTTTCTAATCATGGTACAGAAGGTGAAAACCTTCCTCCCCACAATTTTTGTATGTTCAGTTCAATTTGTTTTTATTTCTGACCATCATAACGAAAAAACAATCTATTCCAAAAATAGCGGAGGTCTAAAAAAAATCTATTGCACATTTGGCGATCACATCTTATTGACATTATAAGGAGAAAATCAATTGAAAGTGATCCATCACTTCCTTCTCTGACTGACTAGTGACTATGGCTGACAACTTTCCAATCAAAATACTTACTCACTGCCCTATCCTAGAAGAGGCTAAACTTAGATTTTAAGGGTCCCTTACTATGACATTCATGAAATGTATATTTGTTGTGCATTATTGATGAACAGTCGCGATTTCCGCTTTGCTTTTTCATGTGCTAATACAGGGGTCACACACTGGCGGCCCGCCACGCTGTTATGTGCAGCCCTCGGAAGGTATCAGCGTATAAGTATAACCAAAAATACTTTTCTTGGGGAGTTAATGAGCATGAAGGCAAGAAATACTTTCCAGGAAGCATATTTTTGCTTTGCATACGATTCCACTGACCGACCAATCAGATGGTAGTACCAGGTGGGGGTTACTTAAAGTTATTCCAATGCAATGTCCAGCCACACTATCTCAGTGGTTGATAAAAACGTCTGTTTTCGAAATTGTCTGTTGAGCATAGGGTTGATTATTTTAAGTTTGTAAATGTCATGTAAACACACTACTATGTTTCACCGTTATTGCGTTTCACGAGCAGCGTTCCCTTTATGCAAGTTTTTGTTGGCAAAATAGGCAGGTGTGCCAACTCAATTTATAATACATTGGCAAAATATTATATATAAATTTAAAGACTTTTTCTGGTTGTCTTATAAAAATATTTATCTCAGTACTGCAGAATGTTGTTAATCAACAATTCTTGCTATGCTGATAAGCTCCGCAAGTGACAGTTGAAGAGCTTGTTTCCAAAATCGCTTACATCCACTTTTGGTGATTTCGAGAAAACCACGAAAAACGTTTATGCGCGTAAGTGGTTTTGGAAGAAAATGCAATTTTTAGTGTCGAATTTGAAGCAGATAGAAAAGACTTTGGAAAAAAATAATTTGATAGTAGGTACCTATGGTAATACTCTACCTAATGACACTCTAAACTCAATTTTGGTAAAAGTGGCGCCAAAGCGGTTTTGGAAACAAGCTCTTCAGTTGTCTAAGAATAACACAGGCCAACAAAAAGAAAATTTAAACGGCACGACATGTTAGAGTCATTTTAGGGTATTATTTTGCGAAAGAGATTTAGATAATTTAAACGGACTTAAAGAATGCCAAAAGCAAAAAAACAGCTTACGTTGCTCTTGCCCGCAAAACAGCCGCTGATCGCATGGCTTTCTCATATGGTATGGAAATTTCAAAGAAGATGGTAGAGTAACTTACGCTGCTGGAATAGTCACGTAACTATTCACTGCAATATTAAGTAAACCAGCTAAATTAGATGCACTATTTTTAATGAGGTTTTTCCGCTGTGAGACAAAAACTTTTACTTAGGCCGACGCGATTTCACACTCCGTAATCTACGTCGACAATGATTTTAAGTGCGTTCATTTTGAAAACTGCTGAGTTGAAGACAACAGCTTGTCCTGCGTTAGTTGAACTTGTCTTTTGGAGGTGAAAATCACTTGCGAACATCTCGACCTATACTAGAGTGTATTATAGCCTACTGTATTCAATAAAAGACTATAAATAGGAGTGGGCTATAAATGGGCAATTTTTAGTTTTGCTTTAGGGACAGTTTTTTTGTGTCCCATTTAACCTATCTCAACATGAAATGACAAAATTTTTGGTCTGAGTTCCAAGAAAAAAGTGTGCAGGGCGAAAATTCAAAATGGCCGCCATTTTCCATGAAAATCACGATTTTAGCCATAATTTGGTCATTTTGGGGTATTTTTACCTGGTTGTGGTGTCTTACCCCATGTTTGTGGGGTTAGGCAATCTGTTTAAGCAATAATAAGTAGGGTTTAACTTTCACGTGTAAAGTTACGATATAGTTTGACAAAATTACCCACTTTTTTAAATCTATTTTGTGGTTTTTGTTTCGAGCATCAGCAGACTACAAACTGTATGAAATTGTCCTGCTTTCAGCTAAATCAATAAAAAACTTCAAACACAAAAAGGTACTCTGTCAGGAAGTAGCATCTGCAAATGCCCTTGTAAATAAGAAGCCCACAACAAAAGTAATTCTGTACAGAGAAGTAGGATAATAGATGGTGATTGGCATCTATACCACTTCGGTAATTCTCATCTTAAATTTTTTTAATGATGATTGCACTGAATATACGATGATCTCTATGTCCTCTCTTCATTGCCTTTGAAGATAGAGACCAAATAGTTGCCTTTATTGTTGAGACGATGAAGAGACTATAGGTAGCTGCCAATGACCCTCGCTGGACTGCAGTACGTCTTTGGGAGCAGATTGATGCCCTCACAACAGCAGCCACAAGCAAAAATCTCAAGATTGAGATATGTGTTGCAGAACAACTGGCATTAAAGCATGTGCCATATCATTTGCTTTGTAAGTCCCATACATGTGAACAGTTTGATACAGACAATCTCACAGCTATGGCTGCTCTTGAAAACAAAACTGGTCTTCGTAAACTCATTGTCAAGAGAGAGCCAGCATTGCAGGCCTAAATCTGGAAAAAATCTGTGGTTGAAACTACTTTGGCAGCTCTTACAAAGCTCTTAGCCCATGAGGGAGATGGCAAGACAACATCTTTAGCAGAACAGTTTAGAGGAAGCTGGAGTATATAGGTCGTTTAGCCTCTACAAGAGCGACGTTTTACCCCGACTTGAATATCAGGCAGGTGCAGTCTATGATTGCATTCCGTACATGAAGCAGTTTCTTGTCAGGACACAATAATCTTGTTCGAGCTTGTAAAATTTACCTTGAGAATGATTTCATCAAAGCAGGATTCAAAGCACTTGCAAATTTTACATACCAAGTGACAATGCCCTTCCTTGAATGTGTGGAATGAGCAAACCAGGATTTGTTAATTGACATCCTTTTTCAGCTCTGCAGTGACCTTGCTGAAAAAAAGATACACACCCTCCGAGACTACTATGTAGAATGGACACATGTGAAAATGGAAGACAATGCTCCACAAAGCGATCTTGATCATCTTCTTCTTGGAGAGATGTGCAATTGTCCATCCAGACTGGAAAAGTATGCTACTCGAGCAACTCCTCTCCATACACTGGTATCCGACCAACAAAAAACCTGCCGACACACAACTTGAATGCAGAGAGGTACTTGGTCAAATTTGGTTATCTTGCTTCACAATCGGCTAAACACTCAAACATGATGTTCAAGGCAAAGAGGATCAAAGATGACCTTATGCTAGCCTGTAAGAAAGACAAATCAATGAAGTTAAGTGGCCAACCACTACTTTTCTCAAACAACTAGATTTAATGGAAGTGACCTGGAGCAACAAGCAGAAAAAGAAAAAGCAAAAGTTGAAAGAGAATTTACAAAAGAAAGTGAGAGCCAGTGATTTTATTTACCAACTCCTTGTGAAATGGAAAAAACATGTGGGGGGGGCTTTTACATCTGTCCATGAAGTAAAAACTCTTGTTTCTAAAACGCCACCTTAGCTAAAGACATTCTTAAAGCAAGAAATCCAATATCACAGAGAGTCACCCACCAACATGATGCAGAATGCAGATGTCCGCAGAGATCTTTACCAGGTCAACAAGGTATCCCAAAATGAGATGATTGATAACCTCACTGTACTCCTTGAGGCAGAGGGTCAGGATAAGGAAGGCCTGGTGTTCCAGCCAAACCAGTCACTTGGCGTCATAAGGGATGTGGGAGAAAACAAAAGATGGTATGCTGGGTTTTACCCCAACGATAATGGGGATGGAACATTTCGAGTGGACCATCTGATGCGTGCTAGCACAGGAGAGGAAACTTGGCAGCGACCACCTGGCACTGATGACATTCAGGACACTATGGAGCAACAGATTATCTCTGTGACAATTTCAGGAACTTGGGTCTTTTCTCGGAGAAAACCATGTTACATTTTAAACAATTCCACTGAAATTGAAACTGTGTTTAAAGAAATAATACAATATAAAGGTGAAAAAAAACGATCAATTTGGTAAAAATTAGTATTAAGTCAACCTCCAATCGTCAGTGACTTTTTTGATATGCACTAACAGATTGCCTGACCCAACAAACATAGGGTTGAACACCAGAACCAGTGAAAACAAGCCCAAAATAACAAAGTTATGGCTAATTATGTGATTTTTATGGAAAATAGCGGCCATTTTGGATTTTTGCTCTGCACACTTTTTTCTTGGATACAAGGTCAAAAATTTTGTCATTTTATGTTGAGATAGGTTAAATGGAATAGAAAAAAACTGTCCCGAGTGAAAAATAACAAAAAAAGTATTTTTGACCTATGTATAGCCCACTCCTACTATAAAGACTTTCGATAAAATACAGAAAAGAAAACACTTCGCCGTTGTTAACGCTTTGAAGGTAAGTAATTAGCAAAACGAGGTTAATTAAACTGATAGCGGGTTTTAACTCTGCTTGAGATCATGATTTTTTTGCTTTTTATTTCGATAACTTCACTGTCTTGATCGTTGTTATTCACTCGCACGAAAAGGAAATGAATAGGCTTGTTTTCTAACTGTTCCAATTATGAACTAACAATATCAAAATTTTTACTACTAGGTGTACTGAAAGCGTAAAACTAATCGTTTTAAGCAGCGATTCTAATAAATTCGGTTTGCGACCTAGGTGTCAATATAAACAAGACACTAAGCTTAATCAAAGACTATTTTAATTGAGTAAGATTGCGTTATGGTTATGACGTCATCACCTTTCTCGCCCCCCAAGGTTTTTTGAAAAGTCGGCGCCTATGGTGATTACAGAATACAAAATTATGTCTTTCAGTAAAGTAGCTGCTTAGAATTTTATCCTTGTTATGGAAGAACGTAATCTTGGCCTAGGAGTCAAGAATGCCAAGTTGATCGAGATGAGGAGTCAAGATTCCAACTGCCACTTTTGATAACTAAATCTCTAACTACAATAGGTGGTAGAAATGGTTTTGAGAAAAAACCTTGACCTTGCTCCAAAACATTGCTGAAGGTATTGAAGTTACTCTGGGTCATTCCCGTTTTACTATTGTTTCAAGCAAATCCCCACTTGAAACATCATAATCCATAACATCAGGAGACTTGGTAATTTCAAATTTTAGACCATTAAAAATTTGAGACAGAGTGACTTCCCCTATATGGTGTCTACAGGCAGACCATAACAAGGGACGCTGCAGACTATCTTGATACATGCTGCTGAATACTTCAGAAAGTTGGACTTGGGTTATGGTATACCAAATACATGGACCAAGTCAAACTTGAGTTTCAGTTTGAACTCAAATTGGATCTTAGAATACGGGCCTTAGTATCCTATCCATTTCCTACTCAATCAGCGTTAGCTGTTGCTGTGTTACTATTCATGATTCATGTCCCACTTGTATTGTCGTCATTGAATTTTTATCCTCCAGGACGGAAAAACGTCATTGAAGCACAGCACATAGTAGGCAATTTTTGCAGCACTTGCTGTGGAGTTGCCTGTAATACACTGTTTCCAGTGACTTACATTAGTATGACTGGAATTTTATTTAACTACCCGTTACTGGATGGAGGCAATCATTTTGACCTTTCTTGCACAAGAAAACAGCAACACAGTGGTTTCAGTAGCTGAAATTAATGTAAACACTCTTTGGTGCGAAGACCAATAAGACCAATGCGCTAAGCAGAACACACCACGTTGCTGCCTGCTTAATGGAGGTTGTGTGAGCCCCTGCTGTGCTATTACTTATTGTGATGTCCCATTTCTTCATAGATGGTTTTTGATAATGTAATTAATTTTGGTGTTGTGTCAGTTGCCACTTATGTTTGGTTGTTCACATTGTATGTTTGGCTATTCAATGTTCATGCTAACTGCTGTTCTTATCGTTTCTAGCACTAGTTGCTACGTTCATCTGATGAAATTGAAAGTAAAATTAACAACAAACAAGATGATTTATTGCTTCACTGACGTTTCGCGCACCATGACAATGCGCATCCTCAGAGCGAATAACATACAAAATAAAATTTCACCAGGTTATATACTGCAGTGCGATTGAAGGCAAGAAAAAATAAAATAAAACACGCAATATTTTAAAAAATTGGCCAATAATGTGTGAGCGGTTACTTTCCTCGTTAAATTACGTAAAAACTTCCAACAATAGACATAAAAATTCGAAGCGGTGACGATCAACAGAAAAAGTGCGATTGAAGGCAAGAGAAATAGAACACAATGTTTTTAAAGATTGGCTAATGATGTGCGGTTACTTTCGACGTTAAATTACGTAAAAACTTCCAACAATAAATATAAATTTGAAGCACTGAAGACCACTAGAAATTCGAGACAAAATTAGATTGCAATGACTTTTCTAACTGTGTTTAAGTAGGCTTGAAGCCTGCATGTCGAGACAATAGTGATTTATAAGGTTTTGGTAAAAGGTTTCCATCGTTCCGGTTGAGTACATTGCAATGTTTGGATGTGATGTTGATGAAGCAACTTTCGGCGGTGGTGCGTTGATAATAATTACTTTCATTTTTCAAAATTTTTGTTTCTGACCAGTTAATTTTGTGATCCTCTTCTAACATATGTGAACAAAGGGCTGACTTTTCATGTTTCATATTTTTGACCGCTCTGCGATGTTCTTTGACCCGGGAATTTATACTACGTTCAGTTTGGCCAATATAAACTGCGTCACAATCATTACACGGAATTTCATAAACAACACCACATTTATTGTCAAAAGGGGTGGGGTCTTTCGGTAGTGATAAAATATTGCCGATGGTTCGAAATGGTTTCATAGCGACTTTAACTCCGGCGCGATTCAATGCTCGTCTTATCGACTCAGAAACTCCCTGTATGTATGGAATGGTGGTGAAACTGTTATAAGTTTTGCTGTTGCTTTGTTTGACCTGACGTTTGGTCGAGAAATGAGTGTGCCGTTCTGCCATTTTCTTGGGAAATCCATTAAGTTTTAAAGTGTTATAAATTTGTTTGTTTTCGTTTTTCTTGTTCTTTGCAGAGGTGACCAAGTTGTTGGCGCGGTTGTAAAGTGTTTTGGGAATAGATAATTTGTGTTGAAGAGGGTGGTGTGATGTGTATTGCATGTACCTGTTGGTGTGTGTTGGTTTTTTGTAAATCTCTGTAGCTAATGTACCGTTGGTTTGTCGTGGTTTGTTGTTGTGCAAAAATGAAAAAAAAAAATTTTTTTTGCTCAGATTGTTATTTTGGCAGCATTTTTGAATTAAAGTGGGGTATGCCAATAACTTTGATATCCAACAACCCATGTCTATCTAAAGCGGTTTTTGAGTTATGGCGATTGGAGTAGGCAGAAATTTCGGAGTTGCGGTGGGGAGGTAAACGGGGGGCCACGGAATTAAAAATTATTTTAAGGTTATTTTTTTCCCGAATGGAACAGAATTAACTTAGGGACAGATCAAAATTCAAGTAAAGGGAGCAAATGAAACACCCTAATGTTCACCGTACATAAGTAGCCTATCAATAAGGTGATTCCACGGCTCTCTTTACGCCATGGCACTATATCTTCTCAGCCTTGAGCCCAGAAATGGGTTTGAGTGCAATGTCTGCATACTTTAAGAGGAACCCAGGACTTATCTTGATCAACCAGTTTCATGTCAAAGTAATAATAATAATGCTTATTTTTATATAGCGCTGTATCCATCGCAGAATGCGTTGCTCCTCAGCGCTTCACAAAGCAGACAGTGTCAATGCAGCCATATAGAGGACAGCATCCTACTCGCCAAAGGCATATTTTATTAGCCCATGCCATTTATTAGCCAATAGATAAAAAAAAACTTCTTGCAGCAAAGACTTGGCCTTAGCAAAGACTTAGAATAAAATTTCATTTGTACAAGTTTCCATTTCAGTAGGCCTACTTTTTCAATATAAAGCTTAGGGTGTTTCATTTTTTCACCATTTTTGAAATTCAAAATGCCTGGGGTCCCATCTGGTGGTATTTGGGGTAAAAAGTTTATACCCCAATTTTTTTTCAATTATGACGTCATATTGAGGTGGTCCACGAGGTTTAAAATTTTTAGGCCTCAAATTCTCGAAATTTGGCCGTATCTTCGGAACCGCTCATCATATATCGACAAAATTAGTATCAAAATGCGCAAAAGGGTCGGTTTCCTATACCTGATGTAGAGAATATTAAGGTCTATCTGCTTCAGAAAAAAAGTTATTTCAAAAAATCTGATTTTCGGTCTATTTTCTCTTGATGAACAGAGATCAGGTGATCAAGATAAAAGTTTTTCTGTATTTTTCCACTCTTGGAAGCTGTTATTGCGTAATAATAGTTGGTGTTAAGGTTTCAGTACTGGGCTTGTCTAGTCTTGATATCTGCTTAAGCAAAGCCCCATCTTGCATTGCTCCGGGACTCTTCTTGTCGTCGTCCACAAAAGAAATGACATGGGAAAGATATATTTCGTTTATGTGGAACATGCATTAAAGGGTATGAATATCATGACCAACTTCACCATTAAAATAATTGACCAGTCGAGTATTGACTCCGGACTTTTTTCCTGTGTTGAGAGCAGTCGTATCAGCCATGACTGAATATTGGGATAGGTGAACTCTGCAAGCCTCCTGGATGATGGTGCCAAAAATCAGTTCTGCAATGACCGACACACTTTTGGGAAAAGATTTAACAGCAAGCACACCTTCGTGCTTCATGCCATTATCATCAACAAGTTGGCCCAAGGAAACGTATCGATCTATTTGATCGACAACGCGCCCATCATAACATAAGCTGAGTTGAGCAGAAGCTGAGTTGAGAAAGTTCTCATTTTCCATCAGAGATTTTTCTCTCGTTTTTTGTCGTTTGCGGTATACTGTCGAAGGTGATGCAGCATTGCAGCTACTTGATCTTTTCCAAGAACCGACCTCATAAGATCTTACTGCTGGCGTACCGAAGTTATCCTACGATCAGCAAGTACACAACTTCTATCATTTATGGAAAAAGAATGTACTTTCTTGTACACTTTTCCCCAAACAGCTGGTTTCAGAGGCTCGTATTCCTTATCATCTTCCCAATTTATATCACCATCAGAGTCGCTTTCGCTACTGTGTAGACATCTAACTACTTCATTTATTTTTCTTTGTTTCAAACATAGTAGTGCCGATGCTTTGGCAGATTGTATGCCAGAAGTGCTAGGTTTCTCTGTTTGCTAAGCACTGGAAGACCAGCTTTGTTCCATATGCCAACTACATCTTTCAGCAGTTCATCTTTCAAATCTTTGAAATGGAGTATTTTCTTCAAAAACTTAGGATTAGTTTCGGCTACTTTCTTCCTCAAGTAAAAATAGTGACTGGCTATATCTGAATTCAGGGGAAGCACATTTCTCTCCAATTCCATGAAGTTTTGCATCGACTTACTAATACCTGACCTTAATGCCATAATGACACTTAATCTAAAGCAGGTGAGCAGCATACCTCTTCCTCAACGGTTACATTAATATTATAATAGTAATACCTTCAAATTACTATTTCATCTCTTGCAAAACGAACAAGAACTATTATTACGCAATAGCAGCTTCCAAGATGGAAAAACACAGAAAAACTTTTATCTTGATCACCTGATCTCTGTTCATCAGAAGAAAATAGACCGAAAATCAGATTTTTTGAAATAACTTTTTTTCTGAAGCAGATAGATCTTAATATTCTCTACATCAGGTATAGAAAACCGACCCTTCTGCGCATTTTGATACTAATTTTGTCGATATATGGTGAGCGATTCCGGAGATACGGCCAAATTTCGAGATTTTGAAAACCAAAAATTTTAAACCTCGTGGACCACCTCAATGTGACGTCATAATTGAAAAAAATTTGCGGTGTAAACTTTTTACCCCAAATACCACCAGATGGGACCCCAGGCATTTTGAATTTCAAAAATGGTGAAAAAATGAAACACCCTAATAAAGCTGCATTCATAAACACATGACTTTCGGGCTATTTTTCTTGTGAGGTACTGATTCACAACTATTTTTATTGAATATTCATGTCTCCCTTATATTAATCACAGTTCATTTCAACCCTTGCTTGCGTTTTGACGTTTCGTACAATATCAACCAATTGAACTAGACAAGTGCAATTATGACATCACAATAGAAAGCAGGGTTAAAAATAAGTAATGTGCCAGTTAAAAGCTTTTGAGTAACGATTTCAAAAATATTTTCATTGTCGAAGATCTCGAAAACTAGAGCCAATTTGAAAAAACTAAGTGCATTTACGGAATCAGGGGCCCTGAAATACTCTAAAATGACTCTCACCTTTTGTGCCAAATTTTTTTTGTTGGCCTGTGTAATCAAAGAAAGACGGTTTTATAGCAGGGTTGTCGGTATTTTACCCGACCCAAAAAAACCCGGGTGGGTTTTTTTGAAAAAACCCACTTAAAAAAACCCAAAAAAACCCATAAAAAAACCCAAAACATCATATTTGTCCAGTTTTTATTAAAAAATTAAAAAAATGAACAAAAACACTACAAGGCACTTAAAACAAACTTTAAATTAGGACTTAAGGATGTGATTGTGAAGTAAATTTCCAAGAATAAACTGAAAACGCAGTGGATATTGTACAGTGCACAAAAATCAAGTAATGCCACTTTGTGTATACTACATTAAAACTCATTTATGCAAGAAGGCCTTATAGTTAAACTGGTGAAAGTACTAGGCCTACTCTACTGTAGTCTGTATATATGATGTGAAATGCAATTTAGGAGGCTATTTACCAATTACAGATTCATGATTCTAACGCATGGCTGTTTCAGAGCATTTGCCTAAATGGTCATTGGCCACGCAATCGCTCAATTGCTCATCCATTACTATATATAATATAAAAAAACAATGAAAACTATTAATACTACAAAAAGTGCTCAATGCCAAGCAAAAAGGCAAAGCAGAGCGAATTAAATCAAATGTAGTTATTACTATCTGAAGCCTTTACAAATTGTTTCACCTAACGGATCATCAGAAGGTTTGAAAAAACATGTAAACAGTAAAGAATCGATAATTCTGAAAAGATATTAAATATTACAACTGTAGTTTAATCTGCCAAAAAAAATCTCTAAACCTGTACTTCCTGAGAAGATATTAAATATTACAACTGTAATTTAATCTGCAAAAAAAACCTCTAAACCTGAATTCCTGAAAAGATATTAAATATTATAACCTATGTATATTAACCTACCGTATTTTACGGACCATAAGGCGCACCGGACTATAAGGTGCACTGTCAATAAATTGCTTTGATTAGTTTTTTGTTCATACATAAGGCGCACCGGACTATAAGGCGCACCGGACCATAAGGCGCACCGGACCATAAGGCGCACCGGACCATATATAATAGTATATCGGTACTGGTTTTGAGTGTAGGCAATAAAGCACTACCGCACTTGATCCATACATAAGGCGCATCGGACCATAAGGCGCACGATCAATTTATGAGGAAAGAAAAGAATTTAAAGTGCGCCTTATGGTCCGTAAAATACGGTATATATATTATAGTATAGGTTATAATATTTAATATCTTTTCAGGAATTCAGGTTTAGAGGGTTTTTTTTTTCAGATTAAATTACAGTTGTAATATTTAATATCTTCTCAGGAAGTACAGGTTTAGAGTTTTTTTTGGCAGATTAAATTACAGTTGTAATATTTAATATCTTTTTAGAATTGTCGATTTTTTACTGTTTACATGTTTTTTCAGACCTTCTGATGATCCGTTAGGTGAAACAATTTGTAAAGGCTTCAGATAGTAATAACTACATTTGATTTATATATAATATATATATAAATGATAAAAAATATTTAAACATGATGGCATAAATGCTCCTTGCCTTCAAATCTAAAGAAAATGATGCAATAATGTGATTTCTACCACGGTAGCATCAACTAGGTATAGAAATCAGTGGATGATGCAACATCTAACTTGATCTTGAAATGAATGGATGATGCAACATTCAAGCAACAACAACCCTAGTGCATTATTTTATTGAGTTATGCAAGCATGTACTGTGAGTGAAAGCAGTGAAAGGCACTTCATTTGTAAAAAGTAGTTTTGAGGTGAAATAAGCATAAATCTACCTTTTTTTTGCATCTTTTTTAAAAAAACCCAATAAAACCCAAAAAAACCCGGGCGGGTTGGGCTTTTTTAAAAAAACCCGGGTTTTTCTCAACCCTGTTTTATAGACTCTCACAAAAAGGATGAAAAACCAAATCATTGCTTTTTTAAAGGAAACACTGTTTATGAGTTACGATAGAGACGTTTTTTCAGTGATTTCCACAAGCCTTTGTTTCATGATGCCTGTTTTTTTTCCTGTTATTGGAGTCTATTTTTTGCTGATATGTTTGCAGGTCACTAATTGTTGCCTGTATTGCGATGTGTCAAACATTTCCTTTTTTATTGAAACTGTTAATTGCAAGATATCTTTTGTGCAGCGATGTGCCAACACCACTCTTGCTTGGCGATGAATATTCTGATGAAACCACTCGCCTAGCTATAAGTGCGCAAAACAAGTGGCCTCGTTGATTAGGTATTGTTAAAGAAGTCAAAAGTGTTGTTAAAGTAGTTTGGCCTGGCAGTAGCGTTGTTCGATTAATTTTGTTGCTGCGGTATTCTAAGATAAATATTAACAATATGTAACGCTGGATACTGGGTACAAAATGCGTTCTTTTCTAGCATAAGAGTCAACCTACCTAAAAGTTTATTAGTGTGGCTCGCCACAGCTCTCCTTAGTGCCAAAGTGGCCCGCATGCAAAAAAGATTGGTGACCCCTGTGCTAATATGCCATGTGCTACAGTAATCAGTTTGCGATGTTTTATTCATCCTGATCAAGACCAAAGTTTCATATCTACTGAAGTTAAACGATTCTTACTGGAAAGAGGTACGGCTGTCAACCAATCGACACCCTATCACTCGCAAGGCAATTTTCAAGTTCAACAATGAACATTACAGCGGAGTAATACAGAAATCATAAGGTAATCTCAAATCATTCTGCCTGTAAGCAAATGGGGAAGTGCCCTTCTGAACGCCTTACACTACTTTGTACATCAACAAACTCCACCCTGTATGAGCAATTCTTCCACCATTTTAGATGGTCAGCAAACAGAAAATCCCTTCCTGATTGGTTAAGCACTCCTGGCCCAATCTTACTGAGAAAGTTTGACGGGTCTAGCAAAGATGATAACCAAGTTGCAAAAGTGGACTAAACTAAAGCCAACCCATTGTACGCTCGAATCAGACATAGCAATGGCCGAGAGTCCAACATTTCCTTAAGAGACTTAACCCCACATTCTACTAATAATACCTTTTGCGGGGATGCTGTGGATTCTCCTCAATCATCGAACACAAAGGAAAAGGCATTCCTATCGATTAATGTGTCGCCTTAATGTGTCGGTGAAGTGAGGCTTCACCGAGTAATCATTTCAATCACGTCGAAGAAGTTGTTTGCGATCCAAGCCTTGAAGCAGCCGGCGGCCATCGCGGACATGGCCGCTAAGTAGTGCTTGAATGACCGCCGGTGCTACCTCCTCAGTCGGCCAATTTGGCCGCTGATTTCTTCAGCTAATTATTTAATTTTGCAATAGAATGATTGCGGATTGTGCGGAAACATTTGGTATTGTATCGAAAATATCCAGCTGCGATCACCCGCTATAAGTCTTGTTTGTAATTCCCTGCTTTTATTTTAACAAAGTGTTAATCCGAAGTGCTAATTTACATTGGCTGGCAATATTGTCGTTTTTATGTTGATTCAATGTTGTCGGAAATCGTTGTTAAAAAGGAGAATTACCCAGACAACAAAATTCGTCATTTTTACCCTGATTTAACCACTGCAAACGTAGAATCAATGTAAAAATGACGGATTTTGTTGTCTGGGAAGGTTAGTTGACATCCGAGGGGAAAACACGTGTCTTCAGAGTTGAGAAACGTTTCGGCTGTGGGTTAGTGACTTCACAGTTCACACCCTAAATGGTGACATCATAACGGTATAAATGGTCAGGTTTTATGAAAGGCGGTATGCAGAGCAGTTGAAACAATTTAGTGTCGTTAGATGGTCCCGCAATACCGGATTACAACCCCGATAAAGCAGTTATTGCGTGTTACAACGATTCTATAGCAGGACGCCCAGACTTCAATAACACTAGTCACTAAGTGATCATTTTGGCATTGTTGCAAGTTTAATTCTATTTACTTGTGCTATCGTTATTTTGGCCTCCAAGCACGCAGATTTGGCCGCCGAGAAGGAGCTTTCGGTAGGCCACGATGGCTGCCCGACAAAAACACGAGTTTTAAGGCCTGCGATCCAATCACAATCAACAATGACTAGTGACCAGACCCAATCAAGGTTTTCCCATGAAAATCAAAGAAGATTGTCAAGGCTTACCAGAGGGGTTCCTGCCGTTAGGTACATGGATCCCATTATTTTTTAAAGTGGGTTAATATTACAATATGTTGTTTCTATGTACGAATTGCGATGGTATATACATTGTTACTTGTCTCAATCAGGGCTTTGGAACAGGCGTAAATGTAAGTTGCTCCAGCTTCAGAGCTCTCTTTTATCATAAATTAGCTCCAGCTCCGGAGCTCCGGAGCTCATTGATACCACTGCTCCGGCTCCGAAAAGTGCTTTCATTAAAATAATGACAACAATTTTAAAATTTAATTTCTAAACTTTAAAATTGCCTGCAGTCAACTGTTGCTAAAAATGACACAACTTTGTGAAATTTAAGGTACTTTCATCAAATGTCATGCGGAACTGCGTTTCAAAACATATTCATTAATTCGATGTCAAATTATGCAAATAATTTCTTAATTTTGTGAAGGGTTGCTGTTAAATTATGTGAATTCACCTAATAGTGGTAGCATCTTTATGAAATACATCGGAGCCGGAGCTATCTTTCAAAGAACTGGCTCCAGCTCCACTTGAATTTCACATAGAGCTCCGGCTCCAGCTGCTTTGAAAATACACGACTTAGGGGCTCCGGCTCCGAAGCACTGGTCTCAATGATTACTTTATGGGTGTGTTTCATCCTTGAGTTGTTCTCTATTTTGTGTTGCTTATTGCTGTGAGCCCCTGCCTTCATTTTAATAAGCTTATATAGTTTTAGTTGGAGTGGTCGCATTTTAAGTTGGTAAAACCTTACCAATAAATTTAGGTGTTAGTTTCATGACAACACTAAGTAAACACTACTTTTACGATACTGGTACAATTTTTATATATATAACAAACAAAATTGTTGAAAGTAGGTTTGAGTGAGCAAGTAACTTAAAAATGTGATAGTTTTGACACAAAGTTATATATTATACCAAATCAGGCCTCTAAGCTCCTTTTTTTCCCCAAAACCAAGCATGAATTATCAGGGCTTCTTTCGGGCAGCCAAAACAAACAATATGTTAAAAATTACGTTTTTAAAATCCGTTAATTAATATTGTATCCCATTGATGAAGTGGTTTCGGAGGCCATAGGCGCCAACTTTTCAAAAAACTTTGGGGGCGAGAAAGGTGATGACGTCATAACCATAACGCAATTTTACTCAATTAAAATAGTCTTTGATTAAGCTTAGTGTCTTCTTGATATTGACACCTAGGTTGCAAACAGAATTTATTAGAACCGCTGCTTGAAACGATTAGTTTTATGCATGCAGTACGCCTAGTCGTAAAGTTTTTGATATTGTTAGTTCATAATTGGAACAGTTGGAAAACAAGCCTATTCATCTCCTTTTCATGCGAGTGAATAACAACGATCAAGACAGTGAAGTTATCGAAATAAAATGCAAAAAATCATGATCTCAAGCAGAGTGGAAACCCGCTATTAGTTTTATTAACCTCGTTTTGCTAATTACTTACTTTTAAAGCGTTAACAACGGCGAAGTGTTTTCTCTTCCGTTTTTAATTGAAAGTCTTTTATCAAATACCGTAGTGCAGTTTTCTCATAATTGTTGATGTATATATTGTGAAAATATATTCACCAATACAATGCTTATTGAAGCAAAACTTGGATGACAGTTTTGAAAAATGCATTATTTTTTTCTTTAAGCTGTATTCACGTAATTGTTTGTTGCGTTGTAGTTTCAACTCAATAAATTTTGCTAAAATCGATTTCATGTTTGAAGTCACAGAAAATCTAACGGATGTTGGGATAACTCGTGAAATGAGAATAAACATTCAACGTCGCATTCGCTTTTCCCTACCACGAGATGCGTTTTGACTTTGAAGTTGCGCCTCACGCGCGGGAAGATAAGCACTAAGCAGTGTGTGACTGCAAGCATGCGTGCCGTGCGCATCTCAGTAGTAATTCACATTTAAAAGAAAGCCATGCGATCAGCTGCTGTTTTGCGGGCAAGAGCAACGTAGGCTTTTTTTGCTTTCGACAATCGGAATTCTTTAAGTCCATTTTAATCTGGGGTGACGAACCCTTTTGTGGTCGCGGGCCACCTTGTCAATTACACATGAGTTATTGGGCCACACAACTTTTTAATCGTAACCTACTATGAAATGTTTCAGAAGCGACCAGGACGGATTTACCTATGGCGCCGGGGCGCTCCCTAAAATTCCATTTTATTTTTTTATGTCTGCATGCAAATTTCCTTTTTATGCTATAGGCTACTTTAACTTGTAAATTTCCATTTTACTAACGTAAAGCAATAAGTGATGTTTAGTTTCTGCAAGTAGACCTACTAACCACTAATAACCGCTGATAACAGTACAAGAGACAATGGACATTATATAAAATACTAATAACTAATAAAGAAACTTTTTTTCACTCAAGTTTAAATAATATAATGCATGGTAGCAATCCAGATTTTATGGCAGTTTAGGCAGAGAGATTGGATGGAATGCCATACATTGACCTTTTGGACAGTAAAGCTGGATCTGGTCTTGAACACATCTCTGCTAAATTTATTACGTATTTTATTCAAAACATAATTGTGATCAAATTTCTTGTTTGAGGAAATCTCATGTCATTTTTATGCGTTGTTACAAATTACAATTACGTATTGAGACATTTTAGCAACATTATCAGCATGAGTATTGAGTAGTTTATTGTTCTTTTGCTCAATTGCATTATAGTCAGTGCACAATATTTTGTTTTGCTGATAGAGCATAGGCCCGATTTCACTTATTCTACAAAATAGAAATGGTAGACTCTTATTGCTGCAAGCGCTTTGTTCATATTTGAATTATATATTTTTTTATTGGCAATATCTTAACTGAGTACCACTCACTTGTACTAAGTACACCTAGTCCTCACCGTTTGAATGTTTTTTATAATGCATTCTTTTGGGTTATGCGCCAGTGAGCTTCATGCGATCTAGGTTGGTGATTTATTGAAATCGATTTTAGTAGATACCCCTTTTTATTCACTTGGAGCAATTACTGTTGTATAGCCTAAAATTTTAGTGGAAAATACCTAAATTATCATTTCACGTACATTATTGCTTTTAATTGCCATGAGCGGCATTATGGCATTGCCTCAACTTTACAACTGATTGTCACTTGTAGAGATGTACCGATACCAATATTTTGGCCGATACCGATATCACTTTTTTAGGCCGATACCGATATTTTGGCCGATACTTTAGTGTTACAAAAAGAAGCAATTTTGGTTTTTGCAAGTAATTATATCAAATGCTAAGTTTTACCTTATTTACATAAAACTATTAAAAAAAGCTTTGAATTGGCATATTATGCCAATTCAAAGTTTTTTTAAATAGTTTTATGCAAATAAGGTAAAACTTACAGCACAAGAGCACCAGATCAAAAGTAAAACCACAAGATCTTGTGCTAAAACACAAGCCGTGGCACCACCGCGACTGACACAGTGACAAATTAGTCTAAAACCAAAAAATCCCCCAAAATTCAAAATTAGTTGTGTTTAAGTTTGGCGCTTACAATAAATAAATTCCAAAATACGCTCAAAACCAACCAAATTTGGAAATTTATAGAGCAGCAAGGGGAACTTCAAATGGGCAACATTAGGTGCCAAAGGGGGCATTATTACATCATTATGAGTGACAATGGACGGATTTGGACATCCACTTGAAGATTCAAGAATCCAATCCCAACTCAATGTTGTGTCGTAATAGTAGGTTTTAGTAATGAAAGGCCACCGTGATTGAGAACTGGGGTATAAGGGAAGAAACATGATATCATAATTGGGGTTTCTGAAAAATTAATAAAGGATTTGCGCAAACTCTCCTAATAGGCAATCATAATTGATAATAAGATGTAAAATGTAAACTAAGTCATTTGTGTAGTCGTACAAAAACTATTCGACAAGTAATATGCAACCTAAGGGCGGTAGGCACTTTAACATACTGATATCCCATTGAACCACGAACCATCAACCAATCAGAAGCTACGCTGTTCATGACATCATCAAGGTTGCGTTTCTCGGAACAAAGGAAAAATGCAACTTCCCACCACTGCTATTGCTCTTGTTTGTTGTGTAATTACCAAAAAAAGTTTAAAGTAATAATCAACTCTCTGGCTGAATGCTGAAATGGCCACAATTGGACGGACAACCTAACATCTGATGGTTCGGGTTCGTTCAATTGAATATCAGTATGTCAAAGGTTCTACCCCTAAGGGCGCTTGTCGTTTGGTTAAGAAGCTTTTGCCAGGCCAAGACTACTAAGGTAGCAAATATATATAATTTTGCATCGTTCTTACGTTGCTAAACGTTTAAAAAAAACATGTAACTTGGTTGTTTTTAGTAAGCTGGTTCTATCAGTTTGTGATTTAATGTCCACCCTTTGTTGTAATAAACTCATCAAGCTTAAACAATGTCAGAGTAGGCTAAGCAGGCTGCGTAACAAACTCCCACAGCCACAGTTATCACCACTTGCTGCTGACAAGTGAAAGAACATCTATATATGTCTTTTGATGTTGCCTATTTGCGTTGCATTTTTGTGTTTTTTTTATAGTGTTACTTGCTCTTCGCTATTTCTGTTACGTTTAGATGATGTCACGTTATTATGCCGATTTGAGATATAATAATTTAATTCATGACGTTGTATGGATGAAAAACTTTTACAAGTTTTATACTCTGCTGAGAGTAAAAAAGAAACACAAATGATAAATATTGGAGAAATTGAGTCTCCTTACACAACTTAAGAATCGAACAACGCAAAACCGCTGAAACAAAATGTTTCGTTTAAGTGAAAAAATCACTCTAAGCAACCAATGTCAAAACTTGCACGCAAGAAGTCATGGGAGTGTGATGTATCAAAAATTTGAACAGGTTGTTATTTTTCTACATCAATGTGACGTTAGTTACTACTTTTAAAAAATTATATCTTTGCTTCTGTGGAAAATCCTCAGCAAACGCCTTTTTTTACGTGTTTAGTATCGGCCAAATTTTGCCGATACCGATACTCAAAAAATGGCCGACATCACCGATACTGATATATCGGTACATCTCTAGTCACTTGTGGTGTTGATTTGTGATGTGGGAATGACTGGTAGCCTACCTGACTTAGATAGGCAATTTTAGTGATAAAAACGCGAAAAATTTTCCCAAGCCATTTGCGGCGAGGTTGTTCCATACTTCTTTGGCGCCCTCTAAAATTTTGCCCTAAATCTGCCACTGGAAGCGACTCAAGATTTTATTCATGAAAAGTAACAAACGGCAAATGAAAGTAATAAAACTCACACAGTTGAAATTATCTTACGCAAAATCGAAACATACAACAGTAAAAATAAAAACAAATCAACTTGAGCGAAAAGGATGAGGGTCTGCTACTATTCGGCTAGTCCGATTGGGCTAGTCCGATTAGGCTAGTCCGATTCGGCTATTACCCTATTTGGCTACAGCCCGATTCAGCAAGTCCGATTTGGCAAGTCCGATTTGGCTAGTCCGATTGGGCTAGTTTCCTTTTTGGCTACAGTCTTTATCAGTTAGTTCCCTATTCAGCAATTTTTTGAAAATCCAATGATAATCCTTCTGTAATCCAACAAAATCCTTATGTAAATCCAACGGACGCCTTCTGTTTATTTAGACAATTTTGTATTTTATTACACAATAGGCTATCGTTTCTTTTGCATTCTTGCATTTTATCCAGTGTTTACCTTTGAGTGCCTTCCCAGACAGCAAAATCAGTCATTTTTACATTGATTCAATGTCTGCAGACGTTAAATCAATGTAAAAATGGCTGATTTTACAGTCTGGGTAAGCCATGTGATAAATTAAAGCCTTTGGTTGCGTCATAATGAGTTGCGTGTAATTACCACCCCTTGACGGAGGTGCAAGACTATGCGAGCCGGTATTTAAAAGAGAATAGCTGAGCAAAAAGTAGGAAGCAAGGTAAAGTTGTTTACCATAGAAATGCTTGTCACAAAGCAATAACGAAATTCTGGAAAACCTTTTCGAATGCGCTGATTAATGATTTTAATTAGGAAAGAAAGCCAGAAGTAGACATTTTTTTATTCAGGTTAAAGTGAAACCACTCTACGTTGGACTAAAGTTCAAAGTAACTATCAAGTTGCCTTGCAAAGCGGAAGATCAAAGTTTGCAAAACCGGTCGTAAAGTTGATTTTGCCCAAAAATTAGACCCAATTTTTTTTTTGTAGTCAGAGTGTAAAGATGGAGGTTTGATATTATCGAATTGAATTGCCGGTTAATACTTACCGCCGGTTAATTCTCTAAATCAGGGGTCGGCAACCTACGGCCCGCGGGCCGGATCCGGCCCGCCAAGCAAAATTATCCGGCCCGCAGCATTTTTGCAAATTGTAGTTGGCGGGCCAAAACGAACATCCCATTATTTTATGCTGCCATTTGGTTTTACATAACCGAAGTAAGATTACTAAATGTTATGTAAAACTTTCGCAATTTTTACTTTTCCATATTTATCCGTAACGCTCACTTGTAATCTGTGTACTTATGCCGTGTAGCCTGTGTACTTATGCCGCAACAATGCTTAGTTAGAGCATTGTCGCCATTTTGAATTTCCTTGATATTCTTTCTCTGCGAACTGCATTTTAGAGAGAGCGACGTTGCAGGCCTGACAGATAGTTTGATAGATTTGAAGTTTTAAGAATTAGTTTGTTTGAAGGTTGATAATTTAGAAATATGTGTAGCTTAGGAAGCAGGAATTGGCCTTTTTAGTGACAGCCGGTCCAGACTTTTAAATTACTTTATTTTTTAGAGTTATAATTTACTCCCAGTTCCATTTTTCCGTTTTTTTCAACAAGTGATTCTTGTCTTTGAAGAATTTGCTGCTTGTTAGAATCCACCAAGCATAGGAAATTATCACAAAGCGCCTTTGTACCCGCGACCTATCGATCACGGGTCGCTTTGTTATAGTAAACTAGGTTTGGGGCAAAATTTAGCTTAAGCTTGCAGAAGGTAGCATCAAGGTACTTGGCAGTTTCACCTTGAAGTCCGGTTATATTAGCCTATTTACTGCATGCTAGTTGCAGGCTACATGAGTTGCGTTAGTAATAGTCAATTAACCGTATATTTAACGGCAAGTTGAGAACACAACTTACTGATGACCACTTGCAAGATGTTATGATTCTTGCCTCATCCAACCTATCACCTGACCTTCAGAAACTTTCTAGCAGGAAACAACATCAAATATCACATTAATGTTGTGCTGTCAATAAATAAAGTACTTGGTGTTTTTCGTTACCAATTGTTACTAATTTTCTTTATATTAATCTATATAAGCCTATAGTAGCTAAATATGGAGATACTCTGATAAGAATGCCAATTTTAACAATATTATGAAAAGTAAAGAAAACGGAAGTGCAAATGGAAAACTTGTACGGCCCGTTGACATCTGCGCAGTTTTGTTTTGGCCCGCGACTGAAGAAAGGTTGCCGACCCCTGCTCTAAATTGATGGACCGTGCATTATCGTAAAAACTGTCCGTCCGCGCATTTGCCACTTTGACTATATATGATAATATATGACTTTGTTTTAGAGCATCAAATTTATGCTATCTCCGTAATTAATAACTCCTATGTAAGTTTTTACATGTATTTTGAACATAGGCGCCGAAGCCGTGGGGGCAACTTTTTATGCTGTATTGGTACATAAAACAGTAGATGAACTAGCGATCGGCAGCAGGAAAACATTTTTTGAATGCAAACCGCAACAGCTTTGCAATAAATAATCACTAGAACGAGTAGTGATGCTACAATCCCACACCAGACAACAAAATCTGTGATTTTTACATTGATTTAACGTCTGCAGATGTTGAATCAATGTAAATATGATTGATTTTGCTGCCTGGGACATAGCAAAAATCTACCATTTTGTGTCGATTCAATGTCATCAGATGTTGAATGCACCCAAACAAAAAACATAATTTGCTACGTAGACGGAGCGTGCGTTTAGCTTTATGAGCTTGCAAACAGACTTGATGTCGCTTTCGAAAGTCGAAACCTCTGCACTGCAGTGAATTGCACGGTGCCCAGTGAATCGCTCGCTGTGAAAATGAACTTGAAGTCTCGGCCCGAGGTAACCACTAACCAACGCAACACAGGCTGGTACAAACCGCCTTGCGCACAAGCCGCATAATCAACGCAGTAACGGACTCACGCAAACTGAATGGCGCACACGACCGTTGCCATAGAAACCCGATCAAAGGGGGAATACGCGCATCTTTTGTTTCATCTGCAACGCAAAAACGGGCGTTTTACAGCGGTCAGTCATAAGTTGCGATATTGCAGTGAAAAGGGAGCAATGTCAAGTCGAAAACTTAATCAAACCTCTCTCCGTAACTACAGTAGAATTCGCCTATAACAGCACCTCTAGGGGATTTGGAAAAACTGACATTATAGCCGAATTGACGTTATAGACGAACTACCGCAAACTATTCCACAACTGTCTTTTGATTAAAGAAAGAGGTGTATAATCCAATCAGGGTTACTGTGTAGCCTACCACCAAACTGACAATTAAGGAACGCAGAAAATACAGTAAACAAAGAAATTGATTAAAAAAAATAAACTACAGCGAAAGGTACAGGAAATTTGCGCAATACATCTCGTACATACAATAGTAGAGAAGTTCATTGTTTATTAGCAAAAAAGGCATTGATCTTCAGCTGTTTCGGATTTGACACAGCTGTAGACTGTAGTGTAGAGCTGCTTTTTACACGTGATAGTTTTTCACGCGGGAAAAAAGTTAATTCAGTTAATTAAAGTCCCTGCTGAGAACGACGTAGCAAAATAAAGGGAAGACATTTTGCAAGCAGCAGCGCTAACTGGAAAAAACTGACCGTTTGTGTCTGAAGGTGATGGCTTAAAGTGACGTTATAAACAAACAAAAGACGTCTGGGGACCAATAAAGGGTGCTGTTACATGCGAATTGACGTTATAGGAGATGCTGTTGTAGCCGAACTACAATGTACGTAAAAGATAGGAATTCTGCCGGGACCGAGCGAAATGTGACGTAATAGGCGAATTGACGTTATAAACGAAGCCGTTATAGGCGAATTCTACTGTATTTTTCAAGGGCTGCTTACGGATGTCAGCAACTTTTAAATTTATTCAAGGTGACGTGCTGCTGAATTGATGTTAACATGAATGATTTTACTTTCCACAGGTATATTTTCAATATGATCATTAATTAAGTTAGTATTTGCATTCCATTTTCAAAACATTGTCATTCCATTTACAGTGTACCTTTTAGTAAACCTTTTCGTCTCTTGTTTCATGCTAATAAATCTAGTTCGTTGCTAAACTTTATGTTGTGCTTAGCTTAAAGAGTCGCAGTCCATCAACCGCTAGCTAACGCAGACGCATGTCATGTGTTTGCTTAACCGAAGTGGTCGAGTTTTGTTTATAATAATTAACGGTAGGTCAAACGTAGCGATAACTCCGAGTGTGGCAATAAAAGCAATCCTAGTGTAACGGCATAATTACGTCATCCATCTGCGATACATTTGCTGAATTTACGTTGCTGCTGATGAAACACGCTTTCGCCCCCACGGCCAAAAAAATAGTTAGGCGCCTATGATTTTGAACAATAACACACTCGAACAACTAACAAAACACTTCTGTTTATCTCATGATTAACCTCTATTGTTAATCATGAAAAATGTTGTTTTGATGTAAAACGCATATTTTGAACGAACCCAGACAACAAAAATGACGGAGTATGCCGTCAGGGAAGGCACTCAAAGATAAACACTGGATAAAATGCAAGAATGCAAAAGAAACGATACCCTATTGTTGAATAAAATATAAAATTCTCTAAATAAACAGAAGGCGTGTTAGATTTACAGAAGGATTTTGTTGGATTACAGAAGGATTATCATTGGATTTTCAAAAAATTGCCGAATAGGGAACTAACTGATAAAGACTGTAGCCAAATAGGGGACTAGCCGAATCGGGCTAGCCGAATCGGGCTGTAGCCGAATAGGGTAATAGCCGAATCGGACTAGCCCAATCGGACTAGCCGAAACGGGCCATTCCAGAAAAGGATAGAGCAACAGTACTTGCACTGAAGACAGTTTACTTTTCTAAGTTTAATTTTCCAGTTTAAGCGTTTGCTTTCATGAGAGTATGATTTCTTATTTTTTGGGCTCTATCCTTTTTGCTCAATTTGACGAAATGTTTCGACCATTATGCTCCTAAACAACAAATCAGAAAATGAAATTTCTTTTTCTAACAACAAACAAGCCCATGCGAATCATACAGCTGAAGCTATCTAATGCAGAATTGAAGCATAAAATATTAAAAAATAACATTGAAGCATTGAATTATTTTGCTTAGTGGGATTTTTGGAAAGTTTTTTGCTTGACTAAGCATTCAATATTAGGTCAAACAGACGACGTGGGAACTCTCAACTGCACACTAAGATTTTCATCTGTCAGCCTCGACCTGGAAAGACCTGTAGCAAAGGAAAGGTGTACCAGTGAAAGCGTAAAACAGCTTTGCGATGTCTTTTGTCTTTAATGCATGAGGGATAGTCAAGTTGTTTTGCGGGACGCACAAAATTCTTTAACGGGCTGCGCGCCGCAGTTTCGTCACCTCTGATTTAAATGATCTAAATCTCTTTCGCGAAGTATTTTATCTTTAAACCACCACTTGTAATAGCCATTTTTGTTGCCCTTCAACCATAAATTTATGGGGGGCACCGCGCGTTTGTCGGAGGCCATTCAATGACTTTGGGCGGCCATGGCCATGGGAGCTTAGAGACCAGCCAAATAATGTTTACAACACCAGACGGCGGTGACGTGTTATTGCTTTAAGTTGCATTGTAATTTACGTTGTTGCTGATTGCTTCGTTGCTGATTGCTTTGTTACGTTGCCTTAAGTTCCTTTGTCGTTTTTACTGGTGTTTATTTTCAGTCTCAATTCAGTTTGCAGTTTATGTCGTCAGAACAACCTAGTTGCATTTTAGCGTAATAAACTTCTTAATAGAGGAATTGTAGATGGTTTCACTACATTTTATTACGCTAATAAAGTATGGATCTAAAAGACTTGCGCCCTAGACTCTTAGCTGCGGACCCGCAAAGTAAAGACGCTAAACGACAATGGGTGCATTGGTACAAGTCTTTTACAATTTATCTAGAAAAGCTCGGAGAAGTTTCAGCTGAAGACAAGTTGAATTTGCTTATAAATCATATAGACGCTTCAATATATGAACTGGTGTGTGAGACAACAAATTATGATGAAGCTATCGAACAACTGAAGCGCCTTTTTGAGAAGGTTTCTAACCCCATGTTTTCTCGATTTGTTTTAAAAACTAGGAAGCAGAAGCCAGATGAATCACTAGACGAGTACATGCAGACCTTAAAGCGATTGAGCCTCTCCTGTGACTTTCGGGCCGTATCGGCAGTTGCGCATAAAGAGGAAGCTATACGTGACTCGTTTATCGCTGGGATTTCGTCAAATCACATTAAACAACGCTTGCTAGAGGACAAAAATGCTTCGCTACAACAAACTTTTGATAAAGCTCGATCCTTAGATGATGCCCAAACGTTTTGCAATCGTGTAGAAATGACTGCGAGCCAGACTCCGTCTTCACTTGATTGTGGCGCAACAGCTTTTGAAACACGTCCTACCTTTAAAATTGAAGATTCTTCAGATAAGGAAGAAAGCTCAGATGTTAGCGCCGCGTTGGTTGAAAAGTGTAACTATTGCGGAAATAGGCGACATAGTAGAAGATATTGCCCTGCTCGTGAAGTTATTTGTTTCAAATGTTCTAAAAAAGGTCATTTCTCAAAAGTTTGTCGTCTTTCCAGGGTAAATCGAAAACCTATTTATTCATCTGCTTCTACTCCACGAGATGTCATTATGAATATGACAACCGAATCTTTCGACACCCACGCAAAGGTCAACGTCCCTGTTACAGTTAACGGAGTTCAAGCCAATGCTCTTATCGACACTGGCTCTACCCTTTGTCACATGAGCGACCGTTTAAGAAAGCGTCTAAAACTAAATCTTGAAGAAAGTGAATGCCGCATTGGTTTAGCCGTGAAAGGATGTTCATCGCAAAGTTTAGGAATCTGTAACGTAAAAGTCGCGCTTTTTGGACAAGAGTATGATAATGTAGGAGTCACTGTTTTGAAAAATTTGCTCACCGACCTAATTATCGGACAAACTTTTATGAAACAGCACAAAAGCGTGAACATTCAATTTGGAGGGCCTATGCCAACGTTACAGATCGGAGCATTAGAAGCTATTAAAACGTCTACTTCAATACAGCTTTTCAAACACTTAAGGAAGGAGTGCCATCCGATTGCTACAAAGCCTAGAAAGTATTCTCAAGCCGATAGAAGTTTTATCTCTTCAGAGGTGCAGCGACTTTATAAGGAAGGTTTAATTGAGCCGAGTCGTTCGCCATGGCGAGCACAACCTCTTGTGGTCACTCAAGAAAATCACAAAAAGCGTATGGTCATCGATTTTAGCCAAACCATAAACAAATTCACTTGTTTGGACGCGTATCCTTTACCTCTTATGTCAGACGTAGTGAACAATGTTGCTAGGAACAGCATCTATACAACGCTAGATTTAAAAAGTGCGTACCACCAGGTAGAAGTTCCTCTGCAAGATCGAAATTACACTGCTTTCGAAGCCGATGGAAGCTTGTGGCAATGGAAGAGAACGCCGTTTGGTCTAACGAATGCAGTACCTGGTTTTCAACGGATAATGGACAACATTATCAAAGACTACGAGTGCAAAGGTACGTACGCTTATCTTGACAATATTACCATTTGCGGGAAAACCCAAGAAGAGCACGATCAAAATTTATCAAAATTTCTTGCAGTAGCTCGAGAATGCAATCTAACTTTCAATGAAGCAAAAAGTACTTATTCGGCAGATACAATCGACTTGCTTGGATATAGAATCTCTAAAGGTACTTTAAGTCCTAACCCCGAAAGAGTAGAATCTTTACTAAAAATCCCGCCTCCAAAAAGTAGTAAACAACAGCAGAGGATTGTCGGTTTATTTGCGTATTATGCGCAATGGATTTCGCGTTATTCTGACAAGATTCAGCCTCTAATTCGAAACAGTACCTTTCCTCTGAATGATGCAGCCCTAAACTCTTTCGCGACGTTGAAAGCTGAATTGGCTCAAGTTACGCTTGGGGTGATAGATGAAGAAATTTCATTTACAGTAGAAACTGACGCATCTGACATTGCCATTTCAGCCACTTTAAATCAGAACGGGCGACCCGTTGCTTTTTTTTCCAGGACACTCAACAAAAGTGAAAAAGTTCACTCAAGCATAGAGAAAGAAGCGACGGCAATTATCGAAGCCATTCGAAAATGGAGTCATTTTCTAGCGGGACGCCGATTCAAACTTGTCACAGATCAAAAATCGGTGGCATTCATGTACAACAGCAACAACCATGGCAAGGTAAAAAATGCAAAAATTTTGAGATGGCGTCTGGAACTATCACAGTACGATTATGAAATTGTTTATCGAGCAGGGAAGTATAATACTGCTCCCGACACTTTATCTAGAGTGTATTGTGCAACTATGATGGACAATTCGTTGTATGAAATTCATGCGGCCTTATGCCACCCTGGAGTAACTCGCATGCATCATTATGTTAAAACAAAGAATTTGCCTTATTCTATTGATGACATCCGTAAAATGACATCCGCTTGTGAAATTTGTGCTGAGTTGAAACCTAAGTTCTACAAGCCAATTGAAATTCCATTGATAAAAGCTACGCAACCTATGGAGCGCTTAAGCATCGATTTCAAAGGACCTTTACCTTCTGCTACGAATAACAAATACATTCTGACTGTAGTAGATGAGTACTCTCGATTCCCTTTCGCCTTTCCTTGTAGTAAAGTAGACACTGAAACTGTAATCTCGTGCATGTCTAGTCTTTTTGCAATGTTTGGTAAATGTGGTTATGTGCATTCGGATAGAGGTGCATCGTTTATGTCTAAGGATTTTGTGTCTTACATGTACAGTTTGCGTATTCCTACCAGCAGAACCTCTATATACAATCCACGGGCTAATGGCCAATGCGAAAGATACAACGACGTAATTTGGACTTCTGTAAAACTTGCTTTGAAAACTCGAGATCTTCCTATTTCTAAATGGGAGTGTGTTCTACCTGATGTTTTACATTCTATGCGCTCTTTATTATGTACTGCAACAAACGTGACGCCACACGAGCGATTTTTTAATTTTCAGCGTCGTTCAAGTCTAGGTCTTTCCATACCTACTTGGGTTAAATGTCCTCAAAAGGTTTTATTGAGACGACACGTTCGTGCTAGCAAGTATGAACCGCTTGTCGAAGAAGTGGAAATGACTCATGCAACTCCGAACTACGCGCACGTTCGTTTCGCGAACGGACGCGAAACCACAGTGTCAATTCGTGACATCGCTCCAACTGCTCGTGGTGGCCTTGACGAGTCGACTCTTAGTTTGCCGGATCCCGGGAGTCCAAACGAAGGGATAAACAATCCATCTGTGGAATTTCCCGAACAAATAACAACTAATAATGAGTCTGTCAATGAAGATGCACCTGCCCCGTCATCGGAAACTCATATACCGACTGATTCCAGCGAGCGCCCCATGCCCCGGCGCTCATCTCGTTCAAGGCGACCGCCAAACAGATTTGTAAATTAATTAAATGTATTTAATGTATTAGCGCTTTTAATTTTTGTTGATCCCTATTGATAATCTATGGAAGGGGTGAATGACGTGTTATTGCTTTAAGTTGCATTGTAATTTACGTTGTTGCTGATTGCTTCGTTGCTGATTGCTTTGTTACGTTGCCTTAAGTTCCTTTGTCGTTTTTACTGGTGTTTATTTTCAGTCTCAATTCAGTTTGCAGTTTATGTCGTCAGAACAACCTAGTTGCATTTTAGCGTAATAAACTTCTTAATAGAGGAATTGTAGATGGTTTCACTACAGGCGGTAACAAAATTCTAACACGGGCCACTTGCAACTCCTAGGTTCTCCAACCGAACTCCAGCCCATGCCTGGTTAAGGGAAATTACTATCTGTTTTCATGGCAACAGCTTGCATTGCTTCACACCTGTACAAATAGTATGTACATTGTACAGGATCTCTAGAGCATTATTTCACCATTTATTATATACAATATGCAAAAATTACTTTTTGATCTGACTTCACAGGTGTGTGCACACTGCACAGTGCACAGCTTACACTTTTTCTGTCCACAAGCTAACAATACTAGCCAAAATGAACCTAATACTACTAAAAAAAAGAAAATTATAACAACTTACCATATTCAATTCCACTGAGCAAATAATATAAACATATTATTATGAAGGTAGGAGAAAATTGTTTCAGTCCTGTAGTTCTGTTAGCGTTTGATTCCATTTTTTAATTATTACAAAAATTTTTTTCCAGTTTAAATAAATAACTTACAAAAAAAGTTCAAACACAATAATGCCCCACTTTCCTAATAAAACAACATTTTTATATTATACATACTAACATTTTACATTTGGATTAGCAATGTACTGATACCAATATTTTGGCTGATACCGAAATCACGTTTTTAGGCCGATACCGATACTTTGGCCGATACTTTAGTGTTACAAAAAGAAGCAATTTTTTTGGTATTTGCAAGGAATTATATCAAATGCTAAGTTTGACCTTATTTGCATAAAACTACAGTAGAACTTGGATAACTCGTCTTCGGAAAACTCGTCAGTTTGCCCAAGTCGTCAATGATTGCTAGGTCCCGGCAGAAAGCCTATCTTTTGTACACAATCAAGTTCGGTTAAGTGGTCATCGCATAATTCGTTAATTTGATTATTTCATCACTGTTTTTCTTCCCTTGGGACGTAAAATTCGTCTAAGTTGTCATCCACCCAAATGCTGAAGTGGCATTTACAGACTCTTCAAGAAATTACTGCGCTAAGACGTGCGCACGCACACACTCTATCGGGCCAGACGCACATGCGTGGAGTATGTTTTGCAGATGGTTGGAAAGCTCCAACACTATATGTTATGCCAAGAAGACAGTGGTGAACTTGCAAGCTCACTATCAAAAATGCATGACTACTTGGTTGACAAGACACTTGCAAGCAAAACGCAGTCGAAATATCTGTGTTCTTCAGTTAAGCTGTTAAGTGAGTTATTACTGTACTGTACTTTATTGTGTATCGTAATAAGTTCTTTTCTCGCTTGCCTCTTCATCTCACTTTACCACTATCGCATTTAATTAGGTCGCGGAACACCATGAAATTAATGCAACGCGAAACAATGGCAAAACTTAGCTGTTTGCATTGGTCGTCAGTTCGCGTAAGTTGTCACTTTTTCTGTTCCCCTGGGGTGACGAGTTATCCAAGTTCTACTGTACTAAAAAAAGCTTTGAATTGACATACGGTAATTTATTAAAGATTCAAGAATCCAATCTCAACCTCATTGTTGTATTATAATAGTAGGTTTTAGTAATGAAAGGCCACCATGATTGAGGACTGGGGTATAAAGGAAGAAACATATCATAATTAGGGTTTCTGAAAAATTAATAAAGGGTTTGCGCAAACTCTCCAAACAGGCTATCATAATTGATAATAAGATGTAAACCAAGTCATTTGTGTAGTCGTACAAAAACTATTCGACAAGTAATGTGCAACCTAAGGGTTTTGTTGTTTGGTTGAGAAGCTTTTGCCAGGCCAAGACTAACCACTAACCAGGTTGAAAAAATGTATAATTTTGCATCGTTTTTACGTTGCTAAACGTTTAAAAAACCCATGTAACTTGGTTGTTTTTAGTAAGCTGGTTCTATAAGTTTGTGATTTAATTTCCACCTTTTGTTGTAGTGAACTCATCAAGCTTAAACAAAGTCATGACAACGTAAGTAGGCTCAAAATGAAAGCAATGGAACTACGAATCCTCATTAAACCAATCAATAAATGGTCTTGTTGCACCTAAGATGAATAATTTACCACCACCAGTCATAAGTGCACTTAGCTTGAATGCATTCAAGGCAAGGCTTGACAAGCACTGGAGCAGTGATCCATTGAAATTTACCTTGAAATCATCTTATGATGTTATGTATTAAGTGACAGTACTATTGTGAATGTGTTTTTCATGTATATAATGACCATATCTTTCTTTTTCTGCGCCCACTTATATGTTTTTTAAAAGTTTACATATGTTATCAGATGTTATTGAAGGTTAGAGTTATTAGTTATGAAACTAGCTGTTAACCTAATTAACAGCAAATGTGTTATGTAATATTGTATATCACAATGATGAAAAGGCACCTCAGTGCTTACAACATCAAACGTTTATTATTATATTATAACCTTATCTTTTACTGAACTCCGGAGCTGACTTGAAGCCTTAAAAATCATGTCGACTTATTATTGAGGGTGCAACCTAGTTCGTACCTTGAACCATTCATACAGTCAGTTCGTACCATGAAACGATCGAGAAAAAAAATTAAAAAAGCCGAAGTTGCTGATCGCAGTTTAATAGCACAAAGCCGAAGTCGCTGATCGGAGTTTCCCCAAACAATCTGAAACAAACCCGAAGGTTAGGGTTAGCGGAAACTGCGGAAAAATGTTTGCAAAAACTGCGATCAGCGAAGGTTAGGGTTAGAGCATAGATTACTCTATGGTTAGAGTTAGGGTAAGCGGAAACTGCGGAAAAATGTTTGCGGATATTGCAATCAGCAAGGGTTAGAGCATAGATTACTCTATGGTTAGGGTAAAGGTTAGCGGAAACTGCGGAAAAATGTTTGCGGAAACTGCAATCAGCGAGGGTTAGGGTTAGAGCATAGATTACCCTATGGTTAGAATTAGGGTAAGGGTTAACGGAAACAGCAAAAAAAATTTTGCAGAAACTGCGATCAGCGAGGGTTAGAACAGGGCTTCCCAAACTTTTTTGCTCGCGACCCCTTTTAATCTCCTAAAACTTTTCGCGACCCTTCACGGTTAAAATGATAAATAGTGCGAACTATAGCCTACATTTGTGATATTGATCGAAAAGTTTTCAATTGAAAACTTAAAGTGCTCCTGACAGGTTAGATCCAAGTATAGTAACTTTTCAAAGCATTTCCTAGCGCAGAATTATACTTAGCGAACTTTTTAATCTTAAGCTAGTAGCTCAACTGGTTAGGACGTAATTTATATCAAACGACTGTTCCGCAGCGCCACCACAGGCGAAACTCCATATTTCACTGCTCTGGGACGACTTTGGTGGTATTACGTCATCCTAAGTGGGCGTCGTTAACGACGGATGAAACAAACGCTTCCTAGATGTAATTGGTGGATCACAGTTTGGTCGGAGTTGGTACAAGCGGTTGCTTTTTTAAAAATTTATTGTTTTTTGCAGTTTAATAAAACTGTACTGGATACGTTCCTACAAAACCTAAAATATACTTGAAGTGAAAAATGAAGACATTTACAAATCATCATTCATATTTAATTCATCATCACTATTCAAAAATAAATAAAAGTTTTCTCTCTCTCATAATGTGCCTTCAGTTGGCCATTGAAATCCGGTGTAACGGCCATCTGGATCTAGAAAATTGTTTCGGATTCACCAAACAATGCATGACGGCAGCACAATCTGATTGTTGCTTCCGAGAGCATCAAACTGCAAGCAGTGAGCTTTGTGCAATGCAAGTTGTCAGTGCCAGTGTTAACAAAATCTTAGTTATATAGTTACGTAGCCTACATAGCAGAGTCTACACATGTAAAAGCCTACTTTACCTGTGCAAGGATACGTTTTTGTAAACGTTGTTGTTTAGAAGTGCTGGAATCATCATCAGCAACTGGTTTTTACTTTTATAGATGGTATGGCAGATTTTTTCAAAATGTAAAGTTCGCTCAAGCCCATTTTTACTTGAGTGGTATTAATAAAATCATCTTCAGTGAAGTGAAGAGAACATAATACGACTAGTTTTGTATGGCCCATCCCACTTTCAAACACTTGAAGAAAACTTTGACCATTTTCTTCTCAGCACCTTGGTTTGTGGGAAAGCGTGAAAAGAAAGCACACGGTCTTTGTCACTGACACATAAACAGCAATTTGAAGACATTGCCTCAATCATAAATTAAGGCTACTGTTTGTGAGATACTATTGTTACACTGCAAATGGCTATAGCCAGATTAGGACAAATAAAAAAGTATGAAAATTGTAGCCCTACGAAACTGCAATTTCAATTGAATTGAGATGCTGTTTGATAAAAATAAACTCAACCTATTTGATCGAAACCTGATAGTAATAATAAGTTGACTTTTTCATTTCGGTAATTCTTAATTTGCACATGCGTTAGACCAACAGAGCCCCACACATTCACGTTTTGCAGTAGCCATACTATACTTTACCAAGTCACCACAGAGAAAGAATGTATCCTTCCCGCTTACGGTGACGTCACAGCGGTGTTGCTGTTTTTATTTTCGCAATTGAATGAGTGCCAGATTCGCCAATGTCAACGAAAGTTTGGAAGCGTGTAACTTAGTAGCCTGTTGATATTTTTTATAATTTGCTGGTCAGGAAAGTTTGTTAGTGTCATCTTTTTGGTATCTTAGGTAAATTTAGCGAATTTATTTACCTGTCAGAGGCACTTTAAAACAAGCTACGGTACTCAATGACTGTTACTTTACAGTTTACACGCAGCCTACTGGAAATAAAACAAAGAACCAAATACATCTATTCAGATGGATATGAGTGTGATGGATGGATGCAATCGTTTTTTGCTATAAAGCAAGTCCAGACGTGGCTCAATTGGCTAAGGCTGGTCCCAGGGCGGTTTCAATGTTGCTTCGTTTGATGGTGTTTGTTCATCAACATTAAAAACGCTGACTCGCACAAATTGTCGTCGTAGGCTCCAGCTCGTGGCTGAACATTGGTTTTATTTCCAGTCGGATGTGGCTTTGGAGGCCTACTCTACAGTGAAAAAGACGTGGCCAAAAGTCACATTGTATGGAGAGTTGGGAACGTGGTTGTAGCCTATTAGCTTTTTTTCTAATGTTTTATTTTTTCTGAACCTTTTGTATCCCTTTTTTTTCTCGAAAAATTCCTTGCCTTCCCTCGTTCTCTTCTTCGAGTTTGACTTATCACTAGCAAGTTGTTCCCACCGTTCTAGATCAATGTTTGCTGGGTTGAGGGAGACTTTAACTGATCTTTGTAATTGCGTCATTGGTGAGACGATCCTCTCAACAAGTACCCAGCATTTGCCTCAGTTTCCTCTGCTGCATAACTTTTATTGTAATTGTTTGTTTGTTTATCTTTATCCTGCATTGCGGGAAAGCGGACTTGAGCGCTATGCATCGGTGTACGCCTTCCAACGTACACCTGACCCACGCTGCAGCCGACGGCAATGTCTGTTTTCGGTTGTCTACTCTACTTATGACTTAAATTTGGTACTACCCATTACTCGAAATCGATCACTGGGTAGAGGCAATTATCGTAAAGTTTCTTGCTCAGAGAAACAACAGCAAGTGCGGGTGGCTGGAGTCGAACATGCAGGCTCTCGACTGCGAGCCCAACGTTTAGGTAGATTTCCAATTTGGCAAAATTTTCTATTCACCTGATTTTGTATTGTTTTTAAGATATTTATGATTTTTGGTTTGTCATACTTAATCCAATGTTACAGGCTACAGCACAAAATAAAAGGGAATGCATGATCCATCTTTGTGACTCACTCTTGTTACCTCATCTAAAACAGTTTATCCCGAATCTGCACAAGGTAATCTATTTTAGCGATGGTGCAGCTTCACAATATAAAAACTTCACCAACCTGTGCTATCACAAACATGACTTTGGTATTTATGCTGAATGGCACTTTTTTGCCACTTTGCATGGGAAAAGCCTATGTGACCGGAATTGGAGGCACTGTCAAGCGTCTTACAGCACGTGCAAGTCTTCAGGCCCCAATGCAAACCATATTTTGACACCATTGCAGATGTTTGAATGGGCAACAACAAACATTAAAAACATTCAGTTCTTCTTCATTAGTGCAGACAATGTTAAAAAAATAAAGAAGAGTATTGTCATCGTGTGAGCCTCTGGGGCCGAGGGTCTATCCTTTTACCACCCCAGATTCACGATGTTCCCAGACTACACTGCAAGGCTACTAGAGAGCAGCCAGTCTTTGGTTTCATCATCCATGACACGCAGACTTTCCACTCCGTTAGGTGGCTTGAAGATGGAGCAGTCATTGATGATGTGGTCTGCGGTCTGTTCCTCGGCACCACATTCACAGGAGGAGGAAGAGGCCATTCCCCATTGGTGCATGGTTGAGAAGAGTATGAATTGGAGACGTTATGCCTCGACTAAAACTATTAGGGGAACACGTTCACACCATTGCTTTATTCCAATTTCCATCAATAGTACGAATGAAAAGAATGTTGAAAGATTCAATAATATTCACTGACATCAGTGCAGAACAAATCTGTGATGCAAAACATTTGGATGAAGAATGCTTGCTTTCAGATCAATCAAAAATTTCAACTCTGTTCCAACCAGGAATATACATTGCCTGTATCTATGATGATGATTGGTTCATTGGAAATATTATTGAACGTTCAAATAAACATGGTGTTTGGTGATGTTTTCGTAAAATTCATGAAGCGTGTAAACAACATTTTGATGTGGCTGCCAGACCAAAGACAAATGCCTTGTTGGGTGCCATTCCAACATATCATTTGTTGTGTTGGTGTACCAGAAACCTACGGACACAGTGCTCGAAAATACAAACTTAACCAAAAAGATTATGAAAGTGTTCTGACATTACTTCCACAGTTTCTTAGACAATAGATGATATTCAAACTCAACTGAGCTGATTTGTGCTATGCATTTTACATAATGCAGAATTATAGTGCAAACTGAAAACAATTTAATTTTTGAACACGACTTGATCATTTTCCTACAATTTTATCTCCATATCATAGCTTATTGATTTCAGGTGGGTACTTTTTCATGGGTGAGAAGAGGTGAAAGCATCATTTTGAACATAAATTGATGGTCAACAATGTCAGGATTCCAATGTTTATGATCACTAAGCATAATACCTACTTATCTTCACTATTTTCATGATAAATTATTGTTGAATTTTCTCTGATCTACATTAAGGACTTGTGATTATTTGTCAAAAATGACCAAAATGTTACATTTTAAAAACATAAAATTTATAGTGAAGGAGTTTGATACTCAAAGATTTTATTTCATGAAATGAAAGAATAAATGTATGTGTTTGTCTGGTATAAATTTCAACATGACCATAAAATACCCACGCGGTCATTTGAGGCTCTAAACATAGGGGTAAAAAAGGGTCATTTCTGCCTGATAAGGTTTTCAAACCCCCATAAGATCTCTGTTAATGGCATCACAACTCCCAAATTCAAGTTAGCAGAAGAAAAGTTTCCAAATATTACAAATAATTAGGTTTTAAAGAAATATTTTGATTGGTTTGGGTGGTAGAAGCATTTGAAAATTGAAAAAAACACTTATACGGGGCAAAAAAATAGGATTTTGATGACCCACTTAACACTTATGCATCAAGAGATGTTGTTTGTTACTATTGAATTGTGTAGTATAGTTTATGATGCACTAGCACAGCAATTTTTAGTCTTCTACCACAATTACAATAAAAGTTATGGGGCTCTGAAAATGGCTGAAATTGCTATTCGCTACTCCCCCAAGTCAAAAACAAGGGTAGCACCTGAAATTCAAATGGCCGCCATGGGAAAACCGTTTGAGATATTGATCTAAAACTTAGGATTCTTTCGTTTGGTAGCCTAAGGCATAGTATGACAACTTTTCAGCAAAATCTGAGAGGTACCATAATACAAGATTTCTTTATATTGGCTGTTTTGATATGGAATGACCCAGCAGCTGAAACAATTTATTGTCGTTAGATGGTCCCGCAATACCGGATTACAATCTCGATAAAGCAGTTATTGCGTGGTACAATGATTCTATTGCAGGACGTCGACCAGACTTCAACAGACGCTAAGTGATCATTATAGCATTGTAGCAAGTTTAATTCTATCGTTATTTGTATTTTGGCCTCCAAGCACGCAGATATGGCCGCCGAGAAGGAGCTCCCGGTAGGCCACGATGGCTGCCGGAAAAAAATACGAGTTTTAAGGCCTGAAGTTCCATGTTTCTGCTCCGTATGTCATTGTTGGGAGAATGCATTGATTATATACTTTTCTTTTCATTGAGATCGGTAATTTACTTTTAAATATTGAGCTCACTCTTCCAAATGCCTGACAACCAAGGGTAATTCTTCTTTTAATTTCTTCTTCTTTATTAGGTGATGTGGTTACTATTTGGCCAAGGTATGTGTATTTGTTTACGTTTTGGAGATTGGCTCCATCTAATGTAATGTTTTGGTTTCCTTTGACATGGTGATTGAACATAACTTGTGTTTCAGTGAAATTCATTTTGAGACCGACCTCTTTGCTTGTCTTGTCGAGTTCAGTCAGCATTGCTTGGAGTTCATTGGGTGTTGAAGATATCAAAATGATGTCATCAGCAAACCTGAGATTGGATAGGTATTCGCCATCTACTTTGATACCTTTTTCTTCCCAATTTAAATTTTTGAAAATTTCTTCTAAGCATGCTGTGAAAAGCTTAGGAGAGATGGTGTCTCCTTGCCTAACACCTCATTTAAGTTGAAATTTGGCTGAGTCTTTGTGTAGTCTGATGAAGGAATAACAATTTTGATAGATGTGTTGAAGGATATTGATGTATGTCTGGTCAATTGCTTGGTTTCTGATGGCTTGTAGCACTGCAGGGATCTGTATTGAATCAAACGCTTTACTGTAGTCAACAAAGGCAAGGCAGAGAGGCAAGTTGTATTCATTTGTTTTTTCGATTATTTGGTTGATTGTTTGTAGATGATCTATGGTGGAGTAGCCACTTCTAAATCCAGCTTGTTCTCTTGGTTGGCAATCATCCAGTGAAAAGTTTGTAGACACTACTAAGTAGACTGATTGGTCGATAATTGTTCAGATCTTTGTGATCTCCTTTTTTGTGAAGCAAGATCATGATAGCAGTATTCCAGGCTTCCGGAGTCTTTCCCTGCCGAAGGCATTCAGTGAAGAGGTTAGCTAGCCTTTTCAATATGGTCTCTCCAGTATCTTTTAGAAGATCATTAGTGATGTTGTCTGGTCCTGGAGCTTTTTGTGTTTTTAGAGCATCAATAGCATGTTTCACTTCAGAAACAGTTATTGGTGGTTCGTGGTTTGTTGCTATTTTTGGCTTTGGTGTTTTGGAGAGATTCTGCAGATTGTTGTTACTACTGTAAAGTTTTTCATAGAATTCATTTGATCATTCAACAATTCGATCTTGATTGTTTGTGATTTTTCCGTCTTCTTCTTTTATAGCTGTTATTTGGCTTTTCCTTGACTTAGTTTTTTCTTTGCAAAATTGAATCCTCTACCTTGTTTAATAGTTTCATCAAACATTTTCATGTTATGGGATCGAATGTCCATTCTTTGGTTCTTTTTGATTAGTTTGTTTAGTTCTATCTCTTCGATTTTGTTTCGATTATTGTCCATTGTTTTCCATGCTTTCCGTTTGTTCATTAGCTGCATAGTGTTTTCAGATAACTTGCTTTTCTTCATTATTTTTTCTTCTTGGTATGCCGAGGCAGTTTCATGTAAGGGAATGGTTAATGGTTATGTTATTGTAAAGTTCCTCTATGTTGTTGAGTTGACTGGTGTTTGTTGCTTCTTGTTTTTTAAGAGCTGTTTCTAAGTTTTCCTGGAAGTTATTCACCTGTTCTTGGTTGATTTTCAGTGGTTGGAGTTTGCAGTAGTGAAGTATTTTCCTTTCTTTTTGTACATCGATTTTCAGTGTACTTCTTACCATTCGATGATCACTTCCTTTCACATTGTTTAAGACTTCTGTGTTCTGCACTACCTCAGGTTTGTTTATGAGTATACAGACGAAATCGGTTAATCGAATCACCTATTTGCCAGACGTTTTGATACGATTATCCGATTGATTTGTTTAACCAATTTACTAAAAAAAAGGTTTATTGTGAATGGGCGTAATTGTTGAGATGTCTGTGCTGACTAGGCTGCAACGCACATTACAACTGATACTTCCTACAACTGTTTACAATTCTGGTTAAGCTTTAAAGAGTTTACTAGTTCTGTGTTACATAACACTATGCTGTATTTTCAAGCCAGCAAAACTGGTCCTTTTTGCATTGATTTATTATCTGCAGACGTTGAAACAATGTAAAAAGACCAGCTTTGCTGACTGGGAGAGCATTTATGATCAAAGCATGTTTCTGCAAACTGTGGCAATCGGACTTCTTTTAATCTCACCGATATCTGTGACGTCACAACGCGAACTTTGACGTTGATGTTTTTGATTCAAGTGTGCTATTTTTAGCTCCATACCAGCTGTGTAGTTTTGAGTATGGAACATGGCCTACGAAAATAGTGGTATGGTAGAAAAACACGGCTCACACTCATTGTTTGTTTTGAAATCGCAAAGGTTTTTTTTTCAAATCTTTTGCGCTGTCTGGTAAAATAATTAATTTGCTATGTTCTTCAACTGAACGAAACTGCACAAATCAAATTACGCACTGCATTTCACAACAGCAGGCTGCTTTTTTCAGCAATTTAAAAAAAAATTCTCCAAAGTTTTCTGGTTTAAACTTTTGGACATGCTTTCCAACACTTCCCTCTCAAGCCGAAATAATTTGTCCTTGTCCATTCCTTGGAAAGCCAGTCGCCGACGGATGACATCAAAAGCATTTAAACTTCTTTATTGGGAAGTGTGATTATTCCTTTTGTCTGTTCTTCTGTTTTAATGAAGCCCAGCTGTGCGAAAATGGTTTTTTTTGTAGTGCGATGTCTATTAGATTATGGCCTGGGATTACAGACACTTGTCTTTGTTTTGATCGCATGCCTATGTCTCACCTCTGCTTCATTTCGCCTTTGAACATTGCAGACACTTATGTGAAGCAAAAAAGAGACATTCTCTTTTCCCTAACAGGCACAATTATACGATTAAATGAATGAAGTATGCAAACTAGAAGCAAATCCTGATGCTTTTATCCAACTTATTCTTTTAAGTGGTATTCGTTTAACCAATGTTTTTACTTAACATTAGATTGGATTTGGGTTGGGATTTCAGGTTTTGATTCAAATAAACGATTGATACGTTTAAGCAGTATACTATTAACCGATTTCGTCTGTATAGTCAATTTCGTTATACGTTTGGTGATTGGGGCTTCTCCATGTCCATTTACGGTTTAACTTTTTCTTGAAGCAAATGTTGGTTATTTTCAGGTTGTCTTTATGGAGGTACAAATTAACTTTGTTCAGTTTTTTAAGAAAATCTGATAAATAGCTTAATTTCAAGAACCAGATGTCATTGCAAAAATGATGGCAAAGACTGCATATTTTTCGTTAGAAACATCACGACCTCAATTTTCAACACTAATAACCTTTTTAGCTTCAACTTTTGAAAGCCATCTTACTTCACATCACAATAGCCTAAAAGAGTTTTGATTCCGTTTTACCACACCAATTTGCGAAAATACGCGTACTGGGTGCGTTACTCTCAACGCATTTGGTTACAGTTCATAACTTGCACAGAAGTGTTAATATGCAGTACTTTGAGTAAAATTGACACACTCTCTGTGACTCCTGAAGTTCGTTACACGACTCCTTGCGGGGTTGCGACCCCCAGTTTGGGAAGCCCTGGGTTAGAGCATAGATTACTCTATGGTTAGAATTAGGGTAAGGGTTAACGGAAACTGCAGAAAAAATTTCGCAGAAGCTGTGATCAGCGAGGGTTAAAGCATAGATTACTCTATGGTTAGAGTTAGCGGAAACTGTGGAAAAATGTTTGCGGAAACTGCAATCAGCGGACTTCAGTTTTGAGCTATTTTTTCTCTCAATCTTTTCAGGGGGAAAATTTTAAAATGATTGCAGAAACTGCGATCAGTGACTTCGGCTTTTTTTTATTTTTTTTCTCGATCTTTTCAAGGTACGAACTGACGGTCCGAACTGTTAATGGTACGAACTAGGTTGCATCCATTATTGATGCCCAATTGCCCACCCTTATCGAAAATTGTTCTTTGTTATATATACCGCTTTGAAGGTGAATTACAACTAAGAAAAAAACATTTTTTTGAACTTCAATTTGTGGTATTGAAAATACATGACGTAATGTCTTCCAACTTCATCACATATTTCTTCATTACGTAAATTTGTCTTATAAGAATGAATTGAAAACAAGTCTATTCTCTAAAAATGAGAGCAATAGGACCACAAATCCTCACTGAACCAATCAGTAAAAGGTCTTCTTATTAATACTAATCTCTGGAGCTGACGTTACCTTAAAAAATATGGACTTATTTGTGATATGGGATTTGACTACATTACATATCAATTAATGGATATTTTGTTCCACTGAACTTCCAAGTCAAAACGTATTTGTTTACCACCATCAAACCACTTGTGACGATCGAATTTGTTAATTCATTATTCGATAAAATGTTGTAACGGGGGAGCAACCTAATTCGTACCATGAACAATTCGTACCGTCAGTTCGTACCTTGAAAAGATCGAGAGAAAAAATTAAAAAAAGCCAAAGTTGCTGATTGAAGTTTCCGCAAAGTTAGGGTATGGGAGTATCGGTTAGGTATCGGTAGTTAGGGTTAGGGTATAGGAGTATCGGTATCTGCAAACAAACAAACTGAAAAGATTGAGAGCAAAAAATAGAACATCGCTGATCGCAGTTTCCGTTGTTCTGCAAACATTTTAAAATTTCCGATAATGATCCTAAGAGTTTGCCGAAGTCGCTGATCGCAGTTTCCACAAACATTTTGAAAGGGTTAGGGTTGATAAGAGTTTCCGCAAGCATTTTAAAAGGGTTAGGTATTGCCTTGGTATCCGCAAACAAACAAACTGAAAAGATCAAGAGGAAAAAATAGAACAAAGCCAAAGTCGCTGATCGCAGTTTCCGTTTTTCCGCAGTTTCCGCAAACATTTTAAAAGTTCCAGTAATGATCCTAGGAGTTTACCGAAGTCGCTGATCGCAGTTTCCGCAAACATTTTAAAATGGTTAGGGTTAATCAGAGTTTCCGCAAACATTTTAAAAGTTTTAGGGTTGATCAGAGTTTCCGCAAACATTTTAAAGTTTCTGGTAATGATCCTAAGAGTCTTTGTTTGTTTGCAGAACATTTTAAAATGTTTGCGGAAACTGCGATCAGCGACTTCGGCTTTTTTGAATTTTTTTTCTCTTGATCTTTTCAAGGTATGAACTGACGGTACGAATTGTTCATGGTACGAATTAGGTTGCATCCAAACGTGAATACCACCACCGAATTGCAACAATTATTATGTAAAACATACAAAAACAGGACAATTTGATACTATTGCAGAGAACAAAGATTAAAAAGTAGCCTACTACGATACGATGATATATTATATACTGTAAAGGTAGATTATCCTTTGCAAATTGCATTGAGCACTTAATGTATGCACGTATCCTATATCCATGTAACAGTTCGTTCTTGACATATTTTTTAAAGCGATGGAACGTTAAATCTTTTATGTCGTGTGAAATGTCACTCCACACTTGCACACACAAGAAATGGGGTGTTATTTTTGCCAAAGTTTGTTTTAAACCTTGGAAGAAAAAATCTGGCTTTAGCCTTACCGGTATGTCTTGTACCATATTGATGTTTGTCGTCTAGTTTAACAAAGTAGCCAGAGAAACATGCTGGCAAAAAAATATTTTCATACTTGAACATTAGGGTGGCCCTTAAAAATCATTTTTCTGAAATTTACTGCTCCTAACCCTTAAAAAGTTTCGTCCTTACAAAAAATGAGGTCTCGTAAAAAATTTTTAAATTTGAAGATAATTTAGAGGGTGCACAAGACCCCTCAAGTTCCGCATCCCCCTAAAAATGCAAAATTTTGATATCTCGAAAACCGCTTGAGCTAGAGATGTGCTTTTGGTGTCTAAAGATGCAGAAGACAAGGTTTTCTATATGCTTTCTAAACATTGAATATGCCCATCTTGAGTAGAAAAGCAGTAATTTTGAAAAAACTACTTTTTAAGGGTTTTGTGTGTAAGATTCATAGTTAAACAATAGTGCAGACCAAAAACCACAATTTTACAATTTACCTTTCTAACCTGTTAAATTGTGATTGCAAAACAAGTAGTACAAGTAAACAAATAGAACATTGCAAACATGTGTTGTAGGGTAGTAGGGTGGTCCTTACACAAATAACAAGGTCGGGTAAGGTGGTCCTTACGAGAAAATGCATGTAAATTCTGAGATTCGGTAATTTGTTTTTGAAAAAGGCTACAAAAGCACTTCTTGTAATCAAAAATAGGAAAACAATGCGCAATAAACTATATGATACAAAGCATAAGCTTAGCATTATGACAAATTATTGGGCTTTATCGGCTTACGACGAATTATTGGACAAATTATCAGAATATCAGTCACTGACGGCAAAATTACCTAGCTTTTCGCATTGCCTTGGCATAAAATCACATATTTTTTCTGTTCGCATTGTTAATTGTTTGCCAACACATGCTTGTCAGCTAAAGTCGCTTTATTGCAGTTTGGAAATCGTTTTCAAAGGTCTGCAACCACCTGCATCAGATACTGAACCTGTTCTTCATTGTGAGTGAGGATGCGGTTATTATTCCTCTATGAGAGCTGCACCTCGCTCAGCGTGGTCATCTGTGACAGTTAGAGTGTCTACTATGTTTGATGCCTCACAGTATTATAACCATCACAGATTGCCCAAGTTTCTGGATCCTGTTCCATAAACTCAGTTGATATGTCCAGTTTTTTTAACAGTGACAATGACCTCTTAATGACCTGGTCAGACAACTCCAGTCGATCAGTCATTGCAGAATTGATTGTCAGTCGTTAAGGGGCATCCTCAGTTTCTTCCCGCTCTTGTATTGCTTTAACCATGAGTCTTTAGGTTTGGGTCGATACAGAACGATCAAAAAAGGCAAGGGCAGCTAGTTTTTCAGACAGATACCACATTTGGGAGGAAAACGTGGATAATACAGCATTCGACAATGCAGTGTTAATGCTGGAATATGTTTTAAAAGACTTCAAAAGATTTAGATCGTTATTCGGGGCTGCGGCAGGAGATTCTATCTATGCCTTAAGGTACAATTTTGTAGTAAAAATACACATCTGCAAGAGCCCACTCCTTTCTCTTTCTGCAAGTTTAAACTGGTCATAAAACATCCAAACTTTTAATGAGTACAAAATCTTCGACATCCATCTAGCATGATGCATTTGGCCAGGAATTATAAAATGAACACCTCTCAAAGGAATAGCTCCCATAAAAATTAATGAGAGCTCTATAAATTCTCTGTTATCATCATCATCACGTAAATCTTTTCTTTCCTTCAAAGATTTTTCAGCCCAAGCTATTATAGATCCACATCGATGACTGTCTCAGCTATTTCTTTGTTTTCAGCTATTGTGGTGAACCTCGTCTTGCCTATAAACTCCAAGCGTGTTTGAAATCTTTTAAATACCAGAACATCTGGTGAAGCAGTGCTTCGCATGATTGTGGTAAAAGCTGTTTGTACAAGCAGCTCATGAATATGATGGCAGCATGCTAGATACAATAAATCTTTTTGCAGCTTTTGTTCAATGAGGATTGAGGACACATGAGCCAAGCTTTCGCCCTGTGTTGGAAGCAGTAGTGTCAAATGCTAATGCAATCACTTGTTCTATTAGGCCCCATTCATTGAGAGCTTCTACAGCAGCTTTTGCTTGTTGTAATCCCGTTCCGTTTGGCTATTTTGCTACTTGCAACAGCTGAGAAACCCCATTACCAGTTACAATAATCGGCAAGCGGTCGACATGCTGTTTGGTTGTTAAGTCTCTGAGAAGCTTTCCATCCCAGTTGACAACCGCAGGAACATTAGCTCGGAACTCAGCTTTAAGTTTTACCTGAATTTTATGAAGTTTACCATTAGCTCGGAACTCAGCTAGACTTAGGGACATGAAAACAGTACTTACAGGTTGTTAAAGGTTATGAACATTGTGTATCTGATGCCCAGGTCGCTGGATTTCTAGTCACTTTAAACAATGCTATTTGTTTACTTGTAACATCACAATTTAACAGGTTAGAAAGGTAAATTGTAAAATTGTGGTTTTTTGTCTGCACTATTGTTTAACTATGAATCTTACACACAAAACCCTTAAAAAGTAGTTTTTGCAAAATTACTGCTTTTCTACTCAAGATGGGCATATTCAATGTTCAGAAAGCATATAGAAAACCTTGTCTTCTGCATCTTTAGACACCAAAAGCACATCTCTAACTCAAGCGGTTTTCGAGATATCCAAATTTTACATTTTTAGGGGGATGCGGAACTTGAGGGGTCTTGTGCACCCTCTAAATTATCTTCAAATTTAAAAATTTTTTGCAAGACCTCATTTTTTGTAAGGACGAAACTTTTTAAGGGTTAGAAGCAGTAAATTTCAGAAAAATGATTTTTAAGGGCCACCCTATTGAACATGAATTGTGCATAGGCCTATGCCAGCTTTGCAAGATCACTTACTTTTATAAACAGATAAAACACTTACTTTTAATGCCGTAGGCTACTTGAAATTTGCTATACATGTAGGTCGTCAAAGTTGTCCTGTCACCAAACAAGTACGCTCTAATGAATTTGTTCTGAATTACTTCCACCTTGTGTAGTAACGTTTTGTTGGCTCTATCCCAATTAATTATCGAATATAGAAGATGTGATTAAATAATGAAAAATATATTAACCATAATGTAGATAATTTTGTTTGTTTTTCATATCCTTACCCTGCATTGTGAGAAAGCAGACTTGAGCGCTACGGTACTGTATGCATCGGTGTACGGCTGTACGCCTTCCGACGTACTCCTGACCCATGGTCATGACTGTTTCCGGTTGTCTACTCTACTTATTTTATGACTTAAATTTGGAACTACCATTACTCGAAATCGATCACTGGGTAGAGGCAATTATCGTAATATTTCTTGCCCAGAGAAACAACAGCAAGTGTGGGTGGCTAGAGTAGAATATGCAGGCTCTCGACTGCGAGCCCAACGCGCTAACCACTCGGCCACTGCTGGGACATAGTATCTGATTTTGTAAGCAATGCCACATACTTTCCTCAATTTTGTGCAAAGGTCAGAGATATGGACGCTCCAGTTCGATCTGTGGTCCATCGTTAGACCAAGATATTTTTACTTGATCAGATCAAATGAGTTCCAGGTTTTTTCAAAAAAGGGGTTCATATCTTACAGACGGTTATTTCAGTTGAATACAGGGTGATTTAAAAAAAAAAAGTCTTTGCCGGTTTAAAAAGGCTTTTTTTGCTAAGAAAGACTTGTCCGCTCTTCGATCTCTATCGAGAAAATTTTCTGCGATTGTAATTTTTATTTTCTTTACTACCGTCAAATTGTTCAAAAATGCGAATAAAAGATAGCTGGCAACACTTTATATGGACGATGGACTTGACCAAGGATGCCAGGTTGGCATTTGTAATGGCTAATTTCACAAATTTGGCATTTTTTATGTTGTTTGGCATAAAAAAATCTTGTTGGGCATTTCTTCAAAATTCTTTTTTTCTGAAGAATACGGTACTTTCAAACTTTGTTGCAGTTTTATCTATATTTTTACCAATACCAATACTTATTAATGAAGAAACCTTCAATTTTGCAGCGTTTTGCCTATTTGGCATTTTTTTAGGTCATTTGGCATTTTTTGACTAGTTGTTTGGCATTTTTTCCATAATTGGACCTGGCAACCCTGGACTGGACTCATTGATGTTTTTCAACCAATGACGTTAAATGTTATGCAATCGAACCATGTTGCCTAACTATTTTCAACAAGTTCAACGACCTTGATTCGGATGTTACATAACGCCATTGCTTTGATATTGCGGTGAAAGAATTACTAATAGGTTTTTATTTGCATGAGACAAGTTTGTCCATAGAATATTCAAATCAAAAAAGAGCACAAGAATATTACAGGCCCACCACCCTTTCATCGCTCAAAAAGAGGACATGTTCCGTAAGCAAGGATAGTGTAATTGTAGCTTTACGTTTGAAAAGTTTTTTTCTTGGATAACATAAACAATAGGCCCAGCGCCAGGCTTGGAGGAACCACGTGGGCTTGAGCCCACCTACTTTATTTTCTGGGTGGGCCTGGCCCAACCACTTTTGAGTCAAATTTCTTTGAAAAGGTAGCGAAAACGGCAAACTAGAGAGGGAGTTCCAATAAAAGGTCTTATTTGATACACACTTATTTGATACACACTAGTTTGATTATCTTTGATAGTGGCCACAGCGGTAAACCATAATATTTTCGTGAGAAAGTTGTAACATAAAATTCCCGGATCCGTTCGTCTGTATGCGACGACACGAAAAAGAATACTCTTCTGAAAACGTTTTTTTCAAGAATTGCATTTCAGCAAACTATAGCCACAGGCTGTCGAAGAAGGAGAAACACCGTACCCACTAAAACTTGTCACCACAACACAAATTACTGAGATAAAGACAGAAATTTCGTCTAGTTGGTAGCCTAAGCACAAAGCAAAACAGTTTTAATATGCGACCAACTTTTCAAACGACGATTTTAAAATGACGAAACTGACTTGAAATATTTCAAATGCACGTAACCAGCTTCTGTGACGTAACAGTGATAAACATTGTTATGCAATTTTAACAGGTGTTCAAAAGAGATTGTGCAATGCAATAGGTTTGTTTTTCGTATCTTTATCCTGCATTGTGGGAAAGCAGACTTGATTGAGCGCTATGCATCGGTGTACGCCTTCTGACGTACTCCTGACCCACGGTGCAGCCGACGGCAATGTCTGCTTCCGGTTGTCTACTTATGACTTAAATTTGGTACTACCCATTACTCGAAATCGATCACTGGGTAAAAGCAATTATCGTAAAATTTCTTGCCCAGAGAAACAACAGCAAGTGTGGGTGACTGGAGTCGAACATGCAGGCTCTCGACTGCGAGCCCAACGCGCTAACCACTCGGCCACTGCTGCCAATGTTACGAAATATGTTGCAATCGAAATATGTTGCAATCTCGGCTCACTTTTTAGCAATTTCCATAAAGTATGACGCCAGCTAGGTTAAGTAGACCATAACGATTTTATGTGACGTTTGATTTGGTGAACGGTTGTCCGGAACAGATAACTCTATGATGAAATCCAATCTTCAAACTTTTCTGTTGAGCCCGCACTAGCCTATTCATGGCCAGTGTTAGATTTTCAACAGGTCCTTGATAGGCCTTTCGTTTTACTGCATTACTCCCGTTAGCCTATGTTGTGTATTCGCCACCTAGCGTCATTTCCCCTTCATTGTTATCGCTGATTTGCAAATGGCAGCATTCACCACGAGATTGTCATGGAACTTTCTAGTCGTTTTTGTTTTTGCTGCTAGTTTGCCAGCTAGCCGAACTTGATAGCCACTGTAGTTCGTGGCTAAAAATTGATTGAGTGATGTTTGTTTATATGCTTTGTTAGCTGTTTCTTTGTTATGTGTTTTTGCAGGACTTAAGTTTGACGACTGTTAGGGTGGCATACCTATTTACAGAGATGTAGCCTACGTATACGCCGCATACTTGCGGCGTAGACTTTTTGTTTGCGCTAACGCTTGCAGCCACATTTTTTTGGATAGTTTGCGCTTGAGGCTACGCCGTAAAGTTTTCGCGGCTTTTAGCGCATAGCGTCAACGCATACTTTTTAATGTATTTTTTTTTTCTCTACAACATGCCAATACCTTCCAGCGCTGCAGAGAGAGAGAGAGAAAACTTTTATTTTGTCTGTTGCAACAATAGCACGGTACAATTATACACAACATGAATAGAATAGCACCATAGCCATCTAGGTACCACAACAGACAGGAAGCAGCGAAAGACTATATAGGGCTACCATATGTCCTCTTTTAAGAGGATTTGTCCTCTTTTTTCAAGAAAAATGAATTGTCCTCCGAGGACACTAAAAAATGCTCAAATGTCCTCGTTTTTGACAGTTTGGGTTTTCATGCTTATATTTTCAGCGGGATTGTATTGCTTGATGACGTATCAGCGACGGCTTGTAGGCTATTCGTTTTCTAAACATTTTGCATACCAATGTAACATGCTGATTTATGAATTCTACAAGAAATTGGCGCATTTTATGTAGGCTAACTATTGTTGAACGTTCATTGCCTGGTTCACTGTAAGATATTAAATGACATTTCAACGGCCATGCTCACACTTTCACAAAAAATTATTCTTTTTACCTACATATGTTTTATATTGATACAACGCTGGTAGACGTTGTTGATTACCAACTCAGTTTGGTTCGTGTGGTAGGCTACTTGAACAAATCGAAATGAATATCATAAGTGCAATGTGTATAACTCCTTACCTCCAGCAAAAGAAATCTTGGCATGGATAGGCCTACAGCTTTGCAAGCAAAGGAACAGCTTTTTCGTTCACGCCGTTTTTACAATCTTAACGGTAATGTGCACTGTGCAGCTTACTGTTTTAGTCATATTTCTTGCAAATAATTTAACAATTTCGTTAAAACTGACCATTCCTTTTTGAAAAAAGTTAAGGCTTGACCTGGAGGTCGTGTCTGATTTGTCATATTTTGTAGATTTTTGCGATCATTGCTGTCTGACTGAAACTGTTTAAAAATTAGGTCTTTTTTCACTTTTGCTGACTCTTAGTCTGTCTACCTTGGGGTCCAATGGACCCCAAAACAAATTTTGCTCTGCGATTTCTCAGGACATATACCAGATGCGATATTGATATACCTTGACTTTTCACAGCTTTGCTTGAGCTTTATAGACAATATAGTAATCATTGATCTCAAACAAAAGTTAGTATATCATAGAAAAAAAATAATAGCATCTTGTAACGTGGGGTCCAATGGACCCCAAGCCTGCTGTATTCGAAGTAATCCTGTATTACAACAGCACTAAAAGGCGAGTCGACACTATTGACACAATGGTTAGAAAATAGACTTCCAAAAGAATGACGAGAAGATGGCCGATAGCTCTATTTTAGAATATGATCGATGTCACTGCTGTCAATGCTTTTGTGACCGGTGTTGCGACCGTGCCAAATTTTTTTCAACTTAATAACTTACTTTGGTCACAAGCACGTTTTAACGTTCGCGTTTTGTCGCTTCTACCTTTTTCTCGACCTTTGCTATGTTGACGTGTATTGTTTTTGATATGATGGTCAGAAATAAAAACAACTGAATCTGAATCTGTGATATGGCATCAATTGCAAGTCGAAAATAGTAGCACAACATTCAGCATGAAAGAGAATAAAACTTTAGATCCAACTAGGAAAAGAGCTTGCTGGATTACCAGCTTCGACTTCAATATCAACAAGGCATCTAAATTCGCAACAAAATAAAAGAAACAGCTGTAGAAGATCAGGCGCCAAATTAAAGAAGACTAGATGCTACCTTTGCGAAAGACATGAACACCAAAAATGCAGACAATTCTGTGCTAGGCTACTTGCAAATTCAACGTTTGCGGCGAATATTCATTGCAAATCATTTGGTTTGGTTTGGTTTGGTTTTGAATCTTTATCCTCGGACTGACAAAGCCTTGATAGGTTATTCCTGGTACTTGTTCGCATACTTGTAGAGGCACTTGACGCAGGGCCGGTTACCGAGATTGGCAGAGTGAAGTTTTCCGATTGTTGAAGTCTTGTTGCCGAGAAATTATTCCATTCACTAGGTGCCGCTGAATGGAGAGCAGTCCTGAAATGCGTTGCTCAAACGCACACCCCGAGAGTCGAACCAGCGCCGTGTGATCTTGAGCCCGGCGCGTAACCACTGAGCTATCGGGGCGGACTATCGGGGACGGACTATCACTGAGCTATCGGGGCGGGCGATTTGCAATGAATACGATAATATATAAACTCACAATATTTATTGTGAACTAATATGTAGGCCTAATATGCGTTTTTTAGGCAAACCTCTCAATAGTTTGACCACCATTGCTCAAAAATAGACCAATTCCGTACGAGTTTGGTTTGTGCATGGGTTACTGTATGACTCGTTTGTTAAATTTCGAGTATTTTTGGTTTTTCTACAGTGTTTATAAGTTAAGATTTTTGTAGTCTGTTACGTTCTTTCCTATTGAGCTTTAATTTCATCATCGGAGCTGATTTTTTTTGTCTAAAACAAGTACATTGAAACTTGGGGTCCAATGGACCCCTTCGGTAAAACTTGCATATTTTTTTTTCGGTAGACAGAGGGTTAAAAATATAAAATCATTTGTTGTCTTAAGGAAGCGTGAGAAAAATAAGTTAAACGTTCAGTCAATCTGTTTTTGTTTTTTTTTGGTAACTTTTGCTGCGTAGGCCTATAGCCTACTCCAGGGGTGTGCAACGTGCAGCCCGCGGGCCAAATGTGGCCCGCGAAGAAAAATTGTGCGGCCCGCAGAGATGTGCCAATTTTGAATTGCGTGCGGCCCGTGAAACGTGTTTATAATTTAGTTTAGTACGTGTGAACAATTCATTGTGGAGTGGATTAGGCATATTATAGATTTCGCACCTTCTGTTAACCATTTTAGAAATCTCCCAGCGGCCACCGCTAATCCATTGTGTTTAATTATCTGGAACGTAAAAATGTATGGTCGCATAAAAGGCTTTATGAACAAATTACGACTTTGGAAAGCTCACATACAGATAAGAAATCTTTTCCACTTTCCAACTTTGAGAGACTATGGAATGCATCCTGAAAAGAAAACTAAATTTGAAAAATTGTTGTATGAATTTTTGGCTCTTCAAGGACTTCAAATCTCATGAATATTTGTTTGGTATATTCTCTTCGCCTTTCAACACAGACATTGACAAAGCACCATCTGATATCCAGCTTGAACTGATTGATCTTCAAGAGAAAACGGATTTGAAAGCAAAGTATTTAGAAATGAATTTTGGCGATTTTTACCGAAAACATCTCAACCAAGATGACTTTTCACATTTGAAAAAAATCTATTGCTTCAAAAATGGCTCTTTTTGGCTCAACGTATTTGTGCGAAATATTTTTTTTCTAAAATGGGCCTCATGAAATCTCCCTATCGATCGGTTCTGACAGACGAACACTTGGAAAATGGACTTCGAATTGCCAGCACTTCCATTAAAGTAAATTTGGAAAAAGCGTCGGGAAAAGAAGCCAGCTGCAAACTTCCCACTGAACTCGTTTAAAGACTATGCGATAATAAATTGGAATAACAGTTTTCTTCAGAAATTTATGCGTCTTAACTTATTATTTCTGCAAGGAGATAACCCCTAATAATGCCATAAGAATAACATGAATAACAAAAAAACTACTTTTTTGTGCCTGCAACTAACTAGAAATCATATATTAAATAACCGTGCGGCCCGCGGCTTCACCCAGTTATTTATATCTGGCCCTCCCGTAATAAAGGTTGCACACCCCTGGCCTACTCTACTGTAATGATCTAAAAACATGTAAAAAATTCTTCAAGCGTAAAGTTCGACTTGCTGGCGAAACGTGTCCTCTTTTTAGGCGATGAAAATATGGTAGGCCTACTATATCCAGGGCCCGATCAACCATGAGGCACACGAGGCACAGGCCTCAGGCCCCCTGCTTTTGGGGGCCCCGATTTTTGGTGTTAAATATTGTACATTGTACACAATATTTCTGTTATTTCACTTTTAATGTAGAATTTCATGCTATCATACACTGAGATGCCCACCGAGGCATAATATTTTATGGATGCAGCCTATTTCGTCCCCTGAACACTTCGTCCCCCGATTTCGCACCCTGAAAAGATCGAGAGAAATAATAGAACAAAGCCGAAGTCAATTCAATTTATTTTTCTTTGTCAGAATGCAAAAGAAATGATATTGTGAAAAAGAAATACAGTAACAAAACCAACAAAAGGAAAAGGTGGCAAAACGTCGCTGATCGGAGTTTCCGCAAACATTTTAACATTGTCATTAACCAGAGGCTCCGGACACTTCCTGAGAGTGGGAGGGTAATTTAAGCAGGGGCGGGAACGATCTTTTGACATCGACGAGGGCTTATTGGATTATTACATATACTTCCCGAAGGTCGCTCCTCAGACTCCGTTCGCATTACTGAAAGCTTCAGTTTCTTATAGGCTACAGCGCGTTTAGGCTGCATGTTTCGTGCCGAAAGCGCAAAAATTTTGCCTTTCAGCACGATTTAAAATCGAAAAATTCTTTCAACGAATCTGAAATCACGAGCAAAAGCTTTTTAACATTTGCCAAATTTTTTGAGGTTTTGAGACAATTTTGACTGGAAGAGAGGACGTAAGCAAAATCCCTCTTTGTATTCTTCCTTGGCTCAAGTCCTCCAAATTTTGCACTTCAGACGCTAAAAGGTTAGATTTAAAAGGCCAAAAGCATTAAGGTCAAAGCTATATTCTATAAAACTTAATTTACAATTACATGAATACAGCACGACAACCTGTGCCATAACACCCACAGTGAAATGAAGCGTTTCAGCATCTAGCTTCTGCAGAAGAAGGGCCATTGACCAATAGCAATTTTTTCCACACTGGCATAAAACTCTTTGACAAGAATAGGCTTAAATCCAATTAACTTGTTTCGAACATCGCACACATACTTGATCGGCTCAAATTTCTGATGGAAGTGGCTTACATCTTGGCCCAAAATTTTCACGTCGAAAGCACTGTCGTTGACTGTGCCAGATACTAAAACTTCAAGCATTTGGTGAGTTTTAATTTCTTCGCCATTGAAGCGGTGGGTGAGGCCTTGCACTATGATGTCAATAGATGCATAGAACTGCCTTCTGTAATGAGAAGCGAGGTCATGGGAAGCACTTTGCTCACTGCGCTTTCTTGAAATTTGGACTTTAGCTAAGCCTAAACTATATACTTGCTGCTGAAATTCCTTGTATAACTGCATAAATTGTTCTTCATTTCTAAGACTCTCGTAATTAACTTTTGAGTTTTTAACCAGCTCCATCATGTCGCTGATGGTATAAGACTTGGTCTGCAACAGGCCAGTTATCTTTTCAAGTGGTTTGAATAAAACTTGGCAAAACTGCAACGCAAAGTAGGCTATGTGTTGCCTTGCAATAATTGGAAATAAAGGCCTAATCATTTCGCATTGTTGAAATTTTAAAGTGTGTTTAGCAAAGCTTCGTAGTTTGACAAGACTGAAGAAATAGCCGGTATACGTGTCAGCCATCTTGTTTGGCACAAAGTGTGCAAGCCATGGTGGGATTCTTCCTGCAGGGCGATTTTGAACTTGCCAGACTGATTTTGCAAACTACTTAGCTCCTGAACAATTCCCATAGCATTATGCAGGTCTCTATTGCATATTTGCGTTGTCTTGCGAGTCAGAGTTTCCAAGCAAACAACTAAAAAGTTGTGCGACAAAATAAAAAAAAATGAAAATAAAACACAAAAGTAGAAAAAATATAAAAATTAAATTTTTATCTCTACATTATTGGGGGGACAATTTTGCATTAGTTACCCCCCCACTCCAATTGGTGGGGGGTAATCACCCCCGCGCCCCCCCTCTAACGGAGCCCATGTCCTTAACCTACGTTGTGTTACCAATGCTACTAGCCTACAGCTAGAAAATTCCAATGCAATTGCACCCCACTGTCTTGCTTCTTTCCTGTTAGGGTAGGTTACGTCACAATGAGCAAAAGTCATTCATGGGGGTTGTCATGCAATACGGCCCAGGATTCACGTTTTTATTGAAACAACGCATTTTCGAATAGCGAAAAGAAGGAAAACATGGTTAGAGTAAGCCAAACAACAATAATAAAACTGCAGTCTAGCATTGAGAGGAAAAAAGTGTAGTTCGGTTAGTTTTGAAATATTTGCGGAAACTCCGGTCAGCGACTTCGGCTTTGTTCTAATTATTTTCTCGTTTTTTTCATGGTACGAAATGGGGGTACGAAATAGGTTGCACCCATATTCTATTATTATTAATGCTTTCATGGTCTTGGGCAGATTTGCTAGGCCTACTTGGAAAGTTACTTGTTATGCTAGGCTTCAGTTGATCACTGCTGCTCTGCATCGTAAGCGATTGCCAATAGGGGCCCCTAAACTTAGCTGTGCCTCGGGCCCCCGTGAGCCTTAATCAGGCCCTGACTATATCAGTCATCGAGTCAGCTGCTTCCCTGTTCTTAATGTGACAAATGTCAAGCATCGGTAAATTACGTTTTAGTTATTTTTCCAGTTTCCCTTTTGTTAGTTTGCTGTTCACTACGTGTTTGCGCCAACAATTAAAAATAAAATTGAAAAGAAATTAAAAAAATTACAAGTTTCCTGAACTTTTTACTTTGAGTCTTCATAGGCAAGTTAAAAAATGAATTGTGATGTCACAGAAGACCCCCCCCCCCCCCCGCAAGATAAAAAATTGAGGAAACCGGTTCAGCGTGACCGCACGACTTGTAGAAAAAAAAGATATAGGCCTAAGCTAAGGTGATTAGTGAAAATTAGCTTATCTGTAATTGATGTACAGTAGGCTACTACTTTTTATTCAGACAAACTTTAATCATTTAATTTTAGTTTAAAACGGTGGTATTAAAACAAATGAATTAGGTTAAAATGCTACGCAATTAAAACATATGCAGATTTGAAAACAAATTCAATTCAATTTATTTTTCTTTGTCGGAAAACAACAGCAATGATAAAGTTACAAATAGTGAACGGGAACAAAACCAACAAAAGGAAAATGTGGTCTGTTGCAGTTAATGGATCAAGTAGCCTACTTAAGACATCAAATAGGCCTACTGTAACATGGGGAACAAAAATAGAAAAAACAAGAGAAGGAACAGCTCGAAAGGCCAAATTTTCAAAAATATTATTGTTGCGTCATAAAATATGAAAATTAGGCAAAAAATACAAAATCAGTCAGACCGAGCTGATTCATCATCATCATCATTTTCAGCCTGTGAGAGCCCACTGCAGAGCGTAAGCCTTCCCCTTTTCATGCCAATTTACATGATTATGTGCTAGTTGGTACCAATTGGCTGTATTGCATTGTTTGTCAATGTCGTCCCTCCATCTCACTTTTGGTTTTCCTTTTTTTCTTTTGGTTTCTCGTGGTGTCCATGTTGTTAATTTTTTAGTCCATCTATTGTCCTGATATCTTGCTATATGACCTGCCCAGGACCATTTTAGTTTCTTGATTGTGCTTAATATATCTCGTAATTTCGTTTGATTTCTGATCCATTCGGCAGTCTTTTTATCTCTCCATGTTAAACCCATCATGATTCGTTCATGTGCTCTCTGCATAGTTCTTAGTTTAAATGTTAATTTCTTTGTAAGGTTCCAAGTTTCTGCACCATATGTAGCGGTTGGAAGGATGCATTGATCGTAGACTTGTTTCTTGAGGGAAAGAGGCAGTTTTGACTTAAATATCGTACTTGCTCTTCCGAAGGCTTGCCATCCAAGTGATATTCTTCTTTTGATTTCATCTTCTTTATTGGAGTTGGTTGTAATTTTTTGGCCAAGGTATATATAGTGATCAACTTTTTCGGTAGTCGCTCCGTCCAAAAGAATATTGTTGCCGATGTCTGCCAGTTTGTTAAACATAACTTTCGTTTTGTTAAAGTTCATATGAAGGCCAATCTTTTTGCTTTCTGTATTGAGTTCACTTAGCATTGTTTGTAGTTGTTTAGGTTGCTCAGATATAAGGATGATGTCATCAGCAAAACGTAAATGGTTTATGTATTCACCATCAATTTTGATTCCTTTTTCTTCCCAGTTAAGTTGTTTAAAAATTTCTTCTAAGGCTGCTGTAAAAAGTTTTGGAGATATTGAGCTGATTACATTCCTATTTACATTCCTTGAGCTGATTACATTCCTATAAATTCAAAATTGCGCAGATCTACAAACTATTGGCCAACAAAACAAAATTAAACAAAAACGGGGTTGTAACATACAGTACAATGAACAGTCCAGATTCAATTCTTTAAAAAATTTGATTTGGTAACCATAAACGACATTCTATTGAGTCGATGATTGCAGCATCAAGCCTGGGTAGGGTTTGAACTTGGTTGAGTGAAAATGAAGGTTGACTACGGTTGGGTGGATTATAAAAAGGCCAAAAACATTTCCTGTGACTTCTTTTTACTTGGTCTTCAAAATTCAATAATAAAAGTGGCTATCTATGAGTGATCCAACTCAGAATATGCAAATAACAAAATGACTGCCGAATTCACTGACAGTAGGCCTTTATACTGTAGCTACTAGCTAGGCTAAATCAAGGTTTCTTTGAATTGTCCCTTCTCCGCGAGTTCTTCATCGATTTTGAAAATTTCTCCACTAAAATGACCACAATTAAATTCCTTTCTCAATTTGTACAAATCTAGCTATTCTCCAGGCTTAAATTTTTCTTGATTCCAACTTATATATTTAGACCTGGAGACAAGCCCGCAACCAGGGGGGGGCATTGGGGGCATTTGCCCCCCCCGAAATTTTTTGAAAAAATTTTAAGTGATGAAAATCCAGCAAGTGCGATTGATGCGGTGTCAACAATAGAATTCCAAAAAGAGTTTTATCCAAACATTTACAAATTCTTGATAATTTTGGCTACACTTCCAGTCACAACTGCTTCTGCAGAAAGAACATTTACCTGTCTACGACGCTTGAAAAGTTACCTTAGAAGCACTATGGGGCAGGACAGGCTTTCTGGACTAGCTCTCATGCAAATCTATCGTAGGCTACTCAAATTCCAAGCGCGGAATTGGCGTTAAACGAACTTGCCAAATCAAGTAGAAAGTTAGACATTATGCTCTAAATTAAAATGTCATTTTGCATTTGCAAAGTCAACTTCTTTGGGCCTACAAACATAAAAACTTGTTGAGCCAACAAAATGTTTCAGGATTGTAATTTGTAATTACCGTGTTGAGTTTATTCATATGTATCTGTTTGTTTATGTTGATGTAAATATATGTTATTGATTAATTTATGACTCCAGTCGTGCCAATGCAGTTCGTAGCCTACAGATGTTGTATTTTATTTGTAATCACCTGAACACATTACTGTATTATCGTAATTTTCTTCCTTGTGTAGTCATAGCTAAATGAGAAAAGGTTACAAAGGCTAGTTTCCTTGAATGCTGTACGGTACTAAACAAAAACGTGATTGACATAAGTTATGACCACTGAACCGTATCATGGTAGTGCCACACACTCTATCAATGGGCGTGGACATTAACATAAAAATGTCACAATGCATCATTAAAAAAAATTAAATGCCCCCCCCGAAAATATTTGCTGGTTGCGGGCCTGCCTGGAGAACAAAAACTTTGCTGTTCACTTAAAAAAAGCGCAGTTGAAAGAATGTTTTCAATGGGCAAAGACATATTGAAACCAAAACGCAGCAAAATGTCAGATGAACACTTTCAGATGCTTGTGTTTCTTCGTGGAAATTCAAAATAAAACTTGTTTGTTTCGAGTGGTTTATACCGTGTGAATGTTTGGCACCTATAGCAAACAAAATTAGTTTACGCTAGTGTATGCGCTGACGTTGACGCCATCAACTTTTTTTACAAGTTGCGTTGACGCATAGGCTACGGCGTATGTTTTTTCGAACGTTTGCGTTTACGATGACGGCATCAATATTTTTTGTATGCGCGTACATCACTGCCTATTTACGTGTAGGCTGTCTGATTCCATATTTACAGCTTGCTATCTCTCAAAGTTCAACTTACTGGTGAGCCTACTTGTGATGTAATAATGTTTTGTGCAGCTGAAATGTTGACTTTCTACCTTGAACAAACGTAACTTATCTCTGATGTACCGGTACGTAAATTGTTGTTAGACTAATACTTCAAACTTAAATATTGCTGAGTCAATCACTATAGAATCCTTTGCAGGCAAGTACATCATTTGGCATTACTGATCCGGTCATACTACCGGTATGTTTATTATTCTAAATTGTATGATCGATTGATTTGTGTCGTGAATTATGGATTCATGTTTAATGCTGAATTATTGACTAAAAAAATGAAGCAAATAATAGTAATTGTAAAGAAAAGATAATGTACAATACAAAGAGAAAAAAATATAACTTATTAGAAATGTAGCCTACTGGATTGTTGGCTCCACTATTATCTTGCCCTGCAGTTGAGCAAATATTAATAAACTTTGGGCTTCACCCAAGTTTATGTTGTTTCAATTAATCTGTTCGGAGCTTTTACACTTCAACGTCGAGGTAAAACCACGTTACTGGGTTGATCAGACGAAATAAAAGGCGGCGATAAAGGTAACACATTGGGTAAATCATCATCATAATTGTAGTCTTTTCGGATATGACAACGATTTCTCCTGCAAATTACGTCGTTGTTTAATTTAACTTCATAGGATCTTGGGGCAACCATTTTTAAAACAACACCTTTTTGATACCAGGTACGATCGTTAAAATCGAATACTCGAACTCGATCATTATTTTGGAGATTGGGTAGAGACTTTGTGTGTTGATCATAATACAATTTTTGCTTCTGCTTTTCCAATGCAAAAGGACGATTTACAACACTAAATTGAAGCAATGCATTAGACATTGGCAAGTTACTACGCAAGCGCCCAGCCACAAGCAACTGCGAAGGAGATGAGCCACATTTTAATGGCGTAGAGCCGTAGATCGATAGATGAGCAGTGCTAACATTACATCTTGACCAGACAACAGACACTTTTTCAATAAATTTTTAACAGTTTGAACTGTTCGCTCGGCTAAAGGTGCGTCTACACGAGAAAGTGTTCTTGCTTAGAAATTCTTGCTTAAGCTAGTGATTAAGGTCGTTTTGTCTACACTGGCAACCTCGACGAAGATTTTGCTCGCTTGAATCGCGGTCACGTGAGTATCTAATCCCCAATGACGTCACGTTTTAAAAAGTTACCGCCAAAGCATAGCAGTTCGCGCTAAAGTACAGCAGAGTAGACCAAGCAACTGACTGTTCTTTAACCATTTGAAGTTGTTCAAGTTGTTGCAGTCTTTCAGTCATGGCTTCCCGGAAGCTGTGTAAAAAATGCTGCAAAAAGCGAAGGATGCAAACCCGCAATTTACTGCTTATTGAAGCATTCAGACACCTCAGTGAGGTTGAAATGTTGGAAACAGAATTTCGTGTCAGCGTGGGTGACTGGTAACAACCAGCAAGATCATTCCTCCGCTATTTTTATTACCCAGTGTACAATGGCAATGGTTTTCTGCTGAGATCCTGTTTTGGATTTGAAATTGGAAAATATTGTGCTTTCTATGGGCTATTTCGAGTACGATCACCGCCAGTTCAGCCCACAACATTAATAAGAACGGGTTGGGATCAAAACTTAACGAAATCCTTTAACGATACCGCGCTGCCCTGTCTGGATACTGAGCTGAGAGGAGACCTGAGATTTTGGCGGGAAAAAAACATTTCTAAGCAAGAGAACTCACTTAAGCGCCCAGTTTTTCGCTCTGGAGCGTATTTTTTCTCGACGGCTCGCTTACTCGCCCATTTTCTTAAAAGTAAGCGGCACAAACTGCGATTAACTTAAAGAAACAAGAAGTTTGGCTAGTTTAAGCAAGAAAACAGTCGTCGTGTAGACGCACCTTAAGCCGTTCGATCTGGCGTAATACGGGCTAGAGGTTTCGTGATGAAAATTCCACGTCTGAGCAAACGACGCTTGAAAGAGATAACTGGAAAATTGTGGGCCATTGTCGGAAAAAACACATGTAGGAACACGGTGGCGAGAAAATATTTCTTTTAAATGAGAAATCACACATTGCGATGAAGTATTTTGTAACTTGCACACTTCGGGATATCCCGAATAGTAGTCACACAGTACAAGATAATTGTTGCCATTAATAGGCTACTACACAAGTCAATGCCCACCTTTTCAAACGGCAGTTTTGAAGATTCATGAGATTGCAAAGGTTCGCGTTGATGTTTAGGATTATATAACGCACACGTTGAACAACTTGATACAACATTTTCAATGTCGCGAGTAATTCCAGGCCAAAACATCACTTCAAGTGCTCTACATCTACACTTTTCTTGTCCTAAATGGCCTTCGAGGATTTTTTTTAACATTGCTTTTTGCAAGCTTTTAGGTATAACAAGTTTTGTCCCCTTTAGTAAAACGTTTTTATGGACGCTTAGTTCATTTCTACAGTTCCAAAACACTTTGGCCTCATCGTCGCACAGCGGTTCGGATGCAGGCCATCCGTTGAGCACATAGTTCATCACAATAGAGAGGTGTTTATCTTTGAGTATTTCGTCACTAAGCTGAACAAGGAAGCGTTCTGTTACCGGTAGGCTAAGTTGGCAATAGTCATTTCAACATGCTCCTGCACCTCCATGATGGATAACGATGGCTCTGAAATGTACATATTGCGCGACAGGGTGTTTGCTACGTACATGTGCTTTCCTGGTGTATGCGATATGTCTATGTCGTACATCTGCAACTTGATCATCAATCTTTGTACACGTAAAGGGCAGTTGTTTAACGGTTTAGAAAAACAGAGAAATTAAAGGCTTATGATCTGTCCCTACAAGAATTTTTTGTCCATTGTACTGGTGAATATGTTCACAAGCGTAAGATGTTGCCAAAAGCTCCTTTTCGATTTGACCATATCTTGTTTCTGCGGGCTGCATAACTCGAGCCGCATATGCTACCGGGCAGTGGCGCCGCCAGACCTTCAACAATGGGGGGGCAAAATATTGACAGTGCAAGAAAAGGAGGGGTGTTGACAGCCGGCGGGCGAAGCCCGATGGCGTGTTTGCCAAAGGCGACACCCAGCGGCGGGAGGTCTGGGGGCCTCCCCCAGAAAATTTTAAAAAATTGCTTTCAGTTTGGTACACTCTGAGAGCATTTTCAACAAAATTGTGGGTATGACTATTTCTGTAAAATGGTGCTGTCCGGTGGCATAGCAAAAGGATAAGATCATGTTTTCTTGGGCATTTTTCGGAAATAAGGCTAAGTCTCTATGTTTTCTTGTTGCTAATTCCAGACTAAGATATTTGAATGTTTGGTATTGGCAAAACTCGCTCTTTTAATGCAGTTTCGTTTAAAATTAGGCAAACTTTGTTTTAGAGACATAGGTTGATTGCTTTTTTTTGCGAGATTATTACAGTTTTATTATTTATCAATTTTCTCCTTGGTTGATTCAAAAAGCGATCTTATTCCGGTAAGTCACTAATTTTTATGCTCTGAAGTCAACCCAAAGTTAAGAAAATGTAACGTCATAGAGGTCATACATCTTGATGAGTGTCAAACAAAAAGCTTTGAGACAATGAAGTTACTTTAGGCTATTTCTGATATATTCAAGTTTTGTATAACGAATAGCTGTTTAGATGTTAATCTAGATCGAACAAGCAATCTCAGCAGTTGCAGATGGCTTGCATCCTTGCACAGTTTGACGAGAAATTACATCATAGGCTAAAGCTTTTCTTGTAAACAATGTATTAACATCTGTAAATTCAATTTGAAAGGTTGAAACCCCCGAACCTCCCTCCCTTGGCTACGCCACTGGTGCAAGACATGCAAGACAGTGGTATAATATTTAATTTCTCTTGTTTTCTACCAGGGCTGGAAAAAATGTTTAGCTTCCCGGGAATCTGTTTTTTAGAGAAAAAATTTCCCGCGGCTTACAATCACGATAATGATAACCTTATATTTTACTGATCTCCGGAGCTGACGTAAACCTTAAAAGTCATGTCGATATTCTGTTGATGCTCCCCTTATCGAAAATTGTTCTTTGTAATACCGCTTTGAAGGAGGATTACGACTATGAACAAAAGAATAAATTTTAAACTTCATTTTGAATTGAAAAGACATGACGTAATGTCTTCCAACCTTAGTTATATATTTTTTCATTACGTAACGTCTTGTAGGAATAAATTGAAAATCAGTATGATCACTCAAAATGAAAGCAATGGGACTACGAATCCTCACTAAACCAATCAATCAATGGTCTTGTTGCACCGAAGATGACAACCTTATATTTTACTGATCTCCGGAGCTGACGTAAACCTTAAGGCATAGATCTGTTGACTCAATGCAAACCCTTTGAAGGTTGGGGGGGGGGGCTGTCAATTCAACTTTTTTGTATCAACAGTTGTATCTCTAAAACCACTGAGGCTGCGACTACGAGATTTCTTGACTTTTCCTAACTTTTATTCACCTCTATTGAGCTGAAATTTTGAGCGAATAATGGTTATAAATTGAAAGATATAAGGCATTTCTCAGCACATTCTCTGAAATATTTCATATTCTATTGTTCAAAATTTTCTCACCAGCTGGATGAAAGTAATTAATTTGGCCCATGTCTCGTTAATCCTAACTGTTTCACAGCGTGAAGGGAATTGGCTGTATGCGTGGACCTTTTGTTCTCACCATGAAAACGACGTCGATAGAGGAACAGCTTCAACTTTGATACGATGAGTTACCGTCGCTTTGCGGTTGAAATTGCGTAAAGTCATGTCGACTTATTCTTGATGCCCCCCTTATCGAAAATTGTTCTTTGTAGTAACGTATTGAAGGTGGATTACGACTATGAACAAAAGAATAAATTTTAAACTTCAATTTGTATTGAAAATACATGACGTAATGTCTTCCAACCTTATCACATTTTTTTCATTACGTAATATTCACCACCACCAAACCACTTTTGACGATCGAATTTGTTAATTTATTATTCAGTAAAATGTTTAGATGATGTCACGTCATTACGCCGACTTGAGATATAATTTCATTCATGACGTCGTATGGATGAAAAACTTTTACAAGTTTTATGAATCGAACAACTCAAAACTACTGAAACAAAACGTTGTTGTTATTTTTCTACATCAATGTGACGTTAGTTAAAACTTTAAAAAGTCTATATCTTTGCTTCTGTAGAAATTTTTTTTATCTACTGTACAATTTAGTCATCAAGGTTTTCCATACTTTTTTTAAAAAGAGAGAGCTTTTACTCCCCCCCCCCCGAGTTGACTTACTTGAGGTTGGGATCCAAATATTAAAAATAATATTAATATGTATTAATAAAAAATAAAATAAAAAGATGATGCCCAAAACATTGAGGGGCAGCTGCCCCGCCTGCCCTCCCCCTGCCGGCGCCACTGGGTGACAGAGAAAATTTTGAGTTAAACAAATAAAAAAGTCAACTGCTGAAAATAGCCTATATTGCTAAAAAGATAGCAGATAATACTTTAGAGCGCCCTGTCCATTAGACTTAGGCCTACGTGATTCTAATTTATCAGAAGCACGCAAGAGATGGAGGCAGCATCTATTTTAGAAGTTTAATTAAATGCAAGTGGAGCTTACGAAGAAGCAGCCATCATACTTCAATGTGCAGGAAAACAATTTATAGAAGCATTTATTCAGTTTTAGATGACCTTCGATGAAGAGGACGACAAGAACAAATCAAACGTGGTTTTGAAAAAGATTTAAGAATACGTATTGTCCTCCTAAACCGAACTCAGTCGTGGAAAGTCTTCGGCAGTGGTGGCCTTAAGGTTTTGTGGGCCCTGGGCAAGAAGTAATATGTGGGCCCCCTACAGCCCGTATCGACCAATTAAAGTACGCAAACGCAAAATAACCATAAATCACAATAACGCAAAAAGAAATCAAAATGATACCAGTGGGTTGCCAGGAATTTTGAAAGGGGGGGGGGGGGTTGACGGCCGGAAGACGAAGCCCAACAACGTGTTCACCTAAAACGACACCCAGCGGCGTGTGGTCTGGGGGCCTCCCCAAAAAGTTTTTAAAAAATTACTTTGAATTTGGTGCAATCAGAGAGCATTTTCAACAAAATTGTGGGTATGAATATTCCTGTAAAATGGTGCTCTCCGGTGGCATAGAAGTTTTCTTCGGCATTTTTCGGAATTAAAGCTAAGTCTCTATGTTTTCTTGTTGCTAATTCCTGGCTGAGATATTTGAATGTTTGGTATTGGCAAAACTCGCAGTTCTTTTACTGCAGTTTCGTTTAAAATTAAACAAACTTTGTTTTAGAGACATAAAGAGACTGAAAGCATCATTCTCAATATCGTGACGTCACACGCGTGCCAGGAGGTTCAATCTATTCAATCACAGTCTGGTTCAAATCACACCTTCAATCTGGTTCAATCACACGCGTGCCAGGAGGTTGCTTTCTGTTAGTCCTTAATGTAAATTTTATTTGTGCATATTTTGGGTAAGTGCGGGCCGTTTGAATTTGCGGGCCCTGGGTGGTCGCCCAGCTTGCCCCCCCCAAAGGCCACCACTGGTCTTCGGTATGCCCCTGTAGGCTTTTTGATTTGGTAGGCTACATGTTACAACCCGACCTGGAATCGATCTCAGATCTACCAGCACCAGAGCCGAAACCACTTGGCCACTGAGCCGGAAACTAAATAATTGTACACCAAAGAACACGACGCCTACCAATTATGACGTCACATAATTTACGTTGGTGCTGGTTGGTTGGTTTGGTTTTGAATCTTTATCCTCGGTCTGACAAAGCCTTGATATGTTAGGCTATTCCTGGTAGTTTCGCATACTTGTAGAGGCTCTTTACGCAGGGCCGGCTACCGAGATCGGCAGAGTGAAGTTTTCCGATTGTTGAAGTGTTGTTGCCGAGAAATTATTCCATTCACTCGCTGCCGCTGAATGGAGAGCGGTCCTGAAATGCGTTGCTCAAACGCACATACCGAGAGTCGAACCTAGCGCCGCATGATTTTGAGCCGGGCGCGTAACCACTGAGCTAACAGGGTGGACTTTACGTGCTTTAGGTAACTGTCGACCCTGTCGACAATCAGATGCAGGAAGATTTTTTTCATTCCTTTTAATTTATTAACCTGTGTCTCAGAAGTAGGCTAAGTTACATGAGGGCTCACTAATCGCATATAGCCTGTACAAATTTTCTGAATAAGGTAGGCTAACGTTTTGTGAAGAAACGGGACATTTGTAATAACTACGAGACGGTAGCCTAACAAAAAAAACGGCACTGGCCTGTTTAAAACAGTAGCCTACATCTAGTCGACTTAGTTATGATGCAAGCTTTTTTTAATCTCAACTATTCAGTCCACAATTTCAAAAGCTTGATCGTTATCTACACAAAGTTGGTTCGAAAGTTTCGCCTTTGAACATGTTGTGTCTGTTGCTTCTGTGCTTGTTGTTGTCATAATATTTCAACGATAAATTAGTTTGTTTTCTGTTTTTTAGATTTTAAACTCACATTCCGTTTTTTCTAATCACAACTGTTTCTGCTAGGCTGTTTAATCACAGTTATAAATGCTGACCAATCAGAAGTAGCGCACCCAGAAAAAAGTTAGGTGGGGGCTAATTCAGAAATGTTAGACGAGTGATTTGCCACAATAGTGACAGTGACATTAGGCCAATTCCCATCCCTTTGCTTAATATTAAAAGGCACTCATAGCCCTCAACCCACCGGTTGTCGATACATCAGGATTCGTTCTCTCAATCAGAATGGAAGTTGGCCTAGTGAACCCCATGCTAGGCTACTAGCACTATCAGCATACTCATCCCTACGTCCACTCTTGCAATCTTCTATAGATTTCGACTTTTTCGTCATGTATGACAAAATAGAATTAGCTTTCTGTTTGCCAACAAAATAAGTGCGAAAACAACAACTAGCACGAAAACAGTTTGAAACAAAGCACTAATTTTGTAAATAATGAATTTGATGTTGGCGTTTTTCCTACTTACTAAACATTCAAATTTAGTTGGTTTTTTGAACTAAAGTCCCAGACGCCTTCGTCTCTCTGCTCAAATGTCGTAGCCTATACAGTTTTACATGTCCGTGTGATTTGGCATTGACGTACGGTACAGCGGTATGTCCACCAGACATTTGAGATTTGACCACGAGAGTACAGAAGCATCTGAACTTTAGGGAGTTAAACAAAGTACCATCAAAGACCATATCATGGAGTGTTCTTTTTGCTCTGATCGAAAATTCTCTGCCAACTCATTTAAAATTTTACGCAAAGGCAAATCCCAATTTGATACAAAACTTTAGAAAGCACTGTTAATCAAACTCTATAACTCAAATTTAAACAAACAATTATTTGCTGGAGACGTGTCTATTTTCTTGAACATTTTCTTGATGTAGGCCTATCACCAGAGCCACTATCTGGTATCATGTTCCCTGTGGTGCAAATTTTTTCGTAGTTATTTATATAGTTGCCTTTTCCTAATGTAATTTTACCTTCAAAAAGTTGAAATTCATTGCATTTTTATAAATATTTTCAGATTCCTGATAAGGGCTTAATCGTATCTGTCACTGCTTCCTTTTGGCGTCAAGAGTTACTGGCCGAGACCATCAGGTCTACGTCTGTCTTATTGCTAATTACTCCGTCGGCTTATATCAAATAACAACGGGAAAAAGTATGCCGTTGGTCAAAAGCCTTATCTATCACTTCAATCAATTTATTTCGCAAAATATATTCGTGATTGTGTATTTTAGGTAGAAAAGGTGATAAAGACTCGGTTTTTGACCTATTTTCGCCATTTCTTGGTCAAATTTTTCAGTTGACATTTTATTTTGAAAGTCCTTTTGCATAGAACACAAAATTTCATCAATTTTGTTTTTCTGTTTTTGTGCAAACAGTATTCCATGCACTTTTTGCACTACAAAGCAATTTGCGCAAATAATAAATTACCTTCCTAATTGATGTCTGCCAGCAAAGAATGACTCATATCGCGTCAAAGACCAACTCCCTACCCAGACAGAAAAATCGACGTTGAATCAATGTAAAAATGACGGATTTTGCTGCCTGGGTAGAGAATGGAATTTTAGCGCCGTCGTGCTATGACTGACAGACACAAAATGAAACACGCTAATAGTAAACTGTCAATCAAGCTATTGAATATCAGGAAATTTCTTGCATTTTATAACTGGCTGTGACAAAAGGTTTATTGTGAACTTCACAATTATCCGATACCAACATAATCGGGATTAAAAGTTGGGGCAAAAAAAAAAACTAAAAGTCAAGAAATCTCAGGTTTCTAGCGTAACTGCTTCTATGTGAAATTGCTGAATTAGCAGAGGGCGAGACCATAAGGTCTACGCCAGTAACAGATAGGCCTACGGTTAAGTTAAACCGAAAACGTTCGACTGTTAAAACTATTTGTAAATATGCAAAATGTATTGTTATAATGCTCAGCCCTGTTGTATTGTTGTGTCTTATTCATACATAACCTCTAAGAAAAATGTATAGGCTAAATGAGGAACATACAAAAACTTCATTTTTAGTGGCGGGTTTTGGGGGTGGCTTGAGCCCCTTAGCCCCATGCTGGGTGCGCTACAGCCAGTGTTGGGCGCGATAACTCATTTTTCAGTTAAGCGATAACGATAATCGAAAAATGCCTAAAGCGATAATGATAAATCAAAAAAAGTTAAGCGATAACGATAAAATCATCGCCGATAATGTCCGATAACAATATTTTTTTTCTTGATTAGCGCTGCCCCATCCAGGGGCGCCGGAAGCGGGGGGGGGGGAAGGAGGGCGGCGGATGTTCCCTGCCCTCAATTTTTCTGTGGATGGGGTGCAGGAGGGGCAATCAGGCCCGGATTTAGGGGGGGGCAGAGGGGGCAGGTGCCCCGGGCCCCCCGACTTTTGAAGGGCCCCCCTACGAGGAAAAAATGTTGTGTTATGTGTTATTTTTTTCTTCCTTTCAGCCTTTGAAGTTTCTGCAAAATGCTGTGCAGTTCTGGATTGATGCTACTGTAGACGCAGAGGCAGTTTTTGCGCCGTAGACGCGAAAATTTTTTTTGCAGGGGGGCCCCCCGATCTAAAAGTGCCCCGGGCCCCCCTTCAGCTAAATCCGGCCCTGGGGGCAATGGTGCTCTTTTAAGGTCACGTAAGCTACTGCACATTTTGAAATATAACAATTTCTTCTATTCGCTTTTAGCCTAGGCCTAATTATAATCTTTCATTTTTGCCTCGAAATAATATTCACGACGCAAAATTCTGTATCACAGTTGGTTACATCATTATAACATGGCATGATGCCCTTCCGTGCCATATTGTTACTTGTAGGCCTATATTGGACACTTATTGTATCATTAAGTCTCAATAGGCTAATGAGCTGATAGAAAAGCATTATCGCTATATCTTATCTTAAAATTTTAAAAAAATTGGCCTTTCAGCAACAAAAGTGCCCTTTTTTATGATCCTGCCCATAGCATCTTTTCACATATAAACTAGGTGGGCAATTGCCCACCTAGTCCCTTTGCTTGCCCCCCTAGCCCTTTCTTTGCCCACCTAGTTTGAAACTAGGTGGGCAATTTTTAAGACTTAATTTTTGTTTAAGTTAGATCCAAGTTAAAGAATGAACAGCTAAATGGAAAGCTTCAGCATACATTTAGAACTTATGAGCCTACCTTTGACCTTACTTAGTTATAGGCTAATATCCTTAATGTTCCATTCAAGCAGATTAATTAGCAACTTGTGTAGTGAGTACCTCAAATTTTGTGTGAGATTCTAAATTAAGTTTGTTTCCTGATTTTCATCAAAATAAAATACCAGCTATTTAGAATCATCTAATTCTGCAAAGATTCAACTCATTATAATACGATACGGTATCTCAGCAGTTGTGTTTCATAGATTATCGTAGGCTAGTTGCTTATTTTTACTTTAGTACAAGAGACCTCTGCAACTAAATGTTGCTAGATTAAGTTTTATTACAATATTATTCATAAAATATTGTGGGCAGGGAATGTGAATATAGGAATCAATTATGGGTCTCAAAAGTTTAGTCTAGGTAGGCTATAATACAGTGGCGTAGCCAGGGGGGGGGTTCGGGGTTACAACCCCCCCCCTTTGGCACGCGTGTAACGTCACGATATTGAGAATGATGCTTTCAGTCTAAAAAAAAAATTGCCTACTTTTTAACAAAACTGTATTGAAAAAGCGAGTTTTGCCAATACCAAACATCTCAGCCAGGAATTAGCAACAAGAAAACATAGAAACTTAGCTTATTTGCAAAAATTGCCGAAGAAAACATGATCTTATCCTTTCGCTATGCCACCGAACAGCACCATTTTACAGGAATATTTATATCCACATTTTTGTTGAAAATGCTCTCAGAATGCACCAAATTCAAGGTAACTTTTGAAAATTTTCTGGGGGAGGCCCCCCAGACCCCCGCTGCTGGGTCGTCAAGACTCCCCCATTGAAAATTCCTGGCCACGCTACTGCTATAATGTGCCTTTTTACGGACAATTTGCCTGAGAAATCTACATTTTTAAGTTTAGGCTACACGTTTTACCCTCGGGAAAAAATGCCCTTTTTTTCATCATTTACGCGCGAAAAGTGGCCTTTTTAATATAACACTCGCGCTAAAAGTGCCCTTTTTAGAAAATTTGCCCACCTAGTCCCAATTTGTGAAAAGATGCTATGATCCTGCCCCCCAGTCAAAACTCGTTCCGGCGCCCCTGGCCCCATCCCATGCAGCACGAACTGTTTTCATTAACATGACGAAAAATCGAACATAATATTGATTGATTGAATCTTTATCCTCGGACTGGGAAAGCTTCTTGCAGAGCTTAATCCTGGCAGTTTCGCATGCTTGTAGAAGCTTTGAATCACTGACGCAGGCCCGGTTGCGAAATATTTTTTCCTACGAGATTTTTGTCCCATTTACATATTTTGGTAAAAGTTTGTATTAAAACCGTGTGGAATGCAACAGTTTCTCGTTGGCACGGTTGGTTCATTGGTATCATCCTTCGCCTAGTAATCGTGAGAACGAGGGTTCGACGCCCGTCGAAGTCAAACTTTTTTTTTTCTTTAAATTAATTTTTGCGGTGCACAAGAGCTTTTCAAAAAAGTAGGGTTAGGGAAAGCTTATATTTTATTATCATTGCAGAATTTTATTGGCAAATAGTTATTTCGCAATCTGAATCAACCAATCTCTCAAACACTTTCGGAAAATCTTACTTTTAAAGTGACTAAAATAAATGAGACAAAAATCTCGTAGGAAAAAAAATTTCGCGGCCCGGTTACCGAGATTGACAGAGTGAAGTTTCCGATTGTTGAAGTCTTGTTGCCGGGGAATTATTCCATCCATTAGATGCCACTGAATGGAGTGCAGTCCTTAACGTGCGTTGCTCAAGCGCACACCCCGAGAGTCGAACCAGCGCCGCTTTTGATGTTGAAGTTTTTTCGTTGCAGAAGTGACGCGCTAACCAATTGAGCTATCGGGGACAAAAAATAATACTGTAAATATACTGTAAAAGCGACACAAAATTTTGTAAGTTATATGCATGAATAGAATCGCAACAGCGGCAGTGGGTATGGATTCTTCAACCTCTTGATCCAGAACCAAACCACCTAACTTTAGTGACTAAAGTAACCGACGTGCTTATAATTATACTTTCAGATATCAGTAACCAGTTGGATGCTTTTATCGGCGGTAAAATCAAATATTGCCTTTGGCGATAACGATAACTAAAAAAATAATTGAGCGATAACTATAGGCGATAAAAATATATCGCCGATAATGCCCATCACTAGTCCTACAGGCTACAGGCCTACAGCCAATCAGAGTTCTGAAAGTTACACGAAAAGGGTTTCGTTTTTGTCATATAAAACCGCTTGAAGTATTACCAGAGCCACTATATACATAGTCTGGAAAGTCATGTTTTGAGGTTGTTGTTTACAGCGCCACCTAGGAGAGCTATGGTTAAATCACAGAATCTGCTTGGAAGGTATGCAAATACAGGCATATTGTCTACTATCAACAGTGAAACTGTTGATGATATTGTGGTTGCAGACTTGTTTTAAACTATTGTAGAATGTTTAGGATGTTAGTTACAGTTATTATCCAGAAAAATTCGTTTGGTCTACTTTTCTGAGGCTTAGTTTAGCATGACTACAAGTAGTTAAAAGATGATGTGACTTCAAATTACTAAGGAATTGATTAGTTTATAGTTTGAAGTAGTGGTCTTTAAAGTTCATAAGTTTCAATGTATCAAGTGTATACAGCAGCTTACTAATGGAAGGGTTTAATTAGTAAATATTTGTGGAAGCTTTAAGTTGAAGTAGGCTTGAAATTTGTACCGTAATTGGCAGATGCTACTTAGCCAGCATCATTTTCAAAAACATTGATTGATCAACTAATTCAGTTGACAGTTATTTAAAAAAAGTGTATAAAGATACAACAAAAGTTGATAGGTTTCAATCTGTGGCACTCAAAATAGCCACTCCCAAAAATAATTTGTAAACAAAGAGCATTAGCAAGACAATTTTGAGTAGGCTACTGTACCGGTAAGTATGCAGGTTCAGTAATTTAAAGCAACAATGTCACAAAGGTTACAAGTCCTGAGATTTAACTTAAAACTAGTTAGGCTGAGGGAAGATACAGCAGAATCAGAAAGGCTACCGTAACGTGTTCCGTATTTGAAGAACCTGGTTTGCGACATATATAGCATCTTAATTGATTACGTACAGACTGGAAATTTGATTGAATAGACCAGTTAAGGCAGTTATGCTGACAAAGGTTATGTTTTGTTTATTTCCTTTGTGTTGTAATTTCCTGTTATCTTAAGCATGCCGTTCTTTGAAGATCAATTAGTCTACTTTGAGACTACTAGCAGACACTAATGCATTAACCGGTTAACCACTACCTTTGTTAGCAATTATCTTTTGTTGTTATTAGCATTACAGTTCATAATCAAATGCTGTACTCTATGTAGGGTTGTGAATTATCTTAGTTATGATTATTTAGTTTGATAATGTCCCAAGTTAAGCGTAAATGGGGTGGAATAAACTGCTGTTTACCACAATGTAACAACACTACAAATATGGGATTTTGTTACTTGTACAAAGTTCCAAGTGATGAAAAGAAAAGGTTTTCTGTTTCAACAGCACAGTGGGAAAAACAGTTTCATCAGGTAAGATCAACACAATAAAATAGTATAATTTTATGCTGTATGTCATGATGGTTGACATTAGTAAAAATTAAGAGCTTATGCCTAGTGAATCACATAATGTGTCACACATATTATGTTTTTTTTTAAATTTAAGCAATAAGCATATGGTGCTCACTGCTACTTTACTCGTATATTGAGAAGATTCACTAATCTAGCATCCCTGTGTAGTGTGTTTGTTTGTTTGTTTATCTTTATCCTGCATTGCGGGAAAGCGGACTTGAGCGCTATGCATCGGTGTACGCTTTTCGACGTACACCTGACCCACGCTGCAGCCGACTGCAATGTCTGTTTCCGGTTGTCTACTCTACTTATGACTTAAATTTGGTACTACCCATTACTCGAAATCGATCACTAGGTAGAGGCAATTATCGTAAAGTTTCTTGCCCAGAGAAACAACAGTAAGTGCGGGTGGCTGAAGTCGAACATGCAAGCTCTCGACTGCGAGCCCAACGCGCTAACCACTCGGCCCCAATGCGCTAACACTAGTTGATTAGTAATGAACACGTGTGCTAATTGTAACATACATTGCTAAATGTTATTTATGATAGGTCATTGATTTTCAGATTTAGTTGGGGATGTCAATAGAGAGAATATGCTACTAAGTAAGGCTTCAGATGCTCTTCTCGTATCGTCCTTACCAGCAATAATTCGAGAAACGTCTGCTATTGGCGCAGATTATGTACCATACTTGCAAGAATAAAGCAGAATCCTCTTGAACATTACTTCGGTCGACAGCATCAAAGAGTTGCTTGTGATACTGCGTCTACAGTTCGAATGTTTAGCAGTACCGCCAAAAGTTTAGATATTGTAAAGCACTCTGCAGTGAAGAGATCTAATGTTGAGAGTGAACATTAGACTAACCACTCTGGCATACTGCGCTTTACTCAAAACTGCATAAAACAGTGATTGAAATTGGCACTTTGAGAATCCGTACCTGCATTGAAGGAACTCCGTATCTACAATGCATACTGTATATTCTGGTACAGTAAACCTCACATATAACATACAGTATGGGTATATAAACGAGAATTTTAATCCGCATGGTTTCTTATACTTTTTAGTTCATTCGAATGAATGGGGATTATAAAAGTGGTTTACTGTACTTTCACTGCAACTACATCATTGCCGCATTGGCACCCTTCAGTGTACTTTTTACAGTATTTAAGTTACGGTATAATAGAAAGCCTATTTTATTCTTTATTAAAGTAATGTGCTGTGAAATCAGCTTGAAAAGCATGCTACGATGTTTATTGTACAAATCAAAAACGGATAACAAAATACAACAGGAATCCCCCTTCAATGTTTGCTTTTAGAATTGTTTATACTTTGTTTATACTTTTCGGAGTGCTAGGCCTACGAAGTGCACTGTTCGGCTTATGCAATTGTTTAGCTGTTTTGTTTCTACCATGTAAGAAGTCTTGCAGTGGTAAGTAAAAATATGACTCCTCATACGCATACAGCACTTTTTTTTATAAGTTCAGTTTTTTTTTTTATTTCTGACCATCACAGCGAAAACAATACATGTCAACATAGCAAGGGTCTAGAAAAGTTCTTCAAAAGCGCCATCGTAGAGGTTCCAGTTAATGGATTGCTGTATACCTTCCACAGTCCAAGTCCGGCAATAAGCTGTCTTTACATTTAGTTTACAATACTCATGATATGCATTAGGCAGATTAAGGTTGTTGATTTCATTGAGCAATATGTCAGTGTAATTCCCCACTTTTCGAAGAAAATTCCCCATTCATAGGCGAATTTCCACCATCCAAATCTTCATTCAACTGTAAAATACAAATAAATTCAGTAGCCTAATGCACCATCTTCATCAAGTGCCATTAATATCTCCGAACTAAGGTGACCATGTGATGCCATTGTTCTTTAGCATACCAGTAATGTAAAATAAGTCACGTTCAATTGCTATATATAGTATGCAAAAAAATGGCATCCAAAGAAGAACGTTCATTACTGGTATCTCAAAATTATTGAATTAATGCACTTCTAAAGTAGCACCAGCATAATCGTGTATATTGCATAATATGCTTTTGAAAGCTAACTTTTTCAACCTGAAGGCCCTGAAGCAGTTAAGTATTTCATTGGTTAGATTTCCAAATTTCATATTGATAATATTATTATTACAATTTATTTGCATCACACCAATAAGTCCATATTAATTACCATACATGCAAAAAGACAAAAAAAAATACAAGAATAATCACAATATAATAACCCGGTTAACAGATAATGCTGTTGCGGAGAATTGTTAACCAGTAAGCTTTAGGTTTAGATAGTAATAACTATATTTGGTTGAATAGTATTTTGCATGTAAAGAAGTCAAGCTCAACATACCTTATCGAAAAATATAAGATGTTCTTCACTCATGTCTTGAAGAGCTTCCAAGCATTGTGACAACATTTTAATGACTTTTAAGAATTGTATAATTGTAAACCTTTTTGTACACTTATTGCTGCATTGTAAGAAATATATATATATTATATACTGTATTTATGAACATTCTCTATTTGTATTAAGCATATAAATTGTTTTCAAAATCAGGAATGACAGGCCCACAAGTAACATGCTAAAATGTAACATATCTGAAATATTCAAATTGTCAAAATCAACAACTTGGCAGTTCATTTTAAATATGTGAATTAGTTAAGAAACTGGGATGCAACCTAATGCCAAGTTGTTGATTTTGACACGTTATGATAGCCTATAGGTATTTTGTAACATGTCAAGCAGATCACAAGCAATTAGTAACGGTAGCCACTTCAACAAGAAAAACTTCAGCCATGCCACTGAAACCTCAAGCAGTCATAAGCTAGCCTATGTTTTCTGTGATGTGAAAAAGGGCGAAAAGAAGATGATACAAAGCAAAGTAGTGGTTAACCGGTTACTGCATTAAACCAGTGTTTGCTAGTAGTCTCAAAGTAGACTGATGACCTACAAAAAAATGGCATGCTAATAAAAAATTACAACACAAAGGAAATAAACAAAACATAACCTTTGTCAGCATAACTGCCTTAACTGGTCCATTCAATCAAATTTCCAGTCTGTAGCCTACATAACCAATTATGCTATGTCGCAAACCAGGTTCCCCAAATATGGAACAAGTTACGGTAGGTACCGTATCTGATTCTGCTGTATCTTCCTTCAGCCTAACTAGTTTTAAGTTAAATCTCAGGACTTTTAATATTTATGACATTGTTGCTTTAAATTACTGAACCTACATACTTACCGGTACTCAAATTTGTCTTGCTAATGCTCTTTGTTTATACATTATTTTTGGGAGCGGCTATTTTGAGTATCACAGATTGAAACCTATCACCGTTTTGTTGTATCACATAATAAAACAACTTTATAGACCTTTTTAAAATAACTGTCAACTGAATTAATCGATCAAACAATGTTTTTGGAAATGATGCTGGCTAAGTAGCATCTGCCAATTACGGTACTAATTTCAAGCCTACTTCAGCTTAAAGCTTTCACAAATATTTAGTAATTAATCCCTTCAATTAGTAAGCTGATGTATATACTTGGTACATTGAAACTTATGAACTTTAAAGACCACTACTTCAAACTATAAACTAATCAATTCCTTAGTAATTTGAAAACTCACATCATCTTTTAACTACTTGTAGTCATGCTAAACTAAGCCTCAGAAAAGTAGACCAAACGAATTTTTCTGGATAATAACTGTAACTAACATCCTAAACATTCTACAATAGTTTAAAACAAGTCTGCAACCACAATATCATGCACAGTTTCGCCGTTGATAGTAGACAATATGCCTGTATTTGCATACCTTCCAAGCAGATTCTGTGATTTAACCATAGCTCTCCTAGGTGGCGCTGTAAACAACAACCTCAGGCAGATTTGCCATTGACTTTCCAGACTATGTATATAGTGACTCTGGTATTACATCAACAAAATAGTCATGGCTGATTGACTTCAGTTTGAGCACAGCAAACTGATCAGGTAAATTCAGTTGCTTTTTGTTTGAAAGTGGCTATTTTTCCACACTTAATGCCATGGTTACAATCAGGTATTGCCAAAGTTAGGATTAAAGTTAGGAAAGGTTAAGGTAAGGGTAAGATTAGGGTTTTGATCTTTGCCCAGGACTAAAAAAAATGTCCAAAATTATACAAGTTTTTGTTTTCAACTGCTTTAAACTTTTCTCAAATTAGGGCAGAATTCCTTATCTGGCAATACTATCGAGGTTATTATTCCACTGTATATGTAGTGTAAATATGGCCACAGCCTTTTGTTTCTGAACGTCATAGGGAAAACAATGCACATCAACATAGCAAAGGTCTAGAAAAAGGTAGAAGCATATGGTGCTTGAGACCGAAAAAAAGTAATTACGGTAAGTTAAAAGAAAATTGGCACGGTCAGCGGTCACAACAGCTTCAGAAAAAATTTAGGATAAAAGGAAAATAAAAAGAAATTACAAAACAACAACTACTTACTAAACAACAACTACTTACAAACAACTACTTACTATCCAGGCTATAGCTTTATCAGCCCATGTAGGTTTCAGCTGGTATCTTCAAGATTTTTATACGTATATAGACACTTGCTATGAAGATTGGCCATGGTGCATTATCAAGAATGCTGATGGTCCTGAGGGAACAGATCTGGGGCACACCCACAGATATGCTGCTAAGATTAGAGGATAGTATGCTCTGGAAAACCACTCTTTGTTTTCTGTCACTCAGGTAACTCATGAACCAATCATACGCAACGCCTTTTATTCCAAAATGATATATTATAATTGGGCTAACAATAGTTTATGGTCAATAGTGTCAAATTCTTTGGATAAATCAAGGAAGATTCCTAATGCAAGATGGTTGTCATTGAGTACACTGGTGATACAGACGAAATCGGTTAATAGTATACTGCTTAAACGTATCAATCGTTTATTTGAATCAAAACCTGAAATCCCAAACCAAATCCAATCTAATGTTAAGTAAAAACATCGGTTAAACGAATACCACTTAAAAGAATAAGTTGGATAAAAGCATCAGGATTTGCTTCTAGTTTGCCTACTTCATTCATTTAATCGTATAATTGTATCCGTTAGCAAAAAGAGAATGTCTCTTTTTTGCTTCGCATAATTGTCTGCAATGTTCAAAGGCGAAATGAAGTAAAGGTAAGACAGACGGATGCGATCAAAACAAAGACAAGTGTCTGTAATCCCAGGCCATAATATTATGTGCTAGACATCCGCACTACAAAGAACCAATTTTCGCACAGCTGTGCTTCATTAAACCAGAAGAGCACACAAAAGGAATAATCACACTTTCCAATAAAGAAGTTTAAATGCTTTTGATGTCATCCGTCGGCGACTGGCCTTGCAAGGAAAGGACATGGACAAGTTATTTCAGCTTGAGAGGGAAGTGTTGAAAAGAATGTCTAAAAGTTTAAACCAGAAAACTGTGGAGAATTTTTTTTTAAATTGCTGAAAAAAAGTAGCCTATTGTTGTGAAATGCAGTGCGTAATTTCATTTGTGCAGTTTTGTTCAGTTGAAGAACATTGCAAATTAATTATTTTACCAGACAACGCAAAACACTTGAAAAAAAACCTTTGCGATTTCAAAACAAACAATGAGTGTGAGCTGTGTTTTTCTATCATACCACTATTTTCGTAGGCCCTTTTCCATACTTAAAACTACACAGCTGGTACAGAGCTAAAAATAGCCCGCTTGATTCAAAATCTTCAACGTCAAAGTTCGCGTTGTGACGTCACAGAGATCGGTGATATGAAAGATTGCCGATTTGCAGTCCGATTGCTGCAGTTTGCAGAAAAATGCTTTGATGGTACATGCTCTCCCAGTCAGCAAAGCTGATCTTTTTTACATTGTTTGAACGTCTGCAGATGATAAATCAATGTAAAATAGACCAGTTTTGCTGGCTGGGACATCTAGCGTAGTGGTATGTTAACACAGAACTAGTAAACTCTTTGAAGTTTAACCAGAATTGTAAACAGTTGTAGGAAGTCATCATCATAATCCATCGTCGGTTTGTTCCCCACTAGTAGGAGTGGCCGATTGTTTCCGCGCAGCAATTGTTTTAATCCCTTTTCTCCATTTCACCCTGTCCCTTGCATCTTCCTCCTTCCGTCCGACTTTTTTAAAGTATCATATCAGTTGTAATGTGCGCTGCAGCCTAGTCAGCACAGATATCTTCTCAACATTACGCCCATTCACAATAAACCTTTTTTTAGTAAATTGGTTAAACGAATCAATCGTATAATCGTATCAAAACGTCTGGCAAATAAGTGATTCGATTAACCGATTTCGTCTGTACTTTCTATTAACATTACAGCAGCATGACTTGTGGAATGATTTTTTTGAAACCAAACTGGCTGTTATAGTAAACTTTGTGTCTAATTAGAAATGAATATAATCTGTTATACATGATTCTTTCTAATATCTTTGAAAAAACTGCAGTAGTAGGCTGATTGTTCTGTATATAGTTGTTTAAATCTTTGCAGCTACGGTACCTGTTTTAAAGGTAGGTATCACCTTCCCCAACTTAAATGAATTTTTAATTTGCCACTTGTTAAAGATAGGTTAAATATATATATACATGAGTTTAAGCATACAGTATAATGTTTGGGGTGGACTTTACAGCTATGGAATGTATTTCATCGATGCCACTGCTAGTTTTTGCTGGTATAGCTTGAATAATGTTTTTTTATTTCTTTTAAAGTACAGTACCATAGTTTGATGTATATATTGACTCAGAGCAATGGAGAATCAAGATTTATATATTGAAAATATTGTAGTTGATGTCTAGGAATTTTTCTTGTAAGGGAATGGGCACTGGGCAGCACAAGATAGGTGATTATTGAAGTGATTTGCAATAGGTAATCTGTCAGTGACTGTTATGCCATGGTTGGATGTATTGTAGACTGGGATTTCCCTAGTAGATTGTTGATTGTTTACCAAGTAGCTTTCTTATAAACTTTTGGTTTTCGAATTTAGATTTATATTAACTCTTTTTTGGTTGATAGTGTAAGTTTCTTGCAGTGGTGATCAAAGCTTATTGATAAAGACGTTAAATTTAATTTTAGGCAGTGGCTATTTGACCGGCGCCGGTCTTTGAATCTGAAACATTATTTGACCGGTCATGACGTCACTATATAAGCATTTTTTTCTTTTTTTTTTTCAAAGCAAAAGACGAGAAGAGTGCATATATGAGTTCTCAATTCAACACCTTTGTTCAACTGATTCTGTGGCGCATAGGATACGTATCGGGCTGGTGCTCCAGAGGGAATGAGTTCGATACTACGCGGAAGCATTTTTTATTTTTTATTTTTAACTAAATTTTGACCCGAAATGACTCAATCGTTAGGCTGCTGCATTTTTGTGGTCAATTTTTAATTTGAGTCATAAAAACAATAAAAATCAAAAAAATCAATTAAAAAAATCAAATGATTTTTTATTTGCTAAAATAAAAATAAATACATCAACAAACGTTTCACTGCTTCTCTGTAATACAAAAGTTATATTTAAATATCTAACGCTATAGGCTATGCATGTTTTGAAAGGCAACTTAGTTTACTTGGCAGTTCACAAACAGTGTTGTTCACTAAACATAGTTTTTGAGCAAGTTTTTTTCCACTTTTGGTGTGCTTCAATCAGAAGTTCGAAATCGATTGGGCACTGCAAAAGCTGGCGAGCTTGTATTGATGTACAAAATTTTCAATGCAAAATAAATTGCAATTTTGTGTCATTTGAACTTTTATTGTTTTGGTATGGTACGTCGGTAACATAATTATATTACACAGTTAAACTTTCTTTGCAAAAAGTCTGGTTGTAGGCTATGCATCAGTTGAGCAAAAAAGCAAATTAATGTGTGCTCAAACGTAAAGAAAGATTTTAGTGTAGTGAGATGACAGTCTGAGACGTACCTCAATCTCGATATGCACATTATGATTTAGTATAAAGCAACATATCACACCTACTTAAAAATATGTGCAATAGCGTGACGCAACAATTTATCAAAAGACAGTTTATCGAAAGACAGTTCATCGAACGACAATTCATCGAAACGACTGTTTATCGAAACGACAGTTCATCAAACGACTGTTTATTGAAACGACAGTTTATCGAACGATGAAGCACATATGCAATGGAATACTCAGGGGTTAGGGGATAATGATTAGGGATTAGGAGTTAGGGTTAGTGGTTAGGTTTTCGATTAACTGTCGTTCGGTAAATTGTCGTTCGATAAACTGTTGTTCGATTAACTGTCGTTTCGATAAACTGTCGTTCGATTAATTGTCGTTCGATAAACTGTCGTTTCGATAAACTGTCGTAGTACCATGCAATAGACACTAGACAGGCTAGCCTACAATGTAATAATAAAAATGATTAAACACTTGCAAAGCAAAGCCTTTCAATCAATCAAGGGGTTAAAAATAATTCTGCTATCTTACTAAAATGATCTCTTCCCCCAAGTAGACTCGACGCTTTTTTATATAAAAAAAATCAAAAAAATCTGATTTTTTTAAAAAAATCATGATTTTTTTCCAACCCTGAGTAGCCTACAGCCCAACTTTTTATGTCTTTTCAAATATGAGTAATAAAGTTAAAGTTGTTTAATTTTCTTGAATTTAAGAATTTCTCTGGATAATTTTCCGTTTGTCATAAGAGGATGTGACCGTGTTTGTCAAACGACGCAAAAATGTAAATGAAAATGTAATGACGAACGGAAAATTATGACGAACAGGGTTCGATCTTAAAGCTAGTCCGCTAGCCAATGGCTAGTGAAAATTTGCGCGGACTAGTAGAAATGTTGCAGTACTAGTCCGATTGGCTAGTGAAAATATTCGCCGGTGAAAAGTTTTGGTTTACAAAATGGCGATTGGCGACGTCACTCTGAAATACTGCAAAAATTTGCTTGCCAGAGGCGAAATTGCACGAAGAAGGCTGCAAAGTCGGTCAACTGAGCACGTGACTACTTTTTTCTCTCAACTTTGCTAGACACGACACGTGGTACGGTAGTAGTGAGCACGCCAGCACGGAGAAGCCAGCATCCCATGAACATTTTTACAAACAATATTTTATTTGACTTTTATTTTGTTTTTTCCCCTCTTTGGATTGCTACCTTGTCGTAGTTGAAGAGCTCGTGTGCCTCCGTGACCTAAAGAGTTATGCTGACCCAACAAGCCAGACAGGTCTGACGGTAGAGGCCTAACCAAACGCAATCCATGTAATAGTTCACTTCTTTTGACAGTGAACAAATATTATGTATTGTACCACCCTGGCGAGTGGCGTGTCATCTCGTACTACAGATGCACACAATGTAATATTAAAACATAAATAAATATTAAGCACACTGCATGCCTCATTTATTTTTTCTGTTTTAAAATTGCACTGTTTGCGTCTGTAGTACGAGAAGGTGTTTTGTGCGTATTGTTGCTCTCTTGTGCGTACTGAAATCTGAAAGCCTTTACTTTTAGTTTCTGTCTAAGTCAAAACACTTATCTTAATACGTCATCAGACAAGTGAAAAGTCAGTAAACTGGTCGGGCTAGTGAAAAATCGTGCGGGCTAGTGAAAACGGGGAGCAACTAGTCCGGTGGGCTAGTGAAGAAAAAAGTTAAGATTGACCCCTGACGAACGGAAAATTATCCAGAGAAATTCTCAAATTCCAGAAAATTAAAAACTCTAACTTTAATACTGATAGTTGAAAAGGCATAAAAATTGGGCTGTAGGCTACTCAAATTAAAAATTGACCACAAAAATGCAGCAGCCTAACGATTGAGTCAATTCGGTCAAAATTTAGTTAAAAATTAAAAACAAAAGAATGCTTCCGCGTAGTATCGAACTCATTCCCTCTGGAGCACCAGCCGGAGACTTATCCTACGTGCCACCGAATCAGTTGACCATAACTGCCGAATTTAGAACTTATATATGCACTCTTCTCGTCTTTTGCTTTGAAAAAGAAAGAGAAAAAAATGCCTATATACTAGTGACCTCATGACCGGTCAAATAGTGTTTCAGATTCAAAGACCGGCGCCGGTCAAATAGCCACTGCCTTAATTTTATTTTTAATGCTGAAAATTGAATGAGGCTGTTCACCAGGCATTAAATTAAATAATAGGAGATGTTCTACTGGTGCAAATTGAGCTAAACTATCACAAGATGTATACAGTGACAATTTGCTTTTATTCCGACGTTTCGTCAATCAGACACGACTGACTTCTTCAGGGGCTAGATTAAATAATTGCTGGGCATTGTGACTGTCACATGCTTGTAAAATTGTAGCGCAGTCAAAAATTATCAAACCTAAGTGTTGACGTTTGGGTCTGCTACTATTCGGCGAGTCCAATTCGGCGAGTCCGATTCGGCGAGTCCGATTCGGCGAGTCCAATTCGGCGAGTGCATTGAAAGAGTTACAAAACTGCCATCAGTTTTATGCTTTTTATTTAAAAAAAAAAATTATTGAACTGCACTATGTTTTACCAAACTTTTGTCTGGTTTTTATGGGAAGCTTTTATGCATGTTATTATTAAGTAGTTTCAACTTACAAGGGATTATATCAATGTTTAATGCACTATTTAGTATTTAACCATCTGGCAACCTTGATACCTTGTTCAGTTTATTTTAATATGTTGGTGAATAAACAGAAATATACAAAACACACTAAACACAAATAATATATAATTTGCACAACAAGGATGGCAGTGAAAGACCACAATGTTACCATTAAAGCCATCTGCTACCCAAACATTTAAATAGAACACCAAAAATCAGGAACATTAATAATATCATAATATCAGTTCCGTGGATAACACATAATAGTGAAATAACAAAACAAGGTAGCACAGTACATAAAGACTATGTGCAAGGGGATAAGCAAATGATATGTTTTGGTAGGCTAGTGATTATAATATTGTACAAATTCTTTAAAAGACATTTTTATTTAAATTTAAAAGTACAGTATTGAAAGATGTTTCTTTTATTTCTTTTTGTATTTGATTCCATAATAACACTCCATGAAACGTAGCATCTTACCAAAGTTCAATGTTACGATCTATGGCAAATATAGTATAAATCTTTTTTTTTTGTGTTGACGGCGGCATATTGGTGTATATATTTTTGCAAAGGCAAAGTAGCTAACAATTGCCCGAGGCAGCATTTTGTGTACATATTTGTACATAAACTTTGCAGTCTCTACTTTAATAATAATTTTAATTCAGACCACATTAAATTTATGATAGAAAATACTTGTTGATCTTGGCAAAAATAGACACGATCGGACAATTGTAATACCTCAATTCACAATTGCAAAATGTTCTGCAGCATTTCACCTTTGTGGCAAATGTCACAAAATTGTCTTAGAATATAAATTAAGTATTTCAGCATCTGTTTAATCGTCAGCATGTGAGGTATCAGTATGAAGGAAATTTTCCAAACAATATGTTTATGTGGTTAACTTGAAAATTTTACTCCATTTTAGAGCAATCCCCTTTTGACTTTCAAATTGACCCTGTGGGCTAGGTCATTGTTAATATGATGATATTAATATGACTTTACTTTAAAAACATATATACATGGTACACCTATGAATTAAAAGGATCATGAATTTCCTTTAATTCAGCACATTTAGAAACAGTAATAGTTGAACAGTGGCTTATTTCATCATTAATAAACATTATATATTATAACCAACTGGACTTGTTAGTTAAAAATTTAAGTTGAAAACCATGAAATGTACCAGTCCAGTGCTCTGTCAAGGCAGCTAGACCCATGTATATCTGATAGTTCTTAACCACAAAATGTTTGAACTTTTTTGTTTAAACTTGAAGTATATTATGATATATGTCATGCAGTTTTATAAGAACGATTAATTGCAGAACAGATTGATTAATTAAAATGAATTGTTGACACTTCAATAGCAATACAACTTAGCAAGTTGTATACTATTTTGAAATCATGCAGGGATTATTTTTCCTTTTCTTTCCACAGATGAAATAGAAGCTGTTGAAAGTAATATAAAACATTTTAAAAGTATTTGTTTGATTTTTGTATCCTGCACAGTATCCTGCTGAAATGAGGGCAGTGCAAGGTCTTGTTCCAGCTAGATTTCTGATCATAATTGCCCACTTTGTCATAGTGATTACAATGTTTTCATCACTGGTAAGTTATAGTTTGTTTTTGGTTTTTTACATAGCATGAACAATGAACACTATAAACAAGTGTATAATTAAATGCATTAATATTTATTTGAAGTTGTCAGTCAAAGCCAAAATGCTGCAACAAGGTTCTGATCTTAAATTTAAGATGTAAAAACATATTTTCTTAGATTGCTCTAATTATTGCTATTCCTTGAATTGCATTTACCGTGGATATTGTTCAGTAGATTTTTATTGCTTTGTACATTTTCTATTTTTCATTGCTTCTTTAGTTAAAGATATTCTGGCCGGAATTTTCAAAATAGTTTCAGTTTCAATACCTGCCAGGACTGGCAACATTTCGGCCAAGATATTTCAGTTTAGTTTTTTTATTTTCTTGACAATTTTCTGTGCAGTAAAAGATAACAATCCCAAAACAACCTATCCAACATAACATAGTAAGACAGGGATTCCCAAACTTTTTCTATTCACATACCATTCAGAAGTTTCATAGCCTACAGTGTTCACGTACCACCTATGTTATGTCCTATATCCAAAACACCTTAAAAATATTATATGTAATAGAAGGCAAGAAAGTTTGACGAATATCAGCACAGGGCTCCAAGACAAAATTGGATTGTTATCGTAAGATTAAAATAAATATTTTAAACTATTTATCTGTTGCATAACTGTTAGACTAATAAATAGGCTGTACTGCTACGATCAGTAGCACTCTCAAAACGGAAACTTTAAAAAGTGAAAAGTTTTGTCGTATCTGTTGTACAACCAGAGGTTCCCAAACTGTGCGTCGTGACACCCTGGTGCATTATCTCAATTTTTCAAAGTGTCACAGTCACACAATGATTCCACTTTGCATCTAAATTCAGTTGCAGTAATAAAACGCTCACAGATATTGTTATCCTTTAAAATGAGTAGTCGAACTCTTTAGTACGAAACTGTTGCAATCGATTCACAGGCCTGACATATAAAAAATTTCTGCAGTTTTGACTTAAAACAGTAGGGCGGTGGAAGAAAGGTACAGTAGTACTCGGTTAATCCGGATTCGATTTGACCAGCGATTCCATCCGGATTAGGCGAAGATCCGGATTAACCGATGACGGTTCTATCAAGCCTGACGTTACCTAGATAGAAGGGTATCGGTAAAAATCACCGAAATTGAACGCATTAGTGTGGTCATCTGTCAATTCCGAGACGCGCGATCACCATATTAGCGATAGAATTCTTTTGAAATGCAGTATGCATGTAAAACGAATGTATTTGTAGACTCTGCGTTTAACGCAAGAACACACTGGCAAAAGTTATATCTTTAGACATGCGTGTCGGAATAATCTGTAGTCACTCAAAACTTTTGAAAACAGTTACGGAAGACGAGTTTCTTTGGAAAACTTACAAAAAATCAAACAAAGTCTTCTATTGGAAAAACATCACCGACATACCGCCGAAAATTCCACCGACATCTTTTCAAGTGACAGTACGAGTTTGGGCATTTGCGCACGAATTTTGCGTTAGGAGGGATTACTGTTTATGAAAAGAAGAAATCCGCAATAATTTATTGCGTCACATTAACGGAACAATAGATAAGAAATTTCTCGCTATAAGCCACGTTACGTTTTAGCATAAAATGGCAAAACTGTCGGGAAAATCCGGATAAAGCGATAGAGAAAGCGCAACTTTTGTCCGGAATAGGCGAAGATCCGGATTAAATAATCCGGATAATCCGAAGCCGTTTCTCAAGAAAAAGATTACAAATCATTTGTACTTCCAGTTTCATCCGGATTAGGCGAAGACCCGGATTAACCGAATCCGGATTAACCGAGTTCTACAGTATAATATACGATTAACAACAGAAAGTATCAAAATCGACATTCTAACCTAGATTACTTGCAAAACGTTATTTTGATCAAATATGTGGGGTTTGTTACAGTTCAAACTTAGTTACAACAAATTGTGAGCTCTCATAACTAAAATTGTAGTTTTGTTGATAGTGTCTTAGCTGTTGTTCTTGCTGCAAGATGCATTGCTTGCAATCAGATTGTGTTTTTGTTGGTACTCAGATTGTGTTTTAACAAAAGAATAACCATTCATCTGTTTTAGCTACCGGTACCAAGCTTCAGAAATCATGCTATTTCCACAAACCAATCCCTTGGCGGATCAGAAAATATTTTTGAATCATATGAATGTTTATCATTTTTCTGAAGAAATACAAAGTCTATCATACGTTGTATGGCTTCATTTGCTTAACACTAGAACGGCCGAAAAAAAAGTATACCTCCAACGGCCGCTGGTGTCAAAATCAACACTTTTCACAAAAAATTTATTTTTTCGCAAAATTAACCATAAGAGTTCGTTTTATTTTAGAGTGATAAAATTATCTGAGACACTTATTACTTTTGTCACCTATTTGCGCTGTTCATTTTTTGGTTTTAGACGCATATTATGACGTAGGCTATCAGATTTTGATCAGTTCGAAGCTTGACTGTATCTGTATCTTGACTCTGTACAATGATCTAAAAATTTAACAGAGCTAAGACAAAATTATCATAAAAATACCACAAAGTTTTCTTATTCAGCAGAAAAAAATCAAACAAACCAACAAACACTTTACGCTGTGCAGCCTTTGCACTCTGTGACTTTCCAGTCACCATTATCACACTTCCCACTTTCGACAGTGGCGGCAAATGGTAACTGTATTGTTTTAGCAATAATATCCAGCACATTTTCTGCGTTTTTTAGATGGTCGTCCCTGCTCTTCTCTCTGCAGTGTCGGCTTTCGTTTCAGCGCATGAGCAGTTCTCAAGCTCTCAATGAGCTGGAGGATATAATCACGTCAGCTGATGTTGCTGCCGGAACGTTTTCTAAAAATAATCCAAGAGTTCAAGGCTGCAATATCTAGCATATTTGTCCAAACTGCAAGAGGCCATCGTTTGCTTGCTGCATGTGTAGTGCATTTTCTTGCCATTTGGTCAAACACATCAACTGCTTCTTTGTTCTTGCTATAAAAATGGATCACAGAGGGTTTCTTTTTCTCTGTTGCATCAATACTGGGGCTGTCATGCATAGTGGAAACGACATTTGCATTTTTTTGCACTGATAGTTTACAAGCATGCAGCATTGCAGCTGTTCGTTGAGTTGTATAAGAATTTACTGGAAAATCTTTCTCCTCCACCCTTGGTCATCTCCTTTGTCAGTCCTTTACTGTTAGCTCGAACAGTTCCAACAATGGTTATATTTCTTTCCTGTAGCAAACAAGCAAGATTCACCCTAGTAAAGAAGTTAACTGTTGTGACGTTGTACCCGCCTTGTCTGTGCAAATTGGTGGTGATCCTCATCACTACATCCTCGTAGAGAAGCCTTCCATTTCGCTGCTTTCTTTCAATAGCTCCAAGATACGATAAGTACAATACGGTATTGCATACATATTTGGAATGAATGCATACCTATTTGGAATGTTACGAATGAACCTCTAACACCCACAATTTCATGCCAAACTTGTCTGGTTTGTGTGGCATGAACACGATAAAAGGACATATGTTTTTCATTGGAAATAGCTGTTCATCGATTGGCAGGCTCCATTCTAAAGTGTAATGGTTGATGCAATTAGCAACAAGTCCTTCCACTGGCTCTCGAATATGAATAAACTTATCTGTTGCAAATCGCTGATAGATTTGTGGAAGGTATCTGTAAACTCAGTACGATGACCTAAAATCAAGCCGAGCGATAACACACATCAAGTCGAGCGTTGGACAATCACCATGAGAAACGCTATAAGTAAGTGTGAAAACTATTGAATTAGTTTTTTTTTACACAGAAAATCTTTTGTACTTGACAAATCTTATTAAATTTGTATGAAGTGTCGATTTCTACACTTCGGCCGTTGGAGGTATATCCGCACATTGTAGATAACATAAAAAGATTTTTTAGAAAAATATTACTGAACTATAAAGTGTAAGCATAATTGGGAAGCTACTGAAAGTTTGAAAACGTTGCAATAACAATTAAGGCCCAAAATAGTGAACTAAATTTCTAAAAGTGTTGATTTCGACACCTTGGCTGTTCTAGTGTTAATAATGTATAAACAATTCACGGCATGTATTGGGAATTGTAGCAGTCATAAAATTATACAGTTGTTTCCTCATTTTTATCAGATGAGCTGCTTCTGTTTGGTAATCCGTAAAAATGCATGAAGAAAAAATCCATGCGGAAAATATGCTGAATGGAAAATATTTATATAGAAAATATCCCGAATGGAAAATGTCTATGCAAAGAATATCCATACCAAAGAGTAGCCTATCCATCTTAGTAGTTGGCCTACAGCATTTGAAGGTAGGCCTAATCAGTAATTTTCTGGAGTGCTATTGTACAAGACATCGTCTAAGTGTGTAATGAAATATCAACAACATTTCGAAATAAATTTTTTTTTTTTACTGTGTTAGCCCATTTAAAATATCGTGATAAGTTTTATTTCATGATTCAACAGCCTATCGAGTTTTGGTTTTTTTCATCATGATTAGTTTGTTCCTTCTTTAATTGGTGAGACCCGGCGTTTATTCTGCTGGCAGGAATCTGCAAGGTGTTGCTCCCCTCCACCAGTCTTAGGTTTCCTGATCATATTTCTTGATCAAAGTTTAAGTTATAATCATGAAATAAAACTTTCCACAATATTTGGGATACGCTATCACCGTTAAAAATTGATTTGTAATGCTGTTGTTATTTTAATACACATTTAGACAATGTCCAATACAATTGCACTCCAGGCCACTGAAAATTACTGATTAAACCTACTGTATCAGCTTCGCGCACAGCGCCGTGGAGCGTGACGCTCGTGTTCTGATAAGATTCTCTTTTTGTGAGTAAACGCGACCTGGCAACACTGGACACACTCAGTAGATTTTGCAGGACGGTTTACTGTGGAATAATAATACAACAAACATAAATACATAAAACAACGAATTAAGCGGTTACCACTCAACATGCCAGTGCACTTACCAAACTTTTATGTGCTCCACATGTACTGATCACATTGAATCACAAGAATTCATCACTATTCACAGCCTAATTGTCTTGAAAAATAGAATACAAAATAACTAGGCTAACTGTACAGTGCACTGAAACCGAACACACACGGATTTCACTAACAAAACTACTGCACAATATGTTCACTATACACTTAAGAATTCCCTTACTACCTCAAATCGGCTGCTGATATTTACAGATAAAAAAACTGCACATTAAAACATTAGCTAACTTGCTTACAAAACAATTCTGTCATGGTAAACTTCGGAAGGCTTCGCAGCAGCAAACGACGACTAAAATGTGGTAACCGCAACTACGGAACAATAATAAAAATAAAGGGCGTAAAATCTCATACACCTACCTTTAGATCAGCGGTTCTCAAACTGGGGTCCGTGGTCCTTTTGGGGTCCGGGAGACAATTTTCTGGGACCGCGAAGCACCTTCCAAAAAAATTAACACAATCCTGAAGAAAAAAAATTTGTGGAAAGTAAAAAATTTCAGACAGCTTATTTTCCAAACCAAAGTTAAAAGATATTTTATATAATATATTTTAGTATAGCTGGTTATAGTAAGCTTACCTATATTTTAGTAAGCTGGTTTGGCATCTCTCCATCTTGTAACATCAAGGAGTGCATAGTGGTGACGTACTCCTACAACGCTCGTGTTTATCAGATCAAGAACAGAATTACGAAATTTAGTTGACTAAAAAGGAGTTAGGCGAAGTTGATTAAGGCTGGTTATTTTTTATTGATTTAAGTTTTGAATTGAATGCCTTTCCAAACTTTTAGCTTTTTTAACCTTAGTCAAAATTGATATACTAATTGAATTTTTAACTTAAATTTGAGTACAAAAAGTGAAAATGGTTCAGCCTCGAAAAAAATTAAGATTCAATGATTCCTATCTTCTATTTGGTTTCACTGTGATACATTCTGGAGGAGAAGAAAAGCCGCAGTGCGTGTTCTGCTCTAAAACCTAGCAAGCTGGAAAGACATTTGGTAACACATCATCCAGATTATCAAAACAAAGACGCAGATTTTTTTAAACGGCAAGCTAATAGTTTAGTTAGGTCAAGATTTGATAGCACTGGTGATCAATGGAAGGAAAATACTGTTAAAGGCCTTCTACAAAGTTGCAAAAAAATAGCTATCGCCAAGAAGCCTCACACCATCGAAGAACAGCTGATCTTGTCTTGTTGCCTAGTTATTGTATCAAACGTTTTGGGAGAATCTGAAGCTCAAAATCTAAAGCAAATGTCTCTGTCAAACGACACCGTGAGTAGGAGAATATCTGAGCTATCGGAAAATGTTTTGTCGCAGGTGGTGTCAAAGATACAGAATTCAATATCACATACCTAGCTCGAAACATATTGGATGTGATGCATAATATCAAGATCATATTGAACTAAACGGAACCTAACATAGAACTGATAACACCCAAGCAGGTGCACCCATTTTATTGACGTGTGCATTTTTAATTGCATGTAGGACAGGTAACAAATCAATTATTATTTACAGTTTTTGCTCTAATTTGCCTTAAGTTTTTGGTGGACCGTGAGTCGTTGAAAAAATCGCAAGGGGACCGTTCAACAATTTTTTTGAAAAAGTTTGAGAACCACTGCTTTAGATGCTGTAGGTCAACTACCAAAGATGGATGAATATTCTCTGTATGGATATTTTCCATTTAGAATATTTACTGTATACTATAGAAATTTTCCATTCAGGATATTTTCTGTAAGGATTTTTTTTCTGGATTTTTACCTACATTCCTTCTACTTGAACAGGGATATCTAAAGAAGAAGATACGAAAGCTCATAGCGACTGCTTATTCTCACAACACTAGAAGGGCAGTAGTTGGTATCGCGTTAAACATGCAGCTCATTTTAAAATTGCAAAAAGTTTTGTCGTGCAGCTGGTACAGTCAGCTGCAGAAGACAGTTAGCAAATGTTATGCAGAGCATATTTTAAAAATACTTGTTTGGAAAGGCAGATAAAAAGGTTACGGTACCACTAAGCTGTTTTTCTGAACAAAGCTTTTGCCGTAGGCTAGGTGTATAGCAAGTATACAGGTAGTTGAATTAACAAGTAATTACCCTATGAGCATTCAGTAAATATGCATGCCTGATGGCTGGGTTTTTTTTTTCGGTTGTTTATCGGTCATTGACCGATTTTTTAGCAAAATGTCCGAAAAAAAAATATAGTCAATTCGGTCAAAATGTCCGAAAAAATATATAGTCATTTACCAAACATGACTAAAAATGACCAAAATAAATAAAAATGGCCGAATTTTTTCAAATCATTTCGGACAAATGACCGAAGTCTCAGCGAAAAAAAAAACAGCCTGATGGTTATAGCACAATGTAGGTTATCACAACAAGGTTTATTAAATTATATACTATTGGTTCCCATTGTCATTTTACAATACACGGAGATTATTTACGATAAACAGAAGCCTTTTTATTGTAAGACGTCATAAAAGCTTTTGTATCCCCTTCTTTAGATATGCCTAGGTGCTTAAGTCATTAAGATAACACAGTTGTTCTTATAACTTTTTTCATGCGAACCAGTGTTCTCAGAATCCTCTGCCGCTTAGACGTGCATGACGTAATGAATATTTAACTTTATTTGCAAACTTTCAACTTATTAAAGCTTACTATAAGTAGAATGTAATAAAAATAAAGTTGGTCATTTCCTATATCAAAGTACTTTAGTCTAACGATAGAAAATTATATCTGTCTGAAAATGACATACTTTTATAAACCTTCATCGGCAATTGAACACTTTCAGTTTACCCTTTCAGTTTCATGAGGTAAGCTGTTTATGAGGTTTCCAACTTATTTTGACAAGTGTCCGTCTATTTGTCAAAGCGTTGAAGATTCACAATTCACATTTTTGTCTAGTGCCTTTCTAAATTCCCCTGTTTCTAAGACACTTTGCAGTAACAATCTAATTTACTGTAAATCGTTACGATTCATCTATTGTTACTTTTTGTAAAAATACAATTTGAGCACAAACAAAAGCACAGCCTGAGTGCCACAATGTTGCCAAAAACGGAGCTGGTGTCGATTTCGAAACCTCCATTGTTAGAGGTGTATTCTGTAATGAAAAAAAATACTACTATTACAAATTTTGTAAATACAGATTAAAAGTTTGTGCAATTACGTGAAGCTACTGAAACTCTCATAGAGGTAGGAGAACAAAGAAATGCTAAACTGAGATGTCGCAGATTATAAGTGTCTATGTCGACACCTCCATCACTCTAGTGTTAGTAAATGATTAAGGGTAATTTGGAAGTTCTGAATCCGAATCTAAACTAAAAAAAAATCTAATCAGAGCAAAAGGATCCAAATTACTGGATGTGTAATAAAGACGACGTCAAATATTTTTCTTTTATCAAAAGTAACAATTTTGTTATCATCATAGGGAACGTTCAAATATTATGTAACGCTTTTTTTCCGAATTTTTGACCCCCCCTCCCCATGTAACGCTTTTTTACTACGAATTCAGCACAAAAAACTACCATTCCGTACTCGAAAGCGTTATGTAACGTTTTGCTTGAACCCCCTCCCTCCAATGTGACGCTAACGTAACGCTTTGCATAACCCCCCCTCCCCCTCGAAGGAGTTACGTAATATTTGAACGTTCCCACAGCTCAAAAAACGGACGTGATAGAATAAATCCAAGGTCAGAGGATTTGGACAGTTCAGGTTGTTGCAATATGGTACATCTCTATCTTAAATTGATAATGTAAGGTGGTGTTTAATGTCCTATGGTGTCTTCAGAGAATAATGTCAAATTCAGAACCACCACATTGCTTTGCGTGGGTTGGAAAAATATTCTCTTTTAGTGTCACACAGGAGGGAGAGAAGAAAAGCTATAAAAGAGCATACGAACAACTGTTATTATAAATTATAATACTACGGTACCCCATTGAAAATGCTTAACTTGTTGCAACGATTTTTTTTCTTTGCACCATTTCAGGATTCAAATGTACAGGCTTGTCTTCCTGTGTCATACACCACTGATGAGTTCAATGCTTTTCGGACAGAGATGATAGTTGCCTTATCTCTAACTATCTTTTTGTTTGCCATTGAATTTCTTGGCTTTGCTGCAGGATTTTCAATGTTTAATGCAACACAAACTCTACTTTGTATCCTTTTTATTGGTTATGTTTTTGTTGAAATATTTTTTACATAAACAATTGAACATGTGTGTCGTTCATCGGAACAAATCTTGATGACGTGGTTTGAGTGACTTCAACCTGAATGACACGAGACTTGGTTGTTTCTTGCGTCTCAGACCTCTAAGCGCGTTTATTTTCCCAGTGACCAAGCATGGCCTACCAGAGCTCCTTTCCGGCAGCCTAATTCTCATACTCGGCAGCCAAAATAAAAAAATCCGTTAAAAATTTGTGTTTTCAAAAATGTGTTAATTAATATCTTGCTTATGTTTTCATTCAGGTAAATGCAAACATGGCCCTAAAACACATTTGCGGTTGTATTTAAATGTACTGCTTTCCAAGTAAGTGTAGAGCCAACCTTCGAGTTTTTATAGGTCGACGCTTAGTCTTTTTGCAAAACTTTCATTAAGGCATATGCAGCTAATAAGGCCCGGCCAGTAATAAGGCCCACCCCCTGGATCTCCGTTGTTACAAATCTTTTAAACAAAATTGGAAGCTCTGATTGCTGCTATGGTGAATTGAGACTAACTGGTAAAGTTTCACAGCCTAAAGTTGCGAACTTTTTGAGTTACGGAAAGTTGAAGTTTGGGGGGACTGAAAATGAGTGGTTGTATTAATTTTCACATATTTTAGACTGCTCTGCAGTTAACAAACCGCTTTGACTTCCGTTTTTTTGCATTTTATGTGAAAGATATGTGCATGCTGATGCAGTAAAACCAATAAATTTGAACTTTTTTTCTAATTAAAGCAAGACTGATAATGATGATCAGACTAGGCTAATTTTGGTATTGAGGCCCATGGTCCCCTGGCGTAACGTTGTGCACTAGGGTGGAGTGAAAAAAACTTTTTATAAAATTTTTTATTAGCTCGGGGTTGGAAAACTTGCCAATTACTACTAAAACTAATTGTGCAAAATTAGAATGTATTCTGACGAGAGCTTGATCTGCCACCAGCCACTTGAAAATTTACTATTGGGCCATTCCGTGTGAATTCACACAGTCAAGAAATTCAACCTCTTCAATTTTTCTTAAATTTTACACACCTTTTCATTATCTTATATGATGAACACCTGCAAAATTTGAGTGAAGTTTATTGAGAAACACGAGAGTTATAAAGCATTTAGTTTGGGGGAGTCTGCCGAGGGGGCACAATTTTTTTATTTTTGGCCATGTTTGAGGTCCTATTACTGCTTAAGTAAATTAGGCAAGAACCTAATTTTTTTACAGGTGATAATAATTCTGCCAAATATTGAAAAAACAACATCGTTCACATTCCCACTTTAAAAGGTCAAAGGTCATAGACATCCAAATGTGGCCGTTTCCAGCTCTCGGTTAAAATTTTCCAAAATTTTAAAACTTTGCTAAGACTTTATTTTTGATTGGTTTTGGCTGAAATTTAGTAGAAATTTTGTTTACAGGATTCTCTATGAAATTTCAGGGTAAATTTTTACTGGGGTCATGGGTAATCGGGATATTAAAAGGACCTCTTTTTTGCTTTTTGTAATTTTGACCCATGTTTCACATTAAATACTTCCCAACCTCTTTAATATTTTGTACTGAAATTTTCTCAGTTCATAGAAAATCCTGTAAACAACATTTCTACTAAATTTCAGCCAAAACTAATCAAAAATAGGGTCTTGGCACGGTTTTAACATTTTAGAAAATTTTAGCCGAGAGCTGGAAAGGGCCACATTTGGATGTCTTTGACGTCTGACCTTTTAGAGTGACAATGTGAACGGTGTTGTGTTTTCAATACTTGTCAGCAGTACTATCACCTGTAAAAAAATTAGGTTCTTGCCTAATTTACTTAAGCAGTAATAGGACCTCAAACATGGCCAAAAATAAAAAAATTGTGCCCCCTCGGCAGACCCCCCCAAACTAAATGCTTTATAACTCTCGTGTTTCTCAATAAATTTTACTCAAAATTTGCAGGTGTTCATCATATAAGATAATGAAAAGGTGTGTAAAATTTAAGAAAAATTGAAGAGGTTGAATTTCTTGACTGTGTGAATTCACACCGAATGGCCCAATGGTAAATTTTCAAGTGGCTGGTGGCAGATCAAGCTCTCGTCAGATTACATTCTAATTTTGCACAACTAGTTTTAGTAGTAATTTGCAAGTTTTCCAACCCCAAGCTAATAAAAATTTTATAAAAAGTTTTTTCACTCCACCCTATTGTGCACCCCTGGTTAAGAAAGTGAGGGTTAAAGACTTGAGTGACCTAAACAATTCTTGTTACACCATTAATACAATTTGTTATTGCAATGGAAATATCATAATTTCAGAATCAAAATACTTTATCATCCCTACCATGTCTAAAAACACCATGTCACCTTTTAAAAAATGGAGCATGGGGCGGGGAGGGAATAGTTGTCTCTGTGTATTTAATTATTAGTTATGTGCCTGTGTTGTCGATTAGAATTTGTTTTGTGGTGTGGTTATAGTGAAAATACACCTTTTCCATCACTTTTGGTGCTAATTCAAACCGGGCCTTATTCACAACACGTGCATCTAATAAGGCCCGCTTGAGATTTTTTAAATTTTTTTAATATTTTACAACCCCTTTTACTTAGAAACTTGTGTCATAGATATGTTGTTTAGATAGACCCAAAGTATCCTCATTCCAAGTTTCGTTCAAAATTATGCAGTATTTAGAAAAATATTGAGGTTTGAAAATTAGCGGGCCTTATTAGCTGCAGGTGCCTTAGCAATATTTCTCGTCAGCATGCGAAAGACTCTGCATTGTTTATGAAAAGGTTGCGAGTGAAGAGAAAAAAGCTTGATGTACAGACGCAAGTGATAAAAAAAATTTAAATACCAATAATTTTTTAATCATAAATTGATTTCGCTATCACAGACATGATCACATAAATATATATCACATTCACCTTCACAGGCTCTTGATATGATCATACTGAGGATGCTGAATCATCAGTTGTTTGATGAGTAGTCACTTGAAAATTTAAGGTTTAAAATAATTAGATTTAGATGTTTTGTAAGTTTGTACACACAAACTACTTCAAAGATATATATTTTTATATATGCGATAGCCAAATCAATTTATGATTAAAAATCAGCCTGGTAAACTGTTTGTTGTGTTGAGTAACAAGGCTTATACAGTAGTCTATATAAGCTTAAATTGACCAGTTACCGTGTTCTTTATAGGTGAGCTTTGAAGTAGTTTGTGTGCACAAAGTTACAAAACGTCTAAATCTAGTTATTTTAAAGCTGAAATTTTCAAGTGACTACTCATCAAACCACTGATGATTTGCTGAATGAAAGAGATCTTTTATTCCTTAACTAACATCTCAGCAATCGGAGCGCATGCTGGGGCAACCGTAGCATTGTCCTTCTTTTTGTTTGATTCTTTATATTGCCGGTTGTACTGGTATATATTTGCCTTTTGCAGGTAAGCAGCAGACACGTCTCTTTATGGTTAAAAATTTCTAACGTTAGATCTGCATAAAAGCAAATAGGTTTCACGGTGCAGGATTTTTGTTTTGCATTATAGGCTATGCCTATTGCCTGGTACTATTGCCTCTGTCACTTCATGCTTTGTTGCAAACCTTACACGCTGCATGATTTTATTGAAAAGACAGTTTGACCAAAGTTCGCCACAATAGCTTCGTTGGATAAGCGCCTGACTTCATGAATGAAGAAACGTCAAGATGAAGCGTCGCTGGTTCAACTCAGGGTGTGTGCTTGAGCAACGCATTTAAAGGACACCTTTCCATTCAACGGTACCCAGTGGATGGAATAATTCCCCTGCAACAATCGGAAACTTCACCCTGTCAATCTCGGTAACCGGCCCTGCGTAAGCGGTTCAAAGCCTCTAGGCTACAAGTATGCGAAACTGCCAGGAATAATCTATCAGATGTTTTGTTAATCCGAGGATAAATATTCAAAAGCAACCAAGCGCGCAAGTCGAGAGCAGCAGAATCTTGTTGTTTTTTGGTTTGCACAGCCCAGTGTTTATCCTACTTAACTATCGGAGCTTTCCGTAAAGAAGTAGTGTAGGTCGAGAGTGAAGTTCACTTGGTGTGGTTAAAGTCCCTGGCTATTTAGCCTAAAAATGTTTTCCCTTGTGATTTAACGGTAGCCGAAAGGGCCTATTAAATATTTCCTATCTAGGCCTAATAAGTTTTACAATGTAGGCTACGTTGTATAACTTATGATTTCATTATCCTACCAGATAATCATCCTTAGATGTGTAGGCTGCCTTAGGTTGATGCAGCACTTATGGTTTTAATAATCCAGTTCTTAGATTCAGGTTGTCATCATACGACAACTGGCAAACATCCTTGAAGTTACACTTGGAAAAATTAGGTATGTGTCTTACTTTGCGAATTGTATTTTCAGTGTGCTACCAACGTTGACGGAATTGATGGTGATGTTTGCAGTTCTACAGTGGAAGACAGGATACTGATTACGACTTAGCCTATAGGCCTACCGTAATTTTGCGTATTGTTGCAGAATTTTGTACGAAGTATAAGCTTCCCACCTGATAACGTTTATCGGTGTTGAAGCGATGTAAAAATGGCAACTTGTTAACTGGGCGGATGTGTTTGTCTTGTAGCAGTAGCACTTACATTTTTTAAATAAACTCGATTCATGATTTTTTTTGGCTGAGTTAGGCTAGTCAGGTAAAATAGTGGGTCGCGAGACCTTTCATTCTATCAATCAATGTTTTATTTGTCAGGAACATAGGTACAGTACATGTTTGAAATATGCACAAGTTCCCATACCGACAGGGAGACAACAAGACGACCATACGGTCTACTAGTCCATTGTCACCAGGGATGGAGGAACCGCGTGGGCCTGAGACCACCTACTTTATTTTCTGGGTGGCCCTGGCCCACCCACTTTTGAAAGCCAAATTTCTTTGAAAAAATTAGCGAAAACAGCAAATCAGAGAGGGAGTTCCAAAAAAAGGTCTTCACTCGTTTGATACACAGTAGTTTGATTATCTTTGGTAGCTCAATGATGAAATCCAGTCGTTAAACTTTTCTGTTGAGTCCATTATTGATGTGCAGCACGTGTGGATGTGGTTACGTGTGACTGGTGGAGTAATCTATCAATCAATATAATTATTCTCTATGCTCTCATGGTTAGAACAGTGATATTATTACATATGCACGTACCGGTACTGTATAATGCTGCATATTATTACTCCCAGGTGGTATTATAACTGTGTGTGTATTGTTGCCTTTTTATTTGTGTGTAGGCTGCATCGCCACATTTTGTACAGCGCTATAGAGCAATTCAACAATTTTGTAAATTTTTTTAACCAAATCCGCCCCAAAATGGAAAATTTTGCCGTTGTCACGAAAGGCAATTATGAAAACGCAATGTGTAAACCAGGGGTCGGCAACCTTTTTCTAACAGCGAGCCAAAGCCAAACTTTACATGGTCTTGGCGGGCCGTAGCCTATTAATACCAGTTTTGATAGACTCAGAGGCATGATTTCAAGGCGTTGACGTAGCCTTCAGAATATCGGCTTGTAATATACTTGACGGGAATCGGCTGAACAAATTCTTAACATCAAAATTTTTGTTTACTGCACGCACAAATACTGCCAGCTCAGCTGTAGGCTTATCTGTCGCGTCTGTGCTCTCATCTATTGCCATTGCGAAGAACTGTAGAGTGTGAATATACAATAACTTTTTGCTGGATGTTATGTTCTCCGATATCTCTTCTTTTCGTCGAGTTACGGTTCTTGTTGAAAAACTTAGGCCTATATCTGAAAAGTAGTTTTTTTTTTTCTCTGGACATATGTTTTCAATAACGTCCATCTTACACCTTTTCCTAAATTCTCCATCGCAAAAGAATTTTCTGATTCATTGGTTTTCCTTTCCTTTGTAACAGAGAAATTTGCTGTTTTAAGGCTTTTTTGAGTAGATTAATTTTGCCGTTCCTTGTTTGACCTATTAACTTGGAAAAAATAATATGTTTTGTATCATAATGGCGCTTTATGTTGAGTTCTTTGTTTATACAAACAGAAATGGGGCAAATGAAACTGCATAAAGCAGCCGGTCCATCAGAAGTGAGCGTAGAGATGATAAAAGCAAGTGGAGAGTTGGGAATTGAAGTAATGCTACAACTTAGCCAAAGGGTATTAGATGGAGAGGGAATGCCGGAGAAGTGGAAGCATAGTAGTAGTACTGTTGTTCCACTGTTCAAGAGAAAAGGGGGTGTGAGAAGTTGCAGTGCATGTAGAGGTGTAAAACTACTAGAGCATGGAATGAAAATTGTGGAGCGAATACTAGAAAAGAGGTTGAGAACATTGGTGAAATTAAATGATATGCACTATGCAGTTTGGATTTATGCCAGGAAAGGGTACAGTGGATGCTCTGTTTATATTGAGAAAAATGCAGGAGGAATACCGAGAGAAGCAGAGAAAACTATATATTATATGTGTTTCGTCGACTTAGAAAAGGCATTTGACAGAGTAGGCTACCAAGGAAAGTGATGGAGTGGGCAATGAGGAAAAGAGGTATGACATGACCTACATTGAAACCAACAAACTCATTTCAGTAAAGTAGGCTTTAATAAACTTAAAACGTGAATATCCTGCAATTGAAAACTAGCTTTAAAGAATGTTAACAGAAAGTATTAAATGACAAACTAAAACAAGACTCTACTTAAACTGTCGATTGCACTGTTAACTGAAACTAGAGAATGAACCAACACGAAAGAAACCAAGAGAAGCCAAGCCAGGCAATCGGCAAACCCACACTGCGCTGTCGGCAAGAGAGATGTGGTGCGTGACGACACGCGCTACACCACAAGGTATACCGGAGGTATTAGTGAGAGCTGTGATGTCTATGTATGAGGATGCAAGAACAAAAGTGAGAGTTGGATCAAATTATTCAAACTAGTTTTTTGTGAAGGTTGGTGTACACCAAGGATCAGTTTTGTCACCTCTGATATTTGCTATTGTGGTTGACGTTCTAACTGAAGGAGTGAGAGAGGGTTTATTGAGTGAAATTTTGTATGCAGACGGCCTGGTCTTGACAAGTAATAGTATGGAGGGACTGGAGAGAAAGTTTGAGAAATGGAAAGAAGCATTTGAAACCATGGGTATGAAGGTGAATCTTGAAAAAACAAAAGTGATGGTGAGTGGAATATGTGGCAAGAGAGTGATGAGAAATTCAATGCAATGCAAGGAATGTGGAAAGTGGGTACATGCAAGATGTGCTAATGTCAAGAGAGCCGCAACAAGATTGGCGAAGTGTTTTGTTTGTGGGAAATGCAGTAAAGGAAGGAATAAAGTGGAAGGCCATGATGATGAGTTCTGCCATGGCATCGAAACAGTGACAGACTTCTGTTATCTGGGTGATCGGATAAATGGAAGTGGTGGATGTGAAGCAGCGGTGACAACAAGGGCAAGATTGGGCTGGGCAAAGTTCAGGGAATGTGGGGAAATGTTGCATGGCAGAAAATTTTCACTAAGAAAGGAAAAGTATATCGGAGCTGTGTGCGGCCTGCAATGCTATATGGTAGCGAGACATGGGTATTGAGAGAGAGTGAACTGGCAATCCTGAGAAGAACGGAAAGGTCAATGGTGAGAACAATGTGTGGGCTGAAAACGAGAAGGGAAAAAAGGACTGAAGAATTGTTGGATATGCTAGAGATGAGAGAGACCATAGACCAACTGGCAAGGGCAAATGGAGTAAGATGGTATGGACATGTGATAAGGAGGGAGGAAGGAAGTTTTCTTAGAAAGGCACTAGATCTAAAGGTGGATGGGAAGAGGAAACGCGGTCGTCCAAGAAGAACGTGGAAACAACAAGTCAAGGATGAATTTAAAAAAGTCGGACTGAAGGAGGAAGATGCAAGGGACAGGGTGAAATGAAGAAAAGGGATTAAAACAATTGCTGCGCGGAAACAATCGGCCACCCCCACTAGTGGGGAACAAACCGACGATGGATTATGATGATGAAACGCTGCAAATCAAAGACGTGGGTCTACTAAAATGATAAATGAAAAGTACTGTACTTGTTCTTCCATTCGATTATACCCTGATAAACCACTGGCCTGGCCACATATTATTATAATTTGGGAGCGGCGGGCCGGATGATTTTTCTTGGCGCGCCGCAGGTTACCGACTCCTGGTGTAAACGATTTCAAATATTAGGAACTCAACAAAGTTATGGGGGGGGCGAACCCCCCCAGAAGTTGGTTGACTTTGACTACTGCGCCTCTGGGCCCACCTACTTTTAAAATGGCTCTTTCATCCCTGATTGCCACCCTACGGAAATGACGGTTTTGCCATTTAAAATACAAGAGAAAAAAGGTTGATAAATAGCCTAATTTTTCAAAAGATAATTCAAATCATCAGCGGCTTCAATAAACATTGTTGTTACTAAGTCATTTTAAACTCCCTATTTGTATCTTGCGTTTGATTCGTCGCAGGTTACGTTGTTAGCCTATATTCAGGCGCAGCAGCCAATGGATTGTGTGTTCATCGAGCGTTGTTACTTGTTAGTATACCTAATTCTAAGGATTTTTTTAATCACTGTACATTTTCTAATAAGTTAAAACAGTTAGCCTATACATAGGCCTAATGGCAGAGGTGTCCAAACTTTTCCCCAGGCGGGGCATATTTGATGGTGAAAGTGCTCGCGGGCCAACAGTCTCCGATAATCTTGTTTTTGTGGATAAAGATGTAACTTATAATGTAGATTGTAGCCTATATATAGTAGGCTACTGTAGTAGCCTATTGTCTTATTCAATGTCATTTTCATACACCAAAGCAATGTGCAAGTTTAAGTATTTTGCAATATATCCTACATTCACGGGATATGATAACTGATAAGTAAGCTATCTGATTTTCCATCAAAATTTGAAACATCCAAAAACTTGGGTCATGCCCCCCCCCCCCCCCCCCCCTAAAAATGCTTTAGTAGTTAACGACGTATTTAATATGTTTTGGGTTGCACTGTCAAAGCAATTAACAATGTTGTTCTATAGACTAGCCTAAGCCAATACGAAATACATGGCCCAATCCACCTACCCCACCCCAGGTATGCCAATGTAGCATATAGTGTTCTGTAAACCTATTATTATTACTATTATTTATTTGCATCAGGCCCATATTCATAAACACAACACAAGTCACAGAACACACAAGGTTACATAATAGAAAAACCTATGCGTAGCCTACATAGTCACGTTATAGTGAGACGCATATAGTGTAGTCATCTAAGCTCAAAAAAAGGGCCAACCCGGAAAAAATTCGTAACTTAACAGATTTGGTATCAAAAGAAGCGAAATTTTATGTAGATTATCATATCCAAAATCCTCTTCAATCGGCTTTGAGCAAATGGAATGGGGGGCATTTGAAATTTGCGTCTAGCGCCCCCTAACGGAAATGAACTATAATCATCTTTTCTAATACTTCCATACTGATTTCTGATTTGTTTTTTCAAATATCGCAATCTGTAGCTTTGTGAGAACATTTTGGTAAAAAATCCTGGATGTGACGTCATGATGACATCACAAGAGAATAATTGGAATATCGTAATTACTCTTCAATACTGGGGATGAATGGAATGCAAGAATACTCCCAGTAAAGCCACTTTTTCTTTTCGTTTTTTACTTTGTTGAATACAATAAGTTTAATGGGGAGTGATGGGCTACTTAAAACACATGTTGCGCCATCTAATGCAGAAAATGTAAATGTTGACAATCGAGAATTTCCAGTGAATGCAATCGTTGGTTTGTGCAATGTCCATATTGTTTTGTGTTCACTTACTTGAGTAAACCTTTCAGAGCATTTAGAAAATCAATGAAAAATTTTAATACTCGAAGTAGCAATGGCGTTATAATGCACTGGTTAAAAGGAATGTTTTATGGACGATCACGAATATCACTGTTATAGGGTAAATAGTAAAATTCAATATCAATCTTTGCAAATACTTATGAACGATAATCTACATGTCAAACCAAACATATCATATCAGTAGAAGGCATTTGAAATTAAGTAAAATTGCTTCAAAAGTTTTGTTTTCATGATTTTTTTTCCTGACTTGTAAATCGCTTTTTTTTTGTTGCAACCAACACTTCAAAAAAGCTAGATTTTGAATAATTTGATCAAATTTGAATCTGATATTTATTTTCAAAATCAAATATGTTTCTATCCGCTTCCTCGTCACTTCCAACGCTGTCTTCGTCTGATGAAACTTCGTCTTTGTCATAATTTTCACAATCCACTCCATTGCAATTACTACACGCAGAAACACATGGTAGCCCGTGCCGCCTGCAGCTGCAAACGTTGGTTCTGCAAGGACTTTTCTTGGTGACGTTACAGTTACATCGTACAAAGCGAAGAATGTTATCAGGAGCCGCACTCAAATCTGTCAGAATAGGATCGTAACTCCCATTGGATAATTTCCAGCCCCCATCGAGCGGATTTAGTTCAACGCTCATCAGTGTTTTCCATTCAATCACCTGCAGATGGATTCGAAGAAAATGATACTTTGCAGCATTTTTGGTTGGAGCGAGAGACTGTGGCTTGATTGTCGTTTTAGATCAGTGGTTCTCAAACTTTTTGAAAAAATTTGTTGAACGGTCCCCTTGCAATTTTTTCAACAACTTACGGTCCTCCAAAACTTAAGGCAAATTAGCGCAAAAACGGTAAATAATAGGCTAGTTTATTTGTTACATGCAATTAAAAATGCACACGTCAATAAAATGGGTGCACCTGCTTGGGTGTTATCAGTTCTATGTTAGGTTTCGTTTGGTTCAATATGATCTTGATTGTTACCAAATGTCTTTTCAGCTTGCTAGGTTTTAGAGCAGAACTTGCTAAAACTTTACAGCTTAGCACGCACTGCGGCTTTTCTTCTCCTCCAGAATGTATCACAGTGAAACCAAATTGAACATAGGAATCATTGAATCGTAATTTTTTTCAAGGCTGAGCCATTTTCACTTTTTGTACTCAAATTTAAGTTAAAAATTCAATTAGTAAAGTTAAAAAGTTTTTAATTTTAGGCTAATTTGACTAAGGCTAAAAAAGCTAAAAGTTCGGAAAAGCATTCAATTCAAAACTTAAATCAGCAAAAATAACCAGCCTTAATCATTAATCAACTTCGCCTACCTTTTTAGTCAAGTATATTTCGTAATTCTGTTCTTGATCTGGTTAACACGAGTGTTGTAGGAATACGTCACCACTATGCACTCCTTGATGTCACAAAGTCGATAGAAACGAAATAAAGGCTATCACAATCAAACGAAAGGCCAGGCTTAAAAAACTGTGTGGAGCGATGCCAAGCCAGCTTAATACTAAAATATATCTGTTAAGTTTGGTTTGGAAAGTAAGTTGCCTGAAAATTTTCACTTTCCACAAATTTTTTTTTATCGGGATCGTGTTAATTTTTTTGGAAGGTGCTTCGCGGTCCCAGATAATTGTTTCGCGGACCCCAAAAGGACCGCGGACCCCAGTTTGAGAACCACTGTTTAGATGTTGCTGCTACCTTCATAAACTGATGGTAGCTCAAATCTTCCATCGCCCAGTTTTCTTTCCCACCATAGCTAAAAAGATAAAAATTGTATATTAAAACTGAACACACTTCTTAAACTTTTATTGATGATTTGGTGGTAGGAACTTGACATTATCGTTATAATACTAATGTAACTTTTTAAGTTACCTGAACATTAACAATTTAAGTTCTTTTTGTTCTACTTCCTCTGCAGTGGCTGTTTCGTCTTCGAATACTTTAGCAGTTTCTTGGAACACCTCCCTTGTCTCAAACTTCTTCAGGGTACTAGTTTTTCCTGTTTTTACTAGTTTTTTCTATGGTCCCTACGTAAAAGATCATGAACACAAACGAAGAACAGGAAAAATGAGTGCCTTTGTAAGTTTGGATAACTTAGAAATGATCCCAACATTCAACCAAGAAGTATTTTTGAAGAACGAGCTGAATAAATCACAGTTCATATCTTTCCTATCAGACGAGCTGCGAAGAGAAGGTCATGATGTTCGAAACAGTTTGGGAGATGCGGACACTCAAATCGTTTCAGCAGCATTAGAGTATGCAGAAGATAACAACAAAGATGTGGTTGTGGTAGCGGCTGACACTGATATTCTAGCGTTGTTGATGTTTCGCTAGAAAAATGGTATGCATCTCTACATGCTTTCTGATGCTAGCAACAAAGGTGACAAAGAAATCTGGAAAATTGAAGATTTCGTCAAACCAACTGGATATGTCATTACAAGTCATATTTTGTTCATCCATGCTTGGTCGGGTTGCGATAGTACGTGTGCATTGTTTGGACAAGGTAACCTACAATTTGTTTTTGGCAACTAGGAACTTTCATGATAAACTTGGTTTTACTTGCTTGAATGATGTAAATGTTACTTTACGAAATATTGTATTTAGATAGGCTAAGCCTTATCGTATTCTTTTTAATATAATTGTACACGATGAACATATTCGGAATTGCCTTCGTTCTTTACTTATTTTTCGGTTAAGCTATGCACAGGCTACTTATATCTATAATCTTATATGTCAGGAAAAACTAGTACCCTGAAGAAGTTTGGGACAAGGGAGGTGTTCCAAGAAACTGCTAAAGTATTCGAAGACGAAACAGCCACTGCAGAGGAAGTAGAACAAAAAGAACTTAACTTGTTAATGTTTAGGTAACTTAAAAAGTTACATTAGTATTATAACGATAATGTCAAGTTCCTACCACCAAATCATCAATAAAAGTTTAAGAAGTGTGTTCAGTTTTAATATACAATTTTTATCTTTTTAGCTATGGTGGAAAAGAAAACTGGGCGATGGAAGATTTGAGCTACCATCAGTTTATGAAGGCAGCAGCAACATCTAAAACGACAATCAAGCCACAGTCTCTCGCTCCAACCAAAAATGCTACAAAGTATCATTTTCTTCGAATCCATCTGCAGGTGATTGAATGGAAAACACTGATGAGCGTTGAACTAAATCCGCTCGATGGGGGCTGGAAATTATCCAATGGGAGTTACGATCCTATTCTGACAGATTTGAGTGCGGCTCCTGATAACATTCTTCACTTTGTACGATGTAACTGTAACATCACTAAGAAAAGTCCTTGCAGAACCAACGTTTGCAGCTGCAGGCGGCACGGGCTACCATGTGTTTCTGCGTGTAGTAATTGCAATGGAGTGGATTGTGAAAATTATGACAAAGACGAAGTTTCATCAGACGAAGACAGCGTTGGAAGTGACGAGGAAGCGGATAGAAACATATTTGATGTTGAAAAATAAATATCAGATTCAAATTTGGTCAAAATTATTCAAAATCTAGCTTTTTTGAAGTGTTGGTTGCAAAAAAAAGCGATTTACAAGTCAGGAAAAAAAATCATGAAAACAAAACTTTTGAAACAATTTTACTTAATTTCAAATGCCTTCTACTGATATGATATGTTTGGTTTGACATGTAGATTATTGTTCATAAGTATTTGCAAAGATTGATATTGAATTTTACTATTTACCCTATAACAGTGATATTCGTGATCGTCCATAAAACATTCCTTTTAACCAGTGCATTGTGACGCCATTGCTACTGCAAGTATTAAAATTTTTTATTGATTTTCTAAATGCTCTGAAAGGTTTACTCAAGTAAGTGAACACAAAACAATATGCACATTGCACAAACCAACGATTGCATTCACTGGAAATTCTCGATTGTCAACATTTACATTTTCTGCACTTGATGGCGCAACATGTGTTTTAAATAGCCCATCACTCCCCATTAAACTTATTGTATTCAACAAAGTAAAAAACGAAAAGAAAAAGTGGCTTTACTGGGAGTATTCTTGCATTCCATTCATCCCCAGTATTGAAGAGTAATTACGATATTCCAATTATTCTTGTGACGTCATCATGACGTCACATCCAGAATTTTGTACCAAAATGTTCTCACAAAGCTACAGATTGCGATATTTGAAAAAACAAATCAGAAATCAGTATGAAAGTATTAGAAAAGATGATTATAGTTCATTTCCGTTAGTGGGCGCTAGACGCAAATTTCAAATGCCCCCATTCCATTTGCTCAAAACCGATTGAAGAGGATTTTGGATATGATAATCTACATAAAACTTCGCTTCTTTTGATACCAAATTTGTTAAGTTATGAATTTTTTCCGGGTCAAACCCTAATATGACTACACTAATAGTCAGAAGAAGCATAACACTCTGAGGTAAAAACTGCAACTAACCACTTGTTAGATGAGACCTGACAGCGGTCAAATCTACACCAATACGATGGCTTTCTACTATGAGTAACATAATCATACTTCACATCAGAAGAAAAGAAGCAACAGCAAAATCACGAAAACCCATAACTTACTAAAATTACCAGCTACACAATTTCGATCCGCATAAGGAATGGAACTAATGCTGGCCCGCAAACTTGCCTAGAGAAGATGTCATCACCGATCCAACATCGGCTCTTTCAGGATTTCACATAACGAACAAACAAGAATGGGTACCGTAACCGGACAACAGCTAATGAGATGATCAGTAAACACGCTCGTATCCTATTGCCGAAACATTACATAGGTGGGGTACTTTCAGCAGCCCTGGATGCCTACACTGCGAATCCAGCATTCAGGGTGTAGATCATTTCGTCATAGATGGCCCAGCCACTAAAATCCTTGGCGGATATGAAGCAATGCACGCATGTGGACTTGGTGACAATTTCAAACTATGGTGGAAGTGCCAAAGATAGGCTAGCCTACGGTACTGCTATGAGATGTGCAAACCAAATGAGTCTACTAGTACCCTACACTTTTTTCACCCCATTGAGGTGTCGTTTTAGGCCAGTGGTCTTCAACCTGAGAGTTAACGACCCTCGTGCGAGGTGAACACACTGCCTTTTATAATATAGTTCTTCAGCTCCACCAGGCGTACGCTATCACAAACCTAATGCCTTTTTCTTTTCGTGGACAAACGGGAGATTCGAAATTAGCGTCATCAAATGGTAGGTTAGGGGTGTTTTTGAATACGGACGCTTGTATGAAAATACAGTGAAGCGATACAATAAGTTTTTTCATGGTCTATTACGAGACTTAGTAAGCTGTTGTCGAGATCTAGGACAAGAATAGTTCAACCAAGCCAGCCTAGATCCTAATTAATACGTTGAGGTCGTTGGCCTTTGTTCTAGAGTTTGAAAACACTTTTAATTTTCAAATAAATAAAAACATTCAGTAAAATAACAATCAAAATTATTATTTTTCTTAGAATTATATTTCTTTATTTCAGTCTTCAACTAAACAATTAGATACAATAAGGCCACTTAATTGACAATAATCCAAGTTTTTTTTTTATTCAGAGTTGTATTTAATAGGGTTGTGCGACAGGATACCACGAAACCACTAGCGGCGGTACAACTGGGTCCTTCTAGACGAGAACTAGCCTTGCGCAGCATATAGACCAGGGGTTCCCAAACTGGGGTACATGTACCCCCAGGGGTACATTTCGACTTTTCAAGGGGTAGCCTACATTAGGCTAAGTATAAGGATATTCTTTCCATAACTTCTAATCTGCCTTAAAATATTTTTTATCACCTGATGATATTAATAATTTGAAGACCTGAAATTAAGAACTTCTTAGTAAGTCACATTTTCACCCCTGTAGAAGCTTTAACTACAACTAGCCTACAGTAACTACCAAAAGATTGCGGAACCTGCTATTCTTGCATTGTTGTTGTTTCCATCAACATGGTTGTGTTAGTCAACATTTTCAGTGCTGCTTGAAATCAAATCAAAAAACAGATCACAGCTCAAAACACCTGAACATGATCATCGTTGTGCTGTTGCTAATGTTTTACCTCGTACTAATGAGCTTGTTGCTAAAAAGCAGGCTCATCCATCACATTAGCTAGGATTGCTGGGCTTATTCAGCCGATAGGCTATATTGTTTGTTTGATTGATTGTAGTGTTTGTTTAACCTTGGATTACATTGTTATGAATAACTTTGTGTGCTTTGATTAGTACAAAATATCATGTATGCAGTCTTCTAATGCAGCTCTACTGTTAATTTGTTGCAATATCTAGACTTTCTAAAGCCAAAAATATGAGAAAATTTTGGGGGTAGGCTACATGAGCAGGCCCGGATTTAGGGGGGGGCAGAGGAGGCAGTTGCCCCGGGCCCCCCGACTTTTGAAGGGCCCCCCTATGTGGAAAAAAATGTGACTTTGTGTTATTTTTTTCCTTTTAGCCTTTAAAGTTTCTGCAAAGTGCTGTGCAGTACTGGACTGATGCTACTGTAGACGTAGAGATGGTTTTTCGCGCCGTAGGCTTGAAAAAAAAAATTGCACGGGGGCCCCCTGATCTAAAAGTGCCCCGGGCCCCCCATCAGCTAAATCCGGCCCTGTACATGAGCGTACCGGTATCTATAAATTGACCAAAGGGTACCGATGAACAGAAAGTTTGGGAACCCCTGATATAGACGATGCGTTGTACAGTGCTTGGTTATGCGTGGGCGAAAGAATAACTTAAAATATGATTGGGATATGCATTGTAGTTATCAAAACATGTTTGTTTTTAGAAGGTTGGAACGCAGAGTGATACAAAAATAAGAAAAACATCTCATAAAGTTACAGAATTCTTATAAAGTTGCAAAAGTGCTTGTAATTAACTAAGTGTACAGTAGAAGGTTGACACAGCTTACAGGTTAAAGTTGTGGAGCCAGTTTCAAGATATTTTCCTGAGCGTAGATGAGCTGAAGTCATCACAGTTACAAAATAGGCAGCAGCTAGTGCCGGTGTAGCAGTCCAAAAGTTACAAGGGTTGCCAAATATTTCATTTAAATTTTATTTAATTTTGTTTTGAAAAATAATTAAATCTTTAACCTCTAAAAAGGTCAGAATAACAATTATAAGTATTTTGTAATGTTAACTGAAAATCTTGCATTAGTTTGAGAGCAATAAATTTATTAAATTTAGTTAAAACAATTTTCGCTTTTGTATCGTTTGCAAAAACGCCGGGCACCTCTTGTCACTTCTGGACTGACAGGAACTTAGGACTACCACGCCGCAGAAGCAGTCCAGAAGTTACTGCTATTGCGAGTGGGTGTGCTTTTTCGAAATTCGTTTGGGAAAACTTGGGAATGGACTGAAAATTCTGCAGTTAACTGTTTTTGCATGTTTCAGATCCAGACTTCTGTAAGCTACAAAGAAAATTGATGTAATGTAGGGTTATTTTTTATGCTTGATGCAATATTGTCGCAAACCTATGCGAAACTGCCAGGATTAAGCTCTGCAAGAAGCTTTCCCAGTCCGAGGATAAAGATTCAATCAATCATGTGTTTCATGATGGTCTTTGCACTGCCTGTTCTTTTAGTTATTGTTGGTTTCTGTTTTGTATCCTTTGATTTTGTGTGCTTGTTTTATTTCACTGTGTTGTTTTCTTACACGTTTCTTTACAATAAACAAATCATTTCACTTTGAAACTCAGGTATAATTCCGAAATCGAAGCAACGTGGGTACTTCAATGTAGGCTACACCAAGATTATGATTAAATGACCTCTGGCTTAAGCTATGCCAGGTGACAAAGATTTGGTTTAAGAGGACTGAAATGCAAGAAAGGCTATCATTGTATTCAGATGAACTCAGTGGATGGAATAGTACGCAGGCAGTGGCGTAGCTAGGGGGGCGGGGGGTGGGGGGCGGACCGCCCCGGGCGGCACTTTCAGACAGGACGTTTTGTTTTTTTTTGTTGATAATGCAAAAGTACACGGAAAATAAAAGCAAACAGAATGGCAACGTTCAAAACAATGGCGTAGCCAAGGGGTTTGGGGGTTACAACCCCCCTTTAGCACGCACGTGACGTCACGATATTGAGAATGATGCTTTCAGTCTCTATGTCTCTAAAACAAAGTTTGCCTAATTTTAAACGAAACTCCATTAAAAGAGCGAGTTTTGCCAACACCAAACATTCAAATATCTCAGCCAGGAATTAGCAACAAGAAAACTTAGAGACTTAGCTTTATTAAGTTACCGAAAAATGCCGAAGAAAACATGATCTTATCCTTTTGCTATGCCACCGGACAGCACCATTTTACAGGAATATTTATACTAGGGAATTTATGCCCACATTTTTGTTGAAAATGCTCTCAGAATGCACCAAATCCAAAGTAATTTTTCAAAATTTTCTGGGGGAGGCCCTCCAGACCCCCCGCCGCTGGGTGTCGTCCTTGGCGAGGACGCCGTCGGGCTTCGCCCGCCGGCCCTTAAAACCCCCCCTTTCAAAATTACTGGCTACGCTACTGGTTCAAAACATACAATAATTCCACTTTAAGTCAATTAAAAAAATTTCATTTTCACATGCTCTTTCTTGAAGGGGCGGCAAAATCTGAATCCGCCCCGGGCGGCACATTTCCTAGCTACGCCGCTGTACGCAGGTAAAGTAGCTACTTCAATGACGAGCGGAAACTTCACTTCGTCAGTGGATCAAACCCTCTGCAAGTAGGCTATGCGAAGGATGAAGCCCAAGGATAAACATTCTCACCACGAAACCACTATTCTTGACTTTAAGTTTCGTGCCACCTATTTTCGATAGGTGTCCAACGGAAATTCATTGCAATCTCAAAGTGCTCAACACTTGCGTAAAACTTAAAGCCTTCCCCGCGTGCGAGACTGTGATTGTGATACTCACTGAAGGTTGATGGAGTTTTGACTACCGGTTGGCCTACATGTAGCCTAACTTACTTTATATTTTTTCAAAACGGTAGTTATGAAAAACCACACCAGAAATATGCTCATTGCTCAGTGCTCCATTCACTAGAAAACCTTGGTTTTAACTTTCATGAAATACATAAAATAGGCTATAGCCAAGGACTATTATGTTTGTCAACTACAAGACAAGCGGCTAACAAGTCAGCCTTCAAGTGCAAACTTTGCGCGATGTATTAAGACCTGTAGCCTATTAAATGCCGCCACGATTCAAACTTTGAAATGTTTGGAGCGATGATCAGTCAAATTATTTGTTTCAATAGCGCCATACAACGAGTCAATAAAACACTCATAACACTATAGGCTACTTTGTGAATCGTAGATTGCTAGGTTGCATCATAGCACAATCAGGATGACAGCAAAAGGCCATAAGCGGTCATCTAGTCAACCACCACCCCATGCAAATTTATTTAGCAACGCGCGTAAGGCACGGACACAACTTCAAACGGTATAATAGAAATGAATCAGGTTGAAATGATATAAAAGATGACATTAAAGAAGAGTTTTTATTTAATGTCATCAAAAGGCAAATGCTTTGAATCAAAAGGCAATGCTTTGAATCGATTATTTCAGCTAAGAAGAGAAGTAAAGGCATTTATGCAGAATAAAATTGATAGTGAAATGCAAAAGAAGCAAATTGCCAAACAAATCCAAAAACAAAATGGCATAATTCGAAAAAAATTGATTGATGTGATGAATGCTGATAATTTTGAAGAAAATCTTGCTTATTTAACTGACATGTTTACGGAGTTAAATCATCTCAATTTATTATTACAAGGAAGAGACAGCACAATCATAGACTTCAAGAACATTATTAAAGGATTATAGCTACAAAAACTGCTCTGTCTCCCTCTCTGCTGTCACCACAAGTCGATACCTTGTCATGCAATGCGTTCGAAAAGCCTGTTTACTTATTTGCTTTTATAGCCACAGCAACGTTAAAGCAAGCCTAAAATGTATCAAGCTTTGTAATATGCACCTTCTTACCCTCACATCAACACAACACTGCACAGTGCACACCCATAACACCCATATCAGCTGTACGCGCGTTACGTAAAGCGTGCTAAAGCTTGAAGCAATCACTGCGAGCGTGTTGCTAGGACCCAGTTGTAGCGCCACCGAGTGGATCGCACAACCCCATTGGATTACAAGCAGTGGCGCCGCCAGACCTTCAACAATGGGGGGGGGGGAATGTTGACAGTGCAAGACCGTAGTGTAGTGAGGAATTTTGAAAGGAGGGGTGTTGACGACCGACTGGCGAAGCCCGATGACGTGTTTGCCGAAGGCGACACCAAGTGGCGGGGAGTCTGGGGGGCATCCCCCAGAAAACTTTAAAAAATTGCTTTCAGTTTGATGCATTCTGAGAGTATTTTCAAAAAAATTGTGGGTATGAATATTCCTGTAAAATGGTGCTGTCTGGTGGCATAGCAAAAGGATAAGACTATGTTTTCTTCGGCATTTTTCGGAAATAAAGCTAAGTCTCTATGTTTTCTTGTTGCTAATTCCAGGCTGAGATATTTGATAGTTTGGTATTGGCAAAACTCGCTCTTTTAATGCAATTTTGTTTAAAATTAGGCAAACTTTGTTTTAAAGACATAGGTTTATTGCTTTTTTGCGAGATTATTGAAGAGACAATTGAAGTTTTGCGAGACAATTGAAGTACAGTACGGTAGAAAATTTATCAAACAACGATTAGTAAGCCATGTGGATTAATTGTTTTACATTCTATTGTGTAACATCTTATTTGCTGCCCATTGTCAAATCTGTTCAAAGTTTGTCCTAAAATTTTTTGTTTTAAATTCAATTGTTTTTTTTAACTTTTCTGCATTAGCGTGTGCTGTATCGGTATAAATCAATTTAATTAAACTAGCGCAAGAGTTTTTAATGATAAGTTACTTAGTTTTTGACATAAAAATCGAACGTTGGCCAGCACTCAAGCCTAGTCAGTTTTTAAGCAAGGCTGCCAGACAAGTTTGGATCAATCGCACTTAACCTAAATCGACAAAAATTGTTTTTTTTTTCTTGCTTTTATTTCAATGCAAAGTGTTTGATTTTTTTGTATTTGAATTTAAATTTTGTTGCTTTATGTCAGTGGAAAAGTGACAAAAAGTGTCATAAATTGTTATTTTGGGCTCAAACTTTGTAATAATACGTCACCTGGATTTGATTTGTTAAATTTCATCTGAAGAAAACATTATTGACCTATTGTGTCATTCGCGGTTACTTACATTTACATTCTATTCAATTTGTTTGTCAAATTATACGGCCTACCTTTTTTTAAACTGTGATTATTTTTGTATTGTAATGTTTTTACTCGTAGCCTTGTACTATTTATTGGCTTGAACTTTTCTTGGTTGCACTGAAGTTTAAACGCCCTTGCTACAAGAGTTTATTGATTTCAAAAGTTTTTCCTATTTGTGATCACCTGGAATAAAGTTTATATTTGAATAAAACTACAGGACTTCACTTGAGGATCGCAGCAGCACATGATTTCTTTTCTTTCATTATCACTGTATTACTGAACATCAGCCTATCTTGTTTCAACGTAATTTGCCGATGCTTGACATTTGTCACATTAAGAACTGGGAAGCAGCTGACTCGATGACTGATATAGTCTTTCGCTGCTTCCTGTCTGTTGTGGTATTTAGATAGCTATGGTACTATTTTATTCGTATTGTGTATAATTGTACCGTACTATTGTCGCAACAGACAAAATAAAAGGTTTCTCTCTCTCTCTTATTACAGTTTTATTATTTAGCAATTTTATCCTTGGTTGTTCCAAAAAGCGATCTTATTCCAGTAAGTCGCTAACTTTTATGCTTTAAAGTGCCCCTGACAGGTTGGACCCAAGTATAGTAACTTTTCTAAGCATTTTCTAGCGCAGAATTATGCTTAGCGAACTTTTTAATCTTAACCTCGAAGCTCGACTGGTTAGGGCGAAATTTATACAAAACAACAGTTCCACAGCACCACCACAGGCGAAACTCCATATTTCACTGCTCTGGGACGACTTTGGTGGTGTTACGTCATTGTGGGTAGGCGTCGTTAGCGACGGATAAAACAAATGCTTTCTAGATGTAATTGATGGATCACAGTTTGGTCGGAGTTGGTACAAGCGGTTGCTTTTTTCGAAGATTTATTGTTTTTGGCAGTTTAATAAAACTGTACTGGATATGTTCCTACAAAACCTAAAATATACTTGAAGTGAGAAATGAAGAAATCGTACGAATCATCATTCACCTTTAATTCATCATCATTCATCACTATTCATAAATAAATAAAAGTTCTCTCTCATAATGTGCCTTCAGTTGGCCATTGAAATCCGGAGTAACGGCCATCTGGACTTGAAAATTGCTTCGAATTCGCCAAACAATGCATGACAGCAACACAATCCGATTGTTGCTTCCGAGAGCACCACCTTGTAGTATCCACTCCAATTAATAGGCTACATGCCTGTTAGCGACTAATTACCGATACTGCCTGCAAGGAAATAAAATCACTTCGTTTAGTGTGCATTCTTTAGCGTTTAGGGTATTTTTAGCCTAATGTAGCATCCTTACTCTTTTGATAGGTGTCCGTTTTCTCCTTTCGGTTTATTGCTTTTTCTCCAGTTCTTCCTGCTCCTCATGAAAAAAAGTCCTCAGAACTGCAGGATGTAAGTGTGTCTCAAAATCGGTCAAATTGGTAACACAGCTAGATGCGTCTTTCTTCAAAAGTTCTTTCGTCTGTGGCACTCCATGGCAACATACACATTCCTTGGGCTGGGACATAGATTCGCACTTGTGGCAAACGCACCACCTACAGTTCCCAGCACGCCACTCATTGCTGAGAAGATCCAAATCGGGTTGGTGGTGTTAACAAAATCATCTCCAGTGAAGTAAAGAGAACATAGACGACTAGTTTTGTATGGTCCATCCCACTTTCGAACACTTGAAGAAAACTTTGACTATTTTCTTCTCAGCACCTTGTTTTGTTTGAAAGCATGAAAAGATAGCACACGTCTTTGTCACTGACTCTGTCACATAAACAGCAATTTCCAGGCATTACCTCAACCATAAATTAAGGGTACTGTCTCTGAGATACTGCAATTACACTGCAAATGGCTATAGCCAAATTAGGACAAATAAAATATTATCCAAATTGTAGCCCCACAAGAGTTTAGAAAAACTGCAATTTCAATAGAATTGAGATGCTGTTTGATAAAAATAAGCTCAATCTATTTGATCTAAACCTGATAGTAATAATAAGTTGACTTTTTCATTTTGGTAATTCTCATGTTGCACATGCTTTAGACCAGTGACGATCGGTGAGGGAAAGCAAGGAAAGCAGTGCTTACCTGAGCGAAAACTATGCAAAGTAGGTTATAATGACTGAATTCTAGGTTTAACTTCTTATTATTTTTATCATGTCTATTTTAACTTGAAAATTACTGTATTCGTGACTAGAATTACTCGTAACGCTTGTGAGTAGTCTAAATCCTCACCAAACCGCATGTCTTGCCTATAAATGCCAATTAACGCAAACGCTTCTGTCAGAAACAATCACTGAGGCTCTAGGTAAGCAACTATCAAAGTTGCTTAACCAGATTCAAAAATGTCAAAAAACGCCTTCGTTTTATCCAATCATCACTCGTTTTGCAAAACGTCACCAGCTGCTTAGCCAATCAGATGTGTTATGGTGAGACCAGGTGAGTCTTGCTTTCCCAGTGACGTCAATGCATACATTCGCTAGAGCGGCTAGACTAACTCGTCAGAATGGTGCTCGTCACGGTACACAGCACAAGCATCATAATGCCGAAATAATTGTTGCTGTTTTTTGATATCTCCTCGCCATGTACTGTACTTTAGCCTACTAACTTTCATAGTCATGCCTTTGCCCTTTTTACAGCGTTGATATAACGTTACTTCGCCAATGAACGTTCAGGTGCGGCTGCAATATTTAGTTTGTTAAGCTTCTATACTCAGGAGGCAAACTTATCCAGCTTTTTGTACAAATTGCTTGCGGTTGTAATGTTTAGACCTAAGTGTTAGTTTTTGTAGTGTAGGCCTAACTGAATATCTGAGAATGAATGAACATTCATGACGAATTAAATATTTAGACAACTATTATTCCATGTTTAACACTGGATTTTGGTCCTGCAACGTTAAAATTAAGATTGTTCATGACTTCTAAACATTAAATGATGTATGATCACGACATAGGCGAAGCACAATTTGACAGATTTTTATGTTTGATTTGTTTTAAAAATGCTCTCAGAGCGCACCAAATTGGAAGTGTTTTTCAAAAATTTCTGGGGGAGGCCCTCCAGACCCCCCGCTGGAAGTGTTGCCTTCGGCAACACGCCTTCGGGCTTCGCCCGACGGTTACGCCCTTCGTGCCTAGGCCTACTACCTTGCTGCAGCATATTTACAAGTTGCTTTCCCAACGGTTTAAGCCACCGAACGTCACTGCTTTAGACCAATAGAGCCTCACACATTGACGTTTTGGAGCAGTCGTACCATACCTTACCAACTCACCACAGAGAAAGAATGTATCCTTCCCACCCATGGTGACGTCACAGAGGGGTTGCCGTTTTTATTTTCGCAATTGAATGAGTGCCAGATTTGCCAAAAGTGAACGAAAGTTTGCAAGCGTGTAACTTAGTAGCCTGTTGATATTTTTACGATTTGTTGGTCAGGGAAGTTTGTTAGTGTCATCTCTTTGGTATCTTAGGTAAATTTAGCAAATTTATTTTCCTGTTAGAGGCACTTTAAAGTCAACCCAAAGTTTAGAAAATGTAACGTCATAGACGTCGTACATCTTGATGAGTGTCAAACAAAAAGCTTTGAGACAATGAAGTTACTTTATTTCTGCTATATTCAACTTTTGTATAACGAATAGCTGTTTAGACGTTAATCTAGATCAGTGGTTTTCATCGCACTAGGCCTTTGGCACTAATGAGCAAGGCCTATGAAAGGGGGCCACGGAGGGTACGGCGTACCCTTGAGGGCCCAGGCCTGTGTTTGTTGGGGGGGTGAAATTGTGGTTTTATAGTTTGCGCGCAAAAATATTTAGTTAAAACCATCCTAAACGACTGATTTCAAGCATAAAAGTTGTTATTCTTTAGTCCTGGGGGGCCCGTAATCTAGCAAAAGCGCCCAGAAAGGTAACCGAGTGCTTTGCGAGCAAATTAGGGGCCCAAAATGGTAATTTAATGCTTTACGTGCAAAATTGTTCTGTTAAAAACATCCTAAATTAAATCATAAAAGTTAGTCATTCTCCTGTATTGGGAGAGAGGGGCATAGTGCAGCAAAAGCAGGTTTGAGAAAAAACGCGGGTGTTTTTGTTTTTATTTGTGTTTTTTAAAAACTACAGTAGAACTCGGTTAATCCGGATTCGCTTAATTCGGATCTTTGCCTAATCCGGATAAAACTGGAAGTACAAATGATTTGTAATCTTTTTCTTGAGAAACAGCTTTGGATTATCCGGATTATTTAATCCGGATCTTCTCCTATTCTGGACAAAAATTGCGCTTTTTCTATCGCTTTATCCGGATTTGCCCGACAGTTTTGCTAAAACTAAAACTTTGACCGTGATTTTTTGTAAGTTTTCCATAGAGACTCGTCTTTGGTAACTGTTTTCAAAAGTTTTGAGTGACGACAGATCTGAAGATGTAACTTTTGCCAGTGTGTTCTTGCGTTAGACGCAGAGTCTACAAATGCATTCATTCTACATGCATAGGCTACTGCATTTCAAAAGAACTTTATCACTGAGTTGCTAATGTAGTGATCGCGCATCTCGGAACTGGCAGATGACCACACTAATGCGTTCGATTTCGGTGATTTTTACCAATACCCTTCTACCTAGGTAACGTGAGGCTTGATAGAACCGTCACCGGTTAATCCAGATCTTCGCCTAATCCAAATGGAATTGCCGGTCAAATCGAATCCGGATTAATCGAGTTTTACTGTATTTGACAAAGGTAGTTCACGCTTATTTCACTTCAAATGAATTTCGGAGTTAAAGCAGGAGCCGGAGAATACTTTCGGAGCAGGACCGGAGCCGGAGTCAAAAAAAGTGACTTCCCTCGTTGTTACGGACAATTTTCATATCAAACGTCATATAAAACCGTTCAGGTCTACTGAATCTTGGCGTCTGACGTAATGGACTATTGCAAAAAATGAGCAGATTGCAGAATCGTTTGCAAGACCTGTAAAACATTTGCAGCTGCAGCATAACATTACATCATCGTTAAATCTTTAATTACTTGAACAAGTGTAAGCCAAACTTGAGCAGGTGTGAGCTAGACGTGAGCAGGTGTGGGCCAGGTTTGAACAGGTGCTAGAATAACTTATCACTGCCTATCATTATTACGTCACATAGCTGCTTACGTGCGTTTGAGATATTGCAAATTATTCTCGTCATTCGTAAAATTGTTGCTTGAAAGTTAGTCGCATATGTAACTGTTTTGCTTAGTGCTGCCAGCTGGACGAAATTTCCATCTTTTATCTAAGTAGTTTGTATCGCAGTGACAAGTTTTTAGAGGCGTACGGTGTTGCGTCCCAATTTCGACAGCTTTGGGGCTATTTTTACAGAAATACAATTCTTGAATAGACGTTTCCAGAAGAATGTTTCTTACGGTCATTACATACAGACGAACGGATCCAGAATCTTATGTTACAATTTTCCCACGAAGAGATTATGGTTTACCGCTGTGACCATAAATAATAAAAGACGTTACTCTGTCTAGTGTTTGGTACAGAAGCAAAATAATAAAAGACGTGGCTTGTTAGTTGGTAGGCCAAGAAGCACTTAAAACACAAGAAATAATAAAAGACGAAGTTGTTAGTTGGTAGACCAAGAAGAACTTAAATCACAAAAATAATAAAGACGTTTCTTTGTTGGTTATCAAGAAAAACAACATTGACATTCATTGGCAAGAAAAAAGAAAATTAAAGACAATCGATCTGTGCTTGAAGATTCAAGTGGACGAATCCAAGCAAGTTTTGTGGAACTTTAGGACTTCATATATATACTCCTACAACTACGGTATTGTGCATTTAAATTCTTTTTGTATTTTTAGGGTTTTTGCAGTTAAGTTTTTTATAACTTAATATTTTGTGTGTTTGTGTAACTTAATTTTTTAATTGTTAAATTTAGCCCCAACATTTAATGTGTCTACACTCGGTGGCAACAAGGACTCGACCGCCGTCGACTCGACTGAGTTTAAGCCTGATGATGTTCTTTGCGGTCGGCAGGCCATTCTGGGGAGGGACCCAGTAACGATGAGGCTAAGTCAGTTCGAGGCCCGGCATCTTAGAAGGGATATTTTAACTCAAATTGGGGAACTTTCTGTAGCCCTAGGTTCTTTGAGTGATAAGCAGGAACTGTTAATTTTTCAATCTAACTTATCTACTTTAGAAGAGGAATTACGGCATTTCCATGCACTTTTGAGTAAAATTTTTAACTCTGCAATTTTGGCAGAACTTCGTAATAGGGTAGATCCAGAATTTAACTCGTTAAAAAATAACTTCGAACAAAAAATAAGTGAGTTCTCAGATAGGTTGGATGCTGACATACATCCTGAGGATAGCGCCTCAAATGTAAGCACTAGGATGTCTGAGAGCTCGTCACGGATAGTTGCACAATGCACAAGTTAACCTGCAGCTAAGACAAGAGGAGCTTCAGATACAAGCTGACGCCGAAGCGAGAGCTGCTGAGGCCGCCGCGAGAGCTGAGGCCATTCGAGTTGAGGCTGCCGCGAGACCCGAAGCGAGAGCTGCTGAGGCCGCCGCGAGAGCTGAGGCCATACGAGTTGAGGCTGCCGCGAGAGCCGAAGCGAGAGCTGCTGAGTTCGCACTCAAAGACGCTCAGTTGAGGGCTGAACAACGTAAAGAGGTAGCTTTGGCTGAATATCGATCAGATGTGGGCTCCCGGCGTAGTTCTAAGAAGGGCTCTTCTAGGCATTCCAGAAGTGAACATCAATCGCGGTTAAATTTACATAACCTTTTCCAGACGCCTGTTCAATCTGTAAGTGGACCAGTACAATCCACATGTTTTCCAGCTGTTTCAGGAGGTCTCGGGGCCGCAGCTAAGGATCTTCCGAAGGATCTAAAGCCAAGGCCTGCAAAATTTAGCCGAACTCCTCCCCCAGAGCGTACAGGTTACGGGGCCGCCATCAGAAGTAATGTTTGTCCCCTTCACAGTTTTCTGCGCCGCTAGTTTTTGATCGCCCAGCTACACGTAATTTGAGTGGTTGCGAGAGGCGTGTTGCGTCTACTGATTTTAACGTGTGTGAGGATCGTGCTGTGCACGTGACTGAGCCCCCTCAGCCCTTTAAGGGATATAGCTTGTCTTCTCCTGCTAAATCGAGTTCTCAACAACAGGATTGATTTTTTGAATACCAAACTAGTAGGACGTTTTTCGATAAGGCGACCTTGATTGGTTACGATGGTAATAATATGCCATTTGTCTTCTTTAAAAATCGTGTTACAGCCTTGATGGCAGCTTCGCCCTTTAAAGGGGACTCGTTTGACTTTGTTACAAGCAGCTTGTGTTAGAACAGCTGCTCAAACGATTGCTAATTTGGTTTCTGACACTCCTGGCTTGTCAGAGGTAGGGGAAGGTGGGGTTAGTTGAGTCATGTTTCAGATTTTTCCTTATACTTTTTACCTATTGTAGATACACCTATGAAACTCTAAGTGAAACAAAGGTAATGAAGTATGCTTGCTACTACCCATTTATCAAAATGCTATCTCATGTTTAATTGCCATTTTTATTACCTCAAACATAGAGCACCATTTGACTCAACCAACCCCGCAGGCAGGGTTAGTTGAGTCAGTGGGTGGGGTTAGTTGAGGCGCAATGGCATTCATGAGATGCATAACTTTTTGGATCTATATTGGGCACCGCCCTCGTCTGGTACCTCTGATCTATACCATCAATGAACGTTTATTGTATTCAGGAGTGGGGAATAACCTACTTTGTACTGTGGGCCACAAAAATTATTATCAATACCAGGCGGGCCACATGGCCCCAAATTCGCCCGTTTTCTCAGTCTTTCCCTGAAAAAAGAGTCTTCACTGCAACCAGACCCAAATTTTCCTCGGTTATTTTACCCGACTTTATGTCGTTTCTCTAAGAAAATAAAAATAGGTCTTTACCGCAACCAGGCCCTAATTTCTCTCGATTTCGCCCTACTTCATGCCATTTCTCTAAAAAAAGTTTTCATACCGCCTAGACCCAAATTTCACACATTCTATCGAAATTAGTGACGTAAAATCTAATAATTTTCATGCTTTTCCCGCTGGCCACATTGTATTGCTTCGCGAACCAAATTTGGCAAAATTAGAAGTATTTCCATTGGAGACACATAAGTGGTCTCTGAACTAGCTGAATTCCGAACAGAAGTTACGCTGGAACAAGCTTGATGTGCAGCACTAATGTTGGGTGTTTCGAAGGTTGCGGACAACTGATCCGTGTGTTCATTGATTTCTGAAGCACAGTTTTCATCTTGAATCCCAACACGTAACTCTAAAGGTCGGTTGGTCATTTTTGAAGGAGCAAAATCTATGTCATTGAAAATGTCTCTGTATACAGGATATATCCCTGTTGTCTCAAAACCGGCAGCAATATTTTTGTGGAAAAAAGCATTTTCATAGGCTTGGTTTGTAATGCCAGCCACATCATATATAACCTACTACAAGCCTTTCCAGGATTATTTATTTGCCAGGAACTCAATGCTCTGTTGTAGTATAGGCGTTAAACGGGCCATACACAGCCCTGTCCAAAGGCTGTAATTAATGAGATGTGTGAGGGTGTAAAACTAAACAGAAAAGTAGGCCTAATGGATAATTTTAATCAAATAATAGCTCATTTTGTCCAAGTAACTGATTTAATAATGCACGTTTAGCAATTCAAATTCAGAAGTAAGATTTCAGCAGCCTACAACTTGAGGTAGGCTTAGTTGAGTCACTGCCTCAACTAGCCCTGCAGCTATTGACTCAACCAACCCCAAACCTTCCTCGTGACAATTATTGAACATATTATCTATACGTAAAGCTTTATCGGTCTTACGCAAATGTACTGTGCTTAAGATAGCTATAAACTATATGAAACTTTGACGCTATCTTCGCTTACGCCTAGCATAGCTTCAGCATCCCAATCAACTTTGAGCTGAAAATATTTACTTTTTAGTCCAAAAAATGGCATTTTGCTGACTGTATAACTTGTATAACTTGCACGGCTGCTAAAGCAAGATGGACGCAGTTACCCATAATGCTTATTGTTTCTAGCAATTAATCTTGACGAAGTCATGCTTGGTTAGTCAGAAAACAATGGTGACTCAACTAACCCACTGACTCAACTAACCCCACCTTCCCCTAGACAGGATAGAAATGTCGTTAGCTCGCTTGTCCCAACGTTTTGGGGTTCGTGGAGGTCTTTTCGCCGAACCAGAAATTAGAAAGTATCGCTATGGTAGCAAATTAACTTCGATCTCTTCCAGTGATTTGAAAGAGTTTAAAGATGAATTGTCGCAGTGTCTGCTTTACGCGCAAGCTTATGGTCAGCGTGAGAAATAGACAGAAGGACGTTTTGTTTTGGATTTGGCTAAGCCACTCCCGTTTGACACTAAGCAGTGTTATCTTGACTTTTTAGGTGATCAGTATGGTGGCACTAATGAGCCTACTTTTCAGAGTTTGTTTGATTTTGTAGTACCGGAGGAAACGCGTAAGTCGACTGATATTAGCATTATGGTAATGGGCGATTCTGGTGAGTCGCAGCATTTAAAAAAGTTTGTCAAAGGAAAATTGCCTTCATGTCCGGTTAGGCAGACGTCGGTAATACCCCATGATAATGTGATTTCAGGGAGTTTGCAGTACTCGACTGCTGTTGGCACACCGCGCGGTGGTGTGGCCAGACGTAGAGACATACCGGCATGTATTTATTGTTCGTCACGTGGTCAAGTTGAATATCATTTTTTGTCTAACTGTAAAGATTTTTTGCGCTTGACTCCTAAAGATCGGAGATATGTTATTGTGAAAGCTGGAAAATGCTTGAATTGTTTGCGCCAGCATATGGTTAGGGACTGTAATCACGCAAACAACTGTCGTCAATGTGGGCCTAACAACGATAGGAAACACTTTTTTCTTCTGCATGATTTTTATGTGACGTCACGTGATTCTCTGGATTCGATCGGCAAAGATGATGCTGGTGCCAGAGTTCCTGTGCGTAATGTTAAGATTGGAAATGTTAAAGCAGCCTTTAACCGCATTACTGCTGCTCGTGTTTTGAATCCAATGACTGGCAAATCGAAGTTGGTGTTTTGTCAGCATGATCCTGGTTCGCAGTTGACGTTTGTTTCGAGTGATTTGGTGTGCGAACTTGGCCTTAAACCGTACGATAAAGCATCGTTTAAAATGGATACTCTGGCTGGTCAGAAACCTACTTGTGCTGACCTTGTTAAACTCAACATCCAGTCGTTAGAGACGGATGAACTGTTTTGTGATATAACTTCGGTGGTTAACCCAGCTTGGGCTGACGATGTTAAAACTTTACCGCATAAGCAGGATTTAAGTGGTTTCCGTCATTTTCATGACGTGAATATGTTTCATTTGAATGATTGTAGTGCTGTAGATATACTGATTGGCAACGACAACGCTTATTTGATGTGGGCTAAATGAGAGCGTGTTGGTGAAAATCGTAGTGAACCACATGCTTTACTCGCTCCTCTCGGCTGGTTGGCTTGTGGTGGTAAGTCACCCTTAGATGAAAGCGTTGCTAACGTGTGCAGAGTGCAGACGTCTTCAGAGTCGGATGTCATCTCTGGCTTTCAGCGTAAAATTGAGTCTCGTGATATGGAAATAGCAGACCTGAATAAAGTCATTCAGGATTTGACCTTGCAAAATGAAACCTGTGAATTGTCTCGCAATGACATTTTGGCTAGAGAACTTGTTGAACCGAATATTGAGTTGAAAAACGGTCGATTTGAGATACCTGTACCGTTGAAGGAAGATATTGATTTACCTAACAATTTCAAGGAAGAAGGCTTTAAAACAACCTGAACTTCGTGATTTCCTTACTGACACCATGAAGGATTTTAAATCTAATGGTTATATTGAGCGTGCTGGTAAAGCAGAAAATGTAAAGGGATTTGAGTGGTATTTACCATACTTTGTGACGTCACAATTAAAAAAGCGTATTGTTTAAGATGGCAAGTCTGAATTTCAAGGAACTTGTGTTAATGGTGTAATGTTTTCGTGTCCTGATTTGTTAAACCCTCTGGTAGATGTCTTGGCTAGATTTCGTCTTGATAGATTTGGTTTCGTGGCCGATATGACCAAGTACTTTTTTCACATTTTAGACTCTTCAATTCGTAAGCCCAATTTTATTGAACTGCTTACGTACACAGGCAGTGCCGTTCGGATCGTGAACGAACGCCCTTTGGTACCTTTGAGTGACGACCCTAGGAATTTTACTGTCATCACCCCTGCCTCACTGTTGACCCCATACTTAGACCCATACTGTGCTGTTCGGCAATCACATGATCGTGACCAAGGGGGGATTATCGGTTCAATTTGTCACTTTCTCATCAGTTTTGGAGTAAATGGATCGACTTTTACTTGCCAGGGCTTCAGGGCGGAAAAAATGGTTAAAAATGGCCGAAAATTTGGAGCCTGGTCAACTTGTAGTGGTGGGTTCTCTCCAAGACATTGGTAAACGTGGGAAGTATCAACATGGGAGGGTGCATGAGGTAGTTCCACAAATTAGGAAAGGGAAGCCTGTGGTTCGTAGAGCTAAAGTTGCCGTCTGCAACTATGATGAGAGTACGGGGAAAGTGAAAGTAGACTACGTGTTGAGGGATATTTCGTGCCTCGCCAGTAAAGAACACTTAAGTGTTAGGGTTTGAGCCTGGTTTTGTCTGCGGTGGCCGACCCTTGTCTGAGCCCAGAACAGTCGGTTATTATCGCAACCATTGTATATAGCGTCATTTTAGTGTGTACCTATGGTACCAATTTCATGTATCGTCGCGTATTATTCTTATCGCTGTTCATTCTTTGCATGCCCTTTGTATTTGCGTATTAACTTAAACGTGAGTGATTCAAACAATTTGTGTATCGTGTGTTTTTATTCATTGGCTCACAATTGTTCTTAAATTCTTTTTTAGTTATGTCATGTTAGACTGTCATAACTAGGGGCCGATATGTTACGGACAATTTGCATATCAAACGTCATATAAAACCGTTCAGGTCTACTGAATCTTGGCGTCTGACGTAATGGACTATTGCTAAAAATGAGCAGATTGCAGAATCGTTTGCAAGACCTGTAAAACATTTGCAGCTGCAGCATAACATTACATCATCGTTAAATCTTTAATTACTTGAACAAGTGTAAGCCAAACTTGAGCAGGTGTGAGCTAGACTTGAGCAGGTGTGAGCCAGGCTTGAACAGGTGCTTGAATAACTTATCACTGCCTATCATTATTACGTCACATAGCTGCTTACGTGCGTTTGAGATATTGCAAATTATTCTCGTCATTCGTAAAATTGTTGCTTGAAAGTTAGTCGCATATTTAACTGTTTTGCTTAGTGCTGCCAGCTGGATGAAATTTCCGTCTTTTATTTAAGTAGTTTGTATCGCAGTGACAAGTTTTTAGAGGCGTACGGTGTTGCGTCCCAATTTCGACAGCTTTGAGGCTATTTTTACAGAAATACAATTCTTGAATAGACGTTTCCAGAAGAGTGTTTCTTTCGGTCATTACATACAGACGAACGGATCTAGAAATCTAATGTTACAATGTTCCTACGAAGAGATTATGGTTTACCGCTGTGACCACTCGTTCACCTCTGCTAGTGCTGGGCATGTGGTGAATGCAAAAGTTAATAAAGAAAGGTTAGGATTGGTCAGATGATTAACTTGATTATGTTTTAACAAGATGTTATGTCTGAGCCTTGGTAGAAAGCTTGGCTTGTACCAGATACATATAACCAGTGGCGTACGCAGGATTTTCTCAAGGAGGGGGCCATTGACAGTAGCGTAGCCAGGAATTTTGAAAGGGGGGGGTTGACGACTGGCGAGCGAAGCCCGACGGCATTTTCGACTAAAACGACACTCAGCGGCGGGGTCTGGGGGCCTCCCCCAGAAAACTTTGAAAAATTACTTTGAATTTGGTGCATTCTGAGAGCATTTTCAACAAAATTGTGGGTATGAATATTCTTGTAAAATGGTGCTGTCAGGTGGCATAGCAAAAGGATAAGATCATGTTGTTTTCGGTATTTTTCGGAAATAAAGCAAAGTCTCTATGTTTTCTTGTTGCTAATTCCAGGCTGAGATGTTTGAATGTTTAGTATTGGCAAAACTCGCTCTTTTAATGCAGTTTTGTTTAAAATTAGTCAATTTTTTTTTAGACTGAAAGCATCATTCCCAAGCATAAAGAGACTGAAAGCATGATTCTCAATATCGTGACGTCACACGCGTGCCAAAGGGGGGTTGTAACCCCCAAACCCTCCTGGCTACGCCACTGGCCATTGATATCTCAGACGTCTTCATGATATCCCAGTATGGTTTTAGTTTAGACTTTATCCATTTCTTTCTCACTATAATAGGCTTACAGAACACTATGCTACATTGGCATACATGGGGTGGGGTAGGTGGATTGGGCCATGTATTTCGTATTGGTTTAGTCTATAGAACAACATTGTTAACTGCACATTAAAAACATATTAAATGCCTTAATCTACGTCGTTAACTACTAAAACGTTTTTAAGGGGGGGGGGGGGGGGGGCATGGCCCAATGGCTATAGTGCATATAGCACTCAGTAACGTTAACGGATTTAACACTAAACACACAGATAAAACATGAAAAAACTACTAAATCCAACGTTTTTGATCAGCATAAATTGAAAATAACGCACAAAATTAAAATGAGTTGGTAACAAAATTTATTTCTATTTGAATAAAGACCTTCTGATGATCCTCCTTTTAAGGTGGAACAGGCTGTCAAGGGTTAGTAGAGAGTAGTAACTATATTTGATTTGAGGTAACAAAATTTGTGTTTTATTAAATTTAAGAAATAGCGAATGCAGACTGTTTTTCAATATCTTCGATTTAATTTCATTAATGTGAAGGATGCTGCTGTTTGTCTTCAACAAGAACATGAAATTGTGGCCTCGTCTTTGATAGGCAACACGCATGTCATCCTTTGCATCCAACCGGTTTCGACTCTTTGTTTTGACACTTACCAAGGCTGAAAATCCTGACTCACATAAATCTGTAGTCGCAAAAAGGATTATAGCAGCCATGGCTCTCTTTACCAAAAGAGGATATGCATAAACCTTTCACAATCTTAACCTAGCCTAGCTTAGCTATAGGGGAAGGTGAGGTGAGTTGAGCAATGGGGAAAGTTGAGCAACCCCTAGTTCCAGGAAAACGGAAAAGCTAAAACAAATTTTTCCGCCACCATGTTATTTTACCCATAATACCTTTTAAGCCACTATATCGATCTAAACAACTGGAAGCTTTGTTTAGGAATGGTTCCACTTTTGATCATGGTATTAAACGGATGACGCTGGCTCGTTACATGAATCGAGTGAAGAATGCTGTCGCTGCCGATAATGTGACTTCAGTCAGTAGAGCTATGCAGAGCTAGCGGTATGGTTTTGCTAACCATACCACACCACACATCGCATCAACTACAGCCTCTAGACAAGGCTGTGTACGGACCGTTTAAGTCGTAGACCTACTACAGCATTACGTGATCGGTCTGCAAGAGCTTTTTTAAAAACTCCTCACTATAGCCTAAGATTTAAATAGTTTATATGGTGATAAATTGAAAACTGGGGCGACCACCCCCTCCCTAGATACGAAAACCAAAAACATATTCTGAGTGGTAAATCAATGGCTCAGTTGCAATAAAAACATGTATTAATACTAACTCTGCAACTTAAGAAATTGAAGTTGTCTTGATTTCTTATTAATGTAAACAATCAACGCCTTAATTCATTGTTGCTCAACTTACCCCATTAAAAAAGGGTGGGGTAAGTTGAGCAACTTTTACAAAACTACTCAGATCAGATGAAATATAAGAGACAAGAAAAATATTTTTGCTTTGAAGCAGGACCAATGAGCATACCTTTAACATCCATGACAAAAATATTCTCTGACGCCTGACACATTTTCAAGAAACGCGTGTTTATAAAAACCTGCTCAACTTACCCCACCTTCCTAAGTGATAAAATTTTGCAATGTTCAAATAGCGGCAAAAACAACGAAGTGGAAAGTGACGTAATAAACGTAGCCTACGTAACAAAAACAATAGGCTACAATACGATAACAATTATCTGGAAACGTCAAACTATTCAATTTATTTTTTCTTTGCTGGCGCGAACATGTAGAAAAACTAGAAATCATCAGCGTTGTTTGAACTTAATCTCTTTTCTTTTGAAAAATGTATTTCATTTTTGAAATTATACAGTAAGATTTCCATTGGGCCTTCATGGACGCCTTAAAACTAGTCCGCGCATCCCTTGGGGGTCCACGGACCCCAGTTTCAGAACCCCTGATCTAAGTGAAATAAAAAAATGAACTTAAAAATTTTACATTAAAGATGTAGCCTACAATAAGCGACACCTCTCAACAGCACCATCAACAACTGACAGTCTGACACACGAATTCAATGGAAGCTACACAAATTGGTGAAGGACAGATCACATGATATGCACAACACAAAATAATAGTTTTATTGCAGCCTGATACTATTATTGCGCACAGATGTCCAATTCTGCAGTAAAATGTTGTGTGGTGTGCAATACGCCTATAAGCAAACATTACACTTTTTGCCCAAGACAAAGGGGGCCCGGAGTGAGAGGGGGCCCGGAATGACTCTTCGTAAACCTAGTAAAAATTTCTCTCAAAGGCCCTGCTAATGACAGTAGGCCTTCGGCACTAATGAGAGTAGGCCTTCGGCAATAATGAGTAAGGTGGCCAGTTCCTTTCTCATTTTGAGATGCTTTTGAAGTCTCTCACAGCAAACGTTCAGGAAACTTGTTACCTTTTGAATTTCTTTTTTGTGCAAGTTGCACTTGCAAGTGTTAATTGTAATTGTAGGACTATTTATCACAAAAAAAAAACTTTTTATTTTTTCTATGTCTCTTCTAGGTTTGGTGGCTGTACAATTGTAAGATAGTGGTAGTTTAGCTGGTAGCCTACCAGGGGCGCCGGAACGATTTTTGACTGGGGGGTAAGATTACGAAAAAAGGGCACTTTTGTTAACTAAAAGGCCAATTTTTTTTCAAGTTTAAAGATAAGATATAGCGATAATGCTAATCTATCAGCTCACTATGTATTGAGTAATGATAGCCTACAAGTGTCCGACCCGGTATACAAAGAAGGGCATCATGCTATGTTATAGTGCCAAGTAGTGCTTGAATGACCGCCGGTGCTACCTCTTCAATCGGCCAAGTTTGGCCGCCGGTCTCTTCTAGCCAATTATTTAATTTCGCAATAGAATGATCGTGGATTAACTGTCGAAAATATGTAGTATCAAAGAGTGACGCAAAATTAGGTCAGCGCGTCATAATCGCCACTGTTGGATTGTGTGAGAATATTTGTTATTGATGGAATATATCCATCTGCAATCAGGGCCTCTGAGAGAAATTTTCACTAGAGGTACGAAGAGTCATTCCGGGCCCCTTTTGTCATTGGCAAAACGCTTGAAGTTTGCTTAGCCTTAGTCGTATTGTACACCATACAACATTTTACTGCAATAAAACTATTATTTAGTGTTGTGCATATCATGTGATCTGTCCCTAGCCAATTTGTGTAGGCTATCCTGCATTGAATTTGTGTGTCAGGTATTGATGGTGTTGTTGAGAGGTGTCGTTTGTACACTTGTACAGCTTTAAAATGTAAAATTTTCAAATTCATTCATTTATTTCTCTTAGATGTAGCCTATAATTATTTCCGATGAGGACACTATGAGGTGTCGAAAACGTTGGATTAGTAGTTTTTTTCTGGTTATTTTTGTGTGTTTAGTAAAAAATGTTTAAATCCGCTAACGTTACTGAGTGTTAGCCTATAGGCCTATATGTATCTGGCACAACAAGTCAAGCTCTCTACCAAGTAGTCCAGTCAAAATACGGTTTGACCCTGAACAAATGTCAAGAAAGCGTTTTATGATTTTTTTTATTACTATTATATGTGGGGAACAACATACTAAAAGTTTACCAAAAATTGATTACCACAAAGGTTCTAACTATGACGTCATAAGACGATGACAGCTATCGCACTAAAAATAACCAATATTTCCTTATTTCAAAGCTGTAGCTGTAGGTTACACAAGAGTTTGCATTTTTTATACTATACATTTTGATTTAACAATTTTTATACAAAGTTTTATACTAACTACATGGACAGGCGAGGTAATGACGTCATCAATGACGTCATGACATACATGTACATTTCTAAAAATTACAGAATACACAATGCATTTTAATAGTCACTATTTTCATCATCAGACACTGCTTCCTCACTCATATTGTCACAATGCCCTTCTTGACATGTTCCGCATACCCGTGAACAAATAAGACCGTGTCTTTTGCAAGTGCACCGAACTGTACTACAACCACGAGAACAATTGCAGTGAATTATTTTCAGAAGTGTTTCTGGCGCAGGTGAAGTATCCATCATCACTGGAACTAGACTGTTGTTCTGCAATTCCCACCCCCATTCAGTAGTGTCCATGGCCTCACCATTGTCCATCCAAAGCATTACTTGGAGGTAACTCAGAAGGGATGATGCTTCGTTGCAGAGAAGATTGGTGGCAGCCGTTCAGGTGTAACAAAGCTTTTGGCTGAACCAACTTTTTGGCAGAGACTAAAATACCTCATTGCAGACAGATTGTCTCCAGGTTTGCCCCCGAACAATGCCACCATCGCTTTACACCCAGCGTCTTCAATCTCAGCTATGTTTTTCTTAGACGTGGAAAATATCGTAGCACAGCTATTTAAAGGGGACCTGAATGGAAAAATGAAAATTTTTTTGTTGATTCTTTGGTGTTTGAGTATTATCTTTTTCGAAAATTTTTTTTGATAAACGTTTTTGTTTGGCAAATATAACGAAAAGAAAATCAGCCACCGGATGGCGCTATGTGCCGTATGACGTAGTTGGTTGTTCACTCAGTTGGTAGCTTCATACATTAACACTGGAAGCGTTGCACAAGTCGTAATCTTTAAAGATGTCTGAAATCAGAAAAAGATTTTTGTTTGAACCAAAAAGACAGCACCTTGACAGAGATGACTGTGATTCGGATTCGAGCTCCGACAGTGCCAGCTCCGACAGCAGTCGGATGGAGAATTTGAAATGGTGTAGGTGTGGAAATTGTGCCATCATGCCAACAATGATGGAAAATGAATGTTGCCAGGAGATTGACGCCGTGGTAGCCAAAACGGACATAGCCCGCCAATGCATAAACCAGGTCGGCAGCTTTGAAAAGATGTGCCTGGATACAGAAGTCTTAAAAGCAATTATGGCTGATGCACTAAAGGATGTGGTCGGCGAGGATCTTCGAGATCCAATCTCAAACAGGTCAGTTTAGATAGTTGTAAAATATTATCCAAACTTAGCAGTTTTAGAACCTAAATGGTGAACTTTGTTCTTAAATATGTGAGTTACACATAGCCTATGGTAATGTAAAAAATCAAGAGATCAGAGTTAGCCTACCACTGTACATGCACCCTTGCCTGGGTCTCAAATCCTAAGGTTTCCATTCTTACCCTATGTTCTAAAGTTCTAGCCTAGGGCTTTTCTACATTGTGATTTACTGATAATGTTGCAATGAAAAAAAAATGATGATTTTACACTTCTCGATAAATCACATTTTCTTTTACAGGTTGTACAGATATGTTGCTTATCGCAGCTTCAACTTCTGGATATATGGAAAATTGGGTTAAAAGAGACGTAAAGTAATTCCTGCCTGTGCAGTCCTTGCAATCCGCAACAGATTTCCTGAAGAAGATGGCCAGTACGAAGGATACAAAGAAGCCATTGATGACCACTTGCCTGATGATTTTTAATGAAAATGAAAGTTATCTTGCTGGTTATTGTATTATTAATAAAAATTCTTTTGTAAATACAGTTTCCACCTCTCCAGTGTTTTGCTTGGGACAGTATTTATATTCAAATTGTTAAAAGAAATTTCCAGCAACCTTTCGATTTTCATCACAACTTTGTTATTCCACGGCTAACTTTGTTATTAATTGTGCTCAATTCAAGTCAATGGAGATTCTAAATAATTGTAGCCTATATCTCTTAAAAATTTGCATCTGGCCCTCAGAGAAAAAAGTTTGGTGACCCCTGTCTTAACCCTTCCTAACTTTAGATGTGGTGCCCTGTAGCTCTGCCCGTAGATCACGCTGGTAATCGCTGGCCAGAAAATGGTCGCTGCACACACGGCAGTGCTTGTTGACTGGTGGGTTTTTGAGTTTCATCGCAGAGATCCATTTCTTAAGCTTGCCTTGATTATTCAGAGGTGAACGATGAAAGTGTACCCCTTTCACGTTTCTTCCGTTACTACAACCGGGAGCCATACAAAAAACATCTCAACGAGTAAAACTCAAGTATAAAATTGTTCTTTGTATTAAGTAGCCCACTTGTTTATAGTTTATTTGTCAACCAGCCCCTGGAAAATCCTATAGCAAACCACTCATCACTGTAAACGACCAGATAATACATGCATGTCAAAGTTTCAAGTATCTCGGTAGTACTCTTTCTAACACAGCCACCATTGACCTGGAAATCAATAACAGAATCGCCAAAGCATCTATCGCCTTCGGTAGATTGAGGTCTAACGTATGGGAGAGGCGGGGAATCAAGCTGCCCACAAAGCTAAAAGTTTACAAAGCAGTTATTCTGACGACCCTTCTGTATGCATGTGAGGCCTCGACTCTTTATACGAGACACGAAAGGCAGGTGAACCACTTCCACCTCTCCTGCCTCCGAAAGCTCCTCAAGATTCGATGGCAGGACAAAGTCCCAGACACCGAAGTTCTCAGTAAAGCAAACATGCCCAGCACTCTTACCCTCGTAAAAAAGGCACAAATAAGATGGGCTGGCCATGTCCACCGGATGCCGAACCATCGCATTCCTAAACAACTGCTCTACGGAGAACTGACTAACGGCAAACGTCATGTAGGTGGTCAAAGAAAACGCTTTAAGGACACTTTAAAAGCTTCCATGAAAGAATTCGCCATCGACGTAGATTCGTTGGAAGACTTAGCCGCAGAACGACCAACATGGCGCAGTATTATTTATAAAGGCGCAGAATCAGCTGAGAAACACCGTACGCTATCTGCTGTCAGAAAACGAGAACATCGCAAGGCCCGAGCCTCAAACAACCCTGGCCCTAGCCAACCATCCTTCCAATGTCCATCCTGCAGCAGAAGTTTCACCGCACAGATAGGCCTCATCAGCCATCTCCGCACTCATGTAGCCTACACTGACCAAAGTCAACACTAAAAAAAAAAAAGAAAAAAAAAGAAACTTGATCTCAGTCTCATTGGCCATCTTCGGAAACGAAGGGCGAACATCATCAGTTTATTTGTATACAAACTAGTGGTTCTGAATTCTGCCTGAACAACCAAGTACGTCATCAAAGATTTTGACCAATCAGAATCCTTTAAATCAATATCCCTTTTATTAGATTTTTGGGCTAATGACAAACGCCAAAAAAATTTTATTGTTACAAATCGCTTTTTCTCATAAAGCTCTATGAATACAAAAGCTATATATTTTCGTTGCAGGGCCCCTTTAAGACAGAGTCTCCCTTCAAAACCTTGTGTAGAGCGAGTTTTTTTCCGATTCCAAAAACCGCGGAAGTGGTATCGCATCCCGCGAATGCAAGCAGGAACAGAAGACTGCTGCAGACATCGTTTCCAAGCAACTTCTTCATAACTTTAATGTCGTATACTGTTGCAGGACTCCCTTTATCCGAATAGAAATAAAGCTTGTTGCCATCGCTGGTTGACGCGTGATGAAGTAACAACACTAATAGATCTGTATCTTCGCCGATGAGACTAGTACTTTTGTTGGATGACATTGACACTGCTCCCTTAACAATCTCCACATCTGCATCCCCCTCTGATTGTATTACGTGACAACCTCTGTCCTTCATGCGTTGTGAAATGAGATTGATAAGAGACTGTTTGTTCTCCACATTCGAAAGGTAATCCTCCTTTTTCCCGACAAATTTCGTTCCTTCAGCGATGTTCACTTTGTTACTTGTTCGATTTTTGCGCCGTCTCTGATGGGTAATGCTCTTAGTGTTTGGTCCTCCAATGTAACCATCAAATACTATCGTAGCCTCACCATATTGCTTTGCCGTGAAAGATGCATAGTCGTCAGCGATTGAACAATATATCTTTCCTTCTGACCACTTTGGTCGATGGAGAAGAGAACCTCCGTCAAGAACATTATGTTCCACTTCTGGTACATCCTTGAGTACTGCGTCATCTGAACTCTGTTCTTTTATAGCAGCCATCAGTTGTGCTTTGTTTGGTTTGCGTAAAAGATGTTTTGCCTCAAAGAGGGATGGTGGGTATGGTGAAAGTTCATAGGCCATCACCTCATCAAGGAAAAGATGAGCAATTTGAGACACCACAAGAAACCTTTGGAACAAAAGAGCTCGGTTGGGCTTGAATGTAATGTTTCGGCGAGTGTGTTTTACGAAACGGTATTCCCTTACATCAACTCTGCTTTGTTCAATTATCTCCAAGTCCGCAGTCTTCCGTCTGAGAACAGTGCGACTGACCTTCCTTCCTGGAGTAACAGTAGCTACCATCCTCATGCCGTGAAAAGTCCCCTTCCCATCTAACGTGATGATATTATGATCGACGTTGTCCGCAGCGAACAGCAGTGCCGTATCCAGTCTGTCTATGGTACCACCGAGTACATCCTGGCCAACAGAAGCGGCAGCGTTTTCCTCAAATTGCTGAACTTCCGAATATGATGAACAATATCCCATGGCTGAGAGACTGTCTACAAGAAGTCGAGACCTGAAATGATGATGTAGCTGGATTGCTAACCCAAGCTGCAATGGAGCTACTACAGCCCTGGGACGTACTGCCTGAGCAACTGATTGTCCAATGCTTGCGACCTTCCTGTGAATGTCCTTTCCAACGAAGAGGTTTTCAAGCAAGCAACGCAAACTCAGGGGGAGATAATCTAAGGCAGACTCACATTCAAGCGAAGAAGTCTTCGGATATTCATCGGTTGAAGATGGGATCTTAGACTTGATATCGCTCTTGATGAGTTTCGCTGCAGTCTCTATGATGGCTCTCTGTTGGGCTTCTTCATCCTTTTCCTTAATACTGAAATAGTGCCTCAGGATTGTTCTTGTCTTTTCACGGAACGTTACAATGTTAGGCAACCCTTCACACTCTGCTATGAATAGCGAATCGCCATACTTCTCCTCCAGCTTATACCTCAGCCATTTATTACTATAGGTAGCACTGTCTTCTTCTACAAGATACTCCGTCATTTTCTTTGCAAGATCTGTGACAGTCAGTTGTTTTTTCATCGTTGTCCTCGAGAAAGGCACACATTCTGAAGAACGCTTGCTCTTGGTCTATATTCATCGGCCTCCCTACCTTCCGCGGTTTCTTTGTAGTAGATCCACCACCATGACGCATAGGAATTCCGTAATTTGTCCGAAAGTTAATGTCACATGAACGATGATACCGACAGTCTGCAGCATGTAAGTCCTTCTCAAAGTACGCGATTCTCCTTTAAATGGTGATTGCCCAGTCAGCATTACGCTGTTTGCAATGTGACAAGATGGACCTTTGTCTTCACCACTTCATGTCCACAGAAGAAACACTGCGTCGTGCTATCATAGGATCCAGTAGACACCCGTGTACCTCTCTTGGCAGGTGAACGATGAACGAAAGTAGCTTTCTTATCCAAGTCTATTTGCTTCTTGTTTATGTACTTCATATGAAATCTCTTGTGCACTACTGCTCCAGCAGCTACCACAGTGCTAACGCCCCTCTCAATACTGGCTTTATTAATCCCTTCAGCTCCTTTCGCACCAATCACCACTCTTTCTCCGTCATCTTCTACTTCATGGCTACATAAGGGGCAAGTTTCTTGACTTTTCATCATTATTATATAAGTTTTCTTATATACATTTAAGTTTTATACATTCTCAGCTCTGTAAGAAAAAAATCAATTGTTAGAACCGACAGAAACATTACTGCAATCTATTTATTAAGTCATCAATGAAATCATACACAGAAAACTATACAAAATATGATAGACACTGAAAGGCGAGTCGCCTTTAACATTTTATAGCTTTGGCGGCCATAGTCTTTGATGTCACATTTGGACCTTTTGTGGTAACCCTATTTTGGTAAACTTTTAGTATGTTTTTCCCTACAGGTTATACTACCAAAAAAAAACAATAAAACGCTTTCTTGGAATTTGTTCAGGGTAAAGGGTTTTTTTCGTATTTTGACTGGTCTAAAGGCTTAAACATAACATCTTGCGAAGACATAATCAAATTAATCATCTGTCTAATAACCTTTCTTCATTAACTTTTGCATTCACCGCATGCCTAGCAGAGGGGAACGAAGTCACTTTTTTTTATTCCTGCTCCGCTCCTGCTCCGAAAGTATTGACTCCTGCTCCAACTCCGAAATTCATTTTGAAGAGAAATAAGCGTGAAACTACCTTTTTAAAATAATAAAAAAAAACACAAAAAATCCCAAAAACATTCTCAAGGGTTTTTCTCAACCTTGCTTTTGCTACCATATGCCTCCCCCCTCCCGAACAGGAATATAATAAACTTTTATGATTTAATTTAGAGTGCATTTAACAGAACATTTTTGCACGAAAAGCATTAAATCACCACTTTGGGCCCCTAATTTGCGCGCATTTGACTCATTTACTTTTCCTGGCCCTTTTGCTACATTACGCCCCCCCCCCCCCCCAGGACTAAAGAATAACAAATTTTATGCTTGAATTTAGTTGTTTAGGATGGCTTTAACCAACAATTTTGCGTGTAAAGTATAAAATCACAATTTTGGGGCCCCCAACAATCACAGGCCTGGGGCCTCAAGGATACGCCGTACCCTCCGTACTCCCCTCTTATAGGCTCTGTCTGCGGTCACCAGCGCTGTAGGTTAAGTCTTGTTTGTAATTCCCGACGTTTATGTTAACAAAGTTTTAATCCGAAGTGCTAATTTACGTCGGCTGGCAATATTGTCGTTTTTATGTCGATTCGATGTTGTCGGACATTGAATCGTTGTTAAAAAGGAGAACTAGGTTAGTAGACATCCGAGGGGAAAACATTTTTTGATCATACAGTATTTTGCAAAAATTATGCTTCTTTTAGTATTGTCCTTCACATCATTGAAATACTTATTTTATTATCTTGCCGTCATCGTCAACACATGTCGAACGTTATTTTTCGTTGCTAAAAAGAATTCTAGGAGAGTAGCAAACTTCTTTAAAATCAGCCACATTGGAGACACTCGTGCGAGTGTTGTTACAATTCAGGGGTTCCCGACCTGTGGTACGCGTACCACTAGTGGTAAGCGAAGGTTTTTCAGGTGGTACGCGGGTAGCTTCCATTTTGTTCACTAAAACCTGGATTCACAACTTTATATTTTGTTTATCTGGTTTTGTTTACAATTTTTTTCCACGAGGCCTATACTTATTGTTACGTAACTATTCTTGCTGTTTGTACGTACGTTGTTTGTACGTACGTTGTTTGTACGTACGTACGTAACTATTCTTGTTGCAAACTACAGGTCATGTCAATTGTCAACACAGAGCACAGTTGCTTTGGAAAGCCGTACAACGCTGTGGGACGGTGGGCGTTCATTATGTCAAAATGTTCAATAACAGTTACAAGGAATGTTCTCCAATAAACTTCTTGCTCAGATGGCCTCTTCATATTCACCGCTAGCTTCTGATGCTGTTCCACAGCTACCGGTACTCATTTTCCCTTCCACGTGGGAATGCCAGCAGGGATTTTCAGTCATGATGAACAAAAAGTCGAAACCGACTATGTGCACTCAGAAATGACTTTCGATGCGCTGTTAGCAAATTTACACCGCGAATCGACCAACTGGTGGACAGTAAATAAAAATCTCGTTAAAGTTAGTTGTGGTGCTTTAGTGTTATTTTAGTACGCCAATATTATTCTTCTGAATAAAATATGATTTGATCAAATTAGTTATTCTGCAAGAAGTGGTACGCTTGGCAGTAGACTACAGGGCGTCCAAGTGGTACGAGATCGTCAAAAGGTTGGGAACCCGTGCGTTAGATGGTCCCGCAGTACTGGATTACAATCCCGATAAAGCAGTTATTGCATGGTGCAACGATTCTATTGTAGGACGTCGCCCAGGCCCAGACTTCAACAACGCTAAGTGATCATTTTAGCATTGTTGGAAGTTTAATTCTATTTACTTTTATATCGTTATTTTTATTTTGGCCTCCAAGCACGCAGATTTGGCCCCCGAGAAGGAGCTCCCGGTAGACTACAATGGCTGCCGAAAAAAACGAGTTTTAAGGCCTGTATTGTGTTGCAAAATTTTGTGCCGTAAATATTATTTTGAGGCAAAAATGAAAGATTATAATTAGGCAAAAAGCGAATAGCAGAAATTGTTAGCCTATATTGCAAAATATGCAGTAGCTACATGACTTTAAAAGGGCACCATTGCCGTCCCTGCCTCTCCATCTGCAGAAAAATTGAGGGCAGGTGGCATCCGCCCCCTGCCCTCCGCTTCCGGCACCCCTGTAGCCTACTGTTTTATTGATGTATATTTTAAAATTTTGGGTTTTGCCTTCTTTCCCTTTTGTTGGTGTCACATTCGTATATGTTAACTTTGTCGTTCTGTACATATTTGAGTCAGCAGCTGTTCCCGACAATTTTCACCAAATCAAACGTCATATAAAACCGTTATGCTCTACTTAACCTAGCTGGCATCTTACGTCATGGAAATTGCTAGAAAATGTCCAAATATTGCACCATCGGTCGTAAGACCTGATGAAATATTGCATTAGCCGCTTGAACACCTGTTTGAATGACTTCATAATTGTCTTTCATTATTGCGTCACAGTTACTGTCTACGTGCATTTGAGATATCGCAAATTATTCTAGTCATTCGTAAAATTGTTTGTTGGAAGTCAGTCGCAAGTTTAACTGTTTGCTTGGTGCTTGCTAGCTGGACAAAATTTCCGTCTTTTATCCAAGTAATCTGTTCTGTAGTGACAGTTTTAGAGGCGTACGGTGTTGCGTCCCATTTTCGATAGCCGCGGGCTAATTTTACAGGAATACACTTTTGAATAGACGCTTCAAAAGAGTGTTTATTTTTCGGTCATTACATGCAGACGAACGGATTTGGGAATCTTATGTTACAATTTTCCCACGAAGAGATTATGGTTTACCGCTGTGACCATAAAAAATAAAAGACGTGGCTCTGTCTAGTGTTTGGTACTGAAGCAAAGAAAAAATAAAAGACGTTTTTGTTAGCTGGTAGGCCAAGAAGCACTTGAAGGCATAAAAAATAAAAGACGAAGTTGTTGGTTGGTAGGCTACAGAAGCAAAGAAATAATAAAAGAAGATCTTGTTGGTTGGTAGTCTACAGAAGCAAAAGAAAATTAAAGACATTTCTTCTCAGTTTGGTACTGACGAAAAATAACTTTGACATTCATTGGCAAGAAAGAAGATTAAAGACAATCGATCTGTGCTTGAAGATTCAAGTCGAAGAATCCAAGCAAGTTTTGTGGACTTTTGGACTTCATATACTCGTACAGCTACGGTATCGTGCATTTAAATTCTTTTTTGTATTTTTACGGTCTTTGCAGTTAAGTTTTTTATAACTACTGTAATAATTTTGTGTGTTTGTGTAACTTAATTTTTAATTGTTAAATTTAGCCCCGACATTTAATATGTCTACACTCGGTGGCGACAAGGACTCGACCGCCGTCGACTCGACTGAGTTTAAGCCTGATGATGTTCTTTGCGGTCGGGCAGGCCATTCTGGGGAGGGACCCAGTAACGATGAGGCTAAGTCAGTTCGAGAGGCCCGGCATCTTAGAAGGGATATTTTGACTCAAATTGAGGAACTTTCTGTAGCCCTAGGTTCTTTGAGTGATAAGCAGGAACTGTTAATTTTTAGATCTAAGTTCTCTACAGGGATATCTAGAACAACGGGATTGCTGACTCTGTTTTGAAGTGGACAATAGGAGGGTTACTGCATCAGACTATGTTGCAGTGCATTTAAGGAAGAATAAATGTTCCTCAACATGCATTTAGTGACTGGCAGGTTTAACGCTTGCTTTTCAAGATCATGATTGAATGGCACTGGTTCAAGTCTCACACCAGATAAAACAAAATTAATAAAGCAGTAGCCTATACAACATTAAATATAAAAGAATATTAATTTAAACAGCAAATAGATAAACAGCGTTGAATTGAAACACAAAATGGGGTAATTTTCATTTAGTTTATTTAGCACTTTTGGAGTTCAGTTTGCGAATAGTACGAGACGTTTTTGCTGGTGGTTCAATTTCCACACGATTCAACCATGTCAGTTCATTCTTCGCAAAGCAATTAAACGAGACTCTTAAAATTAAATCGAAATTGTTATGGCCTGAAGTACATGTTTGCGAAAATAAAACATTGTAAGACTCTGAGTCCTTCGCAAATTTGGCAGCAGCTGCAACAAATGAACCTCGCTGATTGCTGGTAGCAAGCAGCTTTTTCCGAATGAGCTCATCTGCTATTGCTGCGGCATACAGCTGGTTCGCAAAGCTACAGAGAGTAAAACAGTATTCTGTTGGTACCGATAATCCGCCACGATTTGCCATCGCAAGTAGTTCATTTGGATTACTTTTTAAGCATTTGTCGGTTATGGATGGATCAGTGTTTTCTTGAACTAACATATCTTTGCACGGGGTGCATTTCCTTGTCCGTGATACACTTCTGGCAATGTATCCACTCACGTAGTATGTGATGGAAGAATCTGTTTCGGAAATTTCGTCTATGGTTGCAGTTTTAAAAAATTTTAAAAGCCAATTGTCTTCCGTAATTTCAACATAGTCCTCATGTAATGATGTATTTTCACTTTGAAGAGCCAGGTTAGATTTCTTGAAAATGGACTCTTTTTCGATTAGGCTTAAGCAACGGATTTTTTTCTCAGCTTGAAAAAGTTGATTTATGGACATGAAAAAATTGCCACCATTAACTTGGCGGTACCACCCAAATCTTCCCTCAATCAGATCAGAGCAAAACTTTCCAGGGAGAACGTAGAGAAAGTCGTGGTGGAATATTAAATGCTCAGCCAGAGACACCATTGCTTGAATACTTTGAATGCATGCTAAGAAAGTTTCTTTAGTTAGTCCTGCTTTGCCTGATTGCTTCCAAGATATCAAAATATTGGCAGCCGTGTTCAGAAAAGTGAACCTGCTGTCCGACTCGCTTTGCGTCAGTTGAAGAGGCTCGCAAGCGGCATCCCTTTTTCTGTAGCCTGAATACAAAAAACAGCAACATAATATTGTTATAAACATAATACAAAAAACATAATGTTATAAACATAATGTTACAACATAATACAAAAATCAACCACTCCTGATATTTTCCACTTAAACAGACATGTCAAAAGAGGACAAAGAGACAAATGATTGAGGCTTTGAGTTTGCAATAAGTTAATACTTTACAGTTAAACTTTATCATTTTGAAATTATTCTTCAAAATTAAGCTAAATTTAGTGGAAGCGGTAGTGCTTAACATTGTGCAGGTCATTACATGAAACATTAACTGCAGAGGTCAAACAAACAGACACATAACATAATGTAAAATCATAACACAGATACGTTTTCTGTCATGCCAGAGCTTTTAGTCTGAGAATTGAACTTTGGGCATTCCATACATGAGGTGGACGTTTTAACTACGGTAATCAACCATTTCCACTGCTAGCAGATTGAACTTTGCAAGCGTAAGATATATGTACTAGCAAAAACTAAAACCGTACTGTCACTTTCAAACTCACATTTGCTCGGCGTTTTCAAGGACATTATTTTCCAAATCTCTAGTACAAATTTTAAAAATCGAGCAGTCCCCAAAAAGTGAATAAAAAAATAACAGTTAACCTCTCAAGTACATGTAGCTCCACACAGAGTGAAATTTACATGCCTTTTGACTCTTTTTTATTTCTTTAAAAGTATTATTGACCCAAAAAGAATGTCTAAAAAGACATTACGAAAAGTAACTACGGACAAAGGCCAGTGTTTCGATCTTCCGATCTCTTCAGCGTAGTAAAGTAAAAGTAGAAAGTTGTCTTGAAGGGTTGGTCGAGATGATGATTTGAAACTTGTGTGATTGTTGTGCGACAATGAGACTGGATTTAAGTTTTAAATTTGGACCTCAGCGAAACGTAGTTTTATAGCCTACTAGAAGGTGTGATTTTTTTGAGAGCCTTTTGAACTGGCCTTTGTCCGTAGTTACTTTTCGTAATGTCTTTTTAGACATTCTTTTTGGGTCAATAATACTTTTAAAGAAATAAAAAAGAGTCAAAAGGCATGTAAATTTCACTCTGTGTGGAGCTACATGTACTTGAGAGGTTAACTGTTATTTTTTTATTCACTTGTTGATTCATTTATATCAGTGTGTATCCTCTGGGGATCCTTCTCTTGTATCATGGGCCAATCCTATAGATGTTTGCTGGTACACCCCTTCATTTTCTTTGAATTTTAATACTTATATGTGCCGCTAGAATCTAATTTCTTGTATTTTAGATCCATCTCAGATGATTGTTTTGTCCTAGCTCAGTTGCAAATTCTTGTCTTCTTTTCTAGTTTTTATTTTTAACAAATTCCTGCCATTCCTTAGCACAAATTCTCTCAAAAAAATCACACCTTCTAGTAGGCTATAAAACTACGTTTCGCTGAGGTCCAAATTTAAAACTTAAATCCAGTCTCATTGTCGCACAACAATCACACAAGTTTCAAATCATCATCTCGACCAACCCTTCAAGACAACTTTCTACTTTTACTTTACTACGCTGAAGAGATCGGAAGATCGAAACACTGGCCTTTGTCCGTAGTTACTTTTCGTAATGTCTTTTTAGACATTCTTTTTGGGTCAATAATACTTTTAAAGAAATAAAAAAGAGTCAAAAGGCATGTAAATTTCACTCTGTGTGGAGCTACATGTACTTGAGAGGTTAACTGTTATTTTTTTATTCACTTGTTGATTCATTTATATCAGTGTGTATCCTCTGGGGATCCTTCTCTTGTATCATGGGCCAATCCTATAGATGTTTGCTGGTACACCCCTTCATTTTCTTTGAATTTTAATACTTATATGTGCCGCTAGAATCTAATTTCTTGTATTTTAGATCCATCTCAGATGATTGTTTTGTCCTAGCTCAGTTGCAAATTCTTGTCTTCTTTTCTAGTTTTTATTTTTAACAAATTCCTGCCATTCCTTAGCACAAATTCTCTCAAAAAAATCACACCTTCTAGTAGGCTATAAAACTACGTTTCGCTGAGGTCCAAATTTAAAACTTAAATCCAGTCTCATTGTCGCACAACAATCACACAAGTTTCAAATCATCATCTCGACCAACCCTTCAAGACAACTTTCTACTTTTACTTTACTACGCTGAAGAGATCGGAAGATCGAAACACTGGCCTTTGTCCGTAGTTACTTTTCGTAATGTCTTTTTAGACATTCTTTTTGGGTCAATAATACTTTTAAAGAAATAAAAAAGAGTCAAAAGGCATGTAAATTTCACTCTGTGTGGAGCTACATGTACTTGAGAGGTTAACTGTTATTTTTTTATTCACTTGTTGATTCATTTATATCAGTGTGTATCCTCTGGGGATCCTTCTCTTGTATCATGGGCCAATCCTATAGATGTTTGCTGGTACACCCCTTCATTTTCTTTGAATTTTAATACTTATATGTGCCGCTAGAATCTAATTTCTTGTATTTTAGATCCATCTCAGATGATTGTTTTGTCCTAGCTCAGTTGCAAATTCTTGTCTTCTTTTCTAGTTTTTATTTTTAACAAATTCCTGCCATTCCTTAGCACAAATTCTCTCAAAAAAATCACACCTTCTAGTAGGCTATAAAACTACGTTTCGCTGAGGTCCAAATTTAAAACTTAAATCCAGTCTCATTGTCGCACAACAATCACACAAGTTTCAAATCATCATCTCGACCAACCCTTCAAGACAACTTTCTACTTTTACTTTACTACGCTGAAGAGATCGGAAGATCGAAACACTGGCCTTTGTCCGTAGTTACTTTTCGTAATGTCTTTTTAGACATTCTTTTTGGGTCAATAATACTTTTAAAGAAATAAAAAAGAGTCAAAAGGCATGTAAATTTCACTCTGTGTGGAGCTACATGTACTTGAGAGGTTAACTGTTATTTTTTTATTCACTTGTTGATTCATTTATATCAGTGTGTATCCTCTGGGGATCCTTCTCTTGTATCATGGGCCAATCCTATAGATGTTTGCTGGTACACCCCTTCATTTTCTTTGAATTTTAGTCCCCAAAAAGTCTGGATTGTCTTTCGCATAATACTCCAAGGCAGTGATTGTTGGCTCACTGAATACACCTGAAAAGTAATAACTTTTAAATTAAAACAAGACTAAACATAAAATTTACAGTCAGTAAAAGTTGCACAAATTCTAGTTCTGCGATCAGCAGCAGGTGTCATCGTATACAAACGCATACAGGTACTTCTTACATGTTACTTGTAGTTGTAACCAATAAGAGTTAGGCTAATCAATAGAAAATTAGCATATGTTTTACTGTTTCATGAAACACATGCACCATCTTCTCTACGGAAAACAAATAGTTAAACGGAATTGAATGCTGTACGTTAGGTATTCTATTGCAAATTAAAACTGTTTTAAAAGCGACTTACACAAAGCATGTTGCGGAGATGTTCGTGACACGTTGCTGGTATTTAGCGAAACTTTCTTCAAGGTGTGGGCAACTTTTAAACATTTGTGTTCTTCAATTGCGTAAAGACGTTTAATGTGGTTGAAGTTGGCATGGCACGACTCTCCAAGTACACGAAAAGGCCGAAACAGTCAGGTTGTCAAATACAAGCACTGAAGCAAGCAATTTTGGGGCTTCTTTCAACTTCGCATTGTCAATCAGGTAAAAAGAAATTTGGTTTTCTTCAGTTTTGAAAACATATCCAAAAGGCAGTGTTACTTTTTGAAGTTCATTCTTAAGTGCAAAAAAGTCTTTGATTTCATCGACTGCTAAAAACTCCATATTTTCTTTTTCTATTTTTGCGTTTTGTTTCTCGGCTCTTCCGGCTGCAGTGGACGCAGACGATCGTTTGAGCTGATGATAAATATTTAGGAAGTCCTGGAAACACTTTTGGAATTACAGTAGGTTTTAGCCGTTTTCGAACTAATTCGGTGGTTTCTCGTTTTACTTTTCGTCTTTTCTTTTTATCAAAGGAAACTGTTTGAAAGTCATTAGCATGAAAATGCTTATCGCAAGCTCTATGATTTTTACTTAAAGTCCAGTTTTTGCGTGGAATAGCTGCAACCCCTTTTCTTCGAATATCAGGATCTGCAGGGAATTTAAATAAAGCGGGCTTGTCTTCTTCTTTGCTCGACTTGTAGCCACTGCTACATCCCGGTACACAGCACGAGTTCACCATCGCGACAAGATTTTAAAAATGAGCGATGAACAGAATAAATTTGCAGATAACTTAATTAACTTAAAATCAACTTACACTGTGACAGATTATAGAAACTTTTAGCATTCCTAAATTATAAAATCCGACAATATTTACAGACTAGTAGGTACGACGTACGAGAACCTATAGCCTAATAGTCCCATGCAGTTGTTGTAGCTATTTTAGATTTAAGCGTTAAAATCTTACACCTCTTTTAACAACGCTTTTTACAGTTTAAAATGTTGACTCCAAGCTTGCCTCTTGTTTATTCAATTCAAACTGTGACCTACCAAAACCGATGCCGTACGAAAATGTATCAACATACTGACAGTAGTCCAGCAATCGTGTAAAGTACAAAATGTACATTTAAAGTAACGCCAACTACCAATATTCTTCGAAGTCTGTAACAATACTAAACTTAACTGACCATGTTCTATATAACTAGCCAACTGAATCTTAACTGCCAGTGTACTGGTACTAAAACGCTGAAACTATCACACTATCCTACATCGTTAGATTCTCTACTTTAGCCTACACAGCTGCAAAGCAACGACTGGATTTCTTTTTCTGTCACAGTCACGAGACTTGCTTCCAGCAGGGATATTGCAGTGTTTCGTCATAGAAACCATTGTTATATTTCACTATCGTTTTGTAATACGTGCGACTGTTACGAGACTGGAACCATGAGATAGATTAGCTGAGAGAAAGTACAATAAAGTGGTCTGTGTGTAATCTATTAAAGTGTGGTGTAGCTAAGTTAATCATACAGAAATACAACAGATATCTAGAAAAGGCGACTTCTCAACAGCGTAATTGACACGCGTTTTCGCCTTTTTCATTTTCGGGCGTTAACAGCGCTGACCCTTCTAGTGTAGGGTTACCATATTTGAAAAAGCAAAATTCCGGACAGTGCATGACTATTTTCATGAGACCATATATATGCGCTACCAGTGGCGTACGCAGGATTTTCTCAAGGGGGGGGGGGGCCATTGACAGTGGCGTAGCCACGAATTTTGAAAGGGGGGGGGTTTTGACGACCGGCGGGCGAAGCCCGACGGCGTTTTCGCCTAAGACGACACCCAGCAGCGGGGGGCCTCCCCCAGAAAATTTTGAAAAATTACTTTGAATTTGGTGCATTCTGAGAGCATTTTCAACAAAAATGTGGGTATAAATATTCCTGTAAAATGATGCTGTCAGGTGGCATAGCAAAAGAATAAGATCATGTTTTCTTCGGCATTTTTCGGAAATAAAGCTAAGTCTCTATGTTTTCTTGTTGCTAATTCCTGGCTGAGATGTTTGAATGTTTGATATTGGCAAAACTCGCTCTTTTAATGCTGTTTTGTTTATAATTAGGCAAGTTTTTTTTTAGACTGAAAGCATCATTTCCAAGCATAAAGAGACTGAAAGCATCATTCTCAATATCGTGATGTCACACGCGTGCCAAAGGGGGGTTGTAACCCCCAAACCCCCCCCTGGCTACGCCACTGGCCTTTGATATCCAAGACGTCTTCATGATATCCCAGTATGGTTTTAGTTTAGACTTTATCCATTTCTTTCTCACTATAGTAGGCTTACAGAACACTATGCTACATTGGCATACCTGGGGTAGGGTAGGTGGATTGGGCCATGTATTTTGTATTGGCTTAGTCTATAGAACAACATTGTTAATTGCTTTGACAGTGCAATCCAAAACATATTAAATGCTTTAATCTACGTCGTTAACTATTAAAACATTTTTAACATTTTTAAGGGGGGGGGGGGGCATGGCCCAATGCCCCCCCCCTGCGTACTCTAGTGTGCGCTATCGAAATGCTAAAGCTGCAAACGTTGTACGATACTCAATTACTCATGCTAAAGCGCCAGCTACCGAAATGAAAAGTATTGTTTTCTGTCACGAGCAGAATTTCACACCAGGCAGGGTAAGCACTCTCTAAATATAGCTACGGACCGTCACTGAAAAAATCTCAACTTCAGAGTGAAAAATAATAATGAGAATTAGGTTGTGCCGAAAAAGGAAGAACAGCAATTACATGCTTAAAACAAATTAAAGACACGCTTGTAAGTCAAGTCAGTACAAATTTACTCTTCTGACCATGCATATTTTTCTGAAGATCTAATTCTCTTCAATATAATAATAACAAATTATAAACCAAAAAAAAAAAAAAAAAAAAAAATAATAAACTAAATCGAAAAAAAATAAACCAAACGGTTGCAAAATAAACCAGATTTGGTTTTAAAAAGACTAAAATGGTAACACTGACTTCTAAGTGGTAAACATGGTAGCCACTTTAACAAGTCGAAATTCTGCCACTGAAATTGACTAGAATGAAACCGCCAACCAATCATAAGCTACGATTTAAGTGACGTAAAAAATGGCGAAAAGAAGATCATAGAAAGCAAATTAAGTGATGGATTTTTTGTCAGCTGGTTGGCTTAGGGGTTAGGGTTAGGACTAGAAAGTAGTCATTTCATTGACGCGTGTTCGATTCTCACCACTGCTATTGCTCTTTTTCTTCTGTAATTACCAAATAAAGTTCAAAACAAGTATTAACTCTCTGGATGAGTGCTAAAAGGGTCACAATTGGACGGTAGCCTCTGATAACACGTTCTGATTGGTTGGCGGTTGCATTGTAGTCAATTTCAGTGGCAGAGTTTCGACTTGTTAAAGTGGCTACCGGTAAACATCATTGATAAGGAAAACGCTCTGTTACATCATAATTCCGTACAACCTCGTAGTAAAAAAAATGCACACGGTACGAAATAACAATGTTCTGGATTGGCAGTGTGCACAGTACGATTGCAGATGCAGTAAAATGAGCTGGCTGAGCGAATTTTCTAGGACACCCCTAATTTACAGGATTATTCCCGCAATTTTAATTCCCTCAAAACGCCCATCATAGAATTCCGGACATTTAAGCATTTTTTTAAATTCCTCCCGGACGCAAAATTTAACCCTAAATTCCGGACATGTCCGGAATTTTCCGGACGGTATGGCAACCCTATTCTAGTGTCCATCGCTTTATCGAAATTTGCTAAGTCAGCAATCCCGGTGTTCTAATATCCCTGGTTCTCTACTTTGGAAGAGGATTTACGGCATTTCCATGCTCTTTTGACTAAAATTTTTAACTCTGCAATCTTGGCAGAACTTCGTGATAGGGTAGATCCCGAATTTAACTCGTTAAAAAATAACTTCGAAGAAAAAGTAAGAGAGTTCTCAGATATGTTGGACGCTGACATACATCCTGAGGATAGCGCTTCAAATGTAAGCACTAGGAGGTCTGAGAGCTCGTCACGGATAGTTGCACAAGTTAACCTGCAACTAAGACGAGAGGAGCTCCAGATACAAGCTGACGCCGAAGCGAGAGCTGCTGAGGCCGCCACGAGAGCTGAGACCATACGAGTTGAGGCCGAAGCGAGAGCTGAAGCGAGAGCTGCTGAGGCCGCCGCGAGAGCTGAGGCCGTACGAGCTGAGGCTGCCGCAAAAGCCGAAGCGAGAGCTGCTGAGTTCGCACTCAAAGACGCACAGTTGAGGGCTGAACAACGTAAAGAGGTAGCTTTGGCTGAATATCGATCAGATGTGGGCTCCCGGCGTAGTTCTAAGAAGGGCTCTTCTAGCCATTCCAGAAGTGAACATAAATCGCAGTTTAATTTACATAACCTTTTCCAGACGCCTGTTCAATCTGTAAGTGGACCAGTACAATCCACATGTTTTCAAGCTGTTACTCCTCCCCCAGAGCGTATAGGTCACGGGGCCGCCATCAGCAGTAATGCTTTGCCCCCTTCACAGTTTTCTGCGCCGCTAGTTTTTGATCGCCCAGCTACACGTAATTTGGGTGGTTGTGAGAGGCGTGTCGCGTCTACTGATTTTAACGTGTGTGAGGATCGTGATCGGGCTGTGCATGTGACTGAGCCCACTCACCCCCTTAAGGGATATAGCTTGTCTTCTCCCGCGAAATCGAGTTCTCAGCAGCAGGATTGCTTTTTTGAATACCAAAATAGTAGGACGTTTTTCGATAAGGCGGCCTTGATTGGTTACGATGGTAATAATATGCCATTTATCTTCTTTAAAAATCGTGTTACGGCCTTAATGGCAGCTTCACCGTTTAAAGGAACTCGTTTGACTTTGTTACAAGCAGCTTGTGTTAGAACAGCTGCGCAAACGATTGCTAATTTGGTTTCTGACACTCCTGGCTTGTCAGAGGAAGACAGGATAGAAATCTCGTTAGCTCGCTTGTCCCAGCGTTTTGGGGTTCGTGGAGGTCTTTTCGCCGAACCAGAAATTAGAAAGTATCGCTATGGTAGCAAATTGACTTCGATCTCTTCCAGTGATTTGAAAGAGTTTAAAGATGAATTGTCGCAGTGTCTGCTTTACGCGCAAGCTTATGGTCAGCGTGACAAATTGGAAGGACGTTTTGTTTTGGATTTGGCTAAGCGACTCCCGTTTGACGCTAAGCAGCGTTATCTTGACTTTTTAGGTGATCAGTATGGTGGTACTGATGAGCCTACTTTTCAGAGTTTGTTTGAATTTGTAGTACGGGAGGAAACGCGCAAGTCGACTGATTTTAGCATTATGCTAATGGGCGATTCTGGTGAGTCGCAGCATTTTAAAAAGTCTGTCAAAGGAAAATTGCCTTCATGTCCGGTTAGGCAGACGTCGGTAAAACCCCATCATAATGTGATTTCAGGGAGTTCGCAGTACTCGACTGCTGTTGGCGCACCGCGCAGTGGTGTGGCCAGACGTAGAGACATACCGGCATGTTTTTATTGTTCGTCACGTGGTCAAGTTGAATATCATTTTTTGTCTAATTGTAAAGAATTTTTGCGCTTGACACCTAAAGATCGGAGAGATGTTATTGTGAAAGCTTGAAAATGCTTGAATTGTTTGCGCCAGCATATGGTTAGGGATTGCGTTCATGCAAACAACTGTCGTCATTCGTCAATGTGGGCCTAACAACGATAGGAAACACTTTTTTCTTCTGCATGATTTTTATGTGATGTCACGTGATTCTCTTGTTTCGGTCGGCAAAGATGATGCTTGTGCCAGAGTTCCTGTGCGTAATGTTAAGATTGGAAATGTTAAAGCAGCCTTTAACCGCATTACTGCTGCTCGTGTTTTGAATCCAATGACTGGCAAATCGAAGTTGGTGTTTTGTCAGCATGATCCTGGTTCGCAGTTGACGTTTGTTTCGAGTGATTTGGTGTGCGAACTTGGCCTTAAACCGTACGATAAAGCATCGTTTAAAATGGATACTCTGGCTGGTCAGAAACCTACTTGTGCTGACCTTGTTAAACTCAACATCCAGTCGTTAGAGACGGATGAACTGTTTTGTGATATAACTTCGATGGTTAACCCAGCTTGGGCTGACGATGTTAAAACTTTACCGCATAAGCAGGATTTAAGTGGTTTCCGTCATTTTCATGACGTGAATATGTTTCATTTGAATGATTGTAGTGCTGTAGATATACTGATTGGCAACGACAACGCTTATTTGATGTGGGCTAAATGAGAGCGTGTTGGTGAAAATCGTAGTGAACCACATGCTTTACTCGCTCCTCTCGGCTGGTTGGCTTGTGGTGGTAAGTCACCCTTAGATGAAAGCGTTGCTAACGTGTGCAGAGTGCAGACGTCTTCAGAGTCGGATGTCATCTCTGGCTTTCAGCGTAAAATTGAGTCTCGTGATATGGAAATAGCAGACCTGAATAAAGTCATTCAGGATTTGACCTTGCAAAATGAAACCTGTGAATTGTCTCGCAATGACATTTTGGCTAGAGAACTTGTTGAACCGAATATTGAGTTGAAAGATGGTCGATTTGAGATACCCGTACCGTTGAAGGAAGATATTGATTTACCTAACAAATTTGTGCTGGCATCAGATAGAGCTGCTGCCTTAAGGAAGAAGGCTTTAAAACAATCTGAATTTCGAGGAACTTGTGTTAATGATGTAATGTTTTCGTGTCTTGATTTGTTAAACCCTCTGGCAGATCTCTTGGCTAGATGTCGGCTGAGCAGATTTGGTTTCGTGGCTGATATGACCAAGTACTTTTTTCACATTTTGGACTCTTCAATTCGTAAGCCCAATTTTATTGAACTGCTTACGTACACAGGCAGTGCCGTTCGGATCGTGAACGAACGCCCTTTGGTACCTTTGAGTGACGACCCTAGTGATTTTACTGTCATCACCCCTGCCTCACTTTTGACCCCATACTTAGACCCATACTGTGCTGTAGGGCAACCACATGATCGTGACCAACTAAGAAGGGATTATCGGTTCAATTTGTCACTTTCTCAGCAGTTTTGGAGTAAATGGATCGATTTTTACTTGCCAGGGCTTCAGGGCGGAAAAAATGGTTAAAAATGGCCGAGAATTTGGAGCCTGGTCAACTTGTAGTGGTAGGTTCTCTCCAAGACATTGGTAAACGTGGGAAGTATCAACTTGGAAGGGTGCATGAGGTGGTCCCACAAATTATGAAAGGGAAGCCTGTGGTTCGTAGAGCTAAAGTTGCCATCTGCAACTATGATGAGAGTACGGGGAAAGTGAAAGTAGACTACGTGTTGAGGGATATTTCGTGCCTCGCCCCCGTAAAGAACACTTAAGTGTTAGGGTTTGAGCCTGGTTTTGTCTGCGGTGGCCGACCCTTGTCTGAGCCCAGAACAGTCGGTTATTATCGCAACCATTGTATATAGCGTCATTTTAGCATGTACCTATGGTACCAATTTCATGTATCGTCGTGTATTATTCCGTATTGTTGTTCATTTTTTGCATGCCCTTTGTATTTACGTATTAACTTAAACGTGAGTGATTCAAACAATTTGTGTATCGTGTGTTTTTTATCATTGGCTCACAATTGTTCTTAAATTCTTTTTTAGTTATGCCATGTCAGACTGTCATAACTAGGGGCCGCTATGTTCCCGACAATTTTCACCAAGTCAAACGTCATATAAAACCGTTATGCTCTACTTAACCTAGCTGGCATCTTACGTCATGGAAATTGCTAGAAAATGTCCAAATATTGCACCATCGGTCGTAAGACCTGATGAAATATTGCATTAGCCGCTTGAACACCTGTTTAAATGACTTCATAATTGTCTTTCATTATTGCGTCACAGTTACTGTCTACGTGCATTTGAGATATCGCAAATTATTCTAGTCATTCGTAAAATTGTTTGTTGGAAGTCAGTCGCAAGTTTAACTGTTTGCTTGGTGCTTGCTAGCTGGACAAAATTTCCGTCTTTTATCCAAGTAATCTGTTCTGTAGTGACAGTTTTAGAGGCGTACGGTGTTGCGTCCCATTTTCGATAGCCGCGGGTTAATTTTACAGGAATACACTTTTGAATAGACGTTTCAAAAAAGTGTTTATTTTTCGGTCATTACATGCAGACGAACGGATTTGGGAATCTTATGTTACAATTTTCCCACGAAGAGATTATGGTTTACCGCTGTGACCAGCAGCAAAAAATAAATTTGAATTGAAATTTCTCTCGGCTGCCTTTCTTTCAGCAATTATGCCTACTCAATTTGTTACACCCTGGATAGAGTTGAGGAGTGTTTTTCAACAACCAGCTTGAAGGCGGTTATCGAACCGGGTTGGCAAAAATTTCTTCGCGCAGCACTGGAAGGAACAGGGCCGGATTTAGCGGCAGATGAGAAAAATGCCGCCCCCAAAAAATTTTTGATTGTGGTTTTCGATACAACGCGCCATTTTTATAAAACTTTATGAAACGAAAGTTCTTTCGTAAACTAGTCTTAATTTTTGGCTTGTTTACATACTTTAAGCATCAAGGCAAGTAGGCTACACAAAATAGCCTGCAACTTTTCCATTAACCTAACATTGACTAAAAACATTTTTTTCTAGGCTCCTTTAAATTTACTAACAGTGAAACAAACCGAACAAAGATTAATAAAAATTGCACAGACAAAGCCTAGTCCTCCATATTAAGCGAGACAGATAACTAAAAGAAGTGCTAAGGAGCCCATATTGTTGAAAACCAATCAAGCGTGAAGTACTCTAGGGGCGATGACTTGCCGCACTGTTTATAAATGTGTGTGATGTGATAACATATTTATTAATTGCTATATATCTGAATATATCTTTTGTAATTTATTATATTCACGTACAGTAGGCTATTATCAATGTAATATATTCGTATATTTTGCCACCCCCAATAATTTTCGCCCTAGGCAACTGCCTACTCTGCCTACTGCTAAATCTGGCCCTGGGAAGGAACGGGGGTGTTGTAAGCTATTTCATGTTTTAATGAAGAGACGTTGTAAATCGTCACTAGGAAAGCTCAAGAATTTGCTCCCGTTTGAAAAAAGGCCCCACAATTGACCAGCACTAATAATGAATTACGTCAGAAAACGTAGAAATAATGTACGTTAAACTCGCAGAAGCTACATGCAACACATAAAAAAACAAGCAGAGTAAATGAAGAGTAAAAACAATAGGCTACATTGTAAGTTAGGCTACAGCTGTTGCAGCTGTTACTGAAGATGAAAACGGTACCGGTAGGCCTATAGTCTTCTAAACGTTTATTCAATCAATCAATGTTTTATTTGTCAGTAACAGGAACATCTACATCACGGGTACATGTTTGAAAATGCAAATAATATACACAATGCAAAAGTTACACAAATTCCCATACCGACAGGGAGACAACGAGACGAGTAGACGACCATACGGTCTACAAGTCAATTGCCACCCTACGGAAATGATGATTTTGCCATTTAAAATAAGCTTACGAGAGAAAAATAAAACGTTAAAACGTTCCCGCGCTTCAACAGACGCGCAAAAAAAACATATTTAAGATAACTTAAGATAACGTAGGCCTGAAAATGAGTTTAGTTTCTACAATTTTGGATTATTTTTTAATTTTAAATATATTTTATTGATTTTTGGTTGTAATTTTATTGCATTTTATGATCAATTTTATTGCTGCGTATTTGTAACAGATTTGATTGGGGTCCTTTACATTTTTTTTGTATGATGGTGGGGATTTCCCTGTAAGCTGTTGCTATGCTAACTGTGTTAGTATGTGGGTGGGTGTGTGTGTGTGTGTGTGATTGGACTGGAGCACCAGTTGTTTTTCCATTTCTCACAGGTCTATGTTCGTTTTGGCTTTGCGTATTATGTCAACTGAATTAAGCCTTTGGTGCAACTATATTGATTAATTAATATACTTCAAGAATGCCGTCAAAACCCAAAAAATCAAAAGATCGTGAAAAACAAGTACTGGTAGTTTCACTTCTCCACACCCCCACAAGTCCTTCTTTCGCCAGTAGAGAGGTTGTTACCTTAAATGACCTGGATATAAACTTGAGTATTGACATAGAAGAAAAAGATGAAAGACGTCGCGGAAGTTTTTATTGTCCATCTGGTGCTCATTATGAAGGAGAATTTCGTGATGGATTTCGAAATGGTAGTGGAACACAAACATGGCAAAATGGATCTGAGTACAAAGGAGAGTTTCTAAATGATATGCAACATGGCATTGGTATACACAAGTGGACATCTGGCGAGGTAAAATGAATATTCTTGTGTGTTTCATGTTTAACGTAATTAATTTAGTAAATATGATAGCCTACTGATACTTCTTAATTGGTATTCCAACTAAACCATGCAATCATGTGCTGTGTTGTGTCCAGATTCAATTTTTTTTGGGTTAAACCAAACAACCCCAACTATAATACTTTTGTCAAACATCCATCCACAAGTTGTCATTGCCACCTACGGTATGATTTTTAGGTCATTCCTATTAGTGATTGAAAGATCCTGGTTTATGCCAAAAGCAAAACCATAAAAATTAATCTTAGAATATTTTTGGTAGAGGTCATACTGTGGATTGGTGTGGTTGCACAATGCTTTAGGTAAAATTTTAGTTTTCTTAACCAAAATTATTGATGGGCCTTTGTTTTTATGTCAGTTACCGGTATATTTTTTCCGAGACTGCTGGTATTAAAATAGAAAATCAAAAGTGATTTGCATTTTCAAACTTATTTTTGAACTGAACACAGTTGACCATTTGGTCTTGTATTTGGGTGATACAGTTTGTCACCACCTCAGGTGAATAATTGCATGGTGCTCTTGCTGCTCTCTGCATGAGCCACAGGCAGTTATTCGCCTGTGGCTCATCATTCCTTTTGTGTGTGTTTTAATTGTTTTGTCCAATGCCTGTAGTCTACACCTCACGTGATCTGTTTCCCACCGCATAATTTACTCGCAATCATTCTCGTATCATTTGTTCAGTTTGTGCTTTCAGTCCAGAGTGTCGTTACAGTTACAGTGCATAGTCAAATTTATCTTACGATTTTCATTTTATGTATTGCAGATTTAATTCCTGATGAGGACACACGTACGTGTCGAAAACGTTTGAGTTTATTTTATTTAATTATGTTCTATTTTGTGTGAAATAAAGTATGCTAAACCCGCTAAAGTTACTATGTTTTATTTCTCTATGGTTCAACAAAGCAAACTCTTTACCAAAATAATGAAAAAGGCAATATAACGCAAGAGAACAACTGCACGCCCAGCAAGCTGATGCAAGAGAGAGGCCCAATTACGGATCCATAGGATGCACTACCAAATAATTATAAATTCAAGACAAATGTACGACTAGTCCAATTGATGTCAAGTTATCTTGTTGTGTATCGCGATTTCGAATAATAAATTTTCTTCAGCACAACTTTATAACAGGCATAGTAAAATCTTCAGTAGGTCAGTTTAAGAATGCAGCAGTTAAGTTTAGAAAGAAATCAACAATAGTGTTTTTCGGTTGCTAAGAAACAAATAAATTTAGTCTGCGAGCAGTAGTGACAATATTATGTAAATTATGAAGGGAATTAAGTCATACATTAGTAAAACGGAGTGACAACGCCAGGGAGGGATTCTGGGGAGGCAAGCCATCCTCTCTCTTGGCATCGTCCCTATTCACCCCAAAAAAGTTGAAATTTTTGTCTTAAAAAATAAAATAAACAATTAACACAATCAACGTAAACATAGTTGGTCCAAATTTTTTGTGTATATGTACGATAACCAACCTAACAAGGTGCAAACCCAGAAAAAGTGTATTTGCTGCTAAAAATATTTCCACAAACAAAGTTTTGACCATAATAAATAAACAAGAAAAAAACTTACCCAAACAATTTTAGTCTCTGTGCAGTTGCAATATATTATTCAAAAAAGTTATCAGCTTTAAATAATCAATAAACTTATATGTATCCGCAAAGCAATTATTGTCTTTGGAATATTAAGTTTAACTAGTTTTTTTGTAAAAACATACAAAAATTTGTTTTTTGTCCCTATTCACCCCGCAGTCCCTATTCACCCCAAATTAGGGTACCTAAAATGTACTGTAGAACAAAAATTTATGCCCTTAAACACTAGGATTAAGAATCAGTACCACTTTTATAAAAGTCTTTAGTATGTTCCAAAAGGATATTACACTCTTACCTATGGATTCAGAAGCGGGCACTCTGACTACTAACTTATCAATTGTTTGATTTGTTAATACCCTACCGTATATGAATAATATTTTCTATCTACATTTTTAATCAGATATAATATCTAAGAGATGTGTTCTGAATTTTTATGAACCAAAATTAGCAACTTTTCACTATCTTTTATCTCAATTTTGAAGTTTCAGATTCTTGTGAATGTGAATGAGGTCATGTAGTTTGCAAGGAGTTGTAGGGTTTTCCTAATAATTGGCTATATTTTAGCGTAGACTTTTGGTTATTGAGAGACTCAGAGTCTCTAGCTACAAAACAGGTAATTTAGGCTTCTGTCTAGGGGTATGCTTTCCTACAAAAATTAAACTTGTAAGTTAAATTAATATTAAATATATTTGTTATAAATAAAAATTACAAGTTTGGGGAATTGAAAATCATGTCTAACTAATTTAGTTTTATCGACCAGTGTCAGAAGAGCGACATTCTCCAGACTTTGTGAATTTCACCTTCTCGTTCTGTTGTTGTTCATGTCTGTTCACTGTGCAAGTCTGTCTCTGAGTGTTTGCATTTTTCAATTCCCTGCTTATTTCATAATGGGGCGCCTTTTTATCAGTAATAGCCTATCGTGAGAATTATGAAACGAACCCGGTTACACAATTATATGGCTTCAGAAATACAAATGCGGTGAGCCAAACTCCGTGAGAACATTTAGGTTTTGAATTTGCAGCGTTGAAATGCATTTTGCAATTCTGATAAGTTTCGGTTAAATGTTAAAATATAAATTTGTTGCTTAAAAACATGGTACATGTTACACACTTCCCTCCTTACGGCAAAATAACCGATAGAGCATATTACAATAACTCGGTTATACATGATGCAAATAATATACAGGTGTGTGGTTATAAGATACTTTACAAAGAGTATTGACAATTGTAGGCTAACAATTAGTAGGGGAAGACACATGACCCCCCTCCTTTCGTGGGATGAGGAGATTAAACGCACACATAAGCAAATAGATAACACATACTGTTACTGAATTATATTGTTGCAGGGGTAACACTCGTTTATCACAAGAGATAAGGCGATGTCATATGTTTCCTGATAGCCTTTTGGCTTAGGACGATATACACAAATTGCACTTGCAGGCGCAGGGGTAACACTCGGTTATCATGAGAGATAAGGCGATGTCCTAGTTCCCTGGTAGCCTTTTGGCTTAGGACGATATACACAAATTGCACTTGCAGGTGTAACTCTCGTTTATCATTAGAGATAAGGCGATGTCGTAATTCCCTGGGAGCCTTTTGGCTTATTTAGGCAAGACAGCATTAGCTTGATGCAAGATAGCGAGGACCAGATGCAGTTTCACCTCATGCTCAGGAGGAACTATGGGTTAGGTACAGTTTTACCTCTTGTCCAGTAGGGATGCAGTTTCACCTCATGCTCAGGAAGATCTATGGGTTGGGTACAGTTTTACCTCTTGTCCAGGAGGAATCTAAGAAATAGGGCAGCTGCTACGTTGCTGCGTCATTCTTGAGTAAGCATTATGAATAGTTTTAAAAATAAAATACACAAATGTTGTATGCAAATAGGCAGGTAAGTGTCCATGACTGTCCAGTGTCCATGCCCCGCCTCCGAAGAGATAGGACTTGACACTCATAGAAACAAACCAGAATAATAATAGAATAGCGGTGAGCGTCGCGGGCGCGAAGGTTGTAGGCCTACTAGACTGAGATGGTATTCATGAGAGTAATGTTTTTGAGGACCAGATATGCTATAGAGTTCGAGCATGTTGAGTTCGAGACTATGACAGCAGTGCTGATGAGCTGATCAGTTTATGACTGTTGACAGATGATGAGCACGACATGAGGCCAGCTTGTAAATTCGCAAGCTGTAAAGCAAATGTTTTGAGCAGCTGATTGCTGCGGAAATGTTGTTAAAGTAGAGTGCTTGTTGTGTGAAGAAGGCTTGAATGCGTAACAATGTCGCAGTGTAGTGTGATTGAACGCGTGATGTCGCAGTGTAGCAGCAGACATTGGGTTGACCATGTTGAAAGGTAACGATGCAGCTTCGGTGCATATAGGCGGCAATGAGGTTAGCTGAGTTGACGTCGTCTCCGTAGAGCTTCGTTAAGTAAAGGCATCTCACGTGGAGGTATCTCATTGGGACTCATGTTGTCAACCTCCTCGTGGTAAGTTCCGGTAACTGCACAAAACAGGCTAATGACAACAAACAGAGACACATCAGGGCGTCTCTGGGGTGGTAAAAGGATAAACCCTCGGCCCCAGAGTTCGAAGAAAGAAGCCAGAAGTCCCAACATCCTACGTGGAGGTAGGTTGTTGATCGAGCCACAGTGTGGTGACGATGACGTCGTGTCATCCGTCGTAGTGCTTTAGTCTCTCAAGGTCTCTCACATCTCATCTAGCAGCAACCATGCGGTGAGGTGGCGCATCTGAAAAATTTGATACAGAGTAGCATCCGCGAGATACATGTAATTATACTAATTAGTAATGTACTTATATGGTACTGTAATAGATAAAAAAGCATAAGAATGGTTGAAACAACCAAGCGACATGATTTAGTCATGTACGCTGATAAGGTGCCAGAAGCTGTTCAAGTGTGAGAACAGGCAGAAACAATCGGTAGACTGTAAGTATGTACAATGTGATACAATACAGGGGATACAATCTCAGTGAATGAGCTAAAGCGTTGAGAAGGAATAGCTTAGTTAACGTAGGCTAGGTGAAATGATGATCACCTAAAATTGTAACAAAATGCAGTGAAAAACAGGTGACGATGCGATATCAGTGAATGAACAATGTCAGTGAGAGATGGCGTAGCTTGAAGTACGTAAAAGTACGTATATGTAAAAGCAGTAAATAATAGCATATGGTAAATGGGAATACTACGTAACATGACAGTGTCATGGCGTAGGCTAAGCTTGCGGCTAATAGGGTGTATGTAACAGGAAACAGTAATGGTTCTATAGAACACACCAAGGCAAAATTGGTAGACGTAAAGCTGCTGGTATGCTTTTTAGTGGTTAATCAACGTTTGAACGACGTGAGATGAATGGTGCTGTTTTGTCGATCTAAGTATGTGGTAGCGCTTTTGCGTTATCAAGAGATAGTAGGGGCGTGAGACCAGAGGGGGGGTACCCAAAAAATAGTATATCCAATTTTATTTTGATAGATATACTAAATCTAGGCTGTATACCAAATTTTAGGTCAAAATATTGAAAAACCATTCATTAGGGGCAAAAAATGTGATTTTTGACCCCAGCGAGGGAATTTTTTTCATAAAAATTAATTTTGGATATAAAATCTGACACAGTTGAGAGAATCAGTTGATTTAAAAGTGTATTCCTACTCATTTTTCAGCAATGAATCCATTTTTGGTGGTTAAAATCATCTATCTCATGTAGAAAGTGGCCAAAACTTGATTTTTCTTCCAAAAATACTGAAAAAATACCCCTCGAAAAATAAATCATTGTAAAAATCTTCTTGCTGTGCCCCCCACATCCCAATTCCAGTATTTTAAGCCCTCTTGTGAGATGGTCAGAATAAATCCAAACATTTTGGTGCAAGAAAAAGTGAAAAAGCTCTTGAAATGGCCATATGGTACCATTTTTAGTACTAGCGAAAAAAAATGGTACCATTTTTACTGCAGGCAAAAGTTTCGAGAAAATTACCAAAATTATTTACCATTCTCATTTATTTTGACAGATTGTTAATATTCTAAGTTTTTGAGTAGTATGGCTCCTACATCTACTGATTATGTATTTTGTTTCAATGATAAGCTGCCACTGAAGTATGAAATTGTGTTTGGAGTTATTGACAAATCCAAGAATGGGCCTCCATCTGGGCCGCAAGAAACCAAACTACGGAAGGAATTTATGATATGTATGACCAAGTCCTTATTGGATATTTGGAAGAAGGCATTTGGAGATGGTGACTTGCTTCTGCCCTATGCACTGGTTAGAAGAGAGCTTGTTAGCCTCTTGACAGACTTTCATAATTCAGTAACTTTCTTACAAGTTGCGCGTGATTGCTGTAGAAAAACCGTACTCCCGTCAATTCTTAGCGAAGAATTCACCTTTGTTACACTGATTCGATGTCATCGATCGTTGAAGCAACGTAAAAATCAAAAGTTTTCCAGCTTGAATGGAAGCTAATGATATCATACAGTATTTTCATTTTCTAGATGCACGCTAGAATGCGCGGGAAATTATATTCTCGCAACAATTGTTCGTGCTATGCAATGACGATTTGCATCGCTAGTTCATGTGTTATTTCTCGACGGACAAGCATGACCAACGTGTCCGCCGTGAATTTTGAGGCCTGCATTCACCATCAATATTGTTTCTTTGAGTAGTATCATAAATCAGAGATGTTCAAGTGTTTGTTCAAATCTTTCAATCTTTTCAACTCTGTTTTATGATACTACTCAAAGAAACAATATTGATGGTGAATGCAGGCCTCGAAATTCACGGCGGACACGACGGTCATGTCCGCTGTCACAGCATGTGATGTCCGCGGGAAGTACCATCTAGGTCGGTCATATTTGTCCGCCAAGAAATAACACATGAACTAGCGATACAAATCGTCATTGCATAGCACGAACAATTGTTGCGAGAATATAATTTCCCGCGCATTCTAGCGCGCATCTAGAAAATGAAAATACTGTATGATATCATTAGCTTCCATTCAAGCAGGAAAACTTTTGATTTTTACGTTGCTTCAACAATCGATGATATCGAATCAGTGTAACAAAGGTGAATTCTTCGCTAAGAATTGACGGGAGTACGGTTTTTCTACAGCAATCACGCGCAACTTGTAAGAAAGTTACTGAATTATGAAAGTCTGTCAAGAGGCTAACAAGCTCTCTTCTAACCAGTGCATAGAGCAGAAGCAAGTCACCATCTCCAAATGCCTTCTTCCAAATATCCAATAAGGACTTGGTCATACATATCATAAATTCCTTCCGTAGTTTGGTTTCTTGCGGCCCAGATGGAGGCTCATTCTTGGATTTGTCAATAACTCCAAACACAATTTCATACTTCAGTGGCAGCTTATCATTGAAACAAAATACATAATCAGTAGATGTAGGAGCCATACTACTCAAAAACTTAGAATATTAACAATCTGTCAAAATAAATGAGAATGGTAAATAATTTTGGTAATTTTCTCAAAACTTTTGCCTGCAGTAAAAGTAGTACCATTTTTTTCGCTAGTACTAAAAATGGTACCATTTGGCCATTTCAAGAGCTTTTTCACTTTTTCTTGCACCAAAATGTTTGGATTTATTCTGACCATCTCACAAGAGGGCTTAAAATACTGGAATTGGGATGTGGGGGGCACAGCAAGAAGATTTTTACAATGATTTATTTTTCGAGGGGTATTTTTTCAGTATTTTTGGAAGAAAAATCAAGTTTTGGCCACTTTCTACATGAGATAGATGATTTTAACCACCAAAAATGGATTCATTGCTGAAAAATGAGTAGGAATACATATTTAAATCAACTGATTCTCTCAACTGTGTCAGATTTTATATCCAAAATTAATTTTTATGAAAAAAATTCCCTCGCTGGGGTCAAAAATCACATTTTTTGCCCCTAATGAATGGTTTTGACCTAAAATTTGGTATACAGCCTAGATTTAGTATATCTATCAAAATAAAATTGGATATACTATTTTTTGGATACCCCCCCCTCTGGTCTCACGCCCCTAGAGATAGGAGAAGTTACATAGCCAAATGCCAACCAAGCTTACACACAAAGTTCCATATTCAGGGCAAATAACTGATCATAAACTGCGGAATAGCCCGTTTCGGTGAGTCCGATCCCTTAAAGGGGGATTTTTTAAATTTCTTTTTTGAATTATTGGGTACCGTAGCCTAATTATCATTGCCGTTTTAGGGGTTAGAGGTTAGGAACTCACCGAATCGGACTCACCGAATAGTAGCAGACCCCATAAACTGCAACTCCAAACAAAACAAAACAGAGCCTAAAATGGCTAAACAAAGTTTCTCAAATCATGTTAGCTTCTAATAGTTATAAAAAAATAGGGGAAACGATAACAAACTCTATGGCGCAGGCGGCTTTGCATGATTTCCCCTATTCTTTGCTCCATGTAGTTACACGAACTGATAGCTTCAGTTGAGAACGTAAAGGGTACCAAAGCGGATGTCTCTTAGCCGGAGTAAAAAGACGCACAAAAGTCCCAAACAGTTGCTTGGGAGCAAAACCACAACGCTTTGCAGAGCGTTGTGGTTTCGCTCGTCTATAAAATAAGTGCCTGCACGTCTGTATAAAATAAGATTGGGACGGGGTGTCCTGCAATCTGTTATGCCAAAAGCCAAAATAAAAAGGAATATTAAAATGAGCTAAAAATTCAATACATTTGACACTGCAATTTTTCAACAAAAAATTACATGGTTATGATTTCCTGAAAAGACAACTTGTTGGTAGGCTAATTAGTGAATCTAATTATTCTAATGTGAATGTTTAAAAATATTAGAAGTGGCAAATGGCAGTTCGGCATGTAAATAAAATTTTTGACATCGGCGTCTTAAATAAGCGGTCTGCCGCTGAACAATTCACTTTATTACTTCCCATGAACAAACAACAAAAATCAGTTACGTTTGACAAGCAATAAATTGCCGGCGTTGCGCTTAAAAAATACAGTAGGCTACGCAAATTTTTTTGCGAACCAACGTTTGAAATGTTATCAAGTAACATGTTTTTAAAAGATACTTATGAGTTTGTGCATTTTTAAGTTATAAATGAAAAATTGTAGCAAAGCCTACTTACCCGATTTTTCATAGCTACTTTGGAAAAAAATCTTTCTAAACTTACTTGTCTGAGTGTCACGAAAGTGGAGAGCAAATTATATAAGCTTTTATTCATTTTCAACCCGACTTAAGTTCAAAGGTCACCAATGTGGTAACATTTATATTACATGTTTGTTAAAGGTTTTCTAAGTGAATTAATTATATTAAGACTGCCGGCTATCTGATAAACTTTGCTATTTGACTCCACTAAATCTTTTTCACACAACTGTTGTTCATATTACTGTATTTTGTCGAGTTATCATTATTTTTGTTTGGACTAGCCCCCAGTGTAGGGTTTTTAGCTACCGTATCTTATTCCCCCAGCGTAGGGTTTGGGGCTATCTGATAGCCGTATCTTTTGTTTATAAAAAGGATAATTAAAAGGGATAATTTAGGCTTCTGTCTAGGGGTATGCTTTCCTACAAAAGTTAAACAAGTTAAATTAATATTAAATATATTTGTTATAAATAAAAATTGCAAGTTTATGAAATTGAAAAATATGTCTAACTAATTTAGTTTTATCAACCGGTGTCAGAAAAAAGCGACATTCTCCAGTTGTGAATTTTACCTTCTCGTTCTGTTGTTGTTCATGTCTGTTCACTGTGCAAGTCTGTCTCTGAGTGTTTGCATTTTTCAATTCCCTGCTTATTTCATAATGTGGCGCCTTTTTATCAGTAATAGCCTATTGTGAGAATTATGAAACGAACCCGGTTACACAATTATATGGCTTCAGAAATACAAATGCGGTGAGCCAAACTCCGTGAGAACATTCATGGCCATCTAAAGATGCGGCCTGATTTGTCACATTTTGCATAAATTTCCAGGTTTTTCTAACTTTAGGCGAACGTTCGAATAAATTTTTCTAAAAATTATATTTTTACGCTTTCTTTATTCTTTTCCCCAGAGGACACAATAGGTTTTAACATCCTCACATGTTGAAAAACAAAGAAAATTTGATTTTGTAGATTTTAGTCAGACTGTTAATTTTCAATAACAGTCTGATTTTGCGTTTTTCAACTTACTTTTTCTCATTTGCTACTGCTTCCCCAAGGCAACAAAAAAGTTTTTTGTTGTTAGGAAACCGCAAAAAGTAAAAACATCTCAAAAAATGTCAGTCAAGCACTAGTAGTAGCTGTAATCAAAATATGCAAAATGTGACAAATCAGGCCGCATCTCCAGGTGGCCATGGAACATTTAGGTTTTGAATTTGCAACGTTGAAATGCATTTTGCAATTCTGATAAGTTTCGGTTAAATGTTAAAATATAAATTTGTTGCTTAAAAACACGGTACATGTTACAGAGTTATTTGCATCTGCCACAACTATCTGCATTTCACACAGATGTATAATTAACAAAGCTGGTTGTAACAAACACTCAAAGTAGTTTTGGACTTCAAAAGTCTTCCGATCCATTGAAAAAGTTCTAACATACTTAGTTTTTTATTTTAAAGTATATAAATATTTCCAGATATATAAATAGATTGAGTAGCCTAAGTTACGAAGGGTTTAGTCATTGAAAAATTATAATTTAAATTTTATGTTTATTGTAAAGTTTTGTTTCAACAGGTTTATGAAGGTCAATTTTATAAGGATCATCGCCATGGCAAAGGAAGTTATATGTGGCCAGATGGAACCAAATACAGTGGAACATTTTTTCTTGATAAGAAAGAAGGTTATGGCGTGTTCACATTTTCGAATGGTGATAAGTTTGAAGGCCTTTATAAAGAAGATGAACGCTTTGGTCCTGGTGTGTTAACATACAAAGACGTAGAGAATTATGGTCAAGATGTTGGTATATGGCACCGTGGAAAACTTCTAAAACTTTGTACCCCAACTAGCGATGTCTTTACCATGCTTGATCATTCAGAATATGAATATTTTCCACATGAACATCGGTTAAACATTGATTTGAATGATGACTACGAAAGTGATGTTGATAAAGTTTTTGTAAAAGAAAGTTCACAATATTCATTTCTTTCAAGCGAATTTAAGGCTTCGCTTTTTGCGGAAAATACTGCCTTGCCCCCAGGTATAGCATTTTACTCAAAAGATTTTGAACATTTACCGCTGACCAACAAGCATATGAAAGATTTAGAAACTGCGTTTTTTGGATCAGATGACTATAAGGCAATGAAGCAAAATGCCAAAAACCATGTAGTTGCACTCAACAATACTCCTCTGCTGATGGAAATCCAAAAACATGTATGTTGTTGAATAGATTTTGTGTGAACATGGCTTAAATTCTATATTCCATTTCTTTTCAATGAAACCAAAATTGTCTAGTTGATATTGCATGTAATTATAGTGTATATACTGTCAAAGCCTATGGAAATATCATTGCAAACATTTTTTTATATCATTACTTCACAAATGTAGATACAAACGACCTGATGTAGCCTAATGCTATGAGTTTGTTGTGGTAGTAGCTGTTTGCATTAGGTTTCGGAACATAGTTCCCTAGTCATGTGCTATGATTAGGGCAAGTTTTTATTGACCTAAAAATCTAAAAAAATGACTTCAAAAATAAGCAGGCAACTGACTCCACAATGAACATTATGTTATCCACGAACAAAATGATTTGAAAGACAATGTAATGTTGCTTATTTTCGGCATTAAAGTTTCTGTCTTTAGCTGGAAGTTTGCAAAGTATCAAAAAGCTTCTTTCCATAGAAGTAGACGTGACCTGACAGTGTTGGATGTTGATGTAATCTGTACACAGCTGGTGAAACATCTGATCTTTCCATGTTTATTATTCTGGAAATATCATTTTTAATTTTTGACGATTTTGTTTCGGTTACAACAGTAGGCCTACTGCATTGCACAAAGGGTTGATGTGAGGTAGCCAGTAGCCACCTGTACCTAAAACGTCAGTACAAATTGAAATTAATGAAAAACAAGTTGTGGAAGTACGTATAAATTTTTCTCATTAGGCTATTTAAAAGAAAACTTTTTGACTGGACATGCCAATTACATAAAATTGATTTCATTGACCCCAAATTGGACAAAAGGCGCGCACACTGCGGTGGATACTTAGGTGCGGAGCACTGTGGCGCCTGGTCATTTAGGTGCTATTCCTAGTAAAGTCTGCAGGTTATATCAGGTTGGGCAATGCTTTTCACACAAAATGTTATTCTTATATTTCAGACTTTCAAACATCGAAATCGTTCTACAGAAGTTTCGTTCGATGTCAAGCATATTGAATCCTTTCAAAGGACCGGCTTTGAAGGCAAGCCCGGTCAATTGGAAGTCATGTCTCAATCATTGATAGAATCGGCTACGAAAGGAGATTACCAAACCGTCTATTCAATATTAAAAACTGGCCTTGTGGATCCTAATGTGGCTGATGCTACTGGCAACGTGGCGCTCATTGGAGCAGCGGTGAATTGCCATCACGACATTGTTAATCTACTTCTTGATTCTGGAGCAAACGTTAATCAAGTTAGTACACTCGTGATCCATGCTTTGCGCGAAGCACATTTGAATCGTTTCCAGAACGCTTAGTAGGCTATGTCCTTTGCGTGTATGTTACTTGTGAACCCATGCACCTTGCTTTGCGCTTATCAGTGTAAATGTCTTGTAAACCTGGGAGGGAATTGTTTGTGTGTGAACTCAATGAGCTGTTAAAGTTTAATAATTAAAACACATTGATAAACTGTTTTCTTGATGACAATGCTTATACGGTATTCAATTCACGTCGGCTGCGGTGTTGCCACGAATTCTTGATGGACAGCTGGAGTATACTGTATTTATGGTTGTGTCTCAAGCGGATCACTTAAACCCTATTCATTATTTGACACGCCAAAAGATAAACACAAAGTTTGACTTCCTTGATTTTACATTCATTTACTTCAAATCTTTAAATAGCGCATGTAATTCTCGATATGACAAAAATCTAGCTTCAAGCAAATTAGCAAAATCATTTCACTGATGCTTCTAAATGTTGAGTTGATGGATTGCTAGTTGTTCCATCGATGTTGAGTTGTTTGTGTTTTTCAGCTCAATGACGAAGGCATGTCTGCTTTAACGGCCTGTCATATTTTTTACTACCCCGTTGACCATTTTAAGCCAAACCAGCCAGAAAGAGCTGCCAATGCGTATAGGGAGGTAATGCCAAAAAAGCTCACTGATAAGAAGAAACCAGAACCAGTTAAACGAAGAGCCGCTTCCACCACCGCAGTTGCCTCAAAGGTGAACATATTTGTATTTAAAGAAAGTTTTTGTAACTTGGCGATGAAGTTATCTTTAAATGAGCTGTTAAAAGGGTTTTTAAATTGTCTAAAAATTAAGTTGTCTAAAAATATAGGACAACTTTTGAAAATCCCAATCGAGTAAACCTTGTCAAAATCACAGTCAATTATTTATTGCTTCTTGTTAGTGGACTCGTTTATATAGTATACAATAAAGCTTTGGTAGAGAGTTCGCTTTGTTGTACCACAGACAGACAAAACAAAGTATTTTCAATGAGTTTAAAACATGACGTGGTTTAACATGATTTATTTTTATCCCACAAAGAAAATACAACATAATTAAAATAAACTTTCTAAAGTTTTCGACACATCCTTATGTCCTCATCAGGAATTAATTTACATCCGCAGTATTCATAAAAGTAAAAATATCTAAATTGGACTGTACTATACTCCGGAGTGAACAGCACAAACTCAACAAGTGGTACAAGAGTGATTATGAGGAAAATGCGATAAAAATCATGTAATGTGTGATAAAAATATGTTAAACCGATTAAAGTTAAGTAACTTTAAAGTACTTTGTTTTTGTGTCCTTTATGTATCATGCCGGTTTCATCTTTGAAACCTCAAGCATTCTCGGGCAGACAAAGCCTGATTATTTATTTATGGGGGATTTTACTTTCTGAACCGCCGCAATTGATTTGTCACGTATCTTGTCGGTACTGAAACATTTGTTGTTATATGAAATTTATTTAATTAACTATAGTATAATAGGACAGACTGCCTCTGAAAATAAAATATGCGAGGACGAAATTTTTTTATTGTATAACTGACCACTGACCAGTATTATTGTGTTGATGTGTTAGCCTTGTAATTCCCGATTTTCATTTGAACTTTTGCTTTTTACTATCTTCAAGGCTGAGGAGAATTTTCAAAAGCGCTATTCGCAAGATGAAGACCGAGAAAAAAGGGACACGATGCTAATATTTGCAGAGAATTTCACTTCTCACCACAAAATTTCGTCTTGCAATGATTTCCATAGTTTGCTGCAAAAGATCGGTGAACTGCCACCTGGTAGAGAGTCTGAACAAAAAAATATCGAAACTTGCAAAAGCGATGTGAGGTGTGTATGTTACATAATGATTGAAGCTGCTTGTACAACTGCCAATTGTTTAAGAAACGTGTTGTGGAACATGCGTGTAAGTTCTGCGCTGAAAAGGAGTTACAAGTTCAACCAGATATTATTTACAAGGCTGCGGATTCGTAGTGCAATGACAAGAATTGGTGCGGACTGCCTATCCTAAGAGGCCAAACTAACTATCTGCAGCTTCTCTACGCCAACAATTTAACGAATCTTGTTTCCCATATTACGAGGGTTGGAGGCCAAGGAGTGTCTATTGTGTTTGATGGCATTTCAAACAAAAATTATTGCCGCTTGGTTATTCTTTAAAAAGCTATTGCTGACGTACCTACAGCACACTACACTCAATACATTCTTGTTGGTGTTTTTAACTTAAAGAAGCGTACAGCAGAGAAAAATGAAAATGTATAACTTATTAACTTAGCTTTTCAAGAAGTTAAAATTTTTAAGTTAAACTTCAAGCCTTTTTGCGTTTAAGTTATTTCCCAGGTTATTGAGCTGACAACTGCCTGACAATAATCAGGTTCTCAAACCAGGGCTTGCTACGAGGAAGTAACTTGAGGCGTAAGAATCAATCTCAAATAATACCACGAGTAAAATACTGCAGTCACGAAGGCATTTCACTTGTTAATTTTTTTGCTTAAAGAATCATAAAAGCCCACCGGGAAACCTTGTCAGCAAAAGCCCGAAAAAGCTCTTTTGACGAAAAAATTGCAGAATTAATGAAGCTTGACGACATAGAAGCGACCAATCACGATGCAAAAACAGAAGCGTCAGAAGGTCAGGAAGGAGAACGTAGTTTATTGTTTGTTGAATTATTTCTGTACAAATGATTAACTTGTAATCGTGAAGATTCCTTATCATATAACGATGGGCCTGGAAAAGTTGCGTATTGAATAAGTTTTTATGCTTGCGATCATTAATACTTCGATGCATGCATTTTAAATCTTTGACTTCCATCGTGCTTCATGCAAACTTAGGTTGTAGTCAATTGTTATTTCAACTAAGTTTGGAGGTGTGTGTCTTAAAAATTGTGTGTTTTCTTATTTTAAATATTTGATGTAAGCTTTGTTATTGCACTTCATATTTTTTTCTGTTTTTGGCTCATGGGACAAGCTGGTTTTTATTGTGGACTGTCCCAACAGGAAATTTAATTTCAGCGATTTGTGAAGAGTGGCTAAGTTGTTAGTTTTACGCCCTCCGAGAATACGCTGAACTTGGATGGGAATGATCTGCGAGTGGCTGTCTTGTTGTGTTTTTAGCCTTTTCTCCCATTATGAATGAAAATTCACCAAGCACAGTTCAAGTAAAACTGCTGGTAAAATTTATACGTTGCTGTTATGTCAGATCAACCGACGTTTGATTCCGACCTTAACCAGATTGATTTCAACTTGGACGTTACGGATGAACTTATAGAGCAGACAGCTACACTTCTCAGCAGGAACCAGAGAGCAGTGAGCGGTGTTTCCACTCGTGACGGACGGGCAATCAGTCTTGGCACAACTGCTGCGTTGGCTGTATGGAAAGCAGAGTGAGTGGGCTCATGTATTCGCCTAGGCCAGGCTTACTTAACTAATGTTAACAAAGGTCCAGTCTGACAAGTTGAATATTTTTAGTGGTCTGGTGAATAAGTTATTTTACACGCAAACATGAAAGTTAAACTATCAGTACCAGTAGCCTACCAAACCTTTTTTAGGTAAAATGTAACTTGACTTGGATTTTTGACAAAGCGTTTGGGGGGCCCCAGCTACTAGGATAATCACAGAAAAAAATGCTTTCTCCCAGTAGAAATTTATTTTAAGAGGCCTTAAAACGTTGCAATGAAGTTATTTTTCCAGAAGCCCGAGGTCTCACATCAACATCCAGAAGGTCCGGATTTGGACCGCGGTCCGCTAGTTGAGTAGCCCTGGCCTAGGCCCTAGTGGATAGATCGCCCACTTCAGTCTGTTGGTGTGGGTTTGATAATAAATGACTTGAAATTTTTTCTTAAATAATTAATTTTAGAATAATTAATATCTTAAATACCACTAAGTATTAAAAGAATCGACTTAGGGTAATATTATGTTCAGGTGCATTTCTATATACCTGGGCTAGTATGTTTTGTTTGGAATTCAGAAACTATGCTTTTATAGCTTGATTTGCTGAAATGAAAATGATTGAGTTTGCTTTACTTTTAATTTTTCATTCAGGCATGAGCAGCTAAGATCGATGATTAATCTTCTTCTACAACGTGGAGCTGACCCAAACGTAGGTACTGTCCCCTATCCTGCTTTGTTCTTTGCTGTGAAAGCTGGAGATGTTGAGGCTGTCAAAGCTTTGCTGGACAAGGGTGCCACAACTGAACACCGCCTTTCTGACAAGGTATTGAAGTAATATTATACTAGGGTTCTTCAAGTCAGGGGCACATTTCCCTCCTTATTGGTTTACTGTATTTATCATGGGATAATTTTACTGGAGCAGAAGAAAATATACTTAATGATGGATCCATTGATTATGGTTCAGAAGTAACTTGTGAGCTAAATTTTTCAGATAACCGGCAAGAGATAGCGATTGAGAATCTTTTCTTAATAAATTTGATCGCTGTGTAGTCAAACTAAAAGCGATCAACTTTAATAGGTTCTGACCACATGTGCTAAAATGCGGTTAATTTTTGTTATTAACATACCTAATTAAGTCATGAACATTGAACATAACATTGCACTAAAATCATCAAATCATTGTATAGTTTTGCTATCTAGTTCTTGGGTTTCACGATGCTACACATTGCTTGTGGAATTATGTGCCCGGAAGGGGTTGAAATAGTTGCAATGCTGCTGAATGCAAACGCCGATCCAAATGTTGTAGCCAAGGACGAAGACGTTCCATATACTCTCGGCAAGCAGGTTTGTTTAAACTGACTTTAAATGAGTCTTCTGTATTATATTAAGTTTGTGCAAAGTGTTGTTTTTGGAATAGAACTACACGATTGTGATATTGGATGTTTCCGAAAGTAAGGCAACCAATCGATTGAAATTCACCGTGTTACTGTCATTAATATAACAGAGTTATTAATTAGCAGTTAATTTGTCAAAACCAAGAGTGACATAAGCCGGAAACTTATGCCATTTTTGAAACTTGACTTTTGAACAAAAAAGACAACGTATAGCTTCTGTTCTAATCATTTGTTATAAGTTGAGTTGTCTAAAAATCAACAGTGTACTATTACCAGATAAACGGAAACAAACGTTTGAATTTGATTTAAAACGTAGCAGTTCTACCGAGCAATCAGCATGAAGGAACTAAGGTTTCACTAATACTAGAGTGAGCATTTTTCTAGCCATGTCAGTGTAGCTTCAGTTACACAGTTAAGAAAAATGTCCTGTATTAGTGATGCAAAAAACATTAGGACAAAGGTCTTTAAAAGACAAGACAAATGTTGTATCCTCAAGAAAATTTCGTTGAAGCACTAATGCATAAAATATAAATTTGTGCCCTGGTAAAATGACTGGTGAAACTCAACCTAAACTCGATGCTGTTCATTCTTGTTATACGCGGCTGTCGAAAAAAAATGGAATGCGAAATGGAATGTTGCGATGATTTTGAAATCAAGAATTCGTTGTTGAACATTGAACAATCTAGAATAAATTTAAAAAATGGCTTCAAAATACATACAGATTGCCTTGTTTTTGACTTTTTTTTTGATAAAAAGTAATATTAAAAGTTATCATTACTTTAACCGCTTGTGGATCTGTCGGGTTAATGAAAATATGGTGTTCCTCAAGGCGCATAAAAAGTACTCGATAAACAATTCTCAGTGTAGTTAGTGTTTGTTGTTGTACAAATTTTTGACTTTTATGTGAACATTGTTTGGCTGCTTTGGTTTGTGACCTCAAATGTAAAACAAAGGAAATCCGGTTAAATAAACAGACTTTCATCTATTGTGAGAACACACTGACATCTGTACGTGACATGACCTACATTGAAACCAACAAACTCATTTCAGTAAAGTAGGCTTTAATAAACTTAAAACGTGAATATCCTGCAATTGAAAACTAGCTTTAAAGAATGTTAACAGAAAGTATTAAATGACAAACTAAAACAAGACTCTACTTAAACTGCCGATTGCACTGCTACACTGTTAACTGAAAACTAGAGAATGAACCAACACGAAAGAAACCAAGAGAAGCCAAGCCAGGCAATCGGCAAACCCACACTGCGCTGTCGGCAAGAGAGATGTGGTGCGTGACTACACGCGCTACACCACATTCTCCCCCGCCAAATAAATTTCGAAAAGGACCAGACAAGATGTTGACTCAGAAGCCATATCTTTCTGGTGACTTTCGAATTCTAGTAGAACGTCTCAAGATTGGTGTACTGTTGTCAGTAAACCCTTCAATCCTTCATTAGTTGATATGATCGGGTTTGTAATATCACAAGTAGGCCTATTGTCTTCGCGAACGTCAGTAGTTAAATTCGAAGGAGCGTCTGTTAACGGCGTGTCATAATCGTTTGTTAGTATGTTATTGATTTCAGGTTCATCCGGCACATTTAAGGTAAGATCCGTCGTTGTAGAAAGGCGTTCTTCTGCATCAACCTCAGTTTGAGGAGAGGGTGCCAAATCCGAAGTCAAAACAGTCGGCTCTCTTCCACTTTGATATCGTACACGAGCATAAGTAGGATTCGCATTGAGTAATATTACTGGATCACAGACAGGTTCACCTTTATTACGCACAAAGCGTCCCAATAAAATTGTTTTACCGGAGTCCAAAAGCCACGAAGGCATTGCCATGCCATACATGGCTCGTCGTGCAAATGAGAATAACCTCTCGTGGGGTGTTTGATTACTCGCGACACATAGCAATGACCTAATGGAATGCAAAGCCTGTGGAAGGACTTTCTCTCAATCGTCCTCCAGAACATGGTGCGTTCTCAAAAGAAGTTTTATTGTTTTTCATACCGTTTGGTTTGTCCTTTCGCACTGTCCATTTCCTTGAGGATGGTACGGTGATGAGCAACTAGTAGCTATTCCACGCGTAGAAAGAAAATCTTTGATCTCTCGGCTAGTGAAAGCAGTTCCTCGATCACTGTGGATGTAAGCAGGGAAACCAAACAGGCAAAATAAGTTAGTTAAACAATCAATGACGGACTCGGAAGACATTCTTTTGCATGGAAACACAAATGGTTAGCGACTATATTCATCTACAATCACTAACAAATAGGGCTTCAAACCTTTAACAGGACCCTTGAAATCAATAGATAGTCGTTCCCATGGGTGCGTAGCTTTGATAAGAGTTCCTTTCTGGCAAACCTCTTCAAGTGTAGCGATGTAGTCAGTGACAGTCTGAAACCAGAACTTGAAAATAGTAGGAGCGTCAGCGGAGTTAGGATCAACTGAAAGGTCTTTAGGACGAGGAATATGTCTGTCCATCTTTCTGATTCTTGCTTGAATAAGTTTATTAAATAGGCATGACCTACATTGAAACCAACAAACTCATTTCAGTAAATAGGCTTTAATAAACTTAAAACGTGAATATCTTGCAATTGAAAACTAGCTTTAAAGAATGTTAACAGAAAGTATTAAATGACAAACTAAAACAAGACTCTACTTAAACTGCCGATTGCACTGCTACAGTGCTACACTGTTAACTGAAAACTAGAGAATGAACCAACACGAAAGAAACCAAGAGAAGCCAAGCCAGGCAATCGGCAAACCTACACTGCGCTGTCGGCAAGAGAGATGTGGTGCGTGACTACACGCGCTACACCACAGTACGGTGTGTTAAACGACACCTGTTTCGTGAACAACATTACGATTGTGTTTTTTTTTTTTTTTTTCTAATTTTAAAATTTTTTATTTTTCAAAAATTTTAAAATTTTTACTAAGGATGAAAAGAAAAGTATATCGGAGCTGTGTGCGGCCTGCAATGCTATATGGTAGCGAGACATGGGTATTGAGAGAGAGTGAACTGGCAATCCTGAGAAGAACGGAAAGGTCAATGGTGAGAGCAATGTGTGGGGTGAAAACGAGAAGGGAAAAAAGGACTGAAGAATTGTTGGATATGCTAGAGATGAGAGAGACCATAGACCAACTGGCAAGGGCAAATGGAGTAAGATGGTATGGACATGTGATAAGGAGGGAGGAAGGAAGTTTTCTTAGAAAGGCACTAGATCTAAAGGTGGATGGGAAGAGGAAACGCGGTCGTCCAAGAAGAACGTGGAAACAACAAGTGAAGGATGAGTTTAAAAAAGTCGGACTGAAGGAGGAAGATGCAAGGGACAGGGTAAAATGGAGAAAAGGGATTAAGACAATTGCTGCGCGGAAACAATCGGCCACCCCCACTTGTGGGGAACAAACCGACGATGGATTATGATGATGATGATGATTTTGTGTCGTGAAAAATAAGCTTGTCGTGAAAAGCTTGATCGTGTAATTGACTTGTAGACCGTATAACTCTTAGGTTTCCAAGATCGTTCATAGAATTTACTAACATGTGATTTTAGAAACATTGCATCGTGATTGTTAATCTCCTGCTGAGTTATATTTTTATTTTTGCTTTGTGATTCATTTTTGTGTTTTACATTGCTACAAAAGCTTCTATAGCTAGCTTCAACGTTTAGTACATTTTTGTACTTTATTCGGTAAAACAACCTTGGTACTTGTTCAAATAAAATGCTATAACGTTTGATATCTATTCGTTATTGACACACTGCAGTAACTTTTGAACTGCAGTAACAACTGCAACAACGTTTCCAACACCTTATATAACTCTCTGAAAAGTACAAAAACATGACTTCCGCTAAACACAGCAAAATACTTATAAATCTCTTTGAACATGATGATGATGCTAACAAGATAGCTAAAATGTTGAAATTGTTTATCAAAATAAACTGTGATAAACACCTATACCTAAATGCTTTCCATCGGCTGATGCGTCATATAGACTACGAGTTAGAACATGAAATTTGTAATAATAGTAATGAATGTTTTGGTGTAGCGCTGTACCCATCGCAGCTACACGGGTATCTCTCAGCGCTTTACAATACACGCAGTTTCAAGAGTAGCAAATGCGACCAATGTTTTACAATTTCCTATGTCTTTAGGGCAATTACGAGGACTCAGATTATGCGAGCGGAAAATTTTATGCCAGCAAAGATTTTTTGAACTTTGACAGCCAATGGATAACTGATGGGTTGAAGCTGGTACACGAATCTGGAAGAACACCTATTCATGTAGCTTGTGACCGAGACGACGATTACGAGGTTTCAGCAAGATTTATGTAATTCTAATTCTATGTGTTAACGTATTGAATTTTTAACCGTATTATTCGGTACATCCTACAAGAAAAGTCGTGTCATGCCTTACCAGGTTTGTCCACTTTTGGAACTTTGTGTTGAACTTTCACAATACACTGTACATTGCTAATAAGATACTGTAGACATCAAGCTTATCAATTAATTAGTTTTTAAGACAGTGTGTTAAGATATGTTTTACTATTCATGTGTAGTTAACGAGATAACCCGATGACCTGCAAAAATTATTCAATTAAGTCTTGAGCCTTTCTTGGACACCCTGCTGGCTATGAAATCCACGTTGTCGATTTTTATACAAACTGTTATTGCAGAGTGCTCGGAAGATAGTACGATTACTTTTAATGAAGGGAGCTAGTCCTGATGTGGTTTGGAGTGGACACTCTCCTCTGTCAATCTCTGTGGCTTCTGGCAATGATAAGGTACTATTGGTAGCGTTATTCATTGATCCTCTAAAACAAATTTACAACATTTTTATCAACTGTACGTTTTCAGGTTTTTACGTCAATTTTTTAGCTGTATGCTGATTGTTTCTATATTCTCTTCCAGCTAATAATTTAAGAATTCTATAGCTTGTAACAATTTCTTGTCATAACTGGACATAGGGTCTTTACCGGGGTGGTCACTGCAGACGTTAACATTTAAAATTCCTTTCAAGCTTGATAAAAGTTGTTTTAAAAGGTTAAAAATGAGTTGCTACTTGATCTAACCTTGATTTACTTTAATTTGTAATAATTAGTGATTTGTTTTTTTCCAGGCCATTGACGAGCTCCTTTCTTATGGAGCGGACGCTAGTCTTCCTTTGACTCGTGGTGTTGGGAACGTGCTTTGCGCCACTGCTGATCCCAAGCATGAGCATAAGAGGAGTTTAGACAGGAGGTTAAAGCTGGTAAGAAATCTTCACACGATTTCTGCAAAAATTTGTCTTACATCCCTGCTACCGCAAAATAACTTCTTTTGGCTGAGATACATCACTTTAATATTATCACCGGGAATTTATGTATTCCAAGATTGACAAGCTGATAGACAATGGAGCCAATATCCTTGCACCTGTCAGCTTTGGAGCTAAGAAATTAACCGGCACCGTGGTGGATTATGCTCATTGGATGTTTGTGACGGACAAGCGAATAGCACACACTCCCTATCATGCTCTGTCCGTTGAGGTAAATACAAGTAATGTTTACAAAGAAAGTCACGATTTTACACAAAAATATTAGCGTTATTTTGCAATATTGTAACCCTTTTGGTGGAATTATCTGGTTTGTTTGCTAGGAGCGGGCAACTTACACTGCTCGAAAGCAAGTGATAGCTCACCTGGGCGATCTTTTACGTGAAGCTGCCATCAAACTGGAGAACAGCAGATTAAAGGAAGAATTTAAAGATGGAGTGAAAAGTAACAACTTTTGTATTCATCTGAAACTGTTATTAAAATGATTGCTGACATAAAATATTAAAAATTGTTACTTAACGCTTAAATATTTAAACAATTTATAAAGTTAAATCAAAAATGGGTGATGGGCACTTCCTGTTAAAATATGATAGAGCTTTTACATTTCCTTCAAAAAAGACATTCAGTGTTCAATATACAGTATGTCTCTCATACACAACCAACGGCAACTCAGGCAGAGTTAAGAGGTTAAGGTTGCAGGATTACTGCCACTCTGTGAATTTTACAATGTTATGCCTGGCATAACAACTTGTCAAAAGATATTGTAGTGAGTGTATTATGGAGGTATAGAGCAGTGGTTCCCAAAGTATGGGGCGCGTAAGGTACAAAAATTGGTTGTGCACAGACGATCCTATTCCACAAAAATGATAGTGATGTAAATTTATCATTGACGTTGTTGCCTTGTTGGTTTTATCAAATCTGGTTCGATATGAAATGACCTTGTTATGGTAAGGTCTTACGCGCTGTCGTGCATCTATAATGAAATGAAGATTTTCCTCAACCAGAAAAACCATCGCCATGACATTCGGTTGTAAGATAAAAAGTGCTCAAGCTATGCTACCTAGAATAAATCTCCGCAGCAGAGAACACTGAACGACCTTGCCACATCAATGAAAGGCAGAAATCAAAATATTATCGGTCTCTCTGAGAAACTGTCTGCCTTCAAAGAACGCTTGTAAATTTGGAAGATGAAACTGAAGCATCGACTGCTGCTACTTTTCTATCAATGAATGAGTATCTGTAGAAATGGAGTCAAATCATAATTGGTATGTTTGATATTATCAAGCCCGTCATGGTGGAGCATTTGGAAAGCTTTATCGTAGAATACATTAATTACATTCCAGAGAAAAATCTAGCACCTCAGCTGTGGGTTAGGAATCCGTTTCTGACAAAGATTGACAACTTTTTAGAGAATGCCCCAGGACTGCAAGGAGAACATCATGACAAGCTTCATCGACAGCTGTTTTCTACAGCGTCACTCGGAGAGTTTTGGACTTGTATCAAAAACCTGTTGGGTAATAGCTACAAAGTAACGACTTTTCTGCTCTTATTTGCGATCACGTATCTGCGCGAGTAAAAATTTTCAGCGCTAACTGTCATTAAAACCAAGTCTCCCAAAGCCCCGAACCTGGTGGTCACGACTAGCGTATTTGCACTCAGTAAAATATAGTCGTGTATTGAAAATATTGCCAAGAAGAAACTTCAATTTCACATATCGCACTCTTCAGTGATTTGATTGCAGGAAGTACATTGTTTTATTGTAGATCACACTCCATCTGGTTGCCCGTGTATTGTCTACAGTATAGCAGCTACAGATTGAAAACGAAAATAGTTGAGTGCTATAATTGTCCACACAGGTTGTCTACCTTGAGTCGCAAGATTTCAACCAAACTCAGGTTTGGGTCGCACACAAAAAAATTGGGAACCACTGGTATGGAAAGTTAGTTGCTCATTGTGTAGATATAATTACAATCTTGAGGTACAAATATTCCATTGAGGTAGTTTTGTCGAACGCATTCTATCCAAAGCGAATTTTCACTTAGATATGTATTGTACGAGCATTTAGGATACACGAATATCTTCAAATGCCTAATGCAAAGAACGACTATTTTTTTTTGCAAACAAAAGTTACCAGCTTTGTATGTGAAGCACCTCCATTGCTAGATGAGTTTATTTTTTGTCGTATCAATAATAATGCAAAGTGATTCAAGATTTTGATAAAGTTAACTGTAAAGCAAAGTGCGTCTACCAAGCATATCATGAAGTGTCTTGAATTAAGACACAACGCATGCTGTTTGTGGGATTCGAACTGAAGATCTTTTGAGCGTCCGCGAGGCGCTTTCACATCTTGATCATGCGCCCGTGATATTTTTATGAACCTAGTACACCACAGTTGGACATGGCTGTTGAGACCTAACAAAAATTTAACGCTTGATAATTCTTTCATCAGCTTACCCAATACTGCAAAAGATATGGAATGACGCTCAATCGAAGCACTTCAAACCACCCACAATAAGCAGGAGGTAGCAACAGTGTTTAGTTGATGAGAGATGTAGTCTAGACCTGTCTAAGATTTCGAAACTGTCGGCTTGATTTGGCACCGACTGAGACCTGTTCACTTAATTAGATTGTTATGCAAAACGGCGATGTATTTCGAGTCTCCTACCTGTCAGCAGTTGGGTCATTTCATTATAATACAGACAAAATTTCAAAATTTGGGCACCACCTAATTTTTTTATTGGGTTAAAACGTGCTTCTCACTTTTCTGAGAAGAATGGTGCAAATTTGATGAAAACCACACAGGCGGTTCTCGAGTTATAAGTGAAATAACCCTTGGCCACTAGGTGGCTTTATAGATAAGGAGCAGTAGAAAAACGGCAATATCTCAAGAACCGCTCAACATATTTGGATAATTTTTAGCTCTACCCCCATGTTTTCTGGGGTGGGCTATATGTTTATGACCATTAAAACAAGTTTTGGCTACTACTTTTTGAGGTAAAAAGAAATTGACCTCTTGTCGTTACGCACCAATAAAACCATGATGCGTAACTTAAAAAAAAAATCTTTTTTTTAATTAGATAGAGAAAAAATTGATGAAAAGTTTGGCAAAAACAGAAAACTGCTAAAGTCTCAAAGTCGACGTGCGTAACGACAAGAGGTCAATTTCTTTGTATCTCAAAAAGTAGTAGCCAAAACTTGTTTTAATGGTCATAAACATATAGCCCACCCCAGAAAACATGGGGGTAGAGCTAAAAATTATCCAAATATGTTGAGCGGTTCTTGAGATATTGCCGTTTTTCTATTGCTCCTTATCTATGAAGCCACCTAGTGGACAAGGGTTATTTCACTTATAACTCGAGAACCGCTTATGTGATTTTCATCAAATTTGCACCATTCTTCTCAGAAAAGTGAGAAGCACCTTTTAAGCCAATAAAAAAATTAGGTGGTGCCAACCAATGTCTGTATTATAATGAAATGACCCAGTTGTGAACTGAGTAAATGGCAGTTGTGCTGAATTAGCAGCTGTGTTAGCAGTATTTCAGCAAGTGGCTGAAATTGGCAAATGACGGAACTGAGAAAGCCGAAACTTGGCACGTCACAAGTCAGCAAGTTTAGTTTAGCATGCGATGACCAAGCAAGTCCGATGCTAAGTGAAAATCTCTTGCTCACTTGGACAGTAGCTGAAATGTACTTGCTGAGTTATCGCTTGCCGAGTGGTCCAACGACCATTTATTTTAAAGTGAAGAGAATGTCATCCGGATTTTTACAGTTACGTCAGTGCAGAAAATCAGTTGAGTGCCAGCCAGATTAGAGCGTGGTTTATGTTGAACAGCTATTTATCAGATACAATGATTTACAATTTTGGTAAAGAGGTCACTTTCTTCAACCACAGACATATACAACCATAAACATATAGCCATAAACATATAGTGAACAATGATTTAGTCTATGACAGGGGTTCTCATTTTTTTTTCTACCCGCGTGATGATAAAAGGCACAAAAGTTTACGCGCCAGCTTTGTGAATAACGGAGATAATTGCAGATATTTTACTCCCTAAAACAGCGCTATTTTTCGGTAAAAAGGACGTGGCTTATCTCAGGGGTGCCCAAAGCTTTGTACCTACATGCCGCGTGTTCTTTTCGCGAGTCTTGACGGACTGTATTAAAAGTTTTTTATGTTTTTAAAATTCGCCTAAGCTTTAAGATTGTATATCCTAGGGCCCATACGGAGCCGCATATATTGTTCCCGCCGACCGCACTTTGGGCGCCGTTGGCCTATCTATTGGAAAGAGGTTAAAAATTCAAAACAATATGTCAAACAATACAAATCGCAAAATACAAAGTAGTTTACCAAAAATTTTAAGAAAAAGAAGAGGTGTACCATTGTACTTACAAACACCTGTCGGATTACCCCATGATGCGAGAGAAAGATCCACAAAGGATACAAACTACTTTATACAGGTTCAACAAGTGAAAACAAAAAGATCAGCAACGTCTCAAGCACATGTGAAAATTGCATGACTTGACAACTCTTTTTTAAGATTTGAAAGAAAATGCCTAATATGACATTATCAACTACAGACAGAAGCCAACTGTTTCAATCTTAGATCTCTTCAGTGCAATGCAAAAAAAAAAAAAGATTCGGATTGTGTTTTCATTCTTCCGATTGGATAGTTGTCTAGATTTTTAGATTGATTTTTATTACCAACTACATGTCATACTACGGTTGGGATGTTGTATTCCATTTTTGGGTTGCTGATAGACTGCCAATGCTTTGCAAACGTTGAATTTTACTTGACAAAAAAGATTTCTTACAGACCCAACTTCTTTAGCAGACCTGGCTTTTAAACCTGTCGATAAACGGGCAATGCAATATTCAGTAAAATGACAAATGACAAGGCAAGTTATAAAAGTTTTTTCTTCTGGCTGGCGATCATATTTTGTCCAAGATTTTTCTACATACACAACAACAATGTGTGATCATTTGCTGCCAGACGTAAAAATTACCAACAAATCCGGTTGATTGTGCAATTACTTTTCCTAAGTTTTTAGTCACCTCGAAATTTCGCGTTCCTCACTGGTGGAACATGGTTTGCGACAAAATAGATTACACGATTGTCAGTATTCAAATGGCCACATTAATCTGTGCAAATAAAAAAGCGTGTCATAATTGCGTCATTATCATGCGATGGTGACGCAATCTTCTGGTTGCATTTCAGGCTCCAATCCCAGGCAAGCATCCCGCTTTCTGTACACTGGAGCAGGAGCAAAGCCTCCTTCGACCAAGCCCGATCCAACATCTTGGGACACAGCAGGAGGAACAGCACCATCCGAAGACTGGATGCAAAAGAATCATATTCAAGCGTCGCGAGACCACGGCACCTGCGACACCATCGACGAGGTTTTAGGTGTCCCAGTTAGTCGTGTCAGCTTTGTACGTCCTAACGAGTAAGTTCTGTTGTGTTTTGAAACCTTGCTTTTCTCTCTGTTTTTTTTTCAACTTGCCCCTAGTTTACATTCGTTTTCCGCTGTACATTTTTAGGCAAAATTGGAATTAAAAAATATTTCAGTGTAAAATCTTACTGGCACCAAGAACTTGAACTGTGATTTTGAAACCTTGTGGGTAAAAACTTCACAGCTGATTACAAAAGCTTTTGCTCTTGCAATTTATCAAACTTATCATTGTTTCTAGCACTAGTTGCTACGTTCATCTGATGAAATTAAAAGTAAAATTAACAACAAACAAGATGGTTTATTGCTTCACTGACGTTTCGCGCACCATGACAATGCGCATTGCGCATCCTCAGAGCGAATAACATACAAAATAAAATTTCACCAGGTTATATACTGCAGTGCGATTGATCAGATGAACGTAGCAACTAGTGCTAGAAACGATAATTGTCCTGATGAACACCCAAACTTTTCAGTATTCAAACTTATCATTTCCGGAGTCCGGTCCGACATTGCGCTTTGGAAAGATCGTAGGAAGAAAGTGCCTTTGACTAAATATATTGAAGTACACAAGCTTCCGCCCGAAGCAGGTCAACAGCAAATATGACGTTGTTTTTCATTATTATCATCAAAAATCAGTTTTGTCCCTACAAGTGAAGGGGGCCGATTCTTTTGTTGCAGTGAATTATTTTTATCTCTTTTCTTCATAACATTCCTTCAGGTTCGTCACATCTTTCTCCAGTTTGACCGTGTCTGCCTCATTCTTTCCATGTTCTTTTTAAGCGACCCCATTTCCAGCATTGAAGCCTTGTTAAACCGCTTGGTACCTGCTACAAATCCTGCAATTAAACTGCTTATTACTGAAAGGCAATTGAAGCACTTTCTACATACGCTCTCAGTTTGAACAGTTTTGCAATACTCGTGTGACCTTGAACCACCACTGTAGGTCCGTTTATCACAACTGTGTAGTTGATACACTCTAATTGCAAGAAAAGATTTCAAGAAGTGTTTCTTTGTATATTGCGGGATCTGACTTCAGTTGGCCGATCTAACCAGCTTCATGTCAACGGTAAATTTAATGGGCCATCGAAAGATACAAAAAGCTGTAGCAGGCTCTTTTTGTAAACTTTGCATCTAACTGCAAGGGAACCTTTATTAACAAAATTTTGAAGAGATCTTGGTTCAAAATAACCTAAAGGTTTAAATCAGCAAGGTTTTATTAACGCTATTGTTTGCAGTGGAGAGGAGATTATCTCTGCACCAGATGACAGACAGCATTCACCTAACAAAGACAAATCATTAAAGAAACGGCGGAGATCTAAAGTTGGTGCTACAAGGTAGAATCGAAGGTCGCTTTGTCACTTTTCGTGCTGTCTTATTACAATTACTCACTTGCAAAGTAGATTTAATTTATTTAAAATTATTCAATCAACTCCACCATGTGCACCCTTCATACCAATGTAGCTTCCAATCTAACCGTGAGACTTCCATGTTCCAACTATAGTATACAATGTGAAAATTTTTCGAAATATTTAGCACTTTTAACTGTTTATTGTAAACGTTATTAAGTTAAGTACATTACTACAGCACTTGGGCAACATATTTGAAAATTTTTCTTGTTATTTAATTGATTTCTGTCGTATTGTTACGTGACCTAGTGGTGTTGACCGTTGCCGGTCGTTTGGTCGACAAGACATTTGGTTGACAGGACATTTGGTCGACAAAACATTTGGTCGACAAGACATTTGGTCGACAGGACATTTGGGTTAGGGTTAGAGTTAGTTAACCCTTACCCTAACCCTAAAATGAATCGTTCTGTCGACCAAATGACCGGGTACCGGTGTTGACAACGTGAAATTCATAAACATTTTGATTACTTCTTGGCATTTTCTTAGAAAACCCCTCTTTCGATACTGCTACGACTGTGGCCGGTCAGTCGGTTTACGTCTGACGCCTTGCTCTCGTTGCCACGAAGTGTTCTTCTGCAGTCGATCTTGCAAGATGAAATCATGGGAAGAACGTCATAAGAATGAATGCTTAAGAGTCGAAGGTAAATCGGTTTGAGCTCCGTATCTGAAGTGTAACTTGTTGAAACGTTTATCAAATTGTTTACTTTGAAACAAGTTTTTAAAAGAATTCAAGTACGACCTTAAGCCCGAAGTTTACTCGTTTCGTTATCTTGGTGACGCACTTTCCACAGAAGGAGAATGCGATTACACAATAAAGTCGCGTGTAAAAGCCGCTTGAAAAGCATTCTGAGAACTGTTGCTGGTCAAGATCACGCCACCTATCTTAGGAGACGCGTGGGAAAGTGTATCACGCTTGTGTGCAGAGTACCATGCTTAACGCTACTTCTTATGAGGCAGCAATTCAAGCAGTATATTCCAATTTGTTGTTCCAACCAGTGCAATGTCTTTATATCAGGGTCTATGGGATCCACATGTTCTGCATGTCGAAACACTGGACAGTGATTTGTGATGTGCTGTGCTGTTTGACGCTCACCACTAACACAGGTTGGTGAGTCACACAATCCCCAGGAAAGCATATTGTGTTTGAAGCGACCAACACCAGTCCAGTACGGAGGCGATTCAAAGCCATCCATTTTTTTCTTGGCAAGTCTGAGCCAGGTGGTACTTTAGTGTCTGGTGTGACTTGGAACTGGTTGGGCCGTGAGATGGTTTCCTAGCTTGCTGCAGTTGAATGTGGAAGGCCTGACCAAGTCTATCAACGCCACTGAGGCCTGGGCTTTCAATAGACCAAATATTTATCGTCTACAGCGCATTGATAGAGCTATGATGCGACAAATATGTGATATCAAGCCCAAAGACCTAACTGCAGTGCAATCAACCGTGTTGCTGGATCGACTTATTTACAAATTCCAGGAAGACGTGGGGTTGGTCGGCCAAAATTTACTTGGGAAGCGATAATACTAAAATATCGTAGAGAATGGAATTTATTGGGATCCGACCCTTGTGACCGTGTGAAGTGGAGAGTCGACGTGCAATCTGCCATGCGTGCAGCAAGCCAATCATCTGAAGTGATGCCTACAAGTGTAGAATTTCCCCGCAAAACCTGCACGTTAAAAAACAAATCCCGACTATGATGATGACTTGGCTAATGTAGCTTTGCCGTTCCTTGGCTGTCAGTTATTTATCAACTTAAGTAAATATCGAAATTGGCCATATTAACCAATACAGCTATCCCAATCAAAATAATTTCAAGAAATTTTTTTTTCAATTGAATGAGGTTGTTCACCAGGCACTTGGCGCGTGCCATGATTTATTCATTGATATTTTAGTATACGTATGGGAATCTTGTGCTTTGCTTGTGCTAACAGGGTTTTCAAGCAAAGGTCCTTTGGGCCAATTTCATTGTTTGAGCTTTCTACTATAAATAATATATTCAAATGTTTATGGTGAAATGTCACAAGACATGATAGTGATGAAAACAACTTTACTATACCACCAATTGTTCCGTTCATGTTTTTAACAATCACTGTATTTTTAAACTCGTGTAGATTTTGGAGGACAAAGCCCGATGCCAACCCCTTCTGAGATAGCTGCTATTTTTGCTGATCATACTCTCAGTGAAACGATGGAACGAGCAAAAGTGAAGACAAATTCTATTGTAGATACTGTTCTCAGTCAACAACTGCTCATAGCTGAAGAAAACGTCTTACTGGCAGCACAAAGAAGCACTGCTGGCACCCGTCAATCTCGAGTCACAACTGGAAAAGCTTCAGCAAGATTTCGAGGCAAAGAGTCGTCGGCTACAACCAAACGGACTTCCACCGTCAAGTAATATTTCTTTTCTAGCTATGTGCATGTTTGAAAGATGCAGTTTGTGTTTGTCTTGAGTCGCAACAAAATATCTTTAGTTCATAAGTAATTAAGCATAAGTATTATGTAATAAATAAGTATTAAGACGAGACAAGCAAAGAGGTCGGTCTCAAAATGAATTTGACTAAAGCACAAGTTATGTTCAATCACCATGTCAAAGGAAACCAAAACATTACATTAGATCAGGGGTTCTTAACCTTTTTTCCCTTATTACCCATTTCTGTCCAGATCAAAGTCCCATTACCCAAAATCTAATTTTATCTATTTTACCATATTAAAAATATAAAACAGCGTTATTCAAGATGATGATGATGCAAGGGACAGAGTGAAATGGAGAAAAGGGATTAAAACAATTGCTGCGAGGAAACAATCGGCCACCCCCACTAGTGGGGAACAAACCGACGATGGATTATGATGATGATTCAACAAAAACAACATTTAATGCAAAGAACGGCATCAATAGTTTCAGTGAGACATTTGCGCTTTTTTTGTGTACAATCGATACAATATTGGGTGCGATTTTGGATACCGGTACTGCACAAAGCAAATCTGACTTCAGATCTAGCAGCTTGTTTGGAAATTTTGACTTCAAAGCAACAACACTTGAAAATGCTGATTCACAGAGATAAGTGGAAGGGAACATAGTCAACAATGTTAGTGGTTTTGCACAACTTTTGGATATGCTTTCCCCATCATTCCCCAGAATTTTCCCAAGCTTTCATCTTCAAAAGAATATAGCTCCCTCGTCTCAACACTAACTCTAAATGTACACTTAGCTATTTAAACTACTTCAAACAACTGCTAACAGCAACGCAGCCATCAAGCTTGCTCATAAAACAACTGTAACTGAACTGATTATACAAGAAAAATCTTACTATTATGTCACAAAAATGAAATACATAAAACCGGCAACAAAAATGATGCGAAAAATAAATCACTATGACGAAACAATTCTAAAAATGATAAAATATCACTGCTTGTTTGGTTGTTTTGAACGGACTCAAACCATAAAAAAAGCATAAGTAATAAAGCAACTTTACCACTTACAGCTGTGACATTGTTTGTTACATCTATATTTATAAATATTCTGGTTCAGCTGATTACCCACCTGCTGTCCTGAAATTACCCACATGTGGGTAATTACCCATAGTTTAAGAACCACTGCATTAGATGGAGCCAATCTCCCAAACGTAAACGAATACACTTACCTTGGCCAAGTAGTAACCACATCACCTGATAAAGAAGCATTACACTTGGTTGGCAGGCATTTGGAAGAGCGAGCTCAATATTTAAAAGTAAATTACCGATATCAATGAAAAGAAAAGTATATAATCAATGCATTCTCCCAACAATGACGTACGGAGCAGAAACAGGGAACTTAACGAAAGCACTAACACTCAAACTACGCACTGCGCAAAGATCATATGAAAAAGTACTCTTAGGCATTACATGGAAAGACAGGAAACTAGCCAAATGGACACGACAACAAACACAAATCAAAGATATCATTCAAACAATAAAAAGTTTAAAGTGGAATTGGGCAGGACATATCATGGGAACAACTGGCAACAGATGGACAAGAAGAGCTACTGACTGGATACCGCTTGACAATAAGCGCAAAAGAGGGAAACAGAAAACAAGATGGCGAGACGAACTCTACCAATTCGACAAACACTGGACACAAACGTGCAAAGACAGACAAAATTATAAAGATATGGAGAAGGCCTTCATCCTGCAGTGGAACAACAATGGCTGACAATGATGATTAAGTAATTAAGTATTGTCTGCGATAAGCTATTTAGATCGGTACAAAAGTTCACTTTGCTCTGGTTAGCTTTAAACAAGTCAAGTCAAGTCAATTTATTTTGTTTTAACAGCGCCATATATTAACATATAATCAGAGTAAAATGTAATTGTCAAAACAATGCATTGTACAACTGTTGGTTAGATTATGGCGCAATCAGGATGGTAGCGAAAGACCATAAGCAGTCATCTAGTCAGCCACCACCCCATCACAGTAAATCTAACTACACATTCATACACACTAGTGTGCAGAGGCAGGCACACTACTTCATTGAATAAAAAGGGTTCGCCACTGAGATTGAAAAACAACTACTGTTGGTTTGAATCTGCATTCTCAGACTGAGTAAGCCGAGGATGAAGATTCAAACCAACGACCAAGAATTGACCAACCACCAATAATTAGTGATTGTGTGCTATAATAGGCTACAGCACTTGCGAAAGTTTTCCTGAAATAACGAGGAAAAACGTGGATACCACCACCGAATTGCAACAATTTTTATGTGAAGCATACAAAAACAGGGCAATTTGATACTAAATAACTGTAGAGAACAAATATTAATAAGTACGATATGATGATATAGGCCTACTGTAAAGGTAAGTTATCCTTTGTATTGAGCACTTAAGGTACGCATGTATATTCATGTAACAGTTGGTTTTTGAGATTTTTTTTAAAGCAATGGAACGGTAAATCTTTTATATCGTGTGAAATTTCACTCCACACTTGCACACACATGAAATGGAGTGTTTTTTTGCCAAAGTTTGTTTCAAACCTGGGAAGAAAAAATCTGGTTTTAGCCTTATGTCTTGTATCATGTTGATGTATGTCGTCTAATTTAACAAAGTAGCCAGAGAAACATGCTGGCAAAAAATTATTTTCGTACTTGAACATGAACTGTGCATATGCCAGCTTTGCAAGGTCACTCACTTTTAATACCTGAAATTTGCTGTACATGTAGGTCGTCGAAGTTTTCCTGTCACCAAACAAACACGCTCTAATAAATTTGTTCTGAATCACTTCCACCCTGTGTACTAAACAATTGGCCATTGTGAAAACTTGTAGTCTACATGCCATAAACATCGGGATGGCTTGGTGTCACACACTACTAAATTTGTTTTGAATGTTGGTGTCCGTTACATTCCGCTAAAAGTGTATACCAAGCCCTAACTTCCCACGTGGTTGAACACCTGGGTCGAGATACTGCTAACAAGAGTAAGGTTGTGTAATTGCAGTAGCAAACCACGTGTTTGATTTGTTTCTTTCAGCGTGTCGTTTTCAACTTTTTGTTACTCTTAGCTGCAGAAATTGCAGATTTTAAATCGTACGGCGTACGCAATGAGTTAATTTTGTCAACACGTTTTAGATTTGCAAGATGCTTTTGTAATTTTACATTTGTTTTTTCAATATTTTTTCCATTCTTTGACTTGTAATTTTCACCAGTATTTTAATACATAGCCTATAATTTGTGAATGTTTTTGACAGAAAATCATCGAAGGGCACAGAGAAGCCACGTGTGCGGCGATTCAGCAATCAAAACCCGGCAAGGGTTTGTGCAAAGACTCGATCTAAAGTTGGAAAGAGCATGGAGTTTGGGACAACGGGCATGACCCTGGCCGAACTTGGAATAAGAGAGAACTACAGTTTTGAATGAAATTTCCATGCTACCTACATATTTTGCACATGCGATGATGCTGCAAGTTGAAAACGTGGTCGAGATTTTTTGCATTTTGTGTTCACCTCAAAAAGTCGTAAGAAAATATTGCTTCATTGGTGCAGAGATAATTTTGCTCTCCTCATTCGTGTTTTCGTATGTTTTAAAGAGAATTGTTTTTATTTGACATCTTTAACCACGCTTATAACTCTGAAAAAACAAAACAATCCTAATCGGTACGAAGTCATTGAAGTTTGCTAACATAGCTAACATGATAAGTTTGAAATGTGCAATCAACATTTTGAATCTACTGTCAATGTGCATCTTCAGTTCAAAGTAGATAATCTCAAAAAGTCCTAATGCATTCAGGCGATACTCTAGACGTGACAAAGCACAAAAAAGAAAAAACGAGTAGGGCCCATGTCTGGTGAGGGCCACTCTGTTAAGACGCGGCATTTGTCCATTCCATTTTCTTGAAATCGTAGCAAATGTTGTGAAACCGAACGTTTGTTGAGTTGTATTTTGCAAACACTGTACTTTGAAACTTAAAAATAGCTGCTTTTATTTTGTATTAGTTTAGAATCTGTTGTTGCAACCTTTTCAAAAAGTCAAGTCCTGACATCTACACTACGTTATAATAACGCCTATGGTCGCAACTGACTTCATACGTCTTGTCTGAGCATGCAGGAGGAAATGCAGAAGTGTTTTTGATCAAGTGAAACAGCAATGAGCATAGTTTTTGTTAAAAAACGACATTGTAAACAGCTAAAACGGTTTGTCACGGAGCAGGTTCATACATAAATTGCGACGGCAATGCACTTTAAGTTATACCTCCCAAAGAAAAATGTTGCACTGGATATTTTTTTATGTTTCATGCGTTTTGTTGAATATTTTAATGCTTGTGAAAACATTCTACTAGTGCGCCAAGGAGTAATATTTTCAGACAGTTATTGATGGTTTAAATAGAAACCACTGTGCATTACTCATATTAGGTTTGTGGCTTGGTTGTATAACGAAGACTGTAGCAAATAAATGTTTGTCTGCTGTACTGTTTTGGGTGCCAAAGTTATTGTTTTGTGTGCCATGATATCGATTTTAGATGTTCAATTACTGTTACTCTCTAGCACCGCCAGACGGATATCAAACGTTGTTTATTTTGTCGTTGTATGTCTTGTGCCATTTTGTCGCTATGTGTTTTTCTTAGAAGCGTCTCTGTAAAAAATGTAGAGATTTTTGAAAAAAAAACATTGTGGTGGTTTCATGAGTTTCCTATCACAAAAGTAGAATTAATCTTCAATTGAAAGATTTGATAAATCTAAATTGCTTTCAGCGGCATGCACTTTCCTACTGGGAAAGCCTTTTAAGCCAAACTTGGTTGTAGGTTACAAGTGGAATTTTTTTGTTGACGTCACAGTATAGGTTCATGCTTTGACAGCCTAAAAATGTCTATCAACTGATCTAAGGCTTTTCAGATCACTTTTTATAATCGTGAGTAAAAGAAAGTGTTTTACACACATTATGAAACCAGACGCAATAGCCTATTCAATATCAAGTTTGCTACTGCAGACTTGATGTTATAACATTGATCATTAGTATTGTTGCAGGCATATTCTAACAGCAATTTTCTATTCCACACCAGACACTCGAAAATGTATATATAAATTTTATAGTTTATTTGATGACGTCACGTAAAGTTGTTGCATGAAGCAAGCACATAACAGGAATCAATTTCTCGATCCATGAAATGAATAATTGATAGCTTGAGAACCACATCCGCAAGGTTTGACTTGAGGGACTGCAGTTTGTACGATCAAATGTGCAAAGCGGCGGTTCAATCGATTCTTGAATTTTTAAAGCCGCTCAAGATCGAACGAAATAGTTTGCGGTTTCTGGAAACTCCAATGGCGGCCAAGTCTGTAGCAGCCACTCGATCTCGTGGACGCAGCGATTGTACTGTAACGCTTGTTTGGTTTGAATCTACATCCTCGAACAGACAATGCCTCTGATGCGTTATTCTTGGCAGCTTCACATACTTCTAGAGGCTTTGAACCACTGACGCATGGCAGGTCACCAAGTTTGAGAGTGAAGTTTCCACTGTTGAGTGTTTTTGTCGGTGAGCTATTCCTTCCACGAGGTTGATATTTCGCATCATTGTTGTTCACAAGCTGCCCGATCACAGGATAGTTCCATTGCAAAAAGTATTGTCCAAAACGAGGGCAGAAATTGCGATGGAAATCGAGCCTTCTTTTAACAAACACAAACCAATTTCGTGTTATCGCGAGACCCCGCTACTCCGAACTACTTTATTTTGCCAAATAAGGTCGGTTTCGCAAGGATGTCTAATAATAAGGATCAAATGTGAATTCGGAACACATGCATGCAGCGCTTGTAATCCCAATCAACTATTCCGTCCTTTTTCTGTGACTAGACTTGTCGATCTGCAATTGAACGTATCAAGGCATTGCATGTTACAGCTGGGCAAAATATATATTTATTTTCGATGGTTTCAACGTGATGAAAAGATAGAGCCACGTAATCAAGACTACAATACGAAAAAAACGTTTTTAGTGTCAGAAACAATGTTATATTCAAGTAGGCTAATTAACAACTGGTTTCAACGAGACTGTACAAAAACACAATGCATCAAAATGTGATAATGCAGAAAGTTTGTTGAACGTTAATTTGGGTTATTGTTATTGGTACTGTATTACCTTTAATAGTAAGATTCACTATAATTCCTTTCAAAAATAAGCTTACCATGCCTTTTTGTCTGAGGCGAAAACTGTCTACTTTTATACATTGCGTGAGACCAGTTCATTTGAACATTAGATAGAACAAAAACTCCAACTTCACAATCTTGGCAAGTCATAAAATATGATAATCATGAATTCACAACAATTTCATCGTCTGAGAAATGTTAAGTATATAGTACATTTGTTTTAACTTTATGCATTAACTCTTTTTAAAATGGTGTTGGTCAAAAAGGTTTGCTTGCAGCAGAATATCTACAATATAAATTTGTTGATTTCTTTTAAAATCCGTGTTGTTAAATGAGAAATATCAAGGATGCGGAGGACAAAAATTCATCATACTATTCTAAAACCTTCTATATTCTCGGAAACTATCAGAAATGTGTTTGGGTTTTTCAATCAAACAGCGGAAAAACGCTGGGCGCGAAAATGGTAATAGTCTCTGTAGTATATATTCCATATACAGTATAATAATCTATGCTCAAATATCAACTATACATTCAGCCATCTTGTCACTATAGATTCAAAAGCCTCCACAAGATGTTTCACTTCATAAAAAATCATCTAGAAAGTTTCATTAAAATAAAATTCCTGTGCACTTTCCAATCTTCTGAGAACTAAAACAAATTTGCAGAGTCATCATGCTTTTAAAAGGTGTGATTGAATAAATTGATCTACCTACATAGTCCATAAGTGCAACAGTGTTACGTGGACTCTTCAGTCTTCATACAAGGCAATTTTTCAAACGTCTGGAGATTAGTTTCCTTTTGGAAAACTGTCATCTCCGTACTTATAATTGTTGGCATTGCACTCCAGCTAACAAAATTGATCGTTTTCGCATTGGTTCAACCTCTAAAAACGATCAATTTTACCAGCTTGGAATAAAGCATAAATACCAACCAACAAAAACAAAATTTATCAAGTAGTTAACCACACGACGTTAAAAATATAACAAAGAGCAGGGGCTGACAAAAAAACTGACAAGAAAGTTATGTACAGCTTAGACAAAGAGTGCATTAGTAAGTTAGTCTTGGTCTTCCAGTTGGTTAGACTGAGACATTGGTACAGGGATTTCATCTCTTTCAAGCTGATGTTTTGCACGGCCCTTCTTTGATGCACAATTAATTAAAACAAAAATTATGAGCTTTTTCGATGACTTAAAGCCCATTCAGTATTTACACAGTAATAAATAGTGATGAGCTACTTGCAAACTACATTACAAGATACATACAAGTAAAATACAATACAACCATAGTGTATTTTAAAAGTAATTGTTTACACTTTTAAGTGTGACCGACGTAAAAAATTTTGGACACAGATAATCCCACCCTACAAATCACATTTTCGCCGTACAGTGACCATACTTATATATTTTCTTACTCAAAACAGCAATTGTTTGTTTGTTTATCTTTATCCTGCATTGCGGGAAAGCGGACTTGAGCGCTATGCATCGGTGTACGCCTTCCGACGTACACCTGACCCACGCTGCAGCCGACGGCAATGTCTGTTTCCGGTTGTCTACTTTACTTATGACTTAAATTTGGTACTACCCATTACTCGAAATCGATCACTGGGTAGAGGCAATTATCGTAAAGTTTCTTGCCCAGAGAAACAACAGCAAGTGCGGGTGGCTGGAGTCGAACATGCAGGCTTTCGACTGTGAGCCCAACGCGCTAACCACTCGCCATTGCTGCCGACGATCTTGTTCTGTTAGTTGTTCGAAACAAAGTTATAATGCATCAGAATGTATGTGCTTACAAATTTATAAAAGTATATTATTATGACCAAACTGCAAGCTCTTATAATGTCTACAACTTGACAATAAGTTCTTGTCAAGTTAGAAAAGCTAGTTGAAGCAACTATAAGAAGTATGTTGCTTTCGGAAGGGTGTTGCTTTCGGAAGGGAATTTGTGCACAAAAGTTAGATAGCGTTGATGCTTCTATTACAAACTCCAGAGTCTCCAACCATATCGTGCAACAAGTTCGAGATAAATCTCATATGAAGCATGCAATCCGTATAACTCCAGCATGCTGTCAGCCAATCATGGTTTGGCGTTGTTACGGCGTGAAAACAAATCTTTGCAGTGTAATGAAGAAATCTTTGGACACATCCCAATCATCTCATAGTTGTAAAATTGATTTTTTTAAATGAACACTGTCAGCATCCTGTCTATATTTATAATGAAATGCTCTAGTTTTACATAAGGTGCATAAAATCTATGCAAAAATGACTAATCACTAGAACCGCTTAGCTAGGTTATGTTTTCTGTAAAAGATAATGTTCTATTCACAGGCTATTTTATTGTACATATTTTCAATTATTATATTTTTAATGTAATAATCAAATGGGTCATATGAAGGCCGTTTGAAAAGTCGGAAAGGATGGTCGGCCCATCAGCAAGTTTATCTTGAAATCCAACGGTGAGATTGCTTTGAAATTTCCTACTAAGTCACATGACGCTCACACCAGCTTCGATTGGCTGGGGTGAGCACCTCAGCAGCCACACATACTCTCCGATGACGTGACTTGCTCGGCGGTTGGCTTCCTGTCCAGTACAACTTCGTCCACTAGTGGCGATAGAGCGGATGGCTAAGGAGTTTTCCAGGATTGAAAAGGAGAGGATATATAATTTCGACTAAAAAATTGACAAAAATAGTAAAAAATAATAAAGCAACACGATGCATTTAGTCAATTTTCCACTATCTTCTGCGAAACAATAAATATTCACAAATTAACTGACTTTTTGAAGCAGCAGGGACATTCTTAACGAACTTTGCACTTCAATAAATTTGCATCCAGCGACAAGCATATGGGAAAAAGTAACTTCAAAACTTTTATGCAGCCGGCCCGACGAGTTATTAAATATTCTATTAGAGCTTAAGACAAGTATCTTCCGCTACATCAGAAGTAAGCTTTCAGTTGATCAACAATCAGCACAAAAGTTGACACAAAATTTTTACCTTTTTACCTTATTAATATATTATTACTTAACAATATCACAATACTGATGAGTAACTTTTATAGGTAATATCACAGCACTGAAGGATACTGATATTGTCTTTCTGAGGTGTGCTCTCCATCCCGGGAAGAGCCGCGGCGACACGACGAAATAGCTGGAAACATAAATATTTTTCACTGCATTTAGAATTTAAATCATGACTTTTATTAAAAATTAAATAACAATGGATTTCCAAGAAAGCATGCTTGCCAACGACAACCTGACAGCTTAGTACTTCCAGCTACCCAGTATAAGTCTTTTGTTTCTTTACCTTGGGAGTTTCTGAAAAAATTCGGCGTATCTTAAATGGAATTGATGTAAAAGTCGCTTTGAAACCTTTCTTGACAATAAGTAAATTGTCAAGAAAGGTTTCAAACGTCTTTAAAATACGCCTTGCAACAAAGCGAAATCTCAGGTTTAGTGTACCCAGTATCTTGTGATAATTGCAATTTAATTTATATTGGCCAAAAAAACGAGATCTTAAATCTTGCATTAATGAATACAAAAGAGCTTTCAAATATCAACGCCCGGAACAATCTGCTCCTTTGCATGCATGCCATAACTTCAGATCATAAAATAACTTGGAGCAATTCTAAAATTCCAAAAGTTGAAAGTGATTATGAAAAGCGAATCTTTTCTGAAAGTTGGTTTATCAATCAAAAGCTTCATGTAATGAATCGCAATGATGACATCTCTCTTCCTGCTATCTACAAAAACTATTGTAAGCGCTTATTTGACGTTTTTTAAATTGGTTTCATGCTGAATGCTGATTGTAAACTGTGCACTGTGAAGTAGTGCTTACACAATTCGATTCATCATGTCTCATACCGTTCACTCTCTTCTCTGCCGTTATGTTTCTTGTTGATCGTTAACATTTTAACCCCCTTTTTCTAGTTCAAAGCTTGCGAGCGATAATTTTTTGTCCAGAAGTTGAATTTGATTTCGCATATTTAGTTGATTTTAGCAACATGGTCCTCTGTTTTGTCACTACCTGGTCTAGCTCCCTGAAGAAGTCAGTCGTGTCTGATTGACGACACGTCGGAATAAAAGCAGATTGTCACTTTATACATCTTGTGATAGTTTAGGTTAATTTGCACCAGTAGAACGCATCATGTTATTTAACCAAATGCCTGGTGAACAGCCTCATTCAATTTTTATCAAAAATACTACAAAAAATTTTCGTTATTGTTAGTCTAGGTTCAGAGTGGATACTATGGTTGCACAGTAAAAGGCTTCTTTTTCTATTTTGTACGTTGCACGCAAGTTATCGCTTGTAATCTCAACTGATGCCAATAAACCCTGGAGGCTGCGCTTGTAAAACTACTGGAAGAACCATCAGCCTAATAAATATTTAATTCACCAAAAGTTTACATGCAAAAAGAAATCTTGGATTGCACCAGAAAACGAGGAAACGAAATACCTGCTTAACGTTGTAACCGGTTTTTGCGCTGGTCTCAATAAACATGACATTCAATTCCTGAGATTTTCTTTCGCCTTCCTCAATAGCAACTTGCCTGAAAAGCAATTATGTCTCAGTTTAAACGTTTAAATTCTAATCCTTTGTATGGCACGTGTGAATCGGACACCTTGCATTTGAAGATTTCTTGACTGTGTGTCGGACATATTTCCCACCTAAAGCAGAGCACTGAAGACTCTCGGGCAGGAACTCGTCAGTTAAACTTTCCTTGCTGCCCTTAGAGGAAAGCAACAGAAAGAGGTATCAAAAGAAAGAGTGTTTATAAACTTCCGCGTCTTGCAGACAAAACATCATTTAACGTAGTTACGCGTAGTTGTATAGTATCTCAGTCCGTAAGTTCAAAAACAAGGTGAAGGAACTCTTGAAACAAAAGCATCTCCATTGTAGAAAGTTAAAAAGCTTTGATTTCGCTTCGCATGTTGCCAAAAATTCGGTTGATTGCATTTTACTGTAATACTGTACACACTTAAGATTTAGAACTCTCAACACATTTATGATTGACAATTTTTTTCAGTTCAAGTGTCCTTCTTTTTAATTTGTAAGTTTACGTAAGTAAGCAAATATAAACATGACACAACTTGCTAATTTTGTTCACTGCAACTCACTCTAAAACTCACCTTAAATCATTTTTTGCGGTTATCATGAGTTAGCCTCAATCTAAGTTGTAAAGTCGGAAATAACTAGCGTTCGCTCACAATAAACTAATATCCCTCCTGCTAGAAAAACCATCCGACTTACACTGATTAAACGCCTGCACAAAGATTTTGCTGCCTGCCTGGGGCAGCGTATTTATAATCTGCAGGTCGCTGCAGCAACAACGTGTTGTTGTTATCGCTCTTTTCGAAACTTTCTGATATGAAGCAAATCAAACGAATGATTCCGCATCCAGAGTTTGGCATAATTGTTTGGTATATAAACTCTGAGACACAATCATTTGTTCGATTCCACCGCTGCCACTATTTTTTTCTTCGTTAGCTACCAAACAAAATTCAAAGCAAGAATCAGTTCTCTGTTTGAGTACTAGAAGCGTGACAAGGACTGCAGTTGGCTGGTTCATGGGGAAAATTGTCGTCACTCCACCTACTGCAGCGACCTGCAGCTTACAAATACGCCCTGGGGCAAGCCTAAGTTCAATACATGAGACGTCATTACTGTTCGTCCAACAAACGCTGCTTTAGGTGATTCAATATTTTTCAACAATCATCTACTGTGAAAACCGCAGGCAAGTCAATCGTACCTTTTGTCCGACAAGTCGGTTTTGTTGCCAACTAACATGATGATGACGTCACTGCCCCGTTCTGTTCTGACGTCATCAATCCATTTCGAAGTTTGTTGAAAGGAATTCACGTCTAAGTGAAAAAGGATTATGAAAAATCGATTTTCGAAAATTGATCAGCAGCACCAGTTAAGCGTGTTTTAAGGCATAAAATTGCAGCTTTTAAAAAACAAACTTGGATTTTAAACAAGTCGACAACAAAAAGGAATTGTTGTGTGAGCGTAATGCAAAAACACTACTTTTGCATTAGGCTTTAACCTGCACAAAGATAAAGCACATACTGTTACTTAGTATTATTCATAATTTTTGGCATAATAAAACATGTTATTCTCTTTCTAAGGTAGACTATAACTTAGCTGTTTTTTTCATTGAGGTCAAAAAATACCGAAATAAAACTTAGCCATATATTTACAAATTAGAGACCAGAATATAAAATCGATTTCCATAACCCAAGGTCTTGCAATTGACATATCAGCCATGCACTGGTCAAAGACACTGTTACATGCCACATGGCTCTTACATAGGCCAGTAAATGATACAGCTTTGGAAGAGAGTTTATTTCGTTGTGCCACAAACGGTACTACGACGGTTTATCGAATGACAGTTTATCAAAACGACAGTTTATCGAACGACAATTAATCGAACGACAGTTTATCGAAACGACAGTTAATCGAAACGACAGTTTATCGAACGACAGTTAATCGAACGACAGTTAATCGAAAACCTAACCCCTAGCCCCTAACCATTATCCCCTAGCCCTTAACCCCTGAGTATTCCATTGCATATGTGCTTCGTCGTTCGATAAACTGTCGTTTCGATAAACAGTCGTTTCGATGAACTATCGTTTCGATAAATTGTCGTTCGATGAACTGTCTTTCGATAAACAGTCGTTCAATGAACTGTCGTTCGATAAATTGTTGTTCGATAAATTGTCTTTCGATAAATTGTCTTTCGATAAATTGTCGCGTCACGGCCACAAATACGTACCGTACATCAAGTAACACCAAAGAATGTGATAGAGTTACTATCAACATTAGAGAATAATGATCAAACGTGCAAACAAATATTTTACGCTTCTATCAAGCCCTGATCACCAATGCAAGGCTTTTGCATGATCAATAAATCAAGTATACATACGAAGACAGAAGGTATTAAAAAGCACATACTTGTAATATCGTAGACTACCACCGCAACTGTTGAATCACGAATATAACTTGGAATTAAACTTCGAAACCTTTCTTGGCCTGCAGTGTCCCATAATTGCAACCGTACCTATGAAATAGTTCGGTACTGGTCGGTTTAATGGTAAGCCCGTAATTCCACCATGGTTGAAAATAGTGAAATTGAAGATTAGTCACTATAACTACATAAGCACATAGCCGCTATTGCAATGCATAGAATCATATATTAAGACGTGTTACTGTAAGTTTAAAAAATTACTATTTAACTTTATTAATTTCTTCCAAAGCACTTATGTCTCAGATGATATTAACTTAAGAGCAAATGCTGAAATTGCTGAGACCTTAAAGGGCGGGGAAACCCAAATTAACTTTTTGCGAGTTTTTTGTCTCAGCGTGATGTCATTGTGTACAACATGCGTTTTAGAAAAAAAATAATTAAATTTTGTTGCCCTAGTCTCGCTAAGGCCGCTTTTGTTTGAACCTCGTTTGCGAGGCCGTGCGCGCATCCAGCCGTGACGCTGTGACGTCACAAGGTACATAACTCCTTTCCTACGATATGCTGGTTTGTCCTTCAGGATAGCTACTATGTTGTCTCCACCTGCATCTGCGGAATTCCGTTTTAAACACAAAAGCGATGAGATGGCACAAAGCCACTTTTATTTCAAAATAGGAAAATTAAATCCGACGTAGCCTATTCCTCGTCCTGGCTTGGAAACTTTGTTGGAATTGCGTGGACGACACATGATAGTATAGGAAAGCGGATGCATCGACCAAGATATCCCCATACCTATAGGCAATGTGTCTGTAACGTCTGCAAAAATAAAACCTTTTTACGCTCGTGTTTGCACTCAAAAATAAAAGAGATTTTATCAGCAGTAACTTGCAATAATAAAGAACTTCGACTATTCAACGAAGGCTAAACGGTGATTACCAGTGTGACATTGAATGAAATTACATTATTTACATTAGCTGAATCACGTGTTGCTTTTTCAGTCTGACAAGCTATATCAGAAGACAGCAAAGCCTAATAATGCAAGAGATAATACAACGTAATAAAAGGAGACACTTATAGTGTCATTTACATTTAGGTTTAAGGTAAGAAATCACGGAATGGCCCGTTTCGGCTAGTCCGATTGGGCTAGTCCGATTCGGCTATTACCCTATTCGGCTACAGCCCGATTCGGCTAGTCCGATTGGGCTAGTTCCCTATTTGGCTACAGTCTTTATCAGTTAGTTCCCTATTCGGCAATTTTTTGAAAATCCAACGATAATCCTTCTGTAATCCGACAAAATCCTTCTGTAAATCCAACGGACGCCTTCTGTTTATTTAGACAATTTTGTATTTTATTCCACAATAGGCTATCGTTTCTTTTACATTCTTGCAGTTTATCCAGTGTTTACTTTTGAGTGCCTTCCCAGACGGCAAAATCCGTCATTTTTGTTGTCTGGGTTCGTGCAAAATATGTGTTTTATATCAAAACAACAATTTTCTTGATTAACAATACAGGTTTATGAGATAAACAAAAGTGTTTAGTAAGTTGTTCGAGTGTGTTATTGTTCAAAATCATAGGCGCCTAACTATTTTTTTGGCCGTGGGGGCAAAAGCGTGTTTCATCAGCAGCAACGTAAATTCAGCAAATGTCACGCAGATGGATGACGTAATTATGCCGTCACACTAGGATTGCTTTTATTGCAACACTCGGAGTTATCGCTACGTTCGACCTACCGTTAATTATTATAAACAAAACTCGACCACTTCGGTTAAGCAAACACATGACATGCGTCTGCGTTAGCTAGCGGTTGATGGACTGCGACTCTTTAAGCTAAGCACAACATAAAGTTTAGCAACGAACTAGATTTATTAGCATGAAACATTTGAAAAATAGACTACAATAACATGGAGAGAGAAACCAGACACCATGAAATAAACACTTGTGTGAAATCACCGAAAAAACGTTTCTATCGTAACTCATGAACAGTGCTCCTTCTAAAAAAGCAATGAGTTGTTTTTTTATCCTTTTTGTGAGAGTCTATAAATCTTTCTTTGATTAATTATTAGACAACTGTCACTTGCAAGAATTGTTGATTAACAACATTTTGCAGTAGGCTACTAAGCTAAATATTTTCGTATTATTACAACCAGAAAAAAGTCTTTAAATTTATATATAATATTTTTCCAATTTATTATAAATTGAGTTGGCACACCGACCTATTTTGCTAACAAAAACTTGCATAAAGAAAACACTGCTCATGAGACACAATAACGGTAGAACGTGGAATGCACAATAGCGTTTACATGAAATTTACAAACTTAAAATAAGCAACCCTATGCTCACACACAATTTTGAAATTCAAAAACAAACGTTTTTATCAACTACTGGGACAGTGTTGCTGGACATCGCATTGGAATAACTTTAAGCGACGCCCACCTAGAACTATAATCTGATTGGTCGGTCGGTGGAATCGTATGCAAAGCAAAAATATGCTTCCCGGAAAGTATTTTTTGCCTTCCTGCTGTTTAACTCCTCAAAAAAAGTATTTTTGGTTATACTTGTACGCTGATACCTTCCTCGGGCCGCACTCAACAGCGTGGCGGGCCGCATGCGGCCCGCCAGTTAGTGACCCCTGCTCTAAAACAAAGTCATATATTACCATATATAGTCAAAGTGGCAAATGCGCGGACGGACAGCTTTTACGATAATGCACGGTCCATCAATTTAAAGAATTAACCGGCGGTAAGTATTAACCGGCGATTCAATTCGATAATATCAAACCTCCATCTTTACACTCTGACTACAAAAAAAAAAATTGGGCCTATATCATGTGAAAGTTACGAGTAATTAAGCATTGATTTCAACGACCTAATTTTTGGGCAAAATCAACTTTATGACCGGTTTTGCGAAGTTTGATCTTCCGCTTTGCAAGGCAACTTGATAGTTACTTTGAACTTTAGTCCAACGTAGAGTGGTTTCACTTTAACCTGAAGAAAAAAATGTCTACTTCTGGCTTTCTTTCCCAATTAAAATCATTAATCAGTGCATTCAAAAAGGTCTTCCAGAATTTCGTTATTGCTTTGTGACAAGCATTTCTATGGTAAACAACTTTACCTCGCTTCCCACTTTTTTCTCAGTTATTCTCTTTTAAATACCGGCGCGCGTAGTCTTGCTCCTCCGTCAAGGGGTGGTAATCACACGCAATTCATTATGACGCAACCGAAGGCTTTAATTTATCACATGGCTCCCCCAGACAGTAAAATTGGTCATTTTTACATTGATTTAATGTCTGCAGACGTTGAATCAATGTAAAAATGACGGATTTTGCCGTCTGGGAAGACACTCAAAGGTAAAAACTGGATAAAATGCAAGAATGCAAAAGAAACGATAGCCTATTGTGGAATAAAATACAAAATTGTCTAAATGAACAGAAGGCGTCCGTTGGATTTACATAAGGATTATCGTTGGATTTTCAAAAAATTGCCGAATAGGGAACTAACTGATCAAGACTGTAGCCAAATAGGGAACTAGCCCAATCGGACTAGCCAAATCGGACTAGCCGAATTGAGCTGTAGCCGAATAGAGTAATAGCCGAATCGGACTAGCCCAATCGGACTAGCCCAATCGGACTAGCCGAATAGTAGCAGACCCAAGAAATCAAGCATGAAAAGTTTAACAAAGTATAGAAATATGATTAGGCATACTCTAGCAAACCCTGATTTCAAAATAACCTTAACCAAAAGGTAATCATGGCATCGAAAATAGTTGAGCAGCAGGTATACCGGTTCCCCAAAGATCAAATGTAACTTCAATACAATCAGTAGGCTAACAACATACCATTTCATATTGTAATTCACTGCTGTCGCCATCCTTGCTGTTAGTGTTGAATTCAGCATCGCCCTCACTGCTCATTTCATCATCATCACGTGCCTTCTCCGATCTGAAGATTGGCTGCATTTTCCTCCACAAGCCACGTTCTTCCGCTACTCTTTTTGTTTCTCCAATGCTTGACAAATCAGCCCACTGTATTACGTCAGCTCCCCATGTTCGTTTCCTTCTTCCCCTGCACTTCTTCCCTTCCACCATACCTTCAATAACCAATTGATGTAGCTGTCCTGCCGATCCTCTCAAAATATGTCCAACGAATTTCATCTTTTGTTTTGCTAAGTGGTTTGCCCATCTATCTTGCACTCCAATTCTTTTCCTAATTGCTTCGTTTGTAATGTGTTTTTTATATGATATTTTTAATATTCTTCTGTAGCACCAGAGTTGAAAAGCATTAATTTTTTTGTGAATTTCTGTGCTGTAGGTCCAACTTTCATTTCCATATGACATGACCGGTTTGATGTAACAAGATAGAAGTCTCAGACTCTCAGTTTTAATTGTAAATGTATTTCTCCTCTTAAAAATTCCTTGCACTGGCTAAAGAAAAACAACAAGTCGAAGAAATGGAAGTCTTCATTTTCCAGCAATCCAACTAGTCAGACTTGGAATTTTCTCAATGTTGAGAAAAAAGTTCTCAGTTTACACGACAGTAAACAGTAGTTTTCTTGAGATTTCAATTTTTAGGCACTTGCAAAATCCCAATTGAATTGAACAAGATTTTCGAAATCAGTTTCTTGAAAATGTAAACTGCATATGTGACTTGATGATGTTGGTCCAAGCCATTTTCTTCTTCTATTTACCGTACAAATTTTACCCAAATTTTTTTCAATTTTAATCACAAATTTTGTCACAATTATCTAGCTGTGAGGCACAGTCATACAAGACACATTGTTTTACCATGAGAAAAGTTTAACCCAATACCTGTGTAATATATCAAGAAGTTAGATTCTGGGAATACTACTCAGGGGTTCCCAACCTTTTTTGCTGTTCGTACCCCTTTGTCAGGTCAGAACATTCTTTGTACCCCCAAAAAAAATTCTGATTGAATTTTTCTTTGCTTTTACAGCTCAATTAAACGTTAAACTGATATTTTACACAAAAATCACCAAAAGAAATTAAATGTTAGTTATTTTGTTTGTCACTTCTCAGACTGCTTCATTGATAAAATCCGCTCAAACAATAGTTCAATTTTACTCAAGCCAAAACGTAAATCATCTTCCAGTTGAAGACAATTTCTGTACTTAACTCTTAATGTACATCATGGTCGAAAAGCCACTTTCACAGTAATAAGTTGTTAAGAGAATTAACACTGTCATGGCTTCCATAGCAAGACTTGGGAAGGCTTCATAGCAACACACCAAAATTCTTCTAACTTTGATTTGTCAAATAGCAGTTTCAATTTTTGGCAGCTTTTTATTTCGATGATGTTCTCCCACAAATTACCCTTATCCAACATTTTTGTTAAATCAAAAAGAAATGGATTTATAATCCAATGCTGGAAATAATTCAATTCACCAGCAGAAACATAACCATCGAAACAATCAACGAGCATCTTTAAATGGGAAATAATTTCGTTTTTGACATTTTGCAGCAAAGAGTTAGCAATTTGATCAAGACAAGGAAAATTAACAAAGTTTCCATTTTCATTTTGAGCAGGAGCATTGGAGCAAGTAAAAAAAAAACATGGTTACGAGACAATGCGGCTACTGAGCCAACTAAATAACATTAATTATTTGTGGATAATTTTTTTTTTTCAAAGCAAAGACTGTAATGGCATAATATCATTTACAAATCCAAAACAAAACTGTACTGCGACCTCTGTTTGAAAAGCTGCTCTGTGGCCCAAGGATCTTCGTACCCCTTGATGTTTAATCTCGTACTCCAAGGGGTACGAGTACCCCCGGTTGGGAATCCCTAGGTACTAGACCTACAGTACACTGTACTACAGAATATAGGACAAACTTCAGGACCTAACCTGTCTATGCACTTCAACTTAGGATTAGCTTAGTGACTGCTAGCCCAGGTGTAGCTGTTTAGACCTGACAACTTGGTAACTTCAACCTAAATTGAAGACTTATGCAAAAACATCAGCAGAAAGATGAACCCTTGTTAACTAGGCCTAGTCTAGTTGACTAGTGAACTCTTGTACCAGTATACCCAGTAGAAGTGTGGTACAGTAGCTGTTCAAGCTAGGCTAGCCGAACCCTTATCAGTTTACTTCATGCGTGGCATGGTGGAACAAGCTATACAACACAACAACCTAGTCCGACCAGCCAAACACAACAAAATTACAAAAATGAAGGACTGTACCTCGTGACGTCACAGCGCAAGTGGCTTATTTCAACGGGTCTGCTACTATTCGGCGAGAGCCTTTTTCGGCGAGTTTTTGAAATTTTATTTTTAAAGGGAATTATCGGGTACCGTAGCCTACCTAATTATAATTGCCATATTTACATCGTTAAACATTGATATCGTGCAGAAAGGAATAAAAATAAAATGTTTGAACTATTAAATTAAAATTCGTTATGTCAGTTCAGTTCAGTTGTTTTTATTTCTGACCATCATATGAAAAACAATACACGTCAACATAGCAAAGGTAGAAGCGACAAAACGCGAACGTTAAAATGTGCTTGTGACCGAAGTAAGTTATTGAGTTGAAAGAAATTTGGCATGGTCGCAACACCTTCAGAAAAATTTAAGAAATGAACGGAAAATAAAAAAAAGACAATGTTACAAAAAAAAATCATGTTTAATGTCTATAAGTTAGTACTTTTGAATAGTTAAAATGATTCTAAAGTTTGGATCAACAAATGTGTGGCCTACAGCTTGGAATGAAAGGAAATTATCGGGTACCGTAGCCTGGTTATCCCAACCAGCAGAAATTGCCGTTTTTACATCGTTTTAACGTCGCTAAACGTTGAAATCGTGTAGAAAAGATAACTTTGCTGACTAGGATACGTTGAAACTGGGAAACATTCACAGAAGCTCTTCGATTTGTTCCAAGAACCCATTTAGCCTAACAGTTCATTTGTACATTGATTCAACGTCTGAATACATTATCTTAAAAATGCATAATCTTAAAAATGCAACGTATCGAAGGGGTTCTGTGAATGTTTCTCAGTTTCAACGCAGGCCTTAAAACTCGTGTTTTTTTTCGGCAGCCGTCGTGGCCTACCGAGAGCTTCTTCTCGGCGGCCAAATCTGCGTGCTTGGAGGCCAAAATACAATAACGGTAGCACAAGTAAATAGCATTAAACTTGCAACAATGTTAAAATGATCACTTAGCGTTGTTGAAGTCTGGGCGGCATCCTGCAATAGAATCGTTGTGCCACGCATTAAATGCTTTATCAGGATTGTAATCCGGTATTGTGGGACCATCTAACGACCCTAAATTGTTTTAACTGCTCGCAGCTCAGTAAATTGTTTCAACTGCATACCGCCTTTCATAAAACCGGACCATTTATTCCGTTATATGATGTTACCATTGAGGGTGTGAAGTCACTAACCCACAGCGTTCTCAACTATGAAGACACATGTTTTACCCACGGATGTCAACTAACCTAGTTCTCCTTTTTAACAACGATTCAATATCCGACAACATTGAATCGATATAAAAACAACAATATTGCCAGCCGATGTAAATTAACACTTCGGATTAACACTTCGTTAAAATAAACATCGGGAATTGCAAACAAGACTTACAGCGCTGGTGATCGCAGCTGGATATATTCAATACAATAGTAGTGACTATGATGCGCTGACCTAATTCTGCGTCACTCTTTGATACTACATATTTTCGACATTTAATCCACGATCATTCTATTGCGAAATTAAATAATTGGCTAGAAGAAACCGGAGGCCAAACTTGGCCGATGGAGGAGGTAGCACAGGCGGTCATTCAAGCACTACTTAGCGGCGATGGCCGCCGGCTGCTTTAAGGCTTGCAACGTATTCTAGTCATCAAAGTTCTCTTTTCTACACGATTTCAACGTTTAGCAACGTTAAAACGATAGGCCACACATTTGGTTAGCCTTTTCATTCTGTTACTACAATGTAAAAATGAACTGTTAGGCTAACTCGGTTCTTGGAACAAATTTTTGCTGGTAGGGATAACTAGGCTACAGTACCCGATAATTTCCTTTCAATCCAAGCTGTAGGCCACACATTTGTTGATCCAAACTAATCATTTTAACTATTCAAAAGTACTAACTTATAGATATAAACATGATGTTTTTTTTTGTAACATTTTATTTTTTTCTATTTTCCCTTCACATCTTAAATTTTTCTGAAGGTGTTGCGACCATGCCAAATTTCTTTCAACTCAATAACTTACTTCGGTCACAAGCACGTTTTAACGTTCGCGTTTTGTCGCTTCTAACTTAAAAACAACTGAACGGACATGACGAATTCAAGCACGTTTTAGCGTTCGCTTTTTGTCGCTTCTACCTTTGCTATGTTGACGTGTATTGTTTTTCATATGATGGTCAGAAATAAAAACAACTGAACTGAACTGACATGACGAATTTTAATTTAATAGTTCAAACATTTTATTTTAATTCCTTTCTGCACGTTCAGCGACATTAAAACGATGTGAAAACAGTTAGGCTACGGTACCCGATAATTCCCTTTCAAAAATAAAATTTCAAAAACTCGCCGAATAGGGCACTCGCCGAAAAAGGCTCTCGCCGAATAGGGAACAAGGCTCTCGCCGAATAGGGAACTCGCCGAATCGGACTAGCCGAATCGGATTAGCCGAATCGAAACGGGCCATTCCGTATTTCAACAACGTTTCATGTAACACTGGTAAGAAATGACAGTGCGCACTTTGCCCCTTGTGGGGCGGTTGCATATGATCGTTTTTTTGTAAAAGATAGTAAAACGTGTTCAAAAATGCGTAACTTACGTATTCCAATCATTTATTTGCGTATGCAATTTTCATTCCCCCGCTCTTTAATACTGCTTCAATACCAGTAGAGGAAAAGTAGTTTAAGGTTAATTGGACAGGAAGAAAGGCTAGCTTGTTGGACAAAGTTCACTTTCAACAACGAACAATTGAACTATTGATGGACGGTTGGACACTATTCTTGCGACTTGCGAGTCTACGCTTAATGTAAATGCCATGAAAATCTTTCAGTGTTCACCGTTTAGTTGTGTCAAACCAAGCACTTGTTCAATGTTCATGATCCAATTCTTGCAAAGTACTTGATATGCAATATTTACATAAAGGATATTGTTTTTTCATCAGTAACAGCGCATATGCGAGAAATAGTCTCTAAAAACGTTCATAACAACTATATCACAAGGGCAGTAGATCATTATGTAAAAAGTTGTTTAAGCAAGTTCCATCGTATAGTGTTAGTATCCTGGTTTTATTTTTCGGTCATTGACCGATTTTTTAGCAAAATGTCCGAAAAAAATATAGTCAATTCGGTCAAAATGTCCAAAAAAAAATATAGTCAATTTGGTCAAAATGTCCGAAAAAATATATAGTCAATTGACTAGCTATATATGACCAAAAATGACTGAAATAATTAAAATTGACCGAATTTTTTCAAGTCATTTCTAACAAATGACCGAATAGTCTCAGCAAAAAAAAAACAGAATTTGTATCTATTACACATACACAGATTTAGATTAGCACATTACTAATACTTACAGTTCTGTCTTCTAAATACATTGTCTTCGACAAAAAGTCTATACCGATGGTTGCCTGAAAAATACAGAACAAAGTGCATATTTTGATCTTGATCTTTTTTGTGCAGGAATAAAATAAAAAAGTCAATAAAACTAAAACACTTAATTTGAAATCAATTCAAAACCTCTAAAACAACTAATTCTTTCACATTCAAGTAAAAACTTAAGGAAAAACTTATATTTGGGAATGTAGTTGAAACAAAGAGCTCGTCGCTAGTTCCGAAACAATGCAACAATAAAAAATAAATAAAGCACCTGCATGCATGCATCACATTTCACTAAAAATCACATACCTGATATGTGTTGTCAAAACTATCATACATAAATCTTGTTATTAAAGATGTTTTTCCAACTGCAATGCATCAAATTCCTTATTAGTACCGGTAATCGCAATAAGATTCATCGGTTAGTTGTACTGATGAATAGGTAGGCCGTAGGCCCTCATGTAAGCACATAACTTTAGGTAGGCTATACCGTACCAGGCCTCGAAATATCCGGCGGTCATGGCGGACATGACCTCCGGAATGACCTCGAATGTCTGCCGAAGCCGACTCATTGGTCGGTCATAAATGACCGCCGCAAAATTCTTGACAAAAATAGAGCTAATGCAGCAAAAATATATTTTAAATTTGAATTGTAACAATTGTTTGTTTAACGCGAACAAATACGGAGCTGAAGCAATAATAATAGGGATGTGCCGATTACAGAATTTTTGTTGATGCCGATTCTTAAATATTTGCCGATACCGATTCCGATTCTTTGGTTAAATGATTAAAGCTGCTTTCACTTTGTCGCCTGCTCTAGACAGCGTGATTTTTTACGGTTGTTCTTCGCTTCTTGCGCGCTACAACGTGGTGATAGACACGCGTTTTATTTGTTGCGGAAATCAGTGAAAAGAGAAAAATCGCCATTGCTCACAGAGTGCAAAATAAACGTAGCTTAATGCATTGTGCAAAATACTATCTTGTGCGGTTTGCAGTATTTTTCTCGCAGAATTCAAGAAGGTGCCTGAAACAAGAAGATAAAAAGACTAGAGTGTAAAAGGAAATGAACGCATCGGTATTGAATATACAAAAACCTTTAAAAAAGTAACACACCAGCCTTGCATTCAAAGTTCATCAATAGGCGAAAAAAGAAAAACATCTTGTGAAGAAATTAGTATTGTTTTCGAACGCAGAGTTGCAGCCAATCTTGTTGCTTAGCAAACACGTGAAGATTACCGGGTAGCTGGTTTGATTACGTTTGCGCAATCACACGATTGTTTGTTGAACGCATTAAGCGTAATAGGCCAATACTTGGAAGTTACTTCTCTCTGCTTAGTAAATTAATATTAAGCAACTTTCAGTGACTACGAATTTTACAACGATTAAACAATAATTACAAAGAACATTTCCGCTTTTTAATATTCAAAATTAAAGGCACGTAAATTAAAATGCAATATCATCAACTTTTCTCCAGTTGCTGGAGTAAGTCTGTTCCGTTGAGGCGTAAAAATATTGCCACCTGTGCTAAAAATTCGTTCGCTTTCGATCGACGATGGTGGTGACGAAAGCAATTTATTTGCAATTTTGCTCAGCTCAGGAAACATAGTATTGTTTGGTTTCCACCAAATCATTTCTCTTCTTGCTGCGCTAGAAATGTCTGCATTAAGGTATATTCTACAGATCAAAGAAAACTCCCTAATTTTGCCGAATGCCGACCAGAGCTGGGACAGCATTTGGCTGTAACATAGTCCGTTTCATGGGTTGAACAAACAATCAAGTGACTATTGCGCAAACGAGGTAATCTTTTTTCACGTGTTTAGTAAGTGACAAGATTAATTCACTGCAATTCAGCGTCTGAAAAGATATAACTTGCAACTTCACACGTTGTTTTCCATTGACGCCCTTTGTTTTTTTTCTAAAAGCGTTTTGAATCTTTCAGACAGTTGTTCTCATTTTCTTTGCAGTTTATACCCTCTCGCTTTTTCTCTTAACTTGCTTTTAGCACCTCGCATACTGCAAGCTAATAACTATTACGTAATAATCCATTTCTCCTTTACTTTCTAACCGTTGTGTAATCATTCAACTTTTATATTTTATCTGGTCTGACTTTCTCTTTGAACGTTTTTCGTCATTTCAAAGAAAGAAAGTATTTTGATCTCGTGCCTACTAAACAAGAGTTTACAAAATGGCGGACAATCGTCATAATTTAGAGTTTTAGACTACCGCTCTCCGAAGTCCGAATGCTAGTTGACGCTGATGTGGTTGTTCAAAGAAGCCGTTCTTTGATCGGTATTTCCACGCGCTCGCGCTACTTTTGATTAGGAAACTTTGATAAAGAATCGGCAATTTTTTCCGATGCCGATTCTCAAAAAATTGCCGATACCTGCCGATTCCGATGCCGATTAATCGGCACATCCTTAAATAATAGTACAGGCAATTGCTTTAAAGATCACATTAAAGTGGCCTGGTTAACGAGCTGATGTTAAAAGTAGCCATTTTTACATCATTTCAATGCCTTGCAATGTTGCCTTGAAATAAAGTTGTCTGAACTTTTCGGCAGGATATATTGTATTCTAATTTTAACAATGCGGATTATTGCGTTACATTGATCGTTTGTTAAAAAAAAACGTCACAGAGAAGCAAGTCTCAGCCGGGTTCTGCACGTGCTTAGGCGAATGTGGCAACCTTATTTACGCTGATTTCAATTGTGTTTATTGCGTCATTACACGACTGTCATTAACGCACTGATTTATTTGCAAGCAATCTGCTCCAGTATACTTCAGGGTCGGTTGATTAAGCCATCAACCATTGCAGAGTTATTCTGTTGTACAAAATCTTCTACAAACACGACTACTGTAGTGTGGTTTTGTGCAAAATCTACATGCAAAAAATATGTCCGGTTGAGATATTAAATGTCCGCTGAAAGGGCCAGTCTGGTAGGACATGCTTGACCGCCGGAAAAAAGTACAAATTTCGAGGCCTGCCGTACTATTTTATTCTACACTGCAATCATTAAATTCTATTTTAAAAATTCACTTATTAGTTGAACAAACTAAACTATAAATACATGAATCAAAAAGTAGGTTGATGTTGTCTTGCTTTAACAATAACCATAAAGGCCAGTGGCTGACAATATAAATTTTCTGCTAGTAACATATGTCAACATACACTGCTATGTGCTCAACTAATGACTTTTTACAAACCAACATTTTTTTAATGCTGTTTCAGCAGACTATAAATCTATACAGTATTTATCATGCTATCGAATACAAAGATGCTCAACACATAATTTTCTAAGCTACGCAAACTTCAATAAATAACAAAAATACATGGCCACACAAATATCTGTATCTTCAATCAATTATGATATTTTATGAGTAAATATTTGCAAACACCAAATATATTCGTTCTTCAAAATACTCGTTAAAACTGAATGCATCCTTCATGTTCTGAAAAAGGACATCGTTGAATATTCCAAGTGGAAATTCTACTTTGGCCATCTTCATTTGCATTAGAGATGTACCGATGTATCAGTATCGGTGAAACCGGCCATTTTTTTAGTATCGGTATTGGCAAAATTTGGCCGATACTAAACAATAAACATGTAAAAAAGGAAGTTTGCTGTGGATTTTCTACAGAAGCAAAGATATAGATTTTTTAAAGTAGTAACTAACGTCACATTGACGTAGAAAAATAACCTGTTCAAATTTTTGATACCTCACACCCCCATGACTTCTTTTTGATACCTCACACTCCCATTGGTTGCTTGCAGTGATTCTTTCACTCAAACAAAACGTTTTGTTTCAGCAGTTTTGCATTGTTCGATTCTTAAGTTGTGAAGGAGACTCAATTTTTCCAATATTTATCATTTGTGTTTCTTTTTTACTCTCAGCAGAGTATAAAACTTGTAAAAAAGTTTCATCTATACAACGTCATGAATGAAATCATACCTCAAATCGGCGTAATGATGTGACATCATCTAAACATTTTATCAAACAATCAGTTTTCGAAATTAGCATATTTTTACTTCGGCGAAACGTTGCCGAGGCCAAACGTCAAAAGTTAAAATTGCCTCGGCAATTGCTGAAAACATTTAGCTTATTACAAAAAGATTGTACCAAAACATGTAAAATGAGAAACAAAAAATTTAGTAGAGTAGTCTACCACGACCGGATTGTTTGATTTGTTGTGATGTAATAATAACAAAGTAGCGATAAAGCGAGCAACGCGACACGCACACTGTTATGGTAATTCACGTTAAATAACTCCCGGGGAGGGGAAGTAAGTTAATTTTGGGTTGATTCAACCAGCGGCGCAACTAAAAAAAAATCAAAGGGGGTCGGGCAACAAGAGAGAAAACTAACAATTATTTGTAGAAGTGGATATATCGCAGTTAGCTTGTTCGAATATTAGCCTAGTGTAAATTGACAGCGCAATGATCCAATTCTGTGACGTGCGAAGCGACCTTTTTCGTTCTGTCTGCGCTTGCTACTTACTCTCAAAAAAAGTTTCCCGCGCTTTCAAAAGTAGGCAGCAAATTGTTTGCTGTCCAGGCCTGGATACACGTCAAGTTTGACAAGATTGTAAAGAAAATTTAATTGCCGTCTTTTTGATACCAAAATTATAAAATTGGTTCAAGAATGTGTGAAGTTGCGACCATACGAAGATTACAAATCAGACTAGCCTAAAGTCAGCTGCAGTTTCGTTTTGTGGGTTAATAAGGTTGCATCCTAAGTAGAGATGCCTAAAGTAGAATCTGGAATCCTTCAGATTCGAATCCATCCAGAATCGAATCTAAAAACCGTTTTTTTATCGGGTAATTGGATTCGGAAATAATACAGAGAAAGGAAAAAAATTAAAAAAAAAAAAAATTTTGACAAAATACTCCGCCGTCCGCAAAACGCCTGCAAGTCACGTGCGTCGTGCATGCCAATCCGTTTCTGCATGTGATTAACCGAAGTCCCTTACATGTGTGTGCGCGGCTGCGCAGTGCGCGCGTGTGTTGTTTTGAGAGCAAAGGCAAGAAGAAGAAAACAAATGAACTTGAGAATGAAAACTTGTTAAAATGATGGCTTTGTAAAGCTTATTTTTCATGCCGTTGTAAGCGTAAAGCTGAGCCGGTTTCCCGCACTTCAAGTTTTACTACCCTGGAAATTCAGCCATTTTGTTTTTATTACATCATTATTGCGTGAATAAATGACGATCTGTTAATATTTTGTATTGCGGTTTATGCGACTTGAGCGTGAAACAAGTTTGGTATGCATAGAACGTAGCTTGAACTGACACACTTTAAGTAGTACGTAAGTCTCAGTCTAGTTAGTCGTCCCTCTTCTTGAAGTTGCAAATCTTAAAGGGGGCTGTCATGCCGACTAGACAGCCCCCAAGTAGACCTCCCCAATCCCGGACTTTCTTTTGTTTTCATCTATATTGCGACTTTTCTGCATGGGTTTTCAATGCTAATTTCAAAAATATGCATATAAATTTTGTTCGATCAACGTCTGGGAAGTGACTCGCTGTGGCTTAGCCACAACTTTTCATAAAAATTACAAAAATCCCCTTTAAAACCCGTTTACTTTTAACCTAGTATGCTGATAACTAGATTATCTGAAAGCATTTCTTCTGCTGAAGAACTAAAAAAAAAATTATTAAAATTGGACAATTGGTACCAGAGTTATGACCGTTTAAGTACCCAGATTACACTGTCACGCATGACTGATTTTTGTTAATTTATTGCCAAATGATACTAGAAAAATGGTCCTTAGCTAATGTTTGCAGAATAAAATTGACACTATTTTTGAATTCTGCATCATGAAAAATGGTAGAATAGACACTTCAACCGACTTTCTACTCTAAATATAACCCTAAAATCAAAAAACATTGGGAACACCAACAGCGTCACCTAGTGACAGCCACAAAATTTCAAAACACAACATCTCAAAAACCGCTCGTCCAATTTTAAAAATTTTTTTTGTTCAAGTTCAAATTTTGTAAACAACACAATATATCAAAACAAACGGTGTCCGACGTTTTCTTCGTAAACAGTTCTTCGCAAGCAATTTTTCGTAAAACAATTCTTCGTAAACTTAATTCTTTGTAAAACAATTCTTCCCAAAGCATTTATTCGTGCATGCAATGGAGATTTGATGTATACGAAGAAATGCTTTACGAAAAATTCTTTTACGGATTTAATTTCACCAACAACTGTTTACGAACAATTGTTTTACGAAGAATTGCTTACGAAGAATTGCTTTACGAAGAATTATTTATGAAGAATTCGCCTATAACCAAAACAAACACCTTTTGAAACCTAGTGGTTATACACATTTCTTACTAAAATTTGTTGAATTATAATGGAATGCCTTAAATGCAAAAAAAATTGTAGTATGTAGAAAGAAAATTAAGGAGAAAGATTATAGTTGCAACAATTTGTATAAAAAGATTGAAGCTACAGAAGTAAAGTAGTTTTGATGATTCCAATTTTAGTACAAAAATAAAAAAAGTCTGGCAGCACTACTTCTAAAAATCTAGTTAGGCTAGGTAATTTGATGACAAAAATAACTGATATATATTCTAAGTTTGCATACAGACGATGACGTAGGATTCAAAGAACCCAATTAGCCTAACAGTTCATATTTACATTGATTCAATGTCTGAATATTGAATAATATATCAATCGTTGGATTTGCAGAAGGCGTCGTTGGATTTTCAAAAAATTGTCGAATAAGGAACTTGCGGAAAAAAGGCTCTCGTCGAATAGGGAACTCGCCGAATAGTAGCAGACCAGATACCAGTATGTGTTACTGTAGCAACTTATTCTCATCTTAAACTCGTTCTATTTTGTGTAGATAGATAGCGTTTACTAATAAGCAAAAATACACAGGATTTGCCCTATTTAAGTAGAACGTTGACGCTTTGCTAGACGCTTTGCCTAACTTGATGGCTTTTTTGAATCCCCATCAGGTGTCAAGTCAGGTGGTTTCTACTGTATTAAAACGGTACAAAATTTGTTTACAAATTGCACTGAGAAATAACACAGATACTGTCAAATGAATTATTGGCAGTCTTGTCTTTTTCTTTCTCCAGATATTTTTCATTCTGTAATACAGTCACTTAACACTGAATTACTGTTAACTGTTAAGTTAATACTGTTAACTTGCAATACTGTTAACTGTTAAGTTAACAGTATTGCAAAATTTACAGTATCTCATCTCTTAAAACTATTCTTTTATCTTTATAATGTTAATTTTTCTATATTATATAAAGAATAAAGATTATATACACCCTAACTTTCATGGTCAGGATTTGATAGAAAAAGTACAACATGCACTTGTAGTAAACTGATTTACGATCTCTGCAACCCTTCTGGATTCCCTGTCTGAAGAGGTACTAACAAGACACCTCAAACCGCTTTTACTAAATGGCTAAGAAGAGCAAGAAGAATAAGAAGGCAAAACAATCTTCGTCGACCTTGAACATGCAGACTTGGAGATTCTCCACGCCGAGGACATTCGCCTCCTCAAGCTTCACGACCTTGAGTGATGGTTATGTGGCCTCGCACCTTTCGGAGGTTTTCTTGGTCTCTCCTTTGGAGACTTTGAGCAATTTGCAGCCTTGCAAGGAGTGTATGATCAGATTCGGGTAGACTCTGCTACTATTAGGCTCCGGCATCTCGTTCCTATTGTTGGTGGGACTTGCCCTCCTTCCGTTGGTTTTGCGTTTTGTCCTGATCCTGACGGTGGCATTGAAAGTACGATAGACATAGACCACGCTTAAGGTGTTGGCGTTCGTCACTATCACTTGTTCTCTAAGGGGTCAACGGTAGTAACTCATATATATAGTTTTTCCTCAAATTTGCTTGTTTCAAGGCTTCGCTTTCGACAGATACGCTTCCTAGTCCCTGACGACTTAGTTGGGCCGAGACCCAGTTGAGCTTAACTGCTCGTCCGAAAAGACATTAAACTAGTGTGATACTGTTCCACTTTGATATTATTGTTCACGCAGTTTTCTCAACGTGTAGCTTTATCCGTTGGCCTTTATCTGTTGTTCGCTTAAACCGTTTCGCTACTGTCAAATCTCCTGCCAGGTAGACAATGATGATGAAGCATTTGTTTCGTCATTGTTGCCTACGTGTTGTTTTCGCATTATATATATATACTGGTTCATTGATAGTGTTTATTCATTCGCTATTCAAGCTGTACTGAAGAGAGTTTAATACTCGAAATCTAGATATACAGCAATTCATGTTGTGTATAGAATGGAATTAAAAGCGGATTTGGTGTTAGAAGTTTTGTCTTAGATTTCATAGAATTTAGACATATGAAGGCGAGTAATATGTACTGCTATACCATAATGAATAACCAATCGTTTTGAAAAAACTTTAGTTTGGCCCATGACACAATAGATATCATCTCAAAATAGTCATTGCAATGGTATTTCCAATTTGCTATTGACATGTCTGTTTAGTTGTAGCAGTAACTACTTAAAGTAATTGCAACTGCTCATAGCGGCAGGGTGGTGAAACATATATATCCCATAGATATCTACTATAAATGACAATACTGAATTGAATATTATCTTTTCAGCAAAGCATGACTAACTGTGTACATATGTATATGTAAGCACTACAATTCAGATAAGCTGAGTATGTTAACTTACCACTTTGCTCCCCAAGAAACACAAGTTTGAACTTTCTTAACGGATTTCCAAAATCACTAGTCATCTTAAATTCAATTGAAAAATATAACAGGACAATAATCTAATTAGATAGCCTGCAACAAGTATTTTATGTATTACATTACACATGTTAAAAAAAGAACCTATTGTTTCTGCTATTTCAACTTAAGAACCGATTTAAGATAATTTTAGGATACTAAATCGATTAGATTTAATATTAGATTACATTTTTGAGATATAACAAACATAGGCTACTTTATTTTTTTTCCAAAAGTTATACAGTATTGGTCACAGCGGTAAACCATAATCTCTTCGTGGGAAAATTGTAACATAAGGTTCCCGGATCCGTTCATCTGTATGTAATGACCGAAAAGAAACACTCTTCTGAAAACGTCTATTCAAGAATTGTATTTCTGTAAAAAATAGCCTACTGGCTGGCGAAATTGGGTGCAACGCGATACACCACTAAACTTGTCACTATAATGCAAATTACTGAGATAAAGACGGAAACTTTGTCCAACTGGCAAGCACTAAGCAAACAGTTAAACATTCGACCACTCTTCAAGCAACAATTTTAAAAATGACGAGAATACATTGCAATATCTCAAACGCACGTAGGCAGCTACTGTGACGTAATGATGATAAGCAATGATAAGTTATTCAAGCACCTGTTCAAGTTTGGCTTACACCTGTTCAAGTAATTAAAGATTTATCGATGATGTAATGTTATGCTGCAGCTGCAATGTTTTACGGGTCTGCTACTATTCGGTGAGTCCAATTCGGTGAGTCCGATTCGGTGAGTCCGATTCGGTGAGTCCGATTCGGTGAGTCTGATTCGGTGAGTTCCTAACCTCTAACCCCAAACCCCTAACCCTAAAACGGCAATGACAATTAGGCTACAGTACCCGATAATTAAAAAAAAAATTGAAAAAATCCCCCGTTAAGGGATCGGACTCACCGAATCGGACTCACCGAAACGGGCCATTCCGATGTTTTACAGGTCTTGCAAACGATTGTGCGATCGGCTCATTTTTTAGAAATATTCCATTACGTAATACGCTAAGATTCAATAGACCTGAACGCTTTTACATGACGTTTGATTTGGTGAACAATTGTCTGGAACAAGTATACACAATTGACATTACGTTTACCACCAATATATACAGTGTCATAGCAGAAGGTTAGTGTTAAACAAGATAAAATAATTAAACAAGCTTACTGGACAAGCATTGTCATAAGCTTGCTTCAATCTTTGTAATTTGATGCAAAACACTGATAAAGAAGGTGCCCAGTTATAATTCGAGCTTCCCTTTTAGCTTGGATTAATGGATTACCTTTTTGTTAATACTATTAAGTCAAAAACAAATTTGGATCACAATTGTAGGCTAGTTGTTGGGTGTGTTTCAGCTATTTATGTCTCCATGGCAAGAGTTACTGGTTATATCATAATGAGTATGTGTAACCAATACAACGTCAAATGTGTAATCAATGCCACTTCTGGCAAAACTTATAATTTGTTGTCATCATATCCCAAAACCTGATATGATAGAAGAAATCAGAAGTCAGATTTGGATTAAGTACCCCAAAATTACTCTACAGACATTAAAACTCGTTTTTTTTTTTTGTACGGCAGCCATCGTGGCCTACCGGGAGCTCCTTCTCGGCGGCCAAATCAGCGTGCTTGGAGGCCAAAATACAAAATAACGATAGCACAAGTAAACAGAATTAAACTTGCAACAATGCTAAAATGATCATTTAGCGTTGTTGAAGTCCTGCAATAGAATCATTGTACCATGCAATAACTGCTTTATCCAGATTGTAATCCGGTACTGCGGGACCATATCTAACGACACTAAATTGTTTCAACTGCATACCGCCTTTCATAAAACCTGACCCGTGACCATATATATCGTTCTGATGTCACCATTGAGGCTGTGAAGTCATGAACACACAGCGGGAACATTTCTTAACTATGAAGACATGTGATTTCCCCTGGGATGTCAACTAACCTAGTTCTCCTTTTTAACAACCATTTAATGTCCGACAACATTGAATTGCATAAAAACGACAATATTGCCAGCCCACGTAAATTATCACTTCGGATTAACACTTTGTTAAAATAAACATCACGAATTACAAACAAGACTTACAACTGGTGATAGCAGCTGGATATATTCCATACATAGGCGTCATTTCAGGGGTGCAAAGGGTGCTTGAGCACCCCAAAATGAAAATCTGAGGTAACAACATAAATGCGAGAGCACCCCTGGGCCCTGGTTCGCATACAAAATACACCGATTCAAATGGAAATTTGCATTGCTAAATAACGAGTTTTTTTCTTTCTTGAAAGTCGTTTCACCAAAGCACAATATTTTCAGTGTTTTACATTTGTGGATGGCACGCAGCGCCATACATATCAAAGGCAGCCATGATTGTACTATTGCGTAATTGCCGTAACAATTAAGCACAAACACGTTTGACATACCGCTGCAGTCTATTCGATTACACATACGACAAAATTATCGTCTTTTATGTTGATTCGACGTCTCATGACGTAGGCTAAACATGGTTGAATTTACTATTAGATTGAGTCATTTGTTTTAACATTTTCCATCGGTCCGGTTTTCAATTGATTCGGCCTGATTTGTCACATTTTGCAGAAATTTCCAGGTTTTTCTAACTTTGGGCGAACGTTTAAATAAATTTTTCTAAAAATTATATTTTTATGCTTTCTTTATTCTTTTCCCCAGATGACACAATAAGTTTTAACATCCTCACATATTGAAAAACAAAGAAAATTTGATTTTGTAAATTTTAGTCAGACTGTTAATTTTCAATAACAGTCTGATTTTGCGTTTTTCAACTTGCTTTTTCTCATTTGCTGCTGCTTCCCCAAGGCAACAAAAAAGTTTTTTGTCATTAGGAAACCGCAAAAAGTAAAAACATCTCAAAAAATGTCAGTCAAGCACTAGCAGTAGCTGTAATAAAAATCTGCAAAATGTGACAAATCAGGCCGCATTTCCAGGTGGCCATGGATTAGCCTATATTGACAATTTTCATAAGATAACTTAGAGCACCCCTAATTTCGTCAAATTTTTTAAAAAAATTACGCCAATGATTCCATACAATAGCAAATGTTCCAGCACAACACAACAGTGGTGATTATGATGCGCTGACGGCTGACCTAATTCTGCGGCACTCTTTGATACTAGATATTTTTAATAGTTAATCCATGATCATCCTATTGCAAAGTTAAATAATTGGCTAGAAGAAACCAGCAACCAAACTTGGCCGACTGAGGAGGTAGCACCGGCGGTCATTCAAGCACTAGGCTACTTACCGTAGCTGCCTCGCCCTAAATCAATTTTCAAAGTTAATGTTACAAAACTCGTGTTGACCAGTGATTAAAGAAGTGAAGTTGCAGTTTCTATGGAGATAATCACTGGTTGCCTACAGAAACTATCACACATTTGCTCAGGTAGACTGCATAAGAAAAATCGTGTGTATGCCCACTGGCGCCGACATACGGGGTTACGGGGTGGCCACGCCACGCAACGAAAGTGTGCCACTGCCATTGTGAAAATATACTTATCGTTGCCTTCCACCACATGCAAGGCGGAGCGATCGTTTAGTGCACTCAGACGCATAAAAACCTACTTGCGATCTACCATGACAACCTGACCAGTTGATTAACAGTTAGATTGACAGAGCTGCTGTTCGCAAAAATACTTTTGCCAATGTTAATTGTCAGAGCAGCAACGCAACAATAAAATTCAAGACATACCTCCTGTGCTTTGTTTTAAAGTTGCTTTGTAAATTATCGAGCTACAAATCAGGTGTGAAAAGACAATTGCATCTACGAAACACGCTTAGTAAAAATCAAACAAAAACATGCAGTTTGAAAGTGTTTAGGTTGCCATATTGTGCTATCCGCCACCCCGTGCAAAAATAAAAGTCGGCGCCTATGTGTATGCCTATAGGCGTCGAAATAGGGTGGGCCGGGTGGGCGACGCCCGTGGCCGGCCGTGAAACGAGGGTGGGCAAAATATGTTTTGCCCACCCTGTTTTCATGACACTTACGAAGTGCTCGTTACAATTATTTCCGTTTTTGTTAAACGTAAACACGTTAAACGTAAAAAATTATCCAACCAACTGCAGCGCAACTTTTTGTTTTACGCTATGTCTCTCGCTAGGTATCCGTCAGAACAAAGCAATTCCGCAACAACGCTGCGTTAAAAAAATGCGATACTCTCTGCACTGTTGTTGCTACGGCAACTGCCACACACTGGCAATTCCTGGTGAGAGAAAGCCACGTTTGATCTTTTCTCCGAATGGTCTCGCTTTCGTTATGTCACAATCAAACTTCAGTTCAGGGTCAGCGTAAGGGAATGTGAATATGACATCATAATGAACATGACCGATACAAACTAAACCCGTACTGAAAGTACTGAAACAATCGATTTTTACAAATCTTTGCTTTTTACAAATCAAAGTGCGGCAAATTCGAAGGCGCCACTTCAAAGATAACAGGTCACGCGCTGTTTAGGTCGCAAAAGAAAACATAAAAGTTTGTTTAGTTTAGCAGCGCTCATAAGATCGCAAGGCACAAGAAAGCAGAACATTAAAGGGATACTAAAGGAAAAACCTGACTTGGCGATTGTACACGTTCTTTGTGTTTAAGATGCTACCATAAAACAAATTTGAATAAAATTTTGCCCCATTGCGGTCTGATCAGCATTCCGCGCATGCTTTTGTCAAAGCTTTCAAAACGGGAATGGACGTGAGCTGCGAAGCATGCGACTGTACAGTCTACGTCACTATCGACTAGCAATCAGCTGATCGGGCAATGGTTTTTATTGCGGGCGATTTAACTGTATGCTATGTAATATGTATATTGTATGTACATCAAAACATCAGATTTCAACATCAAAACATCAGACGGTTTGCTCAAAACATCACATCTGATGTTAAAACATCAGATGTGGTAATGTGGCTTTTGTTATTGCTGTCGATAGTGACGTATTCTCGAGCAGTGTTTCCACTTTTTGGTCATTTAGAAAAAATAAAAAAATAAATGAAACATTGGACTTTGGGCCTTGCCAGTGCCATTCAAAACATTTTTTTTTCGGTAATTCTTTTTTAAATGTATTCTTGAATGTTCAGTTTACGCATTTTAATGCTTCATTCCCGTTTGAAAATTTCATTTAGTATGTCTTTAAAGCTTAATTGCTGCAGCGACGCTAAACGCAGTCTTTGTGAGAAAGACTAACCATTGCGAATTTGCGAACATACACATTCAATGAAATCTGTTTGAAAACTCTCGCCCACCCAGAATTCCTTTCTTCTAAAAGAAAATCGACGCCTATGTGTATGCCTTAATATCTTTTTACAAGGCACATCAAGAGATGGCCACCTCCTCAACTAGATGGCCCAAAATAAGCACTTCTAGGAGCCCCAACACCCAACATTTAAAATCTCGACGATCTTTGTCCCATTATGCTGCTGCATTCTTTTTCCTTGTAAGCATGGAAGATGCTCTATGTAGTGACAACACAACAATTATAATATATGATAGCTATCAGCAATTATATTATCTTCAAAGTTTGGAATGTCAGTTAATGGAAAGAAATTGCAAGACTAATTCAATTCACAGTGCTTCCTAGTAAGCACATAAAGTTGACCTGACTAACATGGCAACGTTCAACAGTTAACTTGGTGGTTTTCAACCAGGGTTCCGCCAGTAAGTCTAGGGGTTCCGCAAGTTTACATTCAAATCCGAGAGTCTATTTTATTATTATTAATTGCTCAGAAAGCGCTGCGACTTCTTATGCTGTTTTCAACCTATTACTTGTGTGAGTTTGGATTTTCAGCTCTGACAAACATCAAGCACAAGAGGCGAGCACAATTGCTGTCTGTGGAAGATGAACTTTGTGTGTGTCTGTCAAACACACGATCCAATATTAAGGACTTGTGCAAGAAACACCAGGCTCAAGTTTCTCATTAAATTTGTTTTTTTAGAATAAATGTAATTTTTTACAGTTTGTATTTTTATTGTACATAAATAAATCTGAACATGAGTATTTTAATTTAATTTTATTAATCAAACGATGTTTTTTTGCATAAGGCAATTAAATTATAATATTGAACAGGGGTTCCTCGAGCTTTTGGAATGTTTCATTGGGTTCCGTTCCACCAAAAAGGTTGAAAACCACTGGCTTAACTATTTCAAAACTCAACTGAGTGGCACAAAAATGGAATATTGTAAATAAATGTTGAAAACAGCTAAGTGGCAATATTAGTGTATTTATGTGCGTGGCCACTTCAACATCTTTTCTTTATCAGTTTTGGATTTAATTCTCAATATTTTGAGTCACAGGCTAGCTTAATGTATCCTGTGCAGGCCTCTAACCTCTTAGCAGCCATCGAGGCCGCCGAGAAGTTATTAAATGGTCTCTGAAACTACTGAGTGGGTAGGCCATGTTTGATCGTCAGCTTCCACATTTCTCCACTTTGTTGGTATTTCAAACTTTTTTCATCACTTGCATTTGCAACCTTTTTTACAAACAAGGTTGTCTCTCACATGCCAACGAGAAATATTGCTGATAAAAGTTTCGCAAAAGTCTGAGCATCAACCTGTAAAACCTCAAAGACTACGATAGCTCTACAGTCTACATCCACTTAGGAATTAGGAAGCAGAGCCTTTAGATCAGTGTTTCCCAACCTTTTCAATTCACGGACTATTTTTGCAATAGCCCAAACTTTTGCAGACTCATGTAACAGCAATCACAAAAGAACTTGTTTTAGCGAAATTTGTTTATTCCCACATTCTCAAATTTCAATGGGAACTTTGTCCCTGAAGTTGCTTCACCAGTTCATAGAAATTGGGGTTGATGGTCGTTAAGGCACATCTGATGTCGTCTTCTGGTTGTAGTTGGTTGCGGTACTTGGTTTCAATGAAAGCTAGTGCTGAAAAACCAGCTTCACGAAGATATGTTGTCGGAAAGGGAAAGGGCTCTTATTGCCTGCAAACAGCGTTCAGATAGATTGGGTTCCATTACTTGGACGTTGGCCCAAAATTGAGTCACAGAAACATTTTTGTATTTCTCTTTTCACAGCTGTCGACTTTGCAGCACAACCAGTTGTTTACCAATGCAATCTATTTCTGGATGAACCAGTAGTGCTGAAACCTCGAAGGGATTTCGCACCCACTTAAACTCTTTGTTGAAATTGTGGGAAGGAATATATCTATCCAGCTCGAACATAAATGAAGTAAAGCAGCTATCTTTCCACTTTCTATTCGATGCATCCACAGTTTCATTTTACCTTTAAATACGACAATGTCTTCCGATACATCCAAAAAGATTTTATTTCTTCCCTGCATAGTAGTGTTCAGCTGGTTTAAATGGCTGAAAAAATCAGATGAGAACAGCAATTTGACAATCCACTCGTTGTCGCTGAATTGCTTGGCAAGTTTATGATTCTGCTCTTTTAAAAAAGCACCGATTTCATTGCGTAGGCAGGCCTTAAAACTCGTGTTTTTTTCCGGCAGCCATCGTGGTCTACCGAGAGCTCCTTCTCGGCGGCCAAATCTGTGTGCTTAGAGGCCAAAATACAATAACGATAGCACAAGTAAATAGCATTAAACTTGCAACAATGTTAAACTGATCACATACCGTAGAGTTGTTGAAGTCTGGGCGACGTCCTGCAATAGAATCATTGTACCACGCATTAAATGCTTTATCGGGATTGTAATGCAGTATTGCGGGACCATCTAACGACCCTAAATTGTTTTAACTGCTCGCAACTCAGTAAATTGTTTCAACTGCATACCGCCTTTCATAAAAGCTGACCATTTATTCTGTTATGATGTCACCATTGAGGGTGTGAAGTCACTAACCCACAGCGTTCTCAACTATGAATCAACTAACCTAGTTCTCCTTTCAATGTCCGACAACATTGAATCGATATAAAAACAACAATATTGCCAGGCGATGTAAATTAACACTTCGGATTAACAGTTTGTTAAAATAAACATTGGGAATTGCAAACAAGACTTACAGCGTTGGTGATCGCAGCTGGATATATTCAATACAACAGCAGTGACTATGATGCGCTGACCTAATTCTGCATCATTCTTTGATACTACATATTTTCGACATTTAATCCACGATCATTCTATTGCGAAATTAAATAATTGGCTAAAAGAAACTGGCGGTAGCACAGGCGGTCATTCAAGCACTACTTAGCGGCCATTGCCGCGATGCCCGCCGGCTGCTTTAAGACTTGCGTAGGCTAGCCACTCTCTCTAACACTTTTCCTTGTGACAGCCAACGGATGTTCGAATGAAATAAATGCCCAGCGTGCTCCGCACCCATCTCGTCACCCAACGCTCGAGATATAGGAGTACACAAAGTCGGCAGCAGTGGCCGAGTGGTTAGCACGTTGGGCTCGCAGTCGAGAGCCTGCATGTTCGACTCCAGTCACCAGCACTTGCTGTTATTTCTCTGGGCAAAAAACTTTACGATAATTGTCTCTACCTAGTGATCGATTTTGAGTAATGAGTACGGTAGTAGCTACCAAATTTAAGTCATAAGTAAAGTAGACAACCGAAAACAGACATTGCCATCGGCTGCAGGCGTGGGTCAGGTGTACGTCGGAAGGCGTACACCGATGCATAGCGCTCAAGTCCGCTTTCCCGCAACGCAGGATAAAGATATGAAAAACAAACAAACAAACAAACAAAGGGCGGGATTTGATATAATTACCCACATATACAACCTCATTAAAGACTACATGGCTAGGTCTTCTTGAATCTCTTTTGCTGCCAGGTTTTCTCAATGAACATATTTTTATATTATAAAGACCACTACGCTAATTACTAACTACTGTACCGGTACAAAACAATTACAGAGAGAACACGCGTAATTAAACAAACAATTCCGTTGAGTTACATCAGAGTTGCATTGAAACACATTTTGCTTACATATATGATCTTAGTTGGTGTGCTTGCGGACTCAGCCAGAGCCTTTCGCGGACTCGGGTTGGGAAACACTGCTTTAGATAAAACTACAACTGCAAATATATTTCAGGGCCTTCTTTTTGTTGTTCTTACATGAGTGAATGCAAAAACTCGACATTAATTAACAGATTTTTAAAAACACAAGTTTTTTATTTTGGCTGCTGGGCACGAGAATTTGGCTGTTGGGAAGATCTGGTAGGCTATGCTGGTCCTATGTGGTATGAATTTCAACACCTAACAAAACAGCAAAACATGCAATAAAAGGTGCTCTTGCACAAGACGCCCTGTTGGTCAAGTGGACAAAATGATGACGTCACACACATTGGAATATACTATTATGAAAGAGGAAGTGCGGGGTGGCAATGCAATGAAACACACCAGAAGGAAATTGTCTCCCATTTATTGATTTGTTGTTGAATTTAAACAAATATGCGATCGGTGAAAAGCACAAGCATAGATCTAACCAAAAAAGTTAATACCAAGTCCCACTATGCTACTAGCTCCATCTGGTGGCCACCTAAACTTGACCAAATTCAAAACAAAACGAAAACATCATTTTAAATGATAAACAATCTAAATCAAATCCAATTAAAAGAACATGTCACTGTTTATTGAAGGGCTAACCTTCATTTTTATATCTTATTTAATATATGAGCAATCGTTGTTCGAAGACAGCCCCCCAACGAAGCTTTTCCCCAATGCATTTCAATGGCGAATCGATCGTCTTTCAGTTCACGCCCTGCGTGTTCACGATAATTAATTGTCTCCCATTTATTCATTTCTTGCTCAATTTCAACAGATTTGCTACCGTTGAAAAGCACAAGCATAGATCTAACCAACTAAGTTAATACCAAGTCCCATAAAACTATTAGCTTCATCTAGTGACCACCTAAACTTGACCAAATGCAAACCATCACCAAAACTTCATTTTAAATGATAAACAATCTAAATCAAATCCAATTAAAAGAACATGTCACTGTTTATTGAAGAGCTAACTTTCATTTTTATATCTTATTTAATATATGAGCAATCGTTGTTCGAAGACAGCCCCCCAACGAAGCTTTTGCCCAATGCATTTCAATGGCGAATCGATCGTCTTTCAGTTCACGCCCTGCGTGTTCACGATAATTAATTGTCTCCCATTTATTCATTTCTTGCTCAATTTCAACAGATTTGCTATCGTTGAAAAGCACAAGTATAGATCTAACCAACTAAGTTAATATCAAGTCCCAAAATACTACTAGCTCCATCTAGTGGCCACCTAAACTTGACCAAATTCAAACCATTATCAAAAGTTTATTTGCAATGATAAAAACATTTAACGACAACCAATTAAAAGAACATATTATTGTTTATTGAAGGGCTAACTTTCATTTTTATATCTTATTTAATATGCGAGCAATCGTTGTTCGAAGACAGCCCCCCAACGAAGCTTTTGCCCAATGCATTTCAATGGCGAATCGATCGTCTTTCAGTTCACGCCCTGCGTGATCACGATAATTAATTGTCTCCCATTTATTCACTTCTTGCTCAATTTTAACAGATTTGCTACCGTTGAAAAGCACAAGCATAGATCTAACCAACTAAGCTAAAATTAAGTCCCAAAATACTACTAGCTCCAACTGGTGGCCACCTAAACTTAACCAAATTCAAACCATTATCAGAAGTTCATTTGCAATGATAAAAACATTAAACGACAACCAATTAAAAGAACATATTACTGTTTATTGAAGCGCTAAATTTTGTTTTTATACCTCATTGAATATATGAGCAATCGTTGTTCGAAGACAGCCTCCCAACGAAGCTTTTGCCCAATGCATTTCAATGACGAATCGATCGTCTTTTTGGATTCGCATTGCGTGTTCACGATAATTAATTGTCTCCCAATTATATTGAAAAAATGCTAAAGTCATAGAAAGGATTAGGATCAGGCACACAAATAGCCTAATTAGTGGTGTAATGGCTTGTCCGAATCAAGTAATGTAACGAACACTGATCAATAGGAAAGCGATGTGTGCTCTAGAGCGGTGTAGAACTTTGATCCTTCGTGAGGTCGTGGAAGAATTCTTGTCACTCGGCCCGCAGTCGACATCAACAGGAAAAGTTCGGTTGAGGAAGCAAGTGATGTCAGCTCCAAGTGCAGGAACCAGAAAATTGTTCCTATTTGGATGGAGAAACTTCTGCAAATAATAAAAAGAAACAACAACCAGCGATACAGTGGGTGCGGATACTTATGTTTTGTTCAATGCTTAGCCAAATAATTTTTTCACAACACATAGGCTAAGCCGAATAAACCTAGGCTTAAATATGGATCAAAGGTAAGTAACGAAACCGTAATGAAATGACTTGGGCTTGCATTCTTGTGTTCTTTCATAACCACATGAAGTCATTTTCCCAAAGGCATCCGTGTGTGTAAACAAAATGATTCATAGGTCCAAACCTTAAACTTTGACACACAAAAATCATGTTACAATCGTAACTTTTATTAAGTTAAAAAAATAATATTGTTTCATGCGACATTGCACTTTTGTTAGCCTAGTTTGTTTGTAATAGAATAAACATCACAAAGTATGTGGGCAGCAACTCTTTTTTATCATTAGGTAGCCCTGAAAAGGGCTGTTTTTTGGCAAATGGACGATGTGGCGGCTACAGTAATGGGTAGGACTCCCTTATGGCGCGGAGAACTTCCGGAAAATGTCGTCCCCGTGGAAACTGATGTCGCCACATAAATTCATCAAGATACCCAGGTATCATGTGTCTTGTGGTGCCACCCATTCTTTTTAAATTTCCGTTTACAATTCAACCACAGGTTTTCAATGTGGTTCGTATGAACCCCTGTGGCCGAAACATAATGATGGTGATGGTTGACCGTTTGGTGGCGATATCCAAGATCTAAAAACATACGAAAGCAACTTTAAATAAATTTCAGCGTAAAATGCTTGCTGCAACGGTTTCCAAATAGAAATAACAAAAACATGTTAAATTGGTAAATTTATTTTTAATGGATGCATAATTCTTTTGACATGAGCCATCGTGCTTTTTGAAAAGGAGCTGTGCAATTAAGTGGCGAGGTCAGTTGATTGTTTTTTCTGCTCCCAAAGTAACTTTAAATCAGTGTTTATAATAAATATTATTTATTCTACAAAAAGTGCTCAATGCCAAGCAAAAAGACAAACAGAGCGATATAATTATATCAAATATAGTTACCAGTCTCTAAAACCCTTACAGCCTATTTTACCCTAAAAAGGGGATCATCAGAAGGTCCTTATTCAAATAGAATTATATTTCTATTAGAATAAGGACCTTTTGATTATCCCATTTTAGGGTGAAACAGGCTGTAAGGGTTTTAGAGACTAGTAACTATATTTGATGAAAAGCAATATATATATATTTGCGAGCATGAAAATAGTAGCCTATAGGCCTACTGGTAGTCAATGTGAACCTTGGGCTTATTGAGAAAGTGTCAGTTTCTTCACATCCGGTGTAAAGCCAGTGAGAAACATTCGAAGATCACCTCTTATGGATATGTCAAGTGGGATTCGCTGTTTGGTATGTATGTTTAATTGGATTTGATTTAGATTGTTTATCATTTAAAATGAAGTTTTGGTGATTGTTTGCATTTGGTCACGTTTAGTTGGCCACTAGATGGAGCTAGTAGCGTTTTGGGACTTGATATTAACTTAGTTGGTTAGATCTATGCTTGTGCTTTTCAACGGTAGCAAATCTGTTGAAATTGAGCAAGAAATGAATTAATGGGAGACAATTAATTATCGTGATCACGCAGGGCGTGAACTGAAAGACCATCGATTCGCCATTGAAATGCATTGGGCAAAAGCTTCGTTGGGGGGCTGTTTTCGAACAACGATTGCTCGCATATTAAATAAGATATAAAAATGAAAGTTAGCCCTTCAATAAACAGTAATATGTTCTTTTAATTGGATTTGATTTAGATTGTGTATCATTTAAAATGAAGTTTTGGTGATGGTTTGCATTTGGTCAAGTTTAGGTGGCCACTAGATGGAGCTAGTAGTTTTTTTTGGACTTGATATTAACTTAGTTGGTTAGATCTATGCTTGTGCTTTTCAACGGTAGCAAATCTGTTGAAATTGAGCAAGAAATAAATAAATGGGAGACAATTAATTATCGTGAACACGCAGGGCGTGAACTGAAAGACGATCGATTCGCCATTGAAATGCATTGGGAAAAAGCTTCGTTGGGGGGCTGTCTTCGAACAACGATTGCTCATATATTAAATAAGATATAAAACTGAAGGTTAGCCCTTCAATAAACAGTGACATGTTCTTTTAATTGGATTTGATTTAGATTGTTTATCATTTAAAATGAAGTTTTGGTGATGGTTTGCATTTGGTCAAGTTTAGGTGGCCACTAGATGGAGCTAGTAGTTTTTTTGGGACTTGATATTAACTTAGTTGGTTAGATCTATGCTTGTGCTTTTCAACGGTAGCAAATCTGTTGAAATTGAGCAAGAAATGAATAAATGAGAGACAATTAATTATCGTGATCACGCAGGGCGTGAACTGAAAGACGATCGATTCGCCATTGAAATGCATTGGGCAAAAGCTTCGTTGGGGGGGCTGTCTTCGAACAACGATTGCTCGCATATTAAATAAGATATAAAAATGAAAGTTAGCTCTTCAATAAACAGTAATATGTTCTTTTAATTGGTTGTCGTTAAATGTTTTTATCATTGCAAATAAACTTTTGATAATGGTTTGAATTTGGTTAAGTTTAGGTGGCCACTAGATGGAGCTAGTAGTATTTTGGGACTTGATATTAACTTAGTTGGTTAGATCTATACTTGTGCTTTTCAACGATAGCAAATCTGTTGAAATTGAGCAAGAAATGAATAAATGGGAGACAATTAATTATCGTGAACACGCAGGGCGTGAACTGAAAGACGATCGATTCGCCATTGAAATGCATTGGGCAATAGCTTCGTTGGGGGGCTGTCTTCGAACAACGATTGCGCGCATATTAAATAAGATATAAAAATGAAGGTTAGCCCTTCAATAAACAGTGACATGTTCTTTTAATTGGATTTGATTTAGATTGTTTATCATTTAAAATGAAGTTTTGGTGATGGTTTGCATTTGGTCAAGTTTAGGTGGCGACTAGATGAAGCTAGTAGTTTTTTGGGACTTGATATTAACTTAGTTGGTTAGATCTATGCTTGTGCTTTTCAACGATAGCAAATCTGTTGAAATTGAGCAAGAAATGAATAAATGGGAGACAATTAATTATCGTGATCACGCAGGGCGTGAACTGAAAGACGATCGATTCGCCATTGAAATGCATTGGGCAAAAGCTTCGTTGGGGGGGCTGTCTTCGAACAACGATTGCTCATATATTAAATAAGATATAAAAATGAAAGTTAGCCCTTCAATAAACAGTAACATGTTCTTTTAATTGGTTGTCGTTAAATGTTTTTATCATTGCAAATAAACTTTTGATAATGGTTTGAATTTGGTCAAGTTTAGTTGGCCACTAGATGGAGCTAGTAGTATTTTGGGACTTGATATTAACTTATTTGGTTAAATCTATACTTGTGCTTTTCAACGGTAGCAAATCTGTTGAAATTGAGCAAGAAATGAATAAATGGGAGACAATTAATTATCGTGAACACGCAGGGCGTGAACTGAAAGACGATCGATTCGCCATTGAAATGCATTGGGCAAAAGCTTCGTTGGGGGGCTGTTTTCGAACAACGATTGCGCGCATATTCAATAAGATATAAAAATGAAAGTTAGCACTTCAATAAACAGTAACATGTTCTTTTAATTGGATTTGATTTAGATTGTTTATCATTTAAAATGATGTTTTCGTTATGGTTTGAATTTGGTCAAGTTTAGGTAGCCACCAGATGGAGCTAGTAGCATAGTGGGACTTGGTATTAACTTTTTTGGTTAGATCTATGCTTGTGCTTTTCACCGATGGCATATTTGTTTAAATTGAACAACAAATCAATAAATGGGAGACAATTTCCTTCTGGTGTGTTTCATTGCATTGCCACCCCGCACTTCTTCTTTCATAATAGTATATTCCAATGTGTGTGACGTCATCATTTTGTCCACTTGACCAACAGGGCGTCTTGTGCAAGAGCACCCAATAAAAATATATAATTCTTCCTTGAAAAAAAAAAGCTTACTGTATTTTCTTCACCTAATCATTAAACATTGCACAACAGTACAAATTTGATTTCTGACACCACAGCAGACATGTTGAAGCTCATTTGTTCACTGTGTACAGCTGAGATAAAACTTTTATGGTTTGAACTTTTTCCTTTTGTTGGTTTTTTTGCTGTGTTTTATTTCCACTATATCGTTTCTTTTGTATTAAGACAAGGAAAAATAAATTGAATTGGTGAATTGGCTGCAACCATTATTGTGACAGAAAGCGTGTTTAACACTTTTGCAATGTATTGTTCTGCAAGTAAGTTGATATAGGTTGGGGAGCCGCCAAACACAATTAATCAAATTAAATCGGTTTTAAAAAAGGTTAAAAAAGAACCAAATAACCAAACCCCAAATATGTAGACCAGTGGTTCTTAACCTTTTTCTATCAAGCCCCCCTTCAATAGTGGCCATGTGCCTCGTGCCCCCCTAGATTTTAAATAAGTATCATACCAAAAAATGCATTTTTGTCTGTTTATTGTAGGACACATCAGCGAGATACTTGACACTGCTTCTTAGCGACTAGATTTTTAATTCGAGGTTTAACTCCAGAGAGTAATCAACGTAAGTCTCCTAAATATGAAGTAAAAATCGAGCAGCGTCGAAAAAATTAGACAAATCTGAATAGCGAGTTCAGCGCAAAATAGTTTTGTAAAGTTCTGGTCTAACTAATAAAGCAAGATTTACTGAATACAATAAAATAAGATAAAATACAAAATATGACGAACTGCAAAGGTCCTAGTAGACAAACACCTTTGAAAATGGGCAATTTTTTGAATTTGGCGATAAAATCCCCAATATGGCTAACCCTTCACCTCAGAGCAAGTGAAGTTTGAGACCCTAGGTATAAAGGGAGGATGGCGCAACGGATAAGGCGTTGGCTTTCCAATTATGCAAACCTGGTTGGACTCCCGGCTTTAGCTGGTTGTTAAAAAAAAAACACTTTACCTTAATTAACAGTATATAAACTCTACCTAGATTTAAGCAACGGCATCCATAAGCAATGGTTCGCTTCTTTCAATCTCCGCTTGGACTGGCATCTTTCATTTTTGCAGATATGTTGGATAGGCAATATCATAAGTCTGACCAACGTTTAGATTTTAAAGTCAAGGTTTAGTTGTCAAGCAAAACTAGTAGCCTACGCGCGTAGCCAAAGCAGCATTAGTTTTCAAGTTGAATATCATATAAACCGTTTAGTGATACAGAAATCAGCTCAGCATCAGATTCATTCATAGCTTGTTTCGTCAGTGTCGAAGCCAGATAAGAGCATTGTCCGTAATGTTTTTGAGGTCGTTGTCGTCACAGGAAGCGCTAAAGGAAAGTTGGTGATGATGTGCTTCATCGTCTGATTGTCTAAGGTTAAGCCGCAATCACACAGTCGGGAGTCATCTTCCATCCAAAAATTTTACGTCTTGAAGCAGTTTAACATAGCCTACATTAACACAAGAATGATTTGTTCTTGGTAAAAGCATCTGGAGTAGGCTAACATTTATCAAAGATTGAAAAATAATTAAAACTACGCTCTTCATTCATAAATTTGTTTATTATTAAGTTGGTACATTTTTATTTTAGTAGTAAGAATGAGCCTTCCACAAACTACTCGTTTTTCTTTTACAATATTTTGCTAGGGGAAATTTACACGACACACCCCCTGTCGGAGCCAATGGCATAAAGTGGCGAATTCAGGGCAATTTGGGTGATGGCTTCCCTAAACCACAGAAAATTGTTTATTTATTCACGTTGTGTTTGCAAGGTTGGATTCAGGACCGAATGTAGAGAAAGAGCAGCCCTAAGCTAGAAAGAAAGGCCCTTAACCTCAACCCTAACAGCCATAGATACGAGTACGATATATCACACAAACACTAATACCACAATGAACTATTAATGATGGTGAAATATGGACAGCTTACAGTGTGCATAAAATATAATGTAGTTTTCCAAGAAAGCGAGAACGTATTCTGTAAACTCTAACAAAATAACATAGATTGGCTGGTTTCACTGATTAAAATAGTCTTTCTAAATGATGATCATAATCGTGTTTTTATTTGCGCCCATTGCGATAACATACAGTACACTGCGATCACAGATGCGATACAACAGACGACAGGAAGCAGCGAAGGGACATAGTCTTCGAGTCAGCTGCTCCTCTTAATACAGCAATATAAGCAATACAAAATCAAGCAATAGCAATACAAAATCGATGGATGCATCCTGAGCTATGAAATTCGAGTTTTTGTAGCAGTATTGTCACATTTTTTATTTAAATTATACAATTGCCGAAAAACGCGCACCTACTAAATATGACTATGGGTGGGCCCCTAAAGAGAGATGTGGGCCCACTAACTGAGGTTTTGTAAACAGTAATAGGGCCTTGTGTGATTTAAGCTATTGAATATAGAGCTTCTGCAGCAATATCTACCACATTTTTTCATTTCAAATAGCCAAAAAAACTGAAATGAGTGGGTCCCCAAACAGCCGTAACACCTCTTCTCCCCGGAAAGTACGAGGGGCGGTTAATACGACTCTGCTACCCAAGACCACTCTTTAACAATAACATGTTTGCACTACACAATTCCAACAACGCTAAAAAAATCAACATCTTTTAAGGGGGGCCATGGACCCCCCCTGCGTACGCTACTGCTCCGAGGCATCGCAATCCTTTCCTCGGGGAATAATTCGTAGCAAGTTTGAAGGTAAGCCAAGCTATAACAGCATTAAACCTTCATTATCTAAACTAGATCACTTAGTTAATTCCGTGCTCATCAGCTTCATTCAAGAATGATCTGATAGGTCTACTGTATTGTTAATTAAGTTTTAAAGTATTTTTCGTGGTTTAATAGCAAATAGTATAATCAATGACAATATCATACGTTGGAGAAAATAAATTTTGTACCACAAGCTTTTAGTTGTAAGTTTCCAAAGATATGTAAAACAAGAAATTAAGATGTGGTTAAAAGAAATGTCTCTTAAATAACCGTGGATTAGGCCTACCTGAAAGCCTGCGCAAGTTTAATCATAAGCTATAGTAACATAAAACATTTTTATGTTAATACAGTACTGTTGTCCATGTTTTCTGAAGCCACCTACAAGTAAAACTAGATTTAAGTTTCTAAGCTGGATGTATGTAGGGTAGTAGGCCTATAGTAGCCTATAGCTTGAAAATTTAGTCATTAGCCTACACTACGCCCAATTAGTTGTGGGGCAGTAAAATTTTATACAAAACAACTGGAATTATTTTGTGAAATAAATGTCATGTTGTAAATTCTTTGTTCGATACTCCATATTTGCTAATCCACATTAACTGGGAATGACAATGATTGTATTCAAATTTTCTGACATTATCCAAATGGAGTTCAAGTGAAAACAAACATAATTTTGAGATACATGATACCTCCTTTAATTTTGTGCACTTGCTACCCAGGTTAAACAATACTTGACATTGAAACAATGCGTCATTGGCTTTCATGCTGTAAAACGCCTGATTGGTTATATCTGCTTCATTCATTACATTACATTCAGAAAAGAAAAAGGGACATGCGAGATTTATCGGCTAAGGCAAATCGCTGAGACTTCCTTTTGCTTTTACCTTGAAGTAGATGTTTTCGAAGAGAGCATTTGAAACTGTGACTAAGATGAGAAAGTTTTATCAGTCAGAAATAGCTTTGTGTGCACGTTTGAAGACGTTAAATAAGGAATATTAAACTTTATAACATAGTGTGCAAATATAATAAATGCCAGTTAGATATTTACGAGCTATGTCTGTAGAAACAGCAGCACTTCAAATACTGGCTTTCCAGGTTCATTTTATGTTCATTAAATGTTTATAGCAGATACATTGATAACCAAAATAAGACTCCATCTATTATGCAGAGGAAAGCTATAAATATTGCATAATGTTAGGTAATTCAAACAAATCTCGGTAGAAGAAATAACACCAGATAAAATTTGAGTAAAGCAACAACCCACTTACCAAATCTTTTTTCTGTCTCACTCGTCTACTCCTGCTGAATGCAGTTTTTCAATGGACATTTATTTATTTAAGACTTTTTATTCTTGAATGAGGTTGTCCTCATAAAATTATTTCAAGCGCTGTTTTTTCTTTCATGGAATATAGTGTTGGTATCAATTTTGTCATCTCATTCTGAAAAAATATGGTTCAGGATTTTTATGCATTTTTAAATAAATGGGTAAACATTCAATGGCGGATTACTCAAACTAGTTCAGAAATTTTAAAATACAGCTCCAAATTAGTAGCCTAGGCTACTATGTTTTTTTGGTTTGTTTTTTTATACAAAACAAAACCAATAGAGATGTTCTAAAATCTAAACGAAACAAGCTTCGACTCTATGAAAGCCGGCTTAAACGAAACTCTTTGTTTCAAAGTGGCGAAATTAAACAATGAAGATATTTTGTATGGAAGCAAAAAAAACTTGAGCAATGAGCATCTAGCTGCAGGGGCGCAGTCAGGGTGGTACAACGGTGCCAATTGCCTCTCCTCACACATAGGAGCAGTCAGGGGGCCAAAGAAGCCATGGCCACTATCAAATTTCTAAGATTTAAACCTTCGTTAATTATGTTTCTCCAGTTTGCGAACTGAAGGTCAGTTATCAGGTCGGTCTTTATTGCGCCTGTTCCGTACAGTGTAAGCCTACCATCACCTATGGTTTTAAGCTACTACTCGACTATGATTTCAGCCGTTGAAAACAGTTTGATGTACAGTATTGTGTTCTATTTTCAGTCAGTTTCAGCTTGGTTAAGATTTGTCCTTTGCGATTTAGAATTTCAAACGTTTAGCGAGATTATCATAGTAGTTTTGCATACCGCAGTTTTGGCTACTTAGATGACAACACCTAGACAAGAGCTTAATCAAAACGCTTCTAAATTTGTATTAATAATGGATTTCGTAGACCAGTGCTTGGTACTTGCCAATCAGTGGGTCGCAAAGCTATTTCAACTATACCTATTTCAAATTTGCCTATACCGCAAAGCTTTTCGAAATGTTGCTGTTACGATTAGATTGAGAAAGTGTTACATTATTATTACATTCAAATTACGCATCAACTAAGTACATTATGCGTTGTGTCATGTCTACAATTTCAGTACCCCCCTGCATCTATAATATGTTGGGTAGGCTAACGGCAGATTAGAAATATATGTTAAATTTGGATAAACAGTAGCAAAGACGCCGTTTTGTGTGATTGTTGATTATATTAATCTCAATGCAAAACCTAAGCTACCGGACCAAGGTTACGTGTCTCTGCCAGTAGAGCTCGAGAATAAAGTCTATACATACCCATAGAACTTTCTGAAGATAGCACTCTCACCAGGCTTAATTATCAAGAAACAGTAATAATATTTTTGGTTTGCTTCTCTTGTCAACGACGTCTTTTGGAATGTTCGATTTTCTGCACTTTATTACAAGTATTCGTGATTCGGCAATTTGGTATAGCCTATTGTGCTATCGTTTTCGCTACAAACAGTAGTAGTAGTAGGCATCCTTCCATCTTTTCAGATGATGGTACAGGGCCGGATTTAGCTGATGGGGGGCCCGGGGCACTTTTAGATCGGAGGGCCCCGTGCAAAAAAATTTTTCGCGCCTACGCCGCGTAAAACCATCTCTACGTCTACAGCAGTGGCGGATTCGGAATGTAATTCATGGGTGGGCCTACGAAATATCTTGGTGGGCCTTCACCAATGATGCCACGGCGGGCCAGCATACAAAAAAAATTTACCAGAGCTTCTACACAAGGTGGAGTCTTCTAGGTTTCGAGTTAAAAAAGTAGATTATAAATGTCATTATAATCCGAACTGTCAATGAGTTGTCTTTCAAAAGACAAAAGTGTTAAGTTGTTAAGACGTCCAGTCAGCATGGATGATTTCAAGCGCGTTTGGATCCTGTTTGTTTCGGAGAAAAGTCTCTCAACGCTGCAGGACGTGGAAGGCAGTGTTATGATGGTCCTTAAAACACTGTTCATGTTCAGGAAAATGTCAGCAGGGCAGCTATCCAGCAGCCTCCTTCCATTAATGCAGGAAAGTTTTCCCAATCCATTTTCCCTCTGATGTGTTGAATGAATACAGCATGTTCAGCATATGCGGTCTCAATGCCATACAGTGCACACGGATCATTTAGAATGTTTTTTTTTTTTTTTGGTATCATGCTGTGAAATAGTGATGCCACGGATAATTCAGTTCTAGTGTTCTTGGTGGTTCTAGTGTTAAACATTAATATTTTTTTTGCATGAATCTGACTTTGGGTGGGCCCGCTGTGAATCTGGGTGGGCCTGTACCAATCAGGCCCACCCGGTAGATCCGCCCCTGGTCTACAGTAGCATCACTCCAGTACTGCACAGCATTTTGCAGAAACTTTAAAGGCCAAAAGGAAAAAAATAACACAAAATCACATTTTTTTCCATATAGGGGGGCCCTTCAAAAGTCGGGGGGCCCGGGGCAACTGCCCCTTCTGCCCTCCCCTAAATCCGGGCCTGTGATGGTAGCACTCTGGGTACGGCAGCTTCTCATATGGCTCTGAAGTCCAATCCTGGCGTGGCAGTCTCGTCCACAGTTTGGACATATGAAATCAGAGGAGTTCTGAGGCTGCTGTCTCTCTTTTCTTCTTTGTCTTCTTTCCTCTAGTTGCTTCCTCCGCCTCGACTGACCCTTTGCTAGACCCGCACTGACTTCGTAGCGCCATTTGTTGCGATTTGCTGCGATCAGTTCCCAGCTGGCAGGGTCTATGTCAGTCTGCTTCGCAGGTCTCGTTTGCAAACGTCTCTGTAACGCAGTGCGGGTCGTCCTACTGGGCGTTTCCCTGTGGCAAGTTCACTGTACAGAATGTCCTTTGGAATGCGCCCATCCTTCATTCTGGATACATGCCCCAACCAGCGTAGACGTCGCTGGCAGAGGAGAAGGTGTATGCTCAGGGAGCAAGAACGTTCCAGAACAGTGGTGTTGGGTATTCTGTCCTTCCAGGAAATACCAAGAATGCGCCTCAAGCAACGAAGGTGAAAGCTTTCAAGGCGGTTTTTTTGTCTGGCGTAAGTGGTCCAGGACTCACTACCGTACAGCAGAGTACTAAGAACACACGCACGGTACACTTTGAGTTTTGTGTTAAGTGTCAAAGGATTATTGTCCCACTCTCCTCCCGAGTTGAGTCATCACTCCTGCAGCCCTGGCTATCCGTCTGTCGATTTCCTTATCTAAGGACAGGTTGCTGGTGACCGTTGAACCAAGGTAGGTGAAGTGGTCTGTCACTTCGAGCACTTCTGGTCCTATGGTGATGACAGGTGGCTTGGGGACATCTTGGCCCATGACTACTGTTTTCTTGATGCTGATGGTCAGTGCGAATTCCTTACAGGCGCGTGCAAACTGGTTGAGCAACTGCTGCAGCTCGTGCTCGGAGTGTGCTGACAGTGCTGCGTCGTCGGCAAACAGCAGTTCTCTGATCAGCACTGTGCGAACCTTCGTCTTGGCTCTCAGTCGGGCCAGGTTGAGCAGTTTCCCATCACTGCGGGTGTGTAGGTGGACACCTTGTGTGGAGTGACCGAATGCAAACTTCAGTAACAGAAAGAAGAAAATCCCAAACAAAGTCGGCGCAAGGACACATCCTTGTTTCACACCAGACCGAATTGCGAAGGGTTCAGAGGTCTCCCCGTCGTAACTGACCACACCCTGCATGTCCTTGTGGAAGGAGATGATGATGCTAAGCAGCTGTGGGGGACAACCAATCTTCTGCAGTAGCTGAAAAAGGCCTCTCCTGCTGACAAGGTCAAAAGTTATGAATTCTCATACAAAGATTGTTTTGTATGTGATGACTTTTCAAGAAACTTTAAAATCATTAGTAACTTTCAGGAAGATCTTTGACTTGTAAGCTACCTTGACTTCATGGCACAGTGGTTAAATTTTAGTAGGGCATCAAAGCAAGAAATGCTTATGGATATATTTGAAATAACTTTTTATAGCTTTTTTTCCTGATGATAATATCCAAAAGCACTGCTTTCCTAAACTTGGGTCCAGCAGTCCTTAGACTTAAAGATTTTTAGAATGTTTTCAATGGGTAAAAATGTGTTGACTTTAGGAAAAGTACTCAAATTTAAGTAGCCTATTAAAAGTTAAAACTCTTTTAAACAAAAGTAATTTTGCAAAATTTGTAGGCTACTCAGGGATATTCTACTGTATGAAGTTCAAGTGTCCGCAAACTTGATAATTCTATGAACAAAAAAATGTGGCTACAAAGCACGTTTGAAGTTATTGATATTATAGAACTAGAAGCAGTTAATTTTTTACAGCCACCCTGATAACAAATAGCAATTAATTTATCCACACCTTTCAATTAGATACCATTTTATTCACAAAACACAACGTCAGTCAGGAGACTTAGCCTACTCTGGGGAGAAACAATAAATTATTGAAGACTTCAAAGTAAGGAAACAGAATTTCACACGTACCTTCAGCATTTAAAAACGTTAAAGATTTGTTCCATGTCTCCTTAAACCTACAACGCGAAATTCCATTAGGAAAACCATTACGCAACAGTCGTAGACCACCACGTATCGATCATAGAACAAAAATCTTAATAAGATCGCAAGCCTAAAATAACTTTAATCTCAACATCAATTAACACCCTGCGCGGTTTGTTGTGGTCACAGCAATAATATTGCAGTCTATTCAAAATGCAAGAAGGTCAGACTAAATTGAAAAAATTAGGTAGTTTGTGAAGGAGAGTGACTCATCGTGGTCACAATTTAGTTTGCCGAGAAACTGACAATTGAAATAAAATGTTTAAGCCTCAGCACATTTTGAAATCTTTGAGGTGTGAGATTACTCTTGAAGGTCGGAAGTAAGCTGTGCCTATCCAGTCAGTCAATCACTCCTTTTTTTACATAAATTCAACATCTGCAAACGTTAAAGCGACATGAAAAAAAACACTAATTCGCTGGTTAGGTAATTTTTTAATGTATAATTTCCAGAGTGCTAGTTAGTCACCAATCTAACGTAGAATATGCGAATTTTCTTTGCATAATTCATAATATTTTGTAGTTAACGCAATAAGTCAAAGCCGCTATTGCTTAAACGTGCCACCAACTCTCAACGCTTGTGATGGCCGCTAGATACCAACGCTAAGTGCGGTCACAAATCTTGCACTTTCGGTCAAACTGCTAAAACTAAACCCTCACCTTGCAATTAACCCCGAGAGTCAGTGCTTCTCAAACTTTTACCCGTGGCCCAAATATTTAAGTAATGGCGATTCGTGGCTCATCACGTGCTGTAAAGTTTGGGCACAGACAATTCTTGAAACATGAAAATTCAACAGAAATCCAGGCATTTAGTTTTTAATGAGACACTTGCTATTGCAATTTGGCTACAAGGTTTTAAATTTTGGTCACGTTAATGACAGACCACAGTGAGTATTTTGCTCAACTTCAAGACAGCTACGTAGCGTGTACTTCACAGTACGTAACTAGTGTTGAAAAGTCAGATACACATTGCCACGAAAATTTTATTGGTAACAAGTGTCCTAGACTTAGAACAGTGGTGCGTAATCCGGCATGTAACAGTGCTGCTGCTGCGCTTTACCAAAACTACATGACTGCAACGATTCAGTGAGCACATCGAAGAGGAAACGGCGGCCAATCCACCTTCTAAAAACGCTTCTGCTGATATGACCGAGTCTTCGCACTGATGCGACCAAATTAGAGCGCTTTGATCTGGCCGATTCGCGTACATTCTGCTCAAACAGAAGCGAAAACCGACCATGAGTGATTGACGCAAAACAATATAACTTGATCTGTTTAAATAACCTTACCTCTGTGGCCTAATGAAAGTATATTTGTGACCCTTTACTGGGCCATGGATCACAGTTTGGGAACCAGTGCCTTGGATTAAAATGTGTTGGATTGTCATTTTGGAGTAGGGGACTTTTCTGACATTACATTATTTTACAGACTGGTTTAATATTAAACGCCTAAAATTTTGCTGCGGAAACGAAGTCGACTAAACTATCAATGGAGTTTACAACAGTTGAAAATGAATTAATTTTCGACACCAGTTTTCTGTACGCCAACGATATGATAAATCAATCAAGAAGACAATGTCTTGGGAATAAGAATGAAACTGAATTGTCTTCGGGTTACAATTTAGCTGCAAAGATCATATTGTGCACAGTTACAGGAATTTTTTGTTTGTTTGCCGTTTTTGGAAATTTAGCTGTAATCATAGCAATTATTCGTGACCGGGTCATCAGTAAACATAAGCAGAACCAGTATTTGCTATCTCTAGCGGCCGCAGATGCTCTGCTGGCCGTATCTGTTGTTCCATTTTCGTTAACTAACGAACTATTGGGCAACTGGCCTTTTGGAGAAGTGTACTGTCGCATTTACTTATCTCTGGACATCTTGCTATGTACGGCATCAATATGCAACATATGCTGCATCGGTGCTGACCGTCTCGTCTCTGTCAAATACCCAGCAACTTATAAAAGGTTCAGAACAACAAAAAAAATACGACTTGCCATTGGATTCGTGAGTCTTTTTTGTTTCTTGCATTCTTATCAAACTAACCGTTAGTGCTGTGGTACCACATAAATCCAGCAAGCATAAGTTACCATTTTATACAATTTATTCAGGCTGTAAAATTGCATTGGTTCAATTTTTATTGGTTTTACACATTAGTGGTGGTGTGATTGATAGATTGAATTTTTATCCTCGGACTGAGAAAACTTTTTTCAGAGCTTAATCGTTGCAGTTTCATATACTTTTCGAGGCTTTGAATCACTGACGCATGCCTGGTCTCAAGCGCACGCCTGGAGAGTCGAACCAGCAACGTTTGATCTTGCAGTATCTTCGTTCGTAAAGTCAGGCGCTTAACCTACTGATTGACAAGCGGAGAGCTGTAAATCTTACTTGGCAAGCTACGTCAAAGAAAAGAAAGACCCCTTGTACTAACATTTTGTATCAAATCTACAATTCTTTATAACTGGATGTCATTTAGGGTGTCCACTGTCCAGTAGACCACCTTTAGTTAAACTTGTAAAGCTACTATTGCTATTGGTGTAGTAAAGGATGAAGATCAGTTGACTTTTGCCTATATCCGATGTTTCAAGGAAGTTGTGTTTCTCAACTTTAGAAAGTTAAAATAAGTTAACCACCTACAAATTAGAGCACATGTGTTCAGATTCTGGTTGAGAACGTTTGGTGGTGTTCTTCAAAATGAGAACTTGGGCTTAGAAACTTTAAGTTGCTTGTGGCTGTTTAGCGTTTAGAAATGTTAAAGCAACGTATGAATGAGTGAGTTTAAAAGTCTTTGTTTGAACACTGTTTCCCTCTCTCAGACTGCATGTCATCAAGAGAATCATGTTTCATTTTTTTAACGCGATTTGCACGCTTTTGGGGCCAGCATGTCTTGTGCGTTCCGCACGAGTGCTTGTAACATCAGGTTCGGTGAAGTGTAAAAACAATACCGTTAAAAGTTTATGTATTTGGCATAAAGTAGTTGTACTTAGATGTTTTATTAAAAATCTACTAATTAGACGTTTCTGTTCTAGTGTTAACATAAACGTTTTTGAGACTTTTGGGTCCACTTTCAATGAATACTTATCAAAACATCAATTCATGTTAGCTTGGCACATGCATGGGCTACATTATATCTAAGCTATGGTATTGAGAAAATTGAAGATATCAGTCAGTAAAACCAAACATGAAATCACAAACTAACATTTCTTGTTCAGGTAAACCTACTCGTTTAACTTTGTGAAAGATGAAACGTGTGTAAGCTGACGTAACCAACCAACCAACCAACCAACCGTTTTCCACTTTTTATATGTTGTAACCAGATGACCAGACCGGATTTAAAGTTATTTTGAAATATATCAAACGTTTTCTACTTTCAACGATTTTTTAGGAAGCTATGTAAATTCTCTGTATACAATAAAAACACCATTGAAATTGTTTTACCAGTTGTTGTTGTATCATACAGCTCAAACTTTGAATAACTTGTACAACCAAACTAAACATAATCTATCCCGTTCTTCAAGAAAGATGAATAAAGTTTATAGAGTTTAGCAACTTTTGCAATTTTATAACATTTTTCAAAACCTACATTCTTGTTATTAGAAGTTTGAATGTTTTGTCAAAACTCTATTGTTCTCTAGCCTACATAGATAGCCTACATATTAACCTTACTTAGAAGGCTAAAAGTAGACACTGTAGACTGGGCACAGCTCATAATCTTGTTACGTCATGTTTCAGTTACGTAGCAACATTTCATGTCACTTGCTAGGAAGTGTTTATGGAAAAGTCGTCTTGCAACAACAAACTTTTTAAGTGGATTGTAGTTACTGGTTGATCAGGGTATTTGCGTCAAGTGGTTTGCAGGAATTGTTTCGAAATAAAATCCCATTATACGGTTCTCATCTTGGCGAGATAAGAGTAAAAGCATAAAAGTTCAAACATATTTTTGTGCACTCATTTTATCGATTAACTGTCAGATTTTTTTCAAGACATTTATTTAAGCAATATATCAACTTAATCAAATTGAGCTTGCCTATCATAACTGCTTGAAAGTGATAAAAAGTTCATAATTAAGAAAATAACATCCTTGGCTTAGAAAACAGAGAATATTGTAAATAAATAATTCCTAAAAATATATTTGAAGATATGAAACTAAAAAGAAATCACTTATCTTCTGGCTGGAACTAAAGTAAATGACACGACATAATTGATTAAACCCGATCGATAATACTAATATATTTTGTAGCCTCCTGTAAATAATAACAAACAAAAATTCGGAACATATGTTCCAGTGGCGTAGCCAGGAAAAAAATTTGGGGTGGGCCAAATATTTGGTGAGTTGAAGATAACGAGAAAGTGTTTGATTTAAATGAAGACATCGCCACCTGGTGTGCAGTGGCGTATCTTGGTGGCTTGAGCAAGGGAAGCAATAAAACAGGTGGGGTTAGAGCGTGCCGAAGGCACGCGTATTCTAGGGGGGTCCGGGGGCATGCTCCCCCGGAAAATTTTTGCAAAATTACACTTAAATGATGGATTATAGCGCTTTCTGGAAACACTTCTAGGGTAATATTTGTATGAAATTTATTAGCAGATAAACAGCTATTAACGTTTTAAAGGTAGCTCTTACACACGAACGGCAAAATCTGTGTCTAAAATTAGAGAACACCAAAAACTCAGCTACATAAAAACCCAACAGAGTAAGCCATTCTGAAATTGCTTCCACAAATTAGTCAAAAGAAACGTAAATCGCGTAAATTTTGCGCGATCTACGATTTGCAAAATTGTCTTTCTGTATGTCTTTCTGTGTGTCTAAAACAAGTCCTTGGGGGTGTAATAGCCTGATGTCTTGGAAAACGTTATAAGTTTCTACAAAATTTATTATATTTTCAACAAAGTGTTCAACTTCGGATCCAAACTTTGAAAATTTGGGGGGGGCCATGGCCCCTTTCGCCCCCCCTGGCTACGCCTATGATATGTTCTTTTCAAACATTGAATAATTTGATATTTACGCAAACAGAAAAAGTAGGAAATGAGGTATCAGAAGTGTTGCCTATCCCACAGAATCTTTCATGCAAAAACCAATAAAAAATAACTTGAAATATTTAAACCCTTGAAATATTAAAAAAAAAAATTAACCCGTTAGTAGGCTGCAATTAGATTTATCAGAAGATATTATGCACTTTCCACTTCAAATAAGCCAGCTTCTTGTTTCGTCAGTTAAATCGATGATTTGTTGTCAGATAAAACCATGGCTCGATTGAATGTTTGATGTTGACGTCTGGCCAAGTTGAAGAAATTTAAAAAGGGCACTTTTGTTGGCTTGTTGAAAGGTCGCATACTATCGACAGCACACGAATTCTTAGCTTAAGAAATCGATAGGCTCTAGTTTCACGCTCACTTCAGTTTATGGACTTTTTCATAAGTCTTATGCTGTTACTTTAGAATAACTTGGAATCCATAATAAGAAGGAATCGCAGAAGAGGCAGTTTCCATACAACAAAGTGATGCACTTAAAACCTATTTATACTTGAAGCTGCACATCATTAAAGAACTAAATTTATACCATTTTCTTATGATTTTTAAAGTAGCGCGATAAAATACACAAACCATACTTTTTTGTAACTAATAAGTACGTAAGTCTTTGGTTTGTGTCATACATTTTCTTGCTTTTGTAACTCAAAATACGAGTTAGATTCTACGTTTTTCTATGTTAAAGCAAATGGCCGTCGGAGTTTAAACCCAAATCCATCAAATCTATAACATTATTTCTCCAATTATGCGGATTCAGACAAGGATTCGAACAAGCGATGATGAAATAGCATAAATGTCCATTGGACTTCATATACTTTATACATAAGTAAAATAGTAGGAAAAACTGTTAGCCTAGTAAGAAAAATGGTATTAATATCACAGAGTGCTTAATGCCAAACGCAATGAAGCAGAGCTAATTCAAGTAGGCTACATTGAATCACTATTATCAAAGTAACCTTTACAGCCTGTTTCACCCTTTACGGGATCGTCAGAAGGTGCTTATTTATGTCAGTGCAGTTATATCTAAAATGAAGTTAGATGTTTATACAATAATACATAACAACAATTGAAGGTCTGAATTTCAACTGCTTCAACGTAAAAAAAAAGAATGACTGTTATCATTTAAACATAAATTGGTAAATTATTAATTACTTAGTGATATGATGAAACCTATTATGTATAGCTGACATAAATGATAGATCACTATCTCCTTGTATCGCTTTATATACCCTTGGACTCTATAATTAATAAAATTTATTGAACTTATATTCGGTGAAAATGGATATCTTAGATTAAGAAAATGGAATGTAGCGTCTTTATTCAAGGCGTTTTTTTTTCAATTTAGGTCTGGATTTACGCGATTTCAGTATCTCTGCTGCCATTCTCAGGTGAAACTGCGTTAATCCATGAACGGCCGAACGAGTGTTTCATCAACGATTCGTCCTGGTAAGAACTAGAGTATTTTTGGACATGTTTTGGTCGTATTACAGAACCATAGGCATACGAAGCCGAGCAACGTGATCAAGTTTAACATATTCAACTTTATTACATTTACAGAAACACAAAACTACGTAACAAATTAAATATCGAACTTTTTCGACATCATAAGATGTCCTTTTCAGGAATAACATACCAACAATTTAACTACATCTGAATAAAATACAATGGTTTACTTAATCTATAAAAAAAACAAAAAAAAACACAGTGCTTCTGACTAGCTCAAACTCAACGATATAGGCTTTACGAGAATCACTGTTCAACACCCTTTGATGCAGTTACCTATGATTCTCGTAGAGCCTATATCGTTGAGTTTGAGCTAGTCAGAAGCACTGTGGTTTTGTTTTTTCTTGTTTATAGATTTAGTAAGCCATTGTATTTTATTCAGATGTAGTTAAATTGCATGTATGTTATTCCTGAAGAGGACATCTTATGATGTCGAAAACGATCGATATTTAATTTGTTACGTAGTTTTGTGTTTCTGTAAATGTAATAAACTTGAATAATTATGTTAAACTTGATCACGTTGCTCGGCCTTGTATGCCTATGATTCAACAAGACAAACTCTGTACCGAAGTTCTATTACAGAGTCTGTGACAAAAACATAATTTTGTAAAATCAACTTCGCAAAATTATGACAACAATCGTCAACGATACATTTCTTGATAGAGGTTTATTTAATAGGTTAAAAAAAAAATGTTGCTTTGAAACCAAAAGTAACCAGGAAACCAATCGCGAGACCGTTATTACTTCAGGCTAGAATTTCTGCAAGTTATAACGTCGTGTATGTTTGCAGTGTTAGTACGGACGCGATATAACGTCTCAAATACTTTAGAGGAATTGTAGCCTATAGTTTAGTTACAAGCATCACCTTTATCCCAGGTTTATCATCCTCTCGTCCTCTCTGTCCTTCTTTCTTCCAGCTTTTATCATTGGTCCAGTGTACATCAATATATTTCTTATCGGAAAGAGACTGGAAGAATCAAAACGAGCTCGCTATGCTGCCAGGTAACGATGTTCATCAAGATAAGCCGCATGTAAAATGAACAACTGTTTATTAATTTGTGCATAGAGTTTGTGTAGCAAACATTTGACAACTCTCTCTTCATGGTTAAAGTGTAAACATGCCATTTTACTTTTGTTGTGAGGAAAACTGGCTATTTTTTTAAACTTGCAACAAAATCCTGAACGATTTTTTTTTCAGTTTTTAAGTTTTGTTTTTGATATGATAACTACATCTTCTTTACACCTTTAGTCTTAGGTATGAAGTGAGAAAATGCACTTTTGTTGGGAGAAGTGTTCTGATCAAAGATGACGTCTGTTTAAAATATCTTGTCCTTACTTGTCACGTTTGTTATGACCAATGATACATGAGATAGTCTTAAGTCTGAAGAAAGGTGTAGAGAATTTAATCGAGATATCGCAAGACTATGGAGCAGTTATATCAATGGCAATTGTCAATCAAAAGTTTGATGTGACAGAGTGACAGACGATCTCATTTTATTATTTCTTATCAGTGCTTATATTGTTTACATCTTATTTGAAGCCAGGTTTATGCAGACGTCTATGGTCTGGTGCAGTAGCGTAGCCAGGAATTTTAAAAGGGGGGGAGGAGGGGGGTTGACGACCCAACGGCGGGGAGTGTGGGGGCCTCTCCCAGAAAATTTTGAAAAATTACTTTGCATTTGGTGCATTCTGAGAGCATTTTCAACAAAAATGTAGTTACGAATATTCCTGAAAAATGGTGGTGTCTGGTGGGATAGCAAAAGGATAAGATCATGTTTTCTTCGGCATTTTTCGGAAATAAAGCTAAGTCACTATGTTTTCTTGTTGCTAATTTCTGGCTGAGATATTTGGTATTGGCAAAACTTGCTCTTTTAATGCAATTTTGTTTAAAATTAAGCATTTTTTTTAGACTGAAAGCATCATTCTCAATATTGTGACGTCACACGCGTGCCAAAGGGGGGTTGTAATCCCCACCCCCCCTCCCACTCTTAGCTACGCCACTGGTCTGGTGTGATATAACACAATTGTTTGTAACCTTCAGCCAACTGGAGACGTTAGAAGTTAGCTTAAACGTTTCAAGAAAGCCGTAGTCATATGCATTTTTTAAATATTTATGTTATTTACAAACATACCGATTTTGCTTATATCTCAAAAATTGAAGTTGTAACGTACACCATTGCATGTATGCATTATTATCACTAGTGTTTCTTCTGTCTTGATTTACAAATAAATAATGTTAAACGAATATCATCATAGCCATCCAGAAATGGGTGACATAAAGTCAACACACGCTTTCCTGAGGCCACAACGTGGATCCAAATCCCCATCAAAGTGGAAAGCCGACATTGGTGTGTCACCCGGTAAGATGATTTTTATGCATTTCCAGGACCTAATTCAACAGAAAAATGTCGCTCTTGGAAGTGCCACCTCTCAGTGTAGCTGCTATTAGAAACAAAACTTTTTTGAATGGCGTCCCAGATCGACAAAACTATGTAGGCTATTATCATCAAACCAAAAAATGTTGCCTTTGAAAATATTGACAATAACAGACAAAGTTATGCGAAAGGACATCTTAAACTTTTAAAGGTCTTCGAAAACGAGTCTCCTAAAAGCCATCTCTTGTGAACTGAGCAAGCGACAATTGAGCAAGTGACGACCGAGGTAGCCATATTTGAGCAAGTGGCTGAAGTTGGCAAATGATAAAACTGAGAAAGCCAAAACTTGGCATGTCACAAGTCAGCAAATTCAGTTTAGCAAGCGATGACCAAGCAAGTCCGATGCTAGCATAAAATCTCATTCGCTGACTTGGCAGTACCTGAAGTGTACTTGCTGAGTTAAAACACTTGCTGATTTGTCGCATGCCGAGTGGTCCAACGACCATCAAAATGAGGCTAGATTACGCTAAATTGAGATTTCTAGAAAACTTAAGCTTTGGATATTTGTAGTTTTACTAATTGATAAAGCTGTACATAGCTCACAAACCTTGTACACCGCAAAGTTTGTATTGTAGGCTATTAAGCGACTTGTAATTTGTTGGTCACAAATTACCACAAACGGTGGAAGTTATTGTTTTCGTTTGAAAAGAAAATGCAGTTGTCAACATTTTATATCTGAATGCTGTTTTCGCTTAAGACAACTCAAATGTGAAAGGACAAAGTGTTTTAAAAAAATTTTACTTTAAAGCTTTTATCCGCATACTACAAACTACGATTATGTTTTCGCTACATTTATAGCCTGCTATTGTGCAGGTAACTGTTTTTATTTGTCTTCTTACTTTACACAGCTTTGTACTCTTCCATGGAAAAGATACAGTCCTCACCTAGACCACTTTCAAAACACTTCCGAAAAGCGGAAGATCGTATAGTCCGATCTGTTAGTTTAAGCTCGGTTCAGACGAAAATGACTGGACAGTCAAACAATGAAGAAATAAAACGACCTTCTGTGAAATCGCTGGAAAACCAACAAAAAATGACTTCTGGCCAATTTTTAGCCCTACCAACGAACATCCATTCCCAAGCAATAACACTCCACCATTCGGTAAAAAGTTACTTGTTATTGTTATCGATTGTTTGTAAGGGTAAATTTTGTGGTCGTGCACTGCTGTGAAATGAGCTTTTGTACTTTGTTGGCTTAAAAAGGCCTTATTGCTTTTTAAAATAAAAAATGCTCTCATATTGTTCTGCCTGTGGACCGACCACACCATAGGTATTTTCATTGTGTAACCGCTTCTGCTGCCTGCCAAAGACCATTGTATTGAGACCACGTACCCTTTTGTGTTGGAAAACCAGTAGTATTCGTTAACAAGCAAGAGAATAGTGGGACGCCTATCTAGACATTTGTGATATTAGTTTGGTTTATAACCGTATGTGAAGTCCTTAAATTGTGTTTGAAAAAATCAAGTTTTTATTCCCACTCGTAGACTCAAGTAAATCAAAAAATAAAGGATTGGAAGTTATGTGTGCGACAGTAGAGCGAGCGACGGAAGGATTGTAGGTAGGCATCAGTCCCCTACTCTTTAGTTTATAAGAACCACACATTAATGAATAATGACTTGCGTTTTTCAGAATTTCAAGAATGCAAGATCTGATTTAAGCTTGATCGAGGAAAGGCAATCTAACTCGATACATTCTGATGCAGTTTTTGAAGACAGTCAGCTCGTTTCCGCGGATAAGCTTCTGCAAAAGGAAAACAGACAAGGCACCAATTCTAATCTGATATATACCGAATCAAACTTATGCAGCTCTACCTATTCGAATCAAGAAAGCGACAAAAAGTTTTTAAGCATAATTTCCAGTCTTTTAAGAACGTGTTGCACAAAACTAAACTGGAAAGAAAAGGACACCAAACCACAATCCCGTATCATTAGAAAACCGAGAGGCGTTGATGTGGATATAAAATGTTCCAAAGCAAAATTTTGCAGTTCATCCTCTTTGATATCAAATATGCGAAGGTGAGTATTTGTGGTAAGAGCAGATTTATGCAATCATGCATTCAGTAACTTTAACAAGACCCGGGATTTGAATGATGTTGATGATCCGGAATCTTTCCACGGAGTCCAAGAATCGAAAAACAAACATCGCAGATATTTTTTGAAGTCATTCTATCGTCATCAATGCATTTGGATCTGTTTCGAATTCTTATTTTAGACAAAACTCTTTTTTTTAGCAAAAAACTACATTTTTTGATGAAATCACGAGTGATCTCTAATCCTTTCCCTCTTAGAGGAGTTTTGTTTGCGGAGATCGATGCATGCTCAATGGTACCTGGCCCAAACCAATTTATCAAAGCCCTTGCATGTACTAGTACTATACAGTAACATATACCGCAGTTTAGGGTGTTGGGTGTTTTCGTATTAACTGCACTATTTTATCTTAAACTAAGATTTCTACTAAAAACAAATTAAAACTCAAAAAAGTTGAATGATGGGCTTTATTGTTTGTATAAACAGCACATTGGTAACATTGCAAGATGTGTTGCCATTACAGAAAAGCTGAATTTAAAGTAAAACTATAGCCTACTAGTTTTCAAAGTGTATAAGATTTTTACGTTGAACAAACGATCTTTTATTACTCTAAGTTAATATATTTATGAAAATTTTATCTTAACCTTCCTGAAAAACATTGCCTTCAATCCGATTAAAATAATTTTATAAATATAACATTTCTGAATCGTCAACAAAGCATAAAAATTGGCGCTTACTATTTGTGATGTATTTGGGGTTAAATAAATTGACATGCTTTTTCTCAAATATTTGGTAAATCTCAGTGAAATACTTTGCGTTTGTTCCAGTTGCTTGCTTGAGTTCACCATTGCTGAATCGATTTTACCTCAGTTCTTGTTTAATCAACGCGGTAGCACGTAATCGTGTTCGATCGAAAATTTCTGAAAATCAATGAAAATATGGAAATACCATTTCGACAGACTTTGTTTATTTTTCCTTCGACCTAATTTGTAAATGGAGAAATACTTATTACGAAACATAATGTCATCGATTTTTACATTGCAGGAACAGCGCGCTAGCCAGAAGGGCAAGTGCTATGTCAACTCAAAGCAACAACATTTTTCCTTCGAGACGAGAACGACGCTTCATATTTATAATAACCGTGATTACAGGCTGTTTTCTTGTCTGTTGGTCTCCATTCTTCATTGTAAGTTAACTCGTTTATTCAAAGCATCACAGCCTACAATTACGCTTTGACGTGGTGCTTGCGATTTCCACCATCGCGTAAGTCTGGCTACATCCGGTGTGAAAATTAGAGATAAAAACAAAAACTTATACAGCAGGTAGTATGTCTTGTTGGATGCAAGTTTTCAAGCACCTGCAACATTTTCGTATTTTATATTCTCAATTTACGGTTCATCTAGCGTTTGTATCTGGATCAAAATTAAGCAGTCGACGGTCCAGAGGACGATTGGTGCGGTTGTCCTCCCCTTAAAACACAACAAAAGTAACTATTCATGGTGTTTTGTTAAAATCGTCTTTCTTCCGAGTCTAGGCTACCTGTTGGATTCGCCCTGAAATATTAAGGAACGTTAATGCGTCATCATGACATCCTCCTGAGGTGCACATGGGGGTAGGCCTAATGGTAATTACTTTTTATTAATTGTGACAACTCAGAAAGAACAGCAACAACATTACATTGCAATAAAACAATTGGTTTAAACTATAATTTAGCCTAGTTATTAAGTTATAGTAATTCACCAGCGGTTTTTAATCGGTAGGTAATTACCCCAAATAAGGAAATTTGGGGGCTTCCAGGGAGTAAGGAGCAGGACAGGGCAAAAATTAATTGTTAACAATTTTTAATCAAAATTAATTGATTGTTGGTTTTTTGATATTCCGTTAAATTGATTGCAAAACACTAATTAGTACGAAGCCAGCACAGAGGCATTTTCACGAGAAGATGCAGGATCATGTTTTTTTGACGAAGGTTGCCTACTTGTGTGACTTTCTCTGACGTGAACAAATTGAACGTTGGCATGCAGGACAATCAGTCTCAGGCCGATCGCCAATGACAAGATTGCTGGATTCAATAGAACGCTGGAGTTGTACACAAGGTGCGTCAGTGATGGCAATCCCTCCCTTTTTGCGGACTTGACTGAGTTACTGGAAGCCAGTGGCGTAGCCAAGGGGGGGGGGTTTTGGGGGTTACAACCCCCCCCCCCCTTTGGCACGCGTGTGACGTCACGATATTGAGAATGATGCTTTCAGTCTAAAAAAAAATTGCCTAATTTTAAACAAAACTGCATTAAAAGAGCGAGTTTTGCCAATACCAAACATTAAAACATCTCAGCCAGGAATTAGCAACAAGAAAACATTGAGACTTAGCTTTATTTCCGAAAAATGCCGAAGAAAACATGATCTTATCCTTTTGCTATGCTACCGGACAGCACCATTTTACAGGAATATTCATACCTACATTTTTGTTGAAAATGCTCTCAGAATGCACCAAATTCAAAGTAATTTTTCAAAATTTTCTGGGGGAGGCCCCCCAGACCCCCCGCCGCTGGGTCGTCAAAATCCCCCCCCTTTCAAAATTCCTGGCTACGCTACTGCTGGAAGCTGTTCCGATACCTAGTGTTCCATTCGAAGGGAGATTTCAGCACACCTTGTCGCTGTGACGTAAGCGATTGAAGACTATTTCCCAGGCCTGGTAAAACTAGGAAGTAATGCCTGAATCATTGCGACTATTTACCGCGGCCGAAAATACTATTCCTGACATCCTCGTTCAAATGAAGTTAGAGTTCCTGAGGCTGAGAGAGGACAACCGTTAGAGAACCGATTTTTAAGATGGTAAAACCGTGATCTCCTTCTGCGCAACCCAAAGAGACTATTATCCCCAGCTGGCGGAGGAAGCCCTTGCTGCTCTTGCCCAGGCCGCACCAATGTATCGTTGTGAAACAGGGTCTTCGGTTTTCAATCATGCTAACTATGAAGATCAACTCTCAAAACAGGCTTGTAATGGATGGAACTTGAGGTGTAGCTTCACTATCTCACGATTAAACAGTTTGATGGCAGTGAAGCAGTTTCAAGTCACTCATTAATCATGTTTTTTGGGATTTAACATAAACGCCATTCCATTCTCTATTAGTAGCTCTGCTCGTAATTTGGCTGCTCGTTTATTGGTGACTCAATAAATTTTATGGTTGCTCTATTCTTCTCGTTCATGGCTGGAGTAACCTAGTGGAGATGCCCAGGATATTAAAGCGAGGTAGCGGGACAGAAAAGGTTAAGAACCGCTGGATAGGTTAATAGAACACACATAAATTGTGTTTTACTAAACCTGCTGATTTTTGAAACAGACAAAAAACTGTAATAATCACAGCAGTAGTTGACTTTTGAAGTAGAATCGAAAACTGTATCAAAGCTGCTGTTACTGCCATCGTTTTATTCTTCAAATTTGACAAATATATTATGACTCACTAACCCATCGTACCATGGTCGGAGATGTTCAACAACCGATACATTTTTGTTTGCAGACTTACTTTGTCTACGCCATATGTCGAGAAACTTGCTGCATCAATCCTTTCATGTTCAAGGCGTTTTTCTGGGTTGGTTACCTGAACAGTGCTATTAACCCAGTTCTATATACTGTCTTTAACAAAGACTTTAGACTGGCGTTCAAAAGATTATTTCAATGCTCAAAACGCAAGTCTTGGTAAATTGAGTAAAACCAGCGGTGAGAAAGAGAAATTTCAAAATAAATTCGTCCACTTGAAGCATGTTGTTTGCTTTCCTCAATCATTGTTAAAATTTTATAAGCAGTAGTTGTACAACTTGCACACAGTGACACACGGTTACCGTTTATTCTGAATTGTAAGCCAAACATGAAATTTAAAGAAAAGGTTGTGCAAACTGGATCTTGTCACTGCTTAAGTTCATTTCAGACTTTTATCTTAAATTTAGAATAAAATTTTATAAAGCTAACAGTCAATTTTAAGTTACTAATAATAAAAGTGTTAGCCTTGTTTGTGTTTTCTTTTTTGGGTATAACTGATTTTTTAAATTATAAAATAGTTTCAAATTATTCTTTCCAGGGTGGCAACTGACTATTAGTAGACCGTAGTAGCCTGTGGTGGTTTCGTTGTCTCTCTTTCAAAGACAAAACTTAAAAGAGCGTGTGTATTTTGTTTTATCTCCTTTTTGTGTTTTGTTTGATAAATATGATATACAATTGATTTATTGATGCATGGTTATCACAAACAATTGCTTCTCTGTTACAACATCCTACCTACGTGCCTTCATTCTCATCGTGATTGGTAATTTCTTGTATGAATTTTGTCCAGTGTAGGAAAGAAGAAACACGCCAGTAACATAACGTCGCATAAGAATGATTTACAACTGTGAGAAAATTAAATTTGCTATTCTGTCAAGTTTCATAAAATAAAGTACAATTGGTTGTGACTGCATAGGTTTTCAAGAATGTTTGTCTTCACTCAGGAGCGTAATCAGAAGGGGCAAAGAAGGCATTTGCCTCCTTCGAAAGTATTTTGAATAAAGATTTCACCTTCTGTTACAACATTATTTGACAGATTTTTACTACGGATATAGGCTGAAAGTACTCTCAGAATGCGCAATTTTAAGGTATTTTGTTCGAAATTTTATGGGAGACGCTCCCTTTCCACACTCCCTTTCCAGTGCTTCACTTTTGTCGACTCGTTGCCGGCTCGCTGACAAGTGCAATAATACTTATTTGCCCCGATTTTTAGGTTCACCGCGCCAGTGTCTCCAAATGGAGGCGTGGGTTCGAATCCCACTTCTGACACCATGTACTGCTTCACGGAATCCTTGACGTCTAGCTATCTCGGACGAACTGTCATACGCAAACAGATAGCTTCATTTGATTCTCAACATGTACTCAGACTTCAACATAAACTAGCATTGTGAACGCCCACATAGCTGCGGCACTAAAACGATTGAACTTATTGTTGAAACAAGAAACGAAATGCCGCAACGCTGTCAAGGAAGCATATTTAACAGCGGACAACTAAGAGGTCATGGAAAACGCGTAAGGCAAAAATGCGAAACACAAGGTACAAACTTAAAAAGCAAGTTCTAACAAAAATTAAAAGCTTAAAAGCACGTTTTCAATATTATAACTGATCCAATGCAATTGATGTATGCTATATATAGGCTACAAGTGAAGTGCAATTATGAATTAAATTCAGGATTTAGAACGTGTATGCAGGCTAGGTATAACTGAGACTATTGTGTGTGGAGGGTTATAAAAATTTCCTGTGTTTTGTGAAGCGGCCATGCAGGTTGGATTTTCGCCTCCAGCTGCACAATCTTCTTGAAGCCAGTAAAAGATGCACAAACGCTGTTTCTTGTTGCAGCCGAACGTAAAATCTTCTAAAATTGACAAAGAAGCGACGAAAGCGAAAGCATGGCAGTACAGAGCACATCGATCTTGATGGCAAACGCCGATGAAGCATTACATCCATCTGTGGGTGACAAAAATGTTACTCGCAAACGTCTAAAGTTTCCAAAAACAAAAAGCAGCAGCTTAAATAAAAATATGCAGCTTCTTAAACCCAAACGTTGTAAAAATTTGAAGATCTACAAAGAAAGTGGTTTTCAACTTTTAAAATGTAAGATTTTTTCCTGTTTTGTCTTTAAGATCGTTTTCAAGCATGTCGTTAAGTGTCTATCTTTACTTGGTTATGATAACAAATCGAGGTTAATTAACTTTGCATCATGTACGAACAAGGCTGATTTTTCACATTGCAGACAGCTCAACTTTTCAAATTAATGCATAAGTCATTTTGAAAACTTCATTCCTACAAAAATTGAAACGAGGCCTTTTACATCGTCATTCGAGAGCAATTTACCATCCTAAGTAATGCCTAAGCCGTACAAACTAAACAAAGAGGCTTTAGTTAACCAAACTTCAATAAAACTTGCCTTCTGTGCAAGAATAAGTTTTGCAACTTGATGACTTAATCTCGTGCGAAGTTGAAGTGATTGACGAGCAGTCCGTTACAGCAGCTGACGAACATGATCTTACAACTGTGTTTTGATCATTATCTGCGATTGCGTCAACAATGCAAGATTTGAGGTAATAAATCGTTATTCATAATTCCTACCAGGTGGTAGTCCTCAATATTTTTTATTTTTTGTCAAATTTAGTTGACACAAATTTTAGGTTAGGTCTAACAGTTTGAAAGAAGTCACAGTGACGTCAAAAAGTCCAAGGACTATTAATATATCATCAGCAGTTATTAATAAATATATTAAATGGTCCCCTTATTAACGATTACAATGGAATTTATTTTCACACGAGTCAGTTCAATCATAAACAGCTAAAATCGATTTCGATCAGCTAGCAGCTAGATCATCTTAAGTTCAGCTTATTCAAATAGAAATATTTGAATATATTACTTATTCTATTTGAATAAGCCTGAAGATGATCTAGATCAGTGGTTCCCAACCTTTTTTATCCGGTGGACCCTTTTAGTCGGTATTCAAATTTAAATTCCCCCCCCCCCCTACAAATTTAGTTTGTTAAAAACTTGTTTACATTAATACTTTAATCTAAGTCTTGGAGGATAAACTAAACTTTCACTAGTAAAAAGCTTTTTAGCCTTATTTCTCTTCATACTAAAACAATTTAATTAATGAGAACGTTGCTGCAAAGTAGTTTATTCAAAGAATGCATTCAAATTCAGAATACAAGTCAATGCATTTAACAGTGTGTGTGATGCTTGTGATTTTATTGTTTTAACAACTCATGAATGTGGTGGAAGAGTATTGGAAAAAGCACAACGAATATCATTCTCTACGTCTAATCTGTTTCCAGTGATGGGCATTATCGGCGATAATTTACCGGCGATAATTATCGGCGATAAGTTTTTATCGCTTATCGTTATCGCTCAATTATTTTTTCAGTTATCGTTTATCGTTATCGCCAAAGGCAATATTTGATTATTGCCGATAATCGCTGATAAATTTTATTTCGGATCAACACACAAGTGGAAAAAGCATGAAAAGTAATATTTTTACTAGCCACCTAGTTAATGAAACTAAAATTGAAACCAGTTCTTCTTCAGTGCCTGAAGTGTGTGTGCACAGGTCGTTGTCAAGAGAGGGGGCACGCCCCTCTGCAGCGACGGCCTTGACCACACAATAATTTTTAGAGTTGCAAATTGCAATGCAATGAAATGCATGCAACAACTCTCTTGTTGTTTTGCTGCAATCGGCAATCTTGAGTGAATTTTACCATTAAAATGTAAGCGCAACTCTGATTGCAGCATCGTGCATTTTACCGCACTTTTCAAGATCAAGACTCTGGAGAGTAGGATTTTATTGCATAGGCTTAGATTAGGGGCGTAGCAAGTTAAAAGTTGTTCCTGTTTAAAGTTAAAGAAAATTAGGAAAGGTGTGTATTTTGCACCCCTGAAAGAAAAATAAGCACAACTCAGCCAACTTCCGGTCAACGTGTATTATTTTTCACCCAGATACAGCCAAGGTACTTGCAAACCAATGTAGAAAAAATAAACCACGTACAATAAAAAAATACAGAATAATTAAGCAATAAAAAATGTTTAAAAATGGTCCAAATTACACATATGGTTTGTATTTTGGACCATTGGGTTGTGTATTTTGGACCATTGGAGTATGTAATTGGAACCGAAGTTGCTTGAGGTCTTCGCAATGAAATTTGTGGATGGCGGTTCAAGAATCCCCTCGGCCAACTTTTTCCAGCCAAACTCTTTTCACTGTTGAAGCGGGTATTGATATTAGGGCCTATTGGCAGACGCAATGTCATACGCAAGCTTTCTTAAGTCTGTGGCCCTTAAACCATAAAATCTTGACTCCATTTCCAAAACATGTTTGACCAGTTGATCTTCAATATTTTCGGAAAGATCAAGTTGTCGACCAATGGTTTTTGACCCTTGTGTAGCACATTTATTGGTAGCCTATTATTGACATGTCTTAACAATGTATCTTTGGGAATTTTGAACTGACGCGATGCTGCATAGGTGAGATGACTGGTCCAAATTACACACTGTCGTGCACTGTTAAAAATTACCAACTATGACCTCCATACTTGTTTATAAGTCTTGTAATTGATCACAACATCTCCTTATAGGTTAAAGATAATACCAACATCATATCAGTCTCAAACGTCATGCCAATAACATCTGAGCGCAAAGCAACCAACTCCCCAAAATAACATCAGCATACCCAAAACCACAAATTCCAATCTCCCATCCACGTTTCTAAACCAAATGCGCTGAGTTTTTCACATCCGGGCTATTATTATTTTTTCTTTCAAGCTGTTCAAAAATATTGACAAAACAATTTTTATTTTTTGAGTTAGGGGACTGGTCCAAATTACACACTGGTCCAAGTTACACCACTTTCCCCTATGTATGACCGTGGAGAAAAGATGCAAAAACAATACAGTAGGCCTATAGTTCAGTGCTCTCGCCAGAGCGAAGAAAGTAGGGAGGGGGCAGTGGCGGCTCGTCAGAAGGTGCTGCGGTACTGCAGCACCCCCTAGCGTAATTTCACTTGTTACAAATATAACTTAATGTATAACCTAACCTTTATTGAAAAACCTAACATATGTGTATTTCTTGAAAATCTTCTCAAACCTATCGTCATATCTAGAAAACAATAGCACAAATCACCGCATTAAACAAATTCTGGTACGGAAACTCTGGTACTGCAGTCCCAGTTTCGGCTAGTTTGTGCGGTATTGCGCATGCGCGAATTTCTCACAAGCAACGATTTTGGCTGGGAGAGGGACTGCGTTTTTTGCAGTACCAGAGTTGCCATCTTGTAGTCTTGAAATTTCTCTTACGACAGAAACTGCTGGACTGTAAGCCAGTGGTATTACTATTGGCAACCCTGTCAGTCGAAGCTAGTCAGGCAGCTAAATGTGTGTTCTCCCTCACTAACTTGCAGAGTTGCAGTTGCTTTTTGAGCTGTTTAGAGTTAGACTAATGTAAATTAAGTATTTTTGTAGAGTTAGACCTAGACGTCAGTGTTTTAGACAATTATGATGTTGGACTAAGAACAGATGCTTACAGCATGGGCTACATTGATTTTCTTTAACATTTCTCAGTAGGCTATAGATCAGTGGTTCCAGTGGCGGCTCATGAGGTGTGAAAGTAGTGGTGCTGCGGACGGGCGCAGCCCGGTCGCGTCTTCGCCGAAGGCGAGTAAAACGGCGGGGGGGTCTGGGGGGCCTCCCCCAGAAAAATTTGAAAAATGACACTTAATTTGGTGCATTCTGTGCGCATCTTCAGCTCTAAATTGTCATGAAAAGTTAAGATAGATAAACCTTTTGCGGTTTGAAGTTTTTCCTTTTGTTGGTTTCGTTGCTGGTGTTGGTTTCGTTGCGTTGCTGATATAATTTCCACTATATCGTTTCTTTTGTATTAAGACAAGGAAAAATAAATTGAATTGGTGTATTGGCTGCAGCCATTATTGTGACAGAAAGCGTTGCTAAACACTTTTGCAATGTATTGTTTTGCAAGTAAGTTAATATAGGTTGGGGAATCGCCAAACACAATTAATTAAACTAAATCGGTTCTAAAAAAATAGTTAAAAAAGAACCAAATAACCAAACCTCAAATATGTAGACAAACACCTTTGAAAATGGGCAATTTTTTTGAATTTGGCGATAAAATCGCCAATATGGCAATCCTAGGCGCGCTGTTCAAGACAGCGCCAAAACGACGAACGTTAGCATTGCCAGACTGATAAACTACGTCATTGTCACGTGACTTCGACTTGCTTTGTTTGCTTTTATGACGCTTGCGCTTCGGTGCACGGAAAATCGCAGCGCCTCAGAGCGAAATCATAGCGGTCAAGCTTGAGTGGAAGTCATGTGACAACGAGGTAGTTTCCCTCTCTGAGAGAAACTTTTTTTTCTTTCCTTCTCGCGTTTCCAGTCAACAAACGGAAAGGTCTGCAAACCTAAACAAATTTGATAAAAATAATGAAAAGTCACGACGTGTTTTACGGGCAGAATGAGCTCAAAAAATTGGTCGAGCTGCAGCGCCACAGTTCAGTTCAGTTCAGTTCATTTATTTATTTGTCACAAACACAAACATGAAAAGAATACAAAGTATACAATAATAATCGGTTGTGTGTCATATGACGAGGAGACTGCGAAAAGACCAAACGGTCATCTAGTCAGCAGCCACCTCAAGCTTGGTGATGTAGGCCTAAATAACATATATACAGTAAATACACAAACACACATACAAAAAAAGAAAATAAAGCATTTGGTGATACAGATAGCCTACACATGTTTTCATTATGCAAAAGAGAAAAAAAAAAGCAAACAAACTAAGCAGGTTTACCGTGCTACTGAATGAATTAATTGTGAGCGGAGTTTAAGAGATATCAATCGACAATTTTAATCAGTAAAAAAGATAAAAAGCAACGTATACCAAAGAGATGAGCAAATAGAATAATGTAATTAAATAGACAAAACAGTTATTATTCAACAGTGGCGTTTAAATCAAGAAGGTAGTGTTTAAAGTTTCTTTTAAAAGAAGTTGGAGAAAGACCTTTGAGATCACCTGGGACCTCATGCCACACTTTAGGACCCCTTATTAACATCTGCCTTTTACCTAATTCAGTACGCACCTTTGAAACAAAATAGTTACTGCTGGATGATTGGCGCGTATTGTGTGAGTGGCATTCAGATAGTCTGTGGAAGATATTACATTCCGTTTCTGGTAATAGATTTAAATGGACTCTGTGCATGTATTTTGCTATCTCTAGTTTATAAATTTCTTGTATATTTAACAGCTGTAGTTTTTGAAAGAGTTGTAATGCGTGAGCTGTATAGTTGCTGAATGTCATGGCTCTAACAACTCTTTTATGCAGCTTAAATAAATGATCCAGCGCATTGTCACAAGCTCCACCCCAGCTGGATATGCAGTATTGAAGATGAGAATATATAAGACTGTAATACACAGTCTTCAGTGTGTTAGTATCCACATAATTTCTAAGTTGAAGAATGGCCCAGGAGCCTCTAGCAAGTTTTTTACAAACATTTTGAATGTGACATTTCCAGTTGAGAGAGTCATCAATTAATACACCAAGATATTTAATACACTTTTTTTTTGCAATGTAATTCCGTTTATCGTAACGTGCATCCTTACATCGAGCTTTTGTTTAGTTAGTATCATGTACTCAGTTTTGTTGTAGTTAATGGAGAGCTTGTTCATTTTCATCCAGTTGTCAATTTTGATTAATTCTGTATTGACGTTTTGTTCTAGAGAAGAAAGATTTTTATTGGACATAGTTAAATTGGTGTCATCAGCAAAAAGGCTCACCTGGAAAGAAGAAATGGAAGGAAGATCGTTTATGTAAATAATGAATAACAACGGTCCAAGAGTGGAACCCTGTGGAACACCACATGTTACACTGCGCAGACCTGATGCCATACCATTAATTATTGTGTATTGCTTTCTGTGTGTGAGATAACTTTCTAATAGTTTCAAAGGTAGTCCACGTATTCCATATCTTTGTAATTTCTTGATTAGGATATCATGATTTACTGTATCAAATGCTTTTGCAAGGTCAAGAAATATTGAACAAGTTATGTTTTTTTTATCTATATTTGAAATAAATTCATCGTATATGTGAGAGACAGCGAGTGAGGTAGAATGACCACTCCTGAAACCATGTTGACATGAAGTCAGAAGATCTGATTTGTCAAAATAACTGTAAATCCGTTCATAGAGGCATTTTTCAAATATTTTAGAAATTGGGGAGAGAAGTGATATAGGTCTATAATTTTTACAGGTTTCAAATGAACCAGACTTGTGAACTGGTACAATTTGAGCTACTTTAAGCTGGTCTGGATACGTGGTTTGTACAATAGCCTACATTCATTAAATAAGGTAGTTAAGATTGGAGAAATGATTGGAGAGGACATTTTTAAAAACTTAATTGGTATTCCATGCATCCCAGTGCTTTTATTTGCATTCAAGTTTTTTAAATGTTTTGATACTTCTTCTGTGGTAATAGGTTTAAGAAAAAATGTTTTAGGGTGGTTAGGAATAACTGAGACAGGGTCATGATAACAATCTTGAGATGGAGCAGAAATTTTTGATGCCATTTTATTGCCTATGTTAGCAAAGTATTCATTAAACGAGTTTGCAATAGCAGTAGAATCAGAGATGATTTCATCATCTTCCTTCTTGATACTTGTAGGTGTATGTAGTTTACAACTTTTTTTAAATTTTGTTATGTCATTTATTGTTTGCCATAGCTTAGATGTGTTATGATGAGTGCTATGAATTAATTTGCTATAATGCATTTTTTTAGCTTGTTCTTTAATATGTGTTAGTTTGTTTCTGTACACTCTGTATTCATTTAATGCTTCGATAGTGTTTACTTTTAACCTTGACTTAAATAGTTTGTTTTTGTGCTTAATAGACACCAAGATTGCTTTAGTAATCCAAGGTTTTCCTGTTAATTTTTTTTCTTTACGGGTACGTTTCCTTAGTGGTGCATGCTTTTGTAAGACTGTTTCAAATATACTAATGAATTTGCTCATAGAGGTATTTACAGAAGTGCAATTAATATCAGTCATTTTTTTCAGATTTTCATCAAGGTCACACAGAAACTGGTCAGGATTAAATTTTTTTATATCACGAATGAGACTAGTGTGTGCATTACATTTTGGTTTAGTCAAGTTTATTATTGTAATAATTGGAAGATGATCGGATATGTCACTTAGCAGTATATGAGCTTTCTTATTATGAACTACATCGTTTGTGTAGATGTGATCAATGAGAGTGGAGCTGTGAGATGAAATTCTTGTTGGTTTGTTAATTAGGGAGCTACAACCAGCACTTTCTAAGCACTGCCAGTAATTTTTAACTTTTAAGTTGTGTTCTATCTTTAGTAAATCTATATTCATGTCACCACATATGTAATAAGTGCTGTTGTTTTGATTCAAATTATCTATTGATGCTAACAGGTGACTTTGATATTCACTAAAGTCATAAGTTGGATGTCTGTATATTACACCACAGACCAACTTCTTTTGATTTGCCAGTTGTAGCTCAACCCATAGGTTTTCACAACCAGTAACATCAAACCTAATATCGTTGTTTATATTAAAGACAAAATTTTTATTAATAAACAAACCTACCCCTCCAGCTGAGGTTGGGGAATCATTATGCACAAAGTTATATCCAGGTAGCGAAAATTGAAAGAATATAAATTGCTGAAGTTTTGTTTCTGATATTGCAATCACATCAGGCATTACTTGCAGCTGAAGCAATAATTCTTCCAGACTAGCAAAGTTTTTTGAAAGGCTTCGAATGTTTATGTGCAGTAGTGTAAAAGCTTTTTCCAAATTTAAATCAACTGTTTTTATTAGACAATCTGGTTTGCAGTAATTACAGTCAAATTTTTGGGGTAATCTTTTGGATGAATCATTTACATCGGGATGAGATTGATCAGAAAATAAGCTAGTTAGTTCACAGGTAGGTACTGAAGTAAAAGGAAACATATTTGGATAGCATTGACAGCAAAAATATGGATCAGTGGAAGCCCCAAGGGACACAAAGTCTTCATATTTCATATAGGTACATTTTAAGTGTATCCATTCATTACAAACATCACAGCACAAAGAGTTCTGGTTAGATTTACAGGGTTTAAAACATTTACTACATGGGTACTTTAAGGGCATGGCACCTTCAACAGGACTGGTCAAGGCAATTTCATCAAAACTTGTACCATCATTTAACTTTTAAAACAGTACATAATTATACGAAGATTAAATGTAGCATACAGTAACAGTATTAAAGTTAATTGAGAGCAAGGGTTTGAAAAGGCAACAAAGAATACCTTTTGCTTCTGTCTTCACTTTTTGAATAGAAAATATTACCGTCCATTGTCCAATATGCATATATATTTCCTTTCATTTTTTCATTCTGTAGTTGATTGATTATTTTCATTCGTTCCTGGGTCAATGATTCCGTGATTAGTAGTTGTTTTCCTTTAAGAGCTTTCTTTCTTCTGAAGATTTCATGTTTCACATTATGAGATGTAAACTTCACAATAATTGGGCGAGGTTTTCCAACTTTTTTTGGTGTGCCTTTTAGACGGTGGCTTTTGTCAATCTCATGATTACGAAGATCAAAACCAAGATTAGTGCTGCAAAAGTCTTCAATTTTTTTATCCGTGTCTTCGTTTTCGCTGACTTGAATACCATGGAAGAGGAGACAGCTTCTTCTAGAATATTGCTCAATCTTTTTTTGCTCTTCTTTCAGTTTGTTGATGTCCTTTTTGACGTCTTTTGCAGTGTTATAAAATTGTTGACTTTGTTTTTCCACGTCTTTCTGAAAATCTATTTTTACAGCTTCATATATTGATTGTTTAAACTTGTCATCCTGAGAAAGGAGCTGATATAATTTATTTACAATTGAGTCTATGAAAGTACAATTGTCAGCTAAATTTTTTATTGTCAGCACATTTTCATCCTTTAGTGTTGTTTTGACAATGTTCTTCAGTTGTTCTTGTGTCATTTTATTTAAACAGTTGATCAGATGCAGATAATTATAAGGTTATTGATGGTAAATGTATTTAGGTACAAGTTTATCGAAATCCTATCGATCCATAAACCTTGATTACAAATAGAATGGTGTGCCTTTACAGCACCATTACACGAGCCGCCACTGGGAGGGGGGGCACCTGCCCAAAGTGAGAGAGCACCAAAATGTTAACCTAATGAACAAGTCATAAAAAAGCCGGTCACATAATAAACGCCATAAGTTTTCGTGGGGCAACAATATTATGAATGCGGAATGGTAATTTTGCAAATCGAAGTTAACAAATAACTAATCAACATAATAAGAAATCGGTTTATAAAAAGAGGCCACAGAGACAAAAAAAACGTAACAAATAATAACTTAGTGAATTTGAATGAAAAATCATTTAAAATTCAGCCAGAGAACTGGGAAACCGCTGCAAACTCACTCAGTGGAATCCGAGGATCGGAAGCTCAGGGAGTTTATCAGAAAGTTTTTGGCATTAAATGGCTAATTTTAACATTGAAAAATCCGATATTGTTGTTCCGACATAAGTTTCGTTTGATTTTGCGTTTTTTGGAATTTTTTCAATTATTGCTCACTTTGCTGTAAACAGCCCTTGAAGCAGAAAGCAAAATACAAAGTTTGGAATTTTTCATGGTATTTTCATTTGATTCAATTATTTTGCCTACTGCACGTAAGCGGCAGTGTAACTCAATTGATAAAAGCATCCAACTGGTGTCTGAAGGTATAATTATAAGCACGGCGGTTACCTCAGTGGTTTGATTCTGGATCAAGAGGTTGAAGATTCGATACCCACTGCCGCTGTTGCGATTCTATTCATGCAAAGCTTACAGACAGTTTTGTCCCTTTACAGTAGCTTATATTATGTTCGATTTTTTGTCATGCTTATGAAAACAGTTCGTGCTGCATGGGATGGGGCAGCGCTAATCAAGAAAAAAATTATCGTTATCGGACATTATTGGCGATAATTTTATCGTTTATCGTTATCGCTTAACTTTTTTTTGATTTATCGTTTATCGTTATCGCTTTAGGCATTTTTCGTTTATCGATTATATCGTTATCGCTTAACTGAAAAATGAGTTATCGCGCCCGACACTGTCTGTTTCTCTGTTTTGTTTTCATTTGCAAGAGTTGAAAAACCTGATTCGCATAGATAAGTGGAAGCAAACGGAAAGATACTTCGAATAGCTTTCTCTGCCATTTTGGGATAGGCTACAAATTACACATTAATGGCCAAAATCCAGTGATTGACTTTTCTCTGAATAAATCTCTTGCGCGAGAATCCGTTTTGAGTTTTAAAAATTCATCCTGCAATTTATCGGGAAGTTTTTCCATCAACAATGTGAATGAATTTCGTATTAAATCAAGCTCATCGTCATAAATTTCAGGAAAATATCGAATGAATTCCAATTGTAATGCTGTGACTCCTGTGAGATGTTACAAAATCAAATCTTTTTCCAACTCTGGAAGAACTTGTTCTTTGCTGTCAACAACCCGCACCGATGATAATTCTTTAAACATGGTAACATGTTCAATTGTTCATTCTAACTTTTCTCTTTCAATTATCAAGCTAGCTGGTGAAAGCTTCCAATGCATCTTTAAATGCTGAACGGTACTGGCATCTGCTCCTGGAAGGACCACTCAAGCCAGGCTGGTCGAAAGGTAGAGGCCAGACAAAACGTAGTCACCCTACGACCAGGACAGCAGAGCCTTCTAGCACCTTTAAGACAATCTCCTAATGACAGTAACATAAATCAATCACTCTCTTCCAACTTGCCTTGAGCCAGCATGGAAGCAGTAGGCCTACAGCTTGTAAATTCACATGGTATCAATATGTCAAGGGCTCATGGATACAGATAACCCATATTGATGCGCAATCTGCTTTAACGGAGATGACGATTGAATACCGTATAGCCTATTGATTGAATACGTTTAGTTTATTCAATGTACCAAACCACCAAACATATCAACCTAACAAGCAAGGAATCTAATCCATCTGTCATCATTCAGCAATGAAATTAATTCCAACTTTATTTAAAGGTCAAAAAATAATTTAAGCCCAAGCACTCGCTTGGTTACGTTTCCTCTTGAAAGCCATCGAGTACTTGCATGAAACAAAAGTAGGCCTACGTGATGGTCTGCATCCATGTCAGTACACAGTTTCTTAAATAATCGGGAGTTAATCTAATAATAATTTCCTCTTTAACGCTCTAGTCTAGGCCAACTTACTAGGCTTAAAAAGGTTGACAATCCTAAAACCAAAATCCCCCGGAATATTGCAAAATATCCCCCCCTAGTGGGGAATCCCCCCCCCCCCCCCCGGTTGGGAACCACTGATCTAGTTGCTAGCTGATCGAAATCGATTTTGGCTGTTTATGATTGAACTGACTCGTGTGAAAATAAATTCGTTTTTATTACAAGACATGTAACCGAGTCGTTCATATCAAGCATTGTTGTGGGTTTGACACCTGTCAGAAGATATTTCATTTTCTTGATTTCCGTACGAACAAACTTTTTTTTTTGGTTTGTAACGTGGAGATTTGATTTGTGAGGTAATAATACAAATTAAAAGCTTGGCTAAGGAGCCTGTCAATCAACATTCATGTTTCAATAAGTCAAACAGAGTTGGAATGTGGATAACTTTTACCGAAGGTTTCATTTCAGCCTGGAACTCAAGTCAGATTATAAACCCTTTTCAAACCAATAAGAAAAATATGACTAGTATGACTAGCCGAAAACGTTAGCTTATTGTTTTTATAATGTTAAAACTTAAATGTAGTGTTGTTGCTGAGTTGTGTCTATTTATGGTTTAAAAAAGTTACCTTTCTACCCAAATTGTATCAAATTAGATTCTCATAGAAAGTTTAGTTTGGAGCCGAGAGTAGGCTATCGCAAATGTTATCATAGTCATTGCCGAGTAACTTTTGAGCTAAGTCTGATAATAATTAGTGAATAAAAAAATTACAGTAACCTTTCAAGTGTACGTAGCTCCACACAAAATGAAAGTCGCATGACTTTTCTATCTTTTTTTTATTTGTTTAATGTTTGAAAAGACATTATTGACGGTAACTACGGACAGTGGCCAGTGTTTCGATCTTCCGAGCTCTTCGGCGTAGTAAAATGAAAGTTGAAGTTTTGAACCCCTTCATTTTCTTTGATATTCAGCTTTGTGATTTCGACAAGAAAGTATCAAGAATATTTCAGATAATTCTCACCAAGAAAGATCAGAGACTGTTTAGCGCGACACTGTGGAAACTTTGCTCTATTACAAATAACCCGCTATTGATGATTAGGCCTTGGCTATGTTATTGTTAGTTATCAAAAATCTAAAACAAATTGTAAAATGTATTACTTTCTGTAAATAACATTGTTGATTTTGACATAAATTGTGCAAGATGACATGACAAGAAACATAATTAGCTAAAAGGAGCAAGAAGAGGTTACCGGTTAGCATTTGTTCACAATTTGCAACTAATCAAAAAAGAAAGGTGAAGAACCTGATGGCATCTTCGTTGAAACTTAAAATGCATCTGTTAGAAAGTAAGAAACAATAGGATTGCAAGTAACGTAGAGGTATTGATGTAGGGTAGGCGATGTGGCTTACTTGCTGTTGTGGCGTGCTAAGCAGAAAATCTGTAGCCTACTGTAACTTTTCAACACATCAACTTACTTATGACTAATCTCATGAAAATGCAATATTCTTTTTCTTCTTCGCAGTTAATCAGTTGTGATTGATTGACTGGCTTACTGCCGCAGCTCGTGGAAGTCGTGGTATTGCCACATTCGTAACAATACAGTCCTTTACCTAAAAAATATGTACGGTACCGATATAACAACAAATAGTATTTTGGAAGCTGGAAAAATGATAGCTGCGTTATAGTAGGACGCAAGTACCGTTAACAGGGGTGTCTAGGACCAGGGGGTACTTTTAAATCCTGCCAGGATGATATTAAGGGCCCGTAACCTTTCCAAGGGATCCAGGAATTTGATGAAACCTCAGCATATTTTTCAGATGTAGGGCCCAAATTATCCTTTCAACGGCACTGGTAGGATGATTCGGCAACTGGTGATTGATAAGCATGTAGACAATCCCATTTTGTAGGGTAGCGAAAATAAACAACCTGATGTAAAATTTTTATGCTTGTCGCATTCTCATCCCACCTGAAAACGCTGGGCTACGGTACGGTAGCCTTCTTAAAAAAGACGATGCAGTAATAAACCTAACAAGGGTAATTCACTTTCCAAGTAAACTAAGTTAGTCACTTACATGGAGAAAAAAAAACTACAAGAAGAAGAACGAAAATCCAACGCATGCCCATATTTCCTTATTGCAACTTTGATACACTGCAAATTTATAAAAAGATAACTCCATATTAGAATATTAACTAACTATCTCTAAAAGCCGGTGGACAGGCCAAATGAGCAACTTATGTACAATTGTAGCCTTAAGGCACCCACAACCAAACTACTATAAAATCTGAAACCTCAACCTTCTCCATTAAGGTAATGGGCCTTAATTTTCAATTTCAAAATCTAAAAAAGCGATGGTATCATTGGATTTTTCCAAGTGTTTTTGGGCAAGGATTTCGAAAATACTTTCATTGTCGAATATCTCGAAAACTAGAGCCAATTCAAAAAAAAACTAAGTGCATTTTCGGAATCAGGGGCCTTTAAATACTCCAACACGACTCTCACATGCCGTGCCATTAATTTTTTTTTGTTGCCTTGTGTAATTAAGAAACTTATAAATGTAAGGGGAGCATGTCCCCTTGGCTACGCCTATAAACTGCATATGCGATCTCAAAGCTGCAATCCTCAGCTTTACAACTGAGTGCAACACATAGCCTACATCGTTTAGCACGTTCAAAATATTTTGAGTTTTCAAACCCATTCCAGTTGAAAATCCTTCCTCACCAAGTAGCCTAAGTAGTGGAGAAGAATGTCAAAATGTTTAAAACTTTGCCAGTGATGGTGCATTGCTGAATTAGTTGATCTAGATCTGTGTGCTAAAACTTCACCTTCTTTCGTTCGTTTAACCTGAGGGTGATTTACTCTTTCTTCACTGGAAGATTACCATCCGCAACATGGCTCTTATTCGATGAAAACGACTACAAAGACGATGAAAAAACACTTTTTTCTGTTTGAAACGCAACGAGCTGGCTGGTCAACAAGTTGGTTCAAGTGCCCCTGGATGTTCGACTTCAACACATCTAGAAGCTGTTGACCTTCCTCATGGTTATCGAATAAACTAATCCAATATTAAAAACTGTGCCACAACTGATCTCGAGATCTTTCTGCTCCACAGTTTCTGATAAATTCCGAGAAACTGATTTAGCCCTGGGGTTCTCAACCGGTGGGCCATGGAAAGATTTTTAGATGGGCCACAGACCCATTAAAAATTTGTTAGAAGGGAAAAAATTTAGTTTCATTTCTGTTACTATAGTTAATTTTACACTTGTGTGCTTTGTTTAGTTGTTTTGATTGTAGCAACAATGAATAGTGCTGCTGTAATTTGTTGCAGAATGGTAATTTCCATTCTAATTATTGAAATAATAATTTTGTTGGCGTGATGTAAGCAATGCCGTCTGTTGCATAAATACGAACGTTGATTTTAAGCAACTACAACAGTGTGGTTCTTATAGGGAGCCACTTGGCTCCGTAAGGAGAAGTTTTTCACTATAAGGGAGGAATAATCGTGTTGAAAGGAATTGGGAAGAAATGTAAATCAAATGTAAATTTATCTAAATGATCTATTGAAATGGTTAATTTATTTATGACTGAACACATAGTTTTAGAATTAGATCAACATCGAGTTTTCACAACACTTTCTGATGTAATACCACTTTGTGATTAGCATCAAGTCATAGCCTATCAGTTAGGCCCTAACTGAAAGCGGTAGCCTGCTGAAATTTGTGCAAATCTGTTTTTAGTATTTTTTTTTGTGAATTATTGTGGGGAAAAATTGACAATAGTTGTGTCTTGCAAAGAGAACCACTGTAACTACTGTATCAAGTTGGCTAATAATGTTTAGGAGCACGCATCTCATTGATGCACGGTATAATCTGTTTTGGAACATTTTCTGCTGTTTTTTTGTTTGTAAATCTAGGCCTATTTTGCATTTTTTTTCTTACTTAAATAATTAATGAGCCATAAGAATTTTTGTGCAACGAAAATAGGCCACGATAGAAAAAAATTTGAGAACCACTTGTCTAAGATTATTGTAGGCTATAGGCTAGTTTTTCTTAAAGAGCTTTGTTGAGTCACCCAAAACATCAGCCAAGTAGCAGCAACGAAAGCAGTTATTGTTAGTGTTGCACGCATTTCTGGTGATTTTTGTTATAGTGATCCCTCATAAAAACAAACAACGAATATCTTTAGCGTCGCTGTGATGTCGCGTTGCCGCTAGAAGAATTGCATATAAACCCGTAAATAATTTTCCCTTCTTTGGAAACCACTGCTTTAAACCTACTGCCTTAAACCTACTGCCTTTTTTAATATTTTTGATCGTAGACTATATTGTTCATTTTACAATTTCATAACCTTTGACATGCTTTTAGGAAAAGTAAGGAGTTTAAATGCATCGTTTGCGGAATGACGCCTTATCGACTAGATTTTTCTCGTAATCATGAGCAGGTGGCAGCTCTAGAAAGAAAGGCCTACGACTTTTCTTAGGGCAATGGCCTGTTAAACTAAAAGAAGTTCCACCTATATGTACAATTGTACATACAGGCCTACAGCTCTATTATAATTATTATTTCAATCGCGCTTTATTTTAATCTTTCCACTAACTCAAGAAAACTGCTGGCTGCGAGCCTAATAGCTGAGTAACTTCGATCATAAACAAGTTTCGCATCAAACGTTTATAGCAAGCTTCAAACACTTACTCTGAGTATGACTAAACTGTGGTGAAATTTGGTTTGGTCCAGTCATGTCACGTTCCGGAAGAGTAAGGACTTGTTACTTGCGCGGAAATGCATTGACTATCTCCCCAGCATACTTTTATCGAACCAAAATAGAGGCTTTTCTTAGGGTTGTAGCCTGGTTTAAAGATTTCAGGGTGTAGTTTCATAAAATGTTAGTTACTTTGGCGTGTCACTTTTTTATAATGTTTGTAAAGTTACTTTTCTAAACAAAAGTGTTGTTGTTATAGCCTAAGTACGGTAATGTAAAAGGATACCTCTAAATATCCATTGTCAGTATCGCAAGATGCTTTTCAGTAAGCGAGCTATGCTTATAACAAACATACAGTAACTTGAAAGCTACCTTGTACAACTTATGCTTCTAAAAACAATACTAAGTTTGACACAGCATAGCACTGGCTACGTAGGCCTATAACTTCAGCACAAAATGGTAACAATCTCAAAAACAATCACGTAGTCCCCAGATGATACAGCCCCTTGAAAGAGACGTAGGCCACATAACTAGCAGTCAATTATGACATATAGGCTAGTGATGTCACAATATCGAAACAGCCAATGCGTTATTTCGAAGAATTAGAACTTTTACATCAGATTGCTAAAACAATTGTTATGTCATAATTACGATGTTGGAGATAACGAACTCCATAAAATATTTGTTATTTGCTGGAAAAACAACAAAAAGTGGATTATCATAAAATCTTGACCTGATAGCCAAATTCTGATTTCAGATTCGAGCTCAGCGGACCACATTTACTTGAAAATAATAATTGTTAGTTTGTCCTGTAAAAATATCTTGTAGACCAGTGTTATGCAAATGTCATATAAAGCGCAACCGCACTTCTAAACTATTCCATCAGTCGAAAATTTGGTAAAATTTGATAAAAACTTGGGAAAGAACTTTCAGCATGTTTCAAAAATTTCATTACTATTGAACTTAGTTTTGATTTTTTGCTCAAGTAATCAAAATTATATTTTTATGAGTTTCTCGGCAGTCGCGTGTAGCAAGAATTGACAGCGATAGACACGTAGGCTACTTCACCCGTGAGGCTGGGCTCCAGTGGCGTAGGAGCATAGGCTATGCTGCCGCCCCTGGCTTTCGTTGAAAATGCCGCCCGAGGTAGACTGCAGCAAATTTTGAAATAGTTTCATGTTCAAGCAATCTTTTCAATAAAAATAATTACAAATAATGTGCCTCGTTTCAGAAGTTCTATATTGCATGAGAAAGAACCCTCACTGTCTCAGCGTTAACACATGACTTAACTTACAATATCAAAATGCTCAGCTGATAATGTAGTCTACAAGTTTAGTTTGTAAAATTTTAGAAATAACTTTTAACTTGTTAAGATCATTTTGCCAGTTTGTATTTTGAAGTAGGCCTACATGTAAGCCTATTATTATTTTATTGATGTGAAATAGTTTTTTTGTACCGTATTAAGTTTAGCCTATTTGTATTGTTATGGTGCTTTCGCATTATTTGGGCGATAGACCTACTGGTAGGCTAGTTGACAAATTACTACATCAGCAGAAAATTTTTATCGAAGAGTTTTGTGATTCATTACAAGATACAATGGACAAAATTCCAAAAGAAGATATTTTAGTAGTTATGGGAGACACTAATTCAAAAATAGGAAAAGTTAATTGTGCATCTAGTACACATGTAATCCATGGACCTTGGTCAAAAGAATGCACAAGGAGAACAACTAATAGAGTTTTGTGAAAACAACAAGCTTGTAGTAACAAACAGAACATTTGCACAGCATCCTCGTCGGCTATACTGTATACCTGGACATCACCCGATGGAAATATACAAAATCAAATTGATTTATCATTAGGGCTACCATACGTCCTCTTTTAAAAGGATTTGTCCTCTTTTTTCAAGAAAAATGAATTGTCCTCCGAGGACACTAAAAAATGCTCAAATGTCCTCTTTTTTGACAGTTTGGGTTTTCATGCTTATATTTTCAATGGGAATATATTGCTTGATGGCGTTTCGGCGACGGCTTGTAGGCTGTTTGTTTTCTAAACATTTTGTATACCCACGGAAGATGCTGATTTCTAAATTCTACAAAAAGCTGGCGCATTTTATGGAGCTGTTGTTGAACGTTCATTGCTTGGTTCACTGTAAGATATTAAACGACATTTTAAAGGCCATGCTCACACTTTCACAAAAAACTATTCTTTTGCCTTCATACGCTTTATGTTTATGTTGATACAACGCTTGCAGACGTTGTTGATTAAATGATTACCAACTCAGTTTGGTTCGTTTGTTACTCGAAACAAATCGAAACGAATGTCTAAAAGTGCAATGTGTAGCCTATAACACCTAACCTACCAAAAGAAATCGTGGAATGGATAGGGCTACCTGCTGATTTGTAACATTTTGCAGACTTTTGCGATCATGGCTGTCTGACTGAAACTGTCTAAAAATTAGGTCTTTTTTCACTTTTTGCTGACTCTTAAAAGTATAAAATCATTTGTTGTCTTTAGAAGCACTAGAAATGAGAAAAAATAAGTTAAACGTCTAGTCAATCTGTTTTCTTGTTTTTTTCTGGTAACTTTTGCTGCGTAGCAAAAGTTTGCTGCGTAGAGCGGTGGGATGGCGCAACGGATAAGGCGTTGGCTTTCCAATTATGCAAGCCTGGTTCGACTCCCGGCTTCAGCTAGTTGTTGAAAAACACCGCTCCCCTCTATCCAGGGTGTAATAAACTGGGTGGGCGTAGTGGCTTATGGAAAGGCGGCCGACTGGGCCGAGAGAAAGGAACTGGCCACCACCCTACTCATGAGTATGGGACCTTTACTTTGCTGCGTAGGCCTATAGCAGTGGTTCTCAACCGGGGTCCGCGGACCCCTAGGGGTCCGCGAAGCGATTTCAGGGGGTCCATGAAAGTTTCCGAGTTTTCAGAATGATTGATAAATTACGAAATTTAAAAATTGGTTGGTTGTGCTTTATTTGTGTATAATCATGATTTTCAAACTGTACTTCCCAACTAACTGGTGCAATGTCCTTTGAACTTTCAAAGGACATTGCACAAAGGTTTGGTTTCCCAACTAAAAAAATATCATATAAATGAATTAGTTTTTTAATAAGGCTATGTTGTGCATAGTTTTGCATAGTTTTGCAATGACAAAGATTATAACGAATTAATATTGATTAGAAATGAAAAAAAAGAAGAAATTCTTTGTAACGGTCGCAAAATTCTATTGATTTTTGATAAACTTAATAGAAAAACATAAAATCAACATATAGATTACTGATTTTTGATGCTGTGTGCCAACATAAAGCTGATAACATAATTTAGTCAATGTCATCAATCGTCATAAGTGCTTCGCAATTTCAGCAAATTATTCTAAGTGTGTCGTTTCGAAATTTCTGAAACGTTTGATTCCATTATAGGAGAAGCGATATACCAAAAATTTCAGATAATTTTTTTAAGGGTCCGCGACCGATGCGAAGGTACCAAAAGGGGTCCGCCAAAACAAAAAGGTTGAGAACCACTGGCCTATAGGCTACTGTAATGATCTAAAAACATGTAAAAGATTCTTCAAGCGTAAAATTCTACTTGCTGGCGAAACGTGTCCTCTTTTTAGGCGATGAAAATATGGTAGGCCTATTTATCATGATCTGATCATGCATGATCATGATCACAAAAATGGAGAAGCAACATTAAAAAGTAAAAACCTATCCTGGAGCTGACTGTGGTCCCGATAACCAGCTGCTAAAAGCAACATTAAAGCTTCGGCTACAAAAGATGACACACTCTTTGCCCCCACTTCCATTCGATTATGACAATATCACAGAAGATTATTCAAATAAAACAAGCAACAGATTTGAGGTGTTATTAGGTATAGACGGAGAAGTATCACCTCAGGAGCTTTGGGATAACACAAAGGAAACAATTTTAAAATCAGCCAAGAGCACATTACCAATTAAAAACAAAAAACGAAACAACTGGATTAGAGAAGAGACATTAATGAAAATAAAACAACGGAAAAAATTGAAAGCTAAAATTTCCCATTTAGAAGAGGCCAGACAAGAGTAGACTCAGCTCAATAGGGAGGTACAAAAGGCCATGAGAAAAGACAAACGAGACAATATAGAACAACAGTGTTGTAAAATCGAAAAACACGCATCAATAACTCATGTCGTGATTAATATCAAGCGGTAACAAGCATAACCAATAAGTTCAAACCAAAGCTAGACAACATAAAAGTATAGATGGTGAGGTTTTGTGGCAGAAAGATGAGGTAAGAAAGAGATGGAAAGAATATTGCGAAGAATTATAGCTTACAAAGAAAAAGATCCTATCGAATGAACAAACAAATCCAATTACACAATGCAAAGATGAAAATGATACAGAGCCACTACCCCTGCTGAGTGAAGTTGAAAATGCTTTAAACACTATTAAAAACAACAACAGTTCCGGATCTGATGATAGCCTATACCCATCGAGCTATTGAAAAATATCGGAGAAAATGCAGTGAGAACAATTCATAAACTTTGTATCAGAATATGGAAAACCAACATTTGGCCAGATGATTGGGTAAAGTCAATATTTGTTCCATCACCAAAAAAGGCGATATAACGGAATGCAGCAACAACCGAACAATTGCCTAGATTAATCATGCCAGCAAGTTAATGTTAACAATATAATTAAAAAAGACTAGAAAACAAATTTGAACATGAATTAACTCCTGAACAGGCTGGTTATAGACCTCGCAAAGGAACAAAGACGGAATATTCAATCTTAAAATGCTAATAGAGAAACGAAGAGAACGCAACCTTTTAATGTTTTCTAGACAATCGAAAGGCTTTTGTTTCAGTGAAGCACCAACAATTGTGAACAATTCTGATAGGTCATGGCTTTCCTACACATTTGATCAATTTAATCCGAAGCCTGTAGTATAGGCTACTGCTCAAAAAGAAGCAGTAAGAACTGGAAGTGAACTCACCAAGTAGCTTTCCATTCGAAAATGTGTCAGACAGGAATGTATATTGTCACCATATCTTTTCAATCTATATAGGCCTACAACACATAATGAGAAAAGCTTTGGAGAATTTTGAAGGCCCTATGAAAATTGGAGGAAAAATGGTAACTAACTTTCGATATGCTGACGACATAGTGTTGGTCGGTGGAAGTATAGTCCTCCTTGGTGGAAGTGTAACGGAACTACAAGAACTTTTGAATAGGGTCAATTCAAGCAGTGAAGAATATGGTTTGCAATTACATCCCACAGAAACAAAAGTGATGGCCATAAGTAAAAAAGATGAAATTCGTCTAAGCTTATACATTGGTGGTAGTGTTGTTAAAAATGTAAGTAATTTCTGCTATCTTGGCAGTGTCATAGCAGACACTTACGATGATAGCACGGAAATTAGAAGGCGAATTGCTATGGCAAAAACAGCTGTGACATAGCCTAACTTACAATGGTGTGGAAACAGAGGTCTCCCCAGAGATCGATATCAACGAAAGACCTTTAGGTGAAGTAGACTACTTTTCTTACCTTGGTAGCATACTTTCAACAGCACCAACATGTGCAACATATTGAACAACGTATAAAAGCAGCTCACTGTGCCTATGGAAGACTTAACTATCGTGTTTTCCACAACCATGCTTTATCTATCCGCACAAAAATTATGGTCTTCCGGGCAGTCGTTCTATCTACCCTTCTCTATGCTTGTGAAACCTGGACATTATACCGCCGTGACATCAAACGTCTTGAAAATTTCCAGCAGAGGAAAATGCTAGGTAGGCTACTCGTTGGAAAGATTGTCTTACCAACGATGCAATCCTTGATCGCGCTAGGCTGCCCAGTTTGGAAGCCACCATATTGCAACACCGCCTTCGCTGGACAGAGCATGTCATACGAATGGACCCAACAAGGCAATGGCCGAGTGGATAGCGCGTTGGGCTCGCAGTCGAGAGCCTGTATGTTCGACTCCAGCCACCCGCACTTGCTGTTGTTTCTCTGGGCAAGAAACTTTACGATAATTGCCTCTACCCAGTGATCGATTTCGAGTAATGGGTAGTAGGCTACCAAATTTAAGTCATAAATAGAGTAGACAACCGGAAACAGACATTGCCGTCGGCTGCAGCGTGGGTCAGGTGTAGCCTACGTCGGAAGGCGTACACCGATGCATAGCGCTCAAGTCCGCTTTCCCGCAATGCAGGATAAAGATAAACAAACAAACAAACAAAGGCTTCCACGAATAATGCTTTATGGTGAACTAGAGACAGGGGAAAGACTCCCTGGAAAACCAAAAATGAGATACAAAGATCAGCTGAAAGTCTCCCTTAGGGGAAGGCGGGGCAAGCTGAGCAGGTTTTTTTAAAATCTAATTTTTTTATTTCACTAACTTTTGCGAAGACTCTAGTATTGCATTTCAAAAACATACTAATAATAAGCCAAGTTTTTAGACAAAAATCTGGTTGGTTTTATTTATTATTTTGCACTATATTCAAGTTTAAGTAACGATTGCACAACTTGTCCCGGATTATTTTTTCGGGGCAAGTTGTGCAGCACCATGGGGCAAGCTGTGTAGCACCATGTGGTAAGTTAAGCAAGAACAATCGTTCGTTTTGACTAGGGGCAAGTTGAGCAACATATTACGGCCAGCAAAAGTAGCCTACAGACAATTTAACAAATCAGCTAATTTTACATTCATTCACTAGTCATTTTTTACATTCATTCATGTGGAAGACTTTGAAACTATGTAAAAATGGCTAATAGGCTACAACATTTGTAAATTAACAAAGGCGGTTTACAGGAACAGTTGCACAACTTGCCCCATTCACACTTTTTTTTAAAGAACAAAAAATTTCAAGAAAACTAACAAATGTACGAAAAAAATTACCTGTGAAAATACAACTACATCATATGTCTACTGACCACTACTGCTAAAGTTCGACTAGTTCTACAGTACTGTGTATCCAAACAATCAAAATTTCGTTTGCATCCGAATTTAGATCCTAAGACCTAAACAGTAAACACCTTATATCGTTGATCAAGCCTAACCTGCCCAAAAAACTGATAACTGCGATTCACGTGCTTCAAAGGCATTATAGGAAAATATAATAGGCTAATGGCGTTAAAGGTTCATTACGCTATTAATTTCCTTTCAAACGGGGACTTGCACAATTTGCCCGCCTTCCCCTAATCATGCAAACATCATGGGAACTACTTGCTAGTGACAGACCACTTTGGAGAAAAAGAATTAGGGAAGGCACGGAAATTTTTGGAAAAACAGAAGAACATCTGCAAATTTATGACAAAAATAATAACTTATTGCGGCTTACGGTAGTGCGCATTGAAAACTCATTAACAATGTCATTTATGCTGATGTCATTAAGAATATTTTGGTGAATGTTGCAAACAATGCTGGCATTCAACCATTCCTGTCCCAAAGTATTTCTCAGCCGGGGTTTTCAATCTACGAAGATTGGAAACGACCTCTCACAAGCAGCCAGTGCGATGTACGCGCATACAAAAAGTATTGACGCCGTCAGCGTGAACGCATACACTAGCGTAAACTCATTTTGTGTGCTAGGTGCCAAACATTCACACGGTATAAACCACTCGAAACAAACAAGCTTTATTTTGAATTTCCACAAAGAAACACAAGCATCTGAAAGTGTTCATCTGACATTTTGCTGCGTTTTGGTTTCAATATGTCTTTGCCCATTGAAAACATTTTTTCAACTGCAGCACTGGAAGGTATTGGCGTGTTGTAGCAAAAAAAGACATTAAAAAGTATGCGTTGACGCTATGCGCTAAAAAACCGCAAAAACTTTACGGCGCAGCCTCAAGCGACAACTATCCAAAAAAATGTGGCCGCAAGCGCTAGCGCAAACCAAAAGTACGGCGTAGAATTTGCGGCGTATACGTACATCTCTGCAAGCAGCAGAGCTTATTAGGCAAACTAAGAGGATCTTAATCAGCTGGAGTATTTGAGAATAGAGAGGATTTTCCAACTCGAAAAATGCCTGGTAAGCACTTTTAGCATCCAACATAGATTTTGCTCTTGTTGCCTTTCTGAATGAATCAATTTGATAACTCATCGATTTGGATAATTTTTGATCATTTCAAGACCTATGACGGCCTTGAAAATTCGTGCAAGTTCTTTAAGCTTTGCCGAACCGGAGTTCAGGCTACTTTTAAATTGTTCGGTCAGTTCAGAGAAAACTCTGTCCATTAACTGATTGTAAAGTAGTTTATAATGCAGTTGAGTGTCTGCAGTAGCTTCCATCGAGCCTCCACCCAATCTTTCAGGGACTCTTCTTTGCCATGATGCTTGCAAAGGCGTGATAAAATTAGCAGCAAATTTTTCAGGAAGTGAAACTGCATTTTTGTAATTGTTCTCAAACTCCAAATCACGAAATTTCTCTAGAGTGATTTTCAGGGCCTGAAACAGCTCTTCACAAGAGTCAACGTCAAGCTTTTCTCCTTGCAACGTGATACTAAATTGCTCCATGTGCCAAAGACTTCAAAATCAGCACAAGTCCCAAACATGTTTCAGCTTTAACTAAGCTTGTTAAAATTCCTTGTGCTTTTACTTCTAGCGTAGACAGTAGACCAGAAGCAACAATTTCTGACAAAGCTTTCGTGATGACATGATAGTTGACCACCGTTGACCGTATCGGTGTCACCTTGAACAACCATCTCGTTGGGCACAATGGCCACCGTTTGCTTCAATAAAGGTCCTTCATTGTCTAGCGTCAAATCCAAGACAATTTAGAACTAAGTTACGATCAAACATCAATAAAAGAAGCACAACAGCAATTCGAGATGGTTGCAAACAATTAAATCGAAGTACAACTTCATAGCAATTTTTTTTCTAAATTATTGGGGGGATATATCCCCCCTACTTCGGCACCACTGAATTGTGGGGATATATGCCCCCCTACTTCGGCACCACTGAATTGAATCTTTATCCTCGGACTGAGAATACTTTTTTGAAATTTCGATTCTGGCACTATTCCAAAGTGCCGGTTGAATAGAAAGTTGTTGAGCGCACACCTTGAAACTTGAACCATCGCTACGTGGGAACGTAGGCTACTGTAGAATGTCTGCGTTATTATCGGTCTTGTCTAATGAACGCGAATTTCTCTAAAAGCTAGGTAGCTTAAGCTTCAACTTAATAACTTACTTCGGTCACAAGCACGTTTTAACGTTTGTGTTTTGTCGCTTCTACCTTTCTCTCGACCTTTGCTATGTTGACATACAAAGTGCGTGTCATAAACGAAAATACAGGTGTATTGGGCAACAAGCCAACAACGCACGCAAAAAGTGACCAGAACAAGGTAAAATTTGTCAACATTTTCGGGGGGAGGCAAACTATTGACCAAAGCATGCGCCTTTAGGGTCTCAAATTTTGAAACAAATATAAAACAGCCTACGATATCATTATGGCGGCATGTAAACAAATGACACACAAAGGCACTTTTACAGCGCAAATTATCATATTTTAAATCAGGGGTGGGGAACCTTTTCAGTATTGCGGGCCACATAAAATGAGAAATAACACAAGCGGGCCACTAAAAATTTCGAAATTTTATTTAAAGAAAAAACTGATTCGCAGCGGTAGGTGCTTCCAAACAGAGACACATATTTCAAAGCATGTTCCCGCATGACTGGAAAATCACCAGCATTTATGCAGCTTTGATAAAAGTTGAGCTGTGGAATGTTTTGGTACATCGCTTTCAACGTACCGTCATTCTGGAGATCTACTATTTCATGTTGGAAGTTATTAGGAACATCATTATTAAGAACATCTTATTGTTTTCAAGTTGTACTTTCCACAGATGTAGTTTAGCTTCAAATGATTTCACTTTTGCAAACAAGGAGTTCAAAAGCTGATTCGGTCCCTGCAACTTGACGTTGAGCTCGGAGAGGTGCTCGCTAATGTCAACCATAAACGCTAGGTCACACAACCATTGGCTATCAGTGAGTTCGACGACATGGTTTCCCTGATTATTCATGAACTGATCGACTTCGTTTCGTTTCATTTCTTCATCGACGGCCATTCGCAATATACCGAGAATGCAGAGCCTACTCTTTTTTGAGCTGTTGTTTCAATATATTTTGGGTAAAGAAATTTTGACGCGGGCCACATGGAACAGTCACGCGGGCCACATTCGGCCCGCGGGCCGCAGGTTCCCCACCCCTGTTTTAAATGAACGAAAACAAAATGGCACAAATCAAAGTCTTTTCATTGCTATTGATGCGATGCAGTAAATCGCTTGCATCAAGTACAATCTGTATAAACTTCCATCTTAATGACGTGAAACAGTCAACTCCGGTGCGTTAGACGACTTGGAATATATGAATGCACAGACGAATATAACGGAATTCAAATACAGTGCATAGTTTTGTGCTTGTCGGATAGAATTTGTGATGTGTTTCAACGAGTCCATACACTCAACCAACGTTGAGAACTGTGGACTACTAGAAATTAAATTTTTCAAAGAAAGTAAAATTACACTTTAAGATCCCCGTGCGTAAAGCGGCCAGTTTTTTTTAGTACGAATATTCTGGTATGAGTGAGTTCGAGTCATGGCAGTATGAAAATAGTACTATAAAAATATCACTTTCTTCGGGATAAAATAATCATTTACTGAAATGCACTATTGCCAAAATTCCTTTATCATCAATCAGGTCTGCATTACTGATTCAACCAATTAATGCCAAAATTTAACTGCCAGAATAAACTAACGTTAGCAGTAAACGATGCTATCCCAGTGAAATACATGTAGTATGTTGGTGTATTTTTAATACCCAATGGATGTTAAATTCAGACGGATTATTGTCTTAAATACCCACTTGCGCCTTTCCATATTCAACTACTGAAAAAAAAACTTTACAAATGTAAAAACAAAATATGATGTTAAACCTGTGTAAAAACTTGCTTAAAACAAAGAAACATTGACACAAATAAAAGAAGGGCTCAGAGAAACAGAGGCAGTAGATCTAATAACTTCAGGCAAAAGTTGAATTGTTGGTTGTTTTTCCGGCAACCTAGAAATATCATTACAAAAACACAAAACATTTAATACATGGATTGTTACGGTCGGGTTTGTAGAATTGCAACGGAGCAACTTTGTTTTATTTACAGTATATCAAACGCTTTGTCAGTTTAAACGGGTGAATTCATTCTTGTCGGCTAATAGCCTAATCTTAACATGCAGAACACAAAATAACAACAAATAGTACATTTTTACCAGAAGAAAGATCTTTGTGGGAGACGTGGAACATTTAAATCTTTTTTCCGTAATTTTGTGTGAAATTCCGTTACTGTGACGTGATCTTATTTCCGCTCAAAACATGCCGTGGTAGTTCTGTTACTACTTGTGATTATTCAAATACAATCCACGATTTCGATCGGTCAGCATGTTAACTGTAAATCAGAACAAAGCCTAACCCGCTCTGCGCACACTAACAGAAACAATGTCTTGGTTAACCGGTTAGCACATAGCCAGATGTTTGACACGATTCGAAGAATACGTACATCTCCTCGAATAGGAACTATGCTGAGATCAAACATGATGCCAATTTTCTAACAAGTTTTACTAAAACTACTAATTCACGCATAATGCAAAAAAAATAAAGGTTCTTCAAACTGACTGCAAGAAAAAAATCGGCCACCGCCACTAGTGAGGACAAAACCGAGTTTAGATGATGATGTAACATCTTTCAACCACAAAAGGCTCTGAACGGCCAGCTTAGAAAGCGAACCCTTCTGGTCATATGGCAACATTTTATTTACTCTTGGAATTGATAACAAAGGAAATATTTTAAGAGCAATACAAAAGCAGTGGCAGATGAAGCTTGTGGCATAACTGCACAGCGGGGGTAACTTAAACCAACAAACTGGTTCTAACTGGTTGAGAGCAGTGAGTTCATGGAAAATCCAAGTTGTGCATTCGTTGGAATTCCAGCACTTGATTGAAAGTGAAAGCGATATATATGTTCATCAGGATTATGGCAGCAAAAGGTCAATAAAAAAATGTTCATTCAAACTAACGCTTCGCCTCCATTCAGAAACGACTCCATCAAAGAACTCTCAATAACTATCAATATAAAAAAGCAAAGAGTGAAAGATGACAAATCGAAATATTTTGTTCAAACATTCGAGTTTTGCAATATTGATCAACAAAGGCCACAGAGAATTACTTGCAAAATTCAACACCTCAATGCAAAAACTTAGCTACTTGTGATTGCCCAATGCCCAGGTAACTTTGCTAAGGCCGAGATACAAGTTCCAAGAAATTGTATTGCAAAATGTTACAAGCTTTACACGTACGAAAATAAGTCTTTGGTTACAACAAGACAGAAACAAACAAAACAACAACAAAAGTATGTAGATCAATTGTCCCCATGCGCGACCGCATGACGTCATGAGTCCACATCAGAAGCTTCAGCAACGCATTTTACAAATGAAGTCACTTCGGTAGAAAGTTCCTGTAAAAACAAAATATATTGCATTTTAATCTATTGCAAGAAAAGACATTTCTTGGAGCGGGACTTCTTAAAACGTTAATCTTCGATACATCAAAAGTAAAGTAGCAAACATTTAACACCCCTCATGAATGAGGGTGATCCAAAAAGGTGGTTGAAACAAATAGAACATGATTGGTTACAAAATCAGTGTCACTGCATTGTATTCACCCAGTTAATATAGCGAAAGAAAGCCAAAACTATTGTGAATCATTAGTTGCATTCGTCAAATTCATATTCTTAAGTTTTTAAAATGTCGAGTTTCTAAAGTTTAGCAACTTTTCGAAATCAGTAACTCACCGCTTAGTATATAACTATCAAATTAAAGTTGGTCTCAATATACATGGAGGCATTTTTAAGTGGCCTTGCTCTTAGGTGACTATGCCCCAAAAATGTAATATCGCCGTGGGCCATACAACCACGAACAGCGAGCTGGTGTGCCTTTATACAAGGCTCCTGGGTTAAACGAGTAAAAATTGAGTCAGACTTACCTGAATTAGCAATGTTTTATCGTAATCTTGTCTGTATTTATAAACACATCTTGTTAAAACGGAGTAGAGTTCTTCTAATTCCTCGAGGCAAAAAAATTGGGTAGCCTATAATGAAAAACGTGCAGTGCTTAACAAAATTTTGGAAAGCTTGAAGCCTTTGGCAAAACTCTATCAATGATACCAATCGTACGAACATGAGATTTTATTTGAGACTATCAGAAAGCGTAATTGATCGAGGGAATCTTTTAGAACCGAGAAAACTTCTATGCTAACAGACCAGGAAGTTTCGCATACTTGTAGGGGTTTTGAACCGCTGACGCAGGCCATGTCGCCGAGATCGAGAGTGAAGTGTCAGCTTGCTGTGAAGTGTTGTTGTCTGTGAATTATTCCATGTACTAGGTGCAGCTTGGAGGGAGAACAGTCCTTGCAATGAGTTGATCGAGCGCACACCTCGAAAGCCGAATCAGTGTTGCCTCATTTTTCCATTTCTTTGTGCACAAAGTCGGGTGTTTAACTGTTAAACCAAATTTAGCCATCAGGGGGGGGGGGGGATGAGCAACGCAAAGTACCTGCACTGTGTAGTGTAGCAAGCCCTTTAGTTTCTTCTCATCCACAATGAGAGGTGGTGGGGTAGCGAGGCGCACAGGTTCGACTTCCTCCTTACTGGAAAGTTCATTTCGATTACTAAGATCTTGAAAGAAAACAAAATACGTAATATGAAAAAGAAACGGGGTGTAACAAAATTAAAGACAAATTTGTATGTGATACCGTCAAAACATTATAATAGCATCAGTGGCATGATACTTCGGTATACAGTTCATTATAACCATATTAAGCACTGAGAGAACTAACTCATAGGTAAGCAAGGATTAACAAAGACAATAATCTGGGGAGCCAGGTTTCATTTACACAGAAAAGAAGATGTAAGAGCAATCGCTATGTAAGATTTGATTGACTAAAGACAATGAAGCAGCAGCCCAGTTTATGCCCAGCCTCGCTGTACAATCTGCGTGGCACCTCCGGTTTGAAAAGGGAAAACCTCTTGGGTTTGAGATTGAAAATCTCGTGTGATCAAGAAAGGATGATAACGTCAATGTAAAAAGAGGCAGCACTTTCGCTCTCTCTGGACAAGTTGACAGTATAATGCTACAAGCTTGATTTGCATTCAACCATTTTGCGATAAGGGCTAGAATTAGTAACAGCATATTAAGTTTATTCACATAGAAAATTAAACACATTCATTTACGAACCTGTGTCCGGTACGATTAATTCTTTTGTTTTATTTTGTTCTTTAAATTTTCGATGCGTTTTAAGATTTTCTGTTTTATCTGATGCAACCTCTGATGGAGGTTGATCTTCCATCATGTCACCGGTTTCATCCAGAGGAATATGATGCTGCTTGTCATTGTTTTCGTGTTCACTCTCATTTGAATACGATGAAATGTCGGAATACATCCTTGAAGGATCCTCCTTTTTAACGCCACTGCTCTTCACCTCTTCACCACTAGCATCCTGCGTTTCTTGAAAAGAGGGACTACTTTCATCACAAATGTTTTCTATTTTTTCTGGATTTTTATCTGTGGAAGACGATGGATCTTCCAAGAAGACATTGTTCAAATTGGGATCATTTTCTTCATCAAAACACTGAGGAAGAAGTTTATGGGAATTTCTCACGTAAAACTCCGTGTCCGCATCACCTGATGGTCCCACTCGATGATCTCCATCCAATATTTTATCAGGTTTCATTGCCCCATTCCTGATGGTGGACATAACTTCTTTATCATCTAACATCATCTTATTCTGTGATAAATTTTCATTTTTGTGACCTTGCACAATTTCCTCATCTCTTCCACTGCTTCCATCATCACTGTCATCTTCAATCTGAAACAGAAAGATTTTGTAAAAACTTTCACCTTCCCTTAATCACGTATGTCTGGTGAAACTGAATCTCCATGAGACGATGGTAAGTATGTTTTGTTCTGCACCTTGCTTTATGAAGGAGAGTGAAAAGACGTTCTTTTCTCTCCTGTAGCTGTGATAGCAAATGGCAGTGTGGTAGTGATTATGCCAAGCAATGTACGACTTGGATAAGAAAACAAAATTAATGAAGAATCAGACGATCACATATTTATTTTATACAGTAGAGCAGTGGTTCCCAAGCTTTTAAGACTACGGCACGCTACTGAACAGAAAATATTTTGTGGCACCCCGTGGTAGACCAACGATCTTTTACCTCGATCACAGCAGATTGTTGAAACAAACCTTAATTGTTTCATACCAAAGACTTTAGAAATGGCATTCATGGCTTCTCTGCTTGATATACAGCTCTTATGCAGTGTGGCGAAAAGTAGACAAGTTCGCTAGTTGTGCCCTTAGAAAAGGCAATTTATAATAACACCTTTAGAAACCAACATAATAATAGTAACAGCAGTATTACTGGGAGATTGAATGCCACTTTGAGACGGCGTTTTGGAAAAAAAGTGAAATTTACTTATTTTGAAGTTACCCTGAAACTTAATATAAGATGCTGCTCTTCACAATAAAGAATAAAAACCTTTCGATGAACAGCATTTACCTATTAAATGAACTACAATCACAATCAGCACAACTCTACCGATGTTGCGTGTGACATCACAAAACCACAACAACAAAAGGATGCAACACTAGGAATTTGTGACCACAAAGCAATATGTTTGGTCAGTTGTAGACTGTAGTGTAAAGGCTTTACTTATACAAACAAAAACAACCGTGCATGAAAATTTCATCAGCAACATTGATCTTAGCTAAACGTTTGAAAACAAATAAAAACTGAATATGAGAAATAGCTCGCGGCACCCCGGTTGGAAACCACTGCAGTAGAGTGTGAAGAAAAGACGGGGTCTCATCGTGCTGATCCTATTCCAGCCACGTAAACACGTCTGCTTCAATTTCCTTCAGAATGATATTGTTCCACGACCAGCTTTGCGGGGTGTCACGCCAAGATTCCATCGGTTGTTCAGGTTGTGATAGAAAACTATTTTCACTTGTTTATCACATGAAAAGTATGAGGAAAAGCAGACAATTCTTTTATTTGAAAAAAAAAACTACTGACTCTGACTTTCTTCTTCCTGGTGGCTGCAGACGCCCACACCGACTTCGGTTTCCTCCGTGGGTCATAATGGCGAGGATGTGATGTGCAGGTCGGCTCTTCAGAGATGCTCTCAAGGAAGGATTCGCGTCGGATGGATTGAGAAGTTGAGTCAGCTGCAATACAAACGTAGCTAAGTGAGTTGGTCGTATCATGTTACGTAAGGCAGTGAAAAAAAAAGAGTTTTTTCGAATTGCAAAAGGGTACCCACTAAAACCGTTGTTTTTAATTTAAAAATTCAACAAACTGCACCTGAGTATGTAGGTTCAGTTTTCACCATGCAAGCTACAACGTGAGCTTAGAAATTCAGATTATCTTGAAAAAGTTTGTACCCCCGTCATACGATAAAAAAGCTTGTTGGTTTCTATGGAATAGCTACGTTAGCATCTTATGTAATACCATGAAACTATATCAAAACAATGCAATATGCAAAATCTTGTTTACATGTATGAAACAAATTTAAACATATTTCGAAACATACCCTCACCCGCTTTCTTTGTTTGAGATTGGCGTCGAGATTTACTGAACTGAGTCGGTGCGAACTTGAGAGGGTCAGCGTTTCGTTTGCGTCTTGCTTCTGTTACCTCATTGCACAGAATCTCGAACTTGGGTTCTAGTTCTCCTTGTATAATGGCATGAGCCATATCACGCAGCAAGCATGCCCGATGACGGATGGCTTTATCTGCAAATTGAAGATTGCAGTGAATCAGTCAGCAATTCCAAGAGATTTAATTATACAGGTAAACATTAACTGTGTTTTCAAGAACAGCTTTGAAATATTCAGATATTCGCTGAGGATGCGAGTGAAAGGGCGGTAAGCAAATAAAGAATGAGTATCTTTCTGCTACTTGTTGTTCATTTATTCGGTAAACTAATACTATTGCAAGAAAAGTAAATAATCTTGATGAACATTCAAACTGTTCAGTGTTCATGTATTCACTTCTTCTTTATGTGAATGATCTTCCAAATGCATCTTCTTTTTCAACTACACTTTTTGCTGATGACTCAAACTTTCATATGTCAGATAAATGCCTGTCATCTCTCCAAAAAAATGTTAATAGAGAAATAGAAAAAATTGATGTGTGGATGAAATCCAATAAACTTTCATTAAATTATAGTAAAACTACTTATATGACCCTCTGCAACAAAAAAAGTGCAGCAGAAAATTTTAGTCTGTCCATCAGTGACCGATCCATCGAAAGGAAGAAATGTATAAACTATCTAGGTGTAACTTTGGATGAGCGATTGACATGGGATAGTCATATTATTAATCTTAGAAAGCAGCCTGCAAAGGTCTGCGGCATAGCATTTAAGCTGAGATACATTGCCCCTTTAACAGTATTACGGGCTTTATATTATGCTTTGTTTCAATCCAAGATCCAATACTCGATTATAAATTGGGGAAGAGCAAACTCTACATTGCTTGCTCCACTACAAGTGTTACAAAACAAGTTCATTCAATCCTGCTTATTTTTGCCGAGGTCAACAAATACAACTGTTCTTTATCACCAATTTAATGTGCTCAGAATTGACGATATTATTAAATTAGAAACTGCAAAATTTATGTACAAATATGTGCACAAAATGCTGCTCCGGGCCTTTGCTGGCTGCTTTATTTTTGTAAATGAAATTCACCATCATAAAACCCGTCAGAACCAAAAAAATGATTTATATTTGCCTTCTACAACGTCAAACTCTGGTAAGAAGATGCTATGTTTTAATGGAGTGAAACTATGGAATAAAGTACCAAAAGAAATAAAAGAAAAGTCTTACAATGTTTTTAAATTTAAATATAAATGTTTATTAAAGAATTTGTACAATGATCACTCCTGAAACGTATCATCCGCTTATTTCTCTACACAATGTTTTTTTTATGTTGCCCTGTGTTATTCCATTGTTAATGTATTGTTAATTCCATTGTTAATTTTTACAAATTAAAGTGCTGGTATTGTGCTATATATTATATACCGTATGTGTTAATGTTCTTAATTTTGGGTCTTTTGTTTAAATGTTTGGGTGGCAGCTGACTTTGGTGACCTTTTGGTCTTTCGCTGCCATCCTTGTTGTGCGAATAATTTGTGTTTATTGTGTTTTTGCTTTTTGTGTCTTTCTTTTTCGCCAACAAAACAAACATAAACTGAACTGAAAACTGCTAATCGCAAGCTGACATGCTCACAGCATGACGTGTTCCGAAAGTTCACGCAAAGATGTCAGCATGAAAAAGATTTTTAATGTAAACGTTCTTCGTGATAAACTGAGGCAGAAAAGTGAAAAGACTTTTCAAAATACGGTACCGAGATAAAGTGGGTATCCAGTTTGTCACTAACTGCAATGACACATAACGCGACAAGTATGGCAAAAATAAATGATCCTGTCAACTCTTCACAGTGCTGATCCACGTCACATCAATGCAAAACGTTGGCGTTGATATCGCTCGTTGTCCTATCGCTTCTCTTTCTGGTTAAGTGATGAACATTGAACAAGTTTTAATAAAAAAAAACAAAAAGTTTGCTTAACGAGAGTTGAAAAAACAATCAGTTTTAAAAAGTATCAACCACCGGTATTTCTTACAACCGATTGTTCCAATACCTTCAGCGCATACGTCAGGGTTGTACTCCAGTGCGTTGTCACATATAAGGTTGATGTCACTGAGGAAGGAAACGACGTTGTTGTACTTGTGTTGGTCTATCTTGTTCATCATGGATGAAATGTCCATTGGCTCATCTATAACTTCCGTGTAATCTGTGACCTCTTCTGTGTCCACTGGTTTCAAAAAGACCTGGTAAAAATTACCTGTAAGACCAAGGTCTATGCTCTGCTTCATATCCATTAAACAATGAAGTACTTAAATTTGTTTCAAAGCAGATTGCCATTGTTGAAACATTTTCATAGGTTTTACAAGCTTAAAGTTAATTATTAACAACGAGATAAAAAGTGGGTTGCCAAATGACTACTACTGGAGCGCAAGTCAGAATGTTTCCAAATTGAGTTCAAGGCTCGAGAAACTGAAGGAGGATTATTTACAAAGTTTATCGTTGTTCACAATGTTTTAAAGTTTTCCGTTTTAAAACCGAAATATTTGTTTAATATTTTCTACTTTTCTGTTCAGCTTTCGGCACTAGGAAAATTGCCCGTCGGATAATTGCCCGCTGGAAAATTGCCCGCCGGAAAATTGCCCGCCGGAAAATTGCCCGCCGGAAAATTGCCCGCCGGAAAATTGCCCACCGGAAAATTGCCAGCCGGAAAATTGCCTGCCGGAAAATTGCCTGCCGGAAAATTGCCCGACGGAAAATTGCCCGTCTTTGAGTAAGAAATAGCTGCAAAAAAAGTCCAGCTGTGAGTCTGCAATGAACCATTGTTTCTCTCATAAAATAGTTTAAACTTAGTACCCAGCTGTGATAAAAGGCGTGATAGATTTTAACCGGCAAATGCTAAACTAAATGAAAAAGAGCTTCTGGGGCAGGGCTTCCCAAACTGGGGGTCGCGTAACGAACTTCGGGGGTCGCAGAAAGTATACAAACTTTACACAAAGCACTGCATATTAACACGTATGTGCAAGATGCTGTGGAAGTTATTAACTTTATTAAGAGTCGTTGTCACGATTTCTTTCTATCTCTTACCAGGAAAAAGACTTGGAAAGGTTCAATGACGTAGTTTAATGGGTCAACCGAAAAGCAGTCAATTAAATGTCGAATAATTCTACTAGCGAAATGATAATCTGACTTCTTGAAGAACTTTAACGAACGGCTTCTCAAATAACTCTAATTTCTGCATCAACTACCAATCTACAACTCATAGCACAACTCTCATAACCAACTCAATAATAATCATCATAATAATCACCATAATAATAATCTCAGAATCTCCGAATAAACATTACACAAACTACACCACTATTTATAGTTGGCTGTTCAGTCCAATAACTTCGAGAAGGTTACATCATAAAGAACCATCGTTCGGTCACGTAGCATTTAAATGTAAACAACAGAAGTCTATAGAAGGTCACGTAGGGAAAATGATTCCAGAAAACACGTTACATAATACAGATTTCGTCACCAGAGGTTACTTCAGGTCATAACCGATAATAACACAACGCACCAGAATTCCATAATGAAAATAGCACATTCGTTGAAGATACAAAGCAAGCCATCGCGAGGCATTTGCACCTTGATTGTGACATACGCCCCCCCTTTGAATATTGTTGCAAACAATATAACAACACAATCAATACAAAACACACCATAAAACAATTAATTACTCAATAATCAGTTCTCATAAGTCTATCGTTGCATGATCTACCAACGATAGCTTTTCTCAAAACAATAGTCACGTTTTCTGCGAAAGTCTCCAACGTCCTCAACATCTTCAGTGCATCGGCGAGCGAGATGACCCATCTTCCTACATCGGAAACATCTCCTCTCCGGACAGTCCTTGGCGAGATGACCTTCCTTGTGACAGTTGTAGCAAGCCTTTTCACCAAAAGAGCAGCTCCTGGCTATGTGTCCAATCTCCCCACATCGGTAGCAGTGGTTGTCACGGCAACGTCTATTTTCCGAATGTCCGCCGTCAGCAACGCACTCCCTGGCGAAGTGTCCGCGTCTACCGCATCTATAGCAAACTCCAAATGGTCGTCGCCTGCCTCTTCTCCTCGGTTCTTCGCGCTCGTAATATCCGTCATCGTGAGATCGTTGCTGATTATCTGCAGAACAATCTCGAGCAAAGTGACCATTCTTGCCACAAGAATAACAAGTAACTTCAGAATCTCTCTCAAAAACATTTCCGATTATCAGATCAACTAAAGAGTTTTGTAAACATAACGCTTTCACAGTCCCACTACAATACGGAGTTTCGATAGATATCATCGCTAACGGTCCTTGGATTGAAGTGGTATCTATTTTTGTCACATGGCCAGTTTTTCCCGTTAATTGACTGTCTTTAACCAAATCTCTCCTCACTATTATACCAGTAGAACCAGAATCACGTAAAACTTTTACCTTTTTGTCTCCAACTTTTCCATCCACTACTGGCAGGTGATCTTCAGGTATTATTTTTCCGCAAACATCTTCATCCGGATTCTTCTCGTCAAGCGTGGGTTTAGGAATCATTAACGCACAACCGCATCGATAAACGTCCGTGTCTTTATCTTTTCCAGACTGATTAGGTAAGGAAAACGACTTGTCCTTGCATTCCTTCGCTTCGTGTCCCTGCCTATTGCAACGATTGCACCACTTCCTCGATTCCTGATGATTTCTGTTAGTCTTCTTCCGGCAGTTAACAGACTTATGACCTAAGCCATTACAATTAAAACAACGTACTTCTCTTGGAACCGCACCTCCTTTAAAATTATTTGTTTGCTCTTCGTCATTATCGCATGACAACGTTTCTTCAGTCGACAACTTCTCATCATGAGCAACTAAGTACTGTTCTGCCACACTGGCTATTTCTTCTAGATTCTTTGGACTTCTCTCCATTAGATAAACAGACAGATCTTTTGAACATGAATCTGTGAATTGTTCCTTAACTATAAGGTTTGCCAATCCGTCCAATGATTGTTCGGCCCCCGAAAGTTCAAACCATTTTAACAAAAGGTTTCTTAAACGTTCAATAAATTGACCTGGGCTTTCGTGTTTTTCAGGCTTTGCCTCACGGAATCTTTGACGGTATCCATGCTCGGTAAAATTGTATCGTTTTAACAGAGCTAACTTCAATCTGTCGTAGTTCATGGCTTCTTCTTGCGAAAGTCTTGAATATACATCAAGAGCTTGTCCCGATAATAACATGCTTAACTGGGTAGCCCACGTCGACTTCTCCAATTTGGCTATTGTAGCATATCTTTCAAATCTTAACAAATAACTATCCAACTCATCTTTTTCTTCAACAAATGATGGCAAATCTGGACGTCTAACTTGCGCCACAATAACATCTCGAGCATTATCATTAGTAGAATTAGATCGCTCACCAATGTCCAGCTTTTGTCTTTCTAATTCAAGTTTTAACTTTTCCAATTCATATTGCGCTCTTCTTTCTTCAGCTTCTGCTTCGCGTTGCGCCCGATTCTCTTCGGCTTCTGCTTCGCGCTGCGCCCGCTTCTCTTCTGCTTCACGCTGCGCCCGCTTCTCTTCAGCTTCAAGTTCTGCTCGCTTTTCTTCAGCTTCAAGTTGTGCTCGCTTTTCTTCAGCTTCAAGTTCTGCTTTCCTTATTTCACGAGCAGCTCTTCTATCTTCTCTTTCGTCAGCTTCTCGCTGAGCTTTTTGGTCCATTATCTTGTGATACTCTTCCATCACAAACTGAGACTTTTCATTACCAGTCAGCCCCATTCGTTCAGCCATGCTCCCTAAGTTTTCAATCATCTCATGTTTGACAGTATCCGCCATTTTGACAGCTTGTTGTTAATTTATTATTCCTTCAATAAATCTTTCGGTATTCTTCGGTTTTTCGGTTAAATCTTTTTCGGTTGATCCCGGACGAGCCCCCAGAATGTCACGATTTCTTTCTATCTCTTACCAGGAAAAAGACTTGGAAAGGTTCAATGACGTAGTTTAATGGGTCAACCGAAAAGCAGTCAATTAAATGTCGAATAATTCTACTAGCGAAATGATAATCTGACTTCTTGAAGAACTTTAACGAACGGCTTCTCAAATAACTCTAATTTCTGCATCAACTACCAATCTACAACTCATAGCACAACTCTCATAACCAACTCAATAATAATCATCATAATAATCACCATAATAATAATCTCAGAATCTCCGAATAAACATTACACAAACTACACCACTATTTATAGTTGGCTGTTCAGTCCAATAACTTCGAGAAGGTTACATCATAAAGAACCATCGTTCGGTCACGTAGCATTTAAATGTAAACAACAGAAGTCTATAGAAGGTCACGTAGGGAAAATGATTCCAGAAAACACGTTACATAATACAGATTTCGTCATCAGAGGTTACTTCAGGTCATAACCGATAATAACACAACGCACCAGAATTCCATAATGAAAATAGCACATTCGTTGAAGATACAAAGCAAGCCATCGCGAGGCATTTGCACCTTGATTGTGACAGTCGTGCACTCAATAGGCTACCCGTATTTTGTAAATTTATATGGTGAAATATGGAATCGGAGTTGAAAACCCTCTTTGCTGCATTGCAAACGTGGACTTCAAAACTAAAGTCAATGCTTTAAAAAGTTATTAGTGTTAAAAAATTAAGTCGTAATTTTTTCAACGGAAAAAAAGTTTAGACTTTGTCCACCGTTTTTAAAAATGCTTTTCAAATTATGCTATATGTCCGGTTTGTTTGAAAAAGGGGAACGAATTTAATTTGTCCTTCCAAGGAGAAAACATCGATGTTTTTACATTGAAATCTAAAGTTGGAACGTTCATCAAAAAATTAAACATCTAGAAACAAAAGATTGAAAATGATTCATTTGAAATATTCTCGTTTATTGAAAAGTTTTTGGCTAACAATGGCGTGGAATCAAACGTTATTAAGCTTCTGGTTACCGACACTTGTCAAGATTGTTGAAAGAGTTTAAAAAGTATTTTTTATCTAAAATTGGACAATACCAATTTAGATTGGATCCAAAAGCCATTTGCAATGCAAAAAACAAAGTACCGAGCACCTCTCTTTCAAATCTCAGGAAAAATTTGCAGATTTATCTTTTGACTCTAAGTAGGCTCGTGGCTTGAATTTTCTGGAAAAAAGTTTCACACTTTTTGGCTTAGCCTAACGTTAGACCGGAATATTCACCATTATAATGGCTTAACAGTAACCGCACTCCTACTGTTTGTCTCCACGTATATGTGCGTGTCAGTGTTTTCAACGTTGATAAAATACCGTTCCAGCATAAGTAACATTAAAACCGCCTTGAGACCAGCATTGACAAACATCGAGAGACGGCTAGACCTGCTTTGTAGTAGAAAGCAGTCGCACCCACCACACTGAACAAATGTGTTTACTTTTTGGTTTTGTTTCCAGCAGGCTACAAGTAGTAAAGTAGTAGGGTTCGAGTACGGATAGCTTGTTCTTAGTTTTCGTTTAAATTAAGCCTTTCAATAAATATCACAAACGTATATTTCGCATTGTTTGTTCTTTTAACCGTAAAGGGTCGCGGAAAATTTTAGGAGATTAAAAGGGGTCGCGAGCAAAAAAGTTTGGGAAGCCCTGGAATATAAATATCAACTCTCTATCTCATACCGACAAGCGTATACAGCTTTACAATGAGTTCTGAGGACAGTCTTCTTTCAGATTCCACTATTGTCTCAAATTTTGTCATCCCAAAATGGTGACCATCATAAAAAGTAGGCGCGGAAAAGACATTCTTGTAGATGAATTGTAATTTATGTATCATCGGAATAAGACGAATGAAAGTGGTAGGCTACTAAGATTTATTGGGAGTGCAGTGAAAGAAAATCTACAAGTTGCAAAGCAAGATTACACACGAACTCGCATATTGACAATATTCAAATTTTAAAGAAAGTAAATGAACAATGAACATACACATTCATCAGGTAAAGATATTGTGGAAGCAAAACGAGCAAAATAAGCTTTAAAAGATAAGGTAGTTTCTTCTCACCAATCATGTCGTGCCTTGGTTTCCGAGTGTGTTTCATCTCTAGACAAATATGCACTTTCCCAAATGCCAAATTTAATTCACATGAGTAGAAATGTTAGGAATTGGAGACAAAAAGCAATTTTCATTATTTGCCTTCTGTATGATCGCTTTGGTTAACATATGAGCAACAATAGTCAATAGTAATCATGCAATTCCTGATATCAATTAAACTTTCCCCATACTTGTCATTCCCGCATGAAAGTTGTTGCTACTTTCAATGTCTAAATGATAAATTTATGATGTGATGTGCCTTTATTACTGCGAATTACCTAATGTAATTACCTAATTACCAGCGCTCTCACCTGTCGGCTGCATAGCCGAGTGGTGAGAGCGCTGGAACGGCAATCGAAAGGACGCCGGTTCGACACCGCTCATGAGCATGCAGCTGTGTCTTTGGCAAGACACTTAAAGGCATGCCTGAAGGTGGACATGAAGATTGGCTTCCTTGCTTTCCCGTCCACTTAATCTAAATCTTCAACCACCAGGTGTAAGCCTGGATACGACAAAAAAAAAAACAACCTAATGTACATTTTCAAGTTTGCTACAGATTAAAGTAGGCTACTGCATGAATTTCGCTTAATACATGACAAAGATCAGTGCCAAAACGTGATAATTAAATTTCGTCGCACTAATCTGGTTGCAAGGGTGCTAAGTTTAAACTATTTGAGGAACAATGGTTCAATCACAGACTCACAGCTGGATTTTTTCGCAGCTATTTCTTAGGCAAAAACGGGCAATTTTCCAGGTGGCAATTTTCTCGACGGCAATCTTCTCACACGGGCAAGTTTCCGGCGGGCAATATTCCCACACGGCAATTTTTCGACGGGCAATCTTCCTGTCACGTAAACTTTCATGTCTTGAACAAGTTTGTGATGAAAGATTTTTTACAATGTGTCTCTCCGGTCGAGAGCCGAAGAAAGATTTTTAACAAAAAAGCAGCACATCACGAGGAGATGAAACAGACCTTAAATCTACGATCTTGGGCCAACCGAGTGAGTACATCTCGGAGGAAGAGGCGAAGGTTCCGCATAGTTGCTTCTTCTTCTAGTTCTATTTTTTGGAGCTCCAGCTCCGTCAGTTGAACTTCTTTGGGAGGAGGAGCTGCTTCAAGGACTTCTAAACTCTGGATCTCTGAAATGCGCGACATGGTAAACATAATACATGAAAATATACAAAAAAACAACATCCCTAAAAGTATTACAGTGTTATCAGTGGTATTTAACCTGTAGGTCGCGAACCCAAGTGGGGTCACCTAAACTTTTTCTGAATTCGCCATAACTCACCATATGCTCGCTGTTTTGGTACAACTTATGTGCTTAAACTAGCTTCAACTTTTCGAGTTTAAGTAATTTTGTTTAAATTGTATGTTGCTCGTTTTTGGGGTTATTTTTTGCCAGTCTAGCACTTTTTATTTTTAGATTTTCTTTTGAAACTTAAGTTGAAAGTATTTTGATGTGGTCGACATTACGTCTCTTCTTTTTAAACAATTTCCAAGATGATTATTGCGCATAGGCTAATGACGTCACAGTACGTCCCTGCAATTTATTGCAAACGTGGCTTACTTTGCAGACATATTTGATTCGCTGAACTATTTGAATCAATCCATGTAAGGGACTGGCTTTTCAGTTATTAATACACTACCAAAATAATAGCTTTCTATAAAAAGCTTATCCTGTGGCAAAGTTACGTCAAGCGAAATGAGTTTGAACACAAAGTTTGAGTTTGAAAACACGTTTCCAGAACTGCAACAATATCCCCACATTGTCGACAGAGATGTATCTGTCAACCTTGGCAAGTAGTTTGAGCACTACTGTGTCAACATCTTGATGCCGTTCAAAGAACAAGACTGGATTATAGATCCTTTTCTTGTCAAAGATTTGTCGGAACTTCCCCTCCGTGATGCGGAAGAATTTACAGAAATGACAATAGATGCAGCAAACCGCATTTCATTTAAATAAAAACGAAACACCGTAATCGATAGGATGTAGAACATGACATGTAACTATGCTTATGCAAAGTCAAGCCGCGGCAGCAAAACTTGTGGAGCAAAACAAAACAACAAAACAAGCAGCAAAACAACCAACGCATTAACAGTGCAAATTAAAGGTTGAAACAAATTGACAATTTTGTGTTCCTGAAATCAAAATCATTTGTGTCAACGAGTAAATCTTAAAAAACAATCATTTTGGAATGCATATGCAGATTTTTCTGTAATTTTTCTATAATCTGCGCATACTCACTCATGTTTTTCTTTTGGCGTTACTTGAAATATATTTCTCCATACCGTACCAGAAAACAAACTGGGGTCGCATGTAAACGCTAATTTCATTTTCTTTTAAATGGAGGTCGCTTCTTGAAAACGTTGGAGACCACTGCAGTACATTACCAAAACATTGGCAACCTATACACGTACTGAACAGTCATGTACAAAAAAATTTATGCAAAAAAAAAGTTCAAAGGGCCCTAAAACTTAGATAGCGGAACGCTAATTTTTTTGACGTAGTCCATTCCATACAAAAGTATTTGGGGCACTTAAATTGTTCAGGCAGGCCAAAGCAAAATTGTTAGGATATTTAGTGCGCTAAGTATTGAAAACAAGGAAAGATGCGCTGTAACATGTACAATTGTACATTGTACATTAAGGTACATATACACATACATACATCCGTACATACGTACACAAGTAGCAATTCTTACGTTTTTTTAACTTGTTCACAGGAAGTTTCCTTGTTAATTGCAAGAAGACAGGAGAGAAAAATGACTTTCTTTCTTCTTCAGTCGGATGTCGAATTGTGAAGACTTCTTTGCGATATTCTCGAAACAATGAGGATAATCCAGGAGGAAGATCTTTTCTCAAACAATCCGCCGTGGCTGAGGGAAGGGAGGAGTTTTAATTTAAGAAAAAGCGATAAATCAACAAAATGAAAAAATAAAACAAAAACGACTAATGAAAAAAAGACACAGAAAAAATTTAAAAAATACTGTTTTCAAAACAACTCGCGAACAATTAAGATAACAACAAGTTGAGAGGTAACTTAAATCATAGAATAATTAAAAAAAAACAATAGAAACAAAAAATCCAAACAACTATAACAAAGAAGCTACTATTAAAAATAAATTCCATATAGTCACGATGACAATACAATAAATTTGTCGTACCAATAACGGCCACGGGAGTAGAGGCAGGCAGTGTTTTTAAGAGGGACTTAAATGTATGATGCACAGTGAAGTTAGCAGACTGCCACCACATGGAGGCGTTTGGGATGAATATCACGCTGGGCGCAGTGCGTCGTGCTTCTCGGAAAATCTAAACAGGAAAGTTGGAATGACATTTTGCAATAATTGTGGGAAAAATAAATGACAAGGTCAACTCAAATAAAAGCTTTTATTCTATTCAAAAGTTGCCTGGAACTACACTAATCTTATAACAGCTATTTCAGATTTACTCAAAATAAAATTAACACTCAAACAGTACAAAACGACAATGCTCGTTTTATCAAAATATGGAGTCGCCATCAGGGGTCTAAAATAGTTTTGAGCGTTACTACCTGACCACATGCTTCTTCTGGAGTTCTCGCACTTATTCCATAGAGAGTTGGTGTGTCCAACAAGTGGACCGGTAGCCCTTCTAGATCGTGCAGTAAAGCAGGGCCAAGATGGGCAGTCTGGCCATCTTTGGGATGGCCGCAGAGGAGAATACGGGGTCGGTGTGTGGTGGACTCACTGTAACAAGCAATAAAAACGTATCACTAAAAGACAAAAATAATGCCAAAACACCATAAAACAACAATAATTGGCTACTGGCCTTGATAAAACACGGATATTTAGCAATGATTTTATGCCAAGCAACGTTTTAGAAGACTGAAAGGCTACTCAATTTCGAAACAACCTATTTTTAAGCAAAAAGTTCTTCAACCAACTCGGTAGTCGTATGTATTGACATGCAGCTAGTAAGCTTTGTGCATAAGATATGAAACAAAACTCTGTGGTTTACGACTGAAAAAAACAAGGTATGTTAGAAGCATAAATAAAATCGCCTAACTCAGTGTCAATTCATGGTGAGTTTTGAAATCTATTCGATCGGGGTAATGCATTTTTCTGTCACGGTGTTTGAACCAAAACTGATTTGCAAATTCTATGAACAAAGCGAGCTTCGGACAAGAAAGATAACAAATTTATATTCGGCGAAAAACTAAAGCACTTAAACAATAAAATAGCAAAGCACCGATAAGGGTGAGATGACATTTCATTTAAAAACGAATTGCTAATGGAGAGTCCGTTTGGAGGAAGAGGCAATAATGGTTGTTGGTTGTCGTCATCCATGTCGCTGTCTGAATCACTCCAACGTGACGGGACATCATTTCCGTCGTCTGCTTTCAGGATTTTAGATTTCTCTGAAGTAAAATCGTGAGTTAAAAAGCAAATAGTTTCAATGAGTAAAACTGAGCTTTTACTAAGGAGACATAACTATGACTACTTCACTCCTCAAGAAAATAAAGTTGAAATAGCAGATAAAAACCGTGATTGACGTCATAACGTTTGCGGTACACCGTAAATTCAAGTTCAAAAGCAGTCGAATGTAATTTAAAAGATTATCTGCACAGAATGGATGGAGTATGTCAAACTTTAATAACAGCTTTAGATTGATAACTAACAGTAAAGGGGACACCATGACACAAATTCTTTGACTTCATTACAGTTTGTATTTTACCAACGAGTGTAACACAAAAAAGCACAGTCAGTTACAATGTGCCAATATACTGGAGGTACACTAAAGAAATGAAAACTTAGCAAAAACCTAATAAAGCTCTCTCCTGGACTACTACCTTAACGTGGTGAGAGAGTTTCAGTGCCTCGATGACCTCTAGAGCTATACTGGCAGGAGCATCTGCTCCTGGTAGGGACACCCAGGCCAGTTTGGTCAAAAGGTAGAGGCCAGACAAAACGTAGTCCCTCGACCAGGGCAGGAGAGCCCTCTAGTCCAGTAAGACAATCTCCTAGTGATGGTGACACAAAATCAAATCACTCTCTTCCAACCTGCCATGAGCCAGCATGGAAGCAGTAGCCTACGGCTTGTAAAATCACATGGAATAATATGTCAACCAATAGTATCGCAACTAAGAGGAGGCTACCTCAGGATCCTCGCATGTCGACCAGGAGGGCACATCAGCAGCCCCGGACTGATGTGACAGTTACGACCAGGGGTTTGCATCAGCAGCCTGGTTGGTTGACGTTGTAACTGAAGGAGTGAGGGAGGGCTTATTGAGTGAAATTTTGTATGCAGACGACCTGGTCTTGACAAGTAATAGTATGGAGGGACTGGAGAGAAAGTTTGAAAAATGGAAAGAAGCATTTGAAACCAAGGGTATGAAGGTGAATCTTGAAAAAACAAAAGTGATGGTGAGTGGAGCAGAAGGAACAGTTGTTGAGAACAAAGTAGATCCCTGTGGAATATGTGGCAAGAGAGTGATGAGAAATTCAATGCAATGCAAGGAATGTGGAAAGTGGGTACATGCAAGATGTGCTAATGTCAAGAGAGCCGCAACAAGATTGGCGAAGTGTTTTGTTTGTGGGAAATGCAGTAATGGAAGAAATGAAGTGGAAGACCATGATGATGAGTTCTGCCATGGCATCAAAACAGTGACGGACTTCTGTTATCTGGGTGATCGGATAAATGGAAGTGGTGGATGTGAAGCAGCGGTGACAACAAGGGCAAGATTGGGCTGGGCAAAGTTCAGGGAATGTGGGGAAATGTTGCATGGCAGAAAATTTTCACTAAGGATGAAAGGAAAAGTATATCGGAGCTGTGTGCGGCCTGCAATGCTATATGGTAGCGAGACATGGGTATTGACAGAGAGTGAACTAGCAATCCTGAGAAGAACGGAAAGGTCAATGGTGAGAGCAATGTGTGGGGTGAAAACGAGAAGGGAAAAAAGGACTGAAGAATTGTTGGATATGCTAGAGATGAGAGAGACCATAGACCAACTGGCAAGGGCAAATGGAGTAAGATGGTATGGACATGTGATAAGGAGGGAGGAAGGAAGTTTTCTTAGAAAGGCACTAGATCTAAAGGTGGATGGGAAGAGGAAACGCGGTCGTCCAAGAAGAACGTGAAAACAACAAGTGAAGGATGAATTTAAAAAAGTCGGACTGAAGGAGGAAGATGCAAGGGACAGGGTGAAATGGAGAAAAGGGATTAAAACAATTGCTGCGCGGAAACAATCGGCCACCTCCACTAGTGGGGAACAAACCGACGATGGATTATGATGATGAGCCTTGGACCGATGTAAGACAAGCGAACAGAGGTAACAAGAAGAAAAATAAACAAAATTTCAACCTATGCACATTGCACATACAACAAAAGGACAATCAATGACTTAAACAGTCACGCACTTGAAACAATGTTCCATGAACTCGAAAATGTGAATTGGGATGTGGTCGGTCTAGCTGAAACCAAAGTCATGAAAAGCCAAATTACAATTCATACCGTAACACCTCTAATCACAAACTGTTCCTATCAAGTAATGAAACCTCTCGATCTAATGGAGTCGGCTTCCTGGTACACAAATCCTATACTCCCTTTGTGGAAGGATACCAACCTATATCTGACAGACTTGCTGTGTTACGTCTTCAAGGAAAATTCTCAAAACTAGTTCTCATACAGTGCAATTTCCCTACGTCATCCCACCGCGATGAGGAAGTCCAAGAACTATATGACAAAATCCAAGCTATCATTGACACCAAAAAGGGATCACCTCCATTATGGGAGACTTCAACTGCAAACTAGGTCAACTACATAAAACTTTCCCGTCATCAATTGGAAAACACACTCTGGCGACCGGAAATACAAGAGGCGAACTACTGGGCCAGTTCTGCGTAAAAAACAACCTCCAAGTCGCTAACACATGGTTCAAAAAAGGAAATGTTGTTTACTTGGACCTTTCCTGACGGGAAGACAAAAAACAAATAGACTTTATCCTACCACGCATCACGCCCTCTAGACTAAACGTCCTGAACAGCTCTACCTTGAACAATCCCGACGTATCAGACCACAGAATAATACGTACAAAATTCAGAATAAGCTTCTCATGGTCTCAGAAACAGAAGCGGAAACCAATCCAGAGACCCCACCTTATGAAACAACAAGAAGTCGCTGAACACTTCCAAGTAAATTTACAAAACAGATATGCCACTTTACACCAAATGACAGACCCAGAGCCCATACAAGAAGCTATAACTGCAGGACTACAGGAAGTATCAGAAGTTGTTCTTCCAGAACAATGCAACAAGACCAACCGAACTGGATGTCGCAACAAACTAAAAAAGCCATCCAATCTAAACATAAAATTAGAAAAGAACATGAATCCTCATCTACTCAATACAAAATCGCTAAATCTGAGTCGAAGAAGCTCGTGAAAAAAGACCAAATAAAGCAATTAGAAGATAAAATTGATGAACTCAACACCCTACCTCCACACAAAATCTATTATGCTGCCATAAAGAAACTTAAAACAAAACCTAAAAACATCAGTTGTGGAATTAAAGATGTAAAAGGAAACATCCTCACGAGCAAAAGCTGTATCCTCGAACGTTGGGCAAAATTCTATGAAGAACTCTATCACGACAATCCACAACAGATACTCATCGATGACTCTGCCTCTGACGAAATCCCATCTATTTTAAGAAGCAAAATATCTAATGCTATTAGCAACTTAAAGTATGACAAATGTCCCGGTATAGACGGCTTTTACTCGGAATACCTCAAAGCAGGAGGCGAACCTCTAATCACAGCACTGCTTCACCTCTTTAATTCTATCTTAACAACGAAAAAGATACCCAGCAATTTTAAAGAAGCTCTAATAATTGTAATCTACAAGAAAGGCAATAGACTCGACTGCAGCAACTACCGTCCAATAAGTCTACTCAGTCATGTATACAAAGTCTTTATCACTATCATTGCGGCACGCGTAAAAAATGACCTATATGTAATTTATGCATCCCTCCCCCCTACACAAGCAGCCTACCAACCAGGAAGAGGAACAATCGAGCAAATCTTAGCGCTGGAACAAATTATAGAAAAGTCTATTGAATTCTACTAAGTCTATTGTATATTAACTACAAAACTGCAGTAGAAAAATCTTACAACAGAGAAACTTGGCGTCTCATTGCCTCCAACCCTCGACGAGAGGAAGGAACTTAATGATGATGATGATTGAATTCAACAATCCCGTTCATATCACCTTTATTGACTTCAAAAAAGCGTTTGACAGTGTTAAATTACCCTACCTTTGGCAACTTCTGGATAAAACTTCCATCAACAAAAAATACAGGGTGTAAACGCCAAGTGTAGACAAACAAAAATTGTCATAAATAAGTCAATATCGAATAGATTTCATTAAATGAGGGCTAAATAATAAAACAAAGACACACTGATTAATATCCATCGCCATTTATTCAAAATATCCACCTTTGGCATGAATTAAACGTCTGAGTCTATTTGAAACTTGGGCACATGTTGCACGCAAAGTTTTAGCATCTATTTCATCCCAGCATTTGAGCAAAGCTCGTTTAAGTGCATCAGTATTTTTGTGGGAGATTACACAGGCCTTCTGCTCCAATAGTGACCAGACACCAAAGTCCATACGGTAGGATTCAAATCTGGCGAAGATGGAGGCCAGAGTTCCTTTGACCAGAATCCCTTGAAATTGTCCTTGCAGAAGCTCTGGACCAACTTCGCGGTATGAGAGGTTGCCCCATCTTGCTGTAGTGTCACCCCGCTGTCTCCTAGACTCCTATCAACCCAGGGGACCACTGAATCCTTCTTTTTATGACAAATTTTGTTTTTATTTATGACAATTTTTGTTTGTCTACACTTAGCGTTTACACCCTGTACATCAACTACTTGAAAGCAACGTACGACGACTCGAAAGCACTAATCAAAACAAACATCGGAACAACCAGACGAATCGATATTATAAAAGGTGTTAAGCAAGATGTCTTGTCTGCTATCCTGTTTTGCATCGTAGCTACTGCAATAATCTCAGAAACAGAAAATGAGTGTACAACTGGATTCACCATCGGCGGTCATGTAATATCCAACTTAAGCTACGCAGACGATATGGCCAGTTTGAATAATTCTAAACTGAAAATGCAGGAATACCTAGATGCTCTGTCAAAAAATACTGCTAAATTCGGCTTCCAAATAAATGTGTCCAAAACCAAATGTATAACAACCGACAAATCTAACAACATACTCAATCTCACTCTCTATGGAAAACAAATAGAACAAGTACCAGAATTCATATATCTTGGCCACCGACTATCCGCGACCAACGATAGAAACACTGCAGTGCAACACCGAATTGGCTTAGGCTGGGCAGCATTTGAACAGAACAAAAATATTCTAATATCCAATAGACTCCCAATCAAACTGAAAGCAAAAATTTTCAACACCTACCTACGTTTTACCAGTCGTGCTGTACAGTCTAGAATGCGGAAATTGTACATCATCAACAATGAAAAAATTCACTACCTTCCAAAATCACATCATGAGAAGCATGACCAACAAAAGGTTACTTGATCACACGAAAATAGAAGATCTTCTAACTATGACAAAACTACATCCAATTGCAGCAATAATAAAATCAAAAGTTTTAAAACTGTTCGGCCACACTGAAAGATCACAATTCGGAATCAGCAAAGTTTGCACACAAGGCAAAGTAGAAGGAAAAAGAAAACGTAGCAGACAACCAAAACGATGGCAAGATAACCAAAACGTGGCAGATAACCAAAACGATGGCAAGACAACATTCAATCATGGACCGGACTCAACTTGACGACACTGGGCGAGTTGGCTCAAAATCGCCACTCTTGGAAGCAAATAAGCCATGTTGATGCGCAATCTGCCGCAGGCGGAGATGACGACTGATGATGAATAAAGCTTAAAACTTGTACACATAATTGGTAAAAAGTGTGTTACGTGTCTGTAGCTAGCAGTCACAAATTTAAAACGCAAGCATGAAAGCCATGGCGTTAGTTTCTTACTGCAAACAAGCGGAAATATCTTGGCAAGTTGAATGATGGCACTGCGCAATGTGCTGGCCAGCAAGGGTCGTATAATAGGCTGGAGGGCGTGGCTTGGGTTAGCATCAGATCTCTGAGCGGTTGGCACAACATTCTGGGAAAAAAATTAACAGCTTTTGTCAAACGAACATAGCAGTATTATTAGGTGTACAGTAGGGTGCACCATTTTCCCTTCATTTTGGAAATTCAACTTGTGCCATTGAGAAATGGTGACCATTCCAAGTAAGACGTAACCAAAAAAATGAGGGCCCTCAGACCCCCTACCACTACTTCCTCAACCCCTAAAATTTGATTTAGTAAAATCGCTATAACTCAAAAACTAAACAAGATAACCACACAGTGCTCGGTACTAAATTTATTGCAACTACTAGATTTAGTTGCAATATGCAAAGAAAATAATGTTTTAAAAAATGTCTACATACTTCATACTTTATAGACTAAAGGTCAAAAGTGGGAAGAACTAACTGCAAAAGGTGATCTGGTACTATGACACTTCCTCAAATGGGCGATCTACCTAATACAGAAAGCAATCACTAAGAAAACAAATCAATAGCTTTTTTTCCCTAAAGTCTGAACCTTAATTCATTTGTCCAGGCAAACACTCACAAAAGTATTTCAATAAAATTTAATTTATGTCGTGGAACCGGTTTTCGTTCATTAGAACTCTTCAGCACAACTGGATCGAAACAAAATTACTTGAAACAAAATTTAGCCTACAAAATAAATAGATGACACTGTCAGCATAACTGTACCAAAACGAACGAAAATTTACATACGGTATTAATTAGATAAAATGTTCATGTCTTCCATGTTCTTTTCTTTTTTTCTTTTCCTTTTCTTCATTGTTTTAGCAAAAACGCAACTTTCGAATAATATAATTTGACCTAGCTTGATTAAGTAAAGGCAAGCAGTTGAAAATTCAAATAAAATTTACTAATCAGGAGGATAACAGAAATGCTTTGTCGGTGAAAGCTAGAACAAACGCTTCTATTACATCATCATGCAAAACTTACATACGCAAAAGGTTAAGCATTCAATGCGGCAGAAATAGGTGACAAGGGATGGAAAAACTATAAAAAACCGTATCTATCTTCTTCTTGCGTTTGAGATGAATTTCTCTCATTGGACACCGGGGCCGAGGGTTTATCCTTTTACCACCCCAGGTGCCCTGTGAGTTGCGGTCTCTGATTGTTGCCATTCGCTTCATTAGTTTGAATTACCAGGACTCACCACGAGGAGGTTGGCAACAGACTACAGACAGACTACAGACAACAGACTACACAACAGACTATGAGACGTATCTATTAGACTAAAGGTGTAAGACAATCTATAGAAAGCAGGGACAAACAACGAAACTGAAACTCTGCCATATCAAAATAATCAACAAAAATAACTGCAAACTGCATTAAAAATTAATTATTTCATAACTTGAGCATGTTACATTCGCTTTTTTTCACTAATCAAAGAGTAGTCTTCAAGTTTTTTCTATATATTTTGATGATTGATGGTCTGTAGCCAAATTAATACCTCACTCTAAACAGTTACAAACAACAGCAATGATTCTAGTTTTTCTTATTTTATCTATGTGTTGTTGATTTTTGTTTCTACATTTCTTTTTACTGTATGTTAACATTCCTTGGTGGCGCAGGTTCTTTTCTGGGAAGCAATTATATTCAACCGTTGTTTATCGCATCTTCCACCTTTAGCCAATCTCGTCTCCCTTATAATTCACATGTTTTCCATGTCCTTATTGGATGTTCCCGTTTCCTCTTCCCATCCACCTACAAATCTCGAACATTTCTTCCTTCTAAGCATATCCCATTCTACATATACGTTTTCTTTTGCAACTGGGTTAATAGTCTTCCTCATCACTAGCATATCTATCAGCTTTTCAGTCCTTTTCTTCTTCCTTGTCCTTGTTATTACATTTCTCACAAACAAAACGCCTGCCAATCTTATAGCTTGTTCCATCTTGCATGTACTCACTCTTCACACTTATTGCATTGAATTCCGCATTACCATTTTACCATGTGTTGTACATGGTCGATAGGCGTCAATTACGCGGGGGCAGGAGCGGCGCCCCCTCGGGCCTGAGACAGGGGGCGAGATGTGTTTGGCCTCTCGGTTTTTTGTTAGTATTAACAACTTTGTAAGAAAACTGCCGGCTTTGCGCTGTTTACGCGAATGCACAAGTTACCTTTGTTCAATTCCAAAAGTCGGCTTCGCCAGATGTTTTGTAACAAAAGTTGCGGGTCTGATCGTGCTGCGGCAATTTTTCGTCTATTTAACGTTAATTAACGAGCTTGTCCGGAATGTCTGTTACGACTTTTGGCAATATCTAGTCTAACAGGCTAGCAAATTTGTGTTGCGACTGTGGCCACATACTTTTTTATGCTTCACAATAATACACAACAAAAATAATTACAAAAGTAAAAAATTATGCGTGAACATCAGCTAGGCTATTGTTTGTTCAGTTTAGACAACTGGACCGATTGCCCAAATCAAGAAAGAAATTGCGCTTTAGCAGACATAGCACCAAGCTTTGTTTCTGTATTGTAAACTTACATGATTATTCCCAGTTTTGCATGCGATGCAAAGTAATCTTTTTCTCTGTTGCATAGGTTGAAAACGTATTTGCGGTCTACACAAACACAGCAGCGTTCAAATGACCCGCAACAAGTTGACATCGAGTTTGTGACTTATATGAGTTATGTGACTTAGCTATCTTGAATACACATCACGTGGAAGCTCAAGCTCTCACCGAAGCCGTAGATAATTTTTTTCCAGAAGTCAAACCCGTAACAAGTTGATATCGAGTTTGTGACTTCATTTCACAGATGGAACGCGAAACTGTTCAAGCTATTTATCAAGAGTGTATGAAACGAAAATCGCCAACAATATTTAGATAACAAAAGGTGTTGAGTTTTTTTTTTTTTACTCTCTTTACTTCTTTGTTTTGTTTGATGGACCAACGGATTCAATCATGAATGAACGACATTCATTGCGTTGTATTTAACTGAGTACCGCATGAGCAATTGAGCATGCAAGGGTAATCGCTACGTGCTATGTGTCCAGCCTTCGAACTTGGTATGTTTTTACTGCGGCAAAAATGATTACCAACGTAAAATTACGGATTGCGAAATAGAGTCGGCAATTGCCGAAGTAAAAACTTTGGACACGTTCATTTGCCAGGATTCAAATTGTATTTTCAAATTTAATGACTTCTTGTCGATTCTAAACTTTATGCCGTTATTTAATATGCAAAGCTCACGAAACAAACTAACTGCTTTTCGGAAAATAGTACTCACTACTCAGTAAGCAATACGAACTGCTTTAAGCGATCATTTTTTTTTGCGTATATAATCGTTCTCATTACGTAACAATCTATGATCGTTGTAGTCGATCTTAAACCTTAGCGGCCGCATGAATTGTAAGGTTGGCTGGGTAATAATAGGGGTAATGAACGTCGTTAATGCAAGCAGCTGATCATACAAAAAAAATTTCAGAAAAACAAGAGAAAATAAAGTAAAAATACTCGAAAAGTTTAAAACGATACCACACCTAGAGATATAAAAAAACGTTAAAAACAAGCTCGTTTTTTTTTTTTGTTTTTTATCGTTTTTTTTTTTTACCTATTTTGACATTAAATGTCACAATATGCAGCAATTAGGTTAAACTCATTGCAATAGCGTCTTTTTCAACAAACAAACAGTCTTATAACTCGTATAACTTATTTCAAATCAGACTATATGTCTGGTATATTGTTTCATTGCAATTTTGTAGATCTCAAGTCTCAACACACGAGCCATAAAGATTTCTCATCGTCTCAAATAGCAGTAACAGTGTCCTATGGTTGGCACATCTCAAGTATTGTCCGTAATTTGGTCCAGCCAGTTGTTAAATGCAGTACCACACTCGTGTACAGTTTCGAAGCCACCTGGGATTTTGGTTAATGGGCATGTTAGGACCAGGTGGTCACTGGTCAGTGTCCTGTTTCTTTGCTTCACAAAGGCACTTTTGACCAGCACTCCACACCTTTTCCAGTACAACGTCAAGAGGTTGTTCCAGTTGATGTGCATTTGGTGCAAACTTGATGAAAACCACACAAGCGGTTCTCGAGTTATAAGTGAAATAACCTTAGCCACTAGGTGGCTTCATAGATAAGGAGCAATAGAAAAACGGCAATATCTCAAGAACCGCTCAACATATTTGGATAATTTTTAGCTCTAACCCCCATGTTTTCTGGGTGGGCTACCTGTTTATGAACATTAAAACAAGTTTTGGCTACTACTTTTTGAGATAAAAAGAAATTAACCTCTTGTCGTTACGCACCAATAAAACCATGATGCGTAACTTAAAAAAAAATTAATTGGGTAGAGGAAAGATAGATGAAAAGTTTGGCAAAAGCAGTGTAGTGCTAAAGTCGCAACTTTTAGCCCAAATCACATTTGAATGTAGTGAAAGATGGAACATTTTGATGTTTTTTATTTTCGCTGAAGAGGTTCAATACTCCTTTGTGATGTCATAGTCATGTTTGTTTTTCCTTTAATCACACTATTGTGCTGTCATAGACATGGTTAAAAGAAATATGGTTGCACTTAATCCATCCAATTTAAACTAGTTTGCAGGACTTTGAGACTTTAGCACTTTTCTGTTTTCGCCAAACTTTTCGTCAATCTTTCCTCTACCCAATGACTTTTTTTTTAAGTTACGCATCATGGTTTTATTGGTGCGTAAGGGTTAGGGTCCATTTCAAGGGTTAGGTCAATTTCTTTTTATCTCAAAAAGTAGTAGGCCTTGTTCCCAAATAAAATAACTTTTCATCTTTGATGTCTGTTTTGTATTTTTATCCTGCATTGCGGGAATATGGGTAAAACTTTATACTTGTCAGGAAAAGTATTATGTGCATTAGTAAATTACCACAAACAAGGTAATGTGTGTTCTGAATACTGTCATTTTGTTTTTGTCAAAATTTCGTTAACCCATTGAGTGTGTACAAGAATAACCAGTCCCGACTCCCGATATACTAACATTGTAGGCTAACTTCCATAAAAGGAAAAAGAAATTAACTCATCTACATTATGTCATGTATCAAATTGCCTTAATTCAATGTTTATCAGGTCTACTGCCACAAACATGCCTGAGAATGAAGAAGAAAGCGAAACAACGTAGGACTATGCAAAAAACATATGCTGCTGCCAAGCACAAACACTTAGGAATTTCAGCACAACCATAAAACCATTTTTACTAATTTAATGTTTTTCAAGAGCACTATAATGAAACTAAGCTGCAAATTGTAAAAAATTTGCAACTTTTCCAGAAAAGTATGAAAAAAAACAAAAAAACAAAAAACCGCGTGTTTTTTTCGGCCCAAGTTTTTTTTTGAAAAAAAACACGTTTTTAAAAAAAAAAAGGTTCGTTTTTCTGCATTTACATCTCTAACTACACCCACCAACAACGGTAATATTCAATCTCCATCGTTTAACAGTAACTTGCTTAAGTATTTTTATGACGATTTCGGCACTAAACTTTAAAAAAATGTTGAGAACGTCAAAGCGCAATATTTATATTTGCAATCAATACCATTGAACATCTTTTATGGTTTTTCGATTGAATTCTCACACGTTACTAATATCTTTGCTTTCAGAACGCCATAGAGAGTTTTCATCGCGCACTTCACTGACCTAGTTTTGTCTGAACTCAATTGTTTTGATCTTTCAAGGCTGCACTTCTCCACCTGTTTTTAATGACATTGACGTTCACAATCCACAAAGCGAGTTGCAATTTTCCTTACCGCTGCTGGACACGTTTTTTCCTAACCAATTGTTGGCGGACATCAGCCATTTTTTACATTCATTCAACCTTTACAGGCGTTAAATCAATGCAAAAACAATTGATTTGCTTACTGGGTTTCCGTAATTAACACCATAAACGAAATTTGCGTTGACACTTTTTTGCGGGCGCAATTCATATTTTGTACGATTAGGCTATTTCAGCATTTACCAAGTATTACTTCGACATTTGCCGGCCCCAAATTAGAAGGCTGTGAGTCTTCCAGGGCGTTTGGTCAACGTTACGCAATTACAACCAAATTAAATAATGCGCAGAATTTTGCAAGACAATCGCGACAGACTGACATACGGGTCCCCAAATAGTGCATTATAATCGTTTAGGCTGAAAATAGACAACTTTTAGAAATTGCTTCTCGCCTCCCCACCCTGGAATTGGCTTACTGCACTACTGCAGGGTCATTCCATGCCAGATGAGCAAATGAGTTACACCACATGCCGCAGATTTTATTGAAATTTGGCATACTTGTAGAATGTAGATGTCAAAGAAATATGAAGAATGCAAAAAAAAATTGAAAATTTTTAAATATTAGTAGAGTTATGGTGATTAGAAAAATCACCATTTTTGCCTGTTCCGCTTCAGTGATATTTCCTAATTTCTTATCATATTTCTAATTTCTTAACATATGATACTACAAAATGGCTGAAAATTGCTAGACAGACATTTTATGACCCAAGGAATCCAAAAGTTGACAGAGAATTGCTTGATATGATTATAAAGGTTTCAATTTGCTACATGCATTTTTCGGAGGCCAAACTTTGGGGGCCTATAAAAAACATGGGTACAAAACTTAAGAACTGAAATTCACATGTTTTATACTTATACCAATACTCTTTCATGTCAAATAAAAAATATGAACAAAAATCTTGAACAATGAGTGTGAAAAAGTACAAAATTTGCAAGTCAGATAATTTAGCTTTTATCATAGTAGTTATCAAAATTAATTCATACTTTTTACATACTCAATTCAAACACTGTATACTACTTGTTTTGTTTTGGAGTTATAGCGATATTACTAAATCAAATTTAGGGGGTTGAGGAATGAGGACTGAGGAAGTAGTGGTAGGGGGGGGGGGGGGTCTGAGGACCCTTATATTTTGTTGGTTTCATCTGACCTGGAATGGTCACCATTTCTATGGTACACTGTACAGTGCGTAGTTTGTGTATAAATATAAATAACCTTGCTCTTCTGATACATTGCTTTCTGCATTGTGAATCTCTTTAAAACCACATATTCTGACAGGGGTACAACGCTATATAAAAACATATCTTTATGTTACTATTATTACAGAGGTAACAGGTAATGTTGGCACAGTTCTTACGTTAAAATTTCCGATTGTGGCCGATACTTGGTCGTCAACTATAATTCCTAGTGCCGGGTGCTACTGAAGAGAAATGTTTTGGTCCAGTACGGGTGCATGGGCTGTCATTGCTTCCATTATTATTTGTCCGATTTGTTTAGCCTTAGAAATGCATTAGTCCATTGAACTATTGTAGTAGACCCAGCATCACTAACCTTCATCGCTTTGAAGAAGTCTTGCCCTTTGATGTCAATTTTGTCAACGTCCAGTTTCAACTTGTCACTGGATGCATAAATCTGTGGATATCGCCGACGCAAAGCGAACAATGCTGACTCAGCACACAACGCCTGTATAGTGATGATGCTTCATTAGGAAGAGAACAGATGTGATTGTCAAAACCTTTCCACTGTGACCATTAGAAGTCGATTTATTTCTAACTATCTTGACCAATAGTCATAAATCACTTTTGGCTTTTTGGCAGAATATTGAGGAAATTTGTTTTGTTTAATGACGAAATGTTGGTAACATGTTAAAACAATACTTTAAGGGAATGTCATCTAGTGGAACTGGAATATTGTTTTAACTCAACCACGGCTACAAACGTTTTCATACAGGTTTCAAAAAAGTTATAAAAACTAAATTAGTGAAACGTGTATCCAATTTAAAAGCCACGATATAAGAAAAGCAAAGAAAAAAATCACCATAATGTCAGCGCCACAATATCCGGCAGTTTTTTCTGCTAAATTGTCCAGCAAATGGTTAGCAGGAGGAGGCGACCATTTCTGTGTATGGATGGCCAGAATATCTCGTCTGGCCTAAAAATAAAATAATGATACATCAAGCACTTTATATTACACTTCATGCACTGCATCTTGATTGAAGCCTAAAATGCTGCTTATAATCGAAGCTGGGCAACAGGACTTTTCTGCCCAGGTCAACATGGTCGATGCCTTTGGGTAAGCGATAACGTTGAATGATTTTTGCTAGAAGGCTGACGGGAACCATTAAAAAAACGTTTATGTGATAAAAGAGATTATGATTCTCTCATGATTATGGATTTACTCTAGAGAGAAATGCCTGCGGCCCTTCATGGGCTATGGCCTGTCAAACTGAACTGATAAACGAGAAATATCACTTTTCTTACCTTTTTATCAGGAAGAGGAAATAAAAACTCTCTATCGAACCTTCCAGGCCTTCTCAAAGCGGGGTCGATTGAGTCAATTCTGTTTGTGGCACCTTCGCATAAAGAACAGTAATAAGGATGCCGGCGGTACACAAAATAAGGCTACATTTACATGACATTTCATTGCGCCCGAAATGAAAGATTTCCGTTTCGGTTCGTTTGCTAGACGCGTACTGTTTACTGTTTAGTGGTTACAGTACATGCGACGACCGATGCAAAATTACTGGCGGTCTGCATTTCATGTCGGTAGTTTTGACCGACGTAAAGCCATCAAGCGGTTGCTGGTGATGTAAACACGCCGCAATGAGATTAATCCTAGTAGTTTGATCATAGTTCTTTATACCATAGATTTTCAAGACTTTTTACTCTACCACATACAATATTCCACACTGCATCAACGTTACCTCCAGCCCATGGTGAAGTCAAGCTAACTACAACAATTTTCAAACCAGGCCTTCTTCCAAACGTTTAGCAACACAGTATGAATTCCACTGTTGTTACTATAACACTTATCAATGCAACTACATTTTCCTTAGGTCCCATACACTGAGCAACTCAAGTAATGCTTTTGCTTGGGATGCACCAGAAGAATCTCTGAGATTTTGCACACCCACCAGTTTTTCTTCGTCATATTATGGTGTCCCAAACACTGACATTGTCAAAGTTTCTGATACCTGACCTGGCTGCAAACCCAGCGTATTTTTGAAGAGTTTTCCACTCAATGAAAACACAATGGTTTAGTAGTTGTTCTCGAAATTGTTTTATAAGGTAGGCTTAAGTGGCACCTTAAACTGATTCGCTTCTTCTTGTGGTCGAGATTGAGATTTAAAATTCGTCAAGGCTTGCACCACCAGTCAATACAGTACCAGTAGCGGCTAAGGCAGTGGTTTGATTGTTTGACATCGAAAGATGAAAAGCTGCGGTGCAAACGTTTCCATTGGCGATAATTGCTTTTGGGAATGCCAATATTTCTTTCTGAACTCCTTGATGGACTGCATTTGCAACACAGTTAAAATCTCCACTCATGAAAAATTCCACGGCTTCATCTTCAATCATGTTACCATGCCCTAAGTTACAATGAAGACAAGTTTGAAGCAGTAACATTATGTAGCTTTGCATACCATTGTTTTTTGTATTTGCATTTTTGTAATGTGCAGCTGTAATTTATTTTCTGAGCTTTATGTTTTATGCAGGAAAGTTAGTATGTTTTGAGAAACGGTAGTATCAATAATACAGCAACAGTTTTTCTTTCAGAGTGAGTGTTCTTTCTTATTTGCGCAGTTCAATTATTTTCACTCTTGCAATTTGATAGGGTTAGGAGCAGAGGTGGGCACCCGCTACCCGCTACCGCTACTTGGGCCAAAGTAGTGCGCGCTACCGCTACCCGCTACCAATTTACAAAAGTAGCGCGCTACCCGCTACCGCTACTCGGGCCAAAGTAGCGCGCGCTACCGCTACTTCTTCCGCTACTTTTGTCTAAAATGACACTAGGAAACACGCAAGTCCCTAGTGACGCAAAAATGACCTTGAAAACAAATGTTATCATTCGTTTACGCTGTCATTTTAACGCCGTTATAGAAAACACATTCTAAGGGAAATTTATTGTTACGCATCTTTCAAAAACACGAGCATTTCAAAATGAGAGTCACTAAGTACTGCCCGCTTTCGCTTAAGCACATCTTTTCCAACAGAGAAAAGTCTCTCCACCGCAGCACTGGAAGAAATGGGGGTGTTGTAGTATTTAATGAACAGATATGTTTTAACTCGGTATTCCAAAAGCTCAAGGACTTGCTCTTGTCCGAAAAAAATGCGTCCACAATTGCTGCTTCCTTCTGCACCGATGTTTTACGGGATAGCGCAAACACTCCAAAAAATACATCCTCGGAGTCATGACTGGTGTTGGTGTCACTCTTCTCGGTATCAACCTGGCTTGATGTCTCCCGCAACAGTCGAATTACATCTGTCTTGACTTTTTCTCGCAGTGCGTCAGCATCATCCGTGGAAACGTAGTGCAGAAATTGTAGCCACGTCGTCTTGAAGGAGGGATGAAGATATGATGCCATAACGCATTTCATGTTGTTGAAGCACTGGTTGAATCGTTTCTTCACCCCTTCAAGGACTTTCACTTTCAACTCCTCACAGGTCACAAGATCACTGATCTCGGTCAACTTCTTCCCGAAAATTGTGATGGTTGGAAGCAAGACTCCGTAATATGTCTTGGACTCGCCCTGAAGAATGTCTAAAGCCTGGCAGATAGGCTTCATTACACGGAGATATTCGCCGAAGAAGTTGACGTCAGCTAGAAAAGACCGAAACTTTGTAACCAAGCCGATTATATAGCTGCTTGACCACGCGAGTATTGCAAAAAAAACAAGCATTTTTTTCAATTTAAATTAAAAAGTAGCGGGTAGCGGGAGTGCGACTGAAAAAAAGTAGCGCCTCTCCCGCTACCGCTACTTTGAAAAAAAAATAGCGCCGCTACTGCAGCCGCTACTCCAGCTAAAAAGTAGCGCCGCTACCGCTACTTTTACCAAAAAAGTAGCGCGCTACTGCCCACCTCTGGTTAGGAGGTAGCAATACCGCAATGCAGCCTACTAATTTTGCTACCTGGTCTTACAGAGTAATGAGCTAATCTCTTGCTCTTTAATTGATCATTATAGCTCAAGTTTAAAATGACAGAATAAGGCCATCATGACTTTTATGACACCACATTGACGTCATCGTCAAAACTAAACCTGAGGTATATTTCTGTCAGACTACTAGACCCATTGAGAAATTAAAAAAGATGTGTATTAAGTTGCCTGAAATAAGCAAATGCCTTTTCACCACTAATGGCACTAAGTGCTGCTTCTTAATCTTCTTATTACCTCCACAGTCCACACTTCTCAAAATGATGCCAAATATCCAAAAGTTAATTTTCACTTGCGAGCTAACCAGCAAGGCATTAGATAAAAGTGTTTTCAGTTGAGATGAAGGTTTCACCGTCATGATCATGGCTTAACAAGCCAAAAAATTGAAAAAATGAGAAGGATAACCATTTAAATAAAATATGTTTTTCAACGTCTTGATTTCTTTTTGAAACAACTGATCATCAGAACACACCAAACGGGCACGAGATAACAAGATTAAACCAGATTTCCACTGGTTAGGGCACAGAGTATTATAATTTAAAAGCAAACCCTCGGCCACCTTCGGTGACGGGGACATCACCGGATTAAAACTGGACTACTACTACTAAACCAGCATTAATACGTTTTCGCCAAACCCGGGTATCAAAAGAATTGTGTTTAATTTCTATTTCAACATCTAAAAAAGCGATAGTATGATTAGATTTTTCAATGGCGAACTTGATATTTTTTGAACTTGTCTTTCCTTCTGCGTGTGTCCTAATTGTTTGTCACATGCTTGTATTTTATACTTCATGTGATCTGTTTCCTGCCGTGTTATTTACTCGTAATTGTTCTTGAATCACTTGTTGAGTTTGTGCTTTTCAGTTTGGAATGTCGTTACAGTTATAGTGGGATTCCATGCGAACAAAAGTTTTTCACGCTTCATTGAGAGTTCATTTCGGTCATTTTTATTTCGCTTCACATGTAAACGTAGCCTAAGCGTCGTGCTCACGCAAGCCTGACAAACTATTGTTCCAAAACTTTCACAAGCAAAAAAAAACAAGAAAATATTGAAATTTTATAAAAAACATACTAAAAATGGAGTTTTTTTAAATTAAAATAATAAAAGAAAAGGCGCCTTTCACCAGAACATGGAGATTTTGTCTGAATGCGAAAAATCCACATTTTGTAACATTAAATCAACGTTACAAATTGCAGTGTTTGCACTGACCGATAACAATGATTTCCCCACGGTTGTCCAAACCATCCATGAGCCCGAGCAGTGTGGAGACGATGGAGGAATGGATCTGATCTTGACGGGAGGATCGGACTGGAGCCAAGCCGTCTATTTCATCGAAGAATATGATGGAAGGTCGCATTTGATAAGCCTGAACAATGGTTGATAATGATTTAAACAAGCAGAAAACAAACGTTCCTACACAGGCCTATCCCAGCCAGATGTTGAAACGATGTGAAAATGGTAACTTTTGTTAGCTGAGATACAGGGAGACTATAAATCGGTAGTCGATTGTGTGAAGGATGCTAGCGACAAACACATGTTCGATCTTTCATACATCATTAGTGTCACCAATTCAGACAACATGACGTCGATATTGCTTCTGTTGTGGGAACAAAATAAGCATCAACCATTGCAGTCAACACCATAGTGAAGAAAGGATAGTTCTACCTGGTCAAGAGTATGTACTATGTACTACCAACTCTTTAGGATCCGAATACTGGCAAATGACAATGAAAAGCATTTTTCAAAGTGACAAGTCCTTATTCGGTATTACCTGATCGAATAGCAACCGGAGCTGCCTCTCTGATTCTCCTACCCATTTGCTTAAACAGTCAGCCCCCTTCCTCATGAAGAAGGCCACTTTCTTTCCCTCGACCGAGCACTCATTTGCCAACGCCCTGGCCATCAATGTCTTTCCTGTGCCAGGTGGGCCATAAAAGAGACAACCCCTGAAAAGATGAAAATTTGAGAAGACATCTCCTCAGTTAGTTTCTCGCTGCTTTAAAACTGCAGGTAATCATGTCCTTGTAACTCGAGCAGGGTTGCTAATCAATACACTATACGTCAATTACCGAGCTTACAAATAGATTAACCACAACGGCTGCCCAAGCCTGAGTGCTGCCAAGTCTTCATGCATTTTATAGCTACGACTGTAATTTTGGCATGTTGAATGTAATGGTTGGTAATAGGCTAAAGTATTTTTCAAGAATGAATTGTTAAATTGAATTCTTAGCAGTAATATGACATCAGCTTGGTCGATATTTTAATTTGATTTACATCATAAATAAACAGAAGTAGATACATCTAATCTAACCGTTAATTTTTATCTTTTTCTACAATTAAAACATAAACCATTTAAAAAAAACTGCATCTTAAAATTGATTGAACAGTTCTTCATCAAGCACGATCTTTCTAATAGGAAATGTAAGATGCTATGAGACAACATTCTTGACGAATGTTTTTCGACCAGATAGGAGGTGAGAGTTTTATTCAGAGTAAGGATGACTAGAGACCTAATGAAAAAGCTAAAGAGAGATGAAAATAATTCGTGTCAATGTAATTGTAGACAAAACGCAGTCAAGACTATCAAGGCTGAAAAATGTCTGCTGTGGAAACTACCTTACCTAGGAGGATTGATGTGAAACTTTTTAAATACTTCCGGGTACATAAGCGGAAAGACAACCATCTCTTTGAGTGACCGCACGTGGTTCCGATTGCCTCCGATAGAAGAGAACATTACCTTGCGAGAATATAATAACCGATCATTATAAAACGTTAGGGTTTGAAGTCACAACAAATGTAACGCGATCGTAACAACTTTATTTGTACAGAAAAACAAACTAGTTTTATTAGTTCTAATTACAGTCAAGGTGGACGAAACATACTTACAGACTTGTCTACTTGCATTGGATCTACATCAGCAAGGGAGGATCCTATCTTTCCTCTTTCATTAGCAAACCCGTGTTTAGATAGGTCGTTAAGTGTCAAGTTCATAGGCAAACATCTGAAAAAGCACAACGCCCCCAGTAAGTTTGAAGTGATCTTTTTTTTTACAATTTTGAAACTTAAAAGTATTGCAATTAATGTGACACTACGTCATACGTATGCTTTCGTTTTGTGAACCGTCTGGGGTGCAACGGGAAATTGTTCAATTCTGACAATGGTAGTCGTCATTTGTCAATCACTTTTCAATGAGTATAAGACTAAAGCAAACTGTGAACAATCGCATAAATAGTACATAGGGGAAGAAAGCAGCCCTTGACCTAATTTCACAAAAGTGCCATGTAAATCGTTCAACCAAAAGATATTACTCAACCTGTTTCGTGCTTTGGACATGCTCTTCTTCTTTCTTCTCTCAAATCTCGCTTCATCATCATCCTCATCTGTTTCTGTCGTCCCACTGCTTGCTCCTCCCTACATCACCAGAATATCAATCGGTGATCTGACGCTAAGTTCAGCATCATTGACCGCTTTTCAACGACGGAATCTGATCTCATGAGGGACACTTTTCCGCATTGAGCGCCAAGTGAGCAATCAACGTAATATATTTTGCTCCAGAATACAATGCTCGAAGTCAATCTATTCATACGATTTAACATCTCTTCTTCCCCATATTAAGAAGGTTGAACGCTAACGAATGTCTATTTTGTCTGATAGCACGTCTCAGTGCCACCCAGTCCTCCATGATGGTCGACCGAAACAAAATCTTCCAGTCGCAGATCTTTCCGAATGTTGTCGAGCCAACGCTTCTTTGGACGTCCTCGAGAGTTATACTCATGTCGTCAAAGGATTGAATTTTCTTCTGCCACGCAACTTCTTCCATGCGTTGCACGTGTCCGTACCAACACAGCCTTCTCCATCTCATGAGACAGACAATAGAACATTGGACATTACAATCTATAGACTATAGGCCAATGCTCTGTCATTACATGACGATCAACAATGTACTCAGGTACAAAAAAAAACAAAAAAAACAGAAATACTACAATCTTATAATATATATACCGTACCCATTACCCATTTGGCAAGTCAAACCGCAATTCTTTTAAAATCTTAACAAAACGTTTCCATTTTTTAACTATATTCTTGACAATTCGTTCCTAAGAGAATGAGCTTCAAAGAAAAAATATTAGCCCGTTTCATTTTAGTTTTTAATAGAGATGTACCGATATATCGGTATCGGCCATTTTTTGAGTATCGGTATCGGCAAAATTTGGTCGATATTAAACACGTAAAAAAGGCGTTTGCTGCGGATTTTCTACAGAACGCAAAGATATAGATTTTTTAAAGTTGTAACTAACGTCACATTAATATAGAAAAATAACAACCTGTTCAAATTTTTGATACGTCACACTCCCATGACTTCTTGCACGCACGTTTTAACATTGGTTGCTTACAGTGATTCTTTCACTTTTAAAAACAAAACGTTTTGTTTTAGCAGTTTTGCGTTGTTCGATTCTTAAGTTGTGTAAGAAGACTCAATTTCTCCAATATTTATCATTTGTGTTTCTTTTTACTCTCAGCACTCAGCAGAGTATAAAACTTGTAAAAGTTTTTCATCCATACAACGTCATGAATTGAATGTCGGCTGCATAGCCGAGTGGTGAGAACACTGGAACGGCAATCGAAAGGGCGCCGGTTCGACACCGCTCAAGAGCATGCGGCTGTGTCTGTGGCAGGATACTTAAAGGCGTGCCTGAAGGTGGACACGAAGATTGGCTTCCTTGCCTTCCCGTCCATTTAATCTAAATCTTTAACCACCGGGTGTAAGCCGTAACAACGTAAGCCTGGATACGACAAACAAAATGAATTAAATTATATCTCAATCGGCATAATGACGTGACATCATCTAAACTCTGACATTGTTTGATGCTTGATGAGTTTATTACAACGAAAGGTGGAAATTAAATCACAAACTGATAGAACCAGCTTACTAAAAATACTAACTAACTTACTAACGATGCAAAATTATACATTTTTGCTACCTGGGTAGTGGGTAGTCTTGGCCTGGCAAAAGCTTCTCAACCAAACGACAAGCGCCCTTAGGGGTAGGAACTTTGCCATACTGATATTCAATTGAACGAACCCGAACCACGAACCATCAGATGTTAGGTTGTCCGTCCAATTGTGACCATTTCAGCATTCAGCCAGAGAGTTGATTATTATTACTTTAAACTTTTTTTGGTAATTACACAAAAAACAAGAACAATAGCAGCAGTGGTGGGAAGTTGCATTTTTCCTTTGTTCCGAGAAACGCAACCTTGATGACGTCATGAACAGCGTAGCTTCTGATTGGTTGATGGTTCGTGGTTCAATGGGATATCAGCATGTTAAAGTGCCTACCGCCCTTAGGTTGCACATTACTTGTCGAATAGTTTTTGTACGACTACACAAATGACTTGGTTTACATTTTACATCTTATTATATTATGATAGCCTATTTGGAGAGTTTGCGCAAACCCTTTATTAATTTTTCAGAAACCCCAATTATAATGTACTGTAATGTTTCTTCCCTTACCCCAGTCCTCAATCACGGTGGTCTTTCATTACTAAAACCTACTATTATGACACAACAATGCGGTTGAAATTGGATTATTGAATTTTCAAGTGCCAAGGACGTCCAAATCCGTCCATTGTCACTCATAATGACGTAACAATGCCCTTGGGCACCTAATGTTGCCCATTTCAAGTTCCCCTTGCTCCTCTATAAATTTCCAAAGTTGGTTGGTTTTGTGGCGTATTTTGTAATTTATTTATTGTAAGCGCCAAACTTGAACACAACTAATTTTGAATTTAGGGGATTTTTTGGTTTTAGACTAATTTGTCACTGTCATCTTGTGTTTTAGCACAAGATCTTGTGGTTTTACTTTTGATCTTGTGCTCTTGTGCTTTAAGTTTTATCTTATTTGCATAAAACTGTTAAAAAAGCTTTGATGCCAATTCAAAGCTTTTTTTAATAGGTTTATGCAAATAAGGTAAAACGGTGTCCGACGTTTTTTTCGTAAACAGTTGTTCGTAAAACAATTGTTCGTAAACAATTGTTCGTAAAATTAATTCTTCGTAAAGCATTTCTTCGTGCATGCAATTGACCGCAAAACAGTTACAATTCTTTACAAACAATTAATTAGGGTAGCGTATATGCTAGATATGTGCTAGATGTGACGTGCTGTAGACGAGGAGACAGAGTGTAGAGGAGACTCTACACTCTGTCTCCTCGTCTACAGCACGTCACATCTAGCACATATCTAGCATATACGCTACCCTAATTAATTGTTTGTAAAGAATTGTAACTGTTTTGCGGTCAATTGCATGCACGAAGAAATGCTTTACGAAGAATTAATTTTACGAACAATTGTTTACGAACAATTGTTTTACGAACAACTGTTTACGAAAAAAACGTCGGACACCTGATTCAGAATGGCAGCGAAAAAGGAAAGCCAAAACTTTTGTATGGCGGCCAGCTTTATTACAAAGAATATAGTGCACTTAACGCACAAGGGCAAGAAACTACTTATTGGAAATTTGAGCATTTTCAAAGGAAATGTCCTGCACGAGTAACAACAGGGGCGCCGAAACAACTTTTGAACTGGGGGGGGGGGCGGATTATGAAAAAGGGCACTTTTGTTACTGAATAGCCAATTTTGAAAAAACTTTTACGATAAGATATAGCGATAATGCTCATCTATCAGCTCACTATGTATTGAGTAATGATAGCCTACAAGTGTCCGGTATATAAAGAAGGACATCATGTTATGTTATAATGATGTAACCTACTGCAGGCCTCGAAATTCGTTTTTGTTGACGGCGGACAAACGTGTCCGGTCTGAGCAGCTATCTCGGCGGACAAATTAAGTCTCACGGCGGACACACCAGTTTTAGCGTCGATCGTTATGCTTAATCACTTTATCTTGTAAATTCTTCACTATTCGAGAACTGTAGCTAAGGTTTAGAAGGCTTTTTAAAATTTCAGCGACGTCACTCTGAAAGGCTTTCATCAGTCCAACGACGTGCGCTTGAAGAGTCAAAGCGCCGTGTAGCTGCTTGATACGCCGTATAACTGATTAACTTCCACCGAACGAGGTCGTGTGGCTTCTTGCGTCACAATGCTCTGGGCACGAGTCGGAAAACTTCTACACTAACGCTACTATTTTCTGCTGTGCAAAGTTTCACTAGGCCTTTTTCTCTAGGTTTATTTTTGCGTATCATGTGAGCGAAAGTGAATTTTCCCTGGGCATTTTCTTTCTTACTGTAATATCAAAACTTAACAAATTTTGTAACCAACCTTGCCTAATCAATATTACTCGTAGATCAAAGCCAGACATTGTGACGTAAGACTTCTGCTTGAATGGAGGCTAAGGGATACAGTATTCACATTTTCTAGTTGCGCGAGAAATTATATTTTCACAACAATTGTTCGACTGTTTGTGCTATGCAATGACGATTTGCATCGGTAGTTCCTGTGTTATTTTTCGGCGGACAAATATGACCGATCTAGATGGTACTTCCCGCGGACATCATATGCTGTGACGGCGGACATGTCCGCCGTGCATTTCGAGGCCTGCTACTGTGTTGCAGAATTTGTGCTGTGAATATTATTTTGAGCTTTAGATTGAAAGCTTTTGATTAACGATTTCAAAAATATTTTCATTGTCTAATATCTCGAAAACTAGAGCCGATTCGAAAAAACTAAGTGCATTTTCGGAATCAGGGGCCTTGAAATACTTTAAAATGACTGTCACCTTGTGCCAAAATTTTTTTGTTGGCCTGTGTTATAATTAGGCTAAAAGCGAATAGCAGAAATTGTTATATTGCAAAATGCGCAGTAGCTTACATCAGTGGTTCTTAACCGCCGGTCCTCGGATCGGTGCCGGTCCGCGTAATTTTTTTGCCGGTCCGCAAAAGATCTTACTTTCTGCAAAGCTTATTTTAATGTGGAGTCATTAGCATATTGTAAAATTGTGATCGCACTGTGCACATGCACAGCTGTACAACTGACATATCTCCACGTAAAATTGTTTGATAATAAAGGTGAACTTTTTGATGACCTAATTTTGTGCCGTTGATAATGTTTTTGTGACAAATTGCATAATAGTTTTTAAAAAGTTTTGAAACACAGAAATACATAAACAAATGGGGAATTTTGTCCTTGATTTTGAAAAATTTCAAAGTCGTTGGAGACGAAAATTTGGAATTAGATAAGTTTGAAGTTCCGGGATGAAGTCAGGCCTGCAATGGAAATTTGCCAGAATCGGAGTTTGAGAAAGCAAAGATCTTGTTTTTCAAAGAATGGAATGAAGACAAGTCGATTTGCTGTGGAAAATGCTGGTGAAATGGAGTGGTGAAAAAAGTAAAGAGGTGCTGAGCGTTGTGAGTCAACAATTGAAAGAGTTGGCTAACAATTTTAACGATTCATTTCGCGTAACATGAAGATCCTCGACATGGAAACTTTTGGATAAACAATCCATGCATCGATGATATCAACACGTGCGACCTTAATCTTTATGAAAAAGAAAGTCTGATTGAATTACAATATGTTATGCTTCTACTTTGCAGTCCAGATTCGAAAAACATCATCGTCACACTTCTGGTTATCTCTTGCAGTGGCGTAGCCAAGGGGGGGGGAAGAGGGTTGGGGGTTACAACCCCACCCCACGACCTAGCCCACCTTTTGGCACGCGTGTGACGTCATGATATTGAGAATGATGCTTTCAGTCTAAAAAAAATTGGATAATTTTAAACAAAACTGCATTAAAAGAGCAAGTTTTGCCAATACCAAACATCTCAACCAGGAATTAGCAACAAGAAAACATAGAGACTTAGCTTTATTTCCGAAAAATGCCGAAGAAAACATGATCATATCCTTTTGCTATGCCACCAGACACCACCATTTTACTGGAATATTCGTAACCACATTTTAGTTGAAAATGCTCTCAGAATGCACCAAATTCAAAGTGATTTTTCAAAATTTTCTGGGAGGCCAGAAAATTTTGAAAAATAGGCCTGCTACCCCAGACCCCCCGCCGCTGGGTTTTCAAAATCCCCCCTATCAAAATTCCTGGCTACGCTACTCATCTCTTGCAAACGAATTCGTGCCTAACTTTCAAAACAATCGATTTGATGGTAATTGTTTCAACCAGCTATTTAGAAACGACAGTTCTTTTTCATGTCTGACTTTTGTGCGTGTGGCTCAGATTTTCAAACTGCACACCACATTATCTATCAATGTCCTGTATACCGACCACAAGATAGACAATTAGACATGTGGACCTAACAACGCTCGATGAATACACAAAGCAAAGAAATCGCCTGGATGCCGAACACAGAGCTAGGTGTTTTAGAAACTTCTTTGATATCTCGTTTTCCTCACATAGGCTACTGGCAGCGTAACAGTAGCAAATTTCCCACTGACATTGATTTTGTATGGAAATGGATTGACATTTTGCTGTTTGAGTTGATTTGATTGCCGTTTTATTCTAATTTTCGTCCTGAATACAAATCATATGCTAAAACCTTGCATTATGGTGCGCAACGACAACTTTGGTTAACAAAACGTTACAAATATTCATTCTATTCACTACGATCTTTGGTTGCCGGTCCGCGAACATTTTTTTAAAATTTTGCCGGTCCCTCACTGTTAAAAGGTTAAGAACCACTGGCTTACATCAGTGGTTCTTAACCGCCGGTCCGCGATAATCTTTTGCAGGTCCGCCAAAAAGTTGGCTTCATTTGTTCAGTTTTTTCGATAAATCAACGTTTCGCTTTGTTGTTTCCGCATTTTGCTTATGTAGGCATAATTTTATGCCATTTCTAATGTTCTCCTGTGAGGCTATATTGTAGCAGTGTAGCGAGGCATGGCGAGTGAACGAAAAACTCCTCTTTTTACGATTGTGTCGTCATAATTTCACAGCTGGAAGATAATACTACACTCCCAGTCTGGTTTATTAATGACTTATGCAATGCTAGTTGTCTCAGTAAATAACGCAAATAAAATCCAACCAAAGATTAGGCCTAAATTTTAAGTAAGTTTGAAATGGAGTCAACCAAACAACAAGGCATTTTGCGGTTCTTTATTCAAACGGATAGTATTAAAAATACAAACAGAAACACTTTTGAAAGTGAAGATGTTAGATCTAGTACTTCAAAATTAAAGCAAATTACAAAAAAGAAAGGTGCTGATTTGTTGACAGAAGGAACCAAGAAACGAAGAAAAGGCGAGTTCATCAGGCAGTATGACTTGAAATACTTAGAATTTGGTTTTACTGTAGCTCCTTGTACCGAAGAATTGCCACGTCCTTTGTGTTTAGTATGCTCCCAAATTCTATCAAATGATGCAATGAAACCTTCAAAACTCTCTCGTCACTTTCTGTCGAAGCATAGCAATCTCGAAGGTAAACCGCTGGATTATTTTCGAAGACTACTCAGCGAAATGAAAAGTCAGAAAAATCAAATAAAAATGATGACAACCACCGAAAAATCTCTTCTTCGTGCGCCGTATGCAATTTCTCTTAAAATATCAAAAACAAAGAAGCCGTTCACGATCAGGGAAGAGCTAGTAAAACCTTGCATCTTAGCTGCCGCTGAAGAAGTTTTGAGTATTCAAGCAGCTCAAAAACTTAGGCGATACCGCTTTCGAATGACACAGTTCAACAACGGACTTTAGATATGGCAATGGATGTTGAAAAGCAGCTTATAGAAGAAATAAAGAAGTCAAAACATTTTGCAATTCAACTCGACGAATCGACTGACGTGAGTAATTGTGCCATTCTGCTTTGCTATGTGCGTTACAAAGGGGAAAAGGATTTTAAAGAAGAACTGCTTTGGTGCCTTAACTTGCCTAGTAAAACCACCGGTTCTGAGATTTTTAGGTCTCTTAATTATTTTTATGAGCATTGCATAGACTGGGAAAATTGCGTAGGAGTATGTACAGATGGAGCTGCGAGCATGACTGGATGTCACTCTGGTGTGGTTGCCAGAATAAAAGCAGTCAGTCACAAAGACATACTGTCTATAGTGTCTACTCGCTGTATAATTCATCGAAAGCATTTGTCTGCAAAGAAACTCTCTTCTGAATTTAAAACTGTGCTGGATATCACGGTGAAAATCGTAAATCAAATTCGTAGTCGAGCTTTGAACTCCAGGCTGTTCAAACTGCTGTGTGAAAGTATGGATTCGCAGCATCAGCATCTTCTGTTTCATGCAGAAGTGCGGTGGTTGTCAAGAGGACGTGTTCTGTCACGATTGCTTGAACTCAGGGAAGAAACAAAACAGTTTTTACAAGAGATAAACTCTCCATTAACAGAATTTTTAATCGATGAAATGTGGATGAGTAAGCTTGCATACTTGGTGGATATATTGGCCGCTTAAATGAGCTTAACATTTCTCTTCAAGGGTTTAACACCAATGTTTTTACTATGAGAAACAAAACCGATGCATTCAAAAAGCTGGCTTTTTGGGAAAGTCGTGTGCAAAGAGGAGACATCGAAATGTATCCAACTATAAACAACTTTTTGAAAAATGTCGATGACAACATTAGCAAAGAATTGATAATTCTTGTAAGTGAACACTTAAAGGAGTTAACTCTCAGCTTCCAACGTTATTTCCCAGAAGAAGAAGATCCCCGAAAAGGAAACCTCTAGATCAATGATCCCTTCATTGAAGATGTCAATACATGCAACCTTAATTCCAGTGAAAAAGAACGCCTGATTGAATTGTCTTCTGATACCACTCTGCTTACACGGTACAAGAAGGAAACGTTGTCTCAGTTCTGGATATCTCGTGAAAACGAATATCCCTCTCTCAGTCACAAAGCGATCAAACTGTTAATGATACTTTCGACAACTTACTTATGCGAGAAGAGCTTTTCTTCTTTGTCTCTAATCAAAAACAAGCAGAGAAATCGATTGGATGTCAATGCAGCACTTCGTCTCTCTGAAACTTCGTTGCAGCCGCGTTTATCTCAAATATTAGCAACGAAACAGCAGCAAATTTCACATTAAATACTCGTAACTCTTGTACATTAATGTTTTGTTTTTCTAATTTCTGGTACCAAAAACCGATTATGTTGATTTATGATTTTATGTTATTCCGCACGCATATTTCATATTCTTTTGTGGGAAAGCGTCTTTTAGTAGCGCTGAGTTTGAATATGATTGATTAGCAACAATATTTTTATGGCAGTCTATTCTGTTTATTTCAATCTGATTTGTAGAAGTGGTATTGTTCAAACTGATCGTACAAACCAGCACTTTGAATTTCAATTTCAGAGGCAAAAATATTTTATACAAGCAACTTTAAAATAAATTTGGTCCCAGTACACACTAAACTATTAGAGTAGGCTACGCTGAATATATGAGCATAGTTTTGCGTAAGTTTTTTGTTTAAATTTCCTCCCGCACCTCTACTGAAATAAACGTGTCTTCGATACTCTGGATACCGGTCCGTAAAAAGATTTTTCTAATTTTACCGGTCCGGCAGTGTCGAAAGGTTAAGAACCTCTGGCTTACATGACTTTAAAAGGGCACCATTGCCCCCTGTCTCTCCATGATGCCTACCCCTGCCCCCCGCTTCCGGCGCCCCCTGACTAATAACTGAAAAATTGTTCACAAACAATTGACCTATCACCTGTTTACGAACAATTCACCTATACGAACAATTGATGTATATACGAAGAAATGATTTACGAAGAATTGTTTTACGAACAACTGTTTACGAATAATTCACCTTTGATATAATTCCTTGCAAATACCAAAATTGCTTCTTTTTGTAACACTAAAGTATCGGTCAAAATATCGGTATCGGCCTAAAAAAGTGATATCGGTATCGGCCAAAATATTGGTATCAGTCAAAATATTGGTATCGGTACATCTCTAGTTTTTAAGCGTCCTACGTTTACGATAAGGTTTGTTCGTTCAACAAGTCTGCAATCAGAGCTTTAATAAAAGTGGTATAATAAAGTCAAGAATTTATTTCATAATAGCATAAACAGATGACTGACAATAACTTAACAGGATTGAATACTATAGTCTTACTCAAAATATTTGTTTTGAATTATGCTATTCAATCCTATTAAGTTATTGTCAGTCATTTGTTTATGGTATTATAAAATTACTTCTCTCCCAAAGCTATACAATTTCATAATAGCAGCTACAAACTTTCGAACACAGGATGTATGTCATTGCAGAGTGGGGGCATTTCTCTCAAATATATCAGGCTACGTATAGAAAAACCTGCGAGTTTGTTCTTAATCCTCGCTGCTGGTAAGGACTGGTGGAATGCTGCATGGCCAGATCTCGTGTCCTCTTCCTCCTTCTGCGATGACGTGATGAAGCAGGAAGATGATCAAAAATCTCGTTTGGAGCTTGTCGGGGGGGAGATTGAATTTCTGAAAATAGATTTGTCTGATTTTACACTTACAGGTCATCGGTGGTGATGCGTTGAATACAGAAATGATATGCTCAGTTTGGGTAGTTGGTGAGGCGTACAGAAAAGAGATGACATGAAAAAGAAAAAAAAATCTGAAAGTGCCACCCAGCGACGGACACAACCGGATTTGACCGATCGCAGGCTGTTCAATATGATAAAAGCGATCACTTATATAAATTCTAACTCGGCAAACCAAAATTATAGCAACCACACGTAGGGTATTATCATGTTTTTGCAAATTAGAAGACACTACATGGAAGGACAACCTAAATTTCAAATACGTAGCTCGTGAAATACAAAAGTGTTTGTTGATGAAAATCTTCAAAAACCTCTAACTAAAGAACTGACCGTAGACAAGTCTAATCGGTTGTGCTCTTTTCTTTCGAAGCGAATATTTTCTTTTTATGACATTCTCCTCGTCATCATCATCATCATCGTCGTCGTCATCATCGTCGTCGTCATCCGTTTCATCTTCTTCTTCTTCCTCATCTGTTAATTCATTGCTATTTTTTTCTTTATAGTTTGGTAAAACGTATCATGAAAAAGGATAATGTTAGAACGGGCTTTTTTGTTAGTTGAATGGTTAAGACATTGCTAACACTGCAACAGTTTATACCAGCCCTTGATAGTTCTTGTTGCACGTTTCTTTGAAAATAAGAAACTGTACCAGCCAAAAACAAAGAAATAAATGATCAATTTACGCATACGCTGCTGTGCCTTTCTTCGTGAAAAACTGGCCATAAAAATTCTTCATAAAAATGCTCTTTATGCTCACCTTCATCCTCAGCTTTTTCCTCTTTCTCTGGTACTGCCATCTTCTCTTCATCAGAGTGTTCGGGAGTAGCATGATCTTGCGAAGCATCCTTTATATTGGCATCGGTTTCATCAAAGAATTTTTTTGGACGACGCGACCTTTTCCTTGATTTAATGTTGCTGTATATATCTGGTTGACTGAAGTTCTACAAAAATAATTTAATCATTGCAACAGTTTCCATGCTGCAATAATGCACAAAGCGAATCTATTTTTACTTGATACAACAATATTTACCTTATAGCTAAGAATATAAATTGTATGTAGTATAAGATGAAGGTTATCACAACATACACAAAGAAATGTCAGCTCGTAAACCAGTTAGCTAGTTTTGTATAATATAGTCATAGTCACACTCAGGGCTGTGGAGTCGGGCGAAAAATATACGACACCGACTGCTCGATTTATAATTGGACGATTCCGACTTCAGTGTTGCCAGTTTTTTAATTTCGTTTTTTTTTTCATTTCATTTTACTCAAGTTCTGATCGAAATGGCGACTATCAAAAAAACTGACAAAAACAAACACTTTTATTTTATGGTCCAAATTTTAGAGTGCAATAGGAAAAGAAATAATATTTTGAAGAAAAGTCCAAGCAAAAATTTTATTAAGTCGGCCTTTTTTAACGACTCTGGACACGTCAATATCCGTCCGACGCCACTGCCTGGTCACACTGAATGGGTAGCAACCAGCAACCGATATTTGGAGAGCTTATAAATCGCTTACAGAGTTATCCATTAATGATACTTCTCAGTCTGAGTGCTACATACCACAACGTCTTCTGGGCTTTTCCCTTGTGAGATGAGCAAATTCCGTACCTCTGGCTTTACTCTATGAAGTGATTCCGATCTCTGCCTCGTAGAAGGCCCACTGTGTCTAGAAAGAATTTCGACGCACAATTTTGTGAATGAAGAATAACAAAACTTTTCAGAGAAGCATGCACTGTGAGGGGGTCAAAATTGTGCCACGAGAGGGTTATAAGTGTGTCGTGAGAGCCTGAGAGGGTCACAAGTGTGCCACTAAAATTTTGATTTGGATGTTGCAGCCATACCGCAAAGCTGCAAGTGTCAAATAAATTTAGAAGAAAGCCTTTGCTTTCGTGTTATGGCAGACCAACAATTAACCCACTGTGTAAATCGCTTGACTATCAAATCACTCTCAACTGGTGTGAAGCCTCCAATCAAGACTGTCTTAAGACTCCAGGCGTTAACATAATCAGAAATATTTTTTACATTGTCGTAAAAGTAAATGACTTACTGGCATTGGCATACATGGATTGAAATAAAGCTAACTTAAAATAATAACTGCTGTCATGCATAAAAAATTAACGTAGTAAGTCAGTGTGCACTGTGCAGGGATACTGAAAGTCCAAGCGTGACATAGTCTAAAAAAGTTTGAAAACCACTGAAGTTGTTGGTAGTTTAACTTTGGTTTAGGACGGAAATTTCAAAATTATCTCTAGAATCTCTAGATGCCTTAGAATGTCCTGCTGTAAGCTAAAAATAGGGCTAAATCTGGATTCCAAAAAAAAGCCGATTAACTCCTCCCCTTACATTGTGTGAGTGTGTGTGCTAAAGCACAAGCTTGTCACTTGTACCTATCACTTTTAACTACGAAATGCATTTCTAAGTGAGTTATCGGTACGACAAGAATGTGAAAACAGCAAGGACTTACTCTGAAACATCCGGTGACATTGCTGCTTCCTCTATAGAGCTCACATTCAATGTCTTGTAGATTGTCTTCCGCTGCCGATTGCTCCTCCTCAACAGCATATTGGGAAAGCATTCTACAAGAGCAACAGCAAATTACACACAACGAAATAAAAAAATGCATTAAATGATTGCGTCAAGACCTTATGAAGATGCAAAAAATAAAGATGATCAATAGAGTGTAAGTATTAAATTTGATAGGAATATACACTACAGTACAGTATACGATAAACGGCATTAATACCACAAATTGCTCAATGCCAAGCGCAATGCTAAGCAGAGCTAATTCAAGTAAATTGAATCACTATTATCAAAGTAACCTTTACAGCCTGTTTCACCCTTTGCGGGATCGTCAAAAAGCTTATTCAAATTGAATCTATTTTTATCAGATTATATTTCAATAAGCACCTTCTGACGATCCGCAAAGGGTGAAACAGGCTGTAAAGGTTACTTTGATAATAGTGATTCAATCTACTTGAATACACAGGATCGCTCACTGAGTTGTAGTTTGAGCACTTTGGCAAGGTTGGCGAAGTACCAATTTTGTGTCCTCTTTAGGGACCACACTGGGTTTATACCTCTGTGGTCATACCCAGTGTACCTACTGCACTGATGAGGCTGTAAGGCCGAAACAGTGTATCACTGTATGCAGTTATATATAATATAACAGTATACACGTTAGGGTGTTCCATTTTGACAAAAATTTTTGAATTTGCACTTGTAATAGTGATTATGAGATGGAATTTTTGGTCAAACAAAGTATCCTTTTTAAATTTTTGACCAACTCCAACTTTTTGAGGTCCCATGACCCCCTTGAAACTTAGAGAAATACCCCCTCGGTAGACATAAAATTCAAATGTTTGAATGATCATCACTTCTGGTTAGAATGTAGTAGAACCTTCATCTTTTCATTAATTGTGCATGGTTTTTCATGCTGAACAAATTTTTTTGCAAATTTTTAAAAAAAATTACAATACCGTATTTCGCGGCGTATAAGACGACTCCTGACTTTACAAGCAAAAAATCTGTGATTTAAGGTATGTTTGCCAGATAAGACGACCCCCCTCTTCCATCTGTTGTTTCCCGTAGGTGACACCCATTGAAACTTCCACTTCCTGTTGACCAACATGATCAAGATGGAACAGCAGAACAACTCCAATTAAGTTCAGAATCTGATGGTTTTAGTAGTGCTGATGACAATTCTTGTGCCAATACTGTTCAGCAACAAGAGCAGGAGATGAAAAATGTGCAACGTTCCACTCATACCAAGCGTAAAACGGTTTTTACTGAGAAATCATCAGTAATAGCTGCTAAAAAGCTGGTATCAATTAGAGCAGCTAGTTCGTTGCTTAACTGTGCTGCTGATACTTTGGGCTCACCGTCAGCAATGACAAGTCATTCAACATGGTATCGCAATGCCATTGCACATAGAAAGAAGATCACTGATGATGGTTTGTTGAAATTGAGGAATGCTGTTTTCCATCAGCTTTGTTTCGATGGAAAAAAGCTATTCAATCGGGAAAGACTGGCTGTTATTTCCAATTTTATATGTGGTTGCTTTTTCATTGCCCTCAAAACGTTCAGAGAAAAGGAAAGTGCTAGCGGGGAGGCATGTTTTACAGCTATAAAAAAGCTTGTTGCAGACGATGACATGCAAAATATCTTGTGTGTAATTTCTGACAGTACTGCAGTTAACACAGGCTCAAAAAAAGGAATAGTGACGAGAATTGTGAAGTATTGCAATCTGAAATACGGTCATGATGTAATATCGCTTGAATGTTTGTATCATTGCATTGAGCTGCTGTTAGGAGATGTGATAACAGCTATTGATGGCAATACAAAATCACCAGATCTTTTAAGTGATGGAGCTGTGTTTAATTTCATTAGCCAACTAACAAAAAATCACTTAATGGTTGATAAACTACAAAATTACAGAGATACTTTAATTAAGCCATCAGAAAAAAGCAAACAAATTCTTATCCAATCTTTGGGAAAGATAGCAACATCAACTCCAGGCAACAAATCCATAAGAGGTGACCAAGCTTCACTCTTAGTCCTAAGTTGTGCAACATTCCAGGACATTCCTGATGAGTGGAAACAATATTTGTTCGTTGCACAGGAGGCTGTTCATCATGCTCGCTAGTTGACCAAGGACAATGGATATCTTCGTATTCTACTTTTTAGGCCATTTGCACTCAATGCCACTCAACTTGCTGGATTAAGGTCTATCAGCCAATTTATAGTTGATGTGTATGCTCCAATGTTTATTTCAATTTTTTTTGCACCCCAGTGCTGTAAACGGACCAGCCATTACACTTCTCAATAGAGATTTGATGGCAGCGTCTGATCATGCTATTGTAAAGTATGCGATGCCAAGTTTTATCAGGCATGGAAGCTTGTGGTTTTCCCCAAAAAACGTCACCCTAGCATCTAATTCTAATGAACCACCAATTTTGCCAGAAAACGTCAGCAAGATTGCAAGAAAGCCAATAGATGCTAAAAAAACTGAATCAATGCTTGCGCTATCAAGTAAAAAGACACTCATTTCATTTTATGATGTCACCAGTCAGTGTTCTCCATGTCTTTCATTGGGCACACCGGATGCATGGAGATCATTCAAAAACAATCAGATGAACAATGAAAGAGTCATTGGACTGCTGAAACGATGTGTCATCGAAAAACGAGTCAAGGATAGCACAGATGCCAGTGATGATGATAAATTAGAAAAAAACTGACAATGATATTCGCCAATATGTGGTTGCAATGATGCAATAAGAATGCATGTTTACTGTTTAGTAATGGTTTAGCATGTTACAAGTTTAATATGAAAATTTAGTACGTTATTGTGAACGTTTTACATTAACTTTCGTTAGTCTTTTGTGTTTTCTTATCTTGTATTTTCTAAGTTGCCTGTGGAGTGTATTGAAATTCTTTGTGTTACTTTCTAAGTAGTGAATGCCATTATCAAGTTTTGTTTCAAAAAAATATCAAAAGCTACTTTTTATTCAATTTTTAAATTTTTTTTATTTTTATTTTAGGAATTTAAAAACCATGTAATCTTGTTTAGCATGAAAAATCATGCAGAATTAATGAAAATATGATGGTTTTATTACATTCTAACCAGAAGTTATGACCATTCAAACATTCGACTTTTATGTCTACCGAGGGGGTATTTCTCTAAATTTCAAGGGGGGTATGGGACCTCAAAAAATTGGAGTTGGTCAAAAATTTAAAAAGGATACTTCGTTTGAGCAAAAATCCCATCTCATAATCACTATTACAAAAAAACTTTTTTGAAATGGAACACCCTAATACACGTACATACCTCTAGATGAAGATCTGAGACGTTTGGAGGAAGTGGCTAGAGCTCCAATTCCATCTTCATCCTCACAAGAGCTGCCCTCTTCTTCCAGTCCGAGAGAACGAAGAGACCTATACGTAAAGCATTAATAGAAAGATAATGAGCAGCAATAAGAAAAATGCATTAATCAGGTGACGCAGCACCACACTTCCCAATCTCTACCTAATACGACTAATTGTTGGAACTCGTACTCAATAAAATCATAACTGTAAGTAATTCCAGACGTACACAAAACATGTCAAAACTATTATTCTTTATAGTTTATACAGTAACTGCATAACTGCAACACCAAATGCATAACCGACGTACAAGTGTTCAAATTGCTGACAACTGCACTGAAGTGGAGATGCAATATACGAAGCAATACTTAACCAGGTTGAGTCGTTGATACACTTATGGCATTCTATGATGTTACAAAGTTAACTCAACACCAATGTTGCATACACTTTGCATGTGCAATACAAGTATTAAATATGGACATGATGTCGATGAAAATCTTTTATAACTACGGTATCAGTGCTAAATAATACACTTCTTTGTTGATCCTGCTTTAGACAGGTCAATGTGGAGGCAGGGTATGAAGGCGATTGTGGCACGTGGATGTGGATCCGGCCACTATCGGTAACGGGGACGTCACCCGATTAAAACTGGATTACCACTATTTTGTTGAGACTCCATAAATGTATTAATAAAAATGTATCATAATATACAAACCGTCTATGACTAATTATATGTCTTTTCTTTTTCTTTCTCCTTTTGGATCCAGCCTCTGGCTCTTTGTGTTTTACTGGCAATTGCTGGTAGTCATCGCAATCAGTGCTATTGATGAACAGTTAAGTCATTATTATGGAAAATGATCATTACAGATAAAATCTCAAATTTACATCTTTTCTACTACTAAAGGGTTACCACCAGCGGATGGAGCATGAGCTTCCCTTAAGCAACGAAATAATAATTAATAAGGAAGCTTATAAAACGATTTGGATATTTAACATTATGATATAATACAAATTGAAAACGCTGTAAGAAGTACCTACGCATGACGGTGAACAATGGACGCAATGTATACAACAGTGGCGTCAGTTTTGCTAGATTTGATTTTGATATACCTATACGAGCACTGAAATGAATAGCGCAATTTCAACAATACTAGAACTAGTAGTATTCAGGTATAGTGGGAATTACATTTGGGTTGAAGTCATTCGAACCATGACATCATTAACCATCAAGCAAATTTAGTAAAATAAAAATGAACAAAGAACTATGAGCTCAATTCAAAACATTTACAACTATTAACTAAAATCAATACTGCATGTGGCGCTCGAGAGCTATTTTCTCTGACGCAACGCGCGTCACTTCACTGACGTCAAGTCGAATTCTAGAACCTTCCTCTCCAATTAACAAATATCGCGTGCTCTCAGAATGCAGTCTTGTAATCAATTTTTGCATTATGCCTGAATCGCACTGCTACTGCACTTTATCGACACGTAGATCTACTGTTGTGTTGCGTTATATGGTCGCGTGTAGAGTTTGCGATGCTTGTGGCTGCGCTTTTCTAATCAAAACTAGAGTTCTTTTTAAGAAACTGAAACTATGATCCCTGATATAGATGTTGTAATAAAGGATGTGGCTTGTAGGATGCGGAATGGCCCGTTTCGGTGAGTCCGATTCGGTGAGTTCCCTATTCGGTGAGAGCCTTTTTCAGTGAGAGCCCTATTCGGTGATTTTTTTTTAAATTATTGGGTACCGTAGCCTAATTATCATTGCCGTTTTAGGGTTAGGGGTTAAGGGTTGGGGTTAGGGTTATGGGTAGGGATTAGAGGGTTAGATGTTAGAGGTAAGGGTTAGGGGTTACGGGTAGGGGTAAGGGTTAGGGTCTTATTTCAACGTTTAGCGACGTTAAAATGATGTAAAAGCGGCAATGATAGGCTACGGTACCCGATAATTTTCAAAAAAAAAATTAAAAATTCATCGAATAGGGAACTCTCCGAAAAAGGTTCTCACCGAATCGGACTCACCGAATAGTAGCAGACCCTGTAGGATGTAACCTGTAAAATGTAACTATGAAGCTAGGATTCCAGATGTAATATGTAGAATTCTACTTCATAATCAAGATGCAATTGTAAATGAAAGTGAAAACGAAGTTCTTCCATTCCGAAGTTAAAGTTCTTTCCTTTGTAATGAAGTTAATAATGTCGTATGCCAGTATGCTGAACCAAGTTTTGGTGGTGGAGTTATTAGTCGTTCGGTGTTTTCATTTTTGGCGTGTTTGGATTCTGTTCTTCGGAAGTTAGAAGCCGAATTAATAAATAACGCAGCCTTGAAGAACTCTACTTGTGATCAAGCATTATTCTATTAAGTTCAGTCGATAAACAAGGCAGCAGAGAAGACGACTTCGTGTCCCGGTCATTCCTCGCCAGTTATGCCCAGGAATGTCGCCGTCCTCATTGACGGCTGTATATGAGCGCTCGTGTTGACTGTCGCGTCCGCTACACTGCACAGTGCACACCCTGTGGATTACTTTGTTGGATTGAGATAGTTGGTAGTCGATTAGAAATTTTTGTAATAAAAAGTGCAATGATAATACTGTGATTGTCCTTTAAATTAGTGGCTACTGTTATTTTCTGAACAACGCAGATATAGTTCATCCTCCGCTTCTCATTGAATTTTTTCACTAATTGCGTTTTTCTGAATCTTGCTATGGTGTGAATCTCTTGCAATTGTTGTGGTGTTGGAAACAAATTCTCACTACATAAAACTTAATAAACAATCCCACAATCTTGATACAAACAGACTGAATGGAGTGTAAGACAGTGATTACCTCAATTTTCTTGAAGGGCTACACATTTGCGTAGAATTTTCATTGTAAGATTTAGAAGGAAGATCTACATCACTATTGCCATTGAGTGGTGGGCTGGAGGTCTCCTTTAAAAATATATGAGGTTAGAAGTTTTGCTGTTGAATATTAAAAATGTTAATACTATAATATATATTGAAATATTCTAAATAGCATTTCAAACTAGAGTCCTGCTTTAACAATCATGCAGAACTATATTGCAACCATAGCGCATATTACCGGTAGCCCGGTACACTAGTACCGGAATGGCCCGCTTGCAACTTTCCAAAAGGTACCATAAAAAATCCCCTTTGAAGTTTGTTTGGTAATTACAGAAGAAAAAAGAGCAATAGCAGTGGTGGAAATCAAACCCATGTCAATGAAATGACTGGCCTATTACCGCCCTAACCCTCTGCGCCAAGTCAGCCGATGGAAAACAAATGACTTAATTTAACTATGATTTGGGTTTTTCTTTTGTTTCGCCTTAGGGGATTTTTTAATGGTACCTTTTGGAAAGTTGCGTCCCGTTTCGGCTAGTCCAATTCGACTATTTCCTTTTTCGGCTACAGTTTTGAATTGTATTTTATTCCACAATATCGTTTCTTTTGCATTTCGACACAGAAAAATAAATTGAAATGAAATCTAGCGCAAACTGTTTGAACTATTAAATTGAAATGTTTGCTCACATAAAATCGACAATCGACATGTATCCGACGTCACCGTCTGTATGCAAACTTAGAATACATTAGAATCCTCAACTATTACAAAATTCCAAATCCAATAACGCCTTCTGCTTGTTTAGAGAATGTTGTATTTTATTCCACAATATCGATTCTTTTATAGTTGAAATTATCGAAGCTTTAGATGAGTGGGGTGTAGACCTAATCACTGAAATCTTAAAACTAAAAAGCGAATTAAATTTATTTTTGAACTATTAATGTTTGCTCAGATAAAATTGACAATTGACATGTATCCTGCGTCGCCGTCTGCATGCAAACTTAGAATATATTAGAATCCTCAACTATTACAAAATTCTAAATCCAACGACGCCTTCTGTTTATTTAGAGAATTTTGTATTTTATTCCACAATATTGTTTCTTTTATAGTTGAAATTATCGAAGCTTTAGATGAGTGGGGTTTAGACCTAACCACTGAGATCTTAAATCATATTTATGACACCGGAAACATCCCTAGTGATATGGTACGTTCCATATTCATAACTTTACCAAAGAAAACCGGAGCAACAGAATGCTCACTCAACAGAACAATTAGCCTTGTGAATGATCTAACAAAGATCTTACTCCGAATCATGATGATGAGATTGAGACCAAAACTAAAATCGGAAATTTCAACAGCACAGTTTGGATTTGTTCCAGACAAAGGAACCACAAAACGGAATTTTTACATTAAAAATGATAACAGAGAGATGTATGTCCGATTCTTCTGTTTATTTAGAGAATTTTGTATTTTATTCCACAATATTGTTTCTTTTGCATTTTATCCAGTGTTTACCTTTGAGTGCCTTCCCAGACGGCAAAATCCGTCATTTTTACATTGATTCAATGTCTGCAGACGTTGAATCAATGTAAAAATGACGGATTTTGTTGTCTGGGTTCGTTCAAAATAAATGTTTTACAACAAAGCAACATTTTTCATGATTAACAATAGAGGTTAATAAAGTCTCAGCGAAAACGTGTCAACGAAAAAAAGACAGTTTGCCAAATAGCGTTTGACACAAAAGATGAACTTAAAACCTAAGTGGCAGTTTAGAATAAACCTGGGTTTCAGCGTTGCATGTCTTAGTTGTAATTGAAGTTGACCATTTAAATGCTTGCATATGTTCGCAGGTCGTCTGTCGAAAAAGACTGTAGCCAAATCGGACTAGCCGAATAGTAGCAGACCCCACTAGTACAGTAGGCCTATATCTCTCTCTTAGTAACATACCAATATGGTCGGAATGGCCCGTTTCGGTGAGTCCGATTTGGTGAGTCCGATTCGGTTAGTCCGATTCGGTGAGTCCGATCCCTTAACGGGGGATTTTTTCAATTTTTTTTTTAAATTATTGGGTACCGTAGCCTAATTATCATTGCCGTTTTAGGGTTAGGGGTTAGAGTTAGGGGTTAGAAGTTAGGAACTCACCGAATCAGACTCACCGAATCGGACTCACCAAATAGTAGCAGACCCCAATATGGTATCATGTGTTCTTTTTTAAGGCAAGATTATATTTGCTAAATTAAAACTTAACCACACGTGATTTAAAAGCGAGTTTATCAGTTTAAATTTTAAATTATTGAAAAACTTAAAATATAAAATTCAAGCTTAAATTTACTACAGTATATATTTTGTAAATTTATAAAGCAGAAAAGACAGGATGCCACATGATAATCGACTGAACTTTCATACTTAGTGGAATTAAATATATCATGACAAAGTGGGTAAGGAATAAACGAAAGTAAAAGGTTGACAATTTTTAGTTTATGACGAATTCAAAAACTATTAAAGTTCTGTCAATTATTATATAAGAGTCAAATAGACCAAATGGTTCCTAAATGGTGTGACATGGACTCATGTTAGTCATAACTTTTCACATCACACGTTAAGTTATTTATTTAACAACAATTACTGTACTTAAAATAGGAGTGAAGAATGCATATTGCATAATATGTATATATATGTGTCGAAAATCCAAATATATACTACATTAAGATTTGATTTAAACAATTGGCGACTTTCTTGGGGGCAGTAGCACCGCTACATTTTTGTCGGAGTAGTGACTGCAGTAGTAGGGAAGAGGCACTACAATTCTTCCAGCCACTACTTTCCAATTTAAAGTGCAAGAAATGAGTTTAGTGTGATAAAGAAACCAGGACCGAAAACCACTATTCATTACATAATTGTGAGTCTTGTGATGGTTAATTGACAACAGTTTACTAATCCAGAATGTTTGTAATGAAGGGTAAGGTTTACTCAACTCAATACTGAACAATTGAACATACACAAAAAACAAAATCAAAGCCAAACACATTCTGTTCTGAGATCAGGTTTTTGTGTGAGACCACATTCCTATACAAAAAACGCATAACCCACTTTAGAATACCATAACACAAAAGTAAGACTACTGAAAAAAAATACAGAGGGGCAGATTCAGCAAGTATTTTCAGGGAGGGGGTAGGATTTCAACAGGACATAATGATGTGCAGGTACGGTACTTTGCATTAATCCGACCTTGCAACTTGCAAGTATGCATATAGTGAATAGGCCTAAAGTTATTTTTCCATGTTTTAAGGTGTTTTAATGTTGAAAAGTGTTTAACACAAAATTTTGTTTCATTTTGACAGAAAATCTTTTGCCTTCATTCATTGATTCACTGCCCGATTTACTCACAAATAAAAACACGATTATTATATATATATATATATAACTATGATTATTATAATATCATTTCCAAATTGCAACGATTTGGTTTCATAAACTTTCGCTTGAAAAAATATTAAATGCAGGAAAATGTTACAATGCAGAAAGCATCATGAGAGCAAAATGAGCGAGCTTGCATCACCTATAAAGTGCTTGCTCAAGATATATGAACTATTGTTTCGCGTAAGAGTGTTTTGCTCAAAATTTTGCTTCATTTTATTACATCCATTGTCTTGATTTTTTTTTCAAGTTAAACTTCTCAAATTAAATACTGTAGTCCCATGCCGGCTGCCCAATTTACTCACGCTTAATTGCACTGCCCGATTTACTCCACAGAATCTTCACCAAGTGACACTTTCAGGTATAGTCCTTTTAATTATGCATCTATTCATATTATCATTATCAAAATTCCACCGCAAAAGAAATGACCAAAATAACTAAAACGCACTTATCTCAAAAACACCTTTGTGGGAATTTGGGCCCTTCTTGAACTCCCCTATTCAATTGCAAACCTACAATTTGCAATTTTTAGCCAAGTTTTGCTTTTGCCATTTTAATAAAAAATGGTTACCATGGTTCCTTCATCATGCAATTTAATAATCAGTACTTTATCTTCATGACCATAGGCGTCGATTTTTTCTTAGTACAGAGGAATTCTGGGTGGGCGAGAGTTTTCAAACAGATTTCATTGAATGTGTATTATATGTTCGCAAATTCGCAATGGTTAGTCTTTCTCACAAAGACTGTGCAGCAATTAAGCTTTAATAAGTTTGATGTTTGCTTTCTTGCGCCTTGCGATCTTGTGAGCGCTGCTAAACTAAAAAAACTTCTTTTATGTTTTCCTTTGCGACCTAAAAAGCGCGTGACGCATGACCTGTTATCTTTAAAGTGGCACCTTCGGATTTACCGCAAAATGTTTGGACAGGTGACTGCTGACTGTACCGTTGGTCTGCGGCAGATAACCGATTGTTTTCCGAGGCCCACAAACAGCAGCTACAGTAACAAGTACCATCAGGGTTAAGACGCATCCACTGGAATTCGGAAAAAAGCTTCCTTTGCAACACGCGACCTTCTCGAGCCGTAAGCTGATCCGGCATCATGCTAACGTCAAATGGAGCAGGTAGAGATCCATGGCTCAATGGTTCATGCTGTCTTCTACAACTACCGGTACATTGCCTGAGACATTGACTTCACCACTGTCCATCCTTGAAGCACTGCTTTCTTCATCAATGTCATCTCTACGTTCATTCGTGCTGGACGTGGCTTCTTCAGCGTTATCATCTCGACGCCTTTTGGAAGCTGGTTTTAGTGTTGGGCGATATATCGAATTTTCGATACGATATCTTTTCAATATCGATAGCCTATTTATTTCAATTTTGTTCAATATTTTAACTATTACAGCCCTAACTCGTAACTGTTGTTCCAGAGGCTCATTTGTTTTTTGTTTCTACGCACGCGTCATCTGATTTGTTAGCGCTTTACCTGCGGGAAGGCGCCTTCTCAAAGGTAGAGCCAGCACTGTTCACTTTACTTTCAATCATTCCAGTTTTCTGTTATTTGCCGTCCGGATGGCTAAAATCTTTTGGTGTTACTGCTTGGTATTTGTGAAAGACTATTTTTAATCCTTCAATAAGAAAATCAAATCAACTTCAAAAATTGTGTGTTAAAAGAAGTCTTAGAAAGGATAGGGAAACTTATGTTACAAGCTCTCTAAATTTAAGTCTCTGTAAACAACTTAGAGGGACGAACCAAATTAAAAATAGTAGTTCAAAGACCATCAAATTAATCTAACTTTGCAACATCAGAAGAAAGAAGAAAAGAAATCTAATGTGAAAGAATTCAATCATAAAGGGAATAAATAAAGAAGCTTCAGAAGAAACAAAGAACAGCCAAACAAACGAACTCTTGGCATGCAAGGTAGTTCCGAACTTTTCTCAATTGAGTAATTAATCGTAGTGTTGTATTATATTGTATTTCTTAGCCGGTAATTAATTGTAGTATTGTACTGTAATTCTTTAACCAGTAATTGTTAGGCGAATGTCTTCGTCGCCCATATCTAGTTGTATCTTTGAGGGCCTAAATGTTGGAATTGGTTATCATGGTGATGTGTTGAGGGCCACCCACCCACCGATCGTTAACTTGACTAAAGAGTGTGATGAGACAGTTCCTGAAGTTAACTACACATATAAAAAGGGGTCTCATCCCATGACAACTCGGCTTAAAGCTAAGATCGAAACTCAATCTCATCTGGCTGCTTACGAATCCCGACTTAAACTACAGCCTCGAAACTTTGACCCCGATGCAGGGCACTCTGAAGCCCTTATAGAATTTAATAAACAAAGAGAAATTAATGCCCTGATAGCTAGGAATGAATTGAAAAAGGAAGAGATAAGATCTAACCTAGCCATTCAAAACTTAAGTGCCGAGTCTGAATTCAAGAAACAGCAAATGAAATTAAATGTCACTACTGGCTTGGGTGAAGATCACCGATCGTTTCCCGAGTCTAGCACTAATCTGAATACTAACGTTCCCTTTGATGACCCCACGTATCCGGAATTTAAGAGACGTGGAAGCTTTGGGGCCGCTAGAGATGACCCCACGTACCCGGAATTTAAAAGACATGTAAGCTTTGGGGCCGCTAGAGATGTCCCCACCGAGTCGAATTTAAATAGGAACGATAATTTAACCTGGGAAGCCTTACTTCTTGACGAAACCCCAGCGGTCTCCCGATCCCCGGAGCCTTATGTGCCCAAGTCTAACTTTAGGGACACGTATGGGTGCCAGACGACAGGAACTCAGAACTTTGGTATGAACCATTCTCACAACCCACAAGTAATCCCAAGGCACGTAAGTACTGGTCGTTCTAACATCTATGATTCTCGGCCACCCAGGGAGTCTGAAATTAATGGTACACAACAAGATTCATTTTTTCAATATCAAAACTGTAGGGCCTATCTCGATAGAGCTACTTTGATTGCTTATAATGGGGAGAATATGCCCTTCATATTTTTCAAAAATCGCATCACTGCTTTAATGAAAAGCTGCCCCTTCCAAGAATCTTGCCTAACTTTACTGCAAGCTGCGTGTGTCGGAACGGCTGCGCAAACTATAGCTAATCTTGTTTCTGATACCCCAGGTTTGCCTCCTGAGGCTAGGATTAAAATGTCTCTAGAACGGCTATCACAACGCTTTGGAGTACGTGGTGGCTTTTATGCGGAACCGGAAGTCAGGAAGTATCGTTACGGACCTAAGTGGCAATCGGTGTCGGCTTCTATGTGGAAAGACTACAAAGATCAATTATCACAATGTTTGCTTTACGCTCAGGCACATGACCAACGCAACAAGTTGGAAGGACGGTTTGTATTAGACTTAGCGAAACGACTGCCACTGGCAACACAATCGAAATTTTTAGACTTCCTGTTTGAGCAACATGGCAGTACTAACGAACCTGAGTTTCACAATTTACTTGATTTTGTAGTACGGGAAGAAACATGTCTATCTTCCGACTTCGCCATATTGTTGCTAGGTGATTCTGACCCTTCGGGAGCCAAAATGACGTACAAGAAATCATCTGCATGCCCATACTTCAGCAAAGGTATTTAGTAACAGTAAATATTCCTCTACAACACGCCCTTGTCTTTGTTGTTCGGTGAATGGTGCTGAAGAACATCACCGTTTATCACAATGTACTAGATTCTTAAACATGTCTCTTGTAGAACGAAAAAACCTGATCATTAAGGCTAAAAGATGTTTGAATTGCTTGAGTAGTAACCATATTGTTGATGACTGTACCTACCGTAATACTTGTCGTGAATGCAGAGATGATCGAGTTGAAAAGCATCATTTCCTCTTACATCAACTTTATAAGTTGGTACCTCAGGGTAATTCTTCTACAAAAGTACACTACAACGGCAATAGAAATCAGGCACCTGGACGCAGCAACAACTTAGAGGTACGTAGCGTCTGTATCCGGAATGTCAAGGCGGCCTGGAATCGTGTGACTGCCGCCCGGATTGTCAATCCTATCAACGGACAGTCGAAGTTAGTTTACTGTCAACATGACCCAGGATCTCAACTAACCTTTGTGTCAAGTAAATTAGTCCGAGACCTGGGTTTATCTCCTTTCGACAATGTATCGTTTAATATGGATACAATGATTGGGAAGAAAGCAACCAATGCTGATTTAGTAGAGTTTAGCATCCAGTCATTAAGCACTGGAGAATTGTTTAACAGCATTACATCAGTAGTCAACCCCCCTTGGGGTGATGATGTTCACGCACTGCCACACAGACAGAACGTGAGTGACTATCGGAATTTTGATGATGTAGAGATTTTTTCCTTAGACAAAATGGATACGGTCGACGTACTTATAGGTAACGACAATGCTCATCTCATGTTGGTCCACGAGGAGCGCCCAGGAGGAAATGTTACTGACCCACACGCAATTCTTACTCCTCTTGGTTGGCTGGCCTGTGGTGGGAGATCACCCATAGAGGCGAGCGTTACAAAAGTTGGTAAAACCAGTCTGGCTTTAGAATGTGATGTGATATCTTACCTCAAATCTGAAGTTAAAACTAAAAATCAGGAAATTAATGACCTGAAAGAGGTGGTTAGGGAAATCTCGATAAATGACGAATTACCTCAGTTATCTCGTAATGATGTGATTGCAACTCAACAAGTCGAACCAAATATTAAGTTAGAAGGGGAACAATTTGAAATCCCCGTCCCTTTGATGAGTAACATCAACTTACCAAACAATTATAAGCTGGCGGTAGACAGGGCTGCGGCACTTCGGAAAAAGGCTTTGAAACAACCCGACCTTTGTGAATATCTAACCGATACGATGAAAGACTTGCAGTCGAATGGCTATATCGAGCGTATCGATGACGACTTGAGTGCAACTCACGCTACGGGTTGTACATGGTATCTGCCATATTTTGTCACTTCACAATCTAAGAAGCGCATTGTATATGATGGCAAGTCCGAATTTAACGGCGTGTGTGTAAATGACGTAATTATGTCTGGCCCGGATCTTTTGAATCCGTTGCTACATGTGCTAACTAGGTTCAGGTTAGGGAAATTTGCCTTGATGGCCGATGTTACAAAATGTTTCTTTCAGATAAGACTGCCTGCGAGGCAGAGGAATCTCTTTCGAATACTCTGGTTTGACCAAGATGACATAGAAAACGGCAAACTAGTCCCATTTCGTTTTTGTGTCCATCCTTGGGGTGTGAAAAGCAGCCCGTATGTAGCCTGTTTAGCCTTCAAGAAGATGGCTGAGCAGAATTCCAATGAGGCATGTAAGTTGACTTTAAGTAACGTTCTGCAGAATATGTACATGGATGACTTTATCTTTTCAGTTAATTGCTTGGAAGACGCAAAGAAAATCGCAGATGAATCAATAGAATTATTTCATAGTCGTGGCTTTAAACTAGTAAAGTGGAGTGCTAACAGAAGCGCTATGGATATTTTAGCTGGACTGACCAGTGAGTCCCTGGCGCCTGCTATCCGTGACCTTGATTTACATGCGGACGGGACGTATTTACCGTCTGCCAAGACTTTGGGCTGTGTGTGGCAAACAGAGTCTGATGAGTTACTCATTAAATGCTCTCTAGAGCCCCTGGTTAAGTACACACGTAGAACTACGCTAAGTCAGCTGGGACAAAACTTCGACCCACTTGGGTTTTGTGCCCCATTTTTTGTAAAGGCACGTTTGATCCTTCAACAACTAGCCATCGATAAATTGGATTGGGACGATGAGATCCCTGATAGTGTTGTTAAGGATTGGACCGTTTGGCTCCAGTCCTTGTCGCTCTTGAAAGAATTTTCGTTACCGAGGTGGTACTTTGTGGATGGCATAACGCCAGGCCCAATTGACGTTGTGACGTATCAGTTGCACGGGTTTTGCGACGCTTCTAATCAAGCATTCTCGTCCATGGTATATTTACGCAGAGTCGTGAATGATATGCCGAGTGTCTCGTTTGTACTCGGAAAATGCACAATTGTGCTAAAAAATCAGTTCTCCTGGCCTATCGCCAGAAAGGAGTTAGTGGCAGCGGTAAACACGCTGGAACTTGTTAAGCAAGCAGATGAGGCTTTAGGATCTTTAAATTGTGAGAAACATTTTTGGTGTGACTCTCGTACTGTTCTGCAATGGATAAAAAATCCTGACTTGCGACTCGCTAAATTTATTGTAAGAAGGATCGATAAGATCTTGCTATGGTCCAAAGCCTGTGACTGGCGATACTGCCCAAGCAACATGAACGCGGCGGACGTAGGCTCTCGCCCAAATCTTGTGCTGAAAAAAGAGTTGTGGTCGCTTTGGCTAAACGGCCCACTTTTCCTTCAACAGGCGGGTAAACTGACACCCGGACAAGAGACTACTGCAGTCCATGCCATTAAAGCAGATCTATCAAATGCGCCGCATGGTGGAGGTTTAGATCGGCTCATAGAGAGCGCACCAACGCTATATCTGTTACAAAAAAGAACCTCTTACCTTACTGCCTTTGTTGAGTATGTTCGCGCTAAGGCCTTGAAGAGTGAATTTGCCATACCAAAGTTGAACGCCCCTTATCTTGACAACGCACTTAATAACATTGTACGGTATGTTCAGAAATCGGTGTACGGTGATGTAATACAACAGACCAAGGAGGAATCTCCAGAATCCTTTCAACATGTATTAAAGCACTGCATTGCGAATGCCGCTACTAATAAACAAGCAAACCTGAAAGAAATTACCCTTTTAAAGAAATACAGACCCTGCGTGGACAACTTAGGGGGACTCCGCATCGAGGGCCGCTTAAGCAAATCCCCTGCCATCTCATTGGAGACAAAACATCCCTTGATCCTGCCCTCCAGGCATACGTTAACAAGACTTGTCGTGCTATTTTACCATAACCGAAATTCGCACAGTGGTTCTCAACACACATTACTTTCCTCCAGACAAAGATTCTGGATAGCCAATGGCAATGCTGCTGTGCGGAAATACTTACATGACTGCGCTGTGTGTGCTATAAATAAGGCACAACCCATTAGACAACTTATGTCTGACTTGCCGCAATCTCGTATCACGGCTAACAACAAGCCCTTTTTCAATTGCGGCATCGATTATTTTGGCCCTTTGCTTTACGCAGAGGGAAGAAGTCACAAGAAAGCTTGGGGTCTCCTCTTTACATGTATGGCCTCTAGAGCGGTTCACGTAGAATTAGTCACTTCACTGGCGCTCAATGATCTTTTACTTGCATTCTCAAGGTTTTGTGATTTACGTGGGCCGGTTAAGACAGTTTACTCCGACAATGGGAGTACCTTCCAAGCTGCCCAAAAAAGTTTACCTGAAACCCTCCAGTCCAAACCATTTCAAAACTCCTTGAGAAAGGAAGGGATTGACTGGGTTTTTATTCCACCTTATGCTCCAGCCCAAGGTGGTGCTTGGGAATCAATGGTAAAACAAATCAAGAATGTGCTATATCACATCTTGGATACGAACTCACGTAAACCAAACCTTATCGAACTAATTACTTACATAAGTAATGCTGTCCGCATCGTTAATGAACGCCCTTTGATCCCAATCAGTGATGACCCCAAAGATTTCACTGCTATCACACCTGCAACTCTTTTAACCCCATTTTTTTCTCCACTCTCCGTATTAGGTCAACCCGCTGAGCGAGATCACCTCAGAAGGGACTATCGCTTCAACGTATCCTTGTCCAAACAATTTTGGGACAAATGGGTAGAATTCTACTTACCATGGCTGCAAGGCAGAAAAAAATGGATTAAATTACGCGAAAACTTAAAACCTGGCCAATTAGTTGTGTTGGGATCTCCAGAAGATATTGCAAAAAGAGGTAATTATCAAATGGGTAGAGTAGAGGAAGTCATTCCTCAAATGAGGAATGGTAAGCCTATTGTAAGAAGGGCTAAAATTGTCATCTCTCACTGTGATGAACATACAGGTGAAACCAAAGTGAAATTGGTCTTAAGAGACATCTCGTGCATTGCCCCAGTTGAGATGCCGTAACTTGGGCCGTAACTGGGCTCGTAACCTTGGGCCGTAACCTTAGGCCGTAACTTGGGCCGTAACTTTGAACCGTAACTGTGTACTTTACTGTAGCCCTTAAACCGAAGCCCCTTGACCTGCTCATCCCACAGTTCGGTAAGGTACTCGGGATCCTTGTTATTTAGGTAGTTTACTCGATCGGTGGGTGGTGGACAACCCTGCTCCCAACGTAATTTAATACGTCTGCTAACTCTATATGCTTTGTACCTTTCGTATGTTTAACATACGTGATGCCCTGTGTAGCGGTTCTCTTACGTATCACATCAATTTGTGTACCATTTGCGACGCCTTGCTTTTTTTTTTTTTTTCTTATCTGTGCGCATCACGCCAATTTATGTCGAGTGTTATTCGAGCTTCATGTTATTCCTTGCATTTGCGCCAGTTTGTGTAACTAAACTTCATAGTCGACGTTGTCCGGCAACTCATCACTTTGCGTTATTGTGTTAAATCCTGTGTGATTAGTGTTCGATTCAATGTATATGTATACTTACTCAATGTACTTGTATCGACTCAAGGTATATGTATAGCTTACTTCTAATTGTTCTCTCCAGCCTGCTGCAGCAGGCAAGTAATAATGTACGGTACATGTTAGTAAATATTTATGTGTAGGCCTGGCAATGAACCTCTTCTTTAATCGCTTGTAATTATGTGCAATAATTAGGGGCCGCAATGTTCCAGAGGCTCATTTGTTTATTGTTTCTACGCACGCGTCATCTGATTTGTTAGCGCTTTACCTGCGGGAAGGCGCCTTCTCAAAGGTAGAGCCAGCACTGTTCACTTTACTTTCAATCATTCCAGTTTTCTGTTATTTGCCGTCCGGATGGCTAAAATCTTTTGGTGTTACTGCTTGGTATTTGTGAAAGACTATTTTGAATCCTTCAATAAGAAAATCAAATCAACTTCAAAAATTGTGTGTTAAAAGAAGTCTTAGAAAGGATAGGGAAACTTATGTTACAAGCTCTCTAAATTTAAGTCTCTGTAAACAACTTAGAGGGACGAACCAACTGTAAACCCCTACCAAAACATGTAAAACGAGAAGCGAAAAATATACTAGAGTAGTCTATCACGACCGCACTGTTTGATTTGTTGTGATGTAATAATACCATCATCAATTCATCATCATTATTCATTAAGTTCCTCTCGTCGAGGGTAGGAGGCAATGAGAGGCCAAGTTTCTCTGTTGTGAGATTTTTTTACTGCAGTTTTGTAATTAAGTCCTAACCAGTCTTTAATATCATTAGTCCAAATTCTTGGTGTTCTGCCGCTATTTCGTTTGCCGTTCATTTTTCCTTCTAGCAGTTGTCTTTGAATAGAATTATTGCAAATCATGTGACCAAAACATTTCAATTTTCTTGATTTAACTGTTTGTAGAATTTCCATGTTGGTTTGTATTCTGGATAGTATATACATCTTTTCTAATACAGTAATACTAAAAGTAGCGATAAAGCGAGCAACGCGATACGCACGCTGTTACGGTAATTCACGTTAAATAACTCACGGGGGGAGAAAAGTTAATTTTAAGTTGATTCAACGTTCGAGTCAGCACAAATCGATTTAATTTTCCCAGCGAGTTATATTGCGTAACAACAATGCTCAATAAGAAATTTACGTTTGTTTTACATTAATTCGATATTTAGCGACGTTGAATTATCATAATATAACGTTAATTGCTCAACCAAGTACCGGTAACAAATTAATAGCTCCCTGCGAGAAGATTGCCTCGATTTACGTATACACCAACATAATTTCGGCACAATTGGGATACTGCGAGCAACACAAAGTATGTTTGATAAAGAACTAGCTGTCAGAATCGGAATGATCAGATGTTGTATCGGAGGATGAGGTTGTCGTGTCATCACTGAACTTGTATCGGTTATTTTATTGTCATGTTCAGATGTCATATTCATATTCCCTTACGCTGACCCAGAATTGAAGTTTGATTGTGACGTAATGAAAGTGAGACCATTCGGAGAAAAGATCAAACGTGGCTTTCTCTCACCAGGAATTGCCAGCGTGTGGCAGTTGCCGTAGCAACAACAATGCAGTGAGTAGGCCTAACGCCTTTTTTTCAACGCAGTGTTGCGGAATTGCTTTATTCTGTCGGATACCTAGCGAGAGACATAACGTAAAACAAGAAGTTGCGCGGCAGTTGGTTGGATAATTCAGCGTATAACAAAAGCGGAAATAATTGTAACGAGCACTTCATAAGTGTCATGAAAACAGGGTGGGCGAAACATATTTTTCCCACTCTCGTTTCACGGCCGGGTGGGCGCCGCCCACCCTGCCCACCCTATTTCGACGCCTATGTTCATGATTATACTGCAGGAACTGCAGCATCACTTCAAGCCGGAGTAGCATCACTTCATTACTTATTGTTCAGCATTCGCATACGTAGGTTATACTTGATTCTACAAATGATTTTAAAACTTTAATTTTGGTTTTTATTGCTATGTTGTGATTTTTGAAGACTGTGCTCATTTTACTAAAAGTGTCTTTTGCTATAGCGAATCTCTTTGTAATTTCAGAGTCACTTTTGCCATCATACGTTATAATGTGTTGAGTGTAAGGTTGCATTTTGGATAAGTTTTCGTTTTTGATACAGTTAGTTAGTCATACATTCTGTTTTTCTTGAATTTAACTCTAAACCCATTGCTGTACTTTCATCGACATAGAATTGACATTAACAGAATTTAGTAAATTCTGTAGATTGGTTGCATATTCTGCTATCAGGACTGCATCATCATCATCATAATCCATCGTCGGTGTGTTCCCCACTAGTGGGGGTGGCCGATCATCAGCGTATCTCAAGTTTGTTATGTTCTGTCCCCAAACCCTTACCAAAAAACTCATATCTTCGATGTGTCTCAAAATCACCTCACTGTAAACATTGAAAAGGTCTGGGGATAGGATACATCCTAGTCTGACGCCCATCATATCGGTTTGAATATATATATAAATGAATAAAAGCAAACTAAAATATATTTAGAACTATTGAATTACAATGTTTACTAACATAAGATTGACAGGTGTGCCCCGGATTTTTAAGCTGGAAAGCACTTAGAGTGAAAGACTTAACTGATTGTTTTTGATTAGAGGTCAAATAATACAAAATTACACTTTTTTGTTTATATTCAGGTGATGTCTTCAAGCAAATGGTGCTTGCAACAAATTTGATTTTGGTACTAAAAAGTCTGTGCGGTAATTTGTAACAACGTTGAGGAATTTGCATTTCTGAATAGTATCAGACTGCTCAGTTCAAAGTACATATTGCAGATCACAGAATATGTTACGAAAAGATGATCATGAGTGCAAAAATTTAAGAAAACTAGAATAAGATGATTGGAGGCGTAAAGTTTGTCAGAAAGTAAAAAGTGCAATATAGGGTACTGGGTGCTCTTTCACAATTCGCACTGTTGGTCAACTGGACGATCATGTCATCATACGTCACACACGTTAGAATGGACTATTATAAAGGAGGAAGTACGAGGTGGAAATGCACAGGGTTTAGGGTTAGTAACACAGTACACAGTAAAACATGTTCTTTTAATTGGCTGTCGTTTAATGTTTTTATCATTTAAAGTAAACTTTTGATAATGGTTTGAATTTGGTCAAGTTTAGGTGGCCACCAGATGGAGCTAGTACTATTTTGGGACTTGGTATTAACTTAGTTGGTTAGATCTATGTTTGTGCTTTCCAACGATAGCAAATTTGTTAAAGTTGAACAACAAATGAATAAATGGGAGACAATTCCCTTCAGGTGCTTTTCAGTGCATTACCACCCCATACTTCCTCCTTTATAATAGTCCATTCCAACATGTGTGACGTACGATATTGTCATTATCCAGTTGACCAACAGGGCGAATTATGAAAGTGCACCAGCTACTGCACAGTGTACATCCTTGATTTTTAAAACATGTCTGACTGTCAGTAGTCAGTACATACCTCAATTTCAGAATATCTTGAATCACTTTCCATTCTTCGCCGCTTGATTGAAAGGTTTTTAGTTTCATCATTAGAATCATCATTGGATTCAGCGTACTTCACAACCCGTCGTTGTCGAAAAATGGAAGTATTGGAGGAAAATTGTAAAGTCTTGTCATCAGACATAAGTTTGCGATTACTTTAAACTACATAAGATTAAAAAAATTATTGCTTCATTTAATTGTAAAAATAAGACAAGAAAAACAAATAAATGACATGAGGTACGGTATAAGATTTTTTATGCAATTTATCAATACCAGTACCCATAGGCGTCAATTTTTTCTTAGAAGAGAGAAATTCTGGGTGGGCGAGAGTTTTCAAACAGATTTCGTTGAATGTGTATGTTTGCAAATTCGCAATGGTTAGTCTTTCTCACAAAGACTGCATTTAGCGTCGCTGCAGCAATTAAGCTTTAATAGGTTTGATGTTTGCTTTCTTGCGCCTTGCGATCTTATGAGCGCTGCTAAACTAAGTAAACTTATTTTATGTTTTAAACAGCGCATGACTCGTGACCTGTTATCTTTAAAGTGGTGTCTTCTGATTTGCCGCAAAATGTTTGGACAGGTGACTGCTGACTGTGCGGCGGTTTTACAGCGTATTGGCTTAATATCAAATTGTGCCTAAATCCTTTTTTTTCAACGCAACGTTGTTGCGGAATTGCTTTGTTCTGTCGGATACCTAGCGAGAGACATACCATAGCGTAAAACAAGAAGTTGCGCTGCAGTTGGTTGGATAATTCAGCGTTTAACAAAAACGGAAACAATTGTAACAAACACTTCATAAGTGTAATGAAAACAGGGTGGGCGAAACATATTTTTCCCACCCTCATTTCACGGTAGGGTGGGTGCCGCCCACCCGGCCCACCCAATTTCGACGCCTATGCCAGTACCTAGGAAAGTTCTGTCAATGAAGTAGTTCATCCTATTTGCTCCCATGCTAATTAATTGCTAATAACGGGAGATATGAAAATCACAGCGCCAAAATATTTTACAAGATAATAGGGCATGTGTATTGTGCGTATAGAAATTAAAGTTTTACCCAACAAATTTATTGAAATAAAGTGTTTGAGATGAAAAGACGTCAGAAAATCAGGTTTTATTCTACTTTTCCGAAAATTATAACACAAAGTAATGCTAAACTAAACAAAAAATTACTTTCGCTCATAAATATAAGGCATTTTTGGGCGTTTTTTACATTTCAAAGTAATTGCACTAACATTTATATTGCACTTTCATTAAATTTTATAGGAAGTGGCTATTTTTACACAATGAGGTGTTGCCAGAGTTAGATTAAAGTTAGGAAGGGTTAAGGTAAGGGCTGGAGTTAGGAATAAGTTTAGGGTTTTGATCTTTGAACAGGACTAAAAAGATTTCCAAATACAAGTTTTTGTTTTCAACAGCTTTCAACTTTGCTCAAATTAGGGCAGAATTCCTTATCTGGCAACACTGTTGAGGCTATTCTTACACTATATAGTGTAAATATAGCCACAGCCTAAATTATATGTATCTAGCATAAAGCATTGCTCGAAAAATTGTGAAGGGAGGAAAGTAGAAAAATTACCAGCGTAGGTTTAGAAAATTCACAAAGACCAAAAACTAAAAGTCAAGAAATTTCACATTTCCTTCCGAGAAATATTTCACTACTAGAGTGGGTCGTCCTCATACAGCCCCGTATCGCTACAGATAGTGTTAATATCAACCAGGGTTGCCAGATACTCAAGCTATAATAAGGCCAAATCCATTATAAAATAAGGCCAAAAAAAGGCCAAATTTTTTATTTACTTCTAAGGCTAAATAAACGCTAACAACTTAATTGAAATAATTTTTTGAAAATGCCATTTTACAATCAAATGTGACAGATAATAATTTAGCACTGTCAGAGCATAATGACCGGTTCGTTTGCATAATTTGATTAATGAAAAATTACTGTAGTAGCAGATAAACTAGAAACCATTATTACTTCAATTCATGAACAGTGCTATTCGGAACATCTAGCTAAGCAATAAGCATGAATTTGTCTTATTGAGTATATGTACCAGGGAATCACGGATGTCTACAACTACAGGATTGGAAACTATTTTCAGTGCTATACATGACTACAGAAGAATTATTAAAATAAAACACTGTTTGTATCAACTATAGAATGTCTAAATTCAATTTCGCAATAGCAATATAAAATATAGCCTTCACTCACATCAAAACTTATTTGATGTATAGAAGTTTAAAACCACGAACCTAAAAAATCAAAAATAAACGAATGCAAAGATTCCCTGTCGTTCTGTAGCATTTTGCGTATTGCAAACCGGATCAGAAGTAAACGTGGAGTGTTCAACAATCAGTGAAATGTGTTGTCGTAGGCTTTTATAATAAACTTATTCACAGACCAACCCAGTACGAAATCAATACGTTTAAGATGTCATGAGAACTAAAACTAATACTCGGTTCTGAAATTATTTAGCAGCAAACAAAATACGACAAGATTGCACAAGTGGAATGCAAACACATTACATTAACAAACAAGGCAAGTGTATACTTTACGGTTTACGGCAGGTGCAACTTAATAAAACCGCCCTGTTCACTGCTAACACATTCTCTACTCTCTACTTATGTCTCTACTCACGAATTAAAATTAAAACGAATATAAGCTAGGCTCTAAGTGATGATAAGTGATACTTTTATATTACAATTGAATTTCCTTAAAATAATACTTTCTAAACTGGTGAAAACTTGCAGCCATAAAAAGGGCCAAATAAGGCCAGATTTTCTGGCCTTATTTGCATCAATTTTTTTAGGCCAACTGCAATTTAAAAAGGCCAGTTTTCTGGAATTTGGCCTAAAAAAAGGCCATCTGGCAACCCTGATATCAACAACAAAACGAGCGTTCATTTGGAAAGAAATGAAACCAAATAAAATGAAACCTCACGACCTGCTTGTGCTTTGCAGTCAAGGTTGCCAGATTCTTTAGAAATTTTCAGCACAGTTACACTTGACAGGTCACTCACATACCGTCACCATTTACAGTCACTACGCAAAAAGCTGACATCTCGCGTCGCCCTGCTGAGACGTTTGGCAGGCACAACTTGGGGCGCAGGTGCTGACACCTTGCGCACTGCAACCCTGGCTTTGGTTCACTCCACTGCTGAATACTGCACCCCTGTCTGGTGCCGCAGTGCCCACACCCGCCTCATCGACAGCCCAATCAACGACGCATTGCGAATTGTGACTGGATGCCTGCGCCCAACTCCAACAGAGTATTTACCAATCCTTGCAGGCATCCAACCTGCTGAGCTTCGCCGAAAGGGAGCCATTATACACCTGGCTCGCCGGGCGGGGGATCCTGACCACTTGCTCCATGCAAAACTCAACATCCCACCTCAGGAATCTCCCCGGCAACTAAAGTCAAGACACCCCTTTGTGCCAGCTGCTGTTGAATTACTACAACCATTCAGCGATCGTGCCATCAGCGCAGCACACTTCATGGAAGACACTTGGAATGCAGCATGGTGCGCCACCGACACCAAACTACATGGTTTTATGCCCCACCCGGTGGCGCGCCCCCCTGGTATGGACCTTCCTCGGCCGACTTGGGTCAAGCTCAACAGAATCCGAACCGGAGTCGGTCGCTTCCATTCCAACATGCACAAGTGGGGTCTGGCTCCCTCATCGGCCTGCGAATGCGGCGCGGAGGAACAAACTGCTGACCATGTCGTTCTCGAATGTCCCATCTACAAGGCACCAAATGGAACGCATGGTATAGCAACGCTGGACGAAGCTACACTCACCTGGCTCTCCACCACCTGCCCTGAAATTTGATCTAGTCTCAAACGAAACAACAACAACAGCACAGTTGCCGTCAAACCTAGCCAAAAAATAGCCCAATCTCTTCATGCTAAAAATAGTCCAAAAAAAGGAATTTTTGCGGATTTGAACAAATTGTAAATTCAAATGAAGAAAACGAAAGACAGCCCCGTTAGCTCAGTGATGAATGGAATAATACCCCGGCAACAAGACTTCAACAATCGGAAAACTTCACACTGTCAAATCTCGATAACCGGCCCTACGTCAAGAGCCTCTACAGCAGTGGTTCCCAACCTGGGGGTCGCAGAGCATTTTATAGGGGATCGCGAAGCTGTTGCTCATGCAATAACAAAAGTGAATGTAAGTAGGACGAGGTAGGCTACCGGTCCGCTATAGTAGTATGTGCCAGGCTATGTTACATGACGTTTCATTGCGCCCGAAATGACAATTTTTCGTTTCGGTTAGTCTGCCAGACTCGTAGTCTGTAGTCTGTTTGCATGCGATCACCGAAATGAGATTCGTGCCGGTCTGGATTTTATGTCGGTAGATTCAACAGAAATGAAACCGAAATGAAGCGGTTGCGGGTGATGTAGCCTAAACACACCGCAATGAGATCCTAGCAACGAGATTAGCCCTAGTGCTAGTAGTTTGTGGTCTGTTTAAGTATTTATTTGTAGTGTAGGTGGAAGAGAGAATTTGAACATTCCATCAGTGCAATAGCTTTGTGTTTTTTAAATCATAATTATAGATATTTTCGACAGCAATTGCAAACCAGCAATAGGCCTACAAAGTCACTCTCTCAATTTTGGTGTGAAATGTATGATTCATACCTACAGATTTCTAAGCTGGCTTTTCAAGTATTACTGCCCTTCGCTACGACGTAGGCTATCTAAGTGAGAGTGGTTTTTCAGCTCTTCTGCATATGAAAACGAAGGAAAGACATAAAATGGATGTGGAAGACGACACGAGACTATAGCTCTGTCTAGCACGCAACCTCGAATTTCACGGTTAGCTGCAGACAGGGATATCTGACTATAACTACGGGATTGGAAACTCTGTGGAACTGAAAACCATTTAATACACCAGTAGGGTCACTTTTCTTTGTGCGCTGCTGTGATAAATAATCACATAAATTGCCTCAAAGGGCAGTAAGTGGTAGGCTAAACGAACAATCAAAAGTGTAACAATCAATTCACCTGCTGTAAATTGTAAGGACTACGCTTGCCTGGTTTGTTTATTTGTTTGTATTCCATTAGTGCAGTCATGTTGTATTTTGTTTGCTCAGTGGTGCCGAAGTAGGGGAGATGGGGAGGATATATCCCCCCAATATTTTGGCAGTATCCCCTCAATAATTTAGAAAAAATGCTTTGAGGTTGTAGGCTACGGTACTTCGATTTAGTTGTTTGCAAGCATCTCGAATTGCTGTTGTTTTTCTTTTATTGATGTTTGATCACAGTTCCATAGCATCTTTTCACATATAAACTAGGTGGGCACTTGCCCACCTAGTTCCTTTGCTTGGCCCCCTAGCCCTTTCTTTGCCCCCCTAGTTTGAAACTAGGTGGGCAATTTTTAAGACTTAATTTTTGTTTAAATTAGATTCAAGTTAAATAATGAACAGCTAAATTCAATGGTTTTCAACCTTTTTTGGCTGTTACCCTAATCTCCGCCCTGAAGTGAGCCAATTACCCCCAAGATCAATTTTCAAAAACAAAGTGTTTATTGCTATGTATTTCAAAGGGCTAACTATGACAATCAAAATGCAATAGGCCTACTATGCTGAATACAAGATGACAATGCGTGGTAAACAATCAATGCGAAAGCTGGACCTGGACTTCAGCCGCCAGCTTTGTGATCCTGGGCTTTGTGCTACTGAGAGCGATTCTTGTGTCGCTTTCGACATCCAGGCGATTGCGCTTCTTTGTCTTCATTCCCAAGACAGTTGAAAACCTTTGTTCGCAGCGATAGCCTACGTTGTTGAAAAAGATGTCAGGATATTTAATGCAGTGTCGCTAAGTTGGTGCGTCCTGGAGTCTGCCAAACCAGAAGGGTTTCAATCCAAGCCTTTCCCCTTGAAATCAAGTTTCAACGCTTCGTTCATTCGGAGAGTGATAAATTCTTCTTTGGCCGGAAAGTGGTCATCACCCACTTGAGTGTCATCACATGTGAAGGGCTCAGCGCAACATTGGAGACTAGCCGTGTCCAAATTCGGAAAGTAGTTGGCCAATGTCCATCTTCTTGGCTTGCTGGCCTAAGTGGTCAGCTATGTCCTCCTTCTACGCTACTGTCAACTCAAGTCCATTGCCTTCGAAGTACATGTCAAGCGTCTGAAACTGCACTACTGTGCCTCTTCCAACTCGGTTGTTCCCAGTGTTGTACGTTCACGTTGTACGGCGTCAAATGACGGCGTCAACTTTTTGTTGACGCTGAGGCTAGCGCCGTCAGTTTATTTTTTAGTTTACGGAAGTGATAGCGCCGTCAACTATTTTACCGATTTTAAGCGTCACGCGTTATGCGTCATTTTTCGTTTGCATGGAAAATCTCGTTTAACTATGAGAGTTAAAGTTTGTTTGACGTTTTGACTTTCAGACTGATAGCAATGAACAACCTTTTTCTGTGGCAGCTGTTCGTCTATCCAATTATGCAGTTTCAAGTTTGTTTATTGTATCCTGGGTTAATCTGAGTCGAAAAAAGACGAAATCGTCTTTCGCAGTTCGAAACAGCCTCAAAAACCAAACTCGTTAGAAGTCGAATACTTTCGTTTTGTGAGACCCTAGCTAAGATAGCGCTAGAAGTTAGCGCTGACGCTGACGCCGTCAATTTCTTTAAAAGCTTACGCTGTACTTTACGCCGTAAAGTTTTTAGGCAATTCGCGCTAACGCTGACGCCGTCAATTTATTTCATTGACGCGTACAACACTGGTTGTTCCACAATTTAACCTTCGCGATAAATGCAACTACGGCTACTTTGGAATCACAGTTACATTCTTGCCTTGAATTAAAAGATTGTCTTTGTTCAATTCACCAAGGATATGACGAAATCTCTGCGGCTGCTTGGGTGGACCATAAATGGAATTCTGAATGGAGGTCAAGTAACACCAGACTCTATTCGTTCATCCCCGACGCCGACACACGCCCCATCGGTCTAACACTACCAAGACAGGGTGCACCTCAACTGTCTCCGTACGGGCGTCGGCCTTTTCCGCTCAACCATGCACCAATGGGGAATGGCCTCTTCCTCCTCCTGTGAATGTGGTGCCGAGGAACATACTGCAGACCACATCATCAATGACTGCTCCATCTTCAAGCCACCTAACGGAGTGGAAGGTCTGCGTGTCATGGATGATGAAACTAAAGACTGGCTGCTCTCTAGTAGCTTTCCAGTGTAGTCCGGGAACATCGTGAATCTGGGGTGGTAAAAGGATAGACCCTCGGCCCCAGACGCTCACACGACGACGACGACCAAAGGTATCAGCCAGGTAGCACAGCTGGGAAAAAATCCACTGTTGGTTAGGGAAATATTCGGACAAGTCAGACTTCTTTTCTATCAGAAAAACATGGACAGCCTCAAGAAGTTCAGCTATCACCTTGTCACGAGACAGCCATCGTACTTGTGTGTGGTACAGTAATGCTTCGTATCTTTCTCCCATCTTCTTGCACAGTTCCTTGAAAAGACGGCTGTTCAATTTCTTCACTTTCATAAAGTTCACAATCTTCACTTGCTTCATTGCTTCCAAATCGGGTCTCGCTACCCCCCTAAAAATAGGCAAATTACCCCCCGGGAGTAATTTACCCTCAGGTTGGGAACCACTGAGCTAAATGGAAAGCTTTAGCATACATTTAGAACTTATGAGCCTACCTTTGACCTTACTTATAATATCCTAAATGTTTCATTCAAGCAGATTAATTATCAATTGGTGTTGTGAGTAGGCTACCGGTACCTCGAATTTTGTGTGAGATTCTAAATGTCTGAATTACCGAGGTTTGTTTCCTGATTTTCATCAAAATAAAATACCAGCTCTTCAGAATTATCTAATTTTGCAAAGATTCAACTCATTAGCCTGTAGTATCTTAGCAGTTGTGTTTCATATAGCCTATAGGCTATTACCAGTGTTGGGCGCGATAACTCATTTTTCAGTAAAGCGATAACGATAATCGATAAACGAAAAATGCCTAAAGCGATAACGATAAACGATAAATCAAAAAAAGTTAAGCGATAACGATAAACGATAAATTATCGCCGATAATGTCCGATAACGATAATTTTTTTTTTTTTTCTTGAGTAGCGCTGCCCCATCCCATGCAGCACGAACTGTTTTCATCAACATGACGAAAAATCGAACATAACATACTGTAAAGGGACAAAACTTTTTGTAAGTTATGCATAAATAGAATCGCAATAGCGGCAGTGGGTATCAAATCTTCAACCTCTTGATCCAGAATCAAACCACTGAGGTAACCGCCGTGCTTATAATTATACCTTCAGACACCAGTTGGATGCTTTTATCAATTGAGTTACACTGCTTCTTACGTGCAGTAGGCAAAATAATTAAATCAAATAAAAATACCATAAAAAATTCCAAACTTTGTATTTTGCTTTCTGCTTAATTAAAAGGCTGTTTACAGCAAAGTCTGCAATAATTGAAAAAATTCCCAAAAACGTAAAATGCTTGAAAATTTATCAGTAACCTTAAGCGTTATTGGTAGTAAAAATGTGCATACTGTGAAATCCATCAAGCTTGTCAAATCAGTAGTGTTTGTTTAAGAACAATAACATAATTATCGTAATTTACTGATAATTTCAGATAATTTTTTTTGTTTTCTTTGTGAACACCATCATTAAAGCAATGGCAGAACGCTGAGTTGTTGAGATAAGAATTACAATGTAGGCACTGTATTAATGGGAATAAAAATATTTGATTGAGGTAGGCTATGTCGCATAGGTAGGCTACAGTAAATGAGAAAGGTTATACTGTATTTAGCATAATTTTACCACGCAACTCGATCCGCCTATTGTCATGCAAAAACTACTACAAGATGCAAAAAATGTGATGTCGGTCTGCATGTTAACCCTTTGCTTTTCAACGTTTTTTTGGAAGTTAACTACTCAAGGGGGGGGCCGTTTTTGGATCAAATTCAATCAGCTGTTACGTGTGATCCGCTGGTGCTATTTCAACAGAAGTTGCACTGGTGTGAAAAAAAATCATTTGTCTATAAGTTTGAAAAGTCATTATTCTAAAATTTTATATGTTAAACTTGATATTTCAACTTTTGCAAAGGTACCCAAAAACCACAATTTTGACTTTTCTTGCCTCTGTGTAATTACCGTGCTAATCCGATTTCATGCAAAGTTTTGTAGAACAAAGAGCTTGATCGGCCGCACGAAGTGTGTGTGCGGTGTGCATACTCATTGCATTGATAAAGATTTACGACTTGCAAGCAAATCTTATTGTAGGCTACTCATTAATTCTAAAATAGTTACAATCAGAGCAGGGGCGGATCTACCGGGTGGGCCTGGTTGGTACAGGCCCACCCAGATTGACAGTGGGCCCACCCAAAATCAGATTCATGAAAAAAACATATTAATGTTTAACACTAGAACAACCAAGTGGCACTGAGTTGTCTGTCGATAACACTAAGTTTTGTATGCTGGCCCGCCGTGGCATTATTGGCGAAGGCCCACCAAGATATTTACTAGGCCCACCCATAAATTACGTTCTGAATCCGCCACTGAATCAGAGTAATATTGTTACACGAATTTGAAAAAACAAAACTGCGTTTGTTGTTTTATATTTTTGTCCTAAAGTAATGCTTTCCGAAACTCATGGCCAGCTTCTAGTTTTATGGAACCAAACTTCTCATAAGTAACACCTTAGCCTACTTGAATAGCTGTTTACATCTTCGTTTGTGTATTTTAGGTCTTCACTCTACAATATTGAATTTGTAGCATGAACATTTTTAGTAGAGAGAAGACAATTGAACAAGCTGTTGAAGTTATCTGAAATTTCTAAGTTCAAATTAGGCGCTTTTGGAATTGTGGATTTGTGTCAAGTCGCATCACAAATATCATGCAGGCTACATCATAAGTCATTTCGCTTACCGGTGTTTATAAACATGACTCATGAATTACATCCACTAAAAATACAGCATTTACATCAACAAAGCTAAGTTCGAAGCTCACTTTTTACTGAAGATTGTGTCAATCAATTTGAAAATGCATTTTAGTCCGCCAGCGTCGAAACAATGCAACAGCGAAGTAAGGAACACGGGTAAACAAAAGAAATGTGAAATAAACCCGCAGTCAGCAAACCTACATTAATTTAACGTTTACAAATGTTGAATCAATGTAAAAGGACTGAATTGCTGACTGGGTCGTTATTGTTTGAAAGACAAAAAAAGGCGTAAAGGCGACAAAACGATACAAGAGCAAGGCAGCGATTATGTTTCTGGCCAAAAAAAAATTAACTTTTGACTTCAAAGATAAAAATGATTACAACGAAGCTTCAAAATTTGTCGTAAAAATATTGCAGAGATGCAATAAAAATAATCATTTTGTGCCAGATTCTGAGAAGACTTCCTAGATTCTTTTCAAACATTTGCAGGATTGCAAATTATTTTCTATAACTTTATATTGCCGAAAAATGGCTTCTTGGTTGAAAAAACGTGGCTACAATTCTATAAATAATTCTTAGGCCTACTACATTGAAGTAATGGAATGTTTTTTTGTTTTTTTTCTGATGACGTTTTACAACATCCGAAAAGTAAAAAATAATAATGATGAATAATTTCGCATAACCATGGTTTGTAAACGCTTCACAAAAATTGTTGCATAGACTTTACTGTTAGACGTAAAACGTTTGTAAAAGAAAATTGTCGGGTTACGTATTTATAATGTTTATTGCGCTGTTATCGAGTTATAAACTGCCTTTGTTGTCTACCTTTGTGGTTGCCGGCCAGCTTAGAGCAGCATGCAAACTACGCGTTTATGGCATTTGCATCGTGTTATGATTCCCGCAAATTTCCCACAAGGTCTTTGTTTTTATCGTGATATTTTTGTGCCTTTTCTGTCCTAAACTTGAAGTCACTGTGCTTTACAATCCACATCGCTTTTTAGACTCAGTGTTCATTGAAAATCTTTTGTGTGGTGCATCATTTCAAGTAGTATCTTCCCCTGAACTGTTACACAAATCGCCCAGAACCAGGTTGATTATGAATATTATAGCCGTTGAGTGGCCGTTATTGTATGTGTGGATTTATTAGATGTCTGACAAAATTCATGCCAAAGTCGAGCAAATTTTGCTTTCGGGATCCCTGCTGTTATTTACGGTATTTTTTGTTGATAAGTTTAGGCAGCATTTTTCCACGATAAATGAAGACATCGGTATTGTTCGTCACTTAGATTTAGTTTTCTCAGCATTGTTTATTCATTCTTTGATCCGTTAGTTTATCCCACTTTTGGTATAATCGGATCGTTTATGAATGGCGGGTCTTCACAATAGCCGGCCTCTTATACATTGGCTCAACGTATTCAGATGTTGAATCAATGATCAAGAAAGCTGATTTGTTGTTTGTCTTATGTGACGCCGAGCATTATGCCTCATCTACAATACAAAATATTTTGTAGTGAAGACTAGGCATTATCATCTTTATTTTGCGCTCTTTGAAACAACACACAGTGCACCGTAAAACAAAAATGCAACACATAACCACAAGTAGGCGACATAAAGCCGCTAAGGGACATGTAGTCATCGAGTAAGCTGCTACGTGATCTCATAATTTTGAGTATACAGAATCTCACAATTACTGTTTGCAAAAACGCCATTTCGTCAGCTTCTTCTAAAAGCATTTGCAGTGATACATTTCCTCAATTGCAAGTTTTGTCAATGAGAGCATTTCCATAAAACGTTTATTTCGAAACTAGGTTTTTCGTGTCATTACCTAAGGGAAGATTTCTTATTGTAACGTTTTTTATTCGTCAATGGATATTTGCTGGTTGAAACAACTGTTTTGAATAGTTTGTGGCCTACATAGCATACTATTTTGATCGTGGATTGCTATTCTTCGTAGAGCTGATAACGCAAAAAACGTTTGCTATTATTGTTTCTAATTAACAACTTTGTGATCACTGGCGTTTCTTTTGTAGCATAAGAAATAACGCGCTTTGTGTTATTGAGGTCAAACCAAACAATGGAAAACAAGAGGATGTTTCTCTCTGCTCGCGCATATCGATGCACGAAGCAACTATGAGCTCATGGCTTGTTATCGGAATGTAATCCATTTCACGCTTTGCTGGAAGTTAGCTAGAAATAGCAAAAATTCACCAAAATCTTGAATTTACAAGAAAACTACACAACTTTCAACATCAAATTTAATATCATCAGATCCGCATGGCAATTTTAGGAAAAGTCAAGAAAACCCAAGTGCATGGCGTTACTGTGCTTCAAGTAATCAAAAGAAGTATGAGGGGGGGGGGCCAAATCTGGCCTCCCTTTGAGGAGCAAAGTGTTAAATGCTTCAAGCAATATCATATTCCGCAATGACTTGTTTCAGTGATGTTGTGTTACTTTGCTAATTTTCATCTTCATATTTTTTGAACTTTCATTTCAATAAAATGCTCGATGACAATAATGACATGACAAGACATGAACAAGACATTTCCCATTTATCACTTTGAGCGATAAGTAAAATGTAATAACTAATAACGCTTAAGCATTAGGCACAAGAAACTTGTGAAATTTGATAACGGATTTGCTTAGCATCTTATATATAGGACGGCTTTTTTCTCAAAAAGTACAAACACAATTAGGAAAAAAACAATTGTGATATGTTTTTTAGGTCATAATTATGCAATAGGCCTATTTAAATTTTCCGAAATTTTTTTTAAGTACTTTCACTTTCGGCACAAATGGGTTAACTTTTTAAGGTAAATGGCACTTATGCATTCGGTTATTATTTTTGGATTAAAGTTATATCGCCAAGCTAGAAAAAAAATCGATCTTACAGTCTATAACCGATCTTGTGTTGTTATTGTGTGTAAATTTTGTCTTTTAATCTGAGTTTGTGACGTAACCGCACGTCTCAAGGCAAGTTCTTGCAATTTTAGTTAATCTACTCATCTAAAGATTTAATGCGCTTAAAACAGTAAGTTTCATGTTTTGACGAGAGAGATTTTATTTTTTTACGACAATTACTAAAAACTAACAATTCCAACGAAAAAAGAAAACACAAGAATAAAATAGTTGATCGTGAGGAGACGCGAAAGACCATGTTTCCGATGTAAAAGCGACCTGGTATTGCGACACTTTCACAAACCACTTGCCAATTTCTTTCGCTTCGCTTCAAAGGAAGTTGTGTCGCCTGTGCGCTTACATTTTAATTGTAAAATTCACTCGCGATTGCCCATTGCAGCAAAACAACAAGAGACTTGTTGCATGCATTTCATTGCATTGCAATTTGCAACTCTAAAAATTATTGTGTTGTCAGGGCTGTCGCTGCAGGGGGGCGTGCCCCCTCCCCTGATAACGACCTGTGCACACACACTTCAGGCACTGAAGAAGAACTGGTTTTAATTTTAGTTTCATTAACTAGGTGGCTAGTAAAAATATTACTTTTCATGGTCTTTCACTTGTGTGTTGATCCAAAATAAAATTTATCGGCGATTAATTATCGGCGATAATCAAATATTGCGTTTGGCGATAACGATAAACAATAACTGAAAAAATAATTGAGCGATAACGATAAGCGATAAAAATTTATCGCCCATAATTATCGCCGATGAATTATCGCCGATAATGCCCATCACTGGCTATTACCATAGTTGTTTCTTTTTACTTTAGTACAAGAGACCTCTGCAACAAAATGTTGCTAGATTAAATTTTATTACATTATTATTTAGAAAATATTGTGGGCGGAGATGAATATAGGAATCAATTATGAGTCTCGAAAGTTTAGTTTAGTTATACTATGCCTTTTCACCCACAATTTGCCTGAGAAATCTACATTTTTAGGCTAACATGTTTTACGCTCGGGAAAAAAATGCCCTTTTTCCTATCATTTACGCGCGAAAAGTGCCCTTTTTTGAAAATTTGCCCACCTAGTCCCAATTTGTGAAAAGATGCTATGCACAGTTCTAAATAGACCTTTCCCGCAGCCAACCAATGAAGCGTGACGTTGAAAACAAACCACTTTCAAGAACTGAAATCGTAGCAGTGAAGCACAGTTTTTGAACGTTTTGATCGAACCATCGCTCATTTTAGTCGTAGCCTACATTTTGTACTAAAAGTACTTTTTTGACTGAGTATTACAATTAAGTTACGTATTTATTTTATGAAAAAAATTTGAATTTACTACAGGGCCTTAGCCCATGGGCCTAACTACCGCCGGGACAGCTCTATAGCCTACTGCACGCGACCACTGAACGAAAGGACCTCGCATTGATAAATTTTATTTCAAAAATATTTGAGTTAACAACTAAAGTAGGTAGCCTAAACGTGTTATCATTTCATTTAGAATCTACACTTACGTATATTTTTTTCTTGCAGCATTTCCGTGTATTAATTGATGTTTTTGTCCTATAGCTTAACAAATTTTTGTGCTTAACTATGCTTTTGGTCACTCCAGGTTTCTAGCCATTAATGTTTGTGTTTGGTTCGGCTTCTTTTATTCTTATGGAACAAATATATTAACACAGAATGAGACAGCATAGGCCTATATATTTTTGGCAATTATTACTTTCTGTCGAAATAGGAATAATCACATCACAAGTTTGCAACATACACGCATTCATTTTAAATTGGGCTACAGCGCAAGTGGTATCCCCAATATATGCCTACCATATTTTTGATGAGACTAATACAATTTTATTAAATTATTAGCCTACTAACTGTTGTCTAAAATTTTAGTAAACTTTTTAACATTATAAAACTCTAATTAAGTAGGCTACAAACAATTTATAGTAACGTAGCAACTGCATGGTTGAGTGGTGAAAACGTTTGTGCGACGTTCGCAAAGGCAGACGTTCGCAGTTCGACACCGCCCCAGAGTTTGCGGCTGCTGTGTCTCGGCAAAGACACTTAATGGCATGCTAAAATAAGGATAGCAGCTGACTCGACAACTATAGGCTATATATCTTTTCGTTGCTTCTTATTGTGTTGCATTTGTGATCGCAGTGAAGGCTACGTAGGCTACTCTATATGTTGTTGCAATGGGAGCAAAAAAACGTGATTAAGCTAGCCTATTAGGCTACTGGACTTCATCTCTTCACTGGGTGGCTTATATGAAACTAGGTAGGCTAAACAAACAAATCATTGAAATCCTTCTGTGGTCGGAAAAAAAGATTAAAACGTAGCTTCGATTTCATATCTAAAGTAATCACCAAACTTCTGCGGAAATCCAGTTTTTATTGGATGAGTTTGGGCAAATGCGAAGTGTGTGCCCTTGCGTCTTCATTAATAGGATGACCCGCTGGGCAATTGAGCCAAAAAGCGGCCAAAACAAGGTACCAGTAGCCTATAAGCTTATAATAAAATAAACAATAAATGTTTGTCAACAGCTGATTGTAGCAAGAATTGACAGCAATAGACAGTTAGAGACCGGTGTTTCGTGGTCTGCAGCTCGTGCGAGCTTTACATATGTCATTTCTACGTTCTATAATAGCCTAAGCACAGAAACAAATGGAGGCCTCATACTATCCCTGCTCATAGCCTAATTGTATCGGAGCCAAAAGTGACGAAGTTAGGCTACGGCCTTGATTGAATGGCAATCCAGCTTATTAGCCTACTTCAGTTGATTCATATTCAGTGCAAGTAGGCCATATGTGATAGGCTGCATTGCTTTCACAAGTAAAGAAGCAAAAAAAGGCTACAAACTGAAATCCACTTAGCCTACTTTGTAGCAAATAAGACAGAAATTCTCACTTATTATTATAAAGACATAGTAGCTAAAGCAGAAAGAAATTTTAAGTCTATCAGAATTCCAGACCAACAGCGTTTTGCTAGACATTAACACACTACTCTGGAGAAGAGCTTTAGTAGTTGCGATCCCTAAGCCTCACAAGCCACCAGAGGACCCAAGGAGTTATCGTCCGATATCCCTCCTCTGTGTTCCTTTCAAGATCCTCGAAAGACTGATCTATGCCCGCGTCAACCCAATCATCGACCCGCTCCTTCCAAAAGAGCAAGCTGGGTTTCGGCGCGGAAAATCCACAGTAGATCAGGTCACACTGTTGACCCAAGACATCGAGGACTGCTTTGAGGCAAAAAAAAGGCCGGCGCTGTCTTTCTAGATCTCACAGCTGCCTACGATACCGTATGGCATCGCGGCTTTACTTACAAGCTGCTTCGCCTGCTTCCTGACCGACATATGGTCCATATGATTATGGAACTTGTCAGGAATCGAAGCTTCACCCTCACCACCGGCAACCCACGGCGAAGCAGACTGAGACGCCTGAAAAACGGCGTCCCACAGGGATCGGTCCTGGCTCCACTTCTTTTCAACATCTACACCCACGACCTGCCAACCACGGTCTCCGCAAAATGCGCTTATGCGGACGATCTGGCAATTCTCCACTCCACAAAGTCGTGGGAAAATCTAGAAGACACCTTGAGCCAGGACATGCAAACCATCTCAGCTTATCTCTAGAACTGGCGACTGAAACTCAGCGAAACCAAAACTGTGGCGGCAGCTTTCCACCTACACAATCGGGAAGCTGATCGTGAGCTACATGTCCACAACAACGGAAAACCTCTGCCTTTCTGCCCCGAGCCAAGGTACCTTGGGGTGACACTAGACAAATCGCTCACATACCGCCACCATTTGGTGTCACTGCGCAAGAAACTGACATCCCGCGCTGCATTACTGAAGCGCCTGGCAGGCTCTAGCTGGGGGGCGAGGGCTGACACTTTGCGAATAGCAGCCTTAGCCCTTGTCTACTCTTCAGCAGAGTACTGTGCACCTGTCTGGTGCCGCAGTGCTCACTGCCACAACATCGACACTGCCATAAACAGCGCCCTGCGCACAGTGACCGGATGCCTGCGTCCCACACCATTGGACAATCTCCCCATTATCGCTGGCATCCAACCTGCTGAGCTTCGTCGCGAAGAAGCCACTCTATCCCTCGGTCGACGGGCACTGGAGCCTAATCATCTTCTCCACCACAAGATCTCTGCCTTCCCAAACGGGCACCACCGCCGACTGAAATCAAGACACCCATTCGTGCGAGCCGCTCGGCTTCTGATCAACGAAGCTGATGAACAAGACATATCTGCGGCTATTTGGGCGGACCATAAATGGAATTCTGAATGGAGGTCAAGCACCACCAGACTCCATTCATTCATCCCCGACGCCGACACACGCCCCATCGGCCTGACACTACAGAGACAGGCATGGGTGCGCCTCAACCGTCTCCGTACGGGCGTCGGCCTTTTCCGCTCAACCATGCACCAATGGGAAATGGCTTCTTCCTCCTCCTGTGAATGTGGTGCCGAGGAACAGACCGCAGACCACATCATCAATGACTGTACCATCTTCAAGCCACCTAACGGAGTGGAAGGTCTGCGCGTCATGGATGATGAAACTAAAGACTGGCTGCTCTCTAGCAGCCTTCCAGTGTAGTCCGGGAACATCGTGAATCTGGGGTGGTAAAAGGATAGACCCTCGGCCCCAGACGCTCACACGACGACGACGACGACGACCAGTTCCTTCAAGCGCCATAGCTTATGCGCAGTTACTAAAACCCATTAAATAAGTGGCTTATCATTGTATCACTTGGCTTGTTTTTCATATAAAAGTAACTTGAATAAAATTTAACAGTCAGATCCTTGTGGATTCCATGTTTTTACGAAGATTCTACTAACTACGGTACTCAACAAGTTATCAAGTATTCACAAGCAATTCGGTGCTTGCCAATGAAGCAGCCAGGTGATTGTTTTCAACGTCACGCTTCATTGCACAGAGCTGCGGGAAAGGTCTCCCTTCATTGGTATTAAGGACGAATTGGGCCGGGCCACTGGCCACGGCACTGCAGTAATGAAGAAACTGTAGAAACATATTTGGGACTTGTGCTGGTTTTGAAGCCTTTGGCACTTATAGAGCAATTTAGTATCACATTGCAAGGAGAAAAGCTTGCTTGACATTGATTCTTGTGAAGAGCTGTTTCATACCCTGAAACTCACTCGAGAGAAATATCGTGATTTGGAGTTTGAAAACAATTACAAAATCTACTGTATAAGCTACTAAGTACAAACAGAAGAAATAGGCCTAGGGAACGTTCAAATATTACGTAACGCCTTCGAGGGGGAGGGGGGGTTTATGCAAAGCGTTACGTTAGCGTCACATCGGGGGGGAGGGGGTTCAAGCAAAACGTTACGTAACGCTTTCGAGTACGGAATGGTAGTTTTTTGTGCTGAATTCGTAGTGAAAAAGCGTTACATGGGGGAGGGGGGGATTGAAAAAAGCGTTACGTTGGCGTTACATGGAGGAGGGGAGGGTCAAAAATTCGGAAAAAAAAGCGTTACGTAGTATTTGAACGTTCCCCTACATTGTTTTGCTTAACAAACTAGACGAATAAGCAAAACAAAGCCATCAATGAACAAACGCAATTCTTTATTATGGTAGGCTTACCATACTGAGCGACACCCATCAAGGTACGAAGGCCATTTATATAATTACAGAATAAAAAGTTGTGTTCTTCAATAAAGTAGCTGCTTAAAATTTTATCCTTGTTACGGAAGAACGTAGCCTAATCTTGGTTCGAAATTCAATTCCTGGTAGTATCGAAAATTCAAAAAAACTAAGTGCATTTTAGGAATCAGGGCCCCTGAAATACTCTAAAATGACTCTCATCTTTTGTGCCACATTTTTTTTGTTGGCCTGTGCAATCAAGCTATAGTGTGTATCAAAGCAGTAAAGATCTGTAATTTGCCGTTTTCGCTAGCTTTTCAAAGAAATTTGGCTTCCAAAAGTGGGTGGGCCAGGCCCACCCAGAAAATAAAGTAGGTGAGCCCAGGCCCACGAGGCCCACGTGGTTCCTCCATCCCTGGTTTCTTCTCAATTTCACAAAAGAAAATTGCATTTTGCTTTTGCATAGTAGCCGAAATGAAACTGTGATGCATGACAGATTAGGGCACTAGGCTATATTTTTTTGATACTTAGGGATCGCGACGACCAAAGATCTTCTTTAGGCTATATATAGCCTACTTTCGGAATCTTGAGACGGCATGAACAGGACGACATACGAAATTGGGCTAGGCTACACCAGGTGACCAGGGGCTTCACTTCACGATGATAAAAAGGTTGAGGACCAATGAGTTAACAACACTGCTTCTTGTGGTGACTTTACTGTAAATAAATGAACACCCATGCTGGCCATGCACTGCAGCTCGTCAAGCCTTCTGCCTTAGCAACCTGAATCGTGATTACTTGAGTTAAGCCTCCTGTAATCTGGAAAAACCTAGTAAGTCTGTTGAACACAAATTTGAGAAATCAAAGGTTTTTCTAGAGCATTATACATCACTCACATGGCTTCCTAGGTTCATCCAGTTGAAAATCTGCCAACAGAGAAGCATTTCTTACACTTTAACTGGATTAATAGATGGGAAAAGACCTAGTAAATCCAAATAAGGGCCTAACTGAATTTTTTCAAAAATTTGACTTACCAGGTTTTTCCAGACATTAAAAATGACAGTGTGCAACAGTGCAAGTGACCGATCACCTGTGCAGGTGATCGGTCACTTGCACTGTTGCACACTGTCATTTTTAATGTTTCAATTCAGACTAGAACTATCTATCGTTTTTGCTTCGGACATACAATGTCAACAAGACCAGCTGGGATATATGAGGAGCTTAAATAAAGTTGTCGTTGATCAAACAAATTTTTAACAACCAGTGGCTTACAGTGACCATTTGTTTTAAGAGTGTTCACTTTTAGTAGGCTACGGTACTTTAAACACACACTAGGTTTGCAGTTTGCTCATTATGTTGTTGAGATCATATCAAAATAAACTGATGTGAAGGTGATATGATATAAAGAGTCACTGTGCAAATCAAGAATATGTTGGAAACTTTCCAAAAAAATGTGAACTTACCAAAAATTGGTCTCCTTATGTCACTGGTAATAACATACATAAACTTAGCATAAATAGATGTGGCCGAGGGCGTAGTCAGGGCAGGAAAATATTTCAAATTTTAATGTTTCAATCTCTGTTACAGCATCATTTGACAGAGCTTACTGCCATATTGATTTAGGCAGAAATGTACTCTTAGAATGCGCAATTCTACAGTGTTTTTTTCGGATGCAACCTAGTTCGTACCCTGAACAGTTCGGACCCTCAGTTCGTACCCTGAAAAGATCGAGAAAAAAAATTAAAAAAAGCGGAAGTTGCTGATTGCAGTTTCCGCAAATATTTTTCCCCTGAAAAGATCGAGAGAAAGATAGCACAAAGCTGAAGTCGCTGATCGCAGTTTCCGCTAACCCTAACTCTAACCATAGACTAATCTATGCTCTAACCCTGGCTGATCGCAGTTTCCGCAAACATTTTTCCGTAGTTTCCGCTAACCTTTACCCTAACTCTAACCATAGAGTAATCTATGCCCTAACCGTAACCCTCGCTGATCGCAGTTTTCGCAAACATTTTTCCGCAGTTTCCGCTAACCTTTACCCTAACTATAGAACAATCTATGCTCTAACCCTAACCCTCGCTGATCGCAGTTTCAGCAAACATTTTTCCGCAGTTTCCGCTAATCTTTACCCTAACCCTAACTTAAGTTATAGAGCAATCTATGCTCTAACCCTAACCCTCGCTGATTGCAGTTTCCGCAAACATTTTTTCGCAGTTTTTGCTAACCGCAGTTTCGGCTTACCCTAACTCTAACCATCGAGTAATCTATGCTCTCTAACCCTCGCTGATTGCAGTTTCCGCAAATATTTTTCCGCAGTTTTGCAGTTCCGCTCACCACGGTTTCCGCTAACCCTAACCCTCGAGTTCGGCTTTGTGCTATTAAACCGCAATCAGCGACTTCAACTTTTTAAATTTTTTCTCTCGATCTTTTCAGGGTACGAACTGAGGGTCCGAACTGTTCAGGGTACGAACTAGGTTGCACCCGTTTTTTTCAAAGCATCATAATGTTTGATTTTCAATTATTTTATTTGTATGTGTGTGATAGTGTGTTTCTATGGACCTCTATCTTCTGGTCTGAACCAAATAAATAATACTGCCCAAAATTTTTTTTTCTTTTTTAAAAACTTGATTCAAATTTGAAGCGACTTAATCGATGTATATAGTGCTTTTTTGTGACAAACATGTAATTCAATTTGGGTAGAGACTAGAGAGGTAACTTTTTTAATCCATAAACAGACATAACCCAGCAACAATACTACATTTAACATTATAAAAACAAAAACAATATGATAATTAGAACACAACCCAATTTTTTGTGTCTTTTCAAATATGTAATAAAGTTGAAAGTTTTTTTAAATTTTGCTGGAATTTGAAAATTTCTCTAACTCTTTGTTCGTCAAAAAGGGGATGTAACCACATTTGCCAAACAAACTTGCGCTTGATCTTTGCCACACAAGTTGCATGGGTGCAACCTAATTCGTACCATGAACAATTTGTACCGTCAGTTCGTACCTTGAAAAGGTCAAGAGAAAAAATTAAAACAAGCCGAAGTCGCTGACCGCAGTTTCCGCAAACATTTTAAAAGGGTTAGGGTATCGGAGTATCGGTTAGGTATCGGTATCCGCAAACAAACAAACTGAAAAGATCGAGAGGAAAAAATAAAATTCATTGCTGATCGCAGTTTCCGTTTTTCTACAGTTTTCGCAAACATTTTAAAGTTTCCGGTAATGATCTTAAGCGTTTGCCGAAGTTGCTGATTGCAGTTTCTGCAAACATTTTAAAAGGGTTAGGGTTGATCGGAGTTTCCGCAAACATTTTAAAATTTTTGGTAATGATCCTAAGAGTTTTTGTTTGCAGAAAATTTTAAAATGTTTGCGGAAACTGCATCAGCAACTTCGGCTTTTTTTTAACTTTTTCTCTCGATCTTTTCAAGGTACAAACTGACGGCATGAATTGTTCATGGTACGAATTAGGTTGCATACAAGTTGCACAACTGTTAGTTCTGTAATTGCTGAATCAATTTTTTTTTCACTTGCTACCGTAGTTAGCAAGTAAGTTTGGTAGATCTGTGAAGACTAACAATATTTCTTTAATAAAATGCAGTGGCTATTTGACCAGCTCCGGTCGTTGAATCTGAAACACTATTTAACCGGTCATAACGTCACTATATAGGCACTTTTTTCTTTTTCTCTTTCAAAGCAAAAGACGAGAAGAGTGCCTATAGAAATTCTAAATTTGACAATTATGTTCAACTGATTCGGTGGCGCATAGGATACGTCTCGGGCTGGTGTTCCAGAGGGAATGAGTTCGAAGCTACGCGGAAGCGTATTTTTTTTTCTTAAATTTTTAACTAAATTTTGACCCGAATTGACTCAATTGTTAGGCTGCTGCATTTTTGTGGTCAATTTTTAATTTGAGTAGCCTACAGCCCAATTTTTTATTGTCTTTTCAACTATGAGTAATAAAGTTAGAGTTTTTTAATTTTCTTGAATTTGAGAATTTCTCTGAATAATTTTCTGTTTGTCATAAGAGGATGTGACCGTGTTTGCCGATTGACGCATTACATTTTTGCGACTTTGGCACGCATTACATTTTTGCGTCATTTGGCAAACACGGTCACATCCTCTTATGACGAACGAAAAATTATTCAGAGAAATTCCCAAATTCAAGAAAATTAAAAAACTCTAACTTTATTACTCATAATTTGAAAAGACATAAAAAATTGGGCTGTAGGCTACTCAAATTAAAAATTGACCACAAAAATGCAGCAGCCTTACGATTGAGTCACTTCGGGTCAAAATTTAGTTAAAAATTATAAAAAAAAACGCTTCCGTGTAGTATCGAACTCATTTCCTCTGGCACGCCAGCACGGAGAAGTCAGCATCCCAACAAGCAGCAGTTAGCGAAATTAACGTTTTTTGTTGATATATCGTGATCAAATGCTGATACAACGTTACTGTGTAATGTTAATACGTCCCCAAGCTTGAACATTTTTACAAACAATAATTTATTTGAATTTTATTTCGTTTTTTCTTTTCTTTGGATTGCTACCTTGTCGTAGTTGAAGAGCTCGTGTGCCGCCGTGACCTAGAAGGTGTTTTTGTGCGTATTGTTGCTCTCTTGTGCGTAGGCCTACTGAAATCTGAAAGCCTTTAGTTAGTTTCAGTCTAAGCCAAAACACTTATCTTAATACGTCATCAGACAAGTGAAAAATCAGTAAACTAGTCGGACTAGTGAAAAATCGTGCGGGCTAGTGAAAACGGAGAGCAACTAGTCCGGTGGGCTAGTGAAAAAAAAAGTTAAGATCGACCCCTGGTAATGGTGTCAAAATATGGTTTGCATTGAGGCCTGAAGACTTGCACGTGCTGTAAGACGCTTGACAGTGCCTCCAATTCCGTCACATGGGCTTTTCCCATGCGAAGTGGCAAAAAAGTGCCATTCAGCAGAAATACCAAAGTCATGTTTGTGATAGCACAGGTTGGTGAAGTTCCTATAATTTTTATATTGTGAAGCTGCACCATCGCTAAAATAGATTACTTTGTGCAGATTCGAGATAAACTGTTTTAGATGAGGTAACAAGAGTGAGTCACAAAGATGGATCATGCATTCCCTTTTATTTTGTGCTGTAACCTGTAACATTGGATCTAATATGACAAATCAAAAATCATAAATATCTTAAAAGCAAAATCAGGTGAATAGAAAATTTTGCCAAATTGGAAATCTACCTAAAAAAATATTCCTAAATGGACCCATCTACAGGACCCTAAGCAATGTTCACTGCTTGGTGAGAGTGGTGTACCAACAACCGCACAATTGGAATACTGATTTGAGCTAAGCATTTTACATAATGCAGAATTATAGTGCAAACTGAAAACAATTTATTTTTTGAAAACGGATAGATCATTTTCCTACAATTTTATCTCTATATAATGGCTTATTGATTGCAGGTGGGTACTTTTTCATGGGTGAGAAGAGGTGAAAGCATCATTTTGAACATAAATTAATGGTCAACAGTGTCAGCATTCCAATGTTTATGATCAGTAAGCACAGTACCTAATTATTTTCACTGTCTTCATGATAAATCATTGTTGAATTTTCTCTGACCAACATTGAGGACTTAAGATTATTTGCCAAAAATGACCAAAATGTTACATTTTAAAAACATAAAATGTATAGTGAAGGAGTTTGATACTCAAACATTTTATTTCATGAAATAAAAGAATAAATGTATGTGTTTGTCTGGTATAAATTTCAGCATGACCATAATATTTGGGGCTCTAAACATAGGGGTAAAAAAGGGCCATTTCTGCCTGATAGGGTTTTCAGACCCCCATAAGATCTCTGTTAATGGCACCACAACTCCCAAATTTAAGTTGGCAGAAGAAAAGTTTCCAAATATTACAAATAATTAGGTTTTAGAGAAATATTTTGATTGGTTTGGGTGGTAGAAGCATTTGAAAATTGAAAAAATCACTTATACGCGGCAAAAAAACAGGATTTTGATGACCCACCTAACACTTATGCATCAAGAGATGTTGTTTGTTACTATTGAATTGTGTAGTCTAGTTTATGATGAACTAGCACAGCAATTTTTTGTCTTCTACCACAATTACAATAAAAGTTATGGGGCTCTGAAAATGGCTGAAATTGCTATTTGCTACCCCCCCAAGTCAAAAACGAGGGTAGCACCCGAAATTCAAACGGCCGCCATGTGAAAACCGTTTGAGATATTGATTTAAAACTTAGGATTCTTTCGTTTGGTAGCCTAAGGTATGGTATGACAACTTTTCAGCAAAATCTGAGAGGTGCCATATACATGGGTGGCTGAGTTGATATGGAATGACCCTGATGGTGAGATGCACAACATGTTTTCTATGAACAAGGAGTTGCTGGAACAGATTGTTTCTGGCAAAAAATATGGCATGTGATATGTCATGGCTTGTATATATAAATGCAATTTGTTAAAAAACGTTTGTTTTTTTTTCATATGAAAATTTATATTTTGGCTGTCTTTATTTTGGTGTCCATGTCGACGGCAACTCTGCTTATCGGGCATGTGTAGGTAATTCAAAATCTTTACAAGTACGGTATGCAAAACTGCCAGAATTGAGTTCTTAAAGAAGCTTTCTATTCTAAAGATTAGATAACTGTTGTTTAAGACTACAGTAGGCCATTTACTTCTTTAAACATTTTCACTTTTAAAAAGTGGCTAACACACACACACACACACACAGAAAAAGAACTCAGCTAGCTATGTATCTGCTTGTAATAGTTGGTGACAATATTGTTTTTCGTCCGGTGTAATAGTGTTACGGTAAAGCTTATATATATTGCATTTTTTGTAACATTGTTATTTTTAGGTATTTTAGCATGTGCTTATATTCCCTTATAACTGTGAAACTTGGAAACATACCATAATAGCCTTTTTAAGTGTTTTAATTTTCAAATGTGGATATCAACATGTCTTCAAAGATGTCTTACCATAGTTTAGCTGAATATCTCCCCAAGCGAGAAAGCTTTCAAAATCTTATTGGTAATTTTCCTCCCATTATCATCATGTCGTATATAGCAGCAAAGTGTGCAAATTTTAAAACATTTCAAAGAAAAAAGGGTATGTTGTTTATGATTTTTCATTACTTAGGCATGTTGCTTTTTTTAAAGATGTTGCCTGATAAATAAAATAAGATAAGAGATTATTTTTTAAGTATTATATTGTGCCATTTTCTTGCTCTTGCTTGCCCTTATCCTATGTTTATCAAGGTTGTTTGTTTTCAACCCACACCAACATTACCGTATGTAATAATAATTAAAATAGTCGATTCTTGCAATCTCACCCCTGATGGCGTCCTGGTTTTTTTTTTTCGGTCATTTGTCGGTCATTGACCAATTTTTTAGCAAAACGTCTGAAAAAAATATAGTCAATTCGGTCAAAATGTCCGAAAAAATATGTAGTCATTTGACTATATATGACCAAAAATGACTAAAAATGACCTAAACAAATAAAAAATGACTGAATATTTTGAAGTCATTTCGGACAAATGACCGAAAAGTCTTAGCGAAAAAAAACAAACCAGGATGGCGTAGTGTAATGTAAGCAATTAGTGAATGGTAGTTTGTTTGCATCTTTTGTTATGCAAGATTCCTTGAAACGTTCTAAGATTTAATGCCTTGCATAATGCATACAACTATTCTTAATATCAATTTTGTTGTAATATTCTTTTAGAAACTTTATCTCCATTGCCGTCTTTGGATCTTGTGGGAAGGTTTTCAAGGTTCACAACATCGGCACATGCAGCTATATTTCTAAGTACAAAGAATAGTGATTGTGTTCATGGAAGAGACTCAGATGAAAACAGTTCAGAAGAATATGATCTGGATCCTGAAGACTATTTTCATGCAGTCAAAAATAGTCACACCAATGTACCAAAATGCTGCGTTGAGCCATATATTTTAAAAGGCTATGTTTTACCTCATAAGCCCTGGAAGTAAGATATGGCAGTGAAAGGTTTACTTGACATGTGCTTTGTAGTATGTATTAATTCAACCTAATTTCTGAGGTTATTGAATGTATGATGTTATGGTGAACTGGCTTATTTTATATAGATCAACGTAATAAACTGTTGCTTATTACACAAGTGTTACTGAGCAATGCTTGTGTTGTGTGTTTCAGTTTGGATCTTTGTTAATGATACAAATGCATTCTATATGTGGCATCTGAAATACTCGTTCTATGTACCGTAGGGTGTTGCAGGCGCCCCATGAAATTTAAATCTTGGTTTCACCATGCTTACCTTTTTTGTGGTACTGTGTTTAGATCAGTAGACCACAAATATGAAGTTTCATAAATTTTCATCGACGTTTACCTCCACCGCCAAGGCCATTTTGAGGCCCACTTTTTAAAAATTTTCATGTATTTTGCCACTAGAGGGCAGTGTATAAGTTTTGCAATATTGGGGTATATTTAAAGGATGCCCTATGATGTTCTGAATTGTTTAAAAAAAAAATTGGAGAAATGGGATAAGTATATCCTAAAATATTCAAGTTTTGTCACTCATTTTTTGCACAATACTGCCCCTAGTGGTGAAAAGAAAAATTAAAATATCTTGAAAACTACTCATCATATTGTTATGGAACTTGCATGCACCTAGTGTTGGGCGATATTGAAAAAAACAAAACGATACAATATTTGAAAAAATACTCGATATTTCGATACTTTTCGATATTGTTGTTCTATTTAAGAAAAGAATTTCTCAGTCTTCGAAATTAGTGCCGGCAATTGCCGAGGTGATTGCCGACGCAGATGCATGAATGGCGCATTAGCGTCGGCAATGAAAATGCCGAGGCCAAATGAGCGCTTGTAAGGTTAGGGTTAGACATTCCTCCCGGTCGTTATGCCACAGCCATAGATTTGCTCCTTAGTCAACACCCTGATGGAGCTCTGCGAAAGAGGCGTGTGGATGGGTATCAAAGAACGAAAGCAGCAAAACGTGGACGCTTCATTGCGAAGACAGTGTAGATTTACAGCCAAGCGATGAGCCTCTTGATGTGTCCGATTCCAGTGATGACGCGACAACCTCATCCTCCGATACAGCATCTGATGCTTCCGACTCTGACTAGTTCTTCATCAAACAGACTTTGTGTTGCTCGCAGTATCCCAATTGTGTCGAAATTATGTTAGTGCTGGGGTTTTTTTTCGTCGAGACTTTTCGGTCATTTGTTCGAAATGACTTGAAAAAATTCGGTCATTTTTTATTTATTTCGGTCATTTTTTCTGATATATTTCCTTTCAAGTAGCTGATACAAACCAAAATTTGCACTTCCTGACTAGCTACAACATTAAGTTTCGCTGAGAAACGTTGTCGTGTTTTATCTGAGAAAAGTTGGAACAGACAAACGTTTCTTCAACGTTTATCAGCGAAACTTCAACCAAACTTTCGGACATTTTGACCGAATTGACTATTTTTTTCGGACATTTTGCTAAATAATCGGTCAATGACCAATAAATGACCAAAAAAAAAAAAAACAGTGTTAGTGCATACGTAAATCGAGGCAATCTTCTCGCAGGGAGCTATTAATTTGTTACCGGTACTTGGTTGAGCAATTAACGTTATTTTATGATAATTCAACGTCGCTAGATGTCGAATTAATGTAAAACAAACGTAAATTTCTTATTGGGCATTGTTGTTACGCAATATAACCAATATAAGCCGCCGGGAAAATTAAATCGATTGGTGCTGACTCGAACGTTGAATCAACCCAAAATTAACTTACTTTTATTTAACGTGAATCATCGTAACAGCGTGCGTATCGCGTTGTTCGCTTTATCGCTACTTTTGGTATTATTACATCACAACAAATCCAACAGTGCGGTCGTGATAGACTGCTCTAGTAAATTTTTCGCTTCTCGTTTTACATGTTTTGGTACAGTTTTTTTTTCGTAATAAACTTTCACAGCAATTGCCGAGGCAATTTCAACTTTTGCCGTTTGGCCTTGGCAACGTTTTTGTAGGAGTTTGCAGTTACGAGTTAGGGCTGTAATAGTCAAAATATCGAACGATATTGAAATAAATATCGATATTGAAAAGATATCGTATCGTATCGAAAATTCGATATATCGCCCAACACTACATGCACCCCCCCATTTTCATGGGTAAGGAGTTTGATTTTAGCAATATTTTTGCAAAATATTACCACTAGAGGGCGGTAGTTCTAATTTTGAACTATTTTCCTGTGAAAAGGCGATATTGTTGCATTTCTTGAGCTGTGCTTCTGAAGAATACAATTTCATGGCTTATGCACAACAAAATTTATTCAATTGTAAAGAAACTACCGTACCTGTATATACTATATCAATAAATCCAAACAGGCAATGTGAGTCTTAGTTAACACAATTTCCGCAAAGGCAGTTTTGTGTTGATAAACGACGTTTTCTAAGATTTGGTATCTTTCTTCAATCCTCCTCCACCGCTTGAATATAGTTTTGCGGATTTTTTTCTTGTTTTGCTACATGAAGAAAGTCGGATACCAGTTTTACCCTTCTCTCTGCTGTGTCATTACAGACTCTGAGTGCACTTATGATACCATTAGCAGAAGCATTGCCATCATCTATTTCCCACTCTTTCGGGTGTTTGACATGAAAAGTTGTTGGAATGTGCAAAAGTTCAAAAAACATTTTGCTGCTGGCATTTGCATAGGAGCACAATGACAATGAGTTATCATTAACAATGTCTGGCAGCTCTGGCTTACCGTATCCATTTACCGTATCCATTACTGCATCATAGCTTTTGATATTACCTACCAGTTGCAAATCTTCTCGGGGTGCTGATGCAGCAATTGGACAGTTGAACCACCATCCATTAAATTAATACAAAAGCACATTTAGGTCAACAAATCAATCTAATTTTTGTATTTGTGACTTGAAAATGATTCCTTGCGGTAGAAAGTCTTACAGCATAACTATCTTATAGCAATAGAGCTGCTTTCCCATCCACCTTGCTCGATGGACTGTACCACATTTCATGAAGTTGTACTGTCCACTGTTGATTCCAATCTACACCGTCATCAGGTCTAAAAGTTCTTTGTAATCACCCCTCTGATAATTTTGCATATCTCTCTCAAACTTTATGTGCTTACACTTTTCTGCTTTGAGTTGTTACAAATTCTCCCAACTCTTGAGGATTTTTGGTGTGCAGTACAGCTGCAGCATGTGGGGTTGCATTGAATCCTTTGTTCCGGAATCTTTCAAATAGTTCAATGCCTGGAGATCTTGACGTTTCGACTTACAGGGCTTCCCACACATGAGAAAGTATAACTTCTCCAATATGTTTTCTGCATGCTAGGCAGAGAAGTGGTTTGTCTAGCTTTATTTCAAAAAAAAATGCATGCAGCAAAGAGATGGCTTGAAAAAAGTTTTTGGGTGTTGTTGTTTTAAATTTTTCTTTTTTTTAAGGCCATTTCTCTGCTGCATGCATTTCTCTCTGCTGTCCATCGAGCAAGGTGGATGGGAAAGCAGCTCTATTGCTATGAGATAGTAATGCTGCAAGACTTTCTACCGCAAGGAATCATTTCCAAGTCACAAATACAAAACATAGAGTGATTTGTTGACCTCTGCAGTTTTGTATTTAATGGATGGTGGTTCAACTGTCCAATTGCTGCATCAGCACCCCGAGAAGATTTGCAACTGGTAAGTGACATCAAAAGCTATGCTGCAGTAGACAAAATTATCAGTCTTGCTGCTTTAAAAGCTTTAGGTAGGCACACATGGTATGTAACTGGGGAGCTGATCCCCTTAGTTCTATGGGACAAACAAGTCACTATTGATGAAAAGGAAGCTTTGGCTGGAACTCTGCTGCGTTTAAATGCAAGTTTCCATGGCCAGGTTACAAACAGGTTTGGTAATGGATACGGTAAGCCAGAGCTGCCAGACATTGTTAATGGTAACTCACTGTCATTGTGCTCCTATGCAAATGCCAGCAGCAAAATGTTATTTGAACTTTTGCACATTTCAACAACTTTTCTTGTCAAACACCCAAAAAAGTGGGAAATAGATGATGGCTATGCTTCTGCTAATAGTATCATAAGTGCACTCAAAGTCTGTAAAGATTCAGCAGAGAGAGGGGTAAAAGTGGTATCTGACTTTCTTCATCTAGCAAAACAAGAAAAAAATCTGCAAAACTATATTCAAGTGGTGGAGGAGAATCGAAGATACCAAATCTTAGAAAACGTCGTTTATCAACACAATGAAGATGCACAACTGCCTTTGCGGAAATTGTGTTAACTAAGACTCACATTGCCTGTTTGGACTTATTGATATAGTACATGCATGCATGCAGTTTCTTTACAATTGAATAAATTTTGTTGTGCATAAACCATGAAATTGTATTCTTCAGAAGCACAGCTCAAGAAATGCAACAATATCGCCTTTTCACAGGAAAATAGTTCAAAATTAGAACTACCGCCCTCTAGTGGTAATATTTTGCAAAAATATTGCTGAAATCAAACTCCTTACCCATGAAAATGGAGGGGTGCATGCAAGTTTCATAACAATATGATGAGTAGTTTTCAAGATATTTTAACTTTTCTTTTTACCACTAGGGGCAGTATTGTGCAAAAAATTAGTGACAAAACTTGAATATTTTAGGATATACTTATCCCATTTCTCCAATTTTTTTTTTAAACAATTCAGAACATCATAGAGCATCTTTTAAATGTACCCCCAATATTGCAAAACTTATACACTGCCCTCTAGTGGCAAAATACATAAAAAAATTCAAAAAGTGGGCCTCAAAATGGCCTCGGCGGTGGAGGTAAACGTCGATGAAAATTTATGAAACTTTATATTTGTGATCTACTGAGCTAAACACAGTACCACAAAAAAGGTAAGCAAAATCCGAGAGGGTCGGGGCGCCTGCAACACCCTAATGTACCGTATATAATGCTATTATTATGCAGGTATTATTTAAAAGTGCTCTACATTCCCAACAATGAGACTCTGAATGTGTGGACTCATCTTTTACCTTCGTTCTATTTCATGTGGATGTTGTATTCCTATCACAAGGTAAAGCATTTCATCCAACCAATAGATTAAGATCACCAGCATGAAATTACACATGGGTTTATGAGAGGGCATATAAATTTTTAGTGAGTGTGGTATATCGCAGTCAACTGATCAGCTTTTTTTTTGTATTGACAACATCTGGAGCTGTTGACTCAATGTAAAGTAAAAGAGAAAACCACTTGTTGATTGTGAACTGGTAGCAACAGTATTTGTTTCTTTATTGTTGTTGAAGGTCAAACCACTCTCAAGAATGCTTTTATCAACATGTTAAAAAATGCAACTTTTGTTAAATGGGAACTGCTACAATATAGCCTAGCAATACAAAAGCAGTCAAAAAGTTTCATCAAATGACTTGTTAAAAGCACGTAAGTCACATACATAACCATCAGTTGACCATAAGATAACTGCACGATTACAACTAATTTTTGCTTCATGGCATTCATCAAATTGTTTTTCTGTGAGTCATGAAAATGTTTGCTTAATCAGTGATCACATGCTATCCTTAAATGATTGGCTTTTATTGCTACAATATTTATTGCTTTTATTGAGTAGGCTAATATAAGACTTCACGTTTTTGTGTTAATTTCAAAGGCTAGTTTAATTCATAGACCGACATAGAGTATGTTATACTATGTTAACTCCTTATTTAGTTCCTTATTTGGTTCTTTCTACATCAATTCATCGTTTGCATAGCTTGAACACATGTAAAAAAGATTAATTTAGTCTACTGGGCAGTAATATCTGGTAGTACCCAATGTCGCTTTTCATTTTTGCCTAAAGTTTTTCCAAACCACGCCAAGTGTGACTGAGCCATCTGTGTTTTTCTGGTTATTATCTTATTTTGTTGTAAAATTCCTATATTGTGTTTGTTGATATCTCGTTGTCAATTAAATGCCTGGACTAGATGCGACATGACAACGAGATATAACTCGTGTATGGATCGTGTTCATTTTTATGCTATTGCGTCGCGTGTTTATCTGTTTAATTAACACATCGAAGTAAAATTTTTGACAAGGTTAACCTTCATTTATAATTTTGGTGATCAGTGAATACGTGTCAGCTGCAAGAAAAGCGTCGCTACAACCGTTGTATTCAATCGTTTGCGTGTCACTCATCACAATGTGTTAAGCCAGCTATCAAAACACTGTAGCCTTCGTCATAGGCAACCTGATATTGCAACCCTTGTTGCAATACTATGTAAGTCTGTGCGTGTCCATATGAATTGCTGATAGGCTAAACAATTTTGCTTGCTGCATTTTAGTCTTTAACTGATCTTCCGGATCGATTAAGTTATTGAAACGTCACGATACAACCCGTCTATCCTTAGAGACGTAGGCCTAGTTTGCTTCAGAAAATTTTTAAGATCAAGCCAGACAAAAGCAAAGATTGTTTGTGAAAACGCTTTGTCGAGTCGATATCAAAACGCTTGCAAAGAACGCGTTTGCAAACTGTAATTCGAGTCTAAACTGAAGCGAATGCAATAAAATATCGGCGTTCTTGTTTCATTGTATCGATATGCTGCAAGAGAATTAAAAGCTCGTGATATCATTTACAACAAGGGTCTCATATACGCGGGCCGGTGATGCACTTTTAAACTTTGAAATAACAATTACAGTACATATTTTCTTTCATAGATTTAGAAAGATAATAATTATGCACTCTAAAATTTCTCAAAAAATCTGAAAACAGCTACCAAACTTCACTCGACTTTTTAGCTCTACTGTCCACTATTTTATTGCATGCGAGGGACTCGTATTGTTAGATCACAATCACATCATTGCCTATTCACTAATTGTGTTGTTATGGCAATAGTAACCTTGGTATTTGCTGAAGTCTTCAAGGGTTTAGTTTTTTCCGCGCTTTTGAAAACTGATTGCTAGGTTTTCACTCTCCACGCCCGTCATTTCGTTTGCGTTCTTTTTTGTTTTACTTTTTCGTTTGCGTTTTTCCATCTCTTTGTTCTTACTACTTTTTCTTGCGATCTATTGTTTTTGATGTCTTGTTACTACGTTTTTTATTGCGTTTTAACCGTATTATTTTGTTTATTTTTATTGTGTATTGCGGCCCTCGGGTTAAATTTACAAGTGTTCATTTGGTCCTCAGAGCAATTTGAGTTTGAGACTCTTGGTAAACAAAATTCAACTGCAGTTAGATTACTTGAGCCCATTTCATAAAATAGTTTGTTATGCAAAACATTAAACGTATCAAGAGGCACTGGTTCGACTCTTGGGGTTGCGCTCAAGCCTCTCCGTTCAGCGGCAATCAAAGGTTTTGTCAGTCAAAGAATAAAGTTTCAAAACCAAGCGAAACGGTACATGCCATTGTCCATATTACTGTGGTACTTAGATTACCGTAATATAAAAAATACACCATTTCATTTCAACCACCTCCGTATTTCCTTAAGGTACAATCGTTGTAAGTGCTGTATATATATACTTATTTCTTAGTCATTGACCAATCGCTTTCTTATCTTTAGTGGGTGTGGCTGTTTTAATTGTTGCCATGAAAGGCTTAAAGGTGCCATATAATTCACCGAAGCTTTGTTTATGCCATCGTGACCTTTGTCGGCACATGTTTGTTTCGTCGCTCTCGACCTCGACGTACGCTGTAGATTCCAGTTACACCCTTCTCATGCGGCAGCACATCAATCTTTCTTTGTTTTTGTTTTTTTAGTTTACAGCAGTTACAGACGTTGAGTCAATGTCAAAATCACTGATTTGCTGGCCGGATGTGGTTTGCGCCTCTGCGATTGAGTGGAAGTCTGCCAGCTTTTAAATGAATAATTTCCCGCGGATTTTCACTTGCTTGATAAAGGACGATGCACCAATGCAATAGCATAACATCTTAAATTTGAGGATTTTATCTTTAATAATTAACATCAATGAAGTGTTTGTAAATGTGTGTCATGTAAAAATCGCTTCAGGTGAATGTGAAACATTAACTTTGCTTGTGCTGCGTGAGTGTTGTGAGCCTGTGAGAGAGGTAGTGCATTTGAACTGAAACATTTAAAAGCAACACTGAAGCCTGTGACAATAACATAGTTTGTGCTGTTAAGCATATTGCTAATTCTCCATTTTTGCGCTGTATTCTTTCCAAGGATTTTCTAACAACAATTGATTGAGCAGATTAACGTATTTTGGAGAGGTTAATTCTATGCTTGCTGGTCAGTAGTCATAGTATCGTGTTGGATTCGCTGTCTCCGCCGAACAATGATTGTCCTTGCGCACTTCCGCAGTGTTTGGTTGATTACATCGATGTTGAATCTAAATAAGTGGATTCATTCAGTCAAATTTTTGTGTGTCTAACTCAAGTAGATGAAAGGTGGTTTGTTGTTTGATTTTTTGCTTAACATTGACCAAGTTTATGAGCAATCGAAAAAATGGTTGTGCAATCATCATGTAGTTTTCGGCTGAGCGGTGAAACGTCTGCGCGACCCTTGGCACCGCTCCTTATGTCATAGCTCTGTGTCTCCGCAAGAATCTTAATGGGAGCAACTAAGTCGATGCTGTTTCCAGCTGCCTGCTTTGTTGTAACTGTTGCATGTATGTTGTTCCCATTGTATTGTATGTTGTCGCAAAATCAAACAAGATTGTTATTTAATTATCGTATTATAATTTTAAAACGTGAGATGTTTGAATGGCTACTGGGCGTATTTTAATCTTCAAAAAAGTTTTTTTTGCTTTAAAGGAAACATTCTATCAGTCTCATGTGATTAATGTCAGACTTTATTGATGTACACGTACTCAAAGTGATGAAGCTTGTTGAAATGTTTTATTTTAATAAATTTTGTAATTACGTTTCCCGGGTCTGCTACTATTCGGTGAGTCCGATTCGGTGAGTTCCTAACCTCTAACTCCTAACTCCAAACCCCTAACCCTAAAACGGCAATGATAATTAGGCTACGGTAAAAATCCCCCGTTGAGGGATCGGACTCACCGAAACGGGCAATTCCGACGTTTCCCAATGCAATGGATTTTAGTGGTTGCGCACTTTGTAAGCAAGTCGTCACTGGTTTTGTTGGTCTAACAGTCCACTTACTGGTAGTGTCTGAAGTGAATCACAGAAATCTACCTTGATTTGAGCTACTGCAAATTCCCGTGTCAGCTTTATTCAAGGTGTGGCTTACACATATTATTCTTCTGTTCACACATATTACTCCAGCCTTAACGCGCACCGATTAGGATGGCTTAGTAACAAGCTTTTTGAAATTCGTTACGCGCTCTTTCAGAGACAACAAATAATTACGATTTATTACCTTTAAAAATAATTCCGTAAAGTTTTGGAATAACCGTATTTTTAAAAGTGTTCTTGTTGGCAAACGCTCAAATATTGAATTAACCGTCCCTTAAAACAATTGTGTACCCAAAGTTTGTTATATTACGTTTCTGATGCAATGACTGTAGTGTACCTTGTAAACAGGGGTAGTTGCATTTGTCACAATTTATTGACATCTACCAATGTTTTGCAGACCATCGACTTGCTTGCAGCCTGGCCGTTATTGTTTATCACAACAGCAGCAATCTTTCTTACCTTATTCAGTGCCCTGGCTCATATGTTCCACAGCAGGTATGCCTATATAACTAAAGGAATCGTAATTACTGTATATTTCATGCACTGTTTGCATGAACAATTTTTGAGGAGTACTTGCTTGGCGATTCTCTTTCAATGCATATTTGTGTTATGGCATGACACGATAAGACAAAATACAATGAAAATGAAAAAAAACGAATGGTTTCGTTAGAAGTAATGTTTCGAACTTAACCGTGGGAATTCGTAGGTTGATATGTACTTCAGTGGTTTCCAAACTTTTATTGCTGACAGCGCCCTGTAAAAACTTACAAATACTCACTGTGCCCCGATCAAACCAAATTTACAACTATTTCAAATGAAGAAGAAATCGTATTAAATTATGTTTAACGCACAAAACATGACGAAGTTTCTAAACCACATAAAAACATTTAATGCGAAGTAGCAACTAGAAAAAGTCGGAATGGCCCGTTTCGGTGAGTCCGATTCGGTGAGTTCCCTGTGAGAGCCTTTTTCGGTGAGAGCCCTATTCGGTGATTTTTTTTAAAATTATTGGTTACCGTAGCCTAATTATCATTGCGTTTTAGGGTTAGGGGTTAAGGGGTAGGGACTGGGGGTTAAGGGTTAGGGTTAGAGAGTTACGGGTTTAGGGTTAGGGTCTTATTTCAACGTTTAGCGACGTTAAAACGATGTAAAAGCGGCAATGATAATTAAGCTACGGTACCCGATAATTTTCAAAAAAAAAATTCAAAAAATCACCGAATAGGGAACTCTCCGAAAAAGACTAGTAGCAGACCCAGAAAAAGTAACCCATACTTTCCCGCAAAGTGAAGCAACATAAAGGAAAATTGAAATGATACTTAGTTATTATTTATTCTATAAAAGTCAGTTTGAAATGAAACAAAACCAAACAAACCGCAACTGTTAAAATTTTTACGCGACTGGGAAACAAAACAACAAACCGAGAAACTGGCAACTCAGGAACTAAAATTTTCTTAAAAAAATAAAGGGGGATTGTCGTTGTTATACAACTAAGCATAATCACATCCGGCGGATGTACGTATAGATAGGCGTTTTGTGGTGTAACAGAGAACGTTCAATCAGTTACAAAACATACCTTCGCGCGGTGTGAATTATACTTAGCTTCGCGTTTTCGTGTATCATTATATGCGAACAAAACATGAACGCAACAGTTTTCGGATGTTTGCGCGGCGCCCCTGGTGAAACCTTGCAGTGCTAGGACTGGGAACCGCCGCTACAGTTGATTAGTTTCTTTGAACAAAATTTCTATCATAAACCATACCAACTATTCCGTCAGAATCGCAAGCAACTAATATAAAAAGTTAAACATGTTATTGTCAAAGTATACTATAAAGCGGGCCGAAAATTCGCTGCATTCCGTATCTTGCAAAGTTTTTTTTTCTTTCGTGCAGAAAAGCTGTAGCTGTAAACGTTAAAGCTGGCTGCTTCGGAAGGTAAAAACTGTGCAAACGCTAGTGTTAAGAACATGATAAAATCAAATGAACAATCAAGTTTATTTGACGACAGAAATAACAAAGTTTAGAAGTTTCCTATGTCATATTTTACATCTTTGATTAAAGCCTAAAATTTTCATCTTTCTTTTTGCAATTTTCATTCCATTTCGATTGCCATACTATACCCTGGTCATTAGGAGGTTGTTTCTACGAAAAGTATGACTGGAAAATGATTTTAAGCAAAAGCCTCGTATTCAAGTTGTTGCACAAAAAAGGTTTTGTGAATGACCTGTTGTGTCTATGAAACTCACTTCAACTCATCTTAGTTTTCCGTTTTGTTAGAAAGTTTCAAATTATGAATTACTGAAAATTACAATTGTGTTTGGTCATTGTAAAATCTCAGCTCTGTTTTGGCAATCGGCGAAAACCTCATAGGCGAAATTGCAGAAAGATATATCCTCCTATGCATCATGTTGACTTCGAATATAATAACTTATCACTGACACGTTTTGGCATTTGCGACTATGACTGTGGAAGACGATAGTTTATGAACTGTCAATTTCATAATAAAGAATTATGATTTTAATGAATCATTGGTGTTGGTGACATAGATGAATATAATTTATTGGTACAACAATTATGCACAATATTAATCGTTGTTTGTAAGTTTTTAGTCCAGTTTAAAAGCATCTTTTCTCTACGATTTCCATTTTGTTTTCTCTCAAATGAATGCTGTCACATTTGTGATCATCCTTTATATGTCACTGTTGCTGATATTTGTGTTCCTAGGGCATTAATAATATCAGGTGTACTCTACTAGTGAATCGAAGCAGCACTTGTATAACTTTGTTCACACAAAAAGTAGGGGCCACATAAATATCAGGCATGATCAAATCATGATTTGAAAAGATGTGGTTTTCTACTTGTCACGAAACATTTTCGTCGTGCTAAAAACTTTTTGTCATTAGCGTGTTATTTTTTCATATTCAAACTTGCCTTTAATTGCAGACCAACACTTCTGCACGTCTGCGTTGCCCAGATGTGCAAACAACTTTTCTATTTTTAGACGCGGCTTGTTAGCCGATTGTATTTACATGACATTGTTGCTACGATTTTTAGTGTCTAGTGTTGGCCAGGTTACCTTCTCAACCTGAACCTGCCATGCGCTTTGGCAGCAATTTAACGGAAGCTGCGTATGACAAAAGGTCCGCGTATAAGTATTGAGAATCTGTCGGCTTGGATTTTTCTCAAACAACAGAGTGATGCCACAAGGTTTGAATTCGTACCCCATCGGCCATCACCATTCACCATCGGCCTTTAGTGGGTGTCAAGCCAGTCACTGTGACCAGTGCTGAAATTTATTAAAGCTAGTCATTGTGACAATTTAATCTTGTCACAGAACGACAAGCGTAGATTTTTTGATGCAATTTTAAAGCTCTTAGCAAAGTTTTTTTTTACGTTTTTTTCACTGATTTGTTACTTAAGCAGTTTCCATATGTCTCAATTGTGAGATGCCACTAGTTTAAACATATTGAGTATCGCTGAAGTAGGCCATTCATTTTAATGTAAATTCATGAAAGATGCTTGAAAGATTTTCTTTTATTCAACCGAAACAAAAATCTTTTCCATGCTATGATTAGTTCATTAGCGAACACCCGTTTGGAAAATCATGTCATATGATTTACTTTCTCATTGTTGGAACTGAACAGTCTCGTGACTGCAATCGGATCTTATGCCAGGCGATCAGGCCATCCTGTTTAGAATATCGTTTGCACAATCTATGTGCGTTGTTTAGTTTGTTCTGATATCGGAAAACGTTCGAGCTTGCAGCATCATATCTGACAAAATCCAACATTTTTATGTTGATTCAATGTATTGCATGGGGGAAGACTCTCAAAAATCTTTTCATTTGCTGACTTTGGTTTGTAATAGCGTTTTTATACTACCGTCAAGTTGCGTGTGCTAGACAAACAAACACGAAACAAATACGGTATTCTGTTTTTTTTTAAATAACCTTTGTGTTATGAACTGTAAATGGAATCAGGACTATATCAAAAGTTTTTCACAATTGAATCCAGGCTTTTGCCTGGTGTAGAAGATTTACACTGAGAAGCAAAGCCAATCTTCGTGTTCACTAAGCATTTCAAGGCTCTAGCTGGATATCGTACCAATAATCTTTCAATGACCTTTCGGACATCTCTATCACTAGGCCACGGTGCTTGCACTAAATGTTTACCGACCGAATGACCTTTGTGTGCTCATATTTCTCGTGTATGGTGTATTAGGGTGTACGGTTTCAAAATCTTTTTTCAAATTTTCCAACGAAACCATTTTTTTTGTCGGGAAATAAGCTGAAAACTCATTATCTCAAATATTTTTTTCCTACTCCAACAATTCAAGGTCCCAACTCAAGAAAGAAATTTGGTGTAAAATCATGGTACTGGCGATGGGAATTTTAACCACTTAATAATTGATTAATTCGGTAATTCACGTTAAATAACTCACGGGGAGGAAAAGCAAGTTAATTTTGGGTTGATTCAACGTTCGAGTCAGCACAAATCGATTTAATTTTCCAGGTGGGTTATATTGTGTAACAACATTGCCCAATAAGAAATTTACGTTTGTTTTACATTAATTTGACATCTAGTGACGTTGAATTATCATAAAATAACGTTATATTGCTCAACCAAGTACCGGTAACAAAATAATAGCACCCTGCGAGAAGATTGCCATGATTTACGTATGCATGTCACAATCAAGGTGCAATGCCTCGCAATGGCTTGCTTTGTATCTTCAACGAGCATGTTGTTTTGGTTGTAGAATTCTGGTGCGATGTGTTATTATCGGTTATGACCTGAAGTAACCTCTGATTACGAAATCTGTATTATGTAAAACGTGTTTTCTGGAATCATTTTCCCTACGTGACATTCTAGAGACTTCTGTTGTTTACATTTAAATGCTGCTTGATAGAACAATGGTTCTTTATGATGTAACCTTACGTAACCTTCTCGAAGTTACTGGACTGAACAACCAACTATAAATAGTGGTGTAGTTTGTGTAAATATTATTATGAGATTATTATGAGTTGGTTATGAGAGTTGTGTTATGAGTTGTGGATTGGTAGTTGGTGCAGAAATTATTGTTGATTGAAGGTTGAAGTAATCGAATACAAGTAGATGAGAATTGGTGCTGATATAAATTGTGTTCGAAATTAGAGTTATTTGAGAAGCCGTTCGTTAAAGTCCTTCAAGAAGTCAGATTATCATTTCACTAGTAGAATCATTCGATATTTAATTGACTGCTTTTCGGTTTGACCCATTAAACTACGTCATTGAACCTTTCCAAGTCTTTTTCCTGGTAAGAGATAGAAAGAAATCGTGACAATGCACTAACATAATTTCGACACAATTGGGATACTGCGAGCAACACAAAGTCTGTTTGATGAAGAACTAAATGTCAGAATCGGAATCATCAGATGCTGTATCGGAGGATGAGGTTGTCGTGTCATCACTGGAATCGGACACTTCAAGAGGCTCATCGCTTGGCTGTAAATCTACACTGTCTTTGCCGTTCGCAATGAAGCGTCCACGTTTTGCCGCTTTCGTGCTTTGATACCCATCCACATTCCACACGGATCTTTCGCAGAGCTCCATCACTCAGGGTATTGACTAAGGAGCAAATCTATGGCTGTGGCATAACGACTGGGAGGAATGTCTAACCCTAACCTTACAAGTGCTCGTGTGGCCACGGCATTTTTATTGCGCCATTCATGCATCTGCGTTGGCAATTGCCGACACTAATTTTGAAAACTGAGAAACTCTTTTCTTAATTAGAACAAAAGTATCGAAATATCGAGTATTTTTTCAAATATCGTATCGTTTTGTTTTTTCAATATCGCCCAACAGTATCGGGAGCTGCAAATTTTAAAAAAATTGCTCCAGCTCCATTACGTATGTTTATTGTTTAAAGCATTTACCACAGTAGGACACAACGGTTTAGTAATTTACATTGTAGTATTATATATAAAATTATGTTTAAAGGGGCAAGCACACTAAAGTAGTAGTTTTGCAGCCTCATGTTATCAGTTTACCAGTATTACTACTTGATTTTAAGCTAATCAAGATTAGGCTACCCAACCCTGAAGCTGGAGCAGATAAAATTTTTGTAGCTCCGGCTCCACAGACATTTAAAAAAAGGCTCCAGCTCCAGAGAAAATGCTTGGCTCCACAGCTCCGGCTCCACAGCCCTGAAAGTTGCTGCAATAAATTTCAATCTTGTTGTTCGTTTTTAATGTGATTATGTGCTTTTTATGTTATATGGTAGTGTTTAAAATGTCTGTTTTCTGACTGATATTTCAAAATTTTGGTGTAGACAACTAGACAAGCATCAAAGGAGTGCATTGGACATTGTGGTAGTGTTCTTCTTCGTCGTATGAGCTGTTCTTCTGGACTATATGTTTGGGCATGATGTCATCAGCCACTCGACAGTTTCGTCATCCAGGGCCTTCAGTCCAAGCGCTCCATGTGGTGGTTGATGGATTGGGCAGTCATGGACGACATGATCTACTGTCTGGTCTGTGGCGCCACACTCGCATCCCGGTGAGGGAGCCAGGCCCCATTTGCACATGTCTGAACGAAAGCGACCGACGCCGGTTCGTAGGCGGTTAAGCCGGACCCACGCAAGTCTTGCGAGGGACATTCCCGGAGGGTGGGGATCGACGTCGGGTAGGAAATCACGGAGTCGGGAGGTGTTGTTTTGCCACTCCATGTTCCATGTGTAGTTCGTCCAGTGTGCCGCACTTATTCCAAGATCTTCAACGTTGTTCAGAAGCTGTCGTGCGGCGGGCACAAATGGGCGTCTTGATTTCAGTCGCTGCTGTCCTCCAGGTAGGCGCTGGAATGTACTGTGGAGGAGGTGGTCGGGGTCCAGTGCGCGACGAGCAAGGGAAATCATGGCTCCTTTACGGCGAAGCTCAGCAGGTTGGATGCCTGCAAGGATGGGAAGGCAGTCCGTTGGAGTGGGACGCAGGCATCCAGTCACAGTGCGTAGTGCGTCATTGATGGCGGTGTCAATGTGGCGGGTGTGAGAGCTGCGGCACCACACTGGTGCGCAGTACTCAGCGGTAGAATGGACAAGGGCCAAGGTAGCTGTGCGAAGGGTTTTCGCATCAGCTCCCCAGCCGGAACCCGCCAGCCGCCTCAAAAGTGCAACGCGCGCAGATAGTTTTTTGCGCAGTGACTCCAGGTGTCGTCGGTACGTGAGTGACCTGTCCAGGGTTACGCCGAGGTAGGTGGGTTCGGCGCAGTAGGGGAGGTGTTCGTCATCGGTGGTAATGTTGATCTCACGTTTTGCTTCCTTGTTGTTTAGGTGGAAGGCCGCCGACACTGTCTTTGCCTTGCTGAGCTGTAGCTTCCATTTCTGGAGATATGTTGATATAGTTGACATGTCCTGGCTTAGGTTCCTCTCCATTGACTGCCAATCTCCGGCTGGATGCAGGAGAGCCAGATCGTCTGCATAAGCATACTTCCTGGAGATGGTGTCAGGCAGGTCATAGATGTAAGTGTTAAAGAGGAGGGGAGCCAGGACAGAGCCCTGTGGGACGCCGTTCCTGAGTCGACGTAGTCTACTTCGTCGGCCGCTACCGGTGGAAAGGGTAAAGCTGCGGTTTTGCACAAGTTCCATAATCATATGGACCATGTGCCTGTCAGGAAGGAGACGGAGTAGTTTGCAGGTAAGGCCGCTGTGCTATACAGTGTCGTAGGCAGCCGTGAGATCGACAAACACGGCGCCAGCCTTCTTTTTTGCCGAGAAGCTGTTCTCGATGTCTTGGGTCATCAGGGTGACCTGGTCTACAGTTGATCTTCCGTGGCGAAAGCCGGCTTGTTCCCGAGGGAGCTGAGGGTCTATTATCGGTTCGACACGGGCGTAGATAAGTCTTTCGAGTATCTTGAAGGGGATACAGAGCAGAGAGATGGGGCGGTAGCTCTTCGGATCCCCTGGGGGCTTCTTCGGCTTTGGGACTGCAACCACTAGGGCTCTTCTCCAGATTCTTGGGATGCGCAGGTGACGCAAGCAGCAGGAAAGGAATTCTTTTAACCAGGACCTCATAGAGGGGGCAGCTTGGAGTATTAGTTCCGGGCATAGGTGGTCAAGGCCCGGGGATTTGCCTGGCTTTAGGTGCTGGAGGGCGCAGGCAAATTCTTCTGGGGTAAACTCACCAGAGATGTTGCCCTCGACAGGTGTTGGGACCTTCCAGAGGTCCGTCATTTCCTTGAGGACGGACTTGTCTGATTCACGGTCTCTCGTTCTGTGCACTCCATTTTTCACAAGTTGTGAGGCGATGGCATTTGCTGAAATGGGGCATTGGCGACGAGAGGCACGTGATCTGCCAGTGAGGTTGTTGAGTGTACTCCAAGCTGTGCGGCTGGAGTGCGTGAAGTCGATTGAGTCTATGGCTTCTGTCCAGCGCTTCTTCCTCTTTGAATCCAATCTTGCCAGCAGGGCTGTTGCTGAGTTGGTGGTGGCGGTACCCTGGGGGGAACGGAGGAAGTCGCGGTAAAGCCTGTCGCACTCCACATCCCAGCAAGGTATGTAGTTTTTCCGTCGACCTCGCGGGATGGAGTCTTTTGCCGCAGATATGATTGCATCACAGAAGTCCTGGTAGGCTTCATCCACTTTGATGGTGTGTGGGGATGGGAGGTACTGCGTAGCTTCGTTTGTAAGGAAGCTGTAGTATTCCCAGTCGGCCTTTCTGAAGTTCCATCGCTTGACAGGCTTGCTCGGAATAGGTGTGGCAAGCAAGGGGGCCGTGATTAGCGAGGGTCGGTGTTGAGACCTTGGGAACTTCTCTAACACACGTCTGTCCGGCTGGCGATCATCGGGGTCATCACTTGCGAAAGCCAGGTCTGGGTTCGTGCCAGTGTTCCAACGACCGGAGTGGAAGCTCGGTGCGCCCTTAGGATCGTGTAAGAGGGCGAGGTTGTTGTTGGTTGCCCAAGCGGCCAGACTATCTCCGTCGTTGTTGATGGAGTTGTATCCCCAGTCAGTGTGGTGGCAGTTAAAATCGCCAGCATAGAGGCTGGGGTGGGGGAACACTGGGATGGCTGTTGATGTTATCCGCGAAGGTGGGGGCTTGTAGACATTGACGATGTTGTAGCCTGCTACATCTACACAAAGCCACTCGATCTCCGATTGAGCTTGGGATTGGTCAACCAAGGACCAGCTCAGCCGGTCATGGACAAACGTGGCGAGGCCGTGTTTCCTGCTGCAGGTTGCGCCTGCGAGTGTGAAGTTGGTTATTACCAACTTATCCACAGATGTACAGTGAGTCTCCTGGAGGAGGATGATGAGGGCTTGATGCTTGGTGGCCAGGTGCTCGATGATGTTGAGCTTGCTGGCCGTGATGCCCTCGGTGTTCAGCTGCAGTACGGTGGGTCGTCGGTACTTTTCGACAGTGCGAGCACTGCCGTGCCCTGAAAAGGGCATTTTCCTACCCACCCTGCGCTGAACAGTCTGGTAGTGTTGATGGTTTCATACAGTGTGTACCAAAAATGTATCTACTTTTTTGTGTGCTCAGTACTCAACTTACATGTTCTCGTAATAATAAAAAATGAACAGAAGTTATTGTTGCACTTGCTAACATATTGGGTTTGGTGCCTTTGAAGCAGAAGCAAAAAAAAATATCAGTTAATGAAAATCAAGAGATGCGTTTATTTCTTTGTTACACACTGTAGATTAGGTTTGTTTAAATGTAGAAAAGTGGCAGTTGGGACCTCGAAACCATGGAGTTGAGAAAAAATATTTCACATGTGGTCATAACTACTTATTTCCCGACAAAAACAATGGTTTCTCTATAGCTTGTAAAAAACTGTACACCCTAATGGTGTATCATTCCTTCGTTAGATTTGCGGTAGAGAGTAATGCGGGTAGAAGAGGCTCTATCTACTACAGTGATACGAATAGATTCATGCCATGCAATATTCCTGCTCATTGCTGTACAAAAAGATCTTTATTAAATTTACTCCTTTTTGATGTACACTAAATACGGTACTGTATATATTTTTTATTTTCCGAAAATATTGTATTTATTGAAGTTATGTCTGATCAGACTTGAGCTGTCATGGAATTCTAAAGATATCATACAAAATATAAATTTTTATTGGGATTCTATCTTTGATGTATCATTGAATTTATTTGAAGTAAACTATCATTTCCTTTTTCAATGTCTGTGTAAGTTTATCTCAGTGAGATCACGTTTCGCATTTCAAGACCGTATATTTTATTGGGTTGCTGTCAAAATTAGATTGTTCGTTATTTTTCAAGCCGTGCTTGACTAAAATCGTCATTGCTCAACAAATTATTAGTCCATCAACATCAATCTTTTCTTTTTCTCGTCTTTATACTGCAACTCTCAACCTTTGCCAAAGTAAATTGCATTTTAGACAGTCATTCTGTGACAAACTGTTTGAAACGAGCAGTTATCATTCTTTTAGTTACGTTTGCGATTAGATTGTGTATTTCTTTCAAGGATAACATTATTCGAAATGCTATGGTTGCAATACCTGTAGTCCTGTACTGTAGATCAATCGTCCAAATCACTTAAGTTTTGAGTTGTGCTTGAATGACTTTTGTTTTTACACGTCTATAAATTAAGAGAGAAGTCTAGAAAGGTTTGATATTTTATCGCTTTTTTCTTCCTTGCATCATGGTCAACTAAGCCGAATACTGAGACGGGTGGCACATTTATTATTCTCCAGCCTATCAATTAATCAATTCGCCAGCTTTCCCAACCGGAAAGGCAGGCAACGTTTTCGGCCTCAGCTTCTGGTTCATCCAGGGCTGCATCGCCAACGATACATACGACAACGACTTCCTTCAATGTTGACTTTGTTTAACGTTATTCAAACCTTGTTAGAATCAGGGTTGAGAAAAACCCGCGTTTTTTTAAAAAAACCCGGGTTTTTTGGGTTTTATTGGGTTTTTTTAAAAAAGATGCAAAAAAAGGTAGATTCATGCTTATTTCACCTCAAAACTACTTTTTACGAATGAAGTGCCTTTCACTCACAGTACATGCTTGCATAACTCTATAAAATAATGCACTAGGGCTGTTGTTGCTTGAATGTTGCATCATCCATTCATTTCAAGATCAAGTTGGATGTTGCATCATCCACTGATTTCTATGCCAAGTTGATGCTACCGTGGTAGAAATCACATTATTGCATCATTTGCTTTAGATTTAAAGGCAAGGAGCATTTATGCCGTCATGTTTAAATATTTTTTATCATTTATATATATATATTATATTAAAACAATGAAAACTATTAATACTACAAAAAGTGCTCAATGTCCAGTATCTATGCTACTATCCAGTTATATATTATATTATATATACTAATAATAGATGAGCAATTGAGCGATTGCGTGGCCATTTAGGCAAATGCTCTGAAACAGCCATGCGTTAGCATCATGAATCTGTAATTGGTAAATAGCCTCCTAAAATGCATTTCACATCATTCTTCAGACTACAGTAGAGTAGTACTTTCACCAGTTTAACTATAAGGCCTTCTTGCATAAATGAGTTTTAATGTAGTAGACACAAAGTGGCATTGCTTGATTTTTGTGTACTGTACAATATCCACTGCGTTTTCAGTTTATTCTTGGAAATTTACTTCACAATCACATCCTTAAGTCCTAATTTAAAGTTTGTTTTAAGTGCCTTGTAGTGTTTTTGTTCATTTTTTAAATTTTCTAATAAAAACTGGACAAATATGATGTTCTGGGTTTTTTTATGGGTTTTTTTGGGTTTTTTTAAGTGGGTTTTTTCAAAAAAACCCACCCGGTTTTTTTTTGGGTCGGGTAAAATACCGACAACCCTGGTTAGAATAACAGTATGGATAGAATATATGAACCAGTCTTTCGCTGCCAGACGTGACAATCCAGTAGTCTAGCTTTCAGCCCTTTGAGAAATGTATAGTAATAATTACTTGAATCCTCACTCAATTCGACATTCGTAGAAATAACATAAAAGTAGAAATACATTTCTAATTGCCATTGCAACGTAATGTTCAGTTTTGCTTATTTTTTACATTACAGATCCAGCTATCACCATTGTTGTCTGTTCATCCTCGATTATTTTGGGATAACTTTATTTGCTTTTTGTTCAACTACAGCTCACTTCTTCGCCAGCTCAGAGCTCACTTATTATGAAAAGTAAGATGAAAAATTGTTATCAACTTTGTCCTGTTTGCCATTGTTTTGAAATGCCTTGTTAGTTCACATTCGCTTTTCATCTAGTAAAAAGCAACTAAAAGATATTAAGAAACGTAGATTAAAATATGCTGATGCTACACTTGAAGCCCAAGACACAATGGATTTTCTATTGTGTTGTTTGCACTTTGCAGAGGAGTATCACCGAAAAAAAAAAATATTAAAACCTTGCCCGACAATATGATATTCTCTCACATTCCCACCCACTGATGGGTATGCGTTTCAAATTTCATTTAAATTCTTTTGTGCAATGCCACCGTAGAGTGACAGCTTGTTAAATTCCCCCCTGTTTATGTTATGGTGACAGTGACACAATCTTAATTCAATGGTATCTTTTGTACAACTTTTGTGACCAATACCATAAACAGGAGATGACCGACATTAACTTAATGGGATTGAATAGCATTATTCAAAACAAAATATACAATACACTAACAAAATAACAGCATAATAAACGTTTTCGGCAAGAACTCTTTGCCCTCTTCAGGAAATACCTAATGCATCTAAACAAAAAACAAACAAATAAATAACTGTACGTAATGGTGGTGACAAGTGACTAAAATAAATAGCTGCAATAATGCAAAATGCACTGAGCTAATAACTGCACTGAAGAATAGATACCAAAGGTGTTAACGTTTTGTTGATACGTGTGAGTGTAATCACAAGACAAAATAGCGAGCGGCAGTTAAAGACAATCAACTTGAAGCAAACCTAATCTGATACAAATTCAGTAGGAAAGATGCCCCTCCAGCGAACAACTGCTTGTTGAGCTTAGGGTTGCGTTTTTTGTTTAGATGTATTAGGTATTTCCTGAAGAGAGCAAAGAGTTTTTGCTGAAAACGCTTGAGTTTATTATGTTGTTATTTTATCAGTGTATTGTATTTGTTTTGAATAATGCTATTCAATCCCATTAAGAACTGTCGGTCATCTATTTATGGTGTTGTAGTGTGTAGAATTACTTTTGTGACCAAGCTTTACGATTGATATTAAATAATCAATCGCTTTTGCTTTAATCTTGTTGATGAAGACAGTCTTCCTGAAATTTCTGAATCAAATTGTCTTTGTTTGTCGAAGCCTGGTGAATGGTGATCTTAAAATCTAATTTATTACCAGGGGAATATAGTAAAAAATATGTTTAATATATTATTTCAAAGATAAATTTATTCAGATAATTACCCCAAGTTGGCAAAATCTGGAAAAGTCTGCAGAATGTACCAGATCAGGCCGTATCTCTAAGTAGCCATGGTTGCTTGGATCTGCTCTAACGTCTGTCATCATAATCACTTTTGATGTCGTGCGTTATTTGTCATTGTCATTATGCATTATCAATGTTTTTACGGGGTGACTCAAAAGTAAAGCCATAAGAAAATTTGTATATTGCACATTTTGTTTTGTAGAAATTTGTTTATATCGTACCAAATAGCGACTTCCTGTCGACATTAGACACTTGAATCATCCAAATGTCGTGAAAAGTTTGTACAAAACACTTTTGCTTCACTCATTTTAGTAGTGGCGTCCTGATCAACAGAAACTTCCAGTTTATCCAGGCTAAAACAATTTGTCTTTTATTTACATCGTTTTGACTTTAAAGGACATTGAAACGGAGTGAAAACGTAAACCTTCACTGGCGGGAATATTGCAAAACTTTAGCACACGTAACAACTAGCTTTATTTTCGAAGTAAAACTCTAAAAACAGCACCATGAATTTTAACATCAATTACCTCTAACGCAATCAGTTTGTTGGTAATCTTTTCCAGTAAAGAAATGTAAACGGTTTCTATTCACAAAATATCGTCTTTGCAACTACAGTACTTGACAGAGCAGGGATGGGTCAATGCGATTTATAATGTCGATGTAATCTGTTACGATTTCTTGACAATTCTACGATTATGAATCCCTACACATTTTGTAATTTTAATTAGTGCTGATACTTTCAAAGTTAAGCATTTGACTATGATTACAGAACTTGGAGTAAATCTGTTGTGTTGACACGTTGCTGCCATGAACTCAAATATTATACAACTTTTTCGGTTCGTTTTTATCGTGGTTTCGAATGTTAGATTTTTTCTGTAAAACCGTTGACCGAACCAAAAGTTAAAACGTTGTGCGAAAGAAGGATATGCCGTGGGCCACATACCATGCTCTTCGTGTGAACATGAATGTTCGTGATTCGGCAATTTGGTATACCATGGCCTTCGCTACGAACAAAACTTACGAATATTCGTACGAAGATATTTTTCTTCGAATGAATATTTTTTTGTTTGTGAAAAATTGTTTTGTTCGTACGAAGACATTTTTGTACGTACTAATTTTATTAAAATCTTTGTAGAAAGGGCACTTTTTCGTGGATTTTCACGAATTGTCAAGACCATTCGTAACTATCACGAACATTCTTTACACGTAAAGTTAGACTAGGCCCAAGCATGCTTGCTCAAGTCATGTTTAACTTTATTGCAGCTTTTAGGGTATCAAAGCAGTAAAGATTTATAGCATATTTGTAATGGCATTTTATTCCCTGTTTTTTTTCTTGATGAAAGATATTGCCATGTAGAAATACAAAAAATAAGCAGCAGTCAGCTAGAAACTCATACGTTTGATCGACAAGGCTGAGACAGTCACTATAGGCTTACATCTATTTCTTTGGATAGTCGTATTGTTTGATTACTAGGCTGGCTGAAAACAACTGCAAATTTGTGCAATCCGTTTCAGTAAAATTTAAGAAAGTATGCTTGTTATTTATTCGTAATCATTGTTTTAAACGTATTGTCACAATTTCTTGTTAGCAGGTGATATTTTTTATTCACAGCCAAACTTTTGCGCTCGAAATACACGAACAAAACTTACGAAGACAAACACGAAGATTTTTTTATGTCAAAAACTTGAATCATTCTTTTATTCTTGCAATTATTTTACAGAAATTTTGACTATAAAACATTTTGCTAAATTAAAATCTTCGTGTATCAAAATAGTCGCACAAAGCTCACCGAACATAGTACCGTACATAAACATAAACGACTTACGAATGACCAATATCCTGCTTCGTACGAAGCGCATTGTATGTGGCCCCTGGACGGTGTTTTCACTGGTGCGATCGAAATAGTAAAAAGCAAATTCACTTCAACCTGTATCTGAATACTTTACAAGGTAAAATCTACTTTCGAGTTTCTAAACTATGTTGGTAGTCCACATGTGGGTATTTTTTTCTCCATCGCAGTCGCACACCATCCCAGAGTCTAGGCCAGGTTGAAAAACCGAGAAGCGTGGAAGTGATATTCACAGAATGACCTTACGGTAATCCTTACCGTATTTTTGCAGGGTTGGTTGGTACAACCTAGTGGTCTTGATGGTGGTATGCAGTGTTGGGTTCTTCTTCTGCTCATTTTCACAGACCAGCAAGGAGTCTGGTAGCACTTATCACAGAAGCTTTAAACTTTGGTCCAACGCCATTGGTTACCTCTATGGCATTCTACCGATCGGCCACAGGTTCGTCTGTGTTTTTTTTTCTGCAGGATTATAATGTTTGACGTTGCGTTATTTCCGTTTAGTTTTTTTTTCAGCGATCGAGCAACAACTTTTTTGTTGTTAAATCAAATCTCATGAAGAACTAACTTCGATTGTTTAACTCATGTGACTGAGTTTCATCTCTTGTTGTTGTTGCAACTTATTGCAATGGCTCTAAAAGCTTACCATAATTGCTTTTGCAATGTTCCAACATTTTTCTGAAACAATGACTCTGGAAAAACACATAATTATACGTGGGATTACTCATTGTATTAATTTTGTTGATGCTTTGAGTGCCATGATGTAGTTTATTGTTGTCATTGTGCATTTGTGCAACTGCTTGGGTTTTCAGAAAAAAAATTCTGTATGATTTTCTGCAATTTTCTTTTAGGTTATTGACAGCAAGTAGCAGAGACCCCGCCATGTTTTATCACGTAATGCAATTTGTATTTTTCGTATCCAGTCCAGCTTGGTATGCTTCTGACATCCCACAGAGATTTTGGCCTGGCAAGTTTGATATTGTCGGTGAGCAGTGAAAGATTTTGTAATTTTACCTTAATTAACAACTGACGAGTGACGACTTGTCTATCCCAGCTAACAAATGTCCTAATTTTTACATCGTTTCAACATCCCCATACGTTGAAACGATATAGGCTATACTGCTATAGCTAACTGTAAACTTGAATCCAGAAAATGGAAACTAAAAAGCACAATTTCACTTTTCATTTTGGTGGTTGTAATAGTCTATTCTGTTGATATCGCATATAAATATAATTTGAAGTAATAAAACAATGAAAACTATTAATACTACAAAAAGTGCTCAATGTCAAGCAAAAACCAGAGCGAATTAAATCAAATATAGTTATTACTATCTAAACCCTTGACAGCCTGTTTCACCTAAAGGAGGATCATCAGAAGGTCCTTATTCAAATAGAACTCCATAATAAATATAATAATAATAATAATATAAATTAATAGATTCCATTTGAATAAGGACCTTCTGATAAATAATCCTCCTTTAGGTGAAACAGGCTGTCAAGGGTTTAGATAGTAATAACTACATTTGATTTAATTTGAAGTAATCGCGTTGTTTTATTCCTACGCTAAGTCACCTTTCTTTTCTCCCTATGGGCTTAATACATTTTTTGTCTTTTTAATCAACAAAATCTTTTATTCACTCCAGTATTGTTTACCGTACGGTTTATTATGAAAACTAACAATGAGATGGAAAAGTTTTGTTATGACAAGGAGACAAAACTTTTTACTGCCGTCAGCAAATCAGCGTGATAGCATACATTACGTACGCATTATAACACTTTTAATTTGTGGTTATCCTAATAAGAATTAATATTTATCTGGATTTTTGTCTTACAAGTTACATATATTAATGCAGATTTTAAATAGCTTAGGGTACAAGACGAAATATACGCTGGTGTTGACTGCAATAACGAGCTAAACCAACACGCCCTTAGCGTGGTTTTATTTTATAAAGTTAGCATATCGATACTGTTTGATAGTAGTATTATCAGACGCTTGTGCCTTTAACTGCCAAAACATTGAATTTTTTGCGTGAAACGAGAATAGTAGGGTGAACGTGACAACGACCTTCAAGATTCAGTCGTTCACTTACGTGAAGAGCTAACAAGCTCATCCTACATAGTGTCTGTCTTTGCGTTTTTCCCATAATTTGAGATATTTTCTCAAGCTGTGTAGTGGGTAATAAGATTAAACCCTTTTCAATATTTTTGTACGATTTTTCTCCAAAGTGGCCCTATCTGTTGCATGACTGTTCATATTCCAGAAACTTTATATCAAATACAAACAATGATGCTTTAACGTTGTTTCAATTGCAGGTCATTCACATCAGATATTCCACATCTTTGGTGCCTTAGGTTGCTATTTTGATATTATAGCCATCCACTTGGATGTTACCACTGGCAAATGGCAAGAGCTGCATGGACAGGTATTGTGCAATTATTTTTGCCGTCATCATGTTGATCTGTTAATGAGGGTCTGTTTTTTCTTACTGCCTACTTTTTAGATCTTTTTATTAATTATTTTGAGCTCATCTACGTAACCTGCAGTACGACTGATCTCATCCAGATAATGGCTGTCTTCTTTACATCGCCTGAATATCTCCCAAGTTTAAGTGAAGCCCATTTCTAGTTTATATTACAAGTCGCTTTTTGCCTTTAGGTTGACTATCCTTCCGTTGCAACAGTATGTGTGGTCGTACTTCTGCTTGGAGTCTATTGTCTGTTTGTTGGAGTTTATTTCTCCCGTAAGCTGAAGGAATGTTATCAAGATGAAATTGCGCATTGCCAGTGCAAAGCAGCCACTTTCTATGCTGGTGACGAAGGCGACAGAGAAACGCTGAAGAAAAATATATAATTTTTTTTTCATGTGACCAAATTTGTGAATTCTTTTCCGTAATCCTGTTTATGATTGTAAAGTTTACGTAAAACATGCAGTTCTCTGTGACTTTTAAAGTTATCTTTGGCCATTATCTAGATCAGGGGTGTGCAACCTTTATTACAGGAGGGCCATATATAAATAACTGGGTGAAACCGCGGGCCGCACGTTTATTTAACATATGGTTTCTAGTAGTTGCAGGAATAAAAATGTATTGTTTTGTTGTTCATGTTATTCTTATGGCATTATTAGGGGTTATCTCTTTGCAGATATAATAAGTCAAGACGCATAATTTTCTTAACAAAACTGCTATTCAAATTTAATGTCACACCGACTTTATTTTCAGTTTAGTGAGAAATTTGCAGCTGGTTTTTTTCGACTGCTTTTTCCCAATCAATCAGTTCAAGTTGGATATCAGCTGGTGCTTTGTCACTGTCCGTGTTGAATGGCGAAGAGAATATATCAAACCAATGTTCATGAGATTTGAAGTCCTTGAAACGAGCCAAAAATTCATACAACAATTTTTCAAGTTGGTCTGCAAAGTCAGTTTTCTTCTCAGGATGCATTCCATAGTCTCTCAAAGTTGGAAAGTGGAAAAATTTTCAGTCTGCATGTGAGCTTTCCAAAGTCGTAATTTGTTCATAAAGTCTTTTATGTGACCATACATTTTTACGTTCCAAATGATTAAATACAATGGATTTGCGGTCACCGGTGGGAGATTTCTAAAATGATTAACAGAAGGTGCTAAATCTACAGTAGGCTACAATAATCCACTCCACAATGAATTGTTCACACGTAGGCCTATCAGAATAAACTAAATTATAAACACGTTTCGCGGGCCGCGCACAATTCAAAATTGGCACATCTTCGCGGGCCACACAATTTTTCTTCGCGGGCCGCATTTGGCCCGCGGGCCGCACGTTGCACACCCCTGATCTAGATTACAATAACTAGTCTATGTTCTTTAATTTTTAAGTTGCTGGATGCAAGTTAAAATTTTAAAATATTACAACTTTATGCTTGAGTAACATAGTTTTTTTTCAAAAGTTCTTCAGCTCTTGTTATCACCATCTTATCAACTGCTGGTTTTAACGTTTACCTTTTTTACATGTATAGAAAATTTTTCGTATTTTTAACAATAAAGAGGATCGGTGTTGGACTGTTGGTGCTGAAACGTTGTGGCATGAAATTACTTTAATGTCATTTTTCCTGACGTGAGGTTTTTTTAACAATAATTAGTTCAGTTTAGTTTGTTGAAACAATTTGATGTGACTTTAACCCTAAAACAGTTCAACACCACAACGACATTCCGTCAGAATGACATTCGATAGTTTTGCATTAGCTATGACAACTATAAGATGTGGAGTTGTTCGAAAAAGTCTCACCTACCAAAATTGGTCCGTCCACATTACGTTAATTGAATGTCTATGTCTGTAAGAAGACATTAAATCAATGTTAAAAAGACCAATTTTGGTAGTTGAGCTACAATCTGTTGGAACACTTATCTTCATTGGTTGTTTAATAGTGTGACATGTTTGCATTTTTTTGTAAAGTTTTATTTGGACTTTAATTTCTTCATAAACCGCATCTGATAAGTAGTCTTCCGACGTGCTGTGCTTTAAGCATAATGTAACATCAAACATGTCCCCTAATGGTTTTGTAGCTTAATGCCAACACCTGTTGGTGATTTCATGAAACTGAAGCCTTCCTATATTCTTGTACATAAAGTTCACTTTTTATATCGTAACTTTACTTTTTTCCATTCGCCTTATAACTCAGGATTTAAATGTTTTAGTGATTTTAGAATCACGATTTTATTTGTACTTTTCATAAAACTACATATTGGGTGTTTTTATTTCTGATCGTGATAAAGCAATGGTTACTCTTTGAACAGCAAACACAAGTTTTTAGTTGGTGTATACTGTTATATATCTGTCTTTGTCATGCAATACTGAATAACTTTCTTCAATCTAATGATCGAAGACTGAGGAAATTATATACACATAAAATTTCTTTAAAAGTTTATTATTTTTGTCATGAGATAAACATTTTTTTTTATTAGCTATTTAATCAGTCGTTTTGATAGAATTTGATCAAATGCGGATTTGTATATTTATTATCTATGGAAACGTTTGTATAACTATTTTGAGTAGGAATTGTCAGGTGGCTTCAGCAGCTAGCTTCACAATACTTCATCGCTTGACAAAAACATTGCTTTGAGTTTTCAAAGAAAACATAGGCCATGTAAAAGATTTTTCTGAAATATGTCCATTGTCCAATTTTGTAACGTCACACAAGATATACGCAAATACCCATGTAAATCGCAGAAATATGCACAGCGTTTCATTTTCAGAATATGTTTGGTCAACACCAGCTCAATGACCCTGGCTAACTAGCTCTGTCTTTTTTTTACCTGGTTTCGACGTAAACGATGTATAAAAGACAACGCTTGATAGCTGGGGCACTGCAATCACAGTATTTGATTTTTGGTATAATGCTCCCCGATTGAGCTTAATTGAATAAGCGCCCAGATTTGTGAACAAAGAAACGGTAAGATTAAGCAACGCTTGTTCAGATCTCGAGGTGCGCACTAAGCAATCTATTTTAAGGACAACTCTTCATCCAGCAGCTCACCTAGTGGATGGAATAATTTAATGACAACATCAATAATGAACGGGAAACTTCACTCAGTCAATCTCGGTGACCGGTCCTGCGTCAGTGGTACAAAGCCTCCAGCTACGCGAATTGGCCAGGAGCTTCAGAAGTGACTTTCTCAATCCGAGCATAAGGAGACCCACAGGTTATTAAGCATCCAGAATATCCTCATTATTATCAAACTTGCATCGAATCTGACTTCACGACAGCATGGGTTGACAGTCAATGTTGGGACGACCGTTTAAATCGTGGGCCATTGTCTTCACTGACAGATCTGCAGTAAACTTTTAGTTTGTCTCTGCAGGGCAGCTTTACATTAATCTCAATCGTGATGTATGCAATCTCTAGACTTAAAGAAAGCCTTGGTCCAGGGCATGTACCTGCTTTATCCATACATCTTGCCTTTTCGTATATCTTTGCAACACGTTTGATACAGATGATTGTATTTGCTTGGTAATACATGGCGCGTGAACACACAATATAGCCACTTAATATGCAATGTAGCTTTTTTCAAACTTCGTTTGTTACTCTGTACTATTTTGCTATGAAATGAATACTATTATGCACGGTTATAATAACAATAATGTTGTTTTCATTGAGTGTAACTGTTTTTTTGTCACAAACTTGAGCGTGTTACGTCGTAATTGAATGGTAATCTGATTTCATATCAATTCTACTTTGTGTGGTTAAAGTCTGTAATAATTAGAAAGCTTAGAAGAAGCATTTTCAAAATCATCTTTATGGATGTAGCAGTAATGGGCCTACTTTCTGTTGTATCTTATATTGAAACCATTTTTTTTTCAATTTCAGTATACTTTGTGACATGTTTAATGGGTTTTTTTCTTGTACTTTTATAAAGTAAATTTATATGTCTTGAGAAAGTTACTCGTCTATAACTTGATATGGTATAATTATGTCAATGTCACTACAGTATTATGTTTTTCGAAAGTTTATCAGATAAAAGAAATCCCTGTGGTTGAAAATGTGCCATATTTTTATCATAAAACGTAAAGTGACATTTAAACAACTTTAGCACTGCATACTTTCCAACTTGACAGAACATAACTGATCTCATTTCAAAAGCCACGCAGGCTAAACCTGTGTTTTGTTTTGTATAGAAATTTGTAAACCACAAATCCATTGTAACAAAGGTCTCTGTGTTGGTTTTATCCATGAAACAAACTTTAACACAATGATGCCATTTTTACCATCGCTCTTCTCTCGTCAAAAAGTGTGAGTCCACACAACACGTCAATCGCAAGCGCAGCCTAGAAAAGCATCTATGGTCAACTCCTTTTCAACTGTTTGTGAAGATCGTTTGAATTTTCTGTTTTGTTGAATTTTAACTGTTCAATTTTCGTAAAAATTTCATCAGTGGTCGGCAAACTTTTTATCGTAGCTCAAAGCACTCTTTCAATACTTAGGTATCATAGGTCTGTTACTTTTGAAACCACTGCGACGAAACAAATCGCTGTTAGACTCATAACCTCAGTCACTTGCAAAACGCACTAGCTTGGTAATTATTACCCAGTATAATAATATTGGTACTTCTTAGAATGATCGGATTATCAAAAGCACATTCGAACTGCAATTTTTGGTTAAAAAGAAACAAAACAACCAATAAAAGCAAAAAATTGTTGATGGGATTTTCTTTACGGATAAATCGATTCACAGAAAGGGACAGAATAGAATCAACGTCGTCTACGGCTGAACACAACTACTTCACAGAACTAAAATAATACCAAACAGTTCAGGGCTCAATAGCGCACACTTTGCCGTCCACTAAATTAGCCTACATGAAATCATTTTTGTTTCTGATTGTTTTCTTTCGCTTATGCTTAGTTCAATGTTGCTTGTTTGTCTTTTGACGTTCCGCAATGCAAAGTCAATGCATGTTTTTTTTTCAAAAACACGTGATCAACACAGCACTGTTTAATTATCTATTTTATTAAATTTTATTTTTTGAAATTTTTTTTTCGTGGCAATGACTTCTGAATAACTTTTCGTGATTCTTTGCGTCAAAACACATACGGTAATGTGACGTTGTTATAAGGATGAAGTCATCTGCTTGTTTTGCGTGCTTGGCATCCATTGTTGGGTACATTCGCAGTTTAACCTGAAAATACATTATTTATTGTTTAGCAGTTTTAGGATTGCAAAAATAAAAGCAACAGTACATTTGAAGAAAATGATGAATGTCAATCGTATTTCAGTAGGCCTATTTGCATCAACGGGTGCTTGGAATATAATAACTTAACATGACCAGGAATAGTCTATATCCCAAGGTTCCGAGAAAATAATCTCTCGTAGAACCCGCAAAGATTTTTTTAAACTAAGACATTGGCAATAATCAGTCTGCTTTAAGTTTAATAGGTTAATTAGACAGCGATGGCTCAACTATTGGCGTGTGCACCAGTGGTACAAAGCCTCTACAACAGTGGTTCTTGAACTTTTTGAGACACGCCTCTCTTTGACAATTCTAACAAAATTCGCGCCCCACCTTGTTTCAAAATCAAAATACATTAAGCAGAACAGCAATTCGTTTCCATGTAGGTTGCATTAATGCAAAGGATGTAACTGTTTTTTGAATACCAAATGTTTAATTCGAGGATTAGTAGCATATCTCAGATCGGCTTCATAGTCAAGTTTGTTTCTAGATTTTGCCTTTATGTTCATGAGAGTAGAAAAAATATTTTCGCACAAGTAGGTTAAGTGAAAGAAGTGTGCGTATAGCCAGAGATGGGTTTGATCTTCAAGATCCCTTTTTTTGGTGATCTTGATGTAAGATCACTTTTTTTTGTGTGATCTTGATCTTGAAGAACAATAAGATCAAGATCACTTTAAAATTGAAGTTTACTTCCTAGATAGAGGAATTTTTTTAGAACTCGTGCGGTACAAAATAGTAGTGGCAACTACTAACATTAAGCCACTGTTAATATGATATGTGTTCAAAAAAAGACGGTTTAAAGTCTCCATCTAATCTGGTGAGTGTTGCCATTTCAAAATTGAAAAAGTTTTCTGTGTTGGTCATAATATAGAAGTCAACTTCCCTGTACTTTATGTTGACGCATAATAAAAAATTATTTAACCTTGTTCACACTTTCCATGTGTTAATTTTAAAGAAATGTTTGCTTTCTTTGACCCAATTTTAGATGTTTCAAAAGTCTAGAATGACGGTGTTAAAAAATGTGGACTCTAGCCGACTTTGGTCATGTAAAGTGGTTTAATGCAGCAAATCAACCAAAACAGACTTTTTTTAGGGTCTGAGTATGGAGCGGTTTGTCTGACCGCAAACCTCTGAACTTTTTTGATAGCAGACAACAGTATCAAGGTTGCCAGATGGGTAAATGGTGCAATAAACATTGACATAATGAAGTGAAAGTTAAAACCAGAGATGTACGTATACGCCGCAAATTCTACGCCGCAGACTTGCGGCGTAGACTTTTTGTTTGCGCTAACGCTTGAGGCCACATTTTTTTGGATAGTTTGCGCTTGAGGCTACGCCGTAAAGTTTTCGCGGTTTTTTAGCGCATGGCGTCAACGCATACTTTATAATGTATTGTTTTCGCTACAACACGCCAATACCTTCCAGCGCTGCAGTTGAAAGAATGTTTTCAATGGACAAAGACATATTGGAACCAAAACACAGCAAATTGTCAGATGAACACTTTCAGATGCTTGTGTTTCTTCGTGGAAATTCAAAATAAAACTTGTTTGTTTCGAGTGGTTTATACCGTGTGAATGTTTGGCACCTAGCAAACAAAATTAGTTTACGCTAGTGTATGCGCTGACGCCGCCAACTTTTTTTACAAGTTGCGTTGACACATACGTCGTATGATTTTTCGAACGTTTGCGTTTACGCTGACGGCGTCAATATTTTTTGTAGGCTATGCGCGTACATCACTGGTTAAAACTACTTAGTAACACGAATAAAAACTCCCACATGAACCAGACAAAAATTTGGTAAAAAATGATGCAGTGCAGTGCATATTTTTATTTATTGATTATAAATAAAAAGTATAAAACTAATGCAAATTTTGCGACTTTTTCAATAGGCCTACTACTGTAATTAACCTCGGCCTTGGCTGTGACGTTGCGATTCTACGCAAATTACGTCAACAATTGATAGGCCTAATAGCAACAGTCACTAATATTACTATTCTTAGGCCAGCGATCGAGTAGTTAAAAGTATAAGTTAGCAATACCAACTATACACTTTTACCCAGGTTGCTTATAATAATTATTTTTTGCAACATCATTGATCAAAAATTTCGTTTTTTTTCAAGTACACAAAAAGTGATTTTTAAAGTGATCCTGATCTTCAAGATCACCAATACTGGTGATCTTGCCCATCTCTGCGTGTAGCCACAGCACCCACACTCTTGTAAAAGTGCACATATTTCAGCCAGAACTCAGTTAATGGCATTGCTTCAAAGTCGTCCCTTTCAGTAGAATTTCATTTTAGCTCCAAGAATTCCTGATGTAAATTGTCGGGAAGAAGTTCCTCATTAAGACGAAAAGGATTCCTTGTCACTCTGGAAATTGGGTGTCACCCAAGTTGGAAAATAGCGTTCAAATTCTTGTTTTAAGAGTTGAAGGTGGCACTCCACTCCGAACTTAAGCTCGCCCTTCAGTTAAATTTGTTTTTTCACGAGGACAGTATCAAGGTTGGAAAATGAAGCTGCGTTTCCTTTTTGAACTCGACAATGCCACAGCCCCAGTTTTGCTATGAAAGCATGGACGACATCATAGTCTTTGATGTGATTAGTATTCTTGCCCTGCAGGAGCAGATTTAAATTAATTATTAAGGACTTCGAAAATGTCCACGAGGTAGGCCAAACTCCAACTGAAGCTTCTCTGATTTGAATGACAGAAGTAGATCCTTTTTTCCCACGAGCTTCCAAAAATAGCTTTGGTTCTTTTATTTTATACACTCAAGCTAACATATCACCTTTTGACAACCACCGAACGGATGTAAGCTATGAAACAGTAGAGCAGGGCTACTCAACTAATGTTAGCAAAAGTCCATTTTGACAAGTTGAATATTTTTGCGGTCCGGTGAATATTTCATAGGCAACCACAAAAATTAAACAACCAGTAGCCTACCAGCACCGAAACACTTTTCAGGTTTATGTAACATGACTTGGATTTTTGTCTAACACAAACAAAGAAATAAAAAAGGAAAATATGTACTGTGTTTCTTTGTAGTGTATCTGTGGGGATTGCGCATCAGAGAAGACGGCAAAGCGTTGGGGGTCTGGGGGCGAAGCCCCCAGCTCCTTGGATAATCACAAAAAATTGTTTTTCCCTAATGGAAATCTGTTTAAAGAGGCCCTAAAATGTGGCAATGAAGTTGTTTTTCCAGAAGCCCGAGGTCCACCTTCAACACCCAGAAGGTCCGGATTCGGATCGCGGTCCGCCAGTTGAGTAGCCCTGCAGTAGAGTTTCATGATTGGAACCCATGTCTTGACACTGCTTGGTAAACAATCTTGTATTAACAGCACTTGTTTTGACGAAGTTAACAGCTCGTATGATTATTGCAAAATGATCCTTCATTGCAGCAGGTAGAGTCCTGGAAGCAAGAGTTTCTCGGTGAACCACGCAGTGAGATCTCACCACATTGGCATTTTTTCTTTATCCTTGCAGTAAACCTGTGGTAGGCTACGAAACAGCTTAATCCACTTTCGGAATTTTGCTCAATTTCGGTACCACATCATCAACTCAAACAATGCAAGAAACTTTAGGAAAAAGATATCTAGAATTGGAATATGGAATGTTAGAACACTCCACCAAGCAGGAAAGTTAGATAACGTGTTGGTAGAGCTAGACCGAATTAAACTTGATTGCTTGGGTTTATGTGAAATTAGATGGACTAATTCGGGAGAATTTACTAAAAATAAAAAAAGGATTTTCTATTCAGCCGGCTTAAAACATCAACATGGAGTAGCTCTAATACTGTCTGAGCAATTAGCAAAGTCAGTGCTCTCCTTCTGGCCAAAAAATGAACGAATGCTAATGGTGAAACTCAAATCAAGTCCTTTCAACGTAAACATTATAGTAGTATAATGCTCCCACAGCTGACTCGGACAAACATGAAATCAATAAGTTCTATGAGTCCTTGAATGATCTCTACAAAACTTGCAAACCAAATGAAGTTACAATGGTTATGGGAGACTTTAATGCCAAAGTTGGATGTATGGAGGAAGGTAAAATTGTTGGTCAGTTTGGGCATGGTGAACGAAATGAGAGAGGTGACAGGCTGGTTGACTGGTGTAGGGACAAAAACCTGACAATTACTAACACTTGGTTTAACGTACATCGAAGAAGGTACACCTGGACAAGCCCAGGAGACAGAGCAAGAAATCAAATAGATTACATTTTGATGAGTACTCGATACAGGAATGCTGTTAAAGATTGCCATGCATACCCGCAGGAGCAGATATTGACTCGGACCACAATCCAGTCGTTGCAAGATTCCAACTGTTTTTTAAGTGCATTCAAAAACCAAAACCAAAACTAAAGTTTAACCTACACCCTCTCGGTGATTTAGATGTTTGTGCAAACTTCAAACATGATGTCCTGAAAAACTTGCCAGATACTTTGCCGCAAGACCCCGAAACTTACTAGAATGTATATTCAACCGTTATCAAAGAAGCCGCATACACTAATATTCCTAAGATAGACCAGAGCAAGAAAACTTCAACTTATTGGTTCAATTCTGAAATAAGGAATTTAATTGACAAACGTCGTAAATTGAAACAAGATCCAATACAATATCGTTTAGTAAACCTTGAAATTAAAAAAGAATGTCATAAAGCTAAAGAAAAATGGCTTGAAGAAAAATGTCTAGAAATTGAGAAACTTCGACTTGATGGGAAAAACATGTTCAAAAAGATAAACCAGCTTGTAGGCAAAAAATCAGCACCAACATCGAAATGTATCAGAGCGGCAAATGGAGACATCCTTCGTGACCCAAAAGATGTAACTCAGAGATGGGAGAAATATATACAGGACCTCTTTCGGGATGCGAGCAAAAGCAAGCTTACTGAAGATGCATCTCGAGATGTGACAGGTCCACCGATCTTGAAAGCCGAAGTTATGTGGGCTCTGCATCAAATGAAAACAGGAAAAGCAGCTGGGCCAGATGAAATCTGTGTGGAAATGCTTAAAGCCCTAGACGAAGAAGGAATAGACATCATTTGGAAGCTCTTAGACAGAATATATGAAAGTGGTGTGATTCCTGAGGACATGTTGAAATCAGTATTCATTGCACTACCCAAAGTTCCAGGAACACTTGATTGCGACAAACATCGCACTATTAGTCTGATCTCACACACTGTGAAATTGCTGCTAAAGATCATCCTCCAACGCTTAAGAAGGCAATGGCTTCCAGAAATAGGGGGGCAATCAATTTGGCTTCATGAAAGACAGGGGAACAACCAACGCAATCTTCACGATGAGAATGCTTGGTGAAAGAGCAATCGAAGTCCAGCAAGACCTATATCTAGCATTTGTAGATTTTAAAAAAGCCTTCGATAAAGTTCGTCACGAACAGCTTTTTGAGATTCTGAACAACATTAACGTTGATCACAACGACCTGCGCATAATTAAGAATGTGTATTACCAACAACAAGTTGCAGTTCGCCTACGTGAAGGTCTGTCTAGATATTTTGAAATTCAACGTGGGGTCAGACAAGGCTGTGTGATGTCACCAGATCTGTTTAACTTGTATAGTGAAATGATTCTCAGAGAAATAGAAGGTATTGATGAGGGAGTTTTAGTGAACGGCATCTCATTAAACAATATTCGCTATGCTGATGACACTGTGCTCATAGCGACATCCCCGGATGGTTTACAAACACTAATTAACAAAACTTCAGACATCAGTGCAAAATATGGAATTGAAATTAATGACAAAAAAACAAAATGCATGACTATCTCCAAACAAAGTCCTGAACCCCACTTTGTACTTCACCAGGGAGGCAACACAATTGAACAAGTGTCTTCTTTCAACTATTTTGGTTCTCTCTTAACAGCGGACGCACGATGTAAGAAAGAGATACGAAGAAGAATAGGCCTAGCTAAAGACGCTTTTATTAATAGACTACGACCTATTCTATTGGATCGCAAGCTTTCTATTCTTCTGAAGGTGCGACTTCTCAAAGTGTTAGTGTGGTCTGTTCTCCAGTATGGTTGTGAAACATGGACCTTCAACACAGAAACTAGGCGTAACATTGAAGCAGCTGAAATGTGGTTTTACAGAAGAATGCTCAGGATTTCATATACTGATCACATCACAAATGCAGAAGCTTTGAACCAGGTACATCAAGATAAGGAACTATTGAACAACATAACTCAAAGGCAACTCAAATTTCTCGGTCACATTATCAGAAAAGAAGATTTCGAAAATCTCTGTCTAAGCGGCCGCCTTCTCGGGAAACGTGCTCGTGGCAGGCAAAGAACAACATTTATATCCAATTTCAATACATCAATCAGCCAACCAAGAACACTTTGGGACACTGCGCGACAAAGCGAACACTGGAAAAATTTACGAACTGAGCATCTAGTTCATCAAAGGCCGCATCGGCTATGATACTGTTGATGATATGTTATTATCGGTTACTGTCCTGTAGTGACCTCTGATTGCGAAATCTTTATTATGTGACATATTTCCAGAATTTTCTACCTGATGTATAAATCTGGAAGCTTCTTTTGCTTGCTTCTCATGTTTTGCCAGGTGCATGGTTTATGACGTCACAAAGATGTTTACGTGTAATGCAACTTGACAGAACAATGAGTTCTGTAACATTACGTAACCTTCTCGAAGTTACTAGACCAAACAACCTGCTATAAATAGTGGTGTAATTTGCATGATTTATTATGATTATGGGTTGTAGATTGTTGTTGTAGTAGTTGGTATAATAGCTGCAGAGATTATTGTTGATTGAGAGTCGAAGTAATTGGGTGCTGATATAAATTGTGATCGAAATTGGAGTTACATGAGAAGCTGTGAGAGAACTTCGTTAATGTCCTTCAAGAATTTTCATATATCATTTCACCAGTAGAACTATTCGACATTTAATTGACTGCCTTTCAGTAATGTCCCTTTAAACTACGTCATTGAACCTTTTCTAGTCTCTTTCCTGGTAAGAGATAGAAAGAAATCGTGACAATGACATTGCCATTGTTATTACAATTAGAGCTCGAGGTTGCTGTGTCAGACAACCGTTGTGTTACGAGGCGAGGGTTAATGTGCCGCGGAAACATTCAGCAACGTCTAAATTCTAAAACATCACAAGGAATGCGAGATGTGACAACAACATGCTCTTCAAACACTGTGCTGTTGTAACACAAAACTTCATCCTCAACAATCGACTGTCCAGCGTAGTTGTGAAGACATGTTTAGTCATAATTCATGCAGAGTTTTTCAATTTCTTGCGCCCCCCTTGAGAGCATCACACGTCCCCCAGTTTAAGAACCACTGCTCCACAAGGATACGAAACTGTCAGTTGGCCCATGTAAGGCTTCTGAAGAGCGTTTCTTAGTATAAAGATAAATATTCCAGCAATCCAATTGCTTTTTAGAAGTTTGACCGTGTTTAATCGAGAAACAAACCGAATAATATGTACCCGTCGAATCAATGAATTGATTTCCAGTGACTACTTTTAGCGATACGATCTGTTTTATAAAGTAACACGGCGTCGGGCGCAGCCATCAAAATAATTGATAAAAGACAAATGAGTAGCCTGTTATAGCAGAGGGGCCTTCCCCAAAATTTTCTGAAAAAAAAAAACCTTGAAATTGCGCATTCTGAGAGTACATTCAGCTAATAATAAAACTTTGTCAAATAATTCTGTAACAGAGGGAAAAGTTTATTTTTCTACAGCGTTTCAGTAACTTAGGGGAGACCGGGGCAAGTTGTGCAACGGGGCAAGTTGTGCAAGTCTTGTTTGAAAGGAAATAAAGAGCGTAATGAATCTTTAACGCCATTATTATATTTTACCTATAATGCCTTTGAAGCACGTGAATTGCAGTTATCAGTTTTTTGGGCAGGTTAGGCTTGATCAACGATATAAGGTGTTTAGGTCTTAGGATCGAAATTCGGATGCAAACGAAATTTTGATTTTTGGATGCACAATAGAACTAGTCAAACTTTAGCAGTAGGGGTCAGTAGACATGTGATGAAGTTGTATTTTCGCAGGTAAAATTTTTTTGTACATTTGTTAGTTTTCTTGAAATTTTTTGTTCTTTAAAAAAAGTGTGAATGGGGCAAGTTGTGCAATTGATGACGGGGCAAGTTGTGCAACTGTAATATGTTGCTCAACTTGCCCCTGGCACTAGTGTTGCTCAACTTACCCCACAGCTTGCCCACCATGGTGTTGCCCCGGAAAAATAATCCGGGCAAGTTGCGCAATCGTTACTTAAACTTGAATACAGTGCAAAATAATAAATAAAACCAACCAGTTTTTGTCTTAAAACTTGGCTTATTAGCATGTTTTTGAAATGCAATACTTGAGTCTTCGAAAAAGTTATTAAAAAAAAAAAAAATTAAATTAAAAAAAAACCTGCTCAACTTGCCCCGGTCGCGAAATTTTTTTTCCCACGAGGTTTCTGTATCATTTACATATTTTGGTAAAAGTTTGTATTAAAGCCGTGTGAATGCAGCATTTTCTCGTTGTCACGGTTGGTTCAGTGGTTTCATTCTCTGCCTAGTGATCGTGAGAACGCGGATTCGACGCCCGTCGAAGTCAAATTTTTTTTTTCTTTAAATTAATTTTTGCGGTGCACAAGAGCTTTTCAAAAAAAGTAGGGTTAGGGAAAGCTTATATTTTATTATCATTGCAGAATTTCATTGGCAAATAGTTATTTCGCAATCTGAATCAACCAATCTCTCAAAACACTTTCGGAAAATCTTACTTTTAGAGTGACTAGAATCAATGAAACAGAAATCTCGTGGGAAAAAAAATTTCGCGCCCCGGTCTCCCCTACAAGTTTGTTAGTCGGCTGCATATGAAAACATATTTCTGGGGAGGGGAAGCAATTGCCTCCTCTGATTACGCCCCTGGTCACAGGGATTGCACTTGCTGATTCCGGTTTGGTTATAGGCCTACATGAAGGAAAAGTGGCGCAAATGATGGTTTATAATGAACAAACATGCTGAATCAAGATAACACATCCTCACTTGTGATCAAACTGAAATTTTTAGCTAAAAAACAGTATTTTGAACGCGAACTTAGCACAAACAAGAGCGATGCCAGACATCATCATCATCATAATCCACCGTCGGTTTGTTCCCCACTAGTGGGGGTGGCCGATTGTTTCCGCGCAGCAATTGTTTTAATCCCTTTTCTCCATTTCACCCTGTCCCTTGCATCTTCCTCCTTCAGTCCGACTTTTTAAAATTCATCCTTCACTTGTTGTTTCCACGTTCTTCTTGGACGACCACGTTTCCTGTTCCCATCCACCTTTAGATCTAGTGCCTTTCTAAGAAAACTTCCTTCTTCCCTCCTTATCACATGTCCATACCATCTTACTCCATTTGCCCTTGCCAGTTGGTCTATGGTCTCTCTCATCTCCAGCATATCCAACAATTCTTCAGTCCTTTTTTCAGGGATATCTAGACCAACGGGATTGCTGACTCTGTTTTGAAGTGGACAATAGGAGGGTTACTGCATCATTACCGCATCATTACTGCACAAACTAAAATGTGCATTTCTCAACATACAACCCATTTCTTGTTTTTAAAATGATGCTTGAAGATGAAATAATTTGAAAAAAGCAAAAGAAAATTTGACAATGTGGCCGTTTTTCCCCAAACCGCCACCAAGTGGTGAAAAATACACATATTTTAAGCATAAATATTTTTAATACCACTTACTGGATTTAAATCAAACTTTAACAGAATGTTTATAAGTATCACGACTGGAGATCTATGGAAGGAAATGAAGATATTTTGAGAAAATGAAAAGTTATTCGAATTGTTGCATTTTTTCAAAAAATTTTGATCCTCGGACATGAAACAAATGGGTGACAGCATCATGGACAAAATTTCCAAAATTGTTTGACCAGAGGCTTTGCATGTTTACTCTGTCTGATAGTGTTAAAAATTTGAAAGCGATTGGCAAATAAATGAAAGAGATATTTGGGATTAAAATTTGGTACTTGGTCAAAAATCACATTTTACGAAAAACAACAATAAACATTTTCAACACCTTAAAGCCTCCTTTATCATAAGTAGACCCTTTTTTTGCCTCTGCTTGGGTTTGTAATTTTTTCTTAAGTGCTTTTAATGTTTTTCTCCTGGCTTTGGATGTGTCAAAGGTTCTTTTTCGTGATTTGTCAAGTCAAAACTTATCGAGTATTTGGCAGATTTCTGAATACGCAGAGATTTTGCCACTGTCTTGTTTTCCTAATTTTTTTTGCTGAAGTAGAAGGTTGGCAAAAAGGGCTTTGATCTTCTGTTGTTGGATGGATTTCTGGTGTTACAGGAAAGGTTACACTTGTGTTACAGTAACAGTTCATCAAGTCTACCACCATTGTTAGACTTACAACCAACCTTATCCAACTTTCTTTGTTTAGCAATACCACGAAATTGAATTTTCTTACTTCTTTTCATGTTTTTTTTTATTTCCTATTTTTGATGACTAAAACTTGCCCAAAAGTGATGCAATAATCAATTAAATATGAAAACTAAAGCTGTGTTCAATACTCAATAGTCTTGAATGACTAACAGTAAAAGTTTGCTTTAAAATGATGATCTTAAGTTATAGACAAGGCCAGCCATTAGTTGTTGCTATGGGCGTTGCTAGGGAAGATGCCTAGGAGTGCCCACTTTCAAGACCTTATTTTAACTTCACAGCAGGGATATCTAGAAAAGGCGACTTCTTAACAGCGTAATTGACACGCGCTTTTGCCTTTTTCATTTTCGGGCGTTAACAGCCCTGACCCTTCTAGTGTCCATCGCTTTATCGAAATTTGCAAAGTCAGCAATCCCGTTGTTCTAGATATCCCTGCCTTTTTTCCCTTCTCGTTTTCACCCCACACATTGCTCTCACCATTGACCTTTCCGTTCTTCTCAGGATTGCCAGTTCACTCTCTCTCAATACCCATGTCTCGCTACCATATAGCATTGCAGGCCGCACACAGCTCCGATGTACTTTTCCTTTCAGCCTTAGTGAAATTTTTCTGCCATGCAACATTTCCCCACATTCCCTGAACTTTGCCCAGCCCAATCGGCAGCCGTGGCCGAGTGGTTAGCGCGTTGGGCTCGCAGTCGAGAGCCTGCATGTTCGACTCCAGCCACCCGCACTTGCTGTTGTTTCTCTGGGCAAGAAACTTAACGATAATTGCCTCTGCCTAGTGATCGATTTCGAGTAATGGGTAGTACCAAATTTAAGTCCCAAGTAAAGTAGACAACCGGAAAACAGACATTGCCGTCGGCTGCAGCGTGGGTCAGGTGTATGTCGGAAGGCGTACACCGATGCATAGCGCTCAAGTCCGCTTTCCCGCAATGCAGGATAAAGATAAACAAACAAACAAACAAATCTTGCCCTTGTTGTCACCGCTGCTTCACATCCACCACTTCCATTTATCCGATCACCCAGATAACAGAAGTCTGTCACTGTTTCGATGCCATGGCAGAACTCATCATCATGGCCTTCCACTTCATTCCTTCCTTTACTGCATTTCCCACAAACAAAACACTTCGCCAATCTTGTTGCGGCTCTCTTGACATTAGCACATCTTGCATGTACCCACTTTCCACATTCCTTGCATTGCATTTCTTATCACTCTCTTGCCACATATTCCACAGGGATCTACTTTGTTCTCAACAACTGTTCCTTCTGCTCCACTCACCATCACTTTTGTTTTTTCAAGAGTCACCTTCATACCCTTGGTTTCAAATGCTTCTTTCCATTTCTCAAACTTTCTCTCCAGTCCCTCCATACTATTACTTGTCAAGACCAGGTCGTCTGCATACAAAATTTCACTCAATAAGCCCTCCCTCACTCCTTCAGTTACAACGTCAACCACAATAGCAAATATCAAAGGTGACAAAACTGATCCTTGGTGTACACCAACCTTCACAAAAAACTCGTTTGAATAATTTGATCCAACTCTCACTTTTGTTCTTGCATCAGTTCAAACATTAAATAGCCTAAGCTAAGGCTATTTCTTTTGGGGTAAGTTGAGCAACTGCTCCAAGATACTTCAACTAGCATTGCACACTTTACCCCATCCTGATTTTTGTGACAAAATTACAAATATTTAAAAAACTACAAGACTAACCAACCTGAACGTTTTATTGAATATCCTCACACTTTATACTTACCAATACAAAAAAACAGATTTGATTTACATAGTGTAACAATAAACTTATTCAGTTTTTGGCAAAAAAATAAAAATTTTGAATTTTCGACATAAACAATATAATCTGATATAATTGCGTGTCATAATACAATTCTCAGTGGACATAACAAATACATTGAATGAAGTGGCATTATGAGCAATATCCAGAATAAAAAAAAAATTCCGCCGACTCGTTTTTCCAAAAACAGGGGTTGCTCATCTTACCCCATTGTACACTTTAACCCAGTCTCCCCTACTTGGCTCAAAAGGATTTTAATGTCCTGGTTGATACCAAAACGAGAAAAAGGATTTGACTTCTAAATTTTACATTTGGTGTGATGGTGACTCAAAGCGGAAGGCTTTGGAGATCAGTTGTGCCCAACTGATCTCAAATTTTCAGAAATATTTAGCAGCAAGAGTCATTAATGCAGTCTACTTGAAAAGTTGAATAAAAAATGCTAATTCTCTCAATGTATAATAGTTTCCGTTATTGCTGTTAACAAAAAATTCTTTCACTTGTCTTACAGTGCGTAGAGCAGTAGCGAGTGAAGTAACTCAGACTTTAATACAGATTACCGGTAGCCTAATCCATTGCAACGCTGTCGATTAAACAATCGATTGATTAAAAACTGTATCGTGTGAACCCTTCCATTGTTATAACACAAATTTGTGAACTACAAACTAACTATTTTTGGTTTGTACAAATAAAAATTTTGTGAAATTAAAAAATGGGTACCGTTGTTTTAAAAGTTGAAAAGCACTGCAATAGACTATATTCAGAGGTGGGCAGGAGCGCGCTACTTTTTGGTAATTATAGCGGCGCTACATTTCTTTCAGTCACACTCCAGCTATTTTCCAATTTAAAGTGTAAAAAAATGACTCGTTTTAGGAGATTTTTTATGGCAACAATGCATAAAAACATCAAGGCAGAAATCATTCCGACTGTTTTGGGAAACATCAAGCCACGTTGATACCGACAAGAGTGACACCAACACCAGTCACGACTACTACGTGGCATTGTTGGTGTGTGTGTGTGTTGGTACCGTCGCATGAAAGGTCGGTACGAAAAGAACAGTCAATTGTTGAGACAGAAGCAAGTCCTTGAGCTTTCCCAGTGCCGATTTAAAATGTCTGTTTATTAGGCTAAATAGAACAGAGCCATTTCTTCCAGTGATGTGGTGGAGAGACTTTTCTCCATTAGAAAAGACGTGCTGAAGCCAAAGCGGGCAAGACTCAGCAACTCGTATTTTGAAATGCTTATGTTTTTGAAAGATGCGTAACAATACCTTTCACTTACAGCGTGTTTTCTATAACGATGTTGAAATTACCTTGTAAACGAATGATATCAATCGTTTTCAAGGTCATTTTGACTTCACAAAGTGCTGTGTTAGTTTAACAGAAAAGTAGCAATAGCACGCGCCACTTCAGCCCCAGTAGCGGTTAGCGCTATTCTTTTAAAGTAGGGTAGCGGATGCCCACTTCTGACTATACTTACTTTTAATACGAAAACATGCACAGCACAATAAGGTAAGCGATCAACACAATAATAAAAGTATGGAATTCAGTGAATATGTAAACCAGCAATGAAAGATATGCAGCATAGCCTACCTGTGCTCTGCGCCAGGTTTATTCTGCACATCACTACGGGACCAGGTCCACAAATAAGAAAACAAACAAAACAACATTCTGAAGATGCAATAAAGTTACAAAATTGTGAAACAAAGTTCAGCACAGTAAATTCCATAAAAGACTTTACGTCTATCTATCAATTCTTTATTCATTTATAGTTATCAATTGGCATGAGTACGGTATAAATCATTTTTCAAAAAAAAAGATAAACATAACTACGATACATGTTACTGTAAGTAAAAACATCGGAAAACAGTAAAATAATTTTGTTTGTTTGTTTTAAAAAGTGGCCGGAATTGAGTTGCATTAATGTTTGTGAGAAAAACAACCGCGAATTTAAAATAAGTTTTATTTGTATTATGCAGAAGAAAATTGTGCATTGTTACAACGATGTTTTGCAACAAAGCAATAAAAGCACAATAAAAGGGTTAGATAACAGGTTGGTACCTAATCTGCCACGTCCATAGCCGTACGAGACCAAACCATTTTGGGGGGGCAGAACGTAAATTTGCCCAAATCTGCACGCTTTTATAGAAATTGCCCAAATATAATGTATGCGGTGCATGATAACAGTGCAAAACTAACATAACAAAATCACCAGCAATGGCGTAGCCAGTAATTTTGAAAGGGAGGGGTTTGACGGCGTGTTTTGCTTATGGCGACACCCAGCAGTGGGGGTCTGGGGGCCTCCCCCAGAAAATTTTGAAAAATTACTTTGAATTTGGTGCATTCTGAGACTATTTTCAACAAAAATGTGGTTATGAATATTCCTGTGAAAGGGTGCTGTCCGGTGGCATAGTAAAAGGATAAGATCATGTTTTTGTCGGCATGTTTCGGAAATAAAGCTACAAGTCTCTATGTTTTCTTGTTGCTAATTTCTGGCTGAGATATTTGAATGTTTGGTAATGGCAAAACTCGCTTTTTGCAAGTGCCAAATGGCAATTTTGCGGCACATTTCTTGTGCAAATAAGAGGCTGTACTTAGTTTGATAGGTAAAAGATGCTAATTTATAGTTTTTCTTAATTCATGCAATTTTGTAGCTTTTTATATAGCAATTTTTGCCCTAATAATTTCAAGATTTTGCCCGAATTTGCGACGGTTTGAAACAACAGGGGGGGCGGCTGCCCCCCTGGCTCGTACGGCTATGGCCACGTCATATGAGCGCACGTCAACATCAAAGTAATTGTAATCTTACTATTTCGCTAAAAGAAAGAACTCAACGTTGTATTAACTCCGACAACAGCCTAATAATGTCTTTGATGAATTTTGTCTGTTTTTACAGATCAGACTACTTCAAACATTATCAGCAGGCTCTTTATCTTGATTATTAATTGATAATACTGTCTGGTTTGCTTGTTTTGTCGTTTGTATGTGGTTGCTATGGACAACGTTTTGTCTGCAATAAAATTATAGTAATAATAAAAAAAAGTGTTCACAGAAACAAACAAGATAAACACTACTCCAGAGCGCCAGTCGTTATCAAATTTGTAAAATAATGACATTCAAGCATGCGTGTAGCCTACTTGTAGGCTATATCACGATGTTTTTTTAATTCGCAAAAAAATGTGTGCTAAATTTTGATGGCACATTGAAACTACCATTTAACTTATGCCCCTTTCAGATTGAGACATTTGAAGTACAACTCTTTAGTCCATATCTTCTGCAACTTTGAAAGCGACTTATGATTTGCCATGTTTGGAATTTGCAATAGCTTTCAAGCTGGCTTCAGCTGACCAAAGGCCTTTGAAATTGTTTTTTTCAAATCGTAATGAATCTTTTAAGTCTGACGTTTCACTGCTTAGATTAACAGCGCTCTTTATAGCTCTCAGCACGGACATGTCTGTGTTATCCAAGTCGAATGTGTTTTTCAGCCAGTCGATGGCAATGTGAACGGTACAATCGGGTACATATTTGTCATGTCCACCATCGCATTGGCTCGCTGATCGGACCTGGATTTCGTGGAATATGTCTTTCTGCGTTGAAAAAAGATTGAAATTAACCAGCTTTCGCACAGGGTCTTTTGTTTGCTCACAAATCTATATAGCATCTATAAGTACAGTAATACTACAGTTCGATTGGAACAGGGAGGTTACTCGTGTCTATATGTTCGAGATACAATTACAAATGACTCTTGAGTGATGCGCAAACACGAGCAAATGCAGACTGCCATCGCTTACCAAAACAAACCTCACCCATTTGAGGACAAAATTTTTGATCATTTGCACAATTCACGGAACTTTTATTGTAAGAGCAAAAAATAATCGAACAAATACACAAACAATTACCTGGGACAGGGTAACAACGCTATCGACTAGTCCCATTTGAAGAGCACACTGTGCATTAATTTTACTCGCTGTGGCCAAAACGTTCAGCGCTTTTTCTCTCCCAATCAAACGCACCAAACGAGTCAAACCACCCCAACCAGGAATCAATCCCATGGTCTTGTGGACGAAATGTACTTCTGCGTCTTCGACCATCAATCTTGAACAAAAAAGACATTATGATTTTTATTTTAAGGTATCTTGTTAAATAAAATGTCACTGAACATGTGATCCCTCGCTCAAAGGCTGTGACCAAGTATCAAGCCAGCAACTACTAGGCTGCCAGCTTGGTAATATAATTAATCAATGCTTTTCGATAAACGTGGGTTTCTGGGTTGTGTTTTTATTTCCCAGTGGATTGATTCAAAACATATTCACAAACAAAAACCTAAGGCAAATATTCTCAAGGTGATAAGTTAAAACACAAAAAAATATGCTATGACACAAGGATAGCTGATGAAGTAAACTTACTTTTTAAAGTTCATCGTGGGGAGGACAAACAATTAAAAAAAGGTCATTTCCAATTAATTATTCCCGGATACATCTCTTAATTCAGCCCAGTCGTTTTCAAAGTAAGCGTTGTGCTGCCCCGATATGTCGTTTCTACTTTTGCAAGCGTCATATGAACCCTAAAGGTGGGTTTAGACTACGTGCGTTTTCCGTACGTCTTTGTTGCGTTGCGATTTTCGTGCGTCTTGTCTCAAACAGCTCGCGTTTACACTACTTGCGGTTTTCTTGCGTATTGTGTTACGTCATTTGGAAAATATAGGGTATTCCCCTACATTGATGTCAATCAGCTGATCTAGTTGACATCTTCTGTCAATGCGATCATTGTAATACATTTTGAGTTTTACTTCCTCTGCACAAATGACTTTCACAGAAAGAAACAAGCTTATAACACAAGTACAGTAATGAAACTCTAGCCTACACTATCTATCAGCACACTATGATAGCAAAGTAGAACACTTTTGAGGGTCATAGTATATTGCAAATGGAGAAACCAAACAAAAATTACTTAACACTATGAAGTGCAGAGTGGCATCCAGACTTTTAAAGCAATGCCAGAAACCTTTAATTGCACCGAGTGGGTTGTTATGTTACGGTAATATAAACTTTGTTGCCTGTGGACCAACACCAAGACTGCACCATTGTAATTTTTGGACAGGCTATGCTTTTAGATGTGATTTTTAATAACTTTGGATTCTAAACTCATGTTTAGCAAACATTTCGAACACCAAACTGTCTATTTCTGGGTTATATATTTTTTGATTAGATTAACCTCGCATTCCAGCCATTTTGCTCCTGACCTTGGTGTCTTTGTTCAACAACCTTCCTTGTTTCATGACCTTTGTAAAATAACTTTGAATTCTTTGTTGGCTTTTTAATAGATTATTTTTTTTATACGTTAAAACTAGACCACAAGTCCACTACTATAAATGTGGCCTTGTTCATATACTGTAGTGCAGTGATTCCCAAACTGTGTGCCGCGGCACACTAGTGTGCCGCCAGAGATTCTCAAGTGTGCCGCGAATCTTTTTGGAATTTTGGAAAAGAACTGTATAAATATTTGAAATAATACCTTCCTCAAGCTGCAGGATAAAGGATTGATTGCAAGTTACAAAGTAACTTGTCGGTGAAACGTAAAAAATCACACACGGATGCAGAATCAGCCAGCATTAGCCATTGTTGTTGAAGAAATGCTTGATAATGCTTCCCCGGAAGAAGTTGGAGTTCCGTTGTCAAATAACACAATTTCATGAAGCATAGAAGAGCTATCCTCAGATTTAAAGGATCAAGTTTGCAACCACTTTGTTGCTACAGACAAAGAGCTGTCTGTAGTATGGTCTTAACAAGTTAACGAATCTACTGACAGAACTGAGAAATCTCATCTGCTGGCTTTTATTCGCTTCATTAACAATGAAACATTGGTATATGAATGTTTGTTTGGCAAAGAAATGAAGGGCACAACCAAAGGAGAAGACATATTCAAATTGGTAAATGAAAATATTTTGCTTTCTGAGTTGAAATGGAGTAACTGCGTGAGCGTTTGTACTGATGGTTGTCCTTCAATGCAGGGGAAAAATAAGGGTCTTGAAGAAAGTCTTTGATTCGTGTCACAATCAATGTGCAAGGCCTCGCGTCGGGCTGCTTTGCGTCTTGACAGAATGTGCTGTTTTCATTATGGAATTTTGAGCGATGTGTTATTATCGGGTATTGAGCTGAAGTAACCTTTGAATGAGAAATCTGTATTATGTAACGCATTTCCAGAATCGTCTGTAAGCATGCATATCTGGAATGTTCTGTTGTTTTTCATAATTTCTGAGCGTCGTTTGTCATGACGTCATAAGGATGTTTACCAGTAGATGTCCGATTGCGAAATATTTATTATGTAACAATCTTCTACCCTACGTGACATTCTTTAAATTTCTTTGAGCTTCTGTTGTTTACATTTAAATGCTGCTTGATAGAACAATGGTTCTTTATGATGTAACCTTACGTAACCTTCTCGAAGTTACTGGACTGAACAACCAACTATAAATAGTGGTGTAAATTATTATGAGTTGTATTATTATGAGTTGATTATGAGAGTTATGTTATGAGCTGTGGATTGGTAGTTGGTGCAGAAGTTATTGTTGGTTGAGAGTTGAAGTAATCGAATACAAGTAGATGAGAATTGGTGCTGATATAAATTGTGTTCGAAATTAGAGTTATTTGAGAAGCTGTTCGTTAAAGTCCTTCAAGAAGTTAGATTATCATTTCACTAGTAGAACTATTCGACATTTAATTGACTACTTTTCGGTTATACCCATTAAACTACGTCATTGAACCTTTCCAAGTCTCTTTCCTGGTAAGAGATAGAAAGAAATCGTGACAATTCGTTTGCTGCTTTAATAAATCAACTCATAAACAAGAAAGCATTCCGCAAATCATGAGCACATTGGCTGGACTTCAGCTTGCACTGCAACATTACTTCCCACCATTTGGAAGCAATGAATCAAGCAATCTTTCTGCAGAAGAAGAAGAACAGCTCATTGATTTACGAAACGACCCGTTTTTTCAAACGCTGTTTCCACAAAAAAACTTGAATGAGTTTTGGCTGTCTGCTTTTAAATCCTATTCCATGAACGGTGCAAAAGCAATCAAAATTATATTACCATTTGCATATTCATTCCACCCCATTAACACGTGGAAATAAATTCTTTTAAAGCAACTTTTCTTCTCTTCTATAAGTGTGCCGCAAGCATTTTATAATTTTTTTAGTGTGCCACAAGCTGAAAAAGTTTGGGAACCACTGCGTAGTGCCTACATCTAAGTCAGTGAAAATGGCAAATAGCCTACCCCTTGGGGTCATCAAAAACCTTGGAAAAGTGCTTTCCTACTTTGCACTCAGCATAAAGAGCACTGAAAATGCCTGCATTGTTAACCACTGAGCAATGCATATTTGTGATAAATATACAGTAGGTATGTCACTTGTGATGGACTAAATTCTCTGATTGATAGGCTATAGTTTAATAGCTGTTTAATTTCTGCTTTTATAAAATATTATTAGGCTAATACAAAAAAACTGAATGCAATTCAATCTTATTTGTTACCAGCGAATCAAAAAGATAGAATTTTTGCATGTTGGCAGTTTTCTGTATAATTGCTTACAGGTTATGCACAGATAATGAAAAAAACAGATGCTACAAATTTGGTAGAAGCAAATAAAATAGCACTAACAGAATTAAAAAGGTCGCAAAGTCATAACAATGAAAAACATGGACAATTAATTTTTTGTAATGACAATGTTGACAATGATAAACCACCATTATAGTTGACGATCTATGACTGTTATCAATAAACCTATAGGCCTGCAAGTGCAATGGTAATTGGTAGTTAAGTTATTCACAACAACAAATCATTTGCAGCAAACAAATGCTCTTCTATTAATCTGTCTAATGATGGAAATTACAATTTTCTATATTAACATGTTTGTGTGACACACGTATGGAATAATGTCAGTTAATATTACACTTTTGTCAAAACAATTCTTAATGCCTAAGAACACATCTTATAACATGATATGCTATATGTGTGTTCTTACCATTAAATTCCTTTTAAGGGTGATTGTAATGAAATGCACAGCCAAAGTAATCATAAAAACTCCTGACTTCAGAATAATTCATTTTAAGAGTGATTATAATAAAATGCATAGTCAAAGTAACCATGAAAACTCATAACTTCAGAACAATTGAAGGGTATTATATAATATATTTTAATATACCAATGAAATAGGCCATAAGCAAAAGTTTACATGTATACTTTTGGAATGTTGTATCATACTAGAGTATAGGTGTATATAGTGCATTAATTCTGATATAGTATATGCCCATGATAGTACAATGACTATGTAGTTCAAATTCTTTATCATTGACTTTGCATTGATGATGATGGCGTATGAGCGATCTTTCCAGGCTAGATTGGAGGGCAGAAAATCTTCAGCCACTCAGCAGTCTCGTCGTCCAGGATTCTCAGACCATGCGCACCGTGTGGAGGCCGGTGGGTTAGGCAATGGTGGATGACATGGTCTGCGGTCTGTTCCGTGGCACCACACTCGCATTCTGATGAAGGAGCCAGGCCCCACTTGTGCATGTCCGAACAAAAGCGGCCGACGCCAGTTCGCAGGCGGTTAAGCCTGACCCACGCAAGCCTTGCGAGGGACATCCCTGGTGGACGGGGATCGGCGTCGGGTACGAAATCACGGAGCGTGGAGGTGTGATTTTGCCACTCCGTGTTCCACATGTGGTTCGTCCAGTGTGCCGCACTTAAACCAAGTTCTTCTGCGTTCTTAAGGAGTTGTTGTGCGGCAGGCACAAAAGGGCGTCTTGATTTCAGCCGCTGCTTTATAGGTGGTGGTCTCTTGAATGTTGATGAAGTAGAAAGTGCAAGACTTCAAATTTCAACAGTAGAAGAATCATCACGAGTCCGATAAGACCACAAACATATCTGCAAAACAAATCAAATTGCAATCAACGATGATACACATAAATGCACTTTTTATGTTCATAGCAAAATGTGACTGAGAGACATAGCCTAGAAACCTCTGAAAAGGAATATTGCTTTATTTTGTCTACAAAGTACAATGGACAAGCCAAAACAGTGTACGGTGATGGCAATTGTATCAGGCACACTTTGTTTTTATGCAGTATATATGATCAAGATATGCATTAAAGGAATAAGATCATCCTCGTATGAGCCATGAGGTTCTTGGGCCGAGGGTCCATCCTAAAACAAACTAATGTAAACTAGGTTGTATAATAGGAACGGTATAGTAGTAATCTACAAACAAAAATTTACATTATTAGGCTTTTAAAGTGTACGAAATGTCACCAAAGCAAAGTAAACTTTTATAGGGGGCAAGCATCCCAGACCCCTTCTCACTCTGCTTGTTTTTAACAAATTTTGCATTGTCTATGTTGTATTACATATTTCCTTACGTTTAATTGTTTATGTTTGCGATGACTTTTAAAAGTTAAATATGCTTTCAATTGAATTCATTTTTCTTTGTTGAAATGCAAATCAAGCGATATTGCATCAAAAGCCTCTACAAGTATGCGAAACTTCCAGGATTAACCTTTCAAAGATTGTTCAGTCAGAGGATAAAGATTCAAAAACCAAACCAATTGTAGAAACAACATAATAAAGCCAACAAAAGAAAAGGTGGCAAAACCATAATGGTTTTAAGTGAAATAATCAGCACTTCCAAATATGGAATAGGTATTTGGTATGATCGTTAGCTTCATACTTTAAAATAACATTTAGGTAATGGTAGCAGGAACTTGATATTCAAGTAGTCATTTTACTCACCTTCTGGTAGCCTCTCATAAGCAATAAGCATGGTGATCACTGGTTGGTTGGTTTTACTTCATAACTTTCATCATAAGTTTTACTTCATACAGTAGGCTACTTCACTGTTACTTCATAATCATAGATTTTGTTATGTGTAACAATCTATCGAACATAAAGTTCAAAACGGTGGCCTAAACCATGAGGAATGAAAAATAATTACGTTTGATCAAGAAAAACACTAACTGGGAGGCATCTATCTTGCTTAAAAATACAATAAAACCCTTTCAAAAAGTCTAAACTTCAGCAGAATCTGTCCAACAAGTCGCTTTTGATGTAAAAAGTAATTTTTCCATCAATACTTCACAAAAAACTAACCTACCCCGGCGTTTTTTCGCAAAACTACCTCAGACTGACTTAGCAAAAACGCGACCTCGGATCGGTTGCGTTAGCTTCAGCTTGCATTCAGATGGATCGCTTGCGACGGCTTGCGAGTGTCTGAGTGCAAACGCACGAAATACGCGTGCAATGTAAACACTCCCATTCACTTGTGTGTAATCAAGCTTTAGTGTAATGGATCGGGCGATACGTTTTGTCGGAGTGGTTGCGCAACAAAAACGCATGTAGTCTAAACGCTGCTTAATTGCTGCCATGAGGGTAGAGATATTACGGTACACGACATCTGGGCGAGACAAACTGGGCGAAACCCTCTTGGGCGAGACCAGGTGGGCGACGGACCAAATGGGCGAGACCAGGTGGGCGACGAGCCAAGTGGGCGACTGTAGCGAAAATTTAGCCGTTCGAAACGGTGGTGACTGGTGACATATTTAATTTATCTAGTTGCTTTGCGGCCTCACGGTTTATCGTGAAGCTTAAGATAAACCCCTCAGAAAAGAGACAAACGAATGGCTAAAGAGTGGTTGAAGTTAGTTATGAACGCTTCCTAACCGTTATCGAAGCTTGTCAGTCGTTATAAAGTCATATTTTCTGTTTTAGATCACAAAATAAGACTTTTCATTTTTACTTTAAAATACAATGATTGAACCCTAGTAACTTCGTAAATGCAGTTCAAACAGCTCCTGTAGACATTGAAATTTGATAATTTGTGGAAGGGAGGCAATGAGAGTTCTCACGCTGAGTTTCACGAAGCATGCTGTAATAGCGCTTGCTGTTTGATGTTAATTTGCATTGTGACATTATCTTGACACATTATTTTGCAACACACAATCCAGTCTCTGAATAATTATTATAAACACTTGCGGTAGGTCACTAGATCAGCCAGGGCTGAGATCTTAACTACTAAGTAGCTGGTTTGGTAGGTACATGCATTAGATATTTGAATTTTTGTAGTGATTTTCAAGCGAAACAGAAGTTTTTTGTTAGTTGTGGGAGTGTGTTATTGTTGAAAATACTCCACAACCGTAATCGAAACTTGTCAGTCGCAATACCGATGCTGATGATGTAAGTAAAAGTCTTTAAAGTCATATTTTTTTCGGTGGGAAAGAAAGTTGTCAAACCAATAACAGTGAAACAACGACGTTGCTATGGGGTCAATTTAAGAAGTTATGAAGTCATATTTTCTGCGTTAGATCATAAAACATGACTTTTCGGTCATTTGTCCGAAATGACTTGTAAAAATTCGGTCATTTTTTATTTATTTCGGTCATTTTTTTCTGATGAAAATATTTCCTTTCAAAAATCGCTTTTCGTTTTTTTTCCAAAATTCATCAAGGTAATCACGGACCCCCAAATGCTTTCTCACGGACCCCCAAGGGGTCCGCGCACCCCAGGTTGGAAACCACTGGTCTAGATTCTAGAATCTAGACGCTGCGTAGCCGCATCAGCAGTTTACAGAACACATTGTGACTGACAGTCATTACTAGGGCCATTTTTTATGACCAAAAAATTGAAAAATATGACTTCATTTTTTGGAGTATAATTATGACTTTATTTTTAGAGCATCAAATTTATGCTAATCTCCGTGTCTAATGCATGTACCTACCTACCAAACAGAGACTGGATTGTGTGTTGCAAAATAATGTGTCAAGATGATGTCACAATGCAAATTAACATCAAACAGCAAGCGCTATTACTAGACTACAAAAAATAATGAAAATGTTGCTTCCAATGCTTCGTGAAACTCAGCGTGAGAACTCTCATTGCCTCCCTTCCACAAATTATCCAATTTTAACGTCTACAGGAGCTGTTTGAACTGCATTTACGAAGTTACTATAGAGTTCAATCATTGTATTTTAAAGTAAAATGAAAAGTCATATTTTATGGTCTAAAACAGAAAATATGACTTTATAACAACTGGCAAGCTTCGATAACGGTTAGGGAGCGTTCATAACTGACTTGTTTGTCTCTTTTCTGAGGGGTTTCTCTTAAGCTTCACGATAAACCGTGAGGAAGCAAAGCAACTTGTAGAACCCTATGTTCTACGTAGCAAGCGATTTCACCTATTGAGATCTCTCGCCAAACTCGAATAGCTAAAATAAGACGGTGCGGCTTTCTCAGGCAATTGGGTCGCTAATCTTCTCGTCTGCAGGTGCCAAACGAAATGCTCTCAAATAATTTCTATTAATTTCCATTAATTTCCAACGTTTCCACTCAAAGGACAGTACGCTTCCAATAGACAATTTCGAAATAAACTATATCAAATTGAGATTGGCATTTAGATAAAGAAAGAGAGAGAGATTTCGAATAGTTGTGGCAAACACCTACAACGAGCTTAAATCTGAAAGATAGAACGAAACTATTACTGTTTATATTCATGCCATAAATGAAGATGAACTAAAAGTACAAATACATCCTATGCTCACATCAAGCTACTAAACTGGTCAAATAAATTGGACGATGATGGAAAGCGCGTTCTACTGGACAATTGTGCGCTTAGAAAGCAGTGGCCCATATCTTACTAAATACATAGAAGTTACGTTGAACAACAAAACACAGACATCATAGCGAGAGAGAAAGAAAGTCGCTGTCCTATGACTCCACGTGATTCGTATCGGGAGTTTCAAACTCCGCCACTCTGGCGACAAATGTAGGAGACCTAAACATGACGTTGCCAAGACGAATATTTACGCAATATCTACGTAACGTTGAAATTAGAGAGAAAGCATTACAACCGGCCCGAAACAACGATGTGTTTGTAACATACCGGCCTCAAAATGACGATGAGAATTCTCATTTTCTTATAACAAACACAAACATACACAGTTTATACAAATACGCACATGTACAAATAAATTGCAACTTTGACCTCAAGAGTTGCCAGGAAAGTTAACATAATTATGATGTAACGTTGTGTCACGATTGCAGTTCGTAGTTAGCACTTTACGCGCCTTCCAAAAGACACAATTTGCGAATGTCCCGCTGTAAAGTCGAATCTGACGTGCGCACACGGGCTTGTCGAACGAACCCGTCCTTGTCAAGAAATACCTCTTCAATAATGCCTTTGGGCCAAAGGCCACTTCTACAAGTAGTGTTGTCGACCACAAGAACTAAGTCTCCTACCGACATATTTCTGACTGGTTGAAGCCATTTCTGCCGCCTTTGCAGCAAAGAGAGATATTCCTTCAACCACCTCTTCCAGAATAATTGGTCAGCCAGCAATTTTTTCTTTAGTCCAACCAACCTTTTCTCCGCCATAGAACGGTTGTATGGCAGCTTAACATTATCGGTTTTCCATGGTAAGCCTATAGAGAAGTGTCCCTCTTCCCTTTTAATGGTATCCTGCATGATGCTCACTGCTCGCTTGTCTTCTACAGAGTGAGTTGTCATGTCACTATACTGATCTTCTACAAATTCTTTTTCAAACATTCTTTGTTTTTGGACATGTAGATCCTCCGGTTGAGACGTTACAAAATTCACAAAACTACCTGTGTCACGATTCTGTCCACCAGGAAGCGACTCGCGACCAACCAGAGCCCAGCCAAGTCCAGTCATCGCAGCTCTTGGCTGATCTACTCCTCCTTTACGGATTTCGTGAATATCATGCACTTCTTGCGCACCGGCCCCGATCAGCATATCCACTTCATCTCCATGAAACGATGGCATGCTTCCCTTGGGTGCATCAAAACCATCGCGAATGGTGTTGCCACGAGATGCATGGCTTGCATCAAACAATTGTCCGTGTTCTGCCCTCGAGGTTGATACTCACACGGACTGGATTGTAGCACCTGAGCAACTGGAGCACTCTGACTTGACCTTTCCAACATAGGAGGTACAAAACCTTTAGTCAAAAATTGCTCGCAATCTAGCGAAAACTGAGAAGGGTGCTAAAACCCCGGGGGTGGTCTAGTTCTAGTAGATACTTCGCACTCAGCCGGGCTGATAGGCATCGACAGGTTGAGTGCACTACCATTATCCTTCAACTCAGCAAGGCGGATGGAAGGAGTTGGCTGAGGTTGTGGACGTTTTTCCAGTCCCAAGTTTCCATAAGAAACAGACTGAGTTGAGTCTGGATGAAAAACATCATCAAAAACTGGGTCATCGGGTTGTTCTTCAACATTAATGGGGGAATTGAGACATCAGTTCCTCTTCGATCTTGCTTGTCTCGATCTCATACTCTAAAGCTTCTTTCTTGACGGCAAGCCTTTGTTCTTCTTCTATTGCTGCACCGCTTTCTTTCTTTGCATGAGCAGTTCTAGAGCCTTTTTCTTCTGGAGAAGTTCGACCTCTTTGGCGGCTCTTCTGCTGCTGCTTGCATTGGACGAGCTCGATGATGCTCTGGGCATCATAAATTTTAAAGGAATATCACGACGTCTTATTCAAATAGAATGTGAACGAACTTGAGCCCTGCACTCACGTAGTTGAAATGATGTGATAGACTGTTGAAAATAATTCAACCACTATTCGAAATAATGTAGAACCCTATGTTCTACGTAGCAAGCGATTTCACCTATTGAGATCTCTCGCCAAACCCGAATAGCTAAGATAAGACGGTGCGGCTTTCTTAGGCAATTGGGTCGCTAATCTTCTCGTCTGCAGGTGCCAAACGAAATGCTCTCAAATAATTTCTATTAATTTCCAACGTTTCCACTCAAAGGACAGTACGCTTCCAATAGACAATTTCGAAATAAACTATATCAAATTGAGATTGGCATTTAGATGAAGAAAGAGAGAGAGATTTCGAATAGTTGTGGCACACATCTACAACGAGCTTAAATCTGAAAGATAGAACGAAACTATTACTGTTTATATTCATGCCATAAATGAAGATGAACTAAACGTACAAATACATCCTATGCTCACATCAAGCTACTAAACTGGTCAAATAAATTGGACGATGGATGGAAGGAACGTTCTACTGGACAATTGTGCGCTTAGAAAGCAAAGGCCCATATCATACTAAATTGAACAACAAACCAAATTATTTTACTAAATCTACTAAATTATCTTACTAAATTACGTTGAACAACAAAACACAGACATCATAGCGAGAGAGAAAGAAAGTCGCTGTCCTATGACTCCACGTGATTCGTATCGGGAGTTTCAAACTCCGCCACTCTGGCGACAAATGTAGGAGACCTAAACATGACGTTGCCCAAGACGAATATTTACGCAATATCTACGTAACGTTAAAATTAGAGAGAAAGCATTACAACCGGCCCGAAACGACGATGTGTTTGTAACACAGCTAGATAAATTAAATATGTCCCCACCGTTCCAAACGGCTAAATTTTCGCTACAGTCGCCCACTTGGCTCGTCGCCCACCTGGTCTCACCCAAGTGGGTATCGCCCAGTTTGTCTCGCCCGGATCTCGTGTACCGGAGATATTATATGATAATTCAATGCAACCGTCAATATGTATTGTCAATTTAGTGTCAAATTTATTGATTCGTTTGAAATCACACGCTTACCAATTTTTTTTTGATGTGCTAAAAAAAACTTGAGATTGAGAACCACTGATTTAGCTTACCAAGATATTGAGAACTTGCTAATAGAAATTTGCACGTAACACTTTTTTAATTTACCTATATTCTTCTTCAACAGGATCCAATAAAACGTCACTCTGCTATATGAATTAGTAGTTTAGCAATTTTAATCAACCAAATATGTATCTTCAACTAATCTACTGGATATATACCTGAAATCACAAGCTGTAGCCAACTCTGCTCCACCGCCTATGGCTTTTCCTTCAATGAAAGCAACGCTGATGATCGGAAGTTGATGAAAAGCAGTCAGGGTGTTTTGCATGTACATGCACATCTGCGTTCCAGTCTAAAATTTCATTGTGCAGTTACACTGCATTTGATAAACACAGCAAATATAAGTAAAATTTTTGTTGTTCTATTTAAATAGAAATAAAGATGTACAAGCAATGCTATGCAACATAGTTAGCCTTTAAAGTTAATTTTGCATTTGAGCATAAAGGCATACACCAGGATTGACAAAAATGTATTAAGAAAGAGAAAACACCATATGAAAATGTAAAGAAAGTTACCTCAGGGGTAGACAATTCTCTGACAATTGATAAATCTGCTCCAGCACAAAATGTATGTCCGGTACCATACATGATCAGTGTCTTTCCTCTGTTCCAGTTCACTAATCTCTCCAATGCAAGCCGCAGTTCATACATCATTTGCCCTATACACGAAATTCACAAAGAAGAGTGATAACAGCAGAATCAAAGAGTCCAGGCATGGAGAAACCATTTCAAAAGTAGGTGGGCCCAGAGGCGCAGCAGTCAAAGTCAACCCAACTTCTGGGCGGCTTTGCCCCCCAGAATATTGTTGCATTCCTAATACTTAAAATCGTTTTACATTGTGTTTTCATGATTGCCTTTCGTGCCAACAAGCAAAAATTTTCCACTTTTAGGTCCGATTTGGCCAAAAAAATAAAAAAAATTGTTAAATTGCTCTATAGTGCTGTACAAAAGATGGCGATGTACACACCAATAAAAAGGCAACAATACACACACAGTTATAAATACCACCTGTGAGTAACAATCTGCAGCATTATACAGTAACAGTACGTGCATACTGCATACGTATTACGTAATGATAGCATTGTTTAACCATAGAGACCACAATGAATAATTATATTGATTGATAGATTGCTCCACCAATCACACCCAAACGTGCTGCCCATCAACAGAAAAGTTTGAAGATTGGATTTCATCACTGAGCTATCAAAGATAATCAAACTAGTGTGTATCAAATGAGTGAAGACCTTTTTTTAGAACTCTCTCTCTGCTTTGCCATTTTCGCTACCTTTTCAAAGAAATTTGGCTTTCAAAAGTGGGTAGGCCAGGCCCATCCAGAAAATAAAGTAGGTGGGCCCTGGCCCACGTGGTTCCTCCATGCCTTTCAAACAATATACCGTAATATAATATTGTATCATTAGATGATTAGAAAACTATGTTTCAACAGACAGTTGTTTTAAAAGCTGCATTTTCAGATTGTACACCCGAGTTTCTGTGTAAATTTTGTTCCATTAGCAGTGATAGAACAATTTAACTGGATTAGAGGTATAACATGAATACTTCATGTTGTTTTATTCCGGGTAGTTTTTTCCGGGTAGTCCGGGTTTTATTCCGGGTAGTCCGGGTTTTAAAATAAACAGTTGCAACATCATCTTTTGTCAAATTGGAATGTCTTAGCCTATTGGTTTTGCTGTGATAATCAGAAAAAAAAACAAATTTTAACAGTTGTAAAAACTATATATTATGAACAGTAAATAAATATAATACAGTCTCATAAAAAAATGAACAACGGAATACATCTAAATGATGATTTCATGTGTGAATTACAGCTTAAGTACCAGTACCTGAAAATGCATTACGTTTTTCTGGATAGTTAATTTTCAGCAAACCGATACCACTGTCATCATTCACCAACAAATCCACACTCCCGCCTGCAAAGGAACACAAAATTTCATGTGGTTTAATGTGACGAAACTAAATTTAAAAAAATACTGAGCTAAGATAACTTTAAAATAAATGCTTTGTGCAATCTCAAAACCTTTTATATCATAATTCATATGCAGGTTTTGTGACAACGCTACAGACTTGTAGCCAACTTTTCTATCCAATTCCAAGGAACAGTACAAAATTACATATTTATTTCCACATATTTTAAACTATACAAACTTTCCTCAGTCAACAAAGTGGTAAATTGGTGAGTGCAGCTTAAGCTTTTTAATTTTTGACGTATAATTTCAGCTAAAAATAAAACTTTAAATGAAATTTACTTTCTAGTTTTACGCATAAAGTGTTGAAGAAAACCCAATATCTACCTGGTAATGAACGGAGCTTGGTTTCAATAGCCTTGTTGTTATACCCATGTTGCCCTTCTTGATACACCCAATTGTTGAACAATCTTTTACAAAAACGAAGTTGGGTTTTTAAATATCGAAAAGGTATCATAACTTTTTTACAGTTTTATTACAATTAAATTTACTCAAATAGCAAAAGTTACAAAAATCTAAGATAAAATATCATCACTGTTCAATGACATCAAAGTTAAAATTACAAAAAAGTACTGTTTCAAATTGTATGATATCAATAGGAGTGCCTTAACAAAAGCTCTACAAACGTTAATGGTCTAATGTCTTACAGGCTGCTTCAAGGTTATAAAGCAACAGAAACTAGAAATTATTTTTAGTAGCAAACTTTTTACCAATTACTGTTGGAAAAGTGAAAAACAGCATCTAATTTTCTGTTAATTTGTTGGCACAACATATTATACACTGCAGCTTGTTTAAACCAGTAATAAACATTGCAAATTTTTATTAATTGTGAACAATGCATAATAACAATAGGCCTACAGATGAATTGATTTGTAGTATACCGTAACACTTATAGTTAGTGCTGACGCCAGGAAGATCGCTCCTTCTCAACAGTGTATGTCCTTGACGACAGTTAGTTTAGTTGTTTTCTTTCCACCATGGTAAGGATTCAATTGACTGACAAAAACAACGGTTGAGAACTATGTGGCATGAATTAGTGGTGCGATACTGATGAACCCAGGATAAAGGAGCCGCGATTTCTCTCGCTCGGCGTGCTCTGGACTCCGACCATCCCCTCCATGCAACATTCAAGCAACCACAACCTATAAAGCAGCGGCTGAAATCAAGATGCTCCTTTGTGCCTGCTGCACAACAACTACTTAAAAACGCAGAAGAACTTGGTTTAAGTGCGGAACACTGGACAAACCACATGTGGAAAATGGAGTGGCAAAACCTGCCTCCATGTTCCATGACTTCATACCTGACGCCAATCCCCGTCCACCAGGGATGTCCCTCGCTTGTGTGGGTCAGGCTTAACCGCCTGCGAACTAGTGTCGGCCGCTTTTGGTCGGACATGCACAAGTGGGGCCTGGCTTCTTCATCAGAATGCGAGTGTGGTGCCACTGAACAGACAGTCATCTACCACTGCCTAACCCACCGGCCTCCACACGGTGCGCATGGTGTGAGGGTCTTGGACGACGAGACTGCTGATTGGCTTATGATTTCCTGCCCCCCAATCTAGCCTGAAAGGATCTGCTCATAAGCCTATGATTATCTCAGTATACAATCTAACCACACTTTCGATCATACTGAAAGTCTGCTGTTAAACGATGAACTGGTACCATTTCTAATATGAATTCTGGACCACTAAAAAGACACTTAATCATAACTGCTAGAACAGCGGTTGCTAATTGTTTACGATTATTTTGAGCTTTTCCAAAAGTCTTCCTTCGTGATAAGACATACTAGGCTTGACATATAATATTTCATCAATCAAATAAATCACTTGTTTCTAGCGACTCTGCAATGTATCTACAGTAAAAAAGTTTTTAAGAAGAACTTTAAAACCTTGCATATTATTAACTTTTGATGTAATTCTAGTACCGGTACAGTAAGAGTTTTTAGACTGGGAAGTTGATGATCCTTTCGAAATAGCTCATATGCAGCTCTGGAATAAGCAAAACATTGAAAAGCTTGAATCAATCTTGCTGGAGAATAAAGTTTGCTTCCAACAGAACATGTGGAAGACATTGCTTCTCTGTAATCATCTAGCACTTGACTGTGGTGACTTTTGTCTGCTTTAGAAAGATAATTTTAAAACTGCTTCTTCTATAACTGACCACTTGTTCATTTTAACAATTCTATTTTTGGCTAATGAGGGGATGAAGCATTTAATTCTAAGATAGTAATAACCAAATTTAAAATTGTTGTGCAAAGTTATAAAACTAATGGGATTCCACAGCTGAAATTGGTTGACTGTATCACAATGCTTGTTTCCTTAAGAAATTAGATTACTGCGGATTGAAATGATAGCGCTTAGCTTTTTTATCAGTGTATCTGCATTAAAACTAGCAATTGTGTTTGTTTTGTGATACTAGTCTATTTCATCAGTAACAAACCTTCTTTTACTGTACTTGTAGCCCTCTGAGTAACTCTTTTTTACTAACATTGTTAGAAACAAGACTTTTTAGAATACAATTGAAAACTGATGGATGTGATGCTGGCCTTAATTTACCGTAGCACAAACTTTTTTGCAATCTTTGGGCCAGTCCATCTCAAGTTCTCACACATTATAATATATTTGCTTTCTGGTACGATATGTTATCTCGTGGTATTGACTTCAACCAGCGCTCTCTCTCTCTCTCTTCACTATCCTTGGGTAAGCAATACATTGAAATTTGTTCATTTTCATCGTAACCAGATCTGCATCCAGTAACACAACACTTCCTGCCATTATCACATCACATTAGGACTAGTGGTGTCTCTAAACTATAGGTGTACAGAAACATGTATGTTACTTTCAAGAGCACACAATTTGGACTAATTAGCTTGATTTCAATTTTAAATCATGTAGTGTGCCGTACTAAACATATCTAACACACTGGCCTGCTGGCTGGTGGTTTCTGCAGCTTAACTGCCAGGCCAATCTAGTTTCACACATAAAAACCTCTAATTCTCTGAAAAAAAACTGCAGTGCCTAGTTTAAATTTGTTTTTATTTTAAAGGCAGTGGCTATTTGACCTGCGCCGGTCTTTGAATCTGAAACACTATTTGATCGGCCATGACGTCACTATACAGTCACTTTTTTTCTTTTTCTCTTTCAAAGCAAAAGACGAGAAGCGCGTATATAAGTTCTAAATTTGACAATTTTATTCAAATCGAACCATGGCACGTGCAATACTTCGCCGGCTCCTATTCTAGAGGGATTGAGTTCGATTCTACCTGGAAGCATTCTTTTTTTTTGTAACTAAATTTTGACCCGAAGTGCATTTTTGTAGTCAATTTTTAATTTGAGTTGCATTACATTTACATACCAAATATACCATTTTTTTAAAAGAAGCATTGTATATAACTAACTTGTTGAGAGCAAAAATGTAATGCTTCGTTCGGCAAACACGGTCACATCAATCAATCGTTTTATTTTTTGTCATTAACGCGTCAGGGACGAAAAAGATACTAACTACAAAAGTCGATATAGACCTACCAGCACGTTAATGAACGGAAAAAGGTGGCAAAACCTTGAAAGGTTTAAAACGTGCCTGAATGAAAAAATTATGTTGTAGGCAATATACTGTATCAGTAGTTAGCACGGTCACAAACGGAAAATTACCCAGAGAACAGGGTTGATCTCTAAGTGGTCAAAACCCAGTTTTGACCACTAAGCGGTTTAAACCTGGTTTTAACCGGTCAAAACTAGGTTTAAACCGGTCAAAACTGGTCAAAACCCTGACTGGTCAAAACCCTGACCTGACTGGTCAAAACCCTGTAATGAGTTGCTTGATCGTGTTCGCCAGAAAATCACTGAAAATATGAGGGAGAAGGTAGAAGGTGAGGGAGGAGGGAGAAGGAAAAGATGAAATTGACTGGTGAATGAAGCATTTGAATATACTGGAGAGACTTGTTAATTCCATTTGTTCTATTGAGGTGTTCTACATAAAGTAGATAGGCATAAGGCATCACAACTTGTTCCTTTTCCGATAATCCTTTCTTGGCTTGACATGTACTTTGCATCAAAGAACGAATCATAAACTATCCTGTCTTTAATTTTTAAAGCATCTTAGAATATGCATTCGCATTGTTTTATTTTAACTGGATAAAATTTGATGGCAAATGTTATTCATAAAAAAAATTGTTGAAATAAATTCTTGTACTTCAGTTGGCTGTGCAAATTGTTCATCGTTCTACCAAGCATTTTTTGGTTCATCAGAAACTTATTTTTAGAATTTGAATTTTCTCCATAATTAAAATAACCAACTGATTGAAATATCAAAAACAAACAGAGAAGTTGAATATTTTTTGTTCCAAATCCAGCATTTAGGTTATGTTGATCAAAACAAAATATAGTTGAACATCATTACTAATAACATGGAGGGTAATACTTTTAATTCAATTGAAAAGCAACTTGATTCATACACTAAAGGGGTTTTGACCAGTTTTGACCAGCAATAGGTGGTCAAAACTGCCCGGTTTAAACCAGGTTTTAACCGGTCGGTTTAAACCGATCAACCCTGCCAGAGAAATTCTCAAATTAAAAAAAACTCTAACTTTATTACTCACATTTGAAAAGACATAAAAAATTGGGCTGTAGGCAACTCAAATTAAAAATTGACTACAAAAATGCACTTTGGGTCAAGAATTTAGTTTACAAAAAAAGAACGCTTTCGGGTAGTATCGAACTCATTCCCTCTAGAATAGAAGCCGGCAAAGTATCGCACGCGCCACGGATCGAGTTGAATAAAATAGTCGAATTTAGAACTTATATATGTGCTTCTCGTCTTTTGCTTTGAAAGAGAAAAAAGTGACTGGATAGTGACGTCATGACTGGTCAAATAGTGTTTCAGATTCAAAGACCGGCGCCGGTCGAATAGCCACTGCCTTTTATTAAGCCTGTTTAGCTGCCTGAATAACAACACACTCACAAAGATCAAAAGCATTTTGCGTTACAACCAAAAACCTCGCTTAAACCATTTGCCTCTAGTTCGGACTTGGACAACTTAGATAATTCTAGTTGTCTTAATTTGATGAATTAGAGCAAAACATAGATAGGAATTCTAGGGGGGCGAGACCGCGAGAGTTTTCAAACAGATTTCATTGAATGTGTATGTTCGCACATTCGCAATGGTTCAGTCTTCAAAATTAGCATATTTTTACTTCAAATTGCCTCGGCAATTACTGTGAACACTTATTACGAAAAGATTGTACTAAAACACGTAAAACGAGAAGCTAAAAATATACTAGAGTAGTCTATCACGAACGCATTGTTTGATTTGTTGTGATGTAGTAATACCAAAAGTAGCGATAAAGCGAGCAACGCAATACGCCATGGATTACGCACTCTGTTACGGTAATTCACGTTAAAAAACTCACGGGGAGGGGGAAAGTAAGTTAATTTTGGATTGATTCAACGTTCAAGTCAGCACAAATCGATTTAATTTTCCCGGCGGGTTATATTGCGTAACAACAATGCCCAATAAGAAATTTACGTTTGTTTTACATTAATTCGACATCTAGCGACGTTGAATTAATTATCATAAAATAACGTTAATTGCTCAACCGGGTAACATATTAATAGCTCCCTGCGAGAAGATTGCCTTGATTTACGTATAAGCTAACATAATTTGGGCACAATTGGGACACTGTGAGCAACACAAAGTCTCTTTGATGACCTAGTCAGAATCGGTATCATCAGATGCTGTATCAGCTGGACGAGATAACGGAAAGCGAGGCGCAATAAGGAGAATAGATGCTTACAATAATTTGACGTCTACTGGAAATAGGGTGATATTTCTATAAAAGATTCTCCCAGCTGGGCACGTGTCTTAGCGCCGGGGAAGTATGAAGTATCCCAAATAAAACATCCTGCAATAGTAAGATTGAATCAAAATCCTAGTCTGGTGTAGTCTAAGAAGATTAGTTTTTTTTGTAATCTTGTGATCCTTACAAGCGCTCGTGTGGCTTCGGCATTTTTATTGCCGATGCTAATTTCGAAGACTGTGGCTGGTCTTTCTCACAAAGACTGCGTTTAGCGTCGCTGCGGCAATTAAGCTGTAATAGGTTTGATGTTTGCTTTCTTGCACCTTGCGATCTTATGAGCGCTGCTAAACTAAACAAACTTCTTTTATGTTTTTCTTTGCGACCTAAAAAGCGAGTGACTCGTGACCTGTTATCTTTGAAGTGGCGCCTTCGGATTTGCCACATTTTGATTTGTAAAAAGCTATTGTTTCAGTGCGTCTTTAGTTTGTATCGGTTATTTTATTGTCATGTTCATTATGATGTCATATTCCCTTACGCTCACCCGTAACTGAAGTTTGATTGTGACGTAACAAAAGTGAGACCATTCGGAGAAAAGATCAAACGTGGCTTTCTCTCACCAGGAATTGCCAGCGTGTGGCAGTTGCCGTAGCAACAACAATGCAGTGAGTACCGCCCTTTTTTTCACGCAGTGTTGTATCGAAATGACTTTGTTCTGTCGGATACCTAGCGAGAGACATAGCGTAAAACAAGAAGTTGCGCTGCAGTTGGTTGGATAATTCAGCGTTTAACAAAAGCGGAAATAATTGTAAAGAACGCTTCATAAGTGTCATGAAAACAGGGTGGGCGAAACATATTTTGCCCACCCTCGTTTCACGGCAGGGTAGGCGTCGCCCACCCGGCCCACCCTATTTCGACGCCTATGAACTTGTTCACTATAAATCTAGTTCTAATCCAGGGGTGGGCAAAGTTGTTTAAAGAAAGAGCCGCTTGAAGATAAACCATAAACACCAGCGAACTGCAAAATCACGTGACACAACATAACCGCATTAAAAACACAATGATTGTTTACACTGGCGCCGACTTACGGGGTTACGGGGTGGCCACACTGGCGCCGACTTACGGGGTTACGGGGTGGCCACGCCACCCCGTAACCGCTGTGGCGGGGTGGCAGCCACTCCGTTTAGGTTACATTACTTACTGCAATTAAATGTAATTTGATCTGATGTTTAAACCTTTTTTTGATCATTGGTTTTCGCTTCAAGTCAACGTAAAGCAAGAGGTGAACCAATACAGTATTGCGAAGAAATTTTAAGAAAATGATTGTTTTTGTCACAAGCATGATGCTCGCGTAACATCAAGCAAGCTACGTGAAGATTACGCAACACGTGGCTACGAGTTTTTTTTCCTTGTTGTTTGCGATCGTTTTATTTGTTACTTGGCATAAGTCATTGTTACATTTGTCAGGTTTACAATGGGATTTATTAATCAATAAAATACGATCTTTCCATTGTCTCCCTCAAAAATCTTTTTTTTTTTAATTTTAAACTGCTCATAATATCGCTATAAATTATAATAGCTATAAAATACTTGGAAATAAAACTATCTCGATGATTAATAGCTCCACCCCCTAAATGAATATCTATTTTCAAATTTCATTAAAAAAATGCAATTTTCGAAACTTTTTGAGTTTTATTTAAAAAGTGCACTTAGTAAAGTAGCAGTTTTAACGTTCTGCAAATTTACACGTTTGCATGATTCTATTCCAGGAAAGCTACACCGCACCCCCTGCCAATTCCCAATAATAAAAGCAACCTTTTTCAATTACTCAAGATTTTGCATTTTGAATTATTTTCCAATTTCAATTGGAGTGTACTGTCATCTACTTCATGCTTTAATTTCTACTTTGTTATCTACTTCATGCAGGGTCATTTCATTATAATTTTAAGAGAGAAAATACAGGGTCCCCAAAAATTTCTCTTTTTTATATATGCTAATCAGTGTGAAAAATGATAAACAATAAAAAAAAAATTTTTGAAATTTGTTGAGTGGTTTTCGAGATATAGTCGTTGGAAGTTTTCACCACTAGGTGGCGATTTTATGACCGAGCGAGGTGGTCCAGCAAGTCTTTTTGTTAATATATGATATGTTAGTGAAATTTTGAAGTGTAAATATATGTATCCCCCTATTTTTGGGGTCAAGGAATCCAATTCTGAGGTCTAAAATGCATTTAGATCAACCCAAGTGGGTCTAAACAGCATTTCAAAATCAATTTCCAGACTTTGCATATGCCGAACTTCTGGAGCCCTTTTTGGCATGTTTGGAAAAGTTTGGGAATTTTTTTTTTTTTTAATCATGATCTATTAATCCTATTCTACTAGGAAATACATGATTTATAATTTAGTATTGACCATAGAGAAAGTTAAGAGTCTTACAAGTAATCTTGTAAATTTCATGCAAAATTTATACAAGTATCATATAATTAACAGATGGATTACTTTTCAACATTGTTAAGAAATAATTTTTTTTTTTTTTAACTTATCAAATTTATAGGCTATTGCATGAATGATGTACCTGATGCCTTATTCACTATTTAATCATTAATTAAATTATTGTGACAGTATATATTCACTATTTAATGCCTTATATGCCTTATGTATGCACTATATGCCTTATTCACTATTTAATCATTAATTAAATTATTGTGATAATACCAAGGTTTTGTGTAAATAGCGGTCATCAAATACTAACCGAAAATACAAATAATGTCTTATTTTCATTCCTGCTATCTTAAAAAGCACACAGCTGAATATGAAATGTTAAAACATTTTACTATTATCATAATCAGTTTCATCCCTGTAGCTGTAAGCCACTGTAAATCAATGATCTTGAAACAAATAACTAATACAAGGTCCCGGTTCAAGCAGACAAATGAAGAAATTGTTATTATTTTGACAAGGTGCAAATTAATCAAAATGAGCAACAATGTTACTCCGGTCACTGTCACTGATTCGAAAGGTACGTCCTGTTGAAGTTGCTGCAAATGGTATTGAAATTATGCAGATAATTTCTGTAAATGGAACCCAACATTGGTCTTTATCAGTCGGCCATTTGAAATCTAAACTTGGTCCAGGTGGATGCATGAACATAACGTGTGCATCCATTTCTTCTTGATTAATTTCGTCAACAAGACCTATCCACCATTGACCATCAAACTTACAAGCAAGATAATCATTGACATTTATATCCAATATATTAATAACATTTGGTACAGCATTAAATGTGTGCACTCCAGCAAAATGTTCATCCTCACTTGTTCTCTTGTATCCAATGGAAGAACAAGAAAGGGGTTGAAAATGATGAAAGGAACGGGTACCAGGAATTGTTGATCCAAGTTCAAAACGCTTGGCCATTACAATACGTTGTTTTTTCAAAGTAAAATGCTCAAAGAAAAAGAAAGTTATTCCTGTCATGTGTGATTTGTAGTATTTAAACAATGATTTTGCAGTTAAAATTTGGTTATGACATGGACGTTGTAAACTTGCTCTGGCGGCCGTACGCTTAACAGTACCTACTATCCCATCACAAGGAGATTTGCCATGACTTGTGGCAAAAAAGCTCCAAGTTGCCTCAACTTTGAAATCTGATTTGTGAAAACAGAGATTCATCATATTTTTATAGTTTTTGTACTGCCCACCACATCCATCAGAGAAATATTTCAGAACTTTGACCTTGTTATGAAATTGCGTGGCAACATAAGTTGACAATTTCTCCATCAATTGATACACAAATACGACATCATGATCCAAATCATCAGATATAATACACAGGGATTGTTGTTTAATCTCACCATTTTCCAAATAATACATAGCCACCGGATGTAGTGTACACTGACTTTGATTCCAGTGATACGATTGTATTTCATCTTGTATCACAAATTGATAATTTTCAGCAAAATCTAACAAAAGAATTACAGATTTGTCATCAAGTTCCTCCTTCTGTTTTTTGAGAAATCTTGCTTGGCATTTTGCCAGAAACGAATGGGAAGTTAAGTCATCTATTGCAGTCACTAATGAATCAAGGAAGTTAGAACGAGGCAGAATTAGTGTATCAAGGCTACATCTGTCTGTTGATTGCCACCTTTGGAACTTAATCTCTTGTTCTTCATAAGAATCTTTGGCAAGTGGTGTGACCTGTTCCAAATATTCTCGAAGACATTCCTTTCCAGGGCAGTTGTCACACCGATGCATCATGCAAACTCTATTATCAACATTACACACTATCTTTGCCATTAAGGACTTGTAGTCATCGTTACCTGATGTGTGTGCAGCATTAGCTAATAGCAAAGCATTCTGATGATGTACACATACACATACTGAATGCGTTCCACTGGACGAAACATTAACACACCACTTTGGTTTCAGGGAAAAAAATTTGGTAATTCCTATTTGTTTGAAGGGATGCTTTTCCAAAAATTTGGCATGCAGTTCCTTCACATTGCAAAGAAGCAAACGTTTTTGTTCATAGATATTTTTACGGGTCCACGTCTCTTAGGCGCTGACAGTTAGGCGCTGGTCTAATAGGCGCGCACACTGTGGCGTCTGGATATTTAGGTGCGGAGCACTGTGGCGCCCGTTCATTTAGGTGCTATTCCTAGTAAAGTCTGTAGATTGTATCAGCTTGGCAGGTAGGGGCGTAGGGCAATGCTTTTCACACAAAATATTATATTGAACAGGAAAATATATTGTTTTGTTAATGCGTGTGCGTTGTTGGTCATGGCTTCAGTGCGTGAAGTTGCTTAAACTGGCAATGCTTTTTCACACAAAATGTTATATTACACAGAAGAATATATGGGTGAAGCTGCTTGAACCGGAAATGCTTTTCACACAAAATGTTATATTGAACAGAAAAATATGTTATGGCTTCCGTGAGTGAAGCTGCTTAAACCGGCAATGATTTCACATAAAATGTTATATTGAACAGAAAAATATGTTGTTTTTTTAATGCGCGTGTTCAGCATTTATTTGTTGTTAGTCCAGGTTTGCGCCGGCGAAAGCTTTATCAATAAATTATTCAAGTTTCCGAAACTGTATGAGATTGAGTTCACTTTTAGTTAGGTCAAATAATAACTAAACATCAGTAAAAGATGTACCGTAGGCTGTACTCAAGCGGGCGGTAGCCTTGAGTGAAGACTGAAGAGTAACTTAGTTTTCCGTCAAAACCCGGACTAGGTTTAATAACGAGCGAAGTCTCACCATTATGCTTGCAACTTGTAGCCAAGGTGTAGCCTATATGCCCTGTAAAAATGTATTCATGTGAACAGTAGTAGAGCGTCTTACGCGTTCTCGTCACATGGCCAATCCATCCCGAACAGAAGTAATTTGTATTTAATCTAAATTACCAGACATTTTTCACACAAATCTGTTGTATTTACGCGGTAAAAACATGTCATGTGATCGACGTAGACGCACAATCTTGACATCAAATGAAAGCATACATCTTCAGCTATCCGAAGATGCAACGCTTTGCAATAAAATTTAAAACATTCTATGTACATTGTACAACTAGCAACTTTCCAAAAGGTATTTTTTCTAATTTCTAAAAAAATTAAAAATTGGCAGAAAAGTGTACTTCATTATAATTTTTACTACCCAAGCATGATACAATAATATGAAAATATATGTAGTTTAATCGAATGCCAAAACAATTCTGCACATGAGAAAAAATTTACTTCGTTTCTGCGCGCAATGCTTTAGGAGGTACAGCAGAATGATTATGGAGAAATTTGGAAAATTTTAAGCAAAAAGTTTACGTAATTTAGCCTACAGTCTTTTTGATCGAGAAATTCCAAAGTAAGGGGTTGCCTAGCCAGTTTTGACTGCCAATTCCAATGAGTGAAAGAAAAAAAAATCCACTGTGTCCCCATCTTTAAGAAGTCCTCATCTGATAACTGCACCGGCAAAATATTTTTTTTTAATTAGCCAAAAAAGGACAGGCAAAGACTATGGATCTGCCATCATTTACATTATTTTTTGCTTGAAATAGGCTACCTTTTAACCTTGGACGTAGGGATACTTCCTTGGTCATCATGGCAAAAATCCCAAGACGTGTGTATACGTCCATGGTCGCGAAAGAGTTAACTAAAAATGAACTCAATAATGTTGGAAGCTTCCATAATTTATTGATAAAGCTTTCACCAAAGCAAACCTGGACTAACAACAAATAAAACAATAATAAATCAATAAAACACCAATATATTTTTCTGTTCAATGTAACATTTTGTGTGAAAAGCATTGCCGGTTTTAGTAGCTTCACTCACTGAAGCCATGATATAATTTTCTGGCAAGCTACCAAGCTGATACAATCTACAGACTTTACTAGGAATAGCACCTAAATGACCGGGCGCCACAGTGCTCCGCACCTAAATATCCAGACGCCACAGTGTGCGCGCCTATTAGACCAGCGCCTAACTGTCAGCGCCTAAAAGACTTGCTCCCATTTTTACCAATGCTAACACAGTCTTTTTTTCCAGGCATTATCCTGCTATTCTCATTATCTTGGTAAAACTTCAATACAGCTTTCACCGTTTCATCATCAATTCCAAACCTTGTTTTGCGTGTTGGATGTCCCAGTATGCCATGCTCTTTTCGTAATAAATTTGCTTCTCTGATGAGATATTCAGAAACTTTAAAATAAATTGCAGCTTCAGAAATTGTCCAGTTTTCCGGTATTAATGTGAGAATGTGTTTTTGCTCATTGTAAGATTTGGTGGCTTGTAATTTATCTCTTATCAGTTCATTTAATCTATCATGTGCAGCAGCCTTTTTCTTCAACAGGGCAAGTTCTTTCATGTTAATGACACTATCTTCCTCCATTGAAATCTTTTCTACCTCAAGCAATCCACTGTACAAATCCCCTAGCTTCTTCTTAACTGTGTTTATTTTTCTATCCCTTGATCTGTTCTACGGCGTTTTGAGAGACCATGTGAGCTATGCATTGGTGATAAGTCAAGTGCATCCAACGTATTGTTAACCTTAGCCTTACTGACTATCTTTTTCAATTCACTGGAGTATTCAGCATCCACTGAATCGTCTGAGGTTATGCTCTTGTCATCATCTGATGAAGCTACACGTGGTATTTCCAGTGCTGAAATGGTCTTGTAACAAGACGCACACATTCTCCATCCTGGTATGACAAATAAGTTTTTCTGTTCCATTTTTTCAGCAATTTTTATTGATATTTTATGGGTTCCTTTTGCTTTGTTTTTGTGTGCATTAAGTATATTACAACATTTAGAAAACTTTCTTTCGAAGACAATTCCAAGAAATAATTTTTCATGATGGAGACAAATTGTTGATAGGTCTGACTCTTTGTGAGTGTATCTGAGTTCAGATCTCCACAAAATTAATTTTTTGTCACTATCCCCATACTCGGCAAATGCTTTTAATTCCATTTTCCTCACATAGCTCATTTTGTGACAATTTTCATCGTCCCATATAACTCCAAGACTGCAGGGTTCCATCTTCCTCAAACTGACGTTTGCAACACAATTTAATACAGAATATACATTATATATAAATTAATTCATGTATCATGTAAGACTTAAATTTTAGAAAAATACAATATTATATATACTCTCACAATAATTTAATTAATGATTAAATAGTGAATAAGGCATCAGGTACATCATTCATGCAATAGCCTATAAATTTGATAAGTTAAAAAAAAAAAAATTATTTCTTAACAATGTTGAAAAGTAATCCATCTGTTAATTATATGATACTTGTATAAATTTTGCATGAAATTTACAAGATTACTTGTAAGACTCTTAATTTTCTCTATGGTCAATACTAAATTATAAATCATGTATTTCCTAGTAGAATAGGATTAATAGATCATGATTAAAAAAAAAAAAAATTCCCAAACTTTTCCAAACATGCCAAAAAGGGCTCCAGAAGTTCGGCATATGCAAAGTCTGGAAATTGATTTTGAAATGCTATTTAGACCCACTTGGGTTGATCTAAATGCATTTTAGACCTCAGAATTGGATTCCTTCACCCCAAAAATAGGGGGATACATATATTTACACTTCAAAATTTCACTAACATATCATATATTAACAAAAAGACTTGCTGGACCATCTCGCTCGGTCATAAAATCGCCACCTAGTGGTGAAAACTTCCAACGACTATATCTCGAAAACCACTCAACAAATTTCAAAAAAATTTTTTTTATTGTTCATCATTTTTTACACTGATTAACATATAAAAAAATGATGAATATTAAAGAACCCTGTGGAAAAAATCATGAATTCTCTTAAAATTATAATGAAATGACCCTGCAGTAATATTGCGTGTCAATGCGTGACAAACTGTGAGGCGGAATTTATTGGTCTGACATAGGAGTTGCTTGTCACATCATAGAAAAAATTACGAAAAATCGTCCAGTAAAAGTTTTCGCCGGCATTCCAGTTTTATTCAGCTTAAAGACGCCACCGAAAAAGCGTTCAAAATTGCAGCCCTCCATTGAGTCATTTTTTGTTGCGTCTAGTCAAGATTTCAGCCAGCATGAAAGTGACCAAACGCCTGAACGAAACGAAAGTGTGCCACTGCCAAAAGATGTTAGCACGATCAGGAAAGTGGAAGAACCGAGCACGAGCAGGATAATCGCTGTTGAAGGGAGAAGCTATCAAAATTCGTGGGAGAGCGAATTCCCGTCGCTAGAATACGATAGATGCAAAGATAGAGCATTCTATCCGATTTGAAAATGGGCAATTTCACGCAACAAATTAAATGTGGCGTCGGTAACTCCATTAATTCAGAACTCTGTAAAAGTTTGTACAGAAACCGGGTATTTGTTTCAATTATGTCGCAACTGCTTGATCTATTGCAAGCAATGAAACAATTTCATTAATGCTTCCAAACGTGTTCTGCATTGTGAAAATATACTTATTGTTACCTTCCACCGCCTGCGAGGCGGAGCGATCGTTTAGTGCACTCAGGCGCATAAAAACCTACTTGCGATCTACAATGACGCAACAGTGATTAAACCACGTCCTAATTATAATGTTTATCAAGCTGAAGCTTCAGGGTTACAACTTGACCAGTTGATTAACAGTTGGATTGACAGAGCTGCTGTTTGCAAAAATACATTTACCAAATGTTAAGTGTCACTGTGTCAGAGCAGCAACGTAACAATACAATTCACGACATACCTCCTGTGCTTTGTTTTAAAGTTGCTTTGTAAATTATCGAGCTACAAATCAGGTGTGAACAGACAATTGCATCTACGAAACACGCTTAGTAAAAATCAAACAAAAACATGCAGTTTGAAAGTTTTTGGGTTTCCATAATGTGCTATCCGCCACCCCGTGCAAAAATAAAAGTTGGCGCCTATGATTGTTTATCCATATGAGTTTTGTGGTATCACGACAATTCAAAGACGAAATTTTAAGACAGAGATCTCTGAATGAAAGATCTCTCTATTCTTCAGAGATCCCTGGGTTAAGGTTAGGCTTAAGGTTATTGTCTTTATCATAAATAAATTATTGGCATTGAATTGACCAATTTGAATTATTACCCGCTTTGAATTTACGCATAACCGAGTTTTGTACTTGACCCATTAATCTTTGAAAATTTGAATGATAAGTTGTTAATGCTGTGTGAATTAATTCTTTCAAGTGTTCATTTTTCAAGGTTTTACAGTAAATTATAAATTCTTATAAAAATGAATGAGTAAGTTCTGATGCTACTTCCAAGCTTCAACTAATCGCTGCTTAGCGACTTTACTAAACTTCCAATTGTTGCTGACTGAACGCAAAATGAGCCAGAAGAAGCACAATGTTGCTTTTGCAAAGTCACAATTCCATTGTTTAACAATGGTTACAGTAAAAGAGAAACTGTTTTTTGATCTTTGTGTTGTATTGGCCGCAAATTAGATTTTGAAGACAGTGTAAATCACAAATTTTAATTTTTACCAACCGATTTTTGCGAGTCTGCTACTATTCAGTGAGCCCAATTCGGTGAGTTCCTAACCTCTACCCCCTAACCCCAAACCCTAACCCTAAAACGGCAGTGATAATTAGGCTACGGTACCCGATAATTTAAAAAAAAAATTGAAAAAATCCCCCGTTAAGGGATCGGACTCACCGAAACGGGCCATTCCGGATTTTTGCGCCCCTATCAATGAAATGCCCATGGCTCGAGCCATGCCTGCCACACCCTAGGTACGCCACTGCTTGGTTGACAGCCCGAGATAACATATTTATAAAGTATAGGCCTAATCTTAATTATTTGTAATATTACGATTCAATGCAAGAGCCACAAAATTTATGTTGACGAGCCGCATGCGGCTCGCGAGTCGCAGTTTGCCCACTGTTGTTCTAATCTAATCTCTAGTTTTGTTAAAAATTCTAGTTTTTCCAACAGTGTTTTTCAGCAAATGAAAGGAAACCTCATGCAAGGAAAATGCAATAAAACGATCAAGATCAAAGTGTCATGTTGGCCTGTTATAGAGATTGTCTTGGTCTACAAGGATGGCTCATCTTGTCCACAAGTGTAAGTTCCAAATTGGGGTTTTCCCGAAAACAAGCTGCTTGGTTGTTTACCTAATAGACCTTTCCCGCAGCTCTGTGCAATGAAGCGTGACGTTGAAAACAATCACGTTGGCTGCTCCATTGGCAAGCCCCAAATTGCTTGTGAATACTTGATAACTTGTTAAGTAGTTAGAAGAATCTTCTTAAAAACATGGAATCAACGTTAAAAAACAAGGATCTGACTGTTAAATTTTATTCAAGTTACTTTTATATGAAAAACAAGCCAAGTGATACAATGATAAGCCACTTATTTAATGGGCTCTAGTAACTGCGCATAAGCTAATGGCGCTTGAAGGAACTGGTGGTAGTGTGTTAATGTCTAAGCAAACGCTGTTGGTCTGCAATTCTGATAGACTTGAAATTTCTTTCTACTTTAGCTACTAGGTGTCTTATAAGAATAAGTGAGAATTCCTGTCTTATTTGCTACAATAAGTAGGCTAAGTGGGCTTCAGTTTATAGCCTTTTTTACTTGTGAAAATTACTCCCTCAACCATGCAAATATTGATCTGGATTCATGGGAACTACTTGCTAGCGACAGATCACTTTGGAGAAAAAGAATTAGGGAAGGCACGGAAATTTTTGAAAAAAACAAGATACAGAAAGACCAAGAAAAACGAAACACTAGAAAAGAAAAGCTAAAACTACCACGTCCCCCACCCTCCATACAATGTGACTTTTGCCCACGTCTTTTCCATCATAGACTGGGCCTCCAAAGCCACATACAACATCACCATCCAAAACCAAATTCAATTTGAAGACAAAACCAATGCTCGGACACGAGCTGGAGCCGACGACGACTTGTGAAAGCAATGCAGCCTATCACTTATGGCCTACTTGCACTGAATATGAACCAACTGAAGTAGGCTAATAAGCTGAACTGCCATTCAATCACGGCCGTAGCCTCACTTTGTCAGTTGGGGCTCCGATACAATTATGAGGCCTCCGTTTGTTTCTGTGCTTATTATAGAACATAGAAATGACATACTATGTAGGCCTAAAGCTCGCAGGAGCTACAGACTATGAAACACCCGTGTCTATTGCTGTCAATTCTTGGTGCAATCAGCTGCTGCTGACAAACATTTATTGTTACTATAAGCTTATACCTTGTTTTGGCCGCTTTTCGCTCAATTGCTTAACGGGTCAACCTATTAATGAAGATGTATGGGCACACACTTCGCATTTGCCCAAACTCATCCAATAAAAACTGGATTTCCGCAGAAGTTTGGTGATTAGGTACTTTAGATATGAAATCGAAGCTACGTTTTAATCTTTTTTTCCGACCACAGAAGGATTTCAATTATTTGTTTGTTTAGCCCACCCAGTTTCGTATAAGCCACCCAGTAAAGTTGACATAAAGTCCAGTAATAGGCTAGCCTAATCACGTTTTTTTGCTCCGATTGCAACAACATGTAGTGTAGCCTATACGTAGCCTTCACTGCGATCACAAATACAACACAAAAAGAAGCAACGAAGATTAGGGTATATAGCCTAGTTGTCGAGTCAGCTGCTATCCTTATTTTAGCATACCATTAAGTGTCTTTGCCGCGATATAGCCGCAAACTCTGGAGCGGTGTCGAACCGACGTCCTTTGCAAACGTCGCACAAACGTTTCCACCACTCAACCATGCAGTTGCTACATTACTATAAATTGTTTGTACTTAATTAGAGTTTTATAATGTTAAAAAGTTTACTCAAATTTTAGACAACAGTCATCCCTGCAACAGTTAGTAGGCTAATAATTTAATAAAATTATATTAGCCTAACCAAAAAGTATGATATTGGGGATTCCACTTGCGCTGTAATCCAATTTAAAATGAATGCGTGTGTGTTGCAAACTTGTGATGTGATTATTCCTATTTCGACAGAAAGTAATAATTTCCCAAAATACATAGGCCTATGCTGTCTCATTCTGTGTCAATATTTATTAATTCCATAAGAATAAAAAAAGCCGAACCACACACAAACATTAAGTGGCTAAAAACCTGGAGTGACCAAAAGCATCTAGGGTAAGCTTGGACAAAAACATCAAGTAATAAACGGAAAAGCTGCACGAAAAAAATATAAGTGTAGATTCTAAATGAAATGATAACACGTTTAGGCTACCTAGTCTAGTTGTTAACTCAAATATTTTTGAAATAAAGTTTATCAACGCGAGGTCCTTTCGTTCAGTGGTCCCGTGCAGTACCGTAGGCTATAGCACTGTGCCGGCTGTAGTTAGGCCCATGGGCTAAGGCCCTATAGCAAATTCAAATTTTTTCTAAAAATAAATAACTTAATTATTATAATAATCAGTCAAAAAGTACTTTTAGTACAAAATGTACGACTAAAATGCGCCATTGTTCGATCAAAACGTTCAAAAACTGTGCTTCTCTACTACGATTTCAGTTGTTAAAGTGGTTTGTTTTCAACGTCACGCTTCATTGGTTGGCTGCGAGACCTTTCCGCAGATCTGTGCAATGAAGCGTGACGTTGAAAACAATCACGTTGGCTGCTTCATTGGCAAGCACCAAATTGCTTGTGAATGCTCGATAACTTCAATTCAATTCAATTTATTTTTCTTTGTCGGAAAACAACAGCAATGATAAAGTTACAAATAATGAACGGGAACAAAACCAACAAAAGGAAAAGGTGGCAAAACTACAAAGTTTAAAACGTGCATGCGATGCAAATTTAAAGGTTACGTACACGAACGTAAATTAAGCACGGCCACCAAACCTAACAGTTTAAAGTAGATGAATTAGTTGGAAGAACCAGTTGGCTCCACATACCTAAAGCAACTGGAGGTGTGCCAGTTGATGAAACCATGCGGGGACGACTGAACCTTACAACCAATATAAAAAAGAAAAATCAACAACACGAGCATTCAAGAATAAACAATGAACATACGGCATATTATTACATATTAAACATATTATTTACATATTAAACATATTACATATACAAAATACTATGTACAGTACATCGTTTTAAGTAAAATGGAGTGTTCGCAGCAACGACAGTGGTGTGATATTGAATAGGAATTGATAACTGATGGGTACAGGAATTTAGATTAATTAACTTATTATTTGAGCATGATATTACACTGATGATCATGAATGATGAAAAATGTAGTGAAGATGATAATTATGAAAATGGTCTAGATGGCATGCGGGTGACTTCGGTATCGGAGCGGGATGGAGTTTCTTGAAATGAATTTCCAACCAAACTTCTGGAGAGTGATAGGCCTACAGCTTCATTGTTGAAGTACTCTTGCCAAATAAATCTACACAACAAAGTAACAGAAAGTTATAAGGTTCTGTGAACAAGTATATTATACGTTCGGCTAATTAAAGGCATATTGCATTGGTAACATATTAGCATCTAATTGCAGCCTATTGAAACTGAACAGTTTAAGGTGTTGATGGCAGATGTACGACATTGACAGTAGTACTTGAAAGATTAAATGTACAAAAGTGGTATCTATTACACAATGGACGTATGCTAATCGGTTTGAGTTTTTGTTTGCAGATGGGTTTTCAGCTTGCTGCTGAATAATGAAAAGGTTTCGATTTCAGTAATGTGTTTAGGGAGATCGTTCCAGACTTTAACTCCACTAAATTGGATGGATTGTTGGGTTAACTTTTTCGAGTAATAGGGGAGAAAAAATCGATTGCTACTTCTAGTTGATATGTGATGCAAGTTGCTATTAAGTTGAAATAGTGAGTTAAAGTTTTTAGGCAGTTGATTATGTTTTAGTTTAAACATGAATTTGCCAGTTTCGATGGTATAAAGGTTATCAATTGTGAAAAAACTGTCGACATTGTATTGTGGTTCATGCTTAGTGATCATTTTTATGAATTTGTTGCAAATTTTTTGCAGTTTGTTTACAATGGTAACATGACCATGCTTCCAAGCACTAATGCAATATCTTAGATTGCTTTCAATGAGAGAATGATAGAGAGAAATCAAATTCGCAGTGTTTAAGTAAGGTTTAATCTTGCAGATTATTCCGAAATTTCGTCGCAGTTTTTGTAGCAAGTGAATCATATGAGATTTCCATGACAAATTTTCATTCAGTAAAATGCCTAGGAAACTAACAGTGTTAAGACGTTCAATGGGTTGATTGTACACAGATAATGTATGGGTGAAGTTAAAACACTTTGTATTATTATTATTGTTGAATAAAATGTGCTTAGTTTTATTTACATTTAACGACAGCCTATTTGCTGCTAGCCAGTCTGTTACATTTAACATTTCCATATTGGCCAGTTCATAAAGCTCGGGGATACTGTTACCACATAAAAACAAATTGGAGTCATCAGCAAACATTACAGATTCAGAGTGTTGTAAGCTGTTACAGAAATCATTTATATATATCAAAAACAGTAAAGGTCCTAGAATTGAACCCTGGGGGACCCCGAAACATATTTTGCGTTTAGTAGACATTGATTGAGATATTTCTACTACTTGAAATCGGTTTAGTAGGTAACTACTGAGCCAGTCATGGGCTGCCCCCCTGATACCATAATAGTAAAGCTTGTTTAACAAAATTTTGTGATCAATTGTGTCAAATGCTTTAGACAGGTCTAAAAATATACCAAGGGTGGTTTCTTTTTTTTCAAATGCATTTGAAATTTTACTGACAAGATGCAAAACTGCGAGGTTAGTTGAATGATTTTGTCTGAACCCAAATTGTTGGGGGTAGAAAAAGTTATGGTTGTCAAGAAAATTATACACTCTGTTGTACATTATTTTTTCAAGTATTTTAGAAAAGGAAGATAATAGACTGATGGGGCGGTAATTACTACAGTCTTCAGTTTTGCCTTTTTTGAATATGGGTATTATTTTAGATGTTTTAAATGCTGTTATAAATTCACCGTTAGTTAAGGATAAATTGAAGATGTGGGTCAGTGCTATAATTATGTTTTGTGGTACAACTTTTAATATCTTTGTTGGTATTTCATCTATTCCACAACTAAGTTTGGATTGAAAAGAAGAAAGAATTTGTTTGACTTCATCAGCAGAAGTGGGGCGCAAAAAAATGGATTCACTGATAGGATTTGAAAGATAATCTGAAAATTTGGTACTTGTATTAGGAATTTTATCCACCAGATTTGATGCTATTGAAGAGAAATATTCATTGAAGTAGTTAGCCTTATCAATATTCTGTATAAGTACTTCATCACCTTTAACAAGATGGGACTGTTCATTGCATCTGGTTTTACCTAATAATTGATTTAAAATATTCCAGGTTTTTTTCAGGTTATTTTTGTGCTTTAACAGTAAAGTTTTAAAATAGTTTTGTTTTTTCAGCTTTAGTGACCTGGTATAAAAGTTTCTTAGAGCATTGTAGTAAGATTTGTTTTTTTCAGAAGATTTTCTAAGATATTTTTTGTATGCCAGTTGTTTCATTCTGTAAAGATCACTGAGTTCATGATCATACCAGCATTTTGTTGTTACATTTCTTACAGATTTCACTGGAAAACTGCTTTTAAATACTTCAACGTAATTATTGAAAAGCATGTTATAAGCTACATCAGTGTTGGTTTCATTCATGATGTTATTAATGTTGAGCTTAGATAATTTTTCTACAAAATGACACATGTTAATGTTGCTGTAGCATCTTTTCTCTTTGTTTAATGAAAGTTCTTCTATTGAACCTAATTGAGAGCATTGTATTACAGGCAGATGGTCAGCGATGCAGTCAACTATTATACCAGCATTTGTTTTGGCATTACAGACATTTGTCCATATGTGATCAATACATGTGGTACTGGCTGAAGTAATTCTAGTTGGTTTAGTTATCAATGGATGGAAGCTGTGTTCAAACATAGCATCAGCATAGTTGCTGGTGTGACAATTATTATGGTCCAATAAATTGTAATTAAAATCTCCCATTATGAAACATTGTGCATTTGATTTTGATATTGTTTTTATTGTAGGAAGGAGTGTTTGTAGAAACTCAGAGTTGGCAGCAGAAAGTGATTGAGGAGATCTATATATAGTACCACAAGTTAACTTTTTCTTGTTTACAAATATATCAACAAAAAGGGATTCAAAAATTTTTTCTTTCATAATAGTCAGGTCATTTCTTACAGAGAACATAATGCTATCTTTTATATACAGAGCCACTCCTCCACCCCTTTGTTTACATCTACTATTTGCGAGAAAAACATACCCATCTAGGGAGGTAAATTCACCAGTTTGGTTTACTTTAAGCCATGTTTCATTAATAGATATAATATGTGGTTTAACTGTCATTGACGTTACAAGTGCCTGCAATTTTGAGAAATTCTTTGGGTTTGATAAAGATCTAATGTTAAGGTGCATAGTTATTAGGGATTTGTTTATTTGCATATTTGTTACGAAAAAATGTACTTTGTTAGAATACACATACACATCATTAGCTTGAAAACAAGGTTCAAGTTCTTCAGTATTTACAACTTCATTTTCAAGTGATGAAAAAAGTTCATTAAGCAATGTAGGCTCTTGGTTGAGAAGTTGTGCTGTTTTGATTGAAAAAAGTTGGGTAAATATAATATCACTACAGTTGAAAAACGGTAAAGAGTTATGTAAACAGTTTGTACAGAAATAAGATCTATCAGTCTGAGTTAAGTTTGTACATTTAAAATGATTAGACAAATTACATACACTGCAGGAGATGGACTTCTGGTTGCTGCGAACAACTTTCTCACAGATGTTACATGTAGGCATAGATAATATGGACTTACCTGTGTAGCTGTGAAGAAATCAACCGAACATGATATTTAAATACAGCCTACTGCTGAGTATACAAACAAGCAGAAAAATATGCTAAAATTTGAACAATAATCAAAAGTATATTATCAATAGTTTAAAGTAGTTTAACAAGGTAATTAAGGTAATATAATAAAGTTGAGGTTGACTGGAGGTTTTAAAGTTATGTCAGCATATTGCAAGCTGACTTTAAGAAATGCTATATCAAAAAGCAGTACTTTTCAGTAAGCTTACTGTATCTAAAATAGGTTTTAACATTTCAATTCTCAACAGATAATGGAGCTTAATGTATGGAAGAAATCATTTAAATAATTAATATTAATTGCTTAACTTTGATATGTCATCTTCAGTCTGAATCCAATGCTTTTTGTCGTGGACATATGCATAAATTTTTCCATTGAATGAGAAAACATTACTTTTTCCCAATTTCTCCTTGGCCTGATTCAGCAATGCTAGCCTTCTTTTGGTGAGGGACTCGGTTATGGCCATCCCGCTTCCTTTAAGTTTGCGTTTTGAGTTGAAGATCAGATCTCGAGTTGACCTCCTAGTAAATTTCACAATTATTGGTACATTTTCAGTTCTGTTAGATAAAGGGTGGCAAGTACTTATGTCCCAATCTGTGATGTTTAAATCTAACTTCTCATTTATGGTTTGAATTACAAAATTAGTTAAAAAAGAAGGAGGAGAGCGACTGATTGATTCTTTAGGCATGGCTGAGCATCCATGAAGAATCAAGCAGTCACGTCTGGTATACTGTTCTTGGTCATCCATTTTGTTTTCAATTTTTTTCATGGCAGAAGACATCATGTTGAATTTATTGACCAGATGGTCAATTCTTTTGTCAAGTCGTTCAACATCAGGATTTTTTTGTAAATCTGCAAAACAGGATGTACCATTAGAGTCAGCTTTTGGTTTATGAATTTCAGTCTGGTACTTCCCTTTTATTGTCTTTTGCTCCTTTTGAATTTCCTTGATTTCTTCAGACAATTGCTTCAGCATGCATTTAACTTCATCCATTTTTCTTTGCAAGGTAATTGAAGCAGCAAGAAGTATTAGGCAAGATTAAAACTACTTAAATTTTCCGGTTTTTAAATACAAGCTACCTAGGCATCCATTCACCTTATTCAAATAGAATGATATAATATGTGGTTGTTGCGTAGTTAAAAGAATCTTCTTAAAAACATGGAATCAACGTTAAAAAACAAGGATCTGACTGTTAAAATTTATTCAAGTTACTTTTACATGAAAAACAAGCCAAGTTATACAATGATAAGCCACTTATTTAATGGGCTCTAGTAACTGCGCATAAGCTATGGCGCTTGAAGGAACTGCTGGTACGGTAGTGTGTTAATCTCTAAGCAAAACGCTGTTGGTCTGCAATTCTGATAGACTTAAAATTTCTTTCTGCTTTAGCTAAGTCTTTATAATAATAAGCGAGAATTATTGTCTTATTTGCTACATAAAGTAGGCTAAGTGGGTTTCAGTTTGTAGCCTTTTTGCTTCTTTACTTGTAAAAGCAATGCAGCCTATCACATATGGCCTACTTGCACTGAATATGAATCAACTGAAGTAGGCTAATAAGCTGGACTGCCATTGTTCCCGACAATTATTCACCAAATCAAACGTCATATAAAACCGTTATGGTCTACTTAACCTAGCTGGCATCTTACGTCATGGAAATTGCTAGAAAATGTCCAAATATTGCACCATCGTTCGTAAGACCTGATGAAACATTGCATCATCGCCTTTCAACACCTGTTTGAATTGCGTGACAATGTCTTTCATTATTGCGTCACAATTACTGTGTACGTGAGTTTGAGATATCGCAAATTATTCTAGTCATTCGTAAAGGTTGTTGCTTGAAAGTTGGAAGCATATTTAACTGTTTGCTTAGTGCTTGCCAGCTGGATAAAATTTCCGTCTTTTATCCAAGTAGGCCTAATCTGTTCTGTAGTGACAAGTTTTAGTGGTGTACGGCGTTGCATTCCATTTTCGACAGCCAGGTGACTAATTTTACAGAAATACAATTTTGAATAGACGTTTCAAAGGAGCTGGACGAGATAACGGAAAATTTTGAATAGACGTTTCGGTCATTACATACAGACGAACGGATTCGGGAATCTTATGTTACAATTTTCCCACGAAGAGATTATGGTTTACCGCTGTGACCATAAAAAATAAAAGACGAGTTCTTGTCAGTTGGTAGGCTGCAGAAGCAAAATAATAAAAGACGATTCTCTGGCTAGTGTTTGTACGGAAGCACAGGCAAGACACAAAATAATAAAAGACGTTGTTGTCAGTTGGAACTTAGAAGCACAAAATAATAAAAGACGAAGTTGTTGGTTGCTAGGCTACAGAAGCAAAGAAATAATAAAAAAGAAAATCTTGTTGGTTGGTAGTCTACAGAAGCAAAAGAAAATTAAAGACATTTCTTCTCAGTTGGTGCAGAAGAACTTCAAGTTAAAAATTAAAGGCATGTCTTTGTTGGTTCTGAAGGAAAACAACTTTGACATTCATTGGCAAGATAAAAGATTAAAGACAATCGATCTGTGCTTGAAGATTCAAGTGAACGAATCCAAGCAAGTTGTGTGGAACTTTAGGACTTCATATACCCGTACAACTACGGTATTGTGCATTTAAGTTCTTTTTTGTATTTTTACGGTCTTTGCAGTTAAGTTTTTTATAACTTAATTTTGTGTGTTTGTGTAACTTAATTTTTTAATTGCTAAATTTAGCCCCAACATTTAATATGTCTACGCTCGGTGGCGACAGGGACTCGACCGCCGTCGACTCGACTGAGTTTAAGCCTGATGATGTTCTTTGCGGTCGGGCAGGCCATTCTGGTGAGGGACCCAGTAACGATGAGGCTAAGTCAGTTCGAGAGGCCCGGCATCTTAGAAGGGATATTTTGACTCAAATTGGGGAACTTTCTGTAGCCCTAGGTTCTTTGAGTGATAAGCAGGAACTGTTAATTTTTAGATCTAAGTTCTCTACTTTGGAAGAGGATTTACGGCATTTCCATGCTCTTTTGAGTAAAATTTTTAACTCTGCAATTTTGGCAGAACTTCGTGATAGGGTAGACTCCGAATTTAACTCGTTGAAAAATAACTTCGAACAAAAAGTAAGTGAGTTCTCAGATAGGTTGGGTGCTGACATACATCCTGAGGATAGCGCCTCAAATGTAAGCACTAGGATGTCTAGGAGTTCGTCTCGGATAGTTGCAAAAATTAACCTACAGCTAAGACGAGAGGAGCTCCAGATACAAGCTGAGGCCGAAGCGAGAGCTGCTGAGTTCGCACTCAAAGACGCACAGTTGAGGGCTGAACAACGTAAGGAGGTAGCTTTAGCTGAATATCGATCAGAGGTGGGCTCCCGGCGTAGTTCTAAGAAGGGCTCTTCTAGCTATTCCAGAAGTGAACATTGTTGTATTTCCGTTTGATTAACTTAGATATACCACACTTTAATAGATTACACACAGACCACTTTATTGTACTTTCTCTTAGCTGAATCTATCTCATGCTCTAGTCTCGTAACAGTCGCACATAGCACAAACGATAGGCTAGTGAAACGTAACAATGGTTTCTATGACGAAACACTACATCCATCCTTTTTTTTTTAAACTTTAAAATACGGTACAGATCACAATAGTTAATGCAGCTTTAACATTGAAAAACAAGAATATGAATGAGCTTTTATGAACTGCTACAGCTGCACTTTAGTGGCGACTCAATTACGAAACAATTGGTGACACAAACGGTATGTACATAGAACATCAGATCAGGCTATTACTATTTCGACGATATGCTTTAATATGCAAGTATGAAGCAAGACATAAACAAATAAGAAAATTGTTAGTATGTGGTAGGCTCCAATACACGTAAAAACAGAACTACACAATATTACCACATACAGTAAACATGTTTATGTGAGAACATAGTCATTAAACCTTGTTGGTTTAGTTATACAGCGAGAAGATCTACGTTCTGGCATTTGTAAACGTGGGGGTGATAGATTCATTGAATCTGATTCATCGACAGTGACTAGTGGTGAGTCGTAAGTCTCACTTTCACAAGGACTATTGTCTGGACGGATATACTTCTTAAAGAAAGACGAATTACGTTTTAGTTCAATACCATCTTTATCCATAACAGTAACCTCACCCTTTTCTTTCGAGACAACTGTTTGAGGGACAGGTTTAAATGTAGGAGACAATTTAGAAGTTTTAGGATTTCTAACTAAGACTTCATCACCCACTTTTATTTCCGACTCTACAGCCCCCCTTTTTTTGTCAGCATAGCTTTTACTTTTCAATTTGTTCTCCCAATCACGATCTCTGACTTCTTCGTCGAACTGTTGTGGCTCACGACACAATTCTGGAAGTTTCGTTTTCATTTCTCGTCCAAACATCAAATAGTACGGAGATGCACCAGTGGATGACTGTGGTGTCGATCGATAAGCCATCAGGAATTTACTGATCTCCTCTTTCCATTCTTTTCCGTCCACATGTGCAATTCTGATCGCTTTCATCAACGTTCTGTTTTGTCGCTCCACCTCTCCATTTGCTTGTGGCCACAATGGCGTCGACTTTTCATGCTTTATGCCGTACTCGGTTAAGAAATTTTCAAATCTCTGAAGAAACAAATTGTGGCCCATTATCAGTTCTCAAAGAAACTGGCACACCGAATCGTGCAAACACAGGCACAATTGCGTCTATTATTTTCGTGGTGGTAGTAGACTTCAAGACAGCTATTTTATAGTACCTACTGTAGTAGTCTACAATAACTAAAATGTTTTCACCGCTTGGCAACGGTCCAAGAATGTCAGCAGAACAAGCTTGCCATGGACCGTTCGGAGGAACCACTCTTGTCATCGGCTCCGGTCTTGCATATTCGCTTGTCACTTGGCAACCATGACATTTCCTACACAACTTCTCTGCATCACTGTCCATTTTAGGCCACCACACTTTCGTGCGTAGTCTATTCTTAGTTTTAACCCTTTGAAGGTTGGGGGGGGGCTGTCAATTCAACTTTTTTGTATCAACAGTTGTATCTCTAAAACCACTGAGGCTGCGACTACGAGATTTCTTGACTTTTCCTAACTTTTATTCACCTCTATTGAGCTGAAATATTGAGCGAATAAAGGTTATAAATTGAGAGATATAAGGCATTTCTCAGCACATCCTCTGAAATATTTCATATTCTATTGTTCAAAATTTTCCCACCAGCTGGATGAAAGCAATTAATTTGGCCCATGTCTCGTTAATCAAATGATTTAAATTGAGATTATGTAAAAAAATTTAATCACAACATTGCAATGCATGTTTTTCATTACTCTATCAAAAAATACCAAATAATTCAAACGTCATAAGTCACATCAACGTTTCAACGTATATAAGCAGTTCTAAAATTTACATAGTTTTAATTTTCGGATATGCTCTGCGTGAATAGTTTTACAAAGTGAATCCCAAATTTTGAAACAGTGCCTTAAAAAATAACAGAGATATCACTCCTAAAGCATAAGAAAAATCGACAGCCCCCCCCCAAACTCAGCAAGACTCCATTAGCCCAACCGCCTAAGGGTTAACGATTCCCTGGTGTCCTTCATGTGCGAGCTCCAAAACGCGTTCTCGCAAAGACTTTGGAATTACTAGTCGTGTTCCTCTTAAAATTAATTCACCATAACAACAAAGTTCATCCTTGACATGTAAATAGCTAAATTGAGAACACTTTGACCAATCGCCAGATTTGACATATTTTCGAATTTCTTCAAACTCCTTGTCACGAGCAGACTCTCTTTCAATTTCTAGCGGTGTTAATGCAACTGGAGTACTGCTTATTGCTACTAACCTCACAAAATCGTACTCTTCATGCGAACCGTCTTCTTTTGATTGTGTGGAGTTGAGTCTTGATAAGGCATCTGCAATGTTCGTACGTCCCGGTCTGTAAACAACTTTGAAATCATAAGCTTGTAACCTTAAAACCCATCTTTCTATTCTGGCAGAGGGTTTGGACGTTTTGTTATAAATAAACTGTAAAGGTTTATGGTCTGTTTCCAGCTCAAATTCCTTCCCGAACACATACAGATTAAAGCGTTCACATGCCCAAACTAATCCTAAAGCTTCCTTTTCTGTTTGGCTATAACGCTTCTCAATGTCAGAAAGACTCCTTGACGCATAGGCAATTACGCGCCATAACCCATCCTGTAGCTGTGTAAGAACAGCTCCTAAACCGACTGGTGATGCATCTGCAATAATGCGTGTCTTGCAATCGGTTCGAAAAAATGCTAATGCATTAGCTTTGGTCATCAATGATTTCAGCTGTTCAAAAGCTTGTTGCTGCTCCTGCTTCCACTCAAATTTAACTTCTTTCTTTGTCAGATCAAGTATAGGCCTAGCGATCGTAGCAAGATTTGGAATAAATTTAGAAAAGTATTGAACCAATCCCATAAATGATCTTGCTTCACTTGAAGTTTTCGGTGGTTCTGCATTCAGTATTGCTGCGACTTTTTCCTCGCTAGGACTGACACCTTGCTTGCTCAGATTGTGTCCAAAAAACGTCAGCTTCGGTAAACGAAATTGGCATTTATGTTTGTTCAAGGTTAATCCGGCTTCCCGTAGTTTTTCTAAAACATTAATCAATCTTTGATCATGTTCTTCTTTGTTTTTCCGTACACAATTACATCGTCTGCGATGTTGGCTACTCCTTGGCATTTCTTCAACACATCGCACAGAATCTTTTGGTAGGCTACTTCTCTGGAGCGGAGTTGATTCCAAACATCAAACGTTTATAGCGATACAGTCCTTTATGCGTCACAAATGTTGTGATGTAACGACTTTCTGGCTCTAACATAATTTGATGGAAACCCCACTTTAAATCGAGTTTACTAAACATAGTGCTACCATTCATTCGATGCAACAAATCTTCAATTGTTGGAATGGGATGTCGTTCCCGGATGATTGCTTCATTCGCTCGACGCATGTCTACACACAATCGTACATCCCCATCTGGCTTTGGGATAATAACAACGGGTGAAACCCAACCTGTAGGTCCCTCGGGAACTTCTTCAATGATGTCTGCGTCGAGTAGGTCTTGCAATTTGCACTCAACTTTACCTCTAAGTTGAAATGGAACTTTACGTACTGGTTGAGCCACGGGCTTTACCGATGTGTCAATGTGTAACTTTAATTCATAATTTTTTAAAAGTCCCACCCCATTAAACAGTTTAGGGTAACTATCAAAAACATCATTACACAGATTGTTTACACGTGAAGGGCCAATACGCAATACACTTAATTTTTCTGCAGTATCTCTACTTAAGAGACTAGGTGCATCACAGTTAACTACAATAAAATCAGTTACACAGGCACAATTAGTATCCTCACAAATCACTTCTGCAGTAAAAGTACCTAGTGTAGGTAACGGTGTAGTACTCCCATATGAATACAAAGATTTAGCTGATTTCCGACATTGGGCAACAACATTACGACATTTTAACCATTTCCAAGTATCTTTACTAATCACATTACTGGCAGCACCTGAATCGATCAAAACATCAGATAATTTTACACCACCAACTTTCAAAGTTATTGTACAAGAGTTCTTACGTGTCCCTTGTAAGTTGAAAAGTTCTTCTTTGTTGCTCTCCTCGTTTTCTGCGAAAATAAAAGTCTTTCCTTCTTCTTCCTCTAATGTATTGGTATTGGACTTGCGCTGCACTGGTCTCCGCGACGGCATATTCCGATTCATCTTGACGTCAGAAGGATATTGTGACGTCACACATCTATTCGTTCGGGACCGTGTTCGACATTGTAAAGCAAAATGTCCGACTTTGCCACATTTGTTACATTGCTTGCCTCTTGCTGGGCATTGTTGATCAAACTTAAAATGTCCAGTCTTACCACAAGCAAAACATACTTTCCCTTCCTTCTTAATTGAAGGCAATGCGCGTCGATGCTCTGGGTGGCGCACTTCGTTGACATGAACTGATGACGTAGGCTGCATTGTCTTTAATTGATTTTCGACATCTTCATGAGCTTTTGCAATAACTATTGCATCATTCAAAACTAGATTATTTTTTTCGAGCAACTTCCTTCTCAATATGTTAGAAGCACATTTTTCAATAACTTGATCTCGAATGTAGTCATTTCTATTGGTTCCAAATTCACACAACGTTGCTTGCTGGCGCAAACGGCAAATAAATTTATCAATTGTCTCGTCTTGGGCTTGCGTCAGCTGTCGAAACTTGTATCTTTCAAAAGGAACATTAGATTTAGGCAAAAAGTACTCATCCAAAATTGCTAGAGTATCGTTAAAAGACTTACTGTCGTCATTTTCGTCCACGAGGCTGAAATAAACTTCTTGAACCTCTTTTCCAGCTGTGTGTAACAACAACGCTTGCTTTTGTTTATCGTCTGCGATTCCTTTACTGACTGTAAAAAGAGAAAATGACCTTTTCCACTGCTTCCATTTTTGTCCTAAACCATGTGGATCACCTTGCACTTGAAACGATTTGAGACTGCCTAGTTCGCAGACCAGCGGGTTGCTTCGGGCTACAGTAACTTGTTCAGCCATCTTTCACTTAAATCCTCGTCGCCATTGTTGTATTTCCGTTTGATTAACTTAGATATACCACACTTTAATAGATTACACACAGACCACTTTATTGTACTTTCTCTTAGCTGAATCTATCTCATGCTCTAGTCTCGTAACAGTCGCACATAGCACAAACGATAGGCTAGTGAAACGTAACAATGGTTTCTATGACGAAACACTACAAACATCAATCGCAGTTTAATTTACATAACCTTTTCCAGACGCCTGTTCAGTCCGTGAGTGGACCAGTGCAATCCACACGTTTTCCAGCTGTTTCAGGAGGTCTCGGGGCCGCGGCTAAGGGTCTTCCGAAGGCTGTAGAGCCAAGGCCTGCGAATTACAACAGAACTCCTCCCCCAGAGCGTACAGGTCACGGGGCCGCCATTAGCAGTAATGCTTTGCCCCCTTCACAGTTTTCTGCGCCGCTAGTTTTGGATCGCCCAGCTACACGTAATCTGGGTGGTTGTGAGAGGCATGTCGCGTCTAATGATTTTAACGTGTGTGAGGATCGTGATCAGGCTGTACATGTGACTGAGCCCCCTCAGCCCCTTAAGGGATATAGCTTGTCTTCTCCCGCTAAATCGAGTTCTCAACAGCAGGATTGCTTTTTTAAATACCAAAATTGTAGGACGTTTTTCGATAAGGCGGCCTTGATTGGTTACGATGGTAATAATATGCCATTTATTTTCTTTAAAAATCGTGTTACGGCCTTGATGGCAGCTTCTCCCTTTAAGGGGACTCGTTTGACTTTGTTACAAGCAACTTGTGTTAGAACAGCTGCGCAAACGATTGCTAATTTGGTTTCTGACACTCCTGGCTTGTCAGAGGAAGACAGGATAGAAATGTCGTTAGCTCGCTTGTCCCAGTGTTTTGGAGTTCGTGGAGGTCTTTTCGCCGAACCGGAAATTAGAAAGTATCGCTATGGTAGCAAACTGACTTCAATCTCTTCCAGAGATTTGAAAGAGTTTAAAGATGAATTGTCGCAGTGTCTGCTTTACGCGCAAGCTTATAGTCACTGGTCAGCGTGACAAATTGGAAGGACGTTTTGTTTTGGATTTAGCTAAGCGACTCCCGTTTGACGCTAAGCAGCGTTATCTTGACTTTTTAGGTGATCAGTATGGTGGTACTGATGAGCCTACTTTTCAGAGTTCGTTTGAATTTGTAGTACGGGAGGAAACGCGCAAGTCGACTGATTTTAGCATTATGCTAATGGGCGATTCTGGTGAGTCGCAGCATTTTAAAAAGTTTGGCAAAGGAAAATTGCCTTCATGTCCGGTTAGGCAGACGTCGGTAAAACCCCATGATAATGTGATTTCAGGGAGTTCGCAGTACTCGACTGCTGTTGGCGCACCGCGCGGTGGTGTGGCCAGACGTAGAGACATACCGGCATGTTTTTATTGTTCGTCACGTGGTCAAGTTGAATATCATTTTTTGTCTAATTGTAAAGAACTTTTGCGCTTGACACCTAAAGATCGGAGAGATGTCATTGTGAAAGCTGACAAATGCTTGAATTGTTTGCGCCAGCATATGGTTAGGGATTGCGTTCATGCAAACAACTGTCGTAAGTGTGGCCCTAACAACGATAGGAAACACTATTTTCTTCTGCATGATTTTTATGTGACGTCACGTGATTGTCTGGATTCGGTTGGGAAAGATGATGTTCGTGCCAGAGTTCCTGTCCGTAATGTTAAGATTGGAAATGTTAAAGCAGCTTTTAACCGCGTTACTGCTGCTCGTGTTTTGAATCCAATGACTGGCAAGTCGAAGTTGGTGTATTGTCAGCATGATCCTGGTTCGCAGTTGACGTTTGTTTCGAGTGATTTGGTGTGCGAACTTGGCGTTAAACCGTATGACAAAGCGTCGTTTAAAATGGATACTCTGGCTGGTCAGAAACCTACTTGTGCTGACCTTGCTAAACTCAACATTCAGTCGTTAGAGACGAATAAACTGTTTTGTGATATACCCAGAGGTGGGCAGTAGCGCGCTACTTTTGTAGCGGCGCTACTAGCGGCGCTACTAGCGGCGCTACTTTTTTGGTAAAAGTAGCGGTAGCGGCGCTACTTTTTAGTTGGAGTAGCGGCTGCAGTAGCGGCGCTATTTTTATTCCAAAGTAGCGGTAGCGGGAGAGGCGCTACTTTTTTTCAGTCGCACTCCCGCTACCGCTACTTTTTAATTTAAATTTAAAAAAATGCTTGATTTTTTTGCAATACTGGCGTGGTCAAGCAGCTATATAATCGGCTTGGTTGCAAAGTTTCGGTCTTTTCTAGCTGACGTCAATTTCTTCGGGGAATATCTCCGTGTGATGAAGCCTATCTGCCAGGCTTTAGACATTCTCTAGGGCGAGTCCAAGGCGTATGACGGAGTCTTGCTTCCAACCATTACAATTTGCGCGAAGAAGTTGACCGAGATCAGTGATCTTGTGACCTGTGAGGAGTTGAAAGTGAAAGTCCTTGAAGGGGTGAAGAAACGATTCAATAAGTGCTTCAACAACATGAAATGCGTTATGGCATCATGTCTTCATCCCTCCTTCAAGACGTCGTGGCTACAATTTCTGCACTACGTTTCCACGGATGATGCTGACGCACTGCGAGAAAAAGTCAAGACAGATGCAATTCGACTGTTGCGGGAGACATCAAGCCAGGTTGATACCGAGAAGAGTGACACCAACACCAGTCATGACTCGAGAATGTATTTTTTGGAGTGTTTGCGCCATCCCGTGAAACGTCGGTGCAGAAGGAAGCAACAATAATTGTGGACGCCTTTTTTTTCGGACAAGAGCAAGTCCTTGAGCTTTTCGAATACCGAGTTAAAACATCTGTTCATTAAATACAACACCCCCATTCCTTCCAGTGCTGCGGTGGAGAGACTTTTCTCTGTTGGAAAAGATGTGCTTAAGCGAAAGTGCGGGTAGGACTTAGTGACTCTCATTTTGAAATGCTCGTATTTTTGAAAGATGCGTAACAATAAATTTCCCTTAGAATGTGTTTTCTATAACGACGTCAAAATGACAGCGTAAACGAATGATAACATTCGTTTTCAAGGTCATTTTTGCGTCACTAGAGACTTGAGTGTTTCCTAGTGTCATTTTAGACAAAAGTAGCGGTAGCGCGCGCTACTTTAGCCCGAGTAACGGTAGCGGGTAGCGCGCTACTTTTGTAAATTGGTAGCGGGTAGCGGTAGCGCGCGCTACTTTGGCCAAAGTAGCGGTAGCGGGTAGCGCGCTACTTTAAAAGTAGCGGGTGCCCACCTCTGGATATACCGTAGCCTAACTTCAGTGGTTAACCCAGCTTGGGCTGACGATGTTAAAACTTTACCGCATAAGCAGGACAATTAAGTGGTTTCCGTCATTTTCATGACGTGAATATGTATCATTTGAGTGAATGTAGTACTGTAGATGTACTGATTGGCAACGATAACGCTTATTTGATGTGGGCTAAAGAAGAGCGTGTTTGTGAGAATCGTAGTGAACCACATGCTTTGCTCACTCCTCTCGGTTGGTTGGCTTGTGGTGGTAAGTCACCCTTAGATGAAAGCGTTGCTAACGTGTGCAGAGTGCAGACGTCTTTAGAGTCGGATGTCATCTCTGGCTTTCAGCGTAAAATTGAGTCTCGTGACATGGAAATAGCAGACCTGAATAAAGTCATTCAGGATTTGACCTTGCAAAATGAAACCTGTGAATTGTCTCGCAATGACATTTTGGCTAGAGAACTTGTTGAACCGAATATTGAGTTGAAAGATGGTCGATTTGAGACACCTGTACCGTTGAAGGAAGATATTGGTTTACCTAACAGTTTTGTGTTGGCGTCAGATAGAGCTGCTGCTTTTAGGAATAAGGCTTTAAAACAACCTGAACTTCGTGATTGTGTTACTGACACCATGAAGGATCTTAAATCTAATGGTTATATTGAGCGTGCTGGTGAAGCAGAAAATGTAAAGGGATTTGAATGGTACTTTGTAACGTCACAATTAAAAAAGCGCATTGTTTACGATGGCAAGTCTGAATTTCGAGGAACTTGTGTTAATGATGTAATGTTTTCTGAGTAGATTTGGTTTCGTGGCCGATATGACTAAGTACTTTTTCCACATTTTGGACTCTTCAATACGTAAGCCCCATTTCATTGAACTGCTTACGTACACAGGTAGTGCCGTTCGGATCGTGAACGAACGCCCTTTGGTACCTTTGAGTGACGACCCTAGGAATTTTACTGTCATCACCCCTGCCTCACTTTTGACCCCATACTTAGACCCATACTGTGCTGTTGGGAAACCACATGATCGTGACCAATTAAGAAGGGATTATCGGTTCAATTTGTCACTTTCTCAGCAGTTTTGGAGTAAATGGATCGATTTTTACTTGCCAGGTCTTCAGGGCCGGAAAAAATGGCTAAAAATGGCGGAGAATTTGGAGCCTGGTCAACTTGTAGTGGTAGGTTCTCTCCAAGACATTGGTAAACGTGGGAAGTATCAACTTGGGAGGGTGCATGAGGTAGTTCCACAAATTAGGAAAGGGAAGCCTGTGGTTCGTAAAGCTAAAGTTGACGTCTGCAACTATGATGAGAATACCGGGAAAGTGAAAGTAGACTACGTGTTGAGGGATATTTCGTGCCTCGCCCCGTAAAGAACACCTAAGTGTTAGGGTTTGAGCCTGGTAAGGACGTTATTGCTGGCTGCCCATCTAATCAATTCTGCACACGCATTAGAAAACACAAAATTCACCCACCTCTTTCGTTAACAGTTGGTGGGGCAACAGGTAGTGCTGATATTGCCAGTATGTGGGAAAATCATTACAGCAAGCACCTCAACTCTGTGCAGCCTCAATACCATGCTAAAAATTTAGTTGAAAGAAATATAACAAATGCTTGTAAATATGTTGACTGTAATCAGTACTTGTGTAATGTGGATGTGGTTAAAATGCTGTGCAAGAAGCTCTGTTTAAATAAATCTACTGGCCATGATAAGATTTCTGCTGAACATATCCTGTATTCTCATCCTGTAATTTTCCTGTATCTCAGTCTCTTCTTCAATATGTGTATTTTTCATGGATTTGTGCCTAACAATTTCATGTATACTGTGATTTTGCCTATGGTAAAAAGTAACAAAGGAGACATTACTAGCACTGCCAACTATAGACCGATTGCAATTGCTACAATCATATCAAAGATTTTTGAGTATTTTATTCTTCATTGTATCGAACCACTGTTGAGTAGTTCTGACAACCAATTTGGTTTTAAGGCTAAGCATAGCACAGATATGTGTGTTTACCTGCTAAAGCAGACCATTTCTCAGTATGTTAAGCATGGAACCCCTGTGTATTCTGTATTTTTAGACTCGTCCAAAGCGTTTGACAGAGTGAATCACTCTTTGCTGTTCTCAAAGCTGATTGAACGGTCTGTTCCCATATTGTTTGTACGTCTATTGTTATTCTGGTACGCCAATCAATGTATGACAGTAAAGCGGGGAGGTCAATTCTCCCAGCCATTCCATGTGTCTAATGGGGTGAGACAGGGTGGTGTATTAAGTCCATACTTTTTTGCTTTGTACATGAATGATTTGTCGTGTGAGCTGAATAACCTTGCCGTAGGATGCTATGTTAGGAATTCCTGCCTTAATCACATTATTTATGCAGATGATGTATGTTGTTTTGCACCCAGTATTAAGGGCCTGCAAAGAATTATTGATGTGTGCCAGCAGTATGCTATGTTGCATGACATTATATTTAATTGTAATAAAACTGTTGGAGTTATGTTCAAAACCAAGTTCTTAAAACTTGATTTCCAACCGTTTGTTTATCTGGGTGATGAATGTATTCGTTTTGAAACGACAGTAAAGTACTTGGGCATTGTGATTAACAACATGCTGTCTGATGATGAAGACATGAAAAGACAGCTCCGGTCACTTTACTGCTCTGGCAATAGGCTGAGAGCAAGATTCTCCAGGTGTTCTACCACTGTCAAAAACGTACTATTTCGATCCTACTGTATGCCAATGTATGGATCTCAGCTGTGGTGTAAATATTTTTCTTACAGTATCAATCGTCTACGTGTAGCGTATAATAACAGCTATAGAATTGTATTTCATCTTCCGAGACGTATAAGTATAAGCTCTGTGATGGTAACTAACAAAATTACGACGTTTCATGCTCTCCTTCGTAAAAGTATATATAAGTTTACTGATCGCTGCTTTAACACATCGAATACGTGGATTCAGCATTTGATGAATTCCGAGTGTTATTATCAATCTGCTTTCTTCCAGCATCGTGATCGTGCTCTCCAGCCTGAAACTTGTGGTTAATATTTGTGTAGTACCGATAGCTGCTACTCGATTTCTGTGTGGTGTTGTATTTCGTTTTCTTTGTGTGTTTGTATCCTATGGACCAATTCTACTTGTGTCTGAAACAAAATCCAAATAAATAAATAAATATAGCATCATTTTGCGTGTACCTATGGTACCAATTTCATGTATCGTCGTGTATTATTCTTATTGTTGTTCATTCTTTGCATGCCCTTTGTATTTACGTATTAATCACTTAAACGTGAGTGATTCAAACAATTTGTGTATCGTGTGTTTTTATTCATTGGCTCACAATTGTCGTCAATTCTTTTTTAGTTATGCCATGTCAGACTGTCATAACTAGGGGCTGCTATGTTCCCGACAATTATTCACCAAATCAAACGTCATATAAAACCGTTATGGTCTACTTAACCTAGCTGGCATCTTACGTCATGGAAATTGCTAGAAAATGTCCAAATATTGCACCATCGTTCGTAAGACCTGATGAAACATTGCATCATCGCCTTTCAACACCTGTTTGAATTGCGTGACAATGTCTTTCATTATTGCGTCACAGTTACTGTGTACGTGAGTTTGAGATATCGCAAATTATTCTAGTCATTCGTAAAGGTTGTTGCTTGAAAGTTGGAAGCATATTTAACTGTTTGCTTAGTGCTTGCCAGCTGGATAAAATTTCCGTCTTTTATCCAAGTAGGCCTAATCTGTTCTGTAGTGACAAGTTTTAGTGGTGTACGGCGTTGCATTCCATTTTCGACAGCCAGGTGGCTAATTTTACAGAAATACAATTTTGAATAGACGTTTCAAAGGAGCTGGACGAGATAACGGAAAATTTTGAATAGACGTTTCGGTCATTACATACAGACGAACGGATTCGGGAATCTTATGTTACAATTTTCCCACGAAGAGATTATGGTTTACCGCTGTGACCAGCCATTCAATCAAGGCCGTAGCCTACCTTCGTCAGTTGGGGCTCCGATCCAATTATGAGGCCTCCATTTGTTTCTGTGCTTAGGCAATTAGAACATAGAAATGACATAGCCTATGTAACAAAGCTCGTACGAGCTGCAGACCAGAAACAGCGGTGTCTAACTGTCTATTGCTGTCAATTCTTGCTACAATCAGCTGTTGACAAACATTTATTGTTACTATAAGCTTATACCTTGTTTTGGCCGCTTTTTGGCTCAATTGCCCAACGGGTCAATCTATTGATGAAGACGTAAGGGCACACACTTAGCATTTGCCCAAACTCATCCAATAAATAAATAAAAAATCTAATTCATCCAATAAAAGCTGGATTTCCGCAGAAGTTTGGTGATTACTTTAAATATGAAATCGAAACTACGTTTTAATCTTTTTTTCCGACCACAGAAGGATTTCAATTATTTGTTTGTTTAGCCTACCTAGTTTCATATCAGCCACCCAGTAAAGTTGACATGAAGTCCAGTAATAGGCTAGCCTAATCACGCTTTTTTGCTCCCATTGCAACAACATAATAGAGTAGGCCTACGTAGCTTTCACTGCGATCACAAATGCAACACAATAAGAAGCAACAAAGAGATAATGGCCTAGTTGTCGAGTCAGCTGCTATCCTTATTTTAGCATACCATTAAGTGTCTTTGCCGAGACACAGCCGCAAACTCTGGAGCGGTGTCGAACCGACGTCCTTTGCGAACGTAGCGCAAACGTTTTCATCACTCAACCATGCAGTTGCTACATTACTATAAATTGTTTGTACTTAATTAGAGTTTTATAATGTTAAAAAGTTTACTAAAATTTTAGACAACAAGGCTAATAATTTAATAAAATTGTATTAGCCTAACCAAAAAGTATGTTATTGGGGATTCCACTTGCGCTGTAGTCCAATTTAAAATGAATGCGTGTGTGTTGCAAACTTGTGATGTGATTATTCCTATTTCGACAGAAAGTAATGATTGCCAAAAATACATAGGCCTATGCTGTCTCATTCTGTGTCAATAGGCTATATTAGTTCCATAAAAATAAAAGAAGCCGAACCAAACACAAACATTAAGTGACTAGAAACCCGGAGTGACCAAAAGTATCTAGGGTAAGCTTGGACAAAAACGTCAATTAATAAACGGAAATGCTGCACGAATAAACATAAGTGTAGATTCTAAATGAAATGATAACACGTTTAGACTACCTAATTTAGTTGTTAACTCAAATATTTTTGAAATAAAGTTTATCAATGCGAGGTCCTTTCGTTTAGTGGTCCCGTGCAGTAGGCTATAGCACTGTGCCGGCTGTAGTTAGGCCCATGGGCTAAAGCCCTGTAGTAAATTCAATTTTTTTTCTGAAAACAAATAACTTAAATGTAATACTCAGTCAAAAAAGTACTTTTAGTAGAAAATGTACGATTAAAATGAGCGATGGTTCGATCAAAACGTTCAAAAACTGTGCTTCACTGCTACGATTTCAGTTATTGAAATGGTTTGTTTTCAACGTCACGCTTCATTGGTTGGCTGCGGGTAAGGTCTAAAAAATAAGGCAGTGCAGACAGAAAGTTTTTAATTTGATTTGGGAAAGGTGTTTGGGCCTCGGTCAAACATTTTCTGATTGCTGCAATATGAAAAGCAGTTTTAGTATAATTTTTAGTGCAGAAATAGAGATAGCAATCTTCTTACCTGTGCCATTTCAGTTTTTGAGTTTGAACAAATAGGCCTATTAGCCTGTTTATTTTAAAATTCGTGTTTCGGGTAATATTCGTGGCTAGGGAAATCATTATAGCCTACTAGACTAAATTCTTACTTTACTGTTTGGTGGCTGAAGTGGCTATTTTACCATCAGAAAGTTGATGTGGGCCCGGTACTTTGCCATCTGACCGCTGAAATGGCTGTTTTAATCTCTGATGTTCCTTATAATAAGATTTTGATAATGTTTGAAGTCGGGGGGAATTTTTTAAATCCTGGCCCCTCAAATATTTCGGGCCCGGGTCCAAAAGTGCCACCTAGACCCCCTGTCAACGCCACTGGTGGAGTAGCATCTCATTTGATTGGAGACGCACTTCAGAAGCACAAATGCTTAACTTAACATAAAAATTTAACCACAGGAATATTTTGATTTATAACATTCAAAATTTTACACATTATCCAATAAGCAAAGGATAGTGTAGCGATCTATTATTGCGTCAAATAAGTTTCTCTTTCTTTGACTATAGTGAACCAGTTCAACTTATATGTTATTTCCCAATGATTCTGTAATTTTCATGCAACCTGCTCTTGAAGTAAATAGGAAAAACGGAGCAGACAATGAAATTGTTTGTTCGCATTTGGAGAGAGCTCAGAAAACATTAAATGGTTGGTTTAAATCTTTATCCTCGGACTAACAAAGCCATGATAGGTTATTCCTGGTAGTTTCGTATAGGCTACTTGTAAAGGCTTTTGGCGCAGGGCCGGTTACCGAGATTGAGATTGACAAAGTGAAGTTTCCGATTGTTAAATTCCTGTTGCCGGGGAATTATTCCATTCATTAGGTACCGCTGCTTGGAGAGCTGTCCTTAGAATGAGTTGCTCAAGCGCACACCCCGAGAGTCGAACCAGCGCGTCGTGATCATGAAGCTTCTTTGTTCATAATGTCATGCGGTAACCAACTGAGCTAACGGGGCGGACAAATAGGTTGTGTAGTTTTTACGTAACAATCTGGACTACAGTTAAAACGTACTAAACAATTGGTAGAGATTCGCTTTTAGCAACATGGAAGGCCTATTAATTTGTATTTTTAGAAAAATGTATTAATTTGTAATCTTGTTTACTATCCAGTTAAACATTTCATGGAAACAAAAGATCACTAACGATGAAGTACTCTCCAAATTCAATTCAAGCAAAATGCTCTTACAAACAGTCAAAAGAAGAAAATTGAAGTATTTCGGACACACAATAAGGCAAAATTCATTACAAAGATCATTAATAGAAGGGAAGATAAACGGTAAAAGAAGTAAAGGCAGACCAAGAATGATTTAGACAACAAACATCACAAAATGGGCAAAATTAACTTATGAATGTGCAGTACGCACAGCTCATGGTCGAGAACAATGGCGCATTGTATCCAACCCTCCATACGAGGAAGGAACAAAATGATGATGATGATGATCCAGTTGTATTAAACTCACTTCGTTATATAATGCCTGGTCACAGCGGTAAATCTCCTATCTTCGTTGGAAAGTTGTAGGACAAAATTCCCAAATCCTTCGTCTGTATGCGATGACTGAAAAAAACACTCGTCTGAAAAAGTCTTTTCACAAATTGTATTCAAGAAAACACAGCAACACGGGCTGTTGATTGATTGATTGAATCTTTATCCTCGGACTGGAAAAGCTTCTTGCAGAGCTTAATCCTGGCAGTTTCGCATACTTGCAGAGGCTTTGAATCGCTGACGCAGGCCCGGTCACCGAGATTGACAGAGTGAAGTTTCCGTTTGTTGAAGTCTTGTTGTCGTGGAACTATTCCATCCATTAGATGCCGCTGAATGGAGAGCAGTCCTTAACGTGCGTTGCTCAAGCACACACCCCGAGAGTCGAACCAGCGCCGCTTGATCTTGATTCGAAGCTTCTTCGTTCCAGAAGTGACGCACTAACTAATTGAGCCAACGGGGCGGACTTAAAAACAGAGCGCAATACGTACGCACCAACGAAAAATTGTCACCACAAACAGATTTCCAGATAAAGAACGGAAATTTCGTCTAGCTAGTACGCAAAGCAGAACTGTTTAATATCTGACCAGCTTTCTCATCGACAATCTACAGAATGACGAAACTTATTGCTACTGCTTCATTTCAAATGCGCACAACTCGCTTCTGTGATGTAGCCTAATAGTCAATAACAGTTGTTGAGTAATTTCACACGAGGTGAATCTGTCTGATGCAATATTTCCTAATTCACACGAGTTAAATCTGGATGATGCAATATTACTTATTTCAAGATGATGCAAGAGTTCCTCGTTTAGCCTACAGAAATATTCCATGACGTAGACGCCAGGTAAATTATGACGTTAAAGGTTTTATGTTTTTATCTGGGGAACGATTGTCCGTAACAATGCCTACAAAATTATGAACACCTTCTGTTAAACTTTGTGGTTTCTAACCTGGGGTCTGCGGACCCCTTGGAGGTCCGTGAAAAAGCATTTGGGGGTCCGTAATTACCTTGGTGAATTTTGGAAAAAAACGAAAAGCGAACTTTTTACTTTCAGTTCTCTCTTTAAATGAAAATGTGTCAAGCTCAAGTCGCAAGAATCAACTGTACCGGTATGCATTAAAATAAATCTATGCTGCTGCCTACAGTGTGTAGGCCTACATTGACCTTAAACTACATCTACCATAAGTCTACAACGCATGTCGACTTGAAAAGCAAAAGGAAGTCCCCTCTCAAAATTGTTTGAGAGTAAAAGTTTTCTATACGGCATGGCCTACTTAGCCGATATTTTCGGTCATATTAACAATGTTAATCGTGGCATTCAAGGACCAGGTGTGACAATAATTTATGCAGCTGAAAAACTGAAAGCGTTTTTAGCCAAGTTGCCGGTTTGGAAACGCAAATTGGAAGCAGGTAATTACGCTAACTTTCCAATGTTAGAAGATCTTATCTTGATGGATGAAACTCAAAAAGAATGTAGGGGAGACTGGGGTTAGTTGGAAAGTTTTTTTTTTTAAAGTGAAATTTAAAACAATTGGTGCATAACCTGACAACTTGAAGCGGCTTAAATTATCACCTATGTAGTCCCCTATCATAGCCTACAACTAAAAATAAGTATTCAGTAAATTTAACTTTTAATGCAAATTTAAAATAAACAAACATACGTTTTCCAACCAACCCCATGCCTGGGGTTAGTTGGAAAACGTCAGTTAACTGCACACTAATTAACTGGATACTATTTTTTCAACCAACAAACATTTATATGGGGTTGTAAGCAAATATGTTTACTTGCTGTGAAATCAAAATGCAATAAATTCTACACCTAATCAGCGTAAAAACGTTTTTTAATAAACTCATTCTTAAAACTTGTGATACCGTATATATTGCACAATGCACATTCCAAGCTATTCAAATTAAAATTTTCCCAGTATATCTGCTTAAAACAAGTTAATTGGAGCTTATACTGCGTACTTCTTCTTCGTCGTATGAGCTGTTCTTCTGGACTATATGTTTGGGCATGATGCCATCAGCCACTCGACAGTCTCGTCATCCAGGGCTTTCAGTCCAAGCGCTCCATGTGGTGGTTGATGGATTGGGCAGTCATGGACGACATGATCTACTGTCTGGTCTGTGGCGCCACACTCGCATCCCGGTGAGGAAGCCAGGCCCCATTTGCACATGTCTGAACGAAAGCGACCGACGCCGGTTCGTAGGCGGTTAAGCCGGACCCACGCAAGTCTTGCGAGGGACATTCCCGGAGGGTGGGGATCGACGTCGGGTAGGAAATCACGGAGTCGGGAGGTGTTGTTTTGCCACTCCATGTTCCATGTGTAGTTCGTCCAGTGTGCCGCACTTATTCCAAGATCTTCAACGTTGTTCAGAAGCTGTCGTGCGGCGGGCACAAATGGGCGTCTTGATTTCAGTCGCTGCTGTCCTCCAGGTAGGCGCTGGAATGTACTGTGGAGGAGGTGGTCGGGGTCCAGTGCGCGACGAGCAAGGGAAATCATGGCTCCTTTACGGCGAAGCTCAGCAGGTTGGATGCCTGCAAGGATGGGAAGGCAGTCCGTTGGAGTGGGACGCAGGCATCCAGTCACAGTGCGTAGTGCGTCATTGATGGCGGTGTCAATGTGGCGGGTGTGAGAGCTGCGGCACCACACTGGTGCGCAGTACTCAGCGGTAGAATGGACAAGGGCCAAGGTAGCTGTGCGAAGGGTTTTCGCATCAGCTCCCCAGCCGGAACCCGCCAGCCACCTCAAAAGTGCAACGCGCGCAGATAGTTTTTTGCGCAGTGACTCCAGGTGTCGTCGGTACTATCATACCACGACGATATACTCGCATCATATTAGCCTACATCGTCATACTGGTATCAAAACATTTTCCAACTAACCCCCACCCACTGCTTTCCAACTAACCCCATTAGCACATGACAAAGTATTTTCCTAAAATATTTAAGCATGGTGCATTTGACTAAAATTTGTTTATTTCTTGGTGTTGATGATGATGGCGTATGAGCGATCTTTCCAGGCTAGATTGGAGGGCAGGAAATCTTCAGCCACTCAGCAGTCTCGTCGTCTAGGACCCTCAGACCATGCACACCGTGTGGAGGCCGGTGGGTTAGGCAGTGGTGGATGACATGGTCTGCGGTCTGTTCCGTGGCACCACACTCGCATTCTGATGAAGGAGCCAGGCCCCACTTGTGCATGTCGTCGTTTATAGTTCAGGAACGGCAACAACAGCCCTTTCATTAAATTTGCATACGTTGAAAAGTTTTGGCATGGCACTTTGGGTCATCTGAATATTCAAATACTACCGTAGACCTACTGACATTTCTTGAACAATTCATTCATTTTATTATTTGAGCAACTGTTTAACCTGATATTTGCTGCAGGAGTCGTAGCGGCAATGCAATATGACACAGTACAGTAGTTGAGTACCATAGTATAATTATTAAAATAGTCAATAGTAGGCTATGTTAATTGAGTTTCAGGCAAAATTTAGGTAGGGGTCCGCAGAATTAATAATTTGTCTAAAGGGTCCGTGACAACAAAAAAATTGGGAACCACTGTAGCCTACAGTTAAAGAAACCAGTTTTATAGTTAAAAGTTCTCTTTAGACAAAATTTTAACAGATTTGCTTTTTCTACATGTTTATAATCATTATTATCTTGTTTATTGCCATTATTGGCCTACAGTCTTAAAATTATGTACTGTGTAATAAGCTTATATGATCTTTTTTAGGTAGCCTAGTAAAATATAATGATGGTTTATATTTTAATGCAATTAAAGTAGGCTAATGTTATCTGACTGCCTAATGAAATTCGCAGTGGGATGGCGCAACGGATATGGTGTTGGCATTCCAATTATGCAAACCTGGTTCGACTCCCGGCTTCAGCTGTTTATTGGATAATGTGTAGTTGAAAGCACCGCTCACCTCTACCCAGGGTGTAATAAATTGGGTGGGCGTCGTTGCTGAAGTAAAGGCGGCCGAGAGAAAGGAACTGGCCACCTTACTCTCCTGAGTGCCGATGGCTTAGTACAATGAGAACCTTATCTTCTCATACCCGACACTTCAATCAAGTATAAGCCCTTTACCTTTTAATGAAATTCTGATTAATTTAGCTATTTGACTCTAACAACTTTTTCCACATTATTGTTACTCAAAATTATATTTTTGAAGTTAACAGAAGGGGATCTTAAATTTGGTTGGTTGGTTTTGAATCTTCATCCTCGGACTGACAAAGCCTTGATTGGTTATTCCTGGTAGTTTCGCATACTTGTGGAAGCTCTTGATGCGGCCGGTTACCGAGATTGGCAGAGTGAAGTTTTCCGTTGTTGAAGTGTTGTTGCCGGGGAATTATTCCATTCACTATGTGCCGCTGAGTGGAGAGCAGTCCTGCAATTGCGTTGCTCAAGCGCACACCACGAGAGTCGAACCAGCGAGGCGTGATCTTGAGCCGGCGCATAACCATTGAATTAACGGGGCATTTGTACAGTAGGTATAGTCTAACGAAATGAATTAAAAAATTACGGTACTGTATGGAAAAACTAGAAGTTAACACACAAAATACAAGATTTATTTAATGCTCCTTTTCTCCATCTCTCTCCAAGTCATGAGAGAGTGGACTGATGTTAAGAATACTGTGGAGTACTTGCGTGAACATTCTTTGAGATGGCTCGGACATTTTGAACAAATGGATGAGAGCAGTTTGACAAAGCGAGTTTGGAAAGAGGTAGTGACAGGAAAAATGAGAAAAGAAAGACCATGGGAAGACATTGTGAATTATGACCTGATAAAAATAAATTTGAAAACTGAAGATGGCAACGATAGAGAGAAATGGAAGAGTCAGTAAAGAACTGGTCGACCTTGATGTGTCGAGATAAAGACCAAGCTTCTTTGAAGCAATAAGGAAAAAGCCTATTTAAAGGTGATAACTAAATCTTTAACCTGATTAAAGCAAAATAGGCCAACATTAGCCTAGTCGATTTTGAAACATAGTTGATAGAACCGAAAAGAAGTTGAAGCATTTCAAGCTAAAAGCACAAAAGCATTTTAAAGTTCTGTAGCTAATAGTGAGTCGGCTGCATAAGCGCAAATTGTTATTCATAGCGGAAAATTTGTTGAAAACTATTCTTTGCAATCATGCTATTAAAGCTTCTAATAATTTGATTTTACAGAAAGTAATAGGATCAGAGTTGGAACTTGCAAGAATTGGTGACGTAACCAAAGTCGTCTTAGTTAATTTATACTGAGCGTAAGAGCTGTATAAAACCCGGAAAAGAGCCGCATGCGGCTCGCGAGCTGCGGATTGGCCAGTATAGGGTGGCTCGTTTTTAAACTTTTTTTTAAAATTCTTTTGGGGTAGTGGGGAAATGGCCAATGAGTGAGAAAAAACTCATGACAAAATTTGAGATTCGTAACAAATTGTCTTCAGCCTCCTCATGGGGCTCAAAAATCGAAAAATGGGTCAAAAACGCAATTTTTCCAAAAATAGAGTAATGAACTGTTTTATTTTGGTCAACAACGCACGAGTACAAAATAATTGACACGGCGAGAAGAACACAATAAACATAGCCAGGTCAGAGATTTTAAAGAACCGGCCTGCCACGCCCGCGGAAGCGGGGAGCGGCGTGATTATGGGGTGGCGATGCACCCGGAAGGGAAGTCCACCAGCTTAGGTCGCGCGGGCCAGGCTGGGGAGTCTAGGTACCTGTGGAAGGAAAGTGTGGATCGAAATTTTTGTGCGACTCGTCCGCAAAATTTAGAATGGCGGAACGGGCCAGGAAGACGGCTTAGCTTTCCGTAAACGCAAAAAAGGTCAGTTCACGACGGGCGGGCAGCCCGTCGTGTGGGGCGACTGGTGTAGTAACAATATTTAGGTTATGAGTTATTTAACGTATAGGGATAATTTATATTTAAGTATGAGAATGGTTTGTTTATAAGTTGAATTAAGATGAAGGCTGTCTAACTGCTTGATGAAATTTCTATCTATCTAATTTATCTAGTTTGGCAATCTGACTCCATGACATAATTTCCACACAATTATTGTTATTCGAATTATAATTTTAAGTTATCAGAAGGTGTTCGACTGTTCGTATAATATTGTAGGTCTATAACACAAATTGAATTTAAACATTACAGAATAGTGAAATTGCAGAACAGGGAAACATTACGAATTATTATATTTTTAACTAAACAATAAATTTAATGTTTTCTGAGAGCTAAACTGGTCTAACTGGACTGGTTTGATGTGAGCTAGTCCGATTTGATAGAGCTCTCGTCAAAGGACGAACAAACCATTTTATTTTGTGTTCCCTTTTTCTTATTTACTTCGGGAGAAGTTTACATGGAAAATTACAGAAACACTAGGAAATAAATTTAAGTTAAAGTAGTTTACTTTAGTAAAAGAAAGGGAAACTTATATGACGAAATAATGGATCGCTACACTGGTACCGGCAGAAATCTTAACCCTTAGAAGGTTGGGCTCTCTGGAGTCTTGCTCAGTTTGGGGGGGGGGGGCTGTCGATTCTTCTTATGCTTTAGAAGTGATATCTCTGTTATTTTTTAAAGCACGGTTTCAAAACTTGGGATTCACTTTGTAAAATTATTCACGCTGAGCATAACCGAAAATTAAAACTATATGAGTTTTAGAACTGCTCATATACGTTGAAATGTTGAGGTGACTTATGACGTTTGGGTTATTTGTTATTTTTTGGTAGAGTAATGAAGAACATGCATTGCAATGTTGTGATTAAATTTTTTTTACATAATCTCAATTTGAATCATTTGATTAACGAATCATTTGATTAACGAGGCCAAGTTAATTACTTTCATCCAGCTGATGGGAAAATTTTGAACAATAGAATATGAAATATTTCAGAGGATGTGCTGAGAAATGCCTTATATCTCTCAATTTATAACCTTTATTCGCTCAAAAATTTCAGCTCAATAGAGGTGAATAAAAGTTAGGAAAAGTCAAGAAGTCTCATAGTCGCAGCCTCAGTGGTTTTAGAGATACAAATGTTGATACAAAAAAGTTGAATTGACAGCCCCCCCCAACCTTCAAAGGGTTAAAGCCGGGCAGCGCCCACGTCTCCATCACGTGACCGCAACCAGTGATGGGCATTATCGGCGATAATTTATCGGCGATAATTATCGGCGATAATTTTTTATCGCTTATCGCTATCGCTTAACTATTTTTTCAGTTATCGTTTATCGTTATCGCCAAAGGCAATATTTGATTATCGCCGATAATTAATCGCCGATAAATTTTATTTCGGATCAACACACAACTGGAAAGACCATGAAAAGTAATATTTTTACTAGCCACCTAGTTAATGATACTAAAATTAAAACCAGTTCTTCTTCAGTGCCTGAAGTGTGTGTGCACAGGTCGTTGTCAGGGGAGGGGGCACGCCCCCCTGCAGCGACGGCCCTGACAACACAATAATTTTTAGAGTTGCAAATTGCAATGCAATGAAATGCATGCAACAAGTCTCTTGTTGTTTTGCTGCAATCGGCAATCGCGAGTGAATTTTACAATTAAAATGTAAGCGCACAGGCGGTACAGATTCCTTTGAAGCGAAGCGAAAGAAATTGGCAAGTGGTTTGTGAAAGTGTCGCAATACGAGGCCGCTTTTACATCGGAAACATGGTCTTTCGCGCCACCTCACAATCAACTATTTTATTCTTGTGTTTTCTTTTTTCATTGGAAGTGTTAGTTTTTAGTAATTGTCGTAAAAAAATAAAATGTCTCTTGTCAAAACATGAAACTTACTGTTTTAAGCGCATTAAATCTTTAGAAGAGTAGATTAACTAAAATTGTAAGAACTTGCCTTGAGACGTGCGGTTACGTCACAAACTCAGTTTAAAAGACAAAATTCATACACAATAACAACACAAGATCGGTTATAGACTGTAAGATCGATTTTTTTTCTAGCTTGGTGATATAACTTTAATTCAAAAACAATAACCAAATGCGTAAGTGCCACTTAACTTAAAAAGTTAACCCATTTGTGCTGAAAGTGAAAGTACTTAAAAAAATTTTCGGAAAATTTAAATATTGCATAATTATGACCTAAAAAACATATCACACTTATTTTTGTTCTAATTGTGTTTGTACTTTTTGAGAAAAAAGCCGTCTTATATATAGGCTAATACGCTAGGCAAATCCGTTATCAAATTTCACAAGTTTCTTGTGCGTAATGCTTAAGCGTTATTACATTTTACCTTTGTTTGTCGTATCCAGGCTACACCCGGTGGTTGAAGATTTAGATTTAGTGGACGGGAAGGCAAGGAAGCCAATCTTCGTGTCCACCTTCAGGCATGCCTTCAAGTGTCCTGCCACAGACACAGCCGCATGCTCTTGAGTGGTGTCGAACCGGCACCCTTTCGATTGCCGTTCCAGTGTTCTCACCACTCGGCTATGCAGCAAAAAAAAACAAAACAAACATTTTACTTATCGCTCAAAGTGATAAATGGGAAATGTCTTGTTCATGTTTTGTCATGTCATTATTGTCATCGAGCATTTTATTGAAATGAAAGTTCAAAAAATATGAAGATGAAAATTAAACTACCCGGCTAAAACTACCACGTCCCCCACCCTCCATACAATGTGACTTTTGCCCACGTCTTTTCCATCATAGACTGGGCCTCCAAAGCCACATACGACATCACCATCCAAAACCAAATTCAATTTGAAGACAAAACCAATGCTCGGACACGAGCTGGAGCCGACGACGACGACGATTGTCATCGAGCATTTTATTGAAATGAAAGTTCAAAAACTATGAAGATGAAAATTAGCAAAGTAACACAACATCACTGAAACAAGTCATTGCGGAATATGATATTGCTTGAAGCATTTGACATGCAGACCGACATCATATTTTTTGCATCTTGTAGTAGTTTTTGCATGACAATAGGCGCATCGAGTTGCGTGGTAAATTTATGCTAAATACAGTATTACCTTTCTCATTTACCTATGCGACATAGCCTACCTCAATCAATTATTTTTATTCCCACTAATACAGTGCCTATATTGTAATTCTTATGTCAACAACTCAGCGTTCTGCCATTGCTTTAATGATGGTGTTCACAAAGAAAACAAAAAAAATTATCTGAAATTATCAGTAAATTACGATAATTATGTTATTGTTCTAAAACAAACACGACTAATTTGACAAGCTTGATGGATTTCACAGTAGGCCTATGCACATTTTTACTACCAATAACGCTTAAGATTACTGATAAATTTTCAAGCATATTGCGTTTTTTGGATTTTTTTAAATTATTGCTGACTTTGCTGTAAACCGTCCTTTAAGCAGAAAGCAAAATACAAAGTTTGGAATTTTTTATGGTATTTTCATTTGATTTATTTATTTTGCCTACTGCACGTAAGTGGCAGTGTAACTCAATTGATAAAAGCACCAACTGGTATCTGAAGGTATAATTATGAGCACGGCGGTTACCTCAGTGGTTTGATTCTGGATCAAGAGGTTGAAGATTCGATACCTACTGCCGCTGTTGCGATTCTATTCATGCATAACTTACAAAAAGTTTTGTCCCTTTACACTACAGTATATTATGTTCGATTTTTCGTCATGTTGATGAAAACAGTTCGTGCTGCATGGGATAGGGCAGCGCTAATCAAGAAAAAAAAATTATCGTTATCGGACATTATCGGCGATAATTTATCGTTTATCGTTATCGCTTAACTTTTTTTTGATTTATCGTTTATCGTTATCGCTTTAGGCATTTTTCGTTTATCGATTATCGTTATCGCTTAACTGAAAAATGAGTTATCGCGCCCAACACTGACCGCAACACAGGTACGTTTGACTCCTATACCCGGTCTGCCCTTAGGCAGAGCGGATAAACTTTAAGGTCTCCCACGAGAAAGAGAAGCTTAGCTACAAGGACAATTTAACTACTCGTGGGAAACGAAAATTATATAAAAATCTGGAGCAAAGGCTCAATTAAATGGTGTAAAAAAAATAAAAAAATATGGTAAGTGGGAATATATTGTATGCTTTACCTACTGGAAAAGTGTTGACGTTGAACCAACGAGCACGGATGTGCAGTTGTGCACTGGCCAGACGTTGGAGCAGGTTCGCCCTGCTGGGTCGGGGGGACTAGCGATCGAAGCGTAGATATGACTAAGCTACGTTACCAGGAAAAATATATATAGAATAGTGGGATGAAACTTTAGAGGTTGCATCGAGTTGATCGGGAAATCATGTTTATCGATGTATTGAAAGCAACGCGAGGTTGATCCGAGCGGGCAAGAGCAGCATATCAGAAGTTAATGTGTGATAGTCTAAAATATTGAAAGATGAAAATACAGATCCAGTGTTATTAATGATATTACGTAATTGATAGATGATATGAGTCCATTCACGATATGCAATATACTGTATACTTAATTCATATATTACTATATATACATTTTTTTTTTTATTGATGATGATTGTATTCTTCATTGAGCTGCAACTTGCTGATGGAACGACAATTGTATAAGCGTTTAGAACGAAAAGTGACTAAGTCACAAAATACTACTAAGGAGATATTGACATGTACAGTATTCAATTGCATTGTAAAATCAAGATTTATAAGATTTTTTTGTTTTTACCATATGTCAGTGTCTACAACCCCAACCTAGTTCTAATTGCACTATTAATTGATTTTTTAGTTGAACTTGTCAAAAAATATTAATAATATTCTTTTTTGGACTTATGCACTTTTCTTCAAAATTGCTGGAGTTAGGCACTTTTAGACACAAATGATGGACTTAAGCACTTTTATTGCAAAGGGCAACTATACAAAATTTAGCGAATAAACAAATAGCACTGCCCTAGCACTGCAATAGCAAATAGCCTTTTACCATATGTCAGTGTCTATAACCCCAACCTAGTTCTGATTGCACTATTAATTTATTTTTTAGTTAAACTTGTCAAAAAATATTGATAATATTCTTTTTTGAACTTATGCACTTTTCTTCAAAATTGCTGGAGTTAGGCACTTTTAGACACAAATGATGACTTAGCAACCTTTGTACCAAATATTTTTGTGTCTGGTGACAAAGGGCAATGAAAGCAATACGTTTTTGCACTTAACTCAATTCGAGTGAAAATGTGACTTAGTCACTGTTCGTTCTAAACGCTGATAATGAAACAATGGATTTAACATACTATGACGTCACACAATTGCTGGCAGGTTTTGAGGTTTGCTTTCTCGCGCGCTCGGATGCTTACTGCAGAGCTTCTGTTGTTGGGGAATTGAGCTTCTGATCGCTGGAATCGTCTTTTCTATGACGTAGCCCCTCCACGAGTGAGCCCGGCGTTCCAAGCTTTCCAGACACGGAGAGAACCTTCGACTGAGAGGAAAGCCACTTTTCTAGCCACCTCTGCTACCCCACGAGCAGGAACACCCAAGGCCGTCAGAGCCCGAGAGCTCAACGGAGCATAGCTCCCGAGGGAGCCTACGACGAACGGAAGTGACAGGACGTCCCTGTCTTTCTTTATGTTTACACATAACTCGCCGAGTCGCCGTACTTGTGTTTCCTGTCGGCGGCTTTTCGAAGGGAATCCGCGCCGTAGTCGAACGGGCAAGTGACGTCACATACAACCGTGACACCGTCAGGGCGCAGATCAGCACCGCCCGCTTCCACGTGTTGTGGAACAGTACTATCTATGGAAAGCAAGGGTTGCCATTCGGCAGGTACATGCTTCACGATCTCCCACAATATTGAATTGTGCCGTTCCGTGACAACAGGCATCACGGTAGGGCAGTGGTTCAATATATGAGGGAGAGTGTCTTCCACTTTCCCACACGCGCGACATATGGCAGGTTTATAAGGGCGGCCATGGCAGCTCCTGAAAATTTCAATTTTGCTGAAAATTTCGCATTTTTGTTTGTGGTTACATAACTACAAACTTCGTCAGTGACGTAAATTCAAATAAAAGACGTCACTTTTTCCTGCCAAATTAACCCAACTTCATTAAAAAATGACGCAACAGCTCAGGGCAGGTCTATAAAGAGAAATGCAATGACGTTTTATAGTTGGCAAAACGTCTAACGCAATTATGTATTATGTAACCACAAGCAATAGTTTAAATCTGGTATCCTTCGGTAAAAAAAATCTGGTAAAAAAAGGTATCCTTCGCCATTCGAACAACTCCAGAGAACCAAAACACTTCCTCCTGTCAAAGATGGAGGCATCAACATGGTAGACATCCAATCAAAATTTCAAACAAGCCGCATCGACAGAATTCGCCACCTTTTCTCACTAGAAGACGCCACCGAAATCTGGCACGATTGGGCCATGTTCAATTTGAGTTACAAAATGAGACACATCAATCCTCTTTTGTTCTCCAACAGCATTCCGCATGCCCCAATTCCAAACGAAATGTATGCGGACATCTTCAAGTCCTTTTGCAAACTCAATTGCTTGAAACACGACTGGGAAAATACTTCCTACAAAAACATCTATCTCAATCTGAAAACGCAAAATGAAAAGAAAATTGACAAGATCGATCAAAACGGAAAAAATATTCCTTGGAATGAGATCCTCTTATAAAACAAGGAAATCAAACTCCTCCTTCCACCGTACCTATCCTCCATGTCCTTTCGGATTGCTCATGGAGGATACAAAAGGGGAGAATTTCAAAGAAGACTACAATCTGACAGAAAAACAAATTGCAAATTCTGCAGAAAAACTGAAGACAATGTGACCCACGTCCTCACCGAGTGCTCCTTTGCACAAGGAATATGGAAACGCCTTCAACAACAATACTCTGACCTGACCAACAAAGACATGAAAATAACAAGGACGTGATTCTCTACAACCAACTCCCTAGAGGACAAAAGAACAACCTGATCCTTTTGACCATGATGAATGACGCCAAGCACACCATCATCCAAAATAAGATATCTCTGGACATAGGCGACATATACATACAGGACACAAAACGGTCCACCATTCAAGCCCTGTGGGTCATCATGACAAAAACAAAAGACTTAACACTAAAGCATAACATTCCTTTGTCATCTGACATTTCTACTCCTTCTAAACCTCCTCCTACGGTCAGAAGAAAGAAGAACCAGTCGAGATCCTCTCTTCAACCGCCCTCTCAGTCGTCCTCGGTGGTAGGGATGACTGATTGCAGCGGTGGATCTCACTAGCACAGTACGGTCGTAGAACATCTTTGAAGAAGCTTAGACAGCCAAGGGCTTAACAACCCACCTTCAACCTGTCCCTTTCACTCATCTGCAACGGCCTGATGCCGGAAGAGTGATTGCAGAGGGAGATCTTCAACCGTCCCTCTCAGTTGTCCCACTCGCCCTGGGATGACAAGATTGCAGCGGCCCATTCCAAAGATGACTCTGGGGTCAGCGAAAGCTACCCTCCCTCTGGCCGCTCCTCTCTGGCATCTTCGCCAAATGAGATGTCAGACTGCAGTGGCCCGTTTTCTACAAACAAGTGCCCTTCTTCAAGCGGGCAACAAGAAAATACACACACACAAACAAACTCAAATAAAATAAAAAAATAATTCTCTACCAAAACGCGCTAGTTTTCATGCTTGACCCGCCATCTCCTAGTCTGCTCCAAGATCAGCAAGAGAAAAGTCGAGACAGGCAGATCAGCTTGAGGCAGCCAATAACCCTTAATTTACATCCACAGATTACCATCTACCGCGGTGGGTCACTTCGGTCGTAGTGAGTCCCTCGCCTCCCTGGTAGGTATCTTCCATGTAAGTATGGTGTGCCTGCTGAGTGTTTGGGTGTGTGGACGGCTCCCGGAGCGGACGCACTAATGATGAGACAGGAAACAAATCCATTTCATATGGAAAATTGTAAACCTGCAAGATGTAGTGGTATCCATCTTGAACTCTGAGCGTTGCGCGAAAAAAAACAAAAAAAACACGACTTCCCAAACTGGAAGTTGCCACCCCCCAAGAGGTCGCGTAACGAGCTTCAGGGGTCGCAGAAAGTATACCAATTTGCACAAGGTACTGCATATTAGCACTTCTGTGCGAGATGCTGTGACAGTTATTAACTTTAAGAGGCGCGCACTCAATAGGCTGCCCGTATTTTTGAAAATTTATGAGGTGAAATGGAATCGGAGTTAAAAACTCTTTTACTGCATCGTGAAGTGAGGTGGCTTTCAAAAGTCAAAGCTTTAAAATGGTTAATCAATTAATGTTGAAAACCGAAATCGTAATTTTTCCAACAGAATAAAATTCAGTCTTAGTCCACCATTTTTGCATCTAGCTTTTGGAATTATGCCAAATGTTAGATATGCTTGAAAAACTGAACGAATTTAATTTGTCCCTCATAGGAGAAATTGAACATCTGGAAACCAAAATTTCAAAATGATTTATCTGAAATGTTCTCACTTCGCCTACCGTTCTAACCTAAGCAACATTGAGACCAGCTTTAACTAACATTGAGCCACGGGTGGACTTGCTTTGTAGCAGAAGGCAGTCACACCCATCACACTGAACAAATGTGTTTCTATTTTGTTTTGTTTCCTGTTTTTTTGTAGGCTTCCCATGGGCTTCGTTGTGATGGTCAGAAATAAACAAAAAAATAAAAACAAGCTAAACTGAGTGACGGTAAATTGTTTTTGGTTTTCGTTTGATCAAAACTTTTCAATAAATATCACAAATGTATATTTCGCACTTCTTCGTCGTATGAGCTGTTCTTCTGGACTATATGTTTGGGCATGATGTCATCAGCCACTCGACAGTCTCGTCATCCAGGGCCTTCAGTCCAGGCGCTCCATGTGGTGGTTGATGGATTGGGCAGTCATGGACGACATGATCTACTGTCTGGTCTGTGGCGCCACACTCGCATCCCGGTGAGGAAGCCAGGCCCCATTTGCACATGTCTGAACGAAAGCGACCGACGCCGGTTCGTAGGCGGTTAAGCCGGACCCACGCAAGTCTTGCGAGGAACATTCCCGGAGGGTGGGGATCGACGTCGGGTAGGAAATCACGGAGTCGGGAGGTGTTGTTTTGCCACTCCATGTTCCATGTGTAGTTCGTCCAGTGTGCCGCACTTATTCCAAGATCTTCAACGTTGTTCAGAAGCTGTCGTGCGGCGGGCACAAATGGGCGTCTTGATTTCAGTCGCTGCTGTCCTCCAGGTAGGCGCTGGAATGTACTGTGGAGGAGGTGGTCGGGGTCCAGTGCGCGACGAGCAAGGGAAATCATGGCTCCTTTACGGCGAAGCTCAGCAGGTTGGATGCCTGCAAGGATGGGAAGGCAGTCCGTTGGAGTGGGACGCAGGCATCCAGTCACAGTGCGTAGTGCGTCATTGATGGCGGTGTCAATGTGGTGGGTGTGAGAGCTGCGGCACCACACTGGTGCGCAGTACTCAGCAGTAGAATGGACAAGGGCCAAGGTAGCTGTGCGAAGGGTTTTCGCATCAGCTCCCCAACCGGAACCCGCCAGCCGCCTCAAAAGTGCAACGCGCGCAGATAGTTTTTTGCGCAGTGACTCCAGGTGTCGTCGGTACGTGAGTGACCTGTCCAGGGTTACGCCGAGGTAGGTGGGTTCGGCGCAGTAGGGGAGGTGTTCGTCATCGGTGGTAATGTTGATCTCACGTTTTGCTTCCTTGTTGTTTAGGTGGAAGGCCGCCGACACTGTCTTTGCCTTGCTGAGCTGTAGCTTCCATTTCTGGAGATATGTTGATATAGTTGACATGTCCTGGCTTAGGTTCCTCTCCATTGACTGCCAATCTCCGGCTGGATGCAGGAGAGCCAGATCGTCTGCATAAGCATACTTCCTGGAGATGGTGTCAGGCAGGTCATAGATGTAAGTGTTAAAGAGGAGGGGAGCCAGGACAGAGCCCTGTGGGACGCCGTTCCTGAGTCGACGTAGTCTACTTCGTCGGCCGCTACCGGTGGAAAGGGTAAAGCTGCGGTTTTGCACAAGTTCCATAATCATATGGACCATGTGCCTGTCAGGAAGGAGACGGAGTAGTTTGCAGGTAAGGCCGCTGTGCCATACAGTGTCGTAGGCAGCCGTGAGATCGACAAACACGGCGCCAGCCTTCTTTTTTGCCGAGAAGCTGTTCTCGATGTCTTGGGTCATCAGAGTGACCTGGTCTACAGTTGATCTTCCGTGGCGAAAGCCGGCTTGTTCCCGAGGGAGCTGAGGGTCTATTATCGGTTCGACACGGGCGTAGATAAGTCTTTCGAGTATCTTGAAGGGGATACAGAGCAGAGAGATGGGACGATAGCTCTTCGGATCCCCTGGGGGCTTCTTCGGCTTTGGGACTGCAACCACTAGGGCTCTTCTCCAGATTCTTGGGATGCGCAGGTGACGCAAGCAGCAGGAAAGGAATTCTTTTAACCAGGACCTCATAGAGGGAGCAGCTTGGAGTATTAGTTCCGGGCATAGGTGGTCAAGGCCCGGGGATTTGCCTGGCTTTAGGTGCTGGAGGGCGGAGGCAAATTCTTCTGGGGTAAACTCACCAGAGATGTTGCCCTCAACAGGTGTTGGGACCTTCCACTGTTCGCACTGTTCGTCGTCTTAATCGTAGGGGGCCACGAAACATTTTAAGAGATTAAAAGGGGTCGCGAGCAAAAAAGTTTGGGAAACCCTGGTTTAAATGACTCCAATTTTTTTCTTAGGTTAATTAGATATATCTAAACAATATTGTATCCACCCAAACTAAAACATTTTTTGAAAAAATTTGGTTTTTGACCCATTTTTCGATTTTTGAGCCCCATGAGGAGGCTGAAGACGATTTGTTACAAATCTCAAATTTTGTCATGAGTTTTTTCTCACTCATTGGCACCATTTCCCCACTACCGCGAAAGAATTTAAAAAAAAGTTCATAAACGAGCCACCCTATTGGCCAGGCTTGATTTACAGCATTTAAGAAATAAAAATTATCTCCTTATTTTTTAGTGTGAATAACCAAGTAGGTCTACAAATAAAAGCTTGCAAATGCAACTCATCAAGCGCAAGTATCGTAGAAGTTCGAACAATGCTTTTGGGATTCATGATTTTTTTTCAAGTCAAAAGCACCTTTATTGAGAGTTATGTCTTATTCAAATTAGGATTCAAATGTTAAGCGCATAATATCACCAAATTTAGCAACACAAGAATTTAAAAAAAACAAAAAAACTTTGTGGCTATTCACAGGAAGATACGCATTTGCTTTCTATTGAAGATGTTCTTGAAGTTGTAGGTACAGTCAAAAAGTAAAAACAAACATTCTTCATCGCGTACTGGTTGTTTGCAGTTTTATGGCCTGGCCTACTGCCTCCTCTCCCCTTAATTAACAGCTCCGTAAGTAGTTTTCTTTAAAAAAAATGCAGTTTATGTTGAGTTTGTGATTTAGTTTATGTTAATTTTATGAAAAAAATGCAGAACATAAATTTGCCATTCATTGCAATTTCAATATTTTATTAATTTTCAGAATGCACTGTGCAATAATGAAATCAACAAAACGTAATGTATAACATCTTTCCCAGCTATAATATTATATAGGCCTACTTCAGGAATTTTGAATGCACATGTAATTTTACAATTGTTTTGAATTGTAGCTTACAAACTGAAGTTTTGTAAAAAAAAAATTATTGGTAAAAACACATAAAGCAAAAAATAGCCTATGCAAATCCAAAAATGCCATACTAAATTTTCATATTAATGCGCGTCTTGTTGACCAGTCCAGGATCCTGATTGCTTCCGAACCCTAATTTTATACTGTTTTTAACGAATGCAGGTTACAGTAAGTTTTGATTTTGTTTTTTGATAGAAGCCGCTTATACTTAAATTCGAACATGCTTTTGGCAACGTTTCGTAACACGCGTAGGATTTTGAACCATGGCGATTGGCGACCTATAGCCAGGGAATGAGATTAGATGGAACGGGATAAAAGATGAAATGGAATACATTGGGATGGAAGATGAAAAATGTCAAGGATGTAAAGAAATAGAAAATTTAGATGATCGGATGAAATACGGTCTTCCATCCTTCAATCTCAATTCCATCATAAACTTTTAAACATTGTACCAAAATATAGCCTACTGTACAAAAGTTGCAAAATAGATTGAGTAAAAGTTTCCGTTTGATTACGTTTCTTAAATTAAAATATTTCGATTTTCGTTCGTATTGAACAAACGCGACTGTTGCCTGGACAGCTGTTCGTGAAACAGAAATCAATAACATTCACAATTCGTGTGTAACATAGATTCACTTCATTTTATACATTTAAATGCATTACGGTCACTGCATCGCTCTTTGTCGGCTGCATAGCCGAGTAGTGAGAGCACTGGAACGACGTTCAAAAGGGCGCCGGTTCGACACCGCTCAAGAGCATACGGCTGTGTCTTTGGCAGGACACTTAAAGGCATGCCTGAAGGTGGACACGAAGATTGGCTTCCTTGCCTTCCCGTCCACTTAATCTAAATCTTCAACCACCAGGTGTAAGCCAGGATACGACAAACAAACATCGCTCTTGAATGATTCTATTTGTTTGAACTCTGGAACAATTAATCAAAAAAGTAAGAAAAAATAACAGCATTGAAAATCCAAGCGCTAAATGTGAAAATATACTGTAGCCTATTCAATCAATCTAGTTCATTTCAGTATAGCCTAGCTTCATATAGCCTACGGTGCGTTGCACAAAATTCATACATCATACACATACATTAACTTATTCATGTGGAAGCCCTAAAAATCATCCGGTTTTTTAAGTCAAAGTGCACCCTACAATTTCAAATAAAACTTAAGCAATAAAACCTTGACAGTCACTTTATCTGGTCAGATCCCTACCCGACATTGGTAAAGATTTGGACCAGAGAATGTGGTTAGTTGAAAAGCTTATAAGTAAGCTTGCTCCGCTACAAACTCTAAATACACCCCAGAAGGCACTTTATCTGGTAGAGATCTGGACAGATCCCTACCCGATCTGGTAAAGATCTTGACCTGATGAAGTGGCTGTCTGGGACAGGATAGTAATCACTGCAGCAACAAAGCAAACAAATACAGCTGCTCCTACGCTCTACCAACCCGCAAAAACTTGTTAATACACCAGGAGGCATCGAAAAAAACCAAGCAGTTATCTCAGTGAAATACCCCGATGTTCCCCATGAACTGACAGAAAACAGAAAATAGCAACTCTAAAGCATTCCACCTTGCTGCGTTCCCTGCAGATCGAATACTACAATTGTAATTGAATGTAATTAGTTACACATTTTCGTGCAATTTATTTATTTAATTGCATCAGACTCAAGATGGTCCATTGATTGGAAGACAAGTTACATCGGGTTACAAACTGATATAATTTTTTACGAATGAGAGCTTGAAAAGTTGTTATATTGTTATCAGCGAATGCAGAGGTGATGCTGCATCGCCTCTGCAGATTAAACAACATTCTGTAACAATTATTGTATCCAACATGTAAGCGATTACTACTGGATAAAACATTGTTACACAATAGTTGACAAGCATATGAAGGCATACAACAATAGGAACGAAACAACACGTTTTTAACAGCAACCGAACATTTGGAAAACCTTGCTTTTAACCAGTTTCCAACACAAATGTAATTGAAACTTTTTGTTGTTGTGAAATGTAGGCTAATTGTAATTTCAAAACGTTTTGATCCAAAATCAATTATATTTTGTAAGTTGCACCATGGCCACCTGGAGATTCCGCTTGATTTGTCACATTTTGCAGATTTTGATTACAGCTACTGCTAGTGCTTGACTGACATTTTTTGAGATGTTTCTACTTTTTGTGGTTTCCTAATGACATAAAACTTTTTTTTTTGCCTTGGGGAAGCAGTAGCAAATAAGAAAAAGTAAGTTGAAAACGCAAAATCAGACTGTTATTGAAAATTAACAGTCTGACTAAAATCTTAGAAATCAAATTTTCTTTGTTTTTCAGCATGTGAGGATATTAAAACCTATTGTGTCATTTGGGAAAAAGAAAAAAGAAAGCGTAAAAATCTAATTTTTTGAAAAATTTATTTAAACGTTCGCCCAAAGTTAGAAAAACCTGGAAATTTCTGCAAAATGTGACAAATCAGGCCGTATGTTTAGGTGGCCATGGTTGCATGCACATAGTAGGCTAAGCTATACTGTTGCATATAGCACTTACTGGGCACAAACGATTTTTATAAAAAAAAATGTAGCCTAGTTCTGCTGTTTCTGATAAAATCAAACTGTATGCTAAAAATCATTGTTAAGCGTAAATATTGAAACATTGAATCTTTGTAATTGAAACGTGTACTTAATTGGCTCTACATTTGGAAGTAATTATGATTTGAACATTGCAATGTAATCAAAAATTTTGATAAGAACTAAAATTACGTACGGTATCCTATGTGATGCAACTCTGCTGTACATCAAGCACCGAAAAATGACCACAGATATAAGGTCTTCTGCAGTAGTTCTGACACTAGACGGTACATAATCCTTAGAAACGTACTGCTGCTCAATTTTTAGCTCAAATTTAGCCACAAAATTTGCAGATGGAAGAAAATTTTGTGGTGGAATGAAAGATTTCTATGAATGAATGAGAGAAAAGCTCAGAATAAAAGATGGAAAAATTGTCTTTCATTCCATTCAATCACATACCCTGCCGAAGAGTGGGAGTCGTATATTTTGCTCCCGACTCCACTTTTTAATCATATTTTGTTTGCTTGATAACACTATTAGAAAAATGGTAAGGTGACGAAAGCATAAACGAAGAAGCTTCTTCAATTGCATCTTCTTCTGAAGAGTCTAAAACTCTCTCCGATGTCTGATCTTGGACGCTTTGGATGAAGCTGTACTCTTCAGAAGCTAATTGCTATTGGCAATGATCACCAAAGTCAAGGCTTATTGGTTGCGTCCAAGCAAAGAGAAAATAACCAAATCCAGAACCGAGAGAAACAGATATCGCTAACCATATGTTGAATGTCATGTATACCAACATCAGCAACATTCCTGACGTGGTTTGAACAATCTGAAGCAAACTTTGAAATATGTGCCATTTGCTCAAAATTGGAAATCTGAAAGCAGAATTGTTAAGAAGTTACCACAAAAACAATATGTGTTGACAAAATAGGCTAAGTAGCCTATATCATTTGGGTTTTCCTAAAGTCCTTTTAATAAAAATGGATAGCTTAAGCCTTAAGCAAACTGGTTGGTTTTGTTGGTTTTTGAATCTTTATCCTCGAACTGACAAAGTCTTGACAGGCTATTCCTGGTAGTTTCGCATACTTGTACAGGCGTTTGACGCAGAGGCGGTTACCGAGATTTACAGAGTGAAGTTTCCGGTTGTTGAAGTGTTGTTGCCGGGGAATTATTCCATTCACTAGGTGCCGCTGAATGGAGAGCAGTCCTGAAAGTGCGTTGCTCAAGCGCACACCCCGAGAGTCGAACTTGCGCCGCGTGATCTTGCGACGGACGCGTAAACACTGAGCTAACGGGGCGGACATGATTGTCTAACAAGGCAAGGCAAAACTGATTGTCTAAAAAGGCAATGCCAAGTATAATACTACTCTTAATCCATTGCATCCATTAAAGTGCTAAACAGAAACCATCATGTCGGTGCCCTTTTTATAAAGCCTTTTGAATGACCCCACGAAACATTAAATCCACGTAGCCACGCCGAATTTAGAGAAAGAAAGGCCCTAAATAGGCTATTCTTTTTTGAAGCCCCCAGTCACTACCTTAAAAGCCAGAGACAAGTATTTTAAACAAACAAACGACCACTGGTAGTGGTAGGCTACTTTAGTGAATTAGTAACAACGAAAAACAAAGACAGAAAAAAACACTTTGGGGGTGCAGCAAAAAGAACATTTTAACACTTTAACCAAGTGGTTACTATGTTTTGCTTGTTAGGTTTAAACCACTTCATTGTAAGCTCATACACAAATAAACCTACCTGATTGCCAAATACTACAGGGACACAGAAATTCTGTGCTTGCTATCATGACTTACAAATAAAATTATTCCATTTAAATCAGTATTTTGCTAGAAGTGACTCTGCACCAAACGATTTAAGCAAAAAGCATTGACCAATGCCACGCCAACCACGGTCTCCGCAAAATACGCTTATGCGGACGATCTGGCAATTCTCCACTCCACAAAGTCGTGGGAAAATCTAGAAGACACCTTGAGCCAGGACATGCAAACCATCTCAGCTTATCTCCAGAACTGGCGACTGAAACTCAGCGAAACCAAAACTGTGGCGGCAGCTTTCCACCTACACAATCGGGAAGCTGATCGTGAGCTACATGTCTACAACAACGGAAAACCTCTGTCCTTCTGCCCCGAGCCAAGGTATCTTGGGGTGACATTAGACAGATCGCTCACATACCGCCACCATTTGGTGTCACTGCGCAAGAAACTGACATCCCGCGCTGCATTACTGAAGCGCCTGGCAGGCTCTAGCTGGGGGGCGAGGGCTGACACTTTGCGAATAGCAGCCTTAGCCCTTGTCTACTCTTCAGCAGAGTACTGTGCACCTGTCTGGTGCCGCAGTGCTCACTGCCACAACATCGACACTGCCATAAACAGCGCCCTGCGCACAGTGACCGGATGCCTGCGTCCCACACCATTGGACAATCTCCCCATTATCGCTGGCATCCAACCTGCTGAGCTTCGTCGCGAAGAAGCCACTCTGTCCCTCGGTCGACGGGCACTGGAGCCTAATCATCTTCTCCACCACAAGATCTCTGCCTTCCCAAACGGGCACCCCCGCCGACTGAAATCAAGACACCCATTCGTGCCAGCCGCTCGGCTTCTGATCAACGAAGCTGACGAACAAGACATCTCTGCGGCTACTTGGGCGGACCATAAATGGCATTCTGAATGGAGGTCAAGCACCACCAGACTCCATTCATTCATCCCCGACGCCGACACACGCCCCATCGGCCTGACACTACAGAGACAGGCATGGGTGCGCCTCAACCGTCTCCGTACGGGCGTCGGGCTTTTCCGCTCAACCATGCACCAATAGGGAATGGCTTCTTCCTCCTCCTGTGAATGTGGTGCCGAGAAACAGACCGCAGACCACATCATCAATGACTGTACCATCTTCAAGCCACCTAACGGAGTGGAAGGTCTGCGCGTCATGGATGATGAAACTAAAGACTGGCTGCTCTCTAGCAGCCTTCCAGTGTAGTCCGGGAACATCGTGAATCTGGGGTGGTAAAAGGATAGACCCTCGGCCCCAGAAGCTCAGACGACGACGACGATTGACCAATAACCATACTTTTAACACCATCAAAGGAAAACAACATTAACTAACTACTAACATTGTAGCGAACTACAAACATTGAATGAAGAGCCAAAGACCATTGACTAAAAAATGTTGAGTAACAAGCACACTCCTAACACCAGCAAACAAAAAATACCAGTATGAGAGAATAGCTTACTAGAGAAAACTGAAAGCAAAAAAAATATATTCTAAAACTAGCTGCAAACAATGAAGAGCTGAAAGACCATGGACTGGAAAAACATTGACTAACAATCACACCCCTAACACCACTGATCGAAACGAATACTAGAAAATACTGAGAGCAAAGAGCATGTATGCTAAAACCACTAACTAACACTGTAAGCAGAGATGTACGTATGCGCCGCAAATTCTACGCCGCATACATGCGGCGTAGACTTTTTGTTTGCGCTAACGCTTGCGGCCACATTTTTTTGGATAGTTTGCGCTTGAGGATGCGCCGTAAAGTTTTCGCGGTTTTTTAGCGCATAGCGTCAACGCATACTTTTTAATGTCTTAGTTGTTGTTTGCAATTTTTTTTTTTGCCAAACTGCGAAATGTTGACGTCTTGCAATTGCCCATTGTTCTAGTGTTGTGTCACAGTGTCATCTATTGTTCAGTCAGCTGGAGTTTGTTTGTATATCGCACTACTGCCTTTGACGCTAGAGTCCCACGTGGAGACGGAAGTCTTGCAGAAAAAAAGAAAGAATTAGTTAAAACAACGTAGGCCTACTGCGAAATTACTTAGTAAATTACGGGTCAGAACAGGAATGTAATGTGAGCAAGCAAGTAGGTAGGTTGGTAATGTCGCTCCATGTAAAATGTAAACAATGACTTGGCTTCGTAGTGTGAAGTTTTTTTAGTCAAGCAGTGTTGAAGGCGTTTGTAAGCAATTGTGAGCACTTTAATTTATATTAGTTAAGTCTTGCATTTTGGGCAAATCAGAAACTTCTCAGGCAATGAGCAGTGCAGGCTATGTATCTAAACAAACTCAAATATTTGGTCTCCGACCGTGATTGCTTGCATGATGTTGTGCTCTGTATATGTAGTACATTACTTTGCCTTTGCCGGTTATTCTTGTTGTAGGCTATGTAGCGTAGTAATGTGTAGGCCTACATACAGTAGGCTATCAAGCTAAGGTAATTTTTACTTGACAATTTATACGTTCTGATGCGTAAGTATGTAATTATATATGTTTTGTAACTTGATGAGCAGTTTAGCAAAACATGCATCCAGGGGCCAATTGTGAGAGGCTTTTGAGTAGCCTACTGCTAATAACACTAGTAATGCTAACTATCCCTGAATGCTAATAACAAAGAGTTGTGCAGTTCAGAATCTAAACTTGCTTGTGTCTGGCAGTTTTGTCTTCCATTAACCCACTTTTTAAAAATCTTATCAAAAAAAAGCATAGAGCTGACTGAGAGAATTATGGCATTAAAAGCAACATTAGTCTTATTCAAACGGAATCATTTTAAAAATAGTGTTTTTTATAATGGATTTTTAGGGAGCGACAGTTAGTATATTACTAGGAGCGACAGTTAGTATAGGCCTAATACTAGAATTTTCTTGCTCGGCATATGGTACAGTTTCTTACACTACACTATTGTATTCAGGGAATAAATTACGGTATATACTAATCTCCAAGTGAAATGGAGCATGATAATACAAATCCATGGCCCTACGGCCTACATGGAACAGTATTTTAAGCTCTCTTCTTCGAAAGGCAAAAACTTATATTTTCAATGCCAGATGTGCCTTCCGGCCAAAAAGATAATTTCTTGTAACGAGAAATCGCGAAGTGGCTTGAAAAGTGTGTTGTTTCGAGTGGTTTATAGGCCTACCGTGTGAATGTTTGGCACCTAGCAATTAAAATGAGTTTGCGCTAGAGTATGCGCTAACGCTGACGCCGCCAACTTTTTTTAGAAGTTGCGTTGACGCATGCGGCGTATAGTTTTTCGAACGTTTGCGTTTGCGCTGACGGCGTCAATATTTTTTGTATGCGCGTACATCACTGACTGTAAGCTACTATCTGTCTTGCTAATAATACTAACATATGACCGCTCCAATTAAATCAGCAGTTTTACTACAAGTGACTCTGCACCAAACAATTTACAAAAAAGCATTGACTGAACCACACTCCTATCAGAATGAAGTTTAAAACAGTAGGCTACAATAAACATGTTATTACCGAAACATAGAAGTCTATTATGTGTGAGCGCCTTGAGATGGTGGGTCCAGGGGCCGGGACCCCCTTGCCCCTTCCTTGACACAACACTGCTGATAATTCACTATAGTGTTGGTGGCTGTTTAAAATAGGCTACGCATCTCTATGGCTACGGTAGATGTTGGGACTTTAAAAGGGGAATAGACTTAGGGCCTTTCTTTCTCTAAATCTCTAAAATAAATGACGAACTTCACTCTGTCAATCTCGGTAACCACCCTGTGTCAAGAGCCTCTACAAGTATGCGAAACTACCAGAAATAACCAATCAAGGCTTCGTCATAGCACATGACTATAGGGAACTGTGTTCCAAAAACTAGTGTAATTCGATATTGCCACCACGAACTCGCAGCATCAGGCTAATACAGATCGTTAGAATCTACATTGTGAAGTAAACAACCTATTGCATATTACCATTGGCGTTAAAATTGCCTTAAATGCATAATTTTATTGAACAAACCCTTCCATTGTAGTTCCACAAATAAGGAAAGCATATTGTTGCAAACTAATTCTGCTTGGTTTGTGCCAGGGATATCTAAACAAGGGGATACGAAGGCTCAGAGCGATTGCTGATTCTCATGACACTAGAAGGGCGGTAGTTGGTACCGCGTTAAACATGCGGTTCTGTTTAAAATTGCAGAAAGTTTTGTAGTGCAGCTGATACACTCAGCTACACAAGACAGTTAGCAGTTGTTATGTAGAACATATTTAACCCTTTGCTTTTCAACGTTTTTTTGGAAGTTAACTGCTCAAGGGGGGGCCGTTTTTGGATCAAATTCAATCAGCTGTTACGTGTTATCCGCTGATGCTATTTCAACAGAAGTTGCACTAGTGTGAAAGCAAATCATTTGTCTATAAGTTTGAAAAGTCATTATTTTAAAATTTTATATGTTAAACTTGATATTTCAATTTTTGCAAAGGTACCCAAAAACGACATTTTTGATTTAACTTGCCGCAATTTAATTACCGTGCTAATCCGATTTCATGCAAACTTCTAAATAACAAAGAGCTCGATCGAACGCACGAAGTGTGTGTGCGGTGTGCCGAATCATTGCATTGATTAGAATTTACGACTTGCGAGCAAATCTTATTGTAAGCTACTCACTGATTCTAAAATAGTTACAATCAGAGTAACATTGTTACACGAATTTGAAAAAAAATCAAAACTGCGTTTGTTGTCTTACATTTTTATCCTAAACTAATGCATTCCGAAACTCATGGCTAGCTTCTAGTTTTATGGAACCAAATTTTTCATAAGTAACAGCTTAGCCTGCTTGAATAGCTGTTTACATCTTCGTTTGTGTATTTTAGGTCTACAATTGAGTTCGTAGTATGAATATTTTTAGTAGAGAGAAGACAATTGAACATGTTGTTGAAATTATCTGAAATTTCTAAGTTCAAATTAGGTGCTTTTGAAATTGTGGATTTGTGTCAAGTCGCATCACAAATATCATGCAGGCCACATCATAAGTCATTTCGCTTACGGGTGTTTATAAACATGACTCATAAATTACATCCACAAAAAATACAGCATTTACATCAACAAAGCTAAGTTGGAAGCTCACTTTTTATTGAAGATTGTGTCAATCAATTTGAAAATACATTTTTAGTCCGCCAGCGTCGAAATAATGCAACAGCGAATTGAGGAACATGCGTAACCACAGTCAGCAAATCTACATAAATTTAACGTTTACAAATGTTGAATCAATGTAAAAGGACTGGATTGCTGACTGGGTCCTTATTGTTTGAAGCACTAAAAATACGCGTAAAAGCGACAACATCAGCAAGGCAGTGATTATGTTTCTGGCCAAAAAAAAATAACTTTTGACTTCAAAGATAAAAATGATTATAACGAAGCTTCAAAGTTTGTCGTAAAAAATTTTACAGAGATACAATAAACATAATCATTTTGTGCCAGATTGTGAGAAGATTTCCTAGATTCTTTCCAACCATTTGCACGATTGCAAATTATTTTCTATAACTTTATATTGCTAAAAAATGGCTTCTTTGTTGAAACAACGTGGCTACAATTTTATAAAAAATTCTTAGGCCTACTACATTGAAGTAATGAAATTTTTTTGTGATTTTGCTGATGACGTTTTACAATATCCGAGAAGTAAAAAATAATAATGATGAATTATTTTACAAAACCGTGGTTTGCAAGTGCTTCACAAAAAATTGTTGGGGGAAAATTTACTATTAGACGTAAAACGTTTGTAAAAGAAAATTGTCGGTTTACGTATTTATAATGTTTATTGCGCTGTTATCGAATTATAAACTGCCTGTAGGCTATTGTCTACCTTTGTAGTTGCCGGCCAGCTTAGAGCAGCATGCAAACTACGCGTTTATGGTATTTGCATCGTGTTATGATTCTCGAAAATTTCCCACAAGGTCTTTATTTTTATCGTGATGTATTGTGCCTTTTCTGTCCTAAACTTGAAGTTATTGTGCAGCACAATCCACATCGGTTTTTAGACTCAGTCTTCATTGAAAATCTTTTGTGTGGTGCATCATTTCAAGTAGTGTCTTCCCCTAAACTGTTACACAAATCGCCCAGAACCAGGTTGATTATTATGTTTCTTACAGCAGTTGAGAGCCCGTTATTGTATGTGTGGAATTATTACTGTAGATGTCTGACTAAATTCATGCCAAAGTCGAGCAAATTCTGCTTTCGGGATCCTTGCCGTTATTTATGGTATTTTTTGTTGATAAGTTTAGGCAGCATTTTTCCAAGATAAATGAAGACATCGGTATTGTTCGTCACTTAGATTTAGTTTTCTCAGCATTGTTTATTCATTCTTTGATCCACTAGTTTGTCCCACTTTTGGTATAATCGGATCGTTTATAAATGGCGGGTCTTCACAATAGCCGGCCTCTTATACATTGGCGCAACGTATTCAGATGTTGAATCAATGATGAAGAAAGCTGATTTGTTGTTTGTCTTATGTGACGCCTAACTTTATGCCTTGTCTACATTACAAAATATTTTGTAATGCAGATGAGGCATTATCATCTTTATTTTGCGCTCTTTGGAACAACACACAGTGCACTGTGAAACAAAAATGCAGGACATAACAACAAATAGGCGACATAAAGCATTGAAGGGACGCCATCGAGTTAGCTGCTACGTGTAAATGGAGCCTATCTCATAATTTTGAGTATATCTCACAATTACTGTTTGCAAAAACGCTATTTCTCCGGCTTCTCCCAAAAGCATTTGCAGTGATACATTTCTTCAATTGTAAGTTTTGTCAATGAGAGCATTTCCATAGAACGTTTATTTCGAAACCAGGTTTTCGTGTCTTTATCCAAGAGAAGATTTCTTATTGTAACGTTTTTTATTCGTCAATGAATACTATCTGCTTGAAACAACTGTTTTGAATAGTTTGTGGCCTCCATAGCCTACTATTTTGATCGTGGATTGCTATTCTTCTTTGTAGAGCTGATAATGCAAAAAACGTTTGCTATTATTGTTTCTAATTAACAGCTTTACGATCACTGGCTTTTCTTTGTAGCATAAGAAATAACGCGCTTTGTATTATTGAGGTCAAACCAAACAAAGGAAAGCAAGAGGATGCTTCTCTCTGCTCGCGCATATGGATGCACGAAGCAATTATGAGCTTATGGCTTGTCATCGCAATGTAATCCATTTCACGCTTTGCTGGAAGTGAGCTAGAAATAGCAAAAATTCACCAAAATCTTGATTTTACAAGAAAACTACACAACTTTTAGCATCAAATTTAATATCATCAGATCCGCCTGGCAATTTTAGGAAAAGTCAAGAAAAACCAAGTGCATGGCGTTACTGTGCTTCAAATAATTAAAGGAAATATGAGGGGGGGGGCCAAATCTGGCCTCCCTTTGAGGAGCAAAGTGTTAAAGAACACTTGTTTGAAAAGACAGTTGAAAGGTTACCAGTTAGCTGTTTTTTTTTTACAAAACCTTTGCAGCTGGCTAGGTGTAAAGCAAGTATACGGGTAGTCGAATTAACAGGGATGGAGGAACCATTTTGAAAGTAGGTGGGCCCAAAGGCGTAGCAGTCAAAGTTAATCAAACTTCTGGGGGCTTCGCCCCCCAGACCCCCATAACATTGCTGTATTCCTAATACTTCAAATCGTTTATACATTGTGTTTTCATGATTGCCTTTTGTGCCAACCAGCAAAAAATTTCCGTGTTTAGGTCCGGTCTGGCCAAACAAATTACAAAATTGTTAAATTGCTCTATAACCAGGGCCGTAGCCAGACCGCAGAGCAAGGGGGGGCCAACTTTTTGTTAGGGGGGGCCAAAAAAATTTAAATAATTTTGGCATTTTAACCTCTTAAATACCGGTATCCACAAATATTCAATATATCAGGTTAGTGTTAAAATCAACACTGGTCTCTTATTTTATCCGCTACTGTAGTTAAATCACGGCAACCATATTACAATGACCAACATAACACAACAATTGTTGACTTGTAGGCTATAAATAGCGGTACTTGCTATGAACAAAAACTTTAACTGGCTCGAAGAAGCTAGTGCCGAGGATTTTGATATATAGCCTATGATTACTTTCCGCCTATACACCCGTGAGCTGATCTATTGCAATTACAGTCGCGGATGTTTGGATGCAAACCGTCTCACAAGTCACAAACAAGTCTAAATCGATAGACTTCGATACAAAATGTTCAAAGACCATAAGCACCAAGTTTGCCTGTCTTGGTTGTAACATGCTCCGTCTAGTGGGAGCGTAAAACCCTTGTTAATACTGAGAATCCACACTCACAAACGGCAGTGCTAGATCCAAATGTAGCAATAGCTATCTGCTGCAAAGTTGAATACTTCACAGATCAGAAAACTAGAAACAAAATTTATTTACACTGATTGGATTGAAGAGAAAAAATAAACACTGCTTAACAGTAGCGTAGCCAGGAATTTTGAAAGGGGGGGGGTTGACCACCCAGCGGCGGGGGTCTGGGGGCCTTTCCCAGAAAATTTTGAAAAATTACTTTGAATTTGGTGCATTCTGAGAGCATTTTCAACAAAAATGTGGGTACGAATATTCCTGTAAAATGGTGCTGTCCGGTAGCATAGCAAAAAGATAAGATCATGTTTTCTTCGGCATTTTTCGGAAATAAAGCTAAGTCTCTGTGTTTTCTTGTTGCTAATTCCTGGCTGAGATGTTTGAATGTTTGGTATTGGCAAAACTCGCTCAATATCGTGACGTCACACTCGTGCCAAAGGGGGTGGTTGTAACCCCCAACCCCCTTGGCTACGCCACTGCTGCTTAAAAGATTACGGGTTTATATTTTGTATGCGTTGTCTACAAAAACCACTTGCTCTACCACTGCACATTTTGCAATTTATCACTGCACAAATTGGTTAATCACTGACCCTTAGAATCAGGTATAGTACCGAGAATAGCGACAGCTGATATCAAATAGCCTAATTTGTACCGGATTGTAGGCCTGCTGGAAAATCATTCCCTCTTTGTTAGGTTATCATTCTTTCCCAAAACATTTTCATTTTGCACAGTTTCTGACAATTTTTCTACCAACCTAACACGTGTTGGTTTTGGTTGAATTGAACATGTTGAGGTTGCCAAAGGAATGGGGTAGGGGGGCGGGGGGCGAAATTGTTTAATCATCTTAACTCTTAACTAAACAAAACAATTGTAGTTAATTGGGCCTAGGTTGGAGCTCTGCAACGGGAAAGATGGGCAAAATCAGTATAATTGTAGCTGTTGCTCGAGAATGTTGGAATTTTGCCAGGGGGGGCGAAATTTTTTTCAGGGGGGCGAGGCCCCCCCTGGCCCCCGGCTGGCTACGGGCCTGTCTATAGCACTGTACAAAATGTGGCGATGTACATACAAATAAAAAGGCAAAATACACACACAGTTATAATACCAATCTGAGAGAAATAATCTGCAGCATTCAGTAGGCCTACGTGCATGCACTGCATAATATAACTTACGAGTATAATGATATCATTGTTTTAACCTTACAGAACACTTAGATTGATTTATAGATTACTCCACCAATCACACGCAACCACACCCACATGCTGCCCGTCAACAGTGGGCTCAACAGAAAAGTTTGAAGATTAGATTTCATTATTGAGCTATCAAAGATAACACAGGCCAACAATTTTTTTTTTAAAAGGCACGGCATGTGAGAGTCATTTTAGGGTATTTCGAGGCTCCTGATTCCAAAAATGCACTAGTTTCTTTCGAATTATCTCTAGTTTTTGAGATAACCTACAGCAAAAACATTTTTTTTTTTGCAATTTTGAGCTAACCCTATAGATTTTACGTCGTGTCGTTTATTACATAGACAAAACTGAAAGTAATCCCAGGCACATTTCTGAGTTGTATAAACGCTATTTGGAACCAATCACGTTGATTACAACCCAAACAAACGGCTATTTAACGTTTACTGGCCTAGTAACAATCAAAATACGACGTGAAGCAAGCCTTAGGATACAATTAAGATGTAGAATGAATATATAACTTGTGCTTTGCGTTAATATATTTGTTGATTTCAACAGTATCAGACTTACTAACTAAGCTAATAAGTACAAACAACAAAATACATAGCCTACATTGTTTTGCCAAACTAGACTAATAAGGAAAACAAAGCCATCGATGAACAAACGCAATTCTTTATTATGGTAGGCCTACTATAGCCTACTGAGCAAATCCCATCAAGGTATACTCCCATCAAGGTACGAAGGCTATTTATATAATTACAGAGTACAAGTTGTGTTCTTCAATAAAGTAGCTGCTTAAAATTTTGTCCTTGATACGGAAGAACGTAATGTTGGTTCGAAATTCAATTCCTGGTAGTTTCAAAAATTCGAAAAAACTAAGTGCATTTTTGGAATCAGGGGCCCTGAAATACTCTAAAATGACTCTCACCTTTTGTGCCAAATTTTTTGTTGGCCTGTGTAATCAAACTAGTGTGTATCAAATGAGTGAAGAGCTTTTATTTGGAACTCTTTCTCTAATTTGCCGTTTCCGCTACCTTTTCAAAGAAATTTGGCTTTCAAAAGTGGGTGGGCCAGGCCCACCCAAAAAATAAAGTAAGTGGGCCTAGGCCCACGTGGTTCCTCCATCCCTGCGAATTAACAAGTGATTATGAGCGATCATTGAATATCCATACCTGGTTGTAATAGTGCAATGTAGGTTGTCATAACAAAGTTTATTAAATTACTATATGTGCCAATTGCCATTTTACCATAAACAGAGATTATTTAAGATACATAGAAGCCCTTCTATTGTCAGACGTAATAAAAGCCTTCATATCCCCTTCTCTAGATATCCCTGGGTTTGTGCGGATGAAGTGTTTGTACGAACCGTCTTTTTAAACGTTGAAAAGCACGGGTGTATGAGAATGCATTTGAGTTAACCATGAGAAACTGATTCATTTGTTTAATATTAGTATGAATAGCAACGACTTACGTTTTAGTATAAATTTGTATTCAAATACTGTATTCAAAAAGCATTTATTCGCATGGAAAAAAAAATTGTCTAATGGAATTAATATCAAAAAGACATGGAGATAGCACACATCCTTGGCGTACTCCACGCTTAATATTAATTTGTTTGTCCAGGCTTGCACCTGGTGGTTGAAGATTTAGACTAAGTGGACGGGAAAGCAAGAAAGCCAATCTTCGTGTCCATCTTCAGGCATGCCTTTAAGTGTCCTGCCAAAGACACAGCCGCATGCTCTTAAGCGGTGTCGAACCGGCGCCCTTTCGATTGCCGTTCCACGGCTTTCACCACTCGGCTATGCAGCCGACGATATTAAATAATTAAATGGAATAGATTTTTCTTTTAATTTATGTAGGCTACAGAAATGATTTTTCGTTTCATTGATGATATGAAAGAGATAAAAGTTTGCAATTTGAAGATAACAAATTACGCTATGCTGATGATATTTTTCTTTCAGCTGAATCGCATGAAGATCTTAAGAACTATTGGACCAAGTTAATTCTATTGATACAGAATTTAATACGAAAATAACGCTTAAAAAGACCAAATCAATGATAATCTCAAAATCACTAGACATTCCAGCACTCCAAATTAAAATTGACAATGAAAATATACAAACAGTAAAATTCTTCTCTTATCTTGGACATTTAATAACTGATGGTGGGAGATGTGACCATGAAACTCTAAGGTGGATTAAAATTGGAAGAACTGCATTTGGAAAAATGAAACATGATTTAGCCTAATCAATCAAAGTTTAAATTTAGCAATTTGTCAAAAGATATTAAAATGCTATATATGATCAACCCTTTTATACAATATCTAAAACAGGGATGACGAACCTTTTTGAGGTAGCGGGCCACTTTGTCAATTACACATGAGTAATCGGGCCACACAACTTAGCGCTTGTCAAAATTCCATGACGTCATAGATTGGAATCGACCAAAAATACAAGGTGAAGTTGGTGAATAGTGTTTCAACAACTTTACCTTATAGCTTTCCTATTTTCTAACTTTAAACCCTGAAAGTTAGTGTTTAGGGCAAGAAAAGAGCAAAGGAAAAGTGTACCATGCAGTGAATGCTTAAAACAGCTTTGAGATGTCTTTTGTCTTGAATGCATGAGCGATTGTCAAATTGTTTTGCGGGCCGCACAAAATTCTTAGACGGGCCGCATGCGGCCCGCAGGTTTGTCACCTCTGATCTAAAACTTGGACAGCGTTACAAAAAATGGAGAAACGGATCGATGCTTTCGAGCTCTAGACATAAGCCTACACGTAACTGTTAAAAATTTCATGGAAACAAAATTTTACTTAAGGATGAAATATTACTTCAATTCAAGCAAAATTCCCTTTCAAATAGTCAAATCAGGAAGATTGAGATATTTCGTACATGCAATAAGGCAAAACTCCTTGCAAAGATTATTAACAGAAGGGAAGATAAATGATAAATGAAACAAAGGCAGACGGAGATTGATTTGGACAACAAACATCTCCAAATGGAAAAAAAATTTCATGCAAGTGCAGTCAGTGGCGTAGCAACGCAATATGCCGCCCTTGGATTTTTGCACGCCGCCCCTACCCCCTACCTGACACCCAGTGTTGGGCGCGATAACTCATTTTTCAGTTAAGCGATAACGATAATCGATAAACGAAAAATGCCTAAAGCGATAACGATAAACGATAAATCAAAAAAAAGTTAAGCGATAACGATAAACGATAAAATTATCGCCGATAATGTCCGATAACGATAATTTTTTTCTTGATTAGCGCTGCCCCATCCCATGCAGCACGAACTGTTTTCATAAACATGACGAAAAATCGAACATAATATAAGCTACTGTAAAGGGACAAAACTTTTTGTAAGCTTTGCATGAATAGAATCGCAACAGCGGCAGTGGGTATCGAATCTTCAACCTCTTGATCTAAAATCAAACCACTGAGGTAACCGCCGTGCTTATAATTATACCTTCAGACACCAGTTGGATGCTTTTATCAATTGAGTTACACTGCCGCTTACGTGCAGTAGGCAAAACAATAAAATCAAATGAAAATACCATGAAAAATTCCAAACTTTGTATTTTGCTTTCTGCTTCAAGGGCTGTTTAGTGTTTACAGCAAAGTTAGCAATAATTGAAAAAATTCCAAAAAACGCAAAATTAAACGAAATTTATATCGGAACAACAATATCGGATTTTTCAATGTTAAAATTAGCCATTTAATGCCAAAAACTCTCTGATAAACTCCCTGAGCTTCCGATCCTCGGATTCCACTGAGTGAGTTTGCAGCGCTTCCCCAGTTCTCTGGCTGAATTTTAAATGATTTTTCATTCAAATTCACTAGGTTATTATTTGCTACGTTTTTTGTCTTTGTGGCCTCTCCTTATAAACCGATTTCTTATTATGTTGATTAGTTATTTGCTAACTTTGATTTGCAAAATTACCATTCCGCATTTATAATATTGTTGCCCCACGAAAACTTATGGCGTTTATTATGTGACCGGCTTTTTTATGACTTGTTCATTAGGTTAACATTTTGGTATTCTCTCACTTTGGGCAGGTGCCCTCCTCCCTACTTTTTTCGCTCTGGCGAGAGCACTGAACTATAGGCCTACTGTATTGTTTTTGCATCTTTTCTCGACGGTCATACATAGCCTATCTACTTCATGCTTACTGCATGACTAATTTTCTTTAACTTTAAACAGAAACAACTTTTAACTTGCTACGCCCCTAATCTAAGCCTATGCAATAAAATCCTACTCTCCAGAGTCTTGATCTTGAAAAGTGCGGTAAAATGCACGATGCTGCAATCAGAGTTGCGCTTACATTTTAATGGTAAAATTCACTCACGATTGCCGATTGCAGCAAAACAACAAGAGAGTTGTTGCATGCATTTCATTGCATTGCAAATTGCAATTCTAAAAATTATTGTGTGGTCAAGGCCGTCGCTGCAGGGGGGTGTGCCCCCTTTCCTGATAACGACCTGTGCACACACACTTCAGGCACTGAAGAAGAACTGATTTTAATTTTAGTTTCATTAACTAGGTGGCTAGTAAAAATATTACTTTTCATGCTTTTTCCACTTGTGTGTTGATCCGAAATAAAATTTATCGGCGATTATCGGCGATAATCAAATATTGCCTTTGGCGATAACGATAAACGATAACTGAAAAAATAATTGAGCGATAACGATAAGCGATAAAAATTTATCGCCGATAATTATCGCCGGTAAATTATCGTCGATAATGCCCATCACTGCAGTGACACCGTCGTAAAAGCTGATTAAAATTTCACGCAACAGAAGAATTAAAGCAGTTGTGTTTAATTTTATTGAAAGTTCAAAATAAAACCACTTCTTACTCAGAGAGCTGAATGATTCTTTGTTTCCTGTATTTACTCTAACCCCTGGTTTGAATGGCCCTTCTTTATTCTGAAACTTTTCGGGCCCTAATTTGATTATCTCAACTCTCATGTTATATGAATTAATGTTTCTGACCAAGTAGCCACATCGTTATGAGAATAATAGATAGCATCTGTTTTATCTTTATCTGACAGTGTTTCATTCACAGGCTTTCTGTGATCACTTGTTACTGTTTTGCTCGAGGTAGCCTAACACTTCTTCTTCAGTCTCAATTTGAGCTACCGTAGAGATTTACTGTGCTAATCTCTTCTGTTTTTTTCAGCAGAGGCAATTTTTACGAACTTCAAAATGACTCCTTCATTCTTTTTAGTTCCTCTTCTCTAGCTTTCTTTTTCTTTCTAAAAAAATTTCACTTTCTTTTACTCTCGTCATAGGCAAAAATTAACTTAAAAAAATTGCAACTTAAATCTTGTTCTGGAATCTGCACCACATTAGTTAAAAACAATGGCCTAGCCATAATTGCAAATTTGCTGAGTAAAGCTAAGTGATCTATTTCAGACCTGAAACTTTAAACCTTTCACTAACCTAACCCATCTTCACACATGAAGATGGAGGAATCCCGTCTATCTACCACAGACAGATAGTAAAGGTGGCAGTTGACTCGATGACTTAACGGACCATTCCTGTCTCCTCCCAAAAGTGAAATAAACTTAAAACTAATCTGAACTTAACTACCGTAGGCCTACCAAAGCTAAATTGACTGAACAGTGAACAATGTTATAGCTTACAAGTTACAACCGAAATTCTATCATTACTTCAACAGCATGAGTATCATTAAACCGTCACAAATACCACATGGTGAGGTACAATCTAAAAAAGTTGCAAATTACATTGTATAAGTTAGGCATAACTTGTTTAATTTTTTGGCTTCACTTAGATCAATGTTAACTTAGGTTAACATTGATCTGAGTCTGTTTAAGTCTGAGTCTCTCCGAGAATAAATTAATGTGACTGCTTTGTTCGTTTAAACTTTAAAACGTTATCACATTTTGCCGCCCTCTAGCAACGTGCCGCCCCTGGATTTATCCACAAAATCCAATGGGTAGTTACGCCACTGAGTGCAGTACGATGGCTCATTGCATCGAACCCTCAATACGAGGAAGGAACATAATATTGACTTAGGCAGCCAGTCCAGCCACTTTATCTGGTTCAAATCTTCACCAGATCGGGTACGGATCTGACCAGATCAAGGCCAATGAGAGGTGGGCACGGAGGGTACGGCGTACCCTTGAGGGCCCAGGCCTGTGTTTGTTGGGGGGGAGGCGAAATTGCGGTTTTATAGTTTGCGCGCAAAAATGTTTAGTTAAAACCATCCTAAACGACTGATTTCAAGCATAAAATTTGTTATTCTTTAGTCCTGGGGGGCCCGTAATCTAGCAAAAGCGCCCAGAAAGGTAACCGAGTGCTTTGCGAGCAAATTAGGGGCCCAAAGTGGTAATTTAATGCTTTACGTGCAAAATTGTTCGGTTAAAAACACCCTAAATTAAATTATAAAAGTTAGTCTTCTCCAGTCCTGGGGGGAAGAGGGGCATAGTGTAGCAAAAGCAGGTTTGAGAAAAAGTCCGGGTGTTTTTGTTTTTATTTGTGTTTTTTAAAAACTATTTGACAAAGGTAGTTCACGTTTATTTCACTTCAAAATGAATTTCGGAGTTAGAGCAGGAGCCAGAGAATACTTTCGGAGCAGGACCGGAGCCGGAGTCAAAAAAAGTGACTTTCGTTCACCTCTGCTAGTGCTGGGCATGTGGTGAATGCAAAAGTTAATAAAGAAAGGTTAGGATTGGTCAGATGATTAACTTGATTATGTTTTAACAATATGTTATGTTTGAGCCTTGGTAGAGAGCAGCTGGCTTGTATGAGATACATATAACCAGTGGCGTACGCAGGATTTTCTCAAGGGGGGGGGGGGGGCATTGACAGTAGCGTAGCCAGGAATTTTGAAAGGGGGGGTTTGACGACTGGCGGGCGAAGCCCGACGGCGTTTTCGCCTAAAACGACACTCAGCGGCGGGGGTCTGGGGGCCTCCCCCAGAAAATTTTGAAAAATTACTTTGAATTTGGTGCATTCTGAGAGCATTTTCAACAAAAATGTGGGTATGAATATTCCTGTGAAATGGTGCTGTCAGGTGGCATAGCAAAACGATAAGATCATGTTTTCTTCGGCATTTTTCGGAAATAAAGCTAAGTCTCTATGTTATCTTGTTGCTAATTCCAGACTGAGATGTTTGAATGTTTGGTATTGACAAAACTCGCTCTTTTAATGCAGTTTTGTTTAAAATTAGTCAAGTTTTTTTAGAATGAAGCATCATTCCCAAGCATAAAGAAACTGAAAGCATCATTCTCAATATCGTGACGTCACACGCGTGCCAAAGGGGGGGTTGTAACCCCCAAACCTTCCTGGCTACGCCACGGCCATGGATATCCCAAACGTCTTCATGATATCCCACTATGGTTTTAGTTTAGACTTTATCCATTTCTTTCTCACTATAATAGGCTTACAAAACATTATGCTACATTGGCACACATGGGGTGGGGTAGGTGGATTGGGCCATGTATTTCGTATTGGCTTAGTCTATAGAACAACATTGTTAATTGCTTTGACAGTGCAATTCAAAACATATTAAATGCCTTAATCTACGTCGTAAACTCCTAAAACATTTTTAAGGGGGGGGGGGGCATGGCCCAATGGCCCCCCTACGTACGCTAGTGCATATAACACTCAGTAAAGTTAAAGGAAATAACATTAAACACACAGAAAAAACATGAAAAAACTACTAATTCCAACGTTTTCGACACCACATAGTGTCCTCTGCAGAAATAATTATAAGCTACATCTAAGAGAAACAATAAAATGAACTTAAAAATTTTACATTAAAGATGTACAATAAGCGACACCTCTCAACAGCACCATCAACAACTGACACACGAATTCAATGGAAGCTACACAAATTGGCGAGGGACAGATCACATGATATGCACAACACAAAATAATAGTTTTATTGCAGCCTGATACTATTCTGCCGTCCCAAGGTAAAGCGACGTAACTACAGAAAAGTTAAAACCGAGAAAAAGCGCTTTAAAGTTAATTGTAAACCATAACGACATTTTAATCGTAATTCAACATTTGATGCCTCCAACTAAAAGACCTTGTCTACTTTTTGCTTCAATGAGAACAAAAATATTGATTGCTGTTCTAATTTTCGCTAATTAAGATAATTAGTGTAGTTACGTCGCTTTACCTTTGTAAACCTGATTGTGTTTCTGACCGTGCTGTAAAGGCAAACCGGCGTATCTGACGCAATGCATTGAATTCACACACAAAATATGTAATATGGTTCAAATACAATGCAGAATTTTTAGTCAACATCAATTAAGTCAAGTGAGTTGTCGTTGGTGGGTAGCAGTTCCCAAAATTGTGGTCGATTTTCCGGCATAAGCGGGCATAGCTTGTTTAGCATGTCACCATGTAGTCTCTGTCATTAGCGTTGTCGTCCTCAGAATCATTCATAAGCGTTTTCACAACTTCATGCAAGTCGATTTTTTGCCATTATTCGTGTTTAACTTGTAGCTGCGTTAGCTACCTGCTATTCTGTTCACTAAAAGGATGCTGCAAGACGCTTTATGAAGAGTGTTTGGGTACAGAAGCTGCAGAGTCAACAAAATATTAACGACGTAACTGGCAGTTACGTCGTTTTGACTTTGCATACATGATCTTTATATGCAGTTACGTCGTTTTGACCAAGAAATATCTCGCAAACTACTGCAGTTACGCTGTTGAGTCTTTGCTGGAAGAAAAATATAGTCTTTGCGAAGCGAATAAAAAGTGAAAAAATCAAAAATCTGTAGTTACGTCGCTTTACCTTGGGACGGCAGTATTATTGCGCACAGATGTCCAATTCTGCAGTAAAATGTTGTGTGGTGTGCAATACGCCTAAGCAAACATCACACTTTTTGCCCAAGACAAAGGGGGCCCGGAGTGAGAGGGGGGCCCGGAATGACTCTTCGTACCCTAGTGAAAATTTCTCCCAGAGGCCCTGGACCAGATCCTTACAAAATCTGGGCCAGATAGTGGCGGTCTGGAGATGATGATGATGAAGAGGCTTTAATAAAATGCAGTACTATTCGTAATAAAGTTGAACATAAGCTTTTTCAATTTAGTAAACATCAAAAATGAAATATATTAGGCTATAGTCACTTCATACTATCTCGTGCATTACGACAATGTTGTTTTAGCATGCAAGTCAGGAGAGAAATACCTCGTATGTTGTGGTGACTACTGTAGCCTACCATTAGGCTACCAATTTACAACAAATATGTAAACAAAATTTGTCTTTTTTAAATCTAAATGTTGTACCAAATTGTGCAAATTTTTCATGTTTAGGTTAGGCTATGTTGCAGACAATAATCCAATGTTGTTTTCTTCATGATTGTGTCATTTCGTTGCAAAGGTGAGCAATGGGCATTATTGTGTAATTTCGTGACAGTCGAGAGTGTTTGCCAGAGGTTTACAGAAACTGGAGTTTGAAGTATTTAGGAGCCGGAGTCTCGGTTTTTGGCCGGATTCGGAGTGGAGCCGGAGTCTGAAAATTTTGCCGTTGATACTTTTAGGGTGCCGTACAAATATTTACATTGGTATGTGGTATATGGTTTGCGTTTGGAGTCGAAGTGAATTGTGGTATATGGTTTGCGTTTGGAGTCGAAGTGAATTGTGGTATATGGTTTGCGTTTGGAGTCGAAGTGGAGTTTGTAGTCAAAATATTTGGAGCAGTAGTGGATTGAAATTATAGACTTGGGAGTCGGAGTGGAACAAAAGTCCAAAAACCTGACTCCGCACACCTCTGGTGTCTGCCCGGCGCCTTAAATCTTGTCGGTTTGACGTCTATCCTGAACACGGTGTAATGTTGTAGCAACATAGACAGGAAGTAGAGTTGACGAGGGGGTCCAAGGGGCACTTTTATACCAGGCCCCAGTATGATTTTAGAGGCCCGTGAGTTGGGAGAAACCACCGCGTATTCTTTGGATATAACGCATTTTTCTCAGAAGTGTTTTAATTTCGGTCCTGAGGATCTTGTTGAGATCGGGCCTAAATTTACCTTCTCAACGGTTCTGTAAACAATTAAGTATAAAGCAGGAGGGTAATAACGAACGAGGCTAGACAGGGAGGATCAATAATTTGCTACAAACATATTTTGATTTCTCTAAATAATGTTTTTCTACTGGTAGCCTACCACTTTCCATAGCAATAATAATCTCTATATTGCAGGGGCTCCGAACACTTCCTGAGAGTGGGGGGGTAATTTAAGCAGGGATGGGAACGATATTTTGACATCGACAGGGGCTTATTGGATTATCGCATCATATATGTATACTTCTGGAAGGTCGCTCCCCAGACCCCGTTCGCATTACTGAAAGCTTCAGTTTCTTATACACTGTCTTAGGCTGCATGTTTCGTGCCGAAGGCGCAAAATTTTTGCCTTTCAGCACGATTTAAAATCGAAAAATTCTTTCAACGAATCTGAAATCACGAGCAAAAGCTTTTTAAAATTTGCCCCATTTTATTGAGGTTTTGAGACAATTTTGACTGGAAGAGGAAACGTAGGCCTACACTAAATCCCTCTCTATATTCTTCCTTGGCTCAAGTCCTCCAAATTTTGCACTTCAGACGCTAAAAGGTTAGATTTAAATGGTCAAAAGCGTTAAAGTCAAAGCTATAATCTATAAAACTTAATTCACAATTACATACAGCACGACAACCTGTGCCATAACATCCAAAGTGAAATGAAACATTTCAGCATCTAGGGTTAGGCCTACATACAACTCAGAAAAAATGAAGCTAAAATACATTAACTTTTACTCGATCGATAGGCTACTACTGGAAGGCCCACCATCTGCACCGTCGAAGAAATAACACTAAACAAAAAATGCCATAACACTCAGGTAGGCTAATACCTTGTGCCAAAATCTCACAAAAACTACAAAGAAATAACATTATAAACGAACACTTCAACTCAAAAAAAAAAAAAAACACTGTGTGCACTCTGCTTCTATTCTAAGCAGAAGAGTCAGAAGTCGCCAAAGACTTTAAATCTTTGTGCATTGTTGAAAAAAATTTCTTTGCAGATTTTATCTACACTTAGTTCATCCAAATACACTTAATGGGCATGGCACATGGCAATGAAATTGAGTCTTGAAGCAGTCATTGTGCTTCGGAGCCATGTTTTTAAGCGGCGTAGAGAGCTAAAGGATCTTTCAGCTTCTGCAGAAGAAAGGCCATTGACCAATAGCAATTTTACAAGTTTTTTCACATTGGCATAAAACTCTTTGACAATAATAGGCCTAAGTCCCATTAACTTGTTTCGAACATCGCACACATACTTGATCGGCCCAAATTTCTGATGGAAGTGGCTTAAATCTTGGCCCAAAATTTTCACGTCGAAGCCATATCGTTCCAACGCTGTAACAGCACTGTCGTTGACTGTGCCAGATACTAAAACTTCAAGCATTTGGTGAGTTTTAATTTCTTCGCCATTGAAGCGGTGGGTGAGACCTTACACTATGCTGTCAATAGATGCATAGAACTGCCTTCTGTTAATGAGAAGCGAGGTCATGGGAAGCACTTTGCTCACAGCGCTTTCTTGAAGTTAGGACTTTAGCTAAGCCTCAAGCTATCTACTTGCTGCTGAAATTCCTTGTATAACTGCATAAATTGTTCTTCATTTCTAAGACTCTGGTAATTAACTTTTGAGTTTTTAACCAGCTCAATCATGTCGCTGATGGTACAAGACTTGATCAGCAACAAACCAGTTATCTTTCCAAGTAGTTTGAATAAAACTTGGCAAAACTGGGAATGAAGGCTTAATAATTTCGCATTGTTGAAATTTTGAAGTGTGTTTAGCAAGGCTCGTAGTTTGACAAGACTGAATAAATGGCCGGTACACGTGTCAGCCATCTTGTTTGGCACAAAGTGTACAAGCCATGGTGGGATTCCTCCTGCAAGGCGATTTTGAACTTGCCAGACTGATTTTGCAAACTACTTAGCTCCTGAACAATTCTCATAGCATTATACAGGTCTCTATTGCATATTTGTGTTGTCTTGCGAGTCGGAGTTTTCAAGCAAACAATTAAAAAGTTGTGCAACAAAATAAAAAAATGAAAATAAAACACAAAAGTAGAAAAAATATAAAGATTAAATTTTTATCTCTACATTAGTGGGGGGGGGGGGGGGGGGGTAATTTTGCATTAGTTACCCCCCCACTCCAATTAGTGGGGGGGTAATCACCCCCGCGCCCCCCCTCTAACGGAGCCCATGCTATATTGATTGCAAGTTTACGCTTCAAGTCTAGCAAAGGTTGTTTATATCTCTGAGAAATTATTTGTGTGACTAATGACTACGCGTCACAGATTTGATGACGTCTAGAAAGTTTTTTCTTTCGATATGTTTAATTTAAATTCTTCATCCACAAAACACTAAAATTAAAATGACAAAACGAAGTAGCCTAGCCTAATTCAGATAAAACATCGTCATTGAGTTAATGTATCAAAGCAACAGAGAGTAGGCCTACTAAAACTAGCAAAGCATTAACTTCTACTTAAGAAAGTTTTTACCGCCACCAACGCCAAACCTAAGTACAAAATAAAAAGTACACTAATAAAAAGTAAAATACAATAAATAAAAAATACAACAACTCTTACGTGGTGGAATGTTTCTCTTGCAAGAGCTCAAGACTACTGTCATCGCTGACCCGAAGCCGACTTGACAAGTCAGATTTCTGTTAAATGTACAATAATAATTATAATAATGCTTGTTTTCATAGCCGCCCCGATAGCTCAATTGGTTAGCGCGTCACTTCTGGAACGAAGAAGCTTCAAGATCAATCAATCAATCAATCAATCAATCAATCAATATAGCACTGTATCCATCGCAGAATGCGTTTCTCCTCAGCGGTTTACAAAGCAAAATCACAAGTGCACCCTTAGTAATTTGGTGACTTCCAGTTTTAGATGATTTGATATATTTTTTCAGAATGATGTAGCTCAGGATTTCCCAAACTAGAGGTAGCGACTCGCGACCCTTCTGAAGGTTTGGCAACAAATTTTAAGGGTCGCAAGTTTCCCACAAACTCTTGTATTCATAAGTTGTATGCTTTGACGTTTGATGCGCAAATGTCAAAACTCCTATGGACTAGAGCAAATACAAACCCTGTTATCAGATTACGCCAAGCTATATGCAATTGTAGTGCGACTTCGTCACATGCAAAAGTTAAGGGAAAGCGTGGCAAAACGGACATTTGCTTTTTAAAAAGTTACTAATAAAAGTAACACGTTTCTTCTTTATTCTTTCTCTCTCTCTGTAGGTATCATGGCTGATACAGCCCTCGATGTACAATGATGTTCCAGTTTGATCGATCTCGTGCGTCTTGCCAAATTTTAGTAGGGTTTTTGATTTGTGGTTAAGAATTGTGCAAAAATGTGAATCTTTGAGCTCCTCTTGACCGTATTCCTATTATTTTTCCACTTAAAGATAAATCTTCAAGTTTGCTATTCCTTATGCTGTGACCCAAGAACTTCAGTTGCCGCATTTCTATAGATCTCATTATCTGCTGCTCCTGGCCCATCTGTTGGAGAACTGCTCTGTTGGTTCGAAAAGCTGTCGATGGAATTTTAAGAATTCTTCGGTAAAACCACATTTCTGCAGCTTCAAGCTTTTTTCGGGTTTTTGTTGTTAGCGTCCAGGTTTCACATCCGTACATCAAAATTGACCAAACAAAGCATTTTAACAAACGAATTTTTAAAGTTTTGGAGAGCTTTCGATCTTTAAAGATTTTTGTCATGGTGTTGAAACTCGACTTTGATATTGCAATGCGTCGTCTAATTTCTTCTTCACATCGGGTGCTTGGATTCAGTATTGAGCCCAAATAATTGAACTTTTGAACCTGTTCAATTTTGTTATCATTGCAGTACACGCAAATTGTTGGTTCAGGAAGACGTTTCGAGACTGCCAGAGTTTTAGTTTTGTTAATGTTTATTTTTAGTCCATATTTTTCACTGGATGTTTGAACTTTATTTCACTTTATTCTTTAAAACTGCTTAAAGAATATTTGAAATATACAAAACTTTGAAAGCCTCGTGCCACACTTGGCAACTATGAGGTTGAAATAGTTTTCTCAGCTCTTTGTTACAAAAACTTCATCATCATCATCATTAGGCTATGTTCCTTCCTCGTGTTGAGGGTTGGATACAATGCGCCATTGTTCTCGACCATGAGCTGTTTGTACTGCATTTTTATAACTTAATTTTGTCCATTTAGTGATGTTTGTTCTCTAAATCATTCTTGGTCTGCCTTTGTTTCTTTTACCGTTTATCTTCCCTTCTATTAATGATCTCTGTAACGAGTTTTCCTTATTGTGTGTCCGAAATACTTCAAATTTCTTCTTTTGACTATTTGTAAGAGAATTTTGCTTGAATCGTTAATGATCTTTTTTGTCCATGAAATTTTTAACATTTTCGATTTTCCTGTATGTCCAGAGCTCGAAGTCATCGATTCGTTTCTGTATTTTTTGTGACCCTGTCCAAGTGTCCAAGCTTCAGAATTGTATAATACGGTTGACCAGAAATAGCATTTTAATATTCTTCGACCAATTGATAAATTTAAACTTTGATTGATTAAAACATTTTTCATTTTTCCATTCGTTGTTCTTGCAATTTTTATCAGTCTTAAAATTTCATGGTCACACCTCCCATCTTCAGTTATTAAATGTCCAAGATAGGAAAAAGATTTTACTTTTTGTATATTTTCATTGTCAATTATAATTTGGAGTACTACAGTGTCTGGTGATTTTGAGATTGTCATTAATTGTTTTTTTTTATTGTTAATTTTCATATTAAATTCTCTACCAATTGAGTTAATATTGTCCATATGTAGAATCAATTCATATGTATAATATGTATAAAGCATAATTATGTAGAATCAATTCTAACCTACGGATGTGACTGAAAGTAAAGATATGAAGAAAAGACTAGAGGCTGCTGAGATGTGGTTTCTCAGAAGGATGTTGAGGATATCTTGGACTGAAAAAAAGAGTAAAGACGAAGTTATGAAATTGGCAAAAGCAGAAAGGATATTAATAACAAAAGTTAGAAGGCGCCAGATGCAATTTGTAGGTCATATTCACAGTCATGGAGATTTGGAAAAATTAGCACTATTGGGAATGATACAGGGAAAGAAGCAGAGGTCAACAAAGATTAACTTATTTAAACAGCTTAAATCAATGGGCCACAAACACAACAGTCAAAACTAACGATTTTCTACGAATGGCAAATGACAGAAAAGTTATAGGAAGACCATGATCGCCAACGTGTGTATCAGATCACGCACAAAATCATCATCATTGTTCATTATTTCTTGAAGATCTCCTTGTTATTAGCCAACAAAACAGTATCATCAGCATAGCGTAAATTTGTTATGTTCAAACCGCCAACTTTTACCCCTTTCATATCATCAATGTGTCGAAAAATCATTTCTGTATATAAATTAAAAAGACATGGAAAGTACACATCCTTGGTGTACTCCACGTTTGATATCAATTCCTTTAGACAAATCTTTTTCCGTGCGAATAAATGCTTTTTGATTCCAGTACAAATTGATAATAAAAAGTAAGTCTTTGCCATTTACAGTATTTACTGCATTGTTACTCTCACAAATTGTTCTGAAATCAAATATACCCTTTCGTGTTCCTTTACAGTACAAATTGATAATAAAAAGTAAGTCTTTGCCATTTACAGTATTTACTGCATTGTAACTCTCACAAATTGTTCTGAAATCAAATATACCCTTTCGTGTTCCTTTACCAGTCATAAATCCACTTTGAGTCATGCTACCTCATTCTGAATAGTTTCACAATTTTTTAACAAAATTATTTTCAACAAAATTTTCAGTAGCCTACATGACTGATCAAACTTGTTCTAAAGTCACTATAGTCCTTTGCTTTGGACTTCTTTGGTAGTCTGACAAAAACAGTTTCATTCATTTCTTTAGATAGGCTAGTCCTACAAATCCAGTCATATAAATTTCAGTAGGCTACATATAATTTGTGTATGCGTTTTAAAGTTACGCCATTGAGTGCTTTTAGCATTTTTGAATAAATGTTATCCTTTCCTGCAGCTTTATTACATTTCAGATCTTGAATCGCTTTCTCAACTTCAGATATCAACAAAAGCTTAAAGTGCCCCTGACAGGTTGGATCCAAGTATAGTAAATTTTTTAAGCATTTCCTAGCGCAGAATTATGCTAAGCAAACTTTTTTATCTTAACCTCGAAGCTCAACTGGTTAGGGCGTAATTTATCTCAAACGACTGCTTCGCAGCGCCACCACGGGCAAAACTGCATATTTCACTGCTCTGGGACGACTTTGGTGGTGTTACGTCATCTTAAGTGGGCGTCGTTAGCGACGGATGAACCAAATGTTTCCTAGATGTATTTAGTGGATCACAGTTTGGTCGGAGTTGGTACAAGCGGTTACTTTTTTCAAAGATTTATTGTTTTTGCAGTTTAATAAAACTGTACTGGATACGTTCCTACAAACTTAAAATATACTTGAAGTGAAAAATGAAGAAATCGTAGGGGAGATGCAGGACCTATTATACATTTTTTTCTTTTTTGCTCTCATTTTTTCAGCTCATATCAAAATTAGACAATTTTTTTACAGAATACGGCCAAGGTCAATGGTTATTGACTGTATAAATATCTTGATAATCGGATTTATTTTTGTGAAGTTAGAGCTTATACAAACTTTTTTGAAGAGTGTATAATAGGTCCTGCCCCTGCAGGACCTATTATACACAAGCGAACATTGAAAAACAAAACATGTTTTTTCACTTTCACAGTAAAAACAAGAACATAAAAATGTGAAATAATAATACTTAGTGTTTATAAACACTTTAATTGCCAAAGTAAGATTGATTAGCATTACATCAATAGCTCTTAATTGGGGGAGAGGCGTCTTCATAAGGGGGGTGTTAAACTCTTTTCCGCCACGGCCAAAATTCACTATTTTTGTTGAAATGACTTTTGGAGCTTACGTGTAATATAATGTTGCTAGAAAAGTAAGGCTTAATTTTAAAACATACAAAAGTTAATTCTTCAAGTGCCTTAACTCATTGTATAATAGGTCCTGGACGTTACTGTATAATAGGTCCTTCAAGGAATCATTTTTATTTCTTAGTTAATACAAAAGTATCTACACAAGCAATCACTCTGAAATTTTGTGACAACCTAGGTTAATCACCACACAACCGTAAATAAATGCAAACTTTTGCAAAGAGCTTTAATAACAAAATTTATCGCGTTATTGCTGAACTTCCAAAAATTTACATTTTGACCCAAAAATGGAAAAGCCTGTGTTTCTCTTGAACCGAAAGCTTTTATCACACGAAACTTCATATAACTAAGTTGGACTAAAATCTCGATCCAAAACCATAAAAACCGAAAACATTCATTTTGAAGTAAAGAAAATACAGCGCTGTATAATAGGTCCTTCTGTATAATAGGTCCTGCATCTCCCCTACGAATCATCATTCATATTCACTATTCATAAATGAATAAAATTTCTTTCTCTCTCTCATAATGTGTCTCAGTTGGCCATTGAAATCCGGTGTAACGGCCATCTGGATTTGGAAAATTGTTTCGGATTCGCCAAACAATGCATGACGGCAGCACAATCCGATTGTTGCTTCCAAGGGCATCACCTTTTTAGTATCCACTCCAATATACATGTCTGTGGGCAACTATCCGATACTGCCTGCAAGGAAATAAAATCACTTCTTTTAGTGTGCATTCTGTAGCGTTTAGTGTATTTTTAGCCTAATGTAGCATCCTTACTCGTTTGATAGGTCTCCGTTTTCTCCTTTCGGTTTATTGGTTTTTCTCCGGTTCTTCCTGCTTCTCATAAAAAAAAGTCCTCAGAACTGCATGATGTAAGCGTGCCTCAAAATCAGTCAAATTTGTAACACAACTAGATGCGTCTTTCTTCAAAAGTTCTTTCGTCTGTGGCACTTCATGGCAACATAGGCATTCATTGGGCTGGGGCATAGACTCGCACTTGTGGCAAACGCACCACCATAACAAAATCACTTTCAGTGAAGTGAAGAGAACGTATACGACTAGTTTTGTAAGGCCCATCCCACTTTCGAACCTTGAAGAAAAGTTTGACGGTTTGACCATTTTCTTCTCAGCACCTTGTTTTGTGGGAAAGCGTAAAAAGATAGCACACGTCTTTGTCACTGAGACACTGACACTGTCACATAAGCAGCAATTTGTAGGCATTTGCCTCAACCATAAATTAAGGAGGTAGGCTACTGTTATTACATTGCAAATGGCTATACTGCAGCCAGATTAGGACATATAAAATTATCAAAATTGTAGCTCTACGAAACTGCAATTTCAATTGAATTGAGATGCTGTTTGATAAAAATAAACTCAACCTATTTGATCTAAACCTGATAGTAATAATAAGTGCACTTTTTCATTTTGGTAATTCTTATTTTGCACATGCTTTAGACCAGTGGTTCCCAACCTGGGGTGCGCGGACCCCTTGGGGGTCCGTGAGAACGCATTTGGGGGTCCGTGATTACCTTGATGAATTTTGAAAAAAACAAACGAAAAGCGATATTTTTACTTTCATTTCTCTCTTTAAATGCAAATGTGTCAAGCTCAAGCCCGCGAGAATAAACTGTACCGGTATGTATTACTGTAAAATAAGTCTATGCTGCTGTCTACAGTGCGTATATTGACCTTAAAGTACATCGATCTACCACAACGCATGTCGATTACAAATCGCCTGAACGTTGAAGATGACATGCATGTTGCATTGTCAAAAACTCAACTACAGGTCAGTCGTTTAGTTCAGGAAAGGCAACAACAGCCCTCTCATTAAATTTGCTTACGTTGAAAAAGTTTCGGCATGGCACCTTGGGTCACCTTAATATTCAAATACTGCTGACATTTCTTGAACAATTCATTCATTTTATTATTTGAGCAACTGTTTAACCTGATATTTGCCGCTGAAGTCATAGCGGCAATGCAATATGACACAGTACAGTAGTTGAGTAGTATAATTATTACAATAGTCAATAGTATGTTAATTGAGTTTCAGGCAAAATTTAGGCAGGGGTCCGCAGAACTAATAATTTGTCTAAAGGGGTCCGTGACAACAAAAAGGTTGGGAGCCACTGCTTTAGACTAACATAGCCCCACACATTCACGTTTTGCAGTAGTCTTACTATACCTTACCAAGTCACCACAGAGAAAGAATGTATCTTTCCCACTTATGGTGACGTCACAGCGGTGTTGCCGTTTTTATTTTCGCAATTGAATGAATGCCAGATTCGCCGAAAGTCAACGAAAGTTTGCAAGCGTGTAACCTTCACCTTTCGGCTGCAAGGGACTAAAGGCCTTTTTGAATGGTGTCCATTTGTGAATTTCAACCTTTATCCTATTCATCACGCTGGTTATGTGCGGGCTGGTGAGTGCCTGTAACTTGATTAAGCAGCAGGGCAATGCGACAGGTGGTAGGCTCTTACAGCCAAGTATCTTAATTTAAGCCATTTGCATTTATTGAAAAATTGCATGGCATTTTCAGTAGCATCAATAAATAGTTTACCAAATAGCTTTGACGTTCTTTTGTGTTCAATGAATACGTTCTTTTGTGTTCATTTGTTTTTTTTCCTATTTTCGGCTTAGTTTGCAAACACATTTTACATGTATGGCGTAATAACAAGTTGTTGCAATGATTTTACATTAATTTGTTAGGCTACTTGTTCCTTTTTTACGTCATCTGTTTTGCAATGGTTTGCTCAAATGGTTCGCTAAAAGAAAAAAGAATTTGTAATTAGGAAAAGAATTTGTAACGCGTAGAGATCAATTTTAATGCATTTTTAAAATTTCTACTTTCAAAAACAGTCAAAAACAAAAACCCCAAAGTTAGAGCAAGCAAGATTGTCTAAAAAGCACATAAAAACATACGAAAACAAATTCAAATTGTGGGTGTGTTGTTGAAGCAATCCAATCAGAAAAAGCTAGTAGCCCACTGATTAAGCAACACTTCTGTGGCGACAGCTTAACAATAAATTTGATTTTATTCAAGTTAGTGACGTAGCTTATACACTCTGCTATTTTTTCATATATTCAAGGTTGTATTTACATAATAATCAAAAGCCACATCAAGTAATTACCATTTTGTGCATCAAGTGTTGTCGAAATACTTTCAAGCCTTCATACAACACAGCAAACAAAAACACTCCAATACAAGAGCCCGCTAGACCAGTTTCGTTGATCACATTCCAGTCATGAAACAACACTCGAATGGGTAAAGCGAAGTTAAAGTACATCTTCATGTCCTGTACAAACAATATCGGATATAGAAATGGAGCAACATGATTGGTATTTGCAACTAGCTATAGCCTGCTATTGCAATGCCGAACCCTTTTTATGTTTCGTCAAAATGAAACAACAAAACAATTTTAATAGTAGCCTACAGTAGACTACGTTATATCCAATAGCACAGGGGTCGCAACCCATAGGTTGAGAATGGGGTCGAAAAGCGTAATTTTAGAGTCGCCAAACAAAATAAACATAGACTCACAGAGTTAGAGTGGATAGTTTACACTAGAAACTGTCCACAAAGAGGTCGCAATGAAAATAATTTTTCTGATTTGGGTTGGAACAAAAGAAAAGTCTGAGAAGCCCTGCAATAGCACATCTAGGGAGCTGCTTATTTTGTTGATTCAAACTAAAAAGAATTAAAGATACGCAATTAGGTTAACCCTCACTCAACCATATAAAAAACAAACTAGGCATATATGGCATGCCAAGAAGTCAATAGCCTAGCGGATTTTAAGAGGCGGTAAAAATAACAACGAAATATGTTCAATAAGTAGCTGCAAACAGTGCAGGAACTCATAGAAGTGTAATTCTATGAATTCCTAAAAGAATGTTTCAGCAAAGCTGCTTTTAATTTCTAGACTTTTTTACGCACACTATAATAAACGATTTAGAAATCGCTAAGAAAACAAAACGATCGATAGCTTACAACTTTTCATGTTGATGGTAGGTTATAACCAGCCCTTTTTCTTGTAGGCAATTGCACTTCACGACACGTAACAAGCCTATAGCCCACTTACCAACATGACCATACTATTGGAGCTGTTCCCCGCCAGCGTCATAGTTTCATGTTCTGTTGACATACCGGTATGTCCATTAATACTGTTCATGTCTTGCATCAGACCGTTATCGAAAACAAAGTAATTTGGAACAGAAGATTCATAAATTGTCTGAATGCAAAAAAAACTTTGAGCAATAAAAGTGAAGAGTAGCAGGGTACTGGTAAGTTAGAATCCTTAGCCTACTTCGTGTTTTGTTTCATTTTATGTAAACGGAATTAACCTGTCATTAATTTACAAGCAGGGACGGCTCGCTACTGCGTGCTGCGGTGCTGGAGCATCCCCACGGCACAAAAGTTTTTCAAATATCTTAGCGTTCCTTCTGCTCAAAATGTATTTTAAGCACTCTGTTCAGAGAATTGCTGACTGTTATAAGAGTAAACTCTTTTTGGAAACTCTGCGTGTTCAAGGAAATATTTTGCACACAGTTACAATAAAAGAAACACTCGATTGTGACGTCGAAAAGCCGCAAGTTTTCTTGAATTGCCAATACAAACGACTAGCAAAAGATTGTGCTGTGTTCAGAGAGCACAATTGAGCAGGATGCTATCTCAAGTGGAACGCGAGTGTTAGGTTGTGAAATTTAAGTGTTACGAACTAAAGTTTAAGTATTACGCAATAAACCAAGTAGTAGTTTACATTTTCGCTGATTTGTATTGTGGTAGTCTGCGTAACAAAAGAATGCAAACAGGGAGGCACTAGAAAAACTGATACTTTTTAGGATAGGTCTACTTCCCATCTTTAGAGAAAACTACTTAAAATTAATATGTCAGGCAATAACCAACGTATTTAGATGCAAAATGTGAAGTGACATAGACCACCGGAGATTTTTTTATCGAGTAGATCATAAAGAAAAGTAACCTATACATTTTCTCTTTTACCATTTGGATTAGAACGCGTTATTCACATTTGTTAGTTGATCGTCCCTTCCAAAATATTACACACATTTGGAAACTCTTGAATAAGCCAAGTTTTATATTAAACTTTTATCACAATTCAGAGTTGAAAATACGCTCAGAATGCAACCAAATGTACTTTTTCAAAAATTTCTGAGGGAGGCCCCCAGACCTTTCGCTGCTGTGTTCGCCGGTCTGCAGCACCCCTATTTCTAGAACTCGCCAGCCGCCACTGTTTACAAGTGTACAATATGTCTTCAATGATTGATTAATTTAAATTACACGCCTTGAAGAATTGATGCGCTTTCTTCTGAAGTAGGCTTTTGCCTAGCTTTTGCTGAGACTTTTACATTCAACTAGGCTACTATTTCACTCATGTCAAAACATCGATGCTCAACACTGAACAGCCTCACACAAGGACTGATGTTAAACTGTAGCCTAGGAGTCTGCTACCATTTCACCAGTCGGAGGTTGATTTCAATATCTTACTTGTTTAACGAAACGCAATGATTTAGTCTGTATTTTGTTTTTGTCAACAAGACGAGGCACTGTCAATCTAACAGAGCTAAACCATTAACTTCCGTTCTCTTATGATAGCTCTGAGCTGACGTTTTCGATGAAGGACTACCGCCTACCTAAACTATATATAACCAAGATAAGAGAGAGCTAACAGTAACAGCATCTGACATAGCATTTCAACTCATAATTGGTTAACGCAGGTTGACGATTGTTTTAAACAAATTTGTTTTTAAAAGTATGAGATAGGCCTATGGTTAAGGTCGGGGATACCAATTTGAACAATTTGAATTTGAAAAAAATTGCCTTTGCATGATTTTAGCCATCCTGCACAATTAGCCTACTGTAGGCAAAGGTGCATTGCCTAATTCTCTCCAAATGGAGTGTTTGGGTTAGCATATTACGATAATCAACGTTTCGTAAGTTGCGAGTGTTCGCAGGCCCAATATCTTTCCTTTTTGAGACAAAATGTCGATATTCAGAAAAATAGAGTCACTGACCCAGCGATAGGCTATCAGTGAAAACTAGCTTTGAATCTTCATAAAACTAGGTGTGAATTGTGATCACTGATCAGCGTGCACCAACAACAGCTTTTTCTAATTAAACAAAAGATCAAGCAGGATTTGTTCCATCTTCGGCCTATAACAGTGCTTTTCAACTTTTAAAACAACTGTACGCACTTTTTTTTTTGGCAAAAAATTTTATCCGCACGAACCAGAAATAATAATTAGTTGGCAGCTATTTGTTTTCACTGTTTGTGGAATAACAATGGAAGGGTTCGTCCAATAAAACCGTATAGGCTAACTCAGCTGATTTTTAGTCGATTGCTTAAGTTGTAATGGATTGATCTGAATTTAACTCTGATTTAATTCACTCGTTACTGCTCTCAATAACTAGGCCTTACAATTTAGGAAACGCGAATTTTTTTTATTTTACTAACAGTAACAAGGAGAGCCGTGTGAGCACCATCTTAACCCCCCCGAAATCCATTAATGGGCCCCTATATTTTGTGATGAGAGCGAAAAAAAATTACAAAAATAGATAAAACATCCATATTAAATGTAACCGTACGCTTGAATTACACAAGCAGAAAAACGCAGCACAAACTAAATATGTGCAGCCAGTAGCGTAGCCAGGAATTTTGAAGGGGGGGGGCTTTGACCACCCAATGGCGGGGGGTCTGGGGGCCTCCCCCAGAAAATTTTGAAAATTTCTTTGAATTTGGTGCATTCTGAGAGCATTTTCAACAAAAATGTGGGTACGAATATTCCCGTAAAATGGTGCTGTCCGGTAGCATAGCAAAAGGATAAGATCATGTTTTCTTCGGCATTTTTCGGAAAAAAAGCTAAGTCTCTGTGTTTTCTTGTTGCTAATTCCTGGCTGAGATGTTTGAATGTTTGGTATTGGCAAAACTCGCTCTTTTAATGCAATTTTGTTTAAAATTAGGCAATTTTTTTTTAGACTGAAAGCATCATTCTCAATATCGTGACGTCACACGCGTGCCAAAGGGGGGGGTTGTAACCCCCAAAACCCCCCCTTGGCTACGCCACTGTGTGCAGCCCTTAGATGGAGGTGGGCCTCCAGCCAGGAGTTTGAGAAACGATACGGCTTTGTGTGTAGTGATTTAATCTATTGATTGTATTGAGCTTCTTTTAATAGTCAATACACATTATACAAACTAATTGAGTGGACTTTAAAAAGCTGTGCTCTCCCTCCTGGCTGGGGGGCACAGGGGGCGGTTAACATGGCCCTGGTAACAACAACAATAACCGGTACAATGGCCAAGTCGTTTGAGTGCTCGCCTCTGTGTCAATCGATATGGGTTTGGTTCCACTTCGGGTCATGCCAAAGAAAGATCTTTTTAAAACAACCGCTGAGCAGCAGTGAGCACTCTGCTCTCAGTGATGGGGGATAAGCATGTTACCCTACGGGCTGTGCGAATTGCGTTTGATCTTTTAAAAAAAGGCAGTTGATTGCAATTTAAGAACCTTCAATATTAGAGCCTAGGAAGGAACCCAAACTGTTCAACAAACAACAACGAAAATTATTATATTTTAGGAGAACTAGCATTTTTTATTCGACCATCCAAGTAGGCTATCTTATATCAATGGCTACCGAATATTTCTATAATAATTTTAGACCAGACAATAATTTATAAACAGACATATAAACATGTCTGTTATAGTTTAAAAAAAAAGTTACCTCTCTACCCAAATTGTAGGTAGTAAGTTAATTTCTAGTGCACTAAAATCCTTTTGAGCCAAGTAGCTAGTGAAAGTTTCCACACGAACTTTAAGCGCTTAAATCACTCAGTCTTTTGAAAATCTATCAAGAGCTCCGACCCAAAATTCAGTGTGTTTTTCACAATAAAACCCTTCGCCTCGTTAAAATGTTGCAAAACAACTAAACTTGTAAACTTGAACAAGTAGGCCCACCACACTTCTAAATTATAAAACCGCAACCAAAAAGCAAAACTAATCCAAAAACTGGGGACTGCTGAATTTTTCTCGCGATTTTGAGTTAAAACTAAGTTCAATTTCGCAGGAAAACTGCGAGACTGGCAACCCTATAATGAAACATAAGTGGAAAAATTGAATTGGCATAAGGGAGTCAGACACATGGCTATTGCTTAATATGGCCTATTTGAATTATTGCACATAACGAAAAGTAAAAATCATCCGCCTCATATGCACCACGTTTGTTATCCGCATTACAAAATTTTTCATCAGCACAAGTGTTTACCACTGGCCTATACTGTAACATTATTTCGGAATCCAAATCGATTCATGGATAAAAAGCTTCCTACACTTAATTTCCCCTTATAATTTTTATGACTCATTTTATCTCTATAGGCTAGGCCAGGGGTGTGCAACGTGCGGCCCGCGAAGAAAAATTGTGCGGCCCGCGAAAATGTGCCAATTTTGAATTGTGTGCGGCCGCGAAACGTGTTTATAATTAGTTTAGTCTGGTACGTGTGAACAATTCATTGTGGAGTGGATTATTTTAGATTTCGCAACTTCTGTTAACCATTTTAGAAATCTCCCACTGGCCACCGCTAATCCATTGTATTTAATTATTTAGAATGTAAAAATGTATGGTCACATAAAAGGCGTTATGAACAAATTACAACTTTGGAAAGCTTACGTAGCCTACAGACAGGAAATCCTTTCCACTTTCCAACTTCGAGAGACTATGGAATGCATCCTGAGAAGAAAACTGATTTTGCAGACCAACTTGAAAATTTGTTGTATGAATTTTTGGCACTTTTCAAGAACTTCAAATCTCATGCACATTTGTTTGGTATATTCGCTTCGCCATTCAACACAGACATTGACAAAGCACCAGCAAATATAACTTGAACTGATTGATCTTTAAGAGAAAACGGATTTGAAAGCAAAGTATTTAGAAATTAATCTTGGCGATTTCTACCAAAAACATCTCAACCAAGATGACTTTCCACATCGGAAAAAATCCATGGCTTCAAAAATGGCTCTTTTTGGCCCAACGTATTTGTGCGAACAGTTTTTTTCTAAAATGGGCGTCATAAAATCTCCCTACCGATCAGTTCTGACAGACAAACACTTCTTCTTCATCGTGTGTCACACGGCCGTAGCCCAGAGCATCACGCAAGCTCTTGCTCTATCGTTGAACTCCGCCAAATCCCGTGCAGAGCACCTTTCTTTTAGGTCAGGGCATTCGAGTAGATGTTGCATTGTATGCTCCTGTCCGCATTTGCAACTTGTGCTCCCCATGAAATTTGGAAAATGGACTTGAATTGCGAGCACTTTCATTAAAGTAAATTTGTAAAATGCCGACGGTGAGGACAATAAATTTAAATACCGTAGCAGTTTTCTTCAGAAATTTATGCGTCTTAACTTAAGTTATTATTTCTGCAAGGAGATCCCCTAAATAATGCCATAAGAATAACAAAAAAACTACTTTTTTGTGCCTGCGACTACTGGAAATCATATGTTAAATTAACGTGCGGCCCGCGGTTTCACCCAGTTATTTATATCTGGCCCTCCTGTAATAAAGGTTGCACACCCCTGGGCTAGGCTACTATTTCGCTGTTTTATGACCATACAATAATAGTAGGCTATAGTGGTAGCCTGGCGCAAATTGTCCACCATTGACTTAGATTGCCAAACTGATCTCTAATTTGTCATAGGCTACTCACAAATATTTATGTTTTGCAGAAAAAGTCAAACTTTACCAATAAAGTAAAGTTATACCAAAACCTTTGAAAAAGAACAAACCGATCAACTTGTTTTTATATTTCCAGTTATTATGGTGACTTAGCGCTATAGGCCTACTAACAATGGCATGGATATTTATAGGAATAGTAGCCCATTTTTTTTATGATAGTCTCTTTTCGTTTCTGTTGCGCAGTGACAGCTGCCACCATTACCACAATCCAATTCCAACCCTTTTTTTTTACTGGTGACCTAACCCTAAAAAGGTTTCTTTATTGGCTATGAATACCAGTTAACCAAAGTAATTTTTTATCTATTTTCTTTACTTCTTTTGTTGAATTGTTTAGACTTAGAGACTACCTATGCCTACTGATCTTTCCTTTTTGGCCGAGAGGTTTTGTTTTAAAAGTTTAGCCTAAACAGCAGCTACGGATCATTCTAGCCACGCGTTACAAAGTTCAAACTCTGACTCAGGTCTTATAGCGGAAGTTGACGGGATTGAAGCTCCGCGTGTAGTTTCTGCAACGTCCTGAAACCAATCTGGTTAATATTCTTGCACTGATTCAAAAGCTGTTTTCAGAGAAACTTCTATGCGTCACTGGCTATAGGATTAAGCCAAACATAAAGTTTGGCAAAAATCACACAGTCTTCCAATAAGCTAAGTCAGTGCTGCTCAAACTTTATAATTGTCCACAGAAAAATGACATCAGCAAATCCAACCTTGGTTTTACAAGTTTATAATGTGCAAATTCATAAACAGTTTTTCCCAGACATTTCACTAACGGCGTGTGCTTTTCGAGCTTTCTCAATCTCTGGCACTACTTTATACTTCATAGAATGCAAGTGAAGCTTTTATATTTATATGAGAGTGCCGCCGGTGTAACGGTCCAGGAGTTACTGCGGTCTGAAAGTTACCGTAACTTCTGGACCGCGTATACGCGGCCTGAAAGTTACTGCCAGTCCAGAAGTTACTAAAACAGGGTTTTCAGATTTGACGCTTGCAGCAGATTTGTATAAATGATTTCAACATTGGAAACATGTTGAACTTGAAGACTTATCCACCATTGCATCTTAACAACATGATTTACAGCAGAAACGTATTATTGGGAATGAAGCGAAAATAAGATGAGTTTTGTACCAGAAATTGTTGCTGTTTTGGAATGAAATTTGAATTTGTAACCTAACAATTTACGTAGGCTATCATTTTAACCTGATTTGTTTGTATCATACCATTTGAAGTTGTGTCCGTGCCTTACGTGCGTTGGCAAATAAATTTGCATGGGGAAGTGATTGACTAGATGACCACTTAGCTTATACCCGCACAACAACGTGTCGTTGGTCCAACGTTAGACCATCGGAAACGTCCCGTGGGCCCTCCGTTGGTTTCCGACGTTGGCGCGTAACAAATTTGGCCAGCGGGCCACCTTGGGCGAATCGTCAGTCACAAAAATCGGTTGGTTAAACGTCGATCCCCCGGTGGCACACTGTTGGCCAACCCTTTCCCAACCATTTGCCACCTGCGACCAACCTGCGACCAAACGCTTTCGTTGGTTCGACGTGGGATCCACGACGCAATTTACAACTATCCTCACTGTGGCGAAAAAAGGCTTGGCTAATCGTAGACCCAACGTTGATGCACTGTTGGCCAACCCTTTCCCGACCATTTGCCACCTGCGACCAACCTGACGACCAAACGCTTTCGTCGGTTCGACGTGGAATCCACGACGCAATTTACAACTATCCTCACTGTGGCGAAAAAAGGCTTGGCTAATCGTAGACCCAACGTTGATGCACTGTTGGCCAATCCTTTCCCGACCATTTGCCACCTACGATCAAACGCTTTCGTCGGTTCGACGTGGAATCCATGACGCAATTTACAACTATCCTCAATGTGGCAAAAAAAAAATGCTTGGCTAATCGTAGACCCAACTTTGGTGCACTGTTGGCCAACCTGACGACCAAACGCTTTCGTTGGTTCGACGTGGGATCCACGACGCAATTTAGCCTACAACTATCCTCACTGTGGCAAAAAAGAGTTGTTTAATCGTAGAACCAACGTTAGTGCACTTTTGGCCAACCTACGACAAAACGCTTTCGTTGGGTCGACGTGGAAGACGCAATTTACAATCATCCCCTCTGTGGCGAAAACGATTTGGTTACTCGTGGGCCTAGCGTTGGCCATCATTTGCTCACCAAACCGAAAACGTTTCTTAACTTTGACCACATGATGGCGTGTTGTTAACTCACTTTTTTCGAGTTAATCTATGCTGAAAATGATGACCACGAAGACGTGGGATCGAGGCCTCAATTCGCAGTAAACCTTATCACCTACCATAGCCTACTAGCATTCCACTCGGTACAACATTGCTAGAAAAGGCACTTATACAAGCAAAAAGTAGGACAGATGGCAGTTAAGTTTGTTTTTATTTCTAACCATCACAGCAAAAACAAAAAACATGCTAAATATAACAGCGGTCTAGAAAAGGGCATGAGGCAAATTAAATCAAATTTCCTGTCTTCCTCTTCTCAAACTTCTCAATCCCTATCTCTTGCGTATTTCAGCCAGTCTGAAATAGCGGCATGGATATTTCAATTTGTTGCTGTGGACAAGTTATGCGTTCTTCGTACTCCATCTAAAAATAATAATGTCATTGGGATAAATTGCCAATAGCTGGTCCAAACCAATATGTCTAGTGGAAAAGGTTGGTTGCTGAAGCCACGTAACTAACTCTAACAAGCAACTTTTTCCCATAAACAATGAACTAATCACACTGAAAAAGCTCTGAAAGTATCTCCCATGGATAAACTCAGAATTACATTGATTACAACAGTCTGGAAAAGAAAATGAGAATTATCCTGCTACAAATAAACTTTGAAACCATTTCTTCAAAGATTTTGCGAATTACTTCTATTACAAATACAAAATTATGATTTTTCGTCACTGTAATAAACACCTTTTTCATGCAACCTTGCATTAACCGTATCTGTTACTGGCGTAGACCTTATGGTCTCGCCCTCTGCTAATTCAGCAATTTCACATAGAAGCAGTGACGCTAGAAACTTGAGATTTCTTGACTTTCAGTTTTTTTTCTTGCCCTAACTTTTAATTCCGATTATGCTGGTATCCGATAATTGTGAAGTTTACAATAAACCTTTTGTCACAGCCAGTTATAAAATGCAAGAAATTTCCTGATATTCAATAGCTTGATTGACAGTTTATTATTAGCGTGCGGTTTCATTTTGTGTTTGTTATTCATTACGCGACAGCGCTAAAATTCCATTCTCCACCCAGGCAGCAAAATCCGTCATTTTTACATTGATTCAATGTCGATTTTGCTGTCTGGGCAGGGAGTTGGTCTTTGACGCGATATGAGTCATTCTTTGCTGGCGGACATCAATTAGGAAGGTAATTTATTATTTGCGCAAATTGCTTTGTAGTGCAAAAAGTGCATGGAATACTGTTTGTACAGAAACGGAAAAACAAAATTGATGAAATTCTGTGTTCTATGCAAGAGGACTTTCAAAATAAAATGTGAACTGAGAAATTTGACCAAGAAATGGCGAAAATAGGTCAAAAACCGAGTCTTTATCACCTTTTCTACCTAAAATACACAATCACGAATATATTTTGCGAAATAAATTGGTTGAAGTGATAGATAAGGCTTTAGACCAAAGGCATACTTTTTCCCGTTGTTATTTGATATAAGCCGACGGAGTAATTAGCAATAAGAGAGACGTAGACCTGATGGTCTCGGCCAGTAACTCTTGCCTCCAAAAGGAAGCAGTGACAGATACGGTTAAATTAACTACAGAAGCTTTGTCTGTAGTTATTATTCATTAAAAACTGAGAGTTTGTTGAAAAAGAAACATAAGGTAAAGGGGTAAATGCTTAAGCTGACCATGCTTGTGCTTGGAGTGAAAAAGGATTATCGAAATCTGATGTAGCCTCATCATCATCCGTCATCACCATCATCCATCATCATCAGCCTATTTCTCACAAATAGAGCAAGTTTTCATCGACCTGAATATTCAAAACAATTTACTTTAAAATGTGAAAATGACCTTAATGACCTAACAAAAACTTGACCAAATAATTTAGTGTTTTTTTAGATTTTATGTTAAAACTAATTGCTTTTAATCAATTAGATCGTACCAAAATTGCAAAATTGCGATACAACACAGTAGTCTAAGCCACAAAACTGGCGACATAAAAATAAACAAATTATTGAGGGTTAGCTTTTTTTATCAATGTAGGAGGAAACACTTTGCTTTACCAGTGTCCATTTAAAACAAACTGACTTGAAATAAGTAATGGTATTGAATTGACTTTTCATTGATCTATTAAATAAGCATCTGGAACCTTTTCCTTACTTTCAGAATCCTTACAAAAAAAGCACCGCGCAAGCTTGCTACAAAAAGTTGACTTCATTGAAAAAACAGGAGATAAGCTATTTAGTATTATCAAAACTAACACAAAAATCAATGCACTGCACAGTACACACCCAGGTGTGTCCTAAAATTTAAATTTATGAATAATTATGTATCGGTATTGCATTATAATTAATTATAGTAGGCTACTACATTAAACTAATTGAACCATCTCATGCTTTATCAAAAATGCTAACAACAATAAAAACAGCGATATGCAGTACCTAGTAGGCTATACACTCACCAATGCTTTTCCAGGCGACTAATGATATTATTTGAGGCTGGAGCTTGTAGGCTTAAAATCTTTCGCAATTTCATTGGTTGGACCTTGCTGACATACCAAAGCACCGCAATATTATCTTTGTAATTCGTACAAGCCCTCAAGCCGTCACAACTCACTGTGAATAAATTTAAAAGCGGGGCAGCATGGGAAAAAATGAAAAAAGAAGAGGATGACCTAATTAACACCAATGCATGACCTAATTAACAAAGAGCTGTTTATTGCCAGCCAGCAAAGCATGCTTTTGTATCAACATCTGTGAACGTTGAATCAATGAAAATCAATTTCTGCTCTGTTGTCCGGGTGAATCTAGTAGTTAAACTTAATTCAATTCAATCAAACTTTGGATTTAATTAAACCACAATTCTATTTGGGTTAAATCACTGGCGAACAAAATCAGGCATTTTACATTGATTCAACATCTTCAAACATTGGATGAATGTGAAAAAATTGGACTTTGCTTTTCAAAAGAAACTTTTAGGTCGAAACGAAATACTTCGAAAATTCGAAGCAAACGAGATGAGAACAACAAGTTTTGTGGCTAAAGGAAGTAATTTGTATTGAACGCTCGAAAGTCTGAATGGTTGAGAAATAGTTTTTGCCCACCACAAACATTTATATGATCATTTGTAGGCTACTTTATGGGGGATATTTGCGGTTATTGTAAAAACATGATGAAATCATTTTTTTGGTCCAAATTAAATTATTTTATTTTGATGTAGTTAATTCTAGTCAAACGTTAAATACGGCAGATGTAGGCTAATGAAAATCCTTATCCTCAAACAAGACAAAATTTTTGCATTTTGAGTTTTCTTGGTTATATTTTCAACAAAATATTATTTTTATATGAATTTTTGGCGACGGCTTATATTTCATTTCCAAAAATTTCCGATATCCAACCGATTTACTGACTTTTAAACCATTGAAAAGCTGTAAAAACGTTTATCAAAAGAAGATGAATTTCTTTAATCAAATTTATGCAGCATTTGGTCATGCAACATTTTAATATAGGCTATTTGTATGAGTGATTGTAACACTTTGTTTCGTGAGACTTGTGTTTTCTCTAATTGAAAACTATTTGATTTAATTGCATAGGCTAAGCATTTTGAATTCTATGGACTTTGAGTCTGATTGCAAATAAATAAATAAAATTAAGATTTTTTGGCAAAAGGTTTGCTCACAACCGAATGCCCACGGCGACGAACGCGCTGTGGGGCCCACCATTGGCTCAACGTCGCTTCAACAAACTATTTTTATATAGCGTTTTTGTTAGAATAAACCTTTGTTCACTTTAATTTCGTCAAATTGTAAAATATACTGGCCAATGCTTTGAATTATTTTGTTGTGAATACGAAAAATGATATTTGTTGTAGAAAGGTTGATTCACAACCGAATGCCCACGGTGACGAACGCGCTGTGGGGCCCACCATTGGCTCAACGTCGCTTCAACAAACTATTTTTTATATAGCGTTTTTGTTAGAATAAACCTTTGTTCACTTTAATTTCGTCAAATTGTAACATATACTGGCCAATGCTTCAAATTATTTTGTTGTGAATACGAAAAATGATATTTGTTGTAGAAAGGTTGATTCACAACCGAATGCCCACGGCGACGAACGCGCTGTGGGGCCCACCATTGGCTCAACGTCGCTTCAACAAACTATTTTTTATATAGTGTTTTTGTTAGAATAAACCTTTGTTCACTTTAATTTCGTCAAATTGTAAAATATACTGGCCAATGCTTCGAATTATTTTGTTGTGAATACGAAAAATGATATTTGTTGTAGAAAGGTTGATTCACAACCGAATGCCCACGGCGACGAACGCGCTGTGGGACCCACCATTGGCTCAACGTCGCTTCAACAAACTATTTTTTATATAGCGTTTTTGTTAGAATAAACCTTTGTTCACTTTAATTTCGTCAAATTGTAACATATACTGGCCAATGCTTCGAATTATTTTGTTGTGAATACGAAAAATGATATTTGTTGTAGAAAGGTTGGTTCACAACCGAATGCCCACGGCGACGAACGTGCTGTGGGGCCCACCATTGGCTCAACGTCGCTTCAACAAACTGTTTTTTACATAGCGTTTTTGTTAGAATAAACCTTTGTTCACTTTAATTTCGTCAAATTGTAACATATACTGGCCAATGCTTTGAATTATTTTGTTGTGAATACGAAAAATGATATTTGTTGTAGAAAGGTTGATTCACAACCGAATGCCCACGGCGACGAACGCGCTGTGGGGCCCACCATTGGCTCAACGTCGCTTCAACAAACTATTTTTTATATAGCGTTTTTGTTAGAATAAACCTTTGTTCACTTTAATTTTGTCAAATTGTAACATATACTGGCCAATGCTTCGAATTATTTTGTTGTGAATACGAAAAATAATATTTGTTGTAGAAAGGTTGGTTCACAACCGAATGCCCACGGCGACGAACGTGCTGTGGGGTCCACCATTGGCTCAACGTCGCTTCAACAAACTATTTTTTATATAGCGTTTTTGTTAGAACAAACCTTTGTTCACTTTAATTTCGTCAAATTGTAACATATAGTCTACTGGCCAATGCTTCGAATTATTTTGTTGTGAATACGAAAAATGATATTTGTTGTAGAAAGGTTGGTTCACAACCGAATGCCCACGGCGACGAACGCGCTGTGGGGTCCACCATTGGCACAACGTCGCGTCAACAACTATATTAGTCATATTAAATTTTTGTTGAAATAAACTTTAAAAATTCTTCATTTCACAGAATTATAATACATACTTGCCATATTTCTTAATTCGTTTGTCAGAAACACCAAAATTGAGATTTATTCTCAAAAGGTTGGCTGACAACCGAATGCCCACGGTGACGTACGTGACGTTGGTTCTTCGTTGGTTCAACGTTGTGTTAACAACCTATTTATGATATTGACGTTTGTTGAAATAAAAATTTATAAAAGCTTCAATTCACAGAATTGTAATGGGTACTTTTCATTATGTAAGATTATTTCACCCGGAATATCAAAATAAACAATTGGTGGCTGGAGGTTGGTTTTCAACTGAATGCCCACGACGACAAATGCGACGTTGGCCCACCATTGTCTTAGCATTGTGTCCACAACCAAGTTTTACACAATATATATTTGGTAAAAAAAATGTTTTATGTGGTTTATATCACCAAATTATAACATGTTGTACCCTTTTTTACTGATTCTTTGTTCAGTTAAAGAAATAGTGTTAGTTGGCAAATGGTTGTTTGGCGGCGAAAAGCCGACCGCGACGTTCGCGACCGTTGGCCAACGATCAGCCGACATTGTTTGCTGTGCGGGTAGTCTTTTGCTGTCATCCTGATTGTGCTATAATGCAACCTACGATTCACAATGTAGTATTATGAGTGTTTTATTGACTCATTGTAGGCTATATGGCTCTGTTGAAACAAATAATTTAATTGATCATCGCTCCAAACATTTCAAAGTTTAAATCGGGCTATACGCGAATCGGTGGCATTTAATAAGCTATACAGCAGAGTTAACCATGAGAAACTGATTCATTGTTTGTCCAATATTGGTATGAATGGCAAAGACTTACGTTTTATTATCAATTTGTACTGGAATCAAAAAGCATTTATTCGCATGGAAAAAGATTTGTCTAAAGGAATTGATATCAAGCGTGGAGTACGCCAAGGATGTGTACTTTCTCCATGTCTTTTTAATTTATATACAGAAATGATTTTTCGATCCATTGATGATATGAGAGGAGTAAAAGTTGGTGGCTTGAATATAACAAATTTACGCTATGCTGATGATACTGTTCTGTTGGCTGAAACACAAGAAGATCTTCAAGAAATATTGGACAATGTTAACTCAATTGGTAAAGAATTTAATATGAAAATTAACGCTAAAAAGACCAAATCAATGATAATATCAAAATCACCAGACACTTCAGTACTCCAAATTATAATTGACAACGAAATTATACAAAAAGTAAAATCTTTTTCATATCTTGGTCATTTAATAACTGAAGATGGGAGGTGTGACCATGAAATTCTTAGACGGATAGAAATTGCAAGAACTACATTTGGAAAAATGAAAAATATTTTAACCAATCAACGTTTAAATTTATCAACTCGTCTCAGGATATTAAAATGCTATATCTGGTCGACCCTATTATACAATTCCGAAACTTGGACAGTGTCACAAAAAATGGAGAAACGGATCGATGCCTTCGAGCTCTGGACATACAGGCCAGTAGCGGCGCCACGGGGTGGACTGGGGTGGACATGTCCACCCCACTCCTATTTATGGTCAATTTTGTAATTCGTCGAGATCCGATGAGAAAACTTGGGGGGTGTATGCAGGGGGTTAGGGGGGCCTAGTAACTGCGTCATAAGTTAATTTCAACTACTTACGTATGAATTACTTTTGCAGCATTGACATACGAAGAAATGAAGAATCTTCAATTGTTATCGCTCTGTTGTATTGATTGATTGTAGTCTAATTTTACCATTTTGAGGTGATGGCTTTTATCACAGCTGAGAAACAAGCTTTATAAGACCTAATAGGCAAAGGTTTTGATGGGGCCACCAACATGTCAGGCAAGGATGAAGGTGTACAGCAACACCTAGTTGCAGCGAGTGCCAAAAACTGTCGGTATATTTTCATTGTTTTGCACACCGATTAAAGCTTGTGCTTGGGCGCAGTGTTGAAAACGTAGCGACAGTCAAAACAATTTTTGAAACAATTGGTAACATCTACCACTTTATGGACTGTTCTCCCAAGAGACATTTTTTGTATGAAGACCATTTGAAAAAGGAGGGAATCACGTCTGGAAAAATTGCATTGCACTCGTTATCTGATAGGCTACTAGATGGTCTGCACGTTTAGATGATCTGGATGGGGTTATTAATGTAGCCTCTATCCAGCACTGCTGTCAATGTTCCAACAGATGTCAAACGAAGGTAATGATGTAGCTACTTGTTTGTTGTTCCGCATCAAGCAATCTGAATTTGTTACTGCTAGTCTTATTTCTCATAAATGCTTTTCGTTAAGTAAACAGGCTTCAGATTATTTAAACAGTGAAGAAATGGATCTCACCACTGGGGTTGTTGGCTTGTTGCTATCAACGACTTGACAAAAGCATTTGACTCACTGCGTTCAGAGGAAGATATTAACAAATTGGTTTTCAACTCATCGCTGTTTGCGGATAGAAATCAAATTACCAGTGAAACCACCACGCCGGCTAAGCGATGCCGCTACCCACTAAGCCATTTCCGAGATGGTAAGATATTATATTGATAGGTTGCAACAGTCTTTTTTGGAGTGAATCTGAATCCATTACAGAAAAGTTAAGAAGAGATTTTTCTCCATCCTTTGACAGAATGCTAAATGAACTTAAAAAGCGTTACTCGGATCAAGCATGTGAATTAATGTCAAATGCCGCTACATTTTATTTCATGCACATGTCTCCATCAAATTTGCCTAAAGTTGAATATTTAGTCAAATTCTATAATTTCGATGAAAATCAGGTTGGGCAGCAATATCTTATTTTTTTGATGTCAGTTAATTGTCGCAAATGGAAACTAGAATTTGAAAAGCACCAAAGTGGATTGACCAAGACCGCGTGGTTGTGTTCGCCTTCACTTTTGAATTTGTGTGGACAAAACGATCTTAAATCATTTGTAGGCTACAGCGATTTGTTTCAAATTATTGCTACTGTTGCTACTTTGCCCATGACTGTGGCATCTTGTGAACGTATCCACAGCAAAGTTAAGACAATAAACTATTATCTGCGACCTGCCATGTCATCACAAAGACTTGAGCATCTGCTGCAGATCAGCAGTGAACGAGACATTGCCGTTAACATTGGTCCTCAAAAATTGGTGAAAGCTTTTAAACTGACCCGCGAGCGCAAAATAAAACTTTAGTGCAGGGATTCTTAACCTATGGGTGGCTATGGGTAATATTGGGTAACAGCCAGGTTTTTAAAAATTCTGTTTAAGGGGCCACCCAATAAATTTTTATGAGGCCGCCTATCATTGCAGCAGCAGCTCCATGACATAAAATAACGACAAGTTTGCTAACATCAAGATCGTAGTCGGCAATCCTAGATGGACCGCAGAAGAAATGTTTGGGAGCGTTTGGCTCCATTCTATTATTTTGTTCATAATTTAGAGTGTGCTCAATAGAAAACCAGTTTTGCCCCCTTTAAATTTCCTTTGCTTATTTTTCAATAAATTTCGCAACCGAGCTGCAGTGAGTCACATCGCAATCGGTAATCTTAGTGACCATACTTTACGGTAGTATATTACCTCGAAATATGTTTGTCCACCCCACTCATTTTTGGCTGGCGCCGCCCCTGATACAGGCAAATGTTAAAAATTTCATGGAAACAAAAGATCACTAACGATGAAGTACTCTCCAAATTCAATTCAAGCAAAATGCTCTTACAAACAATCAAAAGAAGAAAATTGAAGTATTTCGGACACACAATAAGGCAAAATTCCTTACAAAGATCATTAATAGAAGGGAAGATAAACGGTAAAAGAAGTAAAGGCAGACCAAGAATGATTTGGACAACAAACATCACAAAATGGACAAAATTAACTTATGAATGTGCAGTACGCACAGCTCATGGTCGAGAACAATGGCGCATTGTATCCAACCCTCCATACGAGGAAGGAACAAAATGATGATGATGACAGCAACAGGCCTTAATATATCGTACAAAGTTTGCATTTGAAGGCTGACTTGTTAGCCGCTGGTCTTGAGTTGTAGTTGACGAACATAGTCTTTGACTATATTTTATGTAGGCCTATTTCATGAAAGTTAAAACCAAAGTTTTCTAGTGAATGAAGCACTGAGCCTATTTTTGGTCTGGTTTTTCATAATTACCGTTTTGAAGAAATATAAAGTAACTTAGGCTATATGTAGGCCAACCAGTAGTCAAAACGCCATCAACCTTCAGTGAGTAGGCTATCACAGTCTGACACGCGGGGAAGGCTTTAGCTTTTACGAAAGTGTTGAACACTATGAGATTCCAATGAATTTCCGTTGGACTCCCATCGAAAACACGTGGCACGAAACTTAAAAGTCTAGAATTATGGTTTCGTGGTGAGAATATTTATCCTTGGGATTCATCTTTCGCACACTTGCAGAGGGTTTAATCTACTGACCAAGTGAAGTTTCAGTCCATTCACAAGTTTTCCCAAAAGAATTTCGAAAAAGCACACCCACTTACAATAGCAGTAACTTTTGGACTGCTTCTGCGGCGTTGCAGTCTGGAAGTTACTGTCAGTCCAAAAGTTACCAGCGGTGCCAGGCGTTTTCACAATCGATAGAAAAGCGAAAATTGTTTTAACTAAGTGTAATGAATTCATTGCTCTCAAACTAATGCAAGCTTTTCAGTTAACATTACAAAATACTTGTAATTATTAATCTGACCTTTTGAGAGGTTAAAAATTTAATTATTTTTTTGAAACAAAATTAAATAAAATTTAAATGAAATATTTGGCAACTCTTGTAACTTTGACATGCAGTAACTCTTGGACTGCTACACCGGTACATTTTTCCGCAGCTTTTAATTTGTTTCGTTTTCCTTTCAAAAAATTTTTTTTGACATATTTCTAATTTCATACTTTGAATAGGCTACACCGCAAATGCTTTGTTTAGATCTGAAGTTTCATTGGGTCATTGATTAGCACAAATCCACAAACTGACAAATTGCCGTTTCGGCACACTAGCATCATCTATTGTGATATAAGTTAACCAAATTTTTAATAAGATGTAGCCTACCGTATTGTAGAAAAAAAAAATTACCTCCAACGGTTTGGCACTTCCAATAACACTTTTACCGGAATTGAGTCAGTTCAGTTCAGCAGTTTGTTTTTATTTGTGACCATCACAACGAAAAAAACAATATATGACAAACATAGCAGAGGTCCAGAAAAAAGTAGAAGTGACAAAACGCGGACGTTATAGCGTGCATGATACCAATGCAGGACAATCAGTTTAAAATATAGCACGGTCGCAACACCTCAGTACAATTTTTATACATTTAGAAAAAAAATAGACTAGTGAATTTTTTCTTTAAACAATTTATATGAGTAAAAAAAAAAACAAGACGAAAAGACAGTTGTTATGTTGATCGACCTTGGTGGGTTATCAAAAGTGTTGATGGTCTTGAGGGGAACACTCTTGATGCGTTAGCTCATCATGTAAAGCATCAAGGTATATGCAAAGATATCCTACCACGGGAAAAGTCTGAAAGTAATTGTTTCTTTTTTATGTAGGCTACATGTCGAGGAAACCACTTCTTGCTAATTGAAAAATTATGTCGTATATCGCTTTAACAACATAAGTATTGGAATTATTCCGAGCAAGAAAAACAACCTGAGCCTGGTGAATTTCAAGCTAGTCGCGTACCGACAGTCAAGTGCTTGTGTACCGGCACCGGTACGCGTACCACAGTTTGAGTAGCACTGGGCAAAGTGACCTTGTAAAACAAACCTATCGAATCGATGATTAATTTATTTAAATACAGTATTTAATGTGCACTCATACTTAGATAAATGAATCATTTAGTTTCTTACAGGTCCTCAATCAACAAAAGAGCTGATGGCTAAAACAATGAGCAGCCTATAGGGTCATGCTGATGATTATACGGCACACCACGAAACTTAAACTATATGCTGATGAGTTGTAAGCCGATGAGTTGTTTCTCTTGGACCGAGATTATGTAATTTTTCGATTGATGTGCACTCGTCATTCAAGTATTTCACAGGCTTTGTTACATGCTTTCTTTTTTTGTTTGTTCAATTTTTGGTATTCACTTTTATTGTGTTTCTTTTGATTTTTGATCAGGACAAGATAAATTGGCTGTCTGAGATCATTGGATGAATAAAGTGATAAATAACCTTGGATAAGCAGTTGTGCAACTTTACGCATTCCGGATTAACATAGAACACGTAAAGAAAACTTAATACTTAATATTAAAGAAAACTTAATATTATCAAGAAGGACTAAAACGAACAACAAAAACTCAATTTTGTTAATGAGGCTGCTTAGCAGCTTCTTCTATCGATCAATAAACAAAATCACATATTTGATTTTTAACTTATTGTAGCCTACACCTGGAGGTCATGAAAATAAGTTTTATTCAGAAGCCAACCATAGGTCTCTATAGTAGTTAGCTATGAACACCTTGAATGCCAGCGTTTGGAGCAATTTGGAGCAAATTTTCCTCTTCCTCTTGTTGCCATGGTTATGAAAAAATATGTTGCCAAACAATCGCAACGCACTTTGAAGTTTTGGTGCAAATTGGTGTTGTGACTGATCGGTGAAACGACCCATTGCATTTACCAGCGCGTCGCGCCAGTCAGCAAATCAGTTCCCTTTTTACATAGAATCAACCTATTCAGACATGAAACAACGTAAAGAAAAACGATAGGCCAACTGGGTGATTCAATGTATTCAGACGTTGAATCATAGCATCTTTTCATATATAAACTAGGTGGGCACTTGCCCACCTAGTCCCTTTGCTTGCCTCCCTAGACCTTTCTTTGCCCCTCTAGTTTAAAACTCGGTGGGTAGTTTTTAACACTTAATTTTTGTTTAAATTAGATCCAAGTTAAAAAATGAACAGCTAAATTCAGTGGTTCTCAACCTTTTTTTGGCTGTTACCCTAATTTCCGCCCTGAAGCAAGCCAATTACCCCCAATATCAATTTTCAAAAACAAAGTGCTTGTTGCTATGTAGGCTATTTCAAAGGGCTAACTATGACAATAAAATGCAATACACAATGCTGAATACAAGATGACAACGCGTGGTAAACATTCAATGCGAAGGTTGGACCTGGACTTCAGCCGCCAACTTTGTGATCCTGGGCTTTGTGGTACTGAGGGCGATTCTTGTGTCGCTTTCGACATCCAGGCGATTGCGCTTCTTTGTCTTCATTCCCAAGATAGTTGAAAACCTTTGTTCACAGCGATACGTTGTTGAAAAAGATGTCAGGATATTTAATGCAGTGTCGCTAATGTTGGTGCGTCCTGGAGTCTGCCAAACCAGAAGGGTTCCAATCCAAATCTTTTCCCTTGAAATCGAGTTTCAACGCTTCGTTCATTCGGAGAGTGATCAATTCTACTTTGGCCGGAAAGTCGTCATCATCCACCTGGCTGTCATCACATGTGAAGGGCTCAGCGCAACATTGGAGACTAGCCGTGTCCAAATTCGGAAAGTAGTTGGCCAATGTCCATCTTCTTGGCTTGGTGACCTAAGTGGTCAGCTATTTCCTCCTTCAACGCCGCTGTCAACTCAAGTCCATTGCCTTCGACGTACCACATGTCAAGCGTCTGAAACTGCACTGCTGTGCCTCTTCCAACTGGGTTGTTCCACAATTTAACCTTTGCGATAAATGCAGCTACGGCTACTTTGGTGTCGATCACAGTTACATTCTTGCCTTGAATTAAAAGATTGTTTTGTTCAATTCACCAAAGACATCAGCCAGGTCGCACAGCTGGGAAATCCACTGTTGGTTAGGGAAGTATTCAGCCAAATCGGACTTCTTTTCTATCAGAAAAACATGGACAGCCTCACGAAGTTCGACCAGGCCGGTTATCACCTTGCCACGAGACAGCCATCGTACTTGTGTGAAGTGATGTACGCGCATACAAAGAATATTGACGCCGTCAGCGTAAACGCAAACGTTCGAAAAATCATACGCCGTATGCGTCAACGCAACTTGTAAAAAAAAGTTGGTGGCTTCAGCGTTAGCGCATACACTAGCGTAAACTGATTTTGTTTGCTAGGTGCCAAACATTCACACGGTAAGCTATAAACCACTCGAAACAAACAAGTTTTATTTTGAATTTCCACGAAGAAACACAAGCATCTGAAAGTGTTCATCTGACATTTTGCTGTGTTTTGGTTCCAATATGTCTTTGCCGATTGAAAACATTCTTTCAACTGCAGTGCTGGGAGGCATTGGCGTGCGGTAGCAAAAAAAATACATTAAAAAGTATGCGTTGACGCTATGCGCTAAAAAACCGCGAAAACTTCACGGCGTAGCCTCAAGCGACAACTATCCAAAAAAATGTGGCCATAAGCGTTAGCGCAAACAAAAAGTCTACGCCGCAAGTCTGCGGCGTATATGTACATCTCTGCTTGTGTGTGGTACAATAATGCTTCGTATCTTTCTCCCGTCTTCCTGCACAGTTCCTTGAAAAGACGGCTGTTCAATTCCTTCGCTTTTATAAAGTTCACAACCTTCACTTGCTTCATTGTTTCCAAATCGCGTCTCGTTACCCCCCCCCCAAAATAGGCAAATTACCCCCCGGGGATATTTTACCCTCAGGTTGGGAACCACTGAGCTAAATGGAAAGCTTTAGCATACATTTAGAACTGATGAACCTACCTTTGACCTTACTTATAATCAGTGTTGGGCGCGATAACTCATTTTTCAGTTAAGCGATAACGATAATCGATAAACGAAAAATGCCTAAAGCGATAACGATAAACGATAAATCAAAAAAAAGTTAAGCGATAACGATAAACGATAAATTATCGCCGATAATGTCCGATAACGATAATTTTTTTTTTCTTGATTAGCGCTGCCCCACCCCATGCAGCACGAACTGTTTTCATCAACATGACGAAAAATCGAACAGAATGTGCTGTAAAGGGACAAAACTTTTTGTAAGTTATGCATGAATAGAATTGCAACAGCGGCAGTAGGTATCGAATCTTCAACCTCTTGATCCAGAATCAAACCACTGAGGTAACCGCCCTGCTTATAATTATACCTTCAGATACCAGTTGGATGCTTTTATCAATTGAGTTACACTGCCGCTTACGTGCAGTAGGCAAAATAATTAAATCAAATAAAAATACCATAAAAGTTCCAAACTTTGTATTTTGCTTTCTACGGGCTGTTTACAGCAAGGTCAGCAATAATTGAAAAAATTCCAAAAAACGCAAAATGCTTGAAAATTTATCAGTAATCTTAAGCGTTATTGGTAGTAAAAATGTGCATACTGTGAAATCCATCAAGCTTGTCAAATTAGTCGTGTTTGTTCAAGAACAATAACATAATTATCGTAACTTACTGATAATTTCAGACAAATTTTTCTGTTTTCTTTGTGAACACCATCATTAAAGCAATGGCAGAACGCTGAGTTGTTAAGATAAGAATTACAATATAGGCACTGTATTATTAGTGGGAATAAAAATATTTGATTGAGCGTTGGCTATGTCACATAGGTAAATCGTCGTCGTATCCAGGCTTACGCCCGGTGGTTGAAGATTTAGATTAAGTGGACGGGAAGGCAAGGAAGCCAATCTTCATGTCCACTTTCAGGCATGCCTTTAAGTGTCCTGCGAAAGACAGTGTCCTGTTCTTTTGATTGCCGTTCCAGCGCTCTCACCACTCGGCTATGCAGCATAGGTAAATGAGAAAGGTTATACTGCATTTAGCATAATTTTACCACGCAACTCGATGTGCCTATTGTCATGTAAAAACTACTACAAGATGCAAAAAGTGTGATGTCGGTCTGCATGTCAAATGCTTCAAGCAATATCATATTCTGCAATGACTTTTCTCAGTGATGGTGGCGCGAAAGACCATGTTTCCGATGTAAAAGCGGCCTCGTATTGCGACACTTTCATAAACCACTTGCCAATTTCTTTCGCTTCGCTTCAAAGGAATCTGTCCCGCCTGTGCGCTTACATTTTAATTGTAAAATTCACTCGCGATTGCCGATTGCAGCCAAACAACAAGAGACTTGTTGCATGCATTTCATTGCATTGCAATTTGCAATTCTAAAAATTATTGTGTTGTCAGGGCCGTCGCTGCAGGGGGGCGTGCCACTCCCATGACAACGACCTGTGCACACACACTTCAGGCACTGAAGAAGAACTGGTTTTAATTTTAGTTTCATGAACTAGGTGGCTAGTAAAATATTACTTTTCATGTTCTTTCCACTTGTGTGTTGATCCGAAATAAAATTTATCGGCGATTAATTATCGGCGATAATCAAATATTGCCTTTGGCGATAACGATAAACGATAACTGAAAAAATAATTAAGCGATAACGATAAGCGATAAAAATTTATCGCCGATAATTATCGCCGATAAATTATCGCCGATAATGCCCATCACTGCTTATAATATCCTTAATATTCCATTCAAGCAGATTAATATTATCAATTTGTGTAGTGATCGAGTACCTCAAATTTTGTGTGAGATTCTAAATGTCTGAAGTTTGTTTGTTTCCGAGGTTTGTTTCCTGATTTTCATCAAAATAAAATACCAGCTTTTTAGAATCATCTAATTCTGCAAATCTTTTTACTTTAGTACAAGAGACCTCTGCAGTCTGCAACTAAATGTCGCTAGATTAAATTTTATTACATTATTATTTACAAAGAATTGTGGGCGGGGATGAATATAGGAATCAATTATGGGTCTCAAAAGTTTAGTCTAGTTATAATATGCCTTTTCATCTACAATTTGCCTGAAAAATCTACATTTTTAAGCTTACATGTTTTACGCTAGGGAAATAAATGCCCTTTTCCCATCATTTACGCTCGCAAAGTGCCCTTTTCAACATAACTCTCGCACTAAAAGTGCCCTTTTTTGAAAATTTGCCCACCTAGTCCCAATTTGTGAAAAGATGCTATGCGTTGAATTAATGTAAAAATGAACTGTTAGGCTAGCTGGGTTCTTGGAACAAATAGAAGGGCTTCTGTGAATGTTTCTCAGTTTCAACGTATCCTAGTCAGCAAAAGTTCCTTTTTCTGCACGATTTTAACGTTTAGCGACGTTGAAACGATGCAAAAACGACAATTTCTGCTGGTCGGGATAACTAGGCTACGATAACTAGGCTTCGGAAACTAGGCTATGCTACCTGCTGATCCTAAACGACCACTACATCTAACTAAAACTTAAATTATTTATGATCTTACTAAAATAAAGAAAAAACTTACATAGCAGCACTATCAAGAATCATTACCTGAATACAGTGCAGTTGTGCACTGTGCAGCCTATAAAAAAACAGTCTTAGCTTTCCAGACCTGAAATTACAGTTTTGCATAACAACAGCATGGAACTCTACAACTCCTCTGGCGGATAATTTGTATTTTCATTTTTTAAAAGGGATCAATAGGTTTAAAATTGTTTTTGGGGTTAAAAAATAACAAAACCTGTCAAACCCCAAGATTGGCAACACAGTAAGCCTTTTTGGAGCAGTGTGACACCATGGGGCGTCAAATGACATCACAATGCGGCGTGTAAACGCGTGGTCGGCACTGGTAGTATAGCAAGTTTGTTTGAAAGTCAACGTGAGGCCAAAAGAAATGAAATTCAAGTCAAAACGTATTTTAGAAGTATTTTTTTGTTTTTAACAGCTTTGTTAAGTGAGTGACACTTAAGCAGGGCCGGATTGAAATAAACAGAGGCTATAGATTATTTATTTTTTAAGGCTCCCAACCTCCACCCTAACAGCCATGGAGACGAGTATTTCAAACAAGCAATGAATAAGCTATTATTACTTACACTTGAAACTAAACTTTAGATTATAACACAGTTTAGTGATAGCTTGTCACAAAATTATTTTTTTAATAGTTTGTAAGTTTTAATATAAGTTCAAGCTAATTTTTCCCACCAGGAGATTTCTTCCAAATCAACTTTATAAGATGCTATCCATTTTCCTCCTGTTTTAATACATCCTTCAAGTTCACTGTTATCTGTGCAGTCTGAACGCATTCTATCTTTCCATTTTACAGTTTCATCACCTGGTAAGTAAATATCTCTCTGTGTAACACCTTTTTCAGTAATTGGGGCTACGAGGTATTTGTCTCCAACCATGAATTGATCGTCGATCGTAAAAGCTACTTCATCATCATGCTTTGCTTGAAACCACAAGGGGGCGACAAGGAGAGACATTTCCCCAGAAACATAGCGATTAGCCGCAAGAAAAAGTTCGTCGTAAACCACAGTTCTATGAAGATTTACGTAACGATGAGCTATGGATGTCACTGTAGCGTCGTATTGCCAAGGAGAAATAGAAAATTGCATGCAAGGCAAAAACGCTCCCAGCTCAATCCACCTAATGTAAAGTTCTCGGTCGGGTTTCAAATCATTTCTTCCAAACACGTATACATTTCCACCGATCATGTCAGGAAGTATGAAGGGATACCCAAGAATACTAAATGTAAGTGCAGTTGGGATTATAGTTTGAAATCCCCTAAGGTTACCCCAGCTAGACCCTTTATCCATTAAGCGCATATAAAAAGCCTTGTCTTGTGTTTTCCAAGCTGATCTCATTTCCGACATGTTGCCGCCAATTTTGAAAGCTGCACTGGCGTAAGCTGTTGAATAATCACCGGGATTTTGGCTCTTGGTTGCAGTAAAGTTTAATCCTGACTTTGGCAAGTAGCTTGTTTCCCCAGCATCGAACTTAAACGAATCTAATCCGTAAGTTGTTTTGATATCAGTCAAGATTTTTGTATACCAATCTGAAGCCTTCAGGTTTGTAAAATCAACCAATGACCCTCTTCCATTCCACCATCTGATCACTGCTGGAGATTGGTTTTCGTTTAAAACAAAGAAATTTTTCCGTCGAGCATACGCGTAGTTCTTGGAATTCAAGTTTATAAATGGAGTGACCCACGTAGTTACTCTAAACCCCTGAAAGCAAAAATGCATATTTAGCAATATATTTGTGTGATAGGTTTAAAACAGTCATGTGGGCCTTGCTGGCCACAGAAAAATACCACTCGTCGTCGTGTGAGCCTCTTGGGCAGAGGGTCTATCATTTTACCAATTCAGATTCACGATGTTTCCAGACTACACTGGAAGGTTACTAGAAAGCAATCAGTCTTTAGTTTCATATCCATGACGTGCAGACCTTTCACTCCGTTAGGTTGCTTGAAGATGGAGCAGTTATTGATGATGTGGTCTGCGGTCTGTTCCTCGGCACCACATTCACAGGAGGAGGAAAAGGCCATTCTCTATTGGTGCATGGTTGAGCAGAAAAGCCCGAAACCCGTACGAAGACGGTTGAGGCGCACCCATGCCTGTCTTTGTATTGTCAGGCTGATGAGGCGTGTGTCGGCGTCGGAGATGAACGAATGGAGTCTGATGATACTTGACTTCCATTCAGAATTTCATTTATGGTCTGACCAAGTAGCTACATAGATGTCTTATTCATCAGCTTTGTTGATCAGAAGTTGAGCGGCTGGCACGAATGGGTGTCTTGATTTCAGTCAACAAGGATGCTCGTTTGAGAGAGCAGAGATCTTGTGGTAGAGAAGATGGTTAGTGCCAGTCGGCGAGAGACAGAGTGGCTTCTTCGAGACGAAGCTCAGCAGGTTGGGTGCCAGTAAGAATGGGAAAATTGGCCAATGGTGTGGAACGCAGGCATCTGGTCACTGTGCGCAGGGCGCTGTTTATGGCAGTGAAATAGGATACCACATAGAAGACACATAAAAATACAATTTAGGCATTACAACATTAAAACTCATAAAACTAAAGCAAGACGTTTTTTTTTTTATAAAAGATATGAAAAATGTAAGTCAAAACTTTCGTAGCTAACCGATCAACCAGCTATAGCCAAAATTTTGGTACATGATAAAAGTAAATTACATGCCAATATAGTTGCCATATTGAACTGGATGGTAGGAAGTAGTAACATTGGTAGGCATAGCCTAACATTTTAAATGATAGTTTGTTTACTTGTTTATGTAGTTGATTGATCATGTCTTTGGCGTTTGGGAACTTGGTTTGATCAAAAGTGAAGTCACCGTAGTTGCTTTCATATCCGTCGTCGATCTCTATCTGACTATTTGTGAAGTTGTGAAGCAAGATTTCTTTTGCAAAGTTTTCAATTGTAGTTTGATTTATCGAAGACTTGTATCTACAAATGTTTCAGGATAAAATTAATACAAGTGTTTCGAGTTATGGATTAAATAGTTGTGTGAAGAATTTTGTGCGTTTTTTAAAATGAGTTTTGACTTCTGTGAGTTAGTAAAATTTAAAAAAATGGCTTGGTAGTTTACTGACTCAAACAAGTTTAGAAACCTTTTTGTCATAGGCCTGTAGTGTACAGTTGTACACCTATGACAAGGGCGGTTGGAAGGATAATTTAGGCTCGGTAAAAACAAGATTTTGGGCTCCAAATAAAGATAGTTCTAATAAAACAAAAGCTTTTTATCCATAAAAGTGTGGTTTCTTCACGTTCCCAGGCTTTTTGGAAAAGTAACGGCCTTTAAAATCTGGGCCCGGGTCCAAAAGTACCCCTTGCCAGTTCTAATTCTTGTGGCATAGAATAGACTAGTATATTTAAATAAGAATAGACCTTTATTAGTTATTTGCTATCAAATTTATGGCATCAGTCCATATTTCATAACAACAAAGAAACCATCAGTGTTTATTACAGATATGGTTAAATGAGTACACCCCAACCTTGGCATACAACGCAACATGTAGGCTTAAAGACTACAGTTAAGTCTACTACAATACTATATACAATATAGCCTATCAAAGATAAAAAGTGCTTACCTTGCCCATGTTGACCAGATTGGATTTTTCATCATTAACAAATCTGGCAAGTCTTTAGGCCTTTGTATATATCCGTTACTTGGATTAGTGATAACATGATGAATATCTTTTGGTGATTTTCCAACGCAAACGGTGTAATTTAGTCTGAGAGTATTTTTGTCATTTTCCAAGTTTAAATATGTCGGGCCCACCAATTGCGATTCACTGTAACTTGCTTCCAAACAAATAGCTTCCTCCGGTAAGATAGATACATACAATGGTGTGTCAAGGTCAACGACAATGGCTGATCCTCGAGAAGATAAAAAGTAGCGATCTAAAACGTTGCCGAATCTCTTTGGAAGATCAGAAGATAAAAACGATGTCGCCTTTTTTAAATTGAGTTTATTAATTGGCCATTTTTGTGAAACCATTTCAGCTCCTCCGAACCAACTGATTGAGGTATCTCCATCTGAAGTTTTCATATAAATACAATCTCGAACTCGTGGATTAGCTTCATCTCGGCATAAGAAGTTGCTTTTAAATTTTGATTGAATAGACCAGCACTAAACAAATATAAAAAACGTAGCCTATATTTGGTTTGAAAACCTTATGATCCAAAACAATAGCGCAATGCCTCCAACTCTCAATACGAGGAAGGAACATGCAATAATGATGACGAAACAAATACAAAAAAGTGCACTACAAGCAGAGGCGTCTAAGTAAGAGGTTGGAGTAAAAGCCATTTTTCTTGGTTTACCTCAGCTAAACTAAAAAACTAGGTCTCGTTTGGTTATTCAAAAAATGGTAGAACACAGTTGTAGCCGGTGGTCTCTGTTCAACTCATCAAGCCCTCTACACAAATTAGCCTACTTGTTGCATATTTCCAAATTTGAATTTCCGCCATAAGCCTACAAAGATAGTAAATGAAAGTATTTATAAGCAGAACAACCTCTTCCGATTATCGGTCACAGTGGTAAAGCATAATATCTTCGTGGGAAAGTTGTAACATAAATTTCTCGGATCGATTCGTCTGTATGCGATGACACGAAAAAATACTCTTCTGAAAACGTCTTTTTTCAAGAATTTTATTTCAGCAAAATATAGCCACAGACTGTCGAAAATGGGGTGCGACGCGATACACTACTAAAAATTTGTCACCACAATACAAATTACTGAGATAAAAAACGGAAATTTCGTCTAGTTGGTAAGCACAAGCAAACAGTTAAATATTCGACCAACTTTTCAAAACGACAATTCTAAAATGACAAATTGATTGCAATATTTTAACTGCACGTAACCAGCTTATGTGACGTAATAGTGCATATGCATTGTTATGCAATTCTCAACAGGTGTTCAAACGGTTGTGCAATGTTATGCTACATGTGCAATGCTTTAATTTACAGGTCTTACGAAGTATGTTGCAATCTCTGGACATTTTCTAGCAATTTCCATGACGTAAGACGCCAGCTAGGTTAAGTAGACCATAACTGTTTTATGTGACGTTTGATTTGTACAGAGATTGTCCGGAACATAACGACCCCTAGTTATGACAGTCTGACATGGCATAACTAAAAAAGAATTTAAGGACAGTCGTGAGCCAATAAATAAAAACACACGACACACAAATTGTTTGAATCACTCATGGTTAGGTTAATACGCAAATACAAAGGGCATGCAAAGAATGAACAACAATAAGAATGATACACGACGATGCATGAAATTGGTACCATAGGTACACGCAAAAATGACTCTATATACAATGGTTGCGATAATAACCGACTGTTCCGGGCTCAGACAAATGTCGGTAACCGCAGACAAAACTAGGCTCAAACCCTAACTCTTAACCTTTTAAGGAACATAATATTTCTAAGAAAGTTTTTTCCCAAATAAATATGTTTGTGTTGTTGAAAATGGCAACTTAAATTGAATTTAAGACTTTTTTTTTAATTTCTTTGGTTGTTTATTATAAAATGGTATGGTACATATATGTGTACCATTGTCCCTTAAGGGAAATTTTATTGATAACACGTTTGGTTATAGTTGTTCCATATTAGGAGCCCTAGTTGTTCATAAGCACTATCACTTTACAATCTTGTGATTTTAAAGATTTTACCCACATGACTATTCAATGTTAGGTATGTAGGGGGTCAACCCAGCCCCATATTTATCCCTTTTATTATGAAAATGTTGTTTCCACGCAATATAACTTGATGATGGAAATCAGAAATTACCACATTCGTACAGAAACAACTCCCAAGTATAATGGTGACAGTTCAGTAAAGTTAGCCACACTCATGGTAGCCTACAATGAGAAGCAATTTTTACCATTTACATAGCACAGGTGGACATTGCACTCAACACATATAGGGGGTCAACTCAGCCCCATGTTCACCCCTTTTATTATGGAAATGTTGTTTCCATGCAAAATAACTTGATGATGGAAATCAGAAATTCCCAAATTCATACAGAAACATCTTCCAAGTATAATGAGTGACAGTTCAGTAAAGTTAGCCACATTCATGGTACAATGAGAAGCAATTTCTACCATTACATAGCACAGGTGGACATTGCACTCAACACATATATTGTTTATTTTGTTTTGGAGTTTTTTTTCTGGTGCAATGTTTACATATATGTACAATTGTACATAGGCTATTAAAATTTGATAATGTTAAAGAACTGCGAATCAGCAACAACACGAAAACACACTGCCTACAGGCACCTCAACAAGATCTGAAAAGTTATCTGATATTTCCCCCAAGGGACAATGGTACACATATGTACCATAAAATTTATATGATTTTTTTCAATACTAAAATACTCTCAACAATGGTAAAAACGTTTATATATTACAATACAACAACTATCCTTTATGTTTCGAAATGAAATAGAGCAAACTGCTGCTTGTAGTTTCCACAAACATACCGTGAACAGACGTCACCGTGGTACTGCGCTAACTGCTCAAAAACCAACCTTTGAAATGTGTGAAAAATGATCCAGAGTTTCGAAATTCTAACCTTATATTGAACAATCAATGTAGTAGAATATCATCAAAACGTAAAATGAAAAACAATGTTCATTTTAGTTGCGTAAGTCCAAAATTTTCATGGTACACATATGTACCATTGTCCCTTAAAGGGTTTTAAGTGTTCTTTACGGGGGTGAGGCACGAAATATCCCTCAACACGTAGTCTACTTTCACTTCCCCCGTACTCTCATCATAGTTGCAAACGGCAACTTTAGCTCTCCAAACCACAGGCTTCCCTTTCCTAATTTGTGGGACCACCTCATGCACCCTCCCAAGTTGATACTTCCCACGTTTACCAATGTCTTGGAGAGAACTCACCACTACAAGTTGTCCAGGCTCCAAATTTTCGGCCATTTTAACCATTTTTTTCGGCCCTGAAGCCCTAGCAAGTAAAAATCTATCCATTTACTCCAAAACTGCTGAGAAAGTGCCAAATTGAACCGATAATCCCTTCTTAGTTGGTCACGATCATGTGGTTGCCCAACAGCACAGTATGGGTCCGAGTAGGGTCAACAGTGAGGCAGGGATGATGACAGTAAAATTCCTAGGGTCGTCACTCAAAGGTACCAAAGGGTGTTTGTTCACGATCCGAACGGCACTGCTGGTGTACGTAAGCAGTTCAATAAAATTGGGCTTGCGTATTGAAGTGTCCAAAATGTGAAAAAAGTATTTAGTCATATCGGCCACGAAACCAAATCTACTAAGCCAAAATCTAGCCAAGACATCTACCAGAGGGCTTAACAAATCAGGACACGAAAACATTACATCATTTATACAAGTTCCTCGGAATTCAGACTTGCCATCGTAAACAATGCGTTTTTTAATTGTGACGTCACAAAGTATGTTAAATACCACTCAAATCCCTTTACATTTCCTGCTTCACCAGCACGCTCAGTATAACCATTAGATTTAAGATCTTTCATGGTGTCAGTAAGGAAATCACGCAGTTCAGGTTGTTTTAAAGCCTTCTTTCTTAAAGCAGCAGCTCTATCTGACGCCAACACAAAATTGTTAAGTAGATCAATATCTTCCTTCAACGGTACAGGTATCTCAAATCGACCATCTTCCAACTCAATATTTGGTTCAACAAGTTCTCTAGCCAAAACGTCATTGCGAGACAATTCACAGGTTTCATTTTGCAATGTCAAATCCTGAATGACTTTATTCAGCTGACTAATAAAACTTTTTTGTTTTTAGTGAACCACCCAGCAAACTGTCCACTTGAAGCGGTTGACTGTCTCTTATCATTAGTCTCGTCCTGTTGCTCAACACAACAAACAGTGTACCAGCCAACACAACAAACAGTGTAACACAACAAACAGTGTACCAGCTCTTAACAATATCAAACTGAAGATGCTTTAAAAGCGAAATCGATATTTGATTACAAAAATGAGGCTGGTACACTGTTTGTTGTGTTGAGCAACAGGACGAGACTGGTGACTTTATTCAGGTCTGCTATTTCCATATCACAAGACTCAATTTTACGATGAAAGCCAGATATGACATCCGACTCGGAAGACGTATCCACTCTGCACACGTTAGCAACGTTTTCATCTAAGAGTGAGTTACCACCACAAGCCAACCAATCAAGCGGAGTAAGTAAAGCATGTAGTTCACTGCGATTTTCACCAACACGCTCTTCTTTTGCCCACATCAAATAAGCGTTGTCGTTGCCAATCAGTACATCTACAGTACTACATTCACTCAAATGATACATATTCACGTCATGAAAGTGACGGAAACCACTTAAATCCTGCTTATGCGGTAAAGTTTTAACATCGTCAGCCCAAGCTGGGTTAACTACTGAAGATACATCACAAAACAGTTCATCCGTCTCTAACGACTGGGTGTTGAGTTTAACAAGGTCAGCACAAGTAGCTTTCTGACGAGCCAGAATATCCATTTTAAACGACGCTTTATCATACGATTTAAGGCCAAGTTCGCACACCAAATCACTCGAAACAAACGTCAACTGCGAACCAGGATCATGCTGACAATACACCAACTTCGATTTACCAGTTATTGGATTCAAAATACGAGCGGCAGTAGGCCTAACGTGGTTAAAGGCTGCTTTAACATTTCCAATCTTAACATTACGCACAGGAACTCTGGCACAAGCATCATTTTTGCCGACCGAATCCAGAGAATCACGTGACGTCATATAAAAATTATGCAAGAGAAAAAAGTGTTCCCTATCGTTGTTAGGCTCACATTGACGACAGTGGTTTGCATGATTACAGTCCCTAACCATATGCCAGTGATGTACGTATACGCCGCAAATTCTACGCCGTAGACTTGCGGCGTAGACTTTTTGTTTACGCTAACTCTTGAGGCCACATTTATTTGGATAGTTGTCGCTTCAGGCTACGCCGTAAAGTTTTCGCGGTTTTTTAGCGCATAGCGTCAACGCATACTTTTTAATGTCTTAGCTGTTGTTTGCATTTTTTTTATCAAACTTTCCAATTTTTGAATAAGTTGAAAGAATGTTTTCAATGGGCAAAGACGTAGTGAAACCAAAACGCAGCAAAATGTCAGATGAACACTTTCAGATGCTTGTGTTTCTTCGTGGAAATTTAAAATAAAACTTGTTTGTTTCGAGTGGTTTATACCGTGTGAATGTTTGGCACCTAGCAAACAAAATGGGTTTACGCTAGTGTATGCGCTAACGCTGACGCCACCAACTTTTTTTACAAGTTACGTTGACGCATACGGCGTATGGTTTTTCAAACGTTTGCGTTTACGCTGACGGCGTCAAGATTTTTTGTATGCGCGTACATCACTGCCATATGCTGGCGCAAACAATTCAAGCATTTTCCAGCTTTCACAATAAATTCTTAACAATTAGACAAAAAACGATATTCCATTTGACCCCGTGACGAACAACAAATACATGCCGATAGGTCTTTACGTCTGGCCTCACCACCGCGCGGTGCGCCAACAGCAGTCGAGTACTGCGAACTCCTTGACATCACATTATCATGGGGTTTTACCGACGTCTGCCTAACCGGACATGAAGGCAATTTTCCTTTACCAAACTTTTTAAAATGCTGCGACTTACCATAATCGCCCTTTAGCATAATGCCAAAATCAGTCGACTTACGCGTTTCCTCTCGAACTACAAAATCGAATAAACTCTGAAAAGTAGGCTCATTAGTGCCACCATACTGATCACCTAAAAAGTCAAGATAACGCTGCTTAGCGTCAAACGGGAGTCGCTCAGCCAAATCCAAAACAAAACGTCCTTCCAATTTATCACGCTGACCATAAGCTAGCGCGTAAAGCAGGCACTGCGACAATGCATCTTTAAACTCTTTCAAATCACTTGAAGAGATCGAAGTCAATTTGCTACCATAACGGTACTTCCTAATTTCCGGTTCGGCAAAAAGACCTCCACGAACTCCAAAACGTTGGAACAAGCGAGCTAACGACATTTCTATCCTGTCTTCCTCTGACAAGCCAGAAGTGTCAGAAACCAAATTAGCAATCGTTTGCGCAGCTGTTCTAACACAAGCTGCATATAACAAAGTCAAACGACTTCCTTTAAAGGGCGAAGCTGCCATCAAGGCCTTAACACGATTTTTAAAGAAGATAAATGGCATATTATTACCATCGTAACCAATCAAGTCCGCCTTATCAAAAAACGTCCTACTATTTTCGTATTCAAAAAAGCAATCCTGTTGTTGAGAAATCGATTTAGCGAGAGAAGACAAGCTATATTCCTTAAGGGCTGAGGGGGCTCAGTCACATGCACATTGCACAGCCCGATCACGGTCCTTACAAACATTAAAATCAGTAGACGCGACATGCCTCTCACAACCACTCAAATTACGTGTAGTTGGCCGATCAAAAACTAGCGGCGCAGAAAACTGTAAAGGGGGCAAAACATTACTTATGATAGCGGCCCCGTGACCTGTACGCTCTGGGGCAGGAGTTCGGCTATAATTCGCTGGCCTTGGCTTTAGATCCTTCGGAAGATCCTTAGCCAGGGCCCCGAGACCTCCTAAAACAGCTTGAAAACATATGGATTGTACTGGACCACTTACGGATTGAACAGGTGTTTGGAAAAGGTTATATAAATTTAACTGCGATGGATGTTCACGTTTGTAATGCCTAGAAGAGCCCTTCTTAGAGCTACGCCGGAGCCCACCTCTGATCCATATTTAGCTAAAGCTACCTCCTTACGTTGTTCAGCCCTCAACTGGGCGTCTTTAAGTGCGAACTCAGCAACTCTCGCTTCGGCTTTCGCAGCAGCCTCAGCTCGTACGGCCTCAGCTCTCGCGGCGGCCTCAGCTCTTGCGGCAACCTCAGCTCGTATGGCTTCAGCTCTCGCGGCGGCCTCAGCTCGTATGGCCTCAGCTCTCGTGGCGGCCTTAGCAGCTCTCGCTTCGGCTTGTATCTGGAGCTTCTCTCGTCTCAGCTGTAGGTTAATTTGTGCAACTATCCGTGACGAGCTCCTAGTCATCTTAGTGCTTACATTTGAGGCGCTATCCTCAGGATGTATGTCAGCATCCAACATATCGGAGTACTCACTTTCCTTTTGTTCGAAGTTATTTTTTAACGAGTTAAATTCGGAATCTACCCTATCACGAAGTTCTACCAAAATTGCAGAATTAAAAATTTCACTCAAAAGTGCATGGAAATGCGTAAATCCTTTTCCAAAGTAGAAAACTTAGATCTAAAATTTAACAATTCCCGCTTATCACCCAAAGAACCTAGGGCCACAGAAAGTTCTCCAATTTGAGTCAAAATATCCTTTCTAAGATACCGGGCCTCTCAAACTGACTTAGCCTCATCATTACTGGGTCCTGCCCCAGAATGGCCTGCCCAACTGCAAAGAACATCATCAGGTTTAAAGCCAATCGAGTCAACGGCTGTCGAGTCCTTGTCGCCACCGAGTGTAGACATATTAAATATTAGGGCCTAATTCAACAATTAAAAAAATTAAGTTACAGAAACGCACAAATTATTACAGCAGTAACAAAAACTTAACTGCAATGACCGTAAAAAATAGAAAAAAGAATTTAAATGCACCGTACCGTAGTTGTAGAGATAGCCTATATGAAATCTAACCCCTTCTGGAGTCTTCCAATCTCGGCTTTTGAAAGTTCCACACAACTTGCTTGGATTCGTCCAGTTGAATCTTCAAGCACAGATCGATAGTCTTTAACTTTCTTTCTTGCCAAGAACCAACAAAGAGACGTCTTTAGTTTTTAGCTTGAAGTTCTTCGGTCCCAACTGACAAGAACATGTCTTTGATTTTTCTTTCTTGGTGTGCTTCTGTCTCAACTGACAAGAACACGTCTTTTATTTTATTTTGTGCCTAAAGTTCTTCTGTACCAACACTAGCCAGAGGATCGTCTTTTATTTTTTATGGTCACAGCGGTAAAGCATAATATCTTCGTGGGAAAGTTGTAACATAAATTTCTCGGATCCGTTCGTCTGTATGCAGTAACACGAAAAAATACTCTTCTGAAAACGTCTGTTTTCAAGAATTGTATTTTAGCAAAATATAGCCACAGGCTGTCGAAAATGGGGTGCGACGCGATACACCACTAAAAATTTGTCACCACAATACAAATTACTGAGATAAAAGACGGAAATTTCGTCTAGTTGGTAAGCACAAGCAAACAGTTAAATATTCGACCAACTTTTCAAAACGACAATTCTAAAACCAGCTTATGTGACGTAATAGTGCATATGCATTGTTATGCAATTCTCAACAGGTGTTCAAACGGTTGTGCAATGTTATGTTACAGGTGCAATGCTTTAATTTACAGGTCTTACGAAGTATGTTGCAATCTCTGGACATTTTCTAGCATTTTCCATGACGTAAGACGCCAGCTAGGGTAGACCATAACGGTTGTATGTGACGTTTGATTTGTACAGAGATTGTCCGGAACAATTATTGTTTCTTTAAAAGCTTACGCCAGTAGTTCTCAACATTAATACAGTCACACACCACTTTCAAGGAGTTATCAAGCCTGTGTTGGGCCAAAAATGTGTAAGAGTAATCACAATTAAACTTTAAAAAATCAATCCTTAATATAAGAATTTAGTTGGAAAATGTGTTTAAGAATATCTTGAAAATTTTCCACATAGGCTACTCAAAAAGATTTGTGAATCTCCCAAGATTACATTTATTAACCTTTGCCTTAATTCTATCAGCTGGGTTTAAAAAGACATTATTGCTTGCCTCCAAGTGATTTTTGTGATCAATAAACGCAAAATTCTTTAAATTTTTTAAAAAAGTTCACACTCTCATAGATAACATTTAGGCTACTCCTGTCATGCTATCATGCAATATTTTAGTTCTTTTCATTTCTGTTTGTGATACCTTATTTTGCAGCAACTTTATATACAAATTTTGATTTAAAGATTTTTGGTTTTTACTGGTTTCTTTCAACGATATTGAAACTAGAATTGACAGTTATTGTATTTTACAAGACACATTCCAAGCTTAGTTGAATGTTTACTCAGTGTCCACCTACATAGCTCACTCGATTAGGCGAGTGACTTTAATAAGAACTTGTAATATCAAGCGAGGGTGATTCGATTTTCCAGGTGTGCGCTCGAGCAACCCAGTTCAAAGACTGATTCCATTCAGCGGCTACTATAGTGGTTGGAATAATTTATAGACAACAACACTTCAACAACAATCGCAAGTTTTATTTGGTCAAACCCGTAACCCGGTCGCAATTTTGTAAAAGGTACCATAAAAAAATCCCCTTTGAGCAATGGTTTGACCAATCAGAGCGGGTCTGCGTCAGTGGTTCAAAGCCTCTGCAAGTAGGCAGGGGAGATCAAGGACCAGTGTGACAAAAAAGTTTTGTTATAATAACTCAAATAATTTGCTAACAATGTGTATCAAACCACCATTTTTATAAAGTTCCATTTTTTACTCACACCTTCAAAAAATTTTAAGAACTTTTATGTTTTCAGACATATTTTTAAATGTCGCCCTAAAGTGTCCCAGTCTGTCCCACTGGTGCTTAACCAAAGAAACCAGGGGGACACTTCAGAAATGTATTTAATGCAACAAGAAACTAGTTGCAAATATAAAAAAACAGAGATATTGCATTGCTTTTGTGTATGCATTTATATATGCAACTTCATATCAAAGAAACGTTGATATCAATAGTTTTAATGAATTGACTCGGAAAAGCTCTCACTCTTACAAAACAAACACTATTGAAGACAAAACGGGACAGGTTGCACAGTGGAGTTGTCTAAATATCTTTAGACTGAGGAAAGGGACTTGTCAACACCATCATATTGTTAAATAACATGGTATACGTGTTCCGGACAATTTTTAAATCAAACGTCACATAAAACCGTTCAGGTCTACTGAATCTTGGCGTCTGACGTAATGGACTATTGCTAGAAATTAGCAAAGATTGCATCACCTCTGGTCACACCTGTTGAAACATTACATCATCGTTAAATCTTGAATTACGAGATGTGGTGTAAGCCAAAGCCAACAGGTGCTTGAATAGCTTCATAATGCTTTTTATTATTACGTCACAGAAACTGCTTACGTGCGTTTGAAATAAAGGGTTGGTCGCATATTTAACTGTTTTGCTTAGTGCTTGCCAGCTGGACGAAATTTCCATCTTTATTTCAGTAATTTGTATTGTAGTGACAAGTTTTTAGTGGCGTACGGTGTTGCGTCGCAATTTCGACAGCCTTGGGGCTATTTTTACAAAAATACAGTTCTTGAATAGACGTTTCAGAAGAATGTTACTTTTCGGTCATTGCATACAGACGAACGGATCCGGAAATCTTATGTTACAATTTTCCCACGAAGAGATTATGGTTTACTGCTGTGACCAATACGTTCTTCTGGTTCAAACTATGCTGCACTATAACAAGATGTATATAAGGTGATCATCTGCTTTGATCCGACGTTTTGTCAATCAGACACAACTGACTTCTTCAGGGGGCTAGATCAGGTAGCGACTACAGGTCTAGCATGACAACTAAACATACAAAATTATTGCATGTTTAGTTGGTTTACAGCAACACGGCCCTGTGCTTTGCCATGCTAAACCTATAGTCACTACCCGATTTAGCCCCCTGAAAAAGTCAGTTGCATCTGATTGACGAAACGTCAGATTAAAGCAGATGATCACCTTATACATCTTGACATCTTGTTATAGTTCAGTTTAGTTTGCACGAAAAAAACGTATATCATGTTATTTAACTAAATGCGTGGTGAACAGCCTCGTTCATGTTGTATGTGAATGTGTATACGTTCATACTGTCCCACAGGTCCCTGAACAAACTGTCCCAGAGGTGCCGGAACTTCATTTTGGAATGTTGTTGCTTAAATTTAAAAATTGAAAGAAATATTTGCAGTGTTTGCTTAACGAAAGAACGAGTTATGAGGATAACTCAATGTGAAAACTACTTCCTACAAAGCCATTGTTAAATCAAAAACATAAAAAAATTGATCACTCATGATAACTTCAAGAAGTGAAAAAAACTCTGTTTAATGTCATACGTCAACTACACAAAATTTTGTCATCAAACTACGCTGAACGATATTGACCAGTTTCTCGGCTCCACACGCAAAATTTCAGTCAGTTACGTTTACCACGGTTCAAGAAAATTGTAGTGCCCCACTGGTCAGCGATCTCCCTTATGCAAAATTGCCAGGGCTCTCAAAGAAGCTTTCTCAGTCAGAAGATAAAACTTCCCACAATCTATAACAATCAACATACAATATTTATTTGAATTAAGTTTCAGTTTAAAACGAAATGGTTAGGGAAAAACCAAAAAGGTGAGGCAATGCTTGAACGACTTTTCTTTCGTCATCTGAAGAACAGAAGAAAGTACATGTATGTCATCAAAGCAATACAAAATCGTTTAAAAAGAAATACATTGGAAACGACCTTAGAATCCGGAACAAAACAAAAGTCATTTCAATATAATCTGTAAATTTTAGCAGAGAACCAAAAGTAGCTAATCTTAAGAACACATTAGAAAACTGAAGTTTCCTACCAAGTCAGCAGTTCTGAACTGAGTAGGCCTACATGGCAGTTGAGCAAGTGACAACTGAGCTAGCAACATCTCAGCAAATGACTGAAACTTTGCAAATGACGGAACTCAGCAAGTAACAACTGAGCAAGCCGAAACTTGGCACGTCACAAGTCAGCAAGTTTAGTTTAGCAAGCGATGACCAAGCAAATCCGACGCTAAGTGAAAATATCTTTTGCTGACTTGGGCAGTAGCTGAAATGTATAATACTAAAAAGGTTGGGTGTTCATTAGGACAATTATCGTTTCTAGCCATAGTTGCATCGTTCCTCTGATGAAAGTGGAAGTAAAGGCAAAAATAAACAAGTTCATTTACCGCTTCACTGACGTTTCGCGCACTATGACAATGCGCATCCACAGAGCAAATAACATACAAAATAAAATTTACAAAGTTATATACTGCAGTGCTGTTGAAGGCAAGAAAAATAAAATAAAACGCACATTATTTTAAACATTGGCCAAAGATGTGGGAGCAGTTACTTTCCACGTTATGCCCTGAACTGAAATGCCCTGCACTGAAATGTACTTGCTGAGTTGTCGCATGCCGAGTGATCCAACGACCAAAAACTAGGCTATTTGGGTAACCAACAAGCGTATTTGAGGGCTGTTCGATACGAACTTTTTCAAGCCAAAAAGAAACAAAATTACGATAAATAAATTTAAACCGAAATGAAACAAAATATTTCGTAATTTTGAAACGAAACGAAATATTTTACAGCAAGCAGACCGTTGCTTTAGAAGTCAGTAGGAAATTTTAAACATCCTTTTTTGCAAAAAAATTGTGGCATCAGGAAAAGAAGTCGACAGTCAACATCCTTTCTCGGCCAAGCAGAGTTGTTTGAAACAACTCTTCTAATGATGTCAGGGTAAACCGGGGTCAGGTTTTGAGATGTTTTTTTAATTGAACAAAACTTCTACTTACAAAAATGATGCAGTAGAGTGCAAACAAGAAAAATCAGACAGTCAACGGATGTTATAAACTATTGAGAAGAAGGCACGTGTCCAATAGAGTTCCTGGTTGTTGCTCTGAGAAAGAGCATATCACAAACTCTTGATGTGGTACCAGCACAATGGTACCAGCAGCAGACCACACTGGTGGTGAAAGTGGCTGGTATAGCTAACAAAATCTGTGCCAAGTTAGCCACCATTGGGAAGTAAGTTTGATTCACTTTTCACCATTGTGATGGACACTCGTTTGTTGTTATCCACTCGAGTTTCCAAAAGCGTTGCAATTCGCTTTCTAAATCGCGTGCTGGCACTTTTTTTCAACAATCTTTTGTTTCTTTTTCTGTTCTAAAATCCGCACCCTTGAGCAATTGTTTTATTCGTTTCCGTTTCCTGAACTTTGCTATATTTGTCCGATAAAATCAGCTAGATGTCCTTTCATTTAGCGATGCACTTCTAAAAGAGCTTCGGAACGCATATCCGCTAACTACTTTATCAAACAAAATCAGCTTAAAACGTGGGTCGACAGCAGTGGCAGCTTAAAGACCATTTTCTGTGCTTATATTTCGATTGGCATATTGGTAAAAGTGTAATTTTGACTGCAGTGTAACTGCAAACTCAATAACATCTTTATGAAACAACCTTGGCCCACTTCTAAGAACTTCTTTTTCTTTAATCGCTCGCTCTGCTTTCTGTACGCCTACTGTTGGTGTACAGCACTAAAGGAATTTTTGAGATTTTTGATCGATTTATTCAAATATTTATAAAATGAACTTTTTCAGATTTGGAAATTTCTTCAATTCAAAATTTTTTTCCCCAAAGACCTTAAAGTTTTTCCAAATTTCGATAAGTTGGAGATAACAATCCTTATTTGGTAACACTAATGAAAAATGGAACCCCGACTAAAGCGAATATAATTAAAGAAAAAAAAACTAAGCACATCGCAAGCTTAGATTTTTTTACTTTGTGAGAGGAGTATTATCAAACCTTTGAAAAACAGAATGCAAATTCACTGTAATATAGTAGCCTACCGTATGTGTTTTGGCATAGCCTACTCCCAAATTCTTGTAGCTTATATTCTGTTTCGTTTTGAACGCAGAACGAAACGAAATGGCTTGGATTTCGAAATAAAACGAAACGAAGTTCTTCACTCAGACATTTTCGAAGCGAAACGAAATCAAGACAAGAAATTTCGCTTTGAAACAAAACAAAATAGTTCAAAATTTTGAAACATTTTCAAAATATTTTTGTTTCGTACAGCCTTAGCCAGCAGTAATTTTTGATTAAAGTTAAAATTGCATTCGATATTTAAACTTTCACAGAGTAGTTCGATTTATGTTTTAATTAAGGTAATGGTGTTGCCTATCATGATCGAACTATTATGGTTTTTACTTCTCCGTTTAGGCCTGTTACGGACAATTTTCAAATCAAACGTCACATAAAACCGTTCAGGTCTTACTGAATCTTAGCGTTTGACGTAATGGAATATTGCTAGAAATAAGCAAAGATTGCATCACCTTTGTCACACCTGTGAAACATTACATAATCGTTAAATCTTGAATTACGAGATATGGTGTAAGCCAAATTCAACAGGTGCTTGAATAGCTTCATAATGCTTATCATTACTACGTCACAGAAGCTGCTTACGTGCGTTTGAAATATTGCAATCTATTCTCTCATTCTTAAAATTGTTGCTTGAAAAGTTGGTCGCATATTAAAACGGTTTTGTTTGGCTTACACCAACTAGACGAAATTTCCATCTTTATGTCAGTAATTTGTATTGTAGTGACAAGTTTTAGTGGGTACGGTGTTGCCCCATTCTTCGACAGCTTTGAGGCTATTTTAACAGAAATACAATTCTTGAATAGACGTTTTCGGAAGAGTGTTACTTTTCGGTCATTGCATACAGACGAACGGATCCGGGAATCTTATGTTACAATCTTCCCACGATGAGATTATGGTTTACCGTTGTGACCAAGGCCTACTATCATGCTTTTCATATTCAGAATCGGTATCTGTACAGTGACATACGCAAAGACCGTGAGAGTCTATATTTCACCAACAGATAAGCTACCTTAAACCTTGGTCAGACTATAGAGTAGCATAAGGCCACTCCTGATAAAAAAAAACGCCAAATTGTATTGAATGCCTCCCTCCTCACGGAACAAAATCCTGCGTACGCCACTGAACGTTCCCTTAATACGCGTAGTTTATTGGGTTTAGTAAGCCACCTACGTCGTTTACGAAAGGCATTAAATGCGACGTTAAGAATGTTATGTCGTATCGTTTGTTTTCAATACAACATCTATCCAAATGAGTAAACTAGCCGTTGCAAATTAAAACATTATCGTCAATGCAAGCTGAGTACCTATGCCAGTAACCTATTGTCCAGTGGCGTAGCCAAGGGGAGGGGGTTTGGGAGTTACAACCGCCCTTTGGCACGCGTGTGACGTCACGATATTAAGAATGATGCTTTCGGTCTCTATATCTCTAAAACAAAGTTTGCCTAATTTAAAACGAAAGTGCATTAAAAGAGCGAGTTGTGCCAATACTAAACATTCAAATAAAACTCAGCCTGGAATTAGCAACAAAAAAATATAGAGACTTAGCTTTATTACCGAAAAATGCCGAAAAAAACATGATCTTATCCTTTTGCTATGCCACCGGACAGCACTATTTTACAGGAATATTTTTACCCACATTTTTGTTGAAAATGCTCTCAGAATGCACCAAATTCAAAGTAATTTTTCAAAATTTTCTGGGGAAGGCCCCCCAGACTCCCCGAGGCTTGGTGTCGCCTTTATCAAATCAAAAATCAAAACCGTATCAAACCGTCAAAAAACCCACTTTTAAAATTCCTGGCTACGCCACTGCTATCGGCTATTATTACCAAATGGACGTTTTTAAATTTTTTTTTGTTTCGATTCAAAAGCATTTTCAATGCCCCCCCCCCTTGAGAAAATCCTGCGTACGCCACTGGCCTTAGCTATTTGAAAACTTCCATTTTTATGGTGGTTAATTCTTTGACAAATGAAGTGACCAACAACATAGAAATCGGGCAGCTTTGAATAAAATTTATAAACTTGGGTCATGGCCTACTTAAAGTAGGCCATGCTTGGGTAATCTTAGCATGGATGAATGGCCAGACTCAATAACCCGAAGGGGCGTAGACGAGGTCACAATTTCTACTTTCAATAAATTGTGTGGAGAAATTTCAAGTTTTTTTGAACGCAGCAATTTAAAAATATCCAACAAAAATACAATATAGGCTACTCTTCCTGCGCACATCACTGCTAGGCTATAGCCTATTAACATACCTTATCATTGACAACTACTAACGAGCATGTTGGTGATTTGGTCACAACTTACATTTGTCTGAGAAGAAAGTTCTTGAAACGGTTCAAGCGGATAAACATCGACGACACTAGCTCCACATTTTGTTTCTGCCACTGAGTCAAGCATGCCTTCTGCCAGTTTCAGTAAATTTGAAGCAATTTGTAATTTTTCCATTCCAGATTCATTGTCATTCCACAAAATAGTGCCATTCTTTGACGTGCGGTAGTCATAGGTTCGTTTTTGTAAAGTAACTTCATTTGGAAGCAGTATCACACATAGTGCTGATATCAATCCAGCAATTATTAACCCGAACAAAGCAACAATTAAAAACGTTTTCATTTTAATAAAAAACAAAACAAAACAATTTTGCTGTCAAAACGTATGAAAGCTTAAATTGTAGCCCACAGCAACAACAACAGTTCGAAGAGAAAACAGCAACTGTTAAGATAATGTATGAATGGGCTTCTATGCGAATAGCGAACTAAAGGGGCAATTAATTATAGTAGGCCTACCGGTATCATTGAATAGAGAAGTTGATTTTTTAACCATAAATTAACATGGCTGAGCAACACCACAACATTTAACATTATAACAAACACAGTTAAAACAAGATGGCAAACGTTTTCAACTATGCATTAGGTACAAGATTAGACCACAGACCTTCTTAGATTAGATTATATTTTGTTTGTACGGTATGTATGTTTCTTTAGTATTTCTTGTAGCCGGTAGCCTACATGCAAAAAACATTTTTCAAAAGGCTATGCATAGTCGAAAAAGTTTGATTTTTGAAAAAAAGGACTATAGGCTATGCATAGTCGAAAACGTTTGCTACGGTACCGTACTTAATGATTGGCATCAAGACATTCGTGTTTCAAGTTAGTAGCCTATCCAGGGATGGCAAGCCTTTTTTAGTGCATGGGTCGCTAAAAAGACCTTAATCCTTGAAAAAGCAAAAGTGGATGCAGGGATATCTAGAGAAGGGGATACGAAGGCTTTTCTTACGTCTGACAATAGAAGGGCTTCTATTTATCTTAAATAATTTCTGTTTATGGTCAAATGACAATTGGTACATATGGTAATTTAATAAACTTTGTTATGACAACCTGCATTGCACTATTACAACCAGGTATGGATATTCAATGAATGCTCATAATTACTTGTTAATTCAACTACCCGTATACTTGCTTTACACCTAGCCAGCTGCAAAGGTTTTGTCAAAAAAAACAGCTAAACTGGTAACCTTTCAACTGTCTTTTCAAACAAGTATTCTTTAAATATGTTCTACATAACACTTGCTAACTGTCTTGTGTAGCTAAGTGTACCAGCTGCACTACAAAACTTTCTGCAATTTTAAAAAGAACCGCATATTTAATGCGGTACCAACTACCGCCCTTCTAGTGTCATGAGAATCAGCAATCGCTCTGAGCCTTCGTATCCCCTTCTTTAGACATCCCTGAGTGGATGATACATTTAATTAGCCCACATGTTAATGCGAAACTGGCTGCTGCATCTTCTCTGCAAGTCTTATTAGCCTTGGTTGGTAATCCGTAGTTTTTAGCTTTACCCATGCAGCACTCATATCTGAGCTGAAGGCGGAACACCATCATAGGCTAATAAAAATAATTGTGTCGGGCAAAATCACATACGGTACGGTATCTATGAGTGACGTGTGCTCATTTATTTCTATAAACTTAAATTACAACAGGTAACGTGGTGCATGCCAATGGATAGTTTGCTACTTTGCTTCAAACAATAGATGGATTTATGGAACATTGCAAACTTACATTTTATGTAGGCTAACAGTGCCGGTCTTTGGGGTGTGCAAACCGTGCGATCGCACAGGGCCCGCAATTTACGGTACTCAAAAAATGCAGTAATTTTTGTCATTTCTAATGGAAAAATTCAACAAGTAAATTCAATAAAGGAATTAGCAACAAGAAAACATAGACACTCAACGGGTGCAACCTATTTCGTCCCCTGAACATTTCGTACCCTGATAAGTTCGAGAAAAAAAAACAACAGAGCCGAAGTCGCTGATCGCAGTTGCCGCAAACATTTCAAAATTTCTCTTGATTTTTTCAGGGGACGAAATAGGTCGAAGTTCGATTTTGTTGACAGCGGACAAACGTGTCCAGTCTGAGCAGTTATCTCGGCGGACAAATTAAGTCTCACGGCGGACACACCAGATTTAACTTATCTGACTGAAATAGGTTGCATCCAGACTCAACATAGAGACATAGCTTTATTTTCGAAAAATGCCAAAGAAAACATGATCTTATCATGTTGCTATGCCACCGAACAGCACCATTTTACAGTAATGTTCATACCCAAATTTTTGTTGAACATGCTTACAGAATGCACCAAACTCAAAATAATTTTTCAAAATTTTCTGGGGAAGCCCCAGGCCCCCCAGACCTCCCGCCGCTGGGTGTCGCCTTCGGCAAACACGGCGTCAGGCTTCGCCCGCCGACCATCAAACCACTCCCCTCCCATTTCAAAATACTTAACTACGCTACTGAATTGGATCATTGTTATTGGGGCCCGCAAAGCATATTCCGCACAGGGCCCGAAATACCTTAAGACCGGCACTGAGGCTAGGCTTGATAGACTAACCATTTAGGTAGTCTATGCCTGGTACGCTTGTAAAATTTCGTTTTTCAAAATTAACCAACCAACCTTTTATTCGAAATTGTAAATAAAAACAACATAGCCTATAGGAAAATAATGTCAAGCATGACAATAACCTACCGTACGGTAGCCTACCCCATAAGTGCTGTTGAGAGAATAGTTATACGACTCAATAGTCCAGCAATAAAAAGTTTGTATCCCACAAACAAGACAACTGTGAAACAAGACCTTTCCTTTTGAAGAGAAAACGCTGCAAGATCATCAAAAAATACGATTTTTCACCAAAACATAGTGTTGTCTCGAAAGAAAAAGGGCCCAAAGAATACGCACTGTTTTTTTCAGTTTCTGAGCTCCTTGAAGTGATCCATGAAACAGTCAGTGTTGTACGCGTCAATGAAATAAATTGACGGCGTCAGCGTCAGCGCGAATTGCCTAAAAACTTTACGGCGTAAATTACAGTAGGCTACTGCGTAAAGCTTTTAAAGAAATTGACGGCGTCAGCGTTAATTTGTAGCGCTATTTTAGCCAGGGTCTCACAAAACGGAAGTATTCGACTTCTAACGAGTTTGGTTTTTGAAACTGTTTCGAGCTGTGAAAGACAATTTCGTCTTTTCTCGACTCAGATTAACCCAGGATACGATAAACAAACTTGAAACTGCATAATTGGATAGACAAACAGCTGTCACAAAAAAGATTGTTCATTGTTATCAGTCTGAAAGTCACAACGTCAAACAAAATTTAACTCTCATAGTGAAACGAGATTTTCCATGAAAACGAAAAATGACGCATAGCGCTTGACGCTTAAAATCGGCAAAATAGTTGACGGCGCTATCACTTCCATCAACTAAAAAATAAACTGACGGCGCTAGCCTCAGCGTCAACGTACAACACTGGAAACAGTAGCTGATCTACAAAAAGTTTTTTTTTGCAGGAGCAGTAAGGTAGGCTATCAAAGGACACCCAAAGTAAAATCTCGAAGACAAAATGAACAAATAATAAAGTTGAGTTAGGAAAAATGGTTTGATTGGTTGGTTTTGAATCTTTATCCTCAAACAAAGCTTTTGACCGGTTATTCCTGGTAGTTTCGCATACTTGCAAAGGCTTTTGACGCAGGGCCGGTTATCAAAATTGGCAAAATGGAGTTTCCAATTGTTGAAATTTTGTTGCCGAAAAAGTATTCCATCTATTAGGTGCCGTTGAATGGAGGGCAGTCATGAAATGCGTTGCTCTAACGCACACCCCGAAAGCCGACCAAGCGCCGCGTGATCTTGAGTTGAGTGCTTAAAACTACTAACCACTAAAAGAGTGTAGGCTACTAGGGGGCTGAGCAGTGCCGGTCTTTGGGGTGTGCAAACCATGCGATCGCACAGGTCCCACAAATTAGGGGGTCTGCAATTTAGTCAGAAAAGGCAGTATTTTAAAAAATTCAATTCGATTCACAAGCAATTACCGGTATCCTTGAAGTCAGTTGCGGCTTTAGGAATTAGCAACAAGAAAACATGGAGATTCAGCTTTATTTCCGAAAAATGACAAAGAAAACATGATCTTATCCTTTTGCTATGCCACCGGACAGCACCATTTTACAGTTAATCTTCATACCCAAATTTTTGTTGAACATACGCTCAGAATGCACCATATTCAAAGTGATTTTTCAAAATTTTCTGGGCAAGTCCCCCAGACCCCACTCCGTTGGGTGTCGCCCTCGGCAAACACGCCGTCAGGCTTCGCCCGCTGGCCGTCAAACCCACCTCCCCTTTCAACGTACTTAGCTACACTACTGAATTGGATCATTGTCATTGGGTCCCGCAAAGCACATTCTGCACAGGGCCCGAAATACCTTAAGACCGGCACTGGGCTGAGGGACTTGCTACCCCAAAGAAGTTTGACAATTTCAAGTTTATCTTGATGGCTTTTTCTGAATTTTTAAGCACAGAAATGTTTTTTGATCAAGACACATACCGTAGCTATTATTATTGGACCAAAATCATCACAATTGGACTTTTCATGAAAGTTATAGACAGAATTCCAACTTTTAATTAAAAATTGAAATTGATATTTTAAAGATGTTTTTTCATGACCACAGAAAACATTTCAATAATTTATGTACCGGTATCAGCACTCTTGATAACGCACCATGGCCGATCTTCATAGCAACTGTCCATACAAATCTTCAATATATCAGCTAAAGTTATGTAGGCTAATAAAGTATTAGCCTATATATGTTTATTTGTTTTGTAACATTTTTTATTTTTTTATTTTCCCTTTATATCTTAAATTTTTCTGAAGGTGTTGCGACCGTGCCAAATTTTTTTCAACTCAATAACTTACTTCGTTCACAAGCACGTTTTAACGTTCGCGTTTTGTCGCTTTTACCTTTTTCTTGACCTTTGCTATGTTGACGTGTATTGTTTTGATATGATGGTCAGAAATAAAAAAATAACTGAACTGAACTGAACTGGTATTGAAAATTTGTATGGTATTTGTGACTTTGCAGTAAAATTTCGAAAATTTGCTGAGATGGCTACGCTATTCCCTTGATGAGTAGGCTACGCTACAAGGTAGGCCACATTTCACATCACAGTTCATGTACTGAAATAGGTCACTTTAATATTGTTAACTTCAATTTACTTCAAAATATTGCATTATTTTCTAAGTTTTTAAAGGCCCATAACAAGTTTATAGCCTACTTCTAAAATCCTATGCTCAGTGCCGGATTAAGGGTCTGCTGGCCTGTAGACACATTTTATAAGTGGCCCGAAAATCAAGGTTGCCAACTAAGAAATTAGAATTATTAGTGTTGCCAAATTATTGTCACTAAGATCGTTGTTGCAACTATAACACAGGGTACCGTGCAAAAGCTTGGTCATATGCTAAATGACACCTTTGCGCGTTTTTGCGATTGAAAACGCGTTAACTAGTTTTTGGAGGTCAATCTTACGGATTAGATCACTTTCAATACACAAAAGTGCCAGTGTACCAAGACGTTGTTGATCGTTTAACGTCTTTAATTCGTTTCAGTTGTGAAAACGAGCGTTTCCTCGAGCAATTCGTAGCCATAAGAGACAAGTACGGTACATTTTAAGTGCTACTTTAGTGTTAGGAAATGCATTATAAACACCACTAGTATGAAGCATTTTAAACATCTTCTGGGCACTTCCTGTTGCTGCTGTTTCATCGCCTCTTTGCTCTTTATAGTCTTTATACCAGCACATAAAGTGACGAAGTTCTGATGGAAAGTTATTTCTAATTTCTTAACAGAACACAACGCCACGTTTGTTTCGTCGCGTCACCCAACGGAAATGCAAATTTTTAGAATCATCAAAAAGGAAGTGGCAACATGTTTGAATTCGTCTTTTTTTAACGATTTTTGGAACCTTTATTTCATCTGGAAAAACAGAGCCATTAAGATAAATACTTATCAATTTAGAAACTAATCATTTTGAAAACATGACTAAATTTTTACTGATTTTAAAGTGGCCTGGATTTTTGACTGGCCTGTAGGCACGTGCCTACTTTGCCTAATGATTAATCCGGCACTGCCTATTCTGACCCCTTGCGTTTCCGATGCGTCGCCGATTATGTTTATCAATTGTGAAGAAAAAATTTGAAAACTGCCAGAAAAATTCCACGCTTTAATTGGGGGGCCGCGTGATCCATTAGTGCTTCCTTCTGGATCCGATGCGTTAAAACGTCAGTTTGAAAACCACTACAAACGTTTTGTGCAAATATGCAATGTAGCCTAGTCTAAGGCTTAAAATAAGGTCAGCTTTACTATCATCTTTTTCACAATTTATTAAACTTTTACATGTTCAATGGACCTGCTAAAAAAATCTTGTAAGCGTCAAAATAAAACTGCTGTTTTCTTTCGCCTATAGCGAGATTGCATAGTTTAAATAGCTTTTTGCGTGAACTGGAAAAAAGATTTTAACGACACAAATGTTTGTTTTTAACTAGGTAATTATTTACTAGAATGGTGACCGACATCAGGTTCAATCACGCAAATAAGTCAAGGACAATTCTGTGGCACTATAGCCTATCAGTGTTATTTTTTAAATAAAGCAATCATTGTTTTGACATTTATATTTTAGCTAGCTTACCAGCTGATCTCACATTACCTTTCAGTGTAGTTCGGGAAACATCACTGAAACTCGGGGTAAGTCAAAAAAACTTTTCAGACTGTATTGATTTCCATACGAAGCTAAGGAACCACCAATGCTTTCGAAATATCTTCTTTCTTATTGGCAGAGCTACTATACCATCCTTATTTTTAAGATTTGTCTTTAATTTAAAGAACTACATCTTAGAAAATGTTACTGTTCTTAAGAAATGTCTTAAGTTTAAGTTATTTTCAGCAATAACGTCAGTTTTTATATATGGTTAAATGCCTTTTTTGTATTGTAATCTCGGGGGCTGACATGTCATCATGACGTAACTTCGTTTGTTGATGTCAAACAGGGGTTTCTACTTTCTAGAAGTACGAGATGCAAAACTACCTTGTCAGAGTAGGCTAAGGGGATACTCCTGATGGAAATAATTTTTTTATCAAATTTTTTTTTTTGTATCTAAAAAGCAGTAAACTTCATCGGGATTCTGCCTATGGTAAAACTTTGACTCTACTCAATGTCTTTGTGCTTCAAAACTTTCAGTGATAAATGTGACTAATGTAGCTTGTGTTTTAATGAGTGTTGTTCAAATGCTTTTTTTTGTGAAAGTCATTTTTTGATGTTTTCAACTACTCAATTTACAAACTACTCATTTATTTCTTGTCAAAATGTCATGGAATTTTGCAGGCATAGTCAATATAGGTATACAAGAAAAGTTATCTATGAGAGGATTTTTGCTATTTTTGCGTAGTCTCACTTAAAATTAAAAAAACAATTGCAAATATATCACTTCAATTCAATTTCATTTTTGCTGCTGGCGCAAACATATATAGAGTCAGAACGGCACAGTAAACATACGAATTTAACATTCACAAAAGGGAAAGACGGCAAAACCCAAAAGTTTAAAATGTTCATCGATGAAACACTGTTATCACTTTGCACCATTTGCACAGCCACCAAACCTAGAAACGAGATAGAAGAAAGAAAACCTGCATTTGATGCAATTTGTGAAAAAGTAAAGCATGCACATGAAAACCGCAGATCCGTTATATGTTCATTGGTACTTGATGAAATGCCTATTAAAAAGCATGTTGCCTGGGATGGGAAAAGCTTCAAAGGTTTCGTTGATAGGGGAAATGGCATCACTGATGATCACTCTCTGCCACATGCAATAGATGATTTAGTCCTCATCTTCACAGAATAATTTTCAATCGATTTTATCCGGTAACTTTTTCAGCTGACCTAGCTCAAGTTACGGCGGCCACTTACTTTTGGTCGTCTGTCAGGGGACACGCACCATCATATTTGTCTGTCACATACATTTTTGTGAAGCTTAACACTCAGAGATGAATAATCATATGGTTTTATCCGGTAACTTTTTCAGCTGACCTAGCGCATAGTTTAGGGGGGTATAAAACTTGTCTGTCACATAAGTTATCAGACAATCATCTAGAAAAAAATTACTTTACAATTAACTAAGTTTCAAGCGGTAACTATTTTGTCTGACCTAGCGCATGAAAAATACCCCATGAAAAATCTTTTGGGGCATGAAAAATACCCCCCATTTCCACACCCACCACCGGCGGCCTGGCAGACTTCTAGATTATGAGTAGCCTACCAATACATCACCACTCACCAGACATCGCTGTATGAATACAAATTGGTGAGTTTTTCACCTAGGGTGAACGTCACAGTGTTACGGACAATTTTCATATCAAACGTCATATAAAACCGTTCAGTTCAGTTGTTTTTTATTTCTGACCATCATATCAAAACAATACACGTCAACATAGCAAAGGTCAAGAAAAAGGTAGAAGCGACAAAACGCGAACGTTAAAACGTGCTTGTGATCGAAGTAAGTTATTGAGTTGAAAAAAATTTGGCACGGTCGCAACACCTTCAGAAAAATTTAAGATATAAAGGGAAAATAAAAAAATAAAAAATGTTACAAAACAAATAAACATATATAGGCTATAACTTTATTAGCCTACATAACTTTAGCTGATATATTGAAGATTTGTATGGACAGTTGCTATGAAGATCGGCCATGGTGCGTTATCAAGAGTGCTGATGGTCGTAAGGGGAACACGTCTTGATGCGTTTAGCTCATAGCAAAGAGCAAGGCAGGCAAAGAAAACCCCAAAAAGAAATCCTACCACGGGCAAAGCCATTTCAAGCGCAACGCACCAGGCCTTGCACGACTCACAAAATAGATAGGCTACAACTTGACGACATGAAACAATGACAAAAAACAAATAAATCAAACTAGCAAAAAACAACATCATCATCTTGCGGAAATTCAATTATACTCAGGGAAGTTATGTCTTAAAGATATCAAGCGTGCTTTGATAAAAGTTGCGTTGATAAAGCGATAATTTTAGACCCCTGTCAGCTAAACTCGCCACTTCCACACCGATCCAACGTTGGCTAACGTTGAATTAATGCAAAAATGACAGTCATCGCCAGCTGGGATGTAGCAGTGGTATGTCCCAGTAATATGATAAATTTGGGTTACCGTATGTTTTACACGTTAAACCATATTAAAGTGACAAAAAATATCCAATTTGGCATATTACGTTAATAAACAATCAGACAATAGCATGACGATCCAGTCCAAGATATTGAAATAAAACAACTGGTTGGAGCACATGGCCACCGCTTCACCGAAAGATGGAGATTGGTCAAAAAGGATGGAAAAACTTCTGCAGACTCTGTAGAACTTCTGTGGACAAAAAACACAAGAACCAGAAGGCCAGTAGGAGTACTTACACTCTTACTATTTTGCTAATAAATCTACACACATTGGCTAATCATTGCTGGGCAATAAAAAAATAAAAAATATTAGTATGTTTGGTGCATGATGTAATACTTAGATGGGATTATTTCAAGGAAGATTTAGCTTGTTTATTTTTGATTTAAAGCCTTTTACAGTTTTACATTCATTTCTTATAGTAGTTGGAAGCTTGTTCCAAACTGTTGGCCCCATGTACCGTATTGATTGTTTGCAAGTGTTAATTCTGCAATATATCGGAATATAAGGAGAATTACTTCTTGTTGTTAGGCTACTTGATTGTTTACACATAAGTATATCATTGAATGTTGTGGGAAGCAGCTTTTTTGAATATTTAAACATGAAAGTTGCAATCTCTGTAGTTTTCATGTGGTTAATTGATTTTAAATTATTGAGTTCCATTACACCTTTTATGCTTTCTCTGCGGTCAATGTCAAATACAGTACGAAGAAAGTTATTGCATGTACGTTGTAGCTTTTGCAATGTAGTTTTGTTTTCATGACACCACGTTGAGATACAATATAATATCTGACTCTCCACTAGAGAATGGTAAATGGAGAGAAGTGCTTGTTTGTTTAGGAAAGGCTTAATTTTTTTTGTCACGCAGAGTGTTGATCTTATTTTTTGAAGCAAGATTTCCATATGAGATTTCCATGACAAATGCTCGTTTACAATTATTCCCAGAAATTTTATTGAGGCAACTTGTTCTACGTTGCTTTTTCGAATATTCAAGGGTGGGTGGTATGATAGTGTCTTGCTTCCTTGACTTGAAAATAATATATGTTTGGTTCACTTTGGTTTTGGTGACATTTAGAGACAATCGATTTGTTGATAGCCATTGATCTATGCATACAAGCTCTTGATTTGCCGTATCATATACCGTAGAAACGGTTTTATTTTTATATATAATGGTGGTGTCATCTGCAAACATAATTGCAGTTCCGTGTTGAAGGCAGTTAGGAAAGTCATTTACATAAATCAGGAATAGAAGAGGGCCTAAGATAGACCCTTGTGGGACACCCAAAGATATGTTAACATTAGAAGATAGTGTGCCATTGAAAACCACTCTTTGTTTTCTATTACTCAGGTAACTCATGAACCAATCATAGGCCACGCCTCTTATTCCGAAATGATATAATTTAGCTAGCAATATTTTATGGTCAATGGTGTCAAATGCTTTAGATAAATCAAGAAAGATTCCTAATGCAAGGTGGTTGTCATTGAGTATACTAGTAATACTTTCTATTAGCATTGAAGCAGCATGGCTTGTGGAATGATTTTTTCTGAAACCAAATTGATTGTTATAGAAAAATTTATGTCGAATTAAAAACGAGTATAATCTGTTGTACATGAGTCTTTCTAATATCTTTGAAAAAACAGGTAGTAAGCTGACTGGTCTGTAGTTGTTTGAATCTTTGCAGCTACCCTTTTTAAAGATAGGTATCACCTTCCCCAACTTAAATGAATTTATGAATTTTCCACTCGTTAAAGATAAGTTAAATATATGAGTTAAAGCATGCAGTATGTTGTTTGGGGTTGACTTTACAACTATGGATGGTATTTCATCGATGCCACTGCTAGTTTTTGCTGGCATAGCATGAATAATATTGTTTATTTCATTTAAAGTAGTTTGATAAATATAAATTGTCTCAGAGCATGGAGAATCAAGATATGTTGAAAATATTGTATTTCATTTGGGAATTTTTTTTGTAAGGGAATGGGCAACACAGGAAAAGTGATCATTGAAGTGATTTGCAATAGTTAATCTGTCAGTGACTGTACTATCATTTATTTTGATGCCATGGTTAGTCTTAGACTGGGATTTACCTAATAGATTGTTGATTGTTTGCCAAGTAGCTTTCATATTAAGCTTTTGCTTTTCAGATTTATAAAATTCCTTCTTTTTTTGCTGAACTGTATGGAAGTATAAGTTTCTTGCAGAGGTGTAGTTCTGTTTGGAGTGAATAGTTTTATTTGATATGTACTTTTTAAACAAACGCTCTTTTCTTCGTAATAGATGTAGTAGTTCTTTATCAAACCAAGAATTATTCTTTTTTAAAGGTGTTTTTTGCAAAGGAAAATGCTTATTAAATTGACTGGTATATTCTCCTATGAATGACTCATAAGCTTCATCAGCATCAGTTTGATTTAAGCAACAAGTGATGTCCATATTTTCCAGAGCATTTGAGAAATTCTGTATGTTTGAGAGATTAAATGATCTGGTATATTGATGACATGTAACTGAGGGTTTTCCAATGTTAGTACAATACATAACTGGGAAGTGGTCTGAGATTTCATTAATTAGAATTCCACAGCGAGTTTCATTACCTGTTTGCACATTGGACCATATTTGATCTAAGACTGTTGCACTGGTGTCAGTTATTCTGGTAGGTTTATTAATTAGTGGGTAAAAAGAATTTGAAAACATCAAGTCTGTAAAATTGCCTACATTGATGTTTTCATAATCCAATAGATTATAATTAAAATCTCCCATTATATAGCATTGTTTTGATGTACCTATGTTATTAATGCACTCACTAAGCAGATCAAAAAATTCCAAACTTGACTTAGCTTCCAATACAGGTGCTCGATAAATGCTACCACAGGTCACTTGTTTACCACCAACAAAAATATCAATAAAAATAGACTCAAATACTTTTTCTTTCATAATGGTTAGGTCATCACGCTTGGTATACATAATATCACTTTTTAAGTATATTCCTACTCCTCCACCGCGACTGTTTTTTTCGAGCATTTGATATGAATGTATAGCCCGGTAGGTTTAAGTAAGGACCTTTTGAATTAGGCTGAATCCATGTTTCGACTACAGAAATTAAATCAGGACTGATGTTTATAGACATCAGCAGGGCCTCAAGTTTGGTGAAATTTTTTACATTAACAATAGATCGAGCATTGATGCATAATGAAGAGAACACTGGCCTCAGTGAGCAGTCCATTTTTAGTTTGTTGACAGTTGTTGAGTCTACATATGTTTCAGATATGTTAGGCATAAAAAGGTCATCTATGTCATTGTTATTTGTGTAAGATGTGCTAGCAAACATATCATTCAAATGATCAGGCTTGAAGGTAAGATTTGTTGATACACTGTGGCTTTCAACCAGTGTAATTAATTCGGTGTTGGATAGATGGACAAAAGGGGGATTCCAGTCACTGCACAAGGTACATGTCCAATTTTGTATGTCATGATAATTTGCACTTTTTTTACAACATTTGACATGAACTTCAATGGAACAAGTTAAACACTTAATATATTTTTGATTTTTTCTGATTGTTTTTATACAATAGTTACATTTTGGTTTTATTATCATGTATAAACAAGGAATTAAAAAACAAAAAGGTATAAGATAGGGTTGGTTTAAAGCTAAGCTTAAAAGATAGCTAAGCTAAGGTTTAAGAGAATGCATAAAGTAAAAAGGTTCCTGAGTTTGGTTTTATTGTCATTGGTAAATATCATATGATTTGTTTAGCTTCAAAATGATAATTGAAATTGAAAACTGCATAATGTTATAGCCTAACAAAATAGATTAAGATGCCTCATGGTTAAAAATTTTTGCAATATCTGAAAAATCGTCTATCACTTGCCTTTTGTTATTCCAGAAGCACCACACTGTTCCTTTGGATGTCCAGACGTCCTTGAAACCAAAAGCATCTCTCGCTTGACGAAGTAATGACAGACGTCGTTTGGTCAAGGACTCTGTGATCGATAGTTTAGGACCATCAGAATCAGTTTTTAATTTGCTTTTTGAATAAAAAATTTCGTCCCTTGTCATCCTTCTAACAAATTTAATAATTATGATATTGGTTTGTTGAGTTTTTTAGATGACAAGGGGTGGCATGCGTCTATGTCACTCACAGTAAGGCAGTTAGTTGGTTTAACTACTTGATTAATTTTATTTACCACATATTTCGAGTAATCTACATTACTTCCCTTGTTTGGGGCGTCAGTACATCCATGAAGTATGAGGCAATTGCTTCGCCCATACTGCTCCAGGTCATCTAGCTTGCGCTCTGTCCTGTATACGGAGCGTTGGAGTTCCCAAACTTGCTCTTGAAGAGCATAAACTTGTTTGGATAGCTCCGTCAGCTCCAAGTGTTGGGCCTGCTGAAGTCCATCTGTAAAAGATGAAGACACAGCAACAGCAGGGGGTGCAGCAGTGGTTTGTACAATAGCATACTTTTGCTCATACCTTTTTTGACTTTTCATAATCTCTTCCATTCCTTTTAGTATCTCATCCATCTTTGCCTTGTCGTTCAGGTCTACTGAATCTTGGCGTCTGACGTAATGGACTATTGCTAAAAATGAGCAGATTGCAGAATCGTTTGCAAGACCTGTAAAAAATTTGCAGCTGCAGCATAACATTACATCATCGTTAAATCTTTAATTACTTGAACAAGTGTAAGCCAAAGTTGAGCAGGTGTGAGCTAGACTTGAACAGGTGTTAGCCAAACTTGAAACAGGTGCTTGAATAATTTATCATTGCTTATCATTATTACGTCACATAAGATGCTTAGTTGCTTACGTGCGATTTGGAATATTGCAAATTATTCTCTCATTCGTAAAACTGTTGCTTGAAAGTTAGTCGCATATTTAACTGTTCTGCTTAGTGCTGCCAGCTGGACGAAATTTCCGTTTTTTATCCAAGTAATTTGCATTGTAGTGACAAGTTTAGTGGTGTATCGCGTTGCACCCCAATTTCGACAGCCAAGTGGGCTATTTTTTACAGAAATACAATTCTCGAATAGACGTTTTCGGAGGAGTGTTTCTTTTCGGTCATTGCATGCAGACGAACGGATCCGGAATCTTATGTTACAATTTTCCCACGAAGATATTATGGTTTACCGTTGTGACCACGCAGGCACCCGGTCTTTAGGTATAAGTTGAAACTGAGAAACATTTACAGAAGTACTTTGATTTGTTCCAAGAATCCAATTAGTCTAACAGTTTATTTTTATATTAATTTAACGTCAAAATACGGTAAATCGCCCAGTTCGCCTATTGTTTTTCTTTACATCGATTTTACGTCTGCATAGGTTGGTTCAATGTAGAAAAGAACTGATGTGCTAACTGGCGCGGCGCGCTTGTAAATGCAATAGTCGTTTTGTCGTTCCATTGCAACAGCGATTTGCACCAGAATTCCAAAGTGCTTCCTATAATTTGGCAACATAAGAAGACTACAGTATAGTTTGGCAATACCAACAGATTTTTTATTACCATGGCAACAAGAGCAAGAGGAGAACTCCTCTAAATTGCTCCAAACGATTGTATCCAAGGTGTTAAGGTGGTAATCAGCAACGTTTACATGCGTTGAATCAATATATAACATATTTTAGTAAAAGAACATTTTTTTCTTAAAAGTATGAAGACCGTAAAACATAAATACAAGAAACTTTTTTGCAATTTTTTGTATTTGGGTTGTATTTTCAAGGTCTTATTTCCTCGTGATTTAGCCTACTCTTTTTTGATTTTTCAATTTTGCTAATTTCATCACAAATTTCCTTTTTCATGAGTTTGTTGATCAGACTTCCTCATCTATGAACATGAAGAAGTCTCAAGTGGACTCACAGCTCTGCACGCATTCAATCATCACTGACCGACATTTCTTAGGATAAACTGAAAGTACGGTGCCGTATTATTTATCAGTTATCACTATTGCCATGTGATGTGATTGATTGATTGTTTATCTTTATCCTGCATTGCGGGAAAGCGGACTTGAGCGCTATGCATCGGTGTACGCCTTCCGACGTACACCTGACCCACGCTGCAGCCGACGGCAATGTCTGTTTCCGGTTGTCTACTCTATTTATGACTTAAATTTGGTACTACCCATTACTCGAAATCGATCACTGGGTAGAGGCAATTATCGTAAAGTTTCTTGCCCAGAGAAACAACAGCAAGTGCGGGTGGCTGGAGTCGAACACGCAGGCTCTCGACTGCGAGCCCAACGCGCTAACCACTCGGCCATTGCTGCCGACTAATGTGCAGCGACCAGGGCCATTGCTGCCGACTAATGTGCAGCGACCAGCGACCGACCATGTGCAGCGACCAGGGCTCCAGGAGCATAGTTTGCACTGTGTATGTGGCGCTATATAAATGTTTTTATTATTATTAAACGCAAAACGATGGCGTTGTTATAATGAAAGTCGCAGATTGTTTACAATTAGGCAGTGGCTATTCGACCGTCGCCGGTCTTTGAATCTGAAACACTATTTGACCGGTCATGACGTCACTATACAGTCACTTTTTTTCTTTTTCTCTTTCAAAGCAAAAGACGAGAAGCGCGTATATAAGTTCTAAATTCGACCATTTTATTCAACTCCGTACGTGGCGCGTGCGATACGTCTCCGGCTCCTATTGTAGAGGGACTGAATTCGATACTACCCGAAAGCGTTCCTTTTTTTTATTTATTTTTTTTTTAACTAAATTTTGACCCGAAGTGCATTTTTGTAGTCAATTTTTAATTTGAGTTGTCTACAGCCCGATTTTTTATGTCTTTTCAAATGTGAGTAATAAAGTTAGAGTTTTTTTAATTTGCTGGAATTTGAGAATTTCTCTGGGTAATTTTCCGTTTGTGGCCGTGCTAACTGTAGCCTACTACATAATTTTTCATTCAGGCACGTTTTAAACCTTTCAAGGTTTTGCCACCTTTTCCCGTTCATTAACGTGCTGGTAGGTCTATATCGATTTTTGTAGTTAGTATTTTTTTCGTCCCTGACGCGTTAATGACGAAAAATAAAATGATTGATTGATGTGACCGTGTTTGCCGAACGAAGCATTACATTTTTGCTCTCAACAAATTAGTTATATACAATGCTTCTTTTAAAAAAATGGTAATGGTATGTAAATGTAATGCAACTCAAATTAAAAATTGACTACAAAAATGCACTTTGGGTCAAAATTTAGTTAAAAAAATAAAATAAATAAAATAAAGGAACGCTTCCGGGTAGCATCGAACTCAGTTCTTCTAGAACAGTCGCCGGCGACGTATCGCACGCACCACGTAAGGAGTTGAATAAAATGGTGGGATTTAGAACTTATATACGCGCTTCTCGTCTTTTGCTTTGAAAGAGAAAAAGAAAAAAAGTGACTGTATAATGACGTAATGACGGTCAAATAGTGTTTCAGATTCAAAGACCGGCGCCGATCAAATAGCCACTGCCTTACAATTACAGTTCAACCAGGTGCACCAATTTCTTGTAGCCTACAATGTAGGCTATGATTTAGCAAGTTACTTGAAACAGAAAATTTTTAGACATCAAATAGCTTATACAAGCCGTCGCAGAAAAGTCACCAAACAACAAAATCCTGCTGAAAATACAAGCAAGAAAATTCAATATACCAAAAAGAGAACATTTGAGCATTTTAGGGGGTTCTCGGAGGACTATTCATTTGTTTTTGAAAAAAGAGGACAAATCTTCTTAAAAGAGGACATATGGTAGCCCTAACTACATAAACAGTTCAAAAGAGTTGACACTCTTCTTCCCTCGTGTGTCACACGGCCGCAGCACCACACAGCACAGAGCATTTATGCAAGCTATTGTTCTATCTTTGAACTCGGTTAAATCCTGTTCAGAGCATCTTACTTTTTGAGAGCATTCAAAGATATATTGCATTGTTTGCTCATGTCCATATTTACAACTTGTGCTTCTTAAGGGATAGCCTACTGTCGCATCAACGTTTAAATCTTCCAATACCAGAAGCTTTACATAAAGCTAAGTCGTATAAGATGATTGAGAAGGTAGTCGGCCAGCCATCCAGGTTTTTCAAGATAAAACTATATGTAAACACACATAGGCTACCTCAGCTATGCTCAGCAACACCACAACATTATACTATTTAACAGTAGGCTATAACTAACAAAAATAAAATAGCAAACTTTTTCAACTATGCAAAGCTAGGCATGCCATAGCCTACGTCTCGGTTTAGCCGGGACAGTCACGATTTTAAGGCCTTGTCTCGTTATCCCGCCCGGTTAACCAGGTTGTACCAGTATTTTCAATTTGAGATTTTCTAAAAAAAGAATTTTTGAGTTAGCCATTTTAGCCTTCTTTTCAAGTGGATATGCCGCTATACGCAAGCTGATTAAGCTGTGCCACAGGTGCACATTTCTGAAAAGGAAATTTGATAGCCTACTGAACCCGATGCATGTAAAATTTAAGTGGCTCGTGTTGTGGTTTACAGTTCTATTTGAGATTTATTGAAGAAGTGTCATTTATACAAAATCGTGTTAATTTAATGATTTAAAAAAAAATACCGTCCATCTTTTCTTTAGCCTACACTGTTCTGCTGAGAGTTCTTTCCAAATGCCCACGAATCACTAATTTATGTTCAGTAGGAAACTTGAGTAATCTCTGCTTGCTTCTTGGAATTTTGTGTTTACGTTATTTTAAAGAGGCTATGTTTTTTGGTGCGTATGTTGAAGCGCGGGAACGTTTTATTTTTTCTCTTGTATTTTAAATAGCAAAATCGTCATTTTGGCAATTGACTATAGTAGACTGAGTAGACCGTATGGTCGTCTCGTTGTCTCCCTGTCGGTATGAGAACTTGTGTAACTTTTGCATTGTGTAGATTACTTGCATATTTGAAACATGTAGCCTACTATGTTTCTGTTACTGACAAATGAACGATTGATTGATTCCAAACCGAGTAAGAAACGACAAATAAAACCCACTTTCCTAGGCTACTGTAATTCTCAATAAAAGGTTTGTAACTTTTTTTGGAAAGTTATTGATATTTTATGATCAAAATCTGTTTTTCCAAGGGTTTTGATCATTTAAGTGTGAGTAAAATACGAAGACGCGTTGGCTTCGTATATTCAGCCTTGTTTGCCACATAAGACGCCCATTGAACTTTCTGGTAGCCACTTTAACAAGTCGAAATTCTGCCACTGCGAATACTACAATGCAACCGCCAACCAATCAGAACATGTTATAAGAGGCTACCGTCCAATTGTGACCCTTCTAGCACTCATCCAGAGAGTTAATGCTTGTTTTGAACTTTATTTCGTAATTACAGAAGAAAAAGAGCAATAGCAGTGGTGGGAATCGAACCCGTGTCAATGAAATGACTACTTTCTAGCCCTAACCCTAACCCATAAGCCAGCCAGCTGACAAAAAATCCATCACTTAATTTGCTTTCTATCTTCTCCTTTTCGCCATTTTTACGTCACTTAAACCGTAGCTTATGATTGGTTGGCGGTTTCATTCTAGTCAAGTTTAGTGGCAGAATTTCGACTTGTTAAAGTGGCTACCGAACTTTCTACCACCGTCATTCTGGCAGAATAATTTTTCTGCTTTCCGCCTAAAAAAGTTATCCGTGAATAAGTGCGAGGTGTAGCGCCAGAGAGCTCTGTCGTCTCTGACGTCACACGTACACGTCACTAGAATTTTCCAGAAGACTCCGCCTTGAGCGCATAACTGCACGTCTCGGGAATTCAATTCAGCAATCGGGAATTCAACTTCTGTAATCAACGTCACTATGCCGAATTCCTACCTTGGTTCATCGTTATGTAGAATTGCAGTCGTGTTGCGTTGTGTGATCATATGTAAAACTCGCAATCTCACACTAGTACCTTCTTAAAGAAGTTAAGCTCATGATTTTAAATCAATCAGTCGTTTGCTATGTGAAAATCAATCAGTCGTTTGCTATGTGAAAATCAATCAGTCGTTTGCTATGTGAAAATCAATCAGTCGTTTGCTATGTGAAAATCAATCAGTCGTTTGCTATGTGAAAATCAATCAGTCGTTTGCTATGTGAAAATCAATCAGTCGTTTGCTATGTGAAATTTAGTCTTTTGTAGAGTTCTACATGTAAAAATCAGAGTGTGTTAAGTTTTTGCTATGTGAAAATCAATAGTTTGTTGAGTTTTTGTTCAATATGAAAAGTCGGTTCTTTCAATATGGAAATCAGTTGAATGCAATATCAAAAGTCAGAACTTAAAACCAGTATCAAGAAATCAGTCTTGGTAATTCTAAAGCAATATATCAGTTTCGTTGTTGCTACTGTTTTCTATTTTTGGCACTGCCAGGATGACGTGTGGATCAGTTTATTGTTAATGTAGCAGCGACAACATTTCGTATCCAGTTGTTGGTGGTGGAGCTTTAATATTCCGGTGTTTTCCTTTACTTTCTGTGTTGCTGGATCGAAGATTAAAAACTATAAACAATTACGTTGTGAGCAAGCATTGATCTTCTGAGTTGAGTTAGTAAACAATATAGCAGCGTAATCGACCTCGTGTCCTATCATTCCTTGCCGACTTTGCCCAGGAATGTTGCCATCCCACTGATGGCTGTGTATGGGTGGATATGCTGAAAGCAGCGTCCGCTACATATTTCTGGTGACCCCGACGTGATATTTTGCTAACTGTGAGCTGTAACGACGCGATCTTACTGTGAATTAATTACTTGACTTAACTGTGAATTGACTGAATGTGAACTGATCGCTGGATGCACTGGATTATTCTGGATTATGTCACGGATTATAACAAGCCTGCCTTTCATCGGACGCTCCTTCAACGACGACGCCGTGGGACTCAAGTTAAGTAACATTAATTCATGATGTTTGAATACTCTTTTTACATTATCGTAGTAGCCGTAAGCCTTTTTATTTTCCTCGTCGTTGTCGTCCTTGGCCGCCGCCTCACTCGTGGCGCGCGATCGGGGCGTCTTGACAGCAGCGATGACGATGTGTTTCGCCCCCGTCCGGACGACTCCCTTCAGACACTGGATTGTGGTGTCTGCAGGCACCCCAGGCCCTATGGCATGTCGTTGCCGAGGTTCTTCGAGACGGACGTACCCCTTTGGATTGAGCTAGTCGAAAGCTTCTTTAGAAATAGGGCCATTGATAATACTGACGAACGATATGACTTAGTTATACAGGCACTCAACGAGCAGCAATTGCATAGGGTCGCCGACGCCGTCGTCGACCGTGACGGTTGTGACGACCCCTATGCCATGCTTAAACGGGCCCTCCTGCGCGAGTTTGGTCTCACGGAGGGAGACCGTGTGAGTGCCTTGTTCCACAAGACTCCTCTCGGAGCCGAAAGGCCATCGACTCATTTAACTAAAATAAGACGACTTTTGGGTAGTGCTGCTAGAGGAAATACATCCTTGTTGCGTGAATTGTTTTTGAGCAAGTTACCGACTGACGTTAGGCGCATTCTAGCCGCGCATGCGGGTGATGATTTGGAGACGTTGGCGCGCCGAGCGGATGAAATAGTTAAAATTTCAAGCGGCGATGATGCCGTTGTGCAGGGTTTACGCAGTCTTTCCTCGCAGGCAGACATTAATCAATCTTTGGATAGGCGTGTCTCCGCATTGTCTGAGTCTGTACAGTCATTCGATCGCAGGATGAACTCTTCCGGTAGTGAGATTTCTGGGAGCTTCAGGACGCCTGACTGTCGGGCGTCCCCCTCTCTCGCCGCTCGGAGGCCCACGCCCTCACGTGACAATCTTCGAGGTCGCCCCTCACTCTGTTTCTATCACGATAGGTTTGGTCCTAGGGCCCGTCGCTGCGCCCCTCTTTGCAACTGGGAAGGAGCAAAAAACGTATCGGGTCCCACTTCAGCAGAGCGGGCGAAGTGGGGACCATCAACTTAAACTCCGGCGCGATGCTTCGGCTCTACGACCCGCACACGAATCTAACTTTTCTTATTGACACCGGTAGTAGCCTAAGTATACTTCCCTGCCGTTCCTTTAATCGTGTTAAACCCTCTAGTGTTCTTACCGCTGTGAACGGCTCGCCCATTCGGGTGTTCGGCAGCGTGCGCAAGCGGCTCTCACTTGGCCTACCCGTCGAATTTGAATGGACTTTTAAGCTCGCTGATCTGCCTGTACCCATAATAGGCATAGACTTTTTGTTGCATTTTGGCCTGTCCATTGACATTCCTAATAGGCGCCTGATTATGCCGAATTGTGATAACTATGCTAATCATGTGCGACACACCGCACCCTCTAGCGGACCGAAAGGCAAGGACTCCAATGTTGCCGAACTAGGCGCCTATGCATTCTTAAACGTCGAGTTCCCGAAGGTTTTTGCCCTGGAAAACTATCATCGTCCGTCTAAACATGAAACGTGTCATCATATTCTCACTTCTGGTCCTCCCACAGCGTCGCGCGTGCGCAGGTTGTCGCCCGAAAAGTTAATACATCTGCGCGAGGAAATACAGCACCTCTTAGATCTGGGTGTCATTCGCCCTTCCAATTCTCCCTGGGCCTCCCCTGTTCACATGGTCCCAAAAGGGGACACAGGTCGCTACCGCATCACGGGGGACTATAGAAATCTCAACCGTCAGACCCGGCGCGATACTTATCCGCTACCCTTCTTGCATGACTTCGTCGACGCGTTGCATGGCTCTACCATCTTCTCTAGTCTGGATTTGTTCAAGTCTTACCATCAAATCCGTGTCGCAGAACGGGACATTCCAAAAACGGCCATCGTTACGCCCATTGGCGGCTTCGAATTTTGTAAATTAAGCATGGGTCTGTGTAATGCTAGCCAAACGTTTCAACGCTTCATGAACGAGGTTTTGCGTGGATTGAACTTCGTGTTTTGCTATGTCGATGATGTGTTAATCTTCTCCAAAAATAAAGAAGAACATGTGATCCACCTGAGGGCAGTTTTTCGACGCTTGACTCACTACGGGCTCATTCTCAATAAGGAAAAATGTGTGTTTGGTGTTCCGAATGTAAAATTCTTAGGTCATGAGGTCAACTCTGAAGGCATTCAACCCCTTTCTGGCAAGGTGGAAGCAATCCAGAAGTTTCAGCGTCCACTACAGGCAGGGCAGCTCAGGAGGTATCTTGGCATGGTGAACTTCTACCGTAAATTCATTCCCGACTGTGCACGGCTCTTGCAGCCGCTACACGGCATCTTAACTCCTAAGCTATCCGGTCAGAAACCGATACCTTGGACCGATGATGCAATCTCAGCCTTCGACAGGTCGAAGGAAGGCTTAAAGAGCATCTCACTGTTAGCGTATCCAGCCCCCGGCGCCGTGACCTCTCTCGTCGTAGATGCTGGTCACAGCGGTAAACCATAATCTCTTCTTGGGAAAATTTTAACATAAAGTTCCCGAATCCGTTCGTCTGTATATAATGACCGAAGAAACACACACTTGAACTTCTTTTCAAACAGTGTATTTCTGTAAAATTAGCCCACGGCTACCGAAAACGAGGGAGTGCAACGCCTTACACCACTGAAAAACTGTCACTACAGAACAGATTACTTGGGTAAAAGACGGAACCTTTGTCCAGCTAGCAAGCACTAAGCCAACAGTTAAATGTGCGGCCAACTTTCAAACAATCATTTTACGAATGACCAGAATAGATAGCAATATCTCAAATTCACGTATGCAGTACTGTGACGCAATAATGAAAGACAATTATGAAGTCATTCCAACAGGTGTTTAAAGCTGATGTAATATTTCCTGTTTAAACAGGCTCAAACAGGCCCAACAGGTTTGACACAATTCTTATGAACGCTGGTGCAATTTTGGCACATGTTTTAGGAATTTCCATGACGTAATATTCAGTAGACCCGAACGGTTTCTACATGACGTTTGACCAGGCGAACAACCGTCTGGAACATAGCGGCCCCTAGTTATGACAGTCTGACATGGCATAACTAAAAAAGAATTGACGACAATTGTGAGCCAATGAATAAAAACACATGATACACAAATTGTTTGAATCACTCACGTTTAAGTTAATACGCAAATACAAAGGGCTTGCAAAGAATGAACAGCAATAAGAATAAACACGATGATACATGAAATTGGTACCATAGGTATTAGGTACACGCAAAAAATGACGCTATATACCATGGTTGCGATAATAACCGACTGTTCTGGGATCAGACAAGGGTCGGCCACCGCAGACAAAACCAGGCTCAAACCCTAACACTTAGGTGTTCTTTACGGGGGCAAGGCACGAAATATCCCTCAACACGTAGTCTACTTTTACTTTCCCCGTACTCTCATCATAGTTGCAGACGGCAACTTTGGCTCTACGAACCACAGGCTTCCCTTTCCTAATTTGTGGAACTACCTCATGCACCCTCCCAAGTTGATACTTCCCACGTTTACCAATGTCTTGGAGAAAACCTACCACTACAAGTTGACCAGGCTCCAAATTCTCGGCCATTTTTAGCCATTTTTTCCGGCCCTGAAGACCTGGCAAGTAAAAATCGATCCATTTACTCCAAAACTGCTGAGAAAGTGACAAATTGAACCGATAATCCCTTCTTAATTGGTCACGATCATGTGGTTGCCCAACAGCACAGTATGGGTCTAAGTATGGGGTCAAAAGTGAGGCAGGGGTGATGACAGTAAAATCCCTAGGGTCGTCACTCAAAGGTACCAAAGGGCGTTCGTTCACGATCCGAACGGCACTACTGGTGTACGTAAGCAGTTCAATGAAATTGGGCTTACGTAATGAAGAGTCCAAAATGTGAAAGAAGTATTTGGTCATATCGGCCACGAAACCAAATCTTTCAAGCCGAAATCTAGCCAAGACATCTACCAGAGGGTTTAGCAAGTCAGACAAGTCAAGACAAGAAGACATTAAATCATTAACACAAGTTCCTCGAAATTCAGACCCGCCATCGCAAACAATGCGCTTTTTTAATTGTGACGTCACAAAGTATGTTAAATACCATTCAAATCCCTTGACATTTCCTGCTTCACCAGCACGCTCAATATAGCCATTAGATTTAAGATCTTTCATGGTGTCAGTAAGGAAATCACGAAGTTCAGGTTGTTTTAAAGCCTTCTTTCTTAAAGCAGCAGCTCTATCTGACGCCAACACAAAATTGTTAGGTAAATCAATATCTTCCCTCAACGGTACAGGTATCTCAAATCGACCATCTTTCAACTCATAATTCGGTTCGACAAGTTCTTTAGCCAAAATATCATTGCGAGACAATTCACAGGTTTCATTTTGCAAAGTCAAATCCTGAATGACTTTATTCAGGTCTGCTATTTCCATATCACGAGACTCAATTTTACGCTGAAAGCCAGAGATGACATCCGACTCTGAAGACGTCTGCACTCTGCACACTTTAGCAACGCTTTCAACTAAGGGTGACTTACCACCACAAGCCAACCAACCGAGAGGAGTGAGTAAAGCATGCGGTTCACTGCGATTTTCACCAACACGTTCTTCTTTTGCCCACATCAAATAAGCGTTGTCGTTTCCAATCAGTACATCTACAGTACTACAATCATTCAAATGAAACATATTCACGTCATGAAAATGACGGAAACTACTTAAATCCTGCTTATGTGGTAAAGTTTTAACATCGTCAGCCCAAGCTGGGTTAACCACCGAGGTTATATCACAAAACAGTTCATTCGTCTCTAACGACTGAATGTTGAGTTTAACAAGTTCAGCACAAGTAGGTTTCTGACCAGCCAGAGTATCCATTTTAAACGACGCTTTATCATACGGTTTAAGACCAAGTTCGCACACCAAGTCACTCGAAACAAAGGTCAACTGCGAACCAGGATCATGCTGACAATACACCAACTTCGATTTGCCAGTCATTGGATTCAAAACACGAGCAGCAGTAACGCGGTTAAAGGCTGCTTTAACATTTCCAATCTTAACATTACGCACAGGAACTCTGGCACCAGCCTCATCTTTACCGACCAAATCCAGAGAATCACGTGACGTCACATAAAAATCATGCAGAAGAAAATAGTGTTTCCTATCGTTGGTGGGTCCACACTTACGACAGTTATTTGCATGATTACAGTCTCTAACCATATGCTGGCGCAAACAATTCAAGCATTTGCCAGCTTTCACAATGACATCTCTCCGATCTTTAGGTGTCAAGCGCAAAAATTCTTTACAATTAGACAAAAAATGATATTCAACTTGACCACGTGACGAACAACAAAAACATGCCGGTAGGTCTTTACGTCTAGCCTCACCACCGCGCGGTGCGCCAACAGCAGTCGAGTACTGCGAACTTCCTGACATGACAATATCATGGGGTTTTACAGACGTCTGCCTAACCGGACATGAAGGCAATTTTCCTTTGCCAAACTTTTTAAAATGCTGCGACTCACCAGAATCGCCCATTAGCATAATGCTAAAATCAGTCGACTTGCGCGTTTCCTCCCGTACTACAAAATCAAACAAACTCTGAAAAGTAGGTTCCTCAGTGCTACCATACTGATCACCTAAAAAGTCAAGATAACGCTGCTTAGCGTCGAACGGGAGTCGCTTAGCCAAATCCAAAACAAAACGTCCTTCTAATTTATCACGCTGACCATAAGCTTTCGCGTAAAGCAAACACTGCGACAATTCATCTTTAAACTCTTTCAAATCACTGGAAGAGATAGAAGTCAATTTGCTACCATAGCGATACTTTCTAATTTCTGGTTCTGCGAAAAGACCTCCACGAACTCCAAAACGTTGGGACAAGCGAGCTAACGACATTTCTATCCTGTCTTCCTCTGACAAGCCAGGAGTGTCGGAAACCAAATTAGCAATCGTTTGTGCAGCTGTTCTAACACAAGCTGCTTGCAACAAAGTCAAACGAGTTCCCTTAAAGGGCGAAGCTGCCATCAAGGCCATAACACGATTTTTAAAGAAGACAAATGGCATATTATTACCATCGTAACCAATCAAGGCCGCCTTATCGAAGAAGGTCCTACTATTTTGGTATTCAAAAAAGCAATCCTGCTGTTGAGAACTCGATTTAGCGGGAGAAGACAAGCTATATCCCTTAAGGGGCTGAGTGGGCTCAGTCACGTGCACAGCCCGATCACGATCCTCAAACACGTTAAAATCAGGAGACACGATACGCCTCTCACAACCACCCAAATTACGTGTAGCTGGGCGATCAAAAACTAGCGGCGCAGAAAACTTTGAAGGGGGCAAAGCATTACTGCTAATGGCGGCCCCGTGACCTGTACGCTCTGGGGGAGGAGTTCGGTTGTAATTTGCAGACCTTGGCTCTACAGCATTCGGAAGACCCTTAGCCGCGGCCCCGAGACCTCCTGAAACAGCTGGAAAACATGTGGATTGTACAGGTCCACTTACGGATTGAACAGGCGTGTGGAAAAGGTTAGGTAAATTAAACTGTGATTGATGTTCACTTCTGGAATGCCTAGAAGAGCCCTTCCTAGAGCTACGCCGGGAGCCCAACTCAGAACGATATTCAGCTAAAACTACCTCTTTACGTTGTTCGGCCCTCAACTGAGCGTCTTTGAGTGCGAACTCAGCAGCTCTAGCTTCGGCTCTCGCGGCGGCCTCAGCAGCTCTCGCTTCGGCCTCAGCAGCTCTCGCGTCGGCCTCAGCTCTCGCGGCAGCCTCAGCTCGTATGGCCTCAGCTCTTGCGGCAGCCTCTGCTCGTGCGGCAGCCTCAGCTCGTATGGCTTCAGCTCTTGCGATGGCCTCAGCAGCTCTTGCTTCGGCCTCAGCTTGGATCTGGAGCTCCTCTCGTCTTAACTGTAGGTTAATTTGTGCAACTATTCGTGACGAGCTCTCAGACATTCTAGTGCTTACATTTGAGGCGCTATCCTCAGGATGTATGTCAGCATCTAACCTATCTGAGAACTCACTTTCTTTTTGTTCGAAGTTATTTTTTAACGAGTTAAATTCGGGATCTACCCTATCACGAAGTTCTGCTAAGATTGCAGAGTTAAAAATTGTACTCAAGAGAGCATGGAAATGCCGTAATTCCTCTTCTAAAGTAGATAACTTAGATCTAAAAATTAACAGTTCCTGCTTATCACTCAAAGAACCTAGGGCTACAGAAAGTTTCCCAATTTGAGTCAAAATATCCCGTCTAAGATGCCGGGCCTCTCGAACTGACTTAGCCTCATCGTTAATGGGTCCCTCCCCAGAATGGCCTGCCCGACCGCAAAGAACATCATCAGGCTTAAACTCAGTCGAGTCGACGGCGGTCGAGTCCCTGTCACCACCGAGTGTAGACATATTAAATGTTAGGGCTAAATTTAACAATTAAAAAATTAAGTTACACAAACACACAAAATTACAGTAGTTATAAAAAACTTAACTGCAAAGACCGTAAAAAATACAAAAAAGAATTTAAATGCACGATACCGTAGCTGTACGAGTATGTGAAGTCCAAACGTCCACAAAACTTGCTTGGATTCTTCCACTTGAATCTTCAAGCACAGATGGATTGCCTTTAATCTTCTTTCTTGCCAATAAATGTCAAAGTTATTTTTCTTCTGTACCAAACTGAGAAGAAATGTCTTTACTTTTTAGCTTAAAGTTCTTCAGTTGCCTACCGAGAAGAAATGTCTTTAATTTTCTTTGCTTCTAAGTGCTTCTTAGCCTACCAACTACAAACTTCGTCTTTTATTTTTTATGCCTTCAAGTGCTTCTTAGCCTACCAACTAACAAACTTCGTCTTTTATTTTTTATGGTCACAGCGGTAAACCATAATTTCTTCGTGGGAAAATTGTAACTTAAAGTTCCCGGATCCGTTCGTCTGCATATAATGACCGAAGAAACACACACTTGAACTTCTTTTCAAAAAAGTGTATTTCTGTAAAAATTAGCCCACGGCTACCGAAAACGAGGGGGTGCAACGCGTACACCACTGAAAACTGTCACTACAGAACAGATTACTTGGGTAAAAGACGGAACCTTTGTCCAGCTAGCAAGCACTAAGCCAACAGTTAAATGTGCGGCCAACTTTCAAACAATCATTTTACGAATGACCAGAATAGATAGCAATATCTCAAATTCACGTATGCAGTACTGTGACGCAATAATGAAAGACAATTATGAAGTCATTCCAACAGGTGTTTAAAGCTGATGTAATATTTCCTGTTTAAACAGGCTCAAACAGGCCCAAACAGGTTTGACACAATTCTTATGAACGCTGGTGCAATTTTGGCACATGTTTTAGGAATTTCCATGATGTAATATTCAGTAGACCCGAACGGTTTCTACATGACGTTTGACCAGGCGAACAACCGTCTGGAACAGATGCATCTTCCACTGCTGTCGGTGCCGTGGTCCAACAGGAAATCGATGGTAAACAGAAGCCCATTACTTTCTTTTCCAAATGTCTGGATAATACTCAGAGACGCTATTCTACATTCGACCTTGAGTTGTTGGCAATATACCTCGCCTTAAGGCACTTTAGGTACTTCCTGGAAGGTCGTAAGTTCGCCATATTTACGGATCACAAACCTCTCATCACTGCCTTCAAGGGTACGCTTGCCCATGCTACAGGTAGACAGTCTCGACATTTCTCTTATATCTCGGAATTCACGTCTGATCTACAGTACATAAAGGGTGAAGATAACGTCGCAGCTGACTGCTTAAGTCGCCCCCAGATAAATGCCATCTTCGAATCCCACTTCTGACATAGCCGTCCTGGGCATGACGTAAAACTGCATCCATCCAGCCGTCCTGGGCATGACGTAAAACTGCATCCATCCAGCCGTCCTGGGTACGACGTAAAACTGCATCCCTCCATCCCATCTTTCATCAGTTAGGTGCCGTTCTTGCATAAAGTATCGTATTAATTACAGCAGTCTCCGTACTGGGCATGACGTAAAACTGCATCCATTCATCCATCCATCCATCCATTCCACCTTTCCTTAGTTAGCTTAGTCATCGGTTTTGCATACAGTCTTCAAAGGAATTACAGTAGCTCTCAACCACTTCTTAGTCCTGGGTAAGACTTGAAACTGCATACATTACCTCAGTTAATCACTCCCTCGTTTAGCAGTTCCCCGCTCTGTAGTTGTCTAGGAGCTTTAGGAGTTGTGTCTTTAGGAGCTGCGCTTCCCTCACATAGGCGTGCGACGCAGCACACTTCCTGTATATAGTACTTGCTATAATCCTTGTCTGACCATTGGTCATCCGTAGGAGTCGGTTGTTCACAAAGCGCCTCGTTTGTTTTTGTAGTCACTGTTGTTAGGATCTTGCTTGTCAAGGTGGTATCATAGATATAAGTCGACATGCTGCTTGCGACTAGCTTGCCCGTCGCTTTTTGCCTTTTTGGCCTTGTTTCGTCACAGCTGCTCGCATTCATCTGTCCATCGCTTCCTGCTCTGTTGGACCGGTTCCCCGCTCAGTCGCTTCGCATAGCTAGCATGCTTTCAGTCTATCCATCTTTCAGTTCCCATGTTTGCAGGGTGTCGTGAGGCTAGGTACTTCAAGCCTCGTCACTTCCCCTGGTTGTCTGCTGACACTACAATCCTGGTCTGGTTTCATTTAAACGTGTGTCCGTTTGTCTCACCTTCCACGTTTGGTTAGAATACCCATCCTGCTGTCATGACGCTTTGCTCTCGCGTCGCGGTGTGTGGCAGTTTGTACGACTGCTTCGCACGGCCGTTGTCCGGACTGTCCCTCCGTGTCGTAGAGAGAGTGCGCTCTGTGCCCTCTGACGTGCTTCATCAATTTTCACAACTTAGTCGTCGTACTGCATATAAACATTACCTGCATCGTCAGTGTTCACCTGTGATTGATTAGTGATTAGATTGTGTTTGTCATTGTAACTCTCCACATTTTTTTAATTAGAAATCATCGAAGCCGGATGTCCGCCGCACGAGACCTCTGCTTCAACCAATCGAGAGCCGACCAGCCGCTCCCCGGAATCAGAGGAACTGTTAGCGCTCGCGCCGTGCGGAGGGGATCCGACCCCGTCTTGTTGTTCACCGTGTGTCTATGTTATAATACGCATCTTGTGCCTCGCCTGTTTCATTTCATGCTGCAAACATCTCATCAGAAGTCAAACGGCTACCCCGTTTTCCTTCTTGCGGGGGTGTCTGTAGCGCCAGAGAGCTCTGTCGTCTCTGACGTCACACGTACACGTCACTAGAATTTTCCAGAAGACTCCGCCTTGAGCGCATAACTGCACGTCTCGGGAATTCAATTCAGCAATCGGGAATTCAACTTCTGTAATCAACGTCACTATGCCGAATTCCTACCTTGGTTCATCGTTATGTAGAATTGCAGTCGTGTTGCGTTGTGTGATCATATGTAAAACTCGCAATCTCACACTAGTACCTTCTTAAAGAAGTTAAGCTCATGATTTTAAATCAATCAGTCGTTTGCTATGTGAAAATCAATCAGTCGTTTGCTATGTGAAAATCAATCAGTCGTTTGCTATGTGAAAATCAATCAGTCGTTTGCTATGTGAAAATCAATCAGTCGTTTGCTATGTGAAAATCAATCAGTCGTTTGCTATGTGAAATTTAGTCTTTTGTAGAGTTCTACATGTAAAAATCAGAGTGTGTTAAGTTTTTGCTATGTGAAAATCAATAGTTTGTTGAGTTTTTGTTCAATATGAAAAGTCGGTTCTTTCAATATGGAAATCAGTTGAATGCAATATCAAAAGTCAGAACTTAAAACCAGTATCAAGAAATCAGTCTTGGTAATTCTAAAGCAATATATCAGTTTCGTTGTTGCTACTGTTTTCTATTTTTGGCACTGCCAGGATGACGTTTGGATCAGTTTATTGTTAATGTAGCAGCGACAACATTTCGTATCCAGTTGTTGGTGGTGGAGCTTTAATATTCCGGTGTTTTCCTTTACTTTCTGTGTTGCTGGATCGAAGATTAAAAACTATAAACAATTACGTTGTGAGCAAGCATTGATCTTCTGAGTTGAGTTAGTAAACAATATAGCAGCGTAATCGACCTCGTGTCCTATCATTCCTTGCCGACTTTGCCCAGGAATGTTGCCATCCCACTGATGGCTGTGTATGGGTGGATATGCTGAAAGCAGCGTCCGCTACACGAGGCATAAAATGTATCCCTAATAAAATGCGACCAGACATACATTCGAAATTTTTTAAATAAAACTATAATCCGCAACACGTGCCACTTAAATTTTACATGCATCGGATCCAGTATTAAATTACCTTTCCAGGGATGTGCACCAATAGGTGCGCATTTGGAAGGAACTCCCAGCAGAACGCTTCAAAGATGGAAGATAAATTCACGATAAACATTAAAATAATACGATTTTTGCATAATAGACACCACTCAAACATCTTGGAATAAAACTATAATCCGCAACACGTGCCACTTAAATTTTACATGCATCGGATTCAGTATTAAATTACCTTTCCAGGGATGTGCACCAACAGGTGCACATTTGGAAGGAACTCGATCCTAGCAGAACGCTTCAAAAATGGAAGATATATTTACAAGGTATCCCACGTATTCCATATCTTAGTAATTTCTTGATCAGGATATCATGATTTACTGTATCAAATGCTTTTGCAAGGTCAAGAAATATTGAACAAGTTATGTTTTTTTTATCTATAGTTGAAATAAATTCGTCGTATATGTGAGAGACACTCTAACCATAGAGTAATCTATGCTCTAACCCTAACTGATCGCAGTTTTCGCAAACATTTTCCCGCAGTTTTGCAGTTTCCGCTAACCGCAGTTTCCTGCGGAAAAATGCGGAAAAATGTTTGCGGAAACTGCGATCAGTGACGGTTACGGGATACGAAGCCTCATCCGTTTTTTTCCTTATCCATACACTAGAAGGGTTAGTTCCTTTTAGTGATTACTGATTAGCAGTAAGCTAGCGTGCAGCGTGGCTGCAAGTAAAAAGTAGCCAAAAGGTTGTTGCTGCGGTACTTCAATTTGAACAAGTTAAAGGAAATAATGTGTTAACTATAAAAATTTTATAAAGTGCTTTTGATAAGTACGTTAGCCCAAGGCAGGCTAATAGTTTGGTTGGTTTTGGACTTCGCTAAAGCAAGTTATACCGGTAATGTCTGCATTGAATCTATGGCCACCTTTTGCTTATGGACTGTAGCAATCACCAGTAAAGCCTAACACATTAATTAGGTGTCAGCTACATCATATAGGTATCAAGTGTGGCAACAATATGTTGGTGTGACTAACTGACTATTGCACTTCAAACCAGGATTAGCAGTGGAGACTATTTTCAAACTTTTCCTTAGTCTTATAATCTGTTCTCGATTTTAGTCAGTCAATGACAGTAGTCAATTAGTTTATAATAATGATAACATTGAAGGTAGCCTATGTTGGTATTTGTTAAACCTTAGATGTCATGTAATAAATATTATATATTCATTTGTTCAAATAAAGCAGAAATCCTGTTATTAGCAGAATGAAAACTAAGTGGATAACCCATATATTTTTTGATTGTTTTATTTATGTAAAATCTGTCACTTGTCTCAAATAAAACAGCTTTTATACCAGAAAATGCTTCACACATAAAACCTAGGCAAGGTATTGATGTCATAGGTAATTCTGTAGTTTTAACCTACTAATCATTCTTCATAGGTGCCGACTTTTCAAAAAACCTTGGGGGGCGAGAAAGGTGATGACGTCATAACCATAACGCTATTTTACTCAATTAAAATAGTAAAATAGCTTACTGTCTTGTTTATATTGATACCTAGGTCGCAAACCGAATTTATTAGAATCGCTGAGAAACGATTAGTTTTAAGCATGCAGTAGGCTACGCCTAGTCGTAAAAATTTTGATATTGTTAGCTCATAATTGAAACAGTTGGAAAACAAGCCGATTCATTTCCTTTTCGGGCGAGTGAATAACAACGATCAAGACAGTGAAATTATCGAAATAATACGCAAAAAATCATGATTTCAAGCAGAGTGGAAACCCGCTATCAGTTTTATTACCTCGTTTCGCTCCTTTTGCTAATTACAGTAATTACTTTCAAAGCGTTAATAACGACAAAGTGTTTTCTCTTCTGTTAGTGGGAGTGGCTAGTCTTTTTTTGAATAGTGCAGTTTTCTCATAATTGTTGATGTATTGGGGAGACCGGGGCACAGTGAATCACAAATGTTTATTTTTGCATTTATTCACATTCAAATCAACATAGAAATATCAAATTTTGTCACACGATTCCGCATGATCTAAACTATACATGACTCTAATGCAAGATCTGTTGCACTTTTAGTTTTTAAAATTTTGCATTTTAAATGTAAACAAAAAATTGATTCACTGTGGACCGGTGCCGGTACACAGTGAATTACGGTTACAATCAGTTACTTTTTAAAAGTGAGACATAAATTTCTTCGTGTAAATAGGCAAAAGGAACAGATCCATGAGCCACACAGAGGCGTCGCCATGGGGTGGGGGAGGGGGAGCCATCCCCCCGATTGCAAGCTTGCCCCTCCCGGCATTGAAGTTTTATTTTTGATGATCTGCTGTACAGCTTCTTTCATCAACTCCGGAGGAGTAGCACCAATTTTTCTTGGCTTATTTCTAGCTCTAGGCATATTTGGTTACAAACGTATCTAAAATAAAAAAAACTTTTTATACACATATCACAGTATGCTAAAGTCCGGTACACAATGAATCAAATCTGCCATTGATTCACTGGGGCATGATTCACTGTGTACTATGCCTATCCTCAAAACAAAAATGAGAAAAACATGCTTTTCTCAAACGAGTTTAGTTTTAAGTTTTATTCCTATTTATGCCCACTTATAACTGTACTTTTCTGTATAAACACTCTTGCATAAGTTTGACCATGCACAAAGATATGATCAAAACTCTTCAACATAATTTTTTTACTTTTTACTAACGAAATCGACAAATTCTATCTTGGACAAAATGCTGAACTATGCTCCGCCTGTGGTTTTGCACGTGAAACGAAAGCTTTACTGTGGTCACGCAACAGTGATTACAGAGAAAATTTAATATATACTTTTTACGTTTGATCGGGTGATTCACTGTGTACCGTGATTCACTGTACCCCGGCCTCCCCATCGTGAAAATATATACATCAATACAGTGCTTATTGAAGAAAAACACAGATGACAGTTTTGAAAAATGCGTTTTTTCAAGCTGTACAGTAGTCAGTATTCACATAATTGTTCGTTGTGTCGTACAAAGTTTGCTGTTCGATTTCATGTTTGAAGTTACAGAAAAAATAACTCGTGAAATGAGAATAAACATTCAACCTCGTATTCGCTTTTTTGCTACCACGCGATTTGACTTTGAAGTTGCTCCTCACGCGTGGGAAGAAAAGCAGTGTGCGTGCCGTGCGCCAGTAATTCACGTTCCAGAAAAAGCCGTGCGATCAGCTGTTTTGCGGGCCAGAACAATGCTAGGCTGTTTTTCGCTTTCGGAAACCTTAAAGTCTGTTTAAATGATCTAAATCTATTTCACGAAATATTTATCTTTGAAACACCACTCGTAATTAGTCATTTTTGTTGCCCCTCAACCACAAATTTATGGGGGGCGCCGCCCCTCGGCCCCCCCGGAAGTCGGCGCGTATGTCATTCTTATACTTTTAGTAATATTTATAACTATATAATGTATTTGACCACTAATTCTTAAAATGGTTAACACTCAGCTGTGTACCCGGATGTACAACTGGATATAAATCAAGTAGCAGGGTTAAAATTTCTCTGTTCAAATTTTCCAATGATGTTGAACTGAGGAAAAATGGGTGCGAACAATACCACAAAAAAATTGGAAGTTGAATGATTGTCACACAGTATGCAAGAGTTGACTTTGATATTCCAACTTCTGACTTTGAACACATTTTGGAACACTCATGCAAGTCATGTTTTTCTGACGCATGCTCTCAGTAAGTCAAAAACAGTGACGATCGGTGAGGGAAAGCAAGGAAAGCAGTGCTTACCTGAGCGAAAACTATGCAAAATATAATGACTGAATTCTAGGTTTAACTTCTTATTATTTTTATCAAGTCTATTTTAACTTGAAAATTACTGTGTTCGTGACTAGAATTACTCGTAACTCTTGTGAGTATCTAAGTCCTCACCAAACCGCATTTCTTGCCTATAAATGCCAATTAACGCAAACGCTTTTGTCAGAAACCATCACTGAAGCTCCAGGGAAATCAACTTTCAAAAGTGCTTACCTTACATTGAAAAACGCCTTCGTTTTATCCAATCCTCAAGCGTTTTGCAAAACGACACCAGCTGCTTAGCCAATCAGATGTGTTATCTGGTGTTATGGTTAAACTTGCTTTCCCAGTGACGTCAATGCGTATCTCATAGCGGCTGCTTTTGGTTTCAGGCGAAAGGAATACAGCCTCTACGCATGAGTGATTTTCGGGCTTGTAACTATAGGCTACTGAGTACGCTGAAAATAAAGCTGGTTCTCTTACCAAAAAAAACATAGATTCTACAATAAGACATGCAATTCCAAAGGGTACATTAACCAACCAGTACTGAAACAGCACAAGTGTTTTTTAAATTCTTTGGGTCAATAGACTGACATCACAAGTTCAGAGCAAACATACTTGTGTTCTTCAAGAATGGACTAGCTTAATTTATAGGCTAATTATTTGCTCTTTACTAGTGCACCAGTCCAATGCATGTTGTAAATGCTTACAGATGACATTGACAATAAGTTTTTGTGCTCAGTCTAAAAAAGCAGCCAACATTCTAGACTAGTCCCAGTTTGATTGATTGATTGAATCTTTATCCTCGGGCTGGGAAAGTCCGAAGATTTTGTTTTGGAAATGCTCTCAGAGCGCACCAAATTGGAAGTGTTTTTCAAAATTTTCTGGGGGAGGCCCCCCAGACCCCCTGCTGGAAGTGTTGCCTTCGGCAACACGCCTTCGGGCTTCGCCCGACGGTTACGCCCCTCGTGCCTACTACCTTGCTGCAACATATTTCCAAGTTGCTTTCCCAATGGTTTAAGCCACCGAACGTCACTGGTCAAAAAGTATGTTTACAGTATTTTTTGTTAATCGTCAACTAAAATTTTGACTTGTGCAGAAAAAATTGTTATCACATATATCTTGGTTATAAAAATAAATAAAATCAAAAAATAAAAATCAAAATAAAAAAGTAAAAATCAAAATCAAAAAATATCTTGGTTAAATACACAAATCGTTTTATCGCATGAGATTCTTGAATACCAAACCATAGGCGCCGACTTTTCAAAAAACCTTGGGGGGCGAGAAAGGTGATGACGTCATAACGAGAACGCTATTTTACTCAATTAAAATAGCGTTTGATTAAGCTTACTGTCTTGTTTATATTGACACCTAGATCGCAAACCGAATTTATTAGAGTCGCTGCTTGAAACGATTAGTTTTACTTTTACGCATGCAGTATGCCTAGTCGCAAAAATTTTGATATTGTTAGCTCATAATTGGAACAGTTGGAAAACAAGCCGATTCATTTCCTTTTCGTGCGAGTGAATAACGATCAAGACAGTGAAGCTATCGAAATAAAACGCAAAAAAATCATAATCTCAAGCAGAGTGGAAACCCGCTATCAGTTTTATTACCTCGTTTCGCTCGTTTTGCTAATTACTTACCTTCAAAGCGTTAACAACAGCGAAGTGTTTTCTCTTTTGTTTTTTATCTAAAGTCTTAATAAGTTAGTCTTTTATCGAATGACCGCATATACTCGAGATGTTAGCAAGTGATTTTTACCTCAAAGACAGGTTGGTTCAACTTATACACGGGACAAGCTGTTGCCTCCAGCTCTGCAGTTTACAAAATGAACGCATTTTTGCTGCAGAAAAATCATTGCGGACGTAGATTACGGAGTAAAAGGTCAAAGTAAAAGTTTTGAATACCTGTATTGGCAGTGGTTCAAACTTAATTTTCATATTCAATGATTTCTTGTCAATTCTAAACTTTATGCACTTGTTGAGCATTGAGCAATATATGCAAAGCTCACGAGACAAAACAGAAGAAAGAGCTGTTTGAAAAGATCAATTTTTTTATTATTGCGTGTAGGATATACAGTAATTGTTCTTATTACGTAACATTCCATGATCGTTGAAGTCGATGTCTAACCTTAGCGACCGCATAAAACAATGATGTCAGGTTGGCTAGGAGATAATAGCGGTAAGAGACGACGTTAATGCAGGCAATATCTGCGACCAAGATCATAAAACACCTTTTCTTTTATCGGTTTTCGATTTAATTCTCACACATTGTGAACAAAAAAATGCGTTCTGTTAAATCATAATTGATCTCACAGCGGGAAGACCTCGTTGAAAATAGCGTGTCTAATTTAGCTGGTTTACTTGATATTGCCCTGAATAGTTACGTGACTATTCCAGCAGCATAAGTTACTCTAAGATCTACTTTGAAATGTCCTCCAAGTATGTTAATGCCAATACTTAGATGAACCATCGAATGGTAGTGTCGGAAGCTATTCGACTTATACACTGGAGAAGGAAATATCACCGATTTTCAGCTCAAAAGTAGGGGTTCGACCTATACTCGAGTACTATAGGCTACTACACGTTAGCGCAGGAGTGTATATTGATGAGTGTATGGCAATGAATGAGATGTAGCCTATATATTTTCACAATATTTACATCAATACAGTGTTTATTGAAGCAAAACACGGATGACAGTTTTGAAAAATGCATTTTTTCTTTAAGCTGTATTCACGTAATTGTTCGTTGCGTCGATGTTTCAACTCGATAAAGTTTACTAAAATCGATTTCATATTTGAAGTCACCAAAAATCCAACGGACGTTTGGATAACTCGTGAAATAAGAATAAACATGCAACCTCGCATTTGCTTTTTCGCTACCACGCGTTTTGACTTTGAAGTTGCTCCTCACGCGCGGGAAGATAAGCAATGTGTGACTGTGAGCGTGCATGCCGTGCGCATCTCAGTAGTAATTCACGTTCCAGAGAAAGCCATGTGATCAGCTGCTGTTTTGCGAGCGAGAGCAACGTAGGCTGTTTTTCGCTTTCGGCATTCTTTAAGTCCGATTAAATTGATCAAAATCTCTTTCGTATAGTATTTTATCTTTGAAACACCACTTGTAATAGCTATTTTTGTTGCCCCTCAATCATAAATTCACGGGGGGCGCCGTCCCCCGGCCCCCCCGGAAGTCGGCACATATGTACCAAACCATAACATATTTGGATAATTGCATGTATCATAAAAAATTGACAATTTGACTATGCAATTATCCGGTTTTGTCTGTATTTTGTGTTGCAATCTAATATGCTTGTTTACAATATAAAGAAATATGCTTGCTTATCAATTTTGCATGACTGTCATTTACATTAACTTCAGTGTTCTTGAAAGTTGCAATGTATTAACTCTTAAACATATGATACATTTTAAGGCATTTTCCATGGATCAGTTTGTCGAGGATTGGAATTTTATGCTGAAGATCACCCATCTTGAAACTGCTCGATTTATCAAAATGATGGAGAATTTGTGGAAAGTGATGTGACCTGTGAAACATCTGTTTAAAGGTTAGAGCAACTTCACATAAATACTAACATTTTGCTGCAAAGGCACACATGAAGAAGTATATTTGTTTATTCTTAATTATTTGTAGAGACTGAAACTTTCTGGCATGTTACCATGTTACCTTTCTGGCATGTTACCAAAAAAACACATTATCTTCATAAAGTACTGTCATTACCCAAAGATTATGGTTATGCCGAAATTAGTTTAAGCTTCTTGTATAGATATTACATTTACTGAATGTTTCAGGTAATAAAATACGAGATGATGCTGTCTTCAACAAGAAGCTTTGCTAGCTGGAGCCAAATTGTCATCCTCAAATTTCCCAGCAATTACAGCAACAAAAGTTGCATTGTCAGTAACTTGGCTGGTTGATTTTTTTAGGATTGTGACATTAGATGACCTATCCACATCTGACATGAATGTGGCATACTATGTTGCTGGGTATATTGGCAGAAGCATTTCTCGTCGTAGGAAATGTAATACTTGCAAGGAACTTCTTATTGCCGGTCAAGATGACACTTTAGTAGAAGAAAGCATGAGTTTTGCAAGCTTCTTGCTTTAGCTGATCGTAATGGTTTATCCAAGCCAACAGAACTATGTTTCATTGTAACTTTTCTTGCAGTGCACCATTATTATGCTGTGTTATTAGGGTGGGAAATAAAAGGAGACTGTTCACTATTGGAAATCACCGTAATATTTTTGTTTCCGCTCTCACGGAGTCAGTGTCTCAATCTGATCACCTTCTTGGCATCGTATCTTTAAAGTGTGATTCTGGTCATGCAAACTTTAAGATGATTGTAGAAACTGCTTTCAACTGTTTCGCAAAGAATGAACTTAAACGTTTTGAAGACATTAAAAAAGATTTGGTTGCCAGTTCATCACGGAAAATTCAAAAACTATATTCAAAAAACTAACTGTAAGCAACCATTATATATTGAGAAGAGGTTGCTTGGTTATAGAAGAACCATATTTACATTGTGTAATTGTTTACTTTTGTACATGACATGTTTTAATATATGAATACTGTTTATAATGCTATGGTATGTGAAAAGAATGCAACATAGCTTTATATAACCTGTGGCATATAATATGCAATATGCATAGGCCTATGTCATTTTATTAAAAAATGTCATATAAGCGTTTTGATACATTTATCACATTTATCACTGATCAAATTTTTGGTGACTTCAATATGTTCAAAATTGATGGTGCTGTTCGATGTGACTGCGTATATACTTAAACTGTGAAGTGACCCTTCTAGTGTTGGCGGATAAGCGGAGTTTCGCGTCCCGTAATATAAAGTCCCTACCCTAACCCTCGCTGATTGCAGTTTCCGCAAACATTTTTCCGCAGTTTCTGCTAACCGCAGTTTCCGCTAACCCTAACTCTAACCCAGAGATACCTAGACACTAACCCAGGGATACCTAAGTGTATCAGCTTCGCGCACAGCGCCGTGGAGCGTGACGCTCGCGTTCTGATAAGATTTTCCTTTTTTGTGAGTAAACGCGACCTGGCAACACTGGACACACTCAGTAGATTTTTGCAGGACGGTTTACTGTGAAATAATAATACAACGAACATAAATACATAAAACAACGAATTAAGCGGTTACCACCAAACATGCCAGTGCACTTACCAAACTTTTATGTGCTCCACACGTACTGATCACATTGAATCACATCACAATTCACAGCCTAATTGTCTTTCAAAGAATAGAATACAAAATAATTAGGCTAACTGTACAGTGCACTGAAACCGAACACACACGGGTTTCACTAACAAAACTACTGTAAAATAAGTTCACTATAAACTTAAGAATTCCCTTACTACCTCAAATCGGCTGCTGATATTTACAGATAAAAAACTGCACATAAAAAAATATTAGCTAACTTGCTTACAAAACAATTCTGTCATGGTAAACTTCGGAAGGTTTCGCAGCAGCAAACGACAACTAAAATGTGGTAACCGCAACTACGGAACAATAATAAAAAATAAAGGGCGTAAAATCTCATACACTAAGTCCAATATCCCTACTCTAACCATAGAGTAATCTATGCTTTAACCCTAACCCTCGCTGATCGCAGTTTTCGCAAACATTTTCCCGCAGTTTCCGCTAACCCTAACCGTCGAGTTTGTTTCAAATTGTTTGGGGAAACTCCGATCAGCGACTTCGGCTTTGTGCTATTAAACTGCGATCAGCGACTTCGGCTTTTTTTAATTTTTTCTCTCGATCTTTTCAGGGCACGGACTGACTGTATGAATGGTTCAAGGTACGAACTAGGTTGCACCCAATAAAATGGCATCAAAAATTTCTGCTCCATCTCAAGATTGTTATCATGACCCTGTCTCAGTTATTCCTAACCACCCTAAAACATTTTTTCTTAAACCTATTACCACAGAAGAAGTATCAAAACATTTAAAAAACTTGAATGCAAATAAAAGCACTGGGATGCATGGAAGGGTGCAACCTAGTTCGTACCCTGAAAAGATCGAGAGAAAAAAATTAAAAAAGCCCAAGTCGCTAATCGCAGTTTAATAGCACAAAGCCGCACTCGCTGATCGGAGTTTCCGCAAACAACTCGAGGGTTAGCGGAAACTGCGATCAACGAGGGTTAGGGTTAGAGCGTAGATTACCAGGTGGCATTGAGATTACTCGACGGTTAGGGTAAGCGGAAGCTGCGGTTAGCGGAAACTGCGAGAAAATGTTTGCGGAAACTGCAATCAGTTAGGGTTAGAGCATAGATTACTCTATTGTTAGAGTTATGGTAAAGGTCAACGGAAACTGCGGAAAAATGTTTGCGGAAACTGCGATCAGCGAGGGTTAGAGCATAGATTAGCCTATGGTTAGGGTTAGCGGAATGTGCAGAAAACTGTTTGCGGTAACTGCGATCAGCGACTTCGGCTTTTTTTTTTTTTTTTCTCTCGATTTTTTCAGCGTACGAACTGTTCAGGGTACGAACTAGGTTTCATCTTGCATGGAATACCAATTAAGTTTTTGAAAATGTCCTCTCCAATCATAGCTACCTTATTTAATGAATGTATTGTACAAACTACGCATCCAGACCAGCTTAAAGTAGCTCAAATTGTACCAGTTCACAAGTTTGGTTCATTTGAAACCTGTAAAAATCATAGACCTATATCACTTCTCTCCCCAATTTCTAAAATATTTGAAAAATGCCTCTATGAACGGATTTACAATTATTTTGCCAAATCAGATCTTCTGACTTCATGTCAACATGGTTTCAGAAGTGGTCATTCTACTTCAATTGCTGTCTCTCATATATACGACGAATTTATTTCAACTATAGATAAAAAAAAAACAGTTTAAATTGCGCCTTATGGTCCGTAAAATATGGGTATTTTAATTATTGAGAAAATTCAAATTCTAAAAATAAGTTTCTGATGAACCAAAAAATGCTTGGTAGAACGATGAACAATTTGCACAGCCAACTGAAGTACAAGAATTTATTCCAACAAATTTTTTTTTATGAAAAACATTTGCTATCAAATTTTGCCTGACAGGTCGGTATTGGCGGCCATTAATGAAAGTTCAGGCGGCCATGGCCGCCAGCTATTTCGAGGCCTGCATATCAAAATGGTCACAACTGCTTTTATATTTCCTAAATAGCCCAGGTAGCCGACCACGGCCATTCACTACATAAAAATATTTTTTTGGGTTTTGACCGGTTAAAACCAGGTTTAAACCGCTTAGAGATCAACCCTGGCTGAGGTTGGGGAATCATTACGCAAAAAGTTATATCCAGGTAGCGAAAGTTGGAAGAATGTAGATTGCTGAAGTTTTGTTTCTGATATTGCAATCACATCAGGCATTACTTGCAGCTGAAGTAATAATTCTTCCAGACTAGCAAAGTTTTTTGAAAGGCTTCGAATGTTTATATGCAGTAGTGTTAAAGCTTTTTCCACAGTTAATGCAACAGTTTTTATTAGACAGTCTGGTTTACAATAATTAGAGTCAAAATTTTGGGATAATCTTTTGGAAGATTCAATTATATACATCAGGATGAGATTGATCAGAAAATAAGCTAGTTAGTTCACAGGTAGGTACGGTACTGAAGTAAAAGGAAACATATTTGGATAGCATTGAGAGCAAAGATATGGATCAGTGAAAGCCCCAAGAGACACAAAGTCTTCATACAGGTATATTTTAAGTGTATCCATTCATTACAAACATCACAGCATAGAGAGTTTTGGTTGGATTTACAAGGTTTGAAACATTTACTACATGGGTACATATGCGCCGACTTCCGGGGGGGGGGGGGGCGGCGCCCCCCGTGAATTTATGATTGAAGGGCAACAAAAATAGCTATTACAAGTGGTGTTTCAAAGATAAAATACTATATACGAAAGAGATTTTGATCAATTTAATCGGACTTAAAGAATGCCGAAAGCGAAAAACAGCCTACGTTGCTCTCGCTCGCAAAACAGCAGCTGATCACATGGCTTTCTCTGGAACGTGAATTACTACTGAGATGCGCACGGCATGCACGCTCACAGTCACACATTGCTTATCTTCCCGCGCGTGAGGAGCAACTTCAAAGTCAAAACGCGTGGTAGCGAAAAAGCAAATGCGAGGTTGCATGTTTATTCTTATTTCACGAGTTATCCAAACGTCCGTTGGATTTTTGGTGACTTCAAATATGAAATCGATTTTAGTAAACTTTATCGAGTTGAAACATCGACGCAACGAACAATTACGTGAATACAGCTTAAAGAAAAAATGCATTTTTCAAAACTGTCATCCGTATTTTGCTTCAATAAACACTGTATTGATGTAAATATTGTGAAAATATATAGGCTACATCTCATTCATTGCCATACACTCATCAATATACACTCCTGCGCTACCGTGTAGTAGCCTATAGTACTCGAGTATAGGTCGAACCCCTACTTTTGAGCTGAAAATCGGTGATATTTCCTTCTCCAGTGTATAAGTCGAATAGCTTCCGACACTACCATTCGATGGTTCATCTAAGTATTGGCATTAACATACTTGGAGGACATTTCAAAGTAGATCTTAGAGTAACTTATGCTGCTGGAATAGTCACGTAACTATTCAGGGCAATATCACAGACCAATAGAGTACGCGGACGCGAAAGCTTTTTTTGCCCTGTCATTAGTAGTCCTACTTAGTCAAAATAGTATTTGAGTAAAACCAAAGCAATTCTTTCTTCTACACCTGGTTTTGAGCATAATGGTCACCAGGTGAATACAAATTAGACTTATATCAACGTTAATTAAACGTTTATTTTCGTAATTTCAACGTAAAATTTCATATGTGCAATGAAATCCATGTATAGCTTGCAGTAGGCTAAAGCTTGATCTATGTTTCAGAAGTGTACGCTATACAAACCTAACAGCTAATCGTCATATTTCCCATCAATTCAATGTCACTAAACGTTAAATCAACGTAAAAAGATCTTAAAAAGATCAGTTTTTTAACAACATTAAACCCAACAAAGCAAGATTCATGCTTGATAAACTACCAAACCTGACAAGTGACAATATGGTAAACAAAAAACTAAGACGTTTTATACACCAAAAACACAAGGCATGAATAACTTGATACTGGTATAGGTAAATCATGCCAGCACTAAGCATAGTACAGGACAATAACTGTGACTAAACAAATGGATATCATAGCATAGATCCTAAGTCAATGATGTCATGCAGTATTGCAACCAGATCTACACAGTGGAAAACACAGCATTTATGGTAGTTCTAAGGTGCTTCACAAAGCAACACAAAAGTATATTAAACGCATAATAATAGCAACCTGGACGTTGTAAATTGGTAAAACATAAAAGGTTCGTCGGAGGTTAATACATACCCACCCGGCGCGCATACTGGCCCTCCTTTTGCGATAAATGTTTTACCACGTAAAAACGGTTCATGCAAGAAGCTGATATCTTCTGACTTTTTTTTGAAGTTTATCGGGGAACATTTAGACAAAAAAATGTTCAAAAAATACCAGGTAAGGGTAAGACACGACAAAAGCAAAGTATGTAGAAACATCAGAGGATGAACCTCTTGTCAATAAACAGCATAAGTAGACCAGCAGTAGACAACTTACTGCAAGAAATCGAAAGCTTATAACTTTCAAAACAGGCGCTACAGACAAAAATTCTTCCAACACACAAAAATAAAACAGAAAACAACAAAAGGCATTACAAAGATTCTTTTCTAACAGAACCTTTTCCAGTCAATTTGCGAATTTTACGGTTACTTGACAGTGTGGCAGGCGCATCTTTGCAAGATTGCTTGGATTTAAAGATGCTTTTTTCAGTGTGTGAGCAATCTTTAATGTTTTGTGCTCTTCTATAGAATACAATCTTTTTACGTGATCAAACAGTGGTGTGCAGATTTCTCCAAGAATGTTCTCATGACCAGCAGTAGGAATATGCATGCGATTTTTGTTGACAAAATTGTTGAATATGTTTTTGAAATTGTGGGTAAAATCAAAAAGTAGAAAGAGGCGTTCGTCCGACTTTGTTGGGTGGACAATACTGTGTGAAAGTTTGCCTCCACACAAGTCCATCAACATCTTCCTAAAACAAATGATGAAATGAATTGCAATTAGTGCTCCACAACCACTGTTTCTTACCAGTCAAGGTATACACCATGTGACGACGGATGCATCCAACCATTGATGGTTAGATGTTACATTACATGTATCTTTAAAATGTGCACCCTCCTACCATTTTCCATTTAGTAACGGTACTTTATCAACAGCACTAGTAAATTGTGACAGTCTAATACAACCCATGACAGATTGTTCAAACAAATAATATAGAATAGCAGCAAAGCACAACTATTACGGTTATATTGGTACAATGGTACTATAGGCTACTATACGGTACATAACAATTGAGGAAGTTGTAGAAAAGATAAAACTGCCGCAACAATTTAGCATCCGCAAAAACCATACAATAGAAATCTTAATTTTTTTTCCTTGTTCAAAAAATCAAACAATTATGGCACATATTTAATGTCAAATTTAAAAAAAAATCTAAATCAAAGATGGAATTACCCGTTCAAAAGTTCATACCATAGAGGATATTTGATAATATTTTAATGTTGTCCACTGGTCTAGTCTACTTCACATGCATTGTAGTTCAACCAACAAAGTTAATGTACCTATCATATAATTAACTATTATATATATACAGTAGGCCTAATTAATTTACATACCTATTACAAACATGATTGTCAACAGATACAGCTATCACGACCAAAATGTCATGCAGTGCCACCAACACCATTATCTTGTTGAACCAGAAGCGCTGCAACTTAGTGTCCAATTTGTTGACAGGTATCAAGCAGATGACATCCTTATATTTTCCACATGTTGACTGCACCATAAATGTGAGAACCGTCTTTGCAGGAGTCCCATCTTTCGTCTTTGCAGGAGTCCCATCTTTTCCAACAAAGGCTCCATTAATGTACTCTATTCTTTGCGCTGTATAAACCTCATCTATCATCAAAGTGACAATTCGCTCTTCGTTCCGTAGGGAAGCAGTGCGCTGCTTTATGTACTGCACATCAATTTGTCCACCATTCACAGTGTTTGAAACAGAGAGCTGTTGAAGTCGTCTTATAGAAGGCAAAATAAAAAACTTCTTTAATATCTTGTACAAAGAAGTGCTCGTCAGCTGCCACAAGTAAGACACAGTTATTAACCCTTTGACGCACATAAGGTACTGGAAATAAATTTTCAGTCAACCATTGTTTTATTATGGTTAGTGGTGTTGTTTAAGAGGACTTTTGAAGAAATTTAAAAAAAATTATGTGTAGTAAGAGAAATAATGTATGGCACGTATGTGTGCCATTGTGCCTCAAGGGTAAGGATTTTGTCTATTTTCTTAGCACCAGCCTGTGTTGCCAAAATGGCAATAGAAACGGTAGAATTGTTATACGGTTTTCAACAGCAGCCTGATAACCAATGCAAGGTTTTGCAGATCACATTGCTTTAATCACAAACAATGAAATAGACAAACAACGCACCACAAAGACACTGAAAACACAGATAAAAACTGTGGAATCCAAATGAAATCCGCAAAGTAGAATTCTGGAAACTAGCAAGAACACTCAACACAACATTTGACTGATTAAAAATTAAGCAACCTTCAAGTTCTATGCAAATATTATTCCCATGCATTGTAGAGACCTAGGAAACTGACTTCAAGACCTTGAACCATCTGGTTCACTAACATAAAGTAAGAGAATGGACACAGCAAATACAGTATTCTGAGGTAAAAACAATCACTGCAGATTGAAATAAAGTGTACAAATCATTAGAGGATCTATAGCCACCTGAATCAATGTAAAATGATGATGAATTTAGGATGCAATTCCCGAGATATTGATAAAAACTGTTCATTGGTTTTAAAATCACATCATACAACATGCATACTGTACTACAAAGATTTGTGGTATGCATTGAAAATGAACAGTCTCTGTCTTTCACATGGCATAGATGATTACAACATTCCAAACATTGGTTGTTGGTCCGATTGTGTGTTTTCCGGGTAGGCCTAGTGCACAACTTGCATTGCTTTCTGTCTTCCATTTTTTCCATTGTATGTTTCATATCAACTGATGCCATGGAGAGACTTCTTTTGGAGGTCATGATAGCTGATGATGCGACTGCTCGTTTCCTGTTTGTGAATGTTCCAATCATACTCCTCGCAACAAGTCGTCAAAATGTTTTATAGTCAAAGTTGCTCATATCAGGATTTTCATCACATAGTTTGTTGTAAATAACAAATGCATTATTTACAGCAATGTCCATTAGGTCAAGTACAATTCGCAAGTAGTATTTGATTCTAGACTTGTGATCAAATTGATTTGTCACTTTTTTTTTATGCATTATATCTACGCCACCCATGTGCTGGTTGTAATGCTAATTGCTTCACAACATCTGGACAGGCAACAGATTGTTTGGAGCTTGATTCCTTCTTTCTTCTTTTCACTTCACACAATGGAAAAGCTGTCAAAAAGTTTGATACAAAGTTGATGGCTTTGTTGTCCATCCACTTGACAAAGTATACAAGATTTTCAGCTTGAAAACAAGCAACATCCCCTCTCTTCATGCTCTTGTCAGCAAGGACTTGTGATTTTGGCAAATGCTTCCTATTGGATCTCACTGTGCCAGTACTGAAAACATTTCTTTTGGAAAGGGCATCCTGCAGTCCGCAAATAACACACGATTGACAGCGACTTCACTCAAATGGAAAACTTTTTGCCTTTTAGCCATATTATTATTTTGAAAATACTTAGTTTGCACTAATAAAACATGAAAATAAGCTCAATATCAGGTTACTTTGCAATATGTTTTCATTTTGAATTACTATACTAAACAGATTTTCTTCACACATTGCAAACATTACCAGACTTTCTCACAAAGGTTCACATAAACTTGTGTAGCAATTTTTACCCTTGAAGTACAATGGCACATATGTGTGCCACACATAAATAGTTAGCCTCACAACCAGTAAACCTTAGTTTTTATCTTAGGTAATGGTAAAATGGTGTCCTAGACACTCTAAAGTGTACTCTAAATAAATACTATGATGAATTAAGAATTATAAACTAATAAAAATAAGTTCCAAACATGCCTCTGAAGCAATAGCTAAAATAGGCAAAACAAGTTTAAGGCTTGTCTGAAGAAATTAATTCAGAGTTTCCAACTATTAGTTTCAAATTAAAGTTTGATGTATACAGAGTTTCCAGCATAAAAATCGTTTCAAAATATAACGATTTTCTAACATAAAATCACAGTTAATTTTGTGGCACACATGCGTGCCACTGTACCTCAAAGGGTTAAGTTGCTGGAGTAACGGCGTCCTTGTTTTGCAACTAGAAGCAGGTTAAGCTGTTCACATATAAACAGAATTAGTGATGCATCTGAATGGCCATCATCTCCGCAGTCAGGCAGTGTCTCCGCTGATAGATAGTTTTGTAATGCAGATACAGCAATGCTGACAAAATTTATACGATTGCTGGTATTTTTAGAATCTTGTTCATCCATAATAGATTTGCAGAAAGCTAGAATATTTGCCAATTCAGAGATAGTTTTCAATGATTGAGACTGCAGCAAATGCTTATACAAATGTGGTGGCACTATACAGCCAAAGAAACAAATGCAGTAACTTTCAAGCTCTCAGTCACTATAACAGATCCAAGCAGCTGGGGGGCACTTGCAAAATCCTCAGCATATTTTACATAATGAAAGACAACTGTGGTTTCTTTAAAAACAGTTACAAATCCAGAAGGTAGATGAAGATGCGCATCTTTCAGTTTGGCTGTAAGTGATGCAAAGTTATCAAAAACGTCTTGCTGAAGCAAGCGCTGATTTTGCTGCTGGATTCTTTCATTTTCCACATATCGCCTTGCTGACGCAGTACTAGCAAAAGTAGCACGGGCTGAAGAAGATTGTTTCGAAAGGTATCCTGGCAATTCTGGAAATACTTTTGGAACAGCAGTGGATTTTATGCGTAGCGTAAGCGCTTTAACTCTTGCGTGTCTCTGGCAAGACGTCTATTCTTGCGAATATCTGAAGAAACCTGTATAAAATCCTCTTCGTGAAAATGTTTTGCACACACTTTATGTGTATCTGACACAATCCAATCCTTACGAGGAATAGCTTTAACCCAACTTTATCGTAATGCTGCATCTTTGCATTTGAACCCCATAGTCTCAGAAGGGAGGTATTGTTTTCAAAGTAGAATATGAAATTTTACTTGCAGTAAAGTATTAGCCTGAAAGAAATAAAATGTACATACTACTAATTATTATATGTAAAATTGTTCATGTGTCTTTCAGACCCTGAAAGTCACATAGAAAAACTTAATCCTATCAGTTGTGTCGGAGCACCTAATCTAAACTGGATGCCACCAATGAGTAAAATGACATCCAATTAGTAAAATACTGAAATGGGTGCTTATTGGCCAAAATGTGCCGCTTAATCACAATTGTGGGCCGTTGCTTTCGCAATGTTGGCCGATAAAATTATTTGGCCCGGTTTTTCTTTTAAGTGCAGGGCCAATTTGAAGTTCCAGTCCGCCCTTGCCACTAGGTTACCATACCAGTTTGTATGCTTCTATGTGTATCGTAGCATTATCGCTGGCAATTTATTTCTCTTTCATTTCAATGCTTATATCAACCACTTTGCCCCCGCAAGCGCTGATCGACGCGGCGCGTTTTCAGTACGGTAAGCACGACGCAACTTTTTGTTGCTTAACGTTGGAACAGCGTTATTGGTCGTATACAGCTTGTATGATTTGGTGAATTCCCTGAAGCTTCTGTTATCTATTTCAGAAATAGTTTGGCTTCAATAAATCATCCTTTTGATTCTGTTTTCTCAGCGAAAAGCAGGTCTGCTTACAAGCAGTTTCGAGAAAAGTCTGTTCAAACTGGCTATTCACATTCAATGAGCTTTTTCACATTGATTCAAGGCCTGGACACGTTGAATCCATGTAAAAAATGCTGATTACTCCACGCCGGCTAGATTACCTAGCGGAAATCGTTTCACATGAGTTCACATGCTTTTGAGGAGTCTCAAAATTGAAGAAAGCTTGTTTGTTCACAACTGGTTTTAAACAAGTCATTTTACGTTGATTGAAGGCCTGAATACGTTGAATCTATGTAAAAGAGGCTGATTTACTGTTTGAAGAACAATATCTGCCATTTGAACTAGTTTTATATCGGTTTACAAGACCTTGGTACAGCCCAAAAGCCGGCAAAGATTTTCGCAAAAAAAACGCCGCTGCGTAGGTTAGCGAAAACGCCGACGCGCAGTGGTTAATAAGAATCTCTGCATATTTAAAAAAAATGTTTCAAAGTAATTCTTTACTTCAACATGTGACATTTTTCCTGGCATATAACTCGGGCATGCCTACCCTAGCTATAGGCCAGGCCCACAGTCAAACTTTCCGTTCAGTAGACAGGCGGGCTACTTCAAATCACATTGTTACCATCGTATTAGCCAAAAAATTCACCAGAATGCACCTGCTGCACCCCCTGAAACAAGTCAACCTTAAAAATAACTGAAACTCTTTATACAATAAATACTGCCTGACCAGGCTACTCCAGGTAAAACATTAAGACACAGAAAACCTATCCGAAGACCATGCTAGCTGCCATGCTTCTATAGCAAAACCAACTGAATTGAATGTCTTTTGTTCACGTTATGGCACAATACAGTTTCGGGAGAGAGTTTGCGTTCTTGTAGCCTACCAAAGACAGGCAAGACACAACAATACAACAGGGTTGAGCATTATCACTATATTATAACAATATATTTTACAGTTTGATTGTTAAAACTATTTGTAAATATGTAAAATACATTGCAATAATGCTCAACCCTGCTGTATTGTTGTGTCTTGCCTGTCTTTATTTCACAATGTTATCTAAACTTTTTACGTTGCAAAATACCGTAGCCTATCCTACTGTACTTGTTTAGCGATTTAAAACAAAGGTCTTTTGAAGACTTATTTAAAACTCGCTTTCCAAGCCTTAAGCCTGTCTAAATCAAACAGGTCAACTAATGACAAAAACCAATCAATATTCATTCCAAAGCAAAAACATAGCTAACGCTGCGTAAAGAACCTTGCGAAAGACTTGCTTTTCTTGCGATTGCGCGCTAGATAAAGACGAGCGATGGAACGAGACTACTAATGTCACTTCTCTCTTACGATAGAAAAAGCTTTCTCGTCCGCGTACTCTATTGGTCTGTGGGCAATATCAAGTAAACCAGCTAAATTAGACACGCTATTTTCAACGAGGTCTTCCCGCTGTGAGATCAATTATGATTTAACAGAACGCATTTTTTTGTTCACAATGTGTGAGAATTAAATCGAAAACCGATAAAAGAAAAGGTGTTTTACGGTCTTGGTCGCAGATATTGCCTGCATTAACGTCGTCTCTTACCGCTATTATCACCTAGCCAACCTGACATCATTGTTTTATGCGGTCGCTAAGGTTAGACATCGACTTCAACGATCATGGAATGTTACGTAATAAGAACAATTACTGTATATCCTACACGCAATAATAAAAAAATTGATCTTTTCAAACAGCTCTTTCTTCTGTTTTGTCTCGTGAGCTTTGCATATATTGCTCAATGCTCAACAAGTGCATAAAGTTTAGAATTGACAAGAAATCATTGAATATGAAAATTAAGTTTGAACCACTGCCAATACAGGTATTCAAAACTTTTACTTCGACCTTTTACTCCGTAATCTACGTCCGCAATGATTTTTCTGCAGCAAAAATGCGTTCATTTTGTAAACTGCAGAGCTGGAGGCAACAGCTAGTCCCGTGTATAAGTTGAACCAACCTGTCTTTGAGGTAAAAATCACTTGCTAACATCTCGAGTATACGCGGTCATTCGATTGTCGCCTTTCCGCGTATGGATGGGTTGGGGTCACCAGCTTAGCCCCTTGCTAAGCGCCACACGGTCTACGAAGCAACTGTGATGGAAGTCGCTTCGGCGACGCGACCGTGTAACTGTATAACAATAACTGTGTAGCCTACTTATTACCGTGTTCACTGTTCACTGCGTCCAGTAGTTTATTCCACGTTACTGTACATCCAAAGGTTGAGGGTTGTATCTCCAATATATAATCATTACTTTGATACAAGATCCGAAATAAATCGATTATGCATTTAAACATATATCCAGTGCTTGACTGTAATAAGCGACCGTTAAGCAGACGTCCAAAACGAACTAACTTTCGTTTTCAAGTTTCAGAAATAAAAATGGCTTCTTACAAGAGAGGAGCGCATCTCTCATAACGAAGAAACAAACACTGCGCTCTCACTAAATCTAACGTCACATTCCAGAACTGTGGAAAAGAGGACCAATCACGTGCTACTACGAGCATGTCTGCCCAGTGATGCACAAAACACATTATTATTTGGGTTCCATGGAGGGGAGTACCGCGACATAGCTCCCCCTCTAAGTGGGTACGAAGTTATGCGAACACACGACAAGAATACAAAACGAAATGACAAAAATATTGGTAGTTCTGGGTGAATCGGCTGATGGTCGTTGTTACGGCATGAAGCAGGCGGAGAAGAATGATCGTTGTTCTTCTAGCATGACGGTCATTCCGAGTAGCAATCCGGATGTGATAAAAATCCCGCGGAACGGCCGCAGTATCGCGTGAGCGATCGACATGCAGAGTATCCCTGCTCGCGATGACATAATGTCCGTAATTGTCCAATCAGTCCTTAGATTTCTTCTGATCTTTCAAAGTTGTGTCACCCAGTCTACAGCAGTGTTGGAGGTGAATATCTACAAAGTATATACAAGGCAGTAAGAGTCCTTCATAAGGAAGGTGTCTAAAGTAAGTCAAAAATTTTGAATCACACTCATACTCAAAGATGTTCAAGACTCACCAGAGAAACGAAGGGACACGAACACAGAATCCCTAGACTCAAGGTAAGGTAAAAAAAGGAACTGTGTACAGCAGAAAGGTACGGTAAAGGCAAGGGTTCATCACTTCCGGAAACGAGTAGGTAACCTGACTTCTCTGCCGGTACGTGTCACGTAGTGTGAAGCGGTCGATGAGACTGGGAGCTCATCGGAAACCCTAGGATCATCCTGGAAACGAACGTACTGCATAGAAGAAGTCGAAGAAGTTAAGAACGTATCGTCTCGAAACGGCAGTGACGTTTCGGCATGACTTGAAAAATCCTCATCAGGGGAAGTGTCCATATAAGCAGGTTTTAATCTGTCAATGGTAACTGTATCAGTGCGACCAGCGATGTCAACGGTAAAGTACTTATCACAACGATCGATTACACGGTAAGGCCCGTCGTAAGGTGGACGTAACGGTCCCTTCACTGCATCATGTCGTATAAAAACGTGTGAGCATGTGTCAAGGTCAGCGTCCATATAAACAGAGCGTTTGCCATGACGCGGGCGTATGTAAGGAAAATTGTTGACAAATATCACGTAACTGACGCACGTAGTGGGAATTGACAGGACCTACAACGGGGTCTGCAAAAAAATCACCTGGTAAACGAAGGGTGGTGCCAAGTGTGGCTTCAGCAGAAGAAAAACCAAGATCTTCCTTTATCACTGCACGAGTGCCCAGGAGTGCCAATCCGAGGTGGGAGAACCAGTTGTTTGGGTTGGATTGAGCTCTGATGGCAGTTTTGAGTGTGCGATGCACCCTTTCAACTAATCCGTTGCAAGCAGGGTGGTAAGCAGTAGTTGTACGATGATCACACCCAAGGTATTGGCATAGCTCTTTCCACAGGAGAGAGGTGAATTGTCGACCACGGTCAGTGACCATGGTGACAGGTGCGCCAAAGCGTGATACCCAACCCCAGAGAAAGGCATCAGCACATGCACGTGCAGTAATGCTGGTCAACGGTAGGGCTTCGACCCAACGCGTGTGGCGGTCAATAACGGTAAGGAGATACGAATATCCGCTGGACTCAGGTAGTTCTCCAACGATATCAACATGGACATTCGCAAAACGTTTGTCAGGAGTAGGAAAATGAGTTAGAGGCGCCGAGGCGTGCCGTTGAATTTTGGCGCGTTGACAAGAGACACATGTCTTAACCCAAGCTTTAATGTCAGCCTTCATATCAGGCCAAACGTAGCGTTGAGCAATAAGGCGTTGTGTTGATTTGATTCCTCCGTGGTTGAGGTTGTGCAGTTTGTCAAAAACTGTTTGGCGATACGTCGTCGGCAACAGGACTCTAAAGCGTCCAGTTGAGGTATCCCCCTCGATGGAGATGCCGTGTTCAGGTAGGAGTCGTTTTTCCAACGTAAGAGAGGTAGGACTCATACGAAAGTCAGCTAAGGAGGTGTCATCGTGTTGAGCAATGGCCAGGTCACAAAAGTCGAAGTTGATACCATCTTCATAAATGGCATTGACTGCAGCGCGACTGAGACAGTCTGCGACCAAGTTTTCACTACCCTTTAAGTAGCGAACATCAGTGGAGAACTCACTGACGTAGGCCAAGTAACGTAACTGTCGTGCTGTGGCTTTCGCCATCGTTGCGCTGAAAGCTGCAGCTAGCGGACGGTGATCTGTAAAGATTGTGAAATCACGTGACTCAAGGAAGTAGGAGAAATGTCGGACGGCGAGGTACATGGCTGTAAGCTCCCTGTCAAAGACACTATACTTCTGTTGAGCTGTATTAAAGAAACGAGAAAAAAACATGAGCGGCTTGGCTTCGCCATCGATGAGTTGTTGAACAACAGCGCCAGCGGCAGTATCTGACGCGTCTGTGACTAGTTGGATGGGAGCACCATGAACGGGGTGAGAGAGTAACGTGACTTTCGCGAGGCTCTGTTTCGCAGTCTCAAAAGCATGCTTCATGATGTCAGTCCAGATCAGAGGTTTCTTTGACGACTTACCAGGCGGTAAGGAAGTGTACAGAGGTTGAAGGATTTCCGCACAGTGTGGTATGAACATGCGGTAGAAGTTGAGCATACCCAGGAAACATCGTAATTGTCTTACGGTGGTGGGTAGAGGAAAGTTCAGGATAGCTGAGACTTTGCCAGGAAGCGGCCGTATGCCGCTCGAGTCGAGCTGGTGTCCTAGGAACTTCAGTTCAGGTACCGCAAAGGAACATTTTTCCTTGTTGAGGATGAGACCGTAGTGGTCAAGGCGTTTGAACACCTGAGATAGGTGGCGTTTGTGCTCCTCTAAGTCTCGAGAATGGACGAGGACGTCGTCAATGTAACAATAGACATAGGGAAGACCCCGCAGCACTTCATCCATGAAGCGCTGAAACGTCTGTGCGGCACCCGAGAGACCCATAGCTGTACGTTTGAAGTTGTAACTCCCCATTGGAGTCACAAGGGTCGTCTTGTGACGATCCTGTTTTGCTATGGGTATCTGGTGGTAGCTCTTCACGAGATCCAGGCTGGAGAAGATAGTGGATCCAGAGAGGTGGTCTACAAAGTCGTGAAGATAGGGTATGCGGTAGGAGTCTTTCGTGGTTTGTTTGTTGAGCAAGCGAAAATCACCCGTGATTCTGTACCGCCCATTTGGCTTGGGTACAAGGTGTACTGGTGTACCGTATGGAGAGTTCGCCGGTTCTATAATGTCCAAGTCAAGGAGCGTCTGCAGTTCCTTGCGGAGACCCTCCAGATTTTCTGGAGATAGTCGTCGTGCCCGTTGGCACACAGGTGGACCATTGGTAGGAATATAGTGTTCCGTTGTGTGGCGAACTGGACGGTTGAAGTTCTCCAGCTCAAAAACAGAAGGAAACTCTTCCTCTAGGAAAGCTAGTTCAGCAGGAATCTGTGCCGTGCTCGCAGAAGGTGAACAGGCATCAGAATAGAGTTGAACTTCAGAAGCATCAGTAGGTGAAGTAGACAAATCCGTATCAGGAGCAAAGTCAGTACTCGATACACAGGGATCGGCTGGGGTCGTCTGTAGGAGACGGCCGTTAACAACGTCAGGTGTTAAACAAAAATGGCGTAAGAAATCCAGTCCAAGAATGGGAAAATCTACGTCTGCAACGCGGAACGTCCACTCAAATGTGCGGTCAAAACCAAGCGACAAAGTCAATGGTCTTTTGCCAAAAATGTTAACCGCAGTGTGATTAGCTGCGCGTAGACTGGATTGCGGTTCGGAAACGTCGGTATAACAACGCGGCAACAACGAAAAGGTCGATCCTGTATCAACACAAAAGTTAATGTCAGTAAGAGTGTCAAGAATCATGAAAAGAGCGGAATGTGTCGTAGGTCCTGCGGAGCCGAGGCTGCCCACTCGTCCATCCCTCGGCGTTATTCGTTTTTTGGCTTGCCTCTTGGGACCCAAGAGCAAGGTTTTTCACAGCGATGTGCCTTATTACCATATGTGAGGTGGTAATAGCATAAAACACGCCTTGAGTCATTGGACCTCGGTTTGGGTTTGAAGTCGGTGGAGTCCGTAATTTTCGGAGTAGAGGTACTCGGCTCCGAGCGCCTAAAATTCGCAGGCGAGCTCAGTGTAGACATCGAGGTTGTACATGAACGAGAGTCAGAAGAAGCAGTAATGGAGGTTTGGAGCTCCTCCAGGCGGTCCGCGAGTGAAGAAATGCGGTTCTCCAAGTGGAAGTTAATTTCTGGCTGTTTATTGGTATCTTGCGTGGGAGCAGAATTAGATGGCTCTCCCGCAGCAATGATGTCATCTGCTCGTTCGGCGAGCGTTTGAAGATCGTCACCCTTACAGATGGTTAAAAGTTGTCGCACTCCAGGAGGAAGACGGTCAAGAAAAACTATGCGAAGGAGAGGAAAAAAATTCTCAGGAACACGACCGTTTATAGCAACTAACTGACGTAAACGCTTTAAGAGCTCGGTCGGCTTAAGGCCTCGATCTTTGTTACCATGTAAGAACTCGTGAAGTCTCTCCGTAGAAGACTTCATATTCTCGGCAGTGATCAAAGTTTTAAAATTTTCATACGGTAAATCACAATGTACACAATTATCCAAAATTTCTGTCATATCAGCCAATTGCTTAGGATCAAATTTTTGTACGATGCAATCGAACTTATCACGTGAGCTCATGTCAGGGTGCTGCATGAACGCAGATTCACACAATGATAACCATAATTGCACATTGCTATGAGTAAACACAGGTAATTTAAGTTTTTTTGATACTGGTACGTTTGCCGACAAGTTCATAATATTTTGTGCAGCAGTGTGAAAAGCCTCTGTGGCGTTATTATTTGCCTTAGTATTAATGCTATGCACTACGAAATACAGTAAGGTATTAAAAATGACGTCACAATAGCCAAAAGTGACACTACAATAACAATAAACTCCATGTTGGTTGAATTAGGCCAAGTTAAGTTACATAAAAAATTGTTGCAACGTTCCAAATCCAATCACGTCGGGGTCACCAATGTCGCCTTTCCGCGTATGGATGGGTTGGGGTCACCAGCTTAGCCCCTTGCTAAGCGCCACACGGTCTACGAAGCAACTGTGATGGAAGTCGCTTCGGCGACGCGACCGTGTAATTGTATAACAATAACTGTGTAGCCTACTTATTACCGTGTTCACTGCGTCCAGTAGTTTATTCCACGTTACTGTACATCCAAAGGTTGAGGGTTGTATCTCCAATATATAATCATTACTTTGATACAAGATCCGAAATAAATCGATTATGCATTTAAACATATATCCAGTGCTTGACTGTAATAAGCGACCAAGGATGCCAGCGACAAATTTCCAATAAACTTAGATTGTGCGCTAAAAAAAACCCAGATGAGGCAAAAAAAACCCAGGTCCAGAAAATATGTAGTAAAGCGGTTAAAAAAACCTGCGTGCGCTTTCAGCACCATTTTTAAATCATTACACAGAAGCCTCAGAAAGCTACAAATAGTAACACGTAGCCTACGGTATATATATATAATTATACAATATATATACATGCTTATGTTGGTATGGTAGTTAATATATATGTAATATAACTATATACAAAAACAAGAGCTTGGTAGGCCTATATGGGCTCACAGCAAAGATTTTGGTTCAAAATTACCTTTATGGTAAAGCGTCTAGCTAGCAAGGTTCAGTGCGTGTTTAACCAAAATTTCTAAAATTGACTAGACAAAACCAATAAGGTTAGTTTTGACTTTTGAACTAAACTTTTTGCTGTGTGAGTTGTAGACTGCGGCTGAGGAGAATCATCATGCCTGCTTACTGCTTGGTGTACAACTACGATAACTTGGTTCTTAGCAATAAACCCTGCTTAGCCTTTTTCATTTGAACATAATGTTGAAAAGAATAACTCAAATTCACAATAAGTAAATGTTCAGTCACACAAATAGTTGTACTACTCCAATTTTTAGTCATCCACATTTTCATAAAGTTGGACCATTTCTTTAGCATCCTGTACCTCACTGACTGCAGTAGCTGATGCAAAAAAACATTACCAGTAGGCTACCTTATCATTTTTGTGTTGCAGTGGGGACCATTTATCGAAGATCCCAGTGCCTTAATACCGTGCAAGCTCTGTACAAAGTTAAAAACCAAAAAAACCTAGATTTACCTAAATTTGAAATAAAAAAACTTAAAACCCAGATTTGGTCAAAAAAACCCAGATCTAGGTGGAAAAACCAAGGTCTGGCATCCTTGTAAGCGACCGTTAAGCAGACGTCCAAAACGAACTAACTTTCGTTTTCAAGTTTCAGAAATAAAAATGGCTTCTTACAAGAGAGGAGCGCATCTCTCATAACGAAGAAACAAACACTGCGCTCTCACTAAATCTAACGTCACATTCCAGAACTGTGGAAAAGAGGACCAATCACGTGCTACTACGAGCATATCTGCCCAGTGATGCACAAAACACATTATTATTTGGGTTCCATGGAGGGGAGTACCGCGACACGATAAAAGACTAACTTATTAAGACTTTAGATAAAAAACAAAAGAGAAAACACTTCGCTGTTGTTAACGCTTTGAAGGTAAGTAATTAGCAAAACGAGCGAAACGAGGTAATAAAACTGATAGCGGGTTTCCACTCTGCTTGAGATTATGATTTTTTTGCGTTTTATTTCGATAGCTTCACTGTCTTGATCGTTATTCACTCGCACGAAAAGGAAATGAATCGGCTTGTTTTCCAACTGTTCTAATTATGAGCTAACAATATCAAAATTTTTGCGACTAGGCATACTGCATGCGTAAAAGTAAAACTAATCGTTTCAAGCAGCGATTCTAATAAATTCGGTTTGCGATCTAGGTGTCAATATAAACAAGACAGTAAGCTTAATCAAACGCTATTTTAATTGAGTAAAATAGCGTTCTCGTTATGACGTCATCACCTTTCTCGCCCCCCCAAGGTTTTTTGAAAAGTCGGCGCCTATGCATGGGTACTTTAACGGCATACCATAGTACCTTCAACAGGACTGGTCAAGGCAGTTTCATCAAAACTTGTACCACCATTTAAATGTTAAAACAGTACGTAGTTAAATGAAGATTAAATGTAGAATGTATACAGTATTAAAGTTAATTGAGAGCAAGGATTTGAAAAGGCAACAAGGAATACCTTTTGCTTTTATCTTCACTTTTTGAATAGAAAATATTACCGTCCATTGTCCAATATGCATATATTTTTCCTTTCATTTTTTCATTCTGTAGTTGATTGATTGATTAATTCAATTCAAGACAAGTGAAAAGTACCGTAACAAAGGAACATGTCAATTGTCAGGTCAGCTGCGCTGGAGCAAGTCTTTTAGGCGCAGACAGTTAGGCGCCGGTCAAATAGGTGTGGACACTGTGGCGTCTGGATGTTTAGGTGCTGAGCAGTGTGGCGCCCGTCCATTTAGGTGCTATTCCTAGTAAAGTCTGCGGATTGTATCAGCCTGGCAGGTAGGGCAATGCTTTACAAACAGAATATTGTACCGGTACTGAACAGAAAAATATGTTATGGCTTCTGTGCGTGAAGCTGCTTAAACCTGCAATGTTTTTCACACAAAATGTTATATTGAACACAAAAATATATTGTATTTTATTGTATTTTAAAGCGCATGTTTAGCATTTATATATTTGTTGTTAGTCCAGGTTTGCGTCAGCGAAAGCTTTGTCGATAAGTTATTCAAGTTTCCGAACATGACTGAGTTCACTTTAGTGAGTCAAATAATAACTACACTAAACATCAGTAAAAATATAGCTTAGCTTATATTCAAGCGGGTGGTAGGCTTGAGTGAAGAGTAACTTAGTTTTTCGTCAAACCCCGACTAGGTTTAATAGCGAGCAAAGTCGCGTCATTATGCTTGCAAGTTGTAGTCAGGGTTCATATGCCTTATAGAAATGTATTCATGTAGTAGAGCGTTGTCTCATACGAACTCGCCACACGACCAATCCATCCCGAATAGAAGTAATTGCGAAAGATAACAGATTAAGTAAGGTTCCATCTGGTTGCGACCTGTGTTCAGGATGCATAGCAAATGTCCTGTTGAGATGTGCTGATATCAGGAGTAGTAGAGCGTTGTCTCGAACCTCATCTCCACACGCGCATTAAAAAAAAACAACACATTTTTCTGGTCACTGTAACATTTTGTGCGAAAACATTGCCCTACCTGTCAAGCTGATACAATCTGCACACTTTACTAGGAATAGCACCTAAATGAACGGGCGCCACAGTGCTCCGTTCCTAAATATCCAGACGCCACAGTGTGCGCGCAGTGCACCTATTTGACCGGCGCCTAAATGTCTGCGCCTAAAAGACGTGAACCCTCAGCTGCTGCCCATTGTTTTGACATGCAATTACCGTATGTGTCTTGTCGAGATGCATCACTTTCTGTGGAGCTGTGTTCAACCTGTGTCTTTTTGAGAATATTTGATCTTAACAGAAAGTTGATTTGACTCATCATGGCTAATCAGATTGAGCGCAACCTAATTCATACCAAAGACAGAAAAAATAGCACAAAGCCAAAGTCGCTAATTGCAACAAAGCCGAAGTCACTAATCAGAGTTTCCGCAAAAATTTTAAAGTTAGGGGTAGTGTTAAGCGGAAACTTCGATCCGTGTGCTATTTTGGCTTTTTTAATTTTTTTCAGGGTAGTACGAAATGAGGGTACGAATGGTTCAGGGTACGAATTAGGTTGCATCCAATCAGATTTAACGTAAGCAATCTTGTATTTCTAAAAACAGTATTTTACAGTACATTGTATGTTTATGCCAAGTTTAAGTTAGGCTTCATTTTTGTGATTGGGTTCTGAGTCAACATTTATCCAAAGTTCTGGCAGCTTCAATAAACTTAGGTAAGCAATTTAATTTTTTCTATTGTATAACGTTAGGCTACTTACCATAGTTACACTTTAATCGGATACATACCTCTGATTAAAGCTCTGCGAGCCCCAGAGCTTTGCATTTTCAAAAAGAGCTTGAGCTGTATGTAAAAATCAGATGGAGCTTGAGTCTGAGCTGGAGGTATAGGCTATAGTTGTTTGATAAACAGGTCCAGCTCCAATTAATTTTATGAGATGCTATTGCTATTGACTGATTTCACATTATAATTTAACAGCAACCCATTACAAAATTGTTACTTGTTGGTTGGTATTGTTGGGTGCAACCTAGTTCGCACCTTGAAAAGATTGAGAGAAAAAATAGCACAAAGCCGAAGTCCTTGATCGGAGTTTCTGTTTTTCCGCAAACATTTTAAAATTTCCGGTAATGATCCTAAGAGTTTGCCGAAGTCGCTGATCGCAGTTTCAGCAAACATTTTAATAGGGTTAGGAAAAGATCGAGAAGAAAAAATTAAAAATAGCCGAAATCGCTGATCAGAGTTTCCGCAAACAAACAAACTGAAAAGATCAAGAGAAAAAATGGAACTGTTTTTCTGCAGTTTTCGCAAACAATTTAAAATTTCCAGCAATGATCCTAAGAGTTTGCCGAAGTCGCTGATCGCAGCTTCCGCAAACGTTTTAAAAGGGTTAGGGTTGATCGGAGTTTCTGCAAACATTTTAAAATTTCCGGTAAGGATCCCTAATTGTTTTAGTTTGTTTGCGGAAACTGCGATCAGCAACTTCTGGCTTCGGCTTTATTTAATTATTTCTCGATCTTTTCAGGGTACAAACTAGGTTGCATCCGGTATTGTTAGTTGTTGGATAATTGTTGTGCATTCGTTGTGTCAAAAACTATTTATGATTGTGTCTTATCTTCTCTGTTCCTTGTGATTTTTGTATTCTCTTTATATCAAATGTTATTTGCGAGTATGTTAATGTTTTTCTCTGTAGTACTGGTATCATGTGTACTGGACCAAAATACAAATAATAATAACCAGGGCTGGATTTCAGCCGGAGCGCCGCTCCGGAAGCTCGATCAAAAAATTGACTTCTCCGGAACGGCGTTCCGGAAGCTCAAATATTTTATAATCTTATTATGCTTTGCCCTGTTCAGTAAAAGTATATCCATATTTCTTGATGAGTCGAACACGTTAAATCGGGTATTCACTCTGATAATCTATCTTCGTACCAGTCTTGACGGAAGCGAACCTGTGAATGTATTTGCCTTGTTGAGCTCGCTATTCTTACGGCGAATGGCATCTTTGATTCCCTGAAGAGCTGCCTAAAATCAAATGGCAAGGCATGCCTACAACATTTTTATCTTCTTGTTTGATTGGTGTTGTATGTGATGGCGCGGCTGTGATGATAGGTTGCAAAAATGGTGTAGCAAAATGGCTTCGTGATTAATTTCCAGACATTGTGGTGTGGTATTGTGCAACCATAAATTGGAACTATCGGTTCGTCATGCTGTAAAATATTGCCAGCCGATGTAAATTAGCACTTCGGATTAAGACTTTGTTAAAATAAACGTCGGCAATTACAAACAAGACTTACAGCGCTGGTGATCGCAGATGGATATATTTCATCAATAAAAAATATTCTCGCACAATGCAACAGTGGCGATTATGACGCGCTGTCCTAATTTTGCGTCACTTTTTGATACTACTTATTTTCAACAGTTAATCCACGATCATTCTATTGCGAAATTAAATAATAGGTTAGAATAGACCGGCGGCCAAACTTGGCCGATTGAGGAGGTAGCACCGGTGGTCATTCAAGCACTACTTAGCAGCCATGGCCCCAGGCTGCTTTATTGACAGTAGGTTACATCATTATAACATAGCATGATGCCCTTCTTTGTGTACCGGACACTTGTAGGCTACCATTACTCAATACATAGTGAGCTGATAGATTAGCATTATCGCTATATTTTATCTCAAAACTTGAAAAAAAAATTGGCTTTTTAGTTAACAAAAGTGCCCTTTTTTCGTAATCTTGCCCCCCCAGTCAAAAATCGTTCCGGCGCCCCTGATGGGTAGCCTCGAGTTTCCGCACAGTTAGTGCCGTTTGGAATGATTTCCCATCACTTTTCGAATTTTTCAAAAAGGGGGCTATTAGCGACACAAGAGATTCTCGGGAACGTGCAAAATATCAAGGAATCTTGTTAAAGATAACATCCATGGATTTCTTGTTGGACTTGGCTTTGATATACAAATACTCGCAAGAATGATCCGAAATAGCCTAAGCCTTGAACTGTAAAACAGAGCATGTAGGCTATTATTTGAGATACAGATAATAAAATTAATAATTTTGCAAATTATTTGAAACAAGAAGAAACGAACCCGGACGACATTATGGCATTGCTAAGGATGCTGAAGAAAACTTAGAGTTCAAAGGTATAGAATTACAAGTAAACAATTGCAGAAATAGCCCGCTAATCAATCCCCGCATTTTCTCCACTGTAAATCAAAAATTGTAGTTTTAACCACTTCTAGGGGTGGTTTAAAAATTCCACTTCTACTTTTTCATTCCCACCCCATAGCCTATTGCGAAAGATGGTCATTTCCACCCTACCAAAGGATGGTATTTTCCACCCAACAGAGAAGGGTGTATAATCACTTAGGAAATTCCATCCAAGATCGCTTGCTGAATTCAACAGACTTGTCATTTATTAACAGCTGAAAAGTACTTGATCCAACTATTTGACCAGAGGACACAGTAATGACACACGGAGAAAACGAAATCATTGAAGTGGCAAAGAGATTGTGCTTAGATGAACGCGAAGCTGCTGTGAGAGGACTTCGTGAATATAGAAGTACGAAAAGAAGATCCCAGAGTCTTCAAAATTTGATAACGTCATTATAATCCCTTCCAATTTCATCGAGCGAGTGTGAGCGCGGATTTTCACAAATGAACCTCATACTGACATCTGACCGTGCTTCTCTACACACTGTAACTGTTTCAAGTTTACTCTTTATACGAATGATCCGTCTTCCATTGAGAAATTTTTAACCAGCGAAGTATGTTGGATCCTGATTACGCCATGGACGTAACCCGGCAATTGAGACCCGAAGTCGCCAGAGGTTTTATGATTTTGAATACAATAAGTGTCTTAAAAATTGTAGGCTATAACTTGAAAAATCAAAAGTGGAAAAAACTAAAAACAAGTTTTATTCTTTTTTTTTCTAGGCTATAACTTGTATTTTTTGTATTATTGTTTCACTAAAATATGAATATTTGCATTGAACAACGCTATACCATCTATAAACCATGATACTTACTTTAGCAACGTTTTAGGTTCATCAAGTGTGTTGTTTCGAAGTCTTATAAAGACATATTTCTGAATTTTTTCTACGGCACCTAGCGCATTTGGAAAGTAAAAAACTAGCGCTCCGGAAGCTAATCTTCTGGAAATCCACCACTGATAATAACATTTGCTATTTTGTAAGACTTTAAATTTGGGGTGATTGCTGATCGAGCGCGACTATGTATTAATGAAGTTGTATATTTTCAATTTATTTTCATATAAACAAAACACAGAGGAGACATAAAACAACAATTCATACAAATTTTATGTTTTGTTTTTGATATGGAGAAAACAAAATGACCCTGAATCAACGACACCAAAACTCGCAACTGCTAAGAATTTCCGACAACTTGGAAGAAAAACTTGCAGGTCTGGCAACTCTTGAAAATTATCAGGCATTGCTAGTGTAACTGTCTAGAAGTTACTGTGGTCCAGAAGCTTTCAGACCGCGTGCCGTGTACTGTATACTCTGTCCAGGACTTGCTGCCAGACCAGAAGTGACCAAACGAAGGTTGCCAGTTCTATTTAATTGGTTGCAGCAGCTTATCAAAGCTAAGATGAAAGTTTTTTTAACACTACCAGACAGGTAAAAATATAAAAATCTTTTTGCCAATTGATAACCATAGTATTGAAGGCACAATATAGAGAGATAGACTCGGAAATAAAAAAAAAACTTATGCGAAACTATGCTCAAATATTCAGAATGTAGCCTAGTCAAATGATTCATTGTAATGATGTTCCTCATAAATTGAAATTACAGATCTGATCTACATACACAAAAATCAAAAATATCATAAAAATGAAACGGCAAGGCAGAGGAGAGGCAAAATCACATGACACTTAATTGCCTAGGGAAAAAAACACAAATCAATGACGCAAAATTACGTGAAGACATTTAGCAGATAGGAGGCGCCTGCCGCAAACAGCTGCCTATTGAGGTGAGGATTGCAAGATTTTATAAGCAAAGCCTCATGCATTTGAGCATCAAATTTGGTGAAGCATTTACGTACAATTTTAAAAGACTCCAAGGATAGTTTATTGTTTGAACAAGTTTGACAATCGAGTATATAATATGATCTTTAATGGCACGTTTTCTGTTGAGAGCAGTTAAGCAAAATGGCATAAAATTGTGCCTACAAAAGGAAGATGACAAAACAGTGAAGCGAATGGTGATTTATCGAGCAAATTGAACAAATGAAGCAACTTGTTGAATGTTGGTGGACCAGCACAAAAGTTACTGGCGGTTAAGAACCACTGGTGTGGACTATGTTGTAGTGTTAAAGTGTAATTGCGTATGTTTGAGGAAATTTCAAAGTAGAGCGCAGAGTAACTTACGCTGCTGGAATAGTCACGTAACTATTCACGGCAATATTAAGTAAACCAGCTAAATTAGACGCGCTATTTTCAACGAGGTCTTCCCGCTGTGACATCAATTATGATTGAACAGAACGCATTGTTTTGTTCGTTATGTTATGAGAATTAAATCGAAAGCCGATAAAACAAAAGGTGTTTAATAGTCTTGGTCGCAGATATTGCTTGCATTAACGGCGTCTTTTACCGCTATTATCACCTAGCCAACCTGACATCATTGTTTTATGCGGCCGCTAGGGTTTGACATCGACTTCAACGATCATGGAATGTTACGTAATAAGAACGATTATATCCTACACGCAAAAATAAAAATAAATTGATCTCTTAAAACAGCTCTTCCTGCTGTTTTGTCTCGTGAGCTTTGCATATTGCTCAACAAGTGCATAAAGTTTAGAATTGACAAGAAATCATTTAACTTGAAAATTAAGTTTGAATCATTGCAAATAAACGTATTCAAAACTTTTACTTCGACCGACAACATTTCACACTCCGTAATCTACGTCGGCGATGATTTTGCCACAGCAAAAATGCGTTCAGTTTGAAAACTGCTGAGCTAGAGACAAAAGCTTGTTCCGTGTATTAGTTGAACCGTGTTTTTGAGGTGAAAATCACTTGCAAACATCTCGACCTATACTCGAGTATATACGGTATAATATTCGATAAAAGACTAAGTTATAAAGACTTTCGATAAAAAACAGAAGAGAAAATACTTCGCCGTTGTTAACACTTTGAAGGTAAGTAATTAGCAAAACGAGGTTAATAAAACTCAAAGCGGGTTTCCAATCGGCTTGAGATCATGATTTTTTCCTTTTATTTCGATAACTTCACTGTCTAGATTGTTGTTATTCACTCGTACAAAAAGGAAACAAATCGGCCTGTTTTCCAACTATGCAATGAGCTAACAATATCAAAATTTTTACGACTAGTCGTACTGCATGCGTAAAACTAATCGTTTCAAGCAGCGGTTCTAATAAATTCGGTTTGCAACCTAGGTGTCAATATAAACAATACAGTAAGCTTAATCAAAGACTATTTTAATTGAGTAAAATAGCGTTATGGTTATGACGTCAACACCTTTCTCGCCCCCTAAGGTTTTTCGAAAAGTCGGCGCCTATGTTGTGAGGTCAGTCCCAAGCTACATCTAAACCAAAATTAGGCAAACCTTGCTTTGTGAGCAATTTAGCCTCACATGAAAGTAATCAACTATGAGCAAAATATTATTAAATAGTTTTATTTTCAAGTTAAAAAATATGTGTTAATTTTTTTTTACTTACCTACCTTACCTACCTGGTAAACTGTTTAAGTGATTGTTGATCCGTATGACACTAAGTCCAAGCAGTTTTTATTTAGCCATGAGGACGATGTAGCATTGGTGGGCTGTAAAGTATCTTCCTTGAAGCTTGGTTATTGGGCACTCCAATACGAGATGATCTGTGGGCTGATTTGGAACATTGCATTTTGTGCAGTTTACTCGAATTGTCATCCCCCATCAATAAAGGTTGTCATTTGTTTTAGTTTGGTTTGTTCTTATGCTATTTGCAGTATACCAATATTTTCTGGAAGCCGCATTAAATCCTGGGAACGCTTTTGTTGAATCTGTGAGTAATTCTCCACCAGGAGTGATTTTGTTTTTCCAGAATTTCTGCTACTCAGTTGTAATATTAATTGGAGATGGGTCGAGTTTGTGGTAGGGGTGTTTTGATTTAAATTCTGAGGTTTTGGTGCTTGATGTATTTATTGGGAGTATATAAATTTTTAGGCGCAGACAGTTAGGCGTCGGTCAAATAGGCGCACACACTGTGGCGTCTGGATATTTAGGTGCGGAGCACTGTGGCACCCGTTCATTTAGGTGCTATTCCTAGTAAAGTCTGCAGATTGTATCAGCTTGGCAGGTAAAGCAATTATTTTCACACCAAATGTTGTATTGAACAGAAAAATGTGTCATGGCTTCCGTGAGTGAAGCTGCTTAAACCGGCCGGAATGGCCCAGGGTTTCGGCTAGTCCGATTGGGCTAGTCCGATTCGGCTATTACCCTATTCGGCTACAGCCCGATTCGGCTACAGCCCGATTCGGCTAGTCCGATTTGGCTGGTCCGATTGGGCTAGTTCCCTATTTGGCTACAGTCTTTATCAGTTAGTTCCCTATTCAGCAATTTTTTGAAAATCCAACGATAATCCTTCTGTAATCAAACAAAATCTTTCTGTAAATCCAACCACGCCTTCTGTTTATTTAGAGAATTTTGTATTTTATTCCACAATAGGCTATCGTTTCTTTTGCATTTTATCCAGTGTTTACTTTTGAGTGCCTTCCCAGATGGCAAAATCCGTCATTTTTGTTGTCTGGGTTCGTTCAAAATATGTGTTTTACACCAAAACAACATTTTTCATGATTGATTAACAATACAGGTTAATGGGATAAACAGAAGTGTTTTGTTAGTTGTTCGAGTGTGTTATTGTTCAAAATCATAGGCGCCTAACTATTTTTTTGGCCGTGGGGGCGAAAGCGTGTTTCATCAGCAGCAACGTAAATTCAGCAAATGTCACGCAGATGGATGACGTAATTATGCTGTCATACTAGGATTGCTTTTATTGCCACACTCGGAGTTATCGCTACGTTCGACCTACCGTTAATTATTATAAACAAAACTCGACCACTTCGGTTAAGCAAACACATGACATGCATCTGCGTTAGCTAGCGGTTGATGGACTGCGACTCGTTCAGCTCAGCACAACATAAAGTTTAGCAACAAACTAGATTTATGAAACAAGAGACAAAAAGGTTTACTAAAAGGTACACTGTAAATGGAATGACATCATCATCATCATCATAATCCATCGTCGGTTTGTTCCCCACTAGTGGGGGTGGCCGATTGTTTCCGCGCAGCAATTGTTTTAATCCCTTTTCTCCATTTCACCCTGTCCCTTGCATCTTCCTCCTTCAGTCCGACTTTTTTAAATTCATCCTTCACTTGTTGTTTCCACGTTCTTCTTGGACGACCGCGTTTCCTCTTCCCATCCACCTTTAGATCTAGTGCCTTTCTAAGAAAACTTCCTTCCTCCCTCCTTATCACATGTCCATACCATCTTACTCCATTTGCCCTTGCCAGTTGGTCTATGGTCTCTCTCATCTCTAGCATATCCAACAATTCTTCAGTCCTTTTTTCCCTTCTCGTTTTCACCCCACACATTGCTCTCACCATTGACCTTTCCGTTCTTCTCAGGATTGCCAGTTCACTCTCTCTCAATATCCATGTCTCGCTACCATATAGCATTGCAGGCCGCACACAGCTCCGATATACTTTCCCTTTCATCCTTAGTGAGAATTTTCTGCCATACAACATTTCCCCACATTCCCTGAACTTTGCCCAGCCCAATCTTGCCCTTGTTGTCACCGCTGCTTCACATCCACCACTTCCATTTATCCGATCACCCAGATAACAGAAGTCTGTCACTGTTTCGATGCCATGGCAGAACTCATCATCATGGCCTTCCACTTCATTCCTTCCTTTACTGCATTTCCCACAAACAAAACACTTCGCCAATCTTGTTGCGGCTCTCTTGTTGCGACAATGTTTTGAAAATGGAATGCAAATACTAACTTGATCCTACGCTTGAAAATATAGTATACCTGTGGAAAGTAAAATCATTCATGTTCAGTCTTCGAAATTAGCCTCGGCAATCGGCAATTGCCGAGGCCACACAAGCGCTTGTAAGGACCACAAGATTACAAAAATAACCCTAATTTTCTCAGACCACACCAGACTAGGAGGTTGATTCAATCTTCCTATTGCTTGATGTTTTTATTTGGGTTACTTTCTACTTCGCCGGCGCTTAGACACGTACCCAGCTGGGAGAATTGAATCTTTTATAGAAATATCACCTTATTTGCATTGATTCAACGCCAGTAGACGTCAAATTATTGTAAGCATTTACTCCTTATCGCGCTTTGCCTTTCGTTATCTTGTCCAGCTGTATCAGAAACGATCGCGCCGCTTTCACAACGAACCACACAACATCAACAGACGTCGAATACATGTAAGTAATAGGTTAACGCGTTAACCTTTAGAGTGAGCTTTGTTAATTGTGGTTTGTGATAGATGTCTGGTTGCGTAACAACAACAGGTGCAATTTTATGCGCTGACAATGCTCATTGCTCATGTAAACTATAAAATAAGTTTGCAACCTTATAAATACTGGCTTAATTGTTACGCAATAAGTTATTCTTTCATCGAATGCTTGTTCTTTACCAGTGTCATTGCCAATATAAATCATGGTAAAGGAAGATACAGTTAAAAAGTGGATATTACCTGCTATAGCAGTGGTTCCCAAACTTTTTTGAGCGCGACCCAAATATGAGTTTGGTGAACATCTCGCGACCCAAGACGCAGAAAATCTGTATAAACAATTTCAGCAGTCTATACTGTTTTTGCAATGTTTGCCTGCTTCTTCTTCTTCTCTCGTTTGACTTGTAGTAGCTTAGATTGGCAATGCCTCATCGTGTAGCCATGATACGGTAGTTGGGTCCGGTTGTCAAATACGGTACCGATGTTTCCACTTGGAGGCCGTAAGATGGGACATTCGTGGAATATGTGTAGCATTGTTTGTTCTACCGCTCCGCAGACACATATCGGCGTATTGTGCAACCCCCACCTAAACAGATTAGCTCCAGTGCAGCCAACGTCACATCTGATCCTGTTCAATGTGACCCATGCCTTTCTTGAGAGGTCTGCTCCAGGAGGGATGGAGAGTGCTGGTATAACTGAAAACTGGGGAGGGATATGTGGCAGCTCGTTCCATTCCTGGGCCCATGTCTCCATGCAGCTGAAGTTCTTATCCACAAGCGGTGTAGCATATCGATGAAATGGTTGATGACAGGCGTTGAAGCCTGACTGGTCCATATCTTTGGGAGTGACTGTGGAGAAGGTGTTGAGGATCGAGTCTTGCATGCAAAGCCAGTTTGTGAGAGGCTTCTTCCCTACGGACATGAGCAGGAGCAATGCCAGCCAAAGTTGGTAGATAAGCAGTAGGTGTGGGGCGGAGACAGCCAGTGATGATGCGCAAGGTGTCGTTAATGCATACATCTATCTTTTTTGTGTTTCTGCTACGGTTCCACACAGCTGTGGCATATTTGGCTGAGCTGTAGACCAAGGCTAGTGCACTTGTACGCAAGGTTGATGCTCGGGCTCCCCATCCTGTTCCTGCAAGGCTTCTCAATAAGTTATTTCTCTGGCACGGAGTGACTCCATGTGGGGTCTGTAGGCCAACTGCCGGTCAAGTTTTACTCCAAGGTAAGTTGGGTTTGCAGTATAATATGGTAAAGGATTTCCGTTTAGCGAGACAGACATTTGACGCTGGGATTCCCGATTATTTAAATGCCTGCTATAAACAAGACACAGACAACCAGTTGTAGAGTGGTGTAGCCTACTGTAGCTCGTCTTGCTCAGAGAGTAAGTAAAAGTGCTGGATTCGTTGTAGAGTCAAACCGGTTTGGCTTCAGTGCCTCTTCTTGGTGCTTAAAAATAGCCTACGCACATTTTTTTGCACATGTCGGATGTCTCTTCTTGTTCTTCTTTGTATTCGTTTGACAACATTTTATAACACAGCCTACGTAGCGGCTTCCCTGCAACCAGGGTCGCAGATAAAAATTAACTTCAAATTAAAAAAATAGTTCAGAAATCTTTAATTGTCAACTCAGAGAGTAATCTACGTTTAACGTGATTTGTTGAAGGAAGTGACTTGAATGTCGGTAAAACTGTTGGCCATAATTGATTGATAGAAGAGAAGCCAAATAAAAGTGTAGGATGCAATGATACTGTCGATGTTGGGATTAAAACAACTCAATAGAAGAAAAAAAAGTTTCTTTATAAATTAATTTACAACAGTCCTATTTTGGCAGATTTAGATCGTCTCTGCACGACCCATTTTCTGACCCTTCGCGACCCATGTTTGGGTCGCGACCCATACTTTGGGAACCACTGTGCTATAGGTTATGAAACAGAGGGGACAGAAGGAAAAGTTAGTGTAGTATTTTGCAAAATTTGTATAGAATTTTATGACGGAAACAAATCAGAATTAGAAAAGCTACGGGGCCCAGTTAAAAAAGTAGTTCAAAATTGGATAAATGGTACTTCAGCAGTAAAGAAAAGTAATGCTTCCGATCATATGACATCGCGCGTTCATGAACGGGCAGTTTTGCGTCTTAAAAAATAACGTTGTCGTCATTTCTTATTGGGCATTGTTGTTACGCAATAGGCAATACAACCGGTCGGGAAAATTAAATCGATTTGTGCTGACTCGAACGTTGAATCAACCCAAAATTAACATACTTCCCCCCATGAGTTATTTAACACGAATTATCGTAACAGTGTGGGTATCGCGTTGCTCGCTTTATCGCTACTTTTGGTATTATTACATCACAACAAATCAAACAATGCGGTCTTGATAGACTACTCTATTATATTTTTCGCTTCACGTTTTACATGTTGTGGTAGCCTACAATTTTTTTGTAATAAACGTTCACAGCAATTGCCGAGGCAATTTCAACTTTTGCCGTTTGGCCTCGGCAACGTTTTTGCCGAAGTAAAAATATGCTAATTTCGAAGACTGCATGTTAACATCAATTCAGCAACACGTCACCTTGAATAAATTTAAAAGTTGCTGACATCCGTAAGCAGCCCTTGAAAAATAGTTACGGAGAGACGTTTGATTAAGGTTTCGACTTGACATTGCTCTCTTTTCACTACAATATCGCAACTTATGATTGAAATGGCGTATTGTCCGCAGAAGTAGTGATTTAATGCCGATGCAGAAAACGCGGAAGTACGATCTTGGCGTCCATATTGTTTAACATAGCGATAACTTCATCATGAAAGAATGAAATGTTGCAACATGGAAAAAAGCGGAAATGCGATTTTTAACAACAACTCACCACCGAACCTACTTTTATGTTGAAATATCATTGAAAGATATTGTTTAGAAGCAATTGTGAGGTCATTAAATAATTTGACTGTTTTAATTCCACAGTTATTGGAGTAAATTTCGAAATTTAATGGAATTTATTGAAATAGGAAAAAGGCGGAAATGCGATTTTTAGCCACAACTCAATAACGAACATTTTCTTATGTTCAAATATCATTGAAAGATATTATTAAAAAGCAATTGTGAGATCATTAAATACTATGACTGTTTTAATTCTAAAGTTATTGCGGCTTATTTCCGCGTTTCCGCATTTCTGCCTTTTAGTGTTGTCCGTAAAACGCCCGTTTTCGCGTTGCAGATGAAACAAAAGATGCGCATATTCCGCCTTTGTGTGTCGTGTGTGCGCCAATCAGTTTGCGCGAGTCCGTTACCGGTACTGCGTTGATTATGCGGCGTGTGCGCAATGCGGTTTGTACCAGCCCTTGTTGCGTTGGTTAGTGGTTACCTCGGGCCGAGACTTCAAGTTCATTTTCACAGCAAGCGATTCACTGGACACCGCGCAATTCACTGCAGTGCAGAGGTTTCGACTTTCGAAAGCGACATCAAGTCTGTTTGCAAGCTCATAAAGCTAAACGCACGCTCCGTTTACGTAGCAAATTATGTTTTTCTTTTGGGTGCATTCAACATCTGATGACATTGAATCGACACAAAATGGTAGATTTTTGCTTTGTCCCAGGCAGCAAAATCAATCATATTTACATTGATTCAACGTCTGCAGACGTTAAATCAATGTAAAAATGACAGATTTTGTTGTCTGGTGTTGGATTGTAGCATCGCTACTCGTTCTAGTGATTATTTATTGCAAAGCTGTTGCGGTTTGCATTCAAAAAATGTTTTCCTGCTGCCGATCGCTAGTTCATTTATTGTTTTATGTATCAATACAGCATAAAAAGTTGCCCCCACGCAGAAATATGCGTGGGGGCCAGGCCCCCACGGCTTAGACGCCTATGTCTAAAATACATGTAAAAACTTACATACGAGTTATTAATTACCGAGATAGCATAATTTTGATGCTCTAAAACAAAGTCATATATTATCATATATAGTCAAAGTGGCAAATGCGCGGATGGACAGTTTTTACGATAATGCACGGTCCATCAATTTAGAGAATTAATCGGCGGTAAGTATTAACCGGCGATTCAATTCGATAATATCAAACCTCCATCTTTACACTCTGACTACAAAAAAAAATTGGACCTATATCACGCGAAAGTTACGAGTAATACTAATTAAGCATTGATTTCAACGACCTAATTTTTGGGCAAAATCAACTTTACGACCGGTTTTGCGAACTTTGATCTTCCGCTTTGCAAGGCAACTTGATAGTTACTTTGAACTTTAGTCCAACGTAGAGTGGTTTCACTTTAACCTGAATAAAAAAATTTCTACTTCTGGCTTTCTTTCCCAATTAAAATCATTGATCAGCGGTCAGCGCATTCGAAAAGGTTTTCCAGAATTTCGTTATTGCTTTGTGACAAGCATTTCTATGGTAAACAACTTTACCTCGCTTCCCACTTTTTTCTCAGCTATTCTCTTAAATACCGGCGCGCGTAGTCTTGCTCGTCCGTCAAGGAGTGGTAATTACACGCAATTCATTATGACGCAACCGAAGGCTTTAATTTATCACATGGCTCACCCAGACAGTAAAATCCGCCATTTTTACATTGATTTAACGTCTGCAGATGTTGAATCAATATAAAAATGACTGATTTTGCCGTCTGGGAAGGCACTCAAAAGTAAAAACTGGATAAAATGCAAGAATGCAAAAGAAACGATAGCCTATTGTGGAATAAAATACAAAATTCTTTAAATAAACAGAAGGCGTCCTTGGATTTACAGAAGGATTTTGTTGGATTACAGAAGGATTATCGTTGGATTTTCAAAAAATTGCCGAATAGGGAACTAACTGATAAAGACTGTACTAGCCAAATAGGAAACTAGCCCAATCAGACTAGCCAAATCGGACTAGCCGAATAGGGTAATAGCCGAATCGGACTAGCCCAATCGAACTAGCCCAATCGGACTAGCCGAATAGTAGCAGACCCTAAACCGGCAATGCTTTTCACACAAAATGTTATATTGAACAGAAAAATTTATTGTATTTTAATGCGTGTGTTCGGCATCTATTAGTTGTTAGTCCAGGTTTGCGTCGGCAAAAGCTTAATCAATAAATTATTCAAGTTTCCGAACATGACTGAGTTCAATTTTAGTGAGTCAAATAATGACTACACTGAACATCAGTAAAAAATATACCGTAGCCTATATTCAAGCGGGTGGTAGGCTTGAGTGAAGAGTAACTTAGTTTTCCGTCAAAACCCCGACTAGGGTTAATAACGAGCAAAGTTGCACAATTATGCTTGCAACTTGTAGCCAGGGTTAATATGCCCTTTAGAAATGTATTCATGTAGATGTAGTAGATCGTTGTCTCATACGCACTCGCCACACGACCAATCCATCCCGAGTAGAAGTAATTGCGAAAGATAACAGATTAAGTAAGGTTCCATCTGGCTGCAACCTGTGTTCAAAGGGTCTGCTACTATTCGGCGAGTCCGATTCGGCTAATCCGATTCGGCGAGTTCCCTATTCGGCGAGAGCCTTTTTCGGCGAGTGCCCTATTCGGCGAGTTTTTGAAATTTTATTTTTGAAAGGGAATTATCGGGTACCGTAGCCTAATTATAATTGCCGTTTTTACATCGTTAAACGTTGCAGTCGTGCAGAAAGGAATAAAAATAAAATGTTTTAACTATTAAATTAAAATTCGTTACGTCAGTTCAGTTGTTTTTATTTCTGACTATCATATTAAAAACAATACACGTCAACATAGCAAAGGTAGAAGTGACAAAACGCGAACGTTAAAACGTGCTTGAATTCGTCATGTCAGTTCAGTTGTTACCAAAAACAATTTACGTCAACATAGCAAAGGTGTAGAAAAAGGTAGAAGCGACAAAACGCGAACGTTAAAACGTGCTTGTGACCGAAGTAAGTTATTGAGTTGAAAAAAATTTGGCACGGTCGCAACACCTTCAGAAAAATTTACAAAATAAAGGGAAAATAAAAAAAAGAAAATGTTACAAAAAAAAATCATGTTTAATGTCTATAAGTTAGTACTTTTGAATAGTTAAAATGATTAGTTTGGATCAACAAAAGCTTGGATTGAAAGGAAATTATCGGGTACCGTAGCCTAGTTATCCCAACCAGCAGAAATTGCCATTTTAACATCGTTTTAACGACGCTAAACGTTGAAATCGTGTAGAAAAGAGAACTTTGCTGACTAGGATACGTTGAAACTGGGAAACATTCACAGAAGCCCTTCGATTTGTTCCAAGAACCCATTTAGCCTAACAGTTCATTTGTACATTGATTCAACGTCTAAATACATTATCTTAAAAATGCATAATCTTAAAAATGCAACGTATCGAAGGGCTACTGTGAATGTTTCTCAGTTTCAACGCAGGCCTGAAAACTCGTGTTAATTGTTTTAACTGCTCGCAGCTCAGTAAATTGTTTCAACTGCATACCGCCTTTCATAAAACCTGACCATTTATATCGTTATGATGTCACCATTGAGGGTGTGAAGTTACTAACCCACAGCGGGGACATTTCTCAATTATGAAGGCACGTGTTTTACCCATGGATGTCAACTAACAAAGTTCTCCTTTTTAACAACGATTTAATGTCCGACAACATTGAATCGATATAAAAACGACAATATCGCCAGCCGATGTAAATTAGCACTTCGGATTAACACTTCGTTAAAATAAACATTCGGGAATTGCAAACAAGACTTCCAGCGCTGGTGCTCGCAGCTGAATATATTCAATACAACAGTAGTGATTCTGATGCGCTGACCTAATTCTGCGTCACTCTTTGACACTACATATTTTCGACATTTAATCCACGAACATTCTATTGCGAAATTAAATAATTGAGAAACCGGCGGCCGAACTTGGCCGACGGAGGAGGTAGCACAGGCGGTCATTCACAGGCGGAGGTAGCACAGGCGGCAGGCGGTCATGGCCGCTAAGCACTACTTAGCGGCCATGGCCGCCGGCTGCTTTAAGGCTTGCAACGTATCCTAGTCAGCAAAGTTCTCTTTTCTACACGATTTCAACGTTTAGCGACGTTAAAACGATAGACCACACATTTGGTTAGCCTTTTCATTCTGTTACTCCTTCTCGGCTGAAGAATTGTTGGATATGCTAGAGATGAGAGAGACCATAGACCAACTGGCAAGGGCAAATGGAGTAAGATGGTATGGACGTGTGATAAGGAGGGAGGAAGGAAGTTTTCTTAGAAAGGCACTAGATCTAAAGGTGGATGGGAAGAGGAAACGCGGTCGTCCAAGAAGAACGTGGAAACAACAAGTGAAGGATGAATTTAAAAAAGTCGGACTGAAGGAGGAAGATGCAAGGGACAGGGTGAAATGGAGAAAAGGGATTAAAACAATTGCTGCGCGGAAACAATCGGCCACCCCCACTAGTGGGGAACAAACCGACGATGGATTATGATGATGATACTACAATGTAAAAATGAACTGTTAGGCTAACTGGGTTCTTGGAACAAATTTTTGCTGGTAGGGATAACTAGGCTACGGTGCCCGATAATTTCCTTTCAATCCAAGCTGTAGGCCACACATTTGTTGATCCAAACTAATCATTTCAACTATTCAAAAGTACTAACTTATAGATATAAACATGAATTTTTTTTTTGTAACATTTTCTTTTTTTTATTTTCCCTTCACATCTTAAATTTTTCTGAAGGTGTTTGCGACCGTGTCAAATTTCTTTCAACTCAATAACTTACTTCGGTCACAAGCACGTTTTAACGTTCACGTTTTGTCGCTTCTACCTTAAAAGCAACTGAACGGACATGACGAATTCAAGCACGTTTTAGCGTTCACGTTTTGTCGCTTCTACCTTTGCTATGTTGACGTGTATTGTTTTTAATATGATGGTCAGAAATAAAAACAACTGAACTGATCTGACATGACGAATTTTAATTTAATAGTTAAAACATTTTATTTTTATTCTTTTCTGCACGTTCAGCGACGCTAAAACGATGTGAAAACAGTTAGGCTATGGTACCCGATAATTCCCTTTCAAAAATAAAATTTCAAAAACTTGCAGAATAGGGCACTCGCCGAATAGGGAACTCGCCAAATCGGACTAGCCGAATCGGATTAGCCGAATCGGACTCGCCGAAACGGGCCATTCTGGTGTTCAAGATGCATAGCGAATGTCCTGTGGAGATGTACTAATATCAAAAGTACTAGAGCGACAGAGCGTTGTCTCGTACCTCATCTCCACACGTGCATTAACAAAACAACATATTTTTCTGTTCAATATAACATTTTGTGTGAAAAACATTGCCCTACTTGCCAAGCTGATACAATCTGCAGACTTTACAAGGAATAACAACACCCAAATGAACGGGCGCCGCAGTGCTCCGCACCTAAATATCCAGACGTCACAGTGTGCGCACCTATTTGACTGGCGCCTAAAAGACGTGGACCCTATTTATTAAACTACGGCATTGGAAGATTTTCTGCTTGGTTGAGAATTTGTTAGTGCATATTCGAAATTGCTGCTGGTCTTTGGGTGTGTGGTGGAGGAATATTGCTTATTGTTGGTAACCATTGTGTGGGGGTACATTTCAGTGTTCCAGACGCATTGTGATTGGTTCGCTGGGTTGGGTCACAGAAATAGAAAGGTTTTATTAGTAAGGGGTGTTAGGTTAATTTTTATTTCAACTTTAACTCTGATTTTAGGGTACTACAGTGTATTTAAGACCTCTAGAAAAAAAATTGAAATTTCCGTCCAGCAGCAATTGTCAGCATGAAATTTTCAATTAGTTGTTGCAGCAGAAGCATACCAAAGATAAGTCAATCTACTAGATTAAACTGAAATCAGCCAATAAAATAGACAAGTAGATGGAGAAAGATTGAGGGAGAATCTCAGAATGAAGGTTTGAATGAAAAATGCAAAGTACGTACCGTAAATCTTTGCTGAAGAAAGCCAAAGACATACAAACTAAAAGCAACTATATTTTTTGATTTTAAGTAGTTTTTGGAGATAGGTTTTGGTCAATTTACGGCAGCTCCACTACAATCAGCTTCATACAAGCTGTTTGCATTAATGTCATGCTTTTGCACATGCGCATAGTCATGCTCCCAAATCGAAATGACCAACTTACTATGTTTTACGATGAAACCAAGATCAGGAAAATGTATAGGGCAGTCTTGCAACTTATTTAATGTGTTTTAGTACAGTAGCTAATAACACTTGAACTTTAAATGCAATAAACAAAAAGTAACGTTAATACAATATTAGGAAATTTCTAATTTTTTTCCAGAGGTTCAAGAATAACCAGTTGTATTCTAAAACTAAGGCTAAAGTTGGATTTGAAAAAAGCCAATTAAACCCCCTCTCCCTATTATTAGATAAGACCTTACTGAGTTTAATGATAATGCTTTTTGATTTTGATGTAATATAGTATTTCATGTGTTATAATCTGTGATAGTTTGATACGTTTTGTTGAATTTCAGCATTGTTTATAGACATACCCAACCATTAATCTGCAGCGCTCTACAAAATACTCTGGTGCAAAAATTTGGAATAATATACCAGTTGAAATCTAGCAAATCCTCCTTCACAACTTTTAAAAAATGTACAAAAATATAGGGAACGTACGGGAAGTTTTCAATTTTTTTATTATCTTGGATCATTTCAACGTCCGGTGATGTTGAAACGACGTAGAAGAAAAATATTTTTTTCATTTTGTGGAATGTGATTCAACAATCGCAAAGAAAAGACTCTCTTTGGAGTGATGTTTCTCTTCATTACAAATAAGGCAGGCAGTAGTGAAGGTTTGTGCACGGTGTCCAGGCCATGTAGTACAAACCTATGAGTTGCGCACCCAGTATTTAAACAAAAATTCAGGATAAACAGTGCTCACTTAGTAAATAACATTCGTAATTCCACAGCTCTAAAAATAAACAAAGCCTTGTGATCTTCATTGAAAGAATTGATGTTTTTCGTTAAAAAATGTTCCTCGTTGACAGCCACACATGATTTTTTTAGTTTTCAGGGTTGCTATTCCAGAAAGTTTTTCTCCTTTGCGTTTACTGCGACAGTATTGAATGGAAAAAGGTCTTCACGGCAGGAAAAAGTATTTCAGCTAACCAATAGCATCATTTAAAGAGCATTGATCATGGAAGAATAAACAACAATCGGCTTAGCAGAAGTTATAAAAAAATAGCGAAGCATCGCAATAGACTTTTCACATTGGTTGCCGTTGAACGTGCAGACGTGGGCAAGCAGCAGAACTTTCGTTTGCGTTGGTAGATTCTGGATAAACTCAAATGCGACTCAAACCTGTCATGATTAGTGCATATCAGTTATTGGTCCGCAGTCATAGTTGTATGACATAAGTCTACTGCAAAGAAACGCAATTTCAATTAAAAAGTTTTGCAATTTTGCCGGAAATGGAAAGCGGTGGCTCCACACAGGGGTCTGCTACTATTCGGTGAGTCCGATTCGGTGAGTCTGATTCGGTGAGTTTCTAACCTCTAACCCCTAACCCCTAACCCTAAAACGGCAATGATGATTAGGCTACGGTACCCGATAATTTAAAAAAAAAATTAAAAAAAATCCCCCGTTAAGGGATCGGACTCACCGAATCGGACTCACCGAATCGGATTCACCGAATCGGACTCACCGAAACGGGCCATTCCGCCACACAGAATGAACTCAACGGATTTCTAGCTGTCAACCTTACTCATGCTCTTTAAATGATGCTATTGGTTAGCCTGAAATTCTTTTTACTGATTTTTTTCTGCCGTGAAGAGCTTTTTCCATTCAACCCTGTCGCAGTAAACACAAAGGAGAAAAACTTTCTGGAATAGAAAACCTGGAAACTCAAAAAATCATGTGCGCGGCTGTCAACGAGAAACGTTTTTTAACAAAAAACATCAAATCTTTCAATGAAGATCACAAGGCTTTGTTTGTTTTTAGAGCTGTGAAATTACAAATTGTTATTTTGAGGGAAAGTTTGGGTTACTTTTTCTGGGTCTGCTACTATTCGGTGAGTCCGATTCGGTGAGAGTCTTTTCGGTGAGAGCCCTATTCGGTAATTTTTTTTGAAAACTATTGGGTATGGTAGCCTAATTATCATTGCCGCTTTTACATTGTTTTAACGTCGCTAAACGTTGAAATAAGACCCTAACCTGTAACCCTTAACCTCTACTCTTAACCCCTAACTCCTAACTCCTAACCCCAACCCTTAACCTCTAACCTTAACTCCTTACCCTAAAAAAAAATCACCGAATAGTGCTCTCACCGAAAAAGACTCTCACCGAATAGGGAACTCACCGAATCGGACTCCCCGAAACAGGCCATTCCGGTACTACATGGCCTAGACACCGTGCACAAACCTTCAGTACTGATGACTGACTGCCTTATTTGTAATGAAGAGAAACATCACTCCAAAGAGAGTCTTTCCTTTTGCGATTGTTGAATCACATTCCACAAAATGAAAAAATTATTTTTCTTCTACGTCGTTTCAACATCACCAGACGTTGAAATGATCCAAGATAATAAAAAATTGAAAACTTCGGTAGGCGTACGTACCCTATATTTTTGTACATTTTTTAAAAGTTGTGAAGGAGAATTTGCGAATTTCAACTGGTATATTATTCCAAATTTTTGCACCAGAGTATTTTGTAGAGCGTTGCAGATTAGTGGTTCTGTATCGACAATAATAGACGTAACATGTTTGTGCATTTTAAATGATTTTTCATGTTAAAGGCAATCAGCACTTTCAAATCTAGACTAGGTAGCCTATTTTGTACAACCATTTGCTTCATAATTTGAAATGACATTTAGCTGGTAGGCCTAGTGACTTGATATGCAACTTTTTATTTTGTTCTTACCTACTGGTAGCTCTCATAGGTATGGTGATTAATATTACTTTACTGTCAAGAAGTTTTTTTGTGAGCAACAATCCACCACCATCACACATGAAGTTCAAAATTGTGGCTTAGTCCTAGATGAATGAAAGAAAGTTAAGTTGGGAAAAAAAAACATTGTAGAGGGCATCTATGTTGCTTTAAAATCCAATAAAACTTCTTGGAAGATACTTCAGTTGCAACTTCAGCTAAAATCTGCTGTTACTTTTGCTGTGAAGAGCTGTTTTTCTGTCATTACCTGGCAAGAAACTAGCCTAGCTTCGGTGTTTTTTCGCAAAAATACCTTAGCTTTTAGACTGACTTATCGCTGACGTAACCTAGAATCCGTTGCGTCAGCTTCAGCTTGCACTCAGCTGGATCGCTTGCGATTGTCTGCGTGCGACTGCACGAAATGCTTGCGCAATGTAAACAGTCTGATTCACCTGTGTGCAATGGATCGAGCGATGCGTTTTGTCGGAATTCTCACGCAAGAAAAACGTATGTAGTCTACAGACTCTAGTCTACACGCTGTTTTACCCAGCGATTTCTAGCGAGTTTTTGGTGTTTTTAATTCGTAGCACAACTGGCAAAATTTAGTGTTTACTATCATTTATGATCTGAAGACGTTCAAACAACCGATTATTATTATTCTTGCCACAACTTGTACAATTGCGATTGGTTATATTGTAATTCTACACGCTCGATGAAAGCACGAGTACTTGACCAATCCATATTTGGAAGTGTAGAAGTAGATTTGACGTCGACAGCATGTAATTTTTTTTAGCTGAGTGTATTCTAGTATTTTGGCTCAGTTTTATGTTGTTTACTTGTATGCTTATTTTAATCCACTTGCTGTTTTTGCTGGCTTGCTTGGTGATGAATAAGTAAGTTTTTTATCTAAATTTTGTGTCTAAAACCTTTTTTATTTACAAGCACAATCATCAAAAATGTGATTTTAAACGGAAACGAAGTCTGTGGGCTTACAAGAAGGCTATCACGATTTATTCCAAATATTACTGTCACGGTTACAGACAAAATTATCTTTTCATATCGTTATATTGCGCCTTACTGCTATACTAAAGATATCAATCGCTATTTCTGCTTTCTGGGCTTGCTTGCCTAATAGCTGTCGAAAAGCAAGTCAAAACTTCTCTAGTTGAATCACAGAAAGTCAGCATTGCGGCAACATCTGTAGAGTAAACTCTCGCCTCAGGGAATGTCTATTTTAGGTCAGCAAGACGACACCTGCAGAAAATCGGCGACAGTTACCTTACAAGGCGCCAACGCTATAGACCTAAATCGCAGTGAAAGCATTCAGCTGGAACAAGCAGATTTTTTTGTCTTTGTCAATTCTTACAGCTGAAAGAACACAAACAGCTAGGATAAGCCTTTCAGCCATCTTTGTTTGGAACTGCAAATTAAGAACGGCGTCTGTTAATTTTCTATTTGTAAAATCAGATACTCCTTGCTCTACTAAGTATAGAGATGTATATTGTTCTCATTCAGATTAAAAGGTTTTTAAAACATTAAAGATGGAAAGTTTATCTGACATGCATAGGCTTAAGCTCAGAGGTCATAAACACGATATAATTAATTTACTTGCAAACTCTAACCAAATCAGCTCGTGATTTTATGTCTCCCAGTTCATCGCATAGATTTAACTTCATTTTTGTGCTTAACATTAGTCTATTATTCATTTCATTGCGTTTTGTTGTAGTTCCCATATCCCTGGTAGTTCCTTCCTATCAAGGCTCATTGCGCAGCAGCAATTCATTCTGTACATATAGCCTGTTGGTGGTTAGTTTTTAGTAGTGACCCGAGACATGTTAAAACCCATTGCTCATTCTGGATATATATACCTGTAGTAGATCTACTAGATCTGTAGGCAGTAGATCTGTAATTTTTGTAAAGTTACTGGTTTTGAAAATACCTTGTTTGCTTTTGAATGTAATTAAGTAAAAAACAATAAAGTAAAATAAAGGTTTAAGAGCAACTAAAATGGCTACAGCAGTTTTAAACGGATCTGGAAACGACGGAGTTGTGCTTCCCATTCACAAAATTAAGCAACCAGGATCAGTTCTTCCGGCAGAAAACTTCCAATACGAGCAGGAACAATTGAAGCAAAGCGCTAAGAATAGCGATCCGAATACCGGTGGGATCCGCCCAGTCAGCTCATTTGAACCATTAGTGCCGAGGTAATGTTTTAAATTCTGATGGTTTAAGATTGGCTGACTTTTGTGCAAAATATCAACATAAACAAAATAACTCTTTTTTCAGGCCAACTCTTTGTTTGATGGCATTGAAAAGGTTTATTAAATGTATACTATGTGAAATCACAATGCTTTGCTTGGGTTTGTTAATGACGTTTTGTAGATTAATTATTCTTAACACCAGCCATACATCAAAAGTATGTCTTCACAAAAAAATTACAATAAGACCAGATCCTAACAATAAAAAATGCATAAAATATATTCACCACAAAATTTCTGAAACTTAGTATTAAAATATGTAAGTATTTGGATTCTATTTGAATAATGACCTTCTGATGATCCTCCTTTTAGGTAAAACAAGCTGTCAAGGGTTTAGACTAGAGAGTAATAACTATATTTGATTTAAGTATGTGGTATTAATAATGCTTAATGCCAAGCGCAATGCTAAGCCGAGCTCTACTTTTACAGTAGGTATATAAATGAACAGTGTATACGTATAGTAGTAGTTGTACCTGCAGACAGTGCACACCGTTTCGGCCTTCCAGCCTCCTCAGTGCAGTAGATATGGCCTCGGAGATATAACATACCTCTGTGTGACCTTTTCCCATGTGTGGAATCCAAGCTCCAAAAAATGGTACTACCGCCAACCTTGCCAATGATATTACCGCCAAGGGCTCAAACTGCAAGCAGTGAGCTTTGCGCAATGCACAGCAAGGTGCCTCCAGTGAAGTGCTCAATCGGCATAAGCCAAGAGCGTTCATAACTGTAGACAGTGCACACCGTTTCGCCCTTCCAGCCTCCTCAGTGCAGGAGTATGTATTATATTTTGCAGGTTAGTTAAAAAATAAAATGCTTGCTGTCAATACTTTTTTTCAATTACACAACTACAGAGCAATTCAAGGCGAATTATTGAAACACGGAGTGGAAGCAGCCATTCGCAAAAGAAGCGGTAGTGATGACAGGGTTATAACAACTTTTACCGCCAAAGTTGATGTTACACTTGGAAATTCCTGTTGTTTTAAGCAAGGCGTGCTTGGCAAATATGACGCTGCATGGTCACAGTGAAGCTGTGTGTTTCACTAAGTGTCGTAATATAGAACAAACCACTAACGACGTGTTTTATGAGAGGTTGTCAGAGATTAGATCAAACAGTTGTGATATGTAGAATTCCAAAACGTTTTCTTGTCCTTGTACCAGGACACGTTACTTTGTGAATGCTTATTGTAAGAATAGCATTGCGTTTTGTAAAAGTTCTATTTTTATCACACTTTTTTTCTGTGTCACTGTCTTCTGAATATTTTGTGTGGTTACTTCAACTATCCTTGCCGTTCGTGAAAGTTTAACGGTTTGTTTGTTCTTCTCTCGTGTTGTGTTGGTGATGCCTTCAACATTTAGTTGCAGAATGGTCACTCCTTGACCTACAACAGCTGGTGCTGTTCGCCCTGACAAGGGCGCTGTGCTTGGTCTGGGGGTACCATTCTGATGATTGTTCTTCCGCATGTTGACTTTTATAGCGACAGTTGTAGCAAGTTTAGTTTCCCAAAGTAGGTACTTGCGGGGACGACCACGTGGAGGTACTTGCTTTCGTCCCCCTGTTTGTTTGTTAAGGCGGGACTACAATGATAACGGAAAAGTTGTTCAATTTACTCCCACCTGTGTTGACTGTTTGTCAATCCAAATCTTGTAGCAGGAGAGCAACTGCTTTTCAAGGAGGGTTCCTATGACCTTAACGTACAAGAGTTTTATTTTTGTAGTTGCTAATGACAAGGTTTTAACTTGTGCAAGATGTTACATTGACATTTACAAATAACATTTCAAAAAGTAGAGGTTTTGTATTAAATATACCGTAGTCTATTGAAAAAATCTTCAGAAGCCAAAGAAAACATCCTGCTTTATTGTTACTTCTTAAAAGTTATATTGTGTTTGTCTATGAGATACATATGAAATATAGCTTAATATTGACAGCCTGATTGTCAACTAAAAAAGGAAGTAACCGCAAACAACGGTGAACTAATAACGCACTCATTGGACTAGCAGTGGACTCGGTTGGCACTTAGCAATGAATTGCCAGTGCGCAGTCGCATACAGCATATTACCTAAATTAACTGTGTGTTCAAATCACAACGTTAATTGAAGCACACACGCAAGAAGGTAATCAGTTTTGTTGTCTATACCAAAAACGCATGAGGTCTTTAAAAGAGATTAGGCTTCGTTGTTAAATATTTTGATAAGTCATAATACAACGTTACAATTTCACTATTAAAGATTTACTGTAAAGCTTTTAAGAATATCCCATGTTTAGTTCTAGCCCTTTTAAGGTAGGCCCACAAACAGTTTTACCTCCCTGATAGCGCTGTCTCAACTCTTAACGACATTTACCCAACTGTTTTTAATCTTTCTGACCAAATCTGACTAACAGCAACAGTTTCTGGCGTCTTTTGACGTTGTACTAGTTCAGACACAGGAAAATATTTAAGGAGACATATCGGAGGATTCGAGCTTGGTTATTTGTAGAAGATAAATAATGATGTTTGATTTGTTCTGATTAACCCTTTGTCCTGTGGGGGGGGGGGGGGTCGGGTGGGACTTGGCGCTTTTCAAAGCAATATCACTAAAGAACTACGCAATCCACACCTTTGAAATTTTTTGACTTTTCCTAAAAATTATTCAAGTATTTATTCCGCTTTAAATGACATTGCTATTGTCTATAGTTTTAGAGATATGACATGATTTTCATAACATACTCGGATATTTTAGCCTGCTACTAGCTAGTCCTTTTGTTTTCTAATTATACGGATTAATAGGATTACTGAGCGCCGTCGTGCGTGGAACTGCGACGCAGATATTTCGTGAGTTGGCTTTGTTGTAAAGCATTCGACCGTAATGATTCCGCCTTTTGTTTGCAAACTCGAGTTTTGAGTTGCTTTGATTAATCTTTTAATTACATCTGGGTTTCTTTGAAATTATATCAGAGAGTAAGTATACGATAAGCCATGCTGAAAAAGATGTAATTTTACATAGTTTTCTATGGCCAATACATTTTGTTTCTAACTTATAACAAGAAGCCGTACGAAAATTTCTTGACAAAACTCAGTCTATCTCACAAAACAAACAAACTGATGTGGGAAGTTTTTTGTTGATTTCTTGTCGGAAAGCAACAAGGAGTGAGTTTTTGACCCGCCAATAAACTTCTGCATGTACCGGTACACTTATATTCACATAAATATTTATGGATGTTGTTAAAACGTTTTTATAAAAACGAGAGATTGAAGGATACTGAAAAGAACTTGACATCGTCTATCTAAACTGCTCTGCTTTTGTGGAAAAACACGCGCAGCGAAATTGTTGTGCTTTGACAAACATTGCACATACTGTATTGTCAGCAATGAATCTTTACCTAAATGGTAATTTTGCAGTTGCTTGAGAGATTACAAAATTATTTTTTCTCTACGAGAATTGAAAAGTTTGATATATCTCAGCAGAAACACTATTAGGACCAACTCAATAATTTCAAACTTTGTTTTCAAATGTTGATCTTCAAAAGCTTATTTTCACAAAAGCTTACCTCAAAAAGGTGTAGGCATATATCATTTTCTCAATAAATTTGGATGTTTATGTCATTTGGAGCAAAGTTGTTTGCTTGGTTGAAAGAATCTGAAATCAATGCCTTGTTTTTGTAACGTATCGCAACGTAACCTATCAGTCAGCCGCTTTTGAGCCTTTTTGTTTTCGAATACATTTCCGTGACAAAAGATTGGCTTTTGTAATAACGCCATCAACCGCGAAGTTGCATTCTCTGACTGCATCTAAAACGCGATACCATACTCAGCAATTTTTCTAAAAAATTGTTGCACGAAATACATATCTGACAAAATAAGGGAAATATGTTGAATTGAATTATTTTTTATACGGATTGTTTTCCTTGTCTCCTAAAAGTAACTAAAAAAAATAAAAACGATTTTTATCGTTTGGCATAAAAATATGATATTGAGGTTCACCTTGGTTTGCATGATGAAAAATGAAAATCATAACAAACAATTGTTTCTCTGGGTGATTTTCACAGCTATTTGATCCTTCGCGATGATATCAATTGTAGTTTCTATTACATGAAACCTGTTCAAACTATTTTTTTTAAAAACTGTGGTTGATTCAAGAATATAATACTTTGTAAATATAACTTACTTTATTTTTGTGTTTTTACTTCGACTTTTTCACAAGCAAGACTTTACACAAAACAACTTCAGTGTGAGCCTACCCAATAATGTCGATAAGTTATTTGCAACGTGAGTCGATTGACCAGAGTAGCCTCAGTGGACCAGAAAGCTGTGGCCAAAACTTGATTACTTTTATCAAAAGGTTTGCACATTGGGAACAGCAATCACTTTGTTTCAAATCAGCAAATCACTTTTTGTCATTGGTTCAACGTCTGAACTAATATACAACAAAATTGGTTTTCTGGGTCTTTGGTTCGGAAAAACATCATTATGATGTATTGTTACGTGGTCTATCAGCCAGCAGTAGTTTATGCGCCTTTTGTTTTTGGTTATGTATCAATTACAAAAGATGGCTTTTGCAGTAATGCCGTCAACAGCAAACTGCATCTAAAATGTTATTTCAAAATTTGAAGAGAAAGAAATTTTCTAATGCGTAAGAAATAGCTTGACACAAAATGCATGTCCAACAAATTAGAAAAACATGTAGAAAACCTTATCTTGCAAATCTAGTTGACAACATAAAAAAGCCATTTCAATCGTTTAGACACAAACGTGCATTTTCAAAATATCAAAAACCTTCAATTTTGCCGAAGAAAAAAGTCAAAATTTTAGTGATTTTTTTTGTATGATAATAACAATCAACCTAAAAAAGATTTTTTTTGCAAGATTTGATATCTTGCTAAATGTATTTATTTTTCCTATCGTTATGCCACGACTTTGAGTTTGTCACGCAGAACGGGAGTTCCCTTTGGCAATGTACAAACGACCTTTTCTATAGCCTACCAATACGATTTGACTAAACGATTATTGTCACTACACTTTATCAAAACTGTTTGCAAAATTATTTCATTCAAAGTAATCATTGTTGGTAAGTATGGAAACATATCACTTTTGTAATGCATCGTGACATAGTTTATCAGTCAGGAGTTCTAGACACTTTTTGTTTTTGAAGTGCATGAAGGTCCAAGTTGGAACGAGCTCCTATCGAAGCAAGTAACTACCTTTGGATAGGTTGTGGTTCAAACACCATGTGACAACAATAGGCTAACTTACTTTTCTGTATCAACCGCTAGCTAGAAAGCAAATCAGATACTTTTTACATCGATTCAACGTCTCTAGACGTTGAAACAATGTTAAAAACAAATAAATAGCTCCCTGGGATGTGCTGTAAACTGCAAAGTGTTTCTTGATCATGTATAACCAAATTGGACAGTATGAGTGTAAAAAGAAAACTGAACTGAACACAATTGTTACAAATAAAATGTTTACTAAAGCTCATTGCTTGATTTAGTTTTAATATCAAGCGATGACAGTACATTTGAAAATGTGTAGACTATAACATATGGCTCAAAAATGACTTGAAACAGTTTATGTCTCATTCTCTGCAAATGTTGAGACAAAGCGAAAGATTTTTGCAATGCCTCGGGCAAAACAACAAGCAAACGCAAGTCAGACGCCAATTACGATTTCATTGAAGCGTGGACGATGTCCACGCGTAAGAGATTAAAATCCAACACAATTGAATTATCCCGTCACACTCAATTATAAAGTAATTAAGAAACGATTTCTCAAGTCAAATAAAAAAATATGACCAACCATCAAATTATTTGATTTTTCAAGTTACTCTGTTGAACAAATTGCAAAAGATTTTCGATGCTATGTTGTCAGATAAATTATCTGCATCATGTGAAAATTTGATTGATCTATTTTGCGTGGTTTTTGAGTTACACGAGCTGAAAGTGATAGTGTCGAACCGACCCCCCCCTCCGCAAGTCAACTGGCCAAAATACGTCACAGGAAATAGGGTTAAGGCAGAAATGTTTCAGTGGAATACTGCTCTAACTTAGTTCTCGCTTTTTACGACATAGTACATATTTGAAATTTTATTACGTTAAAATGGACATTAGACGTGTTCGAAACGCTCTTTTTTTATGCGAAACAAAACAAAAACAGTTTTCGTTTAATGACATTTCACTTCGAAATACGTTGTTTCTAACACCTCCAATATTGTTCAGCATCAAATAAAACTCGATGCTGAAGTGTTACGCTTATTCTGTGTTTAGTAGTTTCTAACTGCAATGTGCTGTTTTCCAGTACGTGGTTTATTCTATGGACCAAAATGCGGTTCTTTCATTGGCTGTAAAACTCACTTTTGTTTTTTTCTCAAAGTTTCATATGTTTAGAACTTACGTTACATTAACGACAGTTTTGTTGTGTTTCAATATCATTTTGAATCATCAACACTCTCTGAAGTCACTCAAGAATTGCGTTTTTTTAATAACCGCCTCGGGAGTTGGCATTATACAGATAGTGTTGACTTTTTTTCTTGGTTGTAGTATTTTTATACTTGCTTGTCAGCTGAAGCGGAGATATTTCAATTTCTTGCTTGACTGTTAAGCCTGCATTGATTTGTAAAGCAACATTAATAAGTTCAGCGGCGAATATCACAGAATACATTTAAGTGAGAGAAAGTTTTCGTAAGGCATAATAACGGCTAAGATTGCAGTATTATTATCGATTGAGGCGGTTTGTAATTTGTATGTAGAATTAGATTACCGTTTTTTTTTTTTTAGTATGTCACATTTTGCTCAGCGCAGAAACAACCCTTTTCTACAATTCTTACGGATTCAATTGTTTTTGTAAAAAGCTGCAATTTGAAACAGCAAAATTAAAATTGCTGCAGTCAAAAACAACTTCAGGGTGTAGCTTAGCTCAGTGATGAGCAACCTTTTTGTGACTGTGGACCATAATTTTTTTTTAGAAATATCTGTGGACCATAGCCTTTTTTTGTATATCAGATTTATAATTGTGGCTTATGTTTAGAAAAACAACATATTTATAAGTAATAAATTTAACCAAATATTTATAAGTAGCAATTGACCAAATATCATAAAATTTTACGTCAGTGACTGCCTTGTTCTTGATATTTGTCACACATTAAGTCATAATTACAAGTACAAGTTTGATTCAATCTTAATCTTACTGTACCACGCTTATTAATATCAAGTCGGTTTCTTTTTTTACAAAAAATGTCATTAATAACAGAAAATCCAGCCTCACATGAATATACTTCAGCGGCATATAAGATAATCAGTCTTCTGCTCTATTACTCAGTCAGTTACTTTTAACAATATCGTTATGTTATCCGCTAACTAGTAACTATTCAGCACTTTCAACTCATCTCAGTTCTCAGTAGCTCGGGAAAAAATAGCAAACAACTGATCGTAACCAAAAGCGAAACATGGGGATTCCTCAAGAAATCGTAAACACATATTTATAATATTGTTCGGGGCCAATGATATGTCACAAGCACAGTGAATACGGAGTTAAATTGCTAATAACTTAGCATTGGTACAATACAATAACAATATGTGTGTCTTTAATTATTTTATCCGTGGACCACCGAAAATTTTCTGTGGACCACTTGTGGTCCACCTGGACCACGTTGCTCTTCACTGGTTAGCTGACCTCTAAACTTTTAATTAGTCTCTTGTGTGATAAAGCACAACTGCTAAACTCTATTTAAAAAAACATTATCCGGCTTTATTAAATGTAATACACTGTTATCTAAATTTTCTAAAGGATTGGTGACGGTTTAGAACAGAATTAATTTAGTTGCTCAGTTTATTGGGTAATTAAGCCCCGAGGCAAAATAATGTTTGGTTGGCTGTATTTTTTCTGTTGTGACGTCAAAGGTTTGTTGAAGCGGAGCGGCATGATAGGAATGCCAAGGCTTTGTGCTTTTTCTCCAGAACCAAATATTTGTTCTGCTACAGCGATGTTGATTTAGAATTTGGCCAAATCTATGCTGATCTACTTCTAATGTTCTTACCCAGTTAGACGAGGCAGTGTTGATATCGATATCATGTTTCGTTGCAATAAACTGAAAAGGCGCCAAAGTTGGTCTTTTTTGTAATCTACTAAATGTAGCCTAATACGAATTTACGCTATTTACATTTCAGCAACAGCGTTGTGTTGTTATTTGGGCAATGGGCAGGCGTTAGTTTATCTTGTACGTTTGTATCTGAAATGTTATTTCATCTGAGACTACCAACTGTTATTTCTGCATTTGCTTGTTAGTCCGTGAGGTAGGCTACTATCAGAGGCTTTATCTGTCCGAGATTAAAACCAACAAAGCAACCCACCTCTCGAGATTGTTTTGAGACGTAATTTCCAGGTCTTAAGTTTCTAAATGTAGTATTAGCGTTAGCAGGCGCGGATCTAGGAATTTTTTTTGGGGGGGGCCAGAAAATTTGAAAATGAATTAAAAAGTAAACAGATAGCCTATGAACAATCAGTGGCGTAGCCAGGAATTTGGGGGGTTTTGACGGCCGGCGGCGAAGCCCGACGGCGTGTTCGCCAAAGGCGACACCCAGTGGCGGGGGGTCTGGGGGACCTCCCCCAGAAAATTTTGAAAAATTACTTTGAATTTGGTGCATTCTGAGAGCATTTTCAACAAAAATATGGGTATAAATATTCCTGTAAAATGGTGCTGTCCGGTGGGCATCCAGGCCGGATAGCGACTGTCAAAACAGCGACTGTCATAATGGCGACTTCATAATAGCGACGTAATGAAGTGAGCGACATTCCAAACAGCGATTGTATAAATGCCGACTGCATTAAAACAGCGACTGTTATGATAGCGACATAACACTTTGTGGCATATTTTTGAATTTTATTTATTGTAGGCGCCATGGCACCAGCTTGACAATGATTGCCTAGTCTAGTTGATCTGTGATAAAGTTTGTAAAGTATTTTTAGGGTAGTTTTAGTTTACAAGTTTACAGTTAGAATTAGTAGGCTAAGGTATTGGAAGTACAGATGCTCAGCTTCTTGGTCAAAAACGTCATGAGTCAGAATCGACCAAATATAGGGTGAAGTGTGTGAATACCATCCAGGCAAAAGCTGTTTTATGCCTTTGCTGCTGTAACTTTCATTTGCTATTTTGTCATCTTAAACCTTAACTTGTAGGGTTAGAAAATAGCAAAGCAAAGGTAAAGTAGTGAAGGCACTATATGTACCTACTTCACCCTCTATTTGTTGGTCAATTCCAATCTATGACGTCATGGCATTTTGACTGGTGCATAGACTTGAATACTAGCTCCTGTGTCTGTATTTTATATGTTGTACTAATTGCTTTTTACAAAGTTTTATTTTACATTTTTGGTCAATTTCAATGTGTTAGTTTTGACTAAGGCGGAGACTTGTATACCAGCTTCGACAGAGTCAAACTTCATGAATAGGATTTAATAAAAGTCAAAACTTGGATTTAATAAAAGAAGTGAGGTCGCTGTTGTGGCAGTCGCTGTTTTTGATGAATCGCTGTCGTGTAGTCGCTCTATTGACAGTCGCTGTTTTAAATGAATCGCTGTCGTGTGGTCGCTCTATTGACAGTCGCTGTTCTGACAGTCGCTATTTGGAACCCGAGCCGTCCGGTGGCATAGCAAAAGGATAAGATCATGTTTTCTTCGGCATTTTTTCGGTAATAAAGCTAAGCATCTATGTATTCTTGTTGCTAATTCCTGGCTGAGATGTTTGAATGTTTGGTATTGGCAAAACTCGCTCTTTTAATACAGTTTCGCTTAAAATTAGGCACACTTTGTTTTAGAGACATGGAGACTGAAAGCATCATTCTTAATCTCGTGACGTCACACGCGTGCCAAAGGGGGGGTTGTAAGTCAGCTGTGGGACTAATAGCATATCGAAGCTGTTTAGAAGCATATCAAACCATTCAACAATTTCTCACAAAATTTCGGGGGGGGCCCGGGCCCCTTGGGCCCCCCCCATAAATCCGCGCCTGAGCGTTAGCATAACCTTTAACCTTCATTTTAATGTTTGATCAGGAGAGTCGAAGTGACCTTAACAATTTCAATTCTCAACGAAGGTAGTTGAAACTGTAAAATGACAATCCCGCGTCCTGAGTATCCATAATTGTTGCCAAGATCAAGCTCACAAAGAAGCTGTTCCAGTCCGAGGTTAAAGATCAAATCCATCAAGTTGTTCGTGTGTATCGTCTCAACGTTTGCAGTTGTAGAAGCAATAGGCTATAAAAACAACCTTTGTAGTTTGTGAGCTGGAGAACTGGGATGTTGTTCCAATAAATGTACAATTTTGTGATCGCCAATAGCGTAAATAACTAAATATAGATGTTTTGTTTACTATACAAATCAAATTATTTGATCTATTCCTTAAACACGGTTTTGACTCTACTGGTAACGTTTGAATTTGGCGAGGTAAATGCCGAAGTAATCTAAACAAAATATAAAATGCGTCGGCAAAAAAGTGCCGACGTAAATTTTGAAAACGTATTGATCACAGAAACCCAGTCAGCAAATCAACCCTTTTTACACTGATTTAACACCTGCAGACATAAAATAGAGCTGACTTACTGACGTGAAAGAGTGTTTCCGGTGGTTTAAAGGGAAAACTGTAACTCCTGACGTGATTGTTCGATAGAAAGATCAAAACCATCGATTTCAAACAAAACTAGGCCAATAAAATGTACGATTGAGAATTAGATTAAAAAACGACAAAAGATGTTTTGTAGTTTTGGTCGCAAACATAAATAATGCAGTTCAGACGTTCTCTACATTTGTTTTTCGATTTGAGTGCCGAAAACGTCACGCAATTTAAAAATGGTTAGGCTACCTTGTCCTTATGCAAATTACTGTTAAACCATGAAGATTTACCACTGCCGTTGGCGATGGGTGTATTGCGTTCTACTTTTCGAGCATGTTTACTTTCTTTTTGTGTTTTATTCTGTTAGTATTGTTTTTTGTGTGATCAGTTGCCTGCATTAACGACCTCTATAACCGCTATCATTACCAAGCCAACCTTACACCACTATTTTATGCAGGCGCTAAGGTTTGAGATCGAATACAACGATCTTCTTGCGTTAACAACGCCTAAAGGGCGGAGTAACACTGTTGCAGTTAAACGATCATGACATGTTATGTATCAAAAACGATTATACACGCAAAAATCGTAAAATTGATCGTTCTTTTTGCTTACTGAGCAGTCAATATTATTTCCCAATAAGCAGTTATTTTGTCTCGTGAGTTATTATTATTGCTCAACAAGCACATGCAATTTTGGAATCGTTAAGAAATCATTAAACCAAAAATGCAGTTTGAATTACCGAAAATAAACGTGATCAAAGTTTTTACGTCGGTAATAATTTTGCCCGCAGTAAAAATATGCTAATATCGAAGCCTATATTCGTGAATACATTCAACTAATATGAAACGTATTTTCCCAGCCAGCAAATCAGCTTTTTGCATTGATTCAACGTCTGCAAACGTTGGAAAGATAGGTACACGGTAAAGGTGTTTTTAAGTTTATAGAAAACCTTCTGACATATGAGGCACCGTAGATGAATTGCATATTTTCAAGTAGAATGCTGGCATTGCACCAAGTGTGAAAAGCTGTAGAATTACTGAGTTATAACACAAGAGTAATGTGTGAGCTACTTTTGTCCAAGTGAGAGAGCAGCATTTGTAGTGACAAAGCTGAATTTTGGAATATATCACGAAGGCGACGGTCTGTCTCTGACCTGTCCTCAGTATAGCTGCTTTACTTGTTTCAAGTTTTTCCAATTATTGTAATATAGTTTCGGGAGAGAGTTTTCTTTCTTGTACCAAAAACAGGCAACACACAATAATACAACAGGGTTGAGCATTATAACAATGTATTTTACATATTTACAAATAGCTTTAACAGTCGAGTTTTCGGCTTAACTTAAGCCCTCATCAGAAATCTGAAAATACTCATAAAATGCAATCAATTTCATTTTTATGAAGGTAACTAGCTAACTGACTATTTGCATCAAAAAATACGCAGCGATTAAAAGCAATAGTAAAACAGACGGCAAACAAATTACTGTACATTAGGAAAAGGCAACTACGTAACTACAAAAGAATTTGCACCACAGGGTACGTGATACATGTAAGTTTGTAAATGTGTTTTAATTTCTCTGTTTCAATATCAAAACAGAGCATCAGTACAACAAATCACTTTAGCCCGAGCTAATAGGCACATGATCAAACCAGATTTCCATGGGCATAATGCATCAAAATTTAAAAACAAACCAGTATGGGTTGGTTTGCGCCAAACCCAAGTATCAGATCCAGTGCCATTAACTTTAATTTCTACGTCCAAAAATTGCAAGGTTTTGTGTGCTATTTCAATTGTAAATTTGATGTTTTCGTGTTGAGAGTTCGGCAATTCTAAAAAAGCTTCACATGAGGTCTCCTTATTAAATACCGCAAAAATGTCATCAATGTAACGTAAGAACAACTTTGGGTGAAATGCTAGATGCTTATTAAATTGTTTTGTTTCCAAATGTATCCAAAACGGTGGTGGAATGGCGCAACAAATAAGGCGTTGGCTTTCTAATTATGCAAACCTGGTTCGACTCCCGGCTTCAGCTGGTTGTTGAAAACGCTCTCACTCACCTTTACCTAGGGTGTAATAAATTGGGTGGGCATATTTGCTGCAGGAAAGGCGGCCGAGAGAAAGGAACTGGCCTACTCTCCTTAGTGCCGAACGCTTAGTACAATGAGAACCTTATCTTCTCATACCCAACGCTTGAATCAAGTATATATGGGACCATCTTTACCTTTTTTTCCAAATGTGCCAGAAAAAAATTAGTAATAGTTAGGCCTAATGGGGATCCTCTGGCAACATTGTCAATTTGTTTCAACAATTGCTTTTTGTACATAAATATGCCTTCGGTAGCTAAATTCATTAACTTGACAAATTACGTCACGCTTGAAAGCCAATTGAGTTGGTTGTGTTTCCGAATAAATGTAGTCAGCAATGATGTCAACTGTCTCTTTCAAATGTACGTTGGTATACATAGATTTAACATCATAACTGACCATTATTTGTCCGGAAGACGGATCATTGTCTTTTAGTTTTTCCAAAAAATGATTTGCGGAGTTATGCATATACGAATTTGGAATGTACGGCTTGATCATACTATCTAATCTAAGAGTTTTTGCCAGTTCGTATTCCGGAGAGCCTATAATAGAAACCGCAGGCCGAAGAGGGTTAACTTCCTTGTGCACTTTTACCAAGCCATATAATTTACTGGAGTTACTGCCCGATAGAATCACTTTCGCTGTCAAGTGTTTGTCGAAGTCTTTAAAATACTTACGAATGTAGTACGCAATTGATTTTTCGTTTGAAATGATAGGATGTGATTTGCCGCTGTCTGAAATTCATTCGATTTATCATTGACTATAGAGTGTAGAGTCCAGTTCCTAATGTAATTTGTTTTCCGTCTGTCTGTCGTTTTCCATACTATTGCTTTTAATGGCTGCGTATTTCTTGATGCTTATAGTCAGTTTACCTTCATGAAGTTGAAATTTATTGCATTTTATAAATATTTTCAGATTTCTGATAATGAGTTAAGCCGAAAACGTTCGACTGTTAAAACTATTTGTAATATATCGTAATGTCAAACAACGCACATTTGCGTGGTTTTGAACTGAGTGATTCAAACCTGTTTCGCCGACGAACTGAACCAAGTAAAGATGCATTGCCGAATGGTGACAGGTAGGCTTGGTTCGTAGGGCTGTATTACTTGCTGGGGGTTAGTTTTTCTTCTTCATCTATCTTGATGATGTGAAGTTGGTAAATTTGTTTGCAGAAGGTCTACTGCAGTTAAACTGCCAAATAAGAAACTCATCCCTAGACAAAATCAATACAATCATGCAAGATTGTTTGTGGTTGCCATGCATGACTAGAAGAGTTAACGCGTGCCGGGTACTTCCGGTTTTAATGTGCTGTTTGTAGCTTGTATACGAATGGCCACGATTGGTTTTGAAATACCGTACAGGTTGGGCAAACCATGACCCGAAAATGTTACTGATTTGCTTTGGTGCAATGTAGTAGAACATTATACTGACGATGAGTCTCGGATTGACCAAAGATAATGTCAAACACAAAATCCAGACAGCAAATCAACCGTTTTTATACATTGCTCCAACGTCTGCAGACTTTGAATTAATGTAAAAAATGGTTGATTTTACTGTCCGGAATGAAGCCTTAGATGCTAGTTACTGCTTCACATGCCAGTCACATATATTAAGTAGCCATAAAGCACGTAGGACATCGGTTTATCAAATATATGTCGCAGTGAATATTTGCAATTTTTTAGAAGTGCTTCTATTAAATAACCGAAACTGGATATGTTTGTATTGAAACATTATACATCTCATCGTTTCGTGCAGACTTTCTACGTTATTGCTACAAGTACAATGTAATCTCAATTCAGTTACTTTTTCACAAATCAAAGCAGGTCTTTTTCTACTGCAATGGATTAGTCAGCAAATTCTACTGTGGCTAAATAGGTACTGTAATATCGTTGGGGATGCGTACAGCATGATTTAAAATGCACCATCTCGTGTTGATTTACCTCTCTCGGTCTGGGGTCTGCTACAGTCCGATTCGGTGAGTTCCTAACCCCTAACCCTAATTTGGCAATGATAATTAGGCTACGGTACCCGATAATTAAAAAAAAATGAAAAAATCACCGAATAGGGATCGGACTCACCGAATCGGACTCACCGAAATGGGCCATTCCGCTCGGTCTGTAGTATTAAGACATTAGTTTTTTTTCTTTTAAATATAATCCCCAATTCTTGTTTTTCATTTCAGTGTGAGCATGACCAGCCAGCTGTCGCAGGCAGTCTGCGTGCGGTGCCGGGCTGGGTTCAATGCCAACGAGCAGATGGTGAACTCAAATGGTGAAATTTACCACGAGGAATGCTTTGTGTGCGCTCAGTGCTTTCAAAAGTTTCCAGAAGGATTATTTTACGAGGTAAGATCTTTTGTTTCTTGCTTGGTTTTGATGTGTGTGAATATTGTGCTTGGATTTGATTGTTAGAAAAACGGTCTATTTAAGACCGACTAAAGAACGTTCAGCTGCCTAGAAAAATATAAGTGAAAACTGTAGGAACGATTTCTAGAAATTTTCGTAACTTTGCTGAATACATATCTGATGGTTGGGCATGTCAAAGTTAGATGCAAGTTTGCTACGTGCATTCGTGCAAATAGCACCTAAATGAACGGGCGCCACAGTGCTCCGCACCTAAATATCCAGACGCCACAGTGTGCGCGCCTATTTGACCGGCGCCTAACTGTCTGCGCCTAAAAGACTTGCTCCCAAAAACAAGACATCAAACAGCGTTAAGACTACTACTTTAATTACATGTCGTGCTACGTCTTATGTGCTACGCAACGGGAGGGCAAATGTTGCGCAAATTTTATGGCAAAATTGATGGCAAATGTTTTTCATAAAAAAAAATATTTGTTGGAATAAATTCTTGTTCTTCAGTTGGCTGTGTAAATGGTTCATCGTTCTACCAAGCATTTTTTGGTTCATCAGAAACTTATTTTTAGAATTTGAATTTTCTCAATAATTAAAAGAACCAACTGTTTGAAATATCAAAAATAAACAGAGAAATTGAATATTTTTTGTTTCAAATCCAGCATTTAGGTTATTGTTGATCAAAACAAAATATAGTTGAACATCATTACTAAACACGGAGGGTAATATTTTTAATTCAATTGAAAAGCAACTTGATTCATACACTAAAGGGGTTTTGACCAGTAATAGATGGTCAAAACTGCCCGGTTTTAACCGGGCGGTTTAAACCGCCCTGGTTTAAACCGATCAACCCTGAGCCACAAGCTGGCCTGGAATAATAAAGTTAATTTATTACTAGGGCCCACAAAAATCAATAAAGTCAAAATTTTTTAAGGACCTCGTCTGTCCGCGAATCAAAGAAAAAAGTTGTTTTCATCACCTAGGTCCTAGGGGACTGTTTCTAAGAAGTTTATAGGTCAAAATAAAGTCAAAATTTGTCAAATTATGGCTTTTAACAAACTTTTTGTGTTTTTTTAGAGTAATTTTTGTCAAAATCTTCATAAAAGCATTTTAAATCAAGAACTGCGACACAATTAAACCATATTAGGCTAACCCATAAAAGCAGGAAATATATCACAATGCCCACTTGGATCAGCAGTAACTTTTATCGCAAGTTGTCCATTGTTTATTCATTGTTACGTTTTAAATAATTCTTATAAAACACTTCCTCTTCACAAACGTGGTTTTTTCGAAGATCAACAGTTTGGATTTCAGGAATAGCTTACTGACATTCTGTAATACAAAATTGCCTAAGCAAGCTAAATCGTCTTCAGCAAAAGTTAGGCAGATTGGTCGAGATTTTCCTGGTGAATTTAATGCAACTCCCGATTTAAGGTGCAATTTTTGCAAGTTTATAGTGAAGTGCGAGAAAATGTATTTTGTTGAAAGCCACAGGAAAAGTAAGCGCTATCAAGCTGGATTGGAGCGACAACAAGCATCGCAATCAAAGCAAACTTTTATTGAACACGTTTGGGTGTGAAATCGACAAGATATTATGTTTGAGTAACTGGTATAAATTCAAGAAAGAACTGTGGCCTCTACAAACAAACAATTTCGTTAGGTCAAAATAAAGTCAAAATTTGATAAAAATTAAAGTAAAAAAAAAATTCTTGTAGGTCAAAGTAAAAATGGCCTATTTATTACGTTTTAAGGAAGCGTTTGCCAAATTCGCCACTGATATGTCGACCGTGGTAATGACTCATGCGTAACAAATATGGGTGGGAAATTTGGCATTGGATCTTTGCATGCTTGTCTTATATCATTACGGCTTGGTCACCTTTTTTTTTTTTTGTTTGTGTCACTGTTTTTATTTCCACATTATCGTTTCTTCTGCACTCCGACAAAGAAAAATAAATATACACAGAGTACAACTGCAAAAAACTGTACGTTTTAATGGGGAGGCTATAATATGATCGCAAACAAAACATTAACTTTATTTTGCGTTTGCTTCATTTCGTATGGCGGAAATCTATCGAGTCGGATTCGATGTAGGCCTATCTAGGTTACTCTAGCTGTCCTGTAAGCGTTTATTTTTCTAGAGAAGCATGGTCTATCAGAGCTGCTTCTTGGCGGCCAAATTCTCTCGCGTGGCAGCCAAAACAAAATATCTGTTAAACATTGTGTTTATAAAAATCCGTTAATTGATATCGTGTTTTTGCGTTTACTCAGATAAGAACAACGCAAACAAGGACCTGAAACATGTTTGCAGTTGTATTTAGATGCACTGCTTCCCACGTAGGTGTAGAGCTAGTCTTGGAGTTTTTATAGATCGACAGCGACATTCATACTTTGCTTTGTTTGTGAAAAAATATTGCAAATGCGAGAAGAGAAAAACACTTCGAATACCAATGAAATAGCGAAATGTTGGCTTGTGAAAGCCGGCCTAATATGGTAATTTCGAAGGCCATTTAACTTTTGATAACTGTTTATTTATTTTTCTTGAGACTTATTCGCTGACAGTTTACTTAGTTACTGGTTGACCACTATTTTTTTTTGGGCTGAGAGTTTATTTAATTAACCCCTATAGTTAATCATGAAACGCCTTTAGATAACTGTTTTTTTTTTGAGTTTTTGTTGACACTTTACTTGGTTAACCTGTACTAGAAACTAATTCCTTTGAATAAACAGATGCCGCTGTGAAAGTTTAGAATTCTCCGAAAAGGGCGTTTTCCAAACTTGGATTTCTCCGAATCGGCCTCTCCAAACCAGATTCTCCGAATAGTAGCAGATCGATTGCCCTCCCCCTCCTGAAATATTTGGATAAACATTTCACCTTCTGTTACAGCATCACTTGAAGGAGTTTTACTATGGATTTTGGCTACAAGTAGTCTCAGAATGCTCAATTTTAAAGTAATTAATTCAAAATTTTATGGGAGAGACCCCAGCTGGGTACTGCGCTTTCGCCAACTCGTCGGGATCCCTGACATGTGCAATGATACTTATTTTCCCTCTCATATTTTTGTTTGCTACGCCCCTGCTCGGACGCACAGGGCACACCGGAACTATAGCCCACTTCATGTCATATATAGGCTATGAATAAAATGCAAAGAATAAAATCTGTTAAGTTCATGAATAATTTTATACGCTGTTTTCAACCTTTGATCTGCTGCAAAAGCTTTTAAATCCTGTCCTGGTCCTGACCTTTCGCGAAAATCAAGATCCGGCGGATCCTGCAAGATCTTGATCTTGTGAACATCGTTGCTAAATTACCAAAGAATGTAATCATCACATTTCCGTCCCTTTTTTAGTTCGAAGGAGTCAAGTATTGTGAGCACGATTTCCACATGTTATTTGCTCCATGCTGTGGAAAGTGCGGTAAGTATAAATAAGTTTGTCCTATTTTCTTGATGAACTTGGTCATCGAGAAATTTGTCAATTTTTTCTAATCTTTAACCGACTTTTAAAAAATCTATATCTTTGCTTCTGTAGAAAATCCGCAGTAAACGCCTTTTTGTACATGTTTAGTTTCGGCCAAATTTTGCTGATACCAATACTAAAAAAATGGCCGATATCACTGATACCGATACATCGGTACATCTCTAGTTTAAAGTTTTTCGAACAAGTAGTCTTCAGTAACGAAATAGCCACTGTCTTACTACTCTCTCGTGTGTGATACAGTCTTCACCGTTGCAAGTACTCAATTGCTTGATTTTCATCATTCCTTACTTTTACAGAGGAGTTCATCATTGGCCGTGTGATCAAAGCCATGAACAATAACTGGCACCCGGAATGCTTCACCTGTCAGCTCTGCGATACTCCTTTGGCTGACGTTGGCTTTGTTAAAAATGCTGGGAGAAGCCTTTGCAGGCCATGTCATAACAGAGAGAAGGCTCTTGGCCTGGGAAGATATGTCTGCAATAAATGCCAGTGAGTGTTTTACAAAGATTTGTATCGTAAGTTTCTTAATTTCTGTTGTGGGATGCAAACATTTTTGTGTACATTTGTTGTTTTTTTTCTTAATTTGTTTCGTACAATTGAATATACTGTTCGAATGTTCTTTACGGTTCAAAGCGGTTAAATGAAACAGCTCTCATTTTTTAATGCAGCACCATCATTGAGGACGAACCTCTTCGCTTCAAGGGAGATCCCTACCACCCGTTCCACTTCAACTGTGACAACTGTGGGTGAGTTGAAAAGGCATATTAAAACTTTGGCATGGTGACACTATTGGGAGTGGTCCTGTACTAGGAGTGATGACGTTATTGACTTGACATGGCGTTATTCAGCTGACCGTTGAAAGGGCGGTTTCGTTCTGACATTGTTATTTTTTGTGCGGATAAAATATATAAGTAATTGTGTCTTTTCTGTTAGCGGCTCATTTACCAATCGAACTGTTTTGTTCGTTTTCAGCAAAGAACTTACTTCAGAAGCACGAGAGCTGAGAGGCGAACTATTTTGCCTCCCTTGTCACGACAAGCAGGGCATTCCTATATGTGGAGCTTGCAGGCGACCAATTGAAGAAAGAGTTGTCAGCGCCATGGGAAAGCACTGGTAAGAAGTGGTTCGGGCAAGAGGCCCATGTTACACCATTGAGTTGCGGTAAATATCCAACTCTGCAAAAACTTCAGCATGTTCCACATTAAGTAGTAGATGTGGAACATGCTGAAATTGGAGTGTGATTAATGGTTGATCAGCTCAAAACACTGCGGTATTTTGAAAAAATATGTTGTTACTTTGGTGGCAGTTGTTAAAACTTGGGTTGTAGTTTGATTGTCGATTGAAGCATCAATTTTTTTTATCAAATTGTGTGGGAAAGATCGCCTTGGCACTCAATGTAAACATGGAAACTTTCAAGCATTTCACCAAACTTTCGAGTGTGCACTGGATGCAGGGCCGTGTGAGCACCGTCTTGTCCTTAGTGATGTACCGAAAGCAAGATTTTGGCCGGAGGCAGGATGTTCCGGCCTTTGTTAATGTCTACCTCATATCGAAAACTTGCGGCAAAAAATTGATAATTATCCAAGTGAAGGGTGGCCACATTGAAAATAAATAAATAAATTTATTCCTAGTAATGAAAGCTTTCTTAGTGATACTTTTTTGATGAAATTATATTTATTTTCTATTAATAAATCGTTTATAAGTTAGTCCAACGACTTTCTGTTCACCCTGTAGTGTTGTTTTTAAGATACCGTACTGAAGATATGTGCATCTTACGTTTTATACATTTAAGACCAATGTGACAGCCAACATGTGTAATCTTGCATTACTGCAATATCACAATGATACTTGATTGGTTGAAGTGCAACTGCACGATGACTTTGACCGCACTTTATCTGAAAGAGCATGTTTCAATCTATAAATACCAACCTCGCCCTTACTTTTTAAGGCTATATTTATCTCAATAAAAATTATCAAAACTATGGTTTTCCACGCGCTTGTATTTTTGGCCACGTTCTTGCCATGGCGGATTGCATTGCGCAACACGCGGATTATGACGTCAGTTGGAGTCAGACAGAAGCGACAATCGCTTTTGCAAGTCCTTTAGTTGTGTTTGTTCTAGAGCAGTGGTCGGCAACCTTTTTTAACAAGAGAGCGATTCTGTTACGTATTTTGGCAGAAATGACCAGCTGAGAGCCACAAAACGTAATATATGTGTTTCAAGTAGATCAGACCACAGTTTCTTTGCTACCGAACAATTCTTTTTTATGCCGTCATCTCTATCTGTGTACGGCTTTCCTCGCTTACAATCTATTGAGCTTCCACAAAACTAGCAGCATTGGTGTGGCATGTGGCTGTTTTCCATTTATTGAAAGCTTCCTTACTCTGCTCCGATCTTTGCATAAGTTCCAATACTGCCTACTTTATCTAATCTCCAAAAGGGGATAATGTGCAGCAAAATTAATGCTCTATGGCTGTTCTGACAGTGCCTTTTGAAGTAATTTGTTTTGGGGTTTTTTCCCACATAGGCTATTAAAGCATGCAGAAATGCCAACATCATTTGCATTGAATGCAAAGTTCATGTTTATGTCCAATTGTCCATGCTGAGTAACATCTCTGTTTTCGCCTAAAACTTTTCTATTTTTTATTTGTGCATGGCTACTGATAAACAAGGGTATGCTGTTCACGTCAAAAGCTGTAAACTGACCTGATAGTCAAAAATTTAATAACAAAAATTGTAAAAGGCTATTATTTTCTGACAGAGTATCACTCGATCAGAGTTGGCTCATTGCTGCATCATCTTGCACAACTAGTAAACAACGTTTTGATGCCGTTTTTTTTTCCCCCTATCACAGTCGAACGCATAGGCTATACCAAATCATGTCAAATCTGGAGGGAGCCGCTTCAGAGGAGCTAAAGAGCCGCATGCGGTTCCGGAGCCGCAGGCTGCCGACTACTGTCCTAGAGGAAAGAGGTTTTCTTTTCCGCTGCTTCAATCTTGTTGCACGTGCTTTTTATGTGAAGGCAGGTAGTAGCCTATAGGCTCTTTGCAATCTCGAGTTTGAAAAAAATAAGCCAGGTCTGTTGATTTATCCATTGAAATTATTGGTTAAGGGACAGACCAAAGCTGTCATAGGCCCATGCGAGGTAAGGTACGGTACGTCTTAACCAATGTTATGTGACATTCGAACCACGAAATCGAGCAGTGTGTAAGCTGTAAGGGTGCTTAACGGCATGGCGGAGAGCACCTCTTGCATCACTGTGTTGGACGACTTCCATGCAATGGTCAATCCAGCAGTCCTACAAACATTCTTCAGGGTTGATAGGAAGAATTGGGAAGAAGATGGCAAGCCCAGAGGATGCGAGGGGAAGTTGTCTAATGAGTGAGTTTACTTGAGCTTGTTTACTGTTCAACAGCCTTTCAAGAGCTGGTTGCTTAATTGTTCCATTCATATTTAAACGAAGCTGTTATATCTCTCAGGCAATTCAGGCTGGTCTCTTGTAGGCACGTGCTGGAGTGGCTGTTGGATGGAGAAATTCTGGGCAAGTCGAACAGAGTCGTGCTGCCATCCTGCATTGTCTCTTTCATCCGCAGAGAGTACCCCAGCGACGATGGAGATTATACTGGGTTCTGAAGACCAGTGTTACCATTTTAGTCTTTTTAAAACCAAATCTGGTTTATTTGCAACCGTTTGGTTTATTTTTTTCGATTTGGTGTGTTTTTTTGGTTTGGTTTGTTTTCGATTTGTGTGTCGTAATGCGGTTTCTCATCAGTATTGTATGTTGGTTTATTTTTTAGTTTATTTCTGCTTCAATTTGGTTTATTCTGGTCTTTTTTTTAGCTTCATCTACATTATTAAAAAAAAACCTAGATGTCAACACTGCCGAAGACAGTCCCAATGAATGCTAAAGCGTTATCGCTTGATAGTCGACTGTACTATGTCCTACAATACAATACATAATGTTTTCGATATCATATAACCAAGTTTGGCTGTTGTAATCTACGAAACTAGCCTTCGGCGATGGGCTTCGCAAACCACCCCTGGCACACAGGCATATGAACAACTAAACTTGTAGCCTATAATGCTGGCTGAAAGATGCGTTTTCATTATGGATGCCTTATAAATTTGCGCATTCACTAGCAACCAAGCCTATCTCGGCTAGTTTGGTCTCCACTAAGCTCGACTCCAAGTGACGTCATATCACTAGGTGGCGTTGACGAGTTTGTCACTTCCAGGTAGCGTGAGAGAGAAGCGCTAGAGAGCGTGGGAAAAGGGTCGGTTTCTCAGCTGTGGGCCTCAATTGTAAGGAAGTGAATTTTTCAACAGGTACCAGATGTCTTGGCAATGGATTCTAGCCAATGTTAATTCGATCGTGCAGTTGCACTGATTACATTTATCCAATATCCAAGGGCATTAACTTGACCACAGCCACGCACAATTCGATACACTTCCGGCCCGGAGTTGAAAAAAGCGGCCGGAGCCGGAGGTTGTTCGATGACTACTTGCGTAATACCCCGAAATCCAATAGTTGGCCCCTATGTTAGTAATAATAGTAAATAAGACGACAATGCAATAGCGAATCTGGAAAAAAGTGTGGGAAGCACCAGAGTTATAATAAAGCAAACTAAATAAGGTGAATGGACAATTTAAAACTTAATGTCAGAAAAAATAAAGTTGGATAGGAGGTCAGGGTTGGGTTTGTCCCCAAAACATTTTTAATGTTTTTTTTATCAATATACACATTTTGTATGTTACCATTGGTTGCTTTGTATGGAACAATTGGTCGGTCAGTAAGTATCCTCACCTTCGCTTCACCTAATGTATTTTCACGGCACATTTCACTTTATTGCTTGTTTCCATCAACTATCAAATTTATTAATTTAATTGTTAATTAAGTAGGTTATTTGAATGAGCAGTGATTACTTCCGAGTTTTACATGATTTTGCTAGTTTTTTGTGGTGGGACATAAAAAACTTTTTACCTCCTTAACCCACTTTTGAAATTATACATGTCCATTGTCCAATATGGCTGGTTAGGTGAATAAGATGTGATTAAGAGAGCAAATGTGAAGAAAACACGTATAAACGCTACATTCGCTACAAAAACTAATATGCATGTACCCCCAGCGAGGGGTTTGGGAAGCGGTAAATACGGTCTTGCACGATTTAAGCCAGAGGTCTGCAAACCGTGGCGGACGGAAAGGTCCGGAGTTTCAATAGGCCCGCGAGACATTTTCATTTATGTGCCAAGTTTACAACGTATAGTAAACATGCTTTTTGTTTTAGAAATTGTTTCTATTTGAATAAGATTATATTGACGAGGCCACACTTGTGTGGCGAAAGTTCTCTTGAATAAACTGATTTTGTGTGATTAGGGATGTAAAACGTTTTTTTTTTGTGCAAACATGTTTTGTTTTTGTTTTTTAAAACAAAAATAAAAAACGATCGTTTTTTTTGCACTAACAATCTGTGTATAATTTAAATGTTGGAACAAAATTTGTCCTTTTGTTTTTCTAAAATATTAGTTATGAATAATCGACAACGATATGTTATCAAAATAACACGAAGTTTTGTGGTTAAAACAAAACTTTACCTATATCCCTTGTAGTTACATTTTTTGATTGCAGTCACATTTTATCTGTGGTAGCCTACTTCTATTCTCTCGCTCGCACGCAGAGCAAAACTTAACTAATTTTTAGCTAAAAAAAAAACAGACAAAAGTCCGCTGCTGTTTTGCGATTGAAAGCCTACTCGGGTGCTGTGTGTGAGGCGCGTTTAGATCAGCTAGGCGCGAGGTCGCTGCATGGTCATTCAGTGCGTGTACATTTGTCATAACATAGTGAACAATATATATTTACAGTTGTGGGTTGTGGCCCGCGAACCAAGTTGGTTATGTGTATTTGGCCCAGCAGTTCTGTAAGTTTGCACACCCCTGACCTGATTTAAGCTGTTGATTATTATCGAGCTTCTGTATTAGATGTTTTCTTTCTTAAACAGTTAAAAAACATGCATACTAACCTGAGTGGGCCCCTAAACAGCAGTGCTCCTTCCGGGCGAGGGTCACGGGGGGGGCGATTAACACGGCCTTGACTGCATGTTTATTGAGCTTGTCCTTTACAAGAAGCTTTCCCAACCATCCGACTTTGTCACTGCAATTTGATGAAAAAGGATGGTTTGTTTTGGGTGTTTTAGCTATTCGGCTTGAATCATTTCTCTGAATCACACGACGTCGTTTTCAGGCACGTGGAACATTTCGTGTGCGCTCAATGCGAGAAACCATTCCTTGGCCAGAAGCATTACGAGAAAAACGGACTGGCTTATTGCGAGACGCACTACAACCAGCTATTTGGTGATGTCTGCTATCACTGCAATGAAGTCATTGATGGAGATGGTATGCCTGTGCAGTGTGCATTCATATTAAAACTTGTTAAGATTTTGAAAGATGTAAAGCCAGTTCAGTGATTTCTGGAAGTACCTATCTGCCAAGAGGGTATGATAAATGTGTGTGTTGCCAGATGTTTGAATTTTCGGCTAAAGTGTTTTTTACAATAGCTGTACTCCATGACTTTCCCATTGACAGCTATTTCAAAATTACTTTTGAATAGGTTTTTTATTATTTCAATCAAACTCGTCAAAGCATAATAATGCTTGTAAGTTCAACTTAGTGTAGGCTACATACAGAACGTATAACCAGAAAGAAATTATATATTTACCACTTGACACATGACACTTTGTAATTCGAAGACGTAGTTTTAATTTTTTTAAAGTTTCTCACAGTCTCGAGGTCAAATATAACTTTTAAACTTGTAGTTTCATTTTAGATCAAGCAAGTTTACAAATATCACTCCAAGATGAGTTGATTAAAAATTCTTGGAAATCGTGTTCTGAATCCGTGAAGCATTTTTCCAACTGAACCGCCACAATGATGCAGGGATTGGGCACATCATACTACAAAATTGTTCAAACTTTTACACGACTAAATTAAGATTGACTGTCACATATTCAATCGATGAAGAAACATGTTTAATTTAGAATTTTAGATCCATTTTGATATTTGCTTTCATCTTTCAGTGGTGTCAGCGCTCAACAAGTCTTGGTGTGTGAAGCACTTCCAATGCACAAGCTGCAATACGAAGCTCACTTTAAAGTAAGGGGCGTTTCGACGTGTGTTCCTTTTTAGTTTACTTTTATATTATTTGCAATGATTTTATTAACTTTGCTCTCATGTTTTTGTTAAAGTTTAATTGCACAAATGAGTGTTAAAAAGGCAAAAGTACCGAAAATTTTTGTTTTTGCTGCGAGGCTAAGTAAAGCACGCAAAAAAGGCATGGATGGCTGTAGCACCAAAAGTGTTTTTTATTTTATATAAGAAAACTACTCTCATTACAAGTGTCACTATTAGTTGGTTGGTTTTGAATCTTTATTCCCAGACTGACAAAGCCTTGATGGGGTTTTCTTGGTAGTTTGGCATACTTGTAGACTGTAGACTAAAGAGGCTTTTGACGCAGAGCCGGTTACCGAGATTGACAGAGTGAAGTTTCCGATTGTTGAAATGTTGTTGCCGGGAATTGTTCCATTCACTAGTTACCGCTGTATAGAGAGCAGTACTGAAATGTGTACTCGAGAGCCGAAATTGCGCATACTCGAGAGCCGAACTAGGCGTGATCTCGAGTTGGGCGCTTAACCACTGAGCTAACGCCTAACGGGGCTTTGACTTTTATCTAGTGAATGGAATATTTCCCCGGGACCCCGGCAACAACATTTCAACAAACGGAAACTTCACTCTGCCAATCTCGGTAACCGGCCCTGCGTCAAAAACCTTTACAACAGGGGTGTTCAAACTTTTTCCGATGAGGGCCAGATTTGATAATACAGAAGTACCCGCGGGCCAACAGCCTCTGAGAGTCTTGTTTTGCATCCATAGTGATATCATGTTATTTAATGTCATTTTCATACAATAAAGCAATAAGCAGGTTCAAGTATTCTGTTAAGGTTAATGTGAAGGATGAAACTGACGTCTTGATTTCTATAGCTATTTCTATACCTAGGTCAAGTCTGGTTCGAGAGTAATGTTAGAAGCGTAAAATATCACGTAGGTGGCAGTCGCCCAGCTTTGATCTCCAGCGGTTGTTATTCAAATTCATAACAGAGGACGTCTGCTCACATAAATCGGTTGAACCGAACAAGCTCACCATTTTCTTTGCAAACAGTTGCATTTCTGGAAATTTGTTTTTATCCAGCTGCTGGTAAAAAAGCGGGAAAGATGTTACTGTCGGCTTCGGCGTCGCAGAAGCTCAATTAGCTGGAGCCTCATCAGGGTTAGGTTTTAACTTAACTAATCTTTTTAAAAATCCAAGTTAAATTGGTATGATTTCTGTGTGTCTGGCGCAAAAAATAACACATTGTGTAACAACACTTGCGGGCCATACTAAAACGTATCACCGGGCGGACTTTGGTCATCTCTGCTCTACAAGTGTGCGAAACTACCAGATATAACATATCAGAGGCTTTGTCAGTCCGAAGATAAACATTTCAAACCAAACCAAAATTGAGTTAGTTTTTCATTAAAACACACAATTCTTGTCAGTTCTTCATCGAGAGTAAACAATAAACATGTTCTTAATTTCTCACAATTAAAGGAACAAGTTTGTGGAATATGACATGAAGCCGGTATGTCGGAAATGCTACGAAAAGTTTCCTCTGGAGTTGAAGAAGCGACTGAAAAAAGCAGCCGAGACTGAAAGAACCAAGTGATGATCAAGAGCACCAGGATGGCCAGGCGGTGTGGTTTATCAAACAAAACCCGATGGAAATACTTGTTCTATTCAAAAGTAACAATTTCATGTTTATTTATTCAAGTTAACTGGCAAATCATGGTGGTCGATAGCTCTGGGGCATGAATTCGTTATAAGCTGATGTATTTTGTCGATGAGGATGGTCATCACACGTGTCCACAGCTGTCAATCTTTGCTACATTCTGCTGCCCAGAAACTCTGCCGCTGCACATCATACTTTATACCGTGCACCCTGGGCTTTGTAGATTAGGTTTCCGCTTTGCTTGAATATTAGCGCAAAATCTTTAACTATATCAATCATACTATTTGTGTACTCAGATGCTTTATTGTTTTGTTACACAAATAAAATATAACGCTTAATACTTTGCCAATAAATGAGAAACTTACTGCAAAAATAACCTTTGTAAACATTTCGAGCTGAAACACCACATTTGTTTAATGTGCCCCAAATATATGAGGGAAGACTGGTGTACGGATTTTTCGATAATGTTCTCACGAAAGCCCTCTGCGTGTTGGGGGCTGTTCAAAAATATGTTCTTATAAAATATATCCCCCTTGTCCGTGCGGACAACATTACCGATAGCCATGCTCGTTCTACGCATTGCTTGCGTGAGACCACAGATATCCTCTGGAGTGGCGGTTTATTAATCCTCTAGTCCAGGCGTGTGTAACCTTTTTCACTAGCGGGACAAATGCGAAACTTGACATGATACCCAGGGCCGCATCAACTTTTTTAGAAGGAAGTTTAGAGTCGTTAAGTAAATCTGAAAAAACAAATCCAAAATACGCAGGTCAATAGAAATTGGTGGTTTTGGCAAAGTTTTAAAAATAATCTTTAAAACACAGATTTCACCAACGTCATTCTTACGTGTATGAACTGTTGTAAGGTAATCTACATCAAAGAAAGAGCTGCAGGTCTTCGCCGTCCCGGTTTTCACACAACCATTACTTTGAAAAGAAGAAAAAATTGGGAAATGGCAGAATATTGACGACAGCAAAACATTCTTAACTTCAGTTTCAAAACAGGGTTGCCAGATTTTAAATTGAAAAAAAAGCCAAAAAAGGCCAATAAAACTGTAAAAAAAAGCCAAACATTAAACTAAAAAAGGCCAAAAACCAGCCAAACAAGTCACTTGTAAAAACCAAGTTTGATAGGTAATACTCACGTTGCGTTCTAACAGTTTGTAATTCATTAAAAAAAAGCAACAGGAGCTGGTAATTAGTGATGATTTTAGCTGTTGCAGTATGCTAGAATGCTTTCCTTTGCATTTGCAACAATTATGTCTTGGAAATGGTCAATTGCATTGATAGAGCTGTGGCATGCCACAGACAATGCTAGTTTCAGCTCAATCTTCTTTTTGCTTTTTCAGAATCAAGTGCAGTAGCTGCAAGTGTATCAAATAATAAAGAATTTTGAGCTTGTACTGGAATTTTACGTTTATGCTTCGTTGTCTTTTCATGGTTATTAAAATTACTTTTCTTTGGGACAATGGTTGCTTGGCATAACTTGCAAAAAGCATCACCTGTGCGCAGGCCCGTAGCCAGCCGAGGGCCAGGGGGGCCTCGCCCCCCTGAAAAAAATGTCGCCCTTCCTGGCAAAATCCCAACATTCTCGAGCAACAGCTACAATTATAATGATTTTGCCCATCTTTCCCGTTGCAGAGCTTTTTCGGCCCCCCTAAAAAAAGGTTGGCCCCCCCTTGCTCTGCGGTCTGGCTACGGCCCTGCCTGTGCGTTCATCTTTTTTAAGCTAAGAAAACTCATTTTCCCATTCAGGTAGATATTTCCTGCTGCTATCATACATTGCCTTCCACTTTCGTTTTGACATATTATCAACAGCTACAATACTTTTGAACAGATAATAATTAATACGGTACTTTAAATAATAGCCTGTCAAAATGGTCACTTTATAAAAATTAACAAGCATCGCCAAAAGAGCAAGACTTCATCCTTGCACACGCTGTCAGTCTGCCCCTGCAGTCTCCGCACAGTGCACATGCGCATTAACAAATAGCAATTCCTCAATCCACAGTGAAAGAATAAAGGACAAGTGTTGCCATTGTTGTTTCAATCTTACAAAATACAGTAAATGTAAAAAAAGCCAAACAAATAATTTGCGGCCAAACCAATATGAAAAAAAAGCCAAAAAGCCAAACCCAAATTTTGTGGCCAAACGACTTCAAAAAAGGCCAAATTTGTGAAATTTGGCCGTAAAAAAGCCAATCTGGCAAGCCTGTTTCAAAATCAACCACAAAAACTAAAAAAGCTAGTTCACAAAAACAAGTAACCCGCAAATCTAAAAAAAATATGCTAACTCAAAAAAACAAACCCAAGTTTGCGGGAATACTGCAAGGTTGGTAGCTAACTGTTCCCAGTGGCAGAGCCAGATCCATTTTACCAGGGACAAGACTTTTTCCAGCTAACATCAATTTTAAAGCAATTTATATTGCCTTCACATATGACGTCACGAACCGAGCCAAAGCAAAAATCAAAGTTATAAATCAAAAAATTGCAGACGGCTGCAAAATCTAAACTGTTTTGTCTTGGCGTCGATACTAAAATGGATGAAAACATCCTCATATATTCCAAAGTTTTCTCCGATTATGGTGAGACAGTACTGCAAAACATTAGAAAAGTTGAGCATCATCTCACATTTGAAAATGGAGCATCATTTGGTGAATATCTGACCCATAGGTCAATAGGCCTACGCTGGGTTTTTTTTTTCGCTGACACTTTTCGGTCATTTGTCCGAAATGACTTGAAAAAATTCGGTCATTTTTTATTTATTTCGGTCATTTTTTCTGATGAAAATATTTCCTTTCAAGTAGCTGATACAAACCAAAATTTGCACTTCCTGACTAGCTACAACATAGGCGCCAACTTTTTATGCTGTATTGATACATAAAACAATAGATGAACTAGCGATCGGCAGCAGGACAACATTTTTTGAAAGCAAACCGCAACAGCTTCGCGATAAATAATCACTAGAACGAGTAGGATGCTACAATTCCACACCAGACAACAAAATCTGTCATTTTTACATTGATTTAACGTCTGCAGACGTTGAATCAATGTAAATATGATTGATTTTGCTGCCTGGGACAAAGCAAAAATCTACCATTTTGTGTCGATTCAATGTCATCAGATGTTGAATGCACCCAAAAACAACATAATCTGCTACGTAGATGGAGCGTGCGTTTAGCTTTATGCGCTTGCAAACAGACTCGATGTTGCTTTCGAAAGTCGAAACCTCTGCAGTGAATTGTCGCGGCAGTGAAACGCTCGCTGTGAAAATGAACTTGAAGTCTCGGCACGACGTAACCATCAACCAACGCAACAAGGGCTGGTTCAAACCGCATTGCGCACACACGACATAATCTACGCAGTAACGGACTCGCGTAAACTGCATGGCGCACACACGACCGTTGCCATAGAAACCCGATCAAAGGCGGGGGAATATGTGCATCTTTTGTTTCATCTGCAACGCGAAAACAGGTCAGTCATAAAGTTGAAAGCAGGTCAGTCATAAGTTGCGATATTGTAGTCAAAAGGGAGCTATGGGATGTCAAGTCGAAAATTTAATCAAACGTCTCTCCGTAACTATTTTTCAAGGGCTGTTTACGGATGTCAGCAACTTTTAAATTTATTCAAGGTGATGTGCTGTTGAATTGATGTAAACGTGAATGATTTTACTTTCAACAGGTACATTTTCAAGCGTATAATCAAGTTAGTATTTGCATTCCATTTTCAAAACATTGTCATTCCATTTGCAGTATACCTTTTACTTTTTAGTAAACCTTTTCGTCTCTTGTTTCATGGTAATAAATCTAATTCGTTGCTAAACTTTATGTTGTGCTTAGCTTAAAGAGTCGCAGTCCATCAACCGCTAGCCTACGCAAACGCAGACGCATGGCATGTGTTTGCTTAACCGAAGTGGTCGAGTTTTGTTTATAATAATTAATGGTAGGTCGAACGTAGCGATAACTCCGAGTGTGGCAATAAAAGCAATCCTAGTGTGACGGCATAATTACGTCATCCATCTGCGTGACATTTTGCTGAATTTACGTTGCTGCTGATGAAACACGCTTTCGCCCCCACGGCCAAAAAAATAGTTAGGCGCCTATGAGCTACAACATTAAGTTTCGCTGAGAAACGTTGTCGTGTTTTATCTGAGAAAACTTTCTTCAACGTTCATCAGCGAAACTCAACCTTGCAACACCCGATTTGACTATATATTTTTCGGACAATTTGACCGAATTGACTATATTTTTTTCGAACATTTTGCTAAAAAATCGGTCAATGACCGATAAATGACCGAAAAAAAAACCCCAGGGCCTACGTACCGCAGGAGTGACTGATCAAATTCTCGCTAACGAAACATTAGGGGTGATAGAAGATAGAGCTTCGGTAGAGAGTTTGTCTTGTTGAACCATAGGCATAGCCTACGAAGCCGAGTAACGTGATCAAGTTTAACATCTTCAAGTTTATTACATATAGAAACACAAAACTACGCAACAAATTAAGTATCGAACGTTTTCGACATCACAAAGGACGACAAAGTGAAGAGGACATCTTGTGATGTCGAAAACGTTCGATACTTAATTTGTTGCGTAGTTTTGTGTTTCTAAATGTAATAAACTTGAAGATGTTAAACTTGATCACGTTACTCGGCTTCGTATGTGTTGTGTATCGCTACGGGTCATTGCTTTTAGATTCGACACATGGTCTGCGGAAAGTTGCATGGAAGCTTAAGTATTCAATGAGGCGTAAACTCTCGTGCTAAGACGTGGTTGACTGGTTGTATCTTTATGCAGTGAAAAAGAGTAGTTTGTGAAGTACAGTGCGTTGTTATTGTGTTGTCTGACTTATAAGCGTTTCGTTCAATATACAAACAACCTATATCTTACCAAAGTATCTCCTGACTTAATAACGAGGCAGAAGTAAAAATACAACAGAAGTTTTGGCGACGAGGATCGGATATTCGTTTTAAGCAGTGAGTTGGTAAGAAGTTAACGCAAGTTGAAATCAGTTTTTAAAGTGAATAAAAATGTCGAACAAAGAGCTCATTCAACTGAGCTTCATTCAACATTCAACTACAGCAGCAACAACTGCAAATTGATCGACAAAACGAAGCTCAACAACATGCACTACAGCAGCAGCAAGAACAACAGATGCAACAAATGCTCACGAAAGCTTGGAGAACAAGGGACAACTACTACTAAAACAGAGAGTAGTTCTGTTGTTCCTAACTTCAGCGCATTCGATCCGTCGAGTGGGTTATGGTCTGACTATCACGCCAGATTCAAAACATTTTTGGGAGCACACTCTGTCCACGAAGGAGAGGCTGCGCAAGTTTTCGTGACAAATCAAAGTGCAGTCACATACAAGATGTTGCAGAATCTTGCAGCTCAACAGAGCCCTCCTGTGGAGATAAACAAACTTGTTTTAGAACAGATAACAAAGTTCATGAACGACCAATATGACCAAAAACGTTTTACGATACGGGAAAGATTTAAGTTCTGGAGCGACATGCACCGCAAGCCAGGCGAGTCTATCAACACGCTGGCAGCTCGAATACGACAGGACGCTTCAACATGCGATTTTTCTTCCATAAAGCATGCTCAAGATGAGGCCATGTGCACACGCTTTATTTGCTCCGTCAGCAATGAAGCGGTGTTGAAATTCTTGTTCAAAGTAGACGCTGAAGAATTAAGCTTTGCCAAGGACATACAAATTGCCTTGGAGACAGAAGATGCTGCTAAGGTAGCAAAAGAGACAGTTTATGGATCAAAGACGTTTACACCTGGCCAAGTTAACGTGGTCAAGGAAAAGAGACAATGGCACAGAGGACAAACTAATTCCTTTAACCATAGAGAGCAAGCAGATACGAAAAGAAACTTACAGTATGGACGCTGCTGGAAGAAGGGCCACACTGGAAAAGATTGCCGTTTTAAAGATTCCATTTGCAACAAGAAGGGACATATCTGTTCCAGACAATTGTTCACCTAATCAAACGTCATATAAAAACCGTTATGGTCTACTTAACCTAGCTGGCATCTTACGTCATGGAAATTGCTAGAAAATGTCCAAATATTGCACCATCGGTCGTAAGACCTGATGAAATATTGCATCACTACCTTTGAACACCGGTTTGAATTGCGTGACAATGTCTTTCACTATTGCGTCACAGTACTGCGTACGTGCATTTGAGATATTGCTATCTATTCTGGTCATTCGTAAAATTGTTTGTTGGAAGTCAGTCGCAAGTTTAACTGTTTGCTTGGTGCTTGCTAGCTGGACAAATTTTCCGCTTTTATCTAAGTAATCTGTACTGTAGTGACAAGTTTTAGTGGTGTACGGCGTTGCATCCAATTTCGACAGCCAGGTGGCTAATTTTACAGAAATACAAATTTAAATAGACGTTTCAAAGGAGTGTTTCTTTTTCGGTCATTACATGCAGACGAACGGATTTGGGAATCTTATGTTACAATTTTCCCACGAAGAGATTATGGTTTACCGCTGTGACCAATATCGAACCGGCATGTTTCAAGAAGAAACGAACTGCGCATGTTAAGGTGATTTGTAAAACTAAATTGCAAAAAGTAAAAACCGCTAATAATGTGCCTCAGCTCCAACAATCTGTTTCTATTGATAACATGATGTTTAGTTTTGAAGTTGATACTGGAGCTGGGGAGAATTTCATGTGTAAACGTCGTTGGCTGCAGCTTGGCAAGCCACCATTGCAACATTGCAGTTCGAAATTCGAGTCCGCTTCCGGACACAAATTGCCAATTATGGGCATTTTTTACCCGAATTCCGTTACGACAGAAGGCTCTAAAGCAGTGGTTCCCAAACTTTTTCAGCTTGTGGCACACTAGAAAAATTATAAAATGCTCGCGGCACACTTAGGCTACAAGAGAAGAAAAGTTGCTTTAAAAAAATTATTTTCACGTGTTAATGGGATGGATGTGCTTGTTTATATGACTGAAACGAGGTAGCATTGTTGACAAATATACTCGCATTTCATCGTCAATTCAAAGCAGTCTCTCTCGTTTACAGCTTTTAATGTCAGTCAAAACAGAAAAGCCATGTTCAAATAGCCGTGAAGATGCAACTGGCAATATAGTTTTGATTGCTTTTGCACCGATCATGGTGTTCTGTAGTGACAAGTTTTAGTGGTGTACGGCGTTGCATTCCATTTTCGACAGCCAGGTGGCTAATTTTACAGAAATACAATTTTGAATAGACGTTTCAAAGGAGTGTTTCTTTTTCGGTCATTACATACAGACGAACGGATCCGGGAACTTTATGTTACAATTTTCCCACGAAGAGATTATGGTTTACCGCTGTGACCACATGGAATAGGATTTGAAAGCAGACAGCCAAAACTCATCCAAGTTTTTTGTGGAAACAGCGTTTGAAAAAACGAGTTGTTTCGTAAATCAATGAGCTGTTCTTCTTCTGCAGAAAGATTGCTTGATTCATTGCTTCCACATGGTGGGAAGTAATGTTGCAGTGCAAGCTGAAGTCCAGACAATGTGCTCATAATTTGCGGGATGATTTCTTGTTGATGAGTTGATTTATTAAGAGCAGGAAACGAATCAAAGACTTTTATCGAGACCTTTATTTTTCCCCTGCATTGAAGGACAACCATCAGTACAAACGCTCACGCAGTTACTCCATTTCAACTCAGAAAGCAAAATATTTTCATCTACCAATTTGAATATGTCTTCTCCTTTGGCTGTGCCCTTCATTTCTTTGCAAAACGAACATTCATTTACCAACGTTTCATAGTTAATGAAGCGAATAAAAGCCAGCAGATGAGATTTCCCAGTTCTGTCAGTGGATTCGTTAACTTGTTAAGACCATAGTACAGATAGGTCCCTGTCTGTAGCAACAAAGTAGTCACGAACTTGATTCTTTTAGTTTAAATCTGAGGATAGCTCTTCTACTGTATGCTTCGTGAAATTGTGTTATTTGACAACGGAACTCCAACTTTTTCCGGGGCAGCACTACCAAGCATTTCTTCAACACCAATGGCCAATGCTGATCCAATTAGGCCTACTCATTCTGTGTATGATTTTTTACGTTTTGCGAACAAGTGTGCCACTTTGTAACTTGCAAATTGCAATCAGTCCTTTTTCCTGCAGCTTGAGGTAGATTATTTTAAATATTTATACAGTTCTTTTCTAAAATTCCAAAAAGAGTGGCGGCACACTTGAGAATCTCTGGTGGCACACTAGTGTGCCGCGGCACACAGTTTGGGAATCACTGCTCTAAAGTGAACTGTAACAATTTATCGTTTATTGTGAATGATTTGAACTTACTTGGTAGAGATGCAATTTCTAAATTACAAATTTCTGTAGATGCTTTAATATCTCCTGCTGATACTAAAGTGTGTAATTTGAATGGTGTAAATCATGTTTTTGATAACCTTTCCGCAGACACATCTCTCCAAAATGCTTGTAAGCAATTATGCAATGAGTTCCCTGACCTTTTTAAACCAGAATTGGGGTGTTTGAAAGATTTTGAGCTTGATGTCAAATTTAAACCGAATGTCAAGCCCAGACCGGTACCATTTGCCATACAGTCTGATTTAGCCCAAGTGTATGACGCTGGCATTGCGAAAGGGGTTTGGAAGCCAACCCAGTTTAATGATTACGGTACTCCTGTGGTGCCTGTACGCAAGACAAAACTTCCAGGGCAAAGCACAGCATCCCTCCGGGTTTGTGGAGATTATTCCGTTACCGCCAACTCTCAGCTAGAAACACATAGACAACCTCTTCCTCTGCCGGAAGAGCTCATGCACAAGCTGGGAGGTGGTTATGGGTTCACAAAGATCGACTTGGCTGATGCCTATAATCAAATACCACTGAATTCAGAAAGCCAAAAGAAGCTTGCTCTGAGCACCCATCAAGGAGTCTTACTCCAGATGAGATTACCTTTTGGCATCAGCTCAGCTCCTGGCTATTTCCAAGAAATTATGGGTCAACTCACCTCTGATTTGAAAGGAGTAGCCGTTTACCTAGACGACATTTTGGTGAGTGGACACAACGCCGAGGAGCATCTGCAAAACTTGAGAGCTCTTATGCATCGCTTGCAAGAAAAGGGTTTAAGATGTCGTCTGGAAAAATGCGCCTTTGCTCAACCAAGCGTTGAGTACCTGGGTCACCGGCTATCCAAGACAGGCATTGCAAAAGGACATAAAGTGGACGCAGTTTTGATTGATTGAATTTTTATCCTCGGACTGGGAAAGCTTGAGGTCTTTTCTTGGTTCCGTGCAATTTTACAGCAAGTTTTTGCCAAACCTATCTTCCACGACAGAACCACTTCATAAGCTCACACGAAAAGGAGTAAAGTGGCAATGGGAAGCAGAGCAGGAAGACGCTTTTCAAACTCTAAAGAAGGTGCTCTGCGCAGATTCTGTATTGGCTCATTTCGATCCTTCTCTGCCCGTCGACATATCATGCGATGCGTCAAGTGTCGGAATTGGAGCGGTACTCTTCCATCGTTTCCATGATGGCCAAGAACGACCAATCGCCAATGTGTCAAAAACATTGACAGATACGCAAAGGCGTTATAGCCAAATACAGAAAGAAGCGCTAGCAATAATTTTTGGATTACAAAAGTTCCACCAATATCTTTACGGAAGAAAGTTTATTCTACTCACAGACCACAAACCACTACTGGCATTATTCGGGCCAAACAAAGCCACAACAGCTTTAGCAGCCAACCGTTTGGCAAGATGGTCACTCATGTTGAGTCAATACGACTACTCAATTGAGTATAGGAAAACGCAAGAGCACGGCAACGCTGACGCACTCAGCAGGTTGCCTGCGGGAGAAGACGCCATCTTCAACGGAAAGGAAGAGGAAGAGAACACTTTTGTAGTGAGTACCATCAAAATGATTAACGCTCAGCTGAATCCAACAGAGCCTGGAATGATCCCAAAAGAGTCTCTCAAGGATCCAGTCATATCAACGGTAATGAGATACACCAGGGAAGGATGGCCTGAATCAAAGACGTCTGAAGCACCAAATTGTGACACCTACTCGACAGAGGACTTCAGAAGAATCGCTCCATCATTGTCTGTAGAGAATAGTTGCTTACTATATGGAGCCCGACTAGTCATTCCACGAAGTATTCACAAACAAGTCCTGGAACTTCTTCATCTTGGGCACTTCGGGATACAAAGAATGAAACAGCTGGCACGGTCAGCAGTTTATTGGCCCAGAATCGACCAAGACATTGCAGAAAACTGCCGTCAGTGCACTGCATGCTCCGAACATCAAAACATACCGGCAAAAGCAATCAACCACCCGTGGATGTTGCCAGAGAAGCCGTGGAGTAGAATTCATATTGACCATGCAATTAATTTTATGGGACGCAATTGGCTAGTCATTGTAGATGCGTGCTCTAATTACCCTTGCATTCACCCAACTACATCAGTGGGAACGCAAGCTACAACTGAGCTGCTGGAAGAAGATTTCTCGCATTTTGGCTATCCACATACAATTGTATCGGACAACGCCACAAGTTTTAAATCTGAGGAATTCCAGCAGTGGTGCAAAGAAAGGGGTATAGTGCGCTTGACAGAGGCACCTTATCACCCAGCAATGAACGGGGCTGCAGAACGGCTTGTGCAGTCGTTCAAGCAAGCACTAAAGGAGTCGAGTTTGCCACCCAAGCAAGCACTTCTAGAGTTTTTAATTCTATACAGAAGAACACCGCTATCAAGTGGCTTATCACCAGATGAACTGCTTTCGGGGCGCCGCATTCGCGCCAAGATCGACGTCATGCTACCGTCACCAGCCCACTTCGCACAAAGTAAGCAAGTCAACAGGCAAGGAAATGCGGAAGCACTTCAGAGCGTGGAAAGACCTCAGTTTGAAGTGGGAACCCCCTGTTATGCGCTGTATTGCGGACCTCGACAGACACAAGACCTTAAGTGGGTCCCAGCTGTGGTAACGAAAGTGTTCGGTAGCCGCAGTGTAAACGTGCGGGTATTACCCCACGGTCCGATGTGGAAAAGGCACATCGAACAGCTACAACCGCGTTTTGACCATCCAGCAGATGAAGAAGATGTGGAAACATCCAATCTGGTCCAACATTCATTCTCAGTCATTCCAGCGAACGGACGTGTTTTTTGTGCGCTGTCAAGATGCCATCTGGCAAGAAAATTTCAACCAATTTCAGCGAAGAAGACCGACAAGAACTTAAAGAAATAAACAATACAGTAAAGAGTTTAGCTAAAGAAATTAAAATTATAAAAAAGGAACTCAAAGAGAGCAAAAGCCATCTAAAATTACTGAATGAGGAAAATTTGAAACTAAAACAAGCCTTGAATCTAAACATTGCAAAGACCGATGAATTAGAACAATACAGCAGACGTGAAAACTTACGAATCCATGGAGTAGCTGAAACCAATCCTAATAGTGACGATGGAGAAGAAACAATATTAAAAATTGCAAAAACACTACACGTTAGTTTGAACGAGAATGAAATTCAGCGAGCGCATCGCCTTGGGAAACAGCGCTCAGGAGGCAAGCCTAGAGCGATCATCGTTCGCTTCTCCAACTGCAAAAAAACGGAATGAAATAATTAGAGCGAAGAAAAACCTGAAGGCAAACCACGATTTCAACAATGCTTTTATCACAGAAGACCTAACCACTCTAAAATCCAAACTGCTTTCATATGTAAAAAATCATTGCGACGGTAAATTTGTTCTAGCGCACACCATCAATGGAAGAATTCGTATGAAAAGATCGGCTAAAAAAGCAGGAGTGGTAAAAGATGGAAAAGATGAAGGTACTGGACAATGGCTGCATATTAATAGTTATAATGATTTGTTTAAGGTTGGAATTGACATTGACTTTAATAAGCTAAATTATCAACCTTTGCTACTAAACGTAAATACTTCATTGGAAACTGCCTCTGACACCGAAATAGAAAGTGACTAGCCCTGAACTAATGTGTTGTTCTAAGAATGCGCCTGAAATGGCTTGCTCATGTCTAGCTCGATTGATTATAATCCTTTTGAATTTTTGCGTTCAAGTCAACCAGCCACGTTCATTTGCAATCCAAACGACAACTTTGATTTGTGTGAAACTCTAAACAAGTCGCTTGTACAGAATATTAGCCCAAGTAACTATTACGAACAAAATTCTCCAGCACTTTATAGAAACCAAAATAAAACTATAGCATTTCTTCATATTAATATTAGGTCCATCCAAAAAAACTATGATTCTTTGTACGATTTTCTTACGACACTACAAACCCTTCCTGACGTCATATGTATCACTGAAACTCGCATTAAAACAGCACCATTGGTAAACATTGCTATTCCTGGCTACGACTTTGTATATGAAAACTCGTTAACCTCTGCTGGTGGGGTCATGATATATATTTCCAACCGTTACTCTTTTTCTGTTTTAAATCATTGTAAAGTCGATTCCAATTACTGTGAAAACTTATGGATTAGTATCAAAAACTTGACCACTCAATCTAAACTAATAGTTGGTGCACTCTATAGACACCCAGGAACTAATTTATCTTCTTTTGTTCAAGATCTAAATAATTCCCTAACCACTCTGAACGAAAAGAATGAAAAGTACTATCTTCTAGGGGACTTTAATATAAACATCACTAATTGCAATCTCCCTGGTGTGACCGAATATTTAAACATGCTAGAAAGCAATGGAGTGTACCCTCTGATAGTTGAACCAACCAGAGTGACTGATACCTTTTCATCAACTATTGACAACATTTTAACAAATGACACTTCAAACGCTATCCTGCCTGGTATAATCACTAGTGACCTCTCGGACCATTATCCTATATTCTGTATTATTTCTGGTTTAAAGAACTGCTCTCGTTCAAATGCCTACTTTGTCAGAGACAAACGGCACTTTAACCTTGAGCTATATTGTAATGATCTTAGTAATGATATGTCTGAATTACTACCAGTATTGTCTGAATTGACATCTGATAATTTAAACTTGAAGTTTGCTCGCTTTGTGAAAATAATCACTAGCGTAATTGATAAACATGCTCCACTTAAACAACTCTCTCGTAGACAAACTAAATTAAAAAGTAAACCCTGGCTGACTCGAGGATTGCTTGTTTCCATACGAAACAAACAAAAAATGTACAAAACTCACTTTCTAACAGGAGGCGAAACAGGAAAATACATTTACAAAAAATACTCAAATAAACTAACAAAGATTAAAAGTATAGCAAAAAAGCAGTATTTTCAAAACCAACTGAACATTAATAGTAATGAACCAAAAAAAAATCAGGAGTATTATAAATTCTCTTTTGCCCAATAAAAAGAAAACAACCCAAAATGTTGATTGTGTTCGCGTTGATGATAAACTGGAAAGCGATCCAAAAATAATAGCTGAGAGTTTTAATTCCTTTTTTGCCAATATCGGAAGCCACCTCGCAGAACGAGTCGAAACTGATAAAACAAATAATTTTAAAGACTTTTTAAGCAACCGTGTTTCCTCTTCAATTTTCCTTGAACCACCAGACGTGTACGAAATAATAGAAGAAATACATCAGCTAAAGTTAAATAAATCAGCAGGGAGTGATGGTATCTCGCCTTATTTCCTTCGAATCTCTTCGACTATCATAGCCTTGCCTCTATCCATCCTTTTCGACCACGCATTTTCGAATGGCATATTTCCAGATGTTCTCAAAATTGCTAAAGTCATTCCAATTTATAAATCTGGAAACAAACTCGAAACAAATAATTATAGACCAATTTCTCTACTCTCATGCTTTTCAAAGATTCTAGAAAAGTTAATGTTCAAACGTTTGACGTCGTTTATAAATAAGCATTCGATCTTAACGCCTACTCAGTATGGCTTTCGTGCCAACCATTCAACAAGTCATGCTGCTTTAGACATTATTACCTCCTCATACGAGCAAATGCAGAACAATGAATTGACTGGACTTGTTTTACTAGATCTTAAAAAAGCCTTTGACACAGTTCATCCAGGGATATCTAAACAAGGGGATGCGAAGGCTCACAGCGATTGCCTTATTCTTATGACACTAGGCTACCAGGGCGGTAGTTTGTAGTGCGTAAAACATGCAGTTCTTTTCACAATTGCAGAAAGTTTTGTTGTGCAACTGGTACAGTCAGCTACAGATGACAGTTAGTAAATGTTACATAGAGCATATTTAAAGAATACTTGTTTGGAAAGACAGTTGAAAAGTTACAAGTTAGCTGCTTTTTTTAACAAAGTCTTTGCAGTAGGCCAGATTTAAAGCAAATAAACGGGTAGTTGAATTATCAAGTAACCATGAGCGTGCAGTGAGTATCCAGGCTTGATGCTGATAGCGCAATGCAGGTTATCATAACAAGAGTTATTAAACTACTAACAGTGCCGATTGTCAGTTTACGGTAAACAGAGATTATTTACGATAAACAGAAGCCCTTCTATTGTCAGACGTATTAAAAGCCTTCATATCCCCTTCTCTAGATATCCCTGAGTTCATCATGAAAAACTCTTGCATAAACTTGATCATTATGGAATTCGAGGAGTTGCCAATGCCTTACTTACTTCCTACTTGAAAAATCGTAAACAATTTGTGTCTATTGGTCAAGAAAATTCTACATTAAAAGAAATAAAATTTGGTGTCCCTCAAGGGTCCATATTAGGACCGCTTCTCTTTTTACTTTATATAAATGATATATCTAACTGTGTTTCTTCTGTTCCTAGATTATTTGTTGATGACACTTGTCTTGTTATTAAAGCCGATAATTTATTAAGTCTTCAAAATTTAATTAATCTTGAACTGAAAGGAATCAAACGTTGGATCACAGCCAATTCACTTACGATAAATGCTTCTAAGTCTAACTTTTTAATAATTGCACCCAAAACCAACCAAAAATCAACTAATGTTGAAGTATTTTACGGCAATAGCCTACCCAACTAAAAAATGTTCACACTGCTAAATACCTTGGTATCTTAATTGACAAAAATCTATCTTTTCTTCCTCATATTGATGCTCTATCTTCCAAACTCTCCAAATCTGTTGGCATACTCTCTAAATTAAAACATTGTTTATCTACCAAAGCTATGCTTCAGCTTTACTATTCTCTTGTGCATCCTTACCTAATATACGGACTGACAATTTGGGGGTCGTCATACAAAACACATATTGGAAAGCTTGGTGTTTTGCAAAATAAGGCAGTCAAAGCTGTTGTGAAAGGCAAATGGGCTGACCATGTCACACCCTTTTATAAACAACTAAATATCCTAAAGTTAAAAGATCTGTACAACTTTGAAATTGCTAAGTTTATGTATCAGTTTAGTTTTAATTTATTACCCGACACTTTTCAAAACTACTTTAAGAAATGTAACCAAATTCACAACTTTTCTACTCGAAACTCGACCAACCTAGATTAGGCCTACTATTATTATCGATACACAACCACAAAACTACAACGCTCTATAAAATACTCTGGCGCAAAAATTTGGAATAATATATCAGATGAAATTCGCAAATCCTCATTCATAACTTTTAAAAGAATGTACAAAAAGAAAATTATTGACTCATATTAAACAAATGCTAAATTAACCTACTAATCAGTTTTTTGATTTCTTATCATCTTGGACAGCTTCACCGTTATTTATGTATTATTATCTCTTTGTCTCAATTATTCAATTATAATTATCATTGATGAATTAAGGGTGGCTGCTTGACTTGAAGACCTTGAACGGTCACTTCGCAGCCTCCCGCTGCTGTGATGCTACCATCATTTTTTACTCGTTTTTTTTTTATTGTAAACTTTTCAACAGTTTTACTGTACTTAGTGTTTTGATTTATTGTAGATATTTTTCGCAGCGGCCAATAAACAAACAATAACAATAACAGGCCCGTAGCCAAGGGGGTTCTCGGGGTTCCCGGGAACCCCCCTTGAGTCGAAAAGGTCCACATTTTGGAGAAGGTGTAGTGTACATACGATAACAGGATCAGCTACATATGATCAGCTGAAACCTTCCACCAGAGAGTTCTGAATAAACATGTTAATATATTGTTGCTTGTTTAGAACAGGGCTCCGCAAATACTTGTTGGCCCGACCCAAAAGACAATCGTTCGAAATCTTCGCAGCCCGAACGTTTGAGAAGCATATAATTTTGCGCAAAATCTTTTGCAATTTAATATCAATTTCAATACGGTCGTCCTCGCTTATTAAGCCCACATCGGAACCGGACAATTTTGGGCTTATTGGGCGGGGGGGGGGGATTTTCTACCACTCCTATACTTTCAGTTATTCAGGAATGGACCAAATTGGGCTTAATAAGCGAGTGGATCTACTAACTGTGGTCGTCGTCATGTAAGCCTCTGGGACCGAGGATCTACCCTTTTACCACCCCAGATTCACGATGTTCCAGGACTACACTGGAAGGCTACCAGAGAGCAGCCAGTCTTTGGTTTCATCATCCATGACACGCAGACCTTCCACTCCATTCCACAGTCATTGATGATGTAGTCTGCGGTCTGTTCTTCGGCACCACATTCACAGGAGGAGGAAGAGGCCATTCACTATTGGTGCATGGCAGGGCCGTAGCCAAACCGTAGAGCAAGGGGGGCCAACTTTTTGTTAGGGGGGGCCGAAAAAATTTGAATGATTTTGGCATTTTAACCTCTTAAACACCGGTATCCACAAAAATTGCAATATGTCAGTTTAGTGTTAAGACCAGTAGCGTAGCCAGGAATTTTGAAAGGAGAGGTTTTGATGACCGGCGGGCGAAGCCCGACGGCGTGTTCGCCTAAGACGACACCCAGCGACGGGGGGTCTGGGGGGCCTCCCCCAGAAAATTTTGAAAAATTACTTTGAATTTGGTGCATTCTGAGAGCATTTTCAACAAAAATGTGGGTATGAATATTCCTGTAAAATGGTGCTGTCAGGTGGCATAGCAAAAGGATAAGATCATGTTTTCTTCAGCATTTTTCGGAAATAAAGCTGTCTCTATGTTTTCTTGTTGCTAATTCCTGGCTGAGATGTTTGAATGTTTGGTATTGGCACAACTCGCTCTTTTAATGCAGTTTTGTTTAAAATTAGGCAAATTTTTTTAGACTGAAAGCATCATGCTCAAGCATAAAGAGACTGAAAGCATCATTCTCAATATCGTGACGTCACACGCGTGCCAAAGGGGGGGGGTTGTAACCCCCCCCCCCCCATTGGCTACGCCACTGGTTAAGACCAACACTGGTCTCTTATCACGGCAACCATATTACAATGACCAACATAACAAAACAATTGTTGACTTGTTGTATAAATAGCGGTACTTGTTACGAGCAAAAACTTTAACTGGCTCGAAGAAGCTAGTGCCGAGGATTTTGATACATATGATTACATTCCGCCTATCAGGGCCGTTGACAGGATTTCTCGGGCCCGGTACCAATTCATTTTCGGGCCCCTTTATCGACAATGTTATGAATACAAAGGTTATGACTGCTCATCCACATCAATATTAGAACTGGCAAATTCAATCCACAACACTTTTCATTAGGCTGTCATTCATTACTACATGTGTGCTTCTTTCTGTTTTTGTTTTATTTTTTGCTATTTGTTTTTTGGGTTTTGTAGCCGTGCTAACTACTGATACATAGCCTACTACATAATTTTTCATTCAGGCACGTTTTAAACCTTTAAAGGTTTTGCCACCTTTTCCCGTTCATTAACGTGCTGGTAGGTCTATATCGATTTTTGTAGTTAGTATCTTTTTCGCCCCGGACGCGTTAATGACGAAAAATAAAATGATTGATTTGTGTACAAACTTTTATTGATGTGCTGTTAAAATGAGGATGACACATGCCGTTCAAAGTAGAAAATTAAAAGGAATATCATTTGTATAATTTATATGTAAACAGATAAAACCAAGCAACCACACGGCATTTAACATAATATATTAAACTGAACATAAACTATAAACTACGAACGTTTTCGATCACACTACACATGTTAGCCTTTTTCAAGTAACGAAAAAATAACTGATTTTAAATCTACATTGAAAATGTAGATGTGAATTCAATGTAGGTGTAAAATCAGTTATTTTTTCGATACTTAACAAGGGCTAACATGTGTATGGCCGAAAACGTTTGTAGTTTATGTTCAGTTTAATATATTATGTTAAATGCCGTGTGGTTGCTTGGTTTCATCTGTTTATGGTTGAAAAAAGTCACCTCTTTACCAAAATTGTAATTTATATATGATTATGATGATGATTATGTGCCTGATCTGATACAGTTGGCGATCATGGTCTTCCAAACTTCTCTGTCATTTGCCATTCGTATAAAATCATTTATATATACATTGTATTATTAAATCAAATATAGCTATTACCATCTGAAACCTTTAACAGCCTGTTTCACCTTTAACGGATCATCAGAAGGGTCTTATTCAAAAATACATGTATTATTATATTCTCAAAGATTTGTTGTATCCACGAATTTCTCCAACTGCGCATTAGGGATTTCTCCGTAAACCGCGAAATCTTTGCTCTCAATCACGATCGTCGTCAGTATGTTTAAAGTTGTCTTTATAAAGTAGACGCAAGTAGCTAAAAGTGATTACCACCAAAAAATATGTATATTCAGAATTAAGAGTGGGTGAATAAAAAAATTTCGTGTTTTTGAGAAAATGTTTTCGTGTTTATGAAAAAAAAAATCGTGGTTAGGGAAATCATACCCGGAAGGGGGCACCGTACTTACCATCTGACAGCTGAAGTGGCTGTTTTAACCTCTGATGGCAATTCCTTTAGATCTGATTATATTAAGATATTGATAATGTTGGAAGTCGCGGGGAATCTTTTAAATCCAGGCCCCTAAATATTCCGGGCCCGGGTCCAAAAGTACCACCTAGACCCCCTTGTCAACGCCCCTGCCGCCTATACAACCGTGAGCTAGTCTATTGCAATTGCAGTCGCGGATGTTTGGATGCAAGCCGTCTCACAAACACGTCTAAATCGATAGATTTCGATACAGAATGTTCAAAGGCCATAAGCACTAAGTTTGCCTGTCTTGGTTGTAACATGCTCCGTCTAGTGGGAGCGTCAGCCCTTGTTAACACTGAGAATCCACACTCACAAACGGCAGTGCTAGATTCAAATGTAGCAATATCTGCTGCAAGGTTGAACACTTCACAGATCAGAAAACTAGAAACAAAATTTATTTACACTGATTGGATTGAAGAAAAAAAATAAACACTGCTTAACTGCACAAATTTGGTTTATCACTGCACAAATTGGTTATCACTGACCCTTAGAATTAAGTATGGTAAGTAATGGGTATGAATTAAGTATGGTAAGTATTTAAGAATGGTTAGAATTAAGTATAGCCTAATTTGTACCGGTTTGTAGGCCTGCTGGAAATCCATTCCCTCTTTGTTAGGTTATCATTCTTTCCCAAAACATTTTTATTTTACACAGTTTTTGACAATTTTTTTACCAACCTAACACGTGTCGGCCTTAGTTGAATTGAACCTGTTGAGGTTGCCAAAGGAGGAGTTAGGGGGGAGGGCGAAATTGTTTAATCATCATAGCTGTTAACTAAACAAAACAATTGTAGTTAATTGGGCCAGTTGGAGCTCTGCAACGCGAAAATGGGCAAAATCATTATAATTGCAGCTGTTGCTCAAGAATGTTGGGATTTTGCCAGGGAGGGCGAAATTTTTTTCAGGGAGGCGAGGCCCCCCTGGCCCCCGGCTGGCTACGGGCCTGGACTGCATGGTTGAGCGGAAAAGCCCGACGCCCGTACGAAGACTGTTGAGGCGCACCCATGCCTGTCTTTGTGGTGTCAGGCCTATGGAGCATGTGTCGGCGTAGGAAATGAACGAATGGAGTCTGGTAATAGGCTACTTGACTTCCGGTCAGAATTCAATAGATGGTCTGCTTAAGTGGCCACAGAGATGTTTTGTTCATCAGCTTCGTTGATCAGAAGTTGAGCGGCTGGCACGAATGGGTGTCTTGATTTCAGTCGACGGGGTGCTCGTTTGGAGAGCAGAGATCTTGTGATGAAGAAGATGGTTAGGCTCCGGTGCCCGTCGACTGAGAGACAGAGTCGCTTTTTCACGACAAAGATCAGCGGGTTGGATGCCAGCGAGAATGGGAGATTGTCCAATGGTGTGGGACGCAGGCATCCGGTCACTGTGCGCAAGGCTCTGTTTATGGCTGTGACGATGTTTATGGCAGTGAGCACTGCAGCACCAAACAGGTGCACAGTACTCTGCTGAAGAGTAGACAAGGGAAAAGGCTGCTATACGCAAAGTGTCAGCCCTCGCACCCCAGCTGGAGCCTGCCAGGCGCTTGAGTAGCCCAGTGCGGGATGTCAGTTTCTTGCGCAGTGACACTAAATGATGGTGGTATGTGAGCGATCTGTCTAGTCACTATAGTGTCACCCTAAGATATTTTGGTTCGGGACAGAAGGACAGAGGTTTTCCATTTGTTCTGAACATGCAGCTCACGATCAGCTTCCCGATGTTTTAGGTGGAAAGACGAAACTCAGTACGTCAAAGAGTATATGATTGTATTTATTTTTAACATACAATTAGTTATATTTATAGTAAGTTTAAACCCTTTTGCGACCCACTGTGGATGATCTCGCGATCCAAATTTGGGTCGCTACCCACTATTTCCGGATCCCTGGTTTAGAACCTCGCATATCGTAGACAATTTAGGCTAAAAGCGAATAGCAGAAATTGTTATATTGCAAAATGTGCAGTAGTTTACATGACCTTAAAAGGGCATCCGCCCCCTCTGCCCTCCGTTTCCGGCGTCCTTGTAGATGTGCTATTGTTAATGTGAAAATTGTTCGTAGCCTATTTATTTATTCGTTTTTGTAACGTTGACAATTTGAAGTTTGTTTTGTTTTTTGGTCTATATATTATGTAGGCTACTGCCACTTCCTTTGTTTTGATTGCTTGCTTGGGGACAGGCAAAGAAGAAAGTGTTATTAAAAGGTCCATATTTTTGGATTTGGGAACCCCCCCTTGAAAATGTCTGGCTACGGGCCTGCAATAACAACAACCACCAAGAACGTCTTCAAGAAGATGTAAGCCAAAAAGAATGTTTGAATGTTAACTCTTTCACGGGTTTTCAGAGTAGAAGGGAGGTGTTGTGTATCGCTATTGGTCATTGCTTTTAGATTCGACACATGGTCTGCGGAAAATTGCATGGAAGCTTAAGTATTCAATGAGGCGTAAACTCTCGTGCTAAGACGTGGTTGTATCTTTATGCAGTGAAAAAGAGTAGTTTGTGAAGTACAGTGCGTTGTTATTGTGTTGTCTGACTTATAAGCGTTTCGTTCAATATACAAAAAACCTATATCTTACCAAAGTATCTCCTGACTTAATAACGAGGCAGAAGTAAGAATACAGCAGTATGCCTATGGTGATAGAAGAATATGACAGCTGTGAGATCATCAAGGCAATACTTGTAGACAATACATCTGTCAACGCTGGATGGAAAGGAAGCCTGGTTTATTAATCGGAGACTTCACACAGTTGGATGTGCTTTGCACCAAAATAAGCTTCCATTAAAAGCCCTGTTTAAAAAACGTAATGGAGGAACAACAGGTCCACGGAGAAATTACGAAAAGTGCAAAGAGAACATTCATAAATTTCCTCAAGTATCATTCAAAACGATTGATACTCCAATACACGAACACTATATTTCTGATGTAGTAGGCTACTGGGCGACTAAAGCGGCGATCAGAGATTTCTTTTCGAATACAGCAAAGGTATTGGGTCAGGTAGAATTGACAATGGATGTGCTGCTTGGAAAATGGACCCTTTAAATCATGCGCGATGGATAACTCTTGATGTTGATAACTTGATAACTCTTTAAATACTTTGCCTATAGTCGCGGGAATTACAACCGACTCTAACCTTCGTCATAGCACATGACTAGGGAACTGTGTTCCGAAAGCTCGTGTAATTCGATATTGTCACCACGAACCCGCAGCATCAGGCTAATACAGATCGTTAGCAGTGGCGCCGGCAGGGGGGGGGGGGGGGGCAGGCAGGTAAAAGCTCTCTCTTTAAAATAAAGTATGGAAAACCTTGATGACTAAATTGTACAGAAGATAAAAAGATTTTCTACAGAAGCAAAGATATACACTTTTTAAAGTTTTAACTAACGTCACATTGATGTAGAAAAATAACAACCTGTAAAACTTTTGATATCTCACACTCCCATGACTTCTTCCGCGCGCATTTTGGCATTGGTTGCTTGTAGTGATTCTTTCACTTAAACAAAACGTTTTGTTTCAGCAGTTTTGAGTTGTTCAATTCTTAAGTTGTAAAGGAGACTCAATTTCTCCAATATTTATCATTTATGTTTCTTCTTTAATCTCAGCAGAGTATAAAACTTGTAAAAGTTTTTCATCCATACGACGTCATAAATGAAATTACATCTCAAATTGGCGTTATGACGTGACATCATCTAAACATTTTACCGAATAATATATTGACAAATTCGATCGTCAAAAGTGGTTTGGTGGTGGTAAATATTACGTAATGCAAAAAATGTGATAAGGTTGGAAGACATTACGTTATGTATTTTCAATACAAATTGAAGTTTAAAATTTATTCTTTTGTTCAATGTTCATAGTCGTAATCCACTTTCAAAGCGGTACTACAAAAAACAATTTTCGATAAGGGGGGCATCAAGAATAAGTCGACATAACTTCTAACCCTTTTTAGAAGGTTGGGCTCCTGGAGTCTTGATCAGTTTGGGGGGGGGGGGCTGTCGATTCTTCTTATGCTTTAGGAGTGATATCTCTGTTATTTTGGCACGGTTTAAAAATTTGGGATTCACTTTGTAAAAATATTCACGCTGAGTATATCCGAAAATTAAAACCATGTGAATTTTAGAACTGCTACGTTGTAATGTTGAAGTCACTTATGAGTGTAATTTGTAGCGTGAGTTTACACATTATATTTTGGTAGAGTAATGAAGAACGTGCATTGTAATGTTGTAATTAATTTTTTTTTACATTATTTTACATACAGCCAATGCCCTTCACGCTGTGAAACAGTTAGGATTAACGAGACATGGGCCAAATTAATTACTTTCATCCAGCTGGTGGGAAAATGTTTCACAATAGAATATGAAATATTTCAGAGGATGTGCTGAGAAATGCCTTATATCTTTCAATTTATAACCTTTATTCGCTCAAAATTTCAGCTCAATAGAGGTGAATAAAAGTTAGGAAAAGTCAAGAAATCTCGTAGTCGCAGCCTCAGTGGTTTTAGAGATACAACTGTTAATACAAAAAAGTTGAATTGACAGCCCCCCCCCCCCCAACCTTCAAAGGGTTTGCATTGAGTCAACAGATCTATGCCTTAAGGTTTACGTCAGCTCCGGAGATCAGTAAAATATAAGGTTGTCATCTTCGGTGTAACAAGACCATTGATTGATTGGTTTAGTGAGGATTTCCAGCCCTGGTAGAAAACAAGAGCAATTAAATAATATACCATTGTCTTGCACCAGTGGCGTAGCCAAGGGACGGGGGTTTGAGGGTTTCAACCTTTCAAATTGAATTTACGGATGTTAATAGGTCTACATTGTTTACAAGAAAAGCATTAGCTTAATATGATGTAATTTCTCATCAAACTGTGCAAGAATGCAAGCCATCTGCAACTGCTGAGATCGCTTGTTCGATCTAGATTAACATCTAAACAGCTATTTGTTATACAAAACTTGAATATATCAGAAATAGCCTAAAGTAACTTCATTGTCTCAAAGCTTTTTGTTTGACACTCATCAAGATGTATGACCTCTATGACGTTACATTTTCTAAACTTTGGGTTGACTTCAAAGCATAAAAGTTAGTGACTTACCGGAATAAGATCGCTTTTTGAATCAACCAAAGAGAAAATTGATAAATAATAAAACCGTAATAATCTCGCAAGAAAAAGCAATCAACCTATGTCTCTAAAACAAAGTTTGTCTAATTTTAAACGAAACTGCATTAAAAGAGCGAGTTTTGCCAATACCAAACATTCAAATATCTCAGTATGGAATTAGCAACAAGAAAACATAGAGACTTAGCTTTATTTCCGAAAAATGCCCAAGAAAACATGATCTTATCCTTTTGCTATGCCACCGGACAGCACCATTTTACAGAAATATTCATACCCACAATTTTGTTGAAAATGCTCTCAGAATGCACCAAACTGAAAGTAATTTTTCAAAATTTTCTGAGGGAGGCCCCCCAGACCCCCCGCCGCTGAGTGTCGCCTTCGGCGAACACGTCATCGGGCTGCGCCCGCCGGCTGTCAACACACCCCCTTTCAAAATTTTTGACTACGCTACTGTCTTGCACTGTCAATATTTTTCCCCCCCATTGTTGAAGGTCTGGCGGCGCCACTGATCGTTAGAATCTACACTGTGAAGTAATTAACAAGGTTAGTTCAGTTTATTATCCAAGTCTATAGTAATGGCCGAGTGGTTAGCGCGTTGGGCTCGCAGTCGAGAGCCTGCATGTTCGATTCCAGCCACTCGCACTTTCTGTTGTTTCTCTGGGCAAGAAACTTTACGATAATTGCCTCTACCCAGTGATCGATTTTCGAGTAATGGGTAGTACCAAATTTAAGTCATAAATAGAGTAGACAACCGGAAACAGACATTGCCATCGGCTGCAGCGTGGGTCAGGTGTACGTCGGAAGGCGTACACCGATGCATAGCGCTCAAGTCCGCTTTCCCGCAATGCAGGATAAATATAAAACAAACAAACAAAAATGCACCTGCATTGTTTGGAATCAAGTCATCCTCCAAGCTTCATAAACCACCAAAAATTCTCTTCAAGTCCATACAAAGAATTAGGACTCTTACAATTGATGACATCAAAAAATTGTGGACAAATGTTCAACGAAATGCAAAGCAAAAATTTTTGAAAATCCAAAGACGCCTTTTGCTTATTTAGTCTTTACACTTTTGAATTTTGTATTTTATTCCACAATATAGTTTCTTTTGCATTCCGACAAAGAAAAATAAATTGAAATTTAGTGAAAAATAAAAAGCGAATTAAATTTATTTTAGAACCATTAAATTAAAATGTTTGCTCACATAAAATTGACATGTAGATGATGTAGGCCTATCCTGCGTCGCCCGGTCGCCGTCTGTATACAAACTTAGAATATATTCGAATCCTCAACTGTTAGAAAATTCCAATCCCTAGTTTAACAATCCAATACAAAAACGCCGGAGATGATTCAATTGATGTCAAATAACAAAACAAAGAAATAATAACAGTTTATGCGTCCATTTGGAAATTATGGCTGATACCACATAGGAAGCCCCCACATGGACTGAGGTGGAACATTGCTATGCCCAGTGGCGTACGCAGGATTTTCTCAAGGGGGGCATTGACAGTAGCGTAACCAGGAATTTTGAAAGGGGGGGTTGACGACCAGCGGGCGAAGTCCGATGGCGTTTTTGCCGAAGGCGACACCCAGCGGCGGGGGGTCTGGGGGTCCTCCCGCAGAAATTTTTGAAAAATTACTTTGAATTTGGTGCATTCTGAGAGCATTTTCAACAAAAATGTGGGTATGAATATTCCTGTAAAATGGTGCTGTCAGGTGGAATAGCAAAAGGATAAGATCATGTTTTCTTCGGCATTTTTCGGAAATAAAGCTAAGTCTCTATGTTTTCTTGTTGCTAATTCCTGGCTGAGATGTTTGAATGTTTGGTATTGGCAAAACTCGCTCTTTTAATGCAGTTTTGTTTAAAGTTAGTCAAGTTTTTTTTAGACTGAAAGCATCATTTCCAAGCATAAAGAGACTGAAAGCATGATTCTCAATATCGTGACGTCACACTCGTGCCAAAGGGGGGTTGTAACCCCCAAACCCCCCCTGGCTACGCCACTGGCCATCGATATCCCATACGTCTTCATGATATTCCAGTATGGTTTTAGTTTAGACTTTATCCATTTCTTTCTCACTATAATAGGCTTACAGAACACTATGCTACATTGGCATAGCCTACCTGGGGTGGGGTAGGTGGATTGGGCCATCTATTTCGTATTGGCTTAGTCTATAGAACAACATTGTTAATTGCTTTGACAGTGCAATCCAAAACATATTAAATGCCTTAGTCTACGTCGTTAACTACTAAAACATTTTTAGGGGGGGGCATGGCCCAATGCCCCCCCCTGCGTACGCTAGTGGCTATACCCATCATCGCTGAGGTCCAAAATTAAAACTTAAATCCAGTCTCATTGTCTCACAACAATCACTCTAGTTTCAAATCATCATCTCAACCAACGCTTCAAGACAACTTTCTACTTTCACTTTACTACGCTGAAGAGATCGGAAGATCGAAACACTGGCCTTTGTCCGTAGTTACTTTTCGTAATGTCTTTTTAGACATTCTTTTTGAGTCAATAATACTTTTAAAGAAATAAAAAAGAGTCAAAAGGCATGTAAATTTCACTCTGTGTGGAGCTACATGTACTTGAGAGGTTAACTGTTATTTTTTTATTCACTTGTTGATTCATTCATATCAGTTTGTATCCTCTGGGGATCCTTCTCTTGTATCATGGGCCAATCCTATAGATGTCTGCTTGGTACACCCCTTCATTTTCTTTGAATTTTAATACTTATATGTGCCGCTAGAATCTAATTTCTTGTATTTTAGATCCATCTCAGATGATTGTTTTGTCCTAGCTCAGTTGTAAATTCTTGTCTTTTTTTCTAGTTTTTATTTTTAACAAATTCCTGCCATTTCTTAGCACAAATTCTCTTAAAAAAATCACACCTTCAAATAGGCTGTAAAACTACGTTTCGCTGAGGTCCAAAATTAAAACTTAAATCCAGTCTCATTGTCTCACAGTCACAACAATCACTCAAGTTTCAAATCATCATCTCAAGTTCTCAACCAACGCTTCAAGACAACTACTTTCACTTTACTACGCTGAAGAGATCGGAAGATCGAAACACTGGCCTTTGTCCGTAGTTACTTTTCGTAATGTCTTTTTAGACATTCTTTTTGAGTCAATAATACTTTTAAAGAAATAAAAAAGAGTCAAAAGGCATGTAAATTTCACTCTGTGTGGAGCTACATGTACTTGAGAGGTTAACTGTTATTTTTTTATTCACTTATTGAAACGTACTTTGGAATTTTAGAGCAAATCGGTGTTGCAATTCATTGGCGAAATAACCATTGCATTTACAAGCGCCGCGCCAGTCAGTAAAACAGCTTTTTTACATTGAATCAATCTGTTCAGACGTGAAATCAATGTAAAGAAAAACGATAGGCCAACTGAGTGATTCATCGTATTCAGACATTGAATCAATGTAAATACGAACTGTAAGGCTACCGTAATTGGGTTCTTGGCTTTTGTAAATTGTTTCTCGCAGTTGCAACGTATACCTAGTCAGCAAAAGTTCTCTTTTGTACACGATTTCAACGTCTGGCGACGTTGAAACGATGTAAAAATGACAATTTTTGCTGGCTGGAAGCTAGGCTACCGTACCGAAGTTGAACTTGACCAATTAGGCGGTTGCAAACATATTTCCTTTCGATGAAACCTATAGGCTACCACGTTTGGTTTGCCTTTACATTACATTCAAAGTTAGCCACTTAAGAACTTACCGTTAGCTTTTATTTTATTGCGAAGACCATCATCCTCGAAGACGAGGGATAGCCATCATCACATTCAAAGTCATACATTTCTCTATTGTAAGCTATTTACTTTCAATATAGCCTACATATGCCACTGTGATTTTACAAATCTCCGAAAAATGCTGTCTCCGAATAGAGATTTCTCCTAATAGTAGCAGACCCCAAGAAAACGGTACCTACAGTAGGCCTAACTCATATATTTTAGAAAATGTCAATTTCATACTTTTGATACATAGGCCGATAATCTTTACTTTTTTTGTGCGACATCTTGCTAACCTGATAACGTAATTTCAATACCGATTGTATATTTATTTTAGCAGCCGGTAACTTATGGCGGTGGGATGGAGCAGCGGACAAGGCGTTGGCTTTCCAATATTACAAACCTGGTTCGACTCCCGACTAAAATGGTTGTTGAAAACACCGCTCACCTCTACCTAGGGTTTAATAACTTAAATTGGGTGGGTATAATTTCTGAAAGGCGCCGAGAAAAAGGAACTGGCCACCATACTCTTTCTTAGTGCCGATGGCTTAGTACAGTGAGAGCCTTATCTTCTCATACTCGATACTTGAATCATTTTTACCTTTTTAAACTTATTTTAGTACTTTTCTAGCAAGTACAGGGCGGCGAAAAAGATTCCATTAGTCAACAGGAATGCAAACGAGTGGCAAGAGTTGGGAGATACAGTATCAGCGAAAGCACCAACCCACTACTGAGACAGGAAGTTTCAAACAAGAACCTTCAATCATTCATTGACAATGATCGGAAACAGAACATTTCTGATGTAACGTACATGCGCAAAGTGTGGAGATGCGTAAAACTGGTTTCGGAAGTTTCTTTCGTCATCGTCACAAACAATTGTTGACAAAGCTCTCAGCAGAAATATGCGCCCGCCGTTTCCGTCAAAAGGTCATTATAATCACTCTTACGACAAATTACAGTACGAGCTGTAGCTCTACCAACCAATTTCTTATCTTCACTTACTGTAGTTCACCTACACTGAATAAGCTTATGTATTTGTTTCATTTTTCTTAATTTGATATTTCGAAGAGTAGGCTACGTTTCGACATAAAATGTTTTCATTTTGAGTGTCTAAGTCAGCGTGGTACAACTTCTTTTCATCGCGGGCCAAAAACATTTTTTTTATCTTGCGGCCAATGTTTTTAAATAGCGATTCATAGGCTTATTGCTGGCTAATTATACATAGCCTATGACATATAGCTACTACTCTCTAATACCTCTACAGCTTGCTTCACCCTAAAAGGGAGATAATCTCTTTATCAACTTTAGATTTTAATTTTAGACAATAGCGCTGATATCCACGAGAATCGTAGTGGCCATGCGAACGCAAGCGTAAAGAGCCTCGTTTCCAAGTTGATTTCAATTTTTTGTTTTAATATTGTTCATTGCCGAAAACGTAGGCTACATTCGCAAATGTATGTACTTCCAAACATCGAGTGGCCTACAGGTTTAGAACAGCATCTTTTAAAAGGGGAAACTTCTCCTTTGACACTAACTTCCAAAAGCTTGCAGAATTTTCCATTTTCTTTGACAGCAAAAACGGATTGTTCTTAAGTTTACATAATTGGAGCTCTGGGGGCTGTGTACTAACTCTCACGCCCATTGAACAAAGTGGTATTGTTATGCATTACAAAGGATCATTCACAAAGTTTTTTGTCAATTATAATAACAAAGTGAACAAAAATGGAAGTGTTATTGCTGGATTAAAGCAAAGCTGACTATCAGTTCGCGGGCCAAAAGAACGGAGCTCGCGGGCCTGCAGTTGGACCACGCTGGTCTAAGTCATTGAGTCAAAGTAGTTTAAATGAAAAATAAGCAGCCATTTTCGAAGTTGGTTGGGCGCCATGTAGCGGTAATGAAATTTTTTTTTAATAATCGAAACAAATTTCAAATTATTATTTATTTGCATCAGACACAAAGTCCATAGAATTCAAATTTTTAACAATCATTACACAAAATATCAGACTAACACAACACCATACAGGCTACATTGAACAACACACAAAATACTGTTGTAGTAAACAAAGCAGCAAATGAATTTCCGAAAGCCGTTTTTTATCAGGTATGGCTGATATTTCATAGAAGTGAGTTTTTCAGCTAAATCTAACTACCGGTACATTACTCACTTCAATACTCCAAAAATAGTATAAAATCGACCTTCCTTATTCTACAGCCAAAGCTGGAAATCATAAGATATAACTTGTGATGGCTAGTATGCAGTAAGTACTTTCAGTAGCCTATTGTACTGAGTACCATGTGGGACGCGCAAAGCAACAAGGCAGGCCACCGGTAGTAAATGTCTTCTGTAGTCTATAGTTAACTATTTCAGATTCCTAGTAAAAAGTATTAGCTTAAAAGGCTTCATACAAAGTCAGTCAACATGTGGTGATATGGAGATGCCTAAACTTGACCGAGCAGCATGCACAATTGTCCCTGTTACAAACCAGCATATGCACGCTTGATCTGCACTGGCTGCTGTTTTTATTCCACAATATCGTTTCTTTTGCATTCCGACAAAGAAAAATAAATTGAATTGAAATTTGGCGAAAAATAAAAAGCGAATTAACTTTATTTTTGAACTATTAAATTAAAATGTTTGTTCACATAAAATTGACATGTATCCTGCGTCGCCGTCTGTATGCAAACTTAGAATATATTCTCGAAACTGAAGGTGGTCATGAACGCCTTCAATTCAATTTATTTGTCTTTGTCGGAATGCAAAAAAAACGATATTGTGGAATAAAATACAAAATTCTCTAAATAAACATAAGGCGTCGTTGGATTTTCAAAAAGTCTCCGAATAGGGAACTCTCCGAAAAAGGCCGTCTCCGAATAGGGAACTTTCCGAATCGGATTCGCCGAATAGCAGCAGACCCGCTGTGAGTGCATGAAACATTTTCACCGTGTGATTAAATCTTTTTGGCATTCAATAGTTCAAACAAAGATCTTCCTCACTCGACCTCCGCACTGGGAGGCTTTGCAAAGATACGCGGCAAGTCTCCTCCCACTTCGCACACAAGTATCGAATTTTCGCACAAGATTGTGTGATCAACACTAGAACCACAGACCACCAGAGTAACCAGAACGCGGCGCAGCAACGCAAACATTTGGTGAGTATCTTATTTCGGTTTCATAATTTGGATATGGTTCAAATTTAGAACCGGTTCTAAGGGATCCGTTATTCCGAAACGAACATCCCTATAAACATTGTATCATGATGTTCGTACCGTATCAACTTTTTTCAACATATCAACATTTTTTAGTTGATATGCGTGTTTGAACCGCTCCAGGTTTCGCAATCAGATGGTTGTAATTATTTGTAAAATAGGTATAGGAACGCGGTTTTACATTATTGGTAAAACGATTTTGTTGTTTGTAAATATTAAAAAGGATGTTCTTTTCCAAAAAAACCCTTTTCCGCAATTTGCAACTACAGTACCTCCCCTTTGACTTAAGGCGTCTTTTATGGACAGCCCGTTACTACGAATGGATATGCTTCTAGCACAGTAAAATAGCCGATAAAAAGTTTTAAGTGGTGAGCAATATTGTTACACCCACATCACAAGATTAACTACCGGTATATGTTTTAGTTCTGTGGTGTAATAAAAGCGTCGGTCATTTGTTGCACAGTTTGGCTATCCCTGATCCATTTACAACAGGAAAGTTTAGAATAAACTATAAATATCAAGACTGAAAGCATACAATCTTTAATGTGAATGTATTGAAAGTTTTAAGGATTCTCTCTCTGTAGGTATCATGGCTGATACAGCCCTCGATGTACAATGATGTTCCAGTTTGATCGATCTCGTGCGTCTTGCCAAATTTTAGTACGGTTTTTGATATGTGGTTGAAAGATAGGTTTGGAGTATTGTATAGGTTGAATAGGTTTGTAGTTTGTATAGGTTGAAAGATAGGTATGTGGTTTAAGCATTAATCCAAATCTATTTCAAAAGTTGCGACGCCTTTGTTTCTAATAAATGTAGATAAAGTCGTTTGCTTTGAGGTAAATTCGGTGCTGAACAGAAAAAAATTAATAATGTAGGCTATAAGCTCTTTGTCTATTTCCGCCATTTTACCGCTTTATAAACCTCACTGTACTCTAATGTTGCTCTCACGTAGTGCTTAGCCTCTTTGCCATTTTTGTCTTGGATTTCAGCACATCTTGGGTTCTTCGCTATCAGCAATCGACAAATTTCACCACTTTTTCCATCTACGGCCTGGAAAAAGAAGAGGTGTGGAAACGTGACATTCAAACAAATCGTCTTTACCCAACCAGCAAATCAGTCAATGTCAACAAACGTTAAATCAATGTAAAAATAAAATGATTTGCTACCTTGGGACCGTACTTTAGTAGTACCGTACCGGTAGTACGATGTCAATTTTATGCCACATATTATTCAAACCGCACAGGCCCAAATAAGGTAGGCTACATGTACATCTGATGTGAACACTGGAAACCCTTGCTGAGTGCGCAGCAAGAATACCTCTTGAAACTTAGGTACCGTACACATTTTTGCTTACACAGTTGAACACGTCATACGCAAAAGTACAAAATCTACTAATATTGTAAACGAACTACAAATCTATGAAGAATGCCGGTTGACTAAATCAATCGGGTGAATGAGCTTTCCAATGGATTTTCTTGTTCACTTTTTCATGAATATAGTAGCATACCAGCATTAGCTGTATTTTAAAATCATATGATACAAGTCGGAAATTTTGTAGTCTACTTCATAACATCATTGAAAACATGAGGCCCTCGAAAGCTCAGTGTTCTGAACTGAGCACATAGCCTATATGTCCATAATCAAAACACTGTAAAGTAATGTCATGGAAGAGTAGTAGTACTAATATGTCAACAATACTGTGGCTGCAAATTAGCACAAGCCAAAATTTTATTGTAAAAAAGTAAAATCTGTCGGAAAGGCAATAGTTAGAGTATACTCCTCGCATATAGATTTAGTTACTTTGTGTAAAGGTGTCTTTCCATCACTGTCCTGTTTGCAGGGATCAGCGTTGTGCTTCAGTAGCAATTCCGCGACTTTAACTGCGTTGTTGCCAGCAGCTCGATGCAAAGGTGTGGCCATCCCTGAGCGAGTCTCTATGTCAACAGCTGCGCCGTTTTGCAGAAGAATCCTCGAGATACATTCATGTCCATTACGAGCGGCATAGTGCTGAAAGACATAATTGAACAACATAGAACACATGATTGTTGGTGAGCCACTGAGCCAGGCATAGCCATACCCCTCACACGAACAATCGAACACGCATTAAATCTAAATGAATAAAAGTTTTACCAGGGTCCCACCGAGCAATGGAAACTTAAAATATTCATGTTTCCTCTGACCTCTAATAGCATAATGAGGTTATTTTTCCAGAAGCCAGAGGTCCACCATTAACACCCAGAAGGTCAGGCTTCGAACCGCGGTCGGCTAGCAGAGTAGCCATAGGCTACCGCTATAGCCTATGCAAGAAAGTAAGACAAGCAACAAAATAGGTTGAAATGGTCACCACTGGGACCATTTTCCAGAATTCATCATCCGAGCAGTCTTTATCATCGGTGGCACTTGAAGTTGGGTAGTTCACTTGAAGTAAACAAATCACAACTAAAAAAATGTTTTTAACCTTTCCTAGTACCGGTAGTGACTACACTGCTGCCAGACCAAGTCATTGCCGTTTCAACTGCATCCGGGAAGATTCAAACATATGTTACCTGATTTTAAACAATAAATATATATATACTACAAAAAATGCTCAATGCCAAGCAATAAAGTCAAGCAGAACAAATTACAACAAATGTAGGTATTACTTTGTAAAACCTCTACACCACAGCATGTTTCCCCTTAAAAGGGGAGTCATCAGAACGTCCTTATTTATTTGAAAAAGGATCTTCTGATGATCCTTTTTTTAGAATGAAACAGGCTGTAGAGGTTTTAGAAAGTAATATCGTATATATTCAAGTATAGGCCGACCTCGTGTATAGGTCAACCCTTACTTTTTTGCTGAAAACCGGTGACATTCTTATTTTCTCGTGTAAAAGTTTACCAGCTTATTTTTACTAAGTTTAAGTTAAAACGCAGAAACAGCCAAAAAAACGTCAATTATTGACATGTAGCAATTGTATTGCCAATTAGCTTTCAATGGTTAAAAAACGAATAGTTGTTATGTTTGTTACAAGTGTGGTACGTTATCTGGTAAGTAGGCCCACTGGCGTAGACGGGATTGCCTCCAGGGGAGAGGGGTCATTCGAAATGCCTTGCGAATTGAAACCCTGATTGAAACTCGTGAAGTCACTACGGGACGAGCAACTCAGTTTTTCACCCGGCATGAACAGGGTTACCGATAGTTTAACTTAACTTGGCAATCAACTAAACAGAAATGAAGTGAAGATCTGACCTCAAAGGTGAATAATCACCTCAAAGTTATAATTTTGGGAGCGTGTGACGTTTGTGATGTCACTAAGTAAAATGTGTAACCAGCGTAGCCTATCAAGATACGCAGCTGTCCGGAATGGCCCGTTTCGGCGAGTTCCTTATTCGGCGATTTTGTGAAAATACAACGACGCCTTCTGTTTATTTAGAGAATTTTTATTTTATTCCACAACATCGTTTCTTTTGCATTCTGACAAAAAAAAAATTAAAATAAAATTTAGCGAAAAATGTTTGAACTATTAAATTAAAATGTTTGCTCACATAAAATTGACATGTATCCTAAGTCATCTACCTTCTTTGCGTCATGTTTATGTCATTCATTTTTTAAATAATGGGGGATTGCGGGAGGTCCCTCCTCCTACTTTGTCGAGTTGGGACCACTGGGACCATTTTCCAGAATTCATCATCCGAACAGTCTTTATCATCGGTGGCACTTGAAGTTGGGTAGTTCACTTGAAGTAAACAAATTACAACTAAAAAAATGTTTTTAACCTTTCCTAGTACCGGTAAAGCTATTTGTTGATTTTATATGATATGTATTTCAAATATATTTTACATCAATGCCGAATAGTTTACATCAAAACAACCTTTTTCACAAAACGATGCTGCAACTCAAAACAGTCAAAGAATTTTTGATGTCAACAAACTTTTGAATGTAATGAATGAATAATGAATGTAATGAATTGAATGCAATTACATCGTTTTAACGTCGCCAGACGTTGAAATCGTGTACAAAAGGGAACTTTTGCTGACCAGGTTTAGGTTGTACCTGAGAAACATTTACAAAAGCCATTCAATTTGTTCAAAGAACCCAATTAGCCTAACAGTTCGTATTTACATTGATTCAATGTCTGAATATTGAATAATATATTCAATCGTTGGATTTTAAAAAAATCGCCGAATAGGGAACTCGCCGAATAGTAGCAGACCCCAGCTGTCATCTATTCTATACAACAGTTTATTGCATAACAATAACGTCTGAATAACACTTTCCAGTGCATACAGATACGTTTCACAAAATCGCAAATATAATGACATTGCAAACCATCGACGCTACAGACGACCTTCCAAGCCAAAAACCTATACAAAATTCTATGTCTTGCAGGACGCTTTAGGACTAGGAGTCAGTTTTCGCATTTCACAGATTTTTTTTAGCGGTATTATAGTTTTTTGGGTTGATCAAACGACTGTTAAACGTTTTATTTTCTTTTGGCAAAACAATTAAAAGCACACTGTATGATTAAATGAAAGCCGAACTGATGTTTAGAGCATTTCACGTCAAGTGGTTCGCTCAAAGACTAGTTGAGTAACAGAATTAGAAATTTTTTTTATTTTGATTGTTCTCCTTGAAAAATTTGTTTAGCATTAGCTTGTTGTCTTGTCTTGTAAATTAGATAAACTATCACTTTTAACTAAAAAATTTTTGCAACAGAGCATTTTTACGTCTTACAAGGATGTGTCCGATGTATCCACTGATAAAATAAGCAACTGCTGCATCCGCATCAGGCAAGTCTTCCAAAGTAAGTCAAGATAAAAAAAATCCGCAAGTACTCTGAGGAAAAGGTGCTTTACAAACGTAAAGAAATTCCCACCATTCAGTTTTCCAAACACTGTAATATGTATGCAAAACCATGATTTCTTTGTAGGTACTTGGTCAGTTGCGGAAGTTATCTCATCGCTTCTAACAAAAAAAAGTCAAATCATATCGAACGCTCCCATCTCCCAGTAAAAAGTACTGCGTACGCCTCTAAATGTACCCTCAGTACGCGTCGTTCAATGGGTTGAGTAAGCTAACTAGCCTACGTCGTCTACGTAAAACTTTATATGCGACGTCAAGTCAAGAGTGTTCACATTTTTTTGTTTTTAATACAAAATCTAGCCTATCTAAATGAGTAAACTAGTTGCTGAAAACTAAAAAAATATCGTCAATGAAAGCTGAGTAGCCTATGGTAGACTAATCTTACACAATATGACTTAGCCTGGTTATTATTAGTAAACAGGCGTATTTTCAATTCGTTTTAGTTCCAATTCGAAAAAAAATTTCGAATGCCCCCCTTGAGAAAATCCTGTGTAGGCCTACGCCACTGCCTGAAGGGTCGTTTGATTGGCACCAATTTCCACGTTAAAACAACAAGATAATTAATCTTCTATGCCAAAACTAATCTGCTTTTTATCTTACCTAAATGTAAACAACACAAAGCAAAAATAATTAGCTTCATTTGTCTGTATGCCTATCCTTTATAAGACTTTTTTATTCCATTTAAAGTGGGATTTGTTATAATTTGAAGTTTATTTAGATGTTTCATTTGTGTAGCTTTACAGAAAAGATTGTTTTTAGCCTACACGCTCAGGGATATCGCCTAGCCTTGGGTCTCGTCTAGGCTGAGCAGTGGGCTATTTTCATGTCTTGGTCATCATAGAAAGCATCATTTTTTTGTATTTGGCTTGTATAGCCTATTGCACGATAGCGCATTTTCAGACACGTAATTAAACGAAAGTGAACAAATTTATATACTTGGTGGTGCAGAATGCTGTGCTCTCATCACAAACAAAATAATTAACCCAGGATAGCAAGCATTTGAAAAAATTCATAATGAGTGAGCAACTTTTATTTTGGAAATGTAGCCTAATAAAATCAGAGCCTTTGAAAATGGTGCGATTGTTTTTTCTGTGTTTGTAAACAGATGAATTTACTCATGTTTACACATGAGCATTAACGTTCGAGCTGAAATCCAACAGCCTGCCTGTTATGAAGCTTTTTCTGATGGCGTAAACAATTGCGCATCCCGATGTATGAGGGGACGATATCAGCAGGGGACGATATCGGCAAGGGACGACATCGCCAAGGGCCGACACATCGGCGCATTCCATGCAGTGCATTTTAAGGAAATTTAAAAAAAGACCTTCTGAAAGTTAACTTCACAGGATTAGCGCATTGTGTAGTGTCCTTTTGATAGAACTTCCTCAACAACCACTTCGCGTCGGCAATCATCCATTACCACAACTTGCTGTTGAGAAGCATCTTAAGCAGCAGTTGTCAGCCTGAAGTTTTCAATTGGTTGTTGCAGCAGAAGCAGGGCAGAAGTATACCATTACCAAAGTCAAGTCAATCTATGTGATTAAACTGAAACCAGCAAATGAAATAGAGGAGTAGTTGGAGAGGGATTAAGTGGAGAATCTCAAAATGAGGGCTTAAATCGAAAATGCAATGTAAATTTTTGCAGACAGAAGCCAAAGACGTTTTATCAGTTATCATAACAAAACAAGCTAAAAGCACCTTTTTATTGAAAAGTTAGAGACAGAATTTTGTTACTGGAGAAAGTTAATGGAGACAAAATCTTGTCCCTTCTTTAGGTCGACCTCTGCTTTTTGAGGTGAAAATTACTTGCAAAAATCTCGTCCTATACTCGACTACTCGAGTGAGTATATACGGTAACTAAGTTATATTTGATGTATTACCTGATTTTAATATCTGTAGTTATAAGATGGAAATCAAAGAACCGTGTTAACTTTTTAAGTTAAACCATGGTTAAACTTAATTCTAAACAAAATCTTGTGTGTGAAAGACTTACCAGCGGAGCATATCCAGATGAATCGCGCAAATTTGGTGCACCACCCTTTTCAAGATAGGCCGCTACTGCTCTGAAGTCTCCATTGCATGCTGAAGACCAAGGTCCTCTCTCAAAATCCATTTCCTGCATTGTCTGAAATACTCCATCTACGCCTGCATGGCCTCTGCAGGCTCTTTCTCGATCCTTTGCACATTGCTTGAAACATACTTTCTCAGGGAACATTGCTACAATTCTAACCGTGACAGGAAGATTGCCCGTCTTTGAGCAAGAAATAGCTGCAAAAAAATCCAGCTGTGAGTCTGTATTGAACCATTGTTCCTCAAGTAGTCTAAACTTAGCACACTTGCAACCAGACTGGTGCGACGAGATTTAATTATCACGTCTTGACACTGATATTTGTCGTATTAAGCGAAATTCATGAAGTAGCCTACTTTAATCTGTAGCATTGTAGCAAGCTTGAAAGTGTACGGTACATTAGGTAATTTGCAGCAATAAAGGCACATCACATCATAAATTTATCATTTAGATATTGAAAGTAGCAACAACTTTCATGCGGGAATCACAAATATGGGGAAGGTTTAATTGATATTAGAAATTCACATCATTACTATTTTTGCTCATGTGTTAACCAAAGCGATCATACAGAAGGCAAATAATGAGAATACAATACATCCATAAAAAAAAATGGACGACTATAGTGACTCTGATTCCATGATAATATAAAAAGTGTAAAACAATTAAGAAGGGTGGCAACATAACAGTTCGTGTCATGTGCGTTGTGCATGGCAGATCAGCAAGTTTTCACTTCATAGTTAACAATAACAACATCAATTACAGAGATTTACAAAAGCATGTCGGTAAAGCCTAATGGGGGTTACTTTAAAAATTAAAAATATATGCATATTATATGATAGGCCACACTTCTAAAATATGACATTTTATCATTACTATCATATTTTGAAATAAGATTTCAAAGCCGGACATCTAAGTCTCGGTATTTTTTCGCATGGGAGGTGTATCCCCTCTTTCCATTTGAATACTTCTCGCATGCGCTAAACCTTCTTCATTTTTTAAGGCATTGATTAATTTCCAAATATTACGATGAGTACAACAAACAGATTTATTTAAAGAATTGTGAAAGGTCTCGACGCTATTATTGGTATGTGGCAATGAATTTTCAAAACGAATATAAACATTCCAACTAGTAATGGGGGATTGCGGGAGGTCCCTCCTCCTACTTTGTCGAGTTCCCCTTTCAATTCCTATATAGGTAAAATCAAAATAGGATAACAATTCAGGAGGGATTTCTCCATCATCGGAGAGTTCCTCAAAAGCTTCAATAACATCTTGAGTGGGAACAAACGCGAGAGCAGAAAAATAACGCATCTTCAAACTGAAGCTTTTATTATTATGGTATTCATGTGTTGCTCTTATGGCAGCAATTTTTCTGTAATGAGCTTAGCAAAAATGGAAGAAACAGCCATTATGAGTAGCACCAGGGAAGACTTGTTTTAAAGCTTCAAAGCTTTCTCAAAATCACTTGTCACATACTCTGGAGCATAATCAACCAGTTCCTTAATTTTGGCATAAACCGCTCTATATGTACCACGGTTTTATTTGGTAAAAGGTCAAATATTCGTGGAATTGTTGCATTAGTGATTTGAATATGAACAGTAAGAATTTGATTGTAAATGTCTGGAGCGATCCCATCGACCGCCCGGTTCTTGTACTTTTTGAGATCTTCGAGCCCTTCATCTGATGCAAACATTAATATTCTACTAGCATCATGTACTCCAGAATCGTATTGTAGAAATTTTGCACCTGAAGCAAGACTTTGGAATTGCAATGGAATATCATAACCGCTTCATACAGTTGGAACAGGTGGAAAATTGTTACGCTTGTAGGTAAACGTAAAGGAATTGAAAAGAGGTCTCAACACGAGTAGAGCTAGAATAGAACTAAGGACAAATCATTGTGTAGCTACCAAGAAGTCATGCTGCTGTAATTACCAACTACTCACAGCCACAGGGCGGCACGACGTAATCAAGTGCACGTGACCCGGTGCAATGCACTAGGTCACGTGCTTTTGTCTGAGCTGTCCGGTTGACAATGCTTTTGTCTCAAATTTCTAACATTTCTACTCATGTGATTTAAACTTGGCATTTGGGAAGTGCATATTCGTCTAGAGATGAAACACACTCAGAAACTAAGGCATGGCATGATTGGTGAGAAGAAACTACCTCATCTTTCAAAGCTTGTTTTGCTTCCACAATATCTTTACCTGATGAATGTGTATGTTCATTTACTTTTTTTAAATTTGAATATTGTCAATATACGAGTTCGTGTGTAATCTTGCTTTGCAACTTGTAGTTTTTTTTTACTGCACTCCCAATAAATCGTAGTAGGCTACCACTTTTATTCGTCTTATTCCAATGATACATAAATTGCAATTCATCTACGAATGTCTTTTCCGCGCTCACTTTTTATGACGGTCACCATTTTAGGGTGACAAAATTTGAGACAATAGTGGAATCTGAAAGAAGACTGTCCTCAAAACTCAGTGTAAAGCTGTATACTTTTGTCGGTAGGAGATAGAGAGTTGATATTTATATTCCCCAGAAGCATTTTTTTCATTTAGTTTGACATTTGCAATTTAAAACTTATCACGCCTTGTATCACAGCTGGGTCTAAGTTTAAACTATTACTTAGAGGAACAGTGGTTCAATACAGACTCACAGCTGGACTTTTTTCGAAGCTATTTCTTACTCAAAGACGGGCAATATTCCCACACGGGCAAGTTTCTGGCAAGCAATTATCCTATGGGCAATTTTCTTAGTGCCAATTCTAACATACCGGTACCGGTAACAAATTATAACATACTTTTTGCAATAAAACTTGTTCTTCCGCTGTAAAATTACAAAAAATAACACTAAAAACATAGCAATTAAATCTGTTTAATATTTTTGCATAAGATACAAATCGAAGATATGATCATTTCATAAACTACATAAAGCACAACAATCAATGACGTCAAAATACAGTATCATGCCAATTATCTGAGTGCGACAAAGTGCATATGATAAACAAACACATAAGGCTAATTGCTTAACACAGCCAGTGTTGCAGTGGCTCACATACAACTTCTTTGACACTTACCATTCAGCAAATAACTTGATTGTATAGAAATAACATGTTGAACTACTGTATTACAATCTTATTTCAGACAAAACTTTTTCCATTATAACCACACAAAAACGAAAAAGACAAAACAAACCAGACATATATATATCAATTAATGATCAAGATATAGAGCCTGCTGATAATAAAAACAATCAGAATTTACCAAAGACATTATCGGACTGTCGCAGAGTTAACACAGCGCTGAATCATGGAAACATGTTCTTTCTAGCCATCATTTAAAATTAAAACACAATGTGACATTAGTAGGGCCTGCAATAGTCAATAAAATCAGAACTTTTTAAGACCTTGTTTATCCATGAATCAAAGAATAAAGTTGTTTTCAGCACCTAAGGGACTGTTTCTAAGAAGTTTATAGGGCAAAATAAAGTCAAATTTTTTATTAATTTGTCAATTGTCAAATTATGGCTTTTGACAAACTTTTTGTATTTCTTGAGAGTAATTTTTGTCAAAATCTTCATGGAAGCATTGCAAATCAGGAACAACGACACAATCAACCATATTAACCCATAAAAGCAGGAAACATGTCACAATGCCCACTTGGATCAACAGTAACTTTTACCGCAAATTGTCCATTGTTTAAATTTATTGTTACATACGGTATATAATATAAGTATATAATTGTTATAAAACACTCCCTTCACAAACGTGTTCTTTTCGAAGATCAACAGTTTAGATTTTAGGAATAGCCTACTGACATTCTGTAATACAAAAATGACTAAGCAAGCTAAATCGTCTTCAGCAAAAGTTAGACAGATTTGTCGAAATTTTCCTATCGCCAAAAAACACGACGTACTTTTTATAATCCATAAAACAACTTGACTTTTCAACAAAATATTACGTTTGGGCCTAAAATCGACAAAATATTATGTTTGGGTAACTGGTATTAATTCAAGGAAGAACTGTGGCCTCGACAAATAAGCAATTTTGTTAGGTCAAAGGAAAGTCAAAATTTGATAAAAATAAAGTCAAAATTTTTTTTTAGGTCCAAATAAAAATGGCCCTAGACATTAGTATTAAAGTATTTATTTATCTCACACAAGATTGTCAAGACCGGTTCCAAAACAAAATTAAAGACACCCAGTAGAACACAAAGAGCAGCGATAAAAACGTAGGCAGAAAACAATTCAGCTTATTTACAGGTAGATTTGCTTGCATTATAGTACTGGAGCACTGCGAAAAAAAAGCATACGACAACAAAATCAATTATGTGGAGGAAATTTACATTGCTTTGCCTTTGGGGCACATTTCTACTTGATAAAGCTAGTAAAAACTATAATAATTTTTATCTCTCAACCTTATCATTACACGTTCGGTAAAAGCAGCATAAAAGCAATTTAAAACCTAATTTATAAGTAAATTATTACACCATTTAGTTAACATTGGCTATGCAACAAACAATAACATATAGCAGAGGTGGTCATCACGTCTGATTTTGCGCTAATGTGACAAAATTCCAAAAAAAGTGCATTTTTCAATGAATATTCTTGAGAAAAATTGTCGATCAACCCAGACAAATTACTTGGTTGGATAAATTCAATCCCGGCTATGGTAGGTATAAAAACAAAATACCTGTCTTACACGTCTATGGAACCATATTATGGTGTAACAAGTACGAACATCCAAGCTTAAAAATCAAAGTAGTCTAAAAAACAGATGTCTTAGCAAAGAGATAGCAGTAACTTTCCAGTTTGATTGTTGCTTGCATTGAAAGAGGAGGCTAGTTATTAACCTCAGTTGTTACATGCGTTTATTGTAGTTTAATCCTAGTCTAATCTATACCAATAAACTAACTTCTTCTTTTTTGTATGAACTTCTGGGACTGAAGGTCTATCCCTTTACCTCCAAAGTCTCACAATGTTCCCGGACTACAATGGAAGGCTAGAGACTCAGCCAGTCTTTGGTTTCATCGTTATTCCACCTTTATTAGAGCTTGCTCATTTTCTGCTTTACACACCACAACGAACACCTTATATATTCTACACTTAAAAGTCCTTCAAACTAAACGATAGTGCTAAATCAAATAAATGCTAAATGGTACAATCATCAATGATGTGATCTGCGATCTGTTCCTCAGCACCACATTCACAAGAAAAGGTCATTCCCCACTGGTGCATGGTTAAGCAGAAAAGCCCGATATCCGTTCGAAGAAGTTCTAGGCACATCCACGCCTATGGGGTACCGGTAGGGGTAAATTAACTGAAACTTAAATAATATATACTGATCAGAGCGGACAATGGTAAATGTATGATAAATATGAATGCATTTACAGAAAAGGTATTACAGGAAAAAAGTTCATTAGTGACTGGTTGATCGCTACTCGCTAGTAATTAAAAAAATTTCTAGTTGATTGCAGTCGATAAAAAGTTGGCCACTTCTGACATATATAATATATATGACAAGAGTTGTAGTTATATACCAAAGCCGCCACTCACTTCTAAGCAGGTACCATTTATATATGAGCTTTCATTAGAAGCCAAAAACAAGCAAGCGTTGGGTCTGCTACTATTCGGCGAGTCCGATTCGGCGAGTCCGATTCGACTAGTCCGATTCGGCGAGTTCCCTATTCGGCGAGAGCCTTTTTCGGCGAGTGCCCTATTCGGCGAGTTTTTGAAATTTGTGAAAGGAAATTATCGGATACCGTAGCCTAATTACAATTGCCGTTTTTACATCGTTTTAACGTCGCTAAACGTTGAAATCGTGCAGAAAGGAATAAAAATTAAATGTTTAAACTATTAAATTACAATTCGTCATGTCAGTTTAGTTGTTTTTATTTCTGACCATCATATGAAAAACAATACACGTCAACATAGCAAAGGGGTAGAAAAAGGTAGAAGCGACAAAACACGAACGTTGAAACGTGCTTGTGACCGAAGTAAGTTATTGAGTTGAAAGAAACATACGCACCGACTTCCGGGGGGCGGCGCCCCCCGTAAATTTATGGTTGAAGGGCAACAAAAATGGTGATGACAAGTGGTGTTTCAAAGATAAAACACTTCGTGAAAGAGATTTAGATAATTTAAACGGACTTAAAGAATGCCGAAAGCAAGAAAAGCCTACGTTGCTCTTGCCCGCAAAACAGCAGCTGATCGCATGGCTTTCTCATACGGTATGGAAGTTTCAAAGTAGATGGTAGAGTAACTTGCACTGCTGGAATAGTCACGTAACTATTCACTGCAATATTAAGTAAACCAGCTAAATTAGACGCGCTATTTTCAACGAGGTCTTCCCGCTGTGAGACAATTATGATTCAACAGAACGCATTGTTTTCTTCGCAATGTGTGAGAATTAAATCGAAAACCGATAAAAGAAAAGGTGTTTAATGGTCTTGGTCGCAGATATTGCCTGCATTAACGACGTCTCTTACCGCTATTATCACCTAGCTAACCTGACATCATTGTTTTATGCGACCGCTAAGGTTTGACATCGACTTCAACGATCATGGAATGTTACGTTATAATAAGAACGATTATATCCTACACGCAAAAATAAAAAAATTGATCTCCTCTTTCTGTTTTGTCTCGTGAGCTTTGCATATTGCTCAACAAGTGCATAAAGTTTAGAATTGACAAGAAATCATTGAATTTGAAAATTAAGTTTAAATCACTGCAAATAAACGTATTCAAAAGTTTTACTTAGGCCGACGCGATTTCACACTCCGTAATCTACGTCGACAATGATTTTTAGTGCGTTCATTTTGAAAATTGCCGAGCTGGAGACAACAGCTTGTCCCGTGTTAGTTGAACTTGTCTTTTTGAGGTGAAAATCACGTGGGAACATCTCGACCTTTACTCGAGTATAGCCTACTGTATTCAATAAAAGACTATAAAGACTTTCGATAAAAAACAGAAGAGAAAACACTTCGCCGTTGTCAACGCTTTGAAAGTAATTAGCGAAACGAGGTTAATAAAACTGATAGCAGGTTTTCACTCTGCTTGAGATCATGATTTTTGCGTTTTATTTCGATAACTTCACTGTCTTGATCGTTGTTATTCACTCGCACGAAAAGGAAATGAATCGGCTTGTTTTCCAACAGTTCCAATTATGAGCTAACAATTTCAAAAATTTTACGACTAGGCGTACTGCATGCGTAAAACTAATCCTTTCAAGCAGCGCTTCTAATAAATACGGTTTGGGACCTATTTGTTAATATAAACAAGACACTAAGCTTAATTAAAGACTATTTTAATTGAGTAAAATAGCGTTATGGTTATGACGTCATCACCTTTCTCGCCCCCCAAGGTTTTTTGAAAAGTCGGCGCCTATGGAAAGAAATTTGGCACGGTCGCAACACCTTCAGAAAAATTTAAGATATGAAGGGAAAATAAAATAAAGAAAATGTTACAAAAAAAAATAAAATAAATTTTGTTTATGTCTATAAGTTAGTACTTTTGAATAGTTAAAATGATTAGTTTGGATCAACAAATGTGTGGCCTACAGCTTGGATTGAAAGGAAATTATCGGGTACCGTAGCCTAGTTATCTCGACCAGCAAAAATTTGTTCCAAGAACACAGTTCATTTTTACATTGTAGTAACAGAATGAAAAGGCTAACCAAATGTGTGGCCTATCGTGTTAACGTCGCTAAACGTTGAAATCGTGTAGAAAAGGGAGCTTTTGCTGACTAGGATACTTTGAAACTGAGAAACATTCACAGAAGCCTTTCGATTTGTTCCAAGAACCCAGTTAGCCTAACAGTTCATTTTTACATTGTAGTAACAAAATAAAAAGGCTAACCAAATGTGTGGCTTACTGTAGGCCGCCTACAGCTTGGATTGAAAGGAAATTATCGGGTGCCGTAGCCCAGTTATCCCGACCAGCAAAAATTCACAGAAGCCTTTCGAATTGTTCCAAGAACCCATTTAGCATAACATTTCATTTGTACATTGATTCAACGTCTGAATACATTATCTTAAAAATGCAACGTATCGTAGGGCTTCTGTGAATGTTTTTCAGTTTCAACGTATCCTAGTCAGCAAAGTTCTCTTTTCTACACGATTTCAACGTTTAGCGACGTTAAAACGATAGGCCACACATTTGGTTAGCCTTTTTATTCTGTTACTACAATGTAAAAATGAACTGTTAGGCTAACTGGGTTCTAGGAACAAATTTTTGCTAGTCGGGATAACTAGGCTACGGTACCCGATAATTTCCTTTCAATCTAAGCTGTGGGTCACACATTTGTTGATCCAAACTAATCATTTTAACTATTCAAAAGTACTAACTTATAGACATAAACATGATGTTTTTTGTAACATTGTTTGGTTTATTTTCCCTTCATATCTTAAATTTTTCTGAAGGTGTTGCGACCGTGCCAAATTTCTTTCAACTCAATAACTTACTTCGGTCACAAGCACGTTTTAACTTCGCGTTTTGTCGCTTCTACCTTTTTCTCGACCTTTGCTATGTTGACGTGTATTGGTTTTGATATGATGGTCAAAAATAAAAACAACTGAACTGACATGACGAATTTTAATTTAATAGTTCAAACATTTTATTTTTATTCCTTTCTGCACGATTTCAACGTTTAGCGACGTCAAAACGATGTAAAAACGGCAATTGTAGTTAGGCTACGGTACCCGATAATTTCATTTTAAAAATTTCAAAAACTCGCCGAATAGGGCACTCGCCGAAAAAGGCTCTCGCCGAATAGGGAACTCGCCGAATCGGACTAGTCGAATCGGACTCGCCGAATCGGACTCGCCGAAACGGGCCATTCCGCAAGCGTTAGCAACCTCTTCAGCCTTTCCTAAGCGCTTCATGGGATGAGAGCGAATGAAAGATTTTAGTCTTCTAGAATTTGCTGCAGAATCAACCAGCGGTGTTTCAATATAACTTGGCAGTAATGCATTGCATCTCACACCATGTTTTCCCAATTCAGCACAAACAGATTTTGTCAACCCAACAACACCACTTTTTGACGCAGCATAATGAGCACCTCCAGGCATTCCTAACTTTCCAGCAATACTTGAAAGGTTTACAATGCTTGAATCAAGTTGTTTACCATCCAAATTATTCTCTTTGAGATGTTGAAGAAAAGCTTGAAGAAAAAGAAAAGTTCCATTGAGGTTGACATTCATCATGTGTTTAAATTGGGCCTCAGTCATTATCAATACATTCGATTCCTCGGCAATTCCTGCAGAATTAACTAAAATAGTTGCAGGCTTTCCAAAGTACTCTGCAGTAGCAATCATCACCTTCACAGCAAAATCTTTCTGAGTAACATCGCCTTGCATGAAATAGCATGTTTTACCACCATGGCTAAGACAAATGTCATTGCATGCTTTAGTTAAAGCATCCAGATTAAAATCAATCATCATGACCTTTGAACCTTCTTTTGCAAACCTTTTGGACACAGCTAGTCCAATCCCACTAGCAGCTCCCGTGACAATTGACACTTTTCCTGAAAGCGCAGACATAATTTAGTTGTACAAGAACGTAGAAAAGTAAAAACTTACACCTGAAATATAAGATTAATTATATCTAATGCAACCAGCGGTGCAACTAGAAAAAATCAAAGGGGGTCGGCAACAAGAGAGAAAACTAACAATTATTTGTAGAAGTGGATATATCACAGTTAGTTTGTTAGAATATTAGCCTAGTGTAAACTGACCGTGCAATGATCCAATTCTGTGCGTGCAAAGCGACCTTTTTTGCTCTGTCTGCGCTTGCTACTCACTCCCAAAAAAGTTTCCTGCACTTTCGAAAGTAGGCAGCAAATTGTTTGCTCTCCAGACCCACCTTTTAAACAGTAATCCACACAAGCTTAGGGACTGGATACACGTCAAGTTTGACAAGATTGTAAAGAAAATTTAATTGCCGTTTTTTTGATACCAAAAAAAAAAAAATGGTTTAAGAATGTGTGAAGTTGCGACTATATGAAGATTACAAATCAGACTAACCTAAAGCCAGCTGCAGTTTCGTTTTGTGGGTTAATAAGGTTGCATCCTAAGTTAGCCAATTTACCAAATTTTAGAAACCAAACTCAAAGAAAGGAAAAAAAATCCTTTTAGTTTCTCCATCCTCATTCTCGTAATCCCAATCAAGACAAAGAATTAGCTATTCTAGCCTGGCCTTGATTGCCTTATCTGTACCCGGACGAAATCATTCATTTAAAGCGATCGATACAAATTCAAGAGGAAAATTCTAATGTTTACAAAATCTAATATTATTTCTAATGTTTTCTGCATGTTTCGTCTATTATATTCGATAATTAATTGGGGTAGGGCCAACAAAACGTTAGTACACAAGGTGGAAGTGATTCAGAACAAATTTATTAGAGCGTGTTTGTTTGGTGACAGGAAAACTTCGACGACCTACATGTACAGCAAATTTCAGGTATTAAAAGTGAGTGACCTTGCAAAGCTGGCATATGCACAGTTCATGTTCAAGTACGAAAATAATTTTTTGCCAGCATGTTTCTCTGGCTACTTTGTTAAATTAGACGACATACATCAACATGATACAAGACATAAGGCTAAAACCAGATTTTTTCTTCCCAGGTTTGAAACAAACTTTGGCAAAAAAACACTCCATTTCTTGTGTGTGCAAGTGTGGAGTGAAATTTCACACGATGTAAAAGATTTACCGTTCCATTGCTTTAAAAAAAATCTCAAAAACCAACTGTTACATGAATATTGAATATACATGCGTACCTTAAGTGCTCAATACAAAGGATAACTTACCTTTACAGTAGGCCTATATCATCATATCGTAAGTTACTTATTAATATTTGTTCTCTACAGTTATTAGTATCAAATTGCCCTGTTTTTGTATGCTTCACATAAAAATTGTTGCAATTCGGTGGTGGTATCCACGTTTTTCCTCGTTATTTCAGGAAAACTTTCGCAAGTGCTGTAGCCTATTATAGCACACAATCACTAATTATTGGTGGTTGGTCAATTCTTGGTCGTTGCTCGTTGGTTTGAATCTTCATCCTCGGCTTACTCAGTCTGAGAATGCAGATTCAAACCAACAGTAGTTGTTTTTCAATCTCAGTGGCGAACTCTTTTTATTCAATGAAGTAGTGTGCCTGCCTCTGCACACTAGTGTGTATGAATGTGTAGTTAGATTTACTGTGATGGGGTGGTGGCTGACTAGATGACTGCTTATGGTCTTTCGCTACCATCCTGATTGCGCCATAATCTAACCAACAGTTGTACAATGCATTGTTTTGACAATTACATTTTACTCTGATTATTTGTTAATATATGGCGCTGTTAAAACAAAATAAATTGACTTGACTTGACTTGACTATAATCTTCCTTGGTTATAATTGGTGCCGGTATAGCATCGGCCGCCTTGATCAGTGATGTCATAACAAAGTCTGACGTCATGCAAAAAAACGCAACTACTTTTAGGGGAGCAAGTCTTTTAGGCGCTGACAGTTAGGCGCTGGTCTAATAGGCGCGCACACTGTGGCGTCTGGATATTTAGGTGCGGAGCACTGTGGCGCCCGGTCATTTAGGTGCTATTCCTAGTAAAGTCTGTAGATTGTATTAGCTTGGCAGCTTGCCAGAAAATTATATCATAGCTTCAGTGAGTGAAGCTGCTAAAACCGGCAATGCTTTTCACACAAAATGTTACATTGAACAGAAAAATATATTGTTGTTTTATTAGTTGATTTATTATTGTTTTATTTGTTGTTAGTCCAGGTTTGCTTTGGTGAAAGCTTTATCAATAAATTGTTGAAGCTTTCGAACATTATTGAGATCATTTTTAGTTAACTCTTTCGCGACCACGGACGTATACACACGTGTTGGGATTTTTGCCATGATGACCAAGGAAGTATCCCTACGTTCAAGGTTAAAAGGTAGCCTATTTCAAGCAAAAAAATAATGTAAATGATGGCAGATCCATAGTCTTTGCCTGTCCTTTTTTGGCTAATATAAAAAATATATTTTGGCGGTGCAGTTATCAGATGAGGACTTCTTAAAGATGGGGACACAGTGGATTTTTTTTCTTTCACTCATGGGAATTGGCAGTCAAAACTGGCTAGGCAACCCCTTACTTTGGAATTTCTCGATCAAAAAGACTGTAGGCTAAATTACGTAAACTTTTTGCTTAAAATTTTCCAAATTTCTCCATAATCATTCTGCTATACCTCCTAAAGCATTGCGCGCAGAAACGAAGTAAATTTTTTCTTATGTGCAGAGTTGTTTTGGCATTCGATTAAACTACATATATTTTCATATTATTGTATCATGCTTGGGTAGTAAAAATTATAATGGAGTATACTTTTCTGCCAATTATTAATTTTTAAAAAAATTAGAAAAAATACCTTTTGGAAAGTTGCTAGTTGTACATAGAATGTTTTAAATTTTATTGCAAAGCTTTGCATCTTCGGATAGCTGAAGATGTATGCTTTCATTTGATGTCAAGATTGTGCGTCTACGTCGATCACATGACATGTTTTTACTGCGTAAATACAACAGATTTGTGTGAAAAATGTCTGGTAATTTAGATTAAATATAAATTACTTCTGTTCGGGATGGATTGGCCATGTGACGAGAACGCGTAAGACGCTCTACTACTGTTCACATGAATACATTTTTACAGGGCATATAGGCTACACCTTGGCTACAAGTTGCAAGCATAATGGTGAGACTTCGCTCGTTAAACCTAGTCCGGGTTTTGACGGAAAACTAAGTTACTCTTCACTCAAGCCTACCGCCCGCTTGAGTACAGCCTACGGTACATTTTTTACTGATGTTTAGTTATTATTTGACCTAACTAAAAGTGAACTCAATCTCATACATTTCGGAAACTTGAATAATTTATTGATAAAGCTTTCGCCGGCGCAAACCTGCACTAACAACAAATAAATGCTGAACACTCGCATTAAAAAAAACAACATATTTTTCTGTTCAATATAACATTTTATGTGAAAATCATTGCCGGTTTAAGCAGCTTCACTAACGGAAGCCATAACATATTCTTCTGTTCAATATAACATTTTGTGTGAAAAGCATTTCCGGTTCAAGCAGCTTCACCCATATATTTTTTTGTGTAATAAAACATTTTGTGTGATAAAGCATTGCCAGTTTAGGCAACTTCACTCACTGAAGCCATGACCAACAACGCACACGCATTAACAAAACAATATATTTTCCTGTTCAATATGATATTTTGTGTGAAAAGCATTGCCCTACGCCCCTACCTGCCAAGCTGATACAATCTACAGACTTTAGTAGGAATAGCACCTAAATGAACGGGCGCCACAGTGCTCCGCACCTAAATATCCAGACGCCACAGTGTGCGCGCCTATTAGACCAGCGCCTAACTGTCAGCGCCTAAAAGACGTGGACCCACTTTTAGGAAGGGTGCAAAAACACGAAATAGAAGTAAAAGCGCAATGGCTACTGATTTTTAAATATTTGTAGTGAATAGTGCCTCTAGCTTTCTCATTTCTGCTTAGATCGTTGGAAAACACTATGCTTCATCTACCCGAATGAACTAATTGCCAAGGCGATTCGATCATTGTTCATCATAAGCCGCCCCCAGTTTGCTGTGATTGGTGAATACTGCCTCCACCAAATATGCTGTAGCTTTCTCATTTCTGCTCGGATTTTACCACTTTTCCTATCGTTGGAAAGCATGATGCCTCATCTACCCGAATGGATAAATTGCCAGTCTAAAATAGGCATTATATTTATGTAGCGCTAACTTAAACTTTACTATTTTGTACCAATTCTCAGCAATTCATTTTTTACAATAAAAATACCAAACCAACACAAATTAAAAGAGTATGTTTTGGTTTATTCATCTGTTAACTTTAACATTTATATCTAATCCACAAAACGAGAAATCGTTGTTCAAACGTAACCGCTCGACGAAGCTTTTTATCAAAACAATGCAAACACAAAGCGATCAATTTCGAGTGTTTGTAACGCTTCTGGGTTGAAGGGATGACGCTGCTGAGTTAGAGGGTATAAGACAACACTAGATTTGAGAATTCATCTTTATTGCGGCAATCGTTGCAGCGATTAGAGCGGATTCAGAAACGTCACTGACTTCTCGTTGTGAGAGCGTAGATCGAAAAAGGGCAGATTCATACCTAGTCTCTTAATTTATATGCGAAACAATATTCATCCGCGGGTTGCCAGGCGCAAAGCTAATTAAATAATAATTGAAACTTGAAAGGGCTAAACAATAGAATTATGGAATTATGAGAACGTTGGACTGCACTACAGAATGATCGCTGGTGACAAATAAAAGACAGCAGTCGGTACATACGTTGGCCCCAGTCAAAGCGACATTGAAACGTAGGAGAGATGTCGTGAATGACGAAAACATTAAGTTATGATTTAGGGTTAGAAACTGAAATTGAATACGGGGGCGCAACTGTAAAATCAGCCATGAGAGAAAAATATTTAGAAGCGTTTTTTTAGAGAAAAAATTAAGCATGTATACAAACAGGTAAGCGTCCATGGCTGTCCATGTCCCGCCTCCGAAGAGATAGGACCTGACACCCATGGAAGCAAATCAGAATAGTAAAAAAATGTATGTAGCCTAACGGTGTGCGCGCGCGCGCGGTTGTGCGAGACAGAATGTTCTAAAGTCATACTATTAGTTCGAGTATTTTGATGAGGGAGGACGAGACAGCAGTTGATGTGTAAGTTCGATGATATAAGATGAGCACGACAGCAGTTGATAAGCAGTTCAGTTAGTAGTCCATTGATGGATGACGAGCACGACAGCTGTTGAGTTGTGAGTCCGTTGATGTGGGACGAATGTGACAGGAAAAAGGCCAGCTTGTATAGTTGCAAGCTGTGTGACATGCAGCCATTGCATGTCAAAAGTGGCGCATAATAGCGGCACTGGTTTGTTTGACGTCGCGGTGTGCTTCTGACGCAGCAGAGAAGGCTTGAATGATGAACGATGCAGCAATTGCACGTTGAAGGTGTGTCGCAGAAAGTAGCGGCAGATATGGGGTTGACCATATTGCTTGCGTCGGCGGCTGAGGATAGCCGTGTTGAAATCATCTCCGTGGAGACATCTCGTGGTGAGGTATGTAATGAGGGACTGTTCAACTCAGTGCAAGTCGTGGAGAACATGGAGTGCTGTGGTACCATGTTGAAGTGGTCTCATCAGTGAGCTTGTCGTGACATCATCGTGGTGCTGTATTGAAGTCCCTGGAAGTCGCGCATCAAGTCTCACAGCAACCGTGTTGATGGGCACGTCTGAAACAAAATTGATACAGAGTAGCGTCCGCTAGAAAGTAACACATAAGCAGTTCAGACACACTAAAAAAAGCGATGCATGCGGGAATACAAGTCGTTGCAATATGTTGCATGGCAGTGCCATGGCGGCAGACGCCGGCTGATGATGGGACACATAATGAAAAAAATATAGCGATGCATGCAGGCATACGAGTAGTTGCAATATGTTGCATGGCAGTGCCATGGCGGCAGACGCCGGCTGATGATGGGTAGGAAACTAGACATGAAAGTATGAGAGTCGTAGTACATGGGTACTGAGTAGGTCCAGCACTCATTAAAAAAAAAGCGACAAACACGAGCAGAAATAAATTGTTGCAATGACGTAGCATGACGTGTCATGGCGGCAAATGCCGGCTGAGATAAGATACATTAAAAAGTAGCGACAAATATGAGTACAAGAAGTGGTTGCAACGTCACGTGACTGTAGTTAAACGAGTGACTATAGAATGGATGCAGTTTTCACGTCTTGCTCAGGACGGTAAATTGCTGTAGAATGGATGCAGGTTAGTCTGTAAACCTAGAAGGTTGGACGATGATGCGTCCACTACGAGTCGCTTTGGGTTGAAAGCGAATGAACGAAGGTTCGCGCACGATGGATTCTGATAGGGGGAAAGGCAATTGAGAAAAGGTAACACAGTTGTCTTCACTATTAGAAGATGCGGACGGTGGACAAGGTGTGGTTGTAGGTGACAGGGTGAGGTCAGGTGGTGCAAGCGGGTAGAATGGTTTGAGTCTATCTATGGATACGTTGGAAATGCGCGAACCGAGGTCTAAAGTGAAATATTTGTCAGAACGTGATTGAATACAAAAAGGCCCTTGATACGGACGTTGAAGTGGAGATCTAACTGAGTCGTCGCGAATGAAGACATGGGAGCAGGAGAATAAGGCATCGTCGATGTGAGTTTGGCCGTTGCGCGATACGCGGGTGGGAGCATAACGCAACGCGGCCATGAACTTAATAAAGTCCTTGACGAGTGGAGTGTGAGATGAAGGTGTGTCATCTAAAGGAGTAAAAAAATGGCCCGGCAGACGGAGTTGTGTGCCAAGGGTCAATTCTGCGGCAGAACAGTCGATTTGTTCCTTCAAAGCAGAGCGCAAACCTAATAAAACCCATGGAAGGTTGGAGACCCAGTCTGCAGAGGTAGTTTGTGCTTTTAGAGCCCATTTAATCACGCGGTTATATTCTTCAACAGCGCCCTGGCATTGAGGATGATAGCTAGTGGAATGGGAGAGCTTAGATCCAAGAAATTGTGCAATGTCTTTCCATAAAGTGGAAGTGAATTGAGCGCCTCGGTCAGTAGTAATTCTGGCAGGCACGCCAAATCGACTGACCCAGTGCATGAGAAAAGCGTCTGCGCAGGATTTTGCGGTTATATCACGTAATGGAATGGCCTCGACCCAACGAGTGAAGCGATCCACAATGGTAAGAATGTAGGAGAAGCCCTGGGAAGATGGCAGCGGGCCAGTGAGGTCCAGGTGAATGTGAGCGAAACGACCAGCTGGAGGTTGAAATTGCTGTAAGGGTGAGAGATTGTGGCGAAAGATTTTAGTTTGTTGACAGTGTAAGCAGGTGCGGCACCAGTCGCGAGCATCGATTTTAAGCTTAGGCCAGAAAAAGCGGTCAGATAGTAAACGCTGTGTTTGTTTGATGCCTGGATGAGCCAGGGAGTGGGTAATGTCGAATACTTGTCTGCGCATGAGCGGAGGAACATAAGGGCGAAAACGGCCGGTAGATGTCTCGCCTAACAAGGAGAGGCCATTTGGGGCGGGTCGAGTGGTCAGTTTTAGCGATGAGTTGTCATGGAGAGGCGGAAGCGTAGTGTCTTGATTCTGTAGAATAGCCATGCGGTTATAATCAAGGGAGGGTACATCCTCAAAAATAGCGGCTATGGGAGGCCGGGAGAGACAATCAGCGGTTATGTTGTCTTCACCGGCGAGATGCTGAAGATTCTTAGTAAATTGAGCTATGTAAGACATGTGGCGAATCTGTCGCGGCGAATGTGATGCGGTAGGACGGTGGAGAGCGCTAATTAGCGGCTTGTGGTCCGTGAGGACGGTGAAGGTACGACCTTCTAAAAAATAGCGAAAATGTTGTATGCCGAGGTAAACGGCTAAAAGTTCACGGTCAAACGTTGAGTAATTGCGTTGTGCAGTAGTGAGAGATTTTGAGAAGAACGCTATGGGCCGGGATTGGTCGTGTACAGTTTGTTGCAGTGCGCAGCCTATGTGAGTGGCGGATGCATCCACCGCAAGAAAAGTGGGAGCTTCATGTGCGGGAAATGCAAGAAGACACTCCTTGGATAAGGATGATTTTGCTTGAGCAAACGCTGCTTCGGCTTCAGGAGTCCACGTGAGACGTTTGCGACTGGCTTTGTTATGTGTGAGCAAAGCATGTAGCGGTCGCAGAGTGTCAGCACAGTTGGGAATGAATTTGGAATAAAAAGCGATCATACCTACAAAGCTGCGTAGTTGTTTCATCGTGATTGGTTGAGGAAACGATTGAATTGCGTCTACCTTTTCAGGATTGGGTTGAATACCTTGCGATGAGAGAAAGTGACCTAAAAAGGTGATTTGGGATACTGCGAATGTGCATTTGTTTTTGTTAAGGGTTAGGCCAAAGTTGGCAAGGCGTGAAAAGACTTCTTGCAGGTGAAATAAATGCTCTTCATGCGATTTTAAAAAAATTAGTATATCGTCAATGTAGCAAAAAATGAAGGGTAAGTCACGTAGAACTTCATCCATGAGGCGCTGAAAGGTTTGGCTAGAGTTCGATAGGCCCATGGGCATGAAACGGAATTGAATGGAGCCAAGCGGCGAGATGGCAGCAGTTTTGGGAATGTCTTCAGGTGCTACAGGAATTTGATGAAAGCTCTTGAGTAAGTCTAAACTAGAAAAAACGTTGCAGCCATTAATGCGGTTAGCAAAATCGTGAAGGAAGGGAAGTGAGTAGCGGTCTGGTTGAGTTTGGAGGTTAAGTTTGCGATAATCAACTGTGATGCGATGGGACATTCCGTCCTTTTTTTTAACCATGTGTATGGGTGAAGCGTAAGGTGAATTAGAATACTCAATGACACCAAGATCAAAAAGAGTATTCAGTTCCTTGGACAATGTGTCGAGCATTTCAGGGGACATGCGCCGTTTGGGTGAGCGGACTGGTGGGCCAGAGGTGATGATGTGATGTTGTACGTGGTGAGAAATAGATTTAGTAAACGACGATTGATCAAAAACGTCAGCGAAGGAGTCGAGGAGAGATTCAATGGAAGATGGCGCAGGAACTGTACTAGAGATGCTATGAGAGGCAAGTTCGTGTAGTGGCGCCGTAGAAGCTCGATTAATGTTGCGACTTGCATGAATGGACTTTGCTGAAGGCAATTTACGGGGACACATAATAACATTAGTGGAAGAGCGAGCGTCGTTTGAGCATGGAGGATGCTTATCAGGTGGTAGAATTAATTTACGCTTTGAGATGTCAAGTGAAATTTTGAAATGTTCAAGGAAATCCATTCCTAGAATGGGATGAAGAACATCCGCGATGAGGAAACGCCATGAAAATGATTTGTCGAACCCTAGAGAGAGATGCAGTTTAGTGTAGCCAAAGGTGGGGACTTTGGTATTGTTAATAGCATATAGATGGGATGTACTACGTTGAGAAGGTGCATGTTGCACGGGAAAAATGGAATAAGGACTACCTGTGTCGATAAGCCATTTAAGCTGAGTAATAGAATCGTAAATGTAAAAAGGTTGAGGCGATGAAGGATATAACTGTGTGGATAGCCCCGCTGTGAGTCCTATTGACGAGGCAGCGGGGCGGCGCCGTTTTTTGGTGGACCGGAGAATGCGCAAGCAGGGGAGCAGTTCCGTGCGTTGTGGCCAAACTTGTGATGGTAATAACAGATAGGTGGGGGGGTGAAGCGTGTGCTGTTATTGGTGCGACGATGAGGGTTGAAGGGCGGCATCGCCTGAGGATAAGAACGTGGGCGCGAGGGTGATCGTGGACCATTGCTTTGCGTGGGAAGAGGTGCAGATTGCTGATTGGTCAGCGACATGAAGGTTTTGAGAGAATGCGTGAGTGAAGAGATTTTTTGTTCTAAGAGCTGATTGATTAGAGATTGAGAAGAATGATCGTTGGATGTGAGAGGGTCATGTGAAGTGGAGGCGTCTAGAATGTCGTTGGCCTGAAGGGCCAGGGCGTCAAGATCTAGATGCGTGGAGGCAGCTAAAATGGGTCGTATTTGTTGCGGCATGCGCTCCAGGAATAAATTTTTTAGAATGGCATTAGCCGTGGGATTGTGAGCATTGTCATGGCCCAGCAGCTTACGCATCTCATTTAGGAGGACGGTAGGTTTTTTATCACCTAGAGTGCATTTGTGGAAGAGGGTGGATAGACGCGCGGAAAAGCTCTGCTGATTGGCTGAGATGAGAGCCTGTTTGAATGTAGAATAAGGCTGATGGTCAACATCACGCAATTGAGCATAGGATAAAGTATTTAGTACAAGATCGAACTGGATCTGTTCATTGTTGAGGTTGTGCGACCTAAATAAGGATTCGCACATGCTGAACCAGAGTGGCACGTTCTCCGTCCAGAATGCAGGAAGTTTAATATCGACGGGTGAATAGTAGGTAGGCGTAGAAGTGGAGCCTATTGTAGTGATATCGTGTGGCGCAGTTGCGGAGGAGCGCATGGGTGTGGTGAAGGTTGCGTCAGTGTGGGATGTCATAATGGGGGTGGTAGAAGCTGTACTATCTAAAGTGTAAAAGGAATTGTTGGAATGCATTGGTATTTGAGAGTTTGAAAAGAGATTGGAGGAATGTGTGGCCACAGCGCAAGCGGGAGTGGAATGTTGAGTTACCGGAATGTCAGTAAGAACTGAAACGAATCGAGGCATAGTGGGGAGATTAATAAGTATGGCTAGCAACTGCCTGTAGGGTGCAGTGGGTACTGGTTGATTACAAAGAGTTTTTAAAGAATATTGTTTATGCAGTGGTTTCTATTGCAACCGATAAGGTACCGTAGAAAAAAATGGAAGTTAGAAACTATGCATGTAGACTACAGGAGATAATTGCAGAAGTTAAAAAAATTTAGCATGCGGTGGTTTGTATGGTAACCACAAGGTTAAGGTACCGTAGGAATAGAAGTTAGAAACTATGCTTGTAGACTACAGTAGGAGTTTATTACAGAAGTTAAAAAAAATTAGCATGCGGTGGTTTGTATGGTAACCACAAGGTTAAGGTACCGTAGGAATAGAAGTTAGAAACTATGCATGTAGAATACAGTAGGAGATAATTGCAGAAATTTAAACAAATTTTGCATGCGGTGGTTTGTATGGCAACCACAAGGTTAAGGTACCGTAGGAATAGAAGTTAGAAACTATGCATGTAGACTACAGTAGAAGATAACTACAGAAGTTAAAAAAATTTTTGCAAAAACGTGGTACATTACCAGGTGGCGTTGATGTCTTTGCTGAAGGTCGTGAATTCGAAAAATGTACTCGGGGTCACCATTGTAACAGAAGTGGTTAAGCTAACATTCTGTATACATAAACAAAGCACTACTGTTGCTTCTCAAAAGGGTTTCTTTATTGATTACCCAGCATACAAGTCGATGTCATCAGATAGCCGAGACAAGAACAGGTCACGCCAAGTTGTGTCAATTTAAAAAGAACGAATATTGCCAAGCTAGTCGCTTTTATGCAAGAAAATATGTCGGTGCTGCCAGGCGCATTGGAAATAAATTAATAAAACATGAACGTTGGCCAAACAGTAGAATTATGGAATTATGAGAACGTTGGACTGCACTACAGAATGATCGCTGGTGACAAATAAAAGACAGCAGTCGGTACATGTTCATTAGGCCTATAAGCCGCCCACAGTTTGATGTGATCGGTGAATAGTGCCTCCACCAAATATGCTGTAGCCACTAGCGTACGCAGGGGGGGGGGGCCATTGGGCCATGCCCCCCCCTAAAAATGTTTTAGTAGTTAACGACGTAGATTAAGGCATTTAATATGTTTTGGATTGCACTGTCAGAGCAATTAACAATGTTGTTCTATAGACTAAGCTAATACGAGATACATGGTCCAATCCACCAGCCCCACCCCAGGTATGCCAATGTAACATAGTGTTCTGTAAGCCTATTATAGTGAGAAAAAAATGGATAAAGTCTAAACTAAAACCATACTGGGATATCATGAAGACGTCTGGGATATCAATGGCCAGTGGCGTAGCCAGGGGGGTTTGGGGGTTACAACCCCCCCTTTGGCACGCGTGTGACATCACGATATTGAAAATCATGCTTTCAGTCTCTTTATGCTTGGGAATGATGCTTTCAGTCTAAAAAAAACTTGCCTAATTTTAAACAAAATTGCATTAAAAGAGCGAGTTTTGCCAATACCAAACATTCAAACATCTCAGCCAGGAATTAGCAACAAGAAAACATAGAGACTTAGCTTTATTTCCGAAAAATGCCGAAGAAAACATGATCTTATCCTTTTGCTATGCCACCTGACAGCACCATTTTACAGGAATATTCATACCCACATTTTTGTTGAAAATGCTCTCAGAATGCACCAAATTCAAAGTAATTTTTCAAAATTTTCTGGGGGTGGCCCCCAGACCCCCCGCCGCTGGGTATCCTCTCAGGCAAAAACGCTGTCGGGCTTCGCCCGCCCTTGTCAAACCCCTCCCTTTTCAAATTTATGGCTATACGCTACTGTCAATGGCCTCCCCCTTGACAAAATCCTGCGTACGCCACTGGCTGTAGCTTTCTCATTTCTGCTCGGATTTTAACAATTTTACTATCGTGGGAAATCACGATGCCTCATCTACCCAAATGGATTAATTGCCAGTCTAAAGTAGGCATTATTGTGATGTAGTGCTAACTTAAACTTTACTATTTTGTACCAATTCTTAGTAATTCAATTTTTACAATAAAAATACCAAACTAACACAAATTAAAAGAGTATGTTTTTCTTTATTTACCTAACAACTTTCACGTTTACATGTTATCTACAAAACGAGAAATCGTTGTTCAAACGTAACCGCTCGACGAAGCTTTTTACCAAAACAATGCAAACACAAAGCGATCAATTTCGAGTGTTCATTAGGCTATACGCCGCCCACAGTTTGATGTGATCGGTGAATACTGCCTCCACCAAATGTGCTGTAGCTTTCTCATTTCTGCTCGGATTTGAGCAATTTTACCATCGTTGGAAAGCACGATACTGCATCTATCCGAATTTATTAGTTATAAGTTTAAAGTATGCATTCTATTGATCTAGCGCTAACTTAAACTTTACTATTTTGTACCAATTCTCAGCAATTCAATTTTTACAATAAAAATACCAAACCAACACAAATTAAAAGAGTATGTCTTGCTTTATTCACCTAACAACTTTCACGTTTATATGTTATCTACAAAACGAGAAATCGTTGTTCAAACGTAACCGCTCGACGAAGCTTTTTCATCATAAGCCGCCCACAGTTTGATGTGATCGGTGAATACTGCCTCCACCAAATATGCTGTAGCTTTCTCATTTCTGCTCGGATTCTAACAATTTTACTATCGTTGGATGGCATGATGCCTCATCTACCCGAATGGATTAATGGCCAGTCTAAAGTAGGCATTATATTTATGAAGCGCCAGCTTAAACTTTACTATTTTGTACCAGTTCTAAGGAATTCATTTTTTAAAATAAAAATACCAAACCAACACAAATTAAAAGAGTATGTCTTGGTTTATTCATCTGTTAACTTTCACATTTACAGTATATCTAATCCACAAAACAAGCAATCGTTGTTCAAACGTAACCGCTCGACGAAGCTTTTTACCAAAACAATGCAAACACAAAGCGATCAATTTCGAGTGTTTGTGGCACGAAGCAGTTAAAACCGTTTTCGGGATTTTGCTTTACTTCGTTACGTACCACAAACCTAAGTTGTTTCTGATACAACACAAGGGTCGACTTGCCTTTGCTGAGCACCCCAACATCGGGAGCTCCCAGTCTCGCATGTAAGGCAACGTCGACAACGGGTGTGAGGAGTAGCGACCCTCCCACACTGGTGATCCCCGACGTTCAGAACAACGCAGGGCACTCTACCTTTGCGTGTCTCGGGCCAACCCAGCCCTCATACACTGGTGAGGTGTTATGTGGCACGAAGCAGCTAAATTCGTTTTGGGGATTTTGCTTTACTTCGTTACGTACCACAAACCTAAGTTGTTTCTGATACAATACAAGGATACAACACAAGTTGCCTTTGCTGAGCACCCCAACATCGGGAGCTCCCATTCTTTGAAAGGTAAGTGCGCCCCCTGGTGAACCCTGATTCAAAGTGCGAACGATTATTTGCGACCTGGTGGCATTGGAGACAGTGCTGCCAAAAAGCGATTAACAGCAAGCCTTGCTTTCCTCGCTAGAGCGAGCGAGTGAAAGCGACACCGGCCTAAACTTTTAACAGCCTTTTTAGATTTTTTTTAAAAGTCAGCTAGATAAATAACTAGAAAGTTTAGAAAATAGCCTACGACAGCTAGATCAGTGGCCCCCTTGCTGGGAACCACTGATCTAGGCGAGTAGTTAGTTTTTTTCCCTTCCTAGATTTTTTTTTGGTATCAGCCCTTTCCCCTTAAGGGAATTAGCTGATTGCCACGTAGAAAGTAGGTCAGGTGAGAATAGCCAGTTAGCTACAGCGAGTCTAGACAGTACGTGACCAGCTTTTAGGGTGTGGTCAAGTCAGAATTACCTAAATTTTCCTTCAGAAGGAAAATTTAAAACTTTTAAAGCTTGAATTACGGTAAGTCCTTTTGAATTTATTTCTTACTTACCTAATTAAACATCTCTACACTATACTTACTTCATGATGGGCGATTCTAAGGCCAATGAGTTTAAGTATGAAAGAACCTTGGTTGTGCAAGCATCCAGCCAGTCCTGGCTTGATGTAAGCACCTTCATAGGTTTCTTTATGGAAGGCGGTTTCCTTGCCAAATATGGAAAGGAGCTAAACTCTGTTCGTGCCAAGAGCCTGCGGCAGCACATTTTCACCGTTACATTCTCAGCTTCTGAGAATGAAACAAAATCCTTGTTGATGGAACAGCTGGCGCTAGACCATCAGTCACACGTGACCTACAATCACAATGAAACTGATTATGCAATCAAAGCATGGCGCCCTATGCCACCATGCGATGTGATTACTTTATATCCAGTGCCAGGCGAGTGGCATCTGGACTTAATCAACGAGTTTGCTTGCCAAGCAAACTGGGGGAAAATCTACCAGATGACCAAAGGTATACATAAACAGCACCCCACCATCTGCAATGAGTTTCTGCATGTCTACCTGCAGAACACTCAACTCGATAACATCCCAGAGAAAGTGCAGATGTTTGGAGAATGGGTCTCCATCACCAAGCCTGGAGAGGGACATTTGCCACTCTGCCAGATTTGCAAAGTCCGGAGCCACTTAACTTCCAAATGCCCCACGGAGCCGAAGAAAACCCAGGCCAACCCACCTCGAGACGGGGCGTCCAAAACTGATCCACCCCGTGACCGGGTGTCCAAGCCGACCAGAAATCGGACGCCTAAAAGAAGAACAAAACACTCCCGGGACAGGAGCGACAAAGTATACTCAAAACGCTCCCGGGATTCGTCACCGGCCAGGTACCATCTTCCCTGACATGTTTGCCGATCAACAGGCCTTCACAAGCCTGGATGTGACGCAAGAGAAAAGTTCCGGGAAACGTGTAGTGGAAGAGGAAGGGGAAGAGGAAGAGGCAGAACACCCCCCGCCCCAAACAACAGGAAGAGGAAGACCCCCCCCCACGAGCGACGATGGCTTTACCACCGTGGGCAAAGGAGGGAAACACAAACCCAAAACCCACGTGCGCAGCATCTTCTCGCCAGATGCTGAATTGGATAAGCCCATGTCCAACACAGAGTCCAAGACATCGACTCCAAAAGAACTCGCACACACGCGGAGATCGGTTACCCAACCTGAATCTCCGAAGACGATGAATCCCAGAGATCACGACGCATCCCACGCCAGCTCCAAGGATGCGCCGATCTCAGTTGACAAAGACAACACGTCAACTGACTCGGAGTCCATTTCTTCGAGAGAGTCTCTGCGGGCTGGACTGCCCGGGACTTTTCCTCCCTATCGAAATGTCTTCAGTTCGATGGGCGAGCTTACGGACTCAGATGACGATCCAGCCATCCACACGGCCTAGTCCAACCTCTTAAACTTTAACCTGCTGCTTTCTCTATCTATAATCATGTTCGCAGATACGGAGAGTGACGATTCGGACGCCGGACTGGGAGTGGGCAACCTCAAGGTTGGCTCAATGAACATCAACGGAATATCCAAGAAATTGCGAGATGTCAAACACTTCTTTACATCTCACAGACTCTCTGTACTGGCAATTCAGGAAACACACAGAATCCCCACCGATCAACTCGAGACGTGGGCTCAACATAACAATTACATAACATACACCAACATAGAACCTGATAGAACCCCCTTCTATGCAGGGACAATGTTCGTCATCAGGAAAGACATACACGACAGGTCCGAAATCACACACCACACCATACTACAAAATCGAATACATCACCTCAACATCAAATGTGGCAAAAATAACATAAACATCTTCAACGCATACCTTCAGCAGAGCGTCGGAGAGAGAAAGTCCTCTTTTGAGCTACTCTCCGATGCTATGCTGGAGTATGAACACGAACATATGGTCTTACTTGGTGATTTTAACATGATCCTTGATCCGTTGGACACTGCTAAGCCGCAAAACTTCAAAACTACACAGGATAAAACATCACTTACAACACTCATACGTCATAACCAGTTGACAGATATATTCAGACAAGAACATCCATACAAAAGACTGTTCACATACAAAAACCGCAATAGAGGGACCACATAAATCAACATGCACTTGAAAATTATCATAACATCAAACATGAATACTTCATATCATCAGACCACTGCACATTACCGATAATTCATCTCAAATATCAACAACACATCAAATGGGGTGAATATTCATACAAAATCAATAATAGCATATTACAATATGCACACGTCATAACAGAGCTCGAAACGGCTTGGGAAAATTGGACTATAAACGTACCACAAATGGAACCACCAGACATGCTAATATGGTGGGATCAAGGCAAAGAAATGTTGAAAAATCGACTAATCGAACTCTCGCAAGATGTCGCACTCAAGCGCAGAGAAGATTACAATCAGGCTAAAAAGATGCTACTCACTCTGGACGCTCATCCAAACCACGTCTTGGAAGAAAGTCGACCGGAATTCTTAGAGAAAATCCAAAATTTCTACGATTATAAAGCAATCGGATCTCAAATCAGATCCAGAACAACTCCAACAAGCGATGAAGAGCCATCAAAAAGCTTCTTCAAAGCAGAAGAAAAAAACTGTAAAAGCAGCTCTATCACTGAGATACATGGCGACACATATATACAGGACACAAAACGGTCCACCATTCAAGCCCTGTGGGTCATCATGACAAAAACGAAAAACATGACACAAAAGCATAACATTCCTTTGTCATCTGACATTTCTACTCCTTCTAAACCTCCTCCTACGGTCAGAAGAAAGAAGAACCAGTCGAGATCCACTCTTCAACCGCCCTCTCAGTCGTCCTCGGTGGTAGGGATGACTGATTGCAGCGGTGGATCTCACTAGCACAGTACGGTCGTAGATCATCTTTGAAGAAGCTTAGACAGCCAAGGGCGTAACAACCCACTTTTAACCCGTCCCTCTCACTCATCTGCAACGGCCTGATGCCGGAAGAGTGATTGCAGCGGGGGATCTTCAACCGTCCCTCTCCGTCGTCCCACTCGCCCTGGGATGACAGGATTGCAGCGGCCCATTCCAAGATGACTCTAGGGTCAGCGAAAGCTACCCTCCCTCTGGCCACTCCTCTCTGGCATCTCCGCCAAATGAGATGTCAGACTGCAGTGGCCCGTTTTCTCCGAACAGGTGCCCTTCTTGAAGCGGGCAACAAGAAGATACACACACACAAACAAACTCAAATAAAATAAAAATTAATTCTTTACTAAAACGCGCTAGTTCTCTTGCTTGACCCGCCATCTCCTAGTTTGATTCAAGATCAGCAAGAGAAAAGTCGAGACAGGCAGATCAGCTTGAGGCAGCCACTAACCAAACATTTACATCCACAGATTACCATCTACCGCGGTGGGTCCCTTCGGTCGTAGTGAGTCCCTCGCCTCCCTGGTAGGTATCTTCCATGTAAGTATGGTGTGCCTGCTGAGTGTTTGGGTGTGTGGACGGCTCCCGGAGCGAACGCACTAATGATGAGACAGGAAACAAATCCATTTCATATGGAAAATTGTAAACCTGCAAGATGTAGTGGTATCCATCTTGAACTCTGAGCGTTGCGCTAAAAAAAAAAAAAACCCCACTCTCGCATGTAAGGCAACGTCGACCAACGGGTGTGAGGACTAGCGACCCTCCCCCGCATGTTCATTATAAGCCGCCCACAGTTTGATGTGATCGATGAATAGTGCCTCCACCAAATATGCTGTAGCTTTCTCATTTCTGCTCGGATTTTAACAATTTTCCTATCGTTGTAAAGCATGATGCCTCATCTACCCAAATGGATTAGTTGCCAGTATGTATGGATGGATTAGTTGCCAAAGTATGCATTATATTTATGTAGCGCTATTGTGAATGATGAGCGTGACCACACGTAACAGGAACTCGATTCATCGTAGCAGTTATTGTTCAAAATTTTTCTGAAAATATGTTATGTACCTTAAATTGTAAAAATTTTGTAGGGGGGGCTGAAGAAATTATTGAAAATTACAGGGGAGGCTGAATTTTCTCTAGGGGGGGCTGCAGCCCCTTGAGCACCCCTACTTCCTGCGCCCCTGCCCATTCCCCTTTTACTTCTATTCCGCGTTTTTGCACCCTTCCTAAAAGTAGTTGCGTTTTTTTGTAAGATGTTACACTTTTTAGACGTCACTGACCAAAGCAAGGCGGCCGACGCTATACCAGCACCCAAATTAGTTAAAAGAAACGTAAATCGCGTAAATTTTGCGCGATTTACAATTTTCAAAATTTATTGGTGTCTTTCTGTGTGTCTAAAACAAATCCTTGAGGGTATTAATAGCCAGATGTCTTGGAAAACGTTATAAATTATTACAAATTTTATTATATTTTCAACAAAGGGCTCAACTTCGGAATCCAAACTTTGAAAATTTGGGGGGGCCATGGCTCCTTTCGCCCCCGCCCCTGGCTACGCCTATGGACGTGAAATACCCGCTTTCTTGCACAGGCACAGTGTTACCAACATATTTTAATACTTCTTATTTGTTCAGTAGGTACAGGGATCTCTGAACAACGGGATGACTCACTTGAGAATTTTCGGTGTTTTAGTGGACACGAGTAGGGTAAAAAAACACACACGATTTTGAGAATTATGAATGTGATTCTTTGAGGTCGGTAGTGGTTTGTTTTTTGCAAGCAAGTCATGAATCTTCGTGATGTGTAATTTTATTGTAATACAGTAGAACTCGATTAATCCGGATTCGGTTAATCCAGATCTTCACCTAATCCGGATAAAACTGGAAGTACAAATGATTTGTAATCTTTTTCTTGAGAAACAGCTTCGGATTATCCGGAATATTCAATCCGGATCTTCGCCTATTCCGGACAAAAGTTGCGCTTTCTCTATCGCTTTATCCGGATTTGCCCGACAGTTTTGCCATTTTATGCTAAAACGTAACGTGGCTTATTGCGAGAAATTTCTTATCTATTGTTCCGTTGATATGACGCAATAAATTATTGCGGATTTCTTCCTTTCATGAACAGTAATCCATCCTAACGCAAAATTCCTGCGCAAATGCCCAAACTCGTACTGTAACTTGAAAAGATGTCGGTGGAATTTTCGGCGGTATGTCAGTGACGTTTTCCAATAGAAGACTTTTTTGACCGTGATTTTTTGTAAGTTTTCCAAAGAAACTCGTCTTCCGTAACTGTTTTCAAAAGTTTTGAGTGACTACAGATTATTCCGACACGCATGTCTGAAGATATAACTTTTGCCAGTGTGTTCTTGCGTTAGACGCAGAGTCTACAAATACATTCGTTTTACATGCATACTGCATTTCAAAAGAATTCTATCGCTAATGTGGTGATCGCGCGTCTCGGAATTGGCAGACGACTACACCAATGCGTTCAATTTCGGTGATTTTTACCGATATCCTTCTATCTAGGTAACGTCAGGCTTGATAGAACCGTCATCGGTTAAGGGACCGTTCAAATATTACGTAACGCTATCGAGGGGAGGTCTATGAAAAGCGTTACGTTAGCGTCACATCGGGGGGAGGGGGTTCAAGCAAAACGTTACGTAACGCTTACGAGTACGGTAGTTTATTTGTGCTGGCTGGTATCGTCGTTTGGATACTAAATTAAGCTGAAATCATATCCAACAGCATCTATTCAGCACCAACAAAATCTCTATGAAGTATCAACTACGGTACTGTAATTCCCGTAATTCCATACAGGTTCCAAGTGCTCAAAACCCCGCATTGCAAAATTGCAAGGCAGCATTCTTACATCACAAAGCTTGCTTTGATGCGAGTGAACAACATTAGGGTTGCCAGATGGCTTTTAGGCAAAATTCCAAAAATCTGGCCTTTTTAAATTGCAGTTGGCTTAAAAAAATTGATGCAAATAAGACCAGAAAATCTGGCCTTATTTGGCCCTTTTTATGGCTGCAAATTTTGACCGGTTTAAAAAGTATTATTTTATGTAAATTGCAAATAAATGTATCACTTAAAGCAGTGGTTTTTAACCTTTTTGGTGGAACGGAACCCAACGAAACATTCCAAAAGCTCGAGGAGCCCCTGTTCAATAATTTAATTACCTTATGCAAAAAACATCATTTGATTAATAAAATTAAATTAAAATACTCATGTTCAGATTTATTTATGTACAATAAAAATACAAACTGTAAAAACCTAATAGCCTACTGGCAAAGCAAAATGATCTCTAACACGTTAACGGCAATTTAACCCACCGGTGTACAAACGAACTGTCTGAAAGAACTCCTTAAAACGAAGAAAACATGTCGACAAAATTTGGCGGGAAAGCAGAAAGTTAAAGGTTATCGCACCACAAGAAAACAACGAAAATTCGGGATCGCAGAGAACGTGTTAAAGTGTAGAAAATTTATTAATAGTGGCAAACTTAATCAATATTTGATTATATTTAAACAATATGCATATAATAATATAATAGACTCTCGGATTTGAATGTAAACTTGCGGAACGCCTAGACTTACTGGCGGAACCTTACGGTTCCGCGGAACCCTGGTTGAAAACCACTGACTTAAAGCCTGACTAAGTAGAGACATAGAGAGTAAAGAATGTGTTAGCTGTGGACAAGGTGGTTCTATTGAGTTGAACCGGGTGGGCTACTAAACGCTTTCAGTAGGTACATAACGTTTTAATTCCAAAAAAAGAATACAGCTAAAATTTCATGTCTCAAACGTAAGCTTTAGGTGCATACAAACCAAGATATTTTATCAGCACGTGTTTCCACGTCATGATTTTGACATAAACTGGCAAAACGGGCTTTGTAATGGAAAAGCGTCACGTGGGGGAGGGGGAGGGTTGACAAAAACGTTACGTTGGCGTTACATGGGGGAGGGGGGTCAAAAATTCGGAAAAAAAGCGTTACGTAATATTTGAACGCTCCCTAATCCGGATCTTCGTCTAATCCGGATGGAAGCGCCGGTCAAATCGAATCCGGATTAACCGAGTTCTACTGTAGATACAAAACAGTGAATAGTTACAATAACTGTATGTGCCTTTTCGGAAATGTCCCAGTTGCTATGTTCAGGCTATCCAGTATCCACACCTCCTTACTACTAAATGTGACCTATTGCAACAAAATGGTTGGGTGTGTTAAACGTCATTATCAAATCAACATCGTGTAGTTTTATTATAGTGGGCCTACCGGTATTTAAAGAAACTTTCCCTTTCACGCATTCACTGTTACATCACTATCTCTGAAAATCGTAGTATATCCTTTTGAAGCCCACTTTGCTGTCGCTTATTGGCAGTGTTGGGCGCGATAACTCATTTTTCAGTTAAGTGATAACGATAATCGATAAACGAAAAATGCCTAAAGCGATAACGATAAATCAAAAAAAAGTTAAGCGATAACGATAAACGATAAATTATCGCCGATAATGTCCGATAACGATAAAAAAATTTCTTGATTAGCAGCACCCCATCCCATGCAGCACGAACTGTTTTCATCAACATGACAAAAAATCGAACATAATATACTGTAAAGGGACAAAACTTTTTGTAAGTTATGCATAAATAGAATCGCAACAGCGGCAGTAGCCTAGGTATCGAATCTTCAACCTCTTGATCCAGAATCAAACCACTGAGGTAACCGCCGTGCTTATAATTATACCTTCAGCTTATAATTATTCATTCTATTTGAATAAGACCTTCTGATGATCCGTTAGGTGAAACAATTTGTAAAGGCTTCAGATAGTAATAACTATATTTGATTTAATTATACCTTCAGATACCAGATGGATGCTTTTATCAATTGAGTTACACTGCCACTTACGTGCAGTAGGCAAAATAATTAAATCAAATGAAAATGCCATAAAAATTTCCAAACTTTGTATTTTGCTTTCTACGGGCTGTTTACAGCAAAGTCAGCAATAATTGAAAAAATTCCAAAAAATGCAAAATGCTTGAAAATTTATCAGTAATCTTAAGCGTTATTGGTAGTAAAAATGTGCATACTGTGAAATCCATCAAGCTTGTCAAAAAATTAGTCGTGTTTGTTCAAGAAAAATAACATAATTATCGTAATTTACTGATAATTTCAGATAAATTTTTTCTGTTTTCTTTGTGAACACCATCATTAAAGCAATGGCAGAACACTGTATTATTAGTGGGAATAAAAATATTTGATTGAGCGTTGGCTATGTCGCATAGGTAAATCGTCGTCGTATCCAAGCTTACGCCCGGTGGTTGAAGATTTAGGTAAGTAAACGGGAAGGCAAGGAAGCCAATCTTCTTGTCCACTTTCAGGCATGCCTCCCTATTTCCTGTGGGAGGGGGTCGGTGGGGACTTGGTACTTTTCAAAGCAATATCATTAAAGAACTACGCGATCCACAGCTTTGAAGTTTCTTGACTTTTCCTAAAAATTATTCAAGTATTTATTCCACTTTAAATGACGTTGCTATTGTCTGTAGTTTTAGAGATATGGCATGATTTTCATAACATACTCTGATATTTTAGCTAGCTACTAGCTGGCCCTTTTGTTTTCAAATTATACGGATTAATAGGATTACTGAGCGCCGCCGTGCGTGGAACTGCGACGCAGATATCTCATGAGTTGGTTTTGTTGTAAAGCTTTCAACCGTAATGATTCCGCCTTTTGTTTGCAAACTCGAGTTTTGAGTTGCTTTGATTAATCTTTTAATTACATCTGAGTTGCTTTGAAATTATCAGAGAGCATCCGATAAGCTATGCTCAAAAAAATGTAATTTTACGTTGTTTTCTATGGCGAATACATTTTGTTTCTAACTTATTGCATGCGGGATTGCATGCGGGAAGTGATTTTCTGATGTCTCTGGATTTATTAATATTCAATTGAACACTGAGAATATGTCCTTATAATGTTTGTAATGTACTGTATTGAGTTTAAATTTAACCGTTGTTATTGCGTTCATAAACGTAGTTGCACTGATGAGAATTTAATATTCGAAAACGCGTTCTGCAACACTGTTTTTGCACTCTGCAATGCCTGATGCAGATTTATCTGTAGATTTCCATCACGCATTGAAGTGGTGATCTGATAATTACATTTTCTACGGTTCGAGAAAAAGTTTTCTCTGCCTATAAAACGTTGAATGGTAGTTTAAATAATTATTTTGAAAGTTCCTTGGTTTCATATTATCTGAAAACTCTGTTTATCTCATAAAACAAACAGACTGATGTGGTAAGTTTCTTGATTTCTTGTCGGAAAGCAAAGAGTGCGTTCTTGACCCGCCAATAGACTTTTGCATGTACCTGTACACTTATATTCACATGAATATTTATGGATGTTGTGAAAATGTTTTATGAAAACGAGAGATTGATGGATACTGAAAAGAACTTGACACAGACTATCTAAACTGCTTGGCTTTTGTGGAAAAACACTCGCAGCTAAATTACTGTGCTTTGACAAGCATTGTGCATATTGTATCATCACCGAATCTTTACCTAAATGGTAATTTTGCAGTTGCTTGAGAGATTACAAAATTATTTTTTTATACGAGGATTGAAAAGTTTTGATGTATCTCAGCAGAAACACTATTAGGACCAACTCAATAACTTCAAACTTTTTATTCAAATGTTGGTCTTCAAAAGCTTATTTTCACAAAACGGTGTAGGCCTATATCTTTTTCCCCATAAATTTGGACGTTTGTGTCATTTGGAGCAAAGTTGTTTGTTGGGTTGAAAGAATCTGAAATCAATGCCTCGTTTTTGTAACGTATCGTAACGTAATCTATCAGTCAGTGCTTTTGTGCCTTTTTGTTTTCGAATACATTTCCGTGACAAAAGATTGGCTTTTGTAATAACGCCATCAACCATAGAGTTGTATTCTCTGACTGCATCTCAAACGCTATACCATACTCAGCAATTTTTCTAAAGCTTTGTTACACAAAATGCATATCTGACAAAATAAGGAAAATATGTTGAATTGAATTATATTTTATACGGATCGTTTTCCTTGTCCTTGAAAAAAATAAAAGAACGATTTTTATCGTTTGGCATAAAAATATGTATATTGAGGTTCACCTTGGTTTGCACAATGAAAATCACCCCAAAGAATTGCTTGAAGTGATTTTCGCAGCTATTTGATCCTTCGCGATGATATCAATTATAGTTTCTATCAGATGAAACCTGTTCAAACTATTTTTTTTTAAACTATGGTTCATTCAAGAATATAATACTTTGTAAATATAGCTTACTTCATTTTTGTGTTTTTACTTCGATTTTTTTACAAGCAAGACTTTACACAAAACAAGTTATTTGCAACGTGAGTTGATTGATCATAGTAGCCTAAATGGACCAGAAAGCTGTGGCCTAAACTTGATTACTTTTTATCAAAATGTTTGCACATTGGAAACAGCAATCACTTTGTTTCAAATCAGCAAATCACTTTTTGTCATTGGTTCAACGTCTGCAGACGTCTAAACTATTATACGACAAAATTGGTTTTCTGGGTCTTCGGTTCGGAAAAACATCATTATGATGTATTGTGACGTGGTCTATCAGCCAGCAGTAGTTTATGCGTCTTTTGTTTTTGGATCTGTGTCAATTACAAAAGATGGCTTTTGCAGTAACGCCATCAACCGCAAACTGCATCTAAAATGCTATTTCAAAATTTGAACAGAAAGAAATCTTCTAATGCGTAATAAATAACTTGACACAAAATGCATGTCCAACAAATTAGAAAAAAAATGTAGAAAATGTTATTTTGCAAATCTAGTTAACAACATGAAAAAAAACACTTCCATCATTTTGACACAAACGTGCATTTTTAAAATATCAATAACCTTCAATTTTGCCCAAGGAAAAAGTCAAAACTTTTTTTCTATTTTTCGTATCGTTATGCCACGACTTTGAGTTTGTCACGCAGAACGGGAGTTCCATTTGGCAAACGACCTATTCTATAGCCTACCAACACGATTTGACTAAACGATTATTATCACTACATTTTATCACAACTGTTTGCAAAATTGTTTCATTCAAAGTGATCATTGTTGGTAAGTATTGAAACATAACCAGGGCCGGATTTAGACCATGAGAGGCCCTAGGCTATTCCATTTGTGAGGCCCCTCCCTATTTTTGAGCTCAGAAATTCTCTCTAAACAACATCACATGTCATTGCTTAATGTTAAAAATATGAGTGCATTATAAACTCTTCGTTCTTTTCATTTTCCACATTCATGGGTACAAATTTTTAATTAAAAGAATAAAAATTTAGTTAAAGCAGTTTTGCTTTTAATTTTAATTTCTCTGATTAAACAACCGTTACAACAATTGTAAAGTTTATTTACGAGCAGTGGCGTAGCCAGGAATTTTGAAAAGGGGGGGGGGGGGTTGACGGCGTATTCGCTTAAAACGACACCCAGCAGCGGGGTTCTGGGGGGCCTTCCCCAGAAAATTTTGAAAAATTAATTTGAATTTGGTGCATTCTGAGAGCATTTTCAACAAAAATGTGGGTATAAATATTCCTGTAAAATGATACCGTCCGGTGGCATAGCAAAAGGATAAGATCATGTTTTCTTCGGCATTTTTTGGAAATAAAGCTAAGTCTCTATGTTTTCCTGTTGCTAATTCCTGGCTGAGATATTTGAATGTTTGGTATTGGCAAAACTCGCTCTTTTAATGCAGTTTCGTTTAAAATTAGGCAAGCTTTGTTTTAGAGACATAAAGAGACTGAAAGCATCATTCTCAATATCGTGACGTCACACGCGTGCCAAAAGGGGGTTGAAACCCCCAACCTCCCCCCCCCCTGGCTACGCCAATGTTTACGAGGACTTAAGAAATAGTTACAGCCATCAAATAGAGTAAGACTAGGCTACCAATTTTTTTTCTAGCTTTCGTCAAAGCAAAATCATGCAACTTGAGACATTGTCGATCTCAGTTTATTTTTATACTTTTGAGCCTTGAGAAAGATCTCTCTCCTGAGCAGTTAGTGACCATTAAGCTTAGAAACAGTCTTGATATTGCTTCCACATATTGAAAGGCAGTGTTAATTTTTTTCTTGCACATAGAAGTTCATCATAAGTTTCGTGACTTGGGTCAACATCTTCTGGATACGCTTCCTTTAAAAGTTTTAAATCTTGGTTGTCCATTTTCAGTTTTAGCCAAAACTCTGGTGGGCTAAGGTTATCACTATCATGCAGAGCATTGCACGCTTGAGGCAAAGCTCCTTATTCTTCCTGCAAATCATCTAAATCTTCTTCGTTAACAACAGAAGGAAAGTTGATGCTGCCAGTCTCAAAATTTAAAAAAAAACACTAGATTCTCCAAAAAAAACATTAGATTATTTCATAATGTTTTTTGCGGAGAAGACTGCGGCACTTTAACATAGAAGCTTCCAGCAGAAAGCGCGCAATAACTGCCTTTATTATGATGCAAACGAGTAACGACGTAATAATGACTGTTTGCAATTTGTGTATAGAATTTTCTGCTCTGAAAAGCTTGATATACTGTATATAGGTACTTTAGGTAGGGTTTAAACTTGTCAAGTTTTTAAAAGAATTACAAACTTTGAAATCGAATTTCGAGGCCCCTGGACGTTGAGGCCCTAGGCTTCAGCCTGCCTAGCCTATTGGTAAATCCGGCCCTGAACATAACACTTTGGAATGCATCGTGACATAGTTTATCAGTCAGGAATTTTAGACGCTCTTTGTTTTTGCAGTGCATGATGGCCTAAAATGGAACAAGCTCCTATCGAAGCAAGTCACTACCTTTAGATAGGTTGTTGTTCAAATACCACGTGACACCATTAGGCTACCTTACTTTTCTGTATTCAATCGCTACCCAGACAGCAAGTCAGACACTTTTTACATCGATTCAACGTCTTTAGACGTTGAAATAATGTTAAAAACGAATAAATAGCTTCCTGAGATGTGCTATCAAATACAAAGTGTTTCTTGATCATGCATAACCAAATTCGACAGTGTGAATGTGAAAAAAAATTTGCTTGATTTAGTTCCAATATCAAGTAATGACAGTACGTTTGAAAAAGTGTAGACTATAAACATGTGGCTCAAAAAGAACTTGAAGTAGTTTTTTTGCGGTGATTTTGTCTCATTCTCTGCAAATGTTGAAACAAAGCAAATTCTTTTTACAATGCCTCCGGCAAAACAACAAGCAAACGCGAGTCGGACGCCAATTACGATTTCATTGAAGCGTGGACGACGTCTCCGCGTAAGAGATTAAAACCTACACAATGGAATTAATCCGTCACACTCAATTATAAGTTAATTAAGAAGCAATTTCTCAAGTCAAATAAAAAAATATGACCAACCATCAAATTATTTGATTTTTCAAGTTGCGCTGTTGAACAAATTGCAAAAGAGTTTCGGTATTATGTTGTCAGATAAATTATCTACACCATGTGAAAATTTGATTGATCTATCTTGCGTAGTTTTTGAGTTACACGAGCTCAAAGTTATAGTGTTGAACCGACCCCCCCGTCCGCAAGTCAACTGGCCAAAATACGTCACAGGAAGAAGGGTTAAGTGTCCTGCGAAAGACAGTGTCTTGCCCTTTCGATTGCCGTTCCAGCGCTCTCACCACTCGGCTATGCAGCATAGGTAAAGGAGAAAGGTTATACTGTATTTAGCATAATTTTACCACGCAACTCGATGCGCCTATTGTAATGCAAAAACTACTACAAGATGCAAAAAGTGTGATGTCGGTCTGCATGTCAAATGCTTGAAGCAATATCATATTCTGCAATGACTTGTTTCAGTGATGGTGGCGCGAAAGACCATGTTTCCGATGTAAAAACGGCCTCGTATTGCGACAGTTTCATAAACCACTTGCCAATTTCTTTCGCTTCGCTTCAAAGGAATCTGTACCGCCTGTGCGCTTACATTTTAATTGTAAAATTCACTCGCGATTGCCGATTGCAGCAAAACAACAAGAGACTTGTTGCATGCATTTCATTGCATTGCAATTTGCAACTCTAAAAATTATTGTGTTGTCAGGGCCGTCGCTGCAGGGAGCGTGCCCCTTCCATGACAACGACCTGTGCACACACACTTCAGGCACTGAAGAAGAACTGGTTTTAATTTTAGTTTCATGAAGTAGGTGGCTAGTAAAAATATTACTTTTCATGGTCTTTCCACTTAAAATTTATCGGCGATAATCAAATATTGCCTTTGGCGATAACGATAAACGATAACTGAAAAAATAATTAAGCGATCAAGATAAGCGATAAACATTTATCGCCGATAATTATCGCCGATAATGCCCATCACTGCTTATTGGTAATATAGGCTATTTGTGATAATCTCTAAAATGTGGTCTGATGAAGTGGGTTAAGTTGCCCTCAAAACATCAAAAAGAGTGGATCAATGTTATGTAGCCTATTGAGCTCTTAGAACATTAATTTAAAAAAACATTAACAAGTTTGCAGGGTTTTGAAAATCTACCCTACTAGTGTCAGGAGCAAAAACAAGTGAGTCATTCCTCACTCTCAAATTTAATCGCTTTGAAAAAACTTAGCCTACACGAGCAGTGCTGTTCGCATCGTAAACGAACGCCCTTTGGTACCTCTGAGTGACGACCCTAGGGATTTTACTGTCATCACTCCTGCCTCACTGTTGACCTCATATTTAGACCCATAGGCTACTGTGCTGTTGGGCAACCACATGAGCGTGACCAATTAAGAAGGGATTATCGGTTCAATTTGGCACTTTCTCAACAGTTTTGGAGTAAATGGATCGATTTTTACTTGCCAGGGCTTCAGGGTCGGAAAAAATGGTTAAAAATGGCGAGAATTTGGAGCCTGGTCAACTGGTAGTAGTGGGTTCTCTCCAAGACAATGGTAAACGTGGGAAGTATCAACTTGGGAGGGTGCATGAGGTGGTCCCACAAATTAGGAAAGGAAAGCCTGTGGTTCGGAGAGCTAAAGTTGCCGTTTGCAACTATGGTGACAGTACGGGGAAAGTGAAAGTATAGACTACGTGTTGAGGGATATTTCGTGCCTCGCCCCCGTAATGAACACTTAAGAGTTAGGGTTTGAGCCTAGTTCTGTCTGCTGTGGTCGACCTTTGTCTGAGCCCAGAACAGTCGGTTATTATCGCAACCATTGTATATAGCGTGTACCCTACCTATATGGTACCAATTTAATGCTTCGTCGCGTATTATTCTTATTGTTGTTCATTCTTTGCATGCCCTTTGTATTTGCGTATTAACCTAACCGTGAGTGATTCAAACAATTTGTGTATCGTGTGTTTTTATTCATTGGCTCACGATTGTTCTTAAATTCTTTTTTAGTTATGCCATGTTAGACTGTCATAACTAGGGTTCGCATGTTACGGACAATATCTGTACAAATCAAACGTCAAACCGTTCAGGTCTACTGAATCTTGGCGTCTGACGTAATGGAATATTACTAAAAAATAAGCAAAGATTGCATCACTTTTGTCACACCTGTGAAGCATTACATATAATCGTTAAATCTTGAATTACGAGATATGGTGTAAGGCAATTTCAACAGGTGCTTGAATAGCTTCATAATGCTTATCATTATTACGTCACATAATCTGCTTACGTGCGTTTGAAATGTTGCAATCTAGTCTCTCATTCCTAAAAATTGTTGCTTGAAAAGTTGGTCGCATATTAAAACGGTTTTGTTTGGCTTATACCAACTAGACGAAATTTCCGTCTTTATCTCAGTAATTTGTATTGTAGTGACAAGTTTTAGTGGGTACGGTGTAGCCTCCATTTTTCGACAGCTTTGAGGCTATTTTTACAGAAATAGCCTACAATTCTTGAATAGACGTTTTCAGAAGAGTGTTTCTTTCGGTCATTGCATACAGACGAACGGATCCGGGAATCTTATGTTACAATTTTCCCACGAAGGGATTATGGTTTACCGTTGTGACCAATATTTTAAAGCTGAAAGTCACATGTTTGACATATGTTGATCTTATTCAGCCAACTATACTATTGGGGTGAGTTATTACACAGTGTAATGCTTGCTCATCCCAACTGGAAAAATTACTTATAATTTGGTACTCAGATAACAAATTTTGTATTATTTGGAATAGTTGATTACATTTTTAAGTTCTACTAATATCTGTTGTTGCTGTAGGCTATCTGTGCCTAAACATGCCAAAAACTAATAGGGTGCCTTATTGAGGCCAAATACCATGAATGGGTGGATGGAGATCATGTGTTTGCGATCCTGGTGACAATGCATTGTCAATAATGATGTCATTTGCTTGCTCATGATTTTTTTTCTACTGAATTTGGATGTTCAATAAATTCAAGAATGCTGTGTCAACGTATTTCATCAGTTTTAGGTATTTCAGTAAGAAAAATCAGTTAATAGAACAGCCTATTTGAAATTGTAACATTTCACCCCATACTGTGTAACAAGTCACCCCGACACCGGGGTGACTTGTTACAACTGACTCATTGATATATTAATGCAAATATTTTCCTGTAAACATAACTTTTTTTAATTTTGAAGTTGTATTTATAACAACTGGTCATGTGGCAAGATTACATAAAAATTTCAGCAACTTTGTGCAAATATTGAAAGAGAAGTCTTAGATTTACGGTAATGAAAATTGTAACAACCCTTCCCGGTCTCCCATACTGTGCATTTAAATTCTTTTTCTAGTTTTTAAGGTCATTGCAGTTGTAGCGGACGCTGCTTTCAGCATACCCACCCATACATAGCCATCAGTGGGATGGCAACATTCCTGGGCAAAGCCGGCAAGGAATGATAGGACACGAGGTCGATTACGCTGCTGTATCGTTTACTAACTCAACTCAGAAGATCAATGCTTGCTCACAACGTAATTGTTTATGGTTTTAATCTTCGATCCAGCAACACAGAAAGTAAAGGAAAACACCAGAATCATTAAAACTCCACCACCAACAACTGGATACGAAATGTTGTCGCTGCTACATTAACAATAAACTGATCCAAACGTCATCCTGGAAGTGCCAAAATAGAAAACAGTAGCAACAACGAAACCGATATATTGCTTTGGAATTACCAAGACTGAGTTCTTGATACTAGTTTTAAGTTCTGACTTTCGATATTGCATTCAACTGATTTCCATATTGAAAGAACCGACTTTTCATATTGAACAAAAACTCAACGAACTGATTTTACACGTTGCAAAACTCTCCAAAAGACTGATTTTCACATAACAAAAGACTGATTTTCACATAGCAAACGACTGATTTTCACATAACAAACGACTGATTGATTTAAAATCATGAGCTAAACTTCTTTAAGAAGGTACTAGTGTGGGATTGCGAGTTTTACATACGATCACACAACGCAACACGACTGCAAATCTACATAACGATGAACCAAGGTAGGAATTCGGCATAGTGAAGTTGATTACTGAAGTTGAATTCCCGATTACTGAATTGCATTCCCGAGACGTGCAGTTATGCGCTCAAGGCGGAGCCTTCTGGACAATTCTAGTGACGTGTACGTGTGACGTCAGAGACGACAGAGCTCTCTAGCGCTACAGACACCCCCGCAAGAAGGAAAACGAGGTGGCCGTTTGACTTCTGATGAGATGTTTGCAGCATGAAATGAAACAGGCGAGGCACAAAATGCGTATTATATTATAACATAGACCCACGGTGAACAACAAGACGGGGTCGGATCCCCTCCGCATGGCGCGAGCGCTAACAGTTCCTCTGATTCCGGGGAGCGGCTGGTCGGCTCTCGATTGGTTGAAGCAGAGGTCTCGTGCGGCGGACATCCGGCTTCGATGATTTCTAATTAAAACAAAAAGGGTGGGGAGTTACAATGACAAACACAATCTAATCACTACGGTTATCACTAATCAATCACAGGTGAACACTGACGATGCAGATAATGTTAATATGCAGTACACGACGACTAAGTTGTGAAAATTGATGAAGCACGTCAGAGGGCACAGAGCGCACTCTCTCTACGACACGGAGGGACAGTCCGGACAACGGCCGTGCGAAGCAGTCGCACAAACTGCCACACACCGCGACGCGAGAGCAAAGCGTCATGACAGCAGGATGGGTATTCTAACCAAACGGGGAAGGTGAGAAAATGGACAAACGTTTAAATGAAACCAGACCAGGACTGTAGTGTCAGCAGACAACCAGGGGAAGTGACGAGGCTTGAAGTACCTAGCCTCACGACAACCTGCAAACATGGGAACTGAAAGATAGATGGGATGAATGGATGCAGTTTTACGTCGTGCCCAGGACGAAGAAATGGTTAAGATAAATCATAGTCTTTCAAGTATGCGGGTGCAACGATGTTCCTACCGGCACGGGAGACGACGGAACTGCAATGGCGCTCGCCAACGTCCACAAGCGGAGTCCCGGAGCATTGCGCATATTCATGTTCTACAGTGGGGCTAGGTCCAGTCTGAGGCGAGAGCGCCTCCGAGTTTTCTATTCCTACTATGGGGTGAAGCACCGCGGCTTTAAGTCTGTCGATCGATACTGTATCAGCCCTGCCCTTGATGCTCAGGGTGAAATACTTATCATTGCGGTTGAGGATGAGATACGGTCCTTGATATGACCGTTGCAGGCTGCTCAACACTCTGTCCGTTCGGACGAACGCATGCGTACATGATAGCAGGGCGTCGTCTAGAAAGGTGGCTCGCTTGTTGGGATGCCTAGGGCGAGTGTAGCGAAGCGTTTGCATGAAGTATGACAGGTTCTGAGCATACAGTGAGTGTTGAACGTCCTCCCCGTCACGAGCATCGAAGAATTCGCCGGGAAGCCTTAGTGAAGTGCCCATAGTCATTTGCACGGCGGATCAGGATAGGTCTTCCTTCAGCGCAGAACGCAGTCCTAACATAACGAGACCCAGATTACTACACCAGGCAGCGGGGTTGTGCTGAGTTTTTAAAGAGACTTTTAGACTCCGGTTGAAGCGTTCATTGATACCGTTGGACGCAGGGTGGTATGCCGTGGTGTGCACAATTTTACTTCCCAAGAATGTGGCCATCTCGTGCCAAAGGACAGAGGTGAATTGCCTACCACGATCCGATGATATTGCGCAAGGGGCTCCGAACCTGGAGACCCAATGTAGTATGAATGCGTCGGCACAGACCTTCGCGCTGATCTCTGGCAGGGGTATGGCTTCCGGCCAGCGAGTAAATCTATCGATGACGGTTAAGATGTAACAGTATCCACCTGAATTCGGAAGGGGTCCTACCAGATCGACGTGTACATGTGAGAAACGAGCATCAGGAGCATTAAAGTGTTGTAGTGGGGCAACGTTATGGCGTACTATTTTGGTCTGCTGACAGGGCAAGCATTCCCTACACCATTGCCGTAAATCGGACCTCATTTTCGGCCAGACGAACCGTGCGGCTACAAGTTTACGGGTTGCTCTAATTCCCGGATGAGCCAAGTTGTGCAACGTTTGAAACACGAGGGACCTATACAACTTGGGCACTAAAGGTCGATACCTCCCGGTACTGATGTCACAAATTAAGGAGACCCCGTGGTCGGGTAGAGTTTTCCTTTCTAACTTCAAGGAGTGTTCGGATCTACAGAATTCAGCCACTGAATGGTCGTCCTCCTGCTCGATGGCTAGTTTGAGTAAGTCAATACCCGGAAGGTCCTCGAAGATGGCATTTATCTGTGGGCGACTTAAGCAGTCAGCTACGACGTTATCTTCACCCTTTATCTACTGTAGATCAGACGTGAATTCCGAGATATAAGAGAAATGTCGAGACTGCCTACCTGTAGCATGGGCAAGCGTACCCTTGAAGGCAGTGATGAGAGGTTTGTGATCCGTGAATATGGCGAACTTACGACCTTCCAGGAAGTACCTAAAGTGCTTTAAGGCGAGGTATATTGCCAACAACTCACGGTCGAATGTAGAATAGCGTCTCTGAGTATTATCCAGACATTTGAAAAAAAAGTAATGGGCTTCTGTTTACCATCGATTTCCTGTTGGACCACGGCACCGACAGCAGTGGAAGATGCATCTACGACGAGAGAGGTCGCGGCGCCGGGGGCTGGATACGCTAACAGTGAAATGCTCTTTAAGCCTTCCTTCGACCTGTCGAAGGCTGAGATTGCATCATCGGTCCAGGGTATCGGTTTCTGACCGGATAGCTTAGGAGTTAAGATGCCGTGTAGCGGCTGCAAGAGCCGTGCACAGTCGGGAATGAATTTACGGTAGAAGTTCACCATGCCAAGATACCTCCTGAGCTGCCCTGCCTGTAGTGGGCGCTGAAACTTCTGGATTGCTTCCACCTTGCCAGAAAGGGGTTGAATACCTTCAGAGTTGACCTCATGACCTAAGAATTTTACCTTCGGAACACCAAACACACATTTTTCCTTATTGAGAATGAGCCCGTAATGAGTCAAGCGTCGAAAAACTGCCCTCAGGTGGATCACATGTTCTTTTTTATTTTTGGAGAAGATTAACACATCATCGACATAGCAAAACACGAAGTTCAATCCACGCAAGACCTCGTTCATGAAGCGTTGAAACGTTTGGCTAGCATTACACAGACCCATGCTTAATTTACAAAATTCGAAGCCGCCAATAGGCGTAACGATGGCCGTTTTTGGAATGTCCCATTCGGCGACACGAATTTGATGGTAAGACTTGAACAAATCCAGACTAGAGAAGATGGTAGAGCCATGCAACGCGTCGACGAAGTCATGCAAGAAGGGTAGCGGATAAGTGTCGCGCCGGGTCTGACGGTTGAGATTTCTATAGTCCCCCGTGATGCGGTAGCGACCTGTGTCCCCTTTTGGGACCATGTGAACAGGGGAGGCCCAGGGAGAATTGGAAGGGCGAATGACACCCAGATCTAAGAGGTGCTGTATCTCCTCGCGCAGATGTATTAACTTTTCGGGCGATAACCTGTGCACGCGCGACGCTGTGGGAGGACCAGAAGTGAGAATATGATGACACGTTTCATGTTCAGACGGACGATGATAGTTTTCCAGAGCAAAAACCTTCGGGAACTCGACGTTTAAGAATGCGTAGGCGCCTAGCTCGGCAACATTGGAGTCCTTGCCTTTCGGTCCGCTAGAGGGTGCGGTGTGTCGCACGTGATTAGCATAGTTATCACGATTCGGCATAATCAGGCGCCTATTAGGAATGTCAATGGACAGGCCAAAATGCAACAAAAAGTCTATGCCTATTATGGGTACAGGCAGATCAGCGAGCTTAAAAGTCCATTCAAATTCGACGGGTAGGCCAAGTGAGAGCCGCTTGCGCATGCTGCCGAACACCTTAATGAGCGAGCCGTTCACAGCGGTAAGAACACTAGAGGGTTTAGCACGATTAAAGGAACGACAGGGAAGTATACTTAGGCTACTGCCAGTGTCAATAAGAAAAGTTAGATTCGTGTGCGGGTCGTAGAGCCGAAACATCGCGGCGGAGTTTAAGTTGATGGTCCCCACTTCGCCCGCTCTGCTGAAGTGGAACCCGATACGTTTTTTGCTCCTTCCCAGTTGCAAGGAGGGGCGCAGCGACGGGCCCTAGGACCAAACCTATCGTGATAGAAACAGAGTGAGGGGCGACCTCGAAGATTGTCACGTGAGGGCGTGGGCCTCCGAGCGGCGAGAAAGGAGGACGCCCGACATTCAGGCGTCCTGAAGCTCCCAGAAATCTCACTACCAGAAGAGTTCATCCTGCGATCGAATGACTGTGCAGACTCAGACAATGCGGAGACACGCCTATCCAAAGATTGATTAATGTCTGCCTGCGAGGAAAGACTGCGTGAACCCTGTACAACGGCATCATCGCCGCTTGAAATTTTAACTATTTCATCCGCTCGGCGCGCCAACGTCTCCAAATCATCACCCGCATGCGCGGCTAGAATGCGCCTAACGTCAGTCGGTAACTTACCCAAAAACAACTCACGCAACAAGGATGTGTTTCCTCTTGCAGCACTACCCAAAAGTCGTCTTATTTTAGTTAAATGAGTCGATGGCCTTTCGGCTCCGAGAGAAGTCTTGTGGAACAAGGCACTCACACGGTCTCCCTCCGTGAGACCAAACTCGCGCAGGAGGGCCCGTTAAAGCATGGCATAGGGGTCGTCACAACCGTCACGGTGGATGACGGCGTCGGCGACCCTATGCAATTGCTGCTCGTTGAGTGCCTGTATAACTAAGTCATATCGTTCGTCGGTATTATCAATGGCCCTATTTTTGAAAAAGCTTTCGACTAACTCAATCCAAAGGGATACGTCCGTCTCAAAGAACCTCGGCAACGACATGCCATAGGGCCTGGGGTGCCTGCAGACACCACAATCCAGTGTCTGAAGGGAGTCGTCCGGACGGGGGCGAAACACATCGTCATCGCTGCTGTCAAAACGCCCCGATCGCGCGCCACGAGTAAGGCGACGACCAAGGACGACAACGACGAGGGAAATAAAAAGGCTTACGGCTACTACGATAATGTAAAAAGAGTATTCAAACATCATGAATTAATGTTACTTAACTTGAATCCCACGGCGTCGTCGTCGAAGGAACGTCCGATGAAAGGCAGGCTTGTTATAATCCGTGATATAATCCAGAATAATCCAGTGCATCCAGTGATCAGTTCACATTCAGTCAATTCACAGTTAAGTCAAGTGATTAATTTACAGTGAGATCACGTCGTTACAGCTCACAGTTAGCAAAACGAATCACGTCAGGGTCACCAGAAATATGTAGCGGACGCTGCTTTCAGCATATCCACCCATACATAGCCATCAGTGGGATGGCAACATTCCTGGGCAAAGTCGGCAAGGAATGATAGGACACGAGGTCGATTACGCTGCTGTATCGTTTACTAACTCAACTCAGAAGATCAATGCTTGCTCACAACGTAATTGTTCATGGTCTTAATCTTCGATCCAGCAACACAGAAAGTAAAGGAAAACACCAGAATCATTAAAGCTCCATCACCAACAACTGGATACGAAATGTTGTCGCTGCTACATTAACAATAAACTGATCCAAACGTCATCCTGGAAGTGCCAAAAATAGAAAACAGTAGCAACAACAAAACCGATATATTGCTTTAGGATTACCAAGACTGATTTCTTGATACTAGTTTTAAGTTCTGACTTTCGATATTGCATTCAACTGATTTCCATATTGAAAGAACCGACTTTTCATATTGAACAAAAACTCAACGAACTGATTTTACACGTTGCAAAGCTCTCCAAAAGACTAGAATTCACATAACAAAAGACTGATTTTCACATAGCAAACGACTGATTTTCACATAGCAAACGATTGATTTTCACATAGTGGTCACAGCGGTAAACCATAATCTCTTCGTGGGAAAATTGTAACATAAGATTCCCGAATCCGTTCGTCTGTATGTATCGACCGAGAGAGAAACACTTCTTGAAACGTCTATTCAATAAGTGTATTCCTGTAAAATTAGCCCGCGGCTATCGAAATCGAAATACAACGCCTTGCACCTCTAAAAACTGTCACTACGATACAGATTACTTGGATAAAAGACGGAGAATTTGTCCAGCTAGCAAGCACCAAATAAACCAGTTAAATGTGCGACCGACTTCCAACAAACAACTTCGAGAATGAATCAGAAAGATTTGTGATAACTCAAAGGCACGAGAGCAGTTCGTGTGACGCAATTTCATGTCCAAACAGGTTTCAACTGAAACAGGTTTAAACAGGTTTGACACGAGTCTTACGGACGATGGTGCAATTTTGGCTCATGTTTTAGGAATTTCCATGACGTAATATTCAGTAGACCCGAACGGTTTCTACATGACGTTTGACCAGGCGAACAACCGTCTGGAACATAGCGGCCCCTAGTTATGACAGTCTGACATGGCATAACTAAAAAAGAATTGACGACAATTGTGAGCCAATGAATAAAAACACATGATACACAAATTGTTTGAATCACTCACGTTTAAGTTAATACGCAAATACAAAGGGCATGCAAAGAATGAACAGCAATAAGAATAAACACGACGATACATGAAATTGGTACCATAGGTATTAGGTACACGCAAAAATGACGCTATATACCATGGTTGCGATAATAACCGACTGTTCTGGGCTCAGACAAGTGTCGGCCACCGCAGACAAAACCAGGCTCAAACCCTAACACTTAGGTGTTCTTTACAGGGGCGAGGCACGAAATATCCCTCAACACACAGTCTACTTTCACTTTCCCCGTACTCTCATCATAGTTGCAGACGGCAACTTTAGCTCTACGAACCACAGGCTTCCCTTTCCTAATTTGTGGAACTACCTCATGCACCCTCCCAAGTTGATACTTCCCACGTTTACCAATGTCCTGGAGAGAACCTACCACTACAAGTTGACCAGGCTCCAAATTCTCGGCCATTTTTAGCCATTTTTTCCGGCCCTGAAGACCTGGCAAGTAAAAATCAATCCATTTACTCCAAAACTGATGAAAAAGTGACAAATTGAACCGATAATCCCTTCTTAATTGGTCACGATCATGTGGTTGCCCAACAGCACAGTATGGGTCTAAGTATGGGGTCAAAAGTGAGGCAGGGGTGATGACAGTAAAATCCCTAGGGTCGTCACTCAAAGGTACCAAAGGGCGTTCGTTCACGATCCGAACGGCACTGCCTGTGTACGTAAGCAGTTCAATAAAATTGGGCTTACGACTTGAAGAGTCCAAAATGTGAAAAAATGCAATTTTAAATTGTTTAACCATTGCCTCCCAGGCGCCACCTTGCGCCGGAGCATACGGAGGTATAAATTCCCAGTTTATCTCTCTCTGTCTCAGGGCGTTGTGAAATTCAGCTGATTCTATCAACTCGGGTAACTTCTTAGATGCTGCCTGAAAGGTACTTCCATTGTCGGAATAGATAGCATTAACCTGCCCACGTAAATCTGTAAACCTTGTAAAGGCAAGTAAAAAATCACTCAGCGACAATGACGTAACCAGCTCAACATGAATAGCGCGAGATGCCATACATGTGAACAAGAGTCCCCAAGCTTTTTTGTGACTTCTACCTTCAACAAAGGTTAAAGGTCCAAGATAGTCTAAGCCGCAATCAAAAAAGGGTTTCCTATGCGCAGTTGTGCGAGACAAAGGTAAATCAGACATGAGCTGCCTTATAGGCCGTGCTTTCTCAATCGCACATACACCACAATCATTAAGATACCTCTTCACGGAGGCATTACCATTAGCGATCCAAAACTTCTGTCGCGTAGACAACAAAGTGTGCTGTACTCCACAGTGCGCATTTTCATTATGATGCGACAGTACAACAAGCCTAGTGAAGGGGTGCTTCGAAGGCAAAACAATCGGATGCTTTGCTTCAAGGGAGATCTCGGGAGAATTACTTAAGCGCCCTTCAATGCGGATTACACCAGCGTCATCTACACAAGGTCTGTACTTTTTAAGTGAACGTAATTCTTTCAAGCGTTCCTTCTCACGTTGCGAAGCGCCAACACTACCTCGCTTTATCACTTCCTCAAGGGCATCCGGCGATTGTTTGGTCATTAAATGTACCACATCGCCATACACGCTCTTCTGAACAAACTTCACAGCCAATTCTGAAGCACTGTTAAGATAAGATGCATCCAGTTTTGGCTTCACAAAGCTACGCTTTCTCGTTTTACAGCACAAAAATTCAACAAAAGCAACCAAATAAGCGATTCTCTTTTTCATAACATACAAAGAAGGTGCGGCCTCGATCAATCTGTGAAGACCACCCTGTCCAACGTCAAGCGACTCCTCTTCGTCACGAAGATATAGGCTATGGACAGGTACTGGAGTGGCATTTTCTACAGATGGAATTTCCTCACACTGGTAGAGAAGACTAGAACCATTTAACCACAACTCTCGAAATTCTTTCTTTGTAATAAGATTTGGCCTTGTGCCAACATCAGCTGGGTTCATATCGGTAGGGCAAAAACGCCAATCCTGGGCTCCAGACAACAATAAAATATGCTCAACTCGACGCGTAATAAACTTATTCAAACGTAAATCAGGGTTTTTAACCCACTGCAACACAGTACGAGAATCACACCAAAAATACTTAAGGCAGTCGGGCATCTTCAATGCCTCGTAGGCCTGCTTCACGAGTCTTGCTGTATTCAAAGCGGCAACAAGCTCTTTCCTAGCTATCGGCCAAGAAAACTGATTTTTTACAACAATGGTAGATTTACCCAGAACGAAAGACACACTCGGAACTCCGTTAATCAGTCTACGTAAGTAAACAACAGAAGAGAAAGCTTGATTCGAAGTGTAGCGCCAGAGAGCTCTGTCGTCTCTGACGTCACACGTACACGTCACTAGAATCTTCCAGAAGACTCCGCCTTGAGCGCATAACTGCACGTCTCGGGAATTCAATTCAGCAATCGGGAATTCAACTTCTGTAATCAACGTCACTATGCCGAATTCCTACCTTGGTTCATCGTTATGTAGAATTGCAGTCGTGTTGCGTTGTGTGATCATATGTAAAACTCGCAATCTCACACTAGTACCTTCTTAAAGAAGTTAAGCTCATGGTTTTAAATCAATCAGTCGTTTGTTAAGTTCTTGCAATATGTAAAATCAGTTCTTGCTATAAAATCAATCAGTCGTTTGCCATGTGAAAATCAATCAGTCGTTTGCTATGTGAATTCTAGTCTTTTGTAGAGTTCTACAACATGTAAAAATCAGAGTGTGTTAAGTTTTTGCTATGTGAAAATCAATAGTTTGTTGAGTTTTTGTTCAATATGAAAAGTCGGTTCTTTCAATATGGAAATCAGTTGAATGCAATATCAAAAGTCAGAACTTAAAACCAGTATCAAGAAATCAGTCTTGGTAATTCTAAAGCAATATCTCAGTTTCGTTGTTGCTACCGTTTTCTATTTTTGGCACTGCCAGGATGACGTTTGGATCAGTTTATTGTTAATGTAGCAGCGACGACATTTCGTATCCAGTTGTTGGTGGTGGAGCTTTAATATTCCGGTGTTTTCCTTTACTTTCTGTGTTGCTGGATCGAAGATTAAAAACTATAAACAATTACGTTGTGAGCAAGCATTGATCTTCTGAGTTGAGTTAGTAAACAATACAGCAGCGTAATCGACCTCGTGTCCTATCATTCCTTGCCGACTTTGCCCAGGAATGTTGCCATCCCACTGATGGCTGTGTATGGGTGGATATGCTGAAAGCAGCGTCCGCTACAGAAGCATCACTAAACCCATGCAATTGATATGAAACAATATCATCCGGACTGCACACACCAGAGTTTGCAAAATACCATCTCGGTAACGAAAAATCCTTAAGCAGGTCCAAAGAGCGAAGCCACGACTCCCACTCTTTAACAAAGCTATCAGGGACCTCGGTGTCCCAATCAAACTTGTCTATCGCCAATTGCTGAAGTATAAGGCGTGCTTTTAGAAAAAATGGCGCTCCAAAGCCTAGCGGATCAAAATTTTGTCCAAGCTGACTGAGCATACTTCGGCGCGTGTGTTTAGTTAAGGGCTTTAAGGAACATGCGATACGCATCTCGTCAGACTCGGTTTGCCACACACAACCCAATGTTTTTGCTAATGGCAAAGTCATATTTTCAGTCTGAAAGTCAATGTCACAAATCAAAGGTGAAAGCATCTCATTATCCAAATTTGACAAGACAATCATAGCCTCCTTGTTAGCACTCCACTTACCAAGTTTAAACCCACGGCTATCAAACAAAGCAATTGATTCATGAGTGATTTGCTGAGCTTCCTCTAAGCTATCAGCCGAAAATATAAAATCATCCATGTACATATTATTTGCAATATTGCAGAGAGTCAATTCACCAGCACTGCTGGGATTCTGCTCGATCATTTTCTTTATAGCCAAGCAAGCGATATACGGGCTACTCTTTATTCCCCAAGGGTGTACACAAAAACGAAATGGTACCATCCTACCATTTTCAAGGTCATCATCTTCAAACCACAGTATACGAAACAAATCCCTTTGCGACTCAGGTAACTTTATTTGAAAGAAGCATTTAGTCACATCAGCCATGAGACCAAATCTACCAAGCCGAAATCTAGCCAAGACATCTACCAGAGGGTTTAACAAGTCAGGACCTGAAAACATTACATCATTAACACAAGTTCCTCGAAATTCAGACTTGCCATCGTAAACAATGCGCTTTTTTAATTGTGACGTCACAAAGTATGGTAAATACCATTCAAATCCTTGACATTTCCTGCTTCACCAGTACGCTCAATATAGCCATTTGATTTAAGATCTTTCATGGTGTCAGTAAGGAAATCACGAAGTTCAGGTTGTTTTAAAGCTTTCTTTCTTAAAGCAGCAGCTCTATCTGACGCCAACACAAAATTGTTAGGTAGATCAATATCTTCCTTCAACGGAACAGGTATCTCAAATCGACCATCTTTCAACTCAATATTCGGTTCAACAAGTTCTCTAGCCAACTTATCATTGCGAGACAATTCACAGGTTTCATTTTGCAACGTCAAATCCTGAATAACTTTATTCAGGTCTGCTATTTCCATATCACGAGACTCAATTTTACGCTGAAAGCCAGAGATTACATCCGACTCTGAAGACGTCTGCACTCTGCACACTTTAGCAACGCTTTCATCTAAGGGTGACTTACCACCACAAGCCAACCAACCGAGAGGAGTGAGCAAAGCATGTGGTTCACTACGATTTTCACCAACACGCTCTTTTTTTGCACACATCAAATAAGCGTTGTCGTTGCCAATCAGTACATCTACAGTACTACAATCATTCAAATGAAACATATTCATGTCATGAAAATGACGGAAACCATTTAAATCTTGTTTATGCGGTAAAGTTTTAACATCGTCAGCCCAAGCTGGGTTAACCACCGAAGTTATATCACAAAACAGTTCATCTGTCTCTAACGACTGATTGTTGAGTTTGACAAGGTCAGCACAAGTAGCTTTCTGACCAGCCAGGGTATCCATTTTAAACGACGCTTTATCGTACGGTTTAAGATCAAGTTCACACACCAAATCACTCGAAACAAACGTCAACTGCGAACCAGGATCATGCTGACAATACACCAACTTCGATTTGCCAGTCATTGGATTCAAAACACGAGCAGCAGTAACGCGGTTAAAGGCTGCTTTAACATTTCCAATCTTAACATTACGCACAGGAACTCTGGCACGAGCATCATCTTTCCCAACCGAATCCAGAGAATCACGTGACGTCACATAAAAATCATGCAGAAGAAAATAGTGTTTCCTATCGTTGTTAGGCCCACACTTACGACAGTTATTTGCATGAACGCAATCCCTAACCATATGCTGGCGCAAACAATTCAAGCATTTGCCAGCTTTCACAATGACATCTCTCCGATCTTTAGGTGTCAAGCGCAAAAATTCTTTACAATTAGACAAAAAATGATATTCAACTTGACCACGTGACGAACAACAAATGCATGCCGGTAGGTTTTTACGTCTGGCTTCACCACCGCGCGGTGCGCCAACAACAGTCGAGTACTGCGAACTCCCTGACATCACATCATCATGGGGTTTTACGGACGTCTGCCTAACCGGACATGAAGGCAATTTTCCTTTGCCAAACTTTTTAAATTGCTGCGACTCACCAGAATCGCCCATTAGCATAATGCTAAAATCAGTCGACTTACGCGTTTCCTCCCGTACTACAAATTCAAACAAACTCTCGTCGTCGTCGTCTGAGCTTCTGGGGCCGAGGGTCTATCCTTTTACCACCCCAGATTCACGATGTTCCCGGACTACACTGGAAGGCTGCTAGAGAGCAGCCAGTCTTTAGTTTCATCATCCATGACGCGCAGACCTTCCACTCCGTTAGGTGGCTTGAAGATGGTACAGTCATTGATGATGTGGTCTGCGGTCTGTTCCTCGGCACCACATTCACAGGAGGAGGAAGAAGCCATTCCCCATTGGTGCATGGTTGAGCGGAAAAGGCCGACGCCCGTACGGAGACGGTTGAGGCGCACCCACGCCTGTCTCTGTAGTGTCAGGCCGATTGGGCGTGTGTCGGCGTCGGGGATGAATGAATGGAGTCTGGTGATGCTTGACCTCCATTCAGAATTCCATTTATGGTTCGCCCAAGTAGCCGCAGAGATGTCTTGTTCATCAGCTTCGTTGATCAGAAGCCGAGCGGCTGGCACGAATGGGTGTCTTGATTTCAGTCGGCGGGGGTGCTCATTTGGGAGAGCAGAGATCTTGTGGTGGAGAAGATGATTAGGCTCCAGTGCCCGTCGACCGAGGGACAGAGTGGCTTCTTCGCGACGAAGCTCAGCAGGTTGGATGCCAGCGAGAATGGGGAGATTGTCCAATGGTGTGGGACGCAGGCATCCGGTCACTGTGCGCAGGGCACTGTTTATGGCAGTGTCGATGTTGTGGCGGTGAGCACTGCGGCACCAGACAGGTGCACAGTACTCTGCTGAAGAGTAGACAAGGGCTAAGGCTGCTATTCGCAAAGTGTCAGCCCTCGCCCCCCAGCTAGAGCCTGCCAGGCGCTTCAGTAATGCAGCGCGGGATGTCAGTTTCTTGCGCAGTGACACCAAATGGTGGCGGTATGTGAGCGATCTGTCTAGTGTCATCCCAAGGTACCTTGGCTCGGGGCAGAAGGACAGAGGTTTTCCGTTGTTGTGGACATGTAGCTCACGATCAGCTTCCCGATTGTGTAGGTGGAAAGCTGCCGCCACAGTTTTGGTTTCGCTGAGTTTCAGTCGCCAGTTCTGGAGATAAGCTGAGATGGTTTGCATGTCCTGGCTCAAGGTGTCTTCTAGATTTTCCCACGACTTTGTGGGAAAAACAAACTCTGAAAAGTAGGCTCATCAGTGCCACCATACTGATCACCTAAAAAGTCAAGATAACGCTGCTTAGCGTCAAACGGGAGTCGCTTAGCCAAATCCAAAACAAAACGTCCTTCCAATTTGTCACGCTGACCATAAGCTTGCGCGTAAAGCAAACACTGCGATAATTCATCTTTAAACTCTTTCAGATCACTGGAAGAGGTCGAAGTCAATTTGCTACCATAGCGATACTTTCTAATTTCCGGTTCTGCAAAAAGACCTCCACGAACCCCAAAACGCTGGGACAAGCGAGCTAACGACATTTCTATCCTGTCTTCCTCTGACAAGCCAGGGGTGTCAGAAACCAAATTAGCAATCGTTTGCGCAGCTGTTCTAACACAAGCTGCTTGTAACAAAGTCAAACGAGTCCCCTTAAAGGGCGAAGCTGCCATTAAGGCCGTAACACGATTTTTAAAGAAGATAAATGGCATATTATTACCATCGTAACCAATCAAGGCCGCCTTATTGAAAAACGTCCCACTATTTTGGTATTCAAAAAAGCAATCCTGCTGTTGAGAACTCGATTTAGCGGGAGAAGACAAGCTATATCCCTTAAGGGGCTGAGTGGGCTCAGTCACGTGCACAGCCCGATCACGATCCTCACACACGTTAAAATCAAGAGACGCGATACGCCTCTCACAACCACCCAAATTACGTGTAGCTGGGCGATCAAAACCTAGCGGCGCAGAAAACTGTGAAGGGGGCAAAGCATTACTACTAATGGCGGCCCCATGACCTGTACGCTCTGGGGGAGGAGTTCGGTTGTAATTCACAGACCTTGGCTCTACAGCATTCGGAAGACCCTTAGCCGCGGCCCCAAGACCTCCTGAAACAGCTGGAAAACGTGTGGATTGCCCTGGTCCACTCACAGGTTGAACGGGCGTTTGGAAAAGGTTATGTAAATTAAACTGCGATTGATGTTCATTTCTGGAATGCCTAGAAGAGCTCTTCTTAGAGCTACGCCGGGAGCCCGCCTCTGATCGATATTCAGCTAAAACTACCTCTTTTCGTTGTTCAGCCCACAACTGAACGTCTTTGAGTACGAACTCAGCAGCTCTCGCTTCAGCTCTCGCGGCGGCCTCAGCTGCTCTCGCTTCGGCCTCAGCTCTCGCGGCAGCCTCAGCTCGAATGGCCTCAGCTCTCGCGATGGCCTCAGCAGCTCTTGCTTCGGCCTCAGCTTGGATCTGGAGCTCCTCTCGTCTTAGCTGTAGGTTAATTTGTGCCACTATCCGAGACGAAGTCCTAGACATCCTAGTGCTTACATTTGAGGCGCTATCCTCAGGATGTATGTCAGCATCCAACATATCTGAGAACTCACTTTCTTTTTGTTCAAAGGTATTTTTTAATGAGTTAAATTCGGGATCTACCCTATCACGAAGTTCTGCCAAGATTGCAGAGTTAAAGATTTTAGTCAAAAGAGCATGGAAATGCAGCAATTCCTCTTCTAAAGTAGATAACTTAGATCTAAAAATTAACAGTTCCTGCTTATCACTCAAAGAACCTAGGGCTACAGAAAGTTCCCCAATTTCAGTCAAAATATCCCTTCTAAGATGCCGGGCCTCTCGAACTGACTTAGCCTCATCGTTACTGGGCCCCTCCCCAGAATGGCCTGCCCGACCGCAAAGAACATCATCAGGCTTAAACTCAGTCGAGTCTACGGCGGTCGAGTCCTTGTCGCCACCGAGTGTAGACATATTAAATGTTGGGGCTAAATTAACAATTAAAAAAATGAAGTTACACAAACACACAAAATTATTAGGCTACAGTAGTTATAAAAAACTTAACTGCAAAGACCGTAAAAATACAAAAAAGAATTTAAATGCACGATACCGTAGCTGTACGGGTATGAAGTCCTAAAGTCCACAAAACTTGCTTGGATTCTTCCACTTGAATCTACAAGCACAGATGGGTTGTCTTTAATCTTCTTTCTTGCCAATGAATGTCAAAGTTATTTTTCTTCAGTACCAAACTGAGAAGAAATGTTTTTACTTTTCTTTGCTTCTGTAAGAGTGTAGACTACCAACCAACAAATCTTCTTTTATTTTTTTTGTTTTAATTTCTTCTTGACCTACCAACTGACAAGAACTCGTCTTTTATTTTTTATGGTCCCCGCGGTAAACCATAATCTCTTCGTGGGAAAATTGTAACATAAGATTCCCGAATCCGTTCGTCTGTATGTATCGACCGAGAGAGAAACACTTCTTGAAACGTCTATTCAATAAGTGTATTCCTGTAAAATTAGCCCGCGGCTATCGAAATCGAAATACAACGCCTTGCACCTCTAAAAACTGTCACTACGATACAGATTACTTGGATAAAAGACGGAGAATTTGTCCAGCTAGCAAGCACCAAATAAACCAGTTAAATGTGCGACCGACTTCCAACAAACAACTTCGAGAATGAATCAGAAAGATTTGTGATAACTCAAAGGCACGAGAGCAGTTCGTGTGACGCAATTTCATGTCCAAACAGGTTTCAACTGAAACAGGTTTAAACAGGTTTGACACGAGTCTTACGGACGATGGTGCAATTTTGGCTCATGTTTTAGGAATTTCCATGACGTAATATTCAGTAGACCCGAACGGTTTCTACATGACGTTTGACCAGGCGAACAACCGTCTGGAACACATAGCAAACGACTGATTTTCACATAGCAAACGACTGATTGATTTAAAATCATGAGCTAAACTTCTTTAAGAAGGTACTAGTGTGGGATTGCGAGTTTTACATACGATCACACAACGCAACACGACTGCAAATCTACATAACGATGAACCAAGGTAGGAATTCGGCGTAGTGAAGTTGATTACTGAAGTTGAATTCCCGATTACTGAATTGCATTCTCGAGACGTGCAGTTATGCGCTCAAGGCGGAGCCTTCTGGACAACTCTAGTGACGTGTACGTGTGACGTCAGAGACGACAGAGCTCTCTAGCGCTACAAGCCCATTCAAACACATGAAGAAACAGTTGCTAAATGCCAATACCATTAAGCAATGTCTCTCCAGAGCCAGAATTCTGCTCTCACGCATTGAAGGAGGAGGCACACTGCCAAACCTTGTGTTCAGCGATGAGGAGAAATTTGATGTCCAGCATCATTTTAGCAGTCAGAATGATCGTTTTTGGTCAAGAGATGGTGACGTAGAATCCCGGATAGTCACTCGAAGACAAGGGGCGGCATCAGTGATGGTATGGGCTGCAGTCAACGAATCAGGAAGGAGTCCATTGATTTTTGTCGACCAAAGTGAAACTGAACCAAGAAAACTACGGAAATGATATTCTTGAGGGTTCATTGTTGCCTTGGGCAAACAAACACTTCAAAAAACGTAATCGCTCGCGACCAGTAGAAGGTTAATCTTTTGGATGGTTTGGTAAGAGATATCAACAAAAGCGACTCCAGCCACCCGCACTTGCTGTTGTTTCTCTGGGCAAGAAACTTTACGATAATTGCCTCTACCCAGTGATCGATTTCGAGTAATAGGTAGTAGGCTACCAAGTTTAAGTCATAAGTAGAGTAGACAACCAGAAACAGACATTGCCGTCGGCTGCAGCGTGGGTCAGGTGTACGTCGGAAGGCGTACACCGATGCATAGCGCTCAAGTCCGCTTTCCGGCAATGCAGGATAAAGATAATAAAACAAAACAAAAATATCCCTGGGTTGGGTAAGGTCATTTTGACGCCATTGAAGTACTTCCTGTATGTTTAAGACTAGGCCTAACTTAAGACAAAAGTAACGTAGCGCACGCTAGTTTATCCCGAGTAGAGGTATAGCGAGTACCGCGCTGCTTTTAATGTAGCGGATGCCCACATCTGGGCGGTAGGCCTCAAACTGTAGTTGCACCAAATTTTGTCACTCTGACCCTTCAGTTGTCCACCTCTTTTTCAAGTGAGCAATACCCTACTTCTACAATCTCTTTTGGAAAGTCACAATTTTTTCCTTGCAACTCATGCTTTTTTCCTTCCTTGTTGTGTAATGGTTAACCTTTTCGAAACCCACACATTATTTTTCATACAGCTCATGCTTCTGTTTCTTTCTTGTTAATTCTGTGGTTATGTGAAATGGTTTACCGCAAGATGGTTAGCGGTGAGCGCGCTCAAGTGGCAAAGGTTTTGCAGGTCACCTTCTACGTTTTTCACAATGCGAATTGGAGGGCTTCTTCACTTGTAAGGACATTTTCTCGTTTGAGGGAGTCTGACTTCAAAATTAATGAACGAGACATTTTTATGAGGAAGTTTAGAGTAGGATATGCAAAAGCAAAAATTTTTGCTGGTTATAAAGGTAGAAACACAGGAATACTAGACCAGTTATAAACAAATTTTTCTGATTTTGCAAACATAAACGAAAAGAATTTATTGATTTTCCAATACAAGCAAGACTGTTTATCAAGTTGTTAGGCTAGTTTTTAAACTAGTTTGTTGTTCAGATGGTTTGAGATTTTAACTGGTATGATAGGCCTATGCAAATTAAGTGGAAACCAAGCAAAAAGCAATTAGGCCTACTGTCGGCTGTGCAAGTTAAAAAACTTCATGTTAAACATGAGCTCATCCCTTTTTCTGCGTATTGAAGGCAGAACTCCTGGAATTTTGAGAGATCTGAACTGTTAAGCCCAATAAATAATCAATTATGTAAACTGAGTTTTTAGATAGCTTTAGCCTACTGTACCGTATTCCAAGTTTGAAAGTTTCATCAACAACTGGGATGGAACAAGGCAAACAAACAAAAGAAAGACAAAAATAAAAATTTTGACAATATCAAGAAAATTACGGGAATGAAAAGCATGATAGAAGTAGGTTACTACTAAAAACAAAAAACAGAACAGAAAGAGTTTATAGGCTATAGGACTAGGAGGTCACCGATCACTTAAATAGGAGAGCTAGAACTGGTATACAAGTCCGGATGCAACCTAGTTCGTACCCTGAACAGTTCGTACCCTCAGTTTGTACCCTGAAAAGATCGAGAGAAAAAATTAAAAAAGTGGAAGTCGCTGATCGCAGTTTCGGCAAACATTTTAAAATTGGCAGTGGCTATTTGACCGGCGCCGGTCTTTGAATCTGAAACACTATTTGACCGTCATTACGTCATTATACAGTCACTTTTTTTCTTTTTCCTTTTCAAAGCAAAATTTTGCCTAACCATTTTTTTAAAAGAAGCATTGTAGCCTATATAACTAACTTGTTGAGAGCAAAAATGTAATGCTTCGTTCGGCAAACACGGTCACATCAATCAATCATTTTATTTTTCGTCATCAACGCGTACGGGACAAAAAAGATAATAACTACAAAAATCGATATAGTCCTACCAGCAGTATCGAACTCAGTCCCTCTAGAATAGGAGCCGGCGACGTATCGTAGAATGTTAAAAAGTTGAATAACATCGTTGGATTTAGAACTTATATACGCGCTTCTCGTCTTTTGCTTTGAAAGAGAAAAAGAAAAAAAAGTGATTGCATAGTGACGTCATGACCGGTCAAATAGTGTTTCAGATTCAAAGACCGGTGCCGGTCAAATAGCCACTGCCTTTAAAATTTCGAGAATATCGAGAGAAAGATAGCATCAAGCCGAAGTCGCTGATCGCAGTTTCCGCTAACCCTAACGGGTGCAACCTAGTACCCTGAAAAGATCAAGAGAAAAAATTAAAAAATACCGAAGTCGCTGGTCGCAGTTTAATAGCACAAAGCCGAACTTGCTGATCGGAGTTTCCGCAAACAAACTCGAGGGTTAGGGTATGGTTAGGGTTAGCGGAAACTACGGAAAAATATTTGCGGAAACTGCGATCAGCGAGGGTTAGGGTTAGATCATAGATTACTCTGTGGTTAGGGTAAAGTTTAGCGGAAACTGCGGTTAGCGAAAACTGCAAAACTGCGGAAAAATGTTGCAGAAACTGCGATCAGCGAGGGTTAGGATTAGAGCATAGATTACTCTATGGTTAGTAGGGTGGGTCGATTTTCACGCAAAATAGTCGGATTGTCGCATAAATCGGTATTTAGGTGAGGCTTGCCATACTAAATAAAGTGTTAAAATTTCAAGTTGATGGTGTGCTCCTAACCACTTACCCCAGGTGGTATGGAAAATACAATTTTGTACTTCACGGTAAATTATATTCAATAGGTAGGCTACAGTGAAAACGAAACACAATTGAAATTTAATGAGTTAAAACCATACCTGGATGTTAAACTAAACAACACAGTCTTTCTTTGATTCAAATATAGGCCGCTGCTTCCTTGCATCTAAAATAGAATGAATCATAGAGTTCCTTTTCTCCTTTCTGACAGTTTTGAGTAGGGTGGAGTGAAAAAAAGTTTTTCTGTCATATTAATGAAGAGGGCTGATAAAAAGGTGTCATAAGGTCTAATATTGACTTTAAAAATATTTTTTTGATGTGGCACCCAAAATCAAGCGTACCACCCAGCCCCATGGGTCACGCAAAGGTCAAAATCCATGAAAACAGCATAACCTTTTTTCTAATGCTCCTAGAAAGCTGGGAGTAGGCTTAAAAGTTGCAGAACAGCTATGTTCCTGTATGCTCTAAAAGAACATTTTGTTCTAAATGCATCTATTGGGCAGATATTCAAAAAAAAGGATTTTTTCCATTTTCGGGGGCAAATTTAGATGAAATTGCATTTATTTGATGCTTAAATACATTTTTTTACTACACTTTGTTTAATTATTTTGGGTGTTATTATGGAGTCAGTCAGTCTGCATATTTGGCCAGATGTGAACCTTGGCTATTTTAATTGAATGGTTTTAGTTGGTTACCTATAGTTTGTTGGTAGATAGGCCTACTATACCATACCGTCCTTAGCATTAGCATATTGTAGCGGACTTACTGAAGCAAGCGAATACTATCTTTTAATTTGATATTGCAGGCCTCGAAATTCACGGCGGACATGTCCGCCCCACAGCATGTGATGTCCGCGAGAAGTACCATCTAGATCGGTCATATTTGTCCGCCGAGAAATAACACAGGAACTAGCGATGCAAATCGTCATTGCATAGCACGAACAATTGTTGCGAGAATATAATTTTCCGTGCATATAGATTCTAGAAAATGTACTGTATCTCCTAATTCCATTCAAGAAGGAAAACTTTCGATTTTTACGTTGCTTCAACGATTGCTGACATTGAAACAGCGTAACAAAGGCAAATTCTTTGTTAAGAATCGATGGGAATACCGGTACTTCCACACTAATCACGCGCAACGTTACTTCAAGTCTTACGTCACAATGTCTGGCTTTAATCGAGTAATATTGATAAGGTTGGTTACAAAATTAGATTCTACGAGTGGGCTATATTACAGCAAGATGCAGCAAAGTTTGTTAAGTTTTGGTATTACAGTAAGAAAGAAAACGTCCAGGAAAAATTCACTTTCGCTCAAAAGACACGCAAAAATAAACCTAAAGAAAAAAGCCCAATGAAACTTTGCACAGCAGAAAATAGTGGCGTTAGTGTAGAAGTTTTCCGACTCGTGCCCAAACTGCCCAGAGCATTGTGACGTAAGAAGCCACACGACCTTGTTCGGTGGAAGCTAATCAGATATGTGACGTATTAAGCACCTACACGGCGCTTTGACTCTTCAAGTGCACGTCGTTGGTCTGATGAAAGCCTTTCGGAGTGACTTTGCTGAAATTTTAAAAAGCCTTCTGAACAGTAGCTATAGTTTTCAAATGGCGAAGAATTATCAAGATAAAGTGATTAAACATGACGATCGAGGCTAAAACTGGTGTGTCCGCCGTGAAACTTAATTTGTCTGCCGAGATAGCTGCTCAGACCGGACACGTTTGTCCGCCGTCAACAAAAACGAATTTCGAGGCCTGTATTGAATGTTATATATTCATCAATATCATTAAACAGGATATTTAGAAGTACACATATCTATTATCTAATCTAGGTATTTAAATTAAACTCGAAATAGAATATCAAATTAAAAAATTCTGGTGAAATTTAGAGGTCTTTATTGCCAAGCTTTTTGACCTTGGAACCAACTAACTTTTTGGTGAAGTCTTTTTAGCAAATAATCCCTGCTTGTATAGAAAACGTTTTGCAAGATGTTTGCATATGGATGATGGCAGTGTTTTATGTCTTAAAAACTATTTGTATTTAAGCGAAATTGCTTTATTTATGGTCAGGGTTGGGTCAGACCGCAGAGCAAGGGGGGCCAATTTTTTTAGGTGGGGGGGCCAAAAAATTGTTTTGGGCAAAATCATTATAATTGTAGCTGTTGCTCGAGAATGTTGGGATTTTGCCAGAAAGGCTACGGGCCTGTTAAGGTGTTTTAAATATCTGGTGAAATTTTAGTTACTTTTTGTTGCCAAGCGGCTTCCATCATCTGGCAACACTGCTCCCGTTTGCCTGGAAGTCATTTAGAATGCCTTAATGTGTTGCATTGCAACAAACATTTGCTTTGATTGTGTAGCTTTTGTGTCCGAAATTGTTTACTTTTTGTGTTGCTGGAGCCTGGAAGTTAATAGGATTCGGTATTCTGGATTCGATTCTGGATTTGGTTTAGTATTCCGGAATAATTCTGGAATAGTGAATTATTCTGAATTGCCCATCCCTAACTGTATATACAATAGTTTATATCAGGGATTCATACTATGATTCATGCTATACTATGAATCCCTGGTTTATATGCATGTATTTCCTCGAAGCTGGCTACTGTTGCTTTAAATTAACTTCCTGCAGATTGAACAATTGTGGACTGGGGATGGTGGCAGGTCAGTCGAATTGTGGCTTAGCTATGGTTTGATGTGCATTTTCTATTTTAATTTAAATACCTAGATATGTGCTCTTCTAAATATCCTGTTCAATGAGTAAGTAAAGTTCTCTCAATAATAAAGTCCGCTATAATATGCTAATGCTAAAGACGGTATGGTATAGTAGGCCCATAGGCGTCGAAATAGGGTGGGCAGGGTGGGCGACGCCCACCCTGTCGTGAAACGAGGGTGGGCAAAATATGTTTCGCCCACCCTGTTTTCATGCCACTTATGAAGTGTTCGTTACAATTATTTCCGTTTTTCTTAAACGCTGGACTATCCAACCAACTGCAGCGCAACTTCTTGTTTTACGCTATGTCTCTCGCTAGGTATCCGACAGAACAAAGCAATTCCGTAACAACGCTGCGTGGAAAAACGGCAAAAACTGCATTGTTGTTGCTACGGCAACTGCCACAGCTGGCAATTCCTGGTGAGAGAAAGCCACGTTTGATCTTTTCTCCAAATTTGCGTCGGCAATTTGATCTTTTCTCCGAATGGTCTCACTTTCGTTACGTCACAATCAAACTTCAGTTCCCGGTCAGCGTAAGGGAATGTGAATATGACATCATAATGAACATGACAATAAAATAACCGATACAAACTAAAGACGTACTAAAAACAATCGCTTTTACAAATGCGGCAAGTCCGAAGACGCCTCTTTAAAGATAACAAATCACGAGTTACGCGCTTTTTAGGTCGCAAAGGAAAACATAAAAGAAGTTTGTTTAGTTTAGCAGCGCTCATAAGATCGCAAGATGCAAGAAAGAAAACATCCAACCTATTAAAGCTTAATTGCTGCAGCGACGCTAAACGCAGTCTTTGTGAGAAAGACTAACCACACTTTTCGAAATTAGCGTCGGCAATTGCCGAGGTGATTGTAAGGACAACTAGATTACAAGAAAAAACTAATTTTCTTAGACTACACCAGACTAAGAGATTGATTCAATCTTACTATTGCTGGATGTTTTATTTGGGTTATAGTCAAACTGGCAAATGCGCGGTTGGACAGTTTTTACGATAATGCGCCGTCCATCAATTTAGAGTATCAAAACAAGTATAAACCGGCGATTCAATTCGATAATATCAAACCTCCATTTTTACACTCTGACTACAAAAAAAAATTAAGCCTATATCACATCAAAGTTAGGAGTAATCAAGCCTTGATTTCAACGACCTAATTTTCACGCAAAATCAACTTTACGACCGGATTTGCTATCTTTGATCTGCCGCCTTGCAAGGCAACGTGATAGAGTTATTTTCCGCTTTAGTCCAACGTCGAGTGGTTTCACTTTTACCTGAATGGGAAAATTTCTACTTTCTGGCTTTCTTTCCCAATTAAAATCATTAATCAGTGCATTCGAAAAGGTTTTCGAGAATTTAGTTATTACGCGGTGACGCTCATTTTTGTGGTAAACAACTTTATCTTGCTTTCCACTCTTTTCCTCCGCAATTCTCTTTTAAATACCGGCGCGCGTATCTTGCTCCTCGCTCGATAAGTTGGAATTACGTAATTCATTATGACGCAACCAAAGGCTTTGATTTATCACATGGCTCAGTAGCCCAGACAGCAAAATCCATCATTTTTACATTGATTCAACGTCCGCAGACGTTGAATCAATGTAAAGTGACGGATTTGCTGTCTGAAGTTGAATGATCAAAACTACTAAAAAGAAGTTGTGATTTTCTCTTTGAAATGTCAGAACAAGCTTAAGAAAAAACAGTGAGGTTGTGATTTTTTTTTTAAAAGGTCAGAACGAGCTTAAAAAATATAGTTTAACAATAACTATTAATTAGCCTAGCCTGCGCTATATATTCTTATATAAATAACGTATTTTTTGAAAAATGTAGGCTTCCTAATACTTTACTCTATTTCATTATTCTAAAGCTATCTTTTCTTTTACAATGGCTTCTTTGTGGACTGAAGACATAATGCAGTTAGCTCTTGAAGAAATCAAATTTGGCACCAGTAGCGTACGAAAAGTTTCCAAGAAATACAGTATTCCAGAAAGCACTATAAGGGGCAGGATAGCAAGGATGGATGACGTTCCTGCACGGAAAAAGGGTCGGAGGCCAGAACTGGATGAGGAAGTAGAGGCGTCCTTGGCTCAGTGTGTGAAGGTTCTGTGCCAGCATGGGTTTAGCCCACGGCAGAGCGACATTCTGGACGTGGTTCAAGAATATTTAGAAATCAACAACTTCAAAACCAGGTTTACATCAGGGAAGCCGGGTTATGATTGGCTACGCAATTTTATGAAACGTAATCATCTGTCCATGAAAAGAGCTAATATGATAAGTAGCGCAAGAAAATCTGCTACATGTAATTCGTTTATTATTTATGGTTTCTACGATCTCCTTCGGGAGGTGGTGAATGGCTACAACCTGCAACCGCACCAGGTGTGGAATTGCGATGAATCTGGTTTCCCACACGATCCAGCAAGATGCAAAGTCGTGAGTCCACGTAGAAAAACAGCTTACAAAGTGACTTGTGGAGCAGGTCGGCAAAATACAACGGTTCTAGCTAGTTGTAATGCTGCAGGTGATGTGTTATCCCCACTGGTCATCTTTCAAGGAAAAAATCTACAGAGTACGTGGAAGGGTACTAACGAACTTAGTGGCACTACATACGCTGTCAGTGAGAATGGGTGGATGGACAGTGACGTGTTTCTGGAATGGTTCCAACATTTTATTGCGACAGTAAAGGTGAGACCCATTTTGCTATTGATGGACGGACATCTCAGTCACGTGTCAGCCAGAGTCATAAAAACAGCTATGGACAACAACATTATTTTAATCAAATTTCCACCTCATGTCACTGATGTATTACAGCCACTAGATGTAACTTGTTTTGGTCCATTAAAACGAAAGTGGGAAGAGGTTCTTAATAAATGGTGTACTGCCTATGGAGCCAAGCAGGCACTTGGAAAGTCTTTTTTTGTGGATGAACTCTGCAGAATTTGGCGAGACTGCCTTAATGAAAAAAACGTCAAGAGGGGCTTTGAAACTACTGGATTATATCCAGTAGATGAGTCGAAATATCCAGGAGAGCGTTTAGATAGACGGCTGGTGAAAAGATACGAAAAGTGGGTGACAGAGGGAAAGTCTATAGAAGATGAAGATTTGCTTGCCACAGCTTTAAATACGCCCCAGAAAGGTAAGCCTGCTACTGCAACACTTCCTGCTTCCAGTAGCACAGCTACAGCGATCACAGCAGAGGGAATGTGTGATTGCAATGTCTGTTTGGCTATTGGAAAAAAAACCTGACCTTCCACCTAGTGATGGAATGGAGTGGGTAGCGGCGTGGATTCCACGGCCTATTGCACTTGCACAACCGCAAGATAGTGCAACAGCTAGCTTTGAGGAGCTGTTGCTAACCAAAATAAAGGAGCCAACGTCACGGCCCCCACAGAAACGGCGAAAGGTGGACTTGAAAGGACGGGTGATAACTAGTGACGACTTTTTAAAGGCAATTCAAGAAAAGGAGGAGAGGATTTCAAAAAAGAAAAGGGGTGTTGTTGAGAAAGAAAAGCGAGTCAAGTGTTCCCTATTTTCGCAAGCTTCTAGTTGGGAACATAATTTGAAATTGTTTTGGCAAACTTTGTCTCCACCGAACGATGAAGCATCAGTCAGAAGCCGATGGTATGCATGTATATATCCCTCAAAGAAGAAGAACTTGCTCTACATTGGACGTGCATTGCGTCGGTTTCTAACTGAGGAGGATGGTCCAATAGAAAGTCTTGAAATAGATTGCTGCTTGAAGGAGCATACTGGCGAGGAAGGAGTGTATGACAGCACGCCCTCTCACTTACCCAAGGACATTGATATTTTCAAGGCAGATAACGTAACAGCTTTGGCGCAAATTGAGGCCCTTCGCGGTGGTCGATGGCAACTCAAGAACTTTCAGGAAATTAAAGAACTGTTTGAAACCGTAGAAAAAGAGGACAGGACTGTAGCGTACCAACGCTTTGTTAAAAACTTCAAAAATTAGTTCGTTTATTTAATCTCCTCTATTTATAGAGAACAATGGAACTAAAACCTTCACAGCTGCATTTCTACTTTCTTTTACCACCGATCGTCTCTTTGTTCAAAGCACATTTTTGTTTTTATTGTATTAGGGCTATCTTCCGACTCTTTTCATTGTATTGTTGCATCACAACATTTCGTAGCGTAAACAATATCTTTCCCAGGTTGACATAATCGAATAAACGAAATAATCCAATCAACAATGAGGTAACGGTGATAAAAGTTCTGTATTAAAGAAACGTGTTTTTTTTTTACAAAACTAGGAAATGAATTGTCAGATCTAGAGTTAAAACGATCCCAGCCATCAAAGTCGATGCTTTAACGTTGATTTAACGTCTAACGACGTTGAATCAACGTTAATTGCGTGAATGCGCTAGTAATAGCGTTAATTACCGTGACGCGAAACCACAAGTCGTAAGTTTGTGATTTTTTGCACGATCATAGAGCAGTACTAGACGAACATAACTGAACAAAAATAAGACGAATTTTCCGCTTATTAAATGATGTAGAATAAAGTTTTTAAAAAACCTCCGCGCATTTGCCTGTTTGACTATACTTCCTACTTCGCCGGCGCTTAGACACGTGCCCAGCTGGGAGAATCTTTTATAAAAATATCACCCTATAATTCAGGCCTCGAAACTGAAGGCGGCCATCGCCGCGATTAACCTACAAAAACCGACATTTTGTCCGCCGGGTCTCGCCCTTCCGTCGGCCGCATTTGTCCGCCATGAAGTTCCGAGAAAATTTTACACAAGCGGCCTTGTAAATAAAGTAGTAGTACTTTGCCACTTATAATCACAAAGGACCAGAAAAGAGTTAAAGCACTCGATAAATCACAATACACCCTGTATATGCTTGAATTGTTAACATTATTGAGTGACCAAGCAGCTGATGTCTGACGATAAGCTGGATGCAAGTGACATCACAATACACTTTATTGATGCAATAAATTCAGTCTTCGAAATTAGCGTCGGCAAATGGCGCATTAGCGTCGGCAATGAAAATGCCGAGGCCACACGAGCGCTTGTAATGTTAGGGTTAAACATTCCTCCCAGTCGTTATGGCACAGCATAGATTTATTCCCTAGTCAACACCCTGATGGATCTTTATGAAAAAAAAGAGGCCTGTGGAGTGGTATCAAAGCCCGAAAGCCGCAAAACGTGGACGCTTCATTGCGAACGGCAAAGACGATATAGATTTACAGCCAAGCTATGAGCCTCTTGACGTGTCTGATTCCAGTGATGACGCGACAACCTCGTGCTCCGATACAGCATCTGATGATTCCGATTATGACAGCTAGTTCTTTATCAAACAGACTTTTTGTTGTTTGCAGTATCCCAATTGTGCCGAAATTATGTTAGTGTATACGTAAATCGAGGCAATCTTCTCGCAGGGAGCTATTAATTTGTTACCTGTATCTGGTTGAGCAATTCACGTTATTTTATGATAATTCAACGTTGCTAGATGTCGAATTAATGTAAAAAAAAACAGTGTGGTCGTGATAGACTACTCTAGTATATTTTTCGCTTCTGCCGAAGTAAAAATGTGTGTCGAAGTTCCGATGGCCGCCATGTGCTTGTGATTGGCCGCCGAACAGCTTGCTTCAGTCGGACACATTTGGCCGCCGGAAAAAAAAGGTGTTTCAAGGCCTGCTATTTGCATTGATTTAACTCCAGTAGACGTCAAATTATTGTAAGCATCTACTCCTTGTTGCGCCTCGCTTTCCGTTATCTCGTCCAGCTGATACAGCATCTGATGATACCGATTCTGACTAGTTCATCAAACAGACTTTGTGTTGCTCGCAGTGTCCCAATTGTGCCGAAATTATGTTGGCTTATAAGCTTACGTAAATCGAGGCAATCTTCTCGCAGGGAGCTATTAATATGTTACCTGTACCTGGTTGAGTAATTTACGTTATTTTATGATAATTCAACATCGCTAGATGTCGAATTCATGTAAAACAAACGTAAATTTCTTATTGGGCATTGTTGTTACGCAATATAACCCGCCGGAAAAATTAAATCGATTTGTGCTGACTCAAACGTTGAATCAACCCAAAATTAACTTACTTTCCCCTCCCCGTGAGTTTTTTAACGTGAATTACCGTAACAGCGTGCGTATCGCGTTGCTCGCTTTATCACTACTTTTGGTATTATTACATCACAACAAATCAAACAATGCGTTCGTAATAGACTACTCTAGTATATTTTTCGCTTCTCGTTTTACATGTTTTAGTACAATCTTTTCCTAATAAATATTCACAGCAATTGCCGAGGCAATTTCAAATTTTGCCGTTTGGCCTTGGCAACGTTTTTGCCGAAGTAAAAATATGCTAATTTCGAAGACTGAACCATTGCGAATTTGCAAACACACATTCAATGAAATCTGTTTGAAAACTCTTGCCCACCCAGAATTCCTCTCTTCTAAGAAAAAATCGACGCCTATGAGTAGGCCTATCTACCAACAAACTATAGGTAACCAACCATAACCATTCAACTAAAATAGCCAAGGTTCCCATCTGTCCAAATATGTAGACTGACTCATAATAACACCCAAAATAATTAAACAAAGTGTAGTAAAAAAATGTATTTAAGCATCAAATAAATGCAATTTCATCTAAATTTGCCCCCAAAAATGGAAAAAATTCGTTTTTTTGAATATCTGCCCAATAGATGCATTTAGAACAAAATGTTCTTTTAAAGCAATGGTTCTCAACCTTTTTGTTTTGGCGGACCCCTTTTGATACCTTCGAAGCGGTCGCGGACCCTTACAAAAATTTTAGTATATCGCTTCTCCTATAATGGAATCAAATGTTTCAGAAGTTTCGAAACGACACACTTAGAAGAATTTGCTGAACTTGCGACGCACTTATGACGATTGATGACGTTGACGAAGTTATGTTATGAGCTATATGTTGGCACACAGCATCAAAAATAAATAATCTTTAATTATGTTTATTTGATGTTTTTCTATAAATTTTATCAAAATCAATAGAATTTTGCGACCATTACAAAGAATTTCTCGCTTTTTTCATTTCTAATTAATATTAATTCGTTATAATCTTTGTCATTGCAAAACTGTGAGTGGTGATAGCAATGCAAAGGTTAGTCAGCAGTCTAAGTTAAGCATTGATCATTAGACTGCTGTCTCAACAGAATTAAGTTGAACAAAGCCTTATTAAAAAAACTAATTCATTTGTATATAGAGATGTACCGATACCAATATTTTGGCCGATACCGATACCGATATCACTTTTTTAGGCCGATACCGATATTTTGGCCGATACTTTAGTGTTACAAAAAGAAGCAATTTTGGTATTTGCAAGTAATTATATCAAATGCTAAGTTTTACCTTATTTGCATAAAACTATTAAAAAAAGCTTTTTTTAATAGTTTTATGCAAATAAGGTAAAACTTAAAGCACAAGAGCACAAGATCAAAAGTAAAACCACAAGATCTTGTGCTAAAACACAAGCGGTGGCACCACCGCGACTGACACAGTGACAAATTAGTCTAAAACCAAAAAATCCCCTAAATTTAAAATTAGTTGTGTTCAAGTTTAGCGCTTACAATAAATAAATTCCAAAATACGCCACAAAACCAACCAAATTTGGAAATTTATAGAGCAGCAAGGGGAACTTCAAATGGGCAACATTAGGGGCCAAAGGGGCATTATTACGTCATTATGAGTGACAATGGACGGATTTCGAAGTCCTTGGTACTTGAAGATTCAAGAATCCAATCCCAACTCAATGTTGTGTCATAATAGTAGGTTTTAGTAATGAAAGGCCACCGTGATTGAGAGCTGGGGTATAAGGGAAGAAACATTATATCATAATTGGGGTTTCTGAAAAATTAATAAAGAGTTTGCGCAAACTCTCCAAATAGGCAATCATAATTGATAATAAGATGTAAAATGTAAACCAAGTCATTTGTGTAGTCGTACAAAAACTATACGACAAGTAATGTGCAACCTAAGGGCGGTAGGCACTTTAACATACTGATATCCCATTGAATCATCAACCAATCAGAAGCTACGCTGTTCATGACGTCATCAAGGTTGCGTTTCTCGGAACAAAGGAAAAATGCAACTTCCCACCACTGCTATTGCTCTTGTTTGTTGTGTAATTACCAAAAAAAGTTTAAAGTAATAATCAACTCTCTGGCTGAATGCTGAAATAGCCACAATTGGACGGACAACCTAACATCTGATGGTTCGGGTTCGTTCAATTGGATATCAGTATGTCAAAGGTTCTACCCTTAAGGGCGCTTGTCGTTTGGTTGAGAAGCTTTTGCCAGGCCAAGACTACCAAGGTAGCAAAAATGTATAATTTTGCATCGTTTTTACGTTGCTAAACGTTTAAAAAAAACATGTAACTTGGTTGTTTTTAGTAAGCTGGTTCTATCAGTTTGTGATTTAATTTCCACCTTTCGTTGTAATAAACTCATCAAGCTTAAACAATGTCAGAGTAGGCTAAGTAGGCTGCGCAACAAACTCCCACAGCCACAGTTATCACCACTTGCTGCTGACAAGTCAAAGAACATCCATGTCTTTTGATGTTGCCTATTTGCGTTGCATTTTTGTGTTTTTTTTTTATAGTGATACTTGCTCTTCGCTATTTCTGTTACGTTTAGATGATGTCACGTTATTATGCCGATTTCAGATATAATAATTTAATTCAGATAATATGAAACCAAGGAACTTTCAGAAATAATTAATTAAACTACCATTCAACGTTTTATAGGCAGAGAAAACTTTTTCTCGAACCGTAGAAAATTTCATTATCAGATCACCGCTTCAATGCGTGATGGAAATCTACAGATAAATCTGCATCAGGCATTGCAGAGTGCAAAAAACAGTGTTGCAGAACGCGTTTTCGAATATTAAATTCTCATCAGTGCAACTACGTTTATGAACGCAATAATGACGTTGTATGGATGAAAAACTTTTACAAGTTTCATACTCTGCTGAGAGTAAAAAAGAAACACAAATGATAAATATTGGAGAAATTGAGTCTCCTTACACAATTTAAGAATCGAACAACGCAAAACCGCTGAAACAAAATGTTTTGTTTAAGTGAAAGAATCACTCTAAGCAACCAATGTTAAAACTTGCGCGCAAGAAGTCATGGGAGTGTGACTATCAAAAATTTAAACAGGTTGTTATTTTTCTACATCAATGTGACGTTAGTTACTACTATAAAAAATTTATATCTTTGCTTCTCTAGAAAATCCGCAGCAAAAGCCTTTTTTTCCGTGTTTAGTATCGGCCACAGTATCGGCCAAATTTTGCCGATACCGATACCGATACTCAAAAAATGGCCGATATCACCGATACCGATACCGATATATCGGTACATCTCTATTTGTATATTTTTTTAGTTAGGAAACCAAACCTTTGTGCAATGTCCTTTGAAAGTTCAAAGGACATCACACCAGTTCGTTGGGAAGTACAGTTGGAAAATCACGGTAATACAGTACACAAATAAAGCACAACCAACCAATTTTTAAATTTGTAATTTATTAATCATTCTGCAAACTCGGAAACTTTCACGGACCCCCTGAAATTGCTTCGCGGACCCCCAGGGGTCCGCGGACCCCCGGTTGAGAACCACTGTTTTAAAGCATATAGGAACATAGCTGTTCTGCAACTTTTAAGCCTACTCCCAGCTTTCTAGGAGCATTAGAAAAAAAGTTATGCTGTTTTCATGAATTTTGACCTTTGCGTGACCCATGGGGCTGGGTGGCACGCTCGATTTTGGGTGCCACATCAAAAAAATATTTTTAAAGTCAATATTAGACCTTATGACACCTTTTTATCAACCCTCTTCATTGATAAGACAGAAAAACTTTTTTTCACTCCACCCTAGTTTTGAGGCTGACCTCAGCGACTACCAGCACACGATTCATTCTTTCAACGGCTTGAGTCTGTGGTGTGTATGACGACTTCACTGGGACTTACTTTATTGCATCCCAAAGTTTATCCTCACTCTTAGATGATAATAATGGTGATTCAGTAACGTCAATCTATGCTCAGTCGACCATATCAATATAATCCATTGCATTAAGATAAAATTGATCAGCAGGGCGATGGAATCTTCGTATTATTGTAGATGAAAGCTTTCGAGCTTTCAGATTTCGCCTAACAGCTGCCTCACTAATGGCAGGTCTACTGTCATGAAACATGGCATATAGCAAGTTTTCGAGATGAGCCGCATAACAATTTTGCTTGATCAATTTGTCGATGACAGACTGCACTTCTACTAGCTCAAGTCCACGACTGAGTTGTATCATAAGGAAAAGTACTGCTGGAGCATCGCTGATATCTGTGGCCATCTTAGTGGCAAACCATAAAGGCTCATATACAGTTGCAATGAATTGTGTCAATGTCAACAGCTTTTGATGGATGGTTTTGACTAACATAGCGGCACATTCGATTTGCTCCTGTGAATGATTACATTTTTCAGGATCTCTGTGTAAGAGTGTTTCAGAGCATTCCCCGGAACTGATTGCATGGCAGATTTCCAAAAGGTACATTTGGTCTGTGCTTAAATCCTTTGAATTTTCCAATTTTGGCAAATGGGGATTGGGGAGTTTCAATTTTATCAAACAATGCGATCTCCAAGGCTATAAGGTTTGACCACAGAATATCGCCAATTTCACCAATGAATGTTTCTGGACCAGATGTCTTTCCAAATAATCCAAATAGAAGCCGCAATGGTAACTCATTGATGGGCAGCATGGGCCAACATATATTCCACGGAAATTTATGCTGGATAATGGATATGATCTTCTATTCTAGCAATTACTCCATTACGATTCCCAGTGTTCACTGCTGTCCCGTCACAACCTGTTATTCAAACTCCATCCATGTTCATATTCTCGTCGATCATACATTTTAAAATGTCAACTGAATGATCACTTGGTGTTGTGACATGAGAGATGTAGATGTCACTAGGTTGTGTCAGTAAAACGTAATGGTATTTTTTTATTTTTCTCCTGTGGTGGTAGTCATCAAAGACATATGATTCATCCTTTCTCTCATCGAAATAGAGCGATATAAAATTATTGACGACATGTTGGGTTGGTTTCAATCCAGTACGCCTCTTGACTCAGCTATGTCTCACCTTCCGTGGGTCAATAATGATGTCTGTGGAGAAGTCTCTTCCTAACACATCCTGCAAAGTAGCAGTGGCAATAGCAGCAACTGTTTCGTTAGAAACCATCTTTCGATCGGCTTCCCTTGCAACACAAGGGATTGGGATGGTATTGTAGGCATTACTTGTTGAGACACTCTCCATGAAATTCGGATCATTATCGCATGAATAAGATAAAGAGTCAGTTTCACAAAGTTTTTTTGTGGCGTGTTAAACCGCACAACTATTAGAAGTTCGCTCACTGCGCAGAATTGCCGGATTTGGCGAAAAGATGAGGTAAAACGACAAAAATTTTCGCTACTTTTTGCCCAATCTGGCAACCCTGTTATAGGAACAGGGGTCATTAGGGTAATGGGTTGCTGTGCACAAAACGATTTTAAACTTTGAGGAAATGTTTAGAAGGTGAAGTCGCACCTATGTTCAAATTTATATGATAAATGGAGTAATCGACCCACCCTAATGGTTAGGGTAAAGGTTAGCGGAAACTGCGGAAAAATGTTTGCGAAACTGCGATCAGCGAGGGTTAGGGTTAGAGAGGATGCAATCTAGTTTGTACCCTGAACAGTTCGTACCCTGAAAAGATCGAGAGAAAAAAGAAAAAAAAGCTGAAGTCGCTGATCGCAGTTTCCGCTAATCCTAACCATAGACTAATCTAAGCTCTAGCCCTAACTTTCGCTGACCCCAGTTTCCGCAAACATTTTTCGCAAACATTTTTCCGCAGTTTCCACTAAACTTTACTCTAACTCTAACCATAGAGTACGGTAATCTATGCTCTAACCCTTACCCTCGTTAATCGCAGTTTCCACTTACCCTAACTCTAACAATCGAGTAATCTATGCTCTCTAACCCTTACCCCCGATGATGATGATTTCCGCAGTTTTGCAGTTTCCGCTAAATTTAGCCAACTTTTTGTAATCTTCTCGTATGTTTATTCCATTTTGAAGCCAACTGAATAAGAAATCTAGAACCGATTCTTTAATTCTATTCAATTTTCTGTTGTTCGTTTGGAAAGTTTCATAAACTTAAACATTTATGTTGTTCACCCAAACTTCTGCAAAGCTTTTAAATACAGCTTCATGTGGTGATTCTGTGTCACCACATGAAGCTGCTCCTCCACAAACAAGCTCCATAATTATGATGCCTGCAGGCTAGTTGAAGGATATTGTGTCCTATATGGCTTTGAAATTGAACAGTGACGCCACTTTTCTAACCACTATTTAGTGCAGTTGTGTCAAAAACAAGACCCAAAACTACATACGAGCCGACTTCCGGGGGGCCGGGGGGCGGCGCCCCCCATAAACTTATGGTTGAGGGGCAACAAAAATGGCTATTTCAAGGTGTTTCAAAAATAAAACACTTCGCGAAAGAGTTTTAGATCATTTAAACGGACTTAAAGAATGCTGAAAGCGATAATCAGCCTACCTTGCTCTTGCCCGCAAAACAGAAGCTGATCGCACGGCTTTCTCTGGAACGTGAATTCTACTAAGATGCGCAAGGCACGCACGCTCACAGTCACACACTGCTAATCTTCGCGCGCGTGAAGAGCAACTTTAAAGTCAAAACGCGTGGTAGCGAAAAAACGAATGCGAGGTTGAATGTTTATTCTCATTTCACGATATATCCGAACGTCCCTTAGATTTTCTGCGACTTCAAACATGAAATCGATTTTAGCAAACTTTATCGAGTTGAAACTACGACACAACGAACAATTACGTGAATACAACTTAAAAAAAAATGCATTTTTCAAAACTGTCATCCGTGTTTTGCTTCAATAAGCACTGTATTGACGTATATTATGTGAAAATATATACATCTCATACACTCATTAATATACACTCCTGCACTACCGCATATTGCCTACTCGAGTATAGGTCGATCGCGTGTATAAGTCGAATCCCTACTTTTGAGCTGAAAATCGGTGATATTTCCTTCTCCCGTGTATAAGTCGAATAGCTTATTCCCGGCACTACCATTCCATGATTTATCTAAGTACATTGACATACGGTGAGGAAATTTCAAAGTAGAGCGTAGAGTAACTTACGCTGCTGGAATAGTCACGTTCATGGCAATATTATGGGGGTCTGCTACTATTCGGCGAGTCCGATTCGACTAGTCCGATTCGGCGAGAGCCCTTTTCGGCGAGTGCCCTATTCGGCGAGTTTTTGAAATTTTTGAAAGGAAATTATCGGGTACCGTAGCCTAATTATAATTGCCGTTTTTACATCGTTTTAACGTCGCTAAACGTTGAAATCGTGCAGAGAGAAATAAAAATAAAATGTTTGAACTATTAAATTAAAATTCGTCATGTCAGTTCAGTTGTTTTTATTTCTGACCATCATATGAAAAACAATACACGTCAACATAGCAAAGGTAGAAGCGACAAAACGCGAACGTTAAAACGTGCTTGAATTCGTCATGTCAGTTCAGTTGTTTTTATTTCTGATCATGATATCAAAAACAATACACGTCAACATAGCAAAGGTGTAGAAAAAGGTAAAAGCGACAAAACGCGAACGTTAAAACGTGCTTGTGACCGAAGTAAGTTATTGAGTTGAAAAAAATTTGGCACGGTCGCAACTTTTCAGATATGAAGGAAAAATAAAACAAAGAAAATGTTACAAAAAAAAAAAAAAAAAAAAATCATGTTTATGTCTATAAGTTAGTACTTTTGAATAGTTAAAATGATTAGTTTGGACCAACAAATGTGTGGCCTACAGCCTGGATTGAAAGGAAATTATCGGATACCGTAGCCTAGTTATCCCGACCAGCAAAAATTTGTTCCAAGAACACGGTTCATTTTTACATTGTAGTAACAGAATGAAAAGGCTAAACAAATGTGTGGCCTATCGTGTTAACGTCGCTAAACGTTGAAATCGTGTAGAAAAGGGTGCTTTTGCTGACTAGGATACTTTGAAACTGAGAAACATTCACAGAAGCCCTACGATTTGTTTCAAGAACCCATTTAGCATAACATTTCATTTGTACATTGATTCAACGTCTGAATACATTATCTTAAAAATGCAACGTATCGTAGGGCTTCTGTGAATGTTTCTCAGTTTCAACGTATCCTAGTCAGCAAAAGCACCCTTTTCTACACAATTTCAACGTTTAGCGACGTTAAAACGATAGGCCACACGCTTGGTTAGCCTTTTCATTCTATTACTACAATGTAAAAATGAACTGTTAGGCTAACTGGGTTCTTGGAACAAATTTTTGCTGGTCGGGATAACTAGGCTACGGTAGCCTACCCGATAATTTCCTTTCAATCTAAGCTGTAGGAGTGTAGGTCACACATTTGTTGATCCAAACTAATCATTTTAACCATAGGCGCCTAAGCCGTGGGGACCAGGCCCCCACGCATATTTCCGCGTGGGAGCAACTTTTTATGCGGCATTGATACATAAAACAATAGATGAACTAGCGATCGGCAGCAGGAAAACATTTTTAAATGCAAACCGCAACAGCTTCGCAGTAAATAATCACTAGAACGAGTAGCGATGCTACAATCCCACCCCAGACAAAAAAAATCTGTCATTACGTTGATTTAACGTCTGCAGACGTTGAATCAATGTAAAAATGACTGAGTTTGCTGCCTGTGACATTGCAAAAATCTACCATTTTGCGTCGATTCAATGTCATCAGATGTTGAATGCACCCAAAAACAACATAATTTGCTACGTTGACGCAGCGTGCGTTTAACTTAATGCGCTTGCAAACATACTCGCTGTCGCTTTCGAAAGTCGAAACCTCTGCAGAGAATTGTCGCGGCAGTGAATCGGTTGCTGTGAAAATGAACTTGAAGTCTCGGCCTGAGGTTACCACTAACCAACGTAACAAGGGCTGGTACAAACCGCACTGCCCACAGTCGCACAAGCGGCATAATTAACACAACAACGGACTCGTGCAAACTGCATGGCCCACACACGTCCGTTGCCATAGAAACCCGATCAAAGGCGGGGAATATGCGCATCTTTTGTTTCATCTGCAACACAAAAACGGGCGTATTACAGCGAATTGGAACTTGGAAGCTGGTCAGCTATAAGTTGCGATATTGTAGTGAAAAGGGAGCAATGTCAAGTCGAAAACTTAATCAAAGGTCTCTCTGTAACTATTTTTCAAGGGCTGTTTACGGATGTCAGCAGCTTTTAAATTTATTAAAGGTGACGTGCTGTTGAATTGGTGTAAACATGAATGATTTTGCTTTCAACAGGTATATTTTCAAGCATATGATCAAGTTAGTATTTTCATTCCATTTACAGTATACCTTTTAGTAAACCTTTTCGTCTCTTGTTTCATGCTAATAAATCTAGTTCGTTGCTAAACTTTATGTTGTGCTTAGCTTAAAGAGTCGCAGTCCATCAACCGCTAGCCAACGCAGACGCATAACATGTGTTTTGGTCAAGCTTTGTTTATAATAATTAACAGTAGGTCGAATGTAGAGATAACTTCGAGTGTGGCAATAAAAGCAATCCTAGTGTGACGACATAATTACGTCATCCATCTGCGTGACATTTCGCTGAATTTACGTTGCTGCTGATAAAACACGCTTTCGCCCCCATGGCCAAAACAATAGTTAGGCGCCTATGATTTTAACTATTGAAAAGTACTAACTTATAGACATAAACATTATTTTTTTTGTAACATTTTCTTTGTTTTATTTTTCCTTTATATCTTAAATTTTTCTGAAGGTGATGCAACCTTGCCAAATTTCTTTCAACTCAATAACTTACTTCGGTCACAAGCACGTTTTAACGTTCGCGTTTTGTCGCTTCTACCTTTTTCTACACCTTTGCTATGTTGATGTGAATTGTTTTTGATATCATGATCAGAAATAAAAACAACTGAACTGACATGATCAGAAATAAAAACAACTGAACTGACATGACGAATTCAAGCACGTTTTAACGTTCGCGTTTTGTCGCTTCTACCTCTGCTATGTTGTTTTTGTGTATTGTATTGTTTTTGGTATTGTTTTTGATATGATGGTCAAAAATAAAAATAACTGAACTGACATGACGAATTCAAGCACGTTTTAACGTTCGCGTTTTGTCGCTTCTACCTTTGCTATGTTGACGTGTATTGTTTTTGATATGATGGTCAAAAATAAAAACAACTGAACTGACATGACGAATTTTAATTTAATAGTTCAAACATTTTCCTTTTATTCCTTTCTGCACGATTTCAACGTTTAGCGACGTTAAAACGATGTAAAAACGGCAATTGTAATTGGGCTACGGTACCCGATAATTTCCTTTTAAAAATTTCAAAAACTCGCCGAATAGGGCACTCGCCGAAAAAGGCTCTCGCCGAATCGGACTCGCCGAATTGGACTCGCCGAAACGGGCCATTCCGATATTATGGCAACTAGGCTATTCATGGCAATATTAAGTGAACCAGCTAAACTAGACGCGCTATTTTCAACGAGGTCTTCCCGCTGTGAGATCAATTATGATTCAACAGAACGCATTGTTTTGTTCGCAATGCGTGAGAATTAAATCGAAAAACGATAAAGATGTTTATAATGGTGTTGGTCGCAGATATTGCCTGCATTAACGACGTCTCTTACCGCTATCATCACCTCGCCAACCTGACATCATTGTTTTATGCGGCCGCTAAGGTTTGACAACGACTTCAACGATCATGGAATGTTACGTAATAAGAACGATTATACCCTACACGCAAAAACAAAAAAAAATTGATCTCTAACAGCTGTTTCTGCTGTTTTCTCTCGTAAGCTTTGCATATTGCTCAACAAGTGCAATAGTGCATAAAGTTTAGAATTGACAAAAAATCAGTAAATTTGAAAATTAAGTTTGAATCACTGCAAATAAACGTATGCGAACATCTCGATCTATACTCGAATATATACGGTATGTGATAAAAGATTTTCGATAAAAAACAGAAGAGGAAACACAGGTTATGACGTCATCACTTTTCTCGCTCCCCAAGGTTTTTTGAAAAGTCGGCGCCTATGCAAGCAAATTGACAGCATTCAGTGCTTCAATCACGTTTCTTGTTTCATTCTTTGATCCACTTGAGTCCGTCGTGTTTATCACATCAACCAACACTTCTGCCCCATTATTTAAACATTTCAGTACCACTGCAAGAACTGGCTTATTTTTTCCAGTATGTTAACGCTTTTTTTGTTAAATATTGGTTTATATCCCCAAGTTTGACCAATGCTGAAGTGAATGACTAAGAAATGTGGAACGCTCTCACAAATGCCATTCCTAAAAGAAGCAACATAGGCTACCTGGACCTTTTCCTTGAAATGGCTGTTGGTGCTCGCGTGAAACTCAACCTGCACCTGTGGTACCTCATTCAGGCCTCGAAACAACTTTTTTTTTTCTGGCGGCCAAACGTGTCCGACTGAAGCAAGCTGTTCGGCGGCCAATCACAAGCACATGGCGCCATCGGAACTTCGACACGCATCAACGCACAGTCTTCAAAATTAGCACATTTTTACTTCCGCAGAAACGTTGCCGAGGCCAAACGACAAAAGTTGAAATTGCCTCGGCAATTGCTGTAAACGTTTATTACGAAACAATTGTACTAAAACATGTAAAACGAGAAGCGAAAAATATACTAGAGTAGTCTATCACGACCGCACTGTTTGATTTGTTGTGATGTAATAATACCAAAAGTAGCGATAAAGCGAGCAACAAGATACGCACGTCACACGCTGTTACAGTAATTCATGTTAAATAAATCACGGGGAGAAAAGTAAGTTAATTTTAGGTTGATTCAACGTTCGAGTCAGCACAAATCGATTTAATTTTTCGGCGTGTTATATTGCGTAACAACAATGCCCAATAAGAAATTTACGTTTGTTTTACATTAATTTGACATCTAACAACGTTGAATGATCCATTCACGCATTGCCGACGCTAATTTCGAAGACTGAATATATCGCATCAATAAAGTATATTGTGATGTCACTTGCATCCTGCTTATGTCAGACATCACCGTCCTGCTGGGTCAATCAATAATGACAATTCAAGCATAGACACTAGACAGTGTGTATTGTGATTTATCGGGTGCTTTGGTTGCTTTCTAATCCTTTGTGATTATAAGTGGCAAAGTACTTTATTCACAAGGCCGTTTGGGTAAAAATTTTTAGGAACTTCATGGCGGACAAATGCGGCCAACGGAAGGGCAAGACCCGGCGGACAAAATGTTTGTTTTTGCAGGTTAATCGCGGCCATGGCCACGATGGCCGCCTTCAGTTTCGAGGCCTGTCATTGAGCGCCACATATTGTGTTTGCTTTTGCAAGTGATCGTGTGAGCATATCCACCAAGGTCCGAATGTGGCAAAAGATGCAAACATTTTGATCAAGTTCTGAGAGAGCCGTTATTGGAAAGGGCTTAGTTCAAATGCATACTATTCAAAACTCCACTCACTTGCGGACTTAATCGGACCAGGAAGACTCTTTTCAACTCATTAGAGTTTTTCCCGAGTTTGAATGTCTGACTCATAAAAGTCCCAGATCTTGGCACCATAATATGGAGGAGTTTTCATCATTCAAAACTCTGCTACAGAACATGCCTGCAACAAATGATGATGTTGAGAGCGTTTTGGGCATGATGTTGAGGAAACTGGCTTCTGCCTCAAGTAGTGGGAACGAGTTGGACAAAGCAATTAAAGTCACTCATGCTTACCGTTATAAAGTTCGAGATATGGCCAAGAAGTCATTGTCTACCAAAAAGCTGGACACAACCACAAAATCATTTTTAAGAAATGTTAAGTGGTAAACTAATACAAAAAATGAAAAAAAAACACTGTTTTGAATTATTTAATGGGTAATTACAGTGGTCAGTGGTTGAAAGTTAAGTGGTAAACCAAAGTGCAAAAACAAAATGCTTGTCTATGATTAAACAAAAGTTGCTTGTATTTTAAATTTTGTGTTATTAGTCAATTAGTGTTGTATGTTAAACTAAAAGTTGAACATTACACGTTTATGGGGGCCACATTTGGTCAAAAATGTGTTTTTTGCATTTTTTTCCAAAATCAAATGGTTTAGACCCGAAAACCTTCTGGAAGTTAGATAGGAAACCATGCATTCTGCTTCTTCAAAGCCAATTTTGAGCATTCTAGGCCTACCGGCTAGATTGGCCGATTTTGACGCGGCGAGGGGTACCGGCCCACTGCTAGGGCGTCAAATGTGGACCAATCTCAACAAAACTTGGCAAGGTGTCATTTTGGACCATAATGCATAGGTCTAAACAAGAAAAAGTTTAAAAATCAAAATTTAGTTTTTTTTGGGTCACCCTACTGTTTATGGCACAAATTATCAACAGGGGTTATCAATCAGTGGGGACATTCTCTTTATATGCTCGAACAAAGGAAATAATTTGTTTTCCTTGCTAATGCTCGAACAGTAAACGTAACACAAACAATGTGATATTGTAGGAAGATATAGATAATCTGGAAAATATGAAGTTATACCTTCCGTAATCCGTAGTTTATCTAACTAAACTATTTTTTTGTTTTCTTTCACATTTTTATCTTCCGGAGTGGGAAAGCGAATTGTATCGCTTCACATTAAGCTGCACCCACCGTGGAGCCGCCGGCATCACTGTTTCCGGTTGATTTACGACTAATTTTTGCTGCAATTGTTGTTTAAAACTTTAACATCTTAATAACACCAGTAAACTTTTAATTCTGTGCTGTAACTGTCAAATCCGATTTCTTAGTTAAGCGCCCTTTTGCTGCACCAAACAGCAAATCACTTGTTTTTTACATTGATTCAACGTTGAAGCAACGTGATGGCTCATTTGCTGTCTGGGATTGATGTACAAACACAACAGACCCAGCGGCCATTTTGTATCACTGTCTGGCTCCTAATTTCAAAGCAGCACGTGGTTACCACGCATTTAACGCGTGACTTGTTGCTGTGGCCAAATGCGTATTTTTCCATTTTCTTAAAGAAACAAAGTTACTTCTCTATTATTTTTTAGTTTAAATAAAGGTTTGTGTGTGCATGATCGCTACACGTTGGAGCCGTTTTGATACAAGCGTTTTCTTCTTTGCAGCAGCAAAATTAGAAATCCGGCTCCCAAAGTTAAAACGAAGAGAAAATAGGTGACGTATGAAAAGAAAGATTTTAGGATGGATACCGTTCAATCCTTCTTTTGACTTGGTTTCCACTGAACAACTGGGTAGTTTAGCTGTAAATAACCAACTTTTAAATATCAAATTTCTTTGTTTGTTTCTTATAAAGCGCACCGCTGCGCATTATCGCTGTTTCTCCTGCGCTGCGCATTACCCAGATTGACTATAGATTGTTTATCATTTAAAATAAAGTTTTGGTGATGGTTTGAATTTGGTCAAGTTTAGGTGGCCACCAGATGGAGCTAGTAGTATTTTGGGACTTAGTATTAACTTAGTTGGTTAGATCTATGCTTGTGCTTTCCAACGATATCAAATCTGTTGAAATTGAACAAGAAATGTATATTTAAAGTAAACTTTTGATAATGGTTTGAATTTGGTCAAGTTTAAGTGGCCACCAGATGGAGCTAGTGGTATTTTGGGACTTGGCATTAACTTAGTATGTTAGATCTATGCTTGTGCTTTCCAACGATAGCAAATTAGTTGAAATTGAACAACAAATGAATAAATGGGAGACAATTTTCTTCAGGTGTTTTTCAGTGCATTTCCACCCCGTACTTCCTCCTTTATAATGGTCTATTCCAACGTGTGTGACGTATGATGACGTCATCATCCAGTTCACTTGACCGGCAGGGCGAATTGTGAAAGAGCACCGATAAAATCTATCCTCTAAGCCAGGGGCGGGCAACTTCTCCAGTCGGCGGGCCAGATATGGGAAAATGAAGTACTTGGCGGGCCGGATTCACGAATTGCTACATTAATCGCGTATTTATCTACTTAGACAAGAAATAAATCGTATGTAATGTAAACTTGAAGTTTAAAGCATAGAGATCAAAAACAGTATTTAATGAATTTATCAACAATTAGCGTAATGTTCTTCAATAGCTGCTGAAGTTAGTGAGACATCTGTGGTCGATTTCGGTAACACTTTCATTGCAAAGCAAACATAAGGCCTACTGCTTACGTTTCTTGGCAAAATCAATGGGAAAATATTTATTGTAAATTCATAATCTAATTTTAACTGAAAACAAAGAATCTAAAAACACAAAGAACTGAAGAATAACTAACAGTCACTATTATTTGCATACGTTCTCCATTTAATTATTACACTACTTAGCCAAATTTCACTTTGATTTATTTTTCCGGCTTGAGGCGAGGTTTCAGACTGAAGGAGATTCTTACAAGAGACAAAGAAAAAGGATGGAAGGGCCTGTTTATGACGTAACATAATATGCTTGTCACTTGACTAAAAACCGAAAACAAAGAGTCAAAGAACACAAACAACTAAAGAATAACTAACAGTCAGTATTATTTGACGTAGTAAGCAAGTAGTGAGTGATTGCGGCAGAGTGTGGCCGCGGGCCACATTATCAAGTAAAGAGAGGGAACTGTCTGCGGGCCGCTCAAAATCCCGTCGCGGGCCGGATCTGGCCCGCGGGCCGTATGTTGCCCGTCCCTGCTCTAAGCAGAAGTCGGCAAACTTTCTGTACTACTGGGCCAAATCTACAAACTTCCGGTAACGTGCGGCCACGTAAATTTCAACCTATAAACAATCGCCACATTATCCTTAAAATCATGGCGCACCTGCAACTCCTATTCCTGTGTCTATTGCACAATGAGACGTGTTTGTTGCCGTTTCATATTTAGTATCAAACACGTATTAAAACGCAATGCATTGTTTTTATTTGCTTATCATTTATCAATCTGAAGGATGATGTTGTTTCTGTTGTCATGGCCAAGGTGTTTAAATCAACTGGCAACTTTGTTGATGATATTTGCAATACGTCATTCAAATGACGATCTGACAGGCGAGTGCAAAGTTTATTCTTTGCGTAATTCATTTTCGAAAAGAGCTGCTTACAGCAATATGTGCTTCCAAACCGGAATGGCCCGTTTCGGCGAGTCCGATTCGACGAGTCCGATTCGACTAGTCCGATTCGGCGAGTTCCCTATTCGGCGAGAGCCTTTTTCGGCGAGTGCCCTATTCGGCGAGTTTTTGAAATTTTTAAAAGGAAATTATCGGGTACCGTAGCCTAATTACAATTGCCGTTTTTACATCGTTTTAACGTCGCTAAACGTTGAAATCGTGCAGAAAGGAATAAAAATAACATGTTTGAACTAATGAACTATTAAATTAAAATTCGTCATGTCAGTTCAGTTGTTTTTATTTTTGACCATCATATCAAAAACAATACACGTCGACATAGCAAAGGTGTAGAAAAAGGTAGAAGCGACAAAACGCGAACGTTAAAACGTGCTTGTGACCGAAGTAAGTTATTGAGTTGAAAGAAATTTGGCACGGTCGCAACACCTTCAGAAAAATTTAAGATATGAAGGGAAAATAAAACAAAGAAAATGTTACAAAAAAAATCATGCTTATGTGTATAAGTTAGTACTTTTGAATAGTTAAAATGATTAGTTTGGATCAACAAATGAGAACCCATTGTAGTAACAGAATGAAAAGGCTAACCAAATGTGTGGCCTATCGTTTTAACGTCGCTAAACGTTGAAATCGTGTAGAAAAGAGAACTTTGCTGACTAGGATACGTTGAAACTGAAAAACATTCACAGAAGCCCTACGATACGTTGCATTTTTAAGATAATGTATTCAGACGTTGAATCAATGTACAAATGAAATGTTATGCTAAATGGGTTCTTGGAACAATTCGAAGGGCTTCTGTGAATGTTTCTCAGCTTCAACGTATCCTAGTCAGCAAAGTTCTCTTTTCTACACGATTTCAACATTTAGCGACGTTAAAACGATGTAAAAACGGAAATTTTTGCTGGTTGGGATAACTGGGCTACGGTACCCGATAATTTCTTTTAAATCCAAGCTGTAGGCCACACATTTGTTGATCCAAACTAATCATTTTAACTATTCAAAAGTGCTAACTTACAGACATAAACATGATTTATTTTATTTTTTTTTGGAACATTTTCTTTATTTTATTTTCCCTTCATATCTTAAATTTTTCTGAAGGTGTTGCGACCTTGCCAAATTTCTTTCCATAGGCGCCGACTTTTCAAAAAACCTTGGGGGGCGAGAAAGGTGATAACGTCATAACCATAGCGCTATTTACTCAATTAAAATAGTCTTTGATTAAGCTTAGTGTCGTGTTTATATTAACAAATAGGTCGCAAACCGAATTTATTAGAAGCGCTGCTTGAAAGGATTAGTTTTACGCACGCAGTACGCCTAGTCGTAAAAATTTTGATATTGTTAGCTCATAATTGGAACTGTTGGAAAACAAGCCGATTCATTTCCTTTTCGTGCGAGTGAACAACAACGATCAAGACAGTGAAGTTATCGAAATAAAACGCAAAAAATCATGATATCAAGCAGAGTGAAAACCCGGTATCAGTTTAATTAACCTCGTTTCGCTAATTACTTACTTTCAAAGCGTTGACAACGGCGAAGTGTTTTCTCTTCTGTTTTTTATCGAAAGTCTTTATAGTCTTTTATTGAATACAGTAGGCTATACTCGAGTAAAGGTCGAGATGTTCGCAAGTGATTTTCACCTCAAAAAGACAAGTTCAACTAACACGGGACAAGCTGTTGTCTCCAGCTCAGCAATTTTCAAAATGAACGCACTAAAAATCATTGTCGACGTAGATTACGGATTGTGAAATCGCGTCGGCTTAAGTGAAAGTTTTGAATACGTTTATTTGCAGTGATTCAAACTTAATTTTCAAATTCAATGATTTCTTGTCAATTCTAAACTTTATGCACTTGTTGAGCAATATGCAAAGCTCACGAGACAAAACAGAAAGAGGAGATCATTTTTTTATTTTTGCGTGTAGGATATAATCGTTCTTATTATTACGTAACATATTCCATGATCGTTAAAGTCGATGTCAAACCTTAGCGGCCGCATAAAACAATGATGTCAGGTTAGCTAGGTGATAATAGCGGTAAGAGACGTCGTTAATGCAGGCAATATCTGCGACCAAGAC